>NW_026775574.1:44447250-54447250 GCF_030987335.1 Cornus florida | reverse complement strand
TTAAGTTCAACCACATTAAGAGCATTTATGTACATATATTTTCAATTCTTTAAAGATGTAAAACTGACACCAAGTTTTTTAAGTGGGGGAGGACTATCAAGCTCAGGGAAAAGGGAGGAAGAATGAAAATCTGCAGAGGATGAAGGTCAAGGGTTAACAAGAAGAGAAATGATTGATGGAGGTCAGGTTTCTTTCCTTATGAAACTTGTGAAAGCGGAATTATTGGCTGTTTTAGCAATGAATTGAGCCACGACAGCTTAGTCAAAATCACTGGAGACTGGATGCAGCCGCCTTGGTGATGGTGGAGAAGTGACTAAGGATGGTGGTGACTAAGGTATAAAAGAGACCAATTAATCAGGATGACTGGAATTCAGTGGTAAAGGTCATTCTCAAGGTATAGATGACATCACATTGGTGCATGTAGGCATAGCTCCCATTAGAATCTTTATTTAACAGAGAAATCATTCTATTTAGTAGCTGCAACAAAGTTCCATATAGTGTAGGATAACAACCCGACCTCTTCTTCTTTGGAGTCACTATCAGAGGAACTATCACTAGAATTGGCTTTCTTTGTAGGTGCTGCAGCAGTTTCTTCCTGCATATGCCCAGATGAAGTTAGAATTCAGATAAATTACGGAAGCCCAAAAGTAATACGGCAATTAAAATAACATAGCTAGTAAAAGAAATTTGGTACATATAATGGAGCACAAAATACGCAAGGAATGGAAACCAGCATACAACAATAAAGCATCACACCTTCTCATTAGAATAACTATCCCCAGAGATGTGAGTTGTTTCAGTTTCTTTCTTGGAGGCCAACATGGGAACATTCTTTGGAGCAGAAGTTGGCAATGTTTTAGCTTGAGAAGTCACCTTTGCATGATTTTCCTGAAATACACCCAGCATCCCTGAGTGTAAATGTTAAGTTTTCAACAGAAAAATGTCATATCATAATTAGAATAATGAAAAGAGATTATTTATTTTCCAAGCCAGACATGCTATCGAAAACATCTGCATAGAGAATGAATCAACAGAAAATTATAGTTGCAGTAGTAATACCCACATCTTTGTCATCCGATGAACTTCCTTCTTCTGACATCTCTTTCTTCTTAAAAACCGCAACAGAACCATTTTTGGCAGCAGTAGCTGGCGATTTCTTTGATTGCAAATCTACCTTGGTAGAAGTCCTCTGCTTATCGATCAAACAATTTGCATTAGAATCCCAATAAACTATCGTTTTGATTTCGACGGTAAGTAAATATATTTTCTCTACACTAATGTAGTTTCCATCCATAATCATCCAGCTAAATTGAAACAATTTGTGATGCAGTCTCACAGTTTCCTCATCAGAGGAGGTATCTGATAATTATAAATTACACACAATATAAATCATGTACTCAATGAATAAATGGAGCATGCATTACAGTTAAGCGGGAGTGAACTATTGAATCCGACGCCATAACTTCACTCAAATATATCAAAAGGGGCAAACAAGCAGAACAAACTAAGTTAATCTAACATAAAAGCTACAATTAACCTACATGGATGAGCCTACTTTCGCTAACCAGATTGCATGTTCCTCGAAATGTGATGTACGTCAATGCATCTAAATCCTCTAGCATGGGATAAAGCAAGAATCTCAGACCGGTCTTTAATTTTTCACTAAATTTGAATGAGCCTCAACTTACCAAACAATAAATGAACCCAATAAACTAGAAAAAAAAATTTCATATCATAAGCATAAATTATAAATTACACAAGCTTCAATAAATTCATTGCATTAGGAGTATCCAAAATAAATACAAGAATTTGGCATTTAGTTAGAGAAAAAAAAAAAAATATATATATATATATATATATATATATATATATAATGAATAAATAAAAAATAAACTGGAGAGAAAATACCGACATTGAAACCAACTAAAAATGTTGTTAGTTAAACCTTCTGCTCTTCTTCAGAATTTAAAGCAGAGGTGTCCTCTGAAGTACTTTTTTCCTCTTTGATACTTTTCATCTTCTGAGTATTTGCCTCCTCAGCTTCTCTCTTGCCTATAACATACAATCGATAAAGATCAAATTAAAACCTAAATAAATTGAATCACTCCAAAAACATAATTTTCACATGCCAAACCTCTCTTTACAGATTTGGTAGGTGGGTCTACAGAAGGAGCTCCATCAACCTACATGGAAAACAAAACACCCTCATACGCACATACAAACCTCTGGATATACAAATATTTATGTATATAGTATATATGAACTAAGGGGTATATTGTTATCTATCAAACCAGAAGTTATATATTCAGAAGAATAAGGGCAAATTACTTACTTTGGTCAATTTCTTGGTGGATTTACCCATTCTAACATAGCTGAGGGTTTAACAAGTTATGATTTTGGATGAGCAGACAGTGATAGAGGCTTTTTCCCGCCAACAAATGGCATATTTCA
The DNA here is from genome assembly GCF_030987335.1 of Cornus florida. Taxonomy (NCBI): domain Eukaryota; kingdom Viridiplantae; phylum Streptophyta; class Magnoliopsida; order Cornales; family Cornaceae; genus Cornus; species Cornus florida. The sequence goes on along the minus strand of NW_026775574.1, from coordinate 54,444,799 downwards.
GAGAGAGAGAGAGAGAGAGAGAGAAGGAGGGAGAGAGAGAGAAGGAGGGAGGGAGAGAGCAGAGAGAAGGGTTAAATGGGCAGGAGCTATAGTAGACACGGGGATGGAGCAGCAGGCACTCCTCTGTATAAGCTCAATGTAGATGCCTGCGTTCAGTTCGGGGGTTTACTAAGGGGGGCTAGGACGACTACCTTGCTTGGGATTCGTACTCAAATTAAATCAGCGTGCGGAAGAACCATTGGTTGAAGGTTGAAGGGCTCAAATCCTCTGAAGTGTTACCCAGCAGTTCTGCGGTGCACGACTTAAGGCCTTGTTTGGCCTGGCGCAGTAAAAGAGACAAGTAACGGAACTTAACGATAACTTGGTTGCCAACTAAAAGACCAAAAAAAAAAAAATTTGAAACTGAAGAAATTTCTGACTTGTTACCAAATTGAAATTTGGCAAATTGGCGCATTTCTCTCCTTCCCTTTTGGTTTTCTTCCATTTTTCCTTTTTGAACTCCTTGAATCAAAACTCTAATTCCTCTCCCCTTCCCCTCTGGTTCCATCAAAAGCATCCCTCCTTCCATTTTGCTTTCTTCCATTTTTCCTTTTTGAACTCCTTGAATCGAAATCCTAATTCCTTTCTCCTTCCCTTAAAAGCATCCTTCCTTCCCTTTTAGTTCCATGAAAAATCCTATTTTTTTTAACTTAATTATTTCCTTTTTTGAATCAAAACCCAGATAACCCTCTTGTGTTTTCTCTTTGATCTATTTTGCTGCCAAATTTTTTCTGCAATTCCTCTATTCTATGCCATTTTGTCCCATCAAAAACATGCTTGCATTTTTACTTTGCAATTCCTTCTTTGAATCAAAATCCGATGGTGATTAGATTCCTTATAACTAACTTCTATGTTCCGGCCAATCTAATGCTTGAACATTATGTTGACCAATCTTTGGAATGTTGCTCCTGCATTTTTTAGCCCAAATGGCATGAACATGTAACAATACAAACCCTGATCAGTAACAAATGAGGTCTTTTCTATGTCCGGAGGATACATTGGAATCTTCATGAAGCTCGGCAATTCATGTCCTGCAATTCCCTCCATCAGCATATTAATACGTGGGAGTGGAAAACTATCTTTTGGGCAAGCCTTGTTAAAGTCTATAAAATCCACACATAATCTCCACATTCCATTGGCTTTCTTTATGAGGACCACATTTGACGACCAATTAGCATAATATACCTCTTGAATAAAGTGATCTTTCAAGAGTTTCTCCACCTCTTATAATATGGTCTGGTTTCGTTTAGGGACAAATGTCCTTCTCTTTTGTCTGAAGGGTTTCAAGCTAGGATGAACATTCAAACGATGTTGTATTATAGTTGGACTTATACTGGGCATGTCATCGTGATTCCAGATGAACACATCCTGATTTTGTTTGAGAAACCGAATGAGTTCACCCTTTATGCTAAGATCAAGCAAGGATCCTATGCTCACATTATTTTTTGGCTCATCATCCAAGCTCACCTCCACTAGGTCTTCCATTGGTTTGGTTCATCAAACTTTGTGATGCCTCTAATCCCATAATCCGGTGCATCACCGAGTAACCCAAAAACTGACCTAATATCGAGCCCGAAACGCGAAAGTAAGAAAGGAAAAGAGGTCGTTAGAGATAGACACTATCTCTAAGATAACAAAGTAACTTCCTAAGAGGTCACGAGATTCAAGTACAAGACGAATGCAGAAGCTAAGGCTGAAACAAACCAAAAACAAGAAAAGGGGTAAAATGGTTATTTTACCTTAAAAGAAGGAAATTTGAGTCCCAACAAGTTAAATGAGATCAAATGAATCCAATATAATCCTTTGGTAGCCTCATAATAAGTCATAAGGCCAATGGAAGTGATATCCCACGAAAACCCTATCCCAGTTCGAACGAAATCCCAACACTGCCCCACTAAAATGAGCATATCTCTCGGTAGGAATTTAATCTAAAAATGAGATTGGTACCATTGTAAATATGACTCAAAATCCTTAAATTTAGACTCAAGAACGAATGAGATATGACTGTTTGAAATTTTCGAGGCAGTGCTGTAAATGGAGGGTACGACCAATCGCCGGTATGGGCGAGGGTGACCAGTCGCCCAAAACTAATAGTTCTGGTGAATAGTGCCTGAGACCAAACATGCAAAATACAAATTTTTTGTACATTAACCCCTTTGCTCTAAAATGAATCCTAAGGCATCCAAAGCAAATCCCAAGTGAAAATAAAGCATGGAATGGAAGGAAAAACACATCAAAGTGAATGAAAGAACCGTAATCAAACATTAAGACACAAAGAGGTTTTTTAAAACATACAAAGATAAAGAGTGGCCCTTGGCCTCAATTATATTGTTTTGAAATCATATTAACATACATCCTTAAAGGTAAAACATCAACTTGTAATTCCAAGAAAGTCAAATACATCATTGAGTGTATAACTCCAAATTATACATTGAATTACATATATGACAAATGTAAATGCAAATGAATCAAAACATGTCATCAACTCCGATTGTCGTCCCAAGCGACTCATTTCCTGAAAAATGTTTATATAATAGGGGGTGAGCACAACCGCTCAATAGGGTATGAATTATACAAGTAAATGTGTCCTTTAAAATCCCAAGGACATGCAAGAATACTCGGCATCCCAAGGATGAAGGGTCATACAACCTAAAGCCTAAGTTTCATGAAATAAAAGTGGGATCATACTGTGATACCCCCGGATTTCCGGATGCGGGTTGGCCAAGCCCACGCCCGATTACCCGAGGACATTAAACCAATTAGCAATTAACGAACACAGAATACAATTAATATAATAGGAACGAATAAAAATTTTGCTGAAAAGAAACTAAAACGAATATCCTTTATTGAAAATCCTCATAAATAAAAATTTTATAAATAAGAACTAGTTTGATACATCCAACTTCTTCTCCACTTCTAATACAACTCAAGAATCCAACTCGTGGACCCCTACTAAAAATCCAATACTGAAAAATGAACAACTAAAAAGAAATCCAATGCTAAACCATGAGGAATACTCCTACGTCGTCGGTAAAGTGAGTGACCATCTCTGCTCAGCACGAACAAGTCTAAGTCTGGAACTGATGAGTACCTGAAAAATAGTAGTGGGTCAGGCCCACGAACAAGTTCTAACCTACTACAATCCAAGCAGAGACTCGATACGCATATACATTATAACCAACTCAACCATAGCTAATAGTCCGTACGTATGTATTTCACACTACAGGACTCTCACTAGGTTATGAAAAGGGTCTCAACCTGAATAGAAGGCAACATGCGAAAACGCACCCATAGGTGGGCATGAGTACCTAAACCTAAACAGGGTATACCTCAACCCTCACAGCCAGCTACGCATCTTATTGCATATATGCACCCTAACCGTCGACGCTGAGACTCAAGCTCACATCACGGTATCATAAAACTATATTTAAACTCCGTTCCTAACCATCCATAATAAATCCAGTAAGTCGTTTGGCGTATTCAACCGCACCGACTTATAAATATAAGGAGGATTTTATTTAATAACCCGTACCCTTATTCCAAAATAGGTTGGACTGAGTATTTTGCATCAGTCGGTCCCTAGTATGCCACCGTCCCATACCGGCGCATGCAATCCACAAAATCTATATAATTGATAGAACAGGTAAAACTGTTCACCAATTAACATCCATAAGGTAGGAATTAGCGCTTTGAGCTAAACCATACCTAGTATGTCACCGTCCCATACCGGTGCATACAATCCTCCATATCCGTGTAAATTACAATAAATAATAAGCCAGTAATTTACAGTCCAAAACCAAATATTCCTACCATTGCAGAAGAGTATTTAGTATTTAAGCAATTTAAATCCAAAACCATGTAAATTACAACCGATACATAACAGTTTAGCAATTTACAATCCAAAACCAAAATCCAAATAATTGTAGAAAGAAGATTAAAAATCTCGCAATTAAAATCCAATATTAATCCATGTAATTGCATCAAAGAATTTAATATTCTAACAATTAACATCCAGAACATGCATAATTCTAATTTAATATAACAATGACTCTGTCATGTATTTAAAATAAGTTCTATAATCATATTATAGTCCAATAAATCGCTAAATTAATTTAAGCAATTTAATTCCTTCCATCCGGTAACAGCGTATTAAGTTGTATACTTATCTTCTGTTTTATCTTTTAGCACAGAACCACACCCTATGCCATAAGTCCAATTTATTAATTAAAAGACTTCAAAGTGCATTTTAAATAAATTTAGAATCATTTTATAGCATCCTAAACTGTTAGATTAAAACTAATCAGTAAATCTCCTTCCAGCCGTTAACCGCACGTAAAGTTATTAAATAGCGTACTGTTAATTCTATTAATACACAGAGGGTATTTTATGCAATATAAGACCTTAATTTCATCCTAAAATAATTATTGAAAACCCCATTAAAGTTTCAAAACTGTTCAGAAACCCCAAGTGCCCAAACAGTAGCTGAAAACCTACAGTACGCATTAAAATGGAAAGAGCCTGCTCTAAAAAAATAGAGCAAGCTCAAACCAACATTGAGCCGACTCCAAAAACTTTTGGAGCAGGCTCAAAGTGCTTGGAGCTGCCTCCGAGAGGGGGAAGCCCACTGGTCCGCTTCCTTCTTCTTTTCCAATGATCTGCTTCGACCCCGGCCATTTTCTACCCTTCAGTTGGTTTCTAAAACTGATCCTAAGGGTCTTATTAATACCAAATAGCATCCCAATGGTTTAAAAAAACAATTGAAATTAAATACGACATCAAAACAACAATCGACTTAACATGTCTTTATGCTCAAAAATTGAAACGAGTTAAATTCTATATGTCAGTTAATCCGTAGCTAGCAGTAATTTAAAACTTAAACATACTTGCTCCTACCACTGTTCCATGATTAACATATTGTAACCATCCATAGTAATCTGCTAAATTAGTTTTTTAAGCGATTAAACTCTTCATCTCCAATGACAGTATCCGGATTTTCATATTCCGACTTATGTTCTGTATCACCCTGAACAATGGTGTTTTAATACTCAGTAATCAACTCTTGAAAGTTATAATATGAACTTAGATCATCTCAAAACACCTCAATATAGCTCCTGCCAGAACTTTAAAATCCCAAAATCTGAGTACCACAGCCCAAACAGTCGCCCAAAAACTCAAGAAACTGAAGAACTGAAAAGAGGCTGCTCCAAACAAGTTGGAGCCGCCTCCAACCTAGATGGAGCCGGCTCCAAAACCACTTGGAGCTGCCTCCAAGTTACTTTGAGCCGGCTCCAAAACCTTTTGGAGCCGCCTCCAACTTCTCCCCTCCTCTCTGCTTCATCTCGTCAACTATATCTTCTCCGGTGACGTCTTGTTTGATCAGTCCTTAACTCTAATGATTTATACTGATTAAAATTAAGTTCCAATGCCCCAGATTTGTTAAAACCTTTAATCTTAAATCCATCCTAATTAGGACAGAAAAATTCAAGAACGAAGTAAAACAAGCCAATATGAAACATGAAAAATGTATACAGTTGCAAACGATCCTAAACATGCAAACAGTTTAAAATTAATACTTTCCAGTGTTACAAGCTAATTTAATTCATTGTATATTAATTCACATGCATCATACATCTCGTTTCGTGAATTATTTAATGTGTTGAAATACGTAAAACCATAAAACAAGTAGTATAACTCATGGCTACCTTCAGTGAAATATAACAGAGACATGTAATCCAGTTTAAGTTTGATTCTTATTTAATCCTGGAGTTGAATTAGACATGAAAAGAACACAAGTCTAAGGAATAGAGATAGGATTAGAACTTGCCTTACACCGACATCGTCCAAAAGTCTCCAGCCAACCCTCGTTGTTTCTTCCCTCTCTGTTGCTTCCCAGACTTCTCCCAAATTACTTCTGCCTTTTCTATATCGTGAATATAACCCTCAACCCTAGGCAGAACATCACTGGTATATTTATAGACCACCAATTCTAGGTTCCATTAAACCCTAAATGATTTATCCGGCCCATAGACCAACCTATATTATACCAACGTCGGCTGCATAATTGAGGGTGATAATAACACTAAAACCTTAACGTAATCTTACCATACTGGAAAAAGAAATAGAACAATACAATTAACAATTTAAATAATTCAAATAATTCACATAAAGCAATTAAATCCATCTAACTAATTCAAATCGCAAATAATTAATGCAAATCAATAATTAATTAAATTAAATTAACACATCAACACATAGCCACGTAAGCTCCCAAAAATAATAATGAAAATAATAAAATAAACAGTAAAATTTCAATTATATCCCATTTTAAATTAGGGGTATTACACATACACCCTCAATCTAATTTCAGTAGCATGATAGTCCGACTTAACTCAAGCAGTCACATGATCAAATCATGCATTAAAATACCAAGTTGTCAAATAATAACCACAAAGAACCATGAACTGGATAAGGCAAATTAAACATAATGGCTACCATGAAACTATAACCATAACGAAATCCACATGATCCCATGAATTATAAACTCAACACAACCCATGAACCTCACTATGATGCAACTCATACATGTTACTCCGTGATGCAAAATGATGTTGTACCGGAATCAAATTTCACACCTAGAAACAAATGAGTGCCCTTCCGCACCTTATGGATAGTATATATCCATCAAATAATTGAGTTCCCTTCCGCACTCTATGGATAGCATATCTCCATCAAATGTGTGTATATATATATATATCATGAATGTCGTGTTACGCACCCAATGCACCCATGAACCCAATAATAACCACAATGAACCCATGGCCAAAGTGACACACACACTATGACTTACACATGATGAAGATAATCTCAATGCAACAAGGATATCTAAACTACACAAGTAGATATTTAACCAAATCCTCTACATAAACAATTAGGCTAACATTTCTATTTAACAAATATACATACTTTACAATTCCCCACATCCCAAAAGACCCAAAGAATATTCAAATTACAAGCATAAGCCACCGCCACCTCACATTGAGATGAAAACCTGAAAGACACTAAATGAAACTGCTCCAAAGGCGACGCAACTTCAGGGTTACGTCGAGGACAATAAGTAAAACAACAAATCCTTTTCCGGCAACTCAAGAATCCAACCTCGGGCAAATCTTTAGATTTCAAAAATGCTCCCAATGAAAATCCAATAAGATGGAAAGATGGTCGTTACAAGGCCGACATAAAACCCTTCCATGGCAAGAGGTAAATCAAAGGTCAAGGCCACCCCACACTTAAAGGTATCCAAAAATGAAAATAGGGACAAGGGTAATGTAGCCCTTAATGTCCCCAACAATACTCCCTCTTATGGCAAGTCTCCCATTAATTAAATATTCAATCTTGACAACTACAAATCATGAAATAACTAAATTAAAATTTTAAAAAAATCTGGGTCATCATAATTATCTTGCAAATGATGAAAGACAAGGGTGATACATATCACTTACACAACACCAACACCACCTCTCACACACACACTTTAATCTAAGCCTTACACTCGTCACCATCCTACAACTCTACATGTCTTCAATCAAATGGCAACACATGGCCCAATCAACAAGTGACACCTTACACATCCCCCTAATTGCACAAAAATCCCTTATAGAAAATATCTAAAAAGATAATCGCACTTTTGTCCAAAATGAAAATATCTTCAAAAGATATTCGCATAAAGGCTCCCAAAAATGAAAATGTTAATCAAAAGAAATCGTACAAATAACCCCAAATAATAAAAGGTAAAAATAAAATCAAGTACAACGCAAATCTTAAATGATGGAAGTGTCGGGAACTATTCCCGAGCACTTGACTCAACCCGGTCTGACAAAACCCGAACTCGGAAAAATATAACGAAAAAAGAAAATCCATAAAAATGGAAAAGGAACCGGTCTCTATAACCTACCCTTCTTAAAGAGATTTTGTCCCCAAAATCAGGGCACATCCTAAAGAGAACTAAACTAAGACACTGACACAACTAATATCAAAAGAAAATGGCATAAAAAAAAGGTCAAAACACATCCTAAGGATAATCACCAAAAGAACTCCAAGAACAAACACATCGAATCAAAGCACCTGGCTAACGACCGAGTGGTAGCACAACTAGTGACTAGAACCTACCTACAACATACTCAAATGCATGGTAGCATTAACAGTAACTAGTACCCGCCCACACATACCTGTCAGTAAGGTAACTTTACTGGTAACTAGCACCCACCCACAACATACAACTTGGTAGGGTAGCATTGACAGTATATAGCACTAGTTCATGACATACCCCACCTAATCTAACCATGAAACCTCTCGATTCAAATGACATTAATGTCACAAAAAAATCATTACCAAAAGCACTGCGGTCTCCCGAAAATCTGTGAGATTTGAGGTATGGTCCAAAAACGTTCGGCCGAACCATTTTGGCCAATCTCAAAACTCTGATAACAATGTCGTAGGCGATGTCACACTTAAGGCCTCAAATCCTCAATACAAGGAAAACCCATAACTCATATATCATAGATTCTTTAAATTAAGTCACTTTAATCAAATCAAGGACTCCCCGAAACACCACTATCAAACGACTCCCAATCACAAATTCAAAGCCTGACAAGTCTAAGCTCTCAAGCCATAATAAATCGAACTCCATAAAATCATAAAATTTTAATGCCTTTCAAGTCACAATGATCCTCACCACAAGACATTCTACCAAAAATCATAAACATAAGGTCTCCTTAATACCACGAGTCTCCAAATCGAGTATCACATCTCGAATCTATCATTTAAACAAAATCTCTCTATAAGAGAAACAAAATGAAACACCATCATCACAAAATGATCACCTATCACCAATGTAACCAACCCCGAACGAATCCGAAAATACAAATGTCAAATAAGTCTCCCAAAATACCTCAAAGCCAAATCTCCAAGGAAGTTATCAATGGTTACAATACAGTACTCTATCACCAAGGAATCAAACCTAAAATCATATTACCCTCAACCATACCTATTATAAGGCCACACAAGAAAAGTCACAATACCAAATCAAGGTCCTTATCATGGACAACCAAATCCTCACCCAAGTCTAGTACGTAGCTCACACATCATAATCCCGACAACCAAGGTCATAAAACCCCATGCATCACTGCATGAACAATAATATAGTATGAACACCATGAAATGAGTAGTTATTTTCGGTTCACATACCGCAGGTAACAACCCATGCAATATAGTTATTTTTTAGTCACATGCTCGCAGGTAACAACCCATGCAATATAGTTATTTTCGAGTCACATGCTCGTAGGTAACAACCCATACAAAATGTTATGAACCCATGTCATGATAAAACTCGTCAATGAAATATCGATAAGAAAATGACAACATAGGACAATGTCACTCATCATAAAACAACCATATATATAGTAACCATATCACAATCCTAAAATAATTGTACACCATGTATGCAACCAATGCAACACAATGTGCCGATGTATGTACTCGACACTCACATAGCACATACCCAAAATGTCATGTCATATAACTCAAATAAAACCTTACAATCCTAACAGATAGCCCACATAAGGAAACCAAATAATCCACCTATCACATAGGGACCAAATAACCGAAGGCATGCTATACAACACTAATGATACTAGCATGTTAAACAAATATAACATGTGAGAAAAACATCATTTCTATCATCACACAACCCAATACATAGCCACAGATCCTCAACATGTTTCTAAGGCATACTTAAAAACAATAAAACATATAAACACATCTACATAATAGTATGCCATAAAAACCATACATCCTAGCACCATGTGTTAACTAACTCCACTATCCAAACTCACTATGCAAGAGGAAAACCATCTCGCAAAATGACCATCAAGGTCTTCGAAAGATAAGGTTAGCAAGCTCTTCCCAAAACTAGCTCTTACCCAAAGTGGAACCTCTACACCCGCACAAAAGTAAAACAACAAATGTAATGGGTAGTCCCAACACTAACCATCACACCAAAGAAGACAAAATACGAGGAGCTCACCGTTGAGGCTCGCAAAAACAAATCTTTTATTCCCCAAAAAGAACTCAATTCAATCCCGACTCACCGTCCCATGATGCTAGAAACAAAACCCCAAATGATGTCATCGCATCAAGGTCACCATAAAGCCCCAAGAGATGATACCAATACCTCAAACACACCCATGGCCATGTCATGAAGCTACGAAATAAAATGGGATAAAACGGTGCCTCCATGGCCCACGTCTCATTCTACTAAGCAAAAACTACAACTTTACGCTCATAAACCTCACTCACATCAAATGTTAACCCAATGTCTCAAAACCACAAAGTCGACGAAGCAAACCAAAAAGGGTCCTACCGTGGAGACCTTGCAAAACAAATCCTTCTTATCTAAGGAAGAAATCTTAAATGATAAAAACGTATATAAGGATACTATGGACTCTAAGAGACAATGCCCTAACATCAATCTCACCCATTAAGGCATAGACAATGCACAAAGTCAAAACAAGATACGAAATAAACATTTAGCCACCAAGATCATATGCGTCAAATAGTAAAATCTCAAGATTAACATTTCACGAAACCACATCTCATGTTGTCACTACAACCATGTTAAGCACGTAGCATGCATTCATTTATACACATAGGCATACTAAACACTTAGCATACAATATGGAAACAAGACCACATATTTATACAAGTAGTAAACAATCCACATAAAACATGCTTTGTCACATAGCAAGTATGTTAAAATCGAAACAAGTCACAAGTAATAACAAATATGCTCACCACAAAGAACAAGGCCAACTCAAACACTTAACACATAATCATTCTCAACAATTAGCACATACCATAAGGCATGAAACATATAAAATGTAACGGTTAAAATTACCAACTATTATACTTGTGCAAATGGCAACTTAAGGTCCTAAGTACTTAATCAACTTGCATCTAATCAAGCTAAAATACTCATGCTTAACACATAGTATACATATAAATATAGCAAATAGCATGCTGCAAGGAAAATATGAGTACTTAACAATGCATGAAACTCAAAATGAGAAGCTTTTTGCCTCTCTAACACCCTACTAGCCATCTAAGTCCCCAAAACGATAAGTGACGAGGAGAGATGATCAATCACTTCCAAGCACCCGTGACCACATGCAACTTATCTAAAGAATACATAAAATGAAACACATTTTAGGATACAATGGCATACATGTCATATAAAAGATGTTCTTAAACACATAAACACTTAAGCACATAAATGATATGAAGATATAAAACATGAAGGAAACCCAAAACCCGCCGTCCATGGTTTTTGAACCTAGACGCTCTGATACCACGCTGTGACACCTCGAATCCTATAATCCGTTCCATCAATGAGTAACCCAAAAGAGGTCACGAGACTCAAGTAAAAGACGAATACAGAAGCTAAGATTGAAACGAGCCAAAAACAATAATAGGGGTACAATGGTCATTTTATCCTAAAAGAAGGAAATTTGACTCTCAACAAGTCAAATGAGATCGAATGAATCCAATATAATCCTTTGGTAACCTCATAAGAAGTCCTAAGGACATTGGAAGCGATATCACATGGAAACCTTATCCTGGTTCGAACGAAATCCTGACATTATCCCACTAAAACGAGCATATCTCTCAGTAGAAATTGAATCTAAAAATAAGATTGGCATCATTGTAAATCTGACTCAAAATACTTGAATGTAGACTCAAGAATGACCCAATTTGGAGTTAAAACGAATGGGATATGACTGTTTAAAATTTTCTCGGTGGTGCTGTGAATATGGGGTTTAACCAGTTGGCCAAAACTAATAGTTCTGGTGAATAGTGCCTAAGACCAAACATGTAAAAGACAAATGTTTTGTAAAAATGAATCATAAGGCCTCCAATGCCAATCCCAAGTGAAAATGAAGCATAGAATGGAATGAAAAATATATCAAAGTGAATGAAAGTATCGTAATCAAACATTAAGACACAAAGAGGTTCTTTAAAACATACAAGGATAAAGAGTGACCCTTGGCCTCAATTACATTGTTTTGAAATCATATTAACATACATCCTTAAAAGTAAAACATCGACTTATAATTACAAGAAAGTAAAATACATCATTGAGTGTATAACTCCAAATTATACATTGAATTACATATACGACAAATGCAAACGCAAATGAATCAAAATGTAATGACTGTGCCATTTTTCCCTTTTTTTGAGTTAATTTTTTTAATTATTTATTTAATTGTTTAATTATTTCATTTGTTTATTTGTTAATTTCCTTTCGTGTTGCCTTAGGGTTTTGTGTTTAGAAATGTCTTCCGGCACCACATGCATTCGCGTCATTTTATTTTAATGTCGATGCATGATTTAATTTCATATAAAGCATGCTAACTTGTTTTCAATTTTTGAGGGGTATTGATGCATAATTTCTTTGGAAATATTTTTATTTTACGGAGTACTTTGTGTAATTATTTTTTTTTTTCTAGATATTTGTCTTAGGAACCATTTTACAATTTATTTTGTGAGATATTTTGGGGATAGACTATTTTGTAATTTTTGAAAAGTGTGACAAGTGTCACACTCTCATTGGTTTACTTGTAGGCATTGTAGTGGTGACACTTGGAAGCTTTGGATGATGACATGTGGAGGGTGAGGATTCACCCATTTGTTAGCTCTTGGTTGGTGCACTTGTTGGCCTTGGATGGTGACAAGTGTAGGCTTAAGATTAAGCCTTGTGTGGGAGCTTGTGATCTTGACAAGTGGAGGGTTTAGATGAAACCTTAAGAAGATGTATGAGATTGTGACAAGTGGAGGGGTGAGAGAAGAAAGTGTGTGTGTGTGAAAGAGAGAGAGAGAGATCCTCCACCTTTGACCTCTATTTTCACCGCCTTCCCCTCACCATATCACCTTACCATTGAAGGGTTTTATCTTCCTTAGAGCTTCACCTTGAAGGCCTAGTTCTTGGATTTTCCATTGCATTGTTTTCTTGAGGATTCTAGAGATTCTTTACTCTAGTAAGGTAGGGGTTGTATGTTTATCCTCTTAGTGTTTTGATTGTTTTTGAGTTTTCTATATATTGTATGTATGCTTGTTGAATTGTAGGATTGCATTTAGATGTAAATTATATATACTTGATTTAGGGTTTAATGATTTAAAGCACGTGCAACATATATATATTGAAATACCCCTAGTTTTCAATAGGGCATAAAAAGGATTTAATTATTTATTTTATTGTATTTTATGTGTTTACGTGGCTATATGTTTATATGGCTATATGATTACATGATGTCAGGTCAACTGAATCAGTTGGATGACATATCGGATATTTATTTTATGTTTGGATAGGACGGATTATATATATACAGTTATATGCCATGACATCAGTTTGAGTCTCAGGATCATGGTTAGGGTGCGTATATTACCTAGGATGGATAACTGGATATAGTAGACATCTGTGTGCCCTGGTAGATCTAGCCGTCTAGGTACTCATGCCCATTTTATGTGCGATTTGCATGTTGCCTACTATTCAGGTTGAAGCAAACCTATAGTCTTGTGAACATCCTATAATGTGTATCTATATATATATACGAACTATTAGTTATTGTTGGATTGACTAGGATGTATACGTGTATCGGATCTCTGCTTGGACTGTAGTAGAGTAAAACTTGTTTATGGGCCCGACCCACCATTATTTTTCAGGTGTTCGTCAGGAGTAGAGGTTGTTCATGCAGAGCAGGGATCAGTTTATTTCATTTTTCTGATTCTACTTAAGAGATTCATTTATGTTTCAGCTTTCAGTTTGGATTTTCTAGGGGTCCACATAGTATGAATTCCCGAATTATATTATTTTGGAGGATTAATTATATCAGAAGGATTTATTAATCAATGAAAATTTATTCTGAGGTTTTCATTATTTTATCATTTTAGTTTTCTTTCAACAATTTATTTATTCTTTTGTACTCTGTGTCGTTTATTGCCGATTTGTTTTGATATCTCCAGGTATTCGGGCATGGGCATGTCCAACCCGCGTTCCGAAATTCGGGAGTATCACATATATCTTATTGCAAAGTGATTGTTTCATTTAGTATGTTACTAAATTCTAGAAATTTATCTTGTTGTGATAATGAATTCTTGTGGAATATTCCTAATATTTACCTTGCAAGCTTATTACTAAGCTGTTGTGGATTTAGTATTTGTGGCTTACTATGATGGTGAATTGATTTAGCATGATATTTGTTATCATTGTTTTGTGTAGCAAATTGCATATTAAAGATTTGACATTTTGTATGCCATTGTTATGTGTAGCAAATCGCATATTGAAGATTTGACATTTTGTATGCCATTGTAGACATGAAACCCTAGGACATGGATTGTGTGGTTTCAACTCTACTTGTGTATAGGACACGAAAGTGGTTTCATGCATTATTTATTTGAGTATAAGTTTTGTGATTATCTTTGTTGATTGATTTTGGATACACTTAAAACATTTTTACTTGACATGGCTAGGGCAAGGCTCTAATACTGGGGATACGAGTTCTCCCTACAATAAAGTGCGCACTAAGGTTGTTCCCGGGGGTTAGTGGCTTGAATAATTTCTGTCTTGGTTCTATTCCGGGATTTGATGTCCAAAATTTCCTCTACTTGATTTCGTATTCAATTTCAAGTTGACAACCAATGTTTAATTGTAACTTGTGGTTTTGGTTTTGACATTCTTATATTGATTATATTCCACTATTAGATTTTGCATTCAATTCCAAGTTGACAACCAATGCTTAATTGTAACTTGTGGTTTTGGTATTTGAAGTTCTAAAGTTGTTTTGTATATTTGTGCATTGTGTTTTTCATTTCAATTGCTTAATGTAGCTTGAGATGATCCTTTAGTTCACTTTACAACTTAGACGTTAGGAGGAATGATCCCTTGTATTAGTCTATATTGAACTTGCATGACATTTGACACTTTAGGGTATACGCATGTTTTTCTTCCTACGAGTAACTTTGGTTGCTCATCCTAGTTGATTGGGTAATTTTTCAGGTAAGGAGGTCCTTTTCATGGAGGGACATCATCCTTAGAATCTTAGTAGCTTGGCGTTGTGATTACTTTTGATTTTTCAGGCATCGAAGTGTTAGCATGTCTAGTTCCATTTTTAATGTTGTAATATCTAGCTTATTAGAAGCATGTTTGCTTCCTTTTTGTGGTGTAATGAACATTTATATTACTTCCTTTTGATGTACTTTAATATGATATGTAATGAGGCCAAGGGCCAATCCCTTTTGGTTAAATGGAATGTATGAGGACTTTCATCATATTTTAGCTTCTATGACATTGCATTATCTTGGGGGCATTTTCGTCATTTCTTCGTGTATGTCAATTGTAGTTTGGACCATAGTTTATTTAAAGACTTATTTTTAGGGGGGGTCACTTCATAAACTTTTTCCAAAAGAGTTCATCTTTGGCCTTAAAAACCAACATTTTTCAAAACAAAATAAAATACTTTCTTTTGAAATTTAGGGCATGGTTACTATTCATCGATTTTTTTTTGAAAACCGAACCAACCATTTTGGGACTTCCGATGGTCTTGTGGGTGTATTTAAACATTACAAATTCAATTTAGGTCTTTTGAAAACCTCCCGAAGGTCCCATTTTCGTCTCTTGGGCAGCAACTCTGCGTTTTAGCGGGCGCCCGTAGCTCTTGGCAACCGCCCGTAGTGTAGGTTCCAGGTTTGATTTTTGGTAGCCTTGACACCTAACTTTGTTTCGGCCATAGTTTCTTCATCCGGACTCCGAATCATGTGATTTTTTAGTCTAATTTTATTAATTT
Source organism: Cornus florida (assembly GCF_030987335.1). NCBI lineage: Eukaryota > Viridiplantae > Streptophyta > Magnoliopsida > Cornales > Cornaceae > Cornus > Cornus florida. The sequence goes on along the minus strand of NW_026775574.1, from coordinate 54,428,867 downwards.
TTCGTTGTCTATCCAATAGTGTGCATAGAAGCACCCATTTCAGTGTGAAAAGATCATTTTACCCTTTATTGTTCGCCTTAACCATTTTAAAACTTAGCTTCCGCTTTTATTTTCTTTTGAGTTTCGCGACTTCTAAAAAGTCACTTTGGCGTTTTAGAGATGATATTCATCTTTAGAAACCACTTCATTTGATTTGCTTTCGCATTTGGGATTCGTTATCGAGTCAATTTCGGGTCACTCGTTAACGCACCGTGTTTTGAAAACTTGGACCGTCACACAAAACATGTCATCAACTCCGATTGTCATCCCAAACGACTCCTTTTCTAAAAAATGTTTGTATAATAGGGATGAGCACAACCGCTCAATAGGGTATGACTTATACAAGTAAATGCATCCTTTAAAATCCCAAAGACATACAAGAATGCTTGGTATCCCAATGATGAAGGGTCATACAACCTAAAGGCTAAGCTTCGTGAAATAAAAAGGGGATCATACACCCTAACTCTATTTTTCATAGCATGATAGTCCGACTCAACTCAAGTAGTCACATAATAAAATCATGCATTAAAATACTAAGTTGTCAGATAATAATCACAAAGAACCATGAACCGAATAAGGCACATTATTACATAATGGCTACCATAAAACTATAACATAATAAAATCCACATGATCCCATGGATTATGAACTCAACACAACCCATGAACCTCACTATAATGCAACTCACACATGTAACTCTGTGATACAAAATGATATTGTGCCGGAATCAAATTTTGCACCTAGAAACAAATGAGTGCCCTTCCGCACCTTATAGATAACATCTATCTATCAAATAATTGAGTGCCCTTCCGCACCCTGTGGATAGTATGTATCCATCAAATATATATATATATATATATATATATATATATATATATATATATATATATATATCATGAATGCCGTGCTACACACCCAATGCACCCATGAACCCAATGATAATCACAATGAACCCATGTCCAAAGTGACACACACACCATGACTCACACATGATGAAGATAATCTCAATGCAACAAGGATGTCTAAACTACACAAGTAGATATTTAACCAAATCCTCTAAACGTATATAAACAAATATGCACAAAAATATCCAAAATGATATTATTTACACACAAAGCATGATTAGGCAAATATATATCAATCAAATACTCAAAAGTTACCTCTTCCCATCATGTTTGATATTTCTAAAACCCAATGTAAGCCCAAGGCAAGACAATAACAATTCTACACCTTAAACATAATAAACATCAAATATACACTAAGTAAACAATTAGGCTCACATTTTCATTTTACAAATATACATACATTACAATTCCCCATATCCCAAAAGATTCAAAGAAAATGAAAATTACAAGCACAAGCCACCGATACCTCACATTGAGGTGAAAATCTCAAAGACACCAAATGAAACCGCTTCAAAGGTGATGCAACTTCGGGGTTACGTTAGGGACAGCAAGTAGAATAGCAAATCCTCTTCCAGCAACTCAAGAATCCAACCCCAGGCAAATCTCTAGATTTCAAAAATGCTCCCAATGAAAATCTAATAGGATGGAAAGATGGTCGTTGGCAAGGCCAACATAAAACCCCTCAATCGCAAGAGGTGAATCAAATGTCAAGGCCACCCCACATTCAAAGGTATCCGAAAATGAAAATAGGGACAAGGGTTATGTAGCCCTTAATGTCCCCAACAATACTCCTTCTTATGACAAGTCAAGAAGGTGAGTGGAATGTGAGGTAAATCAGGCTCTAAGCTTGGCCAACAATGGTGGAGGGTTTGAGAGAGGAAGAAGATGAAGTTTAGAGGAAAATTGTCTTGCAAATGATGAAAAACAAGGGTGATACATATCACTTACACAACCCCAACACCACCTCACACACACACACTTTAATCTAAGCCTTACATTTGTTACCATCCTACACCCCCACATGTCTCCAATCAAATGCCAACACATCGCCCATTCAACAAGTGACACCTTGCATAACTTTTCCCTAATTGCAGAAAAGTCCCTCCTAGAAAATATCTAAAATAACACAAATACCCCAAATAATAAAAGGTGAAAATATATAAAAGCAAGTACAATATAAATCTCAAATGAAGGAAGTGTCGGGAACTATTCCCGAGCACTTGACTCAACCCAGTCCGATAAAACTCGAACTTGAAAAAATATAACGGAAAAAGAAAATCCATAAAAATGAAAAAGGAACCGGTCTCTACAAATTTCTTGCTTTCTTACCTACTCCCGGTCTCTTACCTATAACCCTTCAATTATCAAAGTCTCATGGGATTTATTTTCTCTAAGGGAACCAAGATAGCATTCACGGGCTATAGCTTAGTCACGCATTGTAATACCCCTAATTTTAAAAGGATAGTCCTAGCATTTATTTAACTGTTTAATCTTTTATTTAATTGTTTAATTGCGTGTTATTCTATTAATTGGTTATTTTAATTGTGTGTTTCTTCCATGGTTATTTAAATTTGATTTTGTTTTAATTAATAGTTTATATTGTTTTGTTTTCTTTTATTAAATTATTTTAAATTAAATTGTTTTTATGATGTTTTATTTGACTTAATTGATAATTGGTTTTATTTAATTAAATTGGTTTAAATTAGGATTGTGTTTTTCTGTATATTCACGTATTAGCCGACATAGGTTATAACTTAGGTTGTTCTTGGGCCGACTAAGTGTTGCATTAGGGCTCAAATTATACAAGGATTAGGGTTGGATTACTATGCCTATATATATGACCTTATGTGGGTTTAGAGTTGGAGGAAAAAAATACGTAAAACTCTATTCTCGTATACAGTGATACAGAGAATTGTGGGAGCAGAGAAACAGAGAGGGAACTTGAGTAAATAACAGAGAGGACCAAGGGAGGATTTTGGTGGATTAGATCAGAAGTAATAGGAGGCTAGACAGTGTTGCAGTTGTTGCCGGAAGTTAGGACGACGGCGACAAGTTTTGAGTCTAAAACAACAGGCAAGTTCTTTTCCTTCTTTTTCCCTTTGCTTGTGTTCTGTGCACCTAGGTGGTCTCTAGGATTTAATTAAGAATTAACTGGGTTTCTTATGTATATTTGATGGTATATCGATGTTCTGTGTGTGTGGGAATTTATCTAGTTACAGTTTGTGCGTGTCTGTGATTTATTTGTTTCTTGAAGCATGAAAATCTTATAAATCTGTATCCTCTGTTTTTGTATGTAATTGCTATAAACACATCTTGAGAATGATACTGGACTTAGATGGAACTCTTAGGATCAATTTAAAACCAACTGGACAGGTTGTGAATGGCCGGAAACACTGCAGAAAGTTACAAAAGGAACAGAGGTTGAAGGAGGCTTGAGGAGGAGGAGAGAGCCGGCTCTGGAATGCAGAGAGCCGGCTCCCCCATCAAAGAGCCGGCTCTAGGAGAGGTAGAGCCGGCTCTAGGCTGCTAGAGCCTGCTCCCAAAATTTGGAGCAGGCTCCCTCTTCCATTTTGCACAGTGATATGTTTTTTTTTTGTGTTTTTACGAACTGTGTGTTAATATTGGAGCATGAAAATTATTCTGTTTAATCTGGGGTTGTACAGGGTGATTAAAAGATGGTTTTGGGCGTTACTAAGACTTAAAATTAATTAGAATTCAGTTCTAATTACTTGGAACAAACAGTAACAATTTAGTGAAACTATGTATACGGTTAACGGATGAAAGGTGGATTAAGTGCTTAATTAAATTTCAGCAATATAATGGGAAGTAAGATGGTTATAAAACCTATTTTAAATGCATGGTAGGGTTCTCTGTGTATTTATATTGATCTATTCATGCAATGGGATGTTAATTGTCGAATTATTAAACTTTTTCTGCAACTACTTGGATTACCGTTGGAATTTAATTGCTAGAATATTAATCAACGTCTCTGCGATTATTTGGATGTTAGTTTGAACTACAATTTACCATCTGTATATTTATTTTGCTCTATACATGCTTTGAGATGTTAATTTTTGAAATGGTAAATTCTTCCTACAAATACATGGATTAGTGTTGGATTTAAATTGCTAGATCAACAAAACCTTTTATGCAATTATTTGGATATTAGTTTGGACTGTAAATTATTCAGTTATGGAGGATTGTATGCACCGGTATGGGACGGTGACATACTAGGGATGGTTTAGCTTAAAAATGCTAACCTAACCTACCGGATGGAAAGAATGGATTATAAATTATTGAATCCATCAATGTGCTTAAGTCAAATCAACTGACTAGGTTGAATGACTCCTTGGATTAATTGGTTGTGGTTAAGTCACTTCAACTGAATAAGTTGAGTGCTTATCTAGACGGTATTTTGTATGTCTCTTCATTGAATAGGTGAATGACATACAATGATTTCGGATGGACTTTAGATATATGGTTATGATACCACGATATAAGCGTGAGTCTCAGAGTCGTTGGTTAGGGTACGTATATGCAGTGGATGCGTAGCTGGATATAGTCGGTAGGTGTACCCTGTTAGGTCTAGGTACTCATGCCCACCTTTGGGTGCGTTTTCGCATGTTGCCTTCTATTCAGGTTGAGACCTCTACTATAGTCCAGTGAATGTCCTTAGTGTGGATATATATATGTAGATTTATGGATTACGTAGTTATGTTGAGGGTATCTTGGGTGTATCTGCGTATCGGGCACTGTATGGATTACAGTTGGAATAGGACTTGCATGTGGGCCTGACCCACTTCTTTATTATTCTTTTCAGGTAACAGACGGTTCCAGTCTCAAGCTTGATCGTGCTAAGCAGGGACTCTCATTCATTCTACCGACGATGTAGGATTTCACTTCATGATCTAGTCTTGGAATATCTATACTTTCAGTTTTTTAGTTCCAGTTGGAGTTTTATTTCGGGGTCCACTAGTTGGATTCCCAAGTTGTAACCTTGGAGGTTTTTGAGCTGGATTATTGAAGTTTTGGAGGATTGGAGTTTCAATTTTCAGTTATACATGGAGGGTTTTATTATTATTATTTCTTTCAGCTTTATTCTATCTTTATTGTTTCTTTTTGTCATCTGTGTTCGTTTTAAAATACTTTAATTGTTTGATATTCACTCGGGTTTGGGCCTGGGCCTGATCAACCCGTGTCTCGGATCCGAGGGGTATCACACCCCTTAACTCAGCCACCCCATGCTCTGTTGGGAAACCCATGATGCGGTGGTAAGTAGAGGTAATGGCCCTAATAGAGTTTAGGGTTGTCCTTCCAAGGATGACATTTATATGTTGAGGAGCAATCCACCACTATAAAGTCAACCATAAAAGTGACCTGCTTTGAGCTGGTTCCTACAGTCAGTGGAAGGGTTCTTGTTCCTAGTAGATATATTTTATGTAACGACCTAAATCCACTGGATCCGGGTCGCTAACCGGGACCTTACCCGACTAGAAATCATATGAGGGTAACACGGTTATTTCACTTTAAATAACTACTTTAAAGCCCAAACGAGGACAACATGGTCATTTAACGTAATTATAATGGTTTAAGACTCAAAAGAGTACAATAGTCATTTACTTGAGTCATACAATGAATATAGTGAAGTTCGGGGTTAATACATTTATTTTCGAGGTCAAAATAGAATTAATGTAATATTCTGGTCATATAATGTGTAACAATACACCTGAGTGAGCGAAAAATGGCAAAATGGAGAAAATAAACCACAATGGTAAAACACTCAGGAACTAGTTGACGTGTAACCCTTACACATCGACTGGTTAGTGTGAATCAGTCGACATGAAATGTGAAAAGGTTCACGTCGACTGGTTTGTGCCGTGCATAGTGTAAAAGTCCACTGCCCAAAATTTGGATATACCAGTCGATGTGTGGGAATTTTACGTCGACTGGTATAGGTCATTCGGTCGACGTGTGAGAACTTCATGTCGACTAGTTTGGGTTATCCTCAGTGAAAATGCTCACTATCCAAAACACATGAGATACCGGTCGACGTGTAATGCTCACATGTCAACCGAAACCTGCCAAAAAATAATTTTTTTGTGTTTGTTTAATAACTCCAACATTGGTAACAAACCACTTAAATACCACTATTGCACGTGTGTGTGTGTATATATATATATATATATATATATATATATATATATATATATATATATAATTATACATATTTATATACATTTCTACACTTACGTGATAACATCTAATAAAGCGACGACATTGTTAACATGATTTTTGATAATCCACAAACACGTTCTATAAAATACATAAGAGGATTAGTAAGATTAAATTTCATTACATCCCTAAATACATCAAAATATATTCCAAAATATTGATCACTCATCATCATGGTGACAATTTCAAAATAATATAAGTTTGTTCTAGTTATTACAAAAATAAACAATCGTCATCGTCGACTACCTATGTGGAGGAACATCATTGAATATCTCCTAACCGTGACCTGAAAAATAATAAAGGAATAGGTGAGCACGGAGGCTCAGTAAAAATCGCCTAAGGCGTCAACTTTGGACTCCCTTGAGCCACATAACACATAATGGGGTGGAGAGGAAGTCCGGATCATACATTTGGGAATCCATATAATATTCATAGCACAAATAAGCATTTCCATCAACCATATATAGCATTTCAACGAATGACGTGCAGGATATGAAATGTAATGCACCCAGTCTCATACTTGATCTCTAACGACCCAACTTTCACTTTTCGAAAACCGCTAACTGACTTTACTAAGACGAGATTAATAGCTATCCCTGGTTTCAAATTCGGCAACCATTTTGGGCCTAGTATAAACTTTTTCACGCAATACACCGGGCCGCGCTCCCTCTGGTCAAGCTAACCCCGAACTCGCGAAATCCGGTTCATTTTTTTAAAAAAAAAATTCCCATTTTAGGAAATACCTTTCTTTTGTGAAAACTTTCATTTCCAAAACCTTTTCAAATCACTTTCCTTGACATGTCTTGCAATGCAAGATTTCACATATTCTTAGGCTCCGTTTGTTTCGACGTAAAATATTCTTTTTGAATTTTTTTTCAAGAAAAATATTCTTTTATTTTTACTTGTCGGTGTTTGGTAAAGGTCTACGTCGAGGTTGAGGTCGAGTCCATTGGGCGGGGCATGTAAAATAACTTGCTAAAAATTAATGGATAAGTTATTTTTGTTAAATTTTAGTATTTTTTTTCTTCGTAAATATTTTACGACAACCAACCACCAGAAAATAAAAAATATATATATAAAAGATATTTTACGTCCAAACAAACGGAGTCTTAATCATCAAGCTCATCGATATAACAATGATAACATCAACAAGGTATTTCCAATCCAATGGATATAAAATAATCAATTATAATCATGGCATGCTTCAAGAATTTAATATCACAATAACATCTTTCACAATGCTATTACAAGTTAAACATTTTACAAGAATCAACCATAAGCATGCACAACATTAAATCACATATATATCAACTTAGCTTCTCTACAATCAAATCATACATGTCTTTAACATATAATGCAAAAAAACTCAGGCTTTAAACACATGAACACCTTATTCACATTTATATACAACAATTTCATTATTATAGTACTTAAATCTCAGAATTTAAAGAAGAAAAAGATGGAATTGCTCAATAAAAGATAAAGTCTGAGGCTTTAGGAGAACCCCTACCTCAATAGAAGAACAAATCAAGCAAAACCCCCCAATTCAGCCCAATTTCAAAAATCTTAAAGTTGCTCTAAATGAAAATCAACTCTGATTATAACGAAACCCTCGTCGTGCTTGTCGACTTTGCCTTAGGTGGCAAAGTCAAAATCTCAAAGGTTTTGTCTAAATCTAAACTTGCATTTGTAGATAAAAAGAAAAAAAAAAAGAAAACTGAAGGAGAAAGAACTTGCGTGGGAGAGAGATGGGTTAAGGTCTGGTAATGACCTTATGGCCATTATAATACTCCAATACAAAGAGTGGGTCCCATATGCATAAATATCCACCTTTTACATTATAATATATATATATATATAAAACATATCACAACCACAACTTAAAATATATAATGCCAAGTAATTATACACCAAACAATAATGCACGAAATGCCACAAACCCAAAACATAGTCCCCGTGCTCAACAATTCCAGTAACGGATCCCACTTGTGACCTTCCAACCTGAAAAACGAAAAAATGCCGAAATGAAAACCAATGCATTTTTGAGAGTTCTAAATCCAAATAATTGCCCCAACCAATTCCTGTAACCTACCCAGTATACCCCATGGGGTTCGGCACGCAATACGAGGAGAAAATGAAAAAATTCCAAAAAATCGAAAAAATCCCATAAAATGAAAAATGGGAAAAATTAGGATCATTACACTTTATCTCCTAAAACCCCCACGAGATGAGAACTCATTGTAATACCCCTAAAATTAAAAAGGATAAAATTGGGATTTAAATTTCATTCTATGTGCATTTTTGTCTATTGATTTTGTAATTGTTGTATTTTGTTTGTTTTATTTAATTATTTGTAAATTGTTACTTGTGTATTTATATTTCCTTACTTGGTTAATTATTTTCTTTATTTGAATTATAGTTTGTTTAGTTATCTAAGTTATTGTATTGTTCGTTTTATTTTAAATTGTATTTTAAATGCCTTATTTGGTTAATTATTTAATTGTCTTTAATAAGTGCTTAAGTAGAAGTTGAATTAACAGTTTTCAGTTAGGGTTTCTTGGAGCCGTGATACAAGTACTTAACGTGTATGTAACTTAAGTTTATGGGTCGACTCTAGTTTAATTAGGGTTCTGCCTTAGCTCTAGTTTAATTAGGGTTTTCTAAAGGCTTATATATATATATATATAGTTTAATTAGGGTTTTTCTAAAGGCCTATATATATACGTGTATGAGTTTCACTAAGGGTTTTGGAAGAACCCTATTCACGGCATAGTAAAAATAGAACGTAACAGAGAGAGAGTTGAGATAACAGAGGCAATTATAAAAGCTACCAAGGACAAGAATAGAGAGGGTCAAAGGAGGGTTGTGGTGGATTAAATCACACCCATAGGAGGCTTGAAAGAAGTTAGTAGTTGCCGGCAAATTAGAGACGACGCCGGAATTTCATAACTGAAATCACAAGTAAGTTCTTCTCTTTCTCTTTCTCTTTGGCTCGTGTTCTGTGCACCTAGATAATATCTAGGGTTTAATCAATCAATAACTGGAAGATATATGTTTAATATATGTCATATGAATGATCTGTTTATGTTGAAAACCATTCTGTTACAGTTCATGCATGGCTCGTTTCAGTTTTCTGTTCTTTAAGCATGTTGCTCTGTTGTAACTCTAGTCTTTGGAATTGTTTTTAGTCTCTGTAAATTAACCATGGGGATGTTATTGGGATTGATATAAGATCCTTAGGTTCAGTGGTGAAGAGGAACAGAGGGTTTGGAAGAGAACTGAAATTTTCTTAAACCTATTCTAGTGTTGTTCCAGTGTTGTTTTCCAAGCATGCTAGTTTAATGGTTTTGTTTAAACTCTGCAATTGTTTTCAAATTTATTGTAAGCAACCTTGGGGATGCTTTTAGACTCAATTAAGACTCCTAAGATTAGTTTTAGAAACCAACAGAGTGGTAGAAATTGATCAGAGAGGGAGCAGACGGACTGAAACGAAGCAACGGGGACAGAGGCTCTCAAAGGAGGTGAGAGCCGGCTCCATGGATGTGGGAGTCGGCTCCCACAACAAGTAGAGCCGGCTCTAAGGACTCCTAGAGCCGGCTCCAGGCTGAAAGAGCCTACTCCCAAAATTTGGAGCAGGCTCCATCTTCAGTTTTGTTTTTTTTTTTTGTTATTTTTTTTTAGTTTTCTACGTACTGTTTAACACTGTTGGAGCATGGAGACTATTTGAGTGAATCTGGAACTTTATAGAGGGATTAAGGAATGAATTTTGAGTGTTATTAAGACCCTAAATTGATTAAAGTTTAATTCTAAATTGTCGGGACAAACAGCGTAAAAATTAAGGCACTTCCTATGTTGTTAACAAACGGAAGTTAAATTAATTGTTGAATTAAATTTCAGCAATTTGATGGAATTTAATGTGTTTATAAAACTTGTTTTAAAATGCATTCAAATGCATGATAAGGTCATTTAATTATTAATTTTGATCTATGCATGCTCGGGAGGCTAGTTGCTGAATTATTAAATCGTTTCCTGCAACCATATGGTTAATGCTTGGATTTAAATTACTGAAACATTAAACAATCTTCTGAAATTGTTTTAGCAATTTATTGGATAATAATAGGATTATCTAACCTATTCACATGCATTATAGAGTCCTTGACATATTAAATTTGGTCTATGCGGGCTTTGGATGTTAGTTGTTGATTTATTAAATCGTCTCCTGCAACTATATGGTTAAATGCTTGGATTTAAATTGCTGAAACTTTAAATATTTTTGTGCAATTATTTGGATGGTGGTTTTGGGGCTGTAAATTATTGAACTGTTATATATGTTGTAATTTACATGGATATGGAGGATTGTGTGTACCGGTATGGGACGGTGACATACTAGGGACGGTTTAGCTCAAAACGCATAAACCTAACCTAATGGATTAATGGAATGGATTGAAAGATATTGAATCCTATTTATGACTAAGTCAGATCAGCTGTAACCAAGTTGGACGACTTCCTGGATTAATGGATGGTAGTTAAGTTATATCAACTGAATAAGTTGAGTGACTAACTAGTTGGTTTATTGTATGTCAGTTTAATAAATAGTTGAACTACATACCCTGGTTTTGGACGGACTTTATATATATGGTTATGGTACCACGAGATGAGCTTGAGTCTCAGACTCGTTGGTTAGGGTGCGTATATGCAGTGGATGCATAGCTGGCTATAGTAGTTGAGGTGTACCCTATTAGGTCTAGGTACTCATGCTCACATTTGGGTGCATTTTCGCATATTGCCTTCTATTCAGGTTGAGACCCCTTCTGTAGTTCAGTGAATGTCCCTTAGTGTGGATATATATATATGTATGGACTAGATAGCTATTGTTGAGATATTTAGGGTGTATCTGCGTATCGGGTCACTGTTTGGATTGTAGTTAGAGAAGAATTTGCATGTGGGCCTGACCCACTCTTATTTTTATAGGTGTTCGTTAGTTCCAGTGGTAGAGCTGGATCGTGCTGAGCAGATACAGTCATTCACTCCACCGATGCTGTAGGACTTTGTTTCCTGTTTTAGGCTTTGGTTTTATTTCCAGTCATCTGAGTTCAGTGGGGTATTTTATGGGTCCACTAGATGAATTCCCGAGTTGTATAATTTAGAGAACGATTTGTATTCGTGGAGGATCAGTTGTAAAAGAATAGTTTATTTATCAATGAAATTAATTATTCTAAGGTTTCAATTATTGGATTATCATTTTATTTTTCATTTCAGCAAATTTTATTTATCTCATTTGTTTTAATTGTATTCTGTGTTCGATTATTGCCTAATTGTTTTGATATCCTCGGGTAATCGGGCGTAGGCCTGGCCAACCCGCATCCAAAATTCTGGGGGTATCACACTCATGGGTCATAGTTTTCCCGGCCTATCATCATTTGGTCGAATGCATGGGCAAATATAATATCAGCGAAACTCCCATTGTCAATAACCATATGTCTTATAACCATAGAGACATATAACTATACGTTTTATAACTATACGTATAACTATTGCCAATAACTATACGTAGTTAGCTATGACCATAAAGACAACTAGAGGATTGTCGTGAGGTTGCTGGATCACCATGGCATTTGCCTCAGAAAATACAATGGTAGGGTCGTCACACTTGAGTATTTTTTTATGGAGGGTTGGACATTCCTTCCTCAATCACTTCTTCTCTTACTCTTCTTGCATATGCTTCTTGGGTCGTGGCTGTTTCGCCTCCTCCTGCATACCCTCTATATATGACTATGATCTCCCCTACTGGTTGTTATTCTGGATGACGATTGTCTCGCCCTCCTTGTGCGGGGTTGGGATCTCGTTTTATCATCCCCTGCAATGAACTTTCACATGTGACCCATTCGACTTAGATTTTCAATTTGATCTTTAAGATCGATTTAGTCTTCAGTGGTATGCCCATGATCTCGGTGGAACCTGTAATATTTATCCTGAGGCCTTCTTAAGGAATCTGATTTCAGCTACGACACCCACTTCAAAGAGGGATCATCCCGAATCTGCATAAAAACCTAATCTATAGGCATATTTGATGAGGTATAATTAGTATACTTATCTGAGCCCCTATAGCGAGACATCATTTCACTTTGATTGATTGAAGACGTCTTAAATTTGGTTTCCTTCTCGTCCGGTTGTGATATTTTTTTGTGTTGCCTTCACCTTCTTTCCCCTTTCGCGCACTCATCACATCCTCTGCATTCATGTGTTTTTTGGCTTTAACCAATAATTCTGCCATACTAGTTGAAGGTTCCTTTGACAAGGAAAAAAGAAATCTATGTTTACAGCCCTCCCATGAAGGTTGTGAGTGCTACTTTGTCATCAACTTCATCCACTTGCAACATCTCTGTATTGAACTGGTTGATATACTATCGCAATGGTTCTCCCTTCTGTTGCTTCATAATCATTAAGTGAGTGGCCGGCCTCCTGTGCCTTTGACCTGTAATGAAATAACTTACAAATTGCTTGCTTAATTCCGCGAAGGTCGCTATCGAGCCTGTTTCAATTTATTAAACCATACCCGTGCCGATCCTTTAGAGTAGTAGAAAAGGCCTGACACATTATCTTGTTTGGCACAGCCTGGAGATGCATAAGTGCCTGGAAAGTTTCCAAGTGATCAAACGGATCACAAGTCCCATCAAAGCTCTCAAGTGTTGGCATCTTGAACTTGCTAGGCAATTAGCATTTCATGACAGTCTGGCTAAATATCAAATTTGTTTTTTAAACAAGATTATCTACGGTGGTAGCAGAGCCTTTTCCCTTCACAACTTGTATCACATCTTCCATCTTGGTTTTGAGGTCCTAGATCTATAGGTCAATGTAGATGACCTCCTAAGTCTTTTCACCAACGCAGTGGCCTAGAATTACGTGGGGGCAATAGGTGACCCACCGCCTTATGTCGATCAACAACTTGGTTATGCTCTGTTTGAGCCTCCTCATAGGGAGGCTTATTGTTTTGCACTTTACGATTTCCCTCCTCAATATTTAGGTTGGAAGGATCTTGAGGCAGGATTTCGTTATGGTGATTTTGCCCTAGAGAGGGGCCTAGGGAGGAAGACGTTGTAGGATTATTGTATTTTGCTCGATCAACTTATTCATTCCTTGATTCAGGGTTTGAATTTGTTGTTCCAACGCTGCGACACGCTCTTGGTCATTTGGGACGTGAGGGGTTCCCCCTATACTTCCTCTTGACCAGAGACCTGCAATGATGTTCCCTCACTAAGAGCAAATCCAGATCGTAAGACCATAATCTTTTTTAGAGAAAACTATAAGTTTTCCACAGATGGCGCCAACTAATAGAGATTATGGTTAAAGAAAGAAAAAATATGATTCTATTACTACTTACAATCTTACAAAGTCTATTAGTTACAAATAATACTTATATATAACCTTTTATCAACGCAATATTGTAAATATTTACACTCTACAATGCTCTCCAATCTTTTAGAATCTTCTCTACACTCTCCATATCTACAAATTTTTCAATATTTTCTAATTTTCTAATTATCTCCCCGCTTCACAATCTTTTGAACTACTCTAGAACTAAGGGTGACAATTGAGTGGGTTTGGACGGGTTTTGAATGGGTTGGGTATGAATGGGTCAGTAACCCATTTCTAAGCCACCAGTGGCGGGTAATAAATGGGTAAGGGTTCAAATAGGCAGGTCATAAATAGGTCAGTTTCAACCATTTTTTTATTTTATTTTTGCAAGCTAGTTTTTTTTTTTTTTTTTTTTTTTAATCCTCAAACAAGGTTTCTTTGACTACCATATTAAATTCAAAAAGATAAAAATTAACTTAATTCGATAAATGGTTATAAAAATTGACTTACTGAAAAAAAAAAAAAAAAAAAAAAAAAAAAGTGCAGAATTTGAAAAATGATTCTTTACTTAATTCTTTTTCATTTTTTGTGGTTGCTAGGGAGTAGTTATTTTGATTGTTGAATACCCAAAAAAAAATTTTTTTTTTTAAAATTGTTCTTATATTAATCTTTTGATTTAAGCATTACGATTTTTTTACTTTTTTCTTTTATTTGGGAAAAGTCATTATACAACTTAGTCAACAATATTAATTATATTATATTATATTATATATATAGATATATATATTGAATGAGAAGTAGTTAGCAGCTTCCCCTAAAGTCTATCACATAAATTAGTAATGTGTGACTAATCTATTAGCCTCACATAAAGTCTTATAACATAATATTTTTTTTCACTATAATTGATTTTGATCTTTTCCTACTGTAATTGATTTTGATCTTTTCCTTTCCCTAATAGTACTCTCAAAGGGCCTGTTTACTAACAGGAATTAATGAATCACATTACTGTTGATTTTTGCTACACATGACCTAACTAGCTTAATTCAATTTTTTTTCTTGTTCGTTTTATCTTTATTTGGTGTTACTTTAATAATTTTATGTGTTAATATTTAATATTATCTATTAGAGTAGAGATACTCAAACCGAATACTTGCAGTGAATTGACTAACTGAATAATTTTTAATTAGTTATTTATACCAAATACAACTAAGTGGCGGGCTCCACTCCCTTATTTATTACATAATTGGCCAATTAAAATATTAGATCTAACAATTCACTACAACTATTGAGTGGGACAATAATTTTTCTATCCATTAATGTCATGTGTATATATAATATATATGCAAGACTCGCGCCCCAATTGGGACAAAAGTAAATATGTATAGATTTTTTTTTTGGTTTTGTTTTGGTTTTACATTATTAGAAGCAAATGGGTTATGTAGGAATAATAAATGGATATATATATTTTTACTATAATGGGTTATGTAGGAATAATAAATGTATATATATATTTTTTACTATAACCTCTCTTTACTCAAAATAATTATGCAAAACAATGAAAACACCACACTCAAAATAATGCCAAAATTATCCGAACTGCTTTTTAATTATGCAAAAAAAAAAGTGCAAATTTGAAAACACCACATAAAAAAAAGGGTTTTGTTTGAGTAGATTTAGATGGATTCACACTCTTAACCCATCATTAACCCTTAAATTATATGTGTACCCACTTTTTTACTCATTATTGACCCACTTACTTAAATTTGGATCCAAATAATTTAATTTTAGTGGGCGAACTTGGACAATTTAATAAATTTAGGTTTAAATTGCCGCCCCTACCACTAGAACCAATCACACTATTGAGATCAACATGTCGACTTCTGTAGAAATTGCTTAGTGGTTAAACCGTAACTTGACGAACTAGATAATTCTTGAATAATTCTTCCTATTAAATCTACAACAAGTTCCAGTCAGGGAAACTTACCATATTATCCTTTTATTTGGGCCGAACTCCTTACATGATTCTATTTGGCCGAACGACGTGGCTATTGAGGTGGCATCATTATAATGTTGTCAGATTTCTTCTATACTCAGCTTCAAATTGATAACCGGTGGAAAATCAACTCCAGTGAAATAGTGCAAACATTTGCTCCATTTTTGTGAATGAATAGTACTTACCATGGTGGGTAAAAAATTATATTTACTTTATACATAAATTTTGTGTATATATATATATGTGTGTGTGTGTGTGTGTGTGTGTACACTGTTCAAATACACTATTCTTTTCTCCCTTATTTCTTCTTCCCTCCCTCCTTCATTTCAGCAACCCATTTGAAATAAAATTGAAATCCCGCCACCCAGCCCTTCTACTCTCCCAAAATATCAATCAACCCAGTTTAGAATTTGATTTCTTTCCAAATAGATTTTGATTGAAATCCCGCCACCCAGCTACCCTTCTTCTCTCCCAAAATATCAATCTAATACAGTTTAGAATTTGATTTCTTTCCAAATAGATTTTGATTTCTTTCCAAATAGAAGCAGGAAGCAGGCGTTATTTCGAAATAAAATAAGCGATTCTATTTCCAAATTGAAGGTCAGATCAGACTTCTCCAAATCGAAGCAAGAGGTACAATTTCATTGTTTATGTCATTCTTATAGAAATAAGAGGATTTCCTTGAAAGTAAAATCTAAAAATTATACCTGTATCCCAAATTATCCTTATTTGCTACATCACAACAATTTCCCAATTGCAGCACAACAATTTCCCAACTGCAGCACAACAATTTCCCAACATTTTCATAACATATATCCCAACGTTATTTGTAAAGTTGTGCATCAAAACATTTTCCTAAAGTACATCCGTACAAACATCCCAACTTATTGGTAAAGTGCATTCCAACATTTTCCTCAAGTGAATCCCAACATTTTTCTAAGGTGCATCCCAACATTTTAATTGCTGGTGTACCATTTAAAATGGTATTATTTCCTTCTTCTACTTCGCCTCAGACCGCTTTTCTTCACTTCTTATTCTTCGCCTCACCGCCGTTCTGGTGCATCCCAACATTTTCCTATTGTGAATCCCAATATTTTCCTAAGGTGCATTCCAACTTATCCTAACTTTTCCAACCTAGCCTCAGACCTTCTTCCCTTCTTCTTCGTTTTCCTTTCCCTTCTTCTTCATTTTCGTTTATTCAAAATTCAAACCCTAATCCTCAGACCTTCCTTCTTCTTCACCTCAAACCTTCGATCTTCACTTCTTCTTCTTCGCCTCAGACCGCCATTGATACTATTTCCTTTTTCCCTTTTAGAGAGAGAAGGGAAGACAACCGCTTTTAGAGGGAGAAAGGGAGACAGCACGAGAGAGAAAGAGAGACAGCCGTGTATTTTAGAAATAATATTTAAAGTTTATATACATATGAAATACAATATTTAAAGGGGTGGTAAAAAATTAGTTACCTAATTTTTTTAATTAATGTGGCACATTCTCAGCCACTTATTTCAAATGGTGGAAATGGCTGCACTATGCAACTGGAGGTTGTTGGACCAACAGGGGGGGGGGGGGGGGTTGAATTGGTCTAAGGTAATTTCTTCCTTTTCACTTGAGTAAAAACATTCATAATATAGAAGATAAAAACCAATGCAATCAAACAAATCACAAGAACACAAGATATACAAGGAAACCCTATCAATAGGGAAAAACCTTGGTTCTTGGCCTTAGCTAATAAAAGCCTCCACTAGTAGTATGAACCTTGTTACACACTCAGTTATAAAACAATATATAGCAACATAGTGATCAATCAGTCAAAGATTCTGTTCTTGATTTCATTTTCTATAAATTAAATTCTACGATAGCAACATGAAAAACTGAAAGTATTTCCAGACAAACCTCATTTAGTTAAAAAACTGCTAATTTTTAATGTCACTTAACATGTAGTTGTATAATGTTCAAATATGAAATAATGCAACGTGTTTCAGTATTTCAGTATTTATTTATTTATATAAAAAAATATTTATTAATTGATATAAAAAAATATTTATTAATTGATATAAAAATAGTTTTTGTAAAAAAAGTTTCTATAAAACTCTAAAAATTATATAATAAAATCAATTAAATTCTATATAAAACTCTTATTCTTAGTTCAATATAAAAAGAATAGTTATTTTTTATGGATAATTATCATAATATAACCAGCCCGGCCCAGTTATGATTATGTAATTATCAGAAAAGGACAAATATCATCATCCTACTAGTGACATGGAAGAAGGAGGAAGGGGTATAGAAATTAAAAATTCTAGAAATCTAGAATTCTATAGTAAAATACAGAAACTCTGCCGAAAAATTTTAGTATTTATTTATTTATAAGAAAAAATATTTATTAATTGATATAAAAAGAATTTTAATCTATACTATTATTATATGTGCAAAGAGTTTCAGTATTTAAGTATTTATTTATTTATATAAAAAAAATATTTTAAAAACTAAAATCTAAATAATAAAATTTAAACTAACCTATTTATCTATTTATTATCACGAATTTTTTAATAAAAAAAAATCTAATTAGACAATAATTATAATATAAAAAAAAATTATTAATTGATATATAAAACAAAATAATTTTTCTAAAACTCTATTACAAATTAACTTTTATTATGAGTTTCTTAATAAAATTAAATCTAATTAGATAAGGATATATTTAAAGAAAATAAAATAATTTCTATAAAACTCTATCACAAATTACCTATTTTATTTTTAATAAAACTCTATCACACTAGACAAAGATATATTTTAAGAGTTTCTATAAAACTCTAACATAACTTACCTATTTATCTATTTATTATGAGTTTTTTAATAAAAGAAAATCTAATTATACAAGTATTATTAATATTAAAAATTATTTATTAATTGATATAAAAAGAGGTTTTAAAAGTGTTTCTATAAACTTTTACACAAATTACCTATTTATCTATTTATTATGAGTTTTTTTTAATAAAAGTAAATCTAATTAGACAAGTATTATTAAAATCAAAAATATTTATTAATTGCAAAATTACCTAATAGTATCAATCACATTATATATAAAATTCTTATTTTTAGTTCAATATAAAAAGAATAGCTATTTTTTATGGATAATTATCACAATATAACCGATTTGCCCTGTTATGGTTATGTCATTATTAAAAAAGGACACATGTCATAATCTTATTAATCTAAGAAGCCTATAAATAGAGGCATGGAGGAAGGGGTACATAAATTGAGAATTATAGAAATCTAGAATTACACAGTAAAATACAGAAGCTCTGCCAAAGAATTTCAGTATTTATTAAAAAGAGCTTTTATCTATACTATTATTAGGCGTGCAAAGAGTTTCAATATTTATTTATTTATATAAAAATATATATAAACACTAAAATCTACATAATAAAGAGTTTTTATAAAATTCTAACACAAATTACCTATTTATCTATTTATTGTGAATTTTTTAATAAAAGAAAATCTAATTCGACAAGTATTACTAATATAAAAAATTATTTATTAATTAATATAAAAAGAGGTTCAAAAGAGTTTCTATAAAAAACTCTAACACAAATTACCAATTTATCTATTTATTATGAATTTTTTAATAAAAGTAAATCTAACTAGACAAGAATTATTAAGATAAAAATATTTATTAATTGATTTAAAAAGAATTTTTAAAAGAGTTTATATTAAACTCTAACACAAATTACTTATTTATTTATTTATTATAAGTTTTTTAATAAAAGAAATTTTAATTAGACAAAAATTATTAATATAAAAAATATTTTTTAATTGATATAAAAAATAAAATAATTTTTCTAAAACTATATTACAAACTACCCTTTATTATGAGTTTTTTTTTTTTTTTTTTTTTTTTTTTTTTTAATAACAGCTAATATAATTTGACAAGAATTATTAAAATTTAAAAATATTTATTAATTGATATAAAAAGAGTTTTTAGAAGAGTTTCTATTAAACTCTAACAAAAATTATCTATTTATTTATTTATTATAAGTTTTTTAATAAAAGAAAATCTAATTAGACTAGAAAAATTCTACCACAAATTACTTATTTTATTTTCAATAAAATTATAATACATTAGACAAAAATATATTTTAAGATTTTCTGTAAAAAAAAACTCTAATAAAAATTACCTATTTATTTATTTATTTTGAGTTTTTTTAGTAAAAGGAAATCTAATTAGACAAGTATTGTTAATATAAAAAATTATTTATTAATTAATATAAAAAGAAGTTTTAAAAGAGTTTCTAACACAAATTACCTATTTATTTATTTATGAAAATGTAATTAGAAAAGAATTATTAATATAAAAAAATATTTATTAATTAATATAAAAAGAGTTTTTAAAAAAGTTTTTATAAAATTTTAACATAAATTATCTATTTGTTTATTTATTATGAGTTTTTTTAATAAAAAAAATATAATTAAACAATAATATATTTTTAAAAAAATAAAATAAATTTTATAAAATCTATCACAAATTAACTGTTTTATAAAATTCTATCACATTATTTACAAAACATTCAACACGTGCACATTCAACACGTGCCCGTGTCTTTTCCTGGTACTAATAACTGTAAGTTAATAAATAAAGTTTTTTTTTCTCCATAATTGTATCGTAATACAAGAGAAGCTCACTGCCGGAGAGGAAGTTTCAAAATCATAGTCCGGTAGAACAAGTGGCGATGGTGCAATGAACTTCGCAGTCGAAAGAGAAGCATCACCGCCTCTCAGGCGGCGAAGTTCCACCGCTTCCCAGCGTCCTCTCTGTCCTACCTGACCGCGTTTGGCAGATCCACAGCACTTGAAAGAACATTGTTGCATCACCGAAATCGGCTTCGATGGCTCAATTGTAGTTTCCCATACCGTCATCTTCACTACCGTGTGCTTGCCATCCCCGCGGTCGCCGTATCCGTTTTCCCATTTTTACATTCGCTGACATCGCGCCCTAATTCTACCATTTTTACATTCTTCAAGCTTTTCCTTTTCGAATTAAACCCATGATAATTAAGCTTCAAATCTGATGGTGAATTTTTATTTTTTATTTTTTATCCGTTATTGAGTATTTTTGAATTATAAATTAGGGTCCTTGTAATATATACAGATACAGATTCCATGACCACCGGCGAAAACCTCTTCACTGATACAACCGAAGGCTTCCACCCTCATCTGTTTATTTAGGTGATCCAACCAAGATCCAATCATGAGAGAAAGTTTAAAGCCTCAGCGACATCAACCGAAAAAGCTTCTGACAGACCCAACCGATAAACCAAACCGGTGAGCTTCAAATACACAATTCTGATGAGCTTCAAACAAACCCAACCGACCAAACCATTTCCTAGTGAGCTTCATTGTTTATCTCTCCTCTGATCAAATCAAGCTTCATATATATATATATATATCACTGTCTTCCGGTGAACTCCAAAGACAAAGGTAGGCTTTTCATGCTGTTGTTAAAAAGGAAGTATACATATATTTATATCTGTATCCGAAGATGTTGAGGGTTATATTGGATAGCCATTTCTCGGAAGAAATGATGTGGTGGTGGTTGTAGTCAGAGGCGTAGCCAGGATTGAATTTTAGGAAGCGTAGTGTATTAGACAAAAAACAAAAAAAATCACTAACATTAGAATATATATATATATATATATATATATATATATATATTTCAAATCAAAATCCAAACAAAAAAAAATCATTCCATACCAATATTGATTTATTGAACTGAAAAGGATGGCTAAAATACTTGGTAAATATAAGAATCAAATATAAATTTTGATAATATTTTCATTAAATACCAAAATAAATTTTGCAAATTATAGTATAAAATTGCAATTATAGTACTGTATAAAATAGTTAGTATAGCCGTGCAGATCAAATGGCGGAATATTTTGATAGGTAAAATGACTGAATCGCCCACAATATATCATTAAATGTTTTTTTTAAGGGGGCATATTTGAACTTTCAAAACAAAAAAATACACATAATAGTACTAATTTTTGTTTTATCAGGGGGCACAAGCCCCCTGGGCACACGGTCCCTCCGCCCCTGGTTGTGGTCCTTATGGAGGAGGGATGGAAGTGATGCAAAGAAAATGGGTATGCAGAAGTCAGGGTGGGTGAATTTTAGAAAGAGAAACTAGTGGGGTAATTTTGTCTTTTTAAGTTTACTAATATTTTGGATTAAAATGATTTTAAAAAATTAGGATAAAATTGTACTGTGTTTGTGTTGGAAAAGTAAACTTAAGTGTGTTTTTAAAATGATAGTTATTTTTGAAAGTTATTTTAATGTGAAATTTAGTCAAGCATAGGGGGTGTTAGTAAAATTAATTCTAATCAATATTATACTAGTATAGAGAGTCTAATACACATGGTGATAATTTTGACTGGTTTTTAGTGTTCATGACATATTTTTCTTATTTTGCACCTGTGTGAAATTGACCAGATGCAACTCAGCAATATATTTTGGGGTGGACTAATATATTATGGGGTGGGCTAATATTATTAATTTTTTTGTTTACTTTTTAGGCTGGGCTAAAATTATCTACAGTAATTTTTTTTATTTTTTTTATTTTTAATCATTGCCATTCAGACCTTTTTGGACACTAATATTAGAAGTACAATGGTTCAAATAGTATACCAAAGGCCTTGTGATCAAGTGAGGGTTCAATTGTTCAAACCAGCAAACTGGGTATGTGACTAATGTGGTGTGTGTGAGTTTCTTACCAATGAAAAAAAAAAAAAAAAAAAAAATCATAAATCTGAATCCGTACAGACTTAAAATGCTATATGTGGTTCGTGCTAATCATTCAAAAATAATAATAAAAAATTATTTACTTTATTTTTTTCAATTTTTTTTAAAATTAATACAAAATTTAAAATTTTATTATGGGTTAGAAAGTAATAGTATAATGTTTCAAAATGCAAAAATTATTATTATTTGTTTACTATATTTTTAGTATGAAAGTGAAACCACGTTAAAAAGGACAATACTGTTAGTAAAAAAATATGCTTCATGTGACATTTAAGATATAACAAACCTTATACTAATATGTCATGAGATAATTAACAATATGCTAAGAAATCATTAATTAAATATGCAACTCTATATTTAATTAAATATACAAAATAAAGTAATAAAATAATACTGATAAATAAAGAACCTGGACCGAGACTAGTATTGGATACTATGTCCTTAAGATAGATTCGCCCCGCTATGGTGCTAACGGATTTAGTGGCCTCTATCTTGTAATACCCCTAATTTTAGAAAGGATAAAATTGGATAAAATTAGAATTTCAATTATTTTTATTACATTTTTTTTATGTGACTAGTTATTTAAGCGTGTAATTGTTTTACTTTGTTAATTGATTTAATTGTAGTTATGTGTGTTTTATTTGTTTAATGTTTAAATTATTTTAAATTGAATATGTATTTATATATGTTTTTATTTGAATTAATGTTTAATTGTTTGTTTAATGTTTAAATTGTTTTAAATTGAATATGTATTTATATATGTTTTTATTTGGATTAATGTTAATTAAATTATTTGTAAATTTAAGTTTTATTGATTAATGGAAGTTGGGTTTGGATAGTAGTGATGGACCAACCGTTTGGGTCTCATGGATTATTCGGATAAGAGGGGGATGGGTACAGTATTACCTATGGAAGTATATACATGTATATTTGAGTATATCTGTATATAGGGTTAGTTTAATTGTTAGTATTTATTAATAATTAAACTGGTGTTATCAATCCTAATTTAATATGTATTATAATTTTAGGGTTTTGTTTTATTCTCACAAGTTTTCCCGCTCTTTTCAGAATTTCAGAATTCTATTTAGGTTTTCCTTAAACCTTTATAAATACATCATTATATTTTCTTAGGGTTTTTGGAAAAATAAACACAAACCCTATTTTCAAACCCTATTCACGTACGGTGAAAATACAGAGAGTTGTAGAGTGCAAACAGAGAGAGGGTTTGAGGAAAACAGAGTAACATAGGTGAGGGTTTTGGTTGCTGTTTAGGGTTTGAACTTAGGGGAAGGGAAGGCTGAGCAGTAGAGGGTGGAGTTGACAGTAGTCGGACATCGTCGGAAAGCTTAGGAGACGGCGACATGGTTTTGAATCCAAAACTGTAAAGGCAAGTTCTTTTCTTCCTCCTTCCCGTTGGCCTGTGTTCTGTGCACCTAGATATACTCTAGGGTTTTAATGGATCAATAATTGAATTAAGCATGTTTTTATATGTCAATTTAACCTTATCTTTGCCTTGAATAAATTCGGTGATGGGTTTTTGAAAGTTCATTACAGTAGTTGTTTTTCCTAAGCACGATTTGTCTGTGGAACTTGTAGTTTTTGTTTTTGATTTCAACTGTTGTAAACACTCCATGGGGATTATACTAGACATAGTTAGGACCCTTGGGAACAGTCTAAAACTAAATAGAACGGGTGGGAAGCGGCCGGCGTTGAAGAAGAAGGTCGCAGAAGTCACAGACGGACAGACGGCTCTCAAGAGGGAGAGAGCCGGCTCTAGAAAGTCAAGAGCCGGCTCCCCTTCAGCAAGAGCCGGCTCCTAGGGAATTGGAGCCGGCTCCAATAGGGGAAGAGCCGGCTCTTCCATTCCAAGAGCCGGCTCCAATTTGTTTTACGTCCAGAAAGTGTTTTCTAGGGCTCTGTTTGGTATTTTGAGCACTGTTTGAGCTTCTGAGTGATGCTAATGAACTGTAAGGACTTAACAGAGGATCTAAGTAGTTAATTTTAAGTGTTATTAAACTTATTGTTGTATGGTTTAAGTCTCTAAGACAAAGGATGAAGCAGTGTAAAAATATACAACGGTGTATGCTACTAACAGAGAAAGGAACTAAATGGATTGATTAAATTTTAGAAATTTAATGAGACTTCACGGGGGGATTAAATAGTTAATTTTGGGTGTTATTAAGACCCTAAATTGATTTCAGGTTAATTCTAAATTAACGGATCAAACTGTATAACACTTATGTACATTGTATACGGTTAGTGGATAAATGAAGTTTTAAATACTTAAGCTTATTTTTAGGCATTCCAGTGGGATTTAATATATTTATAAAATGGTTTTAAATATATTATAGGGTCATTGATGTGTTAGATGTGATCTATGCAGGCTCTAGATGTTAGTTGTTGATTTATTTAATCATCTCCTGTAACTATATGGTTTAATGCTTGAATTTAATTGCTGAACTTTAAATGTTTTCCTGCAATTACTTGGATATTGGTTTTGGATTATATATATGTGGAATTTTAATTGCTGAATTAATAGATTCTGTCAATTACATGGTTGTGGAGGATGGTATGAACCGGTATGGGCGGTGTCATACTAGGGATGGTTTAACTCAAAACGCATAAACCTAACCTATTGGATTTAAGGGAAGGATTATAAAATATTGAATCCTAAACCTTGTTTAGTCTGATCGACTGATTAAGTTGAAAGACTATCTGGATTAATTGTGTTTGTGTGTAGTCGGATCGACTGATTAAGTTGAATGACTACCTGGATTAAATGTTGGTTGTGTTTGAGTCAGATCGACTGATTAAGTTGAACGACTAAACTGGATTAAAATTCTTATGTCAATTCAATAAATAATAAAATGGCATACCTTGGGTTAGACGGACTTTATATATATGTTATGGCACCACGATATGGGCATGAGTCTCAGAGTCGTTGGTTAGGGAGCGTATATGCATTGGGATGCATAGCTAGATATGATGGTTGAGGTGTACCTTGTTAGGTCTAGGTATTCATGCCCACCTTTGGGTGCGTTTTCGCATGTTACCTTCTATTCAGGTTGAGACCCCTGTTGTAGTTTAGTGAATGTCCCATAGTGTGGATATATATATGTATGGACTAGATAGATATTGTGAGGTATCTACGGTGTATCTGTGTATCGGGTCACTGTATGGATTGCAGTTAGATTAGAACTTGCTCGTGGGCCTGACCCACTCTTCTATTATTCTTTACAGGTGTTCGTTAGTTCCAGGCTGCAGAGCTTGATCGTGCTGAGCAGATACAGTTGTTCACTCCACCGATGACATAGGAGTATATTTTGTGTGTAGACTTGGGTTTTGTTTCCCGTCTTTTGAGTTCAGTGGGTTATTTTAGGGGTCCACTAGATGGATTCCCGAGTTGTATTGGAGAACGATATGTGTTCGTGGTGAATCAGTTGTATCCGAAATATCTTATTTATCAATGAAGTTATTTTTCTGAGGTTTTCAAATATTGGATTACTCTTTTAGTTTTCATTTCAGCAAATTTTATTTATCTCTTTTGATATAATTATTCTGTGTTCGATTATTGCTAATTGTTTTGATATCCTCGAGTAATCGGGCGTGGGCCTGGCCAACTCGCATCCGGAAATCCGGGGGTATCACAGTTGGTATCAGAGCACTCCAAGTTCTAGTGTCCTTAGGAGTGTTTTCATTATAAGTCTTCCGCGTTGCGTCTCTTAAAACTTAGAGCCATATTAGGATTGGTTGTACTCTACTTACGATTCGTTAGGAGGAACGGATGTCAATTAGATTCCATAGTTATGGAATGGTTGACACTAGGAGGAGGATGGGGTCCACGACGAAAGCGATATGGACCTAACAGAGTAAATGAGTATGTTGCCGAGTTCTTTGCAAGAAACAGAACTTAGAATTGAAGGTTTAGTTCCAAGATTAGCATTGCTTAGAAAGTATACGCCAAGGAAGGATTAAGGTGTAGGTGGTAGGTCACCGTTTATCGGGACCAACATAATTTCAGTTGTGTTCAAAGAGGAGAGAAGCGAAGAGTGGGATTCTGAAGAGGATCCTGAGGAAGAAGATTTCGGCGTATCCAAGAAAAGGGATATTGAAATTTGAGGATGACGAATCGCACAAATGTGTTTTCATTCACAAGTAGTATAGTGAATGATACTGGTAGAGTTGGTGTGAACCAATCTACATATGGATGAATTTTCGTATCATGTCTTAAGGAGTTAATTGAAAAGTACTCTTTAGGAGTTTGAGAATCGGATGGAGTTCTTGTCAGAACAAAGATGTGATTTTATATCACATTCTGGAGTGTATGGGGATTAGGATGTAACGTGTCTCTTCATCATTGGACACAACCATTTATATGTGTAATTGGGTGTGTCTTTTCATCATTAGATACAACCATTTATATGTGTCTCTTCATCATTGGACACAACCATTTATACGTGTCTCTTCACACTGGACACACCCACTCCAATTGGTTGCAATGGTTTAGTTGGTGTCTGTTCACCAATAGACATATCCATTCCAATAGGTTGCAATGGTTCACAAAGTGTCTGTTCACCAATAGAAACATCCATTCCAATATGTTGCAACCCTTTAGAAATAGATGCAACTCTTTGGAAAATAAATGCAACCATTTGATTAAAAACTAACTTTTAATTTAAATTCAAAAACCAACCACCCATTTAAATAAGCCCAGCCCAAAAATAAAGGCCCAATCCAAAATTCCATTTAGTAAAAAGAATAATCGGACTTTACAATAAGGCCCAAGCCCAAGCCCAAAATTTAGCTTATTTAAAACATTTTTTTCCATGTAGGATAAACACTTCCCACATTTTGCATACCCATTTAGGCTTATCAAAACACTACACTTTGGAGCTAATTTCTCATTCACCCGGAAACGGATTTGAGAAAGTAGATATACCACGTTCATCTCCTTGCGGAGAGAAACACGCTTGTTTAGAGATCCGTAAAAAATTATTAGCGGAATCTATTCCAAATCTCATCCAAAGTTTATGTTTTTAATGCCCCTTTTTCCAACAATCTCCCACATGAATGAAAATTTGCGTAAAATGCAAAAGATGATCATGCAGACACTAGAGAGAGTATAGTCGGAAAGTTACTGCATCAGGATAGGTGGCTTTTGGCTTTGAACCTTCCCTAGTGTATTGCTATCGGATTTACTGGCTAACCAGTGAACGTGATGTCTTGAACTGTTCAGCCGTTTGTGTAAACCAAGATAATAACAAACACACAGTAGCTTTCCTCACAAAGTTGGTTCTCATTGTTGTGTTTATTTTGGCCCTAAACAAGTCCTGGTATTCAATGAGTGCTCCAGAAAACTTAGCCTTTATAGTTCTCATAGAAGCGGCCCCACTTCACACTCATATAGGTGACTTCTTATTAAGAGTATCTTACCATACCCTACTTGAATTTTTAAGGTATAAGAGTCATTAAAAGCGTAGCTTATCCTAATCATCGCTGTAGGTAGCACTATCTCATCATAGAAATGGGTAGAAAATTTATATCTTCCCAGTGCTTTTGGTGAGTCACTCAGAATTTCTGTTGTCCCTTTGAACCTAGATCTTGGGATCTCCAGTCAGCTAGGTTGGGTTTCCATGAAGGTGACTCGTTAGCTTTCGGCTTTAAACCCCATTCCCTTCGATGAACTGTACAATTGCTCTCTAATACAACCTTCAATTTTATATGTGGCCACAAGGTTGTGTTTAGAAATATTACACTCTGCAGAGATTTCTCCAGTTGAGAACAACTGTATACTTTGTGCCCTAAGATTGCTTATTGTTAGTAATATCCTTTTTCTTTAGTGGCACAGGTGTAGACTTACTTCGAAATGTCCTCTAGGTGAAGTCTATTAACTTTTCTATTTCATTTATTTAAAGTTTCTAACTTTGAGTTATATTAAGGACATACAACTGCACCTTTAAAATCAAAGACATATCCACTCTTGGATTTGAAGTCTTTAATATCCTATATCCAGATTGCATCAATGTTATACCTCCAATTTAGTTAGATACCTTGATCTATGCAATATTGGACTTAAGGTGTATCTCAACTACCCAATTCATTGTTTTTCAGTGATCCGATCCTGGATTGAAAATGTACAATTAAACACAATTATTAAGATGCATTGCAATCTCAACTAATGATATACTTTGACTAGTATTTATGTTTGAGATTTTCATCTACAAAAATTAACTAGGCTTTTGTTATTATAACTAGTATTATCTCAATTTCACTCTATTAAGAATATATTATGTTATCAGATGTTAAATCTTTCATATCAAATATACTAATTAGTACATCATTAATATTTTTTAAGGCATACAATGACTTATGCATCACATTTATGTCATTGTCTCGGTTCTTGCTCTAATCCATTCAAGGACTTATAAGCTTGCACACTAGACTTTTCAACTAGAACAAATAACTCAGTTCTTTAGCTGAAAAAGAACTCTTCTAGTTGTTCCATAATATTTTCCTCGTAGGAAATAATATGCACTATTATTATAATACTATAAATGATTTTTGGTTTTATCCAAAATCTTTTAGGATTAAGAACCCCCACATTTATAAGTATTTCTTATCTAATGAGGTAACTCATATCAAATATCATCTATGGACAATATCCCCTCACAACTTTGAGATAATCGTGAAATTTTATATATGATATATTTCTTATGGTTATCTAACTCTTGAAATACCATATATTAAATATTTCACCTTATCTACATTTCCAAAGTTCTATATTCGCTTCTCAACAAGCATGTATAACAGTCTCTAGTGCATATGTATTCATTTTTTCTATAATATGTCACAAACGTTACTGTGAATTAATGTTAAAGATATTAATTAATTACAATGGGCTCTAATTAATATTTGCTTCTATATCTCTTGTATTTATGAATTAAGTTATTCATGTTTAGATTCATGTCAAGTCAGTCATCTTAACATGTCATAACCTGTAATATCCTAGTTTTAAAAAGGATAAAATTGGAATTTAATTATTTTTATTTCATTTTTATGTGACTAGTTGCTTGGGTGTTTAATTGTTTTCTTTCATTATTTGATTTAATTGTGTAATTTAATTGGTTATTTGATTTAATTGAATTGGTTTATTTGGTAAGTTGATTTAAATGATGTAGTTTTAATTCTTTGATTTACTATTTTAATTTAATTATTTGTTTTCATTTCTTTATTTAAGATTAGGGTTTTATTTGGGACGTCATATAGGTATCTGTTATATATGTATATGATTAGGGTTTTATCGGCTGACTCTAGTTTGATTAGGGTTTCTGTCTTAGCTCTAGTTTAATTAGGGTTTTCTAAGTGCCTATATATATACGTGTATGAGTTTTTACTGAGGGTTGGGAGAACCTTATTCATGGCACAGTGGAAATAAAACAGAACAAAGAGAGAGTTGAGAGAACAGAGGAAATCATAAGAGCTACCAAGGAGAAGAATAGAGAGGATCAAGGGAGGGTTGTGCTGGATTAAGTCAAACCCATAGGAGGCTTGAAGGAAGTTAGCAGTTGCCGAAAACTTAGAGACGACGCCGAGATTTCATTACTGAAATCACAGGCAAGTTCTTCTCTTCCTCCTTCCCTCTGGCTTGTGTTCTGTGCACCTAGATAATCTCTAGGGTTTAATTAATTTTTAAATCGGAACTTACATGCTTGCTATATAATATATTAATGATCTTTACGTGTTAAATTTGATTATGGTATAATGCGTGCAAGCTTGTTTCAAGCCTTGATCAGTTTTCTATTTTAAGTATGTTATGTTGTTAAGCAATTTTAGTCTCTGTAATTGCCTTTAACCTCTGTAAATAAATCATGGGGATGTTACTATGATGATATAAGATCTTTAGGTTCAGGGGTAAAGAGGAACAGAGGGGTTAGAATGGAATGGACGTTGCAAGTTAGCTTAAGTTTCGTACTGTAAACATGCTAGTTAAATGGCTAAATCTAACCTCTGTAATTGGTCCCAGTTATTGTAAACAACCTTGGGGATGCTTCTAAACTCAATTAAGACTCCTAAGATTAGTTTTAGAACCCAGCAGAGTGATAGGAATTGATCAGAGAGGGAGCAGACGGACTGAAACGGAGCAGAACGGGGACGAAGGCTCTCAAAGGACGTGAGAGCTGGCTCCATGGATGTGGGAGCCGGCTCCCACAACAAGTAGAGCGGCTCTAAGGACTCCTAGAGCCGGCTCTAGGCTAAAAGAGCCTGCTCTGTTCCCAAAATTTGGAGCAGGCTCCATCTTCAATTTTTGTTTTTTTTTGTTATTTGTTTTAGTTTTTTTTGCGTACTGTTAACACTGTTAGAGCATGGAGACTATTTGAGTGAATCTGGAACTTTACAGAGGGATTAAGGCATGAATTTTGAGTGTTATTAAGACCCTAAATTGATTAAAGTTTAATTCTAAATTAACGAAACAAACCGTATAAAATTTATGCACATTGTATACGGTTAATGGATGGATGATGATTTAAATGCTTAAGCTTATTTTTTGAATTTTTCCAGTGGGATCTATTATGTTGGAAAATTGTTCTAAATGCAATATAGGGTCATTGATGTATTGAAGTTGATCTATACATGCTTTGGAGGCTAATTGTTGACGTATTAAATCCGTTATGCAACTATATGGATTAATGCTTGGTTTAAAATTGCTAAAGCATTAATCAATCTTCTGCAGTTATTTTAGCAATGTATCGGACTATGATATGATTATAGAATTTATTTAAATACATGATAGAGTCATTGATATATTAAATTGGATCTATGCATGCTCTGGATATTAGTTGTTGATTTATTAAAGCATTTCTGACAACTATATGGTTAAGTGCTCGGATATAAATTGCTGAAATTTTAAACATATTTCTGCAATGATTTGGATATTGGTTTTAGACTGTAAATTACTAGTCCATTATTTATGTTTTGTAATTTACATGGATATGGAGGATTGTATGCACCGGTATGGGACGGTGACATACTGGGGACGGTTTAGCTCAAAACGCATAAACTTAACCTAATGGATTAATGGAATGGATTGAAAGATATTGAATCCTAATTGTGACTAAGTCAGATCAACTGCAACTAAGTTGGATGACTTCCTGGATTAATGGATGGTAGTTATGTCATATCAACTGAATAAGTTGAGTGACTAACTAGTTGGTTTATTGTAGTCAGTTTAATAAATATTTGAACTACATACCCTGGTTTTGGACGGACTTTATATATATGTTTATGGTACCACGAGATGAGCTTGAGCCTCAGACTCGTTGGTTAGGGTGCGTAAATGAAATGGATGCGTAGCTGGTTATAGTAGGTTGAGGTGTACCCTGTTAGGTCTAGGTACTCATGCCCACCTTTGGGTGCGTTTTCACATGTTGCCTTCTATTCAGGTTGAGACCCCTACTGTAGTCCAGTGAATGTCCCTTAGTGTGGATATATATATGTATGGACTAGATAGCTATTGTTGAGATATCTAAGGTGTATCTGCGTATCGAGTCACTGTTTGGATTGTAGTTAGAGAAGAATTTGCATGTGGGCCTGACCCAATCTTATTTTTACAGGTGTTTGTTAGTTCCAGACTTGGAGCTAGATCGTGCTGAGCAGATACAGTTATTCACTCCACCGATGACCAGGGTTTTATTTCATATTTTAGACTTGGGTTTCGTTTCCAATCTTTTGAGTTCAGTGAGATATATTAGGGGTCCACTAGATGGATTCCCGAGTTGTAATAGAAATGGAGAAGTATGATGTAACAGACTAGTTCTTATTTATCAGATTTATTCTGAAGTTTTCAATAAAGGATTTTCATTTAGTTTCTTTCCAGCGAATTTCATTTACTCATGTTTATCTTAATTATATTCTGTGTTTGATTATTGCTAATTTGTTTAATATCCTCGGGTAGTCCGGCGTGGGCCTGGCCAACCCGCATTCGAAAATCCAGGGGTATCACATAACCTTTCATGTGTCACACATCACATAACTCAACCATTTAAGCAAATAACTCACTTATTGTTTAAGCCTTGGATACATTACCACATAGTGAGCACTCACTTCTCAACTATCATTACTAGTTAAAAGTGAGTTCTTAGCTATCATTACTAGCTTAGATTAAGTACACTCTTCTCATATCTCACTACTAGGTTATGATGAGCACACACTTCTCTACTATTACCATAAGCTTGAAGTTAAGTTTGCTCAGTTATCAATTCTAGTAGTTCTTAACTTTAGTACACACTTATCTAAGTAGTTTACCTTGGTAGTAGAGTAATTTGTTTTGAAGAATATTCTTCAAAAACTACTACTTTACAAGTAGTATTATTCACTCCTATATGAGCAGATATGATGTATAACTCAAATAGCTTATAGCTAAAATGATTACTCATCACCCTCGTATTTTTTTACTACCAAGTAGAGAGTTAGAACCAATTAACAAATTTTCCTCTTAGGTTCTGTACACTTCATTAATCATTTTAACTTGTAACTAAGCTAACTAGTTTGCAACTCAGTAACATTTTAGCTTTTAGCTAAATTGTACACCAGAGCTGACTAGCTTGATTTAGCATGTCTCGGTGTACCTGCTTAGTATATCCATAACATTTTTCATTGAACCATTTAGAGTTATCGGAAATCTCTCTCTTATTCAGCCCATTCACAGTTATACGTGTCTTAGACACTAATATAGAATTTTTTTTTTTTTTTTTTTTCCCTTGACTATTGGGAGAATTGACATAGATAAACTAGTTAATTTTTGTTTGTTGTATTAAATACACAAATCAGTCATGAACTCATATACAAAGTTAATAATATCACACATTAAATAAACTGTATTGTAAAATTGTATTACTATGCACACTAAGTAATATAACTACATAACTCAATATTATAGTAAACATTTATAAAAACAATATTGAACTCGCGTAAATAAAAATAACAATATAATTTAATATTAAATTACATGATTAATTATATCACATAATTAATTTAGCAAATAATAATATTAAGGAGAATATTTTGCTTCCTTAAAGTTTTGTGGCTCATTCTCCAATAAACATGCTAGAAAATTAAGACCAAAAGATTTAGACGTTCTAAGATTTAGACACCCCTACACTTTTAAGAATTTATAAGAAGGTTTTCGACCTTTTCATAATTCATATGGTGTCACATTCGTTTTCTTTAAAGGTGTTTTATTGAGAACATAGTTTGCGGAAAACAAAACTTATCCCCTACAAATTCTGATTTAAATCAGAACTTATCAACATAGCATTCATCATTTTTTTATGAATTATACCAAGTTCTAAACAATTATAAGAGCATACTGTTTTGTATTCACCATCTCTATTTGGTATAAATTTAAGATAATATAATATACTACATAATATCATATTAAAAAAATAACCCAACCAATATTGAATTATATCAATTATCTATTTATATAATATGCTTCAATTTCACATAATATTGAACACATCAATATTTAGCATATTATCATATAATAATGTATATAACAATATTTTATTATATATCAATTATTAGTATAATCTATACTTGTTTATATCTTAAATAGAAACATATAATAAAATCTATACAAGGAACGATTCTGTCTTAAGATTGTTAGTGAAAAAAATATGCTTCATGTGACATTTAAGATATAACAAACCTTATACTAATATGTCATTAAATAATTAACAATATGCTAAGAAATCATTAATTAAATATGCAACTTTATATTTAATTAAATATGCAAAATAAAGTAATAAAATAATACTAATAAAAAAAGAACCTGGACCGAGGCTAGTATTGGATACTATGTCCTTAAGACAGATTCGCCCCGTTATGGTGCTAACAGATTCAGTGGCGTCTATCTTCCAGGATACAACGATCTACATCCACCAGTAGCAGCACTACAAACTCGTGGATATGGCGAACCTCCTTCGTGTAATACTCTCTCTGACTCAAAAATGCATCTATACTATATAAATGCTGAATTGGGTGTAATTCGAACCAAATGGTTCGGACGAATCTTAATATGACTCGATGAAATTGGATTAGGGTCTAAGTGGCTCGAACCACTTAACTTATGGTTTGAACCCACTTGGGTTGGGTTCAAGTTTAGAAAGAGAGATAGAAGAAAATGAAAAATGAAAGATTTGCAAATGATCCAAATTGGGGTATTTATAGGCAACAAGGTGCCTTTTCGGGTGGGTGCAACCATTTGGAAAAAACCAAAAAGTAATTTTTAAGTAAGGTGCCTTTTCAAATTGGGTGCAACTCTTTGGAAAAAACTAAAAAGTAGTTTTTTAAGTAAGGTGCCTTTTTGGATTGGGTGTAATCCTTTGGAAAAAAAACTAAAAAGTAGTTTTTAAGTAAGGTACCTTTTCGGATTGGGTGTGTCTCTTCATCATTGGACACAACCATTTATATGTGTTTCTTCATCATTGGACACAACTATTTATACGTGTCTCTTCACACTGGACACACCCACTCCAATTGGTTGCAATGGTTTAGTTGGTGTCTGTTCACCAATAGACATATCCATTCCAATAGGTTGCAATGGTTCACATGGTGTCTGTTCACCAATAGAAACATCCATTCCAATATGTTGCAAACCTTTAGAAATAGATGCAACTCTTTGGAAAATAGATGCAACCCTTTGATTAAAAAACTAACTTTTAATTTAAATTCAAAAACCAACCACCCATTTAAATAAGCTCAGCCCAAAAACAAAGATTCAATCCAAAATTTCATTTAGTAAAAAGAATAATCGGACTTTACAATAAGGCCCAAGCCCAAGCCCAAAATTTAGCTTATTTAAATTTCAATTAGTTTCAACATTTTTTTCCATGTAAGATAAACACTTCCCACATTTTGCATGCCCATTTAGGCTTATCAAAACACCACACTTTGGAGCTAATTTCTCATTTACCCGGAAACGGATTTGAGAAAGTAAATATACCACGTTCATCTCCTTGCGGAGAGAAACACGCTTGTCTATAGATCCGTAAAAAATTATTAGCGGAATTTATTCCAAATCTCATCCAAAGTTTATGTTATTAATGCCCCTTTTTCCAACAAATACTTAGGTCCTCAGTACTCACCACTAATGTGGACCAATAATAAATGAATACGTCCTATTTTAATTATCAAATTAGAGATAGTAATTTTTTCTGATTTGGTAAGTAAATATTTATTCACCATCTTTAAAGGTCACATGTCAATTTATTATTGGTCAACATTAACAATGAATATATTGTAAATCCTCACTAAGCACTGTACCTTAAAAATGGGTTTAGTTGTCATTGTTTATAAATAATAATTAAAAAAAATGAACTACTAAAGGAAATTAGTTGTCATTGTTTATAAATAATAATTAAAAAAAACGAACTACTAAAGGTAATTTATGAAATACCTTTAATAGCGGGACAGCCAAGATTCCAAATTCTTTTGGGAAAAGAAAGAATTAAGACTTGATTCCTTGTAGTTAAGACTTGATTCATTGTAATTTCCTTTTCCCTTGGACTTGATTCCTTGTAATTTCCTTTTCCCTTGGAAAAGTAGACCTCTTGCTTCTTAAATGCATGACACTTCCTTGGAAATTTCTTTAATTTCATCGCCAGTGTGCATTGTTTTCTTCCTATTCTTGTTTTTTTGGGGTCATTAGGTGACCTTTTGAATATCTATTTAGTAGCCCCCAACTAAACCATTTCCCATTTCCCATTGCTCTCTCTCTCTCTCTCTCTCTCTCTCTCTCTCGTCTGAATTGTGTTTGCAGTCAGTCATGTCTCTCCTCGATGACCTCCTCAACATCAACCTCTCTGACACCACAGAGAAGATCATTGCAGAGTACATATGGTATATATTCTCTCTACCCCCTCTCAATATATATATATATATATATATATATATATATATATATCATATCCATGATCACTGCTTTGATTTTTTTTTTTTTTTTTCGTTTTCGATCAATTTCTCAATTGACCCATCTTCTTTTTTCTTGCAGGATAGGCGGATCCGGCATGGATTTGAGAAGCAAAGCAAGGGTGTGTGTGTGTGTGTGTTTTTTTTTTTTTTTTCTCTCTCTACACACGCAGTTACTTTCTCATTTTCTGTCCATCTATATATTACACACATAAACACACACTAATGCGAGTGTCTGTGTGTGTGACAGACTTTGCCAGGACCGGTATCTGACCCACAAAAACTCCCAAAGTGGAACTACGATGGATCCAGTACCGGCCAAGCCCCAGGCGACGACAGTGAAGTAATTCTCTGGTATGTATACATACACACGCATACATTACATACATGTGTGTATATATATATATACTAACTATTTTGATTGGATGAACAGTCCGCAGGCTATATTCAAGGATCCTTTCAGGGGAGGAAACAATATCCTGGTAATATACTTACTACTCCAGTGTGGTGTATAAATGGTATAATTTGATTAGGGGTAGGGATTCAGTAATTTAATGAGAACATAGAGGGCAATAAAATAATTTTGGTTTTGGGAAGGTATTATGTGACACCTACACGCCAGCGGACGAGCCAATACCCACCAACAAGAGGTTCAATGCGGCCAAAGTCTTCAGCCACCCCGACGTCGTTTCCGAGGAACCCTGGTACTATACTAATCATTTTTACCCCATTATAATATATATATATATATAAATTGTTTTTTTTTTTTTGAATTAATTACATCGACACCTTCTAAAATTTGTCTTATTATCAGACATATATAAGTTAATCTTTTTTTTAACAAAAAAATCTCTGAAATTTGATAAAATTAACAAAATACCCCTTAACACCATCCGTACCTGGCACATAAAAAAAATGACTAATTTACCCTTTGACTTGTCAATCAAATTGTTAAGATTTTGAAATTACAGCGTTAACCTTCTAACTAATTTTAATTAACCAAACTTGCCACATCACTATAACCGTATACATATACTGAATGTATATATATATCATCTCCTCTTATATAGAGAGAGAGAGAGAGAGAATGAGAGAAGAAGCAGGTCGTTGGCTGGTTGCCCCTCCACTGGCGGCACACACCAGCATAGCTACCATCACCATACCACCACCTCAACCAATTCCTCTCTCTCTACCCTCTCATCTTCACAGCGCCACCACACCCACACCGACACCGACACCCACCACCACCACATCACAACCCCACCACCACCACCTGACAGCCCCGCCACCACCATTTCACAGCCCCGCCACCATTCCACAGCCCTGCCACACCCGTCGCCACCACCACATCACAACCCCGCCACCACTCCACAACCTTGCCACACCCGCCACACCACTTTACAACCCCGCCACCACCACATCACAGCCCCGCCACCACCAAATCACAGCCCCGCCACCACTTTACAACCTCACCACCACCACATCACAGCCCCGCCGCACCCACCACCATCCCCACTCCACAACCCCACCACACCTAACCCCACCACCACTTCGAAGACTCAAACTTGACCTTCACAGTACCACCACACCCACCGCCATCATCGATTACGAATTTGCAGAAGCCCTAGCCGAATTAGGGTTTTAGTTCCCCAAATGCAACACCAACGAGTCTGATAAATTCATCGAGATTCAATTGTGTACCAATTCGGGAGGATTGGTGAAGAGCTTGACGAAGATGGAATGGTGTGTGTGTATAGACAAGATTGCTTGGACTACGCAGAGGAGGATTGGTGAAGAGCAAAAAAATTTGGGTTTTTTTTTGGAGCAGAGGGTGGAGAGAGAAACATATTACTCCGTATTTTAAAAGGGTAATTATGTTATATAATTTTTTAATATTTTAGATTAATAATTGATATTTTATTAAGGACAATCTTGTCTTTTCACAGATTTTAAGGGCGTGTTTGGTTTAAATTTCAGGAGTGTAAGTATTCAAAAAATGGTCTAACTTATATATGTCTGTCAATAGAGCAAACCTCAAGGAATGTGTAATTAATTTTTTTTTTATTTTTTAGGTTGGCACGGATAACTCCCTTAGAAAGGGTTTCTTCGGGACGCATCCTAAATTATAAATCCGGGGTGCACCCTTCACCCCAAAGGATAATATGTAAATTGTTGTTATTGTTATTAATTGTACTATTCGTTTGGCCTACAATCCAAGAGAAAGATGACAAAGTTGGCACTATTATATGAATTTGAATCTGAAGTGTATGTATTGTTTTGGAGCTAAAAAAAGAGTGAGGTGACAAATATCATTGTTTATTCCCTTCAGGGGATAAAAATTATGTAATAGATGTATTTAATTTAATTATTCTGTTGATTCGGTAGTCTCAACCTCTTGTTGCAATAATAGCATACTACTATTTTTTTTTTTCATACATCACAAATTTTTCACTATTTGTATATATGGTTCAAACACGACAATTTTTGAGCTAACGCCAATTAGTATTCTGTTTTATTGACATATAGTTTTAAATTTCAAAAGATAATCCAGCGTTTTGGTCCTTTATGGTTGCTTAATGTCATTATTTGCAAATCGAATGACATTTGACCAAAAATAAAACATTGGATTTGGTTTGGTTAGAAAGTATTGGAAGGTCGAGGAGAAAATAAAATTTTGAAGGAAATTTTTAAAAGAAATGGTATAATAATCCGTATTTCTATCTATGATTTTTTTTAGAAAATTATTCATTTAAATTTCCACATTACTTAAAAAAAGAAAAAAGAAACCAAAAAAAATATTGATATGAGAATATGAGATAGATCCATTTTAAAAAAAAATTAGTTTAATACTAATATATAAAAATAAAAAAGAATTTAAGTATTTTTTGTAGCTTTCATGCTATCTAAACCATTAATGTAATTTTACAACTTTCTTACAAAAAAAATTCAATCTAACAA
Organism: Cornus florida; assembly: GCF_030987335.1. Classification (NCBI taxonomy): domain Eukaryota; kingdom Viridiplantae; phylum Streptophyta; class Magnoliopsida; order Cornales; family Cornaceae; genus Cornus; species Cornus florida. The sequence goes on along the minus strand of NW_026775574.1, from coordinate 54,389,618 downwards.
ATACATGCTTCAAAACTTTTTTATCCTTTTCTTTCACTTCGCTTACTGTTACTTTCACTTTCTAACTTTTCTTTACTGGACAAAGCCTAGTAGAAATCTCGAATCAATCTAAATTTGTTATTTAGAATAAACTACAAATTGAAAGAAAGTGTCATTTTAAATAAAAGCTGCTTTTGACAGTAAGAATTGTTCTATTTAGTTTTTAGAAGTTATGAATTGGATCGGTGTGATCTGCGCGTTACGTGATTTTGGTGCATGCATACATTGCCTTGACAAATCCAATGGTTTGCAGATCGACCATATTTAGTATAATGTCTTGTTTGACATATTTAAGAATTTAGGCTTCATTGGATTGAAAATTTTGAAATAAACGAATTTAAGTTCAATTGTTTATGTAAGACACTCATTTGTCAAATTCCTTATTCATGTAAATAATCCGATTTGTAAATGCAAATTGGTGAGGTAGTTGTTGGCATGTTTTGGCTTGTCGGGAGGACTTTTGAGCCCCTAATTCTCTTAGGCATTAGTTCTTTGGTAATTCTGTTTAACTCGAATGTCTTTTTTAAAAAAATAAGCTTGTTTATATACCTCCATTGGTGTAGACAAAATATAAAAGAAAAATCACAAATGCCTAGTTTTCTGGAGTACATTTACAAGATCAGTCTTTGTGAGGAAGCAAATAGAGCTTAGTGCCTGAAAGTGAACTCTATATTATTTGTCAAGTTTGCTTCTATTCTTTTTTTTCCCCGGAATTAACAGTTTGGCATGAGCTATTCAATAAACAATAAGAGTTAGGTTTAAGCTAATCAATCGGGATGATAATTTAGCCCGGCTCATGTTTCCCTCGTCCCTAGTGGGACGGACATGGGAAGCTTTAAATTAGGATAGGGATGGGTTTGGGCAAGATCAGTTTTAGTGGTAACCCGCCTAAAACAAGAATGCAGGACCAAGCATAATTTGCCTTTCTTTAAAGAAATTGCCTTTCCTTTCCCCGCCTAAAATGGAGGGGAAGGAAAAAGAAAGAACTTTTTTTTTTATTTGACTAGGGAAAAAAGAAAAGAAAATAGAAGAATGCCGGACAATGCACAATTTGCCTTTCTTTTTTCTTATTAATGAAAAAAGTCTTCATATTTCCTTTTAATTTTAATTTTTATTTTTGGGTTAGTAAAAAAGATACTTCATTCTTTCAATTCCCTTTTCTATTAACTGAAAATGTGCTAATTTTGTGGCTAGGTACGGGATTGAGCAGGAATACACTCTTCTTCAAAAGGATGTCCACTGGCCACTTGGGTGGCCAGCTGGTGGCTTCCCTGGTCCTCAGGTTCCCATTTATTTACCATTCCACCATTTGTTGTTGGTTTGTTTTGTGGTTTTGGTAGAACCTATATATTTTTTTTAACAAGAAAATGGTACTCCCTCCGTCCCAAATTTAGTGTCGCCAATGCGACACTAAATTTGGGACGGAGGGAGTACTATTCTTATTGTTATAATCAATATGGTCTAAGAAACTCTCAAATCTTATAGGGGCTTGTCTCGCTCAATAATTTTTTCGGGCTATTCATAGCTTATAATTAGAGTTGTGTTTATGTGTTCCTACTGATGCAGGGACCATACTACTGTGGGATAGGAGCTGATAAGGCATTTGGTCGTGATATAGTGGACTCCCACTATAAGGCATGCCTTTATGCTGGAATTAACATCAGCGGAATCAACGGCGAAGTCATGCCTGGTCAGGTATTTTTAATCCCTTTTCTGATTGCTAAGAAAGAGCAGAAAGGAAAATATTTCTCCATGCAATCAGGTGGCACAAATGCTGTAGAGCTTTCTTCCTTTGCTGTTAGTAATATTACATTGAAAATTAATTTCTTACCTTTTGTGACCTTCATATGCATTTTGTGTGATGTTTTTACAATTCATGTTAATTGGATTCTTTTTATAATTTTATTTGTTGATTTTTTTTCCCTTAGAAATGTGATTATTTCTTTTGATAGAATCTGATTAATGAAGTTACAAAGACAATTTTTAGTATTATTTTGTTATTGTTGTGCTGGTGTAAACAGTGGGAATTCCAAGTAGGCCCTGCCGTCGGGATATCTGCTGGTGATGAATTATGGGTTGCTCGGTACATTCTTGAGGTAGGTTCATTGAATTTGTAAAATTACTGCATTCATGATTATCTGTCCTCCCCATTTTCATTTTCGGTGTCAATCTGATATTTTAATCCGCTTGGTGAAACAGCGGATTACAGAAATTGCAGGAGTTGTTCTTACTTTTGACCCAAAACCGATTCAGGTCTCTGTTCAACTACTTCCCTATCTTTTGCTGTTTTTTATGTTTTACTTTCTGTTCTTTTTTTTTTTTTTTTTTTACTTTACATGTACATATAGTGATTCGAATCGCATTGCTCATTTTATTTGGACTTGATCATGAGTGAAAGCCTAGGACTTAATTTCATATAGATCTAGTTTAATCCATTTTCTATAGCACAAATAAATCCAATGGCATGAACTAAATGTATTCCTGCTAGATTGACTCCTTGAAACATATTTATTCTACTTACTAAATATATTCCTGCTAGATTGACTCCTTGAAACATATTTATTCTCTGTTTGTTTCAACGTAAAATGTGTTTTTTGAAAAATATTTTTCTTTTTCAGGTAAAATATTCTTTTATTTTTATTTTGTCGGTATTTGGCAAAGGTTTACATCGAGTTCATCGGTTAGGCATGTAAAATAACTTGTCGAAAATTTATGGATAAATTATTTTTGTTAAATTTTAATTTTTTTTTTTTTACGACAACCAAATACCAGAAAATAAAAAAATATTTTACGTCCAAACACACGTAGCCTTTTTTTCACAAAGGCATTTGAAATGAGCCAGTATTCCATTAGCATGTGATGGCTTTTATAGTTGCATTCTATATCCTGAGATGGCTCCTCTCTAGGTTCAGAATACTGCCTTCCATGCACATTTTGGGCTTTTTCTGTCAACTATTTTATACTGGCAGACACCTACGAATACCCATGTGCATATAATTTAGTTGTGCCATGTCGTATGATGACTAAATATGACATTATATTCTTATCTCCAGTTTCCTATGTCTTACCTATTACCGGATTATAGTTTAACTTTATTCTTAATGAAAACTTAGGGAGATTGGAATGGTGCTGGTGCTCACACTAATTACAGGTACATCTTAAACCCTAACTTTTCAATGGAAAAGTTTAATTTGCCTTTGTATACTTTAGGTCCCTTTTGAAATTTCTAATTGATGCATATTTTGGTTTAATACATTTTATATATTTTTAATATTAATCTTTCTGAACCAGCACCAAGTCCATGAGGGAAAATGGTGGGATTGATGTGATCAAGAAAGCGATTGAAAAGTTAAGTTTGCGCCACAAGGAGCACATTGCAGCGTATGGAGAGGGCAACGAAAGAAGATTGACCGGTCGCCACGAGACTGCTGATATCCACACTTTCTCTTGGGTGAGTTACGATCTTCTTTCAATGTGTGCAAGAATATACTGCTTTTGTTAGTGATGATGCTAACAATAATGATGATGATACTACTAGTAAGAAGGATTTTGTTTCTGTTAGTTACTATTATCTCCATTGTTATCCTTACCGTCGTTATTATGAATTGCCAGGAGAGTAGTTATAATAAATAAATGAGATGTGGCGGTGTTACAGTAGTGGTGGTGATATACAAAAATCTACTCTTATTAAAGACGGGGAGATATTAAGAGAACCCATAAAAATTCTAAATTTTTTCATACTTAGTTTCGAACATAGGGATTTAATGGAAACAAAAAGTAATTTATAAGGCTGTTCTGCAGTTGAATGAGTAGTGTAACAAAATAATCACTGTAGTACCTAAAACTAGTGGAACAGGAGATATTTTTGCACTAATTTTGAACAAGTTATATATGAATAGACAAGAATACAATCACTTTGGCCATATGGTGGTAATTGCAAAATAATTTGCTTGTTTTATTTTTGGATAATGCATGCTGATCTTTCCATTTCCCAAATCTTAGGGTGTTGCAAACAGGGGTGCTTCTATACGTGTTGGCCGTGACACTGAAAAGGCTGGAAAAGGTGAGCATTCATTTGTGTTGCTTCAGTTTTGCATTTTCTTTTTCAGTTTTTCTTCCCCTAAGGCATCATCATTCATGATTGGTGTTGACAGAAATAAACTCAAGCCTATGTGATAGTCGGATGATTTTATTTATGAAAAGAACATATGACTTGCACCCATGAACATGAAAACTAAAATCACATAATTCCATTACAGTGAGAATCCAGCAAACGCCATTTCAGAACTACCCTGTGATTTAACGCCGTTGTATTGGATTGTGATTGGATTGTGAATAACAAGTGAGATGAGGCATCATCATTCATAATTGATGTTGACAAAAATAAACTCAAGCCTAGAAATAAAATTAGGATGGTACTCAAGCCTATGTCCTATTAGGAACATATGGCTTACACGCATCAACACGAAAGTTAAAATCACATAATTTCATTACAGTTGGAATTCTTGGCCATCTTTGTATTGGATTGTGATTTGTGCATAACAATAGCAATAATAATAACGAATAAGTTTTTGACAGGCTACTTCGAAGACAGGAGACCAGCATCGAACATGGATCCGTACACTGTCACCTCCATGATTGCTGAAACCACCCTTCTCTGGAAGCCTTAAAAGGGAATAGGGGAAGCAAATCCAGTATTTATTACTGCCTAAGATGGGCTGGTTGCTTAAAAAAAAAAAAAAAAAACTCTTGCGGTTTCGTGTTAGTTCTATTGATGTGTCCAGTCTGCAGGTTGTGGATAATGTCTTGTGATTTGATGCTAGAATTCTGCTTTTATGGTTTTGAAGTACATGGTTTTGAAGTATATACAACACCAATAAAGCTTGTTCTTATTGCCGGTTAATGGTTGAAATGCTAGAGGAAATATTTTCATTTCATGTTTTATATAGTAGGTAGTTTAGTTTAAATGATCTTTTATGAAAGTTGATGATTGTTGGAATCATAGTATGTGTCTAGAATGGTTCTGGGATTTGATTCCTGATACTATAATGCCATTTAGATAGTTGTTTTTTTAACCAACGATGTTATATCTCCTCTACCTCTTAAAGTAGAGAAAATACCATTAAGTCACAAGATCATTGGTTAAAAAACAACAATCTAAATGGCATCACAGTACCCCTTTTTTTTTTTTTTTTTTTGTCATCTCTGAAAAAATTAAAAAGTTTAATTGCTGACAGTTCCGTGCTATTAAAAATTTTAAGCATTATACCTTTGAAATAAAATTAAGATTTAATTTTGAAGTATTATTTGTTTGCAAATAATTTTTTAAATACACCATCTGTCTTAAAAAGAATGTCTTTTTTTGGGAATATAAATTTTTAAGAGAACATGTGAGTCAAGTATGGTCCCCTTATAAAGTTATTAACTTGCCTTTTTAAGTTTTATATATTCAAGTTTAAAATTTTAAATTTTAATGGTATATGTGGAAAAATGTAAAATATATTTTTTGAAAAGGGAAAGTGAACAATTATTTTGGAACTCAAAAAGGAAAAATAGACATTCTTTTTGAGACAGATGGAATAGAAACAAATCTCACCTACTAGTAAAATAAATAAATAAATAAAATGACCTGTTCTTGTCTTTCTATTTTCAATGAAATAAACACCTGTGGCCATAGTAGAACAAAAAAATAGAAGAAACAATATCATATTTGGTTGATTAACTAGGACAAAAAAATTTTATATTTGCACTTCACTTTTCTATATTTGGACTTTTGGAATGACAAAATAATTCCCTAAGCTAATTAATGTCTTTTTATATACTTTTTTTTAGCTTAATCCAAATTATAGTTTAACGTGGCAATAAACCAATTGTCCTTAGATATTACCTGACATATTAAATGCACAAACTAATTTTAGATAAAACTACCATTTTATCAGTTTCTTCTTAACATTTTTATTTTTTATTTTTTTGTGTGTTATATTATATATATATATAGAGAGTATCGTTTTTGCTTAAATTTCTTCTTTCTATAAAAGACACAATACTAAAAGAAAAATAAAAGAAAAAATTACCATCACCGATGGTGTTGAATGTTCACGAAGTATTGACAGTTCTTACATATTTCTTGTGTTAATATTCTATTGTTACATACAAAGATTATTAAATCCTAACTGAAAGAGAACAGATAATTAATACAAAGTAAATAATTAATTGAAAAAGGCTGTGATCCAAAACATTAAATTGAGTGGAGAGAGTAAAATAAAAATATATTTCAATGATTGAAAAGGTAATTGTGGTATTTGAGAAAAATAATTATTTATTTATAAAATTAGAGATAGAAGTGCCATTTTCTTTATAAAAAAAAAATGTACAAAAATGGAGTGTTCCTCCACACAAAAAATAAAATTAAAAATAAAAATGAAAATGGTAGTTATATTTAAGAAAAGAAAAGACTGAAAAGTAATTTGATAAAATTACCAAGGTACCATGAGTCATGGAGCTAACAAGGGGGTTGGGAATCAAAGATATATAAGCTATTGTTCCAAGCTTCGGTCACTTAGAACCCAGGACGGAGAACAGCTCTACCTTTTTACACTTTATCCTCCAAACAATGGGAGGAAATGGAAGGAGAGGGAAGGAGAGGTTTGATGAATAATTTCTGATGCCAAATTTACTAAACACAAAATCAAGGATTTAGTTTGCAAAACAAGAATTACAGACCTTGATTAGTTGATTTAGAAAAAAAAATTAAAACAAAACCCATGCATACAAGTTAGCAGTTGCAGAGAGAGAGAGAGAGAGGAGAGGGGCAAGCTAACAGCGGGCCAGCGATGGAAACGGTGACCCCGAACTGGAACAGCGGGCGATGGAAACTGAAAGATATGGGTTTTGATTTTTGGAACAATCGGAAACAATATGCCGATATGGGTTTTGAACTTTTGATTCTTGCAGACAGATAGATAAACTGAAATATATGGGTTTGGAACTTCTGATTCTTGTAGATTTTGTAGTTTGCAGTTGCGCAGGGAGAGAGAGAGAGATGCAGAGAGAGAATAGAGATGGAGGCGGGGGAGGCTAAATTGATTTGCCCTGAAAATATTATATTTATATTACGTACGTTTATTTTTTTATTTTTTACAAATATTACAGGCTTAAATTTATAAATTTTTCTTTTAAAATATAAAAATGTATAATAGTAAATTTACTTAAACACTTTTCTTTCTTTTTTTTTTGGATCATTATTTCTTCATTTCTTTTTTTATTAATCAACCAAGCACGATAATTTTTATTAATCAACCAAGCACGATAAGAGTTATTTCATTCCCTTTCCCTTATAACTACCTTACCAGACATGCCTTAAAGTAAAATGTACAAGAGTGGTACATGCTTAATCCACAACTATACAAGACAAATATCAATGCTCGCCAACCTAAAGGATATAAATAAAGAAAAACAAATCGCACACAACATAAATTTCAATTTAAATTAAAAAAAAAAAAAAAAAAAAAAAAAAAAAGAGGAAAAGAAAAGAAGGTTCGCAGTGATGAATTCATCAATTTTGCCATTACCTCTTTTATCATCTCCCATTCTTGATCACACAACCTCTAGTTGTATTCACAACTAAGGACTGATATTTGATGCTTCTATCGTTTTATGTATATGTACTATTAATCTATAGAACTCTAGAAAACCCATGGAAGAAGGATTGTGTTTTTTTTTTTTTACATGTAAAAAACCTTGGGACTTATATTCAGGTTAATGTTATTGTTACCCAAGTATTGATTTTAGGGGGGATAAATAGAGTTTATGACAAATAATAGATATTTTTCCGGATTAATAAAATTATGCAAGTCTAAGCAATACCTATATAAATTGTGCAAAAACAATATATCAAGACAATCATTATAAGCACAATTTAAATGAGATAACGGAAGAGAGATGCAAACAAAATAACACTCCGATTTAGCGAGGTTCGGAACTCCTACTTCTTGGCTCAAGTTCCCTCTTGACACTTTCCCAAATCCACTATGACTTCTCTTTTCAGGTGAAAAGCAAACATTTTAGGAAGTAAACTTGTTTCTCCTTCCTTTGTTAAGAGAAACTTCTTCTCTTAGACTTCCTTTGTTTAGGCTATATGCCTTCTACAAAGCCACTACTGATAGGGGTGGAGCCTGGATTTTAGTTTAGGGGTGGCACAATGTTAAAAAAATAATAATAAAAAATAAAAAATTATTTAAAGGAGTAGAAGGGGAAAAAAAATAAGAAAAAGGAAAAAAAATAAAAAAATAAAAAAAAGTAAGAAAAATGACAACTTGAAAAGGACACAATTAAAATTTAATTGAACAAGAAAATTTTAACTTTTTTTTAAGGAATTTGAAGAGTAAATTAGGAAGAAAAAAATAATAATAAGAGATAGTTTTAAAAACTAATAATTTCAGGGGGGTATTATAAAAAAAAATACCATATATATACATATAAAATAAAAAATTTCTACATGTAAAGTGGGCGAGGCCAGGCCAGAGGAGGCACACACACTGGCTCCGCCCATTTATTATACATTCTAATTTAATAATCTTCATATAATATTGATAAACATGTATTAGTTAGATTAGGGGATTCTAATCTACATAGTTTATTAATTATGATAGAATAAATTCATGTACATTGGCGGTTGAGGTACGTGTGCAGGAGATATGAATTTATCGGTATTCGTGATTATAAATATTCGTGCTCTATCGAATAGAATTGGACATCCTATTTCGTGAGTATAAATGTTGGTTTCTAACTTAGAAGAAAAACTAAGTGGAGTAACTTATCTCAGTCATTTGGATGAGTGATCCAGCACCAAACGAGTTGGCGTGTATAGATTGCTAAATGGGTCAACGATAAGTAGAAAATTACTTGTACCACCATGAGTAATTTTTCTTATCAGTTACTGTTATGACAAACACAACGAACCCAAGTTGAATCAAGGATCACAACAGAAAAGTAAATACGCCACACAAAGAACCCAAAGATTTATACGTGGTTACGCAACGGCCTACGTTCATGGTTGGGATCCGGCGAAAGTTTTCACTATGTGTAAAATCGGAGATTACAAATTTCCAGCCCATCTCTATGTTTCTGTACGAATTTCAGAGTCTCTCTTATCCACCACTCCAAATCCTAAGCGCCCTTATATATCGGCTTACAAGAGACTAATTAGGATCCACAATCCTTGAGCAAAAAATGGGTCAAATTTTTTTCCATCCAACGGGTTGTCGGTTCATAAGTGGCTCGCAACGCAACTCGGCACCAAATTCGGGCCACAATATCACAGTTACTAATGTAAATTGGCTCTTAATCCTGAGAACTATATTGACTGAATTTATATTTAATCATTTATTTTAATATACTTGGAGTGATCTATTGTGATAATCCCCTGATTCCAAGTCGTGGGTTGATCAAGTCTAAGCCCATAAGCCAGGAGATATCAAAATAATTAATATTTTAAATCAAAAACTGAATACAAAAAGATAAATAAATAAAGAACTAATATTTCTGAAGGGAAAACTAATAAAAATAAAAAAATCCTCTGAATAAAATCCATTAATCCTCAAAGATAAATAATAACATTCTTATAGAATTAATTCTCCAACAAAATACAACTCGAGAATCCTAAAACATAGACCCTTAATAAAATCCCATAACTGAAAAAAAAAAAAAATTAAATGTCTAAAAACTGAAATAGATTGTGATTTAGAATTTCTTGCATATTCAAAATAATAAGCAACGTTTATCTTATTTTGCGCCAACCCGAGAGTGACATTTGGTAACCAAATTATTTTAGATGCATAATGCATCTACAAATTTTCATAGCAAGTAACAGAAATACTCTTGAATAAGTAAATTTTATGTTTAAATAAAATAGAGTCGCAACTTATTTCAACGTGTATCTAGTATGAATTACATATTGCATTAACAAAGCTTTCCATAACATAACAATACAATTGGATAGGTAAATTTAGAATTTTAGAATATAATAAATAAGAATCACAAATTCTTACAACTTGTATCATGTATGAATTGAATATTGTATCAGAATATTTTCATAGTACATATAAAAAATTTACTTCACAAAGTACTCTCTTCCCTTCGGTTATTGATTAATAAAATTTGATTTTGAAAAAAAAAAAAAACTATTTTGCCAACAATGAAGTAAAATAGCAATGTTTAATCAAGATATGTATAGGTAAGTATTCATTATTTTTTAGACATTAATTTATATAAATTTATTTCCCTCTAGTTCAATATCCACATTCACATTAAATTTAAGATATAGGGTTTTTAAATTATTTGATTATATAGGTTGTCTTAAATGTTTCTAGTTGTTTTTATGCTTTAAATTTGAGTTGTCCAAGGGAAACTAAGCACGTATTTAGAATAATATCATAATGATTTAATAACTACCATCACAACTGAATTTCATATAGTGTATGAACACATTTTCAACATAAATCACAACTTATTTCATTAAATATGTATAAGAGGTTCGTAAAATTAACCGAAGTTAAGGGAAAGCCTAACATGTGTTTAAAATAATATCGGAACAATTTCATGAGAGTAATCACAAATAAATTTTATGTAGTCTAGGAACTGATTCCAAACATAAATCACAACTTATTTAATTCAACATTTATGAAATTAGTAAAATAAACAGAAGGTGAAAAGATAAAATAAAAATAAAAAAATAAAAAAAAGCCAATATTATAAAAATGAATTTCATCTAAAAATTTTGATTTTTTTAAAGGAGGTTTGCTGCATTTGGTGTGCTGGAATGGAATGGAATGCAAGTGGGAATGGAATGAAAATGAGAATGGAATGGAATGACCATTCTCATTCTATTGTTTGGTTGTAAATATGAAATGTGTAGGAATTGAATGATAATAACAATTCTACTGTTTTGTTGGATCAATTTAAAATTTAGAATGGAATAAATTTCAAATTGAATTCTCCAAAATATCCCTCTTAGTAAAAAATAATAATAATAATAAATTAACAAAATAACATTCTCTAGTAATTTTTTAAAAATAAATGGTGTTAATGGCGGTGGTGGAGATGGAAAACGGTAGTGGTGTAGGTGGTGATATTGGAAGGCAGCTGTAGTGGCAATGGTGGAAGGCGGTGGCGGTAGTGGTGGAAGGTGGTAGTGGTGTTGGTGGAAGGCGGTGGCAGTAGTGTGGTGGTTGTTGTCGAAGGAAATAGTGGTGTAGGTGGCGGTGGTGGAAGCCAATGGAGGTGATTGTGGTAGTGGTGGTGGAAGGTAGTGGAGGTGGCAGTAGTGGAAGGTGGTGGTGGTGGTGGAAAGTGGTGACGATGGTGGTGGTGGAAGGTAGTGAATGGTGGCAGTGGAAGGAGATGGCAGGTGGTGGAAGAAGATGGCGGTGGTGGCCTCGGCGGTGGTGGTGGTGGAAGTGGCGGTAGCGGTGAAAGGTGGTTGTGGAAGGCGGTGGTGGAAGGTGGTAGTGGTGGTGAAAGATAGTGGCAATGGAGGCAGTGGCGGTGGAAGTTGGTGGCTATGGTGAAAGGCGGTGCTGGTGGAAGGTGGTGGCGGTGGTGAAAGGCGATGGCGGTGGTGGTGAAAGGCGATGGCAAAAGGTGGTGGTGGTGTTGAAAGGTAATAGCGGTGGTGGTGGTTGCAGCAAAGGAAGGCGGTGTCGATAGTGAAAGGAGGTGGCGGCAGCGGTGGTGGAAAGCGGTGTGCGATGGTGAAAGTAGGTGGTGGTGGTGGTGGTGGAAGGCGATGGTAGTAATGGTTGTGATGAAAGACGGATGTGGTTGTGGTGGAAGGTAGTGGTGGTTTTTGGACTTGGATGAGAGTTTTTTGGAAAGTTGATTTTTTTTTTTAAATTTACTTGGGAATGGAATGACTATTCCATAGGTTTAGTCGTGGAATGGATTTTCATTCCAATGGAATGTCATTCCTACTTTAAATTGCATACCAAACAAAGTAATGGTTGGAATGGGTATTTCATTCCATTTCATTCCTGGACACCAAACGTAGCATCAGTATACAACGTGGAATGAGAAAGGGCATAATATTTCTTGTGTAAATAAATGAGAAATGGTAGGAAAAAGGAATCCAATATTGGGATTTTTTTTTACGCTAAGGCTTTAATTAAGCAATAATAGAATTTTAGTGTTTTTCTTGAGTGTGGATTAATTTATTTCTTCTAAGTTTTTACACTTACACAAATAAACATATTTTACGAATAACATCACAAATTAAATGTAATATGTTTCAAACCTAAATTCTATATAATATTTTAACTTACTTGTAACATGTATCATATATTATTTTGATACGACTTATATCAAATAAATAATATGAATTAAATGTAACGTCAAACAAATATATTTCAGAATGACATAACAACATTAAAACATGTGTAAGTTTAAGTTGTGATGCTATTCTAAAAATATATTTGCTTTTTGAAAATGCGCATCAATAACTTTCTTACCCAATTATAATAAACTACTAAAAAGTTAAAGAAAAAACACTCTAACATAATAGAATAGTAAAAGAGGTTATAGGAGGTCGTCTAAAATAATTCATCATAACCATTATTTACAATAAATGTATATAAAATATAATATTAGCAACAACTAGAATTTTACATTATTAAGCAACTAATTCAAATTACTTCCACTTTTAATAAAGAGACAATCTTTCATTCATAAAAGAAAGTTTGTTACTTCGTTTTTTCTCACCCTTTTTGAAATAAAGGGAGAATTTAAATTTTTTATATTATTGTTGAATTATAAAGTTCATAAATGATACATACTTGGGATATATCATATAACTACATATGTTTGTTTAATATTACGTTTAATTGGTGTTACGTATTTCATACAAGTCATATAAAAATAATTAGTGATACATGTTACGTTTAAGTTGTGTAACATATTTTCACTTTTGACAATGAGACAATCTTCCACTTATAAAAGAAAGTTGATGGATTTATTTTTTCCCATTCTTTTTGAACTAAAGTGGGAATTTAAAAATTTTATATTATTGTTGTATTATAAAGTTCATAAATGATATATGCTACAATTAAGTTGATATATATCATATAATTGATATTGAAACATTATACTTTAAAGTTGTGATGTCTTCAAGATATGCTTGTTTAATATTACGTTTGATTGGTGTTACATATTTAGTACAAGTCATATAAAAATAACAAGTGATACATGTTACAAGTAATTTGGGATGCTAAATATAATTTATGTTTGAAACATGTTACGCTTAAGTTATGTTGTCATTCTAAAATAATGTATATTTATTGTTACGTTTGATTGATGTTACATGTTACGCTATGTTATTTTTTCTTCTAATAAATAATTCACCCAAAAAGAGAACTTGACAATACAGAATTCATAATACAAAAACCGTGATAACCCAAAATATTATTCATTGAGGGGAGTGATAGGGAAGAATAATAAAAATACACTTCAAATTCTCGATTCTAAATATAATCAAATACATTATATATTTCATTTGAAATAGTAAAAAAAGTTCAAAGAAAATACCATTAGAAACTTGCACAAACATACAAAGTATTGACTTTCAACATTGTAATCAATTAACTCCAATAAAAAGACAACATTATATACAATATAAATAGTATGCTAATTACGGTTTTTTTTTTTTTTTTTTTTTCAGAGGAAAAAAGAAAATATAAAAAAAAAACTTATAGAGAACGATGGTTGCAATGATGCATCTAATGGAACTTAATCTCCAAAACTCTTTCAACTAGTAGCCTGCAAATTTGGGCAATGTTTAGAACCTCAAAACCTTCTCCCTAATGCTCATGAAAATTTCAATACCACCATTACTTCCAATTCTCCTTGTGAAATTCTTTCTTTAACAAATATAGAATTAAATAACACACGTATAAGGAAAAATAGAGGTGTAACTAGTATAAATCCTTGTCCAATTTTTGGAAGTAAATTGAAATCTATTTTCAATGCAAATAAAATTTAAAGCTCAAAAATATTACAAATGGTAAAGTACATAATTTCAAAATGAAATAAATGAGATAATGTTGCAGGTATATGGGAAACATTAAAGATCCAACAATAAAACAATACAATAAAAAAGCCTAACAGATTAGGCTCTACCGGCCAACAAATTAAAACAAGCTACCAATGGGTAGATTAGTTCTGCAAGTAATAAAAATAAACAAAACTAATGTAATCCAAACATGCAACTTTGCCAGAATTATTCTTTGCTCTGCTTCTTTGCCGAATTTTGGAACTTCCATCGTCTAGTGTGGATATTAGAGTGAGAGAGGTAAATATATAGAATACTTTTGAGGGAAAAGAATTCATACTTTTGGAGGGAAATTTCAATTTCAGTCAAACTCAATTGAATAAAATATTTCGTATAAAAATGTTCTATAAGTAAAATGTATTATACAGAGTCTAGTAAATACTATTTTAACTCAAAGTGTCAAATGAGCAATTTACCCCTCAATGGAGGGCCTCCGGCGAGAGTTGACAAGGAGACGATTTTTGCCCTTACTTCATAGCCAGCCAATGTGGGAATTAGCCGGTTATCTTTATTTCCTTTTTGTAAATAAAAAACGCAAGGCTCTTTGTAATAAAAAATTCAACTGCTTGATTCCAAATAAAAACTAACAGCTATTTCATTTTTTTTATATGTAATTTATTTTTATTGTAAGAAAAATATGTATGACATGGTTTCTTTTGTTTTTTATTTTTATTTTTGAAAAAATATGTATGATTTTTATTTTTTGGCCTTTTGAATTTTTTTTCTTTTAAATTTGTCAACAAATATATGAGAAACAAAAATAATATTTTATTCATCACAAACAATATGAAAAAATACACTTATTTTGTTAAGCAATTGGGAGACATGATGAAAAGAAAATGATACTACAAAAATGTCTACGATACTCTGACCAGTTTAGTAAGTTTTTCACTTTATATAATTTTTTAAATTCTTAATTTTAATCCAAATTATTAATTTTTTATAGATGGATACTTTTAGACAACTATTAAACTTCAAGAACAACACATTTTAAAATACAAACATTTTTGAAATGTTCTTCCGAATACCGAAAAATGGTAGATGCATTGCAATGCTAAACAAAAGCAAACTGAAAAAACAAGGAAGAAAGATGTTGATTTGGATATTAATGGCTTGAAAATTGGTCCAAATCAACTCAAACAACACTAGGTTAATCAAATCTACCTTGGGTAAACCTTGGTGGTGACGATCTCACCATCTTCCATAAATAATAAAAAAAATAACTTTTCAAACATAAATTCTTAGACAATTGAAAGCTGTAACCTAACATGGCATCATGTTGGTAAAACAGGTGGGAAAGGAAAGTGATTGAGACTTCAACTTTCCGTGGGGAGACAAGAGCTGGAGATAGAATCGACTTTGGAAAAACAACGAACTAACAATTAAAAATAAAAACGAGAGAAATAATGGCTAAAGTAGAGTTTATAAGAGTGAATAGAAACATCAAAAGCATGGATCATTCAATAACAAATGCAATCTTAAATAAACTAAATCAAGAGGGTGGTCACATGCAATTTATTTTTATTTATGAAAAAATATGTAATGCCTTTATTTATTTATTTAATTGTGAGAAAATATGTAATATCTATTATGTAATGTCTTTATGTTTATGATCATTTAAATTTGTTTAAAAAAATGTTCCTTTCAAAATATTTTTTTTCTGAGTGGTTGGAAAAACAGCCTTTGAAAAAAACACAAACAAACAATTAAATAAATATATTTTAATTTTTTTACCCAAAATATTAAATATATAAAAAAAAATAAAATAATAAAAAGTGCCTAGTCCAACTAACACCATGCAGTGAAATTGAGCTAACACATAAGCCCAATTAGTGACGTGACTAGTCCATATTTGTGCATAGCTAGTCCATATTTGTGCATAGGTAATGCTGATGGCAATTCTTAAAAATTTCAATTTTATCAAATAAGACCTCTACTCAAAATAGAAAGTGAAACAAAATGCTGATATATATTTAAAAAAAAATACAATTAACTAGTCCAAATTATATTTGGATTTTAGAAAGGGATTATTACACATAAATGGACTTAGGGTATCATATTTACTAAGAGATTGAGTCAAAGTCCCATAGTTTCTTTAAAATGGGTTTGACCCAAAAGCTGAGGTGGCATAGGAAAAAATACTGTTTGATATTTCTGTTGCCTAAAATACCCTTCTTCCTATTTTATGTGTTGCCTAAAATGCCCTTTTCTACACTTGCCTAATTCCAAGCCCTAATGCCTTTCATATTCCATTCGGTGTAGCCCTCTCTCACGACTCTTTCTCCCTCACTTGTTTCCTGCGATACAGATACAATCTGCCATGGTACGAACAATGTTCGATCTGCTGAAGGGAAATCAAATACTCAGGCTCAACGGTTCCTCTTTCCCTCTTTGCTGAAACCCTAACCTTTCTCTTCCTAATTTCTGGTGTAGCGGCAATAACTGGACGGTTGCAAACAATTGGGGTTTTTTACCGTCATCTCAGCCTCCGGTCACGTTCTTTGAAATAGGTACTGATTGTGTTGATGAATCTGAAATATATGTATATTTATATTTGTGGTATTGTTCATTAAAGACTGATACACTTTCGATCAAACCTCCTCCAGTTCGTCATCAATCGAAGCAAGTCTTAAGCCCTAAATGATAACACACGGCTCAGATTCCTTTATCTGATCAGTAAGCAAACCGTAACTTTTTCTGTTCAATTCCTTCCTCTTGATTCCTTTTTCACACACACTCGCCAACACACACATATGTATATGTATCTGTGTGTATATATTGAACATATTGCAATGGATTTTATTTCTTTTCATCATTAATCTATGCTCCTCTGCTTTTGAAAAAAAGAAAAAACATATATAAGTATTTGATGGTGGACTTGTTGGATCAGTTTACGAGCCTTTTAGGATTAGTCTCAACATGGAAATCCAAAAAATTTGATATCAAATGCTTATAAAAAATTTGAGATCAAGTTTGGATTTTGGTGGATTAGGACCTTTAGATTTTATTTATTTAAGGTCGCTAAATCATTTAAAATTAGATAACCAATACTATACTAAAATTTCTTCAAATTTTAGCAATTTTAAAAAAATTAAATTAGATGGAGACCTCTTAGCCTGCCCTAGACACCAAAGTAGGCAATAGTTCAATCATTTCTTGCTGGACTGAGTGTGTAGCATATAGGTTTCATCATCCCATTTATCTTAATTTGCTGCTCTTGATTGTGGAATGTGGACCTCAGTTTTAAAGCAGATTAAATAAACAGTGCTCCATTGATGTGGATTATTATTCTCTTAATGGATTTGTCAAAATGACTCAAAAACATGTGATCTTAGAGGCATACTTCGTTAAGCTAGAAAACAAAGTGTATAAGAAAAAGAAAAGTTGGAAAGGATAATCTTAAAAAGCTTTCTTTTATCTCCTAGACTCTAAAGATAACAATGAGCAGTAAGTGTTCATTTAAATATGTTTATAAATCATAATCCAACGTAATAGATGGGTGTTTTACATTAATTAATATTTCTTTGTCATAATGGGTGATGTGTGAAAATCATTTGTTGGTCAATTATTCAAATTCCAACATTTGTTAACGATAGCATTCTCTATATATTTAAATTACTTCTTCTAAGTTTGATCTAGTGTTATGTGTGTAAATCTTTAACTAGGAATTTTATACACATTACATACATATATATATACACACACATATTCTATTTCTTCATTCCATAGTCTTAAATCTTTAACTAGGAATTTAGGAGTTAAAATTCAAAGCCACCAACACATAGGTAGTCCAATTAGTTTTTACGTATAATTAATTATTATAAGTCAATTTCGATCAAGAATTATTCAAGATTATTGCCTCTTTCTCAAATGGCATGTAGAGTATACCTCTGTGTAATGTATCTTTAGGCATCTACGCACATGATAGGGTTGATGCAAAAGCTAGCAAACTCTATAAATGAGGCTTTTTTAATATATGTATTTAGTATTAATTTATCAAAAAAATATATTTAGTATTAATTTATTATTCCAACATTCCCTTGTACTTGTCTCCCCCATTTTCAAGACTTACACATATAAATTATGTGTGTGAAAAATATTCAACACTCTGCTCTCTCTCTATTTAACTCTCAATTTTTTATTTTCAATTTATATTGTCCTATTTAACTCTCAATTCATCTCATAATCTCCCTCATCTTGTAAATATGTTTGTTGTACACATAGTGATACAATTATCTAGTAATCAATGGCATTGATTTTGTGGTTGTATTTTGATTTGAAAAAGGTCTGTAGTGTGTGTTTAGGAAAAGTTTAATCTTGACACCGCCTATCCCTATTGAGGGAATTGGTAGTGTTTCGCTGTAAATAGAGGTAACCCTTCACCTGATGAAAACAAAACAAATCCTTGGAAGCAAAAGGGGAGGGGTAAGGCAAATTTAAATTTATTTATTTATTTTGATTTGAAAAGATCTGTAGTGTGTATTTAGGAAAAGTTTAATCTTGACGCCGCTTATCCCTATTGAGGGAATTCGTAGTGTTTCGCTGTAAATAGAGATAGCCCTTCACCTAATGAAAACACAACGAATCCTTGGAAGCAAAAAGGGAGGGGCAAGGCAAATTTAAATTTATTTATTTATTTATTTTTACCAATTACCTTTCACTTACATTAGCGAGATGGGACAACCAATTGGAGAGAATGGATCTAAGTTTACTTCTTATGTAGGAGTTCTAGTGAGGGAGATGGTTTTAGAGTTCCAGTTACATTAGTAGGATGAAAAAACTATCAACTAATGACATTGAGATGTTATGGGCTTGCATAAAGAACTGAAAAGTTATAATAAATATTTGGACTTTGGACTTGCTCCATTGATGTCTACAATCTTCCTCACCCCAAAACAACCTTCGGACTTTGGACTTGTCACTCTATTCCAACCTAAAGCATGTAATTTTCTATTCTCAGAATTAGATCCCCACAAGAGATCCCTCATCTTCTTCTCCATGTGCTTAATCTGTAATGACCCGAAATTAGGGGCACAAACAAAACATGATTCGGAAACCGTCCGAATAAATTCTCCAAAAATCATCCAATAAAAAATTCATAGTTCATTCATTGTCCCAATTATACTTAAACAACCTCAATACACTTCCAATGCGCTACAGCGGATAATTAACAACGTAAACATGTCACAAACAACCTCAAAACAAAATCTGCACTACCACTAGTTTAAAAATTCGTAGAAAATTCATTTTAAATTGAAATGGTGCAAACGAAATTGATTTGAAAAGTAGACTCAAAGGGTAATGTGACACTGCAATTCCCAGCAACTTAAGCTTTGCCAATAAAATCAGTTTTTGTAACACCATAAGATTCTCTCCCCATGAAGCACCTAATGTGTGTAAATTTTAAGAAACCCGTCAACAATAATATCATGTAATGGATCTTGACGGCACTTCCACAAGCAATTGCAAAACATAACACATGGGCACAATATCATCTTGACTATGCCTACATTGTCAAATGCAACATCCAAAAAGATTCTAACTCCTCTTAGGTGTTCTCTGCTCACTCTATCAAGCACAAAAAAAGTTTAACTATTAAAGAAATGACCTAGCTAATTTCAATAGGACATCGTTAATTTTGTCAATGTAGCCAAAACTTGGTTTCATCATTATCCTGATAATCAAGCTAATAAATTGAATTGAAGAGAACGGTGAACAATTGGCTGTTTAAAACTATTAAAGAAAAGACCTAGCTACCAAAAAAAACTATAAAGGAAATGGGATATTAAGATGCCAAGAGACCAGCTCATCTGTAGTGTCATTAGCAAGCAAAACAATAAACAACTCT
Organism: Cornus florida; assembly: GCF_030987335.1. Lineage (NCBI taxonomy): Eukaryota > Viridiplantae > Streptophyta > Magnoliopsida > Cornales > Cornaceae > Cornus > Cornus florida. The sequence goes on along the minus strand of NW_026775574.1, from coordinate 54,369,633 downwards.
TTGAGCAAAAACTATACCATGTGTCATACTGATCATAGAAATTTATAATGGATTGTATATAATTTTCGGTAAATAAAATGGATTATAGGACCTGAGTATCTAACCAACCACTACATGGAAGGCTTGTCTCTCCTCCCCTGGACCTAATTAATAGTAATTAAACCCGTGACATCAACTCTTTATGACTAGAACAGTGAGTCAGGAACAAGAATAAACATATGAACCTTAACAGCAGATCACTAGAAACAAATTAAATGGAAGTTAGTTAAAGAGACCATGAAGGAATACTACTAAAAGGGGAAGTCTTCAACAATTATTGCGAGTATGAGGCTTCCCGAGTGGAAAAACAACATTTGATGTTAGTAATTTTTCTAGTATTAGATTGACAACTGATTTTGAGGTCATAGTGAAAATTTATGATGTTAACCACCTTAACTCCTATTACTTTTGTATATAAGCACTTATTGAAGAAAGGAACCACAAAGCAAGACTAAGTGCAACAAGGTGATGACTGAAGAGAAACGTTAAAGGACAGCCATAACGCCAGCTATGAAACAAAATTGTATTCGCAATGCTAAAAACCAGTAAAGACAAGGATCAAAAGGCAAGTCAACTTATACCTTTTGCATTTTCCACTTTGCTGCTAAGGTAATCTTTCTTGTGTACTGTGGATTTGTTTAGATCTGGTCTGCACCGCTTGAAGCCTCACCCAGATTATGTCCTGCCAAATGCTGTCTCAAATCAAAGATTTCAAATTAAAAAACCAGATTTGATATTTTAGAAAAACAATCATATACTCTCAATTTCAGAATCGAAAAAAAAAAAAAAAAAATGGAAACAATCAAGCACCTGTATTTTCTTCCATCACTTCCTAAAAACAATATCATTCAGTCTTTTTGGCAAATTTTTTAGTGAATTTCTGGTTAAAAAAAAAAGGATCAGTGAAAAGTCATATTGTTGCGCCAGGAATATGACATATTTAAGAAAATAAATAAAATAATGAGTGAACAGAACAGTCTAATTCATGGGTCAAATTCAAACTAGTGGAATGTTACTAGTCAAGGGAGGGTTCGTTAATCTAGATGTCTGAAAACCTATGTTAATTGAAGGACACAGAAGGGTAGTATTAGCATGGTAACCACAGTTCATGTGCCTAAGTTTGAAATCAGACAATTAAGCCTCAAGTTCTTTGATAGAAAGCATCAATACGACAATGCAGTAGAATTCTTGTATATTTAGTTTAAACACGTTATAGATCTAGTCTTCAAGTATTCAATACCTCCACCGCTCCACACTTGACTGCCACCATAATTTCACACCCCGAACCAACCAATGGCAACACCAGTTTATAACAACTCAGGCCCTCAACCTTATACCATGAATAACCACACCACCTTTGCTTTGGCTAAGCACAAATTATAGCTTCTTAGTTCATGAATGATTCACAAATTTTTCGTATTGTGGGGAGAAAAAAAGAGTATAATTAGAGATTCACAGTAACCTACACATTTGAATACATGAGTAACTATGAAAAAGTAAGACGATAAATATTGAACTCAATTAACAACTAAAGCATAAATAGATTTAAACAAGCAGGGAAACATTAAATCAGAAAACCAATTTCATCACAACATCAACATGCTTTCTATTTCCTCATGCAAACAAATAGTGTTTTTTATCAACGATATATGCAGATAAAAGAATAAAAAGGGAAATTCAACTGCAAGCAAAATAAACATACCATGTTAATCAAATCTGGCAAAGAATAAATGAAAAAAATAATATGAAACAAATAAAGAAAAGGGATTATTACATATAAATGGGGTTAGGGCACCATATTTACTTAGAGGCTGAGTCAAAGTCCCAAAGTTTCCCTAAAATGTGTTTGACCCAAAAGCAGAGGTGGCACATGGAAAAATACTGTTTCATATTTCTGTTGCCTAATATACCCTTCTTCCTATTTTATATGTTGCTTAAAATACCCTTTTGTACACTTACCTATTTTCAAGCCCTAATTCCTCGTCACATTCCATGCATGCCGGCCTATCTCTCCCCCCTTCTCTGTAAACAGCAGCGATCAACAAACCCCTCTCTCTCTGCCCTAACCCTCACTGAATTCTCTCTCTCATTCGTGCAAGAGCCGTTTCTCTCTCATCGTTGCTCTCTCTCTTTCTCAACAACTCTTTCTAAGCCAGTCCCTCCACCCTCTCTCCTCTCTAGCTTCATCGCTCAAGGAATTGAGAAACCCAACTCTTCTTTTCAGTGCAGCAACACTTGGCTCAGAAGAGGGATCAAGGGTTCTCGGTGAGCTTCAAAACCCTACATTTGTCAGTGCATTTTCATTGTTTCAATTGAATTTTTCTTTTTTTCTTTTTCCAGCTGTAATTTTGTATTGAGTTATGATGATTCGGTGTTTCTTAAGCTTTTTTGTTGTAATGGTTCTTGAATTTGTGTTTTTGTACACTTGCCTATTTTCAAGCCCTAATTCCTCGTCACATTCCATTCATGCCGGCCTATCTCTCCCCCATTCTCTGTAAACAGCAGCGATCAACAAACCCCTCTATCTATTTTTAAGCCCTAAAGCCTCTTTTTACATTCCATTCGTGCCGGCCTCGTGAAGCTCAAGTGTTCTCTCTCTCTGCCTTAACCCTCACTTTATGAAGCTCAAGTGCTCTCTCTCTCTCTCCCCCTCTCTGTAACAGGTCAAGGCAGGCCACACATCTCGACACACAACATCAGCGAACATGAAGGTCTTCTCCACTTCGTTTCTCTCTGATGACCGATTCTATTTGGTGTGAAATGAAGCCAAACCTAGGTTATATCTCTCTCTCCTTCACAATTTAATTCAAGGACGAATCTAAGGTTTGAGGTAATTTCTCTCTCTCTCTCTCTCTCACACACACACACATACACACCCGTTTTGGGTGGATCTCCCCCGATAATTTGTGCAATTGAATCTGGTCACTGTTAATGTTTTATGTATGCTATTTAAGTTCGTATTTAACATTATTGAGTTATGTTTTGGTTCTTTTGTGGTTGTGTTTTTTATTTATTTTTATTGTTAATCTCAATTAAAATTTGAAATATTGATGCAAGATTAAATTTATATGGTAATCTCAATTTTTTTTTTTTTCATGATATTTGGTTAGAAAAATAACTATTCTATGTTTTGTGCTATTTTGTAAGTTAATTATTTTATTTTTTTGGGATCAATTTTGTTACTAGTTTAACATATTTATTTTTCTAGACCAGATATATATTATAGTTGACATGAACATAAGGTGCTAAACACACAGCACCATACACATAGAAGGTGAATCTTGTTATATTTGAATATCCTATCCTTGTTGTAGAGACTTAAGTAGTGAAAAAAGTATAAAATAATATATAAAAAAAAGTGTTACTCACTTCTTATTTTGCATTATATAGTATGGGTGAAATCCAGTATAGATTCAGCAAGTGTTTGACACAGTAATTCTCAGTTGGAGAGAGAGAGAGAGAGAGAGAGGAGAGAACCAACTAAAAGTGGGAGGAGAAAAAAATTGATTTCAAATTGTGGGCTACTTTTGGTACTCTGACCTGCATTTTGAAAATTTCCACTCAAAGGGTATTAACTGAATTTGGTGGCTCTCTGTTACAACCCTCCTGGCTTTTAGCTCATCAGCCAAACTGACATTTAATGTGTGCAATGTTTCATGCTCCCAGAGAAACCCTCTTTAAAACAGACCTTTAGAGAGAGAAACAGCAGCAGATCAGGAGCACGGTAGAGAGAGAAACAGGATAGTATTCTAGAGAGAGAGGAAAGGAAATTGGCATTTGAAGGAAGTGAAAAAAGGAAGAGTAATTAACTTCCAAAAAATAAATAAAAATATAGAGTAATGACAAAGGTACTGCATTTATACCCACGCCTGCATCAAAACTAGAGCGCTTGATGATTAACCACCGCCTCTGCTACTGTAAAATATAGAGTACTTACTTGTATATACTTGTGTGTATATGTATAATTATATATATCTACACGAATATATACTTTACACAAGCTTTTTTCACTTTTTGATTGTGTTTAGTTTATGTTTATTTACTTCTTATTTTTACCTTTGTTTGTTAACTAATATTTCAATCTAGGTGGTACTTTACTAATAATTTAACACCTTGAGCTAGCAACTGACATTGCTAACTCTCATTAGATATGTTATAGTATTAATTATCATATTGTTTATTAAATTATCAAACATTGAGAGTTGTTGGTCAAGTGATTCTTTACAGCTTATTTCACTTTTTATTTTAGGTGGTGTTTCTCAGTCACGGATGTAGGACACACAATAAAAATCTTTTTTTTCAATTATACAAGGGTATATCGTACCCGGACTCACAATTATAGAAATTTTGTGCACTTCTTTCTTTAGAAAATAGTGCAGGGAAAGCAAATAAGAACAAGCTAGATCAAACCCAGAAGTATAAAGCAATAATGAATCTGGATGCCATTACAGTTCTTAAATCCACATAATGATAGGATGATGGCCTGCATAATGTCTGGAAGTGACTAACAATTTTTTTTTTTGGGGGGAAAAATTAGATTTCTGTGACCAAACTTGAACAAAATTGGTCTAAATTACGTACACAAATATTTTTAAACTACTACTTTGATAGCATCGAGACAGCATCCAAGTGACCTTACAATTAGAGGCTGGAGTCTCCAGATATACATTCACAAAACAAGTATAATCAAGCATCTGTTTATAATATATAGACACAGGCACTTGCAAAAGTGGCAGCAAAGGGCATCTCAGGGACCTCACCTTTAGGAGATTGGAAAAATTAAAACTTAATAAGTGCAATATTTATAACATTACACAAAATTTGTAAAAGATATATCGAGAATTTAAAAATCAATATAGAAGTAGACTCAAGTTATATTTGAGGTTAGATGATTGCTCTTAAATATTTAAACTTTAGCAAGAATGCAATTGATATCTAGTTTCTTAGACCCATCTGAAGATTTGTAATCGGAATACCCCATGTTCTTACACCATAGATTATTTTGTAGATTTCTATTTGGGCTTGGCAATGATTTGATCTTTTCTCAAAATTTATAGAGCTTTTGTCATGGTAGGCATTATCACCCACATGTTTGTTTGGAGTGTATCACACAACAATTACTAGGGGAATTTCAAGTCTAACCACCAATCTATAACTTGTTGAGCGTTTTAATACATTGTCTCTTATAAGGAAGGTCAGGCACAGATTCCATAACTGGTCACCCTAAGGTACGACTTGAGTCCTGGCCTCTTCCTTCAAGGGCTATCACTCCCACAACCATTGATCACTTTTTTTGCTTTTCGTCCAACTTATTTAGAATCCTTTCAATTACAGTGCACTCCTCCACATTAATATTTCACATTCTCTCCCTAAATTTCATCCATTAACAGTACTTTACACATAAGCACATGTCAATTAACATATGGTATACAATATTTTTCTTGAACATGTTAGATATTGACACAAAGCTTAATCAGAACACTTTTGCTGAACAATCACATGTTATGGTACTTTCCAATAATTTAATGATCTTCCAAAATGCCACAACCGAATATGAACTGTCATATCTTTAAGTATATATAAAACGTGCAAGGATTTCCCCCCTCCCATTAAATTTAAAGATAGTTTCAAGTAAAAAAAGAAAAAGAAAAAAAAAACAAGTAAGCATTGCTATTATAGTTCCAAGCCATCCTTCTCAACTTCCTGTTTCTTAAGATTTACTCCATCATTCTCTCATATATTTTCTTCAAAGTTCATAAGTGTAATCCAACTTTAATTGGTAGCAAATTTCTGAACAATATACTAATTATAAATGACTTAAGTACTTGAAGTGGCAACCCAATTAAATATGAGAAAATTGTGATGCAAGCTTTCTAATATAAGAGATAAAAGGGTCGAGGTCATAAGCTAAATCTAACCCAAAATTTAAAAATTCCTACAAAATATATATTTTCTAATAATCAACGTTACGATAGTTAAAACCCTTCTTTCAACATGTTCAAATAGTATTAGGTTTTATTATATGAAAGGAAACCTAAATAGCCATTTTGAAACAATGTATTTTCTATGAAGCTCATCAAAACTCATCAAGTTCACAAAAAGTATTGGAAGACATGAACTTGTTAAAATTCATAAAAGACACCACTAACATCCTTTTGATAGACTTCAAATGTTGCCAAGAGAATCTCTCTCCTAATTGATCTGATTGTTTGAGAAATTCATAAAATATAATTCAATACTTAACATTTAAACATCACAAAATTGTTATAAATTTTTGTTTGTTAAAAATACAAATTGTTATCCATATAATCCACCACAGAACCAAGTTGGTTTATCCCCACTGATTTCACTGCATTGAAAGAAAGAATTTACAATCAATTAGTCACATTATGACATAACTTCTTAAGTATTCAATCCAAAATCCATTACACCAAGATTCAGAAAATTGCCAAGGCAGATTAGAAAATTACACATAAAATAGAGATATGGCATACCTGGCAAACCGCTTTGTGCCTATAGCATCAATTTCATCTATAAAAATAATACAAGGAGATTTCTCCTTCGCAAGCTGAAAAGCATCACGAACAAGTTTTACTCCATTCCCAATGAACATCTATGAGTAGTACAAGTATGATTTACTACTTCAATTGTAAAACATAAATCGTAATAAACACTTGAATAAATCAACCAAGAGATATTCTTTGTTATGGATGTCAAAAAAGTATAGGAAATTTATTTTTATAATTCTGAATAATGTTCTTGTCAATTTTACCAACTGGAAAAGTGAGTTCCATATAACTACTCAAGTCATTTACACAAATGTCATCTCCTTAGTTTAAGACCAGATACACTTTAGCAGTTTTTTTTGTTTATGAGTCCAAACGTCTCTTAAGAATGAAACCAAAAGAGTAAATTTCCATTATAGAAGCAACAAACAGAAACAAGAAACAATATATATCCATTTCCTGATATACCAAAAAAGATAAAAAGGGAAAGATCAAGTACAAGAATACTTGATGCAAATTCATTAAAAGCAATCAAAATCCTAAACTAAAAAAAAAACATATGTTTCGAAAACTGAATTGACAGGCTTTTTAGGAAGGGAAAACAAAAGTCTTTCGAATCTCCAAAGTAAAATATGATATGGATGATTACATATAAATGGGGTTAGGGCACCATATTTACTAAGAGGCTGAGTCAAAGTCCCATAGTTTGCCTAAAATGAGTTTGACCCAAAAGCTGAGGTGGCACATGGATTTCAGCAAACTCAACAAGAATATTAAGGCTCTTCCACCCTCTTCTAGCAGCACAGGCTAATTGACCCAATCGTTCCAACATCGACTCTTACTCTTCAGGTACAACAATTTTTTTATTTTTTCAAAATTTTAGGGATTATGCCTCTTTCTTCGATTTTCAGAGAACCCCCATCTTCGATTTGACATTCATATAACCCACTTCGGTTTAATGATCCTCACCCTAGTTTTTTTTTTAATGCAAATATATGTTGTAGGGTTTTGAAATTGCAAAAAGGAAGGGGCAAATTACAAATCTGGAGTCGGCTTGTGGTCAGGGGATGATGACTTTGTAATTCCACCTCCCCGTTATTGCTCAAAAAAACTTAAAAAAACTCAGTAGTTGAGTTTCATTTTATGCAGTATTTTTATGAAATGTATGAACCTTTACTAATTTTATGCAGTAATTTTATATAATATTTAGTGGCCCAAATTTACAGATCCATTGAGTCAAAGCACCATAGTTTCAAAAAAATGTGTTTGACTAAATTGCTGAGGTGGCACATGAATTTTTACTGTTTAAAGTTTCTGTTGACTAAAATGCCCTTCTCCCTATTTTCTGTATTCCCTAAAATACCCTTTCTCCATATTTTAATACTTTGACCTAATTAGAGCCCTAATGCTCTTTCATATTTCTATTTGTGCAGACCCTTCTCTCTCCCATTCTCAAATGAGACCTAGCCCTCACTCTATTGAATCCATCAATGAAACCCTAACCCTTTCTAAGCACTGAAATAACTTTGCCTCAATCACAAAGGATGATTGTTTGAAACTTTGTCTTTCGCAAGTTTCACCTTCAGAGGAAAATCGCCCAGGTACCGGCCTTGTTCTCCTTTCTTCCTTTTCTAAACTTTCATTGATCTTTATTATTCTGCTTTCTTCCTTCTCTGAATTCTCATCAATTTTCTAATTTTTTCTTCAATCGCAGAAGTTATTTCTTCAAGCACAGGGATAAGCCCTAACCCTCTCTAACCCGGGTACTATTTTCCAATTTCCCCTTTCATCTCTGCCTTCCCCTAGAAAGTTGTAGAGTCTCTCTGTAAATGATACTATGTGGTGAAAATTTCAATCAATTAAGTTGTTGTTACTTTCTGTTGACATGATTTCAATTCATGTGTTGTTTACATATTCACTAGATTTGAGGATTCATATGCTGTAAGCTGTGTTTTTTTGTCTTATGAAGTTGCTGGTTTTTTTTTTATTTATTTATTTTTTTTTATAGAAGAATGATTCAGTTTTATCCTTTTTGGTTTTGGTTGTGCTACTGCTCCAATTGGGTGCATACTAATTTGCAATAAAAAGTGGAACTAAACTTTCTTGTTTCTCCAAAGATAAGATTAGAAGATTTTTTTTACTTTTAAAAAAAAAGGAAAAAAAAAATATTAGAGGATTTTTTAAAATAACTGCATACCAGTAATACTGCTAATTTCTTTGTAGTCTCATTGTAAATATGACTATGATTACTATTGATAACTCCTCTGTTCATGGTAGGTCTGTTCATGGTAGGTATGATGGCAATACAATTATTGGTTATATATTATGCAAGGAAGTAAATAAGTCAAATCCAAAAGTTAAGGGAAAAAGAATTGTGATGTTAATGAGTTCTCATTGGGAAACACTTGCAACTAATCATGCAGAATTTCATGAAGTTGTGGTAAATCTCAAATTTCTGTTGTTTCGAGACAGGAAACCTTCACTGACTTCAATTTTTTGTAGATAATGACAGGATAAGTTCTCAGCTAGTGAAGATAAAGTGGAAGTTGTTATTAAGATTTTTTAAACTGATGTCATTCCTGTTTTTGTGAACTTTAGAAGGTTAGTTTCTATAATCCTCTTAAGAATATAATTGAAATCACTATAAATTATATTAATCCAAAAAGACAATCAGAGCTACTTCACCAAAAACCCATAAGCCTGAACTCTCTCCAAGGACTTCACAACTGTGACTAGTACCATGTGATGAGAGGTTATATACAAATTTATAAACTCAATCTACCATAGAGCACAAATCCATGTATAATGGGTAAGGCAGTCAAGTAGTTCCTAATATACTAGTAGTTATGTAAGGAAGAAGCTCTTCAATATTGGTATGTATAGAAGAGACTACGTACCTATGCTATGTCTGACTGTGTAGTTAAAAGTGCTATTTTATAGCCAGAAGTTAGACACATACGCGATAACTAAGTGGTTGCCATAGGGAATATCTGAAAGAAGTAGTACCTTAATCTGCTACAAAATAAGGAACTACGGCTACAAAATAAGGACTACAAGATATGGAGTATATATGTATTGGCTACTAACTACCTCCTGGGACATAGTATGCACTACCTCCAATAATGATACTAACATTATATTTCTTCAATTATTTGGTATAATTTCAAGAATCTTGTTTAGTCACTTTCGTTTTTTAGATAATTACTCAAAAAATATTATTTTTAAGTTTTCTAGTTAAGTTTAATGATGGTTAATAGCATGCTTTTTACATACGTGCTTTAATTTTGGTGAGAAGGTGAAGATAATGATTATGGAAGTATCAACTAGGTATAATCTCTTATATAGGAATAAGTAGTTGATATATTCTACCAACAATTGCAGTTATCTTATACAATAAATGTGTTAATTATTTCATCTTTGTCTTAGTTTTGCATCTTTGATCTTATGACTTTACTTCTCAATTATTAGGGATTAGATTCCCTATTATGCTTATTTGATTACTGAAATGTCACAATTTTCTCCCCTTACCAGAAACATATGCATACTAAAGATTTCTTTCTAGTAAAATGTTGAATTCCAAGCGAATAATGTACTTCTTTTGTAGATTTTATACCTCAAGTTGCTAAAATTTTGTTCCAGACATTCCATCAAGCTAAAGTACAATTATTTCTAATAACATAACAGTAGAAGTGCATGTTATTCCCAACCATGAAAATGGTATTTTCTCTTTATTTTTTTTTCTTTGGCAAACTAGAAGGAGAAAGGACTCGAACACAGGAAGCTGGCCACTCTATCAATTAGGCCATTGGGTGATACTCTTTTCTCTATAGAATGAACAAGTTGACTGAAAAAATAATTTAGGATAAGTAGATTATTGTTGATTAATTAATCTTATTTTGTTGGATTTGTCTTACTAATAATGGTGTATATGCAAAATTTCATTTTGTAGCATATGTGGATGATGTTTCTTTGTGTATGTTGAGAATTAACAATGTAGGACAAAGGGCTAGCTATGTCATTAAATTTGTTTGCTAGAAGGCATGGACTTTGGTATTGATCATCCCAATCTTTTATAAAAGTTTAAGTCATTGCTTGGACTTTTTAAGTTAAGATGTAGCTTAAATTAGGCTAGAACACAACAATTTTGACCTGTCCATTATTGGTAGCAGAGAAAATAAGGAAAGAAGAAAAACTTTAAGGTTTTTGTTTCTATAAAGGAGTAAAATTGTTACAAGATTCCATGTTTCCTAATTTCTTCTTGTTTTCCCAATTTCTTGGCAACCAAACATAGGATAAAGTATTAGGACTTAGGAAAAGATTGGTTGAATGGACTTGTATCCAAATTTTCAGATTTTCCAACAGCTATTAGGAAGCCTTTTTATGCATAATGTACAGTTTATTGCAAATTTCAATCACTTGTGAAAGTAGTACAGCAATTATTGAACCTTTTTTTACTATTTCGCTGTTATTATTGTATATATGTTTGAATATTGTTGATGTAGCAAGTCTCATGATTGTTTTTTCCTTTATACCTTATGTGGATACATAATTTGAAACTTTGAACTAGCATTTAGAGACATCGTAGAGCATTCCTTGGCAGATTATCCTGTTAATTTAAGTTTTTCATGCGTTTCACCTATCTTTTAGATTTGATATTCATTTGTTTACAGAAAAAGAAGTCAATGGTCCAAATTTAATCAACAATTAAAACTAAGAATCTACAGTCACACAGACACACTTTCTCAATCTTTTGCTCCAACAGTGAGAAGTTGCAAAGCATGACACGTGTATTTTATTTTGACCAACAATTATGATAACAAGGCTCAAAATTTCCCATCCTCCAGAACTTCTTAAGAACTCAATTGATTTATGCGAACCGAGCTGAGTAATTGGTTTATTTGAGTGAGTCAAGTCTGATCACAACTGTTCAAAAATTAACCAAGCTCAAACTAAGCTCAGACACTGCTTCTAACCAGCCAAGCTGAGCATAAGCTCTATAAAGTTAGCTTGACTCAGCTTGTTTACAGCCTACGAAATGGCTGATCTCATACTTAAATATGTCTCCTTATAGTGGCCAGTTTAAGCTTTCACCATGTCACCTGACCCCTTTTTTTCATCAAATTATATATATATATATAAAGTAGCATTTTGAATACTAAAGAGTTGAACTATCACAAAAATATACCAGGCCATGTAGAAATTCCCACGTCTTGAAGAACCGGCTGGCTGGTGATTGTCCCTTCCACTTCCAAAACCTTTTCTCCTTTTGCTGATCGAAATGCAGAAAGGAGAGATGACCCTGATTGGGTCTTCAATTTTCTTATTGCCCTTTAAGAAAGACAAAAAATTTAATATTTAGAAGTTGGATTTGATGTGACCTTATTTATAAATTCATGATAGGATAAATTATTTAAGCTTGAAACTTGAACGGAGACTCAAGAAAACGTCATCAGAATATCTCCCATCAGTTAACTGGACTCATGTACACTTATTTTTGTGAAAGTAACATGTATGTGTGAGATTTGTCAAACCACCAAATTACAAATTCTGAGTTTCAATAAGAGTATATCCAAAGAAAACAAGGGTTGAAGTAGTTTTTAGTTTAGCATACAGTTGCCAATTTGAAGAGAGCCTTGCATTCCTAAGCATGCTAACTCTATTTTCTTTCATTAATTCTTTCTTTATTTCTTTGTTTCTGATGCACATTTTCTTATTTCTTTACACTTAGAATAGCCTTCCTTAATTTATAATTATAGTAACATAAAAGCTAAAGCATGTAGTTCCTATTTTGTAGCATAACTACTGCATAAGACTTAGCTTAAATGAAGACTGGACTTATAAATTTGAATATCTATGTCATGTTCGATTTTCTATTAATAGTTAATAAGTTGGTGTATATGTCTTAAGATGACTGTTCGTGTTCATTCTAGCTTCTCGTGTTTATGGTTATCTTGTTCTGAGATTTGTAACTGTAATTCTTGTTTTGCAAACTAAATCCTATTTGGTGAAAAATTTTATGATCTTTTTTATATACTTTTTTTTTATTTATGAATTTTAGTTATAAACATTTGTGAAGATAATGACTGAAACAGGATCTCCCTTTGCAGGATTTGAAAGACTAATTGGTAAATTTGGGTTGAACTTTAGTCTTGAATAAGCTGAAGGCCCTTATTGTGGATTATAAATTTTACAATTACAGCACCCTACGGTCTTACCATATTTTAGAGTGCTTTCATCACTTCATACTGGTAAGTCATATCTTTAATTATTTAAATATATATATATATTTTATTCCAGTTTTTTTCATGCTAATAATAAATTGGATGTTAACCGCATGAAACATAAATCTGTCAATTAAGACAGGCACCCAATTGTATATGAAACAAAGTACAATATAAAGTAACAAAATTTATTAATATATAAACAACAAAATTTTCATTTTTTTATTTTTTTATTTTCTTTTGTGTGTGTGTTTTTGTGTTTGAAGGTTGAAAGATTTGTGTAGTTATTTAGTTGTAGAAGCAACAAAAACACTTCCAGTGCTTCCCAAAAATAAAAATCATCATTATCATGGTGTTGTCATAAAACTTTATTTGAAAAAGGATAATTCTTAACTTATTTATTTGACTCGAGAAACTGATGTTATTAATATTTGTGGGCCAATTTGGGCGCTTAATTGGTAATTGATTGTGTGTTTGAATTTTGAATGTCCTAGATTCAAAGGTGGAAGCCACATAAATGTGCACTGAGAATGGCATAGACTTTATAAGTTGTAACCTTCCAGCACAAAATGAGTAGTTGGTAGTCCAAAACTCCTCAATTAAAGGATCACAGTGCTGCTTATTCAGTCTATTAGACAATAATGAAACTCTCAAATATCTAATTGGGAGGGTCCTAATAGAGAACTTAAGCTTTCTGAGAATTAGGTTTTGAGTAGCAGTCTCTATACCAGATCAAAATATAACACCTCTTTGCATTATTTGGAATCAAACTAGAAATAGAAGTTAAAACTAAATTGAGCTATTGATTCTGTCAGTATTTTAACAGATTCAACATCCCAGCTGCGATTAACATAAGATCATCAACAAAAAGGTCCATTACTTATCCTCTGAGCTGAGCATTTCCAATGATAATCGAAACCCCCTAGAGTTATTCTCTAATTCAAAATACGAGGTAGAACCTTCATTCCCATAACAAATGGTATGAGGACATTGGATCCTTCCTCCTTCCCTTATTAGGTAAACCATACGACCATTAACATCCAAGGAAAAGAACTTTAGAACAATTTCAATAAAAGAAATAAAAATAAAAACTGTAAGTGTTTTTTTTTTTTTTTTTTCCTTTTATCTGTTCGATTGGGTTAAGTGATGCTTTATATATGCTTCTTTTAGTGTGTTTTACTTATCATTAACGTGCTTAGTTGGATTAATTCCGAAGAATGTGTATTGAATTAATGAATTAGGAATATATGAGTACTCCCAAATGCCTTTGTAAGCTAGCAGATTTGAGATTGAATCTTTTCAACATGTAATGTGTAGAAGTGCAAATTGGTAAATTTAAGTTGGACTATTATGTGATGGATTAACTTAATTGATTTTGTAGACTCTCTGTTTGACTCCTTTTTTGTTAATGTTGAATTCACCAGAAGGAGTCACCCAACGCTCGTGATATTTGAGCTTGTTTCATCACTAGCAATATAAAAGGCAATGTAACCTTGTTCTATTTACTTGAATTATGTCCATATATGTGCTCTATCCTTCCTTTTTGTATCTAATGTGCCTGTGTTGGTAATTTATTTGTAGATGTTGAATACCCGGTGTTCTCCAAATAAATTCAAGGAAACGGTTTGCAATTTAAGTGAAGACAAAAAGGTTACCGTATAAGAGATTGGGTTTGGGTCCCTTTTAGACATCGAGTGTACCATTTTGAAGCGCAACCTGTGCTTATGGTTGGTAGAACACTTTGACCCTGGAACATTTCATCTCACCCTTGAATCTGGCGCTCGGATCCATGTTACGCCAAGTGACATTGAAGAAGTACTTGGCCTACCCTCGGGAAGAGGAGAAGATGTGCCAAATTATATTGTACAAAGTGTGCATTGGTTAGAAAATGGCATTTTTTTAAAGGACGGTGCAATAGAAGTGCCAAACTTAGTGTATCAATTAGACGTTCTTCCTGTTGGGGATGACTTCAAGAGGGCTTTTGTCCTTTTCGCTTGCGGATCACTTCTAGCACCCATATCGAAAAATGAGACAAGCAAAAGGTTATTGGCAGCGGTTGACAATGTGGATGCTATTAAATCGTACAATTGGGGGAAGTTCGTTTTAGATTGGTTGAAAAAAGGAATTGTGTCCTATAAAGGAAAGGAAGGAAGAGAAGGTTGTACATACATACATGGATGTTTGTTCTTTCTCATGGTATGTTCTAAGATATAATATTTGTAATGTGTCTATCATTTTATTTTAAATAGCTATAATGTCATTATGATAATGGCTTATATGTTGTAGCTTTTCTACCTACACCGTGTGGATGTCAATGGACCAAAACCAAAGCCTGAGATGTCATGCCTACGTGGATGGACCGACAAATTAATAGGCGAGAGGTTGAATTTGGAGAAGCGTAAATATAATGGTTTCGGCTTCGGTGAGGTAAAGTTTACAACTGATACATCTGAAGATGCCGATAAGGTAATCACGTCAATTATGGCTTTTTATAATTGGTACTAAATATACGGTTATATTTGCATATTCATAATTACTTAGAACTCTACGGTTACATTTATATATTAACTATTATATATATTTATGAAACTTGTTTAAAATTGTTAGGAGTTGGCATATGAAATTATTACAATTGTTAAGAAATGGAAGCAACGGCACAATGTAGGCCAAGGCAGAGGGTCGAGATCCTCAGAACCCAGTTCATCCACACGACAACCTAACCCATCTTCACAATTGTTTGCACAACACCATCCGATGGAGGAGGAAGATGAATCCCACATACCAGTGGAGGAGGAATTCGAAACCTCCACAAGACAAGCAAACTCACCCTGGCAATCTTTTACAAAACACGATCCCATGGAGGAGGAAGGAGAAATCCCCGCACCAATGGAAGAGGAAGTGGGAACCTCCACAGCAATGGAAGAGGAGGGTGATGTGCAGGAAGCAGTGATCCCCTTATTACGTGTTATAAAGCCTGGGCGCCATAAGGGATCACCTTGGGTTGAAATAAAGGTCAACCGATTGCGTGTCCTTCGTCCAGAAGCAAAGGCAGTCATCTCATATGCCATGGATGAGAGCAGAAATGATGAGTGAGAAATTATATAAATAATTTTTTATTTGCTCTATATTTACTTACTTTCTATGCTCAAACACTTAATATGTTATTGTTTAATTATAGTGAAATGCTGGTGAACATAAATGATATTTTCCTCATAAGAAAAGAGATGAGAACAATCTCTTACAATCATTGGATATCAAATATGATATGTTCACTTAAAGTTCATTGATTTGTCAAACCAATCACACGCATGCATTAATGGTTTAAATGTGATCATTGTAGGTGGTTGAAGTCTATTGCCAAATGCTCCAGCTGAAACAAAAGCATAGAGGAACCAAATTTTTCTTTTCGCCTTCGATTGGGGTAACAAATTCTTCTATCTATAATGAGTGTTTGTTTGACACATATTAGGTTATCAATTGTGTGCATTTTCAGATTGAACTCTCCAAGATACCTTCAAAAGTGGTTGATAGGAAGGGTAAAATTCAAGCAGTTTGGAACAAGTATAAAAGGATAAGGAATGTCGATGATAACAAAGTTCGCCAATTCAATATGGTAATATTTATCGCTTGGAAACATAAATAATTATTATCCTTTTATCAAAAAAATATGATTCTAAAAGTAATTAAATTTTTACATTGTTAAATATGTAGCTTTTCTTTCCAACACTTGTAAATGAGAAACATTGGTGCTTGTATGTCTTTAACATTTGCGATAGTCGTATGGATGTGTTGGATTCAATGAAGCAATGTTCGCATGATAAGCGTACTCCAGACAAGATGTCAAAAGATTTGGTAAACGCTTATTACATATGAGTTCATTTTTTTGATTATGTATTCATTTACTGTTAAATTAGGACGGTAAAGTATACAAGTTGAAGAACGTGGTACTGAATTTTTTACTCTAATCATTTATATATTGTGCATTTGTAGGTAATGTTGGTTGAGATATTCACCGAAAGAGATCTACAAAACTTCATATACAATGTGCCCAACGTACCTCAACAGCCCGATAGGTAATTTTATCACTTAATGTTCCTAGTTTGGTGTACTGATTATTATCTGTCAATTATAATTGACAGATGCCTAAACAATCTTTTATTCAGTGATAGTTATGGTGCTTTCATGTTGGACTTCATGGAGAAATGGGATGGTTCACTGAGTCACCCAAAAGAGAAGGTGAAGCCCAATTCTATTTTTTACATGGGTCTTATTTATTTTTTTCCCAAATGAAGAAAATACCGAATTACTAAATCACACAATCTCCTCGATACTCTTCGTTAATCATTTACTTCTCTGTTTTCTTCTAAACCATTGGTGCATTGTTAATCTGAGTAATCACTGATCATTAGTCTTCAAAGGAAGAAATGGGTCTTGCCTTTAAAGGTTTCAAAAAATATATTTGTAAAACTGATCCACATTCCTACACACTTTTGTTCAAGGGTTGAAACTGGAGGGTCTTCAATTCCAATATATGCAAACATAATTTTAAAAATTAATGCAACCACAAAATGCATCCACTATAACGTTTTCCTTCCTCTTCACTGCACTCCCCATTCTGTTTTTACACGTTTTCCAGCTTATACCTTTCTTTTTTCTTTTTGCATCTTTTGAACCCATGTTTGTGTGCAAGTACTTCGCTTTCTGATCTCTCCCCGCTAGGCTGCAATGTCGTAGTCTCAATAGCGGGAAGACCAGGGGACTACGGCACGTGTTGAAACAAAGAGAGCGGTAAGCACCCCCTTTAGCCAACAAAATTTTTAACCTTAGAACCCCCTAATGCAGTATACCCTTAATGTGTGCCATTTTTTGGAAAGAGAAAGCATCCAGCTCTAGTGAGTACGGATCTAACATGAAGTAAGCAATAAAATGAACCATGTAACGAATGATATAGAAAATGTTTGACATCCACTGTATAATGGGTCCGATCGAGTAGAAACCAGCTTTACTAGATGAGGTTTAAATGAATAGCATACTCTTAAATATTTTCAGACAGTTTTTCATTGTCAAAGAATTTGATTGAGATCAGTAGCTTAAATCATCAGTCAACCTTGTTTTTCCTACATCACCTAACCAATTAGATAGGCAAATACTGGACTCCTATCATTTTAAATGAACATATTACAGGTTATATGGTCATTTCACTGTACTTAGTGGTGCTCATTAAAAATGAACCGAACACAAAAGATACTGAAACTACGACATAGTGAAATGAATGGTTAAAAAATTTCAAAATAAATAGTGACTTTAAGATTACTTTTGGAATGTCAGAAAAAAGGTGCATGCCATTGAGTGTTTGGAATCAGTAAAAAGGGACAACTATTTTGAGACAGGGAGATCTTTCGTATTATTGGATTTGTTGTGGTTTTGTTTATGTTCTGTCTCTGTGCTGATCTGACCAAATTGCTAACATATTTCCCAAGGATGAAGCTACCTGTTTATGCAATATTTCACATATAAAAGTTTAGTATCACCGAGATTTTGTGCATATGCCAAATTTAACAGTGTTGAAAAAGTTTTCTTTATCAAATATATAGTTTCTGCAACACTAGATTCCTATCTATTTACACTTCTATGTATTTACGCATGAAGTCCATTTCCCTATCCTATATTCATGATTTGTCTTTACCTGGTTTAATGTGCAGGTGGACGTTGATAGATTACGTGCAATTATTGCTTCAAATTTGCTTTCAGATGACAATAACAAAATGAAGAATTTTGTAAAGAACAAAGCACTTTATCCATTTGGTCAAGCATGTTGATTTCAAGTAAGCTTCCATCAGCTTACTTGTGGTTAGTAATTTTTTTTATTTTTTTTATTTTTATGATTCTAACATCACCTCCATCAGCCAACAAGGTACCATTTACCTCAAGGAACCGCACTATCTCCATCTTAATCCATCAAGGCGTATAAGATGTAATTTCCTCGACTTCTAATATAATTTTTTGCTGTACAACAATTTATTAGTATAAATTAGTTGTTAGTACTATAGCTCAATGTTCATTTGCACTTTTCCATGTGATATATTTGTCAAGAGCTCCAATGGAAATATTCAACCTCTTAAATAAACTCAAAATTATTATGTAATTGTTCAAACATGTTTTAAATAGCTGCTAAGTTGGTTGGATAATGAGGTCACTTGCAGGGTGTTGGGCAAATTATAAATTCTTTTTTAATTTTGATGATTCTTTTTAAAATTATTATTATTATTCAAAGTTTCGAATTGTCTGTTTTTATATTGCTTTTGTTCCTTATTAATATTATACAATGCCTTAATAGTTTAATTTTTATTGCATGTGACAGTCACAGAGACAAAGTGGTTATTTTGTTCCAACTACACAGAGACAGAAAGAATGCATGTCCATCAAATACACAAACAAGAGGACTCTTATTAGTCTTCAAAGGATAAGGGCAACAAATTGGTTTCCACATAACAAGGAAATACATACCAGTATTTGCCCAATTGGAAGCTAGAGGAAGTGGGATAGGAGGATCGCTGAATTTTCTAAAAAGTGGTACCTGAAATGATGTGGGATATGGGACATTTGTAATGTTGAATAGTGTCATTTTTTTTTGCATGTATTTTGCACTCTATTGGTGTTAGCTATTTTTAAAGTTTTAAAGAATAGTAGCTTTGCAACTTTTGATTGTGGATTAGGTTGGTATATTTTTGCAACTATTGTATGGCTTATTATACTGGTATCAAATGAAGTTGCTCTTTTGGGTTTTCAGGAATTAGTATTGTATGGCTTATTATATCAGGGTCTTAATGAATTTTCTTTCACTACTATATTAATGTACTAATTTCAAATTTGATGGAGTTTAAAACTGAAGCAATTTAATGAATGAAAAATTGGTTTGGATCTTCCTTGGTTCCATGGTGTCGATAAATGGATAGTTTAATGAATGAAAAATTGGTTTGGATCTTCCTTAAAGAAAACGTGGTACCTTGACGCCAAAAAAAAGTACCTTCAATTCAAAAACGTGGTCCCATTGGGAAAAAAGTGGTACCTTTACAAAAGGTACCTATTTTTGCAATTGAAAATGGTATTACACCCTACATCGCTAATTAAGTTGCACATTACATCCATAAAAAGCTCCATTAGCGCTATGAATAAGTGTTTAGAGAAAACGTGGTACCTTGACGCCAAAAACTAGTACCTTCAGTTCAAAAACGTGCTACCTTTGGAAAAAAAGTGGTACCTTCGCAAAAGGAATTTATTTTTGCAATTGAAAATGGTATTATACCCCATACCGCTAATTAGGTTGCACATTACATCCATAAATAAATCCATTAGCGCCATGAATAAGTGTTTAAAGAAAACGTGGTACCTTGACACCAAAAAGAAGTACCTTCAGTTCAAAAATATGGTCCCTTTGGGAAAAAAGTAGTACCTTTACAAAAGGGACTTATTTTTGCAATTGAAAATGGTATTACACCCCACATCGCTAATTAAGTTGCACATTACATCCATAAACACCTCCATTAGCGCCATGAATAAGTGTTTAGAGAAAACGTGGTACCTCAATGCCAAAAAGAAGTACCTTCAGTTCAAAAATGTGGTCCCTTTGGGGAAAAAGTGGTACCTTTACAAAAGGGACTTATTTTTGCAATTGAAAATGGTATAACACCCAAAAGCACTAATTAAGTTGCACATTACATCCATAAACAGCTCCATTAGCGCCATGAATAAGTGTTTAGAGAAAACGTGGTACGTTGACGCCAAAAACTAGTACCTTCAGTTCAAAAACATGGTACCTTTGGAGAAAAAGTGGTACATTCGCAAAAGGAATTTATTTTTGCAATTAAAAATGGTATTATACCCCACACCGCTAATTAGGTTGCACATTACATCCATAAATAAATCCATTAGCGCCATGAATAAGTGTTTAGAGAAAACGTGGTACCTTGACGCCATAAAGAAATACCTTCAGTTCAAAAACGTGGTCCTTTTGGGGAAAAAGTGGTACCTTTACAAAAGGAAATTATTTTTGCAATTGAAAATGGTATTACACCCCGCATTTCTAATTAAGTTACACATTACATCCATAAACAACTCCATTAGCGCCATGAATAAGTGTTAAGAGAAAACGTGGTACCTTTTTTCCAAAAAGTGGTACCTTCAGTTCAAAAAAGTGGTACCTTTGGAAAAAAATGGTACCTCCGCAAAAGGGACTTATTTTTACAATTGAAAATGGTATTACACCCCGCATTTCTAACTAAGTTGCATATTACATCCATAAATAGCTCCATTAGCGCCATGAATAAATGTTTAGAGAAAACGTGGTACCTTGATGCCAAAAAGTGGTACTTTAGTTCAAAAACGTGGTACCTTTGGAAAAAAAATGGTACATTCGCAAAAGGAATTTATTTTTGCAATTAAAAATGGTATTATACCCCACACCGCTAATTAGGTTGCACATTACATCCATAAATAAATCCATTAGCGCCATAAATAAGTGTTTAGAGAAAACGTGGTACCTTGATGCCATAAAGAAGTACCTTCAGTTCAAAAACGTGATCCCTTTGGGGAAAAAGTGGTACCTTTACAAAAGGGACTTATTTTTGCAATTGAAAATGGTATTACACCTCGCATTTCTAATTAAGTTGTACATTACATTCATAAACAACTCCATTAGTGCCATGAATAAGTGTTAAGAGAAAACGTGGTACCTTTTTTCCAAAAAATGGTACCTTCAGTTCAAAAAAGTGGTACCTTTGGAAAAAAAAATGGTACCTCCACAAAAGGGACTTATTTTTACAATTGAAAATGGTATTACACCCCGCATTTCTAATTAAGTTGCACATTACATCCATAAATAGCTCCAGTAGCGCCATGAATAAGTGTTTAGAGAAAACGTGGTACCTTGACGCCAAAAAGTGGTACCTTTAGTTCAAAAACGTGGTACCTTTGGAAAAAAAGTGGTACCTTCGCAAAAGGAATTAATTTTTGCAATTGAAAATAGTATTATACCCCACACCGCTAATTAAGTTGCACATTATATCCATAAATAAATCCATTAGCGCCATGAATAAGTGTTTAGAGAAAACGTGGTACCTTGACTCCATAAAGAAGTACCTTCAGTTCAAAAACGTGGTCCCTTTGGGGAAAAAGTGGTACCTTTACAAAAGGGACTTATTTTTGCAATTGAAAATGGTATTACACCCCGCATTTCTAATTAAGTTGCACATTACATCCATAAACAACTCCATTAACGTCATGAATAAGTTTTAAGAGAAAACGTGGTACCTTTTTTCCAAAAAATGGTACCTTCAGTTCAAAAAAGTGGTACCTTTGGAAAAAAAATGGTACCTCCACAAAAGGGACTTATTTTTACAATTGAAAATGGTATTACACCCCGCATTTCTAATTAATTTATACATTACATCCATAAATAGCTCTATTAGCGCCATGAATAAATGTTTAGAGAAAACGTGGTACCTTGACGCCAAAAAGTGGTACCTTTAGTTCAAAAACATGGTACCTTTGGAAAAAAAATGGTACCTTTGCAAAAGGGATTTATTTTTGCAATTGAAATTGGTATTATACCCCACACCGCTAATTATGTTGCACATTACATCCATAAATAAATCCATTAGCGCCATGAATAAGTGTTTAGAGAAAATGTGGTATCCTGACGCCAAAATGAAGTACCTTCAGTTCAAAAACGTGGTCCCTTTGGGAAAAAAGTGGTACCTTCGCAAAAGGGACTTATTTTTGCAATTGAAAATGGTATTACACCCCGCATTTCTAATTAAGTTGCACATTACATCCATAAACAACTCCATTAGCGCCATGAATAAGTGTTAAGAGAAAACGTGGTACCTTTTTCCCAAAAAGTGGTACCTTCAGTTCAAAAATGTGGTACCTTTGGAAAAAAAATGGTACCTCCGCAAAAGGGACTTATTTTTACAATTGAAAATGGTATTACACCCCGCATTTCTAATTAAGTAGCACATTACATCCATAAATAGCTCCATTAGCGCCATGAATAAGTGTTTAGAGAAAACATGGTACCTTGACGCCAAAAAGTGGTACCTTTAGTTCAAAAACGTGGTACCTTTGGAAAAAAAGTGGTACCTCCACAAAAGGGACTTATTTTTGCAATTGAAAATGGTATTACACCCCACATTTCTAATTAAGTTGCACATTACATCCATAAACAACTCCATTAGCGCCATGAATAAGTGTTAAGGGAAAACGTGGTATCTTTTTTCCAAAAAGTGGTACCTTCAGTTCAAAAAAGTGGTACCTTTGGAAAAAAAATGGTACCTCCGCAAAAGGGACTTATTTTTACAATTGAAAATAGTATTACACCCCGCATTTCTAATTAAGTTGTACATTACATCCGTAAATAGTTCCATTAGCGCCATGAATAAGTGTTTAGAGAAAACGTGGTACCTTGACGCCAAAAAGTGGTACCTTCAGTTCAAAAACGTGATACCTTTGGAAAAGAAGTGGTACCTTCGCAAAAGGGATTTATTTTTGCAATTGAAAATGGTATTATAACCCACACCGCTAATTAGGTTGCACATTACATCCATAAATAAATCCATTAGTGCCATAAAGAGTACAAACTTTATTCCAATCTATCTAACTTGAGGGAATGAATAATACAAAATATACTCCAACATCACTTAAAACATTGTTTCTTTGCTAATTTTTTTTATTTTTTATTTTTTATTCTATAAGATATCCTAAAAACAATTATTCTCTCCCTAATAGGTAAAGAAGCTGCTTTTAAGCCAGTTCCATTATGGAATAGTACTTTACAAAAAGTTCTCCTTACCTGATTAGTGTCCTTAGTTCTTCAAAGTTTTTCCCCCGGAACGGAGCTCTCAACGACTGCAACTTCCACCAGCGTTCCTTAAGCAATTTGATAGAATTTTACCTTCCAAGTCTATAATTAGGAGTTATGCAAGCAAATCGTAGCGGGTTGAAGTGAGAGAGGTTAACAACACAAAATATTTTTACAAGGGTTGGCATGAATTTATGGAAGACAATTCACTAGAGTTCGAAAATTTCCTAGTATCTTATTATATATACTGAGGAGATTTCCTAGTATTTTATTATATATGAAGGAAGAACATTTGCTGGTTGAAGACAATGGCAAGCAGCAAAATCCTATACGTCGAAGGGGTCTCATGGCCTCACAAAGTGTCGTGAGGAGTTAAAAATGGAATAGTTTCAAATATGAGGAGTTAAAAATGGAATAGCTTATAATGCTATAATGAATAGAAGCCAAATAATAGCAAAATAAATACAGGGTACATTTGTAGAAACACAATCAAAACATTTATTGACGGAAAAATAAATACACACTTGAACACATTGAAAAATAAATACACACCAAATCTCGATGGAGGTGACGACGATTATATGCCAGGTTAGTTTTACATTAAAAAAATGAACCATCGATGTGAGGAGTTAAAAATGGAATAGTTTTGAGAACGATTGAGAATGTAAAACAACTACTTTCAATCCACGTATCTTTTAACGAGTACTTTCGTTCTATATACTTTCGGTCCATAGATCAACAACTGAGATTCACTAGTGCTAATGTTATGGTTTTGTGCATATGCCATATGTCTATTAATAGAGCCCAATTCACAAACATGTGAATGAATTTTACCCATATCATGATTTGACAAAAGGGACTTACACATCTCTCTCTTTGGCATGATAGGGGTGTCTTCATAACAGTTGTCGTGTTATACACCTAACACCACTATTTTTAACTTTACCCATGTGATGATAAGATGAGAAAGTGGATTGGTTTTGTGTATCTACAAGAGCTGATTTTGTCAGTGAGAGTCATATTCTGTGACTAGCCATGTGATTGAAAAAAAAGCCAAATAATTTGAAGTGGCTTTAGACCATGGCAGATAAAGATGAATAGTCACATCATCAAGAAAAAGCCTTAGTGTTTGAAAAAGTTATAAATAGTGGCATTGTTGTCATGAGGCAGAGTATTGACATCCCTATTTGTAATTACAATTTACTAATCTAATGTTTTTATTTTAACAAAACTATTATAATGTTAATTTATTTTTTAAATAGATTTCTAAGTGCACTTTGATTATGTAGTATCTTTATTTTTTCTCATATTTGATCAAAGCTATTAAAAAATCTATATGTCAGATGTTGCAGGAATGAGAGCATTTCCATTGCAAAGAAGATGCATAAGGATCCAACTGAAGTTATTCAAGCCATTACTAATGATCCAGACTTATAAGTTGCTTCAGAGTTGTCAGATTATTCAGATACAGGGGATGATGACTTTGTAATTCCACCTCCCCGTTATTGCTCAAAAAAACTTAGTAGTTGAGTTAAATTTTATGCAGTATTTATATGGAATGTATGAATCTTTACTAATTTTATGCAGTATTTTTATGAATTCCACCTCCCCGTTATTGCTCAAAAAAACTCAGTCCTTGAGATTTACTAATGCTAATGTTATGGCTTTGTGCATATGCCATATGTCTATTTACAAAGCCCAATTCACAGACATGTGAATGAGTTTTACCCATGTGATGATTTCACAAAAGGGACTTACACCTCTCTCTCTTTGGCAGGAAGTGGGGTGTCTTGCATAATAGTTCACGTGTTTATGCACCTAGCACCACTATTTTTAACTTTAGCTATGTGATGATAAGATGAGAAAGTGGGTTGGTTTTGTATATCTACAAGAGCTGATTTATTCAGTAAGAGTCCTATTCTGTGTCTAGCCATGTGATTGAACAAAAAACCAAATAATGTAAAACAGCCTTACACCATGGCAGATAAAGAGGTATGGTCACATCATCAAGAAAAAGCCTTAGTGTTTGAAAAAGTTATAAATAGTGCCATTGTTGTCATGAGGCAGAGTATTGACATCCCTATTTGTAATTACAATTTACTAATCTGATGTTTTTATTTTAACAAAACTATTATAATGTGAATTTATTTTTTAAATAGATTTCCTCCTATAAATTATTTATATCATTTGGATAATCTTTAAATTATTTCATCCATCACTTTTTCAAGTTGTGCATGAATGGTGTCTGCCTATCACTACAACAAAAAATTCATTGTACATTAAAAAAATTCATCATTTACTAAAGTTCCAAAACAATTCACCATTCATCAATGTTCCAAAACAGGAACAAAATCCATTTGTCAAGAATATCATCAATTTCCTAGCACTGCTGTTTAGCAAATTTATAAACCTTCTAGCACTTGAGTTTCAGTCTGCACTTGTAAAAAAATCACCTCATTGTCCATGGTACAAAATCCAAGCAAGTAGCTGCATCACACAAGTCTCAAATTCAGTATGCTAATCACAAAAGGGAAAGAACAAGATTGTCATTTATGAATCAAATAGATATCATCATCATTGACAAATAAAATGTAGCGAAGAAACTACTACCAAAACGTACGAACAAAATAACATACATAAATAAACAAAACCAAGATAAGAGAGACTAGTGCTAATTTGGGCATTTGGCAACTTAATTCCGCCTACTCCTGATAAACAATACTGCTTTCCCATACAATTAATTTAGGTAATGGAGGTCTAAATCCCCGTGACCCGCCTAATTTAATTCCAAAGGTTTTGTATTTTCATGTAAATTTTGGTATACACCCAGAAAGACCAATTAATTATATTGGATTCTCAACTAGAGGTATAATTTAACTTGATTATCAGTGAACAAGATATGTAAGTAGTAATAGACTAAATAGTAAAGGGAACCAAGATCCAATATAGGATATTTTCAGCAAGGGGTAAGAAAACAGGATCATAAAAGAACTGGACAAAGAAACTGCAACTATATTTCAAGATTAACAAGTTAAACATCACCTTTTGAGTCTTTAATTTCTTTAATAACCCTCTTCAGGATCACTCCTACACCAACACAGTTTTTTTTTTTTTTTTTAGTATTGTCTTCAGCAGTATCCTAAAGCCATCATCCATACCAAGACAGTTTTTGGTTTCTTTTAATTTTCTAATACAGTTGTCAAATTAAATTAAATTTAAAATGACGAACCGACATTATTTTTGTGGTCCAAAACAAAATCCTCTCTCATTAATTAAGGTCACATAATTCTAAAGTTCTAGCTTGTCTACTGTCTTTGATGAATGGTTGAATTTTAGGAAGCGAATATCTGGTTTCTCACTACAAAATAGGTTAACTTCTTATAATAAGCTATGAAATCAAGTGATTCCTATCAATTATCCATTCCACAACTGGTTTTAGGAAAACACTAACCCCACCATAAGCGTGACTCATCCTCCCATTCCAACCACCTAGTAATGAGATGGTGTCTAGACATTTATAATTCACAGCTACTCACAATTGATCACATCAATCAATATCAATGCACTAGATGAAGCAAGAGTAGGCTCAAATGCTTACACAATAATAGAAGAGACGACATATCAAAACGTATTATGCTCTATAAGTAATTATAACCTTTATACCTAGGGCTGTAACTTGGGCTGGCTAACCCAGCCCAACCTAAGCCCAACTCAGAAATTTTAAAATTGAGGCTTTAAATTCAGAAATCGGGTTTATGTTCGGGTTGGATTTTGTCAAAATCCAAACATATTCGAGTTGGGTTGGACTCAACCCGAACCCTAAATTTTTTCCACCATTCTAATTACATATTATGGCCTTTTAAGTTTTTTGTTGTTTGGAATCCATATTGTTCATAAGCATGGGCAAGGGACTTGAGGACTTGGGACCTGTTTGGACCTTGTAATTTAGCAAAATCAATGATAGGAAACTTGAGATTAAGCTGAGACTAGTATATTTTGAACATTAGGCAAGGCAATTTAATATTTTTGTAGGTACATAATAAAAAAATAAAAATAATAATTCAGTGGGGCAACATGTCTGTGCCGCCAATATCCAAGGCATAATGCACACATATACACCTTGGTCAACAAATATTAGCAATCCATATCAGCAATGTACTCACATTTTTTGACCAAAACAAAAAAAAGTAGCCTATCTCGAACACAAACAAAACTCCACTTGACTTTTAGTAAAATTCTTTAGCAGCTAAAATCAGTCTTTCATTTTTCTCACTTATTATCGGCAACGAAATTAAATAAAATCTCAAAAACCAATTCTAAACAATGGACTATACTAATTAAATATAATATAAATAAAAATAAAAGTTCATGAAAATATTACATATATATATATATATATATATATATATATATATATAGGAATTGATGAAAAAATACATACTCTGAAAATTTTAAGAGTCGTGGCTTAGCATTGATCGTTTGGTTTAGAGAGCGAAATGTTGTAACTAAGAAACCCTTGAGAGAGAGAGAGAAGCGAACGGGGCGTTTTTATGTATGTATGCGTCAAAGAGAGAAGGAAAGAGGAAGACGACGCTAACGTGGAAGAATATGATTCGTTTGATGGAGACTAACAACGCGGAAGACGAAAAAGGGTCTGCTGATAGGGAGAGTTTAAGGACGAAAAGGGATTGATTTTTGATACGGAATGTTAAAAGACGAGTTTGGACTCTGGCATTCTCTATACTTTCCCAAAAATCAGAAAAAGTTTTTACGTCATTCATTAATACACGTGTAGCGCGGGCAACGTGAG
Organism: Cornus florida; assembly: GCF_030987335.1. Lineage (NCBI taxonomy): Eukaryota > Viridiplantae > Streptophyta > Magnoliopsida > Cornales > Cornaceae > Cornus > Cornus florida. The sequence continues at coordinate 54,341,199 of NW_026775574.1, read as the reverse complement.
AACTTGCATTTACGCTTATTACGGTTTAAATGTACGAAGAACTTGAGAACTTGCATTAACTCATTAAACAACATATCAACAACTTCTCCTCCACAACAATCAATCAAAACCTCCACATATGATGATCCTATACTCCCATGCTTTCAACATTTTAAAACAAGAAATAAAAATGGCCTCCACATGGGCCGATGTAGCAATAAGGTAATAAAGTTCAAGATACACCATAAAATTGGTCACTTAAAGGCATGTGACCCCCCCGAGTATGAGTATAAAAAGCATTACAAATGTGCAATCATAAAGAATTTTATCGAACATAAAGACCATATAACTTACAAATTTGATGTACTTGATAGCCATGCAATCGACGCTCCCGTTGTTGTCTTTTCCCAGCCCCTAGCGGGAAGACTACATTTGAAATACATGCAAATCAATTAAAGAAAATATAACGCCAAAATATTGTACAAGTGGAGATGGTTAAATGAAAAAACTCAAAAATAAGGGACATATGAGCAGACAACTTTTTTATTAGGCGCTAGTAACCAAAAGCAAGACTCTAAACAAAATAAATAAATAAATGGGGTAACAGTAGTCAACTAAGATTATAGCAAAATCCTTTTTATTACTGTTTCTTTATTTTTTTATTTTTTTAATTGATTGGACTATTTGGACCACCAAAAATCAGAAGGAAGCCTAAAAATCTATTTGAAACAATTTTTCCCAGAAATACATACTTCCCTTTGAAAAATCAATAAAAAAGAAATTCTCAAACAATTTGCATGAAACCAAGTCCATTGGAAGCTTAAACACACAATTTTTCTTCAATCAATTTAAATCAATAAATTTTCTTACCGATTAAATCAGGTTTGAAGGAAAAGATAGGAAAAATTCTGCTTACAAAACAAGGATCACAGCATGTTAAGATCAACTTCAAAAATCCATACTAATTTCAAAATCCAATCAATTTGAGCCAAAACAAAAACCTGTAAACTCATTAATAATAACTGATATCACATAATTTGAAGTGATTATTGTCAATCGTGAGTTTGAAACGTATTCGTTCACGTGATCTTTTAAAGGTTTTGGACATTTAATAGAGAAACAAACAAGTCTTTTTCTTTGTCATTGTATAAAAAAGAACAAGTGATAAATACCAAAAAGTGCCATACATACCTCATCGGTTCGTAACACAACAAATTGGTCTCTGCTAGTTATATGTGACAACACCTCACTTCAGGGACGGATATAAGTCCAAAATCCTTAATAAAGTAGTCCCCAAAGGCTTTAGACATTGCCAATCTGGGGCATTCCTCATTCGGCAGCCAAATTTTGTGCACCACAGGCTTGTTGTTTAAACTGAACACTCTCCCTTTGTACTGATTTATCCATTCAGCCTCATCTGTCAAACAATGTTGATAATGTAAACACAATGTTCATATAATTTTTGAGACACAAAGAAAGTGAGGAAGAGAGAGACTCACGAGGTAAATTGTGGTTGAAATAACAGTAAGCTGAACAAGCACCAAGCTGCCATCTCCGGTTGTGATAGCCAATACAGTACAAGAATCACTCACATTTGCTATAAATATATGTTCACCCAAAATATTTCAATTTAGGATAATAGGAAGATCAGCTCTGGTACAAATTTTGGGGAAAAATATATCTGCAACAATTCTCCATTAAAAAAAATATAAAAAAAGATAAACACTAGAATTGAACTTCAAAAAGCTATTTTTATTAATTGACGCTCTCTGGCACGCATACGATAAATTAGACACCTGAGAATAGTTTATGCGAATAAGTATATTGCGTGCTCTGGCATTGTGAGGAAACAAGTCATAATGACTTTAATATGATGTTATTTTCCTAGCCTTCCGTAAGCATGTAACATGTAAGCCCGTCCATTGTCACATAATCCCATAACCTCCTTGCTTTCACGACCCTCCAGCTGCCAGAAAACTCACACACCTATGATTTTTAAATAACACTCCACATGAAACTCATACGAGGACCCAGGAAAATAATTTCAATACCAAAATAAACCACCAGACGAATAATACAAATTCAACTTAGAATAAGTTACATCATACTTAGAAATGTTTTCTAAATAAGTTAGAAATACTATCACAACATAGTTATACTAATGCAGTAGGGGAGCTCCAAGGAATTAATAGTAATTACAAAATAATTCCATATTTAAAGCTTTAACACCTTACAAAATAACTCCACTAGAATTAGCAATTATATAACTATTCTATCCAGGTATAGGAGCCTTGCACTTTCGACGATTATGACCATTCTCGTTGCATCGCGAACAGTGTAACGACCTTACATTTTGAAATTGTGATTCGATTCGTTTAATACGAGGTCGTCCAGGGGGACGTGTTACCGCAGGAGGCCTAAGATGGGAAGCACCTTCACCGTCAGCAGCAGCAGCTGGATTCGGCATATCATGCATGGGGATAGAAGACATGAGATGTTCGCCTAGTTTTTGTTGTTTTTCAACCCTAAACCATGGATCAACCATCTCATAAATATTTAAAGATAATTCATGGATGGCATAGCATACATGCGAACAAGGAATCCCACTCATGGTCTACTTCAAACAACTACAAGAATTTTCACTGCCAAATACCACCCTGAATGGTTTTCTGTCTCGATCATATATTGTACACTCAGTAGGCGAAACACGCATCGACTGAAAACCAAGTGCTAACTCTTGCTCTTTTTGGATTTTCTCCTCAATACGATCCCCAACCAGGATAGTCCACTTCTGAATGTCCAAACTCTTTTGGTATAAAAATTTGCTGAGTCTTTGCATGTGTGTATCCATCAGCCTTGTGATTGAAAAAACCCTCTCTTCTTTCACCCATGCATTGAAGGACTTTGCTTGATTGGTGTATAATTTATCCCAACGCTTGGAAGTAAACATAGCATTTGACCAATGTTCAAGTGAATTCGCCAAAACCGAATCGCACAACTCCCCTCGAAATACCGCATGGCAGCCAATGCATTCTCATACTCATCTACAGTTCGAGCATATGCAATTTTATCGAGTAATTTTTTCGCATGCTCTTTACCCGAAGCCCTCAATCCTAAACTTTGTCTCCCAAGAATGGATGTAGAAAAATTCGCCGTTAGGTGACGAAGACACCATGAGTGGTATTGGGAGCCAAAAATATCTCTAATACAGCTTATTAGGCTCGGATGCCTGTCGGTTAAGATTGTCACAATGCGACCATCTAGAATCTCTTTCACCTTGCTCAAGAACCAATGCCAATCATCATCATTCTCAGAAGAAACAACAGCATACGCCAAAGGCCACAAGCCATCATTCGCATCGAACCCCGTTGCACCAAGCATTGTTCCTTTATAATTGCCACTCAAGTGGCAAGCATCAATTGCTAACATGGGCCTGCAATAGTTGATGAAACCTCGTATGGAGCACCCATAAGCTACAAACACTCGCTTAAATCTCCTATCATCCATGCACTCCCACGATGTAATTGTCCCGGGAATATATTCTGCTATTCGTTCACACAACCACGGGACTAAAATATAGCTATCCTTGGGATTTCCCTCAATGATATGACGTGCACACTCCTTAGCTCTCCACGATTGCATGTAAGTCATTTTAGCAGAAAATTCACCGTTTATGTCTGTGGAAATAGTCTTGGGGGTGCATTTAGGATTGTCCCTAACCTTGTTCACAATAGCTCGACCCATTTCCTTCGACCAAAAAATGGCTTTATAATCTGAAATGTCTTGAGCAGTGTGAGTGTGAACATTATTAAACCGCTTGATTCACTATATCACCACTTCCTTCACAACCAGCTGACAATTTCCATCGACAATTATTAACCTCGCACATAACTCTATAATATTTTCTGCTATTGTCCAAGTACTTGAACCGAAAATGATTACGAAGACCAAACAAAACGAGTGCATCTTTGAAATCATTTGGGCTGTCAAAAAGCTGATCCACGCAAAGAATGTCATCAATGTGTCGGAAAGAATCCCGATGCGCATTTATCGGAGGAAATGAAGACGTTGACGCAACATTTTGCAGAAGACCAATTGGCGATGTGGCTTCAACAAATTGTCTACAAGTGGATAAAAAGGTATATTAAAAATCACATAACCTATGCAGCGCATACATCAATGTATTACTTTAAATATATGTGTCTTACCTCTCACTATGATCAATAGGAATTGTGCATGATGCAATTACAGGCGCTGCATCTTCCATATACACATTTAGCATGAGACCACTCACTACAAGCATCACTCTAAATCTAGATTCTCCCGTCATCCTCAAAAGTTCATTCTTGTTAGATTTGGTGGTATAATATATGACTTTACCACTCATGTTTGAAGATGAATGTTGTTGTAACTCATTTATAAACGATTCATATGTTGTTGTTGTTGTTATCATAAAAGGGTCTGTGACACCGCCGATGTATATAATTTCCCCATTCTCATTTTTGTCAATTTTCCCATCAAATCGACAATAGCATATAATTTGTCTCTCATCTATTTCTCCAACTGCTTCGAAAATTGACTCATTAGTTAAAAAAAAAAAAAAAAAAAAAAAAAAAAAAAAAAAAAAAAAAAAAACTAAATATGAAGTTCAAAAAATAATGAAATATAAAACAATTAAATATCATAATTATATAATGTAATTTAGAGATCTATTTACAGCGAAACACTACCAATTCCCTCAATAAGGATAGGCGGTGTCAAGATTAAACTTTTCCTAAACACACACTACAGACCTTTTTCAAATCAAAATACAACCACAAAATCAATGCCATTGATTACTAGATAATTGTATCACTATGTGTACAACAAACATATATACAAGATGAGGGAGATTATGAGATGAATAGAGAGTTAAATGGGACAATATAAATTGAAAATAAAAAATTGAGAGTTAAATAGAGAGAGAGCAGAGTGTTGAATATTTTTCACACACATAATTTATATGTGTAAGTCTTGAAAATGGGGGAGACAAGTACAAGGGAATGTTGGAATAATAAATTAATACTAAATACATTTTTTTGATAAATTAATACTAAATACATATATTAAAAAAGCCTCATTTATAGAGTTTGCTAGCTTTTGCATCAATCCTATCATGTGCGTAGATGCCTAAAGACACATTACACAGAGGTATACTCTACATGCCATTTGAGAAAGAGGCAACAATCTTGAATAATTCTTGATCTAAATTGAGTTATAATAATTAATTATACATAAAAACTAATTGGACTACCTATGTGTTGGTGGCTTTGAATTTTAACTCCTAAATTCCTAGTTAAAGATTTAAGACTATGGAATGAAGAAATAGAATATCTGTGTGTATATATATATGTATGTAATGTGTATATGTATATACACACACAACACTAGATCAAACTTAGAAGAAGTAATTTAAATATATAGAGAATGCTATCGTTAACAAAGGTTGGAATTTGAATAACTGACCAACAAATGATTTTCACACATCACTCATTATGACAAAGAAATATTATTTAATATAAAATACCCATCTATTACGTTGGATTATGATTTATAAACGTATTCAAATGAACACTTGCTACTCATTGTTATCTTTGGAGTTTAGGAGATAAAAGAAAGCTTTTTAAGGTTATCCTTTCCAACTTTTCTATTTCTTATACACTTTGTTTTCTTCTGCTTAACGAAGTATGCCTCCAAGATCACATGTTTTTGAGTCATTTTGACAAATCCATTAAGAGAATAATAATCCACATCAATGGAGCACTGTTTATTTAATTTGCTTTAAAACTGAGGTCCACATTCCACAATGATGAGCAACAAATTAAGATAAATGGGATGATGAAACCTATATACTACACACTCAGTCCAGCAGGAAATGATTGAACTATTGCCTACTTTGGTGTCCAGGGCAGGCTAAGAGGTCTCCATCTAATTTAATTATTTAAATATTGCTAAAATTTGAAGAAATTTAAGTATAGTATTGGTTATCTAATTTTAAATGATTTAGCGACGTTAAATAAATAAAATCTAAAGGTCTTAATCTACCAAAATCCAAATTTGATCTCAAATTTTTTATAAGCATTTGATATCAAATTTTTTGGATTTCCATGTTGAGACTAATCCTAAAAGGCTCGTAAACTGATCCAACAAGTCCACCATCAAATACTTATATATGTTTTTTTCCTTTTTCAAAAGCAAAGGAGCATAGATTAATGACGAAAAGAAATAAAATCCAATTGCAATATGTTCAATATATACACACAGATATATATACATATGTGTGCATGTGTTAACGAGTGTGTGTGAAAAAGGAATCAAGACGAAGGAATTGAACAGAAAAAGTTACGATTTGCTTACTAATCAGACAAAGGAATCTGAGCCATGTGTTATCATTTAGGGCTTAAGACTTGCTTCGATTGATGGCAACTGGAGGAGGTTTGATTGAAAGTGTATCAGTCTTTAATGAACAATACCACAAACATAAATATGCATATATTTCAAATTCATCAACACAAATAATCCTAGTTAGTTGTTAGGATAATAAGACTTCAAAGCCACACAAGTGGCATAATTCATAATTCATCTAATGATAATTTATATGAAGTAAATTAAGTTTCTTCAGGTCTCTGACTTTTAAGCTGTTTCTCAACTGTGCCTTAGTTTTATTTGATTATAGGTTTTGATTTTTCTTTGTTCAGTAGTTGATTAATGCTAAGGATCAGCTGATATGCTGAGTTGGTGGTATGTTGCACCGTGGCAGAATACTCTAATTGGTTTAATATATTATCTTGCACCAGTATGTATTTAGTAGTTCTGCTTATGTGAACAAATGATTCTTGTATGTGAAGAAATGATTCTTGGGGACAGGCAGTAAAACACATTACCAATTAGGTTCTGCTGAGGATTTAGTCTGCAGTCATCAAAGAGCCTTGAATATATAGTTTGAATGAAAAAAGCTACCAAAACAAACAAAATCATTCTTCTTTGGCCCTCTGACTATGTGGGCATGGAAGATTCCCATAAATAGTCTGGTTATCTTAAAATTGAACAAATTGTTAAGTTTCAAAATTCTTTCTAATAGGAACCATTTTTTATTTTTTGTATTACTTACTTTTTCCACTTCTATTACCACCCTTCCCCATCCAAGCGACTCAGCTTGAGTGGTATCTCATGTCGCTTCCAAATAAGGATTCAATTTCCATGTAAAAAATAATAGTAAAAAATTGATAAATTCTGACTCTTTTTGTAGGAGGATACAAATATAACTGATTTTACATAGATATTATTTTCTAACGGAGTGAATTGATACTACTCATAGCTATCGAGCAATATTGTGGTGTGTATTGGTTGTAACTGACAATGTGAATTTAAAATTTCAAATGGATATAACCATGGTCAGTATTAATGGTTTTAACTAAATTTTGATATTTCCATTAAAATGGTATCTCTCTTTGATTTTGGATCATGTGTGTGGTTATTAAATTATGTGTTGATTTGTAAGGTTGCTTTCAGATTTGGACGAAAATAAAATGAAAATCTTGATAGTTTGTTGATGTAATGAGCTTAAAATTTTAAAATTATATGCTTTGAATATATATCTATATCAGTCCATGGCAACTACTGCTTAATGATAAATAAGCCGTGAAACTACTTTGATCATATGGAGCTTATTAGTTGCGTCATGATTACTACTAGTTTTGTGTATGTGTTCCATTATGTACTAGTGAATGTGTGGTATTTAGGCCTATGGCCAGTGTGTGTGTGTTAAAATCATGTATAAACATACATATATATGACAAAGTCATGTTATGTTTAAATATTTCAGCCCAACTCTTGTAAAAATCAGAACAAATTCATGTTGGTTTGGATGACTCCTAAAGGTTTTTTTTTTGGAAGGTTAAACAAGTATTATTATACCATTTCTCTCATGCCTTCTCTTTCTCCTTCCAAATCGAGGTACGTTAGGGTTTTCTCTCCCCTAATGGCACACGTGTTCTATGGACCTGTATTAGAGTATAGTTCACACTATGATTCTTAAGATTGGTGTGCTTATTGAAGGTCTAGTGCTGTTTCAATCTCCTCCTAACAGCACTTAACATAATCATAAACTAGATTTAGCTCAGCCATTTTGTCTTGAAGTTTTTCCTCAATCTCATTGGGAAGCTATTCATGTAGTGGCTGAAATATGTTTGTTTTTTTATGATCCAAACACACTCAAACAAACACCAAACAGTGACCAATAGCTAGCCGCAGAAGTTACAATAGGTGTAGCTAGCCTATGACAAGTGTGTTTGTGTTAAAATCTAGGTCATCCAATTCTTTTTAACAGGTGTAAATCTAGCTCCCATTCTCACGATTTGTTTGTAATTTAATTTTGTTGCTTTTGCGCTCTATCTACCACTTTATGCGACTTAGTATAAAACCAAATATAAATATAAACTTACTAAATTTTTCTGTTACTATCAAATACCATTAAAGCAAAATTACAAAATTAAACCCTCCCTCACAAGAAACAAAATTTTAAGAATTTATTAATCATTCTAATCGATTGCAATAGGCTGCCAACATAATTAATTGAGAGTCAATAATTCAAAGAGCATTTCATTTTATTTTTGTCCAAATCTGAAAGCAACCTTACAAATCAACACATAATTTCATAATCACACACATGATCCAAAATCAAAGAGAGATACCATTTTAATGGAAATATAAAAAAATAAGATGTTTGGATACAATTGAAATCAAAAAATAAAAGTACATGAAGCACCGGATTTAAAATTAGATTCCTTATAAGTACAAATAATTCTTTGAGACTATGCTTTCATGAGTACAAATAATTCTTTGGGAGCTCCGAGAATTAGTGGGGTTAAACCATGTATATCTCGATTGCGAGAAAAATATATAATGCAGCTAAAAGAGCATAGGCAGATTTAATAAAGCAATCCCCACAAAAATCTATAAACTCTACCATGTTTGAAGGCTTTTCTCTTAAAAAAGACTTTAGTAGTACTACACTTATCTATTTCCCATTGAAAACTTTAAATCACCCATTAGCTGTTTTGATTTTGATTTTGATTCCTTTCCTGGTGCAAAGAGATGTAGTATCCGTATTCACCTTCACATAAAGGTGGTGTCTTTGGTTTGATTGTAGTGCCAGAGTTTTGGACCAAAAAAATCAGATCCACCTCAAAGAGAGAGAGAGAGCTCTCTCATGTAGCCTTTTCAAAATAGAGCAAAATACAAAGAAATATTGTCAGTGTTCCCTCAACCTCTTCACTCCTCATTTATGAGACCTGTCTTTCTTTATTTATTTGACATCAAAGCTCTATCAAGTGAAATTCTCAACTCAACTCACAATATTATATATATAAATATATATATATATATAATATGTTTTTTGAGTAAGTGTTGTGATTCTGTACACAATAGGAGATTATTTATTATCTATTATTAGAAAATCGAATAGATAAAATGAGAAACTTTGGGAATACCCCCCTAAGGTAGCGTGTTTAATTGTGGCATTCATATTAAGTCATCAATTTAATATGTACGTTCCACAATATATTTATATATATGCACGGGTGTAGAATATATTAGATAAAAAAATAAGCATGATGCATTTTAATGTTGATATTTATACAAAAAGTAGTGTTACTCTTCAATTTAGTTCTAACTTCTATTTCTACTTTGATTCCAAATAATGCAAAGAGGTGTCATATTCTGATCCGGTATAGAGAATGCTACTCAAAACCTAATTCTCAGAAAGCTTAATTTCTCTATTAAGCTCTCCTCTTCGCACTTCTTCAGCTCTCACGGCTGTTGGGGAAGTTCTTGAAAAATCGGCAAACTCTCTCTCATCTCCCAGAGAAATGCTGCCCATAATTGACGAGAGTGGCAGGTTTTGCAGCCCCAGAGCCGCCAGAGAGCTCACCTTGTATGTCCTCCTCTTACCAATTTTTGTTTTTCTGTGTGTGTATATATATAGAGAGTTCGGGCTATTTGTTTTGGTTATTTGATGGGTTGAAAATTGCTTGAATTTCAATGTCAGGATAATTATTTATGCGGCGTGTTTGGAGGGTTATGACCCAATTCGACTATTCGAGAAGAGAATCAACGCCCGAAGAGGTATTAGTATTACCAATGCTATGTCTTGTTTTATGACAATATGTTTATCTTTTTGGGTTTTTCTGCATCCCTTTTGATAAAATCGAATAAGTACTTAATTTATTTATTTATTATTATTTATATAACTGGTGTTTAGATAACTACCTACTGCTTTATATTTTCTCTTTTCCATCTCGTTAGAAACTAAATAACTTCCAAAGCATCAGTCTTGGACAGAATTTTGATCGAAGTTTACTTCTTTCTTTCATTCTCTCTTTCTTTTCCCGTAAATAAAATTTAGACGTAAAGGTCATATAACAGTTTTCCCATTATTGTTCGTGTCTTGTATTTTCAACTGAATTTGGGCTTAGGTATAAAGCAGCTTGCACTCTTCACCAGTTTGGGGGCGGGCGGGGGGGGGGGTGGGCGTGGGGGGAACTTGTGAGCATATCTAGAAATTTGCTGTTTAAACCCATTCAAATTTCATGAACCGATGGTGAAGAAATCTTTTCCATTTCTGGTCATTGCATGGCAATATCTTAGACTAAATTTTTTAATCGTTCAAAAATGTTAACATATTCAATCAGTCTACTAAAAAGAATTATTTATCTAATTTATTCAAATGTTGGTAATTATCAGACACCAAGGCCATCACTGACATGCTCTAAAATGCTATGTTTCCCTAGTGAAAACATTTACCAAAGACTTCCAACCTTGTAAGCTAAGGCACAATCATAGCATAACCATGAAGATTTGTTACTTCATCTCTGAGTCACAGTCCAAAGATCCAAACAGAGTAGCTTCTTTCCTTTTGTTTTATATTGAGAACTAAAATCTTTATTAGTGATTCTTAACACCCAAGATATTAATCATGAAATTATTATAAAGCATTTTTATTTAATTGAACCAAACTCAAATTTTATATGTAATTACATTTCAACCACTAAACCACAACAAATATAGTATGTATGAAAAACCTGTTTTTAATTTAATATTGTAGAACCAATACTAGTAATCTTAAACAATTCTTTTATCAAGCAAATGCAAATGGGAATGTAGATTTCACAAACATTTGATAACAAGTGTCCCTACCCAAAGACTATCACATGCATGCCTCTTTACAGTTTACATTTATTGATTATATCATAAGGTCTCCAGAACAAATGACTTATGAAGATAGGATTTAAGCTTGTTACCTTGGCACAATCTAGTTAGCTAACTAGTGAAATCCAACAAAAAGCCTGTAGGCACCAAACGTACTGCCACTTGCTTCCACATGGTCCTAGTAAATTTAAAGAACATGAATTATTTGGATTTAGGGACATTGAATCTCTACTATACACAGGCAGGCATTAACAGTACAACGTTTAAGTTTTAAGATCAGATTAATGTTCTATAAAAAAAATTCAACAGGTAAGAATGCGTTATATTGTCGAAAAATAAAGGATATAAAACAAGAAGCTTAAAAAATGCAACCAAAACTTTCAATAACAACTGAGAGGAAGCAAACAAAAAACTCCAGCAGCCCAAGAGTACAAACAACCTCTCATAATAATCTGGGTATGACCCACCCACCTAAGAAAACCCTAATTTTAGAAAACCCAATAGCCTACAATAGGAAGAAAACACAAATTCAAGAACTATTACAACAAAAAAGCTTAAGAAACACCGAATCATCATAACTCAATACAAAATTACAGCCGGAAAAAGAAAAAAAGAAAAATTCAATTGAAACAATGAAAATGCACTGACAAATGTAGGGTTTTGAAGCTCACCGACAACCCTTGATCCCTCTTCTGAGCCAAGTGTTGCTGCACTGAAAAGAAGAGTTGGGTTTCTCAATTCCTAGAGCGATGAAGCTAGAGAGGAGAGAGGGTGGAGGGACTGGCTTAGACAGAGTTGTTGAGAAAGAGAGAGAGCAACGATGAGAGAGAAACGACTCTTGCACGAATGAGAGAGAGAATTCAGTGAGGGTTAGGGCAGAGAGAGAGAGGGGTTTGTTGATCGCTGCTGTTTACAGAGAAGGGGGGAGAGATAGGCCGGCATGAATGGAATGTGACGAGGAATTAGGGCTTGAAAATAGGCAAGTGTACAAAAGGGTATTTTAGGCAACACATAAAATAGGAAGAAGGGTATATTAGGCAACAGAAATATGAAACAGTATTTTTCCATGTGCCACCTCAGCTTTTGGGTCAAACGCATTTTAGAGAAACTTTAGGACTTTGACTCAGCCTCTAAGTAAATATGATGCGCTAACCACATTTATATGTAATAATCCCTATTTATTAATTACTGGTCTACCAACAGTCCACTGATGGCCTTTAAACTTCGCAAGTATCATTATCAGTTTGCTTTTATTGCTCCTTTTTCTTGCATTTGTAGCAACAGTAACTAGCTATCCAAAAACTTAAAAGGCAGGACCTCTGATTGGTTTAGAGCTGTATTTGGTTGGTTCAAAGAACCAAAAAAAAAAAGGTTTAGCAAAATAAACAGTGCTGCTGTCCTTAGTATTTTTAGTTGTGAGATGCTTGAACTTTCTTTTCTTCCAATCTAATGGGAAATCAATTTGTTTGGAACTCCTTCACCTTTTTCATATTGGTGTTAATCAAAGAAATGCAAACTGATAACTAATGTAGGACAGAGAAAATGAGATAAAAAATTAAAAAGAATGATATTGAAGTTTAGGCGTGTTCCAAAAATCCATCAGGATCATTACTTGGTGCAATTGGATACGAGTTTTAATCTAAGAACAGACTCAAAGTTTGTCTGTCTTCCGTCTTCCTCTCTTAGCAGCTGATGTAAGCTAGACATACACGGAGTAATGCACTAAAAATAGAGGGGGGGAAAATAATTTTGGGCCATTTAACTCTTTACCTCAAGAACTGGAAAGTTAGGGCCCATCACTTGTATATTATTGAAGGAATGATGCTGACTTTTACAATCTTTTAGGAATTTTTATTCCTCCGACTAGGGTCACATATGATTTTTTCATGCACATGGATATTCCAATTCAAATGCAAGTTAGTGATTTTCGATATAGAATTATAAATATGAATAAGGATTTTGATCCTATTTATATCTTAATTTGGGATACTTGGAAAAGTAAAGCTTTGTGGTTTTCTATGTAACTGAATGTACAAAATGATTGTATTTAGGGCTTTTGGCACACATATGAGTTGGGTTGCTTGTTATCTTATGTATATTATGCCTATATATTTAACATTGAACTATAATCTGATGTATGTAACAAAGGACATGCATGGAAATTTGTTTTTTTATCCTGTTTAATTATGTTTTCTTCAGCAAATTCTGAGTATTTTAACTATGAAAATCCATGCTAGTGGAAACATTGTAGGATAACATTTGGGATTTCAGTTCAGTCAACGTATAAAGAAAGCATGAACTCTTCAAAAACAAGCAAACCTAATTACAAAAGAAGAAGAAGAAAAATAAAAAATAAAAAATAAAAAAACATTTGATTAATTAAGTATCTACTTTATAAAAATTTTGCCTTTGTTGGTGGGATAAAACTGAGTTTTAAAAATTAATTTTGTCACGCACAAGAGAGCAACATTTTGTTACGCACATTTCAAACATATACAACAAACAGAGCAACAACAATCTTGATTGCAGAATAGAAATTATATATATATGATTGCATAATATAAATTATAAGAGGAGAATATATATAAACATAACCTACATGAAAATCAGACATCCAATTGAAAAAAAAAAAAAATTATAACACTAAATCAGGACCATAATCATCTAAAAAATAAACGTGTGTGTTAAGAGAGAGAGAGTACTTACCATATTACTAGAACAACAATAAATGAATGGCAGAAGTGGAGAAGTGCTTCGCTGGGTTACAGAGAGGGCGCACCAACGACGGTTAGACGTGGAGAAGTGCTTCGCTGTTACAGAGGGGGAAATAGAGAGGGCTTGAATGAGGGTTAGGGCTCAACGGCTACGCTTCAATCCTGTTACAGAGAGGGGGGGAGAGAGAGAGAGGACTCTTGAGGGCTCTTCACGAATGAGATGAGGGAGGGTTAGGGTTCCATGTTCGGTGATGCTGTGTTTGCCTGGGCTTGCTTCGCTGGATTTGTGATGCACGACTGAGTGTATTTTAGGGCAGCAATGTTTTAGAGTTGGGTGACTAAATTAAACGGGGGTAATACGGTAAATGTGCTGGAATAGTGAGAAGGGCATTTTAGGCACCACAAATTTTAAACAATAATAATTCAAGTGCCATGTCATCAATTTAGTCAACCTCATCTTTAAGAAATATGAGACTTTGACTAAGCTTCTCAGTAAATATAGAACCCTAACCCCATTTATACGTAATAATCCCTTTTAGAAATGTGTTCAACTTCATCTCAACTGAATTTGGGGCTAGGAATCGAGGGTTACGGCCCATCACGCTTCATCATGTCCAAAGTTTTAATACAACTCTCGCCGTTCCAGACTCAGCTCCAAATGTTTCAGTAGAACGTGGAAGAACACATATCCTCATTTCCTCTCTCTCTATCTCTCTGTGTTCAAAACGGTTTTCTCGCACCTTCTCTCGTTCCTCCATTTGCGGGCGTCCTGAGAAATATCTCTCTGTGTGTTACTCTTCTAGACTCTACGCAATGGACAGTTTCGAATCTGAGCTTCTCTGGTGCTGAATTTGTATGAAAGACCCAGTCTCTCTCACGGGCCTTGAATCATTCTAGGGCTTGACAGGACAAATCGAGCAAAGGTCTGTGTTTACAGCATAATTTTTTTATTTTTATTTTTTATTTCTCATGTTTTCGGAATAGAGAGGTTTTAACTTTGTACAAGTAAAAGAGATTTGTTTTTGATATTCGACAGTAATGGGTGTTTAATGTTCTGTAGAAGAAGTATTGTTTTTTTTTTTTTTTTTTTTTTTTAAATTTTTTAAATTTATTTTTAATTTAAAAATTTTGAATAAATTTGATTGTTAGTGTTATTACTTTCTGCTTCTTGTGAATTTTCATTGACATTGCACTCTTCTCTCTCTCTTTCTCCCACTGAAAAGTGGTCAAAGAAAAAAAATCCTAATTTCCCTTTATTATTCACCCCTATCAAATTCTGTAATCATTAGGTATTTGCTTAGCTAAATTTTGTTATTATATTTCTTTTTATTTTGTGTGTCAATAACTCATCTGAAGTATCTATTATACCCAGGTATACATAAATTTTTTCAAATTTCTTGTACATTTTATTGCTCTCTCTGCTTGGTTGCTGAGAAACAGAGGAAAAGGAAACAAAGCAACTCAAAACCATTTATGTTATATTGATGTAATTTTTTTTTTTTTTTTTGATAAATGTTATATTGATGTAAATTCAAACATCTTAAGCTATCAGTGCATAATTTTGCATCTCGAGTTTTGGTTTATTATGGTCTCCATCCCCACCCAAAAAAAAAAAAAGAAGAGGAAAAAAATAAAATAAAAAGGGACCTCTATAGATTTTTTTAATTGTAATTTTATTTGTACTCCTAAAAAATTTCATGAAATTATTACGAGCTAATTGGGGTGAACTTTGTTTCATGCTAGGTATCTACTGCTGACGTAAGAAATTGCAATGTATGGAAGGAAATTAAAGTGTAAAAATCATAAATGGGATCTTGTGGTCCAACCATGCAAATATTTGATTAGTTCGAACTCCCGAAATTATGATTACTCTCCATTTTTGAGCCATACAAGAATAGCAGGGAACAGTTCTTCTCGAGATAGTTTGATCAAAAGATATCTATCAGATTCTTTCTCATCAAGGGTTGTTGCCTCTGATAATAGGCATACAAGGTTGCGTGGGAGGTCTAGTGCAAGTTGGAAGAGTAGCTGTTCGCGGTTTTATAGCTCTCAAGGTGATGGTAGGAATGCAGGTGAGGATAAACATATACCTGTGAAAGATGGTTCTAACTTCGATAAGGGGAAGAATCGAAGGGAAAAGGTAAGTGAAAATGTGAGGTACTCCGATGCACATGCTCGACTAGGGGAGCAAGATCAGAAGGAATGGCTCAAGAATGAGAAACTGTCTATTGAGTATAAAAAGAAGGAATCACCTTTTCTGACTAGACGGGAAAAGTTTAAAAATGAATTCCTAAGGAGGGTTGTTCCATGGGAGAAAATAACTGTTTCATGGGAAACATTTCCCTACTACATTCAGTAAGAGCTACTCACTGTTAATATGCTTTTGTTCCCTTTGCCTTCAAATTATTGAGCTTGTAGTAACTCAAGTCGATATTCTTTCAGCGAACACACAAAAAACCTTTTGGTTGAATGTGCTGCTTCCCATTTGAAACATAAGAAGTTTACTGCATCTTATGGTGCCCGTTTGACTTCATCAAGTGGAAGAATTCTGCTTCAGAGTATTCCAGGTTAATTGTTGACACATCCTTCTAAAACTTTACCATTCAGCTTGTCGAGAATAGTTCTGTTCAAGTTTGCTTATAAGAAAAGAATTTTTGTTGATTATTGGCAGGTACTGAGCTTTATCGAGAAAGATTAGTCAGAGCGCTTGCACGGGATTTACAAGTTCCTTTAATGGTGCTCGATAGCAGTGTGTTAGCTCCTTATGTAAGCTTGATAAATTAATTTTTCGGTTTAATTTTAACTGAATTTATTCTTTGCAATATCAACTCTCTTCTTTCGCTGGGCCATTGGCCTAGGTGCTATAACTCTCCTCCCCGAGGAGGTGAGCATTTTGGTGCCTGTGAGTGTGTGCTTTTGTTGCTTACCTACCAAAAGATAAGAAATATCAACTGTCTTTTTCGTATTTCTCAGCCCAAAATATATTTAAAATTATGGTAATTATTTCCTGTTGGCTTTGTGCAGGATTTTAGTGAAATTTGCTCATCTGAAAGTGAGTCAGATGAGGATAATGCGGAATCAGTGGAAGAATGTACCTCAGAGTCAGAGGTTGAGAATGAGAATGAGAATGATGCAAGTAATGAGGAAGAGTGGACAAGCAGTAATGAAGCAAAATCAGATGGCAGTGATGATGATGAAGCTTATATGAAGGCCTCTGCTGAAGCTCTGAAGAAGCTTGTTCCATACAACCTTGAAGAGTTTGAGAAGGTAGTATCTGCATGAAGCTCTCAAATGCTTATCAAGATTCATTATAGAAGTTCCAAAAATGAAAATGATTTAATGTCCTGAAAAAAAAATCACGTCTGTCACATGATTGCGGAATATGTGTTTATTTATTTCCATTGTTTACTTTTGAAAATTTTCTGCCAAGTAAGATTTTTGGATTTTAAACTTTGTTGAGTTTTTCTTTGTTTATATTTTTAAATTTGATTCCAGGATATGAGTTGCTTTTAGTTCCCCTCCCCCAGGACAGAAAAATAAAGCTGTGAAAACAGATGAAACCACATTTCTAATCTTGATAATGTCTCTCATGTTGGTGTTGATATAACTCAAAATATTGTGTAGAATCTTTTGCTAACAACAGCGGGTTGCAGCTTCTCTTGTCTGTTCGCGAATATGGGTAATCAATGTAAGACCAGGGTTGACATCTAGTTGTTAGGTTTTTCTTTGTGGAAGAGATGAAGTTGGAAGAAACCTAGGCTATGCCTAGTTGACCGCAGAATAACTTCAATTTTATAATATCTGAAGTTTGTCATGTTTGTTGGGTTAATTCAAACCAGAGGAGCTATATGAAAGGGAGGCAACTTGGTTTATAGGAGTATAGTGACCTGAAAAGGAGAATGGGGAGTGGAAGAGAAACAAGTGATGATATATATATCTGAAATGGAGTCTCCTTGATCAATATGAGCATTTGGCTTTTGGCAAATGGATTCCTTAGGGCTTTATATCGACAACTCAACATATGTAGCAAGCTTACTGGATAGTTTAAGATAAACTGCAGGCTAAAATTTGAGCATTGCTAGTGAAGGTGTAGGGCAGTAACTAGAGGAGGCTAGAGTGTGGATTAGTAATTGATGCTTCATGAACAACAGAATCCTTTTCCTTGTAGTATTTTTTTTTTTTTTTTTGATAAGTCTTTTCCTTGTAGTAATTTGAAATGACAATTCACTTGACAATTTGGGGTGCAGTTCTCTCAATGAGGCAAGGTGAAAAGTTCTTTGGGCTGTATATGTAATAGTCACTTTAAAGAGGAGCCATTTTTGTATCAGTCACTGCGATGGACGCAATAATCCATCTTAAAGTGACCATTGCAGAAGACATTGTGGAGAAATGAATTCAGTTATATTGAATCTTTTAATCTTTACAAGAGCCTCTGTTTGGCTATATATAAGAAATTACGGAGAGAAAAATCAGCAACTAACTAAATTTTGAAAACCCTATAATCAGGAATCCCTGATTCTCTATCAATCAAATCCCTAAACTCTAGGAAACAAATATTTACACAAATCCCTAAACTCTAGGAAACAAATATTTACACAATTCTAGTGCTAACCTACCACTAATCAAGGAGACTAACTCGTATTTTTCCACACTCCCCCTCAAGCTGGTGAATAGGTGTCAACCATTCCCAGCTTGGAAATAATTTCTTGGAAGATAACACGGTTGAGCCCCTTTGTAAGAACATCTGCCATTTGACCTCCCGTGGGAACGTATGGTGTGCAAATTAATCCACTTTCTAGTTTTTCCTTGATAAAATGCCTGTCTATCTTGATGTGCTTAGTTCGGTCATGTTGCACTGGATTATGTGCATTGTTGATTGCTGATTTATTGTCACAGTAGAGTCTCATTGGCCCACTCCATTTAATCTTCAAGTCGTCTAGTATAATCTTCAGCCATAACAACTCACAGACACCTTGTGCCATTGCTCTAAACTCTGCTTCTGCACTTGACCGGGCTACAACATTTTGCTTCTTGCTTCGCCATGTTACCAAATTGCCTCCAAGGAATGTACAATAACCTGAAGTAGACCTCCGATCCATAGGGGAGCTTGCGTAATCTGCATCTGTGTAGGCTTCAAGGACAACCTCAGATTTTCTCTTGAACATTATCCCCTTCCCAGGATTAGCTTTCAAGTAATGAAGCACATGGTCGGAAGCTTGAAGATGGATCTCCTTGGGGTCATGCATGAATTGGCTGATGACACTAACAGAATATGCTATGTCCGGCCGGGTGTGGGCAAGATAAATGAGTTTTCCAACTAATCTCTGGTACATCTCTCTATCTACTGCTTGATCTCCAATAGCTTCTCCATGTCTATGGTTCGGCTCTATAGGTGTTGCAGCTGGTTTGCTTGCAAGCATTCCTGTTTCCTTAAGAAGATCGGTGACATACTTTTGCTGTGAGATGAAGATACCTTGTCTAGAATGAGCCACTTCTATCCCTAGAAAATACTTCAATCTCCCCAAATCTTTTATCTCGAATTCTTTGCTCAAACATTGTTTCAAGGCTTGCTTCTCCTTCTCATCATTTCCAGTCATAATTATGTCGTCCACATAGACTATTAAGGCCGTGACTTTCCCTGAAACTGAGTGTTTGATGAAAAGAGTGTGATCCCCCTGACTCTGCTTGTATCCTGTAGCTAACATCACCTTAGTAAATCTCCCAAACTAGGCACGGGGCGATTGTTTTAAACTGTATAAGGCCTTCCTTAACTTGCATACCTTGTTCCCTTCAACTCCTCTAAATCCTGGCGGGATGCTCATATAGATTTCTTCTTCCAGGTCACCATGTAGAAAGGCGTTCTTCACATTGTACTGCTGTAATTCCCAATTAAAATTGGCTGCTAATGACAACAAGATCCTCACAGTGTTTATTTTTGCAACTAGAGCGAAGGTGTCTTGGTAATCAACTCCATGTCTGAGTGTACCCCTTAGCAACTAGCCTTGCTTTGTAGTGCTTTAATGATCCATCAGCCTTATATTTCAAGGTAAAAACCCACTTACACCCTACTGCCTTCTTTTCTTTTGGTAGATCAACCACCTCCCACGTCCCATTTTTTTCCATTGCGTCCATCTCAACTCTCATTGCTTTCCTCCATTCTTCATTGGATAATGCCTCAGATAAAGTGTTTGGAATAGAGATTTCATTTAGACTCGTGAGAAAACTCCTATGGGCTGGTGAGAATTTCTTTAAGGATACATAATGAGATAGAGGGTATAATGGTCGTTTGGTACACTCTCGAGTTCCTTTCCTCAGGGCTATAGGCAAATCTTGGTCAGTTATTTAGGTCTAGGGAGCTGGTGTTCTGTAAGTGGAGTAGGTTCAGATACCATTACCTCATTCTCAGGAGTCAGGTTGGAGGTCTGGGCCTGCACCGGATCAGGAGCTGGACCTTGCTTCCTCGAGTACACCTTCCCTTTCCCATACCGTACGTGATCAAGAGTCATATTATCCTTCACAGGAGACACAACAGGAGACATAGGTGACAAAACAGGAGATTCAGGCTTAGGTACTGAGTTGGATTGAGTGTTTGATACAGGTAAGAGAGATGGTGAACGAGGCGAAGACGGTAAAGCGAGCTGGAAAAAATCCTTATCTTCCATGATAGACGACTCCCCCTGAAGATAAGTTTCAATAAAATACGGTTTCCCTTCCGCAAATGTGACATCAGCTGGGATATAAAGTTTCTCGGTAGGAGGATAAAAACATTTGTAACCTTTGTGTGGACGAGTATCCTACAAACACACACTTAATGGCTCTAGGATCTAATTTGTCCCGGTTGTTGCTATGGACATGAACAAATGAAGTGCACCCAAATATCCTAGGGGTAAGGTTGTTTGTGGCACTAAGGTCGGGGTAGAATTTAGAAAGGGCTTCCATTGGACTTCTTGACCCTAAAACTCGTGAAGGAAGTCTGTTTATGATGTAGGCAGATGTAAGTATTGCTTCCCCCCAATAGTGTTTTGGTACATTTTGATGAAACAAGAGTGCTCTAGTAGTGTTTAGGAGATGACCCTTTTTCCTTTCGGCTACTCTGTTTTGTTGTGGAGTATTAATGCAAGATGACTCATGAATAATTCCTTCCTTTTGAAAGAAGGGTGACAAGACTTGATTGAAGTAATCCCTCGCATTATTAGACCTAAACCTTTTTATTTTGGTACTAAACTGATTGCAGATCATTGTATGGAAATTGAGAAAGATAGTACTCACATCTGATTTGTTTTTGAGTAAAAATATCCAAGAGACTCTAGTGCAATCATCAATAAAGGACACAAACCACCGTGAACCAGAAACATTTGGGACTGTGGAGGGTCCCCATATATCACTGTGAATTAAATAGAAAGGGGAGGAACTTCTTTTATTGCTAATGGGAAAAGCTACACGAGTGTGTTTTGCATACTCACAAATATCACAATGAAATGTCCCAATATTTAATTCCCTAAACAAAGACGGAAACATGATTTTTAGAATTGCAAAAGAAGGATGTCCGAGACGAAAATGATGCAACCATATGACATCTTTATTGGAAGAAGAGAGAAACGAAGAGGATAAATTTGTCCTGATCATACTCGGAAGGCGCGGTGTCTCAAGGTAGTAAAGTCCTTCCTTTTCCTTAGCACGTCCAATCCTCCTCCCCGAATCCTGGTCCTGAAATTCACATTAAGAGGGATAAAACGTAACATGACAATGTAAGTCTCTAGTAAGCTTTTGAATGGACACAAGGTTAGCGGACAATTTAGGAACATGTAGAACATTTTTAAGAACAAGACTAGGGGTGATATGGATATCTCCTACAACAGCAACCGTGGTTGTGGTTCCATCAACAACAGTGATTTTCCTATTGCTAGGACATGGGGTATAAGTGCTGAACTGGTTTGAGGCATGTGTCATGTGGTCTGTGGCTCCCGAGTCTATAATCCATGAATCCACAAACAATTTATCAGAAACATTTAATCCAAGGGAGAATAAAGATTCACCTGAGAGGGCTAAAGAACAAGCACCAGAAGATGGTTTCTCAAGGGTTCCCAGCACTTCTCTATTTCTTCACCGTCGAATCCTCCATATTCTTTTGCCTGGTCCTGACGCACTTGTGAGGTCATATGGGCTTGTCCTTGTTTTGTTTATGCTGCCCTCCTTTGTTTCCCCATTCTCGGCTGGATGTGGTTGGTTTCCCGTGTAATTTCCAGCAACGATCCTTGGTATGTCGCGACTTTTTACAGTATGTACACCAGAGATTATCTCGGTTTGCTCCCTTTGATAATTCCGCCTTTCCATGTTCAGCATTTTGCGGTTGTTCTAGAGTGAAACCCCGCTTGTTGTCACTAGAGACTACGAGTGCTGAGTTGTCAATCGATTGAGGTTCAAGCATGATTCCTCTCCGACTCTCTTCAGCCCGAATCAATGAAATCACCTCATTAAGAGATGGTACCTCCTCCTTGCCCAAAATTTGAATTCTGACTTGATCAAATTCAGAGTTTAGGCTAGCGAGAAAATCATAAACTCGATCTTTTTCAATGAAAATTTTGATAATTACAGCGCATTTGCTGCACTGCACTTCAAATCAATCACCCGGTAGTAATCCAGTTCTTGCCACTGGTTTTGCAGAAAATTGGCATACTTAGTCACGGACTTGTTCCCTTGTTTTGTAGGCCCTGTCTTTGTCTTGATCTCGTATACTTGCACCGCATCACGAACTTTGGAGTAAGTCTGGTTGAGAGCGTCCCAGATGGCCTTCGTAGTTGGTAGGAACATATGCATGTATCGCTGATTTCGGGTGTCATGGAATTCCACAACCAGGACATGACCATTGAGTCCTCCTCGTCCCACGCTTCGAAACCTGCATCACCTTTCTTTGGTCCCGTTCCCAGCAAGTGACTTAATTTCCCTTTTCCTTTCAGAAAAGTTCGAACCAGTTGAGACCATTTCAAGTAGTTTCTTCCATCAAGTCGGTACGCCGGTTGAATATTCTGCAGTTCACTTGTGGAGCGCTGAACCTGCTCTTCCTCGGGTGATTGGGAAGGTTGAACAGTAGTTTCTGGCATTCTTCAACAATTGGCTATGAAGGCTGGACAAAAGGGTTATGTGAAAATTGGCAAAAGAAATTGTAAGAGAATGACTGCGATGAAGGCAAGTCATAGAGAAAATTGGCTATGAAGGCCTGAATAGAAAAAAAAAAAAAAAAAAAAAAAAAACCGCTGAATTTATTATTTATTATTTTTTTCTACAGGAAATCCAAGCCTTACGGCTCTGATACCATGTGGAGAAATCAATTCAGTTATATTGAATCTTTTAATCTTTACTAGAGCCTTTGTTGGGCTATATATATGAAATTACAGAGAGAAAAATCAGCAACTAACTAAATTTTGAAAACCCTATAATTAGGAATCCCTGATTCTCTATCAATCAAATCCCTAAACTCTAGGAAACAAATATTTACACAATTCTAGTGCTAACCTACCACTAATCAAGGAGACTAACTCGTATTTTTCCACAGACATGTCAACAGAAATCTTTGGAAGCTCAAAAGTAAGGCTTTCAGTCCGTCTATCAAGAAAAACTTTGGTAGTTTCCGTGGCAGTCGTTCTTCATAGATGTCTATTTTTTTTTATTATTATTATTTTTGTTTTTTTTTTTTTTGGGGGGGGGGGTGTGTTGTGTTTGAGAATGTGTCAATGTGTCAATTATACAAAGTTGGCATCAAGTTCTTTAACTTTTAGCCAGTGTGTTTGTGGATTCTTATTCTTGTTGGGGAGTAGTTAGTCCATTGTAGATATATATATAAAGATATGTATTCTTTTTGACTTTCTATTTTGTAAAGTTACTGTATTTTGGGGGGGTGGGGGGTTGAATGTGTTCAGTTATACAAAGTTGGCATCAAGTTCTTTAACTTTTAGCCAGTGTGTTTGTGGATTCTTATTCTTGTTGGGGAGTAGTTAGTCCATTGTAGTTATATATATATATATATATAAAGATATGTATTCTTTTTGACTTTCTATTTTGTAAAGTTACTGGATTTTATTGAGTTCCTACTTCTTTTGTCATAAGCAAAATATCAGCTTCAACCCTAACACACCCACACCCCCAAACCCCCCCCCCCCCCCCCCCCCCAAAAAAAAAAAAAAACGAATTTTAGCATTTTTTTTTGGTCACTATGTTTGGTTACTCCATTTTTGGGATGTATGTACTTGCCAAGGAAGTCTTTAGGAGTACATAAATTAGGTCTAGTGATTAAAACGTGGTTACACTGAGTTGACTCTAAATTTTAAGATTCCAGTTAATGCGTAATATTGATGATTTGCTTATTTTGTCTCCCTTTTTAATTATTCCTTTTACTTCTAATTCTTTTTACAGCGATTTTGAGTCATTTTGCTAGTCACAAAAGGGACACGTAAATATTTTTGAGGAAGCTTATCTTCTAAGAATTTCAAGTGCTCATTACTAGCGTACCAACCTGTTGTATTAGTAGTTGTCACACACTCACATTCTTTGCTTTTATTGTTTCCTTGTATCTTTGTATACCTGGGGCTGTATCAATAGTGATATGATGAATATACGGAATACTCTCCTCTTCTCCAAAATTCTCTCTCTACGCTTCTTCCAACATGGTATCAGAGATAGAGAGGAAAACGATCCCTCTTTAAATATATTTTTTACAGTCTTATTCAGATCTTGATCTCAATTCCCTCTCGGCTTTCTCTCAGCAATATCTTCTCGGTTCTCGTCTCGGCAACCTCTCTTAGATCATTCTTTAGCTCTCTCCTCAGCAATCTCTCTCGGGTCCATCTCGGCTTAATCTTGGTTCTCTCATCTTGGCTCCCTCTTGCTCCTATCTCTCTCTTGTTCTGAAGCCCCTATGGATACTAAGGACTCTCATCTTCTTGGGTCAATCACCAGCACCAAACTGAAAGGCTCAACTACCTTTAATGGTCTCGAGCCATAGAGGTATTCCCATGGGCTCAAGGAAAACTGTCCTATCTTTGATAATGAAAAGATTATTGAGGCTTGGAAGAAAGAAGACGCTCAAATTATAACTCGGTTATGGAATAGCTTGGAATTTGAGATCTTCAACAACATGTCCTTCCTAGAATCTGCCAAAGATATCTGGGAATAACTCGGGACATGGGACATGTATTATGGAGAAGAATATTTCTTGTATTTATCTATACCGGGACATATTTTTCTCAGAATTGAAGGATATGTGGGAAGAATTGAATGTCTACCAACCACTGACTACAAACATAGAACAACAAAAACGACACATAGAGGAGTTTCGGGTGGCAAAATTTTTATTTGGACTTAAACCTGAACTCGCTCCGATTAGTTTACAGATTTTGTTTGGCAAGGAGATGACCATAACCAGTGAGACTTTTGCTCGAGTTTGGAGAACATCTATTCATTCTCCTCCTGTGATTGAGAAGGAAAATCATTATGCTCTTGTTGTTCCTGCTATACAACATGATACTTTTTGTGGAGGATAAGGGGGCACAGGTCCTACCAACCCAGGTTGTGGTACTTGTGGTAGCATAAGGGGTTGCGACAGCAAGAAGTGCATCCATTGTGGCCGAAAAATTACTCTGTTGACTTCTGCTCAGAATTTCATGGCAAGCTAGCTTGGGCTAATTAGGAATCTGTTCAAGAGGAGACTACTCCCACTCCTGCAAATGAACATGCAATTTTCTCCAAAGGCGAGTATGATTCTCTAGTAAAGCATGAGCGTGCAAATCAACCTTCTTTCTCCACTTCTACTATTGTTGCTTCAGGCAATAGATATCTCCATGCTTCATTTTCTAAACCCCTTATAATTGATTCTGGGGCATCTGATCACATGATAGATATCTCCATGCTTTATTTTATGATATTTTATAGCGAATGGTACCAAATCTCCCGTTCATGGAATTGGTACCTTCCGCACTTCAGGTCTCACTTTTTCATTAGTTTTATATCTCCCTCAATTTTCATTCAATTTATTATCAGTTCGCAAAATCATATCAGATTTAAATTGCGCAGTTATTTTTTCTCCTTTCCACTGTGTATTTTAGGATCTCAAGACGAAGAAGACGATTGGTGGGGGGTTTGAGATGGATGGTCTTTACTACTTCCAGTTGACTCCTACTCTGACAGCTCTACATTCCACCTCCTGTTCAGCTTATCAGTGGCATTGCCACCTTGGACATCCCTCTTCAAATAGTCTTCGAGTCTTGGCCCCTTCTTTAGTTGATTTTTCTAAGCTTCATTGTACTATTGGTGAACTCAGTAAACATTACCGGGCTACTTTTAAGCCTCGTTTTGGTAATAAGAGTATGCAACCTTTTGAGTTAGTATATTCGGATGTTTGGGGACCAACTCTGGTTTATTTGGTGCTCGTTATTTTGTTTCATTTAATGAATGATTATTCACGTTTTACTTGGGGTTTATATCCTTAATGATAGATTTCAAGTGTTTTATGTTTTTCAATCTTTTTGTGCTGAAATTCAAAATCAGTTTGATGCTAAATTGTTTGCTAGCAATGCCCTTGAATATAAATCAACAAAATGGAATTGTTGAATGGAAGAATGGATCACTCCTAGCTATCGCTTGTGTCTTAACAATTCAAATGCATGTCCCAAAATATTTTTAGACAGATTCGTTTCTTGTTGCTGCTTATCTTTTAAACCGTATGCCTTCTAGGGCCTTTCAAGGAAAATCATCATTCTAAATGATGTTTCCTAATAAAAACCCTTTTTCTATTACTCCAAAGGTGCTTGAGTGTGTTTGCTTTGTTTATAATCTGAACCCGGGATGAGACAAACTTGATCCTCTTGCCCACAAATGCATTTTCTTAGGTTATTCTCGCACTCAAAAGGGATATAAATGTTATAGCCCAACTTTTCGTAAACATTTTTTGTGTGCAAATGTAACTTTCTTTGAGGATGTTCCTTATTATTCCGAGGAAGGCAGTCGTTTGGAGGACTATGTTATTCAAGAGTCTGTTCTTCCAACTTCAGTTTTTTATTCTGACATCCCACTAGCTCTTCGCGGCTATGCTCGTTGCTGGAAACAAGTATAATTAATCATGTTCCTACGACTGAAGTAGTAAACCCAGCCTTGCCACTTCCACCGGTCGCTTCAACGCCTGGAGATTCTTCCATCTCTCTGACCTCTGATCTTGATCATTCTATTGCTATTCGGAAAGGTAAAAGTTCTTGTACCAATCACCCTATTTCCAATTTTGTATCATATAATAAATTGTCTCCTTTCAAGCTTTTTCTTTGTTGTTATCCTCTATTGCTCTTCTTCAATTCTAGCTACTGGGAGGCACTTTCTCATCCAAGGTGGAAAGCTAATGAAGAAGAAATAAATGCTTTAACTCAGGTTGTCTGTTGATGGGTTTTCACTTTTAACAAGAAGCCCGATGGTATTGTTGACCATCTCAAAGCTCGCTGCTAAAGGCTATACTCAGACTTATGGCCTTGATTATACTACCTTCTCTCGTGTGGCCAAACTGAATTTTGTTAGTGTGGTAATCTCTCTTGCAGCTAATGTAGATTGATCACTTCATCAACTTGATGTTAAAAATGCCTTCCTGCACTGTGACCTTGGTGAGTCAGTCTATATGGCTCAACCACCTAGTTTTGCATCCAAGGGGGAGTGTTGTGTCATCTCAAGAGGTTTATTTATGGCCTCAAACAATCCCCTCATGCATGGTTTGATAAGTTCAGTAAAGCAGTGGCAGCTCTCCAGAAGCCAGGATGATCGCTTTCTCTTTTTAAGAAAACTATTGAAGATTTAATGGAGGAATCAATGAAGGAAAATCTTTCAGCAATTGATGTTGTTTTCTATTATTGAAGAATTGGTGTTACTAGAGAAATCAGTGGAGAAAAATCCTCCTTGTTTCCTATTTTATAATTCTTTCCATGATCCTAATTTCTTCTCCTATATAAAGGAGTCTCCCCCATTGTTTTGTATATGAATTAAGAGAGTATAATAAAGAGATGTAGCCCTTTGGGCTCTTTGTGTGTCGTGGATGTGCAAGTCCTAGTGGCTGAACCACGTAATATTTGTGTGTTCTACTTGTTTTCTTTATCTCTTTGCTTTCGTTTATGCTTTACAATATGGTATCAGGGCTTAATTTCTCTTCCTAGGTTTGGACCTTTATTTTGGGGTATTCCTTTAGCATTTGAAATGTTGCTAAGGGTTTTCTGGTGCTATTTGTGACTTGTTTGGGTTGCCGGTTTGTTCAGCAGTAATGTTCTTCGCCTTTGCCGTGTCTCCGACAGTTTTTATTGACTTGTTTGGACTGCCGATGTGTTCGGTAGCATTGTCTTCATCTTTGCTGTGTCTCTGGTAGTTTTTATCAACTTGTTTGGGCTGTTGGTGTGTTCGGTAGCATTGTTCTCGTCTTGCTGTGTCTTTGGCAGTTTTTTGTCTACTTGTTTGGGCTGTCGGTGTGTTCGGTAGCATTGTTATTTGTCTCCTCTCTTTTTTCTTCATAATTCACACTTGTTGTTACTCGTCATCTCTATGGCAAGTTGGGCATTCATGCTCCAACTTGAGGGGGAGTATTGAAGATTTAATGGAGGAATCAGTGGAGGAAAATCTTTCAGTAATTGATGTTATTTCCTATTATTGAAGATTTGGTGTTACGGGAGGAATCAATGGAGAAAAATCCTCCTTGTTTCCTATTTTATAGTTCTTTCTATTTTCCTAATTTCTTCTCCTATATAAAGGAGCCTCCACCATTGTATTATATATGAATTAAGAGAGTATAATAAAGAGATGTATTCCTTTGGGCTCTTTGTGTGTTGTGATGTAAGCCCTAGTGGCTAAAGCATGTAATATCTGTGTGTTCTACTTGTTTTATTTATCTCTTCGCTTTCGTTTTATGCTTTACAACAAAAACCGAAACGTGGTATTGTGATTCTTGGGCAAATTTCGGTAGTTTTTAGGAATTGAGGTGGCTCGGTCGAAGAAAGGCATTAGACTTTCTTAGAGAAAGTATACTCTTGATCTCTATGTTACCCGGGCTTGGGTACGGGTGTTAGACACGGGTGTGTGTCTGGAGGTCGGATTCGTTAATATATCAAATTAAGGGACATGGGGACTCGGCTAAAAATTGTCTAGTATCTAGACATGGGTACTTGGACACTTCTATAAATGAAAATTGTATAAACTTTTAATGTATGAGCCATCAATTTTGCAATAAAAATAAAAATAAATATTGACCGGCTTTCATGCCATAGCTGTACCTTTTGTTTATGTTAGCTGTACCTTTCGAATACCATTTGAAAGAAATATGCCAGCCTGGTTTTTGACATTTGTTTAATAAAAGTAACCGTATTGTATTTTTGTAAGTAAAAGTGCAGTGTAAACTTATACTATTACTTTTAAATTAGTTACAGCAGTAATTAATGCCTTAGAGCTGTAATCCACTAGTTACAACTGTATTCCATTAACTAAAAGGTTACGTCTACCGTGGACAAGTGGCCTCATATTTGCCATTAAAAAAAAAAAAAATGTTAATAAGAGAGAGCTTCATCTTAGCTATCAAAAAAAAAAAAGTTATTAAGAGATAGATCTGAAGCACGCTTGCTGAGACACACATCTTCAACCTTTTAGAACTAACACCACCGTCAATGGCAGCCAACCCCTTTTGTTTTTTGAACCAGCTTCCTAGCACCACCATCAATGGCAGCCATGTCTAGTAGACAAATGAGGAGTCGGACTCATATCCTGTGTCCGTGTCGGCGTCGTGTCGACACAGACACTCTCGCCGGTTCCAGCGAGTCCAAGTAACATAGCTTACAGGATACTGGATATATTGGTTTGAAACCTATAGCTACACCCATGGAGACTAATTTACAACTTAAGGTGGATGATGATGACCCACTCGATGATCCGAGATGTGTCGGAGACTTGTAGGTTAACTTATTTACCTCACAATGACTTGTCCAGACATATCCTATGCAGTCAGTGTTGTGAGCTAGTTCATGACCAGTCCTTGGGTACCCCACATGGATGCGCAGCTTGAAGTATCTCAAGGGTGCTTTGGGACTTGGTCTGCTTTATTGATTTTCTGGACATCTTCGGATTGAGGGATACACATATGCAGATTGGGTTAGTTCTCCTTTTGATCGATGGTCCATCACTGGTTACTGCACCTTCATAGGAGGAAATCTAGTAACTTGGAGGAGCAAGAAACTGTCAGTTGTGGCTCGCTCCAGAAGCAGAGTGTCGTGCATGGCGCACACTACATGTGAACTTACTTGGTTGATGACTCTTTTACAGGAACTTGGGATTTCAGTCCAATACCCAATTCCTCTCCATTGTGACAATCAGGCAGCTATTCACATTGCTAGCAATCCTGTCTACCATAACACATTTTTTTTTTTTTTGATAAGTCAGTCTACCATAACACATTGAAGTAGATTGTCATTTCATTCGATCAAAAGTTGACTCGAATGAGATTGTTACACCTTTTGTTCCTTGTGGCAGTGAGCTGGCCAACATCTTCACCAAGGCGCTTCCCAAGCACCCTACTGATTCCATATGTAGCAAGTTGGGAGTTTTTGACAACTACTCTCTATCTTGAGGGGGAGCGTTGTATAACATAGTATAAGCTGTCACACGTAGATTATTAGTTGTCACACACTCACATTCTTTTCTTTTATTGTTTCCTTGTATCTATATATACCTAGGGCTGTATCCACAGTGATATGATGTATATACATAATACTTTTCTCTTCTCCAAAATTCTCTCTCTACGGTTCTTCCAACATGTACAATAGAAAGTGAGAAGGTTGTGAGTGATAGCAAATATGATTAATTTTTGAACACCCCATCTCAAGTAAAATCTAAAATTGTCTTGATTCAATCTGCTTTGAAATAATCGTTGAGTTTTCAATGGCAAATAGATGTAGGCAGGATAAGATTCCTTTAGCTAACCCTCAAAAGTGCATCTGGTAGGCAAAACACCTGCACTCCAGCAGCTTGAAAATGCATTCCCAGTTCCGTATCACATACTTTAACACGTTTTGACAAATTATTACACTTTATATCTAATACGACCATTAACAAATCCTCCCCCCCCCCCCCCCCCCGGCGCACCTGGCGCTGCCACCGCTGTTATAAAATAAGTTGTTAGGCAATTTTATTGGTTGTAGTTATTGACCTATGAACTTGTAATATGGAGTCGTATATCATAAATATATATAATGTTTAATAATTCCATTTATTGCCTATTCTTTGAAATTTTATTAAGCATTATCAATAAATAAATATTGGAGAATGTTGACCATAAACCACAGAACCAAGTTGGTTCCTTGATAAAAATGTTAATTGTAGAGGTTGATAGTTTTTACATATTGTTTCGATGAGGGCCTCTTATACATGTGAGTAATTAATTTGGAATACTGTTTAGTATTGTCATGAATGCCGATCTTTGATCCATTTTCTTGTTCTTAATTATATTTGTGCAGAGAGTCTCTGGAGAATCTGAAAGTTCCTCGGAATCATCAAAGTCGGAGGCTGTTGAGGATTCTGATAAACAGAAGAGGCCGCTTAAGAGAGGTTATATATCTCAAGTCCGTAGCATTTATTCACATTTCAACTTCCATGCCCTGCAATGTGCTTATTAGCTTGTTTTCTTGCTGCAACTAACTTGAATTGATTTTCTATGGTGTTTACATGTTGAAAGTTACTGACACAATGCTTTTCTATGAATCTGTAAACCATTTCATCCCATTAGAAGGTCCAACACCTTTTGTCTTCCAGCAAAGGGTTGATTTCAATAGTGGGAACACATTTCTTTAATGCAGCCCTCCCCCTCTTTTTCTAGTAAAGGAACCCTTGCCGATACTTTTAATAAAAGTTTTGATTTCTTGTTCTTTCTTAATTATGCAATAATTTCCTACATGGTGTGTAGTTGTTGGGCTGGCAATGCCTTACCTCTTGTATTTTGCATAACTTTTCACCATGTCTTGGGTCTGATTTAAGAATTTGTGTTAGATAGCTAATGGATTTGTTCTGTAGCTATGTACTAAGATTTTAACAGAACCATCCTGTTTTCTCAAATGAGTTACAGAATTGCCCCCTTTGTTAATCCTCCATTAACAAACAGAGTACCATTTGCGTGAGTATCATGTGATGTCCATGTGAGTTGTGCAGCGGAATAGGTTGTGGAAAGTTTGAGTTTTTAAAACTGTTTTGAGAGAGGAATTAATCACGTGTTTTTTTTATCCAATTGACTCTACTAAAATTACTGGTTATTTAAACAAGCACAAAAATTAAAAACAAGTGAAGTTTAGAGTGACACCGGATTTTAGTGAGGAAACCAATTGGAAAACCTCGAGGTTTTGTGTTATATCCCAAACCAATTGGAAAACCTCGATCCGCTGAACGTCCCTGACTTTGCGACTTCCCATTCAACAACTCTCGACTTCAAACTCATGCCTCGAACTTTGTAGAAGGATTGCTGGTAGTCAACAACACTACGCAAGCTCCTTGATCCCTTCGAAGTGTGATATGAAATTCTTCTTCTTCGATATCCCAAGCGTAAAAAGATCCACTATGTATGAAGCAAAGTACACCGAACTTTGACTTAGCCTCAAACCTCTTCGCTCTACCAAGACTCGATCCGCTGAATGTCCCTGACTTTGCGACTTCCCATCCAACAACTCTCGGCTTCAAACTCATGCCTCGAACCTTGTAGAAGGATTGCTGGTAGTCAACAACACTACGCAAGCGCCTTGATCCCTTCAAAGATTCTTCTTCTTCGAATCTGATTTTGTTGTACAAGAAATAAGATACGCTTTCTTTGATCATTGTAGATGCAATCTTCAATAGACTTGAACACGAGTAGGATTTGAACAACACTCTAAATTCACTCGTGTGTATATAGTGTGTATGTTCTTAAAAATCTCACAATAAAGCTTTTAATGAAAATCATAATTTTAATGCAAAAAGCCACACCACCCTAAGTGTTTATATAGACCTTTGAAACCCTAATTGAACTTGGAAAATAAGTTAATTTCGTGCATAAGGTTTTAGAAGAAAGTCTATATATAATAGGAAGTTGAAACAGAGTAGGAAACAAAGTTTCCAAAAACTGCTGCAAACCTTGAACCGGTTCAAGTTGGCCAGTGTGTTTTTTAAAAACGAAGCTTCAATACTTGAACCGGTTCAAGTTGGCCAGACCTGCTTTTACACTTAGAAAAATTTCGGCAACACTTATTTTTGAAAACATGCAATGTATGCTAGTGTCCTTACCTTCTATCTAAACTTCTTAAGGTGTTGTTCTTACCTTTTTCGAAGTCATCAAGCTATTGATCACAAACAACTGTTTAATTCCGCTTCCGATCTCAAACTTGAATTTGAACTCAGAATCACAACTCAATCGGACTTGTTTTGACAACGAAATTAGCTAATTACAAAATATATATCTCACAGTCCAACCCTTCTAAAACTCCAAATTACCCTTTAGTTAGTCTCTCTCTTTCTCTATATATATATATATCTCAATGTTTTCAACTGTACCTTCCTTGTGAACCCAAATTAAGATAATTTAGGTTGGAAGCTTATTCTATGTGTGTCTACGGCGAGTTGCCGAAGATATGCAGAAGCTAAAAATGAATTGAGAGAGGGAAAATAGTGTTGGCATATAGTTAAAAACTCAGTAACACATGGATGCAAAAAATGAAGAAACAGTGGTGTCTATGTGTTTCTATATATATATATGTCTATATGTATATATGCATATCTATATGTATATATGTATGTATATGAGAGCACACTAACAAACACAAATATACCCATACTAAGAATGAAATTCAAATAAATTGATTATACTAATAGATAGTCCATTACACACTAAAGCTTCAGCTTTTATTTGCAATCAGAGGGGTGGTCATCAAAGGAGTATCTAAAGTTAAGATAAATCTAAATAAACTGATTTGGCAAGTTTGAATTGAATATTCCAACAATCTGATCATTAGAAATTCGAGGCTCCAAGGGAATGGATGAAATATCATGCGTGGTTCTTTGGGACCATCTCTCATTTTGTGTTTCCATGTTGCCTGATGGGTGTAGCCGGAGGTGAGGACCAAGCTGTGGATGTAAGCCAGAAAAGTCTCTGTTCAGGACATTTGGGACCGGATGGACTTCGGTGGAGATA
Organism: Cornus florida; assembly: GCF_030987335.1. Classification (NCBI taxonomy): domain Eukaryota; kingdom Viridiplantae; phylum Streptophyta; class Magnoliopsida; order Cornales; family Cornaceae; genus Cornus; species Cornus florida. The sequence continues at coordinate 54,307,053 of NW_026775574.1, read as the reverse complement.
TGGAGTGAAGAAGAGCAGAGAGCCAGCGCAAGAGACAAAGAGGAGATGGGGATTATTATTTTTTTGAGAAGTACGATTGTATATTAAGAAGCGTTCAAAAGGGGAACGAATCCCTCAAAAGCTAAGACGGGATGGAGATTATATGGATAATATTGCCATTTTAATTTTCTGTTTTACTCATACATATATTAAATTTTAAAATTTTAGGAGTCAATTCAGTGATTTTACGATACAGTTAACATCAAACTAACAATAATTAGATTGGTTGATTTCTTAGCCGCTTTTCCAGAGTTGAGTGAACAAATTTCAGTTCAAGGGAGTAACTTGCAAAAATTTTGTGTTTCAGGGGTTTTCATCATCATCTTCTTCTTCTTTTTGGTGCAATTAACCCAAACTTAAATTAAGACATTATTCAACGAAAAACTTGATTATAGATTGGTCATAATGTGTTATATACTTCTATACGAAATTGCAATTGCTCCTGTTCTTGTATGCATACTCTGCATTGGTAGTGGTAGTGGTAGTGGCAGTGTATATGAAGGTCAAAGTGTTGGGAGATGCAGCAGTGATGGATGTGATGATGAAGTGAATGTTGGCTATCGTGGAGGTTGTGTTTGAGATAGTGTTATATCTGTGGTGGCGGAGGTGGTATGGTCATTGTGAAGGTGGCTGGTATTGTGGCGGTCTTGATGTCATTCTAAAAGTGGAGGTGGTGCATAGTCACAGTGTTGCCACTTAATAATGGTGAAGGTGAAGTGATGCTGCAGATGGTAATCCGTGTTGATTCGTTGTCAAAATTAAACGCTGGCATTTTGCATTTTCATTTGAATGAGTAACTCCTATTGATTTAGCTGATTCCTCTGTATAATGCAAGTTTTTATTAATTTATTTACATCCCTTTTGCGTTATCTGTTTTCAGGGGATCGGGTGAAATACATTGGTCCTTCTCTATGCATTGAAGCTGATAACAGGTCATTACCTTTTCCGTGTTCACATCATATGAGCACTTGCTATGTTATCTGTATATGATGTTCAGGTGTTAATTTTTTTTTGCTGTTCTAGAAACACATACTTGTTCATTGGGCATTATTCTCCCTCGTAAATTGGGCATTTCACTTTGGGATTACGAACAATGTTTTTGTATCACTCAAATATAAGCTTTTGTTTTGGATGTTCGTGATATATACTCATGATGTTTTTCCCCATCTGTTGAATCTTGAATTTGACTGATTTCAATATTTTATATTTTACTTGGTTGGTCACGCGCTTTGTTCTTTGAAACAATATGTTGTTTGTATTTATTGATTTAAGAATCCTAGTTGTTTCTACAGTTCTCATATAATGTTTTTATGATCCTAGATTTCTAATTTATTTGTAAAACTTTGTTTGGTTGAAAGTGTTCAATTAACGGAAACCTATCATGATGATTGTTGTTATATTGGTTAATATTAAGGTGGTGGTTTTGTCTTGCAAGCACAATGATAAGCCATTAATGTTGGCTGAACTGACTTCCAATAATATATTTCTTAGTGTTTCTAATCTTTTCCTTTTTCGTTTGTTTGTTTGTGTGTGTTTTTCTTTGCTTAGAACTGAACTCAGCTTCTAATTAATGCTGTTGTAGCTGTTTCTTGTATTAGTTAAAGAAAAGCATTTGCATTTCTTTTGGGAGGATTAGAGGATATGTGACTAGGAGTCTATTACAAAAGCAAAATGAAATGGAAAAAGGAAATGTATATTAGTGAGATAAAGGAGAGAGTCCACCAACCATTAGCTTGAGCGGTATCTTCTACACCTTCCAAAGAAGTGGTTGAGGGTTGATAAAGTGGGTCCATGAATGTGTCTTACCTATCAAAAGAAGAAAATTGAAGGGTGGAGAGATTTAATAAGTTATCTATCAACAAGCATTTGTGGTTCTGGACAGGTCGTGCATAAAATCTTATTGTTGACGAGGAGGAAATTTTTGACGGGTCTTATAGTAAGAAAATGCTTTTGGGAATTCTTTTATAGCTTTGCAATAAACGAAAGTGAAGGATCAAATCATTCTCAACTCAACAAAGCCTTTTTCCCAACTACTTGGTGTTGCTGCACGACTCCTATTTTTCCATTACACTCTATATGAGGCTACAACCTCAATCAAACCCCATGCTATCATATCCTTCCTTACTCACTCCACCGACGTTAACTTTTGTCTTCCCCTAGGCTTACCTTCAATGTGGACCATGCCACTTTTTCTAACCGGCGCACTTAAGTGGTTTTCTTTGCACATGTCAAGATCATCTTGTACTTCAATCATCTCATCTCATAAATGTGGTCATTTCTAATTCTATCATTTCTCGTCTTACCGCACATCCATCTCAACATTCGCATTTCCTCCATCCTGTAGCAAACAGAAAAAAAAAACAGAAGTCTCCTTATAGTAGTAAGGAAGACTTGAAATACTCCAATCACTGTTGTGGCCTAGATTTCTAAAGGGAAATCTGGGAAAAGCCTTAGAAAATATTTGCTTCTTTGTTCTTCCTATCTCAGGAGGTAAGCCTAAATACTTATAAAAATTCCCACCAATAGGGATCCCAAAACTCCTGCTTAATTCTTCCCTCTCCTCTCTAGGGACATTTCCACTGAAAATCCTTTAAGATTTCTCATAATTTACCCTCTGCCCAGATAATCTTTCATACACTGTTAAACTCCTCCTAAGTTTAGAGAGTTCCGTATCATTAGCCCTACAAAAAACGAATGAGTCACCGGGAAAAAGCATAAAATCTGATAATATCTTCTTTTTTTTTTTGATAAATATAAAATCTGATAATATGTCAAAATTATATTGATAAAGACTTGGTTGCAGCAGATATAGAGGTCTGTCCCTTTTATAATAAGACTATTAATGATCCTTCAGTTCTCTAGACTGACTTTTAGATTACCCACAGAGAATTAATGACTGCTTTTACCATTCCCATGACATTTTCAGATTTCCCATACCATAATTAAAACTTTGAGTAGACACTTTCCAAGACTATTGATTATTATTTGCATCAGACCCTCCTCCTTGAAGAAAACTCGCCCTCGAGTTTGAAGCAATTTACCACGATCTATTAAAAACCCGAATAAAGCCTTCCATCCTTTCTTTCTTCTTTTCCTTACTTGAACAAATCACAATAATCTTCTTTCACAATCAGAGAACATCTTTTCATGAACTTCCCGAGCTCTTTCTTTAAATTTAGAAGATTTCTGAAGCTTGCTTGAACACATATCATGAAACAAAACCTGAATTAATCTGATTTTTGAATGAGAACAACTCCAAGTTATATGGATTTTCCAACTTCATGAACGACGCTTCATTTCCCAAGTTATTCAAGCCACCTAAATCTGCTGTAGTGCTTACTGAACAACGTTCCATTGGAAGATCAGTGTCTTTATCTTTTTATTGCCTGCCTTAAGAAGCAAAGTCTGATTTATATTCATGATTTTTACTCTCAAATCCTTGATAAAAACAGAAGTCTCCTTACAGAAGTAAGGAAGACTAGAAATACTCCAACCACCGTTGGAGCCTTCACGCTGTCGCGAGGGATCGAGTCTATGACTTTCTCATTCCTTGGAAGCGTAGAATCAAATATCTGATTAGCGTTCTTCAGGATAGCCTAGTTGGTTTCGATCTTTATTTTAGATGACTGTGTTGGATCACTGTTCCCAGTTGATGATGCTGGGTTGTGGTTAACAGACCACTCAGAGTTACCAACCATGTATCTCTGCCAGATAGTTTAATCGCATCCAGACTCTTTGGACGCTCCAACCGTGATGTCGGCCATCAATCCTTTGGGTGGCATTATTGAGATGTTTCGCCTCCGGATACCAATTTGAAATAAGGTCAAGTGATCGGTGCAACTGCGGTTTCAACCTCGTCGGATTAGAGAACAAAACTGGCTACTAGAACACTACAATCAAAACCAATTCCATGACAATTTCCCTTACTTTTAAGGAACGACGTACCCTCTTGTGGAGATGGGGGTATCTAGGCTTCCATCGTTTGTTTTAAAGCATTAAAACAGCAATACCATTCGTTTTTGTAGATGATTCATTGAAGCATTACTAGTTCCAGTTGATAGGGCTTACCAAGAAGAAGACCAGAGGGAAGTCCTCTTTCCCGGTACTTCAGAGTAAGGCAGACAAAGGGAATGGACTTAGCCAACTTTCTGTCCGATCATACCCTATAAGATTTCTAAAGGGAAATCTGGGAAAGCCTGAAGAGAAGTTTAAAATCTGATAATATATCAAACTTATATTGAATAAGACTTGGTTCAGCAGATACATAGGGCTATCACTTTTATAAGACAAGTATTAATGACGCTTACTATAGACTCACTTTCAAACTTCTCACAAAAATGATGGAGAGTCCGTGGATCACCTTCTTTTGCATTGCCCCGTGGCTCACGACTGCTAGAGTTTTATCTTTGGTCTGTTTGGCGTTCATTGGGTTATGCCTCGGTCCCCAAGAGATTTGATTGACTTTTGGAGGGGCTACAGTGCAGGGGCCCACGCAGCCATGCATGTGATTTTTGGAGGGCGACCCCCCTTTGTGTTTGGTGGTGTATTTGGAATGAGAGGAATAGAAGATCTTTTGATGGGGAGGAATCCTCCATTGGGGCACTGAAATTTTTTAGTTGGGTGATGGGGAGAAATTGTGTATCTTTAGATGAAATTGCGGATTTTTTGGGTCTATAGAACTACCTCTTTGGCTTTGGCCCTTGTATAGCTCTTGGGATGCGTTCCCCTTTTGAACACTTTCTAATACCCTTTTATTTATAAAAACAATAAAAAAATTACTACTTAAAACTTTGACTAGACACTTTCCAAGACTATTAATTATTATTTGCATCACGACAAGAGTGTGGTAGCCAAGTTCGTAGTGTGCTTGGGATTTGTGCTTAAGGTTTCAGGTTCAAGTCATGGGTGCAGTATTAATTGATTTATTTTTACTTATCAAAATATATATATATATATATATATATATATTATTTGCATCACATACTCACTTTACGCATAAAAGGATATAAGCATACCTTAGAAAATAACAGGAATAACCAAAAGTAGCCTAATGGAAAAAAATTTCCTAGCCCAAGAAAATACCTGTGCATTGGATAACAGATGAATGCACTTGAAAATAGTGACTGTTTTTGGGAGAATAGAACATTACTTTAAAACATATGTTGCGATAGTGTATAAATCCTGGGGACTGATTTGATGTCCAAAAACTGACATTGATACCAATTCATGCTCCTACAACCAGAGAAGGATGGGATGCTGGGAATTTTCCCACTGTAGCCAGTTAGGGAAGGCAGAGATGATATTGAATTCCATCAGGATCTTTGTATGTTTCTCCATCTGACTCTGATTCCGGAGTTACTACCATCAATAATGATAAGAATGACAAGGGACCAAATGATGGTTATAGATTTGTCTAAAGCAAAAGAAGGATTATCGCAAGGATTGTATCAAGAGTGATGCCACTGTATGAGAGGAACAAAAAACTTAATGAAGCTTCAACCTTAAATCCTTTACCTGTTGGGAGCCGTAGAAATCCGGTTATCTTTGAACATCCTTATGTAGATGCTGAAAAATTTTACAAAGTTACAGCCGTTGCACCTTATAGTCAGAAAAGAAGAACATGCCAAAATGACATGCTGGATATTAGAATTTTACCTCAAAGATATTCTCTTGGAATATTTTTCCGCTTCACCATCCAGGTTGTTTAGCAAAAATGAAGCCTAATGTGAATGCCTGGCTATGGCTTTTGTGATTTTGTCTTTCTTCGTATTTCAATCTGAATCTCTAGTGAACAACTTACCATTAAAGATGGGATTTGTTAACTATTCTATTGGATGGATTTTTTATTCGATTCTTCTTTTTCATGTCGAAAATTCTTGTTTTTGAATTATGGGGCATTTTGTTAGAGAAATTTTGGTTCTTGTTTGCATATTAGATGTTTTGTCATAAATTAGGCTTATTATCAAAATAAAAAATATTTAGCATCTTATTACTATCACCGCATACGAAGAGGGTAAGCAAATCTACTCCATTTTATTTTTGTTTTTATTTTTATTTATTTGTTTTACCTTGGCAAGAAACACACACACACACACACACACACACACATACACTTGCCCATATGGGGAATTTAACCCTCGACCTTCTAGTTTGGAAGGAAGGAAGTATCACTAGGCTACAACCTTTGGTGGTAAATCTATTTTGTTTTAAATTATATCTTGATGTAATTTGATTTTTTTTTATTGATTATGAACTTTTCCCCTTTTATATGAACTTTTCTAAGACCAAGTTTCTGCTATATAGAATACTGATTTTTTTTTAATCAAGATTCTCGTATACGTTTTGCGTTGTCCGCCCTAAATTACGGATAAATGTCAGGATGTGGAACTGCGAGAGTATTTTATTGGTTGCAGGCGATGTCCTAGCATTGTAGCTTACTTCTGAAATGATATCTGTCAAGCTAACTGTTTGATTTTGAAACTGTGATGACTGACAAACATATGCGGGGTAGGGCATTTCATATTTCTAGTGTATCTTCTGAAGGTCCTTCAACTTGAACCTTCGCCCATCAACTATCACTTTTAGACTCGCCTGATTGTTGACATATATAATGAATCACAGGGTTGGACTGGGGAAGATACCAACTTCTGATGGCCCAACAAATGCTTATACCATTATACGTAGCAGGTGGGTTGGTAAGTAGACATGACATATCACATATGGACGAAAAACTGCTGTTGCCCTTTTACTCTTGGCACATAATTGGAACTGCATTTATTCTTTATCTTTCGATTTCTTTGGGAGCATCTAAGACAATTCCTTGTTTTTCAGTCAAATAGTGCTCCAAGATGTGGATTAATTTCCTTGTGTGAGTAGGTTAACTCCGTTCTGAAATCAAAGATAACGGTAGCGTAGTGACCTCATTGTCAGCATAAATTTGCTGAAGCATCTTGATTTTGAACATCTAAGCTATCTTCTTTTGGAGTGGGTGCATTCATCTTTTCAAATGTGAAAAAATAATATACAAAAGTTACCGCCAGTTATAGCACATTCTGCTCCATGGTGCTCCCAAGTTACCTAGGTAGTGTTTGGGGGAGCTTCCTGTCATTAGAAGTCCTTTATTATGAGGACCTTGTAGAAGGGATTATTAGAAGGAAAAGTCCTTTGACAATAAAGATGATTTTTGATTTACAATATTACCCTAAACCCATGACTCAATCACCTATCTCTAAATAAGACCATCTCAAAATAAAAAGAAAGAAACAAACTACATATTGTGCTTTAGGTATTTCTTCAGTCACACCCAGCCACCCATCTTCATAAAAGAAAGCTTCCTTTTTTATTTGGTCAAAGTTTCACATTGTAGCAGTCATGGGTGTTCATGGCTGAACACCCACTTAGATTCCAAATCTAATAACTTTCATTGGCTATGGTAAAGGATAAATGAAGTAGATTGATCCATCTATGCAAATGGCGATGCCAATTGCATTCATGTTCTTACTGTTAGTAGATTGAACTGGTCGGTGGTGATGTTGCTCTGGTCGCCGGGTTTGAATTTTGAGAGTTGTGTATATACAAGTTTGTTAGTTTAGAGAGAATGTAGGGATAGAGTAGAGAGAAGCATGACTTGTAATTACATAAAGATTTAGGGTTAAAATGGGTAACATTCAGTTATAAATAGGGACAAAATGGTATTTCTATGTTCAACATTAATGGTAGTTGCTGGATTTGCGGGAATGAGTTTCAGAAAGCAACTCTCTGTGGCTTTGGCTGAACGGGCTTTCATCGGGATGAATTTTTCTAGAAGCCCATTTGAAGAATTTTACCAAACACTTGTTTTTATTGGGGGAATGACTTCCTTGACTTAGAAGCCTGTTTTGAGGCTACAGTAAGCCCTCCCAAACAGGCTCCTATTTTCCTTCTTGTCATGGAAAAGCCTTTTTTTTTTTTTTTTTTTCCTCTATTATTTATTTTTTGGTTTTGTAACTTTTTTTTTAATTTATTTTTGGGTTTCTACATCGTATCTCAACATGTATAGTTGTATTGAAGTATCTTGGGTATTTTAGTTTTGCTGACTGGTTACCAAGGCAACAATACAAAGTTGGACGAAATGCAGAAGACAGTGAAAGATTTCCCGTTTGTGCAGCGGGTACATGGCAAATAATTTTTTTATGTCAGAGGTGGAGGCAGTGATAAACTAAATTACTCAAGAATAAGTTAAAAACGTGTTTATGTGCATGTGCATCTAGCCGTTTGTATGTACATACCTGCTAATATACATATGCCTGTGTAGAATTTTGTTAATATATATTTGATATTCATTATCCTCAATTGGGGTCAGAGGAGTTATTGCTGCCTCAAGAAGGAAGGTGTGCTAGAAGTAGGCAATGTGGTCCTTATTATAGAACCTTGGAAGGAAAGGATTGTTGGTATTTCTTAAAGATCCAATCTCCATATGGCATTAGTTGATCATAAACTAATGTTTTGAGGAATATGATTGGGATGCCAATGTCGAATCTTGGGATACTGACCATTGTACTCGAATATCCATTTTCTAGGCATACTTTGATTCCTTTTCATACTTAATATGTTAGTGAAGATGGCACATGGTTAGGTTATTGGAGTATTTGTGGTTGGGGGAGCATTCGTTATCGAAGTGGAAGTGTTCAATACTGAAATCCCCTGAAGAGCTCTAGCAGTGCGATCTTCATCTCCTTCTTGCTCTTATCTAATATTACTTCTATTAAATTCTTTTGCTATGATTTTGGTGATTGTTGACCTTCAGCCGCATGGTATACTTGGGTCACTGAAGGCCCTGATTTTAAAGAGCTCCAGAAAGCAATTCCCCTTCTTGTTAGAGTTGCGGCTTAAAATTCTGGTGAGAATTCTATTTTGGACAAACGGAACTGGTTGTGCTTGGGCAGAATAGTTGAAACGGTGCGTGACCGTGACCCAGAGATGGGAACCAGTTGCGTTTGTGCATAAATTAGTTTCCTATTCCAATTTGGGAAGTTGTTGAGCAAAATTGATATGAAAATTCCATGATAGGAAAATTGTGTGCTCTTGTCCAATGAGGAATTGGTGTGAAGACTCTATAAATAGAGATGGGAGTGAGAGATTAGTGTAGAGAGAGAATGAGAAGTAATTTTAGAGAGAAAGGTGAGTTGGGTTTGTGAGAAGAGAAAGAGTGTGTAATCGAGTTTTGAAGTAAAGTTAGTTGTTCATTGCCTGTGGACTAGGTTATTTGCCGAAACATGTAAATCTCGTTTTACTTGTGTGTGCGCTTTTATCTGTTATATTTGCCAATTGTGTGTGTGAAACCCTAACAATTGAGCTATGGCGGCAACTATTACAGATGGAAATTATGTGGTTTAGAAGTTTGATGGAAGAAGGAACTTTAGTCGTTGGCAAGTTTGGATGCAAGATTTACTGATTTAGCATGGTCTAGGAGAGGCTTTGGGTAAGAAACCGAAAAAGATGGAAGATGCACAATGGGGGAAGATCAACTTGAAGGCAATGAGTGCGATTCAATTGACTTAGGTTGATGATATTGCGTATGATGTGATAATAGAAGATTTAGCAACAAACACGTGGAAGAAGTTGGAGAATCTGTATATGGGAAAGAATCTCACCAACCGGTTAGTTTTAAAGCAAGAATTAAATTCCTTCATGAGAAAAGAAAGGGTAAGCCTACAAGAACATCTTGGTGAGCTAAACAAAATTATTTATGATTTATCTAATATTGATGTCAAGTTATGTGATGAGGATAAAACAATTATTTTGTTAACATCGGTATACTCTACCTACGAGCATTTATTCAATACTTTGCTTTATGGGAGAGATACCATCTTGGTGGAACAAGTTAAGAGTGCTTTGTTCTCTAATGAGAAGTTGAATGATGAAGAGAGTCGTGATGCTGAGACTCAAGTTCTTATTGCTCAAGAGAAGTAGAGATTTGGAGCTTTAAGAAATCTTGTGACATTGTCAGAGAAAAGATGCCTACAAGTGTGGAAGAAAGGAGCATATTCAGTGGTGTTGTCCAGAAGGAAAGGAGAGTGCATTCGCTGCTGTTGTTGTGTCTGAGGATCCGAAAGAAGAGAGTGATAATGATAAGGGTTGTTGGTGTGAAGTGATGAATGGATTAATAAAGATTAGAAGGGGGCCACGTATTATACTTTTGGGAAGGAAGGTCAACATTCTCTATATTTTGTTGGGAAATACCATGCTAGTTGGTGCAATTGCGAATACATAATGGAAGCCTGTTTCAAGATCTACTAGAATGGAGAATCAAGAGTAGCAAGAGAAGGAAGAAGTCTTTACAATTGCAAGAGCACTAGTCTTTATCCCAGAAGCAAGAAGAGTTCGATTTGGTGATGCGAAGATAGATTCCAAGTTTAATTATTTGAACTTGGAATTTGATAGGTAAAGATGAGTGTGGTGGACGGCGAAGAACGATAAAAAGGCAGAAGATGATAGGTTCAAAGTGGAGGGTTTTTTTCAATCGAGGTGGAGCTATGGAGGAGCACGTGAAGATATAATTTTGAGCTAAGGTGGAGATTGTTAGAGTTGTGGCTTAAAATTCTGGTGAGAATTCTATTATGGACAAGCGAAACCGGTTGCGCTTGGGCAAAATAGTTGAAACGGTATGTGACCTAAAGATGCGGAATGCGTTTGTGCGTGAATTGGTTTCCTATTCCAATTTGGGAAGTTGTTAGAGTAGAATTGATATGGAAATTCATTGGTAGGCAAATTGTGAACTCTTGTTTAACAAGGAATTGGTGTGAAGACTCTATAAATATAGATGGGTGTGAGAGATTAGAATAGAGAGAGAAAGAGAGAAATAATTGTAAAGAGAAAAAGTGAGTTGAGTTTGTGAGAAGAGAGAGTGTGTAATCAAGTTTTGAAGTAAAAGTCGTTCTTTGCCCGTGGACTAGGCAATTTGTCGAACCACGTAAATCTCATTTTGCTTGTGTGTGTGCTTTTATCTGTTATATTTGCTAATTATGTGTGTGAAACCCTAACACTTCTTTCATCCTCACATGATACACCGATACTTGTGTCCGACACACATTTTGTAGTTGTGTCAGTATCCTGTCATGTTGACAAGTATCATCATCATCATCATCATCGTCATCGTCATCGCCTTAATCCCATATGAATGGAGTTGGCCACATAAATTCTCTATCTCTAATCTTTTCTATTACATGCCATTTCACCTGCTATATTTAACTTTTTAAAGTCATTTTTAATAACCTCATTTCATATTATTTTTGGTCGCCCTCTCCATCTCTTACCTCCTAGTAGTCTTCTTCCTTTGACCGGCGTGTTACTAGGTCTCTGATGTAAGTGTCCAAACCATCTTAAGGGTAAATGGGACACTCCAACCATGTAGTTGGCTTTGAGGAGCTAAGTATTAGTGAGGTTCTCCATTCTAAAATGCTTGATTGAGCCCTTAGTTCAGAGATGCTGTTATATTTATAAAAGTAGTAGCGGCCTTAGCCCCCGGTTCCACTTTCATGTCCTTGCAGATTATGTGGCCTAGCTTTTTCCAAAGTAATAGAAAAAGGTGTTCCATCAAAACTGAAATTTTGGCTACAGGACTGGGAACTGGATGACGTTTTTAGCTTTTTCGAGCTCTTGTATGAACAGGAGATTGATGGTGGAGGTCTGGAATCTTCGTTTGGGTGCCTTCTTCTCAAGGGAGATTTGATGTGCGTTCCTTGTTTAGATGCGTCTCGGACTTCAGGACCTGATTTCCCGTGGAAGGTGGTTTGGCGTTCTAAGGCTCTGCTCAGGGTGGCCTTCTTTGCTTGGACAATGGTTTGGGGCAAGATTTTGGCACTCGATAACCTGAGAAGTAGAAGGTAGGTAACTGTTAATTGGTGTGCATGTGCAAAAGCGATGGAGAGTCAGTTGATCACCTCCTTGTGCATTGTCCAGTGGCTCATGACTCTTGGTGCCTTCTCTTTGGTTGGTTTGGAATTCAATGGGTCATGCCTTGGTCTTTGAGAGGCTTGATTGATGCTTGGAGAGGGTGCTATGTGGGATCCCAAGTCCGTGATTTTCGGAGTTTGGTGGGTGGTGCCCTTATGCGTTTGGTGGTACTTACGGATGGAGCGGAATACACGATCCTTTGATGGAGAGGAATATTCTATTGGCTCTCTTTTTTGTTGGGTTAGGGGGAGAAATTGTAAATCTGTAGAGCAGATAGTTGATTTTTTTGGGTTCCTTGGGCCCTACCCCTCTTGGCTTTGGCCCTTGTGTAGTCTTTTAAGATGCGTCCCCCTTTTTGAACGCGTTCTAATACATATTTACTTATAAATAAAAAAAACCCCGATATTTTGGTTCTTTTGGATGGTATAGAGTGTTATTAGTATGGGTTTAATTTTTTGTTTTTGTTACCAACGGGTCAGTGGCCTAGCGGTACCAAGCCCTTATTTCTCAAAGGGAGGTCAGGGGTTCAAGCCTCAGTGTAGGCATGGGTGTCACTGGGTGTGTGAGTACCAACTAAGAAAAAAATTAGTATTTTTTTGTAAGGTTATTGAGCCATGTGTTAGCAAAACTAGGGATGTAATTATTTTATTGCCCCGAGTCATTTGTTTAAAACTGAAACTAGACGATGGTGATGAAGATTAACAAAGAACGTGCCAACAATCTCTCAAGATCAGTCACATATCTAGGTCTTGTAAGATGAGACCTTAATGACAATTCATGATCTAGGTTTCATCTTTGAAGGCTCAAAATAGTGTTTTTTTTATTTAGAAATAGGGTTTTCCATCTGTTGAAGTATTGATGGATTAGACAAAATTTCAAACAGTGTTTTTTGTAAAAACAATGAGATCGGTCTAGACATCCAGAATGGTTCGTTGAACATCAGTTGAGGGTTCAATCAATCGATCAGCATAGGATAGTTTTAGAACGTCTCTAGAAACAAAATTTTAAAAGGAATTATAATTCCTATATTGCCTATAAATTTGGGGCTAATCTAGGACATGTTTTACGTCTCTTGGACCTCTTTACAATCTAGTGAGAGAATTTATATTATTAACAAGAGAAGCTTCGGGATTCGATCCACGGTTTACCGGACCATAGTATATGTGATTGAGATATTCAAAGCAAGGAGAACGTCAAAGACAATCAAAGAAAGCATCAACTGGGCAATATTGTGAAAATCGAGGAATCAGACAACCATGGAAACAAGCTTGTTGATTGGCTGCAACAGAGCTTGAGTTGGATCTTCTTGCATGAGTCTGGGTCAAGTGTAACTAGGGGATTCTTGGGGTAGAACATGTTTAACCTAGTTGTAAGCCTTTCTCTATGGTATTTCACGTAAAAGTTTTGTGCTTCTACTTTAATTTAAATACTGCTTTATGTGTTTGGGTGATTGCAATTGAGACACACGATTAACTAATTAACTGTATATTGAACAAAGATTGACATAAATTTGAAAAGTTAGTTATTTGTAATTAAGTATCCATATGACCTATTCATCTCCCTTTGATTCTAATTGAGCCATGAGAGTCTTGGGTAGTGATCCAAATATAACTTTATTTTTTGATTTATATCTTGTTATTTTAATAAGAAAGTAGCAGTTTTGTTTTGAGCCAATAGCTTGGTCCTTGGCATTGTGCTCATTTTGTCTTGGGAGATCACGGGCTAGTTGTATGTTGTATATTTTCTGCTGCATTGTGCCCATTTCTCCTTGGAGTTGTCATGCATTGTACGCATGGTCTTCACTTTATATTACTCTTCCTCCCTCTCTTCCATTATCTCCGTCATAAGGGTAGGGGGGGTGTTATTTTGTGGGATTGGTGGGCGAATTGGTATAAGTTAAACACCTAGTACTTCTTTTTCCTCTCTCATCGAGTAACATAAAGTGCATGTATATATAGTAATTCAAATTGCACATGAAAGGAATTCTCTTAATTGATTCGAGTAGATATATATTTTCTTATTAGAAAAAGGTGACTTGCTTTTACCTCGTACTGGTTAACTTCTAAGATTGTAAATGAATGCTGAATGGTTGATCATCAAGGATCAAGGAAATGCATGTCTTGTTCATGTTCCTCATCTTCCGTGGAGATTTCAACATCATCTAATTTTATGTTATCGTTGAAACATTTATTGAGCAAACCATTTATTGAGTAACATAAAGTGCATGTATATATAGTAATTCAAATTGCACATGGAAGGAATTCTCTTAATTGATTCGAGTAGATATATATTTTCTTATTAGAAAAAGGTGACTTGCTTTTACCTCGTACTGGTAAACTTCTAAGATTTTAAATGAATGCTGAATGGTTGATTATCAAGGATCAAGGAAATGCATTTCTTGTTCATGTTCCTCATATTCCGTGGAGATTTCAACGTCATCTAATTTTATATCATCTTTGAAACAGTTATTGAGCAAACCATTTACATTGTGTCTTTGTTTCCCGTCCTCATTGGCATTTTGTTCTCAATTTTTTATGGCGATCTGTAAAAGACCATCGCTTCTTGATGTGAAAGATAAATATTAAATTTAATATCAAATCCATGTTCTATGCCATGAGAAAGTGAGGCGAGGACGTGAGGGAATGTTATAGATTCATGTTTCTTAACTATGCAAAACATATATATTTCGTTATTTTGTCTGTTCTAGTTCCAGTTCTTGCTTCTTGTGATGATCTGTTGTTGGGGGCAGCAAAAATGCGCGAACATAGAGATCCAATGAAAACCAACAAAGTGATCACACACAAACACAAGATATTATGTGGTTCGGCACAAACCGGCCTACATCCACGAATGAGTAGAGATTCAACTATGATTTATAGAGATATTACAACAGCAGAGTACCAACACTTTGTACATATCTTTTCACCATGTACCAGTCCCCGAGCTTGTCTCCTTGCTAGCAGTGTTACCGGTGTTTTTCCTACTCTACCAACTTATAAAATACCTCTACCCATCAAATCCCCCAAGAGACTACATCTCTCTCAATCTCATAAGTCTCAATTATAACCTAGGTACATATTTATAGAGTGCTAGATCCAATTCCTTGTTGGACAAGACTCAAGAGTTACAATACCTTGCAACACGAGACTTGCCTAACAAGAAATTTCCTAACAAAACAACTCTAAAATAGAAACCTAATTAAAATTATAATTTGAGACACAAGTCCCAACATCTATTAAGGACACTGAATCATTGCTCACAGAATTCTTCTTAGTTTATTGGGAAATCTAATAGAATTGGGAAGAGAGTGACGGAGTTCTTTTTTTGTTTCCTAGTTGGTACTCACACGCCCCCTCCAAGGAATTGTTTGCACCTAGCAGGATTTGATCTTGTGACCTAATGCTTCATGGCCCAAGTCTTTTCCAACTAGGCCAACCCCTTGGGGTTAGTGATGAAGTACTTTTTATCCCTACGTTATGAGAAATTAATTAACATCCTACATTATGTATAAAATGCTCCGGCATTCGTCAATATTTTTGATGAACTTTTTGAATTATCTGCACATTTCTCGAGGAACATAAACTAATTAACTATCCCTCAACCGATTTCTTCATGTGGTTGGTGTTATATTATAATTTGCTAGGAAATTATATAAGCTAATAGCATTGTTGGAGATCCTTTTCAGCCTTTAAAGACTTAAAATGTTCTTGATCTTCAAATTATTAGTTTCTGCCTCATCAATCCTGACTAATCCACTTTTACATGAAGAAATGCTTTCTAGCTTGTTAAATTTTTATACGGAACATATGCTTTGATATTTGAATTCATTTTTCTGTTACTAACCGTACATTATCTTTTGTTTATATAATTTTCTTTTTTGGTTAATCTCTATGATGTCGTGAATCGATTATTTTTTATTTTTTTTTATTTTTAATTTTTAATTTTAATTTTATTTTTTGGGTTTTCGTGGAATCTAATAGCTGACATGTCATTTTCTTTTTCATTATTAAGTTGTTTCTCTATTTCCATATTTTTTACTTTCCCTTATGTTTTTTAAAGCTTGTTATTTGATATTAGATCATTGATCTTAAGAAATTTGACATATTTGCAGGTCTTTGTCAAGTGGTCAACGTGGGGAGGTTTATGAGTTGAATGGGGACCGAGTTGCTGTTATTCTGGATATTGGTGAAAATAGAGATGGAGAGAAGGATGAAAAAGTTGCAGAGCAAGCTGCAAAACCATCAGTATATTGGATTCATGGTATATCTCATAAACATCAGTGAATATGATAATTTATGATCTAATATAATGTAAATATTTCGGTTTTGCCATGGTTTCATGTCATATCGTCTTCATGCCTGTTGGATTAAATTGACATAGATAATAAGCTGTTCAGGTTTTTTTTTCTAAGAACTGGTAGGATTGTTCATGATACTGTTGACTTGCATGTATATTTCATGTAATATGTTGGAACAATTGTAACAAGTCTGAGAAGAATGCATAAATTCTATCACTACAAAATGTTGCATGGAAGAATTGTTCCAAATGTAATTTACTATGCCAAAGTACTAAGAGAAATTTCCATCATCATCTCTTTTTTAATTTACTATCATTCAGAGCTCCAATTGGGACACTTGTTGAATGTGTCTGCATTATTTTACTTAATATATGTGCAAAGGAATTGGTGCATTCTCAGGAATCTATTGAAATGCATTACTTTATATAGTGATCTATTTTCTAAGGTTCTCTCAAATGTACTCTACATTTCGGGAAGTAGTTGATTCCAAACCTAATGTTAGCCAATATGAAACACTTGGGTCGTTGTCCACTTATTGTAGGTAGGTTAATATTGATCCATTTCTTGTTTTTAAAATTAATATTTATGAAAATTGTTGTATGGAAGGTGTCAGCTAGTTGAAATGGGGGCTGTCCCTGGCCTCTTTTGTGTATCCTTCTCTTTGGACTAAAAAAGAAAAAGAAGTCATCTTGTTAATGTGATGACATGAAAAGTACGAAGTATAGTTTTATTCTTTTTGGGGAGGGGCCCCCGCGCCCAGGGGGGATATGAACAGTAGAAATTCATCCTGTAAAATCAAACGATCAAAGCAACTAGTTTGGGAAATCTAAACAAACAAATTTTATAGAATCCAAAAGCATATAGACTTTCAGCCCCACAGTGGTGGCAAGTTTTTATTTATTTTTCTATAAATACATTTTTTTAGTAATGTACGAGTGTATCATTAGGGCAGTTCAAGTAGGGAGGTATATAGGCTGAAGCCCAAGGGATAATTTAGGTTCATTTGGGTGAGAGCTGTAGATATGTACGGACTTTGCAAATCTATTATGTATATAAAATTCATTAATCTAAGCATTTGTATTCCTTGTTCTGTTTAAAAGTTAGATTTAGTTATGCTATCTGTGGACCGGTATACGGTCTTAATAAATTTGTCGTTTATAACGTAACCTGTTTGTTTAAATGAAGCTTGACGAAAGAGAGAGAGAGAAAGAGAATATATGAAAAATTATATGGTATTGAGTAAGTAATACAATAATACAATGGTGTTTATATGGGAGAAGTTACGGGAGTAGGTGAGTGGAGAACTAGAAAACCCTTTACATGGTAATTCTATATATGGTAATGAGGGGCAGGTGACAACTCATACAATACTAATTATACACGTGTGACAACTCATACAATACTGTACGACACTCCCCCTCAAGCTGGAGAGTAAATGTCAATAACTCCTAGCTTGCTACATATGGAATCAGTAGAGTTGTTGGAAAGCGCCTTCATGAAGATGTTTGCCAGCTATCTACCAGAAGGAACAAAAGTGTAACAATCTCATTCGAGTCAACTTTAGATCGAATGAAATGGCAATCTACTTCAATGTGTTTAGTCCTCTCATGGTAGACTGGATTACTAGCAATATGAATAGCTGCCTGATTGTCACAATGGAGAGGAATTGGGTACTGGACTGAAATCCCAAGTTCCTGTAAAAGAGTTTTCAACCAAGTAAGTTCATAGGCAGTTTGTGCCATGGCACGATACTCTGCTTCAGCATTAGAACAAGCCACAACTGACTGTTTCGTACTCCTCGAAGTTACTAGATTTGCTCCTATGGAGGTGTAGTCACCTGTGGTGGATCGTCGATCAGAAGGAGAACCGGCCCAATCTACATTTGTATATCCCTCAATCCGAAGATGTCCAGAAGATCGATAAAGTAGACCACGTCCCAGAGCACCCTTGAGATACTTCAAGATGCGTACAACTGCCTCCATGTGAGGTACCTGAGGACTTGTCATGAACTGGCTTACAACATTGACTGCATATGAGATGTCTGGACGATTGATTGTGAGGTAAATAAGTTTACCTACAAGTCTCCGATACATCTCTGGATCATCGAGTGGGTCACCATCATCCACCTTAAGTTTTACATTAGTCTCCATGGGTGTAGCTACAGGTTTCGAACCAAGATATCCAACATCCTTTAATGGATCAAGAGTATACTTCCGTTGAGAAAGACTAATGCCTTGCTTCGACCGAGCCACCTCAATTCCTAGAAAATACCGAAGTTTGCCCAAATCCTTGGTAAGGAAGCTAAAACTCAAGTGATGGATTAGAACTTGTATCCCATCTTTGTCACTGTCGGTTCTAACAATATCATCTACATATACCACAAGAATCACAATACCACGTTTTGTTTTCTTAAAAAAGAGAGAGTGGTTAGCTTGGCTTCTGGTCATACCATGAGCTACCACTGCTTTACTAAACTTATCAAACCATGCACGAGGGGACTGTTTGAGGCCATAGATAGACTTCTTGAGATGACACGCACACACTGCCCCTTATACTCAAACCCAGGTGGTTGAGTCATATAGGCTGTCTCATTAAGGTCACTGTATAGAAAGGCATTTTTAACATCAAGTTGATGAAGTGGCCAGTCTAGATTAGCTGCAAGAGAGAGTATCACGCGAACATAATTCAGTTTAGCCACAGGAGAGAATGTCTCAGTACAATCAAGGCTATAAGTTTGAGTGTAGAGCTTTGAGACGGTCAACAGTATCATCAAACTTCTGTTTAACAGTAAAAACCCAACGACAACCAACAACTTGAGTATCAGCAGGCTTAGGAACAAGGTCCCAAGCATGATTCAATTTTAAAGCGTTTATTTCTTCTTCTATAGCTTTCCTCCACCCTGGATGAGAAAGTGCCTCCCTGTAGGACTTAGGAAGAGCAATAGAGGATAATGACAGAGAAAAAGCTTGAAAGGAGGAAGACAAGTTATTATACGATACAAAATTAGAGATAGGGTGATTGGTACAATACCGTTTACCTTTCCAAACAGCAATAGGTTGATAAGGATTAGAGTCCTGAGAGATGGAAGAATCTGCAGGCGTTGAAGCGACGGGTGGAAATGGCAAGGCTGGGTTTACTACCTCAGTCGTTGGAACATGATTAACTACTCTTTTCCGGTGACGAGCATAGACATGAAGAGCCGGTGGGATGTCAGAATCAAAAATTGGAGTTCGAAGAACATACTTTTAAAGAACAGAGTCTTCCAGGCGACTGCCTTCTTGAGAATAATAAGGAACATCCTCAAAGAAAGTTACATTTGCACACACAAAATGTTTACGAAGAGTTGGACTGTAACATTTATATCCCTTTTGAGTGCGAGAGTAACCTAAGAAAATACATTTGTGAGCACGAGGATCAAGTTTGTCTCGTCCCGGCTTAGAGTATGAACAAAATAGATACACCCAAACACCTTTGGAGGAATGGAAAAATGATTTTTGTCAGAAAACATCATTTGGAAGGGTGATTTTCCTTGAAGGACCCTAGAAGGCATGCGGTTTAAAAGATAAGCATCAACCAGAACTGCATCTGCCCAAAAATGTTTTGGAACATGCATTTGAATTGTCAAGGCACGAGTGACAGCTAGGAGTGGGCCATTCTTCCGTTCAGCAACTCCATTTTGTTGAGGGGTATCAACATAAGATATTTGATGGATAATGCCCCTTGACTCAAGAAACTTTTGAAAAATATTAAGTTTATATTCAAGGGCATTATCAATTCTAAGAACAAGTAATTTTGCATCAAACGGATTTTGAATTTCAGCATAAAAGGATTGAAAAACAGAGAATACTTGAGATCTATCTTTAAGAATATAAACCCAAGTTAAACGTAAATAATCATCAATAAATGACACAAAATAATGAGCACCAAATAAACTAGTAGTACGAGCTGGTCCCCAAATATCCGAATGTACTAACTCAAAAGGTTTTCAACTTTTATCAAAACGAGACTTAAAAGTAGCCCGGCGATGTTTACTAAGTTCGCAAGTAGTACAATTAAACTTAAAAAAATCAACTAAAGAAGGGACCAAGGCTCGAAGACTATTTGAAGAGGGATGTCCAAGGTGGCAATGCCATTGGTAAGCTGAAGAAGAGGTGGAATGTAGAGTTGGTGGAACAGTAGTTGGCTGGAAGTAGTGAAAACCATCCTTCTCAAACCCCCCACCAATCGTCTTCTTTGTCTTGAGATCCTGAAAGACACAACGGGAAGGATAAAAAGTAACTGAGCAATTTAAATCTGATATGGTTTTGCGAACTGACAATAAATAGAATGAAAATTGAGGGATATATAAAACTGATGAAAAAGTGAGACTAGAAGTGTGGAAGGTACCAATTCCATGAACAGGTGATATGGCACCATTCGCTATAGTAACAACCGATGGTGAGAAAACATGTCCAACTTGAAACTAAGTACGAAGTTGTTGAGAGTCCGAAACGAGTTGCAAAGATTCGAGACGAGTTGATCCGAAGATGCGAGACGAGTTGATCTGTAGATCCGAGTCTGAATAAGACTAAAAAAAAAAAATTAAGGAGGGATCGATTTCCACATGAGAGAGAGAGAGAGAGAGAGAGAGAGAGAGAGAGAGAGAATATATGAAAAATTATATGTTATTGAGTAAGTAATACAATAATACAATGGCGTTTATGTAAGAGAAGTTACGGAAGTTGGTGAGTGGAGAACAAGAAAATCCTATACATGGTAATTCTATATATGGTAACGAGGGGTAGGTGACAACTCATACAATACTAATTGTAGATGTTTGACAACTTATACAATACTGTACAACAAAGCTCAATTAAGCCATCACATGTGTTGTAAAGCATAAAACGGAAGTGAAGAGAGAAATGAAACACGAAGAACACAAGGCCTACATCCACGGCACAAAGATCCCAAAGGGCTACATCACTTCATAATATATTCTCTCTTAATCTTTGTATACAATGATCACCTCTATTTTTAGGTGAAATAATAGAAGTGATAAATATGGAAAATACATGAATGGAAGATTCCCAAAATCAATACCATAAATCACTCCAATCAATATTCTATCATATTCTAAAATCTCTCCTATGATATTTTCATATCAAATATTCTGTCAAGGAGTAATTTAAGGGTTCCTATAATACTATTTTCCAAATATAACATCTTCTAACAACATGGAACCATAAAATCTAATTATAATTGTTCTCATTAATAAAAATTGTGATAATTGATAGAAAATATTTGAAAAAGAAGTCATATATATCCATCCGGGGTGGTTAGAGACTTAGAGTTAAAAGGGAGAAGTTTCATAATATTCGCGCGTAAATGGGAGAAGTCATATGATTACATCCATCCGTGGTGGTTGGAGAGATAAAAAGGGAGGAAGTTTCATAGAATTTGCGTGTAAATGAGAGATTTGATATTTGAAAAATAAAATAAAAAAGGTATGGATGGGTTCCTTCCGAGACATCTGTGATTGTGTGCGCGTGTGCGTGTGAGAGAGAGAGAGAGCAAAAATGATTAGAAATTAACCCTCCCCTGAGGGCTCTCGTCCGTGTATAGGAGAACTACAAATCCCTCAAATCGTTTGATAAGGGGAAAGAGAGGGAATGAGGGAGGGAGAGAGGGTCTGTAGTAGTTGCATATGATCTATTGGGAATGCACAACACATCTCTTTTGAGGAATTTCAATCATGTTTATAAATCCCTTAAGTAAAGACTTCTTGTGCACCATCACAAGATGGCTTTTGGTCTTAAATGATGTGGTTCAATTAACATATTCATCTATTCACATTTAAATGGTTAAAATATATATATCTGAAAAAGCACTTGGTGTGTTTGCCACTTGTCTCTATTGAGACTTGAACCCCGTGTGTGTGTGAGAGAGAGAGTGAGTGCCACTTGTCTCTATTGAGACTTGAACCCCCTGTGTGTGTGAGAGAGAGAGAGAGTGAGTGAGTGAGAGAGAGGCTTGAATCAGCTGTTGGGGCATTTGTACGTTTGTGGATTCATGTCTCAGAATTTCAAGGGGGAGAGGCTTTTATCAGCTGTGGGGTCTTTTGTTACGTTTGTGGATTCATGTCTCAGAATACAATTCAGATCCCTGATTGACAGGGCTTGAAAGAATTAGGAATTTTGAACTTTTTCAACTCTTAAAGGTGGATTTTGAAACTTGGGTATTCTTCAATGCTTTGAGGCCTTGGATCCCTCATTCAAGCACAACCTCAGCATTTTGAGACTGAAAGAGACATTTTTGAGTTTCATGGCTCAAAGGGAGTGGGAATATGTCCATCAAATGGTCGAAGCATGATAAACTTGAACGACTTATCTTATATGATATTTTCCCTCTGGAACTAGATCACGCTGGGTTGGAGCCTGAAATTTTCCTTGTAGGGCCACAATAAATTTCGTGGGTGTTGGAATGGAAACATGTATCTTGGTGGAGCCATATTGAGGAAGGACTGTAATCGGCATACATGGCCCTGCAATATCTATGTTAGCCCTTAGCTACAACCATATTTGAATAATAATCCCGCTGCTATTTTTCAGCTTTTCGCATATTCCAATTAACTTCTGGTATCACTTTCTTTTACCTTTATTGCTTTATTAGAATTGCATAACATGAAATGATCATATGCTAACACTTATGGACACTGTCACTCAGCTTTTGTTTTTAGGGGAAATACCATACTTAAGGACTTTTAGTCCCAAGTTGCACATTTGAATTGCTAATAGACAAACTGACAAGCTTTGTTTACTTACAGTTAAGTACGTTGAGCATGATCTTGATACTCAGGCAGAAGACTGTTATATCGCAATGGAGGCTTTGAGTGAGGTATGATGCTCAAAAATCATTGTAGATGTTGTATGAGGTAAAATTTTGTGTACAATTAGTATCTCTAATTTAATTTTACTTTGCTTTCTGACACTTTCTGCAGGTTTTGCGTTCTAAGCAACCTCTTATTGTCTATTTTCCGGACTCTTCTCTATGGTTATCAAGGGCTGTTTCCAAGTCAAATCGTAAAGAGTTTGTCCATAAGGTGCAGGAAATGTTTGACCAGTTATCAGAACGTGTGGTATTAATTTGTGGACAGAACAAAGCTGAAGGAGGGTCAAAAGAGAGAGAGAATTTTGTAAGCTTCAAATTTAACATCAAATCTTTTTGTGTGGGTGGGTGAGAGTGCTGAAATTTTCTATTTTCATTTTTATATGTTATTTGTAACTTTCTTTTCTTTTATGTTAACAGACAATGATTCTTCCGAATTTGGGTCGCTTGGCAAAGTTGGTAATGTTCCTTTATCTTTAAGTGCATTATGTATATATATCAAAACTTATCGAACTTTCTTGAATTTTCTTATTGTTATATACTAATGGTTTAATTGGCTTACTAAAATGTCTCATCTTTTCTGAATGTTATTCATATTATGAACCTCAAGCTTTTGGAATGGGATCTACATTTTCTTCCCCGTTTTAGGGGAACTTTATCTGATTTATGAATATGTTTTCTAGCTACATAGTTTGGACATGTGTTATTTCTTAGCGTCTTAAATTCTATCTATATAAGTGTGACTGCTCTGATAATATTTTCTAAGCTTTCGCTTTTAATTTTAAAGGTATATGTTGAGTACACAATATAATAGTAGCACTCTTCCATTTAAGCCATCCTTCTATAAATCTGTGAGCAACACTATCTCTAATCTTTCTATCTTTGTGAATAATAAAGCCTAGGTAAAGATTGTCCATTTTTTGATATTTCTATACTCTTGATCTTCACATTTTCGTTTGTACTTCTAGTTTGCTTCCAAATCTTTAAATTTGCTACCAATTCTTTAATTTCATTAGACAAAATGATGTCATCCGGAAAGAGCATACACCGTGGAACCTGTACTTAATGTGTTTTGTCTTTTTATCCATAATCAATGCAAAAGGTAAGTGCTTATGCTGATACCTGATGTAGGCCATGGTAATTGGAAAGTTACTTGTTTCTCCTGTAGTTGTTCTTATTATAGTTACAACTGTGTCTTAAATTTCCTACACCATGTAAACGTTTCTGCTCGTGACTCCTTTTCTTTACCTAAATGATATCTTTAGGGATCTTATCGTAGGCTTTTTCCAGGTTAATAAAAATCATTTATAACATTTTTCTTCTTCTCACAACATCATTTGCTTAGTTTCCTTGGTAAATAAATAAATTCAGTTGTTGACCTGACACAAATCCAAATTGATCATGTTGTTTCAAGTTTTAATCTCTTCTCATCAACTCTCTTCATAAATCATAGCATGACTCAGTAATTCAATTCCGCAATAATTTACATATTTTCAAAGCTCCTTTTTTTCTATTTATATGTATTAAAAATACCTTTTTGTTACGCAACTATTTGTTATTATGATGTTAGTAAATAATTTTGTTAACTAAGACATGATATCATTCCCTAAGCACTTTCAAAATGTTAATAGGAGTATGGTCTTAAATCTCTTCATGTTTTGTGTCCCTCAATGATTTTTACCTGACAACTTGATCTTGTGTAAATATTTGTTTTATCTAATATTTCCTATGTTACTAGGGCCAGCTCATTCTTTAGCCAATTGCCTAAGGCCCCACATGAAAAAGGCCCAATTGGATTTGATGTTACTTTAATTGTATCTCTAAAGGCCAAAGTTGATTTCATGTTACTTTAGTTTTATCTCTTTCTTTCTTTTAGACTTCCTCACTTGTTATTAACATCTTTTGTTTGATAAGTAAAATTTCAATAAAGGCGCTCAAAAGGGAAGCGCTCCCAAGAGAATACACAAAGAGCCGACAGTGGCTTACTATAGTTTCAAACTATCAACAAATCCTTCACAGATTTATAATTTCACTGATTTACCCAAAAGAATAAAGAACTCTGAATGATAGATTTGAGAGACCAAATAGGAGTCTCATCTCCATCAAAAGATTTCCTATTTATCTCTTGCCCTCCAAGCATCTCTAGGTCAGCTCTCCACTGTACAGCCTATCCAAGCCTCAATCATGTCTACATAGATCCAGTAGACACCCAATACATGTCGAACACAACAAAAATCATAGACCAAACATCCATCACCACTGGATAATGCAGAGGGAGGTAATTCATCGACTCTCCGCCTTCTTACACATACAAGGTTAGTTCACCCCAATCTTTTACCTCCTTTTGAAATTGTCTAGGGTCAAGATCCTCCCAGGCATTGCTGACTATGCGAAAAAAGGCCACCTTTAAGGGGGATTTTGATCTCCAAATGCCCTTCCAAGGAAAATTCAGAGCCGGAATCTCCCGATAGAATTGTCGTACTCCAAAAATTCCCCGTGAGGAATGCTTTTAGACCATCTCTTCCATCCCCTCTCGTCCACCACCTGACTATGCAACAAAGATAAAAAGCTTGCTACCTCCGCAAGCTCCTAATCATGGAACTCTCTCTGAAACTGCACATCCCAAGTCGTCCTCCCGCTATCAAGTTAATAACAATTGGCAACCAAGGCATTTCTGTCTGTAGCAATCCTGAAAAGCCGTGGACTAGCCATAGCAGTATCCTCACACTAGTGGTCCTCCCAAAATCTGACAAATCTCCCACTCCTAACCCTGAATCGGATGTGTTTGGAGAACTCATGCCAACCCTTCTGGATATGTTTCCATCCCCCCACATGGGAGACCTCACCTCCCTAGATAGCCAACCCCCAACACCCTCCCTAGTCTGGCAAACTATGACTCTCCTCCACAATTTGGACCTCTCTCCCCCAAATCTCCATAGCCATTTACCCAATAAAGTCTTGTTGAACAAGTCCAACCTCCTAATCCCCAACCACCCTGTCAAATAGGAGTACACAGCCTCCCCCAATTCACCAAATGCTATTTGAACTCATCTCCCATACCACCCCACAGGAAGTCCCTCGGGAGCTTCTCCAGCCTCCTGATAACTGCCATTGGCGTCTGAAATATGGACATAAAGGAAGTTGGAAGAATCGAAAGGGTAGAGTTATGTGGCCCCCTTTCGGAAGATATTATTTCTTTCTACCAGCAAGTCTTCTCTCAAAACGCTCTACAACTGGATCCCATATGGACACCCTCCTCTATGAGGCCCCAAAGACAAGACCACATAAGAGATCGGGAAGGATCCCACCTCACCCCCAAGGATATTGGCAAAACCATAAATCTCCTCTACCACCCAAACTGGCACCATGTGACTTCCCAATATTGATCTTCAAGATGAACTCACCTTAAGTATCGGTCCTCTGCCGCATCTCAAAAGACAATGATGTCATCCGCAAATAGCAAATGAGATACATCCAACTGATTGGGATGCTCTCTACCCACCATAAATCTTGTAATTAGCCCAGCCCTTCTGCCCTCCTCATTAATTTATTGAAGGCCTCCATGATGATCAGAATTGGGAAAGAACTCGGCTGGAGAACCATTCACCGGGATAATCACACTGTTGAATACAGTGATATATCCACCTCCTCCAACTATGCCCGAACCCCATCCTCTCCAACATATACATCAAGAAGTCCCAATTCACGTTGTTATCTCTCTTTCTAAATTCTGTATGATAAAATGCATATTAATTCAATACTTATTATTTGATGCTAAGTGGTTTTGAATCCTACGAAGTATTGTCAATTTATATCACCTGGTTGCTTTTCCTTCTCAGCCTCTTCCTTTGAGGCGACTTACAGATGGGCTGAGAGCAACAAAGAGATCGGAGGATAATGAGATCGATAAGCTCTTCAATAACGTTATTTGCATACATCCCCCAAAGGTAATTATCTGTCCGATTTATTTATTCAGTATATCTCAAACAGTGACATGATACTTTGAGATACACATGATTAGTATTTCAACATGTGTCTTGTTGCAAATTCTTTCCTTTACTTTCCGTATTATGGTTGGGATTTAATCAGCAGAATAATGCAAGAGGCTTAAATTTTTTCAGTAGAATATTTATTATCAACTCCTTTTATTTTTATACTGTCCCATTGTTGCTTTTAAGACCTGTCTCTGTTCAAATCATATGTGGTGGCCTTCCAGAATCTGAGGTGGAAACATGTTTTCTCATGTCATACTTTAAACTTGAAATGTGTTTTCCTGCATTAAAATATTGGCATGTTCTCAGATTCATTTCCTTTGTAAATGGTATAATTCTGCTTGGACTCTCTGCATAATAATTGGGCCTGTTCTTTTTCAGAGATTCTGAGAATGGAGAGAATTGAAGGAATATAAAGACCGATTTGATGTCTCACATCTCAGTTAATATTTATTGAATGCTTCATTTCACAGTTTATTAATCCGAACCTAACTTGGCATTAATTGTGCATTGCAGTTGCTGTTTTCTAATTTTATTATATTATGAGGTCATTATTGCTGCTTATGTGCTCATTCTTGTTGTAATCCTGATTTCATGCTCAAAGAGATTAAGGGCTGAGGATCTTGGCAACTTAGCCCTCCTATTTTTTGCTTCTCTTTTCCTTCTGCTGATGTCTAATTAGTGTAAGCTGTGAAGGAGGACTAGTTCTTCAAATTTTCCTTTTATTATTATTTTTGTTCTGTTTCCCCTTCTTCTTGTTCTAAGTAGTTTCCTATCAAAAAAGGGTAGAGTGCAAAAAAATCCCTTGTAATATTGAAATAGCCCCATGGTGTATTTAGGTGAGCTTTGACAAATCAGACCTAGAGATGGAATCCTTTCCCAGGGCATCCTTTCCCGTGGAAGGTTATTTGGCGCTCTAAGGCCCCTCTCAAAGTGGCTTTCTTTGCGTGGTCATTCATGTTGGAAAGATCTTGACCCAAGATAAGTGGTGGTTAACTGTTGGTACATGTGTAAGAGAAATGAGGAAACGGTTGACCATCTTCTTTTGCATTGCCCAGTGGCTCAGGATTGTTGGTTTTTGTTGTTGTGTTGTTTGGGGTTCAGTGCGTGCCCAGGTCCTCCAGAATCTTGGTTGAGGCTTGGAGAGGTTGTATGGTGGGGGCCCCAGTTCGTGATTTCTGGCAGGTTGTGCCTCTGTGCGTCTGGTGGTGTTTGTGGCTTGAAAGAAATAGGAGATCCTTCGTAGGAAAGGAGAATCCTATTGGCATGTTGAAGTTCTCCATTATTAGCACTCTTATTTGTTGGGTTCTAGGGAGAAATTGTAATTCCATGGAGGAAATAGTTGATTTTTTGAACTCTCTGAGAGTTTAGAGGGCCTATTAGGCCTTGTGTATCTTCTGAGGGATCCCTTTTGAAAAGGACCTAGAGAGATGGAATCATTGCAGATATATTATCTTAAACCTCTATGGTTTGATGCACTTTTGGCAAAAATCTGCTGAGATTCAGACAAGATATTGGTGATATTGTTGAATAAAGCTTTCAAAACATTCTGTGAGGTCCAATTGTGATGATGAACATACCTCAAAAGTATTCAACATTCTGCATAAAAAATTACATTGTGAAGAGGTTTTGTTTTATGTTTCATGTAGAGGATTGGAGATGAAGTGTTTCTGTTATTGATGAGGGCAGAGTTGATGATATAAGCAAAGGTTGCACATATATCGTATAGGAAATAATTAGTTCACAAATTTTTCTAAATACAGTTTGTATCATTCCACCTACAAGAAATGTTTGCAATTTTGCATCATTCCAGTTTTATCTTTTATTATTTTGTCTTTTAGATGTGTCTTTGCGTTATGTCTGCTATAACATATCGGTCAATAGATGCGATGCTGAGTTTTAATGTGGCCCACTAATACTCTGACCAAATTGATTCCTAAAACCATGCTGACGTATCATGCCTCATTCCAAGCCTCCTTGCATCATGCATTGCTTTTTAATATCATTATTCAGTATAACTGATTGTTCTATAATGGTTTATACTTTTTAATTGTTTTTGCATTCATTTTTGTACTGATCTTCTTGTGTGTGTGCAGGAGGATGATTTCCTTAGGACATTCAATAAGCAGGTTGAAGATGACAGGAAAATTGTAATATCAAGGAGCAATTTAAGTGAGCTACACAAGGTATGGAAATAAAAACTTAAGTGATGAGTCTATGAAGAGAATTTTGTAGTGAAGGGTGCTGTGCGGGGCAATTCTACTTTGTTACATTTGATGAACATGTTATATAGTGTACTAATTTTGGTGCATGGGATTTCATGTGCAACTAGATCCCTTGGATCTGTGTTTCTGAAATAGTTGTGTGCTTCAGGTTCTCGAGGAACACGAGCTATCCTGCGCAGACCTGTTGCATGTAAATACTGATGATGTGATACTGACAAAGTCGAGTAAGAATTTACGATGACCATATTCTTATTTTTTTCTTATTTGATCAACAAGTAGTTGTTAGATTCTGGTATGCATCTTATAGTTGAGTGCTAAATAACTGAAGGTGCTTTATTAAACAATAATTGTATCCAGTTCTGGAGATTTCTGGTGTGGCTCGTATTCTTGGCTAGATGAATATGTTGGGCTTCATGGTTCTGGGTTAGGAAGATCGAAACTTTTACTGATTAGGAAATAAATTCCTGATGTAGCTCTATTTTGTGATATTCATATATGTACCATAAACCACCTATAGGAATAATGACCTCAAACCTACCAAATCTGGAATCCATCCAATAGCACTCATCTGCACCCTTCTCGACCACCTTCTGATTGTAAAGCAACATCAAAGGGCCAATGATGCCCTCTAACTCCTAATTCTCTATATACCTCTTGAATTGCACATCCCATGTCACCCTCCCTCTATCAAGCCGATAACAGTCAACAACCAAGATCTGCTTCTCTGACGCAATTCTGTAAAGCCTCAGAAAGGCTGTGGCTAGCACCCTATCCCCGCACCAAGGGTCAGTCCAAAACGAATGTGCCTCCTGTTCTTCACCCTAAAAAAAATATGTTTTGAAAATTCATTCCACCCTTTTCAAATGAATGTCCAAACCCCCACACCCGCTGGACCACTTACCTCCAAAGAGCTCCAACCACCCACTCCCTTCTAAATCCACCCTGTATGATTCTCTTCCATGACCTGTCCCTCTCCACCTGAAACCGCCAAAGCCATTTGCCTAGCAAGGCTTTGTTGAAAATGTTGAGCCTGTTAAACCCCAACTCACTAGATGTTATTTAAACTCATCTCCCATGCCACCCCACAAAAAGTTTCTTTGAAGCTGCTCTGTCCTCTTCACCACAGCTATGAATCTGAAATAAGGATACAAAGCAGTAGGAAGGCTCGAAAGGGTACTCCATAAGGGTTATGTGCCCTTTTTGATAGGTATTGCTTCTTCCAACTTGCCAGCTTCCTCTCTAATTGCTCAACACTCTCCTTGACATACCCCCAACAATGTGCCCAGATAACTCATTGTGAAAGACCTACCCCCCAGGCCAGAACAATCTCTTTCTTTCCAAAATTGTTGTGCAGTCTAGACACAGCCTGAAAACACACCAGCATGTATCTTTAGCAAGGTTGTTAGGATGGGGGTTCTATGTAGGACTGATGGATGGTCCATAGGATCGGAAGGAGGATTGTAAGATGCTATAAAACTAATATAAAAAATGAACTGAAACTAACTTTCTAAATAAAACTCTTTTCAAATAAATAGGGAAGTGTTAGATATGAAAATAATACTTTTTCGTTTTTTTTAATTATTGGCGCATATTACTTGGAAAATACGGGTTTGACTATGTTTGACTTTTCTCTCTTCTCTCTCCTCTCTTTTTGACGTCGGAGTCTTCCACTCCAGCGTCCACGACTGTTTCTGGTTTCTCATATTTTTGGCAAGGAAATGCATCGATCCTATCTCAGTGTTGCGACCCTTCCATGTCTCAATCTTCACGGGAAAATCAAAAGCTGCTCTATAGGCAATGATCTGGTTTATAGGGTTGATCATCAAAGCATCCAGGAGCGTGAATCTGTACTACGATCATGCCTCGTAGGTCGTTTTGACAGAGACGGGGGGTGTCTTGAAGGGATTGAGGCGTGGGTGTCGAAAACTTAAAAGGCTTCATGTGGGGTGAACGTGTCTCCTTTACCTGATGATCTGCTCCTGTTTAGGTTCCCATCGGAGACTGAGGCCTTAAGGGTGTTGGATGAAGGGAGAAAAAGATGGGGTGACGCCTTATTATCCATCGACATTTGGTACTTCGCCGCTGGTTGTTTTGCAGTAAAAGAACGAGTAATACGAAGGGTGATCCTGTTTGGTTTGCCCCTCCATCTCTGGTGCAACAAGTTATTTGAAGCAATTGGGAACTTATGTGGTGGATTTAGAGGTGTTGAGGCGGACGTCTCGGCGTGTGGACAGTGAATTCTCCTCTATGTTTCCGTCGGAAAAGTGATGCCGAAGTACGTTTTTGTCGAAGACCAACGAGTGGCTTACAGGGTCAACTTGATAGAAGAAATAATACCTCGTATCCTTCCGAAATCTTACTATGGTGTTGGAGAGTAACATATCCTGGCTGCTACAGCTGGAGGTAGTCGCTGAAATGCACAGATCTACCACGGTGTCGAAGGAAAGAGGCGACTACCTATTCACGCGCAAGAAGCACGTAGAGGGGCCATCAATCAACCCCTTAATCACCGCCTTACGTTCCCTCGTAATATCCGCGCTAACGGATACCAACCAACGTGTCAGAGATCGAGGCTTTGAGGGAGTCTTTAATGCTGCGGATTCTGATGGGCCTAAGTGCGGATCTGAAGCGGGTTACGGGCCTATTTCGTCAAATGTTGTTCATCCCGGTCCACAGGAATTGCAGAGGGCTGTTCATCGGGGGCCTCTTTCTTTTAAGAACAAGCCTAGCCCACCGTCCACTGCCAATTCAAGTCATGGACCAAATGTGAGTAATCTGAAGAGAGGTTTTGAAGGGGACCAAAAATAAAATGTTAGTTTCTTTTATTAATTCCAAGCCCAGCCCACCTATTTCTAAAGGAGTTAGTGATTTACAGAGGCGTCGTTCTGATGATACCTCTGCAATCTTCTGGAATTGTCCGGAGAAGAGAAGGTGGATGAACTTATCTACTGCAGCGACTGGTGGAGTAATATTGAGATGGGTTTTCCGTCATTCTTAATGTTGCGCAGGCATCTCATCTTCATCTCTCTCTGATATGAAAGGAAGAATTGTCAGGTCTTTGTCTCGGGACTTTAACAGAAATCCTCACGGAGTTAGATGGTCTCGAAAAGAGAAGCAGAAGTGGACTTCTACTAATGTTCCAGCTACACCATCAGTTTCACATCCTCAGAATCTTAATGTTCCATCCTCTTCTTCTACCCCTTCTTGTGTGTTGAGGAGAGCCGGTGTTGTGTAGGAACTAGAGAAGAGATGCGAGTTGACTGTCACGAACAATGGAATTGATTCTTCGCATGGGTTGAATACGGAAGGGCTGAAGGATAGTGAGTCTGGCGTTTCTAGGCAGATGAAAATTGCAGATTGTGCAGTCAAGAAATTATCTGAAGGGGTTCCAGTTTGTGTGGGCAGAGACCTGCATTTCCAGCTGTCCAATGAAGAGGCCGTAGCCTTGCTCAAAGAGCTTTGTTTAAGTGTCGCTCTGAAAGGTCTTAACTGCTTGCCTTACATAGGGACTGACGAGACTGATTTTGTTACTGAACCTGATTCTTTTTATGAGAATGACAGAGAGTTGGAAGAGGAGGCGTTTGATGATTTGGGTTCTATCCAATAGGTTTGCTCCAATGAGCTTACACCCTGGGTGGAGATTGGTCCTGAAATCCTACAGGAGGTACCATTGGCTACGGTGCGACCTGACGAACAGGTTGCTAACATGGGGAAAGATTGGGTAGTTGACAATATTGGAGTACTAGTGAGCTTTTGGGAGTCTCTTCAGAAGGTAATGACGATCAGACATTATCTATCCTTCAAGAAATTGTGGAAGGGAGAGAGGTTGCAGTGACCAGTGAAGTAATGAACACGAAGCCTTTATCATCTTGGAAAGGAGTACAGGAGATAAAGAATCTCATTTCTGAAGTCAACTACGAAGGGAAAGGAGGAGTGGCGAAGGAAAGGGAAAGAACCAGGAGCAGGAGTCTCAGGAAGGGTGGAGGGGAGATTATTTTATCTGGTTTACAATGAAGCTACGAATCATTACTAGGAATGTTCGTGGTCTTAACGATCTGAACAAGAGAAGGGTGGTGAAGGTAGCTTTAAGGAAGTGGGGTGCCCAGCTTATTTGCTTACAAGAAACCAAGCTGGCATCCATTACTGACAGGGTGGTTAAGAGTTTGTGGGGAGGACGGTTTGTGGAATGGGAGGCCTTGAATGCTATAGGTTCTTCGGGTGGGATATTAGTCATGTGAGATAGTAGGTGGTTAACTCGAATGGACGTCTGGATGGGGAGATTTTTTGTTTCTTGTGTACTTAAGTTGGAAGAGGACAAATTCAAATGGGTTTTTACCGGAGTCTATGGACCGGTTGTTGATGATGAGCGACCTATTTTTTGGGAGGAGCTTTGCCATGTCCAAGGATTGTGGTCTTTTCCTTGGTGCCTAGGAGGGGATTTTAATTCTGTTAGGTCCCCGTCAGAGAGGTCTATAAGGGGAAGAAGATCTTTGGAAATGGATCAATTTTTTGATTTTATTGATGAGCATCTTCTTGTTGATTTACCAATGGAAGGTGTAGCTTATACTTAGTCAAATGGTAGGGATCCTATCACTCTTTCAAGACTGGATAGATTTTTAATTTCTGGGGATAGGGAAGAGAAATTCCCGGATGTTGTTCAAGCGGTGTTAGAAAGGGTCACCTTTGATCATGTTCCTTTGGTCTTGGATTGTGGGGGTTTATGCTCTCAAAGATCCCCGTTTAGATTTGAGAATATGTGGCTGCAAGCGGAAGATTTCCAAGGGAGAGTTAGATCTTGGTGGGAGGGAGTTATTGTCTCAGGATCGCGCAGTTTCACAATTACAAAGAAGTTAAGGGCTCTCAAACTAGCTCTTAAGCAGTGG
Source organism: Cornus florida (assembly GCF_030987335.1). NCBI lineage: Eukaryota > Viridiplantae > Streptophyta > Magnoliopsida > Cornales > Cornaceae > Cornus > Cornus florida. The sequence continues at coordinate 54,272,819 of NW_026775574.1, read as the reverse complement.
AACAAGGATGTCTTCGGGAATTTAGAATGGAGGAAGAATATAGTACTTGCTGATTTTTCTGAGATTGATCGTCTTGAGGAGGCAGTAGGGGATGTGGAATTTCTACGTTCTAGGAGAGCCTCTTGTCAGGCAGTTTTTGCTGAGATTGCTAGTATGGAGAAGATCTCGTGGCGACAAAAATCTCGGGCTCTTTGGCTAAAAGAAGGCGATCGGAACACAAAATTCTTCCACCGGTTAGCTAATGCTCATAGGAGGAGTAATCATATAGGAAGAATTCGGGTGGATGGTGAGGAGTTGTGGAGAGAGGAAGAGGTGCGTAACGGTATTGCTTCCTTTTATCAGAAGCTTTATACCGAGCCTTTAGTTTGGAGGCCCAAACTTGATGGTCTTCATTTTGAGGCTATTTTCGAGCTTGATAGAGATAGGATTGAGAATCCTTTCACTGAAGAAGAAGTTCTTAAAGCTTTATCAAGTTGTAATGGGGGGGACAAACCTCCGGGACCTGATGGCTTTACCATGCGATTTTTGATGGAAAGTTGGGCGGTTGTAAGAAATGAGGTAATGGGTACTTTTCAAGAGTTTCATTCTTTTGGCATCTTTGAGAAGTCGCTTAATGCTTCATTCATTGCCCTTATCCCAAAAAAGGGAGGCGCTTCAGATATAAAGGATTTTCGTTCTATTAGTTTGGTGGGCTGTATTTACAAACTTATTGCTAAGGTGCTTGCTTTAAGGATGAGGGAAGTAATGGATGGGATTATTTCGGATTTCTAGAATGCTTTTGTTGGCGAACGACAAATACTTGATTCAGTTCTTATTACTGGCGAATGCGTGGATTCTAGATTGTGGAGTGGTATTCCTGGAGTTTTATGCAAACTTGATATTGAGAAAGCATATGATCATGTGAATTGGAATTTCCTACTCTATTTGTTACAAAGAATGGGGTTTGGAAGTAAATGGAGGAAGTGGATAGAGACATGTCTTTATTCTGTCAAGTTTTCAGTTCTTGTGAATGGTTCTCCCGTTGGTTTCTTCAGTTGCTCTCGGGGTATAAGATAAGGAGATCGTTTGTCATCTTTCCTTTTTATTGTTGTTATGGAGGGGTTAAGTAGACTTATGCGCAGGGCAGAGGATCTTGGTTTTATAAAGGGTTTCAGGGTGGGCAGAGATTTAGTCTATCAGATGGAGATTTCTCATTTATTCTTTGCAGATGATACCCTTGTTTTCTGTGACATTGATGTGTCTCAACTTCGATACTTGAGGTGTGTATTGACTTGTTTTCAGATAGTTTCCGGGCTAAAGGTCAATGTGGCTAAGTGTGTGCTTGTCCCAGTAGGGAATGTTCAGGATATTTCCTCTTTAGCTGCAGTCCTTGGTTGCGGGGTGAGCTCATTCCCTATTCCTTATTTGGGCTTGCCCCTAGGGGTCTCTTCAAGGTTAGTGGGGAGTTGGGATTCTGTGATTGACAGGTATGTGAAGAGATTGGCAAGATGGAAGAAACAATACTTGTCAAAAGGGGGATTGAAACAATACTTGTCAAGATGGAAGAAACAATACTTGTTCCGTTGCAAATAGGATTGAAAAAATTCAAAGAGATTTCCTTTGGGGAGGAAAGGGCGACGAGTTCAAGTACCACCTTGTCAGATGGGAGGAAGTTTGTAAGCCTGTGAAATTGGGTGGACTTGGAATAAGACGTCTAGTTCCTTTCAATCAAGCTCTCCTGGGTAAATGGTTATGGAGATTTGGGAGGGAAAGACATCGTCCATGGTGCAGGTTAGTCTTTTGTCGGTTTGGAGAAGAGGCTGGAGGTTGGTCTACACTTCCGGTTACCCTGGTGGGAGGAGTAGGGATGTGGAAGGCTATTTGGAAGGGATGGTATGTTTTTTCGGCTCATATCAGATTCAAACTCCGTGATGGTCGTTGCATTCGGTTTTGGGAAGATCTCTGGTGTGGGGATCAGCCACTTTCTTGTACATTTCCTAGATTATTCAGTATTGCTGTTGATAAACACACCTACGTAGTTGACTGTTATCGGCTTGATAGCAACGGGATTGCGTGGGATGTGCATTTTCGGTGCTCTTTTCAGGATGTATCGGCAGGAGGGCGTCGGTAGAGGTAATGATGTTTTAATTTGGGCTCCTCCTTCCCACGGTCGCTTCGAAGTTAGATCCTTGTTCTTATGTTTGTCTAATTTTGTTAATCGAGACTTCCCGTAGAAAACTATTTGGCGGTCTTTGGCTCCAACTACGATGGCTTTCTTTGTTTGGACCGTTGTGTGGGGAAAGATTCTGACAATTGATAACTTGAGGAAAAGGGCAATTGTATCGTTAATCGATGTTGTCTATACAAGGATGATGAGGAGTCCGTTGATCACCTCCTTTTGCATTGCCCCGTGGCGAACGACTGTTGGAGTCTTATTGTTGGGTTGTTTGGCATGTATTGGGTTATGCCACGATCTACTAAGGATTTAATTAATGTTTGGAGAGGTTGTCAAGTGAGAAGAGATGTTCGCGATTTCTGGAGAATTGTACCACATTGTGTATGGTGGTGCATTTGGAAGGAGAGAAATAGCGGAATGTTCGACGGGAAAGAGTCACCCACGGCAATGGTCAAACTTTACATTCTTCGTTCTCTTTTCAATTATGTGAAGAGGAGCTTTTGTTCTTCTTCTGATGATTTAATTACTTTCTTGGATTCTTTGGGGCCTTAGTCCCGGTTCCACTTTTGTAATTGGGACGCGTTCCCCTTTTGAACGCCTTTTTAATGTTATTTTTACTTATAAATAAATAAATAGAGAATAAGGCTAAACACAATCTCATCAACATTTTGGCAAAAATCAATTAACATTAAAAGACAAACACTTAAATCAATTTCTTGATTTCTTCTATGCAAGAATGTTAAACATAATAGTTAAGGAAACAATTAAGGCAAAGCCTAAACAAAGAAAAAAGGAATAGAAAAATAGAGAGAGAAAATAACAATTTGGTGGCCTAATTATCTGAGCAATTATGGCAAAGCCTAAACAAAGAGAAAAAAGGAACAATGAAATAGAGACACAAGAACAACATAGTTGCCTAATCATCTGCACAATTTTGTTGGAACAACTATTTTTTGGTTAAGAAGAACGAAACAGAGGGAGAATGAATAGAGAGGAAAATTCAAAGTCTCTCTCTGTTTTTTGTTCAGAATGGGCAAATAATAGGCGGAGAAACTGTGAGCTCTTTTTGTTTTCTGTTTTGAAAAAGATGGAAAAAAAAAAAAAAAAAAAAAAAAGAAAAGAAAAAAAAAATGGAGCAAAATAGAGGAAACTTTTGAAGTTGGGTTTCCGTTTTTTGCTCTTTTTTTGTTCTTTTTAAATGCAATTAGACTAAAGTGTTGGACTTTATACTTAAAAACCTTAAATTCCTTTGCCAAGAATGAGGCTGTTGGCCCAAATAAATCCAAAAAAAGAACAAAATAACACGATTTAGTAGGATCTGTAGGATCAAGATTTTACGATCCTACCTCCAATCTTACCATAGTCCACAGAATGTTGTTAACATTTCTTCTTGTAGTTAGATGTGTTTTTTAAGTCAACATTTCTCCTTGTAGTTATTTTGATCTTGTGAATAGTGAGACTGAGGGGTTGGAGAGTGCAAACAGTATTCCAAGTTTCATGTGTGTGCTTGTTCTTCCCTCCCCTTCCCTCTTCTCCCCACCAGAATTTTACATTTATATATGTAAATAAGCTCCAGTGATACAAGGATGTGAAAATGGAGAAAATTATAGGATAGCCGATAGCTACTCTTTACTACCGTGGTTACTGGGAGGTGTTGGCTCCCCTTATTGATCAATACCTGATGAACTTAAAACCAAAATTTCCGTAAAACTAGAATAATGCAAAATTGCATCTTGAAAAGAAATCAAATCATCAAAGATAAAAATGATACAAGAACAGCAAAAGTAAGTGGTTTTTAGAATGGCCTTTCAGGGAACCTGTCTCATTTGTCTAGGGTTTGATATCCATGTGGGGTAGACCGGTCAACAAAAAGTTTAATTCTCTCCCAACTGTAAGCAAGATTGTAATATGTTCTATTGTTCTGTTCTTTCAATGGGATAAAGTTCTCAAGTATTTTCGTTGTTTGATGCATATGGAACTTTTAGAACTATACCTGGTTGAGACGTTAAAATGCTCAAATTATGTAGTGTTGCTTTGTTGTTTCTCATACCTGCTATTGCCTGTAATCACCTGACTTTTCTATGCAGAAGCTGAGAAAGTAGTTGGCTGGGCTAAAAATCATTACTTATCGTCATGTCTCCTTCCTTCCATAAAAGGGGAAAGATTATCTATGCCTCGTGAAAGGTATACAATCTCTACACTCGTGTCTGACGGTAGGGATTCTTTCATCATCCTCAATTGACTGCTTTCTCTGTTATTTGAAGCCTTGAAGTTGCAATTTTAAGACTGAAGGAGCAGGAAACAATATCCAGGAAGCCCTCACAAAATTTGAAGGTGTATTCACTTATTGTTTTCTTAAAATGCCATAGAGATTCAATGGATGTCATTTGTGTTTGTTGCTAACATGAATGAACTCTGGCAGAATATTGCTAAGGACGAGTATGAGAGCAACTTTGTTTCAGCAGTTGTTTCTCCGGGCGAAATTGGTGTCAAGTTTGATGATATTGGCGCTCTTGAAGATGTGAAAAGGGCACTAAACGAACTTGTCATTCTCCCAATGAGGAGACCTGAGCTTTTCTCTCATGGGAATCTGCTGCGGGTATTTCATTGGTTTCTTTGTAACTTAGTGTATGTTTTCAGGTGTGGTTTTGCTCTATGTTTTTTCAGTGTGTAACTGTGTGGAAGCTTTTGTCAGCCTTGCAAAGGGATATTACTTTTTGGGCCTCCTGGAACTGGAAAAACTCTTCTTGCCAAGGCACTTGCAACAGAAGCTGGGGCGAATTTTATTAGCATAACTGGTTCTACACTTACATCTAAGGTAATTGAAATGTTAAAGACTGTTAAAGACTGTTTATTGTTTATGTATATTACTATATTAGATGCTTTAGGTTGCTGGATTTTATTTTGGTTAAGGAAGCTGTATGATTGTATCTCATGCCATATTATCTCTCATCTTAATTTTCTGGCTGTACTAAGATAGATGATGTGATCACTCATTTGGTGAAATAGTGAATCAACTGCAACCAAGGCTTATTCAATGATATTAGCCGATATTTGTGATTCTGGTTCAGCATAAAAACATCATATGTTGTTTACATTCCTTATATTGTTCCCACAATAATATACATCTTCCTTCTTTTTTCTTATGCAGTGGTTTGGAGATGCCGAAAAGCTTACCAAGGCTCTCTTCTCCTTTGCCAGTAAATTGTCTCCAGTAATTATTTTTGTGGATGAGGTGAGAGAATCTTTCACAGCATTAAAATACCACATGATGGCCTGTTTCCATGTAGGTGTCATGTGTCAAAACTCATGGAACTTAATGTTTTGTTCATCATCTCAAATTTTAAATTCAATATCTATAGGCACTGACTGATATTTCAATACTGATATTCAAATGTGCTAATGTCTCCATCTTGTCAAGAAGTAATATCAGTGCTCTTGGTGATGTTCATAAGCTGATGAATGATGATATTATCACTATCTTGAGAGATTAGATTCTAATCGAAATTATGTGGTAATTTCTTACAATTGAAGATTTGAACTAGTATTATAAAAATATATTTTGCAAAATTTGTTTGAAAAAAAAATTGTTAGTTATTTTGTTTTTCCCCCCGGGTAAGCAACATTTGATAATAGTTGAACAAATCTGTCAAATACTAATTTCAAAAATTGATGTCTATTGCCTTGTTGAACTAAATATCTCTTTTTAAACAATATCAATATGCATAATTTAAATATTTAATTATTAAAAAATTGAATACTGACATGTTAATATGCCTAAATCCACAATGCGTAGGTGATTTCTACGAGTATGGTATTTCATGTCAATGGCACTGTGTCCAAGTATCTTTCAACTTATCTGTCAATATTCCATTGATTATTTTATTGTACAGCACTATCTTATTGGGAGACTAAAGCATTAAACAATATATTGATTTTATTATATATATATATATATGGAGGTAATTTCTAAATCTGTGCTATAGAGCCGATCAACATCACAGGGCAGATATGGTACCATATTGCCAATTGAGACCTATTTTACCTTTCGAATTGCCATTTAGTCAAAAGGGACAATTGGATCTCTTTGTGCGCACTAAATTTCATCTCAGCTTTTAGTGTTTGGTTATTTTTTTCATGCCCAGATGAAACCATTAAGACTAATTTTGACTATTATGAAAGCAATGTTTTGTAGCAATACAGGTCGCCTAACCATCATCACAACTGACTTCACATATCTGTTACCTTTTTCTCATGGCTTAACTTCAAGGTTTTAAATTGTGAGATCTGGTGCAAGATCTCAAACAATTTCTATAGATCTAGCGCTAACAACATTTCCATGTTAGATCTAGGTGAAAAATCAAAAGGAGGGGAAAAAAAGAATATGAGACTTGGCCGAAAATTTAGCAACTTGGCCGAGTCAACCCCTGACTATAGGCCAAGTTTGTTGCGGTTTTATCACAATGATATATTGAAACGTAATGGACTCAACTTTGGCTGAGTCTGTTACGCCTTGGCCGAGTTTGCCTGTATTGGAAATATTTTGAACCATGTTAACTTTAGAAATTGGGCACACTTTGTTGACTACATCTCTTGTATTTTGAAACATAAATTGGTGTCTATAAATCTCCTTGTAGAAGTACATAGATTTTGTTGCATGGGTCATAACCAAAAACTGTCAGTCGTGGCACACCAATACGAATTGAACTTCATGATAAGCTTCCCCTACAGGTTGGCTCATGAGAACTTTTACTTCACACTATCATGGCATTAATTTTCATTATAATGGATGGACTTTCAGAAATGTTATTTATCTTCAATTATATTGTTACATTTAACTGAGGGTGCTATAGTTGTTTCTTGGTATTAACTTGTGGTATTTTTTTGAAACATCAAGTTTTCTTCAAATGATGTTTGAAATTGTTATTGAAATATGTCAACTGAGATTATGCAAAGAAGCTACAAAGAAAAAAAAAAGCGTGTTAATTATGAATTAATAACCTTGGTAGCCAATCTATAATCTGTTGTCAAGGTAAAATTTTTGGAAAATGTTGATAGGTATGGAGAAAATATGTTTACATATTTTAGAATAGTAAATACAATAATTTTTGTGCAAGGAGGAACCATTTCTTTCCCCATCTTTCTCATATGAAAATATATACGTACATTTTTACGGACATTTTATATGTATATCTGTACGTACATTTATATAAAATGTCATTAGTTGGTAATGCATATTAGATAGTTATATTGATCTTTAATTCTCTGTTTATGTTTTTATAATGTATTGGCTTTATTTAGTTTTTGCATACTATAGTTATATCTCAGTATCTCGTGGAGTTTGACTCCTTCAGTCCTTCCTACCATGTCTGCGTACTTAGACCTTTGGAAAACAACATATGATGATCCAATCGAGAAAATAGGTCTATCGTTATTTTTCGACAATTTCACATGGCAGCAGGATATATAAATTGTTGCTTTATTTTGACAACATAGTTCATAATTGCAGTTGACCAGAATTGATGTGCTGGTATAATACATTATGTTCCTGGTTTGTGTATATTCTTCTGTTTAGACTTTGATTCAATTCATGTAGGTTGACAGTTTGCTTGGTGCTCGTGGTGGTTCTTTTGAGCATGAGGCAACTAGAAGAATGCGAAATGAGTTCATGGCAGCTTGGGATGGATTGAGGTCAAAAGACAGCCAAAGAATCCTCATCCTTGGTGCCACAAATCGCCCATTTGACCTTGATGATGCTGTCATTCGTCGGTTGCCAAGAAGGTAAGATTGTTTCAGAAAGTTGTTTCCCAACTTAAGTTCTGTCTTGACCAAAGCTTTGTTTGAAGCATTTTGGATGGGAATATCTATTAGTTTTCTTTGAATCTGATTCTCATTTTGTCTTGGATGTGGGTGAAACATGTTTCACCTGCATATGCAATTGTTTTTTGGAGTTCCCAAACTTTTTGTTTTGAGAAAACTTCAAAGTAGCAAAAAAAATACTGTTAATACTGTTCCAGGAACCCCGCCCCCCCCCCCCCCCCCCCCCCCACCCCACAACAAAAAAAAAAATGATGAATAAAATTGATAAAATATGTTGGTTGGTTTTTAGGATATACGTGGATCTACCAGATGCTGGAAATCGTGTGAAGATACTTCGAATATTTCTTGCTCAAGAAAAACTGGAACCTGGCTTTCAGTTTGACGATCTTGCAAATGCAACTGAAGGATATTCCGGGAGTGATTTGAAGGTAATGTGCTCAAACTTAATGACTACCAGAAGTTCATGGTGCTTACTTCTTAATTACTTTTAAAACTGTTTTGCAGAACCTCTGTATTGCAGCTGCATATAGACCTGTCCAAGAACTTTTAGAGGAAGAGAAGAAGGTAATTACATTTAGATCTAATTTTCATTCCTCTATAAATATTTTGAAGGTCCAACCCCGACTTCTTTTCTATCAGGACAAGAATTTCCTGGAATTAATTGTTAGTAAGAGTTGTCATGCCCACGCCAAGTGTGGTAATGTGTTTAAGATTAATGACTGTCTTCAGTATTGCGGAGAGATGTTTCAAATTTCGGAGTAGCTTCCAAAGCTACCAACTGCAATAGGATGGCATGATGTTTATATTAGTTGGTTTTTAATTCTCTAAGGGGCCATTGCTTGGTGCACTAGTGAATTGCTTGGATTGTCAAGCATGGGAACTTAAGATCCAAATCCTGAAAGCAACCACTATTTGCAAATAATGGCAAATGTTAGTCTGTTTCCAATTCATTCCCCTCACTACGCCTTTCGGTTAATAGGGACCACATTGGGTAATGGCCCTTGGTTTTAACTGTCTTATATAATGACGTTTCTTGTGCTTGCTTCTAATATTTGGTTTCCTTTTTATTTTTTTATAGGGAGATAGAAATGAGGTGGCTCCAGCGTTGAGACCACTCTCTTTGGATGATTTCATTCAGTCCAAGGCCAAGGTAGAATTTCCACTTGTTTCAAAATATTTTACTATCCTATTATAAATGATAAAGCGGTAATACTTTTTGAGGCCAAAGTCAACAATGTTATAGAGATGTGGTTTCCATAAGATATATTGGCTTGAAGAATAAAAAATTGCGGTAATTATAAGAAAAAGATGATATGTTTTCAAGGCCTTTTGGTTAGGTGTTTTGTGCTTTGCACAGGATCTGCTGCAAAATGTCTGTTTTTGCATAACCTATTGACTATGTTCAAAGAAATGTGTCTTAAAGAATTTGTTGTCTTGAGCTGATGGGTTGTGGGTTGCAAGTGTTAAGCTAGAATCATTAGCAAGTATTACATTGTAAGAGGATCAATAATTACACTGTAAGAGGATCAATAATTCCATTGTTGAATTTTCACCCTTTTCAAGAACAATCCTCTTATCTCAAACTTAGTATACTCTACTTTATAATACGGTGTTTTCTTTGTTATGTGTTTTTATTTTGTTCAATTCAGTTAGTATTCTTACAACCAGTTCTATTGCTATTTCAATCTAATGCAAGTAAGAAAATATTTGATATAACAGAGCAAGATGTTAATGAAGTAATTTGAATAAGCTCCAAGCCTGAATCTTATAAAAAGTGAATGTTAGAGTATTCTGTCAGAGAGCAGGATTGCGGGAGGTTGTTGAAGAATTGAAGTTCTCCATTCAAGTTGTGAATAGCAAGGGAGATACCTTATTGACTCCTACATGTATGTAGTATAGGAAAAGACGGCAATTATTACAGCATCTTCCGATGCACTACTTAAAGTACACATAAAATTGTTGGCATTCAGGAGTATCAGAAATGTATAGCAGAGGGAGAGTTTTTCATCTTATACGGGACAAATAATGATGTCTCACATGAGCAAAAATTTTTATTGTTGATTTCTAGCTTTTTTGGTGGTGGAGATGAGAGGAAGATTTTATATCTTTCATTAAAGTGGAGAAAGTTGCTACAGGGATTGAATTTCACTGTGATGATAGTAACTATCGGTTGACTACCATATCCAACTTGCAAGTAATTATTTGAGTGATTGCATTGAGGATATGTCATGTTAGCTTTTGTCACTGCAATTAATTGTATGTTTGGTAGGAGAGGAGGAGGATGAGGGAAGGAAGAGGAGAAGGATTGTGCATGCTTCCATTGTTTCATATATATATATATATATATATATATATAATATCGAGAGAAAGAGAGGGAGAGAGAGAGAGAGGATGGTTCCATTCAAAATTCAACAGAAGAAGAGAGAAGGATAGTTGTCGTATAAAATTTAAATTAAGTTATTACCCATATTTCTTAATTTTTTGTCGTATATTCTGGGGTATACTGGTAAAATAATATCCAAAGCCTACTCTTTTTTTTTTTTTCCCTGAATATCCAAAGCCTACTCTTATCTTCTCCCAAATAATAAAAGGGATTACTCCTTTCCTTCCCTCTCGCTCAACCAAACAAAATGAAGGGAAGGGCATGTCCTTAGGCATGCCTCTTCCAGTCCTCCCTACCCTTCTAATCAAACAAATGAATGAAGACGCTTAGTCTTCAACAGACATCTTAAAACTCCCAAGAGCTGAATTTTGTAGAGGAGGATCAATTTAATTACTTGAGCTGTGAAATTTTTTTTGTGTTTAATTACTTGTACGGTGGTAGCACTTGAGCTATGAAAAATAATGCAGTGGTTTTTGAGATTAATGTGAAAACTTAAGCTGTCAGAACCCTTTCCGTTTTGCTTAGAGGTTAAAACCATTGGTTGCCTTTCTAGATAAAAATAAATAGTTAGAATCCAAAGATAAGTGCAGTAACTTGTCAAGATTGAAGGAGATTCGTTGATCTAGACAGATCCTTTATTTAGATACAAATATGACATATTAGTCCAAATGCTCAGGAAAAAGTTAGGCGTATTACGCTTGTGAATAAATGGACATGTACATGTGTTTTTAATTATTTGTACAATTCTTTGTATGAGTAGATTGTGTTCTTCAAAGATGAGGAACTTCGGAGGATCCTTCTTGGGAGAGGACATCATCAGTTTTTGGGAAATGTGTTTGGTTGAGTATGGAAGTGGCAAAGTTCTTAGGGCAAGTATAAAAGATTTAATGATGAAAATAATTGCATGGTTATTCAATGTTTGGAAGATTTCCAAATTAGCCTTGCTTGCAAAGTAAAATTTTTGTAAGAAGTAGATATACTCCTTATCCTTTAGGATGTACTACAGATTGTTGAAAGAAAATTCTACCTGCATCAAGTTACTATTTTCTAAGATGTCATTTCAGTTCATAAGTCCAGTTCTCACATATTAAGATCCTGAATGAATATAGCGCCAACTCTCGAGGCTCAAATCAAATCCTTAAGAACATGTTTTTTGTTATCTGCTCATACCTTTTTTTTTTTTTTTTTGTTTATAATGAAAAACCCCCGTGGTTAACTTTTTCATGAGAAGTCAAGTTTGTCTTTTTTATGCTGTAGGTGGGGCCATCAATTGCATATGATGCAACAAGCATGAATGAACTGAGGAAGTGGAATGAGCAATATGGAGAAGGCGGAAGCAGGAGAAAATCACCATTTGGATTTTGAAACGACTAATATCGCGAAAATTACTTTTAGAATTAGTTTCATTCTTTAGAAAAAGAGCAGCATACAGCCCAAGGGACAGTGTACTACTAGGAGAATCCCTCTTTCATCATTTTTAATTACTGAGAAGACAGAAAAGACCTTGTCATATGATATTTTTGTATTGTAGTTGTCATCACTGACTTTAGAAGAAGGTTAATTATGATGATGTATATCAGTTCTAATAATGTAATAATGGTTTTCTTTTTATTGTTGGAGCTATTTCCGTGCTCCGGATTTTTGGTCTCATATATACACACAGTATCATCTTTGACATTCTTGTGGAACAGAGATTCTTTGTTTTACTTGATGATATATGGCATTGATACGGATGTTGTTTCGAGGACTTCATGTGAGAATGGGGAATTAGTGTTGGTATTGTTGTTGCGTTCAGCTTCCCTGATTGAATATGTTCAATAGGTAGGTTTTTTTTTTGCACATGAAAACTTCACATATTGTTCTTCATATACATGTTTTAAAGGGCTTTAGAATGTGGTTAATGTTGTAATTCTTGTGTGATTGTACCTTATTTTAAGACATACGTTAGTGTGTTGGCAAATATAGCAACAATGGAGACTGATGAAATCTTCCATGGTTCAAATTATACTTATGTAAGGTAATTGAGATCTTAGAGGACTAGTGGTTTAGGTGTTAAAATTTTTGGTTAGAATTGAACATACCTTGAACCAAGGTATTTTGGACTGAAAGATGAGTAAAATGTGTGCAGATTTGTTGGGAACTGAAAAGGAGTTTAATGATTTGAAGGGCTAGTTTAGTGCACGAGGCTTTTGCCACTCGTCATTGTGAGATCCGGAGAGGAGTGGTGCCTTTAGTTTGTTTTTTTTTTTTTTTTTTTCAAATTCATATTAGAACCCTAATTACATAGGACTAAATTAGGGAATTATTAAACATAAGAATCCGGATATGGTTTAAAAGATATGGTTTTTACATTCCTAATTGTGTGTTGATTTGCTTTATTTTTGTTCTTATATGGTTATTGATTTAATCATATTAATAGATAAAGTAAAATTGAGCAAAAATATGATCTGAAAAAAAATAAATAAAAAAATAATCCATCCACTCTTGAAGAATGAAAATGAGAACTTATTTCCGAAAGAAACAATGAATTTTTTTTTTAAGTCGATTTATTTTTTAGAAGTGAAAGAAGGCTTACCTGGGAACTAAGAATCTCACATCTAGGTCCTTTGTTGCCTCGACGAAATTTGTTTCTTTATCTTAAAAATTCTCCGACTCACCCATCAAACAGTAATAGTATTAATAAAAAGAATTTTCAATTGGCTTTTTAATCATTCAAGTTTCGAGATGAGCTATTTCCGTTGTACGATTTCGAACGTTTTTATTTGCGTTGTGTTCACAATAATTCGTATTATCGTGACAATGCATCGCTGCTTGACCGTTGAATGAAATGATTCCACATTTCAATGTGAAAGTGACTACATCGGGGACAATAGTACATGTCTCAAGCATAACTCTCTTTACTTTTATGGCATCACTTTTTTTCTGTTATATCAATATTTTTTTTAGTTTCTATTTTGTTTGCATGATCAGATTATTAAGAATTTCACTCTTCCAAAAGTCTTTTTATTATTAGAGTAGTAATATTCACACTGAACACTTACAGTGAAATCGTCTAGTCGAATAATTTTTAATTGACTGTTTATACCAAATCAACTAAGTAGGACTCCACTTTCTTATTTGTTACATATTTGGCTAATTTAAAAGAGTGGATCTAACAATTCACGCAACTATTTGGTGCAAGAATTATTTCCCTTACCATTAATAGCCCTTCAGTTTGGCAGCAAGTTTTTTAGTCACCTTCTTCATGTTGGGTTTTGTGGAGCCCCTAATTGTTTGGAGCTGGGTGCAAAAAAAATTTGGCTACGAAGGTTATTAGGGTGAATGTGGTGTAACTCTAGTACTAAGCCTATTTAGAGGGCTGATAATCACATAATTGTACTCTTCCATTATTAAAATTAGTGAAACTAGTATGAACCGTGAATGTAGACGATCTTGTCAAACCACGTAAAATATATGTCGTGATTTCTATTTTGTTTTTGTTTCCCAAGTAAAATATGTGTCGTGATTTCTATTTTGTTTCCCAAGTGATTTGGTTATGTAAATAGCTGGTTGTCTTCGTGGTGCATTATCCATTTATTGTTTTGATTGTTTCCTAACAACTGGTACAAGGCTGAGGTTACCAAAGATGGGAAAGTGAAGATTGAAAGGTCAATGGTTCCAACTTCAACTTCTGGAAAGACTATATGTTCCAGAAAGATTTGTATCAATCTCTTTTAGGAAAACAACGAGATACGATGAAGGATGAAGATTGGACCTTGCTAAATTGCAAAGCCCTAGAAATGGTGCGTTTGAGTCTCTCACCATCGGTTGCTTCAAACATCTCCAAAGAGAATACGACAACAGGGTTGTTAGTATCCCTAGCGAAGATGTACGAGAAACCTTCAACATCGAATAAGGTTTATTTGATGAAGAAATTGTTTAACCTGAAGATGGTTAATGACACTGTCGTAGCTGAACACCTCAACAATTTTAACACCATCACAAATCAGTTGGAATCAATTGGTATCGTGTTCGACGACAAATCAGAGCCCTACTACTCCTGTCAAGTTTTTCAGATAACTGTGATGGCAAAGCTCACCGATGTCAATGCATCGTTGTCCTTATGGATGCAATGAATCTCACCGATGAAGAGGACAACGATGCATTGACCTTGTCGATGGATTCCAGTAGTGAGTATTGGATTGTGGGCCCCGGTGTTTCTTTCCATGCTACCTTGCGCAAGGGAGTTCTTTGAAACTATGTGCAAGGGAATTTTGGAAAAGTTTACGTGGGTGATGATGAGCCTGCAACATTTTTGGAAAGGGTGATGCGTAGATTACCCAACTAATGGAACGCTATTTAAATTGAAGGATGTGAGACACGTTTCAGGCCTGACGAGAAATTTAATTTCTATGGGGAGGTTGTGTGACACTAGAATTGTAACGTATTTCACGAGTGATTTGGGAAAGATGACCAGAGGGTCCATGGTGTCAGCTTGTGGCAAAAACGAATGCACCCGCACCCTATATGTGATTGACACTCGTAACAATAATTGTATTTAACTGTGACAAATTTAAGGGTTGAAGTTGTTACGTGGCATCAAAGGCTTGGGCATATGAGTTTGAAAGGAATGAAGATTATGGTGTCAAAAGGGCAGTTGGTAGGGTTACCATCGCTTGATTTGGATTTATTTGAAGACATGTTTTTAGGAAACAGAAAAAAGTTAGCATCACAAAAGTACCAAGATCTCCAAAATCAGAACAACTGAAATTGGTCCATAATGATGTATGGGGACTATAGCGTGTACCTCATCTTGGTGGTTCTTGCTAGGGTGCACAAAAAAATGGTAAAATCGAAAAATCAAATCAGATCAAATCGGACTAAACAGTTTGTTCTAGTTCCATAATGGTTCGGTTTGATCACGATTTCAAAATAATAGAACCGTGAATTTTTGGTTCGGTTCTAATTTAGGGTCCAATAGTTCTGCCCCTGAAAATCAATGTAATGCACTAAGTACACCAGAATCACTTAAAACTTACTAAAATGTACCTATGTCATCTTTTTGATATTTAAAATGGCAAACCCTAATTCAAATATGAGACCAACTATAAAAAAAAAAATTCTCATTCTACTTTCATTTGTTTTTCTTTTAAAAATGAGTGATACTATCATAAGGTTAACCTCATAGTATTCTCGTGAACTCTTCATCTTTTTGTTGTGATCATATATATTAAAAATTTAAGGCAACACGTGTAACCATTTAAAAGGGTATTTTATATAACTACACAATCATACAAATCTATCAAACATTTATGTCATCTTTCTTTTAACTTATTTTACCAAATTAACCTATCATCTTTGATCTCGAATAATTTTATTTTATGTTTCTTTTTTTTTTTTACACAATGAGATCATGCTAAAATTGGTCTCATAAAGATACAAGTTATGCATACTTGTGTGCACAAAATGCACTAATTCAAAGGAGAGCTTATGAAAACTATCATGAGGAGAACCACATGATAAAATCACTCTTTTAAACTATAAAATGCCAAAATTGTCCCTCACGAAAAGCTGAGCAATGTCCGAATTTACAAAGTTCGATGAGTGGACTGGGCCTGAGAGAGGCCCATAAAGAATAGAACAATGGCTAAGTGAAATTAGCCCCAAGATAAGCCAGTTAGGCCTTCCCCCAAAAGCTACAGACCTAATTAAACAATGTTTCTCTACATGCTTATTGGTCTAAACGAATTTCCACTTGCTTATAGTAAAATAAAATTTTGAAAAAAAAAAAAATAGTAAAAATATAATCGGAATTTGAATGGTTTTATTTTTAAAAATATAAAATTCAAAAGTGTAATGTGCAAATAAAAAATTCTGTTATATACAGCAAATACCTCTGTGTTAAAAAAAGTTTAAAAAATTCTACATTTTTCAAATTGACCAAATTAGGGAATTTTATCTTGTAGGCTGAAAAATTCTACATTTTTCAAATTGACCAAATTAGGAAATTGCTTATTGTTCAGGTGGCACAGCAAGTATTTTAGAACACCAAAATTTTATTTTAATTACAAGATAAAATTTCCTAATTTGCTCAATTTGAAAAATGTAGGATTTTTTATTTTTTTTATACCGGGTGGATTTTTTATTTTCATTTTTTTAAAAAAAAGGTATTTTAGAACCCCAAATTTTTATTTTCTCCAATAATTAACACGGGGACAAGGATATACCATCCTATTCCTATCCAACCTATAGTTCCTTGCTATAGGACAGCAAAAATATAAATAAATAAATAAATAATAATAATAAAATCCTGATTAAAAATTGACAGCAAAAATAAAATGGGAAAAATTTTAGCACACGATCGAAAACCCAAGTATTTGAACGACCAACACTAGTGGATCTACCATCTTATTCCTATCCAACCTATAGTTCCTTTAGTTACCAGGATTCTTCCACCACTACATAACTCTCGTCAACTAAAGTCGTAGGTTTGTAGTTTGATAGAGAGAGAAGGAAAGAAAGAATGGAGAGAGAAGGAATGGAGATCAGAGGTGGTGGAGAAGATGTAGAGAGGAAAAAAGAAAGGGTTGTAGTTTTAAAGAAGAGGGAGGAAGTGGAAGAGGGAGAGGAAGTGGAAGTGCCTTCATGGAGGAAACAAATAACAGTGAGGTCAATGGTGACCAGTTTCGTGTTGAGCATCGTCTTCAACGTCATTGTTTGCAAGCTTAATCTCACCACCGGTGTCATACCTTCTTTCAACATCGCCGCCGGCTTGTTGGGCTTCGCGATCATGAAGGCTTGGACGTGGTTGCTAGAAAATTTTGGTTGCCTCAAACAGCCCTTCACCAGTCAAGAAAACACTGTCATCCAAACATGCGTTGTTGCTTCCTCTGGGATTGCTTTTAGCAGTAAGGTTTTTTTTTTTCGGTGTGTGTGTGTTTTTACTATTTGTTTTTTCTATTCTTTTTTAAGTTAAAAAGTACAAGGGTTTGGTCATCAATCTCCAAACTTTTACTAGGAATGAGAGATTATACCATCCAACTGAAAGTTCGAACTTACGGTTTAGGGTTGGGTTAGGGCTTATTTAGCAACGATTCTATTTTGTGTTAATTTCATTCAAAAGTAATGTTGTTGTTAATAAAGAAATTTGTTGCACAATGTTTAGAAAAAAAAAAAACAAAAAAACAAAGAATTATTTGCATGAATTATTAAATTCAAATTTGTTATGTAGAAATTCCCTTCTTAATTTTTTAATTACCTTTTTTCTCAAACAATTTTTTTTTTTTTTTTTTTTTGTTGTTGTTTTGAATTAACTAATTGGTAATTAACTTGTGGGAAATTATGTTCAGGTGGCACAGCAAGTTATATGCTGGGAATGAGTGCAAAGGTTGCCGCTCAAGCAGATGCAGGGAACTTGCCAAACAATGTGAAGAAACTTTCTCTGGGTTGGATGACTGGATTTCTCTTTATTGTCAGCTTTGTTGGCCTCTTCTCAATTGTGCCTCTCAGAAAGGTACAAATTAAACCAATTCATCGAATTTTATTTTTTGTTTTTCCCTGCATAAATATATATAAATACACTGATTAGGTTAATTTTCTGATATGTTCTTCCTAGTTTTAACATACCAATATCAACCTATATAGCTAATCTTTTTTTATAATTAATTAATGTTATTTTTTATTATTAATTGTTAAATTGAATTTTCCTCAGTTGATGATCCTCAAGTACAAGTTAACATATCCTAGTGGAACTGCAACTGCATGCCTTATCAACAGCTTCCACACACCTAAAGGAGCCAAACTAGCAAAGTAAGATATCTTCTCTATATTCTATATTATGAAATGGTTGCTGGGGAGGGACATAAATTAAAAAGTAAAATAGAGTTTTCATCATACATATGACAAAATTTTACACCAACATTATTTCGATCTTCTTTCTTTCATTAAGAAAATAAATAATAAAATTTGGGGGTGGGGGAGAAGAAATTTTTTTAGTGATTTATGTGCTCATTTTTTGTCTATTAATAATCCATTCATTTTTTTGGGTACAGGAAACAAGTTGCGACCCTCTTCAAGTCCTTCGGTTTTAGCTTTGTATTTGCAATTTTCCAGTGGTTTTTTGCTGGTGGTGATGGATGTGGATTTAGTAGCTTCCCTACATTTGGTCTACAAGCCTTTAAACAAAAGTATGGTCTCTCTCACACACACACACAAAAACTCTCTCTCTCTCTCTCTCTCTTTTCCTTTTCCAATTAATATTTTTATTAATTATTTTTATTTGTGGATGACTTACCTCTATGTTGTTGTTGCATTCCAAGGCTTAATACTCATGCATACACTTCAAAATTATCTAGGACATTGATGAAATTTATTAGTTGTTGATATATGGTTTGCATAATATTTCACTTGTGAACTAGAAGCAATGCCTATTAGCAGAAATTAATTTATTGGTAATGAAAATGATTATTACTTGCTTGATTCAGACCTATTGACTTAAATTCCTTGAGAACTTAAAATGAAAAATTGATATCGAAAGATATCGATCTGTTTCAAAAAATTCCTCAATAATTAATGAACTTCCTAAATAGCTAGGAACTTAAATTGACATTTGGTATTCGAAGATTGGTTTCGAAAAAAACATGATTTTCTGACCATGGTCAATTTTATTACAGGTTCTATTTTGATTTCTCAACAACATATATTGGTGTTGGGATGATTTGCCCATACATGGTAAATATATCATTGCTTCTTGGAGCTATCTTCTCATGGGGACTCATGTGGCCATTGATAGAGCGCAATAAAGGTGACTGGTATAGTGCAAGCCTATCTTCAAGCAATCTTCATGGCATCCAAGGATATAGGGTATGACCTAATTTCATTTCTTATATATTTGTCACTTAGGGAAGTGTTAACACATTAATTTTTCAGTCCCAAATTATACAAATATTCATCTGGATCATTTCATTTTTTGTTTTTTTTTCTTTCTTGAATATAGGTTTTTCTTGCTATTGCTATGATGATTGGTGATGGTCTCTTCCAAGTGTTCCTCATGATGATTGTGACATCAATGGACTACATAGCGCAGAAGAAGAAGAAGAAGACGGTTACGAAGAAAGAATCCTATTCCAATACCCCTAAAAATGATGAGGATCATCAGTCCTTAAAGGAGCAAAGAAGAACCGAGTACTTCTTGAAAGACGAAATCCCAACTACAGTCGCGGTCATTGGGTACTTAGCTCTTGCAGCCATATCCATTGTTGTAATACCCCTCATCTTCCACCAAATCAAATGGTACCACTTACTGGTTGCTTACTTGATTGCGCCGGTTTTGGCCTTCTGCAACTCCTATGGTTGTGGTCTCACTGACTGGTCCCTCGCCTCTAACTATGGCAAACTCGCCATCATCTTATTTAGCGCTTGGGTTGGCCTTGACAAAGGAGGAGTTCTTGCAGGCCTTGTCTCGTGTGGCGTGATGATGAGCATTGTGTCCACGGCTTCTGATCTCATGCAAGACTTCAAGACCGGGTACTTGACGTGTGCATCGCCTCGTTCCATGTTCTTTAGCCAAGTCTGTGGCACTGCCATGGGTTGTGTCATGTCACCTCTAGTCTTCTGGTTCTTCTACAAGGCTTATCCAGTGGGAGACCCCACTGGGTCGTACCCAGCGCCCTACGCGTTATTGTATCGCAGCATTGCTCTTCTTGGAGTTGAGGGTACCTCTGCCCTTCCCAAGCACTGCCTTGCCCTTTCCATTATCTTCTTCTTCGCTGCCATTGCAATAAATATTATAAAAGAGGTTTTGAAGCGCTGGGAAACCAGATGGAGGTTACACAGGTTTATTCCGAGCCCTATGTGCATGGCGATACCTTTCTATTTGGGGGCTTATTTCTCCATTGACATGTGCATTGGGAGCTTGATTCTTTTCATTTGGGAGATGAAGAACAAGCAGAAGGCTAGGGATTTCGCGCCGGCTTTGGCGTCAGGCTTGATTTGTGGAGATTCTTTGTGGGGAATTCCTGCTGCTGTGCTCTCTCTGTTTGGTGTCAATGCTCCTATTTGCATGAAGTTTTTATCTGCCTCTAACAACAAGAGAGTGGATACCTTTTTGGGTGGTTGAATTAATTTGCTAGGTCTTTCTTCAAGTATAATGTTCAAATGTGCGTATGATGCTTTTGAATATATTTCTTTATTTTGTAGTTCTTTTTTCATTTATTTCTTAAAGAAATTGAATATAATTCTAAAGTGTATATATATATATAAAGGTGGTCAAATTTTCTGAAACATCTAGGGTTACAAATGCTGCATTTTTACCTTTTTTTCCCCTTTGGTAAAGTAAGATATGTACAAAAGAATAAAAAGAAAAGAAGAGATTACAAGGACCACCATGGCATACCCGGTGCAAACACAGAGAATCTAAAGGCCAAAACCCTACGGCCAAGAGGACAACTACATTACTAATGCTCCGTTTGGTGGGTAGGAAAAGGGGTGGAGGGAAGAGAGGAAGGAAAAAACAAACTTCATTTATGTGGTAGAGAGGAAGTAACGAGAGAAGAGAAAAAGAGGATGGATAAGTCAACCTTCCTCCAAAAATATTATTCTTTCCAAAAATGAACGGAAGACACCAAGGAAGAAAGATAATGTTATTATAAATGTTCTTAAATTACAAAATTTTCCTTATAATTAATATTTTCTCTTCCTTTCTCTCTTAATAAACAAAATAAGTTATTATCCCATTCTCTTGTTTCCACTCAACCAAATAAAAAGAGGAAAGTATACAATCTCTTCTCTAGGGAAGTCTCATTTATCCCTTCTTCTCTCCTTTCCATTCAATTTTCTTCCATATGCCAAACGGAGCATAAGAGAGAGAAAGAGAACACTTCAAAACACATACAGTTTCTTTACGAAACTTTGGAGTGCTGAGCTGCCCATATGAGAAGAGAATTGCATCTGTCCATTTGCAGCAACATTGTTAGATAGGCATGAATTAATCTATTTGAAGATGACCTTTGTACTAAACATGAAGAATGTATAAGGCAACTAATGCCAACTTTAAATTGATAAATTAATATTTTGTTAGGAAGGAAGGAAGGAAGGAATGCAAAAAGAAATAAGGTTGAAGCACAAACCTTCCTTTGTTCAGAAGAGATGTGGAGAGAAATTAATAGGATGGAAGGAACAACCTTCATTTGATTGGTAGAGATGTTGTAAGTAAAGAAAGGATAATAGGAGGGATGAGTCATTCTTCATCCTTTACAAATTTTCATCTATTCAAAAATGAACAAAGAAAGGAGGGAAGACAAGTGGGATATTGTATAGATTTTATAAAATTAAATAATATCCTAAACTATACATATTTTATATTATAGTACTATCATTTATAAATTACAATATTATAGATATTACTGGATATAATGGTAAAAATAATTTAAAACTTTGTCTTTCTTTTTCTCCTAACGAACATAGTAAATTTTGAGCTCATTTTCTTCTCCTCCATCCAACCAAACAAAAAGAAGGAGAGACATAGTATCTTCCCTAAGGATATCTCATATATCCCTTTTTCTCTCCCTTCGTCCAATTTTTTTCTTTCCTACCGAACGAAGCATAAGTGAATTGTATTGATGGAACAAAACTCAAGGGTGGTGCCTATGTATTTTTATTTTAAAATGAAATATTCAAGTCTAACGTAGTTCAAAAAATGATATAATTTAACCTAGAATATTCTATCTTTCTAGAGTTTTGTTTTGAAAAACAAGCTTTTAAACATGTTTAAGAGGATGTTTTATGTAAATGTAATGTCAATTTGAAAATTATAAGAAAATTCCAAAAATTTTGAAAGGAAGGTGCATTACAATGCATTAATAGCTTTTAACGAAATTTGGATGAAATACCAACCTAGGTCAATGTTTTAGAAACTAATGACTATGTTTTGATATGCGACTAGGACCTAAATCTTTCTAAACATGCCCAAAAAGTGACAAAACATGGTCCTAAAGGGTGGACAAAATTATGCAATAATGCTATAATGCACTATTTTTCAAGAAACCTTAGTTAATTATTGGCCAAGACATGCATGACATTAGCTATCACCTTAGCAATAAGAGAGTTCTTTTCAACAGGGAAATTGCTCAAGGAAGTCAATTCTATATACATTTCTCTGGTTCCCAAAACCCCTAACCCTTCTAACCTCAATGATTTTAGGTCTATTTCATGTTACTCCACCATATATAAATGTATCTCTAAACTCCTTGCTAATAAACTTAAACACACACTGCCCTCCATCATTGCCCCCTTATAAACAAGCTTTCATTCTAACCAGGCAAATTGAGGATGGCATTCTAATAGCACAAGAGTTACTTAATGGTTATTACAGACACTCTAGTTCTCCTAGATGTACCATCAAAGTTGATCAAATAAAGGCTTTTGATTCTATCTCTTAGGAGTTTCTAATTGACACTCTCAAATTACTTGGTTTCCCCTCCCTTTTCATCTCTTGGATTCACTCTTTCATTTCTTCCATCTCATTTATTATTTCATTAAATGGAGAGTTCCATGGTTTTTCAAGAAGTTCAAGGGCTTGAGGCAAGGTGACTCTATGCCACCTTTCTTCTTTGTCATTATAATACATGTTTTATCAACTATACTTGGCAAAACCACTTTATCCAATCTCCTAGAGATACAAAGAGTTGTCTATTACTCACCTCATTTTTGCAGATGTATTATCTTCTTCTGTCATGGCAACTCTTCTTCTATCCATGTAATGACTCGGTCTTTTTCCTCCTTTTCTTTTTTTGGTGATTTTCTTTTTTCGTCTTTTTCCTGTTTATCGTTTTTCCTTGCATAACCTCACTTGTTGTGCTCGGATTTGATTCCGATTTTGCATGCATCCATGATATTCGATTTCCATGATAGTGGTATTTTTACTTTTGTAGAAAAGCATGTTAGTTGCTTACTTTTTTCATAAAGGGCATGGATAAATACTTTATTGTAATTATTCTTTTTTTTTTTTGGGGGGGGGGGGGGGGGGTTTGTGTAATTACATAAAGTAATTATTTTTCGTCTTAGGAACCTTTTTTGTAATTTAATTTGTAAGATATTTTGAAATTTGATTTTTTTGCAATTTTTGAAAAATATGACAAGTGTCACATTCTCATTGAGCCACTTGTAGGCATTTGGGTGGAATGACTTGGGAGCACAATCTGTTGACACTTAGAGGGTGGAGATTCACCCACTTGTTAGCCTAGGATAGGTGCACTTATTGGCTTAGATGGTTGACAAGTGTAAGCTTAAGATTAAGCTTGGGAAGGAGCCATTGATTTGTGACAAGTGTAGGCACCAAAATAAGTCTTGCATTGTGTGTGTGTGAGAGGTAGTGTAAGAACACATAGTGAGTGGAGGATCTCTAGACTTTCCACTCACCATTTTCACTTAATTCCTTTCATCTTCACTTATTCTCTCAAAACCCTAACCTAGCCACCATTGGAGAAAAGCTTGGTTAATGGCTTTGACTTCATTTTTGGCCTCCTTCCATTCACCCTAGACTTAAAATCTTGGAACACAAAAGTTTCCCCTCACTCTCCTCTTCATTAACCCTAATCTTGTTTTCCATTTTGAGCTTGGTTACTTGAATTATAGAGATTCAATTCTCTATTGAGGTAGGGGTGGTAGTATGTTTATATTTTAAGTGTTTTATAATCATTGGGGTTTAATATATATTGTGTACATGCTTTTAATATGATAGTTTTGCATATTATAGTAAACCCTCACTTCTTGACATAGGGTTTCTTGATTTAAGTATGTATGATATATATAAACCATGTGTAGAAGAATTATATAAATTAGTAGTATGCTAAATTCTAGTATTTTTACATGTGGTAGTGATATATAGCTCTTGTAGAATTATTAATGTTATATACAATTCCTATTGACTTGAATTGCTATATTTATAGTGGTGATAATTCTATAATCTTGTTGATGATAATTGTGATTATTTTAGAAGCTTATTGCTAAAATGTTAAGATTTAGTATATAAAACTTGTTGTTGAGGCATAATTTAAATTGATAAGTTAATGGTATTATTTTGCATATTATATCATGTTAAAGACTTGTCATATATTATGTCATTCTAGACTTTGAACCCTAAGACATGGTTTGTGTGGTTTCAAAATGTTTGTGCATGGAAAGTGGTATATATGCCTTAATATTATGTATAAGTTTTGAACTTGATGTATTTTGGATTCTCTAAGGACATTGCTACAAGTAACATGGCTAGAGTTTGGCTCTAGTGCGGGAGGTATGAGTTCTCCCCAATTGAGATAGTGCGCACTAGGGTGGTCTTCCTAGCGAATTAATGCTCGGAATTACCATTGAGGTCTCGGTAGAATTCCGAGCTTAGATGTCCAAGGATTCCACTTTTTGATTTCGCATTCAATTCCAAGTTGACAATCAATGGTTAAATTGTAACTTGTAATTTTTGTTTCATGCGATTTGATGTTATTAAGTACATTCATTTTGAACACCTTGAACATAGACGTTAAGTGAAATGCTCCCTTGTATTCGTCTATATTGATCTTGCAATGATATTGAAACTTTAGGGTATACGCATATGCTTCTTCCTACGAGTAACTTGATTACTCACCCTAGTGGTTTAGGTTGTTTTACAGGTAAGGAGACTATGTTCTTAGATGTTCATCATCCTTAGTGGCTTATGAGCAATTTGGAACATTTTTGTTTATTGACATGCAAGTGTTTAACATGCTTTGCTTTTGAAGTTATATTTTTGCATACCATGGATGTATGGTATTTTTAGGCTAATGTAGCTACCTTGATGTGTAATGATACTCAACTACTTACTTTTGATATTAGAAGCTTATATGTATGGAGGCCAAGGGCCAAGCATGTTTATATTAGTACTTGTATCCGTTTGGTATCAACTTTTGTTTCAAGAATGTATTTTTAACTACCTTGGAGGTTTAGCATGTGATAATCTTGTGAAAGACATGTATGAGGCCATGGGCTATTGTTTTGTATTCATTTATCCATTTAAAGGTTGTTGACATGCTCACATACTCAAATCTCATTGAAAATCACATTTAAACTTATAGTTTTGAATCAAATCATCATGGGATTCAAAGCATGGGTTGAACCTTAACACCTTTGACATATAACAGGTCATATAGTAGTATTTCGAGGTGTTTTGGTCAATCGAAACTCTATTTCGATCGACCGATAGCTTTTGGTAGCTTTATTGCACAGTAATTCATCAATTCCAGTAGCCATTTTCAGCTTTCAGGGCCATTTCGGTCGACCAATGTCCTATTTCGGTCGATCGATGGTTCAATTCGGTCTACCGAACCAAGCTCAATTTAAAAATCAAGATTCCATCAAGTCTTTGTGAGTTTTGGTCGACCGAAACTTTATTTCGGTCAACCGAAATAGCTTAAACATGCACAGTTTCTCTATTGGGTTTCAGCACTGAAGTTTCAACTTCAAAATGGCATAACTCCTTCATTTCTAACCCAAATGGAGTGATTCTTAAGCCTAAATTCATGAATTTTGGGTCAGATTTCCAATGGTACCAATGCCATTCTCAGATTCCAATCACAGTGGGAATTATTTATGTTTTAGTGAGGCAGTATCAGTTTTCGCTTAAACCGGGAAATGACATTTTATGGGATTCTTATCCAAAGTTCTTAGAATCTCTTGGAATGTTGTGAAATGATTAGATTAGGTTGTATTCAACTTGTTTGACTTGTTTAGAGTCAATTTTCTCCTTTTATTTGTGAATTGACCGTTTTGCCCTTCATTATCGAATTTTGCCCATTTTAACTCTAGTTTCCTCTTTTGTTCTCTTTAACTTCCGTGACCTCATGAAATGTCACATTGATGTCTTAGAGATTGTTTATATCTCAAATGACTATGGTTTTATCTTTTGCTTCTGCATTTCGGGTCATCACTGACGCACCGGGTTGAAAAACTTGGGTCGTCACAATCCAAACTCTGTTATTAGCCCTTAAGTAGTTTTCATGTATTTCTAGGCTCTAAATTAACCAAAGAAAAAACCATATCTTCCTTTATGGGATAAGCCCAATCATTGAAACAGAGATTATTAACATGGTGAGCTTTGAAAAAGGATCATATCTTGGGGTTCCCTGGGTCTCCACCATGCTAAAAGCTATTGATTATAGGTAGGGGTGGTAATTTATGTTTGTGGGTTATAATTGTGTTGAGTTGAACTAAGATAATTCTACTAAATATGTGACGGCCTAAGTTTTACAAACCCGGTGTGTCTATAATGACCCGAAGTTGACCCAAAAACGAAGACGTCAAAGTGACTTCCCTTGAAGCCACGTAACTCAAAAGAACCAAATGCGGAAGCGAAGTTCTGAAAATGAGTAAGTACAATCCTAGGGGTAAAATGGTCTTTTCAAAAAAGAAATGGGTGCCACTGTGCACACCATTGGAAAGATAATGAAAAATTAATAAAGTTAGACTCAACAATCGCCTGATTCGTAGTCCGAATGAAAGAGATATAGAATCTCGAAGTTTTAAAACAAAACTAAAATAAAATGCTCCCGTGATCGATTGCCAACATTGGTGATCCATCGCCATAAACGGCGATGCATCGCAATCTACACAAACTGAAAAGTTGCATCAGAAAATTTGAGAAAACCCTATTTTTCGACGCTAAAAAATAGATTTTTTTGAAAAAATAGTTGTGAAGTGCAACCCTACTTTAAAATGTGATTTTCTATACGACCATGTCGAAACCAAATCTTATTTTTAAAAGGAAATGTCCAAAATGCCCTTATAATACAGTGTTTTCTTTTTCTTTTTCTGATTCTCCGTCATTTTTTATTTTAATTATTTAATCATTTGATTTGTTCTTTTTCTTGGAACCTGGGGGTTTTGTTTGACCCCCAGTAGGTTTCGGTGCTCAGAAACGATTTCTGACACCACGTGCATTACGTTATTTTGTCTTTTATTGGCTGAGTATGTCTTTATTTTATATAAAAAGCATGTTCATATATTTTTATTTTCCAGGGGTATGGATGCATAGTTTCTTCAGAAACATTTTTGTTTTACGGGGTGCTTTATGTAATTACTTTTTGTCTTAGGGACTTTATTGTAAATATTCCTTGGGATATTTAGATGAGGGACCTCTTTGCAATTTCTAGGAATTAGTAACATGTTTCACTTTTTTCTTGGGGCCACTTATCATCCCCTTTGTGGTGTGACTTGGAAACACACTTTGGTGACAAGTGTTAAGTGTTAATTCACCCACTTGTTGGCTTGGGATGTTAACAAGTGTAGTCTTGTGATTGAGCCTTGTTTATGTGCTTGGGATGGTGACAAGTGGAGGGTGAAGATTCACCCACATGTGGACTTTTGGTTGGCACACTTGTTGGCTTAGATTACTAACAAGTGTAGGCTTGAGATCAAACCTTGTGAGGAACCCTAGGATTGTGACACATGGAGGGTGTGGATGTGTGTGAGAGAGAGGGGTAGCATTGGTGTGTATGTGGTTGGCCAACAAATACTTAGGGTTAGTGGAAAAGTTAGGGATTTTGGTTGAAATCTCACTTAACCACATTGCAGCCAAACAGAACCTGATTTGCCGTTTTCAGATTTCGGACACCTTACCTTGGGAGCTTGATCTTGGGCTTTAAAGATCATATCTTCCTCTCTTCTTGATCTAGAACGCATATTGTCAGTTTCTCCATTAAAGGTTATTCGCCTTGGATTCCAGAGGGGTGAATCTCGTGTAAGTAGTTTGAGTAATCCTGAGAGCCTCTTTGCCATTTTTAGTTTTTAGACCCTTTATCTTAGGAGTTTGATCATGGAATTTGAATATCATATCTTCCTCTCCCCTTGATCTAGAACACCTTATTCCAGTTTTCCATTTTGACCTTGTTTGCATGGGATTCCAGATGAGTGAATCTTAGGTTACCAGTTTAGGGAATCTTGGGAACTGTTTTTCCATTTTTGAAATTCGACCTCTTTGCTTAAGGAATTGGGTCTCAACATCAAAGATCATAGCTTCCTCTCTTCATGATCTAGAAGACCATTTTTCATTTTTGCATTTTGAGCTTGTTTGTCTTAGATTCTAGAGGGACAATCCTCTAGTGAGGTAGGGGTTGTAATATGTTTATACTCTTGTAATTTGATTTGTATTTGAGGTTTCATATATATTGAATGCATGCTTGTTGAATTGTAGGATTGCATTTAGATGTAAATTGTATATCCTTGACTTAGGGTTTAATGATTCAAAGCATGTGGAGTATATATATCTTGTTGTAAGTAAATTGTCTCATTTACTTGATTCTAGAGAATTTATTGTTGTAATAATGAATTCTTATGGAATATTGTTGATATTTACTTTATGAGATTATTACTATATTGTTGAGGACTTAGTGATTGTAGCTTACTATGGTGGTGTATTGATTTAGCATGATAGGAGATATCATTGTTTTGTGTAGTTTACCTTCGAAGTTTATTACCAGATTATGGTATATTTAGTATTTGTGGCTTACATAACTGTAACTTGATTTTGTTGGCTTGTAGTATCTTGAATTGTGTAGCAAATTCACCTGTTGATACTTGTCATTTTGTATACCATTTTAGAATTGAAACCCTAGGACATGGTTTGTGTGGTTTCACCCTACTTGTGCATGGAACGTGGTTTCTTGTATTATATAATTGTGTATGAGTTATGAACTTGTTGATTTTAGGAAAGCTTATAAAGATATGTTTAAATGATATGGCTAGGGCTTGGCTCTAGTACGGGAGATATAAGTTCTCCTTACATCATATAATGCGCACTAGGTAGTACCTTGTGGGTCGTAATTACCCGGAATAACTTGTATGATCTTGAGACCACATATCCTAGCTTTTCCGATTACTTAATTTCACATTCAATTTCAAGTTGTTAATTATTGATTACTTGTGTCTTGTGATTTGGTGCTTGTGGTTTTAATCACGTTCAGTATACTTGTGCCTAATATGCTTGTGCGCTATTTTGAGGCTTTGGCTCCATTTAGTATACTTGTGCCTAGTATGCTTGTGCATTATTTTTTTCATTTCAATTGCTTGTTGTAGCTTGAGAAGATCCCTTAGTTCACCTTGCAACTTAGACATTAGGTAGAATAATCCCTTGTATTCGTCTATATTGAACTTGCAAGATATTTGAAACTTTAAGGTATACGCATGCTCTTCTTTCTACGAGTAACTTTGGTTGCTCACCCTAGTTGTTTGGGATATTTTCAGGTAAGGAGACCTTGTTTTGGAATGCACAACATCCCTAGTCTGGCTTGAGCTACTTGGATTTATCTTTTATGAAATTTTAAGCATGCAAGTGTTAGCATGTCTACTTATCTTTTAATGTTGTAAAGTTTAACTTGTTTTAAGATATGTAGCTACTATGTGGGATATGTAAAGTGTACATAAATACAGTATGTTATGACTCCTTAATGTACATGTAATGAGGTGAAGGGCTAAACATCTTTTATACATGCAATGGATGCCTTTAAATTCAAGTGTATGCTCATTTTAGCAATGTATGCCATTGGGGGGAATTTTTGTCATTTCCTTTTGCATTTAAATTTTGGTTTGGACCATGGTTGATCAGAACATCCAATTTTAGAGCGGTGTTACTTCGCAAACTTTTTCCAAAAAAGTCCATCTTGGGCCTTAAAACGGTGCATTTTTACAGCATATCCTGGATGTAAGACCCAATTAGATGGTCATATGTTGCTTCTTTTGACCCTTTTCTTCACTTGATCATATCTTCTTCATCCGGACTACAAATCAAGTAATTTTTGAGTCAAAGTTTATTAAATTTTCGTTGTATTTCCAATGGTGTGTACGGTAGCACCCATTTCTATGTTAAAAGACCATTTTACCATTGGAGTTTGTATTGTCCGATTTTGAAAATCTAGCTTCTGTATTTGCTTCCGTTGAGTCTCGGGACTCCTCGGGAAGCCATTTTAGTATTTTAAAGGTGGTGTACATCTCTACAGACCCTGTATCTTTCTTTTGCTTCTGTATTTGGGATCTATTATTGGGTCAGTTTCGAGTCACTCGCTGATGCACCGGGTTTTGAAAACTTGGGTTGTCACAAGTGGTATTAGAGCATCCGAGTTTAAAAACCTTAAGATGATGGGTTTTAGGTGCATATTATGCTCGTGTTGCCATGCTCTATGTGTTTATATGCTTCTTGTTAATATGTTTTGATTTGATCACATGTTTGCATGCATATGTGGCTATGTGTTTAGAAGTTTACTTTAACTGTCTTAGCATGGTGTATGTGCTTGTCTGCCTTCGCGTGTTGTATATGCTTGTCGGCCTTAGCACATTGTATATGCTTGTCTACCTTAGCTTGTTATATACGTTTGTCTGCCTTAGTATGTTGGATATACTTGTCTGTTTTAGCGTGTTGTATATGCTTATTTATGTTAGTATTACTGTATGCTACATACATTGACATACTTGTATTTTGTGCATTTATGGCGTGAGTTGCATTCTGTCATAGCTACTTGTGTTGTCGTCAACCTTGTCCTTATGCATGTAGCATCATGGTTAGGACGACGGGTTGTGAGTGATTTTCGTGCTCTTTATTTACTTGGCATTGTAACCTTATGTGCTTAAGTGTTTAAAGCTTTTACTACATGACTTGATATAATTTAAGTGCTTATATGTTATGCCATGTGGGGTTTATCGATGCATTCATTGGTGGGGTGCATTGGGTCGTGAGCACTTGAATTTGATTAATGACTTAGTCGAATCTCTTAGTACTCATCCGTCTTTGACTTAGACTAATTGGTGGGGTATGAGCGAGGCATGTAAGCTTCTCAATTTTTGGTCTTCATGCATTATTAGGTACATTTTGTGAAGAAGCATGTTAGTTGATACTTATATGTGCTATATGTGTTTGCTATTTGTTGAGCATCTTTTGATTTTAAAGTATTAAGCATGACTTATGATGTATGCTAACTATTGAGCATGATGAACTGTTAAGTGTTTACGTTAACCTTGTGTTAGGTTATGAGCATGTTAGTTGCTACTTGCACTGTTTATTTTGATTTTTATCTACTTGTTAAGCAACTGAGCATGTCGTTTGTAGATTGTCTGCTTCATTGACAAGAGTGTGATCTTGTTGTTATGTGGTATCCCTATGTCTATATGTAGATGTACTCTATGTGCTTAACTCGATTGTAGTGACAACATGAGATTTTCTATGTGATGTATAAGTAGCCTTATACTTGTTTCGTAGCTATTTTGACCTTGTGCATTATTCATCATGCTCAATAGTTAGCATAGGATAGGTGCACTTATTGGCTTAGATGGTTGACAAGTGTAAGCTTAAGATTAAGCTTGGGAAGGAGCCATTGATTTGTGACAAGTGTAGGCACCAAAATAAGTCTTGCATTGTGTGTGTGTGAGAGGTAGTGTAAGAACACATAGTGAGTGGAGGATCTCTAGACTTTCCACTCACCATTTTCACTTAATTCCTTTCATCTTCACTTATTCTCTCAAAACCCTAACCTAGCCACCATTGGAGAAAAGCTTGGTTAATGGCTTTGACTTCATTTTTGGCCTCCTTCCATTCACCCTAGACTTAAAATCTTGGAACACAAAAGTTTCCCCTCACTCTCCTCTTCATTAACCCTAAACTTGTTTTCCATTTTGAGCTTGGTTACTTGAATTATAGAGATTCAATTCTCTATTGAGGTAGGGGTGGTAGTATGTTTATATTTTAAGTGTTTTATAATCATTGGGGTTTAATATATATTGTGTACATGCTTTTAATATGATAGTTTTGCATATTATAGTAAACCCTCACTTCTTGACATAGGGTTTCTTGATTTAAGTATGTATGATATATATAAACCATGTGTAGAAGAATTATATAAATTAGTAGTATGCTAAATTCTAGTATTTTTACATGTGGTAGTGATATATAGCTCTTGTAGAATTATTAATGTTATATACAATTCCTATTGACTTGAATTGCTATATTTATAGTGGTGATAATTCTATAATCTTGTTGATGATAATTGTGATTATTTTAGAAGCTTATTGCTAAAATGTTAAGATTTAGTATATAAAACTTGTTGTTGAGGCATAATTTAAATTGATAAGTTAATGGTATTATTTTGCATATTATATCATGTTAAAGACTTGTCATATATTATGTCATTCTAGACTTTGAACCCTAAGACATGGTTTGTGTGGTTTCAAAATGTTTGTGCATGGAAAGTGGTATATATGCCTTAATATTATGTATAAGTTTTGAACTTGATGTATTTTGGATTCTCTAAGGACATTGCTACAAGTAACATGGCTAGAGTTTGGCTCTAGTGCGGGAGGTATGAGTTCTCCCCAATTGAGATAGTGCGCACTAGGGTGGTCTTCCTAGCGAATTAATGCTCGGAATTACCATTGAGGTCTCGGTAGAATTCCGAGCTTAGATGTCCAAGGATTCCACTTTTTGATTTCGCATTCAATTCCAAGTTGACAATCAATGGTTAAATTGTAACTTGTAATTTTTGTTTCATGCGATTTGATGTTATTAAGTACATTCATTTTGAACACCTTGAACATAGACGTTAAGTGAAATGCTCCCTTGTATTCGTCTATATTGATCTTGCAATGATATTGAAACTTTAGGGTATACGCATATGCTTCTTCCTACGAGTAACTTGATTACTCACCCTAGTGGTTTAGGTTGTTTTACAGGTAAGGAGACTATGTTCTTAGATGTTCATCATCCTTAGTGGCTTATGAGCAATTTGGAACATTTTTGTTTATTGACATGCAAGTGTTTAACATGCTTTGCTTTTGAAGTTATATTTTTGCATACCATGGATGTATGGTATTTTTAGGCTAATGTAGCTACCTTGATGTGTAATGATACTCAACTACTTACTTTTGATATTAGAAGCTTATATGTATGGAGGCCAAGGGCCAAGCATGTTTATATTAGTACTTGTATCCGTTTGGTATCAACTTTTGTTTCAAGAATGTATTTTTAACTACCTTGGAGGTTTAGCATGTGATAATCTTGTGAAAGACATGTATGAGGCCATGGGCTATTGTTTTGTATTCATTTATCCATTTAAAGGTTGTTGACATGCTCGCATACTCAAATCTCATTGAAAATCACATTTAAACTTATAGTTTTGAATCAAATCATCATGGGATTCAAAGCATGGGTTGAACCTTAACACCTTTGACATATAACAGGTCATATAGTAGTATTTCGAGGTGTTTTGGTCAATCGAAACTCTATTTCGATCGACCGATAGCTTTTGGTAGCTTTATTGCACAGTAATTCATCAATTCCAGTAGCCATTTTCAGCTTTCAGGGCCATTTCGGTCGACCAATGTCCTATTTCGGTCGATCGATGGTTCAATTCGGTCTACCGAACCAAGCTCAATTTAAAAATCAAGATTCCATCAAGTCTTTGTGAGTTTTGGTCGACCGAAACTTTATTTCGGTCAACCGAAATAGCTTAAACATGCACAGTTTCTCTATTGGGTTTCAGCACTGAAGTTTCAACTTCAAAATGGCATAACTCCTTCATTTCTAACCCAAATGGAGTGATTCTTAAGCCTAAATTCATGAATTTTGGGTCAGATTTCCAATGGTACCAATGCCATTCTCAGATTCCAATCACAGTGGGAATTATTTATGTTTTAGTGAGGCAGTATCAGTTTTCGCTTAAACCGGGAAATGACATTTTATGGGATTCTTATCCAAAGTTCTTAGAATCTCTTGGAATGTTGTGAAATGATTAGATTAGGTTGTATTCAACTTGTTTGACTTGTTTAGAGTCAATTTTCTCCTTTTATTTGTGAATTGACCGTTTTGCCCTTCATTATCGAATTTTGCCCATTTTAACTCTAGTTTCCTCTTTTGTTCTCTTTAACTTCCGTGACCTCATGAAATGTCACATTGATGTCTTAGAGATTGTTTATATCTCAAATGACTATGGTTTTATCTTTTGCTTCTGCATTTCGGGTCATCACTGACGCACCGGGTTGAAAAACTTGGGTCGTCACAATCCAAACTCTGTTATTAGCCCTTAAGTAGTTTTCATGTATTTCTAGGCTCTAAATTAACCAAAGAAAAAACCATATCTTCCTTTATGGGATAAGCCCAATCATTGAAACAGAGATTATTAACATGGTGAGCTTTGAAAAAGGATCATATCTTGGGGTTCCCTGGGTCTCCACCATGCTAAAAGCTATTGATTATAGGTAGGGGTGGTAATTTATGTTTGTGGGTTATAATTGTGTTGAGTTGAACTAAGATAATTCTACTAAATATGTGACGGCCTAAGTTTTACAAACCCGGTGTGTCTATAATGACCCGAAGTTGACCCAAAAACGAAGACGTCAAAGTGACTTCCCTTGAAGCCACGTAACTTAAAAGAACCAAATGCGGAAGCGAAGTTCTGAAAATGAGTAAGTACAATCCTAGGGGTAAAATGGTCTTTTCAAAAAAGAAATGGGTGCCACTGTGCACACCATTGGAAAGATAATGAAAAATTAATAAAGTTAGACTCAACAATCGCCTGATTCGTAGTCCGAATGAAAGAGATATAGAATCTCGAAGTTTTAAAACAAAACTAAAATAAAATGCTCCCGTGATCGATTGCCAACATTGGTGATCCATCGCCATAAACGGCGATGCATCGCAATCTACACAAACTGAAAAGTTGCATCAGAAAATTTGAGAAAACCCTATTTTTCGACGCTAAAAAATAGATTTTTTTGAAAAAATAGTTGTGAAGTGCAACCCTACTTTAAAATGTGATTTTCTATACGACCATGTCGAAACCAAATCTTATTTTTAAAAGGAAATGTCCAAAATGCCCTTATAATACAGTGTTTTCTTTTTCTTTTTCTGATTCTCCGTCATTTTTTATTTTAATTATTTAATCATTTGATTTGTTCTTTTTCTTGGAACCTGGGGGTTTTGTTTGACCCCCAGTAGGTTTCGGTGCTCAGAAACGATTTCTGACACCACGTGCATTACGTTATTTTGTCTTTTATTGGCTGAGTATGTCTTTATTTTATATAAAAAGCATGTTCATATATTTTTATTTTCCAGGGGTATGGATGCATAGTTTCTTCAGAAACATTTTTGTTTTACGGGGTGCTTTATGTAATTACTTTTTGTCTTAGGGACTTTATTGTAAATATTCCTTGGGATATTTAGATGAGGGACCTCTTTGCAATTTCTAGGAATTAGTAACATGTTTCACTTTTTTCTTGGGGCCACTTATCATCCCCTTTGTGGTGTGACTTGGAAACACACTTTGGTGACAAGTGTTAAGTGTTAATTCACCCACTTGTTGGCTTGGGATGTTAACAAGTGTAGTCTTGTGATTGAGCCTTGTTTATGTGCTTGGGATGGTGACAAGTGGAGGGTGAAGATTCACCCACATGTGGACTTTTGGTTGGCACACTTGTTGGCTTAGATTACTAACAAGTGTAGGCTTGAGATCAAACCTTGTGAGGAACCCTAGGATTGTGACACATGGAGGGTGTGGATGTGTGTGAGAGAGAGGGGTAGCATTGGTGTGTATGTGGTTGGCCAACAAATACTTAGGGTTAGTGGAAAAGTTAGGGATTTTGGTTGAAATCTCACTTAACCACATTGCAGCCAAACAGAACCTGATTTGCCGTTTTCAGATTTCGGACACCTTACCTTGGGAGCTTGATCTTGGGCTTTAAAGATCATATCTTCCTCTCTTCTTGATCTAGAACGCATATTGTCAGTTTCTCCATTAAAGGTTATTCGCCTTGGATTCCAGAGGGGTGAATCTCGTGTAAGTAGTTTGAGTAATCCTGAGAGCCTCTTTGCCATTTTTAGTTTTTAGACCCTTTATCTTAGGAGTTTGATCATGGAATTTGAATATCATATCTTCCTCTCCCCTTGATCTAGAACACCTTATTCCAGTTTTCCATTTTGACCTTGTTTGCATGGGATTCCAGATGAGTGAATCTTAGGTTACCAGTTTAGGGAATCTTGGGAACTGTTTTTCCATTTTTGAAATTCGACCTCTTTGCTTAAGGAATTGGGTCTCAACATCAAAGATCATAGCTTCCTCTCTTCATGATCTAGAAGACCATTTTTCATTTTTGCATTTTGAGCTTGTTTGTCTTAGATTCTAGAGGGACAATCCTCTAGTGAGGTAGGGGTTGTAATATGTTTATACTCTTGTAATTTGATTTGTATTTGAGGTTTCATATATATTGAATGCATGCTTGTTGAATTGTAGGATTGCATTTAGATGTAAATTGTATATCCTTGACTTAGGGTTTAATGATTCAAAGCATGTGGAGTATATATATCTTGTTGTAAGTAAATTGTCTCATTTACTTGATTCTAGAGAATTTATTGTTGTAATAATGAATTCTTATGGAATATTGTTGATATTTACTTTATGAGATTATTACTATATTGTTGAGGACTTAGTGATTGTAGCTTACTATGGTGGTGTATTGATTTAGCATGATAGGAGATATCATTGTTTTGTGTAGTTTACCTTCGAAGTTTATTACCAGATTATGGTATATTTAGTATTTGTGGCTTACATAACTGTAACTTGATTTTGTTGGCTTGTAGTATCTTGAATTGTGTAGCAAATTCACCTGTTGATACTTGTCATTTTGTATACCATTTTAGAATTGAAACCCTAGGACATGGTTTGTGTGGTTTCACCCTACTTGTGCATGGAACGTGGTTTCTTGTATTATATAATTGTGTATGAGTTATGAACTTGTTGATTTTAGGAAAGCTTATAAAGATATGTTTAAATGATATGGCTAGGGCTTGGCTCTAGTACGGGAGATATAAGTTCTCCTTACATCATATAATGCGCACTAGGTAGTACCTTGTGGGTCGTAATTACCCGGAATAACTTGTATGATCTTGAGACCACATATCCTAGCTTTTCCGATTACTTAATTTCACATTCAATTTTAAGTTGTTAATTATTGATTACTTGTGTCTTGTGATTTGGTGCTTGTGGTTTTAATCACGTTCAGTATACTTGTGCCTAATATGCTTGTGCGCTATTTTGAGGCTTTGGCTCCATTTAGTATACTTGTGCCTAGTATGCTTGTGCATTATTTTTTTCATTTCAATTGCTTGTTGTAGCTTGAGAAGATCCCTTAGTTCACCTTGCAACTTAGACATTAGGTAGAATAATCCCTTCTATTCGTCTATATTGAACTTGCAAGATATTTGAAACTTTAAGGTATACGCATGCTCTTCTTTCTACGAGTAACTTTGGTTGCTCACCCTAGTTGTTTGGGATATTTTCAGGTAAGGAGACCTTGTTTTGGAATGCACAACATCCCTAGTCTGGCTCGAGCTACTTGGATTTATCTTTTATGAAATTTTAAGCATGCAAGTGTTAGCATGTCTACTTATCTTTTAATGTTGTAAAGTTTAACTTGTTTTAAGATATGTAGCTACTATGTGGGATATGTAAAGTGTACATAAATACAGTATGTTATGACTCCTTAATGTACATGTAATGAGGTGAAGGGCTAAACATCTTTTATACATGCAATGGATGCCTTTAAATTCAAGTGTATGCTCATTTTAGCAATGTATGCCATTGGGGGGAATTTTTGTCATTTCCTTTTGCATTTAAATTTTGGTTTGGACCATGGTTGATCAGAACATCCAATTTTAGAGCGGTGTTACTTCGCAAACTTTTTCCAAAAAAGTCCATCTTGGGCCTTAAAACGGTGCATTTTTACAGCATATCCTGGATGTAAGACCCAATTAGATGGTCATATGTTGCTTCTTTTGACCCTTTTCTTCACTTGATCATATCTTCTTCATCCGGACTACAAATCAAGTAATTTTTGAGTCAAAGTTTATTAAATTTTCGTTGTATTTCCAATGGTGTGTACGGTAGCACCCATTTCTATGTTAAAAGACCATTTTACCATTGGAGTTTGTATTGTCCGATTTTGAAAATCTAGCTTCTGTATTTGCTTCCGTTGAGTCTCGGGACTCCTCGGGAAGCCATTTTAGTATTTTAAAGGTGGTGTACATCTCTACAGACCCTGTATCTTTCTTTTGCTTCTGTATTTGGGATCTATTATTGGGTCAGTTTCGAGTCACTCGCTGATGCACCGGGTTTTGAAAACTTGGGTTGTCACAAGTGGTATTAGAGCATCCGAGTTTAAAAACCTTAAGATGATGGGTTTTAGGTGCATATTATGCTCGTGTTGCCATGCTCTATGTGTTTATATGCTTCTTGTTAATATGTTTTGATTTGATCACATGTTTGCATGCATATGTGGCTATGTGTTTAGAAGTTTACTTTAACTGTCTTAGCATGGTGTATGTGCTTGTCTGCCTTCGCGTGTTGTATATGCTTGTCGGCCTTAGCACATTGTATATGCTTGTCTACCTTAGCTTGTTATATACGTTTGTCTGCCTTAGTATGTTGGATATACTTGTCTGTTTTAGCGTGTTGTATATGCTTATTTATGTTAGTATTACTGTATGCTACATACATTGACATACTTGTATTTTGTGCATTTATGGCGTGAGTTGCATTCTGTCATAGCGACTTGTGTTGTCGTCAACCTTGTCCTTATGCATGTAGCATCATGGTTAGGACGACGGGTTGTGAGTGATTTTCGTGCTCTTTATTTACTTGGCATTGTAACCTTATGTGCTTAAGTGTTTAAAGCTTTTACTACATGACTTGATATAATTTAAGTGCTTATATGTTATGCCATGTGGGGTTTATCGATGCATTCATTGGTGGGGTGCATTGGGTCGTGAGCACTTGAATTTGATTAATGACTTAGTCGAATCTCTTAGTACTCATCCGTCTTTGACTTAGACTAATTGGTGGGGTATGAGCGAGGCATGTAAGCTTCTCAATTTTTGGTCTTTATGCATTATTAGGTACATTTTGTGAAGAAGCATGTTAGTTGATACTTATATGTGCTATATGTGTTTGCTATTTGTTGAGCATCTTTTGATTTTAAAGTATTAAGCATGACTTATGATGTATGCTAACTATTGAGCATGATGAACTGTTAAGTGTTTACGTTAACCTTGTGTTAGGTTATGAGCATGTTAGTTGCTACTTGCACTGTTTATTTTGATTTTTATCTACTTGTTAAGCAACTGAGCATGTCGTTTGTAGATTGTCTGCTTCATTGACAAGAGTGTGATCTTGTTGTTATGTGGTATCCCTATGTCTATATGTAGATGTACTCTATGTGCTTAACTCGATTGTAGTGACAACATGAGATTTTCTATGTGATGTATAAGTAGCCTTATACTTGTTTCGTAGCTATTTTGACCTTGTGCATTATTCATGCTCGGTTAGGTGAGATTAATGCTAGGGTATTATCTCTTGGAGTCCATAGTATTCTTAGACTCGTCCTTGTCATTTGGGACTTTTTCCTTAGGTGAAGAAATTCTTTTTGTAAGGTTTCCATGGCGGGAACCTTTTTGTCTGTTTTGTTAGTTTGGAAGTTTTAAGACTTTGGGTTGATGGTTGTTTTGAGTGAGACTCATGTGAGTGTACGGTTATAGTCCTTGTTTTGCGGGATGAAATGTGGACCATTGAAGCACTGTTTCATCTCATTATCTTTTATTGCTTTGTGATGTAGTCGCGGTAGTGTCTGAGGTGTTGGTATCGTCTCTTGGGGTTTTGTGGTGACCTTAATGTGGTGACATCATTTAGGGTTTCATTTCCAGTATCGTGGGACAGTGAGTTAAAGTTGACTTGAGTTCTTCTTTAGGAATGAGTGGTCTATTTTTGTGAGCCTCAACGGTGGGGTTCTCGTGTCTAGTCTTCTTAGAGTGGTGGTTTAAGGACTGGTAGGTGTGTTGGCCTAGGATCCTTCTTGTGTTGCCTTGGACAGCTCTTACGAGCTATGGTTGGGATGTGTGTGGTCTCATATAATTAATTGCATTGGTACAACTAATTACTCTCCATTATTATTGGAGTCTTGGGGTTGTGCGTTAGGGTTTCGGTAGAATCCTATAGAGTTCCTATCGAACTCTTTGGCATATTGAGATATGTCTTCCTTGTGGATGTCTTGTGATGGTTAGTGTTAAAACTATCCATTACATTATTGTTTTGTACTTTAGTAGTCATTTTTTGGGGATGATTTCTTTCCTCGCATTGAGAAATTGGACTCATCCATGTTTTTAGGCATGTTTTCTGTGAGATTGTCTTTTTGAGAGGCATTCCATCTTTGCTTATGATTTTGTGGCATCGCTATTTGTATAGTCACTCTCATATATTTATATGCCTTATCATTTTAAGCATGCCTTAGAGACATGTCTAAGATATGTGGCTATGTGTTGGCTTATGCGATGATAGTAATGATGTAGCTTTCATATGTTATATTTGTTTAACATGCTAGTATCATTAGTGATGTATAATGTGTCGTTGCTTACTTGATCCCTATGTGATAGGTAGATTATTTGATTGTCTTATGTATACTATGTACATTGTTGTAAGGTGTAATCTAGTTTATGTGTTTTGATATTGTGAGTATGTGTTATGTGAGCATCTAGTACACGCATAGGTATATAGTATTGCATTGGAGTTGCATACATGATGTACATATATTTTGAGATTGTGAAGTGGTCATTATATATATGTTTGTTTTATGATGAGGGATATGGTCCTAATCTAGCATTTTTATGCTTGTATTTTGTTTTGATGTTCCATTCACGAGTTTTATCTTTACATGGTATTCATGTTATAGTATTGTTCCTGCATTGATGTATGCTTATATGCTCAGAGATGTCATGTTGTGATTATGCTTTAGTGACATGATTTTATGCTTACTTGGAGACGTGTTGCATATATCATTAATTGTAATTACGTAAGCATGTTTATCTTCTTAGCAGTGCATTCCCATGTTATATGCATTGATATTCATCTTTAGTGTTACCATTTTTTTCTTTTTCACAAGACATATGATGTCGAAGTGGAATTTTTTTTTTTTCTTTCCTTTTGTTCATTTTGAGAGAACATGAGCTAGTATCGTGTTCCTTCTGTTTGCATGTAATGTCTTTACGGGCTTTTGTTGTGGTTGCATAGTGGAATTCCTTGTTAGGGAGCTAGTTACCATATCTTGTTTCATTTTGGTTTGTCCACTTTCCTAATGTGGAATAATGTTTATTTTTTTCATAGTTGTCTTTTGACACTTGCAGCCTCTTTTCAAGGTTCGTGTTAGGGACTTCACGTGGAGTGAGTCTCTTTTCTTCATTGCATTGTGTATAGTCGTGAGTTGGTTGATCTGTGAGGATCACCATTGTTGTTATTGAGTCATTGGTAAGGATTTACTTGATTTTGGTCAACTTACTTCCGTATGAAGGGTGAAGTCTTTGACCTTGGTGTTTCACTTTTGCTTGTGTTTGTATTTTGACACTTTTGGGCCTTGAGCGTGACGGTTTCGAGGGTATTGTTATAAGAGTTTTGGGATTAACTATCCCAACTCTTACAGAATGCCAGGTTATTACAATGCCTTTGGCAATGTCGTTTTGGGGCATTGATGTCATTTGTATTGAGTAGTTTTATGGGTTG
Organism: Cornus florida; assembly: GCF_030987335.1. Lineage (NCBI taxonomy): Eukaryota > Viridiplantae > Streptophyta > Magnoliopsida > Cornales > Cornaceae > Cornus > Cornus florida. The sequence continues at coordinate 54,230,884 of NW_026775574.1, read as the reverse complement.
ATTTTGTGGGGCAGATTATGAATTAGTGCCTTATACTGTCATGCTACCGTACGAGTTGTGTGTTATTGTAACGACCCGAACCCGAGGGTCCGAATCGCTAACCGGGTCTTTACCCGAACCCGAGGTCCACAAAAACGTTACCGTTCTTTCCCATCAAAACTTATGGAGGAACGTCGTCCGCCACTTCCTTCCCATGACCTGAAAAATGTTAAAATGATGGGGTGAGCTAAACGCTCAGTAGGAAGTGTTTAAGACACACCTCTTATGACTCCATGAATCCACATAGAGAATAGAAAGCAAGAGAACGAGATCAAATTGTAAAAAATATTTTAAACATTTACTTCTACAATTATGACATCAAATTTCCATGGCAATTGAAATACATAAAGTAAACAACTTGTCATTTCTAAGCATGCTTCTTCACTACAACGATATAATTAAATTTACAAACTCATACATACATCCACCGTTTTACATATAATCAACCACAATCATATAGTCAAAATAACTGAAATTAAACATGTTTATAGTCAATTTAAGAAGGAAAATTCATATAGAACCTAAGAAATTGTGAATTAGAGCACCCCTACCTCAAAAGTAGCCAAAATACATTCCCGGCTGGAAAAGTCAATGCCGGTCAATGCGGTCAACGAAAGTTAACGCTGGTTAACAGCTGAGGAACAGAAAACTGCTCGGTGGAAACGTAGCCGTCGACGAGGAGATTTTACTGTTCCAAAGGGTTAGCTCCGGAATCTGACTCTAAGTGGCCCAAAACCCTATCCGAAGCCTTAGATTCAAAAATTCATAAAATAATCACCGCTCCTCTGAAAAATAAAGCCTTTGACTATGTGATAGAGAACGATGAGAGGAATGTTTTTTGTCAAGAAACCCAGGCCGAAAACCCAACCGATCGACCAAAAAAATGGGTGGAAATGTCTAAGCTCAAAAAGAAAGAAAAAAGAAAAATAAAAAAAGAAAAGAACAAAAGGAAGCCGGAAAGAGAGATTATGTGAGAGAGAGTGAGAGTCAATAGCAAAGTGGCTTGAGGGCCATTAAAATGAACGGCTTGTGGGCCCCACAAATCTTTTTAAAAAAAATATCTCACCTTTATTTTTATTTTTTTTATAATATATGTGTAAATCCAAATTAAATTGCAACCACACAAACTAACATTTAATTTATCCACAAAATTAATAATGTATGAAATGCAACGGACCCGTGACACAACTCTAGTGCTTAACGACTCCGGTAGCAGGTCCCACCTTAGACCTCCCGGTTTGAAAAATTGAAAAATGCCTAAATGACAACCGGTGCATTTTCAAGAGTCCTAAACTCAATGGAATATCCCAACCAACTCTCGGACACACCCGGCACACCCTACGGTGCCTGGCACGCAAAACGAGAAAAGACAAAATTGTCCTCATAAAATTAGAAATTTTCAAGAAATGAAAAATGGTAAAAATTAAAAATATTACAGTTATGGGCGGGTGCTAGTTATCTTCGATGCTACCTCACTGATGAGTAAGTGTGGGCGGGCCCTAGACACTGTCATGCTACCATACATTGAGTACGTTGTGGGCGAGTTCCAGTCATTACTCATATTGCCATGTTGCTTTGATCTCGAGGCCTTAGGACTTATTCTTTTGTGCTTGATGTTCTGTTTGAGTTTTGACGTGTGGTGTGATCGTATGGTCATCTTTTTTTTTTGAGTGTTTTATCATAAGCATATGGGTACAAATGACATTAAGACGGGGCCATTTTTGGCTGATGTTGTTGTGTGTGTTATGTTATGAGCAAGTGGGTGCAAATGGCATTGGTTTATGCTTTTCTTTCGGTTTTGGGATAACCGATATGGCGTGTTGTGACGGATACTTAGAGATGTACTTCGTAGTTATCCTAAGTTAGCCTTCTATTTTGTCAATGCCGGATTTCGGGGACGAAATCCCTTTAAGGTGGGAAGATTGTAATGACCGTGTTTTCTTTTTCCCTTTCCGATTCTCCGTCATTTTTTTTTAATTTTTAATTTTATGATTATTAATTATTTAATTAATTATTTAATCATTTGATTTATTTTTTTTCTTGTGACCCAAGGGTTTTGTTTGACTTGCGGTAGGTTTCGGTACTCGGAAACGATTTTCGATACCACGTGCATTACGCTATTTTGTTTTTCACTAGCCGAGTATGTCTTTATTTTATATGAAAAGCATGTTCGTATATTTTTATTTTCCAGGGTAAGGATGTATAGTTTCTTTGGAAATATTTTTGTTTTACGGGGTGCTTTATGTAATTACCTTTTGTCTTAGGGACTTTATTACAAATATTTCTTGGGATATTTAGAGGATGGACCTCTTTGCAATTTCTAGGAATTAGTGACACGTGTTACTTTTTTCTTAGGGCCACTTGTCATCCCCTTTGTGGTGTGACTTGAAAGCACACTTTGGTGACAAGTGTTAGGTGTTAATTCACCTGACCTTTGGTTGGACCACTTGTTAGCTTGGAATGTTGACAAGTGTAGGTTTGTGATTGAGCCTTGTTTGCATGCTTGGGATGATGACAAGTGGAGGTTGAAGATTCACCCGCATGTGGACTTCTGGTTGGCACACTTGTTGGCTTAGATTAGTGACAAGTGTAGGCTTGAGATCAAATCTTGTGAGGAACCCTAGAATTGTGACAAGTAGAAGGTGTGGATGTGTGTGTGTGTGAGAGGTAGTGTGGATGTGTGTGTGTGTGAGAGGTAGTGTTGGTGTGTGTGTGGTTAGCCAACAAATACTTAGGCTAGTGGAAAAGTTAGGGATTTTGGTTGAAATCTCACTTAACTACCTTGTAGCCAAACAAAACCTGATTTGCCATTTTCAGATTTCGGACCCCTTGCCTTGGGAGTTTGATCTTGGGCTTTGAAGATTATATCTTCCTTTCTTTTTGATCTAGAACACTTTTTATCAGTTTCTCCATTGGAGGTTGTTTGCCTTGGATTCTAGAGGAGTGAATATCGTGTAGGCAGTTTGAGGAATCCTGAGAGCCTCTTTGCCATTTTTAGTCTTTAGGCCCTTTACGAATTTTTTTTTTGTTGATAAATTTCAATTAAAAGTACTGCGTCAAAGAAATCTCTAATTTTTTATTTATTTATTTTATTTGATTTTTTTGTGGAAGTATAACTATTTAATGAGAATATAAAAGATAATGTAAGAGAGATGAGTGTAAAAGTATATAATTTGTGAAGGGTTGTTTAAAAAATAAATAATTTGGTCGCTATTTATTTGTTTTTATTTTTATTATTATTATTTTTTACAATTGGCATAACCCTACCATAATCAATGACCAATGGGTATCGATTGTTAAGTCGGTGGAGGGACCATTTTGTTTTTTTACCAAAGAGTGAATAAATCAGATACACATAATTAGGGCTTCAACTCAATTGGGGCTTCTACTTCTCTCTCGACGTAGAAGAGAGGAGACAGAGAGAGCAGAGAGAGAGAGGGTTGTTTGCGGTGTTCAGCCAGAAATCGGAGCAATGGCAGCAGCCGCAGTGCCAGGCTCGGTGGTGCCGGCGAACAGGGGGCATCGAGCGATGGTGGACGATGAGAAGCTAGTGTTCGAGACGTCGCAGGGAGTCGAACCCGTCACGAACTTCGACGAGATGGGGATAAAGGACGGCCTTCTTCGCGGGATCTACCAGTACGGGTTTGAGAAGCCCTCTGCGATCCAGCAGAGGGCGGTGGTGCCCATCATTCAGGGTCGCGATGTCATCGCCCAGGCACAGTCCGGTACCGGCAAGACCTCCATGATCGCCCTGACTGTCTGCCAGATGGTCGACACTGCCTCCAGAGAGTACGTAATCTATCACATACATATACAGATATGTGAATGATACTTTTATCCTCTTCCCCGAAACCCTAATTTTCATTTTTTTTAGGGTTAGGATTTTCTGCGTTTTGTTATATTTTTCTTCTTAGGTTCAATTGGAGTTCAGCTCAACAAAGCGTTGTTCCAATTGTTCAGCATATCTAGATATTAATATGTAGATATTAATGATAATTTTATCAGTTCCTCCCCAAAACCCTAATTTTATCTCTTTTAGGGCTTTTATTTTCCTGGGTTTTGTTCTACGGTTAGTTAAATCAAAGTCTGTAACCTTAATTTGTGGCTGCTGTTTTATTAACTACATAATTTTTTTTTTTTTTGCTTATTATCAACTTTATTTATTTATTTATTATTTGGTGTTTAAATGTTTTGCTGAGATCCACGAGGTATGTGTATGTGTATGTGTATGTGTATGTGTATGTGTATGTGTATGTATATGTATATGTATATGTATAGGAGGTTGATAGTGCTTCTTGATTGGTAGGATTATTTGTTTGAGAGACAATGAGTGGAAAGATTTCATGACAATGCCAGTGATTGGAGTTAACTCATCAATTTACGAACCAATTCTAGACAAGCTATTCTAATGAAAATACTATTGGTACCATACAATTCTATTACGGAGTATTAGTAGTGGCTTTGTCAAGTTCAACAGTGGTGGCTTATGTGCAAATTTTTACCATGAGAAATTTTAATTCGTGAAGCATGCTTTAGTTTATACACAAATGAAATCATCTTGGATTCTTTTTCTGTCAAGACATCACATGCAAAGTTTTTATACTTGTATGGTTGGATAGATTGGTGGTGTTATATCCATATACATAAGTTTTTATACTTGTATGGTTGTAGACTCGTTTAACTAAACGTGTGGGATGAACAAGCATAAGATGTGGGATGAACAAGCGTGTTCATGTTAAAAGTGAACCATTCAACTAAAATTTCAATTAAATGTGTCACGTCTTGACTTATTTATAAGACAGGTTACGCCAGTCATGTCTTGTTTACATGTTTAATAACTGTGTAGTGCGTGCTAAGGTTACATGACATGAATAATACTTTTGTCGTGTTTATGTGGACCCATATTTACGGATACACGAATTGCGAAGTTTAACAATACATGGACTAGTTACATGAATGGGGTTTGGATGTGTTTCTAAATTTTTAATATTGTGTTCAAAAGTATGAGTCCCCTGATCCTAGCCTTGAGATACTAATTTGGGTACTGGTAAGTACATTATATGTTGTATGATAGTATAATGTATGATGTTAACAATATTATTGATAACTAAGGATATATTTAGTTAGAATTTAAATTAAATGGAATGTGGTGTAAGATGGGTTTCCATCTGTCTTAGAAGGTAGACACTCCTCATTGCTACCAAATTAGGTCTGATTTGGGCTTATATGTCGAACATAAGTGGTGTGCATGGTTCGGTTCAGTTTGGTTTGAAGGTAAACCAAAACTAATCCTAAAAATTTCCATAAAATTTTTTAAAAAGAATTGAACCAAATGTATGGGATCATTTGAAATTGAGCCTATCTGAAATGTGCCAGTTTGAATTGATTCTGTTCTACGGATTGGGATTTCTAAAGAATGTAGTCCAATGATAACTAGCCCAGGCCAAATTAAGGGGAAGGATGTCAAAATACACAACCCAGATCAAGAGGTAACAAGCAAGCTCAATCAGAGGGAAAAAATTGATCCAGAAAGCTTGATTGGTTAGCTAACAAAGGTTAATTACCGGAGTTGGATGTTAAGTAGTGGGATGCTTCTCACAAAAGAGTTGCAAGATATGAGTTATCAGAACTAGTATTCCGGTAAAACTTGTGGTTTTTGTATAATTTCCGTGGATAAAGACAAATAACGTGCTTTTGAAAAACATCCGGCAGTGCGAATTTTGTATTTCTTTGTTGTACATGTAATCTTTCTTCATCTATGGGAGGTGTGATAGATGGGAGCAGGTTGGAACAGGGCAGTTCTCTTGGTATGATTTTGTGGGAGGAGGAGGGGTTTGCCAATTTGGGGGTGGTTGATCCTTTGGCTATTGTTCATCCAGAGGAGGGGGGCAGCAAGGTGTGTCGGCGGGAAGGTGAGGACACTGGAATGGAATGGGTCAAGGCTAATATTGGGGTTACTAGCGATTTGTTGGGTGTTTCTTGCAAGGGTAATTGTGATCAGGCCTTAGCTATCCTTCAGGCCACGGCAGAGGGGAGAGAAGGGGAGATGATTCAATTTTCCAGAAAAAGGAGTAGGAAGAAGAAGAACCTTACTCCGGGGAAAGGAGAAAGGGAGTTAAGGAATCTGTGTTGTGATGTGAACTATGATAAGGTGTTTGGGGGGGTAGAGGAGAGGGGTAATGCTAAGGGAGGAGGGAGGGGTAAGGGTGTGAAGGGGTGATTGTTTTCTCATGAAGCTTCGAATTTTATCGTGGAATGTTCGTGGTCTAAATGATCCGAGCAAGCGAAGGGTGGTGAAGATGGCGGTGAGGAAATGGGGGGTGCACTTGATGTGTCTTCAAGAAACAAAAGTTGATTCTATGTCTGACCGTGCGGTGAAAAGTTTGTGGGGTAACCGGTTTGTCGAGTGGGAGGCGCTGGATGCTATTGGGACTTCAGGAGGTGTTCTTATCATGTGGGATAAGAGATGGTTGGCTAAGGCGGATGTTTGCAGAGGGAGATTTTCTTTGTCATGTGCCTTTGTGATGGAGGAGGATGGTTTCTCTTGGGGTTTTTCTGGGGTGTATGGGCCGGTTGACGATGGAGTGAGGGATGGTTTGTGGGAGGAGTTGAGTGGGGTGAAGGGGTGGTGGTCTCTTCCTTGGTGTGTAGCAGGAGACTTTCATGTGGTTAGATCCCCGGCGGAGAGATCTACAGGTGGTCTGTGGACTCAGGCTATGATGCACTTTTCCGACTTCATTGATGGCCACCAGCTTATTGATCTCCCTCTTGAGGGAGCTTCTTTCACTTGGTCCAGTGGAAGCTCTAACTTTCTCTTGCCTTGACATATTTTTGGTTTCCAGTGAATGGGAGAAATTCCCGGATGTTGTTCAGGTTGTTTTGGCTAGGGTGACGTCGGATCACATTCCCTTAGTTTTGGACTATGGAGGTTTGAGATCTCGCAGCACTCCTTTCAGATTTGAGAACATGTGGCTTCGTGTAGATAATTTCCAGGAATTTGTGCATTCTTGGTGGGAGGAGAACCTGGTGGTGGGTACCTCGAGCCATATTCTTGCAGGAAAGCTTCGACTCCTGAAAAATAATCTTAAAAGGTGGAATAAGGAGGTGTTTGGGAGCTTGGTGTGGAGGAAGAATAGGGCTTTGGCTGATATTGTTGAGATTGATAGATTGGAAAGGGGAGGGTGTCATTTCTGATTCTCAACGCAGTAGGAGAGCAGCTTGTCCGGCAGAATGTGTGGAGATTGCTCTTTTAGAGGAAATCTCGTGGCGCAAGAAATCTCGGGCTTTGTGGCTTAAAGAGGGAGACCGGAATACGAAGTTTTTCATAGAACTGCTAATGCCCATAGGAGGAGCAATCATATTGGGCGGATGTGTGTGGATCGTGCGGTCATGACTTCGGAGGAGGAGGTGCGAAGCGGTATTGTCTCTTTCTACCAAAGGCTGTATTCTGAGCCTCTTCACTGGAGGCCACGTCTTGATGGTCTTCATTTTGATTCTATTTCTGCTTCAGAAAGGGATGGGTTGGAAAGTCGCTTTTCGGAGGAGGAGGTGCTAAAGGCCTTAAAGAGTTGCAATGGTGATAAGTCTCCAGGCCTTATCACCAGGCCTTGATGGTTTCACGATGAGATTTTTGTTGGAGAGCTGGGAGGTGGTTCGGTATGAGATTATGGGCACCTGTCTTGAGTTCCATTCCACGGGGCGGTTTGAGAAATCGCTTAATGCATCTTTTATTGCCTTATTCCTAAGAAGGGTGGTGCTTCTAATATCAAGGATTTTAGACCTATTAGCCTGATTGGGTGCATCTATAAGCTCATCGCAAAGGTCCTTGCTTTTAGATTGAGGGAGGTCCTGGATGGAGTTATTTCTGAGTCTCAGAATGCTTTCATTGGGGTAGACAGATTCTGGACTCCGCCCTCATTGCCGGTGAATGTGTGGATTCTCGACTTTGTAGTGGGACTCCTGGTGTTCTCTGCAAGCTGGATATCGAGAAGGCCTATGATCATGTCTGCTGGAACTTTCTGTTTTATCTGTTGGAGAGGATGGGTTTTGGTGAGAAATGGAGGAAATGGATTGTTTCATGCGTTTCCACTGTCAGGTTTTCGGTGTTGGTGAATGGGTCTCCTTCGGGCTTCTTCGGCAGTTCTTGTGGGTTGAGGCAGGGGGACCCTCTTTCCCCATTCCTTTTTATCATTGTTATGGAGGCTCTTAGTAGGTTGATGAGAAGGGCAGTGGAGTTGGGTTTCATTAGGGGTTTCAAGATAGGCCCTGACTCAGCTCAGCAGAAGGAGATCTCTCATTTACTTTTTGCGGATGACACTATCGTTTTTTGCGAGGCAGAGGAGTCACAGGTAAGGTATCTGAGATGTGTGTTGGTTTGCTTTCAGGCTGTTTTTGGCTTGAAAGTTAACGTGGGTAAGAGCGTGATTGTTCCTGTCGGGGTGGTTCAGGAAGTGGACACCTTGGCTGCTGTTTTAGGGTGTGGGACGCAACGCTTTCCTATCTCGTATTTGGGTTTGTCGCTGGGGGACTCGGCCAGAAGGGTGGGTAGTTGGAACCTAGTGATTGAGCGAGTTAAGAGAAGATTAGCTGGTTGGAAAAAGTAATATCTGTCAAAGGGTGGTAAAGTTACGTTAGTGAAGAGTACTCTGTCAAGCCTCCCAACGTACTTTCTTTCGCTATTTCGGATTCTAGCTTCTATTGTTGGAAGAATTGAGAGGCTCCAACGGAACTTCCTGTGGGGAGTCGCGGAGAGGAGTTCAAGTATCATCTTGTCAAATGGGAGCAGGTTTGCAGGCCTTTTCGGTTGGGAGGGCTTGGTATTAGGAGATTGGCCCCTTTCAATAGTGCTCTTCTTGGTAAGTGGCTTTGGAGATTTGGTAGTGAAAGACACAAATTATGGAGAAGGGTTATTTCGTGTCGCTTTGGGGAAGAGAGAGGAGGGTGGTTAGTTAGACCAGTCAGGTTTGCTAGTGGAGTGGGGGTGTGGAGGGCCATTGGAAAGGGTTGGAATGTCTTTTCCAAACATATTAGATTCAAAGTTCGGGATGGAAGGAATGTCTGGTTTTGGGAGGATTCATGGTGTGAGGATAGGCCATTGGCTCTTTTGTTCCCAAGGCTTTTCAAGATCGCTGTTGACAAACATGCTATGGTTGCTGACTGCTATCGCCTTGATAGCGGGAGGTAGTCTTGGGATGTGCGCTTCCGGCGAGCTTTTCAGGACTGGGAGTTGGATGACGTCACGGGGTTTTTGGCTCTCCTTTACAGGCAGGAGGTGGAGGGTACTGGTGCAGACTCTTTGATTTGGGTGCCTTCTTCTCAGGGGATGTTCCAGGTTCGATCCTTTTTTGTGTCTCTCTCTGGTTTTCATGGCACCTCATTCCCATGGAAGACGATGTGGTTGTCTAAGGCGCTCCTTAGGGTGGCCTTTTTTGTGTGGACTGCAGCTTGGAGTAAGATCTTGACTTTGGACAACTTGAGGAAGCGAAGTCATATCATTGTTAATCGGTGTTGTCTTTGTACGACTAATGGGGAGTTAGTGGATCATCTTCTGTTGCATTGTCCTGTGACTCAAGATTGTTGGAGTTTGATTTTTGGCTTGTTTGGTATTCATTGGGTCATGCCTCGAACCTCTCGGGAGTTGTTGGATATTTGGAGTGGCCAATGGGTGGGGGCTCAGGCGAGAGTTTTCTGGAGGGTGGCCCCCTTTTGCATTTGGTGGAGCCTTTGGAAAGAGCGGAATGGTAGATCTTTTGATAGGAAGGAGTCCTCCATTGGAGTGCTTAAATTTTCTATTATTTGTACCCTTTTTTGTTGGGGTCAGGGGAGAGACTACTCTTCCCTTGAGGATATTGTTGACTTCATGGGCTCTTTGAGCTCATAGGTTTTGTTTTGTCTTTGTATAGCTTGGGATGCATTCCCCTTTTGAACGCTTTTTAATACATTTTACTTATCAAAAAAAAAGAAGAAGTTATGCCTAATTAATAAATGCCTACTAAGTTCTGAGCTAAACTAAGCAGAAAGGCTTAGAAGCAAAGATAGTCTTGAAATGTTCAATGTGTCCGACTATGTATGGCAATCTTTTGTGTATGAGAAACAAGAACCCCTTAGATTAAAGTATGCCAATGCACAATAAATCATAAAATTATCCCTGTATCAACTGACATAAAACAACTTGCATAATCTTTATCTATACTCCCCAGAAAAGAAGATGATGAAGAACACACTGTTGATGCAGTTAAATTTTTCATCGTTTTGATTTTGGGAACTATATGATTTTCTTTTGACAAGTTCATTAGTTAGTGTGAGTGATGTCGTGGACTCATGGCTTTGTTAGTGGGGCTCAGGTGTTAGCTGTTGAGGGGCAAAGTAATTAAGAGAACGTCGTGTGCAGCTACAGTGGTGGGGGTGAAGATTAGGGAACTCAGATATGATTTAGGGTTAGGAAGAGTGTTTATATAGCATGATCTCATGCAGTCAGCTTCATGGTAACCATTTCAACAAAGATTTGCATGATTATTTTGGTTCAATTCTTTTTGGATTGGTTTTTTTGGCCCCTAAAACTGTGAATTGAACCATTTCCATCAGTTCAATTGTGTTTTGGCCAGCACCAAATTGTTAAGCCTCCCAAAATTTAACCAAACACCATGGATCTTATGGTATCAACCAGGTGTGCATCCCTCGGACTCATAAACCCTTTCTGGATGGAGTTGAATAGCCACTTTTACACCACTTCTGTTAAACACATCGAAATCATCCTCACCCCATCACTTGCCTGTTTGGCTGCTACTGTTGTTGTTGCTTCCACCAGCACTATAGTAATGACATCAACCACTGCCTCCACCACTTTGCCATTACCTCCACCACCACCGCCGCCACGACTAGCCTCGCTAGCTCAACTGCTATTGTCACAAACATAAGCGATATTTCATCAACACCTCTACCTTAGTTGCGCTACCATTGTTCCAATGATCATAACCTTTATCATGGTGCCACCATCATTGCCACCACCATGGTGACACCATCATTGCCACCACCACCATGATGGAATGGTTGTTGCCACCTCAATTAACATTTCCATCACCATCATCATGGAAGCCATCATTACCTTAACAGTCGCCACTGCAACCGGCCATTGCCTTTTTCAAGCTGCTCTACTATCACCACTATCACATTGATCAAGCCATCACCTCGATATTGTAAGCTGTATCATTATTTAATTGTAATATTCTCATCCGCACACTTTTTTTTTTGGGGGTGGGGGGAATTTTCATTGCTAATTCCAAATTTCTTTGCATTTTAAATTCGCAAGCCATCCCAAGAATAAACAGAGGCCAAAGCCCAAAAAAAGAAAAAAAAGAAAAGAGGGATCCTAAGGAGATCTGAGGTTAGATTATAGAGAGTAGAAGCCAGAAAAAGAATAAAAAGCGTTCATACATTTTTGTCTCTGGCATTGTCACCTTTCTACCTACCCTCTTACTTCTTTGTCTTGTTCTCTTTCAAGGAGTAGTGCTTTCAAATGGTTCTTTTTTTTCCTCTCCCTCTTTTGGGGTTTACTTCTTTCTGTTGTTATGGCATTGAAAGTTTCAAACCATGTCAACGCGTGAACTTTTTTGTCCGTGTTGATATGCAGCTATCCTATTAGCGTAGCTAGAAATTGGTTTATATGCTTTCTTTCGAAGTTTGGGATGTTAGTGTAGGTTTATCTTTGTATTGATCATGTCTTTTCTTCAGGGTCCAAGCATTGATCCTGTCACCTACAAGGGAACTGGCAACTCAAACAGAGAAAGTAATATTGGCTCTTGGTGATTACATTAGTATACAGGCCCATGCATGCGTTGGAGGCAAAAGCGTGGGTGAGGATATCAGAAAACTGGAATATGGAGTTCATGTCGTGTCTGGGACTCCAGGCAGGGTTTGTGACATGATAAAAAGGAGAACTTTAAGGACTAGAGCTATCAAGTTATTGGTTCTTGTGAGTTCTTGATCTACTGCCCATCCTGGCTTTTGTTATTTAATTGTACTTTGTGATGTTTTTGCCTTTCTTGAATTTTACTTTATATTTCGAGGTTGTCAGGTGTGATTTATTCTGATTATTACAAAAATTCTTCCAGGATGAATCTGATGAGATGTTGAGCCGAGGTTTTAAGGATCAAATTTATGATGTTTACAGATATCTTCCTCCAGAACTTCAGGTATATAATCTCTCCCTCTCTCTCTATATATACATCTCTCTCTATTTCTCTCTTTCTGTCTCACACACACACACGATTAACTGCATTTTCTCATTTCTGTTTTCTTTTCTTTTATACAATCATATTTATGAAAAAAAAAGATTAACTGCACTACAATTGATGTTGAGTTCTGTCCAGGTGTTGTCCGAGATATAGTTAGCTTGTTCAGATAATACCAAAATTGTTTTCTGCATTTAGGTAGCTTGTAATTTGATATTTGTTGAACTCCCAAGTATATTTTATGTTTTTACAATAAATTGAGAGTTTTCTCACAATTTTCTGCAATGATGCATCATTTCGTGATGCTGTCTTCTATTGACACTTGTGTTGCATTTAACAGATGCACATGACAAGTTATGTAATTTTAATTCCATATGTTTAATACTTTTCAAGTGTCCATTCTCATTAGTTATCAGCTGAAACTTATGCGGTCAATGCTAATTTTCTTCTTACCCTTTTTTGTTCTTTTATATTTTCATTTTGTTTCCAAAATTTATGCAATACATCTGCTTTGTCCTTCGGTTTACAATTTCATTTGTATACATACCCTTCTTTCCTGACATGCATACCCCGTCTACCAATATTATGACAAAGTCAACTGTGGCGGGAGAGAAATAGGAGATCCTTTGATGCATTCTCCTATTTGGTCTCTCAAATACAATATACCACCTTCTTTATTCTGTTGGATTAATGGGCGAAATTGTATATCTATGGATACTCTTTTGGATTTTGTGGATAGCTTAAAGTTGTAGTGTTGCTGTTAGGCGGCTTGTTTTTCCTTTGGGAGCGCTCCTCTTTTGAGTGCCTTCAATGAATTATTACTTTATCAAAAAAAAAAAAAAAAATTATTATTGAAGGAGGTTTTGATTTCTGTTAACAATTTGATTTGTATTCTCTTCCTTCTCATGCATGCCTTGTATCGATATTTTATCATCTGGGCATAGATTAAGGTAGTTTGCTGTTAAGAGAACAATGCATGTCGCCAGTGTCACATTGTTTGTTCTGACTTTTTTTTAATGCAGGTTTGTTTGATTTCTGCTACCCTTCCGAATGAAATTTTGGAGATGACAAGCAAATTTATGACAGATCCTGTTCGGATCCTTGTGAAACGTGATGAGTTGACTCTGGAGGTGAGTAATGGTTGCTTCTACACGGCAACCTTTTGAAATTATGCCTAAAATTTTGATGCCACTTGGCGCTGTCTTTTATCATTGGTCCAGTGCTGTTTATAAGCAATCATTGTTTTAATATGATAGGGCATCAAGCAATTCTTTGTTGCAGTAGAAAGAGAGGAGTGGAAGTTTGATACTCTATGCGACCTCTACGATACCCTTACAATCACACAAGCAGTTATTTTCTGCAATACGAAGCGGAAGGTAAAGTTTCATTGGTCCAACTTTTTGTTATGGAGATTTTTTATCTTTTTAGAAATAGAGACAAATTTTTTCCCGAGAACTGCTTACTCAGAGGTTAACTTCTTGGCCTAATGATGGACCGGGGGTTCCACTTCTTGGTATTATTTAGTTGATGTTGGATTGTCTATACTCTATATGATTATTTTGTTTGTAGTTCCTTTTTCTTTTTGAGCAGATCTCATATCTCTATATTTTTATTTTTATTCTTGTGATTCCTACAATTAAAGAGGAAAAAACAGGGAGTCAGATTGTTTAGATTGTCATTTTAAGGTTGTTCATTATTCATCTCATAGTTGTTCCAGATCTAATATGTGGGCTGAATTCACATAATTTCATCTGCTTATAAATGAAGTCGTATCTGAATAAAGCAAACGTGTATGTAATTACAAGATGTATAAAAGTTGGATCAGACTGGTATCTCCAGACTTTATTTTTTATCATTGGAATTGGTTATTATTAGTTATTTGATTGTAAATGTTACCAAATTTGTGTCTGACTAGATTTAGGTTAGATGCAGATATGATCCTGCGTACAGGGGCTAATTCGGTATTCTTAACGGCATTTGTTCATTGACCTAAGCCAAAACTGCTAGAGCTTTTCAATTGTTTAGGTATCTGATGGGTTTTTATTTTCTAGTTGTTTGATGCTATCTGACGAGAAGTTACAAGTTGAGGTGAAAAATAAAAAATAAAAATGACTTGTCCCGCAGTTGTTTTTAATGCCTATGTACAAATTCTTGTTGCTGTTAATTTGCTCTCGAAAGCCAATGGGGCTACTGATATGCGGTGTTCAAACTTTGTTAATTCTAGCCAAGTGAGCTGAATTTCATTGAGAGACATGTTTGTTTAGTTTCGATGAATCCTAGTCTTTGGATCTAATGCAGTTCTTTATGTGCTGGAACAGGTGGATTGGCTAACTGAGAAAATGCATAGCAATAACTTCACCGTCTCATCTATGCATGGAGACATGCCTCAAAGGGAAAGAGATGCTATAATGGCAGAGTTCCGGTCTGGTACAACTCGCGTTTTGATTACAACTGACGTTTGGGCTAGGGGCCTAGATGTTCAACAGGCAAGTCCTTTTTTTTCCTTTTTCTTTTTATTACTTTTTTAGTGTAGTAGTTGTAGAAATGCAGTATAATTTTGGTTCAGTGATTGTCTCTTTTCTTAATGCTACACTTGAAAAAGCTAAATTAAAAGATAGTTATAGACACTGGTGCTATTGGTATGTTCAGCTTGCCAATGGGGACATTCATAAAAATTAGTTCAACTAGATCTATTTGATTTAGTGCTAATTGTTGGATGTGAAATCAAATAACAGTTTCTAGTTAATAGGATCAGCACTCATGTAATACAAAAGTTTGGCATATCTTTTCGCCTTTGTGTTACATGCACTCTCACATTTCCCTGAATGTGCATGTGTTGACATGACACAACATGGGTAGGGTTATATAATTTTTTCAACATAGGAAACTAAATCAGACATCAGGATCCTCTAAATGTAATGATGGGAAAAGAAGAAAAAGTTTAAATTTGACAACAGAGACGGGTTTCCTACTCCTGGAAGAATGGAAATCCTTTTTTCACTATTTTCCAATTGAGCATTATCCTTGAAGAACAATAATATCACACACTACATTATTATGTAACATATAATTTGTTTTAATGTTCTGAATGTGTCTATGTATCTGTATTCAACTTCTGAACACACCTGTACCCATCACACGTACTGAGTCCACGTGACATATCTTGTTGGCAAGACAAATGCATAGAGGGCATCCAAGCAGCTTTGGAGTAAGAGTCTGGCAGTCAAGTCATCCATGAGGTTAGGGTGAAGGATTAGTATCGCTCAGAAACAGATCTGGTCTGGGGCACCTCTTCAAAATTTAAACATGGGACTTTACTAAGTATTTTTTAGATTATGAATTCGATATATTGGCATATAATTTCATCAATTTCAGAAGCTTTTGTGCACGTGGAAGGTCGAGGTGTTTTAACTGTGACCTTCTAAACACTTTACGGCTGTAGGACGTAGAATGGCATTCAGCATTTAAATTTTTTTTAGTAACTCTTAACCTTTTGATTTTAAACAATGTATGTGACTGTGTCCTCGTAATAATTGGATTCTGTGTATATATAATATCTTAAAGTTGGAAGAAATATTCTTGCTGCAAGGGCATTCTCACTTTTGTATTTGTTTTTCTTTCTTTAGGTTTCCTTGGTGATAAATTATGATCTTCCAAACAATCGAGAGCTTTACATTCACCGGATCGGTCGTTCTGGTCGTTTTGGACGCAAGGTATTTTTTGGTTTTTTTATTGAAAACTTTGGATTGGACAGGAAACTTTTAGTTGTTCAGAAATTTCACGAGATGTTAATTATTTGTCTTGATGAATCTTGCTTTTAGATAGGTTGCCAAAACTTCTATTTTAAACTACACGATATATGCTATACTTCATTGTATTCATAGTGTTATCATTTATCTTCTTCAATTCAGCATTTTTGCATAGGAGAACTGTGATTCCTTTTTGTAGTCTTTATTGGTTTGTAGCCTATGATTTGTATTCCTCTTTTTTGCTTGGTTCTTACTTTTCTTGTCAGATCCTTAATGATTGTTTGTCATTTTTTGTTGGCTGTCTTTTCATGTAAGCAGAACAGCATTCCTAGGGCTTTGAGAATTTCCAAGGAAATTAATTAAGATATTGAGAACTAATATGGCAGCGAACAAATGCATTATCTAAACTTTTCATCCAAGTCTTGCTCTTTAGATATACCAGGATTCTAGAGTTCCACATTGTCATTGTGTTCAGAGTATTCAAGCTATATTACTTGGACTTAGGTATGTATGCGGTCCGGGTATGTGTCCGAGTGGTTGTGGATTGTATAGCAAGCACAGTGGTGTTACATGGAGGTCCAGAGGCCAAGCTTTTTACTGTAATAATTGACCCTGCTGGTTGGAAATATTTGCATGAAAATATGATCTGTTTTCTTTACGTTCGGTTAATTGATCCATGCATGTGAGACATCTGATTTTAGTACTTTCTACTTCGATTTTAGTTTAGATATTTGTAGGGATTTATTAAATATTTGGGCTCCACCCATCATTTATGGGCTATATTTTCTTTACATTTTAACAACTTCCGTGTGATAGCTAGTTGATACCTTAAATGTCGTGTTGATGGTGCAGGGTGTTGCAATAAACTTTGTCAAAAGTGATGATATCAGAATTTTGAGAGACATAGAGCAGTATTACAGTACTCAGATTGACGAAATGCCGATGAACGTTGCTGATTTGATATAATGCATCGATTGCTTTGACAGCATACAGCAATGAAGCGTCACAATCGATTTCTGGAACTGCATATCAAGCTTGTTTGTGCGTAATGGGTTGAAACATGTTTTCTAGTTTTTGTAATGTCATGAAACATCCGTCTGTGGATACTCATCTTAAATTAATACTTTTTTCTGATGTGTCGTGTCATGGTGAAACATAGAAGACAAGTTGTGGGTGGTGTCCAAGGCTTGATATATGTAACATATGCATTATGCACTTGGTATTGTTATTGTTGGTGTTCAGATTTTTGATGGGTGATCAATCTAATTACTTTTTTATATGTTAGCTTTTTTCTGTTGAAGTAACTGTGTCTGGAATTCTCTGAACTTGTCTTGGAATAGAAATCTGGTTTCAACACTCCATTAGAATTATGCATTGGTGTGTCACATAACTTTTGGTAGATTTGAGGTTCATATTCTGTTCCAGTTCTACCTGTTTATGATGTTTTCCAGGCGCACACACTCTGAGGTGACAGTCAAGTATTTGACAACTAATCGGATTATAATTCACTATATCATGGTTTCATATGGTTATTGCAATTGTCGGGATAACCTTACCTTATAACAATTTTGAGTGTTGCTAACGATTTTGTGATTATGGTGAAAGCTACTATCATTTTGACTCTCCTACACGTCGAATTCGTGATCGTTGTGTTCGTCTGCTCTGATCCTTTTTGTATATCTTCATTTTTGCGGTTCTCTTGGTGAGGCTTCGTCCTCGGAGATACGCGTCATTCATTTGACTTTTGATTAATCTTAAAAGAAAAATTAAAAAAACTGTCGATTCAGTAGTTGAATTAGAAGAGCTCGTGACTCTTGTTACGAAGGAACTCTCTTAAGAGCGTTAATCAAAATAAAAAGAGAACAACAGATATTCTTATGCTTTTCTTAGTTATATCACAACAAAATAAAAAAATATTTGGTGGTACAGAATTTATATTTTGGGATTTGAATTGTAGATCATGTTAGTTTACATTTCTAACCTAATTTTTCTTCAATTTTAATTCTCCAAATCAGTATATTTTAAGTAAACCGAGCTCTTTTTTTCTTTCTTTCAAATAAACTATACTATGTTGTATTTTTGAGCAGAACAAAGATTTTGATTGACGCAAAGTCAGTTCAAGCTATTTTCCGTATGTGAGCTCGGTTCTCCTCCAAGACAATACAATTGAATACGATGCTAGTGGGCTTCTTAAATTCCTAAAGAACCTTCGAATTACTTATCATTATTGAAGTAAAAATAGCTCGACTTGCAACTTGAAGTAGCTCGACTTGCAACGTGGTCTGGTATAATTATACCATTTTATTAAATTAGCCTTTAATAATTGTTACAGTTTGCAGTTGTTGAAATGCGATATCCTGATAAATTATTTAAACTATTAACACTTGGTGGACCAATTAAATACAGATTTTCAGATTAAGAAAATAGGCCCCACAAGAGTGTATTAATATATTATAAAGTGTCATGATTAGAGGGATGTTATTGAATTAGTCCACCAAGTGTCAAATAGACCAGAACCATCTTATAATTTCTCGTTATCCCATGCATATTTTAGATTTTTTTAATCTAGACATAATCTTGTTTATTTTTCCTAATGATTGGAAGTCCGATAGTAGAACAAATTTGACTAACTTTATGTGTGTAAGGGTTGATATTATCATAACGTAAAATATATTAATAACATTACGATGACATTGTTAGAGTGGCTCAAAATTATTGTTGTGATGCTGTATTGTAGATTTGGAACCGGTTCAAGAATTACGGACCGGTCTATCACGGTTGATGCACGGGCAAATTAACACTATATAATTAAAATAATAAAAATATTATAGTTTTTTATAATATAAATCAATATATATTATATTGGGTCCTCTTAACGGCCTCAGGAGTGGCTTGTGGCAAATTAGCACTATATAATTAAAATCATAAAAATAATAAAAATATTATAATTTTTTTATAATATAAATCAATATTATATTATACTGGTCCTCTAATGGCCTCAGGAGTGGCTTGTCTGGTTATTAGGTCTAGAGTTAAAGGATTGATATACCATTAAAAATGTGTATCACGATGACATTCTGGCTAAGAGGTTGACCTTTGCAACCTTGGGCTTCAATGTTAAAGGGCACAAATTTAGTGAGAGGCTCTCGGCATAACAATTTTCTATTCTTAATAGACCAAAATAATGAGAAACAGACTACCAGGTACCAACCTAAAAAAAAAAAATTGAAAAAAAAAAACTTAAATAAATAAGACAAGAAAAATAATATGCAAAATAAAAATAAAGAGAAAAAGAGAGAGAGAAATATGAGTAACTTGCAAGTCGATAATGAGTCTGAACATCTATTTTTTTCCTCTTGAATTCACTACATAATACTAGTAAATATTAAAATATGCACACACTCACGCGTGTATATATATATATATATATATATATATATATATATATAGCAATGATATGTTATAGCAAGAACTACTATTGTGATGGAACTATGTATTATTTCACTAGATTTGGATTCTCTAAAGTAAAAATAAAAAAGTTCAAACTCAACACTAAAAATTATTAGAGACATACAAAAAATGTTTTTAAAATTTTGAGGGAGGCAATTTAAGTATTTTTTTTTTTTTTTCACAGACCATTAATTAGTATTGAAAGGGTCCTATAAATATAATTTTTTTTTTAAAAAATGGATCCTATAATTAGTAATGGACTAGGATCCTTTACTATAAATGCGTTCTGCAGTACCCATACTGTAGTACAAAAAGATTTGTTTTCAAAAAAGGATAATTTTTGAGTAAGACCGAAAAAATGAACGATGTTATGGTAAAAATATTACAAAAAGAAAAAAAAAAAGAAAAAAAATATTCTGCTTTGGTACCTCTCTCATCACCATCCCATAAAACAATGACAAATATTTGAAACTAAAGTGACCTGATAATATAATATGTGAGAGATAAAGTCCATGTTTTTGTGGTAGATTTTTTATTTTTTATTCCCCCCAAAATTACTTAGATTCGAGTTTGAGAAAAAAAATAAAAGTCATTAATGAGATAAAGATTATAGGATCTTGAGGTAAATATTAAAGTTGTTGATAATAAGTTTAAAGGTGTTGAGAATAAGATTAAAGTTGTTGAGAACATGATTAAAAGGTGTTGAAGTAATATTAAAGGTGTCGAAAATAAGATAAAATAGTGTTGAGAAAAAGATTAAAGGTGTTGAGAAAAAAAATAAAGGTATTGAAAATAAGATTAAAAGTTTTGAGAAAACAATTAAAAAGTATTGAAAACAAGATTAAAGGTGTTGATAATAAGATTTAAGGGCTAGTTTGGTGCTGTGGAATGAAATGGTTTTTTTTAATTTTTATTTTTATTTTTATTATTCTCGTGTTTGGTGCCAATTTTAAAATTGAAATCATCATTTCCTACTATTCTTGAGAGTGGTCATTCCATCAAAATCATTCCACCTTCAAACAAAACGAATGACCTTCCCGTTCTCTTCTAACCTCCGTTCTCATTCCATTCCAATTCATTCTACTTTTTCATGACAATCTCTAGTTCCATCTATGCAATATGGCCCTTATATTAACACTCAAGTACCGGTTGGGATTTGAAATAAAATCTTCTTAGGAGAAAAGATGCAGTTGTAGTCTTCACAAAGCTTATCTTCTAGTATTTGTGTAACCTTTATTGTGCACAATGTGCGTGTTTGTGATATTTTAATTACTTTATGTATGTGTTAGTTCTGTGACATTAGAAACAATAGCATAAGCAGACCCCTTAGTGTAGGTTTAACATCTTATAAATAAACGAAACAAAAGGTGAATCAGGTCTTGAACACCGAACTTTAGTCTTCTTCCTCCAAGTAAGAGGAGTGCTTCCAATTTTCAATCTCTAGTCTTCAATGAAGGACTCAAGGAGACTTATTGGCATCAAATGGAGGGTTTGAGTGCTGTTTTTTTTTTTTTTTTTTGGAGAAAAAGGGATGGTTTTAACTTCGGAAGACCTAAGTTAAAGGAAACGGATATTTTGAATATAAGATTTCTAATCCTAGCAGGAAAGGAGGGAAAAGGATATCCAAATTAAAGTGAGTAAACAAAATTCTGTACATGATCTACAAATTGTTTACGCTCTGTCATGTCATTGTACAAATGGGGTTTCTTCATTAGTGCCAAACCAGGTTGTTGGAGACCTAATACTGAAGTAACAAGAAGGAAAACTTGTTGCTTCCTCCGATTACAGTTATTGTATATGTTCTTCCAGGAAATTTTCATGTTTTCTTATCCGTTGGCAAAGAGTTGTGGTGTTAAATACTGGGACTATTGTCTAAACTTGTTTTAAACTTCTCTTTTGAAAAATGAATCAAATGATATAACAATGTTACTTGTGGCATGTTTCATGTACAGCCTCTGCTCTTATGGCCATGTATAGCAGTTTAAATTCACCATTGCAGCTAACCAGATGGAGCACAACTGGTGGTGATCCAAGTGGGAAGTCCTGGAAACATAGTTGTTAAAGGAGCGCCTAGGCTCCAAAAAAGTCTCAGGCTCGTCAAGGCTCAACTAGAGCGCCTCAACCTACTATATGCCATGCCCCTTCAATTAGGCTCACATAAAGCCCTTAAGCTAACGCTTTTTAATAGGCTCCGAGCTCAAAAAAGGCGCGCTTTGTATTTTTTAATTATTTATTCATATCATTTTTTTTTTTTTAATTTATTGACTACTAAATTAAAAGGTTTTATATCATAAACCGTATTGTTTAACCTTATGAAATATTTGACAAAATTCATAAATTTATGGTTCACTACTTACAGTAACTGCAATTACAGCTTGATTATGAGTATATATAATAATATATTCATTATCATATACACGCGCCTTACTTTGATTAGGCTCGCGCCTTATGCTGTGCCTTGCGCTTAGACTCCAGGAGGCCTTTGGTGCCTTAGTCCCTTGAGCCTTTAACAACTATGCCTGTAAATGCATTACCTGCTCAGGCTCAAGAGTCACAGAAATGTATTTTTTGTTTCCTCTTTCATTCCTTGTGCATGCCATTCCTAAAAATGATTGATGTTGTTTATATCTAATATATATTTTGCTGCTAATTTTCCACCACCAAAATATCAGGTCTTGGACTTTCTGGGTCAATGGGATACCAGCTCGCCAGTATGACATCAGTAACCAAGTTGTAAGATCAATTGCCTTTTAGATATGTTGATGCTTGATGCATTTTTTGTTTCTATTTTTTCCTTGATGTGGTGGTTTTACTGTATTGTGCAGCGACATAAGAAATAATAATCTTGGAAACCAGATATCTTATCAGCTTCCTTCAAATCTACAGCAATTGACCAACAGTTCTGTGGCTTAGCTGTACAAGGCCCCTACTTTCCAAATGGAGGTTAGGGGTTCGAATCTCAGTTGAGGCACTGTGTGTGAGTACCCAATTAGGAAAAAAAAAATCTACTGCAATTGTATGTTTGTGCACGGTCTTCCTTCTTCTTTTTTCCTTTTAGTTTTGTCATAATTCTCATTACTGCTTCTCTTAATTATGCAGAAATCTGGCTGGAAATGGCTTCACTGGAGGCATCCCTTCAATATCTGAGATGACTTCCCTCAAATACTTGTTCGTCAAATCCTGAATTTTGGTTTTCTTGTCTTTTCTAATTCAGCTTGATTCAGATGTTTTACAATTGACAACCATTTCTTGTTTCTCCGACTGTAGAAATCTTGGTCACAATCAACTTCAAGGTCAACTGAGTGACATGTTTGGAAGGATTTCAGCCCTTTCCACATTGTGAGATCCCCTTCCCTCACCCTTTCAATTTTGGAATTGCCTAAATTGTGAATATTTTTACATGACTGAGGAGTTTATTTGCATGATTTGGATTTTTTTTATTTTGTGCTATTATAAAATGGTCAAAATGCGAATGTTGAGATGGATGTGTGGTAGGACAAAAAATGAAAATATTATAAATTGATCAGTTAAGATGCCTGTGCAACAAATAGCAATAACTACTCAAATGATGAAGAGTGAAGTGTTCCATATTATGGGTAATGCTAGGGGAAAAGAAAATCTGAAACTAATATAGGTTGCGGTAGTTAAAAAAACGGATATGATGCATGGGGTCTACTAGAAGTCTGTGATTATGGTGTTTAGATATCTCGGAATGACAAAACAGGATTCATGTGGCTAATCCAACCATTCGAAGATTTGCTTTTTTGCGTTGAATTAGGACTTTCAGTGTGTCTAAAGCTTGCTCCACATGTATTAGAAATGATAACTTAAAATATTTTTGTACTTCTTTACTTATCAAAAAAAAAAAAAAAAAAAAAAAAATCATCGTACTTCTCAATGTTGTAAGCATCTTAGTAATTATTACCTTCCCTAATACACTTGAGATGTTCCATTATCATATACACTGTTTTTTTAGTAAAAATATAAAAATAAAATAAAACTGCTTATTCAGATTTTCATGTAGCACGCGGCATGCCGTTTATAAATTTTTTAGATGAGCCAACTACCTCCTCAAATGGTGGGCTGTTAGTGTAATTTATCCACAGAAAAAAAAAAGAAAAAAAAAAAGAAAAAAACCATTTTCTAATAAATGACTATTGGACTTGGCATGATAGGAACCTAAGTTTCTTCAGTATAAAATTTTGTAATGTACTTATACATGTGCAATACACTGTATAGAGAATTCATTTTAATGTAAATAGAGTTGTTATGAATTACTTTTCAATGTTATGAATTACATGAATGCTGTATTTTAAATTAAACGTGTAACATATATCTTGCATTTTTTTATAAAAGGCAAAAGTGAAAAAAAAACTATTGTGTAGTTGCAAGATGCTCCATTAGACTCTTTTTTTAGAAGCATGTCAGTACTTGACTATAAAAATATTGCATATTACCCCTTTTAAGGACACCGGAGTGTACTTTCTGGCAGTGTGGGAGTCACAATTACTAAATAACCCTTATTTATTAATTTATTGTTAAAGTTACAAAATATCGGAAGTGTAAAATGTCAATAATACCCTCATGAAGTTAACTTGTTTGACCCAAAATCACTATCCGAATATTACAACTGTTGGTAGAGAGAGAGACTTCGATTGTGGGTGAGACACTTTGTGAGGGCATTGTCCCGAAAGTAACTTGCTTCCTTCGCCACCCAATTTCCAGAGATTCTCCATTTCAAGCAAAACATTCAAGCCGCCAGTGGCCACTCTTACCATTGCCCCAACAGTTGGGCTCTCCGAAACTTTCAACAGATTGAGAAAAAAAGGCAAAGTTAGTTTTTCTTATTGCTCCTCATTTTCAATTTTTTTGAATTTCTTTCAAATTTTGCAAGATTGTATTTTGTGGTGTTGAATGGGTTTTTGGTTTTCTTAATCCTTTGTAATTTATAAATTGGGTTTGCTTGTTTTGCTTGATTAGGAAATGGGTTTTCTAGTATAGTTTATTGTGTGCTATTGATGAGATTTGAGGTTCTTCATTAGTGGGTATGAAATATAAATTACTTTTACCCTTTTTTTTAGGTGCAATTATTGGTTTGCTAGAACCAACCCCGCTTGTATTTCTTATGTATATATATATTTTTGATAAGTAAGAAATGTATAAAAAGCACTCAAAAGGGGAACGCATCTAAGGGAACAAAATAAGGCCAAAAAGGGTCTCTAAGCCTTTAAAGAGGCCAAAAAATCAACAATCTCCTCTAAAGATCTATAATTTTTACCGAAAACTCAACAAAAAAGAGTGGAAATAATAGAGAACTTAAGAAAAGAAATAGGCTTCTCCATCCGATCAAAATATCTCCTATTTCTCTCAAGCCAAATACACCACCACACACAAACAGGTGTCGCCCTCCAAGCATCGCGAATATGAGCCCCCACAACATGCCCTCTCCAAGCCTCAACTAGCCCTCTAGAAGATCGAGGCATGACCCAAAGGATACCAAACAAACCAAGCATCAAGTCCCAACATTCCTTGGCCATGGTGCAATGTAAAAGAAGATGATCCACTGTCTCCTTATCCCGAAGACATATGTAGCACCGGTTGACTACCACCTGATTTCTCCTTCTTAAATTATCCCGGGTTAAAATCTTACCCAAAACAGTGGTCTAAGCAAAGAAGGCCACCTTGAGGGGAGCCTTAGAGCGCTAAACAGACTTCCACGGGAAGGGCCCACCAGGCCCAACTGAAAGACGCCGAAAATAGGACCAAACATCGAAGCGACCTTTCGTATTGGGAGCCCAAATCCAACAATCAAAATCTCCAACCATGACTCCTTGACGATACAACACCTCCAACAGATGGATGGCATCCTCAACCTCCCAATCCTGAAAAAGACGCCTGAATCGAACATCCCATACCAGTCTCCCGCTATCAAGATGATAGCAGTCAACTACCATGGCCTGTCTATCCGAAGCAATCTTGAAGAGCCGTGGGAAAGCGAGAGCAAGAGATCCCCATACCAGACATTTTTCCAAAAACTGATCCTCTTGCCATCCCTGAGTCTAAAACGAACATGAATGGAGAAATCCGCCCAACCCTTTTGAATACACTTCCAAACCCCCACACCCCTCGGCCCACGGACCTCAAGAGAACACCTCCCACCTCTGCTCTCCCCATATCTACTCGCAATGACCCTCCACCAAAGCCATTGCCTTTCTATCCCAAACCTCCACAACCATTTCCCAAGGAGAGCTTTATTGAAAGGCATTAATCTACGAATCTCCAAACCACCATTTCGAATTGGCCTGCACACTTGTTCCCACCGAACCAGGTGATACTTAAACTCCTCCCCTCTACCCCCCCACAAAAAGTTGCGCTGCAGACGCTCAATTCTCTCGGCCACAAAAATGGGAATGTGGAAAAGTGAGATAAATTAAGTAGGAAGGCTAGAAAAGGTACTCTTAATTAGAGTTACCCGCCCTCCTTGGAAAGATACTGCTTCTTCTAGCCAGTCAGCCTCCTCTTGAACCTATCCACAACTGGATCCCAAACCCCCACACACCTCGAAGAAGCTCCCAGGGGCAACCCTAAATAAGAGATGGGAAAGGAGCCAGTATGACAGCCAAGAATACTGGCTAACACCGTAATCTCAGGAAGCTCCCCAACTGGCACCAAAACGCTCTTGCCAACATTCACCTTGAGGCCAGAGACAACTTGGAACTATATCAAAACACATCTCAGATATCTAAGCTGGGACACCTCCGCATCACAAAGCACAAACGTATCATCCGCAAACATCAAGTGGAAGATCTCCAACTAACTAGCGGCCTCCCTACCCACCCGGAACCCTCTCAGAAAGCCCAAATCAATAGCCCTCCTCAGTAACCTATTAAGGGCCTCCATCATAAGGAGGAACAAGAAAGGGGAAAGCGGATCTCCCTGCCTCAGGCCCCCCGAGCTACTGAAGAAACCCGTCGGAGCTCCATTCACAAGAATAGAGAAATTAAAAATGAGCACTGGAAATAAAAAAGTGAATCCATTTCCTCCACCGCTCTCCAAACCCCATCATCTCCATCAGGTAAATAAGAAGCTCCAACTCACATGGTCGTAAGCCTTCTCAATATCCAACTTACATAGAACACCCGAATCCCCACTGCGCAATCTGGAATCCACACTCATTAGCAATAAGAACTAAATCCAGAATCTGATGGCCTCCCACAAAGGTGCTCTGAGAGTCAGAAATCACACCATCCAACACATTCCTCAACCTATTAGCGAGGACTTTGGCAATCAGCTTGTAAATGCACCCCACTAAACTAATGTGGCGAAAATCCCGAACATCCAATGCCCCCTTTTTTTGGGAATGAGAGCAATGAAGGTGGCATTCAAGCTCTTCTCAAAAGATCCTTGGGGGTGGAAAGCATGAAAAGTGCCTATAACCTCCCCTTTAACCACTTCCCAGCACTCCAAAAGGAAACTCATGGTGAACCCATCTGGACCTGGGCCTTTATCCCCGTTACAACTCTTCAAAGCAACCAAGACTTCCTCATCAGAAAAGGCTCCTCCAGACCTAAGCACTCCTCACTAGAAATAGAGTCAAACTGAAGCCCCTCCAGCAAAGGTCTCCACCTAACCATCTCAGTGAACAACTTCGCATAGTACTCAGCAATATCTTTGCAGACGAATCCTCCCAATATGATTGCCCCTTCTATAGGCATTGGCCAATCTATGAAAAAACTTTGTGTTCCTATCACCCTTCTTAAGCCACAAAGTTCAAGACTTTTGTCTCCACAAAATCTCTTCTATGATAGCAATCTTAGCAAACTCCGCCTGACACTCCATCCTCCTAGTCTTCAAGGAGTCCGCCAGGACCCTGACCCTCCATCCGGTCGATATCAGCAATCTCAGAAAAGACCCAATTTTTCTTCTAAACAAGATTCCCAAAGACCTTTTTGTTCCAAATCTTGATACTTTCTTTAAGAAGGCGCAAGTTTCCTGCAAGCATATGACTTGGGGAACCAATCACCCCAAACCCATCCCACCAGAAGCGGATCCTATCCCGAAATCCCTCAGCACGAAGCCACATATTCTCGAATCTGAAAGGAGATCCCCTGCTACGCAGCCCGCCACAATCCAACATCAATGGAACATGGTCAGATATAGGACGAGCCAAAGCGGCCTGAGCAACATTAGAGAACTTCTTCTCCCTGACATAAGGAATCTATCAAGCCGAGAAAGGGTTGGGGGGGGGGGGGGGGGAGGAACGAGCACTAGACCAAGTAAAAGGACCTCCCTCCAAGGGCAAATCAACCAGCCTAGAGTCATCAATAAACGCCGAAAAGGACTCCATGTCATACATCCATTGACCCCCCGTCGATCTTTCAAAAGGAGAACGAACAACATTGAAATCCCCTCCAATGCACTATGACAACAATCACTGTCTTCTAACATCCCCCAGCTCCTCCCAAAGAAGATGTTGCACCAAATCCTCTGTAGGCCCGTAAACTCCAGAAAAGACCCAATGAAAACCATCTTCCACCAATGAGAGCACACATGAAACGGAGAATCTCCCAATCTGAGAATCCACCAAAAACACTCATTTGTTATCCCACATAACAAGAATACCACCCGAAGAGCCAATAGCATCCAAAGCACACGACTCCACAAATCTCCCACCCCAAAGGCTTCGCACAATCAAATCTGTCATCGAAGCAATCTTTGTTTCCTGCAAACACACCACATGACTGCCCCTTTTCGAATAACCGACTTCACCACTTTTCTCCTACCCAAGTCATTGAGACCTCGGACATTCCATGAAAGAATTCGTAGCTTCATAGGGAAACAACTGAATTATCAAACCCTCCCCTCTTTCCACCATCTCTCTCCCTGGACCCCTATTCCTCCTTTTATACGTGATAACATCAGTGGGACTCTGCAATCCTGTATCCTACCCCTACTTCCCACCCTATCCTTGAGTTGAGAATTGAGAACATCATGGAACAAACTCATCGTCTCATCCACCCTACCCTTAAAAGACACTCCCAAAAGAGAGCCCACATCTATAACCTTCTCCCTCCTCCACTCCCTCAACATCAGTGGGACTTCTCACCTATTCCCCATCCGGACGAACAACAACCAAAGGGACAACCAAATTCATAGCCTGCTCTAAATCTTCCCACTGAACCAAGCCCATTTCCCCATCAAGGGAAGAACATGCAACTCCCTCCCAATCATTAAGGATAGAAGAGGAAAGAGAACAACAAGTCTTTTGCGTATCAGTCTCCTCCTCAGACAACACTCCCCTTGAATCACACTGAAAACCTTTCAATGCCAAATGATCGTGTATCTCCTTCAACAGAACAGTGGCAATAGCTTCATCAACCTTCACCTTGACGTCACATCCCACACAAACTGTAACACCCTCATAGTTTTTCCCACATAGCCGAGAGAGACCCAACCTGTTCACATGACCACCGCCATGCAGCACATTCGACTTAATCACCGAATCCTCCTCAACAATCGGGGCCAAAGAAATAGAAACAATTGCCACCGCTCCCTTCTCCAACCCCAAACACCTCCTCGACCCCCCAATAGAAGGAGAAGAAGAGGAAGAGAACGGATGGAGAGAAGAAGACCCAGAAAAACAAATGGACTTACCGGATCAGAATCCGACTGCAAAGACGACACCCACTTCTGTTTATCCTTTCGTGTCCATCTTTTACGAAGAGCAGGAAAAAGAACTTCTTCTTGGACATCCGATGTCTCTGCATGGGTACCTTCACTCACCGATCATCTCTGACTCTCGTACATAACGAACCAGGTGGCTGAGAAGCTCTTCCCTCCACTGAGGAAGACAAAGGCCTAAATTTATTGCCTAAACCGAACCCAAAGCAAAAGGGATCTGAGCCCGGTCCACTCTTCAAACCAGAAGTCCCATCAACAGAACTAACCTTAAATGGTTGGGCAACCGACCCACCAACCGATCAAGACAGCCTAAACCCAGAGGCCAATCAATAAGCCTTTCATTAACCAGAGGTAGGGCTGCAAATGAACCGAGCTGTTCATGAATAGCTCAGGCTCGGCTTGGGCTCGTTCGTTTAGTAAATGAGCCGAGCTTGAGCTCATATTTCAAGCTTGTTTAGTAAACGAACCGAGCTTGAACAACGTTGAGTTTGGCTCGTTAGACTCGTGAACAAGCTTGTTAATAAAAGGGCCATATGTATTTTCATTTTACATTTAAATGGTTGGCCCATATAATATATAAGTTTGGCCCACATACATTCTTTCATTAATCAGGCCCAAAGTTATAACTTATTGGCCCATAGCCCATCCAAATAAGATTCAATCTCATCCATTATAATAAAATCCATCTCAGCCATTAGTTTTGACAGTCTTAAGAGATAATAAATACAACCCTA
This sequence comes from Cornus florida, assembly GCF_030987335.1. Taxonomy (NCBI): domain Eukaryota; kingdom Viridiplantae; phylum Streptophyta; class Magnoliopsida; order Cornales; family Cornaceae; genus Cornus; species Cornus florida. The sequence continues at coordinate 54,201,001 of NW_026775574.1, read as the reverse complement.
AAACAAGAAGACTGCCGCACATCCTCTTCAGCTTCGTTGCATATCGTCTTCAAATCCATGATTATGCCGACATAACTCCACAAGCAATACAACTTGCCCACTTTTTCTCTCTTACACGGATCAACTCCACTGCATAATCCACCGTCATCTCAAAAAGCCACACAACTCTCTCCCTTTCTCTCTCTTTTCTTAAATGGATGTGATGGTGAAGCTATGGTGGAACATATTTGGAGAGTTTAAATACTTGTAAGGTCTGATTTTATCTGGAAAAGTTTTTTTTTTTTTTTTTGTTGGCGATTGAGATGTTATCTCATGAAAGAGGGGATCTGATTTCTTAATCTGTATGTAACCGAGCTTATCGAAACCCGAGCCCGAGCATGGCTAAGCCAAGATCGCCCGAGCCGAGCCCGAACACCACTCTGTAGATGACGAGCCGAGCCTGAACAACCTAAAGCTCGGCTTGGCTTGGTTCATTTGCAGCCCTAACCAAAGGCCCCTCAGTCGGCCCACCAGAGGAAGCAGAAGAATCTCCAACAACCAGAACCCCATTCCCCAGCCCAACAACAGGCCCATCATCATAATTAGGCTTCAAAGCCTTCCTAGCCCATGCGTTTGAAAAAGAGATAGGAGCAGAATTCGAATTGAAAGTGGATACAGCTGTATTCCACTGAGAACGGGCAAGGCCTAAGCGCCAACCACGTGTATGGTTAGCAATCCTCCCCCACCCACGCACTTGATGCATGTGAAGACCACCACGGTTCCTTCTCAGATCCTATTGCTGCAAGAAAGACTGACGGCCCATCCCGGTGAGACCTCCACCCCTCTGAATTGGCCGGAAACCTCCTTGCCGGTGACGTTCCGTTGAGGAAGAAGGACCATCCCTATGTTTCTGAATGAAAAGCCTTTTAAATCTCTCCGTATTACGGATCCACAACGCATCCCTCTATTCCTTCCATTTTTGGAACTCTGCCATCCCCTTCTTCCCCATAGATTCCCACTTCAACCATTCTTTCTCCTTAAGCAAGTGCGAATCATCTCCTCCTTCCAAACTATCCGTCGTCGGAACAAGCTCGGGATGTTTCTCCTCTCAAACAGCCACCTTATAACAAAACTGATCATCATGAATAAAGACAAACAGAGGACAAACCCTACCATCAGACATTGTGGTACGGACTCTTTCAGCATCAACGGCTTCGTCGGCATCCACCCAAATAAACCCACCACACAAATCTTCGACCGTCACAAACAGAGCATGACTCCAGAGGTGAAGAGGGAGACCGTTAAGCGTCACTTTCTTCAGCCCCTGCTCTTTCAAAACCTTCGAACACCCCACCCTGAAACTCCACGCATCCACTCGTAAAGTGGCCTTCCCTTTTTTTTTTTTTTTTTTTTTTTTGATAAGTAAAATGTATTAGGAGGCGTTCAAAAAGGGAATGCGTCCCAAGCTATACAAAAAGCTGTACCTATGATCTCAGGGAACCCAAAAAATCCACAATATCCTCAATCGAGGAAAAGTTTATCCCCCAACCCCAACAAAAAAGAGTACAAATAATAGAAAATTTCAACACCCCAATGGAGGACTCCTTCCCATCAAAAGATCTTCTATTCCGCTCTTTCCAAATGCTCCACCAAACACAAAAAGGGGTTACCCTCTAGAAGATTCTCGCCTGAGCCCCCACCCATTAGCCCCTCCAAATATCCAGCAATTCCTGAGAAGTCCAAGGCATGACCCAATGAATACCAAACAAATAAAAAACGAGACTCCAACAATCATGAGCCACAGGACAATGTAGCAGCAGGTGATCCATTGACTCCCCATTCAACATACAAAGACAACACCGATTAACAATAATATATCTTCGCTTCCTCAAGTTATCCAAAGTCAAAATCTTATTCCAGGCTGCAGTCCACACAAAAAGGCCACCCTAAGAGGCGCCTTGGACAACCACACTATCTTCCACGGGAAGGAAACGCCATGAAAGCTAGAGAGGCACACAAAAAAAGATCGGACCTGGAACATCCCCTGAGAAGAGGGCATCCAAATCAGGGAGTCAACACCAGTGCCCTCTACCTCCTGTCTGTACAAGAGAGCCAACAAGCCAGTGACATCATCCAACTCCCAATCCTGAAAAGATCGCCGAAATCGCACATCCTAAGATAACCTCCCGCTATTAAGGCAATAGCAGTTAGCAACCATAACATGTTTGTCAACAGCAATCCTGAACAGCCTTGGAAACAAAAGAGCCAAAGGCCTATCCGCGCACCAGGGATCCTCCAAAAACTGGACAAATCTTCGATCTCGAACTTTGAATCTAACATATTTGGAAAACTCGTCCCATCCTTTTCCAATGGCCTCCACACCCCTACACCACTAGCAGACCTGACTGGCCTAGCTGACCACCCCCCTCTCTCCTCCCCAAAGCGACAAAAAATAACCCTTCTCCATAATCGATGCCTTTCACTGCCGAATCTCCAAAGCCACTTACCTAGGAGAGCACTGTTAAAAGGGGCCAATCTCCTAATCCCAAGCCCGCCCAACTGAAATGGCCTGCAAACTTGCTCCCATCTAACAAGATGATACTTAAACTCCTCTCCACGACCCCTCCAAAGAAAGTTACGTTGAAGCATCTCAAGACGTCCAACAACCGAGGCTGGAACCCGAAAGAGTGAAAGAAAATATGTTGGGAGGCTTGACAAGATACTTTTCACTAACGTAACTTTACCACCCTTGGAGAGATATTGCTTTTTCCAACCAGCTAATCTTCTCTCGACCCTCTCAATCATCGGGTCCTAACTTCCCACCCTACTGGCCGAGTCCCCCAGCGGCAAACCCAAATACGAGATAGGAAAACGTTTTGTCCCACACCCTTGTCACGACGACCCTCTTTAAGCACACGAGTTGCCTCCGCCGAAGAGGGAAGCCGAAAAAGAAGCAAAGAATCCGGCAAAGGCGAAACCACCACTCTAGAGGAAACCTTCCAAGCTTGCGAAGCCCAAGCAGCGATTTGAGCCCCATCTCCAACTTCCTTATCAAACTTTCCCACTAGACACGATCGAAGGTCATCTCTCCTCCTTCCAACCGAGTCATCATCTAAGAAAATTGAAGGCCCTCTGTACGGATTTGCAGATCTTGCAGATCCATCTTGGAACAGACGAGGCTATCTAGGTACCTCCAAGAACGAACGCATGACAAAGGAAACAAGACAAAGAAACAAACAAGACAAAGAAACCCACTGAAACCACAAACTTCAAACCCACCAAAGAAAGATAAACGCGAAAAAGAAGAATAGCTGAGGATTTCACCGGTGTTTATGACTCCGGTGACTGGTCGGAGTAGTAGACTCCGACCGCATCTCTACCACGATAAGCTTTCTCCGGTATATTTCTTATGTATATAAATACTGTTAATTTTGATTTATCACATATATTACTACAACTGTTTTTGCTGTTTTGTTTCCAATCTTAGAAATTAAAGTTTCATTGGACTTGGTGTTGTATTTCTATGGTTCGATTTTGTACTATTTTATTTCTTTACATAACCGCGCATGTTATTGTCAATTCACTCGGATTGGGATCAAAATCCTATTCTTTGACAAGTCTATCTGCGGGACTATCATCAGTATACATCCTTACTTTTGGAATAGCTTGAGGTTGTATAATGTGCATTTTTCGTGGTGACTAGTTCTATTTGGTTTGGCTTAACGGTTAAGTCGTTCGATGCAAGAGAATGCAAATTCCATTTCCAAACGGGAGGAAGTAGTCTCAGAGAATATGTCCTTTCCGCCCAAGCATATAAACTTAACATTTGAGCATATGGCATCGATGTTGTGCTGCTGTGAGTAAGTAATTCATTCTCGACTCGATCTTTAGCTTGATCTCCACCTTCTAACCCATGCTACTGCATTGCATTGTTGATAATTTCTTCTTGGGTTTCTTGGTATTTAGATGTTTGATAATTTTGATTGGTTCAAATGTTTTTATTATTTTTTCACTATTGCAGAGAGACTTGAATAAATGAATTAGTAATCCAAAATATATGATTTTTTTACGTAAGTAAATGAGAAAAAGGTTTTGATAATGAACTGCAACAAAATCAGTTTTTGCAAGCTCATAAATTATCAATAAACAGTTCAAATTTATATTAGGCATATGAATGACATATATATACTCACCTGAAATATATATATATATATATATATATATATATAAACACACATAAATATATAATAAAGGCAGAAGTGCAAATGGCTTCAAAACTCACCTGCTTCTTGTTTGCAGAGAGCAGCATATGCAAGGACATTTTTGCCATTAAATGTAAAAATGAAGTCACATGACTCTTTGATTGCCAGAAAGTACACTCGGTGAACTCTAAGGGTGGTAATATGCAACATTTTTATGGTTCAGGGACTGACATGCTCCAAAATATAGTTCAGGGTTTTTTGTTTTGCACTTTTGACTTGATATAATAATATTAAATTTTGAGATAATAATATTTTATACAGTCGAAAGCACAGTACATCGAAGAGGATCTTCATCTACTTGGTTGGCCAACCCAAGGAAGCCACAAATTACACGCAGAGTCAAGGTCAGTCAACCCCTCTAATTGGAATATAGTACCAAATCAATCATGGACCTTATTAAGAAATGATGGTATGTGTTGTACCACATACTGTTACCATTAAAATGAGATGGCCCCAATTCCATGTTATTTTCTTATTTTTATTTTTTCAGTTTAATGAATCTTTCACTCATTTAATGGGAAATTTAGATTTTACGTGTGTGTGTATATGACATTTGAGCAAATATCCTGTAGCTTATATGTAGTAGTCTTGGAGATGGCGAATACACACCATCTTTTATGTCCATCCTCAAAGATGCTTCTTCACGTGTTCTTGTTTTATCTGTCATGGCTTCTGATTTGTTGACACAGGCCCTACCCAAGGGGAATACAACCACCACCACCACCTCCTCTTTCATGGTCACCGAGCCGGGCTACCAACGTCAATGTGACAACCTCACAGTCCCATACCCATTTGGCATCGGTGTGGGCTATTCCATAAACTCATGGTTTGATATCAACTGCAGCACTTTTTACAACCCATACAAAACCTTTGTAGGTGGCATTCTTTAGGTCCTAGATATATCTGAGACATACGTGCATCAAGAACACCACACACACTGCAAATAAGTTCACAATTGTTGGGTGTGATGACTCTGGTTTGATACCAGGGTTAGAATGCCCTGATTTCACCAGTGGGCGTGTGTCCTCCTATTCCAGAAATGGGGACGTACCTAGTGGGGATTGTTCTGGCATTGGTTGTTGCCAAACCACCATACCAAAGAGTATAAATTGGTGGTACTTTTTTCTTGATTCCTTTAATAACCACACCAATGTCTCATCCTTTAACCCTTGTGGCTACGCCTTCATCAGTGACCCAGACCGCTTCACGTTCCACGGTCTCTCTGACTTACCAGATATAACTTTCGTGGACCGGATCATGTATAGTGTTCCATTGGTGCTCGACTAGGTGATTGGGGATCAGAGTTGCAATGAAGCCCAAAAATACAACACCTTGGTCTGCCAACAGAATAGTCAATGTAAGGATCACCCTCGTAACCAATTTTGCAGCTGCAACAATATCCTCCATAATCACTGTCCCTGAATCATTACATTGACTATTTTGTTGGCAGACCAAGGTGTTGGATTTTTGGGCTTCATTGCAACTCTGATTCCTAATCACCCAGTCGAGCACCAATGGAACACTATCCATGATCTTGTTCTCGAAAGTTTTATCTGATAAGTCTGAGAGACTGTGGAACTTGAAGCAGTCTTGGTCATTGACAAAGGCGTAGGTACAAGGGTTGAAGGAGGAGACACTGGTGTCCATCAAGGCTACTAAGAAAAAGTAGCACCCTTTGGTATAGTGGTTTGGCAACAACCAATTCTAGTACATTCCCCACTTGGTATGTCCCCATTTTTGGAATAGGAGGACCACACCACTGGAATCAGGCCCTTCTGACCATATTGAATATATCGAACCAGACTCTTCGCACCCAATAACTGTGAACTTATTTGCAGTGTGTGGAGTATTATATAAGTATATGTGTATGAATTCACTGGATTGATTGAAGCACTTGACGGCCAGTTTGTTCTTGACGCGAACAGATGTTTGAGATATATCAAGGACCTGACGGCCAGTTTGTTCTTGACGCGAACAGATGTTTGAGATATATCAAGGACCTGAAAACTACCTGCAGCTATGAAGGGTTTGTGAGGGTTGTAAGAAGTGCTGCAGAGGATATCAAGCAATGGGTCTGAACAACCCTCATCGATGCCAAATGGGTATGGCACTATGAGGTTCCCACATTGACTTTGGCAGCCCGGCTTGGTCACCATGAAAGAGGTGGTGGTGCTGTTTGTATTTCCCTTGGGTAGGGCCTATGTCAACATGAGAAGCCATGACAGTCAGAACAAGAACATGTGAGAAGCATGTTTGAAGATGGACATAAATGATGATGTGTATTCACCATCTTCAAGATCACTACTTATAAGATATTTGCTCGCAATTCATATAAAATGGAAAAAGACTTGCCCTCCCATAATGAAGGAAAGGTTAGTTTAAGAAAAATTCAAATCATGGAGTAGAGCCCATCTCATTTTAATGGTGGCAGTAATGGTACCTTCATTTCTTAACAAGGTGCATGCCTGATTGACTATAATATAATGACTAACCCTTACCCTATCTATAACTTAGAGAAAGTCTACAATACCCTGGGTCACTTACTATGTGGTATTCCCCGATCAATGCAATGGCTATTTAGCAACCACAGATACTTTCCTAGAGTAGTTGTGGCCGTATTGAATATGTATTTGACACTCTGGATACGTGTTTGATACAGTTAAGATACAACATAATACGGTTAAGAGTCTGATATGGTTGGAATATAGCTGGATACATCTAAGATACAGCGGGATATTTTGAAATATGGCTAGACAAAATCATAAATATTTTTATAAAAAAATGAGTCTAATTGTAATAATAAGAGTTTTTTTTTTTTTTTTTTTTTTTTTTTTTTTCTTCATCTAATTGCTTCTTTATTTGTGAACATATTGGTGATTACATTTACATTCATAATGTTATGGAAAACTAATAAAAAATTATAATTTTTTATTTATAAAAATATAATATATTATTATTTTATTACTTATCTTGCCATACTGTTTTTTTATTTATTTTTATTTATTTATTTATATTTATTTTTATCATATCATTTGTATCCGTGCTTCATAGAACGCAATTATTTTAAGAATGAATATTGATGTAATATTTGTGCCACACATTTATTTTGATTATACAACAAAATGCAACCCTTTAATTATACTGAAATACTATAATAACTTGACTTTTAAAATACAATACTTATACATTGAAATGGTATTATCAATATAATGAGGTTGCCTATTACAATACAAAACTTTGTATTAAAGAAGATTTGAGTGCATGAGAGGTGAATGGAGTATTATCTAACTCCACGTCTATACTTTCTTCATTTTGGTGGATCAAGGCACCTGATTGATTGCATCACGAGACGGCCAGTTTGTTCATATGGATATATGTGTGTTATGTATATAAAGACAGGCACACATTGATAGAAGCATCACAACAATAACACAGATACGTGTGGGACAAGTGTTTAAGAATAGCTGTGGAAGCTGCACTTGCATATCTCTACTCGAGGTTGGTGCCATTGGATCAAACCCAAGTAACTACACTAGTTCAAGGGACATTGGGGTATCTAGATTCTGAATACTTTCATACGGGTCAATTGACTGAAAAAAGTTATGTTTACAGCTTTGGAGTGGTTCTCACTGAAATCTTTAGTGGATAGAAACCTTTGTGTACAGAGAGAACCCAAGAAAGAAATATGGCCATATATTTTGTTAAGTCCAAGCAAAACTGCCCGTTCCAAATTCTTGTGCCTCGAGTGGTAAGGGAAGAGACTTCAGAGCACTTTCGAACGTTTGTTGAGCTTGTGAATAAATGCTTGAACTTGACAGGTGAAGAGAGGCCTGTAATGAAGGAAGTGGCAATGGAGCTAGAAGGTTTAAGGAAATTTGTTGAACATCCATGGGTTCATAACCAAAGCCATGAAGATGTTGTGGGCTTAATTGGTGAAGCATCAGACCTATAAACAGTGCCAATAATCCCATTTACTAATTATGGGGGGACTCCGCTGAACAATATAGTTTAGATCACCGTTTGATTGCTGCTATAGATAGCCCTCCGTTGATATATAATTAGGCCACTTGTAATAATTTCATGATACCTAATCATATATCAACGGGGACTATCCATAGCAGCAATCAAACGGCTATCTAAACTATATTGTTCAGTGGAGTTCCCCCGTGTTTAGTATATGGACTAATTGGCACTGTTTATAGGTCTGATGCTTCACCAATTAAGCTCACAACATCTTCATGGCTTTGGGGATGAACCCATGGATGTTTAGTAAATTTCCTTAAACCTTCTAGCTCCTTGGACACTTCTTTCATTGTAGGCCTTTCTTCACCTGTCAAGTTAAGGCATTTCTTCACAACAGTTTGAAGCTGCTCTGAAGTCCTGTCCCTTACCACTCGAGGCTCAAGAATTTTGAACATACGGTTTTGCTTTATGGACATAACAAAATATGTGACCAAATTTCTTTCTTCTTGGGTTTTCTTTGTAGATAGTCTGTCCTGTTAAGATTTCCGAGAACCACTCTAAAGCTGTAAACATCATTTTTTTTAGGCAATTGGCTTGTATGGAAGTGTTCAAGATCTAGATACCCCAAGGTCCCATGAACTAGTTTAGTTACTTGAGTTTGATCCAATGGCACCAAAATCTGATATTTTTGCAGTGTTGTGTTCATCTAATAGTATGTTGGTAGACTTAACATCCTTGTGAATGATGGGCATTGAAGCTGCCGATTGAAGATATGCAAGTGCACCATCAGCTCCCGCAGCTATTCTAATTATTAAACAAATCTTGACAAAAGAAATAATTGTATGGTTATTTGCAATGACCTACACGAACATCATGTTTCATGGCAGCGAATAGAATGTGTTAATTGTTGCGTAACCATTATAGACACATGAATGCTCGATTCCTGTCAATGTCAACCTGTACTGGTGTTTCATAAAAATGAACACTATGCAAACCATTTGAACTTGAAAATAATTGACCTTCAATCCTATTAGCATTCAAGGCTTAAAGAGAGGGACCAATACTCAAATTATGTGGACAAGACTGAGAATCTATAACCGGATCAACAAAAGATATTTTCTTGAAGTTCTTATATCAGCCATTTTCAGTGATGGAGCAAAAAATTATTGTCCTTTATTAACGTTTTTGGAATATTCGTCAATGGAGAACTTTGAGCAATTGATTCAGTGGTTCGTTGATCAATCTTTCCATGAACAAGAAATTATGCAGAATGCTGAAAGTTGTCTTTCTCAGCAACCATCTGGAAGATTTGGTGGCGGCGCAGGAATCAAGCTCCCCATAATGGAGTTTCCTCCCATGTTGATCGGTATGCTAAGCAGACAGATTATCTGGTATGTATTGGACTCGTTGGGCCTCCAGCTTCAAGACCTGGTGGTTAATGGTTATATGGTTCAGGTCTGAGTTTCTGTGGAGAGTTGCTTGTGTTTTTCTGGTCTCAATCGTCGTTTTCTTTGTTTCATTCCTATTGGCTTATTATGCTCACTGCATATGTTTCGTTGTTGTTTGGTTGTGTAAGGTCTCCTTACTATGTGGTATTGTTCTGTGTAGATGTTATGATCATCTGGCTGTAAGTTTTGTTCTTTGATGAATAAAATTGTCATTTAGAGAAAAAAAGAAAAAGAAGAAAGGAATTTTCGTTTTAGCTAGACAATTGGTATGGCATGGGTCCTATTTACTAGCGAAATTAGTCGTAGCTTGAGTCATCATGTACAACCTAAGTCACATAAACCGGGAGCGAGAGTGAATTCAAGTGGGGGAGCGTGAGAGCGGCAGAAATAAGTCATAAATAGGGAGAATTTGAATGAAATCGCGCGCGGAGCGTGAGAGTGGGAATGCACTCGGAGCATGAGATATCTGTTGAGAAGAATTGTGTGACTTAGTGTACAACTCCAGTATTATGTGATGGTAGCATTTTATGTTATGGAAAAGAGATTATTATTAACAGTTCTGGAGTGCTCCCTGTTTCTGAAGTGCTATGCTAAATGTATATGCTGAGCTAAAAGTTTGGAAAGTAACTTCTCTCTAAAGTTGTGGAGTATTTCTCTCAATTTCTTAAAAATTGTTTATCATTTCAAATTATCGGTCCTTTTGTTAACTTATGGCTAGCACAATTTGTATTAATAGACGAAATTTGGAAAGGTTTAATTCTTCTAATCATTTTTTTTTTCCTAGTTAGGATGCTCACATACACATGCCTCCACGGAGACAATTCTTCTAATCATTTTGCGATATCATGCCACAAAGGTAATAAATGGCCACTATATAATTGAGTTTTGAGTGATTTATGTTATTATTATTATTATTATTTATTTTTATTTTTATATTAAACATCAAAGTTGACCGATTCATGCAACATTTTGAAAAATTTAAATTCAATTCTACTCGTGGAAATTTAGAAAATGGTAATAAGTGGCCAATATGTGGCCACTATAAATTGAGTGGTTTAAACTTAATTTCATTTTGATGAAAAAAAAAAAAATCAAAGTTGACCGGGTCATGCAACATTTAAGGACTCGTAGACCCAAACGTCGTTTGTAACACTCAAGTAGTTGCAGGTAAATTAATAATAATGTCCGACAGCCACATAAAGTTGTTGAAGGTAAATTAATGTATGACAGCAACATCAACCTACTGAAATAATTGAGAGCAATTTATAGTGAAGGACCGGTACTCTCAACGTGTCCGGTCATTAGATAAATTTTGATAACGTGAAGTCGTTGAAGGTAAATTAATGTATGACAGCAACATCAACTTTTCTTTATAGTTAATCATGCATGCACCTTGTTTAGGAGTGAAGGTACCATTCCTGTCACCCTTAAATGAGATGGGCTCTACTCTATGCAGGGAATGAATTATGACATAATTCGGTAATACGACTCGAATACGATATGAGATAAAGAAATTTGGATTGATCTTAAACGAGTTTGAGTCTTAAACTGGTTGACATGATTAATCTGTTTATTTAATTATATCGGATTAGGGTTGAGGGAATTCAACACGTGTAATTCGTTTATACCCGTTTAACTCAACATGTCATAATCATGAATATGATCTATGTAATATGTTATCTGTTTAAATTCAATTATTATGAATAATTAAGTAGTTTTATTATAAACCTTGACTATGCCTTTTGAATTTTCTTTTTATTTTGAATATTTGGATTAATTGTGACAAATATTTTTTAGTATTTATTATTTGATTAAATATTAAATGTCTCGTTTTGATAAACAAGTCATTAAACGTTTCTTGACACGATTATTAAATAGGTCGAGTTTGAGTTTACTTATTTAGTAGAATATTCTTACAGCAATACGACACGATTATGACCTATGAACACGAATTGCCACCCCTAACTCCATGGGTTTTTTTTTTTTTTTTTTTTTTTTTTTTGTAATCAACTATGCTAACTTCTCTAGGGCCACACGACTCACACTATCTCACCACATAATGTGACACAATCTTCTAATGACACATCATTTTTTTTTATTGAAAAATATAAAAAATAAAATGCAATAATGACATCTAAAGATGAAATGGACCTATTTGATTTTTCATTTATTTTTTATTTTGTTAATTTTTTTTAATTGACAATCAAAGATGATGTGACATAATTTCAAAATGTCTTGTATGTATAGTTCTTTAAACTTTTAAAATTGGTCCCCCTTAAACTTTTAAAAAATTGTATATAATTCTTTAAAATTTTATAAAAATTCCCCGCTCAAATTTTTTTATTGCATACAAAATTTCTGGCCTGCGTCATTTATATGAATTGTGAGCATATCCATCAGCTTATAAGTAGTGGCAAATACACACCATCTTTTATATCCATCCTTAAACATACATCTTCACATGTACTTCTTGTTCTGTCTACTCATATTGACACAGACCCTACCCGAGGGGAATACAACAACCACCACCACCACCACCATTTCCATGGTAGCTGCAGGTAGTCTTGAGGTCCTAGATATATCTAAAACATTTGTGCGCGTCAAGAACAAACTGTTCGTCTCGTGCTACAATCAATCAGGTGCATTGATCCACCAAAATGAAGAATTTATGTACACGAACCTAGATAAGTTTGATCGATCAGAGAAAAAGTTCGATCGATCAGAGAAAAGTTCGATCGATCCAACTTTGATTTTCGATCTATCCAACTTTGATCGATCTCAGAAAAAGTGATCGATCTCAGAAAAAGTTGGATCAATTCAACTTGGCAGATTTTCAGTATCAGCCTCTTTTTGCTCCAAATCATCACTAAGACTTAGTTTGACTCCAAAAAGGCCTTAAGAAAGCATTTTTAGCACATTTTAACATTATTGACTTGAAATAGACAAAAACATAAATAAGTACTAAAATGGGAAAATAAGATAGATAAAGGTCCTAGAACACTTAAGTTTAAGGGGTTTAAAAACACACTTTTCAGAGCTCATCACACCCCCAAACTTAAATATTGCTAGTGCCTAGCAATAAACTACAAAGTAAAGAAATGAAATGAACAACTAAACAACTACGAACTAGAAAACAATAAAATGATAGCGCCACTTTCGTAGGGAACACGATTGCATTTATCATATGCAACAAGCCTTTTAAACCCCTAGGTTACCCCTAGTGGACGAGTGAAGTCTCGTGAGGGTTTCTAGAAATGATACCCACAAACATTAAGCTCATTCTTTCAAAAGAGACACCAATATTGCAAACAAACATTGAGAGAAAGCTACCTCAAGTATGCAATTTTTCAACCCTTTCCAAGCAATCTTCCAAAATCTCAACATTAAGCAAGCAAATATGGTCCTCCACACATCAAGAAAATGATCATGCAAATCAAAACAACTCTAGAATCCTTTGAGTGGACTGACATCAAATATGTTGCTATCTTAGTCAACTAAAGAATTAATCACATCCTTACCCTCAAACTAACACACAAATCTAGTACCGATCATCAAGACAAAAAATGGACCTTTTATTAAAGCTTTATTGTTCTAGGTGCGCTTATTTTTTTCACTCGATTTTTTTATTTTTTTTATTTTTATTTTTTAGGATCAAAGATGGAAGTATAGCGCAATGTCTTGATCTCTTAAACTTTCTAGCGATTCATGAGGTTGAGCGTTAGGTCAATGACTCCCAAACCAGACGGCTTTAGGGCATTAGGCGTTCAAACACCCCTACGGACTTACAAGCTCAAATCAACTAGGCTACAAATCAAGACTACCTTCATCTAATCATTTCCCACTTCTCACCATTTGGGAGAAGTCTTCACTTTTTATTACTTTTGCTTTTTCTTTTTCTTTTTTTTTTTCTTTTTTATTTATTTATTTATTTTTATTTATTTATTTTTTTTTCAATTCAATTATTAACCTAGAGTTTGGGTCCTCCACCTTTCGGCGCTAGAAATTCAGTTCTTGATGAGGCTAGAATCCCAGTTACTTAGTGAAAAGGGGTTGTTATCCACCTTTATCAAGAATGAAACTTTCAATGCACTACTACCCCATTTGGGATATAACCAATTCAATAATCAACAAAGCATGCACCCCACAAATGAATGCTAGTGTGCGCCTGTGCTAGTGTAGAATTTTAGAATGAATCTCAAAACAATCACAAAATCAAGATGATGTGGACCACAAATGCAAGCAAGATATCAATCTTTCGGAAAATTTACTCATAAATGGCATCCATAAGGCATACAAGGAGTATTGGACTCTCAAGTCAAGTAATTTTTAAATTTTAAGCAATATAGTCCTCAAAAGATCAAAATCATCGCTAACATCAATCTCAAATCTCAATCATACATTTAAGTCTCAAACTTAAGTAGAATGTAACAAAGACACCTTACCCCCAAACTTAAATTGCACATTGTCCTCAATGTGCAATGAGAACAATGGAAAAGATGGAAAGAGTATACCGTGATGATGTAGACATGAAGCTCGGTAGCGATCCAATTCGAAAGACGTCTCTCCCAAACTTGGAATCAGCAACCTACTTGATTAACTACACTAGCAAACTCTCATCAAATATCAAATGGGATAAGAATAATCAAATCATGCATTCTAAGGCAATATGACATAAGATGAAAGAGAGATATGAGATCAAGCCCTAGTTAAAGCATAAAGTGTGCATGACTACACATAAGGGCACAATGGTGAAAAGTTTTTATATTTTTCATTTAATGAAAGCAAGTATATACAAAATGCAAGAAAAACAAAGAATAAAATGCATGAACAAAATGCAAAAAGAAAAATAAAGAAGACAAAATGTAATAAAAGAATATATACAATGCAAGAAATGAAAAATAATATGTACAATGCAAGTATGTACAAAATTTTCTTACTTTTTGTTTTTCATTTTTTTTTATTTATGACAAAACAAGTATGTACACACACACAATAAAATGCAAAGAAATAAAAATGTAATAAATGAAAATGCAATGAAATAAAGAATGCAAATTTATTTATTTATTTATTATTATTATTATTTTTGTTTATGAAAATATATACAATGAAACAAAATGCAAGAAAAATAAAGAAATAAGAATGAACATGAACATGTATGATACAAGAGATAAAAGACACAATGTGTCATGTAGGTGCTAAGTTTAACGTCTCTAACAAGATGGAATGCTACTTTGAAAAACCGTATTCTTTTTTTTTTTTTTAGACAAAACAAATATGTACACAAACAAAAATAAAAAGGCAAGTAAATAAAAATGCAAGGAAATAAAGAATACAAAGAAATAATAATAATAATTTTTTTTTTTGGAAAAAGAAAATGAAAAAAAAAAATAGAAAAAGGAAAAAGTCAAAAGGGCAAAGCTATGATCGATCTATGCTCGCACGATGGGATAGAGAGCATGAAATTTGCAGTGCTTTGAATTTTTTTCTAAGTATGGAATCTCAAGATCGATCCAATAATGAAGTTGGATCGATCGAAGAACTTTAGATCGAGCTAGGAATGTTTTCGATCGATCTGACAGAGAGCTGAAATATGCAGGTTGATGCAGGTTCAAAATTTTTCTAAGTGTTGAAACTACAGATCGATCGAACTTGATGTTTGGATCGATCGAAGGTCTTCTGATCAATCTAACTGAGAACTGAGATCTGAAGATTTTCTTGGATCGATGAGATAGAGAGTGATTTGGATGCAGGTTTGTTGCAAGAATGAAGTTCGATCGATCGAACTCTCATTTGAGATCGATCGAACTTATGCAAAATGCTCAATTTTCAACATGAAAGTGCAGAAAACCCTATGCTAAGCCCCAATGATGGTAACAAAAATAGAGATTGAAAAATGGATAGAAGAATATACACAAGAACGAAAAATAAAATAAAATAATAAAAAGAAATGGGAGAGGAATAGAGTTGAAAACTTTACGAATGCTAGTATCTAACGTCTCTAGCAAGACATTGGGCCAACTCACTAATCAAAAGAATCAAAAACCGGATATGAAACATCCTTATTGATCATCTTTTCACTTTTCTCATTTAATGTCCCACTTACAATAATGAAATTATCCTCCAAAAGAATGACTTGTAAAGAAATGAAAGAGATGATATTGTTCTTTTCATCCACGGTCTTGAAAATAAAATCAATGATGAGTGGCCTTACACTTGGCAAGGCAAAGTCTTTCAAAGACTCAATTGGGATATCAAGAAACACATTCTCTTCATCCTTTTCCTCTTTGTGATACCCCTCGATTCTAGAGCCACGGGTGATCAAGTCCGAGTACAGATCCGAGGGATACCAAACAATTAACATGTAAACAAGCAGGAATAAAAACTAAATTAAGAATAAATTAATAATACGCTGAAAGAAATCTAAAATAAAAATCCTCAAACTTTAAATAATAAATTAATATAATTTAAATCCTTCAAATCCGTACAACTCGGGAATCCATCTAGTGGACCCCTAATTATTTCAATTGATAAAACGTTTACAAAATTAAAATCGAAAACTAAAGTAAGAAAGAAAATCCTTTGTAGTCGGAAGAATGAGAGTCTGTATCTGCATCAACACGATCAAGCTCTAAGCCTGGTACTGACGAACACCTGAAAAAATAAGAGTGGGTCAGGTCCACATACAAGTTCCAATCTACTACAATCCGTACATAAACCCGATACGCAGATACATCCTAAATAGCTCAACAATAGCTAAAGTAGTCCATATAGATATAAATACACACTATAGGACGTTCGCTAGTCCAGTAGGTTTGTCTCAGCCTGAGTAGAGATACCATGCAATTCACACATAATGTGGTCATGTGTACCTAGACCTACCAGGGAACAACACCTATGTCCAATTATCCATCCTAGGCGCTATACACACCCTAACCATGATCAGGAGACTCAAGCTCGTATCACGACACCATAAGTATATATTTAAATCCTTCCTAATACAGAAAAAATAAAATAACCATCCATTATGTCGTTCAACTGTTTTAGTTAACAGGACATGCATCCATGTAGGAGTTAACTGTTTTAGTTAATCCATTCCATATGTATGAATGGGTTGGAATTAGCGTTTTGATCTAATCCGTCCCTCCTATGCTACCGTCCCATATCGGTGCATACAATGCAAATGATCCATAAATGATGCACAGTCAATTGAACATCAAATACATCTAGAGACAAACATAATAGCAATCAAATATAGACAAGATCCTATTATGCATCCAGTATATGATTATAATCATAGATCCTCCTTTTAAATTGTTAAAGTAATGGCAAACAATTTAAACCATCCATTTCCATATAATTGACAGAACAAAAATTATAATAGTTCAGCAATTAACAACCATAGCACAATATAATGCTAAACAGAATTGTACTAAACACATTATACCAGAATGCCAAAAACAATATGTCCATATTAGTTCATGTACTTTGCTAAAGCAACCCTAGCAATTAAATCCTCCTCAATGCTTGACGACATGCAAATTAATATTCAAATTTCATAACGTCATTTAATCCTCAAATATAAATCCAGAGCATAATATATGGAGACACAGAAGTATAAACTGAACACATTATATTTGAATGCCAAAACTACCTCCATACTAGTCCATTTAGTTTTCTAAAGCGAGACTAGCAATTACAACTTCCACTACTCCTGACAGCATATAATTTAGTATCTAAATTTCATGATGTCTATAACTATAGTAGAAACCAACATTCCTGGGATTTAATAATGTTATATAAATCATTGACATAAAATCCCAAAATACCTTTCAATTCAGTCTATTTAATTTGTTAAACAACTAGCAATTAAATCTTCCTCCTTCTTTGACAGCATGAATATTATTTTTTCTATATTTCATGATGACCATTCCCATAGCCTACACCAATAAGCCTAGGTCTTTAATGTGTTATAAACATCATTTAAGAGTCCCCATCAAAGTTCAGCACTGCCTTTTAGCCCCTAGAGTAACAAAAATCACAAAAAATCACATACTGGGCACTTACAAAAATTGGAGCTGCCTCCAATTTTAAGTTGAGCCGGCTCCACCCACATTGGAGCCGCCTCAACACTTTGTGGAGCCGGCTCCACTTTAATGGAGCCGCCTCCATTGAAGTGTGGAGCCGCCTCTACTTCCCCTGCCTCCGTTTTTCATTCTCTGCTTCCTCTGTGTTGCCTTCTTCATGTCCGACAAAGCCTCAGTCCTCTGTCCCACCTTTTGTTAAAGATTTCTAAGGTTCAAATTAAGTCCTAACAATCCTAGAAACTTCTCCAACTCCAGAATGAATTACTTGACACAGGCTTAAACTATGAACGAAACAATTTATGCTTCATCTGTTTATCTTCTTCTTCGCTTCCGGCAAAGTTCAATTCTCTGTTCCAAATGTTCTTAAAGTTGTTAAGGTTCAATATAAGTCTCAATAATCCTAGAAACTCCTCAAAATTTATCGTGAATTTATTGACAGAAGTTTAAACCAAAAACATCCCAGTTTATATAAGAAAACATTTCAGATATTTAAACGTAACAATTTACAGTCGATTATAACATGCATCAACTATCACTTTTAAAAATTTAATTAATCCCTGGAGTCTATATAAAATGCACAGAACACAAGTTTACAGGAAGGAGATAGAATGAAACTTGCCTTTAGGTTTCGGTTTGAAACCTTACAACGCCGTTTATGGAGTTTCAAACGAACTCCTACTGCTCAGTTCTATCTCACATTAACCATACCTTCCTCCTTGACATGACCTTCAATCCAAAGCCCTTTCCCAGTTCCCTTCATGTTTTCCCCTCAACCTCTCTGTTTTTCCTCTCTCCAGACACTACGTGAATAGGGTTTTCTCAAACCCTTGCAGACACATATATTGTTCTATATATAGACTTTTATTTAAACCTACGTCTAATTCCAGTATGACTTAAAAGTCGACTAAACCTAACTTCTTAACCCAACATGAATACATAAAACATAAAACCCTAATTCAAAGAGGTAAATAAAACAAAGAAAATAAATAAACAAATTTTATAGCTACCAATTAAAAGCTACCAAATATAAGCTACCAAATACAGGTCAAATAAAACATCAATAATCAATTAACAATTAACTTAGAACAACCTCAATTTAAACAATTAAACTAAAATAAACCCACCCTTAATTAATTAAGCAAATAATTAAAAAAAATCACCATTAATCAACTAAGCAAATAATAAAGGAAAATCACCATTAATCAATTAAGAAAACAAAACACACACGTCATATAAAAACAATGCAATAAAGACCAAAATTTAATTCTCATTCCCATTTCATCCTTTTAAAAACTAGGGGTATTACATTCTTCCCCCCTAACAAAAGGAATTCCGTTCTCGAAATTCACGAAACTCTGAATTAATGTCTTTGCAAAATTCATTTCCGTTTTCGTGTGGCACAACCTCTTTAGATGAGTTCCACCAAATTCCAACCTATCCAACAATATACCAAGTTTTTATGTGTAAGAAATAGCATAAATGTACAACTCCTAGGTTGTATCTATCAATGATCCAATCTTACCCAATATTTCACGAAGGGTAATGATCCCTATTCCTCCAAGTTCCATAGAATAGATGAATAAAATTCCTATGCATCCAGCGCTAGCTAATTGGTAGCGCTCATTAATAGACGACTGCCAAAATCGATAGGCAAAAGTCGTGAAAAGTTAGTGCAATACATACAATTGACCTTCCTCCCAAAATACAGTGTTCCTATACGGAAGTCCGCCAAAATAACCATTTCCTAATAAAAACTCTTATGTACGGGTTTAACTATCCACAAAGTCCGACTGCCGCCTCCAAACCATGCGCAACCATTTCTAGCAGAGAATGTTTATCTCTGATGTATCCTTAAATAAAGACAAGGTCTTATTATATAACCTCGCTTCCATGCCAGATCAAACAGTGAGAGATTGGCACTACATACTATCCAAAATCCCCAAACATTGGCACACAAACCTACTTGCGTTAACAATAGCACAGATAATAACTGAAAAGCTAAATAACTCTTTCAATTACCTATACCAACTTAGGATATACATTCTAAGCATATCTGCCATGATCAAATATTTCCCCGTCTAGAGATGCGAAGCACAGTTGTTGCTCCAACATCTTCAAAAACTCCATTGACGTAGTAGTGTTTACCTCCTATAAGAGATAACCATATACTAATCCTCCTTCAGTACTCTAAACTCATCTGAGTAAAATACAACCTCCTATGGGGTCAGCCCAAATATTCCAAGTTGACCGCCTCCATTTCCCCGATAATAGCAAGTGTTATTATTTCCACATGTAAAAATGCTACTGATTTCGCCAAAAATCACCGAAAGTTCTATTACCATATCGGTTAATACAATCATCATCTTTCCTATTACTTCCACCAGACGAACTTAACGCAAAGTGTGAATCACCACATCTATTCATCTAAGCCTTCTCGTGATCCGTGCTATTCATAGGAACGGATATCTTACCAGTTCCAAAATAGACAAAACGAAGCTGATATAATTTTATTAGTCAAGCAATATCCCAACCAGAATCCCGACCCTTGTGTAAAATTAGTAATGTCTCAACCAAATCCGTGGAAATGACTTTGTCATTCCTTCTCTAGTAAGAGAAATGGCTACAAAGATCTAGCGATCTCTAATGGTCCATCTGAATTTATCGAATAGATATCAGACTTTGAGATAAACTCACTGTGTCCCTCCTCCTGCCTGCCGTCCCAACATCTACTTCCTTTTGCGAAGCATCATGTTTCCGCCAAGCCCCATGAGGAACTAATAGTTGTGTACCTCAGTCCTTACATCCTCCTTCGATTTTGTCTAACTTCAAATGCATCTGGAATCTTTTCAGCCTCCAATTAATCAACAGTTTCTGAGTAACAACTATTTGTTGCGAATTGTGACCCTAAAAAAAAATTCCACCTTATTTATGCCAATGAAGAGACTTTGCTTCATCCTCAATATGCAACTCCGATAACTCCTCCTAACGACACACCCTCATGAACCAAATTCTTGATTAAGGATAGACCGATGAATAGTTAATCCGTCTACTATCCTCAGTCGATGTCGTTCCAATTAGTACTTAAACCAGTACAAAATCCTCCTGCTAACTTGGGAACACTTGTATAAAACTTCCGAAAGGATATTCAGCTAAGTCAGTTCCTTCGATAAATCATCGTGGCTTTATAGTTTATCAAATGAATTTATATCATTTGACTCGAACTGCTGGTCTACTTACCCCATCCTAAAAACATACCATAACCACGTATGTCTAGGTTTATTAGATTGGTTTAAGGTAGGTATACTTACCAAATCCTATGACCACAAGCTCAAAATCGTAGCGTAACTAACGCTATTCCTCCAAAACCGTAGTTGGCTGATCACACACTTGTGTCCCCAACTAAACCGCATTCCCAATCTTGAATAATTTACAAAAATGAAACACATAATGCACACACAATAAAACACAATAGAACCCTACGTAAAACATCGTTCCTCTTAGCAAAAAAAATCTCTTTTAGAAATCAACTTTACCCGATTGGTTCACAATCTCCTTTTCCAGTTCCAGAGGTAATCATCCAACCTTAAAATCTAAGCTCAAACCATAGCTTAAAACAACATCCATTTGCCTCAGAAAATTCCAAAGGCTTAACCGTCAACCTCCTTATACACGGAATGTAACCTGTCAATGTAGCTGTATAAAGCAACTTAGATCGTCACAACCTAATCCCCCTACTCCTCGGAACGTGCTATATAATCTTTGCTGCGTTCTGATAAGAACTCCATCCGATCCTAAACTCTTGAAGAGTTTTCTTTCTCTACCTCGTTTAAAGGTAATACGGAAGGTTAACTATATATAGGTCGATCCCTACCAACTCCACCAACATCAGTCACTTTTTTGTTAGTGAACACGAGTGATTAATACGCGATCCCTGATTATCAAAATTCAATACCCTCTTTCTTGGGTATGTTGAAAACTCCTCCACTAGAATCCTCTTCGGACTCCTAGTCCTCGGTTGTCTCATTTAGGAGAACAACTGCAATCGTGTGGTCCCTTTATACGGTGACCTAAAACACACTCCCACATTCTTCCTTGGCTTATACTTCTAAAAGTAGTGCCAACTAGAACTAAACCTTCGATTCCAAATTCTGCTTCTGATAAAGAACTCGATAACGTACTCCTCTACTCCTTCGGGTCTATATCACAGTCGCCTTGGACCCCATCCTCCTCTTAGTGTTAACCATCCCATAACTATGGGATGCAATTGACATCAGCTGATCCTCCTAGCAAACCGTAAAAGAGTACTTCGAATCCTAATATGGCTCTAAGTTTATTTAAGAGATGCAATGCGGAAGACTTCTAACGAAAGACACTCCTAAGGAAACTAGAACCTAGAGTGCTCTGATACCAACTGTGATACCCCTCGAGTCTAGAGCCACGGGTGATCAAGTCCGAGCACAGATCCAAGGGATACCAAACAATTAATATGTAAACAAGCAGGAATAAAAACTGAATTAAGAATAAATTAATAATACGCTGAAAGAAATCTAAAATAAAAATCCTCAAACTTTAAATAATAAATTAATATAATTTAAATCCTTCAAATCCGTACAACTCGGGAATCCATCTAGTGGACCCCTAATAATTCCAACTGATAAAACGTTTACAAAATTAAAATCAAAAACTAAAGTAAGAAAGAAAATCCTATGTAGTCGGAAGAGTGAGAGTCTGTATCTGCATCAACACGATCAAACTCTAAGCCTGGTACTGACGAACACCTGAAAAAATAAGAGTGGGTCAGGCCCACATACAAGTTCCAATCTACTACAATCCGTATATAAACCCGATACGCAGATACATCCTAAATAGCTCAACAATAGCTAAAGTAGTCCATATAGATATAAGTACACATTATAGGACGTTCGCTAGTCCAGTAGGTCTGTCTCAGCCTGAGTAGAGATACCATGCAATTCACACATAATGTGGTCATGTGTACCTAGACCTACCAGGGAACAACACCTATGTCCAGTTATCCATCCTAGGCGATATACACACCCTAACTGTGATCAGGAGACTTAAGCTCGTATCACGGCACCATAAGTATATATTTAAATCCTTCTTAATACAGAAAAAATAAAACAACAATCCATTATGTTGTTCAACTATTTTAGTTGACAGGACATGCATCCATGTAGGAGTTAACTGTTTTAGTTAATCCATTCCATATGTATGAATGGGTTGGAATTAGCGTTTTGATCTAATCCGTCCCTCCTATGCCACCGTCCCATACCGGTGCATATAATGCAAATGATCCATAAATGATGCACAGTCAATTGAACATCAAATACATCTAGAGACAAACATAATAGCAATCAAATATAGACAAGATCCTATTATGCATCCAGTATATGATTATAATCATAGATCCTCCTTTTAAATTGTTAAAGTAATGGCAAACAATTTAAACCATCCATTTCCATATAATTGACAGAACAAAAATTATAACAGTTCAGCAATTAACAACCATAGCACAATATAATGCTAAACAGAATTGTATCTAAACACATTATACCAGAATGCCAAAAACAATACGTCCATATTAGTTCATGTACTTTGCTAAATGATGAGCACTGAAAAGTGCGCATTAAAACCCGTTAAGCTTAAGCATTCTAGTACCTTTATCTATCTTACTTTGCCGTTTTAGACTTATTACGTGCTATTTATATTTTCAGGCACTAATCCCAAAATTTAGCTAACTCAGCCAAATAAGAGCTTAATTGAAGCAATCCTGAGATAAACCAAAGGATGGAGCAAAGTGGAAATAGAAAGGAACAAAAAGGAATCAAGTTGTGCAGCTGAAAAGTTCGATCGATCCAACTTAGAGTTCGATCGATCGAACATCTATGATCGATCACAGTACTTCTCGATAGATCCAACCTTGGCCTTTACTGAAATTCCAAGTTCGATCGATCGAACATCACCTTCGATCGATCGAACCCTATTTTGTCCTATTCAAATGATTGATCTTATCCACAGCTGTACGCCTACCAACCACTTTTGTCTTTTTCCCCATAAATATCTTGAAAATATCCCAGCCTTGTCATTATCCGGAGGAGTCAGACCATTTTGATCGATCCAAGATGCAGTTCGATCGATCGAATCCATTTTCGATCGATCCAAGTTAAGGTTCGATCGATCGAACTTCCTCCAGCGAGAAAAAGTTAAAGTCCAGCTCATTTATTCCATCCTTCATCCAATCATTGGAGAATATGCCTTACATGATGTTTAGACAATTTACTCCTCTCCCAATAGATATTTTGTACCTCTCACATGATGTTTTGATAATGCATGTTTAACTAAATCATCCTTATGGATTGCTTGGACTATGAGCTTAATGAACGGTTCAATGACTTGAATTGTTATTTTGTTATCTTCACATGATGTTTAGACAATATATTCCTCTACCAATAGATGTATTGTGGCCTCACACATGTTGATTGAGACAATTTACACTTGTTGAGTCACCCTTACCAATTGAATATCTTTTACACACACAACATTGTTGCAACACATTCATTTCCCTCATTAGTCACTTGATTATGGTTTGGAATAGTATTGTTTGGTGGTGATCTCTATACCCCAAGACCTTTCCTTCTTACTTACTCTTTATCTTATTGCATTGCTTTATTATAGTTTAGCTCATCTAGTATAATCAACCAACCCAATTCTCTTTTGCAATCATTTGGTACACTAGAGTCGAAGTTGAAATTCCAACACGTATAATCCCTTGGGACGATCCCTACTCACTATATTTTATATAGAGAAAGGTAGTAGTGGCTTTCTATAATTGTAAAACTTGGCCACCTCCTAAATTCTCACACAACTTTCAAGCTTTGTTGGTTGTGGTGACTCCATCAAGGAAACCAACAAGTTTTTGGCGCCGTTGCCGGGGATTAACGGTTTTGTTGGAATTAAACTCGACAATAGTGTTCATTAGATTGCTTCTATTTTTATTTTATTTTCCATTGTATATTCTTTTCTCTTGATTCTCATTATTATTTGTTCAATTAGGTACTTGACTACAAGGAAGGCGAACTTTGGAACTTAAAGCAATCATTGGAGCTTAAAAGCTAAATTTGGAGTTAAAGTGCTAAAGGACCGTTGTGAGCAATTCTTGGAACTTTTGTATTTAATTGTTTCACTTTTTTGTATGTGTGTGATAGCCCTTGTTGAGGCTCATTTTATTGCTAAATTTTTGTCCAAGCATAGGCCCTTGTTGAGGCCAATTTTTTCTTGCATTTGGGTTTTAATTGTGAATGGAGGAATTGTTTGATCCAAGTTTGGGGAGGGGGGGGGGGGGAATTACATCCCTTCACCTTATGCTCCTCCATCACATTTTAATCCTTATGAGATTGAGTCCAATTCATTTCATGCATCATCTTATTATGGACTTGATCACTCATGTAATCCTTCTTATGACTATTGCCCTCCACCACCATTTTATGATGAATCAATTCCACCACCTTCTAAGTACTCACCCGGATTTGAAGAAAAAGTGTTAGCTTTACTTGATGTGCATATTTCACACACTTCACTTATTAATTCTCATTCTCAAACTTTAGCCAACTTAGAAGCTCAAGTTGAGCAAATTACAAATACTCTTTCTCATCAAGAGGAGGAGGAAGAGGCAAATGAAAAAATGACAAGAACTTCAATGTATATAGATGAGGATGATGAGAGTGAGGAGAATGAAACAAGTGAGCTAATGCCTAGCACTCTATCTTGTATAGAGGAGGAAGTGGCAAGTGAGTTAGTGGCTAATCCAATAGAACATAACATGATTAATGAGGACTTTCCTTGTTTTGATTATGATTTTATCTCGGTGATGGCTACTCTAGAGAGTGAGGAGATGTTGACCACACTTGAGGTAGGAGAGAAGGAGGAGGAACTTGTTGAAGAGGGCCTTCCTTCTATTATCTCTAATGACCCTCTTGAGGAGTGTCTTTTGAAAATGTATAAAAATTGTGGTTTTGACTTTAAAAGCTCTAAAAATGAAATAAACTCTCTAATGGACTCCTAAGCTTACTTAGAAGGTGAGGAAATGGTCATTTATTAGGAGGAGAAGAGGGATGAAGAGAGGGTGTTTCTTATTAATCCAAATGAGTCTTTGAAAGACAATGCCTCACCAATTATCAATATGGATGATCATTTGAATGTGTTTCAAGAACACAACAAAGAGGCAAGCCTAACCATGATTGATTTTGTTTTCAAGACTGTGGATGAAAGGAACAATATCATCTTTTTTATTTCTTTTCAAGTCATTCTTTTGGAGGATGATTTTATTGTCATAAGTGGGACATTAAATGAGAAAAGTGAAAAGAGGGTCAATAAGGATGTTTCATATCCAGTTTTTGATACATTTGATTAGTGAGTTGACCTAACATCTTGCTAGAGACGTTAAACACTAGCATTCGTAGAGTTTCACAACTCTATTCCTCCCTCATTTCTTTTTATTTTTCATTCTTGTGTACATTCTTCCATCTATTTTTCAAATTTTCATTCTTGTTACCATCATTGGGGCTTAGCATAGGATTTTCTGCACTTTCAGTTCAAAATTAGGCATTTGGTGCCAATTCGATCGATCACAAGAACACCTTCGATCGATCGAATTGTTCTTCGATTGATCCAACTATGGATTCGATCGATCGAACTCCACTTGAGTCCCAACACTTAGAAAAAATTTTGAGCTTTCATCAATTTTGAAAGTGCATGCTCTCGGGATCTCTAGGATTTTCACTGTTCGATCGATCCAACTACAATTTCGATCGATCAAAGAACATTCGATCGATCCAACTTTATAGTTCGATCGATCTCGAGCTTCAACACTTAGAAAAATTTTGGACATGTTTCAATTCTGAAAATGCATGCTCTCGGGATCTCCAAAATTTTACATGTTCGATCGGTCGAATTTCATCTCAGATCGATCACAGCTATGTTCGATCAATCGAACTTCATCTTCGATCGATCACAACTTTGCCCCTTTGACCCTTTCACTTTTTGACTTTTTCCTATTTCTATTTTTATTTTATTTTATTTTATTTCATTTAGTTACCTCTCTCTCTTGACTAAAAAAAAGAAGTTTTTGGAAATTTGTTAAAAACACAAAAATATTTTTGTTAATTTTATTTTATTTTCAAAAATTCCAAAAAGATTTTTATTTTATTTTCATTTTTACTTTTATTTCCAAGCTTTATTTTTATTTTTATTTCAAATATTTAAAATTAAAAAAAAAAAAATCTTTGCATTCCTTATTTTCTTACATTTTTATTTACTTGCCCTTTTATTTTTATTTGTGTACATATTTGTTTTGTCTAAAAAAATAAAAAATAAAAAAAATGAGACGATTTTTCAAAGAAGTATTCCGTCTTGCTAGAGACGTTAAACTTAGCACCCATTTTGCATATTTCTTACATTTTTCATTTTTCCTTGCATGTTTTCACATATATATTAAAAAAAAAATAAAAAACAAAAAGTAAGAAAATTTTGTATATACTTGCATTGTACATATTCTTTCCATTTTTTTTTTTTTTTTTGCATTGTACATGTTCCTTTTCATTTCTTGCATTGCACATATTGTTTTTCATTTCTTACATTGAACATATTCTTTCATTACATTTTGCCTTATTTAATTTTCTTTTTATATTTTGTTCATGCATTTTATTCTTTGTTTTTCTTGCATTTTGTATATACTTGCTTTCATTAAATGAAAAATATAAAAAGATTCATCATTGTGCCCTTATGTGTAGTCATGCATACTTTATGCTTTAGTTAGGGCTTGATCTTATATCTCTCTTGCATCATGTGTTACATTGCCTTAGAATGCTTGATTTGATTATTCTTATCCCATTTGATATTTGATGTGAGTTTGCTAGTGTGGTTATTCAAGTAGGTTGTTGATTCCAAGTTTGGGGGAGACGTCTTTCGAATTGCATCATGACCGAGCTTCATGTCTACACCACCACGGTATACTCTTTCCATTTTTTTTTCCATTGTTCTCATTGCACATTGAGGACAATGTGCGGTTTAAATTTGGGGGTAAGGTGTCTTGTTGCATTCTACTTAAGATTTGAGCTTTAAATGCATGATTGAGATTTGAGATTGATGTTAGCTATGATTTTGATCTTTTGAGGACTATATTGCTTAAAATTTAAAAATTGCTTGACTTGAGAGTCCAATACTCCTTGTATGCCTTGAGGATGCCATTTAGGAGTAAATTTTTCAAAAGATTGATATTTTGCTTGCATTTATGGTCCACATCATCCTGAATTTGTGATTGTTTTGAGATTCATTCTAGGATTCTACACTAGCACCGGTGCACACTAGCATTCATTTGTGGGGTACATGCTTTGTTGATTATTGAATTGGTTATATCCCAATTGGGCTAGTAGTGCATTGAAAGCTTTCATTCTTGATAAAGGTGGATAACAACTCCTTTTCATTGAGTAGCCGGGATTCTTGCCTCATTAAGCAGTGAACTTCTCGCGCCGAAAGGTGGAGGGCCCAAACTCTAGGTTAATAATTGATTAAAAAAAAAAAAAAAAAAAGAAAAAGAAAAAAGAAAAAAGAAGTTGCAAAAGCAATAAAAGTGAAGACTTCTCCCAAAAGGCTAGAAGTGGGAAATGATTAGATGGTTGTTGTCTTAATTTGTAGCCTAGTTGATTTGAGTTTGTAAGTCCGTTGGGGTGTTTTAACACCTAATGCCCTAAAGCCATCTGGTTTGGGAGTCATTGACCTAAAGCTCGCTACATGAATCTTCTAGAAAGCTTAAGAGATCAACCCATTGCACAATATTTCCATCTTTGATCCTCAATAAAAAAAATAAAAAAAATAAAAAAGAGAAAAGAAGAAAAAAGAAGAAGAAAATGAGTGAAAAGAATAAGCGCACCTAGAACAATAAAGCTTTAATAAAAGGTCCACTCTCTTATCTTGATGATCGGTACTAGATTTGTGTGCTAGTTTGAGGGTAAGGATGTGATTACTTCTCTAGTTGGCTAAGATAGCAACACACTTGATGCCGGACCTCTCACATGGATTCTAGACTTGTTTCAATTTTCATGATCATTTTCTTGATATGTGGAGGACCATACTTGCTTGCTTGATATTGAAATTTTGGGAGATTGCTTAGAAACGGTTGAAAAATTGCATACTTGAGGTAGTTTTCTCCCAATGCTTGTTTGCAATATTGGTGCCTCTTTTGAAAGAATGAGCTTAATGTTTGTGGGTACCATTTCTGGAAACCCTCACGAGACTTTACTCGTCCACTAAGGGTAACCTAGGGGTTTAAAAGGCTTGTTGCATATGCTAAATGCAATCGTGTTCCCTACGAAAATGGTGTTATTATTTTACTTGCTTTCCAGTTTATACTTGTATAGTTGTTTATTTCATTCCTTTACTTCTTAGTTCATTGCTAGGGACTAGCAATATTTAAGTTTGGGGGTGTGATGAGCACTGAAAAGTGCGCATTTAAACCCGTTAAGCTTAAGCATTCTAGTACCTTTATCTATCTTACTTTGCCGTTTTAGACTTATTACGTGTTATTTATATTTTCAGGCACTAATCCCAAAATTTAGCTAACTTAACCAAATAAGAGCTTAATTGAAGCAATCCTGAGATAAACCAAAGGAAGGAGCAGAGTGGAGAAAGAAAGGAACAAAAAGGAATCAAGTTGTGCAGCTGAAAAGTTCGATCGATCCAATTTAGAGTTCGATCAATCGAACATCTATGATCGATCACAGTACTTCTCGATAGATCCAACCTTGGCCTTTGCTGAAATTCCAAGTTCGATCGATCGAACCCTACTTTGTCCAATTCAAATGATTGATCTTATCCACAGTTGTACGCCTACCAACCACTTTTGTTTTTTTCCCCATAAATATCTTGAAAATATCCCAGCCTTGTCATTATCCGGAGAAGTCAGACCACTTTGATCGATCCAAGATGCAGTTCGATCGATCGAACCCATTTTCGATCGATCCAAGTTAAGGTTCGATCGATCGAACTTCCTCCACCGAGAAAAAGTTAAAGTCCAGCTCATTTATTCCGTCCTTCATCCAATCATTGGAGAATATGCCTTGCACGACCACAGCTCATCATGGGGTGTATTTGACCTACCTATATAAGGAATATGATACACTTTTTGAGTAAGTCTCGTGTCACACATTGAAAATCATCTTGGAGGATATTCTTGGAGAGGAAGAAAGAAGGAAGCTAGAGCAACCATTGGAGGAGATCTTCACCAACAAGGAGCAGCCATGGAGTTAGCCCTTGAGGGTTGGATCATCACTTCCATGAGTGGCTAGACATCCTCTTGGGGCTAGAGTTAGCCCCAAGCATGCTTTCTATACTCTAATCTTGTGTATTATTGAGGGATTAGTGTTGTATGATACATCTTGATATTCATGTATATATAAATCTTGATTATTTCATGGTTTGTATGGTTTAATGCTTCCAATTGACTATTTTATTCTATCCATATGTCTATGTATGCTAGAGTAGGATATTCATGTGCTTATCCCTAGATTTAGTGTTTTTGATGCATGTCTATGTGTATTGATGCTATAGATCTAGAGATTATCAAGATGATATGCTTAATGAATGCTATTTTGGTTCATTTGATGGTTTATGCCTATTCTTGATGGTTTGTGCCTCTCCCCTAGTCTAGATAGCTTTATTTTCATGCTAGTAGTGTAGACTTAGTGTAGTGGTAGTGTAATGTTAGATGGGAGGAGAATCTACTCTTGATGTTTGATGTTCCATGCTTGTGAGTCCAAATGGCATATTCCTCTAATATTGTGTTCTATGTGGAATTTTGAGCTTAATGAAGGATTAATGACTAGTTATGATATGTTGTATCTTTCACATGTGTTTAGACAATTTATTCCTCTCCCAATAGATATTTTGTACCTCTCACATGATGTTTAGATAATGCATGTTTAACTAAATCATCCTTATGGATTGCTTGGACTATGAGCTTAATGAAAGGTTCAATGACTTGAATTGTTATTTTGTTATCTTCACATGATGTTTAGACAATATATTCCTCTACCAATAGATGTATTGTGGCCTCACACATGTTGATTGAGACAATTTGCACTTGTTGAGTCACCCTTACCAATTGAATATCTTTTACACACACAACATTGTTGCAACACATTCATTTCCCTCATTAGTCACTTGATTATGATTTGGAATAGTATTGTTTGGTGGTGATCTCTATACCCCAAGACATTTCCTTCTTACTTAATCTTTATCTTATTGCATTGCTTTATTATAGTTTAGCTCATTTAGTATAATCAACTAACCCAATTCTCTTTTGTAATCATTTGGTACGCTAGAGTCGAAGTTGAAATTCCAACACGTATAATCCCTTGGGACGATCCCTACTCACCCTATCTATATTTTATATAAAGAAAGGTAGTAGTGGCTTTCTATAAATGTAAAACTTGGCCACCTCCTAAATTCTCACACAACTTTCAAGCTTTGTTGGTTGTGGCGACTCCATCAAGGAAACCAACACTAAAGCAACCCAGCAATTAAATCTTCCTCAATCCTTGACGACATGCAAATTAATATTCAAATTTCATAACGTCATTTAATCCTCAAATATAAATCCAGGGCATAATATATTGAGACACTGAAGTATAAACTGAACACATTATATTTGAATGCCAACACTACCTCCATACTAGTCCATTTAGTTTTCTAAAGCGAGACTAGCAATTACAACTTCCACTACTCCTGACAGCATATAATTTAGTATCTAAATTTCATGATGTCTATAACTATAGTAGAAACGAACATTCCTGGGACTTAATAAATAATGTTATATAAATCATTGACATAAAATCCCAAAATTACCTTTCAATTCAGTCTATTTAATTTGCTAAACAACTAGCAATTAAATCTTCCTCCTTCTTTGACAGCATGAATATTATTTTTTTCTATATTTCATGATGTCCATTCCTATAGCCTACACCAATAAGCCTAGGTCTTTAATGTGTTATAAACATCATTTAAGAGCCCCCATCAAAGTTCAGCACTGCCTTTTAACCCCTGGAGTAACAAAAATCACAAAAAATCACGTACTGGGCTTTTACAAAAATTGGAGCCGCCTCCAATTTTAAGTTGAGCCGGCTCCACCCACATTGGAGCCGCCTCAACACTTTGTGGAGCCGGCTCCACTTCAATGGAGCTGCCTCCGTTGAAGTATGGAGCCGCCTTCACTTCCCTTGCCTCCGTTTTTCCTTCTCTGCTTCCTCTGTGTTGCCTTCTTCATGTCCGGCAAAGCCTCAGCCCTCTGTCCCACCTTTTGTTAAAGATTTCTAAGGTTCAAATTAAGTCCTAACAATCCTAGAAACTTCTCCAACTCCAGAATGAATTACTTGACACAGGCTTAAACTATGAACGAAACAATTTATGCTTCATCTGTTTATCTTCTTCTTCGCTTCCGGCGAAGTTCAATCCTCTGTTCCAAATGTTCTTAAAGTTCGTAAGGTTCAATATAAGTCTCAATAATCCTAGAAACTCCTCAAATTTTATCGTGAATTTATTGACAGAAGTTTAAACCAAAAACATCCCCGTTTATACAAGAAAACATTTCAGATATTTAAATGTAACAATATATAGTCCATTATAACATGCATCAACTATCACTTTTAAAAATTTAATTAATCCCTGGAGTCTATATAGAATGCACAGAACACAAGTTTACAGGAAGGAGATAGAATGAAACTTGCCTTTAGGTTTTGGTTTGAAACCTTACAACGACGTTTATGGAGTTTCCAACGAACTCCTACTGCTCAGTTCTATCTCACATTAACCATACCTTCCTCCTTGACATGAGCTTCAATCCAAAGCCCTTTCCTAGTTCCCTTCATGTTTTCCACTCAACCTCTCTGTTTTTCCTCTCTCCAGACACTACGTGAATAGGGTTTTCTCAAACCCTTGCAGACACATATATTGTTCTATATATAGACTTTTATTTAAACCTACGTTGAATTCCAATATGACTTAAAAGTCAGCTAAACCTAACTTCTTAACCCAACGTGAATACATAAAACATAAAACCCTAATTCAAAGAGGTAAATAAAACAAAGAAAATAAATAAACAAATTTTATAGCTACCAATTAAAAACTACCAAATATAAGCTACCAAATACACGTCAAATAAAACATCAATAATTAATTAACAATTAATTTAGAACAACCTCAATTTAAACAATTAAACTAAAATAAACACACCCTTAATTAATTAAGCAAATAATAAAAGAAAATCTCCATTAATCAATTAAGCAAATAATAAAAGAAAATCACCATTAACCAAGTATGAAAACAAAACACATACGTCTTATAAAAAATAATGCAATAAAGACCAAAATTTAATTCCCATTCCCATTTCATCCTTTTAAAAACTAGGGGTATTACAATCTTCCTAAAAAATCACTATCTCCTCACTTTCCAAGTTGGCTAAGGAGTCCATTAGAGAGTTCACTTCATTTTTGGAACTTTCAAAGTCAAAACCATAATTTTTATATATTTCAAAAAGGCATGTTTCAAGAGGGTCATTAGAGATAATAGAAGGAAGGCTCTCTTTTACGAGTTCCTCCTCCTTCTCTCCTACCTCAAGTGTGGTCAACATCTCCTTACTCTCTAAAGTAGCAATGTCAGAGATAAAATCATAATCAAAACAAGGAAAGTCCTCATTAATCATGTTATACTCTATTGGATTAGCCACTAACTCACTTGCCACTTCCTCCTCTATACAAGATAGAGTGCTAAGTATTAGCTCACTTGCTACTTCTTCTTCTTCACTCACATCATCCTCATCTATATACAATGAAGTTCTTGCCATTTTTTCATTTGCCTCTTCCTCCTCCTTTTGACGAGAAAGAGTACTTGCAATTTACTCAACTTAAGCTTCTAACTTGGCTAAAGTTTGAGAATGAGAATTAATAAGTGAAGTGTGTGAAATATGCACATCAAGTAAAGCTAACACTTTTTCTTCAAATCCGGGTGAATAAGGTGATGGAGGTGGTTTTTCATAAAATGGTGGGGGAGGGTAATAGTCATAAGAAGGATTAAATGAGTGATCAAGTCCATAATAAGATAATGTATGAAATGAATTGGACTTAATCTCATAAGGATTAAAATATGATGGAGGAGCATAAGGTGAAGGGATATAATTTCTCCCCAAACTTAGATCAAACAATTTCTTCATTCACAATTAAAATCCAAATGCAAGAAAATATTGGCCTCAACAAGGGCCTATGCTTGGACAAAGATAAAGCAATATAATGAGCCTCAACAAGGGCTATCATAAGCATTCAAAGAAGTGAAACAATTAAAATACAAGAGTTCCAAGAATTGCTCAAAACGGTCCTTAAGCAACTTCAAATTTTAATGTTAGCTTTAAGCTCCAATTATTGCTTCAAGTTCCAAAGTTTGCCTTCTTTGTTGTCAAGTACCTAACTGAACAAATAATAATGAGAACAAGAAAAAAGAATATACAATGGAAAATAAAATAAAAATAGAAGCAATCAAATGAACACTATTGTCTAGTTTAATTCCAACAAAACCGTTAATCCCCGGCAACGGTGCCAAAATTTGACGAGGCCGCTTGATATACGCCAAAATAATGTAGTGAATGTGCGGTTCAAGAAAAGCCTTTTAGGTCAAGTTTAAATTTATAAAAACCACTACCAACACTACTACTATCGTAACAAGAGTGAGTAGGAATCGTCCTAAGGAATTATACGTGTTGGAAATTAACTTCAACTCTAGTGAATCACAAGATTGCAAAAGATAGAGATTGGTTGATTACTCTAGAAAGCAATTAATTAAAATGAAAGTGAAATAAAACTAATTAGAGATAGGGATTTAAGAGATATGAAGAGAAGACTTAGGGTACTAAGCTCGTGTAATTAACCACTTGCTTTCCATTAATGGGGAATATATTGTTGTGAACAAAATGCGACTACCAATTGCAATATTAAGCATGGATCATCTAATTTATGTATGAATTGTCTACCTAAACTAAGTGTAGCACAACCCATCAATTTTAAGTATGACCCATCTAAGTAGCAACAATTGTAGCATACATCAATCTAGAGAATCATGGAATTTTCAATAATAAGCCATGGAATATCTAAGCAAGCATATATTGTCTACCTACCTACAAGTAGGAATTAAATTGTAAAACCACCAATCAAGCATAAGTAAAAACCATTAAATTAATTGACAAACCCATTCAATGAAAACCCATGCTTAGCCATCACTAAATCCTTAATTAATCACACATAGACATGCAACCAACATAGATAATCTAGTATAGAGATCAATTCCCCAAATAATCACACATAAGACAACATGTAATTAAAATAGAGAATCATAAGGAAGAATTAAATCAACAATCACAAGGCTAGAGCACTAATCACAACAATATATATATAAATCCCCAAAAATAGAAATATAAGGGTTTAGATTACACAAGACTTAGGGCTCATCCAAGCACTAAGTATAGATCTAGCCAATCATGGAGGAGGTGGATGTGGTCATGGAATCAAGCTCTAAATATGGCTCCATCTTCTTCTTCCTCTTCTTCTTCTTCTTTGAAGCTCTAGAGATAGAGAGAGAGAGTGGTCTAGAGATGGGTCTTGAGATGTGCCTCCACTTCCCTCTTTTCTTCTAACCCTAATTTCTAACTTTCTAGAGAGATAACGTAAAATTACAATGTAGAAATAAAATGATAAAAAGTTTCTTTACAAAATGGGTCACTTTTCTTTATATAGAAGATCCTTTTCTTAGTCACTAAGTCAGGAATATAGCTCCAAAAATATCTAATCCCGTACTATGTGGTAGGTGAACTTTTGGGCGCGCATGGGAATAAGACAGCTCGCTGTTAGCAAAAGTTCGATCGATCAGAGAAAAGTTCGATCGATCCAACTTTGATTTTCGATCGATCCAACTTTGATCGATCTCAGAAAAAGTTGGATCGATCCAACTTGGCAGATTTTCAGCATCAGCCTCTTGTTGCTCTAAATCAGCCTCTTTTAGTTCCGGATCATCACTAAGACTTAGTTTGACTCCAAAAAAGTCTTAAGAAACCATTTTTAATCCATTTTAACATTATTGACCTGAAATAGACAAAACACAAATAAGTACTAAAATGGAAAAATAAAATAGATAAAGGTCCTAGAACACTCAAGCTTAAGGGGTTTAAAAACACACTTTTCAGCGCTCATCACTCCATGTACGTGTTACAATATTGGGGACGTAGATAGTGGGGAATGTTTTGGAATTGGTTGTTATCAAACCACCGTACCAAAGGGTATAAAGGGGTGGTACATTTTTCTTATTAGCCTTTATAACCACACCAATGTCTCCTCCTACAACCCTTGTGGCTATGCCTTCATCGGTGACCAAGACCACTTTAGTTTCCGCGGTCTCTCTAACTTATCAGATATAACTTTTGAGGACAAGATCATGGATAGTGTTCCATTGGTGCTTGACTAGGTGATTGGGAATCAGAGTTGCAATGAAGCCTGTGAAAATAGAGTTACGCGATGTGCGGAAAGAGTTAGTTGATTTTAATTGTGATTAACTCCTTTAATGACGTAGATCTGATTATTAGGTCAACTTGCTCAATTTATGATTGATTAAATTATATGATCAATTTAAACATCCACAATCACAAATATATGTAAAATAAAGCAAGTAAAAGTTTAGAGAGATTGCACCAGGATTTTTAGCGAGAAAACCCCAGTTGATAAAATATGTCAACTGTTTGTATTGGAAAAATCTCGTGGACTGTTCAGTCCAAAGTAAACTGATCCAGTATATTTGAAACAAAGTATACCGAACTTTGACTTTGGCTCACACCCTATCATTCTACCAAACACCAATTGCTGACAATCCTCTAGCTTTGCAACTCTCTGTCCAACAGCAACTTGACCTCAGGCTTATGCTTGATATTTGTAGAAGAGTAGTAGGTAGATCAAACAACACTCCTCGAATGCTCCAACCCTTTCAAAGTGTGATCGCTTTTACTTCTGTTCTTCAAGATCTAAACTCGATGTAGAAGAATTAAATCCTGCTCATCATACGGAATATCTGAATCTTCAATATAGCTCCAATTTCGATGAGATAGAGAACAACACCACTAAATCACTCATGAATATATGTGTATGCTTTCATAAATAATTTCAGAATAATCAGATTTGATTTTATGAATTTTTCTCTCTAGGCTTTCTCAAAATATAGAATTGATGTTCCCTAAAGCCATGAACAAACCAATGTGTATGACAAGGTTTATATAGAGTTTAGAAAGTCCTAATCCCTCAGAATTGTGCATAGGACTTGGAAAGAAGTCTAGTCCAAAAAGGAATCAAATAGAGCAAGGAATGAAGTTTCCATAACCTATCAGGAGTCTTGAATCGGTTCAAGAAAGTGGGAACCGGTTCAAGAAGGCCAGAAACAATTTCGAAGGCTTTCTTTGTCTCTTGAACCTGTTCAATACTTTTGGGAACCGGTTCAAGATGGCCAGTCTTGAATTTTTTCAACTCTGCTGATCTTGAACCCGTTCAGTACTTTTGGGAACCAGTTCAAAATGGACAGAATGTAAAATCTTTCTTAAAAAGCTTTCAAAACTCTTCCAATGTATTCTTACTACCTCTCAATCTTCCTAAAGCATTCTTCTCATCATCTCGGAGTGTAGTATATCATGAATACTTGAACTTCTTCAAATCCGCATCCGATCTTCTATCTTTGAAATTGTGAACTGAAAAATTACAACTGACTTATTTTGACAACAAATTTAGCCAATTATAAAATATATATCTCACAAAGCCCAACAATCCCACACCTTAGTCTGCCAACAGAATAATCAATGTAATGATTCCGACACTAGTGGCTATGGAGGATACCGTTGCAGCTGCAAAATTGGTTACGAGGGTAATCCTTATCTCACTCCAGGATGCCAAGGTCTGTTTCTTTTCTATCAATTAATCTTTTATCATATTGAATTAGTAACTTACAACTTACTGAATCCAATCCGCTAGTAAACTAGCTAGTCACACGTATTGATTAAAGTTACAGTTTGTTCGAACTTTATATAATTTGTTGAACATCTAAACTTTTGTACAAGTAATTAATAGTCTAACATCGCATTTCTTCCCCATTTTTGATTCTAGAGAAACAACACACATATATATATGTGTGCTTCTACGTACCTGTAACTGCTAAATTTATGTTTCTTTGCCCATCACTGCTAAATTTACGACTTGGGTTAAGCCTTAATTATGATTTGTTTGTGTGATTAACGCATGAATGCAAGTACTAAATTGCTTGTTGTTATGCTTCTTTCGACAGATATCGATGAGTGTGCAGATCTAAACAAATATGCTTGTAACGGTATTTGCAATAATACACTGGGAAGTTATAACTGTTCTTGCCCACATGGATACTATGGCGAGGGTGGCAAAAATTGCATTGCTGAAAATTCACCTTCCCCAGTAATTAAGTTCTCTCTAGGTAATATATATATACACACACACACACAAACACACACATACATATACAGGTCTAGAGTTTTCATTTTCTCATATTGGAAAAGAAACCTTTTCTATTTTAGGCTATATATGCTTTGACATTAATTTATATGATGATCATAACGGTACAAATAAGTATAACTTTTATGATTCTTTTCCTCTATTTTACTACTTCTTGGTGGGACTTCGACTATGCACTAGATCAATCTTCAGCTCTGTTTGTTATGGTTTCTTTCTAAATGGCCAATTTCGTAAAATTTCAAGAAAATCTTTCGTTCAGGCTATTGATTCACTGCTTTGACTATACAACAAAAATGAGTATTGATTTCCCTTTCTATATATATTTCAACTTCTTAAAAGATCAAAGGTTTTTCCAGGCTTGATTTGTTTCAAACGTAAATGGTTTGAATGGTTGATTGATAGAATAGTACAATTATTGGTTGTAATGAGATGGTCCATTGAACGTGATACATCTTAGCTACGGAGTATGTTAAAATGTAGAAGACATGATATTAGACTTTCAATTTTTTAACACTATTGAAAAGTTATTGAACTCTTTCATTTTTTTTCCCTCTGACAAAGAACTCTCACAATTTTTTACAAGAAACTCGAGTTACTCGATCCCTCAACCTTTTAAAGAGGAGATATCACTTCGTGTCTTCGCGGCAAGTCATTATGCTTTATCAAGCTGTAAAATGAATTAGAATACAAAAATTTCTACTTCATTATCCTAATTTAATTGATTGGTTAAAATATGATGCAGGTAGGTCTGGTTGAAATTCAAATTACATATGATTTCTTCTTTAAATAGTCAGCTAACTCTTTTGGAGTATTCAATTTAAGTGATTATTAGT
The DNA here is from genome assembly GCF_030987335.1 of Cornus florida. Lineage (NCBI taxonomy): Eukaryota > Viridiplantae > Streptophyta > Magnoliopsida > Cornales > Cornaceae > Cornus > Cornus florida. The sequence goes on along the minus strand of NW_026775574.1, from coordinate 54,161,808 downwards.
TTCCTACAAAGCAAAACATAATGGAAAAAACTTTCAGAGGTTGCCATCAATACCTAAGATTCCCAATGTGGGTCTTTAAACCGAAAGCTCTATCATTAATAACACACAACTACTTATTTTTTGCAAGTTGTAAGCACTCTCTTATTGAATAATTAATTGGAAATTTCTGGCAGGTTTGAGTTTGAGTTCTTTGTCCCTGATCATCGGTACAACTTGGATATACTTTAGCATCAAGAAAAGGAAGCTTATAAGACTCAGGGAGAAGTTCTTTGAACAAAATAGTGGGTTGCTGATGAAACAACAAATTTCGTCAAAAGAGGGTGGTGCAGAATCGGCAAAAATCTTTACAGCACTAGAGTTGAAAAAAGCCACCAACAACTATGCCGAGGATTGCATCCTGGGCCGAGGAGGTTATGGTACCGTTTACAAAGGAGTTTTAGTGGACCACCGTGTTGTTGCAATTAAAAAGTCTCGAACAATGAATGAGAGTCAAATTGAGCAATTTATCAATGAGGTGGTTATTCTTACACAAATTAACCATAGAAATGTAGTGAAGCTCTTGGGATGTCGTTTGGAGAATGAAGTACCTCAACTGATTTATGAATATGTCTCTAGTGGTATCCTCTTTAGCCATATCATCAACAAAAGTAGAACGTCCTTGTTATCTTGGAACAATTGTTTAAGAATAGCAGCGGAAGCTGCTGGTGCATTGGCATATCTTCACTCAGCAGCTTCAATGTCCATCATTCATAGGGATGTTAAGTCTACCAACATACTATTACATGAACAATATACTACAAAAATATCAGATTTTGGTGTGTCGAGGTTAGTGCTATTGGATCAAACTCAAGTAACTACATTAGTTCAAAGGACCTTGGGGTATCTAGATCCTGAATACTTCCATACAGGCCAACTGACAGAAAAAAGTGATGTTTACAGTTTTAGAGTGGTTCTCGCAAAAATCTTAACTGGACAGAAACCTCTGTGCATAGAAAGAACCCAAGAAGAGAGAAATATGGCCACATATTTCCATATGTCCATGAAGCAAAATCTTCTGTTCCAAATTCTTGAGCCTCGAGTGTGAAGGGAAGGGACTTCAGAGCAGCTTTAAACGGTTGCTGAGCTTGTGAAGAAATGCCTGAGCTTGATAGGTGAAGAGAGGCCTACAATGAAAGAAGTGGCAATGGAGCTAGAAAGTTTTGAGGAAATTTACTAAAGATCCATGGGTTCACGATCACCAAAGCCATGAAGATGCTGTGGACTTGATTGGTGAAGCATCAGACCTATACACAGTGCCAATAAACCCATATACTAATTATGGGGACACCACAGAACAATATAGTTTAGACAGTCGTTTGGTTGCTGCCATGGATAGTCCCCGCTGATATATAATTAGATCACTTGTAATAAAGTCATCATGAAATTCTTGTACTTTCACTTATTTGTTCTCTCAATCTTCAGTCATTCCGCCTGTGCTATCATTTTTAGTGTTTGGACATGGATTTTCTATGTAAAATGATCTTATAATATTGTTTTCTTCCACACGTCAAAGTTCCATATAATTAAGTTGCCAGCAAAAAAGCATGAAATTTGTGAGTCAGTAATCTTTTTGAGCTTAAACGAAAGTATACAAATGGAACAGAACGTTTGTACAAGAACACCATACTAATATTGTATTGCAAAGAAAAGGATTATCGAGTTAGTTGTAGAGTTTGAAATGTGAATAAAGATTCAAAAGCATAGTAAGAGATTTCTTGTGACTCTTCAAACTCCAATCAGAGCATCTAGTGGGCTATCTGGACCAAGTGCTATCTCCTAATTAATTTCTGCATTTTGTGTATTTAAGACCCTGAATCCACTCTCATTTGTTTTTTATTTTCTAGTCTCATATCCAGAATTTATGTGGTTTTTGATATCCTTCAAGCAAAATGACCATATTTGGTGATTTGGGCTTACTAACAATCGGTTTGCCAAGTCGTCTTTCAATTGATTTTGGATTAACAAGCTGTGTCTTGACTCTTACTAATTGTGTTTATGCTATATATATGGGAGGAAAGAAATGATTGCATTTATGGGTCCTTCTGTTGACCCTAAAATTGGCGGGCTTCGCCGATTCAGAAATTTGTATATGCAAGCATGCTAGAACAAGGAACCCGGTTCGAATGGGTGTAGTCAACCTTAGTCTCTTGGAGAAAATTTACTATCAAGCGATTGGAGAAGAAAGAGAACATAAAACTCTTCCATGAGTTCAATTTGCCTTGATAAACAAGACTTTAATTGGGAAAGTGAATTGCAATGATTGTGAAAACAGAATAAGAAAAGAAGGAGAGGGAGATGTAGAAGAGAGAAATAGAGGGAGAAAGAAGATAAAGAGAGACTGAGAATAGAAAGATTGCTAAAGAGAGAAAGTTGAATGAGGTGAGGAGAGCTTGAGAAAGCATAATTATATTAAAATAAAGATTCTGAGGGTGCTCGACCCTTACAAAGAATGCTTCTACAATTATTATAGAGTCCTAAAATAAACTACTTTCTATATCTAAGCTATGGATTATAATTGATTTCCAAATTTATTCCACTTAATAAGTTCATGTTCGTCCATTATTTACTTATCTCTCATGATTCTTCCATCATATCATTCACTTTCCTTGAATAACATATCTCCTTTATTTAGGAGTCTTGATAAAACCCACCACTTAATAACAGGCCTTCAATTATCTTCTGATCACATGCATATAGGAAATTTAAAACTTAAACTCCATAATTTAGTTAAGTCATTCTTTATCCTAATCATCACCAAATTGGCTTGCCACATAATTTGCCAAAATGGGTGTCAACAATGCCCCTCAATTTTAAATGTCTTATCGGCTGTCGGCCGCTCAAGCCGATAAGATATTTGAAATTTAAAGTACATTGGAAGGATATTTTGAACAAGGGTTGAGTTAGTCACTTGGAATAAGTTTGCAAATCAATGAGCTCCAAAGCTTTATTTATTCTGGATCACCCCTAAGATGATCTTTATTTCATACCAGCCAGATCTGTCAATCTTGGTTCTTCCTAGCTTCTCAGAAAGTCAGCCTATATCGGTTGCCTATAAACCCATGAAGGACTTGACCCTCACGTGTTTTCTAACTCTGCTAGCAATGTGTGATCACAATCGGTTGGAATTAAGTTATTGTGAAATGTCTTTTTTGCTAACCTGCCTATTAGTTGTACAAGATGAATGAAATTGTGCCAACAAGGAGTTTTCTTAGTTGATTTCATTTTAGCTGAATTCATCTCAGCCGATTGTCTTTATCCAATTTTCTCAACTGAGCTCTAAGTAACATTTTGAAATTAACATCGGCTAGTATGTTTTTTCTCTTCTTGAAATTGGGCTGAGGACAGCAAGCTAAAACAATTCTTTCAGCTGATAATTATTTTTGCCGATTATTAGATGTCACAATCGGCGAAGAATTTTGGTCTATAGGCCACTTTGTTTTCAGCCTATTTTCTCTCTGCCGATTTGTACCTTTCCATCAAGGCAGCAACCAAAATAAAGTAAGTTTGGTTTTCCTCAGCTGCTTTATATTTCAGCCTTGATTGGATGACAACATACTTTCAACGACCTTTGGCTGCTTCTTTTCATTAGCAAGATCAACATTTTTTCTAGGAAGAAGGTTGATCATATTTTTGTTTGTTTTGACTTTCGGCTATTTTTCAGGAGACTTTAAAGTGTCGTCGTCGACTGGCCTCTTATTAGTATTAGTCGCTCTCTTTCCAGCTGATACGGGAGATGGTTGATTGTCACCTGTGATTGATTTTGGTTTTGTAGAACAAAATCAAGCGTGAAACATTTTTTTCATCTGTCCCCAAGCATGGATAGAATTTGGAGGCAGACTAGCAAACCATGAGTAGGCTACCCCAGTTAAGGAGTGTGGACCTTAAGGATTTCATCCAAAGACAATCTAGTTGTTTTGATGAGAACAAACCATTAATGGTGTTTAAGGACTAATGTTCACATTGAGTGTTATAAATGATTTACATTCAAAGAAGAACCTCAATGAAGATCATAAAGACCATTCCAAGAATTCCATTACTCAAGATCACATCTATGGAAAACAAAGGACACGAAGAAGACATGAAGTTGCAAGGAACTAAATGCAAAGTCCATTCAAAGAAGCTTGGACAAAAATGAGCAAGAAAGCAACTCAAAGAAAGGAAGAAAGCAAGAATACCTCAAAGCCTAAAAGATCATGACCATGCTTGAAGAAAAGGGTAGATAGCTCGGTGAGTGCTTGCTTAAATTGTAAAGTTATTTTTAAAGTAACTTCATTTGAAAGCTCATCTTTATAGGATCATGCATATCATCATTATCATTCATATGTTCCTATAGTAACAGACTATGCACTTCATTCATATATAATTGACATATGGAGTCTTTGCTAAAGAATGAGTTAATTGAAATGACCCGGTCATTTTCTTTCCTTTCCTTTTCTTAGATTTTTATGGATATTTTTCTTTCCGTTGATCTTTTCTTTTCTGAGTTCGGTTTCTCGTCACTTAGTGTCATCTTGAGTGCTCGGGGATGGTATTCAAGACACTTTTCTTTGGATTGACAACTTCCTTTAAGGACCGAGTCATTTTCATATTTTCACCTTTTGGACATTATTCACTTTTCGTTTTTTTCCCCGTTTGTCACTTTATTGGCACAACCTCACTTTTTGTGTTCGGAGTTGGTTTTTAACTTCACGTACTTTCATTCTAAGTGGTTTTCATGAAATATGTATCTTTACTTTTGTGGAAAGGTATCTGGTTGCTCCCGGTGTCCATAGGGGCATGGATGCATAGTTCTTCAGAAACATTTTCTTTTCTTGAGGTGTTTTTCATAAATATCTTTTGAAGATATTTTATTTCAGGGGTTTTTAAGAAAAAAAATTTGGAAGATATTTTCATTTTGGGTCATTAGTGTAGTTATTACTTTTTGGAGTGGCCATTATGCAATTAATGAAAATTATTACAAAAATGCTTCATTTTGAGCCTGGACCCCGTACGAGATTCATTTTGAATTTTTATCGAGTTGTGTACTCTTAGAATTTCCTTCTGGTCGTTTTTCCCTAGTTTTAGGGTTTTTGACCTTGGTTGCTGCCGAACTTGTTCGGAGCATATTTTTCTGCTCGGGACTCAGTTTTTGATGCCGTTTCTTCCGTTATTCATCTTTTCTCATTTTGGTTCTTTTTCATTTACGGAGTTTTTTTGTTTGAGCGTGTCTGAGGGAATTCCACTTTTCCGAACCCGGTGGGACCAATACGGGACACTTTCAGGGTCTTTTTTTTTTTTTTTTTTTTTTTTTTTTTTTTTTTTTTGTATAAATAGGGGGTTATGAAATGAAATGTTAGATTTTTCATCTTCTTCTTCCCTCCTTGGCCGGCCATCCATGGCAGCCATGGGCTGCCACCCCTCTCTCTTCTTTTCCGACCACTTCCCTTTGGTATTTTGCCATAGTGCCTTAGCGTTTATTGTAGGCCTTGGTGAGATCTTCTTTTCCCCCTTATTGGAATTCTGTTTTGGCCATTTTTTGAGTTCAGGTTTGAAGCCAAGTTGGGATTTTGGTAGGACTTCCTTGGGGTTTATTGTTCATCGTGTTGTCCCCGATAAAACCCCAAAGTATCGTCGGATTTGGAGCGGTTTCATTTTGGTGGTTTTTGAGATTTTCATCTCAAATTGAGGTAGGGGATGTTATAGGTATATATTGTTGTTATCTTGCATGTTATTGATGCTTATACAACTTGTATGCATGCTTTTGTTCAAGTTATAGAAATTAATTTAATTTGATTTAAATTCTACTTAATTGTACCTTGCTTGTATTCCATTTTAGATTTGATATATGTCATGGTCATAACTTAATCCTTGTTATATATTAATTTGGAATCATTTGAATAACTTTTGAAATCTAGAGAAAATTTATTAATTAGTTTAATTAATTTTATTTTAAGTGTTTTAGTCACTTGATCGGGGTTTTAACTTGATATTGTTGATAACCATGCTATGTCCCTTAACATATATTAAATTGAGGCTATTTGAAATTGATTTGAAATCTAGAAAATTTAATTACTTTTATTTAATTAAATTCTATTTCATTGTTCCATGGATTTATTTATGTTTTAGAAGTTGTTTCTATGTTTAGATTATGGATTTGGACTTGTTGTGTATTCACTTGGTCGTACTTTAAGCATTGAATAATATTGTTGTTAAATTTATATTCATGAGAACATGTTTCCAATATTGAATATATTATTGTCTTGTGTAATGAATTGCACACTTGGTATTTGATATTATATATGCCATTTTAGAATTAAATCCCTAAGACATGGACTGTGTGGTTTCAACCTACTTATGCATGGAAGGTGGTTTCGTGCATCATTTAATTGCGTATAAGTTGTGAACTTACTTATTGATTTTGGATTCTCTTGGGACATTGTTACAAGTGACATGGCTAGAGTTTGGTTCTCAGTATGGGAGGTATGAGTTCTCCCTATATTATAGTGCGCACTTGGGGTGGTATTACCAACGGTTTAGTATCCGGAATAACCATTTAGGTCTTGGTTTACTCCAAGATTTGATGTCCAATTTTTCCACTATTTGATTCCGCATTCAATTCCAAGTTGACAGCTAATGATTAATTGTGACTTGTGGTTTTAGTTATTGGCAATTTAATGTTGTTAAGTATGTTTATGCACTATGATTTTTAATGAATCATCACAGGTTTTAATGTTGTTAAGTACATTCAGCCATTATGATTTTAAATGAATCATTGCAGGTTTTTGATGCTGTTAAGTACATCCATGCTAAAATGTTCAAATGTAGCTTAAAAATGATCTTATAGGTTCATATGGAATATAGACATTAGATGGCATGACCCACTTTCGTTGTTTTCGTATTTTAGATTTCAAGACGATAGCTTTGAGATTCTATGTCTTGTTACCTTGTTTAACATGCTTCTATGTTGTTTGAAGTGCATGAACGTCGTGATTTATGCTAGAAATGTTATAAGGTAGCTTAGGATGCTCCCTGAGTCTCATATTTGACATAGACGTTAGGTGTCATAACCTTTTGAATTGTTTTACATTAATGTGATAATTTTGTAAAACATTAGGTTTATGCATGCCCATCTGCTACGAGTAGCTTTAAGTTACTCACCCCAAAGTTATCAGGGTCATTTTTCAGGTACAGGATTCAAGATTTAGGGATTTGCAATTGCCTTGGGTGATATGTCGAATTGAAGTTCTTTTAACTGTATTCTTGTTCACATGCAAGTGTTAGCATGTTTATCTTCTCTTTTGAAGTTGTTATGTAATGTTTGGTTTAACATGTCATTTTTAATTTTGGGTATGTAATGTGCGCCTAAGTACACCTTTGGACATTCGTTTTGTATGTATAACATGAGGCTAAGGGCTATTAATTTTAAAGTTCACAAGTACGTTTTTAAAACTTGTTTGGATCATTTGGAATGTTTGTATAGCCTCAAGGTTGCCTTAAACTTGCCTTCTATTTTGTCGTGCAACTGATTTCTTGTTTTTGTTTTGTTGTTCGGCTAATTCCTTGCTTTCTGTTTTGTCGTTCGGCTGATTTCTAGTTTCTATTTTGTCGTTCAGCAAATTGTTGCTTTCTGTTTCGTCATTCGACAGTCAGATCGCCTAACCATGTAGGTCAAAGTGCTTGACCATGTAGGTTAGAGCGCCTGACCATAGGTCAGAACGCTTGACCCTTCTGTCAGAACGTCTAACCATGTAAGATCGAACACCTGACCATGTAAGATCGAACACCTGACCGTGTAGGTCAGCCCTGATGAGTGTCGAACGGGTGCTCAGCCCTGATGAATGCCAAACGGGTGCTCAGCCTTGATGAGTGCCGAATGGGTGTTCAGCCTTGAAGAGTGCCGAACGAGGGCTCGGTGCTTTGGCATTGGATAAGCGCTCGTCCACGCCTCAAAACCTTTCTTTCTTTTGTTTTGATTATCTTCTTCGTCCGGACTCCGAATCAAGTGATTCTTGAGTCTAACTTCATTCGTTTTTTGTTGTCTTTCTAATGGTATGCACAGTGGCACCCATTTCTGTTTAAAATGACCATTTTACCTTTGGTTCATTTCTTATCGGGTTTGAAATCCTTACTTCAGTACTTAACTCTTTTTGAGTTCCGTGGCTTCATGACGAGTCTTCTTGGTGCCTTAGGGATAACGTACATCTCTAGAGGCCATTTTGCTTATTTTGCTTCCGCATTTCGGATAAGTTATCGGGTCATCTTTTGGTCATCACTGATATACCGGGTTTGTAAAACTTGGGCCATCACAAGTGGTATCTGAGCTCCTTGGTTTGAATACCATGGACGATGGGTTTTAGGTGCATATCATGCTTTTGTTGATTTACTTTGATATGTTCACATACTTTTTGATAACATGTTTATGTGCTTATGTGCTATATATGACATGTCGTTTGTTTAGCACGATTTAATTCTAATGTAAGAAGTATGACATTTGATGTATGCTAGATTAGATTTGTATATGCATAACTGTGTTGCATATTTGGCATGACACGGGATTGGTCATTAAGGCATGAGTTAGGGTTGATGGTGATTGTAGTCACAGTTTCGTGGTAGTGTAGGTTGTTGTCAACCTAGCATTGGTTTTGAGGTGGGTGGTACGACACCTTTTATTTAGGCTCTTGTGCAGTGAGTCATTTGGCGTTGCCGTAGTGCTGGATTTTTTGGCTTTGGGCCATGATAAGGTTATGGACCTCTTAGGATTCTTGGTTGTTCGGGATGATTCTTTTGGGATTACAATTTTTGTGGGCGGGTACATTTGTGGGCGGATGCATGGCACTATCATGCTACCGTACTGGTTAGTTACAAGTGCAGTTCAGATGGAATCAATGTTGGTTTTGTCTTGATAGGCATAGTCCTTTTGATCGATGATGATGATGGTTATTTTGGGGATTAGTCGTAGTGATTGATTTGGTTGTTGTTGGTATGGCTATGGTTGCCATTTCCTTTGAGTTCTCTTGCGTGATAACAGTTTTGGGATCAAGTCGATTGATTGATGTTTTGGGTTGAGAGAACATTGCACTGTTAGTGTCACTTGTAGTGTCACCTCTAGATTCGGATATGGATTGTTAGTGTCTTACCATTGTGGTAAGGGCTCACGTTTGCCTTGAGGAAAGTTGCTGTCGCATTGGTTTTTGGAGTTAGTTTATGGCTAGGACTGGTCTTTCCTTTTACTTAGGCACTCTAGGACACGATGTTCTCATAGGGTTCACTGTTGCATAATTTTTATCTTCTACAGTTTCATTTACTACCATGTTAGTAGTATGATTTATGATACTGTGATGGATGAGTAGGTGAAAGTGTGCCCACATTTGCTTTCTTGTGGTGTGGCATTAGCATGCCTTATTTATATGCTTAGAAATGCCATGTTGTTACTGTACTTGTGACATGATTTTGTGCTTACGTGGAGACGTGCCATATGTACCCTTGATTTTATCTATGTGAGTAGATTTACTTAGTTGGTAGTTGCATTTCCTTGTTATTTGCATGACTTCTATGTTTAGTTTCCCTTTTCATTTCCCTCGTTCGCACGTAGTGTGTATGCGGGTTTCCACAATGGTTTCATTGTGAAATTCCTTGTAGAGGAGTTGTCACATTTGTTTTGTCTTGAGCTGTCCACTTCCTTATGGTGGGAAAAATGCTCCCTTTTCGTGTTTTTCGTGTTAACACTTGTAGGAGATTGGGGTTTCTCCTCTTTTTCTTGGTTCGTGTTAGGGACTTCACAAGGAGTGAGTCTCTTCTCTTCGTCGCCTTGTGCGTGGTTTTGGGGTTGGTTGGTCCGTGAGGATCACTATTGTTGTCTTGAGTCCTAGGTGAGGATTCGATGGATTTTGGTTGACTTACTTCCAGGTCGGGGGTGAAGTCTTTGACCTTGTTGCCTTTTATTCCAGAGATGGAATCGTGGTGTTGTCCTTTTTAGGACTGGTGGTTCCTTTCCTTCGTGTCTTCCCTTGGGGAGTTTTTACCGTGGTTGTTAACGGAGTTGTGGTGCTCAGAGTGAGTTGATTGGTGTGAGATCATTTTACGGGGACTTGTGTCCATTTGATTGAGGATTTGGTTGACTCGTTGTGTGGGTTTGACGCTTTTAAGGGATGTCTTTTGGAGACTTGTTTCAGTTTTGGCGACGTAGACGTGGTTGACTTTTAGGAGAAGTTTTGGAGGATCGCTGTTGGATATGGCTTGTTTGTGGAGTTTTCTCGTCCTAATTATGACTAGGTATAGTTTTGAGGAATCATAGTTCCAGTGGTTGTTTATGGATTGAAATTGATGAATTTTGATTTGGCTTGGTGTTACCAAGCACAGTTTTGAGAGATTCGTTTTATGACTTTAGTTGTCAGGATTTTGATATATGTGCCACGTGATGGACTTGTATTTTGAGGATTTCGTTATCCATGATAGGGATGTGGATCTAATGTTTGATTAAGGTGTGGTCGTGTAGTTGATTTGTTTCAGGGAGATATGTAGGACATTCGATGAAATGTCTCGTAGTGAGGTTTGTTTTGATTTTTGGAAGTATTGATTTGCTTGTCAGGCTTTGGATTCTTGATTGATGTTGTTAATAGGAGTATTTTGAGACATTGGAGATGTTAGTTTTGTTGTATTGAGATTTGGAGCTTTAAGTATAATGGTGCCTATGACATTGTTGTCAAAGTTTGGGATTGGCCTGGATGGTCTAGAACATCTTTGGACCATATGGTTTCCACATTGCTTTTAGCCATGATCGTTTTGCGACATTGATGTCATTTGTAATGAGTGGTTTCATGGGTAGACCTAGTGGGGGGCAGGTTATGAACTAATGCCTTATACTGTGATACTACCGTACAAAGTTGTATGTTGTGGGCGAGTGCTTGTTGTCGTAGATGCTACTTATTGACGAGTAAGTATGGGCGGGCATTAGGTACCGTCATTACTACCACACATTTGAGTACGTCGTGGGCGGGCTCTGGTCGCTATTCGTACTGCCGCGTCGTTTTTGTTCGGTACCCTGATTTGATATGTGGTTATTTTGGAGTTCTTTTGGTGGTTATTTTTGGTTCCTTGTAATGGTTTGTCAGGAGGGATGCTTTCGATTGTTGTCTTTCGTTCCCTTGTCTGACCTTGGGTTCTGTGTGTGAGTTCTGACTTGTCATGCGACTGTGTGGTCACTTTTCTTTTGAGAGGTTGTCCTATCGTGAGCACGTGGGTGCGAATGACTGTGGTTTTTACGTTGTCTTTCTGTTTTGGGATTGTTTTTGTAGCATGTTGTGTGGGATACTCGGAGATGTACTCTGTAGTTACATTGGTTTCGCCTTTTATTTTGATGGGGCTGGATTTCGGGGATGAAATCCTTTTAAGGTGGGAAAGTTGTAATAACCCTGCCATTTTCTTTCTTTTCCTTTTGTTAGATTTTTACGGATATTTTTTTTTCCATTGATCTTTTCTTTTCTGAGTTCGGTTTCTCGTCACTTAGTGTCATCTTGAGTGGTCAGGGAAAGTATTCGAGACTTTTTTCTTTGGATTGACAACTTCCTTTAAGGACCGAGTCATTTTCATATTTTCACATTTTGAATACTATTCACTTTTCGTTTTTTTCCCCGTTCGTCACTTTATTGACACAACCTCACTTTTTGTGTTCGAAGTTGATTTTCGACTTCATGTAACATCATTCTAAGTGGTTTCCACGAAATAAACATATCTTTACTTTTGTGGAAAGGTACTCTGGTTACTCTTGGTGTCCGTAGGGGTATGGATGTATTATTCTTCAGAAACATTTTCTTTTCTTGGGGTGTTTTTCATAAATATCTTTTGAAGATATTTTATTTCAGGGATTTTTAAAAAAATATTTTTGGAAGATATTTTCATTTTGGGTCATCAGTGCAGTTATCATTTTTTTGGAGGGGCCATTTTGTAATTAGTGAAAGTTATTTTTAAAATGCCTCATGTTGAACCTGGATCCCCATACAGGATTCATTTTCACTTTTCATCGAGTCGTGTACTCTTAGAATTTCCTTTTAGTCATTTTTCCCCAGCTTTAGGGTTTCTGACTCCAGTTGCCGCCGAACTTATTCGGGGCATATCTTTCTCTCGGGACTCTGTTTTCGATGCTGTTTCTTCTGTTGTTCATCTTTTCTCATTTCGGTTCTTTTTCGTTTATGGAGTTTTTTCGTTTGAGCTCGTCTGCGGGAATTCCACTTTTCCGGACCAGGCGGGACCCGTTCGGGACACTTCAGGGTTTTTCTATAAATAGTGGGTTATGAAATGAAAAGTCAAAATTTTCATCTTCTTCGTCCATCCTTGGCCGGCCATCCATGGCAGCCTTGGCCGGCCATCCATGGCAGCCTTGGGCTGCCACCTTTCTCTTTTCTTTTCCAGCCATTTCCCATTGGTATTTTGCCATAGTGCCTTAGCGTTTATTGTAGGCCTTGCTGAGATCTTCCTCTCCCCCTTATTGGAATTCCGTCTTGGCCATTTTTTGAGTTCGGGTTTGAAGCCAAGTTGGGATTTTGGTAGGAATTCCTTGGGGTTTATTGTTCACTGTGCTGTCCCCGACAAAACCCCGAAGTAATGTCGGATTCGGAGCGGTTTCATTTTGGTGGCTTTTGAGATTTTCATCTCAAATTGAGGTAGGGGATGTTATTGGTTTATATTGTTGTTATCTTGCATGCTATTGATGATTATACAACTTGTATGCATGCTTTTGTTCAAGTTATAGAAATTAATTTAATTTGATTTAAATTCTACTTAATTGTACCTTACTTGTATTCCATTTTAGACTTAATATATGGCATGGCCATGACTTAATCCTTGTTATATATTAATTTGAGATCATTTGAATAACTTTTGAAATCTAGAGAAAATTTATTTATTAATTTAATTAATTTTATTTTAAGTGTTTTAGTCACTTGATCGGGGTTTTAACTTGACATTGTTGATAACCATGCTATGTCCCTTAACATATATTAAATTGAGGCTATTTGGAATTGATTTGAAATCTAGAGAATTTAATTACTTTTATTTAATTAAATTCTATTTCATTATTCTATGGATTTATTTATGTTTTAGAAGTTATTTCTATGTTTAGATCATGGATTTGGACTTGTTGTGACTTGGTGGTGCTTTAAGCATTGAATAACATTGTTGTTAAATTTATATTCATGAGAACATGTTTCCAGTATTGAATATATTATTGTCTTGTGTAATGAATTGCACATTTGGTATTTGACATTATATATGCCATTTTAGAATTGAATCCCTAAGACATGGATTGTGTGGTTTCAACCTACTTGTGCATGGAAGGTGGTTTCGTGCATCATTTAATTGCGTATAAGTTGTGAACTTACTTGTTGATTTTGGATTCTCTAGGGACATTGTTACAAGTGACATGGCTAGAATTTGGCTCTAGTACGGGAGGTATGAGTTCTCCCCATATTATAGTGCGCACTTAGGGTGGTATTACTAGCGGGTTAGTGCCCAGAATAACCATTTAGGTCTTGGTTTACTCCAAGATTTGATGTCCAATTTTTCCACTATTTGATTTCGCATTCAATTCCAAGTTGACAACCAATGTTTAATTGTGACTTGTGGTTTTGGTTATTGGCGATTTAATGTTGTTAAGTACATTTATGCATTATAATTTTTAATGAATCATCACAGGTTTTAATGTTGTTAAGTACATTCAAGCATTATGATTTTTAATGAATTAGTGTAGATTTTTGATGTTGTTAAGTACATCTATGCTAAAATGTTCAAATGTAGCTTCGGAATGATTCTATAGATTTAGTTGAAAGATAGACGTTAGATGGCATGACCCACTTTCGTTATTTTCGTATTTTAGATTTTAAGTTGATGGCTTTGAGAATCTATGTCTTGTTACCTTGTTTAATATGCTTATATGTTGTTTGAAGTGCATGTACGTCGTAATTTATGCTAGAAATGTTCTAAGGTAGCTTATGATGCTCCCTGAGTCTCACCTTTGACATAGACGTTAGGTGTCAAAACCTTTTGAATTGTTTTACATTAATGTGATAATTTGATAAAACGTTAGGTCTATACATGCTCATCTCTTACGAGTAGCTTTAAGTTTCTCACCCCAAAGTTATCGGGGTCATTTTTTAGGTACAGGATTCAAGATTTGTGGATTTGCAATTGCGTTGGGTGATATGTCGAATTGAAGTTCTTTTAACTGTATTCTTGTTCACATGCAAGTGTTAGCATGTTTATCTTCTCTTTTGAAGTTGTTATGTAATGTTTGGTTTAACATGTCATTTTCTATTTCGGATATGTAATGTGTGCCTAAGCATACCTTTTGATATTTATTTTGTATGTATAACATGAGGCCAAGGGCCATTAATTTTAAAGTTCACAAGTATTTTTTAAAACTTGTTTGGATCATTGGGAATGCATGTATAGCCTCAAGGTTGCCTTAAACTTGCTTTCTATTTTGTCGTTTGACTGATTTTTTGTTTCTGTTTCGTCGTTCGGCTGATTCCTTGCTTTCTGTTTTGTTGTTCGGCTAATTTCTTGTTTCTGTTTTGTCGTTCGGCAAATTGTTGCTTTCTGTTTCGTCGTTCGTCAGTCAGAACGCCTGACTATGTTGGTCAAAGCACCTGACCATGCAAGTCCGAACGCTTGACCATAGGTCAGAACGCTTGACCCTTCTGTCAGAACACCTGATAATGTAAGTCAGAACGCCTGACCATGTAGGTCAGAACGACTGACCTTGATGAGTGTCGAACGAGTGCTCAGCCCTGATGAGTGCCGAATGGGTGTTTAGCCTTAAAGAGTGCCAAACGAGCGCTTCGCACTGATGAGTGCCGAACGAGTGCTCGGTGCTTTGGCATTGGACAAGCGCTCGTCCATAGCTCAAAACCTTTCTTTCTTTTGCTTTGATTATTTTTTTAGTCCGGACTCCGAATCAAGTGATTCTTGAGTTTAATTTCATTCATTTTTTGTTGTCTTTCTAATGGTGTGCACGGTGTCACCCATTTCAGTTTGAAATGATCATTTTACCCTTAGTTCATTTCTTATCGGGTTTGAAATCCTTACTTCAGTACCTAACTCTTTTTGAGTTCCGTAGCTTCATGGGGAGTCTTCTTGGTGCTTTAGGGATGATGTATATCTCTAAAGGCCATTTTGCTTCTTTTGCTTTCGATTTCGGATCTATTATTGGGTCATTTTTTGGTCATCACTGACGCACCGAGTTTGTAAAACTTGGGCCGTCACAAGTGGTATCTGAGCTCCTTGGTTTGAATACCTTGGACAACGGGTTTTGGGTGCATATAATGCTTTTGTTGATTTACTTTCATATGTTCACATGCTTTTTGATAACATATTTATGTTCTTATGTGCTATATGTGACATATCGTTTGTCTAGCGCGATTTTATTCTAATGTAAGAAGCATGACATATGATGTATGCTAGATTAGATTTGTATATGTATAACTGTGTTGCATATTTGGCATGACACGGGAATGGTCATTAAGGCACGAATTGGGGTTGATGGTGATTGTAGTCACAGTTTCGTGGTAGTGTAGGTTGTTGTCAACCTAGCATTGGTTTTGAGATGGGGTTAAGACACCTTTTGTTTAGGCTCTCGTGAGGTGAGTCATTTGGCGTTGTCGTAGTGCTGGATTTGTTGGCTTTGGGCCTTGATGAGGTTATGGACCTCTTAGGATTCTTGGTTGTTCGGGATGATTCCTCTGGGATTGCAATTTTTGTGGGCGGGTACGTTTATGGGTGGGTGCATGGCACTGTCATGCTACCGTACTGGCTAGCTACAAGTGCAGTTCAGATGGAATCAATGTTGGTTTTGTCTTGATAGGCATAGTCCTATTGATCGATAATGATGATGGTTGTTTTGGGGATCAGTCATAGTGATTGATTTGGTTGTTGTTGGTATGGCTATGGTTGCAATTTCCTTTGAGTTCTCTTGCGTGATGACGCTTTTGGGATCAAGTCAATTGATTGATGTTTTGGGTAGAGAGAATATTGCACTCTTAGTGTCACTTGTAATGTCACCTTTAGATTCGGAGATGGATTGTTAGAGTCTTACCATTGTGGTAAGGGCTCATATTTGCCTTGAGGCAAGTTGTTGTCGGATTGGTTTTTGGAGTAAGTTTATGGCTAGGACTGGTCTTTCCTTTTACTTAGACACTCTAGGACACGATGTCCATAGGATTCACTATTGCATCATTTTTATCTTCTGCAATTTCGTTTACTACCATGTTAGTAGTATGATTTATGATACTGTGATGTATGAGTAGGTGGAAGTGTGTCTACATTTGCTTTGTTGTTGTATGGCATTAACATACCTTATTTATATGCTTAGAGATGCTATATTGTTACCATACTAGTGACATGATTTTGTGCTTACGTGGAGACGTGCAGCATGTACCCTTGATTTTATCTATGTGAGTAGATTTACTTACTTGGTAGTTGCAATTCCTTGTTATTTGCATGACTTCCATGTTTAGTTTCCCTTTTCATTTCCCTTAGTCGCATATAGTGTGTTTGCGGGTTTCCACAATGGTTTTGTTGTGAAATTCCTTGTAGAGGAGTTATCACATTTGTTTTGTCTTAAGCTGTCCACTTCCCTAAAGTGGGAAGAATACTCTATTTTTATGTTTGTCGTATTGACACTTGTAGGAGATTGGGGTTTCTCCTCTTTTTTATGGTTCACGTTAGGGACTTCACAAGGAGTGAGTCTTTTCTCTTCGTCGCCTTGTGCGCGGTTTTGGGGTTGGTTGGTCCGTGAGGATCACTATTGTTGTCTAAAGTCCTTGGTGAGGATTTGATGAATTTTGGTTGACTTACTTCCACGTAGGGGGTGATGTCTTTGACCTTATTGCCTTTTATTCCAGAGATAGAGTCATGGTGTTGTTCTTCTTAGGATTGGTGGTTCTTTTCCTTCGTGTCTTCCCTTGAGGAGTTGTTTCCGTGGTTGTTAATGGAGTTGTGGTCCTTAAAGTGAGTTGATTGGTGTGAGATCATTTTACGGGGACTTGTGTCTATTTGATTGAGGATTTGGTTGACTCGTTGTGTGAGGTTGACGCTGTTAAGGGATGTCTTTTGGAGACTTATTTCAGTTTTGGCGACCTAGACGTAGTTGACTTTTAGGAGAAGTTTTGGAGGATCGCTGTTGGATATGGCTTGTTTGTGGAGTTTTCTCATCCTAGTTATGACTAGGCATAGTTTTGAGGAATCATAGTTCCAGTGGTTGTTTATGGGTCGAAATTGAGGAATTTTGATTTGGCTTGGTGTTGCCAAGCACAGTTTTGAGAGATTCATTTTGTGACCTTAGTTGTCAGTATTTTGATATGTGTACCACGTGGTGGACTTGTATTTCGAGGATTTAGTTATCCATGATAGGGATGTGGATCCGATGTTTGATTAAGATATGGTCGTGTAGTTGATCTGTTCCAGGGAGATATGAAGGACTTTCGATGAAATATCTCATAGTGAGGTTAGTTTTGTTTTTTGGAGGTATTGATTTGCTTGTTAGGCTTTGGATTCTTGATTGATGTTGTAATAGGAGTATTTTGAGATGTTGGAGATGTTGGTTTTATTGTATTGAGATTTGAAGCCTTAAGCATAATACTAGCTATGACATTGTCGTCAGAGTTTGGGATTGGCTGGGATAGTTTATAACGTCTTTGGACCATATGGTTTCCACATTGCTTTTGGCCATAATCATTTTGCGACATTGATGTCATTTATATCAAGGGGTTTCATGGGTAGACCCAGTGGGGGGCAGGTTATGAACTAGTGCCTTATACTGTAATGCTACCGTACAAAGTTGTGTGTTGTCGGCGAGTGCTAGTTCCCGTCGATGCTACCTTACTGACTAGTAAGTGTGGGCGGGCACTAGGTACTGTCATTGCTACCACACATTTGAGTACGTCGTGGACGAGTTCTGGTCACTATTCGTACTGCCACGTCGTCTTTGTTCGGTACCCTGATTTGATACGGAGTTATTTGAGAGTTCTTTTGGTGGTTATTTTTGGTTCCTTATGATGGTTCGTTAGGAGGGATGCTTTCGATTATTGTTTTCCCTTTCCTTGTCTGACCTTGGATTCTGTGTGTGAGTTCTGACTTGTCGTGTGACCATGTGGTCACTTTTCTTTTGAGTGGTTGTCTTCTCGTGAGCACGTGGGTGCGAATGACAGTGGCTTCTACGTTGTCTTTCAGTTTTGGGATTATTTCTGTAACATGTTGTGTGGGATACTCGGAGATGTACTTCGTAGTTACCCAGGTTTCGCCTTTTGTTTTGTTGGGGCTAGATTTCCGAGACGAAATCCTTTTAAGGTAGGAAGGTTATAATAACCAGGTCATTTTCCTTCCTTTCCTTTTCTCAGATTTTTACGGATATTTTTTTTTCGTTGATCTTTTCTTTTCTGAGTTCTGTTTCTCGTCACTTAGTGTCATCTTGAGTGATCGGGGATGGTATTCGAGACTATTTTCTTTGCATTAACAACTTCTTTTAAGGACCAAGTCATTTCCATATTTTCACTTTTTGGACATTATTCACTTTTCGTTCTTTTCCTCGTTTGTCACTTTGTTGGCACAACCTTACTTTTTGGGTTCAGAGTTGGTTTTTGACTTCAGTACCTTCATTCTAAGTGGTTTCCACGAAATACGTATCTTTACTTTTGTGGAAAGGTACTCTGGTTGCTCCCGATGCCCATAGGGGCATGGATGCATAGTTCTTCAAAAACATTTTCTTTTCTTGAGATGTTTTTCATAAATATCTTTTGAAGATATTTTATTTCAGTGGTTTTGAAGAAAATATTTTTGGAAGATATTTTCATTTTAGGTCATTAGTGTAGTTATTACTTTTTGGAGGGGTCATTGTGCAATTAATGAAAGTTATTGCAAAAATGCCTCGTTTTGATCCTGGATCCCCGTACGGGATTCATTTTCACTTTTCGTCGAGTCGAGTACTCTTAGAATTTCCTTCTGGTCGTTTTTTCCCAATTTCAGGGTTTCTGATTCCGGTTGCCGCCGAACTTGTTTGGGGCATATCTTTCTGCTCAGTACTCGATTTTCGACACTGTTTCTGTTCGGGGCATATCTTTCTGCTCGAGACTCAATTTTCAATGCCATTTCTTCCGTTGTTCATATTTTCTCATTTCGGTTCTTTTTTGTTTACGGAGTTTTGCCGTTTAAGCGCGTCTGCGCGAATTTCATTTTTTCGGACCCAATGGAACATGTTTAGGACACTTTAATAGGGGGTTATGAAATGAAAAGTTAGATTTTTCATCTTCTTCCTCCCTCTTTGGCGTCCATCCATGGCAACCTTGGGCTGCCACCCTTCTCTCTTCTTTTCCGGTCACTTCCCTTTGGTATTTTGCCATAGTGCCTTAGCGTTTATTGTAAGCTTTAGTGAGATTTTTCTTTCCCCCTTATTGGAATTTCGTTTTAGCCATTTTTTGAGTTCGGGTTTGAAGCCAAGTTGGGATTTTGGTAGGACTTCCTTGGGGTTTATTGTTCACCGTGTTGTCCCCGACAAAACCCTGAAGTGTCGTCGGATTCGGCGCGGTTTCATTTTGGTGGCTTTTGAGATTTTCATATCAAATTGAGGTAGGGGGTGTTATAGGTTTATATTGTTATTATTTTGCATACTATTGATACTTATACAACTTGTATGCATGTTTTTGTTCAAGTTATAGAAACAAATATAATTTGATTTAAATTTTATTTAATTGTACCTTACTTGTATTCCATTTTAGACTTGATATATGGCATGGTCATGACTTAATCCTTGTTATATATTAATTTGGGATCATTTGAATAACTTTTGAAATCTAGAAAAAATTTATTAATTTGTTTAATTAATTTTATTTTAAGTGTTTTAGCCACTTAATCGGGCTTTTAACTTGATATTGTTGATAACCTTGCTATGTTCCTTAACATATATTAAATTGAGGCTAATTGGAATTGGTTTAAAATCTATAGAATTTAATTACTTTTATTTAATTAAATTCTATTTCATTGTTCCATGGATTTATTTATGTTTTAGAACTTGTTTCAATGTTTAGATCATAGATTTGGACTTGTTGTGTATTCACTTGGTGGTGCTTTAAGCATTGAATAACATTGTTGTTAAATTTATATTCATGAGAACATGTTTCTAATATTGAATATATTATTGTCTTGTGTAATGAACTGCACACTTGGTATTTGACATTATATATGCCATTTTAAAATTGAATTCCTAAGACATGGATTGTATGGTTTTAACCTACTTATGCATGGAAGGTGGTTTCGTGCATCATTTAATTGCGTATAAGTTGATTTTGATTTCTCTTGGGACATTGTTACAAGTGACATGGCTAAAGTTTGGCTCTAGTACGGGAGGTATGAGTTCTCCCTATATTATAGTGGGCATTGGGGTGGTATTACCAGCGGGTTAGTGCCCGGAATAACCATTTACGTCTTGGTTTACTCCGAGATTTGATGTCCATGCTTTTCACTATTTGATTTCGCATTCAATTCCAAGTTGACAACCAATGTTTAATTGTGACTTGTGGTTTTGGTTATTAGCGATTTAATGTTGTTAAGTACATTCAGGAATTATGATTTTTAATGACTCATTGCAGATTTTTTATGTTAAGTACATCTATGCTAAAATGGTCAAATGTAGCTTAGGAATGATCCTATAGATTCATTTGGAATATAGATGTTAGATGACATGACCCACTTTCGTTGTTTTCATATTTTAGATTTCAAGTTGATGGCTTTGAGAATCTATGTCTTATTACCTAGTTTGACATGCTTCTATGTTGTTTGAAGTGTGTGAACGTTGTGATTTATGTTAGAAATATTCTAAGGTATCTTAGGATGTTCCTTGAGTTTGACCTTTGACATAGACATTAGGTGGCATAACCTTTTGAATTGTTTTACATTAATGTGATAATTTTATAAAACGTTAGGTCTATGCATGCTCATCTTTTACGAGTAGCTTTAAGTTACTCATCCCAAAGTTATCGGGGTCATTTTTCAGGTACATGATGCAAGATTTGGGGATTTGCAATTGCCTTGGGTGATATGTCGAACTGAAGTTCTTTTAACTGTATTCTTATTCACATGCAAATGTTAGCATGTTTTTCTTCTCTTTTGAAGTTGTTATGTAATGTTTGGTTTTACATGTCATTTTCAATTTCGGGTATGTAATGTACGCCTAAGCACACCTTTTGACATT
Organism: Cornus florida; assembly: GCF_030987335.1. Lineage (NCBI taxonomy): Eukaryota > Viridiplantae > Streptophyta > Magnoliopsida > Cornales > Cornaceae > Cornus > Cornus florida. The sequence goes on along the minus strand of NW_026775574.1, from coordinate 54,140,555 downwards.
CATTTTGTATGTATAACATGAGGCCAAGGGCCATTAATTTTAAATTTCACAAGTATGTTTTTAAAACTTTTTTGGATCATTGGAAATGCATGTATAACCTCAAGGTTGCCTTAAACTTGCTCTCTGTTTTGTCATTCGGCTGATTTCTTGTTTCTGTTTCGTCGTTTGGCTGGTTCCTTGCTTTCTGTTTTATCGTTTGGCTGATTTTTTATTTTTGTTTTGTCGTTCGGCAAATTATTGCTTTCTGTTTCGTCGTTTAGCAGTCAGAACGCCTGACCATGTAGGTTAGAGCGCCTGACCATGCAAGTCCGAACGTTTGCCCATGGGTCAGAACGCTTGACCCTTCCGTCAAAATGCATGACTATGTAAGTCAGAGCGCCTGACCATGTAAGTCCGAACGCTTGACCATGTTGGTCAAAACGACTGACCTTGAAGAGTGCTAAACAGGTGCTCAGCCCTAATGAGTGCCGAATGGGTGCTTAGCCCTGATGAGTGCTGAACGATTGCTCGGCACTGATGAGTGACGAACGAGCGCTCGGTGCTTTGGCATTGAACAAACGCTTGTCCATGCCTCAGAACCTTTCTTTCTTTTACTTTGATTATCTTCTTTGTCCGGGCTCCGAATCAAGTGATTCTTGAGTCTAACTTCATTCATTTTTCGTTATATTTCTAATGGTGTGCACAGTGGCACCTATTTTTGTTTGAAATGACCATTTTACCCTTGGTTAATTTTTTATCGGGTTTGAAATCCTTACTTCAGTACTTAACTTTTTTTGAGTTCCGTGGCTTCATGGGGAGTCTTCTTGGTGCCTTAGGGATGATATACATCTCTAAAGGCCATTTTGCTTCTTTCGTTTTTGTATTTCAGATCCGTTATCGGGTTATCTTTTGGTCATCACTGACGCACCGGGTTTGCAAAACTTGGGCTGTCATATTAATTCAAGCTTGATAAGCTTTGAAAGATGTCATCACTTAAACTACAAATGCTAGGACTATGCACATCAATTATATGATTTATTTTGGTCTCTAGAAAGTAAAGATAGAGGCATTGAACTTAATATTTCATCTTTAAGCCATTATTACCATGATTTGATAAATGACTCTAGGACACAATGCACTTGATATTTATCAACCTTATATGTCCCTAGACTCTTATAAACTAGAGTTGAACTGAATTGAACCATACATCAAAGTCCTAGGTGCTAAAAAGATGGTAATCTCATAAAAAGTAATTTTCAGCCCGGAAAATTTTTAGACCAACGTATACTAAAACTGCTATAACTATTTTTGTAGTTGGAGTTTTTAAGTAAGGATAGGTGCATTAGAAAGATGACTTCGAGCTCTTAAGTTTAGACTCAAATTTCACCTAAAAAGGATTTGAATTGAATGAGATATGAGCATTACAAAATACATGTTTCTAGTCTGCGAAATTTTTGACCAGGTTGCACTAAAATGGCCATAATCATTTATGTGGTTGGAGTTTTTGAGTAAGGCCAGTGTCATTAGAAATCTAACTTCAAGGCAATGAATTTAGACTCAAATTTCACCTCATTTGGAGTTAAATGGACTAAGTTATGTCCATTTGAGGTCATGTTCTTTTTTGTCCAATAACAATTTTGGCCCAAGAAACATATTTCTAGGAGTTGAGCCGCCTCCTATTTTTGGGAGCCGCCTCCACTAGAGTAGAGCTACCTCCATGAAGAGTAGATACAGCTCATTTCATTCTAGTAGCCAAATTGTCACAAAATTTCCAACTCCCAACAATATAGCCGCCTCCCATTTTTGGGAGTTGCATCCACTAATGTAGAGCCGCCTCCATGAGGCATGGAGCCGCCTCTCAAATGAAATAAAGCTGACTCCATGTGCCCGAAATTCAAATCCAACGGCTATTTGACCTTTTGACTTCATAAGACTTTACCATCTTGCCCCCAAACGGCTATAATCTTCAATGAGGCTATAAATACACAATGTTTGGACATTGTAGGTATGCAAGAGAGCCATAGAGAGACCTCCCTTTGGGGATGGAAATTATCTATCATTCTTGATAGAAATATCTTCTAGGAATCACCATTGAAGCATTCATTTCATTTCATATCATTTATGTGATTCATCTTGCAAACTTAGAGTTGAGCTTTCATTTGATTATTTCATTTGTAACTCTAAGTATTAGAGCTTTGATTTGTATATTTGCCTATTTGAGAGACATTCAATGTAAACTTCATCTTATATCTATTCTTGAGAGAAAAAGACCAAGAGGTTCTCTTGGCAAGGGAAAAGCTTGCTTAAGCTATTGTAAAGGGTTGGTTTGACCCACCGAATTGGTGTGATCCAAAGGAAGACTAAGAGGAGGTTGTTCTCTTAGCAAGGAGAAGCATGGTCTTGCTTCTTGTGAATAGCAGAATCCTTGAGAGGTTTTCTCAAGGCATGGACGTAGGCCGAGCTTGTACCGAACCATGTACATTGCATTTATTTTGGTTTGCAATTTCTCTAACTCTTACTCTCTTTATTTCTCTGGCATTTTCTATTTCAACTCTTACTCTCTTTATTTCTCTAGCATTTTCTATTTCATAATCTTAATGCTTTATTTGTAAATGCTATGAGATGGACATATTAATTTATATATGAGGAGGATGGGATGAATGATTGGATTAAGTTGAATGAGTGATTGATTTTAGCTTAGACCATATGTCTTATATTTAATTCATATATAGCCAAACTAATGTTGCATACCAAGTGTTTGACAAAATGTATATTCAACACATCCTTCATCTTTAGAGTTTATATGCACACCAAGTGTTTGATAAATTTGTAATAAACTATATGACTATGTGTTTCATGTCATTTTCACCTTGAATAATAATCACATCAATATTATGCAAATGCTAATTCTAAATAATTAGTTGAATTGAAAACATTGAAGCTTGAAGGAATTCGTTTAATTGAATCAATGATAATCACACTTAGTTGCATGACTAATTAACATGATTCAATGTACAAAATGAATTGGTCTTTTGCTCAAGAAATCTACTAATGTGTAGCAAACTCATTGTTTTACATCCCAAATATTAAGTGGATTGTGTAATGACCCGGTCATTTTCATTCCTTTTCTTTTTGCTCAAATTTTATGGATAAATATTTTTCGTTGTCTTTTCTTTTCTGTGTTTGGTTTCCCATCACTTAGTATCATATCAAGTGCTCAAAAATGGTTTCTGAGATTCTTTTCTTGATATTGACAACTTCCTTTGAGGACCGAGTCATTTTCACATTTTCACTTTTGTGACACTATTCACATTTCGTCTTTTTCCCATTTATTGTTTTTCTTTGCATAACCTCACTTTTTGTGCTCGGATTTGATTCCAGCTTTGCATGCACCCATAGTATTTAGTTTCCATGATATCTATATTCTTACTTTTGTAGAAAAGCATGCTAAGTTTTTACTATTCTTGTAAAGGGTATGGATGCATAACTTTTTTGTAATATTCTTAACTTGTATGGATTTAGTGTAATTAAATAAAGTAATTATTTTTCATCTTGGGGACCGTTTTACAATTTAATTGAGAAGATATTTTGGAAAACGACCTTTTTGCAATTTTCAAAAAGTGTGACAAGTGTCACACTCTCATTGGTCCACTTGTTGACATTTGTGTGGGGACACTTTGATGCCTTAGATCATGACATGTGGAGGGTGGAGATTGAACCACTTGTTGACCTAGGATAAGTGCACTTGTTGGCTTGGATGGTTGACAAGTGTAGGCTTAGGATTAAGCCTGCAATGGATGCTTGGACAAGTGTATGCTCCAAATTAAGTCTTGCAATTAATTTTGGGCCACTTTGGGATTATGGTTTTAAAGAGGGGTTTTTGTGCAATTGACCAAGACTTGTGTGTGTTGACCTTGGTGTAAGACCATATAATGAGTTGAGGATTTCTATTTCCTCCACTCACATTCTATCACACTTAATTTCTATCTCCTCCCTCTCTTGTAAAGAAAACCCTAGCCTCCAGGGATGGAACTTGAAGCCTTAAGCTTTGACCTTGATTTTGAGGGCCTTCCATTGATTTCCAAGCTTGACCTTGGGAATACTTTTTGTTCCCCTCATCTTCCTCTTCATAACCCTAGAAGTGTTTACCATTTTGTGCTTGCTAGCCTTGGATTCAAGAGGAACAATCCTCTTGTGAGGTAGGGGGTGTTATAATTTATTTTTCTAAGTGGTTTTACTTACTTTTGTATGAGATATGAGTTGTATGCATGTCTTTTGTAAATTTAAGAAATTAATAATGTATCATAGCTTGCATATAACTCATTTTAAACTTGGTATATAGCATGGCCATGACTTGATCTTTGATATATATTAAATTGGGATGATTTAAATGAGTTTTCAAATCTAGAGATTAAATGGATTTAATTTGATTTAAATTATAGTAAATTGTATTTTGCTTGTATTCCATTTTAGACTTGATATATGGTATGACCATGACTTAGTACTTGATACATATTAATTTGGGATCATTTGAACAACTTTTGAAAATTAGATATTTAATTAATTTAAATTATTTAAATTCTATATGATGATGTCTTGCTCATTTTGCTCTTTTGATTTGATTTATGTAATGAGCATGCTATGTTGTTTAACATATATTAATTTGAGGTTATTTGAAATTGATTTGAAATCTAGAGAATTTAATTATTTTTGTTTAATTAAATTATATCTAATAGCTCCATGGATCTAAGTGTGTTTTAGAAATTGTTTCTATGTTTAAATCATGGACTTGGACTTGTTGTATATTCACTTGGTTATGTTTTAAGCATAGGATAACATTGCTGTTATATTTATATTTGTGGGAGCATGTTTTCTTTATGGGATATATTGTTGCCTTGTGTAATGAGTTGCACACCTTGCATTTGACATCTTTCATGCCATAGTAGTTGTGGACTTAGAGCATGTATTGTATGTGTTTCCAAATTTAGTTATACATGGTAGATAGTTGGTTATCTTGTATATACATGTTGCTATATACGTTGTTGCACAACTTGTTGATTTTGAAAAACTTGGGGATGTCGTTGTTTGACTACGGCTAGGACATGGTTCTAGTACGGGGGAATGTCCTCCTATAGTCTAGTGTGCACATAGGGCGGTTACCCGTGGGCTAGTAACCCTAAAGTAACTTTGGTGTCGGTCTGATCCGGCGTGATGTCCAAGTATCCACCTTGTTGATTCGCAATTTATTTCAAATTAATAACTAGATGATGTTGTAACTTGTTGTTCCTTATATGATTTCCTATTTTAAGTTACAAGATGTTAACTTTGAGAATTCGTGCTTTATGCGTTGTATTGGAAGTTCTAATGTTGGTTAAATTGCATCGGTATTGTGATTTGTGTTTTGTTGTTCTAATGTAGCCTAGGACGATTCCTTAGATTCATTTGGAACATAGATGCTATGTGGCATGAACCATCTTAGTTGATTCGTATTTTAGATTTCAAGTTGATGACTTTGAGAATCTATATTTTGTTGCTTTGAATAGCATGTTCTTATGTTGTTTGGAATTGCATGAAGGATGTGATTTATGCTATAAATACTCTAAGGTAGCTTAGGATGCTCCCTGAGTTTCACTTTGACATAGACGTTAAGTGGCATGACCCTTTTGTATTGTTCAAGTTAATGTAAAAATCTATAAAGAAATCGAGTCGATGCATACTCATTCCCTACAAGTAAACTTGTTTACTCACCCCGAAGTTACTGGGGGTTTTGTTCAGGTACGAAGATTTGGTTCGTGATGTTCATCATTACTTAGATGATTGTAGACTTGAAGATTTTAATTTTTGTAAAGGTTGGCTTGAAATGCCACTTGTAGTCTTATTTGTCAAAATGTGCATATTTGATTCCATTTATTTAATGTGTACATAAGTACACTCTATGTAATGTATTTGACTAGTATGTAATGAGGCCAAGGGCTAAAGACACTTATGTGATATGTATGCAAATTTTTAACTTCATTGTTGCTTATGGAAGTCAGGAGATTTCATGCATTGAAGGGTCATAATTTACATACAATATGCCATGAGACTGTAAGCCATTGTAATACGTCTACTTTATCAAATTTTGTATGCTTGCATGTTCACTTTGGCACACAATACCCTTCTTGATGAAACAAAAATTTAAGGTTGCATTTTTTTTTTTTTTGAGTTTTTACCCTATTCTGTTGCAGGGTCATTTCGGGTATTTTAAAATGTGTTTTTTTCATTTTCGCCCACTTTGTTAGGTAGAAAACTCGATTTCGGATGAGGTTTCTTCTTTGTGATTTTCCAGAAAACATCATCTTTACCCTCAAAAACCCATTTTTTCCCGAAAAATCCTTGCTGCCAGGTTTTTGTTGATTTTTAATACAAGTGTACTTGGTACTATTCATCGACTTATTTTTGAAAAGTGTAATGACTGATCCGAAACTTCCAGGGGTCTTGTGGGTGTATTTTAAGATTTCATTTTCAATTTAGGCAATTTAAAAACCTCCTGAAGCCCAATTTCCTTTTCTTGGGCAGTAGCTAGGACTGATTTTCACCTGCTTGACCTGATTTTCTTAGGGGCATTCTGGGCATTTTCCAATGCATTTTTTTTTATTTCCGTCTGCACCTCTAGGTAGAAAGCTCAATTTCGAAGGGGGCTTCTTCTTTGAGTTTTTCCAAAAAAGTCCGTTTAAATGCCCGTTTTTACTCTCTGTTGCAGCAGCAGTGGGTCAGTAGCACTGTAGCTGTCATGACCCTCTTCTTATTTTTGACCTTTCTCCCTCGTCTGGACTCCAAATCAAGTGAATTTTTTTTTTAAAATTAACTATTTTTTTGCTGTCTTTCCAACGGTGTGCTCGGTTGCACTTCTTCTTGGATAATTACCAGTTTACCCTTTTTACTTTGTATGTCCGTTTTTCATTGTTTTGCCGTTTCTCCTTTGTCCGAATTCTGAATCATGCAATTCTTAAGTTCATCTTGATTAGTTTTTCTTATTGTCTCTCCAGCGGTGTGCTCAGTAGTATCTGAATCTATATTTTCAGAGATGGCGATTTTGCCCCTAGGTTCATTCTTGTCCGTTTTTGAGACGTCGTTTCCGCATTCATTTTCATTGGGTTTCGTGACCTCATTGAGGATGACATTGGTATTTTATAAATGTGTAGTATTCCTATAGACCATTGTTACACCTTTTACTTTCGCATTATGGATTCATTATTGGATTTACGTTAGGTTTATCTTAGGACGCATTGGCCTAAAAACCATGACTAGCACAAATTATATTGATATAGTTGGTTTAAGAAATCAAACAAGAATTTACTTCTTCACTAGCTTAATGTTATTGCACACCAAATATTTGATATAATGTATATTCAACTTAACCTTCATATTTAGAGTTTAGATACTTGACAAATAGTTAACATATTTCTTATAAACTCTATAATAAGGCTTTTCATAACATTTGCACCTTGAGCATAATTTACATCAATATTATTGAAATGTTTGTCCTTATTGGTTAATTGAATTACATGGTGGTACTTATGTAATATTATTCATATTTTGAATTCAATGATGCTCATGCTTAAGGTTGAGAAAGATTTACACTACAATCCACTAGAGAAAGGCATTCATCACAATGAATCATATTTGGCTCCAAGATAAATATACAAGTAAAATAAGCTTAGAGAAAGCTAAACCGAAAAAAGTTCCATAGTTTGCCAATGACCCTATTCACCCCCCCTCTAGGGTCATTCCTTGGTAACAAAAAGGTTGGAAACTGCCTTAATTTCTACCAGGGAACAGCACTGGCCTCCCCATACTGAATTATAAAGTGATCAATGTGCTCTACAGTTGATTTGTTTCCTTCACCATTATAAGTGGTAACAAAGTTTGGGACTCTGTATCTTTAAGGGAATTCTTCCGAGTTGATATACTTGTTGAATTGATTGGCCATTAGAGGCTTATTTTTTGTTGATTGCCACCCACTAAATCGGCAAGGCTGGTTAATTTCTATATGTGGCTGATTTACTATCGAGCGCGATTGATGATATCTGGCAAGCCATATGTCTGATTAGTCATCGGTTGCTCCCCATGTACATAAAGTGGTGGCTAATTTCCTACTGAGTGTGATTGATGATAATCGGGGAAGCCATATGTCTGATTAGTCATCGGTTACCCCCTATGTATCGAAAGTGGCTGATATACAGGAGCAATTAGCTGATTTACCACCTGCCGATAATTGTTTGCTGGAACTTACCGATTGACAGTTGGTGACTGATAATATTTTGGCAAACTTTGTTGTCAATTTTTCTGGTAAAATTTTCTACCAAGATCTGCGAGGCTGGTCGATTTCAGTACCAGGTTGATAGCTTGTCCAACTTTGTTTGCTGATAAGTCATTTGTTGTGACTGATTTACCACATGCTGATAATCTGTTGCTGGAACTTGTCGATAATTTCACGCTGGTGGCTAAAATTTTGATGGTGACCGATAATAATCATACCGATCATACGGCTGATATTCTCTGCTCTTGAGAATCGCAAAATCATTATATCTTGTATGGTAATCCTACAGGTCAGTCACTTCAGTACGTGACTTCCCGTACGTTGGTTGATTAAGCATTTCATAGAGAACATCTCCCATTGTTATAAACAGCACACTGAAAGCTGGTTCATCTTCATCTTTAGAATCATCTTCTACTAGCTGCTGATCTATGGCCGCAAGCGGTTGGTAATATTTTGCCCAACTGTCATATTGATTGGCCATCGGCTGCCTCCCGAGTGCCGAAGATTGTGATATGAGGGTGACATGTTGATTTACCACCTACCGATAATCGGCTATCGGTGACTGGTTTACCACTTGCTGATAATTGGCTGCTTGTTGCTGAAAACTTTTAGGCAACCATACGACTGATTGGCCATCGGCTCCCCCCCCCCCCCCCCCCTCCCCCCCTCCTAATTGTCTGGCTAACTATATGGTTGATTAGAATACTAGTACATCGGTTAAGAAGCCAATCGCACATTTTTAAAATCAGCATTCATCTTGTTAAATCATTGCAATTCATCTCGACCTGGGTCCTATAAGGCATGCCAAGAATATTGACCCTAAAAATGGCGGGTTTCGCCGATTCAAAAATTTGTGTATGTGGGCGTGCCATGTGACGATCCTGGTTCTTTAAGCCAGTGCGTCCTATGATGAACCAAAGATTAACCCGATAGCGGATCCAGATGCGGAAGCAAGAAACAAGACGATGGTCTCCCAATGCATAACACACCTCTATGATATTGATGTGAGTTGCTAGTGTGGTTATTTGAGTAGGTTATTGATTCCAAATTTGGGGGAGACATCTTTCGAATTGGATCATAACCGGGCTTCATGTCTACACCACTACGATATACTCTTTTCAGTTTTTCCATTGTTCTCATTGCACATTGAGGACAACGCACGATTTAAGTTTAGGGGTAAGGTGACTTTGTTGCATTCTACTTAAGTTTGAGACTTAAATGCATGATTGAGATTGGAGATCCATGTTGACGGAATACATAATTGATCTTTTGAGGACTATATTGCTTAGAATTTAAAAATTGCTTGACTTGAGAGTCCAGTACTCCTTGTATGCCTTATGGATGCCATTTATGAGTAAATTTTTCGAAAGATTGATATCTTGCTTGCCTTTGTGTTCCACATCATTTCGATTTTGTGATTGTTTTGAGATTCATTCTAGGATTCTACATTAGCACAAGCGCACACTAGCATTCATTTGCGGGGTACATGCTTTGTTGATTATTGAATTGGTTATATCCCAATTGGGCTAGTAGTGCATTGAAAGCTTTCATTCTTGATAAAAGGTGGATAACAACCCCTTTTCATTAAGTAGCCGGGATTCTAGCCTCATCAAGTACTGAATTTCTCGCGCCGAAAGGTGGAGGGCCCAAACTCTAGGTTAATAATTGAACTTGCTATACAAAAACAAAAAAAAAAAAAAAAAAAAAAAAAAAAGAAAAAAAAAAAGAAAAAAAAAAAAGAAAAAGTTGCAAAAGCAATAAAAAAAAGTGAGGACTTCTCCCAAAAAGGTGAGAAGTGGGAAATGATTAGATGGAGGTTGTCTTGATTTGTAGCCTAATTGATTTGAGCTTGTAAGTCCATAGGGGTGTGTAAACACCTAGTGTCCTAAAACTATCTGGTTTGGGAGTGTAGTGACCTAACGCTCGACCTCATGAATCACTAGAAAGCTTAATAGATCACTACATTGCACCATGCTTCCATCTTTGATCCTATTAAAAAAAAAAAAAAAAAAAAAAAAAAAAAAAAAAAAAAAAAAATCTAGTGAAAATAATAAGCGCACCTAGAACAATAAAGCTTTAATAAAAGGTCCACTTTTTGTCTTGATAATCGGTACTAAATTTGTGTGCTAGTTTGAGGGTAAGGATGTGATTAATTCTTTAGTTGGCTAAGATAGCAACACATTTGATGCCGGTCCACTCAAAAGGATTTTAGAGTTGTTTTGATTTGCATGATCATTTTCTTAATGTGTGGAGGACCATATTTGTTTGCTTGATGTTGAGATTTTGAGAAATTGCTTAGAAATGTTTAAAAAATTGCATACTTGAGGTAGTTTTCTCCCAATGCTTGTTTGCAATATTGGTGCCTCTTTAAAAAGAATGAGTTTAATGTTTGTGGGTATCATTTCTGGAAACCCTCACGAGACTTCACTCGTCCACTAGGGGTAACCTAGGGGTTTAAAAGGCTTGTTGCATATGCTAAATGCAATCGTGTTCCCTACGAAAGTGGCGTTATCCATTTATTGCTTTCTAGTTATAGTTGTTTAGTTGTTCATTTCATTTCTTTACTTCGTAGTTCATTGCTATGGACTAGCAATATTTAAGTTTGGGGGTGTGATGAGCGCTGAAAAGTACACTTTTAAACCCCTTAAGCTTGAGTGTTCTAGGACCTTTTTCTATCTTATTTTCTAGTTTTAGTACTTATTTGTGTTTTTGTCTATTTCAGATCAATAATGTTAAAATGGGCTAAAAATGGTTTCTTAAGGCCTTTTTGGAGTCAAACTAAGTCTTAGTGATGATCCGGAGCAAAAAGAGGCTGATGCTGAAAATCTGCCAAGTTGGATCCATCCAACTTTCTTAGAAAAGTTGGATCGATCGGAAATCAAAGTTAGATCGATCCAACTTTCTGAAAAAGTTGGATCGATCGAACTTTTGCTGGCAGCGAGCTGTCTTATTCCGTGCGCACCCAAAAGTCCACCTATCACATAGTACGGGATTAGATATTTTTGGGCCTATATTCCTGACTTAATGACTAAGAAAAGGGCCTTCTATATAAAGGGAAATGACCCATTTGTAAAGGAGCTTTTTATCTTTTTATTTTTACATTGTATTTTTTATTTCTCTCTAGCAAAGTTAGAGATTAGAGTTAGAAGAAAAGATGGAAGTGGAGGCACATCCCAAGATCCATCTCTAGACTACTCTCTCTCTCCATCTCTAGAGCTTCAAAGAAGAAGAAGAAGAAGAGGAAGAAGAAGATAGAGCCATATTTGGAGCTTGATTTCATGACCACATCCACCTCCTCCATGATTGGCTAGATCTACACTTAAGGCTTGGATGAGCCCTAAGTCTTGTGTAATCTAAACCCTTGTGTTTCTATTTTTGGGGATTTATATATATTGTTGTGATTAGTGTTCTAGCCTTGTGAATTTCATGAATCTTGGTATATTTCTATGATTTCTATGGTTTAATTCTTCCTATTAATTTTATAGTTTATTTACATGTTTATGTGTGATTAAATTAGGAATTATTTCTTACATGATTCATATGGATTAATTCTTTCTATTTGATTACATGTTGTCTTATATGTGATTATTTAGGAATTAATCTCTACACTAGTTTTTCTATATTAATTGCATGTCTATGTGTGGTTGACTGAAAATCTAGTGATGGCTAAGCATGGGTTGTCATTGAATGGGGTTGTCAATTAATTTGATGGTTTATACTTATGCTTGATGGGTTGTTCTACAATTTAATTCGTGCTTGTAGGTAGGTAGACAATCTATGTTTGCTTAGATATTCCGTGGCTTATTATTGCAAATTCCATGATTCTCTAGATTGATGTGTACTACAATTGTTGCTATTTAGATGGGTCATGCTTAAAATTGATGGGTTGTGCGACACTTAGTTTAGGTAAACAATTCATACATAAATTAGATGGTCCAAGCTTAATATTGCACTTGGTAGTCGCATTTTGTTCATAACAATATATTCCCCATTAATGGAAAACAAGTGGTTAATTGATGAACGTTGAAAAGTGCGTACTTAAACCCCTTAAGTTTAGGCATTCTAGTACCTTTATCTATCTTACTTTACCGTTTTAAAATAATTTCGTATTATTTCCATTTTTAGGCACTTATCCCGACAATAAGCTAACTCAGCCAAATAAGAGCTTAATTGAAGCAATTCTGGGATTAAACAAAGAAAGGAGCAAAGTGGAGAAAGAATAAAGCAAATGAAGCCAAATATGGGAAGCAGCAAAGTTCGATCGATCCAAGTTCAAGGTTCGATCGATCGAACAATGATTGATCTCAGCACTTCAAGATAGATCCAAGCCTTGGCCTAAAAGCATAAAGTCCAAAAGTTCGATCGATTCAACACCATCCTTCGATAGATCGAACACTTTTGTCCTTATTCAAATGATTGATCCTATCTACAGCTGTACCACCCACTAACCACTTTTGTCCTTTTCCTATAAATATCTCCCAAAATATCTCGGATTTGTCTTTTCCCAAAAAGCTCAACCAGTTGGATCGATCTAGCCTAAGTTCTATAGATCTCGGCTAGTTCGATCGATCCAAGACCAAGGTTCGATCGATCGAACTTCCTCCAGTGCGAAAAAGTTAAAATTCCATCTCAATGAAAGTTGTCCTTTATCCAATCATTAGGGAATATTATGTGTACGACTCCAGCTCATTTTGGGTGTCAACATTATTTTCATATCATCTCTTGGAGAGGAAGTTTAGAGGATGAGGAGGCTAGAGACACCATTGGAGACTTTTCATCAACAAGGAGCAGATTTCAACCATGGAATTAGCCCTTGAGGGTTAGAGCATCATCACCATGAGTGGCTAGACATCCTCTTGGGGCAAGAGTTAGCCCCAAGTATGTTTTTTATATCTTAATCTTGTGTATTATTGAGGGATTAGTGTTGTAATTGATGTTTTGACACTTTGATATATTTAGATCTTGTTTATTCAATGATTTATGTGGTTTAATGCTTCCAATGAATCATTTCATTCTATTCATATGTCTATGTATGCTAGAATAGATGTTCATGTGTTTGTCTCTAGATTTTGTGTTATTGATGCATGTCTATGTGTATTGATGCTATAGATTTGGAGATTGTCAAAACATAGTGCTTAAAGGAATGCTTTTGTGATTCTCTTGATGGTTCATACTTATCTCTTGATGGATTATACCTTTCCCCTAGTTTATTTTCATGCTAGTAGTGTAGATGTAGTGTAGTTATAGTGTAATGTTAAATGGGAGGACAATCTATGCTTGTTGTTTGATGATCCAAGCTTTTGAATGCAAGTAGTATACGTCTCTAACCTTGTGTTGTATTTGGATTGTGAGCTTAATGAAAGGATTAATGACTTGTTTTGATCTATTGTGCCTTTTACATGTTGTTTAAACAATCTTTGCTTCATTGCTTAGGTATATTGTGCCTTTCACATGATGTTTGGACATTACATGCTTAACTAGTCATCCTTGCTTGTTGAATCAACCAAACACACACACACCAATATTGCAACACATCATTTGCCCTCATTAATCACTTGTCAATGATATAGAAATGTATTGCTTGGTGGTGATCTCTAAACCCGAAGATCTCTCTCTCTTACTTACTCTTAATTGCATTATTTTGCTATCACTTAGTTTAATTTAGTTGCTCTTTAATCAACCAACCAACCAATTGTTTGATCACTCAACCTACTAGCCCTAATAACAATTCCACGACATTGCTCGATCCTCACAATCCCTTGGGACGATCCCTACTCGCCTTAGCTATATTTATAGTGAAAGGTAGTAGTGGCTTCTATAAATGTAAAACTCTTGGCCCTCGCCTTAATGCACACTCTTAAGCTTGTGGTGTAGCGACACTCAAAAGAGATCCACCATTAATTACATAAGCTTAGTGGTGATTCCAACACCTTAAGACCTCTCTTCATATCTCTTAAATCCCTATCTCAACTTAGTTTATTTTAATTGTATTTTCATTAATTAAAGTAGTTTAATCATCTCATCAAATCTCTTGTACAATCTTGTGATACGCTAGAGTTGAAGTTAAATTCCAACACGTATAATCCCTTGGGATGATCCCTACTCACTCTTGCTACTTTAGTAGTAGTGTTGGTAGTGGTTTTTATAAATTTAAACTTGACCCAAAAGGCTTTTCTTGAACCGCACATTCACTACATTATTTTGGCGTATATCAAGTGGCCTCGTCATTGGGTTTGAGGCCAAGTTAGGTTTTTGGTATGTCCCCTTTAGAGTTTTATGATCACCATGTTGTCCCCGACATAACCTAGGAGTATCGTCGGATTCGGAGCACTTTTCTTTCGGTGGGGAATTGAGATTTTCATCTCAAATTGAGGTAGGAGGTGTTATAGTTTATATTCTTGATGTATTGCATGCTATTAATGCTTATACAACTCATTTACATGTCTTTATATTAAATCTAGAGATTTTATTATTTATTTTTCTTGTGTGAGATTTGATTTTCTCGGTTGATTATAGCTTGGTTTAAACATGTGGCATGACATTAAATTATCCCTTGGTATGTTCATTGACATATATTAAATTGAGAGCATTTGGACAAGCATTGAAGTTTTTATTTAATATTTTTCTTGAATGAAAATTTAATTCACGTGGCCTTATCTAGCTTGAAATCATTATGTAATGTCATATTATATTAGGCCCTATTATACTCTTCAACATAGGTCAATTTGAGAGTAATCGGAGGTATTTTAAAATCTAAAGATAATTAATTAATTTGATTAATTAATTTATTCCAAGTGTACTATTCACTCCATTGGATTTTTGACTTGATATTATTGATGTACATGCCATATACTTTTACATATATTAAATCAGAAATATTTGATTAAGTTTTGAAACCTTTCATTTATTATTTTTCTTGTATGAATGTTTAATTATCATGGTTGTAGCTTGCATGGAAATCACTTATATTAGACTATTAAATCAAGTCTTGGCATGTTATATAACATATTTAATTTGAGAGCATTTGGATGAGTTTTGAAATCTAGAGATTTTAATTAAAAAAATTAATTAAAACCTATTCAATGGTTCCATGAGTTTGATTAAGTTCTAACTTGGTATTCATAATTTCCTTATAAGTTCCTTCATGTGTATCAATTTGAGAACAATCAAATAAGTTTTGAAACTTATGTTTAATTATTTTCTTTGTACGGAACTTAATTCACATGGTTGTAACTCGTATTTCATGGGGCTTTTAGCTTTTTATCATGTATCTAGACTTCTTGTAACTTGACTTCATTAATGTGTTTAATGAACTAGCACAATTGTCTAGAAATGATTTAATTATCCGTGTATTGCTTAGTAAATAATTAAATCATTAATTTTACACTTGTGGTATATTTACATCAATGGATTCCTTGTGTTTTAAATCTTAGTTTATAGTCTATGTAGATGCATACTATGATTTCTTGACATTTCACATGCCATCATAGTTGAGAACTTAGGGCATGACTTGTGTGTTTCCAAAATCTTGGTTATGCATGAAATGTATTTAATGTCTTACTTGTATCTTGATACTATCTTGACTTGCATAACTTGTTGATTTTGGAAACTCGGTGATATCAATCAAGATTTGACATGGCTAGGACTTTTAATACGGGAGATATTGAGAACTCCCTATCTTATAGTGCGCACTAGGGGAAGGTACCCATGGGTTAGTGATGAGCGCTGAAAAGTGCGCATTTAAACCCCCTAAGCTTAGGTATTTTATGACCTTTATCTGTCTTACTTTCCCATTTTAGACTGATTTTGTGTTATTGCCCTTTTTAGGTGCTTATCCCAAAAATAAGTCAATTCAGCCAAATAAGAGCATAAATGAATCAATCTCAAGCTGAATGGAAGAAAGGAGCAAAGTGGAAGCAAAATGAAACAAAGTGTGAAAATTCACTAAGTTCGATTGATCTCAAGAATACTTCAATCGATCTGGAGTTCATCGATCTGGACACTTCAAGATGGATCTAAGCTTTTGTCCTTGTCCAAACGAATCCAACAAGTTCGATCGATCCAACCTTTTTTCGATCGATCGAAAAGATTCGATCTTATCCTATCTTATCCACACCTACCACCCCACCTACCACTCTTGTCCTTTTCCCAAAAATATCCCAAAATATCTCAGAGATTTGTCTTTATTCAAAAAGACGCCGTCAAGGATGATTGATCTCTGCAGCATTTGATGGATCTCAGCTAAGTTCGATCGATCTCACCACAGTTTGATCGATTGAACTTCCTCAAGTCCGAAAAAAAGACAAATTCCAGCTCATTAAAAGTTGGCTCATGGTACAATCATTGGAGGGACCTTGGTATGCGAGCCCAGACTATTGGGTGTGACACTTGACCTACCTATATAAGGATTTAGAGCCATTTTGAGAGAATCCATCAACATTTATCATAACTTGTGTTTTTCATATCTTGGAGAGGAGGCTAGAGACTAGACAGCTTTACACACACCTTTGGGAGTTCTTCCATTCTTCTAGGGTTTTCATCAAGAAGGAGGTCATACCTACCATGGAGATAGCCCTTGAAGGTTGGATGACTACTTCAATGAGGGCTAGACATCTACTTGGGGCTAGAGTAGCCCCTAAGTTTGCTTCCTAGACTTAGTGCTTTGTATATTTTTTTGGGGATTCATTTGTAACAAATGTTTTGATCTTAGATTTATATATATATATATCTTGTGGTTTTTACTTGATGTGTATGGATTAATGCTTTCAATTGATTATCTACTTTTAACCATATGTCTATGTATGCTAGAATGGATGATTCATGTGCTTTTCTCTAGATTTAGTGGAGTTTATGCATGTCTATGTGTATGGATGAAGTTAATCTAGAGATGGTCAAAACATAGTACTTAATTGAACACACTTATAATTTATTTGATGGTTCACACTTGTTTCTTAATGGATTGTGCCATACCCTTAGCTTACTTAGTTTAATTTCCATGTCTTTAGTGTAGTTGTAGTGTAGTTACTTTAGATTCATAGATAAGTGGATAATCTATTCTTGTTCCTTGGTGTTCCATACTTATGAATGCAAATGGTGTATGTTTTTAGATAGATGTGTGTGTATAAATTGTGGTTTCATTGAATGGAGTTTGGTCTCATTTGATAGGTTGTGCTTCCCATTTAAATTGGTTAGACAAGCTATACTTATTTGCCATCCATGCCTAGTTTCAATTAATGACACACACACACAAGTTACAATTAAATTTTCCCCATTGATATACAATTACTAATGTCTAGTGAAGTCAAGCTTAGTGGTGAGCTCTAGTACCCCAAGTCCTCTCCTCTATATATCTTTTTCTCTACTTCATAAATCATTGTGTTTTGTTTACTTTAATTCCATTTGCATTGTAGTTTAACCAACCAACCCACCTTTTGATCACTCGACCTACTAACCCTATACATTATTTCCATTGCTAGTGCACCCACAATCCTTTGGGACGATCCTTACTCACCGTAACTATATTTTTAGTTAGAGGTAGTAGTGGCATTTATAAATTTAAAACTTGGCCACACTATTTTGCACAAATTTGGTTGAACCCTAGACGACCCACCAAGTTTTTAGCGCCGTTTTCGGGGATTGAATTGGCAACGCCGTGTTTTGGAAACAAATAAGAATTAGTACTCTTTTGATCTTGTTTTTACGTTATTTTACTTTTGCTACTTATTGTGTTTGTTCATGATTGATTAGGTGCATTGAGTAGGGAAATCGAGCAAAAGAAGCAAGGGAGCCAAGTGAAGCTAAGCAAAAACTAAAAAAGGCTGAAATCTAAAAATTTGCAAAGCATAGCAAGGCTTGAAACTTAAAAGTTTAATTGAAGTTGCTTAAGGACCTTTTGTAAGATCTTTCTAACTCAATCTCTAGTTAAATTGTTGGCCCGCATGGAGGCTTGTATTTACATTCTTAGATAAATCGTGAGCCCACATGGAGGCAATTTGCTTTTCTTTATATATTGTTCAAGCATGGGAGTATGGGACCAATGTATGTAGAGATTTGTTGATTGATTTGTTGTGGGGGCGAAGTGATTGTTTAATTGCTTGCTATTTATTTTGCTAGTGCATGCATGGTCGTAGGTCATTAGATCCTACCCTTGTCCCTCTTGAATCGGTTGTTCGTAATCCTAGAGGCAGAGGTAGCTCTCATCACTCCATTTCACCAATGGAGGACTTGAATGATGACTATGTGGAGGACCTTGGTCACATAGACCAACAAGGCATCCTCCACCCTAATATGCATCATGAAAACATCCAAGTAGCATTAGGCATGCCTAGACCATTCATTCCACCAAAACAACAAGGCCAAGTTCCATTGGGAATGCCTCGGCCAATTTTTGCTCCACAACCTCTCATGGTTCAAGCCAATCAAGGTGTTCGTTTAGCACCACCAATTATGAATCCTCCCATCGCTTTAAGAGACCATTATGTGCCTAATG
Organism: Cornus florida; assembly: GCF_030987335.1. Lineage (NCBI taxonomy): Eukaryota > Viridiplantae > Streptophyta > Magnoliopsida > Cornales > Cornaceae > Cornus > Cornus florida. The sequence continues at coordinate 54,121,785 of NW_026775574.1, read as the reverse complement.
AATACAATGCACCCACTTGCATTCAATTGCCCCCATTTAGAGCACATCACTATGAGATTAAACCACAAACCATTCAAATGTTTCCCAATTATCATGGACTTCCAAGTGAAGAACCTTACAAGCATTTGGATGAGTTTCTTGAAGTGTGTTCCACCGTGAAATACACGGACATGCCAGAAGAAGTGCTAAGACTCAAAATTTTTCCTTTTACCCTTAAGGACATGGCAAAATATTGGTTCAACAATCTTAGGCCTTTTTCGATAATTTCTTGGGCAGAAATGCAACAAGAGTTCTTGAAAAAGTACTATCCGGTTTCAAAGACCAATGCCATGAGAACTTCAATTAGAGAATTTTCTCAAGGGGATGGGAAAATGTTTCATGAGGCATGGGAAAGGTTTAATGACTTGCTTAGGAAGTGCCCACATCATAACATACCTAAGTGGCAACTAATACAATATTTCTTTAAAAGTTTACCGGATAATCACAAGGGTATGGTTGGTGTATCTATGGGTGGTTCTTATCTTGGCAAGCATGAAAATGATGTGTGGCAATTGTATGAAAGTATGAGTGAGAATTCAATGCATAGATCTTTGTCCTCTAAAAATGGTAGAAATCTAGGTGGAAGGAAGAATGTTGGCTTATATCAAGTTAACTTCCAATAACATAGCCACCAAGATGAAATCCTTATCTCAAAGGTTTGATCAATTTTTGACTAACCAAACTTCGGCGAATCAAATGTCTTCCTCCCCTAATCATGTTCATCATCATGTATCTAATGAATCTTGTATGACTTGTTTAAGTGTTTTACATTCTACTTTCAATTGTCCTTATGGACATGTGCCAAGTGAAAACCATGAACAAGTCAATGCTACATTTGTCAACCAAGGGAATAATCCCTATGGCACTCATTACAATTCAAGTTGGAGGAACCATCTAAATTTCTCTTGGAAAAGCCAAGGGGAAGGCTCAAACCCTCCCCAAGGTGGTTTTCAAAACAAGTTTGTTCCACCTCTAATGCAAAGCCAAGGTTCCGAAGGTTTTAGATCATCATCATTTCAATCGCATGGTAATCAATTCTCTAATTCTCATTTTCCTAATCAATCATCGTATTCTCAAGGAAATTCTAGAAGTCCCGCTTTTGAAGAGAAAGTGTTGACCGTTTTAGGCACTCTAGAGGCGAACACTCAATTGCTTCATTCTCATTCTCAATCCATCGCTAAGCTAGAAACCCAAGTAGGGCAAATAGCTAGTACTTTAAATGCTAGAGAAAAAGGGAAAATGTCTTTGAATGCCCCACCAAAGCAATAATGTGTTGTAGAGACTCATTCCATATCGGAAGGGCACACAATTGAGCATATTAATGCGGTGACAACCTTGAGGAGTGAGAAGATTGTGGACAACCAAGTAGGTATATCCAATGAAGAGAATGAACCGGTGCAACCAAAAGTTGACACCCATCCCGTTTCATATTTTATTCCTCCTTCATTGCATGTACATGATCATCATGTTGAAAAATGATTTGAAAGATGAATTACAGCATGATTTAAAAAAGGATTTGAAAAATTCTTCTGTTGATGATGTTTTAAAGAAAGATTTTGATAAAGATTTTGAGCCAAGAGCTTTATTTCCGGATGCCTTAAAAGGATCCATTTCTCTTGACAAGCAAAAGACAAAGACCAATGAAATTATTGAAGTGTTTAGGCAAGTGAAAGTCAATCTTCCACTCTTGGATGCAATCAAGCAAATTCCGGCTTATGCCAAGTTTTTAAAAGATCTTTGCACCCAAAAGAGGAAGAACAAAAGCCAAGTACCAAGAAAAGTGGTCTTGACTGAGCAAGTGAGCTCCATTTTGTAACATAACACTTTCCCAAAGTTCAAAGACCCCGGTTCACCTACTACTTCTTGCATCATTGGTGACCATGTCATCAATCGGGCGCTTCTAGACTTAGGAACAAGTGTTAACCTTCTTCTATACTCGGTATATGTCAAATTAGGCTTAGGAGACTTGAAACCGACGTCGGTAGTTTTGCCACTTTCCGACCGATCTATCAAAAAGCCCCGGGGTATTATAGAGGATGTTTTGATTAAGATTGATAAGTTCTTCTTCCCCGTCGATTTCGTTCTCATTGACACGGAACCGGTTTCAAATCCCAAGAGCCAAATTCCCATTATCCTTGGCCGTCCTTTTTTGGCAACCGCAAATGCCAACATCAATTGTAGGACGGGGATAATGAAAATCTCATTTGGTAACATGAAAGTGAAGTTGAATATTTTCAATCCAACCCCGAATTCAATGGATAAGCATGAAGATATTTGTGTTATGGAAAAATGTCATGACAATGAATGTGAAAGGATAAAGTCTTTGCTTGAAACTAGAACTTTAAAAGATAAATCTTCAAATTTCAATTCAAAGAAAGTTGTTTCAAAGCCAAGTGTTCCAAGGGCACGGAAGCCCAAGAGTTGTTTTGACCAAGGACCATCAACGTCGCTTGAATCAAATCCAATGAGTTCTTTAGGGAACCATTCGTTGGGTGGGATTCAAAGTGCTTTTCACCCTGTCAAGGAGGGGATACATAACAAGATATTTGATCCGGGCTAAAAGAGGCCAACGTCTTGCTAGAGACGTTAAAGACTAGTAAATGCTTCGTAGGGCTTACAACCCTATTCCTCCCTCATTTCTATTTTTACCTTTCATTTTTTACGTCGTCTAGATATGTTTTGGGGTTTATACACATTGATAGGAATTATGATTGAGAATGCATGCACTTTCTTTCTGAAAATAGGCATTTCGTTCCTGTTCGATCAATCTCAAAAGAGGTTCGATCGATCGAACATCCATCCCTCCATCCAATCAACTCTCTGTTTCATCGATCGAAATTTTCCTGCATAAATCAGCTCTTTGTGTATTGATCGAAACTTTCCTTAGATCGATCTGAAAGTTTCAGGATTGATCCAACTTATTCTTGGATCGATCTTCACTCCACACTTAGAAAATTTTTGAGATCCATGAAAAAGGCCTCGCTGTGCATCGTTTGAACTTATCTGTAGGTTTTCACCTGTTTGATTGATCGAAGTATCTTTCAGATCGATCTTGGATTGATCGTCTGTACCCCTTTGTTGACTTTGATTTGACTACTCTTTTGAATTTGAATTTGAATTTGAATTTAGCAAAAATCCAAAAATATTTTCTTTTTAACTCCATTTTCTTTTTATTATTTTAATTTTCTAAAAATCCAAAAAAATATTTTTAGTTTTCAAAAAAAAAAAAAAAAATTTCAAAAATACTTTGTCATTTTGAAGCATAGATCGATTTGTGTTCCTTCAAGATCGATTTATGTTCGATCGATCTGAGATTTTTCCAGATCGATCGAACTTGTCAGGACCAGTTTTTAAAATAAATTTCTAGGGTCATTTTGATCCATTTGTACATCGATCTCAGACCCTCATCTCTCTCGCCGCTGCAAACCCTTTTTTCCCAACCTCCGGCGTGTCTCCAGCGAGCTTCCCGAGCCTCGAATCTCTCTCACTCACCTCAGATCTCATCCCATCCCCTTCATCTTCTCTTCTCTTCTCAGTTTTGGTAAGTTTGTGTTTATTTCCATTTTTGAGCTTCAATTTACATGATTTTGATGTTTCCATATTAGATTTGAGATGCCATGCTTAATTTCTTACCATATTTGAAGCTTTAAGCATCTGTCTATATGTATATATATGTGTGTGTATATAATTTTGTATATATTTGATTTTAATTTCAAATTTTGGGGGTCACGTGCCAAGATAAGTGTTCATTCTTGGGTTATTGAGGTGTTGTGGGTCCTACAAACCCATTTGGGTACCCCAGTGCCATCCACGTCACAGATCTGGGACTTTTCGAATTTCTCACAGCAGTTCGATCGATCGAAGTTTTTCTCAAATCAATCTGAGAAAGATCGATCGAACTTAGTCTTGATCGATCCAACTTGGATCGATCTCATATTTTCCTGATCGATCGAACATCACAGATTTACCTGTGCATTTCACACACCATCTTTTATATTCCATACTTATCTTGTTTAGCATGTTTCACTTAATCACTGTTTATTTGGGTGCTTCATCACTTGTATAAATTCATGATTATTCTAAGTTGTCTATCTTATTTGACATACATGTTTCTATATGTCGTGCTTCAATTCTCCATTGTCTGTAACTGACTTTTATTGCAAGTGTCTCTCTTCTGTTTTGCAGACCATGGCTAGGGTCAAGACAGTTGCCCGTAGGCAATATGTGCGCCAAGTGCGACAGCGCACAGAGGACCAAGCAGGACCATCCCATGTTCAGGATCCAGAGCAGAATGGTCAGGTTGAGCAGCCTGAACAGTTAGAGGATTATCCCGAGGCAGATCCAGCTCAGTCCCTATCAGCCGACTCTAGACTGCAGTCTTCGGCTTCTGCATCATCTTCTTCAGCTGAGGCTGAGCATGTACCTTCTCCTTCACCACCACCGACACAGCCAGGCCAGGTCCGAGATAGACCTATCAGGAGATACTCATGCCTTTAGGTGGCGCATGAGTCGGTGTTTGATATTACCTTCTTTTCTTAGTATCTCCTGACCCGGTCAGCTTATGATGATATTGACCGGAGCATTTTAGCTATTTTGGCCCGAGTCACCTATCCTGTTTACCCGCGGCTTGTTCGGTTGCTCTACCAGAACCTCCGGCCGGCCCCAGTAACTTATCAGAGCTGCACATTACTATCAATGGCCACCCCATCCGGATCACAGTTGATATATTAGCCATATCTTCTAGATGTCTTCATGTCTGCCCTCCTGATGTTCATTATCCTATCTTGGAGCGGAGGCCTTCTTACGTAGACATAGTCGTGGCACTGATTGGCCACCATGCAGCTGGCGAGACTTTCGCCACCCGAACTTATCTGCCTAATGAGTTTTGGTTCTACGATTTGGTACTATTCTGAAACGTATTTAAGGCTGGCCATAAGATCTAGAGGCGTTCAGACTTTTTGGCTGCTCTCTACGGATTCTATACAGGCCAATGGGTATCTATGCCGGCATTCTACTGGAGTGTCATGATGAGATTATATTCGACCTACATTAGCAAGGCTAAGCCCAGGCGAGCCACTTTTCTCCCATTTGGCCATCTTATCATTCAGATCCTCCGAGATCAATGTTATCCTTTCCATCCAGACGAGCGTCCATAGACAGGAGTTTCCCACTATGGCAAGAAGGATTAGAACAAGAGCTACAATGCTCTTATCAAGAGCCTGGAGGAGGACGTTGTTCTAGCAGCTGAGGAGGCTGAGGAGGAGGAGATGGCAGCAGCAGACGATCCAGCAGATGCACCGGCAGCTGCAGAACATATAAAGATTGACTTAGAGTAGCAGCCTCCAGAGGAGCTACAGCATCATTCTCCGGCAGGGTCACCAGTTCATTCTAAGGAGCAGACTCAGGACATACGTCAGTCTCCCGATCCAGTCATACCTGAGGCTCCAGCACAGACACCTGGCCTAAGAGAGCGGATCTAGACCTTGGAAGACGCAGTTGTCTCTCTTTGGTCAGATGTGGCAGCCCTCAGTACGGACGTGACTACTCTCTGCTCCGATGTCTTAGCTATGCTGCAGGGAATATCCAGAGATATCAGGGGATCACGCCCTGCTCGCCCTACCTCCTTTGCCTGATCTCCCTATCTCTCTACTTTCATTTATATATCTGTGATATTTGGCTTGATACTATTCTGATATTTTTGCGGCCAGTCTGTCGGCCAATATACTGTGATGTACTATGTACTGTTTTTATTTTCCTATTTTATGATATTTTGGATGTCTGGATTTTATATTGATATATCTGTCTGTGATTGACTCTATTATCAGGTGCATCCCAGTGACTTCAGTGAGAGAGTGCTGCCCAAATTTTTAAAGACCACAATTTTCCTCTCTCCTTCATTCATTTATTATCCCATTTACACTTGCATGTCCACTGTGCACCATTATTATCCCCTTTCTAATCTGATCAGTTTTTATCTTAATGCCATATTTTCAGGACCACAGTTAATCCCAAGTTTGGGGGGGTTATACCACCTACCATGGATACTTCTGTCCTGGGCCATTCCTTGCCTTAGCTGCACTGCTATACTCTTTCCTTTGTTCTTTTTGCACATTGAGGACACTGTGCCATTTAAGTTTGGGGGTAATGGGTGTTATTTGCAGTGTTTGTTGTCAATTTAAAAATTTCTGAGCATAACTTGTGTATTTGAGGATTTTCTATGATTGGTCCATAACTAGCTATGATTTTGATCTTTTAAGCACTATATTGCTTAAAATTTAAAAATTGCTTGACTTGAGAGTTCAATACTCCTTGTATGCCTTGTGGATGCCATTTAGGAGTAAATTTTTCGAAAGATTGATATCTTGCTTGCACTTGTGGTCCACATCACCCTGATTTTGTGATTGTTCAAAACGAACCTTAATACAAGACATTTCATCGAAAGTCCCACATATCTCCCTGAAACAGATCAACTACAAAACTACACCGAAATTAAACATCAGATCCACATCCTTATCATAGATAACTAAGTCCTCGAAAAACAAGTCCACCACGTGGCATACACATCAAAATTCTGACAACCATGGTCATAAAGAAAAAGAGTCTCTCAAAACCATGCTTGGCAATACCAGGCTAAATCAAAATTCCTCAATTTCATTCCATACCCAATCACTGGAATTACAATTCCTCAAAATGATGCCTAGCCATAACTAAGATGAGAAAACTTCACAAACAAGCCAAATCCAACTGCGATCCTTCAAAACCTCTCCTAAGGGTCAACCACATCTAGGTCTCCAAAATCGAAACAAGTCTCCAAAAGACATCCTCAAAAAAGCATCAAGTTCACCTCACGAATCAAAAAAAATCCCCAATAATATGGACACAAGTCCTCGTAAAATGATCTCACACAAATCAACTCACCCTGAGCACCATAACTCCATCAACAAACACGGTAAAAACTCCCCAAGGGAAGACACGAAAGAAAGAAAATCACTAGTCCTAAGAAAGACAACACCACGACTCCACCTCTGAAACAAAAGACAACAAGGTCAAAGACTTCACCCCCTACTTGGAAGTAAGTCAACCAAAATCCACTAAACCCTCACCAAGGACTCAAGACAACCACGGTGATCCGCACAGACCAACCGACCCCAAAACTGTGCACGAGGCGACGAAGAGAAGAGACAACCAAGAAAAAGAGGAGGAACCCTATCCCCCCACGAGTGTTAACATAACAAACATGAAAATGGAGCGTTCTTCCCACCTTAGGGAAGCGGACAACTCAAAACAAAACAAATGTGAAAGCTCCTCCACAAGGAATCTCACAATGGAACCATTACAAAACCCACATACGCACTAAGTGCGACCGGAGGAAACAAAAGGGAAAACTAAACATGAAAGTCATGCATATGACAAGGAATGCAACTACCAAGTAAGCAAATCTACTCACATAGATAAAATCAAAGATACATGCAGCATGTCTCCACGTAACGCAAAAGCATATTATTAAAGCATAGTAACAACACGGCATCTCTAAGCATGTAAATAAGGTATGCTAATGTCATACAACAAGAAAACAAATGTGGATAGACCTTCACCTACTCATGCATCGCAATAACATAAATCATACTACTAACATGGTAGTAAACGAAACTGTAGAAGATAAGATGATTCAACAATGAACCCTATGGACATCGTGTCCTAGAGTGTCTAGGTAAAAAGAAAACAAGTCCTAGCTATAATCTGACTCCAAACAAACGTGAGACCTTACCACAATGGTAAGACTCTAACAATCTAACTCCAAATCTAAAGGTGACACTACAAGTGACACTAACAGTGCAGTGCTCTCACTACCCGAAACATCAACCAATTGACTTGATCCCAAAAGCGTCATCACGCAAGAACTCCTCAAGGAAAATGGCAACTACAGCCATACCAATAACAACTAAATCAATCACCACGACTTATCCCCAAAACAACCATCATCATCACTGATCAAAGGATAACGCCTATCAAAACAAAACCAACACTGATTCTATCCAAACTGCGCTTGTAGCTAGCCAGCACGGTAGCATGACAGTGCCATGCACCCCCCCACAAACGTACCCGCCCACGAAAATTACAATCTCAGAGGAATCTTCCTAAACAACCAAGGATCCTAAGAGGTCCACAACTTCATCATGGCCCAAAACCAACAAATCCAGCACTACGACTACGCCTATTGGCTCACCCCACGAGAGCCTAAACAAAAGATGACCATCCACCTATCCAAAGCCAACGCTAGGTCAACAACGACCTAAACTACCATGAAACCAAACTGACAATTGCTAACAACATCTAAGAAGAGTGCCTAAACAAAACCAAAACACACCAAATATTGCACTAAGTGCAAACTCACCAAACAACCCAACCTCGAGGCAAACATCCGTGACTAATCCCAAGTCCTATCAAATACGCAAAACAATATGCATATACAAATCTAACCTAGCATACATCATATGGCATGCTTCTTATACTATAATAAAATCATGCTTTAACCAAACAATATACTACATATACCACCTAGGCACATAAACATGTTATCAAACCAAAACATGTTATCATAAAGTATATAAACAAATAGAGCATGGCAACACAAGCATGATATACACCCAAAACCCTTTGTCTAAGTTATTCAAACCTAGGAGCTCTGATACCACTTGTGACAAGCCAAGTTTTGTAAACTCGGTACGTCAGTGATGACCAAAAGATGACCCGATGACGGATCCGAAATGCGAAAACGAAAGGTGAAATAATGGTCTCTAGAGACAGAATGCGTTTCTAAGACACCAATGTGACCCTCAATGAGGTCATGGAACCCAAAGGAAAACAATTGCAGAAGTGTCGTTTCAAAAACGGACAAAATGGAACCTAGGGGCAAAATGGTCATTTTACAAAAAAAATGGATTCAAGTGCTATCGAGCACACCACTGGGAAGACAATGAAAAACTAATCATGATGGACTCAAGAATTTCATTATTCGGATTCCGGACGAAGGAGAAACGACAAAACAAAGAAAAACGAGCAATAAAGCTAAAAGGGTAAACTGGTAATTATCCAAAAATATCTTGGTGCAACTGAGCACACCGTTGGATAGACAATAATCAATTTCAAAAAAAAAATTCACTTGATTTGGAGTCCGGATGAGGGAGAAAGGTCAAAAACAAAATCGACATCGTGGCAGCCCGACGAAGGCCGTGACAGCTACAGTGCCGTCAACCCACTACTGCTGCAACTGAGAGTAAAAACGGGCATCTAAACGGACTTTTCTGGAAAAACTTAAAGAAGAAATTCTCCCTAAAATCAAGTTTCCTACCCCGATCGCGGACAGAAATAAAAAAAAAAAAAAAAATGCATTCTAAAATGCCCAGAATGCCCCCAAGAAAAATCAGGTCAAGAGGAAAAAAATAATCCGAGCTACTGCCCAAGTTTTGGAAATAGGGCTTCGGGAGGTTTTTAAATTGGCTAAATTGAAATTGCAATATTAAAATACACCCATAAGACCTCCGGAAGTTTCGGATCGGTTGTGACGATTTTCAAAAAAAAGTTGATGAATAGTACCAACTACATTTGTACTAAAAATTTGCAAAACCTGGCAGCAAGGATTTTTCGGAAAAATATTGATTTTTGAGGGCCAAGATGATGTTTTCTGGAAAAACACAAAGAAGAAACCCCCCTCAAAATTGAGTTTTCTACACTCGTGAGGAAAAATGAAAAAAACACATTGTGAAATACCCGAAATGCCCATGAAACAGAATAGGGTAAAACTCCCCAAAAATGCTACTTAGAATTTTTGTTTCATCAAGGAAGGTATTGTTTGCCAAAGTGAGTATGGAAGTGCATGCAATATGATAAAATAGATGCACCAACTTGGCCTAAAGCCTCTTTACATTCCATTAACAAGTTTTATCATACAAAGCCTCCATTTCTCACAAATAAGCCACAATGGCAATACTTGAGTTTTAAAGAGAACATGCTTGTAGTCTTTCATGTTAATGGCTCTTGGCCTCATCTCATACATGTCAAATACATTGTAAAGAGTGTACTTACGTACGCATTACATTAATGGAATCAAATATACACATTTTGACATATAAAGCTATAAAGGCATTTCAAGCCAATCTTCACAAAATGGAAATCTTCAAGTCCACAAGTCATCCAAGCATAATGGGAGTCTCAACTTTAATTCTTGTACCTAAAATATGCCCCAGTATCATAAGGGTAAGTAACATAAAGCTACTCGTAGGAAATGAGCATGCATCGACCTAGCATTTTACAATTATATCACCTTATGGTGAAACATGTTAAAGGGGCTCATACCACCTAACGTCTATATCAAGTGAGACTCTGGGAGCATCCTAAGCTACCCATGCAAGTTAAAGCGAATAATGGCATCCAAGTATACATGCTCAAGTACACTAAACCATATTAAAACATGATATACGACATACAAGCATACATTTCCAAGTATACTAACCATGTTAAGACAAGTCACACAATGTCTAAGCATATTACCCAAGTATATATTTTATATGAAAATCTCATAAATCAAGTATACGAACATAAGTATATTAAGCTCAACAAAATGCACATAAGACAAGTATACATGTCACAAGTATACTAAATGAAAGTCAAACTCACGGAGCAAGTATACAAGTTCAAGTATACTAAATAGTATTCAATTGTCCCAAACAAGCATCAATTCTCAAGCTACAAGTAATCCATGATTAACAACTTGAAATTAAATGCAAAAACAACAAATAGTGGAAAGACTAGGACATGCGGTCGCTAGACCAAGCAAGTATTTTCGGGTAATTACGACCCACAAGGTACTACCTAGTGCGCACTTATGACTTAGAAGACACTTGTCTCCATACTAAAGCCAAACCCTAGCCATCACATAATAATATATGTCCTCACAAGCTTTCCAAAACCAATAAGTTTAAAACTTATACAAAATCAAATGCAAGTTACCACATTGCATGCATAAGTAAGGTTGATTCCACACAAACCATGTCCTAGAATTCAAGTCTAAATAGCATATGACATGTCAAGTCCTCAATATGCAATTTATACACAAAGTAAGAATATTTTACAACAATTGAGTCACATTACCATCCTAAGCCACAAGTACTAAATAAGCTTCAAATTAGTAGCATGCTCACAAGGTGATTAGAATACTACATTTTAAGAGATTTTCAACCTAATCATGGAAAGTCTCTAGATTTCAAATCTATCCCAAACAACCTTAAATTAATCTATGTTAAACAACATAGCATGCTCAATACATATATCAAATCAAAAGAGCAAAATAAGTAAGACATCATCATATAGATTTTAATTAATTCAATTTTAATTAAATCTCTAGATTTCAAAAGTTGTTCAAATGATCCTAAATTAATATATAACAAGCACCGAATCATGGTCATACCATATCTCTAGTCTAAAATGGAATACAAGTAAAATACAATTTACTAGAATTTAAATCAAATTAAATCCATTAAATCTCTAGATTTGAAAACTCATCTAAATCATCACAAGTCAATATATATCAAAGATTAACTCATGGCCATGCCATTTAACAAGTTTAAATTGAGTTACATGCAAGCTATGATAAATCATAATTTCTCAAATTAGCAAAAGACATGCATACAACTCATATAAGCTTCAATAGCATGCAAGAAACAAAATATAACCCTAAAACATCCCCTACCTCACAAGAGGATTGTTCCTCTTGAATCCAAGGCAAATCAACACAAAATGGCAAACCCTTCAAGGGTTATGAAGAGGAAGATGAGAGGAAACTTTTGTCTCCCAAGGTTAATGATCTAAGGTGAGTGGAAGACCCTCAAAAATCAAGGTCAAGGCTTAAGGCTTCAAGCTCCATCCATGGAGGCTAGGGTTTTTAGTGAGAAATGAAATGAAAACAATGAATGAAGTGTGAGTGGAGGAAATAGAAATCCTCCACTCACTATGTGATCTTACATCATGGTCAACACACACATCTATGGTCAATTGCACAAAAACCCTCCTTTAAAACCATAATCCCAAAGTTGCCCAAAGATATTTGCAAGACTAAATTGTGGCCCTACACTTGTCACCAATCCATGGCTCCTTCCTAGGCTTTATCTCACACCTACACTTGTCAACCATCCAAGCCAACAAGTGCACCAATCCTAGACTAACAAGTGGGTGAATCCTCACCCTCTAAATGTCATCATCCAATGCATCAAAGTGTTTCCACACAAATGTCAACAAGTGGACCAATGAGAGTGTGACACTTGTCACACTTTTCAAAAATTACAAAAAGGTCCTTTTTGAAAATATCTTCTAAGTTTAATTGCAAAATGGTCCCCAAGATGAAAAATAATTACTTTATTTAATTACACTAAAACCCCACAAGTTAAGGATAATTACACTAAAATATGCATTAATGTCCCTTTATGAAAGAAGTAAGCAATTAACGTGCTTTTCTAGAAAAGTAAAAATATCACTCTCATGGAAATCAAATATCATGAATGCATGCAAAACTGGAATCAAATCCAAGCACAAAAAGTGAGGTTGTGCCAAGAAAAAGGATAAATGAGAAAAAGACAAAATGTGCATAGCGTTTGGAAAAAATAAAATATAGAAATGACACAATCCCCAAAGGAGGTTATCAATCAAAGGAAAAGAGTCTCAGAAATTATTCCAGAGCACTCGAGACGATATCAAGTGATGAAAAACCAAACACAAAAAGGAAAAGACAACGGAAAAAAAATATCCGTAAAAATCTGATAAAAAGAAAAGAAAGAAAAATGACCGGGTCATTAAAGGGAATACATTGTTGTGAACAAAATGCGACTACCAATTGCAATATTAAGCATGGACCATCTAATTTATGTATGAATTGTCTACCTAAACTAAGTGTAGCACAACCCATCAATTTTAAGCATGACCCATCTAAGTAGCAACAATTGTAGCACACATCAATCTAGAGAATCATGGAATTTGCAATAATAAGCCACGGAATATCTAAGCAAGCATAGATTGTCTACCTACCTATAAGCATGAATTAAATTGTAGAATAACCCATCAAGCATAAGTATAAACTATCAAATTAATTGACAAACCCATTCAATGAAAACCCATACTTAGCTATCACTAGATTTTCAATCAACCACACATAGACATGCAATTAATATAGAAAAATTAGTGTACAGATTAATTCCCAAATAATCACACATAAGACAACATGTAATCAAATAGAGAATCAATAGAAAGAATTAATCCATATGAATCATGTAAGAAATAATTCCTAATTTAATCACACATAGACATGTAAATAAACTAGAGAATTAATAGGAAGAATTAAACCATAGAAATCATAGAAATATACCAAGATTCATAAAATTCACAAGGCTAGAACACTAATCACAACAATACATATAAATCCCCAAAAATAGAAACACAAGAGTTTAGATTACACAAGACTTAGGGCTCATCCAAGCCCTAAGTGTAGATCTAGCCAATCATGGAGGAGGTGGATGTGGTCATGAAATCAAGCTCCAAATATGGCTCCATCTTCTTCTTCTTCTTCTTCTTTGAAGCTCTAGAGATGTAGAGAGAGAGTGGTCTAGAGATAGATCTTAAGATGTGCCTCCACTTTCCTCTTTTCTTCTAACTCTAATCTCTAACTTTGCGAGAGAGAAATAAAAAATACAATGTAAAAATAAAAAGATAAAAAGCTCTTTTACAAATGGGTTATTTCCCTTTATATAGAAGGTCCTTTTTTTAATCATTAAGTCAGGAATATAGGCCCAAAAATATCTAATCCCGTACTATGTGATAGGTGGACTTTTGGGCACGCACGGAATAAGACAGCTCGCTGCCAGCAAAAGTTTGATCGATCCAACTTTGATTTCCGATCGATCCAACTTGAGAGTTGGATGGATCTAACTTGGCAGATTTTCAGTATCAGCCTCTTTTTGCTCCAAATCATCCTTTTTTTGCTCCGGATCATCACTAAGACTTAGTTTGACTCCAAAAAGGCCTTAACAAACCATTTTTAGCCCATTTTAACATTATTAACCTGAAATAGACAAAAACACAAATAAGTATTAAAACGGGAAAATATGATAGATAAAGGTCCTAAAATACTCAAGCTTAAGGGGTTTAAAAGTGTACTTTTCAGTGCTCATCACCCAAACTCAAAAAATGGTCAAAAACGAATTATAATAAGGGGGAAAGGTAGAGCACGACGAGGCCTACGATAAACGTTAAGGCGGAAGACTTTTTACAAAGGAAATCAAGTGGAGGAGAAGAAGAAAGGGTGGCAGCCCCTTGTGCAGCCATGGCTTCTGGCCATGAAGTGGGAAAGAAGGCTGAAAATTTTGATTTTAAAAATTAGGGCAACCTATTTATAGAAATCTCAAAAACTGCCCCGAATGGGCCCCGACAAGTCCAGAAAAGTGGAATTAGAGCAAACACACTCAAACGACAAAACTCTGTGTACGAAAAAGAATCGAAATGAAAAAAAAAAATAAACAACGAAAGAAACAGCATCAAAAATTGAGTTCCGAACAGAGAAATATGCCCCGAACAAGTTTGGCAGCAACCGGGGTCAGAAATCCCTGAAACTGGGGATAACGTCCGGGAGGAAATTCTAAGAGCACATAACTTGACGAAATGTGAAAATAAATCCCGTACGAGGATCCAGGCTCAAAACAAGGTGTTTTGCAATAACTTTCGTTAATTGCACAATGATCCCTACAAAAAGGGTTAACTGCAAAATTGGCCCAGAATGAATATATCTTCCAAAAGATATTTTCTTAAAAACCCTTGAGATAAATATCTTCAAAGATATTTACGAAAAACACCCCAATAAAAGAAAAAGATTCTGAAGAATTGTGCATCCATGCCCCTATGGACACCGGGAGCAACCAGAGTACTTTTCTACAAAAGTAAAGATACGTATTTCATGAAAACCACTTAGAATGAAGATACATGAAGTCAAAACCAACTCCAAGTACGAAAAGTGAT
This sequence comes from Cornus florida, assembly GCF_030987335.1. Taxonomy (NCBI): domain Eukaryota; kingdom Viridiplantae; phylum Streptophyta; class Magnoliopsida; order Cornales; family Cornaceae; genus Cornus; species Cornus florida. The sequence continues at coordinate 54,106,689 of NW_026775574.1, read as the reverse complement.
GTTGTGCCAAAAAATGACAAACAGAGAAAAGACAAAATAGGGAAAAGGACGAAAAGTGAATAGTGTCCAAAAAGTGAAAATGTGAAAATGACTCGGTCCTTAAAGGAAGTTGTCAATCCAAACGAAAAAGTCTCGGAAACCATTTCCAAGCACTCGAGACGACACCCAGTGATGAGAAACAGAGCTCAGAAAAGAAAATTAAATGAAAAAAAAAAAAAATTATCCGCAAAATTTAAGAAAAATGAAAGGAAAGAAAAAGACTGGGTCATTACATTAACAAACTGTAATTTACAAAAAAGAAGGATCCTTTTCGCTTCTAGATGTGCTCTTGTCACCTAAGTGTGAAAATTTTAGATCATGTTTTCTATCAATGTGTGTATGCTAAGTAGGTATGGAGTGGTTTGGGGAAGCTTTTTAGTTGGGATACAGGAGGTTTCCATTCTCTAGAGGTGTGCTCTACAAATCTGGTGCAGCAGCTGATTGCTAAATCTTTTAGGAACAAGCTTTTAAAGGTAGTGTTCACAACTACTCTTTATTATCTCTGGAATTGAAGGAATTGTAGGCTTCATTCGTTAGTGCTAGAGAGCCCATCAAATACATCATATGGGATGTTCTGGATGTCTTGGGGGTATACCTCCAGGATATACTATAGTTTTGAATCTTTCTTTTTCTAGGCCTGTCCCAGGTGTCTCCTTCCTTTCTAAGGATGGAATGATGTAAGGTTAATCCTCTTGTGTAATTGTACCTTTCTTTGCTATATTGATAAAATTTTCCATCATTTAGGAAAAAAATTATGTAAGAAAAAAATTTGGGGCCTACTGCCTTTGATTGGGGTATATTAATATAAAGAAATAAAAAAATTTAGACCTTTTTCTTTTGGTTGAGGCCTAATAATATAAAAAAATAAAAATATTATGGAGATAACAATGTATAAAGAAATTAAAAATATATATATAGGACTCTCTATTTGTTGTTGGGGCCATAGGCTTCCACCAACCCCTGAAATGCTAAATATATGCATGATTCTTTCTAAGGGCAGATAACCGTAATATTTTATGGGTATAAACAAATAGATTTACGATATTTACTCAATGTTATAACCAATTCGTGGGTCATTAACTCAAGAACTTTTTTTTTTACCTAAGGGAACTATAAAATGATCAAAGTTGATAACTTGGTATTTTTTTCAAATGTTCCACAGTTTGTGTAGAAACTTTCTAATTTCAAAAGGAAATCATTTTGATAGTTTTTTTGGTTGAAACGACTGAAACACTATATATATATATATATATATATATATATATATATATATATATACTAGAAAAAGACACGTGCTATGCACGTGATTATATATCATATGATATATGTCATTAAATTGTAGTTTTATCAATATTATATTATATTATATATATGTGTAATTTTAAATTGGATGTATTTTTTCTACAAAATATTACTGACAAAAAGCATATAAATGTATAAATAATAGAAGAAGACTCAATATATTAGCGATAATACCTCATTTCCCTTATATATCATATGATATATGTCATTAAATTGTAGTTTTATCAATATTATATTATATTATATATGTGTGTGTGTGTGTGTGATTTTAAATTGGATGTATTTTTTCTACAAAATATTACTGACAAAAAGCATATAAACGTATAAATAATAGAAGAAGACTCAATATATTAGTGATAGTACCTCATTTCCCTTATCTTCGAAAAAAGATTAATGAACCAAATTAAAATTCAAAGGAAGAAAAAACATATGCAATCACTTATGAATATAAGTTCATATATGAAAATTATAGTTGAATTTATTGTATAATAAAGAAAAATAATTCTTTCTACCTGTGAAAACAAAATATATATAACTGATAAAATAACCTAACTAAAAATTGTTACAAGTAATAAATGCATATCAAGTAAATAAATAAAACTTGTTAATATATATTTCGCTCTATTTATAATACTCTAATATAATTCGAATAATCTCTTCACTGGTCACACATTTCTTCGCTAGATTTTCACATCTTATCCTATCGCCAAATTTAGTCATCCATCATATAACTCTCCATTTGTGTTAGATCTCCATCATACTCAAATATATATAGCACATGAAACCAATCAACAAAACAATTAAACATTTTAATAAGTTAATTAGATGAACAAGGTTAATCATCTTTCAAAAGCACTCAAGTAACATACAATGCCTTATAAAAAGTAACTTCAACTTTTATCATATGAATTACCTAGATAAATTGAAAAGCAATTATAACGATTTTACTACCAAAAAAATATACCAATTAAAATAATATTTTAAATTCATAAATTGAAAAATGACGAATCTCCTTATATGTTTTACCTTAGAAAATAAAGTATGATCACTTATGTCCAATAAGGGTAACAAGTTAGAAGAAACAAAGCATTTGGTATGACAATCGGACATTTAAAAATTAAGGTTGATTTTTCTCTACATTCCTACAATGTTATTATTGATTTATTCCACTATAATCAACCTTCTAGTATTTTTAATGAAATCATTGTAAGAACCATTGAAAAGTCGTTAATTAAATGTTTTTGGAAGAAGTTACACCACTCACAAAAATACTTTGATTACTCCTCATTGGAGTTTAAGAAAATATTTAAAGCTTAAAAAAGCATTAGGAGCATATACAAGAAAAATTTTTACCTCAATGGTTCATCACTCATCCCTTTTAAACATTTGTTGCATCCCAGTGAAGCACACAATTCACCATTATAAAGCTTCAAGCATTTGAAATGCTTATTAGAAAATATAGGGAATTATTGGTCTTAGAATATAATTAATTATAAATGAATTCTTAACGGGTCTGAAAAAATATATCAAAAGTTTGAAACAATCTAACATTATTATTTGAAATGCCCGACGCTCTAAAGTAAAAGTTTGTATTACAATTTCTAATATATAAAATTTTCAATTTAACCAACCAAACCAATCAATTTTTTATTTATGCTTCCATATATATGTAGAACTACTATATGGTCAAACTGGAAATCAATTCAAGCTTATTTCCTCTTGAATTTTTCAAAAAAAAATAAATAAATAAATAAATAAAAATAAAGAAAGAAAAAAAGATTCAAAATAATCTCCATTTGTTTTAACGTAAAATTTTCTTTTTGGAAAAGACTTGTGATTTAGGAAAAAAAATTAATAATTACCTTTAAAGGTATTACTTTTTCATTTTAATTTATATAAAATAACTTATAATTAATGAAAATGTATCTAAATAACTGTAGAAAAAAAATGCTTACACTTCTGTATAAGTAGTATTAATGCTGGATGGGGGCAACTCAAATGACGTAACTGTTGAATGATATATGTAACTATTGGGTAATTAAAACAGTTGTAATTGTTGACTATTCAACTCCCAACTTTTTTAATACAATTATAATATACAGTACATTTTTTTAGCAATTAAAAAAGCTATAACGGTTGACCATTCAACTCCCAACTTTTTTAATACAATTATAATGTACATTTTTTTTCATTAGAATAGTATGTGGATGATAAAAATTGAAATTGACATTTTACTCCGTCATATTAATGTAAATGAGGTATGAATAATTAGGTATAGTTAATTAGACATTTTATGAAAAATAAAATTTCCACTTCTCAAGCCTTCTTTCCTTATGGATGACATGATCATACAAAAAGGAAATAAAAAAAATAAAAAAATCAAAATCAAAATTTGTTCAAAAATACTAATAATAATAATAATAACAAAACAAACCTTCTGAAGCCTTACTTCAATATTTTCTTTCTACTCTACTTTCCCATGTCATCCTCTAGACAATCATCTGCAGTGTAATTAAAACTTAATTCAATATTCTACCCAAAACAAGAACACATAACAAAATGATAATAGTGATTTTTAATCCATGAAAAAAAAAAATGTTTAATAAAACAAACAATAGTCTTAAGCCTTGTTTCGATATTTTTCCTCTACTCTAGTTTCCCTTCTCATCCTCCGAACAATCATGCAATGTAATTAAAACCAAAACAATAACACATAACAAGATGATCAATCTCCATGATAATTCATCAAAATGAAATAGTGATTTTTAATCCATGAAAAAAAAAAAAAAAAAAAAAAAAAAAAAAAAAAAAAAGAACACATCTACACCAAACACACAAAAATATGTATATATTTATAACAAATATTAATGAAAGAAAGGGAATGCCCAAAATATATAATGTAGCAGAGTATATTTTGCTAGGAAAGAGAGATATTTATGTAACTATTGGGCAATTAAAACAGTTGTAACGGTTGACTATTCATCTCCCAACTTTTTTAATACAATTATAATGTACAGTTTCTTGAGCAATTAAAAAAGTTTTAATTGTTGACTATTCAAGTCCCAACTTTTTTAATACAATTATAATGTACATTTTTTTCATTAGAATAGTATGTAGATGATAAAAATTGAAATTAACGTTTTACTCCAGCACATTAATGTAAATAAGGTATGAATAATTAGGTACAGTTAATTAGACATTTTATGAAGAAAAGAAAAATTAAAAATATTAAGAAATTCCTTACACTTTTATAATAGTATATATATATATATATATATATATATATATATATATATATATATAGATAATTCTATAAATGATATGTGAATAAAAAATAAAGTAAAAAATAGTTTACATTATCAAGTGTTGAGCAATATTTATCTCTCTTGAATTTATAACAAATAATATATATATATATATATATATATATATATATATAAGTGCGTATAGACTATGAATATATATATATATATATATATATATATATATATATATATATATATATAAGTGCGTATAGACTATGAATAGAGTACAATTGAATTTTGAAGGTAATTTTCTTTGTTAATCACCTTTAGTAACCATAAACAGAAATTTTTTGAAAAAAAAAATTGGGGATTAGTTACTATTAATAGAGTTCAATAAAAGGTTTAAAAAGTCAACAGGAAAGACATGGACAACTTCAGAGCATCTAAAATACCATATCTAAATTCAGAAACATTTAAAAAATTCCATATTTATATCAAAGGAAAAGGTTGAGCAGAAACAATAGCTTGTAAATCTTCTATCCTGCTTTTGATGAGCAATCTAGCTTAAAAGCCTTGGATGGTGGAGCGGAGATATATAGCAAATTCGCAATTGCAGACCAAGCTGTCGACATGGAACCAAGCTGTTGATATAAAAGGATAGTTAGCATCCCTTCAACGAAACCAAGCCGTTGACACGGGCGTAATGGGAGTTCCTAAATAATACGTCATTTTTCCCCCCTGTAAATGAAGAAATTTCAGGTGTCTTGATGTTATAAACAATGTAATTTCTATACGGATTTTCAGAACGAAAGATCACCAACTCTCCATTTTTTAACCAGACAATAGGAAACATACTAAACCATGCTAAATAATTATTGCGCCGAAGCATTTCAATATGCATGCCACGTCGACCTCTCAAGTCAACTTTTAAAAAAAGGGTGGTCCAGTCTCCTCCGGTCTTTAAATCGATCAATGCCCAAACCTCCCAAACATGATCCGCAACAATTATTATTATTGAACAACGTCGGAAGTGGAAGTTGGTGCATTATTTCAGCTTCAACATCCATAGCTAGAAGATAACTACCAGCATTAGCCCTAGAAGTCCAATAAAGATATCCTCCAGCAAATAGTGCATGATCGATGAAAAGCGGATTAGTATTTGGAATAGGTTTAGTATAAATCAGCCTCCACGCAGTTTCAACACCCACAGTTAATATTGCACACTTATATTCATGGTTGTTAACAACAAAGATATGGGCAACTTTCTTTCTCCTGATAGAATGATCATATACTAAAACAGAAGAATTAGGATATAAAATAGGTTCTAGAAATGGAGGGAGGGTAAGTAAATGCTTGGTAATAAGATTTGCAACACAAAGTAGAAGTTTGTTCTTGTCGTGATGAAATAAAACTAAGCCATCACAACTAGAAAGAATATGGGTAGAGAATAATCCATATCTTAATTTTCTTAACCTAACATTGCTATTGTTAGTCTCCGCAATATAGGTCACTTTTCGATGCTCATTGTGTTGCATGAGGAGGAATTTCGTTGATCTTTGAAGGTGTGCATTAATGAAAAGGGGGTTGTTGATAATATTATACCACGGCGAACATATCCATCACATTGTACAGAAACTCGGCAGAAAGCAAACCAAGATGTTAAATATGATTCCTCAGGAAGATAAGATATGTTGCTTACCCTCGATCTTCTACTTGAAAAAAAAAGTGCCGACTCCCGCCATCTGCAATATCAAAAAGGAATTTTTTATTTTTTTAAAAAGAAAAAATGCAACTTTAGATATGGTTCAAGAAAAAAACTAATAAAAATTCCTAACATGGAATTCACAAGACTATAGAATCAAAAAAAGAAGAAAATAAAGGCACCAAATAGACGTACTAATTTAGTGTGTTACAATGTGCAAGAATCCATTCAATATGATCAGAATCATGTCTTTAGGGAGGGATTTGATTAGTGATTTGGATATTATGGTCTCCCAAAAAGATTTAATTGAGACCAATAAACAAAAATTTAGGTAGAAAAAAAATTAAGATTGGACAGAGTTGCACAATCCCCAATCAATTTTATGTGCTTGTACTGCATCAAATTTTAATATTTAAGTTATTGACCAAAGACCATGTAATAATGTATAGGGTAAAGTGCATTAAACCCTCTTGAACTATTGGTCATTTGCAAAAAAACCCCCTGAACTACAAAAAACCCCCTTGAACTATGATTTTGTTGCAATTTACCCCCTTAAACTATTGGTCATTTGCAGGAAACCCCCTTGAACTACAAAAAAACTCCCTTGAACTATGACTTTGTTATAATTTACCCCCTTGAACTATTGGTCATTTGCAAGAAACCCCCCTGAACTACAAAAAACTCCCCTGAACTATGATTTTGTTGCAATTTACCCCCTGAACTATGATTTTGTTGCAATTTACCCCCATGACATCAGCTTCCGGCACCGAAAATTTTGAAAGACCAGTTTACGCTTATAACACACTGCGTCGTTTTAACTTATACACTTCTTACATTTTTTTTTCCTACCAAAAGATGTTTTTCACCCAACACAACCCAAAACAGAGAGCTAGAGAAAGAAAGAGAAGAGACCAAAGAAATCCGAGGTCGGCGGGATGGCTCGGTCTCGGATGATGGCATCTTGTGCATGAAGGACTCGGCTGTGATGAGAGCTCGGTTGACTCGGCCCTGAACTATGGAGGCGGCAGCAAGCACAAGGGGGCTTGGCGGTGAACTGTGGACGACTGTGTGCTCGAAACACGAACGACGGTGTGCTCGGCTATGGAGATAGCGGAATGGGCTGGCGAGCTTGGAATGGACGGTGGAATGGACCGGCGAGCAAGGTGAGCTGAACGGCGGGCAAGGCGGTGACGGCAATGGGTTGACGCAATGGTGCAAAGAAGTGCGATATATATGGTCGACGGATCTGGCAGGTGGTGCAACGGCTATGATGGAGCTATGACAGGATACCCACTGATCCCAACAATAGATTCCTTGGCTTATCCAAACACTCCTCAGACAACATCTACCACTACAATCCCAACCACAAATTCCTCAGCTTCATCGTCCCTTCCAGTCAAGATGGGGTAAACTGCAAAAAAATATATAGTTCAGGGGGGTTTCTTGCACATACTCCAATAGTTCAGGGGGGTTTTTTGCAACTTTTATAGTTTAAGGGGGTTTCTTGCACATACCCTAATAGTTCAGGGGGTTTTTTGTAACTTTTATAGTTCAGGGGGGTTTCTTGCACATACCCCAATAGTTCAGGCGGGTTTAATGCACTTTACCCTAATATATATTCAAAATTCACAATACCATAAATTTAACCTCCTAAAAAACAAAAATAGACAAATAGATTAAAGTAAAATTTCAATATTCTTCATTCATTGCCTAGGTTCAACATTCTTCATACATCACCTAAAAGTCATAAGTTCTAATAAGAAAAAATAAACCTACCTTGACCTAACGATAGAGGCAAGTAAGTGTTAACCAGCCGCCAGACTTCTTCGACTTTCGAACGGTGATAGAGTCTACAATAAGAACGACGTTATTTAGTTAACAAGGATAAGGGAAGTTGTTATTAAAGATAAATCCAATCTTTAATAAACTCAACCAACTATATCAACAAGAAACCATAAATATGAGACAACTCGGGAATAAGATATACACAAAAAATCCTACTTGAACTATTACGATAGCAATTCTTTCTCTAGATACCCCCACTAACTTGATCGTCGGAGGGTCTATGATCGGCACCACACTAGTGTTTGACTTAACCGTCTTTGTTTTGCAGGAAACGGTGTCATACCAGATCGCGGTGAATTTCAACCCCAACAACTTACGCCGTCTGTGGGAACGACGATTTCCTTAAATATTGTTCAGTTGGGTATATGCATTTGCGGTTCGGTATGGTTACCGAAGGAACATCGTTGCAAGGATCTAGTCAAGGTGAACACCTAGACGTCCCAAACGACCAGGAACGGCTTGCAGCGTTGGAACTACAGGTCCAAACTCTGAATCAGGGTATGGACCAGTTAATCCAGCAAAATGCAGCACTCCTGCAACATCTTGTTCCACCGGTTCAACAGAACTTGCCACGACAAGATCTCTCGAATCCAAACGGAGGTAATGGGAATCTTGAGGAGCAGGATAATCATCCTTCCTGAAGTGAGACTGAAGTGGAACAAAGCCAGGTGGGGAACCGACATAGAGAGGTGATCCACCCGTCTCTTCTATCCCGACCCCATGAAGACATAACAGTCATTGAAAAGACAGAGGAGTTTTTCCATTTTGACCTAGAGATGCAGGATCTCAAGGCGAAGATGGAGGATGTGATGCAGACCATGAAGGGGAAAGGTACTACAGACATAGATGGTTTGGTGCAGAAGACCAACTTGTCGTTCAGCCCCTCGGTTATGAAATGTCCCTTGCCGAGAAAATTTAAGATGCCCTCAACTGAAAGTTTTGACGGAACTAGAGATCCCCTTGACCACTTGGAGACTTTTCAAGCGCTTATGCATCTGCATGCGATACTGGATGAGATCATGTGCAGGGCCTTCCCAACGACCCTCAAAGGATCAGCACGGGTATAGTTCAACAAGCTGAAGCCAGGGACCATCAAAACCTTTGAAGAATTGAGTAAGCACTTTGTAGGCCATTTCATTGCTAGCCAGAGGCATAAAAGCCCGGCTACCTACTTTCTCACGGTGAAGCAGCAGAAGGAAGAGTCACTACGAGACTACATTGGTCGTTTTAACACGGAGATGCTGCAGATGGAGGAAGCGAATGACAAGGTGGCCCTGACCACCTTTATGGGAGGACGCTAAACCTCGAGATTCCTCTTCTCTTTATCAAAGGAACCCCCTGCCAACATAGCCGAGTTATTGGTTCGAGCTCAAAAACACATGAATGCTGAAGATACCATGACTGTGAGAAAGGGAAAAGAAGGGGATGATAAGAAGGCAGACAAGAAAAGGCCAGCCTTGACAACTAAAGATGAAAAGGAAACTAAGTATAAGAAACCCATGGCCAACCAGAATGAAAGGATGTCTCGTTATAAGAGTGTGGAGAGGTATGCTGTAATACCCCGATATTTTTAAAGGATTAATTAATTAGGACTAATTACTTTATTTTATTCTTCAATGATTTATTTTATTTTATTGAGTGCTAGATTAATTATCTTATTTTAATTAAGTTATATTTCGTGATTATGTATGATGATTGATTGTTTGTGTGGTTGATTATTGATTGAATTATTAGTGTGTTGATTTTATTGGTATTGTGTGACTTAGTTGTAAATTCTTGTTTGTTTATGTACTTCATGTAATTAGTTATTTTAATTTCAGTATTTAATTAATTATCTTATTTATTTAAATTAATTGGATTGGGTTTAAGGAAAGTTGGACCAAAAGACGTGGTCTTGGGCTTGTATGAAACCTTATTAGGATATTTAATGAAGGCCCGTGGTTATTTAATTATTTAAATGATCACTTTTTGTATTAATTATAAATATATATATATATATATATATAATTAATTAATAATTGTTATGGAATATATATATAGATATATATTTATTGATATATATATGTATATATGATTTAATTAACTAATGGGTTAATTATGGAAGGAATATATATTTATATATATATATATATGTAATATAATATATGTTTATAGATATAAATTATTTAAAGGTTATAATTTTAATTCATAATACAAGTTGGAATAGGATTTGGAATTTAATGTGTATAAAAATACACATAAAGCTTTAGGGTTAAAGGTTTTACACGTTAGAAAAATAAAATAGACAGAGAGAGAGGAAGAAGAAGGGCTGACAATGAGGAGGTCGGATCTGAAAAGGAGGACGTCGGAATTGGAAGAGATAATTAAAGCTTGAAGCGTCGGTTTCGTTTCGAAACCTTCAGGCGAGTTCTTCTCTAACTTTCCTCTTAGAACTCATAAAGATTTCATGTTAAGTATCAAAATTTAAGGTTAAATTTATTGATTAAATGATGGTTAGAACGGAATATTTAAAATATGAATTATTATATTTTATTTTTTGGAATTTTATTAGTTTTCTTCAGCGGTTTATTTATTCTTTATTATTCTTCTTTGTATTTTGTGCTTGTTAAATACTTAAATTGTTTTGATATCCCTTGATTTTGTGCGCGGACTTGATCAATCCGTGTTCCAAAATTAGGGGGTATCACAGTTGGTATCAGAGCACTCCAGGTTCAAGTGTCCCTAGGGTGTCTTTCGTTGTGTGACTTCCGCGTTGTGTACTCTTTTACTTAGAGCTTAAGTTTAGGATTCTTTGTATTCTAAATTTGGTCTGTTAGTGCGTCCTATAGTTAAATCGTTTAGTCTTATCTACAAACGGTAGGACATCGATTTGGAAGGTATTTGAGGAGGCAAGAGCGTAGGTGCCAGTATTGTTTGCTAAATCAGTGAGACAATATTTATTGTAGAAACTGATTGAATGACATAGACTACGAATATCGATAGTTTACGTTTACATAGTAAACACAGATGTGAGATAGTGTAGATAACTGAATGGTGGGAAGTTATTACTTCTACACTCAGTATTTTTCAGGGAGAATAAATGTAATTGCAGAATTGGGTTTTAAGTTCTGTTTTGAGGATTGGGGTGTTCCAAGGTTATTTAGATCAAATTAGGTGATTTACATGGTTGAAATAAACTGGTTAAAATTTCATAATGCATAATATACATTAATATGCTAAGGACTTGAACAATTTGAAATTTTAATTAATTTGTGGTGAATGGAGGATTTTGTTGCTTAATGTTATTTCAATGTATATTTACGTGATTTTAATCATGTATTGGCATATAATATAATCATGTATTTGTCGGATTCTTGTTATCTTTACTTCTGGCTTATTTGATGTATAATTATATATGTTGCATCAATTATGAATTTTATGGATTTATGCACCATTAAAATAATATGGTTGTATTTTAGGGACGGATTAACGGAAAAGTTAAGTCCTACTTATTTGTGTATTTTAGGGATGGATTAACGGAATAGTTAAGTCCTACCTATTTATTTATGGATTGTATGGTTTAATGCACCGGTATGAGACGGTGGCATTTCAGGGACGGATTAACCAAAGAAGTTAAGTCCTACCTATATATTTATAAGGGAACGGATTAACCATAGAGTTAAGTCCTACTTATTCGTGTCAGGTCAACGGAATAGTTGGATGGCATGCCATTGAAATAATATGGTTGGATAGTTTACTTTTATGTTTGGATATAATGGATTATATAGTTATGTGCCACGATATGAGCTTGAGTCTTAGGATCAGTGGTTAGGATGGAGGCGTATATTGCCGATTAAGATGGGTAGCTGGATTTAAGGATATGTGGGCTCTGGTAGAAGGACTCGTGACCACCTTTGTGTACGTTTTACATGAGATACCCACTATCCGGTTGAGACTGCTTTAATCCAGTGAGAGTCTCTAGTGTGTATTTATATTTATCAATTATATAAATATGGAATTAGCTAATTACGAGATGTGTCTGCTAGTTATGAATATGTGTGGATGGGTTAATTTCCACACGGATAAAAGGAATAATGAAATTTGAAATTAAATAATCAAAGTTTTTATTTCATGGATTCGTGAATTCCGAGGACAGAATTCCTTTTGTTAGGGGGGAAGAATGTAATACCCCGATATTTTTAAAGGATTAATTAATTAGGACTAATTACTTTATTTTATTCTTCAATGATTTATTTTATTTTATTGAGTGCTAGATTAATTATCTTATTTTAATTAAGTTATATTTCGTGATTATGTATGATGATTGATTGTTTGTGTGGTTGATTATTGATTGAATTATTAGTGTGTTGATTTTATTGGTATTGTGTGACTTAGTTGTAAATTCTTGTTTGTTTATGTACTTCATGTAATTAGTTATTTTAATTTCAGTATTTAATTAATTATCTTATTTATTTAAATTAATTGGATTGGGTTTAAGGAAAGTTGGACCAAAAGACGTGGTCTTGGGCTTGTATGAAACCTTATTAGGATATTTAATGAAGGCCCGTGGTTATTTAATTATTTAAATGATCACTTTTTGTATTAATTATAAATATATATATATATATATATATATAATTAATTAATAATTGTTATGGAATATATATATAGATATATATTTATTGATATATATATGTATATATGATTTAATTAACTAATGGGTTAATTATGGAAGGAATATATATTTATATATATATATATGTAATATAATATATGTTTATAGATATAAATTATTTAAAGGTTATAATTTTAATTCATAATACAAGCTGGAATAGGATTTGGAATTTAATGTGTATAAAATACACATAAAGCTTTAGGGTTAAAGGTTTTACACGTTAGAAAAATAAAATAGACAGAGAGAGAGGAAGAAGAAGGGCTGACAATGAGGAGGTCGGATCTGAAAAGGAGGACGTCGGAATTGGAAGAGATAATTAAAGCTTGAAGCGTCGGTTTCGTTTCGAAACCTTCAGGCGAGTTCTTCTCTAACTTTCCTCTTAGAACTCATAAGGATTTCATGTTAAGTATCAAAATTTAAGGTTAAATTTATTGATTAAATGATGGTTAGAACGGAATATTTAAAATATGAATTATTATATTTTATTTTTTAGAATTTTGGATTTTTATTGTTGTATATATGTGTTGTATATTTTGTTTACATCAATCAATAGGCTAGATCTAGACCCAAGAGGGTTAATTAGTGTTTCTAGAATTTATGGGAATTTTCTGTAATTTTCTGGAATTTTTCTGGTATTTTTCTATTTTTTTAAAGGAATTTATTAGATTTATTTTCTTTATTTATTTGAAATATATATATATACCCTATTTATATATTTTATATATACGGCTTATGTATCGGCGTATGAACAAGGTATCATAATCCTATGTGGCGCGGCATACAGTAAGTTGGTGGGTAAACTGATCTGGGCCATTGAGTTGGAGTTGATGATTGGAGGATGATTTGGTGTGTTGCGGTTCCATAGAGACTCAGTGCACCACATAAAGGGATCCTAGATTAGATCTGATCAAAGGAATAGGATCTGGTGCGGTGCGCACCATCAGAGTTGATGCACCAGTGAATCATAGTACGCCACGTGTCATACTTTAATCCAGTGCGGTTGCGTTCACAGTAACCATTGAGCTCAACATATTATTATTCCTGTTTTGTTATTCAAACTTGAAACAGTTATAACTTAATCATTTTAAATCGAAATTGGGTCATTCTTGAGCTCAAATTCAAGGATTTTTCGTCCTCTTTCCAATGGTACTAATTTCATTATCAGATTCTCATCCTAATAAGAGATATTTACGTTTTAGTGAGACGGTGTCGGAAAACTATTTAAACCGGTATGGAGTATTTAGGGGAAACTATTTCTGACATATTTAGTAGCATTAATTTGTGTAAATATAATAAATTAATAATTTATTATGGAGGGAAGTGTGTGTGGGTATATATATATATATATATATATATATATATATATATATATATATATATATATATATATTTATATATGCGTATATAGTTTAATTCGTTTATGAGTTGTATAGAAGGATGAATATATGTATATATATATATATATATATATACATATATGTATATTGATTTTTTAAAAAAATTAAGGATTATTAAGGAAGGTGTTAAACACACATATATATATTAAATAATATATGTGTAGGTATATATATAAATATATATCATTTAAAATGATTAATATTATCATTCTTATTTGTTGTATCTTGATAGGTTGATTATTAAATCAATAATGTGCGTATAATATGCATGAGATAGTTATGTATGATTTAGCGTATTGTTAAGTTTCAAGTGATTCATGGTTAAGATGTAGGCATGGATGAATTGCCAAAGGATTAAAAATATTACATAAATATTTGTATGAATATAATACATACATGGGACGCATGGATGAATTGCTAATTAAATGTATGAATAAATATACCTGTGGAGGCATGGTTGAATTGCCAATGTATAAATATATATACATGGAGGTATGGTTGAATTGCCAATGTATAAATATATATACTTGTGGAAGCATGGTTGAATTGCCAATATATAAATAAAAATATTTGTAACGGCATGGTTGATTTGCCAAAGCATAATTACGTTATTATGTGTTAGATGATTAAAATATCATCTATGGTTGTTGTATGTATGGATTGGATTAGGGTTAGATATTCTTAAATGAGAATAGTTTAGTACTTACTGGTTAGTGTATTATTTTACATTAGTAAAATAATATTGGGGAAGACGTGGATGATTTGTCAAAACTTGGGTTTTGGATATGTGATTTAAACAATTAAAATCATTATCGGGTTGGGATTAAATAGAGTATTTCTTTTATTATAATTTGTTGTTTAAATGATTAAACAACTGACTAGGATGGGATTAAGGTCAAAGGAGTTTTTATAAAATGAAATGGTAGATTGGTCTAGGTATGAATATTATTTTAATAATTATTTAATAGGTATGGAAATTTAATAAACCTATTAATGGATGTGATTAGTATAGTATATATAATTATATATAGACATGTATATCGTGCTTTATTAAAGTTAAAACTTTATTAGGTTTGGTTTTGATCAGAGATGATCTGCTTATTAGTTTTCAGAGGCCTGGTAGAGTGAACTTGCTCGTAGGGTTTAACCCACGATTTATTTTTCAGGTTATTAGAGGTTCCAGTCTCGAGGTTGAGGATCCGCATCTGGGAGACTGTCATTCGTCTATTCATCTTGTGTACTTTTAAATAGTATTGGATTATTGGATAATGTTTTAAGGGGTCCTTGAGTTATGGGATTTCCGAATTGTAATTGTTGGAGAATCATTAAGTAATATTTATTTATTAGTTTTCTTCAGCGGTTTATTTATTCTTTATTATTCTTCTTTGTATTTTGTGCTTGTTAAATACTTAAATTGTTTTGATATCCCTTGATTTTGTGCGCGGACTTGATCAATCCGTGTTCCAAAATTAGGGGTATCACATATGCAAATTACACTCCTTTAAATATGCCAATAGATCAAGTTTTCCTGCAAATCTAAGATGAACCATATCTGAAGTGGCCACCAAAGTTGAAGTCGGATCTGACGAGAAGACCTCGTGATAAGTACTGTAGGCTCTACAAAGACCATGGGCACGCCACAGAGGATTGCTTCGACCTTAAGGATCAGATTGAGAGTTTGATCCGAAAGGGACACATACGAAAGTTCACTGTAGGGAATGACAAAACCGACACTAATCCACCAAGAGCAGGTCGAGATAACCGCCCCCCTGATCAGCAACCAATGGGAGAAATCAGGCTCATAGCCGGGGAATGTGCAAGAGGTAGGGAATCAAGCTCAGCGCGTAAGACCCATGCCAGGAGAATGCGAAGCTAATCTAAGGTGTGCGAAGTTGGAGTACAGATTCAACATCGAAAAATACCTCGTCTAGGTGCCTGTTATCACATTTTAGATGAAGATATTAAGGACGTGCAACAACCCCATGACAACCCTTTCGTTGTCACCATGATGATCGCTAACTATAGTATTCGACGGATCTTGGTTGATAATAGAAGTTCGGCTGATATCATTTTCCTTGATGTATTTGACAAAATAAAGATTGGTAAGGAGAAACTCAGACCTACTAGGTCACCATTGGTGGGATTCTTGGTAGATAATGTCTATCCTTTAGGAGCGGTCATTCTTCCAGTCACTATAGGAACCAGCCCAAAACAAGTTACTGTCATGGTAGACTTCCTGGTGGTGGATTGTCCATCTGCTTATAACATCATCCTAGGAAGGACGACTTTAAACTCGATGAGGGCCATCACTTCGACTTATCACCTCTTGATGCGCTTCCCCATAGAACATAGCGTAGGCGAACTAAGAGGAGACCATACCACTGCTAGAGAATGCTATGTTACATCTCTCAAAGAAAAGAAGCAACAAAAGGCCTTGATTGTTGAAGAAATTGAAGAAAAAGAGCGAGACCGAGCCAAACTAATTAAGGACTTGGTGGAGATATGCCTAAATGACAATGACGTAACAAAAAAAGTGAGTATAGGGTCTCTGCTCCCCTCAGATCTCACGAATGTTCTTGTATAATTCATCAGACATAATCAAGATGTGTTCGCATGGTCACATGAAAACATGCCTGGTATTAATCCAGCTACAATCGAGCATCGATTAAACACGGATCCCACATTCAAACCTGTCAGGAAAAAACGAAGAACATTTGTTACAAAGAAGAACATGGCTATATCAGAAGAGGTGAACAAGCTTCTGAAAGCTAATTTTATCCAAGAGGTTAATTACCCTGACTAGTTGGCCAATATTGTTTTAGTAAAAAGGCCAATGGAAAGTGGAGGTTGTGCGTAGATTTTACCAATTTAAATAAGGCGTGCCCCAAAGACAGCTTCCCTCTGCCAAGAATCGACATGTTGGTAGAAGGAATGGCTGGCCATGAATTGCTCAGTTTCATGGATGCGTATTCAGGGTATAACCAAATCTCATTGCATCCATCAGACAGAGAGAAGACATCTTTCATCACGGACAGAGGTGTATATTGCTACAAGGTGATGTCTTTTGGGCTCAAAAATGCTGGTGCAATATACCAGCGGCTAGTCAACTTGATGTTTAAAAACCAAATCGGAAGGAATATGGAAGTATATATGGCTAACATACTCGTAAAAAGCTTGAAAGCTCAAGACCACCTAGATGATCTACAAGAGACATTCTAAGTCCTCAGGAAACACCAAATGAAGCTCAACCCAGGCAAATGTGCCTTTGGTGTCTCCTTTGGGAAATTCTTTGGTTACATGGTAAACAGGAGAGGGATAGAGGCCAACCCCGAGAAAATCTAGGCCATTCTCAACATGCGGTCTCCAGCATCGACCAAGGAACTTCAAAGACTGACGGGAAGAATCGTTGCTTTGAACAGGTTAATTTCTAGGGCAACTGATAGGTGTTTACCTTTTTTTTCGTGTGCTCATGAAAGCTTTTTCATGGACACCTGAGTGCGACCAACTTTTACAGAGCTGAAGGAGTATCTCACTTCACCACCGTTACTATCACGGGCGATGCAAGGAGAGCAGCTGTTTTGTACTTAGCAGTTTCTCCATCGGCAGTAAGCTCAGCCTTAGTCTGCGAAGATGAGGGAATCCAAAAACCAGTATATTATACTAGCCGTGCATTCAGGGGGGCAGAAGAGAGATACCCAAGGATAGAAAAGTTGGCATTTGCTCTAGTTGTCTCTGCAAGGAAACTCAGGCCTTACTTCCAAGCGCATACAATTATAGTATTGACAGACCAGCCACTTAGGCGGGTCCTCCTCAAACCTGATACTTCGGAGCGACTCACGAAGTGGTCGGTAGAACTTGGAGAATTCAATATCCAATACAAACCCAGAACGTCTTTAAAAGCTCAGGTACTGGCAGATGTTATAGCAGAATTCATACCAGAAGATGAGCACAAGCATGGCTTAAAGGAGTAAGAAAAAACTGAATCTACTTGGACATTATATGTAGACGGGTCAATCAATGCCCGTGCAAGTGAGGCAGGGCTAGTAATTTTCTCCCCAGGGGGGGAACGCATCAAATTCGCACTCAGGTTTGGATTTAAGGCAACTATCAATTAGGCGGAATATGAGGCCCTCCTGGCCGACCTCAAGATGGCTAAAGCCCTAGAAGTCAAGCGACTAATAGCGTAAACTAATTCTCAACTGATAGCTGGACAAGTCCAGGGGGAATATGAAGCCAAGGATGAGAAGATGAAGACCTATCTGCATAAGATAAAAGATATCAAGAGTTGTTTTAAGAAGTTTTCCATTCATCGGATCCCCCGAGAAGATAATAAGCAGGCAGACACCCTAGCTCGACTAGCAACCGCAGAGGAAGATAAAGCCATACCTGTGGAACATTTGGATGAGCCTAGCACAGTTTGGGATTGACGACAGAAAATACACCAGGTGATCCAATGCATGGAATGGGCAGAACCCATTATCAGGTACATAGAGAACGAAGAGCTACCCCAAGATCTCATAGA
The DNA here is from genome assembly GCF_030987335.1 of Cornus florida. Classification (NCBI taxonomy): domain Eukaryota; kingdom Viridiplantae; phylum Streptophyta; class Magnoliopsida; order Cornales; family Cornaceae; genus Cornus; species Cornus florida. The sequence continues at coordinate 54,087,983 of NW_026775574.1, read as the reverse complement.
AACACAAAAGGTCAGGATGCGTGCAGCAAAATATTCCCTCATTGGTGGGGTTCTCTATAAGAAGGGATTTTCTCTACCCTACTTACGTTGTGTCTCCGTTGATGAGGCAAACTACATTCTAAAGGACAAACATGAAGGCCTTTGTGGAAACCATGATGGGGGCAGATTACTAACGCATAAAGCTATCCGACAAGGATACTTTTGGCCTACTATGTAGAAAGATGCACTTGATTTTGTGAGAAAATGTGACAAGTGCCAAAGATTCGCCAATGTCCCAAAATGACCCGCAAAAGAGTTAACTCCTCTTACAGGGCTGTGGCCTTTGGCCCAATTGGGAACGGACCTTATCGGCTCCTTACCCCCAGGGAAGGTACAAACTAAATACGCAATTGTGGCCATCGATTACTTTACCAAATGGGTGGAGGCTGAGCCATTAGCTCATATTGGAGCGAATGAAGTAAAGAATTTTTTTGGAAGGCAATAATCTGCAAGTTCGGAGCACCAAGGGTGATTATGATAGATAATGGGAAGTAGTTTGATAGTGAACAATACAATCATTTTTGTAATGAGCTTGGGATCAAAATTCGTTTCTCTTCTCCTGCCCATCCCCAAGCCAATGGGCAAGTTGAGGTCACGAATAGGATGATACTGAAGATGATCAAGACGTGCCTAAAAAAGGCCAAGGGCTTGTGGCTTGAAAAGATACCTGGAGTTTTATGGGCCTATCGCACTACCGTGAGAACCCCCACTGGGGAGACCCCCTTTGGGTTAGCTTTTGGAAGTGAAGCGGTGATCCCGGTAGAGACAAAAGTTGCCACCTTCAGAACCAAGTATTTTGAACCTTAACAGAACGAGATGGAACTGCGATTAAACTTGAACCTGGTAGAAGAAAAAAGAGAGCAGACCCAAGTCAAGGTTGCAGCTTACCAGCGGATGGTATCTAAGTACTACAATGCTTGGGTCAAGCTAAGGAGGTTCGAGCCAGGAGACCTGGTGCTTCGCGAAATTACCTCGGCTACTAAGGAAAAGGGAGAAGGAAAGTTAGCTCCCAACTGGGAGGGCCCCTATTGAGTAACCCAGAGTAACAGACCGGGGGCATATTGGTTAAAGACACTTGGTGGAAGCTAACTTTCCCACCCATAGAATGTTAAACATTTGAGGAAATATTACCAGTAAGTACTTATGCCAGGCTATAGTTTTTTATTTACTTTTATGTGATCTCACTTTTAAAGTGATAATATGTTTTTAGCTTCAATAACGCGGACCAGTATTTAATGAATACTGATGATCGACTGTCGAATATTATTTTCGATAAGGTTTTTTTAATAAAAATAATTATTCGTTTTTATTTCACATTTTTCTACTGCTGACGATATTACTATTGATTTTAATAAGTTATTAAAGTACTAGTAAAATGTTAAGTCCATTTCTTTATTAAAAGAAATAATTGACATTCCCTTATTAAAGGGACGAACTGAGTGAAGCTCGTAAAAACACATTCCTTCAGAAGAAGGACGGGCTGAGTGAAGCCTGAAAAAGTGTTCGAATATTTCTTTAAGAAAGATGTATTCAATACCATAAAGGGAGAGCCGCATCAATAGAAAAGAAATTACGCATAAAGAAATAATAAATATGGAGCAACATCATGAAAGACAAAATGTCAAAAGCAACACAACTATTTTCTAAATTAAGAGAAATTCTGAAAAGTTTTTAAGGGAGCGACATGCTAAGAAAGTAAAAAACCTAATATATATATATATATATATATATATATATATATATATATATAACTATTACTATGGAACTCAATCTTCCTCTTCGCTCTCAACTTGAATATCATACATAGAAAAATCTATGTCTGGACGATCTTTGCTGACAACGGCTTTGAACTGGTCAAAACCGTCACAGCAAGCCTTGCCTATGAGCACCTTAAACTCTGTAATACTCCTAATTTTAAAAAAATAGTATCGGTATTTATTTATTTGTTTTAATTATGTTTTTAATTGTTTAATTGATTATTTGATCAATTGCTTATGTGTTTAATTAAATTAAGTGTTACTTGATTAATTGACTATTTGTATTATTTGTTTATTTGATTGTGTACTTAAATGATGTGTTTGATTAATTGTACTTAATTGTAGATTAAATGATTAAATATTTTATTTTATTTTATGGTTATGGTTAGTAGTAATGGCCAACCAATTAGATTCCATGGATTATTTGGATAAGAGGTTTGATGGGTATGAATAATTATCCATGGATAGTTGTATATGTATATATATAGATATATATGTATATACATATATAAAAGGAAAAGTAATTTATTAATTACTTTTATGGTAACTTTAGTATTAATTTTTAATCTGATGTATATTTTATATATTAAGGATATATATAGATTTTATACGTATCATGTTTTAAGTTACCTTTTGATATTATGGTAACTTAAGTATTATTAAATAATCTGTTAATAAATAATCTAATGTATATATTTTATTTATTTAATAAGGATATACATAGATTATATACGTAACATATTTTAAGTTACCTTTTTAATATTTTAATTTTATTTATTTTCTTTATTAAGTTGACTTGGATTGGGAAAAGGAATATGATTATTATTTAACCTATAAATACATAACTATAGGTTGGAAAATGGGGTTAAAAATATATCACGTAATATATTCTAGAGAAAGAGTTAGAGAGAGAAGGGGGAAGAAGAAGGAAGGAGAAGAAGATCAAGGAAGAAGAAATTTAACTTTCGATCCGAAAGTTTAAGACAAGTTCTTCTTCTATCTCTCTCCCTTTGATTTGTGTTTCTATATATGCCTAAGAAATTCCAGGATTTCTCAAACACATAAAACTAATTAATTATGCATGTTTAATTGGATTAAAACATAGATTTTATGAATTTGGTTCATATTTGTTCTTGTTTTATGAATTGATAAATTCATGGATTTGATTTGATTCCTTTATGAATTTTTACATGTTTAAATGATGTATTTTCATATCTGTGGATTGATGGAACCTATAAACATGCCTTAGAATTCTTAAACAGTAAAGAATAAATTCACAATAGGGTTTCTGGGTTGTTTCACGTAATAGTGCTTGATTCGCTATTACAGTGCTCGTGCCTTGGAGGCAAAGCTCGAGCCTGAAAAGAAAAGCTCAAGCAATTAGGTGAAAAGCCCGAGTCTGAAGAAGGAAGCTTGAGCCTGGGATGTAAAGCTCGAGCCTAAAATAGGAAGCTCGAGCATGAAGTAGGAAGCTCGAGCCATGGATAGGAAGCTCGAGCAATTAGGATAAAAGCTCAAGCCTTACCTGGAGAATTTACATAAAAGCGTTTAAATTAATCTTAATTGATTTTGAAGGGTCCTAAACATTAAATAAGGACTAGGGATGAGTTTAAATAAATTTTAAATAAACTTAAATGCAACAACACATGCTATTTGAATTCTTGGAGGAATGAATGGATTTAATCTTTATTTTGTTCTCACAATTAAGATTAAAAGTGTAGCATGAATTTTATATGGAGAATGCTTATTTGGCTGTATATCAGCATATTTAAGATTCAGTTTGTGTAGGATACAGGATGTAGGAAGCTTAAAGAAGTATTAAGTTATTCCTATTTTGTGATAGCATGATATTCTATTATTATGTTAATTGTTGGATTAATTGATGTATTATCGTATTTGTTACATCAATTATTTGATTGTGTGGATGTAGTGCACTAATATGAGATGGTGGCACTTTAGGGACGGATTAACTTATCAGTTAAGTCCTACCTATTTTGTATAAGGAAATGAATTAACTAAAATGTTAAGTCCTACTTATATTCAAGTCAGGTCAGCTGAACAAGTTGAATGACTTATAGAGGATTACTTGTTGATGATTACTTTATACTGGAAATGATGATTACTGGATTATATATATATATATATAATTATGGTGCTATGATATGAGCTTGAGTCTCAGGATCAGTGGTTAAGGCGCGTATATAGCTAGGGATGTGTAGCTAGATATAATGTAGTTGTGTGCCCTAGTAAGTCTAGGCACTTATGCCCACTATATGTGCATTTTGCATGTTGCCTACTATTCAGGTTGATGCAACCCTATAGTCTAGTGAGGTTCCTTTAGTGTGTGTGTGTGTGTGTGTGCGTGTGTATGTACGGACTACTAGTTATTGTTGGATTGACTAGGATGTATACGTGTATCGGATTTCTGCTTGGACTATAGTAGAGTAGAACTTGTTTGTTGGCCTGACCCACCATTATTTTTCAGGTGTTCTTTAAGTGTAGAGGATTGTTCATGCTGAGTAGGGATCAGTCTACTTCATTCTTCCGATTCTATATAGGAGATTCTTTTATGCCTCATTTTTCAGTTGCAGCTAATTATTATTGTCACTTGTTCAAATTGGTTTTTAGGGGTCCACATAATATGGATTCCCAAGTTGTATTAATGGAGGAGTTATTGTATTAAAATGATTTTATTATTAATAGAAATTTATTAAGAGGTTTTATTATTGGATTATTCTTTTAGTTATTTTTCAGCAAATTATTTACTCCTATTTATTCTTTTGTACTATGTGTTCGTTTATTGCCGATTTGTTTTTGATATCCTCGGATATTCAGGCGTGGGCCTGGCCAACCCGCATTCGGAAATCCGCAGGTATCACAAACTCATCAGAATTTTTAAAGCTCTCCACGGCAGCTAGCTTCTCAAGTTCAAGCTTATCAAAGTATTCTTTGGTAAGTCTCACTTTCTCATCTTGAAAGCTTAATTTTGCATTAACCAAGTAATCTTCTTTAATTTTAAGTATAGAAGTAACATCTTCATATTTAGCCTTGAGGGAAGTTATCTCTAGGGAAAACTTCTCATATTCTTTTGCAATGACAATAGAGTATGTAGTGCCCTATCAATAAATAAATAAATTATGGCAAATAGTTAAAAAAGAAAAAAGAAAAAAAAAGGATGCACATGATAAGAGTAAAGTCTCACCTAGCTAATTAGATGAAGAAATTTCCGTGAAAACTCAACTGCCGGTAGGTTCTGCAATCTGGCTGAGTCATCTTTTACCACCATTTTATGTAACCTATCATATGCGACACTAACGTTATCAAGAATCGATTCCCCTTGGGAAAAGGCTTGGTTGGTGGAAGTCGACACCGAACCAAAACTCTCGAATCCCGTAGGAACCCCACCAAATTTACCGAAACCTAAAGATATAGGAGTAGGTCTTAATAACACTCTAGAGCTTGAAAATCTACCTTGATGTTCCTCTCCTACCTTGCGTAATTTTTTGGAAGCATGAGTTGAGGGAAGATTACTTGACTGGACTTGGGCCAAAAGTCTTTTACTAAATTTCTTGCCTACATAAAAAGTAATAATAATAATAAAACCAATAAGTATAGGTATGGGTACCTTTATTTTTCTTACCTTTCTCGTGAAGGGGTGAGAATTTCAATTGAGCAAGTAGCTCGTACATACAATTGTAAAGCTTTATCAGTCACAAGAGCACTAAAGGTCTTCACTGGGTAAGCAAAGGCATTACCTACGTATTTCTCCTCTTGGGCTGAGAGAACTAGTTTCTCCTTGAAGTCTGGAAAAGAATTGTAAGTTGCAATTCTCTAAATGAATAAATAAAATAAATTTCCCTCAAGGTTTTAAATAAATTAATTAATTAATTAATAAAAAAAAAGTTAATATTTTTTTACTGTTCCCGAGGGAATAGTGCCAAGGTCTAAAAAAATATTTTAAATTTTTTTTACTGTTCTAGTGAACAGTACCCGCGGCACTGTTCCCGAGTGCCAAGGCTTAAAAAAAAATTATATATATATATATATATATATATATATATATATATATATATATTTACAGCACTACCAAGGGTTAAAATATATATATATATATATCTTTACCTGCAGGATCTGAATTACTCCAAAAACTTGAAAATTTTTTGTACGCACCGGAAATAAAAAAGAAACGACTCTTCCAGCCTTTATTGTTTTCAGGAGCTGCAACAATGAGGAATATCTTCTTCGATCTGCACTGGAAGTACCAGAAGTTATCCTTTTCTTGGGATAATAAAAATGTAAGAATTGATTTATTGTTAGGCGACCATTGCCACACCTTCCCCAAATAATCAAATAGCCTATAATAATTCTCCATGAATTAGGGGCAATTTGAGAAGGAGCTATCTTCAGATGGAAAAGTAAATCTTCTACAAATGGATGAATCGGAAAACGCAAACCATCAGTAAAAGTCAACTCGAAAAAGCATACCTCACCCAAACGAATAGAAGAACATCTATCTTCTGATTTGAGTTTATGAAGGTGAATAGATGAAGGAATGGAATATTTTAAATCTAAAATTATCTAAATTATCATCCCTAATTGAGGATTCTCCTGCACGTGGGAGTTGCTTAGAAAAAACAGTCATTGGTCTTGAGGGGTAATCAACACTAGATTCGCCAGCATAATCAGGATCAAGTTCTTCAACACTTTCAGAATTTGAGTCTTGAGATTGGGATTCAACATTCAAATTATCTTCATGCACAAGCATGATGAGATTGTGGATATCGTGAAAATAGCGAAACCACTCTGGAATTACACCAACAACCTGACAGAGACGGCTGGACTCAACTACGTATCTCGCAATTGAGGTTTGAAAGAATCAGAGTAAAAACAATAATAACTACAACAATCCACAAGAAATTCAAAGTTAAGATCCAGCTTAAAGGATTTTGGACCAAAAAAAAAAAAAAAAAGGGAGGTAAATAAATAAATTTATTTATTTATTTTTATTATAAGGAAATCCTTTTTGAGTAAGAATGAAATTCTCTTGAAAGAGTCCTACTAAAATTTGGAAAGGGATTTGTAGTGAAAATGAAATAAATAAAATATAAGAAAGTACATATACATATTAATCACTATTTCCTTGGTCCGAAACGTATCAGGAAATAGGGGGTAACTGATAGGGAAAAATAAACCTACCTTGACATAACGATAGAGGCAACTAGGCGTTGACCAGCCGCCAAACTTCTTCAACTTTCGAACCGTGACAGAGTCTACGATAAGAACGACGTCATTCGGTTAACAAGGATAAGGGAAGTTGTTATTAAAGATAAATCCAATCTTTAATAAACTCAACCGACTATATCAACAAAAAACCATAAATATGAGACGACTCGGGAACAAGGTATACACAAAAAATCCTGCTTGAACTATTACAATAGCATTTCTTTCTCTAGAAACCCCCACTAACTTGATCGTCAGAGGGTCTACGGTTGATACCACATTGGTGTTTGACTTAACCGTCTTTGTTTTGCAAGAAACGGTATCGTACCAGATCACGGCGAATTTCAACCCCAACAAGTTCAATAACCAAAATCTACTTCATATGCATATTTCATCATTGATAACATAAGTTCAATAACATAACACACAAGAGAAAGTCAAAAATATAGTTTTCACACATCCGCAAATATAATTATTCTGATTAAAAAAAAAAAAAAAAACATTTCAATTTATTTTACTCCTAGGAATGCAATAAAAAAAATTTAACATTTACACGAGTCTCCATTCTTCGGATATATGCTTTTCTGTTAAATAACATTTGAATTTTATTAATTTGAAAAAGAAGGAATATTTGCATTAAAAGTTGACTTTTTTCATCACATTTTTATTAATGAATTACCTGTATCTCAAGGTCTCGTCGCCTTATAGGTCCTCCAAACACACAATGGCTTTCGCTACTCAACAAATAAAAAATAAGGGAAATTTTAGACGATGAGGTGGATCATCATTCTCATCTAGGGGCAGAGCTTCATTCAAACATAGGACATGGTACATGTTCCTACAAAACCTATTCATGATTATCAACAGCAATGAAATTCATTCCCACCAAAACGCAGTGGAAATCATCCTGTTATATGTCAAATCTGTAGAAATAAAGGTCAAGAAACATTGAAGTGCTGGTATCGATTTGCTACTATGTTGTGGTAGGACATGGAGATAAATTACATATCACCAATACCGGTGAAGGAGAAATTAAAAATAACAAGCATCAGATTCCTTTCCGAGATGTGTTTTTGGTGTCCTCTATTAAGAAAAATCTGGTTATTTGTCTCTTAATTAACTTCTAATTATCCTTGTTTCTTTGAGTTTGACAATGATCGTTTTATAATAAAGGATCGCCAAGACACAACAAAAACTCGGAACAAAAAGTAAGCATGGAGGACTCTACACTTTTGGAAGGCCTAAAGCTCAAGTCTTTTTCTCAAATCGGTTTAGGAGTACAGATGAAGATGTTTGGCATCGTGGGTTGGGTCATCCTCAATCCTAAGTACTAAACTATTCATGCTACGTTTGTTGTGGAATGGTCATTCTATTTTATTGTTTGGTTGTAAATATGAAATTTGTAGGAATGAAATAATAGTAATCATTCTAATAGATAGTTGGATCAATTTAAAATTTAGAATGAAATAAATTTTTAATTGAATTCTCCAAAATATCCCTCTTAATAACGAATAAATTAAATTAAATTAACAAAATGATATTCTCTAATAATTTTTTTTTAAAAAATGGTGGTAATGACAGTAGTGAATGGTGGAAAGCGGTACTAGTATAGGTGGTAGTGTTGCAAGGCGGAGATGGTGGCAATGGTGGAAATTGGTGGCAATAGTGGTGGTGGAAGGTGGCAATGGTGTTGGTGGAAGGCGGTGACAATAGTGTGGTGATTGTGGTGAAAGAAAATAGTGGTGTGACTATAGTGATGGTGGAAGGCAATGGAAGTGGCAGCGGTAGTAATAATTTCATTTCAATGGAGTAATAATTTCATTTCAGTCAATAAGAAGTCTATTGGACTTTGTATGAATTGTCAGCTTAGCAAAAGTTGCAAATTGCATTTCTTTTCTACAAATTATATGCCTCTGAAACCTTTAAATTAAGTTCATTCCAACTTATGGGGAACATCACTCTCCTCATCTATTCAAGGCAAAGGCAGACAGAGGGGTAGGCAAAGGTGGGCTCTACCCCACTCAAAAAAAAAAAAAATTTTTTTTTGCTATACTAATATTAGCTCAACTCAAAAAAAAAAAAATACATATATATATATATATATATATATATTGTTAGTATTAGTCCACCTCAACCTCCCACCCAAGCACAAAACGTGTTAAAACAACAATGTGTAGCATGATTAGAAATGAATTTCTTGCTGACTACATTACCATCAACCTTGAACGGGAATTTGTTTGAAAAATTGACTTAGAGTTTATTATTGACGAATTCGTCGAACACAACTTAGATAGATATTTTGTAATCTTTGAATTCAAATATTTATCTATATTATGTTATAATTATTTATTTATTTTTTTAAGAAATTTGTTATTAAATTTATGTTTAATATTAGTCCACTCTAACCAGAAATCCTGAATCCGCCCTTGATTTAAGGATTTTTGTATTATGTCGTATTTGCAGATGATTTTTCGGGCTTCTGTTGGTTCTATCCTCTAAAGCATAAATTAGATTTCTTTTATACATTTGTTAATTTTCAAAAGATGGTTGAAAAATAACTCGGGAAAGAAATACAAAATTTTCAATCGGATGGGGGTGGTGAATTTTAAAAGAAAGCATTTTTAGATCATTTGACTGAAAAAGGGATAGTAAATCAGCTTTCTTATTCAAGTACTCCTGAGCAAAACAGTGTTCCAAAAATGAAACATATGCACTTGGTTGAATTGGGTTTTGTAATGATGCTACAGAAATCAATTCCTCTAAAAATTTGGTGGAAGCCTCAAGTTAGGAAGGTTTCATTGCTATTTTTTAATAAATCATGTGCCTTAAAAAAAATGACATGTGTATTAAAATATTAATATAATATTAAAAATTAAAAATACACTAGAATCGTTTTTTAACGGGTTAAACCCAACTGAAAAAGTTCTCTTTCTATCAAATCTCCATAGCCAACTCTAATTCCTCTAATCCCTGTCACTCCTCACCTTCCACCACCACCGCCGCTCTCCCCCTTCTCTCCATCTCTCTTCCCACCTCTCTCTCTCTCTCTTCAATTCATAGGTAATTGCAGTCTACATAGCATCTATATGTATATAAATATTTTTGTAGCAAATCAAAAGATAGTCTCCTCCTTGAACGATGTTGTTGACAATGTCGACCACCTCGTTCTCTTTCTGATAGAGGTTATCCTGATTTAGCTTGAGATAATGGCATCCACGAGGGTCGATGTGGCCTCCCTGCTCCAGTAGTTTTCAAGCAATCAATGGTGTGTTTTACTTGGGTATCTCTGAAGAGAGAGTCACAATAGAGAATTTCCCGGTTAAAGTTGACCTGATTCATAATTATTTACTTTTTTAAAAAAACACGTGTCAAAATATTATTGTGACACCTCACCTGTAGAAGGAAGTATATGAAGAATTGTTTATAGGGTAGAAGGCAACTATTTTACTTAAAAATATTTGAATACTTTGACCTTTTATAATTTTTGTAGCATTTTAAGGGTCATAAAGTCATTTTATTTAAGTTGAAGGGCATTTTGGTCAGCACATTAAATTTTTATGACTGAGTTGACGTGTCTAATTAAATCACACTTTAAGAAAAATCATTATAATTTACCTTTTAAAAAATTTTAATACCATATGAAGAATTGTTTATAATAAATAAAAAAAAAATTTCATTGATCCATTCATTTGGAAACAAAGCAAGAATCATGTCCATCTAAAGGACTAGGGTTAAAATACAATTTTAAGTTTTGTAGTAGTAATATCTTATTAGACTAGTGATTAAATTTTTTTTTTTGAAAAGTCTATCACACAAAACCTTTGCAAAATTATTGTTGATGTATGGATATCTATTAAATTGAGTGGCTAAGTTAAATGAAGTAAGAATAAAATTTAAAAATATATATATATATATATATATATATATATATATATATATATATATATAACGTAATAACGACGCCTATTAAAAAAAATTTTGTGACATAACTGTGATGGCACATCGAGGTTGAGGATTTTCTCTGTAATTTCCGTCCGTCCTTTCTTTGTCCTTCTCGTAATACCATAGTATATATACACAATGTTATTTGAGACAACTTGGTTTCAGAGAAGCTTCCGAGAAAGGAAAAAAAAAAAGAATTTGGTTTCGGTGGACCAACGAATTTAATAGTCAAATCATGTTCAGCTTTGTGTTTCTCTTCTTCTCTATTTTCAACTCTTTCTGTGTTCTCTCTTGATCTTCTTGCACTTAAAGAATCATCAGCATCGGATTGAAGGAGGGAATTCGAGGAGAGTAAAGCTTCAACATGTTGCAGGTAATTACCCAGAACTCCGATGATGTCTGTACAAACAGTAGAACTCTTTGAAACCCTACACTTTTGGGTATTCCAGATGTTCCAAGCCCTTTTTGTGGTGTGTGTTGGTGTACCCATAACTCCATTCTCTTGGCTTGTGGTCATTTTGGTCCCATTTGTGTTATTCTCACTCCAGATAGAATCAGTTTATACCCTTTTGTTGGCTTAATGGTCATTGCAATTGACTCTATATAATCATATGTTGGTTTTGCTTGGCTTTCATTGTTGATATCCAACTGTTAGGGCTCAAAGAATTGTTTTTTTTGCAATTAGGGTGACTCTACTTTGTGGGGATTCGGGGAAGGATTTGTTTAGACTGAATATATCAAATGAGGATGAATTTATAGTTAATCAGGAAAATGAGTTTCTAAATTGGAAATTTATTGTTTTTAAAAGGAGGTTAAATTGAATAGAATTATGACCTTTTGAGTAATGACCGGGTTGAGGAAGGGACAAAAAATGTTACTGCTTCAAGACTTTGATCGGACACTCTAATACCAACTTAAAATATGATTCTGTTGTGATCAGGGTTGAATGAGAGAAAGGGAGAATGAAAAGATGAGAGTTGTCAAGGAATAGGTTGGAGAATGAGAATACCTCTCGTTTCTACAACAATATATATTAATATTATTAAATGACCGATAATTACAAAAAATGCTCCATTCTAAAGTATTCTCGTTTGCTTGCATTTTAGGAGAAGCCATTTAAGATAAGGACATTGCTGATAACTTGTTACTGCAGTTGGCGGGTTTGGACTGAGGCAACTGTGTTTGATCACTAATGCTTGCAAAATGGGAGAAGTGGTGGTTTTATTATAATGGCTTCTTATGCAGATGACATGTTGGGTCTTTTATACTGATCAATAAGGTATTTTATAATTTTTAAGTGTAATGGAGCAAATATTTTCATGTGAAGGTTTGGGTGATTTGTGTTACTGATAGGAAACGCAGGGTTCCAGAAGGGAATCTCTCGACTTCCGTCTTTTAGAGAGGATATGTGATAGGTTCTTAGAAAGAGACAACTGTTGGGTGCAAACTGCAAATTATATTGAGAAGTCTAAAGTGCAATAGAGATGGGCATTCTTTATAAATATTTTTTCTGGTAGGTATACTTATGATTTTGTTTTCTGTTGTATCGGTGTATAAGACGGGAAGAGGCTGGTTTCTTTGATAATTTGTAACATTTAATATTGGGTGGGCAAAGAATCCAGTTTGAACATACTTACCTCTACCTTTACTTATCAAGAAAAAAAAAGAATCCAGTTTGAACATACATTGAACTCCAATAGTTAGGAAAAATAGTATGATACATAAAGAATCACACTGAGATTGCTTACTAAATTACTCAGAAAACCATGTCTATGATTACCAAAATAAGCATTTATTTTTCTTTAAAAAGTTTAATATGTGGCTAGAAAAGAAATTTTGTGCTGAATTAGTTTCTATCTTTTTTTCTTTTTTTTTTTTTTTTTGGTAAGTAAATTAGTTTGTATCATGGCTCCATTGGGTCACTTGTTAATGTCAATGAGTCTACTCCATATGCTAATACATCACCATTTTGTAGGATTTTAAAGCAAAAATAATTGGCAGGCACTCACCCACTGTATCTTCCTGAAATATACAAGACTCCTTTACAGATTCTGCATGTACATACTGCATCTGTTTGAAAACTTTTTTTCATTTTATGTCTTTTTACCAGAACCATCCATCTTAGTGTTCTCTGGCACCGCAGTTCTACGCATATTGCACGACACTTCTCTAGTTTAAGTTGAATCAAATACTTGGATCATTCATTATTGACTTAATTTGACTATTATGGAGTTAAATACTAACCGGATCACTTCAATCATGGCAATAAATTGGGTCTGCATTTGAGATCACCTACATGTTCATTCCTTCCAATCTAGTGATTAAGCGGTTTTATCCAATGAGTATGCATGCTATATGCAATTTTCCATTGCAGTATCATCATGAACTTGTTGAGGTGCATCTTTTATTTTATTTTTTTGAAAGGCAAGGCGCATTTTTTATTGCTCTTCATAGAAAGTTAGTTAGTTTTTATCGTTTGAAGTTTCATCTGCTTAACTAGCTTGTTACTATAGTCAGTTTATTGACAGAGTGATTTGCAGGATATAGTGATTATACGAGCAAGAACCCTTCTTTTCAAGGGGAGATTTAGTAGGATTCTGTGTTTTGCATACTTCCACATTCTCCTTCCAAAAAATCGGTTGTCTTTTAAGGTTTATACGAATTTCGAGCCATTTTGGGGAGGAGAGAGGTGGATGGTGTTCTCTTGCTGTTAGGACCCCAGGAGGTGTCGGTGTTCAGAAATACATTCGGAATTGTTGGGATGAATGTTCTAAACATATCAGATATGGAGTTCAGGATGGCAGGGGCACTAGTTTTTGGGAGGACTTATGGTGCGGTGATCGCCCTTTGGCTTGTTCTTTTCCTAGGCTTTTCAGGATTGCCGTTGATAGACATGCCTTGGTTGCCGACTGATAACGGTTGATAGCGGGAGGCTAATTAGGGATGTGTGATTCTCGAGACATTTTCAAGGCTAGGAAGTGAATGGCGCCGTTGTTTATTATTATTTTTTTTGGAGCTTTTGTATTGTCAGGTCTTTGATGGTGGAGGCCCTGATGCTCTCATTTGGGTGCCCTCTTCTCAGGGGAGATTTGATGTGCGCTCTTTGGTTAGATACCTCTCAGACTTTCTCGAGCATGTCTTCCTGTAGAAGGCGGTCTGGCGCACCAAGGCTCCTCTTGAGGTGGCCTTTTTCGTTTGGACTACTGTGTGGGGCAAGATTCCAACGCTTGATAACCTGAGAAGGAGAAGACAAGTCACTGTCAATTGGTGTTGCATGCGTAAGAAGGATGGAGAGTAGTTGACCATCTCCTTTTGCATTGTCCCGGGGCTTTCAATTATTGGGGTCTTCTCTTTGGCTTGTTTGGAGTTCTTCGGTCTTCGAGAGGCTTGATTGATGCTTGGAGAGGGTGCCTTGTGGGATCCCATGCTCGTGATTTTTGGAGGGTGGTGCCCCTATGCATTTGGTGATGTTTATGGAAGGAGTGGAATAGAAGATCCTTTGATGGATAGGAGTCTTTTATTGGGGCTTTAAAATCTCTTATTGTTAGCTCTCTTTTTTGTTGGGTTATGGGGAGATATTGTACTCCTATAGAGGAATTTGTTGATTTTTTGGGTTCTTTCCCTTTTGCCTTTTGGCCTTTCTGAAGCTTTCGGGATGCGTTCCCCTTTTGAACACTTTTTAATTAGTACATCTTTATTTATCAATATATATATATATAATTCAGCCTACTATAACAAATGCTATGTTGGGCCCACATGATTTTAAAGATGGCATTGATAATTATGAGTCTTTTGAAGGCGAAACTGGAGTTGTAAGTTTAGAATCTTTCTTCTTGTTTGACCTATTAAATTCAAATGACCTTGGACGAGATCTATGTGATTGAGTTGAACTTGACTAGTATATATTCCATAGTACCGTTCTGTGGTAGATTTGTCAAATTCGTTCATCATAATTAACCATCATGTACTTTTGCTGACCATTAGATGGGCCCAATAATAATTTCTTCGTCTTGCTATTCTTTTTGAGAGATATACTTATTTGTAGCCTTTAACTAGGATCTTTAATTTTTCTTTTTTGCCTTCTGTTTTCTGGAACATCTTAAAATCAGTTGATTGGGTTTAATCTTAATGTGATGCATTTCTCTCCTCTGTCATCCATCTCTGTGTTCTGCATTTTAGTCCTGAAAAAATAATAGATCCTTAGACACAATAAATGCTATGGTCTATCCAAAGGTCAATAAAGAACTTTGACTGCTTTTATTGGTGAACTGGGTTTAGATTTTGTTCTCTGTTTGTAAGTTTTGTTCACTTTGTTCGGCCTTGAATTACTAATTTTTCTCCCAGGAAAAAGTTTATTTATATCTTACATGAGAGTTAGTGTGGAAAGACAGAACTAAATTTGGCTGAGAGGTGGTTAATTTGGAAAACACAGGATCCACTTTGAGTTGTAGAGGGTGCCCTTCTGGCATCGTATTTGGTTTTACCACTTGGCTTGGTTTGTCCTTTTGTCCTTTAAGACCAAAGTGGGTTGAGATTTGGTAGTACAGAGTTTGAAAGGAGATTGGGGGCCTTGGTTTGTCCTTTAAGACCCAAGTGGTTTGAAGATAGCTAGGGAAAACAAAAGGTTGTTTGAAGATTTGGTAGTATAGAGAATTTTTTTTTTTTGATAAGTGGTAGTATAGAGATTTGAAAGGCGATTGGGGGGTGGAAGGGGCAATTTATCTCCATGGAAATTAAACTTTCTCCGATAAAGGATATACTGTTAGGACTTCCTACATAATGTCTTTTTGCATGGTTCCAGTCTCAGTGGCTAATAGGCTAGAGAAGTTATACAGTTTTTTTCTCTAGGGTGGTCTTGGAGAGGAATTTGAAATATCATATTTGCTAATTGGAAATTCTTCTTTTCATCTGATGCTAGTTGGGGGATTTTGGGTTAGAAGACTTAAGGTTCCAACCTGTTCAGAGAGGTGGTTATGGATAATTTCAAGATAGTGGGATACTTTATGGTGGAGATTAGTGGCTACCAAATATAGGAGTGGATGGGGTGACTGGACTTTGATGGAGGTTTCATGTTTGGAAAGGTATTATGAGGGTGGGATGAATCTTCATACATGTCAAATTTGTGTGGTGTTACTATGTTGTGGTTCTGGCGTTGGTAATTGGGTGGATATTTCTCTTTAAAGGAATCGTCTCTGGGCTTGTAACCACCCCTATTTTAATCCTTTTTTACCGAATTAAGATCAATATTCCGGGCTTAAATTGAGAATTCCAAGGAAATTAAGCTTTAAATAGAATTTTAGGAGTTAAATGAATAGGCAAAAAGGATTTAGAATAGAATCCGAGGTTAAATAGTTAACTCTGCAAGAAAGTGGAGTTCGATCGGTCGACTTGAATGGTGGCATGTTAGACACACTGGCAATGATGTAATTTGGTGGACTGTAATTGATCTACTTATGGGCCACAATTGATTGACATATGCCAGGTAAGCCCCCTCGGGACCGGGAAAAAAAAAGGAAAAATTTTCTCAAGGCTGCCTTTTTAAATATATGTGTGTGTGTGTGTGTGGAGAGAGAGAGGAGATTAAAGCATTGTAAAACGTATGCATCCCAAAGGGCATTGTTCTTATCGTGACTAATTTTGGTGGGTTTGGTTGCTGAATGCATTGTTACTTTTCTTATCATTGTCATTGCCCTGGTGCCTTGATGTTTTCTATCTGCTTGCTTGCATACTTACTACTTAGTTGTTTCACATAATAAATCATCCTTTGGTTAAAAAATCTTGACTATTATGACACATTGAAGAGGAGAAGAGGTGATTTACTTTTACGATATATAGATTTCCTATTCTCAATAAGTTTTGAAGACTTTTTCTTTTTGGTCTTGGCTGCTCATGTTTTTGTTCATATGTAGGAGCATTCTGTAACACCTGCAGCTGTGGATCATGAGACAACCTGCTGGGGCTGTGGATTGCGGCTTGTTCTTTCACCTTATGCACCCATTTTCAAGTGTGGGTGGTGTGGAGCTATTACTAACCAAAATGCACGGACACGTGATAAGAAGTACTTTTGTTGGAGGCGTTGGCGAGACTGGTGCTTTGTATCTGTCCTCCTTACATTTATACTCTTCGTGATATGTAAGTCACTAAAGCCATGATATATTTCCTTGGAAGTTATCTCTTTTCCATCAGCCGAAACATTACTTGTTTCTTATGACATGTACTTGGGCATAAACATTATTACTTACTACTACTACTTTGTAAATATTGAAGTTTAACTAGATGTTTGCAAATGAGTGTATGGTTCAAAAGAGAAATCTAGAGAATACTTGCATGTAGCTTTGGATTTGATGCATTTCATGGTCAACATTTGAGTAAATTTGGATATGTAGGGAATTTGAACTTAACGTATTTGGAAAGCTTGCTGATAGGGGTGCAACTTTGATGGGTTGGGTGGGTTGAGGGATGAACTCAGGCTTTACCGAAGGTATAAAACCTTCCCGAACCCGATCTACAACCCAATCTCCACTACATGAGCCCGACCTGCATTCACAAATTTGAATAGGTAGCATAAATTCCTTCCTTCATCGATATAAAGGATAATAATTCCCTTAATCATTAAGTTTTTAGAATCCTCACATGGAGACACGACACCTACGGGCTGTCATCAATCCTATGCGAGGTAGCAAGAATTCCTAATTTGCTCATGCTTATAGCCTTGTAGGTGGAGAGCACACCTATCCACTCTGACTTGCAGGTGGAGAGTACACCTTCTTTTCTCGAGGTCAAGAGTAAACCTTCTCTCACTTGCAGGTGGAGAGAGGATCTTTACAAGCCTTTCCCAAAGGTCCCTTGCCAAGTGTAACGCCCTTGCCTTGGTCTTTCGCTCTTTATAGATAAGAATTAAATGTTGAGTGTTGCAATGATTTCTCATGAAAGATAGATATACAATTTAAGCTCACAATGTTGTGACAGCAAAAGCGAACGAATAACAAAGACGATGACAAAACACAATATTTACGTGGTTCACCCAAAATTTGGGCCACGTCCACGGGCGAAGAACGACTAACGTTTCTATTCAAAATAAGAAGACTACACACAAACTCTCTACTCTCTCAACTAAATTCTCTCACAACTTTGTTCACATGCACCTCAACTCAAAACATGGTCTCTATTTATAAAGTTCCAAACCCAATTCCTTGTTAGACAAGTGTTACAATTCAGTAGAGCCAAAGACTTCTCTAAAATAGAAACCTAATTATTCTAGAATTTGAGACACATAACAAATCTCTACCTTGGCAAAATTCTTCACCTTGATTGAAAATCATCAACTCAATCGTCCTTATTTTTTGGGGTTGTCTTCGCCACTCCACCACACTAATCAATTACTAGCAAACCCTAAGTTCAGATAATTTGCGAACTTGCTCATTCACCACTCTAGTAGCTCTCAAAACGGCCTTCCACTGTGTCTTTGCAACTGCTCTACCTAATAAAGTATTCCCCAATAGAATATACAGATTATTAACCTTCTTTCCCACAAGCATAATACGTGGAACTCTTCTGACCTTCATAAGCCCATTCTTTGCTTCATACCAACAACCCTTCGAATCCAAGGCTCCTAAAGATAACACGTTCCTTCTAACACTTGAACATGATGTACACCAATCCAAGTCCTTACCAACCCATATGTTGTCTTGATATTGATTGTTCTAATCCCCACAACCTCATAAGAATAATTGTTCCCCATAAACACCTTACTGACTACCACAACTTCATAAGAAGAATTATTCCCTATAAACACCTTACTGACTAAAGGCTTGTAGGAGGTAAACCACTCTTTATGAGGACACGTGTGATAGGAACAAGCAGAATCAAATATCCATTCCTTAGCTTCTCCCTTGCAGTGAATGATTGAAAGGACTTCAATAACGTTTTCTTCTACATTAGTAGTCTCGGACACAACAACAGTACGGACGCACCCTCTTTATTTTTAGGACAATTCCATAGAAAAGTGTCATTTTCTCCATAATAGTAGCACTCCCGCTCCATGATTGGTGTCCAATTTCGTGAAGCTCCACCTCTCCATTTACCTTGTCCTCCTTGCTTTCCTTCAAACTTCTTCTCTTGAGCAACAAGGATTGAGACTGATCGTATTGATTATATCTTTCATTTTCACCATTCATCTCACTAGAGAATATAGCATTCTTTACTTGCTCCATCGTGATGGTATCTCTTCCATAAAGCAAAGTTTTGAAAAAATGCATATGAGTGGAGCGTACCGACGTTAATAAGATAATAGCTTTATCCTCATCACTTAATTTAACACCAATATTAGATAAGTCACAAATAATCTTGATAAACTCACCGAGATGGCCACGCAAATCCACACCTTTTATGCAAAAGGAGTACAATTCTTGCTTCAAGATTAGCTGTTTGGTGAGGTTCTTTCCCACATAGAAATCCTCTAATTTTTTTTTCCTAGGTAAATGTGGAAATTTTCTATAAATATAGAAAATATTGTACAAGGTAACTACAAGGGCATGCCCTTGGGAAACAGAAATGCTTCATAGTAGTGAACATACAAATAGATGCTTTGAAAAATAACAAACAGCTAGCTCAAATAGACTGGGAGCCATACGGGAAGAATTCCCCCATAGACATATCAGTTAACATCAAAACCTTCCACCATATCCCTCTAGCAACCTCCTCAGCAGTCCTGGCAATATCTAATTTTTTCCACATATCTGCCGCTGAAGTTTCTCCTATTATATCATCAGTCAAGGTCAATTGAATAGCACTCACTGCCTTCAAGTTTATCTTATCCCACTTCTTATCATCCATCCCCGTTGGTTTGTTGTCCAACGCTTCTTTTAAACCTTGCTGAATTAACAGATCTCACATTTGAACTTGCCAAACACTGAAGTTCTTTCTTCTATAAAACTTTTCGACTGCATACTTTACATATGTAGTAGTTGCCACGATGTCTCTAATACCATTTGTTGTGACAGCGAAAGTGAACAAACAACAAAGACGATCACAGAACACAATATGTATGTGGTTCACCCAAAATTTGGGTTATATCCACATGTGAAGAACGACCAACTTTTATGTTCAAAATATGAAGATTACAAATAGACTCTCTACTCTCTCAACTAAACTTTCTCACAACCTCATCCACACGCCCCATAACTCAAAACATGGTATCTATTTATTTATTTTTTTGATAAGTAATAATGAAATAAAAAGGCGTTCAAAAGGGGAACGCGTCCCATAAACAATAGTGGGACCGGGGCTAAAGCCCAAAGAATCTAGGAAAGTAATTAAATCATAAGAAGAGGAGCAATAACTCCTCTTCACATAATTGAAGAGAGAACGAATAATAAAAAGTTTCAGCGTCGCTGTAGACGACTTCTTCCCTTCGAACATTCTGTTATTTCTCTCCTTCCATATGCACCACCATACGCAATGTGGAACAACTCTCCAGTAATCACGTACATCTCTTCTCACACGTCATCCTCTCTAAGCATGAATCAACTCCATAGAAGAAAGTGGCATTACCCAACGCATGCCAAACAACCCAAGAATGAGATTCCAACAGTCGTGCGCCACAGGGCAATGCATGAGGATATGATCAATTAACTCACCATCTTGCTTGCATAGGTATCACCAATTGACAAAACAATTACCCCTTTTCCTCAAATTATCAATTGTCAGTATCTTACCCCAAACAGCGGTCCATACAAAAAATGCTACCCTAGTTGGAGCCATAGAACAACAAATGGTCTTCCACAGAAAGACAAGGGGATCAAAATTAGATAGACATAGGAATAAAGATCGCACTTCAAAGCGACCATGGGAAGAGGGAATCCATGTCAAATCGTCACTTCCTCTACCAACTCCTTCCTGCCGATACAATTGATCCAGGAAGACACAAACCTCGTTCAATTCCCAATCCTGAAAGGGACGTCGAAAGTGCACATTCCACGTAATCCCACTGCTATCAAGTCGATAACAGTCAGCTACATAGGCGTGCCTATCAATTGCAATACTATATAGTCTGGGAAATGTACGAGCTAATGGGTGATCACCACACCAAAGATCTTTACAAAACGAACACATCAGCCATCACGAACTTTGAATCTAATATGAGAAGAGAAGACGTCCCATCCCTTCCAAATGGATTTCCACATGCCAACTCCTCCCGTAAGGGTAACAGAACTAGTAGACCAGCCACCAATCTCTTCCCCAAACCGACATGAGACTAACGTTCACCAAGGATGATGTCTTTCCCTCCCAAATCTCCACAACCATTTGCCCAAGAGAGCTTGGTTAAAAGGAACCAGTCTTCTGATACCAAGACCCCCCAACTTTATAGGCTTGCAAACTTGCTCCCATCTGACAAGGTGATACTTAAACTCTTCTCCTCTTCCTTTCCAAAGGAAGTCCCTTTGAATTTTTTCAATCCTATTAGCAACGGAGCATGGGATTTGGAACATGGACAAAAAATATGTGGGTAGGCTCGATAAAGTGCTCTTTATAAGAGTAACTTTACCCCCCTTGGCAAGTATTGCTTCTTCCAACCTGCCAATCTCTTTGCACGCCTATCAATCACAGGGTCCCAACTGCCCACTCTCCTGGAAGAAACCCCCAGAGGCAAACCCAAATAAGGAATGGGAAAAGAACTCACCTTATAACCAAGAACTGCAGCTAAAGAAGAAATATCCTGAACATTCCCTACCGGGACAAGCACGCTCTTTGCCACGTTAACCTTCAACCCGGAAATTGCCTGAAAACAAGCCAAGATACACCTCAAATATTTAAGCTAAGACACATCACCGTCGCAAAAAACCAGGGTGTCGTCCGCAAAGAGTAAATGAGAAATCTCCACTTGATGGACTAGATCTCTTCCCACCGTGAAGCCCTTAATAAGACCAAGATCTTCAGCCCTTCGCATAAGTTTGCTTAAGCC
Source organism: Cornus florida (assembly GCF_030987335.1). NCBI lineage: Eukaryota > Viridiplantae > Streptophyta > Magnoliopsida > Cornales > Cornaceae > Cornus > Cornus florida. Next base: position 54,066,062 of record NW_026775574.1, on the reverse strand, counting down.
CTCCATAACAATAAGAAAAAGGAAAAACGACAAAGGATCTCCTTGTCTTAAACCCCGAGAACACCCAAAAAAATCAGCGGGAGATCCATTCACAAGAACTGAGAACTTAACTGATGAGAGGCAAGTCTCAATCCATTTCCTCCATCTACTTCCAAACCCCATTCTTTGCAACAAATAAAGAAGGAAATTCCAGTTCACATGATCATATGCTTTCTCAATATCAAGTTTGCATAAAACTCCAGGAACACCACTACGCGACCTGGAATCCACACATTCTCCTGCAATAAGAACAGAATCAAGAATTTGCCGGCCTCCAACAAAAGTATTCTGGGAATCTGAAATAATCCCATCTATTACTTCCCTCATCCTCAAAGCAAGCACCTTAGCCATGAGCTTGTAAATACAACCCACTAAGCTAATTGGTCTAAAATCCTTAATATCAGAGGCGCCTCCCTTCTTAGGGATAAGGGCAATAAATGAGGCATTTAGCGACTTTTCAAAGACGCCAGTAGCATGAAACTCCTGAAATGTACCCATCACCTCGTTTTTCACTACCGCCCAACTTTCCAAGAGAAAACGCATGGTAAACCCATCAAGTCCTGAGCTTTGTCCCCATTACAACTAGATAAAGCTTTTAGAACTTCGTCTTCAGTAAAAGGAATCTCAAGCCGGTCTCTATCCAACTCAGAAATGGACTCAAAATGGAGACTATCCAGTTTGGGTCTCTAAGCTAGCGGCTCAGTATAAAGCTTCTGATAAAAAGAGATGATCCCATTACATACCTGTTCCTTCCTCCACAACTCCGCACCTTCCACCTAGATTCAACCTATGTGATTACTCCTTCTGTTAGCATTAGCTAGTTTGTGAAAATTTTGTGTTACAATCTCCCTCTTTTAGCCAAAGAGCCCGGGATTTTTGTCGCCACGAAATCTCCTCCATACTAGCAATCTCAGCAAAAGCAGCTTAACAGGAAGCTCTCCTAGAGCGTAGAGAGTCCACATCCCCGCCTGCCTCCTCAAAACGATCAATTTCGGAAAATTCAGCAAGGACTCTATTCTTCCTCCGTTCAAGATTCTCAAAAACATCCTAATTCCACTTTTTAGGATCTAATTTGAGAGCTCTTTACTTCTTTGTTAACATAAAGCTGGGCGAACCTATAACAATAACTCCCTCCCACTAAGAACGAATATTCCCTTGGAAGTCCTCCGCTCTTAGCCACATATTCTCAAATCGAAACGGGGATTTTCGAAAACACAAACCCCCACAATCCAAAACCAAAGGAACATGATCAGAGGTAACCCTTGCTAAAACCGCCTGAACGACATCCGGGAATTTCTCTTCCCATTCTCCAGAAATCAAAAATCGATCCAGTCTTGAAAGAGTGACTGGATTCCTGCCATTTGACCAGGTATAGGATGCACCTTCCATTGGTAAATCAATGAGAAGATGCTCGTCAATAAAGTCAGAAAACTGATCCATTTCTGAAGACCTCCTTGCCCCTATAGACCTCTTTACCAGGGATCTGACAAAGTTAAAATCCCCACCCAGACAGCGGTGGAGAGACCACAATTCTTGAACATGGCAAAGCTCCTCCCAGAAAATAGGTCGATCATCATCGACAACCGGTCCATAGACCCCAAAAAAAGACCCATCTAAAGTTATCCTCTTCCATCTTAAACTCGCAGGACATAGAATCTTCCCCTCCACACGTCCATTCTAGACAACCATATGTTATCCCACATAACTAAGATTCCGCCCGAAGTACCTATAGCATTCAAGGCCTCCCATTCCACAAACCTTCCTCCCCACAAACTCCTAACCACCCCATCAAAAATGGAAGCCAACTTGGTTTCTTGCAGACAAACAACTTGGGCCCCCACTTCCTTAAAGCCACCTTTACCACCCTCCTCTTGTTCGAGTCATTAAGACCTTGGACATTCCAAGTAATAATTTGTAGCTTCATTAAAAACCAGATAAAGTTATCTCCCCCCGTCCCTTCCTTATACTCTTACTTCTAGTCCTTCCCCTCTCCTTCACCACCCCTCTCTTCCCTTCATAATTAATGTAAGAGATGAGATTTTTGACCTCCTGTGCCCCTTTCCAGGACAATAAAGGCCTGGTGTTCATAACCTCATTAGTCACTGCCACCTCTCTTCCTTCCACAATTGCTCGAAGAATGGATAATGTCTGGTCATTATTTCCCTTTCATTAAAAACCAGATAAAGTTATCTCCTCCCGTCCCTTCCTTATACTCTTACTTCTAGTCCTTCCCCTCTCCTTCACCACCCCTCTCTTCCCTTCATAATTAATGCAAGAGAAAAGATTTTTGACCTCCTGTGCCCCTTTCCAGGACAATAAAGGCCTGGTGTTCATAACCTCATTAGTCACTGCCACCTCTCTTCCTTCCACAATTGCTCGAAGAATGGATAATGTCTGGTCATTATTTCCCTTTGATGAGATACCCAACAACTCACTGGTGACTCCTATGTTTTCGACAACCCAATCCTTTCCATATTGGCCATTATTCCGGAAGAGCCAGGTCGCATAACAGCCAATGGTTCCACATCTGAACAATCATTCTCAAACCAAGGGGCGAGCTCTTTAGAACGAACCTGTTGGATTGAACTCAAATCATCAATCACCTCATCTTCAATACATCGAGTCCGAATCTGTACCCTAGTCACCCATTCCATTATGCGTGAAACTAACAGACTCGTTCACCTCAACCCCTGCAAAAGGCAAGCAGTTAAAGCCTTTCAAGGCTACGCGCAGACGTAGCTCTTTGAGTAAAGCTGAAGCCTCATCACTGGATAACTGAAAATGGAGATCACTTCCCACACAGACCATGACCCCCTCAGGCTTGTCCTTAACTGCACAGTCCGCTAGATCAACATGCCCTGAAATAACAGACCCGTAGGTAGTCTTCCCTTCTATATTCGAGCAAACTCAGCTTCAGGTATCGAAGGCATAACTGAAAACTCACTGCACTTCTCTGTTGCCAACTAAACCTCACTCCTCAACACCCCAAAAAAAGGAATAGAAGAAGAAGAGGGAGTGTAGGGAGGGCTCCTGAGATGAATGGCTGAAGACATACCTGAATCAGTGCGTACCCACTTTTGTTTATCATTACGAGACCACCTGTGACTGTGGCATCCCTGATGAGAGACCTTAGTTGAACTAAAACTTCTTTCGTGTGGTAGAACAGAACCTGAAGGAGGAAACGCTGCAGGAAAACAACACGTATTGTGTCGAAAAGTCCTCTCATCCGCATTCAACCCATTAGTGCTTAACTACATCCACCTTCTCTTCTCCGTCGAAGACCACTCTCTGCTGTGACGACGACGCTGTGGAATTAAGTCTGAAGAAGCAGCTTGACTGGGCTTAGAAAAATGCTTTAGGCTGGGCATGTCATTTAAAAAAGAGACGGATAAATGGTCACTGGCCCCCAAGAAACAATCCTCTTAAGCCCCTTAGAATTCTGTTGCCCATTATATGTTAACCCATTTTCCGGCCCATTCTCCAAAGACAGACCAAAATTCAAATCAGGCCCAAACTTAGGCCCATCAGAGACTTTGGCTGGAAAGGCTCCTGTTGTGCCACATGTCCTTCTACATGGTTGGTGGCTAGCTGGGCGACCAAACTGAAGAATTGATGGGCACTGTTTAGGGGCGTTATGCGCACCGCTCGGAAGTCTGCTTTCCCTAGTCGCGGCAGGCGCGTGAGAGAACACGTCTTTGTCCTTGAGAACTCAGGTGGATCTGCAACTTCCAGCGACGTGTACCTTTGGTTGTTTCGTCAGACATGAGATGGGAACCCTCATCTATTCCATAATAGGACTTCGGTAGAATACGAGGTGAGATTTCCTCCAACAAATTAACCTTAAAGGCCAAACGCTGGTCTTCAACAAATACGAACTCCGGTACCCTACCTCCGACAGATACGTAGAGGAGAACTCTCTCACCTCCCGCCTTATCATCCGCCTCCACACCTCTAAATCCACCACACAAATCACCTATGGCCTCGAACAATTTCTGACACCAAAGGTGAAGAGGCAAGCCGTGAATCGCCACCCTTCTGATTTCTCGATTTTTCACTGCCGAAAATCCCACTGCGAAGTACCAAATATCGATGGCTAATGTAGCGTCTCCCCATTTCTTCTTCCCTAAATCCAGAACCCGTAGAGCCTCAACCTCCGAAGGTAGCCTAAACAGCAATAGGCTGTCTGGTAGGGATGATACCTTCACCCCACTCGAAACCTTCCAAACCTTCGTTGCCCACGACTTTATCCCCTCTATACATCCCACTTCTCGATCAAAACGGCCAACCAAGCAAGATTTCAGATCAGTTTCTCGTTCCATAATGCTTTGATGATCAACCCTAAAAACCATATCCTTGCCGATTTTGCAACTTGTGATCTCGCCATGGAAATTGAGGCGTGGAAGTGTCGCTACATTAAGATATGATCATATCATAACACTGATCCTTGCCAACGAGCCCAAGGATCCAACACCAAAACAGGTAGAGGACTCAACAAACGCTGGAGTAAGAGACTCCGGCGACAGAAAGGGTTGAAAGGGTAGAGAGAGTAGAGAGAAAAGTCAACATAGTCAACTCAACATCCCTAAAGGTATCTCTTTGAACTCAATAAACTTCAGTGAACTCTGTTACGGACATGTGATTTGCATTAATTTCATGTATATGCATATGCAGGCATTGGTGGAGTTGGAGTGTCAAAAATGGCTAGAGAAAGGGTTAAACGTGAAGTACGAGATGAGGAACAACAGAAACGGGTACATAGTTAACTGTTCATCTCACAACTCTGATCCACCCAACCCTCAACAAGCCTACATGGTCTCTATTTATAAAGCGCCTAACCTAATTCCTTGTTGGACAAGGATTACAATTCCTTGGAGCCCAAGACTTCTCTAACAAGTAATTACCTAATGAAATACAACTCTAAAATTGAAACCTAATTATTCTAGAATTTGAGACATACATAACACAAAATTTTAGAGTTAATACGTGAAGTATTCCATTGAAAGGTTCATCTCTAGAATTTTAACTACTATGAATGGTATTCAACTATTTTAGCTCAATAGTCGTTGCTACCACTGAAGGATATGCAAGGTTTAAGGCTTCAAGCTCATAGGTAGCTTCTACCAACTAAGGTTGATGATATATTGATATGCATGCATGGTGGTAGTTTTTCTCCCTTGTATATGCTCCTTACAAGGAGTATTTATAGTCCCATTACAAAATATAGCCATTAGAGACATTTAGCACACGTTGGGACTGTTGAACTAGACGTTAGATTTTGAAATCTGTCGAAAGTAGTCGACTGACACTAAGAACAATGGACTGGCTTGGCTTCATGTCCTTGGAGTTTTCAACTCTTTGGATGGAACCAGTTGACTGGTCCTTTGGGATCAGTAGGTTAAAAATGAGTCGACTGACATAACCAATTTAAGCTTCAAACTAGGGATGCATCTAGAATGAAAAAATGGTGCTCATTAGAGCAGTCAATTGAAATGGCCTGTCATTAAGATGTTCTCCTTCTTTTAAGTTTAACATAGGCTCAATTCCATTCCATATTTACTTAGGACTATAAGGATTTATGCAATCTAGTCGAAGAAATGCAAAAACATAAATGAAGGAAACTTGTAAGGAGCTTTTTGGTGTGGATTGAGTATCTTGAGATATTTTACTCGTAAAAAGAATTTTTTTTTATTTTTTTTAAAGATATCATACACATAATAAGAAATAAAAAAGAGTGGTGCTAAAACCATCTGACAATTTGCTTATCCTCTCGATCTTTGAATTTATGCAAAAGTGTCTATGTGGACCTGATAACTGCAAAAGTGTCTATGTGGATCTGATAACAAAAAGTGGTGTGGCTCAATCCCATTATTTCGGGAAAAAATTCAAGATAATGTATTGAAAATCTTCCAATTGAGTTCAAACCATACTGTCATCTGCAGATTTTTTTGGGTGAGATGAGGATGTAGTCTGTTTTGTAATGAAAAATATACGAACTCCAGCCTTTATGATGAAATTTACTCACACTATGTCCAAATGACCTAAAACAACCAACCATATAAGACAATTACTTCGCAAGCATAGTTGCAGCTATTGACTTTTATTTGCAACTAGCATCCTGAAGTTTACACCACATATTTTCCATCCATAGGATACATCTCACTCAATAAGCATACTATCCACTTCACTGCATTTATTAATATTTGAGGTTAATGTATATCTGTTTTCGTGCATTTTCTTAAAAGTGCAGGTGGCGGGGTGTGGGCGGTTTATCCTGTTGTCTTTTCTATCAGTTTATCCTGTGGGATTTTTCACTGCATTATAACGACGATACTGTCTGTAACTACTGTTTCTGCATTTAGCCTTGCTGCATATCGCTGTGCTGGTGCACCACCTAGCATACTTTGGGGTAGCTACCCAGCAGTTGGAAAAGGTGGCCTTGAGAACTACACATTCTGTCAGCTCTGTTCAAAGCCAAAGTCACCTAGGACTCATCACTGCCGTTCATGTGGAATGTGTATATTGGACATGGATCATCATTGCCCATTTGTAAGTGTGTTTACTGTTCGCTTTTCTTTCTTTCTTTCTTTCTTCCTTCCTTTCTTTCTTTATGGGTGCAGTCTGGAGAAAAAGGTCTGGCCCTCAGAATGTTATATAGTGGTCTTCTTTTGTCCCCAAAACATGTTTTTACATCTAGAAATTTTGACTTACCAATAGAATTCAGAAATTTCAGATGCTCGAAAACCTTGTTGTCAATAACCATAATACACCAGGCTCTGGACTGAAGTTTGACTTTGACTTAAGTTTTTACTCCAGTCAGCCTAGATGTGGAAGTCATTCAGTAAAGTTCATGAAAGTTGTGGAGGTAAGCATCTCACCTCCCAATCATGTTCACTGTCATCTGCAAGCAAGATTCTTGTAAAACCAAAGAACCTTGACACGGGTGTGGTATTGACCAAAGCCGTCAAACTTGCAATATATAGCACACTTGGCCTGTTGGTGCCACCTGTTCCTTTTAAGCAACTTATCCGCATTGCAGACGAGGATCATGTGACCTATGTTACATAATTCGGATATGTGTGTTAGGTTTGGGCGTGTGTTTTGAGCGTTCGATATATTAAAATTTTCTAATCTTAAAAAGCATGAAAACAAACCTGAGTGTAATGTGGGGGAAGGGAAGACCAAAATTTACATGGTAGAGTTAGTAAGGAAATATATGATAATATGTGGTTTGACTAAGGCTATGGTCTTAGATACATTGGAATGGAAAAATAGGATTGATGTAACCGACTCTGTGTAGATGGAAAAAATGCTTTGTTGGGTCAAGGACAGGAAAATAATAAAAAATTCATATTATTTAGTATTCCTCTTTCATATACTGTTGTAAAGCATAAAACGGAAGCGAATGGATAAATAAAACAAGTAGAACACACAAATATTACGTGGTTCAGCCACTAGGGCCTACATCCACGGCACAAAGAGCCCAAAGGGCTACATCACTTTTATAATACTTTCTCAATTCATATACAATACAATGGTGGATTCTCCTTTATATAGGAGAATAAATTATGAGAATGGAAAGAATTAGAAAATAGGAAACAAGGAGGATTTTTCTCCACTAATTCCTCTAGTAACACCAAATCTTCAATAATAGGAAATAACTTCAATTACTGAAAGATTTTTCTCCACTGATTCCTCCATTAAATCTTCAATACTCCCCCTCAAGTTGAAGCATGAATGTCTAACTTGCCATTGAGATGACGAGTAACAAGTGTGAATGATGAAGAGAGAAGAGAGAAGATAAAGAACAATGCTACCGAACACACCGACAGCCCAAACAAGTCAACCAAAAACTGCCGAAGACACGACAAAGGCGAGGACAATGCTACCGAACACACCGGCAGCCCAAACAAGTAGATAAAAACTGTCGGAGACACGGCAAAGATGAAGACAATGCTACTGAACACACCGGCAGCCCAAACAAGTCAATAAAAACTACCGGAGACACGGCAAGGACGAAGAACATTACTGTCGAACAAATCGGCAGCCCAAACAAGTCACGAATAACATCGAGAAACCCTTAGCAACATTTCTAAGGGAATACCCCAAAATAGGGGTCCGAACCTAGGAAGAGAAATCAGGCTTGTAAAGCATAAAACGGAAGTGAAGGGATAAATAAAACAATTTGAATTACGTGGTTCAGCCAGTAAGGCCTTCATCCACAGCACAAAGAGCCCAAAGGGCTACATCACTTTTATAATACTCTCTCAATTCATAGACAATACAATGGTGATGAGAATGGAAAGAACTAGAAAATAGGAAACAAGGAGGATTTTCTCCACTGATTCCTCTAGTAACACCAAATTTTCAATAATAGGAAACAACATCAATTACTGAAAGATTTTTCTCCACTGATTCCTTCATTAAATCTTCAATATATACTATAAAATAATGTACTCCCTCTGTCCCAAAATAAATGTCTCTTCCAAAAGAGACATTTATTTTGGGACAAAGGGAGTATTTATTTAACATAGTGTTAATTGAAATGTGATATTGACTCAGATTGGTTGCAGGAGAGAGAGAGAGAGAGAGTACGATGATTCTTCTCATCTCAACACCCACATATAATTATATTGTTAATTAACTAATAATAAGAAAAATACCCCATTCTGGAATATTCTAACACACCCCCCCAGTTGGTGCATATATATCCTTCGTGTCTTAACTTGCATAAAATGGAATGAAAATACCAATTACAAAGACTGTCAGTGAACTCATTAGCCAACTGTTCTTTGCTTTCTGAAGGGCATACATATTAGCCCATCATTTAGTTATTCCTTGTTGAAATATCTGTCAAAGTTGGTTTGCCCGCAGTCAAGTTTAGATGATCCATTATAGTAACTTCGGAACTTGGTTGCAAAATAGAGCAAATTCTTACCATTTTCTCTTTGTGATCTTTTAAAATTTTAAGCAAGTAATAACTATAAAAAGAAATTGCTTGATATAAATTTATTAGACCTCTCCATATTATTGAGACTTTTCAAAGCTTTCCACGTCCTTCAAAATTTTTAAGCTTTCCTCTTTCAGAATATCTCTCTTCACTATTTCTTCAAACAGTTTATTAAACAAATTCTGAAGTTTCTTCTAATTATCATTTTCATCACCATCTTTGTATTCTTCTTCGTTAGACTCATAATCACTCAAAATAGATGGATGAGATTACTCTGCTACTAACTTTTTAGGTCAATCAAAAGATCTAAAAAAACACCAACATTAAGAACAACCACAACAAAAACATTATGAGAAGTATCATCATTGAGATGAGAAGAATTATTAAGATGATAAGAATCAGAATCAGAGTTTGTCACATTCATTGATTGACTTCGGTGCTGTTTGATAAAACTGAAAATTAAGCACTGAAAATTTCAAGTACTGAATTTTAAGCACTGGAATTTTAAGTGCTAAATATATTAATCTGTAAACTTGTATTAATTTTAAGCACTGAATTCATTAAGATTGTTTGTTAAATGCAAAAGCTGAAATCTGAATGTTGTATATATTACATTTTTGGTTTGAATATCTTCTACACATAATATTATTATAAAAGATACTATATTAAAACACAAGACATATATATAAAATAATGAATTTCACCAAAGAAATATATCAATTTAACAATGGATATTAATGTCAAAACTGATCATAAAAATTTCAAAATCAACATATAAAATGAATAACTTACGAAAATGAAATATTTATGAGAAGGAGATTAGAATTCACGCACAAATGATTTGATTTTTATTTATATAGTAGATTTGCATTATAACAATGGTGTGGGAGTTTCATTGCATGATTGTTGATTATAAATTTGAGTGAACCATGCAGTGTGTGTGTGTGTGTATATATATATATATATATATATTTATTTATTTATTTATTTATATTTTGTTGAATATTATTTATATTTACATTATTTGAGAAGAAAAATACAATGAAACATGTGAGAAATTGGAGTAAACTAAAAAAAAAATCCATCGGAAGGGAATAGAAATGCAAAGTGGAAATAGAAAGTCCATCAATACGTTTAATTTCAAGAGTAGCATCAATATGTTTAATTTCAAGAGTTGAAAAAGTGATGGAGAGCCTAAAAATATAATATTTGAAGGTAACATTGTCATTAACAAAATATTTTAAAACCTAAAATTACTTACCGTCTTCTGCAATAAGCGTTAAGCAAGGTCCGTGACGCTTAAAATTTTGGCCTGTTTTAAGTTACTGCATAATATTTTAAGTGGTAACCTAAATGTTTTCAAACACGCTAATTTTAAAAGTTCGCTTACAATGTTCTGTGTTAAGTGCTGAATAGCGATATCAAACAGGCCCTTCTTCTTAGACATCCTATTCTTTTAAAGAAATTTATGAGCTATATGACCTTTCTCTTGATGATTCCAACATTACAACAACCACAACCACCACCACCACCACCACCACCACCAAGCCTTTTCCCAATTACTTTGGGTTGGCTACATGAATCCTATATTTTCATTTTGCTCTATTTAATGCCATAGCCTCGGTCAATCAACATGGTATGATTTCTTTCTTTACTAACTCTACCCACGATTTGGTCTACCTCTTCCCTAGTATTACCCTCAATGTGGACTATAACAGTTTTTTAATTGGTGCACTTAAAGGTCTTCTTTGCACATGTTCGAACCATCTTACCTGATTTTTTCTCATTTTATCTCTAATTGGTGCTACTCCAACCATCTTCCGAATGTGATCATTTCTAATTCTATCCGTTCTAGTCTTACCGCACATCCATCTCAACGTTCACATTTTTGCCGCACTCACTTTCTGCAAATGTTGTTTTGTAGCTTCCCTGGTTCCGTTAAGTATGGCTGGTCTAATAGCTGTTCTGTAGAACTCCCCTTTTAATAGTAAGGGAATTCGCCTATCACACAATATACTAGATGCACTCCTCCATTTAACCCATCCTATCTTGATTGTATGATTAATGTCATCTCCAATTTCTCTATCATTATGAATAATTGAGCCTAAATAACGAAAACATTCAATTTCTTTACCTCTGGATTCTCAATCCTCACTTGTTTCCCCTAGAGGTGTTCTAATTATAGTCACACAAACATCATACATGTCTTATATTGTGTCAATGTATCCCTTTGTGACTCCTTTCTTTTCTAAAACCTCCATATTAGTTCTTTAGTTACTTTCTCCAATTCAATCAAAACCATATGGAGATCTCTCTTCTTCTCTCTATATATTTCCATTAGTCTCCTTAATGAGTGAATAACCTCCATCATTGACCTACCCAACATGAATCCAAATTGATCCAACACTTCCATTTCGCGTCTTAGGTGTTGTTCAATCACTCTCTCCCAAAGTTTCGTAGTAACTCATTAGTTTAATACCACAGTAATTATTACAACTTTGTGCGTCCCCTTTATTTTTATAAATATGTACTAGAATACTTTGGAACCACTCATCCGACATCCTCTTAGTTGTTATTATCTTATTAAACAAGTTTGTTAACCAAGACAAGCGAACTTCTCCTAGACACGTCCACACCTCAATAGGAATGCCGTCGAGGTCCTAAAGCCATCCCTGGTCTCATCTTCCTTAAGGCATTCCTAGGACTTTACTTTGCTACTCTTTTAATGTATGTAGTCATCTTATTCCACATTAAGTTTGTTTCATTTTCTACATTCCATGTTGCTTATTTAACATCCTATTTGTAAATAATTGTACTTTCTCCCCTCTTAAATTCCACCACCTAGTCCTTGGGTTTATGGTTCCATTTCTCCTTTTAGGTTGTCCTTTTATACATAATCTAAAACAAGAAGCCTATGTTGTGATGTTAGACTCTCTCTCCGGGAATAACCTACAATCTTCGCTTGTTAATCTATCTACCTTTCTAGTTAAAAAGTAATCAATTTACTTTGTATTTGATCCAGTTTTAAAGGTTATTAAATGTTCATCTCTCTTTATAGAATAGGTATTCCTAATTATAAGATTACATGCGATCGCAAAATCTAAGATAGTCTCCCTGGCATCATTTCTATCTCCACCAAATCCATGTCCACCATGTACCATCTCATATTGTCCACTCTCTTTTCTTACATGACCATTAAAGTCTCCTCGTCCTATATACACTTTTTCTCCTTCGGGTATCCCTTGCATCAATATCCATAGGTTCCCAAAATTGTGTTTTAATATTGTCATTTGGTCCTCCTATTTGGGGTGCATACGCGCTAACTATATTAACTATGTTTCCTCCTAATATGAGTTTAAATAATATTATCCTATCTTCTTTTCTAATAACAGCTACCACCTATTCTTTTAAGGTCTTATCAATGATTATCCCTAGCTTTTGCACCTACCCACTTAGTTTCTTGTAAAAAAAACAAAAATAATTTTTTTTTGATAATAAAGATGAAATAGAAAGCATTCAAAAGGGAAACGCATCTCGGAAGCTAAACAAAGGCCAAAAGCCAAAAGGGACCCTAAGGACCCAAAGAAGCCAAAAAATCAACAAATTCCTCTAAAGATGTACAATATCTCCCCATAACCCAACAAAAAAGAGAGCCAACAATAAGATATTTTAAAGCCCTAATAGAAGACTCCTCTCCATAAAAGGATCTTCTATTCCGCTCCTTCCATAAACACCACCAAATGCAGAGGGGCGCCACCCTTTAAAAATCACGAACATGGGATCCCATAAGGCACCCTCTCCAAGCATCAATCAAGCCTCTCAAAGACCGAGGCATGACCCACTAAACTCCAAACAAAAAGCCATGGGACAATGCAAAAGGAGATGTTCGATTGACTCTCTATCCTTCTTACACATGCGGTACCAATAATTGACAGTGACCTATCTTCTCCTTCTCAGGTTATCAAGTGTCAGAATCTTGCCCCACACCATAGTCCAAGCGAAAAAGGCTACCTTAAGAGGAGCCTTGGTGCGCCAAACCTTCTTCCAAGGAAAAAGAGGTCCGGAAAAGTCCGAGGCATCTAAACAAAGAGCGCACATTAAATCTCCCCTGAGGAGAGGGCACCCAAATGAGAGCATCCGGGCCTCCGCCATCAAAGACCTGACGATACAAAAGCCCCAAAAAGCCAACAAACAGCCTTGGAAATGTCTTGCAGATAAGAGTCGCCAACCAGGGCATGTCTATCAACGGCAATCCTGAATAGCCCGGGAAAAGAACAAGCCAAAGGGCGATCACCACACCATAAGTCCTCCCAAAAACGAGTGCCCTTGCCATCTCGAACTTTGAATCTGATATGTTAAGAAAGTTCATCCCAACCCTTCCGAATAAATTTCCAAACACTTACACCCTCTGGGGTTCTAACCGCAAATGAACACCATCCGCCTCTCTCCTCCCCGAAACGGCTCGAAATAACCCTCCTCCAAAGTCTGTGGTGCTCGCCACAAACCTCTGTTCCTTTAGCCGCTTATAGTCCAAGTCCCTATCCTAAGCATACTATCCTGGGCTAACTTCTTTACCCACACTAGTCCAGAAAAACGCGGGAACCCTTGCCAATTTTTTACTGCACCCGGTTACTGATGCAGTGCCCATTGCCCATTTTTTGAAGCATCCGAAAGCTGATGCAACGCGCCGCTTAAGGGGAACGCCCTAGCATTTAGTTGTATATTCATAGGATTCATGTTCATATTGATGATGACAAAGATTTATGCCGCCTGTCAAGCTACCTTGCAACTCCCCTCCTTTATCCGGGCTTGGGATCGGCAGTGTAAAAGAACATAAGCAGAGTTACAATTCCAACATTCACTTTAATTTTATTGGTCATTCGATTTAAAACTTTTGTTCAGCTTTGACGATGTACTTGTTGATCTGTTTTTATTAAATTCCTTTTAAAACTATCGTGCATCTTATTTTGTATTGGAAAAATTATTAAATTTTCTAGTCAACAAAGCAATCTCATTGCTATCAAAATGATTATTTGACTCATTAAATTAAATCTCAATAATTTTCAAAGCAGTACTTTTATTTTTTGAAGATTGTGGCAAATTAAGCTCACAAGCCTTTAATGAACAAACAACTACTTTTTTGATTGAGTCAACATATTTGTTTTCTTCTAGAGTTGTTTACTTTAGGTTGAAATCTAGTAGGCAAAGTTCTCAGTATCTTTCTGACAACTCTATATTTAGGTATTCTCTCATATAGGTTAAACTCATCAAAGGTTTCATAGTCTTCCGTTATAATTACTTCAAACCTAGTTGTGACTTGTGAGCATTTGCAATTTTTAAATTTGACACTGGTGGTTTCTTCATGTGCAACTTCTAAAGTTTGCACATGGATTTCTAAAAAAATTCTCGTGCTGACCGTATTGAAATTTTCATCAAGTCCTTAGAGTTTGCATTCCTAGATCCACAATCATCTTTAGATCAATTTCCCCTCAGTTTTGTTAAGAGTCATATGGTTTGTAAATGTTCCTTCAGTTTTTGAATGGAGTGTTTAATCTGTTTCAAGAACAAGCCAAATGTTTTCACCAACTAACCCCTAAGAAAGGCTTCATCCGAGATTTGGAATAGGTATTATTGTTTCTGTTAATTAAAGGGGGTCGAAAAACTATTCCAACACTCGTATGTCAATCCATATTTTTCAAAACAAAATTTAAAACCATTAAAAAGAAATAATGAAAGTGTTCTTTCAGAAACTTTGTGAAGAACTGACACTATTTTGAGCAACTTGCTTTGACGCAAAGTGGAAGTTCTGTGCAGAAGAATGCCAAATGGATACACAGATTTAGTAAGTGTTCGTGGTCGCCAGTCCAGCTGAGCTACGGTCTTCTCACACCAATGTATATATGATTTAACTTGTTGCTTATTGCTCTCAAGTCTTAAACGACCAAACTACCTGATAAAATAAAGATAAATACTCTCGAATGTGCTCTAAATCTTTTAAAATACACTAGATTTCAATGTTATTTTATTATAATCTAAGTTAAGACACCATAATAGACCTTTTATGTTGTTAAGGAATCCTAATCCCATTTTAAATTGATTTTGGTACCTTTATCAAACTTGAAAACTGTCTTTTTCCATAAATACACCAGGGGGATTGGTCTTTGATGCAAAATTGATTGATCCAACCATATTAGGATAGAGCAATAATTGCTGTTTTTGAGAGTGTCATCACTCAACAACAGTGCTGGGAATGGTCCATAAGCTTTTGGGATTGGTCCCCAGGTTTTCATTTTGAAAATAACCCGAGATTTATCAAAATCATACTAGAACCCTTAGTTCTCAAGTATTTCAATTATGTGAAGGTATCACATTTAGATATATGGTCCACTCAATTCAACTAAAGTAAGGCTAATGTGTGTGTTTTATTTGATCATGTTACCTTATCATATTATTGCTTAGCAATCAAGATGTAATCTTCAATTTGTCTTTGATCATAGCAATCAAATTCAGTCTTCATTCTTCAATTATATCAAGAGGCAACTGACTAAACTAAACTTGACCAAACTAGAACAGTCCAGAATTTGACCAGTTATAATCATTTTGACACAAAATTGCCAACTCGGCGCATGCAAGTGCTGACAAATTTACTTTTTCTGTATGCAGATTGGGAACTGTGTTGGTGCAGCAAATCACCGGAGCTTCATTGTCTTCCTCATCTCAGCAGTGATTAGCACACTTTATGTTTCTGTCATGTCCACATTTGCAGGACTCCGAATCTGGCCGCCAGTAAAATACGGACCTATTGTTCTTTCTCATGCGTTCAACAGTGATACCGCTTTCAGGACTATGAAGGAAATTGTATATGCTTTTATGAGGTCCACTGAGTTTCTATCCACGAGAGGGCTCATTCTTGTTTACCTGTTTGTTTCTGGTGTTTCAGTGGGGGTCGGGATAAGTGTGCTTGTGTGGCAGCAGCTCTGTTATATATACGAGGGGAAGACTTACTTAGATCATTTAAGTTTGCAGGGGAGTAGTAATGGGATTGGGCAATCAGATTTTCGAAATATTTCCCGTTTCTTCGGTTTCTCGTATTCTGCATCCAGATATTTGCCGATTTCTTTTAATCCTAGGAAGAACCATGAGAAAAGAAACTTGTAGGGGTATGATGACCTCACTCTCTCTCTTTTTTTTTTTTTCTTTCTTTTTTTTTGTCATTTTTTTTTTTTTTGGGGGAAAGTTTCATGAAGTCTTGGGTTTATCTAAATCATGTTGTCATAGTAGTTGCAGTTGCAGTTGCAGTTATAGAATGTAAATTAAACAAAAATTTTATTAATATACTTTTTTGTCCATTCTTCTTTATGCTTTGATGTTTTCCACTTTCCAATGAAAATAGAGTGAACTATATAGGGTTGAATGGTGCAACTATTTATGAGTCTTAGATATGAATCATATTTATGCTGTTACTATTGGATTTTTTTTTTTTTGGTTAATGGACTATTGGATTTTTTTGTTAAACAAAATATGATCAGCTTTTGTTGTTTTGGCTTGAATTTACTGTAATTTGGAAGGGTTTTTGTGGGCTCTCGAACAAATTACAAATAATAAAATCAAATCAAATGATACGTTGTCATCTAACTGAACTAAGCAGGTCAAAGATGAAGCCAAATACTTCACTTTGACCTAATTTAATACATGATTAGTTTACAATCTTTGTCTTTT
Organism: Cornus florida; assembly: GCF_030987335.1. Taxonomy (NCBI): domain Eukaryota; kingdom Viridiplantae; phylum Streptophyta; class Magnoliopsida; order Cornales; family Cornaceae; genus Cornus; species Cornus florida. Next base: position 54,049,357 of record NW_026775574.1, on the reverse strand, counting down.
GAAATAAGAGGCTTGTTATGTCGCGGTTGGACCACTCTGTCCTCTCTTTGGGTGGGAGTCCCCAGATCTGAATACTTTTGGATGGACATTTGGCGTGAGACAATGAAACAAGTCGGGCATTTGGAATCCTATTCAAAAGTTTGAACTACTCTATTTTACTCGATCTTATAAGTCCTGAGACTGTCCATGGCGATGTGGATCAGACCTTAGCCCACTGGTGATTGTACAAAATATTTCCATATTATGAAAACGGCCTTGATAAAATATAATGATTTGCTGGTCGAAATGGGAAGAAATGAGGTTTTGTTATTAGTTTATATTTATGTATTTGTTTGTACACGATATATATGTATTTGTTTGGTGTGTCCGTTTGTACAAGGCTGTGAGCTAAAAGCAAATTATGTTTTTTTTTTTTTTTTACTTGGTTGACTGAAATATTTCAGTCAAAGCGCCTTTTAAAGGGTTAGTGGTACAATTAAATTGAATAAACTCCTTGACTATGGTGATTTTTACTTGTTGCACATAAATGGTCTCCTAATTGTATTGTTTTTGTAATTAAAATCGAAGCCACTGGCTCCATTTGTTTTGAAGTAAAATATTTTTGACATTTTCACTTGTTTGGTTGTGTTTTTCAAATCCATATTTTGGTGTTTTATGAATTTAGAAATACAAACAAAATATCGTTTCTTGTTGCAATGCTTAAGATTGGCAATGGCTCCATTTGTTTCGAAGTAAATGTTTTTCAGATTTTTTTTTTTTTTTTTTTTTTTTTTTTTTTTTTGGGTACTTTCCAACGTTTGATTGTATGTTAAAAGCATAAAAAAACATTTTCCAAGTAAATGAATTTCCCAACAAACTTAAATATTCACGTAAGTTATTTTTCAAATTCTAAATCTATGTTCTCTGACCCTATGCTGCTCAGAGGACTAACGTTTTGATCGGTATTGATTATTGACAACAATTTTGAACTTTGGTTCGATTTTGTCGAGCTTGGCTAAGGGGTCCTGAAGTAGTATAAAATTTGATTTATCTCAGTGTTTGATAAAATGTCACATTGAAAATTTTGATCGATATTTCAAGTCGAGATAAAAATCATTTGTCATGATTTCCTTGTTGAGGGCTGAGCTTTTACTCGAGCAAAGAAAATTATTAAGAAGACCCTGGTTAGTGACCATAATACATTTGTAACAAACAAACCTACAAAGATTGTCAAGCAGTAGTTTTTCCACACACAAACATCACACACATACAGAATGACTATACTAAATTCCCAAATCACTTGAATTTTAGGGATACCCTACCTCTCTCAAATGAATCATTAGGAATCATACCAGTGGGGATCACACTTTAAAAATAATAATAATAAAAATAAAAATAAACCTCAGGGCTCCATTTGTTTGGGTGTAAAATATTTTCTTATTTTTTGGTATTTGGTCGTAAAATATTTACAAAAAAATTATTAAAATCTAACAATTATAACTTACCCATCAATTTTCAGCAAGTTATACACGATACGCCCGATGGACTTAACCTAGAGCTTTGCCAAACACCGAAAAAATAAAAATAAAAAATATTTTACCTGAAAAAAGAAAATCTTTTCCAATGAAAATATTTTACGTGGAAACAAATAGAGCCTACCTATAAAATGCAACAGCCAGCATTGCAAAAAGTTGAACATGTGACCCAAGTGAAACATAAAAGACGTAGTAACAGAGAATGAATCCCTCCTTGACTTGCATGCTGTTGTAAGTTTTGCATTGCATCACAAAAGAACATCTGCAAATACAAATAACTAGAGCACATACTGTAATTAAATTACATGTGATTGATCAACTTCAAACCATAGTGGACGATTGTGTGATTCATCAGAACCAGTGACAAAAGTAGCTAGACAAGATGGGACATAAATACCTACTAAACCCTGGAAGTCCCGTCTACTAGATTAGCACGAGACCGATTTAGAAGTCAAAAAATTGGAGCTGCTCCGTTGGATTAAAGTTGCCAATCTACCGGAGAACTCCCCATTTTCTCCAAGATCTGGTTTGTGCGAGAAAAATGCCTGTACACAATTATCAGCAATAGAAAATTACCTCAACATTAACATTATGTTCATGCCCTTAAAACGAATATAATTTTCTTCCATATCATAAAACAACTTTTTCACTTGAAACTACAAATGTTAACACGGACCCATGAACACCAGCCTCCATTTTAAGCACAATTAATCTATGTGATCCCAACTCGTGAATAAAAGAAGGATTGAAGTAACCACACACTGAAGCATGACTGTGTGAATCCAATGACTTGAGGAAGGTCAGGATTCACTTGGTATTACTGTGAACCAGATTAATGGTAATAGCTGCTGCAAATGTGAAATCCAATGACTTGAAGGAAGGTCAGGATTCAGAGAGGATTACTGTGAACCAGGTTACTGGTAATAGCTGCTTCAAACTGAGTACTACCACTAAACTAAATCACAAAAATTCTCACATTCGTCTCCATTCCTGCTTCCATTTAGTTTTAACGAGCATAATCAATTTCCCTTTCCCAAATATGCAAGCTAACTAGTACTAATAGGAGGATGTGAGGTATTCGGTTTTCCGCCAAGACCTCATTCCTCTAATATGATTCACTGAATCAGCATAGAAGGACCTAATTTTGTCTCTTTTTTTTCTCCACTTATAAGAAAACTCTAGGAATATGGTTTATTTTCCTCTATTTTCTCTCCTCTTCAACCTTATCCTTTCTTTTCCTTTCCCTCTAAAACTCAACTCCAAAACGCGCTCGCAAGTTCAAATAACACTTGAGGTAAGCTTACATCTACATTTAATTTGATCAAAATTAATAGAACAGTGTAGACTTGATACAAAATATCATCAAGGGTATAAACAAACCTGCATCCAAAGAAGCCTCTGTTTGCAGAAAAACCAGAAGGGTGAGCTGCTTTGAGAACATGGTGCTTTGTCTCATCAATCAACCTGTATGACATTTTGCTATAAGAATAATAACAACAGTTCAATTCTTTCTGAAGTTCCTATATTCTACCAAATTTTCTCATTAAGGCAAGCAAAACTCGAAGTTATCCCTTGTTATTTAAATTTCCAACTTAAATATCATTCTTAACCTTTTTTATTAAACCGAGTTTAATGCTTTCTTCACTCTCAATTTCATAATATATTGTTGATAAATAAAAACTCATGTTATTTCATCACTGATATTTTAAGCTTTTGGAGTAGCTAGTTGTTAACATGGCATTGAAGCAGGAAAGGCCTAGGCTTGAATCTCACCCCTTGCAATAAGATAAATGCACGTACTTGACCATCTCACCAAGGGGAAGTTGGCCACATTTTGTCCATAGTTCTATGCAATCTCACTAGCTAGAAACAGAAAATTTGGCTACACATGAGGAGTGTTCATGATATAATTACACAAGTTTTATATATCCTCTCCAACAGTAAACTTCTTGAGCAGTTGGTTAACATTCGAGTAGAATAATTCCTGAATATACATTTCGAATATAAAAAATCTTCAAGTGGAATAATTCCTGAATCCACATTTCTCAAACAGCATGTCAATGTATTACTCTTTCTGTAGCACTTGTGCCAATTGTTTATTTTTTGCAACTTCAACTAGGTCGATCAACTGACCACCACTAGATCGTGTCACATAATGTGACGTCCCTCATCGGGTGAGAGAAGTTGCTAGCATTTATAAAGGGGATATCTCCTCCCTGTGTAGGCATGTTATAAAATCGTGATCTCCAAGAGGGTGCAAAGTGTGAGATCGGTCTCGACATATGGTATCAGAGACAATCCCCAACCAGAATATGGGGGGAAGTGTTGGATCCTGAGAGTGGGTGATGATGATGTCCCACATCTCGCCTGGGGGAGAAGTTGTTGGCACTTCTAAGGAGATGCCTCCTACCTAGTGAACACGTTTTATAACTCTGAGCTCCAAGAGGATGTAAATCAGACAATATCTACACAGTGTGAGTTGGGTCTTGACACATAACTCTACTACCCTATCTAACTGTTGTGCCGTTCAAGCCACCTTGTTTTATTCGATTACTCGGTTGAGCTCCACTAAATTTGTTGTTTTATGCCTTTACCCAATGAATTCAAGACTTCACAAGATTTAGAAACATTTTTGTGTATTAATTCAACATATCTGATTTTTTACAATATTAAATTTAGTTTCATAACCGTACATTGCCATCCTAACACTACAAGAATAGAGAAAATTTTCCGTGAATGATGTCCGGAGAGATGTTCTAAGTTGAAATTGTTCAATCAAGTTGATGCTTTTCTGCACATTTATCTTGTCAAGTGTGTTTTGGTATGCTAAATATATTGATGAAGCTTTTAATAAAGAAGTTCAGAGCCTCTGCAGCCAAGATTACTAAATGAAATTACCTGGATTTTGCTTGAGCATAATTTCCCCATAGAAGAAAAACAACTCCTCTCTTCTTTTGTGAAATTGTCTTGATGACAGAATCAGTAAATTGCTCCCAGCCTTTTTTCGCATGAGAATTCGGCTGATGCTGCCTAACTGAAGAAATTAAGAAAATATAAGTTAATGGAACAGAGTTAAAAACAGAAAACCACTCCAATATGCTAATGCTCTAGAAGAAATTGCCATAAAAATATTCAATAAGTAGCACAACTGTTGACTTACATGGACTTGGGGTTTTATGTTTAAATGTCAAACTCCTCGTACATCAATATTTTAATACAGGGGAACAGAGCTAAAATACCAAAGTTGTCAATTTTATTTTCTATGCCCCAAGTTGAATTGAAGCATCAAGCAACATAGTTTGCCCTGCACGGAAACTGTGCCCATTTTTTAATACTCGTGTTGTCTAAGAACATTTTGAGAAATTACACTTAGGATATGATCCAGGAAGAAATACCTTTGCTTGATCTAGCCATCTCAACCCCCAAGAAGAAACATAATGTAACCCAAGTGTTTTATTACAAATTCTCTAGCTAGATGATCCTTAAATCGGGAGACTTCCTTGGTATCATCTCATCAACTCAAACTATTAAGGCATCATGCCTCTCATTCACTTAATGAACACGGTATAATCTCCATGGCTGTTTGTAACTTTGTACCCAAATCTTATCATTGCCTTATGAAATTCTTTCAAACCAAGCCCTTGCAGATTGCTTCAACCCATAAAGTGACCTTTTAATACACAACTTCCTTTCAGTTGTTGGAGAAGAAAATCTTTGAGGAATCTTGTTCAGTGATTTAGTACTACCATCTTGGCAATTGTAGTTCAACAGAATTTTGAGTAGAAATGTTTGTCCATCAACACTTGGTGAAGTGTTCAAAGGTCAATCCAATGAAATAAAAGTGGATTTTGTTATGTCACAAGGACTTAGGTTGGCAATTTTTGTACAAAACAGAGCCTGTATTTTATTTTCTAAAATGAAGTTTAGTTAGTTAGCAATGTGTTAACTTTTGATCCAAAATACTTCAATGCAATTAAAGAATTTATCAAGATCAAAAAGGTAAAATCACTCTCAAGTACTAACTCACCAAATTAAAATATTTAGTTGAGCATTCATATTGTTTATGATGGTTGATTGTGTAACATGTGTGATTGAATGCATATAAAAAATATGTAGATTGAAGCCAAGTTTTAATTGGACAATGAGCACGCTCGGTTCAAATAATCAACCAAATTGATGAATCGATTGAACCTTGCAGATTTTTTTTTCCCCCAATTCTGGTTTCAAACACTAAACCCTAATTTTTCAGCTCACAAAACCTATTTAAACTCTCATAAGGCTTCAAAAGTAATAACTCCTGATCATTAGAGCATTTTTGCATCCTTCGAGAACATAAAGGCTTTGAGTGCTTTGTTTCTTTGTCTTTTCATTTTTGCAAACTTCACTAGATGGTGAGTTATCTTTGACTATTGATACTATGATCATTCAAGCTTCAAGTATATTCAACACCATGTTTCACACAAAGAAAGGATAAGAGGTATCTGGACGGCAGGAAGAAGCCAATCACGTGATGAGCGGATTAGTTGATCTACTGCAGCACAACTCGAAGTATCTGACATGAGTCTAAATTAAAGGTTACTTAGATGATTCTAGGGTAACAGTCTGATAACTATGATTCATAACCTTTTCTACATAGTGATTGGTTTTTCCTGGTCTAGGGTCTCATAGTTTCTTCCATAAAGGCTTTCCCCACAAAATTTGTGTGGGATTTCCATTTTATTCTTTGCTTTAAATAAAATAAAAAGAGAACTGAAATTTCAGTATATGTTACAGCAGAGAATTATTAAATTCCCAAGGAATTTGAAATTTCTGTTATAGTTAGTTAAAAAGTTGCAGAAGACTCCCCACCCTCCCTCTTTTTCTATATCTAGTTTGGGACTTAGCTCATGGAGTATGTGAACTTATTTGGATTTAGACCTTGATGAGTGATTTGGGCATTATAGATGATGGACCTACCAGACTTTATTGTGACAACAAAGCAGCCATTAATATTTGCGCATAACCCGGTGATGTTAGATGTATTCTACAACCATTCTTTACATCCTTTTCTCTTGTTCTTTCTCTTATCTTAAAAGTTCAAATCTTCGGCATTTTTAGCGTTCATTGGGTAATGCCTCAGACCTCCATAGGATTGATTAATGCATGGAGAAGATGCCTAGTGAAAAGTCAAGCTCGTGACTATTGGAGGATAGTTCCACACCGTGTTTGGTGGTGCATATGGAGAGAGAGGAATAGCAAAAATTTCAAAGGAAAGGAATCGTCTTTGGCGACCTTGAAAATTCATATTCTTCGTTCTATTTTCTGTTATTTGAAAGGAAGCACTTGCTCCTCGACTGATGACTTAGTTGATCTTTTGGACTCTATTGGTCCTTAGGTTCAATTTTTGCTTTTTGTATTAGGGACGCGTTCCCCTTTTGAGCTCTTTTCTAATCGACTTTTACTTATAAAAAAAAAAAAAAAAAAAAAGGTTCAAATTCTAATCATCCTAGACCTAAATTTCAACTATTATCTACAAAAGGATTCGATAGAGTCAAAATTTGAACAGGAGTAGTTATCCTGGCTACCAGCTTTGTTCTCCATCTCTTTGCCCCAGGTCCCAATCTCCGACTGCTCCATCCTTCCACTCACAAATCCTCTGCTCTCAATCAAATAAAAGTTCTCCTAATCAGTATCAGAGCTTGTTTAAACTTCTCAAGAGGTATGGAATCATATAAAAACACTTGCTAGGGTTTTTAAGAGACATATACATACACACACATACAGACATAAACACGATTGGGAACTTGAAGGCTTGCAATTGAGTTCTCTGCCTATATACCTTTTCCAGCAAGATTTATGTTTCTTGGTTGTTTCACACACCCTAACACTATCTTTGGTTGGAAGGAAGAATGGAAGAGAGGAGGGAAAAGGTACCCTACAAATATGTAAAACAATTTTAACCTTTAATTACTAACAAAATCACTAGTTAACCCCTATCTCTCACATATATAATAAGGGTATATTGGAAAAATATATAAAAAAAACTCTCCTTCCCTTCCTTCCAACAAACAAAAGAAATGTGTCACTCATTCATCCTTTCTACTATCCCTTGCATTCATGATTCAACCAAACAAAAAGTGAGGGAGACGCCTAACCTCCCCAAGGATGTCATATTCATCCCCCCTCCTCTCCCTTCCATCCATTTTTCCATCCCTCCAACCAAATGGAGCTTAAGTGATTTAGATGTACGTATGAATGTTGATTGGTATTGACATTATTTTTTGAATTTATTGATTTAGTAAAGATCAGAAGCAAAAACTTATACTTCTTGCATGTGTTTGTGTGGATGTTTAGCTTTCAGTCAATGTGGAAGTTGGTGGGTCATGTGGAGTGATTGTGTTAACAACAGCAGCATTCGAACTCGAGAGAGCAGGCGTGAGATGACTCGTCAACGGTACAACTCTTTTGTTTAGTCAGTGTAGGGTATCAGTCTTTTATCGAAGTACTGAGTTTCTACTTCTTTGCTTCATAATGGATTAGTTAACACAAGTCTCCATGATTTTCCCAAAAAAAAAAAAAGTGTCTCTCCTATTCTTGATTATTAATTAACTGCTTTGTGTGATTGTGTACTATTCAAGTCACTTCACTTTAAAAATGAGTTGCAATATCTAACTATAATTGAGTCGATAACAAGATTGTGAGAGAGAATTGATTAAGTAAAAATTAGAGAATGATGAAGTTCATGAAAGATCAATGGTAAATGAAAAATGAAATATCTTACCAGTAAGAACAGCGTTGAGCAAGAGCACACCCTGCAATATTGCAGTATCATTGTCATTCTTAGTTTTTAAGACATAATACTATGACATAGCATGTCATATCAGATTAAATAAGACATATAAAAATGCAACAAATTTGATTTAGTAGACAGAATTATCTAGTAAAATAAATATCAGCAGCACAGCAAATGGCATATGCAATACAAGTTCACAATGCCTTTCTTGATGTCAAAACTGAACAATTACTTACTTCGAAGGCATTATTCAAATAAAGTGACAGCTTTAAAATTTTAATTTTTCATACTGCTGACGGCCTTTTTGAGATAGAAATGCAGATACTACTATATCATTAAATGGCAGATCAGGTAATTGACATCATTCTCTGTAAAGATTTTGTCTATTGTAAAGCATTGCTCCTTGGATAGAGATGAGATAGTCTACCCATCAGGGTAAATTTGATGCAATTGTTGATCGCAATCATATAAAATAAAAAGAATATAAAAACAATTAGTTTAGTGGGACCAAGAGATGCAATCAATTTCAATCAATTATTTGGACACTTAATGAATTGCATGAGCAATTTTCCACACACACACACACAAAAAAAAATAATAATAATAATAACAACAAATGGAAGATGTCAGGGTAATCATAGAAATCATGATGAAACATTAATTATAATATAAGCAATCATGCAAATCAAATCGACTATGAGAAAGAAGTTTACAACTAGGTTAACAGTTCTTAAACCATAGAAGAACCACTTGTTACCTCTTGACACAGACTGATCAACCAAACTCTCTACTTGAGTATGTTCCATCAACAGATCTGCTCCTCACATGATCTGTTTATCCAATCAGTGATTTGAACTCTAATGCTAGTCATCCAACCTTTCATGTGTAGGTGTTGTCGTTGACCAACCTTCAAATTTTCAATGAAACTCTTTACTTTTTTCTTTTCTTTTTTTGATACATACTGAAACTCTTTACTTTAAGAACTCAATCACAAATTAATATAGGGTAGTGTCTGAAGAACTTCACTTGTGATTGAAAAACAAAGCTCTCAATCTCTCTTACACTTGTTTAATTGTTCTCTTGTGTTATTCTTATGTTTAGAGAACCCTAGATTATCTTTCTATAGTGTTGATGTGATTAGAAAATTATTACTAATGTTTTAGAAAGTTTAAAAACCTTTTTGGACTTGGAAATGTTTTTTTTCCAACTTTGGGCGTCCATTCAATTGATCAATGCATTGGTCGACACCTCGTGTTTTTCTCAATGGATTAAGCTTTTGGTCAAGCTATTCCAGAGTAACTTCGATTGAAGGACGTTCAGGTTTGATCAATTAACATTTTTTGCTGAACCTGACAGCACATAGCCTTACTTTGAACACTTCGATGGGCGGTAAAGCAGGCCAAAAATTAGGCATATAGTCTAGTTTCTGAATATATAAAGCTCATAAAGAAATTCAAAGTATTTTATTTTATATGAAATTTTGAAGGTCAGTTTTCCCAACATGAACTCCTTACCAAAAACCACTTTTAAATTGGTTTTCAACTTAAAACTCAAAATTTAAGCTTTCTAACCAACATTAAAGTTTCCAAATTCATTCTTAAATAAATAATATTCAACTTCATAATTATATTTAAAACTAATTATTAATTAGTTTTAAAATTTCTGAAAATTAGTCTTCAATTAAATCAAACTTAATTCAAATTTAATAATAATCATAAGAACCTAATTTTAATTGATAAAATTTTTGTTTATTATATTTATGAAAAAGAGGGAGGGGATGGATGATGGGAAAATACGAGGGAGAGAGTCGATTACCATCTAAGAAGCATAGACACAGATATGACATGGACGCGAGTCACGACGACACAGCAAATCGTAAAAAATTAAGATATAGACACCAAGACACAGCGGGGACACGTTGACTAATAAATATATAGTTTTATATATATATATATATATGATCCTGTATTTTAAGAGTAAATTGAGTCAATAATGAGATTGTGAGAGAGAATTGATTAAGTGAAAAAATGAGAGAGAGAGAGAGAGAGAGAGAGAGAGGCGATTACTTTAGCATCTTTTGGATCCAAAAAAAATCAATGGGGGCAAGAGTATATAATAGAGTATTTTCAAAAATTGAGTGGGGGCATTTTTTTAATTTTAACAAAATATATAGATAGTAATACAAATTAAAAAATCCCATGCCCCCACTGGGCCTATGCTAGGTCCGTGGCTGATCCTATGGTCACTTATTTCTTTATAATGTGTGATTGATGAAGCAAGATGTCAATGTAGTCTTTTGGCTCAATCTTCCTTCAATCTACAATCACAACTTCAATATCAATGTGAACCTTCCACTAGAGTACACAACATATAGACCATGACACAACTTTTGCTCACGGAATATGCCTACACGTGACATATTGTTCTTTCTAAAGAAGACCTTGTAACGTGCTTTGAGTGGGCTTAGAGTCAATACATATGTAGGGTTTTGTATCCCGCCAAAATTTGACCTTTTTTCCTTTCTGGAGTTATAGCTATTTTTAAACTTAATATTTTGTAATAATCTTTATATGTCCAGAAAGTAGACTCCACAAACTTTCCAATAATATATGCTTGGTTAGGACTTCATTTAACCACTTAATGAAGCCCCAGAATCCAAGTCTGTTGTGAAGTCTGCTGCTAAACACAGCACAAGAAATTTGTTCCGATACAACTTCCTTAAGTACCAGGACAGCATGCTCAAGATAGTCAAGAACTAGTACTAGTCCCTAGTTCCACCGGTATTTGTCAGGGCAGCGATTTTAATAGGGATTCACACCGATTTGGAATTTAACTCACCCAAAACACGTCGAAAATATTCCAAATCAATTTGTAATCATTTTAGAACCTGAATAAGGGTTTCTAAAGCTTATAAAAGGGCATTAAGGGATTACATAACATACACACATACACATAAGATTGGTAGCTACAAGTATGGAGTAAAAAAAAAAGGCATGGCAACATTATTAGATCAATTTTACCTGTATAGCCCATTTTTCCAAATTCCCATGGGAAGGAATCGTGCAGCATAGATCCTGGAGAAGTTCCTTATATATGTTTACCAGACTTGAAGGAACTTTCATGCCTTCAGGCACAGAGAAAGAAAGGCCCATTGCTTGACCAGGTCCATGATATGGATCCTGACAAAAGAAAATACCAAACGATAATTCTATATTTATTCCTTCAACATTTTTTTTGATAACATATTTATTCCTTCAACATTTATGCTAATAATTATTTACAAGGAAAAGCTATTGCATAACCGTATTGCCATTTTCATTCCATCACCAAAAAATGCATTTTTATGAGACGCAGCAATATTTTAGTAATATGCTAAAAAGATTATCAGATCACAAAACAGAAACCCTATGAACGATGTGACAAGTTTGGCAAATTAAAGCAATCAATAATAAAATGTTCCTTTACTGTATAATCAGGAAACGTCATGGTGACCAAAAGGCTTCAGCACATAAAAATACCAAGGAAGAACAAGAAGAATGTGCCCCAAAAAACACAACAGCGACAGTCCAGAGTTTTCAAAAGCAACTCCAAACCCCACTCCAAATGATTAAAATTACAGCATGGAATATCAGGGCTTCAAAAACCCTTCTTCTTTGAACTAAAATTGATGTCTTAAGCAACAACGAGACTAGAATGAGACAAGTTAAACATGGACACTGTCCATAAAGCTATTTCTAGAGTTGGCCTTTTCTTCAGGACTATAGTTGTGCAACCATAGATAGATCCCGGAGTCACTGGAATCCCCCCACAGTTCATGTTTGGAGAATATAAAAAACTGATCAGCCCATGTTTAATATCCTTCTAAATATTTCAATTTTTGATCAGATATGGAGAAATTCCATCCCACACTTCGAAAATCTGGAAACATAATATCAAGGAACTGTATACATTCCATATTGCCCTACCCAATTAAAAGTTCAACCAAATCCAAACATTCTCAAACCGAAAAAACATAGACAGCACGATAGCCTCATATCAACTTCAAACCCCAAAATTTCCCAAACATTCAAAAATTCATTCAGAACAACCCTTCTCGACCACCTTTAACCCTCTACACAAAGCATTTGAACAATCCAATTACAAATCCATGGTCGGTTCTGAACTTAATAAGTAACCTCCCATTAAGAGCGCTCCAAGCTAACCATTGGACATGTAGTCAACCCTCCAATTTCCAACGTTGACTGAAATTTTCATAACTCCATTGGCCTCAATATAAAAAATGAACAATGAAATGGATTCAGCACATACAAATTTAGGGGGAGAGCTCAACAATGCAGTCACAATAAGTCAATGAAAAAGTAAAAAATAAGCCTATTCATACATATCCAAATTTCGGCCTCCAGAAAAGTGTCGAGTGCAAATATGAAATGATTTTTCCCAGCATTTGGAGATCGTGGTCCTTAATTAAATTGATTTTTCAAGATTTTTCATTAGAGAAATCACTACCATTTGAAAGTTGGAGAATTTAAAAGTGCAAAAGCTTAATTTTGCTCTTAAGGAGGGAGAGTTGACTTTTATTCCTTTGGTATTTATTTTTATACTATTCTTAAGGAAGTCAAATGGGGGTGTTTGCTTATTTACATGTAATGACATAGAGAAAAAAAAATGAAGATAATCCAATATGAGGATATTTACTAAAAACTTATTCAGGTAACAAAGCACGGGAGTGTAATAAGCATGTTAAACATGCTCAATGAAGAAAACAGTCAAGAGCGGTGATGGACATGCACACTGGCTAAAAATGTACAGTTCGCAATTCCCTTTTGTGCACTAGTAAAAAAACAATGAAAAATAGCACATGAGTGGCACCGTCACTCGTAAATTCAATTGGGAGCACAGCAAGCCCCCATAAATTGCCACATGTCCCACATGATCTTGAATTTGATGGGGACTAAAATTTTTAATTTACGCACAAAGAAGTCACACACCAAAACAGCCTTAGTTTTCTATACATAAGCAGGTCGGACACACTCATAAGTCAATTATACACTGAGCATGTCAAAACAAATTTACATGGTGAGTAAAATCCTTTAAATACACAAAATTGCCTACCTTGATTCACCACCCCTAGGAAATTTTAAGTGTGGCAACTCATCAAAACTGTCACCAGCACGATCTAAATGCCCCAACGTACCCCAAAGTTCCAAATATGTCCATATTAAGTTATTTAATATTCCCAAGCTACCCTCATTTCATCCACATACACACTTCACCTCCTCTTATTTCACAAACTTAAACTCCCTCCCAAAAATAGACACCCCTGCCCCTTTGCACTATCACACTTTCCTAGCGTCCAAGTCTTATTAATTCCAAAGCTAATCTAAGCAAACCAAGGAAGAAGGAAAAGTTGAAGACAAACCCAATTTGTGGGTGTTTGAGCAGTTTCCATTTTCCCCCTTCAACACATTAAGTAATCTATTCTACTTTTAATGCATTATATATTTATCATTTATTGCCTTCTACACATATTATCTTTTCAATACATACATTATGCACTAATACAGGTTTGAACTGCTAAATAATATACGTTTCAAGTGGAAATATCACAAGTATCATCTCGCCACGATGATTGCAAGGAAACCATCAGAAAAATCCTTTTTATATCGCATTAACTTTGAAACACATGCATATAAATTACCTTTCACTATGATCAATGTAGTGGATTGTAAACCTAGAAGGAAATTATGTTTACATGGAAATGAAAGAATCTGTAGTAATTATGAACGAAATGTTATGGAATCAGAAGTGGTTGTAGCTTATTTTCAGATAAATGAATTGTCAAGAGTTCGCATTAGAGTTGATTTGATTTGTCAACTTTTTCACTCACACCCCAACAAGAAAAAATCTGCCTTACACGAAGTTGCCTGTTATACCCTCTTCAAAAACAACTAATTCACCTGTCATTACTTCATCAGGGCCATGAATATGAAAAATGCCACCAATTGTTGAACAATGGAGTTGTAATTCACTAGTTATTACATATACTCACCAAATCTAGACCAATATATGTGTATACACACACACACACACACACGAGGTTATTTGTATTCCCTGGAAACCTTCAGCCACATAACCACTCGATATTTCTTGGCCCTCTATTTGCCAAATATAGCAGGTCAGGCGCTCTTGGCCCTCTATTTGCCAAATGTAGCGGGCAAACGCTTGCCCTCTAACCCAAAAGCTTATGCTATTTGGTAGTGTTATATACCCATCCATTTATTCCCATTTCACTTTCCATCCAGATCCAATGTGAGACACCTCTAACATTCTCCCCACCCGAACTCGCAACGCCCTTATTGCGGTCGGGCGAACCTGCCTAACCGGGGTGGTACACCTCCGGGTCAAGTGCTTGGTGTTACACCAGATCAAAAATTGGGTCTGACTCTGATACCAACTGTAACAGATCAGGGACTTGCCCCCTAACAGTCTAACTCAAAAGCTTAAGCCATTGGGTAGTGCTGCATACCCACCCATTTATACCCATTTCACTTCCCATCCAGATCCGACGTGGGACACCTCTAATACCAAACTACTTACAAAAGGAAAAAAAAAAAAAAAAGAAAGGAAAGAAGAAGAGCTACAAGAGATCTTCCCAAAATAGTTCCTTTTCAAAATATCACCAAATTTAAAAAGTTAAAATACAATTAATCATGGAAGTTGATATGATAAGATGCATGTTCTAAACATAATTCAGTGTTACAAGAAGAATAGGTTGGGAATCCTAAATCAAACAAACTAAAAAGTAGAGTTGAGGGACGGGGACTAAAGCAAAAGAATTGGAGTTGCGATATCATTTAGAGAGAAAGGGATGTTTTGAATCCCCAACAAGATGGTGGTAAATAATCTCGTATACTCCTATAATTTAGTGCCTTTCAAAATTCGAATGAAACAAACCCTTTTTGGGGATCTTGTACTAATGTGGATAGAACATCAGGGCTGCAACAATCATGTTTTGTTCAAGACCAATTAATGGAAAAAGAAAATACAATTACATCATACTTCTTTAATAAAATATTCTGAGTTAGTTGGGTACTTGCACCAAGGTCATGGCTTTCTTTTTTCATTATCATCTATTTATGTTTAAAAAAACAGACAGAGAATAGAAGATGTGGTGTTCTATTTCATTATGGAAGAAATGGAGAAAATTTTGAAAAACAAAACCAAGCTTTAGGTCTCATACTTTCCATTGTCCAACATTAGTAAACAAAACTTCCACTCAACTGAACGTACTAAAATTATGTGAATAATTATTATCAACCAATATGGCTTAGTTGACTAAGCTATTGTTTCATCCCTTTACAAAAGAAAGCATATAAAAGGTAAAAAATGACAATTGCTTACCAAAGAAATGCGGATGCTGGATATAGACTAGAATACCTGTCCGATGATGACAACCTTGACCCTGTCGAATGGGGTGGTGTTAAGGGCATTGAAGATCAAGTGCTGGGGAGGATAGATGGGTATGCGGCTACCACCACCACCACTACTATCACCACATATTTCACTCTCAACAAATGTGCACAACTTCGTTGCATAGGGCTTCTGAAGCTCTCCCGGAAGTGCTTCCAACCACGTCTCCTCCACCAAAAGTTCTTCCAACTTCACATAACCCACACCTTCAGCTGATATACACCAACATAAATATAATCCCATCAAAGGATATACATTCAAATACTACAGACACACACACACACACAACCCATATACCATCAAAAGACATATATGCACATAATGACATAAATATACACATACAATATAACCCATCAAATGATAAACATGAAGAGAATAAATTAACAACCCAACAAATGATGAACAATGAATAAGGAAAATAAAATAAAAACTGAAAAAAGGGCTATCCTAGTGTATAAAGCTCCCACTATTGCAGGGTCTATTGAGATCAGATGTACACAAGCTTACCTCCACACCTAGATACACTATTTTTTATTTCAAATTGGATGTTAATATACCAGGCTTACCTCCACATGCCGATATGCTATTTCCAGTTTCAAACTCGTGACTTCCCCGCCACAATGAAATAACATTGCTCAAGGAAAAGAAAATAGGACCTCAGAGGAAAACAAAGAAGGACATATAAATTACAGCAGAAGAATGAGCAAGAGTACCTGTGGTAGACTTGGACACTCTCTCGGAACAGATTCTGAGGTTTCTTTTGGCTTTGGCCAGAAATTGGTTCAATTCAATCCGCAATTTCTGTTGATGGGTGAGGCTGGCCGAGGAGGAAGAAGATGAAGAGTCGACACCGGCGCCGGCGGCAGAGTCAGGGTCAGATGATCTGCAGATGGATGAAGAAACGGCAGTGGTCATAATCTTTGGAAGTGATTGTGATGTAGATGAATCTTTCTTCAAACGTTTAGCGGGTTGGAGGAAATCCATTAGGGTTTTGGTTTTGGTTTTGGATGAAGCCATTCTCATTCCCCAGTGCTGGCACTTTTGCGACAACCGAAATACATATATGAAAATTGATCGGGAATATATTATATATAAGTAGTGTGTTAAAAGAGTTTAACGTTTTTGGCGGGGAAATGAAATGCCTCCCCTCCTCGGTAGAAGAGGAAGTAGTGAAGTGAGAAGTGAGAACTGACTGGTCTTGAAGAGGAGAAGAACTAATTAAAAATAAAATAGTTATTGTGGTTTAAAATAAGGTAAAATTATGGATAAATACTTTTATGTTAATGGTTACAATTATAATTTTTTTTTTGGCTCCATTTGATTAGATGGAAATAAGCAAGAAAAAAAAAATAGAAATAAAAAATAAAAGAAAAATGAAGTGAATAGAAAAAAAATTATTTTCCGGCCTGCATTTGGTTAGAATAAAAATTTATTTAAGAAAATTGTAGAAAAATAATAATTTGTTATTTTGAATAGCATAAAAGTGAAAAGAAAATGATTAAAAATACTAATAAATAAATGAATTTGTATTTGTTGATGTCTAAAGAAATAGTAAAATAATGGATTATTAAATTTAATAATATAATTATTTATATTTAAAATAAGACTTCATAATATTTTTTAAAGCAAAAGTATAACTAATTATTAGTGTATGAAAAATGAAACTTAAAAAAAACACGTATTGATGGCAATACTTATTTTTTTAGAGAGATTTGATTGTATTTTGTTGTTGTCAATTATATATGAACTTATGCAATAAATAAAATAAATAAATAAGTTGTTTTGAATAGAATTTCCCTCTTAGAAATTCAGTACAAAAATAAAAGAAGAAATTATTTTTCATGATTAAGTTAATGGGTAAAATAGGAATTCCAAGTAAAAAGGCAAACATTTCACTGGGAAAAAATTATTTCCCTGTATTTTGTGAATGAAAAGTTTTGAAAGAAAATAAACAAGTATAAAAACAAAATTTTCCATTAGTTTTCTCTTTCTTTTTAAACTCTAAAAAAGTTTAAAAATTTTCTCTTTCCTTTCTTTTCTAACTATTTCCAACTAACCAAACAAAGCCTTTAAGAAAAAAAAAATCTTGCTAAAGTAGTAATAGTTTGTAAAACAATTGATGAAAAAATTGACTTATTATTTAAGCGCTAAACTTTAAAAAGTAACAAAAACAATTCTAGAAAAATATTAAACATATTAAAATAGTTAAACATAAAATAATTTTTAAAAACAAATCAATTATTTAACAAAATTACAATTGCAAAATTTAGCTTCAATTTTATAATAGTATAACTGTGTAATAGAAAAGGGAGAGGTGTAGAAGTTATTGGGGAAAAAAATGTCTAGAAAACCAACATTTAATGGTCAAATTAAAACTTTTATAATAGTTATTTGTAATTTTATTTAGAATTAATTTCATAAAAATTTTATTACTTTTAAATTTTGACCATAAATGTCCAATCTATTTTAAAAAATTCCATATATCTTAAAAATGATCAAATTGCCTTTTACTGAGCTATAAAATGACAAAATTGACTTTACTTTTAAATGTAAATAAAAATTTGAAAATTATTATTTTAAATTACAAAAATATCCTTTTTCTTACCATTCATCTTCTTTACTTTATTGTCACCGACAGGAAAAAGGGTCAGCATGTTACTACCGAAGTCTTTACTCCGGCGTTGACTTGCCGATCTGAACAGAAAATTGGTTGTTGCACAAGGCAGCGACCTGGAACCGTGAATTGACCTCAGTCACACGGACAAAATTCACAAATCAGAAAAAAAAAAAATTCATTTCCAAATCACAGACAAAATTCAAAATAAATAATTATGGGTTTGCGAAATCCTCAGTCAATCACGTGTGCTCTCCACCAATCCTCTCGATCACCGTCGATGGCGTCAAACTCCATCTCTCGTGCCCAGATTGAGGAAGAGCTGACCTAAGTGTTCAAGAAATTCAACGTGAACGGCGACGGTGAGATCTCGTTGTTGGAGCTCGGCGCAATAATGGGCAGCTTGGGCAACGACACCACCGTGGAGGAGCTGGACATGATGATCCGTAAGGTGGACGTTAACGACGACGGGTTCATTTACTTGAACTAGTTCCTCGAGCTGAACATGAAGGACATCGACTCCGGCGAGGTGCTAGAGAATCTGAAGGAGGTGTTCTCAATGTTCAACATGGATAAAAATGGGTCGATCTCGGCGAAGGAGTTGCAGAACGTGATGAAGAACACTGGCGATCTTCATAAAACCCCCTCGCTCGCTGATGCTGTGGTCTTTGGCAAACACCACACCCTCCACACAATTCCCTTGAACAATCACCAATTGTCAAAGCCAATTTTGTTTGAAAACCTTAGACAAGTACTTTGACTGAAAATTCTAACTCAGTTTGAATTCAGTCACCAATCTCACCAGCAACAAACCCAAACACACAGGTGACAGTTTTACAGAGAGATGGAGGGGATTGAAGAAGAAGACTTAAAAGGCTATTTTTGTAATTTTAATTTTTTAATTTAATATCAAAATAGTAAGATTAAATTTATCTTTTGATAGTCCGGTCCGGTTAAAGGTACATGTATACTGGGGCAACTTGATTAATTTTTAAAATATAAAAAAAAAATTTTAAATAAATTGAAATTTATGATAAAATTTAAATGTGATAGAGTTTTATGAAATTAAGTCTTTTTTTTTTAAAGTATATTTTAAAAACTTTTTTATTTTGTTTGGGAAACTGATTTATAGACAATGTTATTTTATTTTATTAGCAAAGCAAGAAAACTCCCTCTAACTCAGAAATACTCTAATTATCAGATTGTCTTGTATTAGCATCTGTATTTTTATTTATTTATTTTAAAAAAATTCTTGACAAATTAGGGAGGGAAAGTTGAAATCAATTAGGCGATAATGTCCATTTATTCATGCAAGTCAAATTGTGCACCATATAATAAATAAATTTTTTATTTTCTTAACCAATACAGTAGTCCGTAATATTTATTGATCACTTGTTTAAAAGTTTCATTTTTGAAAAAAAAAAATTTCTTACTTTAAAACATGGACAAACTACCGTCCAAATCCGGGGGCTTCTTAAAATAAAACCACTTCTTTCGTCTTCAGAAAAGGATAAGGTTCTGCTCAAAGCTACATTCTTGTGTACTTCCCATCGGAGAGAGATGGAAAAGTCTGGGCTGTTAATTTCAAGAAGAAACATAATCCAAAACCCTTTTCTCAATGGTGGCTCAACAACCCAGAAATTACCGAGCAACACCTCCAAATTCAGAAATTCTTCGGTAAGCTCTGAATTGAAACTCTATCTCTTCCCATTGATCTTTACCAGTCAAATAAGCCATCATTTTGTTCCGTTAATTTCAGCAGAAAGTACTCAAAATTATGTTCCCATTTGGAAAAAAATAATATATTTCAGCTATGCTAGCAGTTTAAATAAACCCAATTTCCTATAGATGTTCATAAGCAATTTCATGTTTAGTTCTGTATTCAGTAGGTGTTGATCTATTTAGAGTACAGATTGCATATATGTATAATGATTGGCCAAATGGGGAGTGACCCATATTCGTGGTCTACTGTATGCCATGAGGTGCAAGTTCTAACCCATATTGAAAATACTTTCAGATGCCAAAAGAAGAAGCTTCCTGTAATTGTCCTGATTGATTTACTATTGGTAACAGCTTTATGTTCATCGTCATCATGGTTGCCTTAATCCCCAATTTCCTACAGATATTCAATATATGTGGTCATGAGCAATTTCATGTTTAGTTGTATATTTAGTGGGTTTTGGTCGATTTAGAGTACATATTGCATATTTGTTTAATGATTGGCCAAATGGGTGGTGACCCATATGCCATGAGATGCAAGTTTTAACCCATAATTAAAACACTTTTGGATGGCAAAAGAAGTAGCTTCCTTTAATTGTTCCTGATTGATTTCCATTCATTATCATCGTCATCGTGGTCATCCTTGTCTTAATCCCAATGGAATGAATTCTCTTCTCGCAATCGCATTTTAACATTATTTAGTTTTAGTTCGTGATATTTCTGGAAGGAGGCTTTCTTTCTCTAGCAAGCTTGTTGCTGTTCTTCATATTACCTTTCTTATTAGTTTCGAATATGAAACTGAACAGCTGGCTGAAGGCACTGAATTGCTGTCATTGGTTCCGTCATCACCCAAATTCTTTTTGGAACCTAAAACTAAAGGAACGTGTATAAATAACTTGTTAAGTATTTATATGATCTTTCGAAGTACTGGTTTCTGTTGTCGTTAACATACTTAACCTGTCATATCCCTCTATATATCCACCATTCTCTGTTCATGTACCTTGCTGGTCTTTCGTCGTCGTGTCCTTGCCTTAATCTCATTGGAATGATGTTGGCCACATGAATTCTCTTTTTCTAATCACATTTTAACATTATTTAGTTCTAATTCTTGATATTTCTGGCGGGAGGCTTTCTTTTTCTAGCTAGTTTGTTGTTGTTCTTCATATGACCTTTCTTATTAGTTTCAAATATGAAACTGGACATCAGCCTGAATGCCCTGAATTGCTGTCATTGCCCAATAAGGATATGTGTCCTTAAACTACTGGTTTATGTTGTCATTAACATGCTTAACCTGTCCTATCCCTATATATAATTAGTTCATGTGACCTTGTTGGTCTTTCATGTTTAGGTCTCATACCTATGAGATTAATCTATTCAATGGTGTTTTTTTTCCATCCGGATTGACAATTAGTACTAATTTATTTCGATTATCATTTCAATGGTGGTCCATATCCATCACCTGATCACCTTATTTGTTTATATATCAATATTGCATATGTTATTGATAATCACACATTTTCATTCAATCAACCCAATTGGTGGCTTGGTTGAAGTTTTGATCAACTTTGACTGTATTATGGAAAGTTTTTCCTTTTTCCCCTTCTCTTGTTCCACTCAATATCTAAAAGGGGAGATCGGTGTCATTATGCAGGTCTCGGGAGAGGTCACTGTATCTATCCTCCCCCATTACCACACTTGTTATAAATTCTTGAAAAGGTCAGATTGCTGACCTTTACATAATGTATTTGTTTAAAACAATAGAGTTAGGTATTGTGTAATAATTTAATGAAGTTGTTCTTCGTTTGAAAAGTACATGGGATTCTGATTCTCATGTTTTATCGTTTTACAATCTTCATCTATGTTAAATGATTAGTCAAAAAGTACTTGAACTTCATTCACTGAATATATTTCTTTGTTGTAGGGAAAGCTCCAATGTCCCACCAAAAGGAATCCAAATTTGAGCTTGCAAAGCAGGCCTTGTTGTTCCCTGGGAGTCTCAGTTCATTCCAATTTTGATCTTTCACCCTCGGATTTAACAATTTCCGAAGAACCTTTCCATATGCATGGTGTTACTAAGATTCTCGGGGTTGACATATCAGAGACATCGCATGTTGCGTTAGACTACATGCAAAGATTGGTGCTGTTAGATTTAGACCCTGCCACAGCAAAGTTGGTGGCTGGGTTTCTGGGGCCTTTCCTCTCGGCATTTGGTTTTCTGTTCATTGTGAGAATAGTGATGTCCTGGTACCCAAAAATCCCCGTTGGAAAGTTTCCGTATGTTATAGCATATGCCCCTACAGAACCGCTTCTCAACCCTACCCGTAAGTTAATTCCGCCCCTTGGTGGAGTAGATGTCACTCCTGTAGTTTGGTTCGGATTGATCAGTTTTATCAGTGAAATATTAGTCGGCCGACAAGGACTGCTTGTCTTGCTATCTCAACAGGTTTAGCTGTTATGCTGTGAGGGATACACTTGAATGTTGAGGAAAAAAGTTAATTTTCTTTAGGAATATATGTTGCCATGCTGAGAAGCAAATTGTTTTCTCCTTTTCCTGGTTTGCCTTCATTATTTATCAGCTCCTTAGTGATTTTAAGTTGTAAATGACTTTAATTTTTCATATACTAATTCTCTGCGTTATGTTTCGGTCCCTCTGATTAGCTTCATAATATTGTAGATGCCCTTGTTTTAATGCAAACAGCTACAGTTAGTTAAAAACAAGCAGGACCAAGTCGAGTGCCAACTGACCATCTTATTTTTCATTTTTTATTTTTCTGAGTTGATGCTCAAGGAATTGTTTGCACCCAAGAGGAGTCGAAACTTATTAGCACCAGCAATTCCACAGTTAAAACCAACTGTCTTATTGCGCTGCTACTGTCTTATTGCGCTGCTTGTTGGTAACATCCTTATGGAATTGCAGAGCTTGCAGGCTTCACATAACCTCAATTACAGGAGCTTGGTTGGTTCTTTTGATCAATCGCATACAGGTTTGATATGGAACTAACTGTGAGCAAACAAAGTCGGATACAATTGAGGGCTTTCAGGAGATGTCTAGGGTACTTTGTTATCTTTTTCTTCTTTTTGTTTTTCCTTGTGCTCTCATTTAGCGTTGCAAGGCTTAATCTTTTGGCCATGTGCATGACTGCAGGAGCATCTTATTTAGGTCAAATGTCCACATTACTTGGAAAATTAGTTTTTTTTGTTGTTGTTGTTGTAAATGCAAGAAAATAAACCCAACGATAATGGAGAGAAAAATAGGATCTCAAATGTTATTGACTCTCTCTCTATCTGGTTTCGATGTTCGACTCGGTCGGACTACCACCTGTAATGGATACTATAGTATATAATGGGAAAATGGCCATATATTTTTTAGGACAAATTACAATGGCCTCTCCTAAAGTTTGGCCTAATTGCAATTAAACTTGATATTTGTTTTTTTTTTTTTTACAAAGACTCCCAATGTAAGATTTTGTTATGAATTTACTACCCTACCCTCATTATTATATTACTAAAAATAATCAAAATATCTAAAAATAACAAATGACTTTTTTTGCCCACAAGCACTTACCCAATATTCCTCTTTCCTCTCCTTCAATCGCCGCTAGTTTTCACGTTACTGAATTTTTTGGGCTCTTCACCGAATTTATTATTGTTGAAGCTTCAGGCTCTCGGTTTGTGTCTTCATGTTGCTGGAATTCTCGTTGAGGAAGTGCTTGGAGGTTCGGGGGTTGTGGAAGCGGCAGACGACGGACTAGACGGCGGAAATTGGGCGACGATGGTCTGGACGACGGCGAAGCAGCACTAGTTGGGTCCGATTGCGTGGGTGTGGTCGCGTGACTGGTCAAGGACGGTGATGGAGAGAGGGACGCGCCATCTGTTTCGAGACTCAAATTGGGTGTAGTCGTGTGAGATGTTGTTAGGGACGGTGATGGAGAGGGGGGCACGACGCGGATTTCCTTGAGAGTAATGGTTCCGTTGGCGCCTGCGCGTGGTTGTGATGGTGTTGGTGCTGTTGCCCAGGTCGTATATGCAAACCCATGAAGAAAAAGTCTTGATTTGGGGCTTTTCTTCGCTGGAACAGGAACAGGAATTAGAGAGAAATAAAGATGGATGGGTGGGCGGGTGGTGGTTCACCGGAAAAATCAAGCTAAAACTGCAAGATTGATCAATCAAACCTCAAATCCATCCATATTGATTGATATGTACAAAATCAATATTTGTTCTCAAAATTAATCAAAATCAAACCCTAAAATTAATGCAATATATTATTACATTGATACAATATTGAATATAAATGTATGTACATATATGTCAGCTAATGAGAAAAAGTTACGTAGGAAAGAAGACTAGTTTGCTGTTTGTAGGCTTGTTGACAGTTTGACTATTTGAGAGGTAGTCTCGTGAGCATGTCATTACACGAAGATACGCTATTATGTTTTTTCTGGGGTTTGGTTTTGTATTGACATTTTGTGGATTGTATTGTGAAGGAATGGCTACCAGGGAGATATAGGGTATCTGATTGTGGGTTTAGTTTCTCTGTGGGTTTGTTTGGCAGCGATGGCGGCTACCGGTGGAGTGGTGGTTGCTCTTGCTTTTAAGCATGACTTTTTTTTTGTTATTCCATATATTATAAGGGCAATATAGTCTTTTACACTTAGTTGATGGGCATTTTAGTCACTTCAACCAAATTTTTTGACAATGAACTTTGTACGGAGGGGAGGTGTTTGCAAAAAATTGCAAACCTTGGGGGGACACGTTGTAGAAAAATGGCAACATTCAGGTTTAGTTGTAATTAGGTCAAACCTTAGGGGAAGTCATTGCAGTTTGCCCTTTTTTTTAAGTTCCGCTAGTTTATCTTATACATAAATCTACATGCGGTACAGAGTACTATTTATGCTCGCAAAGCAGAGTGCGCGGGCATATAATCAAAATCCTCTCCAGTGCTGTAATCTTCTTGTCCGAGCCGGTGAACATTGATTGCCTCTTGTTGAGCCATGTCGCTGCCCAAATAAGTTAGAAAAAAATTCACCGCATTAAGTTACTTATTATACAAATACATAAATAAATATATATTGTTGCAAACTGATATATGTATTCCCCTTACTAGCATCCCAACAATTTCCTAACGTGTATCCCAACATTTTTTTAACATATATCCCAACATTTTCTTAACGTACATCCCAAATATCCTCACCGACTGGAACGGATCTACTATCCCAACATTTTCGTAATGTACATCCCAATATTTTTTTAACGTATATTCTAAGGTATCTCAAATGTATTCATGTCATAAGTTGCATCTTTCTCTAGACACTAGTGTCAATAAACTTGTGTTGTGTATGTCATAAAGCTTGGAAGCGCTTTGGTTTTGCTTTAGACCGATGAGTATACTTTGTAATCATTCTTCTTTAAAGTTTGTGTAAATAGAGATTGTAGAAAGAGAAAAAAAAAACATAAAGTCAAAAGTTGGTCTGGTTTTGATTGAAAAATAGTAGACTGAAATTTGTCTGGAATTTTAAAGGCGGTCCTGTATTTATGTGTGTATGTATATACAAAAGTTTTACTTTTTTAATTTTTAACCTTTACCATTTTAACTCACTGGATGGCACTAGTTCTTCTGTATCACAGGGGAGGATTTTGTTCCGCGGGCATAACCCATGCATGCTGTTAGACATACACGAGCATAGTCAATGCACACACCAACAACAAACGAAGGCATGGCTATAAGCACACCACAGAGTGCGTGGGCATGATTATGTGCACACAATATAAGGGGCATGTGTTACAGAGGTCTGTATGTAGTCACCTCGAACATATTGTGAGTCGCACTATACGGAATTGGTTGTAAAATTTTATTTTAAAAATATTTAGGGCATGTTAGGTACGCTTTTTGTTTTGCACGTTTTGTTTTAACTTAAAACAAAATAATTGTTTCGAATAATAATCGGAAATATGTTTGGTAAAGTCCATTTATTGCAAGATTTTTGGAAGCAAGAATATAAAAACATGTTTGGCAAAAAAAATATTGCTAAGTTTAAAAAATATTATGGTTAGTTTTAAAATGCTATTTAAGACTTTTTGTTTTAAAAAAATTATTGTTCATCGTTACAATACCAAACGCTACAGTGCGGAAACATATAAAAATACTAAATAAGTGTTTCAATTTTTGGCCACTATTCACAAAACATTTCGGCACTGTGCAAAACAAAACAGTTTTTACAAAACACGTTTTTCCCACTGTTCACTACTATAATACCCGACAAAAACAAAAACACCAAAAACAAAACCCATACCAAACAAGCCCTTAATGGGGTGAAAAGTGTAGCTTAATTATCTTCTTCCCAAATTTTTACTTATTTAAAATTTATCGAAATAAAAAATAATCATCACCCACAAAGCAAAAATTAAATATAAGTAATGAAAAGTGTGAGTAAGAGATGACACGAGGTTTTTGTGTGTGGAAATCCTTGTTGAAAGAAATTCGATCAACCAGGATGAAAACCATGACTTTGGCCTGCATTTGAAAGAGGTAATGGTAAGTGTTGAAATATGCACATTTCAACCCATATCCTTGCATAAGTTAGCACCTTAATCTATCTTTGCTTTCCCGTTTTAGTCTTAATTTGTTTTATTTCTCATTTTCAGGTACTTATCGCCAAACAGGTTTAACTCCAGTGCTTTAAGTGATCAAAGATGCTTAGCTTTGGAGGGAGTTGAAGAAAAGTTGAAGAACCAGCTTTCTATGAAACCCAATCGATTAGATCGATGTTTGGATTCCGATCAATCGGACACTTAATCTGATCGATTGAGTGCATGTTAGATAGTTGCGACTTCAGATTTAAAGCCTTCTTCAAGGTTACTCGTGGTGCACTTAGCCAAGGGTCCTTATGTACGGGTTTTGACCTCTTTTGTAGCCCAAGGGTCATCTATAAAAGACAATTACAAAACATTTTTTAGAAGGTGGATTTTGGTTAGCTCTTGGGGTCTCACTCTACTTTCTCTCTCTAGGGTTGCTCTCAAGGATTGGAGAAAAAGGTGTTGCTAAGCTTAGAGATGGAGTTTGAAGCTTTAAAGACGACATCAATCCTCTCTATGGCTGGCTAGTGATGTGTGTTTTATTTTACCAATAATAAATTACCACTCGCAATAGAATGAATCATTGCAGGATAGGACTATATTGAGGGTGTCGAACCTCAAGGACTATGGTGGTTTATCGAGTTTTCAATTAATTGCTATTTTAATTTAGAAGGAAGATTTGATTCATTTTGTTGTGATGCAATAACATGAACAGAAAATAAACAAAGTAAGAGAATTAAAATCAAAAGAAGAAATACTTAGGGATTAACTTCACCACGAATCTCATACTATGGTCAATTGTCATTTCGATGTTATATATCATATGGAATTAAACTCAATAATTCTTTTAATTTAGATTTAAAAAAAGATGTTTCATAAATTTCAGTTAATAATAACCAATATTCGGTTGGCACAAATTATCTACCTACCTACTTCTAACTAATGTTTTAGTATAACTCGTCTTCCCTAGGCATAGATTATGAAAATATTCATTCACAAATACGTTTGAACACCATTGCATGATCTCTATTCTTACTATCGAGAAGCCCTTATGCTGACATCTCGTACATTAAGAATAGGTTAAAAATAATGTAAGAACAATTAAATCTAAGATAAGGTATTAATCATTCAAAAATCATTATTTTATTAAAACACCAATTGATCTAAATCAATTGCTCATAATCATGCAATCGAGATACATAAATAATTAAATTTCCAAAGTTAGAACAATCAAACCATAATACTCGGATTCGGGTTACGTTAATGCCCTAAAATGGAGTTTAGTTACTCATGGAGAGGAAAGATGTCTTCATTGATGTTGTAAAAGCCATCTCTATTGACCACCAAAAACTCCTTTAGATCTTCTTTTTTCAAAACCCTAAAAGCCGCCACTAAAACAAGAGAGAAAAACTAAACTAAAAACATACAGTTTTTATGTGGCCTTGTGCCTCTTTTTATAGAAGAACTGACTTCTAATAAAGCTTGGATGGGCTTTAGGTTTTCTGGGGTTATCTGGGCCCATCTAGGATGAATTATGACATAATCAGAATAAATCTCGCAGCTTTAAATTCTGACTTAACAGTGATGGCTTGAGCCGAGAAGCTTCGGCTCGAGCTATCTGGCATCGGCTCAAGCCATATTTTTCGAAGTGTCTTTTTCATCAACACTTAGAATATTTTTGGGATTCTTCTTCATAGTGCTCGATCACCTTGGCTTGGTGCTCGAGCCCTGGAACTTCGACTCGAGCTATTTGGGACTCTGGCTCGAGCTATTTCTATCAGCAACTTGTTATGAAGTTGTAACACAATTTTGATGTATTTAGAGGATGAATCTCGAAATTGATATTAGAGACAAAAATATCGGTCTTCAAGTCTTATTTCTACAGCCACTAAGTTTGCCTAATTTGGAGTTTCGAGTGAAAAGTTATGCCAAAAATACTGAAGTAGGTCCTGAATTTTCATCACTGCTCAAGCTCTAAAGAGTTGTGCTCGAGTTTTTTGAGTTATACTCGAGCCTTTTGACTTGTGCTAGAGCTCTGGGAGCAAATTTGTCCGAAATCACTATTTTGACTCCAAGCTTGCTTCAGATGATCTGTAACGAGTCTGTAAGCTTTGATATCAGTCTTTTCATCATAAAATCACGGTTTCAACCGTTTCTTTGGGAAAAGACCTACAAACACAAAATAAACATAAATCAGTCTAAAACATTATAGAAGTACTACTTAAGGTCTTAACATACTTATATTTAGGGGCTCGAATATGTAATATTCAGTGCTCATCAGCTAGCCTCTTTCTTTGGACATGGAAGAAGCCCTAAGCTCAATTATTCATATCAATTGTGTCCAATTTAGGGGAAATTCTATGCGTATATGAATTATGTAATATTGTGTATTCAATTTGGTTGTACGAAACATAATAATGCTTAAATTCTTCAATTAATCTTAATTTAATCTCTATGTTGTCTTATGTTTAGATTATTGATTATTAATCTCTACATCACTTACTCTTTGTAATTGTGGTTGATGATGGCCATGCAATAGTTTTAATTGAATACAATTGTATTTAGCTTGATGATTCATGCTTGATCTTGATAGATTTTACTACACCTTTAGTTTAATTGTAGTTAGGTAGACAGTTCATGCTTGATTTTGATGGTTCATGCTTGTTAGTGATAATTATAGTATTTTTTTGCCTTTATACACACTTGTTTCCCCAAAATACGAATGCAATTGCTGTGATTACAAGGGATTAGAGGTGAATTCCATGCCCTAACTCTCTTTCCCTCTTATCTTCCTTTAACTTGATTGTTAATATCCTCTTTAGTTGCATTTTTAGATAGTTTAATTTCAACATTAGTTATAAACAAACCAAACACTATCCTTTTGGTCATATGTTCGTTGATGTTAAATTTGATTCATGCCTATAGTCATCGTGTTCTATCCCTACTCACCTTGCTATTTATACATAAATTTAAGATTGTTTGCTTCCACACTATACCACATTGTTAATTATCTAAATTGAGTAAAGTAAGTGACAAATGAATGAGCACATCAATTTTTGGTGTTACTGTGGGGGACTACGGTTTAATTGAATCAATTTTAAGATTAGTGATCATTTGATTGTTAGCTTAGGACTTTTGTATATCATTTTCTTATTATTTGTTTGTGTGTGCAATTAGGTACTTGATCGAGAGATAAGCAAGCTTTGGGGTCATGGGATTTTGTTTTGTACCGTTGTGAGCGTATCTTGAGCTCTTGAACTTCTATTGTGCACTTTTTGTTTTGATTAGTGGATAGTCCTTGTTGAGACTATCATTGCTTTAATTTCTTGTTCAAGCATCAGTCCTTGGCGTGGCCATTTATTTTATCTTTTCAATAATGTTAAATTGAGGAGGACGGTATGTGGATGTTTTGGTAGTGAAGTTGTTGTTGTTGTGTTAATGTGCTTTATTGTGTTAATGCCTGGTAGAAGGTCTCTTCATAATCCTTTTATTCCCAGCGATCTTGAAATTAAATCCACTCCTAGGGATTTTGAAGATGTGAGAAGAAACCTCCTTTCTAACGCAACCACTCATTTGATAAAATGGCAAATAATGACATTCCTCAACCTCATCATGGACCTTATCCTCCACCTAGGGCTCTTAAATGCTTATAATTCTCCCATATGCTACCAATTGCCTAATGTTCAAGCCCATCATTGTGAGATTAAGCTCGAAATCATCCAAATGTTGCTTTTCTTTTCTTTTTTTTTTTTTTTTTTTGTGGCCACCCACATGAAGACCCTTATCGGCATTTGGATGGATTCTTAGAAATATGTTCCATCGTCAAAATCATCAATTTTCTAGAATAATCTCTTAAAATAAATCTCTTCCTATGCTCCCTAAAAAATAAGGCCAAATATTGGTTTAATACTCTTGGGGCAAATACCATCACTTCTTGGGCTCACATGCAACAAGAGTTCCTTAAGAAGTACTACCCCGCGAGCAAAACAAATCAAATTAGGAAAGCAATAATGGCATTTTCTCAAAATGATGGTGAACCATTCTATGAGGTGTGGGAGAGACTAAATGATTTGCTTTGGAAATGCCCTCACCATGAATTTCCTAAATGGCAACTTGTACAATGTTTCTATGAAAGCTTATCCGATTATCATCGACAAATGGTGGATGCCTTATGTGGGAGCACATTCATGCTCAAAAATAAAGATGAAGTATGGATTTTAATCGAAAACTTAAGTGAGATTTCCATGCACCGTGCTTCATCTACTAGCTCGGGTAAGATATTAATGTTAGGTGGGAAGACAGTTGATAATCTCCTTAACATTGATAATTCCTTAGAGGTCACCGCTCAAGTCAAAACCGTCACTCAAAGGTTTGATCAATTCTTACTAGGACATCCTTCGGCACCTCAAATGCTTTCATCTTCTTTTATTCCAAGTGAAATTTGCACGATTTGCTCCAATCATTATCATGTTACTTGGGATTGTCCCATGAGACAACAATTTCTCTATGATTCTCAAGAGCAAGTCAATACTACTTTTTCTCGCCCTAGGAATGATCCTTATTCTAATATCTACAATCCTGGGTGGAGAGATCATCCAATTTTTTTCATAGAGAAATCAAGGTTCAAGTTCTAATACTTCTCAAGGAAAATATGTGCCTCCTTATCAAGTTTTTAATCAAAATCCTCATCCTCAATCATATCATCCACCTCAATATTTTCATCCAAATGCCAATCATTCTTTAAGTTCATATCATCAAGCATCTCCTGCTTTCAATTCACATTCTCATCCATCTTAAGCACCTCTAAAGAATCCTGTTTTTTAGGACAAGGTGTTGGTCGTTTTGGGCAATCTTGTGGCGAAAACACAATTGCTTCATTCCATTCGTAACCTATTTTGAAGCTTGAGTCCCAAATCAGGCAGCTCACTAATGCACTTAGTGCAAAGGTAAAGGGAAAACTTCCAAGTCAACCCGAGGTCAATCTAAAGGCTCACTATATGGTGGAAGGACATCCCTCATTGGGACCTTCCCACCACAAACAATTGCAAGCCATCACTACTTTAAGAAATGGGCGAATTGTCGACAATAAGGTTCGAGAACCACTAAGTGAAGAGAATGACCCAAAATTTGAGTATCCTTTGCTAATGCCGAAATCCATTCCTAGTTCACTCCAAGAGAGTGAGTATGACAAGAAAGAAAATCCATCATCATCTTCTTCCCCTTCATTAGAGAACCCATATAAGCCTAGGACTCCATTTCCTCAAGCTTTAAAAGACTCGTCCCTTTTCAGAAGACAACAAAAGAAAATCAATGACATAATGGAAGTGTTTAAACAAGTCAAAATCAATCTTCCTCTTCTTAATGTTATTAGGAAAATTCCTCCTTATGCTAAGTTCTTGAAGGACTTGTGTGCTAAAAAACGGAAATCTAAGAATGATGTGCTTAAGAAAGTTGTTTTCAATCTTCCTCTTCTTAATGTTATTAGGAAAATTCCTCCTTATGCTAAGTTCTTGAAGGACTTGTGTGCTAAAAAACGGAAATCTAAGAGTGACGTGCTTAAGAAAGTTGTTTTCATCGAGCAAGTAAGCTCCATCATTCAATATAACACTCCTCCCAAGTTCAAAGATCTTGGTGCCCCTACCATTTCTTGCATCATTGGGGATTATGAAATTTAAAAAGCTCTTTTGGACTTAGCAGCGAGTGTCAATATTCTACGTTACTTGGTGTATCTTCAATTGGGGTTGGGTGAATTGAAACACATGTCGGTTGTCTTACAACTCACTGATACGTCCATTAAGAAAGCGCGTGGGATCATTTAAGATATTCTTATCAAAGTGGATAGACTTTACTTCCCGGTAGACTTTGTAGTGCTTGATACAGAACCGATCCACAACACTTAAAGTCATATACCTGTCATTCTAGGCCGTCCCTTTCTATCTACTGTTAATGCAAACATCAATAGTAGGACGGGGGTTATGAAGATCTCTTTTGGGTATATGAAAGTCAAATTAAATATCTTCAATACCACTCCCCATTCCCTGATAAAGATGAGCATTTCCTTGTGAATGATGTTAATGAAGTGGTTGAGGACGCACACCCCATTTTTCCAACAAAAGAGCCTCCTCCTTTGAACTCAAGCATGCCTCATTCTCTTTCTCCTGAGTCTACTCATAAATTTAAGCTTAAGCCATCAGATAAGCTTAAGTGTGCTTTCATGGGTGCCGATGGAACTCTACCAGTTCCCATTACTTCAAATCTAATAAATACCCAAAGAAGTAGTCCATTGAGTGGACCTCAAGGGCACATAGAAGCAATGGTGAGGAGGGAGGTAATCTAGTTGTTGGATCCAAGCTAGAGAGTTTCATTTTCATCAACTAGGGACGTTAAACCTAGCACCCATAGAGTTTCCAAACTCTATTTTTCATTTTTGTTTTTTTTGTTTTTTTTTTTTTTTTTTTTTTCATTTATGTTACTAGATTTAGGGTTTGATTTTCTTTCTTTTTTTTCAAAAATACCAAAAATATTGTAGTTTCGAGTCAAGGTTGCCACTCATGGCTTAAGGGTCACTTCTGAGAAAACTCGATCGATCAAGTTTTAATTCGATTGATTGGATTTTCCAGCACTTAGAAAAAAATTTCAGAGCCCAAAAATCACCTATCGGCCTAATCTATCGAGTTACTACTAGATCAATCAGAATTCCCAACAGTTAGAAAAATTTATGAAATCTCCCAAAAATAGCTTGCGGGCTGATCGATTAAGTTTCAATCAGATCGATGGGTTTTGTAAAAAAATAAAATACAAAATCAACAGGTTTAAACTATTTTGCCTTTGTGAGCAGTCATGCATTATCTTTCATGCTTTATCTTGGGTTTGTTCTCATCTCTCTCTTCTATCTGATTCTATATTGCTTTAGAGTGCACTATTACTTATCCCTTTCCCTATTGTTATTGCTGAGAGCACCCTAGTGTGATCATTTTAGGTACGTTTTGTGTAATGTCCCGAATTTTTCTGAATTTTTTTGAGTTTTTATTGTATTTACTTTTTGTGCCTCGTTTTGCATGTCACACAGACCAGAGGGCCGTCTAGGCCATTTTCTTGAACCAAAGGTTTTAGAAGTGCATTATATTTATTTTAAGCCAATTAGAGGAGACAAGATTAATTTTAGAATTTTTTAAAAGTTGAGACGATTTTCGGGCTTGGGAACCTCTCCCAGTTTTGCCAATTTCATTGAGGGGTATTGTGGACATTTCACACACATATACATTTATGTGTATCTATATATTAGAGGAGATATTTATGGGATGTAGATGGTACTGCAAAGGAAGAGGAAGGGCATTTAAGTAACTTGGCCATAAGTTAGAAATCATCCATTTGTTGACATTTAGCTCAAGGAGAGCCATTCATGCAAAGAAAGACCAAACCAACTTTTTTCTCCTTTTCATTTATCGGCATTTTCCTTTCTTCCTCTAACTCTTATCTTTCTCTTTCTATATCTACACATATACACATATACATGATGTTTTAAACTTAGATTTGAAAGGTTTGGAGTGGGAATTTGAAGATGATCAAAAAAGAGTTGTTGCAGAGCTCGAAGAGGGCTTTGATTTGGCACCAATATTGCATAGGTTGGGAGGATTTTGAATTTGGCCTTGGCCTTAGGGCCTATTTGGCTAGAAGAAATTGAGGTAGGGGTTTTCTAAGCCTTCAAACTTTGTCTTTCTTTGAGAACTAATTCTTATTCTTCTATTAATTTCAAGTTGAATGCTTTGTCTATGAAATTGTTGCTAAATGGATGCAAATGATGTGTTTAAGTGTTCAAAATATGCTATGTGGAAAGAATGTGCAATTCTATGTTGAAATTAAATGTTAGTGTGATGGTACTATGATGGCTTAATTGAATAGCATGCTTAACACTAAATAAAGGAGAAATGCCATATTTGTTTTCATTTGAGGAAGGAATTCCATGCTTATATTTGTTTTTTACAAAAAGCCTTGCTTGTAGTTATATTATAAAAAATTTCATGCTTTTGTTCAACTTATAGAAAATGTCATGCTTGTACTTGGTTCATAGAAACTGCTATGCTTATGTCATTGTTATTATGGAAATGAAATTGAAGTTAAATTGATGAGATTGGTACCTGTGCATGACAAGGTGGGAAAGGAAGAATGAGAAAAGGGTTTTGAAATGATCTTATAAAAAGGAATTGGATTTCGCGAGTCCGGTATTAACTTGATCTAGAGGGAACGCGTGCCAGTTTAGGACGTGTAAAGTTGATTACTAGGCCCCATATGGTCGTCGGTTTAGAGGCCAGGGATAGCTAATCAATCTCGCCTCGGTAAAGTCGGTTAGTGGTTTTCAAAATATGAGTTTAGGGTCGGTAGAGACCAAGTTTAGGGTCAGTAAAATCCAAGTTTGGAGTCGGCTGAGACTAAGGTTGGGAAATTATAGGGCATTGTATTACATTTTGTAATACCCCTAATTTTAAAAAGGATAGTACTGGTATTTTGGTTAATATTTAATTGCATTTTTAATAATTTAAAATTGTTTATTTTGCTTGTGTATTTGAATATATGAATTTATTTGAAATTATTGGTTTATTTGCTTGTTATTTAGTTAATTGTATGTTAATTTATTTAATTGTTTAGTTAATTGTATTTTAGTTTATTTAATTGTTTAGTTAATTATATTTTAATGTATTTAATTGTTTAGTTAATTGTATTTTTGGTATTTTAATTCTTTTAAATGCTTAATTGGTTTAATTTAGGGTTTTGTTTTAGAAGTTAAGTCTTGGTAGCTGACGTAGATTTTAATGAGGATTCTCTATGGCCCGGTTAGGATTCATTGTAGGGTTTGGCTTGATTTTAGGTTCTGCATAAACCTATAAATATAAGTATTAAGTCTACTTAGGGTTTTAGAAAGAAAAAAAAAAACTATTCACGACAGTGGAGGCAGAGAGAGAACAAATGAGGTTTTCAGTAGGACGTTGCCGGAGAACGTAGGAAGACGACTGTGCAAGGCTAATGGCAAGTTCTATACCTAACTCTCTGCCATTTGCTCGTGTTCTTTACAGGTCTAATACAACTCCAGGAACATAAAAGGATTAAAATTAAACTAAGTTGCATGTTTAAAATACTGTAACTAGAACATGTTTTCAAGTTCTGTATTATTGATTTAAATGCTTTCTTGCGTAATTATTGTTCTAATTTATGTCCATTGATGTGTAAGGAGATTTATTATTCTAGAACACCTTAGGAGAACACTAGATTAAATCTGGGTGCATAGTTGAGTTGTTTGAAACAGTGGGATTACGGTAATGCTAAATTTCTCGGATTAAATTCTTTTTACAGATGTTAGGAGTTGTATTAAGAATTAAGTTGTCCCATGGACATTCTAGAACCTAGTTTAGACATCTAGGAACCTTGACCATGGAGGACGGAGGTGGTGGAAGTCGCCGAAGATGAAAACGATGAAAGAAAACAAGCAGAGAGGGAGAAAGGAGGAAAAGGCAGCTTCACACAAGGTGGAGCCGGCTCTAGGGTGTGTGGAGGCTGCTCCACATGGAGTGGAGCTGGCTCCACACAAGGGGGAGGCGGCTCCCCATGTGGGGGAGGCGGCTCCTTCCCCTTTTGATGCAATTTTCGACGAATTTTGCTTCTGGGCTGAGTTTTTGGTCTGTTTAGGACATTCAGGGACTGTACATGAGAGATTAAATGAATTCTGTGATCATATAAAGACTTTAAAGGGTGTGGGTAGGAATAACAGTTTACTTAGGGTTTATAGGATTGAACCGTAAACAGTTTATAGCAAGATATGCGAACTGTTCTTGAATGCAGGTGGATTAAATTGCTTAAATTGTTGTAAAAACTTTCTGTGGATAATTATCAATTATTAATCATGTTTTGTGGTATAAATTAAGCATGTTAAAATTGATATATTTTTCCTTTGCTTGCTATGGAATGATCGGTGTTTAAATTGTCTTATTTATCACATCAATTGTTGGACTGAAATTATGAGCACAATAACTCGTCAAGATTTAATACACTTGTTGTGGAGTTAATTGATATAGACTTTCAATCATGTTCTCTCAATTATAAGGATTCTGGGAATAAGTTGATATTTGCATATACTGTTGTACTATCAATTGCTGGATTATTTAGTTGAGTAGTGTAATGCCAATATGTTAAAATACGTAACTTTATTATGCTCACTTGTGGAACAATTGATGTTTAAATTTACTATGTTTTATTATCAATTGTGGATTGTATGGATTAGTTGATAGTTATCATTCGTATTTATTCTATCAACTGCTGGATGGATTGCATTGTATGCACCGGTATGGGACAAAGACATATCAGGGATGGTTTAGTTTCAAAATACTAAATCCAACCTGTATTGGAATAAGGGAATGGATTATAAATAAATCCTACTTATATTTATACTAAGTCAAAGAAGCTGCACAAGCTGAATGACTAGCTGGATTACTTGTTAACTATGTTGAGTCAAAGAAGCTGCAAAAGCTGAATGGCCAACTGGATTTCTTATAGATGGATAGGATAGGATTTTAAATATATTTTTATGGCACCACGACATGAGCCTGAATCTCAGAGTCATTGGTTAGGGAGCGTATATGCATTGGGATGCATAGCTGGCTACGATGGTTGGAGGTGTACCCTGTTTAGGTTTAGGTACACATGCCTACTTCATGTGCGTTTTTGCACGTTGCCTCTATTCAGGTTGAGACCGGCCTGTAGTCCAGTGAGAGTCCTTTAGTGTGATTATATATATACATACGGACTATTAGCTATTGTTGAGTTGGTTAGAATGTACATGCGTATTGAGTCTCTGCTTGGATTGTAGTAGGATAGAACTTGTTCGTGGGCCTGACCCACTCCTATTTTTCAGGTGTAGGTCAGTTCCAGGCTTGTGCTTGTTCGTGCTGAGCAGAGACGATTTTCCATTTCACCGATGATGTAGGACTTCCTTCCAGATATTGGATTTGGATTTTTATCTTCAGTTTTACTTTCATTCAGTTTGGGTTTTTTAATAGGGGTCCACTAGAGATGGATTCCCGAGTTGTAATCATGGAGGTTTGGAAGTTGGATTTTATTAAGTGTTATCAGTTGAGGATTTTATATTAGTATTCTTTTCAGCTTTTAATATTTATTCTTATTTCATTTTGTCTTCTGTGTTCGCATTAAATATTAATTGTTTGACATTCCCTCGGGTTTGAGCCTGGGCCTGATCAACCCGTGTCTCAGATCCGAGGGGTATCACACATTCTATGCATACTTGTATTGAAATGCCTAAGTACTATTGTCGAGATTGATTCGCGAATTAAATACTATGAAAACCCCGAGTATGATCCCATTTTTCCCTTATCCCATATGTATGATGTGTGGCTCGAGGGAGTCAAAAGTTGGCACCTTAGGCATCTTCTACTGAGCCTCTGTGCTCACCCCTTTCTTTAACATTTTTCAGGTCATTACAGTGACGTGGTTGATGACGAACCCTCATATGCGTAGTTATAGTTGATGGAAACTTACTTTTCTTATTTTTGTATCAAATGTATAGTTGATGTAAATCCTTGTAAAGCATTGTAATCGTGACCGAAAGGGTCCAAACTTGTATCTTTATTCCATCGAACTATGCTTTAATTTAAATGATGTAACTCAAAGATTTTAAATGGATGCCTTGCTTTCATTTCCCATACTTATGTATCTTTGATTATATAAGTGTCAAAATTGATGAGTTATGTTGTCACATGTATGCTAGTGAGTTGGGACAGGGGCAAGGAGGTCAAAAATGACCAAGGAATGTTCAGGAATGGATTCAGAAACAAGGACCGGACAAGAAATGGCAAGGAGCCCATTTTTAAAGCGGGTCAAGTGCTCGAAGTAAGCAGACGAGCGCTCGTCTGGCAACGCCTGCACATTCAGGGAGGGCTAGGGTGCCTTACGAGCGCTCGTAGGGCACTGGACAAGCGCTCGTAATTAGGGGTTAGGTGCTATTTTTTTTAGGTGTTTCTGATGGCTCTGAAACTCCTTGTGTGGGTCCTACAAGGTATTTGAGAGGTTAGGGTTCCCACAGCCCTGCCGAGAAATGAGCGAAGTGGCCAGAAATGACATTTTCCCCTTTTTAGCCCTAAATCAAGCGGCCTTGAACCAGATTTTTTTTTTTTTTTTTTCATTTCTAAATGATCCTAAGTGACCAAATATGTCCTAGAAGACATTTATAAGCCCCCCAATGAGTTACATGGTCCAAAAAGACCAATTTACCCTTGTAACCCTAAGTGACCCAAATAGTGATCGGGGTTGATTTTCTCATTCAAAAGTAATTCAAAATGGTTAGAATTGGCTCTTAGCACTTCATGTGGGCTTCTAATGCCTTATATGGGTTATATAGACCATTTTATCTTGTGGGTTTACGTGTTGGGTTGGGACCCAGTTAGAGATCCAGACCCTGCGTTTGGGTCATTACATTTTGAGTCCAAGTTTGGGGATGTCTTCTTCCAACTAGATCATTCTGTTACCGGGTTTCTTAGGCTTATGCCACTCTGGTATCATTCTTGTTAGTTATGTCTTGAGGATTGACTCCAAAGTACTACACTTCATAGACACACACTAGCATTCATCTTGTGGGCTAGATGTTTAATGTATCATTGTATTGGTTTTATCCCATTTAAGTAGGTAAACTAAAGAGTTCAACAAACTTAACTTAATGATCATATCTGCTTAATTGAAATATCTCTTCACCGAGCGACCGGGATTCTTGCCTCATTAAGTATTGAATACTTGCATTTAAAGGTGAAGAGTCCAAAATGAAATAATAAATGTCTTCTTGCTGAGTGACCTGAATTTTTGCCTCATTAAGCATTGAATACTCGCGTTTAATGGTAAGTTTTAAAAAAAAAAATTGGAAAAGAAAAGGTGGAGATTTATTGTGATTTATAGCCTACTTGACTTGAGTTATTATGTCCTTCGGGGTATCTTCACACCTAATGCCTAAATTCGTTCGGTTTAGGAGTCATTGACCCAAATGTCATTACATGAGTCTTCTAGAAAACTTAAAAGATCTTGACACAACACAATGCTCCCATCTTATGATAAATAATAATAATAAAACAAAGAATAAGGATCATTTATAGTCATGTTATGTTGATGTGAGAAATGCTTTCCAACTTGAGGCTGGATTTTGATCTTTGCTTTGATTAAATTGAGTGAAACAACATAGATGGATGCTGGTTCACTTAAAAAGGACGTTAAAGTTGATGTTGAAAGACATGATTGATTAGAGTGATGTGTGGGGACTATATTTGCTTATATAACGTT
The DNA here is from genome assembly GCF_030987335.1 of Cornus florida. Classification (NCBI taxonomy): domain Eukaryota; kingdom Viridiplantae; phylum Streptophyta; class Magnoliopsida; order Cornales; family Cornaceae; genus Cornus; species Cornus florida. The sequence goes on along the minus strand of NW_026775574.1, from coordinate 54,009,366 downwards.
GAATTGCTTAGAATTGCTTATAAATGGTGAAATTTTGCATACTTTTGGTAATCTATATCTTGTCAATTGTTAAGATGTCATTAATGCTTCAAAAGTGATTTTGAGCTATAAATATTTATGGGTATCATTTCTAAAAACCCTCATGAGACTTCACTCGTCTGCTAAGGGTAACCTAGGGGTTTAAAAGGCTTGTTGCATATGCTAAATGCAACTGTGATCACTACGAAAACGGAGTTAGTTAATGGTAGTTTCATTTTGTTTCCTTTGTTCATTACTAAGGGACTAGCAATATGTAAGTTTAGGGGTGTGATAAGTGTTAAAATATGCACATTTTAACCCCTATCCTTGCATAAGTTAGCACCTTAATCTATCTTTGCTTTCCCGTTTTAGTCTTAATTTGTTTTATCCCCATTTTCAGGTACTTATGGCAAAATAGGGTTAACTCCAGTGCTTTAAGTAATCAAAGATGTTAAGCTTAGAGGGAGTTGAAAAGAAGTTGAAGAACTAGGTTTCTATGAAACCCAATTGATTAGATCATTGTTCGGATTCATATCGATTAGACACTTAATCTGATCGATCGAGTGTATGCCAGATAGTTGCAAACTTCAGATTTAAAGCCTTCTTTAAGGGTGCTCATTATGCACTCAGCCAGGGGTCCTTGTGTACGAGGTTTTAACCTCTTTTGCAGCCCAAGGGTCACTTATATAAGGTAATTACAAACCATTTTATGAAAGGTGGATTTTGGTTAGCTCTTGGGGTCTCTCTCTACTTTCTCTCTCTAGGGTTTACTCTCAAGAATCGGAGAAAATGTGTTGCTGAGCTTGAAGATGGAGTTTGAAGCTTTAAGGATGACATCAATCCTCTCTATGGCTAGCTAGCCTCTCTCTTAGGGCTTAGATGAAGCCCTAAGCTCAAGTATTCATATAAATTGTGTTCAATTTGGGGGGAAATTCTATGTGTATATGAATTGTGTGATCTTGTGTATTCAATTTAGTTGTACCAAACATAAGAATGCTTAAATTCTTCAATTAAACTTAATTTAATATCTATGTTATTTTATGTTTAGATTGTTAATGATTAACCACCACATCACTCACTCTTTGTAATTATGGTTGGTGATGGCCATGCAATAGTTTTAATTGAATACAATTGCATTTAAATTGTTGATTCATGCTTAAACTTGATGGATTGTGTTGGCCTAAGGATTTTATCTAAAGGTTAATCTTATGTTTTGATGATTACAAACCATTAATGATGTTTATGTGCTAATGTTTTCATTGAGTGATATATAGTTAATCAACATTCAATCCTTAATGATGAGCTAGAAGATCCATTCCAAGCATTCCAAACATTCAAGCAATGGATTCAAGGAAGCATCAAAGTTGCAAGAAATCAAAGAAAAACTCGGACTTCAAAGATCACACAAAGCATTTCAAAGAAAAAAAGTAAGTCTTCATCAAGCCTAAACTAATTTAAAGTAAGAATGAAGAAAAGGGTAGATAGGATGGTGAGAGCTTAAGATTCAATGTCAAAGTATATTTGAATATTTTTTGAAGCTCAAAATTATAGGACCATGCATATTATATATCATTCATATGCTCCTATGACCATTAGCAATAGACTAGGAACTTCATTTATATATATTGCCATATGAAATCTTTGTCTTATCATTCATATGTTATGGGGTTTTCGAGTATAAATTTGTCTTAGCACTCAAATTAACTGAATGTGAATTTTAAACTAGATTGGTTCATTGTTTCTGTGATACCCTCGGATTTTCAGATGCGGGTTGGCCAGGCCCACGCCCGACTACCCGAGGATATCAAACCAATTAGCAATAAATGAACACAGAATACAATTAGGATAAACAGGAATAAATAAAATTTGCTGAAAAGAAACTAGAACGATTATCCCAAAAACTGAAACCTTGGAATAAATTTTATACATAAAGAATTATTCCGATACATCCAACTTCTCTATTTTTTAATACAACTCAGGAATCCATCTGATGGACCCCTAATAAACTCTAACACTGGAAAAATAATAACTGAAGAACCCAATGCTAAACCATGAAAATAAAATCCTACGTCGTCGGTGGAGTGAATGACTGTATCTGCTCAACACGATCAAGCTCTAAGCCTGGAACCGATGAACATCTGTAAAAATAAGAGTGGGTCAGGCCCACATGCAAATTCTATTCTAACTGCAATCCATACAATGACCCGATACGCAGATACACCCTAGATATCTCAATAATAGCTATCTAGTTCATATATATATAAATATCCACACTAAGGGACATTCACTGGACTATATAGGGGGTCTCAACCTGGATAGAAGGCAACATGCAAAAACGCACCCAAAGGTGGGCATGAGTACCTAACCAACGACTCTGAGACTCAAGCTCATATCGTGGTACCATAAAAATATATTTAAAATCTGTTCCTATCCATCCATAAGAAATCCAGTTGGCCATTCAGCTTGTGCAGCTTCTTTGACTCAACATAGATAACAAGTAATCCAGCTAGTCATTCAGCTTGTGCAGCTTCTTTGAGTTAGCATAAATATAAGTAGGATTTATTTATAATCCATTCCCTTATTTCAATAGGGTAGGTCTTAGCGTTTCTGAGCTAAGCCATCCTGGTATGTCACCGTCCCATACCGGTGCATATAATCCTCCATATCCATGTAAATTACAACAAACACATAATAGTTAGTAGTTTACAATCCAAAACCATTCCAAATAATTGCAGAAGAGTATTTAGTATTTCAGCAATTTAAATCCAAAACCATGTAAATTACAACATATAAATAAAAGTTTAGCAATTTACAGTCCAAACCATTACCCAAATTATTGTAGAACAATGTTTAACATTCCAGCAATTTAAATCCAACCAATAATCCATCTAATTGCAGGAAAAGATTTAGTACTTCCACAATTAGCATCCAGAGTATGCATAGATCAAAACTAATAAGTAAATGACCTTTTTATGCATTTAAAATTAAGTTTTATAAACATACTCAACCCCATTAAATTGCTAAAATTTAGTTAAGCAATTAATCCGTCTTCCCTCCGTTAACAGCATAAGAAGTTCATTAATTATATACTGTTTGTCCCCTTGACTTAAAGATCACTTAAATCAATTTAAGGTCTTAATAACACCCTAAATCACCCATTAAATCCCACTGTGAAGTCCCATTAATTACCTAGAACAGTTCCACCTTCAAACAGTCTCAACAGTGCATCAAAACGTAACTGGAAAACAAAATTTGAGAGAGAGCCTGCTCCAAAATTTTGGAGCAGGCTCTTTGTGCGTGGGAGCCAGCTCTAAGGACCTTAGAGCCGGTTCTAAGAGTGTGGGAGCCGGCTCCCACTTCCATGGAGCCGGCTCTCACCTCCTCTGAGAGTCCCCTGCTCAACTGCACTCCGTTTCTGACCCCTACTTCAACTTCAGCCAATTGCAACTTTTCTGTTTGGTTTTAAAACTAATCTTAATGGTCCTAAGAGTTTCCAGTATCATTTAATCCATTAGTTACACTAGTTAGCATCATTGAAAAAAATCTTAGAACACCTACCGATTAAACATGCTTAAAGACTAACACTGAAATTCATTAAGCACGAACTGAAACAGAATAAATTGCAACACATATTTAAACAGGATAATACTGACCCCATGAGTTTTATATATAATCCCAATAGCATTCCCATATTTTGTATTCAATGGTTGCAACCAATTCCAGTATTTACAACCGTACTGATTTAGCATACTTAAAGAACAAAATTTAAACGCAGACATGTGCGAATTATTACAAAGTTAATTTCACCACATACAGATCATGAATATAGCATACAATGAACATATATGGTTTCAATTAATGATTAATTAGACCCTAGAGACTATCTAGGTGCACAGAACACAGGGCAAAGGGAGAGAGACAGAATAGAACTTGCCTCTGTGGTCTTTGAATAAAAACCTTGTCGCCGTCTTTTAAGGTTTTTCGATGACGTCCAATTCATTGTCAATCTCCTATTGTGCAACCTTCCCTCCTCCTAGGCCCGTCCTTTAATCCACAGTAGAAACCCTAACAACAAATCCCTCTGTTTTCCTTACATTTTTCTCTCTCTGTTTTCACGTCCCTCTATATGCTCACTGTTCGTGAATAGGGTTGGTGCTTTTAACCCTAAGCAGATTTATAACAGTATATATAGGCATATATACCCTACGTCTATTTGTATTAGAGATGGACACCCAACTAAACCCTAATCAGCCCAATAACGTGGTCCATCAAACTAAAACCCTAATTTACATTAAAATGAAATACATTAATAATTTAACCTAACAAAACATTTAAAAATTTAAAACTAATTTAATTAAATAAAAGAACATAAAAAAAAAAACAATTAACCAATTAATGCAAATAATTAGACAAAAACAAAATAATCAATTACACAACCAATCCAAGTAAAGAAAACAATTAACCAATTAAACACAAAACAGAAACCACATAACACATATAGTCACGTAAGTACCTAAAATGCACAAAAAATAAAAATGTAAATTCCAATTATATCCTTTACAAAATTAGGGGTATTACAGTTTCAAAATCCTTTTAAGTACCTCTATTAATCTTCAGTCAAAACTAATTTGAGTCTTGAAATTTTCATTGTATGATAATTGGATTTTTTTTTTAGAATTCTTTCTGTAATTTCAGTCTGAACTCTAGAAATATCTATGGCTTCATCCTCACGTAGAAAGAATCCTTCTCGTGGGCAAAAACGAAATTCTTAACGTACTCATGATGATAAATCAGGCCCTAGTAAACTAAATCCTCCTCCAATTCAAATCTCTATCATATGGTAGTTGTGTTCACAGTCTCCTTATGTATTGAATTCTGTTATTTATAAAATGAAATATTTGCTCTTCATTTGCCCTTTAATTCATTTTTTCTCTGTTATTTCATACGATGGCAAGTAACCTTTTTTTTCCCCCCGCCTTTTTGAGATGACAAAGGGGGAGAAAGATGTGTGATTCATTATGCTTGTTATGCTTATGCGTATATTGCTTTTCACTTATTTTAGACGCATATTGAAAGGGGGAGACTTATACACTTTAATGTCTAAAATATTTGTTGTTAATATAAATTCAATGTATGCATATCGATAGGGGGAGCATTCTTTCAAAATGCAACTCCACCTTGACAATAAACACATCAATATTTTGTCATCATCAAAAATGGGGAGATTGTTGGCCTAAGGATTTTATCTAAAGGTCAATCTTATGTTTTGATGATTACAAACCATTAATGATGTTTATGTGCTAATGTTTTCATTGAGTGATATATAGTTGATCAACATTCAATCCTCAATGATGAGCTAGAAGATCCATTCTAAGCATTCCAAAGTATTCCAAACATTCAAGCAATGGATTCAAGGAAGCATCAAAGTTACAAAAAATCAAAGAAAAACTCGAACTTCAAAGATCACACAAAGCATTTCAAAGAAAGAAAGCAAGTCTTCATCAAGCCTAAACGATCATGGTCAAAGAATGAAGAAAATGGTAAATAGGATGGTGAGAGTTTAAGATTCAATGTCAAAGTATATTTGAATATTTTTTGAAGCTCAGAATGATAGGACCATGCATATCATATATCATTCATATGCTCCTATGACCATTAGCAATGTACTAGGAACTTCATTTATATATATTGTCATATGAAATCTTTGTTAAGAAAGAGTTAGTTCAAGCTTGATAAGCTTTGAAAGAACTCATTTTTGAAGCTAGAAGTTTTAGAACCATGCACATTAATCATTATATTTATTTTGGTCTCTAAAAAGAAAAGGAAAATGCATTGAATTAATTTTTCATCTTTAAAGCCTTTGTTGCCAAAATTTGGTAAATGACTCTAGGACACAATGCACTTGAAATTTATCATCTTCATATGTCCCTAGACTCTTAGAAATAGGCCTTGAACTTAATTGAATCATTCATCAAAGTCCTAGGTGCTAGAAAGATGGATATCTCAAAAGAAGCTATTTTCAGCCTAGAAAATTTCAGACCAGCTTGCACTAAAACTGCTATAACTATTTGTGTAGTTGGAATTTTTACACAAGGTCAGTGGCATTGGAAAGCTGACTTCGAGCCCTTGAGTTTAGACTCAAATTTCACCTAAATTGGATTAAAAATGACTGAGATATGAGCTTCACAAAATACCTGATTCTGCTCTGCGAAAATTCTGACCAGGTTGCACTTAAATAGCCATAACTTTTTCTATGGTTGGAATTTTTGAGCAAGGCTGGTGTTTTTAGATAGCTGACTTCAAGATAATAAATTTAGACTCAAATTTCACCTCATTTGGAGTTTCATGGACTGAGTTATGTCCATTTGAAGTCATGCACTTTTTTCTGTCCAATTTAGCAGCAGCCTTCATGAAGCAAGAGCAGCCTCTATAAGAAATAGAGCCAGCTCTCTCAAAGAATAGAGAAGGCTCAATGAAAAACTAGAGAAGGCTCTACAAAATTAGAGATGGCTCAGGAAAGTAGAGAAGGCTCAATAAAAAACTAGAGAAGGCTCTACCAAAATTAGAGAAGGCTCAGAAAAGTAGAGAAGGCTCTACAAAACTAGAGAAGGCTCCATTTTTCTATTGAGCCGTCTCCATTTCAGAAAAAGAGCCTGCTCCACTTTTTTAATGGAGCCGCCTCTATTTGAAATTGAGCCGCCTCCACTTTTGCAAAGAGCCGGCTCCTTTGAGGGTTTTGAATTACAACGGCAATTTTTCTGCATTTATTTCCTCTAACCACTTCTAACAGCTATATTGAGTTATGAATTTCTTTATATATATAGAGGGCTTGTCTGAAAAGATGATACGATTTTAAGAGACATCATATTACATTGCAAAGAGAGCTTTTGTTCTCAATCTTCTCATCATCTCTCTCATTTCACTCTTATTCTATCTTGAGAGATTCCAGTAAAGATTAAAAGGGCTGTTGCTCTTGTTTTAATATTCATATAGTTTTTGCTCTATTATACTACTTGAGAGAGCATTCAAGAACATTTATTCAAGTGCATCAAAGAGAGCTTTTGGCTCCACCATTATACAGAGCTTTTGTTCTGGTTATACTCACTCATAGAGCCTCTGTTCAGACATCGATCTTTATCTCATATACAAGCTTCCATAGTTGAATCAGAGTGAACTTCAGAGAGCATTTAGTGAGCCTTTGCTGAACTTTTGTTCTAGTATTTCATCAGAGCTTTTGTTCTGTATTTTCCTCATCATCTCTCATACATTTCATACTTAGAGTTTGAGCTTTACTTGATTTCATATATGCTCTATTGTGAGGTTTGATTTGTATCAGTTCTTGAGAGGATTTCTTGTACTACAAATCTGCTGTAAGCCTAGGAGGAAGAGTTTCTCTTAGCAAAGAAATTGTAAGGGCTGGTGTGGCCTATGTAAAACTAAGAGAGGTGGTCTCTTAGTAAGGATACTGTAAAGGGTTGGTGTGACCCAAAAGGAAGCCTAGGAGAAGGGTGTTCTCCTAGTAAGAAAGAGAAGCAAGGTCTTGCTTCAATTGAATGTTTGCTCTCCACTGTTAAGGAGAAACTCTAAGAAATTTGGGAAGTCTCAAGAGGGATCTTGAGCCGAGGAGTAGGAGTTTCCGAACCTCGCAAAAATCGCCGTATTATTGTTTGCAATTTCTCTTCCCTTATCTCTTTTACAGTTATGCTAAATTGATTACTTTCATATCTTGTTTATTACATAATTGGTTATATTGTTGATTAGAAATTGTATTTCTATAATTTGCGAAAATTGGCCATTGACTCTATTCATCCCCCCTCTAGAGTCAATTCTTGGGTAACAGATTGTACTACAACTTTAGTTTAATTGTAGTTAAGTAGACAATCCATGCTTGATTTTGATGGTTTATGCTTGTTAGGGATAATTATAATATTATCTTTCCTTTTGATGTGTGCTTGTAGCCACATCTTCGTTCTACAGACTTGTTTCCCCAAAATATGAATTCAATTGGTGTGATTACAAGGGCTTAGAGATGAATTTTGATAAGCACCGACTATTGTATATTCAAGCGCCCTTATTTACATAAGTTAAGTCCATTATTCGGTTATGTTGTATAGTTTATCTTCACTTTTGTGTTTTTGTCTATTTTCAGGATTGTTATGAAAAAAATAAATAAGATAAGGATTTACAGGTTTTTGAATAACAAAATCATCCAGGGCTTTTTTGACAATGATTTCCAAGGAAAGATGGCCTAAGAGCTCATGTATACATTTATCAATTCAATGAGGAAGAGGGATGGATTCATTGGCCTAAGTCCAATGCCAAGCAAAAAAGATGAAGTATGGCCAGAAAAACAGTGCTACATCCAGATGTAGCTTCAAAGCACAAATTGTACATCCAGACGTCTAAAAGAGAATAAGGCAAACAATTACGAGAAACAAAAGATTTGAATTCTAATAGCCAAAGGATTTTACATCCAGACGTAGCTAGCTATGTCCGAATGTCGCATGCCAGACTCAGCCGCTGACAACACCTTGAGCGCGGGAAGGGTCCATGATAAGCTACGTCCAGATGCCCAAAGCTATGTTTGGACATCCATTGCAGACAAAGTGAGCTGTCACACTTTATTTTGTTTCAAACTTTTCCTCCACCATTTAGGGACTTCTACTAACTCTTTTAACAAACCAAGACCACGTAATATGGTGTCTTTATTAACCATTTTGATTATATATATCATTGATTCATCACTTGAAGACATATTTAATCATTTTACTGAATTTCTAGCTGAAGGAGGCTACCATGGAGCTGAAGTTGGATACCTCATCTTCTTCAATCCTTGAAGCTTCTACCATGTCCATGGGGAGCTAACTCCCATCCTAGGGAGTTAATGTAATCCTTTCCAAGTAAATATGTTTTAATTGTATTTCAATTTGGGGAATTTTATATTTATATAACCAGTTGCATAATCTAGAGAATTACATTTGATATAATTGAATTTCATTCAAATAAATGATTATGTTGAGATTCTTATCTTGTTTTACAATTCATTTCTTCATGATTATACTTCTTGCATTCTTATAGTGACAATAAGGATGAGATTATGCAATGGTTTTCTTAGTATGTTTTATGAAGATTTTGATAGGCCATGCTTAGGGAAGATGGAACTTACTACAGCCTTAGTGTAATATAGTTAGGTAGATGGTCCATGCCAACCGAAGATGGGTTATGACTTAGTCTTTGATTACATGTGCAATTACCATATATTTTGGAGGATTTGATAGGCCATGCCTAGGGAAGATGGTTCATGTTACAACCTAGTTTAGGTAGATGAATCATGCCAATCGAAGATGGATTATGCTTAGCTCTTTAATGTATGAATTTTTTGAAGATATTGTAGTTGTCTTGCATTTTTACATATCATGGTTGTGTATATAATTAATTCCCTAAGTTGATTGCAATTGGACTTATTTATGAGGATTGTGGTGAAATCAATTTCCCTAGCCTTCTCTCTATATTTTCAATCCATTTGAATTCATTCTATTTACTATTTTTATGCAATTCATTTCTATAGTTCAAAGTGACAAACAAATTAAACAACCATCTCTTGTATCAAACTTTAGTAATTTTATAACTTTAGTTGCCATAAACTAGCAATCCTTGTGGTTCAACAACTCCTTTTAATAGCGCTATTCTACAAAGATTTGTGCTATTGCAAGTGGTTATAATTGGTAAACAATTCATACACATCAATTTTTGGCACCGTTGCTGAGAATTACAAATGGTTTTGTGACCAAAGTTTAAAAATTACCTTTTATTTGATCTTGTATATATTATGTTTTTGTGTGTTTTTGTGGAACTAGGAACTCAAGACCCTCCAAGGAGAAATTGAAAATTTGAAGGCTTAAAGACTCTGGGTAAGTCTTTGAAAGTTCTAGTTCATTTTTATGAAAATTTTGCTTGTGTATAGTGTAGTTGATGTTTGGCCATAGATCGTGTCACTATCACTTCTTAAAGAGAACATTAATATAACTTCACTTGAAAGGACTCTTAGAAAACATAGAAGGAACCTCAGGGATCCCGAATTTGTAAAAGAACCTGAAATTGAACGTAACAACATGGCTGAAAATCTCAATATAGCTGAAAATCCAAATGTGGCACTAATGACTCTTAGGGACCATTTCATCCCTACAACATATACTTCTCCATTGTACATTATAATGCCCAACATTAATGCACATCAATATGAAATCAAATCAGCACTATCCAAATACTACCATCTTTCCATGGATTTGACAATAAAGATCCCTATAAACATCTTGATGAGTTTCTTGAAATCTGCTCTACCATCAAGATGAGGGACTTCCCTCAAAATGCACTTCATATGCGTCTTTGTCCATTCTCATTGAAGGATAGGGCAAAATATTGGTTGAACTCATTTGTTGCAAACTCCATTACCTCAATTAGAACAAGAATTTCTAAAGAAATACTATCCCGTTGGGAAAACTAACCAAATGCACCACTCTATTCTTAGCTTTTTCCGAATAGATAGAGAACAATTCTCTGAAACATTGGAAAGACTCCAAAAACTTCTTAGAAAGTGTCTGCTCCACTAAATCCCTAAATATCAATTGGTGCAAGGTTTCTATGATAGCTTAACCAAGCCACATAGGCAGTTGGTTGACTCCTCTTGTGGAGGTATTTTTATGTCCAAAAATGAAGATGAGGCTTGGACCCTACTTGAGAATTTAAGTAAAAATTTCATACAACATAATTCTCGTAGGGCTCTGACCTCTACCATTGGAAAAACTACCAACCCCAGGGAAGAATCTTCTTAAGTGGACGCCATAGCCCACAAATTCTTTTAGCTAATGGCGCCCCATCTCTCATCTTTTTCTCTCTCAAAATACTTTATCAAGTGCTGTGTGTGCTTCATGCACTAACACCTTCCATCTTGAAGAAGTTTGCCCCACACTGGAGTAAGCACACAAGAATAGGACAATGCCACGTTCTCTCGTCCCAGTAATAATCCGTATTCAAATACATATAACTCTGGATAGAGGGATCATCCAAATTTTTCGTGGAGGCAAATAGCCCCATAATACTCACAATTTCAAAGTAACAGGCAGCAAAATCAATCCAATTTCCAGCCTATGAATCGGCAATTCAAAGCTTCCTCAAGCTATCATCCTCTATACAATCCAAATCCATCCACTTCCAATTCTACTCCTCATCCATTGTCTTAATTGGATGAGTTAATAGCTTCCATTAAGCAAATAAAGGATTCCAACAAGCAAAAATTGGCTTCCTTGCAACCCACCATGCAATTGGTTCATACCCATTCTCAATATATAGCTAAACTTGAAACCCAAGTGGGACAAATAGCTAACTCTATGAACGAACTTCTCTAAAAGGACACAAGAAAACTTCCCACTCAGCCTTTAATGAATCATAAGGGGCAATATGTGATTGATGCAATCCCTCCTCTGAGTGGATCCCATGATGAGCATGTCCAAGCTATCACTACCCTTCGAAGTGGGAGAGTGGTGGACAATCAAGTTGAGGAACCAAAAGATGAAGAAATTCATCAACCTAAAAATCCAAATCTGTTCTCTAAAAATCCAAATGCTAGCTCCAGTAATCCAAATGAGTCCTGTGAAAATCCAAATCTGTCATCTCCCATTCTTGAGAAGTCCTATGAGCCCCGAGCTCCTTTTCCTCAACGTCTTCAAGAATCTTCTTACTTTAGGAAGAAAGGTGAAAAAAATTAATGATATGTTGCAAGTCTTTAAACAAGTTAAGATCAACATCCCTCTCATTGATTCCATATAGCAAATCATGCCTTATGCAAAATTTCTCAAGAATTTGTGCACTCAAAAGCACATTTCCAAGTCATATTCCAAAGAAGGTGCGATTAACCGAACAAGTAAGTGCTATAATTCAGCACAAGACTCCTCCCAAATTCAAAGATTCGGGTGCCCCAACTATTTTGTGTGTCATTGGTGATAACGAAATAAAGAAGGCCCTTCTTAACTTTGGAGCAAGTGTGAACTTGATTCCATACTCGGTTTATTTGCAACTTTGCCTAGGAGAACTCAAACCAACCACGGTTGTCTTGCAACTTGCAGATAGATCCGTTAAGCAACCACGTGGTATTATTGAGGATGTCATCATTAAGGTGGACAAATTCTACTTCCCGGTAAACTTTTTCGTTCTTGACACAGAACCAGTCCATGATCCTAAAAGGCATATCCCCGTGATCCTAGTTCACCCTAATAAAAAAAACCTCTTTTATATATATATATATATATATATATATATATATATATTCGGTCACGTGTATATATACACACACTCAAACAATTTCTATGTAAATAAGTCGGTAAGAGAAAGAGAACTTTACATATTTAAGAAAAAAGAGAAATATAGATAAAGATAAAAAAAAATCTAGTGGTTGCCGATGAGGTGAGACCCCGTGCCGAAAGTAACTCTCCTCTACAATGGAGAAAACACATTGTAATAAAATCTCACTTTCTCTTTTCTTCTTTAAATATGAAAATACCTTTTTTTCTTTATTTTTTCGTTAGTTGGTACTCACATATGTCTCTACTGAGACTTGTACCACTGACATCTTTTTGGGAGGTAAAAGCCTGATACCGTTAAGCCACTGGCCCGTTGGCATGTAAAAATATTTTTTGAAAGATAAAAAATAAAAGGGAGGTGATATTCGCACTCCACTTAACTTTTTATTTTAACTGAAATGACAAGAAGCTCCATGAACTCATTAATGTATCATCCCTCATTTTATAATACCAAAACTACCTTTTATACAACTTTAATTTTTTTTTTTTCTTTTTTCGGAGGTGCTCTCAAGGCAAATAATTTATTCAACCAAGATAATTTTAGTTTTGGCAGTCAAAAGAAATAATTTATTCAATAGTGACTCTTTTTTGTCCTATCAAAATAGATATTTTATTCAACAAAGTTAACCATTTTTAAAGGGATTCAAAAGAGGTGAAATAATTTTTTTTGGTAATTTTTTATAGGTCTGGTCAAAAGAGATAATTTATATAGAGATAATTTTTTTTTATCCTCTTTTTTTCGTACCCTTTTTTTTTTGGATCTTGACAAAAGATATAATTTATTCAATAAATATAAGAGAGAAAGAGGGATGAATATAAAAAAATCTAGTGGTTGTCAATGAGGCGAGGCCCCGTGCCGAAAGTAACTCTCCTCTACAATGGAGAAAACACATAGTAATAAAACCTCACTTTCTCTTTCCTTCTTTAAATGTGAAAATACCTTCTTCTTCTTCTTCTTCTTCTTTTTTTCTTAGTTGGTACTCACATACTTCTCTACAGAGACTTGAACTACTGACCTTTCTTTGGGAGGTAAAAGTCTGATATCGCTAAGCCACTGACCCATTGGTATGTGAAAATATTTTTTGAAAGATAAAAAATAAAAGGGAAGTGATATTCACACTCCACTTTTCTCCAATCTCACTCCACTTAAATTTTTATTTTAATTGAAATGACAAGAAGGTCCATGAACTCATTCATGGACCATCCCTTATTTTATAATATCAAAAGTTTTGATATTAAAACTACCCTTTATACAGCTTTATTATTATTTTTTCTTTTTTCAAAGGTGCTCTCAAAGCAGATAAGTTATTCAACCAAGACAATTTTATTTTTGGCAGTCAAAAGAAATAATTTATTCAACCGTGACTCTTTTTTGTCCTATCAAAATATATATTTTATTTAACAAAGTTAACTATTTTTAAAGGGATTCAAAAGAGGTGAAATTTTAGTCAAAAGAGATAATTTATTCAATAGAGATAACTTTTTGTTTTTTTGATCTTATCACTAGATAATTTATTCAGAGATAATTTTTTTTATCCTTTTTTTTTATACCCTTTTTTTTTTTTTTGGATCTTGACAAAAGATATAGTTTGTTCAATAAATATATTTTTTTTGGTTTTTTTCTTCCTGTGAAAAGTGGGACGGAGGGAGTAATTTTTTTTTTAATGCGTACTTTTTTTTTTTTGGTTAGTCAAAAATATTTTTTTATTTTTAATACTTTTTTTTTGTCCCATAAAAAAAAAAATTCAGTAGAGATAACTTCTTCTTTTTTTCTTAGTCTTGTCAACAGAGACTTAAAACATTAAAAATTAGAAGCAAAGAGAGAAAATTTGAAAGACTAATTATATCATTTAAAAAATAATATTCCCTCTGTCTCAAAATAAGTGTCATGCTTTCCTTTTTCGTCTGTCCCAAAATAATAGTCCATTTTCTTTTTTCAAATAATATATTTCACATCTTTTCATTTATGTCCTTTGAATTTTAAACTTGAATATTCAAAACTTAAAATGGCAGAGAGGTAATGCATTTTCCACATATCCCCTTAAAAGTTACTACTCCCCATAAATGACACTTAAATCAAGACAGAGGGAGTAATCATTATGCAAATGTCGAAAATATTGTTTGTTTGTTATGGAAGAAAAGTTTATAAAATAGTAAAAAAATAGTAACTAATTCCTCTTCCATGTCACTTTGACACCTCCCCTACATAATATAAAATGAAGGGTAAAATGCAAATAACCCCCCTAAACTATTGGGGTATCGCAAGAAACCCCCTGAACTACAAAAAAACTCCTGAACTATTATTTTGTTACAGTTTGCCCCATTAGCTTATCGAAAAAAGTAAAAAACCATTTGACCCCTTGCTATAAAACGACGTAGTTTCGCTCCGTAACCTATTAAATTGCTGACATGGAAGATGTAATGTCACCTACCAATGAGAGCTTGGCAAGTCACTCAACATAGGTCCACTTTCTCCTTACAATGGGGTAGACACGCATACAAACACAGACATATACATATATATATATAATCACATACATACACATATATATATACAAGGTATATATCTGAAATCTATTATGGCAAATTCATGTATGGAGTTGACGGTAGTGTTGTGGTGGCGGTGGCAGGGCGGTTGAGGTCGGAGAAGGAGATGGATCTAGTGGTGGTGGTGGTGGTGTTGTGGCAGCGACGATGGGACACACACACACACACACACACACACACGGCAGTTGAGGTCGGAGGAGGAGATGAATCTAGTGGAGGTGGTGTGTTGTTGATGGGGGTTAAAGTTAGAGGAGGAGACAGATCACCATGGACATGAGGTGGTGGTGATGTTGTGGTGACGATGACAGGGGTTGAGGTCGGAGGAGGAGATGGATCACCATGGACGGTGGCAATTCTAGAGACACCATGGACAGAGGCGATTCTAGAGACAACATTGATAGAGGCGATTCCAGAGTCACCATGGACGGCTGCAATTCCAGAGTCCAGACGGCAATTCCGAAGTCACCATGGACGGCGGCGATTATCCTAAAATCCTCAGCTTCTCGCCTCAAATTCAATTTTGTCTCATTCAATCCAAATCTTAATTAAGACAATTGCTCCGGTGTATTTTGCAGAAACCTTGAATTGAAGGCCATCACAGCTTTGAGCAGTTCAGAGGAAGAGCGGCCATAAAAGTCACAGATATTGAATGCTAGGGTTTTCAATTTAGGACTATGTGTACACACAAATTTTGTAAGTCTGTAATAGAAACAAAATATGGAGCAAAATAGAATTTTATTAATTTATGAATGTGGAGTACAGTCCTTTGTAATATCTTTTACAAAAAAAGAATGGTCCTCTGATTCGACCTCCTTGTTTTTGGTTGGTTGGATCCAAGGGCTGCACGAGCTTGTTCTTGAATCACTGTGGAATTTGATGAAGAACGGCACGTTGTTGGATGTGCTTGATGTTCTTTGCTTTTGGGTTTCGATTCTGAATTTGTGTCTGAATTCTGAGTCTCTGGATTTCTGAGTCTCTGAACTTCTGAATTCTGAATTTGTGTCTGAATTTGTAGACTTCTGAATTCTGAATCCTCTCCCTTTTTCTTCCTCCAGGCCTCTATTTATAGGCTTCTTGGATTAATAGGGTGATGACACGTGTCATCTCCTGATAAGGATAAAACTATAACTGGGCCGGGCCGGTTATATTGTGATAATCATCCTTAAAGATAATTATTCAAAATATATTTTATTAGGAATAATTATCGTTTCATTTAATTATCTGGGCTGGGCTAATTAAATAATTTAAGTGGACCAAGCCTGGTAAATTAAATAATTTATTTAAACATTAGGCCTATATTTAATGGGTCCATTCGTTAAAACCAAAGCCCACTAAATTTTAGTATCTACAAATTGCCCCCACTTCAAGTCCCAATTTTGACAAGACTTGTCTCTTTTTCCAAGTGGGACTTGAAGTTTCCTTTTTTCTTTTTTCTTTTTTTTTTTTTTTTTTTTTTATCTTAATTGTACTTTCCCATTTAAATTGAATTGTCCAAATCCCAATACAACTTGGAGGTATCTTGTTGCCTATATATACCCTCAATATTGTAGGGTTTGATATCAATTCCAAAAAAAAATCTCTGAAGACTTGTCAGATCACAAATAATTGGTACGTGTGTTTCTTCTTTTTTTTTTTCTTTTTTTTTTTTTCGCTCTCTCTCTCCACGCACGTAGAATTTTTTTATTTTTTATTTATTTTTTTTTCTCTCTCCACGCATGTAGGAGAAATTTTTTTTTTTTTTTTTTTTTTTTTTTCTTCTCTCCATGCATGTAGGAGCACAATTTTTTTTTTTTTTCTTTCTAACCCCCTTTTTTTTTTCTTTGCAGGGCTTGATTGGGTATAACAACTTGATTTGTGTCAACCGTAGCAAAAATTAAGTCCTCCTTCTAGACAACACCGATTTGAGCTTTGTTATCCATCATGGTAGTTTTTCAAGTGTTTCGCAAAGCAAAAGCTGACTATCTTAGAGAGCGAAAATAGTCAACGAGTCCAAAGAACGACATTAAGTGTATATGACTCACTTTTTGGTCGCAATGCTATTCAAGTGCCTGATTCTAACAATAAACATTGTTCATCTCATTGGACATGCACGGCCACATGCGAACTCACCGACTTTGGTCCTGATCAGATTAATGAAGAATCTATTGTCTCTAAAGCCTTGATACTAAATTCTTCACTTCATGAGAGAGTTGTTGAAGAAAACCAGTTTTCACTATTGGGTCTTAATGTTCAAGCGAAGGATATATCATGGAGTATTCCCTATAAACTTCCTGCTGAATTGCTATACACCGAACTATATTGGGAGTGGTTAGAAGATGTCTTGGCGCGTTTCCATGACTTTCTATCAAAACAACAACTATATGGTGCCTTATTCGCCTCCCTATTTTCCTATGATCGTCATGAAGATGTATTCAAAGCATTCCTTGAATGTTGGTGCCCAGCCACTAATACACTTCATTGTTCTATTGGCGAGCTATTAATTTCTCTTCGAGATCTATATATGCTAGGTGATCTCCCTCACCAAGGAAAAATTTATGATGAAGTTATTCCTTGTGCAGATGAACTATCAAGAGCTGGCAACAACAAAAATTCTATCCCTTTGAGTTGTCAACACCTATTTTTGGCCTTCCACAGACTTTCCAAGAAGTATAAAGGAGATCAGAATGTGAAGATATCTGACTGGATTAATTTCTGGTTTAAAGGTGCATCAAGACATGCCAAACCTTCAAAGAAATCAACAAAAAATAAAGTTCACCGCCCTATGAGGATTCAAAATCCGTTTGGTGTGATCCCTCCTGTCCGGTCGATGTCCACCAAAGAGAAAGAAGTATTTATCAACCTTGGTGTAGATGAAACATCGAGAGACACCACTTATCTAGCTGCTTTTTTAGCGTGTTGGCTCTGCAAATTTGCCTTACCTGCACACCCTGGCAACATAATTCATCCTGGGACTTTCAAGGTCGCAAGCATGTTAACAGATGGCTGCAACATTTGTCTTTCCATCCCGGTTCTGGCCAGTATTTACAGAGGCTTGAACGAGATTGTTTCCTCACCAGATCCTGGAAGCTGCTCTGCGATATTTCCTATTCACTATGTATTCGGATGGTTGAGTGAATATTTCAGAACTAATTTCACCATTCCTAATACCAACTATTGGCCTAGAATGACATTATATGCAGGCGAAGGAGGAGCAAGATACTTTGACCATTTTGAAGCCCAAAATTTATTCAGATCATGTAAAGGAATAAACTTAACTCGAATGGCTAAAAGATCTTCAAAAGAGCGACTTATTGTAAATAATGGCGAGATGAAAAAGGCTGACTTTGACACACTAATCAATCTTCGATCATGTTATTTGACATTGTGCCAAAATGACCGTCTTATCATTGAGCCGTATAGTCCACACAGATTTAGCCGACAATTTGGGTACCATCAAGATATTCCTGGAAAATTAAAAAATGACTTTCGTACTTGCACCTTAGAGGAATTTTTAAAGCATTGGAACTCATCCGTTCATTATTCTTCTGGTTGTGATGCGTTGCTTCCTTCAACCTTCAGCTACTAAAAATCCTCAGTTACCAGAGCATATGCCAAATGGTGGTCCAGCGTATATATTGATCCATTTACACAGAAAGAAACTACCTCAGAGCAATCTAAACGCACGATTTCCCCACCAGAGAAACCAACTAAAATCAGGAAGGTTTTAATTAAGGGGCTGAAGTCAAATCTCCCATCTAAGCCAGTGCCAAAGTTAACCATCAAATCTCATAATGACTGTGACGTTGTTGGAGGATCTAGTAGCCATCACCAAACAGCAGAAGATGTCCCACCACTAATCAATAACCGTCGCCGTCGTCAGTTGTCAATTGAGTTAGATGAGGATATGAAAGCTTATGATGATGATCGTAATTGGAAGCATGTCACCGACAAAGTGAGACTTGATTCAGTACAGGAATGTGTTGCCACTTCTCTTGATCAATTTTTTACTGGGGTACCTAACAGTTCATAACCTATACAGGTAACTGTTATTTTATATATATATATATATATATATATATATATATATATATATATATATATATTTTTTTTTTTTTGTACTGCAAATTACCATTATTTATTATTATTTTTTTAATAGATAAAAGACAGCAAGGGATTTCTTGGGGAAGATGTCGTCATTGTTGCTAACCCAACATGTAGTGAAGAATCTATTTATGGACCGTCTGCCTTAGAGTTGGCCACTGCGATAGGAAAAGGTACAGAGATTTCACTACAAAGAAGCAGAGTTAGTCAACACTCGGATGTTTTGGGGGTTGCTAAAGTGACTAGTCAAGCTATGAAGGTGGTTGAAAATATTTGTAAAGATCATGTAGTTATCCCTTCTTTGATTTTAAGAGAACAGGGTCCACCCTTGCATCGTGTTGCCCCTTCTGAAATGTCAATTTTCAATGCGGAAGAGATCGTTTTTGATGTTCATCGTCGTGCTGCTTTATTCTTTATTGATTTCATAAAGAATATCATACGCGATACTCCTACCGATAAAATACCGTCTCGAGCACCTAAACTTCAAACACTTTATGAAGGACTCGCAAAACTCCCTGGAGACCATTCAGCTTTGAAGAGGCGAATTGACTCATATACCAATAATGCAGCCAATTATATTGCTACATCTTCTTCATATGCCTGTATGATGACTTCAGACTCTCAATCCCAACAATTGGCCAGTATTGATGCACAGCTCACCTGTGATACCCCCTAATTTTGGAACACGGATTGATCAAGTCCGCGCACAAAATCAAGGGATATCAAAACAATTTAAGTATTTAACAAGCATAGAATACAAAGATGAATAATAAAGAATAAATAAACCGCTGAAGAAAACTAATAAATAAATATTACTTAATGATTCTCCAACAATTACAATTCGGAAATCCCATAACTCAAGGACCCCTTAAAACATTATCCAATAATCCAATACTATTTAAAAGACAAGATGAATAGACGAATGACAGTCTCCCAGCTGCGGATCCTCAACCTCGAGACTGGAACCTCTAATAACCTGAAAAATAAATCGTGGGTTAAACCCTACGAGCAAGTTCACTCTACCAGGCCTCTGAAAACCAATAAGCAGATCATCTCTGATCAAAACCAAACCTAATAAAGTTTTAACTTTAATAAAGCACGATATACATGTCTATATATAATTATATATACTATACTAATCACATCCATTAATAGGTTTATTAAATTTCCATACCTATTAAATAATTATTAAAATAATATTCATACCTAGACCAATCTACCATTTCATTTTATAAAAACTCCTTTGACCTTAATCCCATCCTAGTCAGTTGTTTAATCATTTAAACAACAAATTATAATAAAAGAAATACTCTATTTAATCCCAACCCGATAATGATTTTAATTGTTTAAATCACATATCCAAAATCCAAGTTTTGACAAATCATCCACGTCTTCCCCAATATTATTTTATTAATGTAAAATAATACACTAACCAGTAAGTACTAAACTATTCTCATTTAAGAATATCTAACCCTAATCCAATCCATACATACAACAACCATAGATGATATTTTAATCATCTAACACATAACAACGTAATTATGCTTTGGCAAATCAACCATGCCATTGTAAATATTTTTATTTATATATTGGCAATTCAACCATGCCTCCATAAGTATATTTATTTATACATTGGCAATTCAACCATGCCTCCGTGTATGTATATTTATACATTGGCAATTCAACCATGCCTCCACAGGTATATTTATTCATACATTTAATTAGCAATTCATCCATGCTTTCCATATATGTATTCTATTCATACAAATATTTAGGTAAAATATTTAATCATTTGACAATTCATCCATGCCCACACTTTAACCATGAATTAACTTTAAAATTAACAATACGCTAAATCATACATAGCCATCACATGCATATTATACGCATATCATTAATTTAACAACCAGCCTATTAAGATATGCCAAATAAGAATGATAATATTAATCATCTTAAATGATTTATATATATATATACCTACACATATGTTATTTAATGTATATATGTGTTTAACACCTTCTTTAATAATCCTTGATTATTTAAAATCAATATACATACATACATACATACATATATATATATATATATATATATATATATTCATCCTTCCATACAACTCATAGACAAATTAAACTATATATACACATATATAAATAATTTTTCCATACAACTCATAGACAAATTAAACTATATATACACATATATAAATAATTATATATATATATATATATATATATATATATACACTTCCTTCCATAACAAATTATTAATTTATTATATTTACACAAATTAGTGCAACTAAATATGTCAGAAATAGTTTCCTTTAAATACTCCATATTGGTTTAAATAGTTTTCCGACACTTTCTCACTAAAACATAAATATCTCCTAGTAGGATGGGAATCTGATAATGAAATTGGTACCATTGGAAAGAAGACGAAAAATCCTTGAATTTGAGCTCAAGAATGACCCAATTTCGATTTAAAATGACTAAGTTATGACCGTTTTAATTTCTAGTGTCGAATTAGGCCAACATAGTTTCCCACGCGCGCCCACGTGCTTACTATGCACTTGCACGCGCTGGATTCAAGCCTCCTTGTGTGCTGGTATTGGCTAAGCTCTTTCAGCTACCGTGAGCTCACCACACTGAAGCCATCACTTCCTTTATGCCGCATCCAATGGTCATAAATGAGTGCGCAAATGAACACGCTCACACTAGATTATTTTCTATTAACTATAATAGATCTAAGGTCCAGATCAGCGAGTGCAC
The DNA here is from genome assembly GCF_030987335.1 of Cornus florida. NCBI lineage: Eukaryota > Viridiplantae > Streptophyta > Magnoliopsida > Cornales > Cornaceae > Cornus > Cornus florida. The sequence goes on along the minus strand of NW_026775574.1, from coordinate 53,987,597 downwards.
CATCTTCTCATGGTCTGCAATACACCAAATAATCCCATAGTTGACCAGACCACTTCTATGGTCCAGATACACTTGCGCACCAAACTTTTATGCGCCGCGATGCACCATATCAATTCACATAAGTTTAATTAATCAAATGGCCCTAATTGGCGTATACACCCTATTATCCTACACCGCGCTGCACTGGATCAATTCTTTATTGTGCCGCCGCTCCACATGCGCCAGTTACCTAGTATATATATATATATATATATATATATATATATATATATAATTATTTTCCTAACAAATAATAGGAAAATAAATCCTAATAAATTCCTAAAAATATCAGAAAAATTTCAGAAAATTACAGAACAATTCTAGAAAATAAAGAAACCATAATTAACTCTCTTGGGTCACAAATCCACCTATAGATTGATTTTAAAATATACATAACACATATATATATCAATTAAAATCCAATAATCTAAAAATCAAATATAATAGTTTATACTTTTTAATTATTCCGATCTAACCATAATTTTTAAACAAATAAATTTAATTAAAGCCTTGATACTCAAGGTGAAATCCTTATGAGTTCTAAGAGGAAAGTTAGAGAAAACTCGCCTGAAGGTTTCGAAACGAAACCGACGCTTTAACTTTAATTATCTCTTCCAATTCCGACGTCCTCCTTTTCAGATCCGACCTCCTCCTTGTCAGCCCTTCTTCTTCCTCTCTCTCTGTCTGTTTTATTTTTCTAACGTGTAAAACCTTTAACCCTAAAGCCTTATATGTATTTTTATACACCTTAAATTCCAAATCCTATTCCAACTAGTATTATGAATTAAAATAATAATCTTTAAATAATTTATATCTATAAACATATATATATAAAAATATATATTCCTTCCATAATTAACTCATTAGTTAATTAAATCATATATACTTATAAATATCAATAAATATATATCTATATATATATCTTTCCATAACAATTATTAATTAATTATATTTATATATAATTATATATATATATATATATATATATAATTGATACAAAAGTGATCATTTAAATAATTAAATAACCACGGACCTTCATTAATTAACCCAATAAGGTTTCATACAAGCCCAAGACCACATCTTTTGGTCCAACTTTCCTTAAGCCCAATCCAATTAATTTAAATAAATAAGATAATTAATTAAATACAGAAATTAAAATAACTAATTACATGAAGCACATAAACAAACAAGAATTTACAACTAAGTCATATAATACCAATAAAATCAACACACCAATAATTCAATCAATAATCAACCACACAAACAATCAATCATCATACATAATCACGAAATATAACTTAATTAAAATAAGATAATTAATCTAGCACTCAATAAAATAAAATAAATCATTGAAAAATAAAATAAAATAATTAATCCTAATTAATAAATCTTTTAAAATTATCGGGGTATTACATCACCAACGCTAGGTCTATAGAAGATGATGGTGCTAAGCGTATAGAATCATTTCAATCTAATTTGAGCGAAGCTGAATTTAAAGAAGCTAGATTAGTGAAAGAATTGCAGGAAGCCAGGGAAGAGACTCAAGGGCTTAAAGTCCTCATATCGACAACGGATGCACAGTTATCTCAGAAGAAGGAAGCCATCACCAAACTTTGGGAAGATTGAAAATCAATAGAAGAAGCTAACGTCATCTCGAATCGCGATCTTGAAGTAGTGAAGCAACTGGAAGAAATATTATGGCAAGAACGTGACGAAATTATCGCTATGGAATTTTAGTATTGATCATCATTTTTTTTTTTCCAAAAAAAACAAGTTGTAACTTTGAATTTTAGCAATAAAACAAATGATTTATTATCTCCATTTTATTTACAAAGATGTTATCATTATTTATTTGTTTCACCGTTCACAGTTTATACTCTTGCGGGCCAGGAGTTTATAAAGAATTTTTTTTTTTTTTTTTTTTTTTTGGGCGCACTGAACTTAGAATAAAAGTCTAAGCTGCCTATGTACCCTCAAAAGAGGGATCAAGTCATCACGTAGTTCAATAGAAATAAGGGTTTTTTTTTTTTTTTTTTTGGCAATCACAGTTTTAACTCATGTAGGTCAGGAGCATAGTGCAGTTTAAGCTTGTACGATCAGGAGCATTGCCTTCATGGGTAGTAGCGCTTCAGGAATTTGCCATTAATGGGCTCCACTCTTACTCCGTCTTCATCAATAATGCGATATGCGCCGTTAGTATAAACTCCGCGAACAACATACAGTCCATCCCATTTGGATACAAATTTATTTCCCTTGCGATTTATGACAATCAGTCTACGAACAGCTAATACTAAGTCTCGAACTTGAAATGACCGAGGTCGAACTCTCTTATTGAACGCTTTAGAAAGTCGAGCTTGATAACACTCTAACTGTTGTTGAGCTTCTAATCTCTTTCCATCCAATGCTTCCAGTTCTTGAAGACGTAAGATGGCATTTTCTTCACTTGTAAGACCTTCTTGTATGGCTATCCTTAATGAAGGGATTTGTTGTTCCAATGGAAGAACTGCTTCTACGCCATAGACCAGAGAATATAGAGTTGTTTGAGTAGGTGTCCGATGCGTAGTGCGGTATGCCCATAATGCTTCTTCCATTCGCTCATGCCAATCTCGCTTTGTTTGGTTGACTACTTTCTTCAATAACTCACATAGAGTCTTATTGAATGCTTCTGCGAGACTATTTGCAGGGGCATTGTACATAGAGGATTTACGTTGTTTGAATCCAAATTTCTCACAAAAGTCAATTACCCAACTGTTTTTAAAATTCGTCCCGTTGTCAGTGATGATGTATCGAGGGACACCATATCGATAAATAATGTTGGACTTGATGAAGTCAACCACTGTTTCCTTTTTCACATGTTTATAGGGTGCAGCTTCCGCCCATTTTGAAAAATAATCAGTTGCAGCCAAGATATACAAGTGGCCTTTTGAAGACTTTTCTAAAGGACCAACTACATCTAATCCCCATGCATCGAACGGCTATGACGTCACAGTAGGGTGTAATGGTTCCGGTGGTTGGTGTATGAAGTTAGCATAGAATTGACAGGCTTGACACCTTTTTGCATACTCCAAGCAATCTTTGACCATGATGGGCCAATAATAACCCATTCTTTTGACGCGAAAGTGCAGCTTTGGACCAGATTGATGAGCTCCACAAATCCCAGAATGTGCATCCTTCATTGCATGCGTTGCTTCATCATTTCCAAGGCAGCGAAGGAAAAGGCCCTCATAGGAACGCCTATACAATGTATCGTTGTAATAGATGAAACGAGGTGCTCGCCTTCGTATTTCAGTCTTATGGCGTAGGTCTTCGGGAAGCTTTTCATGTTCCAGATAATCAATGATAGGGATTCTCCAGTCTTCTTCCTCTTGTGTCCAACAAGAAACCACATTACTTTCTTCAAATTTATCCTCCAAGACTTGTGGCAAGACCCATATTTGACATACAGGAACAACAACCAGGTCTTCTTCAGTTAACGCCAATGTTGTAGCCAAATTTGCCAAAGCATCAGCTATCCGATTTTCTTTTCTTGGAATGTGCTCTAGTATGACGATATCAAATCGTTCCAACAAATGAGAGGCGTAACGATGGTACGGTACTAGATCATCTTTCTTAACCTCATATTCTTTAAGAAGTTGGTTGATCACCAACTTAGAGTCTCCATATATTTCGAGATCCGTGATATTCATCTCATTCGCCATTTGAAGGCCGATAATCAAGGCTTGATACTCAGCTACATAAAAGAACGAAGAGTTACTCGTATTCTTGTTGATGGTGGCTCGGCGGTGAATCTAATGCCAAAATTTACGATGAAAAATCTTGGCATCACAATTGACGAGTTATCGCGTAGCCGTTTTATTATTCAAGGTTTTAACCAAGGAGGACAGAGAGCTATCGGCATGATTCGGGCAAAGCTAACTATTGGCGAGCTCCAAGCAGAAACCTTATTCCATGTGATTGATGCAAAGACGTCCTACAATTTGTTGTTGAGAAGGCCTTGGATACATAGTAATGGCGTCATTCCATCGACTCTTCATCAGTGCTTCAAATTCTACAAAAATGGCGTACAAACGGTTGTGGCGGATCATAAGCCATTTACAGAGGCAGAATCTCATTTTGCCGATGCCAAGTTCTATATCGATCATGATACACCTTCGGAAGTGCCCATCCCAAGCCTTCCGTCTACACAAGAGATTCAATCTACAAAAGCAAAAGAAGCATTAAGTGGTCCATTAGACGTTTCAGTGACAGACATTGTAAAGGTAGCTAAAACGCGAAGGGTCTCGATAAAAGCACATCGGACGAAACCTATTTTAAAGTATGTTCCAAAATCTCAGCGACAAGAAGGGTAGGCACCTGTTATCGAGATAATTGAAACTAAGGAATTTAAATTAAAGATGTCACAAACCAAGGAAAAAGAAGATATGCAAAAGCTTAAAGGAGAGTTAACTCTTCCTCTCCCTAAGATTCAGAAGTCTTCGCCTTCCAAGTCTCCGTTAAAAGGGTTCGTACGGCCTTCTCAATCTATGGTTGATCATTTATCACTTCCAAAACAAAGGACCGACGAAGGATTCGATTCTAAAGCATACCAACTCTTGGCTAAGTCGGGGTATGATTTTACAAATCCTGCAAGCCTTGGAAAACTGAATGCTGAGGTCACCGGTGAGAAGGTGCACGGCCTCAATGAGACACAGAAGAAGTTGAAAGATCAAGGGCATAAAATCATGTCACCTAAGTCTGGTCTCGGTTTCGTAGCTTCTGAGCCACTTCGAATTCAAATCACAAAGAGGGATAAGAAGTCAAGCACCTCATACATTGGGTTTGAAGAAGTTGAGGATGAACAAGATCAGCAGACTGGGCATCAAAAATCAGTCTTTGACCGTGTAAGAACTCCATGCGATCGAACATCTGTATTCAACAGGTTGTCAAGCCGAGAATCAAATGTTTAAAGTTCTCATATCAGCAATTTGCCTCGTAACTCTGTTTTTAACAGAATGAGCTTTTATGACCAAGGAAGAAAATCTGCACAATCTCAATCTCGAAAGTCAGTATTTTCTCGAATTGGTACTATCCATGATGCACCACTAAAAAACAGCAAGATTGTGAAGTCAGAAGAAGCTAACATCGACGTGGTGAATAATAGTGAGGTTCAGAGCCTAGTGCCTTCGCGAATGAAACGTAAGACAGAGATAGATGTCACCAATGATGTTACGTTGAAAGCTCGAAGGCGAACCATTGTATTTACTAATCAATCAGCAGAAGTGGATAGAATAGAAAGCACTGGCGAATCGTCTTGTGTTACTTCATACCACATCACTGTTGAAGAGGAACCTGACTGTGAATAACCAGATGATATCGAGAAAGCTCCGCCAACACTAGAAGACGGGGGGCAGGCTACTGTTGATCAACTCAAAGAAATCAACTTAGGAACTGACGATCAACCCAAACCAGTTTTTGTTAGTGCATTCCTAAACCCCTCAGAAGAAAATGATTACTTTCAATTATTGTCTGAGTACAAGGATGTCTTTGCTTGGACATACAAAGAGATGCCCGGTCTTGATCCTAAAATTGCAGTGCATAATCTCGCTGTCAAACGTGGGACACGTCCGATTAAGCAGTCTCAACGTTTCTTCCGTCCAGAGCTAGTTCCAAGGATAGAGGAAGAACTCAACAAATTGATTGAAGTAGGGTTTGTCCGTGAGGTCAAATATCCAACATGGATTTCGAGCATTGTTCCAGTGAAGAAGAAAAATGGACAGATTCGAATCTGTGTGGACTTTCGTGATTTGAATGAGGCATGCCCAAAAGATGATTTTCCTCTTCCCATCCCTGAGCTCACTGTAGATGCAACCACTGGACATGAAGCTCTCTCTTTTATGGATTGTTACTCTGGGTACAATCAGATAAGAATGACTCCGAGGGACGAGGAGTTAACTGCCTTTCGCACTCCTAAAGGCATATATTGTTACAAAGTTATGCCCTTTGGACTAAAAAATGCGGGAGCAACATACCAGCGCGCTATGCAAAGGATCTTCGACGACATACTCCACAAGATTGTTGAATGTTATGTTGATGACTTGGTGGTTAAGACAAAAGAACGAAGAAATCATTTACAGGATTTACGTATTGTCTTTAATCGCCTTCGAAAATATCAACTTAAGATGAATCCCCTTAAATGTGCATTTGGTGTGACTTCAGGGAAATTCCTGGGATACGTCGTACGTCATCGTGGTATTGAGATTGATCCTAATAAAATTGAGGCCATTCAAAAGATGCCGCCACCAAAGAATTTACGTGAACTTAGAAGTTTACAAGGTCAACTTGCGTTCATTCGTCTGTTCATCTCAAATTTAGCGAGTCGTTGTCAGCTTTTTAACCGACTCCTAAAAAAAGATGTTCCATTTAATTGGGACCAATCATGCCAAAATGCTTTTGATAGCATCAAAAAGTACCTTCTCAATTCTCCGGTATTGGGAGCACCGGTACCTGGAAAGCCACTCATACTTTACATTGCTGCGCAAGAAGAATTGCTGGGTGCCTTACTTGCTCAGAATAATGAAGAACATAAAGAGAAGGCATTGTATTATTTAAGTCGCAGACTCACTCCGATGGAGCGAAATTATCCTCCAATTGAAAAAACATGCCTCGCACTTGTCTTCGCTTCTAAGAAATTGAGGCATTATTTCTTGGCTCATACGATACATCTTGTTGCAAGGGCAGATCCTCTCAAATATGTCATATCTAAGCCGGTCCTTTCCGGACGATTGGCGAGCTGGTCAATTTTGTTCAACGAATTTGAAATTATTTATGTGCCACAAAAAGCAGTAAAAGGACAAGTCTTAGCTGATTTCTTAGCTGACCATCCTATTCCAGCCAATTGGGAAATTTCTAAAGATTTTCCTGATGAAGAAGTCTTCCTTGTGGACATCCTCCCTCCATGGATGATGTTTTTCGATGGGGCAGCACGATCAGATGGGGCTGGAGCAGGTGTAGTTTTTGTTTCTCCAAAGAGACATGTCATTCCATACTCTTTCGAGATTGAGGTTGTGCAGATCTCTTCCTTGGTCATGAAAGCTCATTCTGTTAAAAACAGAGTTACGAGGCAAATTGCTGATATGAGAACTTTAAACATTTGATTCTCGGCTTGACAACCTGTTGAATACAGATGTTCGATCGCATGGAGCTCTTACACGGTCAAAGACTGATTTTTGATGCCCAGTCTGCTGATCTTGTTCATCCTCAACTTCTTCAAACCCAATGTATGAGGTGCTTGACTTTTTATCCCTCTTTGTGATTTGAATTCGAAGTGGCTCAGAAGTTACGAAACCGAGACCAGACTTAGGTGACATGATTTTATGCCCTTGGTCTTTCAACTTCTTCTGTGTCTCATTGAGGCCATGCACCTTCTCACCGGTGACCTCAGCATTCAGTTTTCCAAGGCTTGCAGGATTTGTAAAATCATACCCCGACTTAGCCAAGAGTTGGTATGCTTTAGGATAGAATCCTTCGTCGGTCCTTTGTTTTGGAAGTGATAAATGATCAACCATAGATTGAGAAGGCCGCACGAACCCTTTTAACGGAGACTTGGAAAACGAAGACTTCTGAATCTTAGGGAGAGGAAGAGTTAACTTTCCTTTAAGCTTTTGCATATCTTCTTTTTCCTTGGTTTGTGACATCTTTAATTTAAATTCCTTAGTTTCAATTATCTCGATAACAGGTGCCTGCCCTTCTTGTCGCTGAGATTTTGGAACATACTTTAAAATAGGTTTCGTCCGATGTGTTTTTATCGAGACCCCTCGCGTTTTAACTACCTTTACAATGTCTGTCACTGAAACGTCTAGTGGATCACTTAATGCTTCTTTTGCTTTTGTAGATTGAATCTCTTGTGTAGACGGAAGGCTTAGGACGAGCACTTCCGAAGGTGTATCATGATCGATATAGAACTTGGCATCGGCAAAATGAGATTCTGCCTCTGTAAATGGCTTATGATCCGCCACAACCGTTTGTACGCCATTTTCGTAGAATTTGAAGCACTGATGAAGAATCGATGGAATGACGCCATTACTATGTATCCAAGGCCTTCCCAACAACAAATTGTAGGACGTCTTTGCATCAATCACATGGAATAAGGTTTCTGCTTGGAGCTCGCCAATAGTTAGCTTTGCCCGAATCATGCCGATAGCTCTCTGTCCTCCTTGGTTAAAACCTTGAATAATAAGACGGCTACGCGATAACTCGTCAATTGTGATGCCAAGATTTTTCATCGTAAATTTTGGCATTAGATTCACCGCCGAGCCACCATCAACAAGAATACGAGTAACTCTTCGTTCTTTTATGTAATCGGAGACGAAGAGAGGACAATTGTGCGGCTTCGAACCCAACTGAAGATCCTCGTCCGTTAAAAAAATTGGTGCACAACATGACTCAAACGTACCTCTGACCACATCATCATCAGATTTTTCAATGATGGCTGTATTATGGTTCTCTACAGTCTGGACTTCATCTTGATCCTCGTTCTTCTCATCATTAAGGCTTGTTTTCTTAGTTGAAACCATGTAAGTTGTTACAACTTCGTCATTTAGGTATCCTTTTGGAAAGAACTCTTGCAAAGTCATAGGCTTCTGACTCTTTTTGCTTATAGAGGTGTGTTTAGTTGACTGTGTCTTCTTGACCCATTTTCTGTTATGGCCAGACTGTTTATGGTGATATTGGGGTTTCTTCTTCCTTTGCCCTCTGTCAGAATAATTAGTCTGAAAAATATCAGCTTGTTGCTTCCGTGGTTTCTTTCTTGTCACCAGAGTCCATCCTTCTTCATCATCCTGAGGAAAAACCCTTCCAAATGTTGAAATGTCACGTACACTCCCTTGGCCAATATAGATTGGGATTGGGTCTAATGAACCAAACTGGATAGTTGTGCAAGATACCTCCGAAGTTAAAGGTTGAGAACGAGCACTCCCCATGACAGAGGTTGTCAAAGTAGCAGTAGTATGATTTGAAGTTACAACTTCGTCTATATCCAACAAGATTTTTCCTTGTTTTGCCAGATTCATCACCACCTCCTTGAAGATAAAACACTTCTTAATTGGATGACTGATAATGCGATGATATTTGTAGTATTTTGGATCGTTAATATGTCCCATCTCTGGAAGACGTTTGCATTCAGGGAGTTCTATAACTTTACTTTCAAGTAAACATTCCAAGATGCCAGGAACATCGGAATCGGGGAAGGGGTATTCTTTCTTCTCTAACTCCTTTAGCGTAGGACGCTGTCTCTCCCTCTCTTGAAACTGGCGAGGCTTTTTATCATCCTTCTTGTCATCTTTAACAGATATCTTGATTGGGGTGGTTGAGATAGCCATTGAATCTTTAGCCGCATTTTTTGATGACTTGTCACCCTTCTTCCAGTCCTTCTTATCTTTGCGTGGTTCTATAGTCACGGGACTTTTGCCGTCATGTGATTTCATACTGATCTCTATGTCATGGGCACGCGTAGCCAATTCCTCAAATGTGTGAGGTTTTATGCCTTGCAGAATGTATAGCAGGCCCCAATGCATTCCCTGCATACACATCTCCACAGCAGATACTTCTGACAAACGGTCCTTGCAGTCAAGACTGGGGGCTCTCCACCGATTAATGTAGTCGATTACAGGCTCATCCTTCCATTGCTTCGTGTTAGTCAACTCTATCATACTCACAGTACGACGAGTGCTATAGAACCTGTTCAAGAATTCTCGTTCCATCTGGTCCCAACTATCAATTGATTCTGACTTTAGGTCAGTGTACCACTCGAACGCGTTTCCTTTAAGGGACCGGACAAACTGTTTAACTAGTAAGTCCCCCTCTGTTCCGGTATTGTTACAAGTCTCGACAAAATGGGCAATGTGTTGCTTGGGGTTACCTTTTTCGTCAAATTGCTGAATCTTCGGAGGTTGGTATCCTACATGCATTCTCATACTGTCGATTCTCCTTGTATAGGGCTTTGAGTACATGAGAGTGCTCTGTGAGACACCACCATATTGAGCTCGGATTGTATTCGTTATCATATCTTGCAATTGTTCGACAGATAATGAAGAGACTGAAGAAGAGGTATGATTGGTTTGACCAGTCGCCTGTTCTATCCCCGGCGTCTGGTTTTGACTGGTCGCTTGTTCTGTCACCGACGTCTGTTTGGGATTCTCCCTGTGAGTACCTTGTGCTGTATAATTAGGATTCTCCGTTAGTATTGCTGTGGAAGATGTAGGTTTCCCAGACGGTGGTGGTGTGAAAGTTGCACGATTCCCGGATGGCATTGGTGTTTCACCGAAGGTCTGAACTTCCAATTTATTCATTAGTGTAGCGATTTGCAAGTCCTTTTCTTCAATAGTCTTTGTGAGGTTCTCAATGGAATGAGCCATAGTTGCTAGTTGTTCCTCCACCGTAGCAGCTCCAGTCATCATAGCAGCAACCACATCTGAATATGATAGGCCTTGAGAATCCACGTTCCTTGAAGTGATTGATTGCTTTGAAGTCTGACGTGGTGACTCTGGGGGTGAACCGACACTAGAGTGAGTATCATAGATAGAACGAAGTGAATCTGGTGGTGGAGCCTCCTCTGGAACAATGTCAAGGTTTTTGACATGTTGAGTTTTCACGTTCGTCGGTGTTGCAGGATTAGTTTTCACCACATCTTGCTGAAGTTTGAATGACGCCATCGCCTGGGACTTGCTACGTGTCACAGGGCCCGTCAAGGTACTTCCATCGCTTAATTTGGTCTTCGTGCCACTTTTCATGGTGGCTTTAGCGTCGACCTTTGCAATAGCGATGTTCTTTTGGGCTTTCTTGTCTGTCTGAATCTTAGGGGGAGCCATAGAATCTGATAGAGAAGAAACTTGATGGTAGGAGAAAGAGATGAGAGGCAAAGGAAGTCCCACCGGGCGTGCCACAAATTTGTACACACAAATTTTGTAAGTCTGCAATAGAAACAAAATATGGAGCAAAATAGAATTTTATTAATTTATGAATGTGGAGTACAGTCCTTTGTAATATCTTTTATAAAAAAAGAATGGTCCTCTGAGTCGATCTCCTTATTTTTGGTTGGTTGGATCCAAGGGCTGCACGAGCTTGTTCTTGAATCACTGTGGAATTTGATGAAGAACGGCACGTTGTTGGATGTGCTTGATGTTCTTCGCTTTTGAGTTTCGATTCTGAATTTGTGTCTGAATTCTGAGTCTCTAGATTTCTGAGTCGCTGAACTTCTGAATTCTGAATTTGTGTCTGAATTTGTAGACTTCTGAATTCTGAATCCTCTCCATTTTTCTTCCTCCAGGCCTCTATTTATAGGCTTCTTGGATTAATAGGATGATGACACGTGTCATATCCTGATAAGGATAAAACTATAACTGGGCCGGGCCGGTTATATTGTGATAATTATCCTTAAAGATAATTATTCAAAATATATTTTATTAGGAATAATTATCGTTTCATTTAATTATCTGGGCTGGGCTAATTAAATAATTTAAGTGGACCAAGCCTGGTAAATTAAATAATTTATTTAAACATTAGGCCTATATTTAATGGGTCCATTCGTTAAAACCAAAGCCAACTAAATTTTAGTGTCTACACTATGGATTGAGAATTTTCTTCAAATAAAAGATTAAAGAGTAGAGAGAAAGAAGACTATTGCTCTGCATGGCTTGCTCTGCAGCAGTGGCAATTCCGGTGATGTTTGTTTTTGAGAGCTCAGAGCTCTATACAACATCCATGAACTTTAAAGAGGGGTGTTTGGGTGTTTGAGAGGATTTTTTTTTTATATCAGAAATTACTACTGGTGTTGTGAAGAAGTGTATCAACATTGATATACATATATATATATATATAGTTTTTCTTTTTCTGCAAAAAAAGTCGCATCCAATCCAGTGAATCGAAATATATTTGTTCTCAATTATTACAAACTCTTATAATATGCCTGGGTCAATATATATATATATATATATATATATATATATATATATATATATATATATATATATATATATATATATATATATATAATTAGCCTTGTTTAATTAGATGCAACAGATGGATGATATTAAAGTACCCAAACCAAGTATGTAACTAATTTTCTGGTTTGTCTGGCGTGGTTTTCTGGTGTGGTGCTCATTATCATCAGTAGGTTCTTTCAATGGAGGAGGTTGTTATTTGATATTCCTCACGTACGTAACTTTTTGAGTGCTTAATTTCTCTATATTTTGTTAAGTTGAATTAATTTGAATTTTGTAACTTATAAATTTTTGTAACTTATAAATTACAAATAAATTTATAACTTATTTTGTAACTTATAAATTTTTTTTTTCTTTTTTTTTTTTTCTTTTTTTCTAATTGTTGATTTAAAGCTTGTAACAATAAACGTTACAAATAAATTACAATTTTTTGTAACTCTTTTTATATTAATTAATAAATATTTATTTTATATTAATAAATAAATACTGAAATATTTTGAAATTGATGATACAGTTTAGGTTTCGTAAATTAATAAATTCTTTTACGTTTTTATATTATTACTGAAATATATATATTTTATTTTTTATTAATTAATATTTTTTTATTTTAATAGTGAAATATTTGAGTTTTGCAAAGTAACAAATTCTTTTAGGTAAATTGTAATTTGAATTTTATTAGGTAATTTGAAATTTAGTATAATTTTTAATTTACAATAGAAATTCAATTATATTAATTTTTAATTAAATTTTAAAATAGAAATTCAATTACACTAATCATACATTAGATTGAAATTGATATAAAAAATTATTATATGGAGTTTGTGGTTTTTGGAAGACCTTAGGTTATATTTTATTTTCTTAAAATAGGTAATTTGTGGTAGAATTTTATAGAAATTATTTTAATTTATTTAGATATATCTTTGTAAAATTAGATTTTCTTTTATTAAAAACTCATAATAAATAGATAAATACAAGGTTATATACTTATATGTGATAGAGTTCTCTTTTTATGTTAATTAATAAATATTTTTTATATTAAAAAATAAATACTGAAATGTTCAAATTTTTTAACATTTATATTTTATTTATATGTATTATTATATTATTATATATTTTCTTTAAATATATCATTCTCTAATGTGATAGAGTTATAGAAATTGTTTTATTTTCTTTAAATATATCATTATTTAATTAGATTTTCTTTTATTAGAAAACTCATAATAAATAAATAAATAAAAGAAAATAAAATAGTTAATTTGTGCTAAAAGTTTTGGTAATTTGTATTAGAGTTTTATAAAAACTCTTTAAATATATCATTCTCTAATGTAATAGAGTTTCATTACAAATAAAATAGGTAATTTGTGATAGAATTTTATATAAATTATTTATTTTCTTTAAATATATATATATCCATTTCTAATTAGATTTTTTTATTAAAAAACTCATAATAAAAGATAATTTGTGGTAGAGTTTTAGAAAAATTATTTTATTTTTTTATATCAATTATTAAATATTTTTTATATTAATAATTCTTGTCTAGTTATATTATCTTTTATTAAAAAAAAACTCATAATAAATACATAAATAGGTAATTTATATTAGAGTTTTATATAAACTCTTTTAAAAAAATATTTTATATCTTTAAATATATCGTTCTCTAATCAGATTTCCTTCATTAAAAAACTCATAATAAATAGATAAAAACAAGTTATATGTGAATTTTAAATAAAATAAAATAGATAATAAATAAATAGATATTATAGATATTATTTTCTTTTCTGGAAATCTATTTATAATAAATAAATAAATAGGTAATTTGTGTTACAGTTTAATAGAAACTCTTTAAAAAATATTTTTTATATTAATTAACAAATATTTTTTATATTTATAATTCTTCTCTAATTAGATTTTCTTTTATTAAAAAACTCATACTAAATGGATAAATAGGTAATTTGTGTTAGAGTTTTATAAAAACTCTTTTCAAACCTCTTTTTATATTAATTAATAAATAATATTTTATCTTAATAATGCTTCTCTAATTTGATTTCCTTTTATTAAAAAAACTCATAATAAATATATAAAAAGGTAATTTGTGTTAGAATTTTATAGAAACTCCTTTAAAACCTCTTTTTAGATCAATTAATAAATAATTTTTTATGTTAATAATACTTGTCTAATTATATTTTCTTTTATTAAAAAACACTTAATAAATATATAAAAAGGAAATTTGTGTTAAAATTTTATAGAAAATCTTTAAATATTATATCTTTGTCTAGTGTGACATAGTTTTATTGAAAATAAAATATGTGATTTGTGATAGAGTTTTTTAAAATTATTTTATTTTCTTTAAATATATCTAGTCTAATTAGATTTAATTTTATTAAGAAACTCATAATAAAAGTTAATTTGTGGTAGAGTTTTAGAAAAATTATTTTATTTTATATATCAATTAATAAATATTTTTTTATATATATAAATAGATAATTAAATACTGAAACTCTTTGCACATGTAATAATACTATAAATAAAACTTTTTTTATATCAATTAATAAATATATTTTATATAAATAAATAAATACTGAAACACCTTGGCAGAATTTCTGTATTTTATTCTGAAAATTAGATTTTCTTTTATTAAAAAATTAATAATAATAAATAGGCTAATTTTAATTTTATTAGGTATATTTTATAGAGTTTTTTTTTTTTTTTAATTTTTATAAAAACTCTTTTCATATCAATTAATAAATATTTTTTATATAAATAAATAAATACTAAAATTCTGAAACCATTTCCACATTTAATAAAAAAAAATTAAATAAATAAATAAATACTGATACTTTAGATTTACTTTTTATTAAAAAATTCATAATAATAAATAGATGAAAAGGTTAATTTGAATTTTATTAGGTAGATTTTAGAGTTTTATAGAGTTATTTTTATTATTATTTTGTATAAAAACTTGTTTCATATCAATTAATAAATATTTTAATATAAATAAATAAATACTGAAATGCTGAAACTCTTTGTGTATTTAATATTTTATTTTCTAGAAATATATCCTTGTCTAATTAAATTTAATTTTATTAAGAAACTCATAATAACAGTTAATTTGTGATAGAGTTTTAGAAAAATTATTTTATTTTATATATCAATTAATAAATATTTTGTATATTAATAATTCTCGTCTAATTCGATTTTCATTTATTAAAAAATTCTTAATAATAAATAGATAAATAAATTAATTTAAATTTTATTAGATAGATTTTGGAGTTTGATAGAGTTTTTTATTTATTTATTTATTATTATAAAAACCTTTTTCTTATCAATTAATAAATATATTTTTATATAAATAGATACTTATATACTGAAACTCTTTACATATTTAATAGTAGTATAGATAAAAACTTTTTTTAAATCAATTGATAAATATTTTTTTATATAAATAAATAAATACGGAAACACTTTGATAGAGTTTCTGTATTTTACTCTAAAAATTAGATTTTCTTTTATTAAAATATTGTAATATGTAATGCGTGTTAGGGTGTTATAGAATATATTTTTAAACTCTTTTTATATGAATTAATAAATATTTTTATATTTTAATAATTCTTATCTAATTAGATTAGCTTTTATTAAAAAAAACTTATAATAAAAGGTAATTTGTGATACAATTTAAGAAAAATTATTTTATTTTTTATATCAATTAGAAATATTTTTTATATTAATATTTCTTGTCCAATTAGATTTTTTTTTATTAAAATACTTGTAATAAATAAATAGGTAATTTGTATTAGAGTTTAATATAAACTCTTTTAAAAACTCTTTTTATATCAATTAATAAATATGTTTTATTTTAATAATTTTTCTCTAATTAGATTTAGTTTTATTAAAAAAAAAACTCAAAATAAATAAATAAGTAGGTAATTTATGTTAGAGTTTTTTAAAAACTCTTTTTGTTTCAGTTAATTTTTTATATTAATAATACTTGTTTAATTAGGTTTCCTTTTATTAAAAAACTTATAATAAATAGATAAATAGGTAATTTGTGTTATAGTTTTATAGAAACTCTGTTGATCGAGTTTTATTGAAAACAAAATAGGTAATTTGTAATAAGTTTTATAGAAATTAATTTATTTTCTTTAAATATATACTTGTTTAATTAGATTTAATTTTATTAAGAAACTCATAGTAGAGTTTTATAAAAATTATTTTATTTTATATATTAATTAATAAATATTTTTTTATTAATTATTCTTGTCTAATTAAATGTTCTTTTATTAAAAAATTGATAATAATAAATAAATAAATAGGTTAATTTAATTTTTTTATGTGGATTTTAGTGTTTTATCATATCATTTAATAAATATTTTTTTATATAAATAAATAAATACTGAAATTCTTTACACATCTAATAATAGTATAGATAAAAACTCTTTTTATATCAATTAAAAAATATTTTTTACATAAATAAATAAATATTGAAACTCTTTGACAGGGCTTTTGTATTTTACTCTAAAATTCAACTCTTTTTATATCAATTAATAAATATTTTTTTATTTAAATAAATAAATACTGAACTTTCGCAGGGCTTCTATATTTTGCTCTGGAATTTTAGATTTTTAGAATTCTCAATTTCTGTACCCCCTCCTTCTTCCTGCATGCCTCTATTTATAGACTTCTTGGATGAATAGGATGATGACATGTGTCCTTTTCTGATAATGACATAATAATAACTGGGCCGGGCCGGTTATATTGTGATAATTATCCATAACAAATAACTAAAAATAAGAGTTTTATATAGAATGTGATTGATTTTATTAGGTAATTTTTATCTTTTTATAAAATAGGTAATTTGTGATTGAGTTTTATAGAAATTATTTTATTTTCTTTAAATATATCCTGTCTAATTATATTTAATTTTACTAAGAAACTCCTTATAAAAGCTAATTTATGGTAGAATTTTAGAAAAATTATTTTGTTTTATATATCAATTAATAAATATTTTTATATTCATAATTCTTGTCTAATTAGATTTTCTTTTATTAAAAAATTCATAATAATAAATAGATAAAAGCCGAGAAAGTAGTACAACATTTGATCTTAGCCAAAAGACCAAGAAAGGTTAGCCAAAAGGCCGAGAAGGTGTGATTATTATTTTTTTAGTTCTTTAGTTTTATAAGAGGTTTTCATGTAATCTTTTTTATTTAAAACCGATGTGGGACTTTGTAATTTGAATTAAACTCTTTTTATATTTTTTTAATTTCAATTAATTTTAATTTGAATGTGATTGGTTTTATTAGGTAAATTAGATTTTCTTTTATTAAAAAACTTGTAATAAATAAATACATAGGTAATTTGTGTTAGAGTTTAATATAAATTCTTTTAAAAACTCTTTTTATATCAATTGATAAATATTTTTTATTTTAATAATTCTTGTCTAATTAGATTTACTTTTATTAAAAAAACTTAAAATAAATAGATAAATAAGTAATTTGTGTTTTAAAAACTCTTAAAAACCTCTTTTTATATCAGTAAATAAATAATTTTTTATATTAATAATATTTGTCTAATTAGGTATAATTTTATTAAAAAACTCATAATAAATTAATAAATTGGTAATTTGTGTTAAACTTTTATAGAAACTCTTTAAATATATCTTTGTTGATAGAGTTTTATTGATAATAAAATATGCAATTTGTAATAGAGTTTTATTGAAATTATTTTATTTTCTTTAAATATATACTTGTTTAATTAGATTTAATTTTATTAAGATTCATAATAAAAGATAATTTATGGTAGAGTTTTATAAAAATAATTTTATTTTATATATCAATTAATTAATATTTTTTATATTAATAAATCTTGTCTAATTAGATTTTCATTTATCAAAAATGTATAATAATAAATCGATAAATAGGTTAATTTAAATTTTATTATGTAGATTTTACTGTTTATATGTATATATATATTTTTACTTGCAATAAATAAATAAATAGGTAATTTGTGTTAATTGATAAATATTTTTTATTTTAATAATTCTTGTCTAATTAGATTAACTTTTATTAAAAAACTCAAAATAAATAGATAAATAAGTAATTTGTGTTTTAAAAACCTCTTTTTGTATCAGTAAATAAATAATTTTTTATACTAATAATATTTGTCTAATTAGGTTTACTTTTAATAAAAAAACTCATAATAAATTAATAAATTGGTAATTTTTGTTAGAGTTTTATAAAAACTCTTTAAAAATATCTTTGTTGATAGAGTTTTATTGATAATAAAATAGGTAATTTGTAATAGAGTTTTATTGAAATTATTTTATTTTCTTTAAATATATACTTGTTTAATTAGATTTAATTTTATTAAGATTCATAATAAAAGATAATTTGTGGTAGAGTTTTATAAAAATTATTTTATTTTATATATCAATTAATTAATATTTTTTATATTAATAAATCTTGTCTAATTAGATTTTCTTTTATTAAAAATGGATAATAATAAATAGATAAATAGGTTAATTTAAATTTTATTATGTAGATTTTATTGTTTATATGTATATATATTTTTTACTTGTAATAAATAAATAAATAGGTAATTTGTGTTAGAGTTTAATATATATTCTTTTAAAAACTCTTTTTATATCAATTGATAAATATTTTTTATTTTAATAATTCTTGTCTAATTAGATTTACTTTTATTAAAAAACTCAAAATAAATAGATAAATAAGTAATTTGTGTTTTAAAAACCTCTTTTTGTATCAGTTAATAAATAATTTTTTATATTAATAATATTTGTCTAATTAGGTTTACTTTTAATAAAAAAACTCATAATAAATTAATAAATTGGTAATTTGTGTTAGAGTTTTATAAAAACTCTTTAAAAATATCTTTGTTGATAAAGTTTTATTGATAATAAAATAGGTAATTTGTAATAGAGTTTTATTGAAATTATTTTATTTTCTTTAAATATATACTTGTCTAATTAAATTTAATTTTATTAAGATTCATAATAAAAGATAATTTGTGGTAGAGTTTTATAAAAATTATTTTATTTTATATATCAATTAATTAATATTTTTTATATTAATAAATCTTGTCTAATTAGATTTTCTTTTATTAAAAATGTATAATAATAAATAGATAAATAGGTTAATTTAAATTTTATTATGTAGATTTTACTGTTTATATGTATATATATATTTTTACTTGTAATAAATAAATAAATATGTAATTTGTGTTAGAGTTTAATATAAATTCTTTTAAAAACTCTTTTTATACCAATTGATAAATATTTTTTATGTTAATAATTCTTGTTTAATTAGATTTACTTTTATTAAAAAAATCAAAATAAATAGATAAATAAGTAATTTGTGTTTTAAAAACCTCTTTTTGTATCAGTTAATAAATAATTTTTTATATTAATAATATTTGTCTAATTAGGTTTACTTTTAATAAAAAAAACTCATAATAAATTAATAAATTGGTAATTTGTGTTAGAGTTTTATAAAAACTCTTTAAAAATATCTTTGTTGATAGAGTTTTATTGATAATAAAACAGGTAATTTGTAATAGAGTTTTATTGAAATTAATTTATTTTCTTTAAATATATACTTGTCTAATTTGATTTAATTTTATTAAGATTCATAATAAAAGATAATTTGTGGTAGAGTTTTATAAAAATTATTTTATTTTATATATCAATTAATTAATATTTTTTATATTAGTAAATCTTGCTAATTAGATTTTCTTTTATTAAAAATGGATAATAATAAATAGATAAATAGGTTAATTTAAATTTTATTATGTAGATTTTACTGTTTATATGTGTATATATTTTTTACTTGTAATAAATAAATAAATAGGTAATTTGTGTTAGAGTTTAATATAAATTCTTTTAAAAACTCTTTTTATATCAATTGATAAATATTTTTTATTTTAATTATTCTTGTCTAATTAGATTTACTTTTATTAAAAAAAATCAAAATAAATAGATAAATAAGTAATTTGTGTTTTAAAAACTCTTCAAAAACCTCTTTTTGTATCAGTTAATAAATAATTTTTTATATTAATAATATTTGTCTAATTAGGTTTACTTTTATTAAAAAACTCATAATAAATTAATAAATTGGTAATTTGTGTTAGAGTTTTATAGAAACTCTTTAAATATATCTTTATCGATAGAGTTTTATTGATAATAAAATAGGTAATTTGTAATAGAGTTTTATTGAAATTATTTTATTTTCTTTAAATATATACTTGTCTAATTAGATTTTCTTTTATTAAAAATGGATAATAATAAATAGATAAATAGGTTAATTTAAATTTTATTATGTAGATTTTACTATATATATATATATATATATATATATATATATATATATATATATATATTTGCAAAAACTCTTTTCATATCATTTAATAAATATTGTTTTATGTAAATAAATAGTGAAACTCCTTACACATCTAATAATAGTATAGATAAAAACTCTTTTTATATAATTAATAAATAAATATAAAGTCTTGACAGAGCTTCTGTATTTTACTTTGGAATTCAACTCTTTTTATATCAATCAATTAATAAATATTTTTTTATATAAATAAATAAATACTAAACTCTTTGGCGGAAATCTGGATTTATAGAATTCTCAATTTCTGTACCCCTTCCTCCTTCCTCCATGCCTCTATTTATAAGTTTATTGGATGAATAGGATGATGACATGTGTCTTTTTCTGATAATGACATAATCATAATTGGGCCGGGCCGGTTATATTGTAATAATAATCCATAAAAAATAACTAAAAATAAGAGTTTTATATAGAATGTGATTAATTTTATTAGGTAATTTTTAGAGTTTTATAGAAACTATAATTATCCATAAAAAAATAACTAAAAATAAGAATTTTATATAGAATGTGATTGATTTTATTAAGTAATTTTTAAAGTTTTATAGAAGCTATTTTTACAAAAACTATTTTTATATGAATTAATAAATATTTTTTATATAAATAAATAAATACTGAAACACTAAAACACTCTGCACATTTAATAATGATATATATATATATATACACACCTGCGTGTATTGACAATGAACATTGTGCATAAGGGTTTGTTTGGGTGATGATGGTAACACAAGGGGCATTATTGTCTTTTCATGATCATTTGGGCATTATGGTCATTAAAGTAATACTGTGTGTCACATGATCACTTTAACTCCAAAATCTAACTGAAATCTCACCAGAGGGGGTAAACTGTAATAAAAATGCATAATTCAGCGAGTTAGTTGCAATTTTAGTAGTTCAGGGGTTAGTTGGTGATTCTCCAATAATTCAGGTGATTTTTTTTGGCATTTTACCCTAAAATGAAAGCTGTCTACTTATTAAATAATGGTCTGCGAATCTAGCAATTCGGTACGTCCAGTTTTGTCGGACCTATGGGGTAGGTAGTTACTTTATTCTCGTCTCTTATCCCGATTAGGGTTTAATTATGCTTTCGGGTGTCTCGTTCTCTGCCCATTAGGGTAAATACGGTTCATAATACACCCCCAAAAATGGTGAGACGTCGAAAAGCCTCCAATAACCATCCTGAGTTTTTCAAAGTTTATTTTCCCGAGAAGAGCTCTCAGCAACTGGTAATATTCTCTCTCTCTCTCTTATTTTCTTTATTTATTTTTTTTCTTCTATAGTCTATATATCTAATCATCACCAAGTTAGTGCATCTGTTGAGAGACCAGATTAATCATCACCAAGTTAGTGCAACTTTTGAGAGACCAGATTAATCATCACGAAGTTGTTCTGTTTTGGTTGCCTGGAAACGAGAGTAAAAGAAAACAGAAAAAGATTGGAACTTCATATAGGCTGACCTGGTAAAAAAAAAAAAATCATCAATTCGAAACGTTTATTTATTTATTTCTTCACAAACCCACCTAACTCATATAATACTGGTGTCGACACCCTCGTATTCTGAGCTCGCACTGTGTGTGACTTGGGTTATACATAGTCGTCTCCAAAGACGACTAACATCTCTCGCTAGTTCTAGGCTTCTAGCACGACTAGCGAACTTTTGTGTCACAATGTTTGCCTCTCTAAGACTTAACAATACGAACAACAGAACACATGCATTATTTGCAATAGAGATCGCACATCTCGAAATAATATTTTGGAGAATGAAAGGAGTTTTCATTCTATTATTCACTGCCAGAGCAATGCTTCTAGCGTCCGTTTCAATGACCACCCGTTGTAGACCCACTGTCGAACAAGCACGACACTTCTACTTGACAGTCACGAACGGAGCTTCCCAATAACTTGTTCTCTCAACCCGACCATACCCAACATTTACACCATTTGGTTGGTCTACTAAAACATCAAAAAATTCATAGAAACTTTACACTGCACAACAGCTACAATTCTGCTCTCCTCCCATACATTGTTATGAATTACAAACTCATTACGTGCTTTCCAAAGTGCCCAACATTGGTATGCAGTCAACCCCAAACCGATATCCACATCAGTCCACCAGTGTTGAAATGATGAAGATCACAAATTCAAACAACCCAATCTTGTCGGGGATTCACATCAGTTTTGTGTCGGCTGAGTTTTTTATACCATGCCAAGCCTAGGATGAGTTATTTTTGAGCAGACTCCCAATAATTCGGCACAATTTTTAAGGACACAAACTGATGTATTCTTGGTAAAAGATATTGCTGATGTTTCAAAGTTGATTGGTTGTCTTGAAGCTCATTCGTATGTTTGCGACACCCTCTTCAAATTCTGAATCTCAAAAAAAAAATTGCTTTGCAAAATAAAAACTAGTTGTTTGCAAAAAAAGAAAAAATGGATGTGAAATAGGAGGACAATATCGATCTACTAATTTGAACACCAGAGAGCATTCTTTGTTGCATTGCCTGTTGAAGGGACCATGATAATCCCTCCGCACATATTAAGAACACGAAAGGAGATAATGGATCTCCTTGTCGGAGACCCCGTGATGGTTTAAAAAAAACCATTAGGAATACTATTAATAACAACAGAAATATGTTACCGAAGAAACACATTCCACAATCAATCTAATCCAATGCTAATGAAACCCCAAACGATTAAGCATAGCCTTTAGAAAGCCCCACTCTACTTTGTCATAGGCCTTGTTCATGTCTAATTTGATAGCTAAGGATCCCTCTTTCCCTTTCCGTTTATTTTTCATTAAATGTAAAATTCTGTGAGCTATAAGAATGCTATCTGAAATGTTGCAGCCCGAGACAAATGCAGTTTGATTTTCTCCTATAATATTCCTTATAATTGGTCGCAAACATTGAGAGGACCTTGGAAATAGTTTTGTATAAAACATTACAGAGAGAAATTGACCGAAATTGGGTAACTAATGTTGGGTTTTAAATTTGGGGTTAAAGTAATATTAGTATGGTTAATGCTTTTTAGGATGTGTCTAGAATACATGAAACTCTTAACTACTTCAACTATATCATTTTTTTATCACTGACCAAAAGTTTAGAAAACGAGTTAAAGAGACATTTGATTTTGAGAAAACAATCTTTAAAGTCGGCCCCATTGGCCTACTTGGTTCAGTTTTAACTGTATAAAAATTTGTTTGATTGAGAATTATGATAGTTTAGTTTTAAAAAAGGTATGTTTACGGAGATTTGTATTTTATAATTATTATTTGAAAACAATGGACTTGACAACTGTTTTTTTAATGAGAAACCAAGTAGGCCCTATGTTTTTAGTTATAATTGGTTTTTGAGAGAACAATCTTTTAAACAGGCCCTATGTTTTCAGTTTTATGTTATTTGCCATAGAAAGTACTCGATGCTACTGTTTCTTACTGGGGAGGTTAGTATAATTACTGAAAATACAAGGAAGGTCTATGTAATTTTGTGTAACATTAGCGGAGCTAAATGTAATTTATCACCTACAACAACAACCAGGCCTTTTCCCAATTACTTGGGATCGGTTATATGAATCCTATGATTCCATTCCGCTCTATTTAAGGTCATAGCCTCAGTCAAGGTCAATGTAATTTACCCTACATTTTAAATTTCTCTTCACTCGTCACATTTTAGTAAGTCAAGTCACTGTTGATTTAAATTTAGATCCTTAGTAAAAATTTTCTTTTTAATTGATAACTAATTGTGAGTTACCAAACGTGATAGATTATGAAACTGAGTTGTTGCTTAAGGAGTTTCTGAACATTTTTAAATCTGTTGATAAATAAGTGGTGTGTCCTTAAACCAAATCATGCAAAAGTGTGTAGTGTGGCCAAGTTTAAATTTAGAAATTGCCACTACCACTTCTAACTATAAATATAGCTAGGGTGAGTAGGGATCGTCCCAAAGGAAAGGAGGTGTATTTGTGATGGAAATTAATATCGGATTAGTAGGTCGAGTGATCAAAGATTGTTGGTGATTGATTAATTAAATTACAATGCAATTAAAAATTAATGCAAGTAAAAAGAGAGCAATCTAGAAAGTAGGGAAAACATATAGGAGAGAGGTCTTGGGGCTTAGAGTCACCATTAAGCTTCACTTTATCAAACATTAGCAATTGTACATTAATGGGAAAATTTAAATTGTAACTTGTGTGTGTGACATCAATTGAAACTAAGCATGGATGGCAAATAAGTATAGATTGTCTAGCCAATTTTAATGAAAAGCACAACCTATCAAATAAGACCAAAATCCATTCAATTAATGCACACACAAACATCTAGAGACATACACTCTTTGCATTCACAAGTATAGAACATCAAGAAATAAGAATGGATTGTTCACCTACCTAAGAAATTAAAACAACTACATTACAACTAGGCTAGAGACATGAAATTAAACTAATTAAACTAGAGATGTGATACAATCCATCAAGAAACAAGTGTGAACCATCAAATAAATCATAAGAGTGTTCCATTAAGCACCATGCCTTGACCACCACTAGATTAACACCATCAACACACATAGACATGCATTAATTTCATTGAATCTAGAGATAAAAACATGAACATCAATTCTAGCATACATAGACATATGACTAGAGCCAAATGATCAATTGAAAGCATTAATCCACACAAATTAAGTAGAAATCATAAGATCTATATTTATTCATGGTCAAAACATCTATTACAATTAAAATCCCCAAAAATACACAAAAGCTAGGTTTGAGAAGCAAGCCTAGGGTCTATCTCTAGCCCCAAGAGAAGGATTTAGCCACTCATTGTAGTAGACATGGAACCCTCAAGGGCTAGCTTGGAGGTTTGCATCATCATCTTCATCCTTACTTTCTTCCCAAAACCCTAGTTCTAGAGAGAATTTTTTTTTTTTTTTTTTTTTTTTTTTTTTTTTTTTCTATTTTCTAATGTCTATCTCTATCTATGATTGATACAATAATTGTTCAATAAATCAATTACACACTCCTTTGAGTAAGGACCAAGTCAGAATTACAGCCTCTGATTGGAGAAAATTCGCAACTACACAAGTTAGGTAGAAATCGGAGCACTCGGGAATTAGACAGCTCATTGCCAGCAGGCATTTCGATCGATCGAAGATTTTCGATCAATCAAACACTTAGCTTCGATCGATCGAAGCTGACGTGGCATCAAAAATATCTTCCAGGCCTTATCCAATTGGCTGAGCTGGCATCGCCTCATTTCGATTGATTATAGACCTCTTCGATCGATCGGGACTCCCCTTCGATCGATCGAAGTTCCTTTGGTGTATATTTCTTGGCTTCTTTCGAACTTTGTTCCTTTCGAACTTTGCTCCTTAGTTCCAAAACTGAGTTAAATGGCTCTTGTTAGCCTGTTTGAACTTTATTAACCTGAAATAGGCAAAAACATAAATAAGTATCCAAAACATGAAAGTAAGATAGATGAATGGACTAAAATACCCTAACTTAGGTGCTAAAACGCGTCACATTTTAGCACTTATCAATAAGGTCTAAGCAACTACTTTAGTTATAATTTTTCTACATTCCATGACAGAATAGAATGAAGGCAAAACTTTTATGAAAATTTTTAATTCTCTGTTGTGAATTATATGCCTCCAACGTGCACAATTTGTCATGCTCTCCTATTAGAGGAAGACATGTTATCTGCAAATCATTTAATAGGATCACAAACCCACCGAAGCTGTAGTGAAAACAAGTCTTCATAAGGAATTTGTCACTGTTTATGGACTCGAACCTGGGTGATCTATCCATCATCCGGATGAAACTTGGGTGAAACTAAGTGAAGGTCCGGATCGACAGATGTTAAAGAATCAATGTATGAGTTGTGGTTAGGGGTGCAATACCACTCGAACCCTAAGCTAGCTAGTTCTCTCCAAAATGCATTGAGGCACAATAGTTGGCTGGACATTTAGGAGTAAAGCACTGTTTTGGTGCGGGGTGCGAGAGCATTACCAAATCGATGCAAACTCTAAATACTAGATATGACCTCAAAATAAAATAACAGGTTAGCTAGTGAGACGATGGGGATAAGCTTCATCATTGAGAGGGAAACAGCCTAGATCACCAGCTAAGGCCCCTAAATGACCGGTCAATGATAAAGGAGGTAGGGGTGCAGATACAGCCAGGAGGTTTGCTAAGAAGCAGCCACTCTTGAAAGAGTGCGTAATATCTTATTTATGGAGCACTCTTGCGCTGAAGATGAACGGGGCTAAACGATCTGCCGAACTGTGGGATGTAAAGACACATTGGTAGGGGAGCGTTCCACCTAGAGGGAAGCACTAGTGTAAGCAATGGTGGACGAAGCAGGAGTGAGAATGTCGGCTTGAGTAACGCAAACATTGGTGAGAATCCAATGCCCAGAAAACCTAACCTCTACACAAATTAGTGACTAGTGAGAGAAATGGCAGTTTTTTTCTGCTATTTGGGGCTCTATATCTTTGCTTTGTTAATTTATTTCATATCCTATCAGATTTTATTTCAGTAAAATTACTCTTCCTTCAGTTGTTGGTTCCAATATTTGGATTTCCAGAAATACAGATTAAAAATATGATGCATTAGACTAACCCTTATTGAGGTTTTGTTTGCTCTGGTCCCAATTTTTTTACGTATAAGATTTAAAACATTAATTTCTTTCCTTTTCCTGTTTTCCGATCAACCAAATGGGAGCGGAGCACCTCTTTTGTCGGAAGAGAAACAGGCCCATGTTTGTTGTATCCTACTTTCTTATTTACAGAAAATTGGTTGAGTACGATGGAAAAAATTAAAATGTGAATTATAGGTAGAAGTATTTCCTAGTTGCAATATGAATAATTTATCTGCTCTTTGAATTTGTAACCAGCAAAGTTAAATATCTCATTTTTGCAGTGTGTGCCACCAGCTTTTATCAAGCATTTTAATGGAACAATACCAACTAAGGCCATCCTTAAAGATCTCAGTGGGAAATGTTGGCATGTGGAGATGGAAGATGTTGAAAATGGTGTCTTTATTAAGAATGGCTGGCAATGCTTTGTGAATCATTATTCTGTAGAGCTCGGAGACTTCTTAGTTTTTAGATACAATGGAAATTCTTTATTTAATGTTAGAATATATGGTAGGAACGGATGTGGGAAGGAAGATTCTTTAGCTATTGAGAAGACTCTCACATGTGTTAAGATTGAAGAAGAAACAGAAGCAGAGCGGACTTTTCCCAAGCACACTAACGTTCGCAAGAGAAAGTATTCCGAAATAAGCTGCAAAAGATCTCCAAGATCAATAGGTGAGTTGTTTCAAATTAGTTTCGTTGTTGACATTTTGCATTTTTCCTTTTATATATCTAATGTACCTTTACAGGTTTACTTGGACCAATTCAGCTTAGGCCCCGAAGAATTGCTTCCGAAAGCATTCAAGAGCAGAAGGTCTCTGAAACAGCAAAGACGACCTTACCAAAAAATCCTTATTTTATTGCAACTTTTCGTACGTCAAGGACATACGCTCTGGTGAGTACGGTTCTTATACTGGACAGATTACTTTATTTAGTTTCAAATTTAACTTGGTTAAGAATGTCTTCCTTTATTCTTTTTTTTTTTTTTTTTTTAAAGTTCAATATTCATTGTTAGTCCGATCCCCTAGTGCAATAATGTTTTTGGTCCTTAACCATATATGGTCATCACTTATAATATTACAAAAATTATAGATAATTTAGTTGGGAGATCTGAGTCATCAGACCATTGATATATGTTAAATGAGAGGACGCTGAAGGGAAAATGATGATATAGGAAAACGAGAATTTCTTGGGTGGAGATGGTAGATGGCACCATCTCTGAGTTCATCAGCATCTGGTTCCTCATATTACTTTCTGGAAGTATAGGTTGATTCAGCAATCAAATGCTTTACTGTTTTCCAAGATTTTAAGCTAGTATCAAGGCTTGAAAGGAGGTTCAGGGGAAAGATGTTTGCAGAGAAGGTCATTTGAATTAGCTTGGAATAATAATTATTATATAAAGGAGTAAGCACGTTTTTGACAAACTACAGGTCTTCTAGGTCATCAAAAGTGTTCTTTATCAATGCATGGGCTTGTGAACTTTTTCTGGTCTCTGTTTTTAAAAGTTGCAAATTCGGATTTTCACTTCGTCCACATGACAAAAACTCAGAAGGTCATGTTGCTGGAGAAAACCCTCCATGCATGTTACATTTTTAACCAGTAGCCTGTAGGTCCATGCCATTTCCTGAACAAATAGTAGGAGAAACATATTGTGTGGTCGTCATTGAGAAAACTAATTAAGGCAAAGTCATTTCCTGAACAAATAAGAGCAGGAACATACTGTGTGGTTGTTATTGAGAAAACTAATTAAGGTAAAATAAAAGAGATATGACACGATATCGACACGATGAATCTAAAAAAATAGGATATAGATATGGTAGGACATCCAAGTTTTTTTCCCATGATTTTAAAGTCGAGGATAAAATTGCGCCTGCTCTATCTAATAAATTATAACCATTTTCATTTCTCATTAGACATCTAGACCTTTTACATGTGGCCATTCTTGATTTTCTCGATGATGGTACTGGATACAATCATGTAAAAGCTACCAATTAGGGGTTCAAGCTTACCTCTCCTATTTTTGTGTAAAGTTGGGTGGCAGTAAACATTTTTTTATTGATTTAATAAAAATAATTTTAGGGATTGCTATCTTGTGTGTGTTTATTATTTAAAGATCATTTCAGGGAATTCCAGACATTTTATTCTCATCTTGATTGATATTACTCTTACCTTTCATGTTTGTCAGTTGATGTGAAATCATTTTATATGTATCTTAACGAACCCAGAAGAAATAAATGCATCTACTGATATTAAGCCCCTCTCTATTTTGATGTAATGTTTCAACAAAGGCTCAAACCCCCCGAGATATTACAGAATAGAGTTGATTATTGGAGTTTGTATATGTTATCCACTCTGATAGTTGAATTCCAATTTCATCATGCTATAATGTATATTATTATTTGGAATGTTAATTTGCACAGTACAGATTATGTTCCAAGGAGCTTGAACAATTAGGGATGGCAACGGGGCGGAGTTTAGGCGGGTTTGCTAAACCTTACTCCGCCCCGTTAGATAATTCGTCATACCAACTCCACTCAAACTCCTGGATGGGTTTATAATTGGTATACCATCTCTGCTCCTATTCCGGCAAATAAAGTACCGACTCCGCCTCGCATACTCCGTTTAATTGCGGGACGAGGTGGGTTATACCACTTTCATTATTTAGTAAAATAAAACTAGCCCAAAGTACTCAAATTGAGCTAATAAATAAATTGACCCAACTTTAAAATTACTAAGTAGTGAATATT
Organism: Cornus florida; assembly: GCF_030987335.1. NCBI lineage: Eukaryota > Viridiplantae > Streptophyta > Magnoliopsida > Cornales > Cornaceae > Cornus > Cornus florida. Next base: position 53,957,806 of record NW_026775574.1, on the reverse strand, counting down.
TAATATATTAACGGACACTTCCAGTAAAGTAATAAGGTCTTAAAAATATTAAATATATATTTATAAAATCTTTTAAAGGTACATATATAATCGGGGTGGGGGCGGAAACCCGAGGGTTAGAGGAAATTACCATTCCTAAACAATAGTTGCTTTGATAATAAGATGTGAACACCTAAAGTATCCCCTTAATGATTCCGTTGATCAGTATATTTGAATTACAAAGTTATTTTCATTTTTAGATGGAAGAATCCGTTGTTAAACCAAGTACAGTTGATTGAATTTTGATTCTATTATTGCAGTATATTTCACGGTAGAAAACCTATTAGGAGGTTTCAGTTATGAATTTGAAATTACAATGGTTAGCCACACCTGGTGTGGTTGTTTTCTGTCTGTATTGTTATTGTGCTTTTCTAAACAAGATTTACTTATTGTTAACATTATATGTGGCCACAGAACATTCCTAAATGCTTGGTGAACAATAATAATATTAACATCAAGCCACAAATGGTGTTCCGTGATCAGAATCAGAAGTCGTGGCCTGTGAGAGTTGTTTCAAGGAAGGATGGTCGGGTGGATTTTGCCCAAGGGTTCAGGAAATTTTTGAAGGATAACAGCCTCAGGTTAAATGACAAGTGCATATTTGAGTTCTTTCCTGGTGGAGGAAGAAGCAGCAGCAAAGAAATTCAGGTACAAATTATCCGTGCAGGGGCAAGAACTCAAAAAAAGTCCATAAGAAGAAGAGTCTGTGAATTTGGGGCATGAACGTGAAAATTTGAACTTAACTTTTCACTTGAATTGAGCAAAATCTATGACATGATTAGGATTTTTGGTTTTTGGACTTGAAACCTCCTTGCATTATATGTATGTATTTTCCTTTTGTAATCACTACAGAACTTACTAATCCTTATATTTGGTCCAGATTAGGAGCAACTTTTAGTCTCTCCTGAAATTTAGTTTCTCAATTCCCATACTTTGAAGTAAAGTTGTTGGGGGACTTTGTAGGCATAACCAATATTGTTTATGTATATTGACTTGCAACATGGCAAAGACCATTCTTGGGAGCCTGGACCACTACACAAATGGTTCAAATAGAGCACAGTGAAGATCCTACAATATATGTTTAAATTGTGTGCTAAAAGTCTTAACTAACTTCTTCTTCTTTCCTTTTTTTTTTTTTTTTTTTTTGTCATTCAAAGGCACATAGGCCTAAAACCAAGATGGCAGTACAGGGGCACAAAGCCAAGCCAGAAAAGGCATACAAATCTTGAAGCAAAGCAAATAAATTAAGAACAGACTTCAGATTTGTGGAGTAAACAGAGCCCAACACTCTGTAAATGAAACCACCATGGGAGAACGCAGCAAACTAGAGATACCGAAAGGTCTGGCCATCAGTACGGCAACTGTTTCAAAGCTATAACCACAAGGCGCTCCGACACACAAAACTCCGCACAAGATCCAATCAAGGAGAAAAAGATCAAATCTAGGCAGGGAAAACCCAAACTGGCCTAGATCAAAGAACTAGCCGGAGAAAAACAACATATTTGCCCAGGCGAGCCGAAAACGAAACAAATATGAGCAGATCTAGTCGAACAAAAACAAAAACAAAAACGGCGTAAAAAACACCCACGAAGCACACTTATTCGAACACGCCGAATTTATTGCTACCATGGGAGACAAGCTAGCAACTCCCCACTCCCATGGAAGGGAGCAGGGAGTGCAGAAGGAAGAAAATGAAGGCTAGTGTAGAGAGAGCAAGGTAGAGAGAGATGAAAGCGTTTTTTGTCTGTGGAATTTCTGAAATTTGAGTTTCGATATATTTATGAATTAATAATATTACTTTATAAAGTTAACAATTGCTTGGTTGCGAAGGTCAGTAAATAAGGCCAGATATATACGCGTACGCGCGTGTGGAAATCAGCTTAGACAAACTGAACCTCATTTGCTACTGCCACTTCCAACTCTTAACTTATATTTCCACGTGTCTTCCTTCTACAGAGGCGAGATTGATACTATCCCTGATCTCAATTTGATGACCATTTGGGGCCTAGTACCAACGTTACACGTCTTATACCAGACCGTGCTCACTCTAGGTCAAGTTAGCACCGGATTCGCGATACCCTGTCCATTTCTAAATTCCTCTTTCCCGTGCATTCTAAGATGGCTTACTTTCAATCTCATTCCACTTCCTTACCATTCTAAAATGGCCAATATCCTTCTCATTCAAATTTCCCACCATGCCATGCATATGATCATTTTCATCAATTTCATTAGCATAATAACAGTGGCACAAGCATGACAATTTCTATTACATGAATACAAGCATAACATTCTCTAGAATTCAAGCACAAGCATGGCATTTTATTGAAACCAACCAACAGCATGCTCATTATAGTATTTCATATCATCTCAATTCATGCTAACGTTTACAATTTAAGTAACTTTGCACTAAAACCATGTCATACACCTCTTTAGCAAAGAAAGAAACACACAAGTATGCTCATTATAGTATTTCATATCATCTCAATTCATGCTAACATTTACAATTTAAGTAACTTTGCACTAAAACCATGTCATACACCTCTTTAGCAAAGAAAGAAACACATTTCACCTCAATTACTAGCATGATTTCTTAATATAACACATAGTCATTGCAATTCACATTTTCACATCCAAGAATGAATTTTAAATAAATCAAAGCAAGGATGTTCAATGAAAGGCAAAGTTTTAGGCATTGGAAATCCCTACTTCAATGGAGCAAGCCAAACAATCCCCTAAGCCAAGCCAAATTTTGAAATCCTCCTAGTTCTTGCAATATTGGTCTCAAATGGAAGTCCTTGCCATACCCTCTAACTTCTCCATCTATGGCTCCACCAAAATCCTACTCTAAACTTCCCAAAATGAAATTTAAAGCATGGAAGAAGGGAGGAGGTTGGCTTGTCTTGTAAATGACCCCATGGTCCAAAGTATGCCACTTATCAACATTTGAGTGGATACTAACTTTTGGTAAAGTTACCCCCTTGCCCTTACTCATCCATTGCAATACCATTTACATTCCCAAAATATCTACCTCAATGTATAGATATAGATGTATGTATATGTGTGTGAAAAGACCACAATGCCCCTCAATGTAAATGATAAAAGCAGGAGAAATTCCTGACCCCAGAATCGTCCCGACTTCCAAAAAATTCTAAAATTAATCCTGTCACTTCTAATTGGCTTAAAATAAATAAAAATAAATTTCTAAAACTCTTGGATAGAGAAATGACCTAAATAGCCCTCAGGCCCGCATGGCACGTAAAACGATGTATGAAAAATAAATAATATAAAATTTCAAAAAAATCTAAAAAATCTGATACATTACAATCTACCCTCCTTAAATAGATTTTGTACTCGAAATCTATCCTCCTTAAGAAGAAGGCCCACAACCGTTCACCTTCTCGAAGAACACCTCACAAAAATCGCAAAACTATGAGCTCACAAACCTTATTGCCTTTGACATCGGATGTTAATAGCTCATATACTACTGCCACTAGCAGCACAATGCTTACCACCCTATGTGGGTACTCATCACACAACATCCTACCACGTAAACCATTAGATTCTATACCTAGCTTAAAATCGACATCGACACACTTTACACATCCACATAGAACTCTGAGGCTCACAAGAAAAATGGTCATGAGACCACTGAACACGACGACATCCAACCTTAGCTTATCTTTTCAAGGATACGCAAAACCTAAGAAAAGGAATCCCGACTACCACATACTAAGTCCTAATCCAAGTCAACACATCTCAGACAAATCACACACATTCCACCTAATACATAGCTACACCATCACATAATCGTACAAGTGATTACCAACAACATTATCCAATAATCTTCCAACAACTGTATAAACACAAGTTACTCAAACCATAAGGTGTATTATCAAGTACTCAGGACACAAATCCCTAAAACTTAACTCAAGAATTAAACACGATAAACTGGAATCAAAGTTGTATGATTCATATCTCAAAACTGATTTACAAGGCAGGTATTTATACAATTTGCAAGGGAAAGAAAAAAAAGGAAGGAAATAACTGATTGTTAATTTCTAGAAATAGACAAATCTCCTAAAATCATGTACAGCTATAAACAAATCAAAGATTCCCTATAAATACAAATCGTCAACAACTAGCAAATCTGATCATATCATCAACAGATACGATTCTATTTAATTCAAAATATTTTCCAACACTCTCCTTCAAGCTAGTTTGAAGATATCTTCCATAGCCAGCTTGCCCATTAAAATTTCAAATTATTTCTTTGGAAGTCCCTTTGTGAGTATGTCCGTAATTTGTTCACCAGTAGGAATGTCAGGCATACATATCTGTCCACTCTCCAGCTTTTCTTTTATAAAGTATTTATCAACTTCAATATGCTTTGTTCTATTATGAAGTACTGGATTGTGGGCAATAGAAATAGCAGTTTTGTTGTCACAATACACGTTAATAAGTAGTGGATTAAAGATCTTCAATTCTTCTAGAATTCTTTTAATCCACAATACTTCACAAATTCCATGAGCAAAAGCCTTAAATTCAGCCTCTGCACTACTTCTAGCTACCACATTTTGCTTCTTGTTGCACCAAGTGACCAAGTTTCCTCCAACAAAGCTGCAATAGCTAGAGGTTGACTTTCTATCTATTACACTCCCAGCCCAGTCTACATCAGTAAGTACTTTCACTTGAAGATGCCCATGGTTCTCAAACAATAGGCCTTTACCTAGAGTTCCTTTCAAGTATCTTAAAATTTTGTGAACAACATCAAAATGCTCCTGTCCAGGAGAATGCATGAATTAACTTACCATATTGACCGCAAAAGCTATATTAGAACGTGTATGTGAGAGATATATCAGTCTTCCAACCAGTCGTTGGAATTGATCTCTATTGATCACCACTTCAGGCTTGGCCGATTATAGCTTTAAATTAGAATCTATAGGTGTCTCAGCTGTTTTACACCCTGATAGACTTGTTTCCCCAAGTAAGTCAAGCACGTACTTCCGTTGTGAAACAAAGATCCCTTTCTTCGACCTCGCGAACTCTATACCAAGAAAATACTTCAAGGTGCCTAGATCTTTGATTTCGAATTCATTGGCAAGTGCCTTCTTTAATATCTCGAGTTCAATACTATCATCCTCTGTTAAGATTATATCATCAACGTAATCAATTAGAATAGCAACATGTCCTTCATTTGAGTGTCTGTAGAACATAGAGTGATCGACTTGGCCCTGACCATAACCAAGACTCTTCACAACTTTTCCAAAGCGTTTGAACCAGGCTATAGGAGATTGTTTGAGTCCATATAGAGATTTTTTTAATCTACATAGTTTATTCTCACCCAGTTCACCTTGGAATCCAGGTGGCAGTTCCATAAACATTTCTTTTTCCAAGTCCCCATTTAAGAAATCATTCTTCACGTCTAACTGGTGTAACCGCTAGTTAGACTGTACAGCCAAGGATAATAAAACTCGAATTGAGTTTATATTGGCCATTAGTATGAAAGTCTCCTGGTAGTCTATTCCATAAGTCTGTGTAAACCCTTTAGCTACAAGCCTCGCCTTGTATCTCTCTACACTGCAATTAGCTTTGTATTTAATAGTAAACACCCATTTGCATCCCACAGTCTTTTTTTCTTTTGGTAAATCAACAATCTCCCAAGTGCCAATGTTTTGAATAGCATTCATCTCTTCTAGAATTGTGAATTTCCAATCCGAATAATTAAGAGCTTTCTGAATGGTTCTTGGAACAAACAGGTGAGAAATATTAAACGTAAAAGGTTTATGGTTATTGGAAAGCCTATGGTAAGAAAGATATTTAGCAATAGGATGTTTGGTACAAGCTCTGACTCCTTTCTTCAAAGCTATGGGAATATCAAGGTCTGAAGGCTCATTAACAGGAAGTATAACATAAGAAGGATTACCTGTATTTTCTGAATGGCCAGTTTTTGGAGGTGATAATTGACCAGGCTCTGGAATTGTGAGATGATCTTCACTATTTCGATGTAACTTGCACCTAGTATAAACACGAAGCTCAGAAGAAGGCTCGTTATGTAGTATTTCTCCCCCTATTTGTGGTTCATCTATGCTTGGGACCTATTGATTAGGATTTCCTTCTTTTTCTTTATTTAAAGTCTCTTTTTCCTAACTTAAAGAGTTATTTTCAAAATTCGAAAAAATAATAGGCATAGGAATTGTAGTTTGCCAAAACTGATCTTCATTATTCTCTTTCTTCCCCCTGAAGATTAGATTGGGAAAAAAAAAGGTTGATTTTTAGTAAACCTAGATTTGTTCAATGATTATGAATGAAAAAGTTTTAACGATTGGAATCATCGCAAGAAAACGGTGGAGAGTGTAACAAATTTTAAATTCTTGGCCGGAATCAATGTTGAGTTTGATGAGGTTAAGGGAAGGATTATTGGCAGACAACCCCTTCCTTCCATTGGAGAAGCCTTTTCGGAAGTAAGAAGAGATGAAAGCCGTCGAAGTGTTATGCTGGGCAAGAAGGGAGCTGCAGGACCTGTTGAAAATTCTGCTATGGCTGCTATTAATACCGCTAAAAATTAGGCACTTGCCAGAGTTCCTTAAGGACATTAAAGTATTTAGACACATTGTCTTCTCCTTGCCGAGTTTCACCAAATTTTTATTGCAATTTATATATCTGAGATTGGTTGTCGAGATCATAATACATCTCAACAACATTGTCCCAGAGTTCTTTCGCAGTAGGATAGCATATATAGTTGGCATTGATATCCTTATCCATGGAGTTCACAAGCTACGCTATGATCATGGAATTCTCCGCATCCCATGTAGCATACGATGGGTTTGTCTTCCTAGGAGTTTTGATGTCACCAATCAGGTACCCGATCTTGCCTCTCCCTCAGATATATATTCGTACAGATTGAGACCAGCAAAGGAAGTTTCCTTCATTGAGTCGAATAGTAGTAATCTGGACAGAATGAGAATGAGACTCAGTATGGCTTATTTTGGTTTCATTGTTTTTCATGGAGACAACAGTGGAAGACTCTGACATGATGGCAGATTTTTTTGGTTCCGTTTAGGTGAGGAAATAAACGACTGAAAGGCTAGGGAAAAAAAAGACTAGGGTTTTTCTTTTAGTGCTACGACACAAAAGAGCAACCTTGCTCTGATACCATAAACACGATAAACTGGAATCAAAGTTGTATGATTCATATCTCAAAACTGATTTACAAGGCAGGTACTTATAGAATTTACAAGGGAAAGAAAAAAAGGAAGGAAATAACTGATCGCTAATTTCTAGAAATAGACAAATCTCTTAAAATCATGTACCGCTATAAACAAATCAAAGATTTCCTCTAAATACAAATCGTCAATAGCTAGCAAATTTGAGCACTACTTGAATCCATAAGTCACCTTTGTCTCTAAATGAGAATCTATTTCCAACCAAATCCATACCGTTACACTTACATAATGCGTAACAGCGCGCTTTTACTGCCACTTATCATTCGGAGCAATCATTGACCTTTGACCCGACATCGTGTTAAAAATAGACCAATTCAGGAGAAATAGTTGGCCAATCCATTCTCATCATCGATCTGATCTCAAAACTGATGTCGTTCTCATCCCAAACCTCAAATATAATCTTATACAGTCTATAGGACAACCACAAGATTCATTTATCGTCCATCCATCGTTCTACATAACCTCAACAGCTATACAATCATACACATTGCTCCAAGAATCTTAATCATACCTTAATCATATAACTCATAACGAGCGAAAGTACACAACACTGAATGTAACGACCTGAAACTTCATAACAAAACTATTACATTAATAATCTCACTTACATAAAAAATCTCTCAGGACCATATCAATTACATCAAACATCCTCAATATACATAAATCAACTCTAAAAATACATATCCATAATTATCTCCAAATAGGTAAAATAAATCTGCACGCAATACAATACCCCTAATTTTAAAAGGATAGTCCTGGTATATAATTAATTGTTTAAATTGCATTTTTAATTGTTTAATTGTGTATTGGCGTGTTTATTTGCATTAATTGTTTAATAATTATTTTCTGGTACTTATTTAATTGTTTATGTGCCTGTGTATTTTTATTAACTGATTAATTGTTGTTTACTTTAATTGTTTGATTAATTGATTACTTGTTTAATTTATTTTATTTAATTGAATTGTTGTTTGTTTAATTGTTTTATTTTCTTTAATTAAGTTACTTATCTTAACTGTTTTAATGGGATATTACTTAATTTAAATGGAATAAATGGAATTAATTGGATTAAATGAGTATTGTTAATTAATTAGGGTTTTAGTCATTAGGGGTCATGTATTAGCCGACTTAGCTTACAAATTTAATTGTTATATTTTCCTTCTCGGATCATAATTAGAATTAGGGTTATATTTTTTTCTAAGCCTATAAATATATCCTTACAGTGGCTTAGGGTTTTGAAAAGCATAAACATAAGTTTTGTTCACGTAAAGAGAGGGTTGAGAGAACAGAGGCATTAGTTAGGGCTACCAAGGAGGAAGGAGAGGTTGTGGTTGTGGATTTAAACCAGAGCAATAGGAGGGACAGTAAACAGACATCGTCGGAAAACTTAGGAAGATGGCGACAGGGTTTTGATTCCAAAACCACACAGGTAATTTCTTTTCTTTCTCTCTCCTATTGGCCTGTGTTCTGTGCATACCTAGATAGTCTCTAGGGTTTTAATTAAATGTTAACTGAATCTTGCATGCCTAGTTTGTGTTAAATTAATCGACTGTATGTGTTTTAATTTAATCTGTAACTGTTATTGCAAGTTGGAGTTCAAGGTCCATGTTAAACCATAATGAATTGGTAGCGGTTTTAATCACTGTAATTAATTCCAACTATTGCAAACAAATCATTAGAATGCCACTGGGTATAAATAAGACTCTTAGGTTCAGTATTCAAGAGGAACAGAAGAGTTGGAAGTGGCCGGAGACGAAGCAGAAGGCCATAAAAGGGTTCAACGCTCTCACAGGAGGAGAAAGCCTGCTCTAGGAGGTTGGGAGCTGGCTCCCTCTTGTTAAGAGCCGGCTCCAGGAGGTGGGGAGCCGGATCCTCCCTTGATAGAGCCAGCTCCAAGGGCTAGGGAGCCGGCTCCAAGGGCAATTGAGCCTGCTCTCAAGTTTTGAGAGCAGGCTCCCATGTTTTGATGTGTTCTGGGTTTGTTTGTGGGCACTGTTTGGTCGAATTAAATGTTTTTAACTGTTCTGGAAGGATACTGTGGGTATTTAACATCTAATTCATGTGTTATTAAAAGCTCTCATGGCATAGTTTATACATTTATGCTAATAGAATGAACAATATGAAATTTAAACAACTATGCATGCTGTTTACTGATGGAAATGATTTAATTGCCTAATTTTAATTTAGTGACTTAATGGATTATAGCATGATGTTAAATCTTGTTTTAGATGCACGTAGGGTCATTTATTTATCAGACTTGACCTATGCGTATTCTGAATTTCAATTGCCGAAAGATTAAACTCGTTTCTGTGATTACATAGGTTAAGGCTGGGATGTTAATTGCTGAGTTATTATACACTATTCTGTAATTACCTTGATCATGGTTTTGGACTTAGTTGCTAAACTACTATTTATAATTCTGTACTTTACATGGTTTTGGACTTAAATTGGTGAACTAATACTTAGGTTCCGTAATTTACATGGAAGTAACCTGGAATTTGATTGAGGAATTGTTAACTTATATTATGTCAATTACATGGATTTATGTGTTGGATTATAATTGCTGAATTATGATATTTAATTTCTGTCAATTATCTGGATGTTGTGGATGGTATGCACTGGTATGGGATGGTGACATACTAGGGATGGTTTAGCTCAACACACTAATACCTGCCCTATTGGAATAAGGGAATGTATTATAAAATTGAATCCTACTTATATTTAGGTCAGATCAACTGAGTAAGTTGAGTGACTACATGGATTAACTGTTGTTAGGAGTTAAATCATATCAACTGAATAAGTTGAGTGAGTAACTGGATTATAGGTCGTATGTCAGATTAATGAACAATTAAATGACATACTCTGGTTTTGGACGGACTTTAGATATATGTTTATAGTACCACGACATGAGCTTGACTCTCATAGTCGCCGGTTAGGGTGCGTATATGTAGTGGATGCGTAGCTGGTTACGATAGGATAAGGTGTGCTCTGTTAGATTTAGGTACTCATGTCCACCTTTGGGTACGATTTTGCAGGTTGCCTTCTATGCAGGTTGAGATTCCTTTGTAGTCCAGTGAATGTCCCTTAGTCTGGATATATATGTATTTATAGACTAGATAGATATTGTGAGATATCTAGGATGTATCTGCGTATCAGGTCACTGTATGGATTGTAATTAGATTAGAACTTATTTGTGGGCCTGACCCACTTTTTTATTTTTCAGGTGTTCGTCAGTTCCAGGGTTAAAGCTTGGATGTGCAGAGTAGATACAGACACTCATTCCTCCGACTACGTAGGACTACTTTCCATGTTTAGCTTTTTATTCTGTTTCAGTTTTTCCTTTCCAGTTTGGGATTTTAGTAGGGGTCTACCAGATGGATTTCTGAGTTGTTAAATAAATGGAGGTTTTAGATTATTGGTTTTAACAATAATAACTTTTGAAGATTTTATAATTAGAATTCTTTTCAGCTTATTATTTTATTCTTATTTCATATTTTATATTCTGTGCTTATTTACATATTAATTGTTTAGTATCCCTCGGATCTATGCTTGGACTTGATCACCCGTGGCTCTAGAATCGAGGGGTATTACGCGCAAACTCCTCCACAATAGGCCATTTTCCTGAAATTTGTTAAATAAGGGGTGAGCAACCACTTGCTCTGTAGGAAATGTCTAAAACACCTAATTCGATAGGGTACAGCTCGACCCTTACTCCCACATGGCTTGCTATTGACCTTGGTGTTAACTATATACCCAACTCGGGGAGGAGCCCACATTCAAAAACCTTTATTATTATAAGAAGGAGATAAAACAAACACTCAATCCAAAACGGAAAAGGAAGAGGAAATAAGGAGAAACTAGGGTTGTTCAAACTCAAAAAGAGAATTTGGGTGGGACATCTTGACTTTCATTGAGTTTCTCGTTGAGTTTGCTGCCCATTTTCTTATTAGCACGTAAGTCTTCGCCTTTTGTATTAGGCGGGCCTCCCTTCTATCTACCTATTTACTGTATTGAATTTGACTATATTGAATGGGGCCAGGTGAAGAAGTATTGATGATGAGAGGGTATGATAGGATTTCTTTTTGCATTCGGGGGTGAGGAACCGGAACCAAAGAATGCAGGTGCTGTGGTCAATATCAACACTTGCTCGAACTACGAATGAAGAAGACTAAAAAACCAGAAATATGTCTTGTGTACTTTGTTTTAACTAGATCCAAAACATACCTTCATTAGTAATCTTAGGCTCAAGATTTTTTTCACTAGGAAAAGAATCATCCATTGAATTATTGGAACCAAATCTTTCATTGCTCTGCAACATTACATTCAATTAGTATTGAACAATTTTTTGTAAAACATGGCATAAATATACAAATATATATATATATATATATATATATATATATATATATACAATCAAAATGAATATCAACCTATAAAAGATGGCTGAAGTTATGATTTTGCCCAGAGGGGTTGCTCATCGACATTTAGTATTGTGGGTACACCTATCATCATTATAAAAGAATCACAAAAGTAAGAAATAATGACTTGTAGGATAATAAAATTACTTTATAAATTACCTAGAGTGACTTTTTTCCAAAATTGCAATAATTTATAACTGTCCGAGAATACATACCATTCCAAAGATGAGTTGGAGCAATCTAATTAACCACGAAAAAAAATATTTCACATATAAATCAATACAATTATGAAGTTTACACTATGGTAAGTTAAATAAATATACAAAAAATATAATGATTATAACACAGACACTCTAGTTTACTATGTGACTTTATTGGATTGAAATTTTGTCAACATTATATAAGTAGTTGAACCAACATCATTCATAACTGTTGGAGTGCTTTGACATACCTATAGATGCAATACTTATAGTAACTATAATTAACATATGACAATTAGAGCAATAATAAGATATGTTTATGTTCCTTTTTTTCTTTTTCTAACTCGCGAGTCAGTATTTTCACCAAGTGGCTCCATTTCTGTTGTTTGAGAGACCTATTAAAATGCATTAAAACAAAAATGGTAAAAATAAAGAATATAATATAATTAAATGTAAAAAACTAATGCAAGAAATAAAAGTTTTTTAATACCTTTTTCCCTTTTTATTATTTTTCCAACTTTACTTTCTTTTCATTTTGAAGGAGGACGACTTTTAGCTCGTGCCTTTGATGGAGTAAGTAACCTACTGTGAACATTTGAAACTCCATGGAGCTTATTATTACATTTAACAGTATGTATTAATGAAACTTGATTGATTTGTCCATTCTCACAATTTGAGTCTATGGCAAGAATTTTTTCTTTTGTCTCTTTCAATAATTCAATTAGAAGCTCACTCTTATCATCAGAGTATGCTCCAAGCTCTTGAAGCTCATAAAAAAGTGGATTTAGCTTATTGCTCTGATGCCTTTGCTCACTATTGCTAACATTATTATAAGTATTTTTCATAAAAGTATACCCATGCTTAATGTCCTTTAGTTAACGTTCTAAAATATAATGAGATGGAACTCATTCACCATTTATTTTATCAATATGGAAATTGCATGCTTGCACAAAATCCCTCGAAATTCAAACAAGTGGCATATGCATTTCACTTTACATTTAGTTTGGATGTAAATAACCTCAAAATCCATTCCCTTCCAACATATTCCATCTTCTCTTATAAACTTTTGGTGACTTTAAATGTAAGCATTGACTCCTCTCTCTTAATGTTGGAGACATTATAATACATTAAATCCCTTAATTTATTGTGAAACAACTTAAACACATCATGGGCGTAAACTTCTCGGAGTTGTTCTTCGATAGATAACTTAGTTATTGTTGGAATGGAGGTATTAAAAGAAACCAAATATGCCTTAATTTCTTTCTCAACCTTGTTTTTCAAGGCATTGTCATATTGCTCAACAAATTACTTCAACGTGGTTTTTGAGTGAACATACCCATAAAAAAAAAAACATTCATACTTTCACTTCGTTGGGTAGTTGACATTTCAGCCTAAAAAGTAGTTTTCAAAAATACTAGAACCTAATGATGGCGATCGCCATATAATGACTTCAACCATTCATTATTCTCGAGGCCATATTCATCAATTATTTCCATCCAACTTCTTTTACACTCATCAATCTTAATCGATTCATACACAATGCTTTTCATGGTCTTCTTAATTGCTTTATATTGAGAAAGTCCGCTAAGTTTCACAGGAACCTTTTTCATGATAGGCCAAAGGCATAAACGGTGACAAGAATCTGGAAACACCTTTGCAAACGCTGCTTGATCGAATAGCCTTGCATTGATCTGTAATAATAGCTTTTGGAGGACACTCATGCATGCATGTTAACCATGTATCAAATAACCATGTATAAGTGTCAGTATCGTCCTTAGATAATAAACCACAACCAAACCAATGTTATTAAAAGCCCAAAGCGCACCGAGGCTCTAGAGGTCCCTTGGACCTAGGCGCATGGTGAGGCGCGGGCCTGAGTGATGTGAAGCGCACAAGTAAAATTTTAAAATAATAATTCTTAGCAAAAATAACATAATGAAACAATGAACATCCAATAATAAAAACACTAAATTAGTCTAAATATATCACAATTAAACCAATAAAGAAACCAGTAAAATAGAATAATTAAACTAATAAAGCTATTTATTCATAAGAAAGATTCAAAAAAACAAAACATAAACCAATTAACCATATATTATAAATTTGTACTTGATGTCTTAAGCAAAAGCTATCATTTGACTCCAAAACAAATCCATCAAAAGATACTTAGTAGCCTACAAATCTATAAAGTATCATAGTCAATACTTAGTAGCCTACCAAATCTACAAACCAAGTAACAAAATATTAGTTTTAGTTTTGAGTTTTAATAAGGACTCCTAAAGCCAAAGTTACCAAACAATTTAAAGGACCTAAATATCATCCTCTTCACCAACAACATAGTGTCATCATCATCCCCATCAAAATATTTGTAACCTCAGCATCTTCTTCCTCTTTTGTCTCCTCAGAGTCTGTCTCGTCATCATCTATGATTCGTAATGAAGACGAGCATGAAGGTGTTGTCCTTTTTGTTGCCCTTGGAGCTAATCTTGATCTTAAATTATGGCTAGACTTTCCAACCCCGGTAGCTCTAGCAATTGTACCCCATGTCAAAGAGTCGTCTTCAAACACAAACTCATCTTCGGCATCTACATCTTCATCCATTCTTCCAACCAACCACTCATTGCTGTCATCTATACCATTTAAAAGGATGGGATTGATCCTATCACGTATGTCATATCGTCGTTTTAGTGCTCTATTATACTTGATGAAAACTAAATCATTCAATTGACATTGAGTTAATTGGTTCCTTTTCTTATTATGAAGCTGCATTAATTCAAATAATTAATATGTATAAGTGTATAACCATTTATAATCTAATTTTTTTATCATTGAATTACTAATACTACAAACTTACATGTTCAAATACACTCCAATTTCGTTCAAACCCAGATGCGCTACATATGAAGTTAAGCACTTTAATAGCAAACTTTTGCAAATTAGGAGTTGTAGAACCATATGTAGACCACCAATCGGTTGTTATTTACATATTATTAGTAAAAAATTAACAAAATTAAAATTCAAATATACTAAAAAATGATTAATTGAGTTGTTTACCTGGTGCCCTTGACTTTCTTTGTAACAGCAATTGATAAGCCAAATAGACCATCAACTTTTATATATCTACTCAACTCCAAAGAATTTTATCTTGCACTTCAGTGGTTGGAACCAATCTTTCTATGCATTGATATAAATCACCCTTCACTTCTTCATTTTGCTCAATATTTGGATTGCTATAAAAATATTCTTGGTTCAAGAAATGCCCAATTACATGCAAAGGGCGATGGAGTTGGATATTCCACCTAGTATCAATGATCTTAAAGATGTCCTTACTTCTCCTCATTCCCACCAAAAGCTTTAGCTATCGCTTATTTAGTCCTTTCTATAGCCTCATAAATATATCCAATTGGAGGCTTTCTTTCATCATCAACCAACTTAAGTACACGAACAAGAGGGCTTGCTACTTTGAGAGAGTACACAATGCTTGTCCAAAATGTAGGCATAAACACAATCTGTGCTACATTTTCCCTTGTATCTCTTTCGCCCATTTACTGGAGGTCCATTCTTATGAAGTGAACATCTTCCTTAAGCAATCCTTTTGATGATGGATGTTTGATAACGTGATAAATGAAGTGGCAATCGAGTCGTTGCAGGTCTATTCAACTTTTTATGTCCAGTATAACGCCTCATCATGTTCAACAAACCCGGATGGTTATAAATATAACCATTTAACATTATAGCTCTCTTTATGGACCTCATTATATTTGGGATCTTAGCAATGTCCTCCAACATTAGGTCCACACAATGTCCAGCACAAGGTGACCAATACAAATGTCAGTGTCTTCCCTCTAACATTCTCCCTATTGTAAAGAAAGAAAATATGGATTAACAGAAATCTAGAAGCAATAAACTAAAATTTCCACATCAAGTACGTATTGAAATTTATACCTGCCACAACATTAGAAGAGGCACTATCAGTGACTACTTGAATCACATTTGATGCTCCAATTTGCTGCATGAACTTGTTAAGCAAGTCAAACATTTTTTTACCGGTCTTTAAATAAGAGGAAACATCAACAGATTGAATGAACATTGTCCCTTTAGGATAATTCACCAGAAAATTAATCAAACACCTGTGTCTTTTATCTTCCCATCCATCTGCCATAATTGTGTATCCGTATTTTGCCCATTCCTCTCTATGATCCCACATTAAATTGTCTATATGCTCCAGTTCTTTCTTGAGGAGGGGAACTCTCACCTCATGATAAGAAGGAGGTTTCATTCCTGGACCATGTTGGCCAATAGCTTCAAGAACTTGTGTAAAACTATCATAATTAAGGGCATTGAATGATATCTTAACATTACACATCCATCTTGCAAACTGTTGACATGCTCGGTTTCTAAGTTCTTTCTTGTAAGCATTTTCAATTGTTGTTTGCTTACCCTAATCATTTTTTCTATTTTGCACAACTACTTCCGGAAGAGGGGTGAAGTACAAATCAATAGGACCTTTCTGCTTTTGCTTTTTTGATTGAATATTATTGCTTCTAGTTCCACTTGCCACTCTTTTACCCTTAACATCAATAATTGTTACATCATCCTCATCTTGATCATCCATGTCATCAAAATCAGGCAACAAATTTGCGTGTTCCTTTTCTTCTTGCTCATGTATTCTCCAATCTCTTCTTTCATATGTTTAGGGCACTTTTTACATGCTTGTACATTTCTATATCCCCCTACAATGTGTTGCTTAGCCCTATAAATACCTCTTTCCATAAATTTTTTCACAAAAATTGCACGTTGTTGCATTCTTATCTTGTGGGTTTTGCAGGTGACAATAATTCATACCCGGATCCTTTGACATTTTTTCCTATCTATTTACAATGAGAAATAGAATGGAGTCAATGAACCAAGTTAAATTCAGGAAACAAGTATTCAGCAAACAAGCATTTAGGCAATTCAGCAAATAGCATTCAGAAACAAACATTCAAAATTTAAATAATCCAGCAAATTCCAACAAACAGCATGCAACAGATTTCAGTAAATTGCATTCAAAAGAAGAAGCCAGGAAGGGGAAAAAAAAATGAGAGATAGAAATCAGAAAAAAAAATGAGAGACAGATATTGAAAAAATAATAATAATAAAGAGATAAAGTAGATGAAGAAAATAAAGAAAGAAAGAAAAAATAAAGGAGTAGATGAAGGACAGAGAGGAGGGGAACCAAAAAATTACAGAGCCCTTACACGAAGAAAAACAGAGACCCAAAAAAAAAATTAAAAAAAAAATAAAATAAACCAGATGAGAGAGAGAAGAGGAGAAGAGAAGAAGATGAGGAGGAAAAAAAAAAAAAAAAAAAAACAGAGGAGAATTGTAGTAGATGAAGGGGAAAAAAAAAAAATTTGAAGGCTAGTTTGGCCAGAGATAAGACAAAAAAAGGAGTAGTCTAAGACTCTGAGTAGATGAGGGGGGAAAAAAAATAGAGCCCCTAAATAGAGTCCCTACACGAAGAAAAAGAAAGAAGAAAAACAGAGACCCATAAAAAAAAATAAAAAAAAACTAGATGAGAGAGAGAAGAGGAGGAAAAAAAAAACTGAAATGAAATTACTAACCTGGTAGGCTGATCTTGGCTTCGTTGGAAGGAGGCAACAAATTCTTCTCTTTCTTTCTCTTCTCTTCTCTTTTCTTTTTTTCTTTCTTTCTCTCTCTTCTCTTTCCCACTTTTGACTTTCCCACTCCTTCATGTTTCTTCTACAACAGCTTTTGCTTAATTGAATTTTATTGATTTGATGGGTCGCCTCACAAGATGACAAAATTACCATTTTTTACTTTTAAGTTTCCAAAACCTTTTTAGTTTCCAAAGTTGTATGTATATACTAAATTACTAATATATAATAATATAAACTATAAAAAAAAAGTTAGCAAACAGTCAAACACATAAAATATATAAAATATATTGGGTGGTTGCCGCATAATACATGAGGCGCAGCCCAGGCGCGCGCCTAGTGGAGGTCGTTGCGCTTGGGCTATTGTGAGGTGCAATTGTTGTGCCAGGCACGCGCTCAGGCGCGCTTTTGACAACCATGAACCGAACAACATAGATTGTCCATGATGATTCTGTTGGGAAACGTGCAAGTTTTAAAAACTTTTCGGGGGATTTTGATTCATAGATCTTGATTCATCACATAGAGACAAGTTTTACGCAAAAATAAAAATATGATGTATCATTCAATTAACAGATTGAATACTTACATCAAAGGTCTGAGTAAACCTTTAAAACTTTCCTCTAAAGTGAATGTTCTCACTTATTGTAGATCCCTTAGCAAGATGCCTTTTTCTTGGATCTCCATCTTCTTGGTAATTGTTTTGCCTTTAGGAATCACTCATATGCCTCCATGAATGACCTTGGAAAACTAGGCTTGTGGGAGACTCCATTAGATGAGAACATAAACCCTAATTTTCTAGAGAGAGAAAATAAATTCCTTTTTCCTTCTCATTAAATATCACCCCTTAAAATATACATAGACCATGTATATTTATAGGCAACATAAAAATAAAGAAAAGGAAACAACAAATCCTTCTCCATCTCTAATTCATATGTCTCAAATCTAATATGATTCCAATATCAAGTTGGGCTATGAGTGAGAATCCATTGGGCCTATTATTTTATTGGCTATAATGAATTAATAATTGGCCCGGTCCATGGACCCAATTCAATTAATTCATAAATTAATTTCTACTCCACTAAAAGAAATTAATTGAACTCCAATTAAATAATAAATAACCTCTAAGTCAATATTGCACTTTGACCCCTCTTTGCATAATTAGTTATCGGATAAATAAAGCCATCAATCCGACTACTTAATTAATATATCTATTTTGGTACCTCTGATTATTTCTGGCTCGATCACAATAAAACATTTGTTTGACAAAAATAATAATTTAAATAAATAAATATATAATAAATCATTTTGTCTAAAAACACACGAAGGCCTTCGAATTTACTTTGTGATCAACCATAATCAATACAAAATAAATACAAGTAGCAATGATGCAAATATTGAAAATATAACCCTCTACCTATTAATTACATAACTACCCAAAGTGTCAGTCTAAGGATCCCGAAGAATCCGCCAAACAAATCAAAGTAATTATTAATTAATAAAAGAGTCTATACTTTTCTCATACTTAAAAGTCAAATACCATGACGGTGATAGGGAGTAATTGCATACGACGGCTCTCGCAATATATCTCAACCTAACGCGGATCCAGTTCAAGTCTTAATTAATTATGAGTCCATCCATAATTACCGACTATGAACAATTTATAAATACTATTTATATATCATGCATTGATTGCCATCACATACATATATATAAATATTTCTTGTAATTACATGGACACTATCAATTTCATAGTGAATCGAAACATAATACATTGAATTCACCAATTATATAAATCATAAATATTTCAGATATGTCAGGAACATATGTCACTATAATCCAGATAGGAATTTTCTATACTAGGGCATATAAATCCCAACAGCTCCCACTTGCCCTCATAGCCAATTCAAATTGCACCTGACTCCAATGTTATCCAGATGATGATCAAAATTATTGATCAATGACACCTTTGACAATGGATCAACAAAGTTGTGTTCCAATGCAATGTTCTAACTACAAGTGCATTTTCTTGCCGGACAATATCATGTAGAACATGATACTTCCTCTCAGTGTATCTTGTTCCTCTATGGAACCTTGGGTCATTGGTTTGGACTACTTCTGCACTATTGTCACAACATAGCTCAATAGGCAGGCTAGTATACTCCACAACCTCTAAATCAGTGAGATCAAACTAATAGGCTTCCTTTGCCGCCTTTAAGGCTGTAATATATTCCACCTACAGGTTTGAGTTAGCAGTTGAAATCTGCTTAACAATCTACCAACTGATCTCCCTTCCATTAAGTGAACATACACTAAGTCATGAACCTCATAGTATCTACTTCTGATTGAAAATCAAAACTAGCATACCTGACTAGGACCATATCATCACATCCATAAATGAATATGATATCATTGGTTCTCCTTAGGTACTTAATGATATTTTTCACAATCAACCAGTTGTCAAGTCCAGTATTGGACTGATCTCTACTGACTATCCCTACTATGTAGCGGATGTCCTGTTTGGTATAGACCATGGCATATATGAGACTCTCATATGCCGAAACATATTGTTCCAGTCTCATTTGCTCAATCTCCTTTGATAGTCTTGAAAAACTACTTACTAGAGAGAGCCATCCATATCAATAAAGCAAGAACTCATTCTTTGAGTTATGCATACCAAACCTGGTCAAAACTTTATCAATGTAGGATTATTAAGATAAGCCTATTTTCCTTTTAACCTGATCTTGCAAAAGCTTAATCCTAGGAATCTAGTTTACATCCTGAAAATCCTTCATTTAAAAGTAATTGAACAACTACCTCTTTATTGATGACAAAACTTCCACATCATTCTAAATGAGTAGGATGTCATCAATATATATAGAATTAGAAAAATAATGACATTCCCTTGTACACTCGTGATTTATTCACTAAGAAATCTTCTGGTATCTTTTTGTAGATTAACTTGCCTTCCATAGGAATCACCCTACTAGAAAGTTCTACAAGATCCCAGAATTTATTAGAATATATAGATTCCAACTCTGATTTCATAGTAACTGACCAAAACGATCTGTATCCACATCGGTTCACGCTTCCGTGTAGCTTACTGGGTCCAACTCATGTTTAACAGGGATGTCCATAATGGTCTCACCTAAAAACATGATTCTGTCGAATTGGATGATAATCCTCCCACTACATCAATGTACCGATGCAAGAATCTGTGTAGTAGATGATGCTCACGCATCAATAGGGAATTCATATATTATTCTCAATCTCTATAATAAGTGTGTTCACATGTGGTACATCTGGTACTCATACCAAATTCTCTAACATTATGCTACTAGGTATGTAATTCATAATATGATCCTCCTATAGATAAACAGTGAGTGTAAACAATCAACTTTTATCATTGAGATCATAAAATAATCCATCCTAGTGACTTTTAGAGTAGCTATCAAATCTATCATGCGTATGATCTGTTTCCAACTTACTTGTCCATATCAAGCGCATATGTGCAAGACTACCCAATATGTACATGTGATTCAAACTAATATTTAGTAAAAAAACACAGCTCAACGGTATCCTTGAGACAGACTAAGATGGAATGCAGTTCATAATGCGCATCGATGTCATTAACGCTAAACTCTTAAATGAAAGAGATAATGTAGCATAGCTGATCATCGATCTAACCATGTTAAGTGGAATTCTGTTATTCCTATTTGACACCTAAATACATTTAGCGTCAATTGCGGAAAACTGGTACATAATACCCTCATTGACCATATAGTCTTTGCACTATCCCAAGAAATACTCATATCCTCGATCAGATCGAAGTGTCTTGATAAGTTTACCTAATATGTGTTCCACATCAGTCTTAACCTTCTCAGAAAATGCCAAGAGTTTAAGACTTGTGTTGCATCAGATAAACTTATCCAAAACGTGAGTAATCTTGCTTGGATGTTCATAAGACCACACGTGTCAGTGTGTACCGACTCCAATTGTCATTTATGTCTATTTCATCTGGCTGATTAAGCCCTAAGAGTTATCTATCCTTCAAAACAGGGTTCACAAGTTTGGTTTAGGCTCCCCTGCCTCACTAGGTAATTAACCTTCTTTGACCAATCTTTGAATCTTATTTTGATTGATAACAACCCAAAAATAGACATTAAAAATACAATGAGTCAGGAATAACAATTTTTCTCTTAACATTCAATCTAGAAGATGCAACATTAGTATCTACATCTTGCAAATCTTAAGAGTTTGTGATTATAGTATATTAACCATCTTTCAATGCACCAGAAGCAATCACATATCTATTCAATTTTATAAAACCAGTTTTACAAAATAACAACACAGTTTTTATAAACCACAAGTGAAACAAAAATTAGATTACATCTAACTTCTGTGCATAAAGATAGTTCTCTAATACTAATATCCTCATACTCTCTAATTTCAGATGTAATACTCCCACTGACCTAACTACAACCTTGGCATCAGGTCAAAAGATAAATATATATCCATATCATCAAGGCTTCTGGATTCCTGAATCCTTACGATGAATTGCAAACATGTTTAGTGGCTCCAGAATCTATCTATTAGGAATTAATAGATGCAACCACATAACATGGCTCAATGATTAAATATATATTTTCTTATGCCACGTCATTGCTTAGATAGTTCGTCTTATAGTGTTTTAGTTAACGGCAAAAGAAACAGTTTCATTCGCCCTCAACATACACTGCCTTATTCCCTTTAACCTTTTAGATACCTATGTTTTGTGCTAGCCTAGTCGTATTATCATCCTTCTTCTTTGCTTTACCCATCCACTTGGGCCTAGAAGAAGATGGTATAGACTAGGTTAGATTGATAGGAACGCCCAAACTCTTGATTATCCCTTCATCTGTTACCAATTCTATAAGAATATTAGCGAGTGTGAACTCAAACTGATTCCTTATTTAGTTCACTCTAATAGAGTCGAACGAGTTTGGTAACAAGGCAATAATCATGTCAACTTGAAACTTGCCACCCAAGTCAGCCCTATTGATCTCCAGCTAATTTTAAATAATAAACAATCATTTTCCAAAATTCGATTTCATACTGGAGTTCCTTAGGCTATTTTGATGTTATTCAAGTCTGACATAGTACTTTGGCATACTCTCTATCTAATCTCACCAAAACATCTTATTAAATTTTAACATGATGCTTGAAGAAAATAAAATAATGTAAATGTTAGTTTTGGAGCGTATTCGAGGTAAACTCTAAAATATTGCACCAGGTCATCTCATTTGCCTTATTTTACTTATTCAAAGCATTAATGTTCTCTTGGGTATCTTAAAGTAAAAGGATTAGGTTTTAGGAGTAGTAAATACATTTATACCACCACGTTGTGAATAAAATATCTAAATTCCTTTTCTAGTCATTATAAATGAAGTCCACATACATTGAAATTAGCAAGCAGATAAAATGGATTAGACATAATTAGTCTGAATATAATTGCATTCATACAATATGCAAGGTGAATTATTAATACTGTCATGCATATTTAAAATTAAAATGAGTTTGTTTACCACATAATATAATAAATCTCAATCGAACAAGAGATCATTATCATTATTGGTGAACAATCCCTTTTAATTAATGTGGGTCCCTCAACTCTGTAGCATAATAAATCAACCAATCAATATATCAATAACTTATCCTGTTGGAGGAGTTCATTATTACTATTGTAGAGATTCATTTGCTATTAGGTGAGCACTTCCATTAAAATAATATGTGGGTCCCTTAACCACTGCATGAAAAATCGGATAACCAATACACCAATAACTTATTCGGTTGGCGAAGTTCATTATTGTTATTGGCGGGCAAATCCCATCATCTCCATATTTCTTAAGACAATGTCTTGTCTATCTATATGAAATGATTCCCAATTATGTTTAGCCTTTCTAAAATCACCTAGTGTAGACCACTCCGTTGGGAAGCTAACACTATTGATTTTAGATTGAGTGTATAACGTTATTAAAGCTCTAATGAAAAATAAAATATTAAATATCTTGTCATTATAATCTAAACTCTTTAAATCATGCGTAGGGCCTTATTTTTAAAGATTTAATTACAATGAACATTTAATATTATTATTTTTATGAGATAACCATTCTTGTAATATTAAGACTCTTCAAATCATGCGTGGGGCCTTATTTTTGAAGATCTAATTACAATGGTGTTAATAACGAAGGCCATGGGGCAATGTATAAAAATCCCCGCTCCCACTCAATTTTTAATCATCCATAATTAGGGTTTTCATTTTATTCATTTACATGATATAATGCATGCAAAACGTCTTGATTTTAATCCAATTAAATTTAGAAAATATTTGGACTTTAAACAATTCACTAATATTTAATTTGAGGCACACTTTAAAAATAATTTACAAAAATAATTTTTTCGTTTCCCAATAAGTGCTCTCAAATTAATTAGTAATCAAATCCAATTAATTTTCATAATTTAATTAATATAAATCAAGTCATTTAATTAAATATCATGGATCCAATGCATAAATAATAATAATAAACAATTAATTATTCCATGCATCAGTTAAATAAATAAATAACAGACAGAAGCAATTTAAATGGCCAATGGATTCAGCTTTTAACATTTATATGCTCTAAGTAATGCGCGAGGGTCTATCATTAGCCGCGTCACATGGGATTATTTCCCATCAATCCCTCTTGATCTCCGGCCAAAACCTTGCGGCCAACAACTCTCCGGTCGCCGGAAAATCGCCGAAAAATTCCAGAAATTAAATTAGGCCTTAAAAAAATTCCAGAAAAATTCCGGAAAATTTCTAAAAAATCCCAGAAAATTCCTGAAGCCTAATTTAACCCTCTTGGACTTTCTTGAAGCTTCATAGCATCCTTTGACGAAGATTACATAGCTTTAAAAATATTTACAATTTGAAATACAGTGGAAAAAATTAAATTACATCATTGAACTTTCAAACGGCTAAATCAAAGCCTTAATTACATTCATCCAAAGATAAAATTACATTAATTTAACCTATAAACTTCATCCATAACCCAACCATACATCATCATTCATTCACAATTATTCACATATCATCATGTATCAATATATATCAACATATTAAATCATACATCAACATACATCAATAAAAATATATATGAATATAATTTTGGATCCACGAATGATGATTTTCATAAAATCATGATCTCTAGTAATGAATCAAACCATGCTCTGATACCACTGTTGGGAAACGTGCAAGTTTTAAAAACTTTTCGAGGGATTTTGATTCATAAATCTTGATTTATCACATAGAGACAAGTTTTACGCAAAAATAAAAATATGATGTATCATTCAATTAACAGATTGAATACTTACATCAAAGGTCTGAGTAAACCTTTAAAACTTTCCTCTAAAGTGAATGTTTTCACTTATTGTAGATCCCTTAGCAAGATACCTTCTTCTTGGATCTCCATCTTCTTGGTAATTGTTTTGCCTTTAGGAATCACTCATATGCCTCCATGAATGACCTTGGAAAACTAGGCTTGTGGGAGCCTCCATTAGATGAGAACATAAACCCTAATTTTCTAGATAGAGAAAATAAATTCCTTTTTCCTTCTCATTAAATATCACCCCTTAAAATATACATAGACCATGTATATTTATAGGCAACATAAAAATAAAGAAAAGGAAACAACAAATCATTCTCCATCTCTAATTTATATGTCTCAAATCTAATATGATTCCAATATCAAGTTGGGCTATGGGTGAGAATCCATTGGGCCTATTATTTTATTGGCTACAATGAATTAATAATTGGCCCGGTCCATGGACCCAATTCAATTAATTCATAAATTAATTTCTACTCCACTAAAAGAAATTAATTGAACTCCAATTAAATAATAAATAACCTCTAAGTCAATATTGCACTTTGACCCCTCTATGCATAATTAGTTATCGGATAAATAAAGCCATCAATCCGACTACTTAATTAATATATCTATTTTGGTATCTCTGATTATTTCTGGCTCGATCATAATAAAACATTTGTTTGACAAAAATAATAATTTAAATAAATAAATATATAATAAATCATTTTGTCTAAAAACACACGAAGGCCTTCGAATTTACTTTGTGATCAACCATAATCAATACAAAATAAATACAAGTAGCAATGATGCAAATATTGAAAATATAACCCTCTAACTATTAATTACATAACTACCCAAAGTGTCAGTCTAAGGATCCCGAAGAATCCGCCGAACAAATCAAAGTAATTATTAATTAATAAAAGAGTCTATACTTTTCTCATGCTTAAGAGTCAAATGCCATGACGGTGATAGGGAGTAATTGCATACGACGGCTCTCGCAATATATCTCAACCTAATGCGGATCCAGTTCAAGTCTTAATTAATTATGAGTCCATCCATAATTACCGACTATGAACAATTTATAATTACTATTTATATATCATGCATTGATTGCCATCACATACATATATATAAATATTTCTTGTAATTACATGGACACTATCAATTTCATAGTGAATCGAAACATAATACATTGAATTCACCAATTATATAAATCATAAATATTTCAGATATGTCACTATAATCCAGATAGGAATTTGCTATGCTAGGGCATATAAATCCCAACAGATTCACTCCAACAAACGGGGCAAACGACATGTCATACCTATTTGTGAGGTAAGTAGTATCAAATGTAATAACATCTCCAAATGACTCATATGCAACACGACACCTTGCATCTGCCTAAATCACATTTCTTAAACGCCTTTTTATCATCCATGTTAATCATGTAAAAGAAATTTGAATTCCTTTTTTGCATGCAAAAAAAATAGTTACGAAGGGCTTCGACATCTCCAATCCCAAGTTGGAGTTGTCTTGCTTTTGAAATGTAATTCCTACACTCCTTTTCACCAAATGATAAATTTTCATACCCACCAACCTCAACAACTGCTGAATGAAAATTCTTATTCAACTTTATACCCGCTAAGTCATATAATTCCAATCTTCTTTTGACATGAGAATCTAATGCCTTGTTACACCTAAAGTGTCGTACCTTTCCTAATGATTATGGTCGAGGTAAGCACGAGCACTAATGAATCTTCCATCATCTTTAGCCGTAACGTTGATTTTAGCCTTGCAATTAGTCATGATTAATGGCCTTGGGTGAAAAGAGTCTTATTTTTGCTTTCCATACTGAGCGCATGCAAATGAAAAGTACCTTGATTTTCCGTCACTACCATTCTTTGCACTGACTTTTATTACACCAAAACTTTGACTCCTAGCATAGTTGTTATAATAACTACGAACTTGTTCTTTAGAACAAAAAACCATTCCAACCACAGGTTTTTCAACTTCATCCCCAGGTAAAATTTCTTTCAACTCTTGTTCGTTTGCTTTATCATCATTATTAATCTGCTTACTATTGATATCTTTGTTTGAGGTCTCCAGGATATGAGAACCTTCTTCCATTTCTAATAATATAATTACATGCATGGTAAGTACTTGATTATACAAATAAAAAAGAATAAACTAAGTAAATAATATAGTGTATCTACCTAAAATCTTTATGCATATTATCTAGATTAAAATGTGAAAAAAAAAGTGTACTTCTTTTATTATTATTATTTATAGTAATTAAAATGCATGCCTCTTCACCAAACAATGAGTAAAACCCAATTGAAGCTTTTTTTTTTTTTAATTGAATTAAAAGTACTAATCAATAATATTTATAGTAAAAAGACATAGCATTCATGGTTGTCAATCCCATTATTGAAAAACTTGCAACATTAAATCTCAAATATCTTCTAAAAAATACTATAGTTTCACATATTATCATACATTATTACTATTTCTTCAGTACATCAAAATCCTCCAAATGAACAAAATATAATTGCCATGACTATTAGAGTTCAACATCGTAAAAGTCTTCCAGAACACAAGGAAGAACAATAAAAGAATAAAATAAAATATTGCTCCAGATATCAACTAGTGTCCAATTTATGGGTTTCAAAAAGTATTAGTGAATGTCTTCAAAAATAAACTCTTCCCCCCCCCCCCCCCTCTTCTCTCCCCTTTATGGAATATCATGTTCATATTGATAAATACAAAATGAATAAATAAATGAACAGGCATGCTATAAAATCAATTTTACTGCTTATATATCTCTTAAAAAAAAAAAATCATAATAGAAGGAAAATACAGAAAGCAAACCCATCTTTCAATTTTATTGCTCATGTATTTCTTAAAAAAATAAAAAAAATTCAAAAGAGAAAGGAAATATACAGAGCAAACTCATCTTTCAATTTTACTGCTCAAATATCTCTTTAAAAAATCAGAAGAGAGAGGAATACAGAGAGAAAACCCATCTTGTTTCAATATGAAAATATATATATATGAAGAAGAACGATCCATACAAAAAAGAAGAAAACATATTATGTAAACTAGAATCCATACCTCCTGATATAGTTGTTTCTTTGACAAATTTTACAGCTGTTTACACCTTCTGTGTGACACTCTGTCGCTAATACAAATAGACCTGCGTCGTGATCAAACTTTCCTTTTGGTCTGTTGCGTGAGGCTTAGCAAAACGACTCAAAAAGGAAACTGCAACTACTAAGCTTGAGGCAACTTATAAACCAAGGGATGAATAGAGCACAGAAACATAGGAGAAACAAGCAAGACACGATGAACACAGATAAGAATGAAGAGAGAAAACAGAGGAGATGATGAACAGACAAGAAATGAATAGGAAGGAAGTATTATTTTGGTAGAATATGAAAAGGTAGTAGCTTCCTTAAACAGATATTACTATATTTTAAGTCAGGCCCACATTATTGACACATAGGCGCCAAATAGATTCAGTACAAAGTAGTTTTTTTTATTTTTATTTATTTTATTTTATATGTGGTTGTGCCAATTTTAGGATATGGTTAAATAATTATATTATTATGTGTACCATGATTCGTTGAGGTCTCGTGATCAGTGGTTAGGATTGATGTGTATAAGGCTAGTTAAGATGGGTAGTTGGATATAGGGATGTGTGTACTCTGGTAGAAGGAGGACTTATGACCACCTTATGTGCGCTTGGCAGAAGATACTCCCTATCCAGTTTAGTTTGCCTTAGTGCAGTGAGAGTCTTTAGTGTGTGTGTGTATATATATATCGATTATGTAGATATTGTATGAGTTAGATAAGGATATATCATTCATCAGGTCTTTTTGAGTTGTTGTAGAAATGACTTGTTCGTGTGTTTTGAGTCTTTTGACCTATCTTTGTTATATTTTTCAAGTTCTCATCAGTAATAGGCTTAGAGGTTGCTCGTGCATAATAGAGACTACTATTCATCACCCTTTCGGTGTCGTTGACATAGGATTTCTTCACTATGTCTTTATTATTCAGTGTTAGACATTTATTATTTCTTTTAGTTATGAGATTTTTATTAAGGGTCCATGGTATGAACTTCGGAGTTGTATTTTGGAAGATTCTTTATATTTGGGAGTTTTTGGATTTATTCAGAGGATTTATTATTTCCATTTTTAGCGTTATTATTTATCCTTATATATTCTGGATATCCCTAGTTTTAGGTGTGGTCTTGACCAACCCATGACCTTTAAATTAGGGTATCAGATGTCCTTGTATTTTGGAGGTTTATAATTTATTTGGAGTATTGGTAATTTATTATTTAGTTTTTCTTTCTATGATATTTATTTTATTCCATTTGTTAGTTTTTGTTTATTACTAATTATTTTGATATTTTTTATTTTTGGGTGAGGACTTGATTAATCTGGGTCTAGGGGGAATCTAATAAGTTTGAACTACAAAAGTGGATATGTTCTTTGATGCCGGAGTGGGTCGCAGATTGCTTAGTTGCTCTTGATTTGAAGCTGTGTTGTCGCCGTTAATGGCGAGAAGGAGAGACCAACTTTAAAGTTTAAACCCTAATTTGGCTTTGCTTCGGTTGGTTGATGCTGCATGAGTGTGTATAGACGACCAAATGGATTGATTCATCGTATTTTAGTGTGGGCAGTTCAGACTTTTTACTTTCTGATAATTTTTTTGTTTTATATTATATTTGTAATTCAAAGGCAATTCAATGAAGTCAAATTAAGTGCTTGAAGAGTAATTATGTCCTAAATGTATAGTCATCTGGTTTTTTTCCAATTCAAACCTCCTGCCTTGTTTACACTCAAGAAACCCTCATAATCCAAAACTCAATTGTGAGGACTATATTAATTCATCATTATTCTTTTTATACATGATTTTTTTGAGTTTTTTTTTTTTTTAAAGCTAAAAATATCGTTCCTCATTATTTTGGGAGACAGATATAAATTACTAAACATTTTCTTATTTACGTTTTACAAAATTTTATATTTTTTCATTTCTCCCCACTAAATTGGACTGCGTAATAAAAAAAGGTTAAAGGTGAAAAATTAGAGAGAGAGAGAGTCAGCAAAGAAAAAGAAAATTAACAAGACTAGCTAAACAGGAAATAGAGGGCTCCTTCCCTGTTTCCTCTCTTTCCGTTGAGCTCTTTCTCCGGGAGCTAATGGAACTGAACCTTTACAAACCCTATAAAAGCAACATCCCTGTTTGAAAATTATTCTCACCTATCAAATCCAAACCAGACAAAACCCTAATTCTCTCATTTCCACTAACCCTCCTCTCAAATTCTCCACTCGCTCAAACCATAACAACACTTCATACAGAATGATTGATGATCATGATGCAGCAGCATCAGCAGCAGCTGCAGCAGACCACTGCTCTGGCGTCACACCCAATCAATCCTCCCCCTTCATCTTCTTCCCTTAGATCCCCAGTTCACTCCCAGCTTCCTTCCCCCCTCTCTCTCGCTCCTCTTTCCGTCTCGCACCGCCAGCTGCCGCCGCCGCCGCCGCCCCTGCCCGACCATGTTATCGGGCCGGCGGTGCCGATTGCGGCTGCGCACCCATCCGGCGAGCCTGCTCTGGTGATGGCGCCGCCGCCGCTCGCTAGAGTTCGCCTCTCTGACATAGTCCATTACGACGGGGCGCCTTCCGGGCCCTATGTCCGGGCTGTGGAGGCACTGTCTGGTTCACTCACGAGGCATAATGCGGCGTTGATTGAGCTCGGGAGCGATGAGGCTGCACTGATGCGGTGCGGATTGGAATCATCCAGGTTGTATTTTAGGACTAGGGCTCAGAGTGGTGGCAGCTTGGGGAAGGGAAGTAGAGGGTTTTATATGTATAGGGCAGGAAGGTATGTGCTATAAATTTTAAGTTCATCTATTGATTTATGCACTAAATTATCATTAATTAATTTCTATTTTATCTTTATGGTTTATCTCGAAAGCTATTGATTATGAAACAAACCCAGGTCAGCTTTTGAATGAATTTGCATTTCAGGGAATGTCATAAAAGCGTTATTGTTATGAATTTTATAATATAATTCATGATTATTCCGATTGAGATGAAGTTTGTGAATTTTCCTTTTTGGATGTTCAAAGTTAACTTTGCTTGTTTGTTTAGGAAGTGTAGTATGATCAGCTCTCGATCTTAACCTTTGCTTAGGAAGTGTAGTATGATCAGCTCTCAACCTATCCACAAGTTCTCTCAATTGAGTATGGAAACCTTTTCCAGCTACTAAAAGATGTTTTTGAATTAGCAAAACTCTTAATCATAATTTAGTGTACTGATGCACAATTCTTTAAGGTAAATTTCTTGAAAACAACTTTTGAAGGGTGTAGTGGTTCTAAAGAAATTTTTTTTTGACAAGTGTAGTGGTGCTAAAGAAAATTGCATCGATGCATATTTTTCTATTTTACATAAAAAGCCAAAAAAAAAACTATGAATGTTTATCCCAACTTTTCAAAAGCATTTTAAGTTATTTCTAAAATAAAATAATAATAAAAATAAAAATGATATCTTAAGTTCCCTCACACACTCACTTACCTTTGATGTGTATGCCATTGCGAGTCAACTGAACATTGAAGTGAAATATTATTGTCACACTGAAAACATGTAAAAGGTGATGATGAAAAATAGTACAATAGCACATAAAGAATAAAGAAAAAATTAACTAAACTCAAAAAGTCTTTTGGTTTAGTTCTTTGATTCTTTCTTGGATGCTACCCCTCTTTTATTTGGCAGGGGAGGGGCCAAGCTATGCGAGCCTAAGGAACAACTCAACAAGGCCTTTAACTGTTAGGTTTATAGGACTTGGGTAGCCCAATTTCGTAGAGCAAAACCGAGTTTGCAACTTTTGTTCAGTTTCTAGCTTAAATTAGGAAATTTCTAAAATTAGTTAGTTACCTCCCAAGGTCAAGGAGAATTCATGCTACATTGAAGGGTAATATGGTAATCTTTGTATACAAGGGGGTAAAGGTACTGATGCGTTCATCAAATTAAGGTTCATGCATGCATATCCAAGGTTCCTAAGTTGTCATAATTCAATCTTATTTTGATTCCCTAAATTATTTTAATCTTGCATGAAAAGAGTTTTTGCAAACTTCCTATTGAAAATTTTTCTGTCTATTATACAGAAGACATTGATCAATCGATGGGACCTTTTGAAAAATCAGTTTCCAACTTGGTTTTATACTTTGCTAAACCTAATTTGTCTATTCTACTTTGTTGCCTATATAAGTACTATGCTAGGATAGAGGAGGCTCGTGGGCTTGAAGAAGCAGTATCTTTCAATGGGCGGGAGGGTCAACTTGATGAGGAGCATGTTCGTTTTTTTTTTTTTTTTTTGTCTCTTCCTGAGTGTTTTGTTTTATTAAAAAATGGAACAATATTGTTCAATACAAAAGCAACAATGGCAGTGAAGAACTAACCACAAAAACAGCCTAGGGCAAATCCCATACTAAAAGACAACAAAATAAAAGAAGCAGCAGCAACAAAAAGTGCTAAAACTCAAAACAAAGCAGCAATGTCTGATATAGCTTAACCAAGTGAACCAAGGCCTTCAAAACAAGACTCCATGGCTATTCTTGGGCAGTGGGAATTGCACCACCATGGAGTCTCCTGTTCCTTTCATTCCAAATGCACCAGATAGTAGAAGTAAAAAAAAAAACATTTAAGCTCTTTAATTCTCATACCAGCATCCTTAGAATGAGTCACAAACCAGTCTAACATATCAGCAAAGGATGTCATCAAAAGAAGATCCTCCCGCTTGCAGCAATGAGCAAGCCACAACCAAACTTGAGAGGCAAAGTCACAAGACCAAAACAGGTGGTCAATAGAATCCTCACCAGAGAAACAGTTATGGCAAATAGATGGGGAAATGAATCCTTTTCTTCTCAAATAATAAAAAGAAGGAATGAAATGTTGCAGAACTAGGACTGTTTGCATAGAAATCCTAGGTCCGCAACTATTCCGAACCAATTTAAACCAAGGCACTTCAACATCATGATCTCTACAAACATTCCAAGCATTTTTGAAGGAGAACTGCCAATGCCTTCAAGAATTAGAATCAGCAACTCCAAGATCATGAAATTGAGAAAGAAAATTTGAGATCTCAACAGGCCAAACTGAAGGGCAAGACCAGCCATTAGAAGATATAAGGGCAGCAATGGTATCAGTAGGTTGAAAAGCAACAGAAAGTAATCTTCTAAGACCAAACCTCTGTTGAAGTGAAACCCTATTAAACCAAGGATCAAAAAAGAGACTAAAGGAAGCCCCATTGCTCACTTTAAAACACAAATGCTGCACCATAAACTCCCCGAGTCCAAAAATAGTCTTCCAAATCACTGAATCAGAACCTTTACCATTCATATGCCAAAAAATTGCCCTCTTGACATACTTGTCTCTGAACGATTTAACCCATAAGGCTTCTTGAGCTGAAAGAAATCCCAAAAGAGTGCAGATTTCCAAGGGAGATCAATACTCTTGAAACTTCTAATACCAAACCCACCCTCTGACTTTGGCAAAGTGATTCTGTCCCAAGCTAACATAGGATAAGCTTTTTTATCAGGTTTGCCACCCCAAAGAAAATTTCTTACCCTCTTCTCAATCTCTTCAGCTGCAACATGGATGGAGAAAACAACATCCCAATAGTAGTAATAAGATGAAACAACTGACCTAATGAACTCAATTCTGCCTGCCATTGAAAGAATAAAAGCATTCCAAACAGAAATCTGTGAATTAACTTTATCAAGAAGGGCAGAGCAATGAGATTTATATAACCTTCTGTCAACAAGAGGAAGGCCAAGATAAGTGACGGGAAGAATATCTTCTCGGAAATTCAAAGTCCTTAAGATACACCTCTTTCTTCTCACTGATGTAGAAGAAAACAAGAGGCTCTTGTCTGGACTAACTCCTAAACCAGAAAAAATTCCAAATTTCCGCAACATGGCTTGAAGATTCCTAGCATTCTCCACTAAAGCTTCTAAGATAAGAAGCAAATCATCTGCAAAGAAAAAACAGAAGCTCCCCACCTTCTTCTTTGAATGACACAAGTCTAGATTCCGCTGGACAACTGCATTAGGAATCATCTGAGACAAATAATGAGTGACCAAACAGAAAAGCAGAGGGGAGAGAGGGCAGCCCTGCCTAATACCCCTACCAGCAGCAAAAAATCCATTTGGAACTCCATTCACAAGGACTTAGAAGTGAACTGAAGTAATTCACTGCATCACCCAAGCAGTCCAAACCGCACCAAAACCATACCAGCAAAGAATATGATGAAGGATTTGTCGTACTGACATCTATTGGGTTGATTATTAGATTTGTCTCATGGTTTATTATAATTATGTGGCACTTTGTGGACTTAATTTAAGAAAGAGGCGGAGGAGAGAGGAGAGAAGGGGGGAGAGAGGGGTCGTACTGACATCTATTGGGTTGATTTTTATGATTTGTCTCATGCTTTATTATAATTATATGGGTCTTGGTGTACTTAATTTAAGAAGAGGAGTTATGACACTGTCCTTATCATGTCACTCTGTCAAATATTTGGGATGAGGTTTTGTCCATGATGGTGATGATGAGGTCATCAGCTAACTTGTTGGTTGATGTTCACTTTTTTATTTCTTTTGTGATCCAGCATGGTATCTCATAATCCAATTTGCATCTATATCTTCCTTTTCCAATTTCTGTTTTTTTTTTTTTTTTTTCCAGTTATATATAAGCAATTTTGTAGGAGTAAGATTATTTATTTATTTAATTTAATTTTAATTATTAATATATCAGTTTAGGCTTGCAATTTAACGCCTCATTACATGTAACAGGGCTTTAGAAGATATGGACTCATCTCCCCCATGCATGGCTGATGTTTTTAGATGCATGGGAAAGGCAGCTCGTTCTGCTTTGTGTGCAATTGCAAGGCATCTTCGTTTGCGAAGCGAGTAAGGATGGTGATTATGGATTTATTAATTTCTCTGAAGCCACTTGCTTGTGCTTTTCCGACTGTTTATTTTTTTCCAACTATATTTTACTTCAAACATGCAAATTCTGCAGCGTTTTTAACCATTTACTCGATGATACCCCATTGCCTGCTAATGAGGCATCTTCTTCGATGCTTGTTTCAACCTATTCTCATACATCCTTGCAAAATGGAAAAGGGGCTATTGGGGGAGGTAAGCTGGCAATGAGTGGCGAATTTGAGAAGGGGCTTTTGACATTGATTTCTTCAGACACTCCTGGTCTTCAGGTAACCATTTGTTACTTGATTACAGATCCACTATTGGTAATAGATGGTGTTTTTTTAGTGGAATTGTTTTTTATAGCTTTCCGCTAAATCTTGTATTATACCCTTTACCTAGGAAATGATTCTCATCCTTATTTTTTTTTATTCTTTTCCCAAGTCAAGTTTTATTAACAAGAGCCTTCTATCCTATTTTGGGGTGCTTTGATTTGTTGTGTCCATTGAATCATTTCTTCTTCTTATTTTATTTTATTTTATTTATTATTATTTTTTTCCCCCATAGGTTTGTGACCCCAATGGTCGTTGGTACTTAGCAGATGGAGGGTCAACTCCCGGGGATCTTTTGCTACTTACAGGCAAGGCACTCAGCCATGCCACTGCCGGCCTTCGGCCCGCTGCCTCATATAGGGCTGCATCTGATTATTTTCCATGCAGTGGTGGTAGTGGAAGGTAGATATCTCTATTTTGATCAGTTACTGTTATGCTTGCGGTGTTGAAGCATGTGTTGCAGACTTGCAGTTGTCGCAACTGAATTTCCTCATACTTTGCTTTGATTAACAACCTTTTTGAGGAGCTGAAATTTGCGTGTAGGACATCATTGGCATTTAGGCTCATGCCACAAAGCAATGCTATATTAGATTGTTCTCCAATTGAAGCAGCTGGTCATATCGTTCCACAGAGCTATGTACGAATATCTGTAAGCCAATTTATGGACGACCTTTCTGCCGAGGAAGATATATTGTGCAATCGCTCTGATAATACCAATGTGAGTTATGTCTCTAAGCAACTATTTTGATAAACTACAGTAAAAGAAGATAAACTGTAAAATGACAGCTTTGAGATTGAATAAATCACTAATAAGTGCAACAATCCTCATGTTCCTTGCAAAAATGGGGCTATTATTAGACCAATCATTTCATGAAGCAGCAGTTTCAAACTGCCTGGTTTTGATTACCTTTCCATTGACAGGGGACACTGGTTTTGAGGAATGAGGAATCTATTGAAAAGCTCTGTTAAAT
This sequence comes from Cornus florida, assembly GCF_030987335.1. Taxonomy (NCBI): domain Eukaryota; kingdom Viridiplantae; phylum Streptophyta; class Magnoliopsida; order Cornales; family Cornaceae; genus Cornus; species Cornus florida. Next base: position 53,921,593 of record NW_026775574.1, on the reverse strand, counting down.
AAGTTTGTTCAATTTATGTTATGAAATTTTAACCAAGAGAAGGTTGATGCTATTGGGCTCATCATGATGGAGGAAGCAGAGCTCATAACTCATCTTCCTTTCTTTTATTAATACTCCCTCAGTCCCATAACAATTGTCCCTTTTGGGGACCCCCAACTTTAAGCGGAAATGCAGTAAGCCAGTAAGTGCATGTCTCTCTTTGAAATTCCAAACTAGTTTTTCAAACTTAAAGAGATGCATTATTTATTTGGAAAATTTTCAAAATCTTTGAATAATTCAGGAAAGTTAAAAAAAAAAATTCTTTCTTTCCTGAACGGGGCAATTTTATAAAAGAAACTAAAGAGATGGACAAAAGAGCAAGCAGGGGCATACCCCTGCAATTTCATCAAGACTAGAGGGAAAAGAACTACTTCCAGTAAAGATAAGAAACAAAGAGAATGCATAAATTGCAGAAAACAATCATAACAAACTCAATTCTCCAACTGATATCCCTAATAAGGTAGCAGATTCCAAGGCATAATCAACCCCAATAAGAGCAGACAGATCTGACAGGACCTTCATGAACTCTAGCATTCTTCTCCTTCCAAATATTCCAAATGATAGTAACAAAAGAGCTTTTGATAAACTTGTATCTAACTTCAGTGTCAGTAACTGAACCAAGAATCCATCCCACCATATCAGACATAGAAGTGAAACTAAGAAGATTAATACCCAGAACAGAAGACCGCCATGTCCAAACAGCCCTAGCAAACTGACATTGAACAAACAAGTGGTCTATAGTATGTTCAGCATTCCAACAGTTATGACACACGGGAGAGAGATACCTCTGTATTTCCTAAGTAAGTAAGAAGGAACAGCCTTATGAAGAACAAGACATGCAGGAAAGTTCAAATTTTTTGCATTGATTATTTAAAAAACAGTTAAACATCCCAAAATAGGTAAGGGACCTATTTTGGAATGGAGAGAGCCTACTTGTAGAATCTTTTATTGACAATATTTTCCTTGTTGCTTGCGTGGGAGACCTATTATTATTGTTGGATTGCAAAGGTTTTGGTTGGCTAGCCTTTTCTCCTTAAAGAATAAATTTATTTCTTTTGATCCCGCAATATCTTCATCTTGAAAATGAAATATTTACTACAGTTCATGTGAACAAGTCTTTTTTGGATTTGGATTAGCAGGTGGCACAAAATAATATGAACAGAGAACCGTCATTAAGAAGTGTTCTCTCGGATCCCTTATCGTAAGTTGAATTTCTGTCTTTATTCTTGTTCCTTAGTTGCATTTTTGATAAACTATTGTGATGATTTTATTCTTTTTTTTGTCATAGATTGAGATCTTAGTATTGGATTGGGTTTAATTGCTCAATCTTAGTATTGGATTGGTTTTGTTGATTAGTGATACTGATACATAACATCAATATGTCTTGTTCTTAAGTGGTACTCACTGGAGATTTTAGAATACTCAGCAAAGTCTTGGCTCGGTTGTATGGTGCTGGATGAATGAATCTTATTTTATCATTTTAAACTTAAATTCAGTTAATCACATTGTGCCATTTCTTTCCCTGATATCTCAACGGACATTAATATTGGTCTTCTCCTTTCTCTAATTTATGCCGGATAGCACTAAAATACTTTGGAAAGTGCTGCTTATTATTGAAGTCGGACTTCTGGTATAAGCTATTATTGGACCGGGGTAACACAACTAAAGTACCCTTTGAAAAATCTAGTCGAAAGCTAATACAAATATACATATTTCATGTTTTAAACAAAATTTGCCAAAATAAATCTTCTTGACCTTATAATTATTTTATTATTATTATTATTATTATTTTTTTTTTTGTAGCATGTTTTCCTAGGCATTTTGGGATACTTTTGTGCATATCATAAGTATTACTTTAACTCTAGATATATGCCTTACACTGGCTTGCGCCTTTCCGAGAATCTTCAGGATTGCCATGGGATAGACAGGCATCGGTTGCCAACTGTTATTGGCTTGATAGTGGTAGGACGACCGGGATGTGTGTTTGTGAGGCATTTCCTGGACTGGAGGACATCTTACAGTTCTTGGCTTTGTTGTACTGCCAGGAGGTGGATGGGGAGGGCCCGACACTTGGGTATGGACGATCTCATCTCAGGGGAGTTTTGATGCTTGCTCTTTTTATAGAAGCCTCTTGGATGCTTTAGGGATTGCCTTCCTGTGGAAGGATGTTGACACACCAAGGCTCCTCTCAAGGTGGTCTTCTTTGCTTGGATGACTCTTCTGGAGAGGTATGTGCAAGAGAGATGAGGAGACCATGGACCAATTTCTTTTGCATTGCCTGGTGGCTCGGGACACTTGGGCTATGCTCTTGAGGTTTGTTTGGGGTCTTTTGGGTTATGCCTCAGTCTTTGAGGAGCATGATAGAGGCTTGGAGAGGATGTACAGTGCCTTCCCAAGTCCAAGACTTTTGGAGAGTGGCGCTTGTTTATTTGGTGGGGCTTGTGGAGGGAACGAAATTGGATATCCTTGGATGGTGTGGAGACTCCTATAGGGGGGCTTATGTTTTTTATTTTTTTATTTTTTTATTTTTTATTTTTTATTTTAAATTAGTTCTCTTTTTCATTGGGCTTTTGGGAGGAATTGTAAATCTGTGGGGGAGCTGGTGGATTTTTTGGACATTCTAAGAGATTAGGGGCCTTATTTGGTCCTTGTGTAGCTTTTGTGGGATGTGCTCCCCGCTTGAGCGCGTTTTTCCTATGAAGCTTTACCTATCAAAAAATATATATATGTCTTTCATGCATTAATAGGAGAGGCATACATATACACAAATAGAGAGCATATAAAGAGTTCAGGTTGTATTTTTGCACTCAAGCTCACTTTTTGCTTGCATTGAGTATTTTTTGCATACACTTGTGAGATTGCGAGTGTTTATTTGATATTCACATGCAGTGTGACTATTTGTGTTGTTCCGTTGAGTGTGATTGTGGATCAAGGTGAATGACGTGACAACGGTTTTCAACAACACTCTTTATAAAGTTTTTGTGGTGGCCTTGGCATTCGATCATGGAACGGATGAATGTACATAGAATATGTGATTACAGGTCATATCATAGGAAAGTAGGCATAGATGCCTTGGATATGTGCACATTGGTAACTTGTGCCACTAAAATTTGATGCGTTTCAGAGGCAGCCATAAAAGTTGCTGCTGCTCCTGTTGTCAATGCCGGTGTGATTGAGAAATTAACAGGAGATATGGTGTTGTGTGAGAGAGGTAAACCTGATATGGCAAGATTTGATAGGGGTAATAATGCCACTTTACATTATATATAATAGTAATCTTTCTCTTTACTCAACTCTTATGTCCAGTTTTAAATGGATGAAAAATGTTTGACCGGGAAGGATGCGTCATCAATTCGTCATTCTCTTCTCCCCAACTCTCCCTTGTACCAAATAATGGAGACTTGCTCCGCCCTTCCTATCTTCCCTCTCAGCTTCTTGCTTCCCTCCTACCAAACAAAGCATAAAACAAATTAACATGTGATCATTTACTTATAAAAAAAAAAAAGAAGGGTAACATTTGATCATTGCATGAAAATTTTTAGTCAAATGATTTTTTTTTTTTTTTAATTCGATTAGTATTGTTGCGACTAGAGAGAGAGAGAGAGAGAGAGAGAGAACACAATGGATACATAATGTGTATTTCATATATCTCAAACCCTAAGCCTAGTACAGTGGCTTATATAGAGTACAGGTCTCAGCTAATTACACAATGACCTTACCAACTATATGTAATTACATAATGACCCAAAATATTCTAACACTCCCCCTCAAGCTGGAGAGTATATATCAAATAATCCCAGCTTGGAACAAATAGTCCTTAATCGATTATAACCCAATGCTTTGGTAGACATATCAGCTAACTGATCTTCAGACTTCACAAATGGAGTAGAGATGCTCCCACTTAAAATTTTTCCCCGAATGAAGTGACAATCAACTTCAATATGTTTGGTTCTCTCATGAAACACAGAATTTGATGCAATGTGAACAGCTGCTTGATTATCACAGAACAATGGAGTAGGAGTTTCAACTATCAATCCAAGTTCTTTTAGAAAATGTTGTATCCAAGTCAACTCACTAGTTGTATGGGCCATTGCCCTGTACTCAGCTTCAGCACTAGATCGAGCTACCACCGTTTGCTTTTTACTTTTCCATGTAACAAGATTTCCTCCTACAAATGTGCAGTAGCCTGTAGTAGATCGCCTGTCTAAAGGAGAACCAGCCCAGTTAGCATCTGAAAAACCTTCCACCCTGAGATGACCATTTGATTTATATAGTAACCCAAAACCTGGAGCTTGCTCGAGATATCGGATAATTCGAAGAACAACAACCCAATGTGGCATTCTAGGAGCTCCCATGAACTGACTTATAACACTAACTGCATATGAAATATCAGGTCGAGTGATAGTGAGATAAATTAATTTCCCAACAAGGCGACGAAATCTGCCCGGGTCATTAATTAGATCACCCTCATCAGACACAAGTTTTGTATTTGAATCCATAGGAGCATCAACTGGACGACCACCCAACATATCTGTTTCTTCTAACAAGTCCAACACATATTTGTGTTGAGATAAACTTATACCCTTCTTGGATCTAGCAACTTCAATACCCAAGAAATACCTAAGTTTACCCAAGTCTTTAGTATGGAATCGATTTTGCAGAAACAACTTCAACTTAGCAATTCCTTCAGAATCATCACCCGTGATCACAATATCATCTACATACACCACAAGAAAAATGAAGCCAGCTTTAGAGCGCTGGTGAAATACCGAATGATCAGTCTGGCATTTGTTAAGACCAAATTCTAATGCCGCCTCAGAGAATTTTCCAAACCAAGCCCGTGGAGATTGTTTCAATCCATACAGGGCTTTTTTAAGGCGACAAACAGTGTGACGATACTCCCCCTGAGCAACAAACCCAGGTGGTTGCTCCATATAAACTTCTTCAACTAAGTCACCATGCAAGAAGGCATTCTTGACATCCAATTGAAACAAAGGCCAGTGACAATTGGCAGCAATGGAAATAAGTACCCGAATAAAAGAAATCTTAGCAACAGGAGAAAAGGTCTCATCGTAGTCAATACCATAAGTTTGAGTGTACCATTTTGCCACCAGACGAGCCTTCAACCGCTCAATAGACCCATCGTGAAGGTATTTAACAGTGTTGACCCACTTACAACCAACCGTTTTGGAGCCCGGAGGTAAGGGAACCAGATCCCAAGTCCGATTACGGTGCAGGGCATCCATTTCATCTACCATGGCGTTACGCCAATCCGAATTAGAAAGAGCATCCTGCAAAGTCTTGGGAACAAACGTGGCAGACATTTTGGATAAAAAACAAGATAAAGAGGAGGAAAAATTATGGTAGGAGACAAAGTTAGAAATGGGATGTGCAGTAACACACGACCGAATACCTTTACGGAGAGCAATGGGCAAATCATCAGGTAAAGGCGTCGGATCCGAAGACTCTGAAGGAGATGGAGGGAGCGAAGTAGGCGGTCGAGGTTGTCGAGTATAAACCTGCAAGGGGACAACAGAGCGAGGAGGTGGGGAAGCAGGAAGCAGAGAGGAAACAGTTGGCATAGGTAGCGCTAGAGTAATATCGAGAGGGGTAGTAGAATCAGAAAAAAATGGGAGAGACTCAGAAAAAGAGACATCAGCACTAGTGAAATAGCGCTGAAAATGAGGACTGTAGCAACGATAACCCTTCTGAGTGCGAGAATACCCAAGAAAAACACACTTAGTGGCACGGGGGTCGAGTTTGTCAAGACCGGGCCCAAGGTTATGGACATAACACACACATCCAAAGACCCGAGGAGTAAGATTAAACGTTGCGGAGTCGGGAAATAGAACAGAATGGGGAGACTTCCCTTTTAACACTGACGAAGGCATCCGATTAATAAGATGACAGGCTGTAAGAACAGCATCACTCCAAAAACGTTTGGGAACATGCATATGGAATAAAAGGGCACGACATACTTCGAGGAGATGATCATATTTACGTTCAGCTACTCCATTTTGTTGAGGAGTATAAGTACAAGATGATTGATGAATGATGCCTTTAGCATGAAACTAAGTCTCAAACGGGTCCGAGAAATATTCTTTGGCATTGTCAGAACGTAAAACTTTAATGGAACATCCAAATTGAGTTTTGATTTCTTTGCGAAATATTTGAAAAATAGAGAATAACTCAGAACGATTTTTCATTAAAAACAACTAAGTCATACGAGAATGATCATCCACAAAAGTCACAAAATAACGAATTCCATTAAGAGAAATATGTTTTATTGGGCCCCATACATCTGAATGAATTAACTGAAAAAGACTAGCAACACGATTGGTAGCTCTCGGTTTGAAAGATACACGACAATGCTTACTAAACTGACATACTTCACAAGGCATGGACTCAACACGACTAAGACTAAGACTGGGGACTTGATGCTGCAAAACTGATAAGGATGGGTGGCCGAGACGACAGTGCCACTGGAAAGGAGACAAAAATGAGTGAAGAGCCGTGGGAGTTGGCCCAATATCAAAGTAATACAAGCCACCTACTTCATGTCCCGTACCAATCTTCTTCATCGTCTTGAGATCCTGAAAAATACAGCACGAGGGATAAAATGTAACAGAGCAATTAAGAGATTTAGTAATTTGACTAATGGACATCAAATTAAAAGGGAATTGAGGAATAAATAATACAGAGGAAAGGGACAAAGAGGACGTGAGTTGGGTGGTTCCCACACCCAAACTTTAGTGGAGGAGCCATTAGCAAGAGTAACCCTTTGTGATGAAGAAACAGACTGAAAATCAGATAAGAGATGAGAACTACCAGTCATGTGATCGATTGCGCCAGAGTCAAGAATCCAGGGACTCTGACGAGAGGATAAGAGACATGCAGGTGCACTACCTGATTGGGCAAAGGAAACCATGGAAGATGAGGTGGAAGGCCGTTGTTGAGACATAAACTGAGCATACTCATCGCGGGAAACTGTCATGGTGACCATAGCAGGCTCAACAGCCACTTGTGAAGCATTTGGTGTGGTAGAGAAAGAAGAATCCCCTTTATTAGAGGTTACTTGATGTGCATAGGAAGAAGGTGGTGGTTTCCCATGAAGATCCCAACACTAATTGACAGTGTGATTAGTTAGACCACAGTGAGTGCAGAGTTTTGAGTCTCTGCCTCTAACTCTGCCACGACCACGACCACGAGTAAACCGACCGCCACCACCATGAGAACGCTGATAACCACCCTAGTTCACAACTAACGCAGAACGTTCACTGCTAGGAGGAGCAGGGACACCACTTGAAGCACTTCCAGAAGCGCCACTAGATAGAGTAGCACGTTGGAGTCGGGAGAACATATCAGGAAGAGAGGGAAGTGTAGGGCTACCCAAAATCTGTGCACGAACTGATTCATATTCAGGTGACAACCCCGTGAGAAATCGAACAACATTAAAATCCTCACGTTGTTGTTGCATGCTCTTTACATCAGAGCTGATAGGCTGATACAAGTTCATTTCTTCACAAATTCCCATTGACTGGGAGAAGTATTCTGCAAGACTATGAGTACCTTGCCGGAGGTCAAAGAATTGTCTGCACACCTCATAAATTCTGGTGATATTACCAGTACCTGAATATAGCTGTTGGAGGCGATTCCATAGCTCCTTGGCAGTATCCAAATACAACAGGTGGGAGCTGATATCTTGTTCAATACAATTCAGCATTAAGGAAATGATCTGAGCATCCATTTGGTCCCATGAACTGAAATCTGCATCACTTGCTTTAGGCTTATCCTTAACCAAATGAGAGCCAAAGCCTTTGGCTTTCAGAAAAATAGCTACGGACTTGGCCCATAAAATATAGTTCTTGCCATTGAGCTTGACAGAAGTCATGGGAGGATTGAAAGAAGTAGAAGAAAACAGGTCGGAACCGGCAGCAGCCATGGAGAAGGATAAACAGCGAAGAAAACCGAACCTGGGAAAAAAAAAAACTGAATCCGGATCTGGTCAGGCAGGCCGGATCTGGGCAAACGGGCCGGATCTGGGCAAACGGGTTTGGATCTGGACAAACGGGCCAAATCAAAACCAGTTCTCTGCTATTCCGCTTTTAGTAATCCGAGGTTGGAATAACTTCACGCCTGCAGCTAAACACCATTCTTCTCCTTTACAATCAGCGCCGGCAAGAACCAGATCTATGCCACCGACCATAAACTCCAATCACCCAAGGTTCGCAATGAAGAATCAAGGCTAGTACACACCCAAGCCCTTGCAGCGGTGACGACGGCAACCCAACACAAGCGGCAATTTAACAACCAAGCGGAGAGGGTTCGCGATGATGCAACCTCTGCAACTTGCGATAGCCAAGGCAGCCTCGGCCTACAAAACGAAGGGCTTCAGATTTGAGAACGACAGACAAGAAGCTTCAAACCTCCGACAGCTTCAAACCTCCGGCTCGAACAGAGCGACGGCCAAACCTGTCGCGAAGAACAGAATCAACTTCGATCTCGATTCTAATTTGTAGAAGAACACCACAGATGCAATCACAACCATAATCTTAGTTTTCCCATTGTTTCGTACCGCTCTGATACCATGTTGCAACTAGAGAGAGAGAGAGAGAGAGAGAGAGAACACAGTGGATACATAATGTGTATTTCATATATCTCAAACCCTAAGCCTACTACAGTGGCTTATATAGAGTACAGGTCTCAGCTAATTACACAATGACCCTACCAACTATATGTAATTACATAATGACCCAAAATATTGTAACAAGTATAATTGTGCCATCCTAGATTTTAGGCTTTCTGTTCGTCTTTATTGTGAATAATGTCATGTGAAGATGGTGATACAAATGAAAAAAGTCAACAGAGATGGAAGCCTGCATATAGGCTGTTTTTTCCCTTTTCTTTTCAACTTTTCCCCCTTTAATTTTTTTTAACCCCCACTTTCTCTCAAAATGCATAAATAGTTACCTAAAAATAAAAGTACAAATAAAATGATAAAGAAAAGAATGATGCAACAATTTGGAACAGGGATGCCTTTTGATTGTTTTGCGTTGTGTGTTTCTATGTTGTCATTCTCCATAATGTGCTTGAATGTTTTTAACTAATATGGCCTGAGAGACTTCCAATGACCAGGACTTAAAGATTCACTTGCACATGCCTTAGTTTCCATAAGTTTGTATATGTCAATGTATAACACCTTCTTAGCAAGGGAAAATTTTCTTTTGTTTGATATCTTGATTTCCTTTGTTTGTGGCCACCATGATATGGCTATTAACTAGAAGACACGCTGCGCTAAGTTTATTCATCCTTGCACCTTCATTTCTGATAATTGATTTACTTCTTTTTATAAGTTCATGGTAATCTTCATCAGTCAAATTTTTGAGATTATGTTTCTCGCGAGTTACTTTTCCTATTTTTAATTGCTTCGTTTCTTATCCATCATAACATAATGTAGTGTTTCCTTGGATCACATGTAATATTGATTGAATTTTCCACTTCTTTTTGATGATTTGTTAATGCTTCAGTGGTGCATTCCTTGAAGATGCTATGTTTGTTTCATGTGGACATTCATTTGGTGGTCTCATGCTGAAGAGGGTCATCGATACTGTAAGCTGAATTAATCTCCTATTTTTTATATGAATGTGCAGCCACGATGGCTTTGATGAGTTATATGGAACTGGATTTTTGAATTACAAAAATAGCCTTTTCGGGTGCAAAGAATGACCAACCATTTTGTGTATAGAATAAGGTTCGTAAAGTGGTCTTTGAAAGATTGATTACTGTGGATGTTTACATGTCTATTTTTCATTCTCAATCATCTCTCTGACCATAGTTCTTGATGTATTAATTTATAATTGCCACTCTCACCACTATATTTCCCCGTCTATGTAATTAGTAATAGCCTCTGATGTCGTAAAACGAAATAAGTGTGGTTCCATGCATCTTTCTTTTAACCTTGTGAAAATCATGTCAAATTTCTCTTACAAGGATTGAATGTCTAACATGAGTATGAGAAAACCTCCAATCATCTTGAGAGAAGTTACCGAGACTCAGAATACTTTCATTTATGAAATATTCAATTCATTTCACTTGCAATTTTTGGCACGGAAAATTTGAAGAAAATAAATATTTGGCATTCTCCATTTGTTCAACGTTGAGTGAGCCTTTTGTAATACTAGTAGTAGTGTGATAAACTCTTTAGTCAATACAAATATATGCATATAGTAACTTATGAAAAAGGGTTCTAGGAGGGGTGGACTAGGTACGGCTTAACCATATATATATATATATATATATATATATATATATATAATGCATGTGTGCATACCCAAACAAACTTACAGCTTATAAACTTTCTATCAACAGTGCTTCCCCTTTCCTGCCCCCTGCATACACTTCCACATCTGCACCCATTTCATGCTGATGTGATAGTTAGGTTGCTTCTGTTGATTATGATGCTGGTTAGGTGCATTTCCTAGTTTCACTTCTTATTGGCTGTATCATATGTACCTTATGATTTCTTTTGTAACGTGACAAGATGAATGACACCCTGAAATGTGGATTATAATGAGATTTATAATCCTGTCATTTCACTTTGTATAGCTTTGTGTTATCAATTTATTACCACTTGATGGGAAGAGTCAAGAATTATAACTGCAATTATTGTTTGCATAACAGTCAAGATGTACTCTCTGCAACACGGAAATCGAGAGGTCTTTAATCCCTAACCATGGTATATTCCAGTTCACTTTTTGAGTTGCTTTTCTCTTATTTTATCTCTCTCTATATCTCCTTTTACCTTGACTTTGACACTTAATGATGTGAAATTTTCAATTCACTTTCTATCACTCTCTTCCATTGTTTTCTAGCTTATACTTTTAAATTGATTTCATCCACAGCTCTGAGAGCTGCAGCTGCAGCTGTGAAGCTCGAGGATGATCGCAGGCTCTTCTATAATACAGCTCTACGTAAGCGTCGGAAAGAAGTGGGCGACCACAAGGTACACCTTATTTAAGTGACCGACTTTAAATAGATTGGTCTATTTATATTTGGCATGTTCAGGCACACAAGCATAGTGGTGATATTGATTCTATAATACCAGTTTCGGTACTACACAGTGGCAATGAAATGGAATAGAAGTGTGGTGTGCTGCAAGAAATAAGTATAGGAAACCAATGGCATAAAACTGTTATTTGAAGATTGGTGAGCATAAAATAATATCCATTTAGCGACTGAAAATAATATGAAGTATTAGGAGTACTATGAGGAGCCTCAATGTCAAGGGCAAGGTCTTTCGAGTTGGGAAATCCATTTTCCCCGCAGAGGATCCATGTCTCCTTGATACTCCTTGGTGCTTCCAGTGAAAGGAAATATTCATTGAAAATGGATTCCCTGAAAATCCTAGAGGCATTATTTACGTTCTTTGAATTAGCAATCCATGGAAGCATAAAATGACCTAGTGACAATAGTGTTTAATAAGAAGTCAGATGTATTTAGTATTAGGGAAAAGAAAAGGAAAGACAAAAAGATAAAGAGTCATTATAACTGCTTATATCCCAGTAACAGAGTTACCACGTGTATAAGCTTAATGGATGATAGATATAAGTTAAAGCAAGTGGTGTCCAAGCAAAATGTGAAAATTTCTTGTTAAAATCGATGGCATTGAAATTTCCAAAACGAATTGTGTAAAGAAATTTACTGCTCAGTGAGCTAAAATCCTTGTAGAACAGTGTAGGATTGGAGTCGAGTGTTTCATTTTTATTGCTGACATAACTGAACGCTCAATGATGGAATTGAAATAAGTATGAATATCTGGAAACTGAAACACATTTACCATTTATACTTTCCAGGAAAATGGGGATATTCCTGGTGATAGTGGGCCACATAGAGGGGTACAATATCCATTTTCAGTAAATGAGAAAGTGGTTATTAAGGTGAGCTATTGTGCTATTTTTTGCAATAATCTTCTGCCAGACTGTGAACTTTCACTTAAGAGCAGTGTTGAAGTGCAAACTTAATCTGCAGGGAAACAGGAGGACACCAGATAAATTTGTTGGCAAGGAAGCAATTATCACATCACAATGTCTTAATGGCTGGTAAGTCGGCTGAACCTTAATATGTTGTTTTATGACATTCTATGCTGGCTTCTTTTAAATAAAAAAGAGAAGTTCATATACGACAAACCTTTGGGATTGAGAGTTATGGAATATGAGAGAGAGAGAGAGAGAGATTGAAATCCTACTATTTCTCTCCTCCTTTCTACCTACCTTTTTCCTTTCCTTAAAGATTTTAATCCATCAAAGTGTAAAGCTGCAAAAGGATAGATTCAAAGTGATAGTCTATGTGCTCTAATATTAATGGTGTAAAATCACAAATATGGTGCATATAGCACCAAATAGAATTTGGAATAACTGTATTTCAAAAGTACAAGCATCTTCAAAATTCCCTGTCTTTCATTCCTTTCTTCATTGCTCCCTTTTCCTCTCCATCTACACTTTTCTTCTTTTGCGGACATTTTTATCACCACCAGCACAATCCTTTGGTTAGAGTGATTTAGAGAATTTTCTAAGAAACATGCTACAATTCCGATGTAATGCCAAAAATTACCCTAGCAAAATCCAAGGCCACAAGTATCGTGAATTCTAGTGAAACCCAATTCTTGGTGGAATTATGCAATATTGAAAATTCACTTCTTGTTTTGAGCCATTAGGCCTATTACTATGCCTACATTTCTTCAGAAATACACTTTGAAAAAGGATGTTGTGTACCAAAATATGTATTCCCTCATTCTTCTCTTTTTTCCTTTTCTTTTTTTTTTTTTTTTTTAAATTCCTTCAAACCTGATTTTCAAAGTCAATTCACAATATTCAAACAATTCTTCAATCCGTCATAATTTCGAGATACTTGCAAATCAATCTATTTTTCCATAAAAACATCATGACCATTTTTCACCCCTATGTTGTTATAATGCCGAAATATTCATAACTTTAATTTATCTCAATACTCCGGATTTTATTTTTATTTTTATTATTATTATTTTTTTTTATCTTAATATAGCCCGTGTTTACAAATCTTCATTTTTTTTTTTATGTTTTTCACCAATGCAACACCCTAAATTTTTCCTCTTTGTGATTTTTTAACGGCAAATGTTTTAAGAGATTTAATAGCCCTTTATAATAGCCCCATGTCAACAAACATTCAAATTTGGCCCTTTTTCCTTCGAAAATAGGTTTTTAGAAGTGTCCATTTACAAGCCTTTATGATGACGAATATTTCAACGTAAATCGCACCATCTTTATTAAATTCTCTCATTTTCTTTCGTTGTTCTTACTTTTTATTTTATTTAATATCTGACTTCCTCTTTTTTTCACTTTGAGACTATTTCAATCAAGACCATCCTATACTAAACTAAATTCTATAGCTACATAGTTGATGCCTTATACCTATTCAAATTAACAATTTTATTTGTTTTACAACACCAAAAGTCAACCACTTTTGAACTAATTTTTAAACAAAGTTCAACTTTAAGAAATCATGATTAACATAATTACTTTAAGAAACCATGATCTAAGTGCTCGGTGTGCTAACAGATATAGACGCGTGTAAAGCACAAAAGCAGAGTAAGCATAATTCAGTATGTAAGGAGTTAAGGTTAGAGAGATGTAAACACAAAACACCAAGATTTACGAGGTTTGGCAACTCTACCTACGTTACTCAACATCTCACTGCCATCAATCACTTGTTCAATAACAGATTTGCCGTGATTTGCATCAAAGCCAGCTTTTAAATCATTTTGGACATGCAATTGGAAAACTTCATTGACGACCTTTACATCATTTTGGACATGCAATTGGAAAACTTCATTGACGACCTCATTAATTAAGTCACGTTGCTCAGTCTGAACAGTAAATTTCTGGTTTCCATCTTCTTGCTTTACTATACTAAATTCATTCTCTTCATCTACCAAATTGTGCAAAAAAATTGATGTTTTCACATCATTAACTTCTACTTTAATTACAATAGGTGAAGCATCATAAATTTGTTAATGAACAAACTCTTGAGAAGCACGGGTTGATTCTACAAAATTATCATCAACCTTGAAGCGACTATCTCTATTGTAAAAATTCTTTGAAGACTTTTTGATAGATGGACTCTCTTTCTGACAATTCTAATATTTCTGAAACATCAGTTCCTCATAATTTGTTGGTAGAAATTTAGCCTTGAACAGTTGTTTCATCTTGTACCACGATTGCACAGGCTGTGATCCTTGCTTACTTCGATAAAACTTTATTTGTTCCCCCCGAGTTGAAGCCCGACCTTTAAGCTTGAAGGCAACAAGCGGAACTTGCTTGTTTTCAGTTACATCAAAATATTCGAAAAATTCTTCAACTTCTTCAATCCAGTTCAAGACATCTTCAATAATAAAAATGCCATTGAAAGTAAGTAGATCAAGTTTTACTTGAAATTCACGATTGTTGCGTCTACCTCGATCACTGAATACGAACTCCTCATCATCGGAAGAATCATTGAAATAATCCGCATAGGTTGGAGGCCTACGTGGATAAACAATAACATAAACCATATTCGGTTGGCAGCTAGACACATCATCAGCGCGAACTCGAACTGAACCACGAACCTAATTGCCACCAATCCAAAACCAGTTGCTACGAACCGATCTTGAGTATGCATGGCTACCCAAGGGGCCTTCACTCTGCGATCATTGTCGGCAAAGTGGGTGCTACCAAAATCAGTAATCGTCATCTTGCCTAGGGTAAATCAAGACTCTGATCCCAACTTGATGCAGCGGATCAATGAAAGCAATTAAAATAAATAAGAATAGTAACATATTCTTCAAACACTTGAATCCACGAGAAGAGGTTTTGAGGAACTTTCGATTTTCTGATATTGATAAAAGAGATAGTTTGATTCATAAACTATTACAATAGCATGTACTTATAGGCCTAAGCAAGTCCTAAACTATATAGGAAATTAAATCAATGGAAACTTTCCTAAAAGAAAGACTAAACTATTTAGGAAATTAAAACAATGAAAACTTTCCTAAAACAGACACAAAACTAATAGGAAATTAAAACAATGAAAGCTTTCCTAAAACAGAAAATATAAACTAGAAAACACTGTTCATACTCATGCACTGTTCATTGCTGTACTACATCAGTATGTAAGGAGTTAAGGTTAGAGAGATGTAAACACAAAACACCACGATTTACGAGGTTTGGCAAGTCTTCTTACGTCCTTGCGTGATACTTTGATGTTTATCCACTGCCTTGGCCATGTCATATGGTATAGACAACTTGTACAAACAAGCAACCTCTATTTCACTTCTCAAATTTGAATTAAAGTAATTTGGCGCTGAATGGATGCCAAGTGACCCCCAAATGACTCTATTGCCCCTTTTCATGAAAATCATTTAAGTGTCTGGATGAAGTCATTTTTCCTAATGGCCTTGAAAACCTTTGGTTTTAACTTTAAGCTTAGGTCCATATCTTAATTCCTAACGGTTGAGCTTTCGAATCAACATGCGACATGATATTACTTTACAAAGATTCTAGTTCTCACCAAACCCTTAGCCTCATGGTCTTGAACTTGTTATTCATATTTGAGTTCCATTGCCATGAGCTTGATCCACATATGAGCTTTGTGTATTTAATCCATGGATCTAACATAGTACTTGAGTTTTGTATAATAACCTGAAATTCATCACACTCAAGTAGACTATTTTAATTATCACATGAATAGTGTGTTATCATCAAAATTACCAAGTTTCCCTTGCTTGAAACCTTGCAGTTAACATCCATGATTTCATGATTTTTTAGGGCCCCTAACACCTTTCTTATACGTAAGTGAACCTGTGATCGAACTTTGGTTCACGTAGCTTGATACGGAGTTACTAATCAAAAAGGATAATTTAAAAAAAAAAAAAATTCATGGAGATCATTTTGAAGAGACATTCCACTCTTAAAGACTTAAACTAAGCTTCTGAAAGTCATTTAAGGTGAACTAACACACCTTAAATCAATTTTAGATGCCAACTCAATACATAAAAGTCCTTTTATACTTAAAAAAGCTAATTTTTGTTGCATTGAACCTTGGTTTCATCTTTGCCGACCCTTCAACTCGAATATCTGATGGGTGGGACCGAAAACCAGAAGCAATAAGGGAAATGAAGATATACTAGAAATATTATAACCTAGAGCTTTAAAAAAATTGAAAGACCATCTTGAGAATCTATTTTGTTAATAATAAGAATAATAAATAAATAAATAATCGAAATGACCTCACCCTTAAGGAACCTATTTTGATACCTTTTGAAAGGAATAATGCCCCATACGCTATGCTTGAGACCACGTAAGATTTGTGCTTGTGAAAGCTAACAGGACAAGGGAATGAATGTGTCTAAATCAAATTCGTTGCTTATTTTTTTCTATGTTTTTAGGCATTCATCCACACAACCATGAATATAACCACGTGCCTAGAAATCACTGTTTTAAGTGAAAATCAAAATGGAGAACTCATCGGACCCAGTACAGATCCTAATCAATTCCCTAGCCAAAGTACAAAATTATTAGCCAATTACAGACTACTACTCTCTGATTTACCAGCTTGTTCATTTACGTCCAACACTGTGCTTGGAACTGCTTGTCAAGAAACCAGTTGGTGTCCATGTCCCCATTCTCATGCCTGGTTTACACTTGGCTCAACAAGCCTATTTGCTGGTGATGTCTTATGTTTGGTGGTTGGTTCCCGTGAGTTCAGTTGTTGTCTTGTGACTCTTTCTAAGCAACCTTTCCCCTACGATCCTCCTTTCACTGTGATTGATAGTCAAGAATAATTGCAGCGAATATGAGTATTTGATGGATTATTTTGTAGTTGCAGCGACTATGAGTCCTTGATGGATTATCTTGTAGTTGATGATATTCAAGTTTTCAAGAAAGTTTGTATAGAACAATTATTTGAGAGATGGTATTTTTTAAAATCTCTCAAAAGAATTCGAAAAAGCATTCTCTCAAAACCCTCACTGATTAATTTGTCTCCTATACCTTGAAGACCCTAAAAGATTGTTATTGTGTTTAAGAACCCCAATCCCAGTTTTTGAATGATTAGAATTCAATTTGAAAACTATTGGATGTGTTTTTGGTAATTTAGAAACAATTTTGTATTTAGAAACTGGTATTTTTTACTCAAAAATCACATTATGCATCTATACATAACACTCTCGAATGTTATGCACCGGTGCATAATTTTCTATACCTGTATGTAACTCTCATGAGTGTCTGGTTATATCTGATCAAATACCATTCACAAGTTCATACAGATGGTTAGACATTTTGGACTTTGTTAAGGGTTAAAGGAATACAAAATTAGTGAATCATATGTTGTGGGAAAGTTTATAAAGTCTGTTTTGTGGACATACAAGGTTTTTTTAGGAGATTAGATATGTCAAATTCTAACAACATCTGATCCCCCAGTACAGCTATCTGTTTCAATTGCAAAACACATTTTTGCTTCTGGAAACACTTTAGAACACACTTAGAAGTAATCCAAGTCAACTTCATCATTGATCCCAAATGAAGTCCAAACTATTTCACAATTTCGTAATTGGTTTGAACTAATTTTACTAATTAATTAGTAAGATTCTAAGCGTTACAAATTATTAGGTAACAATCTAAATATGTGGTCTTCTAGTTTACTTACCTTTCCTAACTTGAATGATTATTCTTCTTGGAGAACTATATTGATGTCATCTTGGCTCAGTCTATAATCTGCAATCACAACTTCAATGCCGATGACGATCCAACTGTTGAAGTGACTCAACTCTATGAATGTGACCAAAATTGTCTTCTCGGAATATGCCAACATTTGTCCTTGACATATTTCGGTAACTTTTGTAGCCATATTGAGGGCTATTCTATCCGGTTAAACTTCAAATTAATAAAATTAATTATGTCACTCCCCCGACTCCTCGGGAGCGAGATAACATTTAACTCTAAAAGTGACAATAACACCTCAAACCAATCTCAGGAAAAGCCTTTTTGATTTAGTGATAATAGTAAATACACCAAATTATTTTGACTTCTGAAGTCTATATCCAATGGTATATATGAAATAAATTTAATTTAAGGTACTGCTGGCCCAAAACTTATATAAATTCAGCAAAACACGTTTTCATTAAAATTTCACCAAAAATAGCATTCTAACTCAATTTATGTGAAACCAGGACCAATTGAAAGCTAACAGACTATGTTTTAATCTCAACAAATTACTTTAATAAATACCTGTACTAATCGGGTCAGATATTGTGGAAAACAGTAGGAAAATTCTGCACTAAAAATCACTTTTCCACTGCAAACTATCCCCAACTTCAAAATTCCATAACAAGTGTAATTTAATATTCCAAGATCTCATTTACAAATGACAAGTCAAGAGTATAGAAATTTCAGTCCAAAAACCTTCATGTTCAGTTCTATTTCCAGCACAAGAGTGCATTTCAAAATTAACAAATCCTTCAACTAATTTCATGTTCAACAAAATGACATATTTCACATGACAAGAAACATTTAAGTAGAATCTCTAATTTTTAACAAATAAAACAAAAAAATTCAAAAAAAGAGAAATATTTTTTATATTTTACAATGTATCTATTTGGATTAGGTAGCAACATATATTTGCTCAACTTGATATTTTAAGTGCATGATGGGTGTATCAAATCCGCTAGGGGCTTGGAAAATTGACTTTGTATATAAAGAATTATTGGATAAGGGAATAGTTGCAGTTCTGATAATAATAATATATATATATATAGATATATATATATATATGTTGAGCAAGGAAATATAGAGGTTGACCTATGTGGAATTTGAGATGAAATTAAGATTCTCATAGGAATCAACGGGTCAGTTGCCTAGCGGTATTAGACTCCTACTTCCAAAAGGGAGGTCAGGGATTCAAGTTTCAGTAGAGGCTTGTGTGTGTGTGAGTACCAACTAAAAAAGAAAAAAAAGAAGAAGAAGAGATTCTCATAGGACTCAGATTGTTCAAAAAGATCATATAGGACACTGGTGTTGCAAGTTGCTCTTATTTCCCATATACATGTAAAAGACTGGAGGGCGTAAAAAAGAATCACTAAGGTTAGCTCTCCTTAGGGTGTTGGACTGTTGAGTTTTTCTTGATCACTCTCCCTAATGACAGGAAATTGGGGGATTTTTTATTTATATCGCTGACCCAATTGCTATCTTTCTTGAAACAATTCTGGAATCCTACGAGTTACTTCCCTCATTTCCTTGCAGGTATTTGCTTAAGATTATTGGAAGCGGAGAGAATGTTCGCCTACAGTATCGTTCCCTACGGAAGATACTGACCTCCCAAGCCATGGAGAATAGATGTTCGACACAACCAGTTCAGAATAGTAGCTGATGGACCTAAATTTTCTATACTACTTTAGTCTCCATAGGACGTACCTAATAGAATCTCACTTTGTTGTCCAATATGGGTTTTTTTGTAAGTTATTGTGCAATAGTGTTGTTTATTTAGCTAGAAAAAGAGAAGTAGTTTGTTCGAACAGTTAGAGTTGCTGTTTAGAAGCTTGTAAAGGAAAGGAAAAGATGAAAAGCATAACACGGCCACTCTGAGTGTCTGGCAACAAGATGTTTGTACTTGACACAAAATTGAATAACAAACATTTGATATATGTTTTGTGTCATGTATTTGCGTGAGAGGAGATGAGTTGAGTTCCCTGTTGAGGCGAACTCTTCGGTTTAATTTTGTTTGATTTGAATTGGTTTCTAGCTTCCAAACATGAGTGGAGGAATTGGCTGTGTTTCCTTTGTACATATACTTGTTTCTATAGGAATTGGCTGTGTTTCCTTTGTACATATACTTGTTTCTATTTGATTGCTTTTTGATCATTGTATATTTAGAACAGGGACAATATTGTCTTATGGAGAAAACAATTTATTGGCAAGCATGTTGAAAGCAATTCTTGTGTTTAATTGCAACAAGAGGATAGTGAAATTACTTATGCATTCTAGGCACAATTTCTTGACATTTATTCAATTAATTTTATTTCACTTTTTATATTGCATTTACAGCTAAACTGGTTCTATCACAAACTTTATAGATTACATTAGACTTTTGATGGGATATCAGGACCTTTTGAATCAGACAGGTGTGTGTTAAATCACTAGCTATGTAGCATGGACACGGATATGTAGCATGGACATTGTCACGGGGCACGGATACGACACGATACGAACACATCGACATATTAAATTTTAAAAAAATAAGATACGGGTATGACTTAAATATGGCTATATATAAATATAAATTTTTATTTATATACATCCACTGGTAAGTGTAAGAACAACCCCATTACCTTCGATACCAGGCACATTTTAAATGACTGTCCGCACACTAGAATGTCATGATTTTATTCAATACACCCCACATGCACTCAGTACTCACACACACTCTTAGAAGCAGGGAGAGATCACTAATTTGAATTTTTCTCCCCCATGAATTTCATGCTATATATTGTATAATTTCGTAGAAATTGTTTCTCTTGCGAAATTACTGAAATGACTGTTGTGAATGGTCAACCTGTTTATAGAATCCTTCTATAGCCTATAGGTTTTTAACGGATCGGAAACTCCATCCGTCCTTTATCAGATGGGAAATATAATGGCTTGTCTTTGGAGCGGGAGACCATCATGACGGGTCAAAATTCTTGGGAGAAAAACAGAAGGGGATGGAGATGTCCAGAGAATTAATTCAAATCTAAGAGGCGTGTACCAACGGGTCAGTGGCCTAACTGTATCAGATGTTTACTTTCTAAACGAAGGTCAAGGGTTCAAGCCTCTAAAGAGGCATGTGTGTGTGAGTAAAAAAAAAAAAAAACCGAAAAGGCGTGTCTATTTTAGTTCAGTGGGTACACAAGCTTGAATCAGTGCACCTTGTAAGGACCCAAACCGGAGGTCCGGATTGCTAACTGGGTCCTTAACTAAACTCGAATACACACTGGGGTAAAATGGTCATTTTACAATGTAAGAGGGTAATAAGACCTTAAACTAGTCAAATGGAGTTTAAAACAATTATTCTAGACATTCTATAATGTTCGGTGAAGTTCTACGGTCACCGGATATGATTTCCCAAAAATGCCCTTATCCGGTTCAAGGGAAATCCAACATTGTTCCACTAAAACAACTATAACTCTCTACATGAATGGAATTTGAGGATGAGGTTGGTCTCATTGGAAAGCTAACTCAAAATTCTTGAAAATGGACTCAAGATTTGACCCTATTTGGATTTGGAACGAAGAAGTTATGACCGTCCGAAGTTAAGTGATCAAAGCTGGAAAAAAAGTTGAAGGGCAAAATGCCCACCGGAGGGCTGGAACCTATTCTCAAATCTTGGTACCGGTTCCACATGGACAGAGAGCCCGGAACGTGAACCAAGTACCCCTTGAATCAGTTCCCGGATGTGGTACCGGTTCCCCGAGTCCAGAAACTAAAAAAAAATGCCCTGAAAGCCTGAAATCATGAACTTGTGCACTTAGGCACTCCTATGGTCCATTGGTGACCTTAATCCTAGTTCAAAACCTGTCCCAACATAATGCAAAATAATGATCTACATGCCGTGGTCCCTTATATAAAAAATTTAATAGATCTCAACATCATTTTCCATTCAAATAAAAATGAATACAAGGCCCTAACACTTTTGTCCCAAATTTACATCAATTAGGCCAAAGGCTCATTGTTAAATTTATAGGGCCATGCTAAACACTTTTAATATATATCAAGATGTTGCTTCACAAAAATGATGGCCCAAGTCTACAAACAGTTGCAAAAAAACACACTTCAAGTTCTCCCTCATGCTTGTGGAGGAATGTCATCCACCACTTTCTTTCTGAGACCTAAAAAATGTTAATAATAAGGGGTGAGTAAAATTGCTCAGTAGGTAGTGCCTAAGATACACCTCTTGAGACCCCGTGAATCCACACAATGAATAGAATATAAAGAAGCGGGATCATGCTACACTGAGGAAGAATACAATTACAATTTTCGACTAAAAACAAATAATGTCATGCCATGAAATGCAATGCCTTGCTATGTCGCTCCCAATTTCGAAACCATCAATCACTGTTCAAACCGTTAACATAACAAGTCCTTTGGTGACTCCGCAGCGACACAAGAGAAGGATTGGCTACTGTCCCTGACCCTTGGTACCTCCGTGATCGGTTGTCAATTATACATCAACCTTTGCAATAGCACAAATCATTGTAAAATAGGACTATTAGTCGGGTAAGTCGAACCACTGCGACTGCTAGTTTGTGGCAACCAAGGTCTTTGAATTCACTTTTAGCTTGAAGAGAGGTGTAGAGTTTTGTTTGGTTTGTCACTTGAAATTAAAATGTGCTTAAAGCAATAATTTGCAAGAAACCTAGAGGAAGAGATATAAGTAGAGAAGACTAGGGAAGTGAATCTACTACCTACCCTATAAGCATGCTAATTGAGGTAAACTTAGGGGAAACAACACAAATATGTGACTATGAAATGCTACAACACAAAATTGCTACATTCCTTCAAGAAATTCATAAAATTAATGGCAAGAATAACCTATCAAAGTTACACATGCTTGAACTACCGAAACTAGGGTGTAGTCTTAAACATGCTTGCTAAGCTAGAGATTATTAAGCCTTTAATCACATGGTAAGAGCACATGAAGTCAAGAGTCAAGAATAGTCCATCAAAGGAGGTCCTAAGCTATGGAATATCAAGATTCTTATACAACATGCCAAGAAACCCATTTCACAATCTCATTTCTATTGTCACTATGAAAATGCAAGCCATACAATTATGAGAAAATAAGATCTAAGACAAGATTATACATTCATCATAATCATTTATAAGAAATTAGATTCATTACATCAAATGTAACCTCTAGATTGTGAAGTAATCATATATATACATCATTTTCCCCAAAATAAACCAAAAAGCTAGAGCATGCTTACAATGTAAGGCTTCATCACCTCCCTAGAAAGGAGTTAGTTATCCATAGGAGCAATGGATGAAGGAGAAGGAGAGATCTTCCCTTCCATTTTCGCACCTAGAAGACCCAAAATACACAAACCCTCAAGAACTCTACTTCTCTCTTTAGCACTTAGCAAAAATGTGAGATATCCTCTAAATACAAGCTTTTCCTTTCTTATCTAGCCAAAATCCTTCCTCTAACCGCTCAAAACCGAGCTCCAACTACCCAAGGAGGAAGGAGGACCACAGAAAGTCACTAGGGAACCAAATGCAGCAAGAAATCAGGAGCAGGTAATCTGCTCTCTATAGATCGGCGGGTGCCCGCGGGTGCTTGCATCCCGAAGGTGGCTACTGGGCAAAACGGCGGGTGCCCGCAGTGGCACGGTGGGCGCCCGCGGAGCTTGCGGCGGGGGCCCGTGGATCACTGCGGGTCCCCGTGGATGAAGGCAGCATTCTGGAGTGATTAGCGGGCGCCCGCGGTGGCGCGGCGTGAGATACCCCTCGGATCCGAGACACGGGTTAATCAGGCCCAGGCCCAAACCCGAGGGAATATCAAACAATTAATATTTTATAATGAACACGGAATACAAAATAAATTAAGAAATAAAATTAAAGCTGGAAGGAACTAAAAATAGAATCCGCAAAATATTATAATTATTAAAATCCATCAAACCCAAACTCCAAAACTCCATCAGTTTACAACTTGGGAATCCATCTCTAGTGGACCCCTATTAAACATCCAAACGGAAGATAGAACAAATGTAATAAACGTCTAGAAATAAAACTATAGAGAGAGCCCTACATCGTCGGAAGAGTGAATAGAGACCTCTGCTCAGCACGAACACGTCTAAGCCTGGAACTGTCGTGTACCTGAAAAATAAAAGTGGGTCAGGCCCACGCGCAAGTTCTATACTATTACAATCTAAACAGAGGCCCGATACGCATGTACAACCTAAACAATTCAACAATAGCTAATAGTCCGTAAATATATATATAGTCACACTAAAGGACTCTCACTGGACTACAGGCCGGTCTCAACCTGAATAGAGGTAACATGCCAAAACGCACACGAAGTGGGCATATGTACCTATACCTAAACAGGGTACACCTCCAACCATCGTAGTCAGCTACACATCCCGATGCATATACACTCCCTAGCCATCGGTCCTGAGGCTCAAGCTCATACCGAGGTACCATAACAGTACATATATAAAATCCATCCAAAATCCCTGGTATTGCCGCTCAACAAGTAGTTGCTATGAGAATACAAATCCACGGGACTTAACTTTTAGTTAATCCCATTCTTATTCCAAGTAGGTGGGTAATGGTATTGATTTAAAAACCAAACCCATCCTTAGTATGCCACCGTCCCATACCGGTGCCTACTTTCCAATCCTCCAGTAGTCAATAATACCAATAAATCAAGTATATATCAACTAAATTCCAACATCCAACATTCAATGTTAGCAGTGATAAAATAAGCATTGATAAATAGGGTCACAACAACAACATATACATGCCCAATTTAAGTTGTTCCCTTTAGTCTGATATAAAGACATAATTAATTAAAACTTCCATTTAACACCTTACAAATGACATACAGATATGTAGGGTATGTATCACAAAATCCTAACCTCCACAGTTGATACTAACTGTGATAATGTATGTAGACATGCTCAAATTATAGTGTTCCATAAAACCGATCTAGTCTTAAACTCAAATCCTCCTAGTATTTAAGTTCCAACAGTTGCTATTACAGAAGTTAAGATAGCTATCATCTAGACCCATCCTTCCAATAATTTATACTAGCAGTGGTAAGGAAAAACGTGAACCACAGAACCACAATGCATCCACAAACATGTTTAGTCTAGGTTGAACAAGCATACAACACTACTGTAACTACCAGTTTCGTAGCAAAACAGATATCATTTTAGTTTGGTTTAATCTTCATTAATCCTGGAATCATTTAAGAGTGCAAAGAGTATGAAGCCTAAGGGAAAGAGTAAGGATAGAATCTTGCCTTAGAAACTTTTGTTCAAAGTTTCAACGTCGTCTTCTTAAAAAATCCCGGCGAGTTCCAAAACAAGGTTTAAGTTCACGGGTACGAAATACTATTCCTGAACTCAAAATCTGATCTCCACCGTTCAGATTGTGCGACACTGAGTTATGAACCTATCCTCCAAATTTCAGCTCGATCGGACCACGAACGAAGCGGGATCGGATGTTTGATGAAATCTGGGCAGAATGGAAAAAAACCTGTGCGACCCAGTTACTGTTCACGAGTACGAATCATTGTTCCCGAGGTCAAACTATGATCTTCACCGTTCAGATTGTGCGTCACTGAGTCGTGAACCTCTCATCCAAAATTTAGCTCGATCGGACCACGGACGAAACGGGATCGGATGTTTGATGAAATTTGGGCAGAATGGAAAAAAACTTGTGCGACCCAGTTACTGTTCACGAGTACGAATCACTGTTCCTGAGGTCAAACTCTGATCTCCACCGTTCAGATTGTGCGTCACTGAGTCATGAACCTCTCTTCCAAAATTCAACTCGATCGGACCCCGGAAGAAGCGGGATCAGAGCTTTGATCAAACCTTAGCAGAATGTGAAAAATTGCGTTTTTCCTTCTCCACTTCCACAAAACGTGTGTTTTGTTTAAAAAAAACCCTACACGGATGTCTACCTTATACTTATAGAGTTTTCCTAAACCCTAGGTTCATTTAAGTCCAACTCATAATCCTAACCGGCCCATCCAATTAACGTAGAAACCTACGACGGCTATAATATAAAACCCAATTTATACTGTAATTAAAACCATAGTTAGATGTATTTACCTAATTACCCTATTCACCATTAAATACTTAACAAATAATCTAATTGAACAAAATAATAATTAGTAAACCCAATTAAACCAAATAAGACACACATAAAATAAGACACACATAGAATAATTAAACCAATTACACTTAAACCATTAATGCTAATTAAATAATTAAAACACTAACAAGAAATTCCAATCAAATAACTAAACCAATTACACTTAAACTATTAATGCCAATTAAATAATTAAAACACTAACAAGTAATTCCAATCAAATAACTAAAAATAAATATCATTTAAATAAATTAAATCACCACAAACGAAAACAATTAAGCACTTAATAAAAAAAATAATGACACATAATCAAATAAAATGCACTTAAATAATAAATTAAATACCATTAAATACCAGGAATATCCTTTTTAAAATTAGGGGTATTACACGGCGGGCGCCCGCGGAGCCTTGTCTTCAGAACACTCAGCCCTCACTTTAGCCATTTTGATTGGTCCGGTGACACGGTCATCATTTTTAATGCAAGGCCGCAAAACTCACGCACATGCTGACTCAAGAAACTTGGCTCAAATAACGGTCCCCAGCAATGGCGTGCTCTGATCCTTCAAAGGATTGTCAAAATCGCTCTTTTAATCATAGTCGGGCGAACCAACCTGAAAATAGACGAAAGCAAACAAATAAAGCTAAACTATACATTATTATAAACTAATGGCCTTAACTAATGCAAATAAAGCCACTTAAATATGCAATATTCGGTGCTTATCATACCCCCAAACTTACATTTTGCTAGTCTCATAGCAAAACCAAAATATAGAACCTAACAAAAATGATAACATATGAAATGCTGACAACATGCGTCAATCGTAAAGCAAGAAATTACCTACAAAGCTCAAATGTAACTTGGAACAACAGAAAATTGGAGACAGAATCATTCAGCAGACTACCTTGCATATATGATGCCTTAATAAACAAAAATGGTAAAACACATTTCAACTTTTGTGCATCAATCATCATAGTCTATATAAACACTTCAATTGTCATTTCTAAAAGAGAATTGAACTCTAACTTCAGTGAAAGTGAACCAAATTCCCAATATGCGGCTTTTACCTTCTTTTTCCAATCTCAGAAACACAAGCCTTCAAATCATTCAATTTCCTTCTAAATGGGGTTTCTAAGGCATGACTTTATTCACAATGCAACTTTTGTTGCTTGTTGAAAATTTATTCAATAGTTCAAAATGATACGTACTATGGTTGTGCAATGCCGAAGTCCCTTAAGCTTTCTAACCAACCCATGTAGCAAGTGTTAGGCTAACAACTCCCAAACCGGATGGCTTTAGGGTGCTAAGTGTAGAGACACTCCTAGGGCTTAATAACTTGAATTGGCAAGGCTAAGAACTTCAACGAGCCATATTTATTTATTTATATCTTTTTGTGAATGACCGTGCAATGTCTAAGTCCCTTAAGCTTTCTAACCAATCCATGTAGCAAGTGTTAGGCCAACAACCCCTAAACCGGATGGCTTTAGGGTGTTAACTGTAGGACACTCCTAGGGCTTAATAACTCGAGTTGGAAAGGCTATGAACTCAAACTGGTCATTATCATTGATTACTTTTTTTTTTTTTTTTTTTTTTTGATTCAAATTCGCAAAAACATGCCAAAGATATCCATTCATTAGGGCCATCAATTCAAATCCACTATGTCATGGTCAAGGTCAATTGGGTTGCATACCTCACAATTAGGTTCCCGGTGTGCATCTGTGCAATGTGAAGCATAGAAGAGTTTGAAATCCAACGAAAATCTAATTGAAGTGTTTATACAAACCGATATGAATCAACATGGTCATTTCAATTTTTTCTTTATTTTCAAAAAAATATCATTTGCCTCTATACACAAAGTTTTAAACATATGCTTCCATCTCCAATAAGTTCCATGATTACACTATCATTGCTTCCAACAAAATGATTTTATTAACTTACATGCATCAAGATACGGTTATGCAAGCAAAAATGTTATGTTATCTCAAAAATGCAACAATTCCAATGCACCCCCAAACTTAAATGTCACATTGTCCTCAATGTGAGAAGACAAAGGATAAATAATGAAAAAGGAAGAGAGCAACAAGAACAATAGTACCAAGTTGAAGATGAATTGAGTGGCAGTGCAAAAATAGGCCATTTCGTGAATTCCATGAACATGCCCCCAAACTTGGTTGCAAAAACTTGTCAAAAGCATCTATACACAGCCAATATCATATGAATCCAAAATGAATGAAAATAACTGAAATTTATTCAATTAAAAACTATAATCCATGCAAAGTAGCAAAAGCGATGCAGTTATAAGTTTAAAAAAAGATGGAAAACAATTGCCAAACGCGGCCCAAAAGAAGTCTAAAAAGTACTACTGAAAAGGGAAATAAAACTAGAAGCATAAAATCATTTCATCATCGGAGTGGTGGAGGAACCGCCAGGTGCGCCGGGCGCACGATCAATCAAAGTCTGGAGCATAGCCTGCATAACCTGTTGACTCTCCTGAGTCGCCTTAACGGTGCTCTCTATGCTTTCGAGGCGCATATGAAATGCATCAAGGTGAGCACTGAGATTAAAATAATGAGCTTGAGTCATAACAGGTGGCAGTGGCGCAACAGGGGCAGCCGGAGCAGCGGGGGCATCATGAACAGGGGAAGTAGGAGCCACAGGGGGAGCCGGCGTAACCTAATCCAACTCATCCCCAATTCGGGCCTGATGGGAAGTCTTGAGCTGAACCGTGCTTGACTTCCAGACCCCAAGGTTGAAATCAACCACATCCTTCTATTTCTCCTCATGACGAGGGGGCAGGAACCCTACATTTTTTAGCAACCGGGTGACAAGATATGGAAATGGAAATGCCCAAGCGATGGCACTGCTCGACCTGACCAAAATTAATTAATTGTAAATCTTGAGGATTTGGTCCCAGACAAGCTGTGGGACAGAAAACTAATGCTCTTTTTTAGCGGCGTAGAGGGCTTTCAGAAAATCCCCCTTACGCTCAGAGTGGCCTGGTATGGGAAGGACGTTCTTGGCTAGGACTGAATCTAGAAACCACAGCTGGCATGGTAAGAATGACTTATTAGTGCTTGTGGTTCGAGTGCCGGTAAATTGACCATGGCAAATCTCCCCTACAATGTCCGATAGAGGGGCAGGCCCGCATCATCCACCGGTAATGCCAGTGGGCAAGCTAAAGCCTCAGCAAGATCATCGAGGTTAAATTCAAAAGCCTCGCTATCAGTGGTGGTCTTGATGATATCTGGTTCTGCACAGGAATGGAACAAGTTGGTGTAGATTCCCAATCGTGGATGATTCTTTTTCCTTGCGGGCTGTCTTAATTTCATTAGGCAACTTATTCATTTTATATTGATAGATTGCACAATTTTGTGGAGCACAACATTTTGGGAAGACTTTTCGTTCCGAAACATCCGAGCATCCCTTTCCATCCAGAGGTGTTTAACAGACGATGCCAGAGCAAGCTTGCATAGGTTATTTGATGCAGAAGAGATTTTCCAATGATAAGAGCACTATTGGGAGCTCAATTGTCTTGCCAAATGAACACAGGAGCGCCATTGCCTATCGTCTATTTGATGAAATGCTTGGCACCAAGAACTGGTTTGAGGAATTTTGATGATGCTCCCAGAAACAGTGATCTTTAATGAGGTAAGCTTTCTCCCATTTGACCCAAATACTATGCTTGTTATCTTCAAATATTGCCTATATATGATGCCTCATTATGCTTGCCGTGTTTGAAATTTCACTATTTGGAATTCTAAGACCGCCACCTTCATTTTTAGCCTGACCACAAGAATATTCTGAAAATACCATTAAGCTCATTCATAACACTTTTAGGAAGCCTAAAAATATTGGACCAAAAAAAGTGAGACCACTAAGATAGCTTTCCCAGCATAGGAAAGATGATTTCTAGTTCGGTGGCTAATTCTGGTTGTGATTCTTTCCACAAAGGTCTTGCAGTCCACTGCCCTCAATCTAGATGAAATTACAGGTAAGGCTGATAGGAAGGCAAGAGAGGGTTGTTTTAAGGGTGTTAATAGATGAGGAGTTAGCATAGCATAGGAGGAAGAGGTTATCTGTAAAAGATAGGTTGTGAGCTCTAAATCTTTGCACCTCCAAGGACTTCGGGACTGCTATATGGCTAAGAGGAAATGAACTAACCTTGAAACCAAGGTGCAAAAATGTAAAGTTTGAAAGTACAGGACTTGAACTAAACATATAGACGTAAGCGGAAGCGATAAATTTGTTCACGAGGAATAGGTTACCTTAAATCCACAAGGTGGGTGTTTTGAATCCACAAAACAGAAAGAGAATTCAGAGAAATCTGATATATTATTTGATAATTGAATGATTGATCTTCTCTGCAGTACATGTATTTATAACTAAAAACCCTAACAGAATAAAGGAAATCCTAAAACGTAGGGAAACTATCATAAAGGAAATCCTAAAATGTAAGGAAACTATCATAAAGGAAATCCTAAAACGTAAGAAAACTAGCAACGTAAGGAAACTGCTTAAAAACAAACTTGGTTTGAAAATTCTTAAAAAATAAGGAAAGAAACCTAATTACTAAAAACTACTAAATACCAAACAAGAAAACAAATCGAATCCGTTTAGTCTTCTAACAAAAATCCCAAAATATTCAAAAATGAAAAAACGCCATTCCCGAGCCCTAAACGATTGAATTTGGCCAAAAGACGCCCTACTTCGGCAGCAAAGCTGCCGATATATGTTAGTTGGGCCGTTTCTGATAAATCTGGGCTCTTTCCTGGTTCACTTCGGGGTTAGTCCAGAAAATCAGTCAATATGCGCATTTGGCCCCTTGGCGGTCCAAACAGGCCATAAAGGCTTCCGCAATCAGTTCTACATCACATATCGAAAGAAACATTGCAGGAATGTAAAGAAACTAAATTGTATTGAAAATGCTGCTTGAGTTGTGTGTTTAAACAGGCCTTTAAAGTTACAATATTATGCCCTATTTGTAGAATTGTGTAACGGTAGTTATCATTGGCTGTTTCATTGCCAACTTTAGATGCCTCCAAGTGGATTAGTTCGGTTCATGCCAAGTGTCCTATTGCAATCTTCAGCCTTCGTGATGCTAACACATGAACAACCATGCACTTTATAATTTCAAGCTAACTGTCCGTGTGTTGTTTCCTGCAATTCTTCATCCACGCTTCAAAAATGTCAATTTCCTGTAATTGTTCCACTATTGATTTGTTAGCGGTTGCCAGAACGTGGACTCCTTTGCATGTTTTTAGGAAACAATTCTGCGTGTGTGAAACACTCTTTGGTTGGCACGTTTCCTTTGATGGAGTCAACTTCCTTCACTTCTACATGGCACTTTCTTCATATAAACCAACATCGATTCCCATGGGCCTTAATGCATACAATCTTTTCCTAGGCTTGGACTTTTGTAGTTCTTTAAATTGATATGGGGCAAGTTCTATTTAAAACTCGCCACATGTCTTCACCTAATTGGTCCCTGGCTCTAACTCTTCTCATGGGTCCTTCTGTAGGTGATTAACCACTCTTGGCCGCTCTTAATTGAATTTCTCGCTAACCCTCCTGCTGACATTGCTAATGGTAAGTTATATTTTATCCTGCCATGTGTTAATTGGTCATTGGTTGAAAAGTAAGGTGTAAACAGAATGTTTTCTATACGATTGAACCGTATTCTGTTGTGAGTTGCAAGTGGAGTTGGGTGTTAGATAGCA
This sequence comes from Cornus florida, assembly GCF_030987335.1. Classification (NCBI taxonomy): domain Eukaryota; kingdom Viridiplantae; phylum Streptophyta; class Magnoliopsida; order Cornales; family Cornaceae; genus Cornus; species Cornus florida. The sequence goes on along the minus strand of NW_026775574.1, from coordinate 53,889,917 downwards.
GGCTGGTAGGGGCATGATAGAATGTGTTCTATTGTTGATCCATGGGTTTTTCATTTAAACCTCAGTTTATTCACCGTCTACGATTTTGGGTAAATCAACTACTAAATTAGACCACAATCCAATATTTTGGGCGCTAAAAATCCAATTGTTGGAGTATTAAAAGAGATCAATTATCATAAAAAGTAGGGTGGTGATTTTTTCGAAGCAATAAGACCCGTGATTTTTGAATTAATTCGAAAACTATAAGAATTTTAATTTTGATTCTAGTACCATTATCGTCTGGCAAATAAATAATCCGTCAATCCAGTCCGAACCAATCCGATTTGTGTGGTTTGGTTTGGTTTTCAGATCTCATGGTTTGATGATGGTTTAGAAAAATAACAATTCGCTATTTGCGGTTCGGTTAACGGATTGGACCCTGAAAAAACCGATCCGATCCGATCCGATTCGTTACCTTAATTATATATTAATATTATATATATGACTTTATATATACTTGTTGTATTTCTATTTTTTTATTCATTATTTAAATTTTTTTTTCTATGCTAATCAGCTACTATGCTACTATTTAAGTGTTTTGTTTTGTTCTATTTAGATAATTTATATTTGGTATTGTAATATTTTTTTTTTTGGGTAAGTTTATTATTTTTTGGGTAAGTTTGGCACTGTAATATTATTTTCACTTTTGGATGATTTATAACTCTATTATGTTATTAGGTAATTTAAGTTTGTGGTGATATATGTTAAAAAGTTAGTTACATGTTTTTAATTACTAATTTGAGATTTTAATGGGTCATAAAGTGTAATCATATTGGGATTTTTGAAAAATCCAATCCGTGGAAACCGAACTGATCCAATCCGTTATTTCACGGATCGGTTTGGTTCGGATTGAAGGTCCCCGGTTTCAAATTTCACCAATCCGTAAGAATCAGATTGGATTGAACTTTACCCCCAAATCGAATCGATTCGATCCGTGATAAGCCTTGGCAAATACTGTCTATATAAACTTTCAAAAAAAAAAAAAAAAAAATAGTGTCTCTATATATCTATCTATCTATATATAATCTAAGAAAACACATTTACATATAAAATAAATTTCATATTGAATTATACTATTTTGAAAGTTCAAAACTTATTCTTTTCAAAATGTTATGATAAAATCCAAACGTCGATAATACTTGACAAAAATGTTTATAAAACTATTCTATTTTTTCCTCATAAGATATTTGAAAAACCGAATCATCACAGAGTGAATGAAAGTATCAAGATAAAGCTTAAGCAAGTTATTTATTTTTATGGGATGAACTGGGTATTCTAGTTGGTAGAGGCACTCCCTTGAGTTGTATGAGAGTTCAGATTTGACTCACCCTATTTTCTCTCCTCCTTGCCAAGTTGAATAAAAAATAATAATAATAAAAATGTATATATTTATCTATCCAAACAAGAAATTTACACATTCACTTTGTTTTTATAGAAACTTGAACCCTTCTACTTTGAAAAGCTGCAGATTGAGATTATGAAGCTGCTCAGATTTCTTTTTAAGTGTTTCAATGGCGAAAGCTATGGTTCTTAGAACAGTTTTTTTGTTTGGCTATTGATTGGGGATTTGAGAAGGTGATATCTGAATCTGATGTAGAAGCTTTGGTGAGCTCAGTTAATGCGGGTGCTATGGCTCTCCTTCTTTTAGCTACTATTGTGATGGACATAAGCAACTTGTTGATCTCCCATGGGGAGTTTAAGTTACAGTTTATTTACAAGGAAGCTAATTCGATGGCTAGTGAGACTGCAGTGTATTTGTTGTTGAAAATATATGTTTTATATAGTATTTAAGATAAAACAAACTGTATACTAATATTATGAGATAAATAATAGTATGCTAATACATAATTAATTAAATATGCAATTAATAACAATTAATAAATAAATATAATGGACTTGGACCGATGTTAGTATTAAATACAATGTCTTTAAAACAATTTACATGATATAATAATTGATTTATCTACAGAACTCATAGTGTGTAACTCTCTCTCATGTGACTCAAAATATGCAATGAAACTGCTAAAATAATGAATTGGGCTTGATCCGGACCATTTGAATATATGGCTCCACCCCATCGGATTTGGGTTTGTGTGGCTCGGACCACTAGACCATATGGCTTGAATTCACTAATGCCATGTTCGGTAGAAAGGAAAGAAGGGGGGTGGAAGAAAAATAAGAAGTAATGAAAATTTGTGAAAGAGAAAGGATGACTTATCCTTCCTATTATTATTTCTTTCCTTATATTATTTTTACTGATAGGAGAAAAGACAAGTGAACCTATTATAGAAGTTTTAAATTACTACATCACCCTTCCTAAATATTTAATAAATTCCATAAAAAAAGTAAAATTTATCTTTCCTTTTATAGTAGAGATCAAATTAAATTATCAGCTTTTTTCATTTTCTTCTATCCAACAGAACAAAAAGAAAGAAATACTTAATCTCTTCCCTGGGGATGTCTCAGTCATCCCTTCTTCTCTCCCTTCCATTCAATTTTTTTCCTTCCTACGGATGATAGGCACCCATTTGTTCCTATGGGAATTTGAATCTCACCATCCACTTTGAAAGGTAGATGAATGAATTATTTGAAGAGTAAAGCTACCAATAAGACTTATTTGTTTAAATAGAATCAAGAATAGAGAGCAAGGTGTGAGATAATGAAAGGGGCTGCCCGGTGTTGTCATGTTGGAATTTTTATATATATAAATAATAAAAATTATTTATGGTCCTACCCACAACGTTTTCTAAAATAGGATTGCAATGTAATTATTGATACTTGATGGATTGGGTTGTACTTTCTAATTTGGTGGTCTAATTAGGAGTATGGTTTTATATAGTTGGATTGTGATTTTCTAACTTATTTGGTATGATTTAATTCTAACCATTTATATCTAAGTTTTCATAATAGAAAGGGAGACTTAGGTATGTTTATTTGTACAGAAGTCATCCCCCTGTTGTTATTATATAAGAGTTTTAAAACCCTTATTCAGTCCTATCGAAGGGCAACTCTCAAAAAGGTGTAAATCACTCTAATGTTTTACAGGAACTCACATTTGATTGCATGGATATTCTAAAGATACTATGTGGTTTAAATATCAAATACGTACTATATCTAAATTACTCTTTAATTAATTATAGTATACTTGATTTCTACATGAATTATTGAAATAAAACCCAACAATTGGTATCAAAGCCATGGTTATAATAAGGTTTTAATTTTGTAGAAATCAAAATTGAAGTAATTAAATATATCATTTAAATTTATGTGCTCGTAATTTATATTATCCAATTATTGTTTTCGGTTCAGTACTGTTCTTTCTTGTCATGGACATTCATTGTATCTATTACACTGACGTTATTCAAAATTGCATATGGGCAAAATTTGTTAAACGTGCTGATTAATTCAAACAGAATTTTTGTTACCTGTTGAAAAAACTATTCTTGATATGAACAAGCTATTTGGGTTTGTTAATCTCGATTTTGATGAAAAGAAAATTGGGTCAAGGATAGCTTCGTAGGTAGAGTCGTCATCGGTATTCTTCAATTAAACAAGGTGGTCTGATGTAACTTGAATTTAATGACATGCGGAACGAGAATAATTATAGAGTTTTTTGTTTGTACTGAACTAAAGCATTAGGTATACATGTTTCTTTGAAACATGACTTGTCCAGCATATATAATATTGTATACGTGTTTGAATAAATCTGTTTGAAAAATATATGAATTTGACGTTTAATTGAGTATTTAATTTATATATAATATCCAATTTATGTACTAATGCATGAATTAATAAACTAGTGGATGTCAAGTCGAAACTTGATGAGTATTTAACCCAAATAGATGAATTTGTGTTCTCGAACTCCTTGAATTAAATAATGTTAAGGAGAGATTGATCTGCCAAGTACATATATACGGTTGTAATATGTATGTTAATAGTCTATTTAAGGAGACTTCAAATTGTGAAGTTTGATTGGATAAAGTATGAAGTATGATTGGATATTATATTCCCTGTTTAATTTTTTTGGCTTTAGTACATTATTTGAAGTCATGAATGACCACATATGTGCAGTAAGAACATGAAGGATAATAAAATTTGTGGTTTCTTGAATTTAAAGTGAGTTTAGTTATTTGAATGTGTTTACATATACATACATCAAATGCATATATGTACATTGAGATTGAAATTCTTTTCAAATTACTGTACATTGAGGTATTAAAACTTACTTTACATGCACAGTTTTACATATGCTTCTTGAAGTATTATTTGAGATCTTCATTATGAGGCATAGATCTTGAATTACATACGTAAGTGATTTTTAGTTTAATGTGAAGTTGCATGGCGGTTTAGCCATACATCTAATATTTTTGGGTAATTCATAATACTTGTTCAAATTTGAATTGAATGACTTATGAGGCTTGCGTGCCATAAACAAGTTTTATTAATCTGATTGATTTAAAGATTTCAGTTTTAATTGTTTAATTTTAGGTTGAAAAACCTATGGAACTTGTGTGCCATAAACAAGCAGCATGAACTTAATTGATTTAAAGATGTAGGTACTTTTAAATTATTTATCGGAAATATAATATGCATGCATCATGATTTTAAGGTTTCTTTTAATTAAAGTATATAAAGAATTGAGATTTTTAAATCATGATTGATGTGCATGTTATTATTATATTGTTCACTGTAATTTCTTGATATGTATGGGGAGGCTTTATTTTATTTGTGTTTGAGCCATTTGTGTTACAGTGAAATTAAGTGTTCTATAATTTTGAGTTTGGCTTATGTGCACTAAATAAATATGAACATAAATAAAATGGAACATATACAGTTTAGGTCTTTCCTTGGGGTTTAGAAAGACAGGTAAAGTGACCGTTTCAAAGGTGATAGCCAATTAAAGTGGGTGATGTCTGCCAAAAGGTGACTCGCTCACTGAAGTTATTATTATTTTTAAATTTTTTTTTAAGGCATTGGTCTTATTAAGGTCTCACAGTGTACTTACCTACACGAGGGCATTTGTTCTACCAAAAGGTGATCAATGTCTTAGTGTGGGACAAGTGAGTAAAATATTTGAGAGTGCTTGAATTATAATTAAATTACCCTCTTACCAAAAAGGTAGTGGAAGTGTTTAGCAATAATTCAAGTATAATCTAAAAGGTCTATTTGCGATTTTATCGCAGGTTTGGGGGGTAAAGTAAAATTTAAATTTCTATCAAAAGGTGATTTTTGATGGCATTTTATCTATTCCAGCAGGGTGGACGGTTTTTTGCACATAGTATAACACCCTAAGAAATTTAGCTCAAAACCCCAAGCACGAATTAAAGTAATAATCCCTAAAGCCGTGACATATTATTTTATATGTTGTTTATGTGGTGTTATTCAAAATAACATCTATTCAGATTACAAACGCTTTCGTAATTTAATGATAGCTCATAGGGATTGAACCATTGAATGGTTAAAAGTATATTGCCTAGAAGACATGTTTTGATATTATACTAGATTTTTTGGACCACGAGTCTGTGTTTTTTAAGGAAGAAAACCCATATGCCCAGTGCAGAGTCTTCTTAGGTAGAAAAGTTGTTACATTTTTATGTTGACTAAAGGTACTACCATGCCATTAGGTTATTTTATGTTTCTATTGGTGATAATATTTAGGATGGTATTCTGGTTTTTGATACTGCCAAGGATTTTCTTGATTTGATCAAGAAAGAGTTAATGGGCATCAAGAAGCAACTACAATATTATTATCTGACATGGTTTATATATGTTAGTGAGATATAATGGCAATGGTTCAGTGAGGGAGTACATCTATAAGATGTACAAGCTGGTTAATGATCTGAGGTAGTAGGGAATCATAGTTAATGATAAGTTATTAGTCCACCTTGTGATCTATTATTTGCTTAGGTTTTTTTAACTTTTCAAGATGAATTATAATTCACAAGAAGTTAAATGTGTCATTAACCAACTGTTATCACTTTGTGTGATTGAAGAGGAGCGACTTAAAGGTGTTAAAACTGTGATACCCTCTAATTTCGGAACATGGGTTGATCAAATCTGCTCACAAAATTAAGAGATATCAAAACAATTAAAGTATTTAACAAGCACAGAGTACAAAAATAAAATAAAAAGAATAAATAACTCGCTGAAGGAAAATATATAAAATAATAAATCCATTAATAATCATTGAAACAATAATATCCTACTTTGAAATAAAATAGAAAGAATAGATAAGTCCTCCAGTTGCGGATCCTCAACCTTTAGACTTGAACTTCTACTAACCTGAAAAAAAAATAAATCGTGGGTTAAACCCTACGAGCAAGCTCTCTCTACCAGACCTCTGAAAACCAATAAGCAGATCATCTCTGATCAAAACCAAACCTAATAAAGTTCTAAGTTTAATAAAGATACATAGATGTATAAATAATTATATACAATATAACTTTAACATCAATTAATAGGTTCATTAATTTTCAAAACCATTAGACCAAGATTAAAACATAATCCTACCTAAACCAATCCACAATCTCCTTCTCTTTTAAAGAGAAACTTTTTAACCTTAATTCCATTTTAAATAATTATTTAATCATTTAAATAATAAACCATAATCTAAGGAATAATTCCTTTAATCCAAAACCCTATAACCACTAATGAATCATTTTATTTATTTAAATCATAAAACAAATATTTATGCTTTGGCAATTCATCCATGCCTTCTCCAATATTATATTTATTAATATATATAAAATAGAACACTATCTTATAAATACTCGATTATTTTAATTTAAGAATAACAAATCCTAATCCAACCTATACATACAATAACCATAGATGAAATTTTAATCATCTAACATATAATAATTTAATTACGCTTTGACAAATCAACCATGCTATTATAAATATATTTATTTATATATTGGTAACTCAACCATGCCTCATTAAGTATTTTTATTTATACACTAGCAATTCAACCATGTCTCTATAAGTATATTTATTTATACATTGGCAAATTAACCATGCCTTCTATGTATATATTTTATTCATACAAATAAGGCAATATTTTTTTTAAGCCTTTGGCAACTCACCCATACCTACAATTCATCCACGTACCAATTTTAGACTCAATGATAGTTAATTCATACAAAGATATCTCATGCAGATTATAAGCATATCACTAGTTTAATAACTAGTCCAGATATATCAAGTAAGAATAATAACACTAATAATCTTAATTAATATACATACACATATATTATATAATATATATGTGTATAATCTTTCCTTAATAATCCTTAATTATTTAAAATCACATATACATATATATACACAATTATATATACATATATACATCTATCTATACAACTCATAATTTATTAATTATTAATTTATTATATTGGTAACAAATTAAATGCTACTAAATATTGTCAAATCGGTTTCCATAAATATTCCATCTTGGTTTAAATAATTTTTCGACACCGTCTTACTAAAACATAAATATCTCCTAATAGGATAGGAATATGATAATGAAATTGGTATCATTAGAAAGAGGACAAAAAATCCTTGAAATTGAGCTCAAGAATGACCCAATTTCGATTTAAAATGACTGAGTTATGACCGTTTCAATTTCAAGTGTCGAGTTAGGCCAACAATAGTTTCCCACACGCGCCCACGCGCTTACCATGCACTTGCATGCGCTGGATCCAAGCCTTTGTGTGTGCTGGTATTGGCTGAGCCCATGCGCTACGGTGAGCTCGCCCACACTGAATCAATCCACTGATCTGATCCCCCATTAATGGTGCAGATCCACGCATATAATAACTCTGGTAGACCGTGCTGTACCGGATTAATCTACCTTTGATCATCGCACATATATGTCTCACATCCGCGGCACACTATACTTCCATGTACCGCGCCGTACTGAATCGCCAGCCCTTTTATTTTAATAATTTATTTAATTACCCAAAAATTATTAAATTAATTCTAAAAATATTTCAAAAATTATAAAACAATTCCAGAAAAATCCCAGAAAATACAGAAAAATCCTATAAATTCTATAAACCCTTAAATAACCCTCTTGGGTCAAAAATCAAGCACAACAATTGATTTAACAATAAATACAACATATACATCTATCAATTAAAAAAAAAAACAAAATTATAATATAATAATTCATGCTTTTAATTTATCAGATATAGCCATGATTTAATTAATAAAATTAATTAAAGCCTTGATACTCAAGGTGAAATCTTTATGAGTTCTAAGAGGAAAGTTAGAGAAGAACTCGCCTATGCTTCAAGCTTTGATTGTCTCTTCCAATCCAAACGTCTTCCTTCTTAGATCCGGTCTCCTCATTGTCAACCCTTTTTCTTCCTCTCTCACTGTCTCCCTTATTTTTCTAACGTGTAAACTTTTAATCCTAAAGCCTTATGTATATATTTATACACATTAAAATCCAAATCCTATTCCAACTAAGACTATGAATTAAAATAATAATCTTTAAATAATTTATATCTATAAGTATATATTATATGACACACACACACACACACATATATATATATATACACCTTTCATAATTAACCTATTGGTTAATTAAATCATATATACTTATATATATCAATAAATATATATCTATATATATATCTTTCCATAACAATTATTAATTAATTATATTTATATATAATTATATATACATTTATAATTAATACAAAAATGATCATTTAAATAATTAAATAACCATGGGCCTTTATTAATTAACCCAATAAGGCTTCATACAAGCCCAATACAATATCTTTTGGTCCGACTTCCCTTAAGCTCAAATCCAATTAATTTAAATAAACTAAATAATTAAATAAACACTTAAATAAAAAAACTAAAAACTAATTACACTAAGCACATAAACAAAACAATAAATTACAACAAAGTCAAATCATACCAATAAAATCAACACGCTAACAATTCAATCAATAATTAACCACACACACAACAATCATCATATCAATAATTCACGAAATATAAATAAAATAAAACAATAAGTCTAAGCACTCAATAAAAAAAATCAATTAAAAATTAAAATAAACGCAATTAATTCAAATTAAATCAAATAAATCATTTAAAAATAATATAAAAGTAATTAATTTCACTTAATAAATCCTTTAAAATATCGGGGTATTACAAAAACTGAGTCAGCTCATCTTGCCGTGACATCAAAAATAGTTTCAAGAAGAAACTAGGTGGCAAGAAAGTAGTATAAGGCTAAAAAGAATAAAGAAAGATAGAACAATATATGAAAAGACATTGATCATTGAATCATAAATGTTGGTTCTGTAGAAATAAAATAACATCAAAAGAAAAGGGCTATTGTGGTGAAAAAAAAAAAAAAAAAGTCTGAAAGAAAATTGTCATGTTAATATTTGAGCCTAACTTGGTAAAAGTATAAATATAGACATGGTAGATGAATCCAGATGTGATCCTACTTGCTTCTTGTTTTTCAATAGACTCGATATTGTCCGAATAAAATCGTGTGTTTTGGTTAGAGATGATTCATCTATGTTATGCATAGGATAGTGGGGAATGTCTCTCAAAAGAGACTTGAACGCTTGGTCAAGGATGAGATTATTGGGCAACAAATTTTTTGCGTTGGTTGTGTTAAATGACAAATGCTAAGAAACACAATTTTGAGGCTAGTCGATCATTTGGTCTTTTGGACTATATTTATACCAACATTTGTGATCCATTTCTTATTGTAGCTCGTTTGCGGGAAAAAGGTATTTCATTGTCTTCATTGATGGGTTCTCAAGGTATGGTTGTATACTTAATCCACCAGAAGTCCGAAACACTTGATGTGTGTAAAATATACCAAACTAAAGTTGAAAGTAGTTAGGTATATTGATTATGGTTTTAAGATCGGACTAAGGTGGTGAGTTTTATTGGAAGAATGGTAAGGAGGGTATAAATCGTAGTACTTTCAGTATATACTTAAAGAGTAGGACATTGTGCCACAGTACACCATTCCTAGTTCTTCTGTGCAAAATAAAGTTATAAAAAAGAGAAAGTGTGGGGATGTCTTATAGAGGCAGAGTTATATAATGCATATATCAAGGAGCTTGATACTCACACTATCAATGATTATTTTATTTGGCATCCTGAAAGATTAAATGATTAAAGATTTTTTACTGTTCAGTATACCTATGGAGATTATTGATATATATCATACAAATTTGATGAGAGTGGCGAATCTAGTTGGAGTTTAAGATATTGTAATTTCTTTTGCAAAAAAGTATTTTCAGCATCAATTCTATTTATTTCAGGCTTCATTCCACTTTCTTTAGTGGTTTCAATTAAAGTTAATATTCCCACTCTTTCAGTTATTCACACTCATTTAGTTATTTCTCCTTTACAGGGATTTCTTTTAGTTTTCAATCTAGTTACTAAGCCTGTTTAGCTTAGGAGATCTTTTAGAGCTTGGAAGTGTGTTGTAGTTAGTGATTTTGAGGTGTATGATAGATTTAAGACAAAATTGATAGCTAAGTGCTTAACCAAAAGTTAATTATTGATAACTTTGATTTTTTCTCCAGTTTCATTAAAGGAATTTTTAAGAGTTATTTTTTCATTATCGCTCATTTATGGCTTAAACAAGTTTTACAATGGTGCTATTTGAATTTTGATACAGTAGTTACTAATTTTAGGTTCAAAGAGAATGTCATGGATAAATGCATATACCTCAAGTTCAGTACATAGGAGTCATTTTTGTTTTCCTTGTCCTATGTGTTGATGATATTTTGTAAGGTAGCAATGACATTCATGTGATACATGATATTAAGAATTTTATGTAAATTCTTTAACATGAAGGATATGGGTATGCAAAGTATGTCCTTGGCATTAGGATTTATAGAGATCACACTACTGGAATACTTGGACTTTCTCTAAAGACTTATAGTAATTAAATATATGAAAAAATATAAGAATGACCAAGCGTAGGAAGCCCATTGACATAAAGTACATTTTCAAGCGTGGGAAAATTAAGGTTTAAGTGCCATTAAGATTTCCCCATATGGTTACAAAAAGATTGTTGCATATTCTCTCACTAAAGGTCTTCAGCCGAAGATAATAAAGTATTTATAAAGCACGTGATTCAGAGAAGTGTTCGAGAGTCATTATGTTATGATGTCCGGTATTTCTTCTATATGTGCTACATTGCAGTTAGTTTCTTTACGCTTTATGGTGACAATTAATTTTCCTCTAGTTTACATCTTATGCTGATAGTTATTTGCATCCAAAATAAAGTTATGATGCATCACTATTATTATCTTGATATATATGGTTTATGCACGTGCTAAATATGTTTCTCTGGGAGTGGTATTTGTAACGACCCACTCCACCACATGGTATGATATTGTCCGCTTTGGGCCTGAGCCCTTACGGTTTTGCTCTTGGGCTTCACCCCAAAAGGCCTCATACCAATTGGAGATGACACACTTACATATAAGCACTTCACCTTTCCTCTACCCAGGCGATGCGGGACTGTGCACCCGTAGCTCGTCAGTGTGGTAGCCTAACAGTGTCTCTCGCACCCACCCACGGCACACCCACCCACAGGGTCATCACAATCCACCCCCCTTGGAGGCCCGACGTCCCCGTTGGCACACTTTAGGCTGGGTCAGGCTCTGATACCATTTGTAACGACCCACTCCACCACATGGTATGATATTGTCCGCTTTGGGCCTTGTGACCACAAGGTCATTATTTATTCTTTTATATGGTGTTTGATTTGTGGAATGCTAGTTAGTGAATTGTTTATTTGATTTATGTGATTTTATGTTGGTGTAACTTTATTGTTAATTATTAGTAGCTATTAAATTTAATTTCATTATTTTAGGTATTTAAATTATTTGGATTGGGATTAAGGGAAGTTGGACCAACGGATGTGGTATTGGGCTTGAAGGAAGCCTTGTTGGGTTAATTGGTAAAGGCCCATGGTTGTGAGGATATTTAATAATTATCTTTGCATAATTATACCTATATAATTACATGTGTATATTAATTCATTATTAAATCATGTGGAGGGGTATATATGTCAATATAATTATATATTGATATATATAGGTATATATAATTTATTTAACTAATTGTTATATATGGAAGGTAATATATATATTTATATTAAAATATATGTATGTATATATATTATTTAAAAGATAAATATTATTTATTTTATATGATAATCCTAATGGGAAAAGGATTTAGGTTTTTGGATGTGTATAAATAGACACATAAGACTTTAGGGTTAGGAGTTTTTCCACGTTAGAAAAATAAGAAAATTAGAGAGAGAAGAAGAAGGGCTAACGAAGAGGAGGCCGGATCAAAGAACGTAAGAGAAGACCGGATTTGGAAAAGAAAAGGCAAGTTCTTCTCTATTTCTCCTCTTAAAATTCATAAACCTATCACCTTGAATATAAATTATATTTTTATTTGGTTGAATTAAATGATCATGTTTTCTTTGCAAAGTGATAGATTTAATCATGGGAATAACTATATGAATTGTAAAAATAATTTAGTTCAATATATGAGAGGTTATATTAATTAGGTTTTTATTTTATGTAATTAGTATGATTTGTTTTGAGTTAGTTTAGCATTATTAATGGAAGGAAATATATCTTAATATAATTATATATGTTAATTTATACTCAAAATAATAAATAAGGCTGTTGGGAATTTTCCTGGAATTTTCTGGAAGGAGTTTATAATTTTTGTATATTATTTAGGGTTTATTGTGTATATTCTGTAATTTATATATATATATATATATACACACACACACACACACACACACACACACACACACACACATACATTGGAGGTTAACAAATCGGCGCACTACAAAGGGGTTTCGATCCAGTGTGTTGCGCTTCATGAATAGATGGTGCACAAGTTGATCTCAACCGTGGGTGGAGTTGATGTATGGTGAAATGATCTAGTGTGGTACAGTGTATGGAGATCTGGTGCGCATGGGCATCTGGACCGTTAACCAGGTCCGGTCAACCCTTGAACGGATCTAGTGCTTCGCGGCTTACAGAAGTAGAGAGGGGCAACCAATCAAAATAAGCCAACACGCGCTGAGAGTAGATCTGGTGCGTGTGGGCGCGTGCAGGCGCGTGGACGGCCTACCAATGGGGGATAGCGCGTGGAAGCGCGTGCAGTGGGTTTAGGGGTGAGTGGCGACGCGTGGGGGCGCGTGCGGGGGTGTTTAAGGTCCCTGGAAGTTCCCGTGTGGTCCCATGAATTCCCAAAATTTATTTTAAGCTGTTAAGGTTGGAAAACAACCATCAGAGGACGGGTTTGTGGTGTCTTGAGAGGCATAGAGCAGGTCTAGGGTATTTCAACGGCGTTAATTTATTAAATTAATAATTGCGGATGGATGGATGTATGCATATATGTTTTGACATACATATATATATATTATTCTAATAATAAGGAATTCTTTGTTTTTTTTTTTTGTAGAAGCAATTTATACATATATTTTTTTATAAATAATATATGTGTAGATGTATATACTATTTAAGATGGTGTGATGGTATATCTTAATAAGCTGGTTGATACATTAAATGGAATGCTTATAATATGCATGGAAGGTTTAGGTATGATTTGGTTTATAGTTAAATCGGTGTTAAAATTTGGTATATGGTTAAAATGTAGGCATGGATGAATTGCCAAAGGCTTAAATAGATAGCCTTATTATTTATGAATAAATTTCATAAGTGGAAAGCATGGATGAATTGCTATTTAAGGGTATAAATAAATATACCTCAGGAAGCATGGTTGAATTGCTAATATATAAATAGATATATTTAGAATGGCATGGTTGAGTTGCCATTTCATAATTAAATTTATTATGTGTTAAATGATTAAAATTTCATCTGTGAGTATTGTATGTATAGGTTGGGTTAGGACTAGAATAGTCTAGTACTTACAGGTTAGTGCATTATTTTATATATATTAATAGAATAATGTTGGTGTGACATGGATGATTTGGCAAGGCCTAGGTTTCAGTTATGTGATTTAAATAACTATAAATCACTATTGGGTTTTGGATTTAATGTGTTCCTCTTTTAATTGTAATTTATTGCTTAAATGATTAAATTATTATCTATGATGGAATTAAGGAATTGGGGTGCTTCTTTTAAAAGAAACATATATTGGGTGATTAGTGTAGGTACGATTGGTGATTAATCATTGGTTAATGGTTTGGCAATTTAATAAACCTATTAACATATTGAATGGTTGTATTACATATATAAGTATTTATATATATATTCGTAGCATATTATATTAACGTTAAAGCTTTATTAGGGATGATTTTAGTAGAGATGATCTGTTTATTAGTTTTCAGAGGCTTGATAGAGAGAGCTTGCTCGTAGGGTTTAACCCACGATTTATTTTTTTAGGTTATTAGAAGGTCAAGTCTCAAGGTTGACGATCCGCAGCTGGAAGACTTATCCATTCCTTCTGTATATCTAGGAGTAGGATATTATTATTGTTTCAGTTGATACTAGTATTTATTTTCCTGGAATTCTAAATAGGAACTTTTGGTTAAAGGGTCCTTGAGTTTCGGGATTCCCGAATTGTAACCATTTGGGAGTTATTAATGGATTTACTATTAATTAGTTTTCTTCAGCATTTTATTTTATTCGTATTCCATTTTGTAATCTGTGCTTGTTTAAATACTTTAATTGGTTTGATATCCCCTGATTTTGTGCGCGGACTTGATCAACCCGTGTTCCGAAATCAGGGGGTATCACATTAATTTTGATGACCCTGTGGGCGGGTGTGCCGTGGGTGGGTGCGAGAGACACTGTTAGGCTACCACACTGGCGAGCTACGGGTGCACAGTCCCACATCGTCTGGGTAGAGGAAAGGTGAAGTGCTTATATGTAAGTGTGTCATCTCCAATTGGTATGAGGCCTTTTGGGGTGAAGCTCAAGAGTAAAACCGTGCGGGCTCAAGCCCAAAGCGGACAATATCATATTATGTGGTGGAGTGGGTCGTTACAAATGGTATAAGAGACTGACCCAGCCAGAAGTGTGCCGACGGGGACGTCGGGCCTCCAAGGGGGGTGGATTGTGATGACCCTGTGGGCGGGTGTGCCGTGGGCGGGTGCGAGAGACACTGTTAGGCTACCACACTGGCGAGCTACGGGTGCACAGTCCCACATCGCCTGGGTAGAGGAAAGGTGAAGTGCTTATATGTAAGTGTGTCATCTCCAATTGGTATGAGGCCTTTTGCGGTGAAGCTTAAGAGTAAAACCGTGCGGGCTCAGGCTTAAAGCGGACAATATCATACCATGTGGTGGAATGGGTCGTTGGAAATGGTATCAGAGTCTGACCCAGCCAGAAGTGTGCCGACGGGGACGTCGGGCCTCCAAGGGGGATGGATTGTGATGACCTTGTGGGCGGGTGTGCTGTAGGCGGGTGCGATAGACACTGTCAGGCTACCACACTGGCGAGCTACGGGTGCATAAGTCCCACATCGCCTGGGTAGAGGAAATGTGAAGTGCTTATATGTAAGTGCATCATCTCCAATTGGTATGAGGCCTTTTGGGGTGAAGCCCAAGAGCAAAACCGTGCGAGCTCAGGCCCAAAGCGGACAATATCATACCATGTGGTGGAGTGGGTCGTTACAAATGGTATCAGAGCCTGACCCAGCCGGAAATGTGCCAACGGGGATGTCGGGCCTCCAAGGGGGGTGGATTGTGATAACCCTGTGGGCGGGTGTGCCGTGGGCGGGTGCGAGAGACACTGTTAGGCTACCACACTGGCGAGCTACGGGTGCACAGTCCCACATCGCCTGGGTAGAGGAAAGGTGAAGTGCTTATATGTAAGTGTCACCTCCAATTGGTATGAGGCCTTTTGGGGTGAAGCCCAAGAGCAAAACCGTGCGGGCTCAGGCCCGAAGCGGACAATATCATACCATGTGGTGGAGTGGGTCGTTACAAATGGTATCAGAGCCTGACCCAGCCGGAAGTGTGCCGACGGGGACGTCGGGCCTCCAAGGGTGGTGGATTGTGATGATTTTGTGGGCGGGTGTGCCGTGGGCGGGTGCGAGAGACACTGTCTGGTTACCACACTGGCGAGCTATGGGTGCACAGTCCCACATCGTTTGGGTAGAGGAAAGGTGAAGTGCTTATATATAAGTGTGTCACCTCCAATTGGTATGAGGCCTTTTGTGGTGAAGCTCAAGAGCAAAACCGTGCAGGCTCAGGCCCAGAGCGGACAATATCATACCATGTGGTGGAGTGGGTCGTTACAAATGGTATCAGAGCCAGACCCAGCCGGAAGTGTGCCGACGGGGACGTCAGGCCTCCAAGGGGGGTGGATTGTGATGACCTTGTGGGCGGGTGTGCCGTGGGCGGGTGCAAGAGACACTGTCAGGCTACCACACTGGCGAGTTACGGGTGCACAAGTCCCACAGCGCCTGGGTAGAGGAAAGGTGAAGTGCTTATATGTAAGTGCATCATCTCCAATTGGTATGAGGCCTTTTGGGATGAAGCTCAAGAGTAAAACCGTGCGGGCTCAGGCCCAAAGCGGACAATATCATACCATGTGGTGGAGTGGGTCGTTACAGTATTTCACTCATGAGGTTGTTTGGGTTAGATATGAGATTGACACCATATCGGTAAATCCAAATATAAGATTTGTCTGGGAGTGGTATTTCACTCATGAGGTTGTTTGGACTAGATGTGAGATTGACACCACATTAGTAAATCCAAACATAAATCTTAAAATTTGCTTGTGGGAGTATTTCACACTCTATGAGGATAGCTTCGGCTAGATATGGGATTGGCTCCATATCGTTAAACCCTCACACTAAATAGAAGGTTAGCAGTTTGCTGTTATATGTTCAGATGATATACCGCGATGGTATGAAACAGGAAGGATAGTGAAGTGTGCGTTTAGACCATATACAGTTTGCATATCTCATGAAATACAGTAAAAACCACTACATTTGCTTGAATCCTAGATGGAATCAATTTTGAGATCAAGGAACTGTTTAGACTAATATATTACTTGTCTATGTATTCATGATCCACTATTGAGGAAGTCTATGGAGGAGAGTGTTCTAAAGTATCAATTCATCTATTTCGATAATTTTATTTTTATAAAACAAATTGAGTGGTCACTCGTCTTTTCTAAAATTTGTTGCAATCCATAATGTCATTTTTTTTTTTTTTTTTATAAAACTTGGAGTGCATAGACCAAGTGGGAGATTGTTGGAAATTTTTATATATATAAATAATAAAAATTATTTATGGTCCTATGCACTACGTTTTCTAAAATAGGATTGCAATGTAATTATTGATACTTGATGTATTGGGTTGTACTTTCCAATTTGGTGGTCTAATTAGGAGTATGATTTTATACGGTTGGATTGTTGTTTTCTAACTTATTTGGTATGATTTATTTCTAACCATTTGTATCTAAGTTTCCATGATAGGAAGGAAGACTTATGTATGTTTATTTGTAGAGAATCTGTCTCCTCCTGTTGTTATTATATAAGGGTTTTAAAACCCTTATTCAATCCTATCGAAGGACCACTTTCAGAAGGGGGTAAAACACTCTAATGCTTTGCAGGAACTCAGAGATGATTGCATGGATATTCTAAAGGTACTATGTGGTTTAATTATCAAACAAGTATGATATCTAAATTACTCTTTAATTAATTATAGTATACTTGATTTCTACATGAATTATTGAAATAAAACCCAACATATCATCCTGTACATATTGATAGTAATAAAGATTTCTCCAAAAATAAAAAAATAATAAAAAAAGAAAGAAAAAAGAAAAACAACTGAAAATTCATATCATTCGTGCAAATTTTGGTTAATGTTTATGTATACAAAAATGTAAATATTGGTCGTTAATATTTTAATTCTAACACATTTATATTTTCCCCTTATGTGTTTTTATATTTGGAATGTAAATATTGGTCGTTAATATTTTAATTCTAACACATTTATATTTTCCCCTTATGTGTTTTTATATTTGGAATGTCTCATTATAAGGGTCATTAATTTTATTTTTTTCAAAATTCATTAATGCTATATTTGAGAGTAGTAAAGAGGTTTGGATAAAATGGTGTTTGAGAAAAATAACCAAAATTCATATCATTCCTTTTTATAGATATAGCAAAAAAAAAAAAAAAAAAAAAAAAAATTATATTTTAAATTTTGAACAATGCTTAGCTATTCACAGGTGAGAAGCTACTCACCCTTAGGTGTTCCAATAACAAAATAACACATCCAGTTTAATAAAAATAATTAGAAAAATAGTAAAAAACAGAAGAAAGTCGGATCGACTCGTTTTAATTGGGTAATCACCTTTTCTCTTTTTTCTCTCCTCTTTCATTGAATCCCAACCCACACCCTTCTCTGTTCTTCTTCTTCTTCACCCTTTCTCTTTTTATTTCTCTTTTTCATTACTTCACAAAATTAATTGACAAAATTAAACTAAACCAAAAGAATAGCTTAAATCTGTTTATAGGATAACTTAAATCTGTTTATAGAAGTGTAAAAAGAAACAGGACTGAAACAAGACAACAGGCCATGTGAAATTGTGGCTACATTGAGTCCAACTTTAACCCTAAAGAGTCAATCAAAATCACTTGTGGCATTGATTTATTGTGCAATCTTCTGCACCCACTCAATCACCACAACAATTTCTCCGATTTGTGTAAACCCTAGCCCTTAGAAGAAAAATCCTATATATATATATACAAATTCGCCTATTTTGTCAGCCAATGCAACACCTTAAACCCATCTTCAAAGGTCGTCAGATACCGATTCTCCGGCGCAAGCTTATACCTCTTCTTCTCTGCCTTTGGGGATCTAATTCGTAAAGCAAACCTGGTCATTCGCTTTGAGGTTCCTTGGTGTGAGTTATATGATCTTAGGTGTCAGAATAAGGATTAGCCAAGAACAATCACATAACTTTTCATTTGATTTGCCAAGAATAATCACATAAGCCAATTTTGCTATCCACCGACAGGGAGAAGTTGTTCGCCACCGAATCATTGCTCTCACTTACAAACCCCCTGCCGTGAAATTGCAACATCCCCGGCAATTTTGACAATTAATTTTTGTCAATTGATTTTGTGAAGCGAGAGGGTGAAAAAGAACAGTGGAGAGAGGAGGGCTTTGGTTGGGATTCAATGAAAGAGAAGAGAGAAAAGAGAAAGGGTGATACCAATTAAAATGGGTGGATCCGACTTTCTTTTTCTTTTATTTATCTATTTTATTTATTATTTTATTGATTTTTTTTATTAAAACTGATATGTTATTTTGTTATTGGAACACTTTAAGAGATGAGTAGGGTGAAGTTATTCACCAATGAGTACCTAAGCAATGCCCTTAAATTTTTATTAGAAAAGATTTGCCAAGGACTCATGGCGATAGAGGAAAATTATCTAAATTTGGTAAGAAATAGGTAATAGTAGTTTATATGGTTCATTATACCCGTCCCAGTCCTAATTTTACTCCCATTAGGCTTCAATCAATTGTGTGGTGTGTTTTGAGTTTCGGTCACAGAACCTAAACCCTCTCAACAGAAACCCTCTCTCTCAGTGCAAGAGAATGGAGAAGCAACGACAGGAAGCAATAGAAGGCTGCCCCTCCAGACTACCGGCCGTCAAGTATCTGAGAATAGGGAGAAGGAAAAACCAAAAGAAGGCAGCTATAGAAGGCGGCCACATTACACCTACTCTTCCGTTTGACATCATATACAATATACTCTCAAGACTACCTGTAAAGTCTGTGTTGCGATTCAGGTCTGTGTTGCGATTCAGGTGCGTTTGTAAATCATGGCGTCTTTTAGTCTCTGAACCCGAATTCATCAAAACTCACCTAAACCAATCCATTAAATTGGAACGCCAAACCTTTTTTTACCAGGAGTTCTATCCATCCTGTTTTTACTCTGAAATTTCCAATAAATCCGAAGAAAACCTGTATTTTTTACTGAAGAAATACCGAAAGTTGAAACCCTCGGTTCTTGTAATGGTTTAGTACTATTGGATCCGTGTGACTATGGCAAAACGTGTATATTGTGGAATCCATCCACTAGAGCATACAAACAGTTATCATCTCCTATTGATTATATATTTGGTGGACTATGTTATGATTCTTCCATTGATGATTACAAGGTGGTTCTCATCCGTAAACCTTATCCTTACAATGGAGTAACTCTTTATGTTGTTTACTATTTTAAGAAAAAAGCTTGGACACAGGTTAGAGGGTTCTCTTCTTTTCCTGATTTAGGTCGAAATAGTATTAATGTGAGCGGCGTGTTTCACTTACAAGTCATGTCCTCTGTCGACATGACCTCTGCCAGTTTCTACACAGAAACAGGTGCAATTTTTTTCTTCGATGCAGTGAATGACAAGTTCAAGGAAGTGTCACTACCAATTTGTATAGAAAGGGATAGACGTTGTATTAGTTTGATGGATGTGAAAGGATGCCTTGGTTTATTTTATAGACGCCGTGTTTATGGAGAACACCAATGGCGATGCGGTGAGGTATGGGTGATGATGGAACATGGTGAGATGAATTCCTGGACTCAGTTGAGGATTAATTGCCCATATCTAAATTTTTGGTCCACCGCACATTTTTGTGTTACGGAGAAAGGTCAAATTGTGATGATGGTTGATGAAGAACATAAAGAATTGGCGGGCTGTTATCCTAATGAAGACACCCACTCGTATATATATCCGGAATTTGGAAGAGAGCTTTGGATAGATAACACCAATGCAGTTTCATTGGTGGATAGTTTACTTTTACCACCCTCTTGATTAAAGGGTACCGTAAGAGGTAATGATATATGATTCTCTGGTTTACACGATTCATGTCATTATTTTGTTATATTCTTTTTTTGGACAGCTAGTATTGAATCTATATATTGATATATTTTTTTTTCTGTGCAGTTAGACCAACTCGTTTTGATATGTGAAGATCTGTTCTTCAGATGGTAAAGCAAACACACACACACTTTTTTGATCACGTCGGGGCTCGATTCTTTTAATTTTTGTTAGTAATTTTTAGTGATTTGTTTTGACCATCTCTTTCTGTTTTTTCATAATGTTTATGGATACTATCATTTTGAATTTGTATAATAATATTTTGGAAATTTCTTTTTACTAATACTTTATGAATTTTTTTTTTTTTTTTAGTTGGTACTTACACACACTTGTCTTTTTTGAAATTTAAACTCCTAACCTCCCTTTGAGAAGTAAGGGACTGATACCACTAAGCTACTGTCCCGTTTATTTATTTGAACAATTGAAAGAAAAAAAATGTCAGTACTTTCTAGAAAAAAGAACTGAACAATTAATGAGAACAAACAATGAGTAGGGAAAAATATAATAATTTACTCAAACACATTTTATTAAAAGACAAATATATATCATTCAAAAACGTCGTTAAACTGGTCAATAATTATAACCAAATCAGTAGTGGAAATTTTGCTAAATAAAACAATCCCACAGCCAGCCACAAGCCAACTTCGAAAAATCAAAATTAATTAAATTTTCAGTGAAATTAAGTAAAACAAAATTTGACTCTGTAATCAATTCGTGCATTTAATTACATAAAATTTTCAAACCATATACCGGCTATAAGCCTATAAATCTTAAAAATTTCAGCCCCAAACTAGTAAGT
Organism: Cornus florida; assembly: GCF_030987335.1. Taxonomy (NCBI): domain Eukaryota; kingdom Viridiplantae; phylum Streptophyta; class Magnoliopsida; order Cornales; family Cornaceae; genus Cornus; species Cornus florida. Next base: position 53,868,175 of record NW_026775574.1, on the reverse strand, counting down.
CTCTTCAATCAGATGATATTTTCAAAGTCTAATGTTCCCAACCATTTTTTCATACTAAATAAATGATTTGATAATAAATCCATAACTTGCATGTGAAGAAAACATATGGGTCTAGCATTTTTTAAAATTGAAATATACTTTAGGTAAATATTCTAATTTTTTTTCATTTATTCACTTCACACAAACTAACATATATCCCTGCTTTAGGTAAATATTTCAATTCTTTGGACACCTCACCATTAAAATATACTTTGCCCAATAATGATAATTACCACATTTTTAAATGAAATTTGTCTGTAGCGCTACAGAGAAGGGATGGGTAAAAAGAAAAGCAAAGAAAGGCAAAATTTGTTATTTAGAAATCAAACACGTGAAAATCTTTCTTTGCATAATATTTTCAGGATTTGAGGCAAACAATTATTAGAAAAATTATTTAAGTTGAACAATTGAAATGGAACAACCTTGTTTCGTTAGTTAGTGAAGATGCAATAAATTGCGCTTTATATTCAAAAAGTAATGTATCACACTTCAATCGAATCCTTTACATTTTTGTTCATTCTTCTATTTATAAAAGTTTCTCCTTGCCTTAACCACTCTTTGGGCCTTTCTAAACCCTAAGATAAAATAGGCCTCATCCTTCGATTGGGTTGACTCCTAGGTTAGAACAGGCCTCACATGAAAGAGAATGGGTTGGGAGATCACTGGGCTTCCTTCTGAATTGGCGGGCCGGGCCGGACTTGGCCCGGTGGGATTTTATGCTCCTTCATTTGCCCCTTAATTTCTCTCTCATTTATGAGGGTGAGATTAATGATGGGACGTCATTATTAATGTGACGGCTCAAAGCAATGACATGGGAATACGAATGGTTTGCACAGAGATCCAAACTTTAAGTTTGAAAACTTGAAGCTTCATCATTGCGCTATGACACTTCGGCCAGCATGACGGTCCTCTATAAAGCCATTGACCTGCACCTTGGAGATTTTCTTCTGTCTTTCACATCTCTCATTCAAGCATCCAATCTTTCTGTTTTTACCTATCAGCGAGGAAATCTTTCTCCGACGAGTCCTCCAAAGAGACCTTTTCTTCTCAGCTTTCTGTGGTGACCTCTTTGAATTCATTCCTTAAGGTTTTCAATCTCTCTTGTTATTTGGGAAGCTCTTTCTCTTATCTTTTAATTTTTCCCGAGTGACTCTTCTGTTGTTGCCATAGTGAATGGATTAGAGTCCATCCGTGAAAAGTATGAAATCCCCAATGATGTTCTCATTAGGCGTTATCTTAGGAATCTAAACGCGAAGACTGGTGAGGGTTTTCTTGAAAGGGAGATCCTGTTTTCTCCACTTCACCTAAATTTAATTAGGTTCCCCCTTCACCCCTTCTTTTCTTTGTATTCAATAAATTAAACCTTTGCCCCTTGCAAGTAAACCCCAATTTCTTTAGGGTCTTGTCAGTCCTTTTGTTTATGAATCATGATAGGGAAATTAACCTTGACCTCATTGATCTTCTCTTGTGTTATAGGATCTGTAAGATCAGGCAGGAGGATATGTATTATCATCTCGTTCCTCTAGTCAATCGACCGATCTATACAAATAAGCTTGGCTCTGAAAAGGGTTGGAAGAAAGGCCTCATAGGGGTGAGTGGGGCCTAGCAAGCCCCATCATCCTGGGATTTCCCCATCCCAACCATCTTTGGCGAGTGTTCAGTCCCCTTATATGTTAAATATAAAAAACATAAGAGCGAGTGTCCTTGTGAAATTTTTCTTCCTCGCTTTTGCTCATTCCTTTGCCATTCACTAGGTATCCCTTATGATGTAATACCCCTAATTTTTAAAGGATAGTCTCGGTATTTATTTATTTGTTTTAATTACATTTTTAATTGTTTAATTGATTATTTGGCTAATTACTTATGTGTTTAATTGATTTAAGTGTTACTTGATTAATTGTCTATTTGTCTGTGTTATTTGAATTAATTGTTGATATGAATTAAATTGCGTGTATTTGTGTGATGTGATCTATGTGACTTAATTGTGTTTTGGTTTGTAATTATGTGGTAGTGATATGTTTTAATTGTTTATGTTGTTTATTTAATTTTATTTAAATTAAAGGACGTGGATTTGAATAGTAGTAATGACCAAATAAATGGGTCATATGGACTACTTGGATGGACATTAATGGGTAAGGATTATGACCCATGGGTATTAGTATATTAATATATATATATATATATATAATTATATTTATATATGGATATACATATATGTAAATACGCGATATTATATGGCAGTATTATTATTACTATATTAGTTGTATTATTTATTTTTTTTCTTTTTCCTTAAGGCAGACTTAGGGTTAAACTAGGATTAGGGTTATATGTTATATATATATATATATATATATATATATATATATATATATATATATACTAGTATAACTCTGTGAGAGAAGGATATAGATATTACGTGATATATACACAGAGAGAGAGAGAGAATACGAAAAACACAAAGAGAAAGAAACTAGGGTTTCGGCTAAGGACTTAAGGCCAGACCAAAGAGGAAGATTGAGGGCTGTTTGGGGGTTGGAACCAGAGTAGTAGGAGGCTTCGACGGCGGCCAAGGATCGCCGAAAAAGCTAGAACGAAGAGGTTAAGGTTTCAATTCAAAACCTAGAGGCAAGTTCTTATTCTTACTCTTTCCCTTATGTCTGTGTTTTATACATGCCTAGTTAATTCCAGGGATTAATCAGATAATAAATTAACCTTATATGCATGCTTAAACTGAATTAAAATGGAATATATATGTTTATATGGGTTTATATGTATTCTTTGTTGATCTTAAAATTTATTGTTTCGAACTTAGTTTTAATTCGTGTTTAGGATGTGTATGAACTTTATAAGTTTATTGGGATCATCTGGGATTAAGAACAGAAGGTTAGGAACCTTAAGGAAGATGATTAGAATCATCGGAGAATGCCGGAGACGAAGAAGAAAGGAGGTAGCAGGTTGAGAGCCGGCTCCCAAGGGCATAGAGTCGGATCCCAAATGGTTTTTAACACGGCTCTTAGGGAGAGAGCTGGCTCCCACTTGGAGGGAGCCAGTTCCCTCATGGACAGGGCCAACTCTCACTTGGAGGGAGCTAGCTCCCAACAGGATAGAGCTTGCTCCCTTGTTTTGGGAGCATGCCCTCATGCTGGGACTTTTACGGGATGACTATTTTTTATACTGTTGTTGGATTTTGGGTTTCCAGGGTTGTTTTGGATGATCATGGGCATTTAAATAATTATAATGGATTTGTTAAAATCCCTAAAAGCATAACTTATACTCTTATGCTAATAACTGGAACAATATGAAATTTTAATTAAATTTGCATTTTGTTAATGGATGTTTTAATTGTTGAAAATTATTCTAACAATTTAAATGGATGTTGTATGATTTTAATTGTGTATTAGCAGTATAATGTGCTCAGTTAATTATTTGATTTTGATTATACTTATCTCTGATTAATTGATGTATTGTTTAATTTCTTAAAAATAACTTAGCAATTAATATGGATGTTATATGATTTTAATCATACATTAGCAAAATAATATGGTCATATATTTGGCCTGATCTTATTATGTTTATTTCTGGATTTTTGATGTATTTAAATTATTGCATCAACTGTGGATTTATTTGATGTATTACTTTGGATGTTGCATCATTTATGGATCATATGCATTATATGCACTAGTATAGGATGGTGGCATATTAGAGACGGATTAACTAAAAACATTAAGTCCTACCTATTCATATATAACGGAATGGATTAACTGTGATACCCCTGGATTTCCGAATGCGGGTTGACCAGGCCCAAGTCCGAATACCCGAGGATGTCAAAACGAATCGGTAATAATCGAACACAATATACAAATATGATAAATAGGAATAAATAAAATTGCTGAAAGAAAACTCAAACGATAATCCATTATAAGAAAACCTCAGAATAAAATTTTATAAATAAGAAAATATTCTGATACATCTAATCCTCCATTACTCATACAACTCGGGAATCCATACTATGTATAAAGTATATCAAACTAATCATACTAGATTATTTGACTCGTAATGATGGTTTAATTTTCCTATCCTGAAACCATACTATAATGACGCATGTCCAGGTCCAATAGATTGGCTAGAATAATGTATATCTACCAAATCCTATGACCATATGCTCACAATCCTAGCGTAAATAGCGAAATTACTCCATGTTATTAAAAACAGTAGTTGGCTGATCATACACTTGTGTCTCCAACTAAACCACATACCAAATCCCGAATAATTAACAAAAATAAAAACACGTATGACAAAACATAATAACACAAAATATAATCCTACTTAAGACATCGTTCTTTCTAGAAAAGAAAGTCTCCTTCGAAATCAACTTGCAAAAGTTATTTTATAAAATTTCCTTTTATAGTTCCGTAGGTAATCATCCAACCTTGAAACATATCATTTAAACATAACTTAATAGCAACATCCGTTTACTTAAGCAAATTCCAAATCTTAACCCTCATCCTCCTTATAAGCGGAATGCAAACCGTCTAATGTGGATTTATAAAGTAACTTAGAACGTCATAACCTAATCCCCATACTCTAGAGGAATACTTCTTATTTACCTTCGATCAATCATTCGTCTCTCAGATTTAGTACCCTCTTTCTTAGATACTTTGAAATCTCCTCTAGTAGGGTCCTCTTCGGACTCCTACTCCTCGCTTGTCCCCTTTTTGAGAACAACCGAAGTCGTGTTGGCCCCGATATGTGGTGACCTATCACATACTCCTAAATTCTTCCTTATCTTATACTTTTAAAGTAATACTAACCCAGAACTAAACCATCGATCCCAAGTTCTGCCTTCTGGTAAAGAAATCGATAAAATACTCCTTACTCATTTTGGTCTTTATCGCTTTCGCTTTGGACCCTATCCTCTTCCTAGTGTCAACCATTTCGTAACTACAGTAAAAATATTGACACCCGCTCCTCCTAACGAATCGTAACTATTGTACAACGAATCCTACTATGGGCTTTAAGTTTTAAGAGACGAAACGCGAAAGTCATATAACAAAAGACACTCCTAAGGACACTTGAACCTGGAGTGCTCTGATACCAACTGTGATACTCCCGGATTTCCGGATGCGGGTTGGCCAGGCTCATGCTCGAATACCAGAGGATATCAAAACGAATCAGCAATAATCGAACACAGAATACAAATATGATAAATAGGAATAAATAAAATTGCTGAAAGGAAACTCAAACGATAATCCATTATAAGAAAACCTCAAGATAAAATTTTATAAATAAGAAAATATTCTGATACATCCAATCCTCCATTACTAATACAACTCGGGAATCCATACTATGTGGACCCTTAGAAAATCCCAACTGAACAGTGACTACATCAGAACACTAAAATAAAAAGAACACTTCTATGTAAATAATTCGGAAGAGTGAAGTAGATGATCCCTGCTCAGCACAAACAATCCTTACTCCTGACGAATACCTGAAAAATAATGGTGGGTCAGGCTCACAAACAAGTTTTAATCTAACTACAATCCAAGTAGAGACCCAATACACAGATTTATCCTAGACAACCCCAACAATAGTTAAGTAGTCCGTATATGTATAAATACACATTATAGGACACTCGCTAATCCATAAGTCTGTCTCAACCTGAATAGAATGTAACATGTAAATCGCACTTTACAGTGGCCATGTATACCTAGACCTACCAGGGAACATCAACTATATCTAGTTACTCATCCTAGGTGATATACACACCCTAACCATGATCCTGAGACTCAAGCTCATATCACGGTACTATAATCATATGTATATATAATATCCTTCTTAATACAGAATATAAATAAATAAATAACAAACATCCGGTCTGTCATTCAACTGTTTTAGTTGACCTAACATGAAAATGTGTAGGATTTACATTTTTGGTAAATCCATTCCGTTATGCATGAATATGTAAGAATTAACGTTTTGATCTAATCCATCCCTAATATGCCACCATCCCATACCGGTGCATATAATCCACGAAATCTATAAATGATGCAACACCCAAAGTACTACATCAAATAAATCCACCAAATCCATAAATTGATGCAATAAATAATAAATTTAAACATCAATTAAAATCTGCAAAACAGTCCAATAATTGATAAAACAGAAATAAGTGGTTCATCAATTATACTCCAAAGTAAGCATAAATAGAGTCTAATATGTATATGACCATATTATGCATCCAATGCAAGATTTAAAAATCATGTTCCAATCATTTAAATTGCTAAAATAAGACTAAGTATTTAAATCCTCCAAACAGTCCAATAATTGATGTAATATAAACATCAATTAATCCAATCAAAGCATAATTACTTCCAAATACTCAACTACGTTTATAACATGTTGTAACATGATTAACACTATTAAATCATGTATAGAAGAATTGCGAAATACCAGTAAGCAATTTAATTCACTATTCAATACTCAACATGCAGGTTTTCTGTTTTAACTTTATGTTGTTCTATTCTTAAGCATATTAATGTAATCATGCTTTCCAGTAGTTTTATACGTCCCTAGCAGTTATTTAAATCATTTAAAGCAACTTAGACAACTTAGGAATACACCAAATTGCCAAACAGAATCTTAAAAACCAACTTTTGCATGTATCTTGTTGTTAACTCGTATTTACTTTTTCTCTCTTTTAATCTTTTTTATCTATGTCTAGCTAGCTTACCTTGAGCATAATAGCTTTCTTGTGTTTGTATCCAGACCCTATTTGGGTTGGTTACCATGCAGAGGCATCTAGAGGTCGCTGATAAGAGGGCGCTCAACCTCTCCAAAGGGTTCAAGTCCGTGTCCCTTAACCTGAAGAAAGCCAACGATGAGAAGAAACAATTAAACCTTCAGTTGGCCGCCCTTCAGAATGAGAGGGATGAGCTTCAGGGTGCCTTGGAGTCTGAGCGAGACGCACGGACTGCAGTGGAAAAGAAAGCCTTGGATGATCGCACAGCCCTCTTGGGCGTTATAGGCAGAGTGGAAGGTGGGATGAATGCTTGGCATGGTCGTTCTCTCTAGGAAGAGCCTTTCGGTATGCCCAAGGGTAAAGGGATGGGTTCATTGACTGTTTTGCTCCCGAAGGACAGAAGAGGTTGTATGCTGATCCGAATGAGTGTAATCGAGATCTTTGCATTGAACCGCTCGGGAACTATACCGATCTAGCTCCTGACCAAGCCGAGCTGATCTTCGAGGAGTGCAAAGAGATAGTGACTTCTGGGGTTATTCCTCCTATCCCTACTGTTCAGCCTATGAATAATCCCCCACATACTCTTTCATCTGATGGTCATGCCCACAACTCTGAAGACGTTATCTGAATTGACTCTCTATCCCGAAGGGACGAGGTGGTGGAAGATGCCCGAGATGATGCGGGGTCAGTCCAAGAGAGCGAGAGGGGTGTTTAGGGATATTCTCTTTTTGTTTAATGTTTATTTTGTTGTTTGTTCTTTTTTATCAGGCTGAAAAAGTCTGTCTTTTGTATCCCTCGATCATATATATAAAAAGAGAATCTTTAAAGATCCAGCTCTGCTCTTCCTTTACTTTTGAAGCGTTATTTGTAAGTGTTTGGCGTTTAGTTCACAAATATTATTTTGCAAATCTTCAACCACAAATTGTCACGAGTGTACTGCATTTGGCCTGTAGTGTTGTAATACCCTAATTTTAAAAGGATAGTCTCGGCATTTTAATTATTGTTTTAGTGTATTTTTATTTGATTATTTGTTTATTTGCTTAATTGAGTTAATTATGTTATTTGTTTTATTTAATTGAATTAATTAATTTAATTGTTTAATGGTTTAATTGTATTATTTATTTTATTTAAATGAATTAATTGGTTTATTTGATTAACTTTGTTTTATTAATTGTTTAACTATATAAAATACTATTAGGGTTTTATGTTTTTATGAAATTTCATGGGTTAATATAGCCGCCTTTTAATTAGGATGGAATTAGAATTTGGTTTTATAAAAGCCTATATATGTATCGTATTGTGTCTGCCTAGGGTTTAAGCCACACATTCAATTTCGAGAATAGAGGGAGTTTTGCGAGACAAACAGAGAGAGAGAGTTAGGGTTTTGGCTGAAGGTCGGACTAAGGAGGAAGGGAGGAAGTCTGCTTGTGGATTGAACAAGAGCAGTAGGAGGTTTGACAATAATTAGAAATCGTTGGCAAACTCAGAGACGGCGGTTTAAGGTTTCAAAACTGAAACCGAAGGCAAGTTCCTATTCTAACTCCTTCCCTTAAACCTGTGTTCTGTGCATGCCTAGGTAATCTCCAGGGTTTAAATTGACATTAAAATTGGTCTTTTAAGCTTATTTGAATTAAATTTAAATGCGCTGAATAAAACTGTTTTGTGGTTGATAATGATTTTTGCTTAAATTCTGATTTTCATTGATTATAAACTTGTTTAAATTTCATGTTAGTGATACAGGATGTGATACCCCCGGATTTCCGAATGTGGGTTGGCCAGGCCCACGCCCGAATACTCGAGGATATCAAAAACAAATCGGCAATAAACGAACACAGAGTACAAAAAAAATAAGAATAATAAATAAAATGCTGACAAGAAACTAAAATGATGATCTAATAATAAACCTCAGAATATATTTCCATTAATTAATAAACTCTTCTGATACAACTGATCCTCCAAAATACAACTCGGGAATCCATACTGTGTGGACCCTAGAAAATTCAAACTAAACAAATAATAGCAATAACTGTCTAAATCAGGAAACTGAATTATAAAGGAATTCCTATGTAGCATCGGAAGAATAAAGTAGACTGATCCCTGCTCAGCACAAACTACCTCTATTCCTGATAAACACTTGAAAAATAATGGTGGGTCAGGTCCACAAACAAGTTCTACTTTACTACAGTCCAAGCAGAGATCCGATACACGTACACATCCTAGTCAATCCAACAGTAACTAGTAGTCCGTATATATATATATATATATATATATATATATATATATATATATATATATACATACACTAAAAGAACCTCACTAGACTATAGGGTTGTCTCAACCTGAATAGTAGGCAACATGAAAAACGCACATATAGTGAACATGAGTACCTAGACCTACCAGGGTACACAACTACACTATATCTAGCTACACATCTCTGGCGATATACGCGCCCTAACCACTGATCTTGAGACTCAAGCTCATATCATGGCACCACACTTATATATATATATATATATATATATATATATATATAATTTAGTAACCATCCTATCCAGTATAAATTAATCCTCCATAAGTCATTCAACTTGTTTAGCTGACCTGACTTGAATATAAGTAGGACTTAACATTTTAGTTAATCCATTCCCTTATATAATAAATTAATCCTCCATAAGTCATTCAACTTGTTCAACTGACCTGATTTGAATATAAGTAGGACTTAGCATTTTAGTTAATCCATTCCCTTATATAAAATAGGTAGGACTTAACTGATAAGTTAATTCGTCCCTAGAATGCCACCGTCCCATACCGGTGCATTAAACCACATACTCTAACAATTGATGTAACGATAAAGGAAATACATCAAACAATCCAAAAATAACTACGTAATATGATATCAAGTTATCACCAAATAGGAATGACTTATTATTTATTTAAGCTTCCTATATCATATGTCTTACACAAACTGAATCTTATACATGATGATATTTTATTATACCATCAAATAAGCATTCTCCGTATCCAATTCATCCTACACATTTAATCTCAATTGCTAAAACATTTTAAAAGATTAAATCCGATCGTTTGTTTAAAACATTCAAATAGCAAGCATCATTATGATTGAGTCTATTTAAATTTATTTAAACCCAAACCTAATTCCTATTTAATGTTCAGGAATCCTAGGCATGTTTCTACGTTCCATCATTCCACAGATATGAAAAATACATAATTTAAACATATAAAAATTCATACGGGAAATCAAATCAAAATCATGCATTTATCAATTCATAACACAAGAACAGATATGAACCAATTTCATAAAACCTATGTTCTAATCCAATTAAACATGCATAATTATTTAATTTTATGTATTTAATAAATCCTGGAATTTCCTAGGCATGTACAGAAACACGAATCAAAGGGAAAGAGATAGAAGAAGAACTTGCCTTAAACTTTGGATTGAAAGTTAAACTTCTTCTTCCTTGATCTTCTCTCTACAAGAATTTTTTCCTCCTTCCTTTCTTTTCCTTCTTCCCTCTCTAACTCTCTCTCTCTCTCTAGAATATATCACGTGAATATTTCTAACCCTCTTTTACAACCTATAGCTATATATTTATAGGCTAAATAAAATAACCCTAACCCTTTTCCCAATCCAAGTCAACTTAAAAAATAAATATTAAAATATTAAAAAGGTAAATAAAATATGTTAAGTATATAATTTATGTATATCTTTATTAAATAAATAAATTATGCACATCCCATTATTTATTAATAGATTATCCAATAATACTTAAATTACCATAATATTATAAAATAACTTAAAACATAACACGTATCAAATCTATGTATATTTTTATTATTTAAATATAAAACATATACATCAGATTGAATATTACTACCCAAGTTACCATAAAAGTAATTAATAAATTACTTTCCCTTTTATATATATTAAAAAAGGTAAGTAAAATATGTTACGTATATAATTTATGTATATCTTTATTAAATAAATAAATTATACACATCCCATTATTTATTAATGGATTATCCAATAATACTTAAGTTAACATAATATTATAAAGTAACTTAAAACATAACACGTATCAAATCTATGTATATTTTTATTATTTAAATATAAAACATATACACAGATTAAATATTACTATCCAAGTTACCATAAAAGTAATTAATAAATTACTTTCCCTTTTATATATATTAAAAAGGTAAATAAAACATGTTACGTATATAATTTATGTATATCTTTATTAAATAAATAAATTATACACATTCAATTATTTTTTAATGGATTATCTAATAATACTTAAGTTACTTTAATATTATAAAGTAACTTAAAACATAGCTCGTATCAAATTTATGTATATTTTTATTATTTAAATATAAAACATATACATCAGATTAAATATTACTACCAAAATTAGCATAAAAGTAATTAATAAATTACTTTCCCTTTTATATATGTATATAATATATATCTATATATATATACATACACAACTATCCATGCGCAATAATCCATACACATCCAACCTCATATCCAAGTAGTCAATGGGACCCAATTGGTTGGCCCATTACTACTAACCATAATCATAAAAGAAAAATAAAATAAAATAATAAAAGAAAAGAAAATATTTAATTTACAATTAATCAAAACACCATTTAAGCACATAATCTAATTAAACAATTAACACATGGATAAATACAAATAATACATAGACACGTAATCAAATAATCAAGTAATACCTAATTCAATTAAACACATAAGCAATTGGTCAAATAATCAATTAAATAATTAAAAATACAATTAAAACAAATAAATAAATACCGATACTATTCTTTTAAAATTAGGGGTATTACATTCTTCCCCCCTAACAAAAGGAATTCTGTCCTCAGAATTCGCCTTTACTTTATTCCATTATGCTTGGAAACTGTGAGCAAAAAACATCCTCCTATTCCCAAGTAGACGTAACCTCACTATAAGGGCTTCATTTAACTCTAATATACCAAGTGGTATACATGATTCCTATATTTTAGGAAACAAAATAATTATACAATGCATAGGTTGCATCATTTAACAACGTAATCCTCCCATGTTGACAAGGGAATGATCTACATACCTCCAAGTGCCATAGAATATACGCACAAACTCCTATGCACCCAGCGCTAATAATTTGGTAACGCTAATTCAGAGGCGACTGCCTCAATTGCAAAATACAATCCTCTAAAAGTCAATATAATAAGTAAAATTGTCCTTTCTCCAAAAATCGTCTTTCTTCCTACATGGAAAACAGAACGAGCAAACTACTCCCTGATTGAAAAACTTTAGTATACGAGTTCAACTATTTACAACATCCCATTGTCGCCTCCCAACCACGCGCAGTTCAATACAAAGGGAAGTGTCTCTTTCTGACATATTTTTAAATGAAGCCAAGGTCTGATTGTACAATCTTTACTTTCATTTCCAACCAACAAATGAGAGGTATGCATTGTGAAAGATACAAAACCTCCAAAGTTGTCACACTAGCCTCCTTGTGCCAATAATATCATAGATAAAATTCCGACAAGTGAAGTAAACACTTCCAACTGTCCATGAAAATCTATGATATACACCTCAAACATATCCTTTAAGGTCTAATTTAATCTCTCAATTAATTCCTTCGTTTATAGATATGAAGTAGAGCTGCTGCTCCAAAATCTTCATAAAGCTCCTTCGAAATAGCACTTTGCATCCATTAATATGGACATCCACATGTTATAATACCACTATCACTGAACTATAGAACTACTATGAAGTTCTAAAATAAACATCACTCAAATTTATGTTCTCAAGCGATCTTTCTCACTCCACCACTCGGATTCCATATGGAAAATTGAAATTCCAAATCAATGTCGATCCTTCCCACCGACCGTTACTCCTAGTTAATTCAACTTCCATATTTGTTATAGGAAGTGGCTAAAGATTCCTATGATATTCGATGATAAACTTTCCACCTTTGTAGCAGGTTTTACACTTAGGGCAATTATATATGCATCCTTATCTGTATCTGTTTACCAAAACTGATATTTGATGTCATGATGTACCTTCTAACCGTCTGAGCACACCGAGAAAAATTTTAAACTTTCCAGCTCAGTCGCCCGACCATCATATCACTATTTACATAAATTACTAAATCCTCTTCGAGTACCTTAAACTCCATCTGAGTAAGGTAACACTGTCTCCAAGGTCAGCTCCAATATTCAAAGTTGACCTTCTCAATTACCGTAGTAATAACAAGTGTTATTATTGCACCTACTATAAATGCATCTAATAACTTAACAACTAACCGAAAGATTAAAATATTATATCGTTTATTGAGAGCATCCATTTACATCATTGCTTCCACCAGACGGAACTTGATATAAAGTGTGAATCACCACTATAATCCATTTAAACCGTCTCGTGATCCATTCTATTCGTATGAACTGAAGTCCTACCAGTTCGAAATAAACAAGAATCAAGCTGACCTAATGTATCAGTCAACCAATTTCCCATCCAGAATCCTGACCCTTGTGTAAAATCAGAAATCCCGCAACTGAATCTATAAAATGCTCTCTCATTTCCACTTTAGTATAGGAAATGGCTGCAAAGGAGCTAGTGATCTTTGATGGTCCATCTCCACTATCTAATAAATATTAGACTTAGAGAGAAATCACTATTTCCCTTCTCCTGCCTATCGTAAAGCATCATGTTTCCACTAAGATGAAGAACTAAAAGTTGTGAAACTCAGTCCGTACATCCTCCATCCAATTTGTCTATAGAAATTACCATTAGTTCAGTAATACCAGCTTTCGTTTGTATCCAACGTTTAAATTGGAGAACCTTCAAAAGTGAATTTTGTAACTAAATCTATCCACCACTGATCCGTGATAAACTTGCCGATATTGAAAATCAATCAGTAATTGCATTATCAATAGTCAATTATGACTTTAACTCAACAAAAGTCAACAAATTACGACCTTTCCATACATACCATGCATCTCATCTTTATATAGGTGTTTGATCTCACCATCTTGTCTTTGACACACACTGCTTCTTTAAAACAAGTTAATGACAATCCAACTTCTTTGTCTAACTTCAAAAGAATATGAAATCTTTTCATCCTCTACGTAAGTCATCAATTTCCTTGCAACAGCTAATTGTTGCAAATTGTGACTAAAAAAATAATTCCATATTATTTATGGAAATGAAGAGACTTAGTTTCTTCCTCTATGTGCAACGCTGAAAAATTCCTCCTAATGACACACCATCTTGAATAAATTCTTGATTAGGAATTTACTGATGAATATTTATTCAGTCTCCTATCCTCACTCAGTGTCATTCCAATAAGTACTTAATCCAGTACTAAATCCTCCTTCCGACTTGGTCACAACATCTAAAATTTTCAAGAAGATGTTCAGTAAATCCAGCACCTCTAATATATCATCATGGCGTTACAATGATCTTTATTTACCACTACCTCACGCATACCGAAACATTAACAACCACCAATATCATGGCGTTATAATATGATACGAATCTATACCTAACGTAAAGTATATCAAACTAATCATTCTAGATTGTTTGACTCGTAGTGATGGTTTAATTATCCCATCCCAAAACACATCATAATGACACATGTCCAGGTCCAATAGATTGGCTAGATTTATGTGTATCTACCAAATCCTACAACCGTACGCTCACAAATTTAGTGTAAATAGTGCTATTATTCCATATTATTAAAACAATAGTTGGTTGATCACACACTTGTGTCCCCAACTAATCCACATACCAAATTCCGAGTAATTAACAAATAAATAAATAAAACACGTTTGATAAACACAATAAAATAAAATATACTCCTACTTAGGACATTGTTCTTTCTAGAAAAGAAAGTCTCCTTTGAAATCAACCTTACTAGATTGTTTCAAAATTTCCTTTTATAGTTTTGTAAATAATCATCCAATCTCAAAACATATCCTTTAAAACATAGCTTAAAAATACAAATGTTTGCCTAAGCAAATACTTAGGGCTTAACCCTCATCCTTCTTATATGCAGAATGTAAACTGTCTAACTTGTCTTTATAAAGCGAATTAGAACGTCACAACATAATACCAATGCCCTCTTGTATGTGATTTAAAAATTATGTATTTCATTCTGATAAGAACACATCCGATTCCCAAACTCCTGAACAATACTTTTTATATACCTCTTTTAGAGATGATAAGAAAGCTTAATTATTTGTAGATTAATCAACTCCAATTCTACTAATAACATTTGTTATACTTCTAGCAATTCAAATCACCTCGCGCGATCATCCATCTTCAAGATTTAGTACCCTCTCTATTGGATACACATAAATCTCCTCCATTAGGATCCTCTTCGGCTCCTACACCTCGTTTGTCTCCTTTTTTAGGATCAACTGAAGTCGTGTTGGCCCCGATATGCGGTGACCTATCACGTACACCTAAATCCTTCATTGGTTTATACTTTTAAAGTAACGCTAAACGAATCTAGACCATCGATCCAACTCTGTCTTCTGGCAACGAAATCAATAACGTACCCCTTTACTCCTTTGGGTCTTTATCGCTTTCGCCTTGAACCCATCCTTTTCCTAGTGCCAATCATTCTATGACTACAAAATATAATTGACATCAGTTCCTCCTAACAAACCGTAAATAGAGTACAATGAATCCTAATACGGGCTCTAAGTTTTAAGAGACGCAACGCGGAAGTCACATAACGAAAGATACTCCTAAGGACACTTGTGTAATACCCCAATATTTTAAAGGTATTATTTATTAGGATTAATGATTTTATTTTTATTTAAAATAATTTGCTTGATTTATTTAGGATTAATCACTTTTATTTTTATTTTTAAATGATTTGTTTTAGTTAAGTGAGTATTATGATTTAATGGTCTTGTTTGTATTAATTTATATTTCATGATTATGTATGATGATTGATTGTTTGAGTGCGTAATTATTGATTTAATTGTTGATGTGTTAATTTTATTAGTATGGTGTAAATTTTTGTTTGTTTATGTGTTTCATGTAATTAATTATTTTAATATAAGTGTTTATTTAATTATTTTATTTATTTAGATTAATTGGTTTGGGCTTAAGGGAAGTTGGACCAAAGAATATGGTCTTGGGCTGAAATGAAACCTTATTAGGTTAATTAATAAAGTCCCATGGTTATTTTATGATTTAAATGACCAGTTTTGGTGTAATTATAAATATATATATTTAATTATATATAAAAATATAATTAATTAATAAGTTTTATGGAAGGATATATATATTTATGGATATATATATATATATATATATATATATATGATATATGATTTAATTAACCAATGGTTAATTATGGGAGATATATATATGTATTTGTAATAAAATATGTGTTTATATATATTATATTTTTTTAAGAGTATTATTTTTATTATTTTATTATTTTATTCGGTAGTCCTACTTGGAATAGGATTTAGGTTTTAATGTGTATAAATATACACATAAGGTTTAGGGTTAAAGAGTTTACACATTAGAAAAATAAGAAAGACAGAGAGAGAAGAAGAAGAGGAAGTTAACAAGGAGTAGGCCGGATCTGAGAAATGATGCCAGAATTGAAGGAGACAATTCAAGATTGAAGCATCAGTTTCGTTTCGAAACCTTCATGCAAGTTCTTTTCTAACTCTCTTCTTAGGACCCATAAGTTTATCACCTTGAGTATCAATATTCAGATTAAATTTATTTGTTTAAAAATCATTGTTAGATTGGATTAATTAAAAACATAAATTATTATAACTGATCTTTTGAAATTTTGGATTTTGAATTGATATATATTAGGTGTTGTATATATATTTTAAAATCAATGTATAGGTGGATTTGTGACCCAAAAGGATTAATCAGGGTTTTTATATTTTTTCGAATTTATCTGAAATTTTCTGTAATTTTTCTAGATTTTTAGAATATTTTTAGAATGGGTTTGATATTTTTTTGGAATATTTTAGGATTTATTTTTGAATTATTTTTATAATAAAGTATATGCACAGTATACATCAGCGCATCACATAGGTGAGGATTAGGTAAGTTGCGGTGTGCAGCACTTTGGTGCACCACAAGGCATGACCATTTGATGATCCTGATGACCAGCAAACGATCTAGTGCAGTCAGGTGTATGGGAAGAGTTTACACTTAATGATCTGGGTCGTTGGAAGGAGTTGATGGGTGTAGGAAAATCCAGTGTCGGTGTGTTCAAGAGCGCATGGATTTTGGACCATTGGATGAGGTGTAACGAAGAAGATGGATCCAGTGTGGCGAGCTCATTGAAGCAGAATGGATCCAACCAACCAGAAGACGCCACCTCACTCCGTGAGTAAGGAAAGCGCGTGGACGCGGCTGCTAAAGAAGGGAAGCGCGTGGATGCACATGCAACGGGTCTAGGCACGTGTGGCGGCGCGTGAGGGAGTGTTTGGAGTCCCGGAAAGCTCCTGTGGGGTTTGGTGAATTCCCAGAGTTGATATTTTAGCCGTTAGGGTTGAGAGCAACCATTTGAAGGGGTATTCTTGGTGTTCTGAGAGCCATAGAGTACTACTACGGTATTAGTAGCATTTAATTGGCGTATACATAATTAATTAATATTTTTGTGATGGAAAGAAAGGTGGATATATATATATATATATATATATATATATGTATATATGTGGTTTATTTAACTTGTTAGTTTATTCAACTTGTGATTAGTATGGAATGAAGTATATATATATTTAACTTGTGAGTTTATTCAACTTGTGATTAGTATGGAATGAAGTACACACACACACACACACACACACACACACACACACACACATATATATATATATATATATTATATATGGAAGGTATTATACATATATATCTTGTATAGTATATTGTATATGTATATATCACTTAAGATGATTAAATTATTAGTCTTTTTTGGTATATATGGATAGGCTGTTATTAAATTAATTATATGCATATGATATGCATGAAATGCCTAGGTATGTGTTGTTTTGTTGATAAGTTAATTTGCCTATGTATGAATTGTTTGGTTTGTAAATTAACTTCTAAAATTTGGTACATGGTTGAATTGGAGGCATGGATAAGTTGCCAAAGGCGTAAATATATTGCCTAAGTATAGGGATGAATAAAATATAAATAGTAAGCATGGATGAGTTGCTTAGTTAAAAGTATAAATATATATACTTAAGGAGGCATGGTTGAATTGCCAAGGTATAAATAAATATACTTTCAGGAGGTATGGTTGAATTGCCAATATATAAATAAATATATTTATAATGGCATGGCTGATTTGCCAAAGTGTAATTATAATGTTGTGTGTTAAATGATTAAAATATATCATCTATGGTTATTGTTTGTAAGTTGAATTATGATTAGATATTCTTCAATTAGAATAGTCTAGTACTTACAGGTTAATGTATTATTTTAGACATATTAATAAAATAATACTGGTGGTGACATGGATGATTTGTCAAAGCCTAGATATGGATTGTGTGATTTAAATACTTAAAGTCGTTATTGGTTTTGGAATTAAATATAATGTTCTTTTAATTATATTTTATTGTTTAAATTATTAAATTGTTGTCTAGGATGGGATTAAGGTTAGAGGAGTTTCCTTAAAAAGAAATTGTTGATTGGTCTATGTATAATTATTAATTAATCATTGGTGAATGGTTTTGATAATTTAATGAACCTATTAATAGGTAGGATTATGGTATTATATATAAGTGTTTATATATATTTGTATCGTTGTATATTAAAATTAAAACTTTATTAGGAATGGTTTTGATCAGAGATGATCTACTTATTGGTTTTCAGAGGTTTGGTAGAGAGAACTTGCTCATAGGGTTTAACCCACGATATATTTTTCAAGTTATTAGAAGTTCCAGTCTCGAGTTTGAGGATCCGCAGCTGGGAGACTGTCATTCATCTATTCATCTTATTTACTTTTAAGTAGTATTGTTTTTATTGGATAATAGATTTTGGTTAAGGGGTCTTTGAGTTACGGGATTTCCGAGTTGTAACCATTGGAGAATTATTAATGGAAATTATTATTTATTAGTTTTTCTTCAGCGTATTATTTATTCTTAATTTCAATTTGTAATCTGTGCTTGTTTAAATACTTTAATTATTTTGATATCCCCTAATCTTGTACGCGGACTTGATCAACCCATGTTCCAAAATTAGGGGGTATCATAGTTGGTATCAGAGCACTCCAGGTTCAAGTGTCGCTAGGGTGTTTTTCGTTGTGTGACTTCCGCGTTGTGTACTCTTTTACTTAGAGCTTAAGTTTAAGATTCATTGTATTCTAAATTCGGTTCGTTAGTGCGTTCTAAAGTTAAATCGTTTAGTCTTATTAGTAAATAGCATGACATCGATTTGGAAGGTATTTGAGGAGGAAAAAGGATCAGTGCCAAGATCGTATGCTAAATCAGTACGTAGGGAGACAGTATTTAATGTAGAAACTGATTGAATGACATAGACTAAAAAGGTCGATAGTTTACGTTCACATAGTAAACACAGATGCGAGATAGAGTAGCTAACTGAATTGTGGAAAGTTATTACTTCTACACTTAGTATTGTTCAGGAATGATGAATTTAGTTGCAAAATTGGTTTTTAAGTTCTGTTTTGAGGATTGGGGTGTTTTAAGGTTATTTAGATCAAATTAGGTGATTTAAATGGTTGAAATAAACTAGTTAAAATCTCAGAAGGCATAATATACATTAATATGCTAAGGACTTGAATAATATAGAATTTTTAATTAACTTACATGTTGTAAATGAAGGATTTAGTTGCTTAATATTATTCGAACAATTTCAATTTAAATTTATGTGATTTTAATCATGTATTGGCATATAATATAATCATGTATTAATCGGATTTATATTATGCTTACTTCTGGTTTATTTGATGTATAATTATATATGTTGCATGAATTATGAGTTTTATAGATTTATGCACCATTACAATAATATGGAGGTATTTTAGAGACGGATTAACGAAAAAGTTAAGTCCTACCTATTTATTTATGGATTGTATGGTTTAATGCACCGGTATGGGACGGTGGTATTCCAGAGACGGATTAACCAAAGAAGTTAAGTCCTACATATATATTTATAAGGGAACGAATTAACCATAGCGTTAAGTCCTACTTATTCGTGTCAGGTCAACGAAATAATTGGATGGCATACCATTGAAATAATATGGTTGGATAGTTTACTTTTATGTTTGGATATAATGGATTATATATATATATATACATATATATGTGCCATGATATGAGCTTGAATCTTAGGATCAGTGGTTAGGATGGAGGTGTATATTGCCGATTGAGATGGGTAGCTGGATTTAAGGATGTGTGGGCCCTGGTAGAAGGAGGACTAGTGACCACCTTTGTGTGCATTTTACATGAGATACCCACTATCCGGTTGAGACTACTTTAGTCCAGTGAGAGTCTCTAGTGTGTACTTATATTTATCAATTATATAAATATGGAATTAGTTAATTACGAGATGTGTTTGCTAATTATGAGTATGTGGGGATGGGTTAATTTCTACACGGATAAAAGGAAGAATGAAAATTTGGATTAAATAACCAGAGTTTCATGTCATGGATTCGTGAATTCCGATGACGGAATTTCTTTTGTTAGGGGGGAAGAATGTAATACCCCAATATTTTAAAGGTATTATTTATTGGGATTAATCATTTTTTTAATTTAAAATAATTTGCTTGATTTATTTAGGATTAATCGTTTTTATTTTTATTTTTAAATGATTTGTTTTAGTTAAGTGAGTGTTATGATTTAATGGTCTTGTTTGTATTAATTTATATTTCATGATTATGTATGATGATTGATTGTTTGTGTGCATAATTATTGATTTAATTGTTGACGTGTTAATTTTATTAGTATGGTGTAAATTCTTGTTTGTTTATGTGTTTCATGTAATTAGTTATTTCAATATAAGTGTTTATTTAATTATTTTATTTATTTAGATTAATTGGTTTGGGCTTAAGGGAAGTTGGACAAAAGGATATAGTCTTGGGCTGAAATGAAACCTTATTAGGTTAATTAATAAAGTCCCATGGTTATTTTATGATTTAAATGATTAGTTTTGGTATAATTATAAAAATATATATTTAATTATATATAAAAATATAATTAATTAATAAGTTTTACGGAAGGATATATATATATATATATATGATTTAATTAACCAATGGTTAATTATGAGAGATATATATATGTATTTGTAATAAAATATGTGTTTATATATATTATATTATTTTAAGAGTATTATTTTTATTATTTTATTATTTTATTTGGTAGTCCTACTAGGAATAGGATTTAGGTTTTAATGTGTATAAATATACACATAAGGTTTAGGGTTAAAGAGTTTACACGTTAGAAAAATAAGAAAAACAAAGAGAGAAGAAGAAGATGAAGTTAACAAGGAGTAGATCGGATCTGAGAAAAAGGATGCTGGAATTGAAGGAGACAATCCAAGATTGAAGCGTCGGTTTCATTTTGAAACCTTCATGCAAGTTCTTTTCTAACTCTCCTCTTAGGATCCATAAGTTTATCACCTTGAGTATCAATATTTAGATTAAATTTATTTGTTTAAAAATCATTGTTAGATTGGATTAATTAAAAACATAAATTATTATAATTGATCTTTTGAAATTTTGGATTTTGAATTGATATATATTAGGTGTTGTATATATATTTTAAAATCAATGTATAAGTGGGTTTGTGACCCAAAAGGATTAATTAGGGTTTCTATATTTTTTGGAATTTATCTAGAATTTTCTGTAATTTTTCTAGATTTTTAGAATATTTTTAGAATGGGTTGGGTATTTTTTTGGAATATTCTGGGATTTATTTTAGAATTATTTTATAATAAAGTATATGCACAGTATGCATCTGCGCATCACATAGGTGAGGATTAGGTGAGTTGCGGTGTGCAGCACTTTGGTGCACCATAAGGCAGGACTATTTGATGATCCTGATGACCAGCAAACGATCTAGTGCGGTCAGGTGTATGGGAAGAGTTTACACTCAATGATCTAGGTCGTTGGAAGGAGTTGATGGGTGTAGGAAAATCCAATATGGGTGTGTTCAAGAGCGCATGGATTTTGGACCATTGGATGAGGTGTAACGAAGAAGATGGATCCAGTGTGGCGAGCTCACCGAAGCATAATGGATCCAGTGTGGCGAGCTCACCGAAGCAGAATGGATCCAACCAACCAGAAGACGCCACCTCACTCCGCGAGTAAGGAAAGCGTGTGAGAGCTCGTGGACGCGCCTGCTAGTGAAGGGAAGCGCGTGGATACGCGTGCAGCAGGTCTAGGCACGTGTGGCGGCGCGTGAGGGAGTGTTTGGAGTCCCGGAAAGCTCCTGTGGGGTTTGGTGAATTCCCAGAGTTGATATTTTAGCTGTTAGGGTTGAAAGCAACCATTTGAAGGGGTATTCTTGGTGTTCTGAGAGCCATAGAGTACTACTACGGTATTAGTAGCATTTAATTGGCGTATAAATAATTAATTAATACTTTTTGTAATGGAAGGAAAGGTGGATATATATATATATATATATATATATATATATATATGGAAGGTATTATACATATATATCTTGTATAGTATATTGGTATATGTATATATCACTTAAGATGATTAAATTATTAGTCTTATTTGGTATATATGGATAAGCTGTTATTGAATTAATTATGTGCATATGATATGCATGAAATGCCTAGGTATGTGTTGTTTTGTTGATAAGTTAATTTTCCTATGTATGAATTGTTTGGTTGGTAAATTAACTTCTAAAGTTTGGTACACGGTTGAATTGGAGGCATGGATAAGTTGTCAAAGGCGTAAATATATTGCCTAAGTATAGGGATGAATAAAATATAAATAGTAAGCATGGATGAGTTGTTTAGTTAAAAGTATAAATATATATACTTAAGGAGGCATGGTTGATTTGCCAAGGTATAAATAAATATACTTTCAGGAGGTATGGTTGAATTGTCAATATATAAATAAATATATTTATAATAGCATGGCTGATTTGCCAAAGTGTAATTATAATGTTGTGTGTTAAATGATTAAAATATATCATCTATGGTTATTGTTTGTAAGTTGAATTATGATTAGATATTCTTCAATTAGAATAGTCTAGTACTTACAGGTTAGTGTATTATTTTAGACATATTAATAAAACAATACTGGTGGTGACATGGATAATTTGTCAGAGCCTAGATATGGATTGTGTGATTTAAATACTTAAAGTCATTATTGGTTTTGGAATTAAATATAATGTTCTTTTAATTATATTTTATTGTTTAAATTATTAAATTGTTGTCTAGGATGGAATTAAGGTTGGAGGAGTTTCTTTAAAAAGAAATTGTTGATTGGTCTATGTATGATTATTAATTAATCATTGGTGAATAGTTTTGACAATTTAATGAACCTATTAATAGGTAGGATTATGGTATTATATATAAGTCTTTATATATATATTTGTATCGTTGTATATTAAAATTAAAACTTTATTAGGAATGGTTTTGATCAGAGATGATCTACTTATTGGTTTTCAGAGGTTTGGTAGAGAGAACTTGCTCGTAGGGTTTAACCCACGATTTATTTTCCAAGTTATTAGAAGTTCCAGTCTCGAGTTGAGGATTCGCAGCTGGGAGACTGTCATTCATCTATTCATCTTATTTACTTTTAAGTAGTATTGTTTTTATTGGATAATAGATTTTGGTTAAGGGGTCTTTGAGTTACGGGATTCCCGAGTTATAACCATTGGAGAATTATTAATGGAAATTATTATTTATTAGTTTTTCTTCAGCGTATTATTTATTCTTAATTTCAATTTGTAATCTGTACTTGTTTAAATACTTTAATTGTTTTGATATCTCCTAATTTTGTGCGTGGACTTGATCAACCCGTGTTCCGAAATTAGGGGGTATCACACCACCTAACCGGTTCAGAGAACAAAATTGAAAAGTAATCAGCAAAACCCTTACAAATCTCTTCTTCCTTGCAAAACATCTCCCCATCCACCTGAATCCTCCCACTATGATTGCCTCTTTTGTGAGCATTGGCAAGTCTATGAAAAAAATTTGTATTGTTGTCACCTTCCTTGAGCCATAAAGCTCTAGACTTTTGCCTCCAAGAAATTTCCTCCATGACAGCAATCTCAGCAAACTCCGCCTGATATTCCACCCTTCTAAGCTTCAAGGAATCTATCAAAGATCCTTGACCCTCCAATCTATCAATGTCTGCAATCTCAGAGAAAACCCGATTCTTTCTCCACGTAAGATTACCAAAAACCTCTTTGTTCTAGACTTTTAGGTCAATATACAAAAACCGCAGCTTACCTGCAAGGGAATGACTAAGGGTGCCAGCAACATCATACCCCACCCACCAAGATCGGACACGATCCAGAAAACCCTTAGCCCGAAGCCACATATTCTCAAACCTAAAAGGGGATCTTCTACTGCACAACCCACCACAATCCAACATCAAAGGAACATGGTCAGACAAAGGACGAGCTAAAGTGGTCTGGATAACATCCGAAAAGTGCTCTTCCTAATCACTTGACACCAGGAATCTGTCAAGTCTAGAGAAGGTAGGAGGAGAACGACCACTAGACTAAGTAAAGGGCTCACCCACCTAAGGCAGATGAATCAAACCAAAAACATCAATGAACTTTGAAAAAGACTCCATCTCGACCGTCCACCTACCACCTGACAATCTCTCAAACGGGGAACGAACAATATTGAAATCCCCACCAATACACCAAGGCAAAGACCATCTCCTATGAGCCACTCCCAGCTCCGCCCAAAGCAAATGATGCACACTATCCTCAGTAAGGCCATAAATGCCAGAAAAAGCCCAACGAAAATCATCCTCCAACACAGAGAAAATGCAGGAAGCAGAGAAAAGCCTAACCTGAGATTCCATCAAAGAGACCTACCGGTTATCCCACATCACAAGAACACCACCCGTAAAGCCAATAGCATCCAGAGCAAACCACTCCACAAATCTACCTCCCCATAAACTACGCACCAACAAATCTGTCATCGTCTCAATCTTTGTTTCTTGCAAACACACTACATGCCCACCCCCTTTACGAATCACCGCCTTCACCACTTTTCTTCTAGTCGGGTCATTGAGACCCGGGACGTTCCATGAAAGGATTTGTAGCTTCATAAGGAAACAACAGATCGGATAGACACATCCCTCCCTCCACAACCCTTTTCCCTAGAACCCCTGTTCCTTCTTTCATAAGTGACAAGTGCCGTTGGGCTCAACACTCCCCTCTCCTCCACCTCCAACTCCCTCGGCAGGCTCCCCCTACTCTCCCAACCACCCATTCTGTCCAAATTCTGAGAAGACAGAACCTCCAAAAACATATTCGTCGCCTCCTCCATTCGACCTTCAAAAGAAACTCCCAGTAAAGAGCCAATCTCAATTCCTTTCTCCCTCACCCAATTCTCCTCCATAACAGCCCTTCCTGAATCAAAACCAGCCCCATCCTCAAAGACCTCATCCGGATGCACTGGTGCATAATTTTCTATACCTGTATGTAACTCTCTTGAGTGTCTGGTTATATCTGATCAAATACTATTCACAAGTTCATACAGATTGTTAGACATTTTGTACTTTGTTAAGGGTTAAAGGAATACAAAATTAAGTGAATCATATGTTGTGGGAAAGCTTATAAAGTCTGTTTTGTGGACATACAAGGTTTTTTAGGAGATTAGATATGTCAAATTCTAACATCGTCTGATCCCCCAGTACAGCTGTCTGTTCCAATTGCAAAGCTTGTTTGAAGGAGTTCTTTATGGATTCATGGAAAAACACATTTTTGCTTCTGGAAACACTTTAGAACACACTTAGGAGTAATCCAAGTCAACTTCATCATTGATCCCAAATGAAGTCCAAACTATTTCACAATTTCGTAATTGGTTTGAACTAATTTCACTACTTAATTAGTAAGATTCTAAGCGTTACAAATTATTAGGCAACATTCTAAATATGTGGTCTTCTAGTTTACTTACCTTTCCTAACTTGAATGATTATTCTTCTTGGAGAACTATATTGATGTCATCTTGGCTCAGTCTATAATCTGCAATCACAACTTCAATGCCGATGATGATCCAACTGTTGAAGTGACTCAACTCTATGAATGTGACCAAAACTGTCTTCTCAAAATATGCCAACATTTGTCCTTAACATCTTTCAGCAACTTTTCTAGCCATATTGAGAGCTATTCCATCCGGTTGAACTTCAAATTAATAAAATTAATTCTGTCACTCCCCAACTCCTCGGGAGCGCGAGATAACATTTAGCTCTAAAAGTGACAATAGCACCTCAAACCAATCTCAAGAAAAGCCTGTTTTGATTTAGTGGTAATAGTAAATACACCAAATTATTTTGACTTCCGAAGTCTATATCCAATGGTATATATGAAATAAATTTAATTAAAGGTACTGCTGGCCCAAAACTTATATAAATTCAGCAAAACACGTTTTCATTAAAATTTCACCAAAAATAATATTCTAACTAAATTTATGTGAAACCAGGACCAATTGAAAGCTAATAGAGTATGTTTTAATCTCAACAAATTACTTTAATAAATACCTGTACTAATAGAGTCAGATATCGTGGAAAACAGTAGGAAAATTCTGCACTAAAAATCACTTTTCCACTGCAAACTATCCCCAACTTCAAAATTCCATAACTAGTGTAATTTAATATTCCAAGATCTCATTTACAAATGACAAGTCAAAAGTATAGAAAATTCAGTCCAAAAACCTTCATGTTCAGTTCAATTTCCAGCACAAGAGTGCATTTCAAAATTAACAAATCCTTCAACTAATTTCATGTTCAACAAAATAATTTGACAAGAAACATTCAAGTAGAATCTCTAATTTTTAACAAATAAAACAAAAAATTTTAAAAAAAAAGAAATATTTTTTATATTTGGATTAGGTAGCAACATAGATTTGCTCAACTTGATATTTTAAGTGCATGATGGGTGTATCAAATCCACTATGGACTTGGAAAATTGACTTGTATATAAAAAATTATTGGATAAGGGAATAGTTGCAGTTCTGATTATATATATATATATATATGTTGAGCAAGGAAATATAGTGGTTGACCTATGTGGAATTTGAGATGAAATTAAGATTCTCATAGGACTCAGATTGTTCAAAAAGATCACATAGGACACTGGTGTTGCAAGTTGCTCTTATTTCCCATATACATGTAAAAGACTGGAGGACGTAAAAAAGAATCCACTAAGGTGAGCTCTCCTTAGGGTGTTGGACTGTTGAGTTTTTCTTGATCACTCTCCCTAATGACAGGAAATTGGGGGATTTTTTTATTTATGTCGCTGACCCAATTGCTGTCTTTCTCAAAACAATTCTGGAATCGTACGAGTTACTTCCCTCATTTCCTTGCAGGTATTTGCTTAAGATTATTGGAAGCGGAGAGAATGTTCGCCTACAGTATCGTTCCCTACGGAAGATCCTGATCTCCCAAGCCATGGAGAATATATGTTCGACACAGCCAGTTCAGAATAGTAGCTGATGCACCTAAATTTTCTATACTACTTTAGTCTCCATAGGACATACTAGAATCTCACTTTGTTGTCCGATATGGGTTTTTTTTGTAAGTTATTGTGCAATAGTGTTGTTTATTTAGCTAGAAAAGGAGAAGTAGTTTGTTCGAACAGTTAGAGTTGCTGTTTAGAAGCTTGTAAAGGAAAGGAAAAGATGAAAAGCATAACACGGCCACTCTAGGGTTTGGCAACAAGATGTTTGTACTCGACACAAAATTGAATAACATTTGATGTATGTTTTGTGTCATCTATTTGCGTGAGAGGAGATGAGTTGAGTTCCCTGTTTGAAGCGAACTCTTCAGTTTAATTTTGTTTGATTTGAATTAGATTCTAGCTTCCAAACATGAGTGGAGGAATTGGGTGTGTTTCCCTTGTACATATATATACTTGTTTCTATAGGAATTGGCTGTGTTTCCTTTGTACACGTACTTGTTTCTATTTGATTGCTTTTTGATCATTGTATATTTAGGACAGGGACAATCTTGTCTTATGGAGAAAACAATTTATTGGCAAGCATGTTGAAAGCAATTCTTGTGTTTAATTGCAACAAGAGGATGGTGAAATTACTTATGCATGCTGGGCACAATTTCTTTACATCTCTTCAATTAATTTTATTTCACTTTTTATATTGCATTTACAGCTAAACTGGTTCTGTCACAAACTTTATAGATTACATTATACTTTTGATGGGATATCAGGACCTTTTGAATCAGAAAGGGTGTTTTTTTTTTATTTTTTTTATTTTTTTTTTTAATGATATTTCCAAAGTCCAATAGGATGGCTTGTAATGGTTGCTCAATAAACACACAGTATCCTGAGCTTGGACTTGGATTTGTGTCTCAATGTGATTAAAACATCAATTCTCCTAACTAATATATATATATATATAAAAAGAAAGGAAAGGATGGTTTACATGCATAAGTTAAAGCTGGCAAGTGTGTTGTTAAATCACTAGCTATGTAGTATGGACATTGAGATGGGACACGGATAGCATGGACACTGACATGGGACACGGATCCGACACAATATGAACACGATACATTAAATTTTTTAAAAGTAAGACACGAGTACGACTTTGACACGACTATATATAAATATAAATTTTTATTTATATACATTCACTAGCAAGTGGAAGAACAACCCCAGTACCTTCTATACTACCAGGCTCATTTGAAATGACTGTCCACACACTAGAATGTCATGATTTATTCAATACACCCCACATGCACTCAGGACTCACACTGCTAGAAGCAGGGAGAGATCACTAATTTGAATTTTTTTCTCCCCCATGAAATTTCATGCTATATATTGTACAATTTCAAAGCAGGGAGTGATCACTAATTTGAATTTTTTTCTCCCCCATGAAATTTCATGCTATATATTGTATAATTTCGTAGAAATTGTTTCTCTTGCGAAATTACTAAATGACTGTCATGAATGGTCAACCTGTTATTGAATCCTTCTGCCTATAGGTTTTTAACGTATCGGAAACTCCTTTTATCAGATGGGAAATATAATGGCTGCCATAACTTCGTCTTTGGGGCGGGAAACATGACGGTTCGAAATACTTGGGAAAAAAACAGAAGGGGATGGAGATGTTCATAAAACTAATTCAAATCTAAGAGGCGTGTCTATTTTAGTTGAGCGGGGTACATAAGCTTGAATCAGTGCACCCATTGGATCATTGCGTCTAATGGCTGCTGAGTGGGTGTTGGATCGGTGCACCCATTGGACGTCTAATGGCTCGGATTGGACCATTGCGTCTAATGGCTGCTGAGTGGGTGTGTATGGCAACGAACAAACATAATTTCTTCCATAAATAGCCGCAAGGCTGCTCATTGGTAATCAGCCTAGAGCATGCAGAATGTAGAGAGTTCTGAATTCTTTTCTTCCTCTCTAAACTTGAACACAACTACAGTGAATTCAAGCCATACATATGTTCTAGTGGTCCGAGCCACACAGACCCAAATCCAATGGGGTGGAATCATATGTTCAAATGGTCCGAACCACTTGGTTCGGATCAAGCCCAATTCATTATTTTAGTAGTTTCGTGCATATTAGATAGTTACACAATACGAGTTCTATAAATAAATCGATTGTTGTATCACGTAAATTGTCTTAAAGATGGATTGTTGTATCACGTAAATTGTCTTAAAGATGGTATTTAATACTAACATCGGTCCAAGTCCCTTATATTTTATTTATTTATTGTTATTAATCTATTGTTGTTATTTGCATTAGCATACTATTATTTATCTCATAAATATATTAGTATAAAATTTGTTTTTATCTTAAATACTATATAAAACATATATTTTCAACAACTGCAATCTCACGAGCCATCGAATTAGCTTCCTTGTAAATAAACTGTAACTTAAACTCCCCATGGGAGATCTTATGTCCATCACAATAGTAGCTAAAAGAATAAGAGCCATAGCACCCCCATTAACTGAGCTCACCAAAGCTTCTATGTCAGGTATATTCAAATATCATCTTCTCAAATCCCCAATCAATAGCTAAACAAAAACAATAACTTTTCTAAGAACCATAGCTTTCGCCATTGAAACACTTAAAAAGAAATATGAGCAGCTTCATTATCTCTCTGTCTGCTGCTTTTCAAAGCAGAATGGCGAGGGTGGTTCAAGTTTCTATAAAAATAAAGTGAATGTGTAAATTTCTTGCTAGGATAAATATATCAATATATATATATTATTTAACTTGGCAAGAAGGATGGGGTGAGTCAAATCTGAACTCTGATACAATTTAAGAGAGTGTCTCTACCAACTTAACTACTGAGCTCATCCCATATAAATAAATAATTTGCTAAAGGTTTATCTTCTAAAGGTTTATCTTTATACTTTCATTCACTCTTCGGTTTCTTAATATCCTATGAGGAAAAAATAGAATAGTTTTATAAACATTTTTGTCAACTATTATTGACATTTGGATTTTATCATAAAATTCTTATAGTTTTCGAATTAATTCGAAAATCACGGGTCTTATTACTTTTAAAATATCCACCCTACTTTATATGATAATATATCTCTTTTATAACTCCAAAAATTTGATTTTTAGCCCCAAAATATTGGACTGTGGTCTAATTTAGTAGTTGATCTACAACGAGTTGATTTAGTAGAATAATATTGAATAATATAATATAATAAGTAATAACCTATCACGACCCAAAATCGTACACACTGAATAAACTGAGTTTTAAATGAAAAACCCATAGTTCAACAATAGAACACATTCTATCATGCCTCTACCAGCCTGCTATCTAACACCCACAACTCCACTTGCAACTCACAACAGAATACGGTTCAATCACATGGAAAACATTCTGTTTACCAATGACTAATCGACACGTGGCAGGATCAAATATAACTTACCCTTAGCAATTTCAGCTGGAGGGTTGGCCAGAACTTCAGTTTGGAGCCGCCAAGAGTGGTTAATCACCTACAGACAGAAGGACTCATGGGAAGAATTAGAGCGAGTGACTAATCAGGTGAAGACATGTGGCGAGTTTTAAATAGAACTTGCCACATACCAATTTAAAGACGACTACAAAAGTCCAAGTCTAGGAAAAGATTGTATACATTAAGGCCCATGGGAATCGAAGTGGAAATAAGCTAAAGACAAATGATAGACAAAAGAGAGAGGAATTCCAAGCTACGATCGTAAGGTGGGGATAGCGTGCAAGTCTGAAGTTTTACCACTTCAAAAACACCGCAACACCTTCTCTTCTAGTCTGCTTTGAACTTTTACTATGATCACATAACCAATCATAATCATATATATGCCAATATACTATGAAATGCAATGTCTTCCATACCATAGTCCCGTCCCAACACAATACACACAGAAAACTGCTAACCGACTTTAACAAGGTGAAATTGATAGCTATCCTTGGTTTCAAATCAGGCAACCATTTCGGGCATAGTATCAATTTTTTCACGTCCAAATTCAGTATGCGCTTCCTCTAGGTCGAGTTAGCCTTGGGCTAGCGAAACCCGGTTCCATTTACGAAACATTTTCTCACAATCCTTTTCAAACACATTTCTTTAAAAAAAATTATTTCAACCTCACTTTTCCTAAACCATACTCATGCCATGAATGAAATTGACATACATATGCTTGCAACTTTATCAATTTAGCCAGATATACTCATCATTATCATCATATATATATATATATATATATATATATATATATATATATATATATTGTAATATTTTCAATTTTACCATTTTTGAATCTCTGGAATTTTTTTATTATCGAGGGTATTTTGGTCTTTTTTTGTTTTGCGTACCGGACACCGTAGGGTATGCCAGATGTGTTCGAGAATTGATTGGGGCATTTCATTGAGTTCATGACCTTTTGAAATGCAATGGTTGCCATTTTGGTATTTTTTCATTTTTTAGACCGAAAAGTTCCGAGTGGGACTCGCTACCAGAATTGTTGTGCACGGAAGTTGTGTCACGAGTTCGTTGCATATCATGTATATTTATTTTGTACATATGTTTGTTGACACCCATTTTGGTAATTGGGCTTGGACTACAATTGGGCCTGATGAACAGTGACATGGCAGAGGTTTGGGCCATAAGAAGATATTGGGCTGAAGAAATGTGGTAATAAGTTTGGGCTGCAAGACATTTTACTCTACATGGGCTGAACAATAGACTTAGGCTACGGTTGGATAATAATGATGCAGTTAGAAGAAGATTGAGTTGTTGCATGGAATATTATCTACAACATTATAGATGGAATTGGTTTGGATAAAGTTGAAGTAACAGATAGATAGGAACGAAAGCGATAAATACCAATTGTTTATCTACATGGTGTTATGGATTACAAAAGAAAGGGCAATGACGTGGCATATTTCACATGAGAACAAAGCTACACACAAGGGCATCACTGATCAGATGGATTATTTTTGAAATGTTTTTGAACTTTATGTTGGATAAGATTTATATGTTTACTAGATTTTGGTTAAGAAATAATCTAGGAACTTTAGTTTGAATTTAAATTTAGTATTTAGTGATGAGGTAAAGTTTTATTGTAATTCAAATACGTATTAGTAGGAGTTTGTTTCTAATAATTTTTATAAATAAACAAGGAGGTATGCTGTACTAAAGGTCCAGCACCCTCAGAATCAGTATTATTATTATTTGTTTGCTTCTTCAAGCTTTTCTAAGAATAGCATCCTTGTTATTTCTTCTTCATCTCTATCTCTCTATCTCAAATCTCTCGATCTCTCTTCCTCTATTCTCATTCTTTCCCTTTCTCTTCTTGCTATATCTATTTTCTTCCCCTTTCTATTCTCTTGTTACGTTACTATAAATTATTTACGGAAAGTCCTTTTAACTAAGGCATTTTTTAACCCAAAAGAGGAATTTATTTGTTCCCTTTTTCCTTACATTGTCTGAAAGTCAACTTTCTCAAATGGACTAACGTTGACTATTTACAATCGAACCACACAAGTGGTTCTGGCACGCCCGGCTTACATCAATTTGAGATCGGCTCCAAAAAGCCGATTTTAGGGTCAACAATGTTGTGAGACTTCTCTCCGTCCTCTGTGCGGCGCCAATCAGAGAGTTACGAGGAGGCCTTTTGCGCGCACACAAAGAATTATGATGAAAGCACTGTTGAGGAATGGAAGAAGGCACTGATTGAGGTTGTTGACATTCCGGGTTTCAATGTTGACAATGACCTTCATATTGGGTAATTTTTATTTTATTTTATTTATTATTATTATTTGTTGTACTTCGTGATAGTGTTGGAACTAGAGGGACAAGGACAAAAGGATAAGAATCACAGGATTATTTGTTCATTAGGTCCCTAAAATAACTTCAAATGAATATTGTTCAAATTATTTAAATAATTAAGTATAAATTAAAAATTAGAATTACTAAAGAGAGAAGGATATCATAATATTTTCATATTTTTTGGGCTATTTTTAACATTCTGGCCATATTAAACTGGTTCAACCCCCTTGAACCGGTTCAAGGGTGAAATTTGGTTCTTAAGGTGGGCACACTGCCCATGTTGAACCAGTTCAAGTTCCCCAAAACCATTTTATCTTGGCAAGTTCCAACTTTGGACCCCTAACTTCGAGCAGTTATAACTTCTTCATTGAACCGATCTAGTTTTACTCGAACCATATATAAGGTTAAACTCCTTTTCTATGGTAATGAAGATATTAAAGTACTTAATGAGCAACCCTCATCAAGCTACAATAGAGAGGAATATGATAGTATTGTAGATTTTCTTAACTGTCTACAAGAACTTTACATTAATCCTCAACTATCTATTGATGAAAGTACACATATCATCAATCAGATAAGAGAAACTTCTTTACAAAATGAAGCTCTCCTTACACACTTCGGCTATCATTTTAATTTATCTGATAGTGATACAGAATCAGAAGAACAAATCCATGTTTTCTCTGATCAATCTGACTCTGACAAATTTAATAATTCTGAAGACTCGGAATCAATCGATGAAGAAATACAAGCTGACCCACAGCCTTTCCCATCGACGTCTCATAGAAGAAAACGTGCGTCAGACACTATTCTAGATGAATTTTTCTACGGTGATTTTCCTCCAATAGAAGAAATGCACCCAGCAGAAGAAACATCTATTCCAGCCTCTGGTACACCTGCCGAGACTTTTAAAGCCGCAGAACCAAAACCTACTGCTTCTGCCACTTCTTATAATTACGATTATATGACCTTTCCTACCTTCATTAGAAAGGATGACCTTAATAAGTTTCTCAGACCCTTGGTACCTTCACGACGTCATTTTGGCCGGATAACTCAACCACGCTGGGCAATTTCTCTAATTCCCTCTAGGCTATATTAACACACTTGCCCTTTGGTGACTCCGCGGCGACCTGGTTTTCTCAAAAACACTTTTATCAAAATATTTCCCCAAAATCCCCTTTTTCTTTTTATACCAAATACTTTCCCTTTTTCTTTTATGCCCGATGCCATGGATACATGCTACATATTTTCCAATAGTATAAAATGAAGGGAATTTAAACTTCACAATTTAACAGTTTGCTTCACAGGAATTTTTAGGAAAATATCATAAACACATGGCATGAAAAATTAACAAATTAAGCATATTCTTTGATACATTTCAATTAAATACACATAAGCATGTTTTTCATACAATTTAATTTAACACAAATAATCATAAACTTCATACATGACAATTATATCATTCTCAAGGCTAATAACTCAAAATTAAACATACTTTGCAACAATTAATGAGAGATAACTCACAAAGGAACAAGAAAAACATGAATTAGGAACTCCTACCTCAATTTTATGCAAAACCCCCAATTTTCACCTCAAACCCTAGGATTAGAGATTCTCCAAATGGTGGCTAAATGAAGATTGTCTCTGATGAACTCATAGATCTCGTCATGAGCTTCAATTTGCCACAAACGGCACTTAAAAACACTAAATATTGAAGGAGAAATCTAAACTTGAAGTTTTGATTGAAAAAAAAAAAAAAAAGTCTGAGAGGAAAAGGAGAGAGCAGTGGGAGAGAAAGAGAGAGAGAGAAATTAGAGACTAAAAATAAGGTGGTGGTGGTGGGTCCCACCAATTTCTTTTATTTTCCTTTTTTTTTTCTTTTTAATTTACACCACCTACATACATAAGTACACATTAAACAATTCCACAACTTTATATAACACTCTAAATAGAATAAATATGATGCAAATGGACCCAACTAAAATTTCCGTTAGTAACAATTCTGATAGCGGGTCCCACACGGGATCGTTCGGCCCGAAAAATAAAAAAAATGCGAAAATAACAACCCTTGCATTTCAAAGAGTCATGAACTCAATGAAACGCCCTAAACAACTCTCGAACACAACCAGCACACTCCGTAGTGCCCGGTACGCAAAAAGATAAAAGGCGAAAATGCCCTTATTACGATAAAAATTTCGAAAAAAAATAAAAAATACCGAAAATTGGAAACATCACAATCTACCCTCCTTAAAGAGATTTCGTCCTCGAAATCTACCCTCCTTAAGGAGAAGGCTACAACCACGCAGTTCTTGAGAACACCTCACAAAATCCTGAGACTATGAACTCTCCGGCGTTATTGCTTTTGACATCGGACGTCACCAGTCGATCACACATCACTGTCACCAAAACCAAATGTGGTTACCCATTTCTCCCTTCGTCATAACACAAGATTAACTAGACCTCACACCTGACTCAAATGGAACATCAGTCTGCTCTACATAGTCACATGAGGCTCTAAGGCCCAAGAAAAGAACAGTTAGCAGACCGTCGAAAAAGACAATGTCTATCCTCAACACGTCCTTCAAAGGACACACTAAACCCCAAACAAGAAATCATGTCCATTTTTCAATCAATCTCAACTCTAGTCTACACATCCCTGATAGCCCAACCACTTGCTATCTAGTTCGTAGCTACACTGCCACATAACCGTACCGACAACTACTAATCCCACTATATGATAATCATTCATTACACCCACAACTCATAATGATTAAATAACGAGTCCCCCAATGACCGCATAAACATTAGTCACCAAATCAATAAGCGTACTATCCTGTACTCAAGACACAAATTCTCGAAATAAGATCTTGAATAATCAAACAGATCGGGCATTGGGTCCTACCTAACACACCTCATCACCCGAGATAACTTCCTGAATCCATATATACCACCACACTGACATACACCCAAATACCATACTCTCACTATTTGTGTCAACTTAAAACAATTATTGACCTTTGACCCGATATCATGCTAAATATGGACTGACTTAGGAGAAATGGTTGGCCAGGCCATTCTCATCATCGATCCGATCTCAACATAGACGTCATTCTTATCCTCAGGTCTAAACCTCAAATACAACCACACATAGTCCACAAAACAACCACGAGATCCACTTTCTAATCAATCCATCGCTCTACATAACCTCAATAACTATACAGTCATATAACAACATGCTAAAAGCAACACGACAATCATTCCTCAATCACACAATCATAACAAGCTTAAAGTAACACGACACCAAAAGTCACAATCATTGATCAGCACTAAAGATCCCTAATTTCCTCATAACATCCACACCAAGTAAGCAACTCCATGATATCATTCAGTTTAATTCTTACTTCTTCAAAACATATAATACAACTGTCTCATGCCTGAAATCTCAAAACCAAAGTCAATCATTCCTATTATTCCTCAATAGAATCACACATTCACTTCCTCTAATCACAAAATTCTTAAGCAATATTGACACTTATCCTCAAGACACCGCTCGAATTAAACACCTATAAAAACATCCGAGTACATGACTCATATCCTATCACTTAATCATCCTTAGACTGTGATTCACGACACATTTCCTAGCCATCACCACTAGTACTAAACATTAAAAACAAAACCCTATTCGGCAACCCGTGCCTCACATCCTACCAACTCCACCTCCCTCCGTGGGAGTAAGTCGACCCTGTAATCAGGACCTCAATCGATGAACTCTAATAGCGTAACAAACCATTCACAAATGCGTTTGCCCACGGACACACACAACTCCTAGATGGAGAACAAGTCTAACGACAAATGACATCCTTGCCAGGACTAGAACAAATGGAAAAGGGTAATGAACCCCGCTCTCACAAGAGACTGACAACTCATACCTAAATGCACTCGATAATTGTCACATGCTACTCATCGTTCGTCCAACCGTGGACACCTAATCTCTCTTGAGATGAAATGAACTCCTTATACACAAGGAGAAGAACCAACTTGGAAACGCATACGAGACCACGATCACCAATCTAAGCGACCTCGCCATTAACGAATCGTCCTACACAATCAACACAGAAAACTCGTACAAACTTCTCCGCAACACTATGCTAACTGAAACCAATCAGATAAAAGCACCAACACCCTCAACATACTAACACTAGGAATCATCACTATACTTTAGATACCGCGTCCTGTCCTACCCAATAATCTCCCAATGAGAAACTCTATGAAATACAACGACACATGATCACCCATTTCATCTCTACCTTCCCAGGCGACACTACCTTGATCTCCATGCACACAAGACTCGTGACCTCAATCACAACGACCCATTGACTCGCCAAAAGAAAAGGGTGCCTATCTGGCAACATTGTCCTCACTGACTCTAACGACTACACCATCCACAATCGCCTCAACTGGCACACAATCCATCACCTACCTAACAACACACAACGAATAACTCATAATTTCCAAACCGCATTTGGATCATACCTTAAACCACTCTGCTCATCAGCATTAAACATCACACTACAACACCATAAAAACAAAATGAGCACAAATCTCAAAATGCCCAACATCCAATTGTCACCTCAATACCATCAACGATGCCATCAATCATTAATGCTTAACCGACAACATCAAACCACTCTTTCTAAGTGATCTACGCATCCAAACAAGAAAACTCCATACCCTAAGTTCAACATCGTTACTTTTCCCCATTCCCTCTCCCTAAAACATCCTTAGTCCCAACAAAAATCAAATGGGACTACCAACTGACCTACAAGATCGACCTCGTCTCGATCACTCTAATTATTAGTTTATCCATTCGAATCCTCAAACAACAAGCACTATCTCTTGATACTCCAAATGTAATCTAAAATACAATCTAAATCCACAACTTTCAAATTCTAAAACACAATTCATTTGATAACACCATACTCACCAGCTATCACTTCATCCATAAATAACCAAGCACTCCAATGACCCCATATTATCGGCCTTATTGTGTAATCGTGCACTACACAACTAAAACTAACCACTATACATCACCTCAAGACCTTCTAAACAGTCGTGCCTACCTAGAACCCCGCTCATCTACTAAGCCATGCAACCGACTCACCGAAAGTCGATTACCCGCAACACGCCCTCGTAACTATCCTAAATGCAATCACTCCTTGACAAACCAGCCTCTAGAACAAACTCTTACAAAACCATGAAATGATCTACATCCCGTAATTGGTCCTAAATCACCATAGGCCTACAGAGCCCAACAAGTCCCCATGACAGTCAGAACCAACACGCTTCCTTAGACTGTACCAAAAGATACACATTTACAACTCATAGACTACATTTGTGACTTAAATAATCTCTATCACACCTACCATGTCCGGTTTGTTGAGAAACTCCGCACCAAATCGTGACCCAAGTCACTAACACTAACCTTCTATGGTCATACCAAAACCCTCACTCGCACACCTGACCTCCACGGTCACCAGAACACAAACACCAAAGCATGATACTCTCACACAACGTAGTCACGATGCCTTGAAATGCAACCCGTTCGAAGTCGTGCTCTAAGCACCACACAAAATGCAACAAGAGGATAAAAATAGCTATAAACCAAATAGCTCAATCCATAAGCTAAAAGACCAAGCCATCCATTCGATAAGAACTAACACCCAACCACCCTAGAGCAACCGAGCTCCTTGCCAACTCAGGTCAAAATTCACACAACCATCCCATGCTCGACCGCATAACCACATAAGAACAAAGCCATATACGTATACAAAATGAATGAGACCCATAATACTACTACATGAAACACGTTAGCATATACCATGCTCGTTACTTGTCGCATCAACATTTAAATTAGAACTGCACACACCATGCCTATCACTTTTGTTACCATACTCCTCATACACAATCAACATGCTTTTCTTTTCTTTCACATTTCCTTTACACGATTAGATCATCTAATTATTCCTCGTACATGACCATGTAAAACAAATTTTAGCATTTAAACACGAAAATATTTAGCAATTAGGCATGCCCTCAAAACTGTAAAAATATAAGCATGTGATCATGTAAACAAATAAACAAGTAGGCATGCTTCTCAAACATTTAAACGCTTTAGCAAATAGTCACATAAAAAATACAAACGACTTCCCACACAACCCTAGGTTGGCCTCTACCCGTCGTCCTAATGGTTTTCGAACCTTCGCTCTGATACCAAATTTTGTAACAACCCTAAACTGATATCAATTATAAAAAAATTAAAAAAAAAAAAAAATTTGGCATGGCCTCTATTAAAAAGGGTACTACAACAACCTACTTAAATACAAAAAAAAAAAAAAAATTATGCAATGTCCTCTCATGGACCTTGAAGACTTATCCAACCTGTCCCAACACACAATACAAATAATATATTCCAGCATCCCTTTCATCCATTCATTATGCCTCAATATGGTTCATCTAATGGTGGAACATCCACATACCATTTAATCTAAATTATTGTAATTACAGTCCCAAAATATATGGTTAAGATCTAAAGTCCACGTCTTACAACGTTTAGACAACTTATAATAAAGTTACAACCCATAAATATAATTACAGTAATAAGAGTCCACAAATCTCTATACTGAATATAACAAACTAAGGTTTTACAAAAAAATTATGGGACTTAGATACAAAAACAGCAAAATGATCTTCTAATCCAAATTAGGCCTGTGGTGGAATATTATCCGCCACTTCTTTCCCGTTTCCTGAAAAATGTTAAATATAAGGAGTGAGCAAAATTGCTCAGTAGGTGATGCCTAAGACACACCTCTTGTAACCTTGTGAATCCAAATAATAAATAGGATAATAGGAAACGGGGTAATGCTGAGCCGGGAAAAATACAATATCAATTCCAAGTTCAAAACAATTTAATGTCGTGCCATGAATGCAATGTCATGCATGTCACTCCCCATTTTCAAAAAACATCCATCACTTCATAAACTATTAATATAATCCGTCCTTTGGTAACTCCGCAGCGACACGAGAGAAGGATTGGTTACTGTCCCTGACCCTTGGTACCTCCGCGGCGTCATTTTGGGCCTAGATAGCTCAACCACGCTAGGACAATTTCCCCAGTTCCCTTTAGGCTATATTAACACACCGACACTTTGGTGACTCCGCGGAGACCGGGTTTTTTTCAGAAACACTTTTATCAAAACATTTTCCCAAAATTCCCTTTTTCTTTCATGCCCGATGCCATGGATACATGCTACATATTTTCCAATAATATAAAATGAAAGGAATTTAAACTTCACAATTTAACAGTTTGTTTCATAGGAATTTCTAGGAAAATATCATAAACACATGGCATGGAAAATTAACAAATTAAGCATATTCTTTCATACATTTCAATTAAATACACATAAGCATGTTTTTCATACAATTCAATTTAACACAAATAATCATAAATTTCATACATGACAATTATATCATTCTCAAGGCTAATAACTCAAAATTAAACATGCTTTGCAACAATTAATGAGAGATAATTCACAAAGGAATAAGAAAAACATGAATTAGGAACTCCTACCTCAATTTTATGCAAAACTCCCAATTTTCACCTCAAACCTTAGGATTAGAGATTCTCCAAATGGTGGCTAAATGAAGATTGGCTCCGATCAACTCGTATATTCATGGGCTTCAATTTGCTGGAAACGGCACTTAAAAACACTAAGTTTTGAAAGAGAAATCTAAACTTGAAGTTTTGACTGAAAAAAAAAAAAAAAAAAAAAAGGAAAGAGTGGGAGGGAGAGAGAGAAATGAGAGACCAAGAATAAGGTGGTGGTGGTGGGTCCCACCAATTTATTTTATTTTCTTTTTTCTTTTCTTTTTAATTTACAGCACCTACATACATAAATACACATTAAACAATTCCACAACTTTATATAACACACTAAACAAAATAAATATGATGCAAATAGACCCAACTAAAATTTCCGTGGGCAACAATTTTGGTAGCGGGTCCCACATGGGATCGTCCAGCCCGAAAAACAGAAAAAATGCGAAAATAACAACCCTTACATTTCAAAGAGTCCTGAACTCAATGAAATGCTCCAAACAACTCTCGGATACAACCGACACACTCCGCAATGCTCGGTAGGCAAAACGATAAAAGACGAAAATGCCCTTGTTATGATAAAAATTCTAAAAAAAAATAAAAAATGTCGAAAATTGAAAACATCACATATATATATATATACAAACATTATTGCATGGACAAAAATCCCCTTCAGTGGAACAGTAACATGTTTTAGCTGGTGGGAGATATGTGACTCTCAATGAGCTACGTGAATTAAAATTCCATTGTTGCATTAAGCAGAAAATACTTTAACCGTGTATGTATAAAATAATTTTATATACTGTTTATGTATTTTAGGAAATACACGAGAATTAATTTATTATTTAATTTCATAAAACATTATTATTTTATCTCAAAAGTTCAATTGTGCGTTTATCATTTTTTCCTCCCAAATTTCTGTTCTAGGTCTGTGAAGGTCGAAGCGCTCCTCGGCAATTTTTTTCTTTGGTAGGAATTCACATCTTCTACTTGATTTTGTGTGAATTTGATCTTCATTTTGGGTGTTTATATGAAAATTTGTTAGTTTATTGCTGTAGAGGTTGGTGTTTTACGCATATTGGAGTTCATGTGAGTTCAGGGTACCCTTAAATACGTATATTTTCTGGAGTTCATGTGAGTTCAGGGTACCCCTAAATACATAGTATTTTTTAAAAAAAACTATTCTTTTTTTTTTCCAGGGAAAAAAACTTTTCAAAAATGAACAAATTTTAAGATACATTTTGTAAAAAAAAAAAAATTATATAGTTAAATATTTATCAATCATAATAAAAAAACTGTTGTTAAAGTTTAAAATTAATTATCGTAAGAAATAATGAAAAGGAAAAATTATAGCTAATAAAAGAATATTTGTTGATATATTAATTATTAATCGAGCTAGTTGGAGCTTTATATGTCTTCAATTTTCTTTTCAAACTCGTCTCTAATCTTTCTGATAGGCCGAAATAGATTGGGATGGATTAAATTGACATTCCTACTTTGAGTGGAATAATTTAAATGTATAATCGAACTACTTCAATTTAGATAGACAAAGGAGAAAGGAATTCCACACTAAGATCATAAGGTGGGGATAGTGAAAGTCTGAAGCTTTACCACTCCAAAAACACCGCAACACCTTCTCTTCTAGTCTGCTTTGAGTGGTCAGATTTGAACTTTTGCTGAAAACATGGCCACTAAAAATCAATTAATCATTCTTATACGACTGTCTCCATCCGTCCCCGAAGACCCAAAGTCGTCTCATATAGACTTTCAGGACAAATTAAAGAGTAATTGAAGGGTTAGAAATTGTGGTGTGGTAACTTATTCCACATGGCATCATTATTAAGAGTCAAGTCAATTTGTGGTAGTAATAATAATGTGATTCTGGTGAAGACTTTTCTGATTTAAACCATATCTTATATTATTCATACATATATTATTATTACGGATAAATTTCACTGATCTCTTCTAAAATATACTTTAACTACACAAAAAAAAAATATATATATATATATATATATATATATATATATAATTTTTAAAATTACTCAAGACTTTTTCTAAAAATCAGTATGACGAGAATAGTATCAACAAAAAATTAGTTAAATTCTCGTATTGCCCCAATAAAAATGGCAAATTGCAAAAATACCTAATCATTGAATGTATATAAATTAATTATACACACACACACACACACACACACATAAAACCTTAATCTCAAATCTCATTATACATTCTTCTTCTTCAAAATCATCTGAGAAATGAAGTTGAATACCTGTGGTTTTGTTACTTCTTATTAAAAATATTTCCAACTCTCTGTTTCCGGTTAGTGAAAATACAGTAAAAACATGCATTTCTAAACCTGCAAGGAACTCTTTCATTGTGTGAAATTTAATTTTATTAGAAAAATTCTAATAAAAAAAATGCTTATTTATTAGAAAAATATATATATCCAAGTGGGTGAACTCGGGTTTCGCAAAAAAAGTTCCAAAATTGAGAGTCTTCAAACCTGTCTAACCAAAGATATTTCCCAGACAGTGGGTCAGCCCAATCAATCTGTAAAAGGTTATGTATTAAATGTTTATAATCTTCATACCTTTATACTTAAAATTTTGTTTTTAAATGTTTTATTTAGTTTCTTGAGGTCGGAATTCTGGGAACTCTTATCACTTGTTGGATGTGCAGTCATGAATATTGTGCTCTAAAGTTATACAAGAAGAAGCAGCATAGCCTTTATGCCAACTACTTCGGGTCATAGATGAATCATAATTTCTCATTCTAATTTATAAACCACCTTACCTTCAATCAAACCACATGTTATCCAATTCTTTTTACCTAATTTTAACGATGTTACCTTTTGTCTTCGCATTCTGCTAGCATTAGCCTCAATATGGATCATGTCATGCACTCTTTTTAACCGACTAACTTAAAAAGTCTTTTGTGCACATGGCCAACCATCTTAACCAATCTTCTCTTATTTTGTCTCTAATTGGTATCACTTCAGCCATGTCATGAATGTTCTCATTTCTAGTTTACTTTTACTCTCTTACTGCACGTCCATCATAAAAAATAAAAAATAAAAAATAAATACATTTAAAGTCTAAATCGTTTAATCTTCTATTTATAT
This sequence comes from Cornus florida, assembly GCF_030987335.1. Lineage (NCBI taxonomy): Eukaryota > Viridiplantae > Streptophyta > Magnoliopsida > Cornales > Cornaceae > Cornus > Cornus florida. Next base: position 53,824,145 of record NW_026775574.1, on the reverse strand, counting down.
GGTAGTGATTGCTAAATAGAAGTAAAATTTTGTAATTATAAATTGAAAATTTGATATATATATATATGTTCGTTGAAGTTTAGTTATTTAATGAATGTTATATTATGAGTTTAAAAAATTAATTGAATTTAAATCTAATAAAAAATATATATATCATTAAATTGATATTTCTATATGAGACAAGGAAGCTAGCTAGCTGATGTGATAGTCCCCAAAGACCCAAAGTCGGTCCAACATTTTGAGGAAGTCTTTGCAGGACAAATAAAAAAGATGAAGGCCATTAACTTCAGGTCCAAGGATCAAAGACGCATGCGTCAAGAGCATGATTAAACAATTGATTTTAGTGCTTTTGAACATGGGGACGAAAGTGATTGTGTATCTAACATAAGTAAAATAAAATAAAATAACAAATAACAAATAATGTCTAAAATTACCATAAATGTAAGGCTAATTCAAATTCTTGAAATATATTAGGTGTTTCTTTCCTTGATTTTCTAAAAATGATCAAACGGATTGGACACTTGGTCCTACCTAATACACTCGCCACCCGAGATAACTTCCTGAATCCACACCGACACAACGCTCAGTACCATACGCTCACTATCCATGACAAGTCGAAACAATCATTGACCTTTGACCTGACATCGTGCTGAAGAGGGATTGATTCAGGAGAAATGGTTGGCCAGGCCATTCTCATCCTCAATCCGGTCTCAACACAGACGTCATTCCTGTTCTCAGGTCCAAACCTCAAACATAGTCTCACACAGTTCACAAAACAACCATGAAATCCACTCACTATCCATACATTGCTCTATGTAATCCTCAACAATTATACAGCCACATACCAACTCTAAGAATCCCAATCATACCACTCGTAACAAGCTAAAAATAACATGGCACCAAACGTCACAATCATCAACCAGTATAAAAGATCTCTAATTTCCTCATAACACCCATATCAGGTAAACAACTCCCTAAAATCATTCGATTTAGTTCTTACCTCGTCAAAACACGCAATGCAACTATTTTACGCCTAAGATCATAAAACCAAAGTCAATCATTCATATTATTCCTTAATGGAATCACACATTCACTTTCTCTAATCACGTAATTCTAAGACGACATCGACACTTATCCTCGAGACACTGCTCGAATTAAATGCCTATAAAAACATCCGAAAGCGTAACTCACATCACATCACTTAATCATCCTCAAACTCCTAGACATCATCGCTAGTACTAGACACTGGAAACATAAAATCTCTATTCGGCAACTAGTGCCTCACACACCACTCTCAGAACAAGCACTACAAAAACAAAGACTCCACCTCCCTCCGTGGGAGTGAGTCGACCCAATATTCAACCAAACCTTTACCGGTGAACTCTAACATTATAGCAAACCGCACACGTGTCAGCCCATCCGCTGACGTGCACAACTCCTAGATGGAGAACAAGGCATACGACAAACAACGTCCTTGCCGGGACTAGAATAGATAGAAGGGTAATGAACCCCGCACTTACCAGAGACTGACAACTAGTACTCAAATGCACCCGACACCCTATTACACGCTACTCACCAATCATCCAACTGTGGACACCCAATCTCACTTGAGATGAAACAAACTCCTTACACACCAGGAGAAGAATCAACCGAATACCCGCACAAAACTACGAACTCAAATCTAGGCGATCTCGCCACTAGCAGACCGTCATACACTATCAATACTAAAATCTCGCACACGAAATGCTAAAATGCCAATGCAAAAATAACCAAACCCAACATATAATACATGCACACCTAGTGCAAGATAAAATAAAATAAAAGAAAATAATACCGTATAGAGCAAAATAAAATAAATACTCCTATGTACAGACATCAAAATATAGAACGTAATAATACTAGAAAGTAACTAATACTACCCAGGGCATTGCATCCTACTCAATCTAAGGAGAAGTCCCTCTCGACCTCCATCACATGAGAACATTGATCTATGCCACTACAGCTCCCCAAGGTAACCTCAACACCTACACAGTGCACAACGTTATGAAACTCGTCACCACAACCTACCGACTCCTCATAAGGAGTGGTGCACCTATGTGGCAGCACCATCCTAACCAATTCCAAGCAAAATGACTAGCTACAATTGTCTCCACAATTCTAAACCATGTTACAAACCCACCATGGACAACAACCAGTCACTACTTCCTACCCAAATACTAGGGTCACCCCTAAACCGACTTACTCTTCAATACAAGGATATCAAATTATAACACCCCTGTGATCATCCTTCCCAAAGTAATTGCACAAACTCCAATCCCTTAGAAACAACAAGCCACCATTAACCAACCTCTCCTTCTAAAGTGACGCTAACTCAACATGAAAACACACATCACTCATGATACTTGACACCATAGTCAACAACCCACTACAAGAATAAGAATCATGCGTGGCACGCTACAAGAATAAGATTAAACGTTTATAATCTTCATACCTTTATACTTAAATTTTTGTTTTTAAATGTTATATTTAGTTTTTTGAGGTCGGAATTCTGGGAACTCTTACCACTTGTTGGATGTGCAGTCATGAATATTGTGCTCTAAAGTTATACAACAAGAAGAAGCATAGCCTTTATGCCAATTACTTCGGGTCATAGATGAATTATAATTTTTCATTCTGCTTTATCTACCACACTACCTTCAGTCAAACCACATCTTATCGTATCCTTTTTGCCTAATTTCAACAACATTACCTTTTGTCTTCGCATTCTACTAACATTAGCCTCAATATGGATCATGTCATGCACTCTTTTTAACTGTCGGACTTAAAAAGTCTTTTGGGCACATGGTCAACCATCTTAACCAATCTTCTCTTGTTTTATATCTAATTGGTGCCACTTCAGCCATGTCATGAATGTTCTCATTTCTAATTTATTTTTATTCTCTTACTGCACGTCCATCATAAAAAATAAAAAATAAATACATTTAAGTTATGAATCATTTAATCTTCTATTTATATGGTAGTGATTGCTAAATAGAAGTAAAATTTTGTAATTATAAATTGAAATTTTGATATATATATATATATATATATATATATATATATATATATGTATATTCATTGAAGTTTAGTTATTTAATGAATGTTATATTATGAGTTTAAATAATAATTAATTGAATTTAAATCCAATAAAAATATATATATCATTAAATTGATATTTCTATATGAGACGAGGGAGCTAGCTGGCTGATGTGATATGTCCCCAAAGACCAAGAGTCGGTCCAACATTTTGAGGAAGTCTTTGTAGGACAAATAAAAAAAGATGAAGGCCATTATCTTCAAGTCCAAGGATCAAAGACGCATGCGTCAAGAACATGATTAAACAATTGATTTTAGTGCTTTTGAACATGGGATGAGAGTGATTGTGTATCTAACTTAAGTAAAATAAAATAAAATAACTAATAACAAATAATGTCTAAAATTACCATAAATGTAAGGCTAATTCAAATTCTTGGAAATGAATCGAAAATTAATATACACTAAATGGAAGACAAAAATAAATAAATATACTCTCATATACTGACTTTTGAAAACCAAGTTTTCATAATCAATAAGTTGAATTCCCAAGCAGTGGGGCAGCCCAAAGTGGATCTGTGTGTGTATAAAAACCTCTCCATAATTGGAGCCCTTCATCATCCATCCAAACAATTGCCCTCTTATAGTTCATATACAGTATCAAACCTACAATGAAATTCCACAACCAATTTCTTTTTAATTTCAAACTTCTATTATTTCCCATCATCATCATCCTTGCAGTGTTGCTTTCTTTTTCCGATTTCACTGCTTGTGATTCTTCTTCTTCTTCTTATTCTGCAGCTCCAATTAGAGAAAAGGAAAGAGAGGCCCTTTTAAAGTGGAAAGCCAGTCTTCACAAACAAACCCAATCTCTAATTCTCTCCTCTTGGGCTCCAAACACCAGCAGCAGCCCTTGCAATTGGGTCGGGATTCATTGCAAGAAGGGTAATGGAAGTGTCACCCAAATAGAACTTTCCAGTGTTGGTTTAAAAGGTACACTTCACTATCTCAACTTCTCATGCTTTCCTCATCTCCGTGGCATTTTTTTTTATAACAATTCACTCTATGGGACAATCCCCAATCACATCACTAGCCTTTCCAAGCTCACCATTCTTGACTTGTCTTTTAATTCTCTCTCTGGAGCAATTCCATCTGAGATAGGGAAACTGATGTCGCTCACTGGGATGTCACTCGCGACCAACAATCTCATAGGTCCAATCCCTGCTACAACGTGGAACTTGACCAACTTGACATTTTTATACCTTTATGACAACAAACTTTCAGGACCCATCTCTCAAGAAATTGGAATGTTGAGGTCTATTGTCGATCTTGAGTTGTCCAAAAACAACTTCTCAGGCTCAATACCTGTTTCGATAAAGAACTTGGTCAACTTAACCACTTTGTATCTTTATAGCAACAAACTTTCAGGACCCATCCCAGGAGAAATTGGAATGTTGAGGTCTCTTGTCGATCTCGATTTGTCAGATAATAATTTCTCAGGTTCAATACCTGCTTCGATAAAGAACTTGGTCAACTTAACCTATCTGTATCTTTTTACCAACAAACTTTCAGGACCCATCCCTCAAGAAATTGGAATGTTGAGGTCTCTTGTTGATCTCAAGTTGTCTGAGAACAACTTCTCAGGTTCAATACCTGTTTCGATAAAGAACTTGGTCAACTTAACCACTTTGTATCTTCATACCAACAAACTTTCAGGACCCATCCCTCAAGAAATTGGAATGTTGAGGTCTCTTGTCGATCTCAATTTGTTCGAAAATCAGTTATCTGGCTCTATCCCCCGAGAAATAGGAAGGATGAAATCCCTCAAGTATCTATCCTTATCGTTTAATAAATTCAGTGGCTCTATACCTATAGAGTTGAATAATCTTACCCATTTGCAAGACTTGCAGTTGAGTGAGAACGAGCTTATTGGTCATTTACCACATAACATATGCCATGGTGGATTACTTGTAAATTTCACTGCATCTGGCAACAATCTCATAGGTACAATCCCTAAGAGCTTGAAAAGTTGCACTAGCTTATTCAGAGTTAGGCTTGATAGGAACCAACTATCTGGAAATATATCAAATGATTTCGGCATATATCCAAACTTAAATTATATCGATTTGAGTGATAATAAAATATTCGGTGAGCTTTCTGGTAAATGGGGCCAGTGCCACAATCTAACAAGCCTAAAAGTCTCCAACAACAATATTTCTGGTGAAATACCACCTGAATTGGGAAATGCAACTCAGCTACATGTGCTTAACATCTCTTCAAACCATCTTACTGGGGAAATTCCAAAGCGTTTAGGAAGGTTAACCTCATTGATAAACCTTGATTTAAGCAATAACAGACTTTCAGGCAGCATTCCTTTGGAAATTTGTGGGCTATCAGACTTGGAACATCTTAATTTGGCAGCAAATAATCTAAATGGCTCAATTCCGGAACTATTAGGAGAGTGCGTGAAACTATTGTACTTGAATTTGAGCAGCAATATTCTTGCCGAAAGTATTCCTTTTCGCATTGGCAATTTACACTCTCTTGAAAACCTTGATGTCAGCCACAATTTACTAAAATGGGAAATACCAGCCCAACTTGGACAATTGGAGAAGTTAGAAGCATTGAATCTCTCCCACAATAAGCTTTCTGGATCCATTCCATTGACTTTTGAAGGTATGTCAAGTTTGACTTCTGTTGATGTATCATACAATCAGTTGCAGGGTCCTGTTCCGAAAAATAAAGCCTTCCAAGAGGCTCCGTTTAATGCATTCAGTAATAATAAAGCTTTGTGTGGCACTGCCACTGGTTTGACGGCTTGTGCCCCCACAACGAACAATGATGCTAATAAGGAGGAGAAGGGCAACAAACTTGTGATTTTGATTATAGTCCCTCTTTTAGGCATTGTACTTATTTCATTTATGGTTGTTGGGATTTTTTATCTTCTTTACCCCAAAGTGGGCAGTGTAGAAAATGAGCCAAGAAGAAATAACAGTGAGAATTTATTTGCAATATGGAGCTATGATGGAAAATTGGTGTATGAAAACATCATTGAAGCAACAGAGGACTTCAGCTCTGATCATTGCATTGGGGTAGGAGGATCAGCAAGTGTTTATAAAGCTCAGTTGCCGAGTGGTCAAGTTGTTGCTGTTAAGAAACTTCATCCCCCGGAAGATGATGGTGGGCGGGCTACTGATCAAAATGGTTTTACAAGTGAAATCCGAACATTAACAGAAATACGTCACCGGAATATTGTGAGGCTTTATGGTTTTTGTTCGCACCCACGACACTCGTTTTTGGTTTATGAGTTCTTGGAAGGGGGAAGTTTGCAAAAGATCTTGAGCAGTGACCAACAAGCCTCAGAGTGTGGATGGATTAAGAGAGTGAATGTGGTAAAAGATGTGGCAGATGCTTTGTGTTACATGCATCATGATTGTTCGCCTCCTATAGTTCATCGGGACATATCAAGCAAGAATATTTTGTTGGATTTTGAATATGTGGCTCACATCTCTGACTTTGGCAGTGCTAGGCTTCTCAATCCTAACTCTTCCAATTGGACACCATTCGCGGGGACCTTTGGGTATGCTGCTCCAGGTAATTTTGCTTATTACATTATTTTAAATTATTTTGGTCCAATTATTGTTCTATAAAACACCCCTTTCAATCTTAATGGAATACACTAATTGCACAATATACTAGTTGCACTTCTTCATTTAACCCATCTCCAATTTCTTGTTCATAAAAGATAATTAAGCCTAAATAGCGAAAATATCTAATTTTTTGCACCTCTTGATCCTCACCTTTTTGTGTTCTATAGTTATGTCGAACAATGATTGTTAGAAAAAAAAAATTATATTGTCAGATTTCTCTTTACTTTTCTTGTCCTTTATTCATTGCTTTGCAGAACTTGCTTATACAATGGAAGTGAACGAGAAATGTGATGTTTTTAGCTTTGGAGTGTTGGTAGTAGAAGTGATCATGGGAAAGCATCCAGGCGAGCTCATCTCCTCTCTATCATCATCATCATCATTATCGCCACCGACTTTGGTTGTCCGAGACATACTCTTGAAGGATGTGTTGGATCAACGTCTTTCACCTCCAACGGCACAAATGTCAGAGGAATTAGTCTTTATCACCAACCTAGCTTTTGCATGCTTGCATGCAAGTCCCCAATCTCGGCCAACAATGAGAGAAGTCTCCACAATGCTATCGAAACGAAGGCCAATTCTGCAAAATCCATTCCACATGATTACACTAGGACAACTGCTTGATATTGGATCTTCAGCCTCCTGAGCATTTTTGCATCTTTTTATTTTTTATGCTCGTGTTATTTTTCCCACTTTGAGTTTTCAATTTTATCGTTTATGTGTTGTATTCCTTTGTCCTGTTTATCTTATGTGGTGAGGATGATGCCAAGATTGTTGTAAGATACATTGCATTTTATTGTACATTGTAAGACCAATCTAAGTGTCTCTTATTCAATAACATACATAGCTCCTATCGTAACCTGCTGAAGAACACAATATAGGGCAATTCAGTGTTGTTGAGATTTAAATGTGTTTGTTGTCATTCTTCAAGTTATAGACTTCTAGAGTGTTATGTAGTGTAAAATATTGGGCAGAGAGAGTTTCAGTGGTCTGTTTAGTCTATCATTGTAGCAGCAGTGAGTGAAAGAGCAAAACCCCTAGTGTTTGTCACTTATCGACAAGGCCGGATTCGCCACACTTGCCTTTGCTCGATTTGCTTTCTTCCTTGAAAGGTTAATTTATGGTTTCCTACCTCTCTGTGTTTCTGATGGTGATTTTTCTTCCAAATTTACACACAGAATTTTGCTCCCCTGTCATGCTACTTACTCGTAATGGTGGGTGTGTACTAAATTTACTTGGGTTTAAAATTTGAAGCCTTGAAATTTTAAGATCCAAACTTGAACTAAAAAATTCCTCAACCTCAGTTATGCTGCAAAATAATAAAATATGATAAAGATTGCATGGTTATATAGTTGCTAACAAGTAAATGGTAAACAATTTGTAATTACCTGATTCGTATTCTTCAATTAATTTCTTGTATAGTTTCTCCAACTTTAATTGCAAATTCAGTTTATCAATAATAGATGGTTTCTTGAATTCAATTTATGTCAAACGCATCTTATTGTTTTATGTGACTAAGAGATGATGTTATTGTGATACATTCACGTAAATTTAGTTGAATGTGTCCGACTGTTGAACTCTGTAACCCATCCCTTCTAGACAAGGTTAGTTGTGTTATGCTCTGTTACTAATAGAACGATTTTTACTGTATTCTAATTTTTTTAGCCCAGCCAAAACACTACTCTTGTAACTATTTTGTATATTTCAAAATAGTTGTCTCAATTCAAAACACAATGTACTATTTTTTTAATATTCCTAATATCCCTTCCTTGTCTTGAAGTTAGAAAAGCAATTAAAGTCTGAAATAAAGCTTTATGTGGATCCACCATAAAAGGGTATATTTAAAATTTCTTTTCATACCACTATAATATACTTGCCAAAGTAGAGAATGAAAGAGACACAAATGATTAGTATCTTCACTACTACCGAATGCTATAAGTCAGCTTGTGGTACTAATACATATATTCTACAAGTGATATAGAACACGTTAATTAATGTGGAGATTCTGGAGAAGACTCTTATGATTTTAAAGCATATATAGCTCGTGTAGTCATATACATGCTCGCCCAAACGTGCCTGTGAATTTTCATTGGTTTTCGAGGAAAGAGAAGTAGAGAAATTATAGAGAAATTATTACAAGGTCCCATGATCATTCGTCCCGATTAATCATTAACTGACATATAAATAAAAAATAAAAATAAAAAAGTGAAATAAAACTTACATACTTATTTAGTGTCATTTAGTGATTAACTCAAAATCATGTACTTTGTAATAATTTCTCGGAGAAGTAGGGGTGCAAGTCTTGGAATAGGCTTGGACAGCTCATTTTGTTACTCATGTTCGGTTTGAGTAAAAAAATTCAAATTCTCTCTCTCTCTCTCTCTCTCTCTCTATATATATATATATATATATATATATATATATTACATTCAAATTCTATATTAATTTGGGTTGTGTGAGAGTAAAATTGGACTCATTTTGTTAGAGATTGGGTTGAACTCGAATTTAGAATCAAGCATTTCATAAACTCAAGTTGGCCGGACTCAAAGAGATTGTGCAATAGATGTATTTGTTACGTAATGGTACGGGATCACCCAGGAGGTAATCCGGATTCTTGAATAGGAACATTTGCGGGGACCTTTGGGTATGCTGCTCCAGGTATTTTTTATTGTTTGATCTTCTGTTAAAACAATTCATTTTAAATAGTTGATTGAATGAACTAAGGTTATACATTAGATGTTTATAATCTTAATATTTTTAAACTTGAAATTTTGTTTTGGCTTAAACATTTACTATATAGTTTCTTGATGTGCTATTTCTGTATACTTTTATCACTTGTTGGATGTACAGTAATGAATAATTGAGTTCTAAAGTCACTATATCTGATTGTAGGCCATATTTTGTTTTGCCTTCCCTCCTTTTTTGTAATTTGAGGTAATACCCTCATTTGTATTTCTATACTCCGTTCTTCTATTAATACAAAAACCATTTAGGAAAAATAAATCTCTCTTATACTCAAATGAACAAAAACGTAATGGTAGAAGATGGACCAATGCCCAATGACTTAAAAATTTGTTGACCAAAACTTGGAAAATATCACAAAATACCTAATCATCTATATATGCAGATTGTTTCATCAACACGTCGAGAAACTACGATACTTAAGGTTTCACAAGTCTGTGTCATTTCTAGGCAATCTAAATTAACTAATTAAACCAAATAGTTATCGTGCATTTGAACCGCGTAATTACAAATTAGCTATTTGGTTTGTCATAAGTCACATACAAGAGGAAATGAAAAGGAAATCTAAGACAATTTTAAAGCTCCAACAGCAAAATCACTCTTAACTCCACAACCAAACAGAGCCTTAAGGGAATAAAAGTTTGCCTCCTATATATTCTGCTGAACAGAAGTCATGATACTGTGGGACAAAATTAACAGTGGACAATGATTTGTCCATGGGACTAATTTTGAATACCCCAGAAGGTGACCCATGCGCGCAAGACACGAGTCAAGAATTGAGGCACACCCAGAATGGGTTCTGATCTGTAATGATAAACATAAAATCATCTCAACTACATTTTGGGAGATGCTGATGCTTTCCAGTACTCTCTCTCCAGAATACCAATATAAAGCCATTCATCAATTTCAAAGCACAACTATGAGATAATAGAAAGTATATATGAACTGAGCATCTACAGTAGCTTAAATATAATATCAGTAATTAACATGGACTGAACATATGCTAAATTTACTTACTTTTAAATATTGAAGCCTTGACATTTTAAGATCCAAACTTGAACTCAAAAATTCCTCGAGCCTCAGTAATGACTGCAAAAGAATAAATATGGTCAAGATTGCATAGTTATAGAGTTGTTAACAAGTAAATAGCTAAAAATTTGTAATTACCTGATTCATATTCTTCAATATCTTGCATAGTTTCTTCAACTTCAATTGGGAGTGGTGAAGCCCGTAACCAATCTTGTGCACATATCAAGCCCTCCACAGACTTGGGTGTTAGAGAACTATGGAATTGATCAAGAACACGACCTCCAGTGCAAAATGTGGATTCAGAGGCAACAGTGGACACAGGGATAGCCAAAACATCTTTAGCAACTTGAGCTAACACTCTATACCTTGAACAATTCAATTTCCGCCAACTCAATATTTCAAAATTAGGGCCACACTCCTCACAAGATTCCTCCAAATACCTATCCACCTCAGATTTGCAACTCACAACCTTTTTTGCTTTCAAGTACTTTCGGTATCTAGATCGAAGAGACTCTTCTTGCTCACATGCTTCTCTAAGTGGTCCATCAACTGCCAATCCATTTGATTTTTGAGTCGAGCTAGCCGAAGCTGAATTAAGTGAGTCATACAATTGGTACTCGGCAAAAATACGACGCATAGCCTCTTTTACCCTATGCATTAGCTCATTCACCTTGTGTAGAGGATACAGTTTAGTACAGCAAAACTTCACATACTCCATTTTGAAACAAGTATCCAACACAAGAGCAACCAATAACATTGAGTCCATTTTTTCAATGTTCCAACAATACATGTCAAATTTTTTCAATACATTTGAAGTGTCATATAAACATCAGGACAAGCTTAAAGCCATATCATAAAAATGTTGCAAGAATTTCGCCAAAACTCGAGCATCATCCCAATCACTCTTCGATGGAGGTTCATTACTAAGTTCCAAATTATAATGTGGATCTTCCTCCTCTAACCTCTCAAATGCCTTTTGAAGTTTTAATGCTGCTTCTAACATTAAAAACGTGGAGCTCCACCTAGTTTGAACATCAAGGCATAAAACACTCTTACTTGCTATTCTCTCTTTCTCTATACATGCCTTAAAATATTGTCCTCTTTGTGGAGAACTCTTAATATACCTCACAGCCCCACGAATACGAGTTATTGAATCCTTAACATCATTTAGCTCATCATTCACAATAAGATTTAATGTGTGCACAACACCTCATGTGAAAGATTCACCCCCTAGAATCAAAGTGTCTTTCTTTTCACAAAATTTTCTTTTCAAGTAAGCAATAGCATCATCATTGGAACTCACATTATCAACTGTGAGAGTGCATAATTTATCAAGACCCCATTCCATTAAACATGCCTCGACTGCCTGACCAATTGCATCACCTTTGTCACTTGAAAGCACACAAAAGTTTAGAATCCTTTTATGCAATTTCCAGTTCTTTGCCTTGTTTCTTCCAATATGTTCTTCAACTTGTTCTTCTCACTAAAATACATTGCCAAACAATCCCTTGCCAAAGTAGTCCGTGACACGAGCTTAAATTTAGGTTGCAACACACCACAAAAAATTACGGAATCCTTCATGCTCCAGAAACTTAAAAGGCAATTTGTCTATTATGATCATCTTAGCAAGTGCATACCTACACAACTCTTGGTCAAATTTACAAAGATGGTTACTATTGGAGCTTTCTTCTTCTCCCGCCATTTGAAACAATTGGAGGCTTTTTTTTTTTTTGTCTTGATGGTACGGATACTTGGGACACCTACTAACATGTGTTTTTTAACATACTAGTCCCGTTTAAACTCTCCCGAGCATAAATTGCATTACAGTAATTGCATTTGGCACCCTCAGGCTTCCCTTCCTCCTTGAATTTAGTAAAGTGATCCCAAACATGAGATTGAAAACCATTTTCCTTAGAAGTGCATACTTTGTTTGAGATGGAGAGGCATTGCAACCATCACTGCTTTGATTTAAAGTATCTCCAGTAATTGACATCTGAAATTAAAGAAAATTAAGGATTGTCGCTACGTGATTTTACTAGAAAATCAGTTCTTATTTATTAATAAAAATAAATTAGGCATTGTTTCTAGGTGATGATTTACTAGAAAATCATATCTCATTTAGTAACAGAAATAAAAAGTTAAAGCAAACATAAAGTATAATCTTTAGAGAGTATCAAATTATAAAATTAGTAATAAAAAATGAAACTCTTGCCAACTGAAAAAACTACAAATTCAGACTATTAAATTATTAAAAATTCTGAATCTCATAAAGATGGTTATATCTTTATTCCAAAAGGGATCAAAATTGATGACTATTGAGTGAAATATAACTATATTCTATATGCTGAAAAAACTAGGTATATAGATTTCGTGAAGAGCCTTCTACAAATTATAACAAAACGAAGACGAAATTCTCATGAGACTTCCATAATAATATTATTGAGAAAGAATCTACAAAAAAAAAAACCACACATAGAAATGAAGATAGAAACAAAAAATCTTAAACTGTATTTCTCATATTTTTCTCAAAAATTTCGTGTGCTTGTTTGTGGGTGTGAAGAGTGAAGACAGAGTGTGTTTATCGGTTGGTGCCAGATCAAAAGAACAGAGAGAGCCACTTACGGAAGAAAAGATGAATCTTAGGCCGGAGAAGATGGTGGATGTCGTCGTAAAAAAATGGTGAGTGGCTGTGAGCTAGACCCTGAGAGGCGGGGGGTATTAGGTTTATCTATGGTTAATGGATTGGGAATATGTATATATATATATATATATATATAGGATTAAGTGCAATCTGTTAATTGGCCGGCCAAAATTTAACCTTCAAGGAAGGACTAACTTGACAAAAATTTAAAATGATAAAAATAACCTTATGACCATTAAATAAATATTATATAAAAATATATGTATATACATTATACACACGTTCCTTTCTTCCGTGTGTGTATATATATAAACATACATTTGCTGCGTTTGCCACCCTCTCCCCACAACTACCTTCACCGTCTGTCCATGGCACCACTGTCTGTCCATGATGACAACTGAATTTCCGGACTTTGCGACTGAATTTGTAGGTTTTTATAGGGTCTTAAGACTAGAATTTAGGGTTTGAGATTGGGTTGCTGATAATCATGATCAATCACCAGCTTGCATTGGAGAGATGAATGTTTGGATTGATTAAGCAACAAAATAACCACAGGTTCATGCGCCACCTCAAGGCCGCCACCGCCGTCGGATCACGCGCCACCTCCATCTTCTCCACCTCCGACAAGGACATTAGTGTTAACGATCCATGGGCGACCCTTCGCCGTCGAGAAGAGCGGCAAATTGTCGGAGGTGACCGGAGACGAGGTGTAGCTAACCCGTCGTCTTCCATTGAAGCATGGCGACAGTCACAATCCGCCTCACACCAGACGTTCCATTCCGGCTGAACAATCCCGTCGTCCTCTTCCCCACCATTTAGTCGTTTCATTGCCGGTCAGTTCAGTCTTGCCGGTAAAAAATAAAAACTCGCCCTTTCTTGCCGGTAAAAGGAGCTAGCCGCTTCTCGCCAGTAAAACAGCTTCAAGACCGCCGTTGGTCCTCGCCGGTAAATTCCATGGTTGCAGTTTAGACGCGTACAAAGGTAAACTGCAGGAAAAATGGGACCGTACAACAGGAAAAATGGGAGCCCATCCATAACTTGAAATATCTCCGCCGACCAACACAGATAGATAGCCCACACAAACAAACGACTCTGTTAGCTCTGCTCCACTTCTAGACAACCAATCATCGACAACACCATCGGCAATCACTAGATCGGCGACGACGGCTACAATCCCGACTATCACCAGATCATTGACGACTGATACTTGGGTTAATCTCATATCTGAATTTTTTTTAATCAAAATCGCACTTGAATAACACTTCGGGTCTGCAATCGTTGACTAGAACTCATCACTTTGTCCTTCAATTCCTCAAACAGAGGGCTCAATTCCGAACCAAAGTATTGTACATCTTCTCCGAGGAGTTGGAGAAATTTCCCACTACCCAAACACAGCCTTATGCCCCTCTATCACTGTTCATCTTCTTCAACGCATAGCACTGTGCAAGACCCAATTGCTCTAAACACAATTACAGGAGTCGCAAGACCCAATTGTAAATCCCTTACACCAATCGCAGCCCAAACACCCAACCCATCTACAAAACTTAACCACCAGAATCGCAACATTGTCACTTCCTCATCGTCATAGTCCTTGTACACACTCCATCGCCACCGATCCGTTTCTCATCGTCGATTCAGTTAGTGTGTTTGCCGGTATTTTTCATGTCTTGTCCGTTCAGTCCGTGCCTTGCCTGTTCATTGGTAGCAGTTCAAACCTACGTCCTCGCCGGTAAATTCCGTGGTTGTAGTTTATACCCGCGTGCTCGCCGGTTCACTCCGTAGTCCTTGCTCAGTTTAGACCTGCGTGCTCACCGGTAAGTTCAGTGCATCGGCATCCTCGCATGCTCGTTGGTAAGTCCTTTCTTCACCGTCGGTTCCTCCTTGCTAATTCACGCATCGCCGACGGTATATCACAAGCCTCATCGTCGTTCACTCATCCTTGCATCGCCGGGCGGTTTTGTCCTGAGCACATCCTTGCGTCACTAGCGCGGAGTCTGTCTCGGGGTTGTAGCAGATATAGAGTAGAGAGAGAAAATGTAGAGAGAGAAAGTGCATTGTGTGTAATTTTTATCTTAGGGCTAAATGGTAATTTTATTTTCCGGTTAACGGCTCATTCACGGTTTGTTGGTAGATGCAACAAAGTAATAGTTTAAGGGAATTTTACTTACGTCAGAGGGTTTTTTTGCAATTGGATCATAGTTGAGGGAAATTTAGTGCACTCGACCCATATATATATATATATATAAAAAGGATCAACGGATTGGTTTTTTCGCACTATTATTTTTTACTCTGGTAAGCTGAACTAGTGCAACACATCAAATGTCTACAATTTTTTACGGCATTATTTTTTACTTAAACATGTATCAGTTTGACCATGTCCTAATTCTGTAAAGTTTTCACTTGCACAATTTTCTTGTATTTAACTTGTGAGTTAATAATGAGGATAAAAAAATCAAAAAAAAAATCTAAACCTTAAAAGTTCTAAAGAGGAGAGAGTCGAGCGTTGAGTGTGCGCAAAAGTGAGCTATAATTAAGTTTGTGAGTTGTGTTTCAGAAAAATAATCCACTTTTTATATAAACCGTTAGATTAAATCTAACGGTCATTTTACAAACCCACTTATGCCTTTCCTTTTAACACAAAACCACTCTCACGTTATTTTTAGTTTCTATAATTAATTTTACCATTACCACCTATTCTAACAATAAAAGATAATTATTCGTATTTTGGAACATGAATTGATTAATTGGACATCTACGACGTGAAGAGGTGATCGATGATCATGCCGATATTAATGAACAGCCAAACTTGAAATCCATGGTGCCTACGGAGAAGCAAATGATGGGTATGTTTACAAAGGAATACTTTCATAAATTTCAGAAAGAGCTTTATGCTAGTAATGCTTATGTATTAAATATTATATTGGAAGATGAAAGTCAATGTGTTTATGAGGTCAGTAGAGTGCTTTATGGAGATCTTAAAGTTCGACAACTTGTGCACGATAAGCTAATTGATAATGTGGAGTGCAATTGTCAACGTTTTGAATTTGAAGGCATCCCATGCAAGCATATTCTAGCATTTTTTAGAATAAAGCAAGATGTATTTTTGCCAGAGCAATATATTAAGAATAGATGGACAAAGTTCGCAAGAGTTGGAAGCATTACTGGTAAAGATGGTTTAGAGATTAAAGATGCACAAGATAAGTGGGTTTTAATGAGACGTACTAAGTTATCGCAACTTGCATCAACTGTAATTGATGAAGCTGCATTCTCAAAAGAAGGTACGGAACTGTTAATAAACACAATGGACACATTTCATGAACAACTGAAAGCCATGAATGCAAGTAAAATTGGAGGAAAAAATGCTTCATCATTAGAAAAGCAATATGACATTCATCTACAACAAACCTTTAATGATCCTCTTCAAGTTAGAGCAAAATGATGTGGTAAACGTTCGAGGTCATGGAGAGAGACTAAAAAGACAAATCTTACACGTTGTTGTGGAGAACTTGGACAGTCACATGACAAAAGAAATTGTCCAATGCTTATTAACAAGTGAGCATTATCTCATGCTTATTATTATTACTTAATTATGAAATTAATTAGTGTTTCACATGCATTTTTTTTCTCTGTTTCAGGTCTACTATGAACAGTGAGGAGAATATTTCTTATGGGTCAGAACATATGGATGATGGATGTAATTGAATGTGTTCAAGGTTTGCATTTGAACTTTTTTCATTATTTTGTAAATTTTTTTATTTGCTTTATTGGCAATAAAAATTCCGTTTATTTCATCTAAGTCAATATATATATGCTTAATTATTAATTTGTTGTTGAAATTTTTTTTTATTCAAGTTTACACGAAGTGGAGAGATATTTCATTAATTTTGAAAATATGAGGAAGAGCAAACAGATGGACTGGAGTTTCTAGGTTTTGAGGCCTAAATGTCTATTATTTGGCTTTATTTTTATTTGTCGTGGAAGAGTTTACTTTAAGACTTTGAGGATTAAAAGTTTTTAAATTTTGTTAAGTTTCAGCCCTTTATGAAGAAATTAAAATTTTTGTTTTTGTTTTATTTAGTTAAAGCTTTAACAATTTTGAATAAAGCCAATGTCATCTGATTCCATTATTCAGTTGTATAATATTGTTATTCACACGCACAAATAACTATAACATAATCAGTACATCATCATCATTCAATAATCAAACTCACATATTGAATAATGAATTTCACCAAATGTCTATCTTCAAATTGATTAGAAAGAACTTTTATTCAAATTTTAAATAAAATTTTCTTAAATTTCGATTCCAATTCCAATTAATCAATTCATGTTCAAAAATACAACATTGCAGTATATTTGCAGTAAAGATGTTTCTTAGTAAAATATACGGGTATTAATTTTTTTTCAAAGCTTTCTATTTTTAATTTGATAATTACCTTTTATTGTTAGAGTAGGTGGTAATGGTAAAATTAATTATAGAAACTAAAAATAGCGTGAGAGTGGTTTTGTGTTAAAAGGAAAGGCCATAAGTGGTTTGTAAAATGACCGTTAGATTTAATCTAACGGTCTATATAAAAAGTGTGGATTATTTTTCTTGCTCTATGGGGAGCAACAAATCAGGACTCGTGTTTCTTGTCCCGATAAAAATAAAAAATTAAATTAAATTAAACATAGAGGTAATGGGAAGGTTTAGGGTAAATCCTACTAAATTTTTTAAACTTCAATGATATTTATAAAACGATATGAGATGTCTTGTTTGATATTAGTATTTTGAGAATAGACTGAAAATTAAATTGGGATAGAGATGCGCTGACAAATTTCTCTCCCTCAGCATTTGCATATTTTCAAATTTATGTTATTGCATTTTATTTTTAGTTTTAAATTGTCTATTTTACTCTGTTTTTATTATATTTTTGTGTCATGTTTATCTTATAGTGTGAGAATAATACCAATTATTTTAAGACAAAAAGAGTATATCGTATTATATTACAAGAGGCCATAAGTCAATGTTTGGAGATTTTAATGAGTTTGTTGTGATTCTTCAAATAACTACAGGATTGTGCATATTCTCACTGGAATTCGTTAGATGATCATTCATATCTCTTGTCTCCAAATAGATGTAAGCTTTGTGAAGGAAAAAAAAAATAGATGTAAGCTTGTCGTAATCGATGGGGTTTGGTGGTTTGGACTTGAAAAAAGTCCAATAAAAAATGGGCCACCATTCGTAAAAGAATTTATGTAAAAAGAATAGGCCCAACAAGAAACTAGCCCACCATGAATGTCTATTACCACCACAAGAACAACGTCAACCCAAGCCCAACAAAAAAATGGGCCATTATAAGTTTATAACGACTACTTATACATGAATATAATCAAACCATGAAACAATTCATTATTGCATAGCATCCTCCTGGTTATAAAAAAGAAAAATTATTCCCAATACAAAATTTAATGTAGTTATTTTTCATTTGCTCGGTTTGTTTGGACGTAAAATATTTTTCAGAAAATATTTTTTTATTTTCTAGTGTTTAATTGTAGTAAAATATTTACAAAGAAAAAAATATATTAAAATTTAACAAAAATCATTTATTCATAAATTTTCAGCAAGTTATTTTACATGTCCCGCCTGATGGACTCGACTTCAACCTTAACGCAGACCTTTGCCAAACATCGACAAAGTAAAAATAAAAGAATATTTTACCTGAAAAAGAAAAATATTTTCCAAAAAGAATATTTTACGCAGAAACAAACGGAGCCTAAATATATAATCAAAAAATTAAATTAAAGATAGTTATTCAATTGTATGTATATAATATACATTTAATTTTTTAAACTTTATAATTTGCACTAAATTTTCACAAATATATAATTCTTTATAATGTGTGTTCAATCTTTATTTAGGAAAAAAAAAAATGTGAGTTGTGTCCATTTCTATCATTTCACAAAATGTTGTATTTTAAAATAATATGTAAAATGCGTATATAAAGGCAATATAGGCAAACCCTACCTATTACAAATTTCTTTTGATGAAAATATATATATATGGACAACCTAGAGTTAGTGCAATTATGGAGAACGAAGAATCCTAAGACTATAACAATGCACAAATGTATTTCAATAAGCAAGTGAGAAAAAAGGAAATGGAAGCATTAGTTAGGAGTGAAAACAAAAACCGAAAAATAAAAAATTGGAGACTATATTTTTAACTTTAATTTTCACTTAAGAAAGGAACTAAGTTTGGTATTTTATTTAGAATTACTTTAGTAATGAAAGTAAATGTTTTCTTATGTGAGTAGAAAGAACATAGGGAAAATTACTATTAGGTCATACTTTTCTCATTAAAACACAGATAAGTCATGTAAATATCCTTCAAGTCCGGCCTTTTTTACAAAAAAAAAAAAATGTTCTAAATCATTGAATCTTCTATTTATATAGTAGTAATTGCTAAATAGAAGTAAAATTTTGTAACTATAAATTGAAAAAAGTGATATATATAATCCTTTTGAGGCAGTCTTTGCAGATCAAAATCCTCTCCAGCGCTACAGTCCTCCTGTCCGAGCCGGTGAATATTGCTTGGCTCTTGTTGAGCCACATCGTTGCCCAAACAAGTCAGAAAAAATTCACCGCATTAAGTTACTTAATATACAAATACATATATCAATACATATATCAGTTTATACCAAAATCCACTATTCATTTCCTTCTCTTGTTTAGGATGCATGTTAGTAAAGTGCTGGGACGTTAGCTTGCTTCATAACATTTTCCAAACGTACATCCCAATTTTCTCTTTATCAACATCTCACTATTCATCTCTTTTATTTGTTTGGGATACATGTTAGGAAAATATTGGGACGTTAGCCTTGCATCACAACATTTTCCTAACGTACATTCCAACTTTCTCCTAATCAGCATCTCATTATTCATCTATTTCTCTTATTTGGGATACATGTTAGGAAAATGTTGGAACGTTGGCCTTGTATCACAACATTTTTCTAACGTACATCCCAACTTTCTCCTAATGTGTATCCCAAAATTTTCTTAACGTACATCTCAACTTTCTCCTAACGTGTATCCTAACATTTTCCTAACGTATGTCCCAAAGTATCCTCACCGGCTAGAACAGATCTACTGTCCCAACATTTTCTGTAACGACTCGAACCTGAAAGTCCGAATCACTAACCAAGTCCTTACCCTAACCCGAGGTCATCTAAGACAATATCATCATATCCAATGTCAATACATCATTACTAATCAAATTGTAAAATTTTTCTTTACATAATTTTCAATGAATTTAAATACATAAATGAGGTCGCCATGGTCGTAAATACAACGTTATACACTATAAAGAATCCTAGAGTCGTCTCGGTCCGTTAATGTGAATCCCTTTCTCCTCCAGTTTCCTAAAAATATTAAAAATAAGGGGTAAGCTCAACAGCTCAAAAGGCAATTCCTAAAACACTAGTTTTAGACTCCCTTGAGCCAACAACCAAAGAACGAGAAGAAAAAATCGGGATCATACACGGGGAATTATCAAAATCATGATCTACATCATTCAATTCAAAAGAAAACTATCATCACATAACCAATCATAATCACATATGCCAATATGCCATGAAATGTAATGTCTTCCTGACCACAGTCCCTACCCAACACAATACACACCGAAAATTGCTAACCGACTTTAACAAGGCGAAATTGATAGTTATCCCTGGTTTCAAATCCGACAACCATTTCGGGCCTAATATCAACTTTTTCATTTCCAAATCCGGCATGCGCTCCCTCTAGGTCGAGTTAGCCTCGGGCTCGCGAAACCCGGTTCCATTTACAAAACATTTTCTCACAATCCTTTTCAAACACATTTCTTTACAAAAAATCATTTCAACCCCACTTTTCCCAAACCATGTTCATGCCATAAATGAAATTGACATACACGTGCTTGCAACTTTATCAATTTAGCCAGATATACTTATCATTGTCATCATGTATATATATATAAACCCAAGAAAACAATCTAACATAAGGCATGCTCTTTAAACAACTTTGCAACCAAGCACACACAAACACACACACACACACACACACATATATATACACACACACAATTTATATCATCTAGAACATGTTTTGCCACATAAACATGTAAACACATAATCAACAGTAAAATCCCCAAATTTATCATTTTAAGTATGGTTATCAAGAAATCAAGTAAACATACTCAACTAAAGTCAAAACATAATGGTTTAGATATCCATACCTCAAAAAGCATCCAAAATGCATCCCCAACCGGAAAAGTCAACGTCGGTCAACGCGGTCAATGCTGGTCAATGACAGTCAATGCCCGTCAACGGCGACGGAATAAAAAACTGTTCAGTGGAAACGTAGCCGACGACGAGAAAAGTAAACTGCTCCAAATGCGCAGCTCTAGAATCCGACTTGAAGTGGCCCAAAACCCCCTTCAAAGTCTTAAATCTAAAATCTTCAAAATTTTATAATATAACCCTCGCTCCTCCAAAAATTAAATACTTTGACAATGTGATAGAGGACAATGAGAGGAACACTTCCTGTCAAGGAACCAAGGCCGGAACCGGACCGATTAGCCGAAATATGAAAGAGAAATAATGAAGCACAAAGGAAAAGAAAAATAAAAAGAAAATGAGGAGAGAAGAGAATGTTGCATAAGGGAGATAAGTGATTCTGGCCCAAAATTGATGAATGTGTGATATATATGTATTAAGCTTATAACACGTGGGGTCTATTCAAATAAAATATCTCTTTTTCATCCTTTATATAAACATATACACATGCACGTACATCAAACACGGCGCAACACATGTCTAAACACATAGTCACGTAAACATACATCAAATAATAATGTCTGAAGAGTAATGGCCCTGAAAAAATAATTCCCGTACGCAACAATACCAGTTGCGGGTCCCGCCTGGGACCTTCCAGCCTGAAAAATTGAAAAATGCCAAAATAGCCAACAATGCAATTCTAAGAGTCCTGAACACAAAGAAATACCTCAACCAACTCTCGGGACTCACCTGGCACAACACACGGTGTCTGACACGCAGAACGAGGCAAAAAAAAATCTAAAAAATCTCCGAAAATGAAAAATAGGAAAATTGAGAATATTACAATCTGCCTTTCTTAAAAAGATTTCGTCCTCGAAATCTACCGTCCTTAAAGAAAGAGGTGCACAGTCACACACCTCCCCGAGAACACCTCACAAAGGCTAAGAGTTCATCAACCTTATTACCTTTGACACTGGAGGTCAATAGGCCATCACACACCACTGCCACTAAACCACAATGCTCACCACCCTACGAGAGTACTCATCACTCATAACATTATAACATAAAATTCGCTGGTAAGCTTTACACTATACCTGACTCAAAACGGACATTCATCCACTCTACAATACTACACAAGGCTTCGGAGCCTGAAAGAAGAACGATCACAAGACCACTGAACATGACAACATCTAATATCGACTCATCCTCTAAAGGATACACAAAAACCCATACAAGGAATCCTATCCGTTAATCACTAAGTCCCATTCTAAGTACACAGATTCCCGATAACCTTACTCGTGCTGCTCAATACGCAGCTACAACATTACATATCGGTATAAGCGACTACCAACTGCACCATTCGACAATCATTATACTTAATAACCTTAAGATGACTAAACAATGAATCTCCCAACAACTACATAAACATGAGTCACCAAATTCGTAAAGCATACTAACCTGTACTCATGACACAAATCCTTAAAACAAAATCTTCAATAATCAATAGTCATACCATAACCCTTTATCGGACACTTGGTCTTACCTAACACACCTTGTAACTCGAGACAAATCATTTGAATCCACAGAGTCTCACCGACACAACGCACAATACCATGCTCTCACTGTCCCTGACAAATCGAAACAACCATTGACCTTTGACCCGACATCGTGCTAAAGAGGGGCTGATTCAGGAGAAATGGTTGGCCAGGCCATTTTCATCATCAATCCAGTCTCAACACAGACGTCGTTCCTGTCCTAAGGTCCAAACTTCAAACACAATCCTACATAGTCCACAAAACAACCATGAGATCCACTCACTAATCAATCCATCTCTCTACATAACCTCAACAGCTATACAATCACATACCAGCTCTAAGAATCCAAATCATACCTTAATCATACAACTCGTAATAAGCCAAAAGCAACACGACATCAAATACCACAATCATCAACTAACGTAAAAGCTTTCCAGTCTACTCCTAACAAGCTGTACTAGAGATTAACTCCATGATATCATTCAATCCAATTCTTGTCTCATTAAAATACTTCATAAGGCTATCTCATGCCTGAAATCTCGAAAATAGAGTCAATTACTACAATTACTCCTCAAATGAATCATACATTCACATTTCAAATCATATAATCCTGGGACAATACCGACACTAGTCCTCAAAACACTACTCGAATTAAACGTCTATAAAAACACCCAAGTACATGACTCACATCACATCACCTAATCATCCTCGAACTCCTAGTTCACGACGCATCCCCTAGCCATCACCGCTAGCACCAGACACCGGAAACACATAATCCTTATTTAGCAATTCATACCTTACACACCACCAGTCAAAACCATTTTCAGAACAAGCATTACTAAAACCAAAGACTTCATCTCCGTCCGTGGCAGTGAGTTAACCAATTCAACCAAAACTTTACTGGTAAAATCTAACAGCGTAACAAGCCACACACAGGTCTGTCTATCCGTGGACACGCACAACTCCTAATGGAGAACAAGACTTATGACAAACGACGTCCTTGTCAGGACCAAAACAAAAAAGGAATAACAAACCCTGCACTCACAAGAGACTGACGACTCGTACCTGAATGCACCTGACACCCTGTCACACTCTGCTTACCAATCGTCCAACCGTGGACACCCTTTTTCACCTGATGAACTAAACTCCTTACACACAAGGAGAAGAACCAATTGGATACCCGTACGGAACCACGAATTTAAATCTAAGCGACCTCGCCACTAACGAATTGTCATACACTATTAACACTGGAACCTCGCATACGCTAGCGATACCCATGCTAACCAAAATAAGTCAAATCTATACTACTCATTCACCGAGTACTAAGGTATATCCCACAATACGACCATTAGACAAGAGCATCAACATTCACAGCATACTAACATTAGAAACAATCACAGCCCTTCGGACACCACATCCCATTCCATCTGGAATCAGTCACTCCCAATGACAACCTCTATGTTATACAATGCCATTTGATCACCCAATTCATCTCTACCTTTCTAAGCGACACTCCCTCGAACACCGTGCACAAGACTCGTGACCTCAGTCACAGCAATCCACTACTCATCAAAAGAAAAAGGTATTTATTTGGCAACATCATCCTCACTGGCTCTAACGACTAAGCCGTCCGTGTTACCTAAGAATTGACTCTAGAGGGGGGTGAATAGAGTTAATGGCTAATTTTCACAATTTATAGAATTACAATTTCTATTCAATAATTTAAGCAATTATGCAATAATTAAGATATAAGATCAAAATATAAAAGCAAGCAATTTATAGCATAATTGTAAAAGAGATAAGGGAAAAGAAATTGCAAATAATAACTCCGTGATTTTAGTGAGGTTCGGAAACTCCTACTCCTCGGCTCAAGACCCCTCTTGAGACTTCACAATCCACTATGGCTTCTCCTTACGGGTGGAGAGCAAACATTTACATGAAACAACTCTTTGCTTCACCTTGCTAAGAGACAACCTCTCTTAGTCTTCCTTTGGGTCACACCAACCTTTACAAATTGAAGCTAGCTTGCCTCTTTTTCCTTGAGCCACACCAGCCATTACAAATGAATATCAAATTTGTTACATACAAATATATCTCTCAAAGATTAATATGCAAATCAAAGCTCATAACTAGAGTATATATGAATATAAATCAAGCTCAATACTCTATGAATGAAATGAATGAAAGAAGATGAAATATGTGAAGAATATAAGCTCTTATGAATTCAATAGAATCTCTCAAGTGTATAATAGAGCAAAAACTCTATGAAGATTTAAACAAGAGCAAAAGCCCTTTGAATCCTTAGTTGAATCTCTTAAATATAATATATAAATGAATGAGAGAGATGAAGAGAATATGTGAGGGCAAAAGCTCTCTTTAATGTCTAATAAGTTCTCTTAATATTAGCTTATGCAAGCTTGAACTAACTCATTCTTAGCAAAGACTTCATATGTCAAATATATGTAATGAAATTCATAGTCTATTGTTAATGGTCATAAGAACTTATGAATGATGTAATGATATGCATGGTCCTATAGAGACGAGCTTCAAATAAATTTATAAATACTTTGACATTAAATCCTAAACACTCACCAACCTATCTACCCATTTCTTTATGCTTTATCCATGGTCGTGTAGGCTTTTAGGTAGTATTGTTTTTTTCCTTCTTTTGAGTTGTTTTCTTGCTTATTGTAGTCCAAGCTATATTTGGATGGACTTTGCATTTTGTTCCTTACAACTTTAACTCTTCTATGTATCCATTTCTTTCATTGATGTGATCTTGAATAATGGAATACTTGGAATGATCTTTATAGCTTCATTGAGGTCACTCTTTGAATGTGAATAGTCTATATAACACTCAATGTAAACATTAGTCCTTAAACACCATTAATGGTTTGTTATCATCAAAACAACTAGATTGTCCTTGGATGAAATCCTTAAGGTCAATAGTCCACAATCGCCTCGACTGATGCATAACCCTATCACCTACCTGATAATATACAATAAACAACTCATACTCTCTAAACCACATTCGGATCACACTTTAAACCGTTTTAGTCATTAATACTAAACATCACACCATAGCGCATCTACTACCATCATTCTCGAATGACAACTCGGACTCACGTCTAGGGGTGACAATTAGTGTTGGCGTGTCGTGTTCGTGTCGACACGATTATGACACGGACACGATTAGGGGTGACACGAACACGACACGATTATTAATCGTGTCTAAGATCCTTGACACGAATACGACACAATTATTATATGTGTAACACGACACGACATGCATAATCTGTTTAATAAATGGGTCAAGACTTGATACAACACGAAAAGACACGTTTAAGTCATTTTTGACACGAATACGACATATTTTTGCTAAATGGGTCATTTTTTACACGAACACGACACGATTATTGACACGTTTAGTTAATCGGGTTAATCGTGTCATAATCGTGTTTATAGGGTCAGACACGAACACGACACGTTTAGTTAATCGAGTTAATCGTGTCGACACGATTATGACACGAACACGATTAGCCCAAACCCTAACCCACTTATCTCGTGTCGTGTTCGTGTCATGTTAGCGTGTCGTGTCAAATATTGCCACCCCTACTCACGTCCCATCGACTCAACAAACTACCGCCAAACGATCCCTTTCAAGCATCCCTAGGATAACACTATCACAACAAGAAAGTATGTCTCACTCTCGATACTCCCCACAACAACCACTACTTACCACTAGAAAAGAATCTTTATACAACAATACCATGCCGATAAATCTGAAAAGGAAAAATAAGCATAAAATCCAGAATGCTCAACACCCAACCGTCTCCCCAAAACTACTTACAACACAATCAGTCACTAGCGCTTAATCGGTTACTCGAACCACTTTTCCTAAGACAATCTACGTGCCTAAACAAGAAAACTTCACGCCCTAAGTTAAACACCACTACCTCTCCTCTTCACCACTCCTCATTACTTTTGACCTCGACAAAAGTCAAATGGGGCTACTAGCTAAACTTACGAGATCACTTTTCCCAAACAATTGTCTATCTATTTGAATCCTCAAACAACAAGTACCACTTCCTGATAATCTAGACATAACTTGAAATATAACTCTAATCCACATCTTTCAATTTCTAAAACACAATCCATTTGGTATACAGTACCTACGATCTATCACTTCATCCGCAACCAACCAAGCACTTCAATGACCCCATACTATCTGCCTTATCGTGCAATCTTGCATTACACAGCTAAAAATAATTACTATACACCACCTCGAGACCCTCTCGACAACTGCACCAACCTATTGCCCCACTCATCAACCGAGCCATGCAATTAACTCACTGAGAGTCAATTACCCACAACACACTCCTGTCGTTATCCGAAATGGGAATCACCTTCGACTAGCCAGTCCCTAAAACAAACTCTTACAAAACCACGAAATGAACCACGTCTAGCAGTCAGTCACCCAGCACTGGCATGACTCCGGTCAATGCCTACACCACCCTAAACTTATAAGGTCCA
This sequence comes from Cornus florida, assembly GCF_030987335.1. Taxonomy (NCBI): domain Eukaryota; kingdom Viridiplantae; phylum Streptophyta; class Magnoliopsida; order Cornales; family Cornaceae; genus Cornus; species Cornus florida. Next base: position 53,796,652 of record NW_026775574.1, on the reverse strand, counting down.
ACAAATCCCCTTAACAATCATAATGAACACACATTAGTGCACCCGAAACGTACATCCATAATCCCTAAACCAAGCTCGAAACTCTGCCAATCCCTATCGCACCTCTCATAAACCGGTTCGAAAGGAACCTTCATACCAAACCGTGACCTAAGTCACAACCACTAACCTCCAAAGGTTATACCTTTCTCACATAAAACCCTCACTCCATACACCTAACCTTGCCGATCTCAAAACCCATGCACTAACACATGAAACTCGTATGTCTCTCCTTGGACACTGTACTGCGCCATATGCAATCGTTCAAAAGTCGTGCCTCAATCACTACACTATGAAAACAATGATAGGACCAAGATAACCGCGCACCAAATAGCTTAATCCACGAGCTAGAAATCCATGCCCTTCATTCTATAAGAACCAACACCCCAAAAACCTTGGAGCAACCGAACTCCTCGCCTACTCAAGTCATAACTTACACAACCATCTGTACCGTAACAAGTACTTTATCGTACTAGTATGTAATACCCCTCATTTTTAAAAGATAGTCTCGGTATTATTTTAAATTTTTTAATTGCATTTTTATTTACTTGATTATTTGGCTATTTGATTACGTGTTTAATTGAGTTTGTTAATTAAATGTTTTATTTAAATTAAATGATTAGTTGAAATTATGTGCTTAAATGTTTTATTTGAATTGGTTGATTTAATTGATGTGGTTGTTTTTTTTGTAAATAATTGTAAATTAAATAATTAAATATTTATTTTGTTTTATTTTATTTTATTTTATGGATATGGTTAGTAGTAATGGGCCAAATATGATTTTATGGATATGTTTTATTTTGACGCTTAGTAGTAATAAGCGTCGATTCTGCTTTCTATTTTCACTTAGAAAAGTAAAATCATATTTTTATTTTCTTAAGAAAGTGAAAATAGAAATCGAAAACATTATTAAACGCAATATTTTTTTCTATCTGAAAATTTTCTAGATGCCTTAAACTTTCTTTCAATGCTGGTTTTGTTTTATTTGGATTAATATATCCTGATTCATGAATTTTTAATACACATAGTTCATAATTTTTATTCTTTTAACAAAAAATTATGTTCGGTTGTATGGAATTGGAAACTTAGAATGAGAATTTGTAAAATTTAAGAAAAACAACTAAGAAAATTGAACCAAAATTTTGTCAAATTCTAATAATTCTAATTTCAAAACTCCAATTCTATGCAACTGAACACACTCAAAGTGCATTTGGAATTTTATCACCCCTAGGTGGTTAGGTGGATCATGAACTTTGGATTAGTCTATAGAAAATTTGAGTTAAATGATGAGCGCTGAAAAGTGCGCATTTAAACCCCTTAAGCTTAGGTATTCTAGGACCTTTATCTATCTTATTTTCCCGCCTTAGATTGATTTCGTGTTATTTCCATTTTCAGGTACTTATCCCCTAAATAAGCTAACTCAGCCAAATAAGAGCAGAAATGAAGCAATTTTGGGATGAATCAGAGAGGAGCAAAGTAAAGCAAAAGGAAGCACAAAGGTGGAATTTCAGTATCTTCGATCGATCCAACATCAGTCTTCGATCGATCAAACTCCCATCGATCTCAGCACTTCAAGATAGATCCAAGCCATGATGTCATTGTTAGAGATCCCAAAAGTTTGATCGATCCAACATCATTCTTCGATCGATCGAACCTTCTTGTCCTTATCCAGATGTCAGATTTTATCCAGCTGTACCACCCTACCAACCACTTTTGTCCTTTTCCCAAAAATATCTTCAAAATATCTCAGATTTGTTTTTATCAGAAAGGCGCCGCCATTTAGGATAGATCCAACTTCAGTTCGATAGATCTCAGCCATATTCGATCGATCTAACCTCAAGTTCGATCGATCGAACTTTCCAAATCCCGAGAAAGTCCAAATTCCAGCTCACTAAAAGTTGTCTTATATCCAATCATTGAGGAATATTTGTTGTACGAGCCTAGCTCATTTTGGGTGATTTTTGACCTACCTATATAAGGAATATGAGCCACTTTTTGGAGCATATGCATATACACATAGGGATTCACATACTGTAACAACCCACTCCACCACATGGTATGATATTGTCCGCTTTGGGCCTGAGCCCGCACGGTTTTGCTCTTGGGCTTCACCCCAAAAGGCCTCATACCAATTGGAGGTGACACACTTACATATAAGTACTTCACCTTTCCTCTACCCAGGCGATGTGGGACTGTGCACCCGTAGCTCGCCAGTGTGGTAGCCTGACAGTGTCTCTCGCACCCGCCCACGGCACACCCGCCCACAGGGTCATCACAATCACCCCCCCTTTGGGGCCCAACGTCCTCGTTGGCCACACTTCCGGCTGGGTCAGGCTCTGATACCATTTGTAACGACCTGCTCCACCACATGGTATGATATTGTCCGCTTTGGGTCTCAGCCCGCACGGTTTTGCTCTTGGGCTTCACCCCAAAAGGCCTCATACCAATTGGAGGTGACATACTTACATATAAGTACTTCACCTTTCCTCTACCCAGGCGATGTGGGACTGTGCACCCGTAGCTCGCCAGTGTGGTAGCCTGACAGTGTCTCTCGCACCCGCCCACGGCACACCCGCCCACAGGGTCATCACAATATTTGTAACGACCCACTCCACCACATGGTATGATATTGTCCGCTTTGGGCCTGAGCCCGCACGGTTTTGCTCTTGAGCTTCACCCCAAAAGGCCTCATACCAATTGGAGGTGACATACTTACATATAAGTACTTCACCTTTCCTCTACCCAGGCGATGTGGGACTGTGCACCCGTAGCTCGCCAGTGTGGTAGCCTGACAGTGTCTCTCGCACCCGCCCACGGCACACCCGCCCACAGGGTCATCACAATCCACCCCCCTTGGAGGCCCGACGTCCCCGTCGGCACACTTCCGGCTGGGTCAGGCTCTGATACCATTTGTAACAACCCACTCCACCACATGGTATGATATTGTCCGCTTTGGGCCTGAGCCCGCACGGTTTTGCTCTTGGGCTTCACCCCAAAAGGCCTCATACCAATTGGAGGTGACACACTTACATATAAGTACTTCACCTTTCCTCTACCCAGGCGATGTGGGACTGTGCACCCGTAGCTCGCCAGTGTGGTAGCCTGACAGTGTCTCTCGCACCCGCCCACGGCACACCCGCCCACAGGGTCATCACACATACTCATTCTTAGACATACTTAGAGGCTTAGAGGAGGAGGAGGTTAAAGACACCATTAGAGACTTTTCATCAACCAAGGAGCAAATCTCTACTATGGAGTTAGCCCTTGAGGGTTGGAGGACACCATCCTTGAGTGGCTAGACATCCTTTTGGGGCTAGAGTTAGCCCTAAGCATGCTTCTACATCTTGATTTATGTATTTTAGGGGATTTGTATTGTGATACTTGTTTTGACATATTTATATATATAAATCTTGTTTATTCAATAATTTGTATGGTTTAATGCTTCCAATTGATCATTTCATTCTATCCATATGTCTATGTATGCTAGAATAGATGTTCATGTGTTTGCCTCTATTTCTTGTGTTGTTGATGCATGTCTATTTGTATTAATGTTATAGATCTAGAGATTATCAAAACATAGTGCTTAATGGAATGTCCTTGTGGTTTATTTGATGGTTCATGCTTATTTCTTGATGGATTGTGCCTCTCCCTTAGTTTAATTAGTTTAATTTCATGTCATTTGCTTAGTTGTAGTGTAGTGGTAGTTAGATGTTAAATGGGAGGACAATCCATGCTTGAGGTTTAATGTTCCATACTCGTGAATGCAAGTGGCATATTTCTCTAATTTTGTGTTGTGTTTGGTTGTGAGCTTAAAGAAATGATTAATGGCTTAATTTAATTGTGTTATCCACTATGTTGCCTAGATAATATATGCTTAATTTATCATCCATGCTTGTTGAAACAACCACACACACACCATTGTTACAATGCATGCCTTTCCCCGTATTAATCATTCATTAAAGGTGTAGAAGAGTTGTGCTTAGTGGTGATCTCTAAACCCCAAGATCTCTCTCTCTCTCTCTTATTTTACCTCTATTGCGTTATTGTTTACTTTAGTTTAAGTTGCATCTTAGCTTAACTCAACCACCAACCAATCCTTTGATCACTCGACCTACTCCCTAATCTTTATTCCACAACCTTTTGCGACCCTTACAATCCCTTGGGACGATCCCTACTTGCCCTTACTATATTTTTAGTTAGCGGTAGTAGTGACATTTATAAATGTAAAACTTGGCCACACTCACTTGCACACAAACTCGGTTGAGACACGACGACCACACCATTGAAGGCATTGCAATCATATTCAATGATTAAAGCAAGACAAGTCGTGACTGTCTCATTCGAACTCATTAGTTATGCATAAAACTTAATAATTATATATCAAATATTTAACTTATATTATTCCAGTATTTCGATATAATAAAACTAACTACATATATATCAAATATTTAACATATATTATTCAAGAACTTCGATATAAGATAATGATTAGTCCTGCACACATTTTTTTACCTTGTTTGATAACAAGGAGTGAGCGAATCATATAGGAGGTAATCTTAAAAGTTAAAATATTTTTTTCAGGTCATTATTAGACATAGTTCATCTTACTTTAATCACATATGAATTATCTATTTCATTTTATTTTTATTGCATGCTATATCCCTTACTATTGTTGGATATATGATGTGGTCCTTTTCGAGGGTCGCTATGCCATATCAAGCTTGAAGAGTGTGCATTATAAGGCAAGGGCCAAGAGTTTTACATTTATAGAAGCCACTACTACCTTTCACTATAAATATAGCTAGGGCGAGTAGGGATCATCCCAAGGGATTATGAGGATCGAGCAATGTCGTGGAATTGTTATTAGGGCTAGTAGGTCGAGTGATCAAATAATTGGTTGGTTGGTTGATTAGAAAACAACTAAATTAAACTAAGTGATAACAAAGAATGCAATTAAGAATAAGTAATAGAGAGAGAGATCTTGGGGTTTAGAGATCACCACCAAGTAATGCATTTTTATACCATTGACAAGTGATTAATGAGGGCAAATGGTGTGTTGCAATATTGGTGTGTGTGTGTGTTTGGTTGTTTCAACAAGCAAGGATGACTAGTTAAGCATATATTGTCTAAACATCATGTGAAAGGCACAATATATCTAAGCAATGAAGCATATACTGTCTAAACAACATGTGAAAGGCACAATAGATCAAAACAAGTCATTAGTCCTTTCATTAAGCTCACAATTCAAATACAATACAAGGTTAGAGAAATATGCTACTTGCATTCAAAAGCTTGGATCATCAAACAACAAGCATAGATTGTCCTCCCATTTAACACTACACTACAACTACACTACATCTACACTACTAGCATGAAAATAAACTAGGGGAGAGGCACAATCCATCAAGGAATAAGTATGAACCATCAAGAGAATCACAAGAGCATTCCTTTAAGCACTATGTTTTGACAATCTCCAAATCTATAGCATCAATACACATAGACATGCATCAATAACACAAAATTTAGAGACAAGCACATAAACATCTATTTTAGCATACATAGACATATGGATAGAATGAAATGATCAATTGGAAGCATTAAACCACATAAATCATTGAATAAACAAAATCTATATATATCAAAGTGTCAAAACATCAATTACAACACTAATCCCTCAATAATACACAGGATTAAGATATAGAAAGCATGCTTGGGGCTAACTCTAGCCCCAAGAGGATGTCTAGCCACTCATGGTGATGTTGCTCCAACCCTCAAGGGCTAACTCCATGGTTGAAATCTGCTCCTTGTTGATAAAGAACTCCAATGGTGTTTCTACCCTCCTCCTCCTCTAAGCTTGCCCTCCAAGAGATTAAACCCTAGAATAGTCTATATGTCTCAAAAAGTGCATCATATTCCTTTTATAGGTAGGTCAAGTGGCACACAAAATGAGCTGGGGTCGTGCAAAGAATATTCTCTAATGATTGGATAGAGGACGGATTGCACGAGCTGGAAATTTAACTTTTTCACACTGGAGGAAGTTCGATCAATCGAACCTTGGACTTGGATCGATCGAACTAGCCGAGATCCATCGACCTTAGGCTGGATCGATCTAACTAGTTGAGCTTTTTGGGAAAAGTCAAATTTGAGATATTTTTAGAGATATTTTTGGGAAAAGGACAAAAGTGGTTAGTAGGTGGTACAGCTGTGGATATGATCAATCATTTGAATAAGGACAAAAGTGTTCGATCGATCGAAGGGTGGTGTTGGATCGATCGAACTTTTGGACTTTATACTTTTGGGCCAAGGCTTGGATCTATCTTGAAGTGCTGAGATCGATCATTGTTAGATCGATCGAACCTTGAAATTGGATCGATCGAACTTTGCTGGTTCCCACCTTTGGCTTCATTTGTTTCTTTCTTTCTCTACTTTGCTCATTTCTTTGTTTAATCCCAGAATTGCTTCAATTAAGCTCTTATTTGGTTTAGTTAGCTTATTTTCGGGATAAGTATCTGAAAATGGAAATAATACAAAATCAATCTAAAACGATAAAGTAAGATAGATAAAGGTACTAGAATGCCTAAGCTTAAGGGGTTTAAATACGCACTTTCAGCCCTCATCATACCCCCAAACTTAAATATTGCTAGTCCCTTGCAATGAACTAGAAAATAAAGGAATGAAATAAACAACTATACAAGTATGAGTCTAGAAAACAATAAATGGATAACGCTACTTTCGTAGCGAACACGATTGCACTAGCATATGCAACAAGCCTTTTAAACCCCTAGGTTACCCCTAGTGAACGAGTGAAGTCTCATGAGGGTTTCCAGAAATGGTACCCATAAACATTAAGCTCAATCTTTCAAAAGAGGCACCAATATTGCAAACAAGCATTGGGAGAAAACTACCTCAAGTATGCAATTTTTCAAACATTTCCGAACAATCTCCCAAAATTCTAACATCAAGCAAGCAAATATGGTCCTCCACACATCAAGAAAATGATCATACAAATCAAAACAACTCTAGAATCCTTTTTGAGTAGACCGGCATAAAGTGTGTTGCTATCTAAGCCAACTAAAGAATTAATCACATCCTTACCCTCAAACTAGCACACAAATCTAGTACCGATCATCAAAACAAAAAGTGGACCTTTTATTAAAGCTTTATTGTTCTAGGTGCGCTTATTCTTTTCACTCGATTTTTTATTTTTTTATTTTTTTTTATAGGATCAAAGATGGAAACATGATGCAATGTGTTGATCTATTAAGCTTTCTAGCGATTCATGAGGTCGAGCGTTAAGTCAATGACTCCCAAACCAAACGGCTTTAGGGCATTAGGCGTTCAAACACCCCTACGGACTTACAAGCTCAAATCAACTAGGTTACAAATCAAGACAACAACCATCTAATCATTTCCTACTTCTCACCATTTGGGAGAAGTCCTCACTTTTTTTTTTTTTTTTGAATAAATAAGTTCAATTATTAACCTAGAGTTTGGGCCCTCCACCTTTCGGCGCGAGACGTTTAGTGCTTGATGAGGCTAGAATCCCGGCTATTTAGTGAAAAGGGGTTGTTATCCACCTTTATTAAGAATGAAGCTTTCAATGCACTATTAGCTCAATTAGGATTTAACCAATTCAATAATCAACAAAGCATGTACCCCATAAATGAATGCTAGTGTGCGCCTGTGCTAGTGTAGAATTCTAGAGTGAATTTCAAAACAATCACAAAATCAAGATGATGTGGACCACAAGTGCAAGCAAGATATCAATCTTTCAAAAAATTTACTCCTAAAGGGCATCCACAAGGCATATGAGTATTGGACTCTCAAGTTAAGCAATTTTTAAATTTTAAGCAATATAGTCCTCAAAAGATCAAAATCATAGTTAGTTATGGACCAATCATAGAAATATCCCTCAAATACACAAGTCATGCTCAAAATTTTGAATTTAAAACTAATACTTTAAAGCACCATTCCCCCCAAACTTAAATAGCACAATGTCCTCAATGTGCAAAGAGAACAAAGAAAAGAGTATACCAGTGCAACTAAGGTATAGAATGATCAGGACTGAAGTATCCGAAGTGGGTGGTATGCCCCTCCAAACTTGGGATTAACTGTGGTCCTGAAAATTGGCACTTGGATAAACTTATCAGATAACAAAATGGGATAATCTGTGCACAATGGACATGCAAGTGTAAATGGGATAAACAGATAAAGAAATGAGAGAGGTATAAGGGTAGTCCTGAAAATTGGGTAGCACTCTCTCACTGAAGTCACTATGATGCACCTGATAAAGTCAAACATACAGATATGAGAACATAATATATGACATCCATAGCAAAAACAGATATATAAAATAGATAAAGTGCAGGTATAACAAAAATATCAAAGCCGATAGACCGGCCGTAAAAGTAATAATGTAAAGTGACAAAAGTAGAGTATCAATAGAAGAGAAGGATCATGAGATAGAAAGGGACTAGGAGCTCAGGAAGATGAGGTAGGACGGGCAGGTCGGGCTCCGCGGATATCTCTGGATAGATCTCGGAACATGGTCGCGACATCCGTGCGGAAGGCAGCAAAATCAGCTTTATGGGCTGTGAGATCAGCTCAGATGGCAGCAATAGCATCCTCTAGCATCTGCAGCCGTACTCCAAAGCCGGGGGTCATATCTGGAGCCTCAGGCATAGATGAATCAGAAGAAAACTCCTGAGTCTGCTCCTACTCATGAATGGGCGACCTGGCTGGAGAGTACTGCTCTGTGTCGTCTGCAGGGCACTCCAAGTCAATATCTATATGATCTACAGCTGGATGAACTAGTGCATCGTTCGATGCGGATCTGCTGCTGCTGCCTCTGTCTGGGCCTCTTCCTCCTCTAACTCCGCTGCAGCTACTACCGCGTGATCCTGCAGTCTGGTAATAATGGATCGGTAGCTCTTGTCCCAGTCCTTCTTTAGGAAGTGATAGGAACCTCTCTCGGGGTGCTCCCGAGGATGGTTGGGGTAGCGCTGATCTATGAGAATATGGGTGATGAGGTGGCTGAAAGGAAGAGACTTAGCCTGTCCGAGCATCTCCTCGCTGATGTACTCGTCATATAGCTTCATCATCACAATCCAGATGAGCGCGGGAATGGACACCCAGTGCCCGGTGTAGAAGGCGTAGAAGGCTGTCAGATAATCGCCCCTCCTCTGAATCTTGTGCCCCGCCATGTATATATTCCGATAGAGAACGGAATTGGTGAACCAAAGGTCATCTGGAAGGAATGTCCGGGTGGCGAAGGTCTCACCACCGGCATGGTGACTTGTAAGAAAAACTGCCATATCGGCGTATAAAGGCCTGAATAGCCTCGGATATGTGTCCTGAAGCTCTGAAGGAAATTTGTGTGGACAGCGACAAGAGCGGGCTAAAGAGTCCACTGTGATGGTGATCAGATGTCCATCGACAGAAGTGACCATCTAGGCTGTGGTGCACGGCGATGGTCAGAGGTTCTGGTAGAACAACCGTACCAGCCGCGGGTAGACCGGCTCTGTGATAGGGGCAAGAATAGCGGTCAGGCCCCTCTGTATAATGTCATGGTAGGCGGATCGGGTCAGCATCGATCTAGAGAAGAAGACCGTGTCGAATACTTACTCATGGTCGGTCGTTATATGTGCATATCGAGGCACGAACCTATCACGCTCTAGATGAGCTGGCTGAGTAGGCTGACCTGGTATAGGTGAATGCTCAGCTCCAGTCTGCAGTGGAGATGGTGATGGAGTGAATGCAGGATGAGCCGCAGAGGTGGTTGGCATATGGTCATCCTCAGGGTCATAAGATGGTGACTGAGTTGGGGTAGCCTGTGCTAGCTCTTCCTGTGCATAAGAGGGCGCTGCTAGCTCCTCTGTCCGTAGTTTAATGTGTCGGTGGGGCCCGTGTTGCCTGTTGGCAACAGTCTTCCTCTTAACCATGGCCTGCAAAAAGAAAAAGAAAAACTTGCAATGGGAGTTAGTGCCTGAGATACCCCTCGGATCTAAGACACGGGTTGATCAGGCCCAGGCCCAAACCCGAGGAATATCAAACAATTAATATGTAACCGAACACAGAATACAAGATGAAATAAAAAAAAAATAATAATAATAAGCTGAAAGAATGCTAATTGAAAATCCTTTAAATAATATAATTATTGAAAATTGCTAAATCCAAACTCAATAGGTTTACAACTTGGGAATCCATCCATTGGACCCCTTATTAAAGATTCTCAAACCGAAACTGAAATAATAGAAATAAAGTCTAAAGCTAACATAAAGAAGATTCCTACATAGTCAGAGAAATAAATATCTGTATCTGCTCTGCACGTCCAAGCCCTAACCCTGGAATTGACGAATACCTGAAAAATAAAAGAGTGGGTTAGGCCCACATGCAAGTCCTGATCTACTACAATCCAAACAGGAATTCGATACTCAGATGCATCTTAGATAGACTCAACAATATCTAGCGTAGTCCATATATGTATATATTACACACTATAGGACGCTCACTAGTCCAATAGGTCTGTCTCAGCTTGAGTAGAGATACCATGCAAATTGCACATTACGTGGTTATGTGTACCTAGACCTACCAGGGAACAGCACCTCCGTCCAGCTATCCATCCTAGGCGATATACGCACCCTAACCGTGGTCACGAGACTCAAGCTCATACCATGACACATATATAATATATATATATATATATAGTCCGTACTCCTCCTAATACAAAATACCATCCATCTGTGTAGTGGTCTGATATATGTATAACAAATCCATCTTGAAACCATAGTAGGTTATTCAATTCACAATTGATATGACTCAAATATGAGATGTACTTAACATTTATGGTTAGTCCATAACTCAATCCAAGTTAGGTAGAACACAGTGTTTGAACAAGTCCATACATAGTATGTCACCGTCCCATACCGGTACATACAATCCTCCGGATAGCATAGTTAAATAAACGACACTATTATATACATCCAACAACTATCCTTCAAAACATGCATCAATATAAATTAACACATGTATATCACTACTAGGCAGTCCTTAGAGAGCCTAAAAATCCAATTCCAATAATGTAAACAGCTAAACAAGTATAAGCGTTCACATCCTCCAAAATATCCATAAACTGATGTAGTTGAATAACAAAGTGAATATTAATTTGATCCAACACAAGCATGATTAAATTCAGGTAATCCATGTTACTTATAATCCTATCCAAATATGATTAATTAAAATTAATTCATATAAAAATAATCCTCCAAGTTCTAAAGTGTAAACTGATTAGCATTTGCAAAGCTCAACATGTAGGATCCTCCCCTAACTGTACACTGTCCATAACTTAATCCATTTATGAATCATTGTTTACCTATAATCTTAAAGGTCTAAAACAATAATATACATCATTTAGAACAATTTAACATAACTGTTAAACAATTAAACAACAAATTATCCCTTAAATAATTTATAAATCCATATTGCCCAATTCCTTTAATATAAGAAGTGTATTATGCTTCCTAGAACCCTTCAAAGTCCATTTAACCCATTTAGATTAATCAAAACAGGTTCCAACACAATTCTGGGCAATTAAAACTAAAATCCAAGTCACGGCCCACCTTAGTCGGCTCAATTGCCAACTGAGCAAGCTAAGTTCCTAACTTAGTCGACTCAGTTCCCAACTGAGTCGGTTAAGTTGATGCTGAAGCCGTCTTCTTCGTCCATTCAGCCCCTGTAAGCCCCAGAACTCCATTGTTAAGACCTCTAAGCTTCAACCTACGTCCCATACGTCCATACTAAATTATTATAAGTATTTTAACATGCAAAGATTTATCTTAAACAATAATTATGCATCAAAACTTCCACAACTATCCAAAATAAGAAACTGAAACTAAAAACATATACCCTCTGTTTTAATCCAGTTAAGCATGCATGATTAAATAAGTTTTAGCATGTATTTAAACCCCTGGAATCTAGCTAGGCATGCACAGAATACGAATTAAAGGGAAAGAGCAAGAACAGAAACTTGCCTTTAAGTTCAAAGTTGAAACACTGAATCCACATCTTTGAGTTTTAGTTTTCCTTGCTCTGCCTTCCTATGCCCTCTCTACAAATTACTCACTCTCTGTTTCTTTGCCCTTACAACTCTCTGTATCACTGTGTATGTGACTATGGTGAATAGGGTTTACAAAAACCCTTAGCAAATGCATACATATGTATTTATAGGCTTAAGTTGAAACCCTAACCTTAATCCTAAACCACCTACAGGTCGGCTCAAACTAAAACACGATGAAATTAAACAAAACCCTAATAATTTAAAACAGTTAAGTTGCCTTTTAAAAAAATTAAAACCAATTACAAATAAATCAATTAAAAATCAACAAAATTAAATAAAACAATTAAAGTAGTATTAACAATTAAACAGATAATAAATCCAGTCACAAAAATGCAGCACTTAATGTAAGTTAAATAAGTCTAAGAATTCAACAATTTATTAAATCAAAGAAAACAAGTAAACCAAATAATTAATTCAAATAATACAAATAAGTCAAATAATTAAAAAGTCAATTAAAACATAAATTAAATATCAGAACTATCATTTTGAAAATTAGGGGTATTATAGTGCCAGAATAAAAAAATTTAAGCACAATATAGAAACATGTATGTCAAGTAAAATAGACAAAACAAATATAACATGAATCTATGTAAGTGGCAGGATATGAAACATGCTAAACAATGTAAGTATGAAATGCATCCAATGTGGAATATCACAGGCATTGGGCATATATAAGATAGCATGAACATAAAATATGATGAATGAAGTGTGTGTGTGAGATCTGTGAAGTTCGATCGATCACAAAAAGAAGTGAGATCGATCACAAAAGTTGGATCGATCGAAAATAAATGAGATCGATCTCACAACTTCGATCGATCGGGGACATGAGTTTGATCAATCTCTCAAGATCGATCTAAGATACAAATTCGATCGATCGAACTGTGCGACGTTGAAAACTCAAAGGTCACAGATCTGTGACTTTGGAAGCACGGGGCCCACACGAACGTGCTCGTGGGCCCTTCAACACAACAAATCATCTAATCCCATCACCCAATCATAGCCCATACTCCCAAATCGAATAAAATCATCAAAAATATATATACATATATACACGTATATATATATATATATATATATATATAGACACAAATACTTCAAGCTTCAACAATGGCGGATTTTGTCATGTATATAGCATGTATTCAACATATAAAGCATGTATGCACAAGATTGAAGCTTAAATTATGAGGGACATTCGCGGATCTTACCTCAAACGAAGAGAGAAGTGGAGATGTGGAAGAGTGGAGATGAATCCGAGAAGGGAGAGAGAGATTGATACTTAGATGCTCACCGGAAAGTTCACCGGAGGTAGGAGAGGTGATGGGATGCGGCGGCGATGAGGGGGGGTTAGGGTTTGCAGAGAGGGTGAGATCGATCTAAGGTATCGATCTACAAAACCCTCGGTTCTATTTTTAAAAACAATCCCGACAGAGTTCGATCGATCGAACTTCACTGAGATCGATCGAACTTTGATGAACTCTCTTCAAAGTATTTTTGGATTTTTGAAATTTTTGAGAAATGAAAAATTAGAAATTGGAATTAAAATTAAAAATTGGAAAATAAAGTAAAATAAAATAGAATAAAACATTTTTGGTTTTTTTTTTTTTTTTTTTTTTTTTTTTTGAATTGAATAAATAAAAACTAATTAAAATATTTTTGAATTTTTGAGACCTTTTTGAAAAATAACATAAAATAAAATAAAAATGAAAATATTTTGATTTTTGAAAATTTGAAAACTCAAAACAAAGTCAAAATAATGAAATGAAGAACTGAGATCGATCGAAACAAGAGTTTGATCGATTAGACACAAAGCAAAAATATGCAGGTTTTTGGCTCAGAAAATTGGCTAAGTGTTGGAACTTGAAGATCAATCGAACTTGAAAGTTGGATCGATCGAAAAACTTCTTAATCGATCTTGGAATGTTTTGATCGATCAGACAGAGAGGTGAAATATGCAGGTTGATGCAGGCTCAAAATTTTTCTAAGTGTTGAATCATGAGATGAATCGAACTTGGAAGTTGGATCGATCGAAGGTCTCTTGATTGATCTAAGAGTTAGTTCGAACGATGAGACAGAGAGGTGATTTGGATGTAGGTTTCTGCAGGTCGAAAATTTTCTACGTGTTGGATGCAGAATGGAGTTCGATCGATCGAACTATGCAGAATGCTCAATAATGACATGAAAGCTCATGCAATCTTTATCACAGTTCCTTGAAATGCATATGAACCAAAACAAGTATCTACACTTCGCAAGAAATGAAATGAAAGATAGAAATGGGGGAGGAATAGGGTTTTGATACCCTACGAATGTCTTTTGCTAGTCTTTAACGTCTCTAGCAAGACATTGGGCTCTTTTAGCCCGGATCAAAGATCTTATAATGCATCCCCTCCTTGTTGGGGTGATAGATGCTTTAAACTCCACCCGACAAATGGTTCTTTAAAGAACTTGTTGGATTAAGGTCAAAAGAAAACTTTGGTCCCTTATCTATGCAATTACAACCTTTGGGCTTCCATGCCCTTTCAAAGCAAGAATTTGAAACAAGATTTTGAGAATGCAAGGTTGAAGATGATCCTTTGGAAGTTTTGGTCTTACACAAAAGCTCATTTCCTTGACATTGAAGATCATGACATTTATTTACAACATTAATCTCTCCTTCATATTTGTCAAATGAATTGGGAGTGGGATTAAAGATATTCAATTTCACCTTCATGTGGCCAAATGAGATCTTCACTATCCCCGTCCTACAATTGATGTTGGCATTAGCGGTTGCCAAGAAAGGACGGCCAAGGATAACGGGAATTTGGCTCTTAGGATTAGGGACCAGTTCCATGTCGATGACAACGAAATCAACCGGGAAGAGGAATTTGTCAATTTTAATCAAAACATCCTCAATTATACCCCTAGGCTTCTTAATGGATCGGTCGGTAAGTTACAAAACTACCGACGTCAGTTTCAATTCACCTAGGCCCAATTTGACATAAACCGAGTATGGAAGAAGGTTAACGCTTGCTCCTAAGTCAAGAAGTGCCCGATTAATGATATGATCACCAATAATGCATGATGTAGTGGGTGAACCGGGGTCCTTAAACTTTAGAAGAGTGTTATGTTGCAAAATTGAGCTTACTTGCTCGGTCAAAACCACTTTTCTTGGTGCTTGGCTCTTATTCTTCCGCTTTTGGGTGCACAAGTCTTTCAAGAATTTGGCATAAGCCGAAATTTGCTTGATTGCATCCAATAGTGGAAGATTAACTTTCATTTGCCTAAACATTTTCATAATTTCATTGGTTTTTGCCTTTTGCTTGTCTTTTGAAATGGATCCTTTTAAGGCATCCAGAAATGGAACCTTTGGTTCAAACACTTTTTCAGAATTTTCTTTTGAACTCTCTTCAACACAATAAGTTTTCAAATCATTGTGTTCCAAATCATTTTTCAACAAAACCTTTTCAACATCATTTTTTAAAATTTCTTTTTCAAACACATTTTTCAAAACTTTCTCATTTATAAGGTCATGTATATGCAATGAAGGAGGAATGGGATGTGAAACGGGACGGGTGACAACTTGAGGTTGCACCGGTTCACTCTCTTCATTGGACATTCCAACTTGATTGTCCACAATCCTACCACTCCACAAGGTAGTCACCACATTAACATGTTTAATGGTGTGGCCTTCCTGTGTTGACCCGCAACAGATACAAAATGCGGAAGCAAAAGATAGAACAATGGTCTCTAGAGATACAACACTCCTCTAAGACACCAATGTGACCCTCAACGAGGTCATGAAATACAAAGGAAGCAAATGCGGAAGCAACGTTTCAAAACGGGATAAGAATGAACCTAGGGGCAAAATGGTCATTCCACACTGAAATGGGTGTCACCGTGTACACCATTGGAAAGACAATGAAAAATTAATAAAGATATCTTCTTCGTTTTAACTCCGAATTGGTCCGTTCTTGAGTCTAAAGTGACCGCATTGAAATAACGTTTCCAATGGTGCCAATTAGAGCTTCAGATTCTTCTTGTAGCTCAAGTTATTCAAGTTTTAGTAAGGTAGTGTCTGTTTTTGGTTCGAACCAGGATAGGGTTTCCCTTCCTTCGACTTCAGAACTTGATATTTTTGTCGTCCGGACTCCAAATCAAGTGATTCTTGAGTCTATCTTTATTAATTTTTCGTTGTCTTTCCAATGGTGTGCACGGTGGCACCCATTTCAGTGTAGAATGACCATTTTGCCCCTAGGTTCATTCTTATCTGTTTTTGAAACGTTACTTCCGCATTTGCTTTCTTTGTATTTCGTGACCTCGTTGAGGGTCACGTTGGTGTCTTAGAGAAGTGTTGTATCTCTAGAGACCATTGTTCTATCTTTTGCTTTCGCATTTTGGATCCATTACGGGTCATCACAGAACACACTGGGTTAAAAAATCCAGGGTCGTCACACTTCTGATGAGGAATGGGTTTCCACAACACATTGTTGCTTAGTTGGAGCATTAATGGGCATCTTACCCTTCTCTCCTGCATTGAGAGTGCTTGCTATTTGCCCTATTTGGGTTTTTAGCTTCGCAATAGATTGAGAGTGAGAATGAAGCAATTAAGTGTTAGCCTCTAAAGTGCCCAAAGCATTCAAAACTTTTTCTTTAAAGGCGAGACTTCTAGTATTACCTTGGGAATAAGATTAGTTGGGAAAATGAGAATTAGCAAATTGATTCCCTTGTGATTGATAAGGTCTATAACCTTGGGATCCTTGGTTTTGAAGTGGAGGTGGAATGTACTTCCCTTGAAAACCGCCTTAGGAAGGGTTTAAACCCTCTCCTTGGTTTTTCCAAGAGAAATTCGGATGATTATTCCAACTTGGATTATAGTGAGTACGATAAGGATTGTTCCCTTGGTTCACAAAAGCTGCATTGACTTGTTCATTAGGTTCATTTTGCACTTGTCCGTGAGGACAATGAGAAGTAGAATGAAGAACGCTAGAACAAGTCATACATGTTTGATTTGATGCACGATGAGAATGGTTAGGGAAGGAAGATACTTGGTTTGCCGAGTTTTGGTTAATAAAAAATTGATCAAACCTTTGAGATAAAGACTTCATTTCGGCGGCTATTTCATTTGAATGGTCGACTTGATGTAAGCCAACACTCTTCCTACCTTGTGAATTTCTACCATTCTTGGATGATAGTGTTCTATGCAAAGAATTTTCACTCATGCTCTCATAAAGACGCCACATGTTATCCTCATGCCTATCAATGTATGAGCCACCCATGGAAGCATCAACCATACCCTTATAATTGTCCGATAAGCTTTTAAAGAAGTATTAAACTAATTGCCATTTGGGCATGTCATGATGTGGACACTTCCTAAGCAATTCATTGAAGCGTTCCCATGTCTCATGAAACGTTTCTCCATCCCCATGTGAAAATTCTCGAATTGAGGTTCTCATGGCATTGGGTTTAGAAACTGGATAGTACTTCTTCAAGAATTCTTGTTGCATTTCTACCTAAGAAGTGATTGAAAAAGGCCTAAGATTGTTAAACCAATACTTTGCCTTGTCTTTTAAGGTGAATGGAAAAAGTTTGAGTCTTAAAACCTCTTCCGGCATGTCCGTATATTTTACGGTGGCTTCAAGAAACTCATCCAAATGCTTGTAAGGTTCTTCACTTGGAAGTCCATGGTAGTTAGGAAGCATTTGAATGGTTTGTGGCTTAATTTCATAATGATGTGCTCTAAATGGAGGCAATTGGATGCATGTAGGTGCATTATACTCGTTAAGCAAATAATGGTCTCTTAAAGCAAGAGGTGGATTAGCTACTTGAGGTGCAACATGAACACCTTGGTTTTGAATTCCTTGATTGATGTTGGGAGGTTGTGGAGCATACATTAGCCTTGGCATTCTATATGGAACTTGGCCTTGTTGTTGCGGTAGTTGGTGAATGAATGGCCTAGGCATGCCTAATGGTACTTGTATGTTCTCATTGTGCACATTGGGATGAAGGATACCTTGTTGGTCTATATGACCAAGGTCCTCAACATGATTATCATTATGGTCATCCATTGATAGTTGGCTCTATTTGAACATCTTCTTCCCCTAGGATTTCTAACGATGGATTCAAGATGCAAATCAAGAGGGAAAAGAGTTGGTCTCAATGAATGACGTCCATGCATGCACAATGCAAAACACAACAAACACAAAGAATGACAAACAATATGCCTTCACAATAATGCAATTAGACTTCTTCCACAAACACTTAATTCATACTCCCATGCTTTAACAACAATGATGTAAAGAACAATTACAAATAAGCCTCCATGCGGGTCGACGATTTAACTAAGGGATTGAGTAAAGAAAGTCTCACAAAGGTCCTTTAGCACTTTAACTCCAAATTTAAAGCTTAGCTTAGCAAATTTTTAGAATTTTTAGCTTTTTTCTTCTTGCTTGCTTAGCTTGAATGCTCCTTTGCTTGCTTCCTCTCCAACAATGCACCTAGTTAAGTAAGAACAACACAATAAGTAACCAAAAAGAAAAAAATAAAAAAATAAAAAAAGTAAAAACACGATCAAAAGAGTACTGATCTTAATTGATTCCACAAATCCGACGTTGCCAAATCTAATCAATCAAATCCTGGCAACGGTGCCAAAAACTGATGTGATCATTTTCGAGGGTCGCTACACCATATCAAGCTTGAAGAGTGTGTGCATTATAAGGCGAGGGCCAAAAGTTTTACATTTATATAAGCCACTACTACCTTTCACTATAAATATAGCTAGGGCGAGTAGGGATCGTCCCAAGGGATTATGAAGATCGAGCAATGTCGTGGAATTGTTATTAGGGCTAGTAGGTCGAGTGATCAAATAATTGGTTGGTTGGTTGATTAGAGAACAACTAAATTAAACTAAGTGATAACAAAGAATGCAATTAAGAGTAAGTAATATAGAGAGAGATCTTGGGGTTTAGAGATCACCACCAAGCAATGCATTTCTATACCATTGACAAGTGATTAATGAGGGCGAATGGTGTGTTGCAATATTGGTGTGTGTGTGTTTGGTTGTTTCAATAAGCAAGGATGACTAGTTAAGCATGTATTGTCTAAACATCATGTGAAAGGTACAATATATCTAAGCAATGAAGCATATATTGTCTAAACAACATGTGAAAGGCACAATAGATCAAAACAAGTCATTAGTCCTTTCATTAAGCTCACAATCCAAATACAACACAAGGTTAGAGACATATGCTACTTGCATTCAAAAGCTTGGATCATCAAACAACAAGCATAGATTGTCCTCCCATTTAACACTACACTACAACTACACTACATCTACACTACTAGCATGAAAATAAACTAGGGGAGAGGCACAATCCATCAAGGAATAAGTATGAACCATCAAGAGAATCACAAGAGCATTCCTTTAAGTACTATGTTTTGACAATCTCCAAATCTATAGCATCAATACACATAGACATGCATCAATAACACAAAATTTAGAGACAAGCACATGAACATCTATTTTAGCATACATAGACATATGGATAGAATGAAATGATCAATTGGAAGCATTAAACCAGATAAATCATTGAATAAACAAGATCTATATATATCAAAGTGTCAAAACATCAATTACAACACTAATCCCTCAATAATACACAAGATTAAGATATAGAAAGCATGCTTGGGGCTAACTCTAGCCCCAAGAGGATGTCTAGCCACTCATGGTGATGTTGCTCTAACCCTCAAGGGCTAACTTCATGGTTGAAATCTACTCCTTGTTGATGAAGAATTCCAATGGTGTTTCTACCCTCCTCATCCTCTAAGCTTGCCCTCAAAGAGATTAAACCCTAGAATAGTCTATATGTCTCAAAAAGTGCATCATATTCCTTTTATAGGTAGGTCAAGTGGCACACAAAATGAGCTGGGTCACCTTTTGACATAGACGTTAGGTGGCATGAGCCCCTTTAACATGTTTCACCTTAAGGTGATAAAATTATAAAAAGTTAGGTCGATGCATACTCATCTCCTACGAGTAGCTTTATGTTACTCACCCACATTGTGGGGACATTTTTCAGGTACGAAGACTTCGTTCATGATGCTCATCATTCCTTGGATGGCTTGTAGTCCTTAAGTTTCCATTTCATGCAAATGTTAGCATGAGATGCCTTTTGTAGCTTTATCTGACAAAATGTGTATATTTGATTCCATATATGTAATGTGTACATGAGTGCACTCCTTACAATGTATTTGACATGTATGAGATGAGGCCGGAGGCCAATGACATGTATTTGTATTCTATGTAGTTTTGACTTCAAGAAGTATTATAAAAATTGAAAAATGTTAAGTTATTGTCTCACTATGTTTGCATCTGGTGTGGGAATTCTATTTTGATTATTCCGTAGGATCTCATGAATCATGCATGAAGTACGGCCAATGACCAAACGGTAATTTTCAATCATTTGTTAATTTTGGTTTTCAAAATTTCCATTTCATATTCATTTTCGCCTTTTTGGCAGTTGGGGGGTCGGATTTTGCATCGGTCGTTTTCGGGAGCCGCGGACCATTCCCGCGCACTCAATATCACTTATTACGTTTGCGTGCATATTCGTTTCAGCCTAGAAATGCATTTAGGGTCGAATGTAGGTTTGGTGCAAACTTACATTTTTGCTGTTTTGAGCCTAATCTGATCTAAGGGCATTTTAGGGTTTTCACATAAAAAATAAAGTTTTCTTTTACATGGTTGGCTAGAAAACATGATTTTGAGGGTAGTTTCTTCTTTGTATTTTTTTCAAAAAGGCCCAGAAAGTCCTCAAAATCACATTTCAAATTCAGATTTTTACTAAGCTTTTAGCAAAACGAGCGCTCGAAGATGTCGCTCGAGTGCTCGAAGTTGGGGCAGAGAGTTTTGGCCCTTGGGCATGTGCCTTTCGAGCGCTCGAAGCCCTTGCTTGAGCGCTTGAGGTACTGTTCATGTGTGTGTGTGTTTGTGTCTTGGTTCAGCACTGCACCTCCGACTTCAAACTATCATATCTTCTTCGTTTTAACTCCGAATTGGTCCGTTCTTGAGTCTAAATTGACCGCGTTGAAATAATATTTCCAATGGTTCCAATTAGAGCTTCAGATTCTTCTTGTAACTCAAGATATTTAAGTTCTAGTAAGGTAGTGTCTGTTTTTGGTTCGAACCGGGATAGGGTTTCCCTTCCTTCGACTTTAGAACTTGATATCTTTGTTGTCCGGATTCCGAATCAAGTGATTCTTGAGTCTATATTTATTCATTTTTCGTTGTCTTTCCAATGGTGTGCACGGTGGCACCCATTTCAGTGTGGAATGACCATTTTGGCCCTATGTTCATTCTTATCCGTTTTTGAAACGTTGCTTTCGCATTTACTTCCTTTGGGTTTCGTGACCTTGTTGAGGATCACATTGGTGTCTTAGAGGAGTGTTATATCTCTAGAGACCATTGTTCTATCTTTTGCTTCCGCATTTTGGATCCGTTTTGGGTCATCATAGGACACACTAGGTTGAAAAATTTAGGGTCGTCACAGTGCTCAAATCAACTTTCTCCAACATATCTTTTTCAATAGACAAGATGGCCAATCCATTCAATCTCAATAATATTTGCCTCCAATGTTCTCTATCTTTGTTGATTTTTTCTTCCACACTTTTATCGATTGTTGTATTTTTTTGTAATTTGATTTCTAATTCAATCCAATTCCCTATGTTAACAATGTGTTCACGACTAGTCTTGTGACTTTTAAGTTTATCCTAAAGATTTTTCTAGTCATTCACTATTTCATTTGCCAAATGATTTTTTTGTTCGTTACACTTAAACAACTTACAACAAAAGCAATAGACTCTGTCCAAAGAACTCGAATAGATTAGCCATCTCCTATCATGTTTTTCACCGTTTGACAAGTGTCGAATGTAATATATAAAAGAGAAATGTCTATTTTTTGAATTTTTAGAAAAAAATTCAAGTTTTGCATCTCTTGGAGGACCTCTCTCAACTAATAAATCTTTCATTTTTTTTTTTTTTTTATCAATATCTTTCCAATTTCCTGGATCATCAATGTTCAAAGGAAGATTATCATTCTCATTCATATATTCTTTATTTGCCAAATCTTAAAGTTCATTCACATATTCATCATTTTGATTCTCTTTCCTATCTTCATTCATTAAATCTCCATGTTTATTAAGATTTTCTTCATTCCTATGTTCTTCCTTCGCCAAATCTTCAAGACTTCAACTAAACTCTCAGTTTGTGCATTGTTCCTAAAAAAAACTTATAAATAACGCCATTTTGAGATTCAATCAATTCTTCTTCTTCTTCTTCTTATTTTTTTTTTTTTTTCATTCATACCCAGATTCAAATTTTCTTGTAGACATAATTGTCAAAAATCTTGCAATCTTAGAAATCTAAATAACAGGAAACACAATCAATATAAAACTGAACTTTAAAAAATAATACTTTCCTGAAAGAAAATATAGATTAGCTCAATATGCAATCATATGATTTACAGAAAAATAAAAATACCTGATGAGAAGTCTAAATGATAAGTCCTCAACTCCCTGTATTACAACAAATTCATTTGTCAAACAATAATTCCATTATTTCCATAAGAACAATAGATATAGATTTAAGTTCATCAAAATAATTTTTTGGTTTAGGATTTAATTTAAGTTCATCAAAATAACTACTTGAAGACTTGAATTAGAGTTAGAATTTAGATGTAGGAAAGAAAACTTACAGTGTTGTTGCCATTAATTGAATGTGTTGATAGGGATCGATGATGCAGATGCAGAGTTGCGAACCCGAAAAAATAGGAACAGAGAGAGCTCAGACTTTAAGAGAGACTGAAAAAGCTTCTGTCTTCTGACTCTTCTGATTGTTGCCGTTAGTTGCAGAGTAGAGAGAAAGAGAGAGTAACCCATCATTCTTGTTGCATTTGGAGGCTGGCCATCATTCTTGCTCCATTTTGATGGCCTAAATTTGGAGGCGAGTTTCAATTGCTACGGTTTGGTTATAAATTTTTTTTTTTTTTTTTAGTGGCCTATCATTCTTGAGGTCCCTTATTTGTTGCATTTTGGTTATAATTTTTTTAATTTGGTAGCCCAATATTCATGGGCCTATAAAATTTGAGGCCCCTTAAATGATTTGATGCATTTAGTTACAATTTTTTTTTTTTTTTTTTCTTTTGTAGCCCATCATATATGGGCCTATAAAATTTAAGGCCCCCAAAATTCTGAGGCCCTAGGCGACCGCCTTGGGCCAGGGCCGGCCCTGGCCATATCATCTAGCCAATAAGTGATATGTTTATCTAAAATAGAGAGATTCAAATTTCATTAGAAGCAAAAATAGATGCATGAGTTTAAACGTAAATTTATATTCTCCAAATTTTACTATAAATAAGGTAGCAAGGAAAATCATGTAAGCTTCACCTTTGATAACTTGAATTAGGAGGGACCTAAAGAAGTACTCCGAACTGTAACTCGCACCAATTGAACTAGTTTATGCATGCTTTCGTCTTTCCTTGTCATAAAAACAATAAAAAAAAAAAATTTTAAAAAGAATAGTGTAATCTCAAAGACTCCCCACCTCAAATCTTGGAGCAGAAATTATTTTTAGTAATTACTCGGTACATGTGGAATGAGAAACCGCATATAACTGATAATGTGGGTGTTTAAGAGCCCATCACCACCATAGTTAGGAAAAAATAAAAATAAAAATAAAAATAAAAGAATTGTCTAACAGCAAGCAAAGACTCTCTGTTGAGATTTTATCCGGAATTATACCGATTGTACAGCTATAGGATTGAATTATTTACTCCTTGATTTAGAGCTAATTAGTAGGTAATTAGTTTCCCAATTATTGCATAATTAGTTACCTATTTTAGCTAGGTCTTAGTCTATAAATTGAATGTGACACCACGAGTGAATATATCAAATATAATTTTATTTCTCATATTCGTTCTCTGACTTGCAAGATGGTATCAGAGCCATCCTTCAACCGTACCTTTGAATCCCTTTGAACTGTATCTTTGAAATTCACTGAACTATACATTCAATATCATAGAAAAACATTGATATTGGACTTTTGTTTATTTTACATTCACCATCATCAGTACTACCAATTGGTATTGGACTTTTCTTTTGCCATTGACTTCGAGTGTATGCATATTCCAGAATTGCTTGTCTTTTACTTGTAATATCATAATAGAAAAACATTGATTTGAAATCACGAAATAAAAGATCACCACCACCAGACCCACAGACTGTCACCTTGCCCCTGCACTATATCCACAACAGTTGGCTACTCTCCAAACGACGACAATGTCATCACGAACGAAGCCGCTGCCAAATCTGCCATCCGTCATCCGCCGCGGTCTGATTCAGCCGAAGCACTGCTGAGGCGCTGTCATCATAGCAGAAGCACTGCCTAACCACCAGCAGAATTAAGTTCTTCTCTGCACCGGTTCTTCTTCGTCGTCGCCGGATCCTCTTTGCTGTCAGTCATCACAAAGTCACACTGATGGTGACGTTTCACCATTGATGCCGCCGACCTTTAATAGCATATTCATGTTTTTTCCTTTTTAGTTTGAAGCCAATTTTTTTTTTTTTTTTTTTTTTTTAGTTTGGTATTTGTCTATTTAAAAAAAAAAAAAAAACCTGGTATCATAGTAATATTGGTATCAACAGAAAAAAAAAAAAAAAGAAGAAGAAAAGAAAAAATGAGTGAAAAAAATATTGAATCTTCTGAGACAAAATTAGTTCCTATTTTTGTTCAATCTCAAAGTTTTTTTTAATGCAGGGATTAGTCTTACTGACTCAAATTCTGCCTCTGAAGCTTCAGTTATGATGGCTCGAAACCGGTTTAAGCAAAACTGGCAGGACCATACTAAGCCCAATCAACCTAAAGCCACCAATGGTACAGACAAGTTTACCTACAAATGCACCCATTGTAACCAGACTGGTCATACCAAAAGTTGTTGTTTCAAACTTGTGGGATATCCGGAATGGTGGGATCATAGCCGTTGGAAGAAGACTTTGATGAAGACCTCCACTGCAGCAGTTGTTAAGACAGATGATGATGGTGCTGCAAAGGCCTTGGGGTTGGTAGTAACTGCAGATAATGGTGGTAAGGTTTTAAATATTTCTACACCTGTTGCTAATAGTGCATGGATAATTGATTCTGGTGCCACAGATCATATGACATTTGATTCTAGATAGGTCTCACATCTTCGTTCATCCTCACAAAAAGTTGTTTCTACCGCCAATAGTACTTCGGCCCCAGTTATTGGGGAAGGATCTTTGACACTCACTGATAATTTGTCTTTAGATTCTGTGTTAGTTGTTCCATCTTTAGATTATAATCTTTTGTCAGTTCCCAACTAACCACAGCCTTATCTTGTGTTGTAATTATTTGGCCTGATTTTTGTGTGTTTAAGGACATTTAAACAAAGTAGACAATTGATTGTGGTATTAGGCGAGGGAAGTTATATTACTTGGACTTGATGTCCAAAAGTTCTGATAAGTTATGACAAGCATTGACAGTGGATGGTTCTGAGTGGGAGAAAAGAAATCTGAAATCTGGTTATGGCATCGACGTCTGGGGCATGCTTCCTATGGCTATCTGAAAAAATTATTTCCTAGTTTGTTTGCAAAATTTGATATTTCTAGCTTCCGCTGTAATGTTTGTGAACTAGCAAAAAGCCATCGGGCTTCGTTTCCATTATGTTTGACTAAAAGTCTACTTCCTTTTATGGTTATACATTCTGATGTTTGGGGTCCATCCAAAGTCCCTACTTTAGGTGGATCACGTTGGTTTGTTACTTTTATTGATGACTGTACCAGGATGACATGGTTGTGCTTGATGAAGTCCAAAGGTGAGGTGAACTTATTGATTCAAAAGTTTCATAAGATGGTTGAAACTTAATACAATGCACATGTTCAGATTCTCCGTAGTGATAATGGTGGAGAATATCAGAGTTTTGACCTTCAGTAGTATTTGGAAGCACATGGAACTATTCATCAAACCACTTGTTCCCATACACCCCAGCAGAACAGGGTTGCAGAGCGAAAAAATTGACATTTGTTGGAGGTTGTTCGTGCTTCATTGATAGAAGCTCATATGCCATTATCATATTGGGGAGAAGCACTTACCTCTGCAGCATATCTAATTAATCGCGTACCTTCCAGCTCTATTGACTTCCAGACACCATTACAGGCTCTCACTGACGCAGTTGTTGCCCCAACCGTTTCAAATCTACCTCCTCATGTCTTTGGTTGTGTAGCATTTGTGCACCTCCATAAGCATCAACGCAACAAGCTAACTCCTCGAGCATTGCGATGTGTTTTTCTCGGATATGCGACTCATCAAAAGGGGTATCGCTGTTATCACCCTCCAACTCGACGCATGTTTATCACACTGGATGTTGTTTTCCATGAAGACTCGATATATTTTTCCTTTGCGTCTGAACTTCAGGGGGAGTACTAGAAAGAAATTCAGACTTTAGATTATGATTATCAGACTATAGATTATGATTACCACACTTTTGAGTCCGGTGATTCTAGTAGTGATGGCTCACAAGTTGGACCAGCCAATCAGGAATTAGGCGAATTGGATTCGAGTGGTATAAGTTTGGATCACAATGGTAATGAACGCCCAAAAATGGAAAGTATGGCGCCAACCCCACCGTCGTCCAAGTTTGAGTCCCTCGCAACTAATATATCAAACCAATCGCCTGCTGATGATGTTCCTGATTTTGTGCCTGAGCCACTCAGAAAACAATTACCATAGCGTCACACTAGAGGTATTCCTAAACCCACATATGAACCCAAACTTTCTAGTAAAGTTAAGTATCCCACGAGTCATTATGTCTCGAACCATCGTTTGTCAAAATCAATTTGTCATTTGTAAATCAATTATCTACTGTATCTATTCCTAACAGTGTGCAGGAAGCCTTAGTTGCCCCTAGGTGAAAACCAGCTATGAACGAGGAGATGAAAACCTTGCAGAAAAATGAAACTTGGGAACTCATTGATCCTCTACCAGGAAAGAAACCAGTTGGATGTCGATGGATTTACACTGTGAAGTATAAAGTCGATGACACAGTTAAAGGCTTTAAAACAAGATTGGTGGCAAAAGGTTACACCCAAACCTATGGAATCGATTACACAGAGACGTTCGCACCTGTAGCCAAAATCAACACAGTTCGAGTTTTGTTGTCTTTAGCTGCGAACTTGGATTGGCCATTGCAACAATTCGATGTGAAGAATGACTTTCTGCATGGTAAATTATCTGAAAAAGTCTACATAGATTTCCCACCAGGATGCATGATACCTGGAAAAGTATAGTAGAAAGGTGTGCAGGTTAAAGAAATCATTATATAGGTTGAAACAATCTCCGAGAGCATGGTTTGGAAGATTCACAAAGTCTATGATAGCCTTTGGCTACCGTCAGAGCAATTCTGACCACACGTTATTCCTGAAGAAACAACAGGGTAAGATTACTGTACTCATTGTATATGTAGATGACATGGTGGTTACAGGGAATAATCCTGAAGAAATAAAGGCTCTCAAGAAGTACTTATCCAGAGAATTTGAAATGAAAGATCTAGGTCCTTTGAGATATTTTCTTGGGATCGAATTATCTCAATCTAATAAAGGAATCTTTCTGTCACAAAGAAATATGCCTTAGATCTGTTACAAGAAACTGGCATGACAGCATGTCAACCAGATGAGACACCAGTGGAAGAAGGACTGAAGTTATGTGTTGAGTACAATCAAGTACCTGCTAATAAAGGAAGATACCAAAGACTTGTAGGGAGATTGATGTACTTAGCACACACGATACCGGATCTGGCTTATGCATTGAGCATTGTTAGCCAGTTTATACATGATCCTAGAGAACAACATATGAATGTAGTTATGCGCATTCTGAGGTATCTGAAATCTGCTCCTGGAAAAGGAATTTTGTTAACTAAAAATACTGGTTATCAAAACATAGATGCATATACTGATGTTGACTGGGCTGGAGCTATAGATAATCGGCGATCTACTTCTGATTACCTTACTTTTGTACGAGGTAATCTTGTTACATGGAGAAGTAAGAAACAGAATGTTGTTACTCATTCGAGTGCAGAAGCTGAATTCAGAGGTATGGTGCTTGGACTTTGTGAAGCATTGTGGTTAAGACTTCTCTTGCGGGATTTGGGTTATCTACCTGGGCAACCTATTCAACTATATTGTGACAACAAAGCAACATGTGATATTGCCCATAATCCAGTTCAACATGATCGTACGAAGCATGTCGAAATAGACAGATTCTTCATTAAGGAGAAGTTGGATGAAAAAATTGTGGAGTTGCCTAAAATTCGATCTGAGGATCAACTAACTGACATTCTCACCAAAGCAGTTTCAAATCGAGTGTTTTCAAAATTTTTAGATAAGTTGGGCATGTGTGACATCTATGCACCAACTTAGGGGGAGTGTTGAGATTTTATCCGGAATTATACGGATTGTACAGTTATAGGATTAAATTATTTACTCCTTAATTTAGAGTTAATTAGTTTCCCAATTATTGTATAATTAGTTACCCATTTTAGTTAAGTCTTGATCTATAAATTGAATGTAACACCACGAATGAATATATCAAATATAATTTTATTTCTCATATTCATTCTCTGACTAGCAAGACACTCACATCACAACTTGAAATAGGAAGTTTTTAAAAAAATTATCTTATACTTGTGAGACGGAAAGACCCCCATGTACCCGTGGCAAATTTCCTAATATTTTAAAAGGTTCGATGTCACCGTTATTGGAAAAAGAAAACAAAAGAAAAGCAAAGCAAAGAAAAAAAAAAACTCAAAATAAGTAGTAATTGTTCTAGTAGTTAAATAGTTGGCCTGACCCGACTTAGTGTTGTATTTGCAGCTCACCGACCCGCATTTACAGCTCAGGTTAGCTTCCTCCAACAACCCTTTTTGGCGGAGCTTTCAATCTCTCAACACCCTCGTTTTCATCGACACCTCCCTTATTTCCTTCTTCAAATCCCCACTTTTTCCAATTTCCCCCTACTCTCCCTCTCTCTGTTCCACTTCTTTCTCTCTCTTCTGCATTTCGAAGGTATGATGCTTCCTTTACATTTTCTGTATATTCTATCGGATCTAATGGCACTACCCTCTCTACTTACTCTGTAAAAGCTCACTTTACTTCTGAATTTCGACTTGGTTTTTCAGGCATTTGATCCCAAAATGGACTCCGCATTGACCTTTTGCAGCAAATCTGTTTACTCACCTTCACCTCCCGTAAGTATCTCCGTTTTCTGGAATCATTTCTGCTCCTGATTGTTATTTATGTTTCTAGTTGCTTTTTTTTTTTTTTTTTCATTCAAAGTTCCTTTTACTTCGTTAATTGATTGTTCTTTAGCAGCAAGCAAGTTCTTACCCAGTTCTTTCTTTCTTCTCTATAGGATCGTGTGTGTGTTTATACATATTTGCATGTATGTTTATTAATTGATTTTCTGAGTTTACATGGGTTATGTTACTTCACTGATTTCTTGATCGATTTTGGTTGGATAGGGTTGCTAGGTTTGGCAGAAAGAGGGTTTATTTTAGGATTATCCCAAATTTTATACAAGTTCCTGATTTTCATTTTCTTTTCATGGGTGGTTTTGTTTTTCCTGGAAGATTAGAAAACTCTTGTGAAACAGTGATATGTATGTGAACTCTGTTAAATTGTAAGCTACAAACACTTAATCCTGCTAAGTATGGTAGCTCCCTATTAGGATAGAAGGTGCAGGTTTCAAGTCCTGGTTTGTGCATGGGTGATCCGGAGCCTTTTCTTTGGGCTTATAGGGAAAAAATTACCAAAAGGGAAAAATAATCTAGCTGTAATAAATATTTGAAGACCGTTCTATTTGTTCTATAGTTTCAATTATAATGGAGGGCTATAGCATATTGGTGTAGCCATCATAAAGTGAATCAGATGTTCGTTAATTCAACCAAAATTGATATTCAGAACTGGACTTGAAAATCTGGAAAAGTTAAAATTTTATGGCCATCATTATGATTTTATTTTTTTGGAAGTTGGAACCACATGATTCTAAATCATATGGATGCAATTATCATAATAGACTTTTTTATTTTTTATTTTTGACACAGCCATTGCCTAGTTTTAGAAGATTTTGTCATTTCTTTGATGATTTGTTGGCTGCTTGTTCCTCTCTCTCTTGAGTAGGTCAAATTCAGTTGTTTTACTTATGTTTCCGTTAATTATTCTTGCTCTTAATTAGTTTTACAAGTTCAAATTGTGGGTTAAATGAGTCTACTCCTTTATCCCAACTATTTGAGGTCGGTGATATGAATCTTATTTAGTCATTTTGATCTTCGAAGGCAATAAATTCAGTTAAATTACATGCTACTACATCTTTCCATACTATCTCAACCAAGTTCAAATATTATCCTCAATGCGGACCATGTCACTTCTCCTCACTGGTGAAATTGTTGCTCATTGTGCCAATCCTATCTTAGTTGGTTTTCCCTCATTTTATTTCCAATAGGTATTACTTCCATTGTTTAATGGATGGTTTCATTTATGATTTTATTCATCCTTTTTTTATAACAAATTTATTTCAACATCTACATTTTGAACACGGTTATTTTATGATAAGTTGTTTTCAGCTGCCCAATATTTTGTTCCATAAATTATGGTTGGTCTAATAGATATTTTATAGAATTTACGTCTTTCGCTTTAGTTGGTATTCGTCAATCACATAATATGCCAGAAGCACTCATCCACTAAGGCCATCATGCTTTGAGTCTATGAGTAACATCACCTCCAGTTTCTCCCTCCATGTTATTTAATCAAGCTCAAGTAGTCAAGTAGCAAAAATTTTATTTTGGTACATGTTGACCCTTGATATTGACTATTTCCCCATTTGTATCTTTAGTTTTGTTAGAATTACGTGTTTGTCTTATTTATCTTAAACCCTTCTTCTTAATTGTAGAGCTTTGTTCCAAATTTTTTAATTCAGATTTTTTTACTATTTGGTTTGTTTAGTTTCATCAGTCACAACTATCGTCACTAGTTACCATGGAATCATTTTCTGGATGTGTCGGGTTAGTTCATATGTAGCTAAGGCAAAAAGATAGGTGCTTAGTGCTGATATTTGATTGAATCCTACCATGATTGAAAATTGACTTGTTTCTCCTGCGGTTTCTTTTTTTTTTTTTTTTTAGAGCTTTGCTTTCATCATTCAATTCCTTTATCATATCAATATATCTGTTAAATACCCATTTGTTTTTTACAACCAACCATATTATATCTTTAGGCACTTTTGTTGGTCTCGTCACCAAGTAGTTAGCTGCCAGCCTTCCACTATTGACCATTCTCTATGAATCCAAATTGATTTAGACATTGTTGTTTCAAGTTAGAGTCACCAATTTGTCTTCTTTGTTAGCATGACACATTAATTTAATATTTCAATAAATTGCAAAATTGATCATCCCCCTTATCTTTATGTCATATTTATGTGGGGTGCTAGGTGGTGAAGATTAGGTACAAACCTTTTTTTTTTTTTTTTTTTTTATAAGTAAAAAAAAAAAAAAGGGCTTCCTTTCTAATAAATGGCTGCTCTTTTAATTTGAACATGTGCCTTCGCACTTGTTAGCCCAAGATTTTATCTTATATATAAGTACCCAAATATATATATATTTTAAAACCTTATGAAACAATTTTGTAAGCCAAGGCAGGTTATCATCCTAAACACTTCTATGTCTCAATAGGAGTGCTATTCGGTACTAAGACCTTTTTGGTTTTCATCTTCCACACCTTAATCCTATGAAACATTTTATTTTTTCTGTACTTAAGGTAATCTATTCTTTTAAACCTTCTTTTTTTCTTCCCGATTTTCATTCAACTTCTCAAAGTAACTTTTCCACAAGCAATTAATTTATATTGTACAATTTCTTGAAGTCACTTTAGTTCTATAATTTCAATCTTTTGCCGAGACTTTTAAATAGTCGTTATATACTCTGTGTAATTAAAATCTCTATTTTTTTCTCTTCCTTTGCATCCATTAGACCTAATATAAACTATATTTCCTCCGAATACTACTTCTATTAATATTATCTTACCCTGCAATTACAACTACTTTTAAGTTCGTGTGTTGTAGGTAACTAATTTAAGCCTACCATTTTGGATCAGTTTCTTTACTTATGGTTGCCTAAAATAGCACCAGGAACCTTTAATCATTTTTCACCGCATTTGGTGCCCTTTTTACTCATTTATTGAAGAACCTGGGAGCTAATGGAATTCATAGCTTATCGAGAACACCTTTCTATTTACTCGAACATTTTCAGTATTTATATCCCTAAGGGGTTTAAAGAAGGTTCACGTTATGTGTAGCTATCTAATGTAAACCTACTTTATTCTGGGTGAACCGCCTGAGCAAGAATTAAACACCACACAGGCATAGTTCAGTGTTTTTATTCATTTCTGATAATAGGAGGCATTAATTCAATCAACCCATTTGCAGAATATAAAGTGGATGAATAAAAAATTAAGAATCTTGATAGCGTCTCTCTCCTTCGGACACCCAATCATATTGTTTTCCAAGAATATTGAGCCAATTGTCTGGTTCAATCATGAATGCATGCTAGTTGGGCCCTTGGTTGTGCTTAAGATGATGTCGCAATACATCTGGATACAGTGAAGACAACAACTACAGTGGTATTGTAATATTGACAAAAGTGAATAATGCTATTTTCTAAAAGGATTCAACACATCTTTGGAGAAGAACTTATAAGCTTGGAAAAGATGATGTCAAGAGTTCCCTGAGGATTTCTATTTGTTTCTTCTCTTTTTTGATGTGATTTTAGTTGTAGATCACAGGGAGACTAGTTATCTGGGATAACTTATTTATATTCTTGGATTTTAGCAAGTTTACACCATAGCCTACTGTTCAATGGGTCCACAACATTATGGTTGAGATAAGAAAGCTAATTGATTATGGTACAGATGCAAGTTGAACTAAATGCCTCTGTTCTCATATATTTTAGTTTATCCAAATGGTCTTTTTGCCCAAACACCCTAGTTTTAACACACACACTCACACACATATGTATATACACACATATGTAACATAACGTATCGTTAAAAGGTGCCAAAAAGGGTAGCTAGCCAGTAAGGTAAATCTGATTACTTTTTACGCATTGAATTCCATTATATGTGTGGCCGTTTTTATCCCATTTTAACTAGATGATCTTGCAGTTAGTTCTTTACAATCTTGTCATATGCATTTGCAATACAGTTTCCATGTTTGGCTTCCTATTTGATGCACAATAGCCTTGTGGTTTGAAGATCTTATGAGTTAACTATATCTGTAATGCAAGGGTTTATTTGTGGAAAGGGTTCGAGGGATTAGGAGCTCCAGTTGTAGTTTTATGTTGGGAAGTAGGGTAAACTTCCCTCGGCAGAGAGCTTGGGCTTCTCAAGTTAGTCACAAATATGGGAAACGTGGGGGAGCCCTCAATGTTACATGTCGTGCTGAGAAGATTCTGGTGGCAAACAGAGGAGAAATTGCTGTTCGTGTGATTCGAACTGCTCATGAGATGGGAATACCTTGTGTTGCAGTTTACTCAACCATAGATAAGGATGCACTTCATGTCAAACTGGCTGACGAGGCAGTTTGCATCGGTGAAGCACCGAGTAGTCAGTCGTAAGTTGACAAAATTCTTGTGTAATTACTTGTTATAATTCATGAATTATTGCTATCATTGTAATTTTTTGTTTTTGTTATTATTGTTATTATTATTATTATTTGGTTAAAATGACAATTATGGAAAGGTGATGAAAAGTACAAGTGGAAGAGAATTCCTTCCACATTATCCTCTTCAGTATCATCAACAATAACAAAGCCTTAACTCCTGGCTCTTTGGGGCCGCTACATAGATCTTGTTTCACCACTGAGCTCTATCTAAGGATTTCATGATTCGATGTTATGTCACGCTTATTTAATTACTAGACTCAAGAAACATTTTAGGCAATCTGATCCAAGTAGGTCTTTTGTTGAATTCTTCTCTGGTAAACCTCATGTGAGGTTGCCAAATCTCAAGAACAAGTAGTTTTGCTGCAAAGTATTTTGCTGTCAATTTTCTGGACGGTTCTTCAAGCACAGTAGAGATTTTAGAAAATAAAGATCTGTTTTCATTCTACATTATCTATACCAGATTGGCCTCTCACAGTAGATGAGCAACCACTTTTTTCACTAGGCTACATGGCAATTTCTTCTCCAGAACACATCAAACTAAACATCCTCCTCACCTTTCCATTCAATTGGTGTGAACCTCTGTAGGTGGTTGTTTCATACTCCATCCCTATCTCGCTCAGGTTCAGAAAAGCAAATATCATCTTTGCATTTATTTATTTATTTTTGTTATGAAAGATATCATCTCCATTTTTTGACCTTGAAGTATCCATATTCAATTTATGGTTGTTTGCTTTGCCCGACTGGGGATTTTGTTGTTGCTTCCAATGCTTGTTGAGAATGATTGAGTGCTTCTCACTTGTAAGAATTTTTACCATGCAAACTGTGGATATAGTTCCAACTTCAAGAACTTTATCTTTTGGTATAATTTGAAGGAGAGGCTTCCAAGATTACTTTAATTGAAAGGTGTGGTGCTGAAGTTGATGTCTTTTTATGTAGCTTATTTGGCTTCTGGGTTAAGGACTTCCTTAGGAGTTTACATTTACTTCTTAACATGTCTGATTCCTCTTACCAAGAAGTCAGAAGAAGGTATTTGTGTCTCTTCCTGATATATTTTTTGTCCTCAAATGTGATAGCCATATGTTCAGTAGCAGTCTTGTCACATGCTCCTTGGCTCGGTAGGTATACTTTCCATTCTGTTGCTCATAATTCTTTTTGAGCACTCATCCATTGTTCTAGAATCTAGATGTTGTGGTAATGTAGGTGGCGTTGAACTTCTACTCTTTCTTCAACCATCATCTTAAACAACTAGACGTTTCGACAATATATTATATCATTGTTGAAGGATTTAAATATTTAAGTTACACCCTCTCTAATAATTTAAGCTTTTGGAGTAGATGGTGGTTAACATGGTTTCAGAGCAGTCCTGATAATTAAAATTGAAACACGTGTTGGACCAAAAAGAAAGCCACACATGAGGGGGCATGTTGAAGGATTTAAATATTTAAGTTACACCCTCTTTAACAACTTAAGCTTTTGGAGTAGATGGTGGTTAACAATCATGATGTGATTTGTTCAAATAGAATTAGTGAATTAACCCTTTTGTAGAAATTCTCCTGTAATCTATATTTAATATAATAATAGAATTGACTTGATTACTCTCAGTTGCTAGAATGATTAATAATGATGTAAGCCTACTTTTTGTTGTCTTCTTGCAGGTATTTACTGATCCCAAATGTCCTGTCTGCTGCTATTAGCCGTAAATGTACAATGCTGCATCCTGGTTATGGTTTCCTTGCCGAGAATGCAGTTTTTGTTGAAATGTGCAGAGAACATGGAATCAACTTTATTGGACCGAATGTAAGTACTTAATTCTTTATATATGAAATTATTGTGTATCTGATACTCGGGTAATCTGAATTGCAAAGTGAGTGTCTTAGTGATATGGCCACATAATTAGTCATTCTGTACACATTTGTTTTAGGGGGGGGGGGGGGGGGGGGGGGAGAACCATCCAACAAAATGCAACTAGGTGGTTTTCATATTTATCTGACCTTTTGATCAAACTATAGGAGAAGTTCTTTTAGTAGGTATACTCGAGTATATTTGCCTATACAGTCCAATATCCTGCTCAAACTATTGTAAAACTTGATAGAATTCAGTTCCAATCCAAATTATTATAATTAGTACACCAAAGCATTTTAAGAGATTTTTAGATTATGTCCATTGATCTCAGCGAGGTTTCTTAAGCATCTCCTATATCTTAAACTGCTTAATAAGAGGTGATTATTTATAGAATGTGATTTTGTCACACAAAGTTCTCCACTAGGTAGGTGCTTTTGGTAGGATATCAAACTGTTTCTAGTGCCTGTGTCAGCATCTCCTCTAAGTTGATCTTGACAATATTTGATACCATGATGGGAGATTCTTTTTGGATGGTTGAAAGGGAGAAAGAGAAGGTGGAAAAGAAGAGCGAAAGAAAAAGACCAACAGAAGAAATTAGCCTGGATGTTTAATGTTATCTTCAATTTTATGCTCAATGGAAAAGATTGAGTTTGATGTGACCATAATTTGCTGTCAAAATGCTATGCTTTCCGCTGTTTGAACATGATAAGCGATGAATCCTTTAATTATCGAAATTCTTTTATATTTTAGCTAATAAGTGATGAATACGTTAATCATCAAATTTCTGGTACATTTTAGTTGACAGAAATTTTGGAAGTGCCCAGTTATTTTATCTTAAAGAATCCATATACCTGGCGGCATATTTGGATATCTGATTTTATGATTTTGCAGCCTGACAGTATTCGTGTAATGGGTGACAAAGCAACTGCAAGAGATACGATGAAGAAAGCTGGTGTTCCAACTGTACCAGGAAGTGATGGATTGCTGCAGGTATTAGGCTGAATCAATATTTTAGGCAACATGAGCCAAGCATCATTATGACCAAGGATCAAAATTTCTCACTTCAATTTTCCTTTTGATAACTACTGATGTCATTGTAGAGCACTGAAGAAGGAGTTAGGCTTGCTGGTGAGATCGGTTTTCCTGTGATGATCAAGGTAAATAGTCTCTTATTTATAATTCAAACCTTTCATTCCAAAACTATACGTTATTGCAATACAGACCCAGATATGCATTTCTATTTTCTTAGTCAAACTAGCTATATGCAATCAGGTAAAAAGATTCAGCAAATCCTTGCACCTACTTCTAACTTCAAAGATTGATGCAATATGGCACTATAGAAAATTTATTTAACCTGCCATTATTTATTTTGTGGCAGCCATGTTACTTTACTGTCTGGTGCTGCCTTTAGGAAATAGTGAGCTTCACTATAATAAATCACAATAAAAGTATGGCAGCAATAGCATCCTTCCAGCACATTCTTATTAGTAAGCTTGAAATTGCAATGGAATTTCTGTTGTCAAATTTCACCACATGTAAGAACTTTATGCTTTTAATACTCCTTTCAATTATAGTCACCTACTTGTGGAAAACGACCATGGGAAGCTAAACTTGTATAGGAAAGTTCAAGTTATTAGACCAGAAATCTTGGCATATAGATACATATTTTAGGTAAAGTAAATCTTGGCATATATTGCTAATGCATTTGAGCACCTTTCTATGCTTGTTAAACATCACTTGGTCTCTTAATCCCATGGATTGGATTCTAGAGATATATGAGGAAACTACACAGATTAAATTACTAAATAGTTTGTTCCTTCTCTTAATTATTTAGGTGGTGTTGGGGAAATCTTTGAAGGATTCAATGTTCAATCTGTCAACATACAGTAGGATAATAATTAAAAAAAAAATCTGATGTTAAATTGAGCTTTCAATGCAATGCAGTTGAATGTTATTTCATAGTTGTCAATTTGACCATACTGAATTGACTTATCCATTTGACTTGTGTAGCTTTTGAGGGACGCATTCCCCTTTTGATTGCTTTTTACACAATATTTACTTTAAGCTATAGGGAATTGATTGGAAAGTAAACGATATCTTGCAATCTTAAAACACTTGGAGGTGGACTTGCTGTTGAAAGCTTACATTTTCACCTCTCTTTTTATTAGGCTATCAAAATGATCATAAAAGAAAATTATATCTATAACTGGATAAGGGATAATTGAACTTAAGAAAATTTTATTCTTTGCAGGCAACAGCAGGTGGTGGAGGCCGTGGAATGCGTCTTGCTAAAGAACCTGACGAATTTGTGAAGTTGTTACAGGTATTTCTCTTTCTGGAAGTTATACTTTTTGCACAATTTCTCTAATTGCTCCTCCTGTTGGTCCTTAATAGTTACCTTGCATCATTATTCATATTGTTCACCTATTGATATATAGTTTTTTTTTTTTTCCCAGTACTTGAATTCCGAGGAGTTCTGAAATTTCTGGGTTTCTTGAAATATGAAATTGAAGAATTATTATATATATATTCAAATATCTCTTTCTTGATTGCAGACCAAATTTTTAGATTAAGGGAAAGAAGGGTCATTAAAACTACATTGGATACGCCGATGACACAATATTTTGGACGTACTCTTTTTCTTCTCTTTGTGAATACTTGAGCCTAAGTAGCAGAAATGTTTGCTTTATTGTAACTTTTGGCCTTCAATCTTTTCCGCACACCTATTTGTATTTCTAGATTTCCTAAAGCTACTCTACATAATCAGTTTTGTTCTTACATATCTTAAATTCTTTAGTTTAGAGCTTATTGTCAAAATTCCAATTTATCATTTACCCATTTTCTAGTATCATCAACTGAAATAATATCATCATGAAATAACATACACCATGGAAACTTATCTTGTATGTGTCTCGTCAGTTTGTTCTCATTAGTTAGTCCATAACCATGGCAAAAAGATATGAGCTTTATGCTGGCCCATGATATAAGACTATGATAATTGGAGATTCAGTTGTTTCTCCTACAGGTGTTCTAACCAAAGGTTCCATCATTCATGTCCTTTCTCATGTTAATATATATTTTTTGTGTCTCCTTCCTTTTCTAAAACTTTCTCATATATATATATATATATATATATATATATATATATATATATTTATCTGACTCTAGGTACCATATAATCTAAGTCTCCAAAAATCATATGAAGGTCTTTCTTCTTCTCTCTATTCTTTCTATTATTCTATCAGACATGTAAATAGCCTCCATGTTTGACCTCCCCAGCATAAATCCAAATTTATATTGTGACACTTAAGTTTCCCGTTCCTTTTTGTTCAATCGCTCTAAAGTTTCGTAGCATGACTCATTAATTTAATATCACAGTATTTGGTACAATTTTGTATATTTTCACTGTTTTAATATATATGTACTAATTACTCTTGCGCCACTTACCAGACATTACCTTAATTATTATTTATCTTATTAAACAATTTTGTTAGACAAGACAAGCCACCATCTCGTAAACACTTCCAACCTCAATAGAAATGCTATTTAGTCTTAAAGGCTTCTTTATTTCATCTTTATTTATGCATTATTTTTTATCTTGCACTCCCAAATCCTGCCAAAAAAAAAAAAAATTATTTCCTGTCCTACCTAAAGTTACCATATTCTCTTGAGCCTAAACTTTCTAGATGATTCTCATTTAACAATTTCTCAAAGTAAATTTTCTGTGTTTTTGTTTTATTTCAACATTTTTTGCCGAAACCCTTGAAATCTTCAATATTGATGCATTTAATATGATTAAAATTTCTATTTTTTTCTCTCCGTTAGTTTAGGAAGTTTATATCTATTTTTCTTCTCTTCTTTGACACCTAATTTAGAATGGAAATTGTTGTATGTCTTATGTTTAACTTCTCTCACTACTTTTTTAAGCTCCTTTTTGTTGTATTTATATCTTTCAAAAGTTTCTCTTCTAGTTTTTTTTGCCAAAGCTTATAATATTCCCTTTTTGTTCTTATGATGATTTGAATTTGTTCATTCCACCACTAAGTTTTCTTAGATGATAAACTTTTTTGATTCTCCAAGGACATCTTTGAATTTTTTTTAGTGCGTGCAATAATCTTATTCCACAAAAAATTAATTTCATCATTATTGCATGTGGCTTCTTTTAGCTTTCTATTGTTAAATAATTCTACTTTCTTCCCTCTAAATTCCACTAACCTGATCCTAGGTAAATACTCTCCTTTCTCCTTTCTCCTTTCTCCTTTATGATTTATATATATATTATAGGGTAAAATGCAAAAAAAACCCCTGAACTATGGGGAAACCTTCAACTAACCCCCTGAACTACCAAAAATGCAAGAAACCCCCTGAACTATGCAAAAAAGTTGCAAATCACCCCATCCGGCCAAGGTCCAGTGAGATTTAGCCGTTAAAATTTGTTAAATTATTTTAAAAGACCAAACTACCCTTAGAAGCATGAAAGGACAAGAGTGCCCTTAATTTCCAACTGTTAGACCCCAATATCCCAGTCCTGCAACAAAGCCAAACATGGCTTTAACCAAATTTCCCCAAATCACAAACTCTGCAACTGGCAGTGTTTTCTGTTGGTGTTCTTGGTGCTCAATCGACTGTTAATCTTGGTGAATGAACATCTTGCTTTGGGAGTTGAAAAATAACCCATCACTCATTGCTTGTGATTCTATACGTACATCTAAAACTCAAATCCTTGATTTAATTTCTTAATAAAAGTTGAATACACAGTTGATTTAATTGCCAAGAACTAATTAATTGTTGCGTTCAGATTCAGAAGCTGTATGGAGAATTTGCTACACTTTTCATGCTTGTTTGTGTACTGACATCAAGAGCTCAATGAAGCCAGGGTTAATATGTTTTGGAGACGAGAAACTGAGAACAAGAAAAAAGAAAAAGAATTAATTGGCTGAGGATCACTACAATCATATCATTCTTGAAAACAAGAGACAATGTGTGCCACTCATATCTTCAAACCCAAGTTTGATATCTTTTTGAAATGTCCCTGTATCAAAATTGTCAAAGCAAAGATAAAAGAAAAACAAGAAGAAGATTTTGAGAGCAGATAGGAATTATTGTCGAAATGAAGAAGAAGAAAAACACTGCATATGGGTTGGTCTAATTCGCTGGAGGCGAAGAAGATGAGTGATTCAGCTTCTGTTGGGGGAAGCTGCCGTTACGAAGAGGAGAGGAACGGAGCCGGACCAGTGCTGGGTTCTTGAGTGGCCGGATCCGGCTGGGGCGACAGTGACCGACTTTCTGTCTCTGCACTGTCACATATCTGCAATTGTCTTTCACCCATCTCATCTTCCTCCTCATAACTCTCATCTCTCTCTTCAACACCGTCACTTCCGAGTCGGACTCGGACAGAGTCGCCAACCTCCTCAACCTCCAATCCCGATCCGAATCCGGGATCATCTATCTCAACGTCCAACTCCTCAACCGCTTCATCACCTCTTCCAACCGCTCCTGCAACCTCAAGGATGATTTGCTTCAGATGGACGCTGGAGGCTTCTCTCGCTTGGTTGAGTCCATGGCCGAATTCATCGACTCCTAAACCAAGCTCACCATCAGTGTCTGTAATTTGGGGAAAGAGAGGGAAAAGAGAGATGACGTGGAGGGGGTTCAAGGTTTGATTTAATGACGAAGGTTGCTGTTGGTGAGGTGATGAATTTGGGTGGTAACACGGCTGGGCATAGATGAGTAGAGAGAGAGTGTTTTTGGGTCTGCAAATAGGAAGAGGGTCTGCAGTTGGTTTGATATTGTTTGCCAAACTGCGTCATTTTATTGGAAGGGCAGCTTTGTCTTTTTTCTTTTCCGGTGGCCTGAGTGGGCAAATTGCAACAAATTCAAGGGGGGTTTCTTGTAGTTCTGGGAGGTTAGTTGCAAAACCCCCATAGTTCAGGTTTTATTTTTTTGCATTTTACCCTATGTTATATATGTACTTTTAAATTGCTAGCTTATATTGTGATGTTAAACTTTCTTCTAACATAACCTAACATGTGATTGATTTACCTTTCTAGTTAGAAAAAGTCAATTTGACTCATGTTTGACCCACTTTTGAAGTTAATCAAATGTTCATCTCTTTCTCTAAAATAGGTAATTTCTCTCTTTCATGTATCCCTGAACTGATTAATCCTTATGTTTCGTAAATTATGCCTTAATGTGTTCGTCTAGTCCTGCTTTGGGTATAGTAGCATTAACTCTATTAATTTTATAGCCTCCTAATATAGGTTTTACTCTTATTATCCTGTCCTTTTATCTAATACTAGTTACAGCATATTTTAAATTCTTATAAATAATTATCTCTACTCGATTTTTTGTCTGTTTCAGTATAATGAAGTTTATATCCCCTGTTTTCGATTTCTCTAGCTTTTCCTCTTATTCACTCATTTTCTTGTATACATACTATACTAAGCTTCCTTCTAGTTCTAGTCATAGTGATGGAGATCCTACTGAGCCGTGTGGTCTACGTACTTATTATACGCATAGGCAGAGGATGATTTTTTTTTTTTTTTTTTTTTTTTTTTTGTGTATTTCTTATTTCTTTAGGGTTTTATTTTTGGTAGTAGAGTTTGATTAGGGTTTTATTTGATGCTTATATATATATATATATGTTTATATCTGCTTGTGACGTTCAGTAGATACTTTTGATGATGGAATTCATGCATAGTTTGTAGGGCAGGAAAAATCCACTATAATACCTTTTTCATCTCTTTTAGCTGATCATATTATAATAATTTCTTCCAAACAATTACAGAAGTATATACTATGAAGAGTTTGTATAAACTATTTAAGATTTTTTTTCTTCACTAAGTTTGGTACAATTGTTTGCTTTGACAGCAAGCTAAGAGTGAGGCTGCAGCTGCATTTGGAAATGATGGTGTCTATTTGGAGAAGTACATACAGAATCCGAGGCACATTGAGTTCCAGGTAATTGTCTCTATATAGAGTTTTGCACATTCGACTTTCATCTCTTTCTCTTTGCTTAGCGCATTGTTAAACTATGTTTTTAGATGTTACCGTGGGTCTCTTAAAGATTGCATTAAGATATGCTAGGAATTTAATCTTTCTTTTTTGGTTTCGTCGCATGTTTTCATATATTATAAGTTATTATTTTGATTTGCAAAATTGATGCTATGGTTCAATCCTGTCAATTTTCCATTTCAATGAATGGTTTGGGTCTAAATACATTTGGTTAGATTTAACTCATGAACGGATTTATGTTGTTACTTGTTTAGTTGTATTAACATAGTATTACATGCCAAAAACTTTAGTAATGTAATAAATCAGTTTTTTTAAATTCTCTACCACTTGACCCATTTTCCAATCTCCTGTTTCACCTTTAGTATACCAATGGCTTTACAGGTTCTTGCTGACAAGTTTGGTAATGTTGTTCACTTTGGAGAGCGTGATTGCAGTATTCAGGTATGCATAACCACTGACTTTTTACCTTTTCGTTTTACATAAGAATATAGCTTGCTTAATATTCAAGACTCCAAAATCTTTTGCTTTATTTTATTTTTATTTTTCTACTTGAAAAAGAGGAAGGTTTGAAGGCAGTG
Organism: Cornus florida; assembly: GCF_030987335.1. Classification (NCBI taxonomy): domain Eukaryota; kingdom Viridiplantae; phylum Streptophyta; class Magnoliopsida; order Cornales; family Cornaceae; genus Cornus; species Cornus florida. Next base: position 53,753,319 of record NW_026775574.1, on the reverse strand, counting down.
AGTTATCATTGGTTTTGAGTCTTAAAGCTAGGAACCGGAAGATTTGTATTCTAGCTCAATCCACATTTTGGAACTTGGTTAAAGACATGTAATTCATTGATGTAATTAGGAAGTTCAGGCTTTAAACCGAGTGTGCCACATAGAATCACTTCAGCATCATTTCTAATGCTCCTCATGAAGCTTAAGGTTCCAAACATTTTAGGAAGTTTTGATGAAATGATAACGCTCTCAAAATCTTTTATTCGAAAATTTTGGATGAGAATGTCCTCATGCAACATTAGAGATGACAACTGCTCCAAAGTCACTCTTTAACAGTGATTTGATGTGTCAACTTTTTTAGCAAATACATCGATATCTGTGTTTTGTGGGAACTTAAGCTAGAAATCAAAGTTAGATGATATTATTTCCTCCTTAAAGAATCCTAAATGCAGATCATTGTTAATGTCCATTAGACCCAAATCTTTGGCCAAAGCTCAAGGCTGGGCAATTTTCCATGAAAACTAATTCATGCCTCCTCTTTCAGAAGCCATGAAAAGAAGCCAGCACAGATCTTCCTTGTCCCTTTAGTGCCTCGCCAAGAATCTTTGGGCTGTGTCTGTGTGCGCATGCTGGACAGATATTCTTTGTGTTTCCTTGGTGGGATGGAGGTTTGTGCCAATAGGATAAAATAGGGGCATGGATGCAACTTTCAGTCATTGATCTAAGTAGTCATTTTTCAAATCTGCTGTGATGGATATTTGGTCTTCACTCTTCACTTAAATAAAAACATGTAGTTAACATCAGTTAACATAAAATAGTTCATATCTCGGGGATAACCTAATTGAGTTATTAATCCCCATCCACCCATGGGAGGAAAAAAGAAAATACAAGATGACCTAATTGGCCTGTACCGATCACTATGAAAATATAGGATGGGACAATTTCATTCTCATTTGTAATACTCTCAAATCCATCGAATGATCCTGCTTTCAGAAACCAATCATTAGGTGGTGTCTAGCAGTGTATGTGTCAGGCATTTTTCCAAATTGGTTTGAGCAAGCTTTCTCTATTGCTTTTTTCCAAATGGATTTGAGCAAGCTTTCTCTACTGCTGGCTAGGCTCTGTTTAGTCTAAGTTATCTAGTTTTGGATTCAGGACGAGCTTGGTAATCTTTCTGAAACTCTGGTGGCTGTGATTCAGCCCATCTTGGCTTGGCTCAAGTTTGTTTTCATATCTAAATCCTGGAAGATGAGTTAAATAACATGCCTAGTAGAGATTAAAAACTTCCAATATATATATATATATATATATATATATATATATATATATATATATATGCATATATAAAATTCCAGAAGATTGAGAAGAACAAAATGCCAAGTCGAGATCAAGCAACTCTGCAGCGTAGAAATATATATCAACATATATACTCACATATGTCATATTTGTGTAAGATTGCAGAAGAAACCTGATTACCATAGACATGTCCTCAAACGACAAGAGGAAATAGAAGGCTCTACTAATACTATAGAAAATATTTGCACAGGATTAACTATCTTTAGGAACATTCTGCACATCAGAAAGGGTCAATGATGAACTAGAAAGGGAAAAAGCACCAAAGAAAAGAAGATACTAGAAGTTGAAGCACTGCCGAAGGGATCAATTATAACCCTAACTAGACCAAAAACTATTGCATATTATTATATTACATCAACTAAAGTTAGAGAGAGAATGATTAGACAATTATATATCCCGACCCCGGAAATGATAAAATATACTAAAAAGAAAAAGAAAAGGAAACCCCTAACCAACAGGCCTGTGGCTTAGCGGTATCAGGCTCCTACTTCCTAAAGGGAGGTCAGGAGTTCGAACTTCAGTGGAGGCAGTGTGTGTGAGTTTCCCAACTAGGAAAAAAGATAAGGAAACCCCTATATCTGGTTAATTGAGCAGAGCTCAGCCTTGTTTCAATAACTAACGGAATTCAGAAGTGGAGCTTGAACTCAACTCATACACTAAAATAAACACGAACAAGCTCCAAATGAGCAGAGCCGCAAACTATTCATGGATAGCTTTGCTCATTTTTCAGTCTAATTTATGCTGTGCTAATCATAAAAAGAAAGAAAAAAAGGTTCATGATCAGTGCACTTTTTAAAAAGCTAGTTTATAGCAGCAACAGGATTATTGAACATGAAAAAAAGAAAAGAAAAAAGAGTCTTATCAAAAATGACTTGGCTGTTCAGAGAAGGAATCAGAAGCTGCTGGAAGAAGCTCCCTCCCCTGCTTTAACCCCCGAGTTGCGGAAAGCGATGGGTGATGCCGCAGTTGCAGCAGCAGCATCTATAGGTTACATTGGTGTGGGTACTGTTGAGTTCCTTTTGGATGAAAGAGGTTCCTTTTACTTCATGGAGATGAACACCCGGATCCAGGTGAAAAGAAAATGCTGGAGTTGTAATATTATTAGGTTTCTAGAAATATTTGATTTGGAGTTTAATGGTAAGTTATGTGCTTGCTGTTTTTTTGTTTTGGCAAAAATTTAGGTTGAGCATCCTGTGACAGAAATGATTTCCTCCGTTGACCTGATTGAAGAACAGATCAGTGTAGCTATGGGAGAGAAACTCCGCTACAAACAGGTTCTAAAATGGGATTCTTATGATACTTTAGGGATAAAATTCAATCTGTTACTTACCCAAAAAAACATAAAAATTTCAATCTGTTCTAATAATTTGCTACCTCATATCTACAGGAGGATATTGTGCTTAGAGGACATTCAATTGAATGCCGTATTAATGCTGAAGATGCTTTTAAAAATTTCAGACCCGGGCCAGGTATGTTTATGCATATCAAACAAATGGATGCTTTAATCTCCAATCTGGTATTATCTTGTTGGCCGGTTTGCATGGTGCCATATTTGGGTATGGATAGACGCAGCTGTTTTTTTCATTAGAAAACACAGACATGTGAAAACCTTAATTTCTTTTTTGACTGGACTGGGTCACCCATTCCAAAAAGATGTGTTAGAGCCCTAGGGTCTTGTTGCATGTGCTAGTTTTGCCCCTTCTGTTTGTATGCTTATTCCAATATCATTTTTAAATTTATTGCGGTACTCCTTGTGTCTGTTGAACGTGCGTAGTCTCTTTTATCTTCTTTGCTGTATTATCTGGTAATAGTAAGAATAATGGTCTCCAAGCTTTTCTGGAAACTAATATTCATGTTCATTTGGAATATTAGGAAGAATAACAGCGTATCTACCATCTGGAGGTCCATTTGTGAGAATGGATAGCCATGTTTATCCTGATTACGTTGTCCCACCAAGCTATGACTCCCTACTTGGAAAGGTTTGTCAAATTTTGTTTGTGTTTTGTTCACATGCAATATGTGATATTTTTGTCTTTTTTCTTTAATGCTTATGCATTTGTGATGTATGATGCATACATGGAATGCATAGATTTGGTTTAGTTAATTATCGAAAAAGGTGCTTGCAAGCTTTGTGTTTGTTTGTGTGGCCTTTATGTCATGCCATTATGTATGCAAAATGAATGCATTTAGAACTGTATGTGTAGTCTGTTTAGCTATCTATACTCTGTATATTTGTACCCATGCACAAATGGAAAGAACAGGAGCCATTGCTTTGCTTGCTGACTCCTAACATCTGTATAGTTGCACCTGTAGTTAGTAAAGGTGCCCTAAGCACCTAAATCTCCTGAACCTTGAGTGCAAGGTGTGGTAGGAATATATATTAAATATAACTACTATTGAAAAACATATAAACTATGCAACACAAACAAGTCAAAATAGAAGTGAGGGAACTTTTTGGTATATTAGCTAAATCAGTCTACTCGTATGCTTTCAAATCACATTTGCATTTAGTTAAATCAATATACAATTGAAACAATTCAAATTATTATCACAAAACTAGTCAAAGTTCAAAAGGATTTTTTTTTCTTTTAAATTTATTTATTGGCATATAAATCAAGAGGGTTAGCTATATTGATGTGTATATATCTTTCAATATAAAATATGCATCAACTAATGGCATTACCAGTGTGCATTAATAAAACGCTGCAGTTATATAATTTTTTATTTCACATTATATCATTATATATATTAAGAACCTAATACTAGACACATTTAACATAAGTAATGAACTGTAAGCATGTATTTAAATACCAAATATCACGATTAATAAATATGATCTATCAAATATAACCGTGATATGATTTATAAAAAAAAAATAAAAAAAAAATAGAAGTACAACCCTGATATGATATAGATCATGTTTATAGGAGAAAAAAACAGGTATTTCTTGAATGGTTAAAGTTAAAGGCAAATTTTCAGTTTGGAGCCTACTAGATAGTGTGTTTAAGGGCTTCATGTGCGCTTGATTGAAGGAGGTTCACCTGTAACAAGCTATGTTTACAGAATAAAGTTTGTAAACTTTTTGTTTTCCCCTTTTCGGGAAAGCATTAGAGTTCGTAAACTTGTTTGGTAATAAACAGATTTTATTTAGTTGCATTTGACTGGGCAATGAGTAAATATAGTAAACAGTAGAATAGAAATTAACATGGTGAATTTGTCTATTCTAAAATTGAAAGCATTGTAATTTACATCAATATAGATGTGACGGCAACTCCGTTAAATGGACTATTCTATTTCTCTCAATGTACTCTTGTCCGGCCAACACATGGGTATGAATATGGCATATGTATTTTGACACATATCCAAATTGGACATCTGAACCCTCTACATATGATGAAGTAAGGGAAAGAAAATTCAATTTTGATAGCAAAAATGGAATCCTTCATTTTCACCACATTCAATTTAATTTAAATTGTAATGATATATTTTAAAGAATAGTCGCATCATACATTACGCTATTATAGAGCATATGATGTATTTACATGTGCAAAACATGTCCATCTTCCCGTATCCAAGTTTTGGACACATTTCAATTAGGTCCATGTACAAAAGTCTAGGCATCGATGAATTGGATCTTGATCCAATAAGTCATATATGGATTGAAACATATAATTTGGCAAGTCATTTATGATCTGAATTGACAATATGTTGGATCAACAAATCAGATATGGGTCAGTCCAATCTAATAATCCGATTTCACATAGTGCAATATATAACATGTTATTCATATATTATTATCTAATGATATATTATATAATATTCTCATATTATCAAAGAAGATTCTTCATTCTTTTCTCTTCTTCCTTGTCGTTGTTTTTTCTCATTCTTTATTGTTTTTTCTTTCACAAAGAGTCAAATACCTAACTTCTTTTTCTTTTTGCCCATTTCTTTTGGCTTTAAATTTCTTGAAAAAAGAAATACATCTTTAACAAAGTGGGTTATTGGATAGGATATCTGAACATAACAATTAAGATATAGATTTGGTAATGAATAATTTGTTGGATTATTGGATTGGGTCTGATCGAGATATTTCTCACTGGATTCAGATATGGTCGAGCATGATTTGACCCATGATTGAACATGATCTGATCCGTTGACACGTTAACCGAACTCCATGTAATTTTCGACACAGTCACACCTGATACATGGACTTGGGTAATGTGTGTCAGTGTGGTGTGTCTTTATGTTGAATCATCAGATCCCGAAACCCAAGGATGCTGGGACAAGGCTAAATCTTCATATTAATTAATACTTTCTTTTACTTTTTAGAGTAATATAATGTTTTCACTTGTTTTGAAGCAAAATGGATATAATAAAAACGTTCTATGCATAATTTATATACTCCCTCCATCCCAGAGAAAGTGTCATTGTTTAGGACACCAGCACTTTTAGTAGACATGTATTTATGCATTGTCCGAATTACAAACTTAAAAAATTATATATTTAATTTATTGATTCAAAAAGATTTTCAAAATTCAAATAGACACTTGTTTTCGAACATCCCAAAAAAGGTATGTTGGACACTTGTTATAGGACGTAAGTAGTAATAAATTTGAATGATTGAATATGGTTGTTTGGTGCATTTCCATCCATGAGTGAAGACACATAATATCCCATCCCCATTTCTGAGTGTCACATGTCCAACAAGGATATTTCGTGCATTTTTTGAAGAGTACATTTAACATATGTAACATTGAATTGCAATCTCATGATTATTTTTTTGTTTTAAATTGATCCTTATAAAGTTTTAAAATGCGCATGAATATAGTACCAGTTTTTGTGGATTTATTTATAGAAAAATATAATCCTTGTCAGTTGGGCATTGGCCGTGTTCAAATTCAATGCATTTGATATGAGGACTTAATTTTCTGAGACTATTGTGTTGAAGTATGCATGAATATAGTTCTAGTCCTTGTTAGATTTATTTATTGGATGCCTATGATTTAAGAATTTGATTTTTTGAGGCTGTGTGTTGAAATTATGCATGGATATAGTTCCCTCTTTTCATTTTATTTTTATTTATTTTTGGGTCCAAATCAAATCCAAGTTTTAAATGATTCTCTTAATTTTTTTGGCATGTTATGTAGCTTATTGTATGGGCACCAACAAGGGAGAGGGCAATTGAACGTATGAAAAGGGCTCTCAACGACACTATTATTACAGGTATTGTGATAGTTTTTAGTTAAGATTGTGCCCTGAACTGTTGCTTGGTTTCCGTTTTTGTTCAACTCTGACCTCTCAGGGTAGGGTTGCAAGTGTTCCTCCTCTTTGGAGGGACGGGGGTTCCAAAGACTGAACTTTCTGTTTTGAGTTCTCCTCTTTTCATCTGTGCAATGTGCAAGAAGAAACAAAAACGTTAACCCTCAATTACAAAATGCACCTTAATTTTGAAGAATTAGCCTGGATAGGTGGATCCACCAAGTGTTACTTCTATACAGCTTAGCTCATCTTTGTTGTGATCCTGAAAGTTTCATTTGGTTGTTATATCTTATTTCTACTCAATATGTTTAAGTTCCAAGTACCAGGAGGTATGACTAACGTTCTTTTTGTCTACACCTCCTAGTAGCACCTTGAACCAAAAAGTACCTCATTGATGCTTCTAATGGTTTTCATTCACACTCAATTGGTGGCATCCACCTTTAGGTTCTCATCAATGCTTCCTTTCTCATCCCATTTTTATTTTGTTGTTGCCTGTATCAATGTTATCTTCTTGATTGTACAAACTTTTTTCTCAACAGCCTTGAACGTTCCCTACCACCTTCATCCTGCCGATCATTTTCTTTATATTAAACTAGTGTTTGTGCATATCCGCACATTTTTGTTCAATCTTTAGTAGTTTGAAATTCAACTTTATGTCATGATCTCGAGTGATTCCATGCAAGTCCTCTCTATCTCTATTTTTTTGTTTTTTTGGGTTTCTAGTTGTTTTATTAGTTGAGCCCTATAACAGAAAACCCGTCTTAAATAATTGGAAAAGGCTTTATTGAGTTGAATTATTTATCAGTCTGAAATAAATTATAATTTTTATGGCAGGGGTTCCAACAACAATCGAATACCATAAACTTATCCTCGAAGTTGAGGTAGGAAAATTTCCTAACATTGTTAACATATATTCTTATGTGGAAAATTATATTTGAGACAGAAGATGCTGATTTATCTAAACTTGTTCACATTTTCTCTACGTCACAGGACTTCAAAAATGGAAAAGTTGATACTGCTTTCATTCCAAAGCATGAACAAGAGTTAGCTGCGGTAAGGAAATGAATTTACACTACGGCTCCGTTAGTTTCGATGTAAAATATTTTTTAAAAAATATTTTTTTATTTTCTGGTGTTTGGTTGTCGTAAAATATTTACAGAGAAAAAATATATTAAAACTTAGCAAAAATAACTTACCCAACAATTTTTGGCAAGTTATTTTACGCACCCCGCCCGATGGACTCGATCTCAACCTCGACCTAGACTTTTACCAAACACCGAAATATAAAAATTTTAAAAAATATTTTACCTAAAAGAGGAAAATATTTTTCGAAGAGTATTTTATGTCGAAACAAACGGAGCCTACATGTTAATATTCTAGTTGAGCCTCCTCTTCTTTTTTTCTTTAAAAAAATTGTTACCATTTCAGTGTTTGGATATCATGAAATTAGGTTAGATGCAATTCAACTTGGTTTACATGTTTGGTCCTCCATTTAAATGTTAGAGTAGGGGCACTGTTTTCTGGTTCTTTATTACTCGAATCCATTTAAAAGTCCCCAAACCCTTAAGGTTTTCATGTTTTAGATTCTTATGGGTTGTGTCCTGCATTAGGATGTCCCATGAAAATTAGCATCTCTTGTGGCAGCCTTCTAAATCATGCCACATTGGTGATCAAAACCCTAGATTAGCTATAAGAAATCTGCTGGTTGTTTATCCTCCAACTTGAAATGCATAAACTGGAATGTGTTTTGAAGATGACTCATTTGTATTTCTTCCTGCAGCCCCAAAAGATGGTAGTAGCAACTCCTGCTAAAGAGCTGACCAACGCTGCTGCTTAGAGGGATTTGAACTGGTTTTTGATTGGGCAGCTGCTCTCGGCTCTGTCGGCAGATACAATTTTTCACTAATGAATATGTTAGCTTGGTCTCTGCATATTTTGTTCTTCCATGTTTTTGAATTACAAGGAACAATTAAAATCCTTCTTTCTAATGGCTGCAGTACGAGTTTCAATCTCTGTTGATGAATGTATTTTTTTTCGTTTCTTTTTTGTTTTAATGATATAGCAATTAATAGTTGATAAAAATTCTAGGAGTGTTAGATTGGTGAATGAATTTACGAGAAAATTGACTTTTAAATTCTAATAATTAAATTTAAATGCAATAATATAATCGGTTAAATATAAAAAATAAAATAAATGATTCATGCAATATTACTAGTTTTTTAGTTGAACCCTCTCGCTTTTTACCTTGAAAGGTGAAGAGGTATCACTAGGTATAGCCCTCGGTGATATCTAATTGCATGTTTATTCATCCCTAAGTATTTGTCTAATTTTTACACTCTACCAGTGAAGTTTTGGATAGCGTCCTTTGATTTTTCTAAATTTACAAGAACTTTTTCAACCCGAAAAAAAATTAAAAAAAATAAAAAAGAAGAAGAAGAACGACTTGATCGAGTTTGGTTTCCAAAAACTACACTTTTAAGAGTTTCTTTTTCAATTTTCAATTTTCAATTCATTGAGTTAGCTATTTCATTTGAATTCAATACCTTTAAAGTTTTTCCAGTTTATAACTTAAAAAGACACCACATTGGAGCAATCATGCCGTATGCTTCCGAGTATTTTAACTTCTACTTCTAGTTCATCCATCTTTTTCTCTACTAATTTAAAAAAAAAAAAATAAAAAATAAAAAATAAAAAATTTTCATTCTATCCTTGTGGAAGTTGAATTTTCCTTTTGAATAACAAAAAAAAAAAAATAATAATTCTAGTGTTAGGTTAGAAGTTAGAACATATAGGTTCATCAATAAAAGCAATGAGATTTAAAAGTTCTAAATCATATTATTTACTGTGTTACTTTTATAATTCATAAGTTCATTCATAAAAATTGGAGGAATATTACCCAGGCTATGATCAGTAGAGCATATCTTGAGTTAGATTGGTGAATAAAAACTAATAATTGATTTTTAAATTAATAATTATATTTAGAGGCAACAATATGTATCAAATAATTAGAGAGAGCATAATTTAATAGATCATGTAACTGCACAAGAACACGCTTTTTATTTGCAAAACTCTTAATGGAAAAAATCAAAGGACCTAGACTGGGCAAACTAAAAATCCACTATGAGACGGAACAAATATACACACACAAAACACAAATATATTTCGGTCCTAAGTAGACTTGACCCTCTAACGTCCATCATAGAAGATAGAGAAGATATCACTAAACTATAACCTTTGATCAACAGCAAAGACATGGCCTCAGCAATAATATAGTTTTAGAAGCATCGACAAGTGTTAGTAGTTCGACAGGGAACAAATGATAGGTAACTAAAACATACATTCATTTGACAAACCCTAAGGAAGGAAAAAAAAGGTAGAAACATCTAAGATGACACTAAAAATTTGTACCTGATCAACTACAAGTTCTTAGTTCCGACATTAGAAAATGAGAGAGCCCTAGCATATGAAAAAGAAAACACAGAAAACAATGATTACAGAACAATTGAAAAGTTGATGCAATAAAAAACAGGGCTTCATTAAGACTGCATTGGCAACATTGGGACAGAGTTGATTTCATGACCATGCACTCTCAAGCGATATATGCAAGTATGAGAAGGGCTTCCATGGTTAGATGTAAAATCGAGCCTGATCATATTAACACTGCCAGAGCCTGCCGAGTCCAACACGTCAAATGTCTGAGCATTACTCTTCTCAAGATCATATGTAAACTCAGTCAAAAGAAACATCCTGTTGGTATCAACTTCTGGATCATGCCCTTGCAGCCATCCAGAGATCCTACAGTCCTTGGGAGCGCTTGATCTATCGTAAGCGACGCTCTGTTCAAGTTGAAAGTCAAAATGCATATTTTAGTCAACAGAGATATTTGGATATGCAGAATCTACATAATTGAAACAAAAAAAGAACCAAAACATATGCATATAACTAGTAGAGCGACGCTCTGTTCAAGTTGCAAGCCGAATTCTTATTTTAGTCAACAGAGATATTTGGTGATGCAGATCTATACAATTGAAACCAAAAGGAACCAAAACTATGCACATAACTGGTAGAGTGGCAGTACAGTTGGCATTTCAATATAATGCAAAGTGGCAATTGCCAGTATTGGGGTCTTACACCAGTGCCACAGTGGCTAAAATAGGTTTTCACCCAAGGTCCGCAAAAGTGGCTATGATGTGATAGTATCGTATGTAGCAGTGAAAAATAAAAAATAAAAAAGAACTGGAAGGCATGGCATGTAGTTATCTCAGAAAATGGTAAATTCCACCAAAATTTTCACATAGAAAACACAAAGAAATCAATGCCTGTACTCCATAAATCTGTAATGAATGACCAAAAGAGTCTTCAGCAATTTCTCGACTCCATAAATCTGTAATGAATGACCAAAAGGACCAAGGCATTGACGTGAACCTGTGAGTAGCAACACCCTCCACAGGCAACTGGAACCTGAATACAGGCACTTAATATTGTCATTGTGCATCAATGCTCAGTTTGAAGACCAACCATGCAACTCGTAGGGTGCTCAAACCTCTTCACAAATTCACAATCAAAACCCTCTGTTAAGTGTATACAATCGATATGCTTCTGATACGTCATTGTGGCATGTTCAATTAGGCCCAGAGGGAGTGAATAGGTCTTATGGATATTAATTCACAAATAACTTTTCGAATTACCATTAATCTTTAGTTTGAAAATTAGTTAATTAGTGAATCACATGCGTTAATTGCAACCACACAAACACATAAAGCAATAACTAAAATAAATCAAAGACTATATTTTTTACGTGAATCTCTACAAGGAAAAAACCCACGGCAAATCAAAATCCACTGTATAGGAGACTCTAGCCCTAGAATCACTAGTCCCTCCCGATTGAGTCTTACACAAGATCTCCTCAAAAACTCGCTCTTCAAGCAATTTGCTTCTCCATGGACTTCTAATCTCCACAACTAGAGGCGTGTGATCAGCTTGTTCTTTGCAAACCACCCAGTTGATACTCCGTTCGACAATTTCAATTCTGCTCCTTCCCTTAATTCTTTCAATCAGAAATTGTATGGTAGTCTATGAAGAACCTTAGATTGATTATCAAAGCTTTCCCTCTCTAAAAATATAAATTCTCTCATATATAGAGAGTAGAAGCTGTAGTCTATGAAGAACCTTACATTGATTATCAAAGCTTTCCCTCTCTAAAAATATAAATTCTCATATATAGAGTAGAAGCTCCCGTAAGAGATGAGCTAAAATAACTACAACCCCATACTCATAACCAATATAGGAGACCCAAGTAGTATGATAAATAAAATCCTTTGAGGATTTTAATTTCAAATAGTTTCCATAAAAGTGTGACCGCATGATTCGATCAATCCATAAAAGTGTGTCTGCATGATAGCTTCGATAGGTTGATGCATCAAACAAAGCATTCTAGATTTCAAAACATTTTTCTGCTAAAATCTTGATTTTCAATCAATGCACTATTTTATAAAAATTTCTGTTCTAAATCATTTTATTAAAAATTCAAATTTTGATGAACACGATTAAAATATAAATTTGAGCCTTCTGAAAATGAAGATCATACCTTGGTTATAATTGGTCTTTATGGTCTTAATTTATCTTTAAATGAACGAAGCCAAACCAAAAAACAATCTTCGGGTTGTTAGCACTTGGTCCAGAGTCGAATGGTGTCTGGGCTCTACTTGGCTCGAGCTTGAGCAAAACTGACGTACTTATGCTTGGGGCAGTTCAACTTGAGCTCATTTAGATATATGTATATTCCTTCCCCCTCCTTGTTTGGTTGAGCGGAAAGGAGCAAAAAAAGGTGACACCTTCCATTGTCTGGTAAGAGTGAAGGGAATGGGAGGTTTTACATGTTTTCTACCATTATACCCTCATATAATTTGGTAAAAGTTTATGAAGAGTGAAAATGTCAGTTTACATAATATAAAATACTTATTCTCTTTCCCTCCTCTCTTCCGTCCAATTTTGGATGGATGGAAAATGGTAGGCCATGAGTGATGCCTCATCCATCCATCGCACCCTTCCCACCAACCCTCCTTTGTACTAGACAATGGATCTCTTCCCTCCCTCTCCCTTCCTTCCCTCCTATCAAATCAGATGCAAAAGTGAGCTCCAGCTCAACTCATCTTCTATTCGACGACTTTGCAACTAGGACAAGTACAAACTTTTGACCAGCTAAGTTTGTTTATCACCCTTAAGAAAACCGTTGAACCATGGTTTAGCATGTCTTACAAGTGTAAGATTATATTCATAAATAGAACTTGCAAGTAGACCTAAGGAACTTAAAGCTCTTGGTGGAGTAACATGATTACAAGGTTTGGTAACTGTTGCGATGCCAAATCATATGCCACTCACACCTATCAAAAATAATTATAAAAAAAAAAATGCCACTCACAAATTGAGTGCATGCGTGCATATTGTGGGGGAGAAAATATGTTATCAAACATAAATACTAACCGACCGGTATAGGTTAAAGGTTGCATTAGTTCAGATGCATCTGCAGGCGCTGTTTCTTTTTATTTATTAATGGCAGGCTTGGCAGCAATCAGCTCTATCCAGGCATCCTTTTGAGGAATGTCACAAGACCTTGCTCGCATTATATAGGAACAATGAGTAGGTTTAATCCAGAATATCCATCCGTATGTATTTAAGATAACATTACCTCAAAATTCTATCATCTTTCTTATCAAGGCTAATACTTTAGCAGTTTCATTTTGAGGTGAAGACTGATGTTCTTCTCACTATAAAACAGGAGATTCCCAAGGTTTCCTCAAGGAGAGTTGTGCTGCAGAGCCCAGAGAGGAATGACATATAAATTTATTATGGAATGCAGACCACAGGTACGTAAGAAGCTGAGATGATCAGAATAACAGCTTTAGTAGTTTCAAGCCTTTCCGCAAGAGAGAAGCCAAGTGTATCACTTTAGTAGTTTCAAGCCTTTCCATAAAAAAACCAAGATGATAAAAGAATCGCTTAAACTTCATGATACATAGGAGCTTAGACGCTTATAAGTTTCAATCTTTGGTAATTTGGGCAAACGTTATTTCAGGCAACTCATGCGGAAAGTTTGTACAAAAGGCACTCATATTACTGCCTCATCCTTGTCATTGTGGTGTGGGAGCGGATTTTATTGTTGAAGTTGGCATTGAAGATGACTTTAGGTATCCATTAGCAATTCTCTTCTATTTCCTGATAGCCCACTGATCTTTTGCAGGATGTTTGAGAATTTGGTTATAGAAACAACTAGTAGGGCTTCCATTGGGCTGCTTCTGAAAGATTTTTTTTTTTTTGATAAGTAGGCTGCTTTTGAAAGTTTTTATTTGGATAAAAATTGTTTAATTGTTCCTAGGTGACCCATTCTTTCAATACTTCTTCGAACTCGGCCATACGGCATAGAAAAGGTGGTGAGGCCTTCCAATTACACTGATGTTATTAGATTAAGTCTGCTAGACAATTCTTATCAGTCCTTCAAGGACAAAAAAGGCATAGATGAGAGCTTCAAACTACTGCAATCACTAAGATCGATAAATGAGTTGATATCTTCTGCGAGGTTACCTAAGAATCTCTTAAAGACAGATTTGACAAGGTCTCTTCAGCTTTATACGCATGATACTCTAAGATCATGTACATGCAAGTAATTAACATATTTTAATAGGTCTTCATTACTTTTCCAAGTCTATCTGATAAGATACAAAGTGGTGACCTGATCTACAACATAGAAGATTTTAACATGAACTTTAAAACTGCTCTGGTGAATGTTATATGTGGATTCTAGGTCAATACCGTGTATGTGCATCCTCGGGAAAAGACTAAACAATTAGTAAATGTGAAGGTTCTCATTAGTCACATGTGGTTCAATTCGTTTGATGAAGTGAGCCATGTACATGCAAAAATTCTCTATTTGTATGAATTTCAAAGTAACCCTCAAGACAGTTTAATACTCACCATCTTGATCAGGAAAAAGACTAAACAATTAATCAAATGTGAAGGTTCTCATTATTCACAGTGGTTCAATTGGTTCGACTTAGTGAGCCATGCACATGCAAAAATTCCCTATTGGTGATCAAAACTTGTGAATTTCAAAGTAACCCTCAAGATAGTATAATACTCTCCAAATAAGACAATATTTTAAACCTCTCTTGTTTAATGAGGACCTTAACTTCATTAAATGTAACAAAGTCTGCTGGAGTCTGGCTGACAAGATGGTACACCTATTAGAGTGTGTGATGCGGCTAGGTGACAGGAATAGCAGCATGCGTTTGTCAAAAAGGTAAAAACTGTTGTTGGCCTGCTCTACACTCTGAACCCTTCATTCAGTAGCACAACAGGTGACAGAACGCAGTTGTCCATGAGGTAGGAGAGTCCCTCTATTAATAGGAGGATGATAAAACACAAAAGAGCAGAGTTTCACTGATACTAGCTGGCAAAAACACTTCATTTCTGCATGTCAATCTAAGAAATGGAGAAAATCTATCCCCTGTTTTTTATAAAGAAAAAGCAAAGAATTTGATTTGAAGCCTAAAGAATATTTATTCAGAACTACTAAGGAATACAGATCAGTGAGTGTACTCTCACCTCCTGATATTCTCATCAGATCATCTTATATTTCCTTTCCAAAATTTGATTAGCACCATGCAAGTCCTCAAGGGCCAGAACACTTACATTGAGCCAATTCACTTTAAAATCAACAATCATCTGCTACCCCACTACTTTTTCACTAAGAAGATGTCTCTTCCACGGGAGGACAAAATTTCAATCACCCTCAACATCCATTAGTTAAGGGTCATTAAAAACATTTTTTTCTAAACTAATCAATTTTTTAATAGCTTAAAGATGCAGGGGGGTGATCTTTTTAGTTCTTTACCAGTTCAACACGGTGAGTTTAACCATTGCAGAGAAGTTACAAATGTAGACTATACACAATTACAAGTTCAATGTACACTGTGCTAATTCACTCAGCAAATGCATACTCCAAAAAGTTATTTAAGCTATTTTTTTTTTCCTTGCATAACATACACATGAAACACAAATGACATATCATCTATGAAGCACAGGTCCGACACGGACACGTGTCTAGCACTCCCAAACCACATCCTGCTTTTTTCTAATATATCGACACAGCCGGTCACAGATTAGACATGCCGGAAACTTATCAGACATGCCACCGGAAGGAAAGAAGATGAAGAGGAAGCAAGAGAGGAAGAAGATAAAGAGGGAGCCAAACCCATATGGAAAACATCGGTTGTGGGTATCATATATTATGCTATATAGTGTATACATATATTGATTTGATGTGTTTATATATATATTTGTTTTACTTATCAAAAAAAATATATATATTTGTTTTCTAATGGAATTTGGACGGTTCATGTGGGGGCACCTAATCTAAATGAGTCATATTTATAAATATATATAAGAAATTGAGTAAAAGTTTATTTTTTTTATATATATAATAAAAATTAGAAGACTAGTTTATTGCCGTGTCCGTGTCCTATTTTTTTAAAAAAATTGTCGTATCGCCGTGTCCTCGTATTGTCGTACCCGTGTCCATGTCCATGCTTCATTGCATATCATGATGAACAATAAATAAAAAACATTTTTTTTACCCTTCTTTTGGGCATCACTATAAAAGCTGACCATGTAATGATGATGCTAGAGCTTCATTACAGCAAAAAAATATACAAGTATATAAATAAATCGATAAATAAATAAATAAAACAAAAAAGCCTCCTAAATGCATTCTAGAAGGAACTGAAACATCATTCAAAAATTAACCATTATGATATATCATCTTTTGCAGACTGAAAAAACCCAAAATAATAGTAGTTTTGTACATTACACTTTCTTTAATAATTGCAGGTGCAACTGGGGTACTAAAAAACGCCATCCCATGTTACATAACTCGTACATTCATGCTTAATGCATACTTCTCTATTTCGGCTTTCCTTTTTTGGGTTAGGGCAGTGGGAACATATAAAGAACAGAATTATAAAGTAAACTGAGAAGCACAATTCAGAACAAGAGAATTCCTTCCAAATATAGATTGGGATTAAAAATAAATAAATAAAGAACACTTTTTTTCAACATTGAAGAAAGTTAAAACAAAATCAAGATGGGTAATAATCCCTTTCAAAGAAACAGAAAATTACAAGGATCCTATGCTACCAAAAAAAGTCAGCCTTTTTAGTTAGCTTCTCTTAAAAATTAACTAGAAATCTACATAAAACACAGTTTTAGATAGACTGGGATAAAAAAAAGAACCATTTTTTCCAACACTGAAGAAAATGAAAACAAAATCAAGGTGGGTAATAATCTTTTTTTTTTTTTTTGATAAATAAAAAATCAAGATGGGTAATAATCCCTTTCAAACCTATATATGCACATGGAAATTATAAGAGCGTCGAAAACATCTAGCATGTGCAAAAAAAAAAAAAAAAAAAAAAAAAATCCACATAATACTCACTCCACATACAGCCACTTTGCTTATTTAAACTATAGATAGTTTGAACACTATCATTACAAAAGTTAGCCACTAGTCACTTCAGAATTAAGCATCAAAATAAAACTAGGGTAAAGTACACTAACACTCCTTGAGGTTCGCCAAAAGGACACATAGATAAAATTTAGCCTATTTTGAGACAATGACACCCCCTCAAGTTTCATATAGTTACCAAAGACACCCCAATGGTAATGAATTAACATTTTTACCTTTGACATTTATATTGACCCATTTAAATATTGAAATTACCTTTCTAACCTTACTAACCCATTTCTTTCCTTCTCTCCTCTCTCTCTGTTTTCTCTTCCTTCATCCTTCCATTTTTTCTTTTTTTATGTAATACACACACACACACACACACACATATATATATACAGATACATACATATATATGTATCCACACACACTTGGCGGCGACGTAAATTGGGAGAGTTTGTTTATCTCTTATTTTTTCTGTTTGTTGTTTTTCTCTGGTTCGTTTTCTTCTTTGCCCATATATATATATATATAATAACCGTGTATATGCGTGAACGTTGAGAGGAAATATCCGAGAAATTTCTATATATTTATTATTAATTGTTCAAGCAGAAAAGTCATGTAGCCATTGACTTAGCCAAAGCCAAAATATTCCAGAAATTTCAATCTATTAATTCTGAGGCACCTCAAACAATTGAGATATATATGTATCTGTATATACAGATACATACATACATACATATATATATATATCCATCATCCTTATTTAATCATCCTTTTGCAGTAAGATTGAAATTGGATCATACTCATACTTAAAAAAAAGACCCTAAATTGGATGAAAAATGCAGAGTGGTATTACTCATGATACAGGGAATACTATGTCAAATTGACATCAAATTGAACCTTTCGAGAATGAAAATTGGGAGCATATGCTTCCTGCTCGTAAGATGCGGCGTGTATTGAACTTGATGATTTGACCTTTCAAGGGCGGTGAAGCTCTTTTTCCGACGTGCTCCTGCGTAGCCAGAAGCTATGTGCAGCCAGACCGACAGGAGGGCGGCGAGGAGATCAGGGGAGATGAGTCAATTTGTGGCTGTGAGGGCAATTTAGTCTTTTTACTATGTCTGATATTTTATAATAAATTGATTTTAATATTAAGGGGTAATTTCGTCTTTTCAGAAGATTTAAGGTCTTGTTTGGTTGGAATTTCAAAAAGGGGGTGTCATTGTCCCAAAATAGGCTAAGTTTCATCTGTGTGTCCTTTTGGCAAACCTCAGGGGGTGTTAGTGTACTTTACCCAAAAAACTATTATATTACTAAAACATGTAAGTTGAACACATATGCCCTTCAATTAAACTTTTGATTCCACTCGCATAACCAATTTACTGAAAGCATCCAGCAGAATTAGAAGATTTTTTTTTTTGATAAGTAGAATCAGAAGATTTCATATTTCTACAATCTCTCTTACTATGAAAAACAGCATTAAAAAACTTTCCTTTACTACTTTCTAGACAGAAAACTAGAAAAAATAAAAAATCTCCATTTCAACTATACAAATAGTTAACTCGCATAATCACATATACAATATTTGCTGTTACAATTTCCATCTCCTAGTCATGCAAAGTCAATATGTATTATGAACTCTTACATTTAAACGTTTCAGTTCTTTATTTCACTCTTTCTTATTTTCTACAAGGTTTTGTTCAAAATATGACACATTAAGTTGTCGATTAATCAATACTTCAAGACCCCAACAAACATCTTACTGGTAAGCAGCAAAACTTTCATGCAGTGAGATTAGTTCGTATTAGGCGAAGGCATCAAAAGTTTCAAAAAAAGGAAGAAAGGACATTATGTCCTCAGTAAGTTGGACGGTACAACCACGTTTGAAGCACTACAATGAAAAGATCTTAATTCTAAGTTTTTAAGTTTTACGTTCGTTTTCTTGATTTTAGTTGCAATCAGATGATATAGTAAGAATCATCCACAAATGAAGCAAAACTTCCAAATTACTCAACTTTAACCAATGGTAACATGGCTAAGATTTGGATGTGAATAAAATGACAGTGGTTGTGACAGCAAGGTAAGTAGCTAACTTCAATGATAATTTGAAGTAAGGTAGAAGCATATCAATTAGAGTTTAAATCAGAATGATTCCAGCAGAGTTGACTAAAATTAAACAGACTAGGACAATTGAGAGTTTAGGCCTAGCATCTAATATACAAAATCTATCCACAATATATAGGATGCAAGTATATACTTTGTGAAATGCATATTAGCAAATAGGAGAAACAGAAACATCACCTTGGCAACATGTTCCAAAGTAATGGCCTCTGGAATGATGGCCGTCCTAAGCTTGATCTGAACAAAACCAGTGCTTCCTTTTAAGGGAAAACACTGACCAGGTTCTCCAAAACTCGGTCTAAGCATCTTCCCTGCATCCTTATGAACCCTGTTTCGACTACTCGTGTAAAACCAACTACTTCCCTTCCCAACATTGTACGGCTCAGAATGCTCAGTAACAATAGCCCCACCAGAGGCCAATGCATAGTCTACCCTACCAAGCCCATCAGCAGCATGCTTTTCAATTTCTTTCTCAACTATCTCCCTCGCAAAAGCTCTTATCTCATCTAAGTTCACATCTCCATGGCTACTAGCTTTACCTTTCTTGAACTCGTTCAAGAATCTATCAAAATCTTCTTTCGACAACCATTCTGTTGCCCTCAACTCACCAATTTGCTTCTCCAAACTCTCAGTTCTACCATCCAATTTCTTCAAATCGATCGCCAATTCTGCACCTTTATCCTCAATTTTCTTACCCATTTCCCTTCTAAGAGATCCAACTTCGTTCTCGATCTTCCGATCCACAACCTCAACCTGAACCTGCATCATCTTCGTCGTAGTCTTCAAGAACGCCTCCACTTCCGCAATGCGGCCCTCGAATTCTGAAACCCCCGCGTAAGAAGGAACAGTAGGAGTAGTGGAATTAAGGGCCAATCTACGAATCATTTGAACCAACCCCAACAGTACGAGGAGGAGCAAGAAATTCTTGGTGAAGACGCTCATCACGGTCTGCCACCGGGTCTTCTCTGGCTTCGAGACGCCTTTGCGGGTGGTCCGACGAGGCAATGCGGTGGTGGAATTGGGCAAAGCTTTCTTGACCTGAACCATCTCTCGTGATCTCTGAAACACTGCATCTCCCCTGATTGACTGGCTGAGATCCTTGCTATTTCCACCACCACCGGAAAATTTATCGTCCTCGCCACCACCGGAGGCGGCGGCGGCGACTCCATCACCGGTCACCAATTCTATGCCCGACTTCTTCTCTCCGACCACCACGGGTCTCCGCCTCGCGGCCGGGTTGGCCGTGATTGAAACTGTTGAAGCTGACATCAATTCAATCCTTGGAGTGCTCCAACAAATTTGAATTTGAGAGTCACAGAATTCAAACAAACAAACAAAATTAGTTTCAAGAGACGTGTGGAAGAAATTATTATCCTTTCAATCGATTGGAGAAAAACCCTAGAAATATGTCACTTATTTACCCCAAAAAAACCCTAGAAATTTGTGCGTGTTGATATAAAGTTCCTCAAGATGAGAAAAGAAGTGAAGAGCCGTCGCTACGAGCGGTTTTGCATTTGAAACGATGCCTTTTTGCTTTTGAAAAAATGGAGATTTGGAGTGATTTTTATTTTTTATTTTCTCAAAACCGAAAGGAGAGAGAAGAGAAAAGGAGAGAACAGAGAAGACGGTGGACAAATAGGCCCAAACGTTGATTACAAAACAGCAGTGTTTGGCCCATTTTCTAGAGAATGGGCCACACTGTTGCAACTTCTGGGATCCATGATAAAGAGAAGTTGATAGAATTTTATGTAATTTAAGAATTTTGATTGGAGTGGATTATGAAAATGGGCCACACTATATACTTGCTAGAGAACGGGCACACTATAAATTAAATGGGCCACACTATTTTATTATTTGATAGAGAATGGACTACACTATATACTTCATTCATTGGAGTGGATTCTGAAATGATAGAATTTTATGGAATTTAAGATTTTTTTTTCTTAAATTTTTGTTACAATGATGGTGTCCGACCTCTTAAAGTATCAAATAATCATGTGGTCCTTCTATACTACATGCACGGGATAATTATCATAAACTATAAGAAGATTTGAACTCCATGCGTGAGAGTTTACCATTATTAGACCAATAAAATAAGAAATAATTATTATTCTTATTGTGTGTGTATACAGGGATAGATCTAAAAATTCATATTAGGGGGGAAAATTTATATAGAGGGGTTTTTTCATAATTTCAGTGGGGGCAATCAAAATTTTATGGCTATAAATGCAAAAATGTACAAATTTAGGGGTGTAAAATGCAATAATAAAAAAATTCAGTGGGGCGGATGCCCCCACTGAGCCCACAGTACATCCATGCGCTTGTATATATATATTGTCATAATCATTAAAATTTTGATTGCCATAATCATTAAATGATGTGGGAATTTTTTTTGATTCAAAGCAAGTGTAATAGAACTTTTGTAATGGGACGGGTGTTCTGTGATTTGACCCAAAAACTTAAGTTATTTGGTGGGGCTAACACACAACCTATATATACCCATTCACTTTTTCATTAGGATTCGATGCGGGACAACTCCCTACTTGTAACATTCTCTCTCATCCGAACTCGCAACGCCATGCCGAGGACTGTAACATTCTCCCACTTGTAACATTCTCCGCTTACCGAGATGGCACAACTGGACACATCCATGCCGAGGACTGTGTCTAGCTATAATACCAACTACAATGGGCCAATTGTTTATTAGGTAGGACTTACACCCAACCCATATATACCCATCCACTTTTTATCCGGATGCGATGTGGGACAAGTCCCCTACTTAGAACAACTTTCTTCAAAGAGTTAAACATCCTAAGAAGACTGTACTGTTTGTTCTTTTTTTTTTCTTTTTCTTTTTTCGTAGTTGATACTCACACGCCCCCCTTAAGGAATGGTTTGGACCGAAGTGAAAAATTACTAAATACGGCCATAAGAAGATTTGAACTCCATGAAGTAAGAGTTACCACCATTAGACTACCCCTTAGAGTTACAAAATTTTAGAATTAGGTTATGTTAGTTTTGTAAGTCAAATGAAATTGAGAAAGAAATAAATGAAGGAACCAATAAACTAAGAAATGATAATTATTCTTATTGTGTATGTATTTATATATATATATATATTGTTGGGAAACGTGCAAGTTTTTAAAACTTTTGAGGGATTTGCAATCACGGATCTTGATTCATCACACAGAGACAAGTTTTATGCAAAGATAAATAAAAGATGATGCATAATTCAATAAACAGATTGAATACTTACATCAAAGGTTTGAGTAAACCTTTTGAACTTTCCTCTAAAGTGAATGTTCTCACTTATTGTAGATCCCTTTAGCAAGATCTTTTCTCCTTCCGTTAGATTATTATCTTCCCTTTAGGAATCACCAATATGCCTTGATGAATGACCTTGGAATCTAGGCTGGTGGTAGCCTCATTTAGAAGAGAAAACAAAACCCTAAAATCTAGAGAGAGAAAGTGTATTCCTTTTTCTTGTCCTCCAAGTCACACTTAAAATATACATGAACTCATGTATATATAGGCAAAATAAAAATAAGAATAAGGAAACAATAAATCATTCTCCATCTCTAATTCAACTTTCTCAATCCTAACATGACTCCAATATCAACTTGGGCTATTGGTGAGAATCCTTTTGGGCTTACTATTTTCTTGGCTCCTATAAATTAATAATTGGTCCGGTCCATTAAACCATGGACCCAATTCAATTAATTCATAAATTAATTTCTACTCCACTAAAAGAAATTAATTGCACTCCAATTAAATAGTAAATAATCTCTAAGTCAATGTTGCATTTTGACCCCTCTATGCTTAATTATTTATCGGATAATTAAAGCCATCAATCCGACAACATAATTAATATAACTATTTTGTTACCTTTGATTATTTCCGGCTCGATCACAATAAAATATTTATTTGACAAAAATAATAATAATTTATTAAATAAATATATATAGAAAACATTTGTCTAAAACATACGAAGGCCTTCGAATTTAATTTGTGATCAACCATAATCAAAACAAAATAAATACAAATAGCACTGATGCAAATATTGAGAATATAGACCTCTAATTATTAATTACATAACTACTCAAAATGTCGATCTAAGGATCCCGAGGTATCCGCCGAACAAATCAAAGTAATTATTAATTAATAAAAGAGTCTATACTTCTCTCATGCTTGAGAGTCAAAAGCCATGACTGTGATAGAGAGCAATTGCATACGACAGCTCTCGCAATATATCTCAATCTATCGTGGACTCGGTTTAAGTCTTAACTAATTAAATGTCCATCCATAATTACCGACTTTAAACCATTTATGATTACTAATTTATATCATAATATTAATTGCCATTACATACATATATAAATATATTTTGTAATCAAGCAGACACCATCAATTCCATAAAGAATCGAAAAATAATACATTTCATTCACCAATTGTATAATGCTTTAATAATAATATCCAAATAAGAAACCATGACTTTTACCATCCAAAATTAGAATTTGCTATGCTAGGGCACACATATCCTAACAGCTCCCACTTGCACTTATAGCCAATTCAAATCACATCTAACTCCCATGTTCTCCATATGACGATCAAACATCTTGATCGGTAAAGCCTTTGTGAATGGATCAGCAATGTTATGTTCCGATGCAATCTTAGCCACAAGTATATCTCCTCGCTTTACTATATCACGAACCACATGATGTTTCCTCTGAATGTGTCTTGTTCTTTTATGAAATTTTGGGTCCTTGGTTTGGGCTATAGCTGCACTATTGTCGCAATGAAGCGGTATAGGACGATCTATATGCTCCACAACCTCCAGTTCAATTAGAAAGTTTCTCAACCAAACAGCTTCTTTTGCTGCCTCAGAGGCTGCAATGTATTTTGCTTCCATGGTTGAGTCAGCAGTACAACCCTGCTTGACACTCTTCCAACTAACTGCCCCTCCATTGAACTTAAACACATATCCAGATGTAGATCTCCTGGCATCTGGATCTGATTGAAAATCAAAATCCGTATATCCGACTGGAACCAGATCATCACCTCCATAAATGAGCATTAGATTCTTAGTTCTTCTAAGGTATTTTAAGATATTCTTCACAGCTGACCAATGATCAAGTCCAGGATTGGACTGATATCTACTGACAATCCCTACAGAGTAGCAGATGTCCGGTCTGGTACAGACCATGGCATACATGAGACTACCAACTGCCGAAGCGTATGGTACCCGCCTCATTTGCTCAATTTCCTTATCAGTCTTGGGAGACTGGTCATTAGAAAGAGCCAACCCATGTCTAAATGGCAAAAACCCTTTCTTAGAGTTTTCCATTCCAAACCTGATCAGAACTTTGTCAATGTAAGACTCTTGAGACAAGCCTATTTTCTTTTTAACCCGATCTCGCATAAGCTTGATCCCAAGAATATAGCTTGCTTCTCCAAGATCTTTCATCTCAAATTTATTGAACAACCACCTTTTAACTGATGACAATGCTTCTACATCATTACCAATGAGCAAGATGACATCAACATATAAAACGAGAATCATGATGACATTACCCTGTTTTTTCTTGTAAACGCAAGGTTCAAACACATTTTGTTTAAAGCTAAATAATTTGACTGCCTGATCAAAACAAATGTTCCATGTGCGTGAAGCTTGCTTAAGTCCATAAATAGACCTATTCAACTTACATACACAATCCTCACGACCTTTAACTACGAAACCGTCTGGTTGCCTCATGTAGATGTCTTGTTCAAGATGGCCATTTAAAAATGCCGTCTTAACATCCATCTGCCATATCTCATAGTCATAATAAGCACTAATGGCCAAAAGAATGCGAATAGATTTAAGCATTGCAACTGGTGAGAATGTATCCTCATAATCAATACCTTCACGTTGAGTGAAGCCTTTGGCAACCAGTCTAGCTTTGAATGTCTCAACATTCCCATCCATTCCTCTCTTTCGTTTGTAGATCCACTTACAACCAATGGGTTGAACCCCACTAGGAAGTTCTATAACATCCCAGACTTTGTTAGAATACATCGATTCCAACTCTGATTTCATGGCATCTTTCCAACGATTCGCATCTATATCGGTCAATGCTTCCGCATAGCTTACTGGGTCCGACTCATGCTTATCGGGGACAGCCTCATAGACCTCACCCAAAAGTGTGAGTTTTTCGGGTTGGATGATAGTCCTCCCACTACGCCGAAGGACCGGTGCATGAATCGATGTACTAGATGATGGTAATTCAACAGGGACTTCTTGTGTCTCATCATTCTCAGTATTTATATTAGGTGTGTCCACTGGGGGTATATCTGACGTGCCAACCATCTCCTCTAACACTATCTGGCTACTAGGTTTGTAGTTCATAATATAATCCTCCTCCAGGTAAACAACATGAGTGCTGACAATAACTTTATTGTCCCTGGGATCATAAAATAATCCACCTCTAGTGCCCTTAGGATAGCCAACAAATAAGCATGCATCTGATCTTACTTCCAAC
The DNA here is from genome assembly GCF_030987335.1 of Cornus florida. Taxonomy (NCBI): domain Eukaryota; kingdom Viridiplantae; phylum Streptophyta; class Magnoliopsida; order Cornales; family Cornaceae; genus Cornus; species Cornus florida. The sequence continues at coordinate 53,727,582 of NW_026775574.1, read as the reverse complement.
TTGTCTGCCTGTTTCTTTCGCACGTGTGCTGGACACCCCCATATATGCATGTGATTTAAACTAGGTTTACGTCCAAACCACAGCTCATATGGCGTTCCTGAAACAGACTTGGATGGAACACAGTTCAAAATATACATCGCTGATTCTAAGGCTAATCCCCAAAATGATAGAGGTAATGTAGCAAAACTCATCATAGATCTAACCATGTTAAGTAAAGTTCTGTTTCTCCTTTCTGCCACTCCATTCTGTTGAGGGCAGTCAGGTGCGGATAACTGGCGCACAATACCCTCATTGACCATATGATCCTTGAACTCCCCCAAGAGATATTCACCTCCTCGATCAGATCGAAGTGTTTTGATAAGTTTACCTAATTTACGCTCCACTTCCGCCTGAAACTCACGGAATTTTCCATAAGCTTCTGACTTGTGTCGCATTAGGTAAATATATCCAAAACGTGAATAATCATCAATGAAAGTGATGAAGTACTCAAACCCTCCTCTCGCTTGGGTGTTCATGGGACCACACACGTCTGTGTGCACCAACTCTAATTGTTCTTTGGCTCTATCTCCTTTGGCTGAGTAAGCCCTTCGAGTCATCTTTCCTTCAATACAGGATTCACAAGTTGGCATAGGCTCCTCTGCCTCACAAGGTAATAAACCTTCTTTAACCAACCTTTGAATCCTATTTTGATTGATGTGACCCAATCGTAGATGCCAATGATACAATGAGTTTGGAGAAACTGCTTTTCTTTTAACATTCAATCTAGATGAAGTTGCATTTAATTCATAATTTTGCATTTGATATGAGCTAGGAGTTAAAACATATAGATTATCTTTCAATGCACCAGAAGTTATAACACAACCATTTAATTTAATTAAAACATTTTTTCCGAAAGTAAAAATATAATTTTTTCAAACCAACGAAGAAACTGAAATTAAATTGTGCCTAACATTTGGCGCATAAAGACAATCTTCTAAAATAAGACTCCTCCCACTATCAAACTGCATATGAACCACTCCCACTGCTTTAGCTTCCACCTTGGCATTAGATCCCATATGCAAGTATATCTCTCCTTCATTGAGGCTTCTGGACTCCTGGAATCCCTGCAATGAATTGCAAACATGATTAGTGGCTCCAGAATCTATGCACCAGGAATCTATAGATTCAACCACATTACATGCCTCAACAATGAATATACCTTTTCCTTTGCCTTGTGTGCGAAGTATTGGGCAGTTAGGTTTCCAGTGACCCGGTTGACCGCAATGGAAACAGTTTCCTTCGCCTTCAACCCGCACTTTCTTCTTTCCCTTATCCTTTTGGATTACTTTGTTTGGCACAACCACAGTTTTGGCACCATCCTTCTTCTTTTTCTTGCCCCTCCTCTTGGGCCTAGAAGTGGATGGTCCAGCAGACTGAGTGTAGTTAATAGATGCACCCTTGCTTTTGTTTATCCCTTCAAAGGTTACCAACTCATTCAATAGTTCAGCGAGTGTGTACTCAAGCTTATTCATATAATAATTAACCCTAAAAGAGTTAAATGAGTCTGGCAATGAAGCGATAATCATGTCAACCTGAAGTTCACCATCCAAGTTGCATCCAAGGATCTCCAGTTCATTTAAAAAACCAATCATTTTTAAAGCATGTTCCCGAACTGAAGTACCTTGGACCATCTTAATGGTCATCAAATTTGTCATAACATTTTGGCGTGCGCTCTTACCAATTTGCCCAAACATTTCCTTAAGGTTAAGCATGATGTCTGTAGAAGTGAGATATTGAAGATGTTGACTTTGGAGTACATTCGAGAGTGAAGCAAGAATGTAGCACCTAGTCATCTCATCTGCTTTATTCCATTTCTTAAATACTTCATGCTCCTCAGGAGGATCCTCAGGCAAAGGTGGAGAAGGTCTAGGAATAGTAAGCACATAATTCAACCCCTCATATGTGAGTACAATATATAGTTGCCTTTTCTAATCGATATAATTAGGTCCAGTTAATCGATTTTCTTTTAGTATGTTTGCAAGTGGACTGAATGGACTAGTCATGATAAATCTGAAAATAAAAGCATTCATACAATAAATAAAGTGAATAATAATAATCATGCAAGTATAAAATAATTAATTAATTGTGGGTCCCTTAACCACATTGCATGAAAAATCGGACAATCAATATGCCAATAACTTATCCGGTTGGCGGAATTCATTATTGCTTATTGACGAGAACAACCCATTATTTCCATATCTCTTTAGACAATGCCTTATCCATATATGAAATAATTCCCGATTAGATCTAGCCTTTCTAAAATCACCTAGTATAGACCACTCCGTTGGGGAGCTAATACTATTGATTTTAGATTGAGTGTATAACATAATTAATGCTTCAACGGAAAAACAAATATTAAATATATTGCCATTAATAGCTTAGACTCTTTAAATCATGCGTACGGCCTTATTTTTAAAGATCTAACTATAATGGTTATTTAATAAATATATTTTCGTGAGACAACCATTCTTGTAATCTAGACTCTTTAAATCATGCGTGGAGCCTTATTTTTAAAGATCTAATCATAATGGTTATAATTACGAAGGCCATGGGGTAATGTATAAAAAAATCCCCGCTCCCACTCAATTTTTAATAATTTAAAACTAGGGTTTTCAATTCATGATTTAATGCATGCTAAACGCCTTGATTTTAATCCAATTAAATTTAGAAAATATATGGATTTTAAATGATTCACTAATCTTTAATTTGAGGCAAAAAATAATTTACAAAAATAATTTTTCTGTTTCCCAATAAATGCTCTCAAATTAATTAGCAATCTAATCCAATTTATCTTCATAATTTAATTAATATAAATCAAGCCATTTAATTAAAAATCATGGATCCAATGCATGAACAATTATAATAAGCATTAAATTATTCCATGCATCAAATAATAGACTGAAGTAATATAAATGGCCAATGGATTCAGCTTTTAACAGTTAAAAACTATTCTTGCTGTACGGGCGTCCTTCAACTGTCTGTAAACACCCACAGGAAGCTTGTACGCGTCAGGAGAAGCAAAACACCGCTTGGAACGAGCCCGGAGGACCCCACACGCGCTGGCACGCGCCTAGGGCAAGCTGCACGCGCTCCCACGCGCCCCCACGCGCCGGCACGCGCTTGGGGCGAGTGGAATGCACCCTCACGCGCTCCCACACGCCTAGGGCGCGTGGGACGCGCCTCCACGTGCCTTCCCGCGCGTGGAGTGAACCAACTCCTTGGCTGGCGCGTGAGATCCACGCGCCAGCTAGTCAATGCTTTTGCCACTTCCTGGCGCGTGAGAAACACGCGCCAGGCTCACCTTGTGTGTGCCACACTTGATCCGGGCCATCTCCGACGCCCCTTTTCGCCGCCGGCGAAGCTCCGGCCACTGGAAAAACGCCGAAAAAATTCCAATAAATCCGAAAAAATCCCAGAAAATTAAATTAAGCCTAAAAAAATTCCCGAAAAATTCAGAAAAATTCCAAAAAATTACTGAAGCATAATTTAACCCTTTCGGACCCTCTTGAAGCTTCATAGCATCCTTTGATGAATATTACATGGCTTTAATAAATACTTACAATTTAAAATACAATGAAAAAAATTAAATTACATCATTGAATTTTCAAACGGCTAAAACAAAGCCTTAATTACATTCATCTAAAAAATAAAATTACATTCTATATACCTATAAGCTTCATCCATGGCCCAAACACACATCATCATCCATTCACAATTATACATATATCATCATGTATTAATATATATCAACATAATAAATCATACATCAACATATATCAATAATTTTATATATATGTATATATAATTTGGATCCATGAATATGATTTTTATAAACACATGTTCTCTAGTAATAAATCAAACCATGTGCTCTGATACCACTGTTGGGAAACGTGTAAGTTTTTAAAACTTTTGCGGGATTTGCAATCACGGATCTTGATTCATCACACAGAGACAAGTTTTATGCAAAGATAAATAAAAGATGATGCATAATTCAATAAACAGATTGAATACTTACATCAAAGGTCTGAGTAAACCTTTTGAACTTTCCTCTAAAGTGAATGTTCTCACTTATTGTAGATCCCTTTAGCAAGAACCTTTCTCCTTCCGTTAGATTATTATCTTCCCTTTAGGAATCACCAATATGCCTTGATGAATGACCTTGGAATCTAGGCTGGTGGTAGCCTCCTTTAGAAGAGAAAACAAAACCCTAAAATCTAGAGAGAGAAAGTGTATTCCTTTTTCTTGTCCTCCAAGTCACACCTAAAATATACATGAACTCATGTATATATAGGCAAAATAAAAATAAGAATAAGGAAACAATAAATCATTCTCCATCTCTAATTCAACTTTCTCAATCCTAACATGACTCCAATATCAACTTGGGTTATTGGTGAGAATCCTTTTGGGCTTACTATTTTCTTGGCTCCTATAAATTAATAATTGGTCCGGTCCATTAAACCATGGATCCAATTCAATTAATTCATAAATTAATTTCTACTTCACTAAAAGAAATTAATTGCACTCCAATTAAATAGTAAATAATCTCTAAGTCAATGTTGCATTTTGACCCCTCTATGCTTAATTATTTATCGGATAATTAAAGCCATCAATCCGACAACATAATTAATATAACTATTTTGTTACCTTTGATTATTTCCGGCTCGATCACAATAAAATATTTATTTGACAAAAATAATAATAATTTATTAAATAAATATATATAGAAAACATTTGTCTAAAATATACGAAGGCCTTTGAATTTAATTTGTGATCAATCATAATCAAAACAAAATAAATACAAATAGCACTGATGTAAATATTGAGAATATAGACCTCTAATTATTAATTACATAACTACCCAAAGTGTCGATCTAAGGATCCCGAGGTATTCGCCGAACAAATCAAAGTAATTATTAATTAATAAAAGAGTCTATACTTCTCTCATACTTGAGAGTCAAAAGCCATGACTGTGATAGAGAGCAATTGCATACGACAACTCTCGCAATATATCTCAATCTATCGTGGACTCGGTTTAAGTCTTAACTAATTAAATGTCCATCCATAATTACCGACTTTAAACCATTTATGATTACTAATTTATATCATAGTATTAATTGCCAGTACATATATATATATAAATATATTTTGTAATCAAGCAGACACCATCAATTCCATAAAGAATCGAAAAATAATACATTCCATTCACCAATTGTATAATGCTTTAATAATAATATCCAAATAAGAAACCATGACTTTTACCATCCAAAATTAGAATTTGCTATGCTAGGGCACACATATCCTAACATATATATATTGTCATAATCATTAAATGATGATGTGGGGAAAAAATGATTCAAAGCAAGTGTAAGAAGACTTTCATTAAAGAGTTAAACATCCTATGAAGACTAGACAGAAATTATTATTTTTTCCCTAGTTAATACTCATACTCAATGAATTGCATGCACCCAAGAGGTTTCGAACTTAGACCTGATACTTCCTGAGGCATCAGAGCTAAGTTCTTACCCACTTGACCTTATTCCTTGGGGTTGGACTAAAATTTCATTAATAGGGGTACCATTGTCTATGGATTTTAAGTTGTTTAGTTAAATTGTAAATCTATTAAATCTATCTTAATTTCCTGTTTAATATTTACATTAAGCTCTAGCTGGGATATTTTTGACATTTTACTTCTATATATTTAATTCATGTGCCAATTAAGTGAGTCATCTGACCATCTAAGATCTGTTTTGTTATTTTTAGCATCTTTAATTCTATTGGAAAGAATAGTAACTCATAGATTATATTTATAGGAAATGTTAGGATTGAATTTTTTTAAGGCATACCTTATGGCTTATAAAAGGGTTTATTCCAAGTTATATTCAACAACTTTTTGCTATTATCAAGCTATTTAGCATGTTATAGCTACTTTCTACCTCTCCCATTCTTTTGGGATTGAGTTGTGGGTTAAGCTATATATTCTCTAACTTAATCTAGCTTTTTATTTTTTATTTTTCCTTTATTACACATCTTTTTTCTTTCAAAATCTATTTGCATTAGTTGGTATCAGAGCAAGTTCTAATCGCATTAGTTGGTATCAGAGCAAGTTCTAATCTAATATTGTTTTTGTGTTGGGTTATCAGATCTCTCTCTTAGGCTTTGCAACATGCCACCAAATAGAAGAAACGCACCTCATATGTGACGGCCCTGGTTTTACAAACTCGGTGTATCCTGTGATGACCCAAAAGTTAACCTGATAATGGGTTCGAAATACGAAAGCGAAAACATAAACAAGTCTTTAGAGATGTACGTTATCTCTAAGGCACAAGAGTGGCTTCCCGATGAGTCCTAAGACTCAACAGAAACAAAACGGAGACAATGGTATCAAAACCCTACAAGAGAAGGACCAAGGGTAAAATGGCCTTTACCCTTGCTCCTTCTCTTGTAGGGTTTTGATACCCTTATCTCTGTTTTGCCATTTTACCATAAGTGGAGTGAATTTAACTTAAAACAAGTCAAATGAGATAAAAAAAAATATATCCAAAAACATCCTTTGGTAACCTCACACGAAGTCTCAGGGTCAAAAGAAGAGAAAACCCAAAAGAACCTTATCCCGGTTTGAATAAATTCTGACACCCTCTCAATAAAATAAGGATATCTAGAGTTAAGAGTAAAATCGGAAACTAAAATTAGTACCATTGTAAAGATTACTTCAACGCAGTCCATTTAGACTTAAGAACGGACTAAATCGGAGTTAAAACGAAAGAGTTATGACAATTTGAAGTTGGAAGGCCAAAGTTGAACTTGCAGAAAAAGGTTCTGGGGAACCTGAACCGGTTCAATATGGGTAGACCACCCATGTTGGACCCAAGAGTGTCCCTTGAACTGGTTCAGCCCCTCTGAACCAGTTCCACCCAATCAGGAGTAGAAAAACAATAGAAAACCAGAAAAATGGAATTGACACGGGGTTTTTGAGACCAAGACGACATTTTTCAGAAAAATGATGTGAAGTAACCCCCTCTAAAATCACATTTTTTGAGTAACCATGTCAAGTCCAGAATTTATATTTCAAACGAAAAACCCTAAAATTCCCCTAAACTAGTTTTTGCAAACAAAATGCAAAATGAGTCTAAAGAAGGCTCATTTCACCAAGGAAGATGTTTTGCGCAAAAGCGAACATGCACACAGACATAATATGGATATTTAAATGCACTAGAATGGTCTATGACCTCAAAATACCCTCGATACAAAATACGACCTATCAAACCTCAAAAGCGTGAAAAATGTCATTTAAAGGCAAAACTTGTAACCAATGGACATAGATGCATTCAAAAGACTGGTTGGCCCTTGGCCACACGTCATGCATATTAAAAAAGTCCTAAGGAGTGTGCTCATGCACACTTTGCACAATTCAAATTGAAAATGACACGCTAAAACTTCGAGTTTCATAATATTGCCTTTAAAAGCAAATTACGAATCCAAAGTGCACAAATGAAAACAAAGTAGTGTTTGGCCCTTGGACACACCTCATACATATAAAATAAACTTCAAAAAGTAAATTTGCATACACAATGCACACTCCGGAGCAAAAACGACATATCAAAATCCTTAATTTCATAAAATTCTCTTTAAAGACAAGTTTCAACATTAAGTGCATACATGTGATTCCAAATGAAGTTTGGCCCTTGGCCACATATCATGCATATAGAATAAGTGCCAAAAAATATACTTAGATACACGTTACATATTTCAAGGCAAAAGTGACATACTAAACCTAACTATGCTTTACAACTCAAGAAGGCAAAACGACACATGCTAACACTTGCATGAAAATGCATTAAGGTACTCTAAAATAAACAAGATAACCTAGGGATGTTGTGCATCCCAAACCAAGGTATCCGAACCTGAAAAATATCCCAAACAACTAGGGTAAGTAAACAAGTTACTCGTAGGAAATGGACATGTGTATAACCTAAAGTTTTACAAGTTTTGCAAGTTAATATAAATTGATCCACGTGGTTCATGCCGCCTAGCGTCTATGCCTAAAGTGAGATTAAGGGATCATCTTAAGCTATTTTAGCACATCATCTACATAAACCATAAGGTTAACGTAATTAAACCACATTGGGATATCTAATACAACACAACAAGTTATAATTTCTCAATATTATCAACTTGGAAACGAAAATGTGAAATCAACTAAAGTGGTTCACGCCACATAACGTCTATGTTCCAAATGAGTTTATAGGATCATTCCTAAGCTATATTAGAACAATTCACACAAATTACAATATTTATGCAAATAAGTAACATTGCAACATCCAACAAAATGCAATAAGATATAAATTCTCAAGACTATCAACTTGAAATTTAAAATGCAAAATCAATAAAGGTAGATACTTGGACATCACGCCGGAATAGACACGGACACAATGGATCACTTTTGGGTTACTAACCCATGGGTATCCTTCTCTAAGTGCGCACTATAAAATAGGGAGAATTCGTATCTCCCGTACTAGAGCCTTACTCTAGCCATAGTCAAGACAACGACATCCTAAGTTTCCAAAATCAACAAATTGTGTAACAACGTGTATATATATATATATATATATACACACACAACGCTATAAGCCACCTTCCATGCACAACCAAATTGGAATATACACAAGTCATACCCTAAGTTCACAACTAATAGCATACGAAATGTCGAATATTCGATGTGCGATTCGTTACACGTACAAGACATATAAATGTCGATTTTTCAATATGTGATTGTTACACATAACAACAATATTATTCAATATTGAAAACATAATTATATGAATATACAACAAGTCCAAATCCATTATTTAAGCATAGAAACAACTTCCAAAACATGATTAAATCAATGGAACAATTAGATAGGATTTAATTAAATAGAATAATTAAATTATCTAGATTACAAAACAACTCTAAATGACTTCAATTTCATAATATATATTTAATACAAACTACAACTAAAATATCATTACATAAAACCCACTTAAGTAAATTTACAACAAGTCCCAAATTCATGATTAAATCATTAATACAATAAAATGGAAATTAATTAAATAAAATAACTAATTTCTCTATATTTCAAATCTACTCCAATTGACTTCCAATAATTATATGTCAAAGATCATGTCATGGTCATTACATATATCAAGTCAAATATTTAATAAAATCAATGGAACTATTAAATAGATTTTAATTAATTCATTTGATTTAAACCTCTAGATTTCAAAACTCATCCAAATAATCCAAAATTAATATATGTTTAAGATCAAGTCATTGCCTAATTTAATAACATGTTTTAAGTTAATTCCATGCAAGTCACAACTATGTAAATTAAATTTCATACAAATGTAACTAAATAAAATTCTAGATTTTATCCAAAGAAATGCATCCAACTTATATAAACCCCAAAAACACATAGAACACTAAGGGTAAAAACATAAAAACACCCCCTACCTCAATTTGAGATAAAATCTCAAAAGCCACCAAAACGGAACCTTTCCGAATGTAATGCCACTTCGGGGTTATGACGGGGACAACGAGGAGAACGACAAACCCTCTTGCAGCAATACCAAAATCCAAACCCAAGCCAAATCCCAAACTCAAAGGATGGCCAAAATGACATTCCAATCGGATGGAATCGAAGGCCTCGCCGAGGCTAACAACAAAGTTTTCATTGGTGAAGGAAGAATCAAAGGGGAAGAAGTCCAAAAGGATGAGAGAATGGAAGAACTCCAAAAGAGGGATAAATGCCCGGCCCTAAAACTGCCCTAAATAGGTCTCGCGTGGCCCGAAAAGTGAAAACTGTTTAGAGCGCTCAAACGGAAAAAGTTCGTGAACGAAAAAGCACCGTCATAAAAAAAAATGAATAACGGAAGAAACGACGTCAAAATTCGACTCTCGTGCAGAAAGATATGCCCAGAGCAAGTTCGGCGGTAATTGGGGTCAAAAACCCTAAATCTGGGAAAAATAATCAGAAGACAATTCTAAGAGTACGTGACTCAACGAAATGTGAAAATGAATCCCGTACTAGTATCCAAACCTAAAAGAGACACTTTGCAATTAACTTTCATTAATTGCAAAAGGCCCCTACACAAAAGGATAACTGCACAAGTGACCCAAATGAAATCTTTCAAAAGATACTTTCTTAAAAAACTCCAAAACAAAATATCTTCAAAAGATATTTACGAAAAATACCCCAAGAAAGAAAAATATTTATGAAGAAACTTTACATCCACACCCCTGTGGGAAAAAAAAACAACCAGCAAGCTTTTCCACAAAAGTAAAGCTATGCACTGTGAGATCTATATTTTGGGAAGATTGTAAAAAAATATATATTCTGTAATTGGAAACTTTCTATGTCAAAACAAGTCCTAGTTGAGTTGTAAATTCAAGTTACTATTTCGGGATCGACAGCGACTGCAGAATTGAAAGGTTGTTCAAAGTTACTATAATTGCGATCATTCAAGAAAGGTAAGAACAACACTTTAGGAAGGAATCTAAAAAGGTTAGGATACATTCCATACTTGGTATATTTTCATAAAATTCCAAAACAGGGTTTTTACAAAGTTCAGCCTAAAAATTCAAGTTTGCTAGAATTGAACCGGTTCAACCCTAATGAACCGGTTCAAGGCCTTCAAGATTGGCTTCGAATTCTCACTGCCAATCTTGAACCGGTTCAGCACCCTTGAACCGGTTCAAGTAGTCCTGACAGTAATCCAACTTTCAGTTTCCTGTTTCAGAATTATTTCCTAGTTGGTCTAGAATTGTACCAAGTCCTATGCACGAATTTTTCTATATTTTCAGAGGGACTAAGACATTCTAAACTCTATATAAACCTTGTCATATACATAGGTTTATACACGGCTTTTGCATACAAAATTCAGATATATTAGAGAGCCATCTTTGAGTAATATTTTTATTCAGAAAATCAATCTGATTTTTCTGATTTTATTTTCGAGAGCACATACATAAACACAAGAGTGATTTAGTAGCGTTGTTCTCTATTTCATTGGAATTGAAGTATAATTAAAGATTCAGAAATTTCGAAAAGCAGAATTCATTTATTCTTCATTAAATTCAGATCTAGAAGGAAAGAGGTGAAGTGATCACACTTTGAAGGGGTCAGAGCATTCGTGGAGTGTTGTTTGATCTACCTACAACTATTCTACAGAGATCAAGAGTAAGCCTGAGGTCGAGAGCTGTTGGATGGGGGAGTCGCAAAGCCAGGGATTGTCAGCAATTGGTTTTTGGTAGAACGATAGGTTGTGAGACTGAGTTAAAGTTCAGTATACTTTGCTTTAAATATAGTGGATTGTTTATTTCAGTACTGCACAGTCCAATGAGGTTTTTCCTGTTACAATTGGTTTATTCTACCAATTGGGATTTCCTTGATAAAATCCTGGTGTCATCTCTTAAACTCTATTTACTTTACTTACACTTTATTTTTGCTTTATGGTTTGATTTTAGTTTTATTTCAGTAAAATTAAAATAAGTAAAAATTGGATAAAAGAGCAAGTTGAATCTATTAACGACTCCTCTAGGTTATCTATCCATATTATATTCCACAACCATTTCGTTGCGCACAAACTCTCAACACGTATTTCGAGAAAACTAAATGGAATGAAAGCACGTGAGGCCAAAAATCAACTCTGAACACGAAAAGTGAGGTTATGCGAAAGAAAATATCAATGGAAAAAGAAAATCCGTAAAAAGGAAAAAAAAAAAAAAAAAAAAAAAAAGAAGGAAGGAAAATGACCGAGTCATTATATCGTAGACCATTAGTTTGACCTGATTAGAACGTAACAGTTGATAAACAACAAATGCTTATTGTGAGAGAATATTTAACAAGGCAGATTGAAGCTTTAACCTAGCGCGTTGCGTAAACCCTAGCCCATTTTCAAGATGACGTTGAACTTGAGGAGAAGGACGTAACACCCGGACTAACATCTATTCCATTTGATGAAAGCTGTTTAATTTTTTTGAATTTGTAGGAGATCATAATGGATAAGATTCCATTGATTGGTTGTCCACTGTGGAAAGAATCTTTGGCTTGAAGGATGTACTTTGTGATAAAAAAGTAAAATTAGTCATAGTAAAACTAAAGGGAAGAGCATCAGCTTGGTCAAATCAGTTCATTATTACACGACAAAGATACAAAAAGCCCAAGATTGTTTCACCTTTGACATCACAAAAGTGGAGGAAGAAAGAACCCCAAGCTCTCGATCGGTGGAGCTTTATGGAAGTGGTTAAATAGTTTTCCTTTGCGGCAGTTCTCTGATCTTCTCATTATCGTGAATAAAAGGAAAATAATGTGAAATGAAATTAGGGTTATGTTTAAAGGGGACATAGGCTTGGGTCATTGAGAAATATAATGTGCTTAGGTGATTAAGAAAGATAATGAGCTTGTATTTTATTTTTTACTTCTGTTGTGCTGAAATTTATATGTATGTGAAGGATTATTATATATAATTAAGTGGAAGAAACTCTTTTTATGTGGGTTAATCTAATATTACATGGACTAAAAAAGATATATATATATATATATTTATATATATATATATAGAACTTAAAATGAGCCCTTATCTGAGCTTGTTCACATTTGTGTTTACGAACAAATGACTAAAATAGAGGTGTTTAAGTTTGGGTCGTTAAATAAATGAGCCTAAGAATTTTATTTGGGATTGGTTTGTTTATTAATTAAGCGAACATGAACCAAGCTCTTATCGAATAGAGCTTAAGGTATTCGTCGAAAGTTTGGCTCGTTTACATTCCCAAATGAATGTAGAATATCTAAAGTCATGTAACGTATAAGTCATTAGACAACAAACAACCCAAGAGAAAAGGCTTGTAATAATTGCATGATTATGCATATCATTTTATTTAAATCACAATTATAGTCCATTAAACGGTTAAACCATGTATTTAAGCACACTTATATATATATATATGTATGTATATTATATATATATATATATATATCCATTTATATATCTAAATACACATTTATATTAATAATTTTTTATGAACCAAGAGGGGGGTGAATTGGTTCTTTTACAAGACTTCTCTAAACACTTAGTCAACTTTTAGGTCTCATAAATGTATTGAAACATTGTTTGATCAAGTGTATGCAAGCCACAACCACACAACATAGTGACACAAGATGTTTACAAGGAAAACCCTCTCAATAGGGATCAAAAACTTGGTTCCTGGCTTCTTCCAGTGCAAATCCACTAGTTGTAATGCAAGAAGAAACACACTCAGTTGTCTCACTCTTTGCACATACCCTAGCTTACATACATGTGCTCACAAGCACTCCCCATCCCTAATCAACCTTGCTTGGACCCTATAAACTCTCACAGCTTACCAGATATAATACAAGACATGAATAACAACAACACTTAAGCTATTACACAAGATCAGAGTGATTACAAAGCTTAAAGTATCAAATAACAATAATACAGCTTCATTCTGCAGGTTCTGTGGTATGAGGGGTAAAACTGGAAATTCATCTCAACACAGACTAGAACTTGGTTTCCTCAGCCTTATATCCTCAATATACATATGCTCAGATGAAGATTATAATGATAAAAGCACAGTATACAACAATCAAAACTCAATAAGGTCTAATTCTGCTAAAAACCCCTAATAGTTAGGGTTTGTGAGGTCAAAACCACAAACAACCATTTCTCTATGCAAAACTCAACTTGAATAGCCTTGATTCAACTATATAAACTTGCTTAGATGATAAGAGTGCAACTCACAGTAAGATATCGTGTATTTAAGCCCAGATCAGAAGTATAAATGAGTAAAAACAAGCATAGGTGGAGGTTTGAGACATCAAAAACTACTACAACTAACAAATGTATACTAGCATGGTTTCTGCAGACGTAAAATGGTAAAACACACTTGCCACAACCTCTAGAAGTATCAAGAATGGCCTCAAGCTTGGTTTGATCCTCTAAACCAGCCCTCTACACCAGCAAACTAGTAATACACAGCCTTGAACATCATCTTCAAATGCACACTGACATTATATGGAACTCAGAGTTGAATTAGCTCATAAATTGTTCTTAAAACTCAGAAAATGTTCATTGTTCTTAGTGTCTCGAGTGCATGTCATAATATAGCTCACAAGGGTGCTCTATCAAGGCTTAAAGGTTGTAGCTCTATAATAAGATATGTATAGTGGTATGTTGAGCTGAAATCCTATCCTAATGAGGAAATACACATGGCACTATCAACCAATCATTGATCAGCAAATATTTTGAAATTCTCTGAGTAAAAGGACCACAATGCCCCTGGTACAACTCATTATTTTGTTCACCAGTGCATATGCAAATGAAAGCTAGTGTATATATGTATATCAGCAATATAAGTCAAGCTTGGTCACTAAGAAATGCATAAGATACCTCATTTTCTTACATTAGAACCACAAGACATGTGTTAAACAAGTGTTCATCATTTACAATGACCAGAATACCCCTAAAGAGGACACTTGTGAACATATACAGAATTCTATTGCTGTAACTGTGTATATTCAAGTAAATTGAATTTATAAGCAATGTAATACAATGCAGTATCCCAGGAAATAAAGAGATGTATAACAACAATACTTAAGCTATTACAAGAGATTAGAGTGATTAAACAACTTAAAGTATCAAACAACAAGAACAAGGCTTCATTCTGTAGATTCTGTGGTCTGAGAGGTAAAACTGGAAATTTTTATCAACACAGACCAGAACTTGATTCCCACATCCTTATATCAACAATATACACATGGTTAGATGATGATCACAATGATAGCAGTAAAGTATAACATAATCATAGCTTAATAAGGCCTAATTTTGCAGAAAACCCTAATGGCCAAGGTTTGAGAGGTCAAAACCACCAATGACTATTTCTCTGTGCAAAACTCAACTTGAACAACCTTGATTCAACTATAAAAACTTGCTCAGATGATAGAAATGCAACTCACAACAAGATATCATATCTATTTACCCTATAAAAGTGTATTTTATTTTTAATTTTTATATACACTTTTTGGTAATAATACATACTCGATTTTATAAGCGTCGTTTCGATTTTCAAACACGTATAGCAGTTTTCGGTTACATAGTTTTTCTCACTACATATGTTTCTTAAGACGCCATCACTTTTTTTACATTGAGTCAATCTCTATTTTGCAAGACTTCTTAATTAATGAAAATTCTTCTTGGACTTGATTTTACTTGAAAACTGATATTTATTTTGCTAACTCATGTAAGATTTATTCAAAGAGTTAAACTCTTACTCAAAATACTCTTTTGTTGCGTTTGGTGTGCAGGAATGGAATGCCCATTCCAACCATTCCATTGTTTGGGATGCAATTTAAAGTGGGAATGGCCATTCCATTAGAATGAAAATCCATTCCACAACTAAACCTATGGAATGGCCATTCCATTCCCAAGTAATTTTTTTTTAAAAAATAAATTTTCCAAAAAACCCTCACGGTTCAAGTCCAAAAAATCACCATTGCCTTCCACCACAACCACCTCCACCTTTCACCACCACCACCACCACCACTACTGTTGGCCTAAGAATTTTTATCTAAAGGTTTTGATGATTACAAACCATTAATGATGTTTATGTACTAATATTTTCATTGAGTTATATATAGTTCATATCTTATATAATGAGCTAGATGAGCCATTTCAAGCATTCAAGTACTCAAGCTATGGACTCAATGAAGCTTCAAAGATTGCAAGAAATCAAAGAAAGACTCAAACTTCATAGATCAATCAAACAATTTCAAGAAAGAAAGCAAGTCTTCATCAAGCTCAAAAGATCATGGTCAGGAAATGGAGAAAAATGGTAGATAGGATGGTGAGAGCTTTAGATTTAAATGTTAAAGCATATTTGAATATCTTCTGAAGTTCAAGTTTTTAGGTTCATGCATATTTTCTCTAAAAATCAGTTTCTTAGAAGGCCTAAAATCTTTCCATGAACTTTACTTATGCATGCTCTCATAATAGGAAGTGCACAGAACAAGATGTGTCTCATTCTTAGTCTTACACAAGGATTGGAGCCGCCTCCCAAATATAGGAGCCTGCTCTTTGCACTCCAGTAGCCAAATTGTGTGTCGTAGAATGCATTTTGTGAATTTGAGCCGCCTCCCAGTTATTGGAGCCGCCTCCCATTTATTGGAGCCTCCTCCAATTTTTTGTAGAGCCGGCTCTTCTAGATTATTTGAATCTTCAACGGCACTTTTCTGCATTTAAGACTTCCAACTACTTCTAACAGACATATTAAGCCTCGGTTGTCTATATAAAGAAGGCTCATTTTACTGAAGTAATACACCACCGGATAATACATTCAACAGAGCATTCAAGAGCATTCAATAAGCCATTTAAATTCTTCTCTGAGCTTTCACTTTCAACCATCACTACATTCTCTCATCCTAGAACTTGAGCTTCATTAATATTCTGATATTCTCTAGTTGTGAGCTTACACTTGTATATCTATTGAGAGAGATTCTTGTATTTCATTTACAAACTTTGCTACAATGTTGTAAGGGTTGGTGTGACCCAAAAGAAGCCTAGGAGAAGGGTGTTCTCTTAGCAAGGAAAAGAAGCAAGGTCTTGCTTCAAATTTGAAGGTTTGCTCTCCACCATTAAGGAGAAGCTCTAGTGAATTTGGGAAGTCTCAAGGGGGATCTTGAGCCAAGGAGTAGGAGTTTCCGAACCTCGCTAAATCACCGAGTTCATTGTTTGCATCTTCCTATCTCTATCTCTTTTATACTTGTGCTTTATATTGCTTGAATTTTTCAATTAATCATTGCATAATAGTTGTTGTAAAACAAATTTCATAAATTGCGAAAATTGGCCATTGACTCTATTCACCCCCCCCTTTAGAGTCAATTAGTGGTTAACAATTGGTATCAGAACCTAATCTCTAGAAAAAGATTAATCATCTTAGAGAACAATCATGGCCAATACAAATATTCATCAAGAAGGTCAATCTAACAATAGACCCCCTTGGTTTGATGGAAGTGACTACAACTATTGGAAAATCAAAATGAGAGCATTCTTAAGAGGCATAGATGTAGATGTTTGGAAAGCCGTAGAAAAAGGAGACCATGTTCCAACCAAGATAGTAGAGGGTGAAAATGTTCCAACACCCGATATTGAATGGACCCTCAATGACTGTAGGCTTATACAATGTAATGTTAAGGCTATCACTAATCTCTATTGTGCCTTAAGCAAAAACGAATTCAATAGAATTTCGGATTGCGAAACGGCTAAAGAAATTTGGGATAAACTTGAAGTTACCTATATAGGTACTAGTCATGTTAAGGAATCCAAAATGAATATGCTTGTCCATAAATATGAACTTTTTACCATGAATAACAAAGAAACTATTAGTGAAATGTACTCTCGTTTTACTAACATTGTTAATCCTTTGAAAGCTCTTGGAAGAAAATATACATCATCCGACAATGTAAGAAAAATCCTTAGATCTTTGCCAAAGAATTGGGAAGCAAAGAAGACCGCCATCCAAGAAGCCAAAGATCTTGACACACTTCCCATTGACGAACTCATTGGTTCATTAATGGCTTACGAGCTAGAAATGAATGATAGAGATGAAGAAACTCAAAAGAAGGATATAGCTCTACAAGCTACTACCAAAGAAGTTGCAATTGATAAGGCTCCTCATGATGAAGAAGAAGAAGAAGTTGCTCTCATTACCAAAACCGTGAGAAGAATCCTTCAAATGAAGAAGTTCCAAAAGAGCAACAACTTCAAAAGAAATGGGTCATCTAGTGAGCAAGGAAAAAGAGAAGCACCTACTTGCTTCCATTGTGGAAAACCGGGGCATTTCAAATCCGATTGCTATGCCTATAAAAATGAAAAGGAAAGGAAAAAGAAAGGAAAGGCCATGTAAGCTACATGGGAGGATGATGATTCAAATGGATCCGAAAGTGATGATGAACTCAATGAATTGGTTAATCTTTGTTTCATGGCCGATGACGATGAGGTAATTTCTAATCATGACTCATTTAATTTGGAAACTACTTATGATGAATTGGTTGATGCACACAATTACTTGCTAGATGCCTTTAGAGAATTGCATGATGAATTAGGCAAAATTGTTCAAAAATGTGCTACTCTAAAAAGGGAAAAGAATATCATCTCTCAAAACCTTGAAAAATTTCAACTTGAAAATGAAGCTTTGAAAAAGGAAAAAGAATTAGCTAAAGAATCGGTTTCAATAGATTTAATTTCTGAAAATAAATCATTAAAAATTATGATTGAAGATCAAATTGAGACCTTAGCAAAATTCACAAAAGGTAGAGAAAATTTGGGTCTCATACTTGGAAAGCAAACAAATGCTTATGCCAAGGATGGACTTGGATTTGATCCTCACAACAAAGACTCTTGTTTATTGAAAAAGAGAGAACCTTTGAACAATTGCTTTGTTAAAAATTCCTCTTTTAGTCCACAATGTAATTATTGTAAAAAAAAAGGACATAAGATCAATCATTGTCCTATTAGGCCATGTAGGACAAAAGAATTTTGGGTTATTAAAGGGACTTATACACCTCTTCCTAACTCTCATGGACCCAAGAGAATGTGGGTACCAAAAGAAGATTATTCAAATTCCTTTTGTAGGTTTGCTTGAAGTCTCCATATTTATCCAAGGACAAATGGTTTCTTGATAGCGGATGTTCAAGGCATATGACGGGAGATCAATCAAAATTTCACTCCATCAAACCTCATAAAGGAGGAAGCGTCACATTCGGTGACAACTCAAAAGGCAAGGTCATTGGCATTGGAACTATTGGTATCTTCTCCTCCCTATCTATTGATGATGTGTTACTTGTTAAGGGCTTAAAACATAACCTATTTAGTATTAGCCAATTATGTGATAAAGGATATGATGTCTTGTTTAAGTCGGACAAATGCATTGTCAAAAAGGACAATGTTGAAGTTTTCCACGCTCTAAGAAATGGTAATGTATATTCTTTGCTTTTATGTGAACTACACGATCAAGATGTCAAGTGTCTTGTATCCTCAAATGAGGATAGTTGGTTGTGGCATAGAAGTTTAGGTCATGCTAGTATGGATTTGATTTCAAAACTATCTAAGAATGAATTGGTCAAAGGCCTCCCAAAGACTAATTTTTCTAAAGATAAAACTTGTAGCGCATGTCAAATAGGCAAGCAAATCAAGTCATCATTTAAAAGGAAAAAGGATATAACAACTTCAAGACCATTAGAATTAATTCATATGGACTTATTCGGTCCGGAGAGAATTGCTAGTCTTGGTGGAAAACTCTATGCATTTGTCATTGTAGATGACTTCTCTAGATTCACTTGGGTATTTTTCCTTACACATAAAAATGAGATTCATACAATCTTTACTAAATTTTGTAAGAGAGTCGAAAACGAAAAAGAATGTAAGATCAAGTCCATTAGAAGTGATAGAGGTAGAGAGTTCGATAACCAAGATGTGGAAAGATTTTGTGATGAAAATGGATACAATCATAATCTTTCGGCTCCTAGAACTCCTCAACAAAATGGAGTTGTTGAAAGGAAAAATAGGTCTCTCCAAGAAATGGCTAGGACTATGTTAAATGAACATGATTCTCCTAGATCTCTATGGGCCGAAGCTGTTAGTACCTCATGCTATGTCATAAACAGAGTCATCATTAGAAAACTCCTTAATAAGACTCCTTATGATCTTTGGAACAAAAGGAAACCAAATATTGGATACTTTAAAGTCTTTGGGTGTAAATGCTTCGTGTTAAATGACAAAGATAATCTAGGAAAATTTGAACCTAAATCAGATGAAGGTATTTTCCTAGGATACTCTTCTCGTAGCAAAGCATTTAGAGTGTTTAACAAAAGAACACGAGTGGTTGTGGAATCAATACATGTTGTATTTGATGAATCACCATTATCCCCTCTTAGATGCTCATTGGATGAAAATGAAGATGTGGTTGAGATTGAAAAGAATGTTGAAAATCTTGATTTAAATGATCCTTCTCATAAAGATCTATCCAAAGATGTTCCAAAAGAAAGTCACTCTCATGAAGACACTCCTCCTAAGGCTTGGAAGCAAGTGCTTAATCATCCAATAAATCAAATTATCGGTGATCCATCTAAAGGTGTAAGAACTAGATCTCAAATGAGTAATATTTGCAATTATGTAGCTTTTGTTTCCCAACTTAAACCAAAAAATATTCATGAAGCCGAAAATGATGAATCTTGGCTTTTGGCCATGCAAGAAGAACTTAACCAATTCGAAAGAAATAAAGTTTGGCTTTTGGTTCCAAGGCCTAAAGACAAAACTATCATTGGCACAAAATGGGTATTTAGGAACAAAAAGGATGAATCGGGAATCATAGTAAGAAACAAGGCAAGGCTTGTTGCTCAAGGATATAATCAAGAAGAAGGAATTGATTATGAGGAATCCTTTGCCCCCGTAGCTAGACTTGAAGCTATAAGAATACTCCTTGCTTTTGCATCCCATGAGAACTTCAAGTTATATCAAATGGATGTAAAAAGTGCTTTCTTAAATGGTATCACTGAAGAAGAAGTATATGTTGATCAACCACCGGGCTTTGAAAGCTATAATTACCCAAACCATGTCTTCAAATTATCAAAAGCCTTGTATGGTTTGAAACAAGCCCCAAGAGCTTGGTATGAAAGACTAAGTGGTTTTCTACTTGTTAATGGTTTTATTAGAGGTAAAATTGATAATACTCTTTTCACTAAAACCGTCGATAACAACTTATTGGTCATTCAAATTTACGTTGATGATATTATCTTTGGATCAACCAATAGTGTGATATGTGAAAAGTTTGCTTCTAGTATGCAGAATGAATTCGAAATGAGCATGATGGGTGAACTTACTTTTTTCCTAGGATTGCAAATCAAACAAACACTTGATGGCATTTTTGTTTGCCAATCTAAGTATGTTAAAGATTTGCTAAAGAAATTTGGCTTGGAGGAAGTCAAACATGCCCATACTCCAATGAGCTCATCTTTGAAACTTGATAAAGATGAAAAAGGCACTGATGTAGATATTAAAAAATACAGAGGTATGATTGGTAGTCTCTTATATCTAACCGCAAGTAGACCGGATATCATGTTTAGTGTATGTTTATGTGCTCGTTTTCAATCCTGTCCTAAAGAATCTCATTTATGTGCCGTTAAACGAATCTTTCGCTATTTGAGCTATACCACATTCTTGGGACTTTGGTATCCTAGACATACATCTTTTGACCTTGTTGGTTACTCGGACGCTGATTTTGGTGGATGCAAAGTTGATAGAAAAAGTACTAGCGGGACTTGTCACTTCATTGGACAATCATTAGTATCTTGGTCTTGCAAGAAACAAAATTCCATAGCTCTATCAACGGCGGAAGCCGAGTATATTGCAGCTGGTAGTTGTTGCGCTCAAACACTTTACATTAAACAACAACTAGAAGACTTTGGACTCTATTTTGATCACTTCCTATTATGTGTGATAATACAAGTGCAATATGCATCTCTAAAAATCCTATTCAACATTCAAGAACAAAGCATATAGAAATTAGATACCATTTTCTTAGGGATCATGTTTCTAAGGGTGATATTGATCTTATTTTTGTGACTACTGAAAAGCAATTAGCTGACATCTTCACAAAACCACTCCAAGAGGAGAGATTCTGTCTACTCAGAAGAGAAATTGGAATGATCACAGAGCAGAATGTCATGCAGTGAAGTAGCAGCAGCAGAGCCGGCTCCAATCTAAATAAGAGCCGCCTCTATAGAAAACAAGAGCCGGATCATCTCATTCAAGAGCCGCCTCTCCAACCTGCATCCAAGAAAATCACAAATTCTAACTCTCGGTATCTCTAGAGCCGGATCACAAAATTTCATGAGCCGGCTCCCCAAAACCTGCATCCATGTCCAAACTCTCGGGATCTCTCAAAACTCATCAAGAGCCGGCTCCAAAAATCAAGAGCCGGCTCCAAAAAAAATCGAGAGCCGGCTCCAAAAATCAAGAGCCGGCTCCAAAAAGCTCTTGAGCCGGCTCCAATTTCCCTTGAGCCGGCTCCAATCTGTTATGTCTCCTTAATCCTCTCGGCAGTAGCATTTTAGGCACCATTTCCAGAGAGTCTAAACCGTGAGAGCTCCTTCACCATGAGTATGAGTGCTTCAAATTTTAAGGTCTCAAAATGATTTCATCCATCATATAATATCAAGTGGCCTTTATTCTGCATCATAATTCATTCTTCTCTCATTGTTGTGCAAGAATTTCCTCATCTCAGGTAAACACTTCAACCTCATTTGTTCTCCTTTCTTCATTATTTCATCTATCATATATATGTATTGATCCATGCTTTGATGTAATACTCCATGAATTGCTTTAAACTCATCTTAAATTGAATTTTGTTGCATGAATTGCTTTCAATTTTGAACAAAATTTTGGTTTAAATCTCCTTCACATTACATGTTCAAACCCTAGAAATGTCATATTTTAATCCAAAATTTTGGTCTTGCTTCATGAATCTAAGCATTTTCTTGTGGATTAAGTTAAATTTCCCTCTTGGGTTTACATTTCCATAATATTTTACCAATTCCACATGAATTGTCATAATTGATTCAACATTTCTCAAGACTTAATTTTCTATCAAACCCTAGAAAATTAATACTTTCAGCAAATTTTTTTTTGGGGGTTGCTTTGTGAATTCATTCCTTTTTAATTTTATTCCATTAAAATTCCATTTTAAGTCTACGTTACAAAATTCACTTTTCAAAATCCAACGACAATCATATTGTTGCTCACAATTTTTTTTTGGGTTTTCAAACATAGCTTAATTTATTGTTTTGTTCTCCAAATTGTCTAGATATGAAAAATTTTTGTTCAAAGTCTTTTGAAAATGCCTCCATATCTTTCAACATTAATATAAGTTTAGTTTTTAAATTGTGACTTGTATAGGTCCCTACTGAGTTTCCATGGCATCATCCTCCCGTAGAAGGAATCCTTCTCATGGCAAAACTAGGATCACTCAATCTCATGACTCTATCCCAAATGAACAAACTCCTCCTCCAAGTCCAATTCAAATTTCTGCCACAAAGTTATACAGAACTCCTACTCACAAGAGGCTATATGAGAAAGAATTTCTTCATAGGAAAGTGGCCAAAGGAAAGGTTCTGTCACACACAATTTGTGATGACCTCAACCTCAACACCTACAAACTCTTTAATGCTATTGGCCTTGGGTCATTTGTTGGGATGAAAAACAAGTATTATCCAAGACTTGTTCAGTTATTCTACACCCACCTTGAGAAAGTGCCTGGTGTAGAGAAGTTACAATGCTATGTGGCTGGAGTGGAATTCGATCTTGATGTTAGAAATATTTCCAAAATCTTTCATTTTATGGATGATGGTATTCAATTTTACTCTCCTCAAAAATGGTTCACTGGGAAAGATTTTAACAAACTAGCAGCCATTCGCCAAATGAGTTATGATTCCCGCACTACCAATATCAAAGAAGTCAAATCCAAACAATTGACTATGGAAGCTCGATCGATCCACAAAATTATTGCATACTCCATTCTTCCTAAAACCGGCAGTCGCTCAAAAGTCCCTCGCATGGAAATCTTTCTGATTTGGTGTGTCTTAAATGGAAAAGATTTTGACTTGGCCTACATTATCTTTCATCACATGTTGGCATGCAAGAAAAAGAAAAACACTCCACTCCACTATGCCATGGTTCTCACTCATATTTTCATGGCTAACAACATTCCACTTGACAAAAGTGAATCAGCCAACTAGGCCCAAGAGATATCCTTGATGCTTTCAATCTAGACACAATGGGGCTAAAAAGGGATCCCGATGGTATGTGGTTTTATCCTAGGCAAAGAAGATTCGAAGAAGCTAGAGTTCGTGGAGAAGAGATTGAGGATGTTGATGATGGGGATGAGGAAGAACATGAAATCCATGACAGTGCTGAAGATGAGGATGTTCCAGTTGCACATCGCTCAAATCATGATCTTTTATTGGAACTTCTAAATGTTTCTCGTCAAAATCAAGCCACTCTTCAAGAACAACAAACCACTCTTGAACATCAACAACAACAACTTGACGAAGTGCTTATGACTGTCACTCATATCAGTGAAGATTTTGAAGCCTTTCGAAAAAGCCTTGAACCCCCTCCTCCTTCTACTTAGAACAATATCACCTCGTCTAAAAACTCTTTTTGTGCACTCACTTGTTTTATCTGCTTTGAAGAAGCCTCTTTTAGCTATGTTTTTACTTATGTTGTTTTTCTTTTGAAGTCTTTATCATGATCTATGCTTTTGTCTAACATCTGCTAGTTATGTTCATATTTTCCTTATCTACTGTTTTGACTTCTGTAATCTATAAAATGACATATTTCCTATTTTATTGCCCTTTAAATTCTCATTCTCTAATAGTTCATGAATTGGCATGTATTTTCTCTTTCATAGAAGTAGACTTTTTGAGATGACAAAGGGGGAGAAAGATGTGTTATTATGTTATGGGTCTACTATGCTATGTTATGTGCCTACTCTACTTTTTATATATATCTTGATTGATGCATATTGATAGGGGGAGACTTATAAAAAAAAAATTCTGTAAAAAGTTAAATGAAATCAAGCATGATATGATACTTTAGATATGCTTATTGATAGGGGGAGCCCTCTTTCAAATACAACTCTACTTTGTCAATAAACACA
Organism: Cornus florida; assembly: GCF_030987335.1. NCBI lineage: Eukaryota > Viridiplantae > Streptophyta > Magnoliopsida > Cornales > Cornaceae > Cornus > Cornus florida. Next base: position 53,702,778 of record NW_026775574.1, on the reverse strand, counting down.
TCAATGTTTTGTCATCATCAAAAAGGGGGAGATTGTTGGCCTAAGAATTTTTATCTAAAGGTTTTGATGATTACAAACCATTAATGATGTTTATGTACTAATATTTTCATTGAGTTATATATAGTTCATATCTTATATGATGAGCTAGATGAGCCATTTCAAGCATTCAAGTACTCAAGCTATGGACTCAATGAAGCCTCAAAGATTGCAAGAAATCAAAGAAAGACTCAAACTTCAAAGATCAATTAAACAATTTCAAGAAAGAAAGCAAGTCTTCATCAAGCTCAAAAGATCATGGTCAGGAAATGGAGAAAAAGGGTAGATAGGATGGTGAGAGCTTTAGATTTAAATGTTAAAGCATATTTGAATATCTTCTGAAGCTCAAGTTTTTAGGTTCATGCATATTTTCTCTAAAAATCAGTTTCTTAGAAGGCCTAAAATCTTTCCATGAACTTTACTTATGCATGCTCTCATAATAGGAAGTGCACAGAACAAGATGTGTCTCATTCTTAGTCTTACACAAGGATTGGAGCCGCCTCCCAAATATAGGAGCCTGCTCTTTGCACTCCAGTAGCCAAATTGTGTGTCGTAGAATGCATTTTGTGAATTGGAGCCGCCTCCCAGTTATTGGAGCCGCCTCCCATTTATTGGAGCCTCCTCCAATTTTTTGTAGAGCCGGCTCTTCTAGATTATTTGAATCTTCAACGGCACTTTTCTGCATTTAAGACTTCCAACTACTTCTAACAGACATATTAAGCCTCGGTTGTCTATATAAAGAAGGCTCATTTTACTGAAGTAATACACCACTGGATAATACATTCAAGAGAGCATTCAAGAGCATTCAATAAGCCATTTAAATTCTTCTCTGAGCTTTCACTTTCAACCATCACTACATTCTCTCATCCTAGAACTTGAGCTTCATTAATATTCTGATATTCTCTAGTTGTGAGCTTACACTTGTATATCTATTGAGAGAGATTCTTGTATTTCATTTACAAACTTTGCTACAATCTTGTAAGGGTTGGTGTGACCCAAAAGAAGCCTAGGAGAAGGGTGTTCTCCTAGCAAGGAAAAGAAGCAAGGTCTTGCTTCAAATTTGAAGGTTTGCTCTCCACCATTAAGGAGAAGCTCTAGTGAATTTGGGAAGTCTCAAGGGGGATCTTGAGCCGAGGAGTAGGAGTTTCCGAACCTCGCTAAATCACCGAGTTCATTGTTTGCATCTTCCTATCTCTATCTCTTTTATACTTGTGCTTTATATTGCTTGAATTTTTCAATTAATCATTGCATAATAGTTGTTGTAAAACAAATTTCATAAATTGCGAAAATTGACCATTGACTCTATTCACCCCCCCTCTAGAGTCAATTAGTGGTTAACAACTACCACTACCACCGCCTTCCACCATCACCACCGGCATCGACTTTCAACATCGCCCATCGCTTTCCATCACCACCACGCACCGCCTTTCAACACTGCTACCGCCACCACCTTCCACCACTACCACTACCATTGCCTTTCACCACCCCCACCACTTTCCACCACCAGCGCTGCCGCCTTCCATCGCCACCACCACCGCCGCCATCGCCTTTCACTTCTATCACCACCACTGCCACCACCGTCTTTCACCACCGCCACCACCTTCCACCACCACTGCCATCGCCTTTCACCACCACTACCACCTTCCACCATCGGCTTTCACCACCACCACCGCCTTCCATTGCCATTGCCTTCCTCCGCCACCGCCTTCCATTGCCGCTACCACCACCATCATTGCCTTTCACCATCGCCACCACCTTCCACCACCATTGCCTTTCACCACCGCCACCACTTTCCACCACCACTACTACCGCCACCACCTTCCACCACCACCGCCGCCATTGCCTTTCACCACTGTTACCGCCTTCCACCATCACCACTACCACCACTGCCTTTCACCACCACTACCACATTCCGCCACCGCCTTTCACCAATGTCTTTCACCACCACCACCATCATCTTCCACCACCGCCTTCTACCACCACCATCACCACCACCATTATCTTCCACCACTACCACCACCACCACCCCCATCGCTTTCCTCCACCACCACCGCTACTGCCACCGCCTTCCACCACCACCATCGCCTTCCACCACCATCGCCTCCACCTTCCACCACCACCATCGTCACTATCTTCCACCACAGCCACCTCCACTACCCTCCACCACTGCCGCCACAGTCACTTCCATTGGCTTCCACCATCATTACCTACACCATTATCTCCTTCCATCGCCACCACCACACTACTGCCACCATCACTACCGTCGCCTTCCATCACCACTACCGCCGCCTTCCACCATTTCCACCGCTGCCGCCTTCAAACACCACCACCTATACCACCACCACTACCAACCACCACCGCCACTACCACCATTTATTTTTAAAAAATTATTAGAGAATGTTATTTTGTTAATTTAATTTATTTGTTACTAAGAGGATATTTTGGAGAATTCAATTTAAAATTTATTTCATTCTAAATTTTAAATTGGTTCAACCAAATACTAGAATGGTTATTATCATTCCATTCCTACATATTTCATATTTATAACCAAACAATAGAATGAGAATGACCATTCCATTCCATTCCATTCCTATTCTTATTCCATTCTCACTTGCATTCCATTCAATTCCTGCACACTAAACGTAGCATTTAAATATTTAATTGACTTTTGCTTTTATAACATGTCTCTCCACTCCAGCTGTATTATTTAATTTTCTCTTTCCTTAACTCTAAACTAATAAATCTTTAAAATTTATCTTCTAATGGTAAGAGTATGGAAAAAGAAGAAATTTTCATTTTCATTCTAATGAAATAATGCATTTTTATTATATATAAAAATAAAATAAAAAACCGAATAATTAATCAACTCAACCGAAAGTCTATAGCATGCAATTCAACTCCCAGTAGAAAACTTTCATTAATTTAAAAAAAAAAAACAAAAAATTTAGAAAAAAGTCGAATTGACATGCACATATTTGTGATCTCGCGTTATTGGAGTTCTATATAGAACAATAGAAGATTGAAAATTTTGTGAATGAAATATTAATATTAGAAAATGTATTTATCTCCCGCCATAAAAAATAAAAAATAAAAAATGTAACCCATTCAAAGACCAGTGGGACGCAGGTTGGTGGACTGAATGAGCAAATTTAAACAATTGCAAAATTTTTTTTTTTCCCGGCGTGACTAGCACGTGCATCACTAGAGGATTAGGACCCCACCTCGTTGACCATTCCAACGACAGTGCAATTCTCATAAGGTTGGAAAGAAATACAATATATATATATAGGGGTGCTAATCACAGTCGTCCGCGTAACTGTGAAATCTCAGTGGTTAGTTTAGTGATTGACACGTGTATTTTCTTTATCAATAATTAATTACTATTTTTGTGCTAACTTCCTCTCAGGTTTCTCATTATATATAATTACTATACTAGTCTTCTAACTGAAAAATCAGTGAAAAAGTACTATAATTTGATTCTCTCTAAAATTATTTGTTTTTTCAGATTCCTATTCTCTGTTTCAAAATATTCGGTTGTTTTTTAAATAAATAAAATAAAATTAGATGAAAAAAAGTATAATCTGAAAAAAAATTATAGTACTGTTTTCTTTTTATTTTATGATAATTTTTTTTTTTTTTAATCTGAAAAATTAGAGCAATACTTTGAATACAAAGAATACGGATCTGAAAAAATTCAGATTTAAACTTCAAACATTTAGATATGAACTTTTGTATAAAGAAAATTTTAGTGTTGGAACTTCAAACATTTAGATATGGAATTTTGTAAAAAATAAAATTTTAAAGTGAGATGGAACCGTGGAGGTTTCAGATTAAAAAAATAAAAAAATAAGTGAAAAAAGTACTATCAGATTCCTATTCTCTATTTCGAAGTATTAGGTTGTTTTTTAAATAAAAAAATAAAATCAGATAAAAAAAGTATAATCTGAAAAAAAATTTTATAGTACTTTTTTCTTTTTATTTTATGATTTTTTTTTTTAATATGAAAAATCAGAGCAATACTTTGAATACAAAGAAGATCTGAAAAATTTTATTTGAACTTTAAACATTTATACTTTTGTAAAAAAAGAAAATTTTAGTGTTGGAACTTCAAACATTTAGATATGAAATTTTATAAAAAATAAAATTTTAAGGTGAGATGAAATCGTAGAGGTTTCTGAAATTTCTCAGTTAGGAGGTTAGTATAATAATTATATATAATAAGAGACTCAAAAGAAAGTTAACATAAAAACAGTAATTGATTATTGAGAAAGAAAATACAATTATTCTCTAGAACACGAGATTTAAGAATTAACCCAACCAAGTTGGTCCACTTGTCAGTACCGTTACTAGTACTTTTCGTTTGTTTGCGCTCTAACGTTTGGCTTCCAACCTTGCTCTCCAATCCCGCAAGGTGACACCATATATGTAATATGATAAGATAAAATGGATACACAATAAACTTTTGTGAGGCAAGGAAAATTAATTATTCTTAAATGCAAGATTTGTTATTAAAAATATATTTTGGGGTTCACAGATTCAAGCTTTCCGAGTCTAATAGAAAATTCAAGGAAATGGAGTATAATTTTGTGGATAATTGAATGAGCACTGAAACCTCTATAATCATATATATATATATATATATATAATATAATACTCCGTATATTACACATTTTTTACACATGGCTTTTGGTTAAACATCAGCGTTGATTAGCTGCAACACCAACCCATAAAGCCTTCTTTCTGTCTTTGTCATTAATTCCTTTTACAAACCCTTCTTTTTGTCTTTCTCAATAAGTGATTAATATCCGCGCACACTTACAATTTTCCTAAGCCGTTTCGAAAGAAAGACAATGTGCTCATTTGTTGGTTGCGAAGACCTTTGTGTTCTTCAAAAAACTGTAAATACTAATACAATTATTTAGAGGAAAAAGAAAATATTAAGATAAATATATCTATATTATACATGAGTCTTATTTTTATAATTTTTAAAAAACAAAACAATTTTCCTTTACACTTTTTGGTAATAATAATAATATATACTTGATTTCAATATTTTATAAGTGATTGTTTCCATTTTAAAAAATGTATATATTGTTTTTGGTTACACGGCTTCCTCATTACATGCGTTGTTTAAGACTTTATTTTAAGAAATTTTAAAAACAAAACAAATTTTCTTTCTGTTCCCTTCTTTTTTAAAAAAGTAAAAAATAAAAAATCCTTTTTTTCTTACCATTGTTTCAAAACAATAGCAATTAAACTAACACGACTTCTTCTTTCATATCTACTCGGGTGTTGGTGTTTGAAAAACGTTATATATAATCGGCGGATTGGATCTTGCCTCTCTCATTCTATCTGTCTGGCTTATTCTACCCCTTTATCCTTTCAACATTTATTATCTTACTCTACTCCAAAAGTCAGTATTTGGTTGAAGGGCATAACTCAAGACCTATTTTGGCTCAAGGTATATTTCAATCTGTATTTTATGTTATTTATATTTTTGTTTTTGAGGATACAATGTTTGAATTTTTTTTTTCCTATTTTGTTTCTTAATTATCCGAAGTTTGTTGACCATAATCCAGAATTATTCATCATGGTGTTCTCATTCTTTAGTTGTGCTAACATGCTTATTGTTTAATATATGTGTATATATAGCATGTGTAGTTAATTATAATAAATGAAAAATTTCACACCCATGTAAGTTTCATACCAAGTTTTAACAATTAAGGAGTTGGCATGCACATTCAAACACCTCTTCTACAAAAAATTAGGATTATATTGCAGATTCGACTCGGTTCTGCTAAGGCAAATAATGGAGGATGTTGAGGTAATTGTAGGGTAACAGAATCAATGTTGAGCATATCCACATATGCCATAGAGGGCCTGGCATCAAAATCTTAAAAATAATGTTGAGCATAAGATCCACATATGTTTGGAACCATCAATTCCGTGAGTGTTCCATCCCTCCAATATTTCCAAGCCTGTGAAAATTTGTCAATTGATGTTAAAAAGATGTGTTTTTCCTAAATTCATGTTGAGATGCTCACATTGATGTTAGCCTATTGAGTGATACTGTAATACTATCATGTTTGTTCATGTTTTTTTTTTTTTTCACTGACACTTTTTATTTCTCTATTTTCTTTTGTCATTCTTTTACAAAATCAGCCATTTTAGTTTGTAAGTTAATTCCTTGTTCATTTCTAAACATTGCGGTAGATTATACTTAAAAATCGTTTGAATATATATGACTTTTCATTAGAGTTGTCTTAAAGATTTGTTTAACACTTTTTTCCGTTTCTTTTCTTTTTTCATGGTACACTATAGTTTTATATATTTAATTTAAAACACATAGATGTTGGACATAAAATTTCTCTTTAAAAGAAAAATAACTACTGTATAAATTAGTTCATCGTTCCTTTCTAAACCTTCATGTTATCAAACGTACTCTCTTTATCTTTTCTTAAGGCCATTTTATCTACTCCAAAATCTAACAGGATGCACAAATGTATAAAAAGTCAACGTTAATTATTCATTTTATTGTTTTTTTTTTTTTTAGGTAAGTATTATTGATTTCTTATTACTATACATATTGGTGTGCTTGTATCAAGCATTCACCTTCTTTTTTTTTTCTCTCTTTTTTAATTGGTACTCACACACACACACATACACGTCTTTTCTAAGACTTGAACCCTGACCTCTCTTTAAAAATTAAGAGGTTAATAACGCTAGGCTACTTACCCGTTGGTCAAGCATTCACTTTTCTTTATGTATAAAATATAAATAACTTCAAGGAAATCTCAATATTAATCAATTTAGTAGATTTTAGCCTATCGAGTGATACTGGAATACTATCATGATGCATTATGTCTTTTTTCACTGGCACTTTTTTTTTTTTCTCTATTTTCTTTTGTCACTCTTTTACAAAATCAGCCATTTATCTTTTATTCTTCAAAATAGCAAACCTCATTTCAATCAATAAAATCCTTTATTCCCTATTCTTTAATTTTATGGGTCATTTAATACACTCCTTAAGTGGTACAAATTTTTACCTTTTTTTATTTCTAAGAATTCTGATTTCATTTTCCGAATTTCAACTTATCATTTTCTTTTCCATATCATTAATGATTAACTTTGACATTTTTTTTCCTAGAATTTTCATCATCATCTTAAATTACTTTATGCATACTTATTATGTTGAACAATTCAATGAGACACAAAGTTTCGTCAATCTCATTATATGCATGAACCTTAAATGTATTATTTTTTTAAGTACTAACCTTATTTTTATCAATGACGTAAGCAGGTCGAACAAAATACAGTGCTAATTTTAAATAAAAGGGGATAAAATTTTCAAGTGAGTGGAAAATTTATACTTTTCAATTTAAATTTTTTTATCTTGCTTTTAGTTAATAAAAATTGTTCTATAAAGTTAACTTATGTGAATTTTATTTTTTAAAATTTTTTATTTTATTTTTGTGCATTAAATATTAAATCATTTATTTGGGTCTTGAATAGTTTATTTTTCCTTACCATTAAAACTAAATAAATATCATCTTTGTATGGTGGACTATTCAATTAAACACATTGATTTTATATTAAAACACCAGCTTAATTTACTTTATATTTTCTACTATTAAATGTAACAAGATCATCTTTGGAAGTTGGATTAGACATAGATATTTTATACGGAAACACCATATTTATTTACTTTATATTTTCTATTATTAGAAGGAACAATTCAATGTGACGATAATAGACGGGACACATAGATTTATATATGAAAACACCAGCTTAATTTACTTTATATTTTCTATTATTAATTAGATGTAATAAGATCATCAATGTAAGGTGGACTATTCAATTAGACATATATATTTCATATGGAAACACCATCTTTATTTATTTACTTTATATTTTTTATTATTAGGTGGAACAATCCAATGAGACACACTAGATTAAAAGCATATTACAGAAATAGATATACAAGTTTGTCACCTGACCAAAAGAGACAATCATATCCGAAATGTAAGAAATTTAATAAATAAAAGAAAACGAGTGGAAATGGCAAACCATACAATGACACAATCTCTCATGAGTTGAAGAAGGTCCCACAATGTGAATTTTGTTATGCTAAAAAATTTGAATACGAACCTCCAAGTTTCTGTTGCTCAAATGGTGAAGTAGTCCTAATGTCTACAAATGTGCCTGATGATTTATATGAATTGTTCACAACCGAAAGTGCCCTATCTGTAGACTTTCGCCGTGACCTGAGTGCCTATAATAGTATATTCTCCTTTACATCATTTGGAGTCCGTCTTGATAAAAATTTATCAAATAATAAGACCGGGATCTATACTTTTCGTGCACAAGGTCAAGTATACCATGAATTACCATCACTTACACTTGGAGATAATGGACCGTGCTACCTCCAATTATACTTCTACGACATTGATAATGAATTGAAAAATAGAATGAGAATTCTTAAAGATGCAAATTTGGAAGAGCCAATTGTCGCAAAGTTAATGGAGATATTATCTGCAAATCCATGCAAACAGTTTTTCCGAAGGCTAAAAGAGATTCCTGTCCAAGAGAATTATGAGATCATAATAAAAAATGATGTTTGTGTAGACCAAACAGTTTACAATTCACCTTCATCGGACCAAGTTGCAGCTGTGTGGATAGGAGGAACAAATTCAAATACACGTTCATAACGAGATATAATTGTTACTGCACACTTAGGAAGAAGGCATAGAGTAAGGCACTACTTTGGATGTTATGATCCCTTACAAAACCCTTTCTTATTTCTATTTGGTGAAATTGGATGGCATCGTAATATTAAAACACGACATTAACCAAGTATCGTTCAACATGTTACATGTGAAGAAGATATTTTTGAACATGATATTGCAACAAGAGTTGAACAAGGTAAATCTTATTGCAATATATTATTTAAATAAACAAAATTGATTCACATATACGTTGAAGTGATAATTCAAAAACTCTAATAAATTATTTTACGACAATGCAGCAAGAAGAACAAAAAAAGGTTTCGTGCAAACAATACTATTTCTACAAACTCCAAATACGTGAAAAAGAACGGTCAATTCTATTATATGCTAGAAGAATTTTGCAACAATATGTGGTTGATATGTACATTAAGCTTGAATCGACCCATTGAGATTACTATAGGACACAACAATCACATATTTGATCCAAATTATACTAAGGAATTGTTGATAGCATTGTGGCAGGAGAATCTAGAGGAGATAAAGTAGGAAAAAGGGTTGTTCAACTTCCTTCTTCTTTCATAGGAGGACCTAGGGATATGCGTAGATGATACTTTGATGCCATGTGTTTAGTTTAGAGATTTCGAAAGCCAGACCTTTTTTTTACAAATACTTGTAATCTTGATTGGAAAGAAATTCATGACGAACTGAAATTTGGATAGTTACCACAAGATAGACTAGATTTAACAACTAGAGTGTTCAGAGCAAAGCTATATGACATGAAACAACAATTATTTAAAAGATCAATATTTGAAAAAGTGGCAGCACATGTTCATGTGATTGAGTTTCAAAAAATAGGTTTGCCACATGCACACATATAACTTACATTTCAATCTGAATTCAAGATTACAAATGCAGAACAATACGACAAATTGGTTTGTATAGAAATTCCTTCTGAGAATGAAAATCCATCACTTTATCGGAAAGTAGTGAAACATATTATTTATGGGCTTTGTAGAGATCTCAACAAAAAGAATGCATGATTAAAGATGGGAAATGTAAAAATCTTTATCCACCTAAATTTGTTGAATATACGATTCAAGGTAAAGATTCATATCCTGTATACAGAAGAAGAAAAGACAGCCAAATAGTTTTTGTGTGTAATGCAATGTTAGATAATAGATGGATTGTTCCTTATAATCCATATCTTTTAGAGAGATATGACTGTCATATAAATGTCGAGATATGCTCAGGAATAACAGCACTAAAATATCTATATAAATATATATACAAGGGGCATGATCATGTTGCGATTCACATATCAAATGTTGATGGAGGGAATTTCGTAGATGAAATAAAAGAATAACAAGATACAAGATGGGTATCGCAACAAGAAGCAATGTGGAGACTTTATGAGTTTAACTTAAATGAGATGTATCTTTCGGTTACCAACCTCTAATTACACCTTCCAAATAAACACACAGTTTGATACTGGGAGAACAAAAACCTAGAGTATATCATTCATTCTGAAGATATATCACGTACAATGTTGTCAAAATTCTTTCATTTAAACTCTATATCTGAAAAAAAGAAGAGACAATTTGTATAGGGAGATTCCGGAGCATTATATTTGGAACAAGTAAAATAAATGTTGAAGTCCTAGACACCATGAGGCGGTGATAGGATGAGTTAATGTTGCCAACCCTTCCAAAGGAGAAAGGTATTATTTAAGATTATAGTTAAACCATGTGCATGGACCAACATCATATAAAGATTTATTATATGTTAATGTTCTCCAATGTGCAACATTGAAAGAGTCGGCAAAAAGAAGAGGTCTCATTGAAAGCGATAATAGCATCATTGAGGGCCTCAATGATGCTGTGTGCTTCCAAATGCCAACGACTCTTCGAAGGCTTTTTGCAACTTTATTATTTTTCTACGACCCAAATAATGTTATAAAACTTTGGGATGACTATTTTGAAGCTATGTCAGAAGATTCTTTACCCGACCCCAATTCTTCCCTTGACTACCAACTCATGGAAACACTTAAGAGCATAGAAAACTCTTTAATAAGCATGGGCTGGAATATACTTGATTATGATTTGCCAAATATTGATTACGCGAATGATTCCAACAGTTATGATTCCTTTAAAGAGATCAACGATGAAATGGCTATTGTTACTCCCTCTAACGATTACAATGCAATGGTAAATCTTAACAATGAGCAAGAAAATGCATATAAAACTATACTTGAATACATAATCTCAAAAAAACCAAACATCTTCTTGGTTCGAATAAAGTGACGAGTTTTGAGTCAATTGTAGGAACGGTAGCGGTTTTAGGTTCTCTAGTGAGTTCATAGAGAACTTTCCACTGGATTCCAAGACTGGGGGAGTCATAATCCATTTGTATCAGGTTTCTGAATGCGAACGAGAAAGTCAGGATAACCTTTTGGTTTTCGCACTAACTTCGTCTATCGTCTCATCAACGAAAAATGTCTTGAGACCAAAGCAAAGAAGCAGGTAAAAAACCAAATCAGCAACACCGCTGAAGGCCGACGCTGTTGTGACAAAATTCTACAAGAAACTTGGAAAATTGGTTGTGCTCCTTATAAAGCGCAACGCTCTCAGCCACCAAAGCGAAAAAATTTTCGCTGGAAACAATGGAAAGCTGGCAAGCGACCAATTCGCTCATCCAAAAAATACGTCACCCAGGCTGATACTCTTCCTTCGAAACCTAAAAAGAAAAAGAAGAAAGGAACCAAGGGAACCAAAACATCTAAGGCCACCAAAGCCAAATCCCTCGAAACAAAGAAAGATTGCAAATGCTACATTTGTAATGAAGTTGGTCATTACGCCAACAGTTGCCCCAAAAAAGGTAAAAGTGCTTCCAAAATGATCAAGCATTTACACACAGATAATCTCTGTGTTGTTTATGGTCACGAAATTACTGACCCAAGTACCATACTTTATGAAATTTCCAGTAGTGAGTACTCCAGTTCTTCCAGTACCTACACTAGCGATACTGAAAGCGACTTTACCGATATTGAAACTATTTGTATGATGAACCTCACTCATTCCACACCAAATGAAGATACTAACATAAAGCTTAGCGACATCATTGGTGAAGAAGTTCAGTTCACAAATGAACAGCTGATTCAGTTTGATAAACTTCAACGTATCAAAAAAGAAGAAGTTTACAAGACTTCTCGGTCGCTATCTTTTCCAAACGAATTCTCGAACAATTCAGTGGAAACACCACCATAGATTACACCTCTAATGGCCGATGCGGATTTAATATCCTTAGCAAGGATAAAATCGAGCGCTGGAAACACCAAAATCCTCTAGCACGATATATTCATATTAGATTAGTTCAGATCAAAATCACTTCTCTATTTCGCCGTGGAACTGATCAACCAGTTATTGCCCTTATAATGGACAATCGTTTTCATAAACCCGTCGACGCCCTTATAGGCAGTGTCCAATTCAATTTAGTCAATAACCTCATTTGGTTCAAAATTAAACCAAATTATTTCGTTTCACTTTCTGATCCAAACATTGAGAAAGTCCTCCAAGTTAAACTTCAGTTGTCAAAACTACAAATGGATTATGACTCCCCCAGTCTTGGAATCCAGTGGAAAGTTCTCTATGAACTCACTAGAGAACCTGAAACCGCTACCGTTCCTACAATTGACTCAAAACTCGTCACTTTATTCGAACTAAGACCGTTTAACACAATAATTAAGCCTAAACTTCTCAATTGGACCGATCTTGAGATTCCCAAAACTTGGTTATTCGATAACATTAATTCTGAACCCAAGTTAAGAATTACAGAACCAACTGTAGCCACGATTCATGCCTCAGGGTCAAATCTCTATGTTACTAATAAAGCGAGACCGCCTCAACTTCAACGCTCCCTTTCAGAAAGAAATCCCGGATGGGAAAGAATCCTTCCCCCTCGTTCCTCCATCGATGCACCTCCTCGATGAAGATTTACCTGGACAGAAAAAGGAAAAGCTCCTGTTAATCCTAGCAGCAATGCTCCCTTTTTGCCTGGTTCAAATCATTCAATGAACTCAGCAAAATTCTTTCATCTTCGCACTAGCAACGACGAAATTCTAATTGCTCCTTCACAAGGGAAAAAGCGTAAATATACCTATGTCAATGGAATATTCAATTTCAAAGGATATAAACCATATAGCCTTTGTGTCCTCATTGATACTGCCGCAACTACTAGTTGTTGCCGATATAATGCCATACCAGCAGAAAAATGGCAGCAAATGAAGCATCCTATTGGTGTTCAGGGCATTGATGCTGAAGCCCCCATGAATGTTATCCAGTTCAAAGCCAAAGACGTTGCTATTTGGCTTAATGACAAAAAATTTATTATCCCTAAAATTCTTTGCTTCCCATACATGCATGGTGATTTCATTTTAGGATGTAACTTTATCTATAGTTATCTTCCTTTACAGTTAAAAGAAAAAACCATTTCTTTAACTCTCAAAGACCAAACAGTTGTTGAGATTCAAATCCAAGAAAATTTAGCCTCTGTTTGCAATGAAAAGTTCTCTCCACTCAAAAGAGATACCGACTTATTAGTTTTAACCAATACGCATTGGTTATATGCTCTATTACGCCAAAATTTCTCGGATAATCCACTTACCTTATGGAAAAAAAGTCCTCGTTTTTGCAGCTTAAAACTCAAAGATGATGTGATTATTCGGGTCAAGCCAATGATCTATCTTAGAAAAGATATTGATGAATTTGACTCACAGCTTCAAGATCTTCTTGAGAAAAAACTCATCGAGAAAACACGCAACCCACATAGCAGCCCTGCATTTATGGTTCGAAACCATAGTGAGATCAAACGCGGTAAAGCCCGCATGGTTATCAACTATAAAAGGCTTAACGAACACTTAATTTTTGATGGATATTTCATCCCTCGTAAAGATGTTCTTATCAATCAAACTCGCGGAGCTAAAATCTTTAGCAAGTTTGACTGTAAAGTAGGGTTTTGGCAGATAAAACTTCGCAAGAAATCCAAACCTTTGACAGCCTTTAGTACCCCACGCGGACAGTATCAATGGACTGTCATGCCTTTTGGCCTGAATACAGCACCACAAATCTATCAACGATGGATGGATTCAATCTTTAATGACCTTAAAGATTTTGTTGTTGTTTATATTGATGATATTTTAGTTTTCTCTAAAACCAGAGCAGAGCATAAAAAACATCTTCTATGTCCTTCAGAAAAACTGAAAAACTACGGCATTATTTTATCACCTACTAAGATAGAGGTTGAACAAGAATCTATTGATTTTCTTGGACTAGTTTTAACCCACACAGGTATAAAACTACAGGATCACATTATTATTAAGATCCGTGATTTTCCTGACATTATTCAAGATAAAAAGCAACTTCAAAGTTTTTTGGGAATCTTGAATTATGGTCGCACTTTTATTAAAGGTTTATCTCAAAAGGAACTTCCTTTAATAAAGAAGCTACAGAAAAATGTCAATTTTGACTGGACTGATAGTGATACCACCATTATCAAACAAATCAAAGCTGATTTAGTCCATATTCCTGAAGTTTATTTTCCTCAAAATGGCGATAAACTTATTCTTGAAACAGACGCCTCCGAGCTCTGTTGGGGATGTGTTTTAAAAGCTATTCCTAAAGATAAATGGATTGATGATACTCCATCTTATCCAATGATTCGAGCACGCAAAACTCCAATCACACAAAAACTTCAAAAGGAAGAATTAATTTGTGGTTATAATTCTGGAAAATTCAAACCAAACGAACAAAATTATATTATTTATGAAAAAGAACTTCTGGCGATAAAATTAGCAATTAAGCGTTTTCATATTTATTTAGCACCAGAAGACTTTATTATTCGCACTGATAATCAAGCAGTTAAAGATTTCCTTATAAACAAAAAGAATTGTTTAGATGGACGTCGCTTAAAATGGTTCAATACAATTGCCCAATATTCTTTTGCTATTGAACATATCAAAGGAACTAATAACTTTCTTGCAGATTTCTTAAGCAGACCTCCAGATATATCTAACCCAGATATCTCTCTCTCTATGAACACAGATGGATGACTACAATTCTCCACCCAAAGATAAAAATGGTTGGATCACTGTTGCTAAAAAAGCAGCAACCAAACCAACTCTGTCACAACCAAACAAATGGTTTGTGGTTTTTGCAGGTTACCATCCTGGCATCTATGAAACCTGGAATGACTGTCACAAACAGCTTCGTTCATTTAATGGTTCTTGCTTTAAAGCTTATGACACGCTTATAGAAGCCCAAACAGTTTTCTATAATGTGGGACAAGCTTCTCAAAAAATGTTTTCCAAAATCCTGGATACTGCAGAAATCAACAATTTCTACGATCCTGGTCTTCCAAACAATCTTTATGTTGAAATTAACAATGTTTGGAAAACACATAAACTAGGTGCAAATAAGAAATTCAGACAACATCTGAGTTCTCTTACAGCCCTCATAGCTGAACAATCAGCCATGACGGATGAGCTTAAAAAGCTTTGCATCCAGATCTGTCTTACTATTGACTGGGAAAAAGATTTTTCTCTTTCACAGATAAATTGTTTTCTAAAGCTAGCCCAGTTGGTAGGAGAACAAGATTTTCCACAAAATACGTTTGCAAAAATCAATCGTATCTGTCTTCTTGAAAAAGCAAGAGATATTTTTCCTCCAGATCTCTTTCGCGTAATTTATCGAAAAATTGAAGATCATTATGATATCATTCGATATTATTATGATACGTTACATGAAGATATCAATACCTTTGATATGCTTTATAATGGCAAACGAGTCCCTAAATTTGCCTTTTTTATCCTTCCTGGAATAGACTGGTCCATGGAACCCATTGATTGGGGATTTGTAAACAAACTTACTTTTTCCTCTCATGATTCCTATCAAAACTTCCCTGCCATGATAAAATCCATGATTTACAAAGTAAGCCGGCGACAGATCTGGATGCAAAGCATTTTAAGCTCATCCGTCATGGCTGATTGTTCAGCTATAAGGGCTGTAAGAGAACTCAGATTGGGGATTTGTAAACAAACTTACTTTTTCCTCTCATGATTCCTATCAAAACTTCCCTGCCATGTATATTGTTGTGACGGACGCAGACTCTTTGTCACTACAATCACTTGTTATTATGATGATAATAATGGTGAACACCACCTTCATACTGCTATAGCATTTTTAAAAGAAATCATTAGCATGACTACACTTGATATTCCCTCCCGTGTTAAAGACGGAGCAGAACGCCTCAATCTTGAATGGGATATTGCTGATGCACAATCCCCAGCCAGCACTCCTCCTCTTGATGAATATGAACTCCATAACATCATCAATGCAATGGAAGGTTAAACCGACACTTTTCTCCACTCGACTGCAAATCATCTAGCACACGAGAGAAGAAGTTGTCATGTCTACTTTTTCCAAAAGCTAAAGTATCATCAAACAGCTGCCGACACACTATTCCTCAACAGTGAAAGTTGCCGACACTCACTTTTTCAAACAGTAAAAGAAAAGATTCGTTCTTATCTTCTCCAGCACTGTTTACCTTTTGTAATGTTATTTAAACCTTAACCCCAGAATGGTTTCGGTATCTGTTTTTCTCATCTGTTCTTGTCTATCTATTTTCTCTTTTCCCGTTTGTATTTCCGTTTGTATTTCCGCATATGTTTGTACTGTAACTGGTATCAGAGATTATCTGTGTGTAAATGCTTGATCATTTTGGAAGCACTTTTACCTTTTTTGGGGCAACTGTTGGCGTAATGACCAACTTCATTACAAATGTAGCATTTGCAATCTTTCTTTGTTTCGAGGGATTTGGCTTTGGTGGCCTTAGATGTTTTGGTTCCCTTGGTTCCTTTCTTCTTTTTCTTTTTAGGTTTCGAAGGAGGAGTATCAGCCTGGGTGACGTATTTTTTGGATGAGCGAATTGGTCGCTTGCCAGCTTTCCATTGTTTCCAGCGAAATTTTTTTCGCTTTGGTGGCTGAGGGCGTTGCGCTTTATAAGGAGCACAACCGATTTTCCAAGTTTCTTGTAGAATTTTGTCACAACAGCGTCGGCCTTCAGCGGTGTTGCTGATTTGGTTTTTTACCAGCTTCTTTGCTTTGGTCTCAAGACATTTTTCGTTGATGAGACGATAGACGAAGTTAGTGCGAAAACCAATGTTATCAGGTTTCTGAATGCGAACGAGAAAGTCAGGATAACCTTTTGCTGCGAGTTCATCCCAAGGATTTGGAAGCTTATGAAAAAATTGGGGTAACCAATGTTCGATAGCAGTGGGCGGAAGTCTACGGAAATATTTGGTGAATATTTTAACGTAGTCTGGAAAATGGCAAATGTCGCATAATTCGATTTTCGAAAGAGCGCAAGTGGCATCATCTGTGAGGAGTTGTTCGCCGGTATGACCCACTAATTTTTCTTTAAGAATTTTGACAAAGCCGCGTAGGACGCCATCAATTTTATCAAAATTGTTTAAGAGTGCATCTTTTTGACGTTGGCCTTGAGAAGTTTGATCCCTGTAACGCTGTGGTGGAATGGGAGCATCAGGTAAGGGTTGGTCCTGTTTGGGAAGATCGGGTGGTTCTGGTTCCGGAGGTGGATAAAGGTCTGTCATTTTAGCCTTTTGAAGTTTGGCTAAATCAATATTCATTTGATTAAGCTGGTCCTGAAGAGCCGATGTGTCTTGAGGAGTAGAGAGGGTGAAAATCTGGGTAAGAGTTTCAAGTTTGTCATTCAAGGAGATCATTCCTTGTTGGACATCTTCAAAAGAGGAATCCATATGGGTATTGGTTGCCTCTAGATTATGTTGGAGATCTATTTTCCAATCAGTAACCATGTCAATAAGGAAGTTTAGGCCTGCACCAAGCTGGGTAAAAGCAATAGGTTCAGTTTGTAGGAAATGAGAAATATGACGATAGCCATCGGGGTCTTGACCAGTAAGATTACGGATACAGTTTACAGAACTAGGTTGTGCCATATAAACAGTTATTGGTTCTTAAGACCTTTTGATTTCTGTTATGGTGCCTAAAACCAAGGGTTCCTGTGTTTGTTTAATAACAGTCGTAGCACAGACACATAAGCAGATGCAGGATAATATGGGCTTAAAACAGTAATCAAACATATGAGATTTATAACAGTAATAAGGCACAAAATAGATACTGAAAACGTAAATGTAATAAACTTACAATAGTGGTCCAGATTCGAGGTCGAGCTCTGATACCAGTTACAGTACAAACATATGCGGAAATACAAACGAAAATACAAACGGGAAAAGAGAAAATAGATAGACAAGAACAGATGAGAAAAACAGATACCGAAACCATTCTGGGGTTAAGGTTTAAATAACATTACAAAAGGTAAACAGTGCTGGAGAAGATAAGAACGAATCTTTTCTTTTACTGTTTGAAAAAGTGAGTGTCGGCAACTTTCACTATTGAGGAATAGTGTGTCGGCAGCTGTTTGATGATACTTTAGCTTTTGGAAAAAGTAGACATGACAACTTCTTCTGTCGTGTGCTGGATGATTTGCGGTCGAGTGGAGAAAAGTGTCGGTTTAACCTTCCATTGCATTGATGATGTTATGGAGTTCATATTCATCAAGAGGAGGAGTGCTGGCTGGGGATTGTGCATCAGCAATATCCCATTCAAGATTGAGGCGTTCTGCTCCGTCTTTAACACGGGAGGGAATATCAAGTGTAGTCATGCTAATGATTTCTTTTAAAAATGCTATAGCAGTCTGAAGGTGGTGTTCACCATTATTATCATCATAATAACAAGTGATTGTAGTGACAAAGAGTCTGCGTCCGTCACAACAATATAGTACTGGTTCTTGATTGTAGTAAGAGCCATCAAGAAGACGTCTAGCAGTGTCTTGTAGATGCAAGAAACTGTGAATTTCGAAGTAATATGGGACAATGCTGTTAGCAATTTCTTCCGAATTTAGGAGGCGATTATGCTCGTACTCATCATGTGCGGTGAGTTTGAGATACCATATTTGATAAGGTTGAAAGAATCGAGTTTTTTCTCGACTACCAATAGAACTGGAAATCCAAAAGGTAAGGTGGCGGCTGTAGTTCCATCGCCGGCTTACTTTGTAAATCATGGATTTTATCATGGCAGGGAAGTTTTCTCGATGCAAGTTTTGTTGGTTTGGATCCAGGCTAGCCTAGGTCCTCCCCCTCTTAAAAACTTGGGTGCCCTTGGGCCCAAACCCAAATCCCATACTAGACATATATATACTCAAGGTTGCTTTGCTACTTTTTCGATGTGAGACAAGCATTTCCCACTTTATTCACACCCATTTAGGCTTTATAAATCACTTACTTTGGAGCCAATTTCTCATTCACCCGGAAACGGATTTGAGAAAATAAATATACCACGTTCATCTCCTCGCAGAGAGGAACGCGCTCGTCAATAGATTCGTAAAAAATTCTTAGCGGAATCTTTTAAAAATCCTTCCAAAGTTTGCGTTTTCTAATGCCGTTTCCAACAGCGCCCACCCGTTACAATTGGTATTAGAGCCAGACCCAATCCTTAATCTGGTGTCACGCCAAGCGCCCGGCCCGGAGGGCGTCCGGATTAGTCCCCGGGTAGGCATGGTGGTATGATCGCAACGAGGGCATTGTGCGGGTTCGGGTGGGGGAGAATGTTACAAGTGAAACTTGTCCCACATCGGATTTGGATGGGAATTAAAGTGTATATAAATGGGTGGATATACAGCACTATCCAATAGTTTGAACTTTTGGGTAAATGGGTAAGCGCCCACCCGTTACACCTATACATTAGATATCATGCCGGACATTATGTGCTTTCAGTCATGCAACCAGGGACGGATATGTGAAGGGCTCAGTGGGGGCGGATTACTGAATTTTTTATTATTGCATTTTATACCTCTAAATTTATATATATATATATCTTTTTTTTTGTATTTATACCTATAAAATTATGAAATTGCCCCACTGAAATTATGAAAAAATCCCTTTATATAAATTTGCCCCCTCTCATATGAATTCCTAGATCCGTCCCTGCATGCAACAAATGAAGAAACCAATAAAGATAACAAATTTATTACAATCTTTCATTTAGGAAAAAATAAAAAATAAAGAAAACAAATTTCTTAATACAGACTGAACATCAACCAATATCTAGCATATCAGTGGAACTCAATTTCTTAATAAATTGTTTCAGTTTATCGAGTGATTCTAGCAATACTTAGTGTTCCTATTAATTTTGGTAGACTTAGAGAGCAGGAATGTATTCAGTTGGTTAATAAAATCACAGCCATAATTCAATCTCGGAATAACAAAAACAGAGTCCATTGGTATGATTTTTTTGATTTCATCATAATATCCCCAAGCATTCCTTCTCCCTTTGGAAAGATATTCAAGACAAATTACTTGCCCAACAGAGAATGATTAAAATGGCATTTAATACAAGGGTCAGAGTTGTTCTTTGTAGGGAAAGGGTAGAAGATAGAAACAATCTCTTCTTTGAATGCTTACAGTAAAATGTGCATACTTACAGTTTCATTTCTGCCAAAATGGCCTCAATTCCTAGTTCATATCTCTGCTGTAATTGATTCTACTCTAGTTAATACATTTTCAATTCTAAACTAATCAAGCATAAAGTATGCAATGGAAAGAACACTCACCTTTGGTATGACAATTGGAGCCAACTGGTCCTCTGCATCACAGGTATAGCTCTGCCGTAATCGATTCATATCTAGTTGATAGATTTGCAAAGGTTGAACAATTCATGACTGGTACATCTTAGTCTTCCCACCATTTATCCTCAATCTTATCCCATCACTACCAACCAATCCACTCCCTGATTCCACCATTGATGACTCCACTATTTGGATCCCATCACCAACACGAACTTACTCACTCAACACACACAATTCCATATTTTCTAGCCATCGCCCCTTCCGTCAATTGGAACCACCTTGTTTGGAGCTCACCAACTATTGCTGTTCACAACAGTCTCCCCACCCTTGATTAAAAAAAATCCAAGGTCTTTCTCAGATAAAGCAACATTTGACCCCTCTGTGAACCCTCCCTGAAAACCACAACCACCTATTATTTGCTTGTGAATTCTCTCAGCTCATTTGGTTATTTTTACAAACACGTTGTGGATCTTACTGCTCCACAATGAATTGGAACTCACTTGTCAATTGACCCTCCCTTTTCACTGGAAATCGAAGGCAACACACTTCATATCCAAGCTTGCATTCAGAGCCTCTGTCTATCATATCTCGCTCTTCTCAGAGAAATCATCCACACAATCAAAGGTCTTCATCAAATTCGAAGTGTTGTTAGAGAGAATCTTCTATCAATGCAATTGAGAGACACTGCAATCAACACAAGGTTACTTGCCTCCGACCACCACCATGGTCTACGGCCACCGGACTGGTATAACTGTTACCAAAAAACAGTTACTTTGGTTCTTCAACGCTTACTTTTAGTAGCCACAATAATGGGCCATTTAATTTGGGTCATATTTTGGACCAATTTATATTGTTCTGTCATGTTATGGGCCATGTAATACGCTCATGTTGACCGATTAAAATGTGCCAGTTTTAGGTTTTTATTATCTGCATACAAAAGGTAAAATAGAAAATGCTTATAGATTTGTGTTTGTGTTTGTGTTTGTATTTGTGTTTTTTTTTTTTAATATGAATTTTTTTTCTTCCGGTAATTAAAAAGGAAGATGATAAAAATCAAGAAGCCAAAGGTTTTTTTTAGAGTAAATTGCACTGACAATCCTGGGAGTTTCAGTCAATGTCACTCAGATCCTAGTCAACGGTTTTTTTGAACAATGACACCCTTTGAGGTTTCAATTGTCCGATTTGCTCCTGATTATTTAATTTGGTTTATTCACAAAATATCAACTATGTTAATTGACGAAAATACCCTTCATCCACCATTACTCAGACCTACTACCTAACCCCCTCTCCTAAGCGTCACCGTCCTCCACTCATCGATCCAACCCACCACAACCACCGATCCAACCAAAAATCACCACCTCCAACTGAATTTTCTCCACCCACCATACTCGGCTATGCTAAGGAGTCACACGACACCATTTCCTCGCCCTTTGCTTGCCTCTACTTGTGATACCTCTCGGATCCGAGACACGGGTTGATCAGGTCCAGGCCCAAACCTGAGGGATATCAAACAATTAATATGTAATCGAACACAGAATACAAGATAAAATAAGAATTAAAAAAATAATAAGCTGAAAGAATGCTAATTGAAAATCCTTAAAATAATATAATTATTTAAAATCCATTAAATCCAAACCCCATAGGTTTACAACTTGGGAATCCATCCATTGGACCCCTTGTTAAAGATTCTCAAACCGGAACTGAAAATAATAGAAATAAAGACCAAAGCTAACATAAAGGAGATTCCTACATAGTTGGAGGAATGAATATCTGTATCTGCTCTGCACGTCCAAGCTCTAACCCGGGAACTGACGAACACCTGAAAAATGAAGAAGTGGGTCAGGCCCACATGCAAGTCCTGATCTACTGCGATCCAAACAGTAATCCGATACGCAGATACATCCTAGGAAGACTCAACAATAGCTAGAGTAGTCCATATAAGTATATAGTTCACACTATAGGACGCTCGCTAGTCCAGTAGGTTTGTCTCAGCCTGAATAGAAGGCAACATGCAAATACGCACCCTAAGGTGGGCATGAGTACCTAGACCTACCAGGGAACAACACCTATGTCCAGTTATCCATCCTAGGCGATATACGCGCCCTAACCATGGTCCTGAGACTCAAGCTCATACCATGGTACATATAATAAATATATAAAGTCCGTACTCCTAATATAAAATATCATCCATCTGCATAGTGGTTTGATATATGTATAACAAATCCATCTTGAAACCATAATAGGTCATTCAATTTATTTGATTGACATGACACAAGTAGGTGATGGACTTAACCTTTATGGTTAATCCATACCTTAATCCAAATTAGGTAGGACTTAGTGTTTTGAACTAATCCATTCCCAATATAGGTAGGTCTTAGTGTTTTGAACTAAGCCAGCCCTAATATGACACCGTCCCGTACCAGTTCATATATATCCATATAAGTAGGACTTAACCTTTTTATGGTTAATCCAACTCATTCCAAATTAGGTAGGATTTAGTACTTGAACTAATCCATACCTAGTATGTTACCGTCCCATACCGGTACATACAATCCTCCAGTTAACATAGTAGACAAAACAATATTAAATAGTCATCAACCACATTCCATAGTATGCACAAGATAAGTTAATCTATATACATAAATATTAGGCATTCAATACCGAGCCTAAAATCCAACTCCAACAATGTAATTTGCTACATAATTTGCACACATTTACATTTTCCAGCATAATCCATGAATTGATACAATTTAGTACAATTTCAGTATCAAATAAACCCAAGTTAAGCATAGGGAAAACTCAGTTAATTCACTAGACTTCAAGTACTATAGAATTATGATTTAGACATATATTTAAATCATACACAAAAACCTTGCCAAGCTCCGGTATATCAACCTAGCAAATCCTCCAATATAGTCCCCTAATAGATACAGTTAAAAGAAATTTAAGTATCAATTAAATCTAACTAAGCATGGTTAAAATAAAATTAATTTACCATCTTTAACATACTGAATAAATATATGATTATATATAATCAAATTATATATAAAAACCTTATTCCGTTCCAGTATACAAAACTAATAAAAACAGAGAGCAAACTACCCATGTTCTCTTAGGTTCCTCTTGCTCTAACTTTTAATCCAGCTATGAATTTATATTTTTGCACCATAAATCTAGCCTTGAATAGTCCCACACATCATTTAAACCAATTTAAATTAATTGCAAAAATCCTGAAAAACAAACAGTTCTAACAAAATGCACGTTACAGTGCTTTTCAAGAAGAGCAGGCTCTAGAAAAATGAGAGCCTGCTCCATATTTGCACCTAGAGCCGGCTCTAGGATCTTAGAGCCGGCTCCATGATACCTAGAGCCGGCTCTAAGAGGTTTGGAGCCCTCTCTCCTTCCTCTTAGCAGTCCTCTCTTCGTTCTAGCTTCATCTGCTTCAACTCTGGTGTTTCCCTAGACCCTCTGTGATGTTTTTAGTCCTTGTTCTAGGTTCTAACTCAATCCTAGACACACCTTAAACCACTAACATACAACCATAACATGTATTGAACACAACTTTTTAAAGGGACAATTACAAAAACTCAGTTATAAACTTAAGCGATTCAAAACAGATTTCTTATGTGAAAATTGAATACTGTTTTTAATACTTATTTCAGAGTTCAATCTTAACCCCAGATTGATATCTAGTCCTCAATACATAATCATGATCCCCATTTAATCAAAGCTTAATATAAACATCGAGAAGAAACAAATAACACAAACATCAAGGATTAGGCAAACTAGATTATCAACGAGATTAAATAAAAATCATATATGCATAAAAGACTTATTATTACTTTTATTTAAGTCCATTTTAATCTTTATTTAAATCCCTGGAGTCCAACTAGGCATGCACAAAACACGAATTAATGGGAAAGTGAAGAACAGAGACTTGCCTGCAATTCCAGATTTTGAAACTGAAATCCTCTGTCTCTGAATGTTCCGTTAATATCTTAGACTGTTGTTCCACCTCTGTTGTTATTGGTTTCACCTATAAGCAGCCTCTCCTTCCTCTTTCTTGGTCCATCCTAGCCTTCCTCTCCTATCTCTCTTTCTTTCTCTCTGTTGCTCTCTCTGTATCGTGAACAAAGTTTTGTATTTTCTAAAACCCTTAAACCCACATAAGATTATATTTATAGGCTTAATACTCCAACCCTAATCCTTGTATAATTAGAGCCCTAATGCAACTCTTAGTCAACCCAAGAAAACCTTTTAATAACCTATGTCGGCTAAAACCAAAACCCTAAATTCTTAAACAGTGAATTCATATAAGCACGGAATTAATTAAACTTGAGAATACATTTAAATTAATAAAACAAACCAAAATACAATTTAAATTAATGAAACAAACCAAAATACAATTTAAGCAATTTATTAAAGAAAACACAATTAATTGAATTAAAAAAAATAAATCAAATAAGCAAATAATTTATTTATCAAAATAAACAAATAATCAATTAATTAAATAAAAATATAATAAATAATTAAATTAAATTCCAGGGCTGTCCTTTTAAAATTAGGGGTATTACATTCTTTCCCCCTAACAAAAAGGAATTCTCTCCTCGGAATTCGCTCTTACCTTCTTCTCATAATTCAGGAAACTGCGAGCGAATGACATCCTCCCATTCCCAAGTGGACTCAGCCTCATTGTGATGACTCCACTGATCACGCACCAAAGGGATAACCTTGTAACGAAGGATTTGATCCTGACGGTCGACAATACGACACGGTGACTCCAAATAGGTTGCATCCGGCTGCAACTTAATTTCCCCTAACATCAATACATTGATACCTATCCCCATCTTAGAGAAATTTCTGTAATATGGAAACATGGAACACATTGTGAACGCGATCCAAAGTATCCGAAAGTGCCAACCTACAAGCAACAGCTCCAACGCGATCCGTGATCATGAATGGACCGACAAACCGCGGTGACAACTTCCATTTCTTCCCAAAGCGCAAAACACCTTTCATAGGCGACACCTTGAGTAGAACCTGATCTCCAACCCTAAACTCCAAAGTACGAGTACACCGATCAACATAACTCTGCTGCCTATTCTGAGCAGTACGCATGTGTAATACCCCGATATTTTTAAAGGATTAATTAATTAGGGCTAATTATTTTATTTTATTCTTCAATGATTTATTTTATTTTATTGAGTGCTAGATTAATTATCTTATTTTAATTAAGTTATATTTCGTGATTATGTATGATGATTGATTGTTTGCGTGGTTGATTATTGATTGAATTATTGGTGTGTTGATTTTATTGGTATTGTGTGACTTAGTTGTAAATTCTTGTTTGTTTATGTGCTTTATGTAATTAGTTATTTTAATTTCAGTATTTAATTAATTATCTTATTTATTTAAATTAATTGGATTGGGTTTAAGGAAAGTTGGACCAAAAGACGTGGTCTTGGGCTGGTATGAAACCTTATTGGGTTAATTAATGAAAGCCCGTAATTATTTAATTATTTAAATGATCACTTTTTGTATTAATTATAAATATATATATATATATATATATATAATTAATTAATAATTGTTATGGAAATATATATATAGATATATATTTATTGATATATATATGCATATATGATTTAATTAACTAATGGGTTAATTATGGAAGGAATATATATTTATATATATATATATATGTAATATAATATATATTTATAGATATAAATTATTTAAAGGTTATTATTTTAATTCATAATACTAGTTGGAATAGGATTTGGAATTTAGGGTGTATAAAAATACACATAAAGTTTTAGGGTTAAAGGTTTTACACGTTAGAAAAATAAAATAGACAGAGAGAGAGGAAGAAGAAGGGCTGACAAGAAGGAGATCGGATCTGAAAAGGAGGACGTCGGAATTGGAAGAGATAATTAAAGCTTGAAACGTCGGTTTCGTTTCGAACCTTCAGGCGAGTTTTTTCTATTTTTCCTCTTAGAACCTATAAGGATTTCACCTTAAGTATTAAAGCTTTAATTAAATTATTAATTTGGATTAATTAAAAGCATCAAGTTAATTTATTTTATTAAATCGTGTTTAGATATGATTATTTAAAAGTATGAATTATTATATATTTTTAATTTTGGATTATTGGATTTTATTTGTATATGTAGGTGTTGTATATATATATTAAAATCAATGTATAGGTGGAACTGTGACCTAAGGGGATTAATTTTGGTTTTTATATTTTCTGGAATTTTTCTGTACTTTTCAGAATATTTTTAGAATTTGTTTTGTAATTTTTTTTATATTCTGGAATTTATTTTAGAATTATTTTTATTAAATTTTAAATTAATTCTATGCACTCTGTGTGAATCGGCGCATAAATCAGGAGATGGGTGATTCGAGATATGATCTAGTGTGGTAGAATGCATAGTAAAAGGTTACATCACTGATCTAGCCCATTGGAATAGTTTAAATATAAGTGGAATGATTCGGTGCATTACGGTGTACATAAAAGAGTGCGCATGTGAATCTGGACCATGGATTAAGTTTGGTCAACAGAAGATTGATCTGGTGTGGGTGCATACATGTGAGCTCAAGTAAGCTAATCTGGTGTGGGTGTGTTTGTGTGAGCTCAAGTGAGCTAATTAAGTGTGGGCGCACTCACAGTAGTGTTTGAGCTTAGCCAATTATTTTGTCTGTTTGTGACATAAAATTAAAACGGTCATAACTTAGTCATCTTAAATCGAAATTGGGTCATTCTTGAGCTCAAATTCAACGATTTTTCGTCTTCTTTCCAATGGTACAAATTTCATTATCATATTCTCATCCTAATAAGAGATATTTACGTTTTAGTGAGATGGTGCCAGAAAACTATTTAAACCGGTATGGAGTATTTAGGGGAGACTATTTCTGACATATTTAGTAGTATTAATTTGTGTAAATATAATAAATTAATAATTTATTATGGAGGGAAGTGTGTGTGGGTATATATATATATATATATATATATATATATATATATATATATATTTATAAATGCGTATATATAGTTTAATTCGTTTATGAGTTGTATAGAAGGATGAATATATGTATATATAGATATATATACATATATGTATATTGATTTTAAAAAAATTAAGGATTATTAAGGAAGGTGTTAAACACACATATATATATTAAATAATATATGTGTAGGTATATATATATAAATATATCATTTAAAATGATTAATATTATCATTCTTATTTGTTGTATCTTGATAGGTTGATTATTAAATCAATAATATGCGTATAATATGCATGAGATAGTTATGTATGATTTAGCGTATTGTTAAGTTTCAAGTGATTCATGGTTAAGATGTAGGCATGGATGAATTGCCTAAGGATTAAAAATATTACATAAATATTTGTATGAATATAATACATACATGGGACGCATGGATGAATTGCTAATTAAATGTATGAATAAACATACTTATGTAGGCATGGTTGAATTGCCAAAGTATAAATAATTATACTTAAGGAGGCATGGTTGAGTTGCCAATATATAAATAAATATAGTTATAAGGGCATGGTTGATTTGTCAAAGCGTAATTAAATTGTTATGTGCTAGATGATTAAAATTCCATCTACGGTTATTGTGTGTATCAGTTGGATTAGGATTACATTAGAATAATCTAGTGTTTAAAGGTTAGTATATTATTTTATATATAGCAATAAAATAATACTGAGAGAGACGTGGATGATTTGTCAAAGCCTAGATATTAGCTGTGTGATTTAGTGAATAAAAATCATTATCGGGATTTGAAATTTAATATAATTTTCCTTTGATTTTAATTGATTGTTTAAATGATTAAACAGTTGTCTATAATGGAATTATGGTTAATGGAGTTTCTTTTTAAAAGAAATATGAATTGTGGATTGGTCTTGGAATGATTGTTAATTTAATCATTGTTTAATAGTTTTAAATTTAATGAACCTAGTAGTAGATGTGACTAATGTAGTATATATAATTATATATATAGATGCATATCATGGTGTACTAAAGATAAAAGCTTTATTAGGATTGGCTTTGGTCAGAGATGATCTTTTTATTGGTTTTCAGAGGCCTGGTAGAAAGAACTTGCTCGTAGGGTTTAACCCACGATTTTTTTTTTTTCCAGGCTATTAGAAGTTCCAATCTCGAGGTTGAGGATCCGCAACTGGGAGACTGTCTTTCATCTATTCATCTTGTGTACTTTTAAGTAGTATAAGATTTTTTGGAAAATATTTTAAGGGGTCCTTGAGTTACGAGATTCCCGAATTGTAATTGTTGGAGAATTATTAATTAAAATTTATTTATTAGTTTTTCTTCAGCGGTTTATTTATTCTTTTTATTTCATTTTGTACTCTGTGCTTGTTTAAAATACTTTAATTGTTTTGATATCCTCTGGTTTTGTGCGCGGACTTGATCAACCCGTGTTCCGAAATCAGGGGGTATCATAGCATGCGATTCCGAATTAGAGCAATCTTCGCAGAAGTACCCTTAATAAACGCAGGACCTAAGAATCTTCTCTCTCTAACCTTCATCCAACAAACAAGTGATCGACACGGTCTACCGTACAATGCCTCAAATGGTGCCATACCAACAGTCTTTTGGAAACTATTGTTACATGTAAATTTCACAAGTGGCAAGTAATCTTCCATGATCTGATTCACACTCTTAGTCTGTCCATTAGTCTGAAGATGATAAGCAGTACTAAGATGTAACTCGGTACCCAAAGCCTGCTGAAAACTCAACAAAGGTCAACTTCCTTTTAAGCTCATCAAAAGCTCATTGACAGTGCTCATCCTACACAAACGGTACACCCTTTTTAGTTAGGTGTGCGAGTGGTCCAGCTATCTTAGAGAACCCCTCGTTGAACCTCCAATAATATTCCGCCAAACTGAGAAAACTTTAAATCTCAGTAGGTGAAATAGGTGGTCCCCACTCAACCACAACTGAAACCTTGACTGGACCTACTGCTATCCCCCTTTCCGACGCCACGTGACCCAGAAACTTCACTTCCCATTGCCAACATTCACACTTCTTGAACTTGGCATTCAACTGGTGTTCACGAAGCGTCTGCAAGACTATACAAAGATGTCCTGCATGATCGTCCTCCAACCGAGAATAGATCAAGATATCCTCAATGAAGACGATGAAAAACTAATCTAAATAAGCCCTGAACACTCTCTTCATTAAAACTGTTGGTGCGTTAGTGGTCTCAAACGGCATAACACGAAACGCATAAGATCCATATCTAGTGAGAAACGCCGTCTTAGGAACATCCTGCTCCCTAACCCTTAGCTGATGATACCCAGAATGTATGTCAATCTTGGGGAAGTATGTGGCTCCCCTTAACTGATCTAACAAATTCATCAATTCTGGGCAAAGGATACTTGTTACGAATCGTAACCTTGTTCAACTCCCTGTAATCTATACACAGACGAAGCGAACCATCCTTCTTCTTCACAAACAGAACTGGTGCTCCCCAAGGTGATGTACTCCTACGAATAAAACCCTGGCTGAGTAACTGCTGAATCTGATCCCTCAGCTCTCTCATCTCCACCGGTGCCATCCTATAGGGTGCCCTAGCAATAGGCGCAGTGCCTGGAGCTAAGTCTATCACAAAATCAATCTCTTGACTAGGTGGCAACCTTGGAATCTCCTGAAATACATCCGGGAAATCTTGTACAATCGATATGTTATCCAATGGCACAGTAATCCCCTCCTCATTTTCCTCCTCCACATGGAACAAATAGGTGCTACCACCCCCTTTAGAACGTGGCATAGCTACTACATACATATCCTGACTAGGTATGGTAAAAATAATAGATCTATCAAAACAATCAACTTGAGTATGGTAGTGAGACAACCAATCCATCCCAAGTATCACATCATAAGTGTGCATGTTCAGGACCAGTAGATTGGCTAGAAATCTGAGTCTGCCAATATCTAATGTCACAGGCCCATCACTCTCATGTATAATAGCTGTATCACCCAATGGGGTAGAAATACCCTGAGGTCTAGTGCATACCCTCGTCCTCATCCTAGATAAAGTAACAAAAGTCCTAACTACAAATGAGTGTGTAGCACCTGTATCAAATAAAATACGTCCATGCAAACCATGAATAGGAAACTTACCCTCAATAGTCTGAGGTGCCTGCACATCCTGTGGCTTGGGGTCATACACCCTGCCATAGTGCAACTGCTGTGGTGCCTGTCCCTGAGTCTGCGGCGGTGCCGGTAAAGCCAGATGTGTCTGTCCCTGAATCCGTGGAACCTGTGGAGCTGGTAGAGGCACTGGCACCCTCTGTCCCTGCTGCACATACTGTCCCTATCCCTGTCCCTGTCCTGCTTTAGGACACTGCCTGGTGGTATGACCATACTCTCCACAAGTGTAACAACTACCCTGGAAAGTACCAAATGGCCTCCTCTGTCGGTTAGCCTGTGGCTGACCCTGTCCTTCCTGTGGTCCCCCATTTTGTTGCCTCTGAATAGGTGCCCCATTCCGGTTAGCATCTGAACCACCCTTGTGCTTCTTCCAAGGCTGTTGTCCCTGGAACTTGCCTTTGTCATTCTGCCGGTGACCATTGCCGTTCTCCTTTTCAGCTGACTGATTAGTAGAGTCTTTATCACCTCGCTTCTCACCACGAGCCTGTCTGATGTTCACAGTCAACTGATACTGTTGTAGAGCGGGATCTACCACCTGAGCATAGGTAGTATAGGCTGGACTACCTGTAATAGCTCTCTTGATAGACCACATCAGTCCCTTGACGAAACTGTTACGCTTTTTCTCCTCTGTATCCACCTCCTCCGATGCAAAGAGAGACAAGCGTATGAACTGCTGCTCATACTCCGCCACTGTCATGTTTCCCTGCTACAGATTTAGAAACTCGGTCTTCATAGCTGCCCTGACTGCATAGGGGAAATATTTCTCGTCAAAGCGAGCACTGAACTCATCATAAGACAATGTCATCCTCTCCTCTGGGGTGGTAACTGACTCCCACCACTATAGTGCATCACCAACTAACTTGAAAGTAGCAAGCATCTGCTTCTAAACCTCCGTGCACTGAACCAAACGAAGATGACGCTCAATGTCCTGTTTCCACTGGTGAGCTGCTCTCGCATCGGTTGAGCCTGAGAACACAGGTGGACTCCCCTTTGTGAAAGAGCTCCTAGCCTTTCCCCAAGAATCCGTCTGAACCATTGATGCTGGTAGTGGTGCCGACTGTACCTGAGGTTGATTCTGAAGTGCAACTGTTACCCCAGCCTCTATAGCCCGAGCAATAAGGTCATTAAGGTGAGGAGGAAACTTTGGATTTTCTCCCTGATCCCCAGTCTGCTGAACTTCCTCCCGCTCCTCATAAAACTGACCTTCATCCTCCTGACGCTGCCTACGGGCCGCTTCCCTTCGTTGCCGATTGTTTCGTCTGGTTCTTGCGTTAGCCATTCTGTCAACACAGAAAGACAGACATCAGCACGACTAAACCGAACCGTAAAGAATACAATGAATCCTAAACTTAAGCTCTAAACAATAGAGAATGCTACGCGGAAGTCTTATACGATAGAATCCTAGAGACACTTGAACCTGGAGTGCTCTGATAACAACTGTGATACCCCTCGGATCCGAGATATGGGTTGATCAGGCCCAGGCCCAAACCCGAGGGATATCAAACAATTAATATGTAATCGAACACAGAATACAAGATAAAATAAGAATTAAAAAAATAATAAGCTGAAAGAATGCTAATTGAAAATCCTTAAAATAATATAATTATTTAAAATCCGTTAAATCCAAACCCCATAGGTTTACAACTTGGGAATCCATCCATTGGACCCCTTGTTAAAGATTCTCAAACCGGAACTGAAAATAATAGAAATAAAGACCAAAGATAATATAAAGGAGATTCCTACATAGTCGGAGGAATGAATATCTGTATCTGCTCTGCACGTCCAAGCTCTAACCCTGGAACTGACGAACACCTGAAAAATGAAGAAGTGGGTCAGGCCCACATGCAAGTCCTGATCTACTACCATCCAAACAGTAATCCAATACGCAGATACATCCTAGGAAGACTCAATAATAGCTAGAGTAGTCCATATAAGTATATAGTTCACACTATAGGACGCTCGCTAGTCCAGTAGGTTTGTCTCAGCCTGAATAGAAGGCAACATGCAAATACGCACCCTAAGATGGGCATGAGTACCTAGACCTACCAGGGAACAACACCTATATCCAGTTATCCATCCTAGGTGATATACGCGCCCTAACCATGGTCCCGAGACTCAAGCTCATATCATGGTACATATAATAAATATATAAAGTCCGTACTCCTAATACAAAATATCATCCATCTGCATAGTGGTTTGATATATGTATAACAAATCCATCCTGAAACCATAATAGGTCATTCAATTTATTTGATTGACATGACACAAGTAGGTGATGGACTTAACCTTTATGGTTAATCCATATCTTAATCCAAATTAGGTAGGACTTAGTGTTTTGAACTAATCCATTCCCAATATAGGTAGGTCTTAGTGTTTTGAACTAAGCCAGCCCTAATATGACACCGTCCCGTACCAGTTCATATATATCCATATAAGTAGGACTTAACCTTTTTATGGTTAATCCAACTCATTCCAAATTAGGTAAGATTTAGTGCTTGAACTAATCCATACCTAGTATGTTACCGTCCCATACCGGTACATACAATCCTCCAGTTAACATAGTTGACAAAACAATATTAAATAGTCATCAACCACATTCCATAGTATGCACAAGATAAGTTAATCTATATACATAAATATTAGGCATTCAATACCGAGCCTAAAATCCAACTCCAACAATGTAATTTACTACATAATTTGCACACATTTACATTTTCCAACATAATCCATGAATTGATACAATTTAGTACAATTTAAGTATCAAATAAACCCAAGTTAAGCATAGGGAAAACTCAGTTAATTCACTAGACTTCAAGTACTATAGAATTATGATTTAGACATATATTTAAATCGTACACAACAACCTTGCCAAGCTCCGGTATATCAACCTAGCAAATCCTCCAATATAGTCCCCGAATTGATACAGTTAAAAGAAATTTAAGTATCAATTAAATCTAACTAAGCATGGTTAAAATAAAATTAATTTACCATCCTTAACATACTGAATAAATATATGATTATATATAATTAAATTATATATAAAAACCTTATTCCGTTCCAGTATACAAAACTAATAAAAACAGAGAGCAAACTACCCATGTTCTCTTAGGTTCCTCTTGCTCTAACTTTTAATCCAGCTATGAATTTATATTTTTGCACCATAAATCTAGCCTTGAATAGTCCCACACATCATTTAAACCAATTTAAATTAATTACAAAAATCCTGAAAAACAAACAGTTCTAACAAAATGCACGTTACAGTGCTTTTCAAGAAGAGCAGGCTCTAGAAAAATGAGAGCCTGCTCCATATTTGCACCTAGAGCCGGCTCTAGGATCTTAGAGCTGGCTCCATGATACCTAGAGCCAGCTCTCCCCTTTGGGAGCCGGCTCTAAGAGGTTTGGAGCCCTCTCTCCTTCCTCTTAGCAGCCCTCTCTTCGTTCTAGCTTCATCTGCTTCAACTCCGGTGTTTCCCTAGACCCTCTGTGATGTTTTTAGTCCTTGTTCTAGGTTCCAACTCAATCCTAGACACACCTTAAACCACTAACATACAACCATAACATGTATTGAACACAACTTTTTAAAGCGACGATTACAAAAACTCAGTTATAAACTTAAGCGATTCAAAACAGATTTCTTATGTGAAAATTGAATACTGTTTTTAATACTTATTTCAGAGTTCAATCTTAACCCCAGATTGATATCTAGTCCTCAATACATAATCATGATCCCCATTTAATCAAAGCTTAACATAAATACCGAGAAGAAACAAATAACAGAAACATCAAGGATTAGGCAAACCAGATTATCAACGAGACTAAATAAAAATCATATATGCATAAAAGACTTGTTATTACTTTTATTTAAGTCCGTTTTAATCTTTATATAAATCCCTGGAGTCCAACTAGGCATGCACGGAACACGAATTAATGGTAAAGTGAAGAACAGAGACTTGCCTGCAATTCCAGATTTTGAAACTAAAATCCTCTGTCTCTGAATGTTCCGTTAATTTCTTAGACTATAGTTCCACCTCCGTTGCTATTGGTTTCACCTATAAGCAGCCTCTCCTTCCTCCTTCTTGGTCCAACCTAGCCTTCCTCTCCTATCTCTCTGTTGCTCTCTCTGTATCATGAACAAAGTTTTGTATTTTCTAAAACCCTTAAACCCACATAAGATTATATTTATGGGCTTAATACTCCAACCTTAATCCTTGTATAATTAGAGCCCTAATGCAACTCTTAGTCAGCCCAAGAAAACCTTTTAATAACCTATGTCGGCTAAAACCAAAACCCTAAATTCTTAAACAGTGAATTCACATAAGCACGTAATTAATTAAACTTGAGAATACATTTAAATTAATAAAACAAACCAAAATACAATTTAAATTAATGAAACAAACCAAAATACAATTTAAGCAATTTATTAAAGAAAACACAATTAATTGAATTAAAAAAAAGAATAAATCAAATAAGCAAATAATTTATTTATCAAAACAAACAAATAATCAATTAATTAAATAAAAATACAATAAATAATTAAATTAAATTCCAGGACTGTCCTTTTAAAATTATGGGTATTACACTACTCCTCATATGTGTGCGGTTATACATATATATGTGTGTGTGCGCGCGCGCGCGTGCGCGTGCACAATTGAATTTGGCTTTGATTGTTCACCAATGGAGAAGCAATTCGGCCATTGAACTCGAGAATGGGATCACAGCCCTGCAATCGAACAGCCGTAATCTCTTCTCCAACGCCTTCGGTTCCAGATCGATGGTGCAAAGCCGGAGCACTCTAAGGTTTTGTTATGGCTAGGGCTTCACGTGTTGGGAACAATGGTGGCGAGTGTTTTGTTCTCAGTGGTGGGTGCTCTATGGTGGCGTTGGCGGCTTATCGGGGTGATGCAAAATTTGGGTATGGCAATGAGATGGTCTTTCTCAGGCCTCGTCACCATCGACAATGTCGTTGAGTCCAAACAACATTTTATGTTGACTCAGACAACATTGCTAAGTCCGAACAACGATCCTTACACCGACCTACATTCGGGTAGCAAACCACAAAACTCCGGTGAAAATTCTAGCGTCAACGAAAATGGAGATCATCGTCGACGGAGTGAAGGATTATGGCGGTGAAAGCCCGTGGCAGACGGAGAACACAAAGAAGGAGGTTTGGGTAAAGCTATTGGATGAAGTCAATTTGATACTTGTGACACCCCTAATCTCGGAGACACGGGTTGATCAAGTCCGCACCAAAAACTGGAGGATATGAAACAATTAATATTTAAAACGAACACATATATACTACAAAAAGATAAATAATAAAAGAAATAATATCGCTGAAAAGAAAACTATATAATAAAGATCCTCGTAATAACTCCAATATAAATCAAATATCCATAGGAATAAATAAACCTCTAAAGTACTACTCAGGAATCCGAATAACATGGACCCCTAAAAACTATCCAACTCAATAAAATAAAATAAATAATAAATGTCTGAGTCTATATCAAATGCCTGAAAAAGAATCCTACGTTGATGACACTGGAAGAGGGATGCTGACTGGCCTCTGCTCTGCACGAATTAACTCTATGCCTAATACTGACAAAGACCTGAAAAAATATTAATAAAGGTGGGTCAAAACCCACGAAAAAGTCTCTTATACCATATCCCAAACAGAGACCCGATAAACGATACATCCCTAGTCCAACTTATGCAATAACTACATGTCGATATATAAATATACACATTAAAGACTCTCACTAGACTACAAGGCATATTCAACTGGATAGTGAGTATGTAACGACCCGAACCCGAAGGTCCGAATCGCTAA
Source organism: Cornus florida (assembly GCF_030987335.1). NCBI lineage: Eukaryota > Viridiplantae > Streptophyta > Magnoliopsida > Cornales > Cornaceae > Cornus > Cornus florida. The sequence continues at coordinate 53,666,277 of NW_026775574.1, read as the reverse complement.
CCGGGTTTTTACCCGAAGCCGAGGTTATCTGGGCAATATCATCATATCCAATGTCAATACATCATTACTAATCAAATTATACAATTTTCATTGAATTTAAATACATAAATAAGGCTATCATTGCCATGGCCATAAATACAGCGTTATACACTATAAAGAATCTTAACGTTATCTACGTCCGTAAATGCGAGTTGTACCCCATTTCTCCTCCGATTTCCTAAAAATATTAAGATAAGGGGTAAACTCAACAACTCAGTAGGTAATGCCTAAAACACCAGTTTTGGACTCACTTGAGCCAACAACCAAAGAACGGGAATAGAAAAGAAGTCGGGGTCATGCAATTGGAGTCCATACAACATTTATAACATAACAATCAATACATGCAGTCACATATCACAATTCTTCAAAATCATGCACATGATATGAAGTGTGATGCATCCCATCCCAAACTTGGTTTATACTGACCCAACACTCACTTTTCAAAAATCCGCTAACTGACGTTACCGAGGCGAGATTGATAGCTAACCTCGGTTCCAATTCTGGTAAGGCCTGGCAACCGTTAAAGGGCATAGTATCAACTTTTTCACGCTCTACACCGGGCCGCGCTCCTTATAGGTTAAGCTAGCTCCGGACTCGCGAAATCCGGTTCATTTCTAAATTCTTTCCTCACAATCCTTTCCAAACACATTTCTTTAAAAATAGTCATTTCAACCTTACTTTTCCTAAACCATGCCCATGCCATGAATGGAATCATGCATGAATGAAAGCGATATAAACATGCTTGCAACTTTATCAATTTAGCCATTCATACTCATCATCATCATGTATATATATGTAATCTCAAGAAAGCAATTTAACACAAAGCATACTCTTTACACAACTTTTGCAACCAAACACATATATATACATAATCGACATCATTATGAACATGTATCGTCACATAAACACGTAAACACATAATCAACATTTAAATCCTGATACTTATCATTTTAAGCATGTTTAACAAGAAATCAAATAAACAAACTCAACTAAAGTCACAATGTGACGGTTTAGACATCCTTACCTCCAAAGTAGCCAAAATGCATTCCCGGCCGAAAAAGTCAACGCCGGTCAATGCCGGTCAATGGCGGCGGAACGAAAAACTGTACGTTGGGAACGTAGCCAACTACAAAGAGATTTTACTGTTCTAAAGGCATGCCTTCGGATTCCGACTCCAAGTGGCCCAAAACCCCCTCCGAAGCCTTAGATCCAAAAACTTCAAAAATTCGTAAAATAATCACCGCTCCTCGGAAAATTAAATCCTTTAATTATGTGATATAGAACGACGAGAGGAACGTTTTCCATCAAGGAACCAAGACCGAAAACCCGATCGATTGGCTGAAAAATGGAGGAAGAGCTTGAAACTCAAAAATAAAAGAAAAAGAAAAAGGAAACAAGGGTAAGAGAGAGAGGGGTCCACATGACCCCAAAATATCTCATCTCTCACTTATATGCATATACACATATACCTACATGCCACAACACACCTCTTGGTATGTATCCACTCAAACATGCACCAAATAAATAAATATGAAGTGCAATGACACCGAAAAAATAATCCTGTGCATGAAAAATCCGGGTGCGGAACCTGCCCGGTACCTTCGGCCCGAAAAACAAAAAATATCGAAATGGACAACAATGCACTTTTAAGAGTCCTGAACTCGAAGAAATACCCCAACCAACTCTCGGGACTCACCCGACACACCCCGCGGTGTCTGGCATGCAAAACGAGGTACGATAAATAAATGAAATTAAAATTTGAAAAAAAATCCAGAAAAAATCTGGGACATTACATTCTACACTTCTTAAAGAAATTTCATCCTTGAAATCTACCCTCGTTAAAAAGAAAGTCCACAATCGTTCCCCTTTCCGAAGAACACCACACAGAATCCCGTAAGGTTACGAGCTCACCAACCTAATTGCTTTTAACACCAGAAGTCAATAGTCACTCACATATCACTGCCACGAAAACACAATGCTCACCACCCTATGAGGGTACTCACCACTCACCACATTATATCACAAAACCCACTGAATTCTATACCCTGCTCAAAACGGGCATCGGTCCACTTTACATTGCTTCACAAGGCTCCAAAGCCCGAAAAAAGAACGGTCACCAGACCACCGAACATGACGACATCTAATCATGACTCATCGTTTAAAGGATACACTAAACCTTATACAAGGAATCCCATCCATCTCACAATCAAGCTCAAACTCAAATCTACACTTCCCTGTTAGACCGAACACTCGATATCTATCATATAACGACACCATCGCATAACCGCACCAGCGACTACTAACCGCACTATACGACAATCATCATACTAAACAACTCCAAGATAACTAAACAACAGATCTCCTAATGATTACATAATCATGAGTCACCAGAACAATAAAAAGTATTATCATGTACCCAGAACACAAATCCTCAAAACAAGATCTTCAATAATCAATGATCATACCATAAACCCTTTATCGGACACTTGGGTCTTACCTATCACACCTCATCATTAGAGACAAACCACCTGAATCTACACTGTCACATCGACACAACGCGCAATACCATGCTCTCACTGTCCCTGACAAATTGAAACAATCATTGACCTTTGACCCGACATCGTGCTAAAGAGGGACTGATTCAGAAGAAATAGTTGGCCAGGCCATTCTCATCATCGATTCGGTCTCAACACAGACGTCATTCCTATCCTTAGGTCCAAACCTCAAACACAACCTCACACAGTCCACAAGACAAACATGATATCCACTCACTATCAATCCATCGCTCTATGTAACCTCAACAACTATACAGTCACATACCTGTTCTAAGAATCCCAATCATGCTTCAATTATACAACTCGTATCGAGTCAAAAGCAACACAACATCAAATACCACAATCATCGACCAGCCTAAAAGCTTTCCAGTTCGTTTCTAACAACCTGTACTAAAGATTAACTCCATGATATCATTCAATCCAATTCTTATCTTAATTAAAATACCTCATAAGGCCACCTCCTGCCTGAAATCTCTAAACCAGAGTCAATTACCACGATTACTCCTTAAAGGAATCATACATTCACATTTCAAATCATATAATCCTGAGACGATACCAACATTAGTCCTTAAAACATTGCTCGAATCAAACGTCTATAAAAACATCCGAGTGCATAATTCACATCACATCACCTAATCATCCTCGAACTTACCGTTCACGACACATCCTCTAGCCATCACCGCTAGTAATAGGCACCATTGGAAACACATAATCCCTATTCGGTAACTCGTGCCTCACACGTCATCGGTCAAAACCACTCTCAGAACAAGCACTACTAAAACCAAAGACTGCACTTCCTTCTGTGGGAGTGAGTCGACCAATACAACCAAACCTTTACTGGTGAACTCTAATGACAAACTAAACCATACACGGGTCCCCCCATCCGCGGATGCGCACCATTCCTAAATGGAGGACAAGACTTACGACAAACAATGTCCTTGTCAGGAACAGAACAAACGGAAAGGGTAATGACCTCTGCTCTCGCAAGAAACTGATGACTCGTACCTGAATGCACCTGGCACCTTGTCATACTCTGCTCACTAATCGTCCAACCGTGGACATCAAATCTTACCTGAGATGAACTAAACTCCATACACACAAGGAAAAGAACCAACCGGATACCAGTACGGAACTACAAACTTAATTCTAGGCAATCTCGCCACTAATGGACCATCATACGCTATCAACACCAAAACCTCGCATACGTTACTCCACAACACCCATGCTAACCAAAACCAATTAGATGAGACCACCAACGCTCACGGCACACCAACACTAGAAACAATCACAGCCCTTCGGACATCGCGTCCCATTCCATTTGGAACCTGTCATTCCCAAGTGATAACCTCTATAGTATAAAATGACACTTTACCACTTATTCTATCTCTACCTTCCCAGGCGATATTGCCTCGATCACCGTGCACACAAGACCCGTAACCTCAGTCACAATAACCCACTGACTCGTCAAAAGGAAAAGGTGCCTATCTGGCAACATCATCCTCGCTGGCTCCAAAGGACTAAATGGTCCACAATCGCCTCGACCGATGCACAACCCTATTACCTATCTGATAATATACGATAAACAACTTACACTCTCTAATCCATCCTCGGATCATACCTTAAACTGTCTTACTCATCAGCACTAGGATATCACTTTTCATTCATCCAAATGATAACTTGAAATTTTCATCCCTCTGACTCAACCAGCTGGCACCAAGCGGTCTCCCCTCAAGTACTCCTAGGATAACACCATCACAATAAGAGAGTATGCTCCATTCTTGATACTTCCCATAGCAACCACTACTTGCTACCAGAAAAGAACCTCTATACGGCAATACCATGCCGAAAAATCTAAAAAGGAAGCATGAGCACTAAAACCAAAATGCTTAACACTCAACCGTTTCCTCAAAGCCATCAACAACCCAATCAGTCACTAGCACCTAACCGGTTACTCAAATCACTCTTCCTAAGGCAATCTACATGCCTAAACAAGAAAAATTCATGCCTTAGGTTTAACATCATTACCTTCCATCTACATCGTTCCTCAGAACACCTTTGGCCCCGATAAAAGTCAAATGGGGCTACCAGCTAAACCTAAGGAATCACCCTCATCCCAATAATTTCAAATCGACAGTCTATCTCCTTGGATTCTCAACAACAAGTACCACCTCCTGATGCTCCATACATAACCGGAATACAACTCCAGTCCATGACTTTCAAATTCTAAAACACAATTAATTTGATACACTGTACCTACCCTTTATTACTTCGTCCGCAAACGACTCAACACTCTAATGACCCCATACTACATGCCTTATCGTGCAACCCTGCACTACACAACTAAAATTGACTATTATACCTCACCTCGAGACTCTCTCGACAACCGTGATAACCTATAACCTTGGTCATCCACCGAGCCATGCAATTAACTCACAGAGCAGCAATTATTCGCAATACGCTCCTGTAGCTCTCAGAAATGGGGATCACCCCTAGGCAAACCAGTCTCTAAACAAGAACCTTACAAGACCACGAAATGATCCACATCTTGCAATCGGTCCTATGTCACCCTAGACTTACAGAGTCCAACAAGTCCCCTTAACAGTCGTATCCAATACGCTTCTTCGGACTATATCAGAACACCCGAAATACACGTCTACAACCCATAGACTACACTCGTGACTTGAGCAACCTCTATCACACCCACCACAAACCGGTTCGAAGAGAACCTCCACACTAAATCATGACCCAAGTCATAAACACTAACCCCCTAAGGTCATACCTGCCTCACGAAAACCTCACATCGCACACCTGGCCTCCACGATCACAGGAACCTGTGCACTAACACATGAAACTCATACGTCTCACCTTGGACACCGCATTGTGCTATACGCAATTGTTCAAAAGTTGTGCCCTCTGCATTACACTATGTAAACAATGAGAGGACTAAGATAACCATGCACCGAATAGCTCTATCCACGAGCTAAAAACCTACGCCATTCGTTCGATAAGAATCAGCACCCAAACAATCCTGGAGCAACCGAACTTCTCGCCTACTCAGGTCAAAATTGACACAACCATCTATATCGCTACAAGTGCTCCACTGTATAAGCAACCATCCCATGCCCGACCGCATATACGCGCGCGCGCGCGCACACACACACACACACACACATATACAAAACATGCCTATATATATATAATAACCAGAACATAAACCTTAACAGGACTGTGTCCTATCACATCAATTTAAACAACGAGTCCATTAATTCATTATTTAAATTAAACATCCCATTCATCATTATCATCTTTTCATATATTACTTACTTGCACAACCCGTGCTTGAATGTTCGTCACATTACCATGCACAACACACTTGTCATAACCTATACTCACTACTTTCCATCTTATCGCGTATAACATGCTTTCAATTACTTTCATAATTCATTTACACATACCAGCATCTAAACACCTAAGCACTTAGTAAATAGGCATGCCTTTCAAAATGTTAAACATTTAAACAGGTAACAAGTAAGTATGATTCATAAACAGTTAAGCACTTTAACACATAAGTACGCAAACATGCAATTCAACTTCCTATGCAATCCTAGGTAAGCCTCTACCCGTCATCCGAAAGGTATTCGAATCTAACACTCTGATACCAAATTTGTAACGACCCGAACCCGAAGGTCCGAATCGCTAACCGGGTTCTTACCCGAACTCGAGGTCATCTGGGCAATACCATCATATCCAAGGTTAATACATCATTGCTAATCAAATTATACAATTTTTATTGAATTTAAATACATAAATGAGGCTATCATGGCCATAAATACAACGTTATACACTATAAAGAATCTTAACGTCGTCTAGGTCCGTAAATGAGAGTCGTACCCCATTTTCTCCTCCGATTCTCTAAAAGTATTAAGATAAGGGGTGAGCTCAACACCTCAGTAGGTAATGCCTAAAATACCAGTTTTGGACTTCCTTGAGCCAACAACTAAAGAACGGGAATAGAAAAGAAGCCGGGGTCATGCAATTAGAGTTCGTACAACATTTATAATATAACAATCAATACACGCAGTCACATATCACAATTCTTCAAAATTATGCACATGATATGAAGTGTGATGTATCCCATCGCAAACTTGGTCTATACCGACTCAACACTCACTTTTTTAAAACCCGCAAACTGACTTTACCGAGGCGAGATTGATAGTTATCCCTGGTTCTAATTCTGGCAAGGCATGTCAACTAATAAACGGCCTAGTATTTACTTTTTCACACCCTACACCGGGCCGTGCTCCTTCTAGGTCAAGATAGCCCCAGACTTGCGAAATCCGGTTCATTTCTAAATCATTTCCTCACAATCATTTCCAAACACATTTCTTTAAAAAGAGTCATTTCAACCTCACTTTCCCAAACCATGCCCCATGCCATGAATGGAATCATACATGAATGAAAGCGATATAAACATGCTTGCAACTTTATCAATTTAGCCATTCATACTCATCATCATCATGTATATATATGTAACCTCAAGAAAGCAATTTAACACAAGGTATGCTCTTTACACAACTTTTGCAACCAAACACATATATATACATAATCAACATCATTATGAACATGCTTCGTCACATAAACACGTAAACACATAATCAACATTTAAATCTCGATATTTATCATTTTAAGCATGTTTAAAAAGAAATCAAATAAACGAACTTAACTGAAGTCAAAACGTGACGGTTCAGACATCCCTACCTCAAAAGTAGCCAAAATGCATCCCCGGTCGGAAAAGTTAACCCCAGTCAACGCGGTCAATGTCGGTCAACGTAAGTCAACACCGATCAATGGCGGTGGAATGGAAAACTGTTCCGTGGGAACGTAGCCAACGACGAGGATATTCTACTGTTCCAAAGGCGTGCCTTCGGAATCCGACTCCAAGTAGCCCAAAACCCCCTCTGAAGCCTTAGATCCAAAAACTTCAAAAATTCGTAAAATAATCACCACACCTCTGAAAGTTAAATTCTTTGACTATGTGATAGAGAACGACGAAAGGAACATTTTCTATCAAGTTCCGTCAAGGAACCAAGACCGAAAACCCGACTGATCGGCCAAAAAATGGGGGAAGAGCTTGAATCTCAAAAAGAAAAGAAAAAGGAAATAAGGGTGAGAGAGGGAGAGAGTAGGCTGCGACCTGAGAATGGAAAAACCAAAGAAAAGAAAAGGGCTTTAGCCTTTTTGTCACTATGTACTCAGGTGGGGTCCATGTGACCCCAAAATATCTCATCTCCCACTTATATGCATACACACATATATCTACATGCCACAACACACCTCTTGGTACGTATCCACTCAAACATGCACCAAATAAATAAATATGAAGTGCAATGACACTAAAAAAATAATCCCGTGCACGAAAAATTCGGGTGTGGATCTCGCTCGGTACCTCCCGGCCCGAAAAACTAAAAAATGTCGAAATGGCCAACAATGCATTTTTAAGAATCCTAACTCGAAGAAATGCCCCACCAACTCTAAGGACTCACCCGGCACACCCTACAGTGTCTAGCACACAAGACAAGGTACGAAAAATAAATGAAATAAAAATTTGAAAAAAAATCCAAAAACAATCCGGTACATTATAGAGTATCTCATGAAAAATCACACACTAAGTGGTCATGAGTCCTTCTTCTACCAGAGTAGACACATCACCTATATCCAGTTACTCATCTCATTTGGCGATATGCGCCTCATCCTTAACCATTAATTTTGAGACCTGAAGCTCGTATTATAGTGCACAATAATAAAATACATAATACATATAGTCATATCCTAACAATGTATAGCAACATAAATAGTATCATAGCCATATCGTGACAATGGCACAATCGAATGTTATAACCATTCCTTGACAATGGAATAACAAAGAATAAGTCTAAACTTATTAGCTAGCTCATTCAATAAATAAAACTATAACACCATAACACCATATGCTGACAATGGCGTAGATAGAACCATATACTGACAATGGTCCACTACAATCAACAAATAAAGATCATGCATAAGATCCTATAAAGAAGTTTCAAACGTGATTATAATAATGTTATCATCTTTTGCAATTGTTATAACAATACAAGCATTAATAATCATCATGTGAATAACTTACAACTCAAGTAAAGTCCATTATACCCAGGGGTGGAGCTAGGAATTTGTTTCATGGGGGGCGCCATATTAAAGAGGATAAATTATATATTTTTTCAACCGAATAATGCTGCAAGACAATAAGCCAAAAAATAGAACTGTAATATTGGTGGAATAATAACATTTAATAATTTGAAAAGTAATTATTTTTAAAAAATAAAAACATAAAATACTGACCTTAAGAGTCCTTTTAGCAACAAATTTAATTACCAAACTTTGAAGAGAAAAAAAAATAGTTTGAATAAAGGAATGCAACTTTTTTTTTTTTTTTTTAAGAGAATATAAAAGAAGAAGAAGAAGAAGAGGATGAGGAGGAGTAAGAATGAAAAGAAAGAAAAAATTAAAGATATTTTTTTAAAAATAATTATTTTAGTGGCCATTTTTGTAAAATTTTATAAATTATAGGCTTATTTGCAATAAAAATTAATTGGCCCAAGGGTAAATAATTATTTCAGGGGGCATTTTTCACTTGTTTTTAATTATAAATTATTGGCCTATGTGTAATAAAAATTAATGGTCATTTTCTAGAAAAAAATTAATTTAGGGGGGGCATTTTGAAAACTTTTATAAATCATAGGCCAATTAAATCAACTAAACGAACTATAGTAGCATTGGGACTCATGAAAACAAAATCAAAAAACCAAAACTCAACTGAGCTGGCTTTTTCTAAGAATAAGTCGGCCTTTTCTCCAACTGAGCTGACTCATTTCTGAATGAGTCGGCTTGGTTATCAATTAAGCCGGCTCGTTCTCCAGACGAGTCGGCTATTTCTGGAACCGTGTCGGCTCTTTCCTAACTGAGCCGACTCAGTTCTGCTGGGTTCCTTTTTCTCTGTTTTCGACTATTGTAAATCACTCCGATCTCCATAGTTAAGGGTCCTAAGCATGCAACTAAGTCCCATATGCATCCTTTAATTAATTCCAAGCAATTAAACATGTTTACAACAAGTTTTAGCATTAATTAATCCATTAAATCATCAAGTCATACAAGATATATACGGACATATATACACATATATATAACTATGTTCTAGTCCAATTTTATCATACAAACATGTTCTTTCTTTTTGTTTAAACATCCTAAGGTCGTCCTAAAGATGTATAGAACATGAGATTAAAGGAGATGAGTAGAACAAGAACTTACCTCAAGGGTCTTGGATCGAAAACCCTACTCTTTTCTTCTTTGTTCGTTTTCTTGACGCCGGCAGCCTTCGAGTTGCCGTCGTGTGTCTCTGCTGGTCCACGAACAACCCTCTTCCTTCCTTGGATCGGCTTCACAACCTCTCTCTCTCCTCTTTTTCTTTTTTTCTTCTTTCTCTCTCTCTTTCTTTCTCTTTCTCCATTGCACGTCCAGCCGCCTCTAAAGGCTATACATATGCTTAAGTATCCTAACTCCTAATCCTCGTCTGACTATAACTAAAATAATAATAATAATAATAATAATAAAATCGTATATGTACATACACATCATTTTATATATATATATATATATATATATATATATATATATATATATAGACACACATATCTATGGGCAATAATCCTTACCCATCTAGACTTCCTTCCAAGTATCCCAAGACCGGTTGAGTTGGTCTAATTAACAGAAGCCAAACCATCCCTTTTAAATAAACAATTAAATAAAATAAATTTATTAATTAAACACATAATCATTTAAAATAAAATAATTAATTAAACAACCTCAATGCCAACTAATCAATCACACAAAACAATTCGAAAAAAAATTCACATAATTCACAAATAAACATTTAAATCATTTAAACACTTAACAATTAGCCACATAAGCAAATTAAAATGCAATTAAAATAATTAAATAAATCCTCTAAAAATCATGGGTATTACAGTACTTGTCGGAGGTGATAGGAAAATTGTGTGGTAGAGCCTTGATTTTCCGACCGATACGTGGTTGCTGGGAATGAATGTCACGATCAGGCATCGCCTGGCTTGTTGGAAGAGCTCCGTCGATCCGTCGTTGGGAGAGTATTCACTGCAGCTGAAGCCGCCGGAGTATAGAGAATTGGAATAAGTTCAGGGCCGGCCCTGGCCCAAGGCGACCAAGGCTGTCGCCTAGGGCCTCAAAATTTTGGGGGCCTCAAATTTTATAGGCCCATGTATGATGGGCTACAAAAGAAAAAAAAAAAATTGTAACTAAATGTATCAAATCATTTAAGGGGCCTCAAATTTTATAGGCCCATTAATGTTGGGCCACCAAAAAAAAAAAAAAAATTATAACCAAAATGCAACAAATAAAGGACCTCAAGAATGATAGGCCACCAAAAAAAAAATTTATAACCAAACCGTAACAATTGAAACTCGCCTCCAAATTTAGGGCCATGAAAATGGAGCAAAAATGATGAACCAGCCTCCAAATGCAGCAAGAATGATGGGCTATCATCTACTACTAGGGCCTCATATTTAAAGTTCGCCTAGTGCTTCTCAAGAATTTTTCAATCTCAGGGCCGGCCTTGAGTGCGATTGAAGAGAGACCATTGAATTCAATTTGTTGGTGGTGAATTTGAGTGTGAGAGATAGAGTTTCAATGCTGGTGGTGGGGTTTTTTCATGTGTAAGAAAGAATAAAAGAAAGAACAAGTGGTGGTTGTGGGGGGTGGTGGATGTGGCGGTGGCAACAGATGGGTATTAACTTGAGATGCATAGGTTCTTTTGGTCCATTAAAAATGGTTATATTAGTAAATTTATACTTTCTATGTGATTATTGACCAGTTAAAAGGTTAAATGGTCATTTGTTGTGTTAAAGAGTGCCAATGAAAAGAAACCTCAAAGGTTTCAGTGCAATTTACTCTATGTTTTTTTACATGGATGGCACAAAAGTAAACTAGAAAGTCCCATAGAGTGTTTGGTTAGTAAAAAACAAGAAGAGGATAAGATCTTCTCTTCCTTTGAAGCCCAAACGAGTGGGCCAACAATGCCAAGAAAGTGAGGTTCCTTGTACCCTGTTCATGATTTACACCTTGTCACCATGCTGGAATATCTCATACAGTAGTTGAGAATAATCTTTTGAACCCTTAAAAAAATGGTTCAATATATAATTATCAGTGCACTTCTGTCGTTTTGTTGTTATATAGTATATTAATATATATATATATATATATATTGATGTATTTTTTTTTTGGATAAATTTAAAATCATGTAGTTTCACCACGAGGCTTTCAACTCCACAATTTCAAAAACAGATTCCAAATTTGACATAGAAATTTATTTATTTATTTATTTATTTTAAGGTTTGGTGAAGCAGCGTTTCACTTGTGTATACAATTAAAATATGGTGAGTTTGGTACTGTTTAATAAAACTAAAAATTAAGTATTGAAAATTTCAAGTATTAAATTATAAACGTTGAAATTTTAAGTGCTGAATTTATTAATCTGTAAAGTTGTTTGATATTTTATTAATTTTAAGTACTAAATATATTTATTAAGATTGTTTGTTAAATGCAAAAGCTGAAATATGAATGTTGTATATATTACATTTTTTTCTTGAATATCTTCTACACATCATATTATTATAAAAGATACTATATTAAAACATAAACATATATATAAAATAATGAATTCTACCAAAGAAATATATCAATTTAAAATGTACATTAATGTCAAAACTGATTATAAAAAATTCAAAATCAACATATAAAATGAATAACTTATGAAAATGAAACATTTATGAGAATGATATTAGATTTCAAGCACAAATCATTCGATTTTTATTTATATAGTAGATTTGCATCATAACAATGGTGTGAGGGTTTCATTACATGATTGTTGATTATAAACTTGAGTGAACCATGCCGTATATATATATATATATATATATATATATATATATATATTGTTGATTATAAACTTGAGCGAACCCTGCTGTATATATATATTTATATATATATATTGTTGAATATTATTTATATTTACATTATTTGAGAATAAAAATAAAATGAAACATTTGAAAAATTGGAATAAACTAAAAAATAAAAATCCATCGCTAGATAGTCTATCAAGACGTTTAATTTCAAAAGATGTCAAGAGTAGAACAAGTGATGGAGAACTTAAAAATATAATATTGGAAGGTAACATATTCATTAACAAAATATTTTCCTAAAATCAGTTAGCTTAGCCCTAATAAAATATAAAAATAAAATAAAATAGGTACAACTTATCGAAAATAAATTTAAAAAGAAGTAGGACTTCTTTGTCATGTTGAAAATTTTATAGTACTTAATGAATGCAAAAGGAGTAATTTTCTCTTTATCTCTCGGCAAATGAAAAATACGGTTCCAAAACTTTTCTTTGCGCGTTTCTAGATATATTGATGTGGTAGTTGATCGGGGACAATGGAAGAGATGCCAGAGCCTCTGATTGACGATTTTGATGATTATGAAGAAGACCAAACATCCAATCTTGATGATGAAGAACGCAAGATCAAGAATTTCATGAAAGATTTGCCGAGTGCAGTGTCTTTCCAGCGCCCGGATTCGGAAGACCATCTGTGGTTATCTTGGAGTGAGCCAACTTTCCCTCCTTGCAGTAAGCTGTTTTTCTATCTCTCTGTGTCTGTCTTGACTGTCTCTCCCTTAATTTCTCACCTTTTTCTGTTATTAACAGAAAGGTTAAATATCTATTATATCGTTGGCATCGAAATTTTATTCAATAGGCAGCTTAGCTTCCATTCACCCAATGTTTTTTTTAAATAAAGGAAAAGTAATTGGATCTCTATCTTACTGGAAAACCACCGTCTGTATATTATATGAAATAATGTTCTTCCAATGAACGTGTAGGTGTCTGGACCACAAATCAACGGATCATTACAGGCAATATCAAATCTGCGCTTCTACACTTCCATCATAATTATTATGAGAAAGTTCTAATACAGTTTTGGGCACCCATCACAACAGAAACAGGGTGTGTACAGCTTGTTACTTCAGACCAACCTTTTGGTCTTACTTATGATGTTGATGAAAGACTTCTTAAGTATAGGAAGCAGTGTTTGCAATACAAATTTAATGTGGATGGGGAACAAATAGAACACATCGGAATCCCTGGCCGTGTTTTCCACCAAAAATGGCACGAGTGGATACCACATGTGCAATATTACTCTACCAAAGACTACCCACTGCGTGATATCGCTCTAGCTTGCGATATTTTGAGTTGTTCTTCTTTTCCAGTATTTCAAACCTCTTTCCAGGACTGCGTTGGAGTACTCGAGTTTGCTGCAACTAGCGATTACGATTTATGCTGCATGTGTCATTGTTTTTTGAAAGATGAGCTCAAGGTTTGTTCAACCCCTAATTTGTACTTATATTCTTCTAATTAATTTTTTGATGAGGACTTAGATGATAATGTATCATAGTTGGATCTTACAGCGTGCGGGTCTGAAAACTTCTTTGTGTGAATGGATTTATTTGTTAGGTAAGGTCCAAATGTGTGATTTGGTACTCTTTTTTTCCTTATTTATATATGTTTTCACTACTCTGTTCTCATCGGCAAATGTCTATACCAAACAACACTTGCAATCCAGTAGGCTAATGGATATATATGTTGGGATTTATATGCCTTGGCATAGCAAATTTCTATTTGGATTAAAGTGACATATGTTCGTGACATATCTGAAATATTTATGATTTATATAATTGGTGGATTCAATGTATTATGTTTTAATTTATTTTGGAATTGATAGTGTCCATTTGATTACGAGAGATATTTATATATGTATGTGATGGCGATCAATATATGAATATAAATGGTAATTATAAATGGTTCATAGTCGGTAATTATGAATGGACTTATAATTAATTAAGACTTCAACTGGATCCGCGTTAGGTTGAGATATATTACGAGAGCCATCGTATACAATTGCTCCCTATCACCGTCATGGCATTTGACTTTTAAGTATGAGAAAATTATAGACTCTTTTATTAATTAATAATTACTTTGATTTATTCGGCGGATTCTTCGGGATCCTTAAATCGACACTTTGGGTAGTTATGTAATTAATAGTTAGAGGGTTATATTTTCAATATTTGTATCATTGCTACTTGTATTTATTTTGTATTGATTATGGTTGATCACAAAGTAAATTCGAAGGTCTTCGTGTGTTTTTAGACAAAATGATTTATTATATATATATTTATTTAAATTATTATTTTTGTCAAACAAATGTTTTATTGTGATCGAGCCAAAAATAATCAAAGGTACCAAAATAAATATATTAATTAAGTAGTCGGATTGATGACTTTATTTATCCGATAACTAATTATGTATAGAGGGGTCAAAATGCAATATTGACTTAAAGGTTATTTATTATTTAATTGGAATTCAATTAATTTCTTTTAGTGGAGTAGAAATTAATTTATGAATTAATTGAATTGGGTCCATGGATCGGGCCAATTATTAATTCATTGTAACCAATAAAATAATAGGCCCAATGGATTCTCACTCATAACCCAACTTGATATTGGAATCATATTAGATTTGAGACATATGAATTAGAGATTGAGAAGGATTTGTTGTTTCCTTTTCTTTATTTTTATATTGCCTATAAATATACATGGTCTATGTATATTTTGTGGGTGATTTTTAGAAGAAGGAAAAATGAATTTATTTTCTCTCTCTAGAAAATTAGGGTTTATGTTCTCATCTAATGGAGGTTCCCACAAGCCTAGTTTTCCAAGGTCATTCATGGAGGGTTATGAGTAATTTCTAAAGGCAAAACAATTACCACGAAGATGGAGATCCAAGGAGAAGGTTTCTTGCTAAGGGATTTACAATAAGTGAGAACATTCACTTTAGAGGAAAGATTTAAAAGTTTACTCAGACCTTTGATATAAGTATTCAATCCATTAATTGAATGATACATCATATTTTTATTTTTGCATAAAACTTGTCTCTATGTGATGAATCAAGATCTATGAATCAAAATCCCTTGAAAAGTTTTTAAAACTTGCACGTTTCCCAACAGATGATATTCTTATAGAATTAGTAACAAATGAAAGGATAATCAAATAGTATAAGTATTCCTATCAATCTAACCTAGTCTATACCATCTTCTTCTAGGCCCAAGTGGAAGGGCAAAGTAAAGAAGAAGGATGATAATAGGACTAGGCTAGCCCAAAACATGGGTATCCAAAAGGTTAAAGTGAATAAGGCAGTGTATGTTGAGGGCAAAGAAAACTGTTTCTTTTGTCGCTAACTAAGACACTAAAGGACAAACTGTCTAAGCAATGACGTGGCATAGGAAAATATACATTTAATCATTGAGCCATGTTATGTGGTTGTATCTATTAATTCCTGATGAATAGATTCTTGAGCCACTAAACATGTTTGCAATTCATTGCAAGGATTTCAGGAATCCAGAAGCCTTGATGATATGGAATATATTTGTACTTGACCTGATGTTAAGGTTGTAGCTAAGTCAGAAATTAGAGAGTATGAGGATATTAGTATTAGAGAATTATCTTTATGCACAGAGGTTAGACGCTATCTAATTTTTGTTTTACTTGTGGTTTATAAAAACTGGATCGTTATTTTGTAAAACTGGTTTTATAAAATTGAATAGATATGCGATTGCTTATGGTGCATTGAAAGATGGTTAATATACTATAATCACAAACTCTTAAGATTTGTAGGATGTAGAAACTAATGTTGCATCTTTAGATTGAATGTTAAAAGAAAATTTGTTATTCCTGACTCATTGTATTTTTTGGTGTCTATTTTTGGGTTGTAATCAATCAAAATGAGATTCAAAGATTGGTCAAAGAAGGTTTATTACCTAGTGAGGCAGAGGAGCCTAAACCAAACTTGTGAATCCTGTTTTGAAGGATAGATAACTCTAAGGGCTTAATCAGTCAAATGAAATAGACATAAAGAACAATTGGAGTCGGTACACACGGACACGTGTGGTCTTATGAACATTCAATCAAGATTACTCACGTTTTGGATAAATTTACCTGTTGCGACACGAGTCTTATACTTTTGGTATATTCCGAGAGGGTCAAGACTGATGTGGAGCACAGATTAGGTAAACTTATCAAGACACTTCGATCTGATCGAGTATATGAGTATTTCTTGGGATAGTGCAAAGACTATATGGTCAATGAGGGTGTTGTGTACCAGTTTTCCGCAATTGACGCTAAATTAATTTAGGTGTCAAATAGGAATAACAGAATTCCACTTAACATGGTTAGATCTATGATCAGTTATGCCACATTATCTCTTTTATTTAAGAGTTTAGCGTTAATGACATCGATACGCATTATGAACTGCATTCCATCTTAGTTTGTCTCAAGGATACCGTTGAACTGTGTTTTTGACTAAATCTTAGTTTGAATCACATGCATAAATGGGGTAGTCTTGCACATGTGCGCTTGATATGGACAAGTAAGTTGGAAACAGATCATATGCATGATAGATTTGATAGCTACTCTAAAATGTCACTAGGACGGATTATTTTATGATCTCAATGATAAAAGTTGATTGTTTACACTCATTGTTTATCTATAGGAGAATCATATTATGAATCACATACCTAGTAGCATAGTGTTAGAGAATATGGTAAGAGTACCAGATGTACCACATATGAACACACTTAGTATAGAGATTTAGAATTATAGATGAATTCCCTATTGATGCATCAACATCATCTAGTACACAGATTCCTTCATCGGTACATTGATGTAGTGGGAGGATAATTATCCAATCTGACAGAATCATGTTTTTAGGTGAGACCGTTATGGACATCCCTGTTAAACATGAGTTGGACCCAATAAGCTACACGGAAGCGTGAACCGATATGGATACAGATCGTTTTGGCGAGTTACTATGAAATCAGAGTCGGAATCTATGTATTCTAATAAATTTTGGGATCTTGTAGAACTTTCTAGTAGGGTGACACCTATGGAAGGCAAGTCAATCTACAAAAAGATACCAGAAGATTTCTTAGTGCATAAATCATGAGTGTACAAGGGAATGTCATTATTTTTCTGATTCTATATATATTGATGACATCCTACTCATTTTTAATGACGTGGAAGTTTTGTCATTAATAAAAAGGTAGTTGTTCAATTACTTTTAAATGAAGGATTCTCAAGATGTAAGCTATATTCCTAGGATCAAGCTTTTGCAAGATCAGGTTAAAAGGAAAATAGGCTTATCTTAATAATCCTACATTGATAAAGTTTTGACCAGGTTTGGTATGCATAACTCAAAGAATGAATTCTTGCTTTATTGATATGGATTGCTCTCTCTATTAAGTAGTTTTCTAAGACTAGCAGATGAGATTGAGCAAATGAGACTGAAACTATATGCTTTGGCTTATGAGAGTCTCATATATGCCATGGTCTATACCAAATAGGACATTCGTTACATTGTAGGGATAGTCAGATGATATCAGTCCAATCCTGGACTTGATAACTGGTCTGTTGTGAAAAATATCATTAAGTATCTAAGGAGGACCAAGGATATCATACTCAGTTATGGATGTGATGATATGGTCCTAGTCAGGTTTGCTAGTTCTGATTTTCAATCAGAAGTAGATACTATGAGGTTCATGACTTAGTGTATGTTCATTTAATGGAAGGGAAATCAGTTGGTAGATTGTTAAGCAGATTTCAACTGCTGACTCAAACCTGCAGGTGGAATACATTGCAGCCTTAAAGGCGGCAAAGGAAGCCTATTGGTTTGATCTCACTGATTTAGAGGTTGTGGAGTATACTAGCCTGCCTATTGAGCTATGTTGCGACAATAGTGCAGAAGTAGTCCAAACCAATGACCCAAGGTTCTATAGAGGAACAAGATACACTGAGAGGAAGTATCATGTTCTACATGATATTGTCCGGCAAGAAAATGTACTTGTAGCCAGAACATTGCAATGGAACACAACTTTGTTGATTCATTATCAAAGGTGTCACTGATCAATAATTTTGATCATCATCTGGATAACATTGGAGTTAGGTGCAATTTGAATTGGCTATGAGGGCAAGTGGGAGCTGTTGGGATTTATATGCCCTAGCATAGCAAATTCCTATTTGGATTAAAGTGACATATGTTCCTGACATATCTGAAATATTTATGATTTATATAATTGGTGGATTCAATGTATTATGTTTTAATTTATTTTGGAATTGATAGTGTCCATTTGATTACGAGAGATATTTATATATGTATGTGATGGCGATCAATACATGAATATAAATAGTAATCATAAATGGTTCATAGTCGGTAATTATGGATGGACTTATAATTAATTAAGACTTCAACTGGATCCGCGTTAGGTTGAGATATATTGCAAGAGCCGTCGTATGCAATTGCTCCCTATCACCGTCATGGCATTTGACTCTTAAGTATGAGAAAATTATAGACTCATTTATTAATTAATAATTACTTTGATTTATTCGGCGGATTCTTCGGGATCCTTAGACCGACACTTTGGGTAGTTATGTAATTAATAGTTAGAGGGTTATATTTTCAATATTTGTATCATTGCTACGTGTATTTATTTTGTATTGATTATGGTTGATCACAAAGTAAATTCGAAGGCCTTCGTGTGTTTTTAGACAAAATGATTTATTATATATTTATTTATTTAAATTATTATTTTTGTCAAACAAATATTTTATTGTGACCGAGCCAGAAATAATCAAAGGTACCAAAATAAATATATTAATTAAGTAGTCGGATTGATGGCTTTATTTATCCGATAACTAATTATGCATAGAGGGGTCAAAATGCAATATTGACTTAAAGGTTATTTATTATTTAATTGGAATTCAATTAATTTCTTTTAGTGGAGTAGAAATTAATTTATGAATTAATTGAATTGGGTCCATGGACCAGGCCAATTATTAATTCATTGTAGCCAATAAAATAATAGGCCTAATGGATTTTCACTCATAGCCCAACTTGATATTGGAATCATATTAGATTTGAGACATATGAATTAGAGATTGAGAAGGATTTGTTGTTTCCTTTTCTTTATTTTTATATTGCCTATAAATATACATGGTTTATGTATATTTTGTGGGTGATTTTTAGAAGAAGGAAAAAGGAATTTATTTTCTCTCTCTAGAAAATTAGGGTTTATGTTCTCATCTAATGGAGGCTCCCACAAGCCTAGGTTTTCCAAGGTCATTCATGAAGGCTTATGAGTGATTCCTAAAGGCAAAACAATTACCACGAAGATGGAGATCCAAGGAGAATGTTTCTTGCTAAGGGATCTACAATAAGTGAGAACATTCACTTTAGAAGAAAGATTTAAAGGTTTACTCAGACCTTTGATGTAAGTATTCAATCCATTAATTGAATGATACATCATATTTTTATTTTTGCATAAAACTTGTCTCTATGTGATGAATCAAGATCTATGAATCAAAATCCCTTGAAAAGTTTTTAAAACTTGCACGTTTCCCAATAATATATTAGATGAAATTAAAAGAGGCTTGGAAGTGGTGTGCAAAACTCACAACTTACCTTCGGCAAAGAAGTGGGTTCCGTGTAGGCATTTCAATGGCTTGGCCTTCGATAGCTACGATCCGTTTGATGTAAGTTGTATGGGACAAGTCTTTCACAATCAATCCAGAGCATCTTGTCTTCTAGATAATAATCTGAAGGATTTCTTCTATGAGTGGAATGACTTACAAAAAGGGCAGGGAGTTGTTGGGAGCACATATCAGTCACATAAACTATGTTTTCTGTAGAGATGTAACTCAATTCAGCATAACTCAATACCCCTTCCTGCCTGGTGCACGCCGTTTTGGGTTAAGAGGATGTTTCGCGATTTGCTTGCAAATTACTTAGGCCAAAAATTATGATTACATACTAGAGTCTTTTTTCAATCCTGAAAACACATATGGTGAAGACCCAACTACCTTTTTGTGCTCGCTGTTTGAAACAATCAAGCAACATTTCCCAAGCTTTAAGCTTGCTTCTGGAGAAGAACTATCAATTGAATTTATTGAACCTCGTATGAATCAGGAGACTGATTCTTTTCAATGCCAAACTACTTTATCTCCATCTAGGCCTGAAGTCTTACATAATGGACAAGAGATGATGCAGCCTTATTCATCAAATCAACAGCTAATAGTTGAAGTTGATAATATCAACAATGAATGGAATGCTGTTAATGCAGAGCAAAATAACATTTGTATTTCTACTCAATGCCAAATTACTAGATCTCCACTTGGGCCTGGTGTCTTAAATAATGGACAAGAGCAAAATAACGTTCCCGTTACTCGTTCAGATGATGAGGCACGCATGAATCAGGAACCTGATTCTTCTGAATGCCAAAGTATTGTATCTCCGCCTGGGCTTGAAGTCTCACATAATGGGCAAGAGATGACACAGCCACATCCACCAAATCAGCCAGTAACAGAGGAAGTTAAAGTTGATGATATCAACAATGTTAGAAATGTTACTGCAGAACAAAATAACACTCATGGATCTTCTTCAGAGGATGCAACTTCAATCACTTATGAGGAGCTCAAAAAACATTTCGGGAAGAAAATTAAAGATGTTGCAAAGATGTTTCGTGGTAAGCTTACATACTAATTGAACTTGTTGCTTGTAATCCTGCACTTATTATTTTCAACTTTTGAGTTTCTTCTTATAGAAATAATATTTTATTCTTTTGCACTTACAAATTATATGATTTTTTGCTATTGAATTCTTATTTTTGCAGTGAGCAGATCTACATTTAAGCGTATATGCAGAGACAAAAAAAATCAGCCGCTGGCCACAAGATAAGGGAAAAAAGTTTAAAGGCTCTTCCTCTAGACGAGACCCTCCATGTTCTGAGTTGCCGGCTAAGAATCTCGTGGCTACTGATGCTCACATGACTCCACTTGCAAGACCACCACCAGAAGTAAGGATGATGACTATAAAGGTAACCTATGGAGATGATATGATAAAGTTTCAATTACCTTTTTCATCAAGAATGGTGGAGTTGGAAGAGGAAGTATCCGAGAGCTTGAAATTAAATGTTGGAACCTATAAGATCAAATATATAGATGATGCTGGCGATCGGATTTTAATAACCCGTGACAAGGACTTGTAGTATTGTATGAGTGCTTCCAATTCATTGGGCATGGATACAATCAAAATGTTCATTGAGCCCATTACCAAAATATCTCCTTCAACCTGACTACTTAAGCAAGTATGTTCCTAACTATGTGTTGATACCAAGTAATCAAATTATTCTTCATTATGTGTTTATGTATATCAGTAGTTTCTATGTCCTAACTCCCACTTTGTTCCCTAGTATTGTTGCGTATTCTACTAGTGTAATTTGAATTTCAAAGTTTGCATACATTTCAGATTCTAATTTTTTTTTGGAAGGTCATTCAGATTCTAAATTAATTTTTTCATTTGATGAGCTAATTATTTGTTGTAGATATACTTCCATTGATTAGATGGTAGTACGCACAATGACGGCAGCTCAATTTGGCCCCATGACTCACATCGACGAACCCCCGACCTTCTTTTTGGATGGCAAAGGCGTACCATAAAACTATTATAGCCTTTGGCCACTCTTTCAATTTTTAGAACAAACAACTTCTTAGTTGTTATGCAGCCAAAATTGAGCCACAAAACTCGGTTTTCTTATACATTATTTCAAAAGCCAGAGGTTTAAAAATGCAAGTTCTCAAGTTTTCATAGAAGCTAATAAAGCATTGGAATTCTTAAATTCTAAATATCATAAAATCATAAAAGGCTTTCCTAAAAAATGATCTCTAAAAAAAATCATAAATTTTTAAGGGGCCTAAAAGCATTGGAAATTTTTTTTTTTTTTTCCCCTCTTAATTACTGGTTAAAAGTCATAAAATACACTTTAAATATACACAAATCCTAAAATTCACAAAATTTTTGGTACAATTCTTTTAAGAAATAATATTTGAAAATGTTTTAAAATCCACAAACCTTGGATTACAAAAAATTATGTGTAAATGAAATAAACCCTAGAATTTGTAAATTTTAGGTCTAGCTTTTTAAGAATCATTATAAATTTAGGTCTAGGCTTCTTAAGAATCATGGATTAATAACCTTTTGCTAATTTTGCTAAATGCAATTGTGATGTTGTGGCCCGAATTTGGTGTCGGGTTGTGTTGCGATCCATTTACGACCTACCGATCTATTGAGAGAGCTTTGTGAGAAAATTTTTGACCCGTTTTTTGCTCATGGGTCATTGATGCGACCCGAGCGTGTGCACAAAATAATGCACAACACTTTGAGTTTGGAAATTAGTGTCAAGTGGGCATCATACTTTAAATTTATAAACCGCTTAACACCTATACTATGTAGTATGAGTGAGAAGGGATCGTCCTAAGAGATTATACGTGTTGGAATTTAACTTCGACACTAGCGTATCAAAAGATTGCAAAAGAGATTTGATGAGATGATTAAACTACTTCAATTAATGAAAATACAATTAAAATAAACTAATTAAAGATAGGGATTTAAGAGATGAGAAGAGAGGACTTAGGGTGTTGGAATCACCACTAACCTCATGTAATTAACCACTTGCTTTCCATTAATGGTGAATACATTGTTGTGAACCAATTGCAATATTAAGCATGGACCATCTAATTTAAGCATGAATTGTCTTACCTAAACTAATTGTAACACAACCCATCTAGTTTAAGCATGACCCATCTAGGTAGTAACAATTGTAGCACACATCAATCTAGAGAATCATGGAATTTGCAATAATAAGCCATGGAATATCTAAGTAATCATAGATTGTCTACCTACCTACAAGCATGAATTAAATTGTAGAACAATCCATCAAGCATAAGTATAGACCATCTAATTAATTGACAAACCCATTCAATGAAAACCCATGCTTAGCCATCACTAAATCCTTAATTAATCACACATAAACATGCAACCAACATAGAGAATCTAGTGTAGAGATCAATTTCTAAATAATCACGCATAAGACAACATGTAATCAAATAGAGAATCAATAGAAAGAATTAATTCATATGAATCATGTAAGAAATAATTCCTAATTTAATCACACATAGGCATGTAAACAAACTAGAGAATTAATAGGAAGAATTAAACCATAGAAATCATAGAAATATACCAAGATTCATGAAATTCACAAGGCTAGAACACTAATCACAACAATATATATAAATCCCCAAAATTAGAAATATAAGGGTTTAGATTACACAAGACTTAGGGCTCATTCAAGCCCTAAGTGTAGATCTAGCCAATCATGGAGGAGGTGGATGTGGTCATGGAATCAAGCTCCAAATATGGCTCCATCTTCTTCTTCCTCTTCTTCTTCTTTGAAGCTCTAGAGATGGAGAGAGAGAGAGAGTGGTCTAGAGATGGATCTTGAGATGTGCCTCCACTTCCCTCTTTTCTTCTAACCCTAATCTCTAACTTTGCTAGAGAGAGAAATAAAAGATACAATATAAAAATAAAAAGATAAAAGCTTCTTTACAAATGGGTCACTTCCCTTTATATAGAAGGTCCTTTTCTTAGTCACTAAGTCAAGAATATTGCTTCAAAAATATATAATCCCGTACTATGTGATAGGTGGACTTTTGGGCGCGCACGGAATAAGACAGCTCGCTGCCAGCAATGTTCGATCGATCAGAGAAGTTGGATCGATCAGAGAAAAAGTTGGATCGATCCAACTTGGCAGCTTTTCAGGATCAGCCTCTTTTTGCTCCAAATCAGCCTCCTTTTGCTCCAGATCCTCACTAAGACTTAGTTTGACTCCAAAAAGGCCTTAAGAAACCATTTTTAGCCCATTTTAACATTATTGACCTGAAATAGACAAAAACACAAATAAGTACTAAAACGAAAAAATAAGATAGATAAAGGTCATAAAATACTCAAGTTTAAGGGGTTTAAAAGTGTACTTTTCAGCGCTCATCACACCCCCAAACTTAAATATTGCTAGTCCCTAGCAATGAACTACGAAGTAAAGAAATGAAATGAACAACTAAACAATTATAACTAGAAAGCAATAAATGGATAACATCACTTTCGTAGGGAAGACGATTGCATTTAGCACATGCAATAAGCCTTTTAAACCCCTAGGTTACCCCTAGTGGACGAGTGAAGTCTCGTGAGGGTTTCCAGAAATGATACTCATAAACATTAAGCTCATTCTTTCAAAAGAGGTACCAATATTGCAAACAAGCATTGGGAGAAAACTACCTCAAGTATGCAATTTGTTAACCATTTCCAAGCATTCTTCCAAAATCTCAACATCAAGCAAGTAAATATGGTCCTCCACACATCAATAAAATGATCATGCAAATCAAAACAATTCTAGAATCCTTTTAAGTGGACCGGCATCAAATATGTTGCTATCTAAGCCAACTAAAGAATTAATCACATCCTTACCCTCAAACTAGCATACAAATCTAGTACCAATTATCAAGACAAAAAGTGGACCTTTTATTGAAGTTTATTGTTCTAGGTGTGCTTATTCTTTTCACTCGAATTTTTTTTTTTTTTTTAAGGGATCAAATATGGAAGTATAGTGCAATGTGTTGATCTCTTAAGCTTTCTAGTGATTTATGAGGTCGAGTGTTAGGTCAATGACTCCCAAACCAGACGGCTTTAGGGCACTAAGTGTTTAAATACCC
Source organism: Cornus florida (assembly GCF_030987335.1). NCBI lineage: Eukaryota > Viridiplantae > Streptophyta > Magnoliopsida > Cornales > Cornaceae > Cornus > Cornus florida. The sequence continues at coordinate 53,640,859 of NW_026775574.1, read as the reverse complement.
CTACGGACTTACAAGCTCAAATCAACTAGGTTACAAATCAAAAAACTTCCCTCTAATCATTTCCCACTTCTCACCATTTGGGAGAAGTCCTCACTTTTTATTACTTTTGCTTTTACTTTTGCTCTTTTTTTTTTTTTTGTAAGCAAGTTCAATTATTAACCTAGAGTTTGGGCCCTCCACCTTTCGGTGCAAGAAGTTCAGTGCTTGATGAGGCTAGAATCCCGGCTACTTAGTGAAAAGGGGTTGTTATCCACCTTTATCAAGAATGAAAGCTTTCAATGCACTATTAGTTCAATTGGGATATAACCAATTCAATAATCAATAAAAGTATGTACCCCACAAATGAATGCTAGTGTGCGCTTGTGCTAGTGTAGAATCCCAAAGTGAATCTCAAAACAATCACAAAATCAAGATGATGTGGACCACAAGTGCAAGCAAGATATCAATCTTTCGAAAAATTTACCCCAAAATGGCATCCACAAGGCATACAAGGAGTATTGAACTCTCAAGTCAATCAATTTTAAAATTTTAAGCAATATAGTCCTCAAAAGATCAAAATCATAGCTAACATGGATCTCCAATTTTAATCATGCATTTAAAGTTCAACTTTAAGTAGAATGCAACAAAGACACCTTACCCCCAAATTTAAACCGCACATTGTCCTTAATGTGCAATGAGAACAATGAAAAAGATGGAAAGAGTATACCGTGGTGGCAAAGATATGAAGCCTGGTAGTGATCCAATTCGAAAGACGTCTCCCCCAAACTTGGAATCAACAACCTAGTTGAATAACCACACTAACAACTCACATCAAATATCAAATGGGATAAGAATAATCAAGCATTTTAAGGCAATATAGCATAAGATAAAAGAGAGATATGAGATCAAGCCCAATATAAATCATAAGGTATGCATGACTACTCATAAGGGCACAATGGTGAATCTTTTTTTTTTTTTTTTTTTTAATATTTTTCATTTAATGAAGGTAAGTATATACAAAATGCAAGAAAAACGAAGAGTAAAATGCATGAACAAAATGCAAAAAGAAAAATAAAGAAGGTAAAATGTAATGAAAGAATATATACAATGCAAGAAATGAAAAACAGTATGTACAATGCAAGAAATGAAAAAGAATATATACAATGCAAGTATATACAAAATTTTCTTACTTTTTGTTTTTCATTTTTATTTTTTTAATTTTTTTATGAAAGTATGTACAATGAAACAAAGTGCAAGAAAAATAAAGAAATAAAAATGCAAATGAACATGAGCTATACAAAAGATAAAAGACACAACGTGTCATGTGGGTGCTAAGTTTAACGTCTCTAACGTCTTGTCTTAGAATTCATATTGGCATAATTATACACTTTACATTCCTATAGTGACAATGGGAATGTGAATTTATGAAATGGTTATATTGGCATGTTAATTGATAATTTGTATAGATTATATTAAAGGAAGATGGACCGTGCTACACCTTTAGGTTAATTTATGTCAGGTAGATGGTCCATACCAACTAAAGATAACCTATGATAGATAATCGAATTTCATGTGTTTCAACATACAATTGAAGGACCTTGATAGGCCATGCCTAGGGAAGATGGTTCATACCACAATTTAGTTTAGGTGGATAAGCCATACCAATCAAAGATGGGTTATGCTTAGTCCTGAAATGTATGAATTTCTAAAAGATGTTGTAGTTGTTTTATACTTCTATTGTGACGGCCCCGGTTTTTAGGCCAGTGCATCCCAAGATAAACCTAACGTAAATCCAATGATGAATCTATAATGCGGAAGCAAAAGGTGTAACAATGGTCTCTAAGAATACTACACATTTATAAAACACCAATGTCGTCCTCAATGAAGTCACGAAACCCAATGAAAACAAATGCGGAAACGTCTCAAAAACGGATAAGAATGAACCTAGGGGCAAAATGGTCATCTCTGAAAATATAGATTCAGATACTACTGAGCAAACTGCTAGAGAGATAATAAGAAAACCAATCAAGATGGACTCAAGAATTGAATGATTCGGAATCCGGACAAAGGAGAAACAGCAAAACAATGAAAAACGGACATACAAAGCAAAAAGGGTAAACTGGTAATTATTCAGGAAGATCCAAGTGCAACCGAGCACACCGTTGGAAAGACAGCAAAAGAATAGTCAAGTTCAACAAAAAACATTCACTCGATTTGGAGTCTGGACGAGGGAGAAAGGTCAAAAACAAGAAGAAGGTCACGACAGCTATAGTGCTGCTGACCCACTGTTGCTGCAACTGAGAGTAAAAACCCCCTCCGAAATTGAGTTTTCCACCCAAACTCATGGATGGAAACAAAAAAAATACATTACAAAATGCTCAGAATGCCCCCAAGAAAATCAGGTCAAAAGGGTGAAAATCAGTCCTAGCTACTGCCCAAGAAAAGGAAATGGGGCTTCGGGTGGCAGCAAGGATTTTTCGGAAAAAAATGGGTTTTTGAGGGCCAAGATGATGTTTTCTGGAAAACACAAAGAAGAAACCCCATTCAAAATCGAGTTTTCTATCCAAGAACGCGGGCGAAAATAAAAAAAATACATTGTGAAATACCCAAAATGCCCCTGAAACAGAATAGGGTAAAAACTCAAAAAAAATGCAATCTTAAATTTTTGTTTCATCAAGAAGGGTATAGTTTGCCAAAGTGAACATGTAAGTATATGTAGTATTATAAAGTAGACGTTCTACAATGGCCTACGACCTCATGACATGTTGTATGTAAAACATGACCCTTCAATACATGAAATCTCCTAACTTCCATAAGCAATAATGAAGTTAAAAATTTGCATACATATCACATAAGTGTCTTTGGCCCTTGGCCTCATTACATATAAGTCAAATACATTGCATAGAGTGTACTTATGTACACATTACATAAATGAAATCAAATATACACATTTTGACAAATAAGACTACAAGTGGCATTTCAAGCCAACCTTTACAAAAATTAAAATCTTCAAGTTTTCAATCATCCAAGCAATGATGAACATCACGAACCAAATCTTCATACTTGAACAAAACCCCCAATAATTTCGGGGTGAGTAAATAAGTTTACTCGTAGGGAATAAGCATGCATCGCTCGATTTATTATAAATTTTTACGTTAATATGAAACAATTCAAAAGGGTCATGCCACCTAACGTGTATATCAAGGGTTAGACTCAGGGAGCATCCTAAGCTACACTTGAACATTTAAAACACAATTTATCATATCGATGCAATTCAACCAACATTGGAACTTCCAATACAACACATAAAGCTCAAATTCTCAAAGTTAACATCTTGAAACTTAAAGTGGGAAATCAAATAAGGAACAACAAAATACAATATCAACTTGAATTGAAATGCCGGATCAGACCGACACCAAAGTTACTTTAGGGTTACTAGCTCATGGGTAACTGCCCTATGTGCGCACTAGACTTGTAAAGGAACAATCCTCCGTACTAGAACCATGTCCTAGCCTTAGTCAAACAATGACATCCCCAAGTTTCCAAAATCAACAAGTTGTGCAACAACGTATATATCAATATGTATATACAAGATAATGACCTATCTACCACGTACAACCAAATTTGGAAACACATACAATACATGCTCTAAGTCCACAACTACTATGGCATGAAAAGATGTCAAATACAAAATGTGCGACTCATTACACAAGACAACGATGTAATCCATAAAGAAAACATACTCTCATGAATATAAATATAACAACAATGTTATCATATGCTCCAAACATAATCGAGTGAATATACAACAAGTCTAACTCCATGATTTGAATATAGAAACAACTTCTAAAGCACAATTAGGTCTATGGAGCCATTAGATAGAATTTAATTAAACAAAATAATTAAATTATCTAGATTTCAAATCAAATTCAAATAACCTCAAATTAATATATGTTAAACAACATATCATGGTCTTTACATATATCAAATCAAAAGTGTAAGATGAGTAAGATATCATCAGATAGAATTTAATTAATTTAAATCAATTAAATCTCTAGATTTCAAAAGTTGTTCAAATGATCTCAAATTAATATATATCAAGCACTAAGTCATGATCATACCATATATCAAGTCTAAAATGGAATACAAGCAAAATACAATTTACTAGAATTTAAATCAAATTAAATCCATTTAATCTCTAGATTTCAAAAGTTGTTCAAATGATCTCAAATTAATATATATCAAGCACTAAGTCACGGTCATACCATATATCAAGTCTAAAATGGAATACAAGTAAAACACAATTTACTAGAATTTAAATCAAATTAAATCCATTTAATCTTTAGATTTCAAAAGTTATTCAAATGATCTCAAATTAATATATATCAAGCACTAAGTCATGATCATACCATATATCAAGTCTAAAATGGAATACAAGCAAAACACAATTTACTAGAATTTAAATCAAATTAAATCCATTTAATCTCTAGATTTGAAAACTCAATTAAATCATCCCAATTTAATATATATCAAAGATCAAGTCATAGCCATGCCATATACCAAGTCTAAAATGAGTTATAAGAAAGTTATGATACATCATTAATTTCTCAAATTAACATAAGACATGCATATAACTTATATCTCATACAAAAATAAGTAAAACCACTTAGAAAATAAATTATAACACTCCGTACCTCACAAGAGGATTGTTCCTCTTGAATCCAAAGCTAGCAATCATAAAATGGTAAACCCTTCTAGTGTTATGAAGAGGAAGATGAGGGGAACAAAAAGTATTCCCAAGGTCAAGCTTGGAAATCAATGGAAGGCCCTCAAAATCAAGGTCAAAGCGTAAGGCTTCAAGTTCCATCCATGGAGGCTAGGGTTTTCTTTACAAGAGATGGAGGAGATAGAAATTAAGTGTGATAGAATGTGAGTGGAGGAAACAGAAATCCTCTATTCACTATGTGGTCTTACACCAAGGTCAACACACACAAGTCTTGGTCAATTGCACAAAAACTCCTCTTTAAAACCATAATCCCAAAGTGGCCCAAAATTAATTGCAAGACTTAATTTGAAGCCTACATTTGTCACTCAGCTAAGCATCTATTGTAGGCTTAATCCTAAGCCTATACTTGTCAACCATCCAAGTCAACAAGTGCACCTATCCTAGGTCAACAAGTGGTTCAATCTCCACCCTCCACATGTCATCATCCAAGGCATCAAAGTGTCCCCACACAAATGTCAACAAGTGGACCAATGAAAGTGTGACACTTGTCACACTTTTCAAAAATTACAAAAATGTCATTTTTGAAAATATCTTCCAAATTAAATTACAAAATGGTCCCTAAGACAAAAAATAATTACTTTATTTAATTACACATAAACCTCTCAAGTTATGAATATTACAAAAATGTTATGCATCCATACCCTTTACAAGAAAAGTAAACACTTAACATGCTTTTCTACAAAAGTGAGAATGTAGATACCATGGAAACTAAATACTATGGATGCATGCAAAGCCGAATCAAATCCGAGCACAAAAAGTGAGGTTATGCAAAGAAAACAATAAACGGGAAAAAGACAAAAGGTGAATAGTGTCGAAAAACGAAAAATGTGGAAATGACTCGGTCCTTAAAGAAAGTTGTCAATCCCAAGAAAAGAGTTTCAGAAACCATTTCCAAGCACTCGATATGACACTAAGTGACGGGAAACCAAACACAGAAGAGAAAAGACAACGGAAAAAATTTATCCGTAAAATTTGAGCAAAAAGAAAAGGAATGAAAATGATTGGGTCATTACATCTACACATCATTTTATGTACATATTTGTTTATCCCCAAATTGAATGCAAGTTAGCATGTTTATAAGGTTTAGATGAAGTTAATTCCCTAGCCTTCCTCTTATTTTCTCAAATCAATTGAATCATTTTACTTTCTATTTTAAGTTTTAATTTCATGTTAAGTGATAAACAAATCAAATCATCATATCTCTAATCAAACTTGAAGTGATTTTACAATTTTGGTTGCCATAAACTAGCAATCCTTGTGGTTCGACAAACCCTTATAATAACCCTATTCTACATTGATATATGTGCTATTGTTATAAGTGGTAATTTTAAGTGATAACAATTTTTGACCCATCAATATGTGAAAGAATCTTACCAACTGGTTACTTTGAAAACAAGAGTTGTATTCCTTCAAGAAAAAAGAATGGGTGTAACGGACTAAATTTTAGAGTATTGTCGTTGCTTAATTCACTTTATTAAAATTGTATAATAATAAGTAAGGTCAAACTATGGATTCAAGTGAAATTTGGTTTTCAAAAAATATTTTAAAAACATTGTTTGTGATTTGGAAACTAACTCTCATTGTTTAGTTTCAAATGGCCATAATATATATAGGCGAAACACATATTCAGCCCTTACAACCATTCTCTCTCCTTCCCACATTTTGCCCATCAATTCAACAATCCTTGTCTCCCACGCAGCTTGCCATTTCTCTTTTCTCTTCTTCTTCTTTTTTTTTTTATTTTTTTTATTTTTATTGTTCTCTCTTCTCCCTTCTTTCCTCTTTTTGACTTCTCTTTTCTCCTTCCACATTTTTTTTACCCACTTTCTTTTTATATTTCTTTCTCTCTCCTCTCTCATTTCTCCTCATTTTCCTATTCTTTTAGAACAATGCTTACCTTAGGCTGCATAAGAAGGAACTTTCTTCTTACGATGAGGTGGCCCAATAAAACTTCAACATATATTCCCTCTGTCCCAATTTAGATGTTGTTTTTGGGGAGTAGGAATTTTTAAGGGGACATGTGGGACATGCCTTATCTCCCTAGAAAGTTACTAATTTGCCCTTCTAAGTTTTGAATATTCAAGTTTGAAATTTTAAACTCCAAGGATATATATGGAAAGATATAAAATATATTGTTTGGAAAAGGAAAGTGGACAATTATTTTGGGACAGACCAAAAAGGAAAACATGACATTTTTTTTTGGGACAGAGGGAGTATTAAACTTGTAAGATACATATATAAAAAAAAAAAAGAAAAAAAAAAGAAAAAGAATAAGAAGATGACTACAGGGAATAAAAACTATACAAACTATCTCCCATCTCAAAGTATTGGTTCTCCAATAAAGTCTGACGATGACGAAAGGCCGTCGGCATACGAGCTCCCATTTCATGGAATTGATCCGATTCTAATTAGACTTCATGGATTTGGAGCTGAACTTATTGTCGGACCCTAAAACGACATTACCAAAACTAACACGAGTGAAGGTGTATGGAATTAAATGCTTCTCGTAGTAGAATGGTTAACTACTTTCTCCTTGAGATGAAGATAACAACAATTGATTGATTCAAATTATAAATCAATCAACGATACTGAAATCTAGAGAAAGAATATAACTTTATTTTATTTAAAATTTGATCTCATGATTTTAAGAAATGATTTTAATTTAAGAGAAGCCTCAACACAAATATATATATATATATATATATATATATATATATATATATATATATACAATGAGAGTTGGTGTGAGAAAGTAAGGGAATGGGTTTTTATTATCTGCAGTCATTCTTTTCTTTCTTTTTTTTATCTTAAAATTTTTAACATATGTTGAAGTTTTATTGGGCCACCTTAATATAAGAAGGAAGTTCTCCATGGTAACCCATAGTGTTTGGATGTAGTCAAGTGTCCTGGTCTTCCTTTCTTCCTTGAACCTCTGTCAAATTCCTTGTTTCGAGGGAAACGGAATCGTTGAACAGACTCCCTACTTCCCAGACTTTCTCCAATTGAAACCATTAACTTACCAAACATCAAACAGACTCTGAAAGACCTCCTTCCTTTTTGGTTAGCCTATATTTACGAATCTATATCTTGATTTCTATCTCTTGGTCTCAATCGCGTTAGGTTGGACACTTGATCATGATTTTTAATCTGATTTTAACCCCACACTTTCCTTCTATTTTGAGTAGCAGACAATCCTTAGAAATGGGCTTGAATGCGACTTCTACATAAATTATTTCCCCTTTTCTTTTGTCTTGTGGTAGAAATTTCAAACACCTCTCTTCTCCAGACAAGCTTGAGAAAGCAGGAAAGGTCATTCCGCTGATCCCTATCCCTTAGGAATCAACCGCTAACAAGCAAACGTAGAAGGAGGAGTAGGTTTGGGTTCAAGCATCGTATAGGAGATTCATATTGGAATAGCTCTTTGTTGTAGGCGTGGTTCGGGAAACCACTTCTATATATGTACATCTGGCCGGGCCTCAACTACGAGGTTACGGTCTCACCTTGCTATTAACAAGGCAAAACATATGCCCTATTTGTGTTAGTTTCGAATAGTGACTACTTCTATGTTTCTTCTTATGTGGCATAAGGCAAGCATTATTCATTTTTTTATAAAAAATACTAATTTTGATGATTACTATTCACCCAAAAAAAAATCGACAGTACGTGTCAATACTAGATTGGTCCAACTGGCGCACATGTCCCATTCCCTTTCTTCGGCTCAACTTTACTCTCTCATTTATCTCTTTTAATTCTCTCATCTCTCTATGGAGAATTAACTGATGGTCTCCACCGGTGCCATTCACCGGATTCACCGTTTGGCCTCACTCTCCTCGATCACCGGATTCACTGTCCGGCCAGACCCTCCTCGATCACCAAATTCACCGATGTCAATGGCGATTTTGATGGGCAGTATTTCACGTTCATGTCCGACGCGTCGGCGATCGTGGTGGATTGGTTGCTGGGGACGTCGTCGGGGAAGACGTTCATCTTACAGTTCTCAAATCTCTCTATCAATAACCAATTTCTCCATCACCGGTGGCTTCTTTAATAATCATCATCGCCTTATTCATCCACTATTGGCGACACTCGCGACCTAGGTTATCTTTTTCATTCATCACCATGTATATATAAGAACAATTTTTATCTTTTCCAATTTGACCAGAACTTTTCTCAACCAACAAAGAAAAGAAGAAAAAAGACCCAAATAAAAAAAAATATTCATGACCTGTTAACAAAAATATTATAAGTGAGTACTGCCTTACGTTTTGTGAAGAGAAAGTATTGCGTGATAATTGAATTTATGTTTATTTGGGATTCTATTAACAAGGGATGATAATTGAATATGTGTGTCTATTTTGAGTAGGGAGTTCTTTGGCAGATTTGATTGGATCATCGGTGGTTGGATTAAGGAAACGACCATATGCTTTTGTAGCTAAATTAGCCTTTTGCACTCCTGCTTATGATTGGAACATCACCGAAGTCACAAGATCAGATCAAACAACTTGGGAATTGTGATATTTGTATACGTGGCAATCCTCATATACAATCGGTTTTTCTATGTTGTGCCAAATAACATTACTCTTCTTTTATATTTCTTTCTTTTTCGTCCTTCAAGACAATGGGTGAGATCCAAAAATAAGAACCTTCTTCGTTAGGCCATAGATTCGAAGCTGGGATGCGTTGGACGAAAGTTTCTCTACACAATCAACTCTGCTGTAGTGCTCTTATGCTTTATTGTGGTTATAAACGAATATAACCTTCGGCTATGCCACACATCTTCACTTTTACATTTTTTCTTCTCATTCTCTAATTAATACAAAAAATTCATAAATATAATAATCTTTACATAACATAAATACTGCTGTAATATATATATATATATATATATTGAGTGTATAAAATAATGACTTTTGTGTACTTGTCAGGGTGAGCCTATAAGAACATCTTGGTGAGTTCAACAAAAGTATTTATGATTTATCTAATATTGATGTCAAGTTAAGTGATGAGGATAAAGAAATTATTTTGTTAACTTAAGTACGCTTGATGAGCACTGAAAAGTGCGTATTTAAACCCCTTAAGCTCGAGTATTCTAGGACCTTTATCTATCTTACTTTTCTGTTTTAGACTAATTTCATATTATTGCCCTTTTCAGGTGCTTATCCCCAAAATAAGTCAATTCAGCCAAATTAGAGCATAAAAGAAGCAATCTCAAACTAAATGGACTAATGGAGCAAAGTGGAAGCAAAGTGGTGGAAATCAGCAAACTTCGATCGATCAGGAATATTTTCGATCAATCTCACACTGATCGATCCAACCTCATCAAGATGGATCAGACCCCTTGTCCTTATCCTCAAAGAATTTCCATCTTCGATCGATCCAACTTTCTTCAGATCGATCAAACTTGCTTGATCTTATCCCCACATACCACTTTTGTCTTTTTCCTAAAATATCCCAAAAATATCTCAGATTTGTCCTGTTCCAAAAAGGCGCCGCCAATGATTGATCAATCTGGCCTTAATTCGATGGATTTGGCCACAGTTAGATCGATCTCATCTAAATTCAATCGATCGAACCTCCTCAAGTCCAAAATAAAATAGAGTCCAACTCATTAAAAGATGGCTCGTGGTGCAATCATTGAAGGGACCCTAATGCACGAGACCTGACCATTGGGTGTGACACTTGAGCTACCTATATAAAGATTTTGAGCCATTTTTACATCATAACTTAGATATCTCAATATATCTCATATCATCTATGTTGGAGAGGAGGCTAGAGCTTAAAGAGACACACTTTTTTGGTAGTTCTTCCATACTTTTAGGGTTTCCATCAAGAAGAAGATCATTCCTACCATGGAGATGGCTCTTGAGGGTTGGATGACTACATCAATGAGTCGCTAAACATCTTCTTGGGCTAGAGTTAGCCCTAAGCATGCTATCTAGACTTTGATGCTTTGTATTTTGAGGGGATTTGTGTTGTAATCTTGTCTTGACACTTGATTTATATATGAATCTTATTCTTACAATGATTTGTATTGATTAATACTTCCAATTGATCATTTCATTCTATCCATATGTCTATGTATGCTAGAGTAAGTGTTCATATGTTTATCTCTTGGTTTTGTTATATTGATGCATGTCTATGTGTATTGATGCTATGAATCTAGAGATTGTCAAGGCATGATGCTTAAATAGAATACTCTTGTGGTTTGTTTGATGGGTCATACTCATTTCTTGATAGATTGTGCCTCTACCTTAGTTTAATTAGTTTAATTTTTATGTCCTTAGCTTAGAAGTAGTGTAGTTGCTTTACTTTATTAGATGTGAGGACAATCCATGCTTATTGTTTGATGTTCCATACTTATGGATGCAAGTAGTATAATTCTCTAACTTGTTAGTGTGTTGATTGTGAGTTTAAAGGAAGGAATAATAGCTTAGTTTGATATATTGTGCTATTCACTAGGTTGTCTAGACATTATATGCTTAATTAGTCAATCTATGCTTGTTGATTCAATCAATCACACATCTTTGTATTGCAACACATATTTTCCCTCATTCATTACACATTGAATGTTTAGAATGGTGATGTTTAGTAGTGACCTCTAGATCCCAAGGGCTCTCTCTCTTGTTCTCTGCCTTTTTATTTACTTTAGTTGTTTAGTATTGAATTTATTTATATTGTAGTCTAATTAACCAATCAAAACACCTTTTGATCACTCGACTTGCTAATCCGACCTTGTTTCCATATTAACATAGCCTCCAATCCCTTGGGACGATCCCTACTCAGCCTAGCCATATTAGTAGTTAGAGGTAGTAGTGGCACTTTATAAATTTAAACTTGGCGACACTCTTATTGCAACTTGTTGGTCGACACGACTACGCCCACACCAAGTTTTGGCACCGTTGCCGTGGATTGATTTGGCAACACCGTGTTTTGGAAACAATTAGGAATTAGTACTCTTTTGATCGTGTTTTTACTTTATTTTCTTTTTAGTTACTTATTGTGTTTGTTCTTGATTGGCTAAGTGAATTGAGCAAAGGAAGTCAAGCAAGGGAGAATTGAAAAGTAAGGAGCTAAGCTAAGTATAAAAGGGCTAAAATCTAAAAATTGCAAGCTAAGAGAAAATTGAAGAAAAATGAATTGAAGTTGCTTAAGGACTCTTTGTGAGATCTTTCTAACTCAATCTCTAGTTAAATCGTCGGACCGCGTGGTGGCAAGTTCTTAAATTCTTAGATAAATTGTGAGCCCGCATGGAGGCAATTTAGTTTTCTTTGCATATTGTTCAAGCACGGGAGTATGGGATCATTTTATGCGGAGATTTGTTGATTGATTTGTTGTGGGGACGAAGTGATTGCTATTTGATTTATTACTTGTTATTTGTTTTGCTAGTGCATGCATGGTCGTAGGTCATTAAATCCTACCCTTGTCCCACTTGATTTCCATCTTGAATCGGTTGTTCGTAATCCTAGGGGAAGAGGTAGTTATCATCACTCCATTTCATCAATGGACGAGCAACAAGATGACCATGTGGAGGACCTTAGTCATATAGACCAACAAGGCATCATCCACCCTAATGTGCATCATGATAACATCCAAGTACCATTAGGCATGCCTAGACCATTCATTCTACCACAACAACAAGGCCAAATTCCATTGGGAATGCCTCGGCCAATTTTTGCTCCACAACCTCCCATGGTTCAAGTTAATCACAGTGTTCGTTTAGCACCACCGGTTGGGAATTCTCCCATTGTTTTGTGTGATCATTATGTTCCAAATGAATACAATGCACCGATATGCATTCAATTGCCCCTATTTAGAACACATCACTATGAGATTAAACCGCAAACCATTCAAATTCTTCCTAACTATCATGGACTTCCAAATGAAGAACCGTACAAGCATTTGGATGAGTTTCTTGAAGTGTGTTCCACCGTGAAATACACGAACATGCCAGAAGAAGTGTTAAGACTCAAAATTTTTTCTTTTACCCTTAAGGACAAGGCAAAACATTGGTTTAACAATCTTAGGCCTTTTTCGATAACTTCTTGGGCAGAAATGCAACAAGAGTTCTTGAAGAAGTACTACCTAGTATCAAAGACCAATGCTATGAGAACTTCCATTCGTGAATTTTCTTAAGGGGAAGGGGAATTGTTTCATGAGGCATGGGAAAGATTTAATGACTTGCTTAGGAAATGTCCACATCATGACATTCCTAAATGGCAATTAGTCCAATATTTCTTCGAAAGTTTGACGGATAATCAAAAAGGAATGGTAGATACATCTATGGGTGGTTCTTATCTTGATAAACATGAGAATGATGTTTGATAATTGTTTGAAAGTATGAGTGAAAATTCCATGCATAGATCTTTGTCCTCTAAAAATGGTAGAATTCCAGGTGGAAGGAAGAATGTCGACTTATATCAAGTTAACAATTCGAATGACATAGCCACCGAGATGAAATCCTTAACTCAAAGGTTTGATTAATTTTTGGTCAACCATAATTCGGCAAATCAAATGTCTTCCTCCCCTAATCATACTCATCATGTTTCAAATGAATCTTATATGACTTGTTCTAGTATCTTACATCCTACTTCTAATTGTCTCCATGGACATATACAAAATGAGCATCATGAACAAGTTAATGCTGCTTTTGTCAACCAAGGGAATAATCTCTATGGCTCACATTATAATCCCAGATGGAGGAACCATCCAAACTTCTCTTGGAAAAGCCAAGGGAAAGGCTCAAACCCTTCTCAAGGTGGTTTTCAAGGCAAGTATATTCCGCTTCCAATGCAAAGCCAAGGTTCCCAAAGTTATAGATCTTCGTTTAATCATCACATGGAAATCAATTTTCTAACTCTCATTTTCCTAATCAATCATCTTGTTCCCAAGGAAATTCTAGGAGTCCTGCTTATGAGGAGAAAGTGTTGACCGCTTTAGGCACTCTAAAGGCAAACACTTAATTGCTTCATTCCCATTCTCAATCCATTGCTAAGCTAGAAACCCAAGTTGGGCAAATAGCTAGTACCTTAAATGCTAAAGAGAAAGGGAAGAAGCCTTTAAATGCCCACCAAAGCAACAATTTGTTGTAGAAACCAATGAAGGTCACACAATTGAACATATTACTAAGGTGATGACCTTGCGAAGTGGGAAAATTGTGGACAATCAAATTGGCGTTTCTAATGAAGAAAGTGAACCAGTGTAACCAAAAGTTGACACCCGTCCCGTTTCACATTCGATTCCTCCTTCATTGCATGTGCATCATCATTTTGTTGAGAAAGTGTTAAAAAATGATTTGAAAAGTGATTTAAACAATGATTTGAAAATTTCTTGTGTTGATGATGTTGTGAGAAAAGATTTTGAAAAAGACTTTGAGCCAAGAGCTCCATTTCCGGATGCCTTGAAATGGTCTATTTCTCTTGAAAAGCAAAAGACCAAAGTGAATGAAATCATCAAAGTGTTTAGGCAAGTGAAGATCAATCTTCCACTTTTGGATGTAATCAAACAAATTCTGGCTTATGCCAAGTTCTTAAAAGATCTTTGCACCCAAAAGAGGAAGAACAAGAGCCAAGCACCAAAGAAAGTGGTCTTGACCGAGCAAATGAGCTCTATTTTGCAACACAACACTCTCCCAAAGTTTAAGGACCCCGGTTTACCTACTACTTCTTGCATCATTGGTGACCATGTCATTAATCGGGCTCTTTTAGACTTAGGAGCAAATGTAAACCTTCTTTCGTACTCGGTATATGTTAAATTGGGCTTAGGAGACTTAAAACCGATGTCGGTGGTTTTGCAACTTGCCGACCGATCCATCAAAAAACCCCGGGGTATCATTGAGGATGTTTTGATTAAGATTGATAAGTTCTTCTTCCCCATTAATTTCGTTGTCATTAACACGGAACTGGTTCGAATCCAAAGAGCCAAATTCTCGTTATCCTTGGCCATCCTTTCTTGGCAATCGTAAATACCAACATAAATTGTAGGACGGGGATAATGAAAATATCATTTGGGCATATGAAAGTGAAGTTGAACATTTTTAATCCAACCCCGATTCAATAGACAAGCATGAAGAAGTGTGGGTTGTTGAAAAATGTATTGACAATGAATGTGAAAAAGTTTAGTTGTTGCTTAAAGATCAAATTTCCAAAAGTGCATCTTCAAAAAGGATTTCTAAAAGTGTTGTTTCAAAAGCTAGTGTTGAAAGGGCATAGAAGCCCAAGAATTGTATAGACAAAGGACCATCAATCTCCTTTGATTCAAATCCTACAAGTTCCTTAGGGTTAATTTATTCGGTGGGATTCAAGGTGCCATTCACCCCGTCAAAGAAGGGATGCACAATAAGATTTTTTATCCAGGCTAAAAGAGCCCAACGTCTTGCTAGAGACGTTAAACACTAGTGCTTCGTAGGGTTTACAACCCTATTCCCCCCCCTCCCCCCTATTTCTATTTTAACTTTTATTTCTTGCATTGTCTAGATATATTCTGGGTTCATACACATTGCTAAGGACTTTGGTTGAGAATGCATGCACTGTCACTGTCAAATTAAACATTTTGTGCCTGTTCGATCGATCTCGAAAGAGGTTTGATCGATTGAACTACCAACCCTGCATCCAATCATCTCTTTGTCCCATCGAGCGTAATTTTCCTGCATATTTCAGCTCACTATATATTGTGTAAACTTCTTTTCCGATTGATCTGAGTGTTCCAAGATCGATCGAGATTTTCCTCAGATCGATCTTCATTCCATACTTAGAATTTTTTTTTAAACCCATGAAAAATCACCTCTCTCTGCATCGATCGAACTTGCCTGTATGTTTTCACCGTTGGATCGATCGAGATTTGATCGATCTAAGTTCGATCGATCTCAATGCCTCCTGTTAATTTAGACTTCTTTTTTAATTTTATTTTTAATTTAAATTAATTATTTTTTAAAAATATATATATATATTCAAAAATCTAAAAATATTTTATTTTTTTTATTTATTTATTTTCCAAAAATCCAAAAACATTTTGTTTTAATTTCCAAAAACTCGATAAATATTTTTAATTTTGAAATTTGTTTTATTTCAAAAATTCAAAAAAATTCAAAAATACTATGTCGTTTTGTGGATTCGATCGATCTGAGTTCCTTCATGATCGATCGATGTTCGATCGATCGATCTGATTTCTTAGTGATCGATCGAACTCGTCAGAAACAGTTTTTAAAAACATAACCCAAGGGTTATTTGGATTGATTTCAAGATCGATCCAAAACCCTCCTTCTTTTCCGGCGTGTTCCCATCTTCTCTCCCATCTCCGGTGACCTTCCGACAATCTTCCTAGCTTCCAAACTCTCTCTCGACTTCGATCTCATCTCATTCTCTCTCGGTTTCTACTTCTCTCATTGGTTTTTGGTAACTTTTGAGTTATATTACTATTTTTGAGCTTCAATCTCTATGTTCTTGATGTTGCTATGTTTAGATCTAGGGTTACTATGTTCCATTATTGCCGTTTTTGATCTTTAAAGCATGTATATATATATATATATATATATGTATATATTTTGCCGGATCTTAATTTAGGGGGTTTCGTGCCTACATAAGTGACCAATCTTGATGTGTTGAAGTGTAGAGGGACCCATGAGCTTGCTCGGGTGTCCCCCGTGTTGTCCACGTCACAGATCTATGACTTTTTGTATTTTTGCAGAGTTCGATTGATCACGTTTTTCTCTGATCGATCAGAGAAAGATCGATCTCACCATGTCCAGATCGATCCAACTTAGATCGATCTCATCTTTTCCTGATCGATCGAATTTCATCACTTTGCATTTTTCATATCTCTGCACCCTCTACAGTATTCATGCTAGTTTATTTATGCCCAATGCCTGTGTTTTCCATATTGGATGCATTCCATACTTATATTGTTCAGCATGTTTCACTTATTTGAACATTCACTGTCCATGCCTGGCTGCATTATCAGTTGCATAGATTCGTATTGATTCATTCTGAGTTGTCTATCTTACCTGACAAATATGTTTTTATTTGTGTACTTTCAATTCTATATTTCATATATTATTCCTGTTACTGACTCCAGTTGTAAGTGTTTTCTTTCTTTTGCAGACCATGGCCCGAGTCAAGACTATGGCCAACCGGCAGTATGTATGCAGAGTGCAACAGCGTGTGGAGGAGCCAGAGGAGCATGAGGAGCCAGCTCCAGCTCAGTCTGAACGTTCTTCTTCTTCTACTTCAACCTCTTTATCTTCTTCATCAGCGGATGAGGCTGAACATGTACCACCTCCTTCACCACCACCAGCACTGCCAGGCCAGATCCGAGATAGACCTAGCTGGAGATATACACGCCTTCAGGTGGCGTATGAGTTGGTCTTCAACATTGCTTTCTTTTCCCTGTCGATTCTGACTCGGGCGGCCTTTGATGATACTGAGCAGCGCGGCATTTCAGCCATTTTTGCTCCAGTCACCTACCCAGTTTACCCGAGGCTCGTCTGGTTGTTCTACCAGAACCTCCGGCCGGCCCCGAGTAACCTATTGGAGTTGCGGACTACTATTGATGGCCATCTTATCTGCATTACTGTTGAGTCATTGGCCACATCTTCTCGATACCCGCATGTCTGCCCTCCCGGCCTTCATTATCCTATTCTTCGGAGGCCATCTGATGTAGATATGGCCGTTGCTCTGACTGGCCATTACAGTGATGGTGAGACATTTGCCACTCGGACTTATTTGCCCGATGATTTATGGTTCTTTGATTCGGTTCTGTACCGAAACGTATTTATGGCGGGCCATAAGATCCAAAGGAGTTCAAACTTTCTTGCAGCCCTCTACGCCTTCTACACAGGCCATTGGTTCTCTATTCCTGCACTCTACTGGAGTGTTATGATGAGGCTGTACGAGAGCTACATCAGCAAGGTCAAGCCTGTATGAGCCACTCTCCTCCCCTTTAGACATCTTATTACTTAGATCCTCTAAGATCAGCCTACCCTTTCCATCCAGTAGAACATACTGAGTCAGGGGCTTACCACTATGGCAAGAAGGATTGGAACAAGAGCTATAATGCTCTTATTAAGAGCTTAGAGCAGGAGGCCATTTTAGTAACAGAGGAGGCTGCAGAGGCAGAGCTAGCTGAGATGGCAGAGCAGGCAGCAGCAGCAGATAATCCAGCAGACCCACTGGTGGTTAAAGACGCGCATATGGACATAGATTTAGAGGGAGAGCCTCCAGATGAGTCACCACAACACTCTCTGGTAAGGTCGCCATTACACTCTCAGGAGCCGAGTCAGGATGTACCTCAGTTTCATGATCCAGTTATCCCTGACGCTCCAGTTCTGACACCTGGCCTAGGAGAGCGTATACAGACTTTGAAGGACGCAGTTATCTCTTTTCGGTCAGATGTGGCCTCCCTCAGCACTAACGTGACTACTCTCCGCTCAGATGTCTTGGCTGCGCTGTAGGATTTATCCAGAGATATCCGCGGATCACGCCTCGCTCGCCCGACCTCCTATGCTTGATCTATCTCTCTATCTCTCTGCCCTCATTTATATATCTGTGATATTTTACTGTTACATTGATATTGTTATTTTTATGGCTAGTCTGTTGGCCCAGACACTGTGTTGTACCTTATACTATTTTTATTTTCTATATCGTATGCATGATATTTTTGGATGTTAGGTTCTTATATTGATATATTTATTTGTGATTGACTCCATTATCAGGTACCTTCCAATGACTTCAGTGAGAGTGTTGTCAAAATTCTTCAAGACCATCATTTTTCCTCTTTCCTTAGTTTATTTATTATCCCATTTACACTTGCATGTCTACTGTGCACTGTTATTATCCCTTTTGTTATTTGATCAGCTTTTCTCACGGTGCTATCTTTTCAGTATCACAGTTAATCCCAAGTTTTGGGGGAGGAGGGGGGGGGGGGGTTGTACCACACACTTTGGAGACTTGTGTCCCGGCCAGTCTTTGCCTTAGTTGTATTGGTATACTCTTTCCTTTAATCTTTTTACACATTGAGGACACTGTGCCATTTAAGTTTGGGGGTAATGGGTGTTAATTGCAGTGTTTGCTTTCAATTCAAAATTTTGAGCATGATTTGTGTATTTGAGGGATTTTCTATGATTGGTCCATGACTAGCTATGATTTTGATCTTTTGAGGACTATATTGCTTAAAATTTAAAAATTGTTTGACTTAAGAGTCTAGTACTCCTTGTATACCTTGTAGATGCCATTTAGGAGTAATTTTTTTAAAAAATTGATGTCTTGCTTGCATTTGTGGTCCACATCATATTGATCTTGTGATTATTTTGAGATTCACTCTAGGATTCTACATTAGTACAGGCATACACTAGCATTCATTTGTGGGGTACATGCTTTGTTGACTATTGAATTGGTTATATCCCAATTGGGCTAGTAGTGTATTGAAAGCTTTTATTCTTAATAAGGGTGGATAACAAACCCTTTTTCATGGAGTAGCCAGGATTCTAGCCTTATCAAGCACTGAATTTCCCACGCCAAAAGGTGGAAGGCCCAAACTCTAGGTTAATAATTGAATGATTCTAAAAATAAAAAATAAAAAAAAAAGAAGAAAATTTGCAAAAGTAATAAAAAAGTGACTACTTCTCCCAAAGGTGAGAAGTGTGAAATGATTAGATGGACGTTATTTTGATTTGTAGCCTAGTTGATTTGAGCTTGTAAGTCCTTAGGGGTATTTGAACATCTAATGCCCTAAAGCCGTCTGGTTTGGGAGTCATTGATCTAACGCTCGACCTCATGGATCAGTAAAAAGCTTAATAGATCAACACATTGCACTATGCTTCCATCTTAGATCCTTAGGATTTAAAAAAAAAAAAAATCGAGTGAAAAGAATAAGCGCATCTAATGAATAAAGCTTTAATAAAAGGTCCACTCTTTGTCTTAATGATCAGTACTAGATTTGTGTGTTAGTTTGAGGGTAAAGATGTAATTATTTTTTTAGTTGGCGTAGATAGTAACATATTTGATGCCGGTCCACTCAAAAAAGATTCTAGAGTTGTTTTGATTTACATGATCATTTTCTTGATGTGTGGAAGACTATATTGCTCGCTTGATGTTGAGATTTTGGGAGATTGCTTGGAAATGGTTGAAAAATTGCATACTTGAGGTAGTTTTCCCCCAATGCTTGTTTGCAATATTGGTGCCTCTTTTGTGAGAATGAGCTTAATGTTTGTGGATATCATTTCAGAAAACCCTCACGAGACTTTACTCGTCCACTAGAGGTAACCTAGGGGTTTAAAAGGATTGTTGCATATGCTAAATGCAATCATGTTCCCTACGAAAATGACGTTATTCATTTATTGTTTTCTAAATCATAGTTTTATAGTTGTTCATTTCATTCCTTTACTTTATAGTTCATTGTTAGGGACTAGCAATATTTAAGTTTGGGGGTATGATGAGCTGTGACGGCCCAAGTTTTTCAACCCGGTGCGTCAGTGATGAACCGAAAGATGACCCGATAATGGATCCAAAATGCGGAAGTAAAAGACAACCAATAGTCTCTAGAGATACAACGTGACTCTAAGACGCCAATGTGACCCTCAACGAGGTCACGGAACCCAAAGGAATCAAATGCAGAAGCAACGTTTCAAAAATGAACAAGAATGAACCTAGGGGAAAAAACATCATTTCCAGCTTAAAAGTGGGTGCCACCGAGCACACCATTAGAAAAACAACGAAAAATTAATGAAGTTAGACTCAAGAATCACTTGATTCGGAGTCCGGATGAAGAAGATATGGCTAACGGAAGAAGAAGGGGCAAAACGGTCAAAAAGTGCAAACCCTAGATCATCTAACTGGTTAGGAGACCTTCCTAACCCGTTAGGAGACCAAAATTCACGACAAAAACACTGCCCATGCACATGTAACCAGTTTCGAGACCCCATCTAAACGTTTAGATGTGAAGGGGCAGTAAGGGTGCGACCCAAAAACCTGGCAGCAGGGGTTTTTCTGGAAAAAATGGAAATTTGAGGGCCTAGATGACATTTTCTGAAAAAACACAAAGAAGAAACCCCCCTCAAAATCGAGTTTCTACATAAGTCTCAATGAAAATTGAAAAATACGCACTATGAAATGCCTAAAATTCCCTCCCAAGAAAACTGGTCCAGAGGGTCCAAAAAGCTGCTAAATTGAAAATTGAAAATTGAAAGCTGAACTTCATATGCGGTTTCCGATGTCAAGACGACGTTTTCTGGAAAAACACAAAAAACAAACCCCCCCTAAAATCACATTTTCTATTCAATAATGTGAAGAACGGAATTTATTTCCCAAAAAAATTCCCAAAATACCCTTAGGTCAGATTATGCAACAAAAGTGTAAAATGAGTCCGTTGGAGGCTCAAAACACAAATGATGAGGTTTTTCCTGGAAATGACTATGCACGCAAATGTAACTTACCTATTTAGATATGCTACAATGGTCCATGGCTTAAAAATATAGCCGATGCAAAATTCGACCCCCCAACGGGCAAAAAGGCAAAAATGGAACTTGGAACGAAAACTTGAAATTCAAAATTATGAAATGGTTCCAAAATACCGTTTGGCCCTTGGCCACACTTCATACATGAGTAATGAGACCCTAAGGAAGAATCAAAATAGAATTCCCACACTCAATGCAAACATGGTGAAGCAATAACTTAATATTTTTCAATATTTTCATAATATTCCATGAAGTCAAAAATTACATAGGATACAAATTACATGTCATTGGCCTCCGGCCTCGTCTCATACATGTCAAATATATCGTAAAGAGTGTACTCATGTACACATTACATATATGGAGTCAAATGTACACATGTTGACATATAAGACTACAATTGGCATTCCGAGCCAACCTTCACAAAAATGGAAGTCTCCAAGTCCGCAAACCATTCAAGCATAATGAGAACCTCAAATTTGATTCTTGTACCTGAAATATGCCCCAGTATCGTAGGGGTGAGTAACATAAAGCTACTCGTAGGAAATGAGCATGCATCGACCTACGTTTTACAAGTTTGCATGATTTAATTATAGTGGTTCATTTCACCTAACGTCTATGTCAAAGGTGAGACTCAAAGAGCATCCTAGCTACCTAAGATCATTTCTAGCATCAATCACCTCATTCATGAAATTTTAGCAACATAAGGTCATGCTTACACAAAGCAACAACATAGGGGCATGCTTACACAAAGCAACAACATAGAGATTCTCAAGGTAATCAACTTGAAGTCTAAAATGCAATATCAACTAAATATAATAATTTAGCATAATTAGAATATCTAATACCACACATCAAGACATAGATTCTCTAGGTTATCAACTAGAAATCTAGAAGTGTGAAATCAACTAAATATAGCAATTTAGTATGGATGTACTTAACAACATCAAAATGGCCAATAGCCAAAACCACAAGTCAACAAGGTAAACATGATTGTTAACTTAGAATTAAATGCGAAAATAAGTAGTGGAAGACTTGGACATCAAAGCTTGGATTTCCGCCGAGATAAGGCAAATTTGGAACTACTAACCCCCAGGCAGCCTACCCAACGCGCAAACTTTATAGGGCTAATTTGGAGCTACTAACCCCCAAACAGCCTACCCAACGTGCGACCTTTTGACTTAGAGGACTCTTGTCCCCGTACTAGAGCCAAACCCTAGCCATCACAGCTTAACAATGTCCCAAGAATCCAAAATAAGCCAAATAAGTTCATAACTTATACATATTACTACTACATAGTAACAAGTTAGCAATATAACTCTCAATTATGCATAATAAGCATTTCATATCCATAATGCTACGAAATCACTAGCCAATAATATATTCATATTAGAAACATACTCTCTTGAATATAAATTTAACAATAATGCCCTTCAATGCATATAACACAATCAAGTGAATACTTCACAAGTCTAAATCTATGATCTTAAAATAGAAGCACCTTCTAAAACATGATTAAATCCATGGATAAACAAGATAGAATCTAATTACATCAAAATAATTAAACTCTGTAGATTTCAAATCATTTCTAATTGGCCCCAATTTAATATATGCTAATAGACATATCATGGTCATTACATATATTCACACAAAAGCTTAATTAGGCCCTTGAAACCACAAAATTAGATTTTAATTAATTCTCTTAATTAAAGTCTCTAAATTTTCAAACTCAACCAAATGCTCTCAAATTAAAGTATGTCAACAAACATGCCAAAACTTAATTTAGAAGCATAATACAACTCAATTTTATGCAAGGTACAGCCATGAACTTTAATCTTTCACAAAAGATAAATATTAATTAAAAAGAGCAATTCTTATTTAATTAATCCAAATCTAATATATGTTAACCAACATATTAAAACAAGATTTTCTACCATGCCACAATTCAAATCAAAGTTATATATCATCATGAATTTTAAATTTTATACAAAGAATTAAAAATTACTAACTTTCTAGATTTAATACAAGGTACATATATAAGTTGTATAATCATGCTAAACACTCAACACAACACACACAAAAGCCTAAAACATTCCCTACCTCCATTTGAGATGAAATCTCAAATCCCCACCAAAATAAATCGGCTCCGAATCCGATGAAACTCTTAGGTTTTGTCAGGGACAATACCACGAACATGAATCCCAAGGAAGCCCCATCAAAAACACAACTTGACTTCAAACCCGAACTCAAGAAATGGCCAAAACGAGATTCTAATCAGTTGGAATCGAAGGCCTCGCAGAGGGGAACAATAAACACTAAGGCACTAAGGTATTTCATTGAAGGGAAGAAGTCCAAAAGAGGAGAGAGAATATGGCAACCATGGATGGAGCTTGGACCGTCCATGAGAGAGGAGAGAGAGAAAAAAATCTCATTTTTCTTTCTAAGACCTCCTATTTATAGAAAAACTCAAAAAGTGCCCAGAACGGGCCCTACCGGGTCTGGAAAAATGAAATCTGAGCAGACGTGCTCAAACGGCAAAACTATGTGTACAAAAAAGATTTCAAATGAGAAAATATGAACAACGGAAGAAACGGCATCAAAAACTGAATCCCGAGCAGAAAGTTATGCACAAAACAAGTTTGGTGCAAATTAGGGCCAGAAACCCTGAAACTGGAAAACATCATCTAGGAGGAACTTCTAAGAGTCCATGACTCGATGAAATGTGAAAATGAATCCCATACGAGGATCCAGGCTCAAAGCAAGGCATTGAGCAATAACTTTCATTAATTGCACAATGACCCCTCTAAAAGTGAAAACTGCGAAACTGCCCCAAAATGAAAATATCTTCCAAAAGATATTTTCTTAAATACCCCTGAAATAAAATTTCTTCAAAAAATATTTATGAAAAACACCCCAAGAAAAGAAAAAGTTTCCAAAGAACTTTGCACTTATGCCCCTATAGGCACTGGGGGCAACCAGAGTACTTTCTCATGAAAGTAAAGATACGTATCTCATAGAAATCATTGAGAATGAAGATACGTGAAGTCAGAAACCAACTCCAAACACAAGAAGTGTGGTTACGCAAACAGAGTGACAAAAGAGGAAATGACGAAATAGGGAAAAAGACAAAATAGGGAAAAGACAAAAAGTGAATAGTGTCGAAAAACGAAAAATGCGTAATTAACTCGGTCCTCAAAAGAAGTTGTCAATCCACAGAAAAGAGTCTCGGAAATCACTCCAGAGCACTCGAGACAACACTAATCGATAAGAAACCAAACTCAGAAGGGAAAAGACAACGGAAAAAATTTATCCGAAAAATCTAGGTCATTACATGAGCGCTGAAAAGTGCGCATTTAAACCCCTTAAGATCGAGTATTCTAGGACATTTATCTATCTTACTTTCATGTTTTAGACTAATTTCATGTTATTACCTTTTTCAGATGCTTATCCCCAAAATAAGTCAATTCAGCCAAATTAGGGCATAAAAGAAGCAATCTCAAGCTGAATGGAAAAATGGAGCAAAGTAGAAGTAAAGTAGTGGAAATCAGCAAACTTCGATCGATCATGAATATTTTTGATCGATCTCATATTGATCAATCCAGCCTCTTCAAGATGGATCAGACCCCTTGTCCTTATCTTCAAAGAATTTCCATCTTCGATCAATCTAACTTTCTTCAAATAGATCGAACTTCCTTGATCTTATCCCTACCTACCACTTTTGTCTTTTTCCCAAAATATCCAAAAAATATCTCAGATTTGTCTTATTCCAAAAAGGCACCGCCAAGGATTGATCGATCTGGCCTTAATTCGATGGATCTGTCCACAGTTCGATTGATCTCATCTGAATTTGATTGATCGAACCTCCTCAAGTCCAAAATAAAACAAAGTCCAGCTTATTAAAAGATGGCTCGTGGTGCAATCATTGAAAGGACCCTAGTGCACGAGACCTGACCATTGGGTGTAACACTTGAGCTACCTATATAAGGATTTTGAGCCATTTTTACATCATAACTTAAATATCTCAATATATCTCATATCATCTATCTTGGAGAGGAGGCTAGAGCTTAGAGAGACATACACTATTTTTAGGCGTTCTTCCATTCTTCTAGGGTTTCCATCAAGAAGAAGATCATTCCTACCATAGAGATGGCCCTTGAAGGTTGGATGACTACATCAATGAGTCGCTAAACATCTTCTTGGGGCTAAAGTTAGCCCTAAGCATGTTATCTAGACCTTGATGGTTTATATTTTGAGGGGATTTGTGTTGTAATCTTGTCTTGACACTTGATTTATATATGAATCTTATTCTTACAATGATTTGTGTTGATTAATACTTCCAATTGATCATTTCATTCTATCCATATGTCTATGTATGCTAGAGTAGATGTTCATATGTTTATCTCTTGGTTTTGTTATATTGATGCAAGTCTATGCGTTGTGATGCTATGAATCTAGAGATTGTCAAAGCATAATGCTTAAATAGAATACTCTTGTGGTTTATTTGATGGTTCATACTCATTTCTTGATGGATTGTGTCTCTACCTTAGTTTAATTAGTTTAATTTTCATGTCCTTAGCTTAGAAGTAGTGTAGTTGCTTTACTTTCTTAGATGTGAGGACAATCCATGTTTGTTGTTTGATGTTCCATAGTTATGGACGCTAGTATAATTCTCTAACTTGTTAGGGTGTTGATTGTGAGTTTAAAGGAAGGAATAATGGCTTTGTTTGATATATTGTGCTATTTACTAGGTTGTCTAGACATTATATGCTTAATTAGTCAATCCATGCTTGTTGATTCAATCAATCACACCTCTTTGTATTGCAACACATATTTTCCCTCATTCATTACACATTGAGTGTCTAGAATGGTGATGTTTAGTGGTGACCTCTAGATCCCAAGGCCTCTCTTTCTTATTCTCTACCATTTTATTTACTTTAGTTATTTAGTATTGAATTTATTTATATTGCAGTCTAATTAACCAATCAAAACACCTTTTGATCACTTTACCTACTAATCCGACCTTATTTCCATATTAGCATAGCCCTCATTCCCTTGAGACGATCCCTACTCACCTTAGCTATATTAGTAGTTAAAGGTAGTAGTGACACTTTATAAATTTAAACTTGGCCACATTCTTATTGCAACTTGTTGGTCGACACGACTACGCCCACACCAACGCTCTACCCATAAGTATTTATTCAATACTTTACTTTATGAGAGAGATACCATCTCGGTGGAGCAAGTTAAAAGTGTTTTATTCCTAAATGAAAAGTTAAATGATGAAGAAAATCGTGATGGTCAAGCTCAAGTTCTTATTACTCAAGAGAATAAGAGATTTGGAGTCTTTGTGCCATTATTTGAGAAAAGATTTTACAAGTGTGGAAGAAATGGGCATATTCAATGGTATTGTCCAAAAAGAAAAGAGAGTGTATTCATTGTTGTTGTTGGGCAGCGAAAGTGCGAGAAAAATGAGGATCTAATGATAGGCAACAAAACTCTGATGGATGAGAAGAGATTCCACTATGATTCGTAGAGATATTACAACAATAGAGTACTAATAACACCACTCCATGAGCCTATTTCCTCACTATCAGCGTCACCAGTGTTTTTCCTATTCTACCAACCCGCATACTACCTCTACCCATCAACTCCCTTATGAGACTACATCTCTCGCAATCTCATAAGTCTCAACCTACAACATATGTACCTATTTATAGAGTTACAAACTTAATTCCTTATTGAACAAGGAATACAATTTCTTAGAGGCCAAGACTTTCCAAAGAAGAAATAACCTAATAGAATACAACTCTAAAATAGATTCCTTATTATAATAGGAATTTGAGACACAATTTTCAACAATCTCCACCTTGGCTTAAATTCTATCCAACCAATCATCACTTTCTATGGCGTTGATCATAAAAATTCTTTTGCAGCTTCAATTTTGACGATAATCCTGAAAAACTCCGATTATCCACATTATATGTTGCTCGATCAGTCAAACCTCCAAGGCTCCACCTTGACCACTCGAGCTCCATGCCATGTAACCAAGCCGATTGACTCTACCTACAATTGAAGCCTATTGCAGCACATGTTGAAACTTCTTGTGTTTTATCTCCTTCACCTTTGGCTCTAATACCAATTTGTTGGGGCAGTGGAAACGTGCAAATACACAAAGATCCAACAAAAGCCAACAAAGTAATCACACACTAACACAAGATATACATGGTTCAGCTAAAACCGACCTACGTCCATGGATGAGAAGAGATTTCACTATGATTCATAGAGATATTATAACAATAGAGTATCAACACCATGTACATGTCTTTTTACCATATACCACTCCATGAGCCCAATCCCTCGTTATCAGTGTCGTCGGTGTTTTCATACTCTACTAACCCATAAACTACCTCTACCCATCAACTCCCTCATAAGACTATATCTCTCTTAATCTTATAAGTCTCAACCTAAAGCCTATGTATCTATTTATAGAAGTACAAACACAATTCCTTGTTAGAGAAGGATTACAATTCCTTAGAGGCCAAGACTTGCCAAAAGAAATTGCCTAACAAAATACAACTCTAAAACAGAATCCTAGTTAGAATAGGAATTTGAGACACAATTTCCAATAATTTCCACCTTGGCTAAAATTCCATCCAGCCAATCATCGTTTCCACAACATTGATCAGGATAATTCTTTTGCAGTTTCAATCATAACAATACTTCTGCAAAACTCCGATTGTCCACATTATATGTTGCTCGATCAGTCAAACCTCTAAGGCTCCACCTTGACCACTCGAGCTCCATGCCATGTAACCAAGCCGACTGACTCCACCTACAATCGAAGCTTGTTGTAGCATATGTTGAGACTTCTTGTGTTTTCTGGATCTCCTTCACCTTTGGCTCTGATACCAATTTGTTGAGGCAGTGGAAGTGCGCAAATAATGAGGATCCAATGATAGGCAACAAAACTTCGATGGATGAGAAGAAATTCTACTATGATTCGTAGAAATATTACAACAATAGAGTGCCAACACCACCACTCCACGGGGCCTATTTCCTCGCTATCAGCGTCACCGATGTTTTTCTTACTCCACTAACCCGCATACTACCTCTGCCTATCAATTCCCTCATGGGACTACATCTCTCTCAATCTCATAAGTCTCAACCCATAACATATGTACCTATTTATAGAGTTGCAAACGTAATTCCTTGTTGGACAAGGATTACAATTCCTTAGAGGCCAAGACTTGTTAAATAAGAAATTACCTAATAGAATACAACTCTAAAATAGATTCCTAATTAGAATAGGAATTTGAGACATAATTTTCAACAGTTGTGTATAAGGATACGAAAGAAGAAAGTGATAATGATGAAGCAATATCAATTAGTGATAGTAAGGGATAAGTTAAGGAATGGATACTTGATTTGCTTGTTTCTTTCATGTGTGTCCTCATAAAGAATGGTTTGCTACCCACAAACTTATATGTAGTAAGGTATTTATGGGTAATAATGCTTTTTACGATGTTATTGGAATTGGAATAATCAAAATCAAGACAATGAATAGTTTAGTAAGAATTCTAACAAATGTATGTCATATTCCAAGTGTTAGAAGGAATGTGATCTCTATGGAAGCATTGGACTCCAATGGTTGTTAGTGTGAACTGAAAAATGGATTGATGAAGATTAGAAGGGGGTCACATGTTATGCTTTTGGGAAGGAAGGTCAACAATCTCTATATTTTGTTGGGAAATACAATGTTAGGTGGAGCAATTAAAAAAACAAAATGAAAGCCTGTTTTGAGATCTATTATAATGGAGAATCAAGAGTAACAAGAGAAGGAAGAAGTCTTGACAATTGCAAGAGCACTGGTATTTATCTCATAAGCAAGAAGAGCTCGATTTGGCAATGCGAAGGTAGATTCCATGTTTAATTGTTTGAACTTGGAATCTGCTAGGAATAGATAAGTTGGTGGTACTACCAAGAACAACAAAAAAGAAGAAGATGCAAGGTTCAAAGTGGAGAGATCTTCAGTTGAGGTGGAGCTATAAAGAGATTTTTGTTTTAGGTAGAGCTATGGAGAAGCACGTGAAGATAGAATTTTGAGCCGATGTGGAGATTGTTAGAGTCTTGGCTCAAAATTTTAGTGAGAATTCTATTCTAGACAAGCAGAACTGGTTGCATTTGGCCAAAATAGTTGGAATGGTACATGACCCAAAGATGCGAACCAGTTGTGCTTATGTGTGAATTAGTTTCCTATTCCAATTTGAGAAGTTGTTGAGTAAGATTGACATTGAAATTCCTTGGAAGACAAATTGTGAAGTCTTGTGTAACAAAAAATGGTATGAAGACTATAAATGAAATGGGCATGAGAGATTAGTGTAGAGAGAGAAATAATTATAGAGAGAAAAAATGAGTTAAATTTGTGAAAATATGAAGTGTGTGTAACCAAAATTTGAAGTAAAATTAGTCGTCATGGACTTGACAATTTGTCGAACCATGTAAATCTCGTTTTGCTTGTGGGCGAGCCTTTATCTGCTATATTTGCCAATTGTATATGTGAAACCCTAACACAGGTGGCAACTTTTTTTCTGTAGTTCTCTTTTCCATACAAGTGTATTGGACTTCATATTTCATAATTCACAAGAAGGTGATTAAAAAAATCTTTGAGATTTAAAGAATATTTCTATTGGAAGAGGTATTAATTAAACAGGAAAGTGGTTTGGGGCATAAGGACATTAATGCATAGAACAAAGCAGCCATAACTAAACATGTTTGGAATATTGTTAATCTAAATCCAATTCTATTTTGATCAATTAGGTGAGATCTAACCTTATAAAAAGAACAATTTTTTTGGTTTTTGAAGCATAGTAGCCAGTGCTTTTGGACCTCGAAGTAATTATTGAACATTAGAGATGCAATCAAATAAGACATTAGATTTGTTGGTTGGGATGGAAAGTGCATTTCTCTTTGGAATGATTTGTCACTATTCAAGTCAAATTACCTAAATAACAGAGAATGGTTAAAAGGAAATTTAATATAAATTACTTAATCAATAGAGAATGGTTACAATGAAATTTTCTTTTGTGGGAAAAGGGTAGAAGATATAAACTATCTATTTTTTAAGTGTTCATTTACATGCACAGTTGCATAGAATAAGGAGTTTCATTTATACAAAATATGTTATTTAATGGCATCAATTCTAATGGAAAGATCTTTTAAATTGGGACATTTTACTTTTAAGGGTACATATTGTAAGAAAATTAGACGTCACTAATTTATCCAGGACTTTGGGATTCAATTTATCAAAAATAAAACACACCAAACAAGTACAAAATCACAAGACAAGAATTATACGTTGTTTAGCTAATTTTGCCTACGTTCATGTAACTA
This sequence comes from Cornus florida, assembly GCF_030987335.1. Taxonomy (NCBI): domain Eukaryota; kingdom Viridiplantae; phylum Streptophyta; class Magnoliopsida; order Cornales; family Cornaceae; genus Cornus; species Cornus florida. The sequence continues at coordinate 53,610,263 of NW_026775574.1, read as the reverse complement.
TAATGTTTCTGATTCTTCATTTTTACCATTTTTTGGGATTTTTCTTATTTTTGAAGGTATTTTTGTCTTTTCTCGTTTCGCGTGCCGGACACCGTGGGGTGTGGCGGATATATCTGAGAGTTGGTTGGGGCATTTCCTTGAGTTTAGGACTCTTGGAAATGCATTAGTTTCCATTTTGGCATTCTTCTGTTTTTCGGGCCGGGAGGTCCCATGTGGGACCCGCTATCGGAATTGTTATGTACAGGGGTTACGTCTTGGGTCTGTTGTATTTCATGCATAATTATTTTGTGCATAAGTTAATTGTTTAAATGCTAAATTATAGTTATAATATAATTAGTGTATGTATATGAATTTGTGGTGGAAAAATAATGTCAAAAGATTTTTTTTAGTGGTGGGACCCACCACTTTCTTTTTTTAATGGCCATAAGGCCATTTAGGCCTCAAAATCTCTCACTTTCGTTAAAACTCTCTCTCCCTCTCCCTTTCTATTTTTTTATATTTTATTTTCACATCAATTTCAATCTTTGATTTACAGTTTATTATTTAGAATTTATGTGACGGCCTTAGTTTTTCAAGCTGGTGCGTGCTGTGATGACCTGTAAGATGACCCGAAACGGATTTGAAATGCAGAAGCAAAAATAGAAACAAGGTCTCTAGGGATATACGACATCCCTAAGATGCCAATGTGACCTTCCATGAAGTCACAGAATTCAAAAGAATCAAATGCGCAAGCTAAGATTATAAAATGGGAAGGGTACTTGACCAGGGGTAAAATAGTCTTTTCAAACAAAACTGGATGCAGTTGAGCATACCATTAGATAGAAAAGGAAAAATTAATAAATATAGATGCAAGAATCACTTGATTCTGAGTCCGAATGAAGAAGATATGAAACCCCAAAGTTTCATAAAATTAGACTTTCGGGTTTCAAATCAATGCGGCAGGGGTACTTGACAAGGGATAAAATGGTCTTTTCAGATTAAATTGGATCAAACTGTGCATACCATTGGATAGACAAGCAAAAATTAATGAACTTAGACTCAAAAATCACTTGATTCGGAGTCCGGACGAAAAAGATATGAAGTTTCAAAGTTTCATAAAATTAAACTTTCAGGGTTTCAAATCTGTGCAGGGTTGCACAGATTTTTGGATTTCAAATGAGGTTTTGAGGGCTTAAAAGATATTTTTTAAAAAAAAAGTTGTGAAGAAACCCCAAAAAAAAAAAAAAATCATGTTTTTTACATGACCATGTCAAGAGAAGTTTTTATTTTTCAAGTGAAATACCCGAAATGCCCCTTAGATCAAAACTTTTTCCAGAAAAACCAGAAAAAGGGCGCGCACCAGAAAAACAAATTTAACGCGGGGTTTTTGGATCCGAGACGACATTTTTTAGAAAAACACGAAGAAGAAACCCCCCTTAAAATCACATTTTCTATGTGACAAAGTCAAGACCGGAATTTATTTTTTAAAAAAATACCCCAAAATGCCCTTAAACCAGATTATGTAAGAAAATTGTAAAATGAGTCCATAGGATGCTCAAATCACAAAGGAAAGGTTTTTTCTTGAAAAAGATCATGCACACAGATGCAACTTACCTATTAAGACATGCCACAATGATCTACGGCATAAAAATATCGCCGATGCAAAATATGACCTATCCAAACCCCAATGCAGGAAAAAAAAAAAAAAAAAAAAAACCCTTCAAAGGCAAAAAATGCAAGAACCGGACTTAAATGCAATCAAATGACCGTTTGGCCCATAGCCACACTTCATGTATATTAAATGAGTCCTAGTGGAGGTGCTCGTGCACATTATACGTCACCCGATTTGGAAATGAACCCTTAAAGGCTCGGATTTTCCTATTTTAGCCCAAAAATGTAATATATGAAACTAAAATGCACAACCTAAAACAAAATGGTGTTTGGCCCTTGGGTACACCTCATATATGGTAAATGAATGCCAAATGATGAATTTCAGATGTAATGCACACTTCGGTGCAAAATGATATGTTAAAACCATAATTTTTCATATTATTCACATTAAAGGCAAATTTATACATTTATGAATATACATGGATTTCAAAAGAAGTTTGGCCCTTGGCCACATATCATATACATAGAATGAGTGTCAAAAAGTGTGCATACACACATATTACAAGTTTCAAGGTAAAATTGAGACATAACTATGCATTATAACTTTAAAAGTAAAACTCAAACATGCTAACACTTGCATGCGAACAAGAATACATTTAAAATAACTTCAATCCAACAAAATGACCTAGGGATATTGTGTATCCCAAATCAAGGTATCCATACATGAAAAACAGCCCGATAACTTTGGGGTGAGAAAACAATTTACTCGTTGGGAATAAGCATGCAAAGACCAAACATTTTTACAAGGTTATCACATCAACGTGAAACAATTTATAAGGGGTCATGCCACCTAACGTCTATGTTGAAAGTGAGACTCGGGGCTCATCCTAAACTACTCATGCGATTGAAATGAACTATAGCATACAAGTATACATGCTCAAGTATACTAACCATATTAAAACAAGTTATGCAATGTCTAAGCATACATATGCAGATAAGTAATTAATATGAAAAACTCGTAAATAAAGTATACAAACACAAGTATACTAAGCTAAATGAATTGCGTATAAAACAAGTATACAAGGCACAAGTATACTAAATGAAATTTACATACACGGAGTAAGTAAACAAGTTCAAGTACGCTAAAGGGAATTCAAAAGTGCAAGGCAAGTGCCAATTCACAAGCTACAAGTAATCCATGATTAACAACTTGGAATTGAAAGCGAAATCAAACAATGGCGGAAAGACAAAGGACATGAGGTCTCAATGACCAAGCAAGTGATTCCGGGTTACTAGCCCGCAAAGTACTACCTAGTGCGCACTAAACCCGGAATAAAACCGTTATATTGGTGTTTTTGGGTTACTAGCCCTCAGGGTACCACCCAGTGCGCACTATATGATATAGAGGGAACTCTCATCCCTCATACTAGAGCCATGCCGTAGCCGCAACATAAATTTCATATCCTTACAAGCTTTCTAAAATCAATAAGTTCAAAACTTATGCAAAATATCAAATAATGCATAGAAGTCATCTACCATGCACAAGTAAGGTTGAATCCACACAAACCATGTCCTAGAATTCAAGTCTAAATGGCATATGACATGTTAAGTCTTCATTATGCAATTTATATATATAAAACAAGAATATTTTTTAATAATTGAACTAAATTACCATCATAAGCCACAAGTACTAAATAATCTATAATTTAGTAACTAGCTTTCAAGGTAAGCAATTGTAATATTCTAACAAGATATATACCTACACAAGATACATATAAACAAGCTTAACAAGACAATGATATCCTATATCATGCTAAGTCCAATTACCATTGAAAGAGGCCACAAGTACTAATTCTATGCAAGCCTAGCAACATGCTCACAAAGTAATTAAACGTATTACATTTCAAGAGATTATCAACCCAACATGAAAAGTCCCTAGATTTTCAATCAATTCCAATTAGCCTCAATTTAATATATGTTAAAGAAAATAGCATGGTCTTCTTATATATCACCTCAATTATACAATTAAGTGATTAAAACACTTGAAATAAAATTAATTAAGCTAATTAATTAATTTTTTTCTAGATTTCTAAACAACACAAAATGTCCTCAAATTAACTAGTGGAAGAAGTCTCGTGAGGGTTTCCAAAAGTGATACCCACAAACATTAAGCTCATTCTCATTAAAGAGGCACCAATATTACAAACAAGCATTGGGAGAAAACTACCTTAAGTATGCAATTTTTTAACTATTTACAAGCAATCTCTCAAAATCTCAACATCAAGCAAACAAGTATGGTCCTCCACACATCAAGAAAATGATCATGCAAATCAAAACCCAAAAGATCATGTATAAAATAGGAAAATAAAAACAGTGGTACATCACAGTAATAGGGCCGACAGACTGGCCGCAAAAATATCACAACAGTATCAAAAGAGCAGTAATGTATCACAGATATAATGGAATAATGAAAGAGAGGAATACAGATTAGGCAAATGGGGTAGGGCAAGTGGGGCATGATCCCCTGATATCTCTGGATATATCCTGCAGCGCAGCTAAGACATCGGAGCGGAGAGATGCCACATCTGACCGAAGAGAGACAACTACGTTCTCCAAGGCCTGGATACACTCTCCAAAGCCTGGTGTCAGTGCTGGAACCTCAGGTACCACTAGATCATGAAACTGTGGTACATCCTGAGCCTACTCCTGGAAATGTAATGGTGACCCCGCTGGAGAGTGATGTGGTAACTCCTCTCCTGGAGGCTCCTGCTCCAGATCGATCTCCATATGTATGGCAGCCGCCGGTGCGACTGCTGGATCGTCTGCTATGCTGCGGCTGCTGCTACCATCTCCTCCTCCTCAAGCTCCTTAGTTGCTAGAACCGCGTCCTCCACCAAACTCTTGATAAGAGCATTGTAGCTCTTATTCTACTCATTCTTACCATAATGGCAAGCTCCTGTCTCTGGATACTCATCCGGGTGGAAGGGGTAGCGCTGATCTCGGAGGATCTGAGTGATAAGATGGCCAAATGGGAGGAAAGTAGCTCGCCTAGGCTTGGCCTTGCTAATATAAGTCGAATACAATCTCATCATGACACTCCAGTAAAGTGCCGGCATAGATACCCAGTGGCCTGTATAGAATGCATATAAAGCAACCAGAAAGTTTGAACGCCTTTGGATCTTATGGCCCGCCATAAATACATTTCGGAATAGTACCAAATCGTAGAACCAAAGGTCATCGGGCAGATAACTCCAGGTGGCAAAAGTCTCGCCATCTGCATAGTGGCCAGTTAGTGCCACGGCTATGTCTGCATAAGAGGGCCTCCACTCCAAGAGAGGATAATGAACATCAGGAGGGCAGACATGGGGGCATCGAGAAGCTCTGGCAAGAATATCAACTGTGATATGGATGGGGTGGCCATCAATAGTAGTGTACAGCTCAGACAAGTTACTCGAGGCTGGCTGGAGGTTCTGGTAGAACAACCGAACAAGCCGCAGGTAAACTGGATAGGTGACTTGGGCCAAAATATCTGAAATGCCCCTCCGATCAATATCATCGTAAGCTGACCGGGTCAGGAGATACAGGGAGAAGAAAACAATATCAAATACTGACTCATGCGCCACCTCAAGGCGTGAGTATGTCTTGATAAGTCCGTCGCGGTCCTGGCCTGGCTGTGCCGATGGTGGTGAAGGAGAAGGTATATGCGCAGTCTCAACTGCAGAAGATGATGTAGAAGCTAAAAACTGTGGTCTAAAGTCAGCTGAAGGGGACTGAGCTAGATCTGCCTCTAACTACTCTAATTGCTCAGGCTGCTCAGCCTCATCAACCTGCTCTGGAGCTAGCTCTGGAATGGGGTCCTGGACATGAGATGGTCCTGCCTGCTCCTCTACTCTCTACCTCACTCGACGTGGATAATACCTACGAGCAACAGTCTTTACCCTAGCCATGGCCTGCAAAACAGAAAGAAAAACACTTGCAGAATAAGTTAGTATCAGCATAAAGAATTAAATCACAGTATATTGAAACATGTATGTCAAATAAGATAGACACTCAGAATAATAATCATAAATCTATGCAAGTGATGACGCAGTCGAATAAACAGTGACCAAGTGAAACATGCTAAACAATAAAAGTATAGAATGCATCCAATGTGGAAAACATAGGCATTGGGCATAAATAAGATAACATGAACACAAAAGATGGTGTGTGAAGTATATAGGCAAATCTGTGAGGTTCGATCGATCAGGAAAAGATGAGATCAATCTAAGTTGGATCGATCTAGACTTAACTGAGATCAATCTTTACCAGATCGATCTAAGAAAACAGATATCGATCGAACTTTGCTAAGAATGCAAACAGTTATAGATCTGTGACGTGGATGGCACAAGGGCACCCGAGCAAGCTCGTGAATCCCACAAGTCCTCAACAACACACAAATGGGCACTTGTTTGGGCACGTGACCCTCCAAACAATTTAGAATCAAATATATAAACAAATATATACATATATATACACATGTGTTCAAAGTATCAAAGATGGAAACAAATCAATACGGCAACCTTAGATCTATCATGGAATCATCAAAATCATATGGATTATAGCTTGAAAATAGAAACTAAAAGGCAAACTTACCAAATATGAACGAGAGAAGTGGAGGTCGAGAGAGATGAGTATATCTTAAGCGAAGATGGAAGATTCGAAGCCTTGGAAGCTTGCCAGAGAGTTCGCCGGAGCTAAGAGGGATGGGTTACAGCAACGAGAGAGATGAGGGTCTAAGATCGATTTACAAATCGATCGATCAAAATGACCCTAGGGTTTTATTTTAAAAACTGGCCCCAACAAGTTCGATCGATCTGGAAAAATCTCAGATCAATCGAACATAAATCTATCTTGAAAGAACACAGATCGATCTATGCTTCAAAGTAATTTTAAAAATTTTGGATTTTTTAAAACTGAAAATATTTTATGGATTTTTAGAAATTTTTTAAATAAAATGGAATTAAAAAGAAAATATATATATATATATTTTTTTGGATAATAAAATTAATAAAAATCTTTTGGAATTTTTGAAAATATTTTTAAGATAAAAATAAAAACAAAAATAAAAATAAGATAAAATGAAAATATTTTTAGATTTTTGAAAAATTTCCTAAAATTAAAAATATTTTTGAAATTTTTGAGAATAAAATGAAATAAACTAAAAATTCAAAATATTTTTGGATTTTAAAAAAATTAAAGTTCAAAATTCAAAAAAGTAGTCAAAACAAAGGGGGTATAGATCGATCAATACAAGATCGATCTGAAAGATACTTCGATCGATTGAACAGGTGAAAACTGTAATACCCCTAATTTTAAAAGGATAGTCCTGGCATTTATTTAATTGTTTAATCTTCTATTTAATTGTTTAATTGCGTGTTATTCTATTAATTGGTTATTTTAACTGTGTGTTTCTTCCATGGTTATTTAAATTTGCTTTTGTTTTAATTAATTGATTAAATTGTTTTGTTTTCTTTTATTAAATTATTTTAAATTAAATTGTTTTATGATGTTTTATTTGACTTAATTAATAATTGGTTTATTTAATTAAATTGGTTTAAATTAGGATTGTGTTTTCTGTATATTCACGTATTAGCCGACATAGGTTATAACTTAGGTTATTCTTGGGCCGACTAAGTGTTGCATTAGGGCTCAAATTATACAAGGATTAGGGTTGGATTTCTATGCCTATATATATGACCTTATGTGGTTTTAGAGTTCGAGAAAAAATACATAAAACTCTATTCCCGTATACAGTGATACAGAGAGTTGTGAGAGCAGAGAAACAGAGAGGGAACTTGAGTATTATACAGAGAGGTTCAAGGAAGGTTGGATGGGGTGTTTTCTGGGTTAAACTAAGAGCGTCAGAGGAGTAGGACGGTAGTCGATGACGTTGACGAACAATTCAGAGACGGAGGTTTAGAGTTTCAAAGTCTGAAACTCAAGGCAAGTCTTTGTTCCACTCTATCTCTTTAATCTGTGTTCTGTACATGCTTAGAAAGACTCCAGGGATTAAACCAACATTAAAACGGATTAAATAAATGTTAAAATTTATCTTGAATGCATGTTTAAACTGTAATAAATCTCGTGAACCAAACTGGTGCAAGTTCTTAAAGTTTCTGTGATTTGTTGCATGCCGTTCTTGAGTTTAAGCTTGGTTTAATTGGAATTATTGTTGCATGTTGGGGGCTTTCAAATAAATTTGGGACATTAAATAAACACCAGAACAGGAGTTTAAAATACTATAGAGGCTCTGGACTTCGCCGGAGGCGAAGAAGACGAACAGGTTAGGGGATGCGGCTCTTAAAAGAGCCGGCTCACCAAAAGGGTAGAGCCGGCTCTAGGACTTGTAGAGCCGGCCTTACATGGGGTAGAGCCAGCTCCATATGAAGTGGAGGCGGCTCCACTAAGGGGGGAGGCGGCTCCAACTTTCTGGAGGCGGCTCCAACCCCTTTTCTTGAGGTTTTGCGTGGTTCTGGGTCCGATTTGGCCTGTAGGAAGGTTTCTGGGTTGGTTCAGGGAATGTGGATGATCTGTTTAATTATTCCAGAGATGTATAAACTGTTGGGAAGCATGTTAATGATATTATGTTGAAGCATGCACAAAGATAAGGTTCAACACTAAACCTGTTTGGGAAACAGTGGATGAAAGGATTGAAACTAGTATATTGTTCTTACTATTTTCTGAAATAATTGGGGTTCTTTGTCTAAATTAAAGACATTAAACATGTCTTAACTGTGTACAAGTATATAGTTATTCATCCGGAAACATAAATCTATTTAGCTGGAATTAATTGATGATTACCTTTTCCGTTGATTTCATTAATTATGGTTCTGTTTGGAGGAATTAAATGTGCAGTTTTATTTCATGTATTTAAATGACTGGAACTGGGATTCTAAAGTTGTTATTGGATGCATAATTTAGTTATACACATGTTAAACTGTAATTATGCAAATTTTGGAGTATGGTTGATTAGTATCTGATACTGTTTTCATCAACTGTGTTATCTGGAGTAGCTAAATGTACAGTCTTTTCATTTATATCAAGAACTGTAATGGGATATCTAAATGTTATATTGGATGCATATATTGGTTGTGTACATGCTAAACTATATTTATGTTTGTTCTGGGATGTGGTTAATAAGTAATTATACTGTGTTATTAACTACGGAAACTGGAGGATGGTATGCGCCGATATGGGACGGTGTCATACTAGGTACGGATTAGTTCAGACACTAAGCCCTACCTAAGTTTGGATTAAGGTATAGATTAATCATAAAGATTAAGTCCATCACCAACATATGTCATATCAATTGTGAATTGAATGATCCACTATGGTTTCAGGATGGATTTGTTATACATATATCAGACCACTACACAGATGGATGGTATTATGTATTAGGAAGAGTACGGACTTTATATATATATTATATCGTGCCGTGGTATGAGCTTGAGTCTCATGACCATGGTTAGGGCGCGTATATCGCCTAGGATGGATAACTTGACATAGGTGTTGTTCCCTGGTAGGTCTAGGTACTCATGCCCACCCTAGGGTGCATATTCGCATGTTGCCTTCTATTCAGGCTGAGACAAACCTCCTGGACTAGCAAGCGTCCTATAGTGTGCACTATATACATATACAGACTACTCTAGATATTGTTGAGTCTTCCTAAGATGTATCTGCGTATCGGATTACTGTTTGGATTGTAGTAGATCAGGACTTGCATGTGGGCCTAACCCACTTCTTTATTTTTCAGGTGCTCGTCAGTTCCAGGGTTAGAGTTTGGACGTGCAGAGCAGATACAGCTAATCACTCCTCTGATTATGTAGGAATTTTCTCTATATTAGCTTTGGATTTTATTTTTATTATTTTAGTATCGTTTGGAGAATTTAAATAAGGGGTCCAATGGATGGATTCCCGAGTTGTAAACTTATGGAGTTTTGGATTATCAGGTTTTAAGTATTTAATTATAAAGGATTGTATTTCTAGATTCTTTCAGCTTATTATTATTTTTATTTCGTATTTCATCTTGTATTCTGTGTTCGGTTACATATAAATTGTTTGACATCCCTCGGGTTTGGGCCTGGGCCTGATCAACCCGTGTCTTAGATCTGAGGGGTATCACAAAAACCTACAGACAAGTTCGAACGATGCACAGAAAGACCTTTTTCATCAATCTCAAAAAAAATTCTAAGTGTGGAGTGAAGATCGATCCAAGAAAAAGTTGGATCGATCTAGGAACTTTCAGATCGATCCAAAGAAATTTTCGATCGATACACAGAGAGCTGATTTATGCAGGAAAATTTCAGATCGATGGAATAAAGAAATGATTGGATGCAGGAAAGGATGTTCGATCGATCGAACTTCTTTTGAGATCGATCGAACAGGAACAAAATACCTATTTTCAGAATGAAAGTGCATGCATTCTCAATCATAGCTCCTATTAATGTGTATAAACCCCAAAACATATCTAGACGACACAAGAAATGAAAGGTAAAATAGAAATGAGGGAGGAATAGGGTTGTAAATCCTACGAAGCATTTACTAGTCTTTAACATCTCTAGTAAGACGTTGGGCTCTTTTAGCACAGATCAAATATCTTGTTATGCAACCCCTCAATGGATTTTTGAATCCCACCCAACAAATTGCTCCCTAAGGAACTCATTAGATTTGAGTCAAACGACATTAACGGTCCTTGGTCAAAACAACTCTTAGGCTTCCATGCCCTTGGAACACTTAACTTCAATGTAACTTTCTGTGCTTTCAAGTTGGTAGACAAACCATGGAAATGTTCAACATCAAGGAAAGACTTAACTTCATTAAATTCATGGTTTACACATTCCTTTACAACACACACTTCTTCATGTTGGTCCATTGAATTCGGGGTTGGATTAAAGATGTTCAACTTCACTTTCATATGCCCAAATGAGATTTTTATTATCCCCGTCCTACAATTGATGTTGGCATTTGAAGTTGCCAAGAAAGGACGGCCAAGGATAATGGGAATTTGGCTTTTGGAATTTGAAACCGGTTCCGTGTCAATGACAACGAAATCAACCGGAAAGAAGAACTTATCAATTTTAATCAAAACATCCTCAATGATACCCCTAGGCTTTTTGATGGATCGGTCGGCAAGTTACAAAACCACTGATGTCGCTTTCAAGTCTCCTAAGCCCAATTTGACATATACCGAGTATGGAAGAAGATTAACACTTACTCTTAAATCTAAGAAAGCCAGATTGATGACGTGGTCACCAATGATACAAGAAGTAATGGGTGAACCGGGGTCTTTGAAATTTGGGAGAGTGTTATGTTGTAAAATAGAGCTCACTTGCTCGGTCAAACCACTTTTCTTGATGCTTAACTTTTGTTCTTCCTCTTTTGGGTGCAAAGATCTTTTAAGAACTTCGCATAAGCCAAAATTTGCTTAATTGAATCCAAAAGTGAAAAATTAATCTTCAGTTGCCTAAACTTTTCAATGATTTCATTGGTCTTGGTCTTTTGTTTATTAAGATAAATGGATCCTTTCAAGGCATCCGGAAATGGAGCTCTTGGCTCAAAAGCTTTTTCAAAATTTTTCTTTGAAACATCATCAACACAAAAAAATTTGAAGTCCTTTTTCAAATCATGCTTTGATTCATCTTTCAAATCATTTTTCAATGCTTTCTCAACATGATGATCATGCACATGCAATGAAGGAGGAATAAAATGTGAAATGGGACGGGTGTCAACTTTTGGTTGTACCGGTTCACTCTCTTCATTGGACATACCTACTTGGTTGTCCACAATCTTCCCATTTCTCAAGGTTATCACCGCATTGACATTCTCAATTGTGGAACCTTCCGATGAGGAATGAGTCTCCACAACACATTGTTGCTTTGGTGGGGCATTCAAAGGCATTTTCCCTTTCTCTCTAGCATTTATAGTACTAGCTATTTGCCCTACTTGGGCTTTTAGCTTAGTAATGGATTGAGAATGAGAGTAAAGCAATTGAGTGTTCGCCTCTAGAGTGCCTAAAGCAGTCAAAACTTTCTCTTCAAAAGCGAGACTCCTAGAATTTCCTTGAGAATAAGATGGTTGATTAGGGAAACGAGAATTAGAGAATTGATTGCCATGTGATTGAAATGATGATGATCTAAAACCTTGGGAACCTTGGCTTTGCATTGGAAGTGGAACATACTTTCCTTGATAACCACCTTGGGAAGGGTTTGAGCCTTCCCCTTGGCTTTTCCAAGAAAAATTCGGATGGTTCCTCTGATGAGCGCTAAAAAGTGCCCATTTAAACCCCTTAAGCTAGGGTATTTTAGTCCATTCATCTATCTTTATTTACCCATTTTAGTATTTATTTGTGTTTTTGTCTATTTCAAGTTAATAATGTTAAAACGAGCTAAAAATGGCTTCTTAAGGCCTTTCTGGAGTCAAACTAAGTCTTTGTGAGAATTTGGAGCAAAAGGAGGCTGATTTGGAGCAAAAGGAGGCTGATGCTGAAAAACTGCTAAGTGAGATCGATTTGAGAAAAGTGAGATCGATCTGAGAAAAATGAGATCGATCTGAGAAAAGTGAGATCGATCGAAAATGTGCTGGCAACGAGCTATCTTATTCCCGCGCACCCGAACTCCACCTACCATATAGTACGGGATTAGATATTTTTGGGCTATATTTCTGACTTAGTGACTAAGAAAAGGACCTTCTATTTAAAGGGAAGTAACCCATTTTGTAAGAGAGCTTTTTATTATTTTACTTTTACATTATAATTTTAATTTCTCTCTCTAGAAAAGTTAGAGATTAGGGTTAGAAGAAAAAAGGGAAGTGGACGCATATCTCAAGAACAAATCTCTAGATCCACATATTCTCTATCTCTAGAGCTTTAAAAAAGAAGAAGAATAAGAGGAAGAATAAGAGGAAGAAGAAGATGGAGCCATGTTTGGAGCTTACCCTTGAGGGTTTCATGACCACATCAACCTCTTCCATGATTGGCTAGATCTACACTTAGGGCTTGGATGATTAGTGTTCTAGCCTTGTGAATTTAATAAATCTTGGTATATTTCTATAATTTCTATAGTTTAATTCTTCCTATTAATTCTCTAGTTTATTTACATGTCTATGTGTGATTAAATTAGGAATTATTTCGTACATGATTCATATGGATTAATTCTTTCTATTGATTCTCTATTTGATTACATGTTGTATTATGTGTGATTATTTGGGGAATTGATCTCTACACTAGATTCTCTATATTGGTTGCATGTCTATATGTAATTAATTAAGGATTTAGTGATGGCTAAGTATGGGTTTTCATTGAATGGGTTTGTAGATTAATTTGATGGATTATTCTTATGCTTGATGGGTTGTTTTACAATTTAATTCATGCTTGTAGGTAGGTAGACAATCTATATTTGGTTTGATATTCCATGGAATATTATTGCAAATTCCATGATTCTTTAGATTGATGTGTGCTACAATTGTGACTAGTTTGATGGGTCATTCTTAGATTTGATGAGCTGTTCTACACTTAGTTTATTTGTTGGTTAAGTAGACAATTCATACATGAATTTGATGGTCCATACTTAATATTGCAATAGGTAGTCACATTTTGTTCACAACAATGTATTCCCCATTAATGGAAAGCAAGTGGTTAATTACATGAGCTTAGTGGTGATTACAACACCCTAAGACCTCTCTTCATATCTCTTAAATCCCTATCTCTCACTAGTTTATTTTAATTGCATTTTAATTTCCTTGCATCTTAGTTTAATCAACCAATCTCTCTTTGCAATCAATTGATACATTAGAGTCAAAGTTAAATTTCAACACGTATAATCCCTTGGGACGATCCCTACTCACTTTTGCTATGTTAGTAGTAGTGTTGGTAGTGGTTTTTATAAATTTAAATTTGACCTAAAAGGCTTTTTTTGAACCGCACATTCACTACATTATTTTGACGTATACAAGCGGCCATCGTCAAATTTTAGCGCCGTTGCCGGGGATTAACAGTTTTGTTGAAATTATACTAAACAATAGTGTTCATTTGGTTGGTTATATTTTTATTTTTATTTTATTTTCTATTGTATATTCTTTTCTCTTGTTCTCATTATTCTTTGTCAATTAGGTACTTGACTACAAGGAAGACAAATATTGGATCTTAGAGCAATCATTGGAGCTTAAAGCTATCATTGGAGTTTGGAGTTGCTTAAGGACCTTTGTGAGTATTTCTTGAAACTCTTGTAGTTTAATTGTTTCACTTCTTTGCATGCTTGTGATAGCCCTTGTTGAGGCTAATTTCATTGCTTTAATTTTTGTCCAAGCATCGGCCCGTGTGGAGGCCATTATTTGCTGCATTTGGATTTTGAATGTGGATGGAGCCATTGTTTGATCCAAGTTTGGGGGAAAATTACTTCCCTTCACCTTATGTCCCTTCAATATATTTTAATCCTTATGAGGTTGAGTCCAATTCATTTCAACATGCATCATCTTATTATGGACTTGACTATTTTCATTATCCTCCTTGTGACTATTACCTTCCCCCATCATTTTATGATGAACTAACTCCACCACCTTCTAGGTACTCACCCGGATTTGAAGAAAAAGTATTAGCTTTAATTAATGTGCGTATTTCACAAACTCCACTTATTAATTCTCATTCTTAAACTTTAGCCAAGCTTGGAGCTCAAGTTGAGCAAATTGCAAGTACTATTTCTCGTCAAGAAGATGAGGAAGAGGCAAATGAAAAAATGGCAAGAACTTCAATGTATATAGATAAGGATGATGAGAGTGAAGAGGAAGAAGTAGCAAGTGAGCTAATGCCTAACACTCTATCTTGTATAGAGGAGGAAGTGGCAAGTGAGTTAGTGGCTAATCCAATAGAACATAATATGATTAATGAGGACTTTCTTTGTTTTGATTATGATTTTATCTCCACCATTGCTACTTTAGAGAGTGAGGAGACGGTGACTACTATAGAGGTAGGAGAGGAGGAGGAGGAACTTGTTGAAGAGGGCCTTCCTTCTATTATCTCCAATGACCCTCTTGAGATATGCTTTTTTAAAATGTATAAAAATTATGGTTTTGACCTTGAAAGCTCAAAAAATGAAATAAACTCTCTAATGGATTCCTTAGCTAACTTGGAAGGTGAGGAGATGGTGATTTTTGAGGAAGAGGATAGGGATGAAGATAAGGTATTTCTTGATATTCCAAATGAGTCTTTGAAAGACATTGACTTGCCAATTCACAAAGGAAGTGATTCTTTGAATACACTTCAAGAGCACAAAAAAGAGGCAAGCCTAACCATCATTGATTTTATTTTCAAGACCGTGGATGACAGGAATAATATCATTTCTTTCATTTCTTTTCAAGTCATTCTTTTGGAGGATGATTTCATTGTTGTAAGTGAGACATTAAATGAGAAAAGTGAAAAGAGGATCAATAAGAATGTTTCATATTCGGTTTTTGATTCTTTTGATTAGTGAGTTGACCCAATGTTTTACTAGAGACGTTAAACACTAGTATTCGTAGAGTTTCAAAACTCTATTCCTCCCTCATTTCTTTTTATTTTATTTTTCGTTCTTGTGTACATTCTTCCATCCAATTTTCAATTTTTATTCTTGTTACCATCATTGGGGCTTAGCATAGGATTTTCTGCACTTTCATCTCAAAATTAGGCATTTCATGCCTTGTTCGATCGATCACAAAAGATATTCGATCGATCGAACATCATCTCTGCATATTCTCATCTCTCAGTTCCATCATTCAAACATACCCTGCATATTTCAGCTTTCTGTTCCATCATTCAAACTTTATGTTCGATCGATCCAAGTACTTTTCGATCGATCCAGATATCCCTGTGATCGATCTCACTTCCATACTTAGAAAATTTTTCGAAGCTCTGCAAATTTCATGCCTTCTGTCCCATCGTGCGAGCATGTCTTGGATCGATCACAACTTTGCCCCTTTGACTTTTTGATTTTTCCTCTTTCTACTTTTATTTTATTTTATTTTTTATTTTCTTTTACTTTTATCATTTCTTTTATTTTATTAAGTCACTTTTCTCTTTTGAAAAAAAAAAAAAAATTTATTTTTCATTTTTCATTATTTTGTTCTTGCATCATTTCTTAGTTTTTGTTTTTCATTTCTTGCATTGTACATATTCTTTCATTACATTTTGCCTTATTTATTTATTTATTTTTTTTTTTTTTTGCATTTTGTTCATGCATCATATTCTTTGTTTTTCTTGTATTTTGTATATACACGCTTTTGTAAAATGAAAAATACAAAAATTTGTTTCACCATTGTGCCCTTATGTGTGGTCATGCATACTTTATGTTTTAGTTAGGGCTTGATCTCATATCTCTTTTTCATCTTGTGTTATATTGCATTAGAATGCTTAATTTAATTATCTTATCCCATTTGATATTTGATGTGAGTTTGCTAGTGTGGTTATTCAAATAGGTTGTTGATTCCAAGTTTGGGGGAAACCCTTTTCATATTGGATCATTGTTAGGCTTCATGTTTTTGCCACCACGGTATACTCTTTCCATCTTTTCCATTGTTCTCATTGCACATTAAGGCCAATGTGCGGTTTAAGTTTGGAGATAAGGTGGCTTTGTTGCATTCTACTTAAAGTTGAACTTTAAATGCAGGATTGAGATTTGAGATTGATGTTAGCGATGCTTTTAATCTTTTGAGGACTATATTGCTTAAAATTTAAAAATTGCTTAACTTAAAAGTCCAATACTCCTTGTATGCCTTGTGGATGCCATTTAGGAGTAAATTTTTCGAAAGATTGATATCTTGCTTGCACTTGTGGTCCACATTATCTTGATTTTGTGATTGTTTTGAGATTCACTCTAGGATTCTACACTAGCATAGGCGCACACTAGCATTCATTTGTGGGGTACATGCTTTTTTGATTATTGAATTGGTTATATCCCAATTGGGCTAGTAGTGCATTGAAAACTTTCATTCTTGATAAAGGTGGATAACAACCTCTTTTCACTAAGTAGCCGAGATTCTAGCCTCATCAAGCACTAAACTTCTCGCGCCGAAAGGTGGAGGGCCCAAACTCTAGGTTAATAATTGAACTTCAAAAAAAAAAAAAAAAAAAAAAAAAAGTTGCAAAAGTAATAAAAAAATGAGGACTTCTCCCAAAATGTGAGAAGTGGAAAATGATTAGATGGAGGTTGTTTTGATTTGTAGCCTAGTTGATTTGAGCTTGTAAGTCCTTAGGAGTGTTTCAACACCTAGTGCCCTAAAGTCGTCTGGTTTGGGAGTTATTGACCTAACGCTCGACCTCATGGATCGCTAGAAAGCTTAATAGATCAACACATTGCACTATACTTCCATCTTTGATCCTTAGGAAAAAAAAAAAAAAAAATCGAGTGAAAAGAATAAGTGCACCTAGAACAATAAAGCTTTAATAAAAGGTTCACTCTTTGTGTGCTAGTTTGAGGGTAAGGATGTGATCATTTCTTTAGTTGGCTTAAATAACAACATATTTGATGCCGATCCACTCAAAAAGGATTCTAGTGTTATTTTAATTTGCATGATCATCTTCTTAATGTGTGGAGGACCATATTTGCTTGCTTGATGTTGAAATTTTGGGAGATTGCTTGGAAATGGTTGAAAAATTGCATACTTGAGGTAGTTTTCTCCCAATACTTGTTTGCAATTTTGGTGCCTCTTTTGTGACAATGAGCTTAATGTTTGTGGGTATCATTTCTGGAAACCCTCACGAGACTTCACTCGTCCATTAGGGGTAACCTAGGGGTTTAAAAGGCTTGTTGCATGTGCTAAAAGTGCCCATTTAAACCCCTTAAGCGAGGGTATTTTAGTCCATTCATTTATCTTTATTTACCCGTTTTAGTACTTATTTGTGTTTTATCTATTTCAGGTCAATAATGTTAAAACGAGCTAAAAATGGCTTCTTAAGGAGTCAAACTAAGTCTTTGTGAGAATTTGGAGCAAAAGGAGGCTGATTTGGAGCAAAAGGAGGCTGATGCTAAAAAACTGCCGAGTGAGATCGATCTGAGAAAAGTGAGATAGATCTGAGAAAAATGAGATCGATCTGAGAAAAGTAAGATCGATCTGAGAAAAATGAGATTGATCTAAGAAAAATGAGATCGATCTGAGAAAAGTGAGATCGATCGAAAATGTGCTGGCAGTGAACTGTCTTATTCCCGCGCGCCCGAACTCCACCTACCACATAGTACGGGATTAGATATTTTTGGGCTATATTTCTAACTTAGTGACTAAGAAAATGATCTTCTATTTAAAGGGAAGTGACCCATTTTGTAAGAGAACTTTTTATTATTTTATTTTTACATTGTAATTGTAATTTCTCTCTCTAGAAAAATTAGAGATTAGGGTTAGAAGAAAAGAGGGCAGTGGAGGCACATCTTAAGAACAAATCTCTAGATCCACATACTCTCTATCTCTAGAGCTTCAAAGAAGAAGAAGAAGATGGAGCCATGTTTGGAACTTACCCTTGAGGGTTTCATAACCACATCTACCTCCTCCATGATTGGCTAGATCTACACTTAGGGCTTGGATGAGCCCTAAGTCTTGTGTAATCTAAACCCTTGTATTTCTATTTTTGGGGATTTATATATATTGTTGTGATTAGTGTTCTAGCCTTGTGAATTTAATGAATCTTAGTATATTTCTATGATTTCTATGGTGTAATTCTTCCTCTTAAGTCTCTAGTTTATTTACATATCTATGCGTGATTAAATTAGGAATTATTTCATACATGATTTATATGGATTAATTCTTTCTATTGATTCTCTATTTGATTACATGTTGTATTATGTGTGATTATTTGAGGAATTGATCTCTATACTAGATTCTCTATGTTGGTTGCATGTCTATATATAATTAATTAAGGATTTAGTGATGGCTAAGCATGGACTTTTATTGAATGGGTTTGTAGATTAATTTGATGGATTATTCTTATGCTTGATGGGTTGTTTTACAATTTAATTCATGCTTGTAGGTAGGTAGACAATCTATACTTGGTTTGATATTCTATGGCTTATTATTGCAAATTCCATGATTCTCTAGATTGATGTGTGCTACAATTGTGACTAGTTTGATGGGCCATGCTTAGATTTGATGGTTTGTTTTACATTTAGTTTATTTATCGGTAAGGTAGACAATTCGTACATGAATTTGATGGTCCATACTTAATAATGCAATTGGTAGTCGCATTTTGTTCACAACAATGTATTCCCCATTAATGGAAAGCAAGTGGTTAATTACATGAGCTTAGTGTGATATCAACACCCTAAGACCTCTCTTCATATATCTTAAATCCCTATCTCTCACTAGTTTATTTTAATTGCATTTTAATTTCCTTGCATCTTAGTTTAATCAGCCAATCTCTCTTTGCAATCAATTAATACATTAGAGTCAAAGTTAAATTCCAACACGTATAATCCCTTGGGACGATCCCTACTCACTTTTGCTACGTTAGTAGTAGTGTTGGTAGTTGTTTTTATAAATTTAAATTTGACCTAAAAGGCTTTTCTTGAACCGCACATTCACTGCATTATTTTAACGTTTACAAGCGGCCATCGTCATCCTCCAACCTGGATTATAATGATTGTCATTTTGATTATTCCCTTTGTTAGAAAAAATGGTATTTGCATCCTCATGGTTGTCATTTTGCACATGTCCATGGGGACAATTGGAAGTAGAATGTAACACACTAGAACAAGTCATACATGATTCATTAGATGCACGATGATGAACATGATTAGGGGAGGAAGACATTTGATTCGCCGAAGTTTGGTTGATCAAAAATTGATCAAACCTTTAAGTTAAGGATTTCATCTTGGCGGCTATATCATTGGAGTTGTCAACTTGATACAAGCCAACATTCTTCCTTCCACCTAGATTTCTATCATTTTTAGAAGATAAAGATCTATGCATGGAATTTTCACTCATACTTTCATACAATTGCCACACATCATTTTCATACTTATCAAGATAAGAACCACCCATAAATGCATCAACCATACCCTTGTAATTATCCGGTAGACTTTCAAAGAAATATTGAACTAATTGCCACTTAAGTATGTAATGATGTGGGTAATTCTTGAGCAAGTCATTGAATCTTTCTCATGCCTCATGAAACATTTCCCCATCCCCTTGAGAAAATTCACGAATGGAAGTTCTCATGGCATTGGTCTTTGAAACTGGGTAGTACTTCTTCAAGAACTCTTGTTGCATTTCTGCCCAAGAAGTTATCGAAAAAGGCCTAAGATTGTTAAACCAATATTTTGCCTTGTCTTTAAGGGTAAAAGAAAAAGTTTGAGTCTTAACACTTCTTCTGGCATGTCCATGTATTTCACGGTGGAACACACTTCAAGAAACCCATCCAAATACTTATAGGGTTCTTCACTTGGAAGTCCATGATAGTTGGGAAGCATTTGAATGGTTTGTGGTTTGATTTCATAACGATGTGCTCTAAATGGAGGCAATTGAATGCAAGTGGGTGCATTATATTCATTAGGCACATAATGGTCTCTTAAAGCAAGAGGGGGATTTACAACCGGTGGTGTTACTCGAACACCATGGTTACCTTGAACCATAGGAGGTTGTGGAGCAAAGATCGGTTGAGGCATTCCCAATGGAATTTGGCCTTGTTGTTGTGGTCAAATGAATGGTCTTGGCATGCCTAATGGTACTTGGATGTTTGCATGATGCACATTAGGGTGGAGGATGCCTTGTTGGTCTATGTAACCAAAGTCCTCGACATGGTCATTATTTTGCTCCTCCATTGATGAAATTGAGTGATGAGAACTACCTCTTCCCTAGGATTGCGAACAACCGATTCAAAATGAAAATTAAGAGATACAGGGGTAAGATTTAATGACCTACGACCATGCATGCACTAGAAAAACAAATAACAAGAAGTAAGCAAGTAACAAACACTTCGCCCCCACAACAATTCAACAAATCCTCACATACAATGATCCCATACTCCCATGCTTGAACAATATGCAAAGAAAAGTAAATTGCCTCCACGCAGGCTCACGATCTATCTAAAAAATGAAAAACAAGCCTCTATGCGGGCCGACGATTTAACTAGAGCTTAAGTTAGAAAGATCTCACAAAGGGTCCTTAAGCAACTTTAATATATTTTCAATTTTTCGCTTTTCTTTGCAATTTTTAGATTTTAGCCTTTTTGCCTTGCTTAGCTCGTTGCTTTGAATTCTCCTTTGCTCAACTTCCTTCACTCAATGCACCTAGTTAATCAAGAACAAACACAATAAGTAACTAAGAAGAAAATAAAGTAAAGACACGATCAAAAGAGTACTAATTCCTATTTGTTTCCAAAATACGGCATTGCCAATTAAATCCCCGGCAACGGCACCAAAAACTTGGTGTGATGTCGTTGGTCCAACCAAAAGTTTGCAAAAATATATGAACTAAGAGTGTGAGTGTGCAATGTGGCCAAGTTTTAAATTTATAAAAACCACTACTACCTCTAACTAAAAATATAGCTAGGGTGAGTAGGGATCGTCCCAAGGGATTATAGGCGTGCACTAGCAATGGAAACAATGTATAGGATTAGTAGGTCGAGTGATCAAAGATTGGTTAGATTAACTGATTAAGCTATTATGCAAATGAAATTAAAGTAAACAAAATTCAATGATTAATAAAGTAGAGAAAGATATAGAGGGGAGGACTTGGGGTACTAGAGTTCACCACTAAGCTTGACTTCACTAGACACTAGCAATTGTATATTAATGGGGAAATTGATTTGTAACTTATGTGTGTGTGTGTGTGACATTAATTGAAATTAGACATGGATGGAAAATAAGCATAGATTGTCAAGCCAAATCAAATGGAAAGCACAACCTATCAAATGAGACCAAAATCCATTCAATGAAACCACAATTTATGCACGCACAACTATCTAGAAACATACACCTAATGCATTCATAAGTATGGAACACCAAGGAACAAGAGTAAATTGTTCACCTATCTATGAATTTAAAGCAACTACATTACATCTACACTAAAGACATGAAATTTAACTAAGTACGCTAAAGTTGTGGTACAATCCATCAAGAAACAAGTATAAACCATCAAATAAATTGCAAGAATGTTCAATTAAGCTCTATGTTTTGACCATCTCTAGATTAACTTCATCCATACACATAAACATGCATAAATTCCACTAAATCTAGAGAAAAGCACATGAATCATCCATTCTAGCATACATAAACATATGGTTAGAAGTAGATAATCAATTGAAAACATTAATCCATGCACATCAAGTAGAAACCACAAGATATATATATAAATCCAAGATCAAAACATTGTTACAAACAAATCCCCAAAAATATACAAAGAACTAAGTCTAGGAAACAAACTTAGGGGCTACTCTAGCCCCAAGTAGATGTCTAGCCACTCATTGAAGTAGTCATCCAACCCTCAAGGGCTATCTCCATGGTAGGAATGACCTCCTTCTTGATGGAAACCCTAGAAGAATGGAGGAACTCCCAAAATGTGTAAAGCTCTCTAATCTCTAGCCTCCTCTCCAAGATATGAAAAATACAAGCTATGTTGAATGTTACAAGTTATGATGTAAAAATAGCTCAAAATCCTTATATAGGTAGGTCAAGTGTCACACCAAATGGTCTGAGCTCGTACACCAAGGTCCCTCCAATGATTGCACTATGAGCCAACTTTTAATGAGCTGGAATCTATTTTTTTTCAGACTTGAGGAGGTTCGATCGATCAAACTGTGTTGAGATCGATCGAACTTGGCTGAGATCCATCGAATTTTGCAGAGATCAATCATCCTTGGCGGCGCCTTTTTTAATAAAGACAAATCTCTGAGATATTTTGGGATATTTTTGGGAAATAGATAAAAGTGGTAGGTGGGTGGTAGGTGTGGATAAGATCGAATCATTTCGATTGATCTAAAAAATGTTAGATCGATCGAACTTGGTGGATTCTTTTGGATAAGGACAAAAGCTTAGATCCATCTTGAATTGCTTAGATCGATGAACTTTTGATCGATCGAAGAAATGCTGAGATCAATCGAACATGCTGAATTTCCACACTTTGCTTCATTTAGCTTCCATTTTGCTCATTTCTTCCATTCAGCTTGAGTTAACTTCTTTAATGCTCTTATTTGGCTGAATTGACTTATTTTTGGGATAAGCACCTGAAAATGGCAGTAACTCGAAATTAGAATAAAGCGGGGAAATAAGATCGATAAAAGTCCTAGAATACTCAAGCTTAAGGGGTTTAAACGCGCGTTTTTCATTGCTCATCACTTTGAGAACTACGTCATTTCCACAATTTCATTTTTTCGACACTATTCATTTTTCGTTCTTTTCCCTATTTTGTTTTTTCCCCGTTTGTCACTTTGTTGGCATAACCTCACTTTTTGTGTTCAAAGTTGGTTTTTGACTTTACGTATCTTCATTCTAAGTGGTTTCCACGACATACATATCTTTATTTTTGCAGTAAAGCACTCTGGTTGCTCCTGGTGTCCATAGGGGCATGGATACACAGTTCTTCAGAAATCTTTTCTTTTCTTGGGGTGTTATTCGTAAATATCTTTTGAAGATATTTTATTTCAGAGGTTTTTAAGAAAATATTTTTGGAAGATATTTTCATTCTGGGTCAGTTATGCAGTTTTCACTTTTTAGAGGGGCATTGTGCAATTAACAAAAGTTGTTGCAAAATGCCTTGTTTTGAGCCTGGATCCTCGTACAGGATTCATTTTCACTTTTCATCGAGTCGTGTACTCATAGATTCCCTTCTGGCCGTTTTTCTCCAGTTTTTGGGTTTCTGGCACCAATTGCCGCCGAACTTGTTCGGGGCATATATTCCTGCTCGGGACTCAGTTTTTTATGCCGTTTCGTCCATTGTTCATTGTTTCTCATTTTGGTTCTTTTTTGTTCATAAAGTTTTGTCGTTTGAGCGCATCTGCTCAAATTTCACTTTTCCGGACCCGGCAGGGCCCATTCGGGACACTTTTTGAATTTTTCTATAAATAGGGAGTCTTTAATTGAAAAATCAGATTTCACTCTCTCTCTCCCCTCTCTTGGCCGAATACCATGGCAGTCATGGCTACCACCTTCTCTCTCCTCTTTTGAGCTTCTTCTCCTTAGTGAAACGCCATAGTGCCTTAGTGTTTTATGTTCGTCTTAGCGAGGCCTTCGATTCCACCGATTGGAATCTCGTTTTGGCCATTTCTTGAGTTCGGGTTTGAAGCCAAGTTGTGATTTTGATGGGGCTTTCTTGGAGTTCTTGTTCACCGTATTGTCCCCGACGAAACCTCGAAGTATTGTCGAATTTGAAGCGGTTTCATTTTGGTGGCTTTTGAGATTTTTATCTCAAATTGAGGTAAGGGGTGTCTTAGATATATATAAATGTTGTATTGATGATTTTAGAAGCTTTTATAACTTAAATGCATGCTTTGGTTTAAGTCCTAGAATTTTATTTAATTAATTTCTATAGTTAAGATTTAATTCGCATGATGATATATAACTTAGAATTAAATTGTGGCATGCTACAAAGTTTGGCTTTGCTATATTTATTAACATATATTAAATTGGAATTATTTGAATAAGAATTGCACTTTTAATTTAATAATTATCTTTGGTGAAAGTTTAATTCTCATGGACGTACCTTGCATGAAATTAACTTGTGATATGCTTTTAAATTGAGTCTTGGCATATTCTTTAGCATACTTTAATTTGAGAGCATTTGGATGATTTTGAAAATCTAAAGACTTTAATTAAAAGAATTAATTAAAATCAATTTAAAGGTCCCATTGGCTTGATTAAGTTTTTAACTTGATATTCGTGATGACTAGAACTTGTAAACTAGCATATATTAAATTGGGACCATTTGATGTTGTTTTAGAATTTAGGGATTTAATTATCATGATTTAATTAAATTCCATTTTTATTGTTTCAATGGCCTAATTGAGTTTTTGATTTGGTATATGTAATGACCATGCTATGTTGTATAACATGTGATTAACTATGGATCATTTGATTGAGATTTGAAACTTAGAGAAATTAATTATTTTACTTAATTAATTTTCGTTTCTATTGCATTACTGATTAAATCATGTGTTTGACATTGGTATTATGTTTGAAGCATGATTTTAGACTTGTAATGGATTTATGAGTTATGTTTTCAATGTTGAAATATATTCTTATAGCGTGTAACGAATCGCACACTGAAGATTCGACATGTGATGTTATTATAGCGTGTAACGAATCGCACTCTAAAGATTCGACATTGTCATCCTATAATAGTTATGGATTTAGAGCATGTATTGTGTGGTTACAACCTACTTGTGCATGAGATATAGTTTCGTGCTTTATATATTTCGTATATAAGTTGTTAACTTATTTATTTTGGAGTCACTTGGGACATTGTTACAGAGACACGGCTAGAGTTTGGCTCTAGTGCGGGAGGTATGATTTCTCCCCATTTATAGTGCGCACTTAGGGTGGTATTCCCAACGGGTTAATGCCCGGAATAACCGTAGTCCTTGGTATTCTAAGTGGAACTTGGCCTTGTGGTTGCAGAGCAAGAGGTCTAAGCATAACGAGAGGAATGTACATATTATCTTGTTATTGCACATTGGGATGAAGTATGCCTTGTTGGTCTACATGACCTAGGTCTTCAATATGATCGTCCACTGATACAATGGATTCACTCGAATTACCCTTACCCCTTGGATTGCGCACAATTGACTCGAGATTAAGATTCAAATGAACAAGAGGGTGGTTTAAAGACCTACGACCATGCATGCACAATACAAGTCAACACAAACAACCAACACAGCAAATAGCAAATAAACTTTTCCTCCACAACATTGCTTCCATACTCCCCATGCTTTTCAACAATGCAAGAAATTAAGTTGCCTCCACACGGGCCGATGATTAATTAAGTAAGAGGAGTTTAGAAACGCTCACAAAGGTCTTTAAGCAACTTCAAAAAAATTTAAGCTTTTTGCTTTGCTTTTGCAAATTTTTTTATTATTTTTTTTATACTTTTATGCTTTGCTTTTTAAGCTTGTTTTGAGGCTCCCTTGCTTGTTTCTCTTTGCTCCAAGTACCTAATCAATTAAGAGTAACAAAATGAGAAAACAAAAATAAAATAAAATAAAGCAAGGATCAAAAGAGTACTAATTCCTATTCAATTCCTAATACGGCGTTGCTAATCCTCAGCAACAGCACAAAAACGTGGTGTTTTCACGAGACTTATGCCTCAAAATGATGTAAAAAGTGTGAATGTGTGAAGTGACCACCACATTTAAAATTTATAAAAATCACTTAATATTATACTATATAGTATGAGTGAAAAGGGATCGTCCTAAGGGATTTGCAAGATACTATGGAGTCGAATTCGGATTAGTAGGTCGAATCATCAAGAAGTGGTTTATTGGTTGAGTTATATTATGATTTAATTAAAAGCAATGCAATGGGAAACAAGTTAAAGTGAATGAGGTGTAGAGAATAAGAGAGGAATCTTGGGACATAGAGTTCACCAATAAACTTTACTTCACTAAACATCTAATATTTATCAAATTAGGGGGATTCCATGTTGTAAATCAAGTATGTGTGCCATTTATTGAAATACTAAGCATGGATGACAAAACAAGCATATATTATCTAATCAATCTAGTGAGTAGCACAACCTATCAAATTAAGCCATTAACCATTCAATGAAACCCACAATTAATGCACATAAGAATCTAGATAAATATACTACTTGCACTCATAAGCATGGATCATCAAACAATAAGAATAAATTGTCTACCTACCTAGGAAGCTAAAGCAACTACACTACAATTGTACTAATGACAATGAAATTAAACAAATTAAACTAATGAGGTAGCACAATCCATCGAGAAATAAGCATAATCCATCAAATAAAACACAAGAGTAATCAATTAAGCACCATATATTGACCAGCACTAGATCCATTATTTTAAAACACATAGACATGCATCAAATGTAAAGAATCAAATGCAAGCTCATAATTATCCGTTCTATCACACATAGACATATGAATAGAATTGAAAAATCAATTGGAAGCATTAAACCATATAAATCAAGTAGAAACAAGATTTATATAAACATGAGGTCAATACAATATTTACAGCACAAATCCCCACTAATTACAAAGTATTAAAGTTTAGGAGGCAAGTCTAGGGCCATCTCTAGCCCCAAGAGAATGATCTAGTGTGACAGCCTTGGTTTTTCAAGCCAGTGTGTCCTGTGATGAACCATAGTTTGACCTGATAACGGATCCGAAATGCGGAAGCGAAAACAGAAAACAAGACTCTAAGAAGTCAAAGTGACCTTCCATGAGGTCGTGGAACTCAATGAGAACTGATGCGGAAGCAAAAGACCAAAAATATGACAAATAAGCCCTCAGGGGCAACATAGTCATTTCCAAAAACTGTGGACTTGAGTGCCACCGAGCACACCGCTGGAAGGATAACGAAAAACTAATCAAGATAGACTCAAGAATCACTCGATTCGGAGTCCAGATGAAGAAAATATGAAACTCCAAAGTTTCATAAAATCAAACTTTTGGGTTTGAAATCAATGGGGCAAGGGTACTTTATAAGAGATAAAATGGTCTTTTCAGATATAATTTAATGCAACCGTGTATACCATTATATAGACCAGCAAAAACTAATAAATTTAGACTCAAAAATTACTTGATTTGGAGTCCGAATGATGAAGATATGAAGCCTCAAAATTTAAAAAAAAAATAAACTTATTTTCCGGGTAAGAAATCTGGGCAGGAATAGTGTTTTTACAGCAAGCAACATTTGATTTTTTTTTCTCAGAATTAAGGCTAAAAACGGACCCTTAAATGAGTTTTTCTGGAAAAACACGAAGAAGAAACCCCCCTTAAAATCACGTTTTCTATCCGGCCAAATGAAAGGAAACAAAAAAAACACAATGTAAATCCCTAAAATGCCCCCTAGATCAGCGTAGATCAAGAAAGTCCAAAAAGCTGCTAGAAGATTTGTTTTCAGAATCTGCCCGTAATTAAGAGCAAAAACGGGCTAGAAAATGAATTTTTCTGGAAAAACACGAAAAAGAAACCCCTCCCGAAATCAAATTTTCTACTTGGCTTCTTGAGAAAAAATGAAAAAAAACTCACTGTAAAATGCCCAAAATGCCCCTCCACGAAATCTGGTAGTGAGGGTGAAAAAGCTGCTACATTGCAAAACTGAAAACTGAACTTTGCGAGGGATTTCCAATACCAAGACGACATTTTCTGGAAAAACACAAAAAAGAAACCCCCCTAAAATCATATTTTCTAAGCGAATATATTGAAAGGAGAAAATAAAAC
Source organism: Cornus florida (assembly GCF_030987335.1). NCBI lineage: Eukaryota > Viridiplantae > Streptophyta > Magnoliopsida > Cornales > Cornaceae > Cornus > Cornus florida. Next base: position 53,582,279 of record NW_026775574.1, on the reverse strand, counting down.
TGATGTGAAAATTCTAGGGTGCCCCTATATCAGATTATGCAACAAAATTTCAAAATGAGTCCATAGGAAGCTCATTTCACCAAAGAAGAAGGTTTGCCTGGAAACGACCATGCACACAAACGTAACTTAGCTATTTGAACGCGCTACAATGATCCATGGCCTAAAAATACTACCGATGCAAAATTCGACCCCCCCAACGGCCAAAAAGGCAAAAATGAACTAGACATGGGAAATTTAAAAACTAAAATTAACAAATGATTTCAAATTACCGTTTAGCCCTTGGCCACACTTCAAACATGATTTATAAGACCCTATGAAAGAATAAAAATAGAATTTTCACACCCGATGCAAGCATAGTGAAGCAATGACTCGGCATTTTTCAATATTTTCATAATATTTCATGAAGTTAAAAGTTACATAGGATACAAATTAGATGTCATTGGCCTATGGCCTCATCTCATACATTTCAAATACATTGTAAAGAGTGTACTTATGTACACATTACAAAAATATAATCAAATTTACACATTTTGACATATAAAGTTATAAATGGCATTTCAAGCCAACATTTACAAGAAATGAGAACTTCAAGTCTACAAATCATCCAAGCATGATGTGAATCCCGAATCTTGATCCCGGTACCTGAAAAATGTCTCCACTACGTGGGTGAGTAACATAAAGCTACTCGTAGGAGATAAGCATGCATCGACCTAACATTTTACAATTTTATCACCTTAAGGTGAAACATGTTAAAGGGGCTCATGTCACCTAACGTCTATGTCAAAGTGAGACTCAGGGATCATCCTAAGCTACTCATGCAATTGAAATGAACTGCGGCATACAAATATACATGCTCGAGTACACTAAACCGTATTAAAACATGATACACGACATTCAAGTACACATGCTCACAAGTATACTAAATCATGTTAAACGGGATAAACAATATCTAGCATACATACACAAGTATAAAATATATGTATAGAGTACTCATAAATCAAGTATACAAACACAAGTATACTAAGCTAAACACATACGCACAAGACAAGTATATATGGCACAAGTATACAAAAATGAAATCCGCACACACAAGACAAGCATACTAAGCGTAAATATACTAGCTAGAGTTTAGATACACCAACAAGGATACAAGTTCAAGTATACAGTTTCAAGTATACTAAATGAGATCAAAATACATAGGTAAACACCAATTCTCAAGTTACAAGTAATCCATGATTAACAACTTGAAATTGAATGCGAAATCCAAGTAAAAAGACTAGGACATGTGGTCACTAGACCAAGTAAGTGTTTCCGGGTAATTACGACCCACAAGGCACTACCTAGTGCTCACATGCATAAGTTATTCTGGGTAATTACGACCCACAAGGTACTACCTAGTGCGCACTTATGACTTAGAAGACTCTTGTCTCCGTACTAGAGCCAAACCCTAGCCATCACGTGAAATATGTCCTTACAAGCTTTCCAAAATCAATAAGTCCAAAACTTATACAAAAATCAATAAGTTAGACCAAATTTATACCAAATCCACTAATGCATAAAACCATTTTCCATGCACAAATAAGGTTGAATCCACACAAACCATGTCTTAGAATTCAAGTCTAGATAGCATATGACATGTTAAGCCTCCAATATGCAATTTATACACCAAAACAAGAATATTTTATAACAATTGAACCACATTACCACACTAAGCCACAAGTACTAAATAAGTCCCAATTTAATAACTAGCTTCCAAGGTAAATAATTGTAATATTCTAACAAGCTATACACCTACACAAAATATATCTAAACAAGATATGCAAGTCAATGATATTCTATATCATGCTAAGTCCAATTACCATTTCAAGATGTCTCAAGTACTAATTATACATCAAATTAGTAACATGCTCACAAGGTGATTAAATAGACTACATTTCAAGGGATTATCAACCTATTACCTCCAATATCAATTTAAGTGATCAACACACTTAAAATAAAATTAATTAAGCTCATTAATTAATTTTTCTCTAGATTTTCAAGCATATCCAAATATCCTCAATTTAATATATGTTAAAGAACTCACCAAGGCCTACTTTAATATCACATTACAAGTTGGTTTCATGCTTGATACAACTATGTGAATTAATCTTTCACAAAAGATAAATATTAAATAAATTTTGCAATTCTTATTCAAATGCTCCAAATATAATATATGTTACACAACTCACCAAGGCCTAATTTATTAGCATGCCACAATTTAATTCTAAATCATATACCATCATTAGAATTAAATCCTAGACAAAGAAAATAAATAAATTAAATTCTAAAAACTTGAACAAAGCATGCTCACAAGTTGTATATGCTTACAAAACAATCAATACAACAATAATATAAACCTAAGACATCCCCTACCTCAATTTGAGATGAAAATATCAAAAGCTCACCGAAAAAAAAGTGCTCAAAATTTGGCCAAAAACGGGTTCTAATAAGGGGGAAAGATGCGTGTGGTCAAAACAAACACAAAACGCGAAGGCACTTCGACTTTTTAACAAAGGGAAGAAGGTTCAAATGAAAGAAGAAGGGTGGCAGCCCCCTTGGGCTGCCATAGCAGGTTCCAGTCGTGCATAGAGAGGGGAGAAGATGACTTTTTAATTTTAAGTCCCCCTATTTATAGAAAATCTCAAAAAGTGTCCTAGACGGGTCCCGCTGAGTCCGGAAAAGTAAAATTTGAGCAGACATGCTCAAACGGAGAAACTCCATGAACAAAAAAGATTCAAAATGAGGAAATATGAACAACGGAAGAAACAGCATCAAAAACTGAGTTCCGAGCAGATAGATATGTCCCGAACAAGTTCAGCGGCAACCGGGGCCAGAAACTTTAAAATTGGAGAAAAATGACCAGAAAGAAATTCCATGAGTACACGACTCGACGAAAAGTGAAAATGAATCCCGTACGAGGATCCAGGATCAAAATGAGGCAATTTTGCAATAACTTTCATTAATTGCACAATGGCCTCTCCAAAAAGTGAAAACTGCACTAATGGCCCAGAATGAGAATATCTCCCAAAAATATTTTCTTAAAAACCCCTAAAATAAAATATCTTCAAAAGATATTTAGGAAAAACACCCCAAGAAAAGAAAATAATTCCAAAGAACTTTGCATCCATGCCCCTATGGACACCGGGAGCAACCAGAGTACTTTCTTGCAAAAGTAAAGATACATATTTCGTGAAAACCACTTAGAATGAAGATACGTGAAGTCAAAAACCAACTCCAAACACAAAGAGTGAGGTTACGCCAGCAAAGTGACAAACGGGGAAAAGACAAAATAGGGAAAATGACAAAACAGGGAAAAGGACGAAAAGTGAATAGTATCGAAAAACAAAAAATATGAAAATGACTCGGTCCTCAAAGGAAGTTGTCAATCCAAAGGAAAGAGTCTCAGAAACTATTTCCAAGCACTCGAGACGACACTAAGCGACGAGAAACTGAACTCAGAAAGGAAATTTCAACAAAAAAAAATTTATCCGTGAAATCTGAGGAAAAAGAAAAGGAAGAAAATAACCGGGTCAATACATCTAGCCACTCATGGTTGTTGTCATCCAACCCTTAAGGGCTCTCTTCATGGTTGAATCCATCTTCCTCCTCTTGGTGTTCTTGATAGAAACCCTAGAAATTGGAAGAATCCTCCCCAAAATATGTCTATATTCTCTCTCTAATCTCTAGCCACTATCTCTAACTAACCAACCTCCTTACTAAAAAAAAGCCAAATCCCTTATATAGGTTGTAATGAACCGGTCATTTCCTTCCTTTCCTTTTTCCTCAGAATTTTACGGATGAATTTTTTTCGTTGAAATTTCTTTTCTGAGTTCAGTTTATAGTCACTTAGTGTCGTCTCGAGTGCTCGAAAATGACTTCTGAGACTCTTTCTTTTGGATTGACAACTTCCTTTAAGGACCGAGTCATTTCCATATTTTTTGTTTCTTGACACTATTCACTTTTCATCTTTTTCTCGGTTGTCACTTTGTTGGCATAACCTCACTTTTCGCGTACGGATTTGATTCCAGTTTTGCATGCATCCATGATATTTAAATTCCATGCTATGTGTGTTTTTACTTTTGTAGAGAAGCATGCTAGTAGTGTAGTTTCTTCCTTAGGGGTGTGGATGCACACTTCTTGAAATTTCTCCTTCTTTTGGGGTTATTTGGGTAACTATATAAAGTAATTATTTTTCGTCTTAGGGACCATTTTACAATTTATTTTGGAAGATATTTTTAAAAAGGACCTTTTTGCAATTTTCAAAAAGTGTGACAAGTGTCACATTCTCATTGGTCCACTTGTTGGCATTTGTGTGGAAACACTTTGATGCCTTGGATGCTGATATGTGGAGGGTGGAGATTGAACCACTTGTTGACCTAGGATAAGTGCACTTGCTGCCTTGAATGGTTGACAAGTGTAGCCTTAGGATTAAACCTACAATAGAGGCTTGGATGAATGACAAGTGTATGCTCCAAATTAAGTCTTGCAATTATTTTTGGGCCACCTTAGGATTATGGTTTTAAAGAGGGGTTTTTGTGCAATTGACCATAGATGTGTATGTTGACCATGGTGTAGGATCACATAGTGAGTAGATTTGTGTGTTGACCATGGTTTAGGATCACATAATGAGTGGAGGATTTCTATTTCCTCCACTCACAAATTTTCACATTATGTCATTTTCTTCCTCATTAGAATCCTAGCCTCCATGGATAGAGCTTGAAGTCTTAAGCCTTGACCTTGATTTTTGAGGCCCTTCCACTCACCTTAGACCATGAAGCTTGGAACACTTTTTGTTCCCCTCATCCTCCTCTTCATAACCCTAGAAGGGTTTACCATTTTGTGTTGATTTGCCTTGAATTCTAGAGAGACTCTTTTCTAGTGAGGTAGGGGGTGTTATAATTTACTTTCCAAGTGGTTTTACTTGTTTTTGTATGAAATACAAGTTGTATGCATGTTGTATATTAATTTGAGAAATTAGTGATTTATTGTAACTTGCATATAACTCATTTTAGACTTGATATATGGTATGACATTGACTTAATCTTTGTTATATGATTATTTGGGGCCATTTAAATGAGTTTTTAAATCTAGAAATTTAATGAATTTAATTTAATTTAAATTCTAGTTAATTGTACTTTACTTGTATTCCATTTTTGATTTGATATATGGCATGGCCATGACTTAGTCCTTGTTAAATATTTATTTGGGATTATTTGAACAACTTTTGAAAATTAGAGATTTAATTAATTTAAATTAATGAAATTCTACATGATGATGTCTTGCTCATTTTGCTCTTTTGATTTGATATATGTAATGAGCATGCTATGTTGTTTAACATATATTAATTTGAGATTATTTGGAATCGATTAAAAATCTAGAGACTTTACGTGTTAGGTTGATAGTCTCTTGAAATGTAATGTGTTTAATTACCTTGTGAGCATGCTACTAACTTGTGGTAGAATTAGTACTTGTGGCCTCTTAAGATGGTAATTTGATTTAGCATGATATGTGATATCTTTGTCTTGAATAGCTTGTTTAAATGTATCTTGTGTGGGTATATAGCTAGTTAGAATATCACAATTGTTTACCTTAAAAGCTAGTTCCTAAATTGAGGCTTATTTAGTACTTGTGACTTAGGATGGTAATGTGGCTCAATTGTTGTAAAATATTCTTACTTTGTGTATAAATTGCATATTGGAGACTTGACATGTCATATGCTATCTAAACTTGAATTATAGGACATGAATTATGTATATTCAACCTTACTTGTGCATAGAATGTGGTAACTTGCATTTGATTTTGTATAAGTTTTAAACTTATTGGTTTTGGGAGGCTTGTAAGGATCATGTCTATGTGATGGCTAGGGTTTGGCCCTAGTACGGATTCGTGAGATTCCTAAGTCATATGAAGTGCGCAGCAGGTAGTACCTCGTGGGTTGTAATTACCCGAAATAACTTACACACGTGCACACTAGGTAGTACCTTATAGGCTAGTAACCCGGAATAACTTGATTGGTCTGCAGCTAAGGATCCTAGTTTTTCCATTCTTCATTTCGCATTCCATTCCAAGTTGTTAATCATGGATTACTTGTAGCTTGTGAATTGGTGATTGCCTTATGTATATGGATCTTGTTTAGTATACTTGAAACTGTATACTTGCTTCGTGTATTTTGATCTCCTTTAGTATATGTGGAACTGTAAACTTGCTTCGTGTTTCTAGAACTCGTTTAGTATACTTGAGACTGTATACTTGCTTCGTGTATTTTGACCTCATTTAGTATACATGGACTAGTATACTTGTTTATGTATTCGAGCCTCTTTTAGTGTACTTGAGCTAGTATACTTATTCCGTGTGCGTAGGTTTCATTTAGTATACTTGTGTTATGTATACTTGTTTCATGTACAACTCATCTTGTTTAGTATTCTTGTGTATGTATACTTGATTCATGAGCTTTCCATATTAATTGTATACTTATGTAGGTATGCTTAGACATTGCATGACTTGTCTTAATATGGTTTAGTATACTTGGAAATGTGTGCCTATATGTCGTATACCATGTTTTAACATCGTTTAGTATACTTGAGCATGTATACTTGTATGCAGTTATTCATTTCAATTGCATGAGTAGCTTAAGATGCTCCCTGAGTCTCATCTTGATATAAACATTAGGTGGCATGGCCCATTTTGAATTGTTTCAAGTTAATGTAAAAATCTTAAAGAAATCGAGTCTATGCATGCTTATTCTTTACGAGTAAACTTGTTTACTCACCCCAAAGTTACTGGAGATTTTGATTAGGTATGAAGACTTGGTTCGTGATATTCATTATAGCTTATATGATTGTAGATTTGAAGGCTTCAATTCTTGTAAAGGTTGGCTTGAAATGCCACTTGTAGCCTTAATTGTCAAAATGTGTATTTTTTATTCCATTTATGTAATGTGTACGTAAGTACACTCTTTATAATGTATTTGACATGTATATGATAAGGTCGGAGGCCAATGACATGTATTTGTATCCTATGTAAATTTTGACTTCATGAAATAATATGAGAATATTGAAAAATGATAAGTTATTGTTTCACCATGGGTGCATCGAGTGTGGGAATTCCATTTTCATTCTTTCATAGGGTCTCATTACTCATGTATAAAGTGTGGCTAGGGCCCAAATGGTAATTTGAAGTCATATGTTAATTTTAGATTTCAAATTTTCCATTTCAAGTTCATTTTCGCCTTTTTGGCCGTTGGGGGGTTGGATTTTGACTCGATCATTTTCGGGAACCGCAGACCATTTCCGCGCGCTCAAAATCACTATTTATGTTTTTATGCATGATCATTTTCATAAATAAAAAAAAAAAACCTCTTCCGTGGTGAAATGAGCCTCCGGTGGACTCATTTCACACTTTTGTTGAAAAATCTTGCTTAAGGGTATTTTGGAAATTTATTTTGGAAAATAAATTCCGTTCTTGACTTTGTCACGTAGAAAATGTGATTTTAGGGGGAGTTTCTTCACGACATTTTTTCGTAAAATGTCATCTTGATCTCGAAAATCGTGCTCCAATCTCATTTTTCTACATTTTTACTGTTTCTGCTACATTTTTTGTGTTCTGCCCAGTTGAACCGGTTCAAGAATGTTGAACCGGTTCAAGAGGTGTCTTTTGGTCCAACTTGGGCATACTGCCCATGTTGAACTGGTTCAAGGGGGGTTGAACCGGTTCAAGTCCTCCAGAGATTTCAGTTTTGGTCATCTAACTTCAAATTGACGTAACTTCTTTGTTTTAACTTCGAATTGGTCTGTTCTTAAGTCTAAACTGACCGCGTTGAAATAAGCTTTCCAATGGTACCAATTTCAGATTTATATTCTTCTCCTAGCTCAAGATATCCTCATTTTAGTGAGAGGGTGTCGGATTTTGTCCGAACCGAGATAGGGTTCTTTTGGGTTTTCACTTCCTTTGGCCTTGGGACTTCATTTGAAGTTACCAAAGGATGTTTTTGGATGTTTTTGACCTCATTTGACTTGTTAGAAGTTAAATTCCTTTCTCTTAGGGTAAAATGACCATTTTACCCTTGGTCCTTCTTTCGGTAGGGTTTTGATACCCTTGTCTTCGTTTTGTTTCCATTGAGCCTTGGAACTCTTTAAAAGGCTATTTTTGTGTCCTAGGGATAATGTGCATCTCTATGAACATGTTTTTGTTTTGCTTCCGCATTCTGGATCCACTTCGGGTCATCACAGGACACATTGGGTTGAAAAATCCAAGATCATCACATAGGTAGCTCAAATGTCACCCCAAATGGTCAAACCTCGTGCACTAGGACCTCTAAATGATTGTACCACGAGCACACCTTCAATTGGGCTTGAATTCTATTTTGCACGATTTTTGAGGCAGTCCGATCGATCACACTGTTGCTTCGATCAATCGAGGCATAGTGGTGCACTTATTTGGATAAGGACAAAGGCTGAGATATTTATGGGGAAAAGGAAAAAAGTGGTTATGAGGATAAGATCAAAGGGTTCTATCGATCGAGAAAAGATTGGATTGATCGAAGAGGAATTTTTCCTGACGATAAGGATAAAAGCTCGATCCATCAAGGTAGGGTAGGAACGATCATAGCGTAATCGATCATAGCATAGTTCGATCGATCGAACAGGGATAATTTCACCATTTTGCTTCCACTTTGCCTCTTCTTTCCACTAGACTTTGGATTCCTTCCTCCAATGCTCTAATTCAGCTGATTTGGCTTATTTTGGGGCTAAGTACCTAAAAAGGAGAAAAACATAAAATTAAACCAAATGGGGGAAATAAGATAGAATAAGGTTCCAGTATACTCAATATTAAGGGCTTAAATGAGCACTTTTTAATGCTTATCATAGACTATGGTTTAGGGATCCTTGCTTTATAAGATTCTCGAGTTGGAATTTTGGAGGATATGTTTTATTATGGATTTTAATTAGAAGTTTGTTAATGATGGAATTTATTATTTATTAGATTTTCCTTCAACATTTTATTTATTCTAAGTTATTCATTTTGTAATCCATGCTTGTATGTTATTAATTGTTTGATATCCCCTGGTTTTTACTGTGGACTTGATCAGCCCATGACTTGGAAATTAAGGGGTATCAAACTAGGCATGACAAATAGTAGCCAGAAAATAAGAGAGAGAGTAAACTTAGGTTATATGGGCATATTCAATACTAACCTATAAATGCACCGATGAGGAGAGAAAGATTAATTTACATATAAGAAACATAGACACATACACTAAACATAGATACGATATGACACGAATACGAAGTTATGTCAAATTTAAAATAAAATAAAATAAAATAAAAAAAGACACCGACACGGCAATAAAAAATAAACATATTTTGACACTATATATAAAAATTAATTTTTATTCAAATTCTAATTTATATTCATAAACATAACTAATTTAAATTTTGCCTACTCAAAAGCCCGTTATTTTTTGCAATATATACAAGTGCACTTGCCCAAATTCTATTATATATCTATATATTCAAAAGTTACAATTTCTAACATTATAGCCAAACGTGGTGGAAAAAAAAAAAAAAAGAAGAAGAAGATAAAATTATGATTTTATCTGGTTAGCCCCTCTATTTCTCACTTTTTTTCTTATTAATGCTCTGTGCCTCACTCTTCCACACAACCTCTCTATTCACCCCTTTTATCCTCAAGGCTCTCAGATTTATCTCTTCACATATTTAGATATCCATCTTATCTCCAACTTTATACATATCTTTATATAGATGTACATATATACACATACACATATATAATTATATAAGAGCATTCGCAGTGGGCTTGCGGAAGGCCCTTTTCGTGAGCCAAACATGCCAAAGTCACTCCAGCAACCTCGTGGAATTGGGCGGGGCCTACAGCAGCTCGCGGGCCGGCTCGCGGAATACCATGAGCCCAAGCCCGATCCCGATCCCGATCATAGAATATTTTTTTTTGTCTTTTTTCCTTAGTAAAACGACGACATTCTGCCTAAAGCGCTTTTTTTTTTCTTTTTTTTTTTACCTCAGGCTGCAACAGTGGTAGCCTAGTTTTTTTCGAAAAAGCCCAAAAATAGATTATTTTGAGCTCATTTTTTAAAAATAAAATAATAAAAAAATTTATTGAATAAAAAATATATTGTTTAGGCATTTTTGTCCAAAAAAAATTTTATTTGGGCCAAAAATAAATTAAAAAACCTTTTTTTTCCACCTTTAAATTTGATTTTTTAAAATTTTTTTTGCTTTAAATTTTAAATTGCTAGCATAAACAATGAACTTGGCCATTAAGGCACTGTTTGGTTGACACAAATAGTTCCTTAACGGCTATTATTTAAAAAAAAAAAAAAAAAAAGTTCAAAAAATTCGATTTTGTAAAACTTTTTTTTTTTAAAAATTAAAATTAAAATTTCATTTTCTTATTCCCATAGGATTTTGTAATCCTTATTTTCTTATTCCAATTCATTATTTTTAATCCTAAAATTTAATTAATTTTAATTTTTTTTTTTTTGTTGAGAGCTAGAATTCAGAAAGTTTAATGAAGTGTATGTTTCTAGAGAGTGAGAGTTGCTGATGTGACTCTTGGAATGTGAAAATCGAGTCTTATTTTTTCCTTTTCCAGATTTTTCGTCATTCATTCTTTTTATTTATTTATTATTTACTTTATTTGATTTATTCTTTTTTCGTATTGCCTTAGGGTTTTATTGCGCCCGAGGTATGCTTCGGTGTTCACAACTGATTTCCGGCACTACGTGCATTGCATTATATTATCTTTTACAGCCCGCGTATGTCTTAATTTTATTGTAAAACATGCTTGTTTATTTTAATTTTTCAAGGGTATGGATGCATGGTTTCTTCGGAAACATTTTTGTTTTTCGAGGTGTTTTACGTAGTTATGTTTTTTAGATATTTTGCCTTAGGGACTTTTGTGCAATTATTCTTTGGGATTTTTTGTGGAGGGACTAACTTGCAATTTGAAAAAAAGAGTGACAAGTGTCACTCATTCATTGGGCAATATGTTGACTTGCCATTGGGATACTTGCAAGCCTAGATTGGTGACAAGTGTAAGGTCTTGATTTCACCTTGTGAGGAGGCCTATATTAATGACAAGTGGAGGGTGGATGTGTGTGTGTGTGAGAGAGGTAGTGTTGGTGTGTGTATGTGTTTGGCTAACAAAGCCTTTGAGTTAGTGAGAAAAGATTTGATTTCATCTTCCTTACTTGGCCACCATTGTTGGAGCTTGAAAATCCTAGCCTCCATTCTTTCTTTTCAAGCCTTTACCTTGGGGATTTTGGTCTTCCACCTTAAAGATAAAAGTTCCCTATCTTCCTCCTCTACAACACATTTGCCTAGTTTCCCCCTTTGATTTCATTTACTTTGGATTCTAGAGGAACAATCCTCTAGTAAGGTAGGGGTTGTTCTATGTTTATCCTCTTGTAGTTTCTTGATTTCCTTGTTGCTAATATACATTGTATGCATGTTTTTCTTGATTTATAGGATTGTATCTAGATGTGTATAACATGAAATTGACTTAGGGTTTTACATTATTGAAAGATTGTGGATGATCTTTGTATTGTATAATTTTGTTTCATTTGGTGATGATTTGAAATCACATGATTTGGTTAGTGTAACTTTAGATATTTTATTTAATTATTGCCAATGATTAATTGTGTAATTAACACTATGTTGTTGTTAAATTCATTTATTTAGAACTCATTTCATACTAGTTTGAATTAATTTCATAAATTGATAATGTTGTAGTAACTTCAATTGATATTCATTGTGGACTTGACATTGTGTATATCATTATAGCTTGAGGACTTAGGACATATCTTGTGTGTAGTTCGAAAATTGGATGTGTATATGGAAGTTAATTACTTGCATTGTTTACACTATTTGATAGTTATAACTTACTTTGTTGATTTTGGAAATACTTGGGGCAAAGAAAACGTGATATGGCTAGGGCAAGGCCCTAATACGGGAGGTATAAGTTCTCCCTACAATATAGTGCGCACCTAGGTAGTTCCTTGTGGGTTAAAAGCCTCAAACAGCTAATCTTCTTGCGTCGTGAGTTCATGACTGAACACTACTCCTAAGTTTTCAACATTGTTGATGTCGCGTTTAATTTACAAGTTGAAATAACCTAAGGTTGTAACTTGTTGTATCTTATAGAATATTACCATTGTAATTGATTGTTTTACCAATTGTGGATTGCTTTCAAATTGTTTCAAACATAGCTTAGGATGATCCCTTAGCTTCCATTGAGACTAGACATTAGGAAGCATAATCCATATGTGTTTGGTTTATATTACGTTGCAAAGAACTGTTGAAACTTTAGGGTATACGCATATGTTTCATCCTACGAAGTAACCTATTTACTCACCGTAGTTGAATATTCAGAAAAGGAGACCTTGTTCTTGGATGTTCACCATCCCTAGCTTGGTTTGGTTGCATTTGGATTACTTTTGTGTACATTTGACATGCAAGTGTTAGCATGTTTTTTGTTTATCTTTGTTGTTGTAAAGTATAACTTGTTTCGAAGTATGGCATGCTTCCTTTTGGTGGTGTAATATAAATCTCTAGCATCTTATTTTGACTTTACTTCAACATATATGCAATGAGGCCAAGGTCCAATCTCTTTTGATGAATGAAATGTGTAGTTAATTTCAGCTTGTTTTTACTTTAGCGACCTATTTAATCTCAGGGGAATTTTGGACATTTTATGTTGCATTTTACTTTTGGTTAATGAGGCAAAGGTCCAATCTCTTTTAATGAATGAAATGTATGGTTAATTTCAGCTTGTTTTTACTTTAGAGACCTATTTAATCTCAAGGGAATTTTTGGCATTTTATATTGCATTTTACTTTTGGTTCGAGCCATGGTTGTTTAGAAAACACATTTTTTGTGGGGGTTTCTTCACAAATATTTTCCAAAAAACTCCATTTTTTATTCAAAAGACAAGCATTTTTGAAAATTTCACGGTCGCAACCATTCCAGTCATGATCGATCGCAAGTTCTGCGATCGGTCGCTAATGGTTGCGATCGATCGTGGGGCACTTTTTTGGCTTCTTTTCATCGTTCGCAAACTTTGCAATCAATCACATAGGTAACGATTGATTGCACTGGGCACATTTTGTTTTTGAAAAATTGAATTTGGCTACTGTCATCATTCGTAGATTCTGCGATCGATCGCACCTATACTTACTTTTGTCAAATTTTCTCAAAACTCAGAAATTCATAACTTATTCGTTTCAACTCCAAATCAAGTGATTTTTTAGTCTAAATTTATTAATTTTTTGTTTTTTATCCAATGGTATGTAGGGTAGCATCCATTTCAGTTTTAAAAGACCATTTTACCCCTAGTGGTTCACCTTGTCCGTTTTAAAAACCTAGCTTCCGCATTTGTTTCCTTTGAGTTCCGTAACTTCTCAGGTAGTCACATTGTCGTCTTAGGGGTGGTGTCCATCCCTAGAGACTCCATCTTTTTCATTACTTCCGCATTTGAGATTCGTTGTCAGATCGATTTTCGGGTTACTCGTTAGCGCACCGAGTTCTCCAGGATTCGGGCCGTCATATGGAATTGCTAACATGGCTCTTGGAAAAGCTGAAGTGGAATTTTTGGAGAGCCAAAATCTAAAGAGGCTGGTGTAGATGGCCTAACATCTGCATCTTTCATCTAAAAAAAAAAAAACACCTTTGAACAGTTGCAGCGTGTCCTCCACGTGTCCCACTACAATCTGACTTGTCCGATGCCGTGTCCAACTTGAAAAAAGAAAAAGGAAAAAAAGAAAATACTTCAATAGTGTGTCGATCATGTGTTTAACACGGGTACAACACCCTTGTTGGGAATGTCAGTGCTTTTGAGATTTGCATAAAGGGTAATAAACAAATAAGTCGACCAAAACTAACACGGAATGAAGTGATAAGAAATTATTTTAAAAAATTAAATCTAGTACAAGATATGGTATATAATAGAAAATAGTGAAGAATGAGAATCCATTTGGCCAGCCTCACTTGTACAGGATAAAGGTGTACACATAATTTTGTATCTACAAAATAAAGAACAGAAGATGGAGCAAATAATCGATTGTATTAATTTCAATAAAAATGGAATACAATTCTCAGTCAATCTTTACAAAAAAAAAAAAAAAAAAAAAAAACTCTAATTTGATCTCCTAAATCTTCAGTGGCTTCAATACTTGATCTTGAACCCATTGCAACGAACTTTCTTCAAATCTTCGAGAAATGAAGAAACTTTGATTGATTTTCGATTGAGGGTCGTGGAAGCTTAATCTCCAATGATTGATTGCATATCCATACATGCAATCATTTTCTAACATGTGCCAATATTTAAATCAAATGCCATAAAATATTGAAAAAGGGTAATAATATTTGTCAACTACATTAATTGATTTTCTACATAAGAGTATTAATGTTTCAATCGGATTATAATTTTGAATCTACAATCCTTACAATATTTAGGATATGAGTATACAATCCTAACTGATTCTCTACATAACATGTTAAATGTTTCATTCGGAATATAATTCTCGAATCAAACATAATATACAATCCCTGCAATATTCAGGATATGCATATACAATCCTAACATTTTATAAAAACTGAAATGTAATAGAGTTCATTTACAAATAAAGTTATTTGAACAAGGCTAAAATAGATAAATATCAACATAACATATGCACAAGAATAAACAAACCAAATCTTGGGTTGCCTCCAAAAAAAGTAAACCAAGCTTTAAATTTTGGTGTTACACATGATTTGATACTCATTAGGACTAATAACCCAGCTTTCAAAATTTTTGATTGCCAATAGTCACCATTGGATTGCCGCACATATAAGATAAACTTTGATATATCATTTTGAATAAAATTACAACAAATTCAAAATCACAACCTAATACTTTTAAGGGTTAAGTGCAAAAAAACCCTCCTAAACTATTGCCCTTTTGCAAATAACCACCATGAACTAAAAACTGCCCCCTTGAACTATTGATTTGTTGCAATTAAGGATAAATCAATCACAAAAGACTATTTTACCCTTTCTCATTAAAAATTTCATTTCTTTTTAAATTATTTTTATTACCTTTTCTCTTATGTAAATATTAATTATACTATTTATCTTAATTTTATTTTTAGTATCAATTTATCATAAAAATGAAAAACAAAATAGATAAATAGATTTGTCACTATCATTTTCTAAATTGATTAACTTATTATTAAATACTTATTATTATAATAAAACGTATTATAACCAATTTAAACATTTTTATCGTAAAAAATATCATTTTTTTCATTCAATATATTGATGAAAAATTAATAAAATACTTTTGAAAAAAATACCTTCTTTTCATGTAATATATTCATTAAAAATTAAAAAATTAATTAATTTTTTTAAAAAAATTCTACTAAAATTTTTTATTTAAATAATTAATTAAAAAAATTAAAGGTAAATTTATGCAAATTTAATGAAAAATATCTTACCAAATTAGTATGAATTTTTTCATAATTTATTTAGATAAGAAATATATATTAAATATAATTCAATAAGAATGGGCATTATGGTCATTTAATGAAATATAGTATAGTCTTTGGGGTATGTTGTAACAAAATGAGATAGTTTAGGAGATTTTATGCATAAAATATAGTTCAAGGGGGTTATTTGCAAATTCATACATAGTTGAAGGGGTTTTTTTTGTACTTTACCCTACTTATAATGATTGGAGCTTCAGCTTCTTGCCAGAATGTATGTTGTTTTTTCAGGGAATCTCTCATTCTCGGAAATTTTAGCTTCTCGCCGGAATATATAGCGATTTTCCCAAATAGATCTCTTTTGTTTGTTTCAAAACAGACGTCTACAGTTTCAACACAGACCTTCTTTGAAGAGGGATATCCTTTTGCTTGTTTGTATGTCCTCAGTTCAACTTCTTCGCTGGATAATTTGTGGGAGAAACTCTCTTGGTTATTGCAGAGTTTATGTGGAAGAAACTCTCTTGGTTGCCTTGTCTAAATCGGTACAAATGATCCTGGATGAGGTTGAGTTTGGATCAGAGATAGACCATCAAATATATTTCAAATTTCAGAGAGAGATCTTTTTGTTTGATTTTGAGCCTCCGTATATATAGCAGAGTTTTGGGGAGAAAGGATTTTTTTTATTTTTAGGGGAAATTGAATATTGAAACTCAAACTCTATTAAATAGAGAAATCTAATAATATGGTGTATAAAGATGTAATAATTCGACGTGTAAAGATGATGTATTTTTTTATTTTATTTTTTCGAAAGTGTAAAGATGATGTATAAATTACATATATAATATATTTGATAATAAATACTATTTTACTTACAATGCCAACTCAGCACATTTACTTTTTCAGTGAGAGGTGCAAAGGAGAGAATTTACGTCCGGATAGGGACATCATATTTTATACTCCCTCCGTTTCATAGTAGTTGTTCATCTTTTTTTTTTGAGTTATTCTAAAATACTTATTTACTTATTAAATTTAAACAAACATATTTTACATCTTTTCATAAAATATTTTTAAAATTTTAAAAAATTTCAAACTTAATTATATATATATTTAAACTTGAAAGAATAATTTTATAATTTTTAAAAGAGATAACATAATAATTACATGTCCTAAAACTTTCCATAAAGAACATCTATAGTAACGGACGGAGGACATTGATATTTGTCAATCTCTAAACCCCGGCGGTTGACAGTACTTAGTATATTCCGGAACCAAGTAAAAATCAAATAAAATAAGTGGTTGAAACCTGCATCATGATTTCATACTGATCCTTGCAGAAAGGTGATGATGATTCACATACAAACATTGGTAAATGACTTTTTCCCTTTATTTTTTTATTTTTTACTTTGTAAATTCCTGCAACGGCAGATTGTTCTGTCGTTGTCCAGACCTACAGTTTCTCTCTCTACCTACAATTTATCTCTCTCTACCTACAGTTTCTCACTCTTTCTAGATGCTTTTAAATTTGAGATATTAACGAGTCTTTTCTTTGCAGAGATTCTAGTTTGGGGCTTGTTTAGAAATCATCATCATTCGAGCTGTCCTACTCACCTCTTTGCAACTTGCTTAGTTGGGACCGACCCACCCAGTGACCCATCCTCTCATGTTTTGTGGGCTGCTGATATTTCAGGATAAGCAATCAATATCACCTAAAGAAAAAAATTTGCCATCACCTTTAAATTCACTACTTACAATAAATTAATAATAAATTTTAAAAATAATTACACTTGCTTTTTCTAATAAATTACCTAAATAACATAAATTTGTCATATAATTTCAAATATATAACACTATCTTCCCCTATTCTCATTGTAGTTTTATTATTTTTAACATAAAATATGTGTTTTTATGGATAAAATAATCTTTTCAAGATTTCTAGGTAACAAAATAAGAATAACAAGGGAAGTCGTATTCGTCTAAAAAATAATAAAATTTATTATTATTATTTTTTAATTTTAAAAAATAGTAAAATTTGTTTTGTGTGCTAAAACGAACTAATACAAATACAAATACTAAATATGAATATAAAACAATACGAATATAAAATAAAGACACGAGTACGACATGGATATATTTTTTTGCTATTTTATCTATATAAATCGTAAATCACTAATATATTTTAGATTACATAATTTTTGCTATTTTATCTATATAAATCATAAATCACTAATTTTTGCTATTTTATTATTTTTATTTTTTTTAATTTTATATTATATTACTAAATAACCTATAATATAGTTTAGATTACATGAGTTCTATTTTTTTTTTAACAAAATTACCTGGTTGTATTTGAAAGTGGTCAATATTCGATAGGGATGAGGAAAACTTGGTTATGCCTATTGTATAATGCAACGAACGCATCTGGACCGTCTATGTATTACACACACTAATAAATGATTAGATATTACACGATACAATCAGCAATTTTTCTTATCTTAATAGAAATATGTACATTTTCTAGGTGGTTTGAAAATCATAAAAATGGTTGAAATTTATTGTTTATTTTTTAAAATTTAAAATGGAAAGTTTAATGTGATGAAATTTATTGTTGAAAGTGGTAAAACTTTATAAAGTAAACGTGATAGAAGTTATAAATAGAAATCACGGGAAAAAAAAGTTACGGGAAGAGATTTGTATGAAAAAAAAAAAAATAGTTTTCAGTACTATTTGTTGTCTAGTGAGTTATGATTTGCACATGATAATGTTTGTGACTTGTTGCGTGTTTTTTTTTCGGTAATGTATGCAAGGATTTCGCAGCAAATTATACAAAGTACAAATGTATAATGACTAATTTGAGCCGTTCTCTCTATTCTCGTCTCTCTCTATTTAAAAATCCACAGATTGTCAGAGACAATTAATGGTAGTTGCTGAGAACTCGAGGTTCGTTTTCTGAGTACTTGCTTATATAATCTGTCAATAAAATGAAGAAAAAAGTTGGGTGAACTATCATAATCTTGAAAGTGTTAGTACCATGAGCTCTAGGTAATCTTTCTTATTTATGGTGCTTTGTATAGTTTTATTGCAGTCACTCTCAGAGGGTTAAACAGTGGGGAAAAGGAATCTAAGAGGTGGGTTTTCACAATCAATGGTTGAGGGTTATCCCCTTTTCACTATCTTTGGTTGTGAGCCCTAAACTTTACTGAGTGGTCATACTGTTTTTGTTCATTACTGTTCTTGTGTTGCTGCCGAGAAAATATAAACATGCAACCATTGAGAATTTTTTTTTATATAGTTTTTTTATTATTACAAGGATAAATGTTTTGTTCATTAAGAAAGGTGTATTGAGTTGGGTTTTTCCTGATTCTAGTTGGAAAGTACAATTTCATTATTGGGTTTAAGCTTTTCATTGTTAAAACTTGTACTCTTGAAAAGATGCTTATTTTTTTTTTACCAAATCTGAAGAAATTTTAAGGGTTTTTTTTTGGATTATTACTGTATGAGGATGACACCTTAAGTAGGTAGATTGGTTCTAGTACAATCCCATGTGCTTTGGCCTTTGGAGTTTCTTTAAGCTTGAATTTGACAACATTTTCTGACACCCTATTGAGGAGACTTGTAGCTACTGGTGTTTTTACTATCTGCAAAGAATAAAAGTAGGAGGCCTCAGAATAAACTGTAAAACTGAGGTTTAATGCAGTAAGGATGTAATATGTGTGTGTGTGTGTATGTGTTTGTATGTTTCCCTGGGGCTGTGCTGTCAAAACTGTTGCTATCAGCAAGGGCTTTTGGTTATTGGGTTTTTGTTACAATCAGAAATGGGGTTCTTTATCCAATTAAGGCTTCTGGGTCTTTCTTAGGTTTTCATTACGGTCTCTTTCACATCTCACATATCAAAACCCTAATTACTACAGAATTGAATTCACCGTCGCCATTAATTTCTCTTATTTTTCTTGTTCCAAATTGCCATTTATTGCAACTTTTAATTTTATGGTTTTCAGATATTTCCCATGCTCTAACTGATCTTGTTACTTTTCTTCATCAGTAGGGTCAGCATTTCACTAGTGTCCAATTTTTTGAGTTATGGAGCAAATCTCCTTTGAATTTCATCATTTTCTCCTCTTTTCTTTATGATATTTATTGGATGAAATCACTAGTGCGGCTCACTTTGCTATTTTTGGGGTCTGTTTCTGTTTTTTTGTTTCTGTTCTTGCTCACTCTCTACTCTGACACATCTGTTTCCCATAATTCCAGCCTACCAATCATCCAGTTGTTACTGATACCCCTCATACAGAAATAATTCAGCTCCCAATTTCAAGAAATATTCTAGAGAACTCTGTATTTGTGGGGTGTGTATTTTAGCCTAGATTTTTTGTAGCCTGCTAGATTTCTTTTCTAGCTCTTCCTGTGTGTGAAACAAACTACAAGAGCTTCAATTAAGGCTAAAGCATGGCTGACGAATCGGCCAACAGGTCCGAATGGAGTAGAGAGCAGGACAAGGCATTTGAGAATGCCCTGGCAACTTATCCGGAGGATTCTTCTGATCGGTGGGAGAAAATTGCGGAGGATGTTCCGGGGAAGACTTTAGAAGAAATTAAACATCACTATGAGCTTTTAGTTGATGACGTTTACCAGATCGAGTCTGGCTGTGTGCCACTGCCTAGTTATACTTCTTGTTCCAGTGGTTCGACAAGCCATGCTAGTGACGAAGGAACTGGGAAGAAGGGTAACCATTTTGGGCATTTTAACGGCGATTCAAACCATGGAGCCAAGGCTTCAAGGTCAGATCAGGAGCGCCGCAAAGGGATTGCTTGGACAGAGGATGAGCACAGGTGAATTTTTCATTGCAATTCCCTTTATTTTTTCCATATAGATGCCATCTATTTAGAAACAAAAGAGCATGTTTGCATTAGTTATTGTTTCTTTACTTTAGTGATTAGTTGATCTTATTTTAACTTAATAACTAAATTTTATGCTCTGATGTCAGTTGTATATATATTATGTGTTTTCTTAATAGGCCTTACTGTGTGGATTCTTGTCATAAGAACTGATTGTGACTCACAGCTCGTGTATATGTATATGTCTGCTTCAAATAATTCAACCACGGTTAATTAATTTTTTTTAAGTTGCATTAAACTTGATATTCTGCACAGCATTCCTCTACAAAATGTGTCTGCTATGATATTTCTGCCAAATCATTAGTGTGATCTAACAATTAGTAATCAGTCAAGAAGCCTAGAAGTAATAATATAATCTGAATTGATTTGGCTTAGGTGAGACAAATGATGTGCATAAGACGTGTATCCGTGAAAGAGAAATCATTTCACGTGCCATACTTGTGTCAGAAAAAGAAGATCTGTCTATTAAAAGGTTATTGGTTCCTAGTCTTTCGCAGATCCTACTTATTTCTTTTATTATTTGTAGGTCATGGCTTCACCAATGCATGTTGTAGCAACAGTTTGAGTTAAGGCCTTCTTATGTTCATCTTGGAATCTCACATAATTTGTTGATCATGCATTATGCTACTAGTCTACTAGAGCAGAATGCCATCTGCTCCTTTTTTATTTATAGGGGGGTGTTTTTTATCTATGTTTTCTAGAATTTTGCTATTCTCAGGGTTACAGCCATAGTTAGCAGTATGACGTGAAATATCTACACTAGGGAATAGGAAATCATATCAGTGGTCTAGGTTTCTCAACATGAGGATTCTTTGGCTTCAGAAAAGAAAGTTTTCTGTTTTGCATTTCCTTATTTAATTTTCTTATTTGTTTGACCCCCACCGCTCAGAAATCAAGGGAGATCGGGTTAGGAATTGGGAAAGTAGAGAGTTGACTTCTTGATAGGATGTCATGTCTTGCAACTTCCCTTTGCATAAAAATTTCGAAGTATGGACACCAGTAACACCCCCAGAAAATTACTTTCTACTATTTTAGGATCCGTAGATTCAGATTTCAGAAGATAGTTGAAATAGCATAGAGTAGTAGTTGATTATGTGAGAAGTGGTCTTAGTGGAGCTGCGCTATTTGAGGATGAATTTGATGTTTTAAACCTTGACAAGAGGTCTGACTCCTTTGACTTAGGAGTGCACTTAATTTTGTAGAGGTTTTACATCCAAAGCATGAAGTATAGTTATATGCTTTTGCTTGTTCCTGCAAGCTCTAGGAGGATATATGTGTGTGTGTGTGTGTGTGTATAATTCTTTTTTGTTTGCTTTTCGTTTGTTCTAGTAGAAGCCGAATTTGTTTCATGTTCAGGAAGAGGTAGTGCTAGGTTTAAAATTTTACCTTTCTTTGCACATAAAAATGGTGCTTATGTAAAGCATTTGCATCATCTATTATTGCGTTAAAAATTTAAAATACCCAAATGAGGAATGTGTTTTATATATAGAATAATAATTAAGAGGAAAATTATGTAGCAAAGATTTGTTAATACCACAATCTATAATAACACTTCTATCATAACATTTATTTGAAAGGTTTGTCTGCTTCTGCATGACATCAACATAAACAACTCAGCAGCAGAAGGCAAACCTTTCTGCTGAGTTGATGTAACTTTTCTTAATAGGATGTCATGGATTATTGGTGAAAGGCTTGTCATTCCATCAGCTTAGGTTCTTAATCGTGTTGAGTTATGTTGAAAAGGCTTTTCTTAATAGGTCATGGAATATTGGTGAAAACTTGTCATTCCATCGGCTTAAATTTTAATCTTTGTTGGTAGATAAAGGGTGGTCGTATAAACATCTGCACCTGCAATTTGATATCAAACACAAAAACCTAAAGTGTTTTACTGTAATGTTCAAGTGAGAGTTTATGTATCAGATATTTATAAGAGAGGCTCGAAAAGCTCCCCAGGGAGTTCTTGTGGGGTGCCCTTGCTAAGGAATCTAAGTTTGACTCAGTGGAGTTGGTGAAGTGTGGGGACCTTAGCCACAAAAGAGAAGCATGGGTGACAGGTATTAAGAAGGTTAGGGTGTTTAATCAAATTATTTATGATTGGAAATGATTTTTGTGATTCAGTAGCCTGTCGAGCCTGACAACCAGTAAAAAAACTTAAGTTTTACATGTTTTTCCCCAAAAAAAAATATCCTTCCACTTCCAAGAACCCTTTTAAGGGCATTAGGCTTAACATAAACTATCATCTGCATCTCTTCCCTCCTTTTATGCTACCGGAGTTCTCCATACTCTTTTCCAAGAGAGAGAGAATCTGATCTTTCTCCCTTTAATGAACTCCAAATCAGAACTTCCTTTTTCCCACATGATCCTACTGATGGAAGGAATCTTTTGAAGACTCTTTTAAATTAATTTTTGTTCTTTTATCTTGAAGCCTAGTATTACTAGTGTTCCCATTTTAGATGTTCTATAAAAAGGTTGCTTAAGTGAGGGAACTGAAGTAAGCATCTTACATGTTGACATTAATCTACCCACTCCTTTTTCTTTTCAGTCAAGCTGCACATAGTATTATTTCTTTCAGTCCTGAAGTGTATTGAGTCTTCAAAATTCCTAATATTGGATGAGGAGCAATCCGATATTATATTTTGTGGTTAGTTCTGTAAGTTCTACTATATTTGAGTATAGATGATTTTAATTTTTCAATGATGTGATGGAAAGCTTTAGTATTGACTACAAGATATGATTCAGCTATCAGGCTTGATGGATTAATCTTTGGCCTAATAAGACCATATATATGTTGGTGTTGTTGTTGTTGTTGTTGTTGTTGTGTGTGTGTGTGTTGGGGGGGGGGTAGGGGTACTGGAACTATTATTGAGACTTGGATAATAGATGAAAATGGTATAAACTTGTTTAAGATTTGTTTGAATAGATTCCTCTGATCATAAACTACGTACAAATTATGAATCAGGCTTCAAAACAATTCCCCCGCACAGCACTCTATTCCAGCATGTCAAAAGATATGCACTGGGTCTAAGTATGCATGTATACGTGTGTTTGAACAGTACTGTGCATCGAGTACACTAGCATGTGGCTATGTGTACTTTTTAACAAGGGTACTGATATTTGTGGACACTAGGTGTGCAACTTGGAAATTTTATTGAATGAATTGTGATATAAGAGCTGGATCTCCAATATTTTAGCCAAATTACGTTCATGATAAGCACCTTAACCTAGCAAGATTTAAAATCGAAATTTCTTTGCTACATAGAACTGTTGCTTTATAGAAGTCATTCTACTGGAATTGACGAAAGAACTAATAACAAAAGGATTTTGTTTTCTTGTTCACTGCTATTAGATATTCCCAGTGGCTGTCATGCAGCTCGTGCTGTGTTCCGGGCCTTCCGGCTTTATCAGCTTGGGTTCTTTATTTATTTATTTATTATTATTTTTAATAAGTATCAGCAATGGTACAATTTGATCATCTGATTATACTGTTTGTATTGATCACTTTCTGGTCATTGTTGCTTAGCTGTTTGAATTAGGTAATCAGCATTTATATGTGAATTTGGTTTTTAGAGGATATACTGTGTTGATTGCTAGCATCAGGTGAATTCTGTTCTTCAAATATCTTCTTCTTTTTCTCCTTTTTGGGTATCGGGAGATTGTGTTTCCAGGTCTATTATCACCCCTACCCAATATAGGGATTCAATTTATATCATAGCATATGCTCAAAGTGATTTAAGCTTCTGTAAAGTGGGCAGACAAAGTTTGAATTGAAGTTGACCAGTACAACTCTATGCATTTATGAATGATGGTTTATTTGGCGATCCATATGATTGCATTTATCCTAAGATTTGGAATTTAGGGATGTTACATTTAGACATGTACTCATAGCCGATTAATGTGCCCAAGTTCTGGTAATATAGCCTATGTTTAAGAGAGAATACTATTATACCCTTGGTTAAGTTGTCTTGGGGCTTAAATCATACCATTTCAGTATGGATCACGACAGACATTGATTAATTTAGGATTTTCTCTAGTCGAATTGAAGAGGAACGACAGTTTACTGGATTGGGTTGATAATGCTTGCCTTATGAAAGGCAACTTGAGCTATGCAAAGTATTTGGCTTGTCTAAAGGCAGCAAGAAAGAAAGCTGTAGAATGCGTCCTATGACTGCTTGATTTGATGCTGATGGTGCGGTAATAGAGAGGAATCTGGCACAGTTGAGGAAGGAGATTGGTTGCGAGGTCGCCCCTGATGGAGAATCTTGTATTTTTTTTTTGTTCTTCTATTCATGCTGATCATACAACTAAAGCCAGAAAACACTAATTAGGTTACACACCACATTGCCCCATGTAGGGCTGGAACCACTCGCCTTAAGAGGAGAGCTCATACCACCTGGGCGATGGAGCAGTGGTAGGTTAGATAATATATCATATCCTACTTTTGAGAATTTTTTGCACCCACTGTCATAGACTTTACTCAAAACATAAGGACCTCATTTAGTTGTATATTTTTCCGTGAACTTGGGTGCCAAGGTGTCTTGGATAACATGATAGCAGCTTTTAGAACTAGTCAAACTCTTTAAATTAGCATGACCACCTGACCATTTTGTTGTACACATGGCCAGTGCGTCAATATTACGTTCAAAGATCCGCTTGGACCTTGTCATGGTGTTAATTTAGAGCAGAGAACCTCTAGGCTCCAGCAGGTCTAGAATCTAGAGCACCTCACCCCTGGGCCCTGGAGCAAGTTGTGTGCTTGACTAGGACTTCCTGAGTGCCATAGACGAGTGAGAAAGGACTGTGATTTGAGTAAGTCCTCTCTTAGAGGTTCTGTAAGCGTAAAGAGCAAGGCAACATTGTTGTATCCAGATTTGTGGAATTTCGCGAAATCTGTTTATAATAATTTGTGGTTTTTGCTTGCCCATTACCCTTGGGACAGTAAGGAGTGGGATTTTGGGCGTGTCACATTGTAACAGGATATAAGCATTGACAGCGGGAGTATCGTTGTCAAAGAAAATGACTTTAGGGGTGCTGAAGCAGCAGATCATATATTCACGGATGAAATTAGTAATGGTTTGCCCGGTTGTTGTCATCAGAGGAATAGATTTAGCCGAGTTTGTATAATAGCTCTGTCTAGGTGATAGTTTAAATGTTACTTTGGCCATGGGATAAGTTGGTTCAATTAGGTTGCCCAGGTATGAAAGGTTCAAGGTGTCGAGAGGGTGTGCAAACTTGGGTATGGAATGGATGTGGTTATCCTAGAGTTGACAGGATTGGCAGCTTTTAGCATATGCCGCAGTGTTGGCTTATGTTGATAGCCTGTATTTTATGAGGTGGTAGAAGTTGAGTGTAAAGCTTAGCACCTCCTTGATGTTTGGCCTTCTGAGCTTCTGATGAATAACAACTCAGAGGCATAAAAAGTTCAATTTCATTCATGAATCAATTTCCAGCCATACTATTATCTATACTTCGATAGTTCTATAGAAAAGAACCTAACCCTTTTTCTCAATTGATTGATGCATCTCAGGGCAACACCTATCACTCAGCCAAAAGCTATTTTAATATCTATTCCTTTCCTGTTGGTAACCAGCAAGCAATGATGTTCTCATTGCTGTACTTGAGGAAAACGTATCTAAGGTACTAAAATAATAGACGACACATACACTGTCCACCATCATCAAGACCAAACTTTGTAAAGAGTTCTATGTGAATATATATATATATATATACACACATACATATATTGTGTAATTTATTAGAAAAAAATTGTTTGTCCCCCACATAATGAGAGCAACACTTTTTTATTTTACAATAAATTACTTTCATGCATAGTTTTATATATACTAAAGAATAATTGCAGAGGGAAGTTGCGTGTGTCTAATTGTATATACACACACTAAGCAAAGATGCAGTCTTGAATCTTTAAAATTTCCGGGGGGAGAAAAAAAAAGGTTCTGTCCACCGAAAGTCCAAATAGATGGCAGAGTGAGTAGCAATTACATGCTGAGCCGTTATGATTATGGTTTGTTCATGCATCTTTATTTTTTTTTTTAAAAGTGAATGTAGTGTTTTTTTTTTTCTCACTATTTTGTCTTTTCATTTTTAATTTTTCCTTCTCTCCTTCATCAATGCAGATTATTTCTTCTTGGTTTGGATAAATATGGGAAGGGTGATTGGCGAAGTATATCGCGGAATTATGTGGTGACAAGAACTCCCACACAAGTTGCAAGCCATGCTCAGAAGTATTTCATTCGTTTAAACTCTATGAACAAAGACAGGAGGCGATCAAGCATTCATGATATCACTAGCGTAAACAATGGAGACATATCTGTGCCCCAAGGGCCGATCACCGGTCAAGCAAATGCTGCAGGAGGTTCATCTGGCAAATCAAACAAACACCCTCAAGTATCGGCTGCTCCGCCTGGTATTGCCATGTATGGTGCAACGACTATCGGGCAACCAATAGGACCAATAGGAGCACCCCTAGTTTCGGCCGTTGGCACACCGGTGAATCTTCCACCACCGTCACACATGGCATACGGCGTTAGAGCACCAGTTCCCGGGGGAATGGTTCCTGGTGCCCCAATGAACATGGTCCCCATAACATATCCAATGTCACACACATCTACTCATTTATGAAGTGGCATTTAGTTTACAAATTGTACAAAGTACAAAGACTATTTAGCGCTGATTTTACTTCGGAGTTATTAGGGACTTGAGCAGGAATAATGTGATGATACTATACTTCATTTACCTTATCAAATTGAAATAAGCTATAGAAGAAAATGCATGCGGTCTGACACTCACACATGCTTCCACACTTGCATGATCCTAACTCTAGAGTACTTGTTGGTTACAAATGAGACTCTTGAATGGATTTCAATCAATGGCTAAAATCTCCTCTTTAAAACACTTCTCCAAAATATCTTAGATTTTTATAGCTCCACATCACTCTATGTACTTTTATGTTTGGTGTACAGGAATGGAATGTCTATTCTAATTATTCCTTTGTTTAGTATGCAATTTAAAGTGAGAATGGTCATTCCATTGAAATTAAAATTCATTTATGGAAATGAAAATCGGTGGACTAAACCTATGAAATGACCATTTCATTTTCTAGTAAAATTTTTTAAAAAATTTAATTCTCAAAAAAATTTCATGTTCCAAGTTTAAAAATCACCACTACCTTCCACCACAACCACTTCCGCCTTTCACCATCACAACCACCACCACTTCCTCCCCTTCCACCACCGCCACTAACTTTCACCATTGCCCACTGACACCG
This sequence comes from Cornus florida, assembly GCF_030987335.1. Classification (NCBI taxonomy): domain Eukaryota; kingdom Viridiplantae; phylum Streptophyta; class Magnoliopsida; order Cornales; family Cornaceae; genus Cornus; species Cornus florida. Next base: position 53,554,570 of record NW_026775574.1, on the reverse strand, counting down.
ACTTCCTTTGCCGCAACCACCACCACTACTGCCGTCGCCATCACAGCCATTACCTTCCACCACTACCGCCACCACAACCTTTCACCACCATCGCCATCGCCTTCCGGCCACCACCGCCACCATCACCATCGCCTTCAGGCCACCACCGCCACCACCATCCATTTCCACCAATGCCACCACCATGGCTGCCACCGCCACCACCATCCACTTCCAACACCTTCCACCACCGCCGCCTTTCCCCACTTTCAACTCCATTGCCTTCCACCACCACCACAGTCAGCTCCATTGTCTTCCACCACCGCCACCTACACCACCATTTCCTTCCACCACCACCACCACCACCATTTACACCACTGCCGCTTTCCACCACCACCACCATCGTTATCACTTACCACCATTCACCACCGTCATTGTCACCATTTATTTTAAAAAAATTATAAAAGAATGTCATTTTGTTAATTTAATTTATTTGTTACTAAGAGGAATATTTTGAAGAACTCAATTTAAAATTTATTTCATCTTAAATTTTAAATTGGTAAAAACAAAAGAAAATCAAACATCACGTTATTTACAAAAATGCTAATCAGGGACTGATTTGGGGCAATTCCACAATCAAATAATGGAAACCACATGTAACAACTTTTAAGGAAGAAATTCCAGTTTTGGGTGGATGTGGAGTCTCTGTGACTCCTTATTTTACCTAATGAAAAGTAGAAGCGGGACAAAATGTGTAAACTGCAACTAAAAGAAAGATGGGAGTGGAAGGACAGAGACTCTATGGGTCCAATGCCACTCACCCACCTCCCTTCCATGAAAATGCATGCATAGTCAGAAAGGTGGTTTAGAAACACGTTTATATTTCTTATTTTCTATTTTTATTTATAATTGTTCCTATTTCTTTGGCATCTTTAAAAAATAGTTAAGTATTTGGTAACATTTATTTATTTCTTTGAATTTTATAATCGGTACACTATAAACATGTTTGGTAAGCTTTTAGCAAAAATAAAAAATAAAAATTATTCATATAAAAATATGTAAATCCCATTAATTTATATATTCCTCACATATAATAATAATTGAGTTATCTGCTAGGATTTCTTGAATTGGGCGTTGGTAATTGAGTTAAGTAATGAATGATGAAAACAAGAGAAAGTAATAAAGTGTAACCAATTAAAAGAGAAATCCATATTTACCTGCGTCCAAGAAACGTAACCATCAATCCTTCTACATATCTGTACCTATATATGCATCGAGATTACAAGAAGTAATAATTTCTGAGAATTGAAGTGGATTGGGGCTTTGTTGTCTTTATAAGTTTTTGTAATTTCAATCTACAGGATGTTGACACCCATTTCGGTATTTGGGCCGTGGATGATGTTTGGATCATGGACTTATAGATGGGCTACAAGTGAAGGAATAATGACGTGGCTTTAGCAATTGAGTTGGGCTGAGGATCATCAATGTTTTACATAGAACTTGGGCTATAAAGAAGGATCCAACATAGCATGGGTATTATATGGGCCGAGAATATAAATGTATTTTTGGACTGTGGCCCGATGATGTGGATGGATTTTGATTCGGTTATGGAAATACATGTTTTTTTTACGTGGAATTCAGTTTACACACAGAGATACATTTTGAATTAGATAGTAGATAAGGATTGTAATTTTTATGGTTATCTTTTACGCAAGGATCATAAAGAAGAAGAAGAGAGTGAATAGAGTATGGGTTGTCCTTTGCAGAGACGACGCGCAGAGATCATAAAGAAAAATAAGAGAGAGTGAGAGGAGAGAGAATAGAGTGAGGGGAGAGATATAAACGAATATGTTAGAAATAAGTTAAGAATATGTTTCGTGTTTTGGCTGGGATCAAGTGAAAACAACTATTTTTTGGTCTTAAAATTTTGACTTTTTGAGAACATGTTTTCAAAATTAAAAAATAGAAATAAAGTTATCAAACATATTTATCTTACCTATTTCTATTTTTTGGCCTTTTAAAAATAACAAACATGAAACAGAAACATTACCAAACGACCCAAACTACATTAAATTAAAACTCACTTATTTTTCCCATAGTTATTCCGATCATGGTCACAAATCTTTTATTGTGACTTTTTATTATTTTTATTTTTTATAGAACCCTCCGTACTAAAGCTTTATATACTCTATCTATAACGACCCAAATCCATTGGGTCCGAATCATTAAACGAGTCTTTACCCGACCCAAAATCATCCAAGGGTAATATGATCATTTCACGTTAAATTTGTATATTAAAGTCCAACAAGGACAAGATGGTCATTTATCACAATTCTAATGGTCTGAGATTCAAAGGGCAGAATAGTTATTTACTTGAATCACATAATAAATAAGATAAAGGTCAGGGCAATATAGTCATTCCCATGGCTAAAATATAATTATTATATTTTACTGGATGTGTAAGAATATACTTGAGTGAATAGTCAAGGGCAAAATGGAAAAATAAGTCACAAATGTTTACTACACGGGACCGGTCGATGTATGGGGAGTCACATGTCAACTGGTTTGGGACGTGCACATTGGAAAACTCACTGCCAAGATATCGGGTTTGGGAAGTTATACGTCGACTGACGTCGATCGGTTCTGGGTTATCCAACTCGAAATTTTTCACTGTCCGAGATACACCAACATTGATAACCAAACACCCGCCACTACGCTTACGTACATATTTAAATACATTTTAACATTTAATACATTAACAACAACAATGTTAACATAATATTATAACACGTTACATAAAATACATTAAATGATTTAGTGTAAATAAGCATAATTACATTTCCCCAATGGCCATATACAAAATGAAACTAAATACTTCACATGCTGCAAAATGATACACTTTGGGTCAACACTTTACAAAATGAGGCCTAATACAAAAGGTAGCAAAAAGATACATTCTTCTAATCCAAACTAAAACTGTGGTGGATTGTGGATTGTCGCCCGCCACTTCTTTTCCCGAACCTGAAAATGTTAAAAAAATATGGGGTGAGCTAAACGCTCAGTGGGAAGTGTCTAAGACACACTTCTTGTGACCCCGTGAATTCACGTAAAGAATAGATTAAAGAAAACGGGATCATAAGATAGGGGTATATGGTAACAGCTACAGCCGACAAGTATATAACAATTGTTACCCAAACACGTACATAAAATATTCTAATGAAGTGCAATGCCATGCAAATGTCACTCCCCATGTCTGAAACATTTCCGTTTCAACTTTCAAACCGTTAGTGTAATCCAACCCAAGGCACCTCCAAGACGTCACGAAAGGAGGATTGGCTAACCATCCACGACCATAAGGCACCTCCAAGGCGTCGCATCCAGCCTGGTTAGCTCAACTAAACTCCTCTCTAGACTACACTAACACCACGGACCACTAGGCGCCTCCTAGGTGTCCGGGTTTTCGCAAACACTTTTAGAAAACCTTTCCCAAAACAATTTTCACTTGTTTTAAAGACATTTTTCCCCTTTTGCTATCCCAATGAATGCATGGAATGTTTCATACTTAAATTCATCAATTTCACCATAAAACTCTCACACATGCTATATAAAGCAAATTTCTAAACTACATAACTAAAATTCTTATTTAACATCAACTTTGCATAACAAGCATATAAGACATGGATTTAACTTCATGTAAACATATTTAAATACAATAAAACAACTAACAATTAGTCACATATAATCTATACCTATCATTAAGTAATTTTTATAAGAATTTATACTAATTGAACGTGCTAGACATCAATTCAAGTTATAAACTCACAAAAGTACAAGAAATCGTGCATTAGAACACCTTTACCTCAATGGAGATGAAAACTCCCAAAACTCCAAATCAAAGTCCTAATTTTCGAAATTCCTAGGATACACCAAAGTTGCAATTGCTTGCATCAACTTGAAGATCTCGCCGAGCTCTTCGATTTGCCGCAAACGGCACCCAAAATTCCAAAAGACGAAAAAATAATTGAAGATTGAAGCTTGAAGCCAAAAAGAAAAGAAAAATGAAGAGGAAAGAGGGAGAGAGAGCTAGTGCCGGGTGAGAGAAGGAGAATGAGGCCAATGTTGGTCTTTTGGTCACAAAATCTCTAATGGTGGGTCCCACTACAAAATTTTCTTTTTGACTTTTCTTTTTCCTTCTATTTCCCACTGCACACACACACATGTGCATACAACTATACAAAATGGCACACAACCACATTAAATATGCACAAAATAATTACGTATGGTATGCAATAAACCCAAAATAAAATTCCGGTACACAATGATTCCGGTAGCGGGTCCCACCCGAGACTATCCGATCCGAAAAACGGAGAAAAGTCAAAATGACAACCGGTGCATTTCCAAGAGTCCTGAACTCAAGGAAATGTCCCATCCAACTCTCGAACACAGTCGGCACACCCAACGATGTCCGGCACGCAAAATGAAAAAAAGACAAAAATACCCTGAAAATTAGAAAATTCCAGAAATTGGAAAATGACAAAATTCAGGAACCATACACTATCATATACTTTATGTACATAAAAAACATATTTTCTTCTCTTATGTTCTAGGAAGGAAAGAAGAGGGGTGGAAGGAAAATAGAAAGGAATGAACAAATTTCCTTCATTCGGTAGAGATAATATAAGGAAATAAATGATAATAGAAAGAATGATCCTTCCTCCAATTTTTATCCGCCTAAATATGGGTGGATGATAAGACAGAAACAAGTGAGTCTATTATAAAAGTTTTAGAGTTAATTATAATAACACCCCCTGAGACTTGTCATAATGACAACCATATATAAGTTGGGTTTTTTTTTAACAATAACAACCCCTCAAGTTTAATAAAGTTAACAAAGGCACCCTAACTATCACCTGCCACCTCTGCCACTTAAAGAATTTACATTGTTGCCCTTTTGAATTATCAATTAACTCATTTAAATAATAAAATTACCCTTCTAACTTTGTATAATAAAAAAATAAAAACAAAACCCAAAAATTTCCCTTATCCTCCATACCGTCCATTACCACCACCACCATCACCACCACTTCACTATTCAAAATCCAAATCTTCAACATACACTCACATACACACACACACACACACACACACACCATCAGTTTCAAACACCATATCTTCAATATATATATATATATATATATATATATATATATATATGTATATAAGGTCCTAGACTTTGACGATGGCCGAGGCCGAGGCGGAGGTGGCGTTAACATCACCACAACCTTCACCCTAAGCACGAGAATGATCCAAATTAAGAAGAATGTGGCCATCATAGGGATAGGCCTCTCGTCTCCCTCTTTGGCAATGACGACCCAATTTGATGCGTCCAAATTCCCACCCGATTCAGTGGCCAGATTCGAGAGTTCAACAACGCGGATTTTTGGTGGTGGCGGCAGCGGCGGCCAGATCTGAGGGTTCAACGATGCGGATTTTTGGTGGTGGCGGCGGCGGCGGCCAGATCTGAGGGTTCAACGACGCGGATTTTTGGTGGTGGCGGCGGCGGCGGCCAGATCTGAGGGTTCAACGACGCGGATTTTTGGTGGTGGCGGCGGCGGCGACCAGATCTAAGGCGGCGGCGGCGGCCAGATTCGAGGGTTCAACAACGTGTATTTTTGGTGGTGGCGGTGGCCAGACTTGAGAGTTCAACAACGACGGATTTTTTGGTGGCAGCAGCGGTGGGATCCAATGGTTCAACAATGACGAATTTTTTGGTGGTGGCAGCGGCAACAACGGTGGTGTGGGATTTAGGGGTGGAGAGGTCTAGGTATTTGGTGGTGGGTTTAATGGAGGGAGCATGTGTTAGGTTTGTTAGGGTTAGGGTTTGAGAGATTATGGTTAGAGAAGGTGAGAGGTTAGAGGTGGTAACGTATACTGATAATATACCAAGGGCAAAAACGTCATTTAGGAGTTTTGATTATTTTTTAATTTAAATTAATAAAATATTGAAGGGCAATTTTGACTTTTCACACCTCTTAAGGGCCTGTTTGGATGCAATTTCTGACAGGGGGTGTCATTGTTTAAAAAAAGCCCAACTTATATATAACTGTTATTATGACAAACCTAAGGGGTGTCATTGTAATTAACCCAAAGTTTTAAATTACTAGATCACCCTTTATAAATATTTAATAAATCCCATAATAAAGTAAAGGATGGGTTTATATCAAATTAAATTGTCAGTTTTTTCCATTCTCTTCCATTCAACCGAACAACAAGAGGAAACGCTTAATCTCTTCCCTAGGGTATCTCAGCCATCATTTTTTCTCTCCCTTCCATTCAATTTTTTTCCTTCCTACCGAACGGAGTGGCAGAGCTAGGTTGGGACCAGTGAGGGCAAGGAATAGTCATTTATTTGTATTTTTTACTAAAAAGTTTTTGGTAATTCTAAAATTGCCTGCTCTGAATTTTTAAAACATTCATTAAAGACCTTAATAAAAACTTGCAAAGGTCAAAAGATCCCTCATTTTTTAAATCATTTGCCCAAATAAGATTTTTAAAATTCAGTATAGCTCATGATGAAGAATCAAAATCCAGAAAAAACTCCTCCTTTGCTATTAAAGTTTCTGTTATTTTTTTTTTTATACACGAATTTTGATAATTATAAGAGTGCCTCAATTGAAATCTTAAAGAATTCACAAAAGACCGTAAAAAAAACTTTCAATATTCAAAACTACCCCTCATTTTGGTTCAATTTTCTCATCTTAATATGGTGAATGGCCTCTACCGATTTAAATTTCTGGCTCCGTCACTGCTTCTCTTCATATTTACATTAGTCTCCTGAATTCAAATTGATTTTCTAACACTTTAGTTTTCCTTCTTAGTCATTGCTCAATCAATCTTCCAAATGTTTCATGCTACGACCCATTAATTCAATACAATGATAATTACCAGTACATAAATATGTTCCCTTTATTTTTATATATAAGTACATAAATACTTTAGTTTTTAGTTTTTACTATTCTATTAAACAGATTTTGTTAGTCAAACACGCCCTTATCCTCAAAATGCTTGCAAACTTTAGTCAGGATGTTATGCCACAGCGTCCTCGAACTCTTCTTGAAATTCTATCAATGTTATTTTATTATTATTATTTTTTAAAAATACCACCCTTTACAAAGTCGAATTAAGCCCATAAAAAACGCTAACCAAATCTGTATCCTGTCAATTCCACCTCAGCCTTTGGGATTGGTTCAAAGAAAGAGATATATCTGAAACCATAAAAAAAGAGTTCAATTTATTCACTTGGTTGTCCTCAAGATTAAACAAATAAAGAAATATACAACTCACTTGGAGCTACCTTCTTCTATGGCTATCGATTGAACTCTATTATTTTCATTCAATTATATATACGTGCATGAATCTATATATAGAGAATTACGTTACTCTTTTTCAATCCATGCCAATTGTTTCTTGTCAGACACAAATGTTTTATTTTGTGTCAAGATTCAAACCTTCATCATTCATTTTGAAAGACCAAAGAAATATCATTAGGCTATATACATAGTAAATACAAACATGTATATAGATATTGTATACGATAAAAATACAATTATGTTATGTTCTGGTGCATTGGATTAACGCTAGGTTAAATCATTGATTTAGTACTCCCAAACATAATATTAGAATAAATTTACCGTTAGATTGATCTTGATCTCTTTAACTAAGTCACATAATTCTTCTCAATCGGTGTTGTTCTCACGTTCTTTGTACACATTGCTATTTCATGCAGTCACGCTCTCTGTACACACTCTTACTTTCATTTTTATTATGTATAATTTAAATTTTGTCACTTTTACGCTCTCAAATTCGTTATCATTTTTGCTGGTGGAATACTAGGTTAGCAATTAGGAAGTCACTGACGAATAGTAGGTTAATTTGAAACATAGGAAGTCACTGACGAATAGCACGGCCTTTCATTATTTTTTTAGTTGGTTTATTCAAAAGTAGAAAAAGGTTTTCACAGTCTAACCTTATCTGCAAGTCTCTAACTTGACTAATTCTGAGTCTAACCAGAATTTACTAAAATAAGTTCACTTCCTTTGGAAAATTGTTATAATTACACAAATCTTTTTTCTTATCTGAAAATTTACACCAACTTCTCCTCCTTTGAAAATTTCTCCTCTATTTAACATCATTTACCACTCAACAATAATTTTTGCTACTATCAAAAATTTATAATTTCATAAATTCAAAATTTCCCTTGTAATACCATATTTTTAATTTAATTTATGAAAAATATTAAATAATATAAGGATAAAGTAATAGTTTCTTAATAGCATCAATGATAAAATAATTGTTCATTAGTGGTAGCCAAGAGAGGTAAAACTCTCAATAGAGATTCGTGTTTTAATTTGGTAAGCCTCAATTTACCTTGAAGGTCGATTAAGAGCATCTCCAACCGTTGTATATATATATTTGTATAAATCTGATGTGTCATGATTGATCTACACAAAAAATTTGAATTATTTATTTTTACTTCCAACGATTGTTTTATACCTTTTGTTTAAAAATATATCTCTCAATAACGACCAACCACGTCATGCCAGGATCTATATAACTTTTACAAACCTACTTAATATAGGGTTAATTCTTTAATGGAATAAGAAAGAGGAAGGAGAAAGGAAAATACACAACAATTTTATACATTTGTGTACCTTAACAGACTGCTGGAGATAAAAAAAAATTACATATCGTACGTGTAAATGTATATTTTACACAAAATAATATTTTACAAAAGAATATTTTAACATACTATTGGAGATGCTTTAAACAAATTAGAGATTAATTGAGAAAAAAAAAAAAGTTAGAGATTAAATGAAGCTACCATAAGTATATGAAGTCGTTTTCATAGAAATAAGTTCCATTTGAAATCGTTTCTGTTTTGTGTTTTTATATTCATTTGAAACAGAAAACAACTTTTTTTTCTCTATAAGTTCAATAGCAATTGGATGCATACCTGGTAACGTCAAATTTGTTGCAAATTTTTTTAAGCAAAATCATAAAAATGTGTTCGTAAAAAACTGTTGCAAGATTAAAAAATGTGTTAGTAAATGTGTCACTCCCTCCGTCCTAAAAAAATATGTCTTGTTTGGGGTATCGTAACTCACAAATTGTGACTCACGATCCCTTAAATAGGACTTCTAATTTGGGACGGAGGTGGTGTGTTTTAGTCAATTTGGTGTTTCTTAATTTGAAATTGAAACCATATTTGATAACAAGAATTTGTTTTGAAAATTTTAAAAATTTGCTTTAGTTATGTGGGCCAAAAAAAAAAATTTTAATATGTTATGTTATAAATTATTTGAAATCAATATCAGTCATCCCATCAAACATATTATAGACCCAAATTTAAAAATCAATATCGCAACACATTCCAAACAGCCCTATACATCTGGTTCCAACAAAATATGCTATAGTAGAGACAAAATGAAGCTACACGAATTCGTTTTGTAGGAAGCAGCTGACTTTATTGTGTTCACAATGGACCCACCGTTTCAAAAGTAGGTCACCTCAGGGGCACAGAACTATAAAGCAAGCATAACATGAAACCAAAGTACCAAACCAACGCAAAGTCTGCATGTCCTCCTCAGTCCACCATTTTGTTCCCTCTCTCTCTCTCTCTATATATATATATATGTCTGTGTATGTGTGTATCTTATCCAAATTCCTAACTTATATATATATAAACATGCATATCTCTCTCTAACTAGGTCAGGGCATATACAGCAAGCACAAAACGAATCAAACTAGCTTAAAATCTGCATATCCTTCTTATTCTCCACCGTTTTCTCTCTCTCTCTCTCTCCGTAGATATATATATATATCTATCTATCTTTATCCAATCTTTTGCGATGCTCAAATGCCCTTCTGTTGACACCTTCACTTGCAGAGATAATTCTGAATTCTAGAGCAAAAGTTCTAAATTCCAATCTGAATTGAATTTGTGATCTGGGTTTGTTTTGATCGATTAATTTTTTGTTGTCGGGTTCTGTGAATGGCATTGGAAGACAGCGAGAGTTGCAGTGGCAGAGCAGTGGACTCACAATCGTCGTCGAAGCCGAAGCACCGAAATGGACCGGACAGGGAGAGAAGACTCCAAGTGTTCGACGACGTGCTCAATCGCCTCCGAGACATCGATCACGTCGAAGCCAATCTCCCTGGTTTCGAAGACCAGCTCTTGCTCCATTTCAACCGTCTCCCTTCTAGGTAACTCTCTTCCAGCCCTAACTTCTATCCCAATTTTCTGTGTCTCCGTTTGGTTGCTGAGAAAAAGAAAAAGAAAATTTGAATCTGATTGATTGCCGATACGCAGATACGCTTTGGACGTGAATGTGGAGAGGGCAGAAGATGTGCTAACTCATAAGAGGTTATTGCATCTGGCAGAAGATCGTGCTAATAGGCCTGCATTTGATGTTCGGCTTGTGCAGGTAAAATCATATCACCTTTGATTTCGTTCTAAGCATTTCCTTTTCTCATAAATTGGCTACCCTTAATCCTGTACGATCTTATGTCAAGGACCTTTTATTTTTGGATTTTAGTCTGGTACTATGTGAAAATTGAATGACTATTTATTTTCATTCATGGGTTGAAGTAGACATGATTAAATTTTATGAGTTCCAGTTGTAAAATTCATATATAAAGAATATTCGTACTTGTTGTGAAGTAAGGAGAAAAGATGAGTGAAAAAGGGAGGTAAAATATACGAATCTCATTTTAGGAATTTAATTTTTTATATGCCATTTTTTTTTAAAATAATATTATAGAAAGGGTATCTGAATTTCTGACCTCTTTTGTGGGAAATTCGCCAATGTTTCATCCATTTCACTTTGATCTGTCTCTTGCTTTATTTATCTGATTTTTTGGTACAGGTTCATTTCACCTCTTTTGAGCATTCAAATGGTTCTACTAATAAGGATTCTGAATCTAAGGAAGATACTCAAAGTTATTCTAATAATTCTACCAGAAAGGGGTATGATTTTTACACTACTACTTTTATGATATTGATCTCATTTTGCTGTGAAACATCTATCAATATTGGTTGCTTTGTATTTATTTTTTCTTTTGTTTCTTCATATCCTTGCAACTTTTTCTTGAACTTATATTATGATTTATGCCTCTCTCTGTGTGTGTGTTCCAGAATCCATCCACCACCTACATTTGGTTCATCGCCTAATCTTGAAGCCCTTGCACTTCAAGTTAACATGTCTCATGTTGAAGATGGGGACAGCATTGTTAACGGCTCTTTACAAATTTTCAGGTAAAAGCCTTTGAAAATTTTTGCGTTATCATGAGTTGTTAGTCTACCTGTTAAGGAAATTTTAGTATCTCTCTAAAGGAAGGTCTTTAGTGAGTTCTGCTAGAATGACTTTCATCAAGTCGTTCACTGATTTTCTGATATTCTATTTAAGTTCTGCTACTTGGTTTTTCCAAGCGATGTTCCTGTTTTAGATAATTATATCAAGACTTCAAAATATTTGGAAAGTTAATATGCACGATACCATGCGACTGATGTAGTTGTTCATGAAGGAAGATTATAAGGATTGTAAGTGGTTTGAATTAATATATATCTGTTTAATGTATGATTTGCTTCATCTCATAGCTTTTATATGTTCTAGTTCTAGAGTGCTTTAATATTGAAAATTGCAAAAATGATTAATTTCTTCAAAATTTTCTTTTGGATTTCACAAAAATTTAATGAATATCATTAGGCTGCCAAGGAATTAGATTTTTAAGTCAATTATCATATTTTTGGTTACTATTATCAAGGGACCTATAGCATTATTATGGGAACTATCCCGAGTTGTTTAATCTAGGAGGCACAGACACTTCTCCTGGGATGCCATGGCGGTGTCGGATGCATGGATACGTGTCGGACACAGCCCGTGCACTCGTTGGACACAGCTAAAAGTGTCATGAAATTTAAGTATTTTATTTTCTGCTTGGACATGGTTGGGACATAGCAAGGACACGTGTTTGGACATTTTCAGGACGCGACGGAGTGGTTTTGCAATTATTTTTTTAGAAGAATGGGATTCAATGCAATTTAAAATATATTATGTGCTAATAAAAAATTTAGAAAACAAAAATAGAAAAATTCAACTCTAAGCTCCAAATTAGTGATCTCATTCATGATTATAATGATGACATGAGCAAAAATTATTTTTTTATGTACAAAACAATATATTATATTATTATTTTTTGACACATCTACTCCATAATCTGTTCGCTATTTTTTTGAGATTTGTCGTGTTGTCCGTATTGTGTTGTACCCGTGTCTTGTGTCCATATGTGGTTGCCAAGGAATTAGATTTTTAAATCAATTTCCATACTTTTGTTCACTATTATGGGACCTATAGTATTATTTTGTGAACTATCCTGAGATGCTTAATAAAGAATTTCTGCCATTAATTTTGAAATGCCCAAAAAGTTGATATTAAAATTACAAAAAGTGGGGTATATATGTTGTGAAAAGGAATTAAAAGACTGGAGTATGGTTTGTGATCCGACATTCATAAGTTGTCTTTTTCTTACTACTCTAAACTAGCATGCCTGTCAAAACACGGAAATGACTGATTCCTCCTGAGCTGTCTCTTACTGCTCTAAATGGCATGCCTCTCTTAACATGTAAATAACTTGATTCTTGTCTGCTACAATACAAAATCATGGAGAGTTTCAATTAAATGATTAAAAATACAACTATCCAAGTTTGTGAAAACTTGTTAGTAGTACCTCTAACTAGCCCTTGAGCGTGCTTTACTCATGCCACCCATTTGTCAACAAGTAAATGAGCACATTTTTGTCCTTTCTTGTTTAAATAATTTCAAATTATTTCACACTTCCTCTCACTTGGTGCGAGAGGTTAGACCACTGCAAACTGGACAGATTTATTTGAGGAGTAATTGACTTATCCTTACTATCATTCAAGTGCTTAGTTAGTTCCATTATTTGATGAAAAGCAAATTCCATGTCAATATTGCTCGAGTAAAAGATAGTCATAGGAAATTAGGAATAGTGTTTAAATTGTTTTGTACTTTGGAATCTATTTGCATGATCTACAGTCTTTTTCTCTTCCTTCCGTCCTTTTTTTTTTTCCCCATAGGAAATTAGGAATAGTGTTTAAATTGTTTTGTACTTTGGAATCTATTTGCATGATCTACAGTCTTTTTCTCTTCCTTCCGTCCTTTTTTTTTTTCCCCCTGTTTCTATCTCATTTACTTTGTTACATAGATGAATATGATGATAAGTGAGAGTAATGAGCTGTAGTCTTAAAGTATAAAAGAGAAGAATGTTTCTGCCCTCTCATTCTCCTTTCAAACAACATATTTTGTACACTAGAGATGATTTTTGGATAAAAAATGACTACTACTTATTAAGTAGTTCTTTCCACTACTCACATACTCTACTTTGTACTTTCTTTTGTTTGGGATTCAATGTTTAATATTCGTCAGTCTTACTTTGAAATTGGCGATCATGCAGGCCTATGCACGAGATCACCTTTTCAACAGTTGACAAACCAAAACTCCTTAGTCAGGTAGTTGACTAATTTTATTTTATTTTATTTATTTATTTATTTTTTTTTCTATCGAATATTTTCTGACACCAGTGCAGAGTAAATTTCACATCCGTATTTGCATTATTTTTCTCATGCAACTGAGGATTTGATTAGTTGCAGCCTTCAACCCAATTTAAACTCCTGTAGATCTATATGAAAAAGAAAGCTAATATATTACACTAGTATTTTACATTAGTCACTATGCTTATAGCTGTTGATGACATTTATTTGTTACGGTAGGTATAATATAACTCTGCATTATGTTCTTCGCTTGCATTCTTCTGTCAATATACAATAATACAATTTCTTTTTTCTTTTCTTTCATTACTTTTTCTTTCTCTACTGTAGTTGATGCTTTGCATGCAGTCAAAAGAAAATGGTTTTAAACAAAAGGTTCGGTATTTGTACCCCCTTCTTGGACAAATCATGTATATTTGAGATAACGTCGTGGAGGACTCAGGGATACAAAGAACTGGATCCTGAAATAGTTTTGGACTAAATTTTTTAATTGAATCCCAAATGTATCATGTATTGCTTACTTTCTTTCTCTCCCATCTGTTATTGTTTATGTCCATTTAACTTGTGCTTTTAATAGAGAAATGGAAAAATTGTAATTTCACCTATCAGATATTGTTTTAGTCTTTAATTCCTAAGCCTCCTTTTGAAGTTCTAATTCTTGTCTCTATGTTTGGTAATGGGGAACAACAATATATTTTTTTTTTCACTTGACAAGGAGGGGGAGGGGGAGGATGAGGTGAGTTGAATATGGGCTCCCACACGATTCAGGGGATTGCCTCTACCAACTGGGCTACCCAGCTCACTCCAATGAGGAACAGCTAATAACTTGGTTTGTTTTGAAGATTTGCTTTGAATTGAGAAAAATATAATATTAATAATATATTTGCTGGAGTAACCAAAATAATCCCAAACTTGCTGAAATTTTGTCTGGTGTAGAACATTGGAAATCTTTGATCTGGTTTGGCCCTGAATGTTCAGAATGGAACCAGATTGACTACTCTACCATAGACTTCATGCACGATAAAATGAATAATGTGTGAATGATTCTTACGATAGAATATTATGCCATGTTTTTCATGCATTCTTTTATTTACTTCCTGAATGTAACTGATTTAGATTTCTAGTGGCAATATGAAAGACTGGATAATTCGTTGCTGTCATGCTTGGTGGTTAAATAAGGACTATGTCTGTCATTCTATTCTGATGCTTCTCATTCAATATTGTGATTATTTATCTTATATCAATTTTCCAGTTGACTTCCTTACTGTCCGAGATTGGACTAAACATTCAAGAAGCCCATGCTTTTTCTACTGTTGATGGCTTCTCCTTGGATGTCTTTGTTGTTGATGGATGGCCTTTTGAGGTATGATCTTATCATTATGTGGATAAGAAATGCTCATCAATCACGTGGAGAAGTATACGGCATTGATCTATGTGGCATTGATGCATTGCTAACTTGATTTTAGTTTCTGATTGTTAACTCCTTTCAATTTATGAAACAATTACTAATTGTTTAATCTTGTGGCTTGCATTATTTAATTTTTATTAGATTACATGTGATCTAGACCTCTGTTTGACAGATGTTCGATGTATAGTTTCATTTTTAATCTATTTATGGTCTTAATTCAGATAAGAAAGCACCTTAATTTTTTTTGGGGTATAATAGTGCTCCTTCTCACTCCCCTTTTGAGAAGAAAAGAAAAGAAAAGAAAGCACCTTAAATTTTTAGATATCATATTATTTTCCTTACCGCTTTTCTCAGTAATGCTTCAAGATCAGGATAGCTGATCTGGAGCATTGCACTCAGGTATGGACACCAGTACCTGAACTACATTTTGAAGATATTTTTGACTATCTTCGTTTTATGTCCAGAGTAAAAAATTGATGTGATGTTCATGATGGTAGGTAGATACCTGTTTACTAGGGTAACATAGCCGAAATGAGTTGTAAGTACACACGCCACGGTGGAAAAGCTGATTTCCTCTTTTACATTTTGTTCATCTTAAAATTTCCTTTTATGTTAAAATAAATTTTTTTTTGAAGTTGGGGTATGCGACTCTTAATTTAGAGTTCACATATGTACTCTTCATTGAGGAATTTTTTTGGGTTATTGTTGGAAAAAAAAAGTTGAAAGATCCAATATTTTAGATTAACCATGTGCAAGTGATTGTGAGCATTCCTGAACCCTAGATTGTTAACATGTTATTTTGGTGTGTCTGGTATTTTCCGTTCTTGAATTAGTGAAATGTCTGATGTCATTATGGAAGGAACTGACAATAATACTGTTCTTTTTCAACTCATACTAGTAACTCTGAAGCATCCTTGTTTTAGTGCCTTCTTAACTTTTCTTCCTCTTTAAAAATATAAAGGCAGACACTACTACCTAACCTTCCTCTTTTCCTCTCTTCCACATCACTTATTAACATTCTTGTTTGTTGGAAACTTCTAGGAAACTGAGCAGCTGAGAACTGCACTGGAAAAGGAAATATTAAAGGCTAAGGTGGTTACTCTCCATAGCTCTCACTCATTAATATTTTTGTTTGTGGAAGCTTGTGTTTTTCAGCAGTTTCTTTACTTGTTTTTGCTGAATCACTTCTAAACCTCCTTGAAGCTTTTGTAATTATATTTAGTTTTTATACCAGGTTATGCCATTGTGTTAGGTTTTTTACCAAATCTAGTAAACTTAGTCATATTCCTATTATGTTGCTGAATGCTGATTTCGTAGTTCTTTTATCCCACTGATTAAAAATGGAATATGCATCTATCTGTACATGATCCTCCTTTGTCACCCTTCTGCAGGGTCAATCTTGTTCAAACCAACATTCGTTGCCTGATATTAGCAAGCATACCCAAAGAGATCCTGAATCCTTTCCTGAATATGTAAAAATTCCTACTGATGGGGCTGATGTCTGGGAAATTGATGCCAGCCTGCTGAAATTTGAACAAATAGTTGGATCTGGATCATTTGGTGATCTGTAAGTTCTATGACTCCAAATCTTTTTTGATTGTGTTCAAGTTCTCAATATATCATATCATTTTGTCTTCTTCAGGTATAAAGGCACATATTGTAATCAGGAAGTGGCTATCAAAGTCCTCAAGGCTGAGCAAGTTAATGAAAATATGCTGAGAGAGTTCTCTCAGGAAGTCTTTATTATGAGGTTTGTTAGATTATATGCTTATAGCTGGAGGTGACACTTGTTGGTCTTTCCAAAATTCTTTTTATCCTTTATGATGCAGTTCATTCCTTGCTATGAAAGATAAACAGATACTAAAAAGAACATGTTGTTTACTGATGGAAAATATTCCATGGTCATGTATTCAGGTCAAAGATTTTTCCTCTACATGTTCCTAATGGTTGCATAAAGGCATATGCTGTACATAAATTCTCGTTTCTTTAAACCTGTAAAATCAAATCAGGGAGACTCTTTTCATGATTTATTAGTTTGCCTGGCTTTCGGGCTGGGCTCAATTGAAGAGGCGGTGTCTTGAGATGCAAACATTGTGGGTTAGGTGCAATTGTTTTATAGACAATTTGAGGTAGATTTGAAGTTTCCTAATTGGAGATTTAGGTTATCTGCAGTTTAAAAGATGGGGCTGTTTTTTGGTGGAGATTATTCTTTCTTGAAAGAAGCTCAAATTAAGATTCTTTTATGATGGAAATTATATGTGATAGTTTTTCAATACAATAGACTGAAATTTTAGCATTTTTATTCCTAACAAGCATCAAAGGGTTTGGTGCTGGCAGACTTGATTCTGCTTCTTGTGAAAGTCAGCTAGAACTTTGTAGCCTGTTTTTAGTCATTGCCTTTGGTCTCCTTGTTATGTGATTCTGATTTTGGACTCATGCTTATGAACTGGATTTATTTATCTGTTTTATTATAATAAATCATATATTCAGAAGACTTTAATGGCTCTAATGTGCCTTGATTTGTGCATGTAGATACAATCTATTGCAGCATGCTCATGTTGGTTCCACTTCTCTTGACAGTACATCTTCTCATGATTTCTTTTGGCTCTTGCAGGAAGATTCGGCACAAGCATGTCGTTCAATTCATAGGCGCATGCACCAGACCCCAAAAACTGTGCATTGTGACTGGTAAGTCTATGAAACTGAGATACGTATGCTGCCATATATTGTGATCTCTCTATTGAATTTTGAAGTTTCTGCTACTTTTAATGATGTTCATCACATAAGGTAAATTATATTACTGGAAGGGAAAAATATTGCTTACACTGTTGCTAGATATGAGGTTTATCGAAATGATGCCAACTCTCCTATGATATGTGTACTGTATTCTGAATTTAGTACTTTGTAACCCCGTAGGGCATTTAGTTATAATCTCATTTTCTATATAAATTAAAAGATTCACTTTTTGATGGTCATGTTTCTGTTTTATCAGAATTCATGTCTAGAGGAAGTGTTTATACCCTTCTGCATAAGTCGAGCACTGTGTTTAAGCTTCCTACTGTACTCAAGTTTGCGATTGATGTTGCCAAGGGAATGAGCTATTTGCACCACAATAATATAATCCATAGGGACTTGAAGACTGCCAATCTTCTGATGGATGAAAATGAGGTAAGAAGCAATTTTAAATGTTATACACAACTGATTCATTATCTGCCCCTTTCATGTTTTTGTGCATTTGATTCAAACCGCAATTTTACCTTTCAGTTTCTCATCTCTTCTTTTTTTTTCCTGATGAATTCCAAATTTCCAATCACATGCGAATTCCAAATCTTAGCTATAATTACACTTTCATGTTGATATAATCTATTTCCATGTTGTCTTGATTGTTTGTTATTTATCACCTGTCCATTCATTTCTGTTGTATTCTTGCAATTATATTCTTCCACTTTTATTGTGGTTATATAATTTTTCTGGTGTTTGGTTTCCCCTGTCCACATTTTTATTTTTCCTTCTCTACTTGTTACAATTATTGTTTTTTTCTTATGGTATTTATTTTATGTCCATATAATGAATTTTTCCAGTGTGTCAACATATTTTCTTTATATTCCAATAGCAATCCTATTATTTTTTTAACATGTATTTCAATATTGATTATATATACCTAGTACTATAATAATTTCAGTTTTCATTTTTTCATTTTCTGCCACAAGGTAATTGAAGAAGGGTTTGAGTGTCTCTACATGTTCATCTCTCGTGTGTAAATGGTGCAGAATAATAATTAATACTAAGAAAGTTATGAAAAAAATAATAATACTAGCAACCATGACACTAGTACCAGTTGCTCTTGTTGTATACCTGATCATTGAATTTCTGCATCTTTTGGTGTTTGGTTTTATGTTGCCTCTTTTAGGCATAGTGTTATTAGAGTTAAAGTTGCATTTCGATTTTAGCCGTGGCTTCAGGTTAAATTTCTTCTGCTGTTCTCGGATGGGTTACATTCATCAAAATAATGCGGAAGTCATATTGAAGTGGATAATTCACTGAGGAGAGATTAACTAAATCAGTTTGCTTTTAATGTGAACACCCATCATTAACTTTTTCTGCTGTCATGCATTGCAGATAATCACTAAAAATTTAAAATCAGTAGTTTTTTGCTTCATTGCAACAGTTTGGATAATATCATAATTACAGGACAACCAAAATATGTAAATTGCTGAACGCCTAAAAAAAAATAGAGAAAAAGAAAAGAAAATTTATGTTGTGAATCTCGTATTTCTCAGGTGTTCTATTTTTACTTATTGGCCTTTGGGTTTATCGTATGTGTATAAACTTTTTGGTTATCAGAAAAAATTCCTGCAGCTAAAAGTAGCATGCAGATAATGTCTGGCACCAAGTCTACAGCTTGAATGATACAATTAGAATTTAATGGGTCATTCTGATCAGACTTGATAAAATGAATAAATGTCAGCCCAACTTCAGAATTATCATTATCTCTTAGAATCAGCTATGGGATCCAAATGTGAAAGCAACAAATAATTACAAAACCCACTACAAGATAGACATGATTTGACAGTTTTCTTATGTTCAAATAGGAAGGTGAACATAATTCAACATTTTAAAGAATTAGAGTTATAATGCAGTAGGTCAAAAACCCATGCAGCTTAATTGCTCTGGAATGGGACAGTACATCCATTGAGCATAAATCACAATTAGATATTAAATCAAATACTCTTCAGATTAAATTTAAGAATTGACATGCATTTAACTCCCGAAAGTTATTGGGAAAGTTTAACAATGAGCCGAGATCCAGTCTACTACATAGACATTCAACCTCTCAGGGCATATGACCTCTTTGAAATCATCTCTAGCTACCCTCCTTTCCACCATGCTATTCAAACACAAGACATCCCATTGTAAAAGGACTTTCTAATATTTTTTCTATTCTCTTGTTGCTTTTAAGAGACATGTTCATGTTTTTGATAGTTTCATTTGGTTATCCGTCCCACTTTAAGGTAGAATTTAATAAAATTGAAGTTGGTTGAGTATTTTGGGAGTTGACATATCTTGTTTCTTCTGTGCAATTTAGTTGCTTTGTTTTACTTACCACTTGTTTGTGCTTCATTCTTCGTTCTTGAAATCGGATTACTTCCCTGGACAGGTTGTCAAGGTTGCTGATTTTGGAGTTGCAAGAGTGCAGGTTCAATCTGGAGTAATGACTGCAGAAACTGGTACATACCGCTGGATGGCTCCCGAGGTATGTTTACGTTAATGTTCTACACACAGCCATCATTATAATCATCATCCTTGCCTTTGTCCCCAAAGAAATTTTACACACAGCCATACTTTCAAAAATTGCATGAACGCAAGTGAAAAAAAAAGTTGAAATACAAGCTATCCTCTTCTCTCTCTTTAGTTATGATAACTTTGCTTGTTTTACTCGAGAGTATACTGGCATCTACCAGTCATTAAATGCATCAATATGTGCCTTGTTAGCCACTGGCTTCATTTTCATTACTGCTGTCACGTGATCAATGTCATACACACTGTTATATTTTCAGATTTTCAATTTAAGTTCGCATAATGTCAGAAGTTAACAATTTGATCACCGACAGTTTGCTGTTAAAAGAAATCTAATTTGCCATGCAAAAATCTGAGTACCATGTTTTTCAAATATTTTCTGGCACGTAGAAACCTATGGTCTACTTAAAAAGCTCTCTGCATTCGCCGTTTGTGAAGGAATGTAGGGTTACCAACCTTACTTTTGTAGTCTCATAATTACTTTGTTTGTTGATTCCTTGGTCTTTCTATTTGTTTGATTAGCACTGCATCTATTTTAGTTATGGTCTGATTAGAGATATGGCTAATAGTTAAACCATTTGATAATCGCTTTTCACCTGTACTTTTTCTGTCTAATTTCAAGGCTTCCAAGGGTCTCAAATTTGAGCCAGCTGTTGCTTCTATGAACAGCTTATATGATTTAACCCCATCCATTAAGAACAAAAACTTTTCTGACCTAAGCTTCTCTGATCTTTCAAATTCTGTGTCTAATTTGCGTTGTGAGTGTCAATGTTCCTTTCTTCTACCTCTCCACTTCCTATTGTCTCTGCAGATTCTGAAATGTAAAGTGTGCCTGTATATCAACTAGTAATATTATCACTGGTGGTCTGATTTCTGAAATATTTATCATCTTCTCTGAATTTCAGCTCATTTTGTTATTCAGACCTAAAGACAAATAACTCTCATCCAGCTAGGAATACTATTTGTAATTTGTTAGGAATAAGAGTCGCTGTTGGCAATTTCCTACTTAAAACATCAGTTGTAATGTGTGAAAGTGTCTCGAGTCATTCGAGTAAAACCACAAAGGGATCTTTTCTTAATCTGTAGCAATTAAATTCTTTCTATTTTATTTTATTTTACTTTATTTTCGTTCCCATTCTCTTTTTTCAGGAGAAGGGGACTTTTTTAAAAAATAAAATAAAACAAAGGATTTAAAGACAAGGCAAACAGAGATTTGTGAAGAACACGACGAGAAATTTGCATCCTCAGTCACATATCGAGAGGCTCAAATCATAAGTAAAGGATTCGAACATATTTCAAAACTGTAATTTTACTGAAAACAGTGTATCGATTGATTTCTGGAAGTATCGACTGCTGTAGGTATTAAATCCTTAGTGCATGAATGAAAGGTCGATCAATCAAAATTTGTGGAAAATATATTGAAATCCAAAATACCTCAATCAATTAAAGCTTGTCCAGTGAGTGTTGATTGAAGTCTCAATCAATTGAACCCTTTGAACCTATACTTTTTGAAACCCTCGTAAAACATAATTCCAAGAGGATTTAACTTACCAAAACATATGGGCTGCCTATATTGGCTATAAATATGGTATTATAATTGGTCTAGGTTTTGATTTTGATGTCTCTAATCATCTCGATAGAAAAAATCTTTGAGAGAGAGTGACAGGAAACAAGTACAACGTTTTTATATATAGCAGAAATGAGGATGCTACAATGGATGATATGAGTAACTAGAAGAGATAGTAATGAACGGGTAAGAGGTAAGCTAGGAGTAGCTCCTATTAATGATAAAATTAGAGAAAGTAGGCCTTTGTGGTATGGTCATATACAACATAAAGCCAAAGATGCACCAGTTAGAAGAGGAAGAGTTGTTTGCTAGAAGGTAAGCAACAAATAGGCCTCCAAACTTACATGGGATGAAGTAATTAAAAATTATTTTAAAAAAACTAAATTTTGTAAGAGAAATGGTTTATAATAGGACAGAATGGAAAAAGAAAATTCATTTGGCTGACCCCATCCATAGGGACAAAGGCAAGGATGAGGAGAGAGTGACTTTTCCAATTATTGGATCTAGGGTTTCTTTAGCACCATTATATGTGATTGAGTATTTATCAAAGAGAAATCTTCCAGTATATTGAGATGATTCAATTCAACCTCGGATTTTTTAGCAGAAGGATGGACAACAATTGGAAAAGCAGATTCATGAAGAGTGAACAAGAGTAGAGGATTCAATTATATTTGGAGACTGCGTTTTCATTGAAAAACAGAATGCATCTATTGATTGGTTGATTGATCAAGCTGATCGGTGGAGAAAAGTCCCGAGTGTTAATCAAATAGTTGATTGATCAATGGATGTTTGAGTTGAAGGTCTGAAATCCGGATAGCATTAGTGACAAGGTTGATTGATCTGAGTGTTTGCAATATATTTATATATATATATATATATATATATATATATATATATATATATATATATCTTGAAAACCATAATGCCTTGATCAATGTCTCGGTCTACCAAAGCTTGTCTGGTACGTGTTTGTCGAAGTCTCGGTTAATCGAACCCTTCAGCAAATCAGTCGAGAGAAGTCCCGAGTGTTAATCAAATAGTTGAGTTGCAGGTCTGAAATCCTGAGAGCATTAGTCGGAAAATTGATTGATCGAATGTTTTGCAAAAAATATATCTTGAAAACCATAATGCCTCGATCAATGTCTTGGTCTACCAAAGCTTGTCCGGTACATGTTTGTCGAAGTCTCGATCAATCGAAACCTTCAGACCTATATATATTTTTAAAACTCTCTCAAAACAGAATTTTACAAGGCTTTAACATACCAAAACGTATGGGCTATTTGTATTGGCTATAAATATGGTTTTATTGTTAGTCTAGGTTATGCTTTCGAAGCCTCTAATCCATTTAGAGAGAAAAACTTTGAAGAAATAGCGAAGTTTCAAATTAGTCAATCTTGGGTTTCTTTAGACACCATTTTATGTGATTGAGTGGAGAAGGATGGACAACCACTGGAAAAGTAGATTTGAGAGGAGCGAAATCTGTTGATGGCATGGAGTGGCTTCAGTCTGTGTCAAGAAGTAACTAAAGAATCTTGAGTGTGAGAACTGTTAAACTAGTTGTAACTTCTTTCTCATATGGTAAATTGTTCCTGACTGGGATTAGATCCTGTGATTTTTCCTGTTTAGGATTTTCCACAAAAAAAATTTAGGTGTCTTTGCTCTACTTTACCTTTATTTTTTTTATTTATTTTTTGATAAGTAAAATGTATAAAAAGACCTCTAAACTTTCAAGGAGTACACAAAATCTTGAATCTCTTCTAAATATCTATAATTTCTCCCCATAACTCAACAAAAAGGAGTAGAAAGTACTTTACCTTTATGGATGCATGATTATGTGTATGACGGTTAAATTTGAAAAATGGTGGATACAAATGCATAACTAACTAAAAATAATTAGATTTTCTTATTAATATATATAAGACCTATTCAGTCCCTCCAAGTCTAATGTACCGCTTAGACTGCAACATATCAGAATTTCGGTAACGGTACCTACATTCCAACATACTCCCTCCATCCCATATGATAGTTCCTTTTTCATATTTCACAGATTTTTTGGAAATTGTTTGGATAATAGGCTTATGATTAACGTTATGTGCTGAATCTTCTACATTTTAGTAGAATGTCGTCCTTAAAATGGCTTTTATGTAAATGAAGGTCATTGAACACAAACCATATGATCACAAGGCTGATGTTTTCAGTTATGGAATCGTGCTGTGGGAGCTTCTGACAAAAGAAGTAAGCCCCCCTCAAGTTTTTCATTATTGCTATGATTATTATTGTCATCCTAACAATCTTTGTGCTGATTGGATATTCTAGCTTCCATACTCGTACTTAACACCAATACAAGCAGCAATTGGTGTGGTACAACAGGTATGAACGCTTTTCAGTTTTATCTATTAACAACAAGAACATTTTTCTAACCAGGGCATGAGAATTCACTTTAGTGAACATGTTTATCAGGGTCTACGGCCTACAATTCCCAAGAACACCCATCCAAAGCTTGCAGAACTGCTACAGAAATGCTGGCAACAAAATCCTACTCTAAGACCGGAGTTCTCTGAAATTCTAGGAATACTGCAGCAAATAGGCAAGGAGGTAGGGCATTTCCGGGACACATTTTTGGTTCTATCAACAATTCTTTAAATTGGATTTCAGTTTCATTAACTGTTGAAACAGGTTGGGTATGACGGAAAGGAAAAATCAATTGGTGGATTCTTCTCGGCACTCAGAAGGGGCCATCACTGCGGTTAGGGGAGAAGAGAGCTGTCATACGACTGACTGGGCATCATAAAATTTTGTTGCAATTGTACAGCGTTGTTCCCTTATGATTGACCCAAATTTAGTCTTCCTGGCAGGTTCATTTTTCCTCATGCTTTTTTCTTTCTAACTATTCTGTATTTATTATAAATTTCTAATCTCTTCCCCCTCGACTTTTATATCATGTTATTTTTCATAAGTTTTTGTTCGTTTTCTGCCATACTTGGCTTTGTTTCTTTTTTCTCGGTTTCCCATTATTTTGTTGATTCTAATAAATGGTCTCTGAAACATTGACAGGCTCGTGTTGGGTATTAAGTAATAATTCACCCTTGTTCATGTTCATAAGCTGTGCAGTTCTGTTCGCCATCTTATTGATGAATAATTTTATAGGTAGAATGATTATTTGACTGTGTGTTTGCAAGTGGATTGTGAGGCAACCTGAATTGGCTTGGGTCAGGTTTTATTGTTCAACTTCAAACTAGGGCTATATGGTTCAACTTCAAACTAGTTTCAAATCTTGCCTGCATAAAATAATTTGACCGAATAAGAAATCTATTACAATGCTCATTGATGGTCCATTGTTGAAGTGATTGATGTCCGGGAGAGGTTACATGGTATATAAGCTCTGTTTGTGCAGCACTATATATTACATTTGAGTAATGATAGGGAAACCGAACCATGACACCCAAAATTTTCACCGAGCACGCCATGTTAGATTCTTTATGAGGAAGGATTGATGAGAGGAATGATGAATGAATCTTTTTGTGTTTGGTTTGAAAGGAAGGGAAGAGAAGGGAAGGATGGAGGGATGAGAGGAGAGAAAAAGGGATAACTATTACAAATATTTAATTTGTAATTTTAACATTTCCAAAAAAATTAAAATGGATGTTTACCAGTAAAATGAATATAAAAATTATCATTCATTTCCTTTCAACTGAACAAAAAAATAAAAATAAAAATAAAAATAAAAATAAAAATAAAAATAACGTCACTCCATCCATCCTTTCTATACTATTTGATTCAATCACACAAAAAATGAAGAATACACATTCTTTTCCTGCGGATGCATCTTTCATCCTTCCTCTCTCTTCCATCTATTTTTCCTTTCCTTCGACTATTAAGGTTTCGTTTGGATAAACATGGGAGAAAATAAATGATATGATAACATTAATTATAAGAGAAAAGAAATAAAATAAAATAAAATGATAGCAATACTTTTTATTCATGTTTGGATAAATTATAAGAGAGAAGAAAGAAAATGGCAGTATTTTTGTTTGGAAAAAGAGGAGAAAGGATAAGAATTAAATTATTATCATAATTTTTTTATAAAATGTTATAAGATGAGAGTTAAATATTTTAAGAGGGTAATTTTGGATTTATAAAAATAATACTAACTCATTATTATTTACCTCCAAATCTTCTCATTGTTTAGAGGATAAGATATGAATGATTTTAAAGGATTATAATCCTTTCTTTTCTTTCCACTTAAAAGTTATCCAAAGATTTTCACCATCTTTTATTTCCGAATTGACAAGAGCCTAAACATTTGATGCGCACAAAAACTAATAATGATTTGCCATCGGCACTGAATCATCATTTGGGAAAGAATACCTAGCTCCTAATAGCCATGTAAGAAAGAAGAAATTGAAGAAGAATGTGAATTGAAGAACAAGAAAGCTTTTATATTTCTACCCATAGGGATGGTGAGAGGCCAAACAGAACGAATGGCTTCAACCCAACAATCCACCATCTTTCCAACTTCCTCTTTCCATGATCTTCAATTTTCTTTTTAATTATTTTACAAGTATCTGACGTGTTTGGCCACATGCTCGGTGAAGGATTTGGGAATAACTTTTGAATTTTTTTATCATTATTTATTACATTCTGGTTTGATATGCTCGAACAAAATTTGTTGCAAAAGAATGGGACGGAATATTGAATTTGTGCATCAATGCTGTTTAAAAATACACATTTGTCGCATAATGTGCTAGTTTAGGCGACAAAATATATTGTGCAAAATCTCAGGCATAATTTCAAGAACCGGATTTGGCAACAAAAATATGATTTGTACAAAAAGTTGAATTATTAGCAAACTACACAAAAACTATATTGCAAATAATTTTGCAGTTCTGAACTTACTGCAAAGGGAAAATTTCATAAAAGCCCCTTTACTTTTAAATTTTGGCAAGAAACTCCCTGAAGAAAAAAGTTAACATAACCTAAAGGCTTGTTTGGCATAACTTTTGCTTCTGCGTTTAGATAGTAAAAGAAGAGAAGCGGAAGCAATCTCTTCCATTTAGCTTATTTGTCGGTGTCTAGAAATTATATTTTAAAAGATCTTTGAACGCCAAAAGATTTTTTTTGTGTGGTTGGAAAAACATTTGGTGAATCTCTTTTACTATAAAAATAACTATTGTACCCTTACATTTACGTGAAGTATTTTTTGATGCTTATGAACTAACCACAATTGAGAGACTTAAATAACATAAAAAAACATCCTCTTATTTTCCATTAAAGCACAATTTTAGCATTAGAGGGCTAAATAAAATAGAAGTATCCTCTTATTTTCCATTAAACCACAATTTTGGCACATCTTATATGCAATATTGCATACAAGACTGTTGGTGTTGATGGGGAGCCAAAACTTACAGAAACAAGAATTTGGTATTAACAAATAGTTGTCTTTTATTTCAATCATAATATTAAATTTAGAAACAACAATAAATAGTGCATTGATCACCATCAAAATCCCCAATTTTAGAGTCAACAACAAAAAATTATTCGTATTATGTTTGCTTTTTATATTAAAATTAAACTGTCAAAATTTGAGAGAGCAAACAATCTGGCTTGTAGAGCAGGAGAATAAAGGACGAAACCTCACTGAATTAATCTTAATCTTTCGGGTTGAATTTTTTACAGTTTTTCATTCACAAATCAAGTAAGAACAGAACTTTACATGAATGATTTCCAGAAAGATAGGAAGAAAAATAAACGAAAAGAGCCTAGAAAATTGAATTATCACCTGAAATGTTGTGGGTCAAATCGACGTAAGATTGAGAATTAGATCTGGATGGTTTGAGTTTTTGGGAGAGAAAGTTAGAGTTGAGTTGCAGTTGTCAAAAGATAAGGAGTCCATGATCAAAATTAGGGTTTTGAGAGAGAAGAAGATGACCATATTGAAGCTTGATTTTGCGAGGAGGGCAAGATGGACATCAAAATTTTGCCAAGGGACTGAGTAGATATTCAGAGGCGATCTCGAGCTTGAGGTTCCTCAGTTTCTTTTGTAACCCTAGGGCTTGGGAAGAAAACACCGTTGTCTTTTATAGGGATACAGTTGGTATTTCATTTTTTTATTGAGTAAAAAAAAGGATATAATTGGTATTTTAAAAGTTTCATTAAAATATAACACCAGCTTCCGTGTTTTTCAAAAAAGCATTTTAGAAAAGCTGGGGGTACCAGCTTCTCCAAAACGCTCTTCTAAGGCCCATAAGCTCTTATAAAAAATTAGCCAAATACTACTAAAAATAGCTTTTAAACCCCAAAAGCCAAAATCAACGTTTGAAAAGCCAATCCAAACATGCCCTAAGTATCTAATTTGTTACAAAGTGATGTTATAATGATGCAAAGGCCCTTTAATATAAATTTTAAAATTATTTTCATTTTTTTTTCTTTTTAATATTTAAAAATAGAACTTTAAGAAAAAAAATTTAAACATACATACCATTAAAGTGAAGTTATAATACAAAAATGCCCCTTAATGTAAATTCAAGAAAATTTAGGTTGTCTTGAAATGATTTTCATTTTAGGGTTTTCTTTTCATTTTAATTTTTTTTAATAAAAAAAAGTAAGAAAATTTTAAAATTGTTCTAAGGTATTTTCATTTTCTTATAGACACACCAATAAAGAAAGTTTTGGAAAATTTTTGAACACCACTATACCGAATGATTTATTTGTATTAATTTAAATTTTATATTAAGAGAAACTATTTTCTTAAATTTACCGTTAAGGCCAGTTTCATCATAATAACATCAATTTGCAATAAATTGGATAGTTAGGGGGTTTTATGACAACATTTCTTTTGCAGGGGTTTCTTACCAAAAATTGAAAGTAGAGGAGGTTTTATATAATTTGCCCTACAACAAATTTGTACTTTATCACATAAAGAGTATTTAAAGTTTTATTTCAAAAGTTTAATTGTGGCAAGTATGTTATTTGTCGCAAAACCATTATATTTATGTAACAGAACTACTTTGTGGCTTTCTAATGCAAGACAACAAATTTTGTTCTTTTAAATAAAATTGAAATATTTCAAAAAGTTTTCCCACAAATTTTTTTTTTTTGGCATAATTGTAACGACCCAAATTCGGTGGATCCGAGTCACTAACGGGTGGTGATACAAATTCGGGTCCTTACACGAACAACAGGACCTACCAGAGATAAAATGGTCCTTTCATGGCAAGGGGGGAAGGTAATTTGGCTCCTTACAACTTAAATGAGATTTATTCATGTCATATTAATCATTTAAAGACATTGCATAGGGTTCTAGTGGCTAAAGGAAGAATTTCCTACAAATTGGTAGTCCTGGTGTAGGAGTTTCATGAACATACCTCACTAAAATGGGCATAATTCTTTGCATGTTTGAAATTTGGGAATGAGATTGATATAATTGAAAATCTGACTTCAAAACGGTCAATTTGGATACAAATTTGACCCCATTTAGATTTAAAATGAGCAAGTTATGTCTGTTTGAAGTCAAAGTGATAGAATAGTGACCTGGTCAGCGAACGCGACCGGTCG
Organism: Cornus florida; assembly: GCF_030987335.1. Taxonomy (NCBI): domain Eukaryota; kingdom Viridiplantae; phylum Streptophyta; class Magnoliopsida; order Cornales; family Cornaceae; genus Cornus; species Cornus florida. The sequence continues at coordinate 53,525,140 of NW_026775574.1, read as the reverse complement.
TGAGTGGCACAACCTATCTTGCTTGGGCAGTAACCCATATTCGAGACTCCCATAATGAAGCGCGACTGGTCACGAGTGTGGCTACTGGTCCCGCTTGCCCAGTAGGTAAAAAAATGGCTTCTTTTTGCCCTATTATGAGTACTGAGGACCATAAACACCAATTTGGTAAGCCTAGGACCCTTGGTTTCATTCTTAACTTTCCTAAACATGCTAAAATAAGTGATTAAAGCATCATCCATCATCACACACATAAATTTGCCTAAATTGATTAAAATGAGCAAGTCTATATTGGGAATAGATGGCCAATTTCATTCCCACATACATAAGCCTTATATACATTGTGATTCTTGCAAAAATGACAGTAGAGTCATTATAGATATAACCAAATTACATACAATCATCCCAAAAGAATAAGATTACATCATGAGACCATCCTAGCCTCCTTGACAACCTTTATACATCATAGAGCAAAATGGGCAATAATAACAAAATGGTCTTTACCACATACTAGTGTAAACAAAATAAAGTCATTACGTTCCCATTTATACTTATGGAGTCGGATCCTCCACTACTTCTTTTCCAGTTCCTGAAAATGTTAAGAAGGGGTGAGCGACACTTGTTCAGTAGGAAATGCCTAAAACACACACTTTAAGCTCCCATGAGCTGGTGCAAAATCCTCTCCTGTCTCACGGTGACCCGGTTCCATCCGGTGCAAAATAAGTGGCTATGAAAGCACCACATCAATTGAAAAAAGTGGGTAACTAAATTTTCACCACCCCTTTAAGTTGTATTCCATATATATATAAACTTTAAACATTATTTCCAAAATATGGTATAAGTTTTTTTAATAGACAACTTGGGTATGGTTTGTTTCATCTTCCTCTCTCTACTTGGTCTCTGGTATTTTCTTTTGGGGCTGGTTTGTTTCTCTTCCTCTTTCTACTAGATCTCTAGTATTTTATTTTGGGGTTCAGTGAAATTCATTTGATTATCGTCAAATTTGTTCCCTTTGTCTGAACAATTGTTGGCTTAATCCAAATTCATGTTGTTTATGCGGTTCAACTTGAATTCCTGTGATAACAGTCAATTTTCTTCACTTTGTCTGAAAATTGTTGGTTAATTGATTCATAATTCATGTGTTAGTGTTCCTCTCTCTATCTCTTTATGTTTGTTCCTGATCTTTTTCCTACTCAATTACTTACTACAATTACTCTCTTTAGTAGGATTTTGTTAAGATTGTACTTATAATATAAGCATGAAACAAACCACGTGCGTTTGGGGTGGTGGGTGTAACGACCTGAACTCGTGGGTCCGAACCGTTAACCGGGTCCTTACCCGAACCCGAGGTCACCTAAGTCCGTTACATTATGTCCAGGGTCAAAAACGTCATTCTTAGATCATATTAACGCCTCACAACGGTTCAATGCAAATTTCCAAGACTTAAGATAGATTAGATTAGAGAAAGAAACAAAATGGACAAAGCAGATGTACTTCGGTGGACCGAAGTGGGGCTTCGGTCGACCGAAGCAACCTCACATGTACCGGTCGACCGAAACAGGCATTTCAGTTGGCCGGTTGTGAACCCAATAGAAGCCAAAGCTATTTGAAGAACCGGTCGACCGAAATAGGCATTTCGGCCGACCGAAATGGCTCTGCAAGCTGGTCCTACTACTGGAAATGCTATGGGCTTGAAAATGAGTGAAGGCCTATGCAAAATGCTGAAAAACTGATCTAAATTGCTTGAAAACACATTTCAAAGTGATATGTTACATTCCATGGTTATATACAACAATAGTTTGATACAAAACAACACCATTTTCCCCATTTATTACAAAATGCCATTATGGTTTCAAAATACATGCAAGTATAACCAAGAGGGTGCAAATACATTGCGTAGTCAAGCTTTATAAAACAATTACATTTTTCTTCAAATGATGAGTCTTTATATGAGAATGGGTTCCCACGCGACAAAAGATAGCAAAACTAAGCTTCAATTCTCCGAACTAAATTTGTGGAAGACCGTCATCTGCCACTTCCTTTTCATGACCTGAAAAATATTAATATGAAGGGGTGAGCAAAATTTGCTCAGTAGGTGATGCTTAAGACACACCTCTTGTAACCCCGTGAATCCCAACAATGAAGGGAAAATAGAAAACAGGATCATGCTATGTCGGGGAAAATACAATACAACTACTAGACAACTTCAAGGCTAAAAATAAACAAACGGCATGCCATGAAATGCAATGCCATGCCATGTCGCTCCCCATTTTCAAAATCCATTCCATTCATTATTTTTAAACCGTTAACATAATTCGTCCCATGGCAACTCTATGGTGGCACGAGAGAAGGATTGACCACTGTCCCTAACCCATGGCAACTCCATAGCGTCATTAGGGGCCAAAATAACTCAACCACGTTAAAGGGTTTTCCTAGTTCCCTCTAAGTCACATGAACGCCACAGCCCCTGGACAACTCCTAGGCGACCGGGTTTTCGCAAACCCGTTATCAAAAATTTTTCTCAAAAATTTCCCTTTTCATTTCTTTCAAAGCGATTTTTCCCATTTTCTTTGCCTAAAGCTATGCATGAATGCATCATGCTTTTCCATATCATACCAATATCGACACCTAGTTTAAGCTCAAATCACATGACATAATTTTACAAGAAATCCCAAGAGAACATCATGCTTTCACAATACAAAATTTGGCAAATTCTAAACATAATAGGCAAGGAATATTACCAATTAAGTTAATTTGCACAATATCAACTAACACACAAAATCATATACTTCATATATACAACTAAGTCACTTTAAGGTAAAATTAACACAAATTAAGTATGCTTGTCAACATATCACATAGAATTAATTCACAAAGGTACAAGAATGCATGGATTAGAGACCCCTACCTCAATTTGTAGAAAAATCTCCAAATGGGTCCAAATTTTCAGAAATCCTAGCTAGGGTGGCCAAAAGTGTGAATTGCTTATATCAATGCATAGATCTCGCGGGGCTCTTCGATTTGCTGCAAACGGCACCCAAAAATTCTAACAATTGAAGAAGTAATCAAGGATTAAAGTTTGCAAACAAAGGAAAAAGAAAAAAGATGAAAAAAAGTGAGGGAGAGAGATATCTTACGGGGAGAGAGAGAAATGAGACCAAATGTAGTCTATTCGCCACTAAAAATGGTAGTGGTGGGTCCCACCATTTTAAAATATATATTTCTTTTAAATTTTCTACCACAAAATCATATATATGATCCAATATAATACAACCACTCAATTTAGCATTTAACAATTTACTTAGGCACAAAAATAATAGTACATGGTATGCAAATGACCTGAGACACAACTTCCTTACACAACAATTTCGGTAGTGGGTCCTACCTGGGACCGTCCGGCCCGAAAAATGAAAAAATACCGAAATGGCAACCATTGTATTTCAAAGAGTCCTGAACTCAAAGAAATGCCTCAACCAACTCTTGGACACACCCGGCACACCTCACAATGTCCGATACGTAAAACTGGAAAAGACGAAAATGCCCTTACAAAAATAGAAAATTTCAGAAAACAAAATGGTAAAAATCGGAAACATCACAATGGGTCATTCCAAATTCATGTTATTTACGTGGTTCAACTTGAATTCCTGTGATAATAGAAAATTTTCTTCACTTTGTCTAAAATTTGTTGGGTCATTGATTCATAATTCCTGTGTTGGTGTTCTTCTCTCTATCTCTTCGTGTTTGTTCCTAATCCTTCTCCTACTCAATTACGTATTGCAACTATTATATTTAGTAGGATTTTGTTGGGATTGTATGTATAACATAAGCATGAAACAAACTACGTATTACTTGGGATTTTGTTACGATTGTACATATAACATACGTATGGAACAAACTATGTACTATTTGGAATTTTGTTGGGATTTTACTCTTCGATTAGAGTCAATGACTATCATTGTGATACCCCCTAATTTCGGAACACGGGTTGATCAAGTCCGCGTACAAAATTAGGGAATATCAAAACAATTAAAGTATTTAAACAAGCACGGATTACAAAATGAAATAAAGAATAAAATAAAACGCTGAAGAAATCCAATTAATAGTAAATCCATTAATAACTTCCAAATGGTTACAACTCGGGAATCTCGTAACTCAAGGACCCCTTAACCAAAAGTTACTATTTAGAATTTCAACCAAATAAATACTAATATCAACTGAAACAAAACTAATATCCTACTTTTAAATAAATAGAAGGAATGGATAAGTCCTCCAGCCGCAGATCCTCAACCTTGAGACTTGACCTTCTAACAACCTGAAAAATAAATCGCGGGTTAAACCCTACGAGCAAGTTCTCTCTACCAAGCCTCTGAAAATCAATAAACAGATCATCTTTACCAAAACCATCCCTAATTAAGCTTTAACTTTAATATATGATGCTACAAATATATATAAATACTTATATATATAGTACAAGAATCCTATCTGTTAATAGGGCATTAAATTGTCAAAACCACCCACCAATAATTAATTATCAGTCATACCTAGACCAAGCCCCCCTTTTTATAATTTTCTCATAAAGTAAACCCTACTCAACTTAACTCCATCCTAAACAGTAATTTAGTCATTTAAACAATAACTTACAATTTAAGGAAAAATTCAATAAATCCAAAACCCAATAATACTTTTGATCATTTAAATTACATATCTAGAATTTAAGCTTTGACAAATCATCCATGTCTCCACCATTATTATTTTATTATCATATATAAAATAATACACCAACCTGTATATACTAGATTATTCTAGTCATAATCCAACCTATACAAACAATAACCTTAGATGAAAGTTTAGTCATCTAAGCACATAACAGTTTAATTATGCACTGACAAATCAACCATGCCATTTATAAATATATCTATTTATATATACTAGCAATTCAACCATGCTTTCTTAAGTATATTTACTTACACCATTACTTAGCAACTCAACCATGCTTCCCATATATGAAATTTATTCATATTTAATAAGACAGTATATTGAAGCCTTTGGCAACTCATCCATGCCTATAATTCAACCATGTACCAACCTTAAACTTAACAAGAAGTTAATTCATACGTAGATATCTTATGCATCTTACACGCATAACATTAATTTAGTAATCAATCAATCCAGATATTCTTAAATAATATACATATATGTGTGTGTGTGTGTGTGTGTGTATAATCATATATTAATTAATCCATACGTTACATATATATATCAAATATATATGTGCACCCTCAAATATATATATAACAAATATATCCAACCAAATTATTAATTAATTATAATCACGCCAAATAGATGCAATTAAATAGCGTAGTAGCATCCGACAACCCTCAAACATCTAAAATACATCATCTAATGATTAATTTCAAAATTAACCAGCTTGAAATCAATCCTGGAACATTACCGGACCCCACTGGAACCTTCCGGAACATCACACGCATCCCCACGAGCCCTCACGCGCCGCCCCAAACACCTTCACTTGCTGCACGCGCCCCCACGCGCAAGAACCCACTGGAAGGCGCGTCCACGCGCCTGCACGCGCCCTCACGCGCCCTCTACACTCTCGGCGCGTGTTGGCAGCCCCTCATTGGCTGTCCTCCGTGTTTTGGTGAGCCGCGATGTACCGGATCAACTCTCATTCATCAACCACATCTAAGCCATTAATTGCCGCATGTGCATCAACTTACAATGGACAGCATCACACCAGATCAATTCAACTAAATTAAATTAATCCTATGGCCTAGATCAACGAGTGCACCCTTTTCCTACGTATGCGACCACACTGGATAAAAATCCTATTGATGCGTAAATACTAGCCGCCTCCAGTGTGTTTGTTAAACAATTTAACATATATATATATAAAACAATTTCTAAATTAACATTAAAAATATAAATTAATTTCAGAAAATTTTCAGAAAATCTCAGAAAAATCCCAAAAGCTCTATTTATTATTTTGGGCATAAATGAACATAAGGTTCTATTTACAATTAAATTAAAATCCATTTAATTTAATTAATTGTGCTACACAAGGTTAACGCAAAATATAAAAATTAAAAAAAAAAAAAAATTTAATTAACCTAACCTTACATACAAGATCTAAAATTTCAGAACAATGCATACATATATCCACATGTTTAATTCTATAATTTTATAAAGAATAAATAAGCTCCTCCAATCTGAATAATAGTTTACTTGTATAAAATAAAATTATAATTTCGATAATCAAGGTGATAAGTTTATGAATTCTAAGAGGAGAAGTAGAAAAGAACTCGCCTTTTCTTTTCCAAATCCGGTCTTCTCTTACGTTCTTTGATCCGACCTCCTCTTCGTTAGCCCTTCTTCTTCTCTCTCTAATTCTCTTATTTTTCTAACGTGGAAAAACTCCTAACCCTTATGTGTCTATTTATACACATCCAAAAACCTAAATCCTTTTCCCATTAGGATTATCATATAAAATAAATAATATTTATCTTTTAAATAATATATATACATACATATATTTTAATATAAATATATATATATATTACCTTCCATATATAACCATTAGTTAAATAAATTATATATACCTATATATATCAATATATAATTATATTGACATATATACCCCTCCACATGATTTAATAATGAATTAATATACACATGTAATTATATAGGTATAATTATGCAAAGATAATTATAAATATCCTCACAACTACGGGCCTTTACCAATTAACCCAACGAGGCTTCCTTCAAGCCCAATACCACATCCGTTGGTCCAACTTCCTTTAATCCCAATCCAAATAACTTAAATACCTAAAATAATGAAATTAAATTTAATAGCTACCAATAATCAACAATAAAGTTACACCAACATAAAATCACGCAAATCAAATAAACAATTCACTAACTAGCATTCCACAAATCAAACACCATATAAATTTAACAAATAAAAGTACAAAATATAATTTAATTAAAACAATACAATTTACCTACGCACTTAATTAAATAAAACAAATCACAACTATCAAGCACCTAATTAAATAACACAAATCATTTAAAAAATAATAATAATAATAATATAATATAAATTAATTTAATTAATAAATCCTTTTTAAAATATCGGGGTATTACAATCATCCAGTAAGATTATGTTGGGATGTCACGTATAACTTACATCGACTTAAATTAAAAACTGCTTAGGATGTTATGTACAAAAGTATTTGCATAACAAAGAAACTTAAAAGTACATAAATAATTAAACAAAAAAATCATGCCAGTCTAGAACATATAGAAATTGCTTTGCGAATCTTTGTATCTACTTTAAATCCAAACTATTTACACAAGAAGCAAACAAATAAACGTAAGATTAAACCCAAACAATTTACTCATGAACCAAACAAATAAACAGAGGATTAATTTCTTTTTCCTGGGTATCGTCCATTGATCTCACTTCCTTCTTAGTAATTATTTTTTCCTTTTTTTGCCATTGAATACGAGTTGTTTGGAAATAATACTTGCTAGTCTCTGGGCTCCGATATTGCTCTGTTAATTTGGAATAAAATGACCTAGTATACGAAGAAAGGGAAGGAGAATTTTATGGAAACAAAGGAATGGAGACATAGAGATCTACTTCGTTATTTTATGGAAACAAATGAATGGAGAAATGGAGATCTTATTTGTTTTAACAAATCAAAATAAGTTTATTTTTTAGAAAAAAAAGTAATGGAGACAAAAAAGTATACGAAGAAAGGAAGGAAAATTTTATGGAAACAAAGGAATGAGACATAGAGATCTGATTCGTTATTTTATGGAAATAAAGGAATGGAGAAATAGAGATCTGATTCGTTTTAACAAATCAAAATATGTTTATTTTTGAGAGAGAAGAAAGTAAAGTGGACAGTATTTTCAATTTCAGATGGGTTGCAGAGGGAAGGAGGAAACGTCTGAACAAAGTATATATATACGAAAACTGTATATAAATAAAATATAAAATTTTAACCTTCTATAATTTTTACTATTCATTTACTCTACTAGAGGAATTGGATGCATTATGCAACCGGAGAGGATCCTAATTCCCCGTGAGCTAGCACCCAAAGAAAGGGGAATAACAAATATGTGAGTCATGATTAGGAGGCGAGAACCACATCAAAGGCAATATATACAAATTTACACTTTCAAGGCATAATATAGTCATCAATGCTAATGGTTATAAACCATGTAATGCAATGCAATCCCACCATCACCCAACACACACAACTTACACCAAAATTGCTAACCAACTTTATCAAGGCAAAATTGACCAACCATCCTTGGCCTCTCACCGACGACCATTTGGGGCCTAGTTAGTTCAACCATATACATCCTACCTACACAAATTCCCTCTAGGTTGTGTTGGTCCGCCCGAATTGTGACTTATGGCCTTGATTTTCATAAAACTTTTAGAAATCCATTCATTTCCCTAACCAAACCAACCCAACTCCCCCACCATGCCAATGCCATGAATGAAATAGTCATAACATATATTCATTAAACATGATCATCCTTTACAAAGCCATTTATTCATACCATTATTATTGAACTAGTGCAAGCATTCTTAGGAGTATTTTATCAAACAATAAATAGGCATGGTAGAGAATAATCACAATTAAAGTATAGTTTGACATTGTAAATTGGCAAGTCAAGCATACATTTCTTTAAGCATAACCACAATGATCATATATACATCTCCAATTCAACATGTGAACACATAATAGAGCAATTAAGCAAGTAAACATCAAAACTCACATCTTTATGAACTAAGAACATGACATTCACAATTCTAAACACAAACTAGGGCACATATTTCATAATTCTCAAAGCTAACATGCTCAATCACGAAATTAAAAACAATAAAACTCACAAATAGGCAAAGTTATGTGGGTTAGACACCCTTATCTCAAAATCAAGTCAAACCTTAAGTTGGGTTAAAGATGAAAATACTCCAATGCTTGCAAAAATGGTATCAAAGTGATGCTCTTGGAGTATAGATCAACTTTCCCTTCTAACTCAAGCCTCAAAGCTCTTAGTAGCTCAAATCTAGTGTTCTAAGCACGAAAAATGGAAAAAAGGAAAAAAGGAAAAGAAAGTAGAGAGAAAGAAAGATTTTCGGATGAGGGAGAGAGAATTGATGCTATATGGCCAAAACTACGAATTCTAGCATTTTGTATACCAACTTTGTCAAATGGTGGTCCCCACTCCCCACACTAAAGTTATAATTATTCCATCCATGACCAATTACATTTACACCATGACCATTTGCACTTAGATGCCACACACACACACACACACACATATAATTACACTAATAATGCAAATAATGAGATGCTAATGAAGACAAGAATTTTCCTGAGCAAATAAACCTAGCCCCAAGCCCATACGAGATCTCTCAGGTTTGAAAATTCACAAAATGGTGATATGACTCATAATGCATTTATAAGAGTTCTAAACTCAAAGAAATGTTTTAAATAATCCTTAGAACGCACGTGAAACGCAATCCCATGCTCAAACAAAATAAATACGAATATTTTTAAGAAAAGTTAGAAAATGCGAAAAAAATCCAGGACATTACAATAATATTTTAAAATTATTTTTCTGACCATAGTTAAAACATATATTATTAATTAAATACATTAATAAGGTGAAATAATTAGACTTATCAAGCTTTTACATTTATAAGAAATCATTAGTAATTAAAATTTTCAAACTCTACAAATATAATTTTCAAATAACTAAAAAATTGTATATGACAAATTATAATAATCAACGGCGTATATTGTGACGCTCCAAATCCTATAATCCGGTACATCAACTAAGTAAAACCAAATTCGACTCGATGACCTGGATAACAAAATGCGGAAGCTAAGGTTAAAATAGACATATTGTGGAACTAGGGGTGAAATGGTCATTACATGATAAATATAGAGGATTGGGTGTACACCATTGGATAGCCAACTCAAAATCCATAAATTTAGGTTCAAGAATGACCAAAATCGGGTTAAAAATGAAAGAAATATAGCCATCTGAAGATGGGGGATGAAATGCATAAGTAAAGTGCTCAGTACTCGGTGCTCGAGTACTAGAAGGTAGTGCTCAAGCTCAAGGTCAGATACGGTGATTTTTCTCTCAAAAAAAGTTGTGCTCAAGCTCCAGAAGTCTGTGCTCAATCACTAAGGGTGGTACTCGAGCTCAAAGCCCTTGAAAGTGCTAAAAACTCCAGAAAATGATGCTTAAGGTCCCGGGTACGTTCTTGGTGCCTTACAAGGTCCTAAGCATAACCAAAACCCAACATCATATATCAAGTGTGCACGGATAAATAGTTATACAAGTGTGCAATATAAGAACGAAATACACATTGAAATGAAAACGGCTCATTGGCCTCATTACATCATTACCATGATATCAATTATAATCAAGCTACAGTAAAAATGACTCAGGAACTCCAAAAGATGCAAATGAGTTCCCGGTCCATTTCTATCTTCAAAAGAGTACTACATACATCCAAAATAAGTACGTTTAAAACATGCTTAACACATACCATGTTTATATTATCCAAAATGAGTCACAAAATGAAAAGTAAAGCATATTCGAGTTAAGACAGAGGTGTATCCAAATAGAGCACGTCCTTACCTGAAAAATGTTAATCAACGGGTGTAAGTAATTTAAATTACTCTGTAGAAAGTGCATATGGAATTAAACTAGGTTTTATTGGTCTCGCAAATGTAGCACATGGTATACAAGTATGGTGTAATTCTCCTAACGTCTAATTCAAGGGTAATTCTAAAGGATTATCTTAGAACTAGCAATTGAATTGAAAATAACAAATCCATTCAAGTATATACGAATACAAGAAAATACAACGAAACCAAAATGCACCAAGTTACAACTACACATGGATGTCAACTTGAAAAATAAGATCCAAAATCACATAACAGGGATAACTTGGACTCACACACATCCTCGGTCATACTTACTGCCTTAACCGGTAAAATAGTTATTCTCGGTCTACTAAACCGCAAGGAACAAACCTAATAGCCATTATAAAGTTGAGAAAACCCTGATTTCACCCGCTAGTGCCAAGCCCTAACATTTTTAAAGTAACCAATGTCTTAAGTATCTCCTAAAATCATCGACCAAACCATAATACGATTGTATATCCAATGCTCACATATAACATTTCTCATGCGCACATAAGCGACGAAAATCAAGCATACCATCCCCAATAGTCCCAAGTTACTACCATGGCATACTTGTCAATGTAAAGACATAAACATAACAATATGGAATCATAGCTAGTTCAAACTACTCATGTAAGATTTTTTTTGAAATGAAAGATTATACAATATGAAAAAGAACGTATAACCATGCTAACTTAAACACGAATCAACAATACCCTAAATATAGCAATAAAACAAACATCTTATGAATTAGTCCCTACACAAGGATATTTCAAGAAGATACAAGCATGGTCATTAAAGCTACATCAAATATCAACAACTATGAATCTAATGCGCACTTTAAATATGGAATTCAATAAGATTAAACAATGAACCATTATTATAAACCTAGGTTATCAACATATACATATGCAAATTACTCACAACTCACTTATGACATGCATAACATACACCACACCTCAAAACACAAGGAAAATATTAGGTTAAAGCCATACTACATCCCTACCTCACCAAGGAAAGCAAACCCTAGAATCCAAGGTGAAAAATGCTTCGATCCCAAAGATGATGGAAGGGTTATGATGGCATTGGTGTCCCCAAGCTTTTTCCCTTCTATGGTTAGTTAAGAAGGTGAATGGAAGGCAATGGAAATAAAGCTCTAAGTTTGTGTAACAATGGTGGAAGCTTTGGTTAGAGGAAGAAGATGAAGTTTATGAGAAAAGAAAGGGTATGATATTTGTGATATAATATCATCACACACACACACACACTAGCACCACCTCTCAAACACACACCCAAATCCGCGCCACCCTCCACTTGTCATCCATCTAGCCCTCCACATGCCACTCATCCTTACTTACACTTGTCACCAATCCAACTCCTACACATGTCACATAACTTTCACGAATTTCACAAAAGTCCCTACATGAAAATATCTCAAAAGATAATCATACAAACGCCCCAAATAAAAATATCTCCAAAGATAATCACATAAGTACCCCAAATAAAAATAATATTATCGTATACAAGTATAAAATAAATCCCATAATGTCATGAAGATAAAGTATGCTCCGATGGAATGAATGAAATGTCGGGAACTATTCCCAAGCACTTGACTTGGCATTGGGCCTACATGATCGGAAACCCGAAAAATGAAAAATGAAAAATAGAAAAAATGAAAAGAAGAAACCGGTCCTTACATATATGTTGCCCAAGTATAGACTCTAGAGGGGGGGGAGGGGGGGGGGTGAATATGGTCTAAGCAAAATAAGGTCAATTTTTCAATATTGATTTATCAACTAAAGTTAAACTTAACTTCTTTGGCAAATATTGAATGATGCAAACTGAATTTAAGCATTAATTGTCAATATTTATAAAGAGGCATATCAAGACATATATGAAGCAATAAATATGAGAGATAAAGATAGAAGTTGCAAACATGTACTCAGCGATTTTAGCGATGTTCGAAAACTCCTACTCCTCGGCTCAAGACCCCTCTTGAGACTTCCCAATTCACTAAGGCTTCTCCTTGCGGTTGGAGAGCAAATCTTTTACAAGAAGCACTTTCTAGCTTCTAAGTGCTAAGAGATACACCTTTTCTTAGTCTTCCTTGAGCCACACCAGCTCTTACAAGTTTTTGAAATATATAGATGAAGTACAAGATGATCTCTCTTTCAGATCTGAAGTACAAGATATAGCTCACTCTAGAGTATGTATAAATAACTTGAAGCTCAACTCTCTTTTATGATATATGATGTGTATAAAATGATGATAAAAAGCTTTAATTGCTAGTAGATCTTTTGCAATAAATTCTCTTACCTTTTATGAAGTTATTCAGTCATTATATACACTTTCAGATGATGTCTGATACTTTTCTAGCTGTTGGACACACACCCCAAGACAGAAATGCCAATTAGAATTTTGAAATGCGCAGCTTCGGTCGACCGAAGTGAAACTCCCTTGAGTTTCGGTCATCCGAAATGGTTTTCTGTTTGGACACCCTTCTCGGTACTTTAGCTTCGGTAGACCGAAGAGGAACCATGTTTATTTCGGTCGACCGAAATAGTTTTAAGATTGAACTTCACCCTCTCGGTATATCTATTTCGGTAGACCGAAGTGAACTCTTAGTTATTTCGGTCGACCGAAATAACTATTAGTTGGATCTGTATATTCATTTCCGTAGACCGAAATGAAATGATGATTTATTTCGGTAGACCGAAATAACTTGAAGCTTTGATCCTAACTCTTGGTTCATTTCGGTAGACTGATATACAAAAGCTTCTTATTTCGGTAGACTAAAATGGATTCACATTTTCAGATAAGGATATGCTTAGGTCCTTTGTTCCTTAGTCATGGTGATTGAGATGATATGCATAATGTTGGAGAGTTTGAATTTCAAGATATTCATATACACTTTAACAAAGCTTCCTAAGAAACTTACCAACCTAGCTAACCCCATTTTGATATCATTTGATGACTTGACTTTGACTTTTGATTGCTTGGTCCTTTGCTCGTGCCTTGGTGTTGCTTCTTTAGATTTGTTCTTGTATTGTAGTACTTGTTTTGATAAATGCTTTGCTCTGTAATTTCACTCAAGAAGACATTAGTAATCATAAAACATCATTAATGAATTATAATCATCAAAAACCTTTGATTCGGTCAACAATATATGTCAACAATATATAATAATATTCATTACTAGTTTTTTCAAGTTTCGTTAATAGATTTCTGTCAAGTACTAATCAGTAAATACCAAATATATTTATAAGTAATCAAAATTAAAACTTTTCAAATTCTATAAATATAATTTTTAAATAACTTAAAATTTGTAAATGATAAATTCTAACAACAGGTCTTATCTACTCCCTCATTTCCTTATTAATAGTTAATTTTTCAGTATTACAACCTTTTAAGAAGAAATACAAATAATGCATTATCTATTTTGAAAAATTACCAAGCTGTCATTCTAAAGTTTACATCTTATTTTATCAAGTTGCAATTTTTTTGAAAATTACTTTTCAAATTGTATAAGAATTTTGGACAACCTAAAAGAAAAGACAAACCATTAATATGGAACAAAGGAAGTATTTTTTAATGAAAAGTAGCATTTTTGAGATAATAGGTGTCTGTGAAGTACGGAATCGATAAAGGATAGTGCTATTTGATAAAACTGAAAATGAAGTACGAAAATTTTAAGGATTGAATTTAAGTGCTGAAGTTTTCAAGTAGTAATTTAAAAATAAATATTTTTTGATATTTTTTTGAATTTTTAGTGTTCAGGGTTCAACATTAAGTGCTAAGTGATGTGCCCGCCATTTATAATTTTACTCCCATTTTAAGTGGCGTTTACTGTTCCAGTGATATTCAAATTGCGTTATTAAACACATTTAATTTAACAAGCACTTAATCCATTCAAAATTAAGCGCTTAATTGAATAATCAAACAACACTTAAACTCTACGAATACATTATACCAAATTTCTAAGAATTAAAAAGGTTTAGGTAGTGTTTTATATTTCCCTTTTTTTTTTTTTTTCGGATGAATGTTTTATGTTTCCCTTTGCTTATTGTTAAAACACTAAAAGACACAAATAGACCAGTTAAATATATTTAATAACTTTATTTAATTTTAAATTCTAGCAATCAACTAAATGGTATACAACTAAAAAGTTTGCATATAATTTTAAATTAACTAAAAAATTGAGAGGAATACTTTCAAAGGTCTTCTTTCTTACCAGGCTTATTTCAGAATTAAAATTGTCAAACGAAAAAATGATAAGCCTTTATATACGCCCAAAGGCCTCACCTTTTTATAAGTCGTACAACACCCCCACACAAGAATTATACCAACCCTTGCTCAAGTTTAGTTTATTGGCAAACACACCCAAACGTTGTCGCACTGTTGAAACGCTCATTGCTCAATCACTTCCTCGACCGAATCGGCACATAAACCGATGACCGAATCGGATTCAGTACCCAATCTCTCTCGCTCAATCGCTTCGACGACCGGATTTTTTGAGCTCACAACTGTCTATCAGCTACTTCTTCATCAGTGATCATCACCATAGACTTCCCAAGTTTCAGGTTGTCTAAAATGATTTGAATAACACTTCAAAGTGTACCAATTTTTTTCATCGATTCCCAAAACCATCTCTGATTTTTGACCTTTTTGGAGTGAGAGAGACGACGATCCACGGATCGTATTCTCAATGTTTGCGACTGTATGTGGTATAGAAATAGAGGAGATGAACACGGCGACGAGATCATGAATCAAAGACAAACCCGAGAGACTTCGCACAAAGGTAGGCATCGGCACTGCCTTCTTATTTTCTGCATTCCAATTATTCAATCGATAGAAAGCTGCAAAAAAGGGTTTTTCGGTTCTGTGATTTAGATGTTCTTAAATTTGTAATTCGAATGTAGGGGTGGGCTTTGAGACCATTTTAAAATCTTTATAATTTATAGGGCCATGGATGATGGGTCACCAAAAAACACAAAATATTTTTAGGGCAAATCATTTCAGCCTCCCCAGTTGCCTCCATCCCTATTCTCGTTCTCGACCCTGAACTTGCCCTCTCTGTCTCTCTCTGCAACTGCAAACTACAAAATCTACAAGAATCAGAGGTTCAAAACCCATATATTTCAGTTTATCTATCTGTCTGCAAGAATCAAAAGTTCAAAACCCATATCGGCATATCATTTCAGATTGTTCAAAAAATCAAAACCCATATCTTTCAGTTTCCATCGCCCGCTGTTCCAGTTCGGGTTTGCCGTTTGCAAGCTTCAGCCGCTGGCCCGCTGTCTCTCAACTCTCAAGCTTGCCCCCTCTCTCTCTGCAACTGCTTACTTGTATGTATGGGTTTTGTTTTAATTTTTTTTTTCTTTCTAAATCAACTAATCAGGGTCTGTAATTCTTGTTTTGCAAACTAAATCCTATTAGGTGAAATTTTTAATGATCTTTTTTAAATATATATATTTTTTACAATATAAAGTAACAAAATTTGCATTGCATATTTTGAGTTAATCACCGTAATCTACATTTTATTTCAGCAAAACAAATATTTTTTTTAATTTGTATAACTTCCATTTTTTTTTTTGTTGTTGTCAATTATGTGAATCTGGGCATGAAAAAAGAAAAAAAAAAAAAAAAAAAAAAAAAAAAGAATCTGAATTGGATTGAATTGGATTAGAAATCTGCAGAGATTGAATCTGAAACAATTTTTATCAACATGCCAAGCTTTTTGAAGATGGAAATCTTTTAAGAACTAAAAAAAAAAAATCATAACAAGAACTTTGACAAGCAAAAGTACTTAATATAGGGTAAAGCTCTAAAGTTACTTCTTGAAAATTAAAATACTTACAAAAAGCACGCTTTTGAGTGAATTCCATAGTGTTGGAAGGGGCTTGCCATGAACTACCTCTCACTCTGCTTCCACTAGTAGATTCTCAAATAGGTTTAGTAAATTAGTCAAAAGAAGAGATAGGGTAGTGAGTGGTGAATTTAGCCCACCCCATTTAGAAATCCTGGATGTTTTGTTTCACATAGAAATCCAATCTGTGTAATGCATGAAGGATGTATTCAATCTTTCTGTCATATTTTTATTTTCAAATTTTGGTTTTTGATTTTCTTTTGTTATTAGAATGCAGAATATCAGGATTTTGATTTATTAATTTAGAAAATTATTCCTAAACTGATGCATTGTATTTTGTTATTGGATTAATTTAACATAAAAGCTAAGTATAATATGTGTGCTAATCACACCTCTCCGTAATCACACCTCTTTCTACGGATATGTGTCCAACATTTTGACTGAAAGCATAGTTGGGTTGGGTTGATACATGATACAGATAGTACTTAGATGGTGGTGTTTTCATTATTATGAGTGAGATTATGAAACTTCTTCCTCACAACTTGAGTGTTTTCTTATTTTTAGGGTTAGCATCGGGCCTTAACATTTAGCAAGAACAAGGTTCAAGAAACATGCCTTCTCAGTCATCAGGTAACAAACTCTTAATTTTTCTAAAATTTTAATTGGCATTTTTAGTTATTGGTTACGTTTATTTATTCATGTTTTACATACTGATTTTTTGTTTATGTTTTTGTTTCTACATACATATATATAATATTATTATGATGTGATGTTCGAACAATTTATTAATGGGAATTAAAGACTTGGAAGTTTAGTTTTCAATTTTAGAATATATGTTTTACAAGTTTATTAATGCTTTTAAAACTTTTCGTCTTTTGTCCTAATAATTAGGTCTCTTTTTTTGAAAGAAGAGAGTTGATTGGAATGGGTGGAGTAGGGAAAAAGAAAATAGGTATGCTTTTTTTGCCTAGCTAATTGAATTATATAAATCCCCTTACAGTTGTAGCAATGATGTTGGTTTTAAAATGACCAATTATGATAGGAAGTCTCTTTTCAGTTTAATTTAATCAAATGTATATCTATACAAGAGGATTACGTGATTCTAGATGACGATTCTAGATGAGGATGTTAATGTCAACGTTATGAGGATGTTGATGTCAACGTTGACTCTAGTGATGACGACTGACGATGTTGATAATATGTTGATGCACTCAAATTAAGTCAAAGCACTTAGAATTGAAGGAAATTTAGAGTTGAAGACATACTATTGAGCATATTGTTTAATTCTTTTAGTTACAAGAATCTTTGGTCACTTCACACACGATTTTTCAGTTCCTGAAATTCTGAAACAATGGTGTGTAATATGATTCATCTACTTAGGCTCTCTTCTTTTTCATCTCTCTAAACCCTAATTTTATTTGTGAAAAAAAAGAAGAAGACTCTATGCAATTTTAATTTAACTTTATCAGTTTGAGCATTGACAGAGCTTCTGAAATGTTGAAACTAAAACAACAAAGAAGAGAGAGTCCACCAATAAGAATTACCCAACTTAGTACAAAATAAGCTCTCTGAGCGTCTTGACTAATATTGGCATGGGAGACTTCTATAGATATGGACTTGTAGAGAGAAGATATATGGTTGGGGGCACAAAAGTGTACAACAACTGTAAACCAACGATAGGGTTGTGAGCTTTTGGCTCATGCATCGGATCTAGGAAGTGTACAACAATGAAATTGAAAGCTTTGATGCACTCAAAGTTACAGACAGAGACAATAATTAATATTATATATTTATAACTTACTTTACTAATCTATTATGATACTACGTATATCATACATATATGCATATATATATGTTTGTAACTTTATACTTGGACTTAGATTTATTTTGAGTTAGCCCGCCCTATTGAGAAATCCTGGATCTGCCCTTGGTCATGAATTATGGTGGTTTTTAGATCTTGTTAAACAAGTCCGTCCGACCACTGTTTGATTAAATGCCTCAGCTAAACTACCATTTTTAAGTATGTCAGCCAAGCACCCAGAAAAGGGAGAAGCACTACTATGTTGACATTAACGTAAGCCTTAACAAAAGGGTGTAATTCAATCATGGGTGGTGCAAACTTTCCACAACAGCTCGAATTCTCAACCGCCCTTTGGGGAGGAGTGATTATACCATCTGGGCTAGTTGCCCGGTAGGTGTGGATTATGCAAAACTTTTTTTGTATTTGGTATTTAGTTCACTAGAGTCATCTAGATGATGTTCTTTTTAACTTTTAAACAATTCATGACGCTGTGCTTTGTCTCAGTGATGGCCAACATCTCTACATATATTTACATCTATGTGTTTGCTTCTAGTGAAGGAGAAACTGCTTTTGGCTTTACTTCGTGGAGTAATGAAATTGGAGCATTTTGATTCTTTTGATAAACATGGTATCATTGGAAATCATTTTTTCCCCCTCCTTTAGGTGTTGATGTGTATGGTGGAACTCTGGTTGTCAATCCGACCTATTGTGGTCTATTGGAATGGATCATATTGTTTTATCTGTTTTCAGTTCTGACCAAAGCAAAAAACGATAGTTCCGTTTCTCTTTTTCAATTTATTGTGATACTTAATGAAACTGGCCACCCCTCCTCCTATCTGCAATCTATGATTGTGCTGCTGTGTCGTAGATGAACTTTTTCACTATTAATGTCATCAGTCCCTATGTCAGTTAGAGAAGTTGAATATCAAATAATGCGACATAGAAAGCAAAGATTCGAATAGGGGGAGCTGACTGTGGACAAATTAGTTTTATTGTCAATTAATTCCTTATACCATGAAGTCTGGATGGAAGTTTGTAACATAAAATTTAATCCAATAATCAGTTGAAAAGTTTGATGGGCTTTAGCTGTATTTTCTTGGTGCTGGTTTTGAGAAAGGAAAACAAGGTTTGACATGTATGGATTTATAGTCATTTTTAATTTATTTACATTAATTGTTTATATAGTTCTAGTAATTTCTTTTATTTGTTTCTTTTTTTTCCTTCAAGATGTCCTAAAGCCATTTTGTGTCAACACTAATACCCAAAGATGCACGTAGTCACCCACAAATGATGTTCTTCAGGTGATTTGGTTGGAATCAAACTCTGACATCTGGTTCCTGAGCCATTGTCAGGTAAATCCTTCTGCTGTCAGTTGATACTTTTATCAAATGTTAATTTGATGTGCTTTACATAGTTTATATTTTAGGGGAATATGTTCATACCATTGTTTCCTTACAATATGATATCGTGTATTTGACTTGATATCTGGCCATTGTGGTGCTGAATCAAAATTGAGCTAGAATAATGGATGAGTCAGGCTAATCTTTTGAATGATTAAGTACTCATTTTAGTATTTTGATTCAATATAAATTTAATATGGAACTTCTTCCCATTTCCTCTGAACCAGCATGGTATCCAAGATGCAAATAGAACTTAAGTGTATGTGTTTTTGATTTCCTTGCAGCAATGGCATCTATGAATTTTCGTTCCCTACTTATGTTCTCAGCAGCTCTTCGCCTCTTTTTAATTCTTTATGGTGAGTGGCAAGACACTCATATGGAGGTCAGATATACAGATGTTGATTACCTTGTCTTTTCTGATGCTGCTTCTTTAATGGCCTCTGGAACGTCCCCATACAAACGATCTACATATCGGTACTCACCTTTGATTGCATTTCTTCTTATGCCAAATTCAATAATCCATCGCTCATGGGGGAAATTTCTCTTCTCGGCTTCAGGTATCGTCTCTCTCTCTATTTCTCTATCTCTCTCTCTCAGAAAATTAGTGGTTATACCATGTTCTCTCTGCAGATTTACTTGTGGGGTTGTTTATCCACACTATTCTGAAGCTACGAGGGGTGCCTGAGAATCTATGCACCTATTCTGTGTTGGTGTGGCTCCTGAATCCATTTACCTTCACAATTGGAACCCGGGGGAACTGTGAGCCCATTGTTTGTGCCATGATTTTGTGGATCATTATCTGTCTCATGAAAGGTATAACTTCTACTTCTTTGTCTCATGAAAGGTATAACTTTTACCTCTTTGTACCAACTTTTTGAAGTACTACTGCAGTGCAGTGGCTTCTTGAGGTGCTAGTTTGTTATCACTCAGGATTGATGCCCTAGCATTGATTTGTAGCCGTCGAACTTTTAACAACCAAAATTAGAGCCAAAAGAAAAAACAGAAGGAATATATATATTTGGAGAGGATCCTTTCAAAGAGTCTTTGGTGGGAAAATGATTTTTAAATGGAAAATCTTGTTCAGATGCTTAAACATCTTTAAGGTGGAGGAGTTCTTTCTGGTCCATAAATATTTGTATTTAAAAATCCAATTGTTTGAAATAGTGAAATGTAGCCTTTTGAAGTACACATGCTCACAGTGCACTTGGAAGGGAGAGTTGGTGTGGAAGCACTATTTTGTTCAATAGTGTTTGCAATGGTTAATCTTGTTGAAGTTACTGGGGAAAAAAAAAATGAATCTGAAAATAATGTAAGAGACTCTCCTTTACTGACTTCTCCTTTGTATTACTGGAAAAAGGAAAGTAGGTTTTAGGTTCAAGTTCTTGGCACTCTTTGGTTAATGCACCAAATACAGATTTCTCTGTGTCATTATATATACATAATTATAATCCCTAACTTTCTTTATATCATAATTTCTGGTTTACAGGTAATATTTTCCAAGCTGCATTTTGGTATGGACTTGTTGTCCATTTGAGAATCTATCCTATAATCTATGCACTTCCTATCATCTTAGTTCTTGATCCTCACTTCCAATCTGTTCAGAAGCCTGCCCTTGTGAAATGGAGTTCTAGTAAAGAAAGGTCAGCTCAGAGTCTAAGTAGCATTGGAGTTACTGATCCATGCCATTTATGGGTTGCATTGATAAACATGTTTTCTAGAGAGAGAATTATGTTTGGGCTTATCTCTGGGTCTGTCTTCTTCTTTTGTACTTGGTTTTCCTTCTATCTATATGGTTGGGAGTTCTTGCATGAGGCGCTGCTGTACCATCTTACGCGTACAGATCCAAGACACAATTTTTCCATATATTTTTATCACATCTATCTACGCTACAACCATGAGTTTTCAATCTTAGAAAAACTCATCTCTTTTCTGCCCCAAACTATTGTGCAGCTAGTTCTCATTTTCCGCTTCGCGCAGGATTTGCCGTTCTGTTTCTTTCTGCAGACAGTAGCATTTGTAGCATTTAATAAGGTTAGTGAATTTGATATAGTGCCTTGTACTGTCACTAAAATTGAAATATATTTTTAAATTAAATTCTGGAGCTCTAATGAATCTTACTGTTTGTCTTTCTTTTATACTTCTAATTGAGTATCAAATCAGACCATCGAGTCTTATAAGAGAACAATACTCTATCTGCCTCCAGAATTAATTTTACTTCTAAAAACATGTTTTCATACTTCTAAAATAGAAGTTCTGCATACAGATATTTGGTTTTCTTACGTACTGTTGGTTTTCAAATTTGTCAGGTCATAACAGCACAGTACTTTGTGTGGTTCTTCTGCCTGTTGCCTCTAATACTGCCATGGTGCAATATTAAAATTAAATGGGAAGGGTTGTCCTACATTTTATTATGGATGGGAGCTCAAACTCATTGGTTGATGTGGGGTTATCTGCTTGAATTTAAAGGCAAGCAAGTCTTTCTTCAGCTCTGGGCGGCAGGCTTAATGTTTTTAGCTGCTAATACTTTTGTCCTCATCGGTATTATCCGTCACCACAGATATGTCCCGTTATTCGATCGACATGCAAGTTCGAAGAAAACAATGAAACATGAATGAGGGAATGGGCCCCAATCACCACGCTGAAATCTTTTATTTTTTTCGTAACTTTCTCCCCAGAACGCAGCTCCCTTCCCTGCAAAACCCGGACCCCTAGCTGGAGCCAAACCTTGCCCAACCTCTCTATTGGGATAGGTAGGAGACGCCATGTTTGTTGAAATCTGAATGTAGTTCCGGTGGTTTTCGCTTTGCCATTTGTCGAGTGGTTCTGCATTTTGAAGTAAATTGAACTTGTTTATGGCTTTTCTCAAGTTTGGCTATGCCAGTAAGCTGTCAGGCAGAAATCACTTGATTTATAGTAGAAATCTGATTGAATTTATTGGTTTCCAGTTTCTCTCCATTGGGATGCAGATCACCAAAATTTTGCCCATGTCAATATAAATTCTGGAATTTAAGAATTGTGTGATGGTACCATCTTTGTTCAACAAGCTTATGATGAATTGTTTGATCAGATGGCCTGTGACTTTATCATGTGATGCATGCTCATTCTTCTTCTTCTTCTTCTTTTTGATTTTTGATTTTTTATTATTTTGATTTTTTTATTATATAATATACACACGAACTACGAAATAACCAACTGTTGCAGAAATGGTTATTCAACCAGTTCAAAAGACAAACTTATATTAAGAGAAAATATTCTACTGTTGCAACACTGGCCAATTCAAAAAACAAATGTGTTTTAGGATTGTTTTAAGAGAAAAGGTTCTATAGTTTGTTATATTAGATAAATTTCCTCTCTTTTAATTTAATTCTATTTAATAGGTTTATTTGTGATTTTTTTTTGTTCTCTTATTTTGTGTACTTCCAATAACTCTGTTTTACGAAGGTGAGATGAAAGAATTCCACAGAAAAGCGATAAGCTGCAAAGAAAAATGTAAAAGCTTTCTCCCTAAAAGTAAAATTAAGAATTGTTTTGTGGTGGTATCTCTCATGAGTAGGTTCTCAAATCTGAATCTGAATGACATTAATTGTCTTATGACTTGTTTGACATAGTTTTTGCTTCTATTTATGAAGAAATAGAAAAGTAGAAGTTATTACTTCTATTAAATTTATTTGTTAGTGTTTGGAAACTGTATTTTAGAAGAGTTTTTAATGCCACAAGAATTTTTCAATCTGTTTGGCAAAACATTTATTAGAGCTCTTCTACTACTTAGCCTATTTTTTCATAACTCATTTTTTAAACAGGTACAAATAAACCACTCAATATAATCAAATTTATCCACAATATGCCATATACAACATAATAATTAATAATACTAATAATAACAATAAAAATAAAATTTAAGAGATTGCAAAACAACTATTTAATGGTTTAGAAAATTTTTTAATTGAACATTTTGATTCTACCATAATATAACAGCAAGAATAATAAAATATTGAAGGTTTCTTCTAAGAATCCCGTAAATGAATTTTTTTTCTTTTAACATTGTTAATGTCTATAAAATGAGGTAAACAACATATATAATTAAGTTTCCTTATAATAGCAAACTTAATTATATACTAAGGAAACTTAATTATATTATAAGGAAATGAATGAAAAAGAAGAAAGAAAAATATTGCAATGTGGAATAGCTATGCCGGCGATTGTTCGTTGAAATAAAGAAACGTTGGGTGCCTATGAAAATATTTAGAGCAAACCAAGAAAAAAGAATGAACATGAAGAAATAGGTAGAGAACAACAATAATCTTCTTCAAATATTTTCTCCGGTTGAATGCTTGTTGGATTGCTGCTAATTTTTCATAAGTCTTCTTCCGATCGAGTATGAAGGGATATATTGCCAGAGAACAGCGAGGTGAGTTTTTTAGACACTAGGGTTTGAAAATAAAATTAAGGGGTCTTTTATAGGGATACGGTTGGAATTATATCTTTTTTATGAGATAATATAAATGGTACGGTTGTTAGTTAAAAAGTTTCATTAAGGCACCAAAAACTTTTCCAGTGTATTTTAGAAGATCGTTTTGAAAAAATTAGGGGTACCAGATTTTCCAAAATGCTCTTCCAAGACTCAAAAGCTCTCGTTAGAAACTAGTCATACACTATCCAAAATAACTTCTAAGCCCAAAAACCAAAAACAACGTTTGAAAAACCACTCTAAACAGTAGGCTACAAAATATGGATTACTCATAACTCTTGTTATCAAGAACTTTCTTTACTTATGTAAAATAAACTCAAAAGGCATAGGTAAATTCAAGAAGGTAGAGATAACTACTACTCCCTTATCCAATAACTTTCCAATTCGTGATGGGTAAGAAAATAGAGTCGATTTCATAACCATTAATACTTCTGTAAATGAAGTAATTGTTGAGACGCCAAAAATAAAATACAGAGCCTTGCTTTGACTTTTAATGGCTGATATTATTTAGTGCAATCACGTCGTCTGCTAAAGGCACGATCTGTGAGTAATATAGATACAATCCTCTTTCTTACTAATAATTATATTCAAGGTCTTATGGGTTAAATTTGAAGACATATCTAACAGCTTCCAATTGAGTGCTCAACCATCTATGAGATCCTTTGGAGAGAGAGTGTGATTGTCAATAGAAAAAGTGATAACATATATAGGTATGTAGGGTCTGCTAGCTCTATGGCAGAGATCAATTAAAATCTTTATATATATATATATATATATATATATATATTCTCTTCTTTGACCAAACCATTACATATCCATGTACAATAAGCATAATGGTTATCAGACCCTCATGGATACAGTGAGTCATTGAAGAGGGTGACTTGGGTTTAAGCTTTGAACCCGTTACAACTAAAAACGGGTATCCAGAAGCTCTAACACCGTATAAATCGGTGAAACGCACAGAACTACACTCTTGAGACCTGGAAGCGACTAATCAACCGGAGAGCTTCAACGACCAACAAAATTCAAATTGGAAATTCAAATTGGTTTCCTTGAATGGGCTGGCCAGAGCCAATTTATTACGGTAATGCCATATACTTCCTGATGTAGGCAAGGCTTGGTAACAGTTCTTTCTCCTCTTTTATTGGTCTATTATTCCCTTTAATTTTAATTGTCTACTTTAATCAGTGCATCAGCTGTATTGAAGTTTTCCTTGTTTTCTAGTGAACTTTTTCTTTTTCTTTTCTTTTTTTTTTTTTATTATTTATTTCAAGAAAAATATTCCTTTATATGTAAATCATCATTCAAAATCACAAGTAGCAAATTAGACTAGAATGAAAAATAAACTAGACTAGGAGCTCTAGAATCATCCCTCACTGTGGAAAACCTTAAATTGATGCAATAACATTGTAAATGAGGGAAAATAAGATCTCTTGATTTTTTGGTCAGTACCTTTCGTATCCACTCTTCATAGCAGTCAAAAAAAAAAAAAAAAAAAAAAAAAATCAAATTCATTGATATTTCTTTCTATTTTCCTTATTTCCAAGAACCAACCAGAGTCATACACAGATTCTTGCTTGACTTTATATCAAGTTTAATGAACTACCATTCATCTTTTAGATGCATAAACCAATAAATTGAATCCTTATTTTGAGATGATTCCTTTCCTAGTTGCACTTGGTACACCTTTCTAAATGTATTAAATAGAATGGCAATTGAAAATACCTTCAGAGGTGGAATGCATAAAAGGGGTCTTGAAAAGTAGAGTCCTTGGTAGTGGAAGTTGTAGCACCTTTTAACAAGCTCCAAGTGAACATCCATATCACACCACCCAACTACTGTATAGTTTCTTGAGATGGAGTTCTATGCATTATGTGTATATCGAAATATATGTATACACAGTTCACATGATTTTATGAGAATTAAACAAACTTTTATGTCAGAGTCTTATTTCAATTGACTGTGCTAATGTGACTACTCTGGTACAACCGCTTATTAATTTTATATAATCACATCATAGATCTCCGTTACTGTTTTGCTAACTTGGCAAATAGCAGAAAACATAGGCAGCTTAATGTTTCTTGCACCTGACAAGCAAGCTTGGGAATGTGGGCACCTAAATATAGGATTTTAGGTCCTACAAAAAGTTTGAATGATATGAAGCTCAGGAAAATTAACCTCTTATTGCTCATGAAGCTCTGGAAAATCAACCTCGCTACCTTATCAAAGTAATGAGATCACGAAACTCAAGAGAGTCAACCTCCCTTGTTAAAGGAACGAGTTGATGAAGCTCGAAAGAACCTACTCCCTTTTTAAAGGGCCGAAGCTCGTAATTGTCTCCCGTATTAAAAGGGGTTGAGATCAAAGCGTCCCTTACTATAAGGGTCCGAGCTGAATGAAACTCGTAATTATCGCTCCCATATTAAAAAGGGTCGAAATCAATGTGCCCCGTACTATAAGGGTCCGAGCTAAATGAAGCTCCTAATTATCGTCTCCCGTATCAAAAGTGGTCAAAATCAAAGTACTCCGTACTAAAAGGGCCCGAGTTGAATGAAGCTAGTAATTATCATTCCCTGTATTAAAAGGGGTTGAAATAAAAGCACCCCATACTATAAGGGCCCGAGCTGAATAAAACTTATAATTGTCGTCCCCCGTATTTAAAGGGGTCAAAATCAAAACGCCTTGTACTATAAGGACCCGAGCTAAATGAATCTTGTAATTGTATCCCCTGTATTAAAAGGGGTCGAAATTAAAGCGTCCCGTACTATAAGGACCCGGGCTGAATGAAGCTCGTAATTATTGTCCCCCATATTAAAAGGGGTCGAAATCAAGGCACTCCGTATTATAAGGGCCCGAGATGAATGAAAATCGTAATTATCATCCCCCGTATTAAAAGGGGTCGAAATCAAAACGCCCCGTACTGTAAGGGTCTGAGCTGAATGAAGCTTGTAATTATTGTCTCCCGTATTAAAAGGTTTCAAAATCAAAGTGCCACGTACTATAAGGGTCCCGAGCTGAACAAAACTCGTAATTATCCTTACCTGTATTAAAAGGGGTACGTTCAAAATCAAAGTTTCCCATATCATAAGGGTCCAGGTTAAGTAATTGTCATCCCCAAAGGGATAGGTGGGATGAAACCCGATGACTAGCGGCCTCCTTCGCTCATTAAAGGGGCAAGAGGCCAACAACACCTTTCCCTTGTTAAATGGTTAAGAAGTTCAATCGATATGAAACTTAGAAGGCATAGATAAATTCAAGGAGGTAGATATAACTATTACTATCTTATCTAATGACTCTTCCAATTCGTGATGGGTAAGGAAAAAGAGTCGATTTCATAATTGTAATACCCCTAATTTTTAAAAGGATATTTCTGGTATTTAATTTCTGATTTAATTGTTTTTTTTTATATTTTTATTTGAGTTAATTGTTTTATTGTGGTGATTAAATTGAGTTAATTGTTTAATTGGATTTAATTAATTACTTGGATTAATTACCTGTTTAATTACTAAACTTATTTAATTGTTTTATTTAGTTAATATAATATTTATTTGTTTTCTTTATGGTAATTTAGGGTTACAGTTATAACTTTGGTTTATATTTCACGTATATGTGAGCCGCCGTAGGTTAGAACTGAGATAGTTTTATGGGCCGGTTCGGATTGGAATTAGGCTTAGTCTCTAATTGTACATGGATTAGGGTTAGTATTTACCTATAAATATAAAGCAATACACGGTTTAAGGTTTTAGAAAAATAAACGTAAATTCTGTAAAAGCAGAGACCGTGAGATACAGAGGGAAAACAAAGAGAGATAGGAGAGGAAGGCTAGGTGGGATCAAGGAGGAAGGAACATGGTTTTGTGGAACAGCAGTGGGGAGTTTAACAGACAATTTAGAGAACAGTGGTGTTGAGTTTCAAATCTGAAATTCAAAGGCAAGTCTATGTTCTTCTCTTTCCCTTTAATTCGTGTTATGTGCATGCCTAGTTAGACTCAAGGAATTAAATCAAGGATAAAACGGATTTAAATAAACATTATAACAAGTCTTTTATGCATACATGAATTTTGTTTAGACTCGTTGAAATAACTGTTTTGCATTACCTTTTATGATCTGTTATTTGTTTTCTTCTGTGGTTTACGATTAAGCTTGTTTTAGTTGAGATTAGTAATGCGATTGGATGTCTTATAACTAATCTGGGATTAAGTTTGAACTCAAGGACAAGTATTTAGAACAATATATAAAAAAATTTGCTGAATTAATCTATGGTTAGTTGCTTAAAATTTTTAACGGAGTTTCTGTAGTCTTGTTTCAAAACTCGTGTTCCATACATGTTCTGATTGGATGTTAGTGGTTTAAAATTTATCTAGGGTTAAGATTGAACCTAAAATGAGAATTAAAACACAATACAGAGGCTCTGTTAATTACCGGAGTCGAAGAAGACAAAGGAAAAACGGACAACGGCTGCTTAGGAAGGGAGAGCAGGCTCCCAAAACCCTTAGAGCCGGCTCCCAAAGAGTTGGAGCCGGCTCTAAGTGGTTTTGAGCAGGCTCTAAGTTTTTAAAGAGCCTGCTCTATCCTTATACGTTACAAAATTGATTTTTGGGGCTTGTTTGGGCTACAGAGGGTGTTTCCACTTCGTTTAAATTGTTTTAAGTAATGTATGGGACTGTATAAGATTGGTATTATGATGGAAAAATATAAAATCATAATTGGATTGAAGAATAGTGCAAGAAAAACCTAAGAGAAAACTGGTAACTTGCACACTGTCTTGTTGGTTTTACTTACTGGAACTTGGCACGGTTTTTATATATAATCTAATTATATATAATCATATATTTTTTTAGTGTTATAAGTATGGTGAATTAATTATATTTAACTATACTTAGTTTGGAATTAATTGATACTCAAATTGTTATAATTGTATCGATTTATCGGCTGTTTTGGAGGATTTGAACGCTATGGTTTATTTTAGCAGTTTAAATAATTGGAGCATGATTTTTAGGTTCTGTAGTGAATACCTAATGACATTGTATATGTATTAAACTATACTGACGCATATTTCGGAGAATTGTTGATAAATTCAGTAATGTTATTTTTATCAACTATGTGGATTGGAGGACTGTATGCACTGGTATAGGATGGTGGCATACTAAGGATGGATTAGTAAACACTAAATCCTACCTATTTTGGAATGAGTTGGATTAACTATAAAAAAGTTAAGTCCTACTTATGTAGATGTCTATGCACCGGCATGGGACGGTGGCATAATAGGGACGGCTCAGTTCAAAACACTGAGACCTACCTATATTGGGGATGGATTAGTTCAAACACTAAGTCCTATCTATATTGAAATAAGATAGATTAACTACAAAAGTTAAGTCCTACTTATAACTAGGCGTCAGTTCAATAAACCTTTTGAATGACACACTTGGAACGGACTTTATATATTTATGTTATGATGCCATGGTATGAGCTTGAGTCTCCTGACCATGGTTAGGGTGCGTATATCGCCTAAGATGGATAGCTAGACAGTAGTTGTTGTTCCTTGGTAGGTCTAGGTATACATGACCACGTAATGTGCAATTTGTATGGTATCTCTACTCAGGCTGAGACAGACCTATTGGACTAGTGAGCGTCCTATTGTGTGTATTATATACATATATGGATTACTCTAGCTATTATTGAGTCTATCTAGGATGTATCTACGTATTGGATTCCTGTTTGGATCGTAGTAGATCAGGACTTGCATGTGGGCCTGGCCACTCTTTTATTTTTCAGGTGCTCGTTAGTTCCAGGGTTAGAGTTTGATCATGCAGAGCAGATACAGACTTCTATTCCTCCGATTATGTAGAATTACTTTCTTTATTTAGCTTTGGTCTTGTTTCAGTTCTTTTCTCTTCGGTTTGGGATTTTGTTAGGGGTCCATGAGATGGATTCCCGAGTTGTAAATAAATGGAGGTTTTGGAGTTTTGGTTTTACAATAATAACCTTTGAGGAATTTGTAATTAGATTTCTTTTCAGCTATATTATTTATTATTTTTTTATTTCAGTTTTGTATTCCGTGTTCGTTTTACATATTAATTGTTTGGTATCCCTCGGATCTGTGCTCGGACTTGATCACCCGTGGCTCTAGAATCAAGGGGTATCACAATAACGAGACACTACCTCCATTAATACTTCCATAAAAGAATTAGTTGATGAACTTAAAGAGGTACGCCAAAAATTAAATACAGAGTATTGCTTTGACATTTAATGGCTCAAGTATTAACTTGATCGTCGGAGTACACTCGGCTGGCACTATGCCGGTCGTCACTTTCCTTATATTACAAGAATGGCTCCCGACTCCGCACCGTACTGATTTTTACATCAACAAATCGAATTCTTCACTTAGCAAAGAAAAGAATCATATTATTCTTATCACTCTTTATATGTTAGAATAATTTATCTATCTCAATTTCCTTACCAACACAATTAATCTAGAATTTACTTTTTGTCTTTTAATATTTTATTTTGCTGACATATTATAATTTACAATTATATCTAGTTGCTCAAAATATGAATTATAACAATTATTTAAAACTAATATTTATTTCTTATGGTTAAGAATTATTCAAATGGAAAAGTGTAACTCCTTAGATTTTAATTTTTATTCTTGGAATCTTGTTTGTTAGAAGGACAATACACCTGACATCATAAATATATAAAATTTCAAATTTTCAAACAAATTACTAACTAATTATTTGTAAAAAGATAATTTTTTTGATAGTTTTTATAAAGAATTTTAACTAATATTATAAATTAACTTTTGAGTTTTGACCACATGCGCAAGTGTCTTTTCTAAGTACATATATCTGTTTGTAAAATGATAGAAATATTACATAACAAAAGTTTAGACTTTTCTGTTTAAAAAAATGTGGGGACAAAGGCTAACATCTCTACGACATACGGATGTTAGCTTTCCCTTATATAGAAATTATAAAATATCTTTTTTCTTTTGCACACATCAGCAATCTTATAATATATGAAAATTAAGGAATTTAATTTACTCATTCATAGCTCAAGTATATACTCATTCATAGCTCAATCTTATAATATATGGAAATTAAGAAACTTAATTTACTCATTCATAGCTCAAGTATATTCTCCAATTAATTGTCACCCTCGAAACGAAAATTAAGGCCAAAAGTACTTGTTGTCACGTAACTACAAATATAGCAATTAAATTGCCATACACGTTGATAGATGCATGAGAATACATGCACGAGAAGTGGATTGTTATTAAGTTATGCAAAAGCCAAATACATTAATATTGTACATGCTTGCAAAAAAAAAAAAAAAAAAAATAGCCAAACTTATTTTATGTGGCTGGCTTATCTAATTTAATTAGCAGGTTCTTCAGGAGCTACATCCTCGTCAGGATCATCGGGGTAGATAACCAACTCCTCGAGCGCTTTAGGGCACTCGGCATCGGGATCCTTCTTCATGAAGCCGATATAGTTGGCATAGCGAATGTCATTAGACATGCCATTGTCTGTGAGGGTGACCGGGGCTGTTTCATCCATGGCTTCACCGCAGGTGTCAGGTTGGGGGCTCGTCGCCACCTTCACCTCACAAACCTCGTCACCGTGATCTCCTTCTGCCTTTAGACTATAGCTTCCATCTTTGCTAGATTTTCCGTTAATGGAGTATGTCACGTTTCCAGTCTCCTCATTTTTGCATAGCAGGACCACATCTTCACCTGCACATGCACAATTGAGGGAACAAATACTTTAATATTCTTGAAGTATTGAATGACATGATATTACCAACTACTAATTAAAGTAATAATAAAAATAAATATATTTTGAACATTACTATTTCGGCTCAAGTCTTCCCTCAAATACTTTGCCTCTGTGAGATGGCCCCTCTATAGAAATGCGAAGTGTGAACTCTTCTGCCTAAATATCAATTTCCATACCCCAGTATCACTTGTGCAAAAATTCCGTGCATTAACATTTTTTTCGGTATGTTTGCATTAACTTGTTATGTATTGCACTAGTATTTTTTTCTATATTCATTGCACGCACTCATTGAATAATAATAGTATTACTATATATATATATATATATATATATATATATATATATATGTGGGTAAAGTGCAAAAAAATCTTCCTGAATTATCGACTTTTTGCAACTAACCTCCCTGAACTTAAGATTGTCCCCATAAACTATTAATTTGTTGTAATTAAGGACAAACTCATCACAAAAGACTATTTTACCCTTTCTTATTGAATTTGTCATTTCTTATTAAATTAATTTTTTTTATATTTTCTCTTATTTAAACAATAATTATACCATTTACCTTAATTTTATAATTAGTATAATTGATTATAAAAATGGAAAAAAAATAAATAGATTTGTAACTATCATTTTCTAAAATGATTAACTTGTTATAATAAAACTTATTATACTCACTTTTTAAAAAAAAAAATTAGTATAAACAAAATATCTTCTTTTTCAAACAATTTTAATGAAAAATGAATAAATTACGTAAATAAAAAATATATTCTTTTTAATACAATATATTCATGAAAATTAAGAAATTACTTAAATTGTTTCAAAATTTTCTATTTAATATTTTTATTTAAATAATTAGTTTAAAAAATTAAAAGCAAACTTATGCAAATTTAATGGAAAATATTTCATCAAATTAGTATGAATGTTTTTCATAATTTATTTCAACAAAAAAAATATATTAAGTATAATTTAATAAGAAAGGATATTATGGTCATTTAAGGAAAAATAGGTAAGACAATGGGACATTTTGTAACTAAAAGTAATAGTTTAGGGGTTTTATGCACAAAACATAATTCAGGGAGTTATTTACAAATTTAAACATAATTGATGGAATTTTTTTACAATTTACCCTCTCTATGTCTATATATATATATATAAAAGTTTCGTGTTCATAATTTTACTAAAAGAGGAAGAATTTTTTGTTTGGAAGGTAAACGACAAAAAAATTACCGACCAAAGCATATATAAGATGAAATGATTAAAAATGATTTCAAAACATTAGTTTTAAATTAAGAAGACATGATCGACTCCATCCATATGAAACAAATACAAGGACGGTGATCATGGTGAATTTGATGGTTTTAATTACCTTCGAGGAATTGACTCAACTTGGTGACGAATTGGACGCGGCATGGGTCACAGTAAACCTTGCCTTCGACGGTGAACTTGCTATCTTTTTTCTTGCCAGCGGCATGGGCAAATCCAGACAGGGCCAAGAGGCAGAAGGCAGAGGTGATGAGTGCTACAGCCTTAGCCATTTTGTCTTCTCTTGGTGTGTATTGGAATCGGAGGGTATCAAAATGCCTTGAATAGAATGAAGAAGTGAGAGAGAAAGAAAGAAAGAGAGGTTGAACATTTATTTTTGAATGGTAATTTTAGTACTACAGGGCAGAGCTTTGTTACGACAGACTTTCAGCGATTATACTGGTATATGCTTTAAACAACCTTCCAACCTCCTTCGTTACACTTGAGGATTGATTATGGCGAATTAAGCTTGTTATTCTAAATTTTAACGAGTTAAATAATCACATTCATTTATATATGAATTTTTATTATTAACCCACACACTAGTATAATCAAAATCAAGTAAAAGTCCCAAAATTTCCCCCAAAATAAAAAATTCCAAAGTGGTCTAATTGAAAATCGGGTTCGATCAAATCCTAGCCCCCGTTGTGCTCGTAAATGTTGCCTTTAACGACAGAGTTTAAATCCTAAGGGAAAATGATCAAATAGAGGTTTGATTAATGAAATATATATATATATATATGTATAGAGAGAGAGAGAGAGAGAGAGAGAGCGCGCCACGATTTGGATAAGAAAAGAATGGAAAATATCTAATATATGTGGTCGTATGTACAAGGCTTAGTCAACGCAAGTCCCCCCTTGACCCAAGAAACGTCTAAAATGTCCCCGGTATTCAATTACACCATATAACATACTACAACGATGAAATAGGACACCCAATCACATAAATACACTTCAAATAATGATATATGAAATGAAATTATCCCGTAAAGTAATCCTAGTGCAAAAAATTCAGGTGCGGGACTCACCGGAACCTCTTAGTCCAAAAATCTAAAAAAGTCAAAATGATTCCAATTACATTTATAACAATTCTAAACTTAAAGAAACATCTCAAACTACTCTCAAAATTTACATGGCACACTAAGCTGTGCTTGACACTCAAAATGAGGCGTAAAAATAAATAAATTTAAAAAATAAAAAATAAAAATGAAAAAAATGAGAAACATTACATGTGATATCAGGTTCGGGTAAGGACCCGGTTAGCGATCCGAATCTCCGATTTTGGGTTGTTACAAAATCAAAGTGCCTCGTATTATAAGGGTTCGAGTTGAATGAAGCTCGTAATTATTGTTTCCCTATTAAAAGGGGTTGAAATCAATGCGTCCCGTACTATAAGGGCCCTAGCTGAATTAAGCTCGTAATTATCTTCCCCAGTATCAAAAGGGGTTGAAATCAAAGCGCTCCATACTATATGGGCCCGAGTTGAAGGAAGCTCGCAATTATTGTCTCACGTATTAAAAGGGGTTGAAATCAAAGCACCTTATACTATAAGGGCCGAGTTAAATAAAGCTCGTAATTGTTGTTCCCCATAATTAAAGGGGTCAAAATCAAAGCGCCCCGTACTATGTGGGCTTGAGAGCTGAATGAAACTTGTAATTGTTTTCCTCCATATTAAAAAAGGTCAATATCAAAGTGCCCCGTACAATAAGGGTCCGAGCTGAATGAAACTCGTAATTATCGTCCGTCGTATTAAAAAGGTCAAAATTAAAGTGCCCCGTACTATAAGGGTCAGAGCTGAATGAAGTTCGTAATTATTGTCCTCCCGTATTAAAAGGGGTCGAAATGAAAGCACCCCGTACTATAAGAGCCCGAGCTGAATGAAGCTCGCAATTATTGTTCTCCGTATTAAAAAAGGTCAAAATCAAAGCGTCCCATACTATAAGGGTCCTGTGTTGAATAAAGCTCGCAATTATCATTATTTTTATTAAAGAGGGTCAAAATCAAAATTCTCTGTATTATAAGGGTCCGAGTTAAGTAATTGTCATCCCCAAAGGAATAGGTGGGACGAAACCCGATGACTCCCGCCTCCTTCCCTCATTAAAGAGGCAAGAGGCTAACTACACCCTTCCCTTATTAAAGGAATGAGCTTAGCAACACAGCTTAACAATAAAGCCCGACAAAAACTTTTAAAAAGGAAATGGTTCCAAACCTAACGTCATATTGGACGTATTATCCAAATATTGTACATTGCCAAGAGGCAAAATTCTCTGTATTCAATACAGATAAGTAAAATTACCCATCACATTGTATTTGCAGTACTTCAATGCCTTTATTAATATCTACACATGCAATAGTATCATGCATATATTTATTTAGGTCATTAGGCCTCTAGCATGGGTATCGTATTAAGACACAAAAAAAAATAATAATAAATAAAAAATAAAATAAATTTGATCATACGCATATTTGTACGAGTTTCAGCTAGGTAAGTGCCCACTGCATCATGCTGGGTCAATACCCCAAAGGCAAATGCCCAGCTGCATGGAGTGTCAATCTATTATTCTTTGATAAAAATAGAGTTTTTGAGTGGGAAGGGTCAGGAACTCCCGCTTACTAAATTATTGCTCTAAGCAACTGAACCAAAACTCTTACGTTTGACTTAGTAATTGTATAAAAGTCTTCTGTTGTGAGCATGACAATTTCGGTGTGTCTACATGTGTCTCTATATACACATGGGTTTATGTATTAATTTCGACATTACATTTCCCTTGATGTGTTTGGATTACTTTATGATTTTTTGCGTTGGAAAATACTTGTCCTAATACGACTACTGGACTAAATTTTTGAACTCTTATATATATATATATATATATATATATATATATATATATTTATGAACTTTTATTAGCAAAGAAAAAAAAAAAGTAAAGAAGTATAATATATATCTATATCTATTTCTATATCTATATTATTATTAAATGTGCAAAGTATTTCAGTGTTTCAGT
Source organism: Cornus florida (assembly GCF_030987335.1). Taxonomy (NCBI): domain Eukaryota; kingdom Viridiplantae; phylum Streptophyta; class Magnoliopsida; order Cornales; family Cornaceae; genus Cornus; species Cornus florida. The sequence goes on along the minus strand of NW_026775574.1, from coordinate 53,488,785 downwards.
ATTTCAGTATTTAATATAAAAAAAGAATTTTTATAAACAAAAAATTACCTAAAAATTATTTAAAAAGTTTAACTCAAATTACAAATTACCTAATAAAATTTATAAAAATTAAGTTAAAGAGTTTAATTAAAATTACAAATTACCTAATAAAATTCATATTTCTTGTCCCACATTGGTTTTAAGTAAAAAGGAATACATGGAAACCTCTTATAAAACTATAGACTTACAGAAATAATAATCACACCTTTTTCGACCTTTTGGCTAAGAACAAGTGTAGTACTAAATTTTTTTGGGTCGGCCTTCTGGCTAACCTTTCTTGGTCTTTTGCCTAAGATCAAGTGTAGTACTACTTTCTCGGCCTTTTGGCTTTCAATATTTATTTATTAATATACAAAAAGAGTTTTTATAATCAAAAAATTACCTAAAAATTATTTAAAAAATTTAATTCAAATTACAAATTACTTAATAAAATTTATAAAAATTAATTTAAAGAGTTTAAAGTATTTCAGTATTTATTTATTAATATAAAAAAAAGAGTGTTTATGAACAAAAAATTATCTAAAAATTATTTAAAGAGTTTAATTCAAATTACAAATTACCAAATAAAATTTATAAAAATTAATTTAAAGAGTTTAATTCAAATTACAAATTACCTAATAAAATTCATTTTTTTTGTTCCACATTAGTTTTAAGTAAAAAGGATTACATAAAAACCTCTTATAAAAACTATAGACCTACAAAAATAATAATCACATATTTTTTGGCCCTTTGGCTAAGATCAAGTGTAGTACTAAATTTTTTTGGATCGGCCTTTTGGCTAACCTTTCTTAGTCTTTTGCCTAAAATCAAATGTAGTACTATTATCTCGACCTTTTGGCTTTCAGTATTTATTTATTAATATAAAAAAAGAGTTTTTATAAACAAAAATTTACTTAAAAATTATTTAAAGAGTTTAATTCAAATTACAAATTACCTAAAAAAATTTCATTTTTCTTATCCCACATTGGTTTTAAGTAAAAAGGATTATAATGAGCGCTGAAAAGTGCGCATTTAAACCCCTTGAGCTCAAGTATTCTAGAACCTTTATCTATCTTACTTTCCCGTTTTAGACTAATTTCATGTTATTATCCTTTTCAGGTGCTTACCCCCAAATAAGTCAATTCAGCCAAATTAGAGCATAAAAGAAGCAATCTCAAGCTGAATGGAAGAATGGAGCAAAGTGGTGGAAATCAGCAAACTTTGATCGATCTCATATTGATCGATCTCACCTCACCAAGATGAATCAGATCCCTTGTCCTTATCCTCAAAGAATTTCAATCTTCGATCTATCTAACTTTCTTCAGATCGATCGAACTTCCTAGATCTTATCCCCACCTACCACTTTTGTCTTTTTCCCAAAATATCCCAAAAACATCTCAGATTTGTCTTATTCTAAAAAGGCGCCGCCAAGGATTGATCAATCTGGCCTAAATTCGATGGATCTAGCCACAGTTCGATTGATCTCATCTAAATTCGATCCATCGAACCTCCTCAAGTTCGAATTAAAACAGAGTCCAGCTCATTAAAAGATGGCTCATCGTGCAATCATTGAAGGGACCCTAGTGCGTGAGACCTGACCATTAGGTGTCACACTTGAGCTACCTATAAAAGGATTTTGAGCCATTTTTACATCATAATCTTAATATCATCATATCTTGAGAGAACATAACTTAGAATCACATATCTTGGAGAGGAGACTAAAGCTTAGAGAGACATATACTATTTTAGGAGTTCTTCCATTCTTCTAGGATTTCCATCAAGAAGAAGAACATTTCTACCATGGAGATGGCCCTTGAGGGTTGGATGATTACATCAATGAGTGGCTAAATATCTTCTTGGGGCTAGAGTTAGCCCTAAGCATACCTTCTAGACCTTAATGCTTTGTATTTTGAGGGAATTTGTGTTGTAATGTTGTCTTGACACTTGATTTATATATGAATCTTGTTCTTACAATGATTTGTGTTGATCAATACTTCCAATTGATCATTTCATTATATTCATATATCTATGTATGCTAGAGTAGATGTTCATGTGTTTATCTCTTGGTTTTTGTGATATTGATGCATGTCTATGTATATTGATGCTATGAATCTAGAGATTGTCAAGGCATAGTGCTTAAATAGAATACTCTTATGGTTTATTTGATGGTTTATACTCATTTCTTGATGGATTGTGCCTCTACCTTAGTTTAATTAGTTTAATTTTTCATGTCCTTAGCTTAGAAGTAATGTAGTTGCTTTACTTTCTTAGATGTGAGGACAATCCATGCTTATTATTTGATGTTCCATATTTATGAATGCAAATAGTATAATTCTCTAACTTGTTAGTGTGTTGATTGTGAGCTTAAAGGAATGATTAATGTCTTAGTTTGATATATTATGTTGTTCACTAGGTTGTCTAGACAATGTATGCTTAATTAGTCAATCAATGCTTGTTAATTCAATTAATTACACCTCTTTGAATTGCAACACATGTTTCCCCTCATTCATTATACATTGAATGTCTAAAATGGTGATGTTTAGTGGTGACCTCTAGATCCCAAGACCTCTTTCTCTCTTGTTCTCTACCCTTTTATTTACTTTAGTTGTTTAGTATTGAATTCATTTACATCGTAGTTTAATTAACCAACAAATAATCTTTTGATCACTCGACCTACTAATCCGACTTTGTTTCCATATTAACATAGCACTCAATCCCTTGGGACGATCCCTACTCACCCTAACTATATTAGTAGTTAAAGGTAATAGTGGCTCTTTATAAATTTAAACTTGGCCACACTTTTATTGCAATTTGGGATGTTACGACACGACCGCACCAGATTACATGGAAGCCTCTTATAAAACTATAGACCTAAAGAAACAATAGTCACACCTTTCTCAGCCTTTTGGCTAAGATAAAGTGTAGTGCTAAATGATTTTGGGTCGGCCTTTTAGCTAACCTTTCTTGGTTTTTTTTTTGTTAAGATCAAGTGTAGTACTACTTTCTTGACCTTTTAACTTTCAGTATTTATTTATTAATATAAAAAAGAGTCATTATAAAAAAAAATTAACTAAAAATTATTTTAAAAGGTTTAATTCAAATTACAAATTATCTAATAAAATTCATTTTTCTTGTCCCAAATTGATTTTAAGTAAAAATGATTACATAGAAGTCTCTTATAAAATTATAGACCTAAAAAAATAATAATCACACCTTTCTCGGTCTTTTGGCTAAGATCAAGTGTAGTATTACTTTCTTGACCTTTTGGCTTTCAGTATTTATTTATTAATATAAAAAAAGAGTTTTTATAAACAAAAAATTACCCAAAAATTATTTAAAGAGTTTAATTCAAATTACAAATTACTTAATAAAATTTCATTTTTCTTGTCCCACATTGATTTTAAGTAAAAATGGTTACATAGAAGCCTCTTATAAAACTATGACCTAAAGGAATAATAATCACACATTTTTCTACCTTTTGGCTAAGATCAAGTGTAGTATTAAATTTTTTTAGGTCGGTCTTTTTGTAATACCCGATATTTTAAAGGATTTATTAATTAGGATTAATTACTTTTATTTTATTTTTAAATAATTTGTTTGATTTAATTGGAATTAATTGCTTTTATTTTATTCTTAAATGATTTGTTTTATTTAATTTAGTGTTATGGTTAATGGTCTTATTTTTATTAAATTATGTTTCGTGATTATATTTGATAAATTGGTGTGTTGGTTTGTTTTGTGAGAATGTCATGATTGTGCTGTTTTAAGTTGTTTCTTTGATTACGTGTGATTTTTATGCTAGTGTGACTTTATTGTGAATTAATTATTATTATTAGATTTAATTGGATTATTTTATTTATTTAAGTTAATGGGTTTGGGTTTAAGGAAAGTTGGACCAAATGATATGGTTTTGGGCTTGGGTGAAGCCTAGTTGGGTTAATTAATAAAAGTCCATGGTTATGTGATTATTTAAAATGATCATTTTTGTATAGTTATAAATATATATATATATTTAATTATATATATATATATGATTTAATTAACCAATGGTTAATTATAGGAGATATATATATGTATATGTAATATAATATATGTTTATATATATTATATTATTTAAAGAGTATTATTTTATTATTTTATTTGGAAGTCCTATTAGGAATAGGATATAGGTTTTAATGTATACAAATATACACATAAGGTTTAGGGTTAAAAAGTTTACACGTTAGAAAATAAGAGAGACAGAGAGAAGAAGAAGAAGAGAAAGCTAACAAGGAGTAGGCCGGATTTGAGAAAGAAGATGCCGGAATTTGAAAAGACAATCAAAGATTGAAGCGTCGGTTTCATTTCGAAACCTTCGGGCAAGTTTTTTTCTAACTCTCCTCTTAGGACCCATAAGCTTATCACCTTGAATATCAATAGTTAGATTAAATTGATTTGTTTAATTCATGGTTAAAACGGTTTAATCAAAAGACTAAATTATTATATATATATATATATTTTTAAACTTTGAATTTTAAATTGTTAGATCTATTGGTTATATTTATTTAGAATCAACTATTATGTTTGATCTATAACCCAAGAAGGTCATTTAGGGTTTATAAAAGTTTTGGAGAATTTTCTATATTTTTCTGAGATTTTTTTATAATTTTTAGGACTTTATTTGATTTATTTTGCTATATGTATTTGGATATTATATATATATATAGGAGAAGTGCAGAAAACACCCCTGAAGTATACTTTTCATAACACTTTTACCCCCTATTTAAAAAAGTGTGCAACAAACACACCCACATCTTTTGACATTGTGCAAAAATATCCCTCGGTTAGAAATCTGACATAAATTAGTGCTGTAATACCTGTTTTGCCCTTTTACACTTCCGAAAATGCCCAAGGGGGTATGTATGCTACTAATATCATACTATAGGCGTGTTATGTGCACACTACCTTAAGAATATATAGTATAAGGGTGTTTTATGTACTTACCCTATATATTTTTTCAATTCAATCCCATTAATTTTTTTTTAGTTCAACACTGAAGAATCCTACACTTAAATACAAAAATGTTGTCAAAACACCTTCAATATAACATTTAATTAACACACTTAATATTAAATTATTTAAATTAACATTTAACTTACAATTTATTTATTTATTTATTTTGTCTTGACAATTTGAATTAATTCTGTATTAAACTTGACTCAAATAAACAAGTGGTCTTTCTCTCTCCTAAAACCCACACAGGTCTCTCTATAGCTTCATTTTTCTTTATTATGGATCATGTCATTGGCCTCCTCTTTATCTTCATAAAAGAAATCAATTAGTGCATCTTCTACCAAAACTAATGCTATTAAGAATAGGAATTCAACACTTCCTTCTCTATCTAGATCTATCTTTTACCCATTCCCCTGCTTTTGCAAATCCTGCACCAATTGGAATATGCCAAGGCCACCATTCATCGCCTGCAACCTCCTCGAATCCAACGGAATCTCAAGAATTCAAATATTTAACGCCAACCCCGAAACACTGGTTGCATTTTCTGGCACCGGAATCTTGCTCATGATCATAGTCCCCAACGAAGTCCTCCATGACCTTACCGGTGGCAATTTGAGCACCTCGCTGCAATGGCTTTAATCTAACATTTTTCCCACATTGTCGCTGATCAAGTCCAATATATTGTCGTGGGGAACAAAATCTTCCTCAAAGATCCATTCTTCACTCCAGTTTTAGTCCATGCCATTGTCAACGTACAACAAACTCTTCAAACACCAGGCTTTGATAAGACAATCAAGCTTTCCTCGCCCCATGCAGCGTCCATATTCAGATCACTGCCATCTTCAGCGTTGTTGTCCCGTTCTTCGCTGTCTCATCACTGTTACCGGAGTATTCTCTAGTTATCATCGGAGCTTCCCTCATTGTCGGTTAGAAAGAGAGAAGGAGATCCACAATAAGGCTGCTGTCACATGGTCTTTCATTTTGTGTCCTTTTTTGTCTTTTTACACAATAATGTATTTTTAATTAATTTATAAAATGTCTCATGAAGGGCAATTTAGACAAACTCTAACTTAAATGTGTTAGAGGGACTTATTTGCACCAAATCAATACTTTGAGGGTGTTTTGTGCACGCGAGGGGTGTGATATGCACTGTAAGCATAGTATAGGGGTGTTTTCTGCACTTCACCCTATATATATATATATGTAAGGCCGCTCCTGTAGAAATCGGCGCCTCTAATATGGGAGGTGATTCAGTGCAGCGCATCACACGACGCTTCGGTTCGCACGAATCAGGACCATAGGTTGGTCCTGATGATTAAAGAAAGATCCAGTGTGAGTGTATGCATGAAAAAATGTTGTAATCACTGATCTGGGCCGTTGGTTAGAATTGATGGGTGTAGGATGTTTCAGTGTGATGGGGTTCACAAAAAGATGGTACACAAGTGGATCTGGTGTTTGGATTTAGCTAAAGAAGGGGCATCCGATCCAGTACATCGTGACGCATAAGGAAGAATGCATCTAGCAAATGGAGGTGCGCCACATCAGCCAGAGGAGTCATCAGGCGTGTGGGCAGCGCGTGAAGGCGCGTGATGACACATGGCAGCTTATGGAGGCACGTGGGAGCGCGTGCAGTGGTTGTAGGACCGTATGGTGGCGCGGCGGGGCGCGTGAGGCACTGTTTGGGGTCCCGGTAAGGTTTTGTGAGGTCCGATGAATTTTCAGAATTGGTTTTAACCCTGTTAGGGTTGAAACAACCACTAAAAGGAGATGTTCTTGGTGTTTTGAGAGTCATAAGGTAAAACTACGATATCTAGTAGCATTTAATTGGTGTGTACATAATTAATTAGTACTTTCTGTGATGGAATGAGGTGTGGATATATATATATATATATATATATATATGGAAACAATAATTTATATGTATATATGGTTTAATTAATGTGTGTTTTGTATGGAAGGAAGCGTGTGTGCGTATATATATATTAAATAATATATATGTATATATGTATATATTATCTAAGATACTTAATATTAGTTATTCTAATTTAATCGGTATATCTGGATAGGTTGATTTTTCAATTAATATTATGCGTATGATATGCATGGGATGTCTATATGTGATTTAGTTCATCGTTAAGTTTAAAATCGATACATGGTTAAATTATAGGTATGGATGAGTTGGTAAAGGCTTAAATATAATGCCTAAGTATTGGTATGAATAAAATACATACATATGAGACATGGTTGAGTTGCCAATATATAAATAAATATATTTATAATGGCATGGTTGATTTGTCAAAAGTATAAATAAATATACTTAAGGAGGTATGGTTGAGTTACCAATATATAAACAAATATTTATAATGGCATGGTTGAACTGCTAAAGCATAATTAAATTTCTATGTGTATTAGATGATTAAAATTCATCTATGAATACCGTATGTATAAGTTGGATTAGGGTTAGATATTCTTAAATTAGAATAATCTAGTAGTAACATGTTAGCGTATTATTTTATATATATTAATAAAATAATATTGGTAGAGACATAGATAATTTGTCAAAGCTTATGTATTAGCTGTATGGTTTAAATAATTAAATTCCTTGTTGGCTTTTGGATTAAATATAATTTTTCTTGAATTATATTTTATTATTTAAATGATTAAATAATTATTTAAAATGGAGTTAGGGTTAAAAGGGTTTCTCTTTAAAAGATAAGGAGTTTTGAGTTGGTTTAGGTGTGATTATGGTTAATCATGGTTTGATGATTTTGAAAATTAATGAAACTATTAATGGAAGGGAAGGTTATACTGTATATAATTATTTATACATATACGTATCATTGTTTATTAAATTTAAAACTTTATTAGGGTTGATTTTGATCAGAAATGATCTACTTATTGGTTTTCAGAGGTCTGGTAGAGAGAACTTACTCGTAGGGTTTAACCCACGATTTATTTTTAAGGTTATTAGAGGTTCCAGTCTCGAGGTTGAGGATTCGCAGTTGGGAGACTGTCATTCATCTATTCATCTTGTGTACTTTTAAGTACTATTGGATTATTGGATAATGTTTTAAGGGGTCCTTGAGTTACGGGATTTCCGAATTGTAATTGTTGGAGAATTATTAATTAATATTTATTTATTAGTTTTTTCAGCGGTTTATTTATTCTTTATTATTCATCTTTATATTCTGTGCTTGTTTAGATACTTTAATTATTTTGATATTTCCCTAATTTTGTGCGCTGACTTGATCAATCCGTGTTCCGAAATCAGGGGGTATCACAGTTGGTATCAGAGCACTCTAAGTTCAAGTATCCTTAGGGTGTCTTTCGTTGTGTTACTTCCGCGTTGTGTACTTTTTTACTTAGAGCTTAAATTAGAATTCATTATATTCTATATTCGGTCCGTTAGTGCGTTCTAACGTTAAATCGTTTAGTCTTATCAGCATATGGTAGGACATCGATTTGGAAGGTATTTGAGGAGACAAGAGCGTAGGTGTTAGGATCATATGCTAAGTCAGTATGTAGGGAGACAATATTTATTGTGGAAACTGATTGAATGTCATAGGCTACGAAGTTCGATAGTTTACGTTCACACAGTAAACACAGGTGCGAAATTAAGATAGATAACTGAATTGTGTGAAGTTATTACTTTTACGCTCAGTATTGTTTAGGGAGGATGAAAGTAGTTGCAGATATTCTCAAATGTCAACACGATACAAAATGGTTAACCTGTTGAGAAGTTATTTGGTTTAGGTATAATGAGAAAGTTGGTACACCTATAATTACTCACAAGAAAACTATGGGTCAACTTGGAAGTTGATTTTTGGAGAATTTTTATTTTTACTTAGTGGAATCCGACAAGGTATGGGTTATAGGAATTGACTAATAGGTCTTCGTGATAACTTTTAAGGAACGTGATGATGATTGAGGAACTTAATTCTCAGTTCTCGATTATTCAGGAGGGTAGGAGAAAATCATAGAGTTAATGTAATCACTTCATATACTAAAGTGGATATAAGAGGGTACCTTCATGCAATAGAGTATGGGAGTACCGATGTTGTGATAAGATTTTTTATTTCCATATGGGTCATAAATAATAGTTTCACCAAGATTGGTGGAGAGCATTAAATAAAACTTTCGGAGTTGCCTATTGGTATGACTTTGCTTAAGGATTTGTATGGACGATCTTTTAAGATTTTTCATCCGTGCATCGTTATTTTAAAGGAGTTGACTTATGAGTCCTACACTAATTAAGGACATATTTATGGAACTTACTCTTATTAGAGATCTTTTGTGCACTGACAGAATGGACGGAATAGTTAGGTTATCATAAAGGGGTCTCTTTCTCTCCTTAGGGTTTGCTCTCAAAGTGGAAGAAAAAGATGAAGTTAAGCATTGAGATGGGAATTGAAGCCATGAAGATGACATCCATCACCTCTATGTCCGGCTAGAGTGTCACTTAGGGCTTGGATGAGCCCTAAGCTTGTATAATTGTATCTCTTGTCTTTTAATTTTGGGGAATTATAAGTTGTATATATTTTTTTCTTGGTCTTGTCAATTCAAACTTGGTTGTACAAAGATTTGCATTGATAATTATTTCTATTAATATTTCAATTGATTATATATTGTCTTATATATGGTTGATTGTTGATTGGTTTCTACATTGAGTACTTTTTGTAATTGTGCTTAATGATGGCCATGGATTGTTCTTATTAGATACAATTGCTCTTAATTTGATGGATTAAACTTAATCTTGATGGGTTGTTCTACATATTAGATTAGTAATAGTTAGGTAGACAATTCACACTTGAATTTGATAATTCATGCTTATTTATTACAATTATATTTATTACAACTTGTTTTCCCCATTGATTGAAGGTACTTGATGCAATTGTATGAGTTTAGCGGTGAAATCCATATCCCAAGGCCCTCTCACCATTTCACTACTCCAATTTACTTTTCATACAATATCATTTGAAATCTTTACATGGTTACATTTTAACATTAGTTTAATCAAACCAATCATCATCTTTTCAATCTCACGTTCATTAATACTAAGTTCATTTCAAGCTTATAGTCCCTGTGTTCGATCCTTACTCGTTATACTCATATATAGTTGTGTAGTGGCTTATAAATTTAAAAGTTGGTGTTTCTCAATTGTCACATTTTATACATCTACATTCGTTGATAGTTTAGAAGACATCAAGTAACCATTAAAAAAATTATCTCTTTTAACAAGAAAAAAACCTCTAAAAAAATATATATTTATTGAAGAAATTATCTATTGTCAAGATAAAAAAATAAAAAAAAATTAAAGTATGAAAAAAGAGGATTAATTTTTATTTTTTATTTATTTCTATTTCTATTGAATAAAGTATCTCTTTTGACAAGACAAAAAAATATATATATTATTCCTTCTGAATAAATTTTTTCTTTTAACAGGACCCAAAAAAAATAAATAAAAAGTTACTATTGAATTAATTATATCTTTTTGACTGCTAAAAATAAAATTATTAGTATAGAATAAATTATCTTCTTTGAGAGGACCTCGAAAAAAAAAAAAAAACGTATAGCATAGAAAATAAATAGTAAGGGAAGTGAAGAAGGTCAAAAAAAAAAATTGTATAAAGGGTAGTTATGACATTATAAAATAATGGATGGTACATTAATGAATTTGAAGATTTTCTTGTTTAAAAGAAAAAGGTAAGTGGAGTGTGAATATCATAATATCCTATAATGTATCATATATATATATATATATATATATATATATATATATATATATGGAGAGTCCTGATCTCTTGCTCCATATGGAGCAAGAAAATTAATCCACACTTTCTATATAAGCCGTTAGATTGTAGATTAAATCTAACGGTCATTTATCAAACCCACCGGCTTTTTCTCACCATATTTTTAGTTTCTATATTTAATTTACCATTACCACATACTATAACAATAAAACGTAATTATCAAAAAAAAAATAGAAACCTTTGAAAAAAAAATAATAGCTGTATATTTTATTATATAATTTGTTTTTATTTAAATGTTTCTTTGAAAGAAAAACAATATCAATATCTGTATCTTTCAATTTTGCAACAACAATATGATATTATAGCATTTTTCGAAAGAAACATCTTGTTGTTCTCAGTATAAGTAAATTAATATACTTCTCTAGTATAAATAAATTTATCAACAAATATATTGTAATATTACATTTTAGAATATCAAATTGATTCATTGAAATTGAAAATGAAAAAAATTTCATTTAAAGTTTGAACAAAAATTCTTTTTATTTCAATTTGAAGTTGGGCATTTGGTGAAATTCATTATTGAATTTCTGAATTTGTGAGTTTGATTATTGGATGATGATGATGATGATGTACTGAATATGGTGAAAATGCCACACAGAACTTAAAGATTTAAAGGCAAAACAAATTTACTTTTTCAAAACAAAATAAATAAAGAAGAGGAAACAGAAAAAATGTATAGTACCTTAGTCTGTGATAGGTGGGTTTGAAACTAAAAATAGGGTGAGAGTGGTTTTATGTTGAAAGGAAAGGCTATAGGTGGGTTTGAAAAATGTTCGTTTGATTTAATTTAACAGGTTATATAAAAAATATGCATTAATTTTCTTACTCCATGGGGAGCAAGAGATCAAAACTCTCTCTCTACATATATATATCCACATGCACTTAACTTTCTTTTTATCTTACCCCAAAAGTAAAACAATAGCAAATGTTACAAACTATGTAAGTTTCACTGTCTCATGTTTCCCCTGTATATTATATTTATTTGTCATTATGTATATGTATATGTGTATTCAATATAAATAATGTATGTCTATCAATACATAAGAGTATTAAAAATTTTAAAAAATATGATTTTTATTTAAGTATCCTAGTTGGTTTGCAATCAGTGTCTCTAATGAATGGGTTTATCCTAATTTTGTAGCTTAAATGAGTTTAGATAAAAATTGTATTTTTTATTAATGGGTTTGTTGTGATTTCAAAGTCTTAATTAGTTTAAATTCGTCTATTTTCTTTAATTAATGAATTCATTTTAATTGATGAAATAGGAATCGTTGAGTTTATTTAATTTATAGTTCGCAATATTTCAAGGAATAATTAGTTTAGATTCAGAAATATCCAGAGATATCCGCGGAGCCCGACCTGCCCGTCTTACCTCATCGTCCTGAGTTCCCAGTTCCTTCTATCTTTTTATCCATCTCTGATCTCTGATCTCTATTTTTGTCACTGTACAGTACTATTATTTTTGCAGCCGGTCTGTTAGCTTTGATATTTCTATTGTACCTGCACTTTATCTGTTTTATATATCTGTTTTTGTTATGGATGTCATATGATTTTATTCTCATATCTGTATGTTTGAACCCATCAGGTGCATCACAGTGACTTCAGTGAGAGAGTGCTATCCGATTTTCAAGACCACCCTTATACCTCTCATCTCTTTATTTGTTTATCCCATTTACACTTGCATGTCCACTGTGCACTAATTATCCCATTTTGTTATTTAATGAGTTTATCCAAGTGTCAATTTTCAGGACCACAGTTCATCCCAAGTTTGGGGGAGCCATGCCACCCACTTTGAATACTTCAGTCCCGATCATTCTTGCTTAGTTGCACTGGTATACTCTTTCCTTTGTTCTCTTGCACATTGAGGACATTGTGCCATTTAAGTTTGGGGGAATGGTGCTTTGCAGTGTTAGTTTTAATTTCAAGATTTTGAGCATGACTTATGTAATTGAGGGATTTTTCTATGATTGGTCCATATCTAGCGATGATTTTGATCTTTTGATGACTATATTGCTTAAAATTTAAAAATTAATTGACTTGAGAGTTCAATACTCCTTGTATGCCTTGTGAAAGCCATTTAGGAGTAAATTTTTCGAAAGATTGATATCTTGCTTGCACTTGTGGTCCACATCATCTTGATTTTGTGATTGTTTTAAGATTCATTCTAATATTCTATACTAGCACCGGCGCACACTAACATTCATTTGTGGGGTACATGCTTTGTTAATTGTTGAATTGGTTATATCCCAATTGGACTAGTAGTGTATTGAAAGATTTCATTCTTGATAAAGGTGAATAACAACCCATTTTCACTAAGTAGCCGGGATTCTAGCCTCATCAAGCACTGAATTTCTCGCGCCGAAAGGTGGAGGGCCCAAACTCTAGGTTAATAATTGTGATTTTAAAAAAAAAAAAAAAAAGAAGTTGAAAAAGTAATAAAAAGCGAGACTTCTCCCAAAATGTGAGAAGTGAGAAATGATTAGATGATTGTTGTCTTGATTTGTAACCTAGTTAATTTGAGCTTGTAAGTCCGTAGGGGAATTTGAAAGCCTAATGCCTTAAAGTCATCTGGTTTGGGAGTCATTGATCTAACGCTCGACCTCATGAATCGGTAGAAAGCTTAATAGATCAAAACATTGCACCATGCTTCCATCTTTGATCCTATAAAAAAATAAATAAATAAATAAATAATATCGAGTGAAAAGAATAAGCGCACCTAGAACAATAAAGTTTTAATAAAAGGTCCACTTTTTGTCTTGATGATCGGTATTAGATTTGTGTGCTAGTTTGAGGGTAAGGATATGATCATTTCTCAAGTTGACTAAGATAACAACACATTTGATGTGGTCCACTCAAAAAGGATTCTAGAATTGTTTTGATTTGCATGATCATTTTCTTGATGTGTGGAGGTCCATACTTGTTTGCTTGATGTTGAGATTTTGGGAGATTGCTTAGAAATATTTGAAAAATTGCATACTTGAGGTAGTTTTCTCCCAATGCTTATTTGCAATATTGGTACCTCTTTTGAAAAAATGAGCTTAATGTTTGTGGGTATCATTTCTGGAAACCTTCACGAGACTTCACTCGTCCACTAGGGGTAACCTAGGGGTTTAAAAGGCTTGTTGAATGTGCTAAGTGCAATCGTGTTCCCTACGAAAGTGGCATTATCCATTTATTGTTTTCTAGATTCATACTTGTATAGTTGTTCATTTCATTCCTTTACTTTCTAGTTCATTACTAAGGACTAGCAATATTTAAGTTTGGGGGTGTGATGAATACTGAAAAGTGCGTATTTAAACCCCTTAAACTTAGGCATTCTAGTACCTTTATCTATCTTACTTTACCGTTTTAGATTGATTTCGTATTATTTTCATTTTCAAGTACTTATCCCGAAAGTAAGCTAACTCAGCCAATTAAGAGCTTAATTGAAGCAATTCTGGGATTAAATAAAGAAAGAAGCAAATGAAGCCAAAGGTGGGAAGCAGTAAAGTTCAATCGATTCAATTTCAAGGTTCGATCGATTGAACACTGATCGATCTCAGTACTTCAAGATAGATCCAAACCTTAATCCAAAGCAGAAAGTCCAAAGTTCGATCGATCCAACATCACCCTTCGATCGATCGAACACTTTTGTCCTTATTAAAATAATTGATCTTATCCACAACTGTACCACTCACTAACCACTTTTGTCCTTTTTCCCATAAATATCTCCCCAAAATATCTCGGATTTGTCTTTTCCCAAAAAGCTCAACCAGTTAGATCGATCCAGCCTAAGTTCGATAGATCTCAGCTAAGTTCGATCGATCGAACTTCCTCCAATGCGAAAAAGTCAAAAAGCCAGCCTGTTCAATTCGTCCTCTATCCAATCATTAGAGAATATTCTTTGCACGACCCCAGCTCATTTTGTGTGTCACTTGACCTACCTATAAAAGAAATATGATGCACTTTTTGAGGGAGACACTTAGCATTTGGTAGATACAACTTTAGAGGCTATTCTTAGTGTAGAAGAAAAGAGAAGGATGCTAGAGACACAAAAGGGGGAGTTCTTCATCAACAAGGAGCAGATTTCTTCCATGGAGTTAGCCCTTGAGGGTTGGAGCAACATCACCATGAGTGGCTAGACATCCTCTTGGGGCTAAAGTTAGCCCCAATCATACTTTCTATATCTTAATCTTGTGTATTATTGAGGGATTAGTGTTGTAATTAATGTTTTGACTCTTTGATATATATATAGATCTTGATTATTCAATGATTTATGTGATTAAATGCTTTCAATTGATCATTTCATTTTATCCATATGTCTATGTATGTTAGAATAGATGTTCATGTGTTTGTCTCAAGATTTTGTGTTATTGATGGTTGTCTATGTGTATTGATGCTATAGATTTAGAGATTGTCAAAACATAGTGCTTAATGGAATACTCATGTGATTTTCTTGATGGTTCATACTTATTCCTTGGTGGATTATGCCTCTCCCCTAATTTATTTTCATGCTAGTAATGTAGATGTAGTGTAGTTGTAGTGTAGTGTTAAATGGGAGGACAATCCATGCTTGTTGTTTGATGATCCAAGCTTTTGAATGCAAGTAGCATATGTCTCTAACTTTGTGTTGTATTTGGATCGTGAGCTTAATGAAATGATTAATAACTTGTTTTGATCTATTGTGCCTTTCACATGTTGTTTAGACAATATATGCTTCATTACTTAGATATATTGTGCCTTTCACGTGATATTTAGACAATACATGCTTAACTAGTCATCCTTACTTGTTGAATCAACCAAACACACACACACACCAATATTGCAACACACCATTTGCCCTCATTAGTCACTTGTCAATGGTATAGAAATGCATTGCTTGGTGGTGATCTCTAAACCCCAAGACTTTTCTCTCTCTTACTTACTCCTAGTTGCATTCTTTTGTTATCACTTAGTTTAATTTAATTGCTCTCTAGTCTAATCAACCAACTAACCAATTGTTTGATCACTCGACCTACTATCTCTAATAGCGATTCCACAACCATCCCTTGGGACGATCCCTACTCGTCCTTGCTACGTTAGTAGTAGTGTTAGTAGTGGTTTTTATAAATTTAAACTTGACTCAAAAGGCTTTTCTTGAACCGCACATTCACTACATTATTTTGGCGTATATCAAGCGGCCTCGTCAATGTTGTTATAGAGATTCTAGGGTTTCAAGCCTTGAAACAATTATGAAAAAGTGAGCTGCAGCTATTTTCTCTTGAGAGCTTCATATGATCAAGTTTTTCAGTGTTGTTTGATGATGATCCAAGCCAGAAAAACCCATTGATTCAAGCCTTATGAGTGTATTAATTGAGAAGATGTTAATGCTGTCAATTTTACTGGTGTAAGGGCTGGATTGAGGTGTGAATAATTGTTCCAAGCTTTTGTGGTTTCATCTGAGGGCTGTCATAGGTATATTTGAGCTTATTACACTTGTTTAGCCTTGAGTTTTGAACCAAAACATGCTGAAAGTGAATTTAAACTCTAAGACCCGTGTTTAAGCTAGTTTTCTAGTTTATTTCTATGATTCAAGTTTAAAATGATTAAGTCTTGTTATTCCATAATTTATCTAAGTGTTAGCAAGTATATTTTGGTGAATCAAAACTGTTGAAATTGGCTGTGGGACAGAATTGTGGTATGCTGTTGTCTTGAGTGTTCAAAACCCTAAGTGTGAATTGTGTTTTGCTGATTTGTGTATTGAGAATAAAGTTTGTGATATACTCATGCCGTTCTTCATTGTTTAAATTTATGAACATGAGTAATACAGTGAAACAAGACTATGTAAGGTGCTGCTTCTCGAAGGGAAATTTCATTTTCACCCCTCAAACCCTAGCTTCAACATAAAGGGTTTTGGAGGCTGTATCTTGGAGTTTTGAGCTATTTACCTATTTCGATTATAGGAAGGACTTGTTTATATTGTTTTACATCTGCTATGGTGTATGTGGTGAGCTGTGAGAGCTTATTTGGTCCAAGAAAGGTTGCTTAGGACAGGGGGAGTGCGTGTGTACACTATATTGAGCTAGTGTGTGAGTAGAGTGTGTGAAAACTAGTGTCTATTCTTATACAAAGGTGTGTGCAGAGAGTGAGACATCTAAGTGTGTAACAACTTACTTACAGCTAGTGGATGATTGAATTGGCAGTAGCCAAGAACCAAGATTTTCCCTAATTTAGAGGGTTTCCTTATATATCTTATTTCAGTGCTCTTAGTGTACTTGTTTTAATTGCTTTCAAGAATATAAATTGAATGATTTGACCAATTCAACCCCCCCTCCCTTCTTGGTCCAACAATTGATATCAGAGCTTTGGTCTACTTTGTAAGGTTCTAACAAGCCTGCAGTTGATCCTTGCAATGGATAAAGGCCAAGTTACAAACAAAGCTCCAGGGTTTAGTGGTTTAAATTATGATTCATGGAAAACCAAAATGGAGGCCTTCTTAATGTCTCACTCTTATGATGTTTGGCATGCTAAGTTTCACAAAATTTCATGTAGAAGTTTAATTATAGCTCATTATTGATTGTCAATTACAAACCTTCACATACTTGAGGCCACCTCAGGGATTTTTTTGGTAATTTGCATGTGGGACGAGGGACTACATATACTCGATGATGGATTATGGGTGCTCTAAGAGGTCCGACATTACCATCGTTGACCAAAAAAAAATTTTAATTTCAGCCTACAAGGATGATTCAGTCATCGGCTTTTATGTTGATTGGAATCACTCAAACTAGGCAAAGATTTTGATTGGAGGGATGGAAAAATTGATGAAAGGGAGAGGAGAAGGGATTGATGAGGCATCCCTAGGGAAGGGAAGATGTCTCCTTCAAATTTTATTTGGTTGGATGGAATGGATAGTAGAAATGATGGATAAGGTGACACGTTAATTTTTTTTGGTTGGAAGGAAGGGAAAGAGGGTTTTTATATTCTTTTTACCAATATACCATTATTATTTAAAATTATAAAAATTCTATATTTATTCCAAGTTTATAGGAAGGCTAGAAATGGAAAATACATATTTTTGTTAATTGTTACTTCTCTCTCTCCTCTTCCTCCCAATTTTGGGTGGATAGAAAAATACAAAGAAAGGAGGGATGCTTCATCCCTCGTTGCTTCCTCCCTCTTTTCCCTTCCCTCCAACCAAACACGGAAAAGTAGCTTTATCCACCCTCTCATCCATCCCTCCTCAATCCCTCCCTCCAAACAAACACAGCAAATGTCACTGTAAATCACATTTTAATTCTAAAAAAGCATCCAGTAGATCACAAGATACACATATTACAGGTATAATAAATGGTTAACGACTAAAAGTAAATAAATAGAAGGTCAAAAATCAACAGACATACTTACAAAGATTCACAATATATATATATATATCTCCAACACACACACACACATTGGCAATGGCATAAACCATACAGCATATTTAGGAAACAACTTTACCTGAAAAGTCAGTACATCCATGACAAGTCTTGTTTGTAAGTTACTGATTTTGCAGCTCCTTGAACACCCCTTTCAGATATTTGTGGACAATCTTCCACAGCTAAAACTTCCAATTTTTCTGACCCCACAAGTGGCTTTAACCCATCATCGGTGACTCCCAAACACCTGTTAAGCCGTAAAACGCACAACTGAGGGAACTGGCTCACAAGCTGCAGTCCCTCATCACTAATTTCTTGGCATCTCACCAGCTCTAGAGTGTGAAGATATTGAACCGAGCAAAGAGCTTCCATCCCGGCATCATTAAAAGAATACACATGATCAAGAGCAAGTTCCTGAATTGGGCACTTCTGTAACAAAGTCAATATTCCATTTAAAGTAAATGAGGAGATGGACAGAAACTCCCCATCCGAAAACGATAACATGACTGACACAAGCCGCGGGCAGTTCTGAGCCACTGCCTTTAAACTCTTGTCCGTTAATCTTAACGGATTGTTAATTAACAGCGGAAGTGATAAATCTGAAGGGACTCGGAGGGAAAGGGACCGAAGATTACTTGAGTTTTGGGCCAAGACAATTATGTCACAATCTCTCAACCCCACACAAAGGTCCAATTGAACCCTCTCCAAGTTCTTGCACTTCCCCAACACACAAGCAAGCCCTTTCCCGGGGCTGATGATGCAATTTACCAAGCTAAGCTCTCGCATACTTTCACATGGGACACACTGTTTTTGCCATCGATCTACAGTCAACCGATCGTAAACTTTCATATAACGGTAATTAGCATCGACCTCAAAATTCAACCGTTTTATTTTACGCCAACTCGATCCAAGCTTAATTAGGTCCCCTTCTCCAATTGCCCTACAATTCCTAATGGAGAGATCTTCAACCATTTCAAGCTTGCCAAGATATTCTAGCCACTCAACACTGCTAATATTGAGGCATCGGATAAGGTGGAGAGTAGTGAGGTTTTTGCAGCCCACAACAACAGATAATATGCCAAAACCAGTGATTCTCGGGGTAAAATTCAACTTCAAGGCTGAAAGATTGGAGCAACAAGCCAAGTAGCTAAGACCTACATCAGTGATGAATGTGCAGTAACTTAAGGTGAGGTTGGTCAAAGAAGGGCAGTTGTTGGAAAGAATGAGAATTCCTTCATCCTCCAATTGTTTCCCTAATCTAGACATCCAACCGGAGTAAATTATTTCTACTTTAGTCAAGTTGGGAAACCTGTTGCAGAGACGAGTTAAGGCTTCATTGGCCGGGTCTAACCCACAACCAATCCGCAGAGATTTGCTCTGTTCATTATCCAGTTCATGAAGGCGCTTACAAGCCAAAGAGGCAGAGTTTCTGTCAATGGTTTTCTCAATGCTGCCCAAAATCTCCCAAACTAATTGATCTGGCAGACCATCCATTGCAACAAGATTTTCCTTTTCGTGTTAAATGAAAAAGATTAGAAAGCCTGAAACTCTGGAAAAACCAAGTACAAAAATCTTAATCACATACAATAAAACATGATGTAAAAATAAAAGAAATAAGCACCCAATTTTGAAAGATGTTTAGAGATGCTTATTTTTCATAATGGTAAAAACTGAAAAGGCAACTGAGGGTATTTGAACAGAGAAAACGATTCTAAAACATGAAATACAAATGAGGTTCGGTGCCAGACTGCTAACCTTTTTTTCTCATAGAAAATCCTTTATGTTGAAAGCACGTTTCAAATTAAATGGCCGAGCACAACTAACATCATAGAAGCTCAAATTCAGTTTTTAAGCACATAATACATCATCATTATAGAAGTTAAAATTTCCGTTTTTAAGTACATATAACATGCTTATAAGAAAGGCTCAATTCTAGTCACTTTAGTAATTCAAATTCAAAGAAATAATTCACCAAAAACAAAGGTTGTATCTCCATGGAACCCAAGCCACGAATTGTTCTACTCACATTCTTGACAATGTCAAAATCTGCCTTTTTGGTTCAGTTTTTTTAGAACAATTTTTTCTTTTTAGAGAACTGAAAATCAGAAACTATACCAAAACCTATTTGGTCTACAGTTTTTGAAAACAGTTTTTAAAATACTCAATTAAAAAATTTTTGTTTTCAGATAACTTACTTTTATAGTTATCAGAACTATTTTAAAAAACTGAACCAAACGGTCCTATATTTTCCTTCACTTTCTAAGTTCACCAAATTAACAAGCAAAAATCCAGCGAAAATGCACTTAAGCAATAAAAGTGTTCTCAATTCAAAAGGGAGAAACAAAATACAAGAAGAAACACTCCAGGACATTTGTCATGAATATCTTAATCAATAGTTGACTACGAAAATTGATCATACGAATTCGTTAATCCTGCACCCAAAATATATATATATATATATATATATATATATATATATATATATATACCCAAACAAAATTTTCTCTTATAAGGAAAATATTAACAATATTCAATGGCTAAAAATAAGTTCACTGACGCAAATCTAATGCAAAAGCAAACAATTGCAAGAACCCAGGTGACAATTCATTTCAAAAGGGCGTATAAATCAATAAAACATAAGAGATTACAGATAGAAAGTGTATGGGAAGCAGTTTCATATTACAAAGAATATACAATCTTAAAGAAGAAATATCAGAAATAAAAGAGTTCTCGAATTAGATTGAAATAGCAGATTCAGATACTTGTGTCTATGACAGAAATGAAAACAAAGGCATTGAATTTTACCTGGTACAAGGGTTTGATGATGCTAAGCATGTCGTGAAACAGGAGACGCTATTTTGTGCAAGAGAATAGTTTGATATGGATATACCGTTTAATGCATAATTACTAAAATGTCCTTAGAGGTGTCCTCGGCTATGTAACCTCTTCAAGTGTTCATATTTTTTCTATTTCGCAAAATGAACCACCTCATCATCATTGCTATGCAGAGTGCTAAGGGCGAAAAATATGCACTGTGATTCGTGGCGTTAGTGTGATCTAGAGAGGTTAGGGAGAGACCCTAGCGAGGTTGAGATTCTTAGGCCGAAACGATACCTTGGAGTTGTTATGTGGTCGTAGATAGCTAGTCAATCCTCATCTTGTGATGTAATGGAGTTGACATATGTTGGACTAAACTAACAGTTTGAAAAGAAAAAACGGTATTATTTTGAAAATGGTGAGCGACATTGCATGGCATGTCATTTCATTGGCATATATTACACATTTGGTAGTCGGATGACTTATATACGTACTTGTTGATATTATTATTGTTTTCCTTGCTTCCCAAGGCATGATCTCGTTCACTTATACTTTATTCTTATGTGAATTCACGGAGTCGTAAGAGGTGTGTCTTAGACACTTCCTACTGAGCAGTTGGCTCACCCCATTTGATTATTAATATTTTTCAGGACACGTAAGGGAAGTGGCGGATGACGCTCCTCCACAGGTTTTGATGGGTTAGTGGACTGTTTTGACATATTTTGTAACTATAATCTAATTTTATTATTATTATTATTATTTTTTATAAACCCTAAGATAATAGGTATATTATATATTGACATAAGAAAGGACAATGACATCCTTAGTTGACATTGGGTTCTGATAAGGACCCGATTCGGACCCTTGAATTTTGGTCGTTGCAACAATGTTAAGAAAATATATATGTATATATATATATTTAAAGGAGTAGAAGGGGGGGGGGGGGGGGGAAATAAGAAAAAGAAGAAGAAAAAAAGTAAGAAAAATGACAACTTAAAAAGAAAACAATTAAATTTAATTTAATAAGAAAATTTTAACTTTTTCTTTTCTTTTTTTTTTGAGGAATTTGAAAAGTAAAATAGAAAAAATAATAATAATAATAATAATTAGAGATAATTTTAGAAGGACATTATATAAAAAAATTCCATATATAGAAGTATAAAATATAAAAAAAAAAAAAAAAAAATTTATGTATAGTGAATGTCAGATTACAGCCGCGAGAGCATCGCAATCTGATGTCATGGTGGGGGATCAGACTTGAAAATGAGGGTGGAAGAGTAGACGCAAAGACTTTGACTCTCTGTACAACAACTTGACTTGATCTAACGCTTGATTAAAGTCTTTAGGCATCCACATCTATGGTTGGTTTTGTCTCACCAACTTGGTGCTAGCTTGTCCAAATATTTCTAAGACTTTTGAGTTTTGATAGAGATCACAAAATCATCAATGCTCTCCCAAAGGAGGGATAAGGCTCTTATTCCATGTAGCAAATTTGAAGACGTGTGAGTCAAATTGATTAGATTAATATAAGGGAAAGCCACAATTTGCGTCAACTCCCCAGGCAGGCGAGTCCAAGTGAAGCCAGGAGTATTTTTTTAGTCTTGAATGGAAGTCTCTTCACCACGTACAGTTCCTCTTCCCAAGTCTAAATGCTCTTCTGAACTTGTTCTGTTCTTTTCTTCATTTTTGGTCACATAGATGATCATGAATAACTTCATTGCAACATTTGGCGTGCTTCTCTTGTTTTGGTTTCTATTAGCAGCCACTTCCATCTTTAGCTCAACTGATGGACAACCACCAACTGGTTTTATTTGCAGTGAAAAGGAAAAAAGAGCCCTTCTAAGCTTCAAACAAGGTCTCACAGATCCTACAAACTGGCTATCGTCGTGGTCTACACATCAAGACTGCTGTCAATGGACAGGAGTCCGCTGCCACAATGTAACAGGCAGAGTCATCAAGCTCCACCTCAGTCCATATGATCCCGACATAGAGCATTCTTCCGAGTTGCGTGGCAATATTACAACCTTATTGCTCGAATTAAAATTTCTAAGATCCTTGGATTTGAGCTGGAATAATTTTGGAGGCGCGACTATCCCAAGTTTCTTGGGTTCTATTACAAGTTTAAGATTTCTGAACCTGTCAAGTGCAAACTTTGAGGGGGCAATTCCTCATCAGCTTGGCAATCTCTCGAGCCTTTGCGATCTTAATCTTGGTAGAAATACACTTTATGTTGATAATCTTAGTTGGATTACTCGCCTTCATTCCTTGGAATACCTTGACATGAGTTACGTTGATCTTCACAAAGCAACTGATTGGCTTCAAGTGGTGAGCATGCTTCCTTCCCTTTCACAACTTCATCTCTCCAATTGCCAACTTGACAAAATGATTCCACCTCTTGGGCATGTTAATTCTACGTCTCTTCAAGTCCTTGATTTATTTGAGAACCGTTTGAATTGCAAGATGCCTAATTGGCTGTTTAATCTCAGTAGTAGTCTTCATTTTCTTGATCTGACCATCAATTCTCTATACGGTCACGTACCAGATGAGATTGGCCAGTCGAAATATCTTGAATATCTTTCCCTTTCTTTAAACTCATTGTCTGGTACCATTCCTAGATCTATGGGAAACTTATCATCCTTGAGGGTATTAGATCTTTCTAATAATCAACTGAATGGCACTCTTCCGAAGAGTCTTGGGCTTCTTCCAAGTCTAGAGGTTTTATACGTTGGAAATAATACCTTAGGAGGCATTGTTTCTGAAGTGAATTTTGCTAGACTCTCAAAATTGAAAAATCTGGAAATGTTTTTGAACTCTTTCGTCTTCAATTTCAGCTCCAATTGGTTTCCTCTCTTTCGACTTGAGTATCTTACAATGAGTTCCTGCAACTTGGGACCAAAATTTCCGGCATGGCTACGAACACAAACTTCTATTAAGCTGTTAGACATTTCGCGTTCAGGAATTTCTGATGTAGCTCCAGACTGGTTTTGGAGTTTGGCTTCACGCATAGAATTGATCAATCTCTCTGACAACAGGATCAGTGGTGATGTATCAACCGTCTTGCTAAACTCTAGTGAAATTGAAATGAGTTCTAACTGCTTCAAAGGCCAATTGCCACGTCTATCTCCAAATGTTAAAGTGTTGAATATGGCAAATAACACTCTTTCCGGACCTATTTCCTCTCTTCTGTGCCGGAGGGTGAACAGAAACAATACCTTAGAGGTTCTGGACGTGTCAAATAACCTTTTATCAGGTGAACTTTCTAATTGCTGGATGTATTGGCAATCGTTGACCCATTTAAACTTGGGGAGCAATAACCTGTTCGGTAAAATTCCCACTTCAATGAGTTATTTATCTCAACTCAAATCATTGCACTTGCGTGATAATAGCTTCTTTGGAGAGATACCCTCGTCGTTGCAAAATTGCACTGTATTGGGGCTCATTGATTTAGGTGAAAATGAATTTACGGGAGTCATACCAAGCTGGATGGGAGAAAGAGCAACTCTAATAGTTCTTCGCTTGAAATCCAATAAAATGACGGGTAATATTCCTCCACAAATATGTCAGCTTACTTATCTTATAGTTCTGGATTTTTCCAACAATAGCCTATCAGGAACTGTTCCAAAATGTTTGAATAATATCAGTGCGATGACTGTAATAGATACTAGAGATTCTACCTCATATTCTTATGAAGCTTTGGAGTATGGCTATGACTATGGCTCCTACTTGGAGACACTCTGGTTGGTCACAAAAGGGAGGGACTCGGAGTACAGAGCCATTCTTGGACTTGTTAGGAGCATAGACCTTTCAAGTAATAGCCTGTCTGGTCCAATCCCTCCTTAGCTCTCAAGTCTTCATGCATTGCAGCATCTGAACTTGTCTCATAATCACTTGATAGGTAAGATACCAGAGAAAATCGGGGGCATGACAACGTTGGAATCCCTTGATCTTTCAAACAATTATTTGTCAGGTGAAATTCCTCGGAGCATGTCTAATTTGACATTTCTTAGTTACTTGAATTTGTCATACAATAACTTGTCCGGAATAATCCCTTCAAGCACACAGCTTCAAAGCTTTGGTGAAGCTAGTTTCATCGGCAATGATGAAGTTTGTGGGGCTCCTCTCCCATAGAATTGCACAGAAGAGGATAAATCTCAAGGTGCAGCTCAGGCTGGCCAAGACAAAGAAGAGCCTGAAATGTTTTGGTTTTATATAGGGATGGGACCTGGATTCGCTGCTGGCTTTTGGGGTGTTTGTGGTGTTCTTTTCTTTAAGAGGACTTGGAGGCATGCTTATTTTCAGTTTCTTGATGACATGAAAGACCGGATCTACTTGAAAACACTGCTACAAGTGAACTGGTTTCGCAACAAGTTTAAGAGATCGGGTGAACACACTGCTACTTGAACACACTGCTACAAGGTAAGACTTCGATGTTCCTTGAAGGGTTGTTTGGTTGAAGTGTCTATTTTGTTCTTGCTGTTATAGTTTGACAATAAATTGTGCACAAGTGTGGTTTGTATTACACTTATACTAATTAGTACTTCTAAATGATCATGGATTTTATAGTACACAACAGGAGGGTTCCAGTTGTATAATAATACTTGCAAGCACTTAAACCTTAATGATTCAATGTCGGTGTCTTTGTTTGTTTGGGAAATCAATTAAAATCTACTTAAGACCTATAATGTTCACAGAATATATGTAAATGGAGATATTTTTACTTCTTCCCACACATTAGTGCAGATAATTTGGAAATAGGAACTTCGAAAACAAATCCACTCACCTAGAAGAAGCTATGTAAAGCAGAGTGGCTTGGTGGCAAGCATCATTTTGATCTTCCTGTACATAGTATAAAATTATAAATGGCTGTGTTAATAAGAAATCTTTTTCTTTTATTCATTTCATCACAGCAAGATCTCTGCTTTTCCAAACTGTATCTAAACATGCTAATATAGAATTTAGAATTTCAATCATACCTCCTCCCCTCCAGATTTTACAGCCCTGTATCAAAGAGGAGACAGCAAACTAATATGATTTTGACACTACTAGTTTCAAAATCTTTGGATAACGGTACATGTTTTTGTTGGAAACGGCATTAGAAAACGCAAACTTTGGAAGGATTTTTAAATAGATTCTGCTAAGAATTTTTTGCGAATCTATTGAAGAGCGCGTTCCTCTTTGCGAGGAGATGAACGTGGTATATTTATTTTCTCAAATTCGTTTCCGGGTGAATGAGAAATTGGCTCCAAAGTAAGTGATTTATAAAGCCTAAATGGGTGTGAATAAAGTGGGAAATACTTGTCCCACATCGAAAAAGTAGCAAAGCAACCTTGAGTATATATATATCTAGTATGGGATTTGAATTTGGGCCCAAGGGCACCCAAATTTTTAAGAGGAAGAAGACCTAGGCTAGCTTGGATCCTGTGTGATTGAAATCTATTAATGGTTGAAGTTTGCTTGCTTGCTGGGCTGGATCGGATTAAGAGTTTAAATTCAAATTAAAAACCATAAAACAATTTTTGTTTGAACACTTGTCTCATTGGTCCACGATGGGTGCACCCATTTGGAATAGGCACCATTAAGCCTATAAATAGCCCTCTTTGGATTCATTTCAAGACACACCAAATTCAGAACAAAATCTTCTCTCTTCTGAATTTACTTCTCCCTCTTTTTCTTTTATAATCTGTTTGGGTTCGACCCTAACCAATTGGGTTCAAACCTTAAGGATTCTGTTTGGGTTCAACCCTAACTAATTGGGTTCAAACCTTAGTCACTCACTTCGAGTCCGAATCCGAATCTGAGAGTACTTCACTGAGCCGGTTCACCTATTCCATTGGTTTGAAGTGCTACTACCAAAGAAAGAAAAGTCGTTGTATCCTGGGAGATAGAAGCCGGAGAGTCCGTTAGCACCGTAGCGGGGCGTATCTGTCTTAAGACTATAGAATTAAATTCTAACCTCGACTTTATCAGGTTCTTTTATAGTTTATTTTCTTGATATTAAACTATATAAATATATATAGATTATTATAATAAATATTATATTTACAAATAATATTTAAATAAATTATACTATAGTATATGATACATTTTTTATCAATAGTTTTTTCAATAGTAATGTCTTGGCAACATATTTTTCATATATTTAATTTATTTATACAAGATACTGGCTTGTAAAAACAACCTTTGGCACATGTCTTGTTAACCTTTAAATTATAGACTATATTTATTTATTATTTTTTATGTTAACCTTTAAATTCTTGTCTTGAACGTAATGTAATTGATTCAATTGCAAGCTTATCTTTTCCGAATTATGATGCAATTGTTTAGAAAACCTGTATGTTATTCTTTTTCTTTGTACTAGTCAAAGTAAGGTAAAATTTTTTTTTTTTTAATTATTGTCTTAGTTGTTCAAGAGTATTAGTATACTCAAATTAGATTCAATTCTATCTATATAGTGCAGAATATGATTCGTAGTAGTATCGATTTGGCCTTCTAATTACTAAATATTTATTTTTTATGTTGTATATAACTCCATGACATTTGTATTAAATAAGTAATCAAGGTGTGCATAGTAGTATTTTTGACACTCGTTAACAATTGTATTTTTCAAACTTGATTAATTGGCTTCACAATTTTTACTTGACTTAACATTACTCCTATGCTCTTTGATGGCACCAGGGTGGAAGGAAGGAGACTGCATGTGTGTGGACGCGGTTGCAAAGGAAGAATGTCTTTTGATGTTATGTTTGTTTCTCATTGTAATAAAAAAAAAAAAAAACACATTTCTAAAGTAGATTTGGAGAAATAATAATAAAGATTATCTGCACAATATATAGATTGCTGTTGAAAATAAATATTTAATAGGCCTAATTTAAATAGGGTTATAAATTATACATACATACATATATATATATATATATATATATATATATATATATATAATACGTTTGTTGGTTTCGTGTTCTATTTTTTTATAAATTTATTAACAGCTTCTTGAACTCTTTTTTTTACCATCCTTTAGTGCTTGTTTACCAATGCCAATATTTGTCCCTTCAAAACCCATGAAGATGAATATTAAAATTCTATGCGTGGTTCAGAATTGTAAGAATAATTTATTGTTCATACAAAGCAGAAAATGAATCAAAATTTCTTTCACAGTTTCACCAACTGTTTTTGAAAACGGAATTTAAAATTACGTAATTTTATGATCTCTTTTTTAGTTTACTACATAATTTTGAAAAACAGAACTTAAAATTATTGGAAGATTCAATGCGAAGAAGGCACAAACTTCACTTCATTGAACTGTAATTAAAAGCTTATCGGTACGATGTAATTTTTGAAAGGAGTCGAGGCCACACTTCTCCAAAGAGTCAAAATCGTCGAGAGACAACGACGGCCACAAAACCCACATGTAACAACCCAAAAATTCGGCATAACCTCTACTAAAAAAGTCCTACTTCAACCTGCTGTAAAAATATAAGAATACAATGGCCTCACTTGGCAATATAACACATTCCAACATTTCATTCATCCATTTATTATACCCTAACATAGTTCATTTTTTTGGTGCAACAACCACATACCATCTAATCCAAATACATCATAATTACAGTCACAAAAACATGATTAAGAGTCCTAACATACACTGAGACATTTTACAAGAGTTACTCCATGCTCATCATTATAATTACAAGGTTTCCAAACACAAAATTATAAAGAACATAATTATATCATTACAACGTAAAACTTTGGTTGCAAAAACTAACAAAACGGTCTTCTAATTCAAACTAAGCTTGTGATGGAACGTTGTCCGCCACTTCTTTTCCGTGTCCTGAAAAAAAATGTTTAAGTAATGGGGTGAGCATAAAACTCAGTAGAAATCGCCTAAGACATTAGTTTCGGACTCCTTTGAGCTATACAACATCTAAGAGAATAGAAAATGGAGCTGGGGTCATGCCATGGGGTTCAAATAACATTTCCATTTAACAAGTAATTTTCCTAGTCACAAGCACAATTTTAGAATTAATGTGCGTGAAATGAAATGAGATGTGATGTACTCGTCCCAAATCTGATCTATACCGACCCAACCCACACTTTTTTTAAAAATCCACTGACTGACTTTACCGAGACGAAATTAATAATTATCCCTGGTTCCAAATCCGGCACCTGTTAAAGGGCCTAGTATTAACTTTTTCACGCCTTACACGGGGCCGTGCTCCCTCTAGGTCAAGTTAGCCCTGGACTTGCGAAATCCGGTTCATTTTAAAAAAAAAACCTTTCCATCTTTTTTAAAAAAAAAAACTTTACTCTTTAAAAGAATCAAATTTTTCCTTTCACCTCTTCTCCGAACCCCTCCTTTATGCCATGATATGCTTTGTAATGATTTACATCCTTATAATTTCAATTCCATCACTATATCAAGAACAATATCACCATGGCACTTATAATACTCAAATAGAATCATGGCATTTTTAATAATCAAATAAAATCATTGCATGCTCTAGAAATCCAACACATCAAAAACATCACTATTCCAAGTAAACATGTACAAGAATCATCCTTAAACATGTTCAATATACAATCATATACATTATGTCATAATTTAACATAAAATAAATAAATAAATAAAATGGCAAAGGACTTAGATGCTTGCTCAATGGAAGGTAAAACAAGGTGCATTAGGTAGACCCGTACCTCAATTGGAGATTATGCCAAACAAAGCCTCAAATTCAGCCCAAAACCCTAGAATTTTGAAATCCAAGGATGCTCCAAATTGAAATCAGCTCCGATCAAATTGAAGGCCTCAACAAGCTTATCAAATTTGCCCTAAGTGGTAAAATCAGATTCTCAATAGTTTGAGAGAAACCAAAGTTTGAAGTTGTAAAAAAAAAAGAAAAAATAAAAGTCAATGGGAGAGAGAGGGAACTGGTTGTGAGAGAAAGTGAGGTTTTGCTGAAGCCATTATAATTGTTATAATGTCCTGCGGGTCCCACCACTTCTTTTTTTTCTTTTCTTTTATAATAATCTTTAATAACATAACTTATAAATATTTATATATATACACAATAACTAATTCACTGCCACACCAATTAACATATAAATAAATAATCTATGCACAAAATAACAATGTAAGAAATGCAATGTAACCGTAATATAATCCCCGTACACAACAATACCAGTAACGAGTTCCACTTGGAACCTCCCAGCTCGAAAAACGGAAAATGCCGAAATGGTGACCATTGCATTTCCAAGAGCTCTGAAAGGAAATGCCCCCAATCAAATCTCTGACACACCTGGCACACCCCAAGGTATTCGGTACGTAAAACGAAAAAAGACTAAAATACCCTCCACCTCAGTGATGGGTTCGGTCTTCATCGATGCGAGCCTCTTCGAGTATGCACCTGTGAACGGAATCAGGATTTTAATTTAGGAGGGGCACAATGTTAAGAATATATATATATATATATATATATATATATATATATATATATATATAAAGGACTAGAAGTAAAAAAAAAAAAAAAAAAAAAAGGAGAAGGAGAAGGAGAAGGAGAAAAAAAAAAGTAAGAAAAATGACAACTTAAAAAGAAAACAATTAAAATTTAATTTAACAAGGAAAATTTAACTTTTGTTTAAGGAATTTGAAAAGTAAATTAGAAAAAAATATATAAAAAAATAAGAAATAATTTTAGGAGCACATTATATAAAAAATTCAATATATAGAAGTATAAAATATAAAAAAAATTCTATATGAATAGTGGATGTCTGATTACAGCCGCGAGAGCATCGCAATCTGATGCCATGGTGGGGGATCAGACTTGAAAATGAGGGCGGAAGAGTAGATGCAAAGACTTTCTGTACAAGAACTTGACTTGATCTTACACTTGATTAAGGTCTTTAGGCATCCACATCGATGGTTGGTTTTGTCTCACCAACTTGGTGCTTGTCCAAATATTTCTAAGACTTCTGAGTTTTGATAAGAGATCACAAAATCATCAATGCTCTCCCAAAGGGATAAGACTCTTATTCCATGTAGCAAATTTGAAGACGTGTGAGTCAAATTGATTAGATTAATATAAAGGAACCCACAATTTGCGTAAACTCCCCGGGCAGGAGAGTCCAAGTCAAACCATGAGTTTTTTTTTAGTCTTGAACGGAAGTCTCTTCACCACGTACAGTTCCTCTTCCCCAGTCTAAATGCTCTTCTGTGTAACAACCCTAAACTGATACCCTTTTTTAAAAATAAAAAAAAAAAGATTTTAAAATAAATTTAGCATGACCTCTCCTAAAAAAGGGCTTACAACCACCTGTTCAAATAAAAAAAAACGCAATGGCCCTTCTTGGCCCTTCAAGACATATTCAACCTGTCCCAACACACAACACAAATAATATATTTCGGCATCCCATTCATCCGTTCATTATACCTCAACATGGTTCATCTCATGGTGGAACATTCACATACCATTTAATCCAAATTATCATAATTACAGTCCCAAAATATATGGTTAAGATCTAAAGTACATGTCTTACAACGTTTGGACAACTTATACTAAAGTTACAGTCCATAATTATGATTACAATAACAAGGGTCTACAAACCTCTATACCGAATATAACAAACTAAGGTTTTACAAAAATATGGGACTTAGTACAAAAATAGCAAAACAATATTCTAAATCCAAATTAAGTCTGTGGTGGAACGTCATCCGTCACTTCTTTCCCATTTCCTGAAAAAAAATTATTAAATAATAGGGTGAGCATTTTGCTCAGTAGGCGGTGCCTAAGACACACCTCTTGTGTCCCCGTAAATCCAAACAAAGAATTGAACAATAGGGGGCGGGGTCATGCTATGTCGAAAAAAATATACAACATAATAATCAATTTCAACATACACAATGAGATGCTATAAAATGCGAAGCATGCCGATGTCGCTCCCCATTTTCAACATCCAAATCCATCACTTTCAAACCGTTAATGTAACCCCCTTCATTAACTCTTCAGCGCCGAGAGAAGGATTGGCTACTGACCCTGACCGTTGGTACCTCCGCATCGTCATTTGGGCCCAGATAGCTCAACCACGCTAGGGCAATCTCCCTAGTTCCCCCTAGGTTACATTAACCTACCGGCCCTTTGGTGACTCCGCGGCGACCGAGTTTTTCATAAAACACTTTAATCAAAACTTCTTTCCCAAAATTCTCCTTTTTCATTTTGAAACACTTTTCTCCATTTTCACGCCCAATGACATGCATGAACATTACAGATTTTCTCAATGTCATGACAATGAAAGACTTTTATACTACACAAATTAACATGCTTCCATTTAACAATTGCTAATAAATTACTAACACCATAGGCATAAAAGAATTTACACGTAAACATGCTTTCCACATAGTAAATTTTAACAAGTTTACAAACACACAAGCATATAAAATCAACATTTAAGCATGTTTTTCACACAAATCCACATATACACATAATCATGAATTTCATATACAAAACCAAATCATTTTAGAGGCATTTATCTCAAATCAAGCATGTTTAGCTATAATTAACAAAGAATAATTCACAAAGGAGCAAGAATTTCATGGATTAGGAACCCCTACCTCAAGTGTGATGCAAAACCCTCAAATGGGTCTCAAATTTCGAAAGTACTAGGGAGCACCAAAACTGAAATTGCTGGTATGGATTCGAAGGCCTCGTCGTGGGCTTCGATTTGCCGCAAACGGCTTCTAAAAACTCCAAGTATTGAAGGAGTAATTAAGCTCTAAAGTTTTAATTGAAAAAAAAGAAAAGAAAAAGCAAAGCAAGGGGAGAGAGAGAGAGAGTAACGGGAGCAGGAGAGAGAATTGAGAAAGTGAGACCAAAGTGTGGTCTCTAACCCATTTATGTGATAATGGTAGGTCCCACATATTATATTTTATTTTTCCTTTTTCTTTTATCTTTAATTCTACACCACATACATAAATAATGCACCACCATATAAATGTCACATAAGTCACATAAAATAAAATGCAAATGGACCCAACCAAAATCCCAATGCATGACAATACCGGTAGCGGGTCCCACACGGGACCATCTAGCCCGAAAAACAAAAAAAATGCGAAAATGCCTAACCTTACATTTCCAAAAGTCCTGCACTCCATGGAATGCCCCCAACCAACCATCCGGCACACCCCACGGTGTCTGGTACGTAAAATGAAAAATGACGAAAATACCCTCGCATTAACAAAATTATGGAAAAAATGAAAAATGCGGAAAATCAGAAATATCACATTCTGAACTTGTTTAGTTCTTTTCTTCATTTTTGGTCACATAAATGATCATGAATAACTTCATTGCAACATTTGGTGTGCTTCTCTTGTTTTGGTTTCTATTAGCAGCCACTTCCATCTTTAGCTCAACTGATGGACCACCAGCAGCTGGTGTTATTTGCAATGTAAAGGAAAAAAGAGCCCTTTCAAGCTTCAAACAGGGTCTCACAGATCCTGCAAACAGGCTATCCTCATGGTCTGTATACATCAAGACTGCTGTCAATGGACAGGAGTCCGCTGCGACAATGTAACAGGCAGAGTCACTGAGCTCCACCTAAGTGCACATGATTCTTACCAGTTGGGTGGCAAGATTACTATCCCATTGCTCAAATTAGAATTTCTAAGATACTTGGACTTGAGCTTGAATGACGTTCATGGCATGAGTATTCCAAGTTTCTTAGGTTCTATGACAAGTTTAAGGTCTCTGGACCTCTCATATGCAGGATTTGTGGGGGCGATTCCTCATCAGCTTGGAAATCTCTCAAGCCTTCGATATCTTAATCTTGGTGGATATACACTTTATGTTGATAATCTTAGTTGGATTGCTCGCTTTTATTCCTTGGAATACCTTGACATAAGTAGTGTTGATCTTTACAAGGCAACTGATTGGCTTCAAGTGGTGAGCATGCTTCCTTCCCTTTCAGAACTTCATCTCTCCAATTGCCTACTTGACAAAATGATTACACCTCGTGGTTTTGTTAATTTTACGTCTCTTCAAGTCCTTGATTTTTCTATCAACCTTTTCAATTCCAAGATACCTAATTGGCTGTTTAATCTCAGTAGTAGTCTTCGTTCTCTTGAACTGTGGTACACTTCTCTACATGGTCACATACCAGATGAGATTGGCCAGCTGAAACATCTTGAATATCTTCGCCTTTCTATGTACTCATTTTCTGGTCACATTCCTGTATCTATGGGAAACTTGTCATCCTTGTGGCTATTTGATCTTTCTCATAATCAACTACATGGCACTCTTCCAAAGAGTCTTTGGCTTCTTACAAATCCAAAGATCTTATCCATTGAAGATAATACCTTAGAAGGCACTATCACTGTTTCTGAAGTGAATTTTGCTACACTCTCAAAATTGAAGGCTCTGGGAATGTCTTCAAACTCTTTCATCTTCAATTTCAGCTCCAACTGGTTTCCTCCTTTTCGACTTGAGTATCTTTCAATGAGTTCCTGCAAGTTGGGTCCAAAGTTTCCAGCATGGTTACCTCTTAAGCAATTAGACATTTCGCTTTCGGGAATTTCTGATGAAGCTCCAGATTGGTTTTGGAGTTTGGCTTCACATATGGAATTGATCGATCTCTCATACAACTGGATCAATGGTGACGTATCAACCGTCCTCCTAAACTCTAGTGTCATTAAAATGAGTTCCAACTGCTTCAAGGGCAAGTTGTCACGTCTATCTCCAAATGTTGAACATGGTAAACAACACTCTTTCCGGACCTATTTCCTCTTTTCTGTGCGAGAGGTTGAATAGAAACAATAACTTACAGCTTCTGGACATGTCAAATAACCTTCTATCAGGTGAACTTTCTAATTACTGGATGTATTGGCAATCATTAACCCATTTAAACTTGGGGAGCAATAAGTTGTCTGGTAAAATTCCTACTTCAATGGGTCATTTAACTAAACTCAAATCATTGCACTTGCATGATAATAGCTTCTTCGGAGAGATACCCGCGTCATTGCAAACCTGCAAACTATTGAGGCTCATTGATTTAGGTGAAAATGAAATTTCAGGAGTCATACCAAGCTGGATGGGAGATGTCACAACTCTAATCGCTCTTCGCTTGAAATCCAATAAAATGACCGGCAATATTCCTCCACAAATATGTCAACTTTCTTCTATTATAGTTCTGGACCTTGCCAACAATAGCCTGTCAAGAACTATTCCAAATTGTTTGAATTATTTCAGTGCGATGACTGCAATAGATACTTCAGATTCTGATTATTCTGAAGCTTTAGATTATACGTATAACTATGACTACTACATCAATGGCTACTACATTAAAAGCTTCTACATTGAGGGTATGCGGTTGGTCACAAAAGGGAGGGACTCAGAGTACAGAGGCATTCTTAAACTTGTTAGGAGCATAGACCTTTCGAGTAATAGTCTGTCTGGGCCAATCCCTCCTCAGCTATCAAGTCTTCATGCATTGCGTTTTCTAAACTTGTCGTTTAATCACTTGATAGGAAAGATACCAGAGAAAATTGGGGGAATGACAATGTTGGAATCCCTTGATCTTTTGGAAAATTATTTGTCAGGTGAAATTCCTTAGAGCATGTCTAATTTGACATTTCTTAGTTACTTGAATTTGTCATACAACTACTTTTCCGAAATAATCCCTTCAAGCACCCAACTTCAAACCTTTGGTGAAGCTAGCTTCATCGGCAACGCTGAACTTTGCGGAGCTCCTCTCGTAAAGAATTGCACAACACAGAGAGAATCTCAAGGTGAAATCCCTGTGGGCCAAGATAAAGAAGAGTCTGAAATGTTTTGGTTTTATATAGGGATGGGACCTGGATTCGCTGCTGGCTTTTGGGGAGTTTGCGGTGGTCTTTTCTTTAAGAGGACTTGAAGGCATGCTTATTTTCAGTTTCTTGATGATATGAAAGACCGGATCTACGTGGCCACACTGCTACAAGTGAATTGGTTTTGCAAGAAGTTTAAGAGACCAGGTGATGTCCACTGAAAGTCATCAATCAATTTTTGAAGGTATGGCTCCAAAGTTCCTTGAAAGGTTGTTTGGTTGAAGTGTCTACTTTGTTCTTGTTGTGGTAGTTCTACAATAAATTGTACACTCTGTGGTTTTTTTTTTTTTTTTTCTTGTTTTTAATCTCCTTATTTTGAATTCCAAAACAAAATTCTGTCTATCTTCTCCATGGATGTAGGCCAAAAGTCGAACCACATAAATCCTTATCTCCTATTGTGTGTGTGCCTATTTATATTTATATTGTTATTATTTATCTTGTTCTCATAAACCCCATTCGATCCTTTCGCAGCATAACTCTTTTGCGCTTGATTATATCAAAATAGCAAGAGCTCTGCATTTCTAAACTGTACCTAAACACCCTAATATATTTGGCTTCCCCAGCTCCCTTGTGCTGTTGGTCTCACATTTTATGGTTTAGAAATCGTATTCTTAAGCACAACTTCATTTATTGGCTGGCTTTCAGGAATGGACTTTTAATACGCTTGATAGTAACTCAATTTCTTACCTTCAGATCCCCAATACTTGTTTCCTTTGCACCTGTCACCCTTGAGTCCATTAATCATCTCTTCTTCAACTGCCCATATACCTCTTTCATTTAGGCTCCGTTTGTTTGGATGTAAAATATTTTTTTATTTTCTGGTGTTTGGTTGTCGTAAAATATTTACGAATAAAAAAATATTAAAATTTAACAAAAATAATTTATCCATAAATTTTCAGCAAGTTATTTTACATGTCTCGCCTGATGGACTCGACCTTAACCTCAACGTAGACCTTTGCCAAACACCGACAAAGTAAAAATAAAAAATATATAATTTTCCTAAAAATATATATATATTTCAAAAAAAATATTTTACGTGAAAACAAATGGAGCCTTAGACTCACTCTCAACACCTTGTTGGCTTTCATCTCTCTCCTAACTCTTGGCCTGACATCATTGCTCACTGGAATTCTTCCAAGAAATCTGCCAAGTTTTTGATCCATAAGTTAATCCTCAATGCCACTGTTTTTACTCTACCAGGTTGGAGAGAAATGCTACCGCTTTCATAGGGAAAGTTTCTCCTCCTCAAACTCTAATTAAAGCTATCAAGGATCTTAACTATTTGGATGAATTCTGGAACTTTCAAAACCTTCGGACTTAGGTGGTTGCACATTCCTTATTAACAATTTGCGAGTAAGTGTTTGCCCCTTGTTAGGCTATAGATTGTTTCTTTTGCTTCCAAGCTTTAAGCTTTGGACTCTTTCTATGTTGCTCAGCTCGCTGTAGGGATGTTTGTTTGTACAGTTTTCTCCTTCTATACAACTTACTACCGATTACTGAAAAAAAAACATGGTGTGTCTGAGGCAAAGGTGAGGACAGTGCCATAAAAAGGCGTTGGAAGTAAAATTTACCATAACATGAAAAGTAATTTACTTCATTACAGTATATGTAGATCAAATAAGTCATAAAGGCAAATGGGCACAGTGGGGCAAAGCACATCTAATTAGGGGAAGGAATTTCTGAGAAATAAACGTACCTCAGCAAAGCATCATGGAATTGGAAAAATCTGTTATTACTCCATCAACAAGTTGGATCTATCTTCCACTGTATGGAGAGAGAGCGCAATGCTCGAAGTTTCAGAGGCTCTTCTTCATCCGCCCAATCAAAGCTTTTTTTACAGAGCATTTGCGATCTCATCAGAGGGTGCAATTAGGGTTATCCATGTGTGGGATCTTCCTGATTCGTGCACCATATTCGTCTTCATCAACCAACCTTGCATAGAAACACCGAAGCAAGCCTTGCAATCTCCTCCGTTACCAGAAAATATAGTCGTTATCGACTCTGAGAATGTTATATGAAGATGGGTTGGGCTGCTTCTCTTTCGTTGGCTTTTGTTTGGGGTTTTCATTTCATTTCCTCTTTTTTACTAATACAATTATCTGAAGGTAAAAAATTCTCAGCAGAAGCAGGAGTCCTAAATTACAAATTGTTCTATTTAAAAATTATATTTTTTATTTTGGTTAAATTAAGTAAAATAATTACATACACATCAACAATTATTGTTTAAGGTCAAAATGCCCTCCAAATTCTTATAAATACCAAATTATCTTTTTTAAATTAAATAATTTTTTCAGTTAAAAAATTTAGAAAAATTCATTCAAATATAACTGATTTTAAGTTATTTCAAATATGCCCTGCATGCTAGTGAATATCCAATTAATTAACAATTTAATTGAACTGTTATCTTAAGGATATGTGGTGATAGCCATTTATGTGTACCGTTAGAGATTTGACAAATAGAAGTGTTTAATTGTGAGAATGGTTAGGAATTGATATTCAGTGAAATGATGGCTCGGGAAGGTCATTATTGACCTGAAAGTAAAGTACTATTATACTGAGAATTGAATCAATTCGTTCACTTTGGTGTTTGAAGCTAAGCTTTTATTTTTATTTTATTGTCTATGAATGGTCAAATAATTTTATTTATTTAATTTTTTTCTCAGCAGAAGTTAAAGCAAACCCACTACCAACATGCTTCTAACGAGACTCCAACTCTCAACCTTCTCTTTAAGGAAGAAATATCATACATTCTTCCAAATTTTTTTATCACAACATGAAGGACACTTTGGACCTGATCAACGGTCCTCAATTTATATGTAATTACTTTGCCTAATTCAATCAATGTAAAATATAAACTTTAAAAATAAACTAGTTTGTCTTTTAAGACTAACTCTACTTATGTGTAGTTTTTTTTTTTTTTTTTTTCCTTCAAAAACACCCAGAATATGCATTTAATTAAAGCAGTCATTTTTTTTATAGAACTGTGACACTTTTTCTGGAATTTTTTTTTTTAAAAAAAAAAAATTTAAACACTTTTTCTGGATATATATCAACAACTGAAAATGATGCAACATATTTTCTACACAGTTTAGACATAAACCCTTTGGTTCCTAAGTATTGGCAAAAGATTCATAATAAAACTAATAATTAATATTTTACAAACTATTTCTTACTTAGGCAAGATATTCATTATAAAAGTCAACATAAAATAGTCGAACATTCTTTGCTTACAAACACCTTTTTCTGGATTTATTTTTTAAAAAAAAAAAAATCTAAACACTTTTTCTGGATTTTTTTTTAAAAAAAAAATTATTTAACACTTTTTCTGGATATATCAACAACGGAAAATGATGCAACATATTTTTCTACACAGTTTAGACATAAACCCTTTGATTCCTAATAAAACTAATAATTAATATTTTACAAACTAGTTCTTATTTATGCAAGCTATTCATTATAAAAGTCAACAAAAAATAGTCAAACAATTCAATTCCGCTATCACAGCTACACGAGAGAAAGCGTTGCTGCCGCATTCTTCCACTATCAGGGCCAGCAAGCAGCATAATTCTGTTCCGAATCCTGCGTTTCATTCCAGCAACACTAGTAGTAGTATATGTTCAAAACGGCCTTGTTCCATCCCGGCGCGAATTCCCTCCATCGCTAGTATGATGGAGGCGTGACTGACAAATCTTGGGTGGTCCTGAACAAGAGGTTTTAGAGTCCCCTGTTGCAACAATGTTGGAAACTGCTTTCAATAGTATGCATTATTGGTGGTCTTTGCTATGGAATTGACCTGTGCACTGTATATGACTGCTTTTGAGCTAATATTTTCAGTCAGCTTACAAGTGTCTCCATCATTATATCTACTAAAGACATGTAAGTACCAACTAATGCAGTTACTGTATACGTAAAATCGATGTTGTGAGACTTAGAAGAGCTTCAACGTACAAGTGACATGAGATATCCAAACGAAAAAAAAAATGGGACAGTGAGAGCTACAATTAATAATGGTGCTGATTATGAAGGTGGTTGTGGTGTAATCGATGGGTTAAATACAATTGTGTGTTAGTTAGCTGAAGTGTGCAATGCATTATGTATGACGCTCCAAACAAAGTAAAAAGCCTATTGTGTTAGATAAAAGTGCATGTGGTTTGC
This sequence comes from Cornus florida, assembly GCF_030987335.1. NCBI lineage: Eukaryota > Viridiplantae > Streptophyta > Magnoliopsida > Cornales > Cornaceae > Cornus > Cornus florida. Next base: position 53,448,772 of record NW_026775574.1, on the reverse strand, counting down.
ATGACGTTCCTAACAACGTGTGTTTTTCATACATGATTGCAGTCAGGTGTACTTTATTATGGAGATGACTTGATGGTTATAAATAAGATGCCAATGGCATACCTCCTATGTATCTACAAGTTTATATCTTGAGGGTATTTTCATCATATCATTATGGAGTATCTCAAACGCTTCAAATAATTACAAGGCTAATTTTGTAATCTAATTGCACACAATGGTAATATTTTGGTGGCAATATATCCGAATATTTCAATATATTCTCCAACTGCATTTTAGAAGTATTGGAAACTCCAGATTTATCAGGGACTCAACTTTGTGGCCATTTTCCTGATGCTGCTCATCAAATCGCACAATCTAAAAATCTGGTAGCCCTCGTGCTTATAAGTTATTTTCTTTTTGGTCACATTCCAGAATCTTTGTGGGGACTATCGACTTTGCAATATTTTGAAGTTTATAATAATTCTCTTTCTGGTCACATTCCAGTGTCTTTGGGAGGATTGTCATCCTTGAAATATTTAGATATTTTTAATAATAACTTGAGTGGACATGTACCGAAAAGTCTTGGACAACTTGCAAAGCTGGATGTAGTATGGATATTTTCCAAGGTGCTATATCTAAGTTCACTTTGCAAGATTAAGACAATTCGGTGGAGCTGAAAATCATTTGGTCTTGCAAGTGGGTCCAACTTGGGTTCCTCAATTTCAACTTGATATGCTAACACTAGGCGCATGCCAACTGGGGCCACAATTTCCACCATGGCTTCAGAGTTCAGTCACAAAAGAATTTAGCGGTTCTGGATCCATCCAACAATGGATTTCAGATGTCATTCCCAATTGGTTTTGGAACTTATCTTCCGAGGTTTACATTTTAAATCTCTCTCGCAATCATTTCCATGGTCAGATTGTTGATATGCCTTTAGTTTTTTCTATTTCGACAATAGTTGATCTAAGTTCTAATCACTTCAGATGTACGTTACCCCATATATCTTCAGGTGCAATTACACTGGATCTCTCTAACAATTCATTTTCAAGATCTATTTCCCCCTTCTTATGTTACAGGATGGATCAACCAAAGAATTTGCAACTTCTTAATCTAGAGGGAAATCTTTTATCAGGAGAAATTCCCAATTGTTGGATGAGCTGGGTTGGGCTTGAATTCCTAAATTTAGGAAACAACAATCTAACTGGAAAAATTCCAAGCTCCATGGGATCATTAAATCACCTCAAATCGTTGCATTTGCGTAATAATAGCCTTTTTGGAGAACTACCTATCTCATTACATAACTGTACTGGGTTAGCGGCTATGGACTTGGGTGAAAATGAATTTTCAGGAAGCATACCAACATGGATTGGAGAGAGACTTGTTAATCTCAAGATCCTCATCCTACGGTCAAATAAGTTGCACAACGGCATTCCCGAAGAACTTTGTGCACTCATTTCACTTCAAATCTTGGACCTTGCACATAATAATTTATGGGGAAGCATACCAAGATGTTTTAGGAATCTAAGTGCCATGAACATACAGCAAAACTCAAGTGATCAGATGTTTAATGGCTCTAATGCTACCATTGCATACTTCTTTAATGGTATTATGGAGAATGCATTACTAGTGATGAAAGGGAAAGTGCTTGGATATAGCACCATCCTTCAACTGGTAACGAGCATGGACCTTTCAGGTAACAATTTATCAGGAGATATTCCCAAAGCTTCTCGGGCTTCGATCGTTAAATTTGTCGCATAATATTTTAACGGGAAGGATTCCTGAGAATATTGGTTCTATGATATTATTAGAGTCCATTGATTTCTCTACAAACCATCTTATTGGTGCAATCCCTCCAAGCATGGCAAGTTTGACATTCCTAAGTCACTTGAACTTGTCCAATAACAACTTGAAAGGTGAAATACCACTAAGCACTCAGTTCCAAAGTTTTAATGCATCTTGCTTTGTTGGCAACAATCTTTGTGGGCCTCCACTTGTTCACAATTGCAGTGTAAATGATGCAACACCTACTTCTAGAAATGGAGGAGGCAATGAAGGCAAGGGACCTGAGGTGGATTGGTTTTATGTGAGCGTGGCACTTGGTTTTATTATGGGCTTTTGGGGTGTATTTGGTCCTGTACTGTTCAAAAGGTCATGGAGATTGGTATGCTTTGAGTTGATGGATAGAATGTGGCATAAATTCTCTGTTCTTATAGGTGTGTGAAAATAGATGTTATTTTAATTGAGTGGTGATCATCATTCAACTGTAGACTAAGCTGTAATTTTATTCTGCAAAAGTTGATTATATGAATGACATCTAAATCATAGATATTTGCTTGCATCCTCCTGTTAAGCAAACTCTTATTAAACAAGAGCAAGAGTAGCAGTTTTTGTAATGCATTGATGTAGTACATATTTCCTAGATAGTATAGATTTTTTTTTTTTTTCCCCACCTTTTTTATTTAACCTGAGTGCGATTTTAAAATAGTTTTTAAAAATTAAATATAATGAAAGAATGAAATTTAGGTAATGGATACAAAATTAATTTGAAAATGACTTTGAAAAATTAAATAAAAAAAATTAGAGTGACAAAGTTGGTAATGATATGATTTGCACTATTTGTTAGATCTGGGAGAGAACTTGAGTAAGTCCGATGGGATTAGGGATGACAAACAGTTAATTCGATATGGGTTTTTTAGAAGTATTCCATCCTCATCCCACTAAGTTAAACGGATTACCGACCCTAAAGAGATAAAATGCTAGTGAAGTTATTGTACTATATATATAGTAACCAAGGGCCTTGTAGCTAGACATGTCAATGAATCGAATTTTGATTTGAATCGAAAAAAATTTCAAATGAAGATGAATTTGATATTCAATTTTTCCATATTAGGTTGGTGATACTATTAGACGATTTGAGATAAAAGGTCTCTCATTGAAAGATGTAATTAATTTTGATTCTTTCTATTTTCTAGATGTAATTAATTTTAATTTTTTATATTTTCTACTATTTATCCCTTGTGTTCTATATCTATTTGTGAATTCATTATTGGCAATTGTGTGTATTATCACTGTATCTGAAGACAACCAGGTTTTCTGGGGAAAACTAGGGTTTTTAGATTCAAATGATTGATTTTGAAAGTTTTAAAGGTCATGGATTAGTTTTTTCTCGTTGCTTGTTGTTGGATTGGGATAGTGGAGGGGTACATTATATTATTGTTTGTCTATTAGTTCTCAATTGTGCGGAGTAGAGTAGTTTGGTAGCTTGCAAAGTCATCACCTTGAGATCACGGATTCAAATCTCTTCGCTACATTGTCATTTTATTCTCGGATTTTTTTTTTTTTTTTTTTTTCTTTTTTCCCTCTCTATCCCATTCTTATTGTAGGTGGTGGTTGCTGTTTACTTTTTCCCTTATTGCAGTCATTAATGAACATGCTGAAAGTTAAAGAGCCATTTCCTTTGATTAGTTGAAACCAGTAGAGAAAACGTCTCCTGTTTGGTCTGAGCTGGACTCTTGGATGATGGACTTCCATTTCATGTTGTATCAGTTATGAAAGTAGGTCATTTCAGCTGCTGAGTTTTTTTGTTTGTGTATACATGTGTATATATATCCGCTGAGATCACGGGTTCCTATCCTTTTAAGAATAATTTATTGTTCAAAGACAGCAGAAAAAAGGAAAATGGTTTGATTTCTTTCACAGTTTCACTAGATGCCTTTTTGAACTTTTTTTGAAAACGGAATTTAAAACTACATAATTTTTTTAGAATACTAAAAATTATTTTATATTCTTGGGGTTATTGAAATTATTTTAGACTACAGTAATAGCTATTTTAAAATGACATAATTGTACAGGCACAAAATCCAAATTGGAGGAGAAAATTTCCACGAGATGGAAAACTTTTGGCACTAAAAATGAAAGTGGAAGACCAGAAGAAAAGAGTTCCTTGAAAATGAAAGTTAAAGACTAGACGCATAGACTTGTTATACAAGCACTTGCGTTGATCTTATTATTGGCTAAAGTCTCTACCTAAGACGATACGGCAAATTTTGGCTAAAGTCTCTAGCTAAGATGATACGGCAAATTTTAGAATAATCGAGCATGGATATGTTAAAAAATAATAATATAATATACCATTATATATAAAGAATAATAATTTTTACACATTTTATCCATACACTTGTGAATGAAATCACTAATTGGAAGTTTAGAACTAAATGTTGGTTAATTTTGTTTTCTTAAATTTCATATTATTCTTCTAATATATTTTAAATTGCATTGAATTCCATTACCCCTACCCTGGCCTAAAAGTGTCTCAAGCGTGTTTTTGTCGTGTTACGTGTTTAAAATATATATCTATATATAATATTTAAATTCCAAGACACTTCTAGTGCGCGGCAGTATCCGCGAGTCTGACACATGTCTGAGCATCCTCAGACACCCCTAGGTACAATGTCCGTGCATTCTAGGTCTCTAGTCATCCGCGTCCATGGTTGGTTTTGTCTCACAAACTTGGTGCTCTGTTCTAAGACTTTTGATGGAGATGCTGAAGTCACAAAATGACCAATGCTCTCCCAAAGGGTATCTGTTGGCCCATGAAAACCACTTTTTTTTTTTTTTTTCTTCTGAAAAACAATAACTCTGGTAGATAGATATCCAAGTTAAATTGATTAGATTAATATTAGGGTAAGTTATTCTGGTGGGGTGCATTAAGGGTTGGAGATGGTTATAAACCTGTCATTTATTGAGAAAATGACAAATGCTCTCCCAAAGGGTATCTGTTGGCCCATGAAAACCACTTTTTTTTTTTTTCTTCTGAAAAACATGAACTCTGGTAGATGGATATGTAGGTTAAATTGATTAGATTAATATTACAGTAAGTTATTCCGGTGGGGTGCATTAAGGGTTGGAGATGGTTATAAACCTGTCACTTATTGAGAAAATTCCATTCACATGATAAGATTTTAAAACCACAAGTTAACTCCCAAGGCAGGAGAGTCCAAGTCAGCCCAGGAGAATTTTTAAGTCTTGGAATGAAAGTCTCTTCCTCCACTACCAGACCACAGTTCCTCTTCCCCAGCCTAAATGCCCTTCTGAACTAGTTCGGTTCTTTTCTTCATTTTTGGTCACATCACATACATGATCATGAATAACTTCATTGCAACATTTGCTGTGCTTCTCTTGTTTTGGTTTCTATTGGCAGACACTTCCATCTTTAGCTCAAGTGATGGACAACCACCAACTGGTATTCTTTGCAGCGAAAAGGAAAAAAGAGCCCTTCTAAGCTTCAAACATGGTCTCACAGATCCTGCAAACAGGCTATCGTCATGGTCTGTTCATCAAGACTGTTGTCAATGGACAGGAGTCCACTGCGACAATGTAACAGGCAGAGTCATTGAGCTCGACCTCCACAATCCATATGATATCGTCAGTTATGACTCTTATGAGATGTACAAGTTGGGTGGTAAGATTACTCCCTCGTTGCTGGAATTAGAATTTCTAAGCTACTTGAACTTGAGCTGGAATGATTTTGCAGGTGCGAGTATTCCAAGTTTCTTAGGTTCTATGAAATGTTTAAGATATCTTGACCTCTCAACAGCAGTATTTGGGGGGGCGGTTCCTCATCAGCTTGGGAATCTCTCAAGCCTTCGCTATCTCAATTTAGGTGGAAATGAACTTTCTTTGGAAAACCCTAGTTGGATTGCTCATCTTTATTCCTTGGAATACCTTGACATGAGTAGCATTGATCTTCACAAGGCAACCGATTGGCTTCAAGCATTGAGCATGCTCCCTTCCCTTTCAGAACTGCATTTGTCCCTTTGTCGACTTGATAAAATGACTCCTCCTCAGAGTTATGTTAATTTTACATCTCTTGAAGTCCTTGATTTTTCTGCCAACCGTTTTAATTGCAAGATACCTAATTGGTTGTTTAATCTCAGCAATAGTCTTGTTTCCATTGATCTGAGCTTCAATTATCTATATGGTCACATACCAAGTAGCATATTAAATCTTCACATGTTGAAAAGTCTGTATTTGCAGGACAATCATCTTTCTGGGCAAATTCCAAATAATATTGGCCAGCTGAAACATCTCGAATATATTCTTCTTTATATGAACTCATTGTCCGGTCCCATTCCTACATCTCTCGGAAACTTATTGTCCTTAAGGGAGTTGTATCTTTCTAGTAATCAACTGAATGGTACTCTTCCAAAGAGTATTGGGCGGCTTCCAAATCTAGAGACCTTACACATTGGAAATAACTCCTTAGGAGGCATTGTTTCTGAAGTGAATTTCGCGAAACTCTCAAAATTGAAGGTTCTCGAAATTTCTTTAAACTCTTTCTCCTTTAAGGTGAATTCTGATTGGGTTCCTCCCTTTCGACTCGAGTCCATTGCAATGGGTTCCTGCAAGATGGGTCCAAAGTTTCCTGCATGGCTACGAACACAAACATCTCTTAAGCAGTTAGACATTTCGCAGTCGGGAATTTCTGATGCAGCTCCAGACTGGATTTGGAATTTGGCTTCACATATGGAGTTGATCAATCTCTCTGACAACCAGATCAACGGTAACATATCAACCGTCTTGCTAAATTCTAGTGTCATTGAATTGGGATCTAATTCCTTTAAAGGCCATCTGCCACATCTATCACCAAATGTTAAAGTCCTGAATTTGGCAAATAATACATTTTCTGGATCCATTTCCTCTTTCCTGTGCCAGAAGGTGAATAGAGACAATAATTTAGAAGTTCTGGACGTGTCAAATAACCTTTTATCAGGTGAACTTTCTAATTGTTGGATGTATTGGCAATCTTTGACCCATATAAATTTGGGGAGCAATAACCTGTCTGGTAAAATTCCTAGCTCAATGAGTTATTTATCTCAACTTGAATCATTGCACTTGCATGATAATAGCTTCTTAGGAGAGATACCGGAATCGTTGAAGAACTGCACGTCATTGGGGCTCATTGATTTAGGTGAAAATGAATTCACAGGAGTAATGCCAAGCTGGATGGGAGAAATAACAACTCTAATGGCCCTTCGTTTGAAATCCAATAGAATTGTCGGCAATATTCCTCCACAAATATGTCAGCTTTCTTCTATTATAGTTCTGGACCTTGCCAACAATAGTCTGTCAGGAACTATTCCAAAATGTTTGAATAATATCAGCGCAATGGCTGAGATAGATACTTTAGATTCTGAATATTTTGAAGCTTTAGAGTATGGGAATGACTATGGCTCCTACATTGAGACACTCTGGTTGGTCACAAAAGGGAGGAACTCAGAGTACAGAGGCATTCTTAAACTTGTTAGGAGCATAGACCTTTCAAGTAACAGACTGTCTGGGCCAATCCCTCCTCAGCTATCAGGTCTTCATGCATTGCGTTTTCTGAACTTATCTCATAATCACTTGAGAGGTAAGATACCAGAGAAAATCGGGGGCATGACAATGTTGGAATCCCTGGATCTTTCGAAAAATTATTTGTCAGGTGAAATTCCTCAGAGCATGTCTAATTTGACATTTCTTAATTACTTGAATTTGTCCTACAACAACTTGTCTGGAATAATCCCTTCAAGCACCCAGCTTCAGAGCTTTGATGAAGCTAGCTTCATCGGCAATGCTGAACTTTGTGGAGCTCCTCTCTTAAAGAATTGTACAACAGAGAGGGAATATCAAAGTGAAATCCCTGTGGGCCAAGATAAAGAAGAATCTGAAATGTTTTGGTTTTATATAGGGATGGGACCTGGATTCGCTGCTGGCTTTTGGGGAGTTTGTGGTGTTCTTTTCTTTAAGAGGACTTGGCGGCATGCTTATTTTAAATTTCTTGATGACATGAAAGACAGGATCTATGTGGCCACACTGCTACAAGTGAACTGGTTTTGCAAGAAGTTTAAGAGATCCAGGTGATGTCCAGTGACAGGCATCAATCAAGTTTTTAGAGGTAATGGCTTCAAAGTTCCTTTAATGGTTGTTTAGTTGAAGTGTCTACTTTGTTCTTGCTGTTATAGTTATAAAATAAATTGAGCATTGTGTGGTTTGTATTATGTGAGCATGGCACTTGGTTTTGTTATTGGCTTTTGGGGTGTATTTGGTCCTATACTGTTCAAAAGGTGTTGGAGATTTGTATGGTTTGAGTGATGCATAGCATGTGGCATAAATTGTGTTTCTGTAGGTATGTGTAATTCTATGTAGTCATTTTGATTGAGTGGTGATCATCATTCAATTATAGAGTATGTTGTAATTTAATTATGCAAAAGTTGATTACATGGATGATATCTAAATTATATATATTTGTTTGCACTTTGCATTCTCCTGTTAAGCTTTAAGCTTTGGATTATTTCTATGTTGGGATGCTAACAAAGTTTCAAGTTAGGGTGTGGGCCAAAGTAATTGTTGTTTTTTTTTTAGTAGAATAAATTGGTAATGATTATACTATTCTCACACACGTACGAAGGCTCGATCCCCTAACCTTCTTTTAGAAAGTAAGGACCTGATACACTCGCCCATTGGTAAAATGATAGTTGTTTACCACAAGGGGCACACACAAACACACAAAAAGGGCGTTGGAAGTAAAATTTACCATCTGATGAAAAGTAATCTACTCCATTACAGTATAAGCAGATGAAATAAGTCATCTATACTAATGCATATATGTGGAATATTGTGTCGAACAACGATAATAGAATTTGGGCACAGTGAGGACAAAGCACATCTAATTAGGGGAAGTAATTTCTGAGAAATAAACGTACCTCAGCAAGAATCATGGAATTGGAAGAAGATGTTATAACTCCATCAACAAGTTGGATCTATCTTCCACTGTATGTGCCCTATGGAGAGAGAGCGCAACGCTCGAATTTTCAGAGGCTCTGTATCCACCCAATCAAATAATTTTTTACAGAGCATTTGCGATCTCATCAGAGGATGCAATTAGGGCTATCCATGTCTGTGATCTTCCAGATTCGTCTTCATCAACCAACCTTGCGTAGAAACAACGAAGCAACCGTTGCAATCTCTCTGTTACCCGAAAATATTGACTCCGAGAAGAAGGTTAAATGAAGAAGATGGGTTGGGCTGCTTCTCTTATGTTGCCTTTTGTTTGGGTTTTTGACTGGCCTCTCCAAGACTGTTTGGTGGTCCGCTCCATTTTTCATTTCTACCTGTTCATTAATTTTTTTTTTTTCCTAATACAATCTGAATTTCCGGAAAAAAACACACAAATATATATATATATACACACACTAGGAAAAGGCAATGAATGTTTTGTAACTTCTCTCATTTTTTTTTTCATTTTTTCTTTTTTTTCTAATTGTTGATTTGAAACTTGTAATAATAAACCTTACAAAATATAGCAATTTTGTAACTCTTTTTATGTTAATTAATAAATATTTTTTTATATTAATAAATAAATACTGAAATATTTTGAAATTGGTGGTAGAGTTTGAGTTTTTGTAGAGTAATAAATTCTTTTAGATTTTTATATTAATACGGAAATATTTATATTTAATTTTTTTTTATTTTAATACTGAAATATTTAAGTTTTGCATAGTAATAAATTCTTTTAATTAATTTGAATTTTATTAAGTAATTTGTAAATTAAATTTTATTAGGTAATATTTAAAAAATTATATATATATAATATTAAAGATTTGAATTTTAATAGGTAATTTGTAATTTGAATTTTATTAGAAAATTTGAAATTTAGTATAATTTTAAATTTACAATAGAAATTCAATTATACTAATCATACATTAGATTTAAATTGATATAAAAATTTATTGTATGGAGTTTGTGATTTTTTGGAAGACCCTAGGTTATATTTTATTTTCTTTAAATATATCATTTTATAATGTGATATAGTTTTAAAGAAAATATATAAGGTAATTTGTAAAAGAGTTTTATAGAAATTATTTTATTTTATTTAAATATATCCTTCTAAAATTAAATTTTCTTTTATTAAAAAACTCATAATATATAGATAAATACAAGGTTATATGTGATAGAGTTCTCTTTTTATATTAATTAATAATTATTTTTATATTAAAAAATAAATATTAAAATGCTGAAATTCTTTACACTTTTATATTTTATTTATATGTATTATTATATATTTTCTTTAAATATATTCTTGTATAATGTGATAAAATTTTAAAGAAAATAAAATAGGTAATTTGTGGTAAAGTTTTAAATAAATTATTTTATTTTCTTTAAATATATCTTTATCTAATTAGATTTTCTTTTATTAATAAACTCATGATAAATAGATAAATACATGTTATATGTGATAGAGTTTTAAATAAAATAAAATAGTTAATTTGTGGTAAAGTTTAGTTAAATTGTGTTACAGTTTTATAGAAACTCTCTAAATACATCATTATCTAATGTAATAGAGTTTCATTGAAAATAAAATAGGTAATTTGTAGTAAAATTTTATATAAATTATTTATTTTCTTTAAACATATATATATCCTTGTCTAATTATATTTTCCTTTATTAAAAAAACTCATAATAAATAGGTAAATAAATAATATGTATTAGAGTTTTTATAAAACATCTTTTAAAAACACTTTTTATATGAATTAATAAATATTTTAATATATTAATAATTTTTGTCTAATTATATTACCTTTTAATAAAAAAGATTATAATAATAGGTAATTTGTGATAGAGTTTTAGAAAAAAATATTTTATTTTTTATATTAATAATTCTTGTTTAATTAGATTTTTTTTTATTAAAAAAAAACTCATAATAAATAAATAAGTATGTAATTTGTGTTAGAACCTCTTTTTATATAAATTAATAAATAATTTTTTATATTAATAATAATTGTCTAATTAGATTTTCTTTTATTAAAAAACTCATATTAAATAGATAAATATGTAATTTGTGTTAGTGTTTTATAAAAACTCTTTTAAAGCCACTTTTTGTATCAATTAATAAATAATTTTTTATATTAATAATAATTATCTAATTAGATTTTCTTTTATTAAAAAACTCATAATAAATAGATTTAATTTTATTAATAAAGTCATAATAAAAGCTAATTTGTCGTAGAGTTTTAAAAAAAATTATTTTATTTTATATATCAATTAATAAATATTTTTTATATTAATAATTCTTGTTTAATTAAATTTCCTTTTAATAAAAAATTTAAAATAATAAATAGATAAATATGTTAATTTAAATTTTATTATGTAGATTTTAGAGTTTTATAGAGTTTTTTTTTATATAAAAACTCTTGTTATATCAATTAATAAATAATTTTTTATATAAGTTAATAAATACTGAAACTCTTTACACGTTTAATAATAGTATGGATAAAAACTCTTTTTATAAAAATTTTATATTAATAATTCTTCTCTAATTAGATTTTCTTTTGTTAAAAAGCTGATAATAAATAAATAAATAAGTAATTTGTGTTAGAGTTTAATAGAAACTCTTTTAAAAACTCTTTTTATATCAATTAATAAATATTTTTTATATTAATAATTTTTGTGTAAATAGATTTTCTTTTATTAAAAAATTCATAATAAATAGACAAATAAGTAATTAGTGTTAGAGTTTTATAGAAACTCTTTAAATATATCTTTATCTAGTGTAATAGAGTTTTATTGAAAATAAAATAGGTAATTTCTAATTGAGTTTTATTACGTAGAGTGGTTTTTTTAAATAAATAAATAAATAAAAAACTTTTTTCATGTCAATTAATAAATATTTTTTATATAAATAAATAAATACGGAAACTCTTACACATTTAATAATAATATAGATAAAAACTCTTTTTATATCAATTAATAAATATTTTTTTATATAAAGAAATAAATACTAAAATTTTATATAAATAAATACTGAAACTCTTTGGCAGAACTTCTGTATTTTACTCTTGAATGCTGGATTTCTAGAATTCTCAATTCCTGTACCCCTTTCTCCTTCCTCAATACCTCTATTTATAGGCTTCTTGGATTAATAAGATGATATACATGTGTCCTTTCTTGATAATGACATATCATAACTGGGCTGGATTGGTTATATTGTGATAATTATCTATAAATAAATAAAAAAAAAACTAATTTTTTTTATATCAATTAAAAAATCTTTTTTTATATAAATAAATATTGAAATACTTTGCACATTTAATAATAGTATAGATAGATATAGGTACGGTTAAGATTTGTATGTGGAAACTCTATTAAAACCATATTTACATAAAACTAAAATTAATATTTTCCAAATTATTTCTTATTTAGGCAAGAGATTCATTACAAAAGTCAACATAAAATAGTCAAATATTCTTTGCTTACAAACAATTCAATTTCTCAATATTCTTTGCTAACAAACAATCAATTGGTCAATTTGCTTAAAGGAGATGATTCCTTTATGAATAATAATTTAAGGATCCCTTTATGAATAATAATTTAACGATCCAATTAGTTAGTTATAGAATTCAATTCATGTGTAATGTCATTATTACATCATGTGATGGAATTCACCATTCTTTTTATATAAATTGAATTCAGGAACTACCGAATTCGGTCCCTAACGCTATGTTTGTTAAGAAAGAAAGAAGAGGGGCGGAAGAGAAATAGGAACGAAAGAACAAATTTCCTTAATTCGGTAGAGATGATATAAGGAAAGAAAGAATAATTTCACAAATTTTCATCAATTCCATAAATAAAGTAAGGGATAATTTTAAGGGATAATTACGTATAAATGGGGTTAGGGCTCCGTATTTACTCAGAGGCGGAGTCAAAGTTTCATATTTCCCTAAAATGAATTGCTGACGTGGCACATGAATTATTACTGTTCAAGAAATGTTTTGCCAAAAATGTCCTTCTCACTTTTTTCGGTGTTGCCTAAAATGCCCTTTCTCCATAATTTAATATATTGCCCTAATTCGTTCGGTAAATACGATCTTCTTTGGCCCTAAAAATAAAATTCTCTCATTCGCTGCTCTCTCTCATCGCTGCTCTCTCTCTCTCTCTTTCTCCACGACTCTTTCTAAGCCGGTCCCTCCACCCTCTCTCTCTAGCTTTATCGCTGTAGGAATTGAGAAACCCAGCTCAATTTTCAGTCCAGCTACAATGGGCTCAGAAGAGGGATCAAGGGTTCTCGGTGAGCTTCAAACCATACATTTGTCAGTGCATTTTCATTGTTTCAGTTGAATTTTTCTTGTTTTCTTTTTTCGGCTGTAAATTTGGATTGAGTTATGATGATTTGGTGTTTCTTAAGCTTTTTTGTTGTAATGGTTCTTGTTTTTGTGTTTTCTTCTTATTGTAGGCTATTGGGTTTTCTAAAATTAGGGTTTTCTTCCTATTGTAGGCTATTGGGTTTTGTAAAATTAGGGTTTTCTTCCTATTGTAGGCTATTGGGTTTTCTAAAAATAAATATAGAAACTACACAACAGGAGCCAGCTGCAACTCCTTTTTTTTTTTTTCACTCAATCTAATAGGAAAAATGTAGAGAGCGTGATTTTACATCATGGATCGCTGGCACTTATAAAATGTTTTACATAGCACTTGAAAAACAAGAGTTCAAATTTGAGGAGTTGTCACTTAAGAAACAAGGAATTACTCTTATCGTGCACTATGGTTGGTGTCTCTCAAATTCGTTGTGAATCAGTTGCTCTGTTTCCAATTTATTTTAATTTTTATTTTTTTTTTAAAAGAAATTGTCACTAAAATTTTCTTACTTCATCATCAATCAATTGCACAGAGCACCATCACATCAATCACTACAGACTCAACTGATTGATTTAACTGTCTAACAAGCTATTGGTTGTTTGTGAATAGGCGAGTAATGGTGAGGAGCCAATGAAGCTGAAGCTATATTCTTCCTGGGGGAGCTCTTGCTCTTGCCGTGTTCGTATCGCTCTCAACTTCAAAGGTCTCTCTCACTCTACTACTTTCGCTCTCTAAATTTTGATCAGTCAATTTCTTCTGCCGGTTTCACTTTCTAAAACCCTGATTTTTTATTTGATTTTAGTTAAAAAAAAAAATTTTTTTGTTAATTATTGACCATTAGTTATCGCCTCTTTCAACATAGATCTCAAATATGAGTACAAAGCAGTTGATGTCATGAAATGAGAACATTTTAGTCCTGGTGAGAACATACATGGTGTCTCAAGAAATTTCTTGTAGTATTTAGGCTTATTTATATGATGATAAAGTATGATATTTATAATAATTAACATATTGGGTGTCTGGCATTAATGTTACACTATGGACATTCAAACTTCAGAATTCATTTTTTGTTCACACATTATGATCAGTAACTTTTGTTGGTGGTGGATAATTTATCAAAGAAAGTTACTTTCAGCTGGAAATAGACATCAATTTAAAGGAGAAGTCACCCTCTCTTGAAAAGAGTCATAAGCTCTCTTCACTGGCTATTGGATTGAGAAAAATATCGTAATTTGTGAATGTAAAAACACAGTCTGAGAATCTTATATCAGTCCTATCCATAAAGAGAATTCATGGCTCTTGTCAACTGGAGATCTTTGGATAGCTTTACTATTAATTTAAAAGGTTTATTTGGAAATGCAGAAATGTAACACTAATTTCATAAGTTAGTGTTTGTCTTAACTTTTTGATCCATTTCATGCATCTAATAAGTGAAAACAAAATAGAAACTTGATTATTATCTATTGCTTGTAATATTATATATATATTCAGTTTGGCCTTATAAAATAGAGTCTTGAACGGTCGTTGCAATTTAATCATTGGCCTAAAAGTTTTTGGGACTCTAGCTCCATATTCTTTTTTGGTAGTCTTTATATATCTTGTTAATGTGTTATCTGTTTTTTGAGTATAGAATATTTAAATATCTTGTCAATATCTTGCTATTGTAGGCTATTGGGTTTTCTAAAAAGAAAGATAGAAACTATTAGATATAAGGGGACTACACAAAAGGAGCCGGCTGCAACTCCTTTTTTTTTCACTCAATTTAATAGGAAAAATGTAGAGAGCGTGATTTTACGGGTTGGATCGCTGGCACTTATAAAATGTTTTACATTGCAATTGAAAAACAAGAGTTAAAATTTGAGGAGTAGTCACTTAAGAAGCAAGGAATTACTCTTATCGTGCTCGTATCATACTCTTTAAATACTAACCAATATGTGTTCCTTACTTTTTAAACTTAGTGCTTTCTAGACAGTGGCTTTAAATTGAATGTACCCACTAAATGGTTGATTTGTTAAAATAAGCTATATCCTATTATGCACTAAAATAATTGGATTGGTTATGTACTTTCTGCTACAATGGTTTTCACATAACATAATTGTCTGTGTTCGATGATTAACACTCGCAATCAGCATCTTTCTTGAGCCTCTTTGTTCTTTTGAAAGAATATTCTTTGAGCATTTGACTTGACCAATATATGAAAAATGATATATCTCAAATTTCTGTTGTTTCGAGACAGGAAACCTTCACTGACTTCAATTTTTTGTAAATAATGACAGGATAAGTTCTCATCTAGTGAAGATAAAGTGGAAGTTGTTATTAAGATTTTTTAAATTGATGTCATTCCTGTTATTGTGAACTTCAGAAGGTTAGTTTCTATAATCCTCTTAAGAATGTATAATCCTCTGAAAAATACCCCTGCACACTATCATACTCTTTAGGATATATAATCGAAATCGTTATAAATTATAGGGATTATTACACATAAATGGACTTAGGGTATCATATTTACTAAGAGATTGAGTCAAAGTCCCATAGTTTCTTTAAAATGGGTTTGACCCAAAAGCTGAGGTGGCACATGAAAAAATACTGTTTGATATTTCTGTTGCCTAAAATACCCTTCTTCCTATTTTATGTGTTGCCTAAAATGCCCTTTTCTACACTTGCCTAATTTCAAGCCCTAAGGCCTTTCATATTCCATTCGGTGTAACCCTCTCTCACGACTCTTTCTCCCTCACTTGTTTCCTGCGATACAGATACAATCTGCCATGGCACGAACAATCTTCGATCTGCTAAAGGGAAATCAAATACTCAGGCTCAACGGTTCCTCTTTCCCTCTTTGCTGAAACCCTAACCTTTCTCTTCCTAATTTCTGGTGTAGCGGCAATAACTGGACGGTTGCAAACAATTGGGGTTTTTTACCGTCATCTCAGCCTCCGGTCATGTTATAACTCTTGAAATAGGTACTTTGACCTAATTAGAGCCCTAATGCTCTTTCATATTTCTATTTGTGCAGACCCTTCTCTCTCCCATTCTCAAATGAGACCTAGCCCTCACTCTATTGAATCCATCAATGAAAGCCTAACCCTTTCTAAGCACTGATATAACTTTGCCTCAATCACAAAGGCTGATTGTTTGAAGCTTTGTCTTTTGCAAGTTTCACCTTCAGAGGAAAATCGCCCAGGTACTGGCCTTGTTCTCCTTTCTTCCTTTTCTAAACATTCATTGATCTTTATTATTCTGTTTTCTTCCTTCTCTGAACTCTCATCAATTTTCTAATTTTTTCTTCAATCGTAGAAGTTATTTCTTCAAGCATAGGGATAAGCCCTAACCCTCTCTAACCCGGGTACTATTTTCCAATTTCCTCTTTCATCTCTGCCTTCCCCTAGAAAGTTGTAGAGTCTCTCTGTAAATGATACTATGTGTTGAAAATTTTAATCAATTAAGTTGTTGTTACTTTCTGCTGACATGATTTCAATTCATGTGTTGTTTACATATTCACTAGATTTGAGGATTCATATGCTGTAAGCTGTGTTTTTCTGTCTTATGAAGTTGCTGGTTTTTTTTATTTTCTTTTATTTATTTATTTTTTTAATAGAAGAATGATTCAGTTTTATCCTTTTTGGTTTTGGTTGTGCTACTGCTCCAATTGGGTGCATACTAATTTGCAATAAAAAGTGGAACTAAACTTTCTTGTTTCTCCAAAGATAAGATTAGAGGATTTTTTTTACTTTAAAAAAAAAAGATAAAAAAATATTAGAGGATTTTTCAAAATAACTGCATACCAGTAATACTGGTAATTTCTTTGTAGTCTCATTGTAAATATGACTATGATTACTATTGATAACTCCTCTGTTCATGGTAGGTGTGATGGCAATAAAATTATTGGTTATATATTATGCAAGGAAGTAAATAAGTCAAATCCAAAAGTTAAGGGAAAAATAACTGTGATGTTAATGAGTTCTCATTGGGAAACACTTGCAACTAATCATGCAGAATTTCATAAAGTTGTGGTAAATCTCAAATTTCTGTTGTTTCGAGACAGGAAACCTTCACTGACTTCAATTTTTTGTAGATAATGACAGGATAAGTTCTCAGCTAGTGAAGATAAAGTGGAAGTTGTTATTAAGATTTTTTAAACTGATGTCATTCCTGTTCTTGTGAACTTTAGAAGGTTAGGTTCTATAATCCTCTTAAGAATATAATCGAAATCACTATAAATTATATTAACCCAAAAAGACAATCAGAGCTACTTCACCAAAAACCCATAAGCCTGAACTCTCTTCAAGGACTTCACAACTGTGACTAGTACCATGTGATGAGAGGTTATATACAAATTTATAAACTCAATCTACCATATAGCACAAATCCATGTATAATGGGTAAGGCAGTCAAGTAGTTCCTAATATAGTAGTAGTTATGTAAGGAAGAAGCTCTTCAATATTGGTATGTATAGAAGAGACTACGTACCTATGCTATGTCTGACTGTGTAGTTAAAAGTGCTATTTTATAGCCAGAAGTTAGACACATACGCGATAACTAAGTGGTTGCCATAGGGAATATCGGAAAGAAGTAGTACCTTAATCTGCTACAAAATAAGGAACTACGACTACAAAATATTTGCTACAAGATATGGAGTATATATGTATTGGCTACTAACTACCTCCTGGGACATAGTATGCACTACCTCCAATAATGATACTAACATTATATTTCTTCAATTATTTGGTACAATTTCAAGAATCTTGTTTAGTCACTTTTGTTTTTTTAGATAATTACTCCAAAAATATTATTTTTAAGTTTTCTAGTTAAGTTTAATGGTGGTTAATAGCATGCTTTTTACATACGTGCTTTAATTTTGGTGAGAAGGTGAATATAATGATTATGGAAGTATCAACTAGGTATAATCTCTTATATAGGAATAAGTAGTTGATATATTCTACCAACAATTGCAGTTATCTTATACAATAAATGTGTTAATTATTTCATCTTTGTCTTAGTTTTGCATCTTTAATCTTATGACTTTACTTCTCAATTATTAGGGATTAGATTCCATATTATGCCTATTTGATTACTGAAATGTCACAATTTTCTCCCCTTACCAGAAACATATGCATACTAAAGATTTCTTTCTATTAAAATGTTGAATTCCAAGCGAATAATGTACTTCTTTTGTAGATTTTATACCTCAAGTTGCTAAAATTTTGTTCCAGACATTCCATCAAGCTAAAGTACAATTATTTCTAATAACGTAACAGTAGAAGTGCATGTTATTCCCAGCCATGAAAATAGTATTTTCTCTCTATTTTTTTTTCCTTGGCAAACTAGAAGGAGAAAGGACTCGAACACAGGAAGCTGGCCACTCTATCAATTAGGCCACTGGGTGATACTCTTTTCTCTATAGAATGAACAAGTTGACTGAAAAATAATTTAGGATAAGTAGATTATTGTTGATTAATTAATCTCATTTTGTTGGATTTGTCTTACTAATAATGGTGTCTATGCAAAATTTCATTTTGTAGCATATGTGGATGATGTTTCTTTGTGTATGTTGAGAATTAACAATGTAGGACAAAGGGCTAGCTATGTCATTAAATTTGTTTGCTAGAAGGCATGGACTTTGGTATTGATCATCCCAATCTTTTATAAAAGTTTAAGTCATTGCTTGGACTTTTTAAGTTAAGATGTAGGTTAAATTAGGCTAGAACACAACAATTTTGAACTGTCCATTATTTGGTAGCAGAGAAAATAAGGAAAGAAGAAAAACTTTAAGATTAACAAGTTTCTATAAAGGAGTAGAATTGTTACAAGATTCCATGTTTCCTAATTTCTTCTTATTTTCCCAATTTCTTGGCAACCAAACATAGTATAAAGTATAAGGACTTAGGAAAAGATTAGTTGAATGGACTTGTATCCAAATTTTCAGATTTTCCAATAGTTATTAGGAAGCCTTTTTATGCATAATGTACAATTTATTGCAAATTTCAATCACTTGTGAAAGTAGTACAGCAATTATTGAACCTTTTTTTACTATTTCATTGTTATTATTGTATATATGTTTGAATATTGTTGATGTAGCAAGTCTCATGATTGTTTTTTCCTTTATACCTTATGTGGATACATAATTTGAAACTTTGAACTAGCATTTAGAGACATCGTAGAGCATTCCTTGGCAGATTATCCTGTTAATTTAAGTTTTTCATGCGTTTCACCTATCTTTTAGATTTGATATTCATTTGTTTACAGAAAAAGAAGTCAATGGTCCAAATTTAATCAACAATTAAAACTAAGAATCTACAGTCACACAGACACATTTTCTCAATCTTTTGCTCCAACAGTGAGAAGTTGCAAAGCATGACGCGCGTATTTTATTTTGACTAACAATTATGATAACAAGGCTCCAAATTTCCCATCCTCCAGAACTTCTTAAGAACTCAATTCATTTATGCGAACCGAGCTGAGTAATTGGTTTATTTGAGTGAGTCAAGTTTGATCACAACTGTTTAAAAATTAACCAAGCTCAAACTAAGCTCAGACACTGCTTCTAACCAGCCAAGCTGAGCATAAGCTCTATAAAGTTGGCTTGACTCAGCTTGTTTACAGCCTACGAAATGGCTGATCTCATACTTAAATATGTCTCCTTATAGTGGCCAGTTTAAGCTTTCACCATGTCACCTGACCCCTTTTTTTTATCAAATATATATATATATATATATATATATATAAAGTAGCATTTTGAATACTAAAGAGTTGAACTATCACAAAAATATACTAGGCCATGTAGAAATTCCCACGTCTTGAAGAACCGGCTGGCTGGTGATTGTCCCTTCCACTTCCAAAACCTTTTCTCCTTTTGCTGATCGAAATGCAGAAAGGAGAGATGACCCTGATTGGGTCTTCAATTTTCTTATTGCCCTTTAAGAAAGACAAAAAAATTAATATTTAGAAGTTGGATTTGATGTGACCTTATTTATAAATTCATTATAGGATAAATTATTTAAACTTGAAACTTGAACGGAGACTCAAGAAAACGTCATCAGAATATCTCCCATCAGTTAACTGGACTCATGTACACATATATTTCTGAAAGTAACATGTATGTGTGAGATTTGTCAAACCACCAAATTACAAATTCTGAGTTTCAACAAGAGTATATCTAAAGAAAACAAGGGTTGAAGTAGTTTTTAGTTTAGCATACAGTTGCCAGTTTGAAGAGAGCCTTGCATTCCTAAGCATGCTAACTCTATTTTCTTTCATTAATTCTTTCTTTATTTCTTTGTTTCTGATGCACACTTTCTTATTTCTTTACACTTAGAATAGCCTTCCTTAATTTACAATTATAGTAACATAAAAGCTAAAGCATGTGGTTCGTATTTTGTAGCATAACTACTGCATAAGACTCAGCTTAAATGAAGACTGGACTTATAAATTTGAATATCTGTGTCATGTTCGATTTTCTATTAATAGTTAATAAGTTGGTGTATATGTCTTAAGATGACTGTTCGTGTTCATTCTAGCTTCTCGTGTTTATGGTTATCTTGTTCTGAGATTTGTAACTGTAATTCTTGTTTTGCAAACTAAATCCTATTTGGTGAAAATTTTTATGATCTTTTTTATATACTTTTTTTTTTATTTATGAATTTTAGTTATAAATATTTGTGAAGATAATGACTGAAACAGGATCTCCCTTTGCAGGATTTGAAAGACTAATTGGTAAATTTGGGTTGAACTTTAGTCTTGAACAAGCTGAAGGCCCTTATTGTGGATTATAATTTTTACAATTGCAGCACCCTACGGTCTTACCATATTTTAGAGTGCTTTCATCACTTCATACTGGTAAGTCATATCTTTAATTATTTAAATATATATATATATTTTTTATTCCAGTTTTTTTCATGCTAATAATAAATTGGATGTTAACCGCATGAAGCATAAATCTGTCAATTAAGACAGGCACCCAATTGTATATGAAACAAAGTACAATATAAAGTAACAAAATTTATTAATATATAAACAACAAAATTTTCATTTTTTTATTTTTTTATTTTCTTTTGTGTGTGTGTTTTTGTGTTTGAAGGTTGAAAGATTTGTGTAGTTATTCAGTTGTAGAAGCAACAAAAACACTTCCAGTGCTTCCCAAAAATAAAAATCATCATTATCATGGTGTTGTCATAAAACTTTATTTGAAAAAGGATAATTCTTAACTTATTTATT
The DNA here is from genome assembly GCF_030987335.1 of Cornus florida. Taxonomy (NCBI): domain Eukaryota; kingdom Viridiplantae; phylum Streptophyta; class Magnoliopsida; order Cornales; family Cornaceae; genus Cornus; species Cornus florida. Next base: position 53,427,406 of record NW_026775574.1, on the reverse strand, counting down.
TGACTCGAGAAACTGATGTTATTAATATTTGTGGGCCAATTTGGGTGCTTAATTGGTAATTGATTGTGTGTTTGAATTTTGAATGTCCTAGATTCAAAGGGGGAAGCCACATAAACTTGCACTGAGAATGGCATAGACTTTATAAGTTGTAACCTTCCAGCACAAAATGAGTAGTTGGTAGTCCAAAACTCCTCAATTAAAGGATCACAGTGCTGCTTATTCAGTCTATTAGACAATAATAAAACTCCCAAATATCTAATTGGGAGAATTAGGTTTTGAGTAGCAGTCTATATACCAGATCAGAATATGACACCTCTTTGCATTATTTGGAATCAAGCTAGAAATAGAAGTTAAAACTAAATTGAGCTATTGATTCTGTCAGTATTTTAACAGATTCAACATCCCAGCTGCGATTAACATAAGATCATCAACAAAAAGGTCCATTACTTATCCTCTGAGCTGAGCATTTCCAATGGTAATCGAAACCCCCTAGAGTTATTCTCTAATTAAAAATACGGGGTAGAACCTTCATTCCTATAACAAATGGTATGAGGACATTGGATCCTTCCTCCTTCCCTTATTAGGTAAACCATACAACCATTAACATCCAAGGAAAAGAACTTTTCAACAATTTCAATAAAAGAAATAAAAATAAAAACTGTAAGTGTTTTTTTTTTTTTTCCTTTTATCTATTCGATTGGGTTAAGTGATGCTTTATATATGCTTATTTTTGTGTGTTTTACCTATCATTAACGTGCTTAGTTGGATTAATTCCGAAGAATGTGTATTGAATTAATGAATTAGGAATATATGAGTACTCCCAAGTGCCTTTGTAAGCTAGCAAATTTGAGATTGAATCTTTTCAACATGTAATGTGTAGAAGTGCAAATTGGTAAATTTAAGTTGGACTGTTATGTCCATATATGTGCTCTATCCTTCCTTTTTGTATCTAATGTGCCTGTGTTGGTAATTTATTTGTAGATGTTGAATACCCGGTGTTCTCCAAATAAATTCAAGGAAACGGTTTGCAATTTAAGTGAAGACAAAAAGGTTGCCGTACAAGAGATTGGGTTTGGGTCCCTTTTAGACATCGAGTGTACCATTTTGAAGCGCAACCTGTGCTTATGGTTGGTAGAACACTTTGACCCTAGAACATCTCATCTCACCCTTGAATCTGGCGCTCGGATCCATGTTACGCCAAGTGACGTTGAAGAGGTACTTGGCCTACCCTCGGGAAGAGGAGAAGATGTGCCAAATTATATTGTACAAAGTGTGCATTGGTTAGAAAATGGCATTTTTTTAAAGGACGGTGTAATAGAAGTGCCAAACTTAGTGCATCAATTAGACGTTCTTCCTGTTGGGGATGACTTCAAGAGGGCTTTTGTCCTTTTCGCTTGCGGATCACTTCTAGCACCCATATCGAAAAATGAGACAAGCAAAAGGTTATTGGCAGCGGTTGACAATGTGGATGCTATTAAATCGTATAATTGGGGGAAGTTTGTTTTAGATTGGTTGAAAAAAGGAATTGCGTCCTATAAAGGAAAGGAAGGAAGAGAAGGTTGTACATACATACATGGATGCTTGTTCTTTCTCATGGTATGTTCTAAGATATAATATTTGTAATGTGTCTATCATTTTATTTTAAATAGCTATAATGTCATTATCATAATGGCTTATATGTTGTAGCTTTTCTACCTACACCGTGTGGATGTCAATGGACCAAAACCGAAGCCTGAGATGTCATGCGTACGTGGATGGACCAACAAATTAATAGGCGAGAGATTGAATTTGGAGAAGCATAAATATAATGGTTTCGGCTTCGGTGAGGTAAAGTTTACAACTGATACATCTGAAGATGCCGATAAGGTAATCACGTCAATTATGGCTTTTTATAATTGGTACTAAATATACGGTTATATTTGCATATTCATAATTACTTGGAACTCTACGGTTACATTTATATATTAACTGATATATATATTTATTAAACTTGTTTAAAATTGTTAGGAGTTGGCATATGAAATTATTAAAGTTGTTAAGAAATGGAAGCAACGGCACAATGTAGGCCAAGGCAGGGGGTCGAGATCCTCAGAACCCAGTTCATCCACACGACAACCTAACCCATCTTCGCAATTGTTTGCACAACACAATCCGATTGAGGAGGAAGATGAATCCCACATACCAGTGGAGGAGGAATTCGAAACCTCCACAAGACAAGCAAACTCACCCTGGCAATCTTTTACAAAACACGATCCCATGGAGGAGGAAGGAGAAATCCCCGCACCAATGGAGGAGGAAGTGGGAACCTCCACAGCAATGGAAGAGGAGCGTGATGTGCAAGAAGCAGTGATCCCTTTATTACGTGTTATAAAGCCTGGGCGCCATAAGGGATCACCTTGGGTTGAAATGAAGGTCAACCGATTGCGTGTCCTTCGTCCAGAAGCAAAGGCAGTCATCTCATATGCCATGGATGAGAGCAGAAATGATGAGTGAGAAATTATATAAATAATTTCTTATTTGCTCTATATTTACTTACTTTCTATGTTCAAACACTTAATATGTTATTGTTTAATTATAGTGAAATGCTGGTGAACATAAATGATATTTTCCTCACAAGAAAAGAGATGAGAACAATCTCTTACAATCATTGGATATCAAATATGGTATGTTCACTTAAAGTTCATTGATTTTTCAAAACAATCACACGCATGCATTAATGGTTTAAATGTGATCATTGTAGGTGGTTGAAGTCTATTGCCAAATGCTCCAGCTGAAACAAAAGCGTAGAGGAACCAAATTTTTCTTTCCGCCTTCGATTGGGGTAACAAATTCTTCTATCTATAGTGAATGTTTGTTTGACACATATTAGGTTATCAATTGTGTGCATTTTCAGATTGAACTTTCCAAGATACCTTCAAAAGTGGTTGATAGGAAAGGTAAAATACAAGCAGTTTGGAACAACTATAAAAGGATAAGGAATGTCGATGATAACAAAGTTTGCCAATTCAATATGGTAATATTTATCGCTTGCAAACATAAATAATTATTATACTTTTATCAAAAAAATATGATTCTAAAAGTAATTAAATTTTTACATTGTTAAATATGCAGCTTTTCTTTCCAATACTTGTAAATGAGAAACATTGGTGCTTGTATGTCTTTAACATTTGCGATAGTCGTATGGATGTGTTGGATTCAAACAAACATTCTTCGCATGATAAGCGTACTCCAGATAAGATGTCAAAAGATTTGGTAAACGCTTATTACATATGAGCTCATTTTTTTGATTATGTATTCATTTATTGTTAAATTAGGACGGTAAAGTATACAAGTTGAAGAACGTGGTACTGAATTTTTTACTCTAATCATTTATATATTGTGCATTTGTAGGTAATGTTGGTTGAGGTATTCACCGGAAGAGATCTACAAAACTTCATATACAATGTGCCCAACGTACCTCAACAGCCCGATAGGTAATTTTATCACTTAATGTTCCTAGTTTGGTGTACTGATTATGTTCACAATTATAATTAACAGATACCTAAACAGTCTTTTATTCAGTGATAGTTGTGGTGCTTTCATGTTGGACTTCATGGAGAAATGGGATGGTTCACTCAGTCACCCAAAAGAGAAGGTGAAGCCCAATTCTATTTTTTACATGGGTCTTATTTATTTTTTTCCCCGAATGAAGAAAATACCGAATTACTAAATCACACAATCTCCTCGATACTCTTCGTTAATCATTTAATTCTCTGTTTTCTTCTAAACCATTGGTGCATTGTTAATCTAAGCACCCACTGGTCATTAGTCTTCAAAGGAAGAAATGGGTCTTGCCTTTAAAGGTTTCAAAAAATATATTTGTAAAACTGATCCACATTCCTACATACTTTTGTTCAAGGGTTGAAACTGGAGGGTCTTCAATTCCAATACATGCAAACATAATTTAAAAAATTAATGCAACCACAAAATGCATCCACTATAACGTTTTCCTTCCTCTTCACTGCACTCCCCATTCTGTTTTTACACGTTTTCCAGCTTATACCTTTCTTTTTTCTTTTTGCATCTTTTAAACCCATGTTTGTGTGCAAGTACTTCGCTTTCCGATCTCTCCCCGCTAGGCTGCAATGTCGTAGTGTCAATAGCGGGAAGACCAGGGGACTATGGCACGTGTTGAAACAAAGAGAGCGGTAAGCACCCCCTTTAGGCAACAAAATTTTCAACCTTAGAACCCCCTAATGCAGTATACCCTTAATGTGTGCCATTTTTTTGAAAGAGAAAGCATCCAGCTCTAGTGAGTTTTAATCTAACATGAAGTAAGCAATAAAATGAACCATGTAATGAATGATATAGAAAATGTTTGACATCCACTGTATAATGGGTCCTATCGAGTAGAAACCAGCTTTGCTAGATGAGGTTTAAATGAATAGCATATTCTTAAATATTTTCAGACAGTTTTTCATTGTCAAAGAATTCAGTATGAGATCAGTAGCTTAAATCATCAGTCAACCTTGTTTTTCCTACATCACCTAACCAATTAGATACGCAAATACTGGACTCCTGTCATTTTAAATGAACATATTGCAGTTTATATGGTCACTTCACTGTACTTAGTGATGCTCATTAAAAATGAACCGAACACAAAAGATACTGAAACTACGACATATTGAAATGAATGATTAAAAAATTTCAAAATAAATAGTCACTTTAAGATTACTTTTGGAATGTCAGAAAAAAGGTGTGTGCCATTGAGTGTTTGGAATCAGTAAAAAGGGATAACTATTTTGGGACAGGGAGATCTTTCGTATTATTAGATTTGTTTTGGTTTTGTTTATGTTCTGTCTCTGTGCTGATCTGACCAAATTGCTAACATATTTCCCAAGGATGAAGCTACCTGTTTATGCAATATTTCACATATAAAAGTTTAGTATCACCGAGATTTTGTGCATATGCCAAATTCAACATTGTTGAAAAAGTTTTCTTTATCAAATATATAGTTTCTGCAACACTAGATTCCTATCTATTTACACTTATATGTATTCACGCATGAAGTCCATTTCCCTATCCTATATTCATGATTTGTCTTTAACTGGTTTAATTTGCAGGTGGATGTTGATAGATTACGTGCAATTATTGCTTCAAATTTGCTTTCAGATGACAATAACAAAATGAAGGATTTTGTAAAGAACAAAGCACTTTATCCATTTGGTCAAGCATGTTGATTTCAAGTAAGCTTCCATCAGCTTACTTGTGGTTAGTAATTTTTTTTATTTTTTTTTATTTTTATGATTCTAACATCACCTCCATCAGCCAACAAGGTACCATTTACCTCAAGGAACCTCACATACCAGTATTTGCCCAGTTGGAAGCTAGAGGAAGTGGGATAGGACGATCGTTGAATTTTCTAAAAAGTGGTACCTGAAATGATGTGGGATATGGGACATTTGTATTGTTGAATAGTGTCATTTTTTTTTCATGTATTTTGCACTCTGTTGGTGTTAGCTATTTTTAAAGTTTTAAAGAATAGTAGCTTTGCAACTTTTGATTGTGGATTAGGTTGGTATATTTTTGCAACTATTGTATGGCTTATTATATTGGCATCTACCTTACATGAAATCAAATGAAGTTGCTCTTTTGGGTTCTCAGGAATTAGTATTGTATGGCTTATTATATTAGGGTCTCAATGAAATTTCTTTCACTACTATATTAATGTACTAATTTCAAATTTGATGGAGTTTAAAACTGAAGCAGTTTATAATGAATGAAAAATTGGTTTTGGTCTTCCTTGGTTCCATGGTGTCGATAAATGGATAGTTTAATGAATGAAAAATTGGTTTGGATCTTCCTTAGAGAAAACGTGGTACCTTGACGCCAAAAAGAAGTACCTTCAGTTCAAAAAACGTGGTCCCTTTGGGAAAAAAGTAGTACCTTTACAAAAGGTACCTATTTTTGCAATTGAAAATGGTATTACACCCCACATCGCTAATTAAGTTGCACATTACATCCACAAACAGCTCCATTAGCGCCATGAATAAGTGTTTAGAGAAAACGTGGTACCTTGACGCCAAAAATGAGTACCTTCAGTTCAAAAACGTGGTACCTTTGGAAAAAAAGTGGTACCTTCGCAAAAGGAATTTATTTTTGCAGTTGAAAATGTGGTTTTATACCCCACACCGCTAATTAGGTTGCACATTACATCCATAAATAAGTGTTTAGAGAAAACGTGGTACCTTGACGCCAAAAAGAAGTACCTTCAGTTCAAAAAACGTGGTCCATTTGGGAAAAAAGTAGTACCTTTACAAAATGTACCTATTTTTGCAATTGAAAATGGTATTACACCCCGCATCGCTAATTAAGTTGCACATTACATCCACAAACAGCTCCATTAGCGCCATGAATAAGTGTTTAGAGAAAACGTGGTACCTTGACGCCAAAAAGTGGTACCTTTAGTTCAATAATATGGTACCTTTGGAAAAAAAGTGGTACCATTGCAAAAGAGATTTATTTTTGCAATTGAAAATGGTTATACCCCACACCGCTAATTAGGTTGCACATTACATCCATAAATAAATCCATTAGCGCCATGAATAAGTGTTTAGAGAAAATGTGGTACCCTGACGCCAAAAAGAAGTACCTTCAGTTCAAAAACGTGGTACCTTCGCAAAAGGGACTTATTTTTGCAATTGAAAATGGTATTACACCCCACAGCGCTAATTAAGTTGCACATTACACCCATAAATAGCTCCCGTTAGCGCCATGAATAAGTGTTTAGACAAAACGTGGTACCTTTTTTCCAAAAAGTGGTACCTTCAGTTAAAAAACGTGGTACCTTTGGAAAAGAAATGGTACCTCCGCAAAAGAGACTTATTTTTGCAATTGAAAATGGTATTACACCCCACATCGCTAATTAAGTTGCACATTACATCCACAAATAGCTCCATTAGCGCCATGAATAAGTGTTTAGAGAAAACGTGGTACCTTGACGCCAAAAAGTGGTACCTTTAGTTCAATAACATGGTACCTTTGGAAAAAAAGTGGTACCTTTGCAAAAGAGATTTATTTTTGCAATTGAAAATGGTATTGCACCCCACACCGCTAATTTTCTTGCACATTACATCCACAAATAGCTCCATTAGCGCCATGAATAAGTGTTTAGAGAAAACGTGGTACCTTGACGCCAAAAAGTGGTACCTTTAGTTCAATAACATGGTACCTTTGGAAAAAAAGTGGTACCTTTGCAAAAGAGATTTATTTTTGCAATTGAAAATGGTATTGCACCCCACACCGCTAATTTTCTTGCACATTACATCCACAAATAGCTCCATTAGCGCCATGAATAAGTGTTTAGAGAAAACGTGGTACCTTGACGCCAAAAAGTGGTACCTTTAGTTCAATAACATGGTACCTTTGGAAAAAAAGTGGTACCTTTGCAAAAGAGATTTATTTTTGCAATTGAAAATGATATTGCACCCCACACCGCTAATTTTCTTGCACATTACATCCACAAATAGCTCCATTAGCGCCATGAATAAGTGTTTAGAGAAAATGTGGTACCCTGACGCCAAAAAGAAGTACCTTCAGTTCAAAAACGTGGTACCTTCGTAAAAGGGACTTATTTTTGCAATTGAAAATGGTATTACACCCCACAGTGCTAATTGAGTTGCACATTACACCCATAAATAGCTCCCGTTAGCGCCATGAATAAGTGTTTAGACAAAAAGTGGTACCTTTTTTCCAAAAAGTGGTACCTTCAGTTAAAAAACGTGGTACCTTTGGAAAAGAAATGGTACCTCCGCAAAAGAGACTTATTTTTGCAATTGAAAATGGTATTACACCCCTCATTTCTAATTAAGTTGCACATTACATCCATAAATAGCTCCATTAGCGCCATGAATAAGTGTTTAGAGAAAACGTGATACCTTGATGCAAAAAAGTGGTACCTTTAGTTCAATAACATGGTACCTTTGGAAAAAAAGTGGTACCTTTACAAAAGAGATTTATTTTTGCAATTGAAAATGGTATTGCACCCCACATCGCTAATTTTCTTGCACATTACATCCACAAATAGCTCCATTAGCGCCATGAATAAGTGTTTAGAGAAAACGTGGTACCTTAACGCCAAAAAGTGGTACCTTTAGTTCAATAACATGGTACCTTTGGAAAAAAAGTGGTACCTTTGCAAAAGAGATTTATTTTTGCAATTAAAAATGATATTGCACCCCACACCGCTAATTTTCTTGCACATTACATCCACAAATAGCTCCATTAGCGCCATGAATAAGTGTTTAGAGAAAATGTGGTACCCTGACGCCAAAAAGAAGTACCTTCAGTTCAAAAACGTGGTACCTTCGTAAAAGGGACTTATTTTTGCAATTGAAAATGGTATTACACCCCACAGTGCTAATTGAGTTGCACATTACACCCATAAATAGCTCCCGTTAGCGCCATGAATAAGTGTTTAGACAAAAAGTGGTACCTTTTTTCCAAAAAGTGATACCTTCAGTTAAAAAACGTGGTACCTTTGGAAAAGAAATGGTACCTCCGCAAAAGAGACTTATTTTTGCAATTGAAAATGGTATTACACCCCTCATTTCTAATTAAGTTGCACATTACATCCATAAATAGCTCCATTAGCGCCATGAATAAGTGTTTAGAGAAAACGTGATACCTTGATGCCAAAAAGTGGTACCTTTAGTTCAATAACATGGTACCTTTGTAAAAAAAGTGGTACCTTTGCAAAAGAGATTTATTTTTGCAATTGAAAATGGTATTGCACCACACACCGCTAATTTTCTTGCACATTACATCCACAAATAGCTCCATTAGCGCCATGAATAAGTGTTTAGAGAAAACGTGGTACCTTGACGCCAAAAAGTGGTACCTTTAGTTCAATAACATGGTACCTTTGGAAAAAAAGTGGTACCTTTGCAAAAGAGATTTATTTTTGCAATTGAAAATGGTATTGCACCCCACACCGCTAATTTTCTTGCACATTACATCCATAAATAGCTCCATTAGCGCCATGAATAAGTGTTTAGAGAAAACGTGGTACCTTGACGCCAAAAAGTGGTACATTTAGTTCAATAACATGGTACCTTTGGAAAAAAAGTGGTACCTTTGCAAAAGAGATTTATTTTTGCAATTGAAAATGGTATTGCACCCCACACCGCTAATTTTCTTGCACATTACATCCATAAATAGCTCCATTAGCGCCATGAATAAGTGTTTAGAGAAAACGTGGTACCTTGACGCCAAAAAGTGGTACCTTCAGTTCAAAAATGTGGTACCTTTGGAAAAAAAGTGTTACCTTCGCAAAAGGGATTTATTTTTGCAATTGAAAATGGTATTATAACCCACACCGCTAATTAGGTTGCACATTACATCCATAAATAAATCCATTAGTGCCATAAAGAGTACAAACTTTATTCCAATCTATCTAACTTGAGGGAATGAGTAATACAAAATATAGTCCAACATCAATTAAAACATTACACATAAGCTAATTTTTTTTTTTTTATTCTATAAGATATCCTAGAAACAATTATTCTCTCCCTAATAGGTAAAGAAGCTGCTTTTAAGCCAGTTCCATTATGAAATAGTACTTTGCAAAAAGTTCTCCTTACCTGATTTGTGTCCATAGTTCTTCAAAGTTTTTCTCCCGGAACGGAGCTCTCAACGACTACAACTTCCACCAGCGTTCCTTAAGCAATTTGATAGAGTTTTATCTTCCAAGTCTATAATTAGGAGTTATGCAAGCAAATCGTAGCGGGTTGAAGTGAGAGAGGTTAATAACACAAAATATTTTTACAAGGGTTAGCATGAATTTATGGAAGACAATTCACTAGAGTTCGAAAATTTCCTAGTATCTTATTATATATACTTTTTCTTATATATGAAGGAAGAACATTTGATGGTTGAAGACAATGGCAAGCAGCAAAATCCTATACGTCGGAGGGGTCTCATGGCCTCACGAAATGTCGTGAGGAGTTAAAAATGGAATAGTTTCAAATATGAGGAGTTAAAAATGGAATAGCTTATAATGCTATAATGAATAGAAGCCAAATAATAGCAAAATAAATACAGGGTACATTTGTAAAAACACTTTTGAAACGTTTATTGAGGGAAAAATAAATACACACTTGAACACATTGAAAAATAAATACACACCAAATCTCGATGGAGGTGACGACGATTACATGCCAGGTTAGTTTTACAAAAAAAAATGAACCATCAATGTGAGGAATTATAAATGGAATAGTTTTGAGAACGATTGAGAATGTAAAACAACTACTTTCAATCCATGCATCTCTTAACGAGTACTTTCGTTCTATATACTTTCGATCCATAGATCAACAACTGAGATTTACTAGTGCTAATGTTATGGTTTTGTGCATATGCCATATGTCTATTTATAGAGCCCAATTCACAGACATGTGAATGAATTTTACCCATATCATGATTTGGCAAAAGGGACTTACACATCTCTCTCTTTGGCATGATAGGGGTGTCTTCATAATAGTTGTCGTGTTATACACCTAACACCACTATTTTTAACTTTACCCATGTGATGATAAGATGAGAAAGTGGATTGGTTTTGTGTATCTACAAGAGCTGATTTTTTCAGTGAGAGTCATATTCTGTGACTAGCCATGTGATTGAAAAAAAAGCCAAATAATTTGAAGTGGCCTTACACCATGGCAGATAAAGATGAATGGTCACATCATCAAGAAAAAGCCTTAGTGTCTGAAAAAGTTATAAATAGTGGCATTGTTGTCATGAGGCAGAGTATTGACATCCGTATTTGTAATTACAATTTACTAATCTAAAGTTTTTATTTTAACAAAACTATTATAATGTTAATTTATTTTTTAAATAGATTTCTAAGTGCACTTTGATTATGTAGTATCTTTATTTTTTCTCATATTTGATCAAAGCTATTAAAAAATCTATATGTCAGATGTTGCAGGAATGAGAGCATTTCCATTGCAAAGAAGATGCATAAGGATCCAATTGAAGTTATTCAAGCCATTACTAATGATCCAGACTTATAAGTTGCTTCAGAGTTGTCAGATTATTCAGATACAGGGGATGATGACTTTGTAATTCCACCTCCCCGTTATTGCTAAAAAAAACTTAGTAGTTGAGTTAAATTTTATGCAGTATGTATATGAAATGTATGTATTTTTTATTTATTTTATGCAGTATTTTGTATGAATTCCACCTCCCCGTTATTGCTCAAAAAAACTCAGTCCTTGAGATTTACTAGTGCTAATGTTATGGCATTGTGCATATGCCATATGTCTATTTACAAAGCCCAATTCACAGACATGTGAATGAGTTTTACCCATGTGATGATTTGACAAAAGGGACTTACACCTCTCTCTCTCTCTTTGGCAGGAAGTGGGGTGTTTTGCATAATAGTTCATGCACCTAGCACCACTATTTTTAACTTTAGCCATGTGATGATAAGATATGAAAGTGGGTTGCTTTTGTTTATCTACAAGAGCTGATTTATTCAGTAAGAGTCCCATTCTGTGTCTAGCCATGTGATTGAACAAAAAGCCAAATAATGTAAAACAGCCTTACACCATGGCAGATAAAGAGGTATGGTCACATCATCAAGAAAAAGCCTTAGTGTTTGAAAAAGTTATAAATAGTGCCATTGTTGTCATGAGGCAGACTATTGACATCCCTATTTGTAATTACAATTTACTAATCTAATGTCTTTATTTTAACAAAACTATTATAATGTCATTTATGAATCAAATAGATATCATCATCATTGACAAACAAAAAGTAGCGAAGAAACTACTACCAAAACGTACGAACAAAATAACATACATAAATAAACAAAACCAAGATAAGAGAGCCTAGTGCTAATTTGGGCAGTAGGCAACTTAATTCCGCCTTCTCCTGATAAACAATACTGTTTTCCCATACAATTAATTTGGGTAATGGAGGTCTAAATCCCCGTGACCCGCCTAATTTAATTCCAAAGGTTTTGTATTTTCATGTAAATTTTGGTATACACCCAGAAAGACCAATTAATTATATTGGATTCTCAAGTACAAGTATAATTTAACTTGATTATCAGTGAACAAGATATGTAAGTAGTAATAGACTAAATAGTAAAGGGAACCAAGATCCAGTATAGGATATTTTCAGCAAGGGGTAAGAAAACAAGATCATAAAAGAACTGGACAAAGAAACTGCAACTATATTTCAAGATTAACCAGTTAAACATCACCTTTTGAGTCTTTAATTTCTTTAATAACCCTACTTTGGGATCACTCCTACACCAACACAGTTATTTTATTTTATTTTTTTTTAGTATTTTCTTCAGCAGTATCCTAAAGCCATCATCCATACCAAGACAGTTTTTGGTTTCTTTTAATTTTCTAATACAGTTTTCTAATACAGTGTGTGATTGTTCCAATCAAGAGAACCAACCCTTGAACTATGCCCGTCTTGCAAAGTCCTCAGCTGTTCAGAAAAACCATGAAAAATAGAGTACAGGATGGAGAGGTGGCACCAGAAAAATCAAATCTAATGCCTAGATCATGAGAAATGTGACAATTTGCAATAAATACATTTCATTTCACTCCAAATAAAGAATATAATACTCTTAGTTCTAATATTTGTTTTCTAAAATATAGGCCAACTATACAAGCCATAATCCTTCATAGTAGTTCACTTTATGCATTATATCAGTATAATAAAATCTTCAATGATACATGCCTCATTCAACCTTGCACTTCACCACTAAACTGGACTTTGTTCTCTTCCAAACTAAAAAAAACGTAAAAGAAACTACCAACTTTATCAGAACTTAAATGGGATATAAAAATGCATGTTGTGTTGCATTTAAACCCATGTTTTTCTTTAAGTTTTTCTTTTTCCACACAAAATGCAGTTAAAGAAACTGACAGAAGCCCAATTTCTTTTTCCACACAAAATGCAAGGATCCTCTTCCTGTAAGCTTCTTTGGCTGGAGAGCATGGTGTTGGGCTTTCCTTTCTTACCATCCCACCGTTGAGCATGTAATGTGCAAAATCAAAATCCATTGCAGATCGGTTAGGAATAAACCTATCCAGCTGCCATCCCAAAAGAACAAGATTAGTGTGAATTTCCAATAAAACCTATATATATATATATATAAAGGCAAAATGACAGGAAAAAATCAGCCATAGAGTTTAAAACCCAGGAGCAAGATTAGTGTGAAGCCTATTGCGATGACAAAAGAAGGCAGGCAAAGATATTAAAAAAAAAATTAAATAAATAAAGAGAGTATATTTTGAAATGTAATATTTTCTTTATATGGAACACAAAAACAAAACCTGAAACTATCGTTACTGTCTTCTACAACTATTTTGGTTCCTTTCGAGTAAAAATTCTTTGTAATCCAAGACAATAGGACATATGATAATATTACATTATTATCTATTTTCCTCACTTAGAAACCTAACAACTGGAGAAATGAAAATGCTTACCGGTTCACCTTATAGCCTGTTGGCTTATGGTTTGAATTATAAACCCACTGGTCAAGGTTCGAGACTGGTATATATAGAGAGGAAGCTATATGAGAAGTCACAGATGTTAGATTGTGAATCTTTTGGTCATTCAACCCAATCTTGCTCTTCTAAGCCCACTACTAAGCATACACAAAAATGGAGAATGAAGGAGGACGGCTAGACCTAATTCGAATTAGTGGGAGGAAGTTATAAGGGGAAAAGGGAGAAGTGTTGTGGATCCCCCCAATGAGGAATTGTGAAAGGAAAGCCCTAAAATGGCTATACCTATTGCTTCATTATCAAATATATTTGAATTCACTTCTTCTTTTGATGTGTCTTTGATCACAATCTCATTGCACCTCTCTCAAGAGATTATGGGACCTATTGATTATTTAAACTTTATTGGGTCTATTTCTCTGAATAAAGAAAGAACTACGTAAATCCAAATTTATACAAATAGAAACAAAAACATATTGAGTGTGTTTTCCCTGAATCCTCATGTTGAATCCCATGGAAATCCAAACCAAGAAACCTACAGGACTATGACTTAAAAAATTATCTAATGATGTCAAAAATTCTAGTCGTGCAGAATCTATACAAGTTGAACAAATAAACCCTAAATTCCTGAAAACTCATATTCGTAGACAATAAACCATCCAAATATGCTAAAGAAACCCTTACGTAAAAAAAAATCAAAATCCAAGAAATTAATGGGAACATCAACCACAAAAATCTAAAGATATTGCAAACAACACTAGATATCGTCTAAAAAAAAGAAACATTCAAATAGTAGACGAAGAAACCGTAGTTCACAGTAAATCCAAAAGTCCAACAAATTCACGAAGACAAACAAAAGAAAGAAAATCAAAAGGAATTCGATACAAAAGCTAAAAGAATTTAAACTTTTCTCGTTTTCTTGAATTCATTGCAACGAAACAGAAAGCCGAAAATATCAATTGGTTGGCGAACATACATAAACACACACAAGCAGATGGAAACACATACTTTTTCGCACAAATTTTGCCTTCGAAGTTTCTGATCGGAGAGAGGGAATCGCGACATTTTTGTGTCCAATTCCTGAATCCAAAATTGATGTTTTAGGAACAGCATATATATATATATATATATATATATAGGGATCAAAATTGTATAAAAACAGAGTAGAAATCCTAGCAAAACGATGAACAAGACTAGAGAGAGAGAGAGAGAGAGCAAGAGAGCGTTGATGAATGAGTTGGGTTTAAGAGAAAATTAGCAAAACCTCCACATATCAACATGTACGAAGAACGTGAGAACTTGCATTAACTCATTAAACAACATATCAACAACTTCTCCTCCACAACAATCAATCAAAACCTCCACATACGATGATCCCATACTCCCATGCTTTCAACATTTTAAAACAAGAAAAAAAAAAAATGGCCTCCACATGGGCCGATGTAGCAATAAGGTAATAAAGTTCAAGATACACCATAAAATTGGTCACTTAAAGGCATGTGACCCCCCCCGAGTATGAGTATAAAAAGCATTACAAATGTGCAATCATAAAAGATTTTTATCGAACATAAAGACCATATAACTTACAAATTTGATGTACTTGATAGCCATGCAATCGACGCTCCCGTTGTTATCTCTTCCCAGCCCCTAGCGGGAAGACTACATTTGAAGTACATGCAAATCAATTAAACAAAATATAAAACCAAAATATTGTACAAGTGGAGATGGTTAAATGAAAAAACTCAAAAATAAGGGACATATGAGCAAACAACTTTTTTATTAGGCGCTAGTAACCAAAAGCAAGACTCTAAACAAAATAAATAAATAAATGGGGTAACAGTAGTCAACTAAGATTATAGCAAAATCCTTTTTATTATTGTTTATTTATTTTTTTATTCTATCAAACATGATTGGACAATTTGGACAACAAAAAATCAGAAGGAAGCCCAAAAATCTATTTGAAACAATTTTTCCCAGAAATACATACTTCCCTTTGAAAAATCAATAAAAAAGAAATTCTCAAACAATTTGCATGAAACCAAGTCCATTGGAAGCTTAAACACACAATTTTTCTTCTATCAATTTAAATCAATAAATTTTCTTACCGATTAAATAAGGTTTGAAGGAAAAGATAGGAAAAATTCTGCTTACAAAACAAGGATCACAGCATGTTAAGATTAACTTCAAAAATCCATACTAATTTCAAAATCCAATCAATTTGAGCCAAAACAAAAACCTGTAAACTCATTAATAATAGCTGATATCACATAATTTGAAGTGATTATTGTCAATTATGCTCGTGAGTTTGAAACGTATTCGTTCACGTGATCTTTTGGACATTTAATAGAGAAACAAACAAGTCTTTTTCTTTGTCATTGTATAAAAAAGAACAAGTGATAAATACCAAAAAGTGCCATACATACCTCATCGGTTCGCAACACAACAAATTGGTCTCTGCTGGTTATATGTGACAACACCTCACTTCAGGGACGGATATAAGTCCAAAATCCTTAATAAAGTAGTCCCCAAAGGCTCTAGACATTGCCAATCTGGGGCATTCCTCATTCGGCAGCCAAATTTTATGCACCACAGGCTTGTCGTTTAAACTGAACACTCTTCCTTTGTACTGATTTATCCATTCAGCCTCATCTGTCAAACAATGTTGATAATGTAAACACAATGTTCATATAATTTTTGAGACACAAAGAAAGTGAGGAAGAGAGAGACTCACGAGGTAAATTGTGGTTGAAATAACAGTCATAATGCAGTAGGGGAGCTCCAAGGAATTAATAGTGAGGAAACAAGTCATAATGACTTTAATATGATGTTATTTTCCTAGCCTTCCGTAAGCATGTAACATGTAAGCCCGTCCATTGTCACATAATCCCATAACCTCCTTGCTTTCACGACCCTCCAGCTGCCAGAAAACTCACACACCTATGATTTTTAAATAACACTCCACATGAGACTCATACGAGGACCCAGGAAAATAATTTCAATACCAAAATAAACCACCAGACGAATAATACAGATTCAACTTAGAATAAGTTACATCATACTTAGAAATGTTTTCTAAATAAGTTAGAAATACTATCACAACATAGTTATACTAATGCAGTAGGGGAGCTCCAAGGAATTAATAGTAATTACAAAATAATTCCATATTTAAGGCCTTAACACCTTACAAAATAACTCCACTAGAATTAGCAATTATATAACTATTCTATCCAAGTATAGGAGCCTTGCACTTTCGACGATTATGACCATTCTCGCCGCATCGCGAACAGTGTAACGACCTTACATTTTGAAATTGTGATTCGATTCGTTTAATACGAGGTCGTCCAGGGGGACGTGTTACCGCAGGAGGCCTAAGATGGGAAGCACCTTCACCGTCAGCAGCAGCAACAGCAGCTGCATTTGGCATATCATGCATGGGGACAGAAGACATGAGATGTTCACATAGTTTTTGTTGTGTTTCAACCCTAAACCATGGATCAACCATCTCATAAATATTTAAAGATAATTCATGGATGGCATAGCATGCATGCGAACAAGGAATCCCACTTATGGTCCACTTCAAACAACTACAAGAATTTTCACTGCCAAATACCACCCTGAATGGTTTTCTGTCTCGATCATATATTGTACACTCAGTAGGCGAAACACGCATCGACTGAAAACCAAGAGCTAACTCTTGCTCTTTTTTTATTTTCTCCTCAATACAATCCCCAACCGGGATAGTCCACTTCTGAACGTCCAAACTCTTTTGGTATAAAAATTTGCTGAGTCTTTGCATGTGTGTATCCATCAACCTTGTGATTGAAAAAACCCTCTCTTCTTTCACCCATGCATTGAAGGACTCTGCTTGATTGGTGTATAATTTATCCCAACGCTTGGAAGTAAACATAGCATTTGACCAATGTTCAGGTGAATTCGCCAAAACCCAATCGCATAACTCCCCTCGAAATACCCGCATGGCAGCCAATGCATTCTTATACTCATCTACAGTTCGAGCATATGCAATTTTATCGAGTAATTTTTTCGCATGCTCTTTACCCGAAGCCCTCAATCCTAAACTTTGTCTCCCAAGAATGGATGTAGAAAAATTCGCCGTTAGGTGACGAAGACACCATGAGTGGTACTGGGAGCCAAAAATATCTCTAATACAACTTATTAGGCTCGGATGCCTGTCGGTTAAGATTGTCACAATGCGACCATCTAGAATCTCTTTCACCTTGCTCAAGAACCAATGCCAATCATCATCATTCTCAGAAGAAATAACAGCATACGCCAAAGGCCACAAGCCATCATTCGCATCGAACCCCGTTGCACCAAGCATTGTTCCTTTATAATTGCCACTCAAGTGGCAAGCATCGATTGCTAACATGGGCCTGCAATAGTTGATGAAACCTTGTATGGAGCACCCATAAGCTACAAACACTCGCTTAAATCTTCTATCATCCGTGCACTCCCACGATGTAATTGTCCCAGGAATATATTCTGCTATTCGTTCACACAACCACGGGACTAAAATATAGCTATCCTTGGGATTTCCCTCAATGATATGACGTGCACACTCCTTAGCTCTCCACGATTGCATGTAAGTCATTTAAGCAGAAAATTCACCGTTTATGTCTGTGGAAATAGTCTTGGGGGTGCATTTAGGATTGTCCCTAACCTTGTTCACAATAGCTCGACCCATTTCCTTCGACCAAAAAATGGCTTTATAATCTGAAATGTCTTGAGCAGTGTGAGTGTGAACATTATTAAACCGCTTGATTCTCACTATATCACCACTTCCTTCACAACCAGCTGATAATTTCCATGGACAATTATTAACCTCGCACACAACTCTATAATATTTTCTGCTATTGTCCAAGTACTTGAACCGAAAATGATTACGAAGACCAAACAAAACGAGTGCATCTTTGAAATCATTTGGGCTGTCAAAAAGCTGATCCACGCAAAGAATGTCATCAATGTGTCGGAAAGAATCCCGATGCGCATTTATCGGAGGAAATGAAGACGTTGACGCAACACTTTGTAGAAGACCAATTGGCGATGTGGCTTCAACAAATTGTCTACAAGTGGATAAAAAGGTATATTAAAAATCACATAACCTATGCAGCGCATACATCAATGTATTACTTTAAATATATGTGTCTTACCTCTCACTATGATCAGTAGGAATTGTGCATGATGCAATTACAGGCTCTGCATCTTCCATATACACATTTAGCATGGGACCACTCACTAGAAGCATCACTCTAAATCCAGATTCTCCAGTCATCCTCAAAAGTTCATTCTTGTTAGATTCGGTGGTATAATATATGACTTTACCACTCATGTTTGAAGATGAACGTTGTTGTAACTCATTTATAAATGATTCGTATGTTGTTGTTGTTGTTATCATAAAAGGGTCTGTGACACCGCCGATGTATATAATTTCCCCATTCTCATTTTTGTCAATTTTCCCATCAAATCGACAATAGCATATAATTTGTCTCTCATCCATTTGTCCAACTGCTTCGAAAATTGACTCATTAGTTTTAAAAAAAAAACTAAATATGAAGTTCAAAAAAAAATGAAATATAAAACAATTAAATATCATAATTATATAATGTAATTTAGAGATCTATTTACACCGAAACACTACTAATTCCCTCAATAGGGATAGGCGGTGTCAAGATTAAACTTTTCCTAAACACACACTACAGACCTTTTTCAAATCAAAATACAACCACAAAATCAATGCCATTGATTACTAGATAATTGTATCACTATGTGTACAACAAACATATATACAAGATGAGGGAGATTATGAGATGAATAGAGAGTTAAATGGGACAATATAGATTGAAAATAAAAAATTGAGAGTTAAATAGAGAGAGAGCAGAGTGTTGAATATTTTTCACACACAAAAATTATATGTGTAAGTCTTGAAAATGGGGGAGACAAGTACAAGGGAATGTTGGAATAATAAATTAATACTAAATACATTTTTTTGATAAATTAATGCTAAATACATATATTAAAAAAGCCTCATTTATAGAGTTTGCTAGCTTTTGCATCAATTCTATCATGTGCGTAGATGCCTAAAGACATATTACACAGAGGTATACTCTACATGCCATTTGAGAAAGAGGCAACAATCTTGAATAATTCTTGATCTAAATTGAGTTATAATAATTAATTATACATAAAAACTAATTGGACTACCTATGTGTTGGTGGCTTTGAATTTTAACTCCTAAATTCCTACGTTCTGCTGAGGATTTAGTCTGCAGTCATCAAAGAGCCTTGAATATATAGCTTGAATACAGATATAGCTAATTTAGTCTGACTCTTTTTGTAGGAAGATACAGATATAGCTGATTTTACATAGATATTATTTTCTAACGGAGTGAATTGATACTACTCATAGCTATCGACCAATATTGTGGTGTGTATTGGTTGTAACTGACAATGTGAATTTAAAATTTCAAATGGATATAACCATGGTCAGTATTAATGGTTTTAACTAAATTTTGATATTTCCATTAAAATGGTATCTCTCTTTGATTTTGGATCATGTGTGTGGTTATTAAATTATGTGTTGATTTGTAAGGTTGCTTTCAGATTTGGACAAAAATAAAATGAAAGTCTTGATAGTTTGTTGATGTAATGAGCTTAAAATTTTAAAATTATATGCTTTGAATATATATCTATATCAGTCCATGGCAACTACTGCTTAATGATAAATAAGCCGTGAAACTACTTTGATCATATGGAGCTTATTAGTTGCATCATGATTACTACTAGTTTTGTGTATGTGTTCCATTATGTACTAGTTAATGTGTGGTATTTAGGCTTATGGCCAGTGTGTGTGTGTTAAAATCATGTATAAACATACATATATATGACAAAGTCGTGTTATGTTTAAATATTTCAGCCTAACTCTTGTAAAAATTAGAACAAATTCATGTTGGTTTGGATGACTCCTAAAGGTTTTTTTTTTTGGAAGATTAAACAAGTATTATTATACCATTTCTCTCATTCCTTCTCTTTCTCCTTCCAAATCGAGGTACGTTAGGGTTTTTTCTCCCCTAATGGCACACGTGTTCTATGGACCTGTATTAGAGTATAGTTCACACTATGATTCTTAAGATTGATGTGCTTATTGACGGTCCAGTGCTGTTTCAATCTCCTCCTAACAGCACTTAACATAATCATAAACTAGATTTAGCTCAGCCATTTTGTCTTGAAGTTTTTCCTCAGTCTCATTGGGAAGCTATTCATGTAGTGGCTGAAATATGTTTGTTTTTTTATGATCCAAACACACTCAAACAAACAAGAACAGTGACCAATAGCTAGCCGCAGAAGTTACAATAGGTGTAGCTAGCCTATGACAAGTGTGTTTGTGTTAAAATCTAGGTCATACAATTCTTTTTAACAGGTGTAAATCTAGCTCCCATTCTCACGATTTGTTTGTAATTTAATTTTGTTGCTTTTGCGCTCTATCTACCACTTTATGCGACTTAGTATAAAACCAAATATAAATATTAACTTACTGAATTTTTCTGTTACTATCAAATACCATTAAAGCAAAATTACAAAATTAGACCCTCCCTCACAAGAAACAAAATTTTAAGAATTTATTAATCACTCTAATCGATTGTAATAGGCTGCCAACATAGTTAATTGAGAGTCGATAATTCAAAGAGCATTTCATTTTATTTTTGTCCAAAGCTGAAAGCAACCTTACAAATCAACACATAATTTCATAATCACACACATGATCCAAAATCAAAGAGAGATACCATTTTAATGGAAATATAAAAAAATAAGATGTTTGGATACAATTGAAAATCAAAAAATAAAAGTACATGAAGCACCAGATTTAAAATTAGATTCCTCATAAGT
The DNA here is from genome assembly GCF_030987335.1 of Cornus florida. NCBI lineage: Eukaryota > Viridiplantae > Streptophyta > Magnoliopsida > Cornales > Cornaceae > Cornus > Cornus florida. Next base: position 53,406,000 of record NW_026775574.1, on the reverse strand, counting down.
ACAAATAATTCTTTGAGACTACGCTTTCATGAGTACAAATAATTCTTTGGGAGCCCCGAGAATTAGTGGGGTAAAACCATGTATATCTCGATTGCGAGAAAAATATATAATGCAGCTAAAAGAGCATAGGCAGATTTAATAAAGCAATCCCCACAAAAATCTATAAACTCTACCATGTTTGAAGGCTTTTCTCTTAAAAAAGACTTTAGTAGTACTAAACTTATCTGTTTCCCATTGAAAACTTTAAATCACCCATTAGCTATTTTGATTTTGATTTTGATTTTGATTCCTTTCCTAGTGCAAAGACATGTAGTATCCGTATTCACCTTCACATAAAGGTGGTGTCTTTGGTTTGATTGTAGTGCCAGAGTTTTGGACCAAAAAAATCATATCCACCTCAAAGAGAGAGAGAGAGCTCTCTCATGTAGCCTTTTCAAAACAGAGCAAAATACAAAGAAATATTGTCAGTGTTCCCTCAACCTCTTCACTCCTCATTTATGAAACCTGTCTTTCTTTATTTATTTGACATCAAAGCTCTATCAAGTGAAATTCTCAACTCAACTCACAATATTATATATATATATATATATATATATATATATATATATATAAAATATGTTTTTGGAGTAAGTGTTGTGATTCTGTACACAATAGGAGATTATTTATTATCTATTATTAGAAAATCGAACAGATAAAATGAGAAACTTTGGGAATACCCCCCCTAAGGTAGTGTGTTTAATTGTGGCATTCATATTAAGTCATCAATTTAATATGTATGTTCCACAATATATTTATATATATGTACGGGTGTAGAATATATTAGATAAAAAAGTAGTGTTACTCTTCAATTTATACAAAAAGTAGTGTTACTCTTCAATTTAGTTCTAACTTCTATTTCTACTTTGATTCCAAATAATGCAAAGAGGTGTCATATTCTGATCTGGTATAGAGAATGCTACTCAAAACCTAATTCTCAGAAAGCTTAATTTCTCTATTAAGCTCTCCTCTTCGCACTTCTTCAGCTCTCACGGCTGTTGGGGAAGTTCTTGAAAAATCGGCAAACTCTCTCTCATCTCCCAGAGAAATGCTGCCCAGAATTGACGAGAGTGGCAGGTTTTGCAGCCCCAGAGCCGCCAGAGAGATCACCTTCTATGTCCCCCTCTTACCAATTTTTGTTTTTCTGTGTGTGTATATATATAGAAAGTTCGGGCTATTTGTTTTCGTTCTTTGATGGGTTGAAAATTGCTTGAATTTCAATGTCAGGATAATTATTTATGCGGCGTGTTTGGAGGGTTATGACCCAATTCGGCTATTCAAGAAGAGAATCAACGCCCGAAGAGGTATTAGTATTACCAATGCTATGTCTTGTTTTATGACAATATGTTTATCTTTTTGGGTTTTTCTGCATCCCTTTTGATAAAACTGAATAAGTACTTAATTTATTTATTTATTATTATTTATATAACTGGTGTTTAGATAACTACCTACTGCTTTATATTTTCTCTTTTTCATCTCGTTAGAAACTAAATAACTTCCAAAGCATCAGTCTTGGACAGAATTTTGATCGAAATTTACTTCTTTCTTTCATTCTCTCTTTCTTTTCCCGTAAATACAATTTAGACGTAAAGGTCATATAACAGTTTTCCCATTATTGTTCGTGTCTTGTATTTTCAACTGAATTTGGGCTTAGGTATAAAGCAGCTTGCACTCTTCACCGGTTGGGGGGGGGGGGGGGGGGGGGCGCGGGGGGAACTTGTAAGCATATCTAGAAATTTGTTGTTTAAAACCATTCAAATTTCATGAACAGATGGTAAAGAAATCTTTTCCATTTCTGGTCATTGCATGGCAATATCTTAGACTAAATTTTTTAATCGTTTAAAAATGTTAACATATTCAATCAGTCTACTAAAAAGAATTATTTATCTAATTTATTTAAATGTTGGTAATTATCAGACACCAAGGCCATCACTGACATGCTCTAAAATGCTATGTTTCCCTAGTGAAAACATTTACCAAAGACTTCCAACCTTGTAAGCTAAGGCACAAATCATAGCATAACCATGAAGATTTGTTACTTCATCTCTGAGTCACAGTCCAAAGATCCAAACAGAGTAGCTTCTTCCCTTTTGTTTTATATTGAGAACTAAAATCTTTATTAGTGATTCTTAACACCCAAGATATTAATCATGAAATTATTATAAAGCATTTTCATTTAATTGAACCAAACTCAAATTTTATATTTAATTACATTTCAACCACTAAACCACAACAAATATAGTATGTATGAAAAACTTGTTTTTTATTTAATATTGTAGAACCAATACTAGTAATCTTAAACAATTCTTTTACTAAGCAAATGCAAATGGGAATGTAGATTTCACAAACATTTGATAACAAGTGTCCCTACCCAAAGACTATCACATGCATGCCTCTTTACAGTTTACATTTATTGATTGTATCATAAGGTCTCCAGAGCAAATGACTTATGAAGATAGGATTTAAGCTTGTTACCTTGGCACAAGCTAGTTAGCTAACTAGTGAAATCCAACAAAAAGCCTGTAGGCACCACACGTACTGCCACTTGCTTCCACATGGTCCTAGTAAATTTAAAGAACATGAATTATTTGGATTTAGGGACATTGAATCTCTACTATACACAGGTAGGCATTAACAGTACAATGTTTAAGTTTTAAGATCAGATTAATGTTCTATAAAAAAAAATTCAGCAGGTAACAAAGGACATGCATGGAAATTTGTTTTTTATCCTGTTTAATTATGTTTTCTTCAGTAAATTCCGAGTATTTTAAGTATGAAAACCCATGCTAGTGGAAAGATTGTAGGATAACATTTGGGATTTCAGTTCAGTCAACGTATAAAGAAAGCATGAACTCTTCAAAAACAAGCAAACCTAATTACAAAAGAAGAAGAAGAAAAATAAAAAATAAAAAATAAAAAATAAAAAAAACATTTGATTAATTAAGTATCTACTTTATGAAAATTTTGCCTTTGTTGGTGGGATAAAACTGAGTTTTAAAAATTAATTTTGTCACGCACAAGAGAGCAACATTTTGTTACGCACATTTCAAACATATACAACAAACAGAGCAACAACAATCTTGATTGCAGAATAGAAATTATATATATATGATTGCATAATAGAAATTATAAGAGGAGAATATATATAAACATAACCTACATGAAAATCAGACATCCAATTGGAAAAAAAAAAAATTATAACACTAAATCAGGACCATAATCATCTAAAAAATAAACGTGTGTGTGTTAAGAGGGAGAGAGTACTTACCATATTACTAGAACAACAATAAATGAATGGCAGAAGTGGAGAAGTGCTTCGCTGGGTTACAGAGAGGGCGCACCAACGACGGTTAGACGTGGAGAAGTGCTTTGCTGTTACAGAGGGGGAAAGAGAGAGGGCTTGAATGAGGGTTAGGGCTCAACGGCTACGCTTCAATCCTGTTATAGAGATGGGGGGAGAGAGAGAGAGGGCTCTTAAGGGCTCTTCACGAATGAGATGAGGGAGGGTTAGGGTTCCATGTTCGGTGATGCTGTGTTTGCCTGGGCTTGCTTCGCTGGATTTGTGACGCACGACTGTGTATTTTAGGGCAACAATGCTTTAGAGTTGAGTGACTAAATTAAACGGGGGCAATAAGGTAAATGTGCTGGAATAGTGAGAAGGGCATTTTAGGCACCACAAGTTTTAAACAGTAATAATTCATGTGCCATGTCATCAATTTAGTCAACCTCATTTTTAAGAAATATGAGACTTTGACTCAGCCTCTTGGTAAATATGAAACCCTAACCCCATTTATATGTAATAATCCCTAATTTTAAGGTAAAAATAACTTGAAATTTTATCTTTTCTTTTATCTTACGGAATCCCACCACCTCTTCCTCTGGTTCACTTTTTTTCCTTCCTTCCCAAATGGCAACAACTCTTTCGTTGTACTACTTTTTTTATTTTTGTTCTTCTTGTGTTGTTTTAGAATGGCATCATAGCTACAAGAGGGAAAGCGATGCTACCCACTCTGCCGCATTCTTCCCTCCAAAAATTCCCGTTCCATTCTTCCCTCCAAAAATTCCCGTTCCACCATCAGGGCCCAGAAAGCAGCATAATTTTGTTTCGAGGTTGCGTTTCATTGCAACACTAGTATATGGTTCAAAACGCCTTATTCCATCCAGCGTGAATCCCGGTGGAGTGTTATTTGTAGCGACTGCAAATATTGGGTGGTCCTGAACAAGAGGTTAAAGAGTCCCCTATTGCAACAATGTTGGAACCTGCTTTCAATAGTATGCATTGGTGGTCTCTGCTACCGGATTGACCAGTGCAGTGCGGGGTGGAACTAGAAATTCGGTATTAAAGTGGATAAATTATATTTTTTTTAAGGACGTCGTATTAAAGAGGATAAATTATATTTTTTTCAAATGAATAATGACGCAAGACAATAAGCCGAAAAATAGAACTCTAATAATAGTAGAATAATAACATTTAATAATTTAAAAAATAATTATTTAAAAAAAAATGAAAACATAAAATACCGACCTTAAGAGTACTTTTAGCAACAAATTTAATTACCAAACTTTGAAGAGAGAAAAAAAAAAAAAAAATTAGTTTGAATAAAGGAATGCAACTTTTTTATTTTAAGAGAATATAAAAAAAGAAGAAGAAGAAAAGTAAGAATGAAAAGAAAGGAAAAATTAAAGATATTTAAAAAAAAAAAAAAAAAAAAAAATTATAGGCCTATTCGCAATAAAAACTAACTGGCCCAAGGGTAAATAATTATTTTAGGGGGCATTTGTGTAATAAAAATTAATGGTTGTTTTCTAGAAAAAAAAATTTTATTTTAGGGGGCCATTTTGAAAACTTTTATAAATCATAAACCAATTTGTAATTAAAACTAATGAGCTAGCATGGGTCGGACTGCTGCTCCTCCCCAGAGTACAAAGTATATGACCATTTTTGAGCTAATATTTTCGGTTGGTTAGCTTACAAATGTCCCATTGTTTCTACTAAAGACATGTAAGTACCAATTATTGCAGAAATGGAGACAGGATGTAAGGTAAGGAAGCAATAATTATTTTTTTAGTAATTTTAGGAGGAGCAAATGTAATATTTTATAAGTATAATACTGAAAATAAACAAATTATAAGAATATATTACTAAAAAAAAAAAAAAATCATAAAATCGATGTTGTGAGACTTAGAAGAGCTTCAAACATGAGATATCCAAACAAAAAAAACATGGGACAGAGAGCTACAATTAATAATGGTGTTGATTATAAAGGTGGTTATGGTGTAATCGATGGGTTGGAAAAATTAAAAATGTGAAATAATAGAGATCAGACATGTTGGCTAGAAATGAAGTACACATGTATGCCGGTGGTGTAAAAATAATGTACTGGTTGTGATTGAGCATGCCATCAATTTCTTGGTTGAAGATTGAATTTGTTCTTCTGCTGTTGAAGGGTCATATATTCATGGCAGATTAAAAAGGAACATGAAGTAGTCAAAAAAAGTAAAAAATGCCAAAGAGAGAGAGACAAAATAAGAATTCACAAATGGTGAGAGAGAGAGAGAGATATATATATATATATATATATATATATGTGCAAAGTGTTTCAGTATTTAGTATTTCAGTATTTATTTATTAATTGATATAAATTCTATAAAACTCAAAATTACCTAATAAAATTAAAATTAACTTAAATTAACAAAATATAAAAATAGTTTAATTCCAATTACAAAATCCCACATTGGTTTTAAGTAAAAAGGATTACATGAAAGTCTCTTATAAAAGTATAGAGCTAAATAAATAATAATCACACCTTCTTGGCCTTTTGGCTAAGATTAAGTGTAGTACTAAATTTTTTTTGGTCAGCCTTTTGGCTAATCTTTCTTGGTCTTTTGGCTAAGATCAAGTGTAGTACTACTTTCTTGGCCTTTGTGCAAAGAGTTTTCAGTATTTATTTATTAATTAATATAAATTATATAAAACTCAAAATTACCTAATAAAATTTAAATTAATTCAAATTAACAAAATATAAAAAGGGTTTAATTCACAATAAAGAGCTCTCATTAATTATTATATCCCACGATAAATATAATAGTATTTTAGTATTTAAATTACCTAATAAAATTAAAATTAATTCAAATTAACAAAATATAAAAAGAGTTTAATTCAAATTACAAAGTCCCATATTGGTTTAAAGTAAAAAAAGATTACATGAAAGCCTCTTATAAAATTATAAAGCTAAAGAAATAATATTCACACCTTCTCAGCTTTTTGGCTAAGATCAAGTGTACCCTTATTAAAAGATGCTCATTAGTGAAGAAGAGACAACTAAAAGATTGTATTTCTTTCAAATATCTCAACAAAAACTAGACTCCAATAATTCAAGCCTACAATTTTCTCAGGATCGTTGGAATAAAATCTGAAAAAGTAGATATTTTGTTTAAAATATTGTTCTGTTATATATGGCGTAGTCTCGTACCTAACGCAGTTAACTAACTAAGATCTTTGGGAAAAATCTGTGGACAAAAAATTCACCATATTTGATATATACATACAAGAAAACAATTTACTTGAAACATGTTTTCAATCCATTTGCCGCACAACCAGAATCCTGTAGTTATTATTATTTAAATAGAACTTCTCTTTGCTGAAAATTATTGGGTCGGCCTTTTGGCTAACCTTTCTTGGTCTTTTGGCTAAGATCAAGTTCAATATTTCAGTATTTATTTATTAATTGATATAAATTCTATAAAACTCAAAATTACCTAATAAAATTAAAATTAACTCAAATTAACAAAATATAAAAATAGTTTAATTCAAATTACAAAGTCCCACATTCGTTTTAAGTAAAAAAGATTACATGAAAGCTTCTTATAAAACTATAGAGTTAAAGAAATAATAATCACACCTTTTCAGCTTTTTGGCTAAGATCAAGTGTAATACTAAATTTTTTTGGGTCGGCCTTTTGGCTAACCTTTCTTGGTCTTTTGGCTAAGATCAAGTGTAATACTATTTTCTTGACCTTTGTGCAAAGAGTTTCAGTATTTATTTATTAATTGATATAAATTCTATAAAACTCAAAATTACCTAATAAAATTCAAATTAACAAAATATAAAAAGAGTTTAATTCACAATAAAGAGCTCTCATTAATTATTATATCCCACGATATATAGAATAGTATTTCAGTATTTAAATTACCTAATAAAATTAAAATTAATTCAAATTAACAAAATATAAAAAGAGTTTAATTCAAATTACAAAGTCCTACATTGGTTTTAAGTAAAAAAGATTACATAAAAGCCTCTTATAAAACTATAGAGTTAAAGAAATAATAATCACACCTTCTCGGCCTTTTGGTTAAGATCAAGTGTAGTATTAAATTTTTTTGGGTCGGCCTTTTGGCTAACTTTTCTTGGTTTTTTGGCTAAGATCAAGTGTAGTACTACTTTCTCGGCCTTTATGCAAAGAGTTTCAGTATTTATTTATTAATTGATATAAAATCTACGTAATAAAATTTAAATTAACGTATTTATCTATTAATTATTGTGAATTTTTTAATAAAAGAAAATCTAATTAGACAAAAATTATTAATATAAAAAATATTTATTAATTGATATATAAAATAAAATAATTTTTATAAAACTCTACCACAAATAAGCTTTTATTATGAGTTTCTTAATAAAATTAAATCTAATTAGACAAGGATATATTTAAAGAAAATAAAATAATTTCTATAAAACTCTATTACAAATTACTTATTTTATTTTCAATAAAACTCTATCAATAAAAATATATTTAAAGAGATTCTATAAAACTCTAACACAAATTACCTATTTATCTATTTATTATAAGTTTTTTAATAAATGGAAACCTAATTAGACAAGAATTATTAAAATAAAAAATATTTATTAATTGATAGAAAAAGAGTTTTTAAAAGAGTTTATATTAAACTTTAACACAAATTACCTATTTATTTATTTATTTATTATAAGTTTTTAATAAAATAAAATCTAACAAGACAAGAATTCTTATTATAAAAAATATTTTTTAATTGATATAAAAAATAAAATAATTTTTCTAAACCTCTAACACAATTTACCTTTTATTATGAGTTTTTTTTTTTTTTAATAATAAAAGATAATCTAATTAGACAGGAATTATTAAAATATAAAAATATTTATTAATTCATATAAAAAGAGTTTTAAAAATATTTTCTATAACACTCTAACACGTATTACATATTACAATTGTTTAATAAAAGAAAATCTAATTTTCAGAGTAAAATACAGAAGCTCTACCAAAGTATTTCAGAATTTATATATTTATATAAAAAATATTTATTAATTGATATAAAAAGCGTTTTTATCTATACTACTATTAAATATTCAAAGAGTTTCAGTATTTAAGTATCTATTTATATTAAAATATATTTATTAATTGATATAAAAGTGTTTTTCTAAATAAAAAAAAAAAAAAACTCTATCAAACTCCAAAATCTATCTAATAAAATTTAAATTAACCTATTTATCTTTTTATTATTATAAATTTTTTAATAAAAGAAAATCTAATTACACAAGAATTATTAATATAAAAAATATTTATTAATTGATATATAAAATAAAATATTTTTTCTAAAATACCACAAATTAACTTCTATTACGAGTTTCTTAATAAAATTAAATCTAATTACACAAGGATATATTTAAAGAAAATAAAATTTTTAATGTGTAAAAAGTTTCAGTATTTATTAATTTATATAAAGAGTATTTATTAACTTATATGAAAAGCGTTTTTATATATAAAAAAATAAATAGACGAAAAAAATACTCTATAAAACTCTAAAATCTACCTAATAAAATTAAAATTAACCTATTTATCTATTTATTATTATGAATTTTTTAATAAAAGTAAATCTAAAGTTTTAGTATTTATTTATTTATTTTAAAAATATTCATTAAATGTTTAAAGAGTTTCAGTATTTATGAATTTATATAAAAAAATATTTATTAATTGGTATGAAAAGAGTTTATATATATATATATATATATAAACTCTATAAAACTTTAAAATATTCCTAATAAAATTCAAATTAACCTATTTATTATTATGAATTTTTTAATAAAAGAAAATCTAATTTTCGCAGTAAAATACAGAAACTCTGCCAAGTTGTTTCAGTATTTATATATTTATATATAAAAAGTATTTATTAATTGAAATAAAAAAAAAAAGTTTTTATCTATACTATTATTAAATATGCAATGAGTTTCAGTATTTAAGTATCTATTTATATAAAAAAAATATTTATTAATTGATATGCAAAGAGTTTATTTGGAAAATAAAAAAAAGTCTATCAAACTCTAAAATCTATTTGATAAAATTTAAATTAACCTATTTATCTATTTACTATTTTGAATTTTTTAATAAAAGAAAATCTAATTAGACAAAAAATATTTATTAATTGATATATTATAAAATAATTTTTCTAAAACTCTACCACAAATTAACTTTTATTATGACTTTCTTAATAAAATTAAATCTAATTAGACAATGATATACTTAAAGAAAATAAAATAATTTATATAAAACTCTATCACAAATTACATATTTTATTTTTAATAAAACTCTATCACATTAGATAAAGATATAATATTTAAAGAGTTTCTATTAAATTCTAACACAAATTACATATTTATATATTTATTAAGAGTTTTTTAATAAAAGGAAATCTAATTAGACAAATATTATTAATATAAAATATTATTTATTAATTGATCTAAAAAGTGGTTTTAAAAGAGTTTCTATAAAACTCTATTATTTATCTATTTATTATGAGTTTTTTAATAAAATGAAATTTAATTAGATAAGAATTATTAATATCAAAAATATTCATTTAGAATTATTAATATAAAAACTATTTATTAATTGATATAAAAAGTGTTTTTAAAAGAGTTTCTATTAAACTCTAAAACAAATTACCTATTTATTTATTTATTATAATTTTTTAATAAATGAAAATCTATTTAGACTAGAATTATTAATGTAAAAAATATTTTTTAATTGATGTAAAAAATAAAATAGTTTTTCCTAAAAAAAATTTAGAATTCTAGAAATTCAGTGGGGGCATAGATCAAGAATTACAAAGCTTTGCCAAAAAGTTTCAGTATTTATTTATTTATATAAAAAAAATATTTATTAATTGATATAAAAATAGTTTTTATCTATAAAATAGAGAAGCTATGGCAAAAAAGAGTTTTATTATTAAATGTGCAAAGAGTTTCAGTATTTCAGAACTTATTTATTTATATAAAAAAATATTTATTGATTCATATGAAAAGAGTTATTTTTTTTTTATTTTTTAAAAAGAACTTTATAAAACTCTAAAATCTATTTAATAAAATTCAAATTAATCTATTTATCTATTTATTATTATGAATTTTTAAATAAAATAAAATCTAATTAGACAAGAATTATTAATATAAAAATATTTATTAATTGATATATAAAACAAAATAATTGTTTTCTAAAACTCTACTACAAATTAGCTTTTATTATGAGTTTCTTAATAAAATGAAATCTAATTAGATAAGGATATATTTAAAGAAAATAAAATAATTTCTATTAAACTCTATCACAAATTACATATTTTAGTTTTATTTTTCTTAATAAAATTAAATCTAATTAGAGAAAGAAATATTCAAAGAAAATAAAATAATTTCTATAAAACTCTATCACAAATTACATAGTTTATTTTGAATAAAACTCTATCACATTAGACAAAGGTGTATTTAAAGAGTTTCTATAAAACTCTAACACAAATTACCTATTTATCTATTATATTTAAAGAAAATAAAATATTTTTTAAAAAAAAGTTTATATAAAACTCTAATAGAAATTACCTATTTTTGTATTTATTATGAGTTTTTTAATAAAAGAAAATATAATAACTGGATAAGAATTATTAATATTAAAAATGTTTAACAATTGATATAAAAAATAAAATAATTTTTCTAAAACTCTACCTCAAATTACCTTTTAGTATGAGTTTTTTAATAAAAGAAAATAAAAACAAGCTATATATGGATATATTTAAAGAAAATATATAATGATATAATAATACATATAAATAAAGTATAAGTGTAAAGATTTTAGCATTTCAGTATTTATTTTTTAATATAAAAAAATTATTAATTAATTTTAAAATAGAACTGTATCACATATAACCTATGTATTTATCTATTTATTATAATTTTTTTAATAAAAAAAATCCAATTAGATAAGGATATATATAAATAAAATAAAATAATTTCTATAAAATAATTAAAAAATATATGAAAAGAAAAATTCCATAAATTACAAAACATTCATCACGTGCATCGCACGTGCCTTTTACTAGTATATATTAAAGGGTGAGGAAAATAATTGTGAGTGAGTGAATTAGAGAATTAAAAAGAATGTGTGTTAGTTAGCTTTAAGTGTGCAATGCTGTATGACGTTTCTAACAAAGTAACAAGCCTGGTGTTAGATAAAACTGCATGTGAACTATATAGTAGCAAAAGCTTAGCTGGGTTTTTTTTTTTAAGTTTATTTAATTTAATCTTTAAAAACAGAAAAATCTAGGGCAAGTTTATATCTTGAGAGCATTTTTGTCATATCATTATAGAGTATATCAAACACTTCAAATAATTACAAGGTTAATTTTGTAATCTAATTGAACAAAACGGTAATAATGATACTTCACCTTAAATATTTAAGGTCAGTCCAGTAGAAATCTACGACTTCTATCAACCTTGGGGAATATTAGAGTAATTTTTTAGCTAGTTTGAAATGTATGATATCTTAACAATTGTGTTAGATAGAAGTGCCTGCAAGGTTCATTTTTGTTTGAAAGAGAGATTGATGGGCTTTTCATGTGTTAAAATTGATTGGAAGTCCCTGGTTCTTACTTAACAGCTACTTGAGCTCTTCTTCTACAAATTTGCAATGCCAATGAGTGAGCTAAGAATGCATACAAAGCATAAAATGGTTTGAAATTTCTTGCACAGTTTACTGGTTTTTCAAAAAATATTGAAAACATAATCTAAAACGACATAATTTTTCTTGTTTTTGAATTTTTGTAGCAAAATGACAAATCAAAGGCACTATAAATTAATTTCACATCTTCCTTTCTTTCTCATGAATAACACAAAAACCTATTGGCATATGAAAACCACAAATTTTTTTTTATTTTTTTATTTTATATATATATATATATATATATATATATATATATATATATATATATATATATTTGGTGTGGAACAGTTATAGGCACAAATAGAAGAACTATGAGGATCAAATTGGGCATATTGGCCTAACCAAGTTTTAAAAAGATAACAAACTTAGAAGTTCAATTGAATGATTTTATCAATATTACTTCATTCTGATCCATTAAATTCTCATTTTTCTTCCGAAGCTGAAACCTAGTGGCTAATTTCCTGCATCATATTTGCATCGGCAAAATGCACACTATATGACAATAAATCATTAACCAATAAGTTTTAGTCTTCTTTTCCGTAAATGAAAGCAAAAACTTAACTTCCACAATATTACATAAATTTGAGACTTGAAATGTTAGTGTAAAACACGATCTTATGGTTGAGCAAAGACTGTGGCTACCGAAAAATAAAAAAGACTTGAGCACCCAATTCAATAACCATCCACATCCAGGTTGGTTCTACTTACATTCTTATGGAAATTTTTAGTGGTCTACCATTGAGTTTGGTTCTTGATAATTCTTTTCACCTTTCATTACTAGTTGGGCTGGCCAAACATGTCTCACACAGACATTTTATCATTTTATGGATGGATGGATGAGACCAATGCCAAAAAAATTCCGGAGAACCAATCTGGACCACCCGATCAAGAAAAATCAGTGTATCAAATCAAATAAGTATTAATCAATGAATATAGTAATATTGTTTCTTGAACGTACGTCTACTTAGGCTAGCTATTTCATACATAAACAATTCGCTCTCTCTCTCTCTCCCTCCTCTCCTATAAGTAGGAAAAAAAAAAAAAAAAAAAAGAGCCTAAATTTCAAAAATTTTAGGCTGGGTTTGGGTTAGACCGGATTAGCTCACCCAAATTGCACCCCGACCTTTCACGTTCATGATTCACTGGTTCTTTATTATGTCACATAATGAACCCAGGTTGCACTTTTATAAGCAAACCCCACTCACTCTTTTATGCTGATTTCCGGATTACTTTTAAGTTTGTAACTTATGATCTCTCTCCATTTCAATATTTATTAAAATTTCATTTCAGTAAAAAGTCCTAAGTAATGCTTCTCAATAAATAAGTGGTATTTAAATTATTCACCCATTGCTGACACTGAAGGTAAAATCTATCAAAACTAAAAATAAATAATAATAATAATTTAACATGATAGAATAGGACAAATAAAATAGATGATTTTTGTTTATTTTCAAGCATCCCCAAAACCGTGAAATAAAAAAGAAACAACCCAAATATATATATATATATATATATATATATATATATATACACACACACACACTAATTCAGTATGTGCAAGAGGTTTAAAGAGATACTGATGGGCTTTCCATGATTCTTGTTTGAAAAATATTTTAGACTAAGATTTTCTCATGATTGAAATCTGGACTGACACAAAATATAAATGGGAGCAGAAAATTTCCACAAGATCGACTACTTTTGGCACCACACATGAAAGTGGAAGACTAAGGAAGTTAAGACTTTCTTAAAAAGGAAAGAGCTTTTGGCACTAAAAAAACATAAAAGTGGAAGACTAGAAGTTAGACTTTCTTGAAAAGGAAAGCACTAGCTTTTGCCACTAAAATTAGAAGTGGAAGAAGTCTCTAATCACTCGTAAGATTAACGCTAGGGACTAAAAATAAAAGTGGAAATCTCTAGCTGCAAAGATTTTCTGTGCATGCGTTAATCTTAGATCAAGTCTCTAGCCATCCACTAACATTTCTAAGACTTTTGAGGGAGATGCTACAATCAAAATATGAGCTCTTATCTGAACCAAAGTAGATTACATGCTAATTAACCCCTATTCCACGTAGCAAATTTGAAATTTTGTCGCGAAGTGACAAATGAGAGCCACTATAAATATCACATCTTCTTTCCTTTCTCATGCATAACACATAATAAACCTATTGTAGTTGTGATCGTGGATAGATCCATGAGACAAGCTAACATTCTTCTTCTTCTACTCATGTTTCTCACAGCAGAAACTATTGATATCATCTCCTGCATTGAAAACTTAAAAGGAACTCGTTTTGATAGTGAGAAGCAAGCCCTTTTGAGGTTCAAACAGGATCTTATTGATCCAACAAACCTGCTCTCCTCTTGGGGTGGTGAAGGGGACTGCTGCAAATAGGTTGGAGTTGTCTGTGACAACTTAACTGGTAATGTCAAGGAGTTCCACCTTCAAAATCCACTCACGGATTGCACAAATTATGCTGATTGTGACGCATATGTGAGGTCCAGGCTGGGTGGTAAGGTAAACCCTACCTTACTCAAACTGAAGCAACTGAGTCACTTTGACCTGAGCAACAACGATTTCAGGGGAATTCCAATTCCAAGCTTCATTAGTTCCTTTGGGAGCTTAAGATATCTTAACCTCTCCTATGCAGGGTTTGGGGGAGTAATCCCTCATCAACTCGGGAACCTCTCAAGTTTGAGATATCTTGATCTTCCTGGAGATTTCGAGGGACTAGTTCCTCATCAACAGGGAAATCTTTCAAGTTTGTGTTATCTCAAACACCGTGGTGGTTTTGTTGAGAATCTCCAATGGCTTAATGGTCATTCCTTGTTGAAGCATGTTGACTTGAGTTATGTCAACCTTACCAAAGCATCTAACTGGCTTCAGGTGACAAATATGCTCCCTTCTTTGGTAGTTTTACGATTGTCTGGTTGCGGTCTTGTTCACTTTCCTGCTCTACCTGTCGTTAATTTTACTTCTCTTGCAACCCTTGATCTTTCCTTCAATTCCTTTCAATCTTCAATCCTCGATTGGTTGTTTATTAGTCTCAATGGCCTCGATACTCTTAATCTTCAATTCTGTGGTTTTCATGGGCCAATTCCAAGTGGTCTTCGAAACATGACTGTTCTTAGGAATCTAGTTCTGTCCTATAATTCGTTCAGTTCTACCATACCTGACTGGCTGTATAGTTTTAGCCATCTTGAATACCTTGACTTGTCGTTCTGTGACTTTCAAAGTGTGATCGCTAGTGCAATTGGAAACCTGACTTCTGTAGCTATGCTTGACTTCTCATTTAACAAGCTTGTGGGAAAATTACCTAGACCTTTTGAAAATCTTTGCAACTTGAAAGAAATCGTTTTATCAGGTACTAGCATTGGTGGCAGTGTATCAGAAGTTTTCAATATTTTCTCCAAATGCATTTTAGGTGGATTGAAAACTCTTGATTTATCAGGGACTCGACTTTCTGGCAATTTTCATGATGCTACTCAGCAACTCACGCAATCTAAAAATATGGCAGCCCTCGTGCTTTCTAGTTGTCTTCTTTTCAATTACATTCCAGTATCTTTGGAGGGATTATCGACCTTGCAATATTTAGATATTAATAATAATTCTCTTTCTGGTCACATTCCAGCGTCATTAGGAGAATTGTCATCCTTGAAATATTTAGATTTTGCTGATAATAACTTCAGCGGACCTGTTCCTGAAAGTCTTGGACAACTTGCAAAGCTAGAAGTATTTTGGATGTCTGGAAATTCATTACAAGGTGTTATATCTGAAGTTCACTTTGCCAACCTCACAAGACTTAGAGAATTCAGTTGTACCGAAAATCATTTGGTCTTGCAAGTGGATCCAACTTGGGTTCCTCAATTTCACCTTGATATGCTAACATTAGGATCAGGCCAATTGGGTCCAAAATTCCCCCCGTGGCTTTGTTCACAAAAGAATTTAGCAGTTTTAGATATATCCAATAATGGGATTTCAGATGTCATTCCTAATTGGTTTTGGAACTTATCTTCCAAGGTTTATTTTTTAAATCTCTCTCGCAATCATTTCTATGGTGAGATTGTCGATATGCCTTTAGTTTTTTCTATTTCTACAATAGTTGATCTAAGTCCTAACCATTTCAGAGGTAGATTACCCCATGTATCCTAAAATTCAATTACGTTGGATCTTTCTAGCAATTCATCTTCAGGTATTTCCCACTTCCTGTGCTACAAGATTGATCAAGAGAAATTCCATCTTCTGAATCTCGAGGGAAATATTTTATCAAGAGAAATTCCCGATTGTTGGATGAGTTGGCTATGGCTTGAATTCCTAAATTTAGGAAACAACAATCTAACAGGAAAAATTCCAAACTCCATGGGATCTCTAAGTCACCTCAAATAATTGCATTTGCGTAACAATAGCCTTTTTGGAGAACTACCTTTGTCATTACAAAAATGTGCAGAGTTAACGGCTATAGACTTAGGTGAAAATGAATTTTCAGGAAGCATACCAACATGGATAAGAGAAAGACCTGGGAATCTCAAGATCCTTATCCTACGGTGTCAAATAAGTTGCACGACAACATTCCAGAAGAACTTTGTGCACTCATTTCACTTCAAATCTTGGACATTGCACATAACAATTTATGGGGAAGCATTCCACGATGTTTCATGAATCTAAGTGGCATGTACGTAGAGCAGAAATCAAGTGACCAGATGTTATATGGCTCTAATGCTACCGTTGCCTACTTCTTTAAAGGTATTTTGGAGAATGCCGTACTGGTGATGAAAGGAAAAGTGCTTGGATATAGCACCATCCTTCAACTCGTAACGAGTATGGACCTTTCAGACAACATTTTATCAGGAGAGATTCCCAAGGAATTGACACTTCTTCTTGGGCTTCTATCTTTAAATTTGTCACATAATAGGTTGACGAGAAGGATTCCTGAGAATATAGGTTCTATGGGACTATTAGAGTCCACTGACCAGTAAGCACTCAGTTCCAAAGTCTTAATGCATCTTGTTTTGTTGGCAATAATCTTTGTGGGCCTCCACTTGTTCGGTGTAAATGATGCAACACCTACTGCTAGAAATGGAGGCGGTAATGAAGGCAAGGGAGGCAATGGACCTGAAGTGGATTGGTTGGGTTTTATGTAAGCATGGCACTTGGTTTTACTATGGGCTTTTGGGGTGTATTTGGTCTTGTACTGTTCAAAAGGTAACGGAGATTGGTATGCTGTGAGTTGATGGATAGCCTATGGCATAAATTCTGTGTTCTTATAGGTATCTATAAATAGATGATGTTATTTTAATTGAGTGGTGATCATCATTCAATTGTAGACTAAGCTGAAATTTTATTCTGCAAAAGTGTAATATATTGAAGCAAATTCCAATTAAACAACAAGAAGAGTATGCATACAAGAAAAATGATACTTATTCACCCAAATAATAATAATAATAATAAAATTAACCAAGGTTTTGTTGGAAATGATCTTCAAAGAATGTGCCCAAATATATATATATATATATATATATATATATATATATATATATTTCTTTTCAAAGAATTACCTAGTTTGGGTTTGCAAACTTGCTCTTGCTGCCTCCGCATACTACATGTGGGCCGAACGCAACAAACGCGCCTCGAGAGAAACTCCTCCATCAATGCTGTAATCTGAAAGACTCGGCTGGTCAAGGATTGGGATCTTCCCCAATCTGTTTTATTCACAATTATATGGAACCCTAGGCCTCTTAATAATCGACAGAGTAATGCCTATCCCTAAATCCTAATTTCACTTTGCTCTATTTATAATTTGGTTTTTGATACAATTTAGGTAACCAAAAATTAAGAGAAAAAAACTGAATGTAGCATCTGTTTGGGTTTCACATGAAAGTGAGAAACACTCAACAGCATCTGGAGCAAATACTCCTATTAATTTCTTTTTGTAAACTTATTGTGGTGTAAACTTAAAGCTCAAAACTTCGGGTTATATGATGGGTCAAAGGTCAACCCTAAAAACCAAACCGTACCATGAGGTCCATGAGTAATGTTGACCAAGTTGGGTTGACACCGAGTGAGGAGGAGCCTGAACTCTATCACGGTTAGGTTCACATGAATCACACAGCAATTTAGTTTTTTTTTGCAAATAAAAGACCTGGCCATATTATTGCACACAGGTATATATAGAGAGAGAGAAATTCACATTCAAGTCTTTGTTTTTGTATTGAACTTAGGTTAAAGAAATCTGGCTAAAAATAGAGTTCATCGTTCACTAGTTTTGGATTCAATGACTCCTGAGCATAAAAGGTTCAAATTTAAAAAAAAAAAATTACAAACAAATTATTAAGAAATTAGTTCTCCAAAATAATAATATACATTAATATTTAAATAAAATGAAGTTAAAAGAAAAGAATGAATATGTTTTATTATCGGATCATGGCTACTGCCATGAAAAAAAAAAAAAAAAAAACAGTGAAAATTAGACATTGGGTTAATAATAAGAGTTGAAATTTCGTATCCCAAATTTATCTTATTCATTAAGATAAAATTGAAACACAAATAATTTATGTTAAATGTATATGGTGTCTAGATAAGATCACAATAAAGTCCATGATCGAAAAGGTTGTAATTAAATTAATCCACCAAGTATCAAGTAAATCAGACTAATTTAATAATTTCTCAACTAAATATACCTTTTAGGACAAATAAAATAAAATAACTAAATATACCTTTAGCAGTGACAGATATAGCACACTCATAACATGACTCACATTTTAATGTCTTGACTCACAGATGACTGTGTGTAGATAGATAATTGGGGTAGAGAAATTATAAAGACAACTCATACACTTATTCTATGTCTGGCATCATGGAAATGGTAATCTACAATGCTATTAGATTAAAATAGTCTGAAGCTTGGATCAATTAAATTAGTAAAATTAATTAGTTTAAATTTTCTACCAATTTATTAAGGGTTTCCAATTTGAAGACGTTAATCTCATACTCCAAATGTAGAGAGGATAATTATTCAAATTATTTAGAAAGTTGGTAAGTAATTCATTCAAATGCTTTAAGGGCATAGCCGCGTTAGTAGGGATTCGGGAGATAAGTCCGTGATGTCTCGCTTTTGAATTAAATGGTACGTATGTTATGAGGCAAATACACGTGTTCTAAGAAAGAAAGAAAATAAATAAATAAATAACTCATTCGAATTATTCAGGGAGGGTGTTTATCAATTTTTTTTTTTAATAGTAATTGATATATCAATTTAATAAATATAACTCAAAACTGTTGCAAGTTCTAATTTTATTCTCTTTCAAAAGTAAATTTAAAGTTTAGAAAAGGAACAGAATTTGGAGACAAGAAAACAAGGATAACCAATATACTTTTTAATGCAATTTTAATATAGACATTATGAGCAATTCTATAATATCTCAATGATCAGTTGGATCATTATTCATGTGAGTCCCATCATCTCGGAGGTAAGTATACACGAAAAAATGTAGAATTTTTCATACAGGGAGACGAATTAGATGGTGGTAAGGAGGAATTTAAGATTATCCTTTTTTTTTTTTTTTCGAAAACTTATTAAATTGATAGCTCATAAGATCTAGTAGACAGCTCATAATATGGTTGTCAGTTTTACCCTTTGGGCCTTACTACCAAGCGACTACCTCCTCTGCACAAAATTCAAATTTAGGATGAATAAGAAATTAAGAATACACTTCATCATAGTTTGGAATGGTACAAATATCCTACCACCAGTTTTCTACACTAAATATTCCACCTTTGGATTCTTCACACACTTTTAATCATGAAGATGGTTGAAGCCTATTCATCAGGATTCCTCTACTCTAGAGGCTCTGCAGGTACTGCCTCCACTGTCTTCAACGTAATCAACACTCTATCAGGTAATATATTATATATACGTATTGGTTTGAAAATATTTATAGTTTCTAATTTATTTATTTTTTTCTCTGCATTTAGTTATTTATTTATTTTTGTGACTACACTGTTGGAAAGGTAATAATATAATATGCATCAAAGGAACATTGATTACAGTATACGATACATTGCTCAATCCAGTCTCGAAGTATGCATTGACGGTAATACCAATTGTGCACACTATTGAAAGCCGATTCTGCCATTCTTGCAATCAGAGAGTACTCTTTAGCCTTTTGTTCAAGACCTGCTTGGTGATGAGCACCGTTGTCATAGTTGTGACTATCCCCCTTTTTGAACACCTCATGTCACTCGTGGGAGCTTTTCTAGGTTTTCTAACATCTATTTTACTGCCATGTTTGTGCTACTTAAAGATTACAAATAGTTACAGATTAATTGAATTGGGGATTATAAGTGGCATCATGTTAACGGGTATCTTCACAACAATTGTTGGTACTTATACGTCTTTGAAATAAATAATGAGACACTTTGTAACTACTTGTGAGGAGGGTCAGATTTCTCTTAGTGGAATTAATGGTGAGGAGGGTCAGATTTCTCTTAATGGAATTAATGGGAGTTTTAGTTATTGAAGATTGTGTGTACTAATAGTACGTTACATACTTTTACATGGTTGATATTCAGAGGAACGTTTTATTCGAAGTGTGATATTTCCATAAATAAAAAAAAATGTTTGCCTTCAAATGTTTAGAGTTCAGAGACACACAACCACACGGACTCACACTCTCTTTCTGTGTGTCGTGACTAAGCAATTGGATCCAGGAATAATTATGTAGTGGGCCTGAGATAGGCAAGTACTTTAATAAGGCCATTAGGCCCATAACAATAGCATGGCCCAAACATATGCTCACAGAAATAGAAAAACATCAGCCCAACAAAAGAAATGAGCCCAAAAGAAGAAAAAGCAGTCCAAATGGGCTCAAAATGCTGAGAGTTTATCTTGATCGAATTATTTACAATTTAAGAAGAAATAAAACATAGAGTTCCATTGTGAGCTTGCTCCAAATCTTTGTATTTATATATTTCTTCTCTGTTCACTGTCTGGACCCCCTTTTTGTTCGGTCCAAAACAATCTCATATTTTTCCATTAGTCACTTATCACAGTCCTGTGGACTGCTTTTAGAAATAACACACGCTTTTTAGTTTTCGGTAACATACTTTCAGGCTCTTTAATTTCTTTCTATTGCATGTGATAATTATTTTTTCTGATTTTATTTTATTTATTTCTTTTTTACATGGCAGTGCCGTGATTAATTCGATAATAAAATATCATAACTTTCTCTTCCAATTTCCATTTATTTTTCTCCTCCTCATTTTTTACTTTGTGACACTTCCTGTTCCTTCTTTTTTCTGGTCACACGAACATGACCATGCAATGGTACTAGAACATCAAAATCTACAACTAGGAAATTGATGGCATGGCCATTCACAACCTGTACATCATTTTTGCACCACCTATACATGTTTTTCGTCAATTGTTACTCCTCGAATACAGATATACATGTGGTATGCCCCCATGTGTGACCCTGGAATCCAAATAGCCCAGAGAATTGAAATACAAATAAGACCGTTGCAATTGTCATTATTAGTGAACCCGGTTGTATTATCTTTTTATCATTGAGATATGAAATTATTAGACGGTCTGAAACCATTTACGAATAAAGTTCATTAATCACCATGATAGTTTTATTTATGATTTTCATGAAAACTGGAGAAACTTCAGTTAATTTTTTCTCCTTTTTTTGGATTTAGCTACCCATATCATTAGTTTAATCCATCAATTTATTTAATTTTTATAATAACTAAGAAACTGCAATCAATATACAAAATGAGATAGAGGTACTTACTATTTGTGATGGCCTATATTAAGAATTAATTTTCAACATGCATGACAGCATGGGACCATTTTCATTTCAAAAAATTAATAATTTAATCAAATTAGTTATAAATATTTATGAAACCTTTAGCCCATTAAACTATGAATAAATGACCAAGAAAATAAGCTTTATTTATTTATTGTTTTTGAAAGGTAAGTTTTCAATTTTATAGATATAGCATAAACAATTGTACAAGCCCAATCTAACAGCAGGACATCTGCAGATGCAAAACGAGTAAACCCAGCCCAATAGCAACCCACCTAGGCAATCAAGAAAATAAGCTTTTCTTCTTCTGCAATCCACTGGTGAACTATCAGAATGAATAAGAAACTAAGGCCTCGTTTGGCATGCGTTTTTTCCTGTTGTTTTGTTTTTGGGCTGCTATTGTGTCAATTTTAGTAACAAAAGCATATTTTGTGTGGTCTTATTTTATTTTACATAGTGTTAAAACACTTCGTGAATGGTGGTCCAAAATTAAAACACTAAAAAGTTGTTTTTCTTGTTTCTATTTCCGACATTTCCACAACAAAACATCGTTCCAAACGTTCTTTTGATTTTTTTTTTTTCAAAATACTCTTATAGCAAAAACATTGTTTCTATTTTAAGCAAAAACAAAACGTCTAAAATAAAGTACATGCCAAAATAGCCCTTAACATATATTATATATATTAAAAGGGCAAATTTCGTAAAACATCCAATACTTTCATTTTTTGATCATAAAACCCCAACTTGTTTCTAAAAACCTCTATACTTTTAAAAAGTGTTCACATTGCCCCAATATCCGTATCCGACCCGTTAATTGGGCTGTAAAATGACAAATTTGACCTTGCTATTTAATATTAAATTAAAAATAAAAAATATTTTTATTAAATTACAAAATTACCCTCTTCACGCGCCTATCGCCACCCCAGCCTTTCGCTCCTTCATCACGCCCCTCACCTCCTCCCTTTGTAGGCTTAGCCCAACGCCGCCCTTGGTTAGAGCTTGTAGATCGCTCCTCCCTCGCCCTCCCTGACTCCTTCATCGATTCTGCTTCTCGCATCTGCAAGAACTTCTCCTACTTTCGCGTTTACTACGTCACTCTACTCACCCTCGTCTTGGCTCTCTCTCTCTTCTCTCACTCCTCGTCCTTCTCGGACTCTCGTCTCCTGGTTCTTTCTCTACCTTTTCCGACCCTCCGATCACCCTATCGTCCTCTTCGGTCGCACGTTCACCGACTGAGAAACACTCAACGTGTTGGTGGTCTCCACTATAGTTGTGGTGTTCCTCACCAACGTTGGATCGTTTCTGATCTCTGCTTTCCTCGTCGGATTGGCGATTGTGTGCACCCACGGAGCTTTTAGGGTTCTGGATGACCTCTTTCTTGACGATCAAGAACCTGCCAATGCCGGATTCCTCTCTTTCCTAGGCAGCGCCGCCTTATCCGTTGCCGAAGCTGCAGCTCCGGCCATTGTCGTACGCGTATGATGAAGTTGGAATTAGATCTGATCTGATTCGATCTGGCTAGAGGCCACTGAGGTTTGTCAGGATTAAAAAATCGATTCCTCTCATACCACCCAATTCACCATTGCAGAGACCACCACACACAGATAAGGGTTGGTTTGGTGAGTTTGAAACCGACTTTTGAAGGAACTGAGTTGACTCAGGTGGGCCTATGCTTACTATTTAAGGGTGTTTTTGTAATTTAATAAAAATATTTTTTATTTTTTAATTTAATATTAAATGATAAGGTCAAATTTGTCATTTCACAGCCGAATTAATGGGTCGGATACGGATATTGGGGCAATGTGAATACTTTTTAAAAGTATAGGGATTTTTAGAAACATGTTGAGGTTTTATGATCAAAAAATGAAAGTAATGGAGGTTTTACGAAATTTGCCCATATTAAAATTGATTTCGATTTTACTTACGCGTATATATACACAGTACTGAATAAAAAAGATAGGAGCTAAATAGTAATTAAAGCACTACAATTAATGAATTAAATAACAAAAAGCCAAATTCACATGGGACCATTTTATTTCAAAAAATTAATAATTTAATCAAATTATTAATAAATATTGATTCAGATTTACTCCATGAAACAAAAAATAAATGACCAAGAAAAGAATCACTAAAAATATCAGAACGAAAGTAGGCCTGAATAGCAATTAAATTACTACAATTAAATAAATTTAAAAAGCCAATTTCACATGGCACACCAGATTAATAATAAGAGCGACTCCGGCGTCTTTAAATTCGGCGATTTGGGCCCATAAATGACGACCCAATTACTCCAATGTGGGTTGTCATTGTGGGTCATGTTTATTGGATTGGGGAATGGGTCGTCAAGAAGGCGACCCATATGGCGATCACGGCCTGCCATGCGCGGATCCGTTTTTTTTTAATTTTATTTGTGGCCCAAAATGCCAAAAAGCCATGCAAAGGCCTGTTTGGCTGAAAATAAATTCCAGAAACCGATTTTTGGGGTTTTTACATACTGTGTTGTTCTTTTCTTTTTTTCTCTTTAATACTGTATGTAACATTCCACTTCGCATGAATAGCAGCGCTGCAGCAGCCTTATTCCATTCTATTCCATGTAATATTTTATTTTGGATCAGTGACATCAATTTATGTCCTCCATATAAGCCTGAACCTTTTTTAGAGTCGAAGACACAAGTGTACTAAATTAAAGGCCCAAGAAAATTTACGGAACTCAAAATTTATAGGCCTATGGATGATGGGCCGCCAGGAAAAAACAGATTTTTAGGGCAAATCATTTCAGCCTCCCCAATCGCCTCCATCCCTATTATCTCCCCCCCCCTCCCCCCCTCTGCAACTGCAAACTACAAAATCTACAAGAATCAGAAGGTTTTCAGTTTATCTATCTTCCTGCAAGAATCAAAATTTCAAGGCCTATTACCTATATCAAAACCGATATCGGCATATCATTTTCAGATTGTTCAAAAAATCAGAACCCATATCTTTCAGTTTCCATCGCCCGCTGTTCCAGTTCGGATTCGCAAATTCGCAAGCTTCAGCCGCTGTCCCGCTGTCTCTCAACTCTCAAGCTTGCCCCCTCTCTCTCTGCAACTGCTAACTTGTATGTATTTTGTTTTAATTTTTTTTTCTTTCTAAATCAACTAATCAAGCTCTGTAATTCTTGTTTTGCATACTAAATCCTATTTGGTGATTTTTTTTATGATCTTTTATATATCAATTTTTTTTTTTGAACAATATAAAGTAACAAAATTTGCATTGCATTTTGAGGTAATCACCGTAATCTACATTTTATTTTAGCAAAACAAATATATATATTTTTTATTTCTATAACTTCTATTTCTGTTTTTTTTTTTCATTTCAATTATGTCTACAAGAACATTTGAATCTGGGCATGAAAAAAGAAAAAAAAAAGAAAAGAATTTGAATTGGATTAGAAATCTGCAGAGATTGAATCTGAAACAATTTTTATCAACGTGCCAAGATTTTTGAAGATGGAAATCTTTTCAGAACTAAAAAAAAAAAAATCATAGCAAGAACTTTGACAAGCAAAAGTACTTAATATAGGGTAAATCTCTAAATTTACTTCTTTGAAAATTAAAATACTTACAAAAAGCATGCTTTTGAGTGAATTTCATAGTGTTGGAAGGGGCTTGCCATGAACTACCTCACACTCTGCTTCCACTAGTAGATTCTCAAATAGGATTAGTAAATTGGTTTAAAGAAGAGATAGGGTACTGAGTGGTGAATTGTTCAGAAATAAATTGGTAATTTGTTTTATTAATTACCCAAATAGGATTTTCTATGCCTTAATCAGTCAATTGTCTAAACAAACATAGTTAGTTAGCTAAAATTGAATGTTGATTTTGGTTGATATATTTTGATTTAGCCCACCCCATTGAAAAAATCTGGACCCGCCCTACTAATAATGCACGGAGGATATATTCAATCTTTCTGCCATATTTTTATTTTCAAATTTTGGTTTTTGATTTTCTTTTGTTATTAGAATGCAGAATATCAGGATATTGATTTGTTAATTTTGAAGATTATTCCTAAATTGATGCATTGTACTTTGTTATTGGATTAATTTAACATAAGAGTTGAGTATAATATGTGCTAATCACACCTATCCGTAATTACACCTCTTTCTACGGATAGGTGTCCAACATTTTGACTGAAAGCATAGTTGGGTTGGGTTGATACATGATACAGATAGTACTTAGATGGTGGTGTTTTAATTGTTATGAGTGAGATTGTGAAACCTCTTCCTCACAACTTTGAGTGTTTTCTTATTTTTAGGGTTAGCATCGGGCCATAACATTTAGCAAGAACAAGGTTAAGAAATATGCCTCCTCGGTCATCAGGTAACAAACTCTTACTTTTTTAAAATTTTAATTGGCATTTTTAGCTATTGGTTACATTTATTTATTCATGTTTTACATACTGATTTTTTGTTTCTATGTACATATATATAATATTGTTATGATGTGATGCAGCTGCTCGAACAATTTATTAATGGGAATTAAAGAATTGGAAGTTTAGTTTTCAATTTCAGAATATATGTTTTACAAGTTTTTTAACGCTTTTAAAACTTTTCCTCTTTCTGTCATAATAATATAGGTCTCTTTTCTGAAAGAAGAGAGTTGATTGGAATGGGTGGAGTAGGGAAAAAGAAAAGGTATGTTTTTTTTTGCCTAGCTAATTGAATTATAAAAATCCCTTTGCCGTTTTAGCAGTGATGTTGGATTTAAAATGACCAATTATGATAGGAAGTCTCTTTTCAGTTTTTCTTAATCAAATGTATATTTGTGCAAGAGGATTACGTGATTCTAGATGACGATTCTAAATGAGGATGTTAATATCAACGTTATGAGGATGTTGATGTCAACGTTGACTTTAGTGATGACGACTGATGATGTTGATAATATGTTGATGCACTCAAATTAAGTCAAAGCACTTAGAATTGAAGACATACTATTGAGCATAGTGTCTAATTCTTTTAGTTACAAGAATCTTTGGTCACTTCACACACTATTTTTCAGTTCCTGAAATTCCGAAACAATGGTGTGTAATTTGGTTTATCTACTTGGGCTATCTCTTTTTTTCATTTCTCTAAACCCTAATTTTATTTGTGAAAAAGAAAAAGAAGACTATGCAATTTTAATTTAACTTTATCAGCTTAAGCATTGACAGAGCTTCTGAAATGTTGAAACTGAAACAACAAAGAAGAGAGAGTCCACCAATAAGAATTACCCAACTTAGGACAAAATAAGCTCTCTGAGCGTCTTGACTAATATTGGCACGGGAGACTTCTATAGTTATGGACTTGTAGAGAGAAAGATATATGGTTGGGGGCACAAAAGTTTACGACAACTGTGAACCAACGATAGGGTTGTGAGCTTTGCTTGTATCATGCATCGGATCTAGGAAGTGTACAACAACGAAATGGAAAGCTCTGATGCACTCAAAGTTACTGACAGATACAATAATTAATATTATATATTTATAACTTACCTTACTAATCTAATATGATACTACGTATATCATACACACACACACATATATATATATATATATATATTTGTGTGTGTGTGTGTAACTTTATACTTAGACTTGGGTATATTTTGATTTAGCCCACCTCCTGGATCCGCCCTTGCTTATCATCATAAAGTTTAAATAGAAACAAACTAACAAGCTTATAAAATATTATTTCATTATTATCCTTCAAATGCTCATTTTCCTTTCTGGCTAATAATTTTGGTGAAAGATATTCTTATTTTAACCTTACTTTATTCAATCTTTCGTAATGAATCGGCAAAATGCGCATTATATTGACAACAGATCATTATTAACAAATAATTTGGAAGTCTTTTTTCTGAATATGAAAGTCAACTTGGTTTGCTTGTTTCTGTTTTTCTAAATTTTTTTTTTTTTTTTTTTTTTTTTGCAAAATTGAAAAGCAAAAAATTGTAGATAGATTCTAAGAATTGTATTATGAAAATTAAAGTTAAAAAATTGAATGTTTTTGGAGAATCATCTTTTATAGTTTTTGAAAACAGTTTTTTTATTTTAAAATTTTTTAAAAACTATTTTCTGAGTGACAAAACAAGCTAGCTCTTAATTTTCACAATATCACATAATTTTGGGACTTGAAATGGAAGTGTCAAACACAATCTCATGGTTAAGCAAAGATTGGCTAAAGAAAAATAAAAATAAATAATTTGAGCACCCAAATCAATAACCATCCACATCCATCTATAAGAATTAATTTTTTTTTGCTATGCACAAAATGTGCAAATACTTAATATATTTATAATCGTGTCTTTGGACAATTGGATTCTACAAAAAGATGGAGGAGAAAAAATTTTACTGGTAGGAAACAAGATTTGAAGACTTCGCAAGTGGGGGAATCGAAATCTTTGTGCTGTCTGTCATGGCAATATATATTGTGTGTGTATGTGCGTAATTTTTAAGTTTGAGTCATTTATACCGTGAGCAATCTCAAGATTAAGAAACACTTTTTATAAATCAATGGGCTACACCATATTTAACAATCACTTTTTTCTTTTCCTTTCATTTTCTTTAATTTTTTTTTTTTGGTTAGGTATAGCTGTGAAAAAGGTGTTGGTTTACCGATACAGTGTGAATCACTTTTATAATTATATATTTTACACAAAAAGGCTTTTCATTTACTTGTAAAAAGATCCAAATCTTAGCTTTGATTAAATGTATAAATTTACAGTGGCACCCAAGAACAAAAGCCTAACATATGGTATTAGTTAGCTGGCCGCACATTTAGGCCCAAAAAATAACCGAAGCCCAAAACTTATGGTGAGTTGAATCTCTGTGGATCCATTATTTCAGTATGGTTGGGATTCAGTTAGATCATACAATTCACACAATTGACTCACACACATCGCATGAATCACTGATCAATTTTTTTATGCCATCTACACACACACACACACACAACACACTGATGTGCTTTGTGATTATATATATGTTTTTGTTTGTTTTGTTAATTTGTTTATCCGACAATCTTCTATCTGCACCCCATCATCACCTCCTTTCCATATTAAACAAGTTCAAATTCAAATAGCTCCACTATTTACTAATGTCTTTTTATATATGTATTGCAGTTAATACAATTGGCATATTAACTGCAATAGATATATAATAAGACACTTGTAAATAGTTCTAAAATCATTATTACTTTTATTCTGAATCTTTTGCCTAAACTCAGCAGAAATGTATGTTGCTAAAATCTCCATTAATTGTTGATTGATATCCTCAGTGGAAGTTTAATTCAAAGTGTGACAGTACCATAAAAAAAAAGGTCTAGTTATGTGTGACTGAGATATGCAAGTATTGCAATAAGGCCATTTGGCCCATAACAAAAAAAATAACAATAGCATGGCCCAAAGACACGCTAGACACCAAAAAAGAATCAGCCCAATAAAATAAATGAGGCCCAATTGCATTTCTAAAGCTATATAAGCCATTATAATTTATGAGTCTATGACTGAACGACTCTCTCTCTCTATTCTGTATCCATCTTTCACAAAAGGCAGTCTA
Organism: Cornus florida; assembly: GCF_030987335.1. NCBI lineage: Eukaryota > Viridiplantae > Streptophyta > Magnoliopsida > Cornales > Cornaceae > Cornus > Cornus florida. Next base: position 53,376,586 of record NW_026775574.1, on the reverse strand, counting down.
GTTCCATTTTAATAAATTAATTTTATTTGTTCCTTTAAATTATATTGATGTTTACCACGGTGGGAAAATGATAAAACATATCAACAATATATATGCTTTAAAGGCCGTTTGACATGTAATATGTTTTAGGCGTTATGTTTTTGGTTAATACCAAAATAACCGTTTTGTTGTAGGAGTGTTTTGAGTAGGAATCGGAACCATTTTTGATAATGAAAAATTATTTTGGGAAATTAATAAATTTGCTTTAATTCCTTCGCTATAGTACCAACACACACAATATTATCAATTTTGTGATATGGGTTTGAGTTAATAAATCTGATATGTTACGAACTATTCCAAACCCAATATTAGTTGTTCCAAACATGATACGTACCCAAATTTAGAGACTAGTATTAGAAAAATAATATCATAACACATTTCAAACGGGTCCTAAGGAAGATGTGTTTGGTTAACGAGGAATGGGTTGGAAAGAGAGGAGTTTTAAGGATATTCAATTGGTTTAATGTTTCAGAATTGGTTTTAACTTTTGAGGGATGAATTGGAAATAGATGAGTTTTGAGGACAAAAATTGAATTGGTTTGTTGAAGAGTGAGATGAAAGAAAAGAATAGAGAGAAAAAGAGGGGTCTTTTTTCGCGAAGATTCAAAAGGGAAGAGACTGCTGTAGTACTGTATATATTTATATTAGTCAGTCCGTAAAACATGTCGTCAATTTTATCATCTTTATTTTATAGTAATTGATACATCAATTTAATAATTATAACTCAACACTTTTACAAGATTTGCTTTTATTTTCTTTCAAAATTAATATAAAATAATAATTTAAATAAAATGAAAATAAACAATTTAGACAAGAGAGAACAAGTATACCAAGAACCTTTTTAATGGTTGTAAGCAACTTAAACTCATTGGAAGCTCCAGAATCCTAAAAGTTATTGTTTAGGTACATTTTCCAGATTCTAGATGATTGAAACTTCACTAGGCCCAAAAAAAATAACCGAAGCCCAAAAATTATGGTCGGGATTCAGTTAGATCATACAATTCACACAATTGGCTCACACACATCACATGAACCACTTATCAAAATTTTTATGCCACCTATATATATATATATTTCCTATTTTTGTTTGTTTCTTGAAATGTAGGCCAGATGGAAACTAAATTTTTTTTTTGTCTTGTATTTTTGTAGTTGGGTTACTATCTATCCCATATGTACAGTCATCTAGAGGTTGGGGGAGTTTGACATTTCTTTTAGCCATTGCCGTTGCGACGTTTTATACGGTATTGTTAATTAAAAGATGCATGGACGTGGATCTGAACCTCACAACCTATTATAACATAGGTGAACGTGCATTTGGAATAAGATGTCGATGACTCATATTAGGCTCCCAAAGTGACAAGTAAGATTAGATGACTACACATGGGAGGAAGACAAAGTTTCGTAGTGATAGTTGGCCTTGTGGTAATGCCTACTGTCTGGTTCAACGACCTTATCTCTGCCACTGGAGTGCTGACATCTGCTATAATCCTTGGCTCGACTTTGTGGACTAGTGCATTTGGTGGGATTGGGTTTAATGAGAAGGGGACGACTCTACATTTGAAGGAAATCCCTACCGTTACCGGCTTATATGCTTTTTGCTACAGCGCACATCCTGTTTTCCCAACCCTCTACACTTATATGGCAGACAAGCTTCAATTTACAAAGGTATGTACCAATGTCATCGAACTAATTAAGGTTCTTTTTTCACAAGTGATTGGCGGTCTAATGTTATGCTTTCTCCTTGTAGGTTATGATGCTGTGTTTTCTCTTTTGTATCTTAGCGAATGTGTCCATGGCAGTCATCGGGTATCTAATGTTTGGCTCAAAGGTGGAGTCACAGGTAAGCAGACACGGACCTGTGTAGCCCCACTAAATTTTTTTTGTTTAGTATTATGCCTCTATTGATTCTTTATTTTTGAATTATATACCTATAGAATTTCACTTTTGCCCCCGCTGAAATTACTAAAAAAATTCACTAGTGCCCTGCCCTCACATAATTTTTTTGTAGACGAGCTTAAGTTTTCCTACTAAAAAGATTAGTTCAAAAGTGACCATCTACACTACCTGGATCAATCCGGTCCGCCAATAGTGCACCTGATTGAAGGTCTATTTCACCATTCTAACAATAGGAGACTACTTAGCTTATTTTTCAAGACCTGCTTGGTGATTAGCACGATTGTTGTGGCTGTGACGGTTCCCCTTTTTGGATCTCTCATGTCACTTGTTGGAGCTTTTATGGGTTTCACATTTATTTTACTGCCTTGCATTAGTTATAAGAGGGTTGGATTGGAATTGGTGGTTATAGGTGCCATCATCTTAATGGGTATCTTCACAGCAATTGTTGGTACTTGGACATCTTTTAAGGAAATAATAGGATACTTTTGACTTGTCAGGTTCAGATTTTTGAGAATTATAGTTACTGAAGGCTTATTTCTCTTAGTACCTAAGTGGAGAATTTATACGTATTGCTATCTTTCGATTTGGATTTTAGAACCAAGTGCAATGATATGTGTTTATGTTAGTTTTATTGTTCATGCTGTGTGTGTATTGAACTAATGTTCTTATGTTTTCATCTAAATGTCAGAAATGTATGTTGCTAAAATCTCCATTAATTGGAGATAGATATCCCCAGTGGAAGTTTTATTCTAAGTGTGGCAGTACCATAAAAAAAAGGTCTTAGTTATGTGTGACTGAGATATACAAGTACTGCGATAAGGCCACTGATAAAATATATCAACAATATATATGTTTTAAGGCCCGTTTGATATATTTAGGTGTTATGTTTTTGGTTAATACCAAAATAATTGTTTTGTTGTAGAAGTGTTTTGAGTAGAAATTGGAACCATATTTGATAATGAAAATTTATTTTGGAAAATTAAAAAAGTTGCTTTAGTTCTTTCGCTATAGTACCAAAACACACAATATTATCAATTCGGTGATATGGGTTTGAGTTAAAAAAAAATCTGATATGTTACGAACTATTCCAAATCAATATAAGTTGTTCCAAAATGATATATGCCCAAATTTAGAGACCAATATTAGAAACAGAGGAGTTTTAAAGATATTCAAGTGGTTTATTGTTTCAGAATTGGTTTTAACTTTTGAGGGATGAATTGGAAATAGATGAGTTTTGAGGACAAAAATTGAATTGGTTTGTTGAAGACTGAGATGAAAGAAAAGCAGAGAGAGAAAATCACAACATAAAATAAAACATGACACTCAAAAATATAATACGATGGTTGAGTAACAGTTGCAGCTGCTGCACTCGTGATCATACTTGATCAAACAAATAAAATGACACACTCTTAGTTTTAGTACACCATTTTTATGGAAAAAAAATATTAAAACTTAACAAAAATAATTTACCTATCAATTTTTCTCTATGATGAAGAACCTTAAACTTATTTGTGGGAACAAAGGAGATATTTAGAAGCTAACAATTAACTGGTTGAGAGGGTGTATATATCTGATATCATAATATCACATAGGCTAGGCTATCTATAACACTCTTTCGAATTTTGAAAAATCAAAAACCAATAGATAGAAGTGCTCCCTTGATAATATCTTTAACCAAAAAGCTTAAATCCAATCTCAAGCTTAAATCATTACCTTTAGCCTAGGAATAAAAATTCATTGGGCTCATTTTATTCATGGTTTCAGTGGAATAATAATTAACCCTATCAATTTTTATTGATCCAATTCAATTAGCCCATAAATTATTATCAATTCCACTAAATAAGAATAGTTGAATTCCAATTTAAAAATGACTAATCACTAAGTCAATTTATGTAATGACCTTTCTATGTTTAATTAGCTATCGAATAAATAAATTTCATCAATCCGACCACTTAGTTAATCCATTTTTTTTGATTCCTTGATTATTTTCTATTTGATCACGTAAATCAATTAATTTGTTTTATAAATAAATATTTATAAAACAAATTTTATATAATAAAAAAAAATGGAGGCCCCCAAATTTTTTCTTGATCAAACTAGTTAAGTTAAAATAAATAATATACCACCGATGCAACTACTAAGAGTATATTTCCAAACTATTAATTAATATTACCCAAAGTATGGATATTAGATCCTATGACTCACCGAATAAATCAATGTACTCCGTCCATCCCACAAAAAATGTCTCTTTTTGGGAACCTAACTTTTTAAGAGCATAGTTTTTAATATTTTTTAATTATAATAGTAGGAAATGAATTTTCAAATATACCCTTCTATGGCGGGTCCACATGAGGTCTTATTTTAAACTTTAATTGCTTTTACAACTCCTAGGCAAGAATGATAAATTAGGAATATTAAAGAAATAGTACATTAAATTTTGAATTGGGACAATTATTTTGGGATAGCCAAAAATGGAAAGGTGGACATTTGTCATGACGATAACAAGGAGCAATTGCTACAATGTCTCTCACAACTCGACTTATCTTTGATCCGGCTTATTTCTTTATTGATAAAGAATGTATCATTTATCACTAACAATGAACCATTTATGATAACGCAATACCCATAATTTGTATATTTAGTACATGAACCCCTTTATGTAAATACAAATTACATACGTTGCTAAATGGATAACTTCAGTTTGATTCTCGAATCGACTAATACATAGAATTCACCAATTATATACATAACATATTTAATTAAATCATGGATAATTAATATATATATAAGGGACACGTGTTAATTACAATCCATGAATTTTGTTATGACAGGGTGTTTGCACAAAAAAATAACACCTACCTCATACCAAGACTTGTTGAGCACAATGTTGTGATCGAGAGAGAAAGAAAACTCAAGATCGAGCATGCACGACAACTTCGGAAGATCGGAGTGAATTTGTTCTCCTAGATTTCACCCAGAGACCAGGGCCGACTGTATGTTTGATCAAGTGTTTTGCACTTTCAATGTCATAAGTTATTTGTTATAACCTTAAGGGTATTACAGTCATTACCTCACCATGCCATGTTGGTGAGATTATACAGCATTATCAATTCAGAGATATAATGTGCTGTCCAGGTTAATGAAGCTCATGGTTCAACACAAGCACACTTGGTTCCTATTCTAAGTAGTCACAGGGGCATTATTGTCTTTCTACATGTGTATACAACATGGTTACACATTCCTGGAGTGTTACATCACTGTGTTGTGATTATATTTAAGTGTGAACCAATGTTATACAAGCTGCAGCAGAGGAGTATTAGTGTATTCAATGCAAGGGCATTATTGTCCATTTATTGTTGTGAGCACTGTGCTGCCACGTGGCTCTTTGGTCCTGCAGAGAGAAAGCTATATACTCACTCCATTGGCTGTAGTGACAATCTTATCTATAGTAGGGTTGCAATGAGGACCCTATAAATATGCTGTTATAGAATTCAGCAAAAGGTGCCTCTTTGAGTGAAAAAAAAGCTGAATGTAGCTGCTGTGTGAGGTCCTTTCGAGGTCTAAAATTAAGAACATATTTCAGTGGGTTTGAAAGATAATTTGAGCTTGAATGAAGCACTGAAATTTGCCAAAAGAAAGCACAGTTACAGTAAAGATCAAGGAGTTGCTGAGGTGCTGATTTTCTGGTGCAAAGAGAGGCTGAGGTGGTTCAAAATGGCTGTGGTCATTTCTAGAGCTTGAACAAGGGCTGAGCAAATGTATTTTGGTGGTTTACAACTATTGAAGGTGACTAAAACCATATATTGAGGCTAGTATTGAATTTCACATCTCAAACCTCCAATTTAGCTTATTTTTCTGGTTTACACTTCTGAACCGAGCTTACCATGTTATACTCTTGCTATACTTTGATTGTACATCAACTGAGCATGATTGTGTTGATGTTAAGAATTTGTTGAAGTTGAGTCTTTACCAGAAATTTGACTTGTTCTTGTTTTCACTTTATAAACCTCACAATTTAGGGTTTTAAGTATTAAAAGGCCTGTTGTGTGTACTGTGAGTGCAATATCTGTTTGTATTTGCTGTTCTCTACATCCGAGCATATATATATTGATAATATATGAATGTAAGAACCACAAACTGGTCTGTGTTGCTGGGAATTTACTCATTTGCCCCTGACAACAGTGCTGCAACAGAAACTTTTTTGTGAAGCCTTCATTGAACTGCAAATTATTATTTGCTTGATATAAACTGAGGAGTAAGGTCTGAAGCATGGTTTATATGTTGAAAGAATATTGTGAGGACTATACTCAAGAACATTCAGTCAAGGATTAACAAAATTACCCTTGAAAACTGAAAGTTACAGGTGCAGCTAAATACACTTGCTGTGAGCTGTTTTTTTGCTGCTGTGTGAGCTGCTGTGGTAATCCTCTGTTGATATATTATGTCCTAGCTTTAAAATAAGTGTAATACATCCTTTTTAAGCCGTGGAAGCCTTTGGGGTGTTAAGGGTTTGAAGCCTCTTAAGGCAGTGTTTGACAAAATTGAGAATTGGGGTTTTTATCCTTTGTGTAGCTGCTGTGAGTCTATATCTATGTTATACCTTGCTGTTTAATTTGTTCTAAACATTCAAGCAAGTGTATAGTGTCTATTCAAGACTGGAGGAGTAAAGTTTGAGCTGGTTCTGAAGCTTGTTTACAGTTTTACCCTTTGAAGCCTAAAAGCTAGGGTTTAGTGAGGTTAAGCCTACCTTGATCATCAGGTGAAGCTACATTGAGTTTTGACAGTTATATCCACCTTGTTGCAGAGAAGTGAAGCTAAGGTTTCTTATATTTGATACTTAGAGCTGAGTATTCATTCTTATTTTGTGTTGCAGCTTAAGTATATTGTACTTGGTGTGTCGACACCTCTATTTATTGTTGATTAAGCTATTGAGAGCTTTAAGTGTCCAAGCAAAGGGGCTGTGGACTGGGGAGTGCCTATGTGCGCATTGTTTGATCTTGTGTGTGTGTAGAGGCTGTGAAAGTCAGTGTCCTAGTTAGTACAAGGTGATTGGAAAGTGGGGTAGCTGAGTGAGTAACTACTTGCATGCAGCAAGTGAAGATGGTGAGCTAGTGTGTATGGATTGGTTGTGAAAGCTAGTATCTATTCTTGTACAAGGGTGTGTGCAGTGAGTGAGATAGTTGAGTGTGTAACAAGGTTCATACTACTAGTGGAGGCTTTTATTGGCTGAGGCCAAGAACCAAGGTTTTTCCCTATTTATAGGATTTCTATACCTTGTGTCCATGTGCTTTGATTGTTTGCATTAGTTTATATCTCTTATGTTAACATGTTCGTAATCAAGTGAAAAAGGAAGAAAGTACCTAAGACCAATTCAACCCCCCTTTCTTGGTCCAACAATTGGTATCAGAGCCTTGGTCTGCACAACCAAGGAATTAACAAGCCTGCAGTAAAGATTCTTGGAACATAATGGAAGGTTTGTGCATTGACAATGCTTCATGTTTTGATAGTACAAACTTTGAAGACTGGAAAGTTAGAATGGAGGTTTACCTTATGTCTCAGTCATATGATGTGTGGTATGCTGCCACCAAGGGATTATCTGTGCTTAGGGCAAAACAGTCTATACTCAGTGGTCTAAACCATTAGGATCTTATGAAGGCCAGGGGCTGTAAATCATCCAAGGAAGTGTGGGACTTACTTGGGACAAAATATACTTTTCAAGAAAATTATGAAGCATCAGAGAAAACCAAGGATATGACCACTCAGTCTACAAAAGCTCTTATTCAAGAAGAAAAAACTGAAAAAGATATTTGTGTTAAAGACTTCAAGTCTAAGCTCTCAGTCTTAATCTCTTTTTCACTTGTTTGTAACATAGGGAAGCTCAGATCAAAGGAAGCATTGTGGAAGAACAACATTGTTAAAGAGAGAGCTACAACCCTTTTGACAGACAGAAGCAAGGCTGAACAAGGTTCTATTGTTGAGGATGGTTACATTGCAAAGGATCTCCACATCCTTGGGCTCAAAAATAAATGTCAAGTTGATATTGAGGTCTATTATAAACCTAGAAGATGGAAGTTTGAAAGGAGCTATCTACAAAAGTTTAACAATGAGAAGAAGGGTTTAATGCTGCAAAGTTTTAGGAAGAAGGAAGATTATCCTCTATCTGTCTGGATCATAAGCACCAAAGGGATGCTCTTTACTCTTGATAAACAAGCACACAACCTGTCAAGCTCCTTCTCATTTGCATCTCACTATCTAAGTGATTTCAAATCTAAAAATTCATTGAGAAGTCTTGGAAATTGCATGAAAATTCATCTGTGGTGTTTAAACTCTTATACATCTGAAGAAAGGCTAATGACTCCTCAAGATAAGTGGAAGGAAGTTCCTTATTTGACACATAAACAGTTAAAATCATAAAGAATAGATCAATCAAACCATAGTATTTGAAATCGGGTTACATCAATGCCCTTAGAGGAGATTTAGCTACTCATGACGACGCAAGATATCATCTGTGTTGTTGTGGACTTCATCATCTGAGGATCTTCAGTTTCAATGCTTTAGAAGAAAACTAGAAACCCTAAAAGCCACCACTAGATCTAGAAATATTTGCAAGAAGAAGAGAGAGCTTTTCTGTGGGCTTGTGCATCCCTTTATAGAAGCTAATGATTTCTAATAAGGATTAGATGGGCTTTAAGTCTTCTGGGGTCATCTGGGCCCGTTTGGGATGAATTAGAATTAATCCCGCAACTTTGAAATCTGACTTAACAGGAAAGGCTCGAGCAAAGAAGCTTCTGCTTGAGCTTTTTGGTTGGTGCGCGAGCCTTTTGGCTTGTGCTCGAGTAGGAATTTTATACTTTAGCCATTTTTCTTCAAATAATTTCCTAAGCGCCTTTTTCATCAACACTTAGAATATTTTGGGATATTTTCTTTATGGTGCTTGAGCAATAGGACTTCTGCTCTAGCTTTTTGAACTATGCTCGAAGATTTTGGTCTTTACTCGAGCTTTGGCAATATGAATCGGGATATATTCTTCATGGTGCTCGATCACCTTGCTTGGGTGCTCTAGCACTAGGAATTTTACTCGAGCTTTTTGAACTATGCTTGAGCCTTTTGGTCTCTGCTCGTGCTTTGACAACATGAATCTTCCGACGCGTCTTTTCATATTCCGAGGGAGTTTGTGCTTGAGCCCTTTTGCAAAGGATCGAGTAACTTGAATCTCTGCTCGAGCCTTTTGGCCTTGGTTGCTTTTCTTGTTTCAGTTGACTTTATGCTCGAGTTAGGAACTTTGTGCTCAAGCTTTTGTACTTGAACTTCTTCAAAATCACCATTTTGACTCCAAGCTTGCTTTAGATGATCGGGAACAACTCTGTAAACTCCAATATTAGTCTTTTTATCTTAAAATTCTAGTTTTATCCATTTCTTTGGGAAAGTACCTACAAAAGCAAAGTAAACTAAAATCAGTCTAAAACTGGATAAAATTACTTCTTAAGGTCTTAACATATGCACATTTAGGGGCTCAAATATGTAATATTCAGCACTCATCAGCTCTCTGGACATGAGTGCTTACCTTTGATTAGCACAAATCGTCGAACACCCTATGTGCAGTTGATTCTTTATGCCATGATGGAGCAACTTCAACGTGTTCCACCTCTTCTTCCATTTCGGGTATCCTGTGTTGAGGGTCCATGTGAACGGATCATACTCTCTCTGCCCGTCGGTTGACGTTCGTTAGCTCCACTCCCTCATCAGCGACCGGTGGGTGAGGGAGCCGTGGAACTTCCCTTCGTTCCATCCTAAATCTCAACTCTGCGTTCTCCTTTCGTAAAGTCTCCACGATCTACATCAATTCATCATGTCTTACCCGTTGATCTTCTTCTTGCTAGCGGGAGCCCTCCTCTCCGATCATGGTCCTTGATCGGAGTTATGTCATTCGTCGTTGAAATCAATGAATCCTTCCGTCGTTTCCCACAGACAACGCCAGATGAAAATGCAAGAAAATGCAATTCTATATTAGGAAAAGATTTTCTAACACTCTAAATCATCTCCCCTCTTTCCTTCTTTCACTTCTATTTATAGAAGTTTACATTTTACCCTAATTTCTTACATTTTGTCCCTAGGTTGAAGGTTGATGGGCCTTTTTCCTTTGTGGGGTGGTCCGCCCATACAAATTGGCTCAAACGGAGGCTAGCTCTTGCTATTTTTGGTTATGTATGAATTGGGCCTGAATTATGGACCTTTTAGATGACGAGCAGCCCAGTCGGTTGGGTCTTATGGGCTACACTTGGCCCGACTTAGGTCCGTTCGCATTTCCCAACCCTTTAACGTGCCAATCTCAGAGTCGTTAGTAGGGGTGCACACAAATCTGGTCAAACCGAAAGTCCAAACCGGACCAGTCCGGACCGGACAATTTGGTTCGATTTGTTAACGGTTTGGTTCTATCACGGTTCTAAATTTGTGAAACCGTAAAGATACGATTTGAGGTCCTTTAAGGCCAAACCGTTTAGTTATATATATATATATATATATATATGTGTGTGTGTGTGTGTGTGTGTGTGTGTGTGTGTTAAATTATATATATAATATAATATAATGATACAATCCAAATCAGTTAGAAATTTGTAGCAACTATCAATTATACATTCCACTCTTAATTCTTTTAGGTCTTATCAATTTATTATATGATTCTTATATTTTATTAATTTTTTTGTTGATTTTCTTAATTTTAGCTTAATTAATGTTTGTTGTTGAATTAGTAATTCTAATGTATTAGGTTATTAGTAATTTTGAATGTATTCACTTCAGTTCTAGAAGTGACAGAGAAGAATGAATTAAAAGTTTTGAATATATTACCAATTTTGAATATTTTGGTTAACTTGGTTTATTGTTGTGTATTTGCGAATTTGAAAAATGAATACTTCTGTAGGAGGGAAAAAAAAAAAAAAGTAACTGTGAAATTGAACCGAACCAAACCGGTTTCTCACAGTTTTGTTTGGTTTGGTTCTTTTCGTCAAATAGTTTGGTTTGGTTCTAGATTTTCTGAAACCGTTAGAATCGGTTCGGATCCAAAATACTCTCAAACCAGTGCCGCTGTGATTGCGGGAGGGTGTAAAGATATAAATCAACCACCTTGATTCTAGGTTGATTTGAACTCCTTGATTGTAGGGATCATTGTAACTATTTCCTATTGTATATTTGACTGTAGGGCTTATCTATTGCATAGCTCGATTATAGGGATTGTATACTTGTAATATTTTGTAAATCTCCTCTATAAATACAAATGAAGGCAGCCCCATTGGGTACTGCAATCATATAAAACTACAAGATTGCTAGAAAACTCTTTGAAATAAATTGTATGAAAAAAAAAAAAAAATTATAAGCCCATTTAGAATATATATATATATATATAATGATGCTTGTGCACTTGGTATATATATCTCAGTGTATGTTAGATTTTTTTTTTTTTGAAAAATAGTATATTTATAGAGAAAATAGAAACCTAAAAGAATTTGGTTTTTAAGTGTTTTAATATAAAAGGGAACTTCACTTTCACAGTGGTTGATGAATGGAGCTGATCCTTGGATGGATCGAAGTCCCCTCACTTGTATACTTAGAAAATTTTCAAACATATGCATATCAAAAATGATATTTGAGAATCAAGCATGACATCTATGAAACTGTAATTGACAAATGCATGAACCTTAATTGTTGAGTGCATACATGAGTACCATTTTTCAGTATTGGGCATGAAACTGTGCTTGCACGTGTGATACTTTCATTAACATTTCTCATTCTACTGCACTCTGTTTCTTTTCTCTTCATGTATTACCAGTCTAAAGCCCAAACTATAGAGACAATGTTTAGTAGTGTACGCAATGATTTGTACATTAGTCTTCAAATGAAGTACCCATCTCTTGTGATTAACAAATTAAATTAACTGAGAAATCATAACTAAGTATTAGAAATATTAAAATTGTTCAGCAATTAATTAGTCACAATGTATTAAACATATAGAAAAACTGATATCACTCAAGAAGAACAAATGAAGAAAAAAAAAAAAAACTTCAACCATAGGTAAAACAATCTTCAACACCACGAACTAACAATTCACACTTGAGCAGAAAAGGAATATGGAAGAAAATAAAGCTAACACATTGTAACAAAAATAATAAATCATATGAAGCGTTCAATTTCGGTATCCCTAAATACCATTTTGGTGCCCCTTCAATTTGTTAATTAAGTTGGCATTAGCAAGAGGGAACCCAGAGGATTGGATCCACCACCGTTTATCTTCAGTCACTTGGATGGGTTTGTGAGCTCACTTCCACTTCCAATTGACAGAGGCTGACTGGTCTGGACTCTGGACCAAAAATGAACAATATAAAAAATAAATCAAATTCACTAAACAAATATATCTCCGCAAGTAACTCAAAATCATTACATAACTACAGAGCATACAATTAATGGAGCAAAGCATAAAAATTTGAACTTTAACTGATAACTAAATTAACTAACTTTAACTAAATTTTGAATTTTAACTAAATTTTCAACAATCCAAGAGTTAAAGTAAAGCATAAACTATCAAGTCACTTAATCCATCATGCAATTAAATTGGCGAGCAACCAAACATGCCATATAAAAGTAGTGAAATAAGAAACACAATAGATAGCGAGATTTATACGTGAAAAATCTAAGAGAAAAAACATTGGACGTAACATAGAGAGATCAAATCCACTAAATGAAAAAAAAAAAAAAAAACACAAAGAAGTTGTAACTAGATTATCAGTTCCCAAACCCTAGCCAAACTCTCCACTCAAGTCGATCTTTAGGTCCTCAGTTAGCTCCGTCAACAGATCTGCTTCTCACAAGATCTGCTTCACCTAAACACTTCGATCTCTGGTCCACTTGTCCAGTTCAATCTCTATTGATTAATTGGCTGAACTTCCAACAAGCACAACAACAATAGTTAATCAATACATATATGTCCACTCACCAATCTAGTATGAATGATGTATGAATAAAACAAAAGTTCCAGGGAAGTATTGCTAGAAAACTCTTAGAAATAAATTGTATGAATGCTATATGATGCATGCCCACTAAGTATATATCTCTCTATGACTCTATATGTGTTTCACTGTGTATGTTAGGTTTTTTTTGAAGAGTAGGTATTTATAGAGAAAATAAATTTGGATTTTAAGAATTTTAATGGAAAAGAGGAACTGCACTTTCACAGAGCTCCATGAATTGAGCTGATCCTCCGATCGATCGAAGTCCCCTCACTTGTATACTTAGAAAATTTTCAAACATGGATATTTCCAAAAACACAAGATGCATATAAAAAAAGGATGGATTTGAAGAATGAAGCATGAAATCTATGAACCCTAATTGACAAATGCATGAACCTTAATTGGTGAGTGCATACATGAGTGTCAATTTTACTTTTTACACTTGACATTGAAGATTAGCTTTCTGCCTTTGGGTATAGCTTCAGTTTCAGTTCCTTCCTTGGACAAGAGGTAACTAACTTGACACTAAATCTTTAAATTCTAACTAAAATTAAAATTACAAACTCATAATTTAGGCCCCAAATTATACTATTGACCTAACAATAGAAAAATCATTGTGAAAAATCATATGGTAGAAACTAGCAAAATTGTGGCTATCCATATGGTCTTTTTTTCCAAATCATATAAATTTAACACATTGAAATGGTCCCAACCACATGATTTTGGTAGTAAAAAATCACATTTTTGTGGAAGTTAGCTTCATTGCTATGCAATCTAAAATAAAATTTTGATATTAAAAGTAAATTCATCTCTCTCGTTCTCTCACATACGCATACAGAGAGAGAAAAACCATGATGGTGGTGCTAGAAATGTCACCATCACTAGGGGTGGAGCCACTAAGGTCTCAATGGGGCAGCCGCCACCCACTAATTATTAAATTTTCCGTGTACATGACTTTTCAAAATTATAAAACAATCCTAAAAATTATCAAAAATATTAGATGGCCACTCACATTTTCCTTATTTTGATTTTGAACATTCATCTTTTTATAGTAACTCCTTATATTTTCCCCCTCGCAAATAACTTACACGCACTCTTTTCTTCTTCTTCTTCCTCATTTTTATAATATATATATATTTTTTTATTATTATTTTTTTTTGAAAGGTTGCACACTCTTTTTCAAAGGAGATACCATTGTTCTACATTTTGTGGCGGGAGATCACTCGACTCCTTAATTTTTTCTAAAAAGAAAAAGGGATCATACTTGTTAGGATTTCATACACATAATTGGCAAATAGAACAGATAAAAGCACACACACAAGCAAATCAAGATTTAAGCGGTTCGGCAAATTGCTTGTGTCTGTGGGCGAAGAACGACTATCTTTACTTCAACACTTGTTTACACACTTTTCTCTTATCACAAACTCATCTTTTTATCTCTCTGCAATTATCTTTTTCTATCTCTACTTCTCGATCTACCTAAACTCATCTCTATTTATGAAGTCTTCAAAACTCAATTCCTTATTGGATAAGAATTATACCACTTTTCTATAAGGAGTTACCAAATCAATCTTAACTCTAAAATAGAAACCTAATGTGACAATATCTCTCACAAATTTTAATCTTCCAAAACATAAGAGGAAACTAATTTCTGCAATATTGAGCCCCAAACCAAACAATCTCCACCTTGGCTTGAAATTCGTCTTCACATGCTCCTCCATAGCTCCACCTTGACTGAAGATCTCTCCACCTTGAACCTAACATATTATTTCTTCTAGACGTTCTTCGTCGTTCGGCCACACTCATCTATTCCTAGCAAATTCCAAGTTCAAATAATTGAACCTGGAATTTACTTTCGCATCACCAAATCGAACTCTTTTTGCTTCTAAAATAAAGGTTAGTACTCTTGCAATTGCCAAGACTTCTTCTTTCTCTTGTTGCACTTCATCCGCGAATCTAGTAGATCTCAAAACAGGCTTCCATTATATCTTTGCAATTGCTCCACCTAGTATAGTATTTCCCAACAAAATATAAAAACTATTGACCTTCCTTCCTAAAAGCATAACACATGGTCCTCTTCTAATCTTCATCAATCCATTCTTCACTTCACACTAACACCCTTAGAATCTAATGCTCCCACAGAGATCATGCATTCCTTCTAACATTTGGAATATGACGTACATTAGAGTTCTTACCAAACCATTTGTTGTCTTGATTTTGATTGTTCCAATTCCCATAACATTACAAGAAGCATTATTCCTTATAAATACTTTACCACCTACAGGTTTGTAGGTAGCAAAAACAACTCTTTATGAAGACATATATGAAAGGAACAAGCAGAATCAAGTAGCCACTCCTTAGCTTCTCCCTTGTTATCAATGATTGATAATGCATCATCATTATCACTCCATTCTTTTGCATCCTCAGACATAACAACATTAACGGATGTACTCTTTTTTCTTTCCGGACAGTACCACTGAATATGCCATTTTCTTCCACGCTTGTAGCATATTTTCTCTGACAATGGCACAAGGTTTCTTAAAGTTCCAAATCTCTTCTTCTCTTGAGCAATAAGAGCTTGAGCCCGAGTATCATGAATCTCTTCATTATTCAACTTTTCATTAGAGAACAAAGCACTTTTAACTTGTTCCACCGATATAGTATCTCTCCTATAAAGCAAGATATTGAATAAATGTTTATGGGTAGAGCGTACCGGTGTTAACAAAATAATTGATTTATCTTCATCACTTAACTTGACATCAACATCAGATAAATCACGAATAATTTTATTGAACTCACCAATATGTTCTTGATTTCCATTTTCGGGGACTTCCCGAGATTCTTTTAATCACTTAATTGATTAGTTTGATGCAATTATATATATTTATGTGTATATAGTAGTGGATAGATATTTCCAATGGCAAGGTTGTGATTATGTATTCAAAGAGGGTCATTTTGGGGTTTTTGGAGGTCAAAGTGGTACCCACCTTAACCAAACTTGTGGCTAAGGGGCCAATATCATATTTTGGCCCATCTTTTCCATTCTTCCCCACCTGGATCTCTCTCTCTTCTTTGATTCTTCTTCCATTTTTTTTTTTCCTCCATGGAAGCTCACCTTGGAGCTTAGTTTTCATTTCCTTAGCTTAGGATTTTGGTGGTGCTATAGTTAGAGAAATGAGAGATCAAGATGAGGGCTATATGTTAGTGTATATATTGCCGCTATTGGAGACCATAGAGATTTTGGCCAAGACAAGTTAGGGGGTTTTGGGGGTAGCTCCAAGAGGGAATGTTGTTCCCCTTCTCCTCATCTTCATTTTGATGGTTGGTTCAAGCTCTCGAATTGATGGAGTTTCATGTTGGAGCTAAACTAGGGATCAACTTGCTTTGAGGTAGGGGTTGTCTAACTTGTGTAATCCTAGGTTGTGGTAATCAATTTATTGTTTTCCCCTTGAAAGCATGATTATTAAGGTGTAATTTGAGGAAATTGTGTTCTAGGGTTTTCAAGCATGAGTCTTAATTGTTAGATTGTTGTTTAAATTGAAATCTATGCTATATTGTGTGTTTTAAAGCATGATGATTATGTTGCTAAGTGTACTAACTTGGAAGTTGTATTTACCATGTGTATGATTGTGCATTCCTATGTGGGTTAATTGAAGTAAATGCTAAGTGTTAGTGATTTAAACCATGTATAACATGTTTATTAAATGACAACCTACTTACATGAGAATGTCTTTTACATTGGAATCTGAATGCAATGTGCTTTAGTGGACAATATTAACTCCTTGATAAATTATGAGCAAAAGCATGTATATTGTTTTAATTGAAATTGTGTGTTGATGTTGGAATGCAAGGTTGTCAAAAAAAAAAAAAATGTTGTAATGCATATTCATGACATTCTCTTGGCATGTGGTTGGTGCGGGTAGAGTGGTGTGTAGGGAGCCATGGGCAGAAATGGATTTCCGCAAAGTTGTGAAGTAATATGGTTTTTCTTAAAACCGGCGTTGGGGAATAATGGGCTATAAGGACGAATAATGCATAGCGCACATTTGTTGTTTGGAGCTTGTTTACGTGTTTGATGGTTGATTGGCGATCAAAGTCCCCCAGCATGATCCCTCTTCATCTTTCTATGCTCTTACGTGTTATGTGCCATGTTTACTCGACTTGAGAAGACGCCATTTAGGCATCCTCTACTCAGCAGTAGTGCTTACCGTGGACTCCTTTTATCGATTTGATGTTAAGCTTGTTTTAAGGCTTGTAAATTTAATGTAAATTGGATCTTGTAATTAAATTTGTATTCAATTGCATTTTAATTTCCATGTAAGGCTTCATAGCCACTTAATGATGTAACTAGACTTATTTTTACTATATATGACGTACCAAGCTCGTTTAATGATTATATAAATGCATGGATGTCAAATAATTGTTGTATATGATCAAATGTATGTTTTCGGGATAGGTTAAAATGATATTTAGGTTCACAAATGAGCCAAGGGCTTAGACCACCAAAACAGGCCTTATGCCATTTCAATATAAACTGACATTTCAATATAAACTGATCGACGTGTCTAGAATCTGTTGTCCGATTTACATGAACCGGTTGACGTGTAACCTGCACGAGGTTACACATTGACCGAATCCTGTTGCTTCCAATCTTGACCCATTCAATGATGCCATTGGGCACTAGAAAGCCTAGTATGGTGTATTAATTACATATTGACATCAAAAAGCCTTGATATCCTACATGCGATTCCACGTAAAAGAGGAAACCAATTGGATTATGCCACATGTCATCAAAAGAACAAGAGTCTTATCACGAAAGTCCACATGGCATATAATAACCACGTAGTAAGTTTTGGTAATATAAGTTTTGAAGGTGGTTGACCAAGTCATCAAGGAAGGTAACAATTTGTTCCTACAATTTCTCCTATTTTGTAGGATGGTTCCAAAGACTCTAGCAATTGTTATGGAAAGAATGTCCAGGTACATTGTTTTGCTAGATTATGGCTTCTTTTTTTTTTTTCAAAATGGAAGCGTGGGTGATTGAGCAAAATAACGGGGAAGTATATATTCACACTTATACATACATATATATATATATATATATATATATGTAAATACCCAGGTGATGTCTAATTTATGCATGCAAAGTGTTATTAGAACATGGGACACTTGGCATCATGGAAACATGCCAAGTGGAAACTTCAACTGCAAAAGGGGTTACCAAGTTGAAAGAAATGTGCATATATACTGATGTATACGAATATGGATAATATATGTGAAAATAACTCAGAATTCTAGGAGAAGAAGGAAACCACATAAGTCATGAAACACCTGATAGCATGCAAGCGTGCTAGGTGTAGGTTTTCAGTTCTTCCATTCAAGTGCCCAACTACTGAAAGTTGATTGGGATCATGGACAGCATGGTTGAAGCTCTGGTATAATGAACTAGAGGAATACTGGTGTGCATGAGCCAGTAATGTTGTTTATGCAAAATATGAAAAAAAAAAAGAAAAAGAAAAGAAGAAGAAGAAGTATTTTACATCAATAGATTGTGTGATTGTACATATTGAGGGATAAAAAAACATTTAATGGAATTAATAATGAGGTTATCATGAAATGGTTTCAAGAGATGGAAAGTTGTTGGAGACAATTATTAGTATATTTAATGAAAATACTATGAATTAATATTTGAATTTTAGTATTTATCATTTTGGCTTAAGAAAATAAATATCTTATTATCATTCACGGTCATTTCCACAAAAAATAAATTTCTGACTCGGATCAAGAGATTCCACATGTGATATGCAAAAAGAGAACAAAAGAGAAAAAACGAAAAGGCACTATTACCTTACATTACTCCTTAAGCAGAATATGATCTTCATCATCTTCCTCGATTTCTTCTCTAAGACTTGCGACACTTGTTTCTGTTGTAGTAATTGAGGACAAAAGTTCATAATTATAAAAGGATAGCAGACCACGTACGCAGGAAAAAGAATGTCTATATAATCTTTTATTAAAATTTGATGACATTTCCATAGTTACCTTTCCTTTCTTGAAGGTGCTGTTGTACGTAGTAGTTATTGAGGTCACTAACTTTTTGTTCTGAGCCATACATTTCTTTATATACTTCTATCACAGGTCTGCTTATCCGTCCAGATGTGAATGTATGCATTTTGGGACATTTGTCCAGCGTAACATGCTGTAGGGATGGCATTTTAACAGCATTATTTGCCCAGCAAAAACTTGTGAGGTTTGCTAGTTGGCAGAGCTTTATAGACTGCAACTTGGGAAACACAATTTCATCCATGTCGTCATCCTTTCCACCTTGATCTTCATTTTTTATTATTTCTTCAATCGCATCACAATAAGCAACGCTCAGATGTTCAATATTTGTGAGATTTCTTGCCATTGAGAGTGAGAATAAATATTTCAGGCTATGGCAATATTGATCTGTTAAAGATCTTAGGTCGTGAAAGGGCAGAAGTCCCTGGGAGTCTATCATTCCAAGGTGCACCAATTTGGGTAAATGCAACTTTGTTATTTGAGAAGACATTTCCATAGTTACCTTTCCTTTCTTGAAGGTGCTGTTGTACGTAGTAGTTATTGAGGTCACTAACTTTTTGTTCTGAGCCATACATTTCTTTAAATACTTCTATCACAGGTGTGCTTATCCGTCCAGATGTGAATGTATGCATTTTGGGACATTTGTTCAGCCTAACATGCTGTAGGGATGGCATTTTAACAGCATTATTTGCCCAGCAAAAACTTGTGAGGTTTGCTAGTTGGCAGAGCTCTATAGACTGCAACTTGGGAAACACAATTTCATCCATGTCGTCATCCTTTCCACTTTGATCTTCATTTTTTATTATTTCTTCAATCGCAGCACAATCAGCAACAATCAGATGTTCAATATTTGTGAGGTTTCTTGCCATTGAAAGTGAGAATAAATATTTCAGGCTATCGCAAGATACAACAATTAAAGATCTTAGGTCGTGAAAGGCCAGAAGTCCCTGGGAGTCCATTATTCCAAGATGCACCAATTTGGGTAAATGATCTAATTGCAACTTTGTTATTTGAGAAGACATTGTTGCACCTCTTTCTTTGTCTTCAAGTCCTTCAAGGTTGAAGACAACTTCTAATGAAGAGCAATTTAACAGAGTGAGTTCTTCAACAACTTCAAACCTCTGTAGCAGAGCAGAAACATTCACTAACATGTCCCACTGATACACCTTCAACACTCTTACTCTACCAAATGATCCTGCTGGGACACGGCCATAACAAATATCTTCAAAGATGCTTCCATCGGAGAGTGCCAAATGTTCCAAGACAGGAAAAGCAACCTGCACAAAAGCATTCAGTACTCTTTCAAGCACGTATATTTGATCAAATAAATGCAACAGACAAAATTAATGGTCTCGCAATAAAAGAAATCATTGCCGGAAATTTTGGATATTCAAAGGAAAGCTTTACCAGATAATAATGGCAAGGTAAGGAAATTTTGGATCCAATGTGCATCAAAAGTTCAATACAAGAGAATAGCTGAATTCCTAGCTACTTCTAAACGTGTAACTCGTGGCAACAGTAAATTAAAGCTTGTTTGTTTAGACTGGAGGTATAATATAGAAGTACTGTACGCATATATATATATATATAGAGAGAGAGAGAGAGAGAGAGAGAGAGAGAGAGAGATGCTTCCAGTGCGATTCATATAAAAAAGAGCTTGAAAGGCTCGAGCAGTGAAAGGCTGGTTCTTGCACCAACATAAATATGCAGGACTGTTCTAGAAAAGAAATAGATCTAGGTTTAATAGCATTACAGTAGACGATGGATTTAGAAATCTAACACACAACATAATTGGAGTTTTGACAGACATTTCTCAACACGTACTACAACCCTCTCAAAAACCTATTGATCAATTTTGTAGGATTATCGAATGTTAAAAACTATTTCTCATGTAAATAAATTGATCAAATCGGTTTTTTTTATTTTTATATTTTTTTTAGTTGCAAAATAATTTTGAAGATTTAAGATGTGTTTGATTATGTTACCTTAAAACAATTTTAAGGAATTCTGAAAATCAATAAAAAAAAATTAGAATAAAGTATTTTTTTTTAAACAATGTCAAGCAAAACATCTTTTAAAATTGCCATTTCTTTTCTAGTGTTTTAGTTCTCTTATAACATAAAACTATTCTCGAAAAACTAAGTCAACCCTTCATTTGATTGTAACAGGAGTAAATTAATTAAAGGCATGCTAATGCGGAAATGAAAAAACTAGAGACTCGGGAGTACAAGGAGTGAAAGAAACCAGCACGAATGGTTTTTAATACATCTGCTAGAGACTCAAGAAAATATGTAAGATGATCAAACATTGTGACACGGTTTACGCTAGAGATGATTTGGGGTTGGGATCAGGACGAATCTAGAAATTCATATGAGGGAAAAATGGGGGATAAATTTATATTTAAAGGATTTTTTCATAATTTCAATAGAGACAATTTCAAAATTTTACGGATATAAATGTAAAAAATAAAATAAAATACAAATTTAGGAATCTAAAATGCAATAACAAAGTACATCCGTGCCCAGTTGGGACGTGTTAGAAACAACCAACGGTTTCATTGTCAAATACCAAACACCAGGGAAAGTCCACGGTAGAGTATTATTGCAGCGGGTAGACCATGAATTCCAGAGAATTCAAGGCTCCATTCTAAAATTCAAAGATGCATCAGCATTTGAAAGGTAAGGGTTAGTTGTATTGTGTGTGTGTGTGATACATATATAATTGTACAACGCCCGAAGTAAGGCACAAATCCTTGCAACCCTTGGAAGCCCATACAAGGTCCAAGGCCCAAACAAAGGTACAAAGCCTTACAACCCTTGGAAGACCACATAGCCCATCCTAAATGTAAATAAATTGCAAACAGTAGCGATTGTAGAACAGCTAGAAGTGATTGACCAGAAGGAATTAATGACGCACCTTTTCTTTGGAGAAAAAGAAAGCTGCAGATTTCAAGTTGGGACAGCCCATTATTGTCATGTTTACTAAGGATGGCAATTCAGAAATGGTCTCCAATTCTTTTTGTATATCTTTATCTCTTGCAACTATTCCTTCCTCGGCATTTGAACCCCCTTCAACTTTAAATACCTCTTCCAGGGACCAACAACAATTTATGCGAAGTTCTTCTAGGTCCTGAAAACTTTCAAGCAATTTTGATGGAGCAACACTTTGTAGTTGGGAACAATATTCCACAATCAGAGTTTTCAGTTTGCAAAAAGACTCGGTTGGAACTGTGTTGTTCCATATCTGCTTTACATTGTGGTTCATCTCATATTGAAAGTTCTCCAAACAAGGAAATTTGACCTGCAAAACATCAACTTTCTGATCTTATTAACCAAGATAACCATTAGTTATAAAAAGAACAAAGAAAATGGGGAAGGACAAACCATCATTTCTATAGAACATCTTCGCTCCAAGAGGTTCTTGATATTCATTGAATGCTTAACAATTAATTAATGCCAATAATTTTTCATTCGATTTCCTATCTTGTTAATGGTACTTGTTTGGAGTACGTTTGGTTGTTTAAATTAGTAAAATACTCCTAAATTCCTTGCTATGTTGAATTTGTATGCAACAAAGACCAATATTAAATGATTAAATCAAGTAGTCCTGTAATTTTGTGAAAAAAGAATAGAATTTCATTTAGGATTAATTGGAAAATACTTCTTGTGAATGACCAATTTATATATGTGTGTGTATATATTATATCTTGTGTGTATGGGAAGAGTATATGTATATATATTATAAATGTGGTCCAGATTTTAAAAAATACTATTATTTTTTTTTTTTATTTTTCCTTACCTAGAAAAAAATTACTCACGAAAAGCACTATGTTGTGATGCTTTTGGTTTTCTATTAAAAGAATTCTCAAAGTAACCAAATGTCATCCAAGCACAGAAATAGAAAGTTTAAAACATTTAGTGATTTAAAGGCAAGTGCATGGGGTATTACGGAGTGGCCTAGTTGGTAAAGCGCTTAACCCACATATAATTTTATATTCAAAACATATTACAATCTAAGAAGAGCGCCAAAATTATTATTACTATTTTTTTCATTTTTTTTCTTTAGAAATGTACTAAAACAATGTCTATATATGAGCGTAATATTTACAGGCTAAAGGCTTGAATTCCTGGTTACTGGCATGATTTATACATATTTAAGATATAAAGTAACGTGCACGTAGGTGACAATGGCCAAAAGAACTGACCATGCCAGAAAGGGTTATAAAGAAAACGTCAAAAATGCGGATTTTGAGCACTGCATATTTGAATTTGGAGTTCGGATATATATATATATATATATATATATATATATATATAGTTCATACCTTGTAATTGAAGAGGGCTTCTACTTGGGGAATATTGTCATCATCAACTGCTGCTTTTTTGGATCCACAGAAACTTTTGAGGTTTGACAATTGAAGTAGACTCATTGTGCTTAATTGAGGGAACACAATAATCTCATCATTCCTTACCTCTTCTTTTCCTTCTCCCGTTTCAAATGCAATTATCTCTTCTATGCACGCACAGTCTATTACTGCCAAATCTTGTAGCTGCCCAAGATTTCTTGCCATAGATGATGAGAATACATTTCTCAAACTATGACAGTGACGAATCCTGAGAGATGTTAGGTTTGAATAGGCACCAAGTCTGTGATCAGGATGTTCCTTTCTGTTCAAACCCATGAGCATCAGCATAGGTAGTGACTCAAGATACATTGATTTTAACCGAGGTAGTTCAATTTCTGGTGCTCTTGTTGCTGACCCTTTTTCAACCGTACGCACTTCAACTAATGATACCACTGAATCACACCGGTTAACACTGAGTATTTCCAGATTCTGTAACCTTGAAATCAAAGTGGAGGGTATCACATTCACCAGTTTCTTACATTCTTCTATCGTTATGCGACTTACCTGCTGGAAGGATTTTTCTTTTGCTTCCGAACCTTGGAATAATTGGTTTTCCCATATTGCTGTAATACTTTCCAATTTTTCTATCCTCAATTTCTCCAATGCAGGGAATGAAACCTGCAAAATTCATCATATTACGATCAATTCATAACTTTAGGATCCCCAGCTCTTTATTTAACTAGTGCTATTACTAAATTTTGACTCCTATCAATATAAGGGTGAGCAGCAAACAACTCTGGTTTATTGTATGTCTGTGTCATAGGAGAGTTTAAGTGGTCTTACAGGTTATATTTAGGTTTAAGAGTGAGATTTTTTTGACTCGTCAATCTATCAACCACAAAAGGCTCGTTTATACCAGTAGTTTTCCTAAAACTGAAAATCATGGAGAATGAGAAGCGAGACTCCAATGAGCCCTGGTTGCAATTGGTATTGGGTGACAGACTAGTCCTCGTACAACTTACTGAAAGAGTTAAACTGGAATACTTGTATTGGGCAAATACTAGTTGCTGAAATTGGACAATTAGTTTATTTACTACCAAGGACTATATGGCAAACAGTTTTCAAGAAAAAGATGTTCTCATCAATTAAATAGAGTGTTTTGACTGCAAGAGCATACCTTTTCATTAAAGAGAGCTTGTGCAAGGGCGGAAGTATTGCACTCTGTAGTTGACGTTTTCTTCGTATTGGAGCAGATGCTTCTGAGGATTGGCAGATCATACAACCTCATTTTCTTTAATTGATGAAAAATATCTTTATCCATTACTTCCTCATCCTCTAGAATTATTTCTTCCATGATTCTGCATCCTGATATATGTAATTTTTGGAGTTGTGGAAGAGCTCTTGCTGTGGATGAATAAAACAGAAATTTCCAAGTACAACCTTCAACTATTAGCACACTTAATTTGCAGAAAGAACCCTGAGTTTGTAAATTCCTTTTTAGTCTGCCAAGTAGATGTTCCATGTCACTGCAGTCCCTAATTTGAAGATATTTCAAGTCCAGAAACCCCTTTCCATCTCCATAGTGAAGCACATTCTTTAAACCTTTCAGGCTGCTTAGAAAAAGTACTTCAGCTTTCTCCATCAAAACATTAAATTCCTTCCTCAAAGTAACAGAATCAAGTCTCAAGATCCTTGCTCCCAAGTTTTCTTCACCATATTCAAAACCCTGAGTCCTCCCAACCGATATTTTAAATCTGTTCAACAACTCAAAACTGAGCTCATTGGGCAGTACCATGCCATCTCCTATGTGAATTTGTAAAGTGGTTAAGTGAGTCAATGACTTAAGTTCATCAAGCCCTACACTCCCTTCATCCCCCCATCCCACAAAGTTGGGTGGAATGTACAATTCTTCCATGTTGGATAGACCTTTTATGACACCTGATGGAATCATCTCGAGCTTTTCACATTTCCTTAAATCCAACCACCGTAAGCCAGTCAACTGTCCTACTTCCACAGCCATCTCTTTGAGATCAGAATCAGCAATGCTTAGGATCTCAAGATTTCTTAATTTCTTGAGAGAAGCTAGGTTGACCTTTTCACAGCCATATAGACGCAACATCCGAAGGTTGACCAGATTTAGAAGTGATGATGGCAGCTGAACTAGATACAAATCTAAAACTTCAACCTTTTCAGTCCGTTTAAAAAAGCTATCTGGAACTTGTGCTTTAGGATCAGCGCGGCATGCCAATAGCAAAGTGCGCAGTTCTGGACATTCCAACTGACAGGGGAGCACACAAATATTTTCAGATATCAATGAGATTACCTTGCGGGATTCATATTCATCTTTCTCTGGCCACCTTGGTACACCTATTTTTGCTAGAAATCCCTCTCTTGATGCAAATGTGATTGCAACATCTCGAATAATGTCATGCATTTTGACGAACTCCTTACTTTTACCTTCTAACAGCAAATGAGATCTCTTCAAGATACCAACCAACACATGAATTCTATCTCTAGCTGTTTTCATTGTATACGAGCTGTCCTCGAGAAACCTCGTTCCCACTCCATACATCACCAAATCATCAATCGGAATTTCAAAATCTTCTGGATACATAGAACAACGTAGAAAGCAAGACTTAACATCTGTCTGCTTTAGATAATTGTAACTCCACTCTATGCGTGAATAAAGTTTTTCGTATATTCCCTCAATGTTATCACCTCGACAATTGTTCAATTGTGAAAGTGCATCATCCCAAGCAGGCTTTTCTTTTTGATCCCTTAGTGATGCTCCAACAACAAGAATTGCCAAGGGTAAACGACCACATTCTCCACACACTTGTTTTGCAACAGAATGAATTTCATGAGGAGATTCAATAAAATCTCCCACCGTTTTCTTAAACAGGATCCATGCTTCATCTTGCTGTAGAAGTCCAATTGGAAAGCGTTTTAGAACCCCCATCTTAATGAACACATCTTCTCTCCTAGAGGTTAACAAAACTTTGCAGCCCTTGATATGATTATCATTAGATGGGATTCCTATCTTCTCCAACTCAAAATCATCCCAAATATCATCAATTACTACAAGGATTTTTTTCCCCCTTTTCAATCTGTTGGACAACTCCCCCTTTCTCCCAACTTCAGTGTCTGTGTTGAATGACAGATTTAAACAGTCTGCAAGCTCTTTTTGAATTTTTTCCAAATTTGGAGTTTGGGAGAAGACTGCCTTGGCAACCTCATCAAAAAAGTTGTTTTTTTTAGCCTGTTTTGCGATTTCTTCCACCATTCTTGTCTTTCCGGTACCTGGCATTCCATGTATCCCAATGTAGTAATTTTTATGGTCTGTCAACGCCTGTATGATCTGTTCATGAACAGATAATCTGGATTCAAACTGCTCAAAATTTGTGGTAGCTGTGTACCAAATAGCAGGGTGTGCAACTGTTTCAAACTTGTCGCCAACATCTATTAGCCCAGAAAGACCAGACGACAATTCTTTACCTTCCTTACTAAGCCGATACCTTGAACAAACATTAAAACATGACTTGATGTTTCTTTTGTCTACCAATATTCTTTCCAAGTCTTCCTCCTTTTTACTCACATCCGTTAGCCATTGCGAAACAGCCTCTTCAATGACTTCCGCACTGTTCTCAGCAGTAACGACTTTTTCTTTGATCTTGTCCCTCAAGCCTCGAAGATTTTCGACTTTAGCATCAAGGTCATCCATATTTTTCTTGTAATGAACCACATGACCAATTTGACGCCCAGTGGATGTCAAGAAGCACCCAGTAAGTAACTCTACCATCTTGCCCACCACAGCATTAACAATGGCACATTCCATTTTCAGCTCACTAGCTACCTTTTTTCCTGTATAGAAAGCAAATAGCAGCACATGAAATATAGAGAGCTACAACTGTTAGTATTAAAGAATTTAAAAAAAGATATATATAGTTGGGTACGTACCTTTAACAAGCTTAAGGATTTGATGGGATAGAACTACTTTGATTCAGATTGCTTGCTTAATTCCACCACCCCGACAAGTCTGATTTTAAACGAGAGATGATTTAGAAAAAAGTAGAAAAATGAATGCAGCAGATGCAGAGAAATATTTATTCCATCACCACCACCACAAGTCTGATATTTTGTACAGAAATTTCGTAAAAAAAAATTTCTTTTTTTCTTTTTCTTCGGGAAGGGGTTGCATAATATGTTAGGAAGCTTAATTTATCTGCACGAATTTTACATTCACTGGTGCATTTAAATCCAATATGGAAAATGACTTTGGTTTTCGTATTTAATAGAATTTGGATTTTAATGGAATTTGAAGAAACAGGGTTTAATATTTTTCTTAGCTTTTTTAACCAGAATTAATTTCCAAGCACTCCTATACATGTATGCTTGACATAATCACCGAGCTTGAGTCGATTCTCTTATCAAGCTGTACTAGGGACATCAAAATCATTCAATAGCAAGTATTTTATGAACTACCACTTAGAAAAGTGAAGCATTGACTTATTTACCAAAAAAATTGAAAAGTGAATCATTGACTTGAATTATTTTTGATTGTTTATTCCTAAGGTATTGGAATTAGAGAGCATTTAGGGTTGAAGATAAAACAATGCCAAGTGATTCCAAATGTATTCGAGTTTGAAACTTGAACATTCCTGAGGAGGTTAAATACATTATACTCTTTATTTAGAAATAGTGGTTTGGTTTACGTTTTGAGACTCTAGATACCGCATTTTGCCTCGCTCCTATTACAGCTATTTTTTGTCAATCAAACTGTATAAATTCCATCAATAGATATAATTAAGTAGCTCCAAAGACTCCATATCCTTTCCGAATGTGACATTTTATCATTACAAGTCATTCTAAGGTGATTCCACCATTTCATTGTAGAATCACTCCAAAATAGAGCCTCAATTAGGGTTTTGGTCTCTTAATTTTGGTCCAGTTAACATCAAGATGATCTAAAGACTCCAAATCCACCGCAAATGTGAATTTTCATCATTTCTTAATATTTCAATTCGTTCCCATCGTCAGATCGTAGAATTGATTCCAAATTTGGCCTAAATTATGAATTCTGGTGATTCCACCATTTCATTATTTTTGATTGTTTATTCCTGTTTTTATTTATTTTTTTTCTAGTTGGATGATCATTTTTTTTTTTTGTAATGTAATGTTAATTGGCCCCTAGACATCTATAAATACCTCCTTCCTCCATCAAGAAAAAGGTAATACAACCTAGTGACATCCTTTTTGTAATCTGAAAAGGTCCTGAGCCTCAGAACGGTCTCCAAACCTCCCAAACTCCATCCAAAACATTAAACCAACCCTCTCCTATTAAAAGAGTTCTGTAAGGGTCCGATTTATTTATTTATTTTTTTTTACACATCTATAAATACCTCCTTTCAGTCATTACGAAAAAGGTAAGACAGCCTAGTGACCTCCTCTTTGCAATCTGAAGTGGTCTTGAGCCTTCAAATGGCCTCCAAACCTTCCAAACTCCAATCTAAGCTATCCAAAACATAAAACCACACTCACCTCTTCCAAAATTAATTAAGAATCCTCCGTTGAGGACCAAGGAATTCTCTTGAAGAAATAGCATTCAACCTTTGCTGGTTATTCATACTAACCGTTGATGTGGTCCAATCATAAATGCACAAATAGTATATAATTACAAAATGTGAAAAGTGATAAATAAGGAAGTCAGAGAATGTGACTGAATTTATTCTTTAAAAAAGTTATTTTCATTATTTATCACTTTTTTGATTTTATAATTATAGACTTTGTATATTTGTGATTGAACCACATCAGCGGTCAATAGGGATGACCTACTTACCGGTGAGTAGGCAAGTGTAATGTTTTTGATTTTTATCATTTTTCATTTTCGGGTATCTTTTTGATTTTTTGGGATTAATTCCGTTTTGTCTCGTTTTGCGTGCCAAACACCGTAGGATATGCCAAGTGTATTTGAGTGTTGATTAGGACATTTCCTTGAATCCAGGACTCTTAGAAATGTATTGGTTGTCAGCATTTTTCTGTTTTTTGGCCAGGAGGTCTTAGGTGGGACCCGCTATGGGGTGGTTGAGTACGGGAGTTATGTTACGGGTCCATTGCATTTCATACATTGTTTTTTGTGCATATTTATTTGATTAAATGATTAATATGTGGTGGTTAAGTGATTGGCGTGTGTGTGTGTGTGTGTATATATATATATATATATAAATATCAGTAAATGGGAGATATTTTTATTTTTGTGGAACCCACTGATATGCTACCATTATAATGGCCTTACACAGCCACCAGTTTTTCTCTTGCCATTCTCTCTCTCCCTTTTATTTCCTTTTTCTTTTTCTTCGTCAATTTCAAGCTCAAATCTTGAACTCATCTTCGAGAATTTGATTTTGCCACTTAAGGCAAAGTCAACGAGCGCATCGAGATCTTCGTTTTGATCAGAGCAAAGTGTTGTTTGGTCACCCTTTTGGATTTCAAAAATTTTGTGTATTTAGAACTTTTCTTCAATTAAGAGGTAGGGATATTCTAATCTACAACTTCTTTGGTCCTTTGTGAATTTTTCTCTCAAATTTTGATCATAAGCATGCTAAAATTTAGTTATCTTGTCTATATTTGTTGTGGTTGTACATAATCAAGATTATAAATGTGTTCTATGTGTTAATTAAGTTCATATACATGACTATTTTCATTGTGGTGAGAAGCATGCTTAGTATTGACATGTTGTATGTCATGTGATTTATTTATTTATTTATTTTTTATTGCTATGAAAATTGATGTTATAGTTGTGAAAATAAATGCTTAGAACTCCCTATCAAAATGTGATGATGATGTAGATGGAATGTGTGGAATTTTATGGTTAAATTGGTATTTAGAAGCATTCATACATTCATTGGGAAAGAAAAAGGGAAATGTTTGAAAAACAATTGAAATTGTTTTGGGAAAATATTTTTGAAAAGTGTTTGCGAAAACCCGGACGCCTAGGAGTCGCCTAGTGGTTTGTGGCGTTAGTGTGGTATAGAGGGGATTAAGGAGAGACCCTAGCATGGTTGAGCTACCTAGGCCCTTTAACGATGCCTTGGAGTTGCCACGTGGTCGGGGATAGTTAGTCAATCCTCCTCTCGTGATGCCATGGAGTTGCTATGGGTCGAATTGCACTAACGGTTTGGAAAGGTGAAATGGTATTGTTTCAGAAATGGGGAGCGACATTGCGTGACATTGCATTTCATTGGCATGCGTTGTGCATTTGGTGGTTGAATGATTGGTATACATTCCTGTTATGGTTGTTGTTTTCTTTACTTCCCGAGATATGATCCCGTTCACTTGTACTCTATTCTTTATGTGGATTCATGGGGTTATAAGAGGTGTGTCTTAGATACTTCCTACTAAGCGGTTGGCTCACCCTATTTTATTATTAACAATTTTTTAGGATATGGAAAGGCAGTGGTGGATGATGATCAACCACAAGCTTGAAGGGACTAGAAGATATTTTACCATCTTTTGTTTTGTTTTTTTTTCTGTTTTTTTTTTCCCCCCATTCTTTTGTAAAGCTTCATCTTTGAAATGTGTTCATTTTGTGAAGCATAGCCTTATATTGTAACTATGATTTCTTGACAGTATTTTGATGTATTTTGAACTAATTATAATAACTATGTTGATGTCCAGCATAGAATGGAATAGTGATGGAAAAATTTGGGAAGCCTATTGGTGTGTATATTTTTATAGAATGTTGTTTAAATCTTACCGTGAATTCGGGAACCTTCATTAGCCAACCGGACCTTCACCTTCAGCCGACCAAACCCTCATGTTCAGTCGGCCGACAGTTTATCTTTTGGAAGTCCCGAGAGTGTGCACTTTGGCACATCATTTCAGCCGGCCAACCCTTTCAGTTAGCCAACCAAACATGTTCTTTTAGTAGGCCGATATATGGCAATCAGCCAGTTGACTTTGTCATTTTCATCTATGGTTGTGATCCTCTTTTAGGAAGTTAGAGTCCAGGAGGTTATGAACCTAAGAATGAGGTGTGGATGACGCATTGACGTAAGGAAGGACGGTTATGCCCTTAATTGACCTCAGGTTCGGATAAAGACCCGACTAACAGTTCGGATCCTCTGGTTCGAGTCGTTACAAATTTGGTATCAGAACAATGGTTCGAAAACCATTAGGATGGTGGGTAGAGGCCTACCTAAGATTGAATGGGAAGTGAATTACATGTTTACATGCTTATGTGTTAAAATGTTTAGTTACTTAAAAAACATGCATATTTGCTTACTTGCTTAACTGCTTACGTGATTACATGCTTATGTGTTTATGTTGACGCATATTAGTAGTATGCATGTCTATCATTGGTTGGGTATTCCGGGAGTATGGAAAATGTTAAAGTGTCGTCATTTCATGTCAAGTCATTCGTATGAGGACTCCGTTCTCGTGTGTATTTTCGTGTCATCATTTTTGATTCGTTTCTTTTTTCTTATAATATCATGCCACCAAGAAGGGATCCAGAGGAGAGTTCTAACTTTAATTCCATGGAGAGGGATTCGGAGCATGTTGAAGAGAATGTTTTGTTACGTAATTTGGTCCTACCTAAAGGGGGGCAAGTGAGGAGGATTATTGAGCCGCCTACTCAAGTGGGCGAGATGGGGTTTTCGTGGGAAAGGTATGACCTTAGAAGGTTGGTGTTTGTGACTTAGGTCATGGTATAGTGTGAAGGTTCTTTTCGAACCGATTTGTGATAGGTGTGATGGATGTTGCTAGAGTCACGAGTGTAGTCTATAGGTTGTAGACGTGTATTCTGGATATTCTAGTACGGTCCACGAACGTATGGTAGTTTTGACTGTTAAAGGGATTTATTGGACTCTATAAGTCTAAGATGGCGCGGGCATTGACTGGAGTCATGCCAATGTTGGTGACCAATGGTTAGAAGTGGTTCATTTTGTGGTTTTGTAATAGTCTGTTTTAGGGACTGGTTTGTCGAGGAATGATTCCCATTTCGGATAGCTACAGGAGCGTGTTGTGGGTAATTGACTTTCAGTGAGTTAATTGTATGGGCCGGTGGATGAGCGGGGTTTTAGATTATCACAATTGTCGAGAGAGTGTCGAGGTGGGGTATAGTGGTCAGTTTCAGTGGTGTAGTGCAAGATTGCATGATAAGGCAAATAGCATGTGGTCATTGGTATGTTTAGTCGTTTATGAATAAGGTGATAAAAGGTAAGCATTGTGTTACCGGGAGGTGGTACTTGTTGTTTGAGGATCCAAAGAGATGAACTAATGATTAGAATGTTTGGGATGAGGGTGACTTCTTAGGTTTAGCTAGTAGTCCCATTTGACTTTTGTCAGGGCTAAGAGTGTTCTGAGGAACGGTGAAAAAGGTGGGTGACGATGTTGACGCTAGGGCGTAAGGTTTCTTTGACTGAGTATTTAAGTTGTCTTAGGAGGAATGGTCGGAGTAATCGATTAAGTGCTAGTGATTGATTATGTTGTAGATGGTTTAAGGAGACATTTGGATGTTGAGTATTCTGGTTTTGTGCTCATTTTTCCTTTGGGATTTGTCGGCATGGAATGGCATTGCCGTATGGAGATTCTTTTCTAGTGATAAGTAGTGGCCATTGTGGGGAGTATCGAGAGTAATGCTTATTCTCTTGTCATAATGGTATTATCTTAAGGATGTTTGAGGAAGAATCGCTTGGTAGTGGGATGATAGGTTTGAACTGTTGTTTGGAAAGAATGGTAGTAGAGGCATTATGGTGTGAGGTTTAGTACTGATGAGCAAAATGGTTTAAGGTATGATCCGGGGGTGGATTAGGGAGTATAAGTTGTTTATCGTATGTTCTCAGGTAGGTGATGGAGTTGTGTGCACGGTCAAGGCAATTGTGGACGGCTTAGCTTTTAAAGCCAGTGAGGGCGGTGTTACCATATGGGTGCATTTTCTTCTAACGAGTCAGTGGGTTGCTGTAACGAGGTCACGAGTCTTGTGTACACAGTGTTTGAGGCAATGTCGCCTAAATAGGTAGAGATGGAATGGGTGACCTAATGTCATCGTATAGCATTGAGGTTGTCATTTGGGAGTGACTGGTTTCAGATAAAACGGGATGCGGTATCCGATGGGCAGTGATCGTTTCTAGTATTGGTACACTGTGAGCATTGATGCTCGTCTGATGGTCGTGTTGTGAGCTATATCCTAGTACTCGACGAATAGGTGGTATGTGTAATACCCCTAGTTTTCAAAAGGATAAGATTGGAATTTAAATTTGTTTCTATGTGTCAAATTGTTTATTGAATAGTGGTTTATTTTGTTTTACTTAAATGAATTGTTTTTTTTATTGTGTTTATTTGAATTAATTAATTTGTTTAAATTTAATTTTGCTTTTCTGTAGTTACATTAATTGTGTTTAAGGAGTTAGTGTTTAAGGATTTAATTGTCATTATTTGAATTAGTTGTATTTATTACATTAGTGGATTTAACTTGTGTGATGGTGTGTCCTCAAGTGTTTTTATAATTTTTTTTTATTTTTTATTTTTATAATTGGGTAATTAAGTTAAATAAGTGTTTTATTATGTTAATTATTTACAGTCTCCTTAAGTGTTTTTATAATTTTTATTTTTATTTTTTTTTATAATTGGGTAATTAAGTTAAATAAGTGTTTTATTACGTTAATTATTTACAGTCTTTTGGAAGTCACGTATGTAGGTGTCGTAGATGATAACTGAGGTTTTGTTTCTATGGGCCGACTGGGATTGGAATTAGGGCTTAGTCTCTAATTGGATATGGACTAGGGTTATGGTAATAAGCTTATAAATATAAGCATTTCAGTGGTTTAGGGTTTTAGAGACGTGAGCATACTGGTTGTAAAACAGAGAGAGTTACAGAGGGAATTATAGAGAGAGATAAAGGAAGAAAGTCTAGGGTTTTGCCTTAGGCTAGGGCTGAACCAAGGAGGAGGAGGAGCAGAGGTTGGCTTGTGGGTAAAACCAAGAGCAACAGGTGGAATGGTCGTCGGAGATTTCATTGGAAAATTCAGAGACGGTTAAGACAAGTTCTTTCCTTCCTCTTTCCCTTTGGCCTGTGTTTTTAGTTCACCTAGATAGTCTCTAGGGTTAAACTGATTATTAACTAAACGTTACATGTTTATTACATGCTTTATTGATGATCTGTAAGTGTTCAATACGTTCTGTATTGGTTTGTGCATAACTGGGTTTCAAGTTGTTCATTAAGCAAGTTAAATCGGTAGCACTTTTAACCTTTGTAATTTAGTCCAACTGGTATAATCAAATCTCTAGAAAGCTACTGGGTGTTTCTAGGACTCTTAAGATCAGGTTTAAGAAGGAAAAGAAGGGTAGGAAAGGGGCGTAGATGAAGCAGATCATCGGAATCGGCGAAGGAACGAAACAGAGGCTCTCAAAGGAGAGAGAGCCGGCTCTAGGCAAGGAGAGCCGGCTCCCCTTGTGGGAGAGCCAGCTCTAGGAAGTTTTAGAGCCTGCTCCAGGTTTCTAAGAGCAGGCTCTGTAATCCTAAGTGTGTACTGAAGCTTGTTTGTGCGTTGTTGATTTAAACTGTGTTCTGTTCCACTGTGTTTGGGTTAATGTGATGGTTTTAAACATTAATTCATGGAGTGTTAAAGGCCTAAGGTGTATTAATTTATTTATATACTAATGGTTTAAACCGTGGGAAAATCTAAAGCAAGTCGCAGGTAGTTTACGGACTTAGTGGACCGAAAGGATTCAATTGTGCAAACTGGGTCTATAAATTAAAAAGAGTTGGAACATGGATTCCAAACATTATATCATGCTATACTAGAGCCATTTTTAATAAATTAATGTCTTTGTACTCAGGGATTTAACTGTAGGAAGGTATACAGCAGTGCAGGTTGTTAACAGATGGAAGAGGTTTCATTGCTTAATTTAGTTTTAGCAATTTAATGGAGTATATATATATTTATAAGTCTGGTTGTAGGTGCATGCTAGTATCATTTAATTAACAAGTGTGATCTATGCATATTCTAGATGTTAATTGTTGAAATATATAATACTTTTCTGCAATGCATGGATTTAAGCTTGAAACTTTAGTTGCGGGAATTTTAAGCACTACACTGCAATTATTTGAATTAGAGTTTGGACTTAAATTGCTGAACTAGTACTTAGGTTCTGTCAATCTAATTGGACATTGGCTTGGAATTAATTGAAGAATTAAATATGTATTTTCTGTCAATTACCTGGATGGATGCTGGAATATAACTTGATGAATTAGTAAACTTTGTCTTGTTTAATTACATGGATGGATTCTGGATTTTTAGTTGATGACTTGTTTAAATTCTGTGTTTATCAACTATATGGATAATGTGGACTTTATTTGATGTATTGCTTATAATGTTACATCATTTACGGATCATTTGCATGTATGCACCGGTATGGGACGGTGTCATACGAAGGGATGGATTATGTTACAACGCTAATTCCTACCTATTCATACATACGGAATGGATTAACTAAAACAGTTAAATCCTACATGGTTTCATGTCCTGTCAACTAAAATAGTTGAACGACATACTGGATGATTATTTATATTTCTGTATTAGGAAGGATAGGGTTTTAACTAAAACGTTTAAATCCTGTTTACATGTTGTGTCTTGAGCAATGAACTGTTGACTGGCACAACATTGTACTTGGAGGAAACTTATATATATAATGGGGATAGGGATTTAATTAAAACATTTAAATCCTAATTTTATGTTGTGTCATGGCAATAAACAGTTGAGCGGCACTACATTGGTTTGGATGGGAATTTATATATATAAATTATGGTACTGTGATCTGAGCTTGAGTCTCATAGTCGACGGTTAGGGTGCGTATATGCAGTAGGATGCGTAGTTAGCTATGTTGGTTGAGATATATCCTGTTAGGCTTAGGTAGTCATGCCCACTCAGGTGCGTATTGCATGCTGCCTTCTATTCAGGTTGAGACCCTCAGCATAGTTTAGTGAGAGTCCTGTAGTGTGGATATATATTTATCTATTATGGACTATATAGATATGGTTGAGACATCTAAGATATATCTGCTTATCGGGTCTCTGTTTGGATTGTAGTTAGGATAGAACTTGTTCGTGGGCCTGACCCACTATTATTTTTCAGGTAACAGACGGTTCCAGGTCTTAGATCTTGTTCGTACTGAGCAGAGACGGCTTCTCAT
Source organism: Cornus florida (assembly GCF_030987335.1). NCBI lineage: Eukaryota > Viridiplantae > Streptophyta > Magnoliopsida > Cornales > Cornaceae > Cornus > Cornus florida. Next base: position 53,340,052 of record NW_026775574.1, on the reverse strand, counting down.
TCTTTCGACGACTTAGGAACTTTTTATGATTTAGCAGTGGAGTTCTTCAGTTGATGATTTCAGTGTTGGAGTTTTTAGGAGTCCACCAGATGGATTCCCGAGTTGTATTAGAAATGGAGAATTTGGATATATCAGAATAATTTGTTATTAATTTAATTTTATTCTGAGGTTTCAGTATTTGGATTATCATTCTAGTTTCTTTTCAGCAAATTTTTATTTATTCCTGTTTCCTTAATTGTATTCTGTGTTCGTTTATTGCTAATTGGTTTGATATCCTCGGGTAATTGGGCGTGAGCCTGGCCAACCCGCATCCGGAAATCTAGGGGTATCACAGTATGGATCTGATTGGTTTTGGCTTGCATGGGTATCGTGGTGTAGCGTATGCGTGGTTCCGGTGTTGACAGTGCATGATGGTCCGTTAATGGTAAGATCGCCTAGATTTGAGTTCGTAGTTTCGTACAGGTATCTAGTTGGTTCTTCTCCTTATGTGTAAGGAGTTCAGTTCATCTCAGGTGAGATTAGGTGTCTATAGTTGGACGATTGGTGAGCAGCGTGTGACAGAGTGTCAAGTACATTCAAGTACGAGTCGTCAGTCTCTGGTGAGAGCAAGGTTCATTACCCTTTCCATTTGTTCTGGCCCTTAACAAGGCGTCTTTTGTCGTATGTCTTGTCCTCCATCTAGGAGTTGTACGCGTCTGCGGATGGGCTGACCCATGTGTGGTTTGTTTTACTGTTATAGTTCAACGGTAAAGAATTGGTTGTATTGGTCCACTCACTCCCATAGAGGGAGGTGAGGTCTTTGTTTTTAGTGGTGCTTATTCTGAGAGTGGTATTGATCGGTGATGTGTGAGGCATGTGTTTCCAGTGTTTGGTACTAGCGGTGATGGCTAGGGGATGTTTCGTGAACTGGAAGTTTGAGGATGATTAGGTTATATTATGTGAGTCATGTACTCGGATGTTTCCATAAATGTTTGGGTTGAGCAACATCTTGAGGACAAATGTTGGTGTTGTTTGGGTGTTAAGCAGCTAGAGATGTGAATGTAGGATTTCGTAGAGGAATAATGTGGATGATTGATTTTAGTTTTGAGATTTCAGGTATGAGATAATAGTATTGTCTGTTTTAACGAGTGAGAATTGAATCGAATGATGTTATTGAGTCGTTTACATGGTATGAGTGTTATGAAGAGATCAGAGAGCCTTTATGTGGGTCAATGATTGTGATATTTGGTGCCGTATTGCTTTTAACTTGTTATAATTGTATGATTGAGGTATGATAGTGATTTTTTTTAGCAAGTATATGACTGTTTAGTTATTGAGGTTACGTATAGCGATGGATTGATAGTGAGTGGATTTCATGGTTATCTTGTGGACTGTGTGAGATTGTGTTTGAGGTTTGAACCTAAGGCCAGGACCGACGTTTCTGTTGAGACCGGATCGATGATGAGAATGGCCTGGCCAACCATTTCTCCTAAATCAGTCCCTCTTTAACATGATGTAGGGTCAAAGGTCAATGATTGTTTCAATTTGTCAGGGACAGTGAGAGCACGGTATTGCGTGTTGTGTCGGTGTGACAGTGTGGATTCGGGTGGTTTGTCTTGAGTGACGAGGTATGATAGGTAAGATCAAGTGTCCGATAAAGGGTTTGTGGTACGATCATTGATTATTGAATATCTTGTTTTAGGGATTTGTGTCCTTGGTGCATGATAGCATGTTTTATTGTTCTGGTGACTTATGGTTATGTAGTCATTGGGAAATTCATTGTTTAGTCTGCTTGAGGTTATAAGTGTAATGATTGCCGAATGGTGCAGTTGGTAGTCACTTGTACCGATATGTGACGGTGTAGCTATGCCTTAAATAGTGATTGCTTGGTCTGACAGGGATTTGTAGATTTGAGTTTGAGGTTGATTGTGAGATGGACGGGGTTCCCAGTCTAGGGTTTTGTGTGTCATTTAGAGGATGAGTGGAGTTTAGATGTTATTATGTACGGTGGTCTTGTGACCGTTCTTCTTTCGAGCTTCGAAGTTTTGCGTGGCAGTGTTGAGTGAACCGATGTCGGTGTTGAGTAGGATGTAGAATCCAGTTGGTCTTGTATTATGATGTTGTGAGTGATGAGTACCCTGATACAAGCATTATGCTTTTGTAGCAGTGGTATGTGATTGCCTATTAATGTCTGGTATCAAAGGCAATAAGGTTGGTTACCTCATAGTCTTGAGGTTTTGTGAGGTGTTCATAGGAAGGTCTGTGACTACGGATCTCCTTCTTTAAAGAGGGTAGATTTCAAGAATGAAATCTTTTAAGGAGAGTAGAATGTAATGTTTTCGATTTTTATCATTTTCCATTATCTGGTATCTTCTTGATTTTTTGGGGTTAATTTCGTTTTATCTCGTTTTGTGTGCTGGACACCGTGGGATGTACCAGGTGTGTTTGAGTGTTAATTGGAACATTTTCTTGAGTTCAGGATTCTTGAAAAATGCATTGGTTGCTGTTTTGGCATTTTTCTATTTTTCGGACAGGGAGGTCCCTGGTGGGACCCGCTACCAGGGTGGTTGAGTATGGGAGTTGTGTTGGGGGTCCATTGCATTTCATACATTATTTTTTTGTGCATATATATATGATTAAATGATTAATATATGGTGGTTAAGTGATTGGCGTGTATATATATATATATATATATAATATTAGTAAAGGTGAGATATTTTTATTTTTGTGGGACCCACTGATATGCCACCATTATAATATGTTCTTAAGGCCATTACACAGCGACTAGTTTTTCTCTCTCTCTCGCCATTCTCTCTCTCCCTTTCTTTTCCTTTTTCTTTTTCTTTTTCTTTTTCTTTTTCGTCATCAATTTCAAGCTCAAATCTTGAACTCATTTTTTAGAATTTGATTTTGCCACTTAAGGCAAAGTTAACGAGCGCATCGAGATCTTCGTTTTGATCAGAGCAATGTGTCGTTTGGTCACCCTTTTGGAGTTCAAAAATTTTGTGTATTTGGGGCTTTTCTTCAATTGAGAGGTAGGGGTGTTTTAATCTACGACTTCTTTGGTCCTTTGTGAATTTCTCTCAAATCACCAGCAGAGTTGGATGCGCTGAAGGGTCAGCTGGATGACGTGAAAGCTAAGGACTTTATTCGTTCTAGTGTTTCATTATGGGAGCACCGATTCTTTTTGCGAAGAAGAAGGATGGGTCCTTGAGACTTTGCATCAATTATCGTCGATCCTAAGCATGCTAAAATTTAATTATCTTGTCTATGGTTGTTGTGGTTGTACGTAATCAAGATGATAAATGTGTTCTATGTGTTAATTGAGTCCATATACATGATTATTTTCATTGTGGTGAGAAGCATGCTTAGTATTGACATGTTGTATGTCTTGTCATTTTTTTTTTTTTTTTTTTTTTATTGCTATGAAAATTGATGTTATTGTTATGAAAATAAATGTTTAGAACTCCCTATCAAAATGTGATGATGATGTAGATGGAATGTGTGAAATTTTATGGTTGAATTGGTATTTAGAAGCATGAAGCATTAATGCATTTATTGGGAAAGAAAAAGGGAAATGTTTTGAAAAGCAAATGAAATTGTTTTGGGAAAATGTTTTTGAAAAGTGTTTACGAAAATCCGGACGCCTAGGAGTCACCTAGTGGTCCATGGCGTTAGTGTGGTCTAGAGGGGACTAGGGAGAGACCCTAGCGTGATTGAGCTACCTAGGCCCTTTAACGACGCCTTGGAGTTACCATGTGGTTAGAGATAGTTAACCAATCCTCGTCTCATGACGCCATGGAGTTGTCATGGGTTGAATTACACTAACGGTTTGGAAAGGTGAAACGGTATTGTTTTGAAAATAGGGAACGATATTGCATTTCATTGGCATAAATTGTGTGCTTGGTGGTCGGATGACTGGTATACATTCTTGTTATGGTTGTTATTGTTTTATTTACTTCCCGAGGTATGATCCTGTTCACTTGTACTCTATTCTTTATGTGGATTCGCGGGGTTATAAGAGGTGTGTCTTAGACACTTCCTACTAAGCAGTTGGCTCACTCCATTTTATTATTAACATTTTTTCAGGACATGAAAAGGAAGTGGCGGATGATGATCCACCCTTAGCTTGAAGGGACTAGAAGATATTTTGCCGTGTTTTGTATTTTTGAACCCATTCGTTTGTAAATCTTCATCTGGGAAACGTGTTCATTTTGTAAAGCATAGGCTTGTATTGTAACTATGATTTCTTAACAGTATTTTGAACTAATTCTAATGACTATGTTGATGTCATATATAGAATGGAATAGTGATGGAATAATTTGGGAAGCCTATTGGTGTGTATATTTTTATGGAATGTTGTTTAAATCTTGTCATGAATTCGGGATTGATTGCTACCAGGTTTGGTTCATAGAGAGCCCGCGGGGGGGGGGGGGGGGGGGGGGGGGGAGGGGGGTAAAGCTGTTTTCTGCAGATAGCAGCACAGTAGGGCCTGTCGGCCGGCAGAGAAGGCATGTCAGCCGACTGATAGAGCATTCTGAGGCCATTCCATAGAGTTGGGTCTTCTGAAGTGTCGTTTCCGCCGGCCGACGACCTTCTTTAGCCAACCGAACCTTCACCTTCAGCTAACCGAACCCTCGTGTTCAGTCGGCCGACAGTTTATCTTTTGGAAGTCCCGAGAGTGTGCAATTTGGCATATCGTTTCAGCCGGCTAACCCTTTCAATTAGCCGACCGAACATGTCCTTTTAGCCTACTGAGACATGGCAGTTAGTCGCCTGACTTTGTCCTTTTCATCTATGGTTGTGATCCTCTTTTGGGAAGTTGGAGTCCAGGAAGTTGTACACCCCAGAATGAGGTGTGGATGACGCATTAACGTAGGGAAGGACGATTATGTCCTTAGTTGACCTTGGGTTCGAGTAAGGACCCAACTAACGGTTCGGACCCTCGGGTTCAGGTCGTTACAGCAAGTATTGTCCAATTTTTAATCATGTATTTGATTGGGTTGAAAGTTTTCAAAAAAAAAAAAATAATAATGACAGAGTTTATAGTTTGAATAACAAGAAACTCACCATAGACGATGGAGCATTATTGTATGTTCATAAAAATTTATCAAGAAATCAAAAATTTTTATAATGACAAACTACGAGTTTATAGTTTGAATAACATGAAAATTACCATAAAAGATGGCGCATTATTGAAAGAGCATCTCCAACCATTGTGTATATTTTTTTTGTGTAAATCTGATGTGTCATAATTGATTTACACAAATATTTTAAATTATTTATTTTTAACTCCAATGGTTGTTTTATACCTTTTGTGTAAAAATTATCTCTCAATAGCCAGGACCCACATAACTTTTACAAATCTACTTAATATAAGGTTAATTCTTTAATGGAATGAGATAGAGAGAGAAAAAAAATGAAATATGCTGATGTGGCTATGTAAAAAGGTTGTGTAAAATACACAACAATTTTACACATTTGTGTATCTTAACAGACTGCTGGAGATAAAAAAATAAAATAAAATAAAATTACACATCATACGTGCAATGTATATTTTACACAAAAAGGATATATTAACAGACTGCTGGAGATGCTCGTTCATAAAAATTTCTCAAGAAATAAAAAATTCTCTTTGCTTTCTTAACGAAAATTTTAAAGGAAAATTAGGTGATTATGGAAAGTAAATTTCCCTTAAAAAAATATTTTCTCGTTATTTTCATCTAACGAAACGGAGCCTAAAGGAAAGTTTACAAGCTTTAATATTATTCAATAATATAGTGTTTATATGCACTAGTACTATCTCCAAATGGTACGAGGCCTATGGGGTTAAAATTCAAAAACAAAACCGTGTGGAATTAGGCTCAAAGCAGACAATATCATATCATGTGGTGGAGTGGAGTGTTACAAATGGTATTAGAGATGAAACCTAGCTAGAAGTGTGGTCAACAGGAACATTAGACCCCTTAAGGGGGGTGATTATGGCGACCTATGTGGGTGGGTGTAATGTGGTCGAGCTGCCACACTAGGCGACTATAGGTTGCACAATCTCACATTGCCTAGGTAAGGTGAATGTGAAGTGTTTATATGTGTTAGTGACATTTCCAAATGATATGAAGCCTTTTGGTATCATATCTAAGAATAACGCCTTGCGAGCTTATGTCCAAAGCAAACAATATCATATCACGTGGTAGAGTAGGCTGTTACAAAAGGTAGGTTTTCTAAACCCTATTTCTCTCTTCACTCTCCCTTTTGTAAATGCATCAATAGTGTTTTTACTTTTTATTTTTTCTTTTCTATTTGCATGTATCTCTCTATCTTCTACCTTTCTTTTTTCTTTTTACTTTTTACATCTTTTTGGCCCATATCTGTGTGCAAGAATCATTGCTTGCCAATCCCTCCACAGAATGCTGGAATGCCACTAAGTATCACAATGGTTATCTTAGAAGATTTTTATCCTAATTTTTTTTCTTATTCCATTCATGTGTTACTAAACTTCTTTTTGGTTGAGCAATGGAATAGACATTAATTTAAAAGCAAAAGGACGAGAATAGCTTGGAAGAGATTGAAGAGGGTAATGATTGTTTGATGGAGTTTAGAGAACTGATTGAAATAGCACAACTTGATGGCGGCAACATCAGTTTGCATACATTGGGTGCAATTACAATGGAAGACAGTGATGAAAGCTGCATACATCATATACATGGTGGGACCGTAGCTATAGCCATATGTGCAAATTTACGTACTGGTTTTTCTCCATCCATATCACATGGGAATGATCAGGTGTTTGGCACTAATACCACAACACCTAGCACTGCTTTGAGCGTGACAGACCGTGAAAAGTCTCCAAGCATAGAATATCTCCGTCGCATTCCACCTCTTTGAGGGATAAAGATGAAGATGATTTGGAAAGACTTCGCAGACATAATTGGGTAGTTAAATTTTTATACAATTGTCCAACAACAAGAATGACTCCTACTGTTTGTCACCACTCTAATTTGATTTTTTTGAATTCTTGAAGTGGGTCAGAAGAATTTCTTTGTTGTCAATCATGATGAAATTGGGTATTGTCCAAAGTTGCAAAGAGTTGATGTCTCAAATAATTTCTTGCCGTTTGAGTTACCAAGTGAGAATGATATGTTTTTTTTGGAATTAGACAACTAAAAAGCAAGTTTATGAAGCACCAAGGTCAAGTTATCAATGGTATCGAATTTTATTCATATTAATATATGATGAGTCGTAGCGTAACTCGAGGATGAGTTTTTTTCGAAGTGGAGGGGATTAATGTAGAACAATTTTATCTAGTTAGTATTTTTATTTATTTTATATTTTTTATAGGAAATTTAGTTTTATTTAATTTCTTTGAGGAATTATTTTTCTTTTACTATTAAGTTTGTTTATGTTTTAATTTTCTTCTAGAGTTATGTTTTGTATTATTATAGATATGTGTATGGCAAAATACATAATCAACATTTATTCATTCAATTATCAAATAATATATCATATTTCTCTTAATACTCATTCAAAGTAAACCTATTTCTCGTAAACAAATTTATCGATTTCGCTTACGTAAAAAAAATAATAATAATATTACTCGCGAGTGGCAATTGACACGATCCGTCTTTCTACTTCATTCAACACCCGCAAGAAAAAAAATGGGTCTTAAAGAACATTATAAATAAAACTTTTGTTTATCCGAAAATATTTTAAAAGTTTGCCTCAAAGCTCCAAAGTTGGTATGATAGCTTGAGGATCCAATATTTAAATTAAATTCGCTTAAAAAATTATATGAATAATGAAAAAGTATATCACTCCACAAAAGAAGGTTTGTTTGGGTCAGTTTTTCTAATGACATTTTTTGTTTTTTATTTATTTATTTATTTTTTTAAGAATTGAAAATTAAAAAGTTATACAAAAACCTGTTGGATTGATTATTTTTGAAAACTCACTTTAAAGAAATTGTATGCTTTCAATTTTTTTCTAAAACAGTAGATTTTTTTTAATTTATGCTTGAAAACTGTTTCTTGACTAACACACTAAGTAAACCTTATAATTCTTAAATAGATTTTTAAAAATTTCCTTACGAGGTACGTTGGGAAACAATTAGAAGAAGGACAATATTTGGGTCCTTTCTTTGAGAATCAAGTTCATTCTCTTAGCTGATGTGACTCAATATAATTTTAAAACATGTATAAAATTTTAAAAATAATCATTACCGATTTTCTTACTGGTTAAACAGAATCCCAAATTTATTTATTTTGTTCTTTCCAAAAGAATACTATTGTTGTTTCTATACCCAAATTGAAAAATTACTAAATTTATTTTTAAAAAATGTACTATGTCAAGTATGTTATCAATTGAAGGTGTTGGGAACTTGGGAGGGATGCAAAAGATAGATCTAGCTAAAGCTCTATTCAAATATAGGTTGACATCAATTTTTCAATAATATTTTAAGCTCTTTTTTAATAATAACAATCTAACTTCAAATTACATAAGGCAACTCTTTTTATTAAAATAATAAAAGCTTTATATAGAAACAAACAAATAATAAAAAATAAATTCTTAAAAAATAAATAAATATAGGATAGAAACTCAAAATCGGATAGAAATTCAAAATTGGATTAAATTCTTTGTATTTATAATAATAGTATAGAATATACATAGATATAGAATATAGTAGGATAGAACCTCAAAATTATATAGAAATTCAAAACTGGATACAAATTTTTTTACTTTTAATAATAATATAGATATAAATTATTATCTTCCAATCACAAAACAAATGTAATAGAATAATATTATAATTCTTCCAACACTAAAAAAAGGTAATATAATAATGTTACAACTCTGTCCAACACTAAAAAAGATAAAATAATAATATTATAACTCTTTTAAATATTAAAATATTATAAATTCTTTTTCAATATTGTGCTAACCAACGAAGTAATGGTGTTGATTAGTCCAATCAATAAAATTTTAATTATTTTCTTCAATTTTATGTTATCATTTATGTTTCATAAATCTAATAAAAATAGTAAGATGTAGTTTTTAAAAATCATATGCCTATAAAGTCAACATTTGAATTTAATCAGTAAGTTAACAAATGTTCATAAAACACCATAGTATAAATTACTACACTCAATGCCTAAACAATAATCTAAATAAAAATATTTTTTATATTAATTAAAAATAAAAAATCTGAAATCAATATTTCTCTTAAAATTTTCAATCCTAATGGTATGCTTGTACAAAAACAAAATAGACAATTAATAAATTTTTTCGAATTAAAAGACATTATAAATCCTTACTCAAATTTCCTAAAAAAATAAAATATTGGCAACGATTGTACAACAATATTAGCTAGCTGATGAACGAAGCAATGTTTTTGATCAGTCCAATTAATCAAATTTTGATTATTTTTTCAAGTTACTTCATGATACTATATTACTAACAACATAGTATATTACTATTACTCAAGCATAATAACCTAAATAAAAAAGATTTATTATTATTATTAATTGAAAGTAAACTTTGAGATCATTATGTCTTTTTTAAAATTTTCAATCCTAATAGTACGCTTAAAAAAGAAAAAATAGACCGTTAGTAAATTTTTCTAAATTAAAAGAAATTATAAATCCTTACAAAAACTTTCTAAAAAAAATTAAATATTGGCGATGTGCTAATGAATGAAGTAATGGTGATGATCCGTTCAATTAATAAAATTTTGATTATTTATTTCAAATTTACATCATCATTTATGTTTCATAAATCTAATAAAAAATAGTAAAGGTGGTTTTGAAAAATCATAAACATTGAGAAGTTACTTTTTATGTTCATAAAATACCATAGTATAAATTAGCAAACGCAATACAAAAGTAATAACATAAATAAAAATGAGTGACTTATTTATTATTATTAATTGAAAATAAAAATTTGAGATCATTATTTCTCTTTAAAATTTTCAATCCTAACAGTATCTTTGCACCCAAATAAATAAATAAATAAATAAAATTTTCTCAATCAAAATACATTACAAATCCTTACTCAAATTTTCTGAAAAATGAAATATTGGGATGAATGAAAGATAATATTGTGCTTACGAATGAAGAAATTGTGTTAATCGGTTCAATTAATAAAATTTTGATTTTTTTTTTTAAATTTACATCATCATTTATCTTTCATAAATCTAATAAAAAATAGAAAACATAGTTTTTTAAAATCTTATCCATCTAAACTGAACATTTAATTCCATCACTATGTTAGAAAATGTTTATAAAATACCATAATATAAACTACTACTCTCAACAAATACATCATAATAACATAAGCAAAAATAAATTTTTATTTTTTATTGTTATTTGAAACTAAATTTTAAGATCATTTAATTGTCTTTAAAATTTTCAATCCTAATAGTACGCTAGTACAAGAACATCATAGATAATTATTAAAACTTGCTGAATTAAAAGATAAATCTTACTCAAATGTTCTCAAAAATGAAATATTGGCGATGACTGTAAGACAATATTGTAAGAAGTGTAAGTATTGAAGAAAGTAAAAGAGATATATATATAGTTGGAGAAATACGTACCTCTAACAAGCTTAAAGTTTTGTTGGGGCCGAGCGAGTAAGGTGTCTCAATTCCATCAACATGCTGTGGAATGGAGTGAGATTGTAAATTCTCTCTGAAAAAAAACATACTAAGATCTAGAGGCTATAGCTACATAAATCTGGTTTTTGCAAGTAATTATATCTATAAGGCCTCTCTCTTCAATATCTATCTAAAACAAGCTAAAGAATTATTTTGCTAATGATAAAAAAATATAAATAAATAAAACAATAAGCTAAAGACTCCGAACTAAGCGAGCAATTATATATACATATATGTATATATACGGTGTGTGTACATATCTGCAAACAAAAATTCATAAGAACCCTACAAGAATTCGAAATGTTGAGAGATTAATGCAAGAAATCAACTTCGAGCTGAGATAACGGACTGGGTATCTTTTCTTTGAGCTTAAGTTCTTTCTGACAGTCTTACGATTCATCATCAGATTCTTCAGAATTTAATTTTATTTCTTCTGTAGGTTCATAATTACCAAACTGTAATCTAGTCTGTCCATTAACACTGTATAAGTGTGCTGATTGTGGTGCTTCTATCTGTCCTGTTTTTGTTTTCATAATTTTATCTAAATCCCATTCTAATCCTTGTAATGCTAACTGTATTAGCTTGAATTATAGGAATACCTTTCTGACTAAGTATTGCTAAGTTGTTTTCAAAATCTGACTTAGTTCTGACTTTAGCACTCTTAGTTAATCTACCCATAAATCCTATCATTATTAATAAATTTTTCTCTACTGGTTTCATCTGATATCCTACTGACTGTACTGATATTCTTATATTTTACGAAAATCCTTAAATGCTAACATAAAATCTGGTTAAATATAAGTCATCGGGCTTGTTCTTAGGTGGCTAAAACCGGTGCTCAATAAAAACCCAACAAAGATCCACCCTAGGATCACAACAGGGTTACCAAAAGTGCGTATGGCCTTTAAGAAGTAGCGAGTATCCTTAGCATAATGAGATCTATTAAGTTTTCCTTTCGGATCTAATGTTATGTTTAGTGTGCAGGGTTTGAAAGTTAAAATATCAAATAAGAATACAAAGGATTCTAAAATTTTGGGCAAGCATGCTTATAGGATAGACTTTTAGTCTATTTACAAATAACTAAACTACTCACACATGCTGATTTTATATGAAACTATAATAAATTTTGGGCAAGCACACTTATAGGATAGACTAAATTTAGTCTATATACCAATAACTAAACTACTCACACATGCTGATTTAATATGAAACTATAATATAAGAAAACATACTTCAAAATATTATTTCTGAAATTACTGAACTACAAAGACTCAAAGATTGAAGCAAGTTTGCTCTTGAGTTTGTTTGTGCTCTGCTCTAGTTCTCTCTGCTTTCAATCTGAAGACACCGATTTCAAAGGGTTTCAATTCCGAAAATAATTCCGGGTGCTCATTGGGCCCCATCGACGACTTAAAGATAAAAGTAGTGGGGGACAACCCACCGACTCTGAAAAAGAAATGGTCCTTACATTTTAAAGGTGGACCATGTACAACTAGACTCAATTATTCTGGCTGATTGATGCTGACGTCATGCATGATGCTAGTTACGCTGTCTTCTTCTGGCATTGTGACAACTCCATGCAATTAATGTTCAAATGCAGTTTTTGGGAAGCTACCTGAGAGAGAGGAGTGAGTGATGCCTATTGCTTTGAGCTTCTTCAAGTGTCCAAGAATGATGGATGGACCTCAAGATTGGTGAGAATGGAGATATATTTGAGGGCGGTGATGGTGAACGGAGCAGTTAGAGAGGCGAAGGTGTCGTAGGCGCCGGCGTTGTGGGGGCGAGGGTTGAGAAATTATTTTAGATTTTCAAAAATGCACACCCCTCCTTGTATGATTGTAAATAAAAGATGGATTCACGGGGAGAAAGATGGAATGACAGACCCACGTTTAAAAATAATAATAATAATAATAATATTGCTACTTTCTATTAATCATAGTCCAATCCAATGAGTCACAGCTCAGCCTGTGTCCAATTCATAATAAAACAAAATTACATGAAACTTTTTTTTTTTTTTTTTTAACATATATTTAACTCCTACTACTTTGCGAATCCTAGCTCATCCTACTAACATGTAATAAGAGATTCAGAATTACTATAATATTATTGTTTAACTTTTCAGAAAGTAAAAGACGCAACTTGTTTGTATCATATATTGATATTAATTAATTAAAAATATTAATTATTTCAAGTGGGGTGGCAACTGTCACCGTATGCCTTTCAACATCATTTTAGTCGTTCACAACTAAACCAACCACCCCCTCTTCCCAAACCCCCAAGAAAATAATGGAATTTAAGAAAACCCCAAAAGTTTTTAGAAATTAAGATTGTTTGCCAACATTAAATATATTTTATTTTTATTTTTTTGATAGTTAACAAAGGTTTAACTCGACTTCATATGCCGAGACACGTAAAGTAACTTATCGAATATTGATGGGTAAATTATTTTTGTTAAATTTTAATATTATTTTTCTATAAATATTTTACAACCAAACACTAATAAAAAATATATATATTTTTAAAAAAATTATTTTACATCCAGGGAGAAAGAAAACTATTTGTTTAACCAGGAAAATATTTTAAAGTTTGCCCCGAAGCTCCAAATTTTGATATGATAGCTTAAGGATCCAATATTTAAATAAAATGTGATTAAAAAATTATATGAATAATGAATTATGGTGCAAAGAAAATTTATTTGAATTCGAAGTTCTATATTACAAAATTGGAAGGCCGGTTAAATTTTATAAGAATTGTTTTTTTTTTTTTTTCCTCCCCCTAACAACTAAAAGTCATAAAATTATTCAAAAATCTACTTGGTTGAGTATTTTTTTTAATATTGGCTTAAAAAAATCTTTCTTTTTTATTTTATTTTTTATTTTTATGTTTTCTCTTTTCTGAGTTATTGACAATGGTTTTCTAAGTGACAACCCAAACAACCCTTAGAATTCCTAAATGGATTTTAAAAAAAAAATTGTTATGAGAAGAATAAGAGAAATACAGTTCTAAAAGTCGATAGGAAGTAAAACAATAAATACAATAGGAGTGATAATAAAATTTAATGTACAAAAAAAATAATAAAAGTTTTCTCAAATTATCTTAGAATGTTAAAATTGTAAGATATATATTTTGTAATTGACTAATTTCGGTGTCAAAACAAGTTCGATCGAGTTGTATTTTCAAGTTTCAAATTCAAGATCGAGATTGGCTACGGAATTGAAGAGTTGTTTGTGTTTGATAAATTGAGATCTACGAAAAAGGTATAACCAATACTTTAGGAAGTTGAGTTAAAGGTTATGACACTTTACATACATGGTATATTTCAGATTTTCCAAAACAGGAATTTTTCCAAGTGTATCCTTCCTAATCTATCCTTTGGGAATTGGTACCAACTTTTCCTACCAGTTCAAGAACCTTAGCTTCAAATCCGTATTTAATTCTGGACACTCCGAACCAGTTCCAGAAGTGGTTATCGGTTCAGAAGGCTTCTGCATATTGGATATCAATTTCGTGTTCTGTCTAAACTTCCTATTTAGTTTGAATTTCTTTCTAAAAGACCTATGCATGAAATTTACTTCCTTCCTATGCATATGCAGGTCTTTGAAAGTCTATATAAACCTTGTTTTTTATCTAGGTTGATATGACTTTTGCATTAAAACTTCTGATTCTTTAAAAGCCTATTTGAGAGATATTTTGCAGAAAATCAAATCTGATTTTTTTTATTTTTATTTCTTGAACACGCACATAAACACAAGAGTGATTTTAGGGTATTGTTCAACCCCTATCGTGTTCAAAGTTTATTGAATATTGCATTGACAACAATTAGAGAGTAAATCTATTGCGTCTACATCAATTTCAGATCTTGAAGAAAATGGGTGAAGCGATCATACTTTGGAAGGGTCAAAGCATTCGAGGAGTGTTGTTTGATGTATAAGCAATCCTTCTACGGGAATCAAGAGTAAGCCTGGAGTCAAGAGTTGTTGGACGGGACATCGTAAAGCCAAAGGATTGTTAGTAATTGATTTTTGGTAGAATGATAGGGTGTGAGCCTGAGAAATGTCATTGTATTTTATTTCAAATATAATGGATCGTTTTGATCTGGACTATACACTCCATGAGGTTTTTCCCACAACAATTGGTCTATTCTACCAATTGGGATTTCTTCGCTAAAAATTTTGGTGTCATCTCTCAAACTCTATTTACTTTACTTTGTATGTGATTGTTTAATTATTTGCTAAATTAAGTAAATGTAATTAAAATAGAAAGACACTGATTCAATATTTTCTATAAGAAAAACTTGAACTTTCCACAATATCTTCCGTTGCACAAACTCACAATTGGTATTCATAAGTGTTAAAACATTGCACATTTTAGTACCTAGGTTAGGGTATTTTAGTCCATTCATCTAATTTACTTTCCTGTTTTAGTTCTAATTCTTGTTTTTGTGTATTTTAGGTCAATAAGGTTCAAATGAGCTAAAAACAGTCTATTAAGCCCTTTTTGGAGTCAAGCAGAAAATCCGAAAAAAGTTCAGAAAACTGCACTAGAGCATCTGCGATCGATCGCAGATTCTCCACGATCAATTGCACGCCACGTCATCAATCGCAACCACGTCAACATTGGATAAGGCTGTCACATCATCAATCGTCAAAGTCACGATCGATCGAAGCCAATCTGCAATCATTCATAGTGCCAAGTCAGCGCCAGCTCAACAGATAAAATAGCAAGCTGTCAAGATAGGATTGCCACGTCAGATACGATCAATCGCAAAAGTTGGCGATCGATCGCCGAAGTCGACGATCGATCGCAACTCTACTGGCAGTGAGTTGTTTTATTCCCGACTTCGCCTGAATTTCACCTACCAAGTGGCTGTAAGATTGAACCAATTAGAAGGCTATTTTCTAACTTTTTAACACTCCTAGGAGCTTGTATATAAAGTAAAAAGAACCATTTGTTAGGGGTTCCATTAATTTACATAGTTTGTTCTATAAATTGTTAAGGAATTACATAGAAATTCTCTCTCTAGAATTAGGGTTTCTTGTGAAGAAAAGAGGCAAGATCATCATCATCCATAGGGTTTCCACCAAGAAGACCAAAAGGAAAAAAATGGAGCCATGTTTGGGGATTGCCCTTGAGGGTTCCATTTCCACATCTACCTCCCCCATGAGTGGCTAAACACCATCTTAGGGTTTGGATGTACCCTAGGCTTGCTCTCTAAACCCTAACTCTTTATCTTTTGGGAGAATCTATTATTGTAATGAATGCTATAGCCTTATGAATATATGAATCTTGGTTTTTCCTATGATTTGTATGGTTGAATGCTTCCTTATAATTCTCTAGATTAGTTACATGTCGACATGTAATTAATTGAGGATTTCATCTTTACATTAGCTTTTCTATGTTAATTGCATGTCTATGTGTGATTAAATTGGGAATCTAGTGATGGTTATGCATGGATTTCATTTGATACACTTATTGATTAGTATGATGGATTATGTCTATGCTTAATGGATTGTACCACATCTTTTTCTTAATTGTCTTAATTTCCCTGTTTTAGTTTAACTGTAGTGTAATTGCATTTTAACTCCTTGATAGGTGGACAATCCATGCTTGTATTTGATGATCCATGCTTATTGTTACAAGTTGTTTGATTTTCTAGATTAATTAATGTGTATTACAATTGTGGATTAATTGAATGATTTATTTTTTGATTTGATGAGTTGTGCTACATCTTAGTTTACTTGTTGTTAAATGGACAATTCATGCTTGTAATTGATAATCCATGCTCATTGTTGCAATTGATAACACACGTTTTTGTTACAACATTATTCTTTCCCTAATTAGATGAATGCTAATGGTTTAGAGACAAGCTTAGTGGTGATTCCTATGCCCTAAGACCTCTATCATATTTTCACAAAAGTGACAAGGATCTTGGCGAGAGAAACCAGTATATCCTTGGTGTGAGATATAATTTTTATAATTAGCAAATTTTGACGTCAAAACAAGTCTGATTAAGTTGTAATTCTCAAGTTACCATATCAAGATTGAGATCAACTGCGGAATTGGAAGGTTATTCAAATTTGCTAAACTTTGATCTATGAATAAAGTATGAACAACACTTTAAGAAGTTGTTTCCCACTTAGGATACTATACCTACATGGTATATTCTTCAAGTTACCAAAAACAGGATTTTTTCATGTTTTACACTTTCTTCAGAATTCTGTTAAGTGGGAACCGGTACTATATTTGGGAATCGGTTCAAGAGCCATAACTTCGAAGAATACATTCTATCCTTTAGGAACCGGTTCCAAAGTTGGCCACGGGTACCAACTATTGATACAGTTTAGGATTTTAGTTTCCTATTATGTCTAAAACTTCCTACTTGGTTTAGATTACTACCAAAAGTCCTATGCACGAAAATTACATTTTCCTATGCATATCTAGGTCTTTGAAAATTCTATATAAATCTTTATATTCATCTAGGTTGATACGGATTTTGCACTACAACTTCAGAATTCTTAAAAGCCTATTAGAGATATATTTTTGCAGAAAATCAAAGTTGATTTTTCTGTCATTCTTTCTAAAACACACACATAAGCACAAGAGTGAGTTTAGAGTGTTGTTAAAATCTTGATCGTAATCAAAATCTTGCATTTACAACGATAAAAAAAGCAGATCTACTTCTTTTACATCAAATCTAAATCTTGAAGAACAGAGGTGAAATGATCACACTTTGAAAAGGGTCAAAGCATTCGAGGAGTGTCATTTGATATACGAGCAATCCTTCTACAGAGATCAAGAGTAAGCCAGATGTCAAGTGCTGTTGGACGAGACGTCACAAAGGTAGAGAATTGTGAACTATTGATGTTTGGTAGAATGATAGGGTGTAAGCCTGAGTCAAAGTCCATTGTACTTTGTTTCAAATATAGTGGATCGATTTACTTTGGGCTGCACAGTTCACAAGATTTTTTCTACGCAAACGATTGGTCTATTTTACTAATTGAGGTTTCATCGCTAAAAATCTTGAATTCATCTCTAACTCTGTTACTTTACTTTATTTTATATTACATGAAATTAATTGATTAATTGTTAAAATAAATAAAATTAGAAAGACACGGATCTATTTTTAAAATACAAAACTTTCTACGCAAGTAATCTTTTGCTGCACAACTCACACGTGGTGATTGGACCATTTTGTCCTTTGGCCACATGATGGGCCTTGAAAATGTTGAAAACACCAAAATAAGAAACATGAGCACTCTTTATCATATACTCCATTTTTTCCATATTTACTACCTGCCACCTCTTACCGAAGATGATGCAGTTTTTTTCATAGATGAAGAGCCAACTGAAATCAACTACTCTGCATCGCTCGGCAGGAGTTGAATAAAAAGGCACGTAAGAAATGAGGACTATTCGACATAAAGTTTTGTTCTGCTTTTAGTTTTAGCAGCTGTTGGTTTTTGTTTCGAAAAGGCCACTTTGAAATTCCAACTTTCTCGGTTTCCGAATCCACCGATTCCTTGTTGACAAACCTCATTGCATTCGAGCTCAGTTGCCCCTCATGGATTGTTACTTCACATCACATGCTTTCCTCATGGATATCCTCAACAACACCCCAGAAGATGTTAAATTGTTTGCGAAAGCAGGAATCATACGGAACTATTTAGGCTGCAGGCAAAAAAGTTGGCCGACTCTTCAATGGCATTTGCAAGAATGTCATTTTTCGTGATTTCATTTATGGCAGACAATACAACCAGGCGATGGATTTCTGCAACTAGCCTCGGCGAGTTTGCACCGGGAGGATCAAAAATCATTACTTTGGTAGCCCGTGGTCTGCCATATCAGTCATTGCTGGCATCATTCTTTTCACCCTTACCATTCTTTCTTATTATTAACAATCTGTCCCATAGAAGTCTGGTCATCAGATAAGTAGTTTTGAATGTCTTTGATTTCAATTAATCCTGCTAGTGTTTGTAAGAGCATATCTGAATTAGCTATTTGTATGTATTTATCATCCGTGTGGTGTTTCATTCGCCTAAGTTCTGTTGTGGTTCATTGGTATGATTGATCTCCTAATAAAATGTTTGATTTCCCAATGAAGTTATGCTTGCTTTATGAACTTGAGCAGTTTTGAATAATTCGATTCTGGCTGTTTGTATATATGTATAATTTTTCGAAAGGAAAACTGTTTAATTATTGTGGGAAGACAGAGAACTGTACTAGAAAAACTAGCTCTACATTGTACATGTATATTAAAACTGATCTACTTAAAACTTTATTTAATTTCGACTATTACAAAAACACCTACACATGTAAGTGGTAGATGATTGAGTACTTTGGAAGTCTAATATGTATATATGTTTAATATGTATCATTAATTTATTTTTTGATTAAAACTATGAAACTTACTGAGGATTTAAATTTTATATATAGTTTAATTGCATTGCAAAATAACTGTTTTTAAAAATCATTTTACAAAATTGAATGAATATAAAATAGAGGAGGAGTTAGGAGATGGCTGTTAATGAGATACACAGTATTGACCAAGGAAATATATACATCTATATACACACACACACACACACACACACACAGAATTGGTGATCGGAAGTGTGGTTTAACGATCATGATAGTGGTCTATTTTTATAGTTGTACTGCGCACTTTATTTTGTTAGATCACATAGGTGGTTTTTTTAATCTTATTCTTAGTAAAATGATTTTTATTTTTACTGTTCTTGCTAAGAGTAACTCCAATACTCTCTTATTTGGGTCTCTCAAACTCAAAATATTGGAGTTATATAAAAAAGGGCCTCTCTAATGGGCTCTTATTTGAACTTTCAAAATTTGAGATTCTCAAATTTTTTCTCATATATACCGTTTCTCACCGATCATCACCCACTCTCATCTCCAAATCTATATTATATATATAATATAATATATATATATAATATACATATATATTATATATAAATTTTCGAAAAAAAAATTATATAAAAAAATTAATTCACAAATAGTGGTAAAAAAAATATAAAAAATTTGTTTTTTTTTTTTTTTTGACCAGATATTTTAGATTTGTACTTCTTTTTAATTAGGTTTAATTTTAGTTTCCTTCTAATGTTTACAACTTGACTTGTAATGTGTCTAATATTAATATTACTGATGCAAATATGAATAGTGGGAATGGTAGTTGAAAAAGAATAGTGGTTGTGTTAAAAAATAGCATTTTGTGTGAAATGTACCATTGGAGCAGAATTGCTAAAATGTAGCATTTTGAGACTGTAACACTTGTCAAAATATAAATTTGACATGTAAAAATAAGTTTTAGCATTGGAGATGCTCTAATGCAAGTTTCAAAGAGGATTCCAAATCAAAAAAATAAAATGAAATAAAAAAAAAAGACAGTACCATACAAATGGTACCATGCACATTGAGATTTGAGAGCTTTTCTTTATTATCCCATCTCAAATAGCTTCACCTAGTTTTAAGCGTGCTATAAAAACTCAATTCTGTGTATAATTCTCAACCGATTAAGTAATATTTGAATATTACTAAAAGTGGCAAGCCTCACTTAAAATATAGTAAAATTTTAAATGACAAATTTATTGTACCTTGAAAATTCAAAAAATATTCAAAAATATTTATTTTTTTATAGTCTAAAAATTTCAATTTAATTTTTTATTTTATCAAACAACACTCTACACCCTACTCTTCTTGTTTTATAGTCCCGGATCCCCCTTATACATCGATTGAAGGGTCAAGGCTCTTTCTCGTTTAGTAACCACAGTTGTTTTGTACTTTGTTTTAATCCGAAGCAGAAACAGTGTTTCTACCTTTAGAGTGTGTTCAACACTATTTAAAAGTTTATTTGGTAACATAAATTTGTTACAAGATTTTTAGAAATAAAAACATGAAAGCATATTTAGTAAAAAGTGTTAAAAGTTTGAAAATTTGTATAATTAGTTAAAAATGTTAGTTTAGAAAAAAATTTAATTTTTTTATGAATAGTGTTTTGTTATAGTACAGAAACAAACAAAACTATCATTTTGATATTTTTGATAGTACAGAAACAAACAAAACTACCATTTTGATATTTTTGATTTTAACTTTAATTTTAAAAACTTTTCGATACTATTTAAAAGCATAATAAATATTACTTAAACATGTATGGTGCTTTTTACTTCATTATAATACACTAACAAAAATAAAACTGAACTCACCTACTAACCGAGGTACGCATTGATTGGAGAGAAAAGTCAAGAAGTGCAAACCCATGAGATGGAATCACTATCTAATAAAAGAAGGATGTTATAACGGAGCCCCGAAAACTGAACTATGGGCCCACGACTTAAAGTAGAAGAAATAATTCGTAGCACTAGGAAAAAAGTTAAAAATAATTCATAGCACTAGGACAAAAGTTAATTACGCAAAAGCGAAAAAAATAATTCACTTGGAAAAAAATAGTTAGATCCAAAATTAGTCAAGCAAAGCATCAATCAATGGTTCCAAAAAAAAAAAAAAAAAATGCATCAATCAATCACTGACAACCAGAGTGCCATTTCAGAGTCTCTATCTCGGATAGATAATTAAACTTACTACGCGCTTACTCTCTTTAAATATGATCAAATTTTATTAGGGCATTATCATATTTCAAGCAAACACAAATTGACAGTACATTTTTGTAACACTCGACTCTTCTAAGACAAAGGAGAGATTATATCATTTACATAAATAAATTTTAGTTTAATAATTTTAATATTAGTCTAAATTCTTATTATTGGTATTATTTCTTAATGGCCTAACTTAATTCTTTATTTAATGATGTAATTTAGATCTAGACCTCATTTTAATGTGTCGTTATAATTCATAAGTTAAACCTAAAAGACTACTCAAAAGGGTTTTTATCACCAAGGTCATTAGTTTTACTTGTTCCTGAAATTATGAGCTTACTAATAAAATTGATGTGAACCAAAAGGAGTAGCACTTTCCATTTCTGTCCATGTAAAAAGAAGCTGCCAAAACAAATGAAGTGCGTAAATTATTTTGTTTTATACTTCTAAAATAATTTTGAAGACGAGTTTCAGATAGTAGAGAGTTAATATTAATATATTTTGCATTGAATGATTAATTGTTTTATATATTTCTTATTTGCTTTTTGGAAATAAAAAGAAATTGTCAAAAAGCATTTGTAGAGTGGTGGAAGGAGAGAAATACTGGGCGTTGTCGACAATGGGAAGTACTGGGATTTTGTATGCCGCTTTCTGCAGTGGTGGTGCTAATGCGCGGTCTTACATTTTCTTGCCTTGCTCAACTTCAAACTAAAAATAGTGGTTTGACAAAAATATTATTTTTGAAAGGCCCGCTTCTAAGGAATGTCACTTATTAGTATTTAAATTTTAAATTTAATGACTTAATTTTATTTTATTTTTTTCCCTGACTTTAGAGTGAAATGCGATACTATCCTAATATTTTGCCTTTATTGTTTAAAAAATTTGTCTAAGATTTTTTTTTTGCTAGTTGAAACTCACACATACTGCTTTCGGTGAAGTTCGAATCCCTAACTTCCCTTTAAGAAATAGGAACCTTATACCGTTAGACCACATGCCTATTAGTATCTCCCTTAAGTTTTGGTTAATCTTGTCTTGACACCCCAAATGTCAAAAGAAAACTAATTCAAAAATAAATAAAATATCAAAAGTACCATGTAACTTATTTTTTATTTTGACACAAATATTGACCTAAATTAACTAGATATATATAACTATATAGATAATCTATGACTATATACAGATTTATACAGTTCAGGCCACCTCCACCACAATCGCCGGCTCCCAGAGTTGCCACTTCCACCATAACCATCGACCCCTTAGTCGCCACCTCCACCACCACGCCACTGCCCACCGCAAGTTCCTTCTCTCTCTTTCTCCCATCTTAACCACACTACCCCTCCATAATATCCATACTAGAACTTCTTTATGTTCAGGCAATGGTTATTAAACCAAAATTGCACATATATCATGCAAAAACCTTGAAAGTAGTCTTGTACTAACACTGCTCTCTCATTATCACTTCTTGCTAGCTACATAAATAATTTCCAGGTTATGCATCAATGCCATAATCACCATGCCCCTTCATCCCAACACTTTTTTTCTTCACTTAATTTTCCAGAGTTTTCTACATCAACATTCAAATTATCACTCACATATTCACCTCTCTCTCTAAATATTTCCATAAACCACTTCTCTTCGTACCTTGAAAAATCAATTTCGGGTTTGTGTTTAGCCCTAGTCTAAATTTGGGATTTCTTGAGTCCTAAAGCGGCAGTTATCATCGATGGAGGTTCTGAATTGGAGATTTATATATTGGATGAAAGTTTGGTTTTGATTTGGAGATTTATTTGGTTCAACTTCTTGTGTATTTGTTTTGATGAGATGTCGAGATTAGTCTTGGGTGAATGTGTTGGGGAATAATTAACTCCCTCCAACTCACTCAACGTTTGGCTGTTATTGAGAGTTAAATTCCTCCTTCATCACACACAGCGGAAGCATCATCACATCACATCAACACAAGCATAAATGAAAATAATAATCACACACATCCACGCATAACACAATATTTTACATGCTTCACCCAACTCTAGGGTTATGTCCATGGGAGAGAGAGATTTCACTATTATGAATCAAGAAAGAGAATATATAACCACATGTCAAAACCCCACTCACTCACTCATCATCTTTTTTGAGGTTACATGTATATACTCAGGAATTACATATATTTTCCTCTCTCCTCACAACACTCACCCTTAAACACCTTACATCTTTTCTCTCTTCTCTCTCTAAACCCCTCATACCCATCTCTATTTATAGAGTCTTCAAAATTCAATTCCTTGTTGGAGAAGTATTCCTCAAATCCAATTTCTTGTTGGACAAGGATCAACTTACCTACAAGGAATTACCATATCCATCTTCAACTCTAAAATAGTAGGTATAACTTCTTTCCCAAATCTTTAGCCTTTTCCCCAAGTCTTCTGGATTCCAAAACCAATCAGGAAACTATTTCTCGCAGTTTCCAAAACGAAAAAGGAAACTAATTTTCTACACACAAATTTTGAGTCACAAACCCAACAGAATGAAGGGAGCGAGTTTGAAACAGGTCTTTTCGTTGCTAGAATTGCTTCATCTATTGATGAATTCAATGATATGGAGAAAAAGATCTAGATTTGATTTAGACTCCAAATTTTTGTCTTTGATCCTTTGTTGATCGCTTAAGGCATTTATGGATAAGCAAGATAATTTTGGTATTAAGTTGTTTTAGAGAGAGAGAAGATACAGATGCATGCCATTGTTGTTTAGCTTTAATTTACTCATAAATGGACACACCACCACCATCTATTTTGCTATGGTTATTTTATGAATTGGGTAAAAGGAGTGAACGGTGGTGTAGGACCTGCATTATGGTTGGTGTAGTAAAACTTGTCCCACATTGGATTTGAATGGAGTTGATATGTGTATAAATGGGTGGGTATACAGTACTACCCAATAGTTCAAATTTTTTGGTAAATAGGCAAGCACCCACTTGTTACAGTTGGTATTAGAGCCAGACCCAATCTTTAATCCGATGTCACGCCAAGTGCCCGGCCCGGAGGGCGTCCGGGTCTGTCCTCTAGTAAGCAGGATGGTCCAATCGCAACGCGGGTTCGGATGGGAGAGAATGTTACAAGTAAAACTTGTCCCAAATCAGATTTGAATATGGATTGATGTGTGTATAAATGGGTGGGTATGCAACATTACTTAATAGTTCGAACTTTTGGATAAATGGACAAGCGCCGACATATTATAGTTAGACATATCGTTGCTGTCATTGAGCCACAGTTGGGTGTTTGGCCGATCATAGGTGCTTTGTCATCGAGCCACAGTTGGGTGCTTAGCCGAGAATGATGTTGGCAAAAGGTTGGTAAGGTTTTGTATTGAATGCACCTTATGGATCCCAAAAGCCTTTTCTATTTTTTAAATAAAAAGGAAGAGAATATTGAATTAAAAAGAACCGTAAAATGGTAAAAGCATGTGAATCGTTAAAAAATAAACCGCCTCACGTTTTTTTTTTTTTTTTAAACGGTTAAGCCATTTATATATATGTGTATGAAATATACAAGGCCCACCTTCCCAAAAAAAAAAAATAGAAGGCCCAGGCAACCAACAACAGGAAACCTGGAGAACAAAGCAACACGAGAGGCAATGACCCCTACAAAGCCCATCCAAAGGGAATGGGACGATGGCCCAACCCACAGCCCAATTATAATACAGAGCAAAATAGGCATTGTTAACTGTAACAGCAGAGACAATGATGGTGACCATAGGCAATCTGGAGCTGATCGTTGATCATTGATTCATTGATCATTGATTGCCGATCGCCCTTACGGATTAGTCTGGTGGACGTGGGGGAGGTCTTGGATGGCTCGGAGCGTATGTCCATTCAGTAGCGAGGCCGGAGATGTTGTCCTTCTTCGATTGGCTGAGTGTGCCGGCGATGGCAATGGTGACCCGTTTGAGAACCTCTGATTGTGATGACGGGGCTTTCTGGTGCATTCTAAAATTCCTTCCTAGCAATATGTTATAAACATGGTTGTTAAAATCGCGATTCTGAGTTGTAGAATCGCACGATTCTACGACTCAGCTCTTAAAATCGACTCAAATCGGATCAGAATCGTCCAATTGGTAGAATCGGGGGTAGAATCGATAGAATCGTTAGTAGAATCGTAGAATCGTACGATTCTACACGATTCTACCGATTCTATCAAAATGTGTGTTTGGGCGGGCCTTTATACTATTTGGTCTTTGGGCCTTTATTCTTTTAGTTGTTTGGGCCAAAGCCTGGCCCAAATTTTGTATAAAAAGTTATTTTAATTTACCAAATTATATATTTAATTATTTATTCTATAAATCATAAAATATAAAACCTACTCTATTATAGAATTAGAAAATAGAAACGGGAACCCTATCTCAGAGAGGAGTGAGGACTGAGAGGAGGCGGCAGTGCAGAGGCTCATAGTGAGCAGATCGGAATCATCGGATCCATACAGCAGCTTACAGGTTCGGCCAGGTATGTTCTATATTTATTTTCTTCCTTGATCAAGAAATTTCAAGAGTTTTCTCTAATCTCTATAACCCTACGTAGCTTGATTATTCTAAGATTGTTCTAACCTTGATTATTCCTTGATTATTCTAACCTTTTATCTACTTGTTCTTAGAAATTATTCATCATGTTCTGATAATCTTTTGCATTAATGGTATAATTTTACTTTTAATTTTAAGTTCTGACTATCTTTTCCGATTTCTGTAGTTTTTTTTTTAAGTTTACCTGGCCATTTAAATTTTTATCACTATTTTTTAGAGCTTTTACTGTGGCTAATTGAGCTCTAGCTGAACTGCTGTGACCACTTCTATTGAAATTTATGCAATACTTGGAGTATGAACATCATCTTTAAGTTCTGGTAGATGTACTCTTATCAGTTGAATCCATATAAATGAAGTCGAGTTTGCTATGTTTTAATATGTTGTCCATAAGATATGGTGTAGCAGTTGGCATGGTAATATTTTTTACTGCAAGAATTTCTTTGATGGCATCTCGGTCTCTCTCATTTTCTAGTTCAGTAAGGTTGTTCGTGTTATGTTTTTTCTTTATTTGCAGTTCATGCTCTGTTTTCTGTTGCTCCGTTTGTCTTTCACACTTGGAATTCCAAAAGTCCATTTCCTCTCTCTCTTAGATTTACTTTGATATTGTATCATGGAGGAATGGTAGATCTCTCCCTGGTTCTTATCTGGTTGAAGGGTTCAATGATGACTTTATGGACATGTAATCTTAGTTTCTAACTTTGGAGAGGTATGAGTTAGGATTTGAGATTTGTGGACTATGTTATTTTGTGTTACATCCTCTTTTATTTATATTCAAACTTTGAAATATTTTCTTTTACTTTTATTTATATTCGGACTATAGAATATTGCTAGGATTTGAGATTTGAAGTCATGAATATGTAATATGGTGTGTTTTGGCCTTATTTTAGTTATATTTTACATATTTTATTGTTTAGGAAGTTAGTTTCAATTATTTTTTCACAATTTGGTAGAATCTTACGATTCACGATCCGTGTCTATGATTCCGATTTTACGGAGCCCAAAACGATTCTACGTAGAATTTCGGTTTTAACAACCTTGGTTATAAACCATGACTTAGAGGGCAAGAGTACAGAGCTGGATTCTGGGTTTCTACTGACCTAATGATGACTTGCCCAAATTACAAATTGGGCCCAATTCCCGTTTCTAGTGTAGAATCTAATCTGCATTTATCATAGCTATTTTTTTCGCAAATTTAATCTGCGAATAATAAAGGCAAATTTGAGTGAGGTGTGAGAGCATTCCACCCTTAATTTTTTAGTCATTGTAGAACAATTATATTTTGATTTGAACACTAAAATCTAATTTTTACAGTGACAATCTTCTATCAACACCTCTAGTGTCATTAAGCTATTGGTGTCATTAGTTGTGAAATGTCTTTCTTTTTTTTATTTTTTTTTTCTTTTATTTTGATTTGGTGAAAGCCGTGAATAAGCTTACCCTTGAAAGGACCAATTTACCCCACATGATTTTCATATAAAAACAAATATATCCTTTTTTTGTTTGAAGGGAAAATCACAAAACCCCATGTACTATCAAATTGGTGTAAAAAATCCTCACCAAAATTAAAATCTCCCTAAAACTAAAAAATGTTCCAAAATAATTAAGTACTTTGACAACTATGACTCACATTTTCAGACGAAAGTATCAAGTTTCTCCCAAATCGATATAAAAGGGCAAAACTGCCTTTATAATTTAAATTTAAACTTATAATATTATTATAAGATTACAAAAATATCCCCTGATTTTTCTTCCTTCAACACCTCTGTCTAAAACTCTCACCACACCCATTTTTCAGTTTATTTATATATATATATATATTTGTGACACTAGCTATTTCGTCAATGGCGTTTCCCAACCACCTCTCACAAGAAATGGCGTTAAAACATTTCTCGGACCAACATTTAGGTGAAAACACTTTAATTCTACGGACTATATCGCCGGAACAGCTCGGTCAATCTTCGCCGGACGGTGCCGGAAGGGACCACAAGGACATACAGAGACTCATCTTCGAGTCTGCCAGAAAACCGCCGGACCACCACCACCCCCCGCATCAACCTCGCAAGTCGGCGGTGTCGGTCCGACGTAGATCAACAGCGCGATTCTCCGGCAATATAACCAGTACGGCGAGGGCAATTTCCTCAATCTGCACATGAATTCTGAGTCGGCGACTTCGCAAGCGTCGAATTAGTGGCTCTCGAGGTTGATTCTTCAGTGAAGCGTCAGCGATGTTCGCGACAACGTTCAGGTTTCCAACGATTCGATGATCGCCGCGACATAGGATTTCCTTATGCTGCTTATGCAGTTTATGAACAAATGCTAGTTACAGTCGCCGACCACGGCCATGAGAGGCGCCGAAACTCACGCTATGGGGTTGTTGCTGTGGGATAGGATCGTGTTCTTAGGCAACAACATCGACGATTTCATTGCTGACGCCATTATCAGTCAGTTACTGTTGTTGGTTGCACAAGACCCACGCAAAGATATCAGACTCTTCGTCAATTCGCCTGGTGGGTCTCTGAGGTATGCACATGTGATTTTGGTGGTCAATTTGATTGCATTGCCTATTTCTATGTCGTATCAAATAGCGGTTTTTTTTTTTTTTTTTTTTTTTTGTGTAAAATGTTAAGCTAGTTTTTCGTGTCAGTTGATGTGGCCATAGTGAGTATCTGTAAATTGCTCAATACATTTGGTGTTTCTATGTATGCAACTAGCATATATGTGCTGTGTTTTCCTTCATTATAATCCAGTTTTCGCTTTAAGTTTATATATTTTTGGGAGGATTGTGTAAAATCTTCATATACGGTTCCAATTTCCAGAAGTCCTCTACTGGCCATCCATTTAAGTTTTAGAAAGAGATGGTGTTGAGAGGAAGACTCGGGTATTTTTGTAATCTATTTTGGTAATCTTATAATAATATTATAAGTTTTAAATTTAACCATTAAATTATAAGGATAGTTTTGTCATTTTATATCGACAACTTGATAACATTTTTTATTTTGGGAGTTTTTAATTTTAATGGAGTTTTTTTTTGCACCAATTTGATAGTATATGTAGGTTTTGTGATTTTTTTTCTTCTTTTTACTTTTTATTATTTACGGTTAAGTGTAAAAAAACTTTCACATAATATACAAAATGTGCAATTACTTTTCTATTGTTCGAAAAAGACCTATACTTTTTTTACTTAGTGCAAATAAGAGCGAATCATAATTTTAGCAATAAAATTTATAAATTAACCTTATTTTATCATTAACAAAAAAAAAAAAACGAAGGTAAAATGTCAAAATTATCCTTAAAAATCATAACACAAAATATACCCACAGGTCTCTCTCCAAAAGAGAAGAGCTTGCAGGAAAACAGAGCATTCGGAATCAAATGTTGGAGATTGGCAGGACCTTGATAGTTGATAAATCATGGCCTTCACATATATATGAATTTGGATTGTCGTTTTGTATTGGCAGGACCTTGACAAATCATGATCAATAAATAATTTTTTTGATTGAATTTAGATTGTTGTTTAGTATTGGCAGATCTGGCTTTGTGATAATGAGTTATGTGTTATGTTCCTTTTCCATCTTTAAATCCTACTTATTCAATTAAATTACATAGGGGCCTCCCTAACTTGAGAAGACTAAAAGTTTCAAACTAGTGTGTACGTAGCTAATGAAACCCTTCTTCCTGTTTTCAGTCCTTTTCGACCAAAGCTCCACTGTTGGCCTTGTGACAAATAAAGAACAAATTAAGTCAATCTTGCATCAATCCAGTTTGTTTATTCATTTTATGAAATTGAAGAAAGAAATTATTCATCTCCTATTAACCGAACATGGAGCTATTCAAAAGCATACAAGCTGTGAGGTCAAGTTCCTAAAAGCAGGGGGCAATAATATAGCAAGGTCCCTGATGGCGCGTAAAGGCACTTTATAAAGGCAATAAACGCCATTTGAGAGAGACACAACTACTTGCTACTGGTTGTTGCTTCAATTACAAATACACATAATAATCCGTAATTATGAAATAAAAATAAATAAGAAAAATAATTTATTTAGGAAATAAATTCAGCCACACTTTCTATTTTTCTTATTTACTTTCCCAACAAAAGAAAATCTCATTCCATTTTGTTCATTTAGAAATTCAAATCCTTACCATCTACTTTAAGAGGTAAAGAAAATATCACTAATGTATAAAGCCCTTGAAAAAAAATAATAATAATAATTATAATAATAAATCCTTTTTTAAGAATCTAGCTTTAAAAAAAGATTATTTTTAGTATTTTTTTATTTTAAGATAATAAAAATATAAACATTTGTTTTTAGGACAAAGGAAATATTACTTTTTAAATTTTGTAATTACAAATTATATGTATATTTGTGATTGAACCATTTAAGAATAATAATTTAAGAATTAAATAATAATTACCTAATTCAATTTATATGACGGTGGTGATAGTAAACCTCATTATATCATGTCATCATAATCATTCCTTCCACATAAATTATATTTGATATTTTCTAAACTCGATTCATAAATCATTGCTCTTTGGGTAATGAGTAGTTAAGTACCGATGGCAGAGAAAAATCAAGAAGTGCATAACCGTGATGAAATCACTATCTCAATAAAAGAAGGATTGAAAAATAAATAAATAAAAGAGGGATGTTACAACGTGGCCCGGTAAACTGAACTGTGAGCCCCACGACTTAAAGTAAGAGATATAATTTATATAATCATAGCACTAGGACAAAAGGCGGAAATAAGTCACAGCAGTGGGACAAAAGTTAGCTACCCAAAAAAAAAGCCAAGAGCCACTTGAAAAATAATAGTTGATCGAAAATCAGTCGAGCAAAGCAGCAATTAAAAAAAAAAACAAAATGCATGAATAAATCACCGACAACTTGACTACCATTACAGAATCTCTATATCGGATGGATACCATGCTAACTAAATTTACTATGTGCTTGCTCTCTTTTATATATGATCAATTTTAATTGGGGCGTTGACATATTTCAAGCAAACACAAGTTGCCAATATATTTTTGTAACAGTCAACCTCTTTTAGGACAAAGGGGGAGTTTATGCCATTTAGACAAATGAATTTTAATTTAATAATTTTTATGTTCTTCAAATCCTAATTATTGGTATTATTTTAGAATGGCTGAACTTTTTTTTTTTGGACTATTGAGTATCGGGGGCTCTGTCCCGACTAATCTCAAGATCTGTATAGGAGAATGGCGTACTTAATTCTCTAGTTAATGATGTAATTTAGTTCGAGGTCTCATTTCAACACAGTCACTGTTAAATATAACAGAGAGAAACTGTATATTGTATTGATGTGTAAGATGTGAAGATACATAGGGCTTTATATAGGTGACGAGATTTGTAGAGAGCAAAAAACTTAAACCCTATATGGTAAACCTATACATGGTTAGAATATATTCTATAATATAGTGATAATATATTCTATAATATATTCTAACAGTCCCCCTCAAAATCAAGGTGGATTCAATGAAACCATCTTGAGTTTGGAAATGAGATCTTGAAAGCAGCATGGCGGAAGCGATTTGGTGAAAATATCAACGATCTGATCATGTGAAGTGATAGACCGTAATTGTAAGGTCTTCTGAAGAAGATGATGACGAACAAAATGACAGTTAATCTCAATATATTTAGTGTGCTCATGAAAAACATCATTATGTGCAATCTGGATTGCACTCCTATCATCACAATAGATAGGAGTGGCAGTGGATGAAGAAACTCCCATGTTTTGAAGGAGCCAACGCAACCACAGAAGCTTAGAAGCAATATCAGCAAGCACCCTGTATTCAGATTATGTGCTAAATCGAGCAACCACAATCTGTTTCTTGCTGCGCCAAGAGATAAGTGAATCACTAAGTAAGAAATTGTAATGTTCCTAAATTTTATCATTTTTTAATTTCTAGAATTTTTTAATTTTTGAGGGTATTTTTGTCTTTTCTCGTTTTGCGTGCTAGACACCGTGGGTTGTGCTGGAAGTATCCGAGAGTGGGTTTGGACATTTTCTTGAGTTTAGGACTTTGGAAAATGCAATGGTTGCCATTTCAGCATTTTTCGTTTTTCGGGCCGGAAGGTCTCGGGTGGGACTCGTTACCGGATTTGTTGTACACGGGGTTTATGTCTAAGGTTCATTATATTCCATGCATAATTTTGTGATAATTTGTTAAATGGTGTGGTTGATAATTTAATTAAATCATATACGTAAATAGAAAAGAAAAATGGATTTTTATGCTGTGAGGCCCACCCTACTTTTCCTTTTAAATGGCCAAGAGGCCATTTCTTGGCCTCAATTTCACTTTTTTCTCTCCCTATCATTGGTTTCTCTCTCCCTCTCCCTCTCCCTCTCCCTCTCCCTTTGCTTCATTTTTCTTTTTCTTTTTACAAGCTTCAAGGCTTGATTTAGCCTTGTCCATTGAGAATTTTCTAGTACCGCTTTGGGCAAAGTTGTAGAGCTCGGCGAGACCGTCCTTTTGATCGGAGCCAATCTCTATTTGGCCACATTTAGGGAATTCGAAGTTTTAGGGCTTGGGGTGAAAAATTGGGGCTTTTCATCAAATTGAGGTAGGGGTTCCTAATCCATGACTTCTTAGACTTTAGTGAGTCAATCTTTATTTGATTTGTAGTTTAACGAGTTAAATTTGTGTAAATTTTCTCTAAATTGGCTTAATTGTTGTATATGTACCATATGCCTAAGTGTATTAGTTGAATAGTGTGAGAAAGCATGCTTATGTGGTTAATTCCATGCCTACTATGTATGAATTATTGAAAATTTGAAATATAGAAGCATGATGATTTGTGAGTTATAAAATCCTTTATTGACATAACATTGGAAAACATGAGACATCTATGCATATCATTGGGCATGCATGGAAAAATTCGATTTAAATGAAAAGTAAAAGGTTTTGAGAAAGTTTGATAAAAAGTTTTACGAAAATCTAGACGCTTAGAAGGCGCCTAGCGGTCCGTGATGTTAATGTAATCTAGAGGGAACTAAGGAGAGACTCTAGTGTGGTTCAGCTACTTAGGCCTAGACGATGCCATAGAGGCGCTATGGGTCAGGGATAGTTAGCCAATCCTTCTTTCATAACGCTATAAAGGCACTATGGGTCGGATTGCATTAACAGTTTGGAATAATGAAATGAAAATGTTGCGGAAATGGTGAGTGACATTGCATTTCATAGCATGGTATAGATTATTCATGACTTGGACAATTGATATTGATATTGTGGTTGTTTTTCTCCCTGTATGCATGATCCCATTTTCCCTTACTCCTCCTATTCATAGTTAGATTCACAGGGTTTAAAGAGGTGTGTCTTAGGCACCTCCTACTGAGCCATTATGTTCATCCCTTTATTATTAACATTTTTCAAGGCTCAGGAAAGAAGTGGCGGATGACGGTCTATCACAAGTTTAGTTCGAGGGCTTGAAGTTTATTTTGCTACCTTTTGTGCACTTGAAACCATTTCTTTTGTAAAGCTTACAATTTCAGAATGTATTCCTTTCGTATAGCATGGCCATATACTGTAAATATAACACTAGAAAGTAGTTTGATGTAAATTGAGGACTATGTCGGCATATTATAATGAACGGGAAACATATATATATGTTTTGAGTAATCTTTGATATCTATAATTGTAGAATGTTGTGCGTTATTGTTGTATAGTGTTTGCCGTGAATTCGGGATTTGTTTGCGTATCAGGTTTGTTACAAGCTGGCTCACAACAAGCCTAGCTCATCTGATGTCTCAGCTGCATATAGCAGCATTCCAAGGCTTATCAGCCGGCTGACAAGGACAATCAGTTGGCTGATAGTGCAAAATTTTGGTATTCTAGTAGGTTGATTCAATATGGATGTTGTTTCGGTCGGCTAATAAGCACTATCAGCCGACCGAACCCCCCCTTGTCAGGCCGACGTTGGATGTTTGGTTGGCCAACAGTCCTCTTTTCTGAAGTCCCGAGAGCATTCATTTTGGCAAATCGTTTCAGCCGGCCGAACATCTCTTTTAGCCGACCAAACTTCATTTTCAGCCGGTCGATGAACCATTTATAGCAAAGTCCCGAGAGTTTGCAAAATTTGAGATCGTTTCGGCCGACTAACCATCTCAGTCAGCCGGTCGATTATGCATTTTCAGCCGGCCGACGAAGGGCCATCAGCCGGCTGACCCTTCCATTGACCCGGCTGACCCTTCCATTGACCCGACTGACCCTGCCTTTTTAACCTGCACCTTGACCCTCTATTCCCAAAACTGTATTTGGAGTTCCTTGAGTATTGAGATGGATTGAGTGCTACCTACTAGTATGGGAAATGACGATTGTACCTTTAGTTGATCTCGGGTCTGGGTATAGACCCGGTTAACGGTTCTGCCCATGGGTTCGGGTCGTTACAAAATTGATATCAAAGCCGTAGTTCGAATACCATTAGGACGACGGGTAGAGACCTACCTAGGATTGCATGGGGAAGTTGAATTATATGTTTAATTGCTTACGTGTTAAGTGTTTAAATTGTTAGAAAAGCATGCCTACTTGCTTACTTGATTACCTGTTTCGTAATTGTGTGCTAAGTACTTAGTGTTGTTGTATACTATTAGCATGATCATGCTCATCATTGGTCGGGTTTTTCGGGAGTATGGAACGTGTTTAAGTGTTGTCATTCCTGTCGAGTCATTGTGTGAAGACTCTGTTCTCATATGCGTATAAGTGTCATTGTTTTGATCCGTTCTCTCATTTTATAGCATCATGCCACCACGAAAGGATCTTGGGGAGAGTTTTAGCTCTAATCCCACGGAAAGGGATCAGGAGCAAGTCGAAGAAGATGTCTTGTTGGGTGATTTGGTCCTACTAAGAGGGGAGCAAACGAGGAGAACCGTTGATCCACCTCTTCAGATAAGTGAGGAGCAGTTGAAGTTGGCTGTACAGGCAGTCTTGCATGATGTGTTTCAACCGGCAGGGATGTCATCTTCGCAAGTTGTGCCACCACCGGTACCACATCCAAAGAAAAGCGAGTCAAATGAGACTCTTTATTATATTGCAAAATTTGTGAAGTTGATGCCGACTCTATTTGAGGGCAACCCAGATCTGCTTGTTGCGGATAATTTTATGGAAAGGGTGCAAAAGCATCTTAACGCTATGAATTTGGCGTTGGACAAGTTGAAGATTACATTGGCGACCTATAATTTTACAGGTGATGTGGTGGAAGACCGTTTCTCACACACACGATTTAGACACCATGACATATGATGCTTTTAAGAAACTTTTCTATGAGAAGTATTTTTCGGCGCCCAAGAGAAGGGAGTTGAAGAAAGAGTTTGACAGCTTAAAGCAAGGAAATATGACAGTCACCGAATATGAGAATAAGTTCATATCTCTTTTAAGGTTTGCACCAGAGATCGCTACTAATGAGGAAGGGAAGACAAAAAAAATTTGTTGATGGCCTAGATCTCACTATTAGGCCAATTGTGGCCGTCGTAGGATTGACTGAACATGCAAAAGCAGTGAGGAAAGCCTTAGTGGTTGAGGCCAAAATCAAAGACAACAAAGCTATTAGGGAGTCTTTTAAGCACAGTAGGAGCATGGGTGCTATCTCCGAGGGTCAATTACATAAGAAGCAGAAGAATGAATAGTCAGGGTTCAGGGGACAGCAGTCAGCCAGATCCGCACCCATTGCTTCAGTGTCCATTGGGTCTTCTAGACAGAATGTTACTTGTTTTAGATGCGGGTAATCGGGATATTACAAGTCCTAGTGCACTCAGGCTCAGGTGGTTTATTTCAAGTGTCGGCAGACGGGGCATCTCAAGTCTCAGTGCACGTAGGTTTAAGCGGTGTTAGAGATTGTCCACATTAGAGCAGAGGCTCAGGCAGGGGTGGAGGTTCCTAGCAGAGGCAGACACAATCTGCCACAGTTCAGTTAGGGTTTCGACTGCCACCACCACCTCAGCCATCTCAGCCAGCTATGACAGCTCAGAGTTCTCGACCGAGCAGATGGGCTTCTTTTAGTGCACCCACTCAGCAGTTTGGGTATTAGGCAGGTTGTTCTCAGGGGCCGAGGACCCAGGGTCGTGTGTATATAGTTACTCCAGCCGAGCCATCATCCAGTCCTTCAGTTGTCAGGGGTATGTTTCTTGTGTCCCATTCTTGGGCTCCAGTATTGTTTGATTCTGGTGCTTCTTACTCTTTCATCGCTTCATCATTTTCATGGGCATTGGGTTTGGAGGTCAGTTAGTTAGACAGACTACTTTGTGTTGACATGCCTATTGGGGGTTCAGTCACTTTTGGTAGGGTTTGTAGGGGTTGTTCCATTACCATTGCCGGGTGGGTACTTGAGTTCGATCTCATCCTTCTCGAGATGACAGGGTTTGACGTCATTCTTGGGATAACTGGTTGTCTTCTTTGTGGGCAGTTATTGATTGTTTTAGGGGTAGAGTATCAGTGTGGACCCCGAATGGGGATTGTTTTTGTTTTGTGGGAGATCGGTGTGATCCTCTCATCCCTTCATTTTATGGTGTTAGAAGCTGGGATCGGCAGACGTTCTTCTTGGCTAGCCTTTTTGCCGATGATGATGTTGAATTTTATAGGGCTGATTATCCAGAGGTTGTGCTTGATTTTTTGGATGTGTTTCCAGAGGATTTGATTGAGTTGCCTCCACACCGAGATGTGGAGTTTGCTATTGATTTGATGCCTGGTACTGGGCCAATTTCTATGGTACCGTATCATATGGCGCTAATTGAATTAGAAGAATTGAAGAAATAACTTGATGATTTAAGGGTGAAAGGCTTCATCCGACCAAGTGTGTCACCATAGGGCACATCAGTATTGTTTGCTAAGAAAAAAGATGGTTCTTTGAGGTTGTGCATTGATTACCGAAAGTTCAATCATGTTATCATCAAGAATAAGTGTCATTTGCTAATGATAAATGATTTGTTTGTACAGTTGAAGGGAGCCAGTTATTTTTCGAGGATTGACTTGAGGTCAGGTTATTACCAGTTACGACTTAGGGATGAGGATATCCCAAAGATATCATTCCGTACATGGTATGGGCATTATGAGTTCCGTGTCATGCCTTCTGGTTTAACTAATGCGCCGGCGGCATTCATGGACTTAATGAACCGTGTCTTCCACGATTATCTGGACCAGTTTGAAGTAGTTTTTGTGGATGACATACTTGTCTATTCACGGACTCGGGAGGAGCACGAGATCCATTTGATTACTGTATTGCAGATTCTACGAGAGCACTGTTTGTATGCCAAATACGATAAGTGCGAATTTTGGCTACAAGAGGTGAAGTTTTTGGGACATGTCGTTTCGGAAAGTGGAGTGTCAATTGATCCATCGAAGATTGAAGTGGTTCTGAATTGGGAACAACCCAAAAATGTATTTGAGATCCAAAGTTTCCATGTCCTAGTCGGATATTATCATCAGTTTGTGAAGGACTTTTCCCGTTTGGTAGCTTCCATGACTAGATTAACCAGAAA
Source organism: Cornus florida (assembly GCF_030987335.1). Classification (NCBI taxonomy): domain Eukaryota; kingdom Viridiplantae; phylum Streptophyta; class Magnoliopsida; order Cornales; family Cornaceae; genus Cornus; species Cornus florida. The sequence goes on along the minus strand of NW_026775574.1, from coordinate 53,302,765 downwards.
GGGAATCAAGTTTACATGTAATGAAGCATGTCAGTCTTCCTTTCAGGAGTTGAAAACAAGGTTGACTACGGCTCTAGTATTGGTGATACCCAAGCATGGCTTGGGTTATGTGATTTATTGTGATGCTTCACGCAATGGTTTGGGTTGTGTACTAATGCATGATGGTAGAGTAGTGGCTTATGGGTCTCGACAGTTGAAGACTCGCGAGCATAACTACCTTACTCATGACTTAGAGTTAGTGGCGGTTGTGTTTGCTTTGAAATGCTGGAGGCACTACTTATATGGTGAAAGATTTGAGGTGTTCTTGGACCACAAGAGTCTCAAGTACCTTTTCTCCCAAAAGGACTTGAACAACAGACAAAGGCGATGGGTTGAGTTCTTAGAGGACTATAACTTTAATTTACAGCATCATCCGAGCAAGGCAAATGTGGTAGCTGATGCCTTAAGCTAGAAATCTCGTGGAAGTTTGGCCGGGTTAGCCATTCGAAAATGGAAGATGCTTAAAAATTTAACAGAGATGGGATTGTATTGTTTTGATGATGATGTTGGCAGTGAATTAGCATTCTTGTTTAGTCTCATAGCTCAGCCCACTCTTATCGGACGAGTGATTGAGTCACAGAGATAGGATTCGAATTTGGATGCTATTCACACTATGATTTTTGGTAGTGAGATAGTGAAGGATTGGACCTTACATGCAGATAGAGGTCTACGGTTCAGGGTTTTTTTTTGTTATTCCCACAGTTTGCCGTGAGGACGTCTTATGGGAGTTTCATACTTTCCACTTTGCAGTTTATCCAGGTGGTACCAAAATGCATCACAATTTGAGACGTCAGTATTGGTGGAATAAAATGAAGAAAGATGTTGCGCAGTTTGTGGCTAAGTACCTTATTTGTCAGTAGGTAAAGGCCAAGCATCAGAGACCAGCGGGTTTGTTGCAGCCATTCCTGGTAGCACAATGGAAATGGGAGTAGATTGCCATGGATTTTATGACCGGTCTTCCTAGGTTACGAAAAGGAAATGAGGCCGTATGGGTAATTATTGATAGATTGACCGAAACGACTTACTTTCTGCCTATGAAGGCAACAGATGACGTAAAGGCACTTGGTGTTCTATATGTGAAAGAGATTGTAAGGTTGTATGGAGTTCCGGTGGCTATTATTTCAGATAGGGATGCCAAGTTCACTTTGAAGGTTTGGAAAGGACTTCACGCAGCGTTTGGTTCATCGTTACACCTTAGTACGGCATTCCATCCACAGACAAACGGCCAGTCAGAGCGTACCATCCAGATCTTGGAGGATATGCTTTGGGCCAGTGTACTTGACTTAGGTGGTAGTTGGGAAGATCACCTTCCACTCATTGAGTTTACTTACAACAACAATTATCAGGCGAGTATTGAAATGGCTCCATTTGACGTGTTGTATGGCAGACCTTATAGGTCTCTAGTTTGTTGGACTGAGGAGGTGAGACAGCTGCCTTAGGACCTGACATTGTACTTAAGGCTATAGAGAAGATTAAATTGATCAGACAGAGATTGCTCATGGGTCAGAGCTGACAGAAGAGTTATGCGAATAAGCGGAGAAGACCGCTATCCTTTAAGGTGGGAGACCACATTTTTCTACAAGTTTCTCTACATAAGGGTTTAATGAGGTTTAGGAAGAGTGGCAAGTTGTCGCCACGACTCATTGGACCTTTTAAGATTCTGGATCGCGTAAGAGAGGTTGCCTACAAACTTGCATTGCCACCACAGTTGGACAGGGTTCACAATATTTTTCATGTATCAATGCTACGGAAGTATGAGCCAGATCCATCTCACATTCTCGATTAGGTTGATGTAAACATTGATGAGGATGTCTCTTACAAAGAAGGACCGGTTCAGATCCTTGACACACGGCAGAAAGTGTTAAGGGACAAGACGATACCATTAGTGAAGGTTCTTTAGAGGCATCATGCAGTTGAGGAAGCTATTTGGGAGCTCGAACAGGAGGTTCACTCCAAGTATCCAGCACTGTTCTCTTCACCAAGTATGACTTGATTTCGGGGATGAAATTTTTTTTAGTTGAGGAGAATGTAATGTTCCTGAATTTTATCATTTTCTAATTTCTAGAATTTTTTTATTTTCAAAGGTATTTTCGTCTTTTCTTATTTTACGTGCCGGACACCGTGGGGTGTGCCGGAAGTATCCTAGAGTTGGTTTGGACATTTTCTTGAGTTTAGGACTCTTGAAAATGCAATGGTTGCCATTTCATCATTTTCCGTTTTTCGGGCCGGAAGGCGTCGGGTGGGACTCGTTACCGGATTTGTTGTGCACGGGGTTTGTGTCCAAGGTTCATTATATTCCATGCATATTTAATTGTGCATAATTTTATGATAATTTGTTAAATGGTGTGGTAGATAATTTAATTAAATCATATATGTAAATAGAAAAGAAAAATGGATATTTATGTTGTGGGGCCCACCCCACTTTTTCCTTTTAAATGGCCAAGAGGCCATTTCTTGGCCTTAATTTCACTTTTTTCTCTCCCTCTCGCTGCTTTCTTTCTCCCACTCCCTTTGCTTCATTTTTCTTTTTCTTTTTACAAGCTTCAAGGCTTGATTTAGCCTTGTCCGTTAAGAATTTTTTAGTACCGCTTTAAGCAAAGTTGTAGAGCTCATCGAGACCGTCGTTTTGATCAAAGCCAATCTCCATTTGGCCATCTTTGGGGAATTCGAAGTTTTAGAGCTTGGGGTGAAAAATTGGGGCTTTTCATCAAATTGAGGTAGGGGTTCCTAATCCATGACTTGTTAGACTTTAGTGAGTCAATCTTTTTTTAATTTGTGGTTTAACATATTAAATTTGTGTTAATTTTCTCTAAATTGGCTTAATTGTTGTATATGTACCATACACCTAAGTGTATTAGTTGAATTGTGTGAAAAAGTGTGCTTATGTGGTTAATTCCATGCCTATTATGTATGAATTGTTGAAAATTTGAAATATGGAAGCATGATGATTTGTGAGTTATAAAATCCTTTATTAACATAGCATTGGAAAACATGAGACATCTATGCATATCATTGGGCATGAAATGGAAAAATTCAATTTAAATGAAAAGTAAAAGGTTTTGGGAAAGTTTGATGAAAAGTTTTGTGAAAACCTAGATGCCTAGGAGGCACCTAGTGGTCTGTGGTGTTAATGTAATCTAGAGGGAAGTAGGGAGAGACTCTAGTGTGGTTGAGCTACCTAGGCCTAGACGACGCCATAGAGGCACTATGGGTTGGGGATAGTTAGCCAACCCTTCTCTCATGACGCCATAGAGGCGATATGGGTCAGATTGCATTAACGGTTTGGAACAATGAAACGGAAATGTTTTGGAAATGGGGAGTGACATTGCTTGACATTGCATTTCATAACATGGTATAGATTATTCATGACATGGAAAGTTAGTAATGATATTGTGGTTGTATTTCTCCCGGTATGCATGATCCCATTTTCCCTTACTCCTATTCATAGTTGGATTCATGGGGTTTCACGAGGTATGTCTTAGGCACCTCCTACTGAGCCATTGTGCTCATCCCTTTATTATTAATATTTTTCAAGGCTAAGGAAAGAAGTGGCAGATGACGGTCCACCACAAGTTTAGTTCGAGGGCTTGAAGTTTATTTTGCTACCTTTTGTGCACTTGAAACCATTTCTTTTGTAAAGCCTACAATTTCAGAATGTATTCGTTTCGTATAGCATGGCGATGTATTGTAAATATAACACTAGAAAGTAGTTTGATGTAAATTATGGACTTTGTCGGCATATTATAATGAACGGGAAACATATATATATATATGTTTTGTGTAATTTTTGATATCTATAATTATAGATGTTATGCGTTATTGTTGTATAGTATTTGCCGTGAATTCAGGATTTGTTTGCGTATCAGGTCTGGTACAGGCTGGCTCACAACGAGCCTAGCTCATCTGATGTCTCAGCTGCATATAACAGCATTCCAGGGATTGTCAGCTGGCTAACAAAGACAATCAGCTGGCTGGTAGTGCAAAATTTTGGTATTCTAGTAGGTTAATTCAATGTGGATGTTGTTTTGGTCGGCTGATAAGCACTGTCAGCCGACCGAACCCCCCCTTGTCAGGCCAACGTTGGATGTTCGGTTGGCCAACAGTCCTTTTTTCTGAAGTCCCGAGAGCATTCATTTTGGTAAATCGTTTTAGCCGGCTAAACCTCTCTTTCAGCCGGCCGAACTTCACTTTCAGCCGACCGATGAACCCTTTATAGCAAAGTCCGAGGGTTTGCAAAATTTGAGATTGTTTCGGCCGACTGACCATCTCAATCAGCCAGCCGATCATGCATTTTCAGCCGGCCACAGCCGGCTGACCTTTCCATTGGCCTGGCTTACCCTTCCATTGACCCGACTGACCCTTCTATTGACCCGACTGACTTTTCCATTGACCCGGTTGACCCTCTCTTTCCAAAACTGTATTTGGAGTTCCTTGAGCATTGAGATGGATTGAGTGCTACCTACGAGTATGGGAAATAACAATTATACCCTTAGTTAATTTCGGGTTCCTGGTATGGACCCTGTTAATGTTTAACGGTTAACGGTTCGGCCCACGAGTTCGGGTCGTTACAGAAATAATAGCCTGTCGTGGAATGATAGTCAGTAGGGTCTCCTGCCCAGTCTGCATCTGAATAGGCATGAAGAATAAGCGAAAACTGAGAAGAAAAATGCAGTCTATGAAACATAGTGCCTTTAAGATAACGAAGGATGCGAATAACGACAGTAAAATGAGTGGACTAAGGGGCAGTCATGAACTGACTAACTATGTGGACGACATCAGAGATGTCGGGACAAGTGATAGTGTGATAAACCAGACTACTTACCAATTGGCGATACAAAGTACCATATCAAAGAGATTCTCCATGATGTACATTAAGTCTTATGTTGTGCTTAAGAGGGTATCAACAATCTTGCTGTCAGTTAGACCCGATTTCGAGAGAAGATTGGATATGTATTTTGCCTAAGTAAGATAGTAACCATCTGTAGATGTAGTTATCTTAAGACCAAGAAAATAACTGAGGGGTCCAAGATCCTTCATCTCGAACTAAAGATTGAGAAACTATTTGAGCTCCTGAATTCCCATCAAATCATCTCCAGTGATGATCATATCATCAACATAAAGTAAAAGAAGAATGATACCTCGATTGGTGCATCGACAAATAAAACAGAGTCATAAGGACTAACAGAGTATCCAAGTCGAGAGGTAGTCTGACTGAATTTGGCAAACCAAGCTTGCGGTGCCTATTTGAGACCATACAAAGCACATCTAAGTTGGCACACCTTATTAGAAGGATGAGGATAACTTGGAGAAGGCTGTAATGTTTCCAATTTTTTACCATTTTCCATTTTCAGGAATTTCTTGATTTTTCGAGGGTATTTTTGTCTTTTCCCGCTTTACGTGTCGGAAACCGTAGAATGTGCCGGTTGTGTCTAATAGTTGGTTGTGGGCATTTCATTGAGTTCAGGACTCTTGGAAATGCAATGGTTTTCATTTCGGCACTTTTTTATTTTTCTGGTCGGGAAAACCCACGTGGGACCCGCTATTGGAATTGTTGTGTATGGGGGTTGTGTCACAGGTCCATTGCATTCATGTATTGTTAATTTTGTGCATAAGTTAATTATTTAAATGCTAAATTGTGGTTATAATGCAAGTAGTACATGTGTATGAATTTATGGGGGAAAAATAATGTCAAAAGATTTTTTTTAGTGGTAGGACCCACCACTTTTTTTTTTTTTTTTTTTTTTTTTCATGGCCATAAGGCCATTTTTTTGGCCTCATTTCATCTCTGTCTCACGTTGCTCTTTCTCCCTCTTTTCTTTTCTTTTTTCTTTTCTTTTTCTACAAAGCTTCAAGCTTTGATTACTCTTCAACCGTTAAGAGTTTGTTAGTGTTGTTTGCGGCAAGTCGGAGAGCTCGTTGAGATTTACGCGTTGATAGAAGCAAACCACCGTTTGGCCAACCCTGGAATTTCAAATTTTGGGCATAATTTGGGACTTTTTTCTTGCTTTGAGGTAGGGGTTTCTAATACATAATTTCTTTGACTTTTGTGAGTTGTTTCTCTATAATTTGTTGTCTAGCATGCTTAATTTGTGTAAGTTTCTTGCAAAATAGCTTAATTGTTATATATAAAGTGTATGGTCATGTGTTAATTGATGTCTCATGAAAAATACATGTTTAAGTGATAGTATTACATGCCAATGGTGTTTAAATTACTATGGGTTAGTTGAAATTGCATGAAAAGCATGCCTAAATAATGGTATTTTATGCCTATTGCTTTTAAGTTGCTAGATTTTATAATATGGAAGCATGTCAATCATTTCTAGTAATTTTCCTATAATGAATGTTGTGTTGTTAATTTTATACTTGTTGGATATGAAGTTGTCTTTTGGCATGGCATGAAAAACATGGTACATTCATGCATGACATGGGGCAAGAAAATGGGAAATGTGATTTGAAAAGGAAAGGAAATAATTTTTGGGAAAAAGGCTTTGAAAAAGGTTTTGCGAAAACCCGGTCGCCTAGGGTCCGTGGCGTTAGTGTGATCTAAAGGGAACTGGGGAGACTTTCCTAGCGTAATTGAGTTACCTGGACCCTAAATGACGTCATGGAGTTGCCATAAGTCAGGGACAGTTAGCCAATCCTTCTCTCGTGCCTCCATGGAGTTGCCATGGAACAGGTTGCATTAACGGTTAGAAATAATGACGGATAAAGGTTTTGAAATAGGGAGCGACATTGCATACCATTGCATTCCATAGCATGGCATGGCATGGCATAGCTTGATGAGAATTTTGATTCGTCGTTGTTGGAATTGTTACTATGTTGTCCCTTCCGAATAAGTATGACCCCTCTCTCCTTTTCCTATGCTTTGTATGGATTCACAGAGTGGTGTGTCTTAGGCACCTCCTATTGAGCCATTGTGCTCATCTCTTTATATTAACATTTTTCAAGTCACGAATAGAAAGTGACAGATGACAATCCACCACAGGCTTTACAAGTGTTTAATGTTAGGGCTACATGGTCATGAAAACATGTTTAGTAAGCACTCTTTCTCAAAATTTTGTCATATAAGCCATATAAGTCTTGCTCTCATTCTAGCATTCTCACTTTAATTAACACAATCGGCTCTACACGGACGGTGTCTCACACAACCAAACGAGAGTGTTCCACACGATGACGATAGCACCTTTAAATAAGTTTGGTCATATAAACACACTAAATACAAATAATTGTTTGATGACATTTAACGCAAATACATACACGTCACGTGTTAAGATCTGATTGGTGATACCAAGCTAGCAAAATGACAGGGTATCACCATTGTATTCAAGTTTTTTCCTAACCGAACTCCATTGTTACCTTTTGTAATGAAAAAGCAAGAGAAAAGGCAATCATCAAAAATTTCTCATTGTCAAAAAAAAAAAAAAATATGCACATTAAAAAAATTATTTGCACTAATCAAAATCAAAACATACTGTAGCGGTAATTATTTGAAAAATGTAGAAGATGGAACAAGAGGGGTTATGCCAAAGTTTTGTCGATCAAACATTATTGATTTAAGGCAAGAAAAGCAATCATCGGTAACTTCAAAGATTATTAGCCAATCATATGCAAGTTATCCTCTTCTTGATTGCTAATGCGAAGGAGGCAAATAGATTTCTTGACAGAAGATATGCCGCGGATACTCCCATTGCTGAGGGTATATTAGACCTCAAACATATAGGAAAAGAATATTTCTTTTTTGCATCCATGAGTGGTAATGTAACGTATGACCGTGACGAAGGCAGAAAAACAAAGGACCCATATTGGAAGAATGTTGAAACAGGTAACAATCGCTGTGCTATACATGTGACTGAACTCTGTTCAAGAATACAAAAAAAGCATACTTGTTAAAGGCTCAAGGTATACACTAAGGTGCCAAAAGCCTCTTGGAGCCCAAGCACAAGGCACAATATAAGGCACGAGTTTCATCAAAGTAAGGCGCATTTATGATAATAATGCATACTAAGATTAATATATAAAAAATGATTAAGCTATGCAACATATATAATAACGAAATCTTGTATTCAACATTTCAATCCAGTGGATTAGCTAAATCAACATACGTGTATCTTTTCAATTTGCATGTGAATTCAATTTAATCGTACAATTGGAACAATTCAAGATATCGAGTAATAAAAAATTCTCTAAAAATGGGATTTTTTTTTATAAAACTAGGAGGAACATGTAAATTGATGTGCATAAATCCTTTCTTATGCATATACATTTACTAAATTAAATGTGATTACAAATGTAAAACAATAAAAAACTATGATCATGTAACTATTAACCAAATATAATCATGATTATTCAGAATCAAGCACTGGATGCTATTTATGTAAGTAATCAACCATGAATCTATGAATTTTGTCAAATATATCATAAAGTCGAACAATATGATCCATTAAATATGATCATGATATACTACAAAATATTTTAATTTAACGGTCATTAAATAAAGGCCCACTTTTCTTACGCCTGGAACCAATGTAAAAAGCGCAAGTTAGGGGCTTGGGTTTGGCCTTTAGTATTGAAGCACTCTTAACTGAGCCTTGACGAGGCTCAACAACCCCACTTTGTTAATTCTTTATCCAAGAAAATAAAAAATTAATAAAACAAAAATTACAAGTACATATACAAGGGTACCGAAATTTCTCTAAAAGCAAGTCTTACTCGGTGAACATCTGGCATTAAATTGTTGTAAGGATTTGATAGATAATGTAATTGAAATAAAGAAAAATGGAAGAAAGACAGTACACATACATGGGTACAAAATTTTTTCTAAAAGAAAGTCTTACTCAGTGAACGTTTGGCATTAAACTGTTGTAAGGATTTAATTAATAATGTAATTGAAATAAAGAAAAATGGAAGAAAGACATCATCACTTTCAAAGGTAGAGGAACATGTATAGGGGTTCATAGATGAAAGGGGTCAGAATTAGCTTGGTTTGGGAAGTGATCAATTGCTAGATTGTAGACACAAATTTTTTTTACCCTAGGGTTATTTAGATTTAGATTATTAAGAAAAAATTCTGGGGTATAGATCAGCAATTGTAGAGAATTTCGTGCAAGTAAAAATTAACCTACCAATCAATTACGAAATGCAAGAATACTAGAGAGAAACAAATAAAGGAAATCAAAACCGACCAAATTGATTTCCTAAATAAACTCTTCCTAGTAAAATTTAGTATATACCATCAAGTACAAAAATGCCAAACACAACATATTAATAAGATTGAAACCAAAGGTAACAACAATGAACAACGGAAAACTAAAGGTTAGACTGACAAGTTCTATGAAGCTAAAAAAGCCATTATCACAATTAAGCAACAGCTTTTAATAGAGGTAAGACCAAATATGAGATTATGTAAAATGCACCACTAGCCTCGAAAGCTTCATGCTTTGTTAGACAAGAAAAAGGGGATATAATAAAGGGCACGGAAAGTACGTAAAAGTTTGAAAGTAAGAGTAGACTTCACTAATATTGTAATGAGAGCCTGAAATAGTAAATACTATGCAACTGGCAACACTTCCAAATCCCAACTGAAGATTCGAGAAGAAAAGAGTATATAAAATAAGAAAAATAGATGGAAGAATAAAAAGAGGACAGAGAGGCAGCAAAAACCTTTTGAATTTTTCCAATCAACCCAACCATAGTTTTTGGGAATAGGTAATAAAAAGATAAGCCACAAGATCATGACCCTCGGTTTCCAAACCTACAGTGCTAAGATCCTATATGGATAGAATCAACGCATTTTATAATTAACCACACATTGGTCTTCTGCTACTTCTGATGTATTTACTGTTTTGCACCTGCATAGTCATGTATTAGTGGCAGTTTTTGTGTGAAAGCAGCATATTTTGTTCATCAGTAGCATGTATGACTTATTTTGATGATACTGCTCTGCTTCCTCATTGAAAATAGTCCAGAGACCTCTTTTCTTCTTTTTTATACATGCCTCAAATGCCCCATAAAAAAGGCCAATAATATAGTAGCATCAACCTCAGATATGAGAAAACACCAAAGACTACGTGAATTTAAACGCATAACAATACAGAGTTACCACAACATTAGTTCTTTCATATTAAATATTATTTAGGGTTTTTAAATATAATCAGTTCCAAACAAAGAATGAGTGTGTTGATACCGGTTCTTGATAAGTTGAGGAGATCATTCAACGTCTGTCGGGAATGCTGAGATCAGAGGCTGAGTGGAGCTCTAAGCTAGCACAAGGGATTCTCCGTATAGGAGATTGAGAGAGGGAAGGCAAATCTGTTTAACACCTTATGGTAGCTCGAGTCCTAGAAGACCACCTTTTATGGTTTATGGTTGTGGTGGTGTCTATGTCATGGACTCGAGCACGAGTGTCAGACACGGGTATGCATCCATATGTCGGATATGTCAAATCTCCAAATAGGACACACGGACACAGCTAAATATTCATTTTATTAATTATTTTATTTTATTTTCTAGAGTAAAGTAATGTGTTTTTTTTTTATCTAATATAATGTTCAATACAGGCATTTAACTCATTTTAAAGTAATAATATGATGTAATTGAATGATTGGATATGCTTTTGGACACATATCCCACCCATACCCATGTCCGAGGGATATATATCCGACAAGGGTACTTCACTACTTTTGAAAAGTCCATGTAACAGAGGGTGGTGTATGTATTCCAACCTCTTTAAACGATGAGAGTTTAGTCCTATTTACACTACTTTCATTTGGGTAAGGACCCTTGGTTATGAGAGTTAACTCCCTCTTTATCCAATGGTCGCTTTACCTAGGTAAGGACCCTAGGTTACGAAGGCAGCTCCTTCTTTATCCAATGGTAATTTTGTGAGATATATATTTAATGTATTATGTGGTCTTTACTACTCTAACTCAGCTATTGGGTATTAAGCATTCTCTCCCCCTTGTATAGACCTCGAGGTGAGGCGAATCCTTAGAACTCAGCCACCTAACTACTGATACTCAGATTCCTGCGAAGTAGGAGAAGATGGGGAAATTGCTTGGGACTTGGCTTCTTCGAACCCAAGCTTCCGTACTTCCTATAAGCCTCGAGCCCCTGTGCAAGGGGAGCTCGAGATGAACAGTTAAGTTTGAAGCTTCCTTTGCAGAGGAAAGCTTCAAAGAAGATGGCAAGCCCCATCCGACTAGAGCGGGATACCTCCACAGGAGAGTTAAGGGTGGCGACCCCTTCCTTTTGCGAGTTCAGTATCGCGATTTCAGACCTCGTAGCTTGAGACAACCGGTTTTTCTAGAGAAATGCCAAGCAGGTCCTAACCAGGTGTATTTTCAGTAATAAATAGTGCCGCATGGAGTATGACGTGGTGCAATAATCTACATTTAGCCCTCCTACTCGAGGTCGCGAGGAGGGAGCTCGAGCAAAAGACTGAGGTAGAGAAGAGAAATATTCGTTGAGAGGATCTCAATCAACTCATTGAGGTCTATCCATTGAGAGGAACTCCTCATTCTTTTCTTTTTTTTTTCTTTTAAAATTGAATTAATAATTCCACCTCTTAATTTTGACTCAACAATGAAGAAAAATAATAAAAAACATAAGTATTATAATAATAATAATAATAATAATAATAATAATAAAAGGAAACATAACTAACAGTTAGTTGAAATAAATAAAATAAAATGGATTGAGTACGGACATTCTGAGACACATTAGATGTGTTGTACAACGTTGACCCAAGGCAGGGAAGTTAAGAGATGTTGTCCTAAGATGCTGAGGCATTGACCGAGGAGGTGTCGCTTTGAAGTTGCACTCGAGTTACAAGAGGTACTCGAGTGAGATTTATTTTGTGAGATGCAAACTAATCTCGATCAAACTTTGTCAAGATAGTGAAGAGCGCGGAAAAGGAAAATAAGGGTAATCAAACACACCCCACTTGGAGGAAAATATTTGGTCTCGTAATAATAAAGTAATAATAATTCTTTTTAACAAGCCCCTTGATGAAATACATCAAAAAAAAAAAAAAAAAAAAAAACATTCTAAGACAATACAAAATAGGACTTACTCCACTACCCCCTGTCTGGTAGAAGTGTTGGCACGACGACTTCTAGCAGACAAAAACGATAAAATTATCATAAGAGGAATAGTTTTGTGAAGGTGAGCTAATTAAGGGGAGCTCACTAAATAGGTTAACTTTTGTGGAAGTGAGCTTTAGGGGGGGAAGCTCGTCAGAAGATTAAATTTGTGAATATCATGGAGCGGAACTCTCTTGATAACCTCAAAGTAGTGGCAAAGACTTGAAATTTGTAATAAGGATTGAGTTCGCGGAGGAACTCTAAGACTTGGAAATCTTGAGCATGAAGGACCCAAGACTATGAAGCATAGGTAGGGGTCTAATTCGTGAAGAGTTACCAAGAAGGAAGACAAAGTACACACATAGAAGGCTCGAATTTTAAGTGGATAAAAAATGAATAAATAAATAAAAATAAAAAATGAGTTGATGGCGAGTGGATCACTTAAAGAAATTATAATAAGTTGAGTGACCTTTTTGGTGGGTCATTGTAAAAAATAATAATAATAACACACACACATATATATTTTACAGAAAGAGTCCTCTTTCACAAGGCTCACAAGATTATTTTATAAAAGCTTGGTAATCCTATTTTTTTTTAAACGGCTGCTAGTGTCGTATTAAAGCGACTAGGGAGTGCTTGCCCAAAGGGGTGCTCGAGCAGCTCTGAAGCAGAGCTTAATGTCACGATCCGATTCCTAACGACGCCATGAGCATAGAAGATACGCATGCTGGTTGGCTAAGAACATTCATTGACTGGGAATGGTTCCAGGGAAGGGGCGTGCAGGACCACAGGATGGTACCTCTTCAGAGTTCAGGCAGGTCGACTCGGTTCAGTTCGAGGTGCTTGTCGCTAGTCTTGGACTTGACTATGAAGAAGGGAGTTGGCCATCCCTGCACAAACTGGTCGGGAGCTGGAGCCGTTCCCCTGACGAGGCCATGGCAGGCCGAAACCAGTCAGCATGTATCCTTGGGAGGGCAGGTCGTGGTGGCTGACCAGGGCGCTTGCGCGAGCTGAAGCAACGCCTTGGTGCCGCACGGGCCGTGCCGCTACGCCAAATCTCTAGGCCCGTGACAAATGGTATCAGAGCAGGACTTGGGGAAAAGCACAGAGGTGTGCCCTCTTGTCGATCCGAGGGTCTTGAGAATGAAGACGGTGCACTGAAAAAGCGTCGGTGGGTAATCAATGCTGTTGGAGGAGAGCCTCCATCTCCCCATGAAGACGCGTCCTTTGAAGCCGGAGGGCCGCGCGCATCGGATGGCCAGAGGGCCGCGCGCACCAAAGTTCTTGCAAGTTCAAGAGGCGTGCAAACCGTTGTGAAGAGCGGGTATCAAGTCAGCCGGAGGGCGCTTGTTTGCTCGGGGTGTCGCGGAGGCGGCATAACGTGGGGTTGCGTCCCGAAGAAGTGGGCGTCCCTTTAGCCCGAAACCCTATCATTGGGCGAGTGCAGCCAGGGGTTGTACAAGGAAGCGATGGTGGGCAGGCGAGCATACCACTTGGAGGAGACAGGCTTTGGAATGTTGGACGCAGCGGAGTCAGCGCCGCACTGCGACGAGGGCGTCGCAGGATTTGGGTGGGGGAGAATGTCACGATCCGATTCCTAACGACGCCATGAGCATAGAAGATACGCATGCTGGTTGGCTAAGAACATTCATTGACTGGGAATGGTTCCAGGGAAGGGGCGTGCAGGACCACAGGATGGTACCTCTTCAGAGTTTAGGCAGGTCGACTCGGTTCAGTTCGAGGTGCTTATCGCTAGTCTTGGACTTGACTATGAAGAAGGGAGTTGGCCATCCCTGCACAAACTGGTCGGGAGCTGGAGCCGTTCCCCTGACGAGGCCATGGCAGGCCGAAACCAGTCAGCATATATCCTTGGGAGGGCAGGTCGTGGTGGCTGACCAGGGTGCTTGCGCGAGCTGAAGCAACGCCTTGGTGCCGCACGGGCCGTGCCGCTGCGCCAAATCTCTAGGCCCGTGACATTAAGTTACAGCGGAACGCTAACCTGAAGCATTACTCGAGCATGCGCTCGCTGATGTATGTCTTTAGAGTAGATCAGGAGGATGTCGATGTCAACATCGAGGTTGCAGTCGACAAAGGCTTTGTCCTCGATGTGGCTGGTGGAGGTGAAGGTGGAGGTTTCATTGCTAGGGAGGGATCTATATAACTTGAAAAAGGACGAAGGGGAGGGAGAAGGTCTCGACGGGGTGTGTAATGATAGCATCCAAAATTTTGCTAAATGGTTTTGCTCTTCTTTTCTTTATTGATTTCATGCTGTTTAGAGATGGTGTTGGGTTGTTCGGATTCGGCCATTGTTGAAGGCCTTGGCTATTGCTATAGAGCTTTGTTTGTGTTTTTCGAAAGAGGTGTCCAGTAATTTGACACTATGAGTGATGCACCGAATGTGTCGTTGTATATAAGAGGCTACAAGTGTTTATTTTTGGTAGCCTTCGAGGACCAGCTAGGTATGGCTACCTATGTACTTAGTGTACTGAGAATTTATGTGGAGGGTTCGAAGAAATGTGAAGGTCCAAGCTCGAGTTCGAAAGGAGTCGGGCAGTTTACTTGAGCGCTCTTGGTGATTTTGGCAACAATTTAGATGGATGTGAGGTGCGAGATCTCACATCGAGAAGGGTGGTCGAAGTGATAGAGGGAGGCCAGGTTCGTGGTTACTTGCAAACATAAATAAGGAAAATAATAATAAAAAAAATAAATAAATAAAAGTTTATTTCATTGGTTCAACTGGGTTTCTTGATTATGTTGATCTACATGGAGCGAACCAGGAGGAAAGAAAGAAAGAATGAAGAAGAATAAGAAAAACGAGAAGTCCTCGAATCATTGACAACATTCGCAAGACTAATTTGTAGAACATTATTAAAACAGTTGCTAGTGTTGTGCTCAACCCGCGAGCGAGCAAGCGTTGGCGCGAAGCTGAACTCGAGCAGCAGGAGGAGTATGCCCAAAATAGTGCTCGAACGATGCTGACCCGAAGCACTCCTTGATTCGTTAGTAAAATATTCATTAACATAGTAAGGTCAACAATTAATGTTAGCCAAAAAAACACAAAAAAAAAAGGAATAAGAAGACGTGAAGCCGTAAAATCTGTGATAACTCATTAACTAAGCTGACAAATATGTTTGGTGTCGTGGGAACACTGAAGAAAAAGAAGATTTGATGGGATAATGACACAACAATAAATAAATAAATAAATTAAGAGTTATCCACAATGAAAGATTGAACTTTGGTCCTTAAGACGGACATGTACTACTGCTATATTATGTATGCAAAATGTAGAGTCAAGTTAATAATAATATGTACATGTATATATATATATATATATATAACATTAAATTCAGACCAGGGAGGTAATTAGGATTAATAATAAAGCTTAAATTGAAAATAAATAAAGTTACATGCAAAAATAGTGAGACTTAAAATAAGTGATTTATCAACCATCGAAAGCTTATGCAACAATAATAAAAGAGATTTAATTTCTACTCTTACTATTAGTTTTAATTTTTCTTTAGTTATTATGCCATAACTTTATGGAGTTGTAGTTGGCTATAATTATACAAGCTTTGAAGCAAAGCTGAGGTGCATACAATATTTGTCATAGTTTACCATATGGAGTAATAGCTTGCCTTGGTCAGTTCATGGTGTGACTGGGTCAGAGTAGCAATTGTCATTTTAGCACATGCAAAACTGTGTGCATAGGGTAATGGTAGACAACAAGGTAGTACAAGCTACAATGCAGAAAGTGTTTAAGGTGTATCAGAGGAATGTGTAATTTATGTGCAAAAGGGAAGTTATAGATGGGTGATGTTACGTAACAATAATAATAAAAGAAAAAAAATATTTATTATAATTAGAGGGGTGAAAATGGGATCTATGTGAGTCTTTCCATGAATAAAGACCTTTAAAGTTTGTGCCGCAGGACAGTGTAAATAGCCAACGGATACAAGGTTGTAGGGTATGTGACAAATGAGATTCCTGTGGAATTCTTTACGTTTGAATGGGCTGTCAACTGTGTGTGTGGGATTTATTGATTTTTTTTTTTTTTTTTAATACTATGGTGAGTGGACAGACTAGTGAAAAGTTGCAGAGTAGGTAGTGTGGCAGGGTGTCATACATCTCTTATCAAAAAATGTGTATGAAAAGATTAGTCAAATCAAGTACACAAAATATATATATATATATATATGAACAATAGAGATAATTTTTATATGTGAAGAAATTAGGACAGTAAAACCTTTGTTTATCATCATTATGGGTGAAGGCAGATTGATATACTGGGGCCTTCGACCCTCCACATGGCCACTTTACAAAACTTGATTTAAGTGGAGGACTAAGGGTAACAAAGGTAGTGGGTTGCTCGAAGTGTCATGCTTTGAAGGGAAGAGATGTTGCCTTAAAACCTAGCCACTGTGATTTCTCTATTTTTTTTTATTATTTCAGAATGCACGAGGCAAGCTATAAATCAATCAAGAATAATGAAGAAGAAAATGAATTTTCAGAGACAGATGAGTATAAAAATCATGGCATGCAAATCATATTCTTGAATGTAAATAACATAGCATATTATGCTAGAAGAGATTGAAATAAAAATTTTAAATGAGTGTGTCAGTTTGAAACTACAACAAGCAACGAGTGAGTTAAGAGCGAAATCAACGGCTATGAAACAGTAAATCCATGGAGGACTAATCTCTTACAAGCTCGACGTCAATGGAATGCTCTTCCCCAGCGAAGTCGCCAAAATGTTAATATCGGTTCTTAATAAGTTGAGGAGATCGTTCCACATTTGTCGGGAATGCTGAGATCAGAGACTGAGTAGAACTCTAAGCTAGCACAAGGGATTCTCCATATAGGAGATTGAGAGAGGGAAGACAAATTTATTTAACACCATATGGTAGTTCAAGTCCTGGAAGACCACCTTTTATGGTTTATGGTTATGGTGGTGTATGTGTTCCAACCTCTCTCAATGACGAGAGTTTAGACCTATTTATACTACTTTCATTTGGGTAAGGACCCTTGGTCATGAGAGCTAACTCCCTCTTTATCCAATGGTCGCTTTACCTAGGTAAGGACCCTTGGTTACGAAGGTAGCTCCTTCTCTATCCAATGGTAATTTTGTGAGATATATATTTAATGTATTATGTGGTCTCTACTACTCGAGCTCAGCTATTGGGTATTAAGCATTCTCTCCCCCTTGTGTAGGCCTCCGAGGTGAGGCGAATCCTTAAAACTCAGCCACCTAACCACTAATACTCAGATTCCCACAAAGTAGGAGGAGATAGGGAAATTGCTTGGGACTTGTCTTCTTCGAAGCCATGCTTCCATACTTCCTATAAGCCTCGAGCTCTTATGTAGGGTGGGAGCTCGAGATGAACAGTTAAGTTTGAAGCTTCCTCCGCAAAGGAAAGTTTGGTGAGACCCATCCGACTGGAGCGGGGTACCTCCACAGGAGAGGTAAGGGTGGCGACCCCTTTCTCTTGCAAGTTTAGTATCGCGATTTCAAACGTAATAGCTCGAGACTACTGGTTTTTCTAGAGAAATGCCAAGCAAGTCCTGACATGGCATGTCAAATCAGCACTGACCAGATGTATTTTTAGTAATAAATAGTGCCGCATGGAGTATGATGTGGCGCAATCATCGACAGAGTGTTTGCTAGGTCGGGAGGAATGATGTGTGGATGGGAGAGATCTGAGTTGCTCAAATATTCAGTGATACAATTCTTAACAACACACCAAAAGATAAAAATTTATACTTCAAAATATGTGAAGCAAGAATCTACCATTCCTAATGAGAAAAACATCAGCAAGGACATATTACTATCTATTTCTCACCTTTTCCTTGGAAAAACTGCTCGACAGTAGGGGAGGAGGCATACAGAGATCTCTGAGTGAGACCTCAATGTTAAACTCCTTTCTGTGTAAAAGAAAACATAACAAAATTAGACAAGCGTAATGGGTTTTTTCTGGAAAATAGGATTTTCCTTTGTAGCATGAGTCACTTGAAATGGATATCAACCAATTACCTAATACTTCTGTTGCCACTTTGATTCTTTCACTTTCACTATGGCATTTTAATGTCACGAAAAAAGAAACATGCATTAGAATACTTAAGCTATCAAATCACCTAAAGAAATAAAGATAAGAAGATACAAAAATTCCATTGGTCAATTAAACAAAGTAATTAGGTGCCAAACCAGTCTATGTCACTTAAATCAATGTCTTTGTCCCTCATAACAAACCCGGCTCTCTCAAGCAGCGCCTTAATGTCATTGACCACCTTCTCTTTTGGCATCTATAAGGAAACAGAAGAGGAGTAACTTTACGAAAGTGTTAGGTCAAAACTTAAAATACGAGGAGACCGGTAGTAATACGAGTTCAAAGATGATCATTTTCATTTAAAACAAAAAACGACTAGCATTCACTCTTAAAAGTTAAAAATAGGGTAAATTAGACTGGGTTGGTTTGCCTCTTTCACGCCCAGATAGAACTTAGCCATTTTTTCTTTAGTGACACCCTTTGTTCCATTTGACAAAGACACTCCCTGAATGCCTTTTGACTTCTGAAGTGACTCTATTGAACAGTTAAATTACCAATTTACCCATTCTAACTAATTTTAAATGTCCAAAATAAACTCTTTATCTGAAGCGCCTAGCCACAATGCCGCCACCACTCCCACCCACAGCTGCCACCTCTTACCACCATCACCTATTCTTTCCTCTCGTCCTTTTTTCTCTCTCTACACACAGATAAACACATACAATTGCAATCCTCCGCCACCACTACTCCAATGGTCGAACCATCAACGTCCACACCACCCTCAGTCACCCCCCAATTGAAGTCTTCACCATTCAAGATGGCCCCATCAAATCCAATAACTTGCTAATAAAACCCTTTCACCAACAAAACAAATAACTAAGGCAGGCAAGTACGGCAATTCAATCCATTTCATTCCACCAAACACCTTTTTTTGAAACCTCCCTACGCTTTCCCTTATCAAGAAACAAAAAATTCTCTAAAAATTGACTCCATCTTCACCATCAAAACTTTAAAGTAATCCCAACCAGAAACACAAAAGACACGAAAATTCTGTAAAAATTGACACCATCTTCACCGTCAAAACCTTAAACCAATCACAACCAAAAACACGATCAATCACTGGCATAATTTCCACTACTTTCAATCTCACTTGAATTGCGAATTAATTGAAAACACTTCGGATTTAGCAGCGTCAGAATAGACAATTTGTTATAGATTCTAAGTGATTTGAGTTTGCAACAGAGGTATAAGCTAGGGTTTCATAGGTGTGCAATGGTTGGGTGGTTAGAGTGGTGGAGTTTGGCGGTGGGAGTGATGGAGGTGGATGGTTGGAGTGCTGGTGGTGGGGCACTGTGGAAAGAGAGAGAAGGGCTGGAGGAGAGAAAGAGAGACCCAATTGAAATGTGTAAGAGGGGATGATGGCGGCTGATTGTGGTTGTGGAGGAGAGTAAGACCCGAGTGACCCAATTGAAATGTATAGAGGGGATTTTGTCTGCCTTGGTTTCGAGCTCGACGAGAGCTTCAATGGCAAACGAGTTGGACTCAGCCGAGTTGGGGGTTGGTCTGTAATTGATTTGAAGTTTATTTTAATGGTGGTTGTGGGGCGGAGGTTGCAGTGGTGAGTGGAGAGAGAGAGAGAAGGGCTGGAGGAGAGAAAGAGAGACCCAATGGAAATGTGTAAAAGGGTATAATGACGGCTAATTGTGGTTGTGGAGGAGAGTAAGACCCGAGTGACCCAATTGAAATGTGTAGAGGGGATTTTGTCTGGATAGAAAAGGAGAGAAAAGCGTTAAAAAACTAATCTTTTGGTTTTAGGGGTAAAATGGTCTTTTACTTTTTTTTAATTAACAAATTTAAAATTGAGGGCAATTTAGAAATTTCACAGCATTTTTAATGTGGAAAAGCTAACAGGGTGTTAAATTAGTGTGCGACTGTCAAAAATAATGGCCCAGTTCTATTTGGGTGTCCAAGAGGCAACCCACAGGGATGTTAGTGTAATTTTTAATAGGGGTAAATGTCATAATCAAATTCTGCACAATTTATGGGGAAAAAAAGTTTAAAGCTCTGAATTACAATAAATTGCGAGAAACAAGGCACATAAACCATGAAAAACAAACATCATGACTTACTTCACTTTGTACCGACTGCCTGTATCTTTCAAGAGCAGCACCAGCCTTCTCAAACACTTTGAGCAACATTAGTTCTGCATCATCGCTACCTTAATATCGTTAAGGTACCGAACCAACTTACCAATCTTATGACTTCCGAGCAATTTGCTTTCATCTTCAGTTAGTCCTACAATCTCTTCAACCAACTTATCATTCTTATGACTCCCGATCAATTTGATTTCATCTTCAATGAGTCCTACAATCTCCCCAATGATGCTTTTGCGTATTGACACGCTTCCATCTAAACTAGGACTATCTTTGTTTTCAAACATGCTCAGAGGCATAATTTTTTCTCGAGCAACCATCAGCAAAGTAACCATCTCAATAAGTTCTCCCTCCATAGCATAATGGCTGAATATTTGATCAACCTCTTTTGTGTTCCATGCAACCGACCTATTAATAAGCAACATAATAAGCAACAAACGAAAAAATATAAGGCCTCTCAACCCATTCAAATGTATAGAAAGTAAACATTATTTGTAATACACGTAAATTTCCTGTAAACTAACCATTTGAGGCAGACAAAGAACAATGATCAACTTGAAGATAGATTGTTTTGGGGTCCAATCAATCAAGAATCGATGATAACTGCATCAGCCACATTAAAAATCCAATCAAGAAAAAAGGTATAGAATTAAGTAGTTAAGAATGTATTAAACCTTTATTTAAGTTTATATCATAGGCCCCATGAAAGTACTATGAAAGAAAAAATTTATACTATAATATCTGTCTTCTACCTTACTGTTTCAAGTGATACATTGAGAGGAAACAAGTCACCCCTGAACTCACCCTCTATGGTTCTGACATCAGTCCGAGCTCCGTGGCAAAGTAACAACGCAACCATGTCATACGATAAACTATTAGCTGCTAAATGCAATGGATATAATCCATCGCTAAAGGGAATATTGAGATCAGTGATGAAACCAGTCTCTCCTTCGAAAAAAGCGATGGCACAATCTATTGCGCCAGACCCACAAATCACTCGCAACAGCGCTGGTGGGAAATATTTAGCTTGATTATCATATGATTCCTCTTTTCCAACTTCTTTTGTTTTTGGTATTTCTTCTTGAAATAGCTCCTCCATAAGAGCAAGAAATTGAGGTTTGTTGTCACAAGAAGTCATTTTTGACATTTCTAATATGAAATCATAATCAATCTCTTCCTTTAGATGAGTATATCTTGTCTGTCATTATTTGAACACCACTAATCAACACTTGAAGACAACCACAAGGAGATAATTGAACAGATACATTAAAATCTATGAAACATGGATACAGATATAAAATACGAGTACGATACGATACGGATATAGCGACACGACAAATTTTAAAAAAACAGGACATGAACATGGCGAGGATATGCCTATTATATATATATATATATATATATATATATACCCTTTGATCCTAACCTAACTCTGGATAGAGTTGGAAAATTTGCTAACTGGGCCATATGTATCATTGCTCTTTAAATAATTACCATCTCACATTGTTTCTGTTCGCACCAACCCGCCTCTACAGCCTGACTCGCTTTTCGTGTAATAAAGAATTTAGTAGTAGAGGAAAATCTAAAGGCCACATAAACATGTGGCTGAGAAATCACTCTCTTGCTGAGGTGGCACCCACATCTCTTTAAAACAAATAAAAAACGCCGACCATGGAGATTCAGGAAAGTTCTTGTCGATGCCAACGAAGATCCACCAAAGAGACACCCCCAAGCCCCACTGAACTAAACAACGTCGGCGATGACGACGAAGACGCACACCATATTCGTCGATTTTGGGATCACTTTCTCTTGTTTTCCCGAGAAAGTGAAGGAGCCCAAGGACCTTAGGATCAAGCTGTTCGAGATGAAGATTGCGTTGCCTGAGAACGAGAAGATCCAAGTCATTTCCGGCAACAACTCAGTCGCCAGAGATTCTGAAGCTGTTGTTATTGTTGTTCATGGAGATAATAGTTTTGATCGTGATTGTAGTCCGGTGGTTAGTCCTATTGAAGAGTAAAGAGTGAATAAAGTATACCGCCCTGTCTGAGCCGTGCTTAGTCGTGTCCCAGTCATGTCCCCCGCGTGTCTCAGCCGTGCCTAATAAAATATAATTTTTGGACATTTCGCATAAGTGTTGGACACGTGTTCGAGCCTCGGACACGTGTCTGACACTGGTACGTGACCTCTAAGAGAGGTGTCCGTGCTTCATAGATTAAAATAAATGCACAAATAGTAATATAAGTATGAAAAAGGAACCCTGATTCTCCGCTGTAATCTCCCTTGCTGTAGTGGTGCCGCAGGTTTTTTATCAGAATTACACCTGTTTTCAACATATTTACATCTACTTATTTCAGCTAGATGTAATGTGCTGAAAAACCATCATTACAACAGGGGAGATTATAGCAGATGATCCGAGCGCATGAAAAGGGACGGTGAATATATTCAGATTTAAATAGACACCTCAGACATCTTTGCCCAATTACAGTATCTGCACTTTGAAGTCTGAACTCCTTGAAATACACTCAGATATAAGAATAACCTTCACAAACAAGAAAATCATAGTTTGAAAGTTCTTCAAATTGTTGATATCAGGATAGAGAGACAAAGATGAATATGAGAGAGATATAAAACTGATGTAATTGAATTGATGTATATTGAATTAATGTGGAATATTGAATTGATGTAAATGATGATACAAAAAAAGACATATAAATAGACTTTCTTACAACGGCCATACAGCCTACAACGGCTACATAATATAATGTAATTATGATAACATATAATATAATCTAATTATGTTAACATCTCCCTTCAAACTTAAATTGGTAGAGCAAAAACTAACTTGAGTTTGGAAAGAAAATCTGGAGCGGAAGACGATACCGGAGTTGTGAAGATCCGATACACATATGATAGACCACTTACGGCAAGTGTGGTAGCATTGAGAGAGCTCTTGAAAGCAGATATTAGAGTGGAATCATAGAGTGGAATTTACCACTTGAGAGACGCACGGATGCGTATGACAGAGCCGGATTATCGCTTGGTAGAGTGGTATAACCACTTGAGATGCGCACAGACGCATAAAGATCACTTTATGGCTAAAGATCACTTTATGGCAGATGTGGTAGCCATGAGCTCTTGAAAGCTAATAATTGAGTGGAATCATAGAGTGGAATTTACCACTTGAGAGACGCACGGATGCATCTATTACTAGAGGCGCTCGGAAGCGTCGATTTACCAGGGGCGCTTGGAAGCATCATTTACCAGGGGCGCTCGGAAGCGTCGATTACCAGGGGCGCTTGTAAAAGCGTCAATTACAGAGGGAGTTTGTGGAAGCGTCGATTACAGGGGCACTTAGAAGCGCATCAGAGAGAGCCAGATCAATGCCGATAAATTAGGTGGGCTGTACTCCAGAAACTGGAATTGGTCGGAATACACCCCCTCAAGTTCTAGAGGGAATTCAAGGGCACCTAGAACTTGTATTTGAAATTGGGCCAAGGCTGAAATGAACTGGGCCAAAACCGATCTAGGCCAAAGCTTAACCGGGCCAAGGCTTCACTAAGCCAAATATCTGAACTGGGCCAAAGCTGAAATTGG
This sequence comes from Cornus florida, assembly GCF_030987335.1. Taxonomy (NCBI): domain Eukaryota; kingdom Viridiplantae; phylum Streptophyta; class Magnoliopsida; order Cornales; family Cornaceae; genus Cornus; species Cornus florida. The sequence goes on along the minus strand of NW_026775574.1, from coordinate 53,278,858 downwards.
GCCAAACAATTAAACTGGGCTGAAACTGAGAACTGGGTTTGGAATAGTCCAAACAAGTGAACAAATATATACTAACCAAACAATGAAGGAATCCAATGTTCCCATTTTTTTTTTTTTTTTTTTTTTCCTTTTTTCAAAGGGGCTGCAGACAAACCGATGAAAACAGAGAGAGAAAGTAAGGGGATATGAGAGAGAGAAGAGGAGAAGTCTTTGCTGTCTGGTGAGCTGAACACGAAGGCTATCGATCAGTCTGTTGGTGGGTTAGTTTGGGTTCGGCGATGTTGTGACATAGAACAGAGACGAGATGAGATCGGCGGAGATGGAGATTCGATCGGCGGTGGGAGCAGCAGAGGCGACTGGTTTGGCGATGTTGTGACAGACTTGGGACGATTCGCGGCGGCTCGCGGTACCGGCGAGGAACAACTGGGACGATCAAGGGTCTGTGGAGACCGGAGGAAAGATCCAGCAGAGGGCGTTGATGAGCCGGCGAAGACAAGAAGAGAGTCGCGGAGACTCATCACGAGTCAGGTCCGGTGCGAGGTGGCAGTCGGCGAGAACCGGCGAGTCAGGTTACATCAGAACTGAACAGGTACTCGGTCGTGAGCTTGCGGCGCGGCGCCGACGGGCAAGGTGAAGACTACGGCCGTGGAGAGCGGCCGGCGATGGGGACGGTTCGGCCGTGATGGGCTCGCCTGTGAGCAGTGGGTTGAGATGGAGCTTATGTGCAACAGATGAAGTTGCAAAGGCGATTGTTGATTTACTGAGTCTGACCATGTGGGCCAACTAGGACTCGGTAGCGAGTGGATTGGCGGCGAGCTGATTTTATGGGCTGATGAGGACGGCGGAGGATGGTTCTGTGGAAACTGAAAGGTATAGACGATGACTCAGAGGTTGGTTTAATTGAGGACCTTGGACCGCCATTGGAGATGAGGCTTACGTCGACATATCCGGCAATTGTTCTGATATCATGTTGATTATCAGGATAGAGACAAAGATAAATATGAGAGAGAGATAAAACTGATGTAATTGAATTGATGTAAATGATGATATAAAGGAAGACATATAAATAGACTTTTCTACCATGACTATATAATATAATGTAATTAGGTAACATATAATATAATTTAATTATGTTAACATAAATAAACAATTAAATTGTACTGGAGAGGCAATCACATAATTATGTACTTCAATTCAGTTTATAGTGCAAAATAACTACTAAGAATAGATTCCCAACATTCATCCAATGCCCAAAAAGTCTCTGCACCTGTGTACAAAAAACATAAAAGCTCACATACGAAACAAGACAGAGTAATTACTCCCACATTACAACATTCATCATGGCATACGCAAAAGTGCATGCTTACTACTAGCCCCTGTTAAGGTTGTATACACCAACGCCATGTAGTTGCTACAATCAGATCTATACCAAATCAAATTAGGTAGAGAATATCTGAATCCAAAAGCAAATATTTCCAAAAGAAAAGAAACCCAAGCTTATCCAATTCAAAACAAAATATAATCAAGGGCATAAAACTTCTGCACAATAATCATACAATTTTGGAAAACATATTGAAACGAATACTGTGGACGAAGTAATACGATATGGGTGTGGCGGATTGGGTCCGATCTGGTGGCGGTGGTGCAGTTGGAGCGAAGAAACCAACATGGCACACACGGCCCATCATTCTTGGGAGGAGACACGTGAGATAGAAGCCGGGATGTTAAGTTTTTGAAATTACATAAATAGCCACCTTTTATGAGCTGGCTGACTCTAATGAGGTGTTTTTTTTTTCTTTTCGTCCAACAAAAAATTGGGGAGAAAGCTTATCCTCCACATTAAGGAGGGGAGGTCAGCTTCCCGTATATATCAAATTCATTGTTAGGGTTGATAAGTCGGGTTTTTATAAAGTTCAGGACTAGCTTGGGTTTGGACACAATAAATCGAACTCCTACCGAAATGAAATCGGGTTGTCACTTTTCAACCCAAGTTAGGACCAAATTGCAAATTACACAGTCTAAGCCCAAAAACTTTTGGACTAGGTTCGAGTTTGTCCGAGTTAGGCCCACTCAATTTGCATCCCTACCTATATTTACTATGGAATGCTAAGTGACCACACTGAAATTTACTTATGGGTAATTAGTTAGTTATTACCCTAGTTAGTAAATTCGCGTATCATACGCGAATTAAACACGTATGTACGAATTTTGAAAAAATTCTTCCGTTTGCCAATCAAAATTGAAAAATACGGTAAAATACGCATTTTTTTTTTTATTTTTTATCATTCCCTAAGTAACGCGTTTATTTGTTTATTCGTTTAAGTTGCTCTGTTTAATTCGTGTTTGTACTTTAGGGTAACCTAATTGTGTTTTTAATTTCATTTATGTAAACTACCATCTTTTGTTTGGTATAGCCCTTGTCTTTCACACCATTAAAATAATATTATTTGTTGTGCATTAATCTTGGGAAAGGCTGTGACTTATTCTACTGTCATTCTATCTTTTTTTTTTTTAATCTCTTATTATTGTCAATCCAATGCTTGATCTTTAATCAAAGTAATGAAACACACATATATATGTACACCTTGTGGAACACTATAATTTTGAAGAATCATAGATTTTTATTAATGTTTGTAGACATTTATAAATTTTTTATTTTGTTTTGAGATCTTTTAAATTTTGTTAGTATCTTTATTATTATTATTATTATTATTATTTTGGAAGTTTATAAATCACCTCATTCACTAGATTTTTTAGTAGAATATAAAGATATTTTCACAAATATCACACCATATACATATGCATTTATTATAAATATATAGAGGCTATTAAGGAAAAATGAAAAATAAATAAATAAATAAAAAGGATGCATTTTGGGATCATGTTGAACAAAACTCTAATTATGATGCAGGTATTTCAATAGTCAAATCACATTTATCCAGGGTAAAAGGTAAAGATATTGAAATTTATTCAAAAGTACCCTAAGATTAGAAGTGTGTTTTGCTACCCCCTTTGTACCTTGAGCCCATTCTTTTGTAGAACACCATCTTGAAAATGTATTAAGTTTGTATAGCTTGGCCATGTAATGTAATCATAAACCTTTGACAGTATTTTCGATGTAAATCGGATTAAATGTAAGATCACAATGTTATCTCTTATTTGAATGAGAAGAATGATGTTGTATTGTACCAAAATGTTGATGTTTTTAACAATGGGATGTAGTATATCATTTTCATAAGGTGTTAGAACAGGTTTAGAGCAGTTTGCAAAACTTTTATATAGGCCATTACTTACTATCTCATTTGTTGCAGCCTAGTGACAAAACTTCAGCTCGTAGGACCATTTCGGTCGGCATTTTGGTCGACTGACATTTCTAGTAGCCTCACAAGTTTTTAGGCCACAACCGGTCTACCGATTGTCCATTTCGGCCGATCGGAATAAGCAATTCTGCCGACCGAAGTGCCATTTCGGCCAACCGAAATGCAGACCCTCCAATGCTCTTGTTCCACCATATGTGGAGCTATTCCCTCACCTTTTTGTAGTTCCTTAGCATATGAAATGAGCTATTGATGTGCAGTGAAGGTGCTTGTTATGTAGATTGACGTTAGTGCCCTTAGGTGACCTTGGGTTCGGTGAAGGACCCGACTAACGGTTCGGACTCACGGATTCGGGTCGTTACAAATTTGGTATCGACGTTGCATACCATTGCATTCCATAGCATGGCATGGATTGATGAGGATTTTGATGCGTCGTTGTTAGAATTGTTGGTATGTTTTCCCTTTCGAATAAGCATGACCCCTCTCTCATTTTCTTTTGCTTTGTATAGATTCACGGGGTCACAAGAAGTGTGTCTTAGGTACCTCCTACTGAGCTATTGTACTAACCCCTTTATATTAACATTTTTCAGGTTACGGAAAGGAGGTGACGAATGACAATCCACCACAGGCTTGAGGAGATTAGAAGTGTGTCTTGCTACCCCCTTTGTACCTTGAGCCCATTCTTTTGTAGAACACCATCTTGAAAATGTATTAAGTTTGTATAGCTTGGCCATGTAATGTAACCATAAACCTTTGACAATATTTTTGATGTAAATCGGGCTAATGGTAAGATTACAATGTTATCTCTTATTTGAATGAGAAGAATGATGTTGTATTGTACCAAAAATGTTGATGTTTTTAACCATAGGATGTAGTATATAATTTTCATAGGGTGTTAGAACAAGTTTAGAGCAATTTGCAAAACTTCTATATAGGTCATTACTCACTATCTCATTTGTTGCAGCCCAGTGGCAAAACTTTAGCTCACAGGACCATTTCAGTCGACCGAAATGGGCATTTTGGTCGACCGACATTTCCAGTAGCTTCACAAGTTTTTGGGCCACAACCGGTCGACCGGTTGTCCATTTCAGCCGACCGAAGTGTCATTTTGGCCGACTGAAATGCAAGCCCTCCAATACTCTTGTTCCACCATCTGTGGAGCTTTCCCTCACCTTTTTATAGTTCCTTAGCGTATGAAATGAGCTATTGATGTGTTGTAATACCCCTAAATTTTTCAGGATTTTATTTATTTTATTTTATTATTATTATTATTTTTTATCTACTTGGCTATTTGAATTGTTTGTGCATATGTTTTGGAGTTTAATTGTTTGTCTTTTAAATGTTAATTATTTTGTGGGTATTTTATTTTTATTTGTTTATTTACTTAGTTATTTGAATTGTGGGTGAAATTTGTTTTGGAGTGTTTATTTATTTGTCATTTTAATGTTATTTATTTTGTGAATATTTATTTTGGACTGTTTATTATTATTTTTTTATTTAATTATTTAATAGGCTTTGTTTTATTATTATTTTTGTTATTAGTAGCATAGATTTATATATAGTGTTATCCTATAGCTTAGGTGTATATATGATCTTATGTTTTATATATATATATATATATAATAAATGAGTGTGATGGCAGATTGTGGCGTGGAATCACATTGGTACTGGGTTAGTTGGTTTTGGGGTAGTGCTATGGTGTGGTTGGATGTAGGTGGGTTAGTATAGGATTACTTTAGGTTTATTACTTAAATATAGATATTTATATATATAAGATAGGTCTGTTGATGGGTTTTCATATATCAACGAAATAGTGAACAAAAAAAATAAGAACAGAGAGCGGCGGTGAGAAAAGAGAAGAAAAAAAAGAGAAAAAAAGAAGAAAAGAAAGAGAGAAAGGGAAATCGGAGAAGAACGGTATGATACCCCCACATTTTTCACACATAAGTTGATCAGGCTTATACATGAAAAATGAGGGATATCAAAAACCATTGGTAACATACAAGCATAGAATACAAAATGATAATAATAGAAGAATTTAGACAAAAAAGGAAAACTAAATAATAAAATATCCATCCATCCTTTATTAAATACAATACTCCTTTATACAACTTGGAAATCCTATGTCAAGGATCCCTAAATATAAACCTGAAAGTTCAACGCCGGAAGTAAATAAAACTGAAATCAAAATAATACATAAAACTTCTACCATGAACAAGACCGTAAGAGTAGATGAGTTCGGATGGTGGTCCCACACTGCTAAGCCTCAACCATGAAACAGGTACTGACCGTGTCCTGAAATATCAACAATGGTGGGTCAAACCCACGAGCAAGTCCTCTCTACTATGACCCAAGTCAGAGAATCAAATAAATTAATCATTATTATTCGGAAGTATACTATATCTGTATACAGCCTAAGGAAACTACACAATGTATAATAAGACCTCAACCAAAATAGCCGGTGATCACTTAGACTCACACGAGGTGGTTAAGTATCTTCTTTCCCTACCTGGGAAATCAGCTATTAATACATGGTGCACGGTACTGACAACACAGACTATAAGTCCTACACAGCGGTAACACATCTCAAGGTATTAATGAATATACTGAGCATATCACTTAGGCAACACATGCCAATAATATTAAACCACATGCCCCGACAGCCACATATCTGTCTATGGCAACGAATGCATAAGGTATAAATGAGTCTCAACTTATTAGTCAACTCACATGGTTCTATATGGCAACACATCCATATAATATAAATGCGACATAATTTATTTAGTAGTCCATTTATCTCCTAAAATGCACATAGCATAATAATAATGATTTGTATATCATTAACAACATAAATAATCTTGTAATATATAACGGACAATTTATTTGAATTAAAACCATGTAATCATTTAATTTTAACATTAATGATTAATACCATTTAATAAAATAATAACACAATTAATAATTAACAATGTCATTAAATTAATTACATCCGTTTAATGGCGATCTGTATTGAAAACGATACAATTAATATTTAGAAATATTAATCGGACATAATAATAACTAACGGGTAATAAAATAATAATTTAATGTCCCGTTAAACCCGTAAGTACCAACCATAGGCCCAAAAATGCAAGTTTAAGGTTCTGGAAATTACAAAACAGTCCCTAGGGGTATTCTGGACTTTTTCAGCTTCTACAGAGGTCCCTCACGCTCCCCCACGCGCCGCCCAAAGCCTCCCTACGCGCTACCACCTTTTCCCCACTCGCACACGCGCTTACACGTGCCTCCACACGTGCACTAATGCGTCCTGCTGACGCGGCACTTGCTGATTCGTTGGTTGCATGGTCTTGCTATGGGCGCGCTACATTGGATGAATCTACCTTATCTTCACCTAATCCAAAGGTTCTTGATCCGGGTGTACTGCAGTAACATGGACTACGATATACCGGATCAATCAGATTCAACTAATGGCCAGGATGCGGGTTTACAGTGCGCCGCATCACACCGGATCACTCCGGTCACCTTCCTCACTGCCAGTGGCCAGAATTCTCGCCGGAGTCTCGTCGGAAATTTCAGAAAAATCCCAGAAAATTCTAAAAAATCCCTAAAGCCTTAAATAATTATTTTTAGTTATATTTAGTTACATAGTCTAATAAAATAATATCTAACACCTTAAATAATTAATATTTCACTAATTTAATAAACTAAGATTATAATTCATTAAAATCCTATCATGCTTTCCATACTCCAAAATAACCCAAATAATTTAAATAATTAATTTATGGATTCAAAGGGAAAAAGTAGATAATAACTTGCCTTATGGATTTGAAACAAATCCGCCGGTTGTGCGTAGTCGAGTAAAATAACCTACACCGGTCCAAGCTTTTTTCTCTCTCTCTTTTCCTTTCACTCTTCAACAATTGCTCACTGTTATTCTTTCTCTTCTACTTACATGAGTTGCCTTAAGGGTAAGTTAGCTAACTAATATATATATACTAACTTATATAATATATGTAATACAAATATCTAACCTAAATATTAACTATCAACATTCCCACCTATATGGCTTTAAGGAAATGCAAATCTAAGTCAAGTTATTTGACATAAAATGATATCCTAGTAAAATGAAATCCCAACCTTTGACTAATACTAATTTACATCATGACATTTTAAATATTATTATTATTATTATTACATAATAATACACTACATTATAATATAATTAATATAAATTAATATAAAACATAACCAATAAAATATACTAACATTATAATATAAAGAACATATAATTAATAATACATGCACAAATAAATAATATTATTTTAATAATTTAGCATACATATTTAAAAGCTGAATAAATCTACACATTAAATATATAGAATTAATTTAAATGAACTCTTTAAAAATACGGGGTATTACAAACGGTGTAGAGTTTTGACCCGAAACTCTAAAGGCAAGTCTTCATTCTACTCATCCTCATTGGTTTCGTGTTCAATCCATCTGTAGAACGACTTTAGGGAATTATTTACAAATTAATTTGATTATATATATGCTAAAGATGGACCTTAACAGTGAGGAATCAGAATATATATATATATATATATATATATATATATATATATATATATATATATAGTTATGTATTTTCTGGCTTTTCTCATGCATACAAAATTGTTTCAATTGCATAAAATGATTACCCGAATTTGTATTGACCATTGGCTACTCTCCGTACTCTTTTTTTGCTGTCGGTTCAGTGATTCATTCTTTACAATTGATTCATTCTTTGAAATTAATTGTGCAAGTTTATTTGTTTTGCAACTGATGGTGCAAGTGGGTTTATTTGTTTTGCAATTTAATCATTAATTGTATGTGATTAACTACTGTAGGAGTGGGTTTATTTGTTTTGCAATTGAATCATTATTTGCAATTGATTAGCTGTTGTAGGAGTGGGTTTATTTATTTTGCAATTTAATCATTAATTGCATTTTATTAACTACTGTAGGAGTGGGTTTATTTGTTTTGCAATTGAATCATTATTTGCAATGGATTAGCTGCTGTAGGAGTGGGTTATTTATTTTGATCTATAAGTTACATGGTAAAGGTATTAAAAAAATCAAGGGTTTTAACATTAATCAAGACTGTATGATTGGGTACATGAGACTTTTAATACTTTAATAAAATTGTTATTTTGTTAAAGTGGGTTTAATAAATTATATTAATAATTTTGGATTAATGTAAGTTCAATAATCATGTTTATAGATTTGTAGTTAAATCGTTACTCGAGTTGCAAGTTTCTCGCATGATATTTGTAATTACTTATTTTGTTATATCAATTGTTACAGATTATAGAATGATTATAATTATACATGTGATTGTACGTGTATATGAACTTACGCATACTTTGAAATAAGTTCACATAGTAGGACCATTGTCAGGATATGATCTCAGAAGCACCATCGTTAGAATATGCCTTGCTGATACATATATGGGCTAGTTATTAAGTCTAAACCTATATGTTTAGTCATACCATTGTCAGGATATGGTTATGACATTAAATTGTGCCATTATCAGGATATGGCTATAGTTATTTACGTAAATATATTTTAATTGGGTACCATGATATGAGCTAGAGATCTGGGGATCGATGGTTATGGTTGGCGTATATTGCCAGATCAGATGGGACATATGGATGTGTGTGCCCTGGTAGAAGAGGTACTCATGACCACCTTATGTGTGCTTGCATGAGACCTACTATCCAGTAGAGGCTGTCTTATGATCCAGTGAGAGTCTATAGTGTGTATACTTATGTATATGGACCTACATAGATATTGCATGAGTTAGACTAGAATGTATCATTTATAGGGTCTCTATTTGGAATGTAGTAGAAAGGGCTTGTTCGTGGGTTTTGACCCACCTTTGTTGTTATCTTTTCAGGTCCTCGACAGTTCTAGACGTAGAGTCAGTTCATGCAGAGCAGAGGCTAGACTTCATCATTATTCCGGTGTCATAGACGTAGGACCTCCACTATGTTTTTGTTATTATTTATTATTTTTGAGTTAGACATTTATTTATTTCCTCTTTAGTTGAGATTTTTATCAAGGGTCCACATTGTATGGATTCCCAAGTTGTACTCTGGAGGTTTTATTCTTATAATGAGAATTTATTGAAGATTAATGTATTAGAGGATTTATTATTTAATTATTAATTTAGATTTCCTTTTTAGCGTTATTTATTTATTTAATTTTTATTCCTCTTGTATTCTGTGCTTGTTTATTATTGATTGGCTGATATCCCTTGATTTTGTACGCGGACTTGATCAACCCGTGTTCCAAAATTAGGGGGTATCTCATGTGCACTGAAGGTGTCTTGTCATGTAGATTGACGTTGGTGCCTTTAGGTGACCTCGGGTTCAGTTAAGGACCTGGTTAACGGTTCGGACTGATGGATTCGGGTCATTACAAATTTGGTATCCGAGCAATGGTTCGAATACAATTAGGATGATGGGTAGAGGCCTACCTAGGATTGCATTAGAAAGTTGAATTACATGACTTTGTGCTTATGTGTTAAGGTGTTTAATTGTTCGAAAAGCATGCTTACTTACTTATCTGCCTATTTGCTTATGTGATCACATGCTTATGTGTTTAAAATAATGTATATTATTACCATGATAATGATTAAAAGCATGTTGATTTTGATATGATGATAAGTATAAGGAGTATGGTAGTGACAAGTGGTAGGCATAGTGTGAGCAGTTCTTTTTTTTTTTTTATGATAACACGACAAGTTAGGAGCATAGTTGTATCATAATGTGGGTTATAATTGTTATAAGTATATATCTATGAGTATATGCAGTCGAACATGGGATGGTTGTGTGAGTTTTGACCTGAGTAGGCGAGGAGCTCAGTTGCTCCAGGGTTGTTGGGTGCCAGTTCTTATCGAACAAATGGCTTGGTCTTTTAGCTCGTGGATTGAGCTATTTGGTGTGTAGTCATTTTGATATTCTTGTTGCATTTTGTGCGGTGCTTAGAGCACGACCTTAAAACGGGTTTGTATTTTAAGGCACGGTGACTATGTTGTGTGTGAGTTTCATGCATTGGTATATGGGTTCTTATGACCGTGGAGGTCAAATGTGAGAGTGAAGGTTTCGTGGGAGAAAGGTATGACCTTAGGAGGTTAATGTTTATGACTTGGGTCACGGTTTGGTATGAGTGTTCTTTTCAAATCAGTCGTGGTAGGTGTGACAGAGGTTATTTAAGTCATGAATGTTGTCTATGGGTTGTAGATGTGTATTTTGGGTTTTTTGGTATAGCCTAAGGAAGCGTATTGATTTTGACTGTCGTGGGGACTTGTTGGATTTTATAGGTCTAGGGTGATATAGAATCGGTTATAGGATATAGAGTAATTTATGGTCTTGTAAGAGTCTGTTTTAAAGACTAGTTTGTCAAGGAGTGATTCTTATTTTGGATAGTTGCAGGAGCGTATTGCAGGTAATTAACTCTCGGTGAGTTGGTTGTATGGCTCGGTGGATAAACGGGGTTATAGGTTGTCACGGTTGTCGAGAGAGTCTCGAGGTGAGGTATAGTGGTTAGTTTTAATTTTGTAAAGTAGGATTACACTATAAGGTAGGTTGTGTGAGGTTATTGAAGTGCTCGGTCGTTTGCGGACAAAGTGATTAATGGTGAGTATTGTGTTATCAAATGGACCATGTTTTGAAAGTTGAAAATTATGGGCTGGAGTTGTAATTCAAGTTGTATCTGAAGTATTAGGGGATAATGCTTGGTGTTTGAGGATCCGAAAAGGTAGACTAATGATAAGAATGATTGGGACAAGGTGCTCCCGTACGTTTAGTTGGCAGCCCCATTTGACTTTTGTAGGGGCCAAGGGTGTTTTGGGGAACAGTGTGGAAGAGAGATAATGATCTTAAACCTAGTGTATGTAGTTTCCTTGTTTAGGTATGTAGATTGCCTTAGGAATAGTGGTTCAAGTAACTGGTTAAGCGTTGGTGATTGATTGCATCGTTGATGATTTTAAGGAGACAGTTGGGTGTTAAGCATTTTGGGTTTTATGCTCATTTTCATTTTGAAGATTTGTCGGCATGACACTGCCATATGGAGGTCCTTTTCTAGTAGCAAGTAGTGGTCGTTATGGGGAGTATCGAGAGTAATACTTATTTTCTCGTTATGATGGTATTATCTTAAGGATGTTGGAGGAAGAATCCCTTGTTAGTGGCTTAATGGTCCGGTGGGATGATAGGTTTGAACTGTTGTTGGAATGAGGCTAGTAGAGGTGTTATAGTGTGGTGTTTAGTACTAATGAAAATAATGGTTTCAGGTATGATCCGAGGATAGATTAGAGATTATGAGTTGCTTGTTGTGTGTTGTCAGGTAGGTGATGGGGTTGTGCACTTGTCGAGGCAGTATCTTGTAAAGACCCGGTCATTTGACTCCCTTTCCTTTTTCCCGAAATTTTACGGATAAATTTTTTTCCGTTTAATTTTCCTTTCTGAGCTCTGTTTCTCATCTCATGGTGTCGTCTCGAGTGCTCGGAAAAGGTTTCCGAGACTCTTTCGTTCGGATTGACAACTTCCTTTGAGGACCGAGTCATTTCCACATTTTTCATTTTTCGACACTATGCACTATTTCGTCCTTTTCCCTATTCTGTCTTATTCCTGTTTGTCAGTTTTTGGTACAACCTCACTTTTCGTGCTCAGAGTTAGTCTTTGAATTCACATATCTTGATCTTGAGTGGTTTCCACAAAATACGTATCTTCACTTATTCAAGAACGTACTCTGGTTGCTCTCGGTGTCCATAGGGGCATGGATGCACAATTCTTTGAAATTCTTTTCTTTTCTTGGGGTGTTTTTCATAAATATCTTTTGAAGATATTTTATTTCAGGGGTATCTAAGAAAATATCTTTTGGAAGATATTTTCATTCTGAGGCAGTTTTGTAGTTAACCCTTTTTGTAGGGGTCATTGTGCAATTAACGAAAGTTATTGCAAACATACCTCGTCTGGTGCCTGGATCCTCGTATGGGATTCATTTTCACATTTCGTTGAGTCGTGTACTCTTGGAATTTCCTCTTGGTCGATGTTTTCCAGTTTCAGGGTTTCTGGCCTCGGTTGCCGCCGAACTTATTCGGGGCATAACTTTTCGTTCGGAACTCAGTTTTCAACGCTGTTTCTTCTATTATTTATATTTTCTCATTTTGAATATTTTTCGTTCACAGAGTTTTGCCATTTGAGCGCGTCTGCTCAAATTTCACTTTTCCGGATCCGGCGGGGCCCGTTCGGGGCACTTTTTGAGATTTCTATAAAAGGTGGGTGAGATATTTTATTTTTTCATCTTACCCACTCTCTTGCACGACCTGAAGCTTCCATGGCAGCCCAAGGGAGGCTGCCACCTCTCTCTCCTCTTTTGAGCTTCATTCCTTTGTCAGAACATAGTAGGGCCTTTATGTTTTGTGTTCGTGTTGATGCCGCGTCACCCTTATTAGAACCCGTTTCTGACCAAATTTCGAGTTCGGGTTTGAGGTTAAGTTGTGTTTTTCATAGGTCCTCTTTGGAATTTATCTTGCACGACGTAGTCCCCGACAAAACCCTCCGGTATCGTTGGATTCGGAGCCGTTTTATTCTGGTGGGCTTTTGAGATTTCATCTCAAATCGAGGTAGGGGCTGTTATAATTTATTTTTATTGTCATATAGCATGCTTGTGATGCTTGTACAACTTGTTAGCATGATTAAATATAAAATCTAGAAATTTTATTATTTATTTTTCTTGTACTGGATCTGATTTTTCCGGTTGCTCATGACTCGGTTTAAACATGTAGTATGATTTTATATTGCTCCTTGATATGCTCATTGTCGTGTATAAAACTTAGAATATTTGAATAAGTATTAAAGGTTTTATTTAATATTTATCTTAGGTGAAAGATTAATTCACATGGCCTTAACTAACTTGAAATCAATGTGTGTTAGCATATTATGATAGGCCCTAGCACGCTCTTCAACATAGATTAATTTGAGAGTATTCGGGTGTGTTTTGAAATCTAGAGAATATTTAATTATTTGATTAATTAATTTATTCCGAGTGCACTATTTACTCCCTTTGAAATTCGACTTGATATTCATAATGTACATGCTATGTAGTTTCACATATATTAAATCTAGAATATTTGATTAGGTTTTGAAATCTATCATTTATTATTATTTTTCTCGTATTTAAGTTTAATACTCGTGGTTGTATCTTGCTTAGAATGAATTTGTAACTTGACATTGGACTTGCCTTGTAATCTAGACAATTTAATCTCTTAAGTAGATTGAATTTCCTTATATGCTTCCATCGTGTTAATCATACCTCGTTAAGAATTCTTGTTAAACTTGTGAACTTGACTTGAATTCCATGAACCTTATTCTTTTTATCAAGCATCATGAACACTTGTATCTTGGTTTCATTAATGTACTTAATGAACATGCACATTTGTCTTGGAGTGATTTAATTACACATGTGTTGCTTAGAAAGTAATTAAATCATGTAACTTATACTTGTGGTATGTTTACCTCAATGAACTTCATGTGCTATATATATCTTTGTTGTTGTCTATATAGTTGCATACTATGATTTCTTGACATTTCACATGCCATTATAGTTGAGTACTTAAGTCATGACTTGTGTGTTCCAAAATCTTGGTTGTGTATGAAACGTGGTAAATGCATATCTTGTATTTTTGATACTATCTTGACTTGCACAACATGTTGATTTTGGAACTTGGGATATCAATCAAGTGATGACATGGCTAGGACTTGGTTCTAGTACGGGAGATAGAGAGCTCCCTGTTATCAGTGCGCATTGGGGGAAAGGTACACTTGGGTTAGTAGCCCTAAATTGATCTTAATTGAACGGTTATCCTATAATGCGCATTAGGGGAAAGGTACCCTTGGGTTAGTAACCCTAAATTGATCTCAATTGAATGGTTATCAGTACGCATTGGGGGAAAGGTACCCTTGGGTTAGTAGCCCTAAATTGATCTCAATTGAATGGTTATCTTATAATGCGCACTAGGGGAAAGGTACCCATGGGTTAGTAGCCCTAAATTGATCTCAAGAGTACGGTTTTAATCTGGGCGATATCCGAGTTTTCCATATTTCTTGATTTCACTCTTTAAATTCCAAGTTGCTATGCCTTGAAGATTTAAACTTGTCGTGTATGTGAAATGCTCTAATCCTGTCATTTTCATAGATATTATACTTTGTTCATGATTTCAAGTATACTTCATGTCGTGTATTCCTTTCTTATCTACTAGCATAGATATTATGCCTTGTTCTTGCTTCCGAGTATGCTTCTTGTCTTGTTAATTGAATTATACCAATCTTGTTAAATTACATTGATAATGTGATTGTTGTATTCTAGTACAAACTTGTTGTGTTCTTTGGATTATCCCAAATCTTGACTTGTTCCATATATGTGTATATATATCATGATTCTTGTTGTTGTACTTCATGGTAGCTTAGGATGATCCCAGAGTCTAATCTTTGACATAGACGTTAGGTGACATGATCCCTTTTGAACTATATCATGCTAGTCCTAAAAATCGTAAAGAAATCGAGTCGATGCATGCTCATTCTCTACGAGTAAACTTGTTTACTCACCCCGAAGTTACTGGGGGGCTGTTTCAGGTATAAAGACTTGGTTCGTGATGCTTGTCGTTCCGTGGATGACTTTTAGCTCTTAAGTTCCAATTTCATGCAAGTGTTAGCACGGAAATGGCATTTTGTAGCTTTATATGCTCAAACTTGTATTCTTTGATTTATGTATGTAATGTGTACATAAGTACACTCCTTTTATTGTATTTAACATGTATCAAATGAGGCCGGAGGCCAATGACATGTACCTTGCATTTTATGTACTTTCTTTTTCAAAGACTTTTATGAAAATATTGAAAAATGCTAAGTCATTGTCGCATAACTTTTGCATCGGGTGTGGGAATTCCATTTTTTTTTTCTTTCATAGGGTCTTATAAATCATGTTTGAAGTGTGGCTAAGGGCCAATTGGTAATTTTAGATCATTTGATAATTTTGGTTTTCAAATTCCCTTTTCTTGTCCATTTTTGCCTTTTTGCCCGTTGGGGGGTCGGATTTTGCATCGGCTATATTTTTAAGCCATGGACCATTGTAGCGCATCTAAATAGGTAAGTTACACTTGCGTGCACATTCGTTTCAACCTAGAAATGCATTTAGGGCCAAATGCATACTTGGTGCAAAGTTGTATTTTTCTCGTTTTTGCTCTTTTCTGATCTAGGGGCATTCTGGATATTCCACAGTGCATATTTTTTGTTTTCTTCCTCGTGTCGGGTAGAAAACATGATTTTAGGGGGGGTTTCTTCTTTGTGTTTTTCCAGAAAATGTCGTTAAGGTCCCCGTTTTTGCTCTCAGTTGTGGGTAGATTCTGAAAAATATATGTAGCAGCTTTTTGCAAAACCCTCTTGACCTAGGCTGTTCTAGGGGCATTTTAGGGATTTTATAGCTTGTGTTTTTTTGTTTCTTCAGCGTTTCCGGGTAGAAAACGTGATTTTAAGGGAGGTTTCTTCTTCGTGTTTTTCCAGAAAAACTCGGTTAAGTGTCCGTTTTTAGCCTCAATTCCGGGAAAAAAAATCGAAAGATGCTTTCTATCAAAACACTATTCCTGCCCAGATTTTTGATCCCAGAAAGTTGATTTTTTTTTAAACTTTGAGGCTTCATATCTTTATCATCCGGACTCCAAATCAAGTTATTTTTTAGTCTAAGTTTATTAGTTTTTGTTGGTCTATCCAACGATATGCACGGTTGCATCTAATTCTACCTTAAAAGACCATTTTGCCCCTTGCAAAGTACCCTTGCCGCACTGATTCATATCTTCTTCATCCGGACTCCAAATCAAGTGATTCTTGAGTCTAGATTCATTAATATTTACTGGTCTATCTAACGGTATGCTCGGTTGCATCTAATTTTGTATGAACAGACCATTTTAACCCTTGTGAAGTACCATTGCCGCAATGTTTTCAAACCCAAAAGTTTGATTTTATGAAACTTTGGAGTTTCATATCTTCTTCATCCGGACTTCGAATTGTGTGATTCTTGAGTCTACCATGACTAGTTTTTCATTGTATTTCCAGTGGTGTTCTTGGTAGTACCTGAATCCATACTTTCAGAAATGACTACCTTGCCCCTGGGGGCTTAATTGTCATTTTTCTAGTCCTTTGCTTCCACACCTTGGTTCTTTGAGTTCCGTGCTCTCATGGAGGGTCATCTTTGGGTCTTAGAGGTGTTTTGTGCCTTGGAAGACCATCGTTTTGTTCTTGCTTCCGCATCTGGATCCGTTATCGGATCAATCTTCGGTTCATCACTGTAGTACAGGGTTGAATCCAAACCCGGGTCGTTACAAGTGGTATCAGAGCGTTCAGGTTCGAATACCTTGGACGACGGGTTTTGGGTGCATATCTTGCTCATGTTATTTTGCTTTGATATGTCATTTGTTCTTTATTAGCTTGTCTTGTTTGATAACATGTGTTGCATGATAACATGTTTACTTGCCCAGGTGTTTTGAGACATCCCTTGAATGTGTTCTTGTTTCACGAGTTTCTTCCTTGGATAGGAGAGATTCATTCTATAGGGACCCACGTAGGGAACATTCTTGTCTATTCTGTCAGTTGATTCGAGTAAGGCTCATGTGAGCGTAGCGTCGTAGTCTTTGTTTGGTAGAGTGGGACGTGCACCAGGGAGGCACCGTTTCATCCCTTTTCCTTCGTGTCTTCTAGATCTAAGGCCTTAAGCGTAATGATGCCTATGACATTGTTGTCAGAGTTTTGGGATTAGCTACCCCAGCTCTTGCAGATACATGGTTCCCGTGATGCTTTTGGTAATGATCATTTTCGACATTTATGTCATCCGTATCGATAGGTTTTCAGAGTTGACCTAGTTCGGGACAGGCTATGAACTAGTGCCTTATACTGTCATGCTACCTTACTGATGAGTAAGTGTGGACGGGTTCTGTTCACTGTTCGTATGCCTTATCACTCTCTTCTTTTATCGTGTTCCAACGTTTCATTATCTCGGGATTCTCTCGGTGGTTGACTTTGAGTTAACGTACCGATTCATATGAGGTGTTGTCTCAGTTCATGGTTTCTCGTTCCTTCAGTTGATCTTGAAACTTATGTAGTGTCCTTCAGTGCTTTATAAGCTGTCCTTCGGTTTGACCTTTTGTTCGATCCTTACTCTGTTTCTTTTTCGGTTGTTCCAAATTTCGGGGACGAAATTCCTTTAAGGAGGGTAGGTTGTAATGACCCGGTCATTTGACTCCCTTTCCTTTTTCCCAAAATTTTACGGATAAATTTTTTTCCGTTTAATTTTCCTTTCTGAGCTCTGTTTCTCATCTTATAGTGTCGTCTTGAGTGCTCTGAAAAGGTTTCTGAGACTCTTTCATTCAGATTGACAACTTTCTTTGAGGACCGAGTTATTTCCACATTTTTCGTTTTTCAACACTATGCACTATTTCGTCATTTTCCCTATTCTGTCTTATTCCTGTTTGTCAGTTTTTGGCACAACCTCACTTTTTGTGCTCGAAGTTAGTTTTTGACTTCACATATCTTGATCTTGAGTGGTTTCCACGAAATACGTATCTTCACTTTTTCAAGAAAGTACTCTGGTTGCTCCCGGTGTCTATAGGGGCATGGATGCACAATTCTTTGAAATTCTTTTCTTTTCTTGGGGTGTTTTTCATAAATATCTTTTGAAGATATTTTATTTCAGGGGTATCTAAGAAAATATCTTTTGGAAGATATTTTCATTCTGGGGCAGTTTTGCAGTTAACCCTTTTTGTAGGGGTCATTGTGCAATTAACGAAAGTTATTGCAAACATACCTTGTCTGGTGCCTGGATCCTCGTATGGGATTCATTTTCACATTTCTTTGAGTCATGTACTCTTGGAATTTCCTCCTGGTTGATGTTTTCCAGTTTCAGGATTTTTGGCCCCGGTTGCCGCTGAACTTGTTCGGGGCATAACCTTTCGCTCGGAACTCGGTTTTTGACGCTGCTTCTTCTGTTATTTATATTTTCTCATTTTGAATCTTTTTCATTCACAGAGTTTTGCCATTTGAGTGCGTCTGCTCAAATTTTACTTTTCCGGACCCGGCAGGGCTCGTTCGGGGCACTTGTTGAGATTTCTATAAAAGAGGGGTGAGATATTTTATTTTTGGATAAAGTACATTGACACCCCCTGAGGTTTGCCAAAAGGACACTCATATGAAAGTTGGCCTATTTTGGGACAATGACACCCCCTCAAGTTTGATATAACTACCAAAGACACCCCAATGTTAATGAATTGACATTTATGCCCTTTGATTTATATATTGACCAATTTAAATGTTGAAATGAAAATTATAACCTCATACCCTTAACCATTTGTTTCATTCTCCTCTCTGTTATCTCTTCCTCCCAACGCCAACACACACATACTGTTACACAAATACACATATACAGATACATATATATATATACAAACACACACACACACACACACACATACACACAACCACACACACACATATATATATATGTATATACAGATACATATATATATACACACATAAGGCGGCAGGATTATGAGTTTCCTCAACTCTTTCTTCACAGTCGGAAACTCAAAGAAGGCCACCATCTCCGGCGGATCAAAGACAAGCAGATCGGCAACGGATCGAAGATGCCATCGATGAAGAAGACAAGTAGATCGGCGGTGAAGTGTTGTGAGATCCTCCTAGTCCAGGGGCAAGCGCCGGAGTTAGGGACGGTTCGGGAGCCATCGCGTCGAATATAGGAAGAACCGGAGCTGTGCCGGCGGGGATAGGCGCCGCCGGTGTCTTCAACAAGTGGGTCCGGATGGATCTGGCGGATGCGAATTCGTCGTTATTTTCCTCGGCTCCAAAGCCGACTTTGCCTCCTCTAATGGGTGATGGCAGAGATGAATAGGTGGCGACGCAGATGAGGGTGACGACGGAGAGCTTCAACTTTGATGATGTCGGCTGTGATGGAAACGGCGGCGAGCTCAATGATGTGCAAGGCTGAAGACGGTGCTGTCATGGCTCGGCCGTGGATGGTGGCGATGGCGAGATCAACTTTGGATGATGGTGGCAGGCGAGCAAGTACGGCCAGAGAGAGAAATCCGGCGATGATGGATTCACTGTTTTGTAAAAAGCAAGATCAACTTTATGTGTATATATATATATGTATCTGTATATGTGTATCTGTGTAACAGTATGTTCATGTTGGTGTTGGGAGGAAGAGATAACAGAGAGGAGAATGAAACAAATGGTTAAGGGCATGAGGTTATAATTTTCATTTCAACATTTAAACTGGTCAAAATAAAAGTCAAAGGGTAAAAATGTCAATTCATTACCATTGGGGTGTCTTTGGTAGCTATATCAAACTTGAGGGGGTGTCATTGTCCCAAAATAGGCCAACTTTCATTTGAGTGTCCTTTTGACAAACCTCAGGAGGTGTCAATGTACTTTACCCTTTATTTTTTCATCATCCCCACTCTCTTGCACGACTTGAAGCTTCCATGGCAGCCTAAGGGAGGCTGCCACCTTCTTTCTCCTCTTTTGAGCTTCATTCCTTTGTCAGAACATGGTAGGGCCTTTACGTTTTGTGTTCATGTTGATGCCGCGCACCTTTCACCCTTATTAGAACCCGTTTCTGACCAAATTTTGAGTTCGGGTTTGAGGTTAAGTTGTGTTTTTTATAGGTCCTCTTTGGAGTTTATCGTGCACGGCGTAGTCCCCGACAAAACACTCCGGTATCGTTGGATTCGGAGCCGTTTTATTCTGGTGGGCTTTTGAGATTTCATCTCAAATCGAGGTAGGGGGTGTTATAATTTATTTTTATTGTCATATAGCATGCTTGTGATGCTTGTACAACTTGTTAGCATGATTAAATATAAAATCTAGAGATTTTAATATTTATTTTTCTTGTACTGGATCTGATTTTCCCGGTTGCTCATGACTCAGTTTAAACATGTAGCATGATTTTATATTGCCCCTTGATATGCTCATTGTCGTGTATAAAACTTAGAATATTTGAATAAGTATTAAAGGTTTTATTTAATATTTATCTTAGGTAACAGATTAATTTACATGGCCTTAACTAGCTTGAAATCAATGTGTGTTAGCATATTATGATAGGCCCTAGCATGCTCTTCAACATAGATTAATTTGAGAGTATTCGGGTGTGTTTTGAAATCTAGAGAATATTTAATTAATTGATTAATTAATTTATTCTGAGTGCATTATTCACTCCCTTTGAAATCCGACTTAATATTCATAATGTACAAGCTATGTAGTTTCACATATATTAAATCTAGAATATTTGATTAGGTTTTGAAATCTATCATTTATTATTATTTTTCTCGTATTTAAGTTTAATACTCGTGGTTGTATCTTGCTTAGAATGAATTTGTAACTTGACATTGGACTTGCCTTGTAATCTAGACAATTTAATCTCTTAAGTAGATTGAATTTCCTTATATGCTTCCATCGTGTTAATCATGCCTCGTTAAGAATTCTTGTTAAACTTTTGAACTTGACTTGAATTCCATGAACCTTATTCTTTTTATCAAGCATCGTGAACACTTGTATCTTGGTTTCATTAATGTACTTAATGAACATGCACATTTGTCTTGGAGTGATATAATTACACATGTGTTGCTTAGAAAGTAATTAAATCATGTAACTTATACTTGTGGTATGTTTACCTCAATGAACTTCATGCGCTATATATATCTTGGTTGTTGTCTATATAGTTGCATACTATGATTTCTTGAAATTTCACATGCCGTTATAGTTGAGTACTTAAGGCATGACTTGTGTGTTCCAAAATCTTGGTTGTGTATGAAACGTGGTAAATGCATATATTGTATTTTTAATACTATCTTGACTTGTACAACATGTTAATTTTGGAACTTGGGATATCAATCAAGTGATGACATGGCTAGGACTTGGTTCTAGTACGGGAGATAGAGAGCTCCCTGTTATCAGTGCGCATTGGGGGAAAGGTACCCTTGGGTTAGTAGCCCTAAATTGATCTCAACTGAATGGTTATCCTATAATGCGCATTAGGGGAAGGGTACCCTTGGGTTAGTAACCCTAAATTAATCTCAATTGAACGGTTATCAGTACGCATTGGGGGAAAGGTACCCTTGGGTTAGTAGCCCTAAATTGATCTTAATTGAACGGTTATCTTATAATGCGTACTAGGGGAAAGGTACCCATTGGTTAGTAGCCCTAAATTGATCTCAAGAGTACGGTTTTAATCCGAGCGATATCCGAGTTTTCCACATTTCTTGATTTCACTCTTTAAATTCCAAGTTGTTATGCCTTGAAGATTTAAACTTGTCGTGTATGTGAAATGCTCTAATCTTGTCATTTTCATAGATATTATACCTTGTTCATGATTTCAAGTATACTTCATGTCGTGTATTCCTTTTTTGTCTACTAGCATAGATATTATGCCTTGTTCTTGCTTCCGAGTATGCTTCTTGTCTTGTTAATTGAATTATACCAATCTTGTTAAATTACATTGATAATGTGATTCTTGTATTCTAGTACAAACTTGTCGTGTTCTTTGGATTATCCCAAATCTTGACTTATTCCATATATGTGTATATATATCATGATTCTTGTTGTTGTACTCCATGGTAGCTTCGGATGATCCCTGAGTCTAATCTTTGACATAGACGTTAGGTGACATGATCCCTTTTGAACTATATCATGCTAGTCCTAAAAATCTTAAAGAAATCGAGTCGATGCATGCTCATTCTCTACGAGTAAACTTATTTACTCACCCCGAAGTTACTGGGGGGCTATTTCAGGTACGAAGACTTGGTTCGTGATGCTTGTCGTTTTGTGGATGACTTTTAGCTCTTAAGTTCCAATTTCATGCAAGTGTTAGCATGGAAATGGCATTTTGTAGCTTTATATGCTCAAACTTGTATTCTTTGATTTATGTATGTAATGTGTACATAAGTACACTCCTTTTATTGTATTTAACATGTATCAAATGAGGCCAGAGGCCAATGACCTGTACCTTGCATTTTATGCAATTTTGTTTTCAAAGACTTTTATGAAAATATTGAAAAATGCTAAGTCATTGTCGCATAACTTTTGCATCGGGTGTGGGAATTCCATTTTTTTTTCTTTCATAGGGTCTTATAAATCATGTTTGAAGTGTGGCCAAGGGCCAAACGGTAATTTGAGATCATTTGATAATTTTGGTTTTCAAATTTCCCTTTTCTTGTCCATTTTTGCCTTTTTGCCCGTTAGGGGGTCGGATTTTGCATCGGCTATATTTTTAAGCCATGGACCATTGTAGCGTGTCTAAATAGGTAAGTTACACTTGCGTGCACATTCATTTCAACCTAGAAATGCATTTAGGGCCAAATGCATACTTGGTGCAAAATTGCATTTTCCTCGTTTTTGCTCTTTTCTGATCTAGGGGCATTCTGGGTATTCCACAGTGCATATTTTTTGTTTTCTTCCTCATGTCGGGTAGAAAACATGATTTTAGGGGAGGTTTCTTCTTTGTGTTTTTCCATAAAATGTCGTTAAGGTCCCCGTTTTTGCTCTCAGTTGTGGGCAGATTCTGAAAAATATGTGTAGCAGCTTTTTGCAAAACCCTCTTGACTTAGGCTGTTCTAGGGGCATTTTAGGGATTTTATAGCTTGTGTTTTTTTGTTTCTTCAGCGTTTCCGGGTTGAAAACGTGATTTTAAGGGGGGTTTCTTCTTCGTGTTTTTCCAAAAAAACTCGGTTAAATGTCCGTTTTTAGCCTCAATTCCAGGAAAAAAAATCAAAAGATGCTTTATGTCAAAACACTATTCCTTCCCAGATTTTTGAACCCGGAAAGTGGATTTTTTTTTGAAACTTTGAGGCTTCATATTTTTATCATCCGGACTCCAAATCAAGTTATTTTTGAGTCTAAGTTTATTAGTTTTTGTTGGTCTATCCAACGATATGCACGGTTACATCTAATTCTATCTTAAAAGACCATTTTGCCCCTTGCCGCACTGATTTTAAACCCAAAAGTTGTTTTTTTTGAAACTTTAACGTTTCATATCTTCTTCATCCGGACTCCAAATCAAGTGATTCTTGAGTCTAGATTCATTAATTTTTACTAGTCTATCTAACGGTATGCTCGGTTGCATCTAGTTTTGTATGAAAAGACCATTTTAACTCTTGTGAAGTACCCTTGCCGTAATGTTTTCAAACCCAAAAGTTTGATTTTATGAAACTTTGGAGTTTCATATCTTCTTCATTCGGACTCCGAATCTTGTGATTCTTGAGTCTATCATGAATAGTTTTTCATTGTATTTCCAGTGGTGTTCTTGGTGGCACCTGAATCCATACTTTCAAAAATGACTACCTTGCCCTTGGGGGCTTAATTGTCATTTTTCCAGTCCTTTGCTTCCGCACCTTGGTTCTTTGAGTTCCGTGATCTCATGGAGGGTTATCTTTGGGTCTTGGAGGTGATTTGTGCCTTGGAAGACCATCGTTTTGTTCTTGCTTCCGCATCTGGATCCGTTATCGGATCAATCTTCGGTTCATCACTGTAGTACCGGGTTAAATCCAAACCCGGGTCATTACATATCCTCTAGGAAGGTAGAGATGGAATGGGTGGTATATTGTCATTTTATGGCATAGGGGTTTTATATTTGGGAGTAACGGGTTCCAAGTAGAACGGGATGCTGTGTTCGATAGGTTGGATCGTTTCTGGCATTGGTATGTTGTGAGTAATGGGTGCTCTTGTCTGATTGGTTTTGGTTAGCATGGGTATCGCAGTGTAACGTATGCGAGGTTTCTGTGTTGATAGTGTATGACGGTCCGTTGGTGGCGAGGTCGCCAAAATTTGTGTTCGTAGTCCCGTATATGTTTCTAGTTGGTTCTTGTCCTTGTGTGTAAGGAGTTCATTTCATCTCAGGTAAGATTGGATGTCTACAGTTGGACGATTGATGAGTAGTGTGTGACAGGTTGTTGGGTGAATTCAGGTATGAGTCGTTAGTCTCTTGTGAGAGTAGGGTTCGTTACCCTTTTCGTTTGTTTTAGTTCGGGCAAGGGCGTCGTTTGTCGTGAGTCTTGTTCTCTATTTAGAAGTTGTGTGCGTCCGTGGGTGGACGGACTTGTGTGTAGTTTGTTATGTTGCTAGAGTTCATCGGTGAAGGTTTGGTTGATTTGGTCGACTCACTCCCACTGAGGAAGATAAAGTCATTGGTTTTTAGTAGTACTTATTTTGGGTGTGGTTTTGACCGGTGGTGTGTGAGGTACGGGTTGCCGAATAGGGGTTGTGTTTCCGATATTTGGTACTAGTGGTGATGGCTAGGGAATGTGTCATGAATGACAGATTGAGGATGATTAGGTGATCTGATGTGAGTTATGTATTCGGATGTTTTTATAGGTGTTTGATTCGAGCAGTGTTTTGAGGATAAGTGTTGATGTTGCCTTAAAATTACGTGATAAGAGAAAGTGAAGGTGGGATTCCTTTGAGGAATAATGGGAAAGGTTAACTTTGGTTTTGTAATCTCAGGTATAAAATAGTTGCATTGGGTGTTTTGACAAGGTAAGATTTGAATCGAGTAATGTTATGAGTTATTTACCTGGTATGGGTGTTATGAGGAAATTAGAGATCTTTCGTGCAGGTTGATGATTGTGACGTTTGATGCCGTGTTGTTTTTAACTTGTTACGAGTTGTATGATTGAGGAATTATTAACATTCTTAGAGCTGGTATGTGACTACATAGTTGTTGAGGTTATGTAGAGCAATGGATGGATAGTGTGTGGATCTCATGGTTATTTTGTGGACTATGTGAGACTGTGTTTGAAGTTTAGACTTGAGGATAGGAACGACGTCTGTGTTGAGATCAGATCAAGGATGAGAATGGTCTAGCCAACCAATACTCCTGAATCAATCCTTCTTTAGCACGATGTCGGGTTAAAGGTCAATGATTGTTTTGAGTTGTCACGAATAGTTAGAGTATGGTATTGGGCATGTGTAACACCCCTAGTGTTCAAAAGGGTATAAATGGGAATTTAAATTTATTTTCTTGTAAGTTTTAGTTGTGTACGTGGCTATGTGATTATGTGGTTTCGTGTTAATTGTTTAAATGAATTAATTGTCTAATTTTGTTTAATTTTAAAGGGTGTGCTTATGTGGTTTCATGTGTGTGTTTTAAATTCTGTATTTGTTTACTTGGCTATTGGTTAATTGTTTAATTGATTTATTTATTTTAATTAAAGTATATACTTATGTGGTAATTAAATGTTAAATTAAATATATTCTTTTTAGTTTTAAACGGAGTTTGGACTTGGATAGGATGAATGGACAATTTGGTTAATGTAAATGGGTACAGTTTTTACTCATGGATGGGTATACATGTATATATGGGTATATGTGTATACAGGGTTAATTTAATTATTAATAATGGTTAAATTAAATATAGGGTTAATTTAATTATTAATTATTAATAATGGTTAAATTAATTATTTAGTATGTATGTATTATATACTTTTAGGGTTTTATATATTTATAAAGTGCTGACTTATATATATATATTGGTTTATATTTTTATATTTTTCTTTTTCGTGTTCTTTTTCGCCATCTCACACGACTAGAATTAGGGTTTATTAGAAGCCTATATATATATCTTTATAAGTCTGCCTAGGGGAAAAAGCACAAACTCTTTTCACAAACAGTGAGTTTTTGAGAGAAAACAGAGGAGGGAGAATTAGGGTTTCGACCAAGAACCAAGGCTGAACCAAGGAGAGGAAGAAGGGGTGTTGCTCGTGGGTTAAAACTAGGGCAACAAAGGAGTGGACGACAATCAAGAGGTCGCCGGAAAGTCTAGACAGAGGACAATTAAAGGTTTCAAACTGAAACCTTAAGAGACAAGTTCTATTTTGTCTCTCTCCCGTTGGCCTGTGTTCTGTGCATACCTAGATGATCTTTAGGATTTTAATTGAATATTAATTGAATCTTGCATGGATAATATATGTCAACTTGATCATCTATATGTGTATAAATTGTATCTGAAATAATTCTTGCAAGATTAGGATTCATTGTCTATTCTTAAGGCATTGCAAGTCGATAGCTGTTTTAATTGTAGTAATTAATTCTCACTGTTATAAACAAGGGACTGGGATGACATTGGATATATATTAGACTGTTAAGATCAGTTTTAAGGAAGAACAAAAGGGTAGGAAGAGGCCGGAGACGAAACAGATGATCAGAAATGGAGCAGAAGCGGATCAGTGCTCTCAAAGAGGGAGAGAGCCGGCTCCAGGAGGTTGGGAGCCGGCTTCTCTCTTCACAGAGCCAGCTCCAAGGGCTAGGGAACTGGCTCTATGGTGCATTGAGCCTACTCTGTGGTTTTGAGAGCAGGCTCCCTTGTTTGGTTGCGTTCTGGAACTGTTTTGGACACTGTTTTGGACGTGTTTGGTATTCTGGATTGGTTTAAAGTCTGGACTGAGGATTTCAAAAGTAATTTCATGGGATTTTAAACTCTCTAGTTGTATAATTTGATCCATAGTGCAAATAGAATGAACGGTATAAAAATAACCAACTTTGCACGCTGTTAATGGATAGGAGGAATTAAATTGTTTAGTCTTATTTTAACAATTTAACGGACTGTAGCATAGACTCTAAACATGTCATGACGCTGTATTAGAACTCATATTACATAATTAATGTCTTTACGCCAGTGGATTTAACAGTAGGGAAGTTTAACTAATCTTGTATACTGTTAACGGTTAAAGAGGATTTAATGGCTTAAATTGTGTCTAGCAATTTAACAGAATCCAACATGATTATAAATCTTGTTTTGAATGCATAATGGAGTCATGTAATATCAGACTTGTTTTATGTTTACTTTGCATTTTAATTGCTGAGATATTAAAACTCTGTTATGCAATTACGTGGATTAAATGCTTTGGATTCTCATTGCTAAACTATTAAATAATGTTCTAGCAATTACAGGGATGTTATTTTGGATTCTAGTTGATGAACTGTTTAAATTCTGTTTTTATCAACTATGTGAATTATGTGGAATTTATTTGATGTACCGTTTGAGGTGTTGCATCATTTACGGATCATATGCATTATATGCACTGATATGGGATGGTGGCATATTGGGGATAGATTAGATCAAAATGCTAATTCCTACCTATTCATACATATGGGATGGATTAACTAAAATAGTTAAATCCTACATGGTTGCATGTCTTGTCAACTAAAATAGTTGAACAACATATTAGATGTTTGTTTATATTTCTGTATTAGAAAGGAAATAGATTTAATTAAAACATTTAAATCCTAATTATATGTCGTGTCTTGGCAACGAACATGCACCGGTATGGGACGGTGGCATATTGGGGATGGATTAGATCAAAATGCTAATTCCTACCTATTCATACATATAGAATGGATTAACTAAAATAGTTAAATCCTACATGGTTACATGTCCTGTCAGCTAAAATAGTTGAACAACATATTGGATGTTTGTTTATATTTCTGTATTAGGAAGGAAATGGATTTAATTAAAACATTTAAATCCTAATTATATGTCGTGTCTTGGCAACAAACAGTTGAGCGGGACTACATTGGTTTTGGATGGGAATTTATATATATAATTTATGGTACCGCGATATGAGCTTGAGTCTCAGGATCTTTAGTTAGGGAGCGTATATGCAATGGGATGCATAGCCGGTTATGGTATACCCTGTTAGGCCTAGGTACACATGCCAACCTTTGGGTGCATTTTTGCATGTTGCCTTCTATTCATGTTGGGACCCCCATTGTAGTCTAGTGAGAGTCCTGTAGTGTGGTTATTTATATAATTACAGACTATATAGATATTGTTAAGATATCTAGGATGTATCTGTGTATTGGGTCTCTAGATGGATTTTAGTTATTATAGGACTTGTTCGTGGGCCTGACCCACTATTATTTTTTAGGGATCGGACGGTTCTAGTCTTAGAGCTTGTTCGTGCTGAGCAGAGACGGTCACTTATTCTTTCAACTGCGTAGGATTGCTATTTATATTTAGTTTTGGATTTCCTTGTTTAGTTTAGTTTAATTTCAGTTGGGTTTTGATTAGGGGTCCACTAGATGGATTCCCGAGTTGTAATCATGGAGGATCAGTTGTCTCAGAAGAGTTTATTAATTAATGAAAATTTATTCTGAGGTTTCAGTTTCTAGATTATCATTTTAGTTTCTTTTCAGCAATTTCATTTATTCCTGTTTATCTTAATTGTATTCTGTGTTTGTTTATTGGTAATTGGTATGAAATCCTCGGGTAATCGGGTGTCGGCTTGGCCAACCCACATCTGGAAATCAGGGGGTATCACAGTTGGTATCAGAGCACCCCAAGTTCTAGTGTCCTTAGGAGTGTCTTTCATTGTAGGACTTCCGCGTTACATCTCTTAAAACTTAGAGCCATTTTAGGGTTCGTTGTACTCTATTTACTCATGGATGGGTTTACATATATATATAGTTATATAGTTGACACTGTGAGGAGGATTGGGTTCAAGGCGAAAGCAATAAAGACCCGAAAGAATAAAGAAGTATGTTGTCGAGTTCTTTGCCAGAAGCAGAACTTGGGATTGAAGGTTTAGTTATGGGGTTGCCATTACTTAGAAAGTATAAGCCAAGGAAGGATTAAGGTGTGGGTGTTAGGTCACCGCATATCGGGGCCAACACAACTTCAGTTGTTCTAAAAAAGGAGACAAGCGAATAATAGTAGTCCGAAGAGGATCCTAAGGGAAGAGATTAAAGCGTATCCAAGAAAAAGGATACTAAATCTTCATGATGAATGATTGCACGATGATGAATTTTATTCGCTCATAGTGTAATGAATGATACAAGTAGAGTTGGTGTGAACCAATCTACATATAGTTAAATTTTTTGTATCATCTCTAAGAGAGTTATGTAATAAGTACTCTTCAGGAGTTTAGGATTTGGATGGAGTTCTTGTTAGAACGAAGAAATGGTTAGGTATCACGCTCTGGAGAGTATAGGGATTAGGTTGTAATGTTCTAAGTTTCTTTATAAAGCCACGTTAGATGGTTTGCATTCCTCGTACAAGGAGGATGAGGATTAAGCCCTTTGGTATTTGCTTAGGCAAATGAATGTTGCTTTTAAGGTATGTTCAAGGATATGTTTTGAGGTTGGATGATTACCTACGAAACTGTAAATGGAACTTTTGTGAAATAATTGGACAAGTTGAGTTCAAAGGCGATTTTCTTTTTTGGAATGGATGATGTCTTAAGTAGAATTATAATTTGTTTTTTTTTTTGTGTGTATCATACATGTTTCATTTTTGTAAATTAGTCTGGATTGGGAATATAGTTTAGTTGGGGACACAAGTATGTGATCAGCCAGTTATTGTTTTAATAACATGGAGTAATATCGCTATTTATGCTAGGATTGGGAGCATGTGGTCATAGGATTTGGGAGATATATATAATTCTAGCCAATCTATTGGACCTGGATATGCATCAATATGGTATGCTACTTAGGAGGGGATAGTTAAACTATCAATACGTGTCAAATAATCTAAGACGATTAGTTTGATATGCTTTCTACTAGATATGGATTTGTTTTTTTCCAACGCCCTAATAATGGTGGATGTTCATGTGGCGGTATTCGTGAGGTTATGGTAAATAAGGATCACTGTAATGTCACTATGGTTTATCAAAGGTGTCGGAGGTGCAAAACATCTTCTTAGATATTCTAGGCATTGTCACTAGAATGGAACAAGGATTTTGTCCTAGGAGGTACTTATTAGAATGACGCGAGAGAGGATGGTGGACTGATTAAATCTTCATCAATCTATTCGTAAACAAGACACTATTCACGAGGGTGTCATTTGGAGGAGTTACTGGTGTTACATTTGGAGGAGGAACCAAAGTTTTTACACTGTATAAAATGTGAATTTTTTTTTTAGGGTCATAATTCAGAGTTTTGTGAATTCCAAGGACATAATTCCTTTTGTTAGGGGGGAAGAATGTAATACCCCTAGTGTTCAAAAGGGTATAAATGGGAATTTAAATTTATTTTCTTGTAAGTTTTAGTTGTGTATGTGGCTATGTGGTTTCGTGTTAATTGTTTAAATGAATTAATTGATCGGTTGAGAATTCGATTTACAATAAATCAACCTTCGCAATAGTACGAATCATTGTAAAATATAGCTATTGGTCGGGTAAGTCGAACCACTGGGACTGCGCTAGTTTATGGCAACCAAGGTTTTAAAATTACGTTTAGTTTGATGAAGGGGTATATAGGTTTGTTTGATTTGTCACTTAAAAATAAGAATTTAAATTGCATAGAATAAGAAAGTAAAGAGATAGAGATGATAAAGAAGAGACTAGGGAAGTGACTCCACAACCATTAATAATCATGCTAGGACATGATTTACTTAGGGGAATAACATATATATATAACCATGGGATTTAACAACACAAAATTATTACATTCCCTTCAAGAAATATATGAAGTCAATAGGCAAAAATAACCTATCAAAGCATTACATGCTTTGGTTACCTAAACTAGAATGCAATCTTGGATATGCTTGCTAAGCCAAAGATTATCAAGCCCTTAACCTCATAATGGAAGCATATGAAATAGATCCAAGAATAATCTATCAAAGGGAGATCCTAAGCAATAGATTATCAATTCTCCTAATTATCATGCCAATAACAACACTTCCATAAACTTATCTCCATTGTCACAATGAAAATGTAGCAATATAACCATAAGAGAAAAACAATCTAAGACAAGATATTTAACTCAAAATGATCATGTATAGAAATTGAAGTTTATTACATCAAATAAAGTGCTCTAGCTCATGGAAAAATTACATATATACATTAATCCCCAAAAATAAATCAAAATAAAGCAATGCTTACAAAATGGAGCTTCATCATCTCCCTAGATGGAGGTTTAGTTACCTATAGGAGCAATGGATGAAGGAGAAGAGGAAGTTTCACCCTTCATTTTCGCCTTTCAAGCTTCAAGACCTACCAAGTCCTTCAAAACTCAATAATTCTCTCTCTAAAACTTAGCAAATGTGAGATATCTCTCCTCTAAATGAGATAACCTTCTATATACCCTCAAAACCTACCCCCCATGCTGAAAATCTCAAGCTCCCACCTCTGGCTCACTCTCCACCACATAAAATGAAGATAAGGGAACAAAAATGCTGAAAAAGAGGAGCAGGTGAACTGCCTGCAGAGGGTCGGCGGGCGCCCGCGGAAGCTATGGCTCGGTAGGATGGTACTGGCATGTTTGGCGGGCGCCCACGGCACGACGGCGGGCGCCCGCGAGGTGCGCGGGAGTTATGGCGGGGGCTACTACAAGGCCCCGTGAAAGAGGCCAGAGAGTTTGGGGCTGGCGGGCACATCGCGGGAGCTCCGCGGGCGCCTGCGGAGGCTGCAGCTGCACTTCAATTCTTGATTTTCTACACTTTTCTTCCGGCTGGAGTGATGACACACGTCCTTTATGAAACACTAAGCCATGTCGCCATTCGCCACAAAAACGGTAATAGAAGAGGCTTGCTAGAAAAAAGATGATTTCCTGACACGGCGCATGCATTTCAACATAAATGATGTCAAAACCGCTTCGTTGATCACTCTTGGGAACAAAACCTGAAATCCGAAAGAAAAACACAATTGGAGTTAAACTGTACATTATACTCCATTCATGGATTTAACTAGTGCAAGAAGGGGCGCTTGAATATGCAATATTCGGCACTTATTACACCCCCAAACTTACATTTTGCTAGTCCCTTTGCAAAACAAAATATAGAATCTAGCAAAAATGACACTTGCATCAATCATTATGCAAGAAATTTATCTATGAAGCTCAAATGTAACATGAAATGACAGAAAATTGGAAGAAGTTCCATTAAACAGACTACCTTGCATATATGAAGCCTTAATAATCAAAATGACAAAAAATGAGTTCAATCTTAAATGCATAAATCATTAAGCTTTATATAAAAACTTCAATTATCATCTCATGGATAATCATGAACTCAAACTTTAGTGAAAGTGAGCCGAAATCCCAATATGCGGTTTTAACCCTCTTTTTCAATCTCAAAAACACATTTTCACATCCTTAAATCTCCTTCAAAATGAGGTCCCCATGGCATAGTTTTATTCACAGTGAAACTTTTGTTACTTATTGAGAACTCTATTGTTTAACCCAAAAGAAAGCATACAATTGGTTGTGCAATGCCAAAATCCCTTAAGCTTTCTAACCAACCCATGTAGCAAGCGTTAGGCCAACAACTCCCAAACCAGATGGCTTTAGGGTGCTAAGTGTAGAAACACTCCTAGGGCTTAATAACTCGAGCTGGAAAGGCTATGAACTTTGACGAACCAAATTTATTTATTTATTTATTTTGAATAACTGTGTAATGTCTAGGTTCTTTAAGCTTTCTAACCAACCCATGTAGCAAGCGTTAGGCTAACAACTCCCAAACCAGATGGTTTTAGGGTGCTAAGTGTAGAAACACTCCTAGGGCTTAATAACTCGAGCTGGAAAGGCTACGAACTTCGACTGGTCATTGATTGCTCTTTTTTTTTTTTTTTTTTTTTTTTTTTTTTTTTTTTTTTTTAACTATATGCCAAGGGTATCCATTCATTAGGGTCATCAATTCAAATCAACTGAGTCATGGTCAAGGTCAATTAGGTTGCATGCCTCACAATTGAGATTCCGGTGTGCATCTGTGCGGTGTGAAGCATAGAAGAGTATGATACTCAAAGATAATCTAATTGAAGCATTTATACAAACCTTTTTGAATCCATATGTTCAATAGAATTTCCTCAATTCAAAAATATCATTTACCTCTATACACAAAGTATTCAACACATGCTTCAATCTCCAACAAGTTCCAAGACTACAAAATCATTGCTTCCATTTTTTTTTTTAAATTTTCAGTTTTATACAAATCTATTTGAACAAAATAGCAAATGCAAACACTATACAATACACAATACCCCTAAACTTGAATGACACATTGTCCTTAATGTGTGAAGACAAAGATGTATAAATAAAGAGTATATGGGGTAAAAGGAACAAAAATACCAAGTGAGTGAGGTAACTCCGACATTGTAGCCGCATGCAATCCCATGAAGAGATGCCAAAATGATCTTCCCCCAAACTTGGACATGAAGACCTGTCAAAACACAACTAATATATATATGTAAAAACATAGGTCTCTTAAGAAAATCTAAAACAGAATTAATAACACAAACATGAATTTTATTGAAAGATAAAAATCCACATAAAACACAAATCCACACACAACAAAATCGGCCACAAGTTAATGCCAAAAGTGGTGCCATTTAGAAAGATGAAGTTGGCTTGGGCAATTCATCGAACACCTGGTGTGCAAGACAAAAAGGAAGAGGGCCAAAGGTTGATTAGAAACTTGAAAACCTAAAAATTTTAGCCCTGCAATTGTAATACACAACCCCAAACAAATACCACACCTCCACATAATCAATCCCATTCTCTATTAAGTTAAAAATTGAAAGAAAGAGAGAGAGTAGAAGAAGCTTACCCAAAAATGAAGAACTAAATGCTCCCCTTGATGCAAAATGGGATGATTAGGAAGATGGAAGAAGGATGATGGAGATGGTTAAAGGAGAGGAAGAAGTTATGAAGAATGAGAGGAGAGGAAGAATGGTTTGGGAAAGAGAGGGTGAGATTCGGCTGAGGCTGAGAGAGAGAGGGAGAATATTTGAAATGGGCTAAGAAGTGGGTTTTAATGAGAAACCCGAACATGGGCGGGCGCCCGCGGAACGCATGAGACCACTGCTCAAAATGGCGGGCGCCCACGTGATTCTGGCGGGTGCCCACAGGCCTCATGAGCACACTGCCGGCTTTGGCGGGCGCCCGTAGGTCTATGTAGAAACTGTCTTTGGAAGAAAATGTTGGCCTACAAAGGCCGGGCTGGGGTCGAAGGTGTCTCAAATATGAAATTTAAGCTCTTATAGACCCTAGACACTGTGTAGAACCTCTGGAACGGGATTCGGCACTCAATTGCAAAACTAATATTTTAGAGCCCGAATTTCCCGTGATTTTTGGATTAGTCGAGAAAATTGCCGGAAGGACCTTGAAAAATTCCAAAAATGGTACTGAGACCTTAAAATGACTAAGTAAGCCAAATGTGACTTTTGGAATGCAATTTGAGATAATTCTGTAAGAGGTCACATTTTTGCTATACTTAGCTAATTTCTAAAAAATTCTCGGCCAAGGCAACTTCAAAGAGGGAAGCTTGGAATTTGAAAGAATTGCTTCCCATGAGTGCTAAATTTAACGTCGATAGCTAGATGCACCAAGATCAGGTTAGTCCTCATTACTCTATACCAAGTCTCTCTAGAGAGTCATGCTTCCCCAAATAAGAAAGTTCTTGTAGAAGTGGAGGAAAGAGAGATTGAAGAGAAAAAATGAGAAGAGGAAAGGAAAGACTTCAACCCACTCTTCATTCTCAATGAAGAAATTTGGATTATGGGAAGGTGGATCAAGTGAGGGCACTTCAAGCAAAGACTTGTGAAGGGTCATATTTGGCGTGGGAATTTCTGAAAAAATATCCTTCACACTTTCAACATCCTCCTTACACTTATCCGGTGGTTCGAGCTCAACAGTTTGAGATAACTCAAGAGAGGGAATGGGAGGAGATGCAAGCTCCCAAGAAAAAGATACATTTGATGTTGCCCAAGGAAGAAAGTGAATGGGTGAAGGAATATCAAGCAAAGAATTTACCTCCCAAATAGAATTGTCAACATCAAAATCCTCACAATTGAAATGAGCCAAACAAGCTTTTAGAGGATCCTCCATTGAAGGAGGTGGATCAAGCAAATGATTCTTTAGGGGCTGTTTTGGATTAGGGAAGACAATCTCTTCATCATTATTTTCCTCATTTTTAACCACAAATTCTTCAATTTTTTGTGTGGCAACAATTTGATCTTCAACCACAATTTCTTCATGTTCATATATGGTAACCATTTGATCATTCTCATAATGAAAGTTACTAGGACTAATCTCATCATTCATAGAATTTTCTTTTGGATTGGCCACAAGTTCAATGGGAAATTCTTCTTCCTTTTCATAATTTAGAGCATTAACCATTTGTTGAATTTGGGCAATTTGGTCATCTAACTCAACTCTAGATTGGGAATGAGAATACGTGGTGGATTGCATGCTAACAATATCATCCAACATTTGTTTGTTGGAATCCATCATTTGCTTGTTGATAGACTCCATCATTTGTTTATTTGCAACAATGAACTCATCCAATTGAGATGGTGGAAAAAGAGAAGAGGGCTGGAAATAATGATCATTGGGCTGAAAATTGGCGTGAAAATGTTGCCTATGAGATTGTGGGGCTGAATTTCCCGTGTCATTCCACAAGAAGTTTTGATGGTCTCCTCAACCCGATTCATAACCATTGAAGTATGGATCATTATCCAGTTCAAAGAAATTTTCAGTTGGTTACTCTAGATAAAAATCTGAGAATTGTCCCGTTGGAGGACAATCTTTTGTATGATGTGTATGACTAGAGCAAAATGCACAAAACTCATGTGGTGTGTAGAATTGAGTTGGAAGATAATTACCCCCCATCTAGGACTAATTCGACCTCTTATTGAGATACATGATATATACAACACAAACAAGATACACAATAACCCTTCACCAAAATATCCACATGCAATGATCCCTTTCTCCTCAATTATCAACAAGATAGAAAATAAATGGTCACGACAAGGACCGATGCTTTGCAAAATAGTAAAACAAAAATAGTGTCGACAAGGGCTTCACAAGCTAAATAACACTATACTAAACACATGCTAGATATTCATAATTTGTGAGACTAGAACCTTTAAAAACTTACCGGGAGTCCTTTAGACTTACGATTTTCTCAATTTTCCCTCGGCAAGCCTTGAGTACCTAGAATCTCACTAAAACACTTAGAACACAACAATAATCAAAACCGAACAAGAAAATATCCACAAAACACAATATTCACAATCAAACCAAAGTTAATCCTAGAACCTCGGTTGCAAAACCGTTTGCAATCCCCCGCAACGGCGCCAAAAATTGATCGCTTGAGAATTCGATCTATAATAAATCAACCTTCGCAATAGCATGAATCATTGTAAAATAGGGCTATTGGTCGGGTAAGTCGAACCACTGGGACTACGCTAGTTTATGGCAACCAAGGTTTTAAAATTACGTTTTGTTTGATGAAGGGGTATAGAGGTTTGTTTGATTTGTCACTTAAAACTAAGAATTTAAATTGCATAGAATAAGAAAGTAAAGAGATAGAGATGATAAAGAAGAGACTAGGGAAGTGACTCCACAACCATTAATAAGCATGCTAGGACATGATTTACTTAGGGGAATAACATATATATATAACCATGGGATTTAACAACACAAAATTATTACATTCCCTTCAAGAAATATATGAAGTCAATAGGCAAAAATAACCTATCAAAGCATTACATGCTTTGGTTACCTAAACTAGAATGCAATCTTGGACATGCTTGCTAAGCCAAAGATTATCAAGCCCTTAACCTCATAATGGAAGCATATGAAATAGAATCCAAGAATAATCTATCAAAGGGAGATCCTAAGCAATAGATTATCAATTCTCCTAATTATCATGCCAATAACAACACTTCCATAAACTCATCTCCATTGTCACAATGAAAATGTAGCAATATAACCATAAGAGAAAAACAATCTAAGACAAGATATTTAACTCAAAATGATCATGTATAGAAATTGAAGTTCAATACATCAAATAAAGTGCTCTAGCTCATGGAAAAATTACATACATACATTAATCCCCAAAAATAAATCAAAATAAAGCAATGCTTACAAAATGGAGCTTCATCACCTCCCTAGATGGAGGTTTAGTTACCCATAGGAGCAATGGATGAAGGAGAAGAGGAAGCTTCACCCTCCATTTTCGCCCTTCAAGCTTCAAGACCCACCAAGTCCTTCAAAACTCAATAATTCTCTCTCTAAAACTTAGCAAATGTGAGATATCTCTCCTCTAAATGAGATAACCTTCTGTATACACTCAAAACCTACCCCCCATGCTGAAAATCTTGAGCTCCCACCTCTGGCTCACTCTCCACCACATAAAATGAAGATAAGGGAACAAAAATGCTAAAAAAGAGGAGCAGGTGAACTGCCTGCAGAGGGTCGGCGGGCCCGCGGAAGCTATGGCTCGGTAGGATGGTACTGGCATGTTTGGCGGGCGCTCGCGAGGTGCGCAGGAGCTATGGCGGGGGCTGCTGCAAGGCCCCGCGAAAAAGGTTAGAGAGTTTGGGGCTGGCGGGCGCATCGCGGGAGATTCGCAGGCTCCCGCAGAGGCTACAGCTGCACTTCAATTCTTGATTTTCTACACCTTTCTTCAGGCTGGAGCGATGACACACGTCCCTTATGAAACACTAAGCCATGTCGCCATTCGCCACAAAAATGGTAATAGATGAGGCTTACTAGAAAAAAGATGATTTCCCGACACGGCGCATGCATTTCAACACAAATGATGTGAAAATCGCTTCGTTGATCACTCTTGGGAACAAAACCTGAAATCCGAAAGAAAAACACAATTGGAGTTAAACTGTACATTATACTCCATTCATGGACTTAACTAGTGCAAGAAGGGGCGCTTGAATATGCAATATTCGGCGCTTATCATTAATTGTCTAATTTTGTTTAATTTTAAAGGGTGTGCTTATATGGTTTCATGTATATGTTTTAAATTCTGTATTTGTTTACTTCGCTATTGGTTAATTGTTTAATTATTTAATTAATTAATTTATTTTAATTGAAGTATATGCTTATGTGGTAGTTAAATGTTTAATTAAATGTATTCTTTTTAATTTTAAATGGAGTTTGGACTTAGATAGGATGAGTGGACAATTTGGTTAGCGTAAATGGGTACAGTTTTTACTCATAGATGGGTATACATGTATATATGGGTATATGTGTATACTTAATTATTAATTACAAATAATGGTTAAATTAATTACATTGTTAATTTAATTATTAATCATTAATAATGGTGAAATTAATTATTTAGTATGTATGTATTATATACTTTTAGGGTTTTATATATTTATGAAGTGCTGACTTATATATATATATATATATATATATATATATTGGTTTATATTTTTATAGTTTTCTTTTCGTTGTTCTTTTCCACATCCTCACACAACTAGAATTTGGTTTTATTAGAAGCCTATATATATATATCTTTATAAGTCTGCCAAGGGGAAAAAACACAAACTCTTTTCACAAACAGTGAGTTTTTGAGAGAAAACAGAGGAGGGAGAATTAGGGTTTTGGCCAAGAACCAAGGCTGACCCAAGGAGAGGAAGAAGGGGTGTTGCTCGTGGGTTGAACCTAGGGGAAAAAAAGGAGTGGACGACAATCAAGAGGTCATCGGAAAGTCTAGACAGAGGACGGTTAAAGGTTTCAAACCGAAACCTTAAGAGGCATGTTCTATTCTGTTTCTCTCCCATTGGCCTATGTTCTGTGCATACCAAGATGATCTCTAGGATTTTAATTGAATATTAATTGAATCTTGCATGCATAATATATGTCAACTTGATCATCTGTATGTATTTAAATTCTATCTGAAATAATTCTTGCAAGATTAGGATTTGTTGTCTGTTTTTAAGG
Source organism: Cornus florida (assembly GCF_030987335.1). Taxonomy (NCBI): domain Eukaryota; kingdom Viridiplantae; phylum Streptophyta; class Magnoliopsida; order Cornales; family Cornaceae; genus Cornus; species Cornus florida. Next base: position 53,239,765 of record NW_026775574.1, on the reverse strand, counting down.
CATAGCAAGTCGGTAGCTGTTTTAGTTGTGGTAATTAATTCTCGCTGTTATAAACAAGGGACTGGGGTGACATTGGATATATATTAGACTGTTAAGATCTGTTTTAAGGAAGAACAGAAGGGTAGGAAGAGGCCGAAGATGAAACAGATGATCAGAAACGGAGTAGAAGCGGATTAGTGCTCTCAAAGAGGGAGAGAGCCGGCTCTAGGAGGTTGGGAGCCGGCTCCCCTCTTCACAGAGTAGGCTCCAAGGGCTAGGGAGCCGGCTTTATGGTGCATTGAGCCTACTCTGTGGTTTTGAGAGCAGGCTCCCATGTTTGGACGCATTCTGGAACTATTTTGGGCAATGTTTTGGACGTGTTTGGTATTCTGAATTGGTTCAAGGTCTAGATTGAGGATTTCAAAAGTAATTTCATGGGATTTTAAACTCTCTAATTGTATAATTTGATCCGTAGTGCAAATAGAATGAACGGTATAAAAATAACCAAATTTGCACACTGTTAAAGGATAGGAGGAATTAAATTGTTTAGTCTTATTTTAACAATTTAACGGACTGTAGCATAGACTCTAAACATGTTTTGATGTTGTATTAGAACTTGCATTGCATAATTAATGTCTTTATGCCAGTGGGTTTAACAGTAGGGAAGTTTATCTAATCTTGCATACTGTAAACGATTAAAGAGGATTTAATGGCTTAAATTGTGTTTAGCAATTTAACGGAATACAACATGATTATAAATCTTGTTTTGAATGCATAATGGAGTCATGTAATTATCAGACTTGTTTTATATTTACTTTGGATTTTAATTGCTGAGATATTAAAAATTTGTTCTGCAAGAATGTGGATTAAATGCTTTAGATTTTCATTGCTAAACTATTAAATAATGTTCTACCAATTACAAGGATGTTATTTTGGATTCTAGTTGATGAACTATTTAAATTCTATTTTTATCAACTATGTGGATTATGTGAAATTTATTTGATGTATCGTTTGAGGTGTTGTATCATTTACGGATCATATGCATTATATGTACTAGTATGGGACGGTGGCATATTGGGGATGGATTAGATCAAAACACTAATTCCTACCTATTCATACATACGGAATGGATGAACTAAAATAGTTAAATCTTGCATGGTTGCATGTCCTGTCAACTAAAACAGTTGAACGACATATTGGATGTTTGTTTATATTTCTGTATTAGGAAGGAAATAGATTTAATTAAAATATTTAAATCCTAATTATATGTCATGTCCTGGTAACGAACAATTGAGCGGCACTGTAATGTCCTGGTCTTTTTCCTTCATTTCCTTCTTCTCAGATTTTTACGGATATTTTTTTTTTCCGTTGTCTTTCCTTTCTGAGTTTGGTTTCTCGTTGATTAGTGTCGTCTCGAGTACTCTGAATTGATTTTTGAGACTAGTTCGTGTGGATTGACAACTTCCTTTGAGGACCGAGTTATTTCCACATTTTTCATTTTTTTAAACTATTCACCTTCTTGTCCTTTTCCCTATTTCGTCCTTTTCCCTATTTTGTCTTTTCCCCGTTTGTGACTTTGTTTGCATAACCACACTTCTTATGTTCAGAGTTGGTTTATGACTTCACGTATCTTTATCTTGAGTGGTTTCTATGAAATACGTATCTTGACTTTTGCAAGAAAGTACTCTGGTTGCTCTCGGTGTCCGTAGGGGCATGGATACAAAGTTCTTGGAACTTTTTCTTTTCTTGAGGTGCTTTTCGTAAATATCTTTTGAAGATATTTTATTTCAGGGGTTTTTAAGAAAATATTTTTGGAAGATATTTTCATTCTGGGCCATAAGTGTAGTTTTCACTTTTTGGAGGGGCTATTGTGCAATTAATGAAAGTTATTGCAAAATGTCTTGTTTTGAGCCTGGATCCTCGTGCAAGATTCATTTTCACATTTCGTCGAGTCGTGTACTCTTGGAATTTCCTCCTGGTCGATGTTTTCCAGTTTTAGGATTTCTGGCCCCGGTTTGCGCCAAACTTGTTTTGGGCATAACTTTCTGCTCGGGACTTGGTTCTTGATGCCGTTTCTTCTGTTATTCATATTTTCTCATTTATAATCTTTTTTGTTCATAGAGTTTTTCCATTTGAGTGTGTCTGCTCAAATTTCACTTTTTCGGATCTGGCGGGACTCGTTCGGGGCACTTTTTGAGATTTCTATAAAAGGGGGGTGGGATATTTTATTTTTTCATCTTCCCCACTCTCTTGCATGACTTGAAGCTTCCATGGAAGCCCAAGAGAGGCTGCCACCTTCTCTCTCCTCTTTCGAGCTTCATTCATTTGTCAGAACATAGTAAGGCCCTTGCGTTTTGTGTTTGTGTTGACTATGCGCTTCTTTCACCCTTATTAGAACCCATTTCTAGCGAAATTTTGAGTTTGCTTTTGAGGTCAAGTTGGGATTTTGATGGGGCTTTCATGGGGGTTATGCTCACGGCGTTGTCCCTGACAAAACCTAGTAGTTTCGTCGGATTCGGAGCCGTTCCATTTTGATGGCTTTTGAGATTTTCATCTCAAATTGAGGTAGGAAATGTTTTAGGATTATTTGTGTGTTGTATTGTGTGTTTTTCATGATTATACAATATATATGTATGCCTTGAATCAAGTCTAGAAAGTTAGTAATTTTTATTTTTTTGTACAAGATCTAAAATTCATGATAATATATAACTTTGATTTGAATTGTGGCATGCTAGAAGATTTAGTTTTAATATGTTTGTTAACATATATTAAATTGGGATTGATTGGATAAAAATTACATATTTTATTTAATATTTATCTTTTGTGAAAGATTAAATTCCATGGCCGTACCTAGCATGAAATTGACTTGTGATATGCTTTTAAATTATGTCTTGACATGTTGTTTAACATACTTTAATTTGAGAGCATTTGGACAAGTATGAAAATCTAAAGATTTTAATTAAAATCTAATTAAGGGTTCCATTGGCCTAACTAAGTGTTTAACTTGATATTTGTGATAACTTTGACTTATGTTCTAGCATATATTAATTTGGAACCATTTGATGTTGTTTTAGAAGTTAGGGATTTGATTATCATGATTTGATTAAATTCCACTTTATTGTTCTTATGGCCTAATCGAGTTTTGATGTGGTGTACGTAATGACCATGCTATATTGTTTATCATGTATTAATTGTAGGCCATTTGATTGAGATTTGAAACCTAGGGAATTTAATTAGTTTATTGATTAAATTCCGTTTCAATTGTATTATTGATTAACTCATGTATTTGACATTGATAGTATGTTTAAAGCATGACTTTTGACTTATAATGAATTTATGAGTTTGTGTTCTCAATATTGGATTATATTGTTATAGCGTGTAACGAGTCGCACACTGAAGATTCGCCATGTGATGTTATTATAGCGCGTAACGAATCGCACTCTAAAGATTCGACATTTGTCATCCTTTAGTAGTTGTGGATTTAGAGCATGTATTGTGTGGTTTCGACCTACTTGTGCATGAAGGTAGTGTCGTGTACTGTTTAATACGTATATAAGTTGTTAACTTATTTATTTTGGAGTCTTAGGACATTGTTAAGCTAAGATGGCTGGAGTTTGGCTCTATTACGAGGACGTGAGTCCTCTAAGTCGTTGGGATAGTGCGCACTAGGGGTGGTATGACCACAGGTTAATGCCCGGAATAACCATTGAGTTTCGGCAGAATTCTGAGTTAGGATGTCCAAGTCTTCCATTATTTGTTTTCGCATTCAATTCTAAGTTGGCAATCATGATTATACTGTGACTTGTGGTTTTGGCTATTGGTGATTTTGATGTTGATAAGTACATCCATGTTTTATGATTTTAATAAATCATTTTAATGTTGTTAAGTACATTCATGTTTATGATTTTAATAAATTATTTTAATGTTGTTAAGTACATTCATGTTTATCATTTTTAAATAAATCATTGTGAGTTTTTGATGTTGTCAAGTACATTCATGTTGTGTTGTTCAAATGTAAATTAGGAATGATCTTATAGATTCATTTGGAACATAGACGTTAGGTGGCATTATCATTTATGTCATTTTCGTTCATTAGATTTCAAATTGATGACTTTGAGAATCTATGTTTGTTACTTTGAATAGCATTCTCGTATGTTGTTTGAATTGCATGAATGATGTGATTTATGCTAGAAATGATCTTAGGTAGCTTAGGATGCTCCCTGAGTCTCACATCGACATAGACGCTAGGTGGAATGAACCACAATGATTAAATCATGCAAATTTGTAAAACGTAGGTCGATGCATGCTCATTTCCTACGAGTAGCTTTATGTTACTCACCCCTACGATATTGGGGCATATTTCTGGTACAGGATACGAGATTGGAGTTTTGCACTTGCTTTGGGTGAATTGCAGAGTTGAAGTTTCCTTAGAAGCTTTCTTGTTCACTTGCTAGTGTTGGCATGTTTGGTTTTACCCATGAAATGTAATTTTTCTAACTTAGAGGTTTAACATGTCAAATGTTGTAAATGAATTGTAATAAGGCCATAGGCCATTGTAGTATGATTAAAATGTCATTTTACATTTGCGCATATGCTCACATCATCATAAGGTAGCATTTAATGAAATTTGATCATGCAATGGGGGATTCAAATGAGACTTAAGGTCCATTTTCTGAATTTGTGCATAGCAGGTTCATTCTCAGCATTTTTGCCTATTTTGATCGACCGGTGGGTTGTTTCGGTCGACCGAACTCATTTGATTTTTGGTTTGAATTGTAATTCATCAATTCCAGTAGCCATTTTCTGTTTTCGTGGCTATTTCGGTCAACTGATGGTTCATTTCGGTCGACCAAAGTGAAGGTTCTTTTCCTTCTTCTTTCTGGCCCATTTCGGCATACTGAAGCTCCATTTCGGTAGACCGAAATGGAGCTGTCTTGTGAGCTTTGGTTGGTCTGTTGCTCAGGCATGTTCGCTCCATTTGTTGTTTGTATAAAGACTTCGTTTACATCGTTCAAGCCATTTTTGGTGTACTAGGTCTAGTTTGAACTAGATCTTGTTCTTTTGGTTGTCATTGGTGCTAAAGGGTACTAATTGACCTTTCATTCTAGTTTTAGCTTCCGCATTTCGGATCCGTTATCGAATCATTTTTCGGTTCATCATTGACGCACCGGGTTGAAAAACTTGGGCCGTCACAAGTGGTATTAGACCTCCTTGGTTTGAATACCTTGGACGACGGGTTTTCGGTACATATCATGCTTTTGTTACCATGCTCTATATGTTTATATGCTTCATGATAACATGTTTTGGTTTGATAACATGCTTATGTGCTTACGTGCTGTATGTGGTATGCTATCTGTTTAGCTTATTTTATTCTAATGTTAAGAGCATAACATGTGATGTATGCTAGATTGGATTTATATATGCATAACTGTGTTGCATATTTGGCATGACATGGGATTGGTCATTGAGGCACGAGTTTAGGTTGATGGTGATTGTAGTCACAGTTTCGTGGTGGTTCAGGTTGTTGTCGACCTAGCATTGGGTTTGAGGTAGGTGGTAAGTCACCTTTTGTTTGGGCTCTTGTGAGATGAGTCATTTGGTGTTGCCGTAGTACTGGATTTGTTGGTTTTGGGCCATTATGAGGTTATAGACCTCTTGGAAGATTCCTCTGGAACTTGCATTTTTCGTGGGGGGGTACGTTGTGGGCGGGTGCATGGCACTGTCATGCTACCGTTCTGGCATGCTACAAGTGCAGTTCGGATGGAGTCAGTGTTGGTTTTGTTTTGATAGGCGTTGTCCTTTTGATCGATGATGATGGTTGTTTTAGAGATCGGTCATGGTGATTGATTTGGTTGTTGTAGGCGTGGCTATAGTTGCCATTCTCTTGAGGAGTTCATACGTGATGACGCTTTTGGGATCAAGTCGATTGATTGATGTTTCGAGTAGAGAGAGTATTGCATTGTTAGTGTCACCTTTAGATTCAGAGATGGATTTTTAGAGTCTTACCATTGTGGTAAGGGCTCACATTTGTTTTGAGACAGGTGGTTGTCACATTAGTTTTTAGAGTCAGTTTGTGGCTAGGACTGGTCTTTCTTTTTGCCTAGGCACTCTAGGACACGATGTCTATAGGGTTCATTGTTGCATCATTTTCATTTCATACAGTTTCGTTACTACCATGTTAGTAGTATGATTTATATTATTGTGATGCATGAGTAGGTGGAAGTGTATCCACATTTGTCTTCTTATTGTGTGGCTTTAGCATGCCTTCTTTATATGCTTAGAGATGCCATGTTGCTATTGCGCTTTAGTGACATGATTTTGTGCTTACGTGGAGACGTGCTGCATGTACCCTTGATTTTATCTATGTGAGTAGATTCACTTATCTGGTAGTTGTATTTCCTTGTCATATGTATGACTTCTAGGTTTGGTTTTCCCATTCGTTTCCCTCGGTCGCATGTAGTGTGTATATAAATTTCCACAATGGTTTTGTGTTGGTTCGTGTTAGGGATTTTACAAGGAGTGAATCTCTTCTCTTCGTTGCGTTGTGCACGGTTTTTGGGGTAGGTTGGTCTGTGAGGATCACCATTGTTGTCTTGAGTCCTTGGTGAGGATTTGATGGATTTTGGTTGACTTACTTCCATGTAGGGGATGAAGTCTTTGGCCTTGTTGTCTTTCATTCAGAGATGGATTCGTAGTGTTATCCTTCTTAGGACTAGCTGTTTCCTTTCTTTCGTGTCTTCCCTTGGGGAGTTTTTGCCGTGGTTATTGGCGGAGTTGTGGTGCTCAGAGTGAGTTGATCGGTGTGAGGTTATTTTTTGGGGACTTATGTCCATATCATTGAGGATTTGTTTGATTGAGAGGTGAGTTCGATGCTCTTTTGAGAATGTCTTTTAGAAACTTATTTCCGTTTTGGAGACCTGGATGTGGTTAACTTTTAGGAGAAGTTTTGGAGGATCGCTGTTGTATATGACTTGTTTGTGGAGTTTTCTCGTCCTAGCTATGGCTAGGCGTAGTTTTGAGGAATTGTACTTCTAGTGATTAGTTGTGGATTGAAATTAAGGAATTTTGATTTAGTTTGGTGTTGCCAAGCACGGTTTTAAGAGATTCATTTTGTGACCTTAATTGTCAGGATTTTGATATGTGTGCCACTTGGTGGACTTGTATTTTGGGGATTTAGTTATCCGTGATAGGGATGTGGATCTGATGTTTGATCATGGTGATTGGTCTTATAGTTGATCTGTTTCAGGGAGAAATGTAGGACTTTCGATGAAATGTCTTATTGGGAGATTTGTTCTAATTTTTGTCGGCGTTGATTTGTTTGTCAGACTTTAGATTCTCGATTGATATTGTTGGTAGTATTGTTTTGAGACATTGGAGTTGTTGATTGTTGTATTGAGGACTTGAGGCCTTAAGCATAATGGTTCCTATAACATTGTTGTCAAAGTTTGGGATTAGCCAGGATGGTCAAGAACGTCTTTGGCCATATTCCAACTCTCACAAATGCCTGGTTTCCACATTGCTTTTGGCTATGACCGTTTTGTGACATTGATGTCATTGGTATTGAGAGTTTCATGGGTAGACCTAGTGGGGGGCAGGTTATGAATTAGTGCCTTATACTGTCATTCTACCGTACAAAGTTGTGTATTGTGGGCGAGTGCTAGTTGTCGTCGATGCTACCTTACTGATGAGTAAGTGTGGGCGGGCATTAGGTACTGTCATTGCTACCACACATTTGAGTACATCGTGGGTGGGTTTTGGTCACTATTCATACTGCCACGTTGTGTTTGTTCTGTACTCTGATCTGATACGTAGTTATCTTGGAGATCTTTTGGTGGTCGTTTTTGGATCGGTATGATGGTTCATCTGGAGGGATGTTTACGGTTGTTGTTTTCCATTTTCTTGTCCGACCTTGGGTTATGTGTGTGAGTTCAGACTTGTCGTGTGGCCATGTGGTCACTTTTCCTTCGAGAGGTTGTCTTGTAATGAGCACGTGGGTGCGAATGACACTGGTTTGGGTGTTCCTTTTAGCTTGGAGGTCGCTGTTGTGGCATGTTGTGTGGGGTACTCGGAGATGTACTTCGTAGTTATCCTGGTTTCGCCTTTTGTAAGTTGAGGCTGGATTTCGAGGACCAAATCCCTTTAAGGTGGGAAGGTTGTAGTGACCCGGTCTTTTTCCTTCCTTTCCTTCTTCTTAGATTTTTACGGATATTTTTTTTTTTTTTTTTTTTTTTTTTTTTCTGTTGTCTTTCCTTTCTGAGTTTGGTTTCTCGTTGATTAGTGTCATCACGAGTACTCTGGAATGATTTTTGAGACTAGTTCGTGTGGATTAACAACTTCCTTTGAGGACCGAGTCATTTCCACATTTTTCGTTTTTTGACACTATTCACCTTTTTGTCCTTTTCCTTATTTCGTCCATTTCCTTATTTTGTCTTTTTCCCGTTTGTGACTTTGTTAGCATAACCACACTTCTTGTGTTCGGAGTTGGTTTATGACTTCACGTATCTTCATCTTGAGTGGTTTCCATGAAATACGTATCTTTACTTTTGCAAGAAAGTACTCTGGTTGCTCCCGGTGTCCGTAGGGGCATGGATGCAAAGTTCTTTGGAATCTTTTTTTTTCTTGGGGTTCTTTTTGTAAATATCTTTTGAAGATATTTTATTTCAGGGGTTTTTAAGAAATTATTTTTGGAAGATATTTTCATTCTGGGCATAAGTGTAGTTTTCACTTTTTGGAGGGGCCATTGTGCAATTAATGAAAGTTATTTCAAAATGTCTTATTTTGAGCCTGGATCCTCGTGCAGGATTCATTTTCACATTTCGTTAAGTCATGTAATCTTGGAATTTCCTCCTGGTCAATGTTTTCCAGTTTCAGGCTTTCTGGCCCCGGTTTGCGCCAAACTTGTTTTGGGCATAACTTTCTACTCGGGACTACGTTTAAATTGCCATTGTGCAATTAATGAAACTTGTTTTGGGCAAACTTGTTAACATATATTAAATTGGGATTGATTGGATAAAAATTGCATATTTTATTTAATATTTATCTTTTGTGAAAGATTAAATTCCATGGCCGTACCTAGCATGAAATTGACTTGTGATATGCTTTTAAATTATGTCTTGGCATGTTGTTTAACATACTTTAATTTGAGAGCATTTGGACAAGTTTGAAAATGTAGAGATTTTAATTAAAATGATTAATTAAAATCTAATTAAGGGTTCCATTGGCCTAATTAAGTGTTTAACTTCAATATGTTTATTAACATATATTAAATTGGGATTGATTGGATAAAAATTGCATATTTTATTTAATATTTATCTTTTGTGAAAGATTAAATTCCATGGCCGTACCTAGCATGAAATTGACTTGTGATATGCTTTTAAATTATGTCTTGGCATGTTGTTTAACATACTTTAATTTGAGAGCATTTGGACAAGTTTGAAAATGTAGAGATTTTAATTAAAATGATTAATTAAAATCTAATTAAGGGTTCCATTGGCCTAATTAAGTGTTTAACTTGATATTTGTGATAACTGTGACTTATGTTCTAGCATATATTAATTTGGAACCATTTGATGTTGTTTTAGAAGTTAGGGATTTGATTATCATGATTTAATTAAATTCCACTTTATTGTTCTTATGGCCTAATCGAGTTTTGATGTGGTGTATGTAATGACCATGCTATATTGTTTATCATGTATTAATTGGAGGCCATTTGATTGAGATTTGAAACCTAGGGAATTTAATTAGTTGATTGATTAAATTCCGTTTCTATTGTATTATTGGTTAACTCATGGATTTGACATTGATAGTATGTTTAAAGCATGACTTTTGACTTATAATGAATTTATGAGTTTATGTTTTCAATATTTGATTATATTGTTATAGCGTGTAACAAGTCGCACACTGAAGATTCGTCACGTGATGTTATTATAGCGCGTAACGAATCGCGCTCTGAAGATTTGACATTTGTCATCCTTTAGTAGTTGTGGATTTAGAGCATGTATTGTGTGGTTTCGACCTACTTGTGCATGAAGGTAGTTTCGTGTACTGTTTAATACGTATATAAGTTGTTAACTTATTTATTTTGGAGTCTTGGGACATTGTTAAGCTGAGATGGGTAGAGTTTGGCTCTAGTACGGGGACGTGAGTCCTCTAAGTCATTGAGATAGTGCGCACTAGGGGTGGTATGACCATGGGTTAATGCCCGGAATAACCATTGAGTCTCTGCAGATTTCCGAGTTAAGATGTCCAAGTCTTCTGTTATTTGTTTTCGCATTCAATTTCAAGTTAGCAGTCATGTTTATATTATGACTTGTGGTTTTAGCTATTGGCGATTTTGATGTTGATAAGTACATCCATGTTTTATGATTTTAACAAATCATTTTAATGTTGTTAAGTACATTCATGTTTATGATTTTAATAAATCATTTTAATGTTGTTAAGTACATTCATGCTTATGATTTTTAAGTAAATCATTGTGAGTTTTTGATGTTGTCAAGTACATTCATGTTGTGTTGTTCAAATGTAAATTAGGAATGATCTTATAGATTCATTTGAAACATAGACGTTAGGTGGCATTATCATTTATGTCGTTTTCGTTCTTTAGATTTCAAATTGATGACTTTGAGAATCTATGTTTGTTACTTTGAATAGCATGCTTGTATGTTATTTGAATTGCATGAGTGATGTGATTTATGCTAGAAATTATCTTAGGTAGCTTATGATGCTCCCTGAGTCTCACATCGACATGGACGCTAGGTGGAATGAACCACAATGATTAAATCATGCAAATTTGTAAAACGTAGGTCGATGCATGCTTATTTCCTACGAGTAGCTTTATGTTACTCACCCCTATGAAACTGGGGCATATTTCAGGTACAAGATACGAGATTGGAGTTTTGCACTTGCTTTGGGTGAATTGCAGAGTTGAAGTTTCCTTAGAAGCTTTCTTGTTCACATGCGAGTGTTGGCATGTTTGGTTTTACCTATGAAATGTAATTTTTCTAACTTAGAGGTTTACATGTCAAATGTTGTAAATGAATTATAATAAGGCCATAGGCCATTGAAGCATGATTAAAATGTCATTTTACATTTGCGCGTATGCTCACATCATCATAAGGTAGCATTTAATGAAATTTGATCATGCAATGGGGGATTCAAATGAGACTTAAAGTCCATTTTCAGAATTTGTGCATAGCAAGTTCATTCTCAGCATTTTTGCCTCTTTCGGTCGACCGGTGGGTTATTTCGGTCGACCGAACCCCTTTGATTTTTAGTTTAAACAGTAATTCGTCAATTCCAGTAGCCATTTTCAGTTTTCGGGGCTATTTCGGTCAACCGATGGGTCATTTCGATCGACCGAAGTGAAGGTTCTTTTCCTTCTTCTTTTTGGCCCATTTCGGTATACCGAAGCTCCATTTCGGTCGACCGAAATGGAGCTATCTTGTGAGCTTTGGTTGGTCTGTTGCTCAGGTATGTTCGTTCCATTTGTTGTTTGTATAAAGACTTTGTTTACATCGTTCAAGCCATTTTTGGTGTACTAGGTCTAGTTTGAACTAGATCGTGTTCTTTTGGTTATCGTTGGTGCTATAGGGTACTAATTGACCTTGCATTCTAGTTTTAGCTTCCGCATTTTGGATCCGTTATCGGATCATTTTTTGGTTCATCACTGACGCACCGGGTTGAAAAACTTGGGCCGTCATAGGCACTACTTTGGTTTTGGATGGGAATTTATATATATAATTTATCGTATCGCGATATGAGCTTGAGTCTCAGGATCGTTAGTTAGGGAGCGTATATGCAATGGGATGCATAGCTGGTTATGATGGTTGAGGTATACCCTGTTAGGTCTATGTACTCATGCCCACCTTTGGGTGCATTTTTGCATATTGCCTTCTATTCAGGTTGAGACCCCCATTGTAGTCTAGTGAGAGTCTTGTAGTGTGGTTTTATATATATAATTATGGACTATATAGATATTGTTAAGATATCTAGAATGTATCTGCGTATCGGGTCTCTATTTGGATTATAGTTAGCATAGAACTTGTTCATGGGCCTGACCCACTATTATTTTTCAGGGATCGGACGGTTCTAGTCTTAGAGCTTGTTCGTGCTGAGGAAAGACGGTCACTCATTCTTTCGACTGCGTAGGATTACTATTTATATTTAGTTTTGGATTTCCTTGTTTAGTTTAGTTTAATTTTAGTTGGGTTTTGATTAGGGATCTACTAGATGGATTCCCGAGTTGTAATCATGGAGGATCAGTTGTATCAGAGGAGTTTATTAATTAATGAAAATTTATTCTGATGTTTCAGTTTTTGGATTATCATTTTAGTTTCTTTTCAGCAATTTTATTTATTCCTGTTTATCTTAATTATATTCTGTGTTCGTTTATTGCTAATTGGTATGATATCCTCAGGTAAACGGGCATGGGCCTGGCCATCCCGCATCCGATAATCCGGGGGTATCACATCATGTGTCGATGTGGTGGTGTGGATTCAAGGAGTTATCTTGGCTGACGAGGTGTGTTAGGTGGGACCAAGTGTCCAATCCGTTTGATTATTAAAGATCTCATTTTAAGGATTTTTGTCTTGGGTACAGGATAGTGCGCTTTACTGATTTGGTGACTAGTGTTTATGCAGGCATTGGGAGATTTATTGTTTAATCATCTTGAGGTTGTTAAGTGTAATGATTGTCGTATAGTGCGATTAGTAGTCGTTGATGTGGTTATGTGATGGTGTAGCTATGTGTTAGATAGCGAGTGCTTGGTCTGACGGACATGTATAGAATTGGGATTTTGGGTGTCCTTTGAAGGATGAGTTGAGGTTGGATGTTGTCTTAATTAGTGGTCTAGTGATTGCTCTTTTCTTGAGCTTTGGAGCCTTTTGTGGCTGTGTAGAATAGGCCGATGTCCATTTTGAGTCAGGCGTAAGGTCTAGTTGGTCTTGTGTTACGATGAGATGAGAAATGGGTACCCGCATTGGGTTTTTGTGGTAGTGGTGTGTGATTTCCTGGTGACATCCAGCGTCAAAGGTAATAATGTTAGTGAGTTCATGGTCTTGGGGTTTTGTGAGGTTTTCTCGGGAAGGTGTGTGGCTGTAAGCCTCCTTCTTTAAGGAGTGGCCGTCGCTTTAACCAAAGCTTGCAAAAGGACTAAGATGAGTGTGGCCAAGTTCTACATTTATAATTTGCCACTACTACCATTCACTAAAAATATAGTTGAGTTAAGCTAAGATGCAATTAAACTAAATTAAACAATAATGCAATAGAGGTAAAATAAGAGAGAGAAATCTTGGGGTTTAGAGATCACCACTAAGTATAACTCTTCTACACCCTTAATGAATGATTAATGAGGAGAAATGCATGTATTGTAACAATGGTGTGTGTGTGGTTGTTTCAACAAATATGGATGACAAACTAAGCATATATTGTCTAAGCAACATAGTGGATAGCACAACATATCAAATTAGGCCATTAATCCTTTCTTTAAGCTCACAACCAAACACAACTCAAATTAGAGAAATATGCCACTTGCATTCATAAGTATGGAACATCAAACACAAGCATGGATTGTCCTCCCATTTAACATCTAAACTACCACTACACTACAATTAGGCTAATGACATGAAATTAAACTAATTAAACTAAGGGAGAGGAACAATCCATCAAGAAATGAGTATGAATTATCAAATAAACCACAAGAACATTCCATTAAGCTCTATGTCCTGACAATATCTAGATCTATAGCATTAATACACCTAGACTTGCATCAATACCACAAGAAATAGAGACAAACACATGAACATCTATTCTAGCATACATAGACATATGGATAGAATGAAATGATCAATAAAGCATTAAACCATACAAATCATTGAATAAACAAGATCTATATATATAAAAGTTTCAAAACATGTATCACAATACAAATCCCCTCAAAAATACATAAATCAAGATGTAGAAAGCATGCTTAGGGCTAACTCTAGCCCCAAGAGGATGTCTAGCCACTCATGGATGATGTCTCCCAACCCTCAAGGGCAAGCTCCATAGAAGAAATCTGCTCCTTGGTTGATGAAGAGTCTCCAATGGTGTCTCTAGCCTCTTCCTCCTCTTTTCTTCATCACTAAGTGTTTTTCTCTCCTAGTATGTGTGTCTAAAGATATTCTCAAAAAGTGGCTCATATTCCTTATATAGGTAGGTTAAAAATCACCCTAAATGAGCTGGGCTCGTACAGCAAAAATTCCTCAATGATTGGATATGAGACAACTTTTAGTGAGTTGGAATTTGGATTTTCTCAGGATTTGGAAAGTTCGATCGATCAAACTTGAGGTTGGATCGATCAAACATGGTTGAGATCTATCGAACTTGAGTTGGATCGATCCTCAATGGCGGCACCTTTTTGGATAAAAACAAATCTGAGATATTTTGAAGATATTTTTGGGAAAAGGACAAAAGTGGTTAGTAGGGTGGTACAGCTGGATAAGATCTGGCATGTGGATAAGGACAAGAATGTTCGATCGATCGAAGAATGATGCTGGATCGATTAAACGTTTGGGATCTCTAGAAATGACATCATGGCCTGGATCTATCTTGAAGTGCTGAGATCGATCGGAGTTCAATCGATCGAACTTTTCTTGAGATCAATCGAAGTTGCTGAAATTCCACCTTTGTGCTTCCTTTTGCTCTACTTTGCTCATTTCTTTGATTCATCCCAGAATTGCTTCATTTCTGCTCTTATTTGGCTAAGTTAGCTTTTTTTGGGGATAAGTACCTGAAAATGAAAATAACACGAAATCAATCGAAAGCGGGAAAATAAGATAGATAAAGGTCCTTGAATACCTAAGCTTAAGGGGTTTAAATGCGCACTTTTCAGCGCTTATCACAACCCCAAACTTAAATATTGCTAGTCCCTAGAAATGAACTACAAAGTAAAGGAATGAAATGAACAACTATACAACTACGAATCTAGAAAGCAATAAGTGGATAACGCCACTTTCGTAGGGAACACGATTGTATTTAGCATATGCAACAAGCCTTTTAAACCCCTAGGTTACCCCTAGTGGACGAGTGAAGTCTCGTGAGGGCTTTCAGAAATGATACCCGCAAACATTAAGCTCAATATCATAAAAGAGGCACTAATATTGCAAACAAACATTGGGAGAAAACTACCTCAAGTATGCAATGTTTCAAACATTTCTAAGCAATGTCCCTAAATTTCAACATCAAGCAAGCAACTATGGTCTTCCACACATCAAGAAAATGATCATGCAAATCAAAACAACACTAGAATCCTTTTTGAGTGGACCGGCATCAAGTGTGTTGCTATCTAAGCCAACTAAAGAAATAATCACATCCTTACCCTCAAACTAGCATACAAATCTAGTACTGATCATCAAAACAAAGAGTGGACCTTTTATTAAAGATTTATTGTTGTAGGTGCGTTTATTCTTTTCACTCGATTTTTTTTTTCTAGGATCAAAGATGGAAGTATGGTGCAATGTGTTGATTTATTAAGCTTTCTAGCGATTCATGAGGTCGAGCGTTAGGTCAATGACTCCCAAACCAGACGGCTTTAGGGCATTAGGCTTTCAAACACCCCTACGGACTTACAAGCTCAAATCAACTAGGGTACAAATCAAAACAATCGCCATCTAATCATTTCCTACTTCTTACATTTTGGGAGAAGTCCTCACTTTTATTACTTTTGCAACATTTTATTATTATTATTATTATTATTATTATTATTATTATTTTTGAATTAACCTAGAGTTTGGGCCCTCCACCTTTCGGCGTGAGAAATTCAATGCTTGATGAGGCTAGAATCCTGGCTACTTAGTGAAAAGGGGTTGTTATCCACCTTTATAAAAAATGAAAGCTTTCAATGCATTAGTAGCCCAACTGGGATATAACCAATTTAATAATCAACAAAGCATGTACCCCCTAAATGAATGCTTATGTGCGCCTGTGCTAGTGTAGAATCCTAGAGTGAATCTCAAAACAATCACAAAATCAGGATGATGTGGACCACTAATGCAAGCAAGATATCAATCTTTCAAAATATTTACTCCTAAATGGCATCCACAAGACATACAAAGAGTATTGGACTCTCAAGTTAAACAATTTTTAAACTTTAAGCAATATAGTCCTCAAAAGATCAAAATCATAGCTAACATGGATCTCACATCTCAATCATGCAATTAAAGCTCAACTTTAAGTATAATGCAACAAAAACACCTTACCCCCAAACTTAAACCTCACATTGTCCGCAATGTGCAATGACAACAATGGAAAAGATGGGAAGAGTATACCGTGGCGGCAAAGACATGAAGCTCGGTTGCGATCCGTTTCGAAAGACGTCTCCCCCAAACTTGGAATCAACAACCTACTTGAATAACCACACTAGCAAACTCACATTAAATATCAATTGGGATAAGAATAATCAAATCATGCATTCTAAGGCAATATAACACAAGATGAAAGAGAGATATGAGATCAAGCCCAATATAAATCATAAGATATGCATGACTACACATAAGGGCACAATGGTAAAAAGTTTTTATATTTTTCTTTTTATGGAAGCAAGTATATACAAAATGCAAGAAAAACAAAGAATATGATGCATGAATAAAATACAAAAAAGAAAAATAAAGAAGGCAAAATGCAATGAAAGAATATGTACAATGTAAGAAATGAGAAATAAAAAGTAAGAAAGGATGCAAGAACAAAATAAAGAAAAGTGAAATTAAAAACTTTTTTTTTTTTTTTTTGGATATGAAAGAAGATATGATCAATGATTGCTAAGTTTAACATCTCTAGCTAGACGGAATGCTCCCTTTTATTCAAAAATGGAAGAAAAAGCCAAACTAAAGATGTTCAGATCGATCAGGTCAGATCGATCTCAAAAACTTTTCGATCGATCGAACATGCATAATCCTGCAAAAATGTTTGAACGATGGGACAGAGGGCTCCTTGGACGCAGGCTGGATACAGGTCGAAATTTTTTCTAAGTGTTGAGACTTCAGATCGATCGAACAAGAAGTTGGATCGATAAAAAATGTAAAGATCGATCTTGGAATGAGTTCAAACGATGGGACAGAAAGCTGAAATATGCATGTTGGATGCAGGTCAAATTCTTTTCAAAGTGTTGAGACTTCAGATCGATCAAACCTCCATCTGAGATCGATCGAAAAGGTAAAATTTTTTCCATTTTGCATTGCAACCCTAGATATCTTCATAAACAGGGTCTATTAGATGTGCAGCCTCTAAATGTCTTTGAAAGACCTGTCCCTCAGTGTAGGGTTTTAATCTCTGTCCATTAACCTTGAAAATGTTCCCCTTTTTCAAACTTTGAATTTCAATAGCCCCATGAGGGGCAACAGAGATGACTTCATAAGGACCCTCCCATTTGGTTCTCAACTTTCCCGGAAAGAGTTTCAACCTAGAGTTGAAGAGCCAAACTTTTTGACCGGGTTCAAAAGACTTCTTTACAATGTGCTTATCATGAAAAGCCTTAGTTCTTTCTTTGTAGAGTTTAGCATTATCATAGGCATTATGTCTCAACTCTTCCAACTCACTCAATTGCAATAATCGATTCTCTCTGGCTTTGTCAAGGTCAAGATTGAGCTTTTTAACCGCCCATAAAGCTTTGTGTTCTAACTCAACCGGAAGATGGCAAGGCTTTCCATATACAAGTCTATAAGGAGACATGCCAATGGGAGTCTTATATGCCGTCTGGTAAGCCCATAAAGCATCATTTAACTTCCGTGACCTATCTTTCCTGGTGGTGTTAACTGTTTTCTCAAGAATATGCTTGATTTCACGGTTAGACACTTCCACTTGCCCACTTGTTTGAGGGTGGTAAGGAGTGGCCACTTTATGAGTAATGGAGTACTGAAGAAATAAATGCCTTAAGAATTGGTTACAAAAATGCTTTCCTCCGTCACTTATCATAGCCCTAGGCATACCAAAATGAGCAAAGATATTGGATTTGATGAATTGAATAACCACCGAATGGTCATTTGTTTTGGTAGCACAAGCTTCCACCCACTTGGAAACATAATCAACGGCAAGGAGAATGTATTGAAAACCATAGGACATAGGAAATGGACCCATAAAATCAATGCCCCAAATGTCAAAGATTTCTACAACAAGTATATTGTTCAAGTGCATCATGTCTCTTCTTGACATGGATCCCATCTTTTGATATCTCTCACACGACTTGCAAAAGTTGTAGGCATCTTTATGGATAGTGGGCCAAAAGAGCCCACTTTGAAGAACCTTCAAGGTGGTTTTCTTTGCACTAAAATGCCCCCCACATGCAAGTGTATGACAAAACACAAGAACACTTGGAATTTCGCTCTCCAAAATACATCTCCTCACAATTTGGTCCGGATAATAATGGTATAAGATAGGGTCTTCCCAATAATAATTTCAGATGTTAGCAAAGAAACGATTCTTCTCGTTCTTTGACCAAGAAGTTGGAAGCTTGCCAATTGCCAAATAATTCACAATGTTGGCAAACCAAGGCATTTGCCCATTTGTAATTTAAAAAAGTTGTTCATCCGAAAAAGAACCATGAATTGGTGGGCTAGGGGAAGGTTCTATCAATAACCTTGAAAGGTGATCGGCAACCACATTCTCGGTGCCTTTCTTGTCCTTGATTTCAAAGTCAAATTCCTGAAGAAGCAAAATCCATCTAATCAATCTAGGTTTTGTTTCTCTTTTTGTCAAAAGATGCCTCAAAGTAGCATGGTCAGAATAGACAACAACCTTAGACCCTAAGAGATAGGACCGAAATTTATCAAGGCATATACTACGGCAAGTAACTCTTTCTCGGTAGTGGAGTAGTTCAATTGAGCTCCTGAGAAAGTTTTGCTTGCATAGTATGTGGCACATGGAAGCTTTCCTATTCTTTGCCCTAAAACTTCTCCCATGACATAATCTAAAGCATCACACATAATTTCAAATGGTAATGACCAATCGGGAGGTTGTATGATAGGAGCGGATGACAACAAAGCACGTAATTTATGAAAGGCATCTAGGCATGCTTTATCAAAGACAAAAGAAGTTTCCTTGGCAAGAAGATTGCACAAGGGTAGAGCAATTTTGCTAAAGTCTTTGATGAAACGGCGATAGAAGCCGGTATGACCTAGAAAGGAGCGAACTTCTCTCACCGTTGAAGGTGGAGGTAATTCAGAAATAAGCTCAACTTTTGCCTTATCTACCTCAATTCCCCTCCTTGAGATGACATGACCCAAAGCAATACCTTCTTGAACCATAAAATGGCTCTTTTCCCAACTAAGTACAAGGTTTGTTTCACAACATCTTTTAAGCATTAAATCCAAATTTTTGAGGCATGCATCAAATGAGGACCCAAATACAGAAAAATCATCCATGAAAACTTTAAGATACTCTTCCACCATGTCCGAAAAAATTGAAATCATACACCTTTGGAATGTAGCGGGAGCATTGCACAAACCAAAAGGCATCTATCTATAGGCAAATGTGCCAAATGGACAAGTAAAGGTGGTTTTCTCTTGGTCTAATGGGTCAAGGGCTACTTGATTATAACCCGAATAGCCATCAAGAAAGCAATAATATTGTTGCCCTGCCAATCTCTCTAGAATTTGATCAATGAATGGCAAAGGGAAGTGATCTTTTCTAGTGATGGCATTTAATTTGCGGTAATCAATGCATACACGCCATGAATTGGCGGTACGCTTAGAGATTTCCTCACCTTTTTCATTTTCTACCACGGTAATCCCCGACTTCTTGGGGACTACTTGAGTTGGACTCACCTATTTGCTATCTGAGATTGGGTAAATAATCTCGGCATCTAAAAGTTTAACCACTTTTTTCTTGACTACCTATTTCATGTTTGGATTAAGTCTCCTTTGGGCATCCCTAAAATGTTTGGCATCCTCTTCTATAAGTATGCGATGCATGCAAATAGAAGGATCAATTCCCTTAAGATCCGCTACACTCCACCCTATGGCTTCTTTGTTTTCTTTAAGCACATTTAAGAGGGCTTCTTCTTGGCCCTTTTCAAGATTGGAAGAGATGATGACCAGAAGAGTGTCTTCTGGGCCTAGGAATACATACTTAAGATTGGAAGGTAGAGTTTTAAGCTCAAGAGTTGGTGGAGAGACTAGAGATGGGATTGGTGGAGTGCTAGAGAGTGGAGGGAGAGGTTTAATTGGAGTTTTCCAAGGTGAAAAATCCAAGCTTGCAACAGATTCCATGAGATTGCTTACTTCATTCATTGATTTTTCATCATCAAACCCACAATTGCCATACATTTCAAGAAGACAAGAACCAAGAGGATCATCGGATAGAAGGGATGAAAGGTTGTCCTCAATTGGTTGTTTCTTAACCATGGTTGGAATTGATCCTTCAACAACCTTATCCAACACATCTATAAAACAACACTCGTCTTCATCTATGGGATGTCGACTTGCATTAAAAACATTAAGCTTGACCATCATGTTACCAAACGAAAGGTCCATAACCCCGGATCTACAATTGATGGTTGCATTTGTGGTGGCAAGAAATGGCCTTCCCAAGATAATTGGGATGTGGTTGGTCGGACTGGCAACCGACTCGGTATCAAGAACTACAAAATCCACCGAGAAGTAGAACTTATCAACCTTGATGAGAATGTCCTCAACCATGCCCCTAGGTGTTTTGACGGATCTATCGGCCAATTGAAGCATTACCGAAGTTGGCTACAACTCATTCAAACCTAGTTGGACATACACGGAGTAAGGTATCATATTAACACTCACTCCTAAGTCAAGAAGAGCTCTATGAACTTCATAGTTCCTTATCACACAAGAAATGGTCGGAGCACCGGGATCTTTGAACTTAGGTGGAGTGTTATGTTAAATGATGGAGCGTACTTGCTTTGTGAGAAACACTTTTTTAGGGCTTTGTCCCTTGCTCTTCCTCTTTTGTGTGCAAAGATTTTTTAAAATTTTTGCGTAAGGCCGAATTTGCCTAATTGCATCTAAGAGAGGAAGATTTATATTGACTTGCTTAAAAATTTCCATCATGTCATGAATTTTTCCTTCTTGCCTCCCAAAGGCAAAGTCTCTTTTAAAGCATAAGGGAAGAGCGCTTTTGGCTCATAAGACCTTGCAACTAGAGGAATTGATGAAGAAGCTTGAGGATTCCGATTAGGAACATTTCCATCCAAGGAAGTAGGAGTAGGATTGGAAACGGGACGGGTGACAACTTTTTGTTGTACCAGTTCACTATCTTCCTTTGGTTATTCAACCCTATTGTCTACTTGTCTACCACTTTTCAAAGTGGTGATGGCTTGCACTTGAGCTTGGGAAGAACACCCCGATATAGGGTTTGCTTGCACACAAAATTGGTCTTTTGGATTCCTCTCGGGTTGACTAGGTAATTTCCCAACTTCTCTTGCATTCAATGCATTAACTATGGTCCCAATTTGGGATTCAAGCTTTGATATGGATTGAGAATGGGAATGCAACAAGTTGGTATTCATTTCTAAGCTACCCAAAGCTACCAAAACCTTATCTTCGAATGTGGGATTACTAGAAAGAGCATGAGGATAATGAGAGCCAACTTGGGAATCATACAATTCAGGATGTGAAAAGTGGTTCATTCTTTGGTGATGAGAAGAAGAAACAATTCCTTAGGAACCCCCATTCCTCTTATGGGGTGGAACGTATTTGCCTTGAAAATTTTTGACTTGGTAAGGACTTGAGTTTTCATTCCACATTGGAATATATGAACTTGAATAAGGATGAGCAAATGTAGCATTGACTTGTTCAAAATGTTCATTAAACATATGTCCGTGGGGACAATCGGAAGTAGTATGTAGAACACTTGAACATGTCATGCAAGTCTCACAAGGATGAGAAACATGATGAAGAGGAGATGAATTAGTATCCGGTCTTTGACTTAACAAGAATTGATCAAGTTTTTTAGAAAGAGTCTTAACCTCGGCTACAATTTCTTTTAATTTTTCAATTTGACACACTTTTGCATTTTTCTCTTTTTCATTAGAATCATGATCAAACCGACAAATGTAATATTTGTGCAAAGAATTTTCACTCATTTTCTCAAAAAGGTGCCAAATGTTATCTTCATGTTTTCCAAAATATGAACCTCCACATGATGTATCAACTATGTCCTTGTGCATGTCGGATAAGCTTTCATAGAAATATTGGACAACTTGCCATTTTGGAATACCATGACGTGGACATTTTCTTAGCAAGTCATTCAATCTCTCCCAAGCCTCATGCAATAACTCCCCTTCCTTTTGAGAAAATTCACGAATAGAAGATCGCATAACATTGGTCAAACTCACGGGGTAAAATTTCCTTAAAAATTCATTTTGCCTTTGTAACCAAGAAGTTATTGAATTTGCCCCCAAAGTGTTGAACCAATGCTTTGCTTTATTCTTAAGTGTGAAGGGAAAGAGAAGTAATCCAAGGACTTCTTCCGGAACATTCATGTACCTCATGGTGGAGCATATCTCAAGAAATTCATTAAGATGTTTATATGGCTCCTCACCATCTAAGCCGGAAAAGAGTGGACACATTTGAATGGTCTCAGACTTGATTTCATATTGATTGGCCTCAAAATTAGGAAGTATGATGCAAGTAGGTGCATGGTATGCATGAAGATTATAATGGTCACAAAGGACCATTAGAGGAATTGGAGCTTGAACTCCGGGAGGGCATTGGTGAAAAGGAGCATGTTCCATGACATTCGGGTCTAAATAACCTAGATGACCCTCTAGATTTTCCATTGGTTGTGACGGGATTGGTCAAGACCGCATTCAATTCTAGGAACAACAATGAAAACAACTAAGCAAACACTTCGCCCCCGTAACAAATCAATCAACAAATCTACACATACAATGATCCCATACTCCCATGCTATCAACCATATGCAAGAAAAGTAAATTGCCTCCACGCGGGCTCACGATTTATCTAAGAATTGTAATACAAGCCTCCACGCGGGCCGACGATTTAATTAGAGATTGAGTTAAAAAGATCTCACAAAGGTCCTATAGCACTTTAACTCCAAATTTTAGCTTTTAGCTTAGCAATTTTTTAGAATTTAGCCTTTTTCCATGCTTTGCTTAGCTCCTTTGCTCACCTTCTTGCTCAATGCTCCTAGTCAAAGAAGAACCAACACAATAAGTAACCAAAATAAAAATGAAAACAAAGTAAAGACACGATCAAAAGAGTACTAATTCCTAATTGATTCCACAAATACGACGTTGCCAATCAATCAATCCCCGGCAATGGCGCCAAAAACTTGGTCGTCGTTTTAACCAAAGCTTGCAAAAGGACTAATATGAGTGTGGCCAAGTTCTACATTATAATTTGCCAGTACTACCTTTCACTAAAAATATAGCTAGGGTGAGTAGGGATCGTCCCAAGGGATTGTGAGGGTCGTAAAAGGTTGTGGAATCAAAATTAGGGTTAGTAAGTCGAGTGATCAAAAGCTTGGTTGGTGGTTGAGTTAAGCTAAGATGCAATTAAACTAAAGTAAACAATAATGCAATAGAGGTAAAATAAGAGAGAGAGAAATCTTGGGGTTTAGAGATCACCACTAAGCATAACTCTTCTACACCCTTAATAAATGATTAATGAGGGGAAAGACATGTATTGTAACAATGGTGTGTGTGTGGTTGTTTCAACAAGCATGGATGACAAATTAAGCATATATTGTCTACGCAACATAGTGGATAGCACAACATATCAAATTAGGCCATTAATCCTTTCTTTAAGGTCACAACCAAACACAACACAAATTAGAGAAATATGCCACTTGCATTCACAAGTATGGAACATCAAACACAAGTATGGATTGTCCTCCCATTTAACATTTAAACTACCACTATACTATAATTAGGCTAATGATATGAAATTAAGCTAATTAAACTAAGGGAGAGGAACAATCCATCAAGAAATGAGTATGAACCATTAAATAAACCACAAGAACATTCCATTAAGCTCTATGTCTTGACAATCTCTAGATCTATAGCATTAATACACCTAGACATGCATCACTAGCACAAGAAATAGAGACAAATACATGAACATCTATTCTAGCATATATAGACATATGGATAGAATGAAATGATCAATTGGAAGCATTAAACCATGCAAATAATTGAATAAACAAGATCTATATATATATAAAAGTGTCAAAACATGTATCACAATACAAATCCCCTTAAAAATACATAAATCAAGATGTAAAAAGCATGCTTAGGGCTAACTCTAGCCCCAAGAGGATATCTAGCCACTCATGGATGATGTCTCCCAACCCTCAAGGGCAAGCTCCATGGAAGAAATCTGCTCCTTGGTTGATGAAGAGTCTCCAATGGTGTCTCTAGCCTCTTCTTCCTCTTTTCTTCATCACTAAGTATTTTTCGCTCCAAGTATGTGTGTCTAAAGATATTCTTAAAAAGGTGCTCATATTCCTTATATAGGTAGGTCGAAAATCACCCTAAATGAGTTGGGCTCGTATAGCAAAAAGTCCTCAATGATTGGATATGAGACAACTTTTAGTGAGTTGGAATTTGGATTTTCTCGGGATTTGAAAAGTTGGATCGATCGAACTTGAGGTTGGATCGATCGAACTTGAGGTTGGATCGATCGAACATGGCTATGATCTATCGAACTTGAGTTGGATTGATCCTCAATGGCGATGCCTTTTTGGATAAAAACAAATCTGAGATATTTTGAAGATATTTTTGGGAAAAGGACAAATGTGGTTGGTAGGGTGGTACAACTGGATAAGATCTGGCATGTGGATAAGGATAAGAATTTTCGATCGATCGAAGAATGATGTTGGATCGATCGAACTTTTGGGATCTCTGAAAATGACATCATGGCTTGGATCTATCTTGAAGTGCTGAAATCGATGGGAGTTCGATCGATCGAACTTTTCTTGAGATCGATCGAAGTTGTTGAAATTCCACCTTTGTGCTTCCTTTTGCTCTACTTTACTCCTTTCTTTGATTCATCCCAGAATTGCTTCATTTCTTCTCTTATTTGGCTAATTTAGCTTATTTTGGGGATAAGTGCCTGAAAATGGAAATAACACGAAATCAATGCAAAGCGGGAAAATAAGATAGATAAAGGTCCTTGAATACCTAAGCTTAAGAGGTTTATATGCGCACTTTTTAGCGCTTATCAAAGAGGGTAAATTTTGAGGTTGAAATCTTTTAAGGAAGGTAGAATGTAATGTTTCCAATTTTTTTCCATTTTTTATTTTCTGGAATTTCTTAATTTTTTGAGGGTATTTTTGTCTTTTTCTGTTTTGCGTGTCGAACTCCGCGGGGTGTGCCAGTTGTGTCTAAGAGTTGGTTGGGGGCATTTCATTGAGTTTAGGACTCTTGAAAATGTAATAGTTTTTATTTTGGCATTTTTCTATTTTTCGGGCCTGGAGGACCCACTTGGGACCCGCTACCGAAATTGTTGTGTACGGGGGTTGTGTCGCCCATTGCATATATGTATTGTTAATTTTGTGCATAAGTTAATTGTTTAAATGCTAAATTGTGGTTATAATGTAAGTAGTATATGTGTATGAATTTGTGATGGATAAATAATGTCAAAAGATTTTATTTTTTTAGTGGTGGGACCCACAACTTTTTTTTTTAATGGCCATAAGGCCATTTTTTTTGGCCTCATTTCATCTCTCTCTTACGCTGCTCTCTCTCCTCTATTCTTTTCTTTGTCTACAAAGCTTCAAACTTTGATTACTTTTCAACCCTTGAGAGTTTGTTAGTGCCGTTTGCTGCAAGTCGGAGAGCTCGTTGAGATCTACACGTTGATAGAAGCAAACCACCATTTTGCTAACCTTGGAATTTTGAATTTTGAGCATAATTTGGGGCTTTTCTTCTTGCTTTGAGGTTTGGGTTTCTAATACATGATTTATTTGACTTTTGTGGGTTGTATCTTTATAATTTGTTGTTTAGCATGCTTAATTTATGTAAGTTTCTTGCAAAATAGCTTAGTTGTTATATATGAAGTGTATGGCCATGTGTTAATTGATGTATTATGAAAAATACATGTTTAAGTGATAGTATTACATGCCAATGGTGTTTAAATTACTATGGGTTAGTTGAAATTGTATGAAAAAGTTTGCTTAAATAATGGTATTTTATGCCTATTGTTTTTAAGTTGCTAGATTTTGTAATATGGAAGCATGTTAATCATTTCTAGTAATTTTCCTACAATGAATGTTGTGTTGTTAATGTTATACTTGTTGGATATGAATTTGTCTTTTGGCATGGCATGAAAAGCATGGTACATTCATGCATGACATAGGACAAGAAAATGGGAAATGTGATTTGAAAAGGAAAGAAAATGGTTTTTGGGAAAAAGGTTTTGAAAGAGGTTTTATGAAAACTCGGTCGCCTAGGAGTTGCCTAGGGTCCGTGGCATTAGTGTGACCTAGAGGAAACTAGGGAGACTTTCCTAACTTGGTTGAGTTACCTGGGCTCTAAATGACGCCGTGGAGTTGCCCTGGGTCAGGGACAGTTAGCCAATCCTTCTTTCGTGCCACCATGAAGTTGCCATGGGACATGTTGCATTAATGGTTGGAAATGATGACGGATAAAGGTTTTGAAATGGGGAGCGACATTGCATACCATTGCATTCCATAGCATGGTATGGCTTGATGAGGATTTTGATGCGTCGTTGTTGGAATTGTTGCTATATTTTTCCTTCCGAATAAGCATGACCACTCGCTCCTTTTCCTATGCTTTGTATGGATTTACGGGGTCACAAGAAGTGTGTCTTAGGCACCTCCTACTACGCCATTATGCTCACCCCTTTATATTAACATTTTTCAGGTCACGGAAAGGAGGTAGCGGATGACAATCCACCACAAGCTTGAGGAGATTAGAAGTGTGTTTTGCTACCCCCTTTGTACCTTGAGCCCATTCTTTTGTAGAACACCATCTTGAAAATGTATTAAGTTTGTATAGCTTGGCCATATAAATCTGGCTAATTGTAAGATTATAATGTTATCACTTATTTGAATGAGAAGAATGATGTTACATTATACCAAAAATGTTGATGTTTTTAACCATGGGATGTAGTATATAATTTTTATAGGGTGTTAGAACAGGTTTAGAGCAGTTTGCAAAACTTCTATATAGGCCATTACTCACTATCTGATTTGTTGCAGCCTAGTGGTAAAACTTCAGCTCACAAGACCACTTCGGTAGGCCGACATTTCCAATAGCCTCACAAGTTTTTGGGCCACAACAGGTCGACGGGTCATCCATTTCGTTAGATCGGAATAAGAACTTCGGCCGACCAAAATACCATTTCGGCCTACCGGAGTAAGCACGCGGCCGACCGAAGTGCCATTTCGGCCAACCGAAATGCAGGCCCTCCAGTACTCTTGTTTCACTATAGTGGAGCTGTTCCCTCACCTTTTTGTAGTTCCTTAGCTTATGAAATGTGCTATTCATGTGCCCTGAAAGTGTCTTGTCATGTAGATTAATGTTGGTGCCTTTAGGTGACTGCGGGTTCGGTTAATGACCCGCCTAACGGTTTGGACCCACAGGTTTGGGTCGTTACAGAGGCTGCATGTGCATTTGCTCGAGTAAATCACCCTTGAGAAATGCATTCTTAACATTTATCTAAAAAATTCCCCAATAACGAGAAACTGCCACGACAATAAGAGTTCAAACAGAGGGAAAACATGTAATAGGAGTAAATGTCTACTTAAAATCAATGCTATATTCTTGTGTGAACCCTCTAGCAACAAGTCGAGCTTTGTAGCACTCAACAGACCCATCTTAATTAGTCTTGATCTTATAAACCCATTTGCATCCTACAACAGACTTTCTATGAGGAGTATCAACTAGATCCCATGTATGAGTTTTGGATAGTGCATCTAACTCTTTTTGCTTTGCGTGCTACCACATGGGGTCAGAGGATGCCTCAATGATAATCACTAAGATGTGTAAGTAGATTTCTTACCAGATTTGAATGGGGGCGAAGATGTGTGGCAGGAGCATTGTCAAGAACCTCAGACTGGGCAAATAAGTGGGAC
This sequence comes from Cornus florida, assembly GCF_030987335.1. NCBI lineage: Eukaryota > Viridiplantae > Streptophyta > Magnoliopsida > Cornales > Cornaceae > Cornus > Cornus florida. Next base: position 53,211,727 of record NW_026775574.1, on the reverse strand, counting down.
TCAGTTAGTAGAGGGTTGAAAATATCAGATAATTCTATAAAATCAGGAAAGAGATCTATAGAGGTGTCTAATAGAGGAAGAGGAAAAGCCTGATCATGAACACCACTAAACTTAGATAATGTATAAAACAATTTATGGTCCCAAAAAATGACGTGACGAGAAATTATGAGGTGTTTATCAATAGGATCATAACATTTATACCCATTTTGTTCAATTCCATAACCAAGAAAACAACAAAGTTGAGAACGTAGTTGTAACTTATTTCGCTCATAAGTTTGAAGAAGAACAAAACAGGTACACCCAAAGACTCTAAGATGGTTCATAGGGTGTTTGATTTTGTAAAAGTGTTACGGGAACACCATTTATGCTATAAACAACAGTAAGAGATGCTTTACCCCAAAAAGACGAAGGCACAGAAGCAGAAAGGGTGAGTGAACAAGTTAAATCTAAAATAAGTTGAAATTTATGTTCAGCTCGACCATTCTGTTGAGACATGCCAGTACAAGAAGTATAAAAAATTGTACCGTAATGTTGAAGAATTTTTTAAAATTCATTTTGTCAATACTCTTGAGCATTATCTGACTAAAACATTTTGATGGGTTTGGAAAACTGAGTTGCAATGATTTGAGTAAAATCATAAAATATTTTAAGTAATTCAGAATGATTTTTCATTAAAAAAATCCATGTGAATTGTTAAAAATCATTAACAAAAATAACAAAATATCTTGATCCTCCAATAGTAGATATAATTGCAGGTCCCTAAACATTAGAATGCATAAGATTAAATAGAGCAAGAGCAAAATACTCACTTTTATTAAATGGTAAGGTAGGCTGTTTTCCCAACTGATATGAAATACAATCAAAAGACTCAAGTTTAACCTGGCCTAACAAACCCGTAGATGCAAGGGTTTTGATTTCAGATAATAATGCATGACCCAAACGAGAATGCCATAACTCAAGTGTAGGAGAGGTGGACTGTGTAGAGACAACAAAAATGGTGGTAGTAGGCTGATGTAATGAAGAAAGTTCAAACAGTTGTCCTATCTTACGGCCTGTCCCAATCATCTGTCATGTCCGAGGATCCTGTACAACATAACCATTAGAGAAAAATGTTATGGTCAATCCCAACTCAGTTAGTTGTCTAACATATAAAAGATTAAGGGAAAGATTTGGAACAAGATAAACATAGGGCACAAATAATTGAGATTGAGAAATAGTTCTTATGTAACTAATAGCCATCGTGGAGCCATCGGTTATGTGTACGGCAGGAGAGTGATAAGTAGGAGTTTGGGATGTGAGTAAGGTAGGATTAAGTGTCATGTGATTACAGCAAGCAGAGTTAAAATACCAAGAACCATGTTTACCTAGAGTAGTAGAAAGAGCAGTGGAAGATAGACTTTGATAGCGAGATAAAACCTGGTTGAGACTGCCTCAACGTCAGTTATTGAGAAACCAGAAGAGGCAGATGTAGATTAGCTAGAAGAGTTGTTGACCAGTGTTGAAGATGGTGGTGACATATATTCGGTGTTAGCCACAGCTGCAGTGGAGAGTTGAGCACGAGTACAACAGAAGTCAATGCTATGCCTTGGATATCGATAGAAAATACAGTACAGAGATGAACGGTCCTTTTTGGATTGTTGAGAGCTAGATCGTTTGTTATTGTTATGTCTATTAGAGCCAAATTGATTGTTATTGTTGCATCTATTGGAGCTAGACTGATTGTTATTGTTGTGTCAATAAAATGAGGCAAGGCGATCTGGTGCTGACTGAGATGCACTGACTGAGGAGCAGAAGATGGTGTGGCTAAGATAGTGAGATGATTCTCACATCGTCATTACCAGAGAAAAAAAAAAAACTTTGGAAATAAGACCCCTATAATCCAAAGCTCTGATCATGAAGTTTACTATTCAGTATACTATGTTTTTGGCTAAATTTGTATACGATTTAACTTCATTTTTGGCTCAATTTGCATATGAAGCCTCCTTAGTTTGAATTGAAAAATCATGATTATTTGTCAGAATATGCAACAACTTTGATCTGAATACCGGATGAATTTTTTTTTTTTTTTTTGGTACCACTTAGATCCAAAACACCCAATCACACACACCTAAACACCACCTAATTTCTCAAAAATCCCTAAACCGTAGACACACACTCTCTCTATAAATATACATACACACACACAAGCCCACTATCTCTCAATCTAAAACTTAGAATATACGCACCATCTCTCTATAAAAAATTCAGAATATAATATATATGTATATAGCATCTCTATGTGTCTGTCGCCACTCTCTGTATATGTAGGTATATATATATTTGTAGCCTTTCTCCCTCTATATATTGGTGGTTACCAATGGAAGAAAAATCTTATAGTGCCCACAAAAAATTACAGATCAACATACAGAAAGAAATGGCAAAAAAAAAAAAAAAGAAAAAGAAAAAGAAAAAGAAAAAGAAATATATATATATATATATATATATATATATATATATATATATATATATATATATATATCTAGATGATGGTGAGTGAGTATGGCAAATTTATAAATTATTTAAACTTTTTTATTTGTCCATCTAGACAAAAGATTAATTTTAGAGAGAGAAGAGTGTTTGTGGAAATGGGTGTAAGGGAAGAAGATGAAAGATTGGAAGTCTGTAGGAGAGAGACGAAAAAGGGTAGTTTGTCCACCTGTGTGTATATAGAGACAAAATAAGAAAGAGAGAAGTAAGAAGGATATTTTTGCCTTTTTGATTCAGTTACAAATTTTTATAAATATCAATATATAATTTATGGGCAATATCGTAAAAACACACATTTCTGTTAGTAAACTGGACGGCGGTTACTGACAGGGGGTTTAGCTAGAATTATGAAACGTAGAGGGGGTATGAGTGAAATATTGGCAAAAGTCAAGGGGTGTAGGTGGAATTAACCCAAGATTTTAGTAGTTTATATATACTACTTGCTTATTGAAATTAAAAATTGTCCATTATTTGCCAAAACTCTATTCACCTCCTCTAGAGTCAATCCTTGGGCAATAGAGAGATTTATTATCCGGTCCATGATTAGCGATGATTTTGATCCTTTGAGGACTATGTTACTTAAAATTTAAAAATTACATGACTTGAGAGTTCAATACTCCTTATATGCCTTTTGGACGTCATTTAGGAGTAAATTTTTTGAAAGATTGATATCATGCTTGTATTTGTGGTCCATATCATCTTAATCTTGTGATTGTTTTGAAATTCACTCTAAAGTTCAAGACTAGCACAGGCGTGCACTAGCATTCATTTGTGGGGTATATGCTTAGTAGATTATTATTATGGTTATATCCTAATTGAGCGAGTAAACTTTGAAAGCTTCCATTATTGACAAGATGACCTTGTATGATAATAACAAACCCTTCACCGAGTAACCGGGATTCTAACCTCATAAAACATTGAACTCTCGCATTGACAAGTGAGGGAAAAAAAAAAGGAAAAGAAATTTGCAAAAGTAAATAAAGTGAGTGCTTCTCACCAAAGGTGGAAATAAGGAAATGATTATATGAGAGTTGTTTTGATTTGTAGCCTAATTGATTTGAGCTTGTAAGTCTTTAGGGGTGTCTTTACGCGTAATGCCCTAAAGCCGTCCGGTTTGGGAGCCATTGACCTAATGCTCGTTAAATTGATCTTCTAGAGAGATTAAGAGATTACTACAATGCGCCATACTCTTGTCTTTGATGCTATAAGAAAAAATAATAATAATAAAAATAAAAACAAAAAGAGCATTTTAATAAATTGAGTAAAGAGGTTCATTCTTTGTCTTGATGATTGGTACTTGATTTGTGCATTAGTTTGAGACCGGTTGTGCCCATGTCATTGATTTACTAAGATAGCAACATAGTTGATGCTGGTTCACTCAAAAGGATGCTAAAGTTGATTTGATTTGCATGATTATCGTGCTTAATGTGTGAATGACCATATTTACTTGCTTGTTGTTGAAAATTTAGAAGATTGCTTAGAAATGATTTACAAATTGCATACTTGAGGTACTTTTATTTCAATGCTTGTTTAGAATGTTGGTGCCTCCTAAGTGAGAAAAAGCTTAATTTTTGTGGGTATCATTTCTGAAAACCCTCACGAGACTTCACTCGTCCACTAGGGGTAACCTAGGGGTTTAAAAGGCTTGTTGGATATAATAAATGCAATTGTGTTCCCTATGAAAGTTGTGTTATCCTTTTATTGCTTTCTAGTTCATAGCTGCATAGTCGTTTTGTTCCTTTTTACTTTGTAGATCATTACTAGGGATTAGCAATATCTAAGTTTGGGGGTGTGATAAGTGCTGAAATGTTACACATTTTAGCCCTAAACTAGGGTATTTTAGTCCTTTCATCTATCTTTATTTTTTCGTTTTAGTTCTAATTTGTGTTTTTATCGATTTCAGGTCAATAAGTTTCAAATGGGCTAATTTTGGTTTATTAAGGCCTTTTTGGAATCAAACTAAGTCTTGGTGAGAAGCTGGAGCAAAATGAGGTTAATGCTGAGAACTTCCTACTCTGAACAATCGAGCTCTGAACGATCGAACTCTGATTGATCAAACCTTTTAATCTTATCCTCATAACTACTTTTGTCCTTATCCTTATAAATATCTCAGCCTTTGTCCTTATCCACATTATGCGCCGACATGCTCTGATCGATTGAACACAACTCTGATCGATCGAGCTCTGATCGATCTAACCATACCTATGAACGCTCATGCTGAGAGCAGTTTTAAAATCAGTTCGGGCTAAAACCTCATAGATGAAGGGGCTACGGGTTTAAATGCTAAATGCAAACGTGATCCCTACAAAAATGGAGTTATCCTTTTATTGTTTTTCAGTTCATAGTTGTATAGTTGTTTCTTTCATTTTTACTTCATAGTTCATTGCTAGGGACTAACAATATTTTAGACCTTGCATCTATTTTTATTTTTTCATTTTACTCCTAATTTGTGTTTTTGTCGATTTTAGGTCAATAACGTTCAAACGGGCTAAAAACAATTCATTAAAGCCTTCTTGGAGTCAAGCAAATGCACTGAGAAAATCCAGAAAAAGTCCGAAAAAAGTTTAGAAAAATGTCGAATAGGGGCTTACGATCGATCATAAACACGATTGATTGTAAAGAATCATGATCAATCGTAAGTCCGCATCAGCAGATAAGGCTAAGCCATGTCAGCGGATAATATCGAATAAGCCAGTTATTTACAATCAATCATAAAGAATCACGATTGATCATAAATTGCCTGGCAAGAGCTGTTTTATTCTCGATTTCGCTCAGATCTCACCTACCAAATGGCTACGGGATTACATCATTTTGGGGCTTATTCTTACCTATTTTAGGCTCTAAAGGTCTTGATAAATGGTGAATTGAACCATTTATAAAAGGTAGCTTTTATTTTACATTGTTAAGTTTTAATTCTAGAGTGAAAAAGTTAGAGATAAAGATTAGGGTTTTAGGAAAACAGGAGAGTGGAGGCACAAGGAAGAACACTTCTAGATCTACACACTCTCTCTATAGAATTCAACAAAGAAAAAGAGAAAGAAGATGAAGCTATGTTCATAGATTACCATTGAGGGATCCGTGACCACATCCACCTCCTTTATGATTAGCTAGACTTCTCTTTGGGGCTTGGATGAGCTCCAAGCTTGTAATCTAAACCCTTGTCTTTAATCTTTTAGGGATTGATGCTTCCTTGGGTATGCAACAAATTAGTGTTCCTTTGAAAGAATTAGAAAGAGTGCATAGTGGGCATCACATTTTAAAATTTATAAAACCACTACACTTATACTGTGTGGTATGAAATGAGAAGGGATCGTCCCAAGAGATTAAAAAGTTACTTGAAATTAGACATGGACTAGTAGGTTAAGTGGTTGAAAAGAGGTTTTAGTTTCATTTGATTAAACTAATGATGAATTAAAAACATAAAATGTAGAACAATTTAAAGTGAAGATAATAGAGTTTAGAAAATAGGAGAGAAGTCTTAGGATCATAGGAATCACCGCTAAGCTCGTCACTAAACCACAAGTCTTTATTTAGTTGGGGAAAAATAATGTTGTAACCCAAATATGTGCTAGCAATTACAATAATGAGCATGGATATCAAATACAAGTATAAATTGTCTACTTAACAAGAAGTAAACTAAGATATAGCATAACTCATCTAGTCTAAGCATAAACCATCCAATTAATCCACAATTGTAGCACATATTAATCTAGAGAATCAAACAACTTGTAACAATAAGCATGGGTTATCATAATCAAGCATGGATTGTCTACCTATCTAGGAATTGAAATGCAATTGCACTACAATTAAACTAAGACAGCGAAATTAAGACAATTAAACAAAAATGCAGTACAATCTATCAAGTATAAGCATAACCTATCATATTAATCAATAAGTGTATCCAATAATAACCATGCATAACCATCACTAGATTCTTAATTTAATCACACATAAACATGCAACCAATCTGGAGAAAATAGTGTAGAGACATAACCCTCAATCTAATCACACATAGGCATGTAATTAATCTAGAGAATTAATGGAAAGAATTCAACCTTAGAAATTATAGACAAAATCAAGATTTATATATATTCACAAGGTTATACAATTCATTATAATAAAGAATCCCCCCAAATGTTAAAGAACTAGGGTTTAGAGAACAAGCTTAGGGCTCATCCAAGCCCTAAGATGGTGTTTAGCCACTCATGGAGGAGGTGGATGTAGAAATGGAACCCTCAAGAGCAATCCCCAAACATGGCTTTATCTTTTTCCCCTTTTTCTTACTTGAATCCTAAAGAGAGCGGGAGTTTGAACTAGAGAGAAATTGTCCCAAAATGTATCTAATCCTCTCTAATCCCTTAACAAATTGTCCAACCCCTAGCTAAAAAGGACTAATTCTCTTATATAGGTAGCTTAAATGACACCCCCAATGGTCAGACCTCATGCACTAGTACCTCCAAATGATTACACCACAAGCACATCTTCAATCGGGCTTGAATTTTATTCTGCACAATTTTTGAGGAAGTTTGATCGATGACATTGTTGCTTCGATCGATCTAAGCATGCCGGCGTATTAGTGGGATAAGGACAAAAGCTGAGATATTTATGGGGATAAGGGCAAAAATATTTATAAGGATAAGATCAAAAGATTCGATTGATCGAAGTGCGGTTGGATCGATCAAAGTAACAGATGAGCCCCAAGCTTGTAATTTAAACCCTTGTCTTTCATCCTTTTAGGGATTTATATATTGTGATTAGTGCTATAGCCTTGTGTATATAATGAATATTGGGTTCTCCTTTGATTTCTATAGTTTAATTTTTCCTATTGATTCTTTATGTGATTACATATTGTCTTATGTGTGATTATTTGAGAATTGATCTCTACACTAGGTACTTATTGTGCTTGTATTTAGTGACGGCTATTCATGATTTTTATTGGATGGATTTGTCAATTAATTTGATAGATTATGCTTAGACTTGATGGGTTGTGGTACACCTTAGTTTACTTGTTAGGTAGATAATTCATACTTAAATTTGATAATCCATACCTTTTTATTGCAAATTTTATTATTCTCTAGATTGATGTGTACTGCAATTGTTGACTACTTTAGTTTACTTGTTGATTAGGTAGACAATTCATGTTTGAATTTGATCATTCATGATTATTATCGCAATTGGTAGTCGCATTTTGATTACAAGAATGTTTTCCCCAATTAGTTGAAAGCATGTGGTTTGGTGAATGAGCTTGGTGGCGATTCCAATGCCTTAAGACCTCTCTTCCTATCATTCAAACCTTAGCTCACTTTAGTTTACTTTAATTGTATTTTCATTCCATTGAACTTAGTGTAATGAACCAAATCAATCCCCCTCTCTTTGCAATCTTGTGAAACACTAGAGTCGAAGTTAGGTTCCAACTACGTGTTTAATCCATGCAGACGATCCCTACTTGATGAGCCCTGAATATTTGTATATTCGAGCCCCTAAATATTTGTAGGTTGCAGCCTTAATTAATACTTCTATCTATATTTAGACTAATTTATGTTTAATGTGTGTTTGTAGGTACTTTCCTAGAAATATTGTTAAAACCGAGACTTTATGATGATATCGAAGCTTACAGAGTCATTGCCGGTCATCTATAACAAGTCGAGAGCTTAAATGGTGAAGTTTAGAAGAATTCAGAGTTTAAAACTCGAGCCCAAGTCCTGAGGCTCGAGCCTTACAGGTCAAAGAAGACAAAAATCAACAAGGCATTAGCCTTGTACCTTCAGGCTCGAGCCTGAACAAAGGGTGCTCGAGCCTGACTATAGGATGCTCAAGCCTTAACCCTTAAGCTCGAGCACAAGGCATTAGAATTTGAAGAGTGGATTTCCAAGCTCCTAGACCTCATGCCTCAACCCAAGGATTAAGCACCATCCATTGAAGCTCAAGTCTTGAGAACCAAATGCTCAAGCCCAGTACCTAGTGCTCGAGCCCATGAAGCTTTGACCGAGCAATGTTAAAAGATTTTAATCCCAAGAATATTCTAAGTGTTGAAGAAAAAGACGCTTCAGAAAATAATTAAATTTTTTTGGCTAAGTGTCAAAGTGAAGATCGAACACTAATTCTTGAAGCTCGAGCATCAATCTAGAGAAGCTCTAGCCTTGTTTCTTAAGCTCGAGCCTGAACCTTAAAGCATGAGCCTTTGTTCCTGAAACTCAAGCCTTCCATGAGATGTCAGATTAAAGTTACAGGAATGTTCTCTTTTTCAACCGTATCCTTTTTTTTTTTTTTTTTCTATAAAAGAAGGCTTAAGCCTTGATAGAAGAGGTCTGAAATTCCAAGTCCTTTTGGTGGTGTGATTCAGAAGGCTGATACTATGGTGGCTTTTAAGGTTTCCACAACCTTAGAAAGTGAAAATCCTGAGAAGAGAAGTGCTGTCCGTGACGATGGAGACAACTCCAACACAAATGATATCCGACATTATCACGAGTAGCTAATTCCTCTCTTAGGGCACTGATGTAACCTAATCTAGTATTATGATTTAATTGTTTTAACTTTGGGATTATTTTAATATATTATGTTTACTTGATTATATGACTATGAGCAATTAAGACAACTCAATTGGTTTTCATGCTTTAATAGATTACAAACTGTTATTACCTTGTTTTAGATATAATTGTTTGTTTTCTATTCTCAACCTATCTTATTGGATGGTATCTGGCGTAGCCCTGCCGGACATAAGAATAGAGGTCATATAATGGTATTCCAATGTTTTTTTATAAAAGAATGTTTTCATAATCTATGCTTAGGAAAGATGGATTATTTACAAAGTAGTTAAAGTAGTTAGAGTAGGTAGGTGGATAGTCCATGCTAACTGCAGATAGGTTATAGTTAACTGAATTTTGTAAAATATCTTTCTTTAAAACCTAAATTGAACGAATGTTATTGAGTTCAATTCATTTGAAAAACATAATTGTTAAATCCCCAAAGTTAGTATAATTAACCATATTATGATGATTGTGGTGAAGTCAAAGCCCTAAGATTTCTCTCTCTGATTGTTTAATTTATTTTAGTTTAATATTTTGCTTTAATTTTAGTTTCTTTAATCGTGACAACGAATAAACTTTCTAATAGTTACCTATAAATCATTAAGATTAAATTAAAGACTGAATACTAATCTCATCTCCCTGTGGGTTCGACATCCTTTTTACGTAGAGCTATCCTATATGGAATCGTTCTATTGCGAGTGGTAAAATTAGACACAATCAATTTTTGGCATCGTTGTCATGGAGATTTGTTTTAGTTTAGTTTTTAATTAGTTTATTTTGGTTTACCAGTCTTCGGACTTTCTGATATCTCACCTTATTTCTTTTTCTTTTCAGGTGCAGGAAGTCAGTAGTGGGGACAAAGACGCTTAAGGGATAAAAGCTTCAGTTTATTAAACCATTTGTGAGTCTTTACTTTTTTTTTTGATACTTGGAAATTTTATTTTTGTCAATGATGATAATCGTCGAATATTATATATTCAAGTGCCCTTAATTGTATTAGTAAAGTCCATTATTTTATCATTTTATATAGATTATCTTCAGTTTCGTGTTTTTGTATATTTTTAGGTTTGTTTCCCAAAAAGAAATAAAATGGAAGTCTTAAAGGCTTTTTAAAGATCAAGTCATTCCAGGCCTTAGCATCATATGATTTCCAAGAGGAGCTGGCCTAATTTTGCTCATGGATACTATCTATAAAACAAAAGGACAGAAGATGGACTCAATGCCCTAAAGCCAAGACCAAGGAAAAATTGGATCAAAGGCTTGAAGAATTGAAAGAGTTGAAAAAAGTTCTAAGCAAGAGAAGAAAAAGTTCTAAGGCATGGATGAGCACTCATCCAAAGCCTTACGAGCACTCGTCCAACAATTCCGAGCACCCAGCGCACGCACCATGTCGCACGAGCGCTCGTCCCTAATGGACGAGCACTCTAGCTGGAGGCAGAATAGAAAAGGTAATTATGAGTGCTCGTTCCTTCATAACATGAGCGCTTGTCCGTAAAAGGGATGGGAAATATTATTAAGGTTGATTCCCTCCTTAATTGAGGTTGTTGGTAAAGTGCTTTTAGGGGATATTAACCTCAAAATTGAAGAGGTTTGGTAGACATGTTATCTACTTAAAGAAAGGGTGATCATTGTAAAAGGGATGGGAAATATTATTGGGTTGTTGGAGGATTATTCAAGAGGGAGAAATATTGAGTTCTTGAGAGTTCTTATGAGCTTTTGTTGTATTCTTGCTGAAGAAGGCAAAAATGGAAAGGATGAGTGCTTCAACCTTTTCTGTGACGGCCCAAGTTTATTAAACCCGGTGCGTCAGTGATGACCAAAAGATGACCCGATAATGGATCCGAAATGCGGAAGCGAAAGGTGAAACAACGGTCTCTAGAGATACAATGCATCTCTAAGACACCAATGTGACCCTCAATGAGGTCACGAAACCCAAAGGAAACAAATACAGAAGTGTTGTTTCAAAAACGGACAAAAAGAACCTAGGGGCAAAATGGTTATTTTTGCAAAAAGTGGATTCATGTGCTATCGAGCACACCACTAAAAAGACAATAAAAATTTAATCATAATGGACTCAAGAATTTCATCATTTAGAGTCCGCACGAAGGAGAAAGATCAAAAACAAAAATGATGTCGTGGCAGCCCGACGAGGACAACCCACCACTGCTGCAATTGAGAGTAAAAACGGGTATCTAAACAGACTTTTTTGGAAAAACTCAAAGAATAAACACCCCCTAAAATCAAGTTTTCTACCTCACACAAGAAGGGAAACAAATAAAATGCATTGTAGAATGCCCAGAATGCCCCCAAGAAAATCAGGTCAAGAGGAAAAAAAAATAATTCGAGCTACTGCCCAAGTTTTGGAAATAGGGCTTCGGGAGGTTTTTAAATTTCCTAAATTGAAAATCCAATCTTAAAATACACCCACAAGACCTCCAGAAGTTTTGGATCGATCGTGACGATTTTTTTAAAAAAAGTCAATGAATAGTACCAACTACATTTGTACTAAAACTTTGCAAAACCTGGCAGCAAGGATTATCTAGAAAAATATGGATTTTTGAGGGCCAAGATGATGTTTTCTGGAAAAATACAAAAAAGAAACCCCCCTCAAAATGAAGTTTTCTATGTGACATGGATGGAAAAATGAAAAAAAATCATTTTTAAATATCCGAAATGACCCTATAACAGAATAGGGTCAAACAAAAAAAAATATGCAACTTTAGGTTTTTGTTTCATCAAGGAAGGTATTGTTTGCCAAAGTGAGCATGCAAATGTATGTAATATGATAAAATAGATGTGCTACAATGGCCTATGGCCTCATTACAATACATTTACAACATTTGATATATAAAACCTCCAAGTTAGAAAAATTACATTTCAACGACAAATCATGAACATGCTAACAGTTGCATGTGAACAAGAATGCTTCTAAAGAAGCTCAACTTAGCAAATCACCCAAGCAATTGCAATCTCCAATCCTGTATCCTATACCTGAAATATGCCCCAGTATCGTAGGGGTGAGTAACATAAAGCTACTCGTAGGAAATGAGCATGCATCGACCTACGTTTTACAAGTTTGCATGATTTAATTATTGTGGTTCATTCCACCTAACGTCTATGTCAAAGGTGAGACTCAAGGAGCATCCTAGCTACCTAAGATCAATTCTACTATCAATCACCTCATTTATGAAATTTTAGCAACATAGGGTCATGCTTACACAAGGCAACAACATAGGAGCATGCTTACACAAAGCAACAACATATAGATTCTCAAGGTAATTAACTTTAAGTCTAAAATGCAACATCAACTAAATATAACAATTTAGCATAATTAGAATATCTAATACCACACATCAAGACATAGGTTCTCTAGGTTATCAACTAGAAATATAAAAGTGTGAAATTAACTAAATATATCAATTTAGTATGGATATACTTAACAACATCGAAATGATTCATTAAAGTCATAAACGTAGATGTACTTAACAACATCAAAATGATTCATTAAAATCATAAACATGGATGTACTTAACAACATCAAAATCGCCAATAACCAAAACCACAAGTTACAATATAAACATGATTGTTAACTTGGAATAGAATGCAAAACCAAATAGTGGAAGACTTGGACATCTAAGCTCGGAATTCTGCCGAGACTCAATGGTTATTCCGGGCATTAACCCGTGGTCATACCACCCCTAGTGCGCACTGTCTTAATGACTTAGAGAACTCACGTCCCTGTACTAGGGCCAAACCTAGCCATCTCAACTCAACAATGTCCCAAGATTCCAAATAAACCAAATAAGTTCACAACTTATATATAATTTATATAATGCACAAAAATCACCATCCATGGACAAGTAGGTTGAAGCCACACAATCCATGCCTTAGAGTTTCAATTCTAAAATGGCATATATAATGTCAATCACAAAGTGTGCAATTCATTACACATGGTATCAATATATTCCATAAAGAAAACACATTCTCATGAATATATAACAACAACATTATCCATTGCTCAAAACACAACTATGTGAATACACAACAAGTTCAAATCCATGATTTATACATCGAAACAACTTCTACAACATAATTAAATCCATGGAATAATTAGATATAATTTAATTAAACAAAAATAATTAAATTCTATAGATTTGAAATCAATTCCAAATAACCTCAATTTAATCTATGGTAAACAACATATGATGCTCATTACATATATCAAGTCAAAAGTACAAAATGAGCAAGACACCATCATATAGAATTTAATTAATTTAAATTAATCAAATCTCTAGATTTCAAAAGTTATTCAAATGATTCCAAATTAATATATATCAACCACCAAATCATGGTCATACCGTATCTCAAGTCGAAAATGGAATACAAGAAAAATACAATTTACTAGAATTTGAATCAAATTAATTCCATTTAATCTCTAGATTTGAAAACTCATTTAAATCATCCCAAATTAATATATATCAAAGATCAACTCATGGCCATGCCATTTACCAAGTCTAAAATGAGTTATATGCAAGATATGATAAATCACTAATTTATCAAATTAACAAAAGACATGCATACAACTTATATAAGCATCAATAGTATGCAAGAAACAAAAATATAACCCTATAACATCCCCTACCTCACAAGAGGATTGTTCCTCTTGAATCCAAGGCAAATCAACACAAAATGGCAAACCCTTCAAGGGTTATGTAAAGGAGGATGAGGGGAACAAAAAGTATTCCAAGCTTCATGGTCTAAGGTGAGTGGAAGGCCATCAAAAATCAAGGTCAAGGCCAAAGGTTTCAAGCTCCATCCATGGAGGCTAGGGTTTTTGGTGAGAAAGGAATGAAATAATGTGAAAATGTGTGAGTGGAGGAAATAGAAATCCACCACTCACTATGTGTTCTTACACCATGGTCAACACACACATCTATGGTCAATTGCACAAAAACCCTTCTTTAAAATCATAATCCCAAAGTGGCCCAAAATTAATTTGCAAGACTAAATTGTGAGCCTACACTTGTCATAAATCCAAGGCTCCATCCTAGGCTTAATCTCAAGCCTACACTTGTCAACCATCCAAGCCAACAAGTGCACCAATCCTAGGCCAACAAGTGGTTCAATCTCCACCCTCCACATGTCATGATCCAAGGCAACAAAGTGTCCCCACATAAATGTCAACAAGTGGACCAATGAGAGTGTGGCACTAGTCACACTTTCCGAAAATTACAAAAAGGTCCTTTTTGAAAATATCTCGCAAATTGAATTGCAAAATGGTTCCTGAGATGAAAAATAATTACTTTACTTAATTACAGAAAACCCCTCAAGTTTAGGTTAATTACCAAAAGGTCATGCTTCCATGCACTTTACAAGAAAAGTAAACATCCAATATGCTTTTCTACAAAAGTGAAAATACACATAGCATGGTATTTAAATATCGTGGATGCATGCAAAATCGGAATTGAATCCGAACACGAAAAGTGAGGTTATGCCAACAAAGTGACAACCGAGAAAAAGACGAAAGGTGAATAGTGTCACAAAAGTGAAAATGTGAAAATGACTCGGTCCTTAGAGGAAGTCGTCAATCCAAGGAAAAGAGTCTCAGAAACCATTCCCGAGTACTCAAGATGACACTAAGAGATGAGAAACCGAACTTAGAAAGGAAAAGATCAACGGGAAAAAAATATCCGTAAAAATCCGGGTCATTACATTTTCCTCCCTTGCTACTATGGGTAATTAGCTCCCTTCTTAGGGAGGTGATGAAGCTCTTCCTTGTAAGCATGCTCTAGTTGTATTTTGATTTGGGGAATGAAGTATGTATATAATAGTTTCATAGTCTAGAGATTTACACAAGTTGTAATGGCTCTTCATTTCAATAAATGATTGCGTTGAACTTATTATCTTGTCTTAGATTGTATTTTCTCATGATTATATTGCTTACATCTTCATAGTGAGAATGGAGATGAGATTATTAAATAGTTTTTAATGGCATGTTGTATAGAAATTTTGATAGTCCATAGCTTAGGGCCTTCCTTTGATGGATTATTCTTGGTTTTTGACTTCTTGTGCTCTCATCAAATTTATTGAGCAATTTGATAGTCCTTAGCTTAGTGAGCATGTTATAAGCTACACTCTAGTCTAGGTAGTTTAAGTATGTAAAAATTTGATGGAATATACTTAATTCTTGATTTTATGTAATTCTTGAAGATAATGTATTACTCATGAATTTCTACATATCATGGTCACATATATAATTTGTTCCCTAAGTTAATCGCAAGCAAGCATGTTTATATGGTTGGTGGTGGATTCATTTCCCTAGCTCTCTATACATAAGTTTAATTCATCTTAAATTCACTTAATTTACTGTTTTATGCACATTTAAATTCCTAGGTCTAAGTGACAAACAAATCAAACCTTATACACCTCTTTCATCAAATAAAGTGATTTTACAACCGTGGTTGCCATAAACTAACAATCCTTGTGGTTCGATTTACCCTTATGATATCCCTATTTTACAATGATTTGTGCTATTGTAAGTGTTGATTATTATTGGTAAATATATTTCAACCACTAATTTTTGGCGCCGTTGTCGGGGATTGTAAACGGTTCTGTAACTAAGGTTTAAAGATTACCTTTTGTTTGATTGTGAATATTTTGTTTTGTGTATTTTTTTGTTCTTGTGTTTTTGTGTTTCTGTGTGATCCTAGGAACTCAAAACTCGCTAAAGAGAAACTGAAAATCTGAAATCTTAAGGACTCTGGGTAAGTGTTTGATGTTCTAATTTTACATTCATTTTTGTGTTGTATATATTTTGTGTGAATCTATCTAAACAAGTGGCTGAATTAGTCTTAGATGGAGGGTAATTATCTTCCAACTCAATTTTACACACCACATGAGTTTTGTGCATTTTGCTCTAGTCACACACATCATACAAAAGATTGTCCTTCACCGGGACAATTTTTAGATTTTTATCTAGAGCAACCAAATGTAAATTTCTTTGAACAGGGTAATAATCCATACTTCAATGGTTATGACTCAGGTTATCGAGATCATTAAAACTTCTTGTGGCATGACATGGGAAATTCAGCCCCATAATCTCATAGGCAACATTTTCACGCTAATTTTCAACCTAATGATCATTATTTCCAGCCCTCTTCTTTTTTTTCCACCATTTTAATTGGATGAGTTAATTGCTGCCAACAAACAAATGATGGAGTCTATCAACAAGTAAATAATGGATTCCAGCAAGCAAATGTTGGATGACATTGTCAGCATGCAATCCACCACCTATTGTAATGACCCGGTCATTTTCTTCCTTTCCTTTTTCCTCAAATTTTGCGGATAAATTTTTCCGTTGTCTTTTCTATTCTGTGTTTGGTTTTTCATCACTTAGTATCTTCTCGAGTGCTCAAAAATGGTTTCTGAGACTCTTTCCTTTGCATTGACAACTTCCTTTGAGGACCGCGTCATTTTCACATTTTTATTTTTTCACTTTTCGTCCTTTTCCTATTTTGTCTTTTCCCCGTTTGTCACTTTTTGGCACAACCTCACTTTTCAAGCTCGGAATTGGTTTTTGACTTCACGTATCTTCATCCTAAGTGGTTTCTATGAAATACGTATTTTTACTTTTGCAGTAAAGTACTATGGTTGCTCCCGATGTCCATAGGGGCATGGATGCATAGTTTTTCAGAAACTTTTTTCTTTTCTTAGGGTGTTTTTCATAAATATCTTTTGAAGATATTTTATTTTAGGGGTTTTTAAGAAAATATTTTTGAAATATATTTTTATTTTAGGTCATTAGTGCAGTTTTCTCTTTTTGGAGGGGCCATTGTGCAATTAATAAAAGTTATTACAAAAATGCCTCATTTTTAGCCTGGATCCTAGTACGAGATTTATTTTCACTTTTCTTTGTTGAGTCGTGTACTCTTAGAATTGTCTTCTGGTCATTTTCCCCTAATTTTAGGGGTTGTGATCCCCGTTGCCGCCGAACTTGGTCAGGGCATAACTTTCTGCTCGAGACTCTATTTTTGACGCTGTTTATTCTGTTATTCATCTTTTCTCATTTCAGTTCTTTTTCATTCATAGGGTTTTGTCATTTGAGTGCGTCTGCTCAAATTTCACTTTTTCGGACCCAGCGGGGCCCTTTCGGGGCACTTTTAGGGTTTTGCTATAAATAGAATGCCTTAAAGTGAAAAATCAAGTTTTCACCTTCTTTCTCCCTCTTTGGCCGGCAGCCATGGAAGCCCATGGGGCTTCCACCTTCTCTCTCTTATTTTGAGCTCCCTCCTTTTGTTAAAAAGTCGAAGTGCCTTTGTGTTTAATGCTTGTCTTGACGACGCACATCTTTCCCCCTTATTAGAACCCGTTTTTGGCAAAATTTTGAGTTCGGGTTTGAGGTCAAGTTAAGATTTTGGTAGGTCTTCTTTGGAGTTTAATGTTCACGGCAAAGTATTGTCGGATTTGGAGTAGTTTCATTTTGGTGGCTTTTGAGACTTTCATCTCAAATTGAGGTAGGGGGTGTCTTAGATTTATAATAATGTTGTATTAATGATTTTATAAGTTTATACAACTTGTATGCATGTTTTAGTTCAAGTTCTAGAATTTTATTTAACTATTTTCTATGTTTAAGATTTAATTCTTATGAAGCTATACAACTTAGAATTAAATTGTGGCATGCTAGAAAATTAAGCTTTGGTATGATTGTTCACATATATTAAATTGGGATTATTTGAATTAGATTTGCAACTTCTAATTAATATTTTTCTTTGGTGAAAGTTTAATTTACATAGATGTAACTTACATGAAATAAGCTTGTAATGTGTTATTACAATAGGCCTTGGCATGTTCCCTAACATATGTTAAATTGAGAACATTTGGATGAGTTTAAAAATCTAAAGATTTTAATTAAAAGAATTAAATAAAATCTATTTAATGGCTCCATTGGTCTAATTAAGTTTTTAACTTGATATTTGTGACGACTAGGACTTGTGTACTAACATATATTAGTTTGGGACCATTTGATATTGTTTTAGAATTGAGTGAATTGATTATTAAGATTTAATTAAATTTCATTTTTTATTGTTCCAATAGCCTAATTCAGTTTTTGAATTGATATATGTAACGATCAAGTTATATGGTATAACATGTATTAATTATGGATCATTTGGTTGAGAATTGAAACCTAGGGAAATTAATTAGTTTATTTAATTAATTTTCGTTTCTTTTGTATTAAGAATTTAATCATGTATTTGACGTTGGTTGTATGTTTAAATCATGATTTTGGATTTGCAATAAATTCATGAGTTTATGTTTTCAATATTGAATGATATTGCCATAGCATGTAACGAATAGAACATTGAAGATTCGACATTTGTCATGCCTTAGTAGTTGTGGACTTAGAGCATGTATTGTATGTGCTTCCAAATTTGGTTGTGCATGGTAAATAGTTGATTATATTGTATATACATATTGATATATACGTTGTTGGACAACTTGTTGATTTTGAAAACTTGGGGATGTCGTTGTTTGACTACGGCTACGACATGGTTCTAGTACGGGGGATTGTCCCTCTACAATCTAGTTTGCACATAGGGAGGTTTACCATAGGCTAGTAACCCTAAAGTAACTATGGTGTCGGTCTGATCTGGCATGATGTCCAAGTATCCACTTTATTTGATTTCGCATTTCATTTCAAGTTGATAACTAGATGATATCGTAACTTGTTGTTCCTTAGTTGATTTCCCATTTTAAGTTTCAAGATGTTAACTTTGAGAAATCATGCTTATGCGTTGTATTGGAAGTTCCAATGTTGGTTAAATGGCATAGATATTGTGATTTGTGTTTTGATGTTCAAATGTAACTTTGGAATGATCCTATAAATTCATTAGAACTTAGACGTTAGGTGGCATGACCCACTTTAGTTGTCTTCGTATCTTAAGTTACAAGTTGATACTTTTGAGAACCTATATCTTATTACTTTGTATAACATGCTTCTATATTGTTTAAATTACATGGATGATGTGATTTATGTTAGAACTTGGTCGGTATGACAATTATACATCAACCTTTGCAATAGCACAAATCATTATAAAATAGGGCTATTGGTCGGGTAAGTCGAACCACTGGGACAACTAGTTTATGACAACCTAAGTGTCTAGAATCATTTTTAGAATGATAAAGGGGGTTATAGAGGATTTGTTGGGTTGTCACTAAGATTATGAATTGAAATGTGTATAAAACACGAATGCTAGGAAATAAGAGGCAAAGCCAATAAAAATGGGAACTAGGGAACTGAATCCGAACTAAACCCTAAACACATGCTAGATCAAGACTAAATTGGGGATAGACAATATATATGTAATGGTTAAGAATTATGTAGCAACACATAGTTGCCTTATAATCATTAAGAAGTTCATTAAATCAACACAAGAACGATCCATCAAAAGCTAATACATTTGAACTACCTAACTAGGGTGTAGCATCAAATACGCTATCTTAAGCAAAAGATCATCAAGCATTCAATCAAATGATGAAGCACATGCAGCTAGGAATTAAGCATAAACCATCAAAGGGATTACCTAAGCAATGGACTATGAAAGTTCTGTATCAACATGCCACTAAACCATTTCATAACCTTATTTCCATTGTCACTATGAAAACATAAGTAATATGATTAATGTAAGACATCATTTAAAACAAGATAATCAACTTAGAAAAATCATTCATATACATCAACATCCATTACAACAAATGAAGTGCTTTAGATCATGAAAAGACTATAGATTATACATTGCAACCCCCAAATTAGAACTAAGCTAGAACATGCTTACAAGGGAGGGGTTCATCACCTCCTTGGAGGAAGTGTTAGTTACCCATGGATTCCCTAGAAGAAGGAAGAAGCTTGGAAGAAACTCCCATTTTCAAGCTCAACCTTGTAGCCACACAAAACTCTATCCTCTCTCTCCCTTTCCTCTTGTAAAAATATATGAGATCCCCTTTTTTTGGATCCCCCTTCCTTTTTGTAGACATGATGTCTACCAAATCCCCATAAAATAAGGCTCAACTCCCTCCAAAATAACAACTCCGACCAACTCATAAAAGAGAGAAATCAGAAATTGAGGGAATTAAGGCACAAGTGGGTCTGCAATGTTCCTTCGAGCACTCGAAGATTGTAGTATGAGCGCATAAAGATGCCTTGTTACAAAAACTTGTTGGCTCGAGAACATGGACGAGCGCTTGAAGAAGGGTTTTCGAGCGCTCGAAGAAGCCTTAAGTCCTTCTGCCTTGGTTTGGAGCACTCGAAGCTGAAGTAGGAGCACTCGAAGCTGAAGTAGGAGCACTCGAAGCTTCCTTGGACCATTCTGTTCTGATTTGGAGCGCTCGAAGCTTCTCCGAGCACTCGTATGACATGGAATAGCTCACATGGATTTCTCATATGTGCCGCACGAGCGCTCGAAAGTGGTGTTTCGAGTGCTCGAAGATGCCTCAGAATGCATTTTCTTCTCCTTTTGTTATGGACATCTTTTACTTGGATTTAGCATTGGCTTATTGAGAATCATTTACCCCTTTTTCATTGTAGAAGGACTTCATAGATCTATTTTAGCAGATTCCTCTTAGAGATCTCCGGATGCAAACGCCCGGAATGATTTGCTCTTCAACAAGCCTTCGAAAACTTCCATTTAATTTCCTTTTTTGCAGACAAACCTGAAAATTGCATAGAATAAAGAACTGGAGAAAATATATACAATTGAACTACAAATGGACTTAACTAATGCAAATTAGAGCGCTTGGATATGCAATATTTGGCGCTTATCACACCCCCAAACTTACATTTTGCTAGTCTCATAGCAAAAATCAAAATGAAAAACTCAACGAATGACAACCATTGGATTGCTCCCCAAAAATATCAACCATAGCAAAATGAAATGCATGCATAGCTCAAATACAACTTGAAACAGATAAAGAACTGGAGATGGGGTCATTGGGTGGACTATCTTGCATATATGAAGCCTTTGATACAAAAATTGGCTAAAGACATTTCAACATGCATGTATCAACATCAGAGTCTATATAAATAATTCAATTGTCATCTCTTGAATAGAAATCAACTCTAACTTCAGTGGAAGTGAACCGGACTCCTAACATATGGCTTTTACTTTCTTTTTCCAATTTCAAGACACAAGTCTTCAAATAATTGAATTTCCCTTTTTAAATGAAGTCACTAAGGCATGAATTTATTCAAACTACAACTGTCTGTTTTTTTACATAACATGGTTGTGTAACGTCGAAGTCCCTTAAGCTTTCTAACCAACCTATGTAGCAAACATTAGGCCAACAACTCCCAAACCAGATAGCTCTAGGGTGTTGAGTGTAGAGACACTCCTTGGGCTTAATAACTCGAATTGGCAAGGCTACGAACTCCAACGGACCATGTTTATTATAAATATATATATATATATATATATATATATATATATTTTGAATGACCGTGCAATGCCTAAGTCTTTTAAGATTTCTAACCAACCCATGGAGCAAGCATCAGGCCAATAACTCACAAACCAGATGGCTCTAGGGTGCTAAGTGTAGAGACACTCCTTGGGCTTAATAACTCAAGTTGGAAAGGTTACAAACTCAAACTGGCCATTATTATTATTATTATTATTATTATTATTATTATTTTATTTTTTGTTTATTTATTTTTATCATGCCAAAGGTATCCATCTATTAGGTTCATCAAATCAGATTAACTAGGTCAAGATCAAGGTCAATCAAGTTGCATACCTCACAGTTAAGTTTCCGGTGTGCATCTGTGCATTATGAAGCATAAAAGAGTATAAAATCTAACGAGAATCTAATTGAAATATTTATACAAACTAAATTGCATCCACATGATCATTTTAAATTTTTTTTATTTTCAAAACTTAACAATTGCTTCTATACACAAGGTATTAAACATATGCTTCATCTCCGAAAAGTTTCAAATTACAATATCATTGCTTTACAAAAATGTAATACCAAAAATGAAATATTGCACTCCCAAACTTGAATGACACATTGTCCTCAATGTGGGACAACAACTAACATCTATTGAAAAGTAAAGAGGATAACAAGAACAAAAATACTAAGAAAAGGAGGACAGTGCATGGCGAGGTGACAAAAAGCTCCCATGTGAAGTCCAACAAAAACAGGCCCCCAAACTTGAAATGTGCCACCTACAAGGGAACACTGAGAGAAATAGCGGGGGAAAGATACAAAAGACAGAATTAACAATGAAACATTAAAAAAAAAAAATTAACAGACAATAAAAGAAAAGAGGGACTTTTCATTCAAAAGTAGATGGACATGATTACAAAAGGAACTGAAATTCTATCAGGACTAACCAGATCAACTATTACATAAACAAATTCCCAAGTTCAAAAACTAGAACAACAACAGAAAATAGAAACATAAACATGTGAAACAAAAGACGGGTTACGAACGGGCCACTAGCTACGGGCCAGGGGGAAAACGGGCAAGGATTACATTGAGGAGGGATTGAGTTGCACGCTTTTCATCCTGTGCCACATGACGGTCCTCAGCTGCAACACGATGGTCCTCTTCCGCACGCAAGTAGTCCTCTCGGACTATCCTATTGTAGTCTACCAAGGTATGCTCAAAACGATCCATCCGAGCATGGATACCTGCGATGCTAGCTCGTAGAAAAGCATGGTCCTGCTGAGAGTTAACAGGGGGCTCCTCCCATTCAGCATCCTCAGCCATGGGATCATCCTCGGAAAAAGGAGGAGATGGAGAGTGGGGGGACTGAGGAGCAGCAAGCTGAGGGGGCCGAGAATGTCCAAGAACATTGTTCCAACGTCAGATGGTAAAAGTTTGAATCTTTTTTCCTTTTGCTTCATGGGGAGGAACAATGAAGCCCTTGTGCTTCAGAAGCTTAGTGATGAAGAAAAGTAATGGCAAAGCCCAAGTTTGAGCGCGCTGATGTCGCACATTAAGACATTAGTCCCAAAACAGCATAAATTGGCTCCAAATGAGCTCCGGAATAGAGATCCATTGGCCTTGGTCCAGGGCATGCAAGGCTTGTAACATCAGACCTCGGCGCTCGGTGTTGTGCACCAAGGGGCAGATATTATGCTTAAGCACGGAGTCAAGAAACCAAACCAGCTCGGGGAGAGTGGATTTGAGAGTGTAACTGTGGGGCCGATGAGGGTCAGTAACATTGAAAATGGCGGCAACAACTTGCTCCACAGTTAGATCATCACTTGGCTCGTACAATGGATAACCCGTAGGACCCAAAAGATCATTGGGGTACTCCAGAGGACAGCCGAATACAGCCACAATGTTAGCAAGAGTGAATGAAAAGAGAGTGCCATCAATTGAAGTGGTGAGAGTATTGGGCGACTTTTCAGGGCAAGTGAGATTTTGGTAAAAGAGTCGCACTACACGGGGGTAGGCAACCTTTGTAACAGGCTTGCAAATGCCCTGAAGGTGCCGGTTGGTTAATTCAGTGACCGCCCAAGAGGTCGTGGGGAGAGCGGCAAGGACCTCCGCAAGCGGGAAAAAGAGCTCATAGTTGATCTTTTTCGTGAGCCAAGGTTCTCGGGGTTGCTCACAATTAACAGCGGGGGCATCCGCAGATTGCCTAGGACGGTGACAAGGTCCGATACGAGACATTTGGAGAAGTGGACGTGGATGGGGAATTTTAGCGAGCACCTAGCGGGCACCAAGAGAGAGGGAAGGTGAGAGTGAGAGCAATGGATGATAAAACCCAAAATTTTTGAATAATAGAGCTCTCTAGCCTAGAGCAACAACATCAACAAACACCCAAACCTCCAAAAATGCAATGCTCACACTCCTCAAAATGAAAACAATAAAAAGCAAAAAGGAAAGGAAAAGAAGAGAGAAACGTACCTTGAGAGGAGAATGGAGAGAAGGAAGGATGGGATGAGGAGGGAGGATGAAAGTGTTGGGTATGTATAGGGGATTGGTGCATGAATGGGGGAGAGGGAAGGCTAGGGGAGTTATGGAGGGGAAATGAAAGAGTGAGGTGGTCGTGGGGAGAGGGGGATTGAATGAGTGAAGAGAAAAGAAATGGGAGAGGGAAAGTCAAATTAAAGGGGGATAAATCAGCACCCTTCTTCGAGCGCTCGAAGACGAACCAGAAGGTTTGGGCAAAATTGGTTTCAAGGCACGAGTGCTCGAAGAAGGGTCTTCGAGCGCTCGAGGATGATCTAGTGAGGATCTCGGCAGTCATGAGCACTCGAAGATTGTTGTACGAGTACTAAAAAATGGGACAGTAGCAGAATTCGTATCTCCGAGCGCTTGACCAAAAGGTTACGAGTTCTCGAAAACCCAGCAGTGAAAATTTTGGAACATTCGAGCTCTTGAAGGAGACTCACGAGCGCTCGAACTGTAGTGCAAAACTTCTCTAAGTCCTATGGATTTCAATCTTTGCTGCACGGCATTGGCAACGAGGCCATAGAGTGCTAATGTAGAACTTAAATATTCGGATGGACTTGGGAAACCTCGAACAACCAGTGTATTCTGGAAATAAAAGCTCATGCTCAAGAGTACCATTTCGAAGTTCTAAGGAAATTGCCGGATAGAGCTGAAAATTTTCGGGAATGAAAGCAAGAATTTCAGAAAGCCTAAGAAAACCTAGTCTGAATTTTTGGGAACACAATATAAGAAAGTTCCAAGCATGGAAGTGGAAAGAATTGTTTCCCAAGGATGATAAATTTAATGTCGATAGCTAGACGAACTAGGCTTTGCATAGTGCATTAGTCCTCATAAATTGGGTCCGTTAATAGGACTTTCTCAACTTTTCGAATAGGGACTATGCCATCAACATAAGGCTTAAGCCGTTGGCCATTAACCTTAGAGAGAGATCCATCGGTAGGATCTTGGATTTTGACTTCACCATGAGGAAAGACGGATATGATGACATATGGACCATCCCATCGTGAACGGAGTTTGCCGGGAAAGAGTCTCAATTTAGAATTGAAAAGCCAAACTTTTTGTCTAGGGGCAAAAGACTTTTTGATAATGTGTTTGTCACGAAACACTTTAGTCTTTGCCTTATAGATTTTGGCACTTTCATATGCATCATTGCGAAGTTCCTCAAGCTCATTGAGCTGCAATTTGCGAGTAGAGCCGGCTTGTTTGAGATCAAAGTTGAGCCTTTTTATGGCCCAACAAGCACAGTGCTCTAGTTCGACTAGAAGATGACAGGCTTTGCCAAAGACAAGTTGATATGGTGACATGCCAATTGGTGTCTTATAAGCTGTCCGGTAAGCCCAAAGCGCATCGTTTAGTCTCAATGACCAATCTTTGTGGTCCGGTCGAACCGTTTTTTCCAAGATGTGCTTAATCTCCCTATTAGATACTTCCACTTGACCACTCGTTTGAGGGTGGTAAGGTGTGGCAACCTTATGAATGACGGAGTACTTGAAGAGAACGAATTTAAGATAACGATTTCGGAAATGAGATCCACCGTCACTGATGATTTCTTGGGGCATACCAAGACGACTAAAAATATTGGATTGAATGAATTTGATCACAACTTTATGATCGTTGGTTTTTGTAGCCTCGGCTTCAACCCACTTGGAAACATAATCCACAGCTATAAGGATATACTCATAACCATAAGAAGATGGAAATGGTCCCATAAAGTCGATCCCCCGCACATCAAAAATTTTAAAAATAAGGATGGGAGTGAGGGGCATCATGTCTCTCCTAAACATGGATCCGATCTTTTGGCAACGCTCACAAGATTTACAGAAATTGTATGCATCCTGAAACAAGGATGACCAATAAAATCCACTTTGAAGAACTTTGTCAGCGGTCTTTCTGGCACTAAAGTGTCACCCACAAGCAAGAGTGTGGCAGAAATTTAAGACACTTGTGGTTTCATTGTCGGGAATGCATCTTCGAATGATTTGATCTGGGCAATACTTAAACAATTTCAGATCTTCCCAAAAGAAATGCTTAACTTGGGAGAAGAACCGGTCTTTTTTTTGTTTTGACCAATTGGATGGAATTTTGCCTACCGTTAGATAGTTGACAATATCCACAAACCAAGGGAGACTGAATGGGAAATCTGAAAAAGTTGCTCATTCGGAAAGGAATCAGGGACTGCAGCAAATTCAGAGGATTTCTCAATGAGTAGGCGAGAGAGATGGTCTGCGACAACATTGTCAGTCCCTTTTTTGTCCCGGATTTCAATGTCAAACTCTTGAAGTAAGAGTATTCATCGAATTAGGCGGGGTTTGGTCTCTTTTTTCGCGAGCAAATGCCTAAGAGTGGCATGATCCGAGAAGACAATGACCTTGGATCTAAGAAGATAGGAACAAAATTTATCCAAGACATACACCACAGCTAGCAATTCTTTTTCAGTGGTGGAGTAATTTAACTGAGCATCAGAGAGAGTCTTGCTCGCATGATAGATGGCATGCGGAACCTTGTCCATATGCTGGCCCAAAATCGCACCTAATGCATAATCGGATGCATCACACATGATCTCAAATGGAAGAGACCAATTAGGCGGTTTCATGATTGGGGTAGATGAGAGAAGAGTGCGAAGTTTCACGAAAGCTTCCATACAAGCTTAATCAAAATTGAACGGAACATCCTTGGCAAGAAATGTACACAAGGGCTGAGAGATTTTACTAAAATCCTTGATGGGACGATAGAAACCGGCATGGCCAAGGAAGGAGCGGATTTGACAGATTGAGTTTGGAGGAGGAAGATTAGAGATTAACTCCACTTTGGCTTTGTCAACCTCGATCCCCCTTTTTGAAATGATTTGTCCTAAAACAATGCCTTCTTGGACCATAAAGTGACTTTTCTCCCAACTTAGAATGAGATTTGTTTCCTTGCACCTTTGAAGCACAAGGGATAGATTGTGGAGACACGAGTTAAAGGAGGATCCAAGAACACCTCTAAGAACTTCTCAACCATATCTGAAAATATGGACATCATGTATCTTTGGAACGTGGCCGGAGCATTGCATTACCCAAAAGGCATGCGTCTATAAGCAAAGGTTCCGAAGGGGCATGTGAATGTGGTCTTCTCTTGATCTTGCGGATCAATTGCCACTTGGTTATAGCCGAAATAACCATTAAGCAAACAATAGAAGCTTTGGCCGGGTAACCTCTCTAGGATTTGATCAATGAATGGAAGTGGAAAATGATCCTTCCTAGTAGTAGAGTTAAGTTTTCGGGGTGCACACACGCCACCCGGTGGTGGTGCGTTGTGGCACGAGCTCTCTCGCGAAATTTTTAACGACGGTGAGGCCAGATTTCTTAGGAACAACTTGAGTGGGGCTTACCCATTTGCTATCGGAGATGGGGTAGATAATTCCCGCATCCAATATCTTGATCACTTCTTTCATGACCACTTCCTTCATATTCGGATTGAACCAGCGCTGTACCTCTCTAGTAGGTTTAGTGTCCTCCTCCATATGGATATGATGCATACAAATAGAGGGGTCGATTCCTTTCAAATTAGCCACTGCCCAACCAATAGCTTCTTTATGCTCTTATAGCACCGCTAGAAGGCTGTTTTCTTGGTCCTTTAAAAGGTCCGAAGTAATGATGACTGGAAGAGTTTGATTTGCACCAAGAAACACATACTTGAGGTGGGCCGGGAGCGGCTTTAACTCAAGTTGTGGTGGAGACTTCAAGGAAGGGACCGGAGGAGTAGTGGAAAGGTGGGGAAGTGGTTCCCTTGGTATTTTCCAAGGAGGGAAATCCACGATAGCATTTATATCAAGCAAAGAGTTTACTTCTTGGATAGATTGGTCAATGTCAAATCTTTAGAAGTCAATGTAAGACATGCAAGTTTCCAAAGGATCTTTGCTTAGAATAAAGGGGAGAGATTCTTCGGCCACTTCATCTACCACATCGATAAGAAAACAATCATCCTCATCAGAAGGATGTAGAGTTGCATGGAAGATGTGGAGTTTGACTTGCATATTGCCAAAGGCAATGTCCATCACCCCGGTTAGGCAATTAATTGAAGCATTAGATGTAGCTAAAAATGGCCTACTGAGGATCACGGGAATATGCTTCTTTGGGTCATGGACCGATTCCGTGTCAAGAACCACAAAGTCTACCGGGAAGTAGAATTTGTCCACTTTGATAATGACATCCTTAAGAATGCCTCGTGGGTGGTTGACCGATCTATCGGCAAGCTGCAAGACCACGGAGGTTGGCTTTAGATCTCCCAACCCAAGCTATAAGTAAACTGAATATGGAATCAAATTTACACTAGTTCTTAAGTCAAGGAGGCCCTTTCTATCTTGTTGTCGCCAATGACACACGAGATAGTTGGGGCGCCTGGATCCTTATACTTTGGAGAAGCACTGTGTTGAATGATTGCGCTCACATTTTCAGTTAATCTCACCTTCTTTGACAAATGATTTTTGGAAGTGCACTTTTGAGTGCACAAATCCTTGAGAAATTTTGCATAGGGAGGGATTTGCTTTATAGCCTCCAAGAGAGGCAAGTTGATCTTTACTTGCTTGAAAACTTCCCACATGTCTTGAATTTTGCAATTCTTGTTCCCAAAGTGTGTTGACTCTTGGAGACGTTGAGGAAACGGAGCTTTAGGCTCATAAGACGTCTCCACATTTGGGTTGACAAGCTTGGGATTTTCATTAATGCTAGAATTTGGATTTTTAGGAGTGACTTTTGGATTGGAGGAGCTTGGATTTGGATTTCCTGAAGGAGAATTTTTGTCATCTTTGTTTCTGTTAACCTTGTTGTTAACAACTCAACCACTCCGAAGGGTGGTGATTGCTTGGACTTGTTCATGAATTGGGCCACTCGGAGGAGGGGTTTCGTCAATCACATGAATCCTTCTTGGATTCTCAAAAGGTTGAGCGGGAAGCTTCCCTTTATCTCTTTGAAGGAGCTGGTTCATTGAAATGGCTATTTGCCCCACTTGATTCTCAAGTTTAGCAATAGACTAAGTGTGGGAATGAACCATTTGGAGAGTGGGCTGCAAAGATGACAAGAGTTGCTTGTTGGATTCCATCATTTGCTGATTTAGAGATTCCATCATTTGTTTATTTGCAGTCATAATCTCATCCTTTGGGAACATAGGAGGTTGATTAGAGACATTTGGATTATACGGAGGACGGTAACTTGAAGAGGCCTGAAATTGGCTATTTTGAAATTGAGAAGAGGGCTGATTTTGCTGCCCTTGATTTTGAAAATTTGAATTTTGTGGGGCGGGTTACCTCTATGGGAAATTTGGATGATCTCTCCATCCTGGATTGTAAGTATTGGAATATGGATTATTTCCGGGCCTTAAGAACATCGCATTTGCTTGCTTTTGATTGGGATTAGGAAATTGTTCCGGTGTGGGACAATCTTCCGAGAGATGGAAAGGACTAGTGCATGATGCACACACCGAACTAGTTGAATTTTGAGACAACAATGGAGAGAGATGTGGTGCCATCAATTGATAGAATTTATGAGCTATAGCATCCACTTGAGATGATTCTTACCTCATTGTCTTCGGTTGACAAGGGTTGGTATTCTTTGTATTGGTTGAGGTTAAACTACTACGAGAATTATGCTGTAATGAGTTTTCACTCAAATTCTCAAGCAGGGTCCATGCCTCATCCACACTTTTAGACATGAACATCCCCCCACAAGATGAGTCAACCATAAATCTATGTGGTTCGGTTAAACTGGCATAGAAAGCTTGCACCAATTGCCATTTTGGAATTAAGTGGTGCGAACATTTCCTTAAGAGGTCTTGAAGTCTCTCCCAAGTCTCATGGAGTTGTTCCCCCTCGCTTTTGGAAAAGCTAAGAATGGAACGCCTCATTAAGTTTGTTTTACTCACTGGATAATACATCTTTAAGAATTCTTGTTGCAATTGAGCCCATGTAGTAATGGAACTTGCAACAAGGGAGTTCAACCAATACTTTGCCCATTCTTTTAATGAGAATGGGAAGAGATGCAAATGGAGAGCATTGTCAGGGAAGCCCCTAAGCTTGATGGTAGAGCATAATTCAAGGAATTTATCAAGGTGCTTATAGGGGTCCTTATTCTCAAAGCCATGAAAAGATGGAAGCATTTGGATGGTGCTAGATTTAATTTCATATTGAGTGGCCTTGATATTTGGCATCACTATGCAAGAGGGAGAAGCATAAGTGGTAGGGATGAAGTGGTCCCGAAGAGTCTTGGGAACCACGTTTGGAATTTCAGCTCTATTATTATGGATTCCCTCATTTTTGTTATTTCCATCATTTTCAGCCATTGTATTAATTCGAGTTCAATTCCTCTTATACTAACAGATTCCCTAAGGTTTCTTCTAAGAGTCCTTTCAAACGAATTTATATCAATGGGCGAGTCAATTGTGGGTAGGGAAAGTGATCTACGGCTAAACATCAACACCACATAATGCAATCAACACAACAATTCATCATCATCAACTCCACATACGATGTTCCCTTTCTCGTCAAGTATCAAGACAGAAATTAAATGGCCACGACAAGGATCGATGCTTGCAATTGATAATAAATAAGAAAATAGCCTCGATAAGGGCTTCACAACTTAACTATTGCTAAATTTAACACATGCACAATCTTAACAACTTTGAAACTAGAGCTTCAAAAACTTACCTGAAGTCATCTAGACTTACAAATTCACTAGCTTTCCTCAGCAAACCTTAAATATGTAGAATCTCACAAACACTTAAAATGTCACATTGCTCAAAACAACACAAGAAAATATTCACAGAACACAATATTAGCAATCAAACCAAAGGTAATCCTAAAACCTCGGTTGCAAAATCATTTGCAGTCGCCGGCAACGGTGCCAAAAATTGGTCGGTATGACAATTATACATCAACCTTTGCAATATCACAAATCATTGTAAAATAGGGCTATTGGTCGGGTAAGCCGAACCACTGGGACTGCTAGTTTATGGTAACCTAAGTGTCTAGAATCATTTTTAGAATGATAAAGGGGGTTATAGAGGATTTGTTGGATTGTCACTAAGATTATGAATTGAAATGTGCATAAAACAAGAATGCTAGGAAATAAGAGGCAAAGCCAATAAAAATGGGAACTAGGGAAGTGAATCCACACTAAACCCTAAACACATGCTAGATCAAGACTAAATTGGGGATAGACAATATATATGTAATGGTTAAGAATTATGTAGCAACACATAGTTGCCTTATAATCATTAAGAAGTTCATTAAATCAACACAAGAATGATCAATCAAAAGCTAATACATTTGAACTACCTAACTAGGGTGTAGCATCAAATACACTATCTTAAGCAAAAGATCATCAACCATTTAATCAAATGATGAAGCACATGAAGCTAGGAATTAAGCATAAACCATCAAAGGGATTACCTAAGCAATGGACTATCAAAGTTCTGTATCAACATGCCATTAAATCATTTCATAACCTTATTTCCATTGTCACTATGAAAACATAAGCAATATGATTAATGTAAGACATCATCTAAAATAAGATAATCAACTTAGAAAAATCATTCATATACATCAACATCCATTACAACAAATGAAGTGCTTTAGATCATGAAAAGACCATAGATTATACATTGCAACCCCCAAATTAGAACTAAGCTAGAATATGCTTACAAGGGAGGGCTTCATCACCTCCCTGGAGGAAGTGTTAGTTACCCATGGATGCCCTAGAAGAAGGAAGAAGCTTGGAAGAAACTCCCATTTTCGAGCTCAACCTTGTAGCCATACAAAACTCTATCCTCTTTCTCCCTCTCCTCTTGCAAAAATATATGAGATCCCCTTTTTTTGGATCCCCCTTCCTTTTGGTAGACATGATGTCTACCAAACCCCCCACAAAACAAGGCTCAACTCCCTCCAAAAGAACAACTCCAACCAACTCATAAAAGAGGGAAATCAGAAATTGAGGGAATCAAGGCACAAGTGGGTCTGTAATGTTCCTTCGAGCACTCAAAGATTGCAATACGAGCGCTCGAGGATGTCTTGGAACAAAAACTTGTTGGCTTGAGAACATGGTCGAGCACTCGAAGAAGCCTTAAATCCTTCTGCCTTGGTTTGGAGCACTCGAAGCTGAAGTAGGAGCACTTGAAGCTTCCTTGGACCATTCTGTTATGATTTGGAGCGCTCGAAGCTTCTCCGAGGGCTCGTATGACATGGAATAGCTCATATGGATTTCTCATATATGCCGCACGAGTGCTCGAAGGTGGTGTTTCGAGCACTCGAAGATGCCTCAAAATGCATTTTCTTCTCCTTTTGCTATGGACATCTTTTACTTGGATTTAGCATTGGCCTATTGAGAATTATTTACCCTTTTTTTCATTGTAGAAAGACTTCATGGACCTATTTTAGCAGATTCCTCTTGGAGATCTCCGGATGTAAATGCCCGGAATGATTTTCTCTTCAACAAGCCTTCGAATACTTCCATTTAATTTCCTTTTTGTAGAAAAACCTCAAAATTGCACAGAATAAAGAACTGGAGAAAATATATTCAATTGAACTACAAATGGACTTAACTAATATAAATAAGGGCGCTTGAATATGCAATATTCGGTGCTTATCAGAACTGATCTAAGGTAGCTTAGGGTGCTCCCTGGGTCTCATCTTGACATAGACGTTAGGTGGCATGAGCCCCTTTAACATGTTTCACCTTAAAGTGATATAATTGTAAAATGCTAGGTCGATGCATGCTCATTTCCTATGAGTAGCTTTATGTTACTCACCCCGAAGTTACTGGGGATTAGTTTTAGGTATAAAGGCTTGGTTCAAGATGCTCATCATGCCTTGGATGAGTTATAGCTTTTATGTTTCCATTTTGTGTAAATGTTAGTATGAATTCTCATTTTCATAGCCTTTTATGTCTAAACTTGTATTCTTGATTCCATATATGTAATTTGTACATAAGTACACTCTTTTTAATGTATTTGACATGTATGAGTTGAGGCCATAGGCCAATGGCATCAAATATGTATTCTATGCACTTTTGCTTTCAAGGTTCACTATGAAAATATTGAAAAATCACAAGTCATTGCTTCCTAACTTTTGCATCGGGTATGGAAATTCCATTCTTTTTCTTTCATTAAGTCTATATGATCATGCATGAGCTGTGGTCAAGGGCCAAACACCATTTTGTTCCAGGTTTCACATTTTAGTTTCATTTATTGTATTTTTAGGCATTCTTGGCTGTTGAGATGTCATATTTTGCACTGGGGTTATTTTGAGGTCGCGGACCATTGGGATGCGTCTTAAATGTCTTTTTACGTTTCATGCATGTCCACTTTTCACAAAACTCTTGAGTTTCAACTTTTGACCTATTTTTGGGTGATTTTTTATGAATTTTTATGAAAATTCTTGCATTAGGGTGTCATTTTGGGTTCCTCCTTGTTTTGGTCTATTTTGGATGCTTGAACGAGTCTAGGGAGTGTTTTCAAACTTGTTCGGATCATGTGGAATGCATAAATAACCTTAGAGATGGACCGGACACCATTTCCACACATCACTATAGCTTTTTACAACTACAGTAGATGTGTCGGTCGGCCGATGAAGCTTCATTAGTTGGTAAACGAAGCTTGAGGAGCCATTTTAGTAGCCATTTAAGGAAAATCATCGTTTTAGCTGACCGATGATTTGGGTTAAGTCGACCAATCCTCCCTAGAACCCTATTCTTCATCTTTTCCTTGGACAGTTTCCTTGATTCGACTTCATGGGATCATATCTCATTCGTTTTAAATCCAAATTGGGTCGTTCTTGAGCCTAAATTCAAGAGTTTGAAGTTATTTTTCCAATGGTGCCAACCACTCATAAAAAATCCACCTATAGTATGAGTTATTCCTATTTTAGTGAGATAGGTTCATGGTAATTGTTAAACGAAAAAGGCCACTTTGTTTTAATTTCATATCTTTTTCGCTCGGACTCAGAATCAGGCGATTCTTGAGTCTAACTTTGTTCATTTTTCATTTTCATTCCAATGGTGTACAAGGTGGTACCCATTATAGTGTGAAATAACCATTTTACCCTTGGTTCATTTCTTTTCGGGCTAGACATTCTTGCTTTATTTGCTTAGCTTATTTGAGTTCCATGGCTTTATAGGGAGTCATTTTGGTGCCTTAGGGATAATGTACATCTCTAGTGGCCATTTTGATTCTTTCACTTTTGCATGTCAGATCCGTTATTGGGTCATTCTTTCGGTTCATCACTGACACATCGGGTTGAAAAACTTGGGCCGTCACAGGTGGTATCAGAGCTCCTACGTTTGAATACCTTGGACGATGGGTTTTGGGTGCATATCATGCTTGTGTTGCCATGCTCTATATGTTTATTTGCTTCATGATAACATGTTTACGTGCCTATGTGGTATATGTGGTATGCCGTTTATTTAACATGATTAAATTCTATTGTAAAAAGCATGACATATGATGTATGGTAGATTAGATTTGTATAGGCACAATTGTGTTACGTATTTAGCATGACACCAGATTGGTCATTAAGGCACGAATTGAGGCTGTTGGTGATTGTCAGTTTGGTTTTGTAGTAGCATAGGTTGTTGTCGACCTAGCATTGGTTTTGAGGTAGGTGAAGAGACACCTTTTGTTTAGTCTCTCGTGAGGTGAGTCATTTGGCGTTACTGTGGCGCTGGATTTGTTAATTTTGGGCCACGATGAGGTTATGGACCCCTTAGTGATGAACCAAGAGGGGGGGTGAATTGGTTAATTTCTTCCCAACAGTATCAATAAGGTATTTCAGCAAGCAAGCAATAAGTACTTAAAACATGATTTAGAAGGAAATCCTTTCAACTAGGGAAAACCTTGGTTGTTGGCCTTAGCCAATGAAGTTCACTACTAGCTGTATGTACCTTGTTACACACTCAGTTGTCTCACCCTCTACACACGCCCAAGCATAAGAATGGACACTAATTTTCACAACCAATACACACACTAATTGATTTCAGTGCACACACACACTCCCCATGTCCTAAGCACCCTTGCTTGGACCAAAAAAGCTCACATAGCTCTCCATATACATCATTACAAATGATAAACAAGATAATCAAATTTCTTCTACAAGTGAAACAACTTAAACAACACAAAATACCAAGTTATTACCTCAAAGTCACTAAACTGCTGCAGCTAGAGTTTGAGGGGTAAAATTGGAATTTTCCTTCGAGATTAGTTCACCAGTAGCTTCCACAGTCTCAATTCACTGTAGTACTCATGTTAACATCCTTAAGCAGTTCAGCATAGCATGAGTATACATGAAGGTTCAATCACAGTTCTTGAATAAGAACAACACCACATAGTTTAAGGGGTGTTGCAAGGTCACAACCACAATCTATCAATGTTTTGCACCACAGCCAATTTCAACAGCTTTGATTCATCAAAATAGACTTGCTAGCACATAGATAATCCATAGAATAGCTAGCCTTAATCATTTTGCACTTGAATCATAATATATGCAGAAAAACAAGCTTATCTACTAATCAAAGAGCTCAAAATCCATTTCAGCATGTTTCAGTTCAAAGCAAACTGCTGACCAAGTGTAAATAGCATAGTTATACCTGTGACAACCCTCAAAAATGACCACAGCAGCTTGGAACTCAGACTCACTACTCAATCCAGCCCTTTCTACAGCAATTTGGACAGTTGCAGCATCTCAGCATATTGATTACACACAAGGCTTGAGTCAGTGGGTTTTTCTAGCATAGATCATCATTGCAAATCACAAAAAAAACTTTGTTCAATAATAAGAGCTCGAGATTTCTCTTCTGCAGCTTACTCTTAGTCTATTTTTAAGGCCACTAACCCTAAAAGACTCCTATAATAGCATATATATAGACCTGTGTAAATGCTTGACTGCACTTCTCTTAATTCAATGCTGTTACCTTTCAGCCAATGATTGTATAAGAACAAATCTGACATTCCCTCAGTGAAAAGACAATGTTGCCCTTGATATCTCACCAAATAATGACACTTTGTGCATCAGTAAGAACAATTCATACATATGAGGTGACATTGATATTTATCTTTGCTTAGCCACTAAGATCTGCAACACCATTGGAGGACAGTATATTCATGGACCATAGCCACATGTTACACTCCTGAAAATACTTGAAAAGTTTTACAAACAAGCCTTATACCAGCTGTATATTACATTCAGCTGAATCCTATTGTTGAGGCTGTATTAGACACAATGTAGGCTCACTACAGCAATTCAGTGCAATGTAGATATTCAGACATACGAGTATTCATAGAATACATCAGAGAAAGTACTAAAATACCCTGAAAGAACCTGTAACAGGGTCCTTATATATTGATCTTGACTGAGACCATTCAATTTAGCTGAATCAAGTGTACAAGCTGTGATGAATTAATACATGCCAATGTAAAAAGACTGTCACTACAATATAAATGACAATGCTGCCCCAGTGACATATGTTAAGCCATAATACAGATAGGTTATGCACTTAAGCTCACTAAACCAAAGCTTTTTGACATTAGAGAACCTTAGGACCAACAATCTCCCCCTTTTGCCTTTAATGACAAAAACTTTGATATGAAATAAGGCCTCAAGTATAGTGATACAGATAATAAAAAGGGAGCAACCCAACACTCATCAAATGATAAGAATAGCATGTGACACTATCCTTATTTCAGTCCTTTTCTCCCCCTTTTTGACATTGAAAGTCAAAAGGGAGCAGGACCAACAATACTAAGGTCAAAGAGGTGGGGGAACAACCCTGAGAAGATCTCTAAGGGTGAAAATCTGTGAGGAAGAAGAGGTTTAGTCATGATGTCTGCAATTTGATCTTCTGTTGGTAGATAAGTACTATCAAGAAGCCCTTTTTGAACTTTATCTCTGAGAAAATGATACCTGATATCTATATGCTTGCTTTTCCAATGCAACGTGGGATTTTTACTGATGGCAATAGCACTTTGATTGTCACAAAAAAAGCTTAGGAGGGATGGAGAAGTGAAGTCTAAGATCTGTCACAGTGTGCATCCAAAGTAATTGAGAACCAGCTTGAGAGGCAGCAATATACTCAGCTTTTGAAGTAGAGAAAGAGACTATGTCTTGCTTTTTACTAAGCCAGGAGACGACATTAGAACCAAGAATATAACAGCACCCAGAAGTACTCTTTTTGTCAGGTAAGGATCCACCCAATCAACATCTGAAAAGACAGCTTTTGTCATTATTAGAGAAAAAATGTAATGTAGACAATAAGAGATTGTGCCCTTAACATATCTGAGAATGCGTTTGGCAGCTTGGAGATGAGACATTTTGGGATTACTTTGAAATCTGGCTACCAATCCTACTGAGTACATTATATCAGGTCTTGAAGCTATGAGATAAAGTAGATTGCCAATGATAGACCTATAAAGTGTGGATGGAACTGCTTCTGAAGTACAATCAACTGACAGTTTAGTATTGGGACACAATGGTGTTGAAACAGACTTGCTATCCTTCATGTTGAACTTCTTGAGTAATTCTGAGGCATACTTTTGTTGTGAAATAAAGATTCCTTTGGATGTTTGAGCAATTTGAAGTCCTAAGAAATACTTGAGAGTACCCAAGAGTGACATTTCAAACCTTGTCTTCATAAGATTGGCAAACTCTGATGCTAATGAAGTGTTGGAACCACAAAACATGATGTCATCTATATAGATTTGAAGAATTAGAAACTGGTCTTGATGAATCCTGACATATAGGGTGTTGTCAACTTTGCCTCTATGAAAGCCTTGTTTAATTAAGAACTGATGTAACTTTTCATACCAAACCTTTGGAGCTTGTTTAAGACCATACAAGGCTTTGCTTAGTTTGAATACATGAGAAGGATATGCAGAATCTTCAAAACCTTCAAGCTGCTCTAGATAAACTTACTCACTTAGATCTCTATTTAGAAAAGCGGATTTGACATCCATTTGGTACACTTTGACTTGTTTATGACATACAAAGGACATTAGCATTCTTATGGACTCCATTCTAGCCACATGAGCAAAGGTTTCATCATAGTCAATTCTAGCTTGTTGTGAATAGCCTTTACACACCAACCTTGCTTTATTCCTGATCACAGATCCTTTTTCATTCATCTTATTTCTGTAAATCTATTTAGAGCCAATTACATTCTTGTTTGCAGGTCTAGGTACCAGTGTCCAAGTATCATTTTTGTTAATTTGATCAAGTTCTTCTTGCATGGCTACAACCCAATCTTCAATCTTCTGAGCTTCAAAGTAAGATTTAGGTTCAATAGATGACAACATTGCAAAGTGGCTATATTCTGTGTTATCTTCAGCTTCTAACTCAATTAACTTCTTCCTACTCCTTGTTTGAACTCCAGCTTGAGATGAACCAATAATGTTTTCAGCTTGAACCTACTTCTGCAGCACTGGGTAAGTAGTTTCTTTTGAATTCTCAGGTTCAGTCACTGAAGAGCTGGCTTCATTTGAACCAATTGTATTATTGCTGTCTTCAGTTAGAATCACTTGAGGATTTTCATCAAATTTCATATAGATTGACTCAACCACCTTCGAAGACCAAAGGTTGTAACATCTATAAGCCTTGCTTTTTGTAGAATACCCCAGAAATATACCTTCATCAGATTTTGAATCAAACTTCCCCAAACTGTCAATGTGATTAAGTATATAACACTTGCTGCCAAATATTCTGAAATAGTGAACTGTTGCAGGTCTTCCATACCATAATTCAAAGGGCGTCTTAGTTGAATTTGGTCTAAGGAGAACCCTATTGATGATATATACAGTAGTACTTGCAGCTTCAGCCCAAAATCCTTTTGCCAAACCATTTTCAAGCAACATTGTTCTTCCCATTTCTTGAACTGTTCTGTTCTTTCTCTCCACAACTCCATTCTATTGAGGTGTAGCTATAGCTGAGAATTCCTTTTTGATTCCATTGTCATCACAGTAGTGTTCAAATTCTTTCATGGTGAACTCTGAACCAAAATCTGACCTGAGTTTCTTCACAGTGTAGCTTCTTTCATTTTTAACAAGATTGACAAACTTAATAAAGTGTGTAATTGCCTTAGACTTTTCTTTCAGGAAGTAAACCCACACCATTCTGCTAAAGTCATCAATGAGTAGCATAAAGTACTTACTACCACCAATACTTATGGTTTTGGTAGGGCCAAAAAGATCCATATGTATCAGGTCAAGTGCCTTAGAGGTGTTAATTTCCTTGGAATGGAATAAAACTTTAGTTTGCTTTCCTTGTTGGCATGCTTTACAAAGATGATCATCCTTAAAACAGATGTCAGGTAGACATTTAACAACTTTTAGTTTCAATATCTTGGATATATTCCTTGAATGAAGATCACCTAACCTCTTGTGCGATAACTTAGCTTCATCACAGGTTGTTAAATTACATTAGGTGACCTGACTTTCTTCAATGACTGTGTAAACAATTCCTGAAGATCTACTAGCTAAGAACATAACTTGTTTTGATTCCAGATCAATCACATTGCATCTTTCTTTGTTGAAACAAACTTCTTTCCCACTATCACACAGTTGACTGACACTTAGGAGATTATGTTTGAGCCTTTCAACCAATAGAACTTCTTGAATCTGAGGTAATTCTTCAGACTTACTCACAGTTTTAATTCTAACAATCTTAGCTCTTTGATTGTCTCCAAATATAACATTTCCACCATCAAATTGTTGTAAAGAGTTAAATTTGGAACCATCACATGTCATGTATCTTGACTAACCACTATCAATATACCATTTGTCTTGAGTATTATAGGCTTTAAAAGCTGTATACACAAGAAGACTTATAGAGTTCAGCTTCTTAGGGATCCACATCATCTTAGACTGCACCACTGACCCTTTGTCTTTGACTCTCACACCTCGAGTTAAGTCTGACTTCTTCATATACATCTTAGTGACCATAAAGTTCCTTGCAACTGATGTAATAAAGTCTCTCTGATTGAAACTCAATGGATATTGGATGTTATCAAAAATATCAAACCTTGATCTTAGAGGTTTTACAATGAGATAACTTGCATACACTTCACCAGTGGTTGCCTTCACAAATGTTGAATGTTTTTAATTGATTTTAGCAGTTGAATCACATATATATCTAATTCCAGTCTTCCCAATTTGCTTAGTGGATTGTTTCCAAATTTCAGCCATCTTCAAAGATCTCTCCTCAAGTATAGTAGACAGTTCTTCCTTGTATCTTTTAGTAAACTACTGAGAGTTACTTTGAACCTTGAGTATGATCGGTTGAGAATTCGATCTATAATAAATCAACCTTCGCAATAGCACGAATCATTGTAAAATAGGGCTATTGGTCGAGTAAGATGAACCACTGGGACTGCGCTAGTTTATGGCAACCAAGGTTTTAAAATCACTTTTAGTTTGATGAAGGGGGTATAGAGGTTTGTTGGTTTGTCACGAAAATTAAGAATTTAAATTGCATAAAACAATGAAGTAAAGAGATAGAGATAATAAAGAAGAGACTAGGGAAGTGACTCCACAACCATCAATAAGTATGATAGGACATGATTTACTTAGGGGAATAACATATATATATAACCATGGGATGTAACAACACAAAATTATTACATTCCCTTCAAGAAATATATGAAGTCAATAGGCAAGAATAACCTATCAAAGCATTACATGCTTTTGGTCACCTAAACTAGAATACAACCTTGGACATGCTTGCTAAGCCAAAGATTATCAAACCCTTAACCTCATAATGTAAGCACATGAAATAGAATCCAAGAATAATCTATCAAAGGGAGATCCTAAGCAATAGATTATCAATTCTCCTAATTATCATGCCAATAACAACACTTCCATGAACTCATCTCCATTGTCACAATAAAAATGTAGCAATATAATCATAAGAGAAAAACAATCTAAGACAAGATATTTAACTCAAAATAATCATGTATAGATATTGAAGTTCATTACATCAAATAAAGTGCTCTAGTTCATGGAAAAATTACATACATACATTAATCCCCAAAAATAAATCAAAACAAAGGAATGCTTACAAAATGGAGCTTCATCACCTCCCTAGGTAGGGAGTTAGTTATCCATGAATGCAAAGAAAGAAGAAGAAAATGAAGAATCCCTCTACATTTTTGCACCTTAATCTCAAGAACACACCAAGAACTCAAGAACACTCCTTTTTCCCCTCTAGAACCTCACAAGAATGAGGTATATATGATCTATATGAGATATCCTCCTATATACACTCAAAACTTACTCCCCATGCTGAAAATCTTGAGCTCTCACCTTTGGCTCATTCTAGACCACATAAAATGAAGATAAGGGAACAAAAATGCTGAAAAAGAGGAGCAGGTGAACTACCTACAGAGGGTAGGTGGGCACCCGCGGAAGCTACGGCTCGCTAGGGTGGCACTGGCATGTTTGGCGGGCGCCCGCGGCA
Source organism: Cornus florida (assembly GCF_030987335.1). Taxonomy (NCBI): domain Eukaryota; kingdom Viridiplantae; phylum Streptophyta; class Magnoliopsida; order Cornales; family Cornaceae; genus Cornus; species Cornus florida. Next base: position 53,170,252 of record NW_026775574.1, on the reverse strand, counting down.
TGATGGTGGGCTCCCGTGGTGGTGCGCGGGAGCTACTGCGGGGGCTTCTGCAAGGCCCCGCGAAAGAGGCCAGAGAGTTTGGGGTTGGCGGGCGGATTGCGGGATCTCCGCGGGCGCCCGCAGAGGCTGCAACTACACTTCAATTCTTGATTTTCTACACTCTTCTTCAGGCTGGAACGATGATCCACGTCCCTTATGAAACACTAAGCCATGTCGCCACAAAAACGGTAATAGAAGAGGCTTGCTCAAAAAGATGATTTCCTGACACGGCGCATGCATTTCAACACAAATGATGTCAAAACTGCTTCTTTGATCACTCTCGGGAACAAAACCTGAAATCCGAAAGGAAAACACAATTGGAGTTAAACTGTACATTATACTCCATTCATTGACTTAACTAGTGCAAGAAAGGGCGTTTAAATATGCAATATTCGGTGCTTATCATCACCACTGACCCTTTGCCTTTGACTTTCACACCTCGAGTTAAGTCTGACTTCTTCGTATACATCTTAGTGACCATAAAGTTCCTTGCAGCTGATGTAATAAAGTCTCTCTGATTGAAACTCAATGGATATTAGATGTTATCAAAAATATCAAACCTTGATCTTAGAGGTTTTACAATGAGATATCTTGCATACACTTCACCAGTGGTTGCCTTCACAAATGTTGAATGTTTTTAATTGATTTTAGTAGTTGAATCACATATATATCCAATTCTAGTCTTCCCAATTTGGTTAGTGGATTGTTTCCAAATTTCAGCCATCTTCAAAGATCTCTCCTCAAGTATAGTAGACAGTTCTTCCATATATCTTTTAGTAGACCACTGAGAGTTACTTTGAACCTTGAGTATGCTTAGGAAAATAAGGGAAATTGAACACATAGTTGACAATTTGAGTTTTAGGTGTTTGGTGAGAATTTTTCTAGACCTTAATAGTTCTGAATTTAGCTTTCTAATTTTAGATTTTTGATGATTGCACTTCACAGCAAGTCTTTCACATTATTCCAGAATTTCCTCAATCTCTGTGTCAGTATCTTCTTTAGCTTCAACAGAATCTTTTGGTGGTTCAAGAATGGCCATGAATAAACACTCATCTTCTTGAGCTTCTTTAGGTTTCTCTTCTTCTTCAATGGCTGTTTCCCAGTCTGAAAATAAGGCTTTTCTTCCAAACCTTCCTTTGTTGTTAGGTCCTTTAAACTTTCTCTGAGTTTGCCCTTTAGAGCTAGGACACTTAGACACAATATGACCAGGCTTGCCACACCCATAACATATTAGGTTTTGCCGCTGAGATTTCTTTTTAAACCTGAATTTTCTAAATTTCTTAGCAAGGTAAGCCACTTCATCCTCTTCAAGATCATCTTCAGACTTAGACTCATCTTTTTTAATAGTTTCCTTGGCTTTGAGTGCAGTTTCTCTTCTATGCAAAGTAAAAGGACCAATTCTCATCTCATAAGCTATGAGAGATGCTTGAAGTTCATCAATCTTCATGTTGGATAAATCTTTGTCTTCTAGAATAGTGACCTTGGCATTGAATCTGGAAGTGAGAGATCTAAGAACTTTCTTACACACATCAGAATCTTTAATGTCTTCACCAAGAGCTCTCATATTGTTTACAAGATCATTGATTTTGAACATGTATTCTGCAATGGTCTCTCTTTCTTCCATTTTACAAACTTCATATTGAACCTTGAAAATTTGAATTTTGTTTTCCTTTATAACCTTGTTTCCTTCATGAGCTGCCTGAAGTGAATCCCACATTTCCTTGGCTGTCTTACAATTTTTCACTCTGGTAAATTCTTGCTACTTTAAGGCACAGAAAAGAAAATGTTTGGCCTTCCCATCATTAGCTACAGCTACCTTGTCTTCAGCAAATGGATTTTCATGATTGAGAATTACAACACCATGTATGGTAGCATACCAAACATCATAGGACTGAGATATAAAAAAGGCTTCCATTCTAGTTTTCCAAGAATCATAGTTTGAGCCTTCAAAACAAGGGGCTTTGTTAATAATTTGACCTTCATCCATAACTAAAACCAACTGCAGGCTTATTAGAACCTTTCAATGCAGACCCAAGCACTGATACCAATTGATGAACCAAGAAGGGGGGTAAATTGGTTAATTTCTTCCCAACAGAATCAATCAGATATTTTAGCAAGCAAACAATAAGTACTTAAAATAGGATTTACAAGGAAACCCTTTCAACTACGGAAAACCTTGGTTCTTGGCCTTAGCCAATGAATTTCACTACTAGCTGTATGTACCTTATTACACACTCAGCTGTCTCACCCTCTACACACACCCAAGCACAAGAATGGACACTAGTTTTCACAACCAATACACATAGTAGTTGATTTCAGTGCACACACACACTCCCCCTATCCTAAGCACCCTTGCTTGGACCAACAAAGCTCATATAGCTCTCCATATACATCATTACAAATGATAAACAAGATAGTCAAATTTCTTCTACAAGTGAAACAGCTTAAACAACATAAAATACCAAGTTACTGCCACAAAGCCACTAAACTACTGCAGTGATAAGCGCCGAATATTGCATATTCAAGTGCCCTTATTTGCATTAGTTAAGTCCATTATTTGATTATTTTACGTAGATTATCTTCATTTGCATGCTTTTATTTATTTTCAGGTTTGCTTGCCAAAAAGGGATAAAAATGATGTTTTGATGAGTTCTTGAATATCAAAGTATGCAATGCTAAAGTTTACAGCCAGGCAGCAGTGGAGTTTGACTTTGATCATCATTTTTGACCCAACAAGCTTGAGAACTGGACTTCCAATAAAACATGGCATACTTAGAGCTTTGAATTAACTTTCAAAATCTTCAAATGGTTCATCATTTGGAGTTCAGAGCAGAAAGTTATGGCCTTTTTACCAAGGTAGCTTAGTGTAGAACAAGTTGAAGAATGCAAAAAGTTGCACCTTCGAGCACTCGAAGAAGGACCTTCGAGTGCTCGAAATTCAAGCAGAATGGTCCACGACCATCTTCGAGGCTCGAAGCCTCTTTTTCGAGCGCTCGAAGGAACATTTCAGCCCACTTTCACCTTGAATTCCTCAATTCTAATTTCCATCTTTGATGAGTGGTTGAAGTTGTTCTTTGGTTGGGGGTTGGAGCCTTGTTTGGTGGAGGTTTGGTAGACAATATATCTATAAAAAGAAAAGGGGAGAACAATACATGATATATCTCATTTGGCAAGATTTTTTTAGAGAGAGAAAGAGGAGGAGAAGATAGAGTTCTTGTGGCCAAGAATAGGGAGCTCGAAAATGGAGGGATCTTCCAAGCTTCTTCCTTCTTCTAGGGCATCCATGGGTAACTAACTCTTCCTCTGGGGAGGTGATGAAGCCCCTCCCCCTTTGTAAGCATGTTCTAGTATAGTTCTATTTTGGGGATTACAATGTATATTCTATGGTCTTTTCATGACCAAGAGCACTTCATTGGTTGTAATGGATGTTGATATATATATGAATGATTTTTCTAAGTTGATTATCTTGTTCTAGGTAATGTCTTACATTAATCATATTGCTTATGTTTTCATAGTGAAAATGGAAATAAGGTTATGAAATGGTTTAATGTCATGTTGATAAGTGACTTTGATAGATCATTGCTTAGGAAAATCCTTTGATGGTGTATGCTTAATCTCTACCTTCATGTGCTTCATCATTTTTGTCAAGAACTTGATATTCTTTCATCTAAGTAAGTGTGTTTAAGTTGCATCCTAGTTTAAGTAGTTTAAACACATTCACCTTTGATGGATTATGTTTGTTTAAGGCTTAATGTACTTGTTATTAATTATATGGCAACTATGTGTCGCTATATAATTCTTGACCATTATATATTGTTTATCCCCTAAATTAGTTCTATATCTAGCATGTGTAGAGGGATGGAGGCAGATTCACTTCCCTAGTTGTCTTTACTCGTATTTTATCTTGCTTTAATTCTCGTAAGCTTTATTTTATGAACCTCACATTTTAGTTTTCGTGACAATCCAACAAATCCTTTATAAACCCCCTTATCATTCTAATAGATGATCCTAGATACCTCAGTTGCCATAAACTAGCAGTCCCAGTGGTTCGACTTACCCGACCAATAGCCCTATTTTACAGTGATTTGTGCTATTGCAAAACAGGTTGATTTATAATTGGTAATCGATCCGTCGATCAATTTTTGGCATCGTTGCCAGGGACTACAAACGGTTTAGCGACCGAAGTTCTAGGGTTAATTTTGGTTTGATTGTCAATATTGCGATTTGTGAATATTTCTTGTGTGGTTTTGACCATTCTGTTGTTGTAAGTTCTATGAGATTCTAAGAACTCGAGGCTCACTGAGGGAACGCTAGCAAATTTGTAAGTCAAGAGGACTCCAGGTAAGTTTCTTAGCCTTCTAGTTTTGAAATTGTTAATATTGTGCATGTGTTAAATATAGTATTAGTTAAGTTGTGAAGCCCTTGTCGAGGCTATTTTATTGTATATTTTCAATCGCAAGCATCGGTCCTTGTCATAGCCATTTAATTTCTATCTTGATAATTGAGGAGAAAGGGAACATCGTATGTGGAGTTGATGATGATAAATTGTTGTGATGATTGTGTTGTGAGTTGTTGAAGTTTGGCCGTAGATCACTTTCCCTACCCACACTTGACTCGCCAGTTGACATAAATTCACTTGAAACAACTCTTAGACGAGACCTTAGGGAATCTTCCAGCATAAGAGAACTTGAAACTGAATTTAACACAATGGCTGAAAATGTAAGAAATGTCAGAAATGAGGGAATTAATAATGATAGGGCCGAAATTCCAAATGTGGTTCTTATGACTCTTCGGGACCATTTCATCCCTACCACCTATGCTTCTCCCCCTTGCATTGTGATGCCAAATATTGAGGCGGCTCAATATAAAATTAAATTTAGCACCATCCAAATGCTTCCATCTTTTCATGGCTTTGAGAATGAGAACCCCTATAAGCACCTTGATGAATTCCTTGAAATATGTTCTACCATCAAGATTAGGGGCTTCCCTGACAATGCTCTCCAATTGCATCTCTTCCCATTTTCCTTAAAAGAAAGGGCAAAATATTGGTTGAACTCCCTTGCTGCAAATTCCATCACTACATGGGCTCAATTGCAGCAAGAATTCTTAAAGAAATATTATCTAGTGAGTAAAACTAACTTAATGAGGCGCTCTATTCTTAGTTTTTCTCAAATTGATGGAGAACAACTCCATCAGACTTGGGAGAGACTTCATGACCCCTTAAGAAAATGTCCGCACCACTTAATTCCCAAATGGCAATTGGTGCAAGCTTTCTATGTTGGTTTAACTGAACCATATAGATTCATGGTTGACTCATCTTGTGGTGGTAAGTTCATATCTAAGAGTCCGGATGAGGCATGGACCCTGCTTGAGAATTTGAGTGAAAACTCGTTACAGCATAATTCTCGTAGTGGTCCAACCTCAACCAATACAAAGAACCCCACTCCATGTCAACCGAAGACAATGAGGGAAGAATCATCTCAAGTGGATGCCATAGCTCATAAATTCTATCAATTGATGGCACCACATCTCTCCCCCTCTTTGTCTCAAAATTCAGCTAGCTCGGTGTGTGCATCATGCACTAGTCCTTTCCATCTCTTGGAAGATTGTCCCACATCGGAACAATTTCTGAATCCCAATCAAGAGCAAGCAAATGCAATGTTCTCAAGGCCTGGGAATAATCCATATTCCAATACTTTCAATCCGGGATGGAGAGATCATCCGAATTTCTTGTGGAGGCAACAAGCCCCACATAATTCGCAATTCCAAAATCCGGGGCATCAAAATCAGCCCCCTCCTCAATTTCAAAATTGGTAATTTCCAGCCTCTTCAAGTTACCGTCCTCTGTATAATCCAAATGTCTCTAATCAACCTCCTGTGTTCCCAAAGGATGAGATTATGGCTGTAAATAAACAAATGATGGAATCTCTAAATCAGCAAATGATGGAATCCAACAAGCAACTCTTGTCATGTTTGCAGCCTACTCTCTAATTGGTTCATTCCCACACTCAGTCTATTGCTAAACTTGAGAATCAAGTGGGGCAAATAGCCACTTCAATGAACCAGCTCCTTCAAAGAGATAAAGGGAAGCTTCCCGCTCAACCTTTTGAGAATCCTAGAGGGATACATGTGATTGATGAAACCCCTCCTCCGAGTGGGCCGAGTTGTGAACATGTTCAAGCAATCACCACCCTTAGGAGTGGTCGAGTTGTTGACAAAAAGGTTGATGGAAACAAGGATGACAAAAATTCTCCTTCGAAAAATCCAAATCCTAGTTCCTCCAATCCAAAATTCACTCCTAAAAATTTAAATTCTACTCATGAGAATCCCAAGCTTGTCACCCCAAATGTGGAAACTTCTTATGAGCCTAAAGCTCCGTTTCCTCAACGTCTCTAAGAGTCAACACATTTTGGGAATAAGATTGCAAAATTCAAGACATGTGGGAAGTTTTCAAGCAAGTAAAGATTAACTTGCCTCTCTTGGATGCTAGAAAGCAAATCCCTCCTTATGCAAAATTTCTCAAGGATATGTGCACTCAAAAGGGCACTTCCAGGAATCATTTGCCAAAGAAAGTAAGGTTAACTGAAAATATGAGTGCAGTCATTCAGCACAGTGCTCCTCCAAAGTATAAGGATCCGGGTGCCCCAACTATCTCGTGTGTCATTGGTGATAACAAGATAGAAAAGGCCTCCTTGACTTAGGAGCTAGTGTAAATTTGATTCCATATTCAGTTTACTTACAACTTAGGTTGGGAGATCTAAAGCCAACTTTCGTAGTCTTGCAGCTTGCCGATAGATCGGTCAAGCACCCACGAGGCATTCTTGAGGATGTCATTATCAAAGTGGAGAAATTATACTTCCCGGTAGACTTTGTGGTTCTTGACACAGAACCGGTCCATGACCCAAAGAAGCATATTCCCGTGATCCTTGGTCGGCCCTTCTTAGCTACGACTAACGCTTCCATTAATTGCCGAACCGGGGTGATGGACATTGCTTTTGGTAACATGCAAGTCAAACTTCACATCTTCCATGCAACTCAACATCCTTCCGATGAAGATGATTGTTTCCTTATAGATGTGATAGACGAAGTGGTCGAGGAATCTCTTCCCTTCGTTCTAAGCAAAGATCCTTTGGAAACTTGCATGTCTCATTTCAACTTCTCAAACTTTGATATTGATCAATCAATCCAAGAAGTAAACTCTTTGCCTGACAAAAATGCTATCATGGCTACTCCTCCTTGGAAAATTCCAAAAGAACCGCTTCCTCAACTTTCTTCTACTCCTCCGATTCCTTCCTTGAAATCACCACCACAACTTGAGTTAAAGCCGCTCCCGGCCCATCTCAAGTATGTATTTCTTGGTGCGAATCAAACTCTTCTAGTCATCATTGCATCGGACCTTTAAAAGGACCAAGAAACTAGCCTTTTAGCAGTGCTTCAATTGCATAAAGAAGCTATTGGCTGGGCAGTGGCTGATTTGAAAGGAATTGACCCCTCTATTTGTATGCATCGCATTCATATGGAGGAGGACGCAAAGCCTTCTAGAGAGGTTCAGCGCCGGTTGAATCCAAACGTGAAGGAAGTAGTCATGAAAGAAGTGATCAAATTGCTAGATGTGGGAATCATCTACCCCATCTTCGATAGTAAGTGGGTGAGTCCCACGCAAGTTGTTCCAAAAAAATCTGACCTCACCGTTGTTGAAAATTCAACGAGTGATCTTGTGCTACAATGAACCACCACCGGGTGGCGTGTATGCATAGACTACCCGAAACTCAGCTCTTTAACTATGAAAGATCATTTTCCACTTCCATTCATTGATAAAATCCTAGAGAGGTTAGCGGCCAAAGCTTCTATTGTTTCCTTGATGGTTATTCCGGCTATAACCAAGTGGCAATCGCCCCACAAGATCAAGAGAAAACAACTTTCACGTGTCCCTTTGAAACTTTTGCTTATCAACGCATGCCTTTTGGGCTATGCAATGCTCCGACAATGTTTCAAAGGTGCATGATGTCCATATTTTCGGATATGGTTGAAAGGTTCTTGGAAGTCTTCATGGTCGATTTTTTCGTCTTTGGCTCCTCCTTCAACTCTTGTCTCCACAATCTATCTCTTGTACTCCAAAGGTGTAAGGAGATAAATCTCATTCTAAGTTGGGAGAAAAGCCACTTCATGGTCCAAGAAGGCATTGTTCTAGGACATGTCATTTCTAAACAGTGAATTAAGGTGGACAAGGCATAAGTTGAGTTAATCTCTAATCTTCCTCCTCCGAATTCCGTCCGTCAAATCCGTTCCTTTCTTGGCCATACCGGAATCTATCGTCGCTTCATCGAGGACTTTAGCAAAATATCTCGGCCCTTGTGTAATCTTCTTGCCAAGGATGTTCCATTCAATTTTGATGAAGCTTATATGGAAGCTTTTATTAAACTTTGCAATCTTCTTTCATCCGCCCTAATCATGAAACCGCCCAATTGGTCTCTCCCCTTTGAGATCATGTGTGATGCATCGGATTATGCATTAGGTGCAGTTTTAGGCCAGCATGTGGACAAGCTTCCGCATGCCATCTATTATGCGAGCAAGACTCTCTCTGATGCTCAGTTAAATTACACCACCACTGAAAAAGAATTGCTAGCTGTGGTGTATGCCTTGGATAAATTCCACTCCTATCTTCTTGGTACCAAAGTCATAGTCTTCTCGGATCATGCCGCTCTTCGGCACTTGTTAGCGAAAAAAGAGACCAAACCTCGCCTAATTCGATGGATACTCTTACTTCAAGAGTTTGACATCGAAATCCGGGACAAAAAAGGGACTGATAATGTTGTTGCCGATCATCTTTCTCGCTTACTCATTGAAAAATCCTTAGAATTTGCTGCAGTCCGTGATTCCTTTCCGGATGAGCAACTTTTCTAGATTTCCCATTCAAGTCTCCCTTGGTTTGCGGATATTGTCAATTACCTTGTTGTAGGCAAAATTCCTTCCAATTGGTCCAAACAGGAAAGAGACCGTTTCTTCTCCTAATTTAGGCATTTCTTTTGGGAAGATCCGGAACTATTCAAGTATTGCCTTGGACCAAATCATCCGGCGGTGCATTCCCAAAACTGAGACCACAAGCATTCTAAATTTCTGTCATACTCTTGCTTGTGGAGGCCATCCTTGTTTCGGGATGCTTACTATGAGCATTGCCAAAAGCTCGGATCCTTGTCTAGGAAAGACATGATGCCCCTCACTCCCATCCTAATTATTGAGATTTTCAATGTGTGGGGGATTAACTTCATGGGACCATTTCCATCTTCTTATGGCTATGAGTATATCCTTGTAACAGTGGATTATGTTTCCAAATGGGTTGAAGCCGAGGCTACCAGAATCGATGATCATAAAGTCGTGATCCAATTCATTCAATCAAACATTTTTCATCGTTGTGGTACGCCCCGAGCAATCATCAGTGACGGTGGATCTCATTTCCGAAATCATTACCTTAAATCCATCCTCTCCAAGTACTCCATCCTTCACAAGGTTGCCACACCTTACCATCCTCAAACGAGTGGTCAAGTGGAAGTATCTAATCGGGAGATTAAGCACATCTTGGAAAAAATGGTTCGACTGGACCGTAAAGATTGGTCATTAAGACTAAATGATGTGCTTTGGGCTTACCGGACATCTTATAAGACGCCCATTGGTATGTCGCCATATCGGCTTGTCTTTGGAAAAGCTTGCCATTTCCCAGTCTAACTAGAGCATCGTGCTTATTGGGCCATAAAAAGGCTTAACTTTGATCTCAAACAAGCCGACTCTACTTGTAAACTGCAACTCAACGAACTTGAGGACATTCGAAATGATGCGTATGAAAGTGGCAAAATCTATAAGGCAAAGACTAAAGCATTTCATGAAAAACATATTATCAAAAAGTCTTTTACCCCCGGACAGAAAGCTTGGCTTTTCAATTATAGATTGAGACTCTTTCCCGATAAACTCCGTTCACGGTGGGATGGTCCATATGTCATCACTGCTGTCTTTTCTTATGGTGCAGTTGAACTCCAAGATCTTACCAATGGATCTCTCTTTAAGGTTAACGGCCAACGGCTTAAGCCTTACATTGACGGCATAGTCCCAATCCGCAAAGTTGAGAAAGTCCTCTTGACGGACCCAATTTATGAGGACTAATGCACCATGCAAGGCCTGGTTCATCTAGCTATCAACTTTAAATTTAGCAATCAAGGGAAGAAATTCTTTCTATTTCCATGCTTCCCTAATTTTCCATTGCTCGTGCCTTTAAATTTTCTGGGAAATGGTTAAGACAAGCCAACATTTAATTTTTTTGGAACTATCTTAAATTGTGTTCTCGCAATTCAGACTGGCTTTCTTAGACCTTCTCAACCCTTGTCTTCATTCCCGAAAGTTTTCAGCTCTATCTAGCAATTTCATCGAACCCTCGGATTGGTACTCGTGTGCATAACCTCCTATTTTCAATCCACCAGTTGATTGTGGTTTCCCAATTCTTTCCGAGCACTTAAGTCCTACATTGGCACTCTTTGACTTCGTTGTCATTTCCGTGTGGTAAAGATTGCAATTCAAGTGCTCGAAGGTCTTAGAGAAACTTTACACTTCAGTTCAAGTTCTTGAAGATGCCACCAAGCTCTCTACCGAATTTTTGAGCACTCGAAGACCACCTTCGAGCACTTGAAACCTGCATTCCACAGTCCTAAGTTCTCTGTCCAAAGTTTGAGCGCTTGAAGCCTCTCCTTCGAGCGCTTGAAAGTTCTAAAAAGCCTACTGTCCATTTTTTGAGCGCTCGAAGAGTCACCTTCGAGCGCTAGAAGCTTCAACCCATGGTTTCAAAGCTGTTTGCCCATTCTTCGAGCGCTCGAAGAGCCTTCTTTGAGCGCTCGAACTCACCCCCTTCCCTTTAAATCCTACTTTCCCTCTCCCATTTGCTTCAGTTACTTCAACCACTCCCTCCATCAACCCATGACCTCCCTCCATCACATCCCTCCATAACTTCCCTATCTTTCCCACTACCCCATTCATGCACTAAACCTCTATAAATACTCACCACCTCCATCCTCCTTCCTCACTCCATCCATCTTTCTCCCCCTCATCCTCTCAAGGTATGCTTCCTCATCCTTTTCATTTCATTCTTTTTGTTCAATTATTGTTATCTTTTTGAGGAGTAGGGGCATGGAAATTATGGAGGTTGGGTGTGATTTTTGATGTTACTCTAATCTTGAGAGTGTTTTGTTAACAAAATTTTTAGGTTTGATCTTCCATAACTCTCAATCTCACCTTCTCTTTCTCTTGGTGCACGCCAGGTGCTCGCTGAAATTCCCCATCCACGTCCGCCTCTCCAAATGTCTCATGCCGGCCCTTCTTGTCATCCTAGACCCTCTGCAGATGTCCCCGTTGTTGCTCGTGAGCAACCCCGAGACCCTTAGCTCGACAAAAAGCTATATTATGAGCTTTTTTTTCCACTCACGGGTGTCTTTGACACTCTTCCCACCACTTCATGGGCTGCCGCGGAATTAGTCAACCGGTGCCTTCAGCACATTTGCCAACCCGTTGCAAAGGTCACCTACCCCCGTATGGTGCGACTCTTCTACCAAAATCTCAATTGCCCTGAAGAGCCGCCTATCTCTCTCACCACATCCATTGATGGCATCCCTTATTCCTTCACTCTTGCTGACATTATGGCAGTCTCCATTTGCCCTATGGAGTGCCCTCATGATCTTTTGAATCGCACGGGCCGCCCATTGTATGAGCGGGTTGTTGATTTGATTGTAGAGCAGGTAGTGGCTGCCATTTGCAACATTGATGAACCTCATCGGCCCCAGAGTTTTACTCTAAAATCCTCTCTTCTGGAGCGAGTTTGGTTCCTTGACTCCATTCTCAAGCACAATGTTTACCCCTTGGCGCACAACACCGAGCGTCGAGGCCTGATGTTGCAAGCCTTGTATGCCATGGACCAAGGCCAATGGTTCTCTGTCCCGAAGCTCATTTGGGACACATTTATGCGGTTCTGGGATGAGTGTATCAATGCACGGCATCAGCGTGTTAAAAATCAGCCACTGCCATTGCCATTCTTCATCATCAAGCTTTTGAAGCACAAAGGCTTCATTGTTCCTCCTCATGAACCAACAGGCAAAAAGATTCAGACTTTTACTCTCTGCCGGTGGACCAATGTTCTTAGCCATTCTTAGCCACCTCAGCTCGCTGCCCCTCCATTCCCCCACTCTCCATCTCCTCCTCTTTCCGAGGATGATCCCATGGCTGAGGCTGCTGAATGGGAGGAGCCACCTGTTGACCCTCGGCAGGACCATGCTTTTCTGTGAGATAGCATCGCAGGTATCCATGCTCGGATGGATCGTTTTGAGCATTCTTTGGTAGACTACAATCAGACTGTGCGTGAGGACTACTACCATGCCGAAGAAGACCGTCATCTTACTGCAGAAGACCACCGTGTTGCGGCGGAAGAGCGTCGCATGGCTCAAGAGGAATGGCGTGAAACAAAATCCCTCATCAATGCCCTCCTTGCTTGTTTTCCTCCTGGCCCGTAGTTGGTTGCCCGGGCAATTAGTCTTTAGTTGGACATGTTTTCTGTTTTTAATTTCTGTTATTGTCTTCCTATTAGAACTTGGGAATTTATTTTTGTCATCGTTGATTCGGTTGGACCAGGCTAGCACTTCAGTTCTTTTTGTAATCATGTCCACCTGCTTTTAAATGACAATTCCCCTTTTATTTTCTTCTATTGTCTGTTAATTATTTTCTTTTATTGCTTCATTGTTACTTATTTTCTTTCCCCAACTGCTTCTGACCCCTTGCAGGTTGTGCACTTCAAGTTTGGGGGCCTTTTTGTGTTGGAATTTCCATGGGAGCTTTTTGTCACTTCTCCATGCACTTTCCTCCTATTCTGGGTATTTTTGTTCTTGTTTTTCTCTCATTTATTGATGGTAGTCATTGTCGCACATTGCGGACAATGTGTTATTCAAGTTTGGGGGTGCAATATTGCATTTCTGTAAATGGCATATTTTTGGCATCATATTTTTGTAAAGTAATGATAGTGCAATTTGAAACTTGTCGGAGATGAAGCTCATATTTAATACCTTGTGTATAGAAGCAATTGTTAAGTTTTAAAAATAAAGAAAATTTTGAATTTGAAATGATCATGTGGATGCAATGTAGGTTGTATAAATGTGTCAATTAAATTCTCGCTGGATCTTCTACTCTTTTATGCTTCACAATGCACAGATGCACACTGGAAACTTAACTGTGAGGCATGCAACTTGATTGACCTGATCTTGACCAAGTTAATCTAATTTGATGAACCTAATGGATGGATACCTTTGAGTTTGTAGCCTTTCCAACTCGAGCTATTAAGCCCAAGGAGTGTCTCTACACTTAGCATCCTAAAGCCATCTGGTTTGGGAGTTGTTGGCCTAACGCTTTGTGATACCCCTCGGATCTGAAACACGGGTTGATCAGGCCCAGGCCCAAACCCGAGGGATATCAAACAATTAATATATTGTAACGAATACAGAATACGAAGTTTAAATAAGAAATAAATGTTTAACGCTGAAGGAAATCTAAAATATCAAATCCTTTAAATAATTATAAATTTAAAATCCAAAACTTCCAATAGTTTAACAACTCGGGAATCCATCTCTAGTGGACCCCTAAAAACTCCAAACTGAATGCAAGTAAACTGAAATATAAAATCCAAATCTAACATCTAGAAAGAAAATCCTACATCGTCGGTAGAATGGAAGATCGTCTCTGCTTAGCACGAACAAGCTTAAGCCTAGAACTGACGTACACCTGAAAAATAGGAGTGGGTCAGGCCCACAAACAAGTTTTAACCTACTACAATCCAAGCAGAGACTCGATACGCATATACACTCTAACCAACTCAACAATAACTATATAATTTGTGTTTATATATATATATATATATATCCACACTATGGACTCTCACTGAACTATGATACGGGTCTCAACCTGAGTAGAAGGTAACATGCAAAACGCACCTGAGTGAGCATGACTACCTAAGCCTAACGGGGTACACCTCAACCAGCATAGCCAGTTACGCATCCTATTGCATATACGCTCCCTAACCATTGACTCTGAGACTCAAGCTCAAGTCACGGTACCATAATAATATATTTAAAATCCGTTCACATTCATCCATAAGAAATCCAGTAAGTCGTTTAGCTTATTCAACTGCACAGACTTAAGTCGTTCAGCTTATTTAACCGCACAGACTTATACATAAGAAGGATTCTATTTTTGTGATTCGTTCCCTTATTCCAAAGTAGGTAGGACTTATCAATTTGAGCTAATCCGAACCTAGTATGTCACCATCCCATACCGGTACATACAATCCAATCCATCCACCAGTTGATAGCATACATAATCAATGCACATAACAACTGAAACATAATAAGCATAAATAGAAATATAGACTAACATGCTTACTCCAGTAACTGATAGATCAAAATAATAAGATGTATCAATTAATTCCATGATGAACATAAATTAAACAGATAAGCATCTTGTTCATCCCATATCTTCGTTACAAATTATCATACTCTGAGCATGCAGATAATTTATTCTTCCCGTCCATAAAACCATAACAAGTCTAATAAAACTATATTAATTATCATGCTTGTCCATCATTAATAATAATCATATTAATAAAATTTCCACTCACAGAGAATAAATAAATTAAGGTTCAGTAATTTAGAATTCCTCTGCACTGGAACAAAACACTTTCCGTCGAGACTTACCCGTGTTCAAGCTATAAAATCCTATTGGTTTATTAAGCATTAATCCACTCTCTCAAGTGTTAAATAGACTTAGAACATCTCAAAACACCCAAGAATAGCTTCCTACCGAATCTGGAAATTCCAAAATTCGAGTTCCACAGCCCAAACAGTCGCCCAAAAACCCAAAAAACCGAAGAATTGAAGTTGGAGCCGCCTCCAACCTAGATGGAGCCGGCTCTAAACCACTTTGAGCCACCTCCATCTCACTTTGAGCCTGCTCAAAGTCACTTTGAGCCACCTCCAAATCCCTTTGAGCCTCCTCCTTCCTCCTCTCTTCCTATCTGCTCATTTCCTTCAACTGTGTCCTCTCTGGCGACGTCCAATGCATCTGTCTTAAGATGCTAAGGCCTCTACTGGTTAAAGTTATGTTCCAGTGTGATCTAGAAAAATTCTATTACCTTAGTCATTCACCATCAACAATCGGATCAAGAATTATGCAACAGGAAGTTAGGACGAGCAGTTTTCCCTTCAAGAACACGCACTTTTCTGACTAACTCAACCATGTGAACCAGTGTAATATAAATGTTTCTCTGAGGTTTAAGAACTAATTTAACTCTTAATATACTAGTTTACATGCATCAAATATCTAGTTATGTAAATTAATTTACAAGTTTCATACAAAAGATCACAAACAAGGAGTGTAAACCATTGTTACGTTCACTTTAACAAAACAACAGAGACATGCAAACCAATTTACTTTTAATCTTTATAGATTCCTGGAGTTGTTTTAGAGATGCAAAGAATACGAGCCTAAGGAATAGAGCTAGGATTATAACTTGCCTTTGAGACTTTTGTTCAAAATCTCTACGTCGTCTTCTAAGCACTCCGGTGAACTACTATAATTCTCCTCTGTTCCTTCTCTGATTCCACTGTCATGAATAGGGTTTTCTAAAAACCCTAGGCAGAACTTATTACGTATATTTATAGGTTTATACAAAACCTAAATTCAATCCAAACCCTACTATGAATCCTAGCCTGCCCATAGAAAATCCTAATTAAAATCTACGTTGGCTACCAAGACTTGACTTCTAAAACAAAACCCTAATTATATTTTCATAACAAATAATTAATTAGAATACTTCTTAAATTAAAACGTTTAATAATCAATTCAATTAAAGGAAAACAATAAATTCCAATGTAACGTAATACCGAAAATAAAATCAAGTTTATAATTAATACAGAAAATAAAATACAATTTAATAATTAATTAATTCACAAAATCATCATTAAATAACAAGTCACCAATTATTGCAAATAAACACGCCAATCAATAAGTTAAACAATTTAAAATTTAATTAAAATAATAAATTAAATAGCAGGACTATCCTTTTGAAATTAGGGGTGTTACACGCTTGCTACATGGGTTGGTTAGAAAGCTTAAAAGACTTAGACATTGCATGGTCATTCATATATATATATATATATATATTGTAATAAACATGGTCCATTGGAGTTCGTAGCCTTGCCAATTCGAGCTATTAAGCCCTAGGAGTGTCTCTACACTCAGCACCCTAAAGCCATCTGGTTTGGGAGTTGTTGGCCTAACGCTTGCTATATGGGTTGGTTAGAAAGCTTAAAGGATTTCAGCATTGCACAACCATTTTATGTATCATTTTTGAGTTATAATAATTTGTTAGCAAGCAACAAAAGTTATTTTGTAAATAAATTCATGCCTTAGTGACTTCATTTAAAGGGGAATTCAATTATTTGAAGACTTGTGTCTTGGAATTGGAAAAGAAAGTAAAAGCCGCATGTTGAGAATCCAATCCACTTTCACTGAAGTTAGAGTTGATTTCCATTCAAGAGATGACAATTGAGTTGTTTATATAGACTTGGATGCTGATGCATGTATGTTGAAACGTGTTTAGCAAACTTTTGTATCAATGCTTCATATATGTATAGTAGTCTGCTTAATGACCCCGTCTCCAGTTCTTTATCTGTTTCAAGTTGTATTTGACCTATGCATGTATTTCATTTTTCTATGGTTGATATTTTTGGAAAGCAATCCAATGGTTGTCATTGTAGTGAATACTTCATTTTTGTTTTGCTATGGGACTAGCAAAATCTAAGTTTGGGGGTGTGATAAGCGCCGAATATTGCATATTCAAGTGCACTTATTTGCATTAGTTAAGTCCATTATTTGATTATTTTATATAGATTATCTTCATTTGCATGCTTTTATTTATTTTTAGGTTTGCTTGCCAAAAAAGGGATAAAAATGATGTTTTGATGAGTTCTTGAATATCGAAGTGTGCAATGCTAAAGTTTACAGCCTGGCAGCAGTGGAGTTCGACTTTGCTCGTCATTTTTGACCTAACAAGCTTGAGAACTGGACTTTCAATAAAATATGGTGTACTTATAGCTTTAAATTAGCTTTCCAAATCTTCAAACGGTTCCTCATTTGTAATTCGGAGCAGAAAGTTATGGCCTTTTTACCAAGGTAGCTCAGTGTAGAAGAAGTTGAAGAATGCAGAAAGTTGCACCTTCGAGCACTCGAAGAAAGACCTTCAAGCGCTCAAAATTCGAGGAGAATGGTCCACGACCATCTTCGAGCCCTCGAAGCCTCTTCTTCGAGCACTCGAAGGAACATTTCAGCCCACTTGCACCTTGAATCCCTCAATTCTGATTTCCATCTTTGATGAGTGGTTGAAGTTGTTCTTTGGTTGGGGGTTGGAGCCTTGTTTGGTGGAGGTTTGGTAGACAATATGTCTATAAAAAGAAAAGGGGAGAACCATACATGATATATCTCATTTGGCAAGATTTTTTTGGAGAGAGAAAGAGGAGGAGAAGATAGAGTTCTTGTGGCCAAGAATAGGGAGCTCGAAAATGGAGGGATCTTCCAAACTTCTTCCTTCTTCTAGGGCATCCATGGGTAACTAACTCTTCCTCTAGGGAGGTGATGAAGCCCCTCCCCCTTTGTAAGCATGCTTTAGTATAGTTCTATTTTGGGGATTACAATGTATATTCTATGGTATTTTCATGACTAAGAGCACTTCATTGGTTCTAATGGATGTTGATATATATATGAATGATTTTTCTAAGTTAATTATCTTGTTCTAGGTAATGTCTTACATTAATCATATTGCTTATGTTTTCATGGTGACAATGGAAATAAGGTTACGAAATGGTTTAATGGCATGTTGATAGGTGACTTTGATAGATCATTGCTTAGGAAAATCCTTTGATGGTGTATGCTTAATCTCTACCTTCATGTGTTTCATCATTTTTGTCAAGAACTTGATAATCTTTCTTCTAAGTAAGTGTGTTTAAGTTGCATCCTAGTTTAAGTAGTTTAAACACATTCACCTTTGATGGATTATGCTTGTTTAAGGCTTAATGTACTTCTTGTTAATTATATGGCAACTATGTGTCGCTATATAATTATTGAACATTATATATTGTTTATCCCCTAAATTAGTTATATATCTAGCATGTGTAGAGGGATGGAGGCAGATTCACTTCCCTAGTTGTCTTTACTCATATTTTATCTCGTATTTTATATCGCTTTAATTCTCGCAAGCTTTATTTTATGAACCTCACATTTTAGTTTTAGTGACAATCCAACAAATCCTTTGTAAACCCCATTATCATTCTAAAAGATGATCCTAGATAGGTAAGTTGCCTTGAACTAGCAGTCCCAGTGGTTTGACTTACCCGACCAATAGCCCTATTTTACAGTGATTTATGTTATTGCAAAACAGGTTGATTTTTAATTGGTAATCGATCCGTCGATCATGCAGCTAGAGTTTGAGGGGTAAAATTGGAATTTTCCTTCGAGATTAGTTCACCAGTAGCTTCCACTGTCTCAATTTACTAAAGTACTCATGTTAACATCCTTAAGCAATTCAGCATAGCATGAGTATATATCAAGGTTCAATCATAGTTCTTGAATAAGCACAACACAACACAGTTTAAGGGGTTTTACAAGGTCACAACCACAATCTATCAATGTTTTGCACCACAGCCAATTTCAATAGCTTTGATTCATCAAAATAGACTTGCTAGAACACAGATAATCCATAGAATAGCAAGCCTTAATCATTTTGCACTTGAATCACAATAAATGCAAAAAAAAATAAGCTTATTTACTGATCAAAGAGCTTAAAATCCATTTCAGCATGTTTCAATTCAAAGCAAACTACTAAGCGAGTGTAAATAGCATAGTTATACCTGTGACAACCCTCAGAAATGACCACAGCAGCCTGGAACTCAGACTCACTACTCAATCCGGCCCTTTCTACAGCAATTTGGATAGCAGCAGCATCTCAGCACATTGATCACACACCAGGCTTGAGTTAGTGGGTTTTTCTAGCACATATCATCATTGCAAATCACAGAAAAACTTTGTTCAATAATAGGAGCTTGAGAGTTTTCTTCTGCAACTTACTCTTAGTCTCTTTTTAAGGCCATTAACCCTAAAAGATTCCTATGACAGCATATATATAGACCTGGGTAAATGCTTAACTATACCTTTCTTAATTCAATGATATCACCTTTCAGCCAATGATTGTATAAGAACAAATCTAACATTCCCTCAATGAAAAGACAATGTTGCCCTTGATATCTCACCAAATAATGACACCTTGTGCATCAGTAAGAATAGTTCATATAGGTGAGGTCACATTGATACTTATCTTTGCTTAGCCACTAAGATCTGTAACACTATTGGAGGACAATATATTCATGGACCACAGCCACGTGTCACACTCCTGAAAATACTTGAAAAGTTTTATAAACAAGCCTTATACAAGCTGAATATTACATTCAGGAGAATCCTGTTGCTGAGGCTGTATTAGACACAATGTAGGCTCACCACAGCAATTCAATGTAATGCAGCTATTCAGACATACGAGTATTTATAGAATACATCAGAGAAAGTACTAAAATGCCCCTAAAAGCACCTGTAACAGGTTCCTTATATACTGATCTTGACTGAGACCATTCAATTTAGCTGAATCATGTGTACAAGCTGTGATGAATTAATACATGCCAATGTAAAAAGATTGTCATTGCAATATAAATGACAATGCAGCCCCAGTGACATATGTTAAACCACAATGTAGATAGGTTATGCACTTAAGCTCACTAAACCAAAGCTTTTTGACATTAAATAGGCAAATAGGTCTTTAGAGAACCTTAAGACCAACACTTAGGATCCTTAGTTGTTTGGTATGGTTCCTCTGAGATTGTAATTTTCGTGGGCGGGTAGGTTTGTGGGCAAGTGCATGGCACTGTCGTGCTACCGTACTAGCTAGCTACAATTGCAGTTTGGATAAAGTCAATGTTGGTTTTATTTTGATAGGCATAGTCCTTTTGGTCGGTGTTTGATGGTCATTTTGGAGACGATTCTTAAGATTGATTTAGTTGTCCGATTGTATGGCTAGAGTAGCCATTTCATTTGAGTTCTTGTTGCTTGATGACGCTTTCAGGATTGAGTCGATTGATTGATGTTAGAGTAGAGAGAGAGCATTGCATTATTAGTGTCACTTGTAGTGTCACCTCTAGATTCAGAGATGGATTGCTAGAGTCTTACCATTGTGGTAAGGGCTCACGTTTGTTTTGAGACAGGTTATTGTTGCATTGGTTTTTGGAGTCAGATTATGGCTAGTACTGATCCTTCTTTTTACCTAGACACTCTAGGATACGATGTCCATAGGGTTTATTGTTGCATCATTTTATTTTCTGCAATTTTGTTTACTACCATATTAGTTGTATGATTTATGTTATTGCGATGCATAAGTAGGTGGAGGTCTATCCACATTTGTCTTCTTGTTGTGTGGCATTAGCATGCCTTCTTTATATGCTTAGAGATGACATGTTGTTACTGTGCTTTAGTGACATGATTTTGCGCTTACGTGGAGATGTGCCGCATGTACTCTTGACTTTATCTATGTGAGTAGATTTACTTATTTGGTAGTTGCATTTCCTTGTTATTTGCATGATTTCCATGTTTATATTTCCCTTTTGTTTCCTTCGGCCGCACGTAGTGTGTATGTGGGTTTCCACAATGGTTTTGTTGTGACATTCCTTATAGAGGAGTTGTTGTATTTGTTTTGTCTTGAGCTATCCACTTCCTTAAGGTGGGAAAGATGCTCCATCTTCGTGCTTGTTATATCGACATTTATGGAAGAATAGGGTTTCTTCTTTTTTTTCTTGGTTCATATTAGGGACTTCACAAAGGATGAGTCTTTTCTCTTTGTTGTGTTATGCACAGTTTTGGGGTTGGTTGGTCCATGAGGATCACCATTGTTGTCTTGAGTCCTTGGTGAGGATTTGGTAGATTTTGGTCGATTTACTTCCATGTAGGTGTGAAGTCTTTGATCTTGTTGTCTTTAATTTCAAAGGCGGAGTCATGGTATTATCCTTCTTAGGACTGGTGGTTTCATCCTTTGCGTCTTTCCTTGGGGAGTTTTGTTATGGTTGTTGATAGAGTTGTGGTGCTTAGAGTGAGTTATTTGTGTGAGATCATTTTACGGGGACTTGTGTCCATTTGATTAAGGATTTGGTTGACTTGTTGGGTGAGTCTGATGCTCTTTTGAGGATGTCTTTTGGAGACTTGCTTTGGTTTTGGAGACCTAAATGTGGTTGACTCTTAGGAAGAGTTTTGGAAGATCGTTGTTGGATATGGCTTGTTTGCAGAGTTTTCTCATCCAAGTTATGACTACGCATCGTTTTGAGGAATCGTAGTTCTAGTGGTTGTTTATGGATGAAAATTGAGGAATTTGACTTAGCTTAGTGTTGTCAAGTACGGTTTTGATAGATTTATTTTGTGACCTTAGTTGTCAGGATTTTGATGTATGGCCCCCGTAGTGGACTAGTTTTTCGAGGATTTAGTTATCCATGATAGGGATTTTGATCCAAAGTTTAATTACGATGAGTAGTCTAGCAGTTGATCTGTTTCAGAAGGATATCTGGGATTTTGAGGCGTTGGAGTTGTTGGTTTTGTTGTATTAAGGATTTAGGACCTTGAACGTATTGGTGTAATACCCCTATTTTCTAAAATGATAAAATTAGAATTTAAAGTTTATTTTTGTGCATTTTTAATTGATTTTGTGTGTATTTGCTTGTTTGATTTTGTGCCTATTTGTGTATGGATTGAATTATTTTATTTCTATTTGATTTAATTGTTAATTGTGTATTAGAATTTGTCGTATTTGATTAATTTTGTTATTTAATTTAATTATATTTTATTGTGTGGTAATTGAATTAAATTCATTTTTAAATTGATTAAATGTTGTGTTATTTTATTTATAAATGAATTAAATTGTAAAGTTAAAATAGGAGTGTAGTCTGGTATCTCACGCCGACTAGAATTAAGGTTTTGGTTCAATCGTGGAGTAGGATTTGGGCTTAGGGTTTTAGTGGGTACCTATATATATACTGTTTTGTGTCTTCACAAGGGTTTAGAACCTTATACACGTACAGTTGATAGAGAGAAAACCGAGAGAGACAGAGAGAGGAATTGGGAGAGGAACAGAGCGTGAATTGTGAGATAATACCTGAGCATTCTTGGTGAGGGTTTCAACTGAGGATTAAGGGAAGGGAAGGTGGAGCAGTAGGAGGCTTGACGGCAGTCATGATCGTTGGGAAAACTTAGGAAGACGGCGACGGAGTTTTATTCAGAAACCTGCAAAGGCAAGTTCTGTTCTTTCTCCCTCCCGTTGGCCTGTGTTCTGTGCATACCTAGATGTCTCTAGGATTTTAATTGAATATTAATCGAATCTGGCATGCGTAATATATGTCATATTGATTATCTGTAGGTGTTTATATTTGTCTGAAACAATTCTTGATTGACTTGTGTTCGTCGTCTGTTTCAAGCTTACAGATTGGTACTGTTTTAATGGTTGATTTAATTCGTACTGTGATAAACAAGGGTTTAGGATTTTATTGAATATATATAAGATGGTTAAGATTAGTTTTGATTATCTGTATATGTTTTAATATGGTCTGTAACTGCTCTTGCTAGTTGAAGTTTCAGTTTGGTTTAAAAGCATGTTAAATCGGTAACGGTTTTAACCACTGAAATTGATTTGAACTATTGTGAACAAGTCATGGGGATGATATAGGGTATAAATAGGGCTCTAAGGTTCAGTATTAAAGATGAACAGAAGGTTGGGAATGGTCGGAGACGAAGTTGATAGTCGTAACGGAGCAAAACTGGATAGAGGAGGCTCTAAGCTTTCAAGAGCAGGCTCTAAGCTTCAAGAGCAGGCTCTAAGATTTGAAGAGTAGGCTGCATGGTGCAAATAGCATGCTCTATCATTTTGAGAGCAGGCTCCCTTGTGTTGATACGTTTTGGAACAGTTTTGGGCACTATTTTGGTCGCATTTGGGATTCAGAATTGGTTCAAGGACTGGACTGAAGATTTTAAAAGTAAACTCAAGGGATTATAAACTCCCTAATTGCATAATTTTGATCCGTAGAGAAAATGGAGTAAACGGTATAAAATTTAGCAACTTTGCACACTGTTAACGAACAGAAAGGACGAAACTGTTAAATTTTATTTTTAAAAAATTTAATAGGGTTGTAGCATGGATTCTAAACATGATATTATGTTGTATTAGAGCCCACACTACATAATTAATGTTTTTTTTGTGCTCATGGATTTAACAGTAGAGAAGTTTAATCGATCTTACATACGGTTAACGGTAAGACAGGATTAAATTGGTTAGTTTTGCTTTACAAATTGAATGGACTATGGTATGATTTAAAGATCATGTTCTCAACACCTAATAGGGTCATATAGTTGTCAGACTTGGTTTATGTTTATTTTGGATGCTAATTGCTAAGATGTTATAATTTAATCTACAATTACATGGATTATAGTTTCGAAATTTAATTGCTGAATTATTAAACATTATTCTGCAACTACTTGGATTATTGTTTAGGAATTTGAATTGATGAATTATTAAATCTTGTCTCATGAATCACATAGTTGGATTCTGGATTTTAAATTGACAGACAATTAAACTTTGTCTCGTCAATTTCATGGATATTATTTTGGGATTATAGTTGATGAACTGTTTAAATGCTGTTTTTCTCAACTATTTGGATTATGTGGATTTATTTGATATACTGATTGAGTTGTTGCATCATTTATGGATCATATGCATTGTATGTACCGATATGGGACGATGGCATACAGAGGGACGGATTAGATCATAACGCTAATCCCTACCCTTTCATACATACGGAATGGATTAACTAAAACAGTTAAATCCTACATGGTTTCATGTCCTGTCAACTAAAACAGTTGAACGACATATTGGATGGTTGTTTATATTTCTGAATTAGTAAGGTTAGGGATTTAACTAAAACATTTAAATCCTGATTAAATGTTGTGTCTCGAGCGTCGAACAGTTGACCGGCACTACATTGGTTTGGATGGAAATTTATATATATAATTATGGTACCGCGATCTGAGCTTGAGTCTCATAGTCGACGGTTAGGGAGCGTACATGCAGTAGGATGTGTAGCTAGCTATGTTGGTTAAGGTATACCCTGTTAGGCTTTAGTAGTCATGCCCACTCAGGTGCGTTTTGCATGTTGCCTTCTATTCAGGTTGAGACCCTCAGCATTGTCTAGTGAGGGTCCTGTAGTATGGTTATATATATATATATATATATATATATATATATATATTTACAAACTATATAGATATGGTTGAGACATCTAGGATGTATCTGCGTATCGGGTCTCTGTTTAGATTTTAGTTAGAATAGAATTTGTTTGTAGGCCAGACCCACTATTATTTTTCAGGTAGCGGACGGTATGAGGTCTTAGAGCTTATTCGTGCCAAGCAGAGATGACTACTCACTCTACCAACAACGTAGGTGGTTCCTGCATAGTTTAGCATTGGAT
Source organism: Cornus florida (assembly GCF_030987335.1). Lineage (NCBI taxonomy): Eukaryota > Viridiplantae > Streptophyta > Magnoliopsida > Cornales > Cornaceae > Cornus > Cornus florida. Next base: position 53,145,545 of record NW_026775574.1, on the reverse strand, counting down.
TCCTTTACAGTGGTTCATTTTTTTTTTAGCGTTAGTTTTATTAGGGGTCCATCAGATGGATTCCTGAGTTGCATTAGAATTGGAAAAGTTGGATGTATCAGATTAATACTTTATAAAATTTTATTCTGAGGTTTTTAGTTTTGGATTATCATTCTATTTTTTTTTTAGCAGTTTTATTTATTCCTGTTTCCTTAATTGTATTCTGTGTTCGTGTATTGCTAATTGGTTTGATATCCTCTGGTAATCGGGTGTGGGACTGGCCAACCCGCATTCGGAAATCTGGGGGTATCACAGTTGGTATCAGAGCACTCCAGGTTCTAGTGTCCTTAGGATTGTCTTTCGTTATAGGACTTCCACGTTGCGTCTCTTAAAACTTAGAGCCATATTAGGATTCGTTGTACTCTTTTTATGGTTCGTTAGGAGGAGCTGATGTCAATTATATTCTGTAGATACAGAATGGTTAACACTAGGAGGAGGATGAAGTCCAAGGCGAAAGCAATAAAGACCCTACGGAGTAAAGGAGTACGTAGTCGAGTTCTTTGCCAGAAGCAGAACTTGGGATCGAAGGTTTAGTTCCAAGGTTGATATTACTTAGAAAGTATACGCCGAGAACGAATTAAGGTGTAGGTGTTAGGTCACCACATGTCGGGGCCAACACAACTTTGGATGTTCTAAAAAAAAAGACAAGAGAAGAATATGATTCTAAAAAGGATCCTAAGGGAGGAGATATCAGCGTCTCCAAGAAAGGGGATATTGAAGCTTGAAAATGAAGGATCGCACGAAGGTGCTCTCATTCACCAGCAAAATAGTGAATGATACTGGTAGTGTTGATGTGAACCAATCTACATATGGATGACTTTTCGTAATATCTCTCTGCGAGTTATTTGAGAGGTACTCTTTTGGAGGGTCGGAATGTGGTGAAGTTCTTATTAAAATGAAGACGTGATTTTATATCACATTCCGGAGCGTATGGGAATTAGGTTGTAATGTTCTAAGTTGCTTTGTAAAGCCATGATAAATGGGTTGTGTTCCGTGTACAAGGAGGATGATGGTTAAGCCTTTAAATATTTGTTTAAGCAAACGATTGTGCAATTAAGCTATATTTAGCGAATAGGTTTCAAGGTTGGACGATTACTAACGAAACTATGGAACGAACCTTTGTGAACTTAAGTTCAAATGTGGTTTTCTTCTCTGGAGTGGAGGATGTCTTAAGTAGAATTGTATGTTTGAATTACAATGTGTGTATCTACGTGTTTCATCTTTAATTGTTATGTATTTCGTGTTTGTCATTACGTGTTCATTTTTGTTAATTTGTCCGGATTGGGAGTATGGAACGGTTGGGGACACAAGTATGTGATCAACCAACTATAATTTTGATGATATGGGTAATAGCGCTATGTACGCTAGGATTTGTGGATATAGGGTCATATGATTGGGTAAAAATACAAACTTCTAGCCAATCTATTTGACCTGAATATGTATCAGTATGGTATGCTGCTTGGGAAGGGATAGGTAAACTACCAATAAGAGTCAAATAATCTACAATGATTAGTTGGATATGGCAAAGATCACTGTAATGCCACTATGGTTCGGACGGAGGAATTCTAGTTGGTAGGGACTTATTAGAAATGACGCTGAGTGAGGATAGTGGACTGATTTAAGTTTTATCAGTCTATTCGTAATCCAGACATTGTTTTATGAGGGTGTCATTTGGAGGGGGTTACTGGTGTTGTACCTGGAGGAGGAACCAAAGTTTCTACACTATATAAAATGTGGAATTTTTTTTTTTTTTAGGGTCATAATTCGCAACAATTTTCTGTTGCATTGACATTTATGACTATATGAAGGATGGAAAAGGTTCCAGATTCAATTGAATTAAGACAAGGAGGGTGAGATCTAACACCTATATAAGGAAGCGGTGCACGGTGTGTGTGAAAAAATCATAATGAGTTGACCTTCAATGAATGGAATTACCGGTCAATTTTATTATCGATAAGTTTATCACTAACTGGTGATGCATAGATACAGTTGCAGGGTTAGCTTTTGACAATGCTTCGATGTAAGCAATGGGTGCAGATGGAAGCTGGTGGTACCAGACCAGGTGGTACATTTTGTAGACAAACAGGGAGGAGGATATAAGGACTTAGATTCACACTTCTTAGTTCTTTATTTATCTCGGTGAAAAAAAAAAAAAATGCTTCATGGTATGAAGCAGTTGGTTGGAGGATCGGCAAGAAGAGGGACGTGGTGATTTGGATACCATTTCTAATATGATCGAAATGGACCATTCGAGATTACGAGACCCATGTAGACATTTTCTATGTTCAACTGATAGACCCTTTTCACAGATTTGGATGAGGGGTTGCTAACTTTTACAAAGGGTCAGGATTTGATTGGGATGTTGGTTAGTTTATTTATTAAATCAGCTAAATTCTGGTTTATTTCGAACTGGTGGGTCATCAGTTCGTATGAATAGAGGGGATTCCAAGAAGACTTAGATGCCTCAATGTGGTGATGCACATTTTGCATTAAGTTCTATTCGGGGGAAAGGAATAGGGAGGTGGATGCTCTCAACAACCGATCGGATATGCATATCTTGCGATTCATTGTTGAGTTCATAGTGGCAGTTTCGCCTGTATAACAATGACACGGGTTGTTATCACAGGAAATAAGGACGTCAACTGCACATATTGGAGTTGATCTTCGTGGAGGTGTTCCCTTACTCAGTTAGAGCTTAAAGTACTGACAGGCGATGTGTAGTTTTGTTAGTGTTGTTAGAATAATTGCGATTTCACCATTGACAATTCCTCCCAATGCACTCTAATGGTTATTAGGAACATTAAGACATCAACTGTCAGTTCTAGGGATCAGGTTTGGGAAAAGACATGTATATAACTGTCTATATGAGTAACATTTGTTCGAAAGGTGGACGATGGATAACCGGAGCTCGTTGGAGATTTTTGCCACTGCCTAAATAAAAATGGGAGTGGGAAATAGCTGATTTGGGGATGTCTTTTATATTGGAAGCAAGGTGCGTTACTGAGGAAGGTCAGTTTTTATATATTATATTGACTTTCATGGAGGGTGTTTCTCCATTTAGGTGGTAGCCTATCGATTCATGATTTAAAACGTTAGGATGAGATGCATGGAAATTTTACACATTTATGCTATGTAACTTGGAGGAATGTGGATCTGTACCCTGTTTAAACAATTTGGGTAAGGTTAGGAACTTGCTCAATAAAACTTACGTGTTACATAACTTTTATGTTTCCTTAATATGGAACTCATAAGTGTCCTTGGAGGATTTGGAATTGAGTGGAGCTCTTGCACAGCGGCAGCATCCACGATGGGATGGAAATGAATTTAAACATAAGTAATTCAGGGTTTCGTGAATTTCGAGGACAGAATTCCTTTTGTTATGGGGGAAGAATGTAATACCCCTCTTTTCCAAAAGGATAAAATTGGAATTTCAAGTTTATTTTTGTGCATTTTTAATTGATTTTGTGTCTATTTGCTTGTTTGATTTTGTGCCTATTTGTGTATGGGTTGAATTGTTTTATTTCTATTTGATTTAATTGTTAATTATGTATTAGAATTTGCCGTATTTGATTAATTTTGCTATTTAATTTAATTGTATTTAATTGTGTGGTTATTGAATTAAATTCATTTTTAAATTAATTAAATGCTGTGTTATTTTATTTATAAATGAATTAAATTGTAATGTTAAAATAGGAGTGTAGTATGGTATCTCACGCCGACTAGAATTAGGGTTTTGGTTCACTCGTGGTGTAGGATTTGGGCTTAGGGTTTTAGTGGGTTCCTATATATATACTGTTATGTGTCTTCACAAGGGTTTAGAACCCTATACACGTACAGTTGATAGAGAGAAAACAGAGAGAGACAGAGAGAGGAATTGGAGAGGAACAAAGCGTGAATTGTAAGATAATAACTGAGCATTCTTGGTGAGGGTTTCAACTGAGGATTAAGGGAAGGGAAGGTGGAGTAGTAGGAGGCTTGACGGCAGTCATGATCGCCGGGAAAACTTAGGAAGATGGTGACGGAGTTTTATTCAAAAACCCGCAAAGGCAAGTTCTGTTCTTTCTCTCTCCCGTTGGCCTGTGTTCTGTGCATACCTAGATGTCTCTAGGATTTTAATTGAATATTAATCGAATCTGGCATGCGTAATATATGTCAAATTTATTATCTATAGGTGTTTATATTTGTCTGAAACAATTCATGATTGACTTGTGTTCGTCGTCTATTTTAAGCTTACAGATTGGTACTGTTTTAATGGTTGATTTAATTCGTACTGTTATAAACAAGGATTTAGGATGTTATTGAATATATATAAGATGGTTAAGGTCAATTTTGATTATCTGTATATATTTTAATATGGTCTGTAACTGTTCTTGCTAGTTGAAGTTTCAGTTTGGTTTAAAAGCATGTTAAATCGGTAACGGTTTTAACCACTAAAATTGATTTGAACTATTGGGAACAAGTCATAGGGATGATATAGGGTATAAATAGGGCTCTAAGGTTCAGTATTAAAGATGAACAGAAGGTTGGGAATGGTCGGAGACGAAGCTGATAGTCGTAACGGAGCAAAACTGGATAGAGGAGGCTCTAAGCTTTCAAGAGCAGGCTCTATGCTTTTAAGAGCAGACTGCATGGTGCAAATAGCCTGCTCTATGGTTTTGAGAGTAGGTTCCCTTGTGTTGATACGTTCTGGAACAGTTTTGGGCACTTTTGGACACTGTTTTGGTCGCATTTGGTATTTAGGATTGGTTCAAGGATTGGACTGAAGATTTTAAAAGTAATCTCAAGGGATTATAAACTCCCTAATTGCATAATTTTGATTTGTAGAGCAAATGGAGTGAACGGTATAAAATTTAGCAACCTTGCATACTGTTAACAGACGGAAAGGACGAAACTGTTAAATTTTATTTTAAAAAAATTTAACAGGGTTGTAGCATGGATTCTAAACATGATATTACATTGTATTAGAGCCCACATTACATAATTAATGTTTTTTTTTTGTGCCCATGGATTTAACCGTAAAGAAGTTTAATCGATCTTACATACGGTTAGCGTAAAGACATGATTAAATTGGTTAGTTTTGCTTTACAAATTGAATGGACTGTGGTATGATTTACAGATCATGTTCTAGAAGCCTAATAGGGTCATATAGTTGTCGGACTTGGTTTATGTTTATTTTGGATGCTAATTGCTAAGATGTTATAATTTAATCTGCAATTACATGGATTACAGTTTCAGAATTTAATTGTTGAATTTTTTAACTTTATTCTGCAACTACATGGATTATTGTTTAGGAATTTGAATTGATGAATTATTAAATCTTGTCTTGTAACGACCCGGGTTTTGATTGAACCCGGTACTACAGTGATGAACTGAAGATTGACCCGATAGTGGATCCAGATGCGGAAGCAAGAAACAAGTCAACGGTCCGGAAGCAAGAAACAAGTCAACGGTCTCCCAAGGCACAACATACCTCTAAGACACTTTGATGACCTTCCATGAGGTCGTGGAACTCAATGAGAACTGATGCGGAAGCAAAAGATCGGAAGTATGACTAATAAGCCCCCAGGGGCAAAATGGTCATTTCTAAAAATATATAAAATCGGGTGCTACCGAGCACACCACTGGGAAGACAGCGAAAAATTAATCAAGTTAGACTCAAGAATCACTTGATTCGGAGTCCGGATGGAAGAGAAAAGTCAAAACAAAGTTTTGACATCGCCGCGGCCATGAATAGTAACCTGGGCAAAAATGCTGAAGTCGTGTGCCGTTTTGAGGTACTAAAAAATGTTTTCCGGAAAAACACGAAGAAGAAACCCCCCTTAAAATAATTTTTACAAGCTGATCTTGTCAAAAGAAAATTTTATTTTTGACGTGAAATCCCCAAAATGCCCTTGTAACAAACTTTTTTGAATAGTGCATATGCGCACAGAAAAGAAGATTTGACGCGGGGTTTTCGGGTCCGAGATGACATTTTCTGGAAAAATGTTGTGAAGAATTCCCCCCAAAATCACGTTTTCTATGTGACCATGTCAAGAACGGAATTTATTTCCTGAAGGAAATTCTCTAAATGCCCCTAGATCAGAACTGAACAAGAGGGCAAGAGTTGCTACAGTAACTGTCTGCTAGAAGATGAATTTTTCTGGAAAAACACCAAAGAAGAAACCCCCCTCAAAATTGAGTTTTCTATGTGGCTGGCCAGATAATTAAAAAAAAACGCAATGTAGAATGCCCGAAATGCTCCTCCATGAAATCTGGTCATGGAGGTCCAAAAAGCTGCTAAAAAAAAACGGAAAGCTGAACTTTGCGATCGATTTCCGGCACCAAGGCGAGATTTTCTGGAAAAAGACAAATAAAAAACCCCCCCTAAAATCACATTTTCTAAGTGACCATGTGGAGACTGGAATTTATTTCCCGAAGGAAATCCCGAAATGCCCTAAAATCATATTATGCAAGAAAATTTCAAAGTGAGTCCATAGGAGGCTCAAATCTCCAAGGATGAGGTTTTTCTTGAAAAAGACTATGCACGCAAACGTAACTTACCTATTAAGACGCGCTATAATGGTCCATGGCTTAAAAATACCACCGACGCAAAATCCGACCCCTCAACGGGCAAAGAGAAAAAAATGAACAAGAAACAGGAAATTTGAAAATCAAAATTATCAAATGATCTCAAATTACCATTTGGCCCTTGGCCACACTTCAAACATGATTTATAAGACCCTATGAAAGAATAAAAATGGAATTCTCACACCCGATGTAAAAGTTATGAAGCAATGACTTAGCATTTTTCAATATTTTCTCAATATTTCATGAAATCAGAAATTACATAGAATGCAATATACATGTCATTGGCCTCCGGCCTCATCTCATACATGTCAAATATATTGAAAAGAGTGTACTCATGTACACATTACATGTTTAGAATCAAATATACACATTTTGACATAAAAGGGTACACAAGCATTTCAAGTCGACCTTTACAAGAATTGAAATCTTCAAGTCTACAAATCATCCAAGCATGACAAGAATCACGAACCAAGTCTTCGTACCTGATCAAAACCCCCAGTAACTTTAGGGTGAGTAAACAAGACTAACAAGTTTACTCGTAGAGAATGAGCATGCATGACTCGATTTCTTTAAGATTTTTAGACTGACATGCAATAGTTCAAATGGATCATGCCACCTAACGTCTATATTAAGATTTGACTCAGGGATCATCCTAAGCTACCATCTTGTAATATCTACAAGAATCATGATATGTATACACATATGAAACGAGTAAAGGTTGGGATAACCCAAGGAACACGACAAGAAGTGATACATGGAATCGGGGACAAGGCATAATATCTATGCAATTAAACAAGAATGGGATAATCCATATAACACGATGGCAAGTATACTTGGATATAAGTTATCAAGAATTACATTATCAATGCAATTTACATGATTGGACTACCAATTAACATGACATGAAGTATACCTGAAATCACGAATGAGGCATAATATCTATACAAATGACAAGATTAGAACATTTCACATAATATAACAAGGTTTAAATCTTCAAGGAATAACAACTTGAAATTTAAAGAGTGAAATCAACCAATGTGGAAACTTGGATATCGCCCGGATTAAAACCGTACTCTTGAGATCAATTTAGGGCTACAACCCATGGGTACCTTTCCCCTACTGCGCATTATAAGATAACTTTTCAATTGAGATCAATTTATGTGATACCCCTCGATTCTAGAACCACGGGTGATCAAGTCCGGGCACAGATCCGAAGGATACCAGACAATCAATATGTAAACAAGTAGGAATAAAACTGAATTAAGAATAAAATAATTATACGCTGAAAAGAATTCTAATTGTAAAACCTCCAAAATAAAAGTTTTAATATAAATAAAATTTCCAATCCGTACAACTCGGGAATCCATCTAGTGGACCCTTAATATTTCCAACTGGTAAAACATTTACAGAATTAAAACCCAAAACCAAAATAAGAAAGAAAATCCTATATAGTCGGAAGAGTGAGTGACTGTATCTGCATCACCACGATCAAACCCTAAGCCTGGTACTCACGAACACCTGAAAAATAAAGGTGGGTCAGGCCCACATGCAAGTTCCATCCTACTACAATCCGTATATAAACCCGATACGCAGATACATCCTAGATAGCTCGGCAATATCTACAATAGTCCATAGATATATAAATACACACTATAGGATGCTCACTAGCCTATAACATAGTTCAGCTTGGGTATAAGGTGACATATAAAACACGTTTTTCAGCGGCCAAGTACCTAGACCTACCAGGGAACATTAGCTATATCTAGCTACTCAACCTTTGCAATATACGCACCCTAACCATGATCAGGAGACTCAAGCTCGTATCACGGTACCATAAAAATATATATAAATTCTTTCCTAATGCAGAAAAATAAAACAAACATCCGTTATGTCGTTCAACTGTTTTAGTTGACAGGACATGCATCCATGTAGGATTTAACTATTTTAGTTAATCCATTCCGTATGTATGAAGGGGTAGGACTTAACTTTTTGATCTAATCCATCCCTGATATGTCACCGTCCCATACCGGGACATATAATGCAAATGATCCATAAACGATGCACATTCATTAGAACATCAAATAAATCCAGAAACCAGCATAATAGAAAACAGATATTATTAAGATCCTATTATGCATCCAGTATATGATTATAATCATTAATCCTCCAAATAAATTGTTAAAGTATTGATAAACAATTTATATTATCAACATCCATATAATTGATAAAACAGAAGTTAAACAGTTTATCAATTAACATCCATAACCTGTTATAATGATCAGCCAGAAATATGAACTAAATACATTATACTAGATATCCCAAACCATCCTCTCATACTATATTATTTAAATTGCCAAAACAAAGACAAGTAATGAAATCCTCCACAATCCTTAACAGCATGAAAGTTAGCATTTACACCACATGACGTCCCTTTGATCCTCCACTCCAAAACCTGTGCCTGATATAATATGACACTCTGAATTCCAAACTGCTCATTATATGAAATCCCAATAGTATTCCCATACTAGTCCATTTAGTTCGCTAAACCAAAACTAGCAACTAAAATTCCTACCACTCCTGACAGCATACCATTTAATATCTAAGTTAATACTGTCTATGCCCATATCCTACACCGAACTTTCTGGCCTCCTTTAAAGTATATAAATAATTTATATAACATCCCAAAAGTAATTCGATACCAGTCAGTTTAAGTTATTAAAACAAACTTATTAACTTAAACATTCATCCTTCCTTGACAACATGCCTATTCCACGTTTCTGTTTCCTGATGCCCCTTAAGATTAGCACCCTAGCATAAACCAACTATTTAAGGGTCTTAATAGGTTAATTTTAACATATTTGAAACCCCTTTAATTTTCAGTATTTGCGTTTAACCCCAGAACTCCGGAAAAATTGCAGAAAACACCCCATAGGGGTTTTTTTTCCCATGGGAGCCGGCTCCCCTTTATTTGAGCCGGCTCCTAGGCTTCTAGATCTGGCTCTCCCGAGCCGGCTCCCATGAAGAGAGAGCCGGCTCTCCCTCATGGAGAGCCGGCTCTCTCTTCATGGGAGCCGGCTCCCACCATTTTGGAACCGGCTCTCACCCCTGAGAGCCCCTCTGCCTCGTCTCTACTTCGTCCGATGATTTTTCTGCGTTTCTGGCGAAGTCCGACGTTCCTGTCCTAGGTATTTTAACATTCCTAGGGTTCAATTTAAATTCTTAAAGCCCTAGAAACTTCTCACCATCCAGCATGCATTAATTGACAAAAATCTAAAACAAAAACAAAACCGTATCCAAAAACGCCAATCACAGTTAACTGAACATATGAACAATCTAAAGTCTGATCACATGTGTCAAAATTCCATTATAAAGGTTAATTAACTTCCTAACCATCCTAACAACACCTCACATTGCATTATGAATTAATTTACAGAGGTTTAATACATAATCTAACAATTTACGCAAGGAAAGCCATCTTCAGTTATTATACGTTAACCAAATTTTAGACTAAACTAATATACATAAAATTTGTTTTAAAGGTTTTAATTAAATTCCTGGAGTCTATTTAGAATGCACAAAACACAAGTTTACAGGAAGGAGAGAATGAAACTTGCCTTTAGATTTCGTTTTGAAACCTTACAGCCGCGTCGTCTCTAAGTTTCAGAATTCTCTTATACTGCTCCTCTGACCATTGTTCCATTCCTCTGTTCTTCCTCCTTAGCTTCATAGATTAATACTACGTGAATAATGTTTTATTTTAACCCTTGCAGACTACACAAGAATATACACATTGAAGTGTATACAACCCTCTCTATGTATCTCTGTTTTTCCTCTTAAATTACCCCTACGTGAATAGGGTTTTCTCCCAAAAACCCTTGCAACATATATCATTTTATATATATAGACTCCTCTGAAACCCTAATCCCAAATCCAGTAATCCTAACCCTAAGTCCAGCCCAACTACAAGTCGGCTACCTAATTACTTAATCATAACACCCTAAACCTAATTATCACCCAACATGGTAATAAACAAGTGGCCACAACAGTTATGTTCATTATACATATATCTGGAATAAAATTAACTAACTAATTAATTAATTACCCTTAAACATAATTAAGGAAAATAAATAAATAATTATGACTAAAAGCCACACAGAACACACATAAAATTTCAAGTCAAATGAAAAACAAAATAAAACACACTTAAACAATATTAATTTAAACACACAATTAATCAAGCAATTAATTTAAACAAATACAATAAACACAACTAGTCAAATAAGTACACAACTAGTCAAATAAGTACATAAGTCACTTAGATAATCAAAATTAAATTCCCATTTTATCCTTTTGAAAACTAGGGGTATTACAATTTAGGGCTACTAACCCAAGGGTACCTTTCCCCCAATGCGCACTGATAATAGGGAGCTCTCTATCTCACATACTAGAACAAAGTCCTAGCCATGTCATTTCTTGAATGATATCCCAAGTTCCAAAATCAACATGTTGTGCAAGTCAAGATAGTATAAAATACTAGAAACACATTAACCACGTCTCATGCACAACCAAGATTTTGAAACATACAAGTCATGCCCTAAGTTCGCATTAATATAATATGATGAATGTCGAATCTTCAGTGTGCGATTCATTACACGTTATGCATGAAGGATGTTTAATGCGAAGTGTGCAAATCATTACACAAGGCAGGTCCAATGTCAAGTTACAAGTTCATTCTAAGCAAGATACAACCATGTGAATTAAGTTCCATACAAATGAATTAATTAAATATAAGTTTCAAAACTTATCCGATTATTCTCGATTTGATACACGTGAATGAACTTGTCTAGAAGATCATGAATACAAGGTTAGAAACTGAATTAAGACCTATGAACCATGAAATGGATTTTAATTACTTCATTTAATTAAAATCTCTAGGTTTTGAAATTCATCTAAATAATCTCAAATTAATATATGTTATACAACATGCCAAGACTTTATTTAAGAACACGATACAAGTATATTTCATGCAATGGACGGCCATGAGTATTAAACCTTAATACTAGAAAAATAATAATTGAAAGATTTCAAAACCTAATCAAATATTCTAGATTAAATATATGTGAAACCACATAGCATGCACATCATGAATATCAAGTTAGAATTCCAATGGAGTGAATAGTACACTCAGAATAAATTAATTAATCAAATAATTAAATATTCTCTAGATTTTAAAACACATCCGAATGCTCTCAAATTAATTATCATGACCCGGGTTTTTGATTCAACCCGGTACAACAGTGAAGAACAGATGATTGACCCGATAACGGATCCAGACGCGGAAGCAAGAACAAAATATTGGTCTCACAAGGCACAACACACCTCTGAGACCCTAAGATGACCTTCCGTGAGGTCAGGGAACACAAGAAACAAGGTGTAGAAGCAAGGGACCGGAAGAATGACAATTAAGCCCCCAGGGACAAGCTAGTCATTTCTGAAAGTATGAATTCAGGTGTCACCGAGCACACCACTGGAAATACAATGAAAAAAAAATCATGATGGACTCAAGAATCGCATGATTCGAAGTCCAAACGAAGAAGAAACAACAAGATGAAAATGAAACGAGCAAAACCCTTTATTCAAGGGCAAAGTGGTCAATTTGCAAATGTGAAGGGAGATTTGACTCTAAATAAGTCAAATAAGGTCCACACAACTTAAACCAATCATTACACAACATTCCAAGAGGTTCCAAGAATATTGGACAAGAATCCCACGAAGTGCCCCTTCCCGGTTTAAACAAAAACTGACACCCTCTCACTAAAACATGAATAACTTTCGCTGTAATTCGATTTTTAATGCATGGTTGTTGCCATTGGAAATCTGACTTCAAGCTCATGAATTTAGGCTTAATAATCACCCCATTTGGGTTAGAAACAAAGAAGTTATGGCCATTCGAAGTTGAAAGTTCAGTGTTAAAACTCAACAGGGGCTAGTCTCGGGATCTAGCTATTTCGGTCGACCGAAATGACCCATCGGATGATCAAAATGGACCAATTTTCAGCTAAAAACATGCTTTCAAGGCTTGGTTGTATCGGTAGACTGAAATAAACCATCGGTCGACCGAAAGAAGCCATCGGTCGACCGAAATGGCCCTGAACTGTGAAAATGGCTACTGGAAATGCATGTTTTGAAGTTCAATCAAAAACCAAAAGGCTTCGGTCAACTGAAACGCCATTTCGGTAGACCGAAATGACTCGAGAAAGTGTAAAAATTTCATATTATGCACTCAAGGCTGAAAGTCTACTTGGAATCCCCATGGCATGTTCAATTTGCATAATATGCTAGTGTGTGATGATATGAACATACACGCAAGTGTAAAAAGACATTTAAGACACGTCCCAATGGTCTGCGGCTTCAAAATGTCAAGAATCCAAAATATGAGCTCTCAACGGCCAAAAATGCCTAGAAATACAATAGATGGAACCACAATGCAAAACTTAGAATGAGTTTGTGTTTGGCCCTTGGCCACACCTCAAACATGATCATAGAAACCTTATGAAAGAAAAAGAATGGAATTCCCACCCCCAATGCCAAAGTTATGCAACAATGACTTAGCATTTTTCAATATTTTCGTAAAAGTCCTTGAAAATGAAAGTGCATAGAATGCAAGATACATGTCATTGGCCTCTGGCCTCATTTAATACATGTTAAATATAATGAAAAGAGTATATTTATGTACACATTACATACATGAATCAAAGAGTACAAGTTTGAGCATATAAAGCTACAAAATGCCATTTCCATGCTAACACTTGCATGAAAATGGAAACTAAAAGCTATAAGCCATCCCAATGAATGATGAACTTCACGAACCAAGTCTTCGTACCTGTCAAAACCCCCAGTAACTTCGGGGTGAGTAAACAAGACTAACAAGTTTACTCATAGAGAATGAGCATGCATTGACTCGATTTCTTTTAGATTTTTAGACTGACATGCAATAGTTCAAAGGGATCATGCCATCTAATGTCTATGTCAAGATTTGACTCAGGGATCATCCTAAGCTACCATGGAGTACTAACAACAAGAATCATGATATATATACATATATGAAACAAGTCAAGATTTGGGATAATCCAAAGAACACGACAAGTTTGTACTAGAATACAAGAATCACATTACAAATGCAATTTATATGATTGGGATAATCCAATTAACAAGAGAAGAAGCATACTCGGAATCAAGAACAAGACATAATATCTATGCTAGTAGACAAGGATGGAATACTCCATAAACACGAAACGAAGTATACTTGAATCACGAACAAGGCATAATATCTATGCTAATGACAAGATTAGAGCATTCTAATTTACATGATAGGAGTCATGCAAGAATCAAGAACAAGGCATAATATCTATGGAAATAACAAGATTGGGATAATCCAATTAGCAAAACAAAAGTTATACACGAAATCAGGAACAAAGCATAATATCTATACAAGTAAACAATGATGGAACATTCCATAAAACTCGAAGAGAGTTTTAAATCTTTAAGGAATACAACACTTGAAATTTAAGGAAATGAAATCACGAAGGAAGCATAAAATCTATGCAATGGAACAAGATTGGAGCATTTCACCTACACGACAAGTTTAAATCTTCAAGGAATAGCAACTTGAAATTTAAAGAAGTGAAATCAACCAATGTGGAAACTTAGATATCGCCCGGATTAAAACCGTACTCTTGAGATCAATTTAGGGCTACTAACCCATGGGTACCTTTCCCCTACTACGCATTATAAGATAACCGTTCAATTGAGAACAATTTAGGGCTACTGACCCAAGGGTACCTTTCTCCCAATGCGCACTGATAATAGGGAGCTCTTTATCTACCGTACTAGAACCAAGTCCTAGCCATGTCATTTCTTGATTGATATACCAAGTTCCAAAATCAACAAGTTGTGCAAGTCAAGATAGTATCAAAATACTAGAAACACATTAACCACATCTCATGCACAACCAAGATTTTGAAGCATATAAGTCATGCCCTAAGATCGCATTTATATGATATGATGAATGTTGAATCTTCAGTGTGCGATTCGTTACACGCTATGTATGAAAGATGTTAAATGCGAAGTGTGCAAATCATTACACAAGGCAAGTTTAATGTCAAGTTACAAGTTCATTCTAAGCAAGATACAACCATGTGAATTAAGTTCCACACAAAGGAATTAATTAAATATAAGTTTCAAAACTTATCCGATTATTCTCGATTTGATACACGTGAATGAACTTGTCTAGAAAATCATGAATAGAAGGTTAGAAACTGAATCAAGACCAATGAACCATGAAATGGATTTTAATTACTTCATTTAATTAAAATCTCTAGGTTTTGAAATTTATCTAAATGATCTCAAATTAATATATGTTATACAACATGTCAAGACTTGATTTACTAGCACGATACAAGTACATTCCATGCAAGGTATGGCTATGAGTATTAAACTTTAATACTAGAAAAATAATAAATGAAAGGTTTCAAAACCTAATCAAATATTCTAGATTAAACATATGTGAAAAATATCACGAATGTCAAGTCAGAAACCCAATGGAGTGAATAGTACACTTGGAATAAATTAATTAATCAAATAATTAAATATTCTCTAGATTTCAAAACAAGTCCGATTAAGCTCAAATTAATCTATGTTGAAGAGCATGCTAGGGCCTAATTTAATTTGCTAACACATATCGATTTCAAGCTAGTTAAGACCATGTGAATTAATCTTTCACCTAAGATAAATATTAAATAAAACCTTTAATACTTATTCAAATGCTCTAATTTTAATACACGACAGTGAGCATATCATGGGGTAAGATAATATCATGCTACATGTTTAAACCAAGTCATGAACAACCGGGAAAAACAGATCCAGTACAAGAAAAATAAATCATAAAATCCCTAGATTTTATATTTATTCATGCTAACAAGTTGTATAAGCATCACAAGCATGCTATAAAACAAGAAAATAAATTATAACACCCCCTACCTCGATTTGAGATGAAATCTCAAAAGCCCACCGAAACAAAAGTGTTCCGAATCCGACGATACCGAAGGGTTTTGTCGGGGAATACACCGGGAACAAGAATCCGCAAGAAGCCCCATGAAAATTCAAACTTGACTCCAAACCCGAACTCAAAATTTGGTCAAAAACGGGTTCTAATAAGGGCGTAAGATGCGCGGCGTCAAGACAAGCATTAAACGTTAAGGCGGTAGAGTTTTCACTTGAGGGAAGTGGCCGGAAAATGAAGAAGAAGACCGGCAGCCATGGCTGCCATGGATGGCCGGCCAAGAGAGGGAGGAGAGAGAAGAAAAATCTGATTTTTCTCTTTAAGTCCTTTATTTATAGAAAACCCTAAAAGCGCCCCGAAAGGGTCCCGCCGGGTCCGGAAATGTGGATTTTGAGTAGAAACACTCAAACGGCAAAACTCCGTGAACAAAAAAGATTCAACATGAGAAAATATGAACAACAGAAGAAACGGTGTCAAAAACCGAGTCCCGTGCAGAGGGATATGCCCCGAACAAGTTCGGCGACAACCCGGGTCAGAAACTCTGAAACTGGAGAAAAACGACCAGAACGAAATTCTAAGATTACATGACTCGACGAAATGTGAAAATGAATCTCGTACGAGATTCCAGGCACCAGACGAGATATTTTGCAATAACTTTCGTTAATTGCACAATGACCCCTACAAAAAGGGTTAACTGCAAAACTGCCCCAGAATGAAAATATCTTCCAAAATGTATTTTCTTAGATACCGCTGAAATAAAATATCTTCAAAAGATATTTATGAAAAACACCCCAAGAAAAGAAAAGAATTCCAAAGAATTGTGCATCCATGCCCCTATGGACACCGGGAGCAACCAGAATACTTTCTTGAAAAAGTAAAGATACGTATTTCGTGGAAACCACGCAAGATCAAGATATATGAAGTCAAAAACTAACTCCGAGCACGAAAAGTGAGGTTGTGCCAAAAACTGACAAACGGGGATAAGACAGAATAGGGAGAAGGACGAAATAGTGCATAGTGTCGAAAAACGAAAAATGTGGAAATGACTCAGTCCTCAAAGGAAGTTGTCAATCTAAATGAAAGAGTCAAGGAAACAATTCCAGAGCACTCGAGATGACACTATGTGACAAGAAACAGAGCTCAGAATAGAAAACTAAACGGAAAAAAAGGAAAGGGAGTCAAATGACCGGGTCATTACATTAATCTATGGTGAAGAACATGCTAGGGCCTAATTTAATATGCTAACACACATTGATTTAAAGCTAGTTAAGGCCACATGATTTAATCTTTCACCTAAGATAAATATTAAATAAAAACTTTAATACTTATTCAATTTTCCTAAGTTTTATACACGACAATGAGCATATCAAGGGGTAATATAATATTATGCTACATGTTTAAACCAAGTCATGAGCAACTGGGAAAATCAGATCCCGTACAAGAAAAATAAATAATAAAATCTCTAGATTTTATATTTAATCATGCAAACAAGTTGTATAAGCATCACAAGCATGCTATATAACAAGAAAAATAAATTATAACACCCCCTACCTCAATTTGAGATGAAATCTCAAAAGCCCACCGAAAGAAAAGTTCTCCGAGTCCGACGATACCGGAGGGTTTTGTCGGGGACTACACCAGGAACAAGAATCCGCAAGAAGCCCCATGAAATTCAAAACTTGACTCCAAACCCAAACTCAAAATTTGGTCGGAAATGGATTCTAATAAGGGGGAATAGTAGAACACGTCGTGAGGAACAAAAACCGTGAAGGCCGAAGACTTTTCATTTAGGAAAAGTAAATCAAAGGAGGAGAGAGAAGGTGGCAGCTCCATGGGCATCCATGGCTGCTTCAGGTCATGCAAGGAGAGTGGGGAAGATGAAAAAATAAATATTTCACCCCCCTTTTAAAGAAATATCAAAAAGTACCCCGAACGGGCCCCGCTAGGTCCGAAAAAGTGGAATTTTAGCAAATGCGCTCAAATGGTGAAAATTCATGAACAAAAAAGATTCAAAATGAGAAAATATGAACAATGGAGGAAACAACGTCAAAAACTGAGTCCCGAGCAGAAAGTTATGCCTCGAACAAGTTCGGCGGCAACTAGGTCCAGAAACTCTGAAACTGGAGAAAAATGAACAGAAGGAATTTCCAAGAGTCCATGACTCGATGAAATGTGAAAATGAATCCCGTACGAGGATCCAGGCTCCAGACAAGATCTTTTTGCAATAACTTTCGTTAATTGCACAAAGGCCCCTACAAAAAGGGTTAACTACAAAACTACCCCCGAATGAAAATATCTTCCAAAAGATATTTTCTTAGATACCCCTAAAATAAAATATCTTCAAAAGATATTTATGAAAAACACCCCAAGAAAATAAAAGAATTCCAAAGAATTGTGCATCCATGCCCCTATGGACACCGGGAGCAACTAGAGTACTTTATTGAAAAAGTAAAGATACGTATTTCGTGGAAACCACTCAAGATCAAGATATGTGAAGTCAAAAACTAACTCCGAACACGAAAAGTGAGGTTGTGCCAAAAACTGACAAATGGGGATATGACAGAATAGGGAAAAGGACGAAATAGTGCATAGTGTCAAAAAACGAAAAATGTGGAAATGACTCGGTCCTCAAAGGAAGTTGTCAATCCAAATGAAAGAGTCTCAGAAACCATTTTTGAGCACTCGAGATGACACTATGAGATGAGAAACAGAGCTCAGAAAGGAAAATTAAACGGAAAAAATTTATCCGTAAAATTTCAGGAAAAAGGAAAGGGAGTCAAATGGCCGGGTCATTACATGTCTCGTCAATCACATGGTTGGATTTTGGATTTTAAATTAACAGACAATTAAAATTTGTCTCGTCAATTTCATGGATATTATTTTGGGATTATAGTTGATGAACTGTTTAAATGCAATTTTTATCAACTATTTGGATTATGTGGATTTATTTGATGTACTGATTGAGTTGTTGCATCATTTACGGATCGTATGCACCGGTATGGGACGGTGGCATACAGAGGGACGGATTAGATCAAAACACTAATCCCTACCCATTCATACATACGGAATGAATTAACTAAAACAGTTAAATCCTACATGGTTTCATGTCCTGTCAACTAAAATAGTTGAACAACATGTTGGGTGGTTGTTTATATTTCTGAATTAGTAAGGATAGGGATTTAACTAAAACATTTAAATCCTGATTAAATGTTGTGTCTCGAGCGACGAACAGTTGACCGACACTACATTGGTTTGGATAGGAATTTATATATATAATTATGGTACCGCGATCTGAGCTTGAGTCTCATAGTCGACGGTTAGGGAGTGTACATGTAGTAGGACGTGTAGCTAGCTATGTTGGTTGAGGTATACCCTGTTAGGCTTAGGTAGTCATGCCCACTCAGGTGCATTTTGCATGTTGCATTCTATTCAGGTTGAGACCCTCAACATAGTTTAGAGAGAGTCCTGTATTGTAATTATATATATATATATATATCTATTTACGGACTATATAGATATGGTTGAGACATCTAAGATGTATCTGCGTATCGGGTCTTTGTTTGGATTGTAGCTAGGATAGAACTTATTCATGGGCCAAACCTACTATTATTTTTCAGGTAACGGATGGTATCAGGTCTTGGAGCTTGTTCGTGTCGAGCAAAGACGACTACTCATTCTACCGACAACGTAGGTGGTTCCTGCAGGGTTTAGCATTGGATTCCTGTTTGGCGGTTCATTTTTAATTAGCTTTGGTTTTATTAGGGGTCCATCAGATTAATTCCCGAGTTGCATTAGAATTGGAAAAGTTGGATGTATCAAATTAATACTTTATTTATAAAATTTTATTATGAGGTTTTTAGTTTTGGATTATCATTCTAATTTCTTTTCAGCAGTTTTATTTATTCCCGTTTCCTTAATTGTATTCTATGTTCATGTATTACTAATTGGTTTAATATCCTCGGGTAATCGGGCGTGGGCCTGGCCAACCCGCATCCGAAAATCCGGGGGTATCACAATTGGTGCCTATGACATTGTTGTCAGAGTTTTGGGATTTGCTATCTCAACTCTCACAAGATGCCTGGTTCCCGTAGTACTTTTGGTAATGGTGATTCACAACATTAATGTCATTTGTATTAAGATGTTTCATGGGAAGACCTAGTGGGGGCAGGTTATGAATTAGTGCCTTATACTGTTATGCTACCGTACAAGTTGTGTGTTATGGGCGAGTGCTAGTTGCCATTGATACTACCTTACTGACGAGTAAGTGTGGGCGATACTGTCATTGCTACCACACATTTGAGTACGTCGTGGGCGGATACTGGTCACTATTCATACTGCCACGTTATCTTCGTTCTATAACCTGATTTGATATGTGATTATCTTGGAGTTCTCTTGGTAGCTATTTTTGGATCGGTATGATGGTTCACCAAAAGGAATGCTTACGGTTATTGTCTTCCATTCCTTTATCTGACCTTAAGTTCTGTATGTGACTTTGACTTGTCATGTGGCCATGAGGTCACTTTTCTTTTAAGAGGTTTTCCTGTCGTGAGCACGTGGGTGCGAATGACATTGGTTTGTACGTTGTCTTCCAGTTTTGGGATTGCTTTCATAGCATGTTGTGAGGGATACTCGGAGATGCACTCCTTAGTTATCCTGGTTTTGCCTTTTGTTTTGTTGGAACTGGATTTCGAGGATGAAATCCCTTTAAGGTGGGAAGGTTGTAATGACCCGGTCATTTTCTTCCTTTCTTTTTTCCTCAAATTTTACGGATAAGTTTTTTCCATTCTCTTTTATATTCTGTGTTTGGTTTTTTGTCACTTAGTGTCATCTCGAGTGCTCAAAAATGGTTTCTGAGACTCTTTCCTTTGGATTAACAACATCCTTTGAGGACCGCGTCATTTGCATATTTTTATTTTTTTGACACTATTCACTTTTCGTCTTTTTCCCCGTTTGTCACTTTTTGGCACAACCTCACTTTTCATGCTTGGAGTTGGTTTTTGACCTCACTTATATTCATCCTAAGTGGTTTCGATGAAATATGTATCTTTACTTTTGCAGTAAAGTACTCTGGTTGCTCCCGGTGTCCATAGGGGGCATGGATGCATAGTTTTTCAGAATTTTTTTTCTTTTCTTGGGGTGTTTTTCATAAATATCTTTTGAAGATATTTTATTTCAGGGGTTTTTAAGAAAATATTTTTGGAAGATATTTTTATTCTGGGTCATTAGTGCTGTTTTCACTTTTTGGAGGGGTCATTGTGCAATTAATAAAAGTTATTACAAAAATGCCTCATTTTGAGCCTGGATCCTCATACGGGATTCATTTTCAATTTTTTTTCAAGTCGTGTACTTTTAGAATTGTCTTCTGGTCGTTTTCCCCCAGTTTTAGGGTATCTGGCCCTAGTTGCTGCCGAACTTGTTCAAGGCATAACTTTATGCTCGACACTTAATTTTTGACGCCGTTTCTTCTGTTATTCATCTTTTATCATTTTGGTTCTTTTTCATTTAGATTTTTGTAGTTTGAGTGCGTCTACTCAAATTTCACTTTTTCGGACCCAGCGGGGCCCTTTCAGGACACTTTTAGGGTTTTGCTATAAATAAAATGCCTTAAAGTGAAAAATCACTTTTTCACCTTCTTCCTCCCTCTTTGGCCGGTAGCCGTGGAAGCCTATGGGGCTGCCACCTTCTCTCTCTTCTTTTGAGCTCCCTCCTTTTGTTAAAAAGTCGAAGTGCCTTTGTGTTTAATGCTTGTCTTGACGACGCGCATCTTTCCCCCTTATTAGAACCCATTTTTGGCAAAATTTTGAGTTTGGGTTTGGGGTCAAGTTAGGATTTTGGTAGGTCCTCTTTGGAGTTTAATGTTCACGGCGTTGTTCCCGACAAAACCCCAAAGTATTGTAGGATTCGGAGCGGTTTCATTTTGGTGGCTTTTGAGACTTTCATCTCAAATTGGGGTAGGGGGTGTCTTAGGTTTATATTAATGTTGTATTGATGATTTTAGAAGTTTATACAACTTGTATGCCTGTTTTAGTTCAAGTTCTAGAATTTAATTTAATTATTTTCTATGTTTATGATTTAATTCTCATGATGCTATACAACTTAGAATTAAACTGTGGCATGCTAGAAAATTAAGCTTTGGTATGGTTGTTCACATATATTAAATTGGGATTATTTGAATGAGAATTGCAACTTTTAATTAGTATTTTTCTTTGGGGAAATTTTAATTTACATAGATGTAACTTACATGAAATAAACTTGTAATATGATATTACAATAGGCCTTGGCATGTTCCCTAACATATGTTAAATTGAGAACATTTGGATGAGTTTAAAAATCTAGAGATTTTAATTAAAAGAATTAATTAAAATCTATTTAATGGCTCCATTGGCCTAATGAAGTTTTTAACTTGATATTTGTGATTACTAGGACTTATATACTAGCATATATTAGTTTGGGGCCATTTGATATTGTTTTAGAATTTAGGGAATTGATTATTAAGATTTAATTAAGTTCCATTTTTTATTGTTCCAATGGCCTAATTCAATTTTGGAATTGATATATGTAACGATCAAGTTATATGGTATAACATGTATTAATTATGGATCATTTGATTGAGAATTGAAACCTAGGGAAATTAATTAGTTTATTTAATTAATTTTTGTTTCTTTTGTGTTAAGGATTTAATCATGTATTTGACGTTGGTTGTATGTTAAAATCATGATTTTGGATTTGCATTAAATTCGTGAGTTTATGTTTCCAATATTGAATGATATTGCCATAGCATGTAACAAATCACACACTAAAGATTCGACAATTGTCATGCCTTAGTTGTTGTGGACTTAGAGCATGAATTGTATGTGTTTCCAAATTTGGTTGTGCATGGTAAATAGTTGATTATCTTGTATATACATGTTGATATATACGCTGTTGCACAACTTGTTGATTTTGGAAACTTGGGGATGTCGTTGTTTGACTACGGCTAGGACATGGTTCTAGTATGGGGGATTATCCATCTACAGTCTAGTGAGCACATAGGGAGGTTTACCATGGGCTAGTACCCATAAAGTAACTATGGTGTCAGTCTAATCCGGTGTGACGTCCAAGTATCCACTTTGTTTGATTTCGCATTTCATTTCAAGTTGATAACTAGATGATATCGTAACTTGTTGTTCCTTAGTTGATTTCCCATTTTAAGTTTTAAGATGTTAACTTTGAGAAATCATGCTTATGCATTGTATTGGAAGTTCCAATATTGGTTAAATTGCATAGATATTGTGATTTGTGTTTTGATGTTCAAATGTAACTTAGAATGATCCTATAAATTCATTAGAACATAGACGTTAGGTACATGACCCACTTTAGTTGTCTTCGTATCTTAAGTTGCAAGTTGATACTTTTGAGAACCTATATCTTGTTGCTTTGTATAACATGCTTCTATATTGTTTAAATTGCATGGATGATATGATTTATGCTAGAAATGATCTAAGGTAGCTTAGGATGCTCCCTCAGTCTCATCTTGACATTGACGTTAGGTAGCATGAGCTCCTTTAACATTTTTTACCTTAAGGTGTTATAATTGTAAAATGTTAGGTCAATGCATGTTTATTTTCTACGAGTAGCTTTATGTTACTCACCCCGAAGTTACTGAGGATTTGTTTCAGGTATGAAGACTTAGTTCACGATGCTCATCACGCCTTGGATGACTCATAGCTTTTAAGTTTCCATTTCATGCAAATGTTAGCATGAATTGTCATTTTCATAGCCTTGTATGTCTAAACTTGTATTCTTGATTCCATATTTGTAATGTGTACATAAGTACAGTCTTTTTAATGTATTTGACATGTATGAGTTGAGGCCATAGGCTAATGGCATCAAATATGTATTCTATGCACTTTTGGTTTCAAAGTTCACTATGAAAATATTGAAAAATCACAAGTAATTGCTTCTTAACTTTTGCATCGGGTGTGGGAATTCCATTCTTTTTCTTTTGTTGAGTCTCTATGATCATGCATGAGGTGTGGCCAAGGGCCAAATACCATTTTGTTCTAGGTTTCACATTTTGGTTTCATTTATTGCATTTTTAGGCATTCTTGGCCATTCAGATGTAATATTTTGCATTGGGGTTATTTTGAGGCTGCGGACCATTGGGATGCGTCTTAAATGTCTTTTTATGTTGCGTGTTTGTGCACTTTTCACAAAACTCTTGAGTTTCAACTTTTGACCTATTTTTGGGTGATTTTTTATGAAAATTCATGCATTGGGGTGTCATTTTGGGTTCCTTCTTGTTTTGGTATGTTTTGGATGCTTGAATGAGGCTAGGGAGTGTTTTCAAACTTGTTCGGATCATGTGGAATGCATATAATGTGACGGCCCTAGTTTTTAAGCCAGTGCGTCCTGTGATGAACCGAACGAAGATCCGGTGATGAATCCTAAATGTGGAAGCAAAAGATAAAAACAACAGTCTCTAGAGATACAATGCGTCTCTAAGACACCAATGTGACACTCAATGTGGTCATGGAACATAAAGAAAACAAATACAGAAGCGGCATTTCAAAAATGGACAAGAATGAACCTAGGGGCAAAAAGGTCATTTCTAATATAAAAGTGGGTGCTACCAAGTACACCATTGGAAAGACAATGAAAAATCAATGTACTTAGACTCAAGAATCACTTGATTCGGAATTTGGATGAAGAAGAAACGACAAGATGAAGAAAAATGAACACTTAAGGCTAAAAGGGTAAACTGGTAATTATCTAAGAAGATCTAGGTGCAACCGAGCATACCATTGGAAAGACAACAAAATATTTGTCAAGTTCAAAAAAAAAAAATCACTCGATTTGAAGTCCGGACGAAGGAGATATGGCTAACGGAAGAAAAAAGGGCAAAACGGTCAAAATAATCAACCATAAGTCATCTAACCGGTTACCAAGCTTTCCTAACTGGTTAGGAGGCAAAAAATTGAAGTCATGCATTCTGCCCCATGCTCATGTAACTGATTACGAGAATCCACCACCCGATCACTTGTGCTATATCTCAGCAAAAACCAGGCAGCAGGGGTTTTTCGACAAAAATTAAATTTTTGAGGGCCAAGATGACATTTTTTGGAAAAACACAAAGAAGAAAAGCCCTCAAAATTGAGTTTTCTATGTGAAAAAGTAGGAGAAAATAAAAATAAAAAAAAACTCACTGTGAAATGCCCAAAATGCCCCTCCATGAAATCAAGTCATGAGAGTCCAAAAAGCTGCTAAATGAAAAACAGAGAGCTGAACTTTGCGATGGATTTTCGGTACCAAGAGGACATTTTCTGGAACAAAACTCAAAAAAGAAACCCTCACTAAAATCACATTTTCTAAGTGACCATGTTAAGTTTGGAATTTATTTCCCAAAGAAAAACCCTAAAATGCCCATAGACCAGATTATGGAATAAAGATGCAAAACGAGTCCATAAGAGGCTCATTTCACCAAGAAAGAGGTTTTTCTTGAAAACGATCAAGCACATAAACGTAACTTACCTAATAGGATGTGCTACAATGATCCACAAATTAAAAATGTCACCGATACAAAATATGACCCCCCGACGGCTAAAATGACAAAAGTGAAACTTAGAATGAAAACTTGGAACTCAAAACTATGAAATGGTCTCGAAATACCGTTTGGCTCTTGGCCACACTTCATACATGATTAATGAGACCATATGGAAGAATCAAAATAGAATTACCACACTCAATGCAAACATGGCGAAACAATAACTTGGCATTTTTCAATATATTCATTATATTTCATAAAGTTAAAAATTACATAGGATACAAATTACATGTCATTGGCCTCCGGCCTCATCTCATACATGTCAAATACATTGTAAAGAGTACTCATGTACACATTACATTTATGGAATCAAATATACACATTTTGACATATAAGGCTACAAGTGGCATTTCAAGTCAACCTTTATAAGAATTAAAACCTTCAAGTCTATAATCACCCAAGCAATGATGAACATTATGAACCAAGTCTTCGTACCTGAACAAAAACCCCAGTAACTTCGGGGCGAGAAAACAAGTTTACTCATAGGGAATGAGCATGCATCGACTTGATTTCTTACAGATTTTTACATTAACTTGAAACAATTCAAAAGGATTATGCCACCTAACGTCTGTGTCAAAGGTTAGACTCAAGGAGCATCCTAAGCTACCTTAGAATATTTCTAGCATAAATTACGTCATGCATGCAATCCAAAACAACATAAGGGCATGATATACAATGCAACAAGATATAGATTCTCAAAGTTATCAACTTGAAATCTAAAGTGCAAAAATAACTAAAGTGGGACATGCAACCTAATATCTATGTTCCAAATGAACCTATATGATCATTCCTCAGCTACATTTGAACTAGCATAGATGTACTTAACAACATCAAAATTCTATAATGATTCGTTAAAATTATAAAGCATAGATGTATTTAACAACATCAAAATTTTACAATGATTCATTAAAATCATAACACATAGGTGTACTTAACAGCATCAAAATCGTCAATAACCAAAACCACAAGTTACAATTAAACATGATTGTCAACTTAGAATTGAATACGAAATCAAATAGTGGAAGACTTGGGAATCAAGCTCAGAATTCTACCGAGACCTCAAAGGTTATTTCAGGCATTAACCCGCTGGGAAGACCACCCTAGTGCGCACTATCTCAATTAAAGAGAGCTCATACCTCCCACACTAGAGCCAAACTCTAGCCATGTCACTTGTAACAACAATGTCTCAAGACTCCAAAATAAACCAAATAAGTTCACAACTTATACATAATTTATATAATGCACGAAAACACCTTCCATACACAAGTAGGTTGAAACCACACAATCCATACCTTAGAGTTTCAATTCTAAAATGGCATACATAATGTCAATTACAAAGTGTGCAATTCATTACATAAGGCAACAATATATTCCATAAAGAAAACATGTTCTCATGAAGGTAAGTTTAACAACAATGTTACTCAATGCTTAAAACACAACCAAGTAAATACACAACAAGTCCAACATCCAAGATTTATACATAGAAACAACTTCTACAACATAATTAAATCTATGAAACAATTAGATAGAATTTAATTAAACAAAAATAATTAAATTCTCTATATTTCAAATCAATTCCAAATAACCTCAAATTTATATATTAAACAACATAGCATGCTCATTACATATATCAAATCAAAAGTGCAAAATGAACAAGATATCATCCTGTAGAATTTAATTAATTTAAATCAATTAATTCTCTAGATTTCAAAAAGTCATTCAAATGATCTCAATTTAATTTATATCAAGCACTAAGTCATGGTCATACCATATATCAAGTCAAAAATGGAATACAAGCAAAACAAAATTAACAAAAATTTAAATCAAATTAAATTCATTAAATCTCTAGATTTGAAAACTCATTTAAATTATCATAATTTAATATATAACAAAGATCATGTCATGGCTATGTCATATACCAAATCTAAAGTGAGTTATATGCAAGCAATGATACATAATTAATTTCTCAAATTAACAAAAGATATGCATAAAACTTATATTTCATACAAAAGCAAGTAAAACATTTGGAAAATAAACTATAACACCCCCTACATCATAAGAGGATTGTTCCTCTTGAATCCAAGGAAAATCAACACAAAATGGCAAACCCTTCAAGGGTTATGAAGAGGAGGATGAGAGGAACAAAAAGTATTACCAAGGTTAAGCTTGGAAATCAATGGAAGGCTCCCAAAAATCATAGTTAAAGCTTAAGGCTTTAAGCTTCATCTATGGAGGCTAGGGTTTTTGGTGAGGAAGGTAATGACGTAATGTGAAAAAGTGTGAATGGAGGAAATAGAAATCCACCACTCAATATGTGATCCTACACCATGGTCAACACACACATCTAAGGTCAATTGCACAAAAACCCTTCTTTAAAACTATAATCCCAAAGTAGCCCAAAAATAATTGCAAGACTAAAATGTGAACGAACACTTGTCACAAATCCAAGGCTCCTTCCTAGGCTTAATCTTAGGCCTACACTTGTCAACCATCTAAGCCAACAAGTGCACCATTCCTAGGCCAACAAGTGGGTGAATCTCCACCCTCCAAATCTCACAAGATGATGCATCCAAGTCACTCCACCCCAATGCCAACAAGTGGCACCATGAGAATATGACACTTGTCACATTTTTCAAAAATTGCAAAAAGGTTCTTTTTGAAAATATCTTCCAAATGAAATTGTAAAATGTTCCCTAAGATGTAAAATAATTACTTTATTTAATTACACTAAAACCCCACAAGTTAAGAATATTACAAAAAAAGTTAAGCATCCATACCCTTTACAAGAAAAGTAAACACTTAGCATGCTTTTCTAAGAAAGTAAAAATACACATGGCATGGAATTTAAATATTATGGATGCATGCAAAACCAGAATCAAATTCGAAAACGAAAAGTAAGGTTGTGCCAACAAAGTGACAAATGGGAAAAAAACGAAAGGTGAATAGTGTCACTGAAGTGAAAATGACTCGGTCCTCAAAGGAAGTCATTAATCCAAAGGAAAGAGTATCAGAAACCATTCCCGAGCACTCAAGATGACACTAAGTGACAAAAAAACTGAACACACAAAGGAAAGACAACGGAAAAAAAGATATCCTTAAAAATCTGAGAAAAAGGAAAGGAAGAAAAATGACCAGGTCATTAAAGCCTTCCCACCTTAAAAGAATTACGTCCCCAAAATTTAGCCCCAAAAAACAAAAGGCGAAACCAGGGTAACTATGAAGTACATCTTCGAGTATCCCACATAACGTCTTACAAAAGCAATCCCAAAACTGAAAGACAATGTACAAACCAATGTCATTCGCACCCACGTGCTCACGACAGGACAACCTCTTAAAAGGAAAGTGACCACGCAGCAACATAACAAGTAAGAACTCACACATAGAATCCAAGGTCAGATAAAGGGACGGAAAACAACAATTGAAAGCATCCCTCCTGACGAACCATCATACCGATCCAAAAACAACCACCCAAAGAGGTCCAAGATAATCACATATCAAATCAAGGTACTGAACAAAGACAATGTAGCAGTACGAATAGTGACCAAACACCCACGACGTACTCAAATGTGTGGTAGTAATGACAGTGTCTAGTGCCCGCCCACACTTACTCGTCAGTAAGATAGCATCGATGCCAATTAGCACCCGCCCATAGTACACAACTTGTACGGTAGCATGATAGTATAAGGCAACAGTTCATAGCCTACCTCCACTACGTTTACCTATGAAACCTCTCGATATAAATGACAT
Organism: Cornus florida; assembly: GCF_030987335.1. Classification (NCBI taxonomy): domain Eukaryota; kingdom Viridiplantae; phylum Streptophyta; class Magnoliopsida; order Cornales; family Cornaceae; genus Cornus; species Cornus florida. Next base: position 53,116,548 of record NW_026775574.1, on the reverse strand, counting down.
CAATGTCAAAAATAATCATTACCAAAAGCATTCCGGAGACCAACTTTTTATGAGAGTTGAGATATGGTGTAAAGATGTTCGGCTGGACTATTTTGTCCAATCCCAAAACCCTGACAACAATGCCCTAGGTACCGCTATACTTAAGGCCTTAAATCCTCAATACAACAAAACCAACAACTCCAATGTCTCAAAACACTACTATTCACAACATCAATCCTGAATCCAAAACCTGATAAGCAAAATAGCGTCTCCAAAATCCTAGATATCATATTGAAATAGATCAACTATAAGACTACTCACCGTAATCAAACGTCGGATCAAAATCCTATCACGAATAACTAGATCATTGAAATACAAGTCCACCAAGTGGCACACATATCAAAGTCCTGACAACTAAAATCACAAAATGAATCTCTTGAAACCATGCTTGGCATTACCAAGCCAAATCAAAATTCCTCAATTTCGATCCATAAACAATCACTGGAATAATAATTCCCTAAAACTACCCCTAGCCATAACTAGGATGAGAAAACTCCATAAACAAGCCATATTCAACAACGATCCTCCAAAACTCTTCCTAAGAGTCAACCACATCAAGATCTTCAAAACTGAAATAAGTCTCCAAAAGAGCATCTAGCTCACCTCACAAATCAAACAAATCCTCAATCAAATGAACATAAGTCCCTATAAAATGATCTCACACTAACCAACTCACTCTGAGCACGACAACTCCATCAACAATCACGACAAAACTTACCAAGGGGAGACACGAAGGAAAGGAACCACCAGTCCTAAGAAGGACAACACCACGACTCTGCCTCTAAAATGAAAGACAACATGGTCAAAGACTTCACCCCCTACATAGAAGTAAAATGACCAAATTCAACCAAATCCTCACCAAGGACTCAAAACAACAATGGTGATCCTCATGGATCGACCAACCCCAAAATCGTGCACAAGGTGATGAAGAGAAGAGACTCACTCCTTGTGAAGTCCCTAACACGAACCAAAAAAAAAGAGGAGAATTCCTCTATAACGAATTTCACAACGAAACCATTACAGAAATCGACACACAAATAACGTGCAACCGAAGAAAACAAAAGGGAAAATCAAATATAGAAGTCATGTATATGATAAGGAATGCAACTACCAAATAAATAAATCTACTCACATAGATAAAATCAAAAGTATATGCAGCACCTCTCCACATAACACAAAAGCATATCAGTAAAGAATAGTAACAACATGGCATCTCTAAGCATTTAAAGAAGGCATGTTAATGCCTCACAACAAGAAGGCAATGTGGACAATCACTAACAGCCTCAAGGAAGAGTGCCTAAGCAAAACTAAACACACCAACCATTCCACTAAGTGCAAACTCACTAAATGACTTAACCTTAACTCCAATACCTCATGACTAATCCCAAGTCTTGCCAAATATGCAAAACAACCATGCATATATAAATCAAATCTAGCATACATCATATGTCATGCTCTGTACAATAGGATTAAATCATGCTAAACAAATGGCATACCACATATAACACATAAGTACATAAACATGTTATCAGACCAAAACATCTTATCATGAAGTGTATAAACACAAAGAGCATGGCAACACAAACATGATATGCACCCAAAACCCGTCGTCCAAGGTTTTCAAACCTAGGAACTGAGATCCAACCTATGACGGCCCTGGTTTTTAAGCCACTGCGTCCTGTGATGAACCGAACAAAGATCCGATGAAAAAGCCAGAATACGAAAGCAAAAGATAAAAACAATGGTCTCTAGAGATACAATACATCTTTAAGACACCAATGTGACACTCAATTAGGTCACGGAACCCAAAGAAAATAAATACGGAAGTGGAGTTTCAAAAATGGACAAGATGAACCTAGGGGAAAAATGGTCATTTCCAATATAAAAGTGGGTGCTATTGAGCACACCATTGGAAATACAATGAAAAATCAATAAACTTAGACTCAAGAATCACTTGATTCGGAATCCGGATGAAGAAGAAACGGCAAGATGAAGAAAAATGAGCACTTAAGGCTAAAAGGGTGAACTGGTAATTATCTAGGAAGATCCGGGTGCAACTGAGCATACTATTGGAAAGACAGTGAAAAACTAGTCATGTTCAAAAAAAAAAAAATCACTCGATTTGGAGTCCGGACGAAGGAGATATGGCTAATGGAAGAAAAAAATGGCAAAACGATCAAAATAGTCAACCCTAAGTCATCTAACCGGTTACCAAGCTTTCCTAACCAGTTAAGAGGCCAAAATTAGATGTCATGCATTCTGCTCATGCTCATGTAACCGGTTACGAGAATCCACCACCCGATCACTTGTGCTACAACTCAGCAAAAACCTGGCAGCAGTGGTTTTTCGGGAAAAATTAAATTTTTGAGGGCCAAGATGACATTTTTTGGAACACCACAAAGAAGGAACCCTCTCAAAATTGAGTTTTCTATATGACAACAAGAGAGAAAATGAAAAAAAAAAAAAAAAAAACTCACTATGAAATGCCCAAAATGCCCCTCCATGAAATCAGGCCTTGAGTGTCCAAAAAGCTGCTAAATGAAAAACAGAAAGCTGAACTTTGCGATGGATTTCCTATACCAAGACGACATTTTCTGGAAAAACATGAAGAAGAAACCCCCACTAAAATTACGTTTTCTAAGTGACTATGACAAGTTTAGAATTTATTTCCCAAAGAAAAACCCTAAAATGCCCCTAGACCAGATTATGCAATAAAAATGCAAAGTGAGTCCATAAGAGGCTCATTACACCAAGCAAGAGGTTTTTCTTGAAAACAATCATGCACACAAACATAACTTACCTAATAGGATATGCTATAATGATCCACGGCTTAAAAATGTCACCAATACAAAATATGACCCCCTGACGGCCAAAATGACAAAAATGAAACTTGGAATGAAAACATGGAACTCAAAACAATGAAATGGTCTCAAAATACCGTTAGGCCCTTGGCCACACTTCATACATGATTAATGAGACCATATGGAAGAATCAAAATAGAATTCTCACACTCAATGCAAACATGGCGAAACAATAACTTGACAATTTTCAATATATTCATAATATTTCATAAAGTCAAAAATTACATAGGATACAAATTACATGTCATTGGCCTCCGGCCTCATCTCATACATGTCAAATACATTGTAAAGAGTGTACTCATATACACATTACAAAGATGGAATCAATTATACACATTTTGACATATAAGGCTACAAGTGACATTTTAAGCCAACCTTTACAAGAATTAAAACCTTCAAGTCTACAATCACCCAAGCAATGATGAACATTACGAACCAAGTCTTCATACCTGAACAAAACCCCTAGCAACTTTGGGGTGAGTAAGCAAATTTACTCGTAGGGAATGAGCATGCATCGACTCGATTTCTTATAGATTTTTACATTAACCTGAAACAATTCAAAATGATCATGCCACCTAACGTTTATGTTAATGGTTAGACTCAGAAAGCATCCTAAGCTACCTTAGAACATTTCTGGCAAAAATCACATCATGCATGCAATCCCAAACAACATAAGGGTATGCTATACAACGCAAGAAAATGTAGATTCTCAAAGTTATCAACTTGAAATCTAAAGTGCAAAAAATCAAATAGTAGAAGACTTGGGTATCAAGCTCAAAATTCTGCCGAGACCTTAATGGTTATTTCGAGCTTTAACCCGCTGGGAAGACCACCCTAATGTGCACTATCTTAATTAGGGAGAAATCATACCTCCTGCACTAGAGCCAAACTCTAGCCATGTCACTTGTAACAATAATGTCTCAAGACTCCATAATAAACCAAATAAGTTCACAACTTATACATAATTTATATAATGCACGAAAACACCTTCTATGCACAAGTAGGTTGAAACCACAGAATCCATGCCTTTGAGTTTCAATTCTAAAATGGCATACATAATGTTAATTATAAAGTGTGCAATTCATTACACAAGGCAACAATATATTCCATAAAAAAAACATGTTCTCATGAACGTAAGTTTAACAACAATGTTACTCAATGCTTAAAACAGAACCAAGTATATACACAACAAGTCCAACATCTATGATTTATACATAGAAACAACATCTACTACATAATTAAATCCATGAAATAATTAGATAGAATTTAATTAAAAATAATAATTAAATTCTCTAGATTTCAAATTAATTCCAAATAACCTCAAATTATTATTTGTTAAATAACATAGCATGCTCATTACATATATCAAATCAAAAGTGCAAAATGAGCAAGATATCATCATATATAATTTAAGTAATTTAAATCAATTAATTCTCTAGATTTCAAAAGTCATTCAAATGATCTCAATTTAATTTATATCAAGTCAAAAATGGAATACAAGCAAAACACAATTGACTAGAATTTAAATCAAATTAAATTCATTAAATCTCTAGATTTGAAAACTCATTTAAATCATCCCAATTTAATATATAACAAAGATCATGTCATGGACATGCCATATACTAAGTCTAAAGTGAGTTATATACAAGCTATGATACATCATTAATTTCTCAAATTAACAAAATACATGCATACAACTTATATTTCATACAAAAGCAAGTAAAACACTTTGAAAATAAAATATAACACCCCCTACCTCATAAGAGGATTGTTCTTTTTGAATCCAAGGCAAATCAACACAAAATGGCAAACCCTTCAATGGTTATGAAGAAGAGGATGAGAGGAACAAAAAGTATTCCCAAGGTTAAGCTTAGAAATCAATGGAAGGCTCCTAAAAATCAAAGTCAAAGCTTAAGGCTTTAAGCTTCATCCATGGAGGCTAGGGTTTGTGGTGAGGAAGGTGATGATATAATGTGAAAAAGTGTGAGTGGAGGAAATAGAAATCCTCTACTCACTATGTGATCCTACACCATGGTCAACACACACATCTAAGGTCAATTGCACAAAAACCCTTCTTTAAAACCATAATCCCAAAGTAGCCCAAAAATAATTGCAAGACTAAAATGTGAACCTACACTTGTCACAAATGAAAGACTCCTTCCTAGGCTTAATCTCAAGCCTACACTTGTCAACCATCTAAGCCAACAAGTGCACCAATCCTAGGCCAACAAGTGGGTGAATCTCCACCCTCCAAATGTCATAAGATGATGCATCCAAGTCACTCCACCCCAATGCCAACAAGTGGGACCATGAGAATGTGACACTTGTCACATTTTCCAAAAATTACAAAAAAAGTCATTTTTGAAAATATCTTCCAAATTAAATTACAAAATGGTCCCTAAGGTGAAAATAATTACTTTATTTAATTACACTAAAACCCCACAAGTTAAGAATATTATAAAAAAAGTTTGCATCCATACCCTTTACAAGAAAAGTAAACACTTAGCATGCTTTTCTAAGAAAGTGAAAATACATATGGCATGGAATTTAAATATTATGGATGCATGCAAAATCGGAATCAAATCCGAACATGAAAAGTGAGGTTGTGCCAACAAAGTGACAAACAGGAAAAAGAAGAAAAGTGAATAATATCAAAGAAGTGAAAATGTGAAAATGACTCAATCTTCGAAGGAAGTCGTCAATCCAAAGGAAAGAGTATCAGAAACCATTCTCGAGCACTCAAGATGACACTAAGTGACGAAAAACTGAACACACAAAAGAAAGACAATGGAAAAAAAAAATATCTTAGAGATGGACCAGACACAATTTCCACACATTGCAAGAACTTTTCATAGCTACAGCAGATTTGTCGGTCGGCCAATGAAGCTTCATCAGCCGGTCGACGAAGCTCGAGGATCCATTCTAGTAGTCATTTAAGGAAAATCATCGTTTTGGCTGACCCGTGATTGGGGTTTGGTCGACCGATCCTCCCTGGAACCTATTCTTCATCTTTTCCTTGGACAGTTTTCTTAATTTTACTTCATGGGATCATATCTCATTCATTTTAAATCAAAATTGGGTCCTTCTTGAGCCTAAATTCAAGAGTTTGAAGTTAGCTTTCCAATGGTGCCAACCACTCATCAAAAATCCACCTATAGTGTTAGTTATTCCTGTTTTAGTGAGATAGGTTCGTGGTAACTCTTAAACGAAAAATACCACTTTATTTTAATTTCATATTTTTTTTGCTCAGACTCAGAATCAGGCAATTCTTGAGTCTAACTTTGTTCATTTTTCATTATCTTTCTAATGGTGTGCAAGGTGGCACCCATTCTAGTGTGAAATGACCACTTTACTCTTGGTTCATTTTTTTTCGGGCTAGGCATTCTTGCTTTATTTTCTTGGCTTATTTGAGTTCCATGGCTTCATGGGGAGTTATTTTGGTGCCTTAGGGATGACGAATATCTCTAGTGGTTATTTTGCTTTTTTCGTTTTCGCATGTCGGATCCGTTATCGGGTCATTCTTTCGGTTCATCACTGACACACCGGATTGAAAAACTTGGGTTGGCACATCTATTCTCATTCCCAATCTATAGTTGAGCTAGATGACCAAATAGCCCAAATTCAACAAAGGGTTAATATTCTAAGTCATGAAGAGGAAGAAGAATTTCCAATTGAACTTGTGGCCAATCCAAAAGAAAATTCTATGAATGATGAGATTACTCCTAGTAACTTTCATCATGAGAATGATCAAATGGTTACCACGTTTGAAAATGAAGAAATAGTGGTGAAAGATCAAATTGTTGCCACACAAAACAAAAAAAAAAAAAAAAAAAAAAAAGAAAAGAAGAAGAAGAAGAAGAAGAATATTGATTGAAAATGAGAAAAATAATGATGAAGAGATTGTCTTCCTTGAAAATCCATAACAACCCCTAAATAATCCTTTGCTTGATATGCCTCCTTCAAAGGAGGATCCTCTAAAAGTTTGCTTGGTTCATTTCAATTGTGAGGAAATTTTTTTTTTCCCCTAAATAAAAGGAGTATATAGATATGAACAAAATAGTACAAAAATAGCAAATGAGGGCATACCCTCATCAAAAACAAGACCAAAGTCCTTAGAAAGGACACTCAAAAACCTGAACTAGCAAGCATAGAAAATTATAAAATGGCTTCAAGATTAACTCCCAAGACATCTAGAACCTCCCATAAGATACATTTAGCTAGATCCTTAGCTTCTCTTGCATTCTTATCATGCCTTCTATTATTCCTCTCCCACCATAAAAAATTCAAAGTAGCTATGAACATAATTTTTGCCATTTTCTTGAAGCTTCTGCATTGAGAATTCAAAATAAATTGATCTGCCATAGCCTGGACTCCAGTTCATGTCTGCAGATTCCAACGACCAGTTTCTGAAAGGGAACTCCACAATTTCTAAGTATATGTACAGCTTGAAAACAAGTGATCTAAAGATTCATTATCTTTGTAGCATAAATAACACTTTGTTGCCATTGTAATTCCACATTTTTGCAGAAATTCCTGAGTTGAAATTGCTCGTTGTAGAACTAACACTGAATGGAATGACCATCTAGGCCGCCTTCCACTCCAGCATAAACTAGCCCAAGTAACCTCTTCAAGCTTCACTTAGATAGCATCCTATGCTACTTTAAAACAGAACAAATTATGCCACAGAATCGTATCTTCACCACCATGGGTCACCTGAGTTATAAACACCTGCATCAGATCATGAGTAGTATTCTGTAATAAAATCCTTCGTACAAATCTTCTTATCCCTGCGTAAGAATCGCAGAATTCGATGATTAAAAATATCTCTTAAGAATTTACCATCACACCAAGGATCCAAAAATACTTTGATATTATGTCCATCACCAATTGTAGATACAATTGTAGATATAATTGTGAGGATTTTGATGTTGACAATTCTATTTGGGAGGTAAATTCTTTGCTTGATATTCCTCTACTCATTCACTCTTCTCATTGGCAAGCATCAAATGTATCTCTCTCTTGGGAGCTTCCACCTCCTCCCATTCCTTCACTTGAGTTATCTTAAGATATTGAGTCTGAACCGCCTGATAAGTGTGAGGAGGATGTTAAAAGTTTGAAGGATATTTTTTCAAAAATTCCCACGCTAAATATGACCCTTCACAAGTCTTTGCTTGATGTGCTCTCACTTGATCCTCTTTTCCATAATCCAAAATAGCCTCTTATTAATCCAAAGTTCTTAATTGAGGAAGAAGAGTAGGTTGAGGTCTTTCCGTTACCTTTTTTCAAATTTTATCTTCAAGCTCTTTTTCCTCCACTTTTAAAAGAATTTTCTTATTTGGGGAAAAATGACTCTCTAGAGAGACATGGTATAGGGTAAACCTTAGTATGAGATTTATAGTTAGATTTTATTTATTTTATTTTTTCCAATTTCTAATTTTTCACTTTTTGCCATTTTTTTTTTCTTTTGGATGTTTTAATTTTGTTGAGGCATTTTAGATTTGATTTCATGAACCTGTAGATATGCATAGTATAGTTTCCTTTGCACATTTTCAGTTTGTTTTTGTGTCCCTATGCTTTTATACTTGTGTGCTTTAGTGTTGTTTTTATAGGTTCCTATGTCCAAGTTTGGGGGAAGATCATTTTGGCATCTGTTCATGGGATTGGATGCGGCTACAATGCCAGAGTTGCCTCTCTCACTTGGTATTGTTGTTCCTTTTACCCCCTATGCTCTTTATTTATACATCTTTGTCTTCACACATTAAGGATGATAAGCCATTCAAGTTTAGGGGTATTGTGTATTGTATAGTGTTTGCATTTGCTATTTTATTCAAATAAATTGGTATAAAACTGAAAATTTTAAAAAAAATATGGAAGCAATGATTTTGGAATTTTGAAATTTGTTGGAGATTGAAGTATATGTTGAATACTTTGTGTATAGAGGTAAACGATAGTTTTGAATTGAGGAAAATTTGAAATGAACATGTGGATTCAAAATAGTTTGTATAAATACTTCAATTAGATTATCTTCGAGTATCACTCTCTTCTACGCTTTACACTTCACATATGCACACTGAAAACTTAATTGTGAGGCATGCAACGCAATTTACCTTGACCATGACTCAATTGATTTGAATTGATAACCCTAAAGAATGGATATCTTTGGCATGATAAAAAAGAAAAAAAAAAAAAAAAAAAAAAGAGAAAGAAAGAAGAAGTTGAATAATGAAAATGACTTGTTTAAATTCATAGCCTTGCTAACTCGAGTTATTAAACTGTCATGACCCGGATTTTGATTCAACCCGGTACTACAGTGATGAACCAAAGGTTGACCAGTTAACGGATCCAGTTGCGGAAGCAACAAATAAGAAACTGGTCTCATGAGGCACAACACACCTCTAAGACCCTAAGATGATCTTCCATGAGGTCACGGAACTCAAAGAAATAAGGTGCGGAAGCAAAAGATCGGAAGAATGACAATTAAGCCCCCAGGGGCAAGGTAGTCATTCCTGAAAGTGCAAGTTCAGGTGTCACCGAGCACACCATTGGAAAGACAATGAAAAACAAATCATGATGGACTCAAGAATCGCATGATTCGGAGTCCGAACGAAGGAGAAACGACAAAGTGAAGAAAAATGGCAAAACCCGTTAATCAAGGGCAAAATGGTCAATTCACAATTGAGAAGGGAGATTTGACTCTAAACAAGTCAAATAAGGTCCACACAACCTAAGCTAATCATTACATAACATTCCAAGAGGTTCCAAGAACATTGCACAAGAATCCCACGAAATGCCCCTTCTCAGTTTAAACAAAAATTGACACCCTCTCACTAAAACATTGATAAATATCACTATGATTAGATTCTTAATGCAAGAGTGATATCATTGGAAATATGACTTCAAGCTCATGAATTTAGGCTCAAGAATCACCCTATTTGGGTTAGAAACGAAGGAGTTATGGCCATTCAAAGTCGGAACAACAATGCTGAAACTGAACTGGAGCTACTCTCGGGATCAAGCTATTTCGGTGGACCGAAATAACCTATTGGATGACCGAAATGAACTAATTTCTGGCTAAAAACAAGTTTTCAAGGCTTGGTTGTATCAGTAAACTGAAATGAACCATCGGTCGACCGAAATAAGCCATCGCTCGACTGAAATGGCCCTGAACAATGAAAATGGCTACTGGAATTGCATGTTTTGAAGTTCAACCAAGAACCATTGAGCTTCGATCGACCGAAGTGCCATTTCGGTGGACTGAAATGACTCGAAGAAGTGCAATAACCACCTGTTATGCACCCAAGGTTGAAAGTCTATGTGGAATCCCCCATGGCATGTTCAATTCACAAAATATGCAAATGTGTGATGATATGAACATGCACGCAAGTGTAAAAAAATATTTAAGACGCGTCCCAATGGTCCGTGGCTTCAAAATGCCAAGAATGCAAAATATGACCTCTCAATGGGTAAAATGCCTAGAAACGCTATAAATGAAACTACGAGGCAAAACCTAGAATGAAATGGTAATTGGCCCTTGGCCACACCTCAACCATGATTGTAGAAACCCTATGAAAGAAAAAGAATGGGATTCCCACACCCGATGCCAAAGTTACGCAACAATGACTTAGCATTTTTCAATATTTTCATATTAAACCTTGAAAATGAAAGTGCATATGATACAAGATACATGTCATTGGCCTCTGACCTCATTTGATACATGCTAAATACAATGAAAAGAGTGTACTTATGTACGCATTACATACATGAATCAAAGAATACAAGTTTGAGCATATACAGCTACAAAATGCCATTTCCATGCTAACACTTGCATGAAAATGGAAACTAAAAGCTATAAGCCATCCCAATGAACGATGAACTTCACGAACCAAGTCTTCGTACCTGTCAAAACCCCCAGTAACTTCGGTGTGAGTAAACAAGACTAACAAGTTTACTCGTAGAGAATGAGCATGCATCGACTCGATTTCTTTCAGATTTTTAGGACTAGCATGATATAGTTCAAAAGAGATCATGCCACCTAGCGTCTATGTCAAAGATTAGACTCAGGGATCATCCTAAGCTACTATGGAGTACAACAACAAGACTCATGATATATACACATATATGGAACAAGTCAAGATTTAGGATAATCCAAAGAACACGACAAGTTTCTACTAGAATACAAGAATCACATTACTAATGCAATTTACATGATTGGGATAATCCAATTAACAAGACAAAAAGCATACCCGGAATAAAGAACAAGGCATAATATCTATGCGAGTAGAAAAGAATGGAATACACGACATGAAGTATACTTGAAATCAAGAGCGAAGCATAATATCTATGCAAGTAGACAAGGATGGAATACTCCATAAAACACGAAAAGAAGTATACTTGAATCACGAATATGGCATGATATCTATACTAATGACAAGATTAGAGCATTCTAATTTACACATTAGGAATCATGCAAGAAATCAAGAACAAGGCATAATATCTATGCAAGGAACAAGATTGAGATAATCCAATTAGCAAGACAAGAGTTATACACGAAATCAGGGATAAGGCATAATGTCTATGCTAGTACAATATTGGAACATTCCATAAACACGAAAGGAGTCCTAAATCTTCAAGGAATACAACACTTTAAATTTAAGGAAATGAATTCACGAATGAAGCATAAAATCTATGCAATGAATAAGATTGGAGCATTTCACATACACGACAAGTTTAAATCTTCAAGGCATAGCAACTTGAAATTTAAAGAAGTGAAATCAACCAATGTGGAAAACTCGGATATCGCACGGATTAAAACCGTACTCTTGAGATCAATTTAGGGCTACTAACCCATGGGTACCTTTCCCCTAGTGCGCACTATAGTTGTAGAGGGACATTCTGCCGTACTAGAACCAAGTCCTAGTTATGTCAATTCTTGATTGATATCCTAAGTTCCAAAATCAACAAGTTGTGTAACCAAGATTGTATCAAAATACAAGATATGCATTTACCACGTTTCATACACAAGCAAGATTTTGGAACACACAAGTCATGCCTTAAGTACTCAACTATAATAGCATGTGAAATGTCAAGAAATCATAGTATGTAACTATATAGACAACAACCAAGATATATAGTGCATAGAGTTCATTGAAGTAAATATACCACAAGTATAAGTTACATGATTTAATTATTTTCTAAGCAACACATGTGTGATTAAATCATTCCAAGACAAATGTGCATGTTCATTAAGTACATTAATGAAACCAAGATACAAGTGTTCACGATGCTTGATAAAAAGAATGAGGTTCATGGAATTCAAGTCAAGTTCACAAGTTTAACAAGAATTCATAACGAAGCATGATTAACACGATGGAAGCATATAAGGAAATTTAATCTACTTAAGAGATTAAATTGTCTAGATTACAAGGCAAGTCCAATGTCAAGTTACAAGTTCATTCTAAGCAAGATACAACCATGTGAATTAAGTTCCGTTCAAAGGAATTAATTAAATATAAGTTTCAAAACTTATCCGATTATTCACGATTTAATACACGTGAATGAACTTGTCATGAAAAACACGAATACAAGGTTAGAAACTTAATCAAGTGCATAAAACCATTGAATGGAATTTAATTAATTCTTTTATTTAAAATCTCTAGATTTTGAAACTCACCTAAATGGTCTCAATTTAATATATGTAGAACTACATGACATGCATATCAAGAATATCAAGTCGGAATTCCAATGGAGTGAATAGTACACTCGGAATAAATTAATTAATCAAATTAATTAAATATTCTCTAGATTTCAAAACACATCCAAATGCTCTCAAATTATTCTATGTTGAAGGGCATGCTATGGCCTAATTTAATATATAAACACATATCGATAAGCTAGTTAAGGCCATGTGAATTAATCTTTCACCCAAGATAAAATATTAAATAAAACCTTTAATACTTATTCAAATATTCTAAGTTTTATACACGACAATGAGCATATCAAGGGGCAATATAAAATCATGCTACATGTTTAAACCAAGTCATGAACAACTAGTTAAATCAGATCTAGTACAAGAAAAATAAATAATAAAATCTCTAGATTTTATATTTAATCATGCTAACAAGTTGTATAAGCATCACAAGCATGCTATATAACAAGAAAAATAAATTATAACACCCCCTACCTCGATTTAAGATGAAATCTCATAAGCCCACCGAAACAAAAGTGCTCCTTATCCGACGATATTGAAGGGTTTTGTCGGAGACTACACCGGGAATAAGAATCCGCAAGAAGCGCTAATGAAAATCCAAACTTAGCTCCAAACCCGAACTCAAAATTTGGTCAGAAACGGGTTCTAATAAGGGCAAAAGGTGCGCGGTGTCAAGAGGAACGATAAACGTTAAGGCCGAAGACTTTTTCTCAAAGAAGAGTGAACCAAAAGAGGAGAGAGAAGATGGCAGCCATGGCTGCCATGGATTCCGGCCAGAAGAGAGGGGAGAGAGAGCTCTGACTTTTTGACTTTTAGACCCCCTATTTATAGAAAAACCCTAAAAGGGCCCCGAAAGGGTCCTGCCGGGTCCGGAAAAGTAGATTTTGAGCAGAAGCGCTCAAACGGTAAAACTCCGTGAATGAAAAAGATTCAACATGATAAAATATGAGCAACGAAAGAAACGGCGTTTTTCTCTGAGTCCCGTGCAGAGAGATATACCACGAACAAGTTTGGCGACAACCGGGGTCAGAAACTCTGAAATTGGAGAAAAACGACCAGAACGAAATTCTAAGAGTACACGACTTGACAAATTGTGAAAATGAATCCTGTACGAGGATCCAGGCACCAGATAAGGTACGTTTGCAATAACTTTCGTTAATTGGACAACGAACCCTATAAAAAGGGTTAACTGCAAAATTGCACTAGAATGAAAATATCTTCCAAAAGATATTTTCTTAGATACCCCTGAAATAAAATATCTTCAAAAGATATTTATGAAAAATACCCCAAGAAAAGAAAAGAATTCCAAAGAATTGTGCATCCATGCCCCTATGGACACCGGGAGCAAGCGGAGTACTTTCTTGAAAAAGTAAAGATACGTATTTCGTGGAAACCACGTAAGATCAAGATATATGAAGTCAAAAACTAACTCCGAACACGAAAAGTGAGGTAACGCCAAAAACTGACAAACGGGAATAAGACAGAATAGGAAAAATGACAAAATAGGGCATAGTGTCAAAAAACGAAAAATGTGGAAATGACTCGGTCCTCAAAGGAAGTTGTAAATCTAAACAAAAGAGTCTCAGAAACCATTCCAGAGCACTCGAGATGACACTATGTGACAAGAAATAGAGCTCAGGACAGAAAATTAAACGAAAAAAAAATTATCCGTAGAATTTCAGGAAAAAGGAAAGGGAGTCAAATGACCGGGTCATTACAATCTACCCTCCTTAAAGGAATTTCGTCCCCGAAATTCGGAACAATCAGGAAAAGAATAGAACAGGGACCAAACAAAAGGTCAAACCAAGGACAACTCATAGAGCACTGAAGGACAACCCTAGAAGTTCCAAGATCAACTGAAGGAACGCGAAACCATGAACTGAGTCAACACCTCATAAGAATTGGCACGTTAATCAATGTCAACTACCGAGTGAATTCCAAGATAACGAAACGTTAAAATACGACACAAAAAGAGAGTGACAAGGCAGTACGAATAGTGACCAGAACCCGCCCACACTTACTCGTCAGTAAGGTAGCAAGACAGTATAAGGCACTAGTTCATAACCTACCCAAACTAGGTCAACTCTGAAGACCTATCGATACGGATGACATCAATGTCTTGAACGATGATTACCAAAAGCACTGCGAGAACCATGCATCTGTGTGAGTTAGGTTAGCTAATCCCAAAACTCTGACAACAATGTCATAGGTATCGCTACGCTTAAGGCCTTAGATGCAGAAGTCATGAGGGAAAAGGAAATGAAACGGTGCCTCCCTGGCCCACGTCTCACCCCACCAGACAAGGACAAGAAAATAACTCGCAGGCGTCTATGCTCACATAAGCCTTACTCGAATTAACCGACAGAACAGACAAGAAGGTTCCCTATATGGGTTCTTATGGAATGAATTTCTCCTATCCAAGGATGAAACTCGTGAAACAAGAATGCATCCAAGCAATGCGACAGATCCTATGAGACAATGTCAAGCCCAGATATAAAGTAAACAGGTAGCATGCAACACATCATAACTATCTACTCATACAAGTAGTAAACAAGTTACCACATAAGCAAATAGACATATTATCAAATCAAAACATGTTATCAAGAAACACGTAGGTACATGGTACAATGATACACGTGAATAAAAAACATAAGGTATGCCGACATACGTCGCATACGGTCATGCTAACATGGGCATGCAGACATGATATCACACCAAGACATGATAGTGACACAGAACATGTTATCAAGAAGCATATATACACACAAAGCATGCTTAACAAGTAATAAATGTCTCAAAACACCTGGACAGGTAAACATGTTATCATACAAGATATGTTATCATACAAAACATGCTATAAAAGAACAAATGACATATCAACGCAAAACAACATGAGCATGATATGCACCCAAAACCCATCATCCACGGTATTCAAACCCGGACGCTCTGATACCACTTGTCATGACCAGGATTTTGATTCAACCCGGTACTATAGTGATGAACCAAAGATTGACCCATTAACGGATCCAGTTGCGGAAGCAAGAAATAAGACATTGGTCTCACGAGGCACAACACACCTCTAAGACCCTAAGATGACCTTCTATGAGGTCACGGAACTTAAAGAAACAAGGTGTGGAAGCAAAAGATCAGAAGAATGACAATTAAGCCCCCAGGTGTAACGACCCTGGATTTTTCAACCTAGTACGTTCTGTGATGACCCAGACTGGATCCAAGATGTGGAAGCAAAAGAAATGAGACAACGGTCCTTCAAGGTACAAAACACCTCTAAGACACTTTGATGACCTTCCACGAGGTCATGGAACACAAATGAACCACGAAATGAAGCAAGAATGCCTAACCCGAAAGGAAAGGAACCAAGGGCAAAATAGTCATTTCACACTGAAATGGGTGCTACCTTGCACACCATTGGAAAGAAAAGTAAAAATGAACCAGGTTAGACTCAAGAATCGCATGATTCCGGGTTCGAACGGAAAAGATATGAAATTAAAACGAAGTGGCATTCTCCGTTTAGAGTTACCACAAACCTAATGTACTAGAACTGGAATAACTCCCACTACATGCAGATTTTTGATGAGTGGTTGGTACCATTGGAAAGCTAACTTCAAGCTTTTGAATTTAGACTTAAGAATCATCTAAATTGAATCTAGAATGAAGAAGATATGATTTCCCAAAGTTGGAACAACAAAGCTGTCGAAGGAAAAATGCAAAAAATGCTCCCAGGGAGGATCAGTCGACCGAAATACCACCGTCGGTCGGCCGAACCTCAACCGTCGGTCGGCTGAACCCCAATGATCAGCCGGCCAAAACAAGGTTTTTCCTAAAAAGCCTACTAGAATAGGTCTTGAGCATCGTCGGTCGACCGATGATCCCTCATCAGCCGGCCGAAACTCCTGCTGCTGCTAAAAATGTCTGCTGTAATGTGTGAGAATGGTGTCCGGTCCCTCTCTATGGTTCTACATGCATTCTACATGATTCGAACATGTTTCAAAACAGTTCTTAGGCCCGTTCAAACATCTAATACAAGCCAAAACAAGGAGGAACTCGAAAGGACACCCTGCGGATGAATTTTTCATAAAAATCCAATAAATCGCCCAAAAATAAGTCAAAAGTTGAAACTCAAGGGTTTTGTGCAACGTGGACATGCACGCAAACGTAAAAAGACATTTAGGATGCGTCCCAATGGTCCGCGGCCTTAGAATATCTCGAATGCAAAATATGACCTCTCAACGGCCAAAAATGCCTAAAAACACAATAAATGAAACCATAATGCGAAACTTAGAATGAAATGGTGTTTGGCCCTTGGCCATACCTCAAACATGATTTATAAGACCCTATGAAACAGAAAGAATGGAATTCCCACACCCGATGCAAAAGTTATGTGACAATGACTTAGCATTTTTCAATATTTTTCATAAAAGTCCTTGAAAACGAAAATGCATAGAATGCAAGATACATGTCATTGGCCACCGGCCTCATTTGATACATGTTAAATACAATGAAAGGAGTGTACTATGTACACATTACATACATGAATCAAAGAATACAAGTTTGAGCATATAAGGCTACAAAAATGGAATTTCATGCCAACACTTGCATGAAATGGAAACTTATAAGCTCTAAATCACCCCAATAAGCGCTAAGCATCACGAACCAAGTCTTCGTAGCTGAAATATGCCCCAGTAACGTAGGGGTGAGCAACATAAAGCTACTCGTAGGAGATGAGCATGCATCGACCTAGCGTTTAACAGTTTTATCACCTTACGGTGAAACATGTCAAGGGGGCTCATGCCACCTAACGTCTATGTCACAATGAGACTCAGGGAGCATCCTAAGCTACCCTAGAGTACTAACAACAAGAATCATGCTATATATATACATATATGAGACAAGTCAAGATTTGGGATAATCCAAAGAACACGACAAGTTGCTTACTCAGAATCAAGAACAAGGCATAATATCCATGCTAGTAGACAAGAATGGAATACACGATATGAAGTATACTTGAAATCATGAACAAGGCATAATATCTATGCTAATGACAAGATTAGAGCATTCTAATTTACACGATAGGGGTTATGCTAGAAATCAAGAACAAGGCATAATATCTATACAATAACAAGATTGGGATAACCCAATTAACAAGACAAGAGTTATGCACAGAATCAGGAACAGGGCATAATGTCTATGCTAATACAATGATGGAACATTCCATAAACATGAAAAGAGTCTTAAATCTTCAAAGAATACTACACTTGAAATTTAAGGAAATCAATACACGAATGAAGCATATAATCTATGCAATGAACAAGATTGGAGCATTTCACATACACGACAAGTTTAAATCTTCATGGCATAGCAACTTGAAATTTAAAGAAGTGAAATCAACCAATATGGAAAACTCAGATATCGCCCGGATTAAAACCGTACTCTTGAGATCAATTTAGGGCTACTAACCCATAGGTACCTTTCCCCTAGTGCGCATTATAGTTGTAGAGGGACATTCCCCCGTACTAGAACCAAGTCCTAGCCATGTCAATTCTTGATTGATATCCCAAGTTCCAAAATCAACAAGTTATGCAACCAAGATTGTATCAAAATACAAGATATGCATTTACCACGTTTCATACACAAGCAAGATTTTGGAACACACAAGTCATGCCTTAAGTACTCAACTATAATGTCATGTGAAATGTCAAGAAATCATAGTATGCAACTACATAGAAAACAACCAAGATATATAGTACATGGAGTTCATTGAAGTAAATATACCACAATTATAAGTTACATGATTTAATTACTTTCTAAGCAACATATGTGTAATTAAATCATTCCAAGACAAATATGCATGTTCATTAAATACATTAATGAAACCAAGATACAAGTGTTCACGATGCTTGATAAAAAAGAATGAGGTTCATGGAATTCAAGTCAAGTTCACAAGTTTAACAAGAATTCATAACAAGGCATGATTAACACGATGGAAGCATATAAGGAAATTTAATCTACTTAAGAGATTAATTTGTCTAGATTATAAGGCAAGTCCAATGTCAAGTTACAAGTTCATTCTAAGCAAGATACCACCATGTGAATTAAGTTCCATATAAAGGAATTAATTAAATATAAGTTTCAAAACTTATCCGATTATTCTCGATTTGATACACGTGAATGAACTTGTCATGAAAAACACGAATACATGGTTAGAAACTTAATCAAGTGCATAAAACCATTGAATGGACTTTAATTAATTCTTTTAATTAAAATCTCTAGATTTTGAAACTCACCCAAATGGTCTCAATTTAATATGTGGAACTACATGACATGCATATCAAGAATATCAAGTCGGAATTCCAATGGAGTGAATAGTACACTCGGAATAAATTAATTAATCAAATTAATTAAATATTCTCTAGATTTTAAAACACACTCGAATACTCAAATTAATCTATGTTGAAGAGCATGCTAGGGCCAATCATAATATGCTAACACACATTGATTTCATGCTAGTTAAGGCCATGTGAATTAATCTTTCACTTAAGATAAAATTAAATAAAACCTTTAATACTTATTCAAATATTCTAAGTTTTATACACGACAATGAGCATATCAAGGGGCAATATAAAATCATGCTACATGTTTAAACCAAGTCATGAGCAACCGGGAAAATCAGATCCAGTACAAGAAAAATAAATAATAAAATCTCTAGATTATATATTTAATCATGCTAACAAGTTGTATAAGCATCACAAGCATGCTATATGACAAGAAAAATAAATTATAACTCCCCCTACCTCGATTTGAGATGAAATCTCAAAAGCCCACCGAAATGAAACGGCTCCGAATCCGACGATACCGGGAGGTTTTGTCGGGGACTACGCCGTGCACGATAAACTCCAAAGAGGACCTATGAAAAACTCAACTTGACCTCAAACCCGAACTCAAAATTTGGTCAGAAATGGGTTCTAATAAGGGCAAAAGGTGCGCGCCGTCAAGAGAAGCATTAAACGTTAAGGCCGAAGAGTTTTCAGTCGAGGGAAGTGGCTGGAAAATGAAGAACAAAGGTGGCAGCCCCTTGGCAGCCATGACTGCCGGCCAAGAGAGAGGAGAGAGAAGAAAATTCTAATTTTTCTTTTTAAGTCTCCTATTTATAGAAAAACCCTAAAAGCGCCTCGAAAGGGTCCCACAGGTCCGGAAAAGTGGATTTTGAGCAGATGTACTCAAACGGCAAAACTATGTGAACGAAAAAGATTCAAGATGAGAAAATATGAACAAAAAAAGAAACACCGTCAAAAACTTAGAACCGAGCAGAGAGATATGCCCCAAACAAGTTCGGTACAAATCGGGCTCAGAAACTCTGAAACTGGAGAAAAACGATCAGAGTGGAATTCTAAGATTACACGACTCAACAAAATGAGAAAATGAATCCCGTACGAGGATCCAGGCACTAGACGAGATATTTTGCAATAACTTTCGTTAATTGCACAAAGGCCCCTACAAAAAGGGTTAACTGCAAAACTGCCCCAAAATGAAAATATCTTCGAAAAGATATTTTCTTAGATACCCCTAAAATAAATATCTTCAAAAGATATTTATGAAAAATACCCAAGAAAAGAAAAGAATTCCAAAGAATTGTGCATTCATGCCCCGATGGACACCGGGAGCAACCAGAGTACTTTCTTGAAAAAGTGAAGATACGTATTTCGTGGAAACCACTCAAGATCAAGATATGTGAAGTCAAACTCTAACTCCAAGCACGAAAAGTAAGGTTGTGCCAAAAACTGCCAAACGAGGATAAGACAGAATAGGGAAAAGGACGAAATAGTGTATAGTGTCAAAAAACGAAAAATGTGGAAATGACTCGGTCCTCAAAGGAAGTTGTCAATCCGAATAAAAGAGTCTCAAAAACCTTTTCTGAGCACTCGAGACGACACTATGAGATGAGAAACTGAACTCAAAACAGAAAATTAAAAGGAAAAAATTTATCCGTAAAATTTCAGGAAAAAGGAAAGGGAGTCAAATGATCGGGTCATTACAACCTACCCTCCTTAAAGGAATTTCGTCCCCGAAATTTGGATCATACCGGAAGAGAACAGAACAGGGACCAAACAAAGGTCAAACCAAGGACAGCTCATAAAGCACTGAAGGATACTATAGAAGTTCCAAGGTCAACTGAAGGATACCATAGAAGTTATTTGTCTTCACACATTAAGAATAATGTGCCATTCAAGTTTGGGGGTATTGTGTATTGTATAGTGTTTACATTTGCTATTTTATTCAAATAAATTGGTATAAAACTGAAAATTTTAAAAAAATATGGAAGCAATGATTTTGGAATTTTGAAATTTGTTGGAGATTGAAGTATGTGTTGAATAATTTGTGTATAGAGATAAACGATAGTTTTGAATTGAGGAAAATTTGAAATGAACATGTGGATTCAAAATGGTTTGTATAAATACTTCAATTAGATTATCTTCGAGTATCACTCTCTTCTACGCTTCACACTTCACATATGCACACTGAAAACTTAATTGTGAGGCATGCAACCCAATTTACCTTGACCATGACTCAGTTGATTTGAATTGATAACCCCAATGAATGGATATCTTTGGCATGATAAAAAAGAAAAAAAAAAAAAGAAAATAAAGAGAAAGAAAGAAGAAGTTGAATAATGAAAATGACTTGTTTAAATTCGTAGCCTTGCTAACTCGAGTTATTAAGCTGTCATGACCCGGATTTTGATTCAACCCGGTACTACAGTGATGAACCAAAGGTTGACCCATTAACGGATCCAGTTGTGGAAGCAAGAAACAAGACATTGGTCTCACGAGGCACAACACACCTCTAAGACCCTAAGATGACCTTCCATGAGGTCACGGAACTCAAAGAAACAAGGTGCGGAAGCAAAAGATCGGAAGAATGACAATTAAGCCCCTAGGGGAAAGGTAGTCATTTCTGAAAGTGTGAGTTCAGGTGTCACCGAGCACAGCACTGGAAAGACAATGAAAAACAAATCATGATGGACTCAAGAATCACATGATTCGGAGTCCGAACGAAGGAGAAATGACAAAGTGAAGATAAACGGCAAAACCCGTTAATCAAGGGCAAAATGGTCAATTCATAATTGAGAAGGGAGATTTGACTCTAAACAAGTCAAATAAGGTCAACACAACCTAAACCAATCATTACACAACATTCCAAGAGGTTCCAAGAACCTTGGACAAGAATCCTACGAAATGCCCCTTCCCGGTTTAAAAAAAAACTGACACCCTCTCACTAAAACATGTATAACTTTCAGTCTGATTATATTTTTAATACATGGGTGGTTTCATTGGAAATATGACTTCAAGCTCATGAACTTAGGCTTCAGAATCACCCCATTTGGGTTAGAAACGAAGGAGTTATGGCAATTCAAAGTCGGAATAAGAGTGCTGAAACTGAACTGAAGCTACTCTCGGGATCAGGCTATTTCGGTCCACCGAAATGACCCATTGGACGACCAAAATGAACTAATTTCAGGCTAAAAACAAGTTTTCAAGGCTTGATTGTATCGGTAGACCAAAATGAACCATCGGTCGACCGAAATAAGCCATCGGTCGACCGAAATGGCCCTGAACAGTGAAAATGGCTATTGGAATTGCTTGTTTTGAAGTTAAACCAAGAACCATTGAGCTTCGGTTGACCGAAGTGCCATTTCGGTCAACCAAAATGACTCGAAGAAGTGCAATAACCACCTCTTATGCACCCAAGGCTAAAAGTCTATGTGGAATCCCCCATGGCATGTTCAATTCACAAAATATGCAAATGTGTGATGATGTGAACATACACGCAAGTGTAAAAGAACATTTAAGACCTATCCCAATGGTTCGCGGCTTCAAAATGCCAAGAATGCAAATTATGACCTCTCAACGGCCAAAATGCCTAGAAACGCTATAAACGAAACTACGAGGCAAAACCTAGAATGAAATGGTAATTGGCCCTTGGCCACACCTCAACCATGATCGTAGAAACCCTATGAAAGAAAAAGAATGGGATTCCCACACCCGATGCCAAAGTTATGCAACAATAACTTAGCATTTTTCAATATTTTCATATTAAACCTTGAAAACGAAAGTGCATATGATACAAGATACATGTCATTGGCCTCTGGCCTCATTTGATACATGCTAAATACAATGAAAAGAGTGTACTTATGTACACATTACATACATGAATCAAAGAATACAAGTTTGAGCATATAAAGCTACAAAATGCCATTTCCATGCTAACACTTGCATGAAAATGGAAACTAAAAGCTATAAGCCATCCCAATGAACGATGAACTTCATGAACCAAGTCTTCGTACCTGTCAAAACCCCTAGTAACTTCGGGGTGAGTAAACAAGACTAACAAGTTTACTCGTAGAGAATGAGCATGCATCGACTCGATTTCTTTTAGATTTTTAGGACTAGCATGATATAGTTCAAAAGAGATCATGCCACCTAGCGTCTATGTCAAAGATTAGACTCAGGGATCATCCTAAGCTACCATGGAGTACAACAACAAGACTCATGATATATACACATATATGGAACAAGTCAAGATTTGGGATAATCCAAAGAACACGACAAGTTTCTACTAGAATACACGACTCACATTACTAATGCAATTTACATGATTGGGATAATCCAATTAACAAGACAAGAACCATACCCGGAATCAAGAACAAGGCATAATATCTATGCTAATAGACAAGAATGGAATACACGACATGAAGTATACTTGAAATCAAGAACAAAGCATAATATCTATGCAAGTAGACAAAGATGGAATACTCCATAAAACATGAAAAGAAGTATACTTGAATCATAAATACGACATGATATCTATGCTAATGACAAGATTAGAGCATTCTAATTTACACGATAGGAATCATGCAAGAAATCAAGAACAAGGCATAATATCTATGCAAGGAACAAGATTGGGATAATCCAATTAGCAAGACAAGAGTTATACACGACATCAAGGACAAGGCATAATGTCTATGCTAGTACAATGATGGAACATTCCATAAACACGAAAGGAGTCTTAAATCTTCAAGGAATACAACACTTGAAATTTAAGTAAATTAATTCACGAATGAAGCATAAAATGTATGCAATGAACAAGATTGGAGCATTTCACATACATGATAAGTTTAAATCTTCAAGGCATAGCAACTTGAAATTTAAAGAGTGAAATCAACCAATGTGGAAAACTCGGATATCGCCCGGATTAAAACTGTACTCTTGAGATCAATTTAGGGCTACTAACCCATGGATACCTTACCCCTAGTGCGCAATATAGTTGCAGAGGGACATTCCCCCATACTAGAACCAAGTCCTAGCCATACACAACCAAGATTGTATCAAAATACAAGATATGCATTTATCACGTTTCATACACAAGCAAGATTTTGGAACACACAAGTAATGCCTTAAGTACTCAACTATAATGTCATGTGAAATGTTAAGAAATCATAGTATGCAACTATATAGACAACAACCAAGATATATAGCGCATGGAGTTCATTAAAGTAAATATACCACAAGTATAAGTTACATGATTTATTTACTTTCTAACCAACACATGCGTAATTAAATCATTCCAAGACAAATGTGCATGTTCATTAAGTACATTAATGAAACCAAGATAGAAGTGTTCACGTTGCTTGATAAAAAGAATGAGGTTCATGGAAGTCAAGTCAAGTTCACAAGTTTAACAAGAATTCATAACGAGACATGATTAACACGATGGAAGCATATAAGGAAATTTAATCTACTTAAGAGATTAGATTGTCTAGATTACAAGGCAAGTCCAATGTCAAGTTACAAGTTTATTCTAAACAAGATATAACCATGTGAATTAAGTTCCATACAAAGGAATTAATTAAATATAAGTTTCAAAACTTATCCGATTATTCTCGATTTGATACACGTGAATGAACTTGTAATGAAAAACACGAATACATGGTTAGAAACTTAATCAAGTGCATAAAACTATTGAATGGAATTTAATTAATTCTTTTAATTAAAATCTCTAGATTTTGAAACTCACCCAAATGGTCTCAATTTAATATATGTGGAACTACATGACATGCATATCAATAATATCAAGTCGGAATTCCAATGGAGTGAATAGTACACTCGGAATAAATTAATTAATCAAATTAATTAAATATTCTCTAGATTTCAAAACACATCCGAATGCTCTCAAATTAATCTATGTTGAAGGGCATGCTATGGCCTAATTTAATATGCTAACACATATCGATTTCAAGCTAGTTAAGGCCATGTGAATTAATCTTTCACCCAAGATAAATATTAAATAAAACCTTTAATACTTATTCAAATATTCTAAGTTTTATACACGACAATGAGCATATCAAGGGGCAATATAAAATCCAGCTACATGTTTAAACCAAGTCATGAGCAACCGGGAAAATCAGATCCAGTACAAGAAAAATAAATAATAAAATCTCTAGATTTTATATTTAATCATGCTAACAAGTTGTATAAGCATCACAAGCATGCTATATAACAAGAAAAATAAATTATAACACCCCCTACCTCGATTTGAGATGAAATCTCAAAAGCCCACCGAAACAAAAGTGCTCCGAATCCGACGATACCGAAGGGTTTTGTCGGGGACTACACCGGGAATAAGAATCCGCAAGAAGCCCCATGAAAAGCCAAACTTGACTCCAAACCCGAACTCAAAATTTGGTCAGAAACGGGTTCTAATAAGGGCAAAAGGTGCGCGGTGTCAGGAGAAACGATAAACGTTAAGGCCGAAGACTTTTCCTCAAAGAAAAGTGAACCAAAAGAGGAGAGAGAAGATGGTAGCCATGGCTGCCATGGATTCCGGCCAAAAGAGAGGGGAGAGAGAGATCTGACTTTTTCACTTTTAGACCCCCGATTTATAGAAAAACGCTAAAAGCGCCCCGAAAGGGTCCCGCCGGTTCCGGAAAAGTGAATTTTGAGCAGGAGCACTCAAACAGCAAAACTCTATGAACAAAAAAGATTCAACATGATAAAATATGAACAACAGAAGTAACGGCGTCAAAAATCGAGTCCCTTGCAGAGAGATATGCCCCGAACAAGTTCGGCGACAACCGGGGTCAGAAACTCTGAAACTGGAGAAAAATGACTAGAATGAAATTCTAAGAGTACACGCATCGACGAATTGTGAAAATGAATCCTGTACGAGGATCCAGGCACCAGACGAGGTACGTTTGCAATACCTTTCGTTAATTACACGACGACCCTTACAAAAAGTGTTAACTACAAAATTACCCCATAATGAAGATATCTTCCAAAAGAAATTTTCTTAGATACCCCTGAAATGTAATATCTTCAAAAGATATTTATGAAAAATACCCCAAGAAAAGAAAAGAATTCCAAAAAATTGTTCATCTATGTCTCTATGGACACCGGGAGCAACCGGAGTACTTTCTTGAAAAAGTAAAGACACGTATTTCATAGAAACAACGTAAGATCAAGATATGTGAAATCAAAAACTAACTCCGAACATGAAAAGTGAGGTAATGCCAAAAACTGACAAACGGGAATAAGACAGAATAGGGAAAATGACGAAATAGCGCATAGTGTCAAATAACGAAAAATGTGGAAATGACTCGGTCCTCAAAGGAAGTTGTCAATCCAAACAAAATAGTCTCAGAAACTATTCCAGAGCACTCGAGACGACACTATGTGACAAGAAACAGAGCTCAGGACAGAAAACTAAACGGAAAAAAAAATTATTCGTAGAATTTCAGGAAAAAGGAAAGGGCAAATGACCGGGTCATTACATAAGCCCTTAGAGTGTCCTTACACTTAGCACCCTAAAGCCATTCGGTTTGGGAGTTGTTGGTCTAACACTTGCTACATGGGTTGGTTAGAAAGCTTAAGGGACTTAGACATTGCACGGTCATTCATAAAAATAAAAATAAATAAATATGGTTTGTTTGAGTTCATAGCCTTGCTAACTCAAGTTATTAAGCCATTGGAGTGTCCTTACACTTAGCACCCTAAAGCCATCTGGTTTGGGAGTTGTTGGCCTAACGTTAACTATATAGGTTGGTTAGAAAGCTTAAGGGCCTTTGACATTGCACAACCATTTAAAAAATAAAAAATAAAATAAAATAAAAAATATTTTTTGAATAAAATTATGCCTTGGAGACCTCATTTAAAAGGAAATTCAATGAATTGAAAACTTGTGTTCTTGAAATTGGAAAAAAGAGGTACATATTAGGAATTCGGTTCACTTTAAATGAAGCTAGAGATGATGTCTATTATAGATATGACAATTGAAGTATTTATATAAACTATAATGTTAATAGATGAGAGTTAAAAGATGATTGGCCATTTTGTTCTATCAATTCTTCATATACACAAGGTAGTCTTTAAAATGATTCCATCTCTAATGTTCTCTATGTTCGAAGTTTGCAAATGAGCTTTGTGCATCTTCATGCACCATATTTGATGTTTATAGGTAACATTCCTATTAAACCCTCAAGAGACTTCACTTATCCTCTAAGGATTCCTAGAGGTTTAAAAGGCTTGTTGCATATGCTAAATGCAACCATCATTCTCACGAAAGAGGAGATTTGTTGTCATTTCATCAAGTGTTTTCATTCTAGTTTTGCTATGGGACTAGCAAAATGTAAGTTTGGGGGTGTGATAAGTGCCGAATATTGTATATTCAAGTGCCCTTAATTTCATTAGTTAAGTCCATTATTTGATCATTTTATATAGATTATCTTCAGTTTCGTGTTTTTTGGTATTTTCAGGTTTGTTTCCCAAAAAGAAATGAAATAGAAGTCTTAAAGGCTTTTTGAAGATCAAGTCATTCCAGGCCTTAGCATCATATGATTTCCAAGAGAAGCTGGCCCAATTTGGCTCATGAATACTCTCTATAAAACAAAAGGGCAGAAGATAGACTCAATGCCCCAAAGCCAAGACCAAGGAAAAAGAGGATCAAAGGCTTAAAGAATTGAAAGAGTTGAAAGAAGTTCAAAGAAAGAGAAGAAAAAGTTTTAAGGCATAGACGAGCACTTGTCCAAAGCCTTACGAGCGCTCGTCCAACGTTCATGAGCACCCGGCGTGTGCACCATGTCGCACGAGTGCTCGTCCCTCATGGACGAGCGTTCCAACTCGAGGCAGAATAGAAAAGGTAATTATGAGTGCTCATCCCTTCATAGCACAATTGCTTATCTGTGTAGCATAGATACAATCCAGATGAGCCGAGCACTTATCTAGAGAGTCGAACACTTGTTCAGCAATCAAAAGAACTAAGTGCTCTTCCAAAGCCAAAGCGCCGAGCGCTCATTTTGAACCTTTCAATTTGATTCCCTCCTTAATAGAGGTTGTTGGTAAAGTGCTTTTACGGGACATTGACCTTGAAATTGAAGAGGTTTGGTAGACATTTTGTCTACTTAAAGAAAGGGTGATCATTGCAAAATAGATGGGAAATATTATTGGGTTGTTGGAGGATTATTCAAGAGGGAGAAATATTGAGTTCTTGAGAGTTCTTGTAAGCTTTTGTTGTATTCTTTATGAAGAGGGAGAAAATGGAAATGATATGTGCTTCAACGTCGTCCTCCCTTGCTACTATGGGTAACTAGCTCCCTTCCTAGGGAGGTGATGAAGCTCTTCCTTGTAAGCATGCTCTAGTTGTACTTTGATTTGGGGAATGAAGTATGTATATGATAGTTTCATAGTCTAGAGATTTACACAAGTTGTAATGGCTCTTCATTTTAATAAATGATTGTGTTGAACTTCTTATCTTATCTTAGATTGTGTTTTCTCATGATTATATTGCTTACATCTTCATAGTGAGAATGGAGAGGAGATTATGAAATGGTCTTTAATGGCATGTTGTATGAAAATTTTGATAGTCCATAGTTTAGGACCTTCCTTTGATGGATTATTCTTGGTTTTTGACTTCATGTGCTCTCATCATATTTATTGAGTAATTTTATAGTCCTTAGCTTAGTGAGCATGTTATAAGCTACACCCTAGTCTAGGTAGTTTAATCATGTAAAACTTTGATGGAAACTTTGATGGATTATACTTAATTCTTGATTTTAGGTAATTTTTGAAGATAATGTAGTACTCATGTATTTCTACATATCATGGTCACATATATAATTTGTTCCTCAAGTTAATCGCAAGCAAGCATGTTTATATAGTTGGTGGTGGATTCATTTCCCTAACTCTCTCTACATAAGTTTAATTCATCTTAAATTCACTTCATTTACTATTTTATGCACATTTAAATTCCTAGTTCTAAGTGACAAATAAATCAAACCTTATACATCTCTTTCATCAAACAAAGTGATTTCACAACCTTGGTTGCCATAAACTAGCAATCCTTGTGGTTCGACTTACCCTTACGATAGCCCTATTTTACAATGATTTGTGCTATTGCAAGTGTTGATTATTAACCGTAAACATATTTCAACCACCAACTGCTTAGGATTAGTGGAATAATTGCATGTTAACTTGCCAAACTGGGTCAAAACCTTTAGTGCATGATCGTGAAATAGAGAGAACTCTTAGTTAGTTAAGAAAACTTAATTTTTTTTGAATAATATAGGAAGTTCCTTCGAAAATATGGCTAATATTCGTGATGCACTAGGTAATGGAAATGGTAATGGTAATGGTAATGGAGTACGGGTTCTGCCTGTTCCTCAACAACAACAATTGAGGGGCCATTTCATTCTTACCACATACACTTCTCCTTTATGCTTTGTATTTTTTGATACTGATGCAATCCATTTTGAGATCAAGCCTATTATGATCCAAAGACTTCCAACCTTCCATGGGTATGCAACAGAGGATCCCTATACGCACTTGCATGTATTTTTGGAATTGTGTTCAACTACCAAGTTGACCACTCTTACCAATGATTCATTTAGGATACGACTTTTCTAATTCTCTGTTAAGGACAAAGCAAGAACTTGGTTGCATTCCCTTTCTCCAAATTCCATATCTACATGGGAGATGTTGTAACAAGAGTTCTTGAAAAAGTACTACACAGTAGGTAAAACTTGTTAAATAGAAGAGAAATCATAGCATTTTCTCAAATCCCGGGAGAACAGTTCCATGATGCTTCGGAGAGATATAATGATCTTCTAAGAAAGTGTCCATACCATGATATTGCACAATGGCACTTGACATAGATTTTCTATGATAGTCTTTCTAATTCTTCTAGAAACATGGTTGATGTTTCTAGTAATGAAGCTTTTCTACGTAAGAGTCCAGCTGACGCTTGGGAACTGTTTGAGGCCCTAAGTGAAAATTAAACATAACATGCGTCATCCTCTAGGTCTAGGTCTTCACCTAGAATGCATAAAGTTGAAAAAGTCTTTGAGGTAGACAAATTAAGGGAGTTAGTTGCTCAAATAGAAGCTTTAAACCGTAGATTCGATCAAATTCTATCATCTGGATTTACTCTTGTTACTAATCCAAAAACTGCCTTACCAAAGGAAGTTTGTTCCATCTCTGTTAATCCTTCCCATTTTGCTGACACTTGCCCTATGATGGGATAATTATTTGAGATCCCATAGGAGCAAGTGAATGCTGCATTCTCTAGACCAACATACAATCCATATTCTTCTACATATAATCCTGGCTGGAAAGATCATCCAAATCTATTATAGCGTAATCAAAGTCAAGGAACCACTGTTCCTCAATCTCAAGGATAGTACCAAAATTCATCTAATCCTATGCCACGAAATAATTCTTTCAACCAATCTGGTATTTACTATCCACCTCAGTTTAGGAATTAACCCACTCAAGCTCCTAATCTTCCACCTCCTCCTAGAAATTCTGCTTTTAAGGAACAAGTACTCAATGCTCTCGTTGATATTAAAGCTAATACCCAACTTCTTAATTCTCATTCTCAAGCCATAGCAAAACTAGAGGCACAAGTTAGGCAAATAGCGAGTACTCTATCACAAAAAGAGAGGATGAAAAGTTGCCTAGTCAGTCAATAACTAACCCGAAAGGGAAGACTTACATGATTGATTAAACTAATACCTCAAGTATTCATCATAAGTAAGTTCAGGCTATCACTACATTAAAGAGTGGTAAAGTGGTTAACAATCAAGTTGAAAAAGGACAGGAAGAAAAAGAGAGGCTTAGGATTTCCATTGTTCCTATCATCCATAATCCACATCCCAACGATGTTTCCTCAAGTTCTATTCCACAATCCACCATAGGAGTTGAAAGTGGAGTCACTTTTTCATCTGCTCCTATTCCTGAGACACCTTATGAGCCAAGAGCACCTTATCCTGAACGTCTCAAGGAACCCTCCCACTTTAGTAAACAAGGAGAGAAAATTTAAGATATGATGGAGGTCTTTAAATAGGTAAAATTTAGAATTCCTCTACTTGGTGCTAGAAAGCAAATTCCCGCTTATTCCAAATTTTTAAAGGACTTGTGCACTTTAAAAAGAAAATCCAAAAGCCAAGTTCCTAAGAAAATTTTTCTCACCGAGCATGTCAGTGCTTTTCTTAAGTATAACACTCCTCTTAAGGTTAAAAATCCTGGTACTCCTATAATTTCTTACATCATTGGAAACAATGTGGTAGAGCAAGCACTTCTTGACCTTGGAGCTAGTGTTAATCTTATTCTTTACTCGGTGTATGAGAAGTTAGGTCTGGGTGAGTTAAAACCTACATCAGTTGTTCTAGTAGACAACCACAAGTTATTATTGAAGATGTACTCATAAAAGTGGACAAGTTCTTATTTTTGGTCGATTTGTTAGTGCTTGATACAGAACTGGTCCAGGATTCCAAAACGTATATTCCAGTTATTCTTGGGCGTCCTTTTCTAGCCATAGCGAATGCTTACATTAATTGTAGGACTGGAGCCATGGATTTATCTTTTGGGAATATAAAAGTCGAGCTAAACATCTTCAATGCTATTCATCATCCCCACGATGATAGTGAATGCTTCTTCCTTGATGTTATTGATGAGTTGGTTGAGGAATCACTCCCACCTATTTTATCCAAGGACCCTTTAGAGGCTTATCTGAGTCACTTTAATTATGAAGATTTTGATATTGAATCTTCAATAGCTAAAGTGAATTCTTTGCTCAACTATACTTCTATCACAGATTTTCCTACATGGAAATTAAGATTAGAGCCTCTTCCACCACTTTTTAGTACTCTGCCTATTCCTTCTTTAGAGTCTCTACCTAAGCTTGAGCTTAAGCCCCTTCCGGACAAGCTAAAGTATGCTTTCTTGGGTTTAAATGACACCCTCCCGGTGATCATTGCTTCTAATGTTACAAGTTTCCAAGAATGTAGTCTCTTTAAAGTTATTGAGAAAAATAAAGAGGCTATTAGGTGGAGTGGCATATTTAAAAGGAATTAGTCCCACAATTTACATGCATCAGATTCATTTGCAAGAGGATTTACGAACATCTCGGGAGCTTCAACAAAGATTGAATCCTAATATGAAGGAGGTGGTTTTGAAGGGAGTTGTGAAGTTGCTAGATGCAGGAACAATCTACCTTATCTTAGATAGTAAGTGGGTGAGTCCTACTCAGGTAGTACCTAAAAAGATAGGTATTATAGTAGTTGAGAATTCTAAGGGAGAATTAGTTCCACAGCGCACCACTACTAGATGGCGTTTGTGTATTGATTACCAGAAACGTACTCAACTCCACTACTAGAAAAGATCATTTTCTACTTCTATTCATTGAGAAGATTCTAGAGAAATTGGTTGGCCAGAGCTATTATTGCTTTTTGACAAATATTTCGGCTATAATCAGGTGGCTATTGATCCTAAGGATCAAAAGAAAACTACTTTCAATTGTCCATTCGGTACATTTACATATAGACGGATGCCTTTCCGATTATGTAATGCTACAGCAACATTCCAGAGGTGTATGATGTCTATCTCTTCGGACATGGTTGAAAAGTTTCTCAAAGTCTTTATGGATGACTTCCTTGTTTCGTATCCACATTCGAAAACTGTTTCCAAAATTTCTCCCTAGTACTCCAGCGTTGTAAGGAAACCAATCTTATTCTTAGTTGGGAGAAGAGCCATTTAATGGTTCAA
The DNA here is from genome assembly GCF_030987335.1 of Cornus florida. NCBI lineage: Eukaryota > Viridiplantae > Streptophyta > Magnoliopsida > Cornales > Cornaceae > Cornus > Cornus florida. The sequence continues at coordinate 53,083,834 of NW_026775574.1, read as the reverse complement.
GAAGGGATTGTTTTAGGACATATCATTTCAAAGAAAGGTATTGAAGTTGATAGAGCTAAAGTAGATTTGATTTCTAAATTACCTCCTAAGGGGAGTGCGATCATTTAGTGGGCACGCTGGGTTTTATCAACGCTTCATTAAAGATTCCAGCAAAATTTCTCAACCTTTGTATAATCTACTTGTAAAGGACATTCCTTTTATCTTTGATAAGTCATGCCTAGAAGCTTTCCACAAGCTTCGTTCTCTTCTTTCTTCAGCTCATATCATGAATCCTTCAAATTAGGCTCTTCCATTTGAGATTATGTGTGACGCATTTGATTATGCTATAGGTCTGTCTTAAGACAACGAGTAGATAAGCTTCCTCATGTTATCTACTATGTGAGTAAAACTCTTTCAGATGCATAATTAAATTATACCACTACTGAAAAAGAGTTACTTGCAGTTGTCTTTGCTTTGGACAAATTTAGATCATATCTGTTGGGTTCTAAAGTCATAGTCTATTCTGATCATTCTGCTTTGAAACATCTTCTTTCCAAAAAGGAAACCAAACCTTGTTTGATTCGATGGATCCTCTTGCTTTAAGAGTTTAATTATGAGATCCGGGATAAGAAAGGGTCAGAGAATGTGGTGGCTGACCATCTTTCTAGAATTCTGATTGCGAATACCTCAACTTCACTTCCAGTTTGTGATTCCTTTCCGGATGAACAATTGTTTGGGGTTTCTCATTCAGATTTGCATTGGTTTAATGATATTGTGAATTAGCTCGCAACAGACAGAATTCCTTTATCTTGGTCAAAGTAGGAAAAAGATAAATTCTTTTCTTAGATAAAGATGTACTATTGGGAAGATCCTCAGCTCTTTAAATATTATACTGATTAAATCATTCGTAGATGTGTTCCTAAAAGTGAGTTTCATAGTATTCGGACCTTCTATTATAGCTTAGCTTGTAGAGGTCATTTTAGTGCCAAAAAAATGTCAACTAAAATTCTTCAATGCGGTTTCTTTTGGCCATCAATCTTTAGGGATGTGTATTTGTTCTGTAGGTCATGCCTTAGATGTCAGTAGTTAGGATTAATTTCTAGATGAAATATGATGCCCTTAACTTCAATCTTAATTATTGAGGTTTTTTATGTTTGGGGTATTGATTTCATGGGTCCTTTTGTTTAGTCCAATAAAAATGAATACATTCTTGTGGCTGTTGATTATGTATCTAATTGGGTTGAAGCAGTAGCTACTAAAACTGTCGATCACGCAGTCGTGAATGAGTTAATTTCAAATGACCATTTTTAGTCAGTTTGGTATGCCACGAGCTATTATTAGTGATGAGGGTGCTCACTTCTGTAATAGGTATTTATGTACTTTGGTACAAAGATACTCCATCACTCATAAAGTTGTTTCTCCCTATCATCCCCAAACAAGTGGCCAAGTTGAATTATCCAATTGTGAAATTAAGAGAATTCTTGAGAAAATGGTTAAGTTAGATCATAAAGATTGGTCTTCAAGACTGAATAATGCTTTGTAGGCTTACCGAGCAATTTGTAAGACTCCAATTGGTATGTCACCATACCATTTTGTTTATGGTAAAGGGTGTCATCTTCCTGTAGAATTAGATTACAGAGCTTTTTGGGCCATAAAAAAGCTCAATTTTGACATAAACTCTGCTAGATCTAATAGGAAGCTTCAACTGACAAAGCTTGAAGAATTACATAATGATGCTTTTGAGAGTGCTCAAGTTTATAAATCAAAGACTAAGGCATTTCATGACAATCATATCTTGCATAAGACTTTTGAGCTTGGGAAGAAAGTTTGGTTATTTAACACACGAATGAAACTTTTTCCTGGCATACTAAAGTCACGTTCGGAAGGTCCATATATAGTTATTTCTGTTACACCTTACGGTGCAAATGAGATACAAGTTTGCAAGAGTGGACAACTGTCTAAGGTCAATGAACAGAGACTGAAGCCCTACATAGAGGGTAATGTGCAGAGAGACACAATGGAGGCAGTAGAACTTTATGATCCTATTTACTTAGACGAGAGAGGTCAGGTTTTTACTGAGCTATCGACATTAAACTTAGCATGTTGTCGAGCTATCGATGTTAAACTTAGCATTTGTATGTTATACCATAGTTTATTTTGATTTTTATTTAGTTATTTTAATTTTTGATTTAAATATTTTCTTTTCTAGGATTTAGGTTTATTTTAGTTTCTATTTAGGTTTAAATTAGTTTAGGTTTAAATAAGATAGAAAAAAAAATTAAAATTAAAAAATTAAGAAAAATAAAAAATAAAAAATTTGTCTCAATGCTCGAGCCTGACCTTTGGTGCTCGAGCATCAGTTACTAAAGGCTCGAGCATCAGTACCTCAAGCTTGAGCCTTTCATCATCGTTAACTCTACGATTTATGGCGGTAGGCTTGACTTTACATCCTTTAAGCTCGAGCCTTTGGTTTTGAAAGTCTTTAAAATCAAGAAATTGAATACTCTGACTTCTAGCACAAGAAGGACATACATCCCTTATAAAGTCTTTCCAAGTTCTCTCCATATTCATATCTGGTGAAGCTTCACATTCTCATCACAGATTTGTAGAAGACATACATAGAGGTAAAGTTCTTCTTCATCCTCTTTCCATTGTCTTTTCCATCGTTGAATAAGTTTCTAGATCTAGAGAGAAAAACATGAGTCACTACTTGAATGCAGATTCTTTAGACATCTATACATCATCAAAATTATTTAGTTGTTTGAATCAATTATTGATTGAGAGGTGAACTGATTTCTGAAGATCTGTTGTGTTGAAGTCCAGGTAAAGCTCGAGCTTTGTAGTATAAAGCTCGTGCATTAGTTGAAGCTCGAGCCTAAAAGGTCAAGCTCGAGCCTTAGTTTCTAGATTACAGGAATTTAGGGATTTTGGTTGATTTTTGGGATTTTAGTGCAATATACTATTCATTAAAGCTAGAGATGGTTCGTCTTGCTCTTTCTAAGTGTGTTAGGGTGACTAGAGATGTTTTGCCAAGTGCTTGGAAAGAAATTCCAATTTTATATGAAACTACCTTTGATTATCAGACATTTATTAATGATCCTCGCACTAGATGGGCTATGAAGTCTTTTAGTTATAGGCATCTCCTTCATCTCATGGTACCTGTAACTAACATTGCATATCCTTGTCTGGCTCGCTTATTTTATCTCAATTTGATTTATAGTGAGGATGGCCCTTGGGAGCTTAGGACTATGATTAATGGGTATGAGTTAATTATTAATCCTGATGCTATTACTGCAGCTCTAAAATGTTATTATACACTTCCTGAGGTAGTAGATGAGAGACGTAGTTGTCCTATTTTCACACCTTTTCCTAGGGTGCTAATTGCAGAAAAACTGATTCAGAAGTTATGTGATGGTAGGTTTGCTAAGAGAAAGCGTAGTAGTACTACCAAAGCAAAAATTCCTAAGAGGTTGTGGATTCTAGATTCTATCATCTCTACTAGTGTCCATCCTTTTGGATATAAGAATTTTAGGAATACTAATTTTCTCCAGGCACTGTATGCTATTCAGTTTGAGCATTGGTATTCATTTCGTAGAATGATTTTCTGTCAGCTATTGGAGTTTTGGTCAGAAATTGGACCACACAAAACTATTCCTACCCATAAGCTACCTTTTCCATATATGATTACCAGACTGTTAGAATTACAGGGTTTTGTGGTGAGTCTAAAAGAGGAATCATGTGATAAGTCTCTAAAGTTTTGGATGAAGAAATAGAATAAAGTGTGGACACATATGCCGGCACATTATCGTGATGCGATAGAGTTTGGTGATGAGGGATATGTAGCAGTTACTACTAGGAGGGTAGATGATGAGGCTACAGAGGTCAAGATGGATGTCCCTGATAGCCAGGCCCTGCCGAGGAGGAGGCTAGTTCCTGCAGCCCAGCCTGAGAGTTCTTCGTTGGCTGAGATTAGAGCTTTACAGGCCAGGGTGGCCAAGCTGTAGGATGGCCAGACAGTGCTAAGACAGATGTTGACTTTGCAACAGAGCATTCTGGAGGAGTTTCTAAGCCGCACCCCATCTGCCCCTTCGGCCTCTACTGATTCGCCTCCACCTTAGATAGATTAGTTGACTAGGGCTTTTCTATAGTTACTTTTGTTGACTAGGGAAGTCTTTTGATGTAATTATTTCATTATGATGTATATCTGCCCTAAGTTTGTTATTTAGAAAGCATTGTGCTCATCTTGCTAATATACATACATGCTTTCTGCTTATTATTTCCTTATGTTGATATTTGAGTTAGTTGTGATATTTATCTCTTATTACTGCCTATGCTTGATACTCTGATATGATTTGAGTTGGTTGATTTTGCCAAATGCTACAGATTAAGCTTGGGGGTGATGTTTACCTTATGCGTTTTAAATTTGTCTATCTTTGCTGGTTTGCATTTCTAGTAATATCTTTCTAATCTCTCTTCTGTTCTCACACATTAAGGACAATGTGCAAAATAAGTTTGGGGGTAAGGTAATTTGAGAGTAATTTAAGAATTGAAATTTTTTGAAACTTTTGAAAATTTGATACCAAGGATATGATATTTGATGTTACTAGCATGAGTTTGAGTTTGAGTTTGTTGATTGTTAAATACTCCATTTGCAATCTGATGTTGGTTAGATATGGTTTGTATAATAAAATATTGTGAAAAGGGGGTCTTGAAAATTTTGAAATTGATTGATGCCTTGTCGTCCACTCTGCTAGGATAATCTTTACTTAATGAAATTAATCTCTAGAATATTACACTTTGTAGATATTCACACTTGCATGAATTATGTGGGGTAAATACTAGAAGTCTTATTTTGTTTTAAGTTAAACTAAGATGAGAAGATGGATTTGATGATTTTGATAACCAAGGCATAAAAAATAAAAATAAAAATAGAAAAGATTGGTATGTATACAATAAAAGCAAAAAAATTCTTCACCAATGTAAATGAAAAGAAGAAGAAAAAAAAAAAAGAAGTAGAAAAGGATCAAGTTCAGGTTTGTACTTAGATTACTTGAGTGATTAAGTTCTTTGGGGTGTGTTCTGACACCTAATACCCTAAGATCGTCTAGTCTAGGAGTCGCTGGCTGAAAGCTTGTTAGATAAGGGATTTAGGTTGCCTAGATTACTTGAATAATTAAGTCCCGAGGGGTGCTTTATCACTTAATGCCCTGAGACCATCTGATATGGGAGTCACTAGCTGAAAGTTCGTTACAAGGATGATTTAGAAAGCTTAGTAGACCTGAACATTGCACAGAATCCTTTTTGAAAAATGCATACCTTGAAAAAAAAAAATAATAATAAATGCCTTGGGAGTTGGAATTTAAAAATTTTGTTTGTGAATTGAGGAATAGCTAAGAATGAATGTAAGTATGGATAGTAAGCCACACGTTGAATTGTAGGGTCACTTTCAGAAAGTGTTTTGGAGATTAAGGTTATTGAATGAATAATTAGATTGATATATGGGGACCATGACTATTAAATAGAAATTAGAAATTAAAAGTTTTCCTGATTACATAATTGGCTGTACTTGCAATATTTAATTGATTAATGAATTGCAGGAATAATTTGATTTCAAAACAGGCTTGAATAAGCTTGTTACGCAATTAAGACACTGGTTTGAGAAGTTTATGGGTATATTCACTAGAAACCCTCACGAGACTATAACTCGTCCACTAAGGGTAACCTAGGGATTTAAAGGCTTGTTGCATAGACTAAATGCAACCATGATTCCCATGAAAGTGGCTTTTTAGTTCTGTATTGCTAAGGGACTAGCAATATGTAAGTTTTGGGGTGTGATGAGTGTTGAATATCTACATATCTGAGCCCCTAAATATACGTAGGTTGCAACCTTAAGTAATACTTTTATCCATATTTAGACTAATTTATGTTTAATGTGTGTTTGTATGTACTTTCCCAGAAAAATGGTTAAAACTGGGACTTTATGATGATATCAAAGCTTACAGAGTGATAAGCGCCGAATATTATATATTCAAGCGCCCTAAATTGCATTAGTAAAGTCCGTTGTATGTTAATTTATGTAGATTATCTTCATTTCTATGTTTTTATGCATTTTCAGGTTCATTGGCCAAAATGGAACAAGAATAAGGCCTTGTGGAATCTTGAGCAACAAAAGGTGCCAATGCTGAATTCTGGCAGCAGTAGAACCTGGACTTTGCTCGCCATTTTGACCTTCTAAACTCGAGAACTGGACTTCACTCATAACATAAAAGATTTAGAGCTCTGAATCAGCTTTCCAAATCTTCAAACGGTTTGTCATTCGGAGCTCGGAGCAGAGAGTTATGGCCTTGTTACCAGAGGTGCGCAGAACTGCCTGGCAGCAATGAAATTCTGCCTTGATCTTCATTTTCGACCAACCATCCTTGAGAATTGAATCTCCACCAAAACATAAAATATTTAGAGCTCTGAATTAGCTTTCTAAATCTTCAAACGGTTCATCATTCGGAGTTCGGAGCGCAAAGTTATGGCTGTTTAACCGAAGTAGGTCTGGGCGGAGCAAGGCAAGAATGGAGCATTCTGCTCCAATTTCGAGTGCTCGAGCCCTTATTTCGAGTGCTCGAACTTAGGGCAGAATTGCATCCGGAAATGGCCCATTTTCAGCCACTTGCATCTTGGGTTCCTCAATTCTAATTTCCCTCTTTAATGGTTGGTTGGAGATGTTGGTTGGTGGGGGTTTCTAGAGCCTTATCTCTAGAAGATAAGAGAGGGAAGCCACACAATATGAGAGAGCTGCATTTTACAAGATTAGAGGAGAGAGAAGAGAGCAAGGAGGGTGTGTTCTTGAAGCCAAAGGAAGGGAGCTCGAAAATGGCTTATTCTTCCAAGCTTCCTTCTTCCATTTTTGCATCCATGGATAACTAAACCTCCATCTAGGGAGGTGATGAAGCTCTCTCTTGTAAGCATGCTTTAATTTCATCTAATTTGGGGAATGATTCATGTACATGGTAGTTTCATGATTTAGAGCACTTACACTTGTTGTAATGGATTTCAATGCCTATAAATGATTATGTTGAGTTCTTATCTTGTCTTAGATTTTATCCTCTCATGATTATATAACTTGCATTTTCATAGTGAGAATGGAAATGAAATTGTGAAATGGGTTTAAAGGCATGTTGTATGAGAAATTTGTTAATCCATAGCTTAAGACTTCCTTTTGATGGATTAATCTTGTATCTTGACTTCATGTGCTATTACCATAGTGATTAAGGGGTTTGATGGTCCCTAGCTTAGTGAGCATGTTATGGCTACACCCTAATCTAGGTAGTTCTAGCATGTGGCTCTTTGAGGGATTATACTTAAATCTTGATCCTATGATTTTCTTGAGGATAATGTAGCAATCTAGTATTACTACATATCATTGCCATGTAGTGAAATTGTTTCCCAAGTTAATAGAAATTTAGTATGTTTATAGGATTGGTGGTGAATTCACTTCCCTAGACCTCCTTTTCTAGACTTCTTTTTCTTAAATTCCTTGCATTTATTTCTTTAAGCACATTTCAATTCTAGTGACTAAGTGACAAACCAACAAAACTCTATATAGCCCCTCATCATTCTAAAAGTAATCTAGACTCTTAGGTTGCCATAGACTAGCGCAGTCCCAGTGGTTCGACTTACCCGACCAATAGCCCTATTTTACAATGATTCGTGCTATTGCGAAGGTTGATGTATAGTTGATCAACCGATCAATTTTTGGCGCCGTTTCCGGGGACTGCAAACGGTTTAGCGACCAAGGTTCTAGGGTTAAATTTAGTTTGATTGTGAATACTGTATTTTGTGAATATTTCTTGTGTGGTTTAACCTTTTTTGTGTTGTAAGTGAGATTCTAGGAACTCGAAGCTCGCCGTGGGAATGCTAGCAAATTGTAAGTCTAGAGGACCCCAGGTAAGTCTCGTGACTTCTAGTTTCGAATTGTGGATATCGTGCATGTGTTAAGCTTAGAAGTAGAAAAATTGCAAGCCCTTGTCGAGGCTATTTCAATTGTGTATTTTCAATTCCAAGCATCGGTCCTTGTCGTGGCCATTTTAATTTTCTGTCTTGATAATTGAGGAGAAAGGGAACATCGTATGTGGAGTTGTGGATAATGAATTGCTTTGTTGATTATATACTGTGCTGTTGATGTTCGGTCGTAGGTCACTCTCTCTACCCACAATCGATTCGCCCATTGATATCAATTCTCTTGAAAGAACTCTTAGAAGAAAACTTAGGGAATTCACTCTTACAAGGGATCTTGAAACTGAATTTAATACAATGGGAGATAATATAGGAAATCCGGGGAATGAAAGGGCTGAAATTCCTAATATCGAGCCAATGACTCTTAGAGATCATTTCATCCCTACCACCTATGCTTCTCCATCTTGCATAGTGATGCCAAACATCGATGCCGCTCAATATGAGATCAAGTCTAGTACCATTCAAATGCTTCCATCATTTCATGGCTTTGATAATGAAGATCCATATAAGCATCTTGATGAGTTCCTTGAAATCTGTTCGACCATCCGGTTGAGAGGTTTTCCGGACAATGCACTTCATCTCCATCTTTTCCCATTCTCCCTAAAGGATAGGGCAAAATATTGGTTGAACTCCCTCGCTCCCAACTCTATTACTTCTTGGGCTCAATTGCAACAAGAATTCCTTAAGAAGTATTATCCGGTGAGTAAAACCAACCAAATGAGGCGTTCCATTCTAAGCTTTTCTCAAATTGATGGAGAACAACTCCATGAGACTTGGGAAAGGCTACAAGATCTTCTTCGGAAATGTCCTCATCATTTGATCCCAAAATGGCAATTAGTGCAAGCTTTCTATGCCGGTTTGACCGACACCCATAGATTTATGGTTGACTCTTCTTGTGGTGGGATGTTCATGTCCAAGAATGCGGATGAGGCTTGGACCTTACTTGAGAATTTGAGTGAAAATTCACTTCAACACAATTCTCGTAGGGCTCCGACCTCAACCACTCCAAAGAACACCAATCCTTGTCAACAAAAATCAATAAGGGAGGAATCATCTCAAGTGGATGCCATAGCTCATAAATTCTACCAATTGATGGCACCACATCTTCCTCCTTCAGTGTCTCAAAATTCGGCAAGTTCGGTTTGTGCCTCATGTAATAGTCCATTTCATCTCTCGGAAGATTGCCCCACACCGGAGCAATTTCCCAATCCCAACCAAGAGCAAGCTAATGCCATGTTCTCACGGCCCGGGAACAATCCATATTCCAACACCTACAATCCGGGTTGGCGAGACCATCCGAATTTTTCGTGGAGGCAACAAGCCCCACAAAATTCCCAACTTCAAAATCAAGGGCCTCAAAATCAGCCCTCTTCTCAATATCAAGGTAGGCCTTTCCAAGCCTCTTCAAGCTACCAACCTCCATACAATCCAAATGTCTCCACTCAACCTCCTGTGAATCCAATTGATGAGATAGTGGCTGCAAACAAGCAAATGATGGAATCATTAAATGTGCAAATGATGGAATCATTAAACAAGCAAATCATAGATTCCAACAAGCATCTCTTGACATCCTTGCAACCTACTCTCCAAATGGTTCACTCCCATACTCAATCCATAGCTAGGCTCGAAAATCAAATGGGACAAATAGCTAACCAAGTGAACCAACTTCTTCAAAAAGACAAGGGTAAGCTTCCCGCTCAACCATTTGAAAATCCTAGAGGAATGCATGTGATTGATGAAACCCCTCCTCCGAGTGGGCCGACTCATGAACAAGTTCAAGCTATCACCACCCTTCGGAGTGGTAGAGTGGTTGACAACAAGGTTGATGGAGACACAAGTGAGAAAAACCCTCCGTTGAAAAATCCAAATTCAAGCTCTTCAAGTCCAAATCCAAGTTCTTCTTGTCCAAATACCATTCACGGAAGTCCCACGCATGTCACCCCAAATGTGGAAACTACTTATGAGCCAAAAGCTCCGTTCCCTCAACGTCTTCAAGAGTCGACACATTTTGGGAATAAGAATTGCAAAATTCAAGACATGTGGGAGGTCTTTAGGCAAGTAAAGATCAATCTTCCTCTCTTGGATGCTATCAAGCAAATTCCTCCCTATGCAAAATTCCTTAAGGATTTGTGCACTCAAAAGCGCACTTCCAGAAGTCATTTACCAAAGAAAGTGAGGTTAACCGAAAATGTTAGTGCGATCATTCAGCACAGCACTCCTCCGAAGTATAAGGATCCGGGTGCCCCCACAATCTCTTGTGTCATTGGTGACAACAAAATCGAGAGGGCCCTCCTTGACTTAGGAGCTAGTGTGAATTTGATTCCATATTCGGTTTACCTACAACTTGGTTTGGGAGATCTAAAGCCAACTCCGATAGTGTTGCAATTTGCTGATCGATCTATTAAGCAACCACGGGGAATTATTGAAGATGTGATCATAAAAGTGGACAAATTCTACTTCCCGGTAGACTTCGTGGTTCTTGATACGGAACCAGTCCATGATCCAAGAAAACACATTCCCATAATTCTCGGACGTCCTTTTCTAGCTACAGCTAATGCTTCCATTAACTGTAGATCCGGATTGATGGATATCTCTTTTGGGAATATGAATGTTAAGCTCAATATCTTCAATGCTGTGCAACTTCCTTCAGATGACAATGAGTGTTTTGAAATCACTATTGCTGATGAACACATTCAAAATCCAATCCCACCTCCTTCAACGGAGGATCCCCTACATGCTTGCTTGGTCCCTTTTGATTTTGAGGATTTTGGTGTGGACAAATCCATTCGGGAAGTTAACTCCTTGCTTGATATTCCATCACCATTTTCCTCTCCTTTATGGGAAGCACCAAATCCATCTCTATCGTGGGATTGTCCATCTCCTTCCATTTCTTCACCGGAGTTACCTCAACATTTTGAGGGTGAACCACCGGACAAAGGTAAGGAGAATGTTGACAAGTTGCTGAAAATTCTTCCAATCATTCCAGCCCAATCTAGAATCATTGTCCATGATACTCAACCTGTGAACAAACCATTTGAGTACAATGAGGTATATGACTTGGAGATTGCAAATATGGAAGGTCATGATCCTACCATTGTTAGTCAAAACAATGACATTCAACGAGCCTCCATAATCTCGAACAAGCAACACATTTGCTTAAATCTGAAAATAAAAGAAGTGAGATTAAAAGCGATGCTCAAATCCTCTAAGGCCAAACTTGTTTCTCTTCGGAAGGATTAATATCCCTCACCATTCATTGATCTAAGTTTGAGACCATATGAAGGAGGCAAGTTGCATACGAAGCGTTAAGGATCCATCTCTCCAATGGATCCTGATCCTGGTTCGTCTAGCTATCGACATTAAATTTAGCAAAGCAAGGGAAGAAATTCTTTCGATGTTCCAAGCTTCCCTACCTTCTCAAATTGCTCGTGCCTTGAAATTTTCTGGGAAATGGTTTAGAAAAGCCAAAAATTTGATTTTTCTGAAATGATCTTCAGTTGCGTTCCGCAATTTTAGACTGGCCTCTTAGACCTTCTCAGCTCTAATTTTCATTCCCGGAAATTTCCATCGCTTTCGAGCAAGTTCATAGGATCTTTGGCATGCAACTCATGTGCACAACCTCTCATTTTCAACGCATTGTTGGATCATGGTTCCCCAAAATTTTCCATGCATTGGAGATGAAATGCAAAGTTTGAAAATTTTTCATCTAGGCATTAGAAATGTTAAGCAATTCGACAATTTTTCCAAAAATTTTCCATCCATGCAGTGGAATGGACTGAATTTGCAAATTTTAAAATTTTTTCCATGCTTTAGAGATAAAGTACTAAGTTTCAAAAATTTTCCATCCATGCATTGGATTGGAATTCTCTTGCAAGGCTTCAAAAATTTTCCCTACATTAAAATTCATTGCATGCATTCTTTCATTGCATGCATTCATTGCATGCATTCTTTCATCTCCAAGCCACTGAATTTCCATGCATGGACTCTATTTTGAACAACTTCCATTTCCATGTTGCTCACATTCCATATTCCATTGCAACAAATTCAACTTCTATGGTGCTCACTGTCTTGCATGTTTTCCCTTTCACTCATTGCTTCAGTCCTCACAGCCGAGCTCACCCCCTAGCCTACTGAGCCAATTTCGTGCCCTCCAAATCCCATTCAGATTGCTCCAAATTACCACACCAATTTTGCATGCTCACTGCCCAAGTTTGGAGTGCTCTAGCTTCCATTTGGATTGCTCCAAACTTCTCCACCATCATTCCGAGGCTGCTGCTTGTATTTAGAGCACTCTAATTCCATTTTAGAGTGCTCTAAATGTGAACCAATCTCATCCCAAGCTACTGCCTTCATTTAGAGCACTCTAGCTCCCATTTGGAGTGCTCTAAATGTGAACCACCATCCCTCTCGGCCTCACACCATTCAACCACCATCAACCTCACTTCACCACCCTCATCTCATCCCACCATGCATGCAACCCATAACTCACCACCATCAACCCCCCAACCTTCCTCATCTCTCTCGGCAAACCTCAACCCATCAAACCCACCCTCTCGGCATCTCCATCCACCACCCCAACTCTCTAACAACCCACTCCATGCCAACCCCTCTCCTCCACCAACTTCACAACCCAACCACCCTCAACCTCACCACCCCATGCAAACCCACCTTCACCTCCTCCACCTTTTTCCCCACTCTCCTCTAACCCAAGCACCATCATCAACCTCTCATCCACATCTTCCATTAACCACAAATAATGGGCCTTGTGTTCTCCATTGTTGGGTAAGTGTCTACCCTTTTTTTCTTTCAATTTTTGATCAATGGAGGATGGGATTGCTTGTGTGAAGGATTTGTGATTGTTTGGGAGTTGTGTATTGCATTCGCAGGGCCAAATTTTTGGATTTTCTCATCTCTAATCAACCTTTGGCCCTCTTCCTTTTTGTCTTGCACACCACGTGTTTGACGAATTGCCTAAGCCAACTTTATCTCTCTAAATGCACGGCTTTTGGCATTGTTTTGTTTTCCATTTTACACTTATGACTCATGTGTGCCAATTTGTATTTTGTTTGGATTTTTACCTTGCAATCACATTCGTCTTAGTGTTTTCATTTCTGTTTTGATTTTTTTTCTTAAGAGACCTATGCTTTCACCTGTGTACATTAGTTCTGTCTTGATAGGTCTTCATGTCCAAGTTTGGGGGACGCCGTTGCGCACTCACATGGCTGAACATCTACGTCGTCATCACTCCACTTGGTATTATTGTTCTTTTACCCTCTTTGCGCTTATTTTGATTTACTTGTCTTCTCACATTGAGGACAATGTGACATTCAAGTTTGGGGGTGCATTTATGTATTTTTGGTTTTACATTTTTGCTAAGCAATGATAATGGAATTTGAAACCTGTTGGAGATGAAAGCATATGTTTAAAACTTTGTGTATAGAAGCAGCTGATATTTTTGAAAATAAAGAAAATTTGAGTTGAAATGATCATGTAGATTCAAATTAGTCTGTATAAATGTCTCAATTAAATTCTCGCTGGATTTGACACTCTTTTAAGCTTCACAATGCACAGATGCACATTGGAAACTTAACTGTGAGGCATGCAACTTGATTGACCTTGACCTTGCCCTAGTTAATCTGATTTGATGAACCTAATGGATGAATACTTTTGGCATGAATCTAAAAAAAAAAAAAAAAAAAAAAAAAAAAAAAAAAAACTTAGAAAGAAAGAAAATAATGATCAGTTGACGTTCGTAGCCTTTCCAACTCGAGTTATTAAGCCCTAGGAGTGTCTCTACACTTAGCACCCTAAAACCGTCTGGTTTGGGAGTTGTTGGCCTAACGCTTGCTACAGGGGTTGGTTAGAAAGCTTAAGGGACTTAAACATTGCACGGTCATTCAAAAAAATAAACTGGTAATAAACATGGTTCGTTGGAGTTCGTAGCCTTTCCAACTTGAGCTATTAAGCCCTATGGAGTGTCTCTACACTTAACACCCTAAAGCCATCTGGTTTGGGAGTTGTTGGCCTAACGCTTGCTACAAGGGTTGGTTAGAAAGCTTAAGGGACTTCAGCATTGCACAACCATTCTATGTTTCGCTTGAGTTACAATAAATTGTCAACAAGCAACAAAAGTTGTCTTGTAAATAAAATCATGCCTAAGGGACCTCATTTAAAGGGGAATTCAATGATTTGAAAACTTGCGCTTTGGAATTGGAAAATAAAGTAAAAGCCGCATGTTGAGAATCTAATTCACTTTCACTGAAGCTAGAGTTGATTTCCATTCAAGAGATGATAATTGAGTTATTTATATAGACTTTGATGTTGATGCATGTATGTGGAAATGTATTTAGCCAATTTTTGTATCAATGCTTCATATATGCAAGGTAGTTTTCCCAATGACCCCATCTCCAGTTTTTGTCTGTTTCAAGTTGTATTTGACCTATGTATCTATCTCATTTTACCATGGATGATATTTTTGTAGTAGCATGCCCATGGTTGTCTTTTCATTGAAGTATTCATTGTAGTTTTGCTAAGGGACTAGCAAAATGTAAGTTTGGGGGTGTGATAAGCGCTGAATATTATATATTCAAGCGCCCTAAATTGCATTAGTAAAGTCCGTTGTATGTTAATTTATGTAGATTATCTTCATTTCTATGTTTTTATGCATTTTCAGGTTCATTGGCCAAAATGGAACAAGAATAAGGCCTTGTGGAATCTTGAGCAACAAAAGGTGCCAATGCTGAATTCTGGCAGCAGTAGAACCTGGACTTTGCTCGCCATTTTGACCTTCCAAACTCGAGAACTGGACTTCACTCATAACACGAAAGATTTAGAGCTCTGAATCAGCTTTCCAAATCTTCAAACGGTTTGTCATTCGGAGCTCGGAGCAGAGAGTTATGGCCTTGTTACCAGAGGTGCGCAGAACTGCCTGGCAGCAATGAAATTCTGCCTTGATCTTCATTTTCGACCAACCATCCTTGAGAATTGGATCTCCACCAAAACATAAAATATTTAGAGCTCTGAATTAGATTTCTAAATCTTCAAACGGTTCATCATTCGGAGTTCGGAGCGCAAAGTTATGGCTGTTTAACCGAAGTAGGTCTGGGCGGAGCAAGGCAAGAATGGAGCATTCTGCTCCAATTTCGAGTGCTCGAGCCCTTATTTCGAGTGCTCGAACTTAGGGCAGAATTGCATCCGGAAATGGCCCATTTTTAGCCACTTGCATCTTGGGTTCCTCAATTCTAATTTCCCTCTTTAATGGTTGGTTGGAGATGTTGGTTGGTGGGGGTTTCTAGAGCCTTATCTCTAGAAGATAAGAGAGGGAAGCCACACAATATGAGAGAGCTGCATTTTACAAGATTAGAGGAGAGAGAAGAGAGCAAGGAGGGTGTGTTCTTGAAGCCAAAGGAAGGGAGCTCGAAAATGGCTTATTCTTCCAAGCTTCCTTCTTCCATTTTTGCATCCATGGATAACTAAACCTCCATCTAGGGAGGTGATGAAGCTCTCTCTTGTAAGCATGCTTTAATTTCATCTAATTTGGGGAATGATTCATGTACATGGTAGTTTCATGATTTAGAGCACTTACACTTGTTGTAATGGATTTCAATGCCTATAAATGATTATGTTGAGTTCTTATCTTGTCTTAGATTTTATCCTCTCATGATTATATAACTTGCATCTTCATAGTGAGAATGGAAATGAAATTGTGAAATGGGTTTAAAGGCATGTTGTATGAGAAATTTGTTAATCCATAGCTTAAGACTTCCTTTTGATGGATTAATCTTGTATCTTGACTTCATGTGCTATTACCATAGTGATTAAGGGGTTTGATGGTCCCTAGCTTAGTGAGCATGTTATGGCTACACCCTAATCTAGGTAGTTCTAGCATGTGGCTCTTTGAGGGATTATACTTAAATCTTGATCCTATGATTTTCTTGAGGATAATGTAGCAATCTAGTATTACTACATATCATTGCCATGTAGTGAAATTGTTTCCGAAGTTAATAGAAATTTAGTATGTTTATAGGATTGGTGGTGAATTCACTTCCCTAGACCTCCTTTTCTAGACTTCTTCTTCTTAAATTCCTTGCATTTATTTCTTTAAGCACATTTCAATTCTAGTGACTAAGTGACAAACCAACAAAACTCTATATACCCCCTCATCATTCTAAAAGTAATCTAGACTCTTAGGTTGCCATAGACTAGCGCAGTCCCAGTGGTTCGACTTACCCGACCAATAGCCCTATTTTACAATGATTCGTGCTATTGCGAAGGTTGATGTATAGTTGATTAACCGATCACAGAGTCGTTATCGGTCATCCTGAACAAGCTGAGAGCTTAAATGGTGAAGTTTGGAAGAATTCAGAGTTTAAAGCTCGAGCCCAACTCCTGAGGCTCGAGCCTTACAAGTCAAAGAAGATAAAAATCAATAAGGCATTAAATGCTTGAGCCTTGTACCTTCAGGCTCGAGCCTGAACAAAGGGTACTCGAGCCTGAGTATAGGGTGCTCGAACCTTGACCCTTAAGCTCAAGCACAAGGCGTCGGAATTTGAATTATGGATTTCCAAGCTCCTAGACCTTGTGCCTCAACCCAAGGATCGAGCACCATCCATTAAAGCTTAAGCCTTGAGAACCAAATACTCAAGCATGGTACCTAGTGCTCGAGCCATGAAGCTTTGATCGAGCAATGTTAAAAGATTTCAATTCTAAGAATATTCTAAGTGTTGAAGAAAAAGACGCTTCGGAAAATAATTAAAGAAATTTGGCTAAATGTCATAGGGAAGATTGAGTACTAATTCTTGAAGCTCAAGCATCAATCCAGAGAAGCTCGAGCCTTGTTTCTTAAGCTCGAGCCTGAACCTTAAAGCTCAAGCCTTTGTTCCTGAAGTTAGAGCCTTCTATGACATGTCAGATTAAAGTTACGGGAATGTTCTCTTTTTCAGCCGTATCTCATTCCGGAAGACCTAAAAGCCCACTAAATCCTTATTTTCTTCTATAAAAGAAGGCTTAAGCCTTGATAGAAAAGGTCCAAAATTGTAAGTCCTTTTGTTGGTGTGATTCAGAAGGCTAATATGGTGGCTTTTAGGGTTTCCACAACCTTAGAAGGTGAAGATCCTGAGCAGAGAAGTGTCGTCTGTGACGATGGAGACAACTCCAACATAGAGTATATCCGACATCGTCATAAGTAGCTAATTCCTCTCTTAGAGCACTGATGTAACCCAATCTAGTATTATGGTTTGATTATTTAAATTCTGGGATTATTTTAATATATTATGTTTACTTGATTATATGACAAAGAGCAATTAAGACAACTCAATTGGTTTTCATGCTTTAATAGATTACAAACTGTTATTACCTTATCTTAGATGTAATTGTTTCTTTGTCATTCTCAACCTATCTTATTGGATGGTATCTAGCAAAGCCTTGCCAGACATAAGAATAGAGGTCATATAATGGTGTTCCAATATTTTTTATAAAAGAATGTTTTCATAATCTATGTTTAGGAAAGGTGGATTATTAGTAAAGTAGTTAAAGTAGTTAGAGTAGGTAGGTGAATAGTCCACGCTAACCGCAGATAGGTTTTAGTTAACTGAATTGTGTAAAACATCTTTCTTTAAAACCTGAATTGAACGAATGTTATTGAGTTTAATTCATTTGAAAAACTTAATTGTTAAATCCACATAGTATAATTAACCATATTATGATGATTGTGGTAAAGTCAAAGCCCTAAGATTTCTCTCTGATTGTTTAATTTACTTTAGTTTAATATTTTGCTTTAATTTTAGTTTGTTTAATCGTGACAACCAATAAAATTTCCAATCAGTTACCTGTAAACCATTAAAATTAAATTAAAGACTGAATACTAATCTTATCTCCTTGTGGGTTTGAAATCTTCTTTACGTAGAGATATCCTACACGGAATCGTTCTATTGCGATTAGTAAAATTAGACACGATCACTACTCACTATAGTATATAGTATTAGTGGTTTTATAAATGTAAATTTGACTTTCAAAGCATCCAAAACCACATTCATATTTTGACCTTGTGAAGCAACCTCTCACGAGACATATTAAACACCCTGAAGAAGAAGTCCCAAAATGACTAAGTATGGAATTCCTACTCAAGCACAACTTAAAAGGCTCGAGCACCACCCAAAAAGCTCGAGCAGAAGCTTCTCTACTCGAGCCTTTCCTCTTAAGTCAGACTTTTTAATTATGGGATTAATTCTAATTAAGCCCAAATTTGTCCCAGTAGACCTAAAGCCCATCCAATCACTGATAGAAATCAGTTATTTCTATAAAAGGATACACAAGGCCACAGAAAAGCTCTCCTTCCTTTAGTTTTTTCTATTACAAATATTTGGTGGCCTTTAGGGTTTCAGAGTTATTTTGAAGCATTGAAGGTAAAGAAATACAGAAGAGAAGTGCAATCACGATGATGAAGTCCACTCCGATACAAATGATATCTTCAATCGTAATGAGTAACTAAATCCTCTCTCAGGGCATTGATGAAACCTGAATCCGATTACTATGGTTTGATGATGTGCACAAATGTGTACCACTTAAAAATACCACTTATAACAATATCACATTCATCATTGTAGATTAATACTATAGTAGGGGGTTGTCGAACCACAAGAATTGTAGTTTATAGCAAATAGAATTGTAAAATTACTTCCTAATTTGATAACAGAGATAATAATTCAATTGGTTTGTCACTTAAACTATAAATTTAAAATTTCAAAAAATAGTAAATAATGTCATTAGAATGGATTGAACTTATAAAAAGAAGGCTAGGGAATTGACTTCACCTCAACCTCATAAACATGTTAAATTCACACTCAACTTCGGGATAGATATTTATATATATATAATGATGTATAGAAGCATAAAACTACCATAACATCATCAAGAAGAATATGCATTCAGGACTAAGCATAACCCATCTTTGATTAGCATGGTTCATCCACTTAAACTAGATTGTGATATGAACCATCTTCCCTAGGCATGGCCCATCAAGGTCCATCAATGGTATGTTATAGCCCGTGAAATCAATTAAATATCATAGATTATCTTCAGTTGGTATGGACCATCTACCTAACTACATTAATCTAAAAGTGTAGCATGGTCGATCTTTGATAAGCGCCGAATATTATATATTCAAACGCCCTAAATTGCATTAGTAAAGTCCGTTGTATGTTAATTTATGTAGATTATCTTCATTTCTATGTTTTTATGCATTTTCAGGTTCATTGGCCAAAATGGAACAAGAATAAGGCCTTGTGGAATCTTGAGCAACAAAAGGTGCCAATGCTGAATTCTGGCAGCAGTAGAACCTGGACTTTGCTCGCCATTTTGACCTTCCAAACTCGAGAACTGGACTTCCCTCATAACATGAAAGATTTAGAGCTCTGAATCATCTTCAAACGGTTTGTCATTCGGAGCTCAGAGCAGAGAGTTATGGCCTTGTTACCAGAGGTGCGCAGAACTGCCTGGCAGCAATGAAATTCTGCCTTGATCTTCATTTTCGACCAAACATCCTTAAGAATTGGATCTCCACCAAAACATGAAATATTTAGAGCTCTGAATTATCTTTCTAAATCTTCAAACGGTTCATCATTCGGAGTTCGGAGCGCAAAGTTATGGCTGTTTAACCGAAGTAGGTCTGGGCGGAGCAAGGCAAGAATGGAGCATTCTGCTCCAATTTCGAGTGCTCGAGCCCTTATTTCGAGTGCTCGAACTTAGGGCAGAATTGCATCCGGAAATGGCCCATTTTCAGCCACTTGCATCTTGGGTTCCTCAATTCTAATTTCCCTCTTTAATGGTTGGTTGGAGATGTTGGTTGGTGGGGGGTTTCTAGAGCCTTATCTCTAGAAGATAAGAGAGGGAAGCCACACAATATGATGGAGCTTCATTTTGCAAGATTAGAGGAGAGAGAAGAGACCAAGGAGGGTGTGTTCTTGAAGCCAAAGGAAGGGAGCTCGAAAATGGCTTATTCTTCCAAGCTTCCTTCTTCCATTTTTGTATCCATGGATAACTAAACCTCCATCTAGGGAGGTGATGAAGCTCTCTCTTGTAAGCATGCTTTAATTTCATCTAATTTGGGGAATGATTCATGTACATGGTAGTTTCATGATTTAGAGCACTTACACTTGTTGTAATGGATTTCAATGCCTATAAATGATCATGTTGAGTTCTTATCTTGTCTTAGATTTTATCCTCTCATGATTATATAACTTGCATCTTCATAGTGAGAATGGAAATGAAATTGTGAAATGGGTTTAAAGGCATGTTGTATGAGAAATTTGTTAATCCATAGCTTAAGACTTCCTTTTGATGGATTAATCTTGTATCTTGACTTCATGTGCTATTACCATAGTGATTAAGGGGTTTGATGGTCCCTAGCTTAGTGAGCATGTTATGGCTACACCCTAATCTAGGTAGTTCTAGCATGTGGTTCTTTGAGGGATTATACTTAAATCTTGATCCTATGATTTTCTTGAGGATAATGTAGCAATCTAGTATTACTACATATCATTGCCATGTAGTGAAATTGTTTCCCAAGTTAATAGAAATTTAGTATGTTTATAGGATTGGTGGTGAATTCACTTCCCTAGACCTCCTTTTCTAGACTTCTTCTTCTTAAATTCCTTGCATTTATTTATTTAAGCACATTTCAATTCTAGTGACTAAGTGACAAACCAACAAAACTCTATATACCCCCTCATCATTCTAAAAGTAATCTAGACTCTTAGGTTGCCATAGACCAGCGCAGTCCCAGTGGTTCGACTTACCCGACCAATAGCCCTATTTTACAATGATTCGTGCTATTGCGAAGGTTGATGTATAGTTGATCAACCGATCAATTTTTGGCGCCGTTGCCGGGGACTGCAAACGGTTTAGCAACCGAAGTTTCTAGGGTTAAATTTAGTTTGATTGTTAATATTGTGTTTTGTGCATATTTCTCGTGTGGTTTAACCTTTTTTGTGTTGTAAGTGAGATTCTAGGAACTCGAAGCTCGCCGTGGGAATGCTAGCAAATTGTAAGTCTAGAGGACCCCAGGTAAGTCTCGTGACTTCTAGTTTCGAATTGTGAATATCGTGCATGTGTTAAGCTTAGAAGTAGTTAAATTGCAAGCCCTTGTCGAGGCTATTTCAATTGTTTTAAATTTCGTGTTCAAGCATCGGTCCTTGTCGTGGCCATTTACACTTTTTGTCTTGATAATTGAGGAGAATGGGAACATTGTATGTGGAGGTTATGGTGATGAAGTGTTGTGTTGATTGCTTTGTGTGTTGTTGAATTACTCCTAGATGGAGAATAGTTATCTTCCAACTCAATTCTATGCACCACATGCGTTTTGTGCTTTTTGCTCTAGTAATACACATCATACAAGAGATTGTCTTCCAACGAGACAATTCTCGGACTTCTATCTAGAGCAACCAAATGCAAATTTCTCTGAACCGGGTAGTGATCCATACTTCAATGGTTATAACTCGGGTTGGGGAGACCAACAAAACTTCTTGTGGCATGACATAGGAAAGTCAACCCCACAATCTCATATGCAACCTTTTCAACCCAATGATCATTCTTTCCCGCCCTCTTCTCCTTTTCCACCGTCTCCATTGGATGAGCTAATTGTTGCTAACAAACAAATGATGGAGTCTATGCACACACAAATGATGGACTCCAACAATCAACTATTGGCCTCCCTTGCTAGCATGCAATCCACAGTAGAGTCTATCAATCAAGTGGTACCATATCACCAGTCCTAAGTTAGTGCAATGATAGATGACCAAATATCTCAAATTCAACAAAGGATTAATGCTAAAAATCATGAAGAAGAGGAAATATTTTCATTTGAATTTATGGCCAATCCAAAAGAAAATTCTATGAATGATGAGATTACTCCTAGTAACTTTCATCATGAGAATGATCAAGTGGTTATTACATGTGAAAATGATGAAATGGTGGTGGAAGATCAAATTGTTGTCCCACATCAAAATGAAGCAATTGTGGCTCAAAATGGGAAAAATAATGATGTAGAGATTGTCTACCCTACTCCAAAACAGCCCCTACATAATCCTTTGCTTGATACACCTCCTTCAATGGAGGATCCTCTAAAAGCTTGTTTGGCTCATTTCAATTGTGAGGATTTTAATGTTGACAATTCCATTTCGGAGGTGAATTCTTTGCTTAATATTCATCCACCTATTCATTCTCTTCCTTGGTCAACATCAAATGTATCTCTTTCTTGGGAGCTTGCATCTCATCCCATTCCCTCACTTGAGTTGTCTCAAGTTGTTGAGCCCGAACCGCCGGATAAGTGTGAGGAGGATGTTGAAATTTTGAAGGATAAGTTGTCGAGCATTCCCGTGCTCAATATGACCCTTCAAAAGCCTTTGCTAGGTGCACCCTCACCTACTCCATCTTCCTATGATCCAAATAAGCCCCATAATCCAAAGTTCTTCATTGAGGATGAAGAGTGGGTTGAGGTCTTTCCGTTACCTCTTTTCCACTTTTGTCTTCAAAGTCTTCCTCCGCTTTTAAAAGAATTATCCTATCTGGGGAAATATGACTCTCTACAGAGACATGGTATAGGGTAAGGAGGACTAACTTGATCTCGGTGTGTCTAGCTATCAAGATTTTTGAGGATAAGTGCCTGCTCTAACTTCGTCTAGCTATCGACATTAAATTTAGCAAAGCAAGGGAAGAAATTCTTTCGATGTTCCAAGCTTCCCTACCTTCTCAAATTGCTCGTGCCTTGAAATTTTCTGGGAAATGGTTAAGAAAAGCCAAAAATTTAATTTTTCTGGAAATCTCTTCAGTCGTGTTCCAAAATTATAGACTAGCTTCTTAGACCTTCTCAACTCTAATTTTCATTCCCAGAAGTTTCCATCGCTTTCTAGCAATTTCACCGCATCTTGGGAATGCTACTCATATGCATAATGTCTCATTTTTAATGCATTTTTGAAAAAATTTCCCAAATTCCATCCATGCATTGAAACTCTTGCACCGTTTAAAATTTTTCCATGCATTTGCAATGTTTAAAAAATTTTCAATATTCTCCATGCATTAGAGAAAAATTGCAACTTGTGAACAATTTTCAAAATTTTCCATGCATTGGATTAAAATGGAGTTGCAAAGTTTAAAAAATATATATATATATATATATATATTTCCATGCATTTGAGATGATTGCAAAGTTTGAAAAAAAAAAAATTGCAAAGTTTAAAAACAAAATTTTCAAAATTTTCCATGGAATGGAATGAAGTTCATTGGAGGAAAATTGCACAATCTGAAAAGTTTTCAAAATTTTCCTTGCATTGCAATGAAGTGTAGAGTTTGACAATTATCCATCCATGCATTGGATTGTATTAATATGCAAAGTTTCATTATTTTCCATGCATGCAAGGTGAAAATAATCCATCCATGCATTGATTTGGAAGCATGTTGCAAGGTTTTATCAATTCTTCAGCTCTCAGTTGATCATGTATACATTCACAATGCATAAGAATGAGGCACCTAATGGAATGACATGCAAAGTTTATCTCTCAACCTCACTGCATAATGTTACAATGCATGCAAAAATTCATCTCTCAACCTCAATGCTACTACCTTCATTTCGAGCACTCTATTTCCTCTTTGGAGTGCTCGAAAGCTCTATGAAGCTTGCACAAAACCATTCCGAGGCTACTGCTTGTATTTCGAGCGCTCTAAGTCCATTTTCGAGTGCTCGCAATGTAAGCCTCTTCATTTTCCCGAGCTTACTGATCCAATTTCGAGCACTCGAATTGGCATTTCGAGTGCTCGACATCCCTCCACATCTTGGCCATTCTCTCTGCCCCAAGCTCGAGCACTCCAGCTTCCTCTTTGGAGTGCTCGAATTTTGCTCCATCCCATACTAACCTCTCTCAATCTCACTGCCTCATTTTCGAGCCCTCTATCTCCCATTTGGAGTGCTCGAAAACTCCATGAAACTTCTCAACCCATTCCGCGACCACTGCCCTCACTTCGAGCACACACTCACCTTCTAACCATCCCTCATCTCTCACAACTCACCTCACCAAACCATAACCCTTACCAGCTCTCGGCATCAACCATCTTCCCCATCTCCCTCACCTGCAAACCACCAACTCAACCTCAACCCCACACACCACCCTTCTCCCTCTCGGCAACTCCTCAACCAACCCACATCAACCCACACCCATGCATGCACAACCATGCATGCACAACCTTCATCTCAAACGCATCAACCTTACCTCATCATCCTCAACCCGCATCTCACCTCCCAAACCAACCACCATCCCTCTCGGCCTCACACCATTCAACCACCATCAACCTCACTTCACCACCCTCATCTCATCCCACCATGCATGCAACCCATAACTCACCACCATCAACCCCCCAACCTTCCTCATCTCTCTCGGCAAACCTCAACCCATCAAACCCACCCTCTCGGCATCTCCATCCACCACCCCAACTCTTTAACAACCCACTCCATGCCAACCCCAAGCCACCCCACAACCTACATTTTCATGCACAAAGCTCCCCTCACCTCTCTGCCATATTTTCGAGCACTCGAAGCCAAGCTTCGAGTGCTCGCACTTGCTTGAGTTCTCACACAACAACCAGCCGAGGCCACTGCCCCTATTTCGAGCACTCGAAAGCACCCTTCGAGTGCTCGAACCAAGCCTCTCTCTCTCTCCCTTTTAAAACCCCAGCCCACCACTCTCACTCAACCACATCTCCTCTCCTCGGCTGCCAACCCCTCTCCGCCACCAACTTCACAACCCCACCACCCTCAACCTCACCACCCCATGCAAACCCACCTTCACCTCCTCCACCTTTTTCCCCACTCTCCTCTAACCCAAGCACCATCATCAACCTCTCATCCACATCTTCCATTAACCACAAATAATGGGCCTTGTGTTCTCCATTGTTGGGTAAGTGTCTACCCTCTTTTTCTTTCAATTTTTGATCAATGGAGGATGGGATTGCTTGTGTGAAGGATTTGTGATTGTTTGGGAGTTGTGTATTGCATTTGCAGGGCCAAATTTTTGGATTTTCTCATCTCTAATCAACCTTTGGCCCTCTTCCTTTTTGTCTTGCAGACCACGTGTTTGACGAATTACCTAAGCCAACTTTATCTCTCTAAATGCACGGCTTTTGGCATTATTTTGTTTTCCATTTTACACTTATGACTCATGTGTGCCAATTTGTATTTTGTATGGATTTTTACCTTGCAATCACATTCAGGTTAGTATTTTTCTTTCTGTTTTGATTTGTCTTAAGAGACCTATGCTTTCACCTGTGTACATTAGTTCTGTTTTGATAGGTCTTCATGTCCAAGTTTGGGGGACGCCGTTGCGCACTCACATGGCTGAACATCTACGTCGTCGTCACTCCACTTGGTATTATTGTTCTTTTACCCTCTTTGCGCTTATTTTGATTTACTTGTCTTCTCACATTGAGGACAATGTGACATTCAAGTTTGGGGGTGCATTTATGTATTTTTGGTTTTACATTTTTGCTAAGCAATGATAATGGAATTTGAAACCTGTTGGAGATGAAAGCATATGTTTAAAACTTTGTGTATAGAAGCAGCTGATATTTTTGAAAATAAAGAAATTTTGAGTTGAAATGATCATGTAGATTCAAATTAGTCTGTATAAATGTCTCAATTAAATTCTCGCTGGATTTGACACTCTTTTAAGCTTCACAATGCACAGATGCACATTGGAAACTTAACTGTGAGGCATGCAACTTGATCGACCTTGACCTTGGCCTAGTTAATTTGATTTGATGAACCTGATAGATGAATATCTTTGGCATGATGTAAGTTGTCTAAAAAAAAAAAAAAAACTGAAAAGGAAAGAAAATAATGACCAGTTGACGTTCGTAGCCTTTCCAACTCGAGCTATTAAGCCCTAGGAGTGTCTCTACACTTAACACCCTAAAGCCATCTGGTTTGGGAGTTGTTGGCCTAACGCTTGCTACAAGGGTTGGTTAGAAAGCTTAAGGGACTTAAACATTGCACGGTCATTCAAAAAATAAACTTGTAATAAGCATGGTTCGCTAGAGTTCGTAGCCTTTCCAACTTGAGCTATTAAGCCCTTTGGAGTGTCTCTACACTTAACACCCTAAAGCCATTTGGTTTGGGAGTTGTTGGCCTAACGCTTGCTACATAGGTTGGTTAGAAAGCTTAAGGGACTTTAGCATTGCACAACCATTCTATGTTTCGCTTATAAGTTATAATAAATTGTCAACAAGCAATAAAAGTTGTCTTGTAAATAAAATCATGCCTTAGGGACCTCATTTAAAGGGGAATTCAATGATTTGAAAACTTGTGCTTTGGAATTGGAAAAGAAAGTAAAAGCCGCATGTTGAGAATCCAATTCACTTTCATTGAAGCTAGAGTTGATTTCCATTCAAGAGATGATAATTGAGTTATTTATATAGACTTTGATGTTGATGTATATATGTGGAAATGTATTTAGCCAATTTTTGTATCAATGCTTCATATATGCAAGGTAGTTTTCCCAATGACCCCATCTCCAGTTTTTGTCTGTTTCAAGTTGTATTTGAGCTATGTATCTATCTCATTTTACCATGGATGATATTTTTGCAGTAGCATGCCCATGGTTGTCTTTTCATTGAAGTATTCATTGTAGTTTTGCTAAGGGACTAGCAAAATGTAAGTTTGGGGGTGTGATAAGCGCCGAATATTATATATTCAAACGCCCTAAATTGCATTAGTAAAGTCCGTTGTATGTTAATTTATGTAGATTATCTTCATTTCTATGTTTTTATGCATTTTCAGGTTCATTGGCCAAAATGAAACAAGAATAAGGCCTTGTGGAATCTTGAGCAACAAAAGGTGCCAATGCTGAATTCTGGCAGCAGTAGAACCTGGACTTTGCTCGCCATTTTGACCTTCCAAACTCGAGAACTGGACTTCCCTCATAACATGAAAGATTTAGAGCTCTGAATCATCTTCAAACGGTTTGTCATTCGGAGCTCAGAGCAGAGAGTTATGGCCTTGTTACCAGAGGTGCGCAGAACTGCCTGGCAGCAATGAAATTCTGCCTTGATCTTCATTTTCGACCAACCATCCTTAAGAATTGGATCTCCACCAAAACATGAAATATTTAGAGCTCTGAATTATCTTTCTAAATCTTCAAACGGTTCATCATTCGGAGTTCGGAGCGCAAAGTTATGGCTGTTTAACCGAAGTAGGTCTGGGCGGAGCAAGGCAAGAATGGAGCATTCTGCTCCAATTTCGAGTGCTCGAGCCCTTATTTCGAGTGCTCGAACTTAGGGCAGAATTGCATCCGGAAATGGCCCATTTTCAGCCACTTGCATCTTGGGTTCCTCAATTCTAATTTCCCTCTTTAATGGTTGGTTGGAGATGTTGGTTGGTGGGGGGTTTCTAGAGCCTTATCTCTAGAAGATAAGAGAGGGAAGCCACACAATATGATGGAGCTTCATTTTGCAAGATTAGAGGAGAGAGAAGAGAGCAAGGAGGGTGTGTTCTTGAAGCCAAAGGAAGGGAGCTCGAAAATGGCTTATTCTTCCAAGCTTCCTTCTTCCATTTTTGTATCCATGGATAACTAAACCTCCATCTAGGGAGGTGATGAAGCTCTCTCTTGTAAGCATGCTTTAATTTCATCTAATTTGGGGAATGATTCATGTACATGGTAGTTTCATGATTTAGAGCACTTACACTTGTTGTAATGGATTTCAATGCCTATAAATGATCATGTTGAGTTCTTATCTTGTCTTAGATTTTATCCTCTCATGATTATATAACTTGCATCTTCATAGTGAGAATGGAAATGAAATTGTGAAATGGGTTTAAAGGCATGTTGTATGAGAAATTTGTTAATCCATAGCTTAAGACTTCCTTTTGATGGATTAATCTTGTATCTTGACTTCATGTGCTATTACCATAGTGATTAAGGGGTTTGATGGTCCCTAGCTTAGTGAGCATGTTATGGCTACACCCTAATCTAGGTAGTTCTAGCATGTGGCTCTTTGAGGGATTATACTTAAATCTTGATCCTATGATTTTCTTGAGGATAATGTAGCAATCTAGTATTACTACATATCATTGCCATGTAGTGAAATTGTTTCCCAAGTTAATAGAAATTTAGTATGTTTATAGGATTGGTGGTGAATTCACTTCCCTAGACCTCCTTTTCTAGACTTCTTCTTCTTAAATTCCTTGCATTTATTTCTTTAAGCACATTTCAATTCTAGTGACTAAGTGACAAACCAACAAAACTCTATATACCCCCTCATCATTCTAAAACTAATCTAGACTCTTAGGTTGCCATAGACCAGCGCAGTCCCAGTGGTTCGACTTACCCGACCAATAGCCCTATTTTACAATAATTCGTGCTATTGCGAAGGTTGATGTATAGTTGATCAACCGATCAATCTTCCATAAGCATAACCTATATAAATGCTCAATTACATGCCAATATAACCATTCAATAAATTCTTTCCCATTGTCACTATAGGAAATCAAGTGTAATATTTATATCAATGTGATTTCTAAGACAAGACAACAAATTAACACAAATATATATATTCAAAAGATAATCACATGCATCAATTCAATGCAAAGTACATTAATTCAAAGTAAATACTTCTAATTTATAAAACTGAATATATACAATAAAAATCCCCAAATTGAAATACAAATCAACACATGTTTACTTGCTTTAGGTTACATCAACTCCCTAGAAAGGGATTTAGCCTCTCATGGATATGGCAGCAACCTCCAGGATTAAAGAAGAGAAAGAAATCCCTCTTGAAGATACAAGAAATTCATTTCTCCTTTCTCTCTCTCTAAAATCCTTACACTTTAACAGAATGAAAAAAATCCCCTTCTCCTTGCTCTTACTGACTCATTATATAGAGCTCTTATTCTTGGGCTTCCTTCCCTTTGGGCCTGACTTTGCACTGTTAATCTTGGATATTGGGCCTGATTTTACAGTGTTGCGGTATGGGCTGTGTTCAACCGTTCAGTCTGACCCTCCTCTCATGGATCTTGGGCTCTTTTTATCACCTTCTTTGATTGGGCTTGGACCGACTATTCAGCCTAATGGTCCACTCGCGGGTCAGGCCTGGTCGGGTCCTTTTTGGTATCTTCAACTGCCCGCATAATTACTCCCTCATAAATGAGGGGGTAGTTATTATCGGGTGCCAATCATGTCATTGACGGCTCGAGAAAATCTCTTGGGAGAACGGACGGTCAGATCTAGGACCGATGCTTCGAGATTCAAAAGGCTCCTCATTTTCCTGACGCTTCGGCCTTCGGTCCCTTTGAGTCTTTATAAGTCTCAGAGATGTTCCCTCATTCCTTTTTACCGTCTCCATCTCTCATCATTGTTAGTCAAGTTCCTTACTTGTCTTTTTAGAATCAAACCAAATCTCATCCGGCGAACTTCCACGAGAGTTATTCTTCCAGCGATCTTGAAGTGCTCTTTGTCACTTTCTATCCCGGAGGTTAGTCTTGTTCACTTTTATTTTTGAAAGACTTCTATTACTCTCTTAGATCCTTCATTCATTCTCATCATGGTTGTAGATCTAGATGTTCTTCGTATGAGACTTAGTCTTCCTGACGACATTCAAATTAGGGCTTGCCCTGGAGATGTAAATATTAGGACTGGTGCTGGCCTTCTTCTCGGCGAGGTCTTATTTACTAATCTCCAATTGAATATCATTAGGTTCCCTCTGCATCCCTTCTTCAACTATGTTTTCAACAGATTAGGGATCTCCTCTCTACAAGTAAACCCAAATTTTTTTAGAATCCTATCTGTTCTGCTACTACTGACTCATGACAGAGGTCTGGATCTTGATATCATAGATCTTCTTCTCTGTTACAAGGTTAGTAAGATCCGAACTGAGGAACCATTCTACCACTTCTACCCGATTGACAAGATATCCATATGTACGAGCACTATTAAGTCTGGAAAGGGTTGGAGAAACAACATCATAAGGGTTAGTGGGGCCTAGTCTTCTTCAGCTGTAGAGGATTATCCAATCCCGAGCACCTTTGGTGTGTGCTCTATCTCTTCGTATAAGAAATTCAAAACATATAAGAACGATTGCCCCTGCGAAATTTGTGTTCCTCGCTTTTGTACTTTCTTATGCCGTTCCTTAGGCATTCCTTGTGATGACTTGAGCTACAGTGTTTGCAGGGATAGGAGTAATTACTTGAAGAAATACGTTCTGAGCGACATTCCCTCTTGCTCAGACCTCCTTACCTCAGACAACCTTCTAGCAGTTTCAGCCCTCGGGAATACGATGAGCCAGCTTCAGATTCCTACCTTTGGCAAGAGGAAAAATCCTCCCCTAGCCACTGTTGCTACTGCAGTAACCTCTTTTCCCGCCCTGGCCTCTTCTTCCGCCACCATCTCCGACACCACTCTGAGCGTAGTAGCTATTGATCCTGTCGTTAGAGCTCCTACTACCAATCTGAACGCATCTCCACAGATCAATACTACTTCTGCTATTACTGGGGGTGTTCGGGACAAAAAGCGAGGCAAAAGGCCTCATCCTGACGGTGGAGTCAGCCTTGATGATGAATGTCTTACGAGGAGGACCCGAATCTCTAGGCCGAGCACTCTCTTGCATCGCCCAGTCAGATCTCCTGCCCCCTCCGGGCCTGTTACAGCTGCTGCCTCTGCCTCAACTTCAGCTTCTACCTCTATTTCTGCCCCTGCTTTACCACCATGGACTCCTCGATTCACCCGAACAGATGGGACATTCGTGAAGCTGAACGAGACTATGTTCAAGGATGGTCAGACCGCCATGGCATATTATAGGAGCATGTGGACTCCCAAGGACATTGAGGCAGCCAAAGGTTTGTCACAGAAGGAGGTGTTTAGCCACTTTCCCTTATCTGTTATGGAGGTAATTTTTATTTTTCAATCAATAAATCTACACATAATCTCTATTCTTGACTTCTTCTGACCATGCGATCGGTTTCACCAGTATTCATGCATATCTATGCAGACTTTGTTCGGTATGATAGCCATGCAGAAGCAAGTAGAGTTAGTAAATGCCAAGGTTCGTAGACTTGGTGATGGCCTTGACGTGGCCAATAAGGAGAACAAAGTTTTGATTGCCCAGAATAAGGGGTTGACGGTCCAACTGAATGGGGTCAAGAATGAGAGGGATGCTCTTAAAAAGGAGGTTGACTCTCTTCAAGACGAGCAGAATGCTCTGTACCTCGAGAAGAGTGTCTGGCATACTGAGCGAGAATCCCTTAAAACTGAGAAGGAAGAACTTCAACACCTTTTGAGTGACGAGCAATCTGCTCGGATGGCCTTCGAGAAAAAAGCTTTGGACGAGCGTGATGCTCTGCTCAACACTATTAGTAAGGTGAATGGTGGTATGCTAGCTCTGCATGCTCGATTCTCCAGAGCTAGGGCCCTCAGGTACGTTCAGGGTTTCCGAGAGGGCTATGCCGACTGTGTTCTAGCTGAGGGTCAGTCCGGTTCTACCCCTGATGAGGTTGATAAAGAGTTGGAGATTAATCCCCTGGGTGTTTATACCGACCCAGACTCCTCCCCAGCTGAAGGCATATTTGACGAGTGCCAAGAGATCGCCTCTTCCAGGATCACTCCTGCTCCCTTTACTGCTCAACCTTCAGACGTTCTTCCTTTATCCACCATGATTCCATTCGCACCTGCTGCTGAGGATGGAATTCAACAGAATGATCCCTCCAATGCTTCTGAGGATAGAAATCAACAAAATGATTCTGTCATTCATCTCGATTCTCCTCCTCGTGAGGACGTACCCACCAGAGGTGACGAGGAGGTCGTTCAGTTCCACCAAGAAGCTGACGGAGCGAATACTTCTAGTTGAGACTTATCTGATGTATCGACCTCTTTCCTTCTGTTCTTTTGTAATATGTACATCTCATTTCTTATAACTCAGAAATTTCATTATTAATGAGATGGCCGACTTTCGTTTGAACTTTTGCCAATAAATGCTATTTGATCTAGCTTCTCTTTGTATGTCAATGGTTGGCGCTCGGCTAGAGTGCTACTTGCAACTTTCACTCTTTATTTTTGGCAAGTTTTTGGCGTTCGGATCATAGCGCCAGCTACCACTTACTTTGCAGAGTGGTTGGCATTCGGATCATAGCGCCAGCTACCACTTATCTTGCTTAAGTGCCTAGCGCTCGGCTAGAATGCCACTTGCCACTTGGCTTTTCATTTTTTAGCAAGTGTCTGGCGTTCGGCTCATAGTGTCAGCTGCCACTTATCTTGGTTAAGTGCCTGGTACTCGGTTAGAACGCCACTTACCACTTGGCTTTTCATTTTTTAGCAAGTTTCTGGCGTTCGGCTCATAGTGTCAGCTGCCACTTATCTTGCTTAAGTGCTTGGCGCTCGGCTAGAATGCCACTTGCCACTTGGCTTTTCATTCTTTAGCAAGTGTCTGGCGTTTGGCTCATAGTGTCAGCTGCCACTTATCTTGCTTAAGTGCCTGGCGCTCAGCTAGAATGCCACTTGCCACTTGGCTTTTCATTTTTTAGCAACTGTCTAGCGTTCGGCTCATAGTGCAAGCTACCACTTATCTTGCTTAAGTGCCTGGTGCTCGGCTAGAATGCCACTTGCCACTTGGCTTTTCATTTTTACTTAATCAATCTCTTGAAAAGGGATACTATTTTTATAAATCTCAGAAAACTCGTACATTCACAAATATTCAATTGAGAATGAACAAAATTCGGTAAAACTAAAACTCAACTTTTTATTGATAATACCTTTTCAGAGACGTAGCATTCCAAGGCTTATTAACCAACCTTCTGGCCATGGTCTCTAGGGTATATGCCCCGTTCCCTATGACTTCTGCAATTCTGTATGGACCTTCCCATGGTGGCATCATCTTTTTGACTATCCCCACCTTCTTTTTTAGAACCTGATCGCCAGGGACAAAATCTCTACGTTTCATTCTTTTGTTGTGACTATTCGCCAGTGTTTGCTGGTAGGATACGAGCCTTATTGCTGCAACGTCCCTTTTTTCCTCTACCATATCGAGGTTCAATCTTAACATACTATCGTTCTGACTTTGACTCCATGTTAAGCTTCTGATAGTTAGAACCAAGTGTTCGACCGGTATAACTGCCTCGGTACCATACGCCATTGCAAATGGACTCTCCCTGGTCGACCGCCTCGAGGTGGTTCTGTAAGCCCATAGGACGTTCAGGAGTTCGTCCAACCACTTCCCTTTATAGTCCTCCAGCTCCTTCTTAATGCAAGCGAAAATTGTTCTATTCGTAATTTCTGCTTA
This sequence comes from Cornus florida, assembly GCF_030987335.1. Classification (NCBI taxonomy): domain Eukaryota; kingdom Viridiplantae; phylum Streptophyta; class Magnoliopsida; order Cornales; family Cornaceae; genus Cornus; species Cornus florida. The sequence continues at coordinate 53,050,540 of NW_026775574.1, read as the reverse complement.
TCCATTAGCCTGGGGATGACTCACTGCTGCCAACTTTTGATTAATTCCATACTCCTCCAGCAACTCTCTTACTTGCTTGTTGTCGAGGTTAGTCCCATTATCTATGACTATTGACCTTGGAACGCCAAAACGACAAATAATATGGCTCCAGATAAAACGTCTCACATGAGTCTGAGTCACGCTCAGATATGGTTCTGCTTCCACCCACTTAGTAAAATAATCTGTGGCCAGCAGCACATACTTGTTCTGAGCTCTTGCAGTTGGCAGAGGACCAACCACATCCATCCCCCATTGTGCGAAAGGCCATGGTGTGGCCATTATGTGCAATTCCTCAGGTGGTTAGTGGATTAATGGTCCGTATCTTTGACATTTATCACACCTTCTAGAGAACTCCTCCACATCTCTTGACATATTCGGCAAGAAGTACCCCTGTGTCATTACTTTGTGCGCTAAAGATCTTCCCCCAGAATGATTTCCACATACGCCTTCATGAATAGCTCGCAATACCTGCTGAGCCTCTGTGGGGTGACACACTTCAAGTATGGCCCAAAAAAAGATCTTCTATACAGCTGGTTATGCACTATGGCATACTTTGCAACATTCGTTTTGATTTTCCTAGCTTCATCCCTTTGTGTGGGCAGAACACCATCTCGAATATAAGTGATGATTAGATCAATCCAACTCGGCTCATACGGTATGACATTCACTTGCCAAGGGTTAGAGCCTAAAGGTTCTTCAAAGATAGATGGCTAGCTCAGTATTCCTATTGGAATCACCCTCGCCAATGTCTCGCCAGAGCTCGAGGCACTGTATGCTAACCAATCTGCATCTTCATTACGTTCTCTCGGCAACTGGATGAATTCAATTTTCTTAAAGCCCTTGGCTTCATGCAGAACGGTAGAACGATATGCTTCCATCGTTTCATCCTTGGTTTCATACTCACCATTTACCTACCGAATAATCAACTGTGAGTCACTAAAAGCAGTTATGCTTCTGACCTGCAGCTCTCTGGCAAACTTTAATCCATTCAGCAATGCCTCATATTCTGCTTCATTATTAGTAGCTTAGAACTCAAGTCGAAGCGCTTAACTCAAAGATGTGCCCTCTGGCATTTGCAATTTGATCCCGATGCCTACCCCCATCTGACTGAAGGAGCCATCCATATAAAGTCTCCATGAGCGACTTCTAAGGTCTTCTTCCGTATCTTCTGAATCACACTCCAGCAAGAAATCAGCTGCCGCTTGTCCTTTGACAGCTATTCTGGGCTCATACGTTATGTCAAATGAGCTTATCTCTATGGCCCATTTCGTCATTCTGCCCAAGAGATCCGACTTGTGCATGAGTATTCTAATTGGGAAAGTCGTCAGAACGACTATAGGATGGGACTCGAGATAATGCCTTAACTTTCTCTTTGCATTTACAAGTGAAAGTATCACTTGTTCGGCCTTCGAGTATCTTCATTCAGCCTCAGTCATTGTTTTACTAACATAAAACACCGAGTGTTGCACCCCTTCCTTGCAATGAATCAGAACAACACTTGTCGCAACAATGGATACCCCAAGATATAAATATAACTTTTCTTCTAGATCCGGAGCTGACAAGACTGGTGGATTCTGCATATATTCCTTCAAATGGGTCAGTGTTTGTCGTTGTTCATCCCCCCAGACTTGTCTTCCATGACTCCGGATTATGTCAAAAAATGGTTTGCAACGATCTGAAAACTTAGAGATGAATCGGCTTAGTGCAGCTATCCGTCATATGAAGGCTTGCACTTTTTTTATTATCTTTGGCTCGGCATTCTTAGTCAGAGCTTCTGCTTGGGCAGGGCTAGCTTCTTTGCATCTACAATTAACCACGTGTCCCAGGAACTGACCAGAACTTACGCCGAACGAACACTTGGTTGGATTGAGCCTCATCCCATATTACCTCAACACATCAAATACGTCTTGAAGATGTTTCAGATGGTCAGCTTTCTTCTTACTCTTCACCACTATATCATCAATATAGGCTTCCACAGTCTTCCCTATTTGATCCTTGAAAATTTTGCTAACAAGCCTTTGATAAGTCGCTTCGGTGTTTTTCAGTCCGAAAGGCATAACTTTATAGCAATAAGTCCCTCGCTCGGTAACAAAAGAAGTTTTCTCTTCATCTGCAGGGTCCATGGGGTTCTGATTATAACCTGAATAAGCATCCAAGAAGGTTAAACGCTCATACCCAGTGGTAGCATCCACCATTTGATCAATCTTGGGCAGCGGAAAGCTATCCTTCGGATAGGCTTTGTTTAGATTGGTGAAGTCAATGCATACTCGCCATTTCCCATTCTTCTTCTGTATAACAACAACGTTTGACAACCAATTGGGATAGTGCACTTCTCTTATGAACCCCGCATCAAGCAGCCTATCAACCTCCTCGGCTATGATCTGGTTACGCTCTAGAGCAAACCTTCGTTGCTTCTGCTTTATAGGTTTGACATGGAATTAACATTCAAGGAATGACAGGATACCGAAGGACTAATTCCAGAAATGTCTAGGTGACTCCACGCAAATACATCGACGTTGTGAGACAAGAAATTAACTAACTTCTGCTTCTCCCCTTCAGTAAGTCTTATTCCCACTCTGGTGGTTCGCTCTGGCCTAGACCGATCAATCTGCACATCAAGAAGGGGCTCTTCGGTCAAGTCCACAGGCTCCTCTTCCTCATTCTGTTTGGGTGGAGGTTCTTGTAATTGCTATCTTGGGCTTGCCGAACAAATGGGTGCCTTCCCTTTCCCAGCGTATTTCAGTGTGACGGAGTAACACTCCTTGGCTGCAACCTGATCCCCATGAATGTCGATTACCTTATTTCCATCGGGTCCGAGGCACCTCATGACTTGGTGCAGAGTTAAGGGTACACCTTGGACTCTGTGAATCCAACCCCTACCCATTAGGAGGTTATACGAGGGGTGAATCTCAACAATTACGAAAGTTTCCATAAGAACTCTCTCCGCAGCTTGAACTTCCACTTCCACCATACCGATGGGCTCCACCCTCTTACCATCAAATCCTAACAAGGGATTTCCAGTGGGCTTGAGCTTCTCCGGCTTGATCTCAAGCCGATCAAATGTGTCCCTCGGCATGACATTTGCACTGCTTCCTGAATCAACCAGAACTCTTCGCACCAGGCAGTCTACCACTGTCAAACTGACCACCAACGGATCTTCATGAGGGATTTGAACACGCAGCAGATCTGTCCTGTCGAATTTTATCTGTGTCGATGCGTTCTGCTAGTGTAGAGTATTCACACTGCCGACCCTTTTCTTCATCTGCGCCTGCCGAAGGCGCATTTGGAGTAGCTCATCTGTCTACTCGATAGGTTCGGGCCGACCATAAATTGCATTGATTATACGAATTGGCTATGAGTTATGGGAGTTCGGCTTCTGATTCCTCTTTACTTGCTCCACCGGTCGGTTCTGCTTTACCGCCGAGCCTTGGACATAACTCACGAACTCCCCTCTGGCTATCAACATCTCCACTTGCCTCCTCAAGTTCTTGCATTCATTAGTCTAATGACCAAAATCAGAATGGAAAGCACAATGCTTACTCTGATCCCTCTGTTCGAGGGGTTGCCGAATTGGCAGTGGTAAATGAAACTTATCTTTGTTTTCTTGATATAGCCTCGCCAGAGTGACCTTTAGCGGAGTGATCAACTCTTCCTCCCTAGGCCTCTTCTCTGCCTTCCATGAAGTCTAACGTTGCGGCTGAGCCTGCTTTTGCCTGATCTTAGCCTTGGATTTTTCCTCGGTCGATACGACAGACGTTGTCTGAGCGTTGGCTGCCTCTTCTTCCTCTAGGCGCACAAAACCATCGGCTCTTTCATTGAGTTCATCCATAGTCGTCGGTGTATTTACTACCAGACTGGTGTGGAACAGAGTGCCACGTGTCATGGCCAACTCAAACACTTGAACTGCTGTAGAAGGATGGCATTTAATCACTATGCTCTTAGTGAGGTTGAACCTCGTAAGAAAAGCTTGGAGACGCTCGTCTTTGTGCTGCTTCAACGTGAATAGGCTTGAAATGTCCTTCAACGGATGCTTGTTCCCATAGTACTGGCTTATGAATCGATCACACAAGTTCCGGAAGCTATCAATTGAGCCTCTCGGCAAGTTCTTGAACCAACTGAACGCTAGTCTAGCTAGACTTGTAGGAAAACATTTGCACATTAAGGAATCGTTCTCTGTATTCAGAGCCATTTTTAACTGGATATGGTACACATGATCAATCGGATCGGTTGTTCCGTCAAATAGAATGAAGACTGGCATGGCAAACTTCCTTAGATATGGAGCATTCAGAATCTCATCGGTAAATGGTGAGTCCACTGTCCGAGCCGCTGATCTGAGGGCTTCATTCTCCCTCTGGAGCCTCGCAGCAGCTCTATGAGCTATAGATCTGCTTTCTGAGCCTCGATAATCAAACGTAGCTATGGACGACCGATAAGATGGATCGAATAACCATTCCTCCATGAACTCTTTATGCCAAGGCAATACAGCTCTGTGGCGACCAACCTCTATTACTTTCTCTCGGTTGAACCTTTCCTGACATGGATCGAAAGTCATGGCTTCGTTCTATATAATCTTTTCACACCGTGGATCAACGTGAGTCGATCCTTCATGATCCTCGACTCGACAAACATTTGGCGGCAAATCGTCTGGCCTTCTTCCGTTACGGTGGAGAACCGACTGATCATTCTCTTCTTGCTCACCTTGATGTGCAATATTAGATTGAATACCTCCTTCACCTGCCAGAAGTGGACGCGGAATCGCCAGAATTTCTTGATGCTGCATTCCAGCTTTCAACTCTGTATTCTCTCTTTTGAGAGCTTCGATCATGTTCATCAATCCCTCAAGTTTCGTTTACTGGACAGTCTCTATCGGATTGGAGCTGTCACTTATCATTATTCCTGAACGGAGTAAAGGCATTAATCTCAAGTTCTTGATTAAATTTGAGCTTAATGGGTGCGAATTGCTTCAGGTCTGGACTCAAATTCCCTAAACTATGCTCACGGTTGACTAGATCTGAATTTTCCTAATTCTGAATCAGTCAAATCCAGCCGCAATCAAACAAACCGTTGCTGCATAGATCTGAAGCCATCTCCTTCAAAGTAACAGGAACCAAAATTTCTTCAGAATATAATGCAATCTCTCAGATCTGGATTCAACTCCCAGAGATCGAGCTCTGTCTTCACGAATTGGTCTGAATCAACGCGATGTTGATCAAACACGGATCAATCTTCAACGAATTCCCATGGACGGCGCCAATTGAAGATATAAGAAATTCATTTCTCCTTTCTCTCTCTCTAGAATCCTTACACTTCAACAGAATGAAAAAATCCCCTTCTCTTTACTCTTACTGACTCATTATATAGAGCTCTTATTCTTGGGCTTCCTTCCCTTTGGGCCTGACTTCGCACTATTAATCTTAGACATTGGGCCTGATTTTACAGTGCTGCGGTATGGGCTGAGTCCAACCGTTCGGTCTAACCCTCCTCTCGTGGGTCTTGGGCTCTTTTTATCAGCTTCTTTGATTGGGCCTGGACCTACTATTCAGCCTGATGGTCCACTCGCGGGTCAGGCCTGGTCCGGTCCTTTTTGGTATCTTCACCTTTTCTCACCATTGTTGCAAAAATCAGCCAAAAACCCTAAGAAAATCCTCTCTCTCACAATATCTTTTGAAAACCAAAAACTAACTGACTTGATACAAGCCTTTTCCTCTCTTTTATCTTTACATGAGTTTTCAAATAAGAGAATTCATTTAAAATTTAAATTTCCACTCAAGATAGAATAAAATCAAGCTTAATTAAAATGGGGGCCCATAGCCTTGCGTCTAGACGCGAAGAATATCATCCGAATGTGAGATCCTGATGGTTTGGCGTCCGGACGCCAAATACTGCATCCGAATGCGAGGTACTGAAAGGTTGGCGTTCGGACGCCAAATGCTGCGTTCGGTCGCGAGCCATGCTTCTTTGGCTTCTTCTAATTTTCTTTAGCTCTCATTGCATCCATCACCTATTTAGGTCATTTCTCCTTGAAAACCACTTTATATGTAGGCCCGATATGACTTGTGCTCAAAAAACCCTTAAAACCTTATTCTTTTTCCTTTTTAGCAATAAAACTGACAAAGACAGAAAAATGTAAAAATGCAGTTAATTTATATACATAGATCAAATAATGGACTTAACTAATGCAATTAAAGGAGCTTAAATATGCAATATTTGACGCTTATCAGACCCCAAACTTACATTTTGCTAGTCCCTTAGTCAAACAAAATTGAAACCCAGACTTCTCCTCTTTCATGGAAGTGACGATTGCATTTAGCATATGCAACAAGCCTTTTAAACCCCTAGGTATCCCTAGAGGACGAGTGAAGTCTTGTGAGGGTTTACCAGAAATGATACCCACAAACACTAAGTAACAAGGCTCATTCTAGTGTACATTGAAACATACGACTTTGGAAAAAGACTCTATCAAGAAAACTACAAGAAGTATGCATACAATGACATCTCAAAACAATATCCAATTCCCAGCATTCTTGCATCAACAAACTAGTCCACATACATGATCTTCAACATCTCATTTATAATAGAATTTCTTCTCAAGTTCCTTAGAAGTGAACCGAAATTTTATTTTCTTTTAAAATGCACTTTTAACCCTTTTATGGCTCATTCAACATTTTCCCATCCTTAATCTATCTTTTGAAATCATAATCCAAGGCATGCTTTTATTTAAACACATTTAGTGTTGTTTGTTTTTTCTTTTCTTTTTTTTATATGTATAACCATGTGTAATGTCCAAGTTCCTTAAGCTCTCTAACCACCCTATGTAACAAGCGTTGAGCCAATGACTCCCAAACCAGATGGTCTTAGGGCATTAAGTGTAAAGACACTCCTAAAGATGTAATGACTCAGAATGGTTAGGCTACAAACTCAAACTAATCATACATCTTACATTATTTCCTTGTCTTCCTTTTTAATCTGTTGATATGTTGAAGGAATGTAGTTTTATTCATTTTTTTTTTTTAATGTATGCTAAGGATTATTTCATTCATCCAACCTACTAATTTAGGGAGTCAATAAAGTAAAGCCACAAGGAAGGGAATGCAATTTTTGGTGTGCTCAATGTGCATTGTGAAGTCACTTAGAGATGAAAGACTCCGAAATAAAACATTTAAATCATACAATGGACCTTTTTTTCATTTGAACAATCATGCTAGCAACTTTCAATCATTCTTTGATATCCTATATAAGCATACAAGTTGTATTATTTACATAAATTCCGCCCCAAACTTAGTTCCAACAACACCAAAAATCATTTGCCTAACCATACAATTATTTTATTTTTTATTTTTAAATATAATTCAACTATAAATAAATAATTCAACCATACTCAACAATGACAATATGCCTGTGAATAACTAAACCTCAACACCCCTAAACTTTAATGATACATTGTCCTCAATATATGAAAACAAGTATATAAATTAAGCATGCAAAGAAGTGTAAAAGGAGAGAAACTACCGAATGCAAGATAATAACTTTAGTCCAGCCAGTCGTAGTGAAAAACCTAAATTTCTTCCCCCAAACTTGGACCTGATAATCTGTTCACAAAAACTTGATACCAAGCATAAAAGCATAGACATATATAAAGATATTAATATGAAGTAATATGTCATGTTTTATTCAAAACCGAGAAAGAAAACCAAAATATGTGCACATTAAAAAGTGTACCTACAATTGTCATGCCAAACACGGCCCAAATCCTAAAATTTTTCAGAACACATAAAATAGAAATAAATAGCATGAACTATAAAATCTAAAAAGCAACACAATGCTCAATCCTCCATAAAGGTAGAAGAAGATGGACCCGAACCGGCACCACCATGGTCAATAAGTGACTGCATCATTGCCTACAGAAGTTGTTGTCCTTTTCTTGTTTCCTTTCAAAAATTTATAAGATTGCCCTCCCTGGTACTGACCTACAGCTGAAGAGCATCAAGTAGGGTGCTAAAAGAGTCATACTCTACCCTAGTCATTATAGGTGGCACTAGATCAGCAGGTGCAGGGTCATCATGCTCAGCCTCCAAAGGAATATTCACATCACTCCAATTGAAATAATCACCAATTCGTAGTTGTCTACCCTTTTTCAATTGAGAACGACTCTTCTTCCATTTAGTGAGATTATACTGATACACATCCTCCAATTTTTCCTCACTTCGACGCAGCTTGAGTCCTTTTTTCTTTAGCATTTTCATGATCAAATAAAGAAATGGAAATGCCCATGTCAAAGCATTATCCACTTGCTTCATAATGAGTTCACGATAAAGTTTCAAAATTTGATCCCAAATTAGCTGTGGAACACAAAACCAATACCTTCTTTTCGCAGCATAGAGGGTAGTAAGAAAAGTATCCTTTCATTTTGAATGCCTAGCAACCGGAAAGACATTCTGAGTAAGCACATAATCTAAAAACCAAATCCGACACGGAATGTATGACTTATTTGTGCTTGTTGTGCGGCGATGTGTGAAGCTGTTGGGACAAATTTCACACACAATGTCCGATAAGGTAACTGTGTCCGGACAAATACAATAAATAGGATCATCCATCATTTAATGGAGAACTCATAGGAACTTCCCAAGCTGTGGGAATGTCATTGATGGTAAATGCGAAAGGCACTCCATCAATTGTTATTCGTATCACGTCTAGCTTGGCACAAAAGTATGACATGTTGGCATAGAATTGCCGGACGATCCATGAAAGGAAGACATGAGCACATGGATTAAATAAAATAGCAAGACCATGATTTCGTAATTTTAAAACTAACCAAGCCGTTTTTAGATGCTCTTAAAATTTATGCTCAATTGTGAATTCTATTTCATATGCAATGGGCTAGTCAATCCAATCTGGGGTAGGAGTGTCCTCAGAAGATCCCTCGAATGTGTGAGGGCGCTTAGAAGCAGAGGAAGAGGCCACGTGAGTGATTGAAGTTGGTTCAAGACTTTTGTCGAACATGAGGTGTGCAAGACTGAAAAGTAAAAAACACTTAGGATGATTAGATCATTTGAATCCAACAAGCATGAATCTGGAATTAAAAGCATAACAATCCCTTACTTAAGAAATCATTTGCCCACAAAATCAAGTTCTCATCTCTATGAAATAATCAATTATTGAAATATGGAAGAGAGAAGAGAAAAGAACTTACCTTAATTTGGAGTTTGAAACTTTGTCTTCCTTGATTAAAAGATGATGATGTTAGATGATGATTAAAGATGATGAATTAATGAAAAATAGAGATGGAGAGAATGAAATATGATTTTAAGATGGTGTGGGAAAGTAGGTTTTGGAGTTGGGAGGTATAGGTTGTGAATAAGGAGTGGAGTAAAGCTTATAAAATCCCGAGCTGGGCTCGGGTTGGCTTCATGGGCTTTCGCGTCCGGATGCGAGGCATGGCATCTGGACATGGACTGTGATGGGGCTCTTGACAAGTTATTTTTTTGCGCTGGGAGTTGATGGTGATAAAATGGCTTCTGGACGCCAGTTGTGGCGTCCAGACACGAGTAACAACAGAAGTTGGCATTCGGACGCCGGTTGTGGCGTCCGGATGCGAGTGCTTCCAGGTGGTGGTGTCTGGATTCAAGAAATGGCATCTAGACACAAGGTCTTCAGTAATTGGCATCCGGATGGAAGATGCTCAGTTGCTCTAATGAACTGTTGATCAAAGATGCCCAAAAATGTTACCAAACCTTAGTATAACTATAGAAACCTACTATAGCCATTTGAATGGACATTTAAATGATTCTTGAAGAATGTAAAGTTGAAATTCTATTCAGCCATTTGGAAATAATTTTGGTTCATGGTAACAAGTATAGAAGGAAGCTTAGAATGGAAAGAATTTACTTTCTTAAAGTGCTAAATTTATGTCGATAGCTAGACGAAATGGGAATCTTTCTAGTCCTCATAAATTGGATCCGTCAAGATAATGGAATCCACATATCCGACTGGGACTAGGTTGTCAATGTAAGGCTTAAGCTGTTGACCATTAACCTTAAAAAGATTCCCATTCTTTGGGTCTTGTAGCTCAACTGCACCAAAGGAAAATACAGAAGTGATTAGAAAGGACCTTCCCAGCGTGAACGAAGCTTCCCTGGGAAGAGTTGCAATCGGGAATTGAAAAGCCAAAATTTTTGTCTTGAAACAAAAGACTTATTAATGATATATCTATCATGGAATGTTTTAGTCTTTGCTTTATAAATTTTGGCATTTTCAAAAGCCTCATTATGGATTTCTTCTAGCTTATTGAGCTGTAATTTCCTGTTCGAGCCAGCCTGATCAAGATTAAAATTAAACCTCTTTATGGCCCAAAAGGCATGATGCTCTAATTCAACCAGAAGATGACATGCCTTATCATAAACAATCCAGTATGGTGACATACCAATTGGCATCTCAAACACAGCTTGATAGGCCCAAAGCACATTGTTCAGTCGTAATGACCAATCTTTACGGTTTGGTTGAACCATCTTTTCAAGAATATACTTAATTTCCTGATTTGAGACTTCCACTTGACCACTTGATTGATGATGGTAAGGCGTGGCAACCTTATGATTAACAGATTACTTTAAGAGAACAGATCGATGATAACGATTGCAAAAATGAGATCCTCCATCACTTAAGAGTGCTCTAGGTGTACCAAACTGACTGAATATGTTCTTTTGAATGAACTGAACCACAATAGTGTGGTCATTCGTTATGGTTGCCTCAGCCTCTATCCATTTAGATACATAGTCCACCGCTACGAGAATGTAAAAATAACCATATGATGATATAAATGGTCCCATAAAATGTATTCCCAGACATCAAAGATTTCGATAATTAAAATGGAGTTCAATGGCATCATATCTCTTTTAGACATGGCTCTAAGCTTTTGCCATCGCGTACAAGACTTGCAAATGTTGTAAGCATCCTTGAATAATGAAGGCCAATAAAATCCACTTTGAAGGACTATAGATGAAGTCTTTTTGGCACTAAAGTGTCCTCCACATTTAAGAGTGTGGTAGAATTTTAAGATATTTTAGACTTCAAATTCAGGAACGTATCTCCGGATTATTTGATCTGGGCAATACTTAAACAATTCTGGGTCTTTCCAAAAGAAATTTTTGATTTGAGCGAAGAACCAGTCTTTCTCTTGCTTAGACCATTTTTATGAAATTTTTCTAACCGCAAGATAGTTGACAATGTCAGCAAACCAAGGAGGCGACACATGAGAAATCTAGAACAGTTGCTGATCCAGAAAGGAATCATGAACTAGATAAAAATCAAAAGTGTTCTCAATAAGAAGCCTAGAGAGTTGATATGCGATTACATTATCAGTTCCTTTCTTATCCTTAATCTCAATAGTGAACTCTTGGAGGAAAAGTATCCAACGAATGAGTTGAGGTTTGGTCTCTTTCTTTGCCAGTAGATGTCTTAATGCGGCATGATCTGTGAAGATAATAACCTTGGATCCAAGAAGATATTAACAGAATTTATCCAAGGCATAGATAATTGCTAGCAAATCTTTCTTAGTTGTTGTATAATTCATTTGAGCAACTGGGAGAGTCTTGCTAGCATAGTTAATAGCATAAGGAGTTTTATCCACATGATGGCCCAAAATAGCACCTAATGCATAATCGGATGCATCACACATGATCTCAAAGGGAAGAGACCAATTAGGTAGTTTCATGATTGGGGCAAAAGAGAGTAGTGAACAGAGCTTCTTAAAAACTTCCAAACATGCTTCATCAAAGTTGAAATTAGCATCCTTTTTAAGAAGATGGCATAAAGGCCAAGATATCTTGCTAAAACCTTGATGAAACGGTAATAAATGCCAGCATGGCCAAGAAAAGATCGAATTTATCTCACCGAAGAGGGAGGAGGAAGGCTATGAATTAATTCAACTTTTGCCTTATCGACCTCAATCCCTCTTTTAAAGATAATGTTGTCCTAAGGCAATCCTTTCTTGTACCATGAAGTGACTCTTTTCCCAACATAAAATCAAATTGGTATCTTTGTATCTTTGAAGTATATGTGAAAATTATGGAGACAAGAGTCAAAAGAAGATCCAAAGACAGAAAAATCATCCGTGAATACTTCAAGAAATTTTTTGCCCACATCCGAAAATATGGACATCATGTATCTCTGAAAAGTGGCCGGCGCATTACACAACCTAAAGGGTATGCGACGATAAGCAAAAGTTCCAAAAGGACAAGTGAAGGTGGTCTTCTCTTAATCTTAAGGATCAACAACCACTTGGTTATAGCCAGAATAACCATCAAGAAAAAAATAGTAACTTTGGCCAGCTAACCTTTCTAGGATTTGATCAATGAATGGGAGTAGAAAATGATCTTTCCTAGTTGCAGAGTTTAGTTTTCGGTAATCTATGCACACACGCCAACCAGTGGTAGTGCGTTGTGGCACAAGTTCTCCCGTTAAATTTTCAACAAAGGTAAATACAGACTTCTTTGGAACAACTTGAGTGGGGCTTACCCACTTGCTATCCAAAATGGGGTAGATGATTCCCGCATCTAATAGCTTGATTACCTCTTTCATGACAACCTCCTTCATGTTAGGATTAAACCGACGCTACACCTCTCAGGAAGGTTTAGTTTATTCCTCCAAAAAAATGTGGTGCATGCAAATGGAAGGGTCAATTGCTTTTAAATCAGCCACCGACCAGCCAATAGCTTCTTTGTGCTCTTGTTGCACTGCCAAAATGTTATTTTCTTGGTCTTAAGAAAGATCCGATGCAATAATGACCGGAAGAGTTTTGTTTACACCAAGAAATACATACTTGAGATTAACCGGGAATGACTTTAACACTTTAACTCAAGTTGAGGTAGATATTTTAGTAAAGGGATAGGAGGAGTGCTGGAAATTAATGGAAGAGGTTCCTTTGTCACTTTCCAATGAGGAAAGTCTAAGATTACATTGGCTTCAAGGAAGGAGTTGACTTCACAAATGGATTGATCAATATCGTAATTTTCAAAGTCAAAATGAGCCAAGCAAGTTTTAAGAGGATCTTAACTTCAAATAAAAGGGAGAGATTCTTCAACCATTTCATCAATGATGTCAAGAAAGAAACACTCATATTCCCTTTGAGATTGTTGAGAAGCACTAAAGATGTTACGTTTCACCTTCATATTTCCAAAAGAAATATTCATCACACCAGTTCAGTAATTAATTGAAGCATTAGCTATAGCTAAGAAAGGCCGACCACGGATCACAGGAATATGTTTTATTGGATTATGGACTGGTTCAGTCTCTAGAACCACAAAGTCTATCGGGAAGTAGAAATTATCCACTTTGATGAGTACATCTTCAATGATACCACGAGGTTGCTTTACAGATCTATCCGTAAGTTGCAAGACAACCGAAGTGGATTTGAGTTCTCCTAAGCCAAGTTGTAAGTATACTGAGTAAGGAATTAGATTTACACTTGATTCAAAGTCAAGGAGGGCCTTTTCTATCTCATTATCTCCAATGCAACACAAGATTGTCGGGGCACCCGGATCCTTAAACTTCGGAGGAGTATTATGCTGAATGATAGCACTTGCTTGCTCAGTTAACCTCACCTTTTAGGAATATTGCTCTTAAAATTGCATTTTTTAGTACACAAACCTTTAAAATTTGTTGCATAAGGTGGAATTTGCTTGATGGCATTAAGGAGATTTATTTCCTAAATTTTATTGCCCTTTTTCCCAAAATATGTAAACTCTATGAGACATTGAGGAAAAGGAGCCTTGGGCTTATAAGATGTCTCAACATTTTGGATTGACGGATTTGAAAATTTTGGACTATCTTTCAAATTCTTGGATGAAGAAGTTGAATCCTTAAGAGCAAGAGTTTTAATTTTTTTGTCAACCTTATTGTCCAAAATTCTTCCACTCCGAAGTGTGGTGATTGCTTAAACTTGCTCAAGATTTGATCCACTCGGAGGAGTGATCTCATCAATCATATATTGCCCTTTCGAGTTCACCACAGTTTGAGCTGGAAGTTTTCTTATATCCTTCTTATGAAGTTAATTTATTGAATTAGCCATTTATCCCAGTTGGGTTTCAATATTGGCTTTTGATTGAGAATGAGTATTAACCAATTGCATAGTTGATTGTAAACCATTAAGAGTAGCCATTATTTGCTTATTAGAAATTACTAGCTCATCTAATTGAGACTGTTGAGACAGAACAGGATTTTAATTGGAAAAATTCGCATTATATGAAGGAGGACGATAGCTTGAAGAAGATTGAAATGGCCCGTTCACAAACTGAGAATTAGATTGATTTGATTGCCTATAACCTTGGAATGATGAATTTTGTGGGGCTTGTTGCCTCAACGAGAAATTTGGATGATCTCTCCAACCCGAATTGTATGTATTGGAATAGGAATTATTTCCTTGGCAAGAGAACATGGCATTGGCCGGTTCTGGCATACCTCCAGAAAATTACTCTGGTGTGGGGCAATCTTGCATTATAAAAAATACTTGTGTAGCGTGCACAAATAGCACTTGATGAAGAATTCTGAAAAGATGAGAGATGTGGTGCCACAAGCTGAAAAGCTTTATGGGCTATGGCATCCACTTGAGAAGATTCTTCCCTAAGAGTCCGTGGTTGACACGGATTTGAGGGTTTAACCACATTAGATGTAGAAACTCAACGAGAACTATGTTGCATAGAATTTTCGCTTATGTTCTCAAGTAAAGTCCATGCATCATCTGTATTCTTTGACATGAACATATTTCCACATGAAGAATCAATTAATTGTCTATGTGATTCTATTAAACCATCATAGAAGGCTTGCACCAATTGCCACTTTGGAATTTGGTGGTGCAGACACTTCCTCAGAAAATCTTGAAGTCTCTCCCATGTTTCATAAAAAATTTCCCCATCAATTTTAGGATAAGCTAAGTGATTGACGCATTTCATTGGTTTTTGCAATGACTCGATCATTTTCTTTCCTTTCCTTTTCTCAGATTTTTATGACTATTTTTTTTTCCGTTGATCTTTTCCTTTCTGAGTTTAGTTTCTCATCACTTAGTGTCGACTTGAGTGCTCTGGAATGATTTTCAAGACTCTTTTCCTTGGATTGATAACTTCCTTTGAGGATCGAGTCATTTCCACATTTTTCGTTTTTCGAACATTATTCACTTTTCGTCATTTTCCTAATTTCATCTTTTTCCCAATTTTGTCTTTTCCCCGTTTGTCACTTTGTTGGCATACCCTCACCCTTTGTGTTCGGAGTTGGTTTTTTACTTCACGTATCTTCATTTTAAGTGATTTCCATGAAATACGTATCTTTACTTTTGCAGTAAAGTACTCTGGTTGCTTCCGGTGTCCATAGGAGCATGGATGCATAGTTTTCAGAATCTTTTTCTTTTCTTGGGGTGTTTTTCGTAAATATCTTTCGAAGATATTTTATTTCAGGGGTTTTTAAAAAAATATTTTTGGAAGATATTTTTATTATGGGGTATTAGTATAGTTTTCATTTTTTGGAGGGGCCATTATGCAATTAATGAAAATTATTGCAAAAATGCCTCGTTTTGAGCCTGGGTCCTCGTACAGGACTCATTTTCACATTTTATCTAGTTGTATGCTCTTAGAATTTCCTTATGGTCGTTTATCTCCAGTTTTAGGGTTTTTGACCTCGGTTGCCGCCGAACTTGTTCGGGGCATATCTCTTTGCTTGGGACTCAGTTTTTGACATCGTTTCTTATGTTATGCATATTTTCTCATTTTAAATCTTTTTTGTTCGTAGAGTTTTGCCGTTTGAGCGCGTCTGCTCAAATTTCACTTTTCCGGACCCGGCGGGGCCCTTTCGTGGCACTTTTAGGGTTTTCCTATAAATAGGGGGTTATAAAATTAAAAAGTCACTTTCTCCTCTCTTCAAGCACGACCAGCATTTCCCATGGCAGCCCAAGGGGGGCTGCCACCCTTCTCCTCTCATTTAAACCTCCTTCCCTTTGTTATAAAGTCATAGTGCCTTTGCGTTTTGTGTTTGTCTTGACTATGCGCTTCTTTGCCCCTTATTAGAACCCGTTTTTGGCCAAATTTTGAGTTCGGGTTTAAAGTGAAGTTGTGATTTAGATGGGGCTTCCTTGGGATTCTTGTTCATCGTGTTGTCCCTGACAAAACCCCAAAGTATCGTCGGATTCGGAGCACTTTTCTTTCGGTGGGGATTTGAGATTTTCATCTCAAATTGAGGTAGGGGATGTTATAGGTTTCTTTTTTTTTTTTTGTCTTGCATGTTATTGATGCTTATACAGCTTGTATGCATGCTTTTGTTCATAATCTAGAATTTAATTTAATTAATTTCTATATTTAAGATTTAATTCACATGATGATATTCAACTTAGAATTAAATTGTGTCATGCTAGTAAATTAGGCTTTGGTATATTTGTTAACATATATTAAAATTGGAGTATTTGATAAAATATTGCAACTTTTATTTAATATTTTTCTTTTGTGAAAGATTAATTCTCATGGCCGTACCTTGCATGAAATTAACTTGTGATAGGGTATTAAATTCAGTCTTGGCATGCTCTTTAATATACTTTAATTTTGGAGCATTTGGATGAGTATAAAAATCTAGACATTTTAATTAAAAGAATTAATTAAAATTGATTTAAGGGTTCCATTGGCTTAATTAAGTTTTTAACATGATATTTGTGATGATTGTGACTTGTACACTAGCATATATTAATTTGGGACCATTTGGAGTTGTTTTAGAAGTTAGAGATTTAATTATCATGATTTAATTAAATTCTACCTTATTGTTCCATGGCCTAATTAAGTTTTTGAATGGATATATGAAATGACCATGCTATGTTGTTTAACATGTGTTAATTAGGGATCATTTGATTGAGATTTGAAACCTAGAGAAATTAATTGGTTTATTTGATTAATTTCTGTTTCTATTGCATTATTGATTTAATCATGAGTTTGACATTGGTAGTATGTTTAAAGCATGATTTTAGACTTGTATTAGATTTTTCAGATTATGTTTCAATATTGAATTATATTGTTATAACGTGTAACGAATCGCACACTGAAGATTCAACATGTGATGTTGTTATAGCGTGTAACGAATTGCACTCTGAAGATTCGACATTGCCATCCTATAGTAGTTGTGGATTCAGAGCACGTATTGTGTGGTTTCAACCTACTTGTGCATTAAGGTAGTTTCATGTACTATTTAACACATATATAAGTTATTAACTTATCTATTTTGGAACAACTTGGGACATTGCTTGATGGCTAGGGTTTGGCTCTAGTACGGGGACAAGAGTCCTCTAAGTCAAAAGTACGCATGTTGGGTAGACTGCCCAGGGGTTAGTAGCCCAAAAGAAGTCCTGTGTCGATCTGATCCGTTTAATGTCCAAGTATATCCGCTTTTGTTGATTTCACACTTTTAAATTTCAAGTTGATAACTTTGAGAATTTATGTCATGATCTGTGCAGAAATTCTAATCATACTAAATTGTTATATTTAGTTGTTTTCGCACTTTTAAATTTCAAGTTGATAACTTTGAGGATCTATGTCTTGATGTGTGGTATTAGAAATTCTAATCATACTAAATTGTTATATTTAGTTGTTTTTGCATTGTAGATTTCAAGTTGATAACTCTGAGGATCTATGTCTTGTTGTTTTGTATAGCTTGCTTCTATGTTGGTTAAATTGCATAGATATTGTGATTTGTGTTTTAGTGTTCAAATGTAACTTAGGAATGATCCTATAAATTCATTTGGAATATAGACGTTAGGTGGCATGACCCACTTTGGTTGTTTTTGCATTTTAGATTTCAAGTTGATAACTTTGAGAATCTATATCTTATTGCCTTGTATAACATGTTCCTATGTTATTGAAATTGCATGAATGATGTGATTTATACTATAAATGATTTAAGGTAGCTTAGGATGCTCCTTGAGTCTCATTTTGACATAGACGTTAGGTGGCATGAGCCCCTTTAACATGTTTCACCTTAAGGTGAAAAAATTGTAAAATGCTAGATCGATGCATGCTCATTTCCTACGAGTAGCTTTATATTACTCACCCCAAAGTTACTGAGGTATATTTCAGGTACAGGAATCAAGGTTGAGATTCTTATCATGCTTGGATGATTTGTGGACTTGAAGACTTCCATTCTTGTAAAGGTTGGCTTGGAAAGCCATTTGTAGCCTTATATGTCAAATGTGTATATTTGATTCTAATTTTGTAATATGTGTCTAAGTAGACTTTTTGATTCTCATTTTATGTATATGATATGAGGCCAAGGGCCAAACCATATTTGAAATTCATGTATATTCATAAATGTTGAAATTGCCTTAATGACAATATTATGAAAATCATGCGTTTTAATATGTCATTTATGCGCCGGAGTGTGCATTGGGTGTGAAATTCATTACTTAGCATTCATTTACCATGTATGAGGTGTGGCCAAGGGCCAAACACCATTTTGTTTTCACTTTTGTATTCTTGTTTCACATATTGCATTTTTGGGCTAAAATAGTAAAATCCAAGCCTTTAAGGGTTCATTTTAAAATCGGGCGGCGTAAAGTGTGTTCCAGCATGTCCACTAGGGTTCATTTATCATGCATGAACTGTGGCCATAGGCTAAACGGTCATTTGAAATCATTTGTTAATTTTGGATTTCAAATTTTCCATTTCAAGTTCATTTTTGCCTTTTTGGCCGTTGGGGGGTCGGATTTTGACTCGGCCATTTTCGGGAGCCGCAGACCATTCCCGCGTGCTCAAAATCACCATTTACGTTTGCGTGCATGATTTTTTTCATGAAAAACCCTCTCGTTTGTTTTTTGAGCCTTCTACGGACTCATTTCACATTTTTGTTGCACAAACCGATTTAAGGGAATTTTGGGATTTTCCTTTTGGAATTAAATTCCGGTCTTTACATGGCCACTTAGAAAATGTGATTTTAGGGAGAGTTTCTTTTTCGTGTTTTTCCAGAAAATGTCGTCTTGGTACCGGAAATCCCTCATGAAGTTTCAGCTTCTAGTTTGCATTTTAGCAGCTTTTTGCCCCTCTTAACCAGTTATGATCTAGGGCCATTTTGGGAATTTTGCAGTGAGTTTTTTTCATTTCCTTTCATGTGGTTGGATAGCAAACTCGATTTTAGGGGGGGTTTCTTCATCGTGTATTTCCAGAAAAATTCGTTTAGGCCTCCGTTTCAAGCCTCAGTTCTGGAATCTCATTTTTTTTTTTTCTTGTTGTCAGCATGTGCATGCCCTTGGGTGCCGCATTGGGCGTTGGTGGGCTTACGCATGGGCACTGGGCGCGCCATGGCCTTTGTCGGGCCACCGCGATGTCTCAACTTCAAACCCTCGTTTCTCCCTCGTCCGGATTCCAAATTGAGTGCACTTTCTTTTGAACTTGACTGATTTTTCGCAATCTTTCCAATGGTGTACTCGGTTACATCCAGATCTTCCTACATAATTACCAGTTTATCCTTTTTGCCTTAAATGCTCATTTTTCTTAGTCATGTCATTTTTCCTTCGTCCGGACCCCGAATCATATGATTCTTGAGTCCATCTTGATTAGTTTTTCATTGCCCTTCCAGCGGTGTACTCAGTGGCACCCGAATCCATAGTTTTGAGAAATGACTATTTTACCCCTAGGAGCTTATTTGTCATATTTTTGATCTTTTGCTTCCGCATCAGTCTCGTTGAGTTCCACAACCTCATGGAAGGTTACTTTGACTTCTTAGAGTCTCGTTTTTTGTTTTCACTTTCGCATTTCGGATCCTTTATCGGATTATCCTTTCGGTTCATCACTGAAGCACTGGCCTAAAAACCAGGGCCGTCACAGGTGGTATCAGAGCTCCTAGGTTTGTATACCTTAGACGATGGGTTTTGGGTGCATATCACGTTTTTGTTGCTATGCTATACGTATGTATATGCTATTTGTTAACATGTTTCGGTATTATAACATGTTTATATGTTTCTTGATAGCACGTTTGATATTATGACATGTCTCTATACTTATATGCTTATGTGTTTAAAAGCATCCTTGTTTGACATGTATGCTTATTTGCTGAAGTGCTTAATTGTTGAAACAGCTTTCTTTAATTATTTTAGCATTACTGTATGTTGCATACCTTGTCTTGCTTTGTGTTTGGTACATTCATAGTGTGAGTTGCATTCGATCATAATAATTCATGTTATTATTGATCTCATTTCCTTTCCACGCATATAGCGTCACAGTCTTAACTCACGGAGAGTCTTCTTGTTAGGGCTCAGGTGAGCGTAGGGTTGTAGTATCAATCTACCAAGATGAGACGTAGGCCACGGAGGCACCATTTCGTCTCATTTTCTTTGTCTTTTTGTAATGTGCTCATGGTGGCTTTAGAGGTGTCAGTGTCATCTCTTAGGACTTCATAGTGGTCTTGATGTCATGATGTCATTGAGGTTTTTGTTTCTAACGTCGTGGGACGATGAGTCAGGACTGACTCGAATCCTTCCTTAGTGAATTAGGAAGTTGCCTTGTGAGCCTCAAGGCGAGGTTCTTGTGTCTAGCCTTCTTAGGACGATGGTTTTGGGATTTGGATGGGTGTGTTCATATAGAATCTTTCTTGTATTGCCTTGGTTAGCTCTTACGAGCTACAATTGGGATGTGAGTGGTTCCGTGTAATTAATTGCACTGGGATAGTTAATTGCTCTCCCTGGTCCTTGGAGATTTAGGGCATTACGTTAGGGTTCTGGTAGAATCTTGTAGAGTTCCTATAGAGCTCGTTGGCATCTTGGTTTGGGGGATGGTTTTTTCTTCGTAATGAGAATTTGGACTCATCCAAGTTTTGTGTTGCATTTTTGCGTGCTGTCTTTTGAGAGGCATTCCATTCATTTTTGTTGTTTTCACGAACTTGCCATTTGTATAATCACTTTTACATGTTTATGAGCTCCATTATTTTCGGGCATACCTTAGAAACATGTTTTCGATTTATGACTATATGGTAGTCCGTGTGCGGATATATATGATATGTTGCTTATACTGTATCTACTTACCATGTTTGTGCCGTTGGTGGTGTATAGCGCATTGCTATTTGTTTAACCTCTAAGTGGTAGGTGGTTTATTTGGTTTACCTTATGTGTACTGTGCTTAGTACTATGATATTATTTAATTTATGTCATTTAAATTTTGCGAGCATATACTATGTGAGTATTTGGTTTATACTGTTTTATCTTTCCTGTACTTATGTTGGGGTTTTGTAATCTTGGATGTCGGGATTGTCATGAGCGAACTACGTAGTAGACTCGTGTTTTGAGATTTAGTTGTCCACTATAGGGATTTTGACCCAATGGGTTATCTTCTGTATATAGCCTTACGGTAGGTCTACTTTAGATTTGTGCTTAGGGTTTCGGTTTTATGGGTCCAATCCATTGGCTTGAGGCCACAGACTCGTCAAGCTGTGGATTCGGGACTGGTGTTATTGTTGTTGCATTTTCAAATGTGGGGGTCGTTAGTTACGCCAGCGTTAGGGATTTAAGGCCTTAAGTGTAACGGTGCCAGTGACATTGTTATTAGAGTTTGGGAATTAGCTACCCCAAATCTCACAGATGCCTGGTTCCCGTAGTGCTTTTGGTAATGATCATTTCGACATTAATGTCGATTGTATCAAAAAGTTTCTTTTTAGGTTAATCTGATAGGGGCATGTTATGAACTAGTGCCTTATACTATCATGCTACCTTACTGACGAGTAAGTGTGGGCGGGTTTTGGTCATTGTTCTTACTGCTATATCATTCTTAGCCATCTGTCATGATTTGACTTATCATTATTTTGGGATTCTCTCGGTGATTGACGTTGAGTTAATATACCGATTCATTTGGGGATTGTCACTCAGTTCTTGGGTTTTGCGTTCCTTTGGATGACCTTCAGGCTTTTAAAGTTATCTTTTCGCACCTTATGGTATGTCCTTTGGTTTGATCTTACTTTGATCTTGTTCGGTTCTCTTTTGTCTATTCTTAATTTTGGGGACAAAATCCCTTTAAGGAGGGTAGGTTATAATGACCCAGTCATTTTCTTTCCTTTCGTTTTCTCAGATTTTTACGGATATTTTTTTTCCGTTGATCTTTTCCTTTCTGAGTTCAGTTTCTCATCACTTAGTATTGTCTTGAGTGCTCTGGAATGATTTCCGAGACTCTTTTCCTTGGATTCACAACTTCCTTTGAGGACCAAGTCATTTCCATATTTTTCGTTTTTCGAACACTATTCACTTTTCGTTATTTTCCCTATTTCGTCTTTTTCCCTATTTTATCTTTTTCCCGTTTGTCACTTTGTTGGCATAACCTCACCCTTTGTGTTTGGAGTTGGTTTTTGACTTCACGTATCTTCATTCTAAGTGATTTCCATAAAATACGTATCTTTACTTTTGCAATAAAGTACTCTGGTTGCTCCCGGAGTCCATAAATGCATAGATGCATAGTTTTTCAGAATCTTTTTCTTTTCTTGGGGTGTTTTTCGTAAATATCTTTTAAAAAAAATTTATTTTAGTTTTAAGAAAATATTTTTGGAAGATATTTTCATTTTGGGTCATTTGTGCAGTTTTCACTTTTTGGAAGGGCCATTGTGCTATTAATAAAAGTTATTGTAAAAGTGCCTCGTTTTGAGCCTAGGTCCCTGTACGAGACTCATTTTCACATTTCGTCGAGTTGTATGCTCTTAGAATTTTCTTGTGGTCGTTTTTCTTCAGTTTTAGGGTTTTTGGCCCCGGTTGCCACTGAACTTGTTCAGGGCATATCTCTTTGCTCGGGACTCAGTTTTTGACACCGTTTCTTCCGTTACTCATTTTTTCTCATTTTAAATCTTTTTTGTTCATGGAGTTTTTCCGTTTGAGCCCGTCTGCTCAAATTCCACTTTCCCAGACCCGGCGGGGCCCTTTCGGGGCACTTTTAGGGTTTTCCTATAAATGGGGGTTATAAAATTATAAAGTCACTTTCTCCTCTCTTTAACCATGACCAGCAGCTCCCATGGCAGCCCAAGGGGGGCTGCCACCCTTCTCCTCTCATTTAAACCTCCTTCCCTTTGTTATAAAGTCATAGTGCCTTTGCGCTTTGTGTTTGTCTTGACTACCCACGTCTTTCCCCCTTATTAGTACCCATTTTTGGCCAAATTTTGAGTTTGGGTTTGAAGTCAAGTTATGATTTTGATGGGGCTTTCTTGGGATTCTTGTTCATCGTATTGTCCCCGACAAAACCCCGAAGTATCGTCGGATTTGGAGCATTTTTCTTTCGGTGGAGACTTGAGATTTTATCTCAAATTGAGGTAGGGGATGTTATAGGTTTATATTTTTGTTGTTTTGCATGTTATTGATGCTTATACAACTCGTATGCATGCTTTTGTACATAATCTAGAATTTAATTTAATTAATTTCTATATTTAAGATTTAATTCACATAATGATATTCAACTTAGATATAAATTGTGGCATGCTAGTAAATTAGGCTTTGGCTTGTTTGTTAACATATATTAAAATTGGAGTATTTGATAAAGTATTGCAACTTTTATTTAATATTTTTCTTTTGTGAAAGATTAATTCCCATGGCCGTACCTTGCATGAAATTAACTTGTGATAGGGTATTAAATTCAGTCTTGGCATGCTCTTTAACATACTTTAATTTTGGAGCATTTGGATTTTTAACTTGATATTTGCGATGAGTGACTTTTACACTAGCATATATTAATTTGGGACCATTTGGTGGTGTTTTAGAAGTTAGAGATTTAATTAGCATGATTTCATTAAATTCTACCTTATTGTTCCATGGCCTAATTAAGTATTTTAATGGATATATGAAATGACCATGCTATGTTGTTTAACATGTGTTAATTAGGGATCATTTGATTGAGATTTGAAACCTAGAGAAATTAATTGGTTTAATTGATTAATTTCTGTTTCTATTGCATTATTGATTTAATCATGAGTTTGACATTGGTAGTATGTTTAAAGCATGATTTTAGACTTGTATTAGATTCTTCAGATTATGTTTCAATATTGAATTATATTTTTATAGCATGCAATGAATCGCACACTGAAGATTCGACATGTGATGTTGTTATAGCGTATAACAAATCGCAGTCTGAAGATTCAACATTGTCATCCTATAGTAGTTGCGGATTTATAGCATGTATTATGTGGTTTCAACCTACTTGTGCATGAAGGTAGTTTCCTCTGCTATTTAATATATATATATAAGTTGTTAACTTGTCTATTTCGGAACCGCTAGGGACATTGCTTGATGGCTAGGGTTTGACTCTAGTACAGGGACAAGAGTCCTCTAAGTCAAAAGTACGTGCGTTGGGTAGACTGCCCAGGGGTTAGAAGCCCAAAAGAAGTTCTTTGTCGATCTGATCCTTTTAATGTCCAAGTATATCCGCTTTTGTTGATTTCACACTTTTAGATTTCAAGTTGATAACTTTGAGAATCTATGTCTTGATGTGTGGCATTAGAAATTCTAATCCTATTAAATTGTTATATTTAGTTGTTTTCGCACTTTTAGATTTCAAGTTGATAACTTTGAGGATCTATGTCTTGATGTGTGGTATTAGAAATTCTAATCATACTAAATTGTTATATTTAGTTGTTTTCACATTGTAGATTTCAAGTTGATAACTCTGAGAATCTATATCTTGTTGCTTTGTTTAGCTTGCTTCTATGTTGGTTAAATTGCATAGATATTGTTATTTGTGTTTTAGTGTTCAAATGTAACTTAGGAATGATCCTATAAATTCATTTGGAATATAGACGCTAGGTGGCATGACCCACTTTGGTTGTTTTTGCATTTTAGATTTCAAGTTGATAACTTTGAGAATCTATATCTTGTTGCCTTGTATAACATGTTCCTATGTTATTAAAATTGTATGAATGATATGATTTATACTAGAAATGATTTAAGGTAGCTTAGGATGCTCCCTGTGTCTCATCTTGACATAGACGTTAGGTGGCATGAGCCCCTTTAATATGTTGCACCTTAAGGTGATAAAATTATAAAATGCTAGGTTGATGCATGCTCATTTCCTATGAGTAGCTTTATGTTACTCACTCCAAAGTTACTGGGGTGTATTTCAAGTACAAGAATCAAGGTTGAGATTCTTATCATGCTTGGATGATTTGTGGACTTGAAGACTTCCATTCTTGTAAAGGTTGGCTTGAAAAGCCATTTGTAGCCTTATGTGTCAAATGTGTATATTTGATTCTAAATTTGTAATATGTGTCTAAGCACATTTTTTGATTCTCATTTTATGTATATGATATGAGGCCAAGGGCCAAACCATATTTGAAATTCATGTATATTCATAAATGTTGAAATTGCCTTAATGAGAATATTTTGAAAACCATGCATTTTAATAAGTCATTTATGCGCCGGAGTGTGCATTGGGTGTGAAATTCATTATTTAGTATTTATTTACCATGTATGAGGTGTGACCAAGAGCCAAACACCATTTTGTTTTCATTTTTGTATTCTTGTTTCACATATTGCATTTTTGGGCTAAAATAATAAAATCTGAGCCTTTAAGGGTTCATTTTCAAATCGGGCGGCATAAAGTGTGTTCCGGCATCTCCACTAGGGTTCATTTATCATGCATGAAGTGTGGCCAAGGGCCAAATGCTCATTGAAATCATTTGTTAATTTTGGATTTCAAATTTTCCATTTCAAGTTCATTTTTGCTTTTTTGGCCGTTGGGGGGTCGGATTTTGACTCGGCCATTTCCGGGAGCCGCGGACCATTCCTGCGTGCTCAAAATCACCATTTACGTTTGCGTACTTGATTGTTTTCATGAAAAACCCTCTCGTTTGTGTTTTGAGCCTTCTATGGACTCATTTCACATTTTTGTTGCATAAACCGATTTAAGGGCATTTTGGGGTTTTCCTTTAGGAATTAAATTCTAGTCTTCCAATGGTCACTTAGAAAACGTGATTTTAGGGGGGCTTTCTTCTTTGTGTTTTTTCAGAAAATGTCGTCTTAGTACCGGAAATCCTCGTGAAGTTTCAGCTTCCAATTTGCATTTTAGCAGCTTTTTTCCCGTCTTGACCAGTTTTGATCTAGGGGCATTTTAGGGATTTTATGGTGAGTGTTTTTTGTTTCTTTCCACATGGTCGGATAGAAAACTCGATTTTAGAGCCGGTTTTCTTCTTCGTGTTTTTCCAGAAAAATTTGTTTAGGCCTCCGTTTCCAGCCTCAGTTCTGGAATCTCCCATTTCTTTTCTTGTTGTCAGCATGTGCATGCCCTTGGGTGCTGCATTGGGCGTTAATGGGCTTGCGCATGGGCACTGGGCGCCCCATGGCCTTCGTCGGGCTGCCACGACGTCTCAACTTCAAACCCTCGTTTCTCCCTCGTCCAGACTCCAAATCGAGTGAAATGTTTTTGAACTTGACTGATTTTTCGCTGTCTTTCCAGCGGTGTGCTCGGTTACACCTGGATCTTCCTAGATAATTACCAGTTTACCCTTTTTGCCTTGAGTGCTCGTATTTCTTCGTCATGCTGTTTCTCCTTCGTTCGGACTCCGAATCATGCGATTCTTGAGTCCATCTTGATTAGTTTTTCGTTGTCCTTCTAGCGGTGTGCTCGGTGGCACCAGAATCCATAGTTTTCAAAAATGACTATTTTACCCCTGGGGCTTATTTGTCATATTTTCGATCTTTTGCTTCCGCATCAGTTCTCATTGAGTTCCACAACCTCATGGAACGTCACTTTGACTTCTTAGAGTCTTATTTTCTGTTTTCACTTTTGCATTTCGGATCCGTTACCAGATCCTCCTTTCGGTTCATCACTGACGCACTGGCCTAAAAACCAGGGCAGTCATAGTTTTACTCACAGGATAGTACTTTTTAACAAATTCTTGTTGAAATTGGACCCATGAAGTGATTGAATTAGCAACAAGAGAGTTCAACAAATATTTTGCTTTATCTTTCAAAGAGAATGGGAAGTGAAGCATATGAAGTGCATCTTAGGGAAAGTCCCTTAACTTGATGGTGGACCAAATTTATAAAAACTCATCAAGATGTTTATAAGGATCCTCATTATCAAACCCATGATATGTTGGAAGCATTTGAATTGTGGTAGATTTGATCTCATAATGATGAGCCTTAACATTGGGCATTATAATACATGATGGAGATATATATGTAGAGGGCACAAAATGGTCCCTAAGAGTCATTGGTGCTAAATTTTCATTTTCAGCATTAACATCTCCGAAATTGTCATGTTCATTAGCCATTTTATTTACTTCAATTTCAAGTTCTCTTAAAATTTCAAGATCCCTAAGGTTCCTACTTTGCTGCCTAAGAGTTCTTTCAAGTAAAGCAATATCAATTGGTTCCTCAAGATGTGGTAAAGACAATGATCTACGACCTACCATCAACTATCAAACACAACAATCACAACAACCCTTCACCAATACATCCGCATACATTGATCCCTTTCTCCTTAATTCAACAATAATGAAAACAGATTAAATTGGCCACGACAAGGACATATGCTCTGAATAAAGCAAGAAATTACACTAGCCTCGACAAGGGCCAAACAAAGAATAACTAGAAACTTCAAAAACTTACACAAAGTCTTTAAGACTTCAAATTTAACAATTAAATCTCCTAAAAGTCTTTAGTCCCTAGCAACACAAAAACATCAAAAACATGAAAATATATATATATACAATCAAACAATGAAGTAATTTTTAAATTCTGATTACAAAACCGTATGCAATCCCCGGTAACGGCGCCAAAAAGTTAATACGCACAAATGTTTACCACTTAAAAATACCACTTATAACAATAACATATTCATCATTGTAGATTAATGCTATATAGGGGGTTGTCGAACCACAAGGATTGCTAGTTTATGGCAAACAGAATTGTAAAATTATTTCTTAATTTGATAACAGAGATGATAATTCAATTGGTTTGTCACTTAACCTATGAATTTAAAATTTCATGAAACTGTAAATAATGCGATTAGAATGGATTAAACTTATAAAGAGAAGGCTAGGGAATTGACTTCACCTCAACCTCATAAACATGTTAAATTCACACTCGACTTGGGGATAGACAATTATATATATAAAATGATGTGTAGAAGCATAAAACTACCATAACATCATCAAGAAGATTATACATTCAGGACTAAGCATAACCCATCATTGGTTAGCATGGTTCATCCACCTAAACTAGATTGTGGTATGAACCATCTTCCCTAGGCATGGCCTATCAAGGTCCTTCAATGGTTTGTTGCAGCACATGAAATCAATTAAATATCATAGATTATCTTCAGTTAGTATGGACCATCTACCTAACTACATTAATCTAAAGGTGTAGCATGGTCCATCTTCCTTTAGCATAACCTATATAAATGCTCAATTACATGCCAATATAACCATTCCATAAATTCTTTCCCATTGTCACTATAGGAAATCAAGTGTAATATTTGTATCAATGTGATTTCTAAGATAAGACAACAAATCAATTCAAATATATATTCAAATGATAATCACATACATCAATTCAATGCAAAGTACATTAATTCAATGTAAATACTTCTAATTTATGAAACTGAATATATACAATAAAAATTCCCAAATTAAAATACAAATCAACACATGTTTACTTGGTTTAGGTTACATCAACTCCCTAGAAAGGGATTTAGCCTCTCATAGATATGGCAGCAACCTCCAAGATTGAAGAAGAGAAATAAATCCCTTTTCTCACCATTATTGCAAAAATCAGCCAAGAACCCTAAGAAAATCCTCTCTCACACAATATCTTTTCAAAACCAAAAACTAACTGACTTGATACAAGCCTTTGCCCCTCCTTTATCCTTACATGAGTTTCCAAATAAGAGAATTCATTCAAAATTTGAATTTTCGCTCAAGATAGAATAAAATCGGACTTAATTAAAATGGGGGCCCATAGCCTTGCGTCCGGACGCGAAGAAGGCGTCCGGACGCGAGGTCTTGATGGTTTGGTGTCCGGATACCAAATGCTGCGTCTGGACGCGAGGTATTGAAATGTTGGCGTCCAGACGCGAGGCATGCTTCTTCGGCTTCTTCTTCTTTCTTTAGCTTTGATTGCATCCATCACCTATTCAGGTCATTTCTCCTTGAAACCCACTTGATATGTAGGCCAGATATGACTTGTGCTCCAAAAACCCTTAAAACTTTATTCTTATTCCTTTTTTGCAGTAAGACTTGCAAAGACTTAAAAATATAAAAATGCAGTTAATCTATATACATAGATCAAATAATAAACTTAACTAATGCAATTAAGGGCGCTTAAATATGCAATATTTGACGCTTATCATTTGATTGCTCTATACTTTGGGATTTTAACTATTCATGTATTTTGATTGCACGATTTTGAGCAATTGACTTAGATGTTCTAAGCGATTGAGATTTAAATGAAATAAATTAGTTTTTGAGAAATTAATACCTTGTCTTAGATTTGATTCTTCTTAAACTATATTCAAGCTATTTTTATTGGGTGAGATTGGTGGTTAATTCAAACATTTTTTGTGAATGAATGTTTTCATAGTCTATGCTTAGGGAAGACGAGTTATACTGCAACATTAGTTAGAAGTAGGTAGGTAGATAATTCATGCCAACCGAAGATAGTTTATCATTAACTAAAATTCATGAATCATCTTTCTTTAAATTGAATTTAACGAATATTATTGAGTTTAATTCCGTATTATACATAAATGTTGAAATCCCAAGGTTGAAGAGTTGACCATAATATGAGTTACATGGTGAAGCCAATCCCTAAAATCTTCTCTCTCTGATCTTAATCTTTTAATTAGTTTATTTTGTTCATATTATTGAATCATAACACACAACAAACAAAATCCTTCTCCTAAATTAAAATTGTATTAAAAGACAAATGATTCGTACTATTGCGAGTGGTATTTTATGATTGAAAATATGTGTACATCACTTGGTACAACCAAGTTTGAATTCACAATACCAAACACTTAATTACAATTAGTAATCCCCAAAATTGAAAGACAAGAGGTTTAATTACACAAACTTATGGCTCATCTAAGCCCTAAGTGAAGAACTTGCTACTTATGGAAAAGATAGATGTCATTATGGTGGTCTCACAAGCCATTTAGTTTGGGTTCATCTTGTTCTTCTTCTTCCTTACCCTAAAGAGAGAGAGATCTAGAATTCTCCTTTAGCCTCCAAATTCTAACCTCCTTTGTAAATAGGCTCAATCTTGTATTTATAGATAACTCTTATGAGTCAAAATGAGTCTGATCCATACATCTAACTGAGGTAATCCCACGCACCATGGCTCCTCATAATTGAAACCCAAAAAATGAACTTTAAATGATTTTGCCCGATGCACGATCGATTGTGAATTTCCCACGATCGATCATATTTTTCCCAGTATCGATCGTGCTTTTCCAAGGATCGATTGTGAATTCCACAATTGATCGTGAATTTAACTTTTTCCTTTTTTTTGGTGTTTTCATTCTTTGTTGCATTTTGGTTGACTCCAAAAAGACTTTAATGTACTAGAATGAACCCTTTTTCAATATAACAACTTGGAAATGACAATAACGCAAAAAAGTACTACATAATGAATAAAGAAAGGACTAAAGTGCTTACAATCATAAGAATAAAGGCCAAAATGTGCATATTTTGGCACTCATCATGATAATTATAAAAATAAAAGTTAATTCTGCACGTTGCAGTACCAATATTTATAATAATAGAAAATCTAACTAAAAAAAAAGCCTAAAACATAAAGAAATCTAACAGCAAAAGTAAAATAACACTAAAAATAAGCTTTAAAATAAAGTTTCTTTAAAAAAATTTTAAAACAAAAATGAAATATAATAAATAAAAAATACTAAATCTAAAATTTAAGAGGAATCAGACTTTATTTAGGCCTCGAACAAAAAATCAAAAATAATCAATAGGCCTCCTATAACCTAATAAAACATGATTTTGGAGCCCTGAACAATGGTTTTCAGCAGAAAACCAACATGACCTATAAGTTATAGCTAGTGGGGTTTTTCTCAATGCGTTGTTTCTACCCATACAACACTATTGCTTTGTCAAAAACGGACTTGTCGAACTGTTCAGAATTTTGTTTTACATCAGTCCCCTCTACTTCAAAAAAACTTGTCCTCAAGTTTGGCTGTGAATAACATGAATTATTGCTTACCACAAAATCATATTGTTCACAGCCATGTGAATATCCAAAGCACAACACCAAAGTGTTTTCATTAGCACCTTTATGAATAAAAACTTCTTCACTAGCAATTTGTTCCAATAATGATCCTTCACCAATTTGAATCTCAAATTCATCAAAACCATCTTGGATATACAATTTAAAATTTTCTTTGGCCCCATCATCAATGATTCAGATTTTTCGCTTCCAACATCAAACTTCTTGTCACCATCTTCTTCTTTTGTCGCGTTAAATTCCTAACGGAATAAACTTCAACAATAAGAGGTGAAACAAAAAAATTCTTCGCATGATTAATCTTATAGTAAGGTGGAAGAAACTTGGCTTGCAAAAGACGTTTCATCTTCAACCAATATCGTACCGGTGTTTTTCTTTGTCATGTATGAGAAACTCGCAACTGTTCCCACCAATTAAAAGTTATTCCTTCCAATTTCTATGCTACCGTGCTACCTTATTTTCCTCTTTAATTTTCATGTAATCAAAGAACCTCTCAAAATTGATAAGTACTCAAATGTTACACATTTTAGCATCTAAGGTAGGGTATTTTAGCTCTTTCATCTATTTTACTTTCCCATTTTAGTTTTAATTTGTGTTTTTGTCTATTTCAGGTCAATAAGGTTCAAATAGGCTAAAAAGAGCCTATTAGCCACTTTTCGGAGTCAAAGAAAATTCGAGAAAAAGTCAGAAAAACTACACTGGACAGTTTTTGATCGGTCAAAGACTTAACCACAATCGATTGAAAGATCTCCGATCCATCGAAATTAAGGTAGTGCTAAGTCAATGGATAAGGTTTCCAGGTGTTAAGATATTTGTGCCATATCATCGTCGATTAATCGAAGTAAGTTTCGATCCATCGAAGCCATATTTGATCAATCGAAGCGCAGTGAACTATTTAATTCTAGAGCGCGCCCGAACTCCACCAACTTTTGTAGCTGCGAGATTGCACCAATCAAAGGCCTATTTTCTGACTTGTTGCCTACTCAAAGAGGCTTCTATTTTTAAAAAATTGAACTATTTGTTAGGGGATCTTCATATATCTTTATTTTTACATTATAATTGAATATTCTCTCTTTAGAAAAAGTTAGAGATTAGGGTTAGAAGAAAAAAGGAGAGTGGAGGCACCAAGAACACACTTGAAGATCTACACACTCTCTCTCTAGAATTCATCAATGAAGAAGAGGAAGAAGATGAAACCATGTTTGGAGATAGCCCTTGAGGGTTTCATGAACACATCCACCTCTTCCATGATTAGCTAGGCTTCTCCTTGGGGTTTAGATGAACCCTAAACTTATAAATTAAACCCTTTCTTGACTTTTTGAGGAATTTATCTTGTGATTAATGCTATAACTTTGTACATAAAATGAATCTTGGTTTATCTCTATGATTCCTTCGGTTTAATTCATCCATTTAATTCTCTAGTTTAGTTACATGTCTATTTGTAATTAATTAAAGATTATATCTCTATGATTTATATGGTTTAATTCTTCCTTTTGATTCTCTTTGCGATTACATGTTGTTTTACGTGTGATTATTTGGGAATTGATCTCTACACTAGTTTCTCTATGTTAATTGCATGTTTATGTGTGATTTTAGTGATGGCTATGCATGGTTTTTATTGAATGGGTTTGTCAATTAAATTGATGGATTATACTTATGCTTGATGGGTTGTTCTATAATTTAATTCATGTTTGTAGATAGGTAGACAATTTATGCTTGATTTGATATTCCATGGCATATTGTTTCAAATTCCATAATTATCTAGATTGATGTGTGCTACAATTGTACTAATTTGATGGGTTATGCTTAGAATTGATGAGTTGTGCTACACTTAGT
The DNA here is from genome assembly GCF_030987335.1 of Cornus florida. Classification (NCBI taxonomy): domain Eukaryota; kingdom Viridiplantae; phylum Streptophyta; class Magnoliopsida; order Cornales; family Cornaceae; genus Cornus; species Cornus florida. Next base: position 53,017,461 of record NW_026775574.1, on the reverse strand, counting down.
TTATTTGTCGGTTAGGTAGACATTTCATTCTTGAATTTGATGGCTTATGCTTAATATAGCAATTGGTAGTTTCATTTTGTTCACAAAAATGTTTTCCCTAATTAGTTGAAAGTGTGTGGTTTAGTGAATGAGCTTGGTGGTGATTCCAACACCCCAAGACCTCTCTTTCTACCATTCAAACCCTATCTCATTTTAGTTATTTTAATAACATTTTAATTTCATTGCACCTCAGTTTAATCAACCAATCTCTACTTGCAATCTTGTGATCCACTAAAGTCAAAGTTAAATTCCAACACATATAATCTCTTGGGAGGATCCTTTCTCACTCATACTACATAGTATAGGTATTAAGCGGTTTATAAATTTAAAGTATGATGCCCACTTGACACTAATTTTCAAACTCAAAGTGTTGTGCATTATTTTGTGCACACGCTCGGGTCACATCAAAAATCTTCTAGCCAATTCAAGAAATCTTCAACATGAAATAAACCATCAGAACTAGAAGGAAAATTCTTAGGATCATAATCCATATAATTAGAATATATTCGCGTGTATTTATAACCCTCAAACACGTCTTCAATGCAATCTTTATCATCATCACTGAATTCTTGATCGTAGGCTAGCTGTCTACACGATGGGATGGGGTAACAATTCCAAACAGGTTCTTCGTCAACATTATGCACCCTATTGCTCTCGCAATTTTGCTCCAACTCACATTACTTGATTATCTTGCAACGTTCGTTAGGTTTTGTGATGTTTCCGGTTTTTGTCATTTTTTATTTTTTTTCGAATTTCGTTGACGCAGGGGTATTTTCGTCCTTTCACGTTTTGCGTACGGGATTTTAGTTGGGTCTATTCGCATTTTGTTCATTTAATTTTATATAATGTATGTAGCATTCATGTGGTGCATTTTATGTGTGTGAGGTGTAAATTGAAGTAAAAGAAAAATGGAAAAGAAAAGAATTTTGGCGGGCCCCACCACTAAGCCTTAAGTGGCTAGAGACCATTTTTGGTCTCTCAAACTCTCTCTCCCCGTCACTTTTTCTCTTATTCTCTTTCTTCTTCATTTTTTTTTCATTTTGCTTCAAATCTTTGGAGCTTAATTGTTTCTTCATCTCTTGTTGGAATTGGGTGCCGTTTGAGGCAAAACGACGAGCACGACGAGCTCTACGCATCCATACAAGCAATTTCAGTTTTAGTGCCCTCCTTGGAGTTCGAATTTGAGGACCCATTTTTAGGGTTTTGGTGCAAACTTGAGGTAGGGGCATCTTAATTCATGTTTTCTTGCTCTTTTGTGTATTATACCTTCCTTGTGTGATAATACGTTTAATTTAAGAGTTAATTGTATCAATGATTATATTATTGATGTCTAGAGAATTTCATGATATTGAATGTAACTTGTATTATGTGAAAAGCATGTCTAGATGCTACCTTGTTGTGTTTAATATGATGATAATCCATCTTGAAAATGTGGAACATGATATAAGCTTGATTGGTTGTTGTTGTTCTTTAAATGTCTTAATCACCATGGAACATATATACACAAATGCATCATTGGGTTGCATGAAATAGGAGAAATTGTTTTGAATTAAAAATGGGGAGTTTTGGGAAGAATGTTTTGATGAAAATGTTTTGGAAAACCCGGTCGCTGCGGAGTTACCAACGGACCGGTAGGTTAATGTAATCTAGAGGGAACTAGGGAGAGTACCCTAGCGTGGTTGAGCTATCTGGGCCCCATAATGACGCTGCGGAGTCACCAAAGGTTAGGGACAGTAGCCAATCCTTCTCTCGGCGCTGCAGAGTCACCAAAGGGGGTGACATTAACAGTTTACAAGAGTTGGTTTTGAGAAAAGAAAATGGGGAGCGACATTGGCATGCATTTGCATTCCACGGCATTGCATTCTTTGTATTCGAATTTGGTTGGAATGTAGTATTAATCCCCTATGTTACACGCTTCCTATTCCCATTGGCCTATGCTTTGATTGGATTCACGGGGACCCAAGACGCATGTCTTAGGTGTCACCTACTGAACATATAGCTCACCCTACTATATATCTTTTTTTCAGGTCTTGGAAAAGAATCGGCGGATGCCAATCCACCTCAAAATTGAAAGTTGTTAGAAAATGATTTTTGCTATTTTGTATTTGGCCATTTCATGTATAATCATAGTTTTTTTTGGAAAATGTAAATAAGTTTGCAATTATGGCCACTGGATAATGTAATTAAGTTTTATTCAATCACACGCCTTTTGTGTATTTAAGTAACGTGTGGTGTTGATGGTTGTGGCATTTTTATTTGATGTTAAAATGAAATTAACTTTTAGTTACACTAAATCCTCTAGTGTATTTTAGTGACTTGTGGTAAATTACGTTATCAACGTGGGGTTATTATTGCAATTAAATGTTGAAATGTATCTTAGTTTATATACGTGATTGTAGTGGCACAATGTTTGGACAGTGGGTGAGGATAACCCAAACCAGTCGACGTGTAGCTTCCTATACGTCGACCAATATCCTGACATTAAGCATTTTAAACGTGAATGACCAAACCAGTCGACGTATGGCTACCATACGTCGACCGGTATCTTACAGTGTGGTAATCTTGTACACGTTCCAAACCAGTCGACGTATGACACCCCATATGTCGACCGGTATCATGTCCCAAACCAGTCGACGTATGGGGGCAGTGGGTTTTCCACTGTTCATGCCCAAACCAGTCGACGTATGGTGTGGAAATGTCGACCGGTTTATGTTACTTAAGTAATATGTGTTTAGTTTTCCAAATTACACATTGGCACCCAAGTGAGGTTCCACGTAATTATTTTTATGACCCAAATAAGTGCAATAATTATGCTTTGACCACCGAAAAGACTACATTGCCCCGAAACTCATTTTAATTGTTACGTGACACACGTAAATGACTATGACGTCCTTTGGGTCTTAATTTATGGAATTATGGTAAATTACCATCTTACCCTTTTTGGACCTCGACATTTAAATTTAATGTGAAATTACCGTTTTACCCTTGGATATTTTTGGGCCGGGTTAGGACCCGTTTAATGATCCGGATCCATGAGGAGCTGGGTCGTTACAGGTTTTATGTTGATAGCCTTGAAATTTGTCCCTAGAAGGAGCCACTCTCTGCTGATCTTCGTTGCCAGTGAGGTTGCCGTCACCACATTCATCTGCCATCAGACCAGGAAAATATAAGGCTCTAATAATAACTGACGTAAACGGAAGCAATAAAGTTGTTCACAATGAACAGTTTACTTTAATTCACAAATTAGGTGTTTTGAATCCGCAAAGCTAAGAAATAATCAAGAGAAATCTGATATGTTATTGATAATTGAATGAATAAAAGTTAATTCTGCACTTTGCGTTGTAGTACACGTATTTATAATACTTCATAGAAAACCTAACTCTAAAAGAAAACTTAAATATAAAGAAACCTAATAGCGAAAGGAATATAACACTAGAAATACGCCTAAAAATAAAGTTTCTCAAAAAATTCTGAAAAAATAAAATAAAAAATAAAAAATACTAAATCTAAAATTTGAGAGCAATCAGACTTTGTTTAGGCATCGAACAAAAATTGAAAAATAATCAACAGACCTCCTATAACATAACAAAACTTTTTTCAGAACCCTAAACGAAGGTTTTCAGCGAAAAGCCAACATCACAACAAGCTAAGGTTAGTGGGTTTTTCTCAATACATCGTTTCCACTCAAAACATACTATTGATTTGTCAAAAATGAACTTGTCAAACTACTTGTCGAACAGTTCAAACTAAAAAACTATACCTAATTTTAGTCAAGTCAAAAAAATAAAAATAAAAATAAATAAAAATTATTACTACCATTAGCCCATCCAAAAAGATATTAGCCCACCCCACTCAAAATTCCCCGGACCGTTCTATATCATATTCCTTGAAATTATATGCAGTCTACCATCATAAACTTTCCCGGTCCCCCCAGTCAAGAAAGTCACCTAACAATTTGTCCCCTTCAAAAATTTTCCATAGATACCTTAATAATTGGTAAACTGACAGGTCAACCCCAAGTCCATCTACTATCTCAATTATTACTCTTCTTTAGACTTGGTATGTTGTTGGATGATCATTTTCCAAAAAAAATATGTTGTTGGATGATCTCTCTCTGGTGTGTCTCTCTTTGTGCATGCCCTGTTAGTAGCGTCCATTGATCTCGCCTTCAGTCCTTCCCTCCCTATGAATCATCGTTTTTGACGAGCTAGATTGACAATGCTCTTTACAGGTACGTTACGGTTGGTTTCATTAGACTCCGTTTGTCTTTTGAAGCTCTGGTTTTACATATATTTATATATAATTTTCATTATTAGATATACATAGAAAGCATTGCTTATGAATTCATCCAATAGATTCAAAACACTGGTATCAATAGATCAGTCAAGTCCTAACTTTTTAATGTAATATATATATATATATATATATATATATATATATAAATTGAATTAGTTGCAAGCGCATTCATGTATGTGGAGAATAGGCAGCTTATGGAAGTGTTCCCAGAAAGGGCAAAGAAATTGTGGAATTATTGGGAGCTGCGTGTCATGATGCTTGTGAGCCTCACCTTGCAGATAATACTAATTGTGCTTGGAGACCGAAGAAAGTATCTTGGCAGGACTCGGGTCAGAGTCATTCTTTGGTCTGCCTACTTAATGGCGGACTGGGTTGCAACCGTTGCCCTTGGCATTATCTCAAGAAATTATACTGGCCAACAACAAAGCAAAACACCGTCTTCTGGAGGGGTTAAAACTCAGAATGCCACAAACGAGCTCATGTCATTCTGGGCACCATTTCTTCTGCTGCACCTTGGCGGTCCTGATACCATCACGGCTTACTCTCTGGAAGACAACGAGCTCTGGCAGAGGCACATGCTGGGACTGGTGGTTCAGACCGGAATGGCACTCTATGTCTTTCTCAGGGCCTGGCCGGGTTCTTTTTGGCTTCCAATTTTGAGCATGGTCATGCTTATTGCTGGTCTCATCAAATATGGTGAGCGAACCTGGTCACTCAGATCTGCAAACAGCGAGCATCGTCGTGACTCGATGCTCACTCCCCCTGATTCAGGCCCTAATTATGCCAAATTCATGGAGGAATTTACTTTGAAGAAGGCTGAGGGGTTCCATGTGGAGGCCGCTGAGGTAATTGAAACCCGGGTTCCCACTGACCAATTTCCTAATGATAATGATGCTGGTGGAGGTGAATTCATACTCAAAGCATACCTTCTGTTCCAGACATTTAGGCGTCTGTTTGTAGATCTCATCCTTAGTTTCCAGGATCGACGCAGCAGTCGATCCTATTTCGAAAGTCCCAAAAATAACCCTGAAAATGCTTTCCGTGTGATTGAGGTTGAACTCGGATTTGCCTTTGACATTCTCTACACTAAAGCACCGGTGATATATACTTCTGCAGGCTGTATGTTTCGCCTTTTGAGCTTTTCTTGCACTTTATCGGTGTTGGTGGCTTTTGTCTTACTATCTGACAACGATAGATACCACACAATTGATCTACTAATCACATACCTACTGATGGTGCTGGCAGTTCTACTGGAAATATATGCTGCCATTCTAATGCTCAACTCAGACTGGATGTATTATTATTCTTCGACTAGACAGAGCAAATCTCGCAGCTTTAAGATCTTCTCTTGCTTGCTACAACCCAAGAAACAGAGGTGGTCCAATTCAATGGCACAGTATAATTTACTGAGCTTTTGTCTCCGACATAAGCCCCCAATTTTCCTTGAAGTCCAAAGTTTCCTTGGGATCAATAAACTTCGAGAAAAGCATTGTTACAAGACATATGAAAAGGTTTCCCCCAACATGAAAGAACTGATCTTCAAACATCTGTTGAATTTGCCTTGCAACCGCGCTGATGATCCTAGTGCTTTATGTATCCGGAGAGGTAGTTTTGTTCTTAGGGATTATAATTGTCTCTCAGTTGATTGGGCAACCAAGATGGAATTCGACCAAAGCATTCTTATCTGGCACATTGCTACTGACCTCTGTTACTATTTGGATTGTGGGAAAGATCTAGCAGATTCGGTTAGTATCAGTCGTAAACAAAGCAAGCATGTATCAGACTATATGTTATATCTTATGGTCATGTGTCCTTCTTTGTTGCCAATGGGAATTGGAATGATCAGGTTTCGTGACACCTGCGCTGAAGCCGAGGAGTTCTTTGGAGAAAGAAATATTTCAAAAAATGATTTTGCTTTAGCCTGTGAGAAGTTACTTCAGGTGAACACTGAAGTATTGCCGATTAAAGTGAAGGGGGACCGAAGCAAATCTGTGTTGTTTGATGCTTGCCGGCTTGCAAAGTCATTGCAAAACAAGGAAAATAAATGGGAAATTCTGAGTCATATGTGGGTGGAAATTCTAGCATATGCTGCGACTCACTGTAAAAGCAGTCACCATGCTCAGCAGCTCCGAAAAGGTGGAGAACTTCTGACTCATGTCTGGCTTCTAATGGCACATCTGGGAATCACAGAACAGTTCCAAATTTCTCAAGGCCATGCTAGAGCTAAATTGATTGTGAAGTAGGTAGCTAGGAAGCCTGCAATGTTGGTGGTAGCGAAGGACAGACCAGTAACATACGGATGTTTGGTGAGTGTAAGGTACTTGATTGCCACAAGATTGCTTGATCTGGTATAATGAGGCTTGAATTTACTTAAGCTAGTTGCGTTCCTTTGCATATCTATTAAGGCATGCAATGTCATGTAACTTACCTTTTTATCTTGCAGCAGTTGTAGTAGCATGTTGGTGCAATGTAGCATCTTTTAGAATTAATGAATAGAAGAAATTTTTAAGACGGTGCTGCTTAATATAATGGCCATTGTGGTGTGTTTATTGCACCAATGAGTTTTTCTTTTTCTTTTATTATTATTATTTTTTTGTTCATTTTACTTTCTTTAATTATACCTTTCTCAAATGCCTTTTATTTTAATTATTTCTTTATTTTTATTCTAAGACACAAATGTATTCCTCATGAGTTATGAAACACAAGATATAAATACTGAATCTAAAACTGCCAAGAATTGATTCAAATGCTTAAGGATTTTATGCAGATGCCTTTTCTTTTAAGATTAGGAGTTAAAAGGAAGAAGACATTTACTCAAAGATGAGATAGTAAAAGCTGATACGATAACTATTTTAGCTCTTACCCACCTTTCCCCAAGCAATGGAGTTAGGGTCAGACTTTTTTATTTTATATGAATAAAACTAACCACAGAATGGTGTGATTAACATTAATAACAAAGTGGATCAACTATGGCTTCGAAGGTGGACTTGAAGAAGGCATATGATTATGTGTAATGGGGTTTCATTCAGAGAATGTTACAGAAGTTTGGTTTTAGTGATAAATGGATCAGTTAGATTACAAAGTGTATTTCATCTTCCAAGTTTTCCATCTTGTGTAATGGAGTTCCAGCAGGATTTTTTTTCAGCTTCTAAAGGTATTAGACAGGGTGTCCTCTATCTCCACTATTATTCTCCTTTGTCACTGAATACTTTAGTAATTTGATGGAAAAGGCTATAGAGGAGGGTAGGATTAAGCTTTATAAGGTTGTTGCTCAGGCAAATATGAAGATCTCTCATGCTTTCTATGCTGATGACTTGCTAATGGTGGTCAAAGCTGACATTCCTTCTGCAAAGGCCATTGTAGATGTCTTTAAACATTTTCAAGAAGTTACAGGGCTGCAGGTCAACAAAGAAAAGAGTTCTGTAATCTTTTCTAAATCTGTGAGGGGAAAAATAAGATTGGCTAATATTTTACAATTTCAGATTGAAAATTTTCCCTTCAAGTACCTGACCATTATCAAATAATTGTTTGAAATGTGGTGATTTCAGGATTTTGCTTGATAACATTAATTTAAGGTTGGCACATTGGAATACCATCAATCTATCTATTGCAGGGAGGGTTGAATTACTCAGGTCTGTGTTGTTCTCTTATTTATATCATTGGGTATTTGGTTTTAAAATCCCATGGGAAGTGAAGAATAGTCTGGCGAGGAGGTTTAAGCATTCCTTGTGGAGTGGCAAACATGATGTTTAAAAAATTTCTCAAATAAAGTGGAGTCAAGTTACTTTATCTATTTCTGAGGGAGGTTTCAACATTAGAAGAACTAAGGATATTGATGAGGCTGCAAAAATTGCTATCTGCTAGGATTTTGTTCAGAAAAAAGACAAGTTGTGGATCAAATGGTTACATACAGTATACTTGCAGAGGGTTTCTTTCTGGAATGTGATTCCTAAGGGTGAAGATTCAACTGTTTGGAAGCAAATAGTAGGAGTTAGGCAGCTGCTTTTGAATAATATTGATTTTAAAATTGGAGATGGTATGGAATTCAAGTTACTAACTGACCCTTGGTGTGAGAACCAAACATTGATCCAGAGAGTTGGAGCTACTATTCTTAGGCAAGTGCACAAAAATCTTCGAGTTGCTGATATTATGCAATCTGGTAATTGGGTTATTCCTGATTTTATGCCTGAAGAAGTTGTAACAGAGATTCTAAGAGTCAAGATTAATTCTGGGAAGGATATGATTGTGTGGAAGCATGGTATTTTCACTCTGAAATCAGCTTGGAATATTTGCAGATCTTCAAGTCAGAACCTGAATTGGAGCTGTTTTGTTTGGAAACATAATAGGCCTAGAATTGCAGTAGTGGTTTGGATTATATTGCATAATAGAAATTTGTCATTGGTTAACTTGTAGAAACGTGGAATTACTCTGACTTCTATCTGTCATAACTGTTGGCAGAATGAGGATTCTAATGATCACTTATTTTGTCTCTATTCCTATGCTCATAGTATCTGGCTGGAGTTGTTTGGTTTTCTGCAATTAGAGCTGCCTACATGGACTTCTTTACAACAGATTTTGGAGTGATTCAGCCAGCAGTTTATCAAGAATTCTCTCAGGTCTAAAATTTTAAGTTCCATATTTACAACAACTGTTTGAAAAATTTTGGATGGTAAGGAATGCAGTGCTACATGAGGGTGTTAAGGAACAAGCTTCTTATATTGCCAAGAATATTGTGTGGGAGGTCTTGTCTTACCTCTCTCGTAGCTTAGATGACTTCAGTCTTGTGTTTTCACGATTTCGAGTCTTTTGTTTTTTCCCAGTATTTACTGGAAATGGGCTTTATCTAGGCCTTGATTTGTAAAAGGAGGTATGCCTCCTTATGTACTTGTACAATTTTTTATTTTTTATTTATATATAAAATACCCCATTGAGGAAAAAAAAAAAAAAAAACATTAATAACAAAGCTACAAACGTACAAGGATTAAAAGAGGGCATAACCCCTTAGTACAAGCTGAAATGGAATAAGCGCCATTTCCAATAATAAAAATAAAAATAAAATACATTGAAAGAAAAAAGATAAAAATCTATTCAAATCAGAAATCATGAAGGCTGGAACAAGGTTAAGACATCCTCAATAGACTAATGAAAAGGCAACAAGACTTCCCAGTTAACATTGAGCGCTGCAGCAGAAGGCTGGCCAGTCCTTAAAACTCATGTACCAGCATGCCTCTCTTTCCACATACTCCTGATTGTGGTAGAAAAAATGCAGGAAAGGATAGAGCACTTAAACTTTTTCGGACAGTGACTCTTAAAAACCATTCCATAAGGCTGGCCAAAATCGGAAGCTGTGGCAAAGGAATACAGAGATATTCAAAAAATTTACTCCAGATCTGCTGGGCATAAGAACACTTCCAAAACAGGTGGTCATTACTATCCTTATTAGAATAACAGCGATGACATATAGCTGTGAGGCAAAGCCCCTCATTTTGAGATTAACAAAAGAGAGATTCCTATTATGAAGAATCAAACAGACTTTTATACAAACTCTAGGCCTGCAAAATTCCCAAACTAGCCTATACCAGTCTATCCTTTCTTCCTTTAACCTTGAGGCATTCCAAACTGACTTCAATGAGAATTTCCCATGTCTCCATAACCTGGTCATGCTGACTCTTCTTATTAAAGTTATCATGCTGTTAGAGAAGGAAGCTTGGCACTTCCACCTGCCATTAGTTATACTGGAAGAAACAGAAGCTCACTTATCAAACCTACACACCAGGGATCATACAATTAATTGAAGGAAGAACCAGACCCCACTTAGTGGTCTCACCTCCGAAATTTGTCTCCAAACAGCAGAGTGCTTCTATTGTTCTGAAATTGGCCAAAAAAGACGTGACTGAAAACCTTACATCTTCCATTTAATGTAAACACTGCATGTCCAGGGGATTTTATATGCATAACACCAATAATACAAGAAAGACGTGACTGAAAACCTTACTAGCTCCACCCTATCAGAAGAGAGAGTTTACCGCAGTTCCATCCTGCTACTCTGTTAGATATCTTGTCCAAAAGAGGACAAAAACCTGCCTTCTTCAAAGATTTATAAAAAATGGCACACCAAGATATCCAAAAGGAAAGGAGATCAATCTGAACTGCAAAACGTACTTCATTCTTCTTTTCCTTCTAACAACTTTGGAAAAGATGATAATACTTTTCTCTCTATTGATCTTTAAACTAGTGGCTGTTTTGGAAATCTTCAAACACCTGCAATAACTTTGGCAATCGCCGCACTCCTAACGTGGACCTCATCTTCATCCAATTTAGAGAAGTAATCGATTACTGTTAGCCCCTTGACATTTGTCCAAGGGAAGACATGGTCATTCAGGACCATGCCATGTCTTAGGGATCACTTTGGCCTTGTTGGAAATATGGGGGTTTGCCAAAGAGAGGTTAGTGACAGCCTTGACAGCCATGAGAATGCTCAGTGTGCCCTGAGTGGGCTATCAGCGTGCACAAAAGGATGCTCAGGTGCTCAGTGGCATTTTTGTAATTATGATGAAAAGTGAAGTTTGGATTTTTGACCCGAGAATTGGATGGGAGGTACTTAGAGACCTTAGAAGACTGTTGGAAAAAACAGAATTCAGTTTAGAGGTCCAAAAGTTCCAAAAAGGGCATTATGACTCCTCGGCTATAGACAATATATGTTCCGGTCAGACCCCTGATATTCCTAGCAACTATACTAGGGAGGGGTATCTTGAGCTCATCAATTGGGTGATAGCATGGCTTGATTAGAGGGCTTGGTCAACATGCATGGGCACGTGTTGCACCACCCCAAGGGGGTTGCACTAGAGGGGAACATCTAAAATACCCAAAGGCAAACCGGCATGCACTAGCATACAGCAGCGAGCCCGCTGGGGTGGCGTGTAGCGGCACACACGTGGGCAGCATGTAACGCGTGCACGCACATAGCAGCGGCATGCGCATGGAAGAGCACCAGCGTACGCGCACAAAGAAGCACCAGCGCCCGTGCACAGGCGCGCACGGAAGCACGCACGGGCGTGCATGGCTTGGAACACTGTGCAGCCAGAGGCATTCAGATATGGGTTCAGACTTGTGGGCTCATGGACCGTGGCTAAGGTCATGGCATCCACATATCACTTGGTAGGTAACAGGTGTGCCATTCAAGCAATCATCCAATTAGAAAGAGGTATGTGGGAGTAGTTGAGATATGATCTGTGGCTTATGTTTAGTTGTTCCAGAGAAGCCGTGTGACTTATATTCAGTTATGATAGCATATATTGATATGTTATATGGCTTATGTCAGTTATTGTTATTGCATGTTTGTTGACCTTAAGGATTTCATCTAAGGACAATCTAAGTGTTTTGATGATAACAAACCATTAATGGTGTTTATGGACTAATGTTCACATTGAGTGTTGTAGATGATTCACATTCAAAGAAGAACCTCAATGAAGATCATAAAGACCATTCCAAGAATTCCATTACTCAAGATCACATCCATGGATAACAAAGAAGACATGAAGTTGCAAAGAAGCAAATGCAAAGTCCATCTAAAGATAGCTTGGACTACAATGAGAAAGAAAGCAACTCAATGAAGGAAGAAAACAAGTCTACCTCAAAGCCTAAAGATCATGGACAAAGCTTGAAGAAAAGGGTAGATAGCTTGGTGAGAGCTAGCTTAAATTGTAAAGTTATTTTTGAAGTAACTTCATTTGAAAGCTCATCTCTATAGGACCATGCATATCATATCATCATCTATATGCTCCTATATCCATTAGCAATAGACTATGCACTTCATTCATATACAATTGACAAATGGAGTCTTTGCTAAAGAGTGAGTTAGTTCAAGCTTGCATAAGCTTTGAAAGAACTCATCACTTGTGCTAGAAATGCTAAGACCATGCACATCAATCATATTATTCATATTGGTCAACAATTAAGACATGAGAAGCCTTTATTACCATGAGTTGGTAACGGACATTAGGACCCAGAATGCGCATCATGAAGAACTGTGTTTTTGGCTAAGTGCGAAAAATGGATTTTTGAAATAATGATTATTTCAAAATAATTTTTCCCGGTAATAACTCCTTATACTTCAACCTGCCTAATCTGATTTTATCAGAATTTTTTATCAAGTCTACATTGGTCTACACAAGGATTCATTTTTACCAACACAGTCAGAAATCCAAATTTGTGCTAAAACTGAATTTTTACATTTTGATTTAGTTTGATTTCAATTTTCTAGTATTTTTTATTAAATCCAAATGGGGGGTACTTTCTTATTTACATTGTGCAGATGTCCTGTAGAGCACTATCTAATCTGTTAACTTAGAACATTTTCTGAAGCATCATTTCTATTTCGGTCTACCGAAATAGATGACCAACTCACTTCGGTCTACCGAAATAAGAATCATAACCAAGCCTCAAGCTATTTCGGTCTACCGAAATAAAGCACCAAATCACTTCGGTCTACCGAAGTAAAAGTACTGAGAGTGATGTTCAACTGAAATCATTTCGGTCGACCGAAACAGGAAGGATGTTACTTCGGTCTACCGAACCAAGAGTACTGAGAGGGTGTTAGCCAAGCTTAAACCATTTCGGACGACCGAAACACAAGGGTGTTTCATTTCGGTCGACCGAACCTGCGCGGATTTGAATCTGAATGGCTATTTCACCTAGAACTGAGTGCCCAACAGCTATATTGTATATCAGATGTCTATAAATAGAGTTGGGGTTTTCTGGTTTCAAGTTGAGGCTTTTAAAAGGAACTTTTACAGAGTTTTTGTTCTCGTTCCTCCCTCTCCTTGTGGAGCTTTTGCTCTAGTTGTCCACACAAGGAATCACCATTGAAATACATTGCATATCATTCATGCGATTCATCTTGTAAACTTAGAGTTGAGCCTTTCATTTGATTATTTCAATTATAACTCTAAGTATGAAAGCTTTGATTTGTATATTTGTCTATTTGAGAGACATTCATTGTGAGCTTCATTATATATCCATTCTTGAGAGAAGAAGACCAAGAGGTGCTCTTGGCAAGGGAAAGCTTGTTTAAGCTATTGTAAGGGTTCTCTTTCTCAACCCGTAAAAGAAAGAAGGTGTCTCTCTAAAGAGAGGATTTGGTAGAGCTCTCCACCCACAAGAGTGAGCAATGGTTCCTTCTTAGCCGTCAAAAGAAGGAGAAGCAAGATGGCTTCATTACAAGGTCGGTTCTTCACCCGCAAGCAAGAACATGTAAAGGTTTGCTCTCCACCCGTAAGGAGAAGCCATAGTGGAATCCTTGAGAGGTTTTCTCAAGGCATGGACGTAGGCCGAGGTTGTGCCGAACCATGTACATCGCGTGTCTTTTGGTTTGCAATTTCTCTAACTCTTACTCTCTTTATTTCCCTAGCATTTTCCATTTCATAATCTTAATGCTTTATTTATGAATGCTATAAGATGAACATGTTATTTTGTATATGAGGAGGATGGGATGAATGCTTGGATTAAGTTGAATGAGTGATTGATTTTAGCTTAGACTATACGTCCTATGTTTGATTCATATATAGCTAAAATGATGTTGCATACCAAATGTTTGACAAAATGCATATTAAACACATCCTTCATCTTTAGAGTTTATATACACACCAAGTGTTTGATAAATTTGTAATAAACTCTATGACTATGTGTTTCATGTCATTTGCACCTTGAATATTAATCACATCAATATTGTGCAAATGCTAATTCTAAATGGTTAGTTGAATTGAATGCATTGAAGCTTAAAGTAATTCATTTATTTGAATCAATGATAATCCACTTAGATGCATGACTAGTAAGCATGATTCAATATACAAAATGAATTGGTCATTTGCTAAAGCAATCTACTCATGTGTAGCAATCTCATTAGATTACATTTCAAGTACTTGGTGATATCTACACTACAACTCATTAGAAAAGCATTCATCACAATGAATCATATTAGGCTCTAAAGTGTAGAGTTAAAGAAAAAGAGCTTAGAGAAACTAAATCGAAAAAGTGCCATAGTTTGCCAATGACCCTATTCACCCCCCCCCCCCCCTTTAGGGTCATTAATTGGGCAACAATTGGTATCAGAGCCTTGTCTCTAATTTTGGCCTTAACCGGCTTAGAGTTGATCCATGGCAAACTCTTTAGGAACTAGTCTTACTAAGGGTTTCATGACCTTTGACCTCCATGGTGCGTTGGAACCAATTATGATCATTAAAAGGCTAAATAAAAATTTATCTCCAAGCCTTAGATCATTATATATGGAGAGTCTTTGTAAATGATTTCATTGTACCCAAAAGACCATAAGTGATACACATTTTCCAAAAGATGACTCTAGATCATGATATGCTATATTCATGTATTGTGGGATTCTTGTTTACTTGGTACAAGTTTTCATTGGGTATGCAATTTTGTGTTTAAAGTATCATTTATTGATTGAAAATAGTTTTACTCATGCACTACAATCTTGTTATTGCTCTTGGATTGCTACACTTAGAATTAGATAAAATTTGCTTTGAAAAGTGTAGGTTTCTAGAGAAACATTACTTTCCAATGTGCTATCATTTCTTGAAATGTAAATTTGATTATGAAAAGTAATGTATCTTCCTTATAATTGTTGAATCCTTTAAGGATTTCAAATTTGGGTACCTTATTTGTCCTTACCCATTTAGGAAGAATTTTGCTCATTTTGTCATTTCTAGATTCTATCATAGATAATGCACATGGTACTCTTGTCATGATCCATAAATGAAATTGTGTTTCTTATTTATTTCATTTTGGTTCATTGAGTTGTATGTAACCACAAGCATATCTATTCCTTGAATTGACAAATGTTTTTGCATACTAAGATCACTTGAGACTCAATTTAAATTGAAGTATGTTGATTGTATGGAGTAACTCACTCGTACATTTTATTGAATTTAATTCCAAAAGGAACCTTATCAATATGTGCTAACTCATATGGACTCCTAAGGAATTGGGGTACCAAAGAATGCTACTTGAGTGTGCTTTGTAGGTATAGAAATGATTTTCACTCAAGGACAAGTGGATTCTCAAGTTGGTGCCTAAAGCACAAAAGAGATATCATGCCAAGAATTCTTCTCACTCACAAAATGGAAAGGATGCATCACATTGAGAAACATCTCCCAAGCTAATGAAGTTAGCGCCATGGGTAAAGAATTCCTTTCTCACTAATTTGGTTTTATATGAAGAATTCAGTCATGAAATTCTAAGCATGACGCTCTTGATATGCTACTTGTTGCTAATAGATATAAAAATGTCTGCGATATAGATTTTGATATTTTACATGCAAGTAGTGTGTTTTGACATATGAGTTATGAACATGCTAACATGAAATGATTCTTTATCTTTCAAATAATCTTTAGATTAACTATGTCCAATCTTTGTGAAAGATTTTTTTTGGAAGATATGACATCAAAGGAAAGCATACATTATCTCATGTAGACCATCAATGCTAATTCATTTGAACCTTATCAAATCTATTAAAGTAGCAATGTTTAAAAAGTCATCTATATGCTTTTGTGATCTTAAATGTTTTATCCATATTTTATTGTGTCACCTCCATGCATATAGAAAATGAAGTTGTTCAACTTGAAAAGGTTTAGATGGACTTGAGAAATGATAAATCATATAAGTCCTATTTTGAATACCTAAATGAATAAATCTCATTGGAAAAGCCATCTCATGAAAAATAAGAATGCGAATTTCTAATGCCTTGCCAAGAGTTAAATAATGTTCACCACCATTCATTTGATCATTCAATGGTGAATAATTCTTTGTGTTATTTAAAGGAACCAATTATTTATTAAAAGTTGATATACTTTTAACCATGTTCCTTTACCATGTGATCACATCATGATGGGTATCTTGAGTATCATTTGCAACTAAGCTAAACTACTCCCAAAGGTTACACCAAAAAGAAGAAATAGAATACATGTCTTTGTGCAAATATGACTTTCAATTGAAGCAATAAAAATATTACATGTTTTTGCATGAAATGATTTTTAATTGACTTCATTTTTAAAGTCTATGAAGAAAAATCACTCGGAATTGAAATGTATAAGATTTTGAACTACATGTTTAAAATTGTCTTTGGCCTTATGTGATTAAAATAAGCTCCTAGAGCTTTCTTTGAAAGGCTTAGCGATTTTCTCAAGATTGATGGTTTTTAACTAAATTGATATATATGTGTTTTCAAAACCATTCATGAAAATATGTTGATTGAACTTATATACTATCATTGAATCAATATTTATGTTTTGTGCAAAGAAGCTTATCTCTAGCATGTAAAATGAATTAAAATCAGCATGATAAGTAAACCTGATTTCTTCTAGAGTTTAAACTCCTCAAGTGTCATGAAATTAAATTTTATATATCTATTTGACTTTTTTAGTCTTGGGAATATGACATTCAAAAGACACTCTGTTCTAGCTTAGATGACTAATGTGATAGCAAGTGCTATTCTACTTTGATGTATCCATCTTTGAGCACTCTAGAACTTCATGTGATGCTCTCTTAAAGAATGTGTCTAGAAGAGATAGTTAGCTTATCCACATGGAAATTCATGTAGCAAATCTCTCATCACATCTCTTAAAGAAGACATTTTGGTATCAATGCCTCATTCTATACACTTCATGAGATCTTCCTTAAAGAAATATGTGTAAAAAGAAATATTGAGCTCATTCATATACCAATTATTTCTAATCATACATGATCAAGAAAATATGCTTTTGCATAATTAGAATTTATTGCACATAACTTGGGTAATGCCACCACTTGCATATATGCCTTATATGTCTCTTGCCTTGTAAGATTTTGATCAATCAACCATATGCTTATAAAAAGAAGATCTTTGGCATCAATGGCTCATTCCATATATCATTGCCTTATTGCATTATCTAGCATATCCATTAAGTGATATATAATGCAAATGAAAGCACATTTATAGGGGGAGATTATTGATAATCTCTTGTGAGGAATATTGCATGATTTGCTAAGCCTGGTTAACTTACTTTGGAAATTGTCAAACATGGTACAAAATGACTTGTTGGTCATCATATTCATACTAATGAGCTTTCATGATTTTGATTAATTTTCCCAAATCCTTGAAAATTTCAAATGAAAAAAAAAAAAAAATTCTATTTGAATTGAAGCACACTTAAATTCCTAGATTTGCCTTTACAAAGGTTTTTGCTTTTTGGCTTACTCTAATTCATGCTTCATTTTTGCTTTACAATGTATACTTTTGTATACTTTCGCCTATTTGAGTTTATGCTTCATTCTTTGGTTTATGCTTTATGTATACTTTTGTATATGCCATGAACCTTTATAATCTATTGAACTCATGCTATCAATGAAATTGGTATCTTATGATATAATTGCTTATATGCTGAACTCCAAAGCATATTATAGTCATTACCACTATATTGCCAATTCTTGATGCCATTACTTCACTATGCTAAATGATCTATGCCAAATGAAGTTGTCTAGGCCTCCCACCTTTTTGAGATGACAAAGGGGGAGAAATATGTGTGATGTGATTCAAATGCTTATTATATATATATCATTATCTCATTGTGTTTATATGTCAAATGAATGATATATATCTTTTAATGGAAGCATGTTGATAGGGGGAGATTTATAGAAATCTCTTAGAAGTTGAAATGATCTTGTATGCATATACATGTCTAAAATTCATGAAGAATGTACAAGCATACTATTTTATAACATTATGTTCATTGAATGCACTTTGATAGGGGGAGCATTTTTCAAATGCTACTCCACTTGCTTATGAACACATCAATGTTTTGTCATCATAAAAAAGGGGGAGATTGTTGACCTTCAGGATTTCATCTAAGGACAATCTAAGTGTTTTGATGATAACAAACCATTAATGGTGTTTATGGACTAATGTTCACATTGAGTGTTGTAGATGATTCACATTCAAAGAAGAACCTCAATGAAGATCATAAAGACCATTCCAAGAATTCCATTACTCAAGATCACATCCATGGATAACAAAGAAGACATGAAGTTGCAAAGAAGCAAATGCAAAGTCCATCCAAAGATAGCTTGGACTACAATGAGAAAGAAAGCAACTCAAAGGAAGGAAGAAAACAAGTCTACCTCAAAGCCTAAAGATCATGGACAAAGCTTGAAGAAAAGGGTAGATAGCTTGGTGAGTGCTAGCTTAAATTGTAAAGTTATTTTTGAAGTAACTTCATTTGAAAGCTCATCTCTATAGGACCATGTATATCATATCATCATCTATATGCTCCTATATCCATTAGCAATAGACTACACACTTCATTCATATACAATTGATATATGGAGTCTTTGCTAAAGAGTGAGTTAGTTCAAGCTTGCATAAGCTTTGAAAGAACTCATCACTTGTGCTAGAAATGCTAAGACCATACACATCAATCATATTATTCATATTGGTCAACAATTAAGGCATGAGAAGCCTTTATTACTATGAGTTGGTAACGGACATTAGGACCCCAGAATGCACATCATGAAAAACTGTGTTTTTGGCTAAGTGTGAAAAATGGATTTTTGAAATAATGATTATTTCAAAATAATTTTTCCCGGTAATAACTCCTTATACTTCAACTAGCCTAACCTGATTTTATCATAATTTTTTACCAAGTCTACATTGGTCTACACAAGGATTCATTTTTACCAAAACAGTCAGAAATTCAAATTTGTACTAAAACTGAATTTCTACATTTTGATTTAGTTGGATTTCAATTTTCTAGTATTTTTTATTGAATCCAAATGGGGGTTACATTGTAAACTTAAAGTAAATGGACATATAAATTAAAGTAAAGACATTTTCTGTTAACTTAGAACATTTTCTGAAGCATCAATTCTATTTCGGTCTACCGAAATAGAAGACCAACTCACTTCAGTCTACCGGAATAAGAATCATAACCAAGCCTCAAGCTATTTTGGTCTACCGAAATAAAACACCAAATCACTTCGGTCTACCAAAGTAAAAGTACTGAGAGTGATGTTCAACTGAAACCATTTCGGTCGAACAAAACAAGAAGGATGTTACTTCGGTCTACCGAACTAAGAGTACTGAGAGGGTGTTAGCCAAGCTTAAACCATTTCGGACGACCGAAACACAAGGGTGTTTCATTTCGATCGACCGAACCTGTGCGGATTTGAATCTGAACGGCTATTTCACCTAGAACTGAGTGCCCAACAGCTATATTGTATATCAGATGTCTATAAATAGAGTTGGAGTTTTCTGGTTTCAAGTCGAGGCTTTTAAAAGGAACTTTTACAGAGTTTTTGCTCTAGTTCCTCCCTCTCCTTGTGGAGCTTTTGCTCTAGTTGTCCACACAAGGAATCACCATTGAAATACATTGCATATCATTCATGCGATTCATCTTGTCAACTTAGAGTTGAGCCTTTCATTTGATTATTTCAATTGTAACTCTAAGTATGAAAGCTTTGATTTGTATATTTGTCTCTTTGAGAGACATTCATTGTGAGCTTCATTATATATCCATTCTTGAGAGAAGAAGACCAAGAGGTGCTCTTGGCAAGGGAATGCTTGTTTAAGCTATTGTAAGGGTTCTCTTTCTCAATCCATAAAAGAAAGAAGGTGTCTCTTTAAAGAGAGGATTTGGTAGAGCTCTCCACCCACAAGAGTGAGCAATGGTTCCTTCTTAGCCGTCAAAAGAAGGAGAAGCAAGATGGCTTCATTACAAGGTCGGTTCTTCACCCGCAAGCAAGAACATGCAAAGGTTTGCTCTCTACCCGTAAGGAGAAGCCATAGTGGAATCCTTGAGAGGTTTTCTCAAGGCATGGACGTAGGCCGAGGTTGTACCGAACCATGTACATCACGTGTCTTTTGGTTTGAAATTTCTCTAACTCTTACTCTCTTCATTTCCCTAGCATTTTCCATTTCATAATCTTAATGCTTTATTTATGAATGCTATAAGATGAACATGTTATTTTGTATATGAGGAGGATGGGATGAATGCTTGGATTAAGTTGAATAAGTGATTGATTTTAGCTTAGACTATACGTCCTATGTTTGATTCATATATAGCTAAAATGATGTTGTATACCAAGTGTTTGACAAAATGCATATTAAACACATCCTTCATCTTTAGAGTTTATATACACACCAAGTGTTTGATAAATTTGTAATAAACTCTATGACTATGTGTTTCATGTTATTTGCACCTTGAATATTAATCACATCAATATTGTGCAAATGCTAATTCTAAATGGTTAGTTGAATTGAATGCATTGAAGCTTAAAGTAATTCATTTATTTGAATCAATGATAATCCACTTAGATGCATGACTAGTAAGCATGATTCAATATACAAAATGAATTGGTCATTTGCTAAAGCAATCTACTCATGTGTAGCAATCTCATTAGATTACATTTCAGGTACTTGGTGATATCTACACTACAACTCATTAGAAAAGCATTCATCACAATGAGTCATATTAGGCTCTAAAGTTTAGAGTTAAAGAAAAAGAGTTTAGAGAAGCTAAATCGAAAAAATTCCATAGTTTGCCAATGACCCTATTCACCCCCCTCTAGGGTCATTACTTGGGCAACAGTTTTCATTTGTCAGTTTCCTAAGAGTTGGGGGATGTCCAATTGAATATATCTATCTAATGTCTAACACATATAGGTGCTTGAGAGAAGAACTGCTATGTTGTGCTGGACGAATTTGATTAGGTTTGTTAGCAAGAAAGTTGGGCTTGTCAACCTGATTTGCTCAGACCAGTTATGGGCAGTTTTACAGAGTGCCTATATATTGGTATATAGGGGGCTTAGTTTAGGAAGAGTGTGACATTGCAAGTGTCTACAATGTGAGCCTTGGTCCCTTGTATGAAATTTGTGTCCTTTGTATTTTATTGAATAAGATCAAATTTTGGGACTTGGTCCTATAAACTGTGTGTGCCTATCTTTATACTTGTGTTCTATATTGTGTGTGCGTGTTGATTTGGCTAAGACTTGGTGGCCCCAAGATCGTTACAGAGAAAAAAATTCATAGAGTGATTTTTCCCTGTAACAATTGGTATCAGAGCCCCGTTCTACGATGGCCGAAGGCAATACTAGAGAACGAGTTTCCCGGTTGGAAAATTTTGTGGGTTTTTCTACAAAAACAGAGGCAGCGGATGATGCATAGAGCCTTGTTGTTCAAATCAAAAACTTGGTTTCTGAAGTGCATATCTTGAAGAATGATCCTGAAGGGGTGGGTGATTTCATGCAGGCCATTAAAGAGCAATTGACCCGTATTATGAAGGATGTTGAGTCGCTAACAGATGCCTTCACGAAGAATTTAAAGGACATTGAAGATGAAGTGTCCCTAGAGAAGAGGGCCATTCATGGGAGTTCCAGAGGTGTTGGTGATCCTCTTTCACAGAAGATCAAGGTGTCGGATCCGAAATCTTTTAGTGGTACCCGAAATGCCAAAAAGTTAAAGAATTTCCTGTGGGACATGGAGCAGTATTTCAAGGCCGCTCGGATCCCTGATGGCAAAAAAGTAACCATTACAAACATGTATTTGTTTGGTGATGCAAAACTATGGTGGCGCATATGAACAAAGGACGATGTTTCTGTGGCAGGCCACGAATTGAAGTTAGGGAGACCCTGAAGAACGAATTGAAGGATCAGTTCTTGCCTCAGAACACGGCATAGATTGAAGGGAATCTCTAAATAAATTGAAGCACATAGGCACAGTTCGTGACTATGTGAAGGAATTCAGTTCCTTGATGCTGGACATTCAAAATATGTCAGAGAGGACAAACTCTTCAATTTCATGTATGAATTGCAACCATGGGCTCAGGCAAAACTTCGTAGGCAAGGTGTGAGGGACCTTCCTACTGTGATGACAGCAGCAGATTGGCTGGTAGATTTCAAGATGATAAGATCTATAACTACAAACAAAAAGAAGTCTAAGGAGGGGAAGAAAGACAAAGGTCAATCCTTCAAGTTCAAGGACAAGAGGAAGGACAAGAACAGGAAGAAGGATAAGAAAAAGGGCTTTTCCAAGCCAATGGCAGATTACAACAAAGGGAGTAGTAGTAGTGGGACACAGCCCAACTCTGGTTGTTTTACTTGCAATGGTCCCCATCGTGTCAGAGACTGCCCCAAAAAGGAAAAGCTGAATGCTATTGTCATTGAGAAAGGAGATTTAGACTCTGAAGGTCTAACCCGAGTCAATCCTCTGTAGTTGCTGAATGTTCTTAATGAAGAGCAGTCCTTATTCCAGAAAGGACTCATGTTCATTCAAGTGACATTAAATGGCAAAGAAGTGTTGGCTATGGTGGATACGGGAGCCACTCATAACTTTATTGCATAGAGGGAAGTAAGTACCTTTAATTTAAAATTGTTTGGCAATTCCAGTAAGATTAAGGGTGTGAATTCAGAGGCCAAACCTATCTTAGGCATGGTAGACGCTTCTTTGAAAGTTGGTTGTTAGAAGGGGAAAATTAGTCTTATTGTTGTACCCTTAGATGATTTTGATATAATCCTTGGGAATGATTTTCTTATGAAATCCAAAGTGGCTGTTGTGCCATATTTGGGAGGAATTTTTATTGTAGAATAGGGTCGTTCGTGCTTCATTCCATCAGTGGCTCTTTATGGGAATAAGAAGAAAGAAGAGCATAAGTATGGTATCAAGATGCTCTCTACATTGCAAGTGAAAACAGGTTTGAAGAGGGGAGACTCTACCTTTCTTTTAGCCATGATAGAGATCAAACCGGACCAGTTTGTTGAAGTTCCGGATTCTGTTGCTGAAATTCTAGAGGAATTTGCAGAAATGATGCCACCAGAACTTCCCAAGTGGTTGTCCCTTCGACGTGCTGTTGATCACAAGATAGAGTTGGAGCCAAGTGCTTGGGTTCCTGCTCAAGCCCCATACCGGATGGCGCCTTCAGAATTGGCTGAACTGCGTAAATAGTTGGATGAGTTACTACATTCAACCATCCAAGGCACCGTATGGCATGCCAATGCTGTTCCAAAAGAAGCAGGATGGCTGAATGTGGATGTGTGTGGACTACAGGGCTCTGAATAAGGTGACTGTGAAGAACAAGTACCCAGTGCCCAATGCTGTAGACTTATTTGATAGGTTATCAAGAGTATCCTACTTTACTAAGTTAGACCTGCGTACAGGCTACTGGTAAGTGCGTATAGCAGGAGGAGATGAACCCAAAACAGTATTTTTTACTCGTTATGGGTCTTATGAGTTTATTGTTATGCTATTTGGGCTAACTAATGCCCCGACAACCTTCTGCACCTTAATAAATAATGTGTTTTATTACTATATTGATCGTTTTGTTGTGGTTTATTTAGATGACATCATAATCTATAGTAAGTCCCTGAAAGATCACTTAAAACACTTGAGATTGGTTTGCTCAAAACTGAAGGAGTTTCAGTTGTATGTCAAGAAGGAGAAGTGCGAGTTTTGTCGCCAAGAAGTAATATTTTTGGAATGTTGGCTCAGCAAAGGCCATGTCTGAATGGATGAGAGAAAGGTTAAAGCCATCTTTGATTGGTCTGCACCTACTAAGGTTACAGAATTGAGGTCTTTTCTGGGTTTAACAAACTACTATAGAAAGTTTATTAAGGGGTATTCCAAGAAGGTCAGTCCTTTGACGGACTTACTAAAGAAGGACAAACAGTGGGTTTGGTCTGAAGAGTGCCAGAAAGCTTTTAAGACGCTCAAACAGGCAGTGTCTACATAACTGATCTTGAGTCTGCTTGAATTCTGTTTACCATTTGAGGTGCACACTGATGCCTCTGACAGAGCAATTGGTGGGGTTCTAGTTCAGGAGGAACATCCATGTGCCTTTGAAAGCATGAAGCTTAAGGATGTTGAGTAAAGGTATTCAACTCATGAGAAAGAGATGACTGCAATGATACATTGTCTTGACACAAGGAAGCACTACTTATTGGGTATCAAGTTTATATTTGTGACGGACAACGTGGCCAATACCTACTTCAAGACACATAAGAAACTTTCTCCAAAGCAAGCTCGTTGGTAGGAGTTTCTGGGGCAATTCAACTTTGCATGGGTTCATAGACCTGGGAAGCAGAATCAGGTTGCTGATACCTTAAGTAGGAAGGAAGTGCAAAAGTATGTGGTTTTGCTTACAACAGTGTATACAGATTTTCTTGACAAGAGCAGTCCCAGTCAGACAATGCCTATCAGAAACTTAAACAACAAGTTACTGATGGTAAAGTCAGAAAATACTGGGTAGAAGATGATCTACTCTATGCCAGAGGTGGTAGATTATATGTTCCTAGCGAAAGATTGAGTCGGGAACTAATGCGGGAGATGCATGATCCTTAGTGGGCAGGACATCCAGGAGTGAATAGGATGCTGGCGTTGATATCCAGATCATACTACTGGCCTAATATGGAGGAAGACATAGAGCTATATGTCAAGACTTGCTTGGTCTGTCAGAAAGACAAGCATGAGAGGAAGAAGGAGGCAGGGCTTCTACAACCCTTGCCTATACCAGAGCGTCCATCGCAGTTAGTTTCAATGGACTTCATTTCTGGTTTTCCTGAGGTTGAAGGTATGAGATCTATTTTTGTGGTAGTAGATAGATTCTCTAAATATGCAATTTTCATTACTGCACCATATGCATGACCAGCAGAAGTTGCTACTGGTTTATTTCATAAATATGTGGTTAAATATTTTGGCTTGCCGAAAGAAATTGTTAGTGATCGTGACACCAGATTCACAGGGAGATTCTGGACGGTGCTATTTGGCTTGATGGGTTCAGAACTGAAGTTCTCCACAACAAACCATCCTCAGACTTACGGACAGACTGAAAAGATGAACCAGTTACTTAAGGAGTACCTGCGGCACTATGTCACTGCAAGTAAGAAAAATTGGCTGGAGTTGCTAGACACTACGCAGTTCTCTTATAACTTACACAGGTCTTCAGCAACATGAATAAGTCCCTTTGAGTTGGCAACTGGGCAACAACCTTAAACACCACAAGAGGTGGTTATATAGAGGACTGGTGGAAAATGCCCTACAGCATACAGATATGCCCGTTCCATGCAGGAGATGGTGGAAGAGGCACAAGACAGCCTCGCCAAGGCTGCCAGAAGAATGAAAAAGCATGCAGATAAAAGGAGGAGGCCATTGGAATTCCAAGTGGGAGACAAGGTTCTGTTGAAATTGACTCAATGGATTTGGAAGAAGATAAGCAGCAAGACTGTTCATAGAGGGCTAGTTCTGAAGTATGATGGTTATTTTGAAATTGTGAAGAAAGTTGGGAATGTTGCTTACAGACTACAGTTATCTGAGAGGTTGAAAGTCCATCCTACTTTTCATATGAGTTTCCTTTAGCCTTTTTATGAGGACACTACAGATACATCAACACAGCAGGCTAAGAGAGCCCTACCTGTTATTTGGCAGCAGTTTAACAAAGAGGTGGAGAAGATTTTGTCTCACCGGATACAGGGTCAGAGTAAGAAAAATCGCAAAACTAATTACTTAGTGCAGTGGAAAGGATGCAGTGAGGCAGAGGCTAGTTGGGAAAGGGATGTGACATTATGGCAGTTTGAGAAACAGGTTAAGGAGTACTTGTATAAGTCGATGAGGGCGTTGACTTCTTCTGGTAGGGGTGATTTGTTAGCCCCTCGACAATTGTCCTCGGGAAGACATGGTCATTCAGGGCCATGCCATGTCTTGGGGATCACTTTGGCCTTGTTGGAAACATGGGGGTTTGCCAAAGAGAGGTTAGTGATAGCCTTGACAGCCATGAGAATGCTTAGCGTGCCCTGAGTGGGCTATCAGCGTGCACAAAAGGATGCTCAGGTGCTCAGTGGCATTTTTGTAATTATGATGAAAAGTGAAGTTTGGAGTTTTGACCTGAGAATTGGATGAGGGGTACTTAGAGACCTTAGAAGACTATTGGAAAAAACATAATTTAGTTTGGAGGTCCAGAAGTTACAAAAAGGGCATTATGACTCATAGGCTATAGGCAATATCGGTTCCTATCAGAGCCCTGATATTCCCAACAACTATACTAGGGAGGGGTATCTTGAGCTCACCAGTTAGGCAATTGTATTGCTTACTTAGAGGGCTTGGCCAACGTACATGGGCACGTGTTGCACCACCCCAAGGGGGTTGCACGAGAGGGGAGCATCCAAAATATCTAAAGGCAAACCGACATGCACTAGCGTGCAGCGGCTCGCGCCCGGGTGGCGCATGGCAGCGGCATGTGCACGGAGGAGCACCAGCACGTGCGCACAAAGGAGCACAAGTGCGCGCACATCAGCGTGCATAGGGGCGCACGGGCATGCATGGCTTGACACGTCGTGCACCCAGAAGCATTCAGATGTGGGTTCAGACTTGTGGGCTTAACTCAGTATGGCTCATGGACCGTGGGTAAGGTCATGGCATCCACATATTACTTGGTGGGCAGCAGGTGTGCCTATCAAGCAATCATTCAATCAGTAGGAGGTATGTAGGAGCAATTGAGATATGATCTATAGCTTATGTTCAGTTGTTTCAGAGAAGCCTTGTGACTTATATTCCGTTGTGATAACATATATTGATATGTTATATGGCTTATATCAGTTATTTTTGTGGCATGTTTTCATTGGTCAGTTTCCTAAGAGTTAGGGGATGTCTAATGTTGTGTCAGTTTTCTCTTCAATAATAAATAACCACTCGCAATAGCACGAATATTTGTAGGATAGTACTATAGAGAGAGGGTCGAACCCACAGGGTGATGAGTGTAATTTGTTTCGCTTTTAACTAATCTTTATTGGTTTATAGGTAACTGGTTAAATTGATTGATTGGTTGTCACGATTATAAACTGAAATTAAACTGAATTAAACTAAGATTATCAGAGAGACAGAGGTTTTAGGGCTTTAACTTCATCACAACCTTTATACTATGGTTAACTATTTCAACTCTGGGGATTTAACAAATTATATTTCAAATGAATTGAACTTAATAACAATCGTTCAATTCAGTTTTTAAAGAAAGATGTTTTATAAATTGCTGTTAACTATAACCTATCTTCAGTTATCATGGATTATCCATTTACCTACTCTAACTACTTTAACTAATTTTGTAAACAATCCATCTTTCCTAAGCATAGACTATGAAAACATTCATTTATAAAAAACATTGGAACATCATTACATGACCTCCATTTTTATGTCCAATAGGGCTCCGCCAGATACCGTCCAACAAGAATGGGTTAAGAATAGAATACGAACAGTTATATCTAAGATAAGGTAATAACAATTCGAAAACTATTTAAAATAATAAAATCCAATTGAGTTATCTCAATTGCTCATAGCCATGTAATCAGAAACATAATATATATTAAAAATATCCCAGAGTTAAAATAATCAAACCATAGTACTAGATTGGGTTACATCAGTGCCCTAAGAGAGGAATAAGCTACTCATGATGATGCCGAATATCATCTGTATTGTTGTCGTTTTCATCGTTACGGATGACACTTCTCTTCTCAAGATCTTCACCTTCTAAGGTTAAGCCACCACCATAGTATCAGCCTTCTGAATAATTCGAGAAAAAGGGACTTCTTCTATCAAGGCCTGTGCCTTCTTTTATAGAAGAAAATAAAGGTTTGGTGGGCTTTTAGGTTTTTTGGCCCATCTGGAGTGAAATACGACTTAGAAAAGAATAATCCCGTAACTTTAAATCTGATCTGTCATGGAAGGCTCGACCTTAAGAAGTTAAGCTCGAGCTTTGGGGCTCAGGCTCGAGCTTTGAGAAGAAGGCTCGAGCTTCAATGATTTATTGCTCGAGCTTCAAAAAATGGTGCTCGATCTCCAATTTCATATTTCGTCAAATTTCTTCAACTATTTTTCGAAGCGTCTTTTCCTTCAACACTTAGAATATTTCGGGATTATCTTCTTTTAATATTGCTCGATCTAAGCTTCATAGGGCTTGAGCTTTAAGTCCCAAGCTCGAGCTTTAGGTACTCATGGCTCAAGCTTTGAATGATGGTGCTCGATCCTTGAGGTCTAGCACAAGGCCCTGGGAGCTTGGTTCTTCCTTTAAAATCAGCTCTTCAAATTCTGATGCCTTATGCTCGAGCTTGAGGGCCAAGGCTCGAGCACCCTAAGGTTAGGCTCGAGCACCACTAAGTAGGGCTCGAGCTTTGAAGGTACAAGGCTCGAGCTTTAATGCCTTGTTGATTTTTCTTCTTTTTCTTGCAGGGCTCGAGCCTCAGGACTTAGGCTCAAGCTTTGGTACTTGAATTCTTCCAAACTTCACCATTTAAGCTCTCGGCTTGCTTTGAATGACCCGCAACGACTTTATAAGCTTCGATATCAGTCTTTTCATCATAAAATCCTGGTTTTAACCGATTCTCTGGGAAAGTACCTGTGAAGACACAATAAGTAAAAATCAGTCTAACAATGGATAGAAGTATCACTTTAGGCCTTAACATACGAATATTTAGGGGCTCGAATATACAAAATTTAACGCTCATCACACCCCCAAACTTACATATTCCTAGTCCCTTAGCAGTACAGAACTAAAGAGCCGCTTTCGTGGGAATCAAAGTTGCATTTAGCATATGCTACAAGCCATTAAACCCTTAGGTTACCCCTAGTGGACAAGTTGTAGTCTCGTGAGGGTTTCTAGTGATGGTATCCACAAACATCTTAACAGTGCCTTAATTGCACAGTCAACTCATTCAAGCCTATTTTCAAATCCTACCATCCTTGCAGTTCATCAATCAGTCAAATATAGCAAGTACAACCAATCATATTAATCAGAAAGACTTTCAACTTCCAATTTCAATTTAATAGCCATGGTCCCCATATGTCTATTTAATCATTTATTCAACAATCTTAATCTCCAAAATTCGTTGAATGTGATCTTACAATCAAACATGTGCCTTATTGTCCAGACTTGCATTTATTCTTTCCTATTCCTCAATTAACAGACAAACTTTTCGAATTCTAACTCCCAAGGCATTATTTTTTTTTTCCTACTCGTATGCATTTTTCAAAAAGGATACTGTGCAATATTCAAGTCTATTAAGCTTTCTAAATCACCCATGTAATGAACTTTCGGCCAATGACTCCCAAACCAGATGGTCTTAGGGCATTAAGTGATAAAGCACCCCTCCAGACCTAATTATTCAAGTAATTGATAAGCGCCGAATATTGCATATTCAAGTACCCTTACATGCATTAGTTAAGTCCATTAGTTGAT
The DNA here is from genome assembly GCF_030987335.1 of Cornus florida. Taxonomy (NCBI): domain Eukaryota; kingdom Viridiplantae; phylum Streptophyta; class Magnoliopsida; order Cornales; family Cornaceae; genus Cornus; species Cornus florida. The sequence goes on along the minus strand of NW_026775574.1, from coordinate 52,987,870 downwards.
CATATTGTATATATTAGCTTTATTTGCGTGTTTTTGTTTACTTTCAGGTTGGTTCCCCAAAGATAGTTAAAAGTGGGGCTTTGATGAGTTCTTGAAGAATCAAAGCATGCCATTGCCGGGAACCTTCATTTTGGCCAAGCTAGTGGTCCATTAAACTCAAGGTTTTCTTTGCAAAATGTGCTAAGGAGGACGATCGCGTCATCGGATCGAGGCAAAATTATTTCAAGTAGCATGGTGGTGTCTTGCAGAATTGCGGGCGCCCGTTATGTACCTGCGGGCGCCCACCAAATCATCTAGAAAGATTTAAAAAATGTGGGGCCCCACCATGCACTGCGGGCCACCGCTAAGTCATGGTATTACCCTACTTCAAAACCCTTCTCAGAACTTGGCCTTGTTTGACCCAATGACTCCATCTTCCTTTTCGGGCTCTGCAGAATGCATGCATGAGTTCATCGGACCATATTTACTTAGCAAAACTGAAGATCCCTAGCCCGGCATGCTTTGATCCTTAAGAACTCACCAAAACCTTAATTTTGTTTCTTTTTGAGGAAAAAAACCTGAAAGTGCACAAAAACACGAAACTGAAGATAACTTATACAATAGAACCAACTAATGGACTTAACTATTGCAAATAAGGGCGCTTGAATATGCAATATTCGGGACTTATCACATGGGTCATTAGGTATCAGAACACACCCCTAAGGACTTAATTGCTCAAGCAATCCTGGTACAGACCTAAACTTGACCCTTTTCTACTTCTTTTCTTCACTTTTTTTTTTTTTTTTTTTTTTTTTTCTTTCATTCACATTGGTGAAGAATTTTTTTTCATTTATCACATTGCATACATACCTTTTCTTTCCCTTTTTTTTTTTTTTTTTTTTTTTTTTTTTTTTTTTTTGTCTTGGTTATTAAAATTATCAAATCCACCTGCTCATCTCAGTTTAACTCAAAACAAAATAAGACTTCTGGTGTTCACCCCACATAATTCTTGTAAGTGTGAATATGTGCAAAGTGTAGCATTTTAGATATCAATATCATCAAATAATAATCATTCTAACAAAGTGGACCACAGGTCACCAACTGATTTCAAAAAATTTCAAGAATCCCTTTTCACATTATTTTGGCATACAAACCATTTAACCAACATCAAACTGCAAACAGAATATATGACAATCAACAGACTCAAAATCATGGTTATAACATCAAATATCAAGACCATGTGTGAATTTTTATCATCAAAAATTTTGAATTCCTTCCCTTACCCCCAAACTTATTCTACACATTGTCCTCAATGTGTGAAAACAAAAGAGAATTAGAAATATATTACCGTACAACCTCAAACTAACAAATATATATACTAACATGAAGCCCGAAAGGGCAAATGAAAAGTTACCCCCAAACTTGGTATGTAGTACCTGGCAAAATCAGCAAACTCCAACACACATCAGAGTATCAAGTATATGGAGTAGTAACATAGAAATATCACATGTAACTCAAATATCAACACAAGGATAAGATAGGCAAAAAACATATATATAAATGATCAGAATCAGTACAATGCTTTTAAATATCAGACTTAGGGCAGAAATACAGCATAAAGAAATAAATACATCATAAATACTGCCCTAGTCTCCAAAAGTGCCTATCTAATAAATCAAAATACAGAAAAGCCCTTGACAGGTAATCCATACGAGGTGGAGGAGTATCTATAGAAGTAGAAGGAGCAGATAGAGTGTGGCATAATAACTCCTCAAGAATGCTCTATTGTGCAGTCAGCTGTCTCAACATTGTCTATCTGTCCTACAGCTCTGCCACCCTAGCCTGTAACTATCTAATCTCAGCCTGAGAAGAACTCTCAGGATGTGCTATAGGAACTGGCCTCCTCCTCAGTGGGGCCTGGCCATCAGAGGTATCCATCTCGTCCTCTATAGCCTCATCATCATCCTCATCATCCTCCTCCTTAACTGCACCTGCAGGAAGGTCTTCATCATCTCCAACTGCTGCATCTGCATGATCAGCTGGGAGAATAGTAGGCGGAGGTGGATAAGGTGGTCCATGTAGCACAAATAGCACACCTCGTGCCTCAGCATCTAATCATCGTCGATCCTCTCGGATCTCATCATTAAGCCCCCACTGCCTCTTCCTTGTCTTGGGCATATGGCCCCAGACATTATTTCATTCCCTCAGACAGTCATCGTCGCCTCATTCGGGAGTAGTGAAACTCCCGAGATCTCCATCAGGCGAGTAATGAGCCTAGGGAAGTGTAAGTGGTGGGTAGGAGGGCGTCTAGCCTTTCCCATCTCATCGTAAAGCCGGCGCATCTATAAGAACATCAGCTGGGTTATGGACACCCAATAGTCGGCATAAAATACGTAATACGCATCCACCATCTCTATGCACCACCCTATCTTATGTCTGATAGGGCGAGCATTGGCCACAAGGACCGTATCCAAAAAACAAAATCAGCGCGGCACCTGTGACTTCCGCACTATCTCTATAGTGGTGGAATGCCTCCCCTGGCCAAGTGCTCTAACTGTCGCCTCTCTAGATAAGCCAGGGGGAATTGGTGGAAACTGCTCCTAAAGAGTGGCAAGGCATCTATGGTGGCAGCCCATAGCTCTCACTATAGCCGCACAGTCCACTGTCAGAACTACTCCCTTGACAGTGGCTGTAAAATAATCTTCGCCATCATAGGCATCATCGTTCGCATGTAAAATCAAAGTGCGATAAAATGCACGCACCAGTCTGGGATAGGCAATCTGCGCTAGATGGCTTAGAAATCCCAATAACTGTCGAGCCCGCAGGGCCTCTACCGCCCAAAATATTTCTATGTGCCACTCAAAATCAACTAGCACAAAATCCGTCTCCTAGTGGATAGTGCTATACCTCCAAGCATCATCCAGTGCCATAGTTGGAGTCCGAATAAGTTTTTGTTACGGATATCGAGGCATCTATAATGGTGTCCAAAGCTTCTACAATACCCTTCAACAACTAATCCTCAAATCTTAAAACTGTGCTCCAAAGTTCGAGCCTCAAAGCCTATAGCTTGAGCTTTCCACTGTGTAAGGCTCGAGCTTGATAGTCCCTATGCTCGAGCCCAAAGATGAGTGCCCGAGCTTCGTGGATGTACAAACCGAATCAAACTTCCTTAAATCATCCAAAAATGTCCAAATCAATCTAAACACAACCCTATACTTCTCCTGAATTACTCAACAACCCCAAACTTCTAACAATTTCAACCCAACACCTCCAAAACACCGAAACCCGTGTTTTTCAAATCCTATATTAGTTTAGAATTTTTGCAAGTTTGGATGATTATCAGGGATTAGATACTAGAGATAGAGGATTTAATCTAACTTTTAGGAAGATTGGACATGAATTTGGGGCAAAATTATAGTACATATATATCTATATAAATCGAAGAGAGATTGAGAGGTGATCTTATCTTTTGATGTAGGATCGACGCCTGAGACACTGGAGATGATGAATCTAAGGAGATTGAAGAGATTTGGGAGAGAAATGTGGCAAAAACACTTGGAAGCACAAGAGTTCCAAGCTCGGCATGAGGGTTTCTTTATATATTAATGAACCAGAGCTCGAGCCCTAGGCTTAAGGCTTGAGCTTAGCCGCTGAAAACCCAAAAGTTAGCGATGAGAAGGGCTCGAGCTTAGCGTGTGCACTCTCGAGCTTTTGATAGCTGAGGCTCGAGCTTCAAAAAGTAAGCTCGAGCTTTGGGGACAAATTTTTGTATTTTTTCAATTTTTATTTCTTTTTCTTAATAAGCCTAAACCTAAACTAAGCTAGAAATAAAATAACAATAAAATAACGAAAACCTAAAAATTATAGCGAAAATAAAAACAAAAAAAAAAACTACAGTACAACATATAAATGCTAAGTTTAACATCGATAGCTTGACAGCATGCTAAGTTTAACATCGATAGCTTGACGAAAATTGACCTCTCTAATCCAAGTAAATAGGATTATGAAGTTCTACTACCTCCATTGTGCCTCTCTGCACACTACCCTCTATGTAGGGTTTAAGTCTCTGTCCATTGACTGTGGACACTTGTCCAGTCTTCCAATCTTGTATCTCTATTGCACCATAAGGTGTAACAGAATTAACCATATATGGACCTTCCCAACGTGACTTTAGCTTTCCAGGAAAAAGTTTCAATCATGTATTAAACAACCAAACCTTCTTCCCAGGCTCAAAAGTCTTACGCAAGATAAGCTTGTCATGAAATGCCTTAGTCTTTGATTTGTAAACCTTAGCACTCTCATGAGCATCATTACGTAATTCTCTTACTGTTAGAACCAGCAGAGTTCATATCAAAATTGAGCTTTTTTATGGCCTAGAAAGCTCTGTGTTCTAACTCTACAAGAAGATGGCACCCTTTACCATAGACTAGATGGTAAGGTGACATACCAATCGGAGTCTTAAAAGTTGTTCGGTAAGCCCACAAAGCATCATTTAGTCTGAATGACCAATCCTTTCGATCTGGCTTAACCGTTTTTCAAGAATTCTCTTAATCTCATGATTAGATATTTCAACTTTGCCATTTGTTTGGGGATGATGGGGAGTAGCAACCTTCTGAGTGATGGAGTATTTTTGTACCAAAGTACAGAAATACCTATTACAGAAGTGGGAACCCCCATCACTAATAATAGCTCGTGGCATACCAAACCGACTAAAAATGTTCGTTTGAATGAACTCAACCATAACTGCATGATCGGCGGTTTTAGTAGCCACTACTTCAACCCATTTAGACACATAATCTACAGCCATAAGAATATATTCATTTTTATTTGACTGAACAAAAGGACCCATGAAATCAATACCCCATACATTAAAAACCTTAATGACTAAGATCGGAGTTAAGGGCATCATGTTTCTCCTACAAATTGATCCTAACTGCTAACAGTGAAGGAATAATCTACAGAACAAGTATGCATCCCAAAAGAGTGAAGGCCAAAAGAAACCACACTGAAGAATTTTAGCTACAGTTTTCTTAGCACTGAAATGACCTCCACAAGCCAAACTGTGATAGATGGTCAGAATACTCTGAAACTCACTCTCAAGAACACATCTACGGATGATTTTGTGATGGCTTAAGTCTTTATGACCCGGTGCGTTAGTGATGACCCAAAAGTTGATCCATTAATGGATCTTGAATGCGAAAGAAAAAAAAAATTGAAACCAAGTCTCTAGAGATACAATACGTCTCCAGGATGCCAAAGTGACCTTCCTTTAAGCCACAGAACTCAACGAGAACAATGCCGAAGAAAAAGATTAAAAATAGATGAAATATATCTCTAAGGGCAAAACGGTCTTTTCACACAAAATGAAAGTCTAGAGAGATGTACGTCATCCCTAAGACACAAAAATGGCTTCCCGAGGAGTCCCAAGACTCAAAGGAAGCAAGAAGGGAACAAAGGTTTCAAAACCCTACAAGAAATGGATCAAGGGTAAAATGGTCATTTTATCCAAAAATGGAAGCTACCGTGCACACCATTGGAAAGAGAACAAAAAATTAATAAATAAAGATTCAAGAATCACTTGATTTGGAGTCCGGATGATAAAGTTATAATCAAATGAAGAAAAAGGGTCAAAATGTGAAAATCAGGACCATTTAATCGATTAATCTAATCAATTAGATGGTCTTCTGTGGGTCTTCTAGCGTTCTGTTTTAGCATCTAATCGATTAGATGATTCATCTAATCGATTAGATGCTAAAACAGAACGCTAGAAGACCCACAGAAGACCATCTAATTGATTAGATGGCTCATCTAATCGATTAGATGAGGCTGACAGCAAGCAAATTTTTTTTAAACCAGAAAATTGAATTTGAAATGGGATTTCCGAGACCGAGACGACATTTTTTGGCAAAACACAAATAAGAAACCACCATTGAAACCATGTTTTCTAGCCAACCATGACAAAAAAAACTTTATTTTTCATGTGAAAACCCCAAAATGCCCTTAAACTCAGTTTTTGCAAAAGAAATGTGAAATGAGTCCATAGGAGGCTCATTTCACCAAGGAAGGAGTTTTTCTTGAAAACAATCATGCAAACAGACATAACTTACCTATTAGAACGTGCTACAATGATCCACGGCTTAAAAATACCGCCGATGAAAATTTTGACCCCCCCACGGCCAAAAAGGCAAAACTGAACAAGAAATGGGAAATTTGAAAACCAAAATTAACAAATGATTTCGAATTACCGTTTGGCCCTTGACCACACTTCATACATAATTAATGAGACCCAATAAAAGAATAAAAGTAGAATTCCCACACCCGAAGCAAACATGGTGCAGCAATGACTTGTCATTTTTCAATATTTTCATAATATTTCATGAAGTTGAAAGTTACGTAGGATACAAACTAGTTGTCATTGGTGGTGGTTCGTCGCCCTACCATCAAGTTTGGAGAGTGTGCATTAAGGCGAGAGCCAAGTTTTACATTTATAAGAGCCACTACTACCTTCACTAAAAATATAGATAGAGTGAGTAGGGATCGTCCCAAGGGATTGCGGATTTTGCTAAGTCGAATTTTATTGTGGAATTGCAACTAGGGCTAGTAGGTCGAATAATCAAACAAATGATTGGTTGGTTGATTACACTAGAGAGCAACTAAATTAAACTAAGTAATTAATTGTAAATAAGAGTAAGTAAAAAAGATAGAGAGAGGTCTTGGGGTTTAGAGGTCACCACCAAGCAATGCATTTCTATACCATTCACAAGGGACTAATGAGGGTAAGGTGTGTTGCAACATTTGTGTGTGTGTGATTGGTTGATTCAATAAACAAGGATGACCAATTGAGCATGTATTGTCTAAACATCATGTGAAAGGCACAATATATCTAATCAATGAAGCATATATTGTCTAAACAATATGTGAAAGGCACAATAGATCAAAACAAGTCATTAATCCTTTCATTAAACTCACAATCCAAATACACCACAAGGTTAGAGATATATGCTACTTGCATTCAAAAGCATGGAACATCAAACAACAAGCATGGATTGTCCTCCCATTTATCATCTACACTACAACTACACTATTAGCATGAAATTAAACTGACGGAGAGGCACAATCCATCAAGAAATAAGTATGAACCATCAAGAAAATAGCAAGAGCATTCCAATAAGCATTATGTTTTGACAATCTTTAGATCTATAGCATCAACACACATAGACATGCATCAATAACAAAAAATCTAGAGAGAAGCACATGAACATCTATTCTAGTATACATAGACATATGGATGGAATGAAATGAACAATTGGAAGCATTAAACCATATAAATCATTGAATAAACAAGATCTATATAAATTAAAGTGTCAAAACAAGTATTACAACACTAATCCCTCAGTAATACACAAGATTAAGGTAAATAAAGCATGCTTGGGGCTAACTCTAGCCCCAAGAGGATGTCTAGCCACTCATGGTGATGCTCCTCCAACCCTTAAGGGCAAGCTCCATGGATGAAATCTGCTCCTTGTTGATGAAGAACTCTCCAATGGTATCTCTAGCCTTCTCCTCCTTTTCTTCTATACTAAGAATTGCCTCTAAAGTTGCCTCCCTAGCATGGAAATCATCCCCCTTCAAAAAGTGCATCATATTCCTTTTATAGGTAGGTCAAGTGACACACCAAATGAGCTAGGGTCGTGCACCCAATATTCTCTAATGATTGGAGAGAAGGTAACTTTAGTGAGCCGGGATTTTAACTTTTTCGCACTGGAGGAAGTTCGATCGATCGAACCTTGTACTTGGATCGATCGAACTTGGCTGAGATCTATCGAACTAAGGCTGGATCGATCCAACTGGGTGAGGTTTTTGGGAAAAGACAAATCCGAGGTATTTTGAAGATATTTATGGGGAAAAGGACAAAAGTGGTAGGTGGGTGGACAGCTGTGGATAAGATCAATCATTTGGATGAGGACAAAGATGTTGGATCGATTGAACTTTGGGCTTTCTGTTTTGGGTCAAGGTTTGGATCTATCTTGAAGTGCTGAGATCGATCCATATTGGATCGATCGAACGTTCATCTTGGATCGATCGAGAATCTTGAATGACCACCTTTCTTCCTTTTCGCTTCTTTCTTTCTCCACTTTGCTCCTTTCTTTGTTTAATCCCAGAATTGCTCCTTTCTTTGTTTAATCCCAGAATTGCTCCTTTTAGGCTCTTATTCGGCTGAGTTAGCTTATTTTCGGGATAAGTGCCTGAAAATGGAATTAACACGAAATTAATCTAAAATGGTAAAGTAAGATAGATAAAGGTTCTAGAATACCTAAGCTTAACGGGTTTCAATACGCACTTCTCAGTGCTCATCAATTGGCCTCTGGCCTCATCTCATACATGTAAAATACATTACAAAAGGTGTACTTACGTATACATTACATACATGGAATCAAATATACAAGTTTTGACAAATGAGCTACAAATAGCATTTCATGCTAACATTTGCATGAATCATGAACAAGAAGACACTTAAAGAACTTCAAATCATCGAAACGATCCAGGGATATTGTGCATCCCAAACCAAGGCATCTGTACCTGAAAAATCACCCGATAACTTTGGGGTGAGTAAACAAGTTACTCGTAGGGAATGAGCATGCATAGATTTAACTTTTTACAGATTTTTACATTAACATGAAACAATTCAAAAGGATCATGCCGCCTAACGTCTATGTTAAAGTAAGACTTAGGGATCATCCTAAGCTATCATAGCTCATTTCTAGCATAAAGTACAATATTTATGCAATTAAACTATATAGAAGCATACTATACAACGCAACAAGATACGAAAGCTAAAATGAGTCTAAGGAATCATCCTAGGCTACATTAGAACAATGAAACACAAATCACAATATCGAAGCAATTTAACCAACATTGGAACTTCAAAAACCATGCATAAAGCATGAATTCTCTAAGTTAACATCTTGAAACTTAAAATGGGAAATCAATTAGGGAACAACAAGTTACAACATCATCTAGTTATCAACTTGAAATGAAATGCGAAATCAAACAAGGTGGATACTTGGACATCACGCAGAATCAGACCGACACCATAGTTACTTTATGGTTACTAGCCCACGGGTAACCTCCCTATATGCGCACTAAACTATAGAGGGACAATCCCCTGAACTAGAGTCATGTCCTAGCCGTAGTCAAACAACGACATACAATACATGCTCTAAGTCTACATCTACTATGGCATGAAAGATGTCAAAAAACAAAGTGTGCAACTCATTACACAAGACAACAATATATTCAATAAAGAAAACATGTTCTCATAAATACAAATATAATAACAATGTTATCCAATGCTCAAAACGTAACCAAGTGAATATACAATAAGTCCAAGTACACGATTTAAACATAGAAACAAATTCTATTACATAATTAAATCCATGGAACAATTAAATAGAATTTAATTAAATAAAAATAATTAAATTCTCTAGATTTCAAATCAATTCCAAATAACCTCAAATTAGTATATGTTATACAACATAGCATGGTTATTACATAAATCAAATCAAAAGTGCAAAAAGAGCAAGGTATCATCATGTAGAATTTAATTAATTTAAATTAATTAAATCTCTAGATTTCAAAATTTGTTCAAATGATCCAAAATTAATATATATGAAGGATTAAGCTATGGCCATGCCATATATCCAGTCTAAAATGGAATACAAGTAAGGTACAATTAAGTAAAATTTAAATCAAATTAAATTCATTAAATCTCTAGATTTGAAAACTCATTTAAGTCATCCTAAATTAATATATAGCAAAGATCAAGTGAAGGCCATGCCATATACCAAGTCTAAAGTGAGTTATATGCAAACTACAATAGATCATTAATTTCTCAAATTAACATAATACATGCATACAACTTATATTTCATTACAAAAGCAAGTAAAATTCTTAGATAATAAACTATAACACCCCTACCTTCATTTGAGATGAAATCTCAAATCTCCACCGAAAGAAAAATGCTCCGAATCCGACGATACTCATAGGTTATGTCGGGGACAACACGGTGAACATTAAACTCCAAAGAGGACATACCAAAATCCAAACTTGACCTCAAACCTGAACTAAAAAATGGCCAAAAATGGATTCTAATAAGGGTGAAAGATGCGCGTCATCAAGACAAACATAAAACACAAAGGCACTACGACTTTTTAACAAAGGGAAGAAGTCCAAAAGATGGGAGAGATTGTGGTAGCCCCATGGGCTTCCATAGCTACCGGCCAAGAGGGAGGAAGAAGATGGAAAAGGTGATTTTTTACTTTAAGACATTCTATTTATAGTAAAACCCTAAAAGTGCCCTGAAAGGGCCCCGCCAGGTCCGAAAAAGTGGAATTTGAGTAGACACACTAAAATAGCAAAACTGCATGAACAAAAAAGAACCTAAATGATAAAATATGAACAATGGAAGAAACGACATCAAAAACTAAGTCCCGAGCAGAAAGTTATGCCCCGAACAACTTCGGCAGCAACCGAGGCCAAAAACCCTGAAACTGGGGAAAAATGACCAAAACGGAATTCTAAGAGTACACGACTCGACAAAAAGTGAAAATGATTCTCGTACGAGGATCCAAGCTTAAAACAAGGCATTTTGCAATAACTTTCATTAATTACACAATGGCCCCTCCAAAAAGTGATAACTGCACTAATGACCCAGAATGAAAATATGTTCCAAAATTATTTTCTTAAAAACCCCTGAAATAAAGTATCTTCAAAAGATATTTATGAAAAACACCCCAAGAAAAGAAAATGGTTCCAAAGAATTATGCATCCATGCCCCTATAGATACCAAGAGCAACCAGAGTACTTTTCTACAAATGTAAAGATACGTATTTCGTGGAATGAAGATGCATGAAGTCAAAAACCAACTCCGAACACAAAAAGTGAGGTTGTGCCAAAAAGTGATAAACGAAGAAAAGGACGAAAAGTGAATAGTGTGAAAAAATGAAAAATATGGAAATGATTCGATCCTTAAAGGAAGTTGTTAATCCAATGAGAGAGTCTCAGAAACCATTTCCGAGCACTCGAGACGACACTACGTGACGAGAAACCAAACACAGAAAAGAAAAGGTAACGAAAAAAAAATTTTCGTAAAATTTGAGGAAAAAGGAAGGGAAGAAAATGACCTGGTCATTACAACCTTCCCACCTTAAAGGGATTTCATCCCCGTAATCCAGCCCCAATGAAACAAAAGGTGAAACCAGGATAACTACGGAGTACATCTTTGAGTATCCCACACAACATGCTACAAAAGCAATCCCAAAACTGAAAGACAACGTATAAGCTAATGTCATTCACACCCACGTTCTCACGACAGGACAACCTCTCAAAGAAAAGTGACCACATGGCCACACCACAATTCAAAACTCACACACAGAACCCAAGGTCAGACAAGGGAATGAAAGACAACAATTGAAAGTAAGGTAGCATCGACGGCAACAAGCACTCGCCCATAACACACAACTTTGTACAGTAGCATGACAGTATAAGGCACTTGTTCATAGCCTGCCCCTACTAGTCTTCCCATGAAACCTCTCGATACAAATGACATCAATGTCGTGAATCATCATTACCAAAAATGCTACGAAAACCAGGCATCTTGTGAGAGTTGGGGTAGCAAATCCCAAAACTTTGAGAACAATGTCATAGGCACCGCTACACTTAAGGCCTTAAATCCTTAATACAACACAAAACACTCCAATTAACAACATCAATCAAGAATCTAAAGCCTGATAAACAAATCAACACCTCCAAAAATCAGAACGAACCTCACCACAAGACATCCCATTGAAAGTCTTACATATCTCCCTGAAACAGATCAACTATAAGACCACACCGTAATTAAACATCAGATCGAAATCCCAACAACCAAGGTCACAAAACGGATCTCCCGAAACCTTGCTCGGCAACACCAAGCCAAATCAAAATTCTTCAATTTTAATCCATAAACAATCACTATAACTACGATTCCCCAAAACTACACCTAGTCATAACTAGGACAGGAAAACTCCATAAACAAGCCATATCCAATAGTGATCCTCCAAAACCTCTCCTAAGAGTCAACTACATCTAGGTCTCCTAAACTGAAACAAGTCTCCAAAAGACATTCTCAAAAGAGCATCGAGCTCACCTTATGAATCAAATAAATCCTCAATGATATGGACACAATTCCCTGTAAAATGATCTCACACAAATCCACTCACTCTGAGCACAACAAACTCCGTCAACAACCATGGCAAAACTCCCCAAGAAAAGACACGAAAGAAAGGGAACCACCAGTCCTAAGAAGGATAACTCTATGACTCTATCTTTGAAAAGAAAGACAACAAGGTCAAAGACTTCACCCCTATATGGAAGTAAGTCGACAAAAATCAATCAGATCCTCACCAAGGACTCAAGACAACAACGGTGATCCTCGCGGACTGACCAACTCCAAAACCGTGCACAAGGTGACGAAGAAAAGAGACTCACTCCTTGTAAAGTCCCTAACACGAACTAAGAAAAGGAGAAGAAACCCTATTCTCCCACTGGTGTCAACACAACAACACGAAAAAGAAGCATTCTTCCACCTTACCACCTTAGGGAAGTAGACAGCTCAAGACAAAACAACTCTGACAACTTCTCCATAAGGAATTTCACAATGAAGCCATTGCAGAAACTGGTATACAAACTATGTGAGACTGAGGGAAATAAAAAGGGAAAACCAAACATAGAAGTCATGCATATCACAAGGAATGCAACTACCAAATAAGTAAATCTACTCACATAGATAAAGTCAAGGGTATATGCGGCACGTCTTCACGTAAACACAAAAGCATGTCATTAAAGCATAGTAACTACATGACATCTCTAAGCATATAAATAAGGCATGCTAATGTCACACAACAAGAAGACAAATGTGGATACACTTCCACCTACTAATGCATTGCAATATCATAAATCATACTACTAACATGGTAGTAAATGAAACTGCAGAAAATAAAATGATGCAACAATGAACCCTATGGATATCGTGTCCAAGAGTGTCTAGGAAAAATGAAGACCAGTCCTAGTCATAAACTGACTCCAAAAACAAATGCGACATCAACCTGTCTCAAAACAAACGTGAGCCCTTACCACAATGATAAGACTCTAACAATCCATCTCCGACCTAAAGGTGACACTACAAGTGACACTAACAATGCAATGCTCTCACTAACCCAAAACATCGATCAATTGACTCGATCCCAAAAGCATCATCATGCAAGGAGAACTCAAACGAAATGGCTACTCTAGCCCTACAATCGGACAACCGAATCAATCTCCAAAATAATCCCCAAAACGACCATCAATCTCCATCTCAACACTAGACGCTCAGAACAAAACTTGCTTCATCACCAACCTAAAAGATTACGCTATCGAAACAAAAACCAAAGTTGATTCCATCCGAACTGCGCTCGTAGCTAGCCAGTACGGTAGCATAACAATGTCATGCACCCACCCACAAACGTACCCGCCACGAAAATTACAATCTCAGAGGAACCCTCCCAAACAAATAAGGAGCCTAAGAGGTCCACAACCTTATCATGGCCCAAAACTAACAAATCCAGCACTACGACAACGCCAAATGACTCACCTCACGAGAGCCTAAACAAAAGGTGACCCTCCACCTATCCAAAGCCAACGCTAGGTTAACAACGACCTTAACTATTGCAAAACCGTGCTGACAATTGCCAAAGACATCAAAGAAGAGTGCCTAAACATAAGCAGAAAGACCAACCATCGAACCAAGTGCCAACTTACCAAGCAACTCAACCACAACTCAAACATCCCATGACTAATCCTAAGCCCTATGAAATATGCAAAACAATCATGGATTTACAAATTTAATCTAGCACACATCATATGTCATGCTCTTTACATTAGAATACTATCATGTGAAACAAACGGCATGCCACATAGAGCACATAAGCACATAAACATGTTATCATGAAGCATATAAACACATAGGGCATGGCAACTCAAGCATGATATGCACCCAAAACCCGTCGTCCTAAGATTTTTGAACCTAGGAGCTCTGATACCACCTGTGACGGCCCAAGTCTTTATGACCCGGTGCATCAGTGATGACCCAAAAGTTAATCCATTAATGGATCCCGAATGCGTAAGCAAAAAAAATAGAAACCAAGTCTCTAGAGATACAACCCGTCTCAAAGACGCCAAAGTGACCATCTACGAGGCCACGAAACTCAACAAGAATAACGCGGAAGAAAAAGATAAAAAATTGACCAAGTATACCTCTAAGGAAAAAATGGTATTTTCACATGAAATAAAAGTCTGAAGAGATGTACGTCATCCCTAAGACACAAAACTGGCTTCCCGATGAGTCCCAAGACTCAAAGGAAGCAAGAAGGGAACAAGGGTTTCAAAACCCTACAAGAAATGGATCAAGGGTAAAATGGTCACTTTACCAAGAAATGGATACTACCGTGCCAACCATTGGAAAGAGAACGAAAAATTAATAAATTTAGACTCAAGAATCACTTGATTCAGAGTCCGGATGACAAAGTTATGATCAAAGGAAGAAAAAAGGGTCAAAAGGTGAAACTCAGGACCATCTAATCGATTAGATACCAAAACAGAATGCTAGAAAACCAACGAAAGACCATCTAATTGATTAGATGAGGCTGACAACAAGCAAATTTTTTTTAAACCAGAAAATTGAATTTGAAATGAGATTTCTGAGACCGAGACGACATTTTTTTGAAAAACACAAAGAAGAAACCTATCCTAAAATCACGTTTTCTAGCCAACCATACCGAAAGAAAACTTTATTTTTCATGTGAAAACCCCAAAATGCCCTTAAACTCAGTTTTTGCAAAAGAAATGTGAAATAAGTCCATAGGAGGCTCATTTCACAAAGGAAGGAGTTTTTCTTGAAAACAATCATGCACGCAGACGTAACTTATCTATTACAACGTGTTACAATGATCCACAGCTTAAAAATACCGCCGATGAAAAATTCGACCCCCTCACGGCCAAAAAGACAAAAAATGAACAAGAAATGGGAAATTTGAAAACCAAAATTAACAAATGATTTCGAATTACTATTTGTCCCATGGCCACACTTCATACATAATTAATTAGACCCTATGAAAGAATCAAAATGGAATTCCCACACCCGATGCAAACATGGTGAAGCAATGACTTGTCATTTTTTAATATTTTCATAATATTTCACGAAGTTGAAAGTTACATACGATACAAACTAGTTGTCATTGGCCTTCGGCCTTATCTCATACATGTCAAATACAGTACAAAATGTGCACTTACGTACACATTACATACATGGAATTAAATATTCAAGTTTTGATATATGAGCTACAAATAGCATTTCATGCTAACATTTGCATGAATCATGAACAAGAATACACCTAAAGAACTTCAATTAAGAACTTCAATTCATCGAAATGATCTAGGGATATTGTGCATCCCAAACCAAGGCATCCGTACCTGACAAATCACCCGATAACTTTGGGGTGAGTAAACAAGTTACTCGTAGGGAATAAGCATGCATAGACTCAACTTTTTACAGATTTTTACATTAACATGAAACAATTCAAAACTATCATGCCACCTAACGTCTATGTCAAAGTGAGACTTAGGCATCATCCTAAGCTATCATAGCTCATTTCTAGCATAAACTACAATATTTATGCAATTAAACAATATAGAAGCATACTATACAACGCAACAAGATACGAAAGCTAAAATGAGTCTAAGGAATCATCCTAGGCTATATTAGAACAATGAAACACAAATCACAATATCGATGCAATTTAACCAACATTGGAACTTCCAAAACAACGCTTAAAGCACGAATTCTCAAAGTTAACATCTTGAAACTTAAAATAGGAAATCAATCAGGCAACATCAAGTTACAACATCATCTAGTCATCAACTTGAAATGAAATGTGAAATCAAACAAGGTGGATACTTGGACATCACGCCGGATCAGACCGACACCATAGTTACTTTAGGGTTACTAGTTCACGGGCAACCTCCCTATGTGCGCACTAAACTATAGAGGGACAATCCCCCGTACTAGAACCATGTCCTAGCCGTAGTCAAACAACGACATCCCTAAGTTTCCAAAATCAACAAGTTGTGCAACAACGTATATATCAACATGTATATACAAGATAATCAACTATCTACCATGCACAACCAAATTTGGAAACACATACAATACATGCTCTAAGTCTACATCTACTATGGCATGAAAGATGTCGAAAAACAAAGTGTGCAACTCATTACACAAGACAATAATATATTCAATAAAGAAAACATGTTCCCATGAATACAAATATAATAACAATGTTATCCAATCCTCAAAACATAACCAAGTGAATATATAATAAGTCCAAGTCCATGATTTAAACCTAGAAACAACTTCCAGTACACAATTAAATCCATGGAGCAATTAAATAGAATTTAATTAAATAAAAATAATTAAATTCTCTAGATTTCAAGTCAAATCCAAATAACCTCAAATTAATATATGTTATACAACATAGCATGGTCATTACATATATCAAATAAAAAGTGCAGAATGAGCAAGGTATCATCATGTAGAATTTAATTAATTTAAATTAATTAAATCTCTAGATTTCAAAAGTTGTTCAAATGATCCAAAATTAATATATATCAAGGATTAAGCCATGACCATGCCATATATCAAGTCTGAAATGGAATACAAGCAAGGTACAATTAAGTAGAATTTAAATCAAATTAAATTCATTAACTTTTTAGATTTCAAAACTCATTTAAATCATCCTAAATTAATATAAAACAAAGATCAAGTCATGGCCATGCCATATACCAAGTCTAAAATGGTTATATGCAAACTACAATATATCATTAATTTTTTAAATTAACATAAGACATGCATATAACTTATATTTCATTAGAAAGAAAGTAAAACCCTTAAATAATAAACAATACCACCCCCTACCTCCATTTGAGATAAAATCTCAAATCCCCACCGAAAGAAAAATGGTCCGAATCTGACGATACTCCTAGGTTATGTCAGGGACAACACGGTGAACATTAAACTCCAAAGAGGACATACCAAAATCCAAACTTGACCACAAACCTGAACTCAAAAATGGCAAAAAATGGATTCTAATAAGTGGGAAAGATGCGCGTCGTCAAGACAAACATAAAACACAAAGGCACTACGACTTTTTAACAAAGGGAAGAATTCCAAAAGAAGAGAGAGAAGGTGGCAGCCCCATGGGCTTCCATGGCTGTCGGCCAAGAGGGAGGAAGAAAATGGAAAAAGTGATTTTTCACTTTAAAACATTCTATTTATATTAAACCCTAAAAGTGCCCCGAAAAGGCCCCGCCAGGTCCGGAAAAATAGAATTTGAGAAAACGCGCTCAAACGGTAAAACTTTGTGAATGAAAAAGAACCTAAATGAGAAAATATGAACAACAGAAAAACGACGTCAAAAATTGAGTCCCGAGTAGAAAGTTATGCCCTGAACAAGTTCGGCAGCAAAATTAGGGCCAGAAACCCAGAAACTGGGGAAAAATGACCAGAAGGGAATTCTAAGAGTACACGACTTGACAAAAAGTGAAAATGAATCCCGTACAAGGATCTAGACTCAAAACAAAGCATTTTGTAATAACTTTCATTAATTGCACAATGGCCTCTCCAAAAAGTGATAACTGTACTAATGACCCAGAATGAAAATATCTTCCAAAAATATTTTCTAAAAAAAACCCCTAAAATAAAATATCTTCAAAAGATATTTACGAAAAACACCCCAAGAAAAGAAAATATTTCCAAAAAATTATGCATCCATGCCCCTATGGATACCGGGAGCAACTAAAGTACTTTTCTACAAAAGTAAAGATACGTATTTCGTGGAAACCAATTGGAATGAAGATACATGAAGTCAAAAACCAACTCTGAACACAAAAAGTGATGAACGGAGAAAATGACAAAAAGTGAATAGTGTCAAAAAACAAAAAATGTGGAAATGACTCCATCCTCAAAGGAAGTTGTCAGTCTAAAGGAAAAAGTCTCAGAAACCATTTCCAAACACTTGGGACGAGACTACTTGATGAGAAAGCAAACATAGAAAAGAAAAGACAACGAAAAAAATTTATCTGTAAAATTTGAGGAAAAAGGAATGGAAGAAAATGACCGGGTCATTACAGATTTGGTCAGCACAATACTTAAAGAGCTGAGGATTTTCTCAATAGTACATCTTAATCTAAGAGAAAAATTAATCTTTTTCCTGCTTTGACTAAGATAAAAGAATTTTGTCTATTGCAAGATAATTCACAATATCAGTAAACCACGGCAAATCCGTATGAGAAACCCCAAACAACTATTCATCTAGAAAGGAATCACAAATTGGAAGTTGTGTTGGGATATCCTTAATCAGAATTCTAGAAAAATGGTCAGCTACCATATTCTCTGACCCTTTCTTATCTCGAATTTAGTAATCAAACTCTTGAAGCAAGAGGTTCCATCAAATCAAACGGGGTTTGGTTTCCTTTTTGGAGTGAAGATTTCTCAAAGTAGAATGATTAGAATAAACCATAACTTTGGAACCCAACAAATATGATCTAAATTTTTCCAAAGCAAAGACAATTGCAAGCAACTCTTTTTCAGTAGTGGTATAATTCAATTGTGCATCTGAAAGAGTTTTGCTCGCTTAGTAGATAACATAAGGAAGTTTATCTATTCGTTGTCCTAAGACAACACGCATAGCATAATTAAATGCGTCACACATGATCTTGAATGGAAAAGCCCAGTTTAGAGGATTCATGATAGGAGCTGAAGAAAGAAGAGAGTGAAGCTTATGGAAAGCTTCTAGGCATGACTCATCAATTACAAAAGGAGTGTCCTTTGCAAGTAGATTACACCAAGGATGATAAATTTTGCTGAAATCTTTAATGAAATGTCGATAGAACTCGGCGTGCCCAAGAAATGATCGCACTCCCCTTACGGAGGTAGGAGGAGGCAATTTAGAGATCAAATCTCTTTGACTCTATCAACTTCAATACCTCTCTTTGAAATGATATGTCCTAAAACAATCCCCTCTTGAACCATAAAATGGCTCTTCTCCCTACTAAGAATAAGATTAGTTTCCCTACAATGCTAAAGCACTAGGAACAAATTTTGGAGATAGTTCTCGAATGTGGATCCAAAAATAGAGAGGTCATCCATAAAGACCTCGAGAAACTTTTTAACCATTTATGAAAAGATAGACATCATATACCTCTGGAATGTTGCTAGCGCATTACACAATCCGAAAGGCATCCGTCTATATGCAAATGTACCGAATGGATAAGTGAAGTAGTTTTCGCTTGATCCTTTTGATCAATGGCCACCTTATTATAGCCAAAATATCCGTCTAAGAAGTAATAATAGCTTTAGCCAACCAACTGCTCTAGGATCTGATCAATGAATGGTAATGGAAAATGATCCTTTCTAGTAACAGAGTTTAGTTTTCGGTAATCAATAGACACACGCCATCCAGTGGTGGTGCGTTGTGGAACTCCCTCAGAATTCTCAACTACTATAATACCTGACTTTTTAGGTACTACCTGAGTAAGACTCACCCACTTGCTATCTGAGATGGGGTAGATTATTCCCGCATCTAGCAACTTCACAACTTCCTTTATAACCACCTCCTTCATATTCGGATTCAATCTTCTTTGGAGTTCCCGAGATGTTCGGGAATCCTCCTCCAAATGAATCTAATGCATGCAAATTGTGGGACTAATACCTTTTAAATCAGCCACACTCCACCCAATAGCCTCTTTATTTTGCTCAAGAACTTTTAAGAGACAACTTTCTTGGGAACTTGTAAGATTGGAAGCAATGATCACCGGGAGGGTGTCATTTAAACCCAAGAAGGCATACTTGAGCTTGTTCGATAGTGGCTTAAGCTCAAGCTTAGGTAGAGACTATAAGGAAGGAATAGGCGGAGTACTAGAAAGTGGAAGAAGAGGCTCAAGTCTAGATTTCCATGGAGGAAAATCTGTGATAGGAGTAGAGTTGAGGAATGAATTCACTTTAGCTATTGAAGATTTGATATTGAATTCTTCATAATTGAAGTGATTCAGACAAGCTTCAAAAGAATCCTTAGATAAAATAGTTGGGAGTGATTCCTCAACCAACTCATCAATAACATGAATGAAGAAGTATTTATTATCATCGTGGGGATGATAAATAGCATTGAAGATGTTCTGCTTGACTTTCATATTCCCAAAAGATGTATCCATTGCTCCAGTCCTACAGTTAATGCAAGTATTCATTGTGGCTAGAAAAGGATGCCCAAGAATGACTGGAATATACTTTTTGGAATCGTGGACCGGTTCTGTATCAAGAACTAAGAAATCGACCAAAAAATAGAACTTGTCCACTTTTATGAGTACATCTTCAACGATAGCTTATGGTTGTCTGACAGAAAGGTCAACAAGCTATAGAACAACCGATGTAGGTTTTAACTCTCCCAAACTTAACTTCTCATACACCGAGTAAGGAATAAGATTCACACTTGTTCCAAGATCAAGAAGTGCTCATTCTATCACATTTTTTCTAATAATGCAAAAAATTATTGGAATACCAGGATCTTTAACCTTTAAAGAAGTGTTATACTTTAGAATAGCACTGACTTGCTCGGTGAGACAAATTTTCTTAGGAACTTGGCTTTTTGATTTTTTCTTGAGAGTGCACAAGTTCTTTAAAAATTTGGAGTAGGCTGGAATTTTCTCTATACCATTAAGTAGAGGAAGATTGATTTTGATTTGTT
Organism: Cornus florida; assembly: GCF_030987335.1. Taxonomy (NCBI): domain Eukaryota; kingdom Viridiplantae; phylum Streptophyta; class Magnoliopsida; order Cornales; family Cornaceae; genus Cornus; species Cornus florida. The sequence continues at coordinate 52,967,018 of NW_026775574.1, read as the reverse complement.
TAAAGACCTCCATCATATCTTAGATTTTCTCCCCTTGCTTATCAAAGTAGGAGGGTTCCTTGAGACATTCAGGATAAGACACTCTTAGCTCATAAGCTGTCTTAAGGTTAGGAGCAGATGAAGAAGTGACTCCACCTTTAACTCCTATTGTAGATTGTAGAATAGAGTTTGAGCAAACATCCCTGGGATGTGGATTATGAATGATAGGAACAATGGGAACCCTACGCCTCTCTTTTTCTTCCTATCCTTTTTAACTTGATTATCAACCACTTTACCACTCCTCAATATAGTAATAGCCTAAACTTGTTCATGATGAATACCTAAGGAATTAGTTTCATCAATCATATAAGTCTGCCCTTTTGGGTTAGCTACTGGTTGACTTAACAATTTTCCATCCTCTCTTTGAGATAGAGTACTCGTTATTTGCCCAACTTATGCCTCTAGCTTTGCTATGGCTTGTGAATGAGAATTAAAAAGTTAGGTATTGGCTTTAACATCAACAAGAGCATTGAGTACCTGATCCTTAAAAGCAGAATTTCTAGAAGGAGGTGGAAGATTAGGATTTTGAGTCGGTTGATTCATGAACTGAGGTGGACGATAAATAACAGATTGATTGAAAGAATTATTTTATGGCAAAGGATTAGATGAATTTTGGTACTGTCCCTGTGATTGTGGAACAGTGGCTCCATGACTTTGATTACGCATTTGGATGATCTCTCTAGCCAAGATTATATGTAGAAGCATATGGATTGTAAGCTGGTCTAGGGAATGAAGCATTCACTTGTTCCTGTGGGATCTTAGATGATTGTCCCATCATAGGGCAAGTGTCAGTAAAATGGGAAGGATTAGCACAGATTAAACAAACTTCCTTTGGCAAGGCAGTTTGTGGATTAGCAACAGGAACATAGCCAGATGATAAGACTTGATCAAATCTACGGTTCAATGCTTCTATTTGAGTAGCTAACTCATTAGATTTGTCTACCTTATAATTTTTTTTAACCTTATGCATTCCAGGTAAAGACCTAGACTTAGAGGAAGAAGCATATTGCATTGAATTTTCACTTAGGGCCTCAAACAGTTACCAAGCGTCAGCCGGACTCTTACGCAAAAAAACTCCATTACTGGATGCATCAACCATGTTCCAATGAGAATCAGAAAAACCATCATAGAAAATCTGTACTAAGTGCCATTTAGCAATATCATGGTGTGGACACTTTCTTAGATGATCATTATATCTTTCCCATGAATCATGGAACTATTCTCCCAGGATTTGGGAAAACGCCATGATATCTCTTCTCATTTAAGAGGTTTTACCCACAGTGTAGTACTTTTTCAAGAACTCTTGTTGCAACATGCCCATGTAGATATGGAATTTATTGGAAGCGACTGCAACCAAGTTCTTACTTTGTCCTTAAGAGAGAATTGGAAAAGTCACATTCTGAATGAATCATTGGTAAGAGTGGTCAACTTGCTAGTCGAACACAATTCCAAAAATACATCAAAGTGCGTATAGGGATCCTCTGTCGCAAACCCTTGGAAGGTAGGAAGCATTTGGATCATAGCTGGCTTGATCTCATAATGGGTTGCATCAGCATTAGGAAATACAAACCATGAAGGGGAAGTGTATGTGGTTGGAATAAAATGATCCTTCAATTGTGGTTGTGGAGAAACAGGTGGCACCCGTTCTCCATTACCATTACCATTACTATTGCCATTACCATTACTCGGTGCATGACGATTATCTATCTTAATTGACTAAGAGTTCTCTCTATTTCAGGATCATGCGCTAATGGTTTTGATTGAGTATTGCTAGTTAACATGCACTAATTCCACTAACCCTAATAGTAACAAAAATAAAATTTTCCAAGTAAAATAAGACAGCAAAAACTCATAAAAGGTTTTATAAACCGAAGCTTTTTATCCCTTAAGCGTCTTTGTCCTCACTAATAATTTCCTACACTTGAACAGAAAAAGAATTAAGGTGAGATATCATAAAGTCCGAAGACTAGTAAACCAAAAATAAACTAATTAAAAACTAAACAAATAAACAAATCTCCCCGGTAACGGCGCCAAAAATTGTTGTGTCAATTTTTACTTTAATAATAAATAACCACTCGCAATTGCATGAATCTTTGTAGGATAGTACTATAGAGAGGGTGTCGAACCCACAGGAAGATGAGTGTATTTTGTTTCGCTTTTAACTAATCTATATTGGTTTATAGGTAACTGGTTGAATTGATTGATTGGTTGTCACGATTATAAACTGAAATTAAATTAAAATTATCAGAGAGAAAGAGGCCTTAGGGATTTGACTTCACCACAACCTTCATATTATGGTTAACTATTTCAACTCTAGGGATTTAACAAATTATATTTCAAATGAATTGAACTTAATAACATTCATTCAATTTGGTTTTTAAAGAAAGATGTTTTATAAATTGCAGTTAACTATAACCTATTTGCGGTTAGCATGGACTATCCACCAACCTATTCTAACTACTTTAACTAATTTTGTAAACAATCCATCTTTCCTAAGTATAGACTATGAAAACATTCATTTATAAAAAACATTGGAATACCATTACATGACCTCCATTCTTATGTCCGGCAGGGCTCCACCAGATACCATCCAACAAGAATGGATTGAGAATAGAATACGAATAGTTATATCTAAGACAAGGTAATAACAATTCGAAAACTATTTAAAACAGTAAAATCCAATTGAGTTGTTTCAATTGCTCATAGCCATGTGATCAGAAACATAATATATATTAAAAATATCCCAGAGTTAAAATAATCAAACCATAGTACTAGATTGGGTTACATAAGTGCCCTAAGAGAGGAATTAGCTACTTATGACGATGCCGAATATCATCTGTGTTGTAGTCGTCTTCATCGTCGTGGACGACACTTCTCTTCTCAGGAACCTCACCTTCTAAGGTTAAGGAAACCCTAAAAACCATCACCACAATATCAGCCTTCTGAATAATATGAGAAAAAAGGACTTCTTCTATCAAGGTATGTGCCTTCTTTTATAGAAGAAAATAAACGTTTGGTGGGCTTTTAGGTTTTCTGGCCCATCTGGAGTGAAATACGACTTAGAAAAGAATAATCCTGTAACTTTAAATCTGATCTGTCATGGAAGGCTCAAACTTAAGAAGTAGAGCTCGAGCTTTGGGGCTCAGGTTCGAGCTTTGAGAACAAGGCTAGAGCTTCAATGATTTATTTCTTGAGATTCAAAAGATGGTGCTCGATCTCCAATTTCATACTTCGTCAAATTTCTTCAACTATTTTTCAAAGCATCTTTTCCTTCAACACTTAGAATATTTTGGGATTCTCTTCTTTTAACATTGTTCGATCCAAGCTTCATAGGGCTTGAGCTTTAAGTCCCAAGCTCGAGCATTAGGTACTTAAAGCTTGAGCTTTGAATGATGGTGATCGATCTTTGAGGTCTAGCACGAGGCCCTGGAGCTTGGCTCTTCCTTTAAAATCAACTCTTCAAATTTTGATGCCTCATACACGAGCTTGAGGGCCAAGGCTCGAGCACCCTAAGGTTAGGCTCGAGCACCACTGAGTAGGGCTCAAGCTCTGAAGGTACAAAGCTCGAGCTTCAATGCCTTGTTGATTTTTTTTCTTTTTCTTGTAGGGCTCAAGCCTCGGGACTTAGGCTCGAGCTTTGGTACTTGAATTCTTCCAAACTTCACCATTTAAGCTCTCAGCTTGCTTTGAATGACCGGCAATGACTCTATAAGCTTTGATATTAGTCTTTTCATCATAAAATCCCAATTTTAACCGATTCTTTTGGAAAGTACTGATAAACACATAATAAGCATAAATCAGTCTAATAATGGATAGAAGTATCACTTTAAGCCTTAACATATGTATATTTAAGGGCTCGAATATGCAATATTCAGCACTCATCATCTAACTGAATATATGTATCAAATGTCTGACACATATAGGTGGTTGAGAGAAGAACTGCTATGTTGTGCGGGACAAATTTGATTGGGTCTGTTGGCTAGAAGGTTGGGCTTGTCAACCTTATCCGCTGTGTCTATATACAGACACATGCAGACCAGTTATGGGCAGTTTTGCAGAGTGCCTATATATTGGGATGCAGTGGGCTTGGTTTTGGTAGAGTGTGACATTGCAAGTGTCTGCAATGTGAGCCTTGGTTCCTTATACGAAATTTGTGTCCTTTGTATTTTGTTGAATAAGATCAAATGTTGGGACTTGGTCCTGTAAACTATGTGTGCCTATCTTTATATGTAATGATCCGGTCATTTTTCTTCCTTTCCTTTTTCTCAGATTTTACGGATATTTTTTTTTTCCGTTGATCTTTTCTTTTATGAGTTCTGTTTTCCATCACTTAGTGCCGTCTTGAGAGCTCAGGGATGGTTTCTGAGGCTCTTTCCTTTGGATTGACAATTTTCTTAAAGGACCGCGTCATTTTCATATTTTCATCTTTTAACACTATTCATTTTTCATCTTTTTCCCTGTTTGTCCCTTTGTTGGCACAACCTTAATTTTCGTGTTTGGAGTTGGTTTTTGACTTCATGTACCTTCATTCTAAGTGGTTTTCATGAAATACGTATTTTTATTTTTGTAGAAAGTACTATGGTTGCTCCTCGTGTCCATAGTGGCATGGATACATAGTTTCTTCGGAAACATTTCCTTTTCTTGGGGTGTTTTTCATAAATATCTTTTGGAGATATTTTATTTCGGGGGTTTTTAAGAAAATATTTTTTGAAGATATTTTCATTTTAGGTCATTAGTGCAGTTAACCCTTTTTGTAGGGACCATTGTGTAATTAATGAAAGTTATTGCAAAATGCCTCGTTTTGAGCCTGGATCCTCATACGGGATTCATTTTCACTTTTTGTTGAGTCGCGTACTCTTAGAATTTCCTTCCAGTCGTTTTTCCCCAGTTTTAGGGTTTCTGACCCCAGTTGCCGTCGAACTTGTTCGGGGCATATCTTTCTGCTTGGGACTTAGTTTCCGATGCAGTTTCTTCCGTTATTCATTTTATCCCATTTTGGTTTTTTTTCGTTCATAGTGTTTTACCGTTTGAGTGCGTATGCGCAAATTTCACTTTTTCGGACCCGTTCGGGACACTTTTAGGGTTTTTCTATAAATAGGGGGTGAAATAAGAAAAATTAAATTTTTCCTCTTCTTTCTCCCTCTCTTGGCCGGCCATCCATGGCAACCTTCGGCTGCAAACCTTCTCTCTTCTTTTCCAGCCACTTCCCTCTGGAAAAATGTTGTAGTGCCTTAGTGTTTATTGTAGGCCTTGGTGAGATCTTTCTTTTATTGGCAATTTAATGTTGTTAAATACATTTATGCATCTTGATTTTTAATGAATCATTACAATTTTAATGTCGTCGAGTACATTTATGCATTATGGTTTTTAATGAATCATTGCAAATTTTGATGTTGTTAAGTATATTTATGCTAAAATGTTCAAATGTAGCTTAGGAATGATCCTATAGATTCATTTGGAACATAGACGTTAGGTGGCATGACCCACTTTAGTTGTTTCCGCATTTTAGATTTCAAGTTGATAAATTTTATAATTTATATATTGTTGTGTTGTATCGTATACTCCTGTACTGTTTAATTTCATAAAAATGCGGTTTCTGCTAGAAATGTTTTAAGTTAGCTTAGGATGCTCCTTGGGTCGCACTTTTGACATAGACGTTAGGTGGAATAAACCACAAGAATTAATTTATACAAACTTGTAAAACGTTAGGTATATGTATGTTCATTCCCTACGAGTACAACATGATACTCACCCCTCGCTGAATGCGACCAGTTTCAGGCATGAAGACGTAGTTTCTGGATGCACATCATTCTTTGGATGACTTGCAGACTTGAAGTTTCATTTCATGCAAATGTTAGCATGAAATGCCATTTTTTTTAGCCTTATATGTCAATACTTGTGTATTTTGTTCTAAATATGTAATGTGTACTTAAGTACTCCTTTTGTAATGTAGTTGACATGTATAAGATGAGGCCGGAAGCCAATGACGTTTACTTTGCATCCTATGTACTTTTGACTTCAAGTTATTTTATGGGAATATTGAAAAATGACAAGTCTTATCTTCACCATTTTTGCATGGGGTGTTGGAATTGCACTTTAGCAGTTCCATAGGGTCTCATTAATCATGCATGAAGTGTGGCCAAGGGCGAAACGGTAATTTGAAACCATTCCATAATTTTGAGTTCCAAGTTTTCATTCCAAGCTTCATTTTCGCCATTTTTGGCCATCGGGGGGGGGGGGGGGGGGTCGTATTTTTCTTCGACCATTTTTGGGAGCCGCGGACCATTCCTGCGCACTTCATGTCACTTATCATGTTTGCGTGCATATTCGTTTTAGCATAGAAAAGTTTTTGACCTAAACTGATCTAGGGGTATTATGGGCACTTTACTGCATGTTTATTTTTTTCTTCCGACATGGTCTAGTAGAAAAAGTGATTTGGGGGCGGGGGGGGGGGGGGGTTCTTTTTTGTGTTTTTCCAGAAAATGTCATCTTCATTTCGGAAATCCCTCGCGAAGTTTAGTTTTCTGTTATTCATTTTTGCAGCTTTTTAACCCTCTTAACTTGATTTTTCTTGGGGGCATTTTTATCATTTTTCCTTATTTTCCAATTTTGTTTCGGACCATGAATGATCCAAAAACATGATTTTAGGGGGGGGGGGGGGGAGGGGTTTCTTCTTTGTGTTTTTCCAAAAAACCTCATCTTGGCCCCCAAAAACCCATTCTTTTCCAGAAATTGCTTGCTGGTAGTGTTTTTAAGCTGCGTAGTACAAGTGTGCGGGTGGATAGATCTCGTAACCGGTTACGTGTGCTTGGGCAGAATCTTGTCATCTATGTTCTTACCTTATAACCGGTTAGAAGGTATAGGGTTGACTCCTTTTGACCTTTTTACCCTTTTTCTTCCGTTGGCTATATCTTCTTCGTCCGGACTCCTAATTAAGTGATTTTTGAGTCTAAGATTATTGTTTTTTTCATTGTCTTTCTAATGGTGTACACGGTGGCACCTGTTTTTGGGTAAAATGACTATTTTACCCTTAGTTCATTTCTTATCGGGTTTGAAATCCTTGCTTCAGTACTTGACTCATTGAGTTCCGTGGCTTCATGGGGAGCCATTTTGGTGCCTTAAGGATGACGTACATCTCTAGAGGCCATTTTACTTCTTTCGCTTCTACATTTCAGATCCGTTATCGGGTCATCTTTAGGTAATCACTGACGCACCGGGTTTATAAAACTTGGGCCATCACATTATACTTGAGCTTTATATTGTGTGTGTCTGTTGGTTTGGCTGAGACTTGGTGGCCTTTGTCCCTGTAACAGTTACCAAGGTAAATAGAGGAGGAGATAAGGGACACCCGTCTCAAAGCCCTAGAAGCATGAATATACCCTGAGGTAACTGTGACGACCCAAGTTTTATAATCCTGGTGCGTCAGTGATGACCAAACGATGACCTGATAACGGATCCGAAATGCGGAAGCGAAAGGTGATCAAAGCGAAAGAAAGGAAAGGTTCTGAGGCATGGACGAGTGTTTGTCCAAAGCCAAAGCATCAAGGGCCCATTCAGCACTAACCAGTGCTGAGCACCCGTTCGGCATTCCTCAATACTGAGCACCCGTTCGGCACTTATCAACACTGAGTACCCGTTAGGTACTTATACAAGGTCAGACGTTCTGACCTACATGGTCAGGCGTTCTGACAAAAGGTTCAAGTGTTCTGACAAAAGGTTCATGCGTTTGGACTTGCATGGTCAGACATTCTGACTTACATGGTCAAGCGTTTTGACAAAAGGTTCAAGCATTCGTACAAAAGGTTCAAGCATTCGGACTTGCATGGTCAGGCGTTCTGACCTACATGGTCAAACGTTCTAACAAAAGGTTCAAGTGTTCGGACAAAAGGTTCAAGTGTTCGGACTTGCATGGTCAGGCATTCTGACTTACATGGTCAAGTGTTCTGATAAAAGGTTCAAGCGTTCGAACTTACATGTTCAGGCATTCTGACGTACATGGTCAAACATTCTGACAAAAGGTTAAAGCGTTCGGACTTGGATGGTCAGGCATTTGACTACCGAATGACGAAATAGAAAGAAACAATTAGACGAAAGACAAAACAGAAACAATCAGCCGAATGACAAAACAGAAAGTAAGAAATCAGCCGAACGACGAAACAAAAACAGGAAATCAGCTGAACGACGAAACAAAAACAAGTTTAAAGCTACACATGCATTCCCAATGATCCAAAATAAGTTTAAAAACATACTTGTGAACTTTAAAATTAATGCCCTTGGCCTCATGTTATACATATAAAGTATGCATCCAAAAAGTGTACTTAGATACACATTACATATCAAGGAAGCCATCTTATTTTCTAAAATACCATACATCCATGATATACAAAAATATAACATCCAAAAGTAAAGCATGCCAAACAAGTGCATGTCAATATACAAAAATATTCCAAATTGCTCATAAGCCTATAAGGATGATGAGCATCCAAGAATATAGTCTCCTTACCTGTAAAATAACCCAAACAACTAGGGTGAGTAATCAAGTTACTCGTAGGAAGAAGCATATGTGTATACCCTAAAGTTTCAATATCATTGCAAGATCAATATAGACGAATTCAAGGGATCATTCCACTTAACGTCTATGTTCAACGTGTTCTAAGGGATCATCTTAAGCTAACTTAAATGATTCTTAGAAACACAATATCAATATCAATGTACTTAAAAACATCAATTCCCCAATAACAAATATTACAAGTTACAATTAAACATTGGTTGTCAACTTGGAATTTAATGCGAAATCAATTAGTGAAAAACTTGGACATCAAATCCCGGAGTGAACCAAGACCTAAATGGTTATTCTGGGCATTAATTAAGGCATATAACCACCTTCCATGCACAAGTATTTTGAGACCACACAAACCATGTCTTAAGGTTCCAAGTCTATAATGGCATACCAAATGACAAGTCCTCATTATGATATTATGTACAATACAATACCACCAACTTATCAATTTAAATCATTCCTCAACAATAAGCATTATATACTAAATCTTAACATTATAGTAATAAGCTTCTAAAATAATTACAATTAGTAATCCACAAGAATATAGAATTATCTTCATAATAAATATAGCAATTCAAGTCAATAAGAATTCTATATTACATCAATAATTCTACACAATATAAATACATATCATACATGCTTAAATCAATAAATCCTCAGTCAAAGGTGAGGATTTCCTATAATATGCAAGACTACCATATTAAAAGCATGTACACAATATATATTAAACCCTAAAGGATCATAAAACACTTAAAGCATAAACATATTACCACCCCTACCTCAATAGAGAATTGAATCTCTATAATCTAAAGCAACCAAGCTTAAACTGGAAAACAAAACTAGGGTTTTGTAGAGGACAGTGAGAGGAAACTTTTACTTCCCAAGGTTGAAGGTCTAAGGTGAGTGGAAGGAGGCCAAAAATGAAGTCAAAAGCTCTAAGCCAAGCTTTTTCTTCAATGGAGGCTAGGTTCGGATAAGAGCAAAGAGAATGAAGATGAAATAAAATGAAATGACGTGGGTGGAGGATCTAGTATTCTTCCACTCACTAGGTGTTCTTACACTACCTCTCACACACACACAATGCAAGACTCAATTTGGTGCCTACACTTGTCACCAATCAATGGCTCTTTCCTAGGCTTAATCCTAAGCCTACACTTGTCAACCATCTAAGCTAACAAGTGCACCAATCCTAGGCCAATAAGTGGGTGAATCTCCACCCTCAACATGTAACAATATAAAGCTTACAAGTGACTCCACCCCAATGCCAACAAGTGGCTCCATGAAGTATGACACTTGTCACACTTTTAAAAAATTACAAAAAGGTCATTTTTAATAATATCTTCCAAATTAAATTACAATATGGTCCCTAAGACGAAAAATAATTACTTTACATAATTACACTAAAACCCCAAAAATCAAGAATCTTTCCAAGAAAGTATGCATCTATGCCCTTTACAAAAAAGTAAGCAACTAGCATGCTTTTCTACGAAAGTAAAAATACAGATATCTTGGAAATCAAATATAATGGATGCATGCAAAGCTGGAATCAAATTCAGGCACAAAAAGTGAGGTTATGCAAGGAAAAATGATAAATGGGAAAAGACAAAATAGGTAAAAGGACGAAAAAAAAATCCCTGAAAAAGGAAAGGAAGGAAAATGACCGGGTCATTACAGGAACTCCATTAAATCGAATTGAATTTTTTTTTTTATATGAATCAAACTAATAATTATTTTACTTAAATTCTTTTGAATTATTTCTCATTATTAATTTATATTGAACATATAACTATCGTTTGAAATTAAATCTTTACACGTTTTTAGTTATTGCACATTTATTCTGATTCATTTTCATAGTGGTGAATCACATATGAAAACCAAGCAATAGCAGCAGGTCACCCACACTACAATAATAAAGATATTTTTGCGATTTACTACAAATTTTTTTATTTTCTTATTTTTGTAGCAAAAAGTAACCTATTTATGGCAAATAGAAATGTGTAGTATATATTCTAAAAAAGATGCTACAAAATTTGAGTATTGCTGGAATTGATCCTAACAAGCCCTATTTATCACTCTCTCTGGTTTATCATTCACCGAATTGAACACAATTACACCTTTGTAAATTCAAATTATCATCAAAGATTTAAGAAATCATGATATAAGAAGAAAAAATACACATTCTTAGCTGCTCTCTGTATGCTCTCTCTAGGGAGAAAATACACATTCAGGTCTTCAATTGCTCTAAATCCAACACAAAAACTAATCTCCAAATGCTTGTTCTTAGCTGCTCTCTATATGCTCTGTACCGAATGGACCCGTTTGGTAACACAACATCTCTGAACTGGTATGACCAAGTACTTGTGTCTAATATTTTTTGTAAAGATTTAGTACAGATTTATTTTTATTTCTTAAAATCATGGTAGATTTGGTCAGTGAAGTTCAATATTCAACGGAACAACATCATCAGAATTGTTACTTGTCTCTATTCAAGATTTTATGCTTCTGTGATTATATTTGTATTATAATTCTCTTTGGTTTGCTTCACAAAGATATGGCGCTTGTTAAGATAGCTGTAAATTAGGCTAATTAATTAGAGTTGACTTTCTTTGTAAATCTTTTCTGTAATTGATAGGTTTTCTAGAAATTAACGTAATTTATTGTAAGGTTACTTATTATCCACACTTGTAAATCAGTATATATACCTCCATTGGGAGAAGAATAAGATCATCAAATATTTAACCCGGAAATTCTTCTTGGTATCAAAGTAGGTTTGAAAAACCCGTCTCAAACTTTCTCAAATTCGAATCGCATTGTCACCCGTAACCCAAAGCCGTACTTTGTTGTTGTGATCCCTGTCATCCATGGCCAAGGACAACAACAAATTTGAATTTTTAACCATTCCCGCATAACCCTAGGTTATACATGTTTAGTCAGAAGGTTCTGATTTCAATGCCGGAATCACCCTTAACGAATCCAACTATGACGTATGTTCCCAGATCATGGAGATGCATATTGTAGGACGTAAGAAACTTAAGTATATTATTGGCAAAATACCTCAACCCGAAGTTACTAATGCCTCTTATGCAAAGTGGTATGCGAAAAATCAGAAGTTCAAGGGATGGTTGTTAACTGCTATGTCACCGGAAATCATGAAGCATTATTTCAGGTTATACATGTTCAGTTAGAAGGTTCATGTTTCAATGCTGGAATCACCCTTAACGAATCCAACTATGACGTATGGTCCTATATCATCGAGATGCATATTGCAGGACGTGAGAAACTTGAGTATATTATTGGTAAAATACCTCAACCTGAAGCTACTGATGCCTCTTCTGCAAAGTGGTATGCAAAAAGTTAGAAGGTCAAGGGATGGTTGTTGACTGTTATGTCACCGAAAATCATGAAGCACTATTTCTGGTTGTGCACTGCATGGGAAATCTAGAGTGTTCTCGCCAAAACATTTTATGAAGGGTCTGATGAATCACAGATCTTTGCATTGAATCAGCGAGCTTTTTCCAACAAGCAAAATTGTCGGCCTCTGTCAACATATTATGGTGATCTCATAGAACTTTTCCAGTAATTGGATCATCGTGATAAAATTGTCATTAAAAATCTCAATGATGTTACTGCATATCAGAAATCCATTGAATGACTACGTGTGCACATCTTTTTGATTGGGCTTGATCCAAAATTTGAACAGATTCATGGTGAGGTTCTTAGGAAGGATCCGGTGCTAAATATTGAAGAAACCTATGCTTACGTACGTGGTGATACAGTTTGAAGAACCACTCTGGGTAGAGAACCCGATCACGATGAAGCCATCAGCCATGATTGTACGCCGACCTAAACCTCCACAAGGTTGGTCTAGCTTCATCCCAAAACTAGACCTGGCATCCGGTCCACCCAACCGTATCACAGACTCGGACCGGTCATCTGGGTCACAAAATCGCAACCTAGAAACTACAATTGAACGGTTAGACCACTCATGTTCTCACTGTGGTGCAACCGGATATACCAAGTCAAGTTACTTTGATATAATTGGCTATCCAGATTAGTGGGATCATACCAAAGCACCTGACAGAAGAAATTCAAAATCGAATCACTGTGCATCTGCTACTGTGGCCAAGACTTCTGAGGCTTTTGATATTGCTAAAAAGGCCTCATCCTTGATTGTTACTTCAGGTAACTTTGGTAAGGCTCTTAATGTTTCTGCTCCTACTAGTAATAGTACTTGGATTATTGATTCTGGTGCTACAGATCACATGACCTTTGACCCTAACCAGATTCAGTCTATAAAGCCTTCAAAAAAATTTGTAATATTAGCCACTAATGGTACTCCCTCTCCCGTGATTGGAGAAGGTTCAATCACACTTACTGACAAGTTAAATTTAGATTATGTGATGGTTGTTCCTTCCCTTAACTATAACCTGTTGCCTGTTGATCAAATAACCTTTGCTTTACATTGTATTGTTTTTTTTTCGCCTCACTTTTGTGTTTTTAAGGAAATTCAGACTCGGAAGACAATTGGTTATGGTACTAGGAGGGGAAAGCTCTATTACCTTGATCTGATACCAGGAATATCAAATCAGTTGGCTCAAACGCTCTCAGTTGGTAGGTCAATGCATATGTTAAAGAATTCAGAAGAAATTTGGTTGTGGCATCGGCGCTTAGGCCATGCTTCTTTTGGATATTAAAAAAACTATTTCTGAAGTTGTTTACTAAATCAGATGTTTCCAAATTTAAGTGAGATATTTGTGAACTTGCTAAAATTCACCATGTGCCTTTCCACTAAGAATGAATAAGAGTTTAGTACCTTTTATGATTATACATCTTGATGTTTGGGGACCCGCAAAGATTCATTTTTTAAAGGTTGGTTTGTTTCATTTATTGATGATTATACTCGTATGACTTCGGTCTGCTTAATGAAATCTAAAAGTGAAGTCAGCTCTCTCTTTTAGCAGTTTCACAAGATGGTTGCTACTCAATACCAATCTCACATACACGCCTTTCGCAGTGATAATGGTGGAGAGTTTATTAATCATGCCTTGACATAGTACCTGAATACACATGGTATCATTCATCAGACGACTTGCCCCAACACTCCCCAATAAAATGGTGTTGCAGAGTGTAAGAATCGTCATCTCCTCGAAGTTGTTCGTGCTTCTTTGATTGGAGCTCTCATGCCCACCCGTTACTAGGGTGAAGCCATCACTGTTGCGGCCTACCTCATTAATCATATACCTTCCAATACACTAGAGTTCCAGACACCTCTCCAAACTTTAACTGCTATAGTGAGTGTCCTTGTTGTGCCGAATTTATAACCTAAGCTATTTGGATGTGTGGCATTTGTCCATCTTCACAAACCCCTATGGAGTAAGTTAGAACCTCATGTTCTTCGATGTGTATTTATTGGCTATGCCTTGGATCAGAAAGGTTATCAGTGTTATCATCCTCCCTCTCGAAAGATCTATATCACTCTCGATGTCACAGTTCATGAGAATGTGATCTATTATTCTGCCCATGAGTCTCCACTTCAAAGGGAGTGTAGCAATGAAGTGCAGACTATGTATCACTCTTTGGACATCTTAGATTTTGTAAATGGTAGTAACTTGGATTTGAGTGGTGAACGTCCAAATGAGGAGAACAGTCAGGGTGATCAGATGGAGCTATTGTCATCGGTGCCACCATCATTACCGGTACCTCTGTCAGTAGCACCATCACTGCTGAAAACTTAAGTGCCGACTTCCCCCTTGCAATCTGTACCACTCGACCAATTGTTCTCTGAATCCGATTCTACTCCTGAGTCTCATGCAAGTTCCGAATCCCAGAAAAGAGTGTTACCGAATTAAGCCACAAGAGGAATACCTAGGGTCAATTATAAACCTGATCTTAAGTCTAAAACTAGATATCCCTTGAGTAACTTTGTATCCTATCATAGGTTGTCAAAGGAATGTGAATTTTTTTGAATCAATTATCTATTGTATTTATTCCTGGTAGTTTGCAGGATGCTTTAAGTAACCCGAGGTGGAAAGAAATGATGAATGAAGAGATGAAGGCTCTTTGACGGGCCCCTTTCCAAGTGTTTAGAAAGTGAACTTTTTAATGCGAGAGGTCGCTTCGCAAGGTCAAAATATACATGTGGTTTCGGAAGCTTTTCTTGTCAAATTTACATTTATAAAAACCACTACTACAACTAATGAAGTATTGCGAGTAGGGATCGTTCACAGAGATTATACGTGTTGGAATTTAACTTCAACTCTAGCGTATCAAAAGATTGCAAAAGAGAGAGACTGGTTGATTAAACTAAGATGCAAGGAAATTAAAATGCAATTAAAATAAACTAGTTAGAGATAGGGATTTAAGAGATGAGAAGAGAGGACTTAGGGTATTGGAATCACCACTAAGCTCGTCTAATTAACCACTTGCTTTCCATTAATGGGGAATACATTGTTGGGAACAAAATACGACTACCAATTGCAATATTAAGCACGGACCATCTAATTTAGGCATAAATTGTCTTACCTAAACTAATTGTAGCACAACCCATCTAATTTAAGCATGACCCATCAAACTAGTCACAATTGTAGCACACCTCAACCTAGAGAATCATGGAATTTGCAATAATAAGCCATAGAGTATCTAAACAATCATAGATTGTCTACCTACCTACAAGCATGAATTAAATTGTAGAACAACCCATCAAGCACAAGTATAAACCATCAAATTAATTGACAAACTCATTCAATGAAAAACCATGTCTAGCCAATATTGGTGTGTGTGTGTGTATTTAGTTGATTCAATAAGTAAGGATGACCAATTAAGCATGTATTGTCTAAACATCATGTGAAAGGCACAATATATCTAATCAATAAAGCATATATTGTCTAAACAACATGTGAAAGGCACAATAGATCAAAACAAGCCATTAATCATTTCATTAAGCTCACAATCCAAATACACCACATGTCTAGCCATCACTAGATTCTCAATCAACCACACATACACATGCAATTAATATAGAAAAACTAGTGTAGAGATTATTTTCCAAATAATTACACATAAGACAACATGTAATCACATAGAGAATCAATAGAAAGAATTAATCCATATGAATCATGTGAGAAATAATTCCTAATTTAATCACACATAGACATATAAATAAACTAGAGAATTAATAGGAAGAATTAAACCATAGAAATCATAGAAATATACCAAGATTCATGAAATTCACAAGGCTAGAACATAAATCACAACAATATATATAAATTCCTAAAAATAGAAATACAAGGGTTTAGATTACACAAGACTTAGGGCTCAACCAAGCCCTAAGTGTAGATCTAGCCAATCATGGAGGAGGTGGATGTGATCTTGGAATCAAGCTCCAAATATGGCTCCATATTCTTCTTCTCTTCTTCTTCTTCTTCTTTGAAGCTTCTTTACAAATGGGTCACTTCCCTTTATATAGAAGGTCCTTTTCTTAGCCACTAAGTCTAGAATATAGCCCCAAAAATGATCTGGCACGCACTTTAATATTCTCCAAATGATTGGATAAGGACAACTTTTAATGAGCTGGAGATTTAACTTTTTTGCACTGGAGTAAGTTCGATCGATCGAACCTTGGACTTAGATCTATCGAACTTGGCTGAGATCTATCGAACTGAGTTTGGATCGATCCAACTGGGTTACGCTTTTTAGATAAAGACAAGTCTAAGATATTTGGAGATATTTTTGGGAAAAGGATAAAAGTGGTTGGTAGGGTGGTACAGCTGGATATGATCAAGCATTTGGATAAGGACAAAGATGTTTGATCGATCAAAGAAGAGAGTTGGATCGATCGAACTTTGGAATTTCTGCATAGGGAAAATCATAGTTTGGATCTATCTTGAAGTGCTGAGATCGATGAATGTTGGATCGATCAAACCTTAATCTTCGATCGATCGAAAATTGCTGAATGTCACCCTTTTTTCTTCATTTGCTCCACTTTGCTCCTCTCTTTGCTTCATCTCAGAATTGCTTTCTTTTTGCTTCGGATCCTCACTAAGACTTAGTTTGACTCCAAAAAGGTCTTAAGAAACCATTTTTAGCCCATTTTAACATTATTGATCTGAAATAGACAAAAACACAAATAAGTACTAAAACGAGTAAATAAGATAGAAAAAGGTTCTAGAATACTCAAGCTTAAGGGGTTTAAAAGTATACTTTTTAGCGCTCATCACACCCCTAAACTTAAATATTGCTAGTCCCTAACAATGAACTACAAAGTATAGAAATGAAATGAACAACTAAACAACTATAACTAGAAAGCAATAAACGAATAACACCACTTTCGTAGGGAACACGATTGCACTTAGCACATGCAATAAGCCTTTTAAACCCCTAGGTTACCCCTAGTGGACGAGTGAAGTCTCGTGAGGGTTTCCAGAAATGATACCTACAAACATTAAGCTTATTTTTTCAAAAGAGGCACCAATATTGCAAACAAGCATTGGAAGAAAACTACCTCAAGTATGTAATTTTCCAACCATTTCCAAGCAATCTCCCAAAATCTCAACATTAAGCAAGCAAATATGGTCCTCCACACATCAAGAAAATGATCATGCAAATCAAAACGACTCTAGGATCCTTTTGAGTAGACCGGCATCAATGTGTTACTATCTTAGCTAACTAAGGAATTAATCACATCCTTACCCTCAAACTAGCACACAAATCTAGTATCGATCATCAAGACAAAAAGTGGACCAATTATTAAAGCTTTATTGAACTAGTTGCGCTTATTATTTTCACTCTTTTTTTTTTTCCCTAAGGATCAAGATAGAAGCATGGTGCAATGTGTTGATCTATTAAGCTTTCTAGTGATTAATGAGATCGAGCGTTAGGTCAATAACTCCCAAACCACACAGCTTTAGGGCATTAGCCGTTCAAACAGCCCTACGGACTTACAAGCTCAAATCAACTAAGCTACAAATCAAGACAACATCCATCTAATCATTTCCCACTTCTCACCTTTTGGGAGAAGTCCTCACTTTTGCAACTTTTCTTTTTCTTTTTCTTTTTCTTTTCTTTCTCTTTTTCTTTTTTTTTTTCTTTTTTTTTTTTTTTTTTTCAACAAGTTCAATTATTAACCTAGAGTTTGGGCCCTCCACCTTTCGGCGCGAGAAATTCAGTGCTTGATGAGGCTAGAATCCCAGCTACTCAATGAAAAGGGTTTGTTATCCACCTTTATCAAGAATGAAGGCTTTCAATGCACTACTAGCCCATTTGGGATATAACCAATTCAATAATCAACAAAGCATATACCCCACAAATGAATGCTAGTGTGCGTCTGTGCTAGTGTAGAAGACTAGAATGAATCTCAAAACAATCACAAAATCAGGATGATGTGGACCACAAGAGCAAACAAGATATCAATCTTTCAAAAAATTTACTCCTAAATGGCATCCACAAGGCATACAAGGAGTATTGGACTCTCAAGTCAAGCAATTTTTAAATTTTAAGCAATATAGTCCTCAAAAGATCAAAATTATAGCTAACATGGATCTCCAATCTCAATCATGCAATTAAAACTCAACTTTAAGTAGAATGCAACTAGACACCTTACCCCCAAACTTAAATCGCACATTGTCCTCAATGTGCAATGAGAACAATGAAAAAGATGGAAAGAGTATACCGTGGTGGCAAAGATATGAAGCCCGGTAGTGATCCAATTCGAAAGACGTCTCCCCCAAACTTGGAATCAACAACCTACTTGAATAACCACACTAGCAAACTCACATCAAATATCAAATGGGATAAGAATAATCAAGTATTCTAAGGCAATATATCACAAGATGAAAGAGAAATATGAGATCAAGCCCTACCTAAAGCATAAAGTATGCATGACTACACATATGGGAACAATGGTGAATCTTTTTTTTTTTTTTATGAAAGCAAATATATACAAAATGCAACAAAGAATAAAATGTATGAACAAAATGCAAACAGAAAAAGAAAGAAGGTAAAATGTAATGAAAGAATATGTACAATGTAAGAAATGAAAAAGCATATGTACAATGCAAGTATATACAAAATTTTCTTACTTTTTGTTTTTCATATATATATATATATATTTTATGACATAACAAGTATGTACACACACAAAAAAATAAAACAAATAAATATGCAAGGAATGGAAATGTAAGGAAATAAGGGATGCAATATATATATATATATATATATTTATTATTATTATTATTATTATTATTATTATTATGTGAAAATATGCAAAGAAAAACGAAAAATGCAAGAAATATGCAAAATTGGTGTAAAGTTTAACGTCTTTACTAAGACGGAATGCTGCATTGAACAACCGTCAATTTTTTTTTTTTTTTAGAGAAAACAAATATGTACACAAACAAAAATAGAAAGGTAAGTAAATAAAAATGAAAAAAGTAAAAATGCAAGGAAATAAATAATGCAAAGAAATTTTTTTTTTTTTTTTTTTTTGAAATTAAAAATTAAAAATTAAAGTTAAACAAAATATTTTGGATTTTTTTTGGAAATAAAATAAAATAAAAGAAAAGAAAAATATTTTTGGGATTTTTTTTTTTTTCAATTTTTTTTTGTACATAATAATAATTAAAAACTAAATAAACTAAAATATTTTTGTATTTTTGAAAACTTTTTGAAAAATAAAATAAAATAAAATAATATGAAAATATTTTTGGATTTTGATATTTGAAAATTCAAAATAAAGTCAAAATAGTGAAATGAAGAATTGAGATCGATCAGAACAAGAGTTCGATCGATCAGACAGAGAGTAAGAATATGTAGGTTTTTGGGTTCAAAAATTTTTCTAAGTGTTGGAACTTAAGATCGATCCAATGATGAAGTTGGATCGATCGAAGAACTTCAAATCGATCTTGAAATGTTTTCGATCGATCGGACAGAGAGCTGAAAATATGCAGGTTGATGCAGGCTCAAAATTTTTCTAAGTGTGAAAACTCAAGATCGATCGAATTCTGAAATTGGATCGATCGAAGACTTCAGATCGATCTGGAAATGAATTTCGATCGACTAGACCGAGAGGTGATTTGGATGCAGGTCGAAAATTTTTCGAAGTGTTGAGTGCAATCCACAGTTCGATCGATCGAACTCCAATTTGAGATCGAACGAACTTGTGCCAAATGCTCAATTATGACATGAAAGTGCATGCAATCCTTATCACAGTTCCTAGCAATGCATATGAACCCAAAGCCAATATCTAGACATCGCAAGAAAATGAAATTAAAGATAGAAATGAGGGAGGAATTGAGTTGTGAAACTCTATGAATACTAGTGTTTAACATCTCTAGCAAGACGTTGGGCCAACTCACTAATCAAACGAATCAAAAACTGGATATGAAACATCCTTATTGATCCTCTTTTCCATTTTCTCATTTAATGTCCCTCTTACAACAATGAAATCATCCTCCAAAAGAATGACTTGAAAAGAAATAAAAGAGATGATATTGTTCTTTTCATCCACGGTCTTGAAAACAAAATCAATCATGGTTATGCTTGCCTCATTTTTTGTGTTCTTGAAGTGTATTCAAATAATCATTCACTGTGATAATTGGTGAGGCATTGTCTTTCAAAGACTCATTTGGAATATCAAAAAACACCTTCTCTTCAACCCTCTTCTCTTCCACAAAAATAACCATCTCCTCACCTTTCAAGTTAGCTAAGGAGTCCATTAGAGAGTTTATTTCATTTTTGGAGCTTTCAAGGTCAACACCACAATTTTTATACATTTCAAAAAGACATGTCTCAAGAGGGTCATTAGAGATAATAGAAGGAAGGCCCTCTTCAACAATTTCCTCCTCCTTCTCTCCTACCTCAAGTGTGGTCAACATCTCCTCACTCTCTAGAGTAGCAATGTCCGAGATAAAATCATAATCAAAACAAGGAAAGTCCTCATTAATCATTTTATGCTCTATTGGATTAGCCACTAACTTACTTGCCACTTCCTCCTCTATACAATATAGAGTGCTAGGCATTAACTTACTTGCTACTTCTTCCTCACTCTCCTCATCCTCATCTATATACATTGAAGTTTAGAATGAGAATTAAGAAGTAGAGTTTGTGAAATATGCACATCAAGTAAAGCCAACAATTTTTCTTCAAATCCAGGTAAATACCTAGAAGGTGGTGGATTTAGGTCTTCATAAAATGGTGAGGGAGGGTAATAGTCATAAGAAGGATTAAATGAGTGATCAAGTCTACAATAAGATGATGCATGAAATGAATTGGACTCAATCTAATAAGGATTAAAATATGGTGGAGGAGAATAAGGTGAAGGGATATAATTTCCCCCCAAACTTGGATCAAACAATTCCTCCATTCATAATTAAAATCCAAATGCAACAAATAACGGCCTCAACAAGGGCCTATGCTTGGACTTAAAATAAAGCAATGAAATAAGCCTCAACAAGGGCTATCACAAGCATATAAAGAAGTGAAACAATTAAAATACAAGAGTTCCAAAAATTGCTCACAACGGTCCTTTAGCACTTCAACTCCAAATTTTAATATTAGCTTTAACCTCCAATTAGTGCTTCAAGTTCCAAAGTTTGTCTTCCTTGTAGTCAAGTACCTAATTAAACAAATAGTAATAAGAACAAGAGAAAAGAATATACAATGCAAAATAAAATAAAAATAGAAGCAATCAAATAAACACTATTGTCTAGTTTAATTCCAACAAAACCGTTAATCCTCGGCAACGGCCCCAAAATTTGACGAGCCCCTTTCCTAGTGTTTAGAAAGTGAACTTTTTAATGCGAGAGGTCGCTGCGCAAGGTCAAAATATGAAAGTGGTTTCGGAAGCTTTTCTTGTCAAATTTACATTTATAAAAACCACTACTACAACTAATGAAGTATAGTGAGTAGGGATCGTCCACAGAGATTATATGTGTTGGAATTTAACTTCAACTCTAGCGTATCAAAAGATTGCAAAAGAGAGAGATTGGTTGATTAAACTAAGATGCCAGGAAATTAAAATGCAATTAGAATAAATTAGTTAGAGCTAGGGATTTAAGAGATGAGAAGAGAGGACTTAGGGTGTTGGAATCACCACTAAGCTCGTGTAATTAACCACTAGCTTTCCATTAATGGGGACTACATTGTTGTGAACAAAATGCGACTACCAATTGCAATATTAAGCATGGACCATCTAATTTAGGCATGAATTGTCTTACCTAAACTAATTGTAGCACAACCCATCTAGTTTAAGCATGACCCATCAAACTAGTCACAATTGTAGCACACATCAATCTAGAGAATCATGAAATTTGGAATAATAAGCCATGGAGTATCTAAATAAGCATAGATTGTCTACCTACCTACAAGCATGAATTAAATTGTAGAACAACCCATCAAGCACAAGTATAAACCATCAAATTAATTGACAAACTCATTCAATGAAAAACCATGTCTAGCCAATATTGGTGTGTGTGTGTGTATTTGGTTGATTCAATAAGCAAGGATAACCAATTAAGCATGTATTGTCTAAACATCGTGTGAAAGGCACAATATATCTAATCAATGAAGCATATATTGTCTAAACAACATGTGAAAGGCACAATAGATCAAAACAAGCCATTAATTATTTCATTAAGCTCACAATCCAAATACACCACATGTCTAGCCATCACTAGATTCTCAATCAACCACACATAGATATGCAATTAATATAGAAAAACTAGTGTAGAGATTATTTTCCAAATAATTACACATAAGACAACATGTAATCACATAGAGAATCAATTGAAAGAATTAATCAATATGAATCATGTGAGAAATAATTCCTAATTTAATCACACATAGACATGTAAATAAACTAGAGAATTAATAGGAAGAATTAAACCATAGAAATCATAGAAATATACCAAGATTCATGAAATTCCCAAGGCTAGAACATAAATCACAACAATATATATAAATTCCCAAAAATAGAAATACAAAGGTTTAGATTACACAAGACTTAGGGCTCATCCAAGCCCTAAGTGCAGATCTAGCCAATCATGGAGGAGGTGGATGTGATCTTGGAATCAACCTCCAAATATGGCTCCATCTTCTTCTTCCTCTTCTTCTTCTTCTTTGAAGCTCTAGAGATGGAGAGAGTGGGTCTAGAGATGTGTTCTTGAGATGAGCCTCCACTTCCCTCTTTTCTTCTAACCCTAATCTCTAACTTTGCTAGAGAGAGAAATAAAAATTATAATGTAAAAATGAAAATGATAACAAGTTTCTTTACAAATGGGTCACTTCCTTTTATATAAAAGGTCCTTTTCTTAGCCACTAAGTCTAGAATATAGCCCCAAAAATGATCTGGCACGCACTCTAATATTCTCCCAATGATTGGATAAGGACAACTTTTAATGAGCTGGAGATTTAACTTTTTCGCATTGGAGGAAGTTTGATCGATTGAACCTTGGACTTGGATTGATCGAACTTGGCTGAGATTTATCGAACTAAGTTTGGATCGATCCAACTGGGCTACGCTTTTTGGATAAAGACAAGTCTGAGATATTTTGGAGATATTTTTGGAAAAAGGACAAAAGTGGTTGGTAGGGTGGTACAGCTGGATATGATCAATCATTTGGATAAGGACAAAGGTGTTCGATCGATCAGAGAAGAGAGTTGGATCGATCAAACTTTGGAATTTCTGCATAGGGAAAATCATGGTTTGGATCGATCTTGAAGTGCTGAGATCGATGAATGTTGGATCCATCGAACCTTGATCTTCGATCGATCGAAAATTGCCGAATGTCACCCTTTTTGGTCCGGATCCTCACTAACACTTAGTTTGACTCCAAAAAGGCATTAAGAAACCATTTTTAGCCCATTTTAACATTATTGACCTGAAATAGACAAAAACACCAATAAGTACTCTTCAAAAGAACCCAACATGGGAAGTTGTTAAATTACTCGAAGGAAAAAAACCCGTCAGATGTAGGTGGGTTTACACTATCAACCATAAAGCCGATGGAATGCTTGAACGATTCAAAGCTAGACTTGTTGATAAAGGATACACACAAACTTATGGGATTGACTATATGGAGACATTTGCACCTGTGACGACCCTGGATTTTTCAACCCTGTGTGTCCTGTGATGACCCGAAACGGATCCCAAATGAGGAAGCAAAAGAAAGAAGGTGACCTCTAGAGATGTACGTCATCCCTAAGGCACCAAAATGACTCCATACAAAGCTATGGAACTCAAATGAGCCAAGCAATGAAACAAGAATGCCAAACCCAAAAAGAAATTAACCAAGGACAAAATAGTCATCTCACACTAAAATGGGTGCCACCGTGCACACCATTGGAAAGACAACGAAAAATTAACAAGAATAGACTCAAGAATCGCATAATTCGGAGTCTGGACGACAAAGATATCAAGTTCTGAAGTCGAAGGAAGGGAAACCCTATCCCGGTTCGAACTAAAAATAGATACTACCTTACTAAAACTTGAATAACTTGAGATACAAATGGAATCTGAAGCTCTAATTGGTACCATTAGAAAGCTTATTTCGACATGGTCAATTTAGACTCAAGAACGGACCAATTTGGAGATAAAACAAGTGATATATAGCCCATTGAAAAAAGTGCCTGGAGTAGAAATAGTATTCGCGGGGGCCCGCCAAACATGGTAGATTCCCACGGGCGCCCGCCAGAACACTGTGGGGGCCCGCCAAATGGGGTAGTGGGGTGGTCTGGAAGCTTAAATTTTGCAGGAACAGTGTTTTTAACTACTTTTTGAATTTTGAGCGTGGTTTACAGGGTCAAGATGACATTTTTTGGAAAAACACGAAAAGGAAACTCCCCCTAAAATCACATTTTCTATGCGATGGAGTTGAGAATGGAATTTATTTCCCAAAGGAAATGCCCATAATGCCCTTAGATCAATTTAGGCTCAAAACAGCGAAAATGCAACTTTGCACCAAGCATACATTTGACCCTAAATGCACTTCTAAGCTGAAACGAATATGCACGCACATGTAATAAGTGATTTTGAGCTCGTGGGAATGATCCGTGGCTCTTGAAAATGGCTAAGTCAAAATCCGACCCCCTAACGGCCAAAAAGGCGAAAATGAACTTGAATGGGAAATTCGAAAACTAAAATCAACAATTGGTTTCAAATTTCCATTAGGCCCTTGGCTACACTTCATACATGACTAATGAGATCCTATGGAAGAATCAAAATGGAATTCCCACACCCAATGCAAACATGGTGAAACAATAACTTAACATTTTTCAACATTTTCATAATATTTTATAAAGTCAAAACTACATAGAATACAAATACGTGCCATTGGCCTCCGGCCTCATCTCATATATGTCAAATACATTGTAAGGAGTGCACTCATGTACACACTACATATATGGAATCAAATATACATATTTTGTAAAATAAAGCTACAAAAGGCATCTCATACTAACATTTGCATGAAATGCTATAAGCCATCCAAGGAGTGATGAGCATCACGAATCAAGTCTTCGTACCTGAAAAATGTCCCCACAACGTGGGTGAGTAACATAAAGCTACTCGTTGGAGATGAGCATGCATCGACCTAACTTTTTACAATTTTATCACCTTAAGGTGAAACATGTTAAAGCGGCTCATGCCACCTAACGTCTATGTCAAGAGTGAGACTCAGGGAGCATCCTAAGCTACCCTAGATCATTTCTAGCATAACCCACATCATCCATGCAATTCAAACCACATAGAAGCATGCTATACAGAGCAACATGATATAGATTCTCAAAGTTGTCAACTTGAAATCTAAAGAGTGAAAACAACTAGAATAGGTCATACAACCTAACGTCTATGTTCCAAATGAACCTATAGGATCATTCCTAAGCTACATTTGAACATTTAGCATAATGTACTTAACAACATCAAGTTTACAATGATTCATCAAAACTCACAAAACATAAATGTGCTTAACAACATTAAAATGATTCATTACAATCATCAACATAGATGTACTTAACAACATCAAAATGATTCATTAAAATCATAAACATAGATGTACTTAACAACATCAAAATGATTCATTAAAATCATAAACATGGATGTACTTAACAACATCAAAATGATTCATTAAAATCATAAACATGGATGTACTTAACAACATCAAAACAGCCAATAACCAAAACCACAAGTTACAACATAAACATGGTTGTTAACTTGGAATTGAATGCGAAAACAAATAGTGGAAGACTTGGACATCTAAACTCGGAATTCTGCCGGGACTCAATGGTTATTCCGGGCATTAACCCGTGGTCATACCACCCCTAGTGCGCTCTACCTTAATGACTTAGAGGACTCACGTCCCCATACTAGGGCCAAACCCTAGCCATCTCAACTCAACAATGTCCCAAGATTTCAAATAAACCAAATAAGTTCACAACTTATATATAATTTATATAATGCACGAAAACAACCTTCCATGCATAAGTAGGTTGAAACCGCACAATCCATGCCTTAGAGTTTCAATTCTAAAATGGCATATATAATGTCAATCACAAAGTGTGTAATTCATTACACATGGTATCAATATATTCCATAAAGAAAACACATTCTCATGAATATAGATATAACAACAACATTATCCATTACTCAAAACACAACTATGTGAATACACAACAAGTTCAAATCCATGATTTATACATAGAAACAACTTCTACAACATAATTAAATCCATGGAACAATTAGATAGAATTTAATTAAACAAAAATAACTAAATTCTCTAGATTTCAAATCAATTCTAAATAACCTCAATTTAATCTATGGTAAACAACATAGCATGTTCATTACATATATTAAGTCAAAAGTACAAAATGAGCAAGACACCATCATATAGAATTTAATTAATTTAAATTAATCAAATCTCTAGATTTCAAAAGTTATTCAAATGATCCCAAATTAATATATATCAGCACCAAATCATGGTTATACCATATCTCAAGTCTAAAATGGAATACAAGAAAAATACAATTTACTAAAATTTAAATGAAATTAATTCTATTTAATCTCTAGATTTGAAAACTCATTTAAATCATCCCAAATTAATATATATCAAAGATCAACTCATGGCCATGCCATTGACCAAGTCTAAAATGAGTTATATGCATATGATAAATCACTAATTTATCAAATTAACAAAAGACATGCATACAACTTATATAAGCATCAATAACGTGCAAGAAACAAAAATATACCCTATAACATCCCTTACCTCACAAGAGGATTGTTCCTCTTGAATCCAAGGCAAATCAACACAAAATAGCAAACCCTTTAAGGGTTATGTAGAGGAGTATGAGGGAAACAAAAAGTGTTCCAAGCTTCATAGTCTAAGGTGAGTGGAAGGCCATCAAAAATTAAGGTCAAGGCGAAAGGTTTCAAGCTCCATCCATGGAGGCTAAGGTTTTTGGTGAGAAAGGAATGAAATAATGTGAAAATGTGTGAGTGGAGGAAATAGAAATCCTCCACTCACTATGTGTTCTTACACCATGATTAACACACATATCTATGGTCAATTGCACAAAAACCCTTCTTTAAAACCAGAATCCCAAAGTGGCCCAAAAGTAATTTGTAAGATTAGATTGTGAGCCTACACTTGTCACAAATCCAAGGCTCCATCCTAGGCTTAATCTCAAGCCTACACTTGTCAACCATCCAAGCCAACAAGTGCACTAATCCTAGGCCAACAAGTGGTTTAATCTCCACCCTCCACATGTCATGATCCAAAGCATCAAAGTGTCCCCACATAAATGTCAACAAGTGGACCAATGAGAGTGTGACACTTGTCACACTTTCTGAAAATTGCAAAAAGGTCCTTTTTGAAAATATCTCCCAAATTAAATTGCAAAATGGTCCCTAAGATGAAAAATAATTACTTTACTGAATTACCCAAAACCCCTCAAGTTTAGGTTAATTACCAAAAGGTCATGCTTCCATGCACTTTATAAGAAAAGTAAACATCCAATATGCTTTTCTACAAAAGTGAAAATACACATAGCATGTTATTTAAATATCGTGGATGCATGCAAAATCAGAATCGAATCCGAACACGAAAAGTGAGGTTATGCCAACAAAGTGACAACCGAGAAAAAGACGAAAGGTGAATAGTGTCACAAAAGTGAAAATGTGAAAATGACTTGGTCCTTAAAGGAAGTCGTCAGTCTACGAAAAAGAGTCTCAGAAACCATCCCTGAGCACTCAAGATGACACTAAGTGATGAGAAACCGAACTCAGAAAGGAAAAGATCAACGGAAAAAAAATATTCGTGAAAATCTGAGAAAAGGAAAGGAAAGAAAATGACCGGGTCATTACAATCTTCCCACCTAAAAAGGGATTTCGTCCCCGAAATCCAGCCCTAACAAAACAAAAGGCGAACGATGGTAACTACGGAGTACATCTCCGAGTATCCGACACAACATGTTGCAAAAGCAATCCAAAAACTGAAAAACCACGTACAGACCAATGTCATTTGCACCCACGTGCTCACGACAGGACAACCTCTCAAAAGAAAAGTGACCTCATGGCCACACGACAAGTCAAAGTTGCACACAGAACCTAAGGCCAGACAAATGAAAGGAAAACAACAACTGTAATCATCCCTCCTGCTGAACCATCATGCGGATCCAAAAACATCCACCAAAAAGGACTCCAAAATAACTACGTATCAAATCAGGGTACCGAACAAGATAATGTGGCAGTACGAATAGTGACCAGAACCCGCCCACGACGTACTCAAATATGTGGTAGCAGTGACAGTGTCCAGTGCCCGCCCTCACTCACTCATCAGTAGCATCGACGATAACTAGCACTCGCCCACAACGCACAACTTTGTACGGTAGCATGACAGTATAAGGCACTAATTCATAACCTACCCCCACTAGGTCTACCCATGAAACCTCTCGATACAAATGACATCAATATAAAAAATGAATAATTCCAAAAGCACCACGGAGGCCAGACATTTTGTGAGAGTTGAGATATGGTCCAAAGACGTCTGGCCAGACTATCCTGGCCAATCCCAAACTCTGACAACAATGCCATAGGTACCGCTACGCTTGAGGCCTTAAATCTCAATACAACAAAGCTAACAACTCCAATGTTTCAAAATACTTCCATAACAACATCAATCAAGAGTCCCAAGACTGAAAAACAAGTCGAAACAGCGTCTCCGATATCCCAGATATCATCCTAAAATAGATCAACTATAAGACTACTCACCTTAATCAAACATCGGATCAAAATCCCTATCATGGATAACTAAATCCTCGAAATACAAGTCCCCCAAGTGGCACACACATCAAAATCCTGACAACCAAGGTCACAAAATGAATCTCTCAAAATTGTGCTTGGCAACACCAAGCTAAATCAAAATTCCTCAATTTTCCATCGATCCAGAAACAACCACTGGAACTACGATTCCTCAAAACTATACCTAGTCACAACTAGGATAAGATGACTCCACAAACAAGCCATATCCAACAACGGTCCTTCAAAACTCCTTCTAAGAGTCAACCATATCAAGATATCCAAAATTGAAACAAGTCTCCAAAAGACATTCTTAAAAGAGCATCGAGCTCACCTCACGAATCAAACAAATCCTCAATCAAATGGACACAAGTCCTCGTAAAATGATCTCACACCAATCAACCCACTCTGAGCACCACAACCGTCAACAACCACGATAAAACTCCCCCAAGGGAAGACACGAAAGAAAGGGAACCACCAGTCCTAAAAAGGACAACACTATGACTCAGTCTCTGAAATGAAAGACAACAAGGTCAAAGACTTCACCCTCTACATGGAAGTAAGTCGACCAAAATCAACCAAATCCTCACCAAGGACTCAAGACAACAATGGTGATCCTCACGGACCAACCAACCCCAAAACCGTGCACAAGGCGACGAAGAGAAGAGACTCACTCCTTGTGAAGTCCCTTACTCGAACCAAGAAAAGAAGAGAAACCCTATTCTCCCACAAATGTCAACACGACAAACACGAAAAGGGAGCAAAAGGGAAAAAAATAAAAACATGGAAGTCATGCAAATAACTAGGAAATGCAACTACCAAGAAAGTAAATCTACTCACATAGATAAAATCAAGGGTACATGCAGCAAGTCTCCACGTAAGCACTAAATCATGTCACTAAAATACAGTAACAATATGGTATCTCTAAGCATATAAAGAAGGCATGCTAATGGCACACAACAAGAAAACAAATGTGGATACACTTCCACCTACTTATACACCACAACATCATAAATCATAGTACTAACATGGTAGTAAATGAAACTATAGAAAACAAAATAATGCAACAATGAACCCTATGGACATCGTGTCCTAGAGTGTCTAGGAAAACAAAAAGGAAGATCAATCCTAGCCATAACTGTCTCCAAAAACCAATGCGATAATAACATGTCTCAAAACAAATGTAAGCCTTTACCATAATGGTAAGGACGCCAACAATCCAACTACAAATCTAGAGGTGACACTATAAATGACACTAACAATGCAATGCCCTCACTAACCCAAAACATTGATCAATCGACTCGATCCCAAAAGCATCATCACACAAAGAGAACTCAAATAAAATGGCTACTTTAGCCATACAATCAGACAATCGAATCAATCTCCAAAATCATCCTCAAAACGACAATCAATCACCGTCTCAACAGTAGACGCTCAAAACAAAACTCACATCATCGCCAACCAAAAGGACTATGCCTATCGGAACAAAACCGACACTGATTCCATCCGAACTGCACTCGTAGCTAGCCAGTACAGTAGCATGACAATGCCATGCACCCGCCTACAAACGTACCCGCCCACGAAAATTACAATCTTAGAGGAATCATCCCAATCAACCAAGGATTCTAAGAGGTCCATAACCTCATCATGGCCCAAAACCAACAAATCCAGCACTACGGCAATACCAAATGACTCATCTCACAAGAGCCTAAACAAAAGGTGACTCACCACCTACCTCAAAACCAATGCTATGTCAACAACAACCTACACCACTACAAGACTCTGACTACAATCACTATAAACCCAAACTCGTGCCTGAATGACCAATCCCGTGTCATTCCAAATATGCAACACAGTTATGCATATACAATTCTAATCTAGAATACATCATATGTTATGCTCTTTACATTAGAATCCAAGCAAGCTAAACAAATAGCATACCACATACACCACATAAGCACATAAACATGTTATCAAACTGAAACATGTCATCATGAAGCATATAAACACATAGAGTATGGCAACAAAAGCATGATATGCACCCAAAACCCGACGTCCAAGGTATTCAAACCAAGTAGCTCTGATACCACCTGTGACGACCCTGGATTTTTCAATCCAGTGTGTCCTGTGATGACCCGAAACGAATCCAAAATGTGGAAGCAAAAGAAGGAAGGTGACCTTTAGAGATGTACGTCATCCTTAAGGCACCAAAATGACTTCATACGAAGTTATGGAACTCAAATGAGCCAAGCAATGAAACAAGAATGCCAAACCCAAAAAGAAATGAACCAAGGACAAAATGGTCATTTCACACTAAAATGGGTGCCAACCAGAAAACTGCGAGGGCCCTCCAAATGGAGCAGTGGGGTGGTCTGGAACCTCAAAATTTGCAGGAACAGTGCTTTTATCAGCTTTTTGAGTTTAGAGCGCTGTTTACGGGGTCAAGATGACATTTTTCGGAAAAACACGAAAAAGAAACTCCCCCTAAAATCACATTTTCTATGTGCAAGTGTTGAGAATGGAATTTATTTCCCAAAATAAATTTCCAAAATTCCTTTAGATCAGTTTAGGCTTAAAACGACGAAAATACAACTTTGCACCAAGCATACATTTGACCCCAAATACACTTCTAAGCTGAAACGAATATGCATACACACGTAATAAGTGATTTTAAGCATGCAGGAATGGTCCACAGCTCCCGAAAATGGCCGAGTCAAAATCTGACCCCCCAACGGCCAAAAAGGCGAAAATGAACTTGAAATAGAAATTTGAAAACTAAAATCAACAATTGGTTTCAAATTACCATTTGGCCCTGGGCCGCACTTCATACATAACTAATGAGATCCTACGAAAGAATCAAAATGGAATTCCCACACCCAATGCAAACATGGTGAAACAATAACTTAACATTTTTCAATATTTTCATAATATTTTATGAAGTCAAAACTACATAGAATGCAAATACGTGCCATTGGCCTCTGGCCTCATCTCATACATGTCAAATACATTGTAAGGAGTGCACTCATGTACACATTACATATATGGAATCAAATATACACATTTTGCCAAATAAAGCTACAAAAGGCATCTCATGCTAACATTTGCATGAAATGGAAACTTAAGAACTACAAGCCATCCAAGGAGTGATGAGCATCACGAACCAAGTCTTCGTACCTGAAAAATGACCCCACAACGTCGGTTAGTAACATAAAGCTACTCATAGGAGATGAGCATGCATCGAACTAACTTTTTACAACATTATTACCTTAAGGTGAAACATGCTAAAGGGGCTCATGCCACCTAACGTCTATGTCAAGAGTGAGACTCAGGGAGCATCCTAAGCTACCCTAGATCATTTCTAGCATAACTCACATCATCCATGCAATTCAAACCATATAAAAGCATGTTATACAGAGCAGCATGATATAGATTCTCAAAGTTGTCAAATCGAAATCTAAAGAGTGAAAACAACTAGAATTGGTCATGAAACCTAGCGTCTATGTTCCAAATAAACCTATAGGATCATTCCTAAGCTACATTTGAACATTTAGCATAATGTACTTAACAACGTCAAGTTTACAATGATTCATCAAAACTCACAAAACGTAAATGTGCTTAACAACATTAAAATGATTCATTACAATCATAAACATAGATGTACTTAACAACATCAAAATAATTCATTAAAATCATAAACATAGATGTACTTAACAACATCAAAATGATTCATTAAAATCATAAACATGGATGTACTTAACAACATCAAAATTGACAATAACCAAAACCACAAGTTACAATATAAACATGATTGTTAACTTGGAATTGAATGCGAAAACAAATAGTGGAAGACTTGGACATCTAAACTCGGAATTCTGCCGAGACTCAATGGTTATTTCAGGCATTAACCCGTGGTCATACCACCCTTAGTGCGCACTATCTTAATGACTTAGAGGACTCACGTCCCTGTACTAGGGCCAAACCCTAGCCATCTACACTTAACAGTGTCCCAAGATTCCAAATAAACCAAATGAGTTCACAACTTATATATAATTTATACAATGCACGAAAACCACCTTCCATGCACAAGTAGGTTGAAACCACACAATCCATGTCTTAGAGTTTCAATTCTAAAATGGCATATATAATGTCAATCATAAAGTGTGCAATTCATTACACATGGTATCAATATATTCCATAAAGAAAACACATTCTCATGAATATAGATATAACAACAACATTATCCATTGCTCAAAACACAACTATGTGAATACACAACAAGTTTAAATCCATGATTTATACATAGAAACAACTTCTACAACATAATTAAATCTATGGAACAATTAGATAGAATTTAATTAAACAAAAATAACTAAATTCTCTAGATTTTAAATCAATTCCAAATAACCTCAATTTAATCTATGGTAAATAACATAGCATGCTCATTACATATATCAAGTCAAAAGTACAAAATGAGCAAGACACCATCAAATAGAATTTAATTAATTTAAATTAATCAAATCTCTAGATTTCAAAAGTTATTCAAATGATCCCAAATTAATATATATCAGCATCAAATCATGATCATACCATATCTCAAGTCTAAGAAAAATACAATCTACTAGAATTTAAATCAAATTAATTCCATTTAATCTCTAGATTTGAAAACTCATTTAAATCATCCCAAATTAATATATATCAAAGATCAACTCATGGCCATGCCATTTACCAAGTCTAAAATGAGTTATATGCAAGATATGATAAATCACTAATTTATCAAATTAACAAAAGGCTTGCATACAACTTATATAAGCATCAATAGAAAGCAAGAAACAAAAATATAACCCTATAACATCCCCTACCTCACAAGAGGATTGTTCCTCTTGAATCCAAGGCAAATCAACACAAAATGGCAAACCCTTTAAGGGTTATGTAGAGGAGGATGAGGGAAACAAAAAGTGTTCCAAGCTTCATGGTCTAAGGTGAGTGGAAGGCCATCAAAAATCAAGGTCAAGGCCAAAGGTTTCAAGCTCCATCCATGGAGGCTAAGGTTTTTGGTGAGAAAGGAATGAAATAATGTGAAAATGTGTGAGTGGAGGAAATAGAAATCCTCCACTCACTATGTGTTCTTACACCATAGTCAACACACACATCTATGGTCAATTGCACAAAAACCCTTCTTTAAAACCAGAATCCCAAAGTGGCCCAAAAGTAATTTGCAAGACTAGATTGTGAGCCTACACTTGTCACAAATCTAAGGCTCAATCCTAGGCTTAATCTCAAGCCTACACTTGTCAACCATCCAAGCCAACAAGTGCACCAATCCAAGGCCAACAAGTGGTTCAATCTCCACCCTCCACATGTCATGATCCAAGGCATCAAAATGTCCCCACATAAATGTCAACAAGTGGACCAATGAGAGTGTGACACTTGTCACACTTTTCAAAAATTGCAAAAAGGTCCTTTTTGAAAATATCTCCCAAATTGAATTACAAAATGGTCCCTAAGATGAAAAATAATTACTTTATTGAATTACACAAAAACCCCTCAAGTTTTGGTTAATTACCAAAAGGTCATGCTTCCATGTACTTTACAAGAAAAGTAAACATCCAATATGCTTTTCTACAAGAGTGAAAATACACATAGCATGGTATTTAAATATCGTGGATGTATGCAAAATCAGAATCAAATCCGAACACGAAAAGTGAGGTTATGCCAACAAAGTAACAACTGAGAAAAAGACGAAAGGTGAATAGTGTCACAAAAGTGAAAATGTGAAAATGACTCAGTCCTTAAAGGAAGTCGTCAGTCCATGGAAAAGAGTCTCGGAAACCATCCCTGAGTACTCAAGATGACACTAAGTGACGAGAAACCGAACTCAGAAAGGAAAAGATCAACGGAAAAAAATATCCGTGAAAATCTGAGAAAAGGAAAGGAAAGAAAATGACCGTGTCATTACAGCACCAGTGGCCAATATTAATATTTTTCATATCTTATTATCACTGGTTTTACACCATGACTGGCCACTACACCAGTTTGATGTGAAGAATGCATTTCTTCATGGACATCTCAAAGAAGAAGTGTATATGGAGTTGCCTCCTGGGTGTAATATGCGAACTGAAAAAAATAGACAGGTGTGTAAGCTAAGGAAGTCCATGAATGGTTTGAAAAAATCTCCTAGAGAGTGGTTTGGGAGGTTCACAAATTCTATAAAGGCATTTGGATATAGACAGAGCAAATCAGATCATAATCTCTTCCTGAAGCACAATAAGGATAAAATCAGAGCTCTTATTTTGTAATTTGATGATATGGTAGTGACTGGAAATGACCTAGAAGAAAAAAAAGTTTTGCAAGAATACTTGGCCCGCGAGTTTGAAATGAAGGATCTTGGCCCGTTGAAGTATTTCCTCAGGATTGAAGTTTCGAGGTCGAAGAAAGGTATTTTTCTATCTCAAAGGAAATATGCCTTAGATATTTTAAGTGAAACCAATATGTCAGTATGTAAGCCGATTAACTGTAATGTTTTCGATTTTTCTCATTTTCCATTTTGTGAGATTTTTTTGACTTTTCGGGGTTATTCTTATCTTACCTTGTTTTGCGTGTCAAACACCGTGGGGTGTGCCAAGTGTGTCCCAAGAGTTGAGGGGGGCATTTCCTTGAGTTCAGGACTATTGGAAAAGCATTGGTTGTCATTTCGGCATTTTTTCCTTTTTTCGGACCAGGAGGTCCCGGTGGGACCCGTTACGAGAGTCGTTAAGCACGGAGATTGTGTTTCAGGTTTGTCGCATCTCATGCATCATTATTTTGTGCATATTTACTTGATTGTATTATTATTTATGTGGTAGTTAAGTCATTAGTATATATATGTGTGTGTGTATATATATATATATATATATATATATATATATATAATGTTAATTAAAAGAGATATTAATTTCTTTAGGTGGGGCCCACTATTATGTATCCATATAATGGCCTTAAGGCCATTACACAACATCAGTTATTCCTCTTTGTCACGCAGATTCTCTCTCTCTCTCTCTCTCTCCACAACTTTCATTTTCTTTTTCTTTTACAATCTTCAAGCTTAGATCCCTCATTTTCCTTTGAGATTTCAACTTTGCCATTGAAGGCAAATTTGACGAGCTTAGTGAGGGCTTCGTTTTGATCGGAGCTAATATTTATTTGGGCCACCTTTGGGATTTCAAAAATTGGACTGAATTGGGGCTTTTCTCCTAGCTTTGAGGTAGGGGTTTCTTAAGGCACAATTTCTTTGATTTTGTGAGTTATCTCTTCAAATTAAATGTAGAATTAAGTTTAGATTTTATTAGATTTATGAGATATGAGCTTTATGTGTATTTATATGATTCTATGTGTTGTTAAATATGTGTGACCATGTGTTAACTTTTATATTGTGAGAATCCATACCTAAAGTGATTTTATTTCATGCCTTGTGTATTTAAATTGCCAGAGTTGTAGTGTGAAAGCATGATATATGTATTACAAAAATTTTCTCAAGCATGCTATATGGTTAAGATGTGAATGTATGAAGAATTATGACATTTGAAAGGCATGAAGCACTCATGCATTTATCATTGGGCATGAAATGGGAAAAAGTTGTTTTAAAAACCAGTGAAAATTATTTTGGAAAATGTTTTGAAGTGGTTTGCAAAAACCTGGGCACCTAGGAGTTGCCTAGTGGTCCGTGGCGTTAGTGTGGTCTAGAGGGGACTAGGGAGAGACCCTTGCGTGGTTGAGCTACCTAAGTCCAAAACGATGCCTTGGAGTTGCCATGCGGTCAGGGATAGCTAGTCAATCCTCCTCTCATGATGCCATTGAGTTGCCATGGGTTAGATTGCACTAATGGTTTAGAACGGAGAAACGGAAATGTTTTGGATACGGGGAACGACATTGGCATGACATTGCAGTCCATTGGCATACATTGTGAAATTTATGGTTGGATAACTTGTATATACACTTGTTGTTGTCTTTGGTGCTACGTTTTCCCTATGACATGATGATGAATGCTCAAATGTGACGCATTTTAGCACCTAAGTTAGGGTATTTTAGTCCATTCATCTATCTTATTTTCATGTCTTAGTACTTATTTGTGTTTTTGCCTATTTCAGGTCAATAAAGTTCAAACTGGCTAAAAAGAGCCATTTAGCTTAATTTTGGAGCTAAGGAGCAAATCTGGAAAGTAGTCAAGAAAATTGTGTCAGAGGATCTTCGATCGATCAAAGGAATTCATGATCGATCAAAGAAAGCTACAATCGATCAAGATGAAGGCGGTGCCAGCTCAGCAATCCGGAAAAGGCCAAGAAGATATTTTCATGCCACGTCAGCATCGATCGATCAAAGTAAGTGTTCGATTGATCGAGGATCTGTTCGATCGATCGAGAATACTGTTGGCAGTGAGCTATCTAATTCCCGAGCGCACCCGACTCTACCTACTTTTTGTAGGTGGGAATTTCCACCAATCAGAGGCAATATTTCTAACTTGTTTCCTACTCAAAGAGGCATGTTAGAGATTAATTGAAAGAAAATTTTTAGGGGTTACATTCTTAGATATTTTACCAATTATAGAAATTATTTCTCTCTCTAGAACTAGGGTTTTAGGAAGAAAGCAAGTATGAAGATGATGATACCAACCTCCAAGTTAGCCCTTAAGGGTTCCATGACCACTACAATGAGTGGCTAAATCTTTGTCTTGGGGCTAGAGATAGACCCTAGGCTTGCTTCCTAAACCTAGATTTTGTGTATTTTTAGGGATTTTAGCTGTAATTGATGTTTTGACTATAAATAAATATAGATTTTGTGATTTTTACATGATTTGTATGGATTAATACTTTCAATTGATCATTTACTTCTATCCATATGTCTATGTATACTAGAATGAATGTTCATGTGTTTTTCTCTAGATTTAATGAAATTGATGCATATCTATGTGTGTTGATGTTATTAATCTAGTGATGGTCAAGGCATGGTGCTTAATTGATTACTCTTGTGGTTTATTTGATGGTTCATACTTATTTCTTGATGGATTGTGCCACATTTTAGTTTAATTAGTTTAATTTTCATGTCATTAGTATAGTTGTAATGTAATTGCTTTAATTTCCTAGATAGGTGGACAATCCATTCTTGTTGTTTGATATTCCGTACTTATGAGTGCAAGAAGTACATTTCTCTATATTTTTGTGTGTGCACAAATTGTGGTTTAATTGAATGGTTAATGGTCTCATTTGATAGTTTGTATTACTCACTAGATTGATTAGACAATCTATGCTTATTTCCCATCCATGATTAGTTTTCAATTGGTGACACACACACACACACATATTACAACATGAATTTCCCTATTAATTTACAATTGCTAGTGTTTGGTGAAGTGAAGCTTAGTGGTGAACTCTAAGCCCCAAGACCTTTCTCTCATATTACTTTATCTAATTTCTAGATTATCTTGCATTGTTTTAATTGAACCAATAGTTTAATTAATCAAATCAATCCCCTCTTTTGATCATTCGACCTACTAATCCAACATTGATTCCAAGAATACCTTGCCTTTCCCTTGGGACAATCCCTACTCATTCTTATTACATTAGTAGTTAGTAGTTGAAGCGGCATTCTATAAATTCAAACTTGGCCACACTTTTGAGCATTAGTTCGACGACACAACCAAGTTTTGGCGCCGTTGCCGGGGATTGAGCAACATCGTATTTTGGAATTAATTAGGAATTAGTACTCTTTTGATCTTACTTTTATTTTTATTTTATTTTGGTTACTTATTGTGTTTGTTCTTGATTATATAGGAACTTGGAGCCAAGGGAGCAAAGCAAAGAAACTTCAAAGCAAAAGAAGCTAAGCTAAGCTAAGCAAAAAGCATAAAAAGCAAAAATTTAAAAAAAAAAATTGCAAATCAAAGCAAGGCCAAAAAGTTAAAAATAATTTGAAGTTACTTAAGGACCTTTGTAAGCTTTCCTAACTCTCTTTACTTAGTTAAATCGTTGGCCCGCGTGGAGGCAATTATTATTTGATTAGATAGATCGTCGGCCCACGTGGAGGCATTTATTTCTTGCATTTGTGAAACCGTGGGAGTATGGGATCAATGTATGTAGAGGATTGTCGTTGATTGACTTGTTGCGAAGGATAAGTGATTGCTACTTGCTTGTTATTGAGTTGTTGTTTGCTTTTGATTTGCATTGTACATGCATGGTCATAGGTTTTTGAATCATACTCTTGTCCCATTAAATTTCATCTTGAATCAGTTACTCGTAATCGTAGGGGAAGAGGTAATTTAAGTGACTCAATTTCATCATTGGATGTCCAAAATGAAGACCATATTGAGGACCTTGGTCACATCGACCAACAAGTCATTCTTCATCCTAATGTGCATCATCAACATGATAACATTCAAGTACCATTAGGCATGCCTAAACCGTTCATTCCACAACAAAAACAAGGCCAAATTCCAATGGGAATGCCTAGGCCATTCTTTCCACCACCACCTCCCGTTGTTCAAGCAAATCATGGCGCTTATGTAGAGCCACCGGTTGTGAATCCTCCTCTTGCTTTGAGAGATCATTATG
The DNA here is from genome assembly GCF_030987335.1 of Cornus florida. NCBI lineage: Eukaryota > Viridiplantae > Streptophyta > Magnoliopsida > Cornales > Cornaceae > Cornus > Cornus florida. Next base: position 52,927,555 of record NW_026775574.1, on the reverse strand, counting down.
TGCCAAATGATTATAATGCACCAACATGCATTCAACTTCCTCCATTTAGAGCACATCATTATGAGATCAAGCCGCAAACAATTCAAATGCTTCCTAATTATCATGGGCTACCTAGTGAAGAACCTTACAAGCATTTTGATGAATTTCTTGAAGTATGTTTCACCATGAAATACATGGACATGCCGGAAAAGGTTTTGAGATTAAAACTCTTCCCTTTCACCTTAAAAGGCAAGGAAAAATATTGGTTTAGCAATTTGACACCTTTTTTTATAACTACTTGGGCGGAAATGCAACAAGATTTTTTGAAAAAATATTATCTAGTGTCTAAAACTAATGCAATGGGAACTTCAATTCGTGAATTTTTGGCCCAAGTTTTTCAACCCGGTGCATCAGTGATGAACCGAAAGTTAACCTGATAACGGATCCAAAATGCAGAAGTAAAAGAAAAAACCAAGGTATATAGAGATATAAATCATCCCTAAGACACCCAAGTGACTTTCCATGAAGTCATGAAACTCAAAGAGAACGGAAGCAAAAACAAAGGTCAAAACGGGCAAAATATATTAACCAAGGACAAAATGGTCAATTCACAAATAAAAAGAGAAACTTGACTCTAAACAAGTCAAACAAGGTGAATAAAACCTAATATAATCATTTCACAACATTTCAAGAGGTTCCAAGAACATTGGCCAAGAATCCCACAAAAATGCCCCTTCTCGGTTAAAGCAAAAACCGACACTACCTCACTAAAACATTAATAACTCCCACTTTGATTTGAATCTAAGAATTGCATTGGTACTATTGGAAATCTGACTCAAGATCAATGAATTTAAGCTAAAGAATCACCCTATTTGGATTAAAAATGAAGGAGTTATGACCGATTGAAGTCGGAACAACAGTGCTGAAACAAAACTAAAGAAGCAGCTGGATGAGGGCTATTTCGGTCGACCAAAATAGAGTTTCGGACAACTGAACTGGGTAAAAATCTTGCTGAAAACATGTTTTTGAGGGGAGGATGTTTCGGTAGACCGAAATAAGCCACGATCGACCGAACTGGGCCCAAACGGCGAATATGCTACTGGAATGTGTGTTTTACTATGCAATGAAGTTGAACAAAGAACCGTGCGACCGAAACAAGCCACCGGTCGACTGAAACAGGTCAAAAATGTGAAGAATGAATCTGTTATACACCAAAAATGAAGAAAAGTTCCTAAGTCTCAAATGGATCCCCCATAGCATGATCAATTTACATTATATGCTATTGTGTGATGGTGTGAACATGCACGCAAGTGTAATATGGCATCTTAAACATGCTACAATGGCCTATAGCCTCAATACATTCCATTTACAAGATTTGACATGCCATACCTCTAAAGTTGATAAAAATACATTTCAAACGCAAAACTTGAAGTTTAAATACATACACTTGAACTTAAAGGTTTGTGGCCTTTGGCCTCATGTCATACATATCAAATAGGTTCCGAATAATGTATCTAAGTACACTTTACATGTCATAAGGCAAAAATGGCATATTGAACATAACTAAATGTTAAAACATCAAAAGTAAAACTTAAACATGCTAACACTTGCATGTGAACAAGAATACTTTAAAACTGTAATAACCCGGTCATTTTCCTTCCTTTCCCTTTTCTCAGATTTTTACGGATATTTTTTTTTTCCGTTGATCTTTCTTTTCTGAGTTCGGTTTCTCGTCACTTAGTGTCGTTTTGAGTGCTCTGGAATGATTTCCGAGATTCTTTCCTTTGGATTGACAACTTCCTTTGAGGACCGAGTCATTAACACATTTTTCGTTTTTCGACACTATTCACTTTTCGTCTTTTCCCTATTTTGTCTTTTTTCCCCGTTTATCAATTTTCCTTGCATAACCTCACTTTTTGAGCTCGGATCGATCTCCGGCTTTGCATGTGTCCATGACATTTGATTTCCATGGCAATTGTATTTTTACTTTTGTGGAAAATACATTCTAGTTCATTACTTTTTCATAAAGGGCATGGATGCATACTTTTGTGTAATTATTCATAACTTTTGGGGTTTTGTGTAATTACTGTAAAGTAATTATTTTTCTTCTTAGGGACCTTTTTGTAATTTATTTTGGGAGATATTTTGAGAAAGGACCATTTTGCAATTTTAGGAGAATGTGACAAGTGTCACATTCTCATGGTGCCACTTGTTGGCAATTGAGTGGAGATACTTGGTACCATAGTTTCTTGACATTTGGTGGGTGGAGATTCATCCATGTGTTAGCCTTTGATTGGTGCACATGTTACCATTGATTGTTGACAAGTGTAGATCTAGGATTAAGTCTTGGAAGAGGCATTGGATTGTTGACAAGTGTAGGTCTAGAATTAAGTCTTGGAAGAGGCATTGGATTGGTGACAAGTGTAGGGCCATGATTTAGTCTTGCATTGTATGTGTGAGAGAGGTAGTGCAAGAGCACATCGTGAGTGGAGGATCTCTAGCCCTTCCACTCACCATTTTACACTTTACCTTCTTCATTTCATTTCTCTCAAAAACCCTAGCAAAGACTCCATTGGAGGAAAGCTTAGTTCATAGCTTATCCCTTCAATTTGGCTCACTTCCATTCACCTTAGCAAAGACTCCATTAGAGAAAAGCTTCCTCCCATCCTCCTTTACAAAACCCTTGAAGGATCTAGCCTAACTCCTAGTTTTGCTTTGGTATCTAGAGATTCAATTCTCTAGTGAGGTATTGATCTATGATTTTGAAGTATTTTTATGTCATTATTGAGTGTTTTACATGAATGAAAGAGAAGGACTTGTATTCTGCCCTTAAACTGTTTTAACTCGAAATTAATCTTGTTAAATTAAATATAGAACATGAAAATATAATCAATTAGCTTTCATTTAGTTTTGGTTTCATGTAAATTGGATTTAAAATGAATTAGTTATGAATTTTTGAAGTTGCAAGCTAGTTGTTGGAAATTTAAATCTTTTCCTTATCTGGTCCGAAAAATGAATTTTTATATGGAGCTGTGGTACTTTAATTTCCTTGAAATTTTTACTGGAACTTCCCCCATGGGTTTTACACTACGCAGATTCTTTTCACGATTTTAGAGCATGTCTAAATTTTATTAAAAATCTGAAACTATATGCTGTCCATGTTTTTATTGCAGCTGGAAAACACATTTTTTGATAATTTATTTCACTAACCTTTTGACATTGGATCATGGCTTAAATTTCCAGTTTTACACTCGCATATGTTTACTTCCAAAATAAATTAAGTTTTCCCAATTTGGGTGTCAAATGAATTTTTCATAAATTTTCAAAGTTGGAAGCTACAGGCTGAAAGTGTGTTTTATGGACAGAATTTGTTTCAAAGTTGTGGGCCAAAACTGTTTCAATTGGGAAAATATTTTGTTAAACTAAATTAATATTATAAAATTACAGTGTTTAACCTTTCATTGGGCTTTGGATTCATACAATTTGGATTAGAATTGAATTTTTTATGAATTTTCTAAGTTGAAGGTAACAAGCTGAAAAATCTGTCTTGCGGACCAAAAGTTTGGGCCGATTTCATTTTGGTGGTAATTGGGATTTTCATTCCAATTGAGGTAGGGGATGTTTTAGGATGTTTGTATGTGTTGTATTGAGTGTTTTTCATGATTATACAACTTGTTTGCATGCCATGTATCAAATCTAGAATATTAGAAATTTTCATGTCTTTGCATAAGATTTAATCTACAAGTATGTATATAGCCTAGAATTGAATTGTAGCATGATAATAAATTATGTTTTGATATGTTTGTTAACATATATTAAATTGAAATTATTTGAATAAGAATTGTGTTTTTTATTTAATAATTATCTTTACTGAAAGTTTAATTTTCATGGATGTATCTTGCATGAAATTGACTTGTAGCATACTTTTAAATTAAGTCTTGGCATGTTCTTTAACATTCTTTAATTTGAGAGCATTTGGATGAGCATGAAAATCTAGAGATTTTAATTCAAATGTTTAATTCAAATCTATTTAATGATTCCATTAGCCTAATTAAGTTTTTGAATTGGTATATGCAATGACCATGCTAAATTGTTTAACATGTGTTAATCAGAGATCATTTAATTGAGATTTGAAACTTAGAGAAATTAATTAGGTTATATAATTAATTTTCGTTTCTATTGCGTAAATGATTTAAATCATGTATTTGACAATGGTTGTATGCTTAAAGCATGATTTTTGACTTGTAATGGATTCATGAGTTGTGTTTTCAATATTGGATTATATTGCCATAGCGTATAACGAATCGCACACTGAAGATTCGACATGTGATATTATATAGCGCGTAACGAATCGTGCTCTGAAGATTCGACATTGTCATCCTATAGTAGTTGTGGATTTAGAGCATGTATTGTATGGTTTCAACCTACTTGTGCATGGAGGTAGTTTTGTGTACTATCTATTACGCATCTATTTTGGAGTCTTTGGACATGGTTACATTGAGATGGTTAGAGTTTGGCTCTAGTACGGGGACAAGAGTTTTCTAAGTCGTTGAGATAGTGCGCACTAGGGTGGTATTACCAGCGGGTTAGTGCCCGTAATAGCCGTTGAGGTTTCGGCAGAATTCCAAGCTTAGATGTCCAAGTCTTCCATTATTTGTGTTCGCATTCAATTCCAAGTTTGCAATCGTGTATATATATTGACTTGTGGTTTTGGCTATTGGCGATTTGATGTTGTTAAGTACATCCATACTAAATTGCTATATTTAGTTGATCTTGCACTTTTAGATTTCTAGTCGATAATCTAGAAAATCTATGTCTTGATGTGTGGTATTAGAAATTCTAATTATACTAAATTGTTATATTTAGTTATTTTCGTACCTTAGATTTCAAGTTGAGAACTTTGTGAATCTATGTCTTGTTGCTTCGTATAGCATGCTTCTATGATTAGTTAAATTGCATAGATATCATGACTTTTGTTTTATTGTTCAAATGTAGCTTAGGAATGATCTTATAGATTCATTTAGAACGTAGACGCTAGGTGGCATGACCCACTTTGGTTGTTTTCGCATTTTAATTTCAAGTTGATGACTTTGAGAATCTATATCTAGTTGCTTTGTATAGCATGCATTTATGTTCGTTAAATTGCATAGATATTGTGATTTGCGTCTTGTTGTTCAAATGTAGCTTAGGAATGATCCTATAAATTCATTTGGAACATAGACATTAGGTGGCATGACCCACTTTGGTTATTTTCGCACTTTAGATTTCAAGTTGGTAACTTTGAGAACCTATATCATGTTGTTTTGTATAGCATGCTTCTATGTGGTTTGAATTGCATGGATGATGTGATTGATGCTAGAAATGATCTAGGGTAGCTTAGGATGCTCCCTGAATCTCATTTTGACATAGACGTTAGGTGGCATGAGCCCCTTTAGCATGTTTCACCCTAAGGTGATAAAATTGTAAAACGTTAGGTCGATGCATGCTCATTTCCTACGAGTAGCTTTATGTTGCTCACCCCAAAGTTACTGGGACATATTTCAGGTACAGGATACAAGATTGGAGATTTGCACTTGCTTTGGTGATTTGCAGAATTGAAGTTTCTTTAGAAGCATTCTTGTTCACATACAAGTGTTAGCATGTTTAAGTTTTGCCTATGAAATGTAATTTTTCCAACTTAGAGGTTTGACATGTTAAATGTTGTAAATGAATTGTAATAAGGCCATAGGCCATTTTAGCATATTTAAAATGTTGTTTTACACTTGCGTGTATGTTCACATCATCACACAATTGCATATAATTAAGTTTGATCATGCAATGGGGAATTCAAGTGAGGCTTAAAGTTTTTTTTTTTTTCAGTTTTGGTGTACGTGATCTAGTTTGAACTAGATTTTGTCCCTTTGGTTGTCATTGGTGCCATAGGGTACCATTTGACCGTTTCCATGTTAGCTTTCGTTTCCGATTATTTCCTTGAGCTCCGTGACTTCATGGAAAGTCACATTGGGGTCTTGGGGATGGTTTATATCTCTATAGACTTTGGTTTTTATTTTTCGCTTCCGCATTTCAGATCCGTTATCGGGTTAACTTTCGGTTCATCACTGACGCACCGGGTTGAAAAACTTGGACCGTCACAAAAACAAACTTTAAATCTCCAAACCACCCAAGTCAAGTGCAAATCTCCAATCTTGAATCATGTACCTGAACAATACCCCCAGTAACTTCGGGGTGAGTAAACAAGTTTACTCGTAGGAAATGAGCATGCATCAACTCGATTTCTTACAGATTTTTAGACTATCATGAAACAGTTCAAAAAGATCAAACCACTTAACGTCTATGTCAAGGGTGTGACTCAGGGAGCATCCTAAGCTACCTTAGAACATTTGTAGCATAAATCACATCATTCATGCAATTTGAATAACATAGAAACATGTTATACAACTAACAAGACATAGATTCTCAAAGTCATCAACTTGAAATCTAAAAGTGTGAAAAACAACTAAAGTGGGTCATGCCACCTAACGTCTATGTTCCAAATAAATCGGATCATTACTAAGCTACATTTGAACAATACAACATAATGTACTTAACAACGTCAAAGTTTACAATGATTCATCAAAGATCCTAAAACATGAATGTACTTAACAACATTAAAAGCATGATATGATTCATTCAAAATCATAATGCATAAATGTACTTAACAACATTAAATCGCCAATAACCAAAACCACAAGTCACAATTAAACATTGGTTGTCAACTTGGACATCACGTCTCGGACTAAACCAAGAACAAAATGGTTATTTCGGGTATTAACCCGTTGGGAAGACCACCCTAGTGCGCACTATCTCAATTAGGGAGAACTCATATCTCCCGCACTAGAGCCAAACTCTAGCCATATCACAATAACAATGTCCCAAGTGACTCCAAAATCAACAAATAAGTTCAAAACTTATACATACTCAATTAATGCATGAAACCACCTTCTATGCACAAATAAGTTGAAGCCACACAATCCGTGCCTTAGAGTTTTAATTCTAAATGGCATATATTATGTCAAGTTTTTACTATGATACAATGTACAAAACAATATCATTTACTTAACAACTTAAATCATGCTTCCATGGCCAACTTTAAACATTAATTCTATGAAACTGTAGCAAGAAGTTCACAAGGCTAATAATACCAATAATTCACAAGAATCTCACATCACTACTACATAGTAACAAGTTAGCAATTTAACTTCCAATAGTGCACAATAAGCATTCCATATTCATAATGCTACGAAATCACAAGTCAACAATATATTCATATTAGAACCATGTCCTTATGAATATAAATTTAACAACAATGTTCTTCAATGCTTAAAACGTAATCAAGTGAATACGCAACAAGTCCAAATCCATGACCTTAACATAGAAACAACTTCTAAAACATGATTAAATCTATGCAATTAGATAGAATTTAATTAGATAAAAATAATTAAATTCTCCAGATTTCAAATAAATTCCAAATAGCCTCAATTTAATATATGTTAAGGGACATAGCATGGTTATCAACAATATCAAATTAAAAATCCAATTTAGTGACTACAACACTTAAAATTAAATTAATTAAACTAATTAATTAATTTCCTCTAGATTTTAAATCAATTCCAAATATTCCCAACTTCACATATGTTAAAGAACATACTAAGGCCTAATTTAATATCACATTACAAGTCAATTTCATGCTAGTTACGACCATGTGAATTAAACTTTCACCAAAGAAAAATATTAAATAAAAGTCTCAATACTTATTCAAATCCACCTAATTTAATATATGTTAGTGAACATATCAAAGCTTAATTTAATAGCATAACACAATTTAATTTTAAGCTATATACAACCATGTAAATTAAATCCTACACAAGGAAAATAATTAAATTAAATTCTAGATTTTGAACAAAAGTATGCATACAAGTTGTATAAGCATCAATAGCATGCAAGACAACAAAAATATGAAACTATAACACCCCCTACCTCCATTTGAGATGAAATCTCAAATCCCCACCAAAATGAAACCGCTCCGAATCCGACGATACTCTTAGACTTTGTCAGGGACAACAAGGAGATCATTAAACGCCAAGGAGGTACCATGAAAATCCAAACTTAGCTTCAAACCTGAACTCAAAAAATAGACAGAAATGGGTTCTAATAAGGGGGAAAGATGCGTGTAGTCAAGGCGAGCATAAAACACTAAGGCACGACTTTTGAACAAAGGGAAGAAGTTCAAAAGAACAGAGAGAAGGTGGCAGCCCCAGGGTCTTCCATGCCCGCCGGCCAAGAGGGAGGAAGAAGATGGAAAAAGTGAATTTTCACTTTAAAACATTCTATTTATAGTAAAACCCAAAAGTGTCCCAAAAGGGCCCCGCATGGTCCGAAAAAGTGGAATTCGAGCAGACGCGCTCAAATGGCAAAACTCCATTAAGGAAAAAGAATCGAAATGAGAAAATATGAACAACGGAAGAAATGACATTGAAAACTGAGTCCCGAGCAAAGAGATATTCCCCGAACAAGTTCGGCGGTAACCGGGGCTAGAAACCCTGAAACTGGAGAAAAATGACCAGAAGGAAATCCTATGAGTACACGACTCGACGAAAAGTGAAAATGAATCCCGTACAAGGATCCAGGCCCAAAACAAGGCATTTAGCAATAACTTTCATTAATTGCACAATGGCCCCTCCAAAAAGTGAAAATTGTGATACCCCCGGATCTCTGGATGCGGGTTGGCCAGGCCCACGCCCAATAACCCGAGGATATCAAACCGATTAGCAATAAATGAACACAGAATATAATTATGATAAAAAGGAATAAATAAAATTGCTGAAAAGAAACTAAAATGATAATCCAAAAACTAAAACCTCAAAATAAATTTTATAAATAAGAAACTCATCTGATACATTCAACTTCTCCATTTCTAATACAACTCGAGAATCCATCTGGTGGACCCCTAAAAACTCCAACTCTGAAAAACAAAAACAGAAGCAAATCGAATGCTAAACCATGAGGAAAACTCCTACGTCGTTGGAAGAATGAGTCGCTGTCTCTGCTCAGCACAAACAAGCTCTAAGACTTAGAACCGTCAATTACCTGAAAAATAATAGTGGGTTAGGCCCATGAACAAGTTCTATCCTAACTACAATCCAAACAGAGACCCAATATGCAGATACATCCTAAATATCTCAACCACATCTATATAGTCCGTAAATATATATATATATATATATATATATATATATATATATATCCACACTACGGGACTCTCACTAGACTATGATGAGGGTCTCAACCTGAATAGAAGGCAACATACAAAACGCACCTGAGTATGCATGATTACCTAAGCCTAATAGGGTATACCTCAACCAACTTTGCCAGCTACGCATCCTACTGCATTTACGCTCCCTAACCGTCGACTCTAAGACTCAAGCTAATATCGCGGTACCATAATTATATATATATAAATTCCATCCAAATACAATGTTGTGCCGGTCAACTGTTCGTCGCCAAAACACAACATATAATTAGGATTTAAATGTTTTAATTAAATCCCAATCCTTCCTAGCACAGAAATATAAACAACCATCCAATATGTCATTCAACTATTTTAGTTGGCAGGACATGAAACCATGTAGGATTTAACTGTTTTAGTTAATCCATTCCGTATGTATGAATGGGTAGGGATTAGCGTTTTGATCTAATCCGTCCCTCCATATGCTACCGTCTTATACCGGTTCATATAATGCATATGATCCAAATAGTTGATAAAAATAGAATTTAAATAGTTCATCAACTAAAAATCCATAATAATATCCATGTAATTGACGAGACAAAGTTTAATCTTTCGTCAATTTAAAATCCAGAATCCATCCATGTAATTGATGAGACAAGATTTAATAGTTTATCAATTTAAAATCTAGTATACACCCATGTAATTGACTAAATATAATTTACAATTCTTCAATTAAATCTAGGACAAACATAACAAAATCTAAAATGTATAAGACCCTATAGTGCATCCAAAACAACTTTAAAAATCCTACTCCAGTTATCTACGTTGCTAAACTAAATGTAAGCACTAAATACTTTCTATCCGTCAACCGTGTGCGACATTGCTTAAAACTTCCACATTGTGAATACCATTAGCATATAGTGATAAATTATACACTGTGGGTTCAATTATAGCATAATATCATGTTTAGAGTCCTTGTTACAATCCGTTAAATTTTTAAAGCAAGATTAAACAATTCAGTCCTTCCTATCCGTTAGCAGCGTACAAAGTTGCTTATTTTTATACTGTTTATTCTATTTGCACTAGAGATCAAATTATGCAATAAGAGAGTTTAAAATCCCATGAAATTACTTTTAAAATTCTCATTCCACTCCTTGAAACAATTTAGAATCCCAAACACGTCCAAAATAATGCCCAAAACTGTTCCGAAATTCGTCAAAATAAGGGAAAACAAGAGAGCCTGCTCTCTAACCAACGGAGCTGGCTCTAAGCACCATGGAGCTGGATCCCTAACCCTTAGAACTAGCTCTATAAAGGGGGGAGCTGGCTCCCAACCTCCTAGAGCCGGCTCTCTCCCTCTTTAAGAGTACTGCTCCGCTTCCTACTCCGTTTCGGACCATCTGCTTTGTCTCCGGCCTTTTCCTACCCTTCTGTTGTTCCTCAAAACTAGTCTTAATAGTCTAATATATATCCCAGTACTTAGATTACAATAGTAAAAACTAATACAACGATTAAAACAACACCAAATTTGTTATGCCTTAAGAATAGACGACGAACTTCCAAACTTACAAGAATTATTTCAGAAAAACATTAAACATATATAGATAATCACTTTGGCATATAATACACATGCAAAAACTCAATTAATATTTAATTAAAATCTTAGAGACCATCTAAGTATGCACAGAACACAAGCCAAGGAGAGAAAGAAAGAAAAGAACTTGCCTCTGATTTCAGTTTGAAACCTTGACGTCGTCTTCCCATGTTTTTCGGCGACTCTAATTGCCATCAAAGCCCTCTGCTAAACTGTTCCATCCTACACATAGCCTCCCCTTCTTCCTCCTTGGTCCAGCCTAAACCTTTGGCCGAAACCCCCAACTTTTTCCCTCTGCTTTCCTCTCCAAACTCTCTGTATCTCGTCACCTCCACTGTTACGTGGTTAGGGTTCTAAAACCCTTGACAGACTTATACAAGTATATATATAGGTTTAACTAAAACCTAACTCTAATTCCAACCTAATAATAAGTTGGCTAACTCCTGATGCCAAAACATAAAACTGTAGAAGCTTTCTACATAGTTAAACAATTTATAAAAACAAAGTTATCAAATACAATTTTAATTCACTTAAAAACAATTAAACAATTTAAAATAATTAATTCAATTAAATAAAACGAAACACAAATGATTAAATTAAATACACAATTACACAAATAAACAATTTGCCACTTAAACACATAGCCACAAAATGAACTAAAACTGCACATAAAATAACATTTAAATTCCAATGTTATCCTTTTAAAAATTAGGGTTATTACATTCTTCCCCCCCCCCCCCCTAACGAAAGGAATTACGTCCTCTGAATTCATGAAACTGTGAATTATGTTTGTTAAAATGCATTTCCGTTCCATTGTGGACGCTGCCTCTGTGTAGGGCTCCACTGAATTCCAAATCCTCCAAGAAAAATTTATGGGTCCGATATAAAAGAAACATAGAAATTATTCAACATGTAGATTGTATTTAGCAACTACTCATCCTTACCCAATTTTTATACAGGGTAAAGATCCACATTCCTCCAAGTTCTATAGCATAAATTTATAAAACTTATATGCACCCAACGCTAACATTTTAGTAACGCTAATCTATAGGCTACGCCTCAGTAGAGAAGCATAATCCTCGCAAATTCAATTTATTAAGTAAAACGGACTTTCCTCCCAAAAATTTCCTTGGCTCCTCTACGGAAGACATCATAAGCAAACTACTTCCTGATAGACAACTCTATTATACGAGTTTTACTGTTTACCAACATCTTACTACCGCCTCCCAACCGTGCGCAATCCACTATCAAAGAGAGTATTTCTCTCCGATGTATCCTCTAATGAAGCCAAGGTTTTATTGTACAACCCTCGCTGCCATTTCAAATCAACTGGTAATAGGTCTGCACTAGATAATATACCAAACCTTAAACATTGTCATTCTAACCTCGTTGTGCCAACATATGAGAAGTGAAGTAAGCACTTCCAATTTTCCATAAAAACCTAGGATATATCTCCCAAGTATCTCCTCCATGATCAAATGTACATTCTTGATTAAATCCTTCATCAAGAGATATGAAGCACAGTTGCTCCAACATCTTCAGAAAGTTCCCTCGTCATAGCACGTTTTATCGACCATAATGGAGAACCACATGTTATAACTCCGTTATCAGTGCAATGTAAAACTGATGTGAAGTCCTAAAGTGAACAGTAAGAGCAGTAATGTCCATAAGCAAACTTGCTCAATCCACCACTCTTAATCCATATGGAATTAAAATTCCAATAAATGTGATAATTTCTACCAACCATCCACTCCTGATTAGTCCTACTCCCATTTTGATTTAGGAAGTGGCAAAAATCTCCAATGATATTCGGTTATCCATCTTCCACCTTTCTAACAGGTGTTACTCTTATAGACAGTTATATACATGTCACTTCCCAATCCTATTCACTAGAACTGACATTTGATGTCTTGATGTTCCTTATAATCGTCTGAGTGCATCGAGAAAAATTTATAATTTTTTTCATCTCAGTCACTCCGACATCATTCACAGAATCAACGAATCCTTCTCCAGTACCTTAAGCTCTTTCTGAGTAAGGTAACACCACCTCCAGGGTCAACTCCGATATTTGAAGTTAACCACCTTAATTTCCTTGGTAATAGCAAGTATCTTTATTATACAAGCTATAAGTTCACCTGATTTCTCAACAACTACCCGAAGATTTAATTACCATCTCGGTTCTTAAGAGGATCCACTTCCATATTCCCTTCCACCAGACAAAACTTAATGTAAAGTGTTAATCACCACTTTGATGTATCTAAGTCGTCTCGTAATCCACGCTATTAATAATAACCAAAAATTGAGCTGATTTCATTTAGAGATCAACCAGTATCCCAACCAGAATCCTGACCCTTTAGTAAAGTCAGCAATCCCTCAACTAAATCTGTGAAAATGCTCTATCATTTCCACTTCAGTATAGAAAATGACTGCAAGCTATTTCATCTCGATTATCTAATAAATATTAGACTGGGAGACAAAATCACTTTGTTCCTCCTCCCGCTTGTCCTCCAAACATATGCTTCATATCGTGAAACATCATGTTTCCACCAGGATAAATAACATATGAAGAGTTGTGAACCTCAGTCCTTACATTCATTCTTCTAATTTGTCTACAAAAAGTACCATTAGTCTGGTACCACCAGCTTTTGTTTGCACCCATTGTATAAATTGGAGCATCTTCAAAAGCTAACTCTGCAACTAAATTCTTGCACCGCTGATCCGTGATAAACTTACCGATAATGAAAATTAACCAGTAATTCTATTCATCGAAAGTCAACTAGCTATGACCTTTCCACACACACCATGCACCTCTTCCTTATATAGGTGATCGGTCTCACCATCCTGTCTTCGACACACCCTACTTCTTTAATATAAGTAAGTGTCAATTTGACTCTTTGTCTCACTTCAAACGAATATGGAATGTTTTCATCCTCCGTATAGTCATCAATCCCCTAGCAACAACTATTTATTGCAAACTGTGACCTAAAATTTTTTTATTTTTTTTTCCATATTATTTGTGCAAATGAAGAGATTTTGCTTCCTCCTCGATATGCAACCCTGGCGGCAACTCCTCCTAAAGACACGCCCTCGTGAAATTAAATTCTTGCTTAAGGATAGACTGATAAAAATTTATTCAGTCCACTATCCTCAATAGGTGTCATTCCACTAAGTACCTAAACCAGAACTAAATCCTCCTTTCATTTTGCGAACAACCTTTGAAATTTTTCAAAGAAAACATTCTGCAAATCCTATACCTCCAATAAACCATCAGGGTGTTTCAGTGGTTGTTATTTACCACAACCTCATGAATACTCAAACCATTAACAACCCCCATTATCATAGCATTGTAGCGTAAAGTATATCAACCTAATCGTTCTTGATTATTTGACTCGTATTGATGGTTTAACTATCCCATCCTGAAAACATACTACAATTATGTATGTCTAGGTCCAATAGATTGGCTAGATTTATGTATATCTACCAAATCCTATGACCCCATGCCCACAATCCTTGCGTAAATAACGCTATTTCTCTATGTTATTAAAATAATAGTTGGCTGATCACATACTTGTGTCCCCAAACTAACCATATTTCCTATCCGGACTAATTAACGAAAATGAAACACGTATGATACACACAATAAAATAAAATATAATTCTACTTAAGACATTGTCCATTCCAGAAAAGAAAACCGTCTTTGAACTCAACTTGTCAAATTATTTCACAAAAGTCTCATTTTATAGTTTCGTAGGTAATCATCCAACCTTGAAACCTATCTGTTAAACATAGCTTAATAGCAACAATCGTTTGCCTAAGTAAATACCAAAGGGCTTAACCCTTATCCTCCTTATACGTGGAATGCAACCATCTAACGTGGCTTTATTAAAGTAACCTAATCCCCATAATCTCTGAAACATGATATAAAATCATTGTTTCGTTCTGATAAGAACTCCATTCGATTCCCAAACTCCTGAAGAGTACCTTTTGATCTATCTTCCTTAGAGATGATACAAAAATTTAACTATAAGTAGATTGGTTCACACCAACTCTACTTGTAGCATTCATTGCACTACGAGAGAATAAAATTCATCTTCGTGCAATCATTCATCCTGAAGATTTAGTATCCTTTTTCTTGGATATGTTAAAATCTTCTCCCTTAGGATCCTTTTCAGACTACTACTCCTCGCTTGTCTCCTTTTTGAGAACAACTGATGTTGTGTTGGCCCCGATATGTGATGACCTGACACTTACACCTTAATCCTTCCTTGGCTTATACTTTCCAAGTAATGCTAACTCCGAAACTTAACCTTCGATCCCAAGTTCTGCTTCTGGCAAAAAACTCGACAACGTACTCCTTTACTCTTTTGGGTCTTTATTGCTTTCACCTTGAACCCAATCCTCCTCCCAGTGTCAACCATTCTATAACTACAGAATACAATTGACATCAGCTCCTCCTAATGAACCGTTAATAGAGTACAACGAATCCTAATATGGCTCTAAGTTTTAAGAGACACAACGCGAAAGTCCTATAACGAAAGACACTCCTACGGACACTTGAACCTAGAGTGCTCTGATACCAACTATGATACCCCGGATCTCCAGATGCGGGTTGGCCAGGCCCACGCCCGATTACCCGAGGATATCAAACCAATTAGCAATAAATGAACACGGAATATAATTATGATAAAAAGGAATAAATAAAATTGCTGAAAAGAAACTAAAATGATAATCCAGAAACTGAAACCTCATAAAAAATTTTATAAATAAGAAACTCTTCTGATACATTCAACTTCTCCATTTCTAATACAACTCGGGAATCCATCTGGTGGACCCCTAAAAACTCCAACTCTGAAAAACAACAACTGAAGCAAATCTAATGTTAAACCATGAGGAAAACTCCTACGTCGTTGGAAGAATGAGTCACCGTCTCTGCTCAGCATGAACAAGCTCTAAGACCTGGAACCGTCCATTACCTGAAAAATAATAATGGGTCAGACCTACGAATAAGTTCTATCCTAACTACAATCCAAATAGAGACCCGATACGCAGATATATCCTAGATATCTCAACCATATCTATATAGTCCGTAAATATATATATACATATCCACACTACGGGACTC
The DNA here is from genome assembly GCF_030987335.1 of Cornus florida. NCBI lineage: Eukaryota > Viridiplantae > Streptophyta > Magnoliopsida > Cornales > Cornaceae > Cornus > Cornus florida. Next base: position 52,911,595 of record NW_026775574.1, on the reverse strand, counting down.
TCATTGGACTATGATGAGGGTCTCAACCTGACTAGAAGGCAACATGCAAAATACACTTGAGTGGGCATGACTACCTAAGCCTAACAGGGTATACCTCAACCAACATTGCCAGCTACACATCCTACTGTATATACGCTCCCTAACCATCGACTTTGAGACTCAAGCTCATATCGCGGTACCATAATTATATATATATATAAATTCTATCCAAATACAATGTTGTGCCGGTCAACTGTTCGTCACCAAAACATAACATATAATTAGAATTTTAAATGTTTTAATTAAATCCCAATCCTTCCTAACATAGAAACATAAACAACCATCTAATATGTCGTTCAACTATTTTAGTTGACAGGATATGAAACCATGTAGGATTTAACTGTTTTAGTTAATCCATTCCGTATGTATGAATGGGTACGGATTAGCGTTTTGATCTAATCCGTCCCGCCATATGCCACCGTCCCATACTGGGGCATATAATGCATATAATCCATAAATGATGTAACACTTTAAACAGTACATCAAATAAAATCCACATAATCCGTATAGTTGATAAAAACATAATTTAAACAGTTCATCAACTAAAAATCCATAACAAGATCCATGTAATTGATGAGACAAAGTTTAATCGCTTGTCAATTTAAAATCCAGAATCCATCCATGTAATTGACGAGACAAGATTTAATAGTTCATCACTTCAAAATCTATTATACACCCATGTAATTGACATAATATAATTTACTAATTCTTCAATTAAATCCTGGACAAACATAACAAAATCTAAAATGTATAAGACCCTATTATGCATCCAAAACAACTTTAAAAATCCTACTCCAGTTATCTAGGTTGCAAAAATAAATGTAAGCACTAAATACTTTATATCCGTCAACCGTGTGCGACATTGCTTAAAACTTCCACACCGTGAATACCATTAGCATATAGAGATAAATTATACATTGTGGGTTTAATTATAGCTTAATATCATGTTTAGAGTCCATGTTACAATCCGTTAAATTTTTAAAACTAGATTAAACAATTCAGTCCTTCCTATCCGTTAGCAGCGTGCAAAGTTGCTTATTTTTATACTGTTTATTCTATTTGCACTAGAGATCAAATTATGCAATTAGAGAGTTTAAAATCCCATGAAATTACTTTTAAAATTATCATTCTTGTCCTTGAAACAATTCAGAATCCCAAACACGTCCAAAATAGTGCCCAAAACTGTTCCGAAATTTGCCAAAACAAGGGAAAACAAGAGAACCTGCTCTCTAACCAACAGAGCAGGCTTTAAGTACCATGGAGCTGGCTCCCTAAACCTTGGAGCCAGCTCTATGAAGGGGGGAGCTGGCTCCCAACCTCATAGAGTCGGCTATCTCCCTCTTTGAGAGTACTGCTCCGCTTCCTACTCTGTTTCGGACCATCTGCTTCGTCTCCGGCCTTTTCCTACCCTTCTGTTCTTCCTTAAAATTGGTCTTAATAGTCTAATATATATCCAGTACCATCCCAGTACTTAGATTACAACAGTAAAAACTAATACAACGATTAAAACAACACCAAATTTGTTATGCCTTAAGAACAGATGACGAACTTCCAAACTTATAATAATTATTTCAGACAAACATTAAACATATACAGATGATCACTTTAACATATAATACGCATGCAAAAACTCAATTAATATTTAATTAAAATCCTAGAGACCATCTAGGTATGCACAGAACACAGGCGAAGGGGAGAGAGAAAGAAAAGAACTTGCCTCTGATTTCAGTTTGAAACCTTAACGTCGTCTTCCCATGTTTTTCGGTGACTCTAATTGCCGTCAAATCCCTCTACTGAACTATTCCATCCTACACATAGCCTCCCCTTCGTCCTCCTTGGTCCAGCCTAAACCTTTGGCCGAAACCCCCAACTCTTTCTCTCTGTTTTCCTCTCCAGACTCTCTGTATCTCGTCGCCTCCACTGTTACGTGGTTAGGGTTCTAAAACCCTTGACAGACTTATACAAGTATATATATATATATGTAGGTTTAACTAAAACTTAATTCTAATTCCAACCTAATAATAAGTCGGCTAACTCCCGATGCCAAAGGATAAAACTATAGAAGCTTTCTATATAGTTAAACAATTTATAAAAACGAAGTTATCAAATACAATTTTAATTCACTTAACGAAAATAAATAATACAATTAAACAATTTAAAATAATTAATTCAATTAAATAAAATGAAGCACAAATGATTAAATGAAATACACAATTACACAAATAAATAATTTGCCAATTAAACACATAGCCACAAAATCAATTAAAACTGCACATAAAATAACATTTAAATTCCAATTTTATCCTTTTGAAAATTAGGGGTATTACAAAAACTGCACTAAGGACTCAGAATGAAAATATCTTCCAAAAATACTAAGGACTCAGAATGAAAATATCTTCCAAAAATATTTTCTTAAAAACCCCAGAAATAAAATATCTTCAAAAGATATTTATAAAAAACACCCCAATAAAAGAAAATGATTCTGAAGAACTATGTATCCATGCCCCTATGGACACCGGGAGCAACCAGAATGCTTTACTGCAAAAATAAAGATATGTATTTCGTAAAAACCACTTAGAATGAAGATACATGAAATTAAAAACCAACTCCGAACACAAAAAGTGAGGTTATGACAACAAAGTGCCAAACGGGGAAAAGACAAAATAGGGAAAAAAACAAAAAATGAATAGTGTCGAAAAAATGAAAATGTGGAAATGACTCGGTCCTTAAAGGAAGTTGTCAATCCAAAGGAAAGAGTCTTAGAAATCATTCTAGAGCACTTGAGATGACACTAACTGACGAGAAATTGGACTCAGAAAAGAAAAGATCAACGGAAAAAAAAAAATATCCGTGAAAATCTGAGGAAAAAGAAAGGAAGGAAAATGATAGGGTCATTACAACCTATCCTCCTTAAAGGGATTTCGCTCTGAAATCAGGAATAGACAAAAGAGAACCATATAAGATCAAGGCAAGATCAAACCAAAGGATATACCATAAGGTGCAAAAGGACAACTCCAAAAGCCTGAAGGTCATCCGAAAGAACACAAAAACCAAAAACTGAGTGACACTCCCCAAACGAATCGGCACATTAACTCAATGTAAATCACCGAGAGAATCCCAAAACAACGATAAGTCAAATCAAGACAGATGGCTAAGAATGATATAGCAGTACGAACAATGACCAGAACCCGCCCACACTTACTCGTCAATAAAGTAGCATGACAGTATAAGGCACTAGTTCATAACATGTCCTCAACAAATCGACCTAGAAAGAAGCTTTTCGATACAAATGACATTAATGTCAGAAATGATCATTACCAAAAGCACTACGGGAACCAGGCATCTATGAGAGTTGGGGTAGCTAATCCCAAAACTCTAACAACAATATCATTGGCACCATTACGCTTAAGGCCTTAAATCCCTAACGCTGGCGTACTAACAACCCCCACATCTAAAAATGCACAACAACACCACCAGTCCCGAATCCACAGCTGGACAAGTCTGTGCCCTCAAGCCAATGGATTGGACCCACAAAAACTAAAAACCTAAGCACTGATCTGTAGAAGACCTACCGTAAGGCTACATATAGAAAGCAAAACGCTAGGTCAAAATCCCTATAGTGGAAAACTAAGGTCTCAAAGCACAAGTCTACAACGTAGCTCACTCATGACAATCCCAATAACTAAGGTCGTAAAACCCTAACATGAGTGTTGGAAAGATGGAACAGTATAAACTAAATACTCACATAGTATATGCTTGCAAAATTAAATGATATAATCAAATAACACCTTAGTACTAAACACACAGTACACATAAGGTAAATGAAATATGCCACCTATCACATAGGGGTCAAACAAATAGCGACGCGCTATACACCACTAATGGCACAAACATGGTAAATAGATACTGTATAAGCAAACGTATCATATACATCCTCATATAACTACCACATAGTCATATACCATAAACATGTTTCTAAGGCATGCCCGAAAGCAATGGGGCTCATAACATGTAAAAGTGATCATATAAATGGCAAGTTTGTAAAATCAAAAGAAATGAATGGAATGCCTCTCAAAAGATACTATGCAGAGAACGTAACGCAAAACTTGGATGAGTCCAATCTCTCCCTATGAAGAAAGGAATCATCCCCCCAATGACCAGTAAGGTCCTCAAGACATAGGGTCAGCAAGTCTTTCCTAAGACCATCTCATACCCCGATGGAATCCCAACACCACAAGAAACAAGACAACAACGAAATGGATAGCCACTATGCTAACCATTACGAGACAATAACAAGAAAAACCCTCAATCCAAGATGCCAATGAGCTTGATAAGAACTCTATAGGATTCTACCAAAACCCTAACACAATGCCCCAAGTCTCCAATGATAAGGGAGAGTAATTAATTGCACCAACGCAATTAATTACACAAACAGTCCATATCCCAACCATAGCTCGTAAAAGCTGACCAAGGCAACACAAGAAATATTCTAGGTGAACACACCCATCTAAATCCCAAAACCATCACCTTAAGAAGGCAAGACATGAGAACCTCACCCGAAGGCTCACAAAGTAACTTCCCAACTCCTAAAGGAAGGATTCGAGTCAGCCCTGACTCATCGTCCCATGACACTAGAAACAAAGACCTCTTGACATCAATGATGTCAAGACCATGATGAAGTCCTAATAGATGATACCAACACCTCCAACACCACCTTGACTACATCATGAAAAGATAAAATAAAATGAGACGAAACGGTGCCTCTGTGGCCTATGTTTCATCTCGCTAGAAGGAGACTACAACTCTACATTCACCTGAGCCCTAATGAGAAGACCCTCCGTGAGTCAAGACTGTAACGCTATATGCATGAAAAGGAAACGAGATCAATAATAACACGAGTTATTATGATCGAATGCAACTCACACTATCAATGCACCAAACACGAAGCAAGACAAGGTATGCAACATACGGTCATGCTAAAGCAATCAAAGAAAGTTGTTTAAACAATTAAGCACTTAAGAAAATAAGCATACATGTCAAACTAAGATGATTTCAACCACATAGGCACATAACCATAAGGACATGTCATAATACCAAACGTGTTATCAAGAAACACATAAACATGATATAACGCCGAAACATGTCATCAAAGGCATGTGAAAATATCAAAGTACATCAACAAAAGAATGATATGCACCCAAAACCCGTCATCCAAGGTATTCAAACCTAGGAGCTCTGATACCACTTGTGACGGCCCAAGTTTTTCAACCCGGTGCGTTAGTGATGAACCGAAAGTTAACCCAATAATGGATCCAAAATGCGGAAGCAAAAGATAAAACCAAGGTCTATAGAGATATAAATCATCCGTAAGACACCCAAGTAACTTTCCATGAAGTCATGAAACTCAAAGAGAACGGAAGCGGAAACAAAGGTCAAAACGGGCAAAATCTATTGACCAAGGACAAAATGGTCAATTCACAAATAAATAGAGAAACTTGACTCTAAACAAGTCAAAAAAGGTGAATAAAACCTAATCTAATCATTTCACAACATTCCAAGAGGTTCCAAGAACATTAGCCGAGAATCCCACAAAAATGCCCTTTCCCGGTTAAAGCAAAAACCGACACTACCTCACTAAAACATGAATAACTTCCACTTTGATTTGAATCTGAGAATGGAATTGGTACCATTGGAAAGCTGACTCAAAATACATGAATTTAGGCTAAAGAATCACCCCCATTTGGATTAAAAATGAAGGAGTTATGACCGATTGAAGTCGGAACAATGTTGAAGCAAAACTAAAGAAGCAGCTGGATGAGGGCTATTTCGATCGACCGAAATAGAGTTTCGGATGATCGAACTGGGCAAAAATCTTGCTAAAAACATGTTTTTGAGGGGAGGTTGGTTCGGTAGACCGAAATAAGCCATCGGTCGACCGAACTGGGCCCAAACGGCAAAAATGGCTACTGGAATGTGTGTTTTACTATGCAATGAAGTTGAACAAAGAACCGGTCGACCAAAACAAGCCACCGGTCGACCAAAAAAGGTCAAAAATGTGAAGAATGAACATGTTATGCACCAAAAATGAAGAAAAGTTCCTAAGTCTCAAATGGATCCCCCATAGCATGATCAATTTACATTATATGCTATTGTGTGATGGTGTGAACATGGACGCAAGTGTAATATAACATTTTAAACATGCTACAACGGCCTACGGCCTCATTACATTCCATTTACAAGATTTGACTTGCCATACCTCTAAAATTGATAAAAAATACATTTCAATGGCAAAACTTGAAGTTTAAATACATAAAGGTTTATGGCCCTTAGCCTCATGTCATACATATCAAATAGGTTCCAAATAGTGTATCTAAGTACACTTTAAATGTCATAAGCCAAAAATGGCATATTGAACCTAGCTAAATGTTACAACATCAAAAGTAAAACTTAAACATCCTAACACTTGCATGTGAACAAGAATATTTTAAAAGAAACTTTAAATCTCCAAAACACCCAAGGCAAGTGCAAATCTCCAATCTTGAATCCTGTACCTAAACAATAACCCTAATAACTTCGGGGTGAGTAAATAAGTTTACTCGTAGGAAATGAGCATGCATCGACTCGATTTCTTTCAGATTTTTAGATTATCATGAAACAGTTCAAAATGATCATGCCACTTTATGTCTATGTCAAGGGTGTGATTCAGGGAGCATCCTAAGCTACCTTAAAACATTTATAGCATAAATCACATCATTCATGCAATTTAAATAACATAGAAACATGCTATACATGCAACAAGATATAGATTCTCAAAGTCATCAACTTGAAATCTAAAAGTGTGAAAAACAACTAAATTGGGTCATGCCACCTAACGTCTATGTTGCAAATGAATCTATACGATCATTCCTAAGTTACATTTGAATAATACAACATAATGTACTTAACAAAATCAAAGTTTACAATGATTCATCAAAGATCCTAAAACATGACTTGTGACACCCCCAACATTTTCCACGCATAAGTTGATCAGGCTTATACACGAAAAACGAGGGATATAAAAAACAATTGGCAATATACAAGCATGGAATACAAAATGATAATAATAAAAGAATTTAGATAGGAAAGGAACACTAAATAATAAAACATCCATCTATCCTTTATTTAATACAGTACTCCGTTACAACTTGGAAATCCTATGTCAAGGATCCCTAAATATAAATCCTGAGAGTTCAACGTCAAAAGTAAATAAAAACTGAAACTGAAGTAATACATAAAACTTCTACCCTGAACTAGATCGTAAGAGTAGATGAATTCGGATGGTGGTCCCACACTGCTAGCCTCAACCTTGGAACGGGTACTGACCGTATCCTGAAATAACAACAATGGTGGGTCAACCCCACGAGCAAGTCCTCTCTACTATGACCCAAATCAGAGAATCAAATAAATTAATCATTTATATCCGGATGAGTACTATATCTGTATACATCCTAATGGAACTATCCAATGTATAACATGACCTTAACCAGAATAGACGGTGATCACTTAGACTCACACTAGGTGGTTAAGTGTCGCCTTTCCCTACCCGAGAAATCAGCTATTATACATGGTGCACGGTACTGACAACAAAGACTGTAAAGACTACACAGTAGTAACGCATCTCAATGTACTAATGAGTTACTGAGCATAACAATTAGGCAACACATGCCAATAATAATACTAAATATACTGAGTATGTCAATTAGGCAACACATGCCAATAATATGAATAAATATACTGAGTATATCAATTAGGCAACACATGCCAATAATATTAAACCACATACCTCGACAGCCACACATCTGTCTATAGCAACGAATGCATAAGGTATAAATGAGTCTAAACTTATTAGCCAGCTCACATGGTTCTATATGGCAACACATCCATATAATATAAATGCGACATAATAAACAGTCCATTTATTCCCTGAAATGCACACAGCATAATAATCATGGTTTATATACGATTAACAGTATAAATATTCCATAATATATAATGGATCATTTATATGAATAAAACCAAGCACTAATTAATTTAACATTAATGGTTATTACAGTTTAATAAAATAATAATACTATTAATAGTCGTTAAATTAATTACATACGTTTACTAGCGATTCGCACTTTAACTGATACAATTAATATTTAGAAATATTAATCGGACAATTATAATAGTTAACGGAAATAAAATAATAATATAATGTCCCGTTAATTCCAAAAATGCCAACCCGAGGCCCTAAAATGTATAGTGAAGGTCCTGAAAATGACAAAACAGTCCCTCGGGGTATTCTGGACTTTTCCAGCAGCTGCAGAGGCCCTTCACGCGCCCCCATGCGCCTCCCAGAGCTCCCCACACGCGCCGCCAAGCTTTCCCATGCGCGAACGCGCTCACACGCGCCGCCACGCGCGTGTGGCATCCTCCACGCGCGCGCACGCGCTCCCACGCGTGCACTAAGCCCACCTGATGACGTGGCTCGTTCTGGTTCGTTGGCTACATCATCCTGCTATGGGCGCGCTACATTGAATCATCTCACCCTATCTTCACTCAATCCAATGCTCACAGATCCGGGTGTACCGCGGTAACATGGACCGTAGTGCACCGGATCAATCACCCCTTTTAATGGCCCAAATGCGCGCGCATACCCTCCTATGACGCGCTGCATCACACCGGATCACTCCGGTCATCTACCCCATTGCCGGCGACCGGAAAACTCGCCAGAGGGTCGCCGGAAATTGCAGAAAATGCCCGAAAACTTCTAGAAAATTCTAAAAAAACCCCAAATGCCATAATACTTATTTTTTAACTATATTTTGATTACATAGGCCATAAAATAATTATCTACCACCTTTAATAATTAAAATTTTCTTTCTTTAATAAACTAAAAATTAATTTAATAAATTTCCTAGCATGATCTCTATGCTCTATAATTATTTAAATAAGCTAAACAATTAATTTATGGATTCAAAGGGGAAAAGTAGATAATAACTTGCCTTTAGGATTTAAAATAAATCCGCCGGTTGCGCGTAATCGGGTAAAATCGCCTACACCGGTACAGGCTCCTTTCTTTCTCTCTCTTCCTTTCCACACTTATACAATGGCTTACTGTTAATTTACTTTTCCTAGCATGCGTGAGCTCCCTCAGTGGTAAGATAACTAATATATATATACAAACTTATATTATATATATAATACAATTATCAAATTACATTTAACTCTCACCCATTCCTCACATTCCTACCTATAAGGCTTAATGGTCATGCCTCCTAAGTCCACCCAAATAACCCAAATGTCTACTATAGGAATTAAATCCCAATCCAAATGTCAATGTTTTCATCATGACATTTAATTAATAATAATATAATTACATTATTATCTTATTATCATTATTATTATTTTATTAATCTTATTATTATTATTATTGTACTATAATTTAATACAACATAATCCATACAATATAACTACTAACATTAGAATATGTAGAGCACATACTAAACATATTATATTAGGCACATTATAATATTATTTTATTCTTTATTAATCTTACTTTATATCATTATAAAACACAATTAAGTAGAATATAAAAACTAACCTTATAATATATAGAGCACATAATAAATACAATTAATTTAATAATAGATGAATAAACCTACACATTTTTAATATAACATTAATTTAAATAACCACTTAATTTAAATAACCACTTCACAAATACGGGGTATTACATGAATGTACTTAACAACATTAAAAGCATGCTATGATTCATTCAAAATCATAATGCATAAATATACTTAACAAAATTAAATCGTCAATAACCGAAACCACAAGTCACAATTAAATATTGGTTGTCAACTTGGAATTGAATGCGAAATCAAATAGTGGAAGACTTGGATATCACGTCTCGGACTAAACCAAGAACAAAATGGTTATTCCGGGCATTAACCCGCTAGGAAGACTACCCTAGTGCGTACTATCTCAATTGGGGATAACTCATACCTCCCGCACTAAAGTCAAACTCTAGCCATATCACAGTAACAATGTCCCAAGTGATTCCAAAATCAACAAATAAGTTCAAAACTTATACATACTCAATTAATGCACGAAACCACCTTCCATGCACAAATAGGTTGAAGCCACACAATCCATGCCTTAGAGTTTCAATTCTAAAATGGCATATATAATGTCAAGCTTTTACTATGATACAATGTAAAAAATAATATCATCTACTTAACAACTTAAATCATGCTTCCATGGCCAACTTTAAACATTAATTCTACGACATTGTAGCAAGAAGTTCACAAGGCTAATAATACCAATAATTCACAAGAATCTCACATCACTACTACATAGTAACAAGTTAGCAATTTAACTTCTAATAGTGCACAATAAGCATTCCATATTCATAATGCTATGAAATCACAAGTCAACAATATATTCATATTAGAAACATATCCTTATGAATATAAATTTAACAACAATGTTCTTCAATGCTTAAAACATAATCAAGTGAATAAGCAACAAGTCCAAATCCATGACCTTAACATAGAAACAACTTCTAAAACATGATTAAATCCATGGAACAATTAGATAGAATTTAATTAAATAAAAATAATTAAATTCTCTAGATTTCAAATAAATTCCAAATAGCCTCAATTTAATATATGTTAAGGGACATAGCATGGTTATCAACAATATCAAATTAAAAATCCAATTAAGTGACTACAACACTTAAAATGAATTAATTAATTTCCTCTGATTTTAAATCAATTCCAAATATTTCCAACTTCACATATGTTAAAGAACATACTAAGGCCTAATTTAATATCACATTACAAGTCAATTTCATGCTAGTTACGACCATATGAATTAAACTTTCACCAAAGAAAAATATTAAATAAAAGTCTCAATACTTATTCAGATCCACCCAATTTAATATATGTTAGTGAACATATCAAAGCTTAATTTAATAGCATAACATAATTTAATTTTAAGCTATATACAACCATGTAAATTAAATCCTACACAAGGAAAATAATTAAATTAAATTCTAGATTTTGAATAAAAGCATGCATACAAGTTGTATAAGCATCAATAGCATGCAAGACAACAAAAATATGAAACTATAACACCCCCTACCTCCATTTGAGATTAAATCTCAAATCCCCACCAAAATGAAACCGCTCTAAATCCGACGATACTTTTAGGTTTTCTCGGGGACAACAAGGTGATCATTAAACGCCAAGGAGGTACTATGAAAATCCAAACTTGGCTTCAAACCCGAACTTGAAAAATGGACAGAAATGAGTTCTAATAAGGGGGAAAGATGCAAGTAGTCAAGGCGAGCATAGAACACTAAAGCACTATGACTTTTTAACAAAGCGAAGAAGTCCAAAAGAAGGGAGAGAAGGTGGCAGCCCGTGGTCTTCCATGGCTGCCGGCTAAGAGGGAGGAAGAAGATGGAAGAAGTGGATTTTCACTTTAAAACATTCAATTTATAGTAAAACCCTAAAAGTGCCCCGTAAGGGCCCCGCCGGGTCCGGAAAAGTGGAATTCGCGCAGACGCGCTCAAACGGCAAAACTCTGTGAACAAAAAAGAACCGATATGAGAAAATACAAATAAAGGAAGAAACAACATAAAAAATCGAGTCCCGAACAGAGAGATATGCCCCGAACAAGTTCGGCGGCAACCGGGGCCAGAAACCCGGAAACTGGAGAAAAATGACCCTTCGAGTACATGACTGGACGAAAAGTGAAAATGAATCTCATACGAGGATCCAGGCCCAAAACAAGGCATTTAGCAATAACTTTCATTAATTGCACAATGGCCCTTCTAAAAAGTGAAAACTACACTAAGGACCAGAATGAAAATATATTCCAAAAATATTTTCTTAAAAACCTCTGAAATAAAATATCTTCAAAAGATATTTATGAAAAACACCCCAAGAAAAGAAAATGATTCTGAAGAACTATGCATCCATGCCCTTATAGAAACCGGGAGCAACCAGGGTACTTTACTGTAAAAGTAAAGATACGTATTTTGTGGAAACCACTTAGAATGAAGATATATGAAGTCAAAAACCAACTCTGAACACAAAAAGTGAGGTTATGCCAACAAAGTGCCAAACGGGAAAAAGACAAAATAGGGAAAAAGATAAAAAGTGAATAGTGTCGAAAAAATAAAAATGTGGAAACGACTCGGTCCTCAAAGGAAGTTGTCAATCCAAAGGAAAGAGTCTCAGAAATCATTTTAGAGCACTCGAGATGACACTAAATGACGAGAAATTGGACTCAGAAAAGAAAAGATCAACGGAAAAAAAAATATCCGTGAAAATCTAAGGAAAAGGAAAGGAAGGAAAATGATAGGGTCATTACATGTTTTATTTTGTAGTGTGTTGGGATAGGTTGTATGTCGGGTTTGAATCACACTTGAGCTCGATTGGATGGGTGATCTTCAGGACCATAATATGCAGAATATGCAGCATTCAGGGCCTATCAGCCGACTGACAAAGCGTTGCGAGGCTATTCCAGATAGTTGAGTATTTGAAAGTGTTATTTCGGCCGACCAACAACTTCCGTCAGCCGACCGAACCCCTTGGTCTAGTCGGCCGACACGGAATCCTCAGCCAGCCAACAAACCATTTCAGGAGATCCCGTGAGTATGCACTTTGGTGCATCGTTTTGGCTAGATGACCATCTCAGTCAGTCGACTGAACATGTGTTTTCAGCCGGCCGACGCCACCATTGTCTCCTGCAATTATGACCCTTCAGGGATGTTGTTAATTTAGTGTGTTTTGGACCTTGGGATGTGGTACATATTATGTTTTGACCTTAGAAATGACGGTCATGCCCTTGGATGACCTTGGGTTCGGGTAAGGACCCGGTTCGTGATTTTGACCCTCGAGTTCGGGTTGTTACATTAACACTCCCACGGAAGAAAATAACAGACTGGGTATATATCCGAATCAGGTCCCTGCCAACAAGGAACACTATCAGAGGTTAGTATGGAAATTGATGTATCTTGCACAAACTGGGCCTGACTTGGCTAATGCGCTGAGTGTTGTCAACTAGTTTATGTATTTTCCAAATGAAGACCATATGAATGCGGTAATTCATATATCACGGTATTTGAAATTGTTTCCTAGAAAGGGAATAATGTTTACAAAAGGGGATAATTTGAGTATTGAGGGGTATTCCGACGCTAATTGGGCTGGGTCAATCGATGATAGGTGCTCTACTTCTGGTTATTTCACTTTTGTAAGAGGGAATCTGGTTACTTGGTGAAGTAAAAAACAAAAAGTGGTAGCCAGATTTAGTGTTGAGGCCGAATACAAGGGAATGCATAAGGGAATATGCAAGTTACTATGGATAAGGAAATTAATGCAAGACTTAGGTTTCGAACCAATAAGTCTAATGAAGTTATATTGTGATAACAAAGTAGCTTGTGACATTGCACATAATCCAATCCAACATGATCACACTAAACATGTTGAGGTGGATATGCATTTTATAAAGGAGAAATTGGAAGCAAAGCTTATATAGGTTCCTCACATGCGGTCTGAAGATTAGCTTGCGGATGTACGCACCAAGGTGGTGTCAAGTCAAGCGTTTCACAACTCCCTTGTCAAGTTGGGCATGAACTATATCTATGCACCAACTTGAGGGGGAGTGTTAAGATAGTTGTAAATTAGGCTAATTAATTAGAGTTGACTTTCTTTGTAAATCTTTTCTATAATTGATAGGTTTCCTACAAATTAGCGTAATTGATTGTAAGGTTAGTTGTTCTCCACACTTGTAAATCAGTATATATACCTCCATTGGGAGAAGAATAAGATCATCAACTATTAAACCCTGAAATTCTTCTGCGCTTTCTTATGTTACATGAATAGTGAATATCACCTCTAGACTTTATGTTGAAAATATCCCCAAAAGATCCGTGAAATGAAACGATTAATGTGTTCAACCTCCATAAAGCTTTTATAAACAGTGATTGCTCACTTCCAGAGTTTCTCGATATTCTTTCTTCATCCTTTTTAACATTTCTTTCATTGTTAGGGAATTACATTTTCTTGCTGTACTGAAGGTATTCTCCTAGAAGATTTACTATTCTATAGTTATCTAATTATTTTTATTAACAAAATTCTATCAGGAAGTATTGTTTCCAATTTTAAGTTCCAAGTACCAAAATGATATTAAGTTCAAGTTCCAAAATAATTTTAGTGATATCATCTGTTTGACATTTCCAACTAGAGAAGGTAGGGATTATGATATGTCCTGCTTTAGATGTTAGTAATATGACATTTGAAATCTAGAGGTTATATATACATGTACTAGTTGATATGTATCATTTTTATTCAGGGGCGGAGCCAGGATCGTGTGACTGGGGGGCAAAGTGATGGACTGAGTGAGAGAGAACTCAGAAGAGAGAATATGATGCATGATGGACTAAATGAGATACACATTCTGCAGCGGAAAAAAAAAAAAAAAAAAAAAAAAAAAAAAAAAAAAAAAAAAACCCCAAAATTGACCCATATTTCAAGGAAAAGAAGAGGTGGGGTGGATGAGGTACACGAAGGAAACAAACAAAAAAAAAAATGGGTCAAAGCATTATAAAATAATATATAATATAAATAAACAAACAAACATCATTGAGGCTAGGGGACAACAGATTCAGAAAAACAAAAAATAAGATTTTTTATTTTAAAATATGTTAAAATAAGTAAAGATGATATAATAAATTATATATATATATATATATATATATATATATATAATAATAATAAACTAAAAAATTTCTTGCGGGGGCCAAAGGTACTCATTACCTTACACAAGTTATACTAAATTGTTTTTGAACCTATATTAATAGAAGATACTGAATTTCTTACAGGGGCCAGACCCCCCCTCGCTTACCCCTAGCTCCGCCCCTGTTTTTATTGTATAAACTTAAACACTTTCCCTGTAAACTATGTAATTAATTAATGAGGAAATAGTGCACCAACTTAAGCGAGTGTCACGTTATGTAGTCATGCAGCTTTTCCTTTTTTGAATATAGATGTATTAATTGTTGTTATTGTTTTTTTTTTCCTTGTAATTTTTTTTTCTTTGTTGGTTTTTTTTTTGGCACATATAAGTGAATAAATTTTTTGATAGATATAGTTTTGGAGTGCACACTTAACTGTTAAAGAAATGTCGCCCTTGGGCCATGTTTGACGGGGTAATACATTCTCAGTGCATTTTGATTTTGTTTCTTCAATATTGCTACTCTGGCAATTGCTCAGAATGAGGCTTTCTAAGGGCTAACTTCCCATGGAAAGTGGTTTGGCTTTCGAAGGCCCCCCTTTAAAGTGGCCTAATTTATATAACATGTCAAAATTAGGGATGGTAAACGGGCGGGTTCGACCGGGTTTAGGTTTGGTTGAAAATGGGCGAGTCAACATGGGTCAAAAATCATATTCAACCTATTCATAACTGGTTGAAAATGGGCGGGTCAACATGGGTTAAGGGCCAACCCATTATGACCCATGGACCCATTAATTATTATTTTTTAACTAATTTTTTTAAATTATTATCTTTAATATTTAATTTTTTAATTAATTTTTAATTATTTATATTTATTTAATTATTATTTTTTAAAAAAAAAAATTAAATTTTTTTATTTTTCTATTTTTTTATTTTTTTAACTTTTCTTTTTTTAAGAAGTTTTTAAAATTTTATTAAATAACAAATTAAAAAAACAATCTCAAACTCAGCAATATTTATGAACTCATTTTAGAGAGAGAAGTGAAGGAAAAAGAAGAAATTTCTAGAGAGAGAAACTTAGAGAGAGGGGATTGATAAGAGACAAATTTAGAGAGAGATGATCGTGAGTGAGAGAATTTTAGAAAGAGAGAAATGAGTTGAATGTAATATAGAATAGATGTGTGTTGTGTGTTTATTATGTGATGAGTGAAATATTGGTTGACTATGGGTATCCATAATTCCATATCCAACCCATTTTGACCCTCAAATTAAGTGGTTAAAAATTACCCAACCCATTTTTGACCCATTGTAAATATGGTTCACCCAAAACCATTAAAAAATGAGCTGATATAAACAGGTTGATGGGTTGTGACCCATTTTATCACCCCTACCAAAATCATTTTTGTATAGAAGAATGTGGCCTGATTTTTGCCCATGGATTGTCTGGTAGTATAATACAATATTGCCTAGAACTTCTACTTCGCTCAGATGTGAGTCCTTACAAATTGGTGAGAACTTCAACTATCATCTGACATTAAAAGTCAATATTTCCCATTACCTGATGTAGAATCTAGTAAAAGAAGTATTCAATTAGTTTAAAATAATATGATACTATGCCGATATTTAATTATACTACCAGAGATAGAGCTTATAGGAAGCCTATATGGTCCTTGTTGATGGAGGTAACCTGGTCTAACATTTATTGGGGGAAGGCTAGACCTCGTTGGTTAATCCTTGGTGTCTTTACGTTTCAAGATAGATTAACTACTATGTATAATTTGGAGAAGAGGAGTGTGTAGCTGGCTTCTAGATGCTCTATTTGTCTACAGTAGATTGATACAGGAAATCATGTTTTTGTTCAATGCCCTTTTGCTATGAATTTTTGGGCTCGGTTGAAGAATTCACTTGATTGGATTATGGACTTAAATTCTATATTTATAATGGAAGACTTGCTGCTTTGGTTTTCCTTACAGACCAGTAAAATGATTCATACCATTCTTGTTGCTAGATTATGGAGCATTTGGCAAGAACAAAATCGTCGATTACATGGACAAATTTCTAGTTCTTCCGCGGAGGTGGCTAGGAAAATTTTGCTAGAAGTATTTGATGTTTATAATGTCTCAATTAAAGACATTATTTAGTTTACACTTTAGTTGTTTGTCTTCATTTACTGGAAATGGTTTTTATTTCCCATATTGTTCTTTCTAGTAGTTTTTACTGAGGGTATGCCCTCTGTGCGCCTGTACATATATTTTTTCCTTTTTTATACAATATCCAATTATGAAAAAAAAAAAGTTGTAGGGGTTCTTTTTTATTAAAACAATAAATAAATATATAATGGTGATATCATAAATACAACTGTGAAAGAAACAGAGAAAATGTTGGGTATAGGAGGAGGAGAAGAATGACCAGTCCTCAAGATTGAGATGGTAGTAGGGCAAGTATACAATTTCTTTATCACAGCTTCCTTTTTTGGCCTGCCTATTCCCTCATGCGATAGTACTATTTATAGGCTCAGATCCCATTGGTCATTGTCCAATGGTTTCTTTCATCATGATTCTCCGTCAGGATCACGTAGGCAACTCTGAGGGTTTAAGAGCCTAAAGAGTCCAATCCTTCCCTTGAGCCTTGCACCACGTCACCAAGTTACTTTTCTCCTAATTGTGGTATTAAATGCTGATTGACCGCCAGTTGGTCGATCTTGACACAACATTAAATGTGATTGTAAAGGTTGTTGCTATAATGTGTATAATCCCATCATCTTGTTAACTGGGCCTTGCTAAGAGCGAAAACACTTCTTGAATTCTCATCCACCAATCCAAGATCCTCCTAAGTTTCCCAAACTTGGGTTCCTTGTAGCTTCGAAGGCCCTACCTTCATTTCATGTTATGTACGAACCCATAACATTCTGATAGCGAACTCTCTGGGCCTCTACTCTCTTAATGTATTACTGTCTACTATGGCCTCAAGGCTTAAGGTGCTTGAGGGTTGGTCCTTCAAGGCTTGATGGGCCTGATGTGGTACCTGGACTTGGGGTGCCTGAGGATCGGTCCTTCGAGGCTCAATAGGCCTGGCGGGATACCAGGACTTGAGGTGCTCGAGGGTTGGTCCCTCAAGGTTTGATGGGCCTGGTGTGATACCAAGGCTTGGGGAGCTCGAAGGTTGGTCCCTTGAGGCTTAATGGGCCTGATGTGGTACCTGGACTTGGGGTGCCTGAGGATCGGTCCTTCGAGGCTCGATAGGCCTGGCGGGATACCAGGACTTGAGGTACTCGAGGGTTGGTCCTTCAAGGCTTAATGGGCTTGGTGTGATACCAGGGCTTGGGGAGCTCAAAGGTTAATCCCTCGAGGCTTGATGGGCATGGTGCGATACCAGGGCTTGGGGCACTCGAGGGTTGGTTCCTCAAGGCTTGATGGGCCTAGTGCGATACCAGGGCTTGGGGCCCTCGAGGGTTGGTTCCTCAAGGCTTGATGGGCCTAGTACAATACCAGGGCTTTGGGGGCTCGAGGGTTGGTCCCTCGAGGCTTGATGGGCCTGGTGCGATGCCAGGGCTTGGGGTGCTCGAGGGTTGGTCCCTCAAGGCTTGATGGGCCTGGTGCGATGCTAGGGCTTGGTCCTTTGAGGCTTTTGGCTTTTCAAATCACCACAAAGGCTTTGGTTAGGCTTGTATTGATTTGTCAACATGCCATGTCAGCCTTTAATAAGTGACACCCACATTATGTCCCCCTACACATACGACGATTCATAATGCATTTATGCGTGTGCAAGCCTAAATTGCTAAGTCATTTATTCGTTTGAGGGGACTGAAAGGACGCGAGAGTGAAAGGGCGTCGTGGGTCATTAATGTGCTGCCTATTAACACTTCGGTTGTGGGTGTTCCTGAGGTGAGGGATCTGTTTGAAAGAGGGGGGAAAAGGATGGCATGAGTACTGTGAGAGCCCTGGTTTTTAGGCCAGTGCATCCTATGATGAACCGAACGTAGATCCGATGATGAACCCAGAATACAGAGGAAAAAGGTAAAATAATGGTCTCTGGAGATACTACGTGTCTATAGGACACGAACGTAGCCCTCAATGAAGTCAAGAAACCCAAAGAAAATGAATGCAGAGACGACGTCTTAAAAATGAACAAGAATGAACCTAGGGGCAAAATGGTCATTTCATGGGGAAATGGATGCTACCAAGCATACCATTGGAGATAAAATGAAAAATAAACGAAGTTAGACTCAAGAATCGCCTGATTCGGAGGCCAGACGAAAAAGATATGAAAATAGGAAAAAATGACGTTCTCCGATTTAGAGCTACCGCGACCCTATCTCACTAAAACTGAAATAACTCTCGCTACAATTGGATTTTTGGTATGTGGTTGATACCATTGGAAAGGTAACTTCAAGATCTTGAATTTAGACTCAAGGACGACCTGAATTGGATTTAAAACAACTGAGATATGACCCTCTGAAGTTTGTGTATGAATGTTGTCCAAGAAAAACCAAAAGGGAAGGGTTCCAGGGAGGATCAGCTGACCGACGGCAAGGACTAGCCGGCCGAAACCCCATCGTTAATCAGCCGAACCCCAATCATCAACCTGCCAAAATGACTTTTTTCCTTAAATGGCTACTACAATGCAAACTCGAACATGTGTCAGCTGGCTGATATCTGCTATCAGCCGGTCGAGGCACCCTGCTGCAGTAGAAAAAGCTACTACAGAGTATGGGAGAGGTGCTCAGTCTGTTCCTAAGGTTCTACATGCATCTCGTATGATCCGAACAAGGTTCAAAACATTCCCTAGCCTCATGCAAGCATCTGTAACATGCTGAATCAAAAGGAAACTTGAAACATACTCTCATGCATGAAATTTGCATGAAAATATCATAAATCCTCCAAAAATAGTTCAAAAGGTGAAATCTATGTATTTTGCGAAATGTGATCATGCATGCATATGCAAAACGATGAAGTAGACACGTTACAATGGCCTACGGCCACATGGCATGTCATATGCAAAATATGACCCTTCAATGCATAAAATCCCATATATTCCATAAGCAACTATGAAGATATAAAGCATACATGTCATATAAAATGTCTTTGGCCCTTGGCCTCATTACATATACGTCCTAAGAGTATCAGAAGGTGCGCTTAAGTGCACATTACATAGCTTGAACAATATATACATGTCTTTATATTATAAACCAAAAAAGAACATGATATGACAAGTGCATATTTAATAGCACCAAAAATACTCTAAGAAATCAAGCAAGTCTAAGAGTGTTGTGCATCCCACAATAATATTTCTTTACCTAAAAAACAACCTGGTAACTTTAGGGTGAGTAAACAAGTTTACTCGTAGGGAATGAGCATTCATAGGCTTATCTTTATACAAAGTCTGCAATTCAATATAATTTAATCCATGCTATTTAAATGACATTGGAACTTTCAACAAGACATAATGAGATACAAATTCACAAGGTTATCAACTTCGAATTTAAAGAGTGAAATCAAACTAAAGTGGATACTTGGATATCGCCCGGATTAAAACCGTACTCTTGGGATCACTTTAGGGCTATTAACCCATGGGTACCTTCCCCTAGTGCGCACTATAGTATAGGGAGCTCTCTATCTCCGATACTAGAACCAAGTTAAGTTCTTGATGATATTCCAACTTTCCAAAATCAACAAGTTGAGCAACAAGTCAAGACATGTGATAAAAACACCATAAAGCTCCATGAATTACATGACTAAATCATTAGATTAATAAAATATAAATTAATTAGACTATCTAATTGATTCCTTTAGATTTCAAGAGTTGTTCAAATGATTCCAATTCAATATATAACAAGGAGTAAGTTATGGCTATGCCATATATCAAGTCCAAAATGGAATACAAGCATGGAACAATTAAATAGAATTAAAATCAATTTAATTTACTTAAATCTCTAGATTTAAAAGCTCATTTAAATCATGCCAAATTAATATATAACAAAGATCAAGTCATGGTCATGCCATATACTAAGTCTAAAGTGAGTTATATGTAAGTTACAATTAATCATTAGTTTCTCATTTCAATACAAGACATGCACACAACTTAAACATCACTACAAAAACAACTAATTCACTTAGATAATAAACTAGAACACCCCTTACCTCAATAGAGAATTGTATCTCTATTATCTAAGGCAACCAAGCTTAAAAATGGAAAACCAAACAAGGGTTTTGTAGAGGAGAGTGAGAGGAAGCAAAAGTATTCAAAGCTCCAAGGTCTAGGGTGATTGGAAGGAAGCCAAAAGTAAAGTCAAAGGCCTTGAATCAAGCTTTGCTCCAATGGTGGCTAAGTTAGGGCTTGAGAGGAAATAGATGAAGTGAAAATAAAGTGTAAACCCTAAGCTAAATGTGGCGGAATCCTCCACTCACTAGGTGCTCTTGCACTACCTTTCTCACACACTAATGCAAAACAATACACTTGTCATTAATCTAAGGCTACTTCCTAGGCTTAATCCCAAGCCTACACTTGTCAACCATCCAAGCCAACAAGTGCACCTATCCTAGGCTAACAAATGGGTGAATCTCCACCCTCCGTGTGTCATCAAACTAAGCCTCCAAGTGATTCCACCACAAGATTAACAAGTGGCACCATGAAAATGTGACACTTGTCAAATTTTCCAGAAATTGCAAAAAAATCCTTTTTGAAAATATTTTCCAAATTAAATTACAAAACGGTCCCTAAAATGAAAAATAATTACTTTGCATAATTACCCAAACACCCCCAAAAGTCATGAATATTACCAAGAAGTTATGCATCTATGCCCTTTACAAGAAAAGTAAACATTTAGCATGCTTTTTCTACAAAAATAAAAATGTAGATATCATGGAATTTAAATATCATGGATGTATGCAAGGCCGGAATCAAATTCAAACACAAAAAGTGAGATTATGTAAGTAAAAATGAAAAATGAGAAAAGGACGAAATAGAAAAAAAGACAAAAATATATATATATATATATTACAGAAAAAAGAAAGGAAGTAAAATGACCGAGTCATTACAAGTACCTTTATTGAAAAAACGTGTTTGAGAGAACTTAGCCATTTGTGTACGATGCCTCCATCATCTCCAGTGAAGGGGAAATTTACAGAGTTTGCCCTTGTTTGTAAGTGTTTGTGCACTGGCTGTGGGAGTGCCAGTATGGTGACCAAGAAACAAAAACTAGGCAAGAAAGATCATCCACCACCGAGGGTGACAGTGGACTCGGAATGGCGACGAGCGCTATTTTTTGGAAAAAATGACATGTTTTGGCACCGAGAAGAGAGGGTTGTGGCCTCTGGCGAGCCTTTGGAAGTGGTAAAGTTGATGGAGGAGGAGGTGGACATTGCTTTAGCTACACGCACCCTGCAGACACTATTATGAGGTTTAGTATGGAGCAGGGGAGATACCCTTGGTCTTTTGTGAACTTGGTCAATCACATCAGCCCGAGACATGGTTAGGAATCGTGGACTGATGCGATTCTTGCTAACCTGGGGTATATGGCAATTTTGACCATAACAGGTCTATTGCCCTGTATACAATTGTTTTGTAGGCTACACATCCCTCGCGATGTTGCTGGATTATGGAAGTTGGTCTCGCGTTGGAGCTCGAGCTCACACACATTTGTCACGGCGTGGGGGGAATTTACACCCACGATTGAGGATATACATCAACTGATAGGTTTACCCTTCTAAGGGGTGGAGAACCCTGGCTCGTGGGTGTTTTCTGACAATGAGGAAACCTTGAATCATGACCTCGAAACAGCCCTAGACAAGACCAAAAATTTTAGCACGCTGTGGGGTAAAGGTAGAGTTCGCAATACTGCGCGAGGAAAGGGCTCGCGCAAAGCTACCACTGGGGCTTTGGCGCGCTACACTTCAGGGATTTTCCTATGTCAAAAAAGGATGTAATACCCTGATATTTTAAAGGATTTATTAATTGGGATTAGTTACTTTTATTTTATTTTTAAATGATTTGTTTGATTTAATTGGGATTAATTGCATTTATTTTATTTCTAAATGATTTGTTTTATTTAATTGAGTGCTTAGACTAATTGTTTTATTTTAATTAGATTATTTTTAGTGATTATATTTGTTGAAATGATATGGTGTTTTGCTTTATGGAATGTTATGATTGAATTGTTTATTTGATTTGTGTGTATTTATGCTTATGTAAATTGTTTGTTAATTATTTGTAATTATTAGATTTAATTTAATTATTTTAAATTATTTTATTTTAATTGGATTTGGCTTAAGAGGAGTGGGACCAAAGGATGTGGTCTTGGGCTTGAAGGAAGCCTTGTTGGGTTAATTAATAAGGGCCCATGGTTATAAAGATATTTAAATAATTTTTTTGCATAATTATATATATATATAATTATACGCATATAAATATAATTAATTAATAATTATTATGGAAGAAAATATATCTATATATATATATATTTATTGATATATATATATGTACATGATTTAATTAGTTAAGGATTGGCATGGAAGGAAATATACATATATATATTATATAATATATGTGTATATATATTATTTAAAATGATTATTATTTTATTATTTTATTTGGTAGTCATAGTTGGAATAAGATTTAGATTTTAATGTGCATAAATATACACATAAGGCTTTAGAGTTAAAAGTTTACACGTTAGAAAAATAAGAGAGACAGAGAGAGAAGAGGAGAATGCTGACAAAGAGGAGGCTGGATCAGAGGAAAAGAACGTCAGGATTGGAAGAGACAATCAAAGGTTGAAGCGTTGGTTTCGTTTCGAAACCTTCAGGCGAGTTCTTCTCTAACTTTCTCTTAGAACTCATAAGGATTTTACCTTGAATATCAATGTTTAGATTAAATTTATTAATTAAATCATGTTTAGATCGGATAAATTAAAAAGATGAATTACTATATTTTATTTTTTTAACTTTGGAATTTAAATTGTGATATGTGTGTGTTATTTTATTTTTAAATCAATTGTTATGCTTGATCTATGATCCAAGTGGGTTATTTAGGGTTTATAGAATGTTTAGGAATTTTCTATAATTTTCTTGAATTTTCTGGTATTTTTCTAAATTTTTAGGAATTTATTATATTTTATTTTCCTATAATTGTTGAAAAATTATATATAAATATATACTGTTTATATATACATGCACGTTTGCGAATCGGCGCATGGATAAAAATTGTCTCCATTCGCATCTCACTAGAACCGGTCCAGTGTTGGGCCCCACGGCTGATGTGGCAAGCAGGTAATATACTGACTCACTATAGTTTTGCTTATACCACTTCTATACAAATATGTTTATGCCCTTTGTGTACAACCTTCCATGATTGAGTTTCATTTTGAAGTTAAAATTCTCCCCAAAACCAAAATTAAGGTTGGAGCCAAAACTGATCTAATATATATATATATATATATATATATATATACAGATATATGCCTCTGATATATGCCTCTGCTCTTATCTGCTCTATAAACCAAAAACTGTACCATGTATGCATTGCTCTATAAACCAACACATAAAATCGAAGCCTCTGCTCTGTAAACCAACACATCAAGATGAAGATTTATGAATTGAAGGTCCCTGTTTAGACACATAAAGATTTTTGAAGAGATGAACCCTGTTCAGAAGCTTGGTTCAGAAAATTCACCATACATTCAGAGCGAGAAGCTGAACTTCATTTTCTTCCCTTCCGACGAGAAGCTGAAGCTTCGATCATCCATTCCGGCAAGAAAGTGAAGGATTCCGATAAGAAGGTGAAGGTCTGATCATCCATTCCGGTGATCGGCTTAAGCTCCGATCAACCAGTCTGGCGAGAAGCTGTGATCATTATAAGTATTAGGTTGTTATTTTGAATTTCTTGTAACTTTATTCATAATGATATATCAAATCCGGTGGTGATTATTGGTAATCCAAAAATCTGAAGGCTGGGTTATTAGTCCTGATGAGTATGAATTCTTCTTATTTTTAGGCAACCAGAGAATTGGGAAGCTTCTTGTTGTGCGTATTTAATGTTCCTATTTATCTTTTTTAGTATTTTTCTCTTTTTCTGAATGAACCGTATTAGTCATCACTGAACAAAGAAATTTTTATATTGTATATGTATATACCAAATTTTGAAGGTTATTCTTCTGCCTATTATATGTCCATATTTATTTGTTTTAGCCTTTGTGAAATAACTTTATTTGTGAATGAACTATATTAGTCATCAGTTATAATAGAAGTTTACGATTGTATATGCATATACCATTTTAAAGCTTGTTCTTGTGCCAATGTTATGTCTATATTCATATGTTTTAGCCTTATTCAATCCTAAACTTTATTACTTTTCAATTTGAATAAAATTGTAGAAGAGTATTTGTATATCCGAAATATGGAAAAGTGTGATGTTGTATTTATGAAAGTGTTGATATATGTTATAGAAAAGTTATGTTGTGGAGGTCAATATATGCCACATATTATAAAACGGTTGCATTAATGGTAATGCATTATAGTAGTGTAGCAGTCAATTATATGTGCATATGTTAGGTTTGCCACCAATTGTGTTCATATATAGTGTACAGTTACCGTATTTGAGATGTATTGGATCTGTTAACATATGGCACATGTTAGGAAATGGTAGCATAAATGCTAAAACATTGTAGTAGTGTAGAAGTAATTTTATGTGGATATGTTAGGTGAAAGATATGATGTTATATTTATAAAATTGTTGACATATGTTATAAAAAAGTTGTGTTGTGAAGGTAAATTATGTTTGCCAAAAATTGTTTGCATATCTATGTTAGAAGTATTTGTTATGGCAACATATGACACATGTTAAAAAAAAGTTCGATTAATGGTAATTCATTATAGTAGTGTAAAAGTAATTTTTTAATGGATATGTTAGGTTAAATATGTGATGTTCTATTTCTAAACCTGTTGACATATGTTGTATAAAAGTTGTGATGAGAAAGTCAAATTATGTTTAACACCATTTGTTTTGACATCTAATGTATAGTTGAAGTTTGTTATATGAATTTGATTTGTTAACATATAGCACATGTTAGAAAATGGTTTCATGAATGCTAAAGCATTATAGTAGTGTAGAAGTAAATTTTATGTGAATATGTTAGCTGAAAGATGTGATCTTCTATTTATGAAAGTTTTGGCATATGTTATAAAAAGTTGTGATGTAAACGTCAAATTATGTTTGCCACCAATTGTTTGTATATCTAATTTAAGCTTGAATTATGTTAGATGTATTTGTTATGCCAACATATGCCATATGTTAGAAAAAATTTCATTAATGGTAATATATTATAGTAGTGTAGAAGTAAAATTTTAATGGATATGTTAGGTCAAATATGTGATGTTGTATTTCTGAACCTGTTGACATATGTTATATAAAATTTGTGGTGAGAAAGTCAAATTATGTTTGACACTTTTTGTTTTGACATCTAATGTACAGTTGAAGTTTGTTATATGAATTTTATCTGTTAACAGGACTTGTTAGAAAATGGTTGCATGAATGCTAAAGCATTATAGTAGTGTAGAAGAAAATTTTATGTGAATATGTTAGCTGAAAGATGTGATCTTCTATTTATGAAAGTTTTGGCATATGTTATAAAAAAGTTGTGATGTAAAAGTCAAATTATGTTTGCCATCAATTATTTGCATATCTAATTTAAGCTTGAATTATGTTAGATGTATTTGTTATGACAACATATGCCACATATGATGTTAGGCCAAATATGTGATGTTGTATTTCTGAACCTGTTGACATATGTTATATAAAAGTTGTGGTGAGAAAGTCAAGTCAAATTATGTTTGACACCATTTGTTTCGACATCTAATCTACAGTTTAAGTTTCTTATATGAATTTGATCTATTAACATATAGCACATGTTAGAAAATGGTTGCATGAATGCTAAAGCATTATAGTAGTGTAGAAGTAAATTTTATGTGAATATGTTAGCTGAAAGATGTGATCTTCTATTTATGAAACTGTTGGCATATGTTATAAAAAAGTTGTACTGTGAAAGTCAAATTATGTTTACCACCAATTGTTTGCATATGTTGTGTACACTTGAATTATGTTAGATGTATTTGTTATGGCAATGATCGGTTGATCAACTATACATCAACCTTCGCAATAGCACAAATCATTGTAAAATAGGGCTATTGGTCGGGTAAGTCGAACCACTGGGACTGCGTTAGTCTAAGGCAACCTAAGTGTCTAGAGTCATTCTTAGGATGATGAAGGGGTGTTCATAGAGGTTTTGTTTGTTGTCACTTAAATTAGGAATTCAAAGTGCATAAAACACTAATTTGCAAGGAATTTAGGATGAAAAGATTAAGAAGAGGAGACTAGGGAAGTGAATCCGCCTCCATCCCTATACATATGCTAGATTAGACCTAAATTGGGGAAAAAACAACATATGATGGTCAAGACTTACATAGCAACACATGGTTGCCATGTAAGTAATCAAGAGGTACATTAGGTCTCAAACAAGTATAATCCATCAAAAGATAAACATGCTTAGACTACCTAACTAAGGTGTAGCTTATACACATTTACTTAAATGAGAGACTATCAAGTTCTTGACAAAATGATAAAGCATATGGAGTTCGAGATTAAGCATACACCATCAAAGGATTTCCTAAGCAATGGTCTATCAAAGTCACCTATCAACATGCCATGAAACCATTTCATAACCTTGCTTCCACTCTCACCATGAAAACTCAAGCAATATGATTACTGTAAGACATCATCTAAAACAAGATAATCAACTTAAAGAAATCATCCATACATGTATCAACATTCATTACAACAAATGAGGTGCTCTTGGTTATGAAAAGACCATAAAATATACATGGCAAATCCCCAAAATACACTATCCTAGGACATGCTTACAAGGGAGGGACTTCATCACCTCCCTAGAGGAAGAGTTAGTTACCCATTGGAGCCTTAGAATGAAGAAGAACCATGGATCCTCCTTTCATTTTCGAGCTCCCCTTTCTTGCTCCAAGAACTCCTCCTCTTTTGCTCTCTTCTCTCTTCTCTATCTTGTAAAAAATATAGGATTAATGAATTGTGTGGCCTCCCTTCTCTTCTCTTTTATAGATAAGGCCTCTCTCTCTCCCCCAAAAGACATCCTCAACCACCTCATCAATAGGGAAATCCAAAGTTGGTAAATGTAGAGTGCAAGTGGCTGAAATGGGC
Source organism: Cornus florida (assembly GCF_030987335.1). Taxonomy (NCBI): domain Eukaryota; kingdom Viridiplantae; phylum Streptophyta; class Magnoliopsida; order Cornales; family Cornaceae; genus Cornus; species Cornus florida. Next base: position 52,883,566 of record NW_026775574.1, on the reverse strand, counting down.
TATTCCCGAACAACAATCTGCCCAAAATTCGAGCACTCAAAGCAAGGCCTTGAGCACTCGAATTTAGTGTAAAAAGCTCCATGCTTCACTTGCTCCGCCCAGACCTATTTTGGTTAAATAGCCATAACTTTGCGCTCCGAACTCCAAATGATAAACCGTTTCAAGATTTGGAAAGCTAATTCAGAGATTTAAATACTTTATGTTTTGGTGGAGATCCAATTCTCAAGGATGGTTGGTCGAAAATGAAGATCAAGGCAGAATTTCATTGCTGCCAGGCAGTTCTGCGCACCTCTGGTAACAAGGCCATAACTCTCTGATCCGAGCTCCGAATGACAAACCGTTTGAAGATTTAGAAATCTAATTCGGAGCTCTAAATATGCCATATAATAGAAGTCCAGATCTCGAGATTTCTGGGTCAAAAGTGGCAATCAAAATCGAATTCCACTGCTGCCTGAAATTCAGCTTTTGAGCACATTGTTGATAAAAAATCCACAAGGGCTTATTTTTGCTCCCTTTTTGCAATTAAACCTGAAAATGCATAAAAACACACAAATGAAGATAATCTACAGAATTAAACAAACAACGGACTTAACTAATGCAATTTAGGGCGCTTGAATATACAGTATTCGGCGCTTATCACACCCACAAACTTACATTTGCTAGTCCCTTAGCAAAACTACAATGAAAAACTTAATAAAAAGACAACCATGGGCATGCTACTACAAAAATATCATCCATGGTAAAATGAGATATATACATAGCTCAAAAATAACTTGAAACAGAAAAAGAGCTGGAGATGAGGTCATTGGGAAGACTACCTTACATATATGAAGCATTGATACTAAACACATTTCAACATGCATGTATCAACATCATAGTCCATATAAATAACTCAATTGTCATCTCTTAAATGGAAATCAACTCTAACTTCAGTGAAAGTGGATTGGATTCTCAACATGCGGCTTTTACTTTCTTTTCCAATTTCCAAGCACAAATTTTCAAATCATTGAATTCCTCTTTAAATGAGGTCCCTAAGGCATGATTTTATTTACAAGACAACTTTTGTTGCTTGTTGACAATTTATTGTAACTCGTAAGCGAAACATAGAATGGTTGTGCAATGCTGAAGTCCCTTAAGCTTTCTAACCAACCTATGTAGCAAGCGTTAGGCCAACAACTCCCAAACCAGATGGCTTTAGGGTGTTAAGTATAGAGACACTCCTAGGGCTTAATAGCTTAAGTTGGAAAGGCTACGAACTCCAACGAACCATGCTTATTACAATTTTTTTGAATGACCGTGCAATGTTTAAGTCCTTTTAAGCTTTCTAACCAACCATTGTAGCAAGCGTTAGGCCAACAACTCCCAAACCAGACGGCTTTAGGGTGCTAAGTGTAGAGACACTCATAGGGCTTAATAGCTCGAGTTGGAAAGGTTACGAACGTCAACTGGTCATTTTTTTTTCTTTGTTTCTCAGTTTTGTTTTTTTTTTTAGACAACTTAAATCATGCCAAAGATATTCATCTATCAGGTTCATCAAATCAAATTAACTAGGCCAAGGTCAAGGTCAATCAAGTTGCATGCCTCACAGTTAAGTTTCCAATGTGCATCTGTGCATTGTGAAGCTTAAAAGAGTGTCAAATCTAGCGAGAATCTAATTGAGACATTTATATAGACTGATTTGAATCCACATGATCATTTCAACTCAAATTTTTCTTTATTTTCAAAAATGTCAATTGCTTCTATACACAAGGTATTAAACATATGCTTCATCTCCAACTAGTGTCAAGTTATACTATCATTGCTTAGCAAAAATGCAAAACCAAAAATGCATAAATGCACCCCCAAGCTTGAATAACACAGTGTCCTCAATGTGTGAAGACAAGCATACCAAAATAAGAGCAACGGGGGGAAAAGAACAATAATACCAAGTGAAGTGACGACGACGTAGATGTGCAGCCATGTGAGTGCGCAACGGCATCCCCCAAACTTGGACATGAAGACCTATCAAAACATAACTACTGTACACAGGTAAAAACATAGGCTCGTAAGAAAACCAAAACAGAAATGAAAACACTAACCTGAATTTTAGTGCAAGATAAAAATCCAAACAAAACACAAATGCAGACATTAGCCACAAGTTTAAAATAGATAACAAAATAGGGCCAACAGTGGGGAATTTAGAGAGATGAAGTTGGCTCAGGAATTTTGTCGAACAGGTGGTGTGCAAGACAAAAATTAGAGGCAAAGACAATGCATGGTGCATGAAAACCCAAAAATTTGTAGACAAAAATGCTCTCTAGCCTAGAGCAACATCAACAATCATAATCAACCCTCCAAAATTGTCAATCCCACACTCCTCAAAATGAGCACAACAAATTTATTTATTTATTTATTATTTTTTATTATTATTATTATTTTTTTTTTTGGTTTTTTTTTTTTTTTTTGAATGGCATGCATGAGGGTTTAAAGAGAGAGAGGAGGTTGGTGGTTTGCCGAGATAGAGAGATGAGGGTTGGATGGTTGTGACTTGGAGGTGGTAAAGTGGTGGTTTGGATGAGGAAATTTGGTGAGGTTGGTTGGATGGTTGGGTTGTGGAGAGAAAGAGGGTTGGTGAGGGAGGATGCCGAGAGTAGGGGGTTGTGAGGTTGATGGCATTTGAATGTTCTGGGAGATGCCTAGAGATGGGGTGTCTTGGTGGTGATGGGTGGGGTTTAGGTTGGTTGTGGGGGGTGTTGTAGTTTGGTTAGGGTGGTGAGGTGATGAGGGCCGAGGGAAGGGTTGGGTTGAGTTGAGGTTGCCGAGAGGTGGGGAATGGGAAGTGGGTTTATGTGAGGAGGTGGTGGGGAGTTTGCCGAGAGGAAGAGGTTGGTTGGTTTTTGGTGGGGTTGGGTTGATGCATGGGAAGCCGAGAGATGATGGTGTCATGAGTGAAGTAGAGGTTGCAGCGAGTGCTCGAAGCTTCACTTCGAGCACTCGAAGTGAAGGCAGTGGTTGTTGTTGGTTGGGTTGGTTTGTAGAGGGGTTGTAAGATGGATGCAAGGCTTGTAAGTGCTGAGAGAGAGAGGGTTGTGAGTGGGGTTGCATGGATGCGTTGGTTTGTAGATTCCGAGAGGGTGGGTTTGGGAGGTGGATGCAGGTGGCTCATGCATGGTGGTGTTGTGATGGCAGCGGCGAGCCCTCGAAATGGGAGTGTGGGGGTTTAAAAGAGGGATTAGGTGGTTTCGAGTGCTCGAATCTTCACTTCGAGCACCCGAAATGGTGGCAGTGAGTGAGGGATGGATGGTGGGGATGATGGATAGTGAGGTTGGTTGGTGGTTGATGGGGGTGATGGTGAGTTGGTGTGGTGGTGCGTTGGTGTTAGAGAGTGGTGAGGATAGAGGGATGGTGGGTGTTTGGGGTTTGCTTGGGTGAGGGGTTGCCAAGTGATGAGATTTGCATGGTGTGGCTGCGAGGTGAGGTTGTGTGTTGCAGTAGGTGTGGTCGTGGAGGATGGTTTAAGGTGGTTCATGCATAGTAGGGTTGAAGTTGAAGAGAGAGAAGCCGAGATTGGGAAGGTTGGTGGGGTGTCTGTAGAGATGCCGAGATTGGGAAGGTTGTTGGTTTGGGTTGTGGTGAGCATGAGTTGGAGGGTGGTGCTCGGCTTGAAAAGGTGGTGGTGGTTTGGTCGTGAGAAGGTGTGGGTTGTTTGGTTTGAAGTGGGTTGCGTGGGTTTGTATGGTCATTGGGTTGGAGGTTGGTTGGTTGCATGGAGTTGGTTGCTGTGAGTGAAAGGAAAGAAGTTGGCTTGGGGTGTGCAGCAGGTGGGGTTGAGAGAGAGAGAAGAGCATGGTTAGTTGAGAGGGATGCAGGTTATGCATGAAAGTGGCCGAGAGTGTGTGATGGGTTTAGGATGGATGCCGAGATGTGTGTGTTGGGTGGTGTGGAGAGAGAGAGATGGTTGGTTTTGAGAAGTGGCACGCATGGTTGTGGAGTGGTTGATGGTTTGAGTTAGGCTCGAGCACTCCAAATGGGAGCTGGAGTGCTCGAGCGTGGGGCAGAGAGATTGGCTAAGAGGTGTGTTAGATGTCGAGCACTCGAAATTTGGTCTTCGAGTGCTCGAAATTAGGACAGTAGGCTCGGGTTGTTGGGCTGAAATTTGGAGCAATCCAAATGGAATTTAGAGCACTCTAAAATTGGGCAGTGGTGCATGCAAGATTGGTTCACAATTGGAGCACTCTAAAATGGAGCTAGATTGCTCGAAATGAAGGCAGTGACTTCGGCAAGTTGGTGTGGTAATTTGGAGCAATCCAAATGGAAGCTAGAGTGCTCCAAAAATGGGCAGTGAGCTTGGTATTGATGGTGAAGACATTTGGAGCAATCCAAATGGAATTTAGAGTGCTCCAAAATGGGTAGTAGCTCATGGAATTTTGGTTAGATCATTCGAGCACTAGAATCTTGGCCCAATGAGCATTTTGAATGGATGCAATTGCTGAAACAAATGTGTCAAACTTTACAACATCTTGCTAATGCATGAATATAATTGGAAAAATTTTCAAAATGTAACACATTTCCAATGTATGGATGAATTTTGAACTTTGCAAATTCATTCCATTCCAATGCATGGATGGAAAATTTTTAAACTTGGCATGCCATTCCCATGCATGGAAAGATTTTTAAAGCTTTGCATGGCAGTTGGAAAAATATTTGAAAACTTTGCATTCCATTCCATGCATCGAAAATTTTTCATGTCATTCCCATGCATTGAAAAATCATTGCAAGCAGCAGCTTCAATTCAAGCCATGCATGGAAAATTTTAAAACTTTGCACATTATTCTAATCTAATGCATGGATGGATTTTTGAAGCTTTGCATGCATGGAAAGAAATTGAAATTTTGCATGGGGCAATGCATGGGGAATTTTGAAAAATTTTCAAACATTGCAAATGCATGGAAAAATTTTAAACAGTGCAAGAATTTCAATGCATGGATGATTTTGCGAAAATTTTCAAGAATGTATTACAAATGAGACATTATGCACATGAGTAGCATTCCCAAGATCCGGTGAAATTGCTAGGAAGCGATGGAAATTTCCGGGAATGAAAATTAGAGTTGAGAAGGTCTAAGAAAAATCAAATTTTTGGCTTTTCTAAACCGTTTCCCAGAAAATTTTGCAAGGCATGAGCAATTTCAAAGAGAAGGAAGCTTGGAAATTGAAAGAATTGCTTCCCTTGAGTTGCTAAATTTAATGTCGATAGCTAGACGTAGTTAGAGCAGGTACTAATCCTCAAAAATCTCGATAGCTAGACACACCGAGATCAAATTAGTCCTCCTTACCCTATACCATGTCTCTCTAGAGATTCAAGCTTCCCTAAGTAAGAAAGTTCTTTTGGAAGCGGAAGGAAAAGAGCTTGAAGACAAAAGTTGGAAAGAGGTAATAGAAAGACCTCAATCCACTCTTCATCCTCAATGAAGAACTTTGGACTATGGGGCTGATTTGGATTATAGGAAGATGGAGTAGGTGAGAGTGCACCTAGCAAAGGCTTTTGAAGGGTCATATTGAGCACGGGAATCCTCGACAACTTATCCTTTAAAATTTCAACATCCTCATCACACTTATCCGGCGGTTCGGGCTCAACAACTTAAGACAACTCAAGTGAGGGAATGGGAAGAGATGCAAGCTCCCAAGAAAGAGATACATTTGATGTTGACCAAGGAAGAGAATGAATAAGTGGATGAATATTAAGCAAAGAATTCACCTCCGAAATGGAATTGTCAACATTAAAATCCTCACAATTGAAATGAGCCAAACAAGCTTTTAGAGGATCCTCTATTGAAGGAGGTGCATCAAGCAAAGGATTATTTAGGGGTTGTTCTGGAGTTTTAAAGGATGCAATCTCATCATCTTTTTCCTCATTTTTAACCACAAATTCTTCCATTTTATGAGTGGCAATAATTTGATTTTCAACCACCATTTCATCATTTTCATATGTGATGACCACTTGATCATTCTCATGATGAAAGTTACTAGGAGTAATCTCATCATTCATAGAATTTTCTTTTGGATTGGCCACAAGTTCAATGGAAAATTCTTCTTCATTTCCATGATTTAGAGCATCAACCATTTGTTGAATTTGAGCTATTTGGTCATCTAACTCTACTCTAGATTGGGAATGAGAATAAGTAGTGGATTGCATGCCAACAATGTCATCCAACATTTGCTTATTGGACTCCATCATTTGCGTGTGGAAAGACTCCATCATTTGTTCATTGGCAGCAATAAATTCATCCAATGAAGACGGTGGACAAGGAGAAGAGGGCGGGAAAGAATGATCATTGGGTTGAAAAGGTTGCATATGAGATTGTGGGGTTGAATTTCCTTTGTCATGCCACAAGAAGTTTTGTTGGTCTCCCCAACCTGAGTTATAACCATTGAAGTATGGATCACTACCCGGTTCAAAGAAATTTTCATTTGGTTGCTCTAGATAGAAGTCCGAGAATTATCTCGTTGGAAGACATTCTCTTGTATGATGTGTATGACTAGAGCAAAATGCATAAAACTCATGTGGTGTGTAGAATTGAGTTAGAAGATAACTACCCTCCATCTAGGATTTAAACATCAACAACACACAACATAATCAACACAACAATTCTTTATCATCAACTCCACAGACAATGATCCCTTTCTCCTCAATTATCAACAAGATAGGAAATAAATGGCCACGACAAGGACCGATGCTTGGAATTGAAAATACACAATAAAGATTAGCCTCGACAAGGGCTTGCAATTTATCTACTTCTAAGCTTAACACATGCATGATATTCACAATTCGAAACTAGAAGGTCAAGAGACTTACCTGGGGTCCTCTAGACTTACAATTTGCTAGCATTCCCCCGGCGAGCTTCAAGTCCCTAGAATCTTACAACACTTAAAACATTGAGATGGTCAAAACCCACAAGAAATATTCACAAGACACAATATTCACAATCAAACTAAAATTAACCCTAGAACTTTGGTCGCTAAACCATTTGCAAGTCCCCAGCAACGGCGCCAAAAATTGATCGGTTGATCAACTATACATCAACCTTCGCAATAGCACGAATCATTGTAAAATAGGGCTATTGGTCGGGTAAGTCGAACCACTGGGACTGCGCTAGTCTAAGGCAACCTAAGTGTCTAGAGTCATTCTTAGGATGATGAAGGGGTGTTCATAGAGGTTTTGTTTGTTGTCACTTAAATTAGGAATTCAAAGTGCATAAAACACTAATTTGCAAGGAATTTAGGATGAAAAGATTAAGAAGAGGAGACTAGGGAAGTGAATCCGCCTCCATCCCTATACATATGCTAGATTAGACCTAAATTGGGGAAATGATAGTCGACGAGACCGATCAGTAAGTTCTGCCCATGCCTTATATGCAGATGTCAACCAGATCTCTTCCGCTACTACCTTCAAAACATTCCCTTGCACGTGCTTGGAAATGAGAGATGAACTTAAGGGGCTCTTCATGGGGCTCTTGTGTTTCCTTAGTGAGGGAGAGAGTGGTGACTCGCTCGATGGCTTGGCCAAACTTGGCATATAACTTCTGGGAAAGCTGTTTCCATGTGGTGATTGAGTCTGACTCGAGACTCCGAAACCACCTATAAGCCAGCCCCGTGAGGGACTTAGAGAATTCTCAAAGGCGCAGGACGTCATTGTGGTTGCGCTGGCCTAAAGACTCTATAAATCTCTGTAAATACTCGTCAGCATCTCCTTTTACCCTATCGTACTTTGGGAACTTCGGAATGAAGTACCCTTGTGGGTACGGGGTCTGAGCGAGACTTTTTGGGTATAGTGGCTCATTGCGTAGTACCAACGCGTGCGTGGTAGACGGGGCATGTTTCATGAAGAATTCTCGCAATACGGGTTCAGTGACATATTCTGGAGAGGGGATGGCTGGAGGTGCAACTTGCACAGGGGTAGGAGTTAGGGCCACCTGAGCCTGCATCGGTGGGTACCATAGTGGTGGTACATGGGTAGATGAACTGGCGAGTTGATCGGGTTCAAGCAGGTTTGTTCTAGCGGGAGAGACGGTTCTGGTCCGTGCGTTTTCCATGATCATGGCCTCCAATCTGTCTAGGCGATCATTGAGATGTCGGTTGGACTGCAGTAGTTCCTTATGAACGGAAGGGGCTACTGAGCTCTCTGGTAGTGTGATGTAGGGTGCACGAGCGTTGGAGGCATGTGATGGCGCCTGAGACTAGACGGGAGTGCCACCCCCTCCCCCAATGGAGGATTCTGAGTGGTGAGTCTGCACATTCTGTGAGTCCATCTGCTTGTACTGATATCTCTAGTGGAGTCGCCAAAATGCAGGGGTTCTTTTTTATCAAGACAATAAACAAGTATATAATGGTGATATCATAAATACAACTGTGAAGAAAACAAAGAAAGTAATGGATGTATGAGGAGGAGGAGAAGAAAAACCAGTCCTCAAGATTGAGATAGTAATAGGGCAAGTATACAATTTCTTTATCACAGCTCCCTTTTTTGGCCTACCTATTCCTTCATGCGATAGTACTATTTTTACACTCAAATCCTATTGGTCATTGTCCAATGGTTTCTTTCATCATGACTCTCCGTCAGGATCACATAGGCAACTCTGATGGTTTAGGAGCCTAAAGAGTTCAATCCTTCCCTCGAGCCTTGCACCACGTTGCCAAGTTACTTTTCTCCCAATTGTGGCATTAAATGCTGATTGACCGCCGGTTGGTCGATTCTGACAAAGCATTAAATGTGATTGTAAGGGTTGCTGCCATAATGTGTATAATCCCATCATCTTGTTAACTGGGCCTTGTTAAGAGCGAAGGCACTTCTTGACTTCTTATCTGCCAATCCAAGATCCTCCTAAGTTTCCCAAACTTGGGTTCCTTGTAGCTGCGAAAGCCCTACTTTCATTTCGTGTTATGTATAAACCCATAGTATTCTGATGGTGAGCTCTCTGGGGCTCTACTCTCTTAATGTATTACTGTCTATCGTGGCCTCAGGGCTTGAGGTGCTCGAGGGTTGGTCCCTCGAGGCTTGATGGGCCTAGTGTGGTACTAGGACTTGGGGTGCCCAAGGATCAGTCCTTCGAGGCTCGATAGGCCTGGCGGGATACCAGGACTTAAGGTGCTCGAGGGTTGGTCTCTTGAGGCTTGATGGGCCTGGTGTGATACCAGGGTTTGGGGTGCTCGAAGGTTGTTCCCTCGAGGCTTGATGGGTCAGGTGCGGTACCAGGGCTTGGGCCGCTCGAGGGTTGGTTCCTCGAGGCTTGATGGGCCTGTGCAATACCAGGGCTTGGGGCGCTCGAGGGTTGGTTCCTCGAGACTTGATGGGCCTGGAGCGATACTAGGGCTTGGGGAGCTCGAGGATTGGTTCCTCGAGGCTTGATGGCCTTGGTGCGATACCAGGGCTTGGGTGGCTCGAGGGTTGGTCCCTCGAGGCTTGATGGGCCTGGTGCGATGTCAGGGTTTGGGGTGCTCGAGGGTTGGTCTCTCGAGGTTTGATGGGCCTGATGCGATGTCAGGGGTTGGTCCTTTGAGGCTTTTGACTTTTCAAATCGCCACGAGGGCTTTGGTTAGGCTTGTATTGACTTGTCAATGTGCCATGTCAGCCTTTAATAAGTGACACCCACAAAAGTTAAGTGAAGAGCAGATGATAAAGAAGATCTTTGTTTGTAGGGATATGGAATTCGATCAGGCAATGAGGAAGTTTCCATTTTATGCACATTATTGGCATCCGAAGAATGAAGATTCAGAGATTCAGATACCGAGGTTGATGAGCCAATTGTTTATGGTCCATGTAGGTGTTCTTTTGGAGTAAATGACATGAATGGTTTGCTGAGAGGGTGGGAAACAGATTATGAAGTGAAGAAATTTCAGAAAAAGGGATTTAGTAAGGTGCCGGAGATCATGTTCTGGAACCTTAGGCACTCCGGAACCCAACATTAGGGTTAAGCAGATTGCCCAGAGGTCAAACCACTCTTTTCTAATTTACTGTTACGCTTCTTTCTGATTTATGTGGGAAACTTCAAAGTTTCTTCTAAAAACCGTTCCATAATTTATTTTCAGTGGTCCTCATTCTGTAGTTTACTATTAGAGTATATTAACATTTTGATGGATGGCTGATTGTAACTAATACATGGTTGCTTGGTTTAGTATTTGATTTAATTTTATAAATCCCATTACCAACTGTGTTTATAATAAAATGTTAACACTTTATTTGATCATAATCTGCTTTATACTCATATCTGAAGTTCGCCTGAACAGGAGTCATATAGTTGGACTGTAGGGCTGCAGATCAGGCTAAAATAGTTCCTTACTCCAATTGAAACGTCCCTTTAAAGTTGTAATTGCAGGCAATTAGGATTTGGCTGGAACCAGAAGTTTTTCCCTGCTTTATGTTGTAGTATTCTTTGTTTTATGTAATTTCTGTTAAGAATACTTGCCATTAAAAAGATTTAGAATCTAAATAAAACACTTGGCAATTACATGGAATGTTTTCATTCAATGTCGCAACATTATGGGGTCTCCTTGTGTTCTGCTTGATAGTAAACGACCCATTGTTAATTTCAATTCTTCACATGCTACATAGACCTCTCTTTCAGCAACTAGACTTAGATGTCTTGTATCATTTGGACTTGATATAATCACAAGCAAAGAAGCATAAATTTCAAGGTTCTCTTTAATCAATGTCTGCTCCACATGTTTACTTTTCCATAAAATTGAGTAGAATGGAAGCTGGGATTTTGCAACTGCCATTGTTCCTCGATGAGGAAGAAAGTGGCACAAAAATGGACGTAGAGTTGTTCATTAAACTACCCTGTTTGTGGTATAGCTTAGTAGGAATGCATCAAAATAGATGATGAGTATCATTTGGTCAGGCTGTTGATGGGGTTGATTCTGGTTAAGCATCAGCTCAAGCTGCTCACAGCTCAGGCTTTTCTGCATTTGTTTTTCCTTTTAGTTTATGTTGTACTTTTTTTAAATTAAAAAAAAAAAAGACACAAAATCTCTCCGCTATTTCCCTTCTCGTTCTTTAATTTGTAGTAATTTTTTTGAATTCGAATAAATAAGTTTGTCTTTATTAAAAATGATTAGCATTTATACCGAAGTCATGATCCTTGTTGGTAAAACAGGCTTGTTGAGTTGGAGTATTAGAAGTTTCTCGCCCAAAAATGTGGCAGTACATAATTAAACGAGGAACAAATGAGGAGACCCTCTTAACACTAGCTACAGCATTGAACAGAATGAGACGATGAAGCAGACAGTGGAAACGATTCCAAGTTAAAAATGTGAACTTTATCTGGGAAATGGCCCTACATATTGAAGCTCAAGTTTCTGGCTTTATCTGGGACAGCCGGCCAACGCAGCCTCAGCATCTCTAGCAATAGTTGGATCATTAATGCCCCCTTCCGAAAGAATATCTTGTTTCCACTGCCATGACGACAAATTTAAGAGCTCAGTTCCAAGTAAGTGTTTAGCATGCAAATATTTTAAGTTAGAATGGAGGACACGGAAGTTTTTTTCTTCCTTCACCTTTTACCCCCACTAATTCTAGTGAAGTTTAAGAAATTAGTAGCTTTAATGTAAAATTAAGATAGGGATGGGGTGATGAAAGAAGAGAAGAAACTCACCGGCAAAGAGGCAAAATTCTTGACAGTAGGGGTGCGGTATAACTTAACATCAGCTACGAATGCATCTGGCATGTTTGTCAAAATCAATTCTTCCAATGTGCTCGATTCCATCAGTCTCTGGGGTATGTTCTTCAGTCCATGACAACATCTGATGTTCAGTTTTCTGAGGCTCTGCATTGCCCCCGTCTTCAATTCCCACTCCTCCAACTCCTTCAGCATCCAGAGTTTCAGGACTTGAAGCTTACTAAATCCTCTTAGAGGGCAAGTGATTTTTTCCCCAAGGTACGAGTCTGCTAAAAGCCTGAGGACGGTTAGGCTTGGCAGGTGCCCCAGGATTGGCATGGGATCTTCGGTCAGCCGGGAGACTGACAATGTGAGAACTTTAACTGCTGGTGGGAAATCATATTTATCAGGTAACTTTTGTAAATTCCCCAGCAAATACAAATGGGAAAGTTTCTCTAAACCTGACAATGGATTCAAACAGAGGTCCATTGGACATCCCCTCTCATCCTTTGATCTCAACCTTAGAGATTGAAGATCAATTAAATTTGCAACCCATTCTGCTATGTCTTCCTTTTTTTTTTTTTGAACCTCTGCTGTGTCTTCCTGTTTTTTTTGAACCTCTGCTGTGTCTTCCTTTTTTTTTTTTTGAATCTCTGCTTTGTCTTCCGGGTCGGCGCTCAAATGGAGTGTAATGCCTAATTCTCTAAGGTCACGCAACCTGTCCAAACAATTCCTCACCGGGCTCTTGTGATCTATGACTAATCCCCATAATGTAAGGAGACGGGAATTGGGTGGTTGTGATGGCATGTCAAGTCGAATCTCATTGAGATTCAAGTGTCGCAAATGCTTCAATTTCCAAATGGAACTGGGTAGACTATTGATGTACGTGTGCTTCAAATCCAATGTTTCGAGGTAGGTCAGGGTGCCCACCGAGGAAGGGAGGTAGTCTAAGAAAGTCCATCTCAACCCCAGATATCTCAAATGAAAGAGATCTCCCAGATTCTCAGGCAAACTCGGTTTGTACACACCCTCTAGATCAAGCACCCTCAGCAATCCAAAGCCTTTCTTACCAATGAGTTCGCTGACAAATTGCCCTACTTCCGTTGCCGGTGTATCTTTCTCTTGAGAGTTAAATGATAAATAAGACCGCACCTTCTGGAACTCGGAGGGATCGCAATTCTTAATATCGACGTACTCAACGATCCTACGAACATGACTTGCAGCTCCACAGCTATTGGAGTTGCGGTGGATATGGAATAGGCTGATGTCTTGTGCTTTGGACGATAAGTTATCATGTAGAGCACCCAGTAAACGACATCCTCTGGCGCTTCCATCGGACCTCAATTTAGATATCTGAATCATGTTCCTTTTAACCAGATCCTCAAAGTATTCCTCTACCACATCCTCTGGGATCATTGTGGGAGATCGTTTCACGAATCCCTCTGCAAGCCACAACCGAAGTAACCTCCTTACTGGGATATCATAATCTTTGGGGAAAAGCGCTAAATAAAGAAGACAGAGCTTTGAGTGAACGAGTAGGTCATCGTAACTCAACGAGAAGATATCACGATTTGATTGGTCAACGACTCGAAACCATTCATCCCAACTTGCTTCTTTCTTGGTCGATAACAGACCACCAAGGAGAACAATCCTCAGGGGTAGACCGTCACATTTTTCCAGAATCATCTGCTTTAGAGACGAGTTGTCAATACTAGTTTGTGGCAATCGGGCATTCTTCAAGAACATTTCCCAGCAATCCGATTCGCTCAACAGTCTCACATCATGTGTGATGCTGCGTTCATCGGTAAAATTCCGCAGGCAATCGTTGAAGCTCAATGCAGACCTGATACGTCGTATTGGATTGGCAAAGGCTAGGGCGGGCCTTACCTTATTAGTCACTTGAGAAATTGCATGACTATTACTGCTATTACTTTTTTCAAGTCTTGGCGAATCAATAGAAGCGTTAGCTTCCTTTTCTTCTTCTTGACCCTCATCATGTTGTACGGGTTGAGCAGAAGCCTTTTTGTCGTTGAGTTCTTTGATTTTAATTTGGATTTCCAGCATCTTCTTAAGGAGGCTTTTTTGGGAAAACCCCAAGTGGTTGAAGAAGCCACCAATCGGCCACAGTGAGCTCTTCCTCCGATGACGGGCTAGAGCAAAAGTTTCAATGGCATCCTCCACTTGATAAAGAATGCCAAGATAGTCACATGTCCACTTCTTCCCTTCTTCGTTGCAGTCTGGCTTCTGTTCTTCAGCATCCCGCATCATCCGTCTCACAGCAATTCTGATCTCCTCCACTTGATCTATCACTTTGTCGACGATGAATGATTTCTCAATCAGCGCCGTCAGTTTTTCTATCACCACCGATGCAACTGCTTCTGCGGCCATTCCAATCTCTCTGCTGACCAAACCCCAGAGAGGTAGAAAGGAGTTGATGGATCTGCTGTATGTCTAAATTCCGGTGTTTTATTGGTTGCAGATCCAATATTTGCAAGGAATTGGGGACTTCTTTGTTCGGAAGAAAATAATTTGGAGTCTGGATTCCAAACAGCAAAATGAGAAAGGGAAAGTGACACAAATCTTTATTCCGTGTTACCAGAAAGTCAATAATTTTGTGTCCCAATCTTGTAGGCCAGAAGGTAGATAAGATATTGAAGTTGGCCAAAGACTTGGTGAACACAAAATCAATTTTATGTCTTAATTTTGTGTCCCTCTCTTATAGGCCAGAGGGTAGATGAGGAAAAATATTTGGTTGTGTAACGGGTGCATCTATATTGTCTATGTAATACACCTACGGTTGCATGTATTATACGTGCAATAGTGAAAAGTCAGACATGCTCGGTGCAATGAATGCAACCAAAATTTTCTAGTACATGAGACATGTTAGGCGCTAAATGTTATATATTTTAGTGTCTTAACTTGCATATTTTATTCTCATAGTAGTAGTTTATTTGTGATTTTATATTATTTTATTATTTTAATTTATTTCAAGACTTTAATTATAAAATCAGTCAAGACCAGTAATTGTGAACTTTAAAAGATGGCATTTCATAGGACTAAATAATGATGAAAATTCAAGTCTAATTAGACTTAGAAAAGAGTCCAAGAAAAGCCACAAGTTGATGAGATTGGAAAGAAAAAGAGAAGGATGGATCTTTTTCCAACTAGGAAACTTTCTCCAAAGTTAGAAACTTGAATCCATTTTGATAATCTATCTGTATCTCTCTCCTCGAATGTCAAAATAGCTAAATTCTTGCTAAGGTTGAAAGGAAATTCGAAAAACTATAATTTTGTATCTCACGAGAATTTCATAAAACAGTTATTTACCTTGTCAAGACTAGGTTGAAAGTTTGTACGAATTTTGGAATCCTTGTTTAGCAGATTTTTCATATATGTCTTCTATTTGAAAAAGAGAACTTTAGGGGTGATCTTCTCTTATTTAAAGGGAGTTCTCTACATCATTAGAGAGGATATAGAGGAGCTAGAAGCATTCAGAAGACAAAATGGATCAATCCATGGTGATGAAGATGTGTTCCTTAACTATGAAGAATTCCACTCTAGTCATGCTTGGCTAAATGCTTTGTTAAGGCTATGATGTAGCCCTAGCTTAGCACCACTGGTTTGATTTTATTTATTTATTGAAGAACAATTATTCATGCATGATTGTGTAATCTATAAGATTTTTAATTGACTTTTCAATAAAAATCGGTTTTAAAGTTTTAATTCAATTACAAATATTTTTCTATCTTGTCTTAGATATTTGAATCTTGTGATTGAGAACAGCTCATTCACTTCTTATAGTTGTGAATGAGATGATTACACAATGGTTTTTCTCTGATTATAATATTAGAGATTTGATGAATTATGCTGTAATGTTTCCGATTTTTGTCATTTTTCATTTTTTGGAATTTTTTTTCAGGATATTTTTGTCTTATCTTGTTTTGCGTGCCAAACACCGTGGGGTATGCCGAGTGTGTCAGAGTGTTGATTGGGACATTTCCTTGAGTTTAGGACTCTTGGAAATACATTGGTTGTCATTTCGGTATTTTTCTATTTTTCGGGTCGGGAGGTCCCGGGCGGAACCCACTATCGGGGTTGTTTATGTGATGTTTCCATTTTTCATCATTTTTTTTTTAGAGTTTTTTGTTTCGGCAAGGGTATTTTTGTCTTTTTGCGTTTTCGCGTACCGGACACCGTGAGGTGTACCGGGTGTGTCCGAGAGTTTTTTAGAGCATTCCATTGAGTTAAGGACCCTTAGAAATGTAAGGGTTGTCATATTATATTTTATTATGTTTCGGGCTAGACGATCTCGTGTGGGACCCGCTACCTGATTTGTCGTGAACGGGAGTTTTGGTTGGGTCCATTTGCATATCATTTATTTTCTTTAAAGTGTTTATGTGGATTTTATATGGTTGTGTGCATGTGCATATTTTTGTGGTGAAAAAATCAATTAAGTGGGATTTTGGTAAGTGGTGGGACCCACCATTATCACTTTAGTGGGCTAGAGACCATATTTGGCCTCTCATTTCTCTCTCCCCGACAGTTTGCTCTTTTTCTCTTATTCTTAATTTTTCTTTTTCTTTGGTTGCAAAACTTCAAGTCTCAATTTCTTCCTTATTTCTTGGAGTTTTTGGGAGCCGTTTGCGGCAAAACGGAGAGCAATGCGAGATCTACGTGTGAGTATAAGCAATTTCAGTTTTGGCCTCCCCCAGGATTTCAAATTTTGAGACCCATTTTGAGAGTTTTTCTACAAATTTGAGGTAGGGGTGTTCTCTAATGCATGAATTCTTGTACTTTTGTGAGTTTCTAACTTAAATTGATGCCTAACATGTTTAATTAGTGTTAATTCTTGCAAAGAATTGTTTTAAATGATAAACATGGAATGTATGTGACTACTTGTTAATTGTTTTAAGGTGATTTAACATGCTTACAAGTTTATATGAAATTCAATCCATGATTTACATACTAGTTATGCAAAGTTAATTTTAAATGAGAGCTCTACCATGTAGCTTATAAATTTCCCTTGTATAGTATATGTGAAAGTTATATATGGTTGGGTTGATAAATTGAATCACAAAGCATTCATGCATTCATGGGGAAGGAGAAAGGGGGGAAATGTTTTTAAAACAAACGAAATTGTTTTGCGGAAAATATTTTTTTTTAAAAAGTGTTGTGAAAACTGGACGCCTAGGAGGTGTCTAGTGGTCGGTGATGTTGGTGTAGTCTAGAAGGGAATGTAGTTGAGCTAACTAGGCCGGATGCGACGCCTTAGAAGTGCCTTGTGGTCGTGGATAGTTAACCAACCTTCCTTTCGTGACGCCTTGGAGGTGCCTTAGGTCGGATTACACTAACGGTTTGGTTGTTGAAACGGAATTGTTTCAGAAACAGAGAGTGGCATAGGCATGACATTGCACTTCATCGTACATGTGAGGAATTTGTGATTTGAGTCATTTGTAATATGCTTGTTATTGTGATTAAGAATATGTATTCCCGTGGAATGACCTCGTCCCTTATTATCCATTCTTTGTGTAGAATTCACGGAACTATATGAAGTGTGTCTTAGATACTTCCTACGGAGCTTATGCACACCCCATTATTTAATATTTTTCAAGTTCGGGTAAAGAAGTAGCAGATGACAACCCACCACCATACTAGACGAGATTGGGACTTTAATTGACGTTGTATTTTGTACATGCAACCTAGGCCTTTTTGCAAAGTTCTAAATGAAGTTTTTTTTTGAAAATGTATGTTTTGTAAGCCTTTGTGATTTTTGCTAAAGGTTGTAAAGAACTATGTATAAAAGTGCTGGTATAACTTCTAGGTGCATGTTGTAACCTATATCCATCAATCTTGTATGTGTATGGCATGGACGTAATCAGTTTTAAGGATCCATTTTTTGACAATTGTTCACTCCCAGGTTCATGGTATTTTCTACAGAATTTCTACCTCGCAGGGCCATTTTGGTCAACCGAAATAGCCACTTCGGTCAACCGAACCGTCCAGAGAGTTCAGCTGCTTTCCAGGCCACAACTGGCTAACCGAAATAACCGCTTCGATCGACTGGCACAAAAGATATTTTGGTCGACCGAAATGCTGCTGCTTATGCATTTTGCTTCCCTTTTTGGTATATCGTACCTTGGGCCTTGGAATCTTGCTTAATGACCTCATGAGGCATGTTTTCGATATGGTAATGAAGTAAATAATGATGTAATATACTGAAGTTGATGGTATTGACTTAGGTGACCTCGGGTTCGGG
Source organism: Cornus florida (assembly GCF_030987335.1). Classification (NCBI taxonomy): domain Eukaryota; kingdom Viridiplantae; phylum Streptophyta; class Magnoliopsida; order Cornales; family Cornaceae; genus Cornus; species Cornus florida. Next base: position 52,865,680 of record NW_026775574.1, on the reverse strand, counting down.
TTAGGACCCGGTTAACGGTTCGGACCTATGGGTTCGGGTCGTTACAAAATTGATATCAGAGCAATGGTTCGAATACCATTAGGTCAACGGGTAGAGGCCTACCTAGGATTGCATGGGGAGTTGAGTTATTTGTCATTGCTTAAGTGCTTATATGATTGAATGCTTATGTGCTTATGTGTTAAGTGGTTTAATTGTTTAAGAAGCATGATTGATTGCTTAACTGTTTACGTGATTACGTGTTAAGTGTTTAAAGTTAGTGCATATTGTTAACATGATCATGCTCATCAATGGTTGGGTGTTACGGGATTATGGGAAGTGCTTAAGTGGTGTCATTTCTTGTTGAGTCATTCGCGTGAGGACTCTATTCTCGTGTGTATTTTAGTGTCCTTGTTTTGATCCATTCTCTCGTTTTATAGCGTCATGCCACCACAAAAGGATCCCGGTGAGAGTTCTAGTTCCAATCCCTTGGAAAGGGATCAGGAGCAGGTTGGGGAGAATGTTTTGTTGCGTGAGTTGATCCTGTAATGACCTGGTCTTTTTCCTCCTTTTCCTTTTTCGGCAATTTTCTTTTTTGGTCTTTTTCCTATTTTGTCTTTTCCCTATTTTGTCTTTTTCCCGTTTATCATTTTTCCTTACATAACCTCACTTCTTGTGCTCGGATTTGATTTCGGTTTTGCATGCATTCATGATATTTGATTTCCATGACATTTGTATTTTTACTTTTGTAGAAAATACAATCTAGTTGCTTATTTTTTCATAAAGGGCATGAATGCATACTTTCTTGTAATTCTTCTTTATTTTTGGGGTTTCAGTAATAATTATTTTTCGTTTTAGGGACCATTTTGTAATTTATTTTGGAAGATATTTTCAAAAAGGACCTTTTTGTAATTTTTGAAAAGTGTGACAAGGGTCACATTCTCATGGTGCCACTTGTTGGCAATGGGGTGGAGTGACTTGGATGTGTAACATCTTGACATTTGGAGGGTGGAGATTCACCCAATTGTTGGCCTAGGATTGGTGCACATGTTGGCTTTGATTGTTGACAAGTGTAGGCTTAAGATTAAGCCTAGGAAGGAGCATTGGATTAGTGACAAGTGTAGGCTTATGGTTTAGTCTTGCATTGTGTGTGTGTGAGAGGTAGTGTAAAAGCACATAGTGAGTCGATGATTACTAGACCCTCCACTCACCATTTTCACCTTTATCCTCTTCATTTTCACTGGTTCTTCAAAACCTTAACAAAGACTCTATTGGAGAAAAGCTTGGTTAATAGATTTCTTCTTCATTTTGGCTTCCTTCCACTCACCTTAGACCATAAACCTTGGGAGAGAAAAGTTTCCTCTCACTATATTTTTCATTAACCCTAAACTTGTTTTCCATTTAGAGCTTGGTTGCTTGGATTATAGAGATTCAATTCTCTATTGAGGTAGGGGTGGTAGTATGTTTATATTTTAAGTGTTTTATAATCCTTGGGGTTTAATATATATTGTATACATACTTTTAATATGATAGTCTTGCATATTATAGGAAACCCTCACATCTTGACTTAGGGTTTATTGATTTAAGCATATATGATATGTATAAATCATGTGTAGAAGGATTATATACTTTAGTAGTATACTAAATTCTTGTATTCTCACATGTAGTGATGATATAGAACTCTTGTAGAATTATTAATGTTATATGAAATTTCCCATTGACTTGACTTGCTATATTATTGTGATAATAATTCTATGTTCTTGTGGATTACTAATTGTAATTATCATAGAAGCTTATTGCCTTAAATGCTGATATTTAGTGTTTAAAGCTTATTGTTGAGGCATGATTGAAATTGATAAGTTGGTGGTATTGTATTATGTATAATATCATGATGATGACTTGTCATTTTGCATGCCATTCTAGACTTGGAACCCTAAGACATGGTCTGTGTGGTTTCAAAGTACTTGTGCTTGTAAGGTGGTTGATATGCCTTATTATCTATATATAAGTTTTGAACTTGATATATTTTGGATTCTCTTGGGACATTGTTAAGGTGACATGGCTAAAGTTTGGCTTTAGTGCGGGAGGTATGAGTTCTCCCCAATTGAGATAGTGCGCACTAGGGTGGTCTTTCCAACGGGTTAATGCCCGGAATAACCATTTTGATCTTGGTTTAGTCCGAGACGTGATGTCCAAGTCTTCCACTAATTGATTTCGCATTAAATTCCAAGTTGACATCCAATGTTTAATTGTAACTTGTAATTCTTGTTATTGGCGAATTGATGTTGTTAAGTGCATTGATATTGATATGTGTTGTTAAAGAATCATTTAAGTTAGCTTAAGATGATCCCTTAGAACACCTTGAACGTAGACGTTAAGTGGAATGCTCCATTGTATTCGTCTATATTGATCTTGCAATGATATTGAAACTTTAGGGTATACACATATGCTTCTTCCTACGAGTAACTTGATTACTCGCCCTTGTGGTTTGGATTATTTTTTAGGTAAAGAGACTATGTTCTTGGATGCTCATCATCCTTAGAGGCCTATGAGCTATTTAAAGCATTTTTGTGTATTGACATGCAAGTGTTTAGCATGCCTTTCTTTTGATGTCACATTTTGTATACCATGGGTGCATGGTACTTTAGAAACTTATGTAGCTTTCTTGACATGTAATGATACTTAAGTATTTACATTTCACATTATAAGTATATATGTAAAGAGGCCAAGGGCCAAGCATGTTCACTTTTGTAGTTATACTCTCTTGACATCAAACTTTTGCTTCAAAATGCATTTGAACTAATTTTGGAGGTTTGATATATGAAAATCTTGTAATTGTCATGTATGAGGCCATGGGCCATTGTTTTACCTTCAAGTATTCATATCAAAGTTGTTGGCATATCCACACACTTGTATTTCAATGAAAAATCAGTTTTACACATTCATTTTGAACCAAATTGTAATGGGATTCAAAGTATAGGTTGAACCTTAGCACCTTGGACTCATAACAGGTTTTCCAGTAGCATTTTGGGGTGTTTTGGTTGACTGAAACTCCATTTCGGTCGATCGATGGCAATTGGATTTGTCTATGCACAGTAATTCATCATTCCAATAGCCAATTCTACTGTTCAAGGCCTATTTCGTCGACCCAAACCTTATTTCGGTCTACTAAAACAACCAGCACTTAAATTCAGGTTTTTAGCAAAAATTTTGGTCATTTTGGTCGACCAAAACTCCATTTTGGTTGACCTAAATAGCTTTCATACTCCAGCTCTTTCAGTTCAGTTTCAGCACTGTTGTTCCGACTTTGAATGGCCATATATCCCTTATTTCTTATCCAAATGGGGTGATTTTTGAGCCTAAATTCATGGATTTTGAGTCAGATTTCCAATGGTACCAATGCCATTCTCAGATTCTAATCAAAGTGGGAGTTATTTATATTTTAGTGAGGTAGTGTCAGTTTTCGCTTAAACTGGAAAAAGGGCATTTTGCGGGATTCTTGGCCAATGTTCTTAGATACTCTTAGAATGTTGTGAAATGATTAGATTATGTTTTATTCACCTTGTTTGACTTGTTTAGAGTCAATTTTCTCCTTTTAATTTTGAATTGACCATTTTGCCCTTTATTGACGAATTTTGCCCGTTTTAACTCTAGTTTCCTTTTTTTCTCACTTTAACTTCCGTGACCTCATGGAATGTCACATTGATGTCTTAGAGATGGTTTTTATCTCAAGGGACTATGGTTTCATCATTTGCTTCCGCATTTTGGATCCGTTCTTGGGTCAACTTTCTGGTCATCACTAACGCACCGGGTTAAAAAACTTGGGCCGTTACAAGTGGTATCAGAGCTCTAGGTTTGAACACCTTAGGATGATGGGTTTTGGGTGCATATCATTCTTTTGTTGATTTACTTTGATATGTTCATATGCTTTTGATAACATGTTTATGTGTTCCGTTATAGCACGCTTGGTAGTATGACATGTTTTTAGGCTTATATGCTTATATGTTTAAAAGCATCCTTGTTTGACATGTATGCTTACTTGTTTAAGTGCTTAACTGTTTATACAGCTTTCCTTGATTGCTTTAGCATGACTGTATGTTGCATACCATGCCTTGCTTCGTGTTTCGTGCATTCATAATGTGAGTTGCACTCGGTCATAATAACTTGTGTTATTGTTGTCCTTCCTTCTTTTGCACGTTTAGCACCATGGTTGTCACACGTGGAGAGTCCTCAAGTCAGGGAACTGAGGAGCAGGTGGCTGACACCGAGTTCACAAGGGGTCCGGAGAGGCCCAAGATTCCAGTTTGTGGCGTGAATGCTAATCCGCCACGGGCACCGACTTACGAAGAGCGGGTTTGCTCAGGGAATCAATCAGGGGATCGCTGAATCCTTACAGGAGTTGATATGCAGGCAGGTGGCAGGGATATAGTTTCCTGCACCAGCACCGGCACCGGCACCGATAGTCAATGAGGAACTAGAGTACTTTATGCGACTACAAAGGGTCAAGATTGATCCATTTGCGGGGAGTTCAGATCCGCTAGTCTCAGAAGCTTGATTGGATCTTATGGTTCGCAAGTTAGATAGTATGGCGGTACCCACGTACAGGTTAAGGATTTCCTTGACTGCTTCTTTGTTCATGGGGGATGCAGATATTTGGTGGAGGTCTATAACCAATGTTCACAATGTTGAGTTGATGACTTGGAACGAGTTTAGAGATTTGTTCTTCGAGCGCTTCTTTCCTAGGGCTATGAGGCGGGAGATGAGGACACAGTTCGCAGGTCTCTATCAGGGCACTATGAGTGTCATTGAGTATGAGACATGATTTAGTTCTCTCTCTCGTTATGCCAAGGATATGGTAGCGACAGATGAGGCCAGGGCAATGAAATTTCAGGATGGGCTACATCTTGACATCAGGCCACGGGTCTCAATTCTTGATTTGAGGACTTACAGAGAAGTGGTCCAGAGGGCTATGCTAGCTGAAGCAGAGGAACGGGATCAGTTACGGATCAGGGGTTCACACAAGCAGCCTTGCGGGGACAATTCATCATCTTCCGGGAGTCAGTAGAAGAAGGCTAGGGCAGGGAACAATACTCACTCACAGGGGGCACCGCAGCAGAATCGTTCTGCACCCATAGTTCCTGTATCTTCGGGATTAGCACAGGGAGTGGTTTGTTACCATTGTCAGCAGCCGGGGCACATCAAGCCTCGCTGCCCACAGCTTCGGGCACATACCAATCAGACTTCAGTTTCTACAAAAACAGGGCAGGGAGCTTGCTTCTATTGCAGGCGGCCAGGTCATCTCAAGAAGGATTATCCAAGGTTGTTGAATAAGTCACGTGATGTCACAGATTCACAGATGGTACCGGCACAGTCTGCAGTGGTTCAGTCTGGTTTCAGAGTTCCTCAGGCACCACAGCCAGTGGCGCCAGTTGGCACTTATCCAGCCAGGGGTTCTACACCTACTACTTTTACACATCAGTTAGGTTATCAGGGCAATTCACAGCAGGGCTCAAGGACTCAGGGACGAGCTTACGCTCTTCCACAGGTGGATGCTTCCGCAGGCACCTCTTCAGTTCGAGGTATCTTTCCAGTTTTCAGTTCTTGGGCACGAGTTCTTGTTGACACGGGTGCATCACATTCTTTCATTTCTGCATCATTTGCACATTCATTGGGTCTGGAGGTCATACTTCGGGATAGTCTTCTCTGTGTTGACGCACCAATTGGGGGTCCAATGTCTTTGGATCGTGTTTGTCAGGGTTGTGCTATGGAGATAGCTGGGCGGACCTTAGAGTTCGATTTTGTTGTTCTCGACATGACGGGCTTTGATGTCATCCTTGGGATGGATTGGTTGTCATTCTTTCGGGCTACGATTAATTGCTTCCGCGGGAGGGTGTTCGTTTGCACTCCCAAGGGGGATTGTTTCCATTTTGTGGGAGATCAGAGCGATTCCCACCCGGCAATGGTTTTCAGCATTGGTAACTGGAGTTGCTACAGATCCTACTTGGCTAGTTTGCTAGTTGAAGAAAAAACAGTTTGGGTCGTGTTCTTCCGACAGTTGTTGAGGATTTTGTTAATGTCTTTCCAGAGGAACTGATAGAGTTACCTCCTTTAAGGGAAGTTGTTTTTGCCATTGATATCATTCCCGGTACAGCGCCCATCTCTATGGCACCGTACCGTAAGGCACTGGCAGAGCTTGATAAGCTGAAAGGTCAATTGGATGATTTGAAAGCTAAGGGCTTTATTCGTCCTAGTGCTTCACCATGGGGAGCACCGGTTCTTTTTGCGAAGAAGAAGGATGGGTCTTTGAGACTTTGCATCGATTATCGCAAGTTGAATCATGCTACAATCAAGATTAGGTATCATTTGCCTAGGATTGATAACTTGTTTGATCAGTTGAAGGGAGCGACATGATTTTCGAAGATTGATTTGAGATTAGGTTACTATCAGTTAAGGGTTAAGGATGCGCATATATCCAAGACCGCTTTTCGCACACGGTATGGCCATTATGAGTTTCTGGTGATGCCATTTGGTTTGACCAATGCTCCAGTAGCTTTTATGGATTTAATGAATTGTGTATTCAGTGACTATCTTGACAAATTTGTGGTGGTGTTCGTTGATGACATTCTGGTATACTCTGCTTCGGTAGAGGAGCATGAGTATCATTTGAGGACAGTGTTGTAGATCCTTAGGGATAATCAGTTGTATGCCAAGTTTGAGAAATGCAAATTTTGGCTACCGAAGTGAAGTTCCTTGGACACATTGTCTCAAGGAGCGGTGTTGTAGTGGATCCGTCGAAGGTTGAGTTTGTGATGGATTGGGAGTGTTAGAAGACAGTATTTGAAGTTCGGAGTTTTCTTGGCCTAGCTGGCTATTACAGGAGATTTGTATGGGATTTTTCTCGTCTAGCGGCACCTATGACTTGAATTACTCGTAAGGGAGTCAAGTTCATATGGAATGAGGCTTGTGATTTTGCTTTTCAGGAGTTGAAGGTCAGATTGACATCGGCTCCAGTTTTGATCATACCTGAACATGGTTTGGGTTACGTGGTCTATTGTGATGCTTCGCGAGAAGGATTGGGTTGTGTCTTGATGCAGACAAAATGGGTAGTTGCTTATGGGTCTTAACAGTTGAAGACTCACGAGTTAAACTATCCGACACATGACTTGGAGTTGGCAGCGGTTATCTTTGCCCTGAAAGGGTGGAGACATTATTTGTACGGGGAGAAATTTGAGGTTTTCTCCAATCACAAGAGTCTCAAGTATCTCTTCTCTTAGAAGGATTTGAACTTGAGATAGCGTAGATGGGTTGAGTTCATGGAGGACTACGACTTTAAGTTGCAGTATCATCTAGGAAAGGCCAATGTGGTGGCCGATGCGTTGAGTAGGAAGTCACGGGGTACTCTTGCTCGCATTTCCATTCACAAATGGAAGATGCTAGAAGAGCTTGCAGAGCTTGGTTTGCAGTTGTATGAGGATGTTTCACCGGCTATTTTGTTTAGCCTTGTGACTCAACCGGCTCTTGTTAGCAGAGTTATTGAGGCACAGCAGGAGGATGGGGAGATGAAGTCCATCCACGATCGAATTTCAGGTTTGCGAGAATGTAGAGGGTTGGACCTTGCATTCAGACAGTGGTCTCAGGTACAAAGGGAAGATGGTTGTTCCTCTGTCTTGTCGTGACGTTGTTCTTCAGGATTTTCACCATTCTCGACTCGTAGTTCATCCTGGTGGTACGAAGATGTATCAGAATTTGCGGAGACAGTTTTGGTGGGAAGGCATGAAACGAGATGTTTCTCAGTTCATGGCTAAATGACTTACTTGTCAGCAAGTGAAGGCAGAACATCAGAGATTGGTAGGGTTGTTGCAACCACTACCAGTGGCAAAGTGGAAGTGGGAGCACATCACTATGGATTTCGTGACGGGACTTCCGAGATCCAAGGTAGGGAATGATGCCGTTTGGGTCATTGTTGACAGATTGACTAAGATGGCTCACCTTTTGCCTATGGCAGTGATAGATGACACAAAGAGGCTTAGTGGACTGTATGTAGGGCAGATTGTCAGGCTTTACGGGGTTCCGGTATCCATTGTTTTGGATAGGGATCCCAGGTTCACGTCTCACTTTTGGCAGAGTTTTCAGGAGGCGCTTGACATGGGGCTTCATTTTATCACGGCATTCCATCCTTAGACTGACGGTCAGTCGGAGCGTACCATTCAGATATTGGAGGATATGCTACGAGCTTGCATTTTGGATTTTGGGGGTAGTTGGGAAGACTACTTACCCTTGGTTGAGTTTGCCAACAATAACAGTTACCAGACCAGTATTGGCATGGCACCTTTTGAGGCAATGTATGGTAGACCTTGCAGATCTCCAGTTTGTTGGACCGAGGTAGGTGATATAGTCGCCTTGGGTCCCGATATTGTCTTTGAGACTACAAAGAAGATTAAGTTGATTCGGCAGCGGTTGGCTACAGCTCAGAGTAGGTAGAAGAGTTATGCTGATAAAAGGAGGAGATCCTTGTCTTTTGAGGTAGGGGACCACGTCTTTCTCAAGATTTCTCCACGGAAGGGACTTCTGAGATTTTGGCAGACGGGCAAGTTGCCTCTAAGGTTCATTAGACCATTTAAGAATTTGGAGCGCGTCGGTGAAGTTGCTTATCGTTTGGCAATACTGCCAGACCTGGATAGGGTTCATGACGTCTTTCATGTATCTATGTTGAGGAAGTATGAGCTGAATCCATTGCATGTTTTACGGTGGACAGATGTTGTTGATGAGGACGTGACCTACGAGGAAGGTCCGGTCCAGATTCTTGATTCATGAAAGCAGGTTTTGCAGACCAAGACCATTCCATTGGTTAAAGTCTTATGGAGACATCGCGGTGTTGAGGAGGCTACCTGGGAGCTCGAACAGGAGGTTCGCTCTCAGTTTCCCCATTTGTTCTCTCTTTCAGGTACGACTCGATTTCGGGGATGAAATCCTTTTAAAGAGAGTAGGTTGTAATGACCCGGTCTTTTTCCTCCTATTCCTTTTTTGGTGATTTTGTTTTTTCGTCTTTTTCCTATTTTGCCTTTTCCTTATTTCGTCGTTTTCCTGTTTATCATTTTTCCTTGTATAACCTCGTTGGATTCGGAGCACTTTTATTTCGGTGGGCTTTTGAGATTTTCATCTCAAATTGAGGTAGGGGGTGTTATAATTTATTTTCTTGTTGTATTACATGATATGGATTCTTATACAACTCATATATATGATTGGATATCAAATCTAGAATTTTTATTTATTTAATTTTCATGTGTGAGATTTGATTTTCCCGGTGGGTTATAGCATGTTTTAAACTTGTGGCATGATAGTATATTACCTCTTGATATGGTCATTGACATATATTAAATCAAGAGCTTTTGGACAAGTAATGAAGTTTTTATTTAATATTTATCTTAAGTGAAAGATTAATTCATGTGGCCTTAACTAGCTTGAAATTAATGTGTGTTAGCATATTATATTAGGCCCTAGCATGCTCTTCAACATAGATGAATTTGAGAGAAATCGAAGATGTTTTGAAATCTAGTAATATTTTATTAATTTGATTAATTAAATTATTCCGAGTGTATTATTCACTCCATTGGAATTCCGACTTGGTATTCTTGATATGCATGTCATATAGTTTCAAATATATTAAATCGGGAATATTTGATTAGGTTTTGAAGCCTTTCATTTATTATTTCTCTAGTATTAGAGTTTAATACTCATAGCCGTGTCTTGCTTAGAATTCACTTGTATCATATTTTTAAATCAAGTATTGACATTTTGTATAATATATATTAAATTGAGATCATTGGATGAATTTCAAAACCTAGAGATTTTAATTAAAAGGATTAATTAAAATCCATTCAATGACTCATTTGTCTTGATTAAGTTTCTAACTTAACATTCATGCTTTCCTTGACAAGTTCCTTCACATGTATAAATTTGAGAATAATCGGATAAGTTTTGACACTTATATTTAATTATTTCCCTTGTATGGGACTTGATTCACATGGTCGTGTCTTATATGAAATAAATATGTAAGTTGATATTGAACTTGTCCTTGACGTGATCCTTGATTTGTCTTGTAATCTTGACAATTTAATCCCTTAAGTAGATTAAATTTCCTTATATGCTTCCATCGCGTTAATCATGCTTTGATATTGAACTCGTGTTAACTTATGAATCGGACTTGTATTTCATGTACCTTCATCTTTTTATCAACCATCGTGACTCCTTATATCTAGGTTTCATTAATGTACTTAATGAACATGCACATTTGTCTTGGAATGGTTTAATTATTCATGTATTGCTTAGTAAATAATTAAATCATTAATCTTATACTTGTGGTATATGTACTTCAATGGATTTCTTATGCTCAATATCTTGGTTCTAATCTATATAGATGCATACTATGATTTCTTGACATTTCACATGCCATTATAGTTGAGAACTTAAGGCATGACTTGTGTGTTCCAAAATCTTGGTTGTACATGAAACGTGGTTAATGCATTTCTTGTATTTTGATACAATCTTGACTTGCACAACTTACTGATTTTGGGACTTGGGATATCAATCAAGAATTGACATGGCTAGTACTTGGTTTTAGTACCAGGGAATGTCCTCCTACACTATAGTGCGCACTAGGGGAAAGGTATCCATGGGTTAGTAGCCCTAAAGTGATCTTAAGAGTACGGTTTTAATCCGGGCGATATCCGAGTTTTCCACATTGGTTGATTTCACTCTTTAAATTTCAAGTTACTATTCCTTGAAGCTTTAAACTTGTCGTGTATATGAAATGCTCTAATCTTGTTTACTTACATAGATATTATGCCTTGTTCTTGATCTTATGTATAACTCTTTTCGTGTTTCATGGAATGTTCCATCCTTATTTAATTGCATAGATATTATGCTTTGTTTTTGATTTCGTGTATTACTCCTATCGTGTTAATTGGTATGTCCCAATCATGTAAATTGCATTGATAATATAGTTTTTGTTAACTTGTATCCGAGTATACTTCTTGTCGTGTAAATTGGTATGTTCCAAACCTTGTTCAATTGCATTGATAATGTGATCCTCGTATTCTAGTACCCTTCATTTCGTGTTGTATGGATTATTCCAAATCTTGCTTAACTATGTTGATAATGCAATTCATGTTAATCTATATTCAAGCATCCTTCTTGCCATATTCTTTAGATTATCCCAGTCTTGATTTGTTTTATACATGTATATGTATCATGATTCTTGTTGTTCGTACTCTAGGGTAGCTTAGGATGACCCCTGAGTCTCACTTTGGCATAGACGCTAGGTGACATGATCCCTTTTGAATTGTTTCATGTTAGTCTAAAAATCTGAAAGAAATCGAGTCGATGCATGCTCATTCTCTATGAGTAAACTTATTTACTCACCCCGAAGTTACTGGGGGATTTGTTCGGGTACGAAGACTTGGTTCATGATGCTTATCGTTCATTGGGATGGCTAGTAGCTCCGAGTTTCTATTTTATGCAAGTGTTAGCGTGAAATATCATTTGGTAGCCTTATGTATCAAACTTGTATTCTTTGATTCCATTTATGTAATGTGTACATAAGTACACTCTTTTCATTGTATTCAACATGTATAAGATGAGGCCGGAGGCCAATGACATGTAACTTGTATTCTAGGCACTTTCGTTTTCAAAGTTTAATATGAAAATATTGAAAAATGCTAAGTCATTGTTTCATAACTTTTGCATTGGGTATGGAAATTCCATTCTTTCTGTTTTATAGGGTTTCTATGATCATGTATGAGGTGTGGCCAAGGGGCAAACACCATTTCATTCTAGGTTTCTCATTGTGGTTTCATTTATAGCATTTTTAGGCATTTTTGGCCTTCGAGAGGTCATATTTTGCGTTCTTGACATTTTGAAGCCGCGGACCGTTGGAACGCGTCTTAAATGTCTTTCTACGTTCGCGTGCATGTCCACATTTCACAAAACACTCAAGTCTCAACTTTTGACCTATTTTTGGGCGATTTTATGAATTTTATTGAAAAATTCATCTTTGGGGTGTCACTTTGAGTTCCTACTCGCTTTGGCTTGTTTTAGATGCTTGAACGGGGCTAGGAAGTGTTTTGAAATATGGTCGGGTCATGTAGAAAGCATGTAGAACCTTAGGATTGGCCCAAGCACCATTTTCACACATTGCAGCAGTTTTTCATAGCTGCAGCAGATGTGTCGGTCGGCTGATGAGGCTTCATTGGTCGGCTGACGTTTCCCTCGAGACCATTCCAGTAGGCTTTTTAGGAAAAACCTTATTTCAGCTGGCTGATGATTGGGGTTCGGCCGACCAACGGTTGAGTTTTGACCGACTGATGGTTGCATTTTGGTTGACCAATCCCCCCTGGGAACTTCTCCTTCCAGTTTCCTTGGATAGTTTTCTTGCATTGACTTCATAGGATCATATCTCACTCATTTATGATTCAAATCTAGTCATTATTGAGCCTAACTTCAAAAGATTGAAGTTAGCTTTCCAATGGTATCAACCATGCATCAAAACTTCACCTATAGTGAGAGTTATTCCAGTTCTAGCGAGATAGGTTCATGGTAACTCTAAATGGATAAGGCCACCTTGTTTGAAATTCATATATTTTCCATCCGGACTTAGAATCAGGTGATTCTTCAGTCTAACTTCATTCATTTTTCATTATTTTTCCAATGGTGTGCATGGCAGCACCCATTTTAGTGTGAAATGACCATTTTGCCCTTGGTTCATTTCTTTTCAAGTTAGGCATTCTTGCTTCATTTGCTTGGCTCATTTGAGTTTAATGGCTTTAAGGGGAGTTACTTTCGCATCTTAAAGATGATGTATATCTCTAGAGGCGTTTTTTACTTCGTTTGCTTCCGCATCTTGGATCCAGTTCGGGTCATTACAGAACACGCTGGGTTGAAAAATCCAGGGTCATTACAAGGCGCCTCCTAGGCGTCCGGTTTTCATAATACTTTTAAAAAAAATATTTTCCCCAAAACAAATTCGTTTGTTTTAAAAACATTTTCCCCCTTTCTCCTTCCCCATGAATGCATGAATGCTTTGTGCTTCAATTTATCAACCCAACCATATAACTTTCACACATACTATACAAGGGAAATTTATAAACTACATGGTAGAGCTCTCATTTAAAATTAACTTTGCATAGCTAGCATGTAAAACATGGATTCAATTTCATATAAACATGTAAGTATGCTAAATCACCTTAAAACAATTAACAAGTAGTCATATACATTCCATACTTGTCATTTAAAACAATTCTTTGCAAGAATTAACACTAATTAAACATGCTAGGCATCAATTTAAGTTTGAAACTCACAAGAGTACAAGAATTCATGCATCATAACACCCTTACCTAAAATCCGGTAGCGGGTCCCACACAGGACCGACTGGCCCAAAAAATAATACAATGTAAAATGACAACCTTTGCATTTCCAAGAGTCCTCAACTCAATGGAATGCTCCAAACAACTCTCAGACACACCCGGCACACCTCGCAGTGTCCGGTACATGAAAACGCAAAAAGACAAAAATACCCTTGCCAAAATGAAAAATTCTAAAAAAAGAATGATGAAAAATGGAATCATTACAATGTCCCCAACTTAAAAGGATTTCGTCATTGAAATCAAACCATACCTGGGGAAGAAAACAACGCTGGATACTTAGAGTGAACCTCCTATTCAAGCTTCCAAGTAGCCTCCTCAACTCCGTGATGCCTCCAAAGAACTTTCATAAGCGGTATCGTCTTATCCTTTTACAGCTTCTGCAGTATGTCAAGGATCTGAACTAGTCCTTCCTCATAGGAAACATCCTCATCAATGTCCACATCAACCCAATCAAGAATATGGGATGGATCTGGCTCATACTTCGGTAACATCGACACGTGAAAGACATTATGGACCCTGTCCAACTATAGTGGCAAGGAAAGTCTATAGGCCACCTCTCTTATACTGTCCAAAATCTCAAACGGTCCAATGAATCACGGCGATAGCTTGCCACTCTTTTTGAACCTCATCAACCCCTTCCGTGGAGAAACCCGAAGAAAAACGTGATCTCCCACCTCAAAGGATAGCGGCCGTCTCCGATTATCCGCATAGCTCTTCTGTCTGCTCTGAGCTGAGTAACCTCTTTCTAATCAGCTTAATCTTCTCAGTAGTCTCGAGTGCAATGTTGGGTCCTAAGGCGGCTGTCTCGCCTACCTCAGTACAACAAACAGGAGACCAATAAGGTCTGCCATACAACGCCTCAAATGGAGCCATCTGAATACTCGCCTGATAACTGTTGTTGTAGGCAAACTCAATAAGTGGAAGGTGATTTTCCCAACTACCACCCAAGTCAAGTAGATAGGCTCGAAGCATATCCTTCAAGATTTGGATGGTACGCTCCGATTGGCCATCTGTCTATGGATGAAATGTCGTATTGAGATGCAACGAGCAACTAAACGCTATTTGAAGTCTTTCCCAAAACTTTGAAATGAACTTGGCATCCCTATCTAAAACAATAGCCACTGGAACTCCGTGTAATCTTACAATCTCCTTCACAGAAAGTACACCAAGTGTTTTTGTGTCATCTATTGTCTTAATAGGCAAAAAGTGAGCCATCTTGGTCAATCTATCAATAATGTCCCATACGGCTTCGTTTTCCCTCCGTGACCAAGGAAGACCTGTCACAAAATCCATGGCAATCTCCTCCCATTTCCACTTCGCCACTGGTAATGGCTGCAATAAACCATTGGTCTCTGGTGCTCGGCCTTCACCTGCTGACGGGTAAGGCACTTAGCTACAAACTGTGTAACGTCCCTCTTCATTCCACTCCACCAATATTGTCTCCTCAAATTGTGATACATCTTGGTACCACCTAGATGAACTGCAAAACGGGAAGTATGAAACTCCTGTAAGACGTCCTCTTGGCAAACTGTGGGAACAACCAACAAACCCCTGAACCGAAAACCTCCATCTGCATGCAAGGCCCAATCCTTCACTGTCTCACCACTAGTGACCAGTGTGTGAATGGCATCCAAATCTGAATCCTGTCTCTGCGACTTAATTATTCACCCAACAAGAGTAGGTTAAGCCATGAGACTAAACAAGAATACTAACTCACTGTAATCACTATCATCAAAACAATACAATCTCATCTCTTCAAAATCTTCAAGCACTTTCCATTTCTGGATGGCTAATCCGGCCAAAGTCCCCCGAGATTTCCTGCTTAAGGCATCAGCTATCACATTTGCTTTGCCCGGATGATACTGCAAGTCAAAGTTATAGTCCTCTAAGAACTCAACCAATCACCTTTGTCTGTTGTTTAAGTCCTTTTGGAAGAAAAGGTACTTCAAACTCTTATAATCTGAAAACACCTCAAATTTCTCACCATACAAGTAGTGCCTCCAACACTTCAAAGCAAACACAGCTGCCAATTTTAAGTTATGAATAGGGTAGTTAAGCTCGTGAGTCTTCAACTGTTAAGACCCATAAGCTACCACTCTACCTTCCTGCATTAACACACAACCCAAGCCATCGCGTGAAGCATCATAATAGATCACATAACCCAAGTCGCGCTTAGGTATCACTAATACTGGAGCCGTAGTCAACCTTGTCTTCAACTCGTGAAAGGATGACTCACAGGCTTCATTCCATGCAAACTTAATCCATTTTCGGGTCAGTCTGGTCATAGGAGCTGCCAAGCGGGAAAAATCCTTCACGAATCTCCGATAATAACCCGCTAAGCCAAGGAAACTCTGGATCTCAAAAACATTCTTGGGTTGCTCCCAATTCAAAACTACTTCTATCTTTGAAGGATCAACTGAAACCCCACCTTCCGATACAACATGTCCCAAAAACTTCACCTCTTTTAGCCAAAACTCACACTTTTCATATTTGGCATACAAACGGTGATCCCATAAAATTTGCAACACTATACTCAAATGGACCTCATACTCCTCCCGAGTCCATGAATACACAAGAATGTTATCCACGAAAACTACCACGAACTGATCCAAGTAATCGTGGAAGACGCGGTTCATTAGATCCATGAATGCCGCTGGCACATTAGTTAGGCCAAAAGGTATAACAAGGAACACATAATGCCCATACTATGTATGGAACGCTGTCTTTGGGATATCCTTATCCCTAACTCGCAACTGGTAGTAGCCTGACCTCAAGTCAATCTTAAAAAAAAAACCGGCTCCTCTCAACTGATCAAACAAATCATCTATCCTTGGTAAAGGATACTTGTTCTTGATGGTGGCATGATTCAACTTCCAGTAATCAATTCACAACCTCAAAGAACCATCTTTCTTCTTAGCGAATAAGACCGGTGCACCCCACAATGACACACTCGGTCGGATGAAACCTTTCACCCTCAAATCATCAAGCTGCTTCTTTAATTCTTCCAATTCAATTGGTGTCATACGGTACAGTGCCATAGAAATTGGCGTGGTACAGGGCATCAAATCAATAGCAAACTCCACCTCTTGATGTGGAGGCAACTTCGTCAAGTCCTCCGGAAACACATCCAGAAAATCGCGCACAACCACTGAATAATCGACCCTACAAAACTCAATATCATCATTGACTAAGAGACTAGCCAAAAAGAAAATCTACTGGTCCCGACCACTTACACCATAGAATGAAGGAGTGAAAGGACCACACAAATCTCCCATAAAATAGAAACAATCCCCATCCGGGGTATACACTAAAACTATGCCCCTGAAACAATCATTGACAGCTCTGAAAGACGAAAACCAGTAAATCCCGAGAATGACGTCAAACCCTGTCATCTCGAGAAGGATGAAATTAAACTCGAGAACACGTCCGACAATGGTGATGGAACAACTCCTACAAACTCTACCAAGAGTGACTGAACCCCCAATAGGCGTGTCAACACAAAGCGGTCTGTCTACCTGACTGACCTCCAACCCCAATGTTCGTATAAATGATGAAGCAATGAAAGAAAAAGAAGCACCATTATTAAACAATACACGAGCCCAAGAATGGGATACAAGAAACATACCCCTGACAACTAAAGGACTGGATGGTGACTCGGTTAGAGTGAACGAAAACACACGACCCTGAGTCCTCTGCCCCTGAGGACCACCTGTCTGATAACCAGACTGCTGAGTGGGTGTACTCGAAGAAGCCCCTCTGCCTGGTCGAGAACTCTGGGCTGACATAGCTAGCTGAGATGGCTGAGGTGGTGGTGGCGGTCGAAATCCTAACTGAACTTTGGTGGACTGCGTCTGGCTCTGCTGTGAACCTCCACCTTTGCCTGAACCACTGCCACGCTATGGACAATCCTTCACCCTTTGGCCCTACTGGCCGTACCTAAAACAACTACCAGATACCACTTGAATATGAGTACATTGGGACTTGTGATGCCCTAACTGCCCATACTTAAAACAAATCACCTGAGTTACCTGGGCCTGAGTGCATTGGGACTTAAAATGTTGAGGCTGCCTACATCTGAAACAAGTAACATTTGGTCTAGAAGACCCCATGGACACTAAAGCTGTGGGTGTGGATCTGATTGACTGATGTCCCTTGAACCCTGACTGTTCATGCTTCTGCTTCTTATTGGATTGACCCTCGGAGAAAACACTCACACAAAGCTGTCTTTGCTCTCAGCCTCAACCACTAAAGCTTTTTACACTACTTTTGAATACTCTGTCGGTTCTGAGGCAGCCACAATTGGCCTAATGGTAAAATAGAGGCCATCAACACACTTCTCTATTTTTCCTTCCTCATCATTGGCAACCCCCGGTGCAAACCTCAAAAGCGATGTGAACTTGTTCTTATACTCAGTGACTGTCATATTCCCCTGCTTCAACCCACCAAACTCTTTCTTTAGTTCTCTCCACTTAGGTGCCTGAAAGTACTTCTCGTAGTACAACTTCTTGAATGTACCATAGGTCATTGTGTCCAGATTGTGGGTGTGAGAAATGGTCTTCCACCAAATCTCAACATCCCCAACAAAGTTGTAAGTTGCTAAAGTGATCTTCAACTTGTCCATCGCCAAATTCATGGCATTAAGGTGCTTCACCACCCTATCAATGAAACCATCCACAACAAATGGGTCTGGACTGCACTAAAAAAAGGTCGGCATCAACTTCACGAACCAAATGATGTGGCAAAGAGTCTCATCCATCTCACTTTTCTTTGAATGTGGTGCCGGTGGTGGCACGACCTGTGACGATGACGCTCCATCCGGCTGAAATGCATAAAAAAGAGCTGCCTGAACGTCCAACTTCAACTGCTTCTCATTTATCTGAAGAGGTGGATCAATGGTCCCCCTCGATTGTCCCCTTCTTGGCGGGATCTGTGACGGCCCAAGTTTTTCAACCCGCTGCGTTAGTGATGACCCGAAAGTTGACCCGAGAACGGATCCGAAATGCGGAAGCAAAAGATGAAACCATAGTCCCTTGAGATAAAAACCATCTCTAAGACATCAATGTGACATTCCATGAGGTCACGAAATTTAAAGTGAGCAAAAGAGGAAACTAGAGTTAAAACGGGCAAAATTCGTCAATAAAGGGCAAAATGCTCAATTCACAATTAAAAGGAGAAAATTGACTCTAAACAAGTCAAACAAGGTTAATACAAACTAATCTAATCATTTCACAACATTCCAAGAGGTTCTAAGAACATTGGCCAAGAAACCCAAAAAATGCCTTTTTTCTGGTTTAAGTGAAAACTGATACTACCTCACTAAAACATGAATAACTCCCCCTGTGATTAGAATCTAAGAATGGTATTGGTACCATTGGAAATCTGACTCAAAATACATGAATATAGGCTCAAGAATCACCCCATTTAGATAAGAAATGAAGGAGATATGGCCATTCAAAGTCGGAACAGCAGTGCCAAAACTGAACTGAAGGAGATGGAGTATGAAAGCTATTTAGGTCGACTGAAATGGAGTTTTGGTTAACCCAAATGACCAAAAATTTTGCTGAAAACCTGAATTCAAGTGCTGGTTGTTTTGGTAGACCAAAATAAGGTTTCGGTCTACCGAAATAGGCCTTGAACAGTAGAATTGGCAACTGGAATGATGAATTACTATGCAAAGACAAATCCAATTGCCATTGGTCGACTGAAACACCTCGAAATGTTACTGGAAAACCTGTTATGAGTCCAAGGTGCTAAGGTTCAACCTATACTCTGAATCCCATGACAATTTGGTTCAAAATGAATGTGTAAAACTAATTTTTCATTGAAATACAAGTGTGTGGATATTCCAACAACTTTGATATGAATACTTTAATGTAAACAATGGCCCATGGCCTCATACATGACAATTACAAGATTTTCATATATCAAACCTCCAAAATTAGTTTAAATGCATTTTGAAGCAAAAGTTTGATGTCAAGAGAGTACAACTACAAAAGTGAACATGCTTGGCCCTTGGCCTCTTTACATATATACTTATAATGTCAAATGTAAATAGTTAAGTATCATTACATGTCAAGAAAGCTACATAAACTTCTAAAGTACCATGCACCCATAGTATACAAAATGTGACATCAAAAGAAATGTATGATAAACACTTGCATGTCAATTCACAAAAATGCTTCAAATAGCTCATAGGCCTCTAAGGATGATGAGCATCCAAGAACATAGTCTCTTTACCTGAAAAATAACCCAAACCACTAGGGTGACTAATCAAGTTACTCGTAGGAAGAAGTATATGCGTATACCCTAAAGTTTCAATATCATTGCAAGATCAATATAGACTAATACAAGGGAGCATTCCACTTAATATCTATGTTCAAGGAGTTCTAAGGGATCATCTTAAGCTAACTTAAATGATTCTTTAACAACACATATCATTATCAATGCACTTAACAACATCAATTCACCAATAACAAGAATTACAAGTTACAATTAAACATTGGTTGTCAACTTGGAATTTAATGCGAAATCAATTAGTGGAAGACTTGGACATCGCGTCTCGGACTAAACCAAGATCAAAATGGTTATTTCGGGCATTAACCCATTGGAAAGACCACCCTAGTGCACACTATCTCAATTGGGGAGAACTCATACCTCCCGCACTTTCGCCAAACTTTAGCTATGTCACCTTAACAATGTCCCAAGAGAATCCAAAATATATCAAGTTCAAAACTTATATATAGATAATAAGGCATATCAACTACCTTACAAGCACAAGTACTTTGAAACCACACAAACCATGTCTTAGGGTTACAAGTCTAGAATGGCATGCTAATTGACAAGTAATCATCATGATATTATGCATAATACAATACCACCAACTTATCAATTTCAATCATGCCTCAATAATACGATTTACACACTAAATATCAACATTTAAGGCAATAAGCTTCTATGATAATTACAATTAGTAATCCACAAGAACATAGAATTATTATCACAACAACATAGCAATTCAAGTCAATGAAAAATTTCATATAACATTAATAATTCTACAAGAGTTCTATATCATCACTACATGTGAGAATACAAGAATTTAGCATGCTACTAAAGTATATAATCCTTATACATATGGTTTATACATATCATAAACGCTTAAATCAATAAACCCTAAGTCAAGATGTGAGGGTTTCCTATAATATGCAAGATTATCATATTAAAAACATGTATACAATATATATTAAACCCCAAGGATTATAAAACACTTAAAATATAAACATACTACCACCCCTACCTCAATAGAGAATTGAATCTCTATAATTCAAGCAACCAAGCTCTAAATGGAAAACAAGTTTAGGGTTAATGAAGAGAAGAGTGAGAGGAAACTTTTCTCTTCCAAGGTTTATGGTCTAAGGTGAGTGGAAGGAAGCCAAAATGAAGAAGAAAGCATTTAACCAAGCTTTTCTCCAACGGTGTCTTTGTTAGGGTTTTGAAGAACAAGTGAAAATGAAGAGGATGAAGGTGAAAATGGTGAGTGGAGGGTCTAGTAATCCTCGACTCACTATGTGCTCTTACACTACCTCTCACACACACATCATGCAAGTGATCGGTTGGTCAATCATACATCAACCTTCGCAATAGCACGAATCATTGTAAAATAGGGCTATTGGTCGGGTAAGTCGAACCACTGGGACTGCGCTAGTCTTACGGCAACCTTAGTGTCTAGAATCTTTCTAGAATGATGAGGGGGTGTTCATAAAGGTTTTGTTTGTTGTCACTTAAATTAGGAATTTAAAGTGCATAAAACACTAATTTGTAAGGAATTTAGGATGAAATAGAACAATAGAGAAGAGACTAGGGAAGAGACTCCACAACCATCAATAAGCATGCTAGGATATGATTTACTTAGGGGAATAACATATATGTATAACCATGGGATGCAACAACACAAATTATTACATTCCCTTCAAGAAATTTATGAAATCAATAGGTAAGAATAACCTATCAAAGCATTGCATGTTTTGGTTACCTAAACTAGGTTGTAACCTTAGACATACTCACTAAGCATAGAGTTATCAAGCCCTTAATCACATAGTAGAAGCACATGACATAGAATCCAAGAATAATCTATCAAAGGAAGATCCTAAGCAATAGATTATCAAATCTCCTAAATATCATGCCATTAACAACACTTCCATAAACTCCATTCCATTGTCACTATGAAAATGTAGCAATATAATCATAGGAGAAAAACCATCTAAGACAAGATATTTAACTCAAGATGATTATGTATAGGTATTGAAATTCATTACATCAAATGAAGAGCTCTAGTTCATGGAAGGATTACATACATATATTAACCCCCAAATATAAATCAAAACAAAGCAAAGCTTACAAAATGGAGCTTCATCACCTCCCTAGAGGAGGTTTAGTTACCCATGGTGGCCCTAGATGAAGGAAGAAGCAAGACTTTCCCCTCCATTTTCGAGCTTCCTCCTTGAAGCTTCAAGAACTCCTCCTCTTTGCTCTCTTCTCCCTCCTCTAATCTTATAGAATGAAGCTTATGAAATGTGTGGCTCTTATCCCTCTTATCTACCACCAAACTAGGCTCTCTCTCTCCTCCAAAAACATCCCCAACCACCTCATAAAAGAGGGCCATCCAAAATTGGAAATTTCAGAGCACAAGTGGGCTGTCTCGTGGAGCAAACTGCCCAAATTTCGAGTGCTCGAAATAGGGCCTCGAGCACTCAAATTTAGTGTAAAAAGCCCCATGCTTCACTTGCTCCGCCCAGACCTACTTTGATGAAATGGCCATAACTTTGCACTCTGAACTCCAAATGACGAACCGTTTAAAGATTTGGAGAGCTGATTCAGAGCTTTAAAAACTTCATGTTTTGATGAAGACCCAAATCTGAATTCTGGTTGGTCAAAAATGGGGAGAAAGACAGTACTTTAGTGCTGCCAGGCAGTTCTGCGCACCTCTGGTAACAAGGCCATAACTCTCTGCTCCGAGCTCCGAATGATGAACCGTTTGAAGATTTAGAAAGTTAATTCAGAGCTCTAAATCTTTCATACTATGATGGAAGTCCAGTTATCAAGCTTTCTGGGTTAAAATGGCGAGCAAAGTCCTGACTCCATTGCTGATCTCGTGAAGCAATCTTCCCTAATTTTGAGCACTCGAAAATTGGCCAGAATGCCCTATGCTTGGTTTGCTCCGCCCGTAACTTTGCGCTCTGAACTCCAAATGATGAACCGTTTGAAGATTTGGAAAGCTAATTCCGAGGTCTAAAAACTTCATGTTTTAGTGGAGATCCAATTCTCAAGGATGGTTGGTCGAAAATGAAGATCAAGGCAGAATTTCATTGCTGCCAGGCAGTTCTGCTCACCTCTGGTAACAAGGCCATAACTCTCTGGTCCGAGCTCCGAATGGTGAACCGCTTGAAGATTTGGGAATCTAATTCAGAGATCTAAATATGCCATTTTATAATGGAAGTCCAGTTCTCGAGTTTTCAAGGTCAAAATGGCGAGCAAAGCCCAGGTTCCACTGCTGCCAGAAATTCAGCATTGTGACCTTTGATGTTCAGAACTCCACAAAGCATCCTTCTTGCTTCTTTTTGGCCAATGAACCTGAAAATATGCAAAAATGTGCATATGAAGGTAATCTACATAATTAAACAAACAATGGACTTAAATAATGCAATTAAGGGCGCTTGAATATGCAATATTTGGCGCTTATCACACCCCCAAACTTACATTTTGCTAGTCCCTTAGCAAAACTACAATGAAAAACTTAATGAAAAGACAACCATGGGCATGCTACTACAAAAATATCATCCATGGTAAAATGAGATATATACATAGCTCAAAAATAACTTGAAACAGAAAAAGAGCTAGAGATGGGGTCATTGGGAAGACTACCTTGCATATATGAAGTATTGATACTAAACACATTTCAACATGCGTGTATCAACATCATAGATTATATAAATAACTCAATTGTCATCTCTTAAATGGAAATCAACTCTACTTCAGTGAAAGTGAATTGGATTCTCAACATGCGGCTTTTACTTTCTTTTCCAATTCCAAGGCACAAGTTTTCAAATCATTGAATTCCCCTTTAAATGAGGTCCCTAAGGCATGATTTTATTTACAAGAAAACTTTTGTTGCTTGTTGACAATTTATTGTAACTCATAAGCGAAACATAGAATGGTTGTGCAATGCTGAAGTCCCTTAAGCTTTCTAACCAACCCATGTAGCAAGCGTTAGGCCAACAACTCCCAAACCAGACGGCTTTAGGGTGCTAAGTGTAGAGACACTCCATAGGGCTTAATAGCTCGAGTTGGAAAGGCTCCGAACTCCACCGAACCATGCTTATTACAATTTTTTTTGAATGACCATGCAATGTTTAAGTCCTTTAAGCTTTCTAACCAACCCATGTAGCAAGCGTTAGGCCAACAACTTCCAAACCAAACGGCTTTAGGGTGCTAAGTGTAGAGACACTCCTAGGGCTTAATAGCTCGAGTTGGAAAGGCTACGAACGTCAACTGGTCATTTTTTTCTTTCTTTCTCAGTTTTTTTTTTTTTTTTTTTAGACAACTTAAAACATGCCAAAGATATTCATCTATCAGGTTCATCAAATCAAATTAACTAGGTCAAGGTCAAGGTCGATCAAGTTGCATGCCTCACAGTTAAGTTTCCAATGTGCATCTGTGCATTGTGAAGCTTAAAAGAGTGTCAAATCTAGCGAGAATTTAATTGAGACATTTATACAGACTAATTTGAACCTATATGATCATTTCAACTCAAATTTTTCTTTATTTTCAAAAATGTCAATTGCTTCTATACACAAGGTATTTAACATATGCTTCGTCTCCAACAGGTTTCAAATTACAATATCATTGCTTAGCAAAAATGCAAAACCAAAAATGCATAAATGCACCCCCAAACTTGAATGTCACATTGTCCTCAATATGAGAAGACAAGTAAATGAAAATAAGAACAGAGAGGGTTAAAGAACAATAATACCAAGCGGAGTGAGGAAGGCAAAGGTTTCCATCTATGTGAATGTGCAAGTGCTTCCCCCAAACTTGGACATGAAGACCTAGCAAAACACAACTAATATACAAATGTAAAAGCATAGGCTCTTAAGGAAAATCAAAACAGAATTAAAAACACTAACCTGAATTGTAGTGCAAGATAAAAATCCAAACAAAACACAAATGCAGACATTAGCCACAAGTGTAAAATGGATTGCAAAAGAATGCCAAAAGTGTGCCATTTTTTTTTTTTTTTTTTCAATGGCATGCATAAGAGTGTTGTGGAGGAATTAAGGATGGGGTTGATTGAGTGTGAAGGGTGGTGGGTGGTTAGGGAGTGAAGGTGCCGAGAGAGAGATGGTGGCATGCATGGTGGGGTGAGGTGAGGAAGTTTGGTGAGGTTGGTTGGATGGTTGGGAAAAAAGAGGATGCCGAGAGGGGCATGCATGGGGTTGCATGGTGTTGGTGTGTGTAAATGTCGAGAGAAAGAAGGCTTGTGTGAGGGTTGGTTGGTGAATAAGAGAGGGGTGAAGCTTGGGGTGGTGGTCGGTTTGGTTGGTGTGTGCATGGTGTTGATGTGAATGGTTGGGATTGTGTTGGGAGGGTGGTCGTGGAAGGCATGCATGGTTGAGGATGATGAGGGGTTGCCAAGAGGTTAGTTTGTGGGTTGAGGTGGTGGAAGTTGATGGTGCATGCAAGATGCCAAGAGGGTGGGGTTGGTGTTGTGTGAGGTGGTTTAGGAAGGTTGGCATGCATGGTTGGATGGTGCCGATGGTGGTTGGTTGCATGGTTGGATGCCTTGGGTGAGAAAGAGATTTTGAGCACTCGAAATGGGATTTCGAGTGCTCGATTTGAAAACAGAGAGTTCGGTATGTTGGGTTGTAGTGGGATAGCAGCTGCGAGCACTCGAAGCTTGGCCTTCGAGTGCTCGAATTGGAGACAGTGGTTGCGGGATGTTGGGCTGAAAATTTAGAGCACTCTAAATGGAAGCTAGAGTGCTCTAAATGAAGGCAGTGAGCTTGGGATTGATGGTTCACATTTAGAGCACTCCAAATGGGAGCTAGAGTGCTCTAAATGAAGGCAGTAGCTTGGGATGAGATTGGTTCACATTTAGAGCACTCTAAATGGGAGATAGAGCGCTCCAAACTTGGGCAGTGAGCATGCAAAATTGGTGTGGTAATTTGGAGGGCACGAAATTGGCTCAGTAGGCTAGGGGGTGAGCTCGGCTGTGAGGACTGAAGCAAGAAGTGAAAGGGAAAACATGCAAGACAGTGAGCACCATGGAAGTTGAATTTGTTGCAATGGAATATGGAATGTGAGCAACATGGAAATGGAAGCTGTTTAAAATGGAGTCCATGCATGGAAATTCCATGCATTTGCATTTGCAATCTCATTCCATAGGAGACAGTGAGCACTATTGCATGCATTTTCATGCATTTTGATGCATTTGCAACATCATTCCAGGAATTTTGTAAGTTGGCGACTTGGAAACAAAAAATTTTGCATGTCATTCCCATGGAATGGAAGAATTTCTAAAAATTTTCAAATTGTCTCATAATGCTTGAATGAACTGAAGAAAATTTTCAAATTGCATCATCTTTGGAAAATTTCCAGACTTTGAATGAATTTGAAAATTTTGGAATTTTTGAATATCTCTTCAATGCAACATCACACAATTCATGGAAAATTTTTAAAACTTGCAATGTCAATCCAATGCATGGATTAATTTTTTGAAAATTCTTCAAACTTTGCAATTGTGCACCAATGCTTGGATGAATGTAGAAAAAATTTTAAACTTGGCAACTTTTCTCTAATGCATGGAATTTTTTTTTAAAAAAAAAACTTGTCAACCTCAATCCAATGCATGGATGGAGCTTCTTCCTTCTTCTCAACATCTCCAATGCATGAAAATTTTCAAACTTTGCAACAATTTGGGAAAATTTTCAAACCATTCCACATCACTTTAAGCTTTTGCAACCTCACACGATTCATTGAAAATTTTTGAGAATTTTTTTTTTTTTTTTTTTTTTTTTTTTTTTTTTTAAGAATGCAATAAAAATGAGAGTTTATGCACATGAGTAGCATTCCAAAGCCAATGAAATTGCCGGATAGAGGTGAAAATTTCCAGGAGTGAAAGAAAAAGTTTCAGAAAGTCTAGGAAAACCTAATGTGAAGTTTGGAACGCAATTAGAGACACTTTCGGAGGAGGTCAAATTTTTGGCTTTCCTTAGCGAATTTCCAGAAAACTCAAGGCTCAGGTAATTTTATTGGGAGAGGGAAGCTTGAACATCGAAAGAATTTCTTCCCTTACTTTGCTAAATTTAATGTCGATAGCTAGACGAAGTTAGAGCAGGCACTAATCCTCAAAAATCTCGATAGCTAGACACACCGAGATCAGGTTAGTCCTCCTTACCCTATACCATGTCTCTCTAGAGATTCAAGCTTCCCTAAGTAAGAAAGTTCGTTTGGAAGCGAAAGAAAAAGAGCTTGAAGATAAAAGTTGGAAAGAGGTAATGGAAAGACCTCAATCCACTCTTCATCCTCAATGAAGAACTTTGGACTATGGGGCTGATTTGGATTATAGGAAGATGGATTAGGTGAAGGTGCACCAAGCAACGACTTATGAAGGGTCATATTGAGCACGGGAATGCTCAACAAGTTATCCTTCAGACTTTCAACATCCTCCTCACACTTATCCGGCAGTTCGGGCTCAATAGCTTGAGATAACTCAGGAGAAGGAATGAGATGAGATGCAAGCTCCCAAGAAAGAGATACATTTGATGTTGACCAAGGAAGAGAATGAATAGGTGGATGAATATTAAGTAAAGAATTCACCTCCGAAATGGAATTGTCAACATTAAAATCCTCACAATTGAAATGAGCCAAACAAGCTTTTAGAGGATCCTCCATTGAAGGAGGTGCATCAAGCAAAGGATTATTTAGGGGTTGTTCTGGAGTTTTAAAGTATGCAATCTCATCATCTTTTTCCTCATTTTTAACCACAAATTCTTCCATTTTATGAGTGGCAACAATTTGATCTTCAACCACTATTTCATCATTTTCATATGTGATGACCACTTGATCATTCTCATGATAAAAGTTATTAGGAGTAATCTCATCATTTATAGAATTTTCTTTTGGATTGGCCATAAATTCAAATGAAAATGTTTCCTCCTCTTCATGATTTTTAGCATTAATCCTTTGTTGAATTTGAGATATTTGGTCATCTATCATTGCACTAACTTGGGACTGGTGATATGGTACCACTTGATTGATAGACTCTACTGTGGATTGCATGCTAGCAAAGGAAGCCAATAGTTGATTGTTGGAGTCCATCATTTGCGTGTGCATAGACTCCATCATTTGTTTGTTAGCAACAATTAGCTCATCCAATGGAGACGGTGGAAAAGGAGAAGAGGGCGGGAAAGAATGATCATTAGGTTGAAAAGGTTGCATATGAGATTGTGGGGTTGAATTTCCTATGTCATGCCACAAGAAGTTTTGTTGGTCTCCCCAACCCGAGTTGTAACCATTGAAGTATGGATCACTACCCGGTTCAAAGAAATTTTCATTTGGTTGTTCTAGATAAAAATCCGAGAATTGTCTTGTTGGAAGACAATCTCTTGTATGATGTGAATTACTAGAGCAAAAAGCACAAAACGCATGTGGTGTGTAGAATTGAGTTGGGAGATAATTATCCTCCATCTAGGAGTAATTCAACAACACACAAAGCAATCAATACAACACTTCATCACCATAACCTCCACATATGATATTCCCTTTCTCCTCAATTATCAAGACAAAAATTAAATTGGCCACGACAAGGACCGATGCTTGAACACGAAATTTAAACAGGATAAGAGCCTCAACAAGGGCTTCACAACTAAACTAAAACTAAATTTAACACATGCACAATATTCACAACTCGAAACTAGAAGTCACGAGACTTACCTGGGGTCCTCTAGACTTACAATTTGCTAGCATTCCCCCGGCGAGCTTCGAGTCCCTAGAATCTTACAACACTTAAAACATTGAGATAGTCAAAACACACAAGAAATATTCACAAGACACAATATTCACAATCAAACTAAAATTAACCCTAGAACTTAAGTCGCTAAACCGTTTGCAGTCCCCGGCAACGGCGCCAAAAATTGATCGGTTGGTCAATCATACATCAACCTTCGCAATAGCACGAATCATTGTAAAATAGGGCTATTGGTCGGGTAAGTCGAACCACTGGGACTGCGCTAGTCTTACGGCAACCTTAGTGTCTAGAATCTTTCTAGAATGATGAGGGGGTGTTCATAAAGGTTTTGTTTGTTGTCACTTAAATTAGGAATTTAAAGTGCATAAAACACTAATTTGCAAGGAATTTAGGATGAAATAGAATAATAGAGAAGAGACTAGGGAAGAGACTCCACAACCATCAATAAGCATGCTAGGATATGATTTACTTAGGGGAATAACATATATGTATAACCATGGGATGCAACAACACAAATTATTACATTCCCTTCAAGAAATTTATGAAATCAATAGGTAAGAATAACATATCAAAGCATTGCATGTTTTGGTTACCTAAACTAGGTTGTAACCTTAGACATACTCACTAAGCATAGAGTTATCAAGCCCTTAATCACATAGTAGAAGCACATGACATAGAATCCAAGAATAATCTATCAAAGGAAGATCCTAAGCAATAGATTATCAAATCTCCTAAATATCATGCCATTAACAACACTTCCATAAACTCCATTCCATTGTCACTATGAAAATGTAGCAATATAATCATAGGAGAAAAACCATCTAAGACAAGATATTTAACTCAAGATGATTATGTATAGGTATTGAAATTCATTACATCAAATGAAGAGCTCTAGTTCATGGAAGGATTACATACATATATTAACCCCCAAATATAAATCAAAACAAAGCAAAGCTTACAAAATGGTGCTTCATCACCTCCCTAGAGGAGGTTTAGTTACCCATGGTGGCCCTAGATGAAGGAAGAAGCAAGACTTTCCCCTCCATTTTTGAGCTTCCTCCTTAAAGCTTCAAGAACTCCTCCTCTTTGCTCTCTTCTCCCTCCTCTAATCTTGTAGAATGAAGCTTATGAAATGTGTGGCTCTTATCCCTCTTATCTACCACCAAACTAGGCTCTCTCTCTCCTCCAAAAACATCCCCAACCACCTCATAAAAGAGGGCCATCCAAAATTGGAAATTTTAGAGCACAAGTGGGCTGTCTCATGGAGCAAACTGCCCAAATTTCGAGTGCTCGAAATAGGGCATCGAGCACTCGAATTTAGTGTAAAAAGCTCCATGCTTCACTTGCTCCGCCCAGACCTACTTTGATGAAATGGCCGTAACTTTGCGCTCCGAACTCCAAATGATGAACTGTTCAAAGATTTGGAGAGCTAATTTAGAGCTTTAAAAACTTCATGTTTTGATGAAGACCCAAATCTGAAGTCTGGTTGGTCGAAAATGGGGAGAAAGGCAGTACTTCAGTGCTGCCAGGCAGTTCTGCGCACCTCTGGTAACAAGGCCATAACTCTCTGATCCGAGCTCCGAATGATGAACCGTTTGAAGATTCAGAAACTTAATTCAGAGCTCTAAATCTTTCATGTTATGATGGAAGTCCAGTTCTCGAGCTTTCTAGGTTAAAATGGCGAGCAAAGTCCTGACTCCACTGCTGATCTCGTGAAGCAATCTGCCCTAATTTCGAGCACTCGAAAATTGGCCAGAATGCCCTATGCTTGGTTTGCTCCGCCCGGACCTAATTTTGTAAAACGGCCATAACTTTATGATCTAAACTCCAAATGATGAACCGTTTGAAGATTTGGAAAGCAAGTTCAGAGCTCTAAAACCTTCATGTTTTGGTGGAGATCCAATTCTCAAGGATGGTTGGTCGAAAATGAAGATCAAGGCAGAATTTCATTGCTGCCAGGCAGTTCTGCGCACCTCTGGTAACAAGGCCATAACTCTCTGATCCGAGCTCTGAATGACGAACTGCTTGAAGATTTGGGAAGCTGATTCAGAGTTCTAAATATACCATTTTATAATGGAAGTCCAGTTCTCGAGTTTTCAAGGTCAAAATGGCGAGCAAAACCCAGGTTCCACTGCTGCCAGAAATTCTGCATTGTGACCTTTAATGTTCAAAACTCCACAAAGTATCCTTCTTGCTTCTTTTTGGCCAATGAACCTGAAAATATGCAAAAACGTGCATATGAAGGTAATCTACATAATTAAACAAACAATGGACTTAAATAATGCAATTAAGGGCGCTTGAATATGCAATATTCGGTGCTTATCAGCAAGACTAAACCATGAGCCTACACTTGTCACTAATCTAATGCTCCTTCCTAGGCTTAATCTTAAGCCTACACTTGTCAACAATCAAAGCCAACATATGCACCAATCCTAGGCCAACAAGTGGGTGATCTCCACCCTCCAAATGTCAAGAGGTTACACATCCAAGTCACTCCACCCCATTGCTAACAAGTGGCACCATGAGATTGTGACACTTGTCACACTTTCCAAAAATTGCAAAAAGGTCATTTTTGAAAATATATTGCAAAATGGTCCCTAAAACGAAAAATAATTATTTTACATAATTACACTAAAACCCCAAAAATAAAAAGAATTACAAGAAAGTATGCATTCATACCCTTTATGAAAAAGTAAGCAACTAGAATGTATTTTCTACAAAAGTAAAAATACAAATGTCATGGAAATAAAATATCATGAATGCATGCAAAACCGGAATCAAATCTGAGCACAAGAAGTGATACCGAAGGGTTTTGTCGGGGACAACATGATGAACAAGAATCCGAAGGAAGCCCCATGAAAATCACAACTTGACTTCTAACCCAAACTCAAGAAATGGTCAGAAATGAATTCTAATAAGGGAGAAGGTAAAACACATCAAGGCCTACGATAAATGTTAAGGCCAAAGAGTTTTCACTGAGGAGATCAAGTGGAGGAGAAGAAAGAATGAAGGCAGCCCCTTGGGCTCCCACGACTGTCGGCCAAGAGGGTGGAGAAGATGATGGAAATCTGACTTTTTGACTTAAGACCCCCAATTTATAGAAAATCTCAAAAAGTGCCCCGAAAGGGTCCCGCCGGGTCCGGAAAAGTGGAATTTGAGCAAACGCGTTCAAATGAGAAAATATGAACAACGGAAGAAACAGCATCAAAAATCGAGTCACGAGCAGAGAGATATGCCCCGAACAAGTTCGGTGGCAACTAGGGTCAGAAACTCTGAAACTGGAGAAAAATGACCAGAACGAAATTCTAAGAGTACACGACTCGATGAAATAAGAAAATGAATCCTGTACGAGGATCTAGGCTTCAGACGAGGTATTTTTGCAATAACTTTCATTAATTGCACAATGACCCCTCCAAAAAGGGTTAACTGCACTAATGACCTAGAATGAAAATATCTTCCAAAAATATTTTCTTAAAAATTCCTAAAATAAAATATCTTCAAAACATATTTACAAAAAACACCCCAAGAAAAGAAAATAATTCCAAAGAACTATGCATCCATGCCCCTGTGGACACCGGGAGCAACTAGAGTACTTTCTTGCAAAAGTAATGATACGTATTTCATGGAAACCACTAAGGATGAAGATACATAAAGTCAAAAACTAACTCCGAGCACGAAAAGCAAGGTTTTGCCAATAAAATGACAAACAGGGAAAAGACAGAATAGGGAAAATGACGAAATAGGAAAAAAGGACAAAAAGTGAATAGTATTCGAAAAGTGAAAATGTGGAAATGACTTGGTCCTTAAAGGAAGTTGTCAATTCAAATGAAAAAGTCTCAGGAACCATTTCCAAGCATTCAAGGCGACACTATGAGACGAGAAACTGAACTTAGAAAAGAAAATTAAACGGAAAAAATTTATCCGTAAAATTTCAGAAAAAGAAAAGGGAGGCAAATGACCGGGTCATTACACGCCTAGTGGTCCATGATGTTGATGCAGTCTAGAAGGGAATGTAGTTGAGCTAATAGATGTGTGTCAATAATAAATTAACCACTCGCAATAGAATGAATCCTTATAGGATAGGGCTATGTTGAGGGTGTCGAACCTCAAGGACTATGGTGGTTTATCGAGTTTTCAATTAATACTATTTTAATTTTTAAAAAAAATGATTTGATTTGTTGTGTTGTGTTGCAATTCAATAATATAAAAGAAAATAAATGGAATAAAAAGATTAAAATCAAGAGAAGAAATACTTAAAGATTAACTTCACCACGAATCTCATACTATGGTCAACTATTTAACCTTGGGATTTCAATATTTATGTATCATATAGAATTAAACTCAATAACATTCGTTTATTTTAGATTTAAAGAAAGATGTTTCATTGAACTTAGCTAACTATAACCTATCTTCGGTTGATACGAATTATCTACCTATCTACTTCAAACTAATGTTGCAGTATAACTCGTATTCCCTAAGCATAGACTATGAAAGAGATGAGTCATGAAAAACGTTTGAATACCATTGCATGATCTCCATTTTTATGTCCGACAGGGCTCCGCCAGATATCGCCCAATAAGAATGGGTTGAGAATAATTTAAGAATAATTAAATCTAAGATAAGGTATTAATCATTCAAAAATTATTTAATAATTAAAACACCAATTGAATTAAGCAATTGTCCAAAATCATTCAATCAAAATACATAATATATTAAATTCCCAAAGTATAGAACAATCAAACCATAGTATTCGGATTCGGGCTACATCAATGCCCTAAGAGAGGAATTAGCTGTAATACCCCTAATTTTAAAATGATAGTCTCGGTATTTATTTATTTTTTTTAATTAAATTTTTAATTGTTTATTTAATTATTTGGCTACTTGTTTGTGTGTTAGGTGAATTATTTGTTTATATGTTATTTGAATTATGTGTCTATGTGTTATTTGAATTATGTGTCTGTGTGTTATTTGTTCAATTAGATTAATTTGTATTTGTTTATGTGTTATTTGTTTAATTAGATTGTGTGTAAATGATGTATTTGATAAGTTGTAAATTGAATGATTAAATATTTTATTTTATTTTATGGTTATGGTTAGTAGTAATGAGCCAACAAATTGGGTCCCATGAACTACTTGGATAGGAGGTTGGATGGGTATGGATTATTACCCATGGATGGTTGTGTATGTATATATATAGAAATATATTATATACATATATAAAGGGGAAAGTAATTTATAAATTACTTTTATGGTAACTTGGGTATTAATATTTAATCTGATGTATATGTTTTATATTTAAATAATAAAAATATACATAGATTTGATACGGGTTAAGTTTTAAGTTACTTTATAATATTACGGTAACTTAGGTATTATTGGATAATCCATTAATAAATAATGGGATATGTATAATTTATTTATTTAATAAAGACAATCATAAATTATATACTTAACAAATTGTACTTAATTTTTTAATAATTTAATTTTTATTTTTTTTTTTAAGTCAATTTGGATTGGGAATTAAGATTAGGGTTAGTTATATTTAGCCTATAAATATATAGCTATAGATCTCTACAAATATATCACATAATATTTTCTAGAGAGAGAGAAAGCTAGGGTTTAGGCCAAAGTATTAGGCCGGACCAAGGAGGAAGGTGGAGGGTTGTTCGAGGGTTATAACAAAAGTAGAGGAGTTCTTGACGGTAGTCATGATCGCCAGGAAAACTGAGAAGAAGGAGTTAAAGTTTCAATTCGAAACCTAGAGGCAAGTTCTATCTCTAACTCTTTTCTCTTAGACTTGTGTTCTGTGCATGCCTAGGTAGTCTCCAGGATTTAAACAGATATTAAAAGTAATCTGTTAATCATGCTTGAATTGAATTAATCTAGTAAATATTATTTTTTCTAAGGTTGTTCTTATGCATAAATTGTTAAATTCATGATTCGATTTAATTGTTTTGTGAATTAATTTTATGTTTTATATGAGGTTATGTTATATCTGTATGTGGATGGAACTTAGAAACATGCCTAGGATTCCTTGAAATAAAGAATGAGTGCAAAATGAAGTTCTGGTTGTTTTCGCGTAACAGTTCGGACCGCTGTTACAGTGCTCGAGCCTTGGGGGCAAAGCTCGAGCCTTGGGATGAAAAGCTCGAGCACTTGGTTGTGATGCTTGAGCAACTAGTTGTAAAGCTCGAGCATTTGGTTGTGATGCTCGAGCGACTGGTTGTAAAGCTCGAGCATTTGGTTGTGAAGCTCGAGCATTTGGGGATGTAAAGCTCGAGCCTATAAAGGAAAGCTCGAGCAATTAGGATAAAAATCTTGAGCCTGTAGACGGATGCTCGAGCCTTGGACAGGGTGCTCGAGCCTTGGACAAGGTGCTCGAGCCTTGGTTGGTAAATTCTCGGAAACAGCGTTGTATTAGTTATAGATTGGATTTGTGGAGTCCTAAAACATTAAATAAGGACTAAGGATGATTTAAATAACATTTAAACAAAGTATAGAGGATTGCTTTAGTGATTGTATGCCAAAAAATATATCAATCTGTTTAAGATTCTGTATGTGTACGAAATGTGACATAGGAAACTTAAATAAATTATAAGTTGTCCTATGTTGTGTTAGCATAGTATAATATTGTTATTATATTTAACTTTGGAATTTTAGATGTACTTCTGAAATTGTTACATCAATGGTTGGATTATGTGGATTTAGTGCACCAGTATGAGATGGTGGCACTCTAGGGATGGATTAACTCTTGGTGTCAGGTCAACTAAACACGTTGAATGATAAACTGGATTACTAGATGTTACTTATGTCGTGTTAAGGCAGCGAACAGTTGAGCGGCACTACTATGGTTTTTGGATGGATTTTAAATATGTAGTTATGGTACCACGTTATGAGCTTGAGTCTTAGAGTCAATAGTTAGGGAGTGTATATGCATTGGGATGTAGAGCTAGCTATGATGGTTTGAGGTGTACCTTGCTAGGTCTAGGTACTCATGCCCACTTCAGGTGCGTTTTGCATGTTGCCTACTAGTCAGGTTAAGACTGACCTGTAGTCCAGTGAGAGTCCTTTAGTGTAGATATATATATAGTTGTGGACTATATAGTTATTGTTGAGTTATCTAGGGTGTATCTGCGTATCGGGTCTCTGTTTGGACTGTAGTTGGAATATAACTTGTTTGTGGGCCTAACCCACCCTTATTTTTCAGTTATGCGTCAGAAGTAGGGATCGTTCATGTTGAGCAGGAAGCATCTACTTCACTCTTCCGGTTTATCTACATAGGAGTTCCTTTATGTTTCAGTTTCCTGATGTAGACAATTATTATTGTCATTTGTTTAGTTTGGATTTTCTAGGGGTCCACACAATATGGATTCCTGAGTTGTATTTATGGAGGATCAGTTATAGTAAAATGTTTTAATTTCAATAAGAATTTATTCTGAGGAGTTTGGATTATCATTTTAGTTTCTTTTCAGCATTTTTATTTATTCTTATTTATCCTCTTGTATTCTGTGTTCGATTATTGCTGATTTATTTTGATATCTTCGGGTAATCGGGCGTAGGTCTTGCCAACCCGCATTTGGAGATCTGGGGTATAACAGTTGGTATCAGAGCACTCCAGGTTCAAGTGTCCTTAGGAGTGTTTTTTGTTATATGACTTCCGCGTTACATCTCTTAAAACTTAGAGCCATATTAGGATTCATTGTACTCTATTTACAGTTTGTTAAGAGGAGTTGAGGTTAATTATATTCTGTAGTCACAGAATGGTTGACACGAGGAGGAGGATGGGGTCCGAAGTGAAAGCAATATAGACCCAAAGGAATAAAGGAGTAAGTTATCAATTTCTTTGCCAGACGGTAGAATTTGAGATCGAAGGTCTAGTTCCGCATTGAGGTTACTTTAAAAGTATAAAGCCAGGGAAGGATTTAGGTGTACGTGATTGGTCACCGCATATCAGGGCTACAACGACTTCAGTTGATCTCAAAAAGGAGATAAACAAGGAGTAGGAGCCGAAGATGATCCTAATGAAGGAGATTTCAGAGTATCCATGAGAGCAGGTACTACATCTCGAAGATGGTTGATCGCGTGAGGTAATCTTAATTGCTATTAGTATAGCGAATGTTATTTGTAGAATTGGTATTGATGAATCTACATATAGTTAAACTTTCTTATCATCTCTCAAGGAGAAATGTAAGAAGTACTCTTCAGGAGTTTGGGGATCTAATAGAGTTCTTATCCGCATAAAGAAATGATTTTATATCACGTTTCGGAGAGTATGGGGATTAGGGTGTGACGTTCTAAGCTGCTTTAGAAAGCCACGTTAGACAGTTTGCATTCCGTGTATAAGGAGGATGAGGGTTAAGCTTTTGGTATTTGCTTAGGCAAACGGATGTTGCTTTTAAGCTATGTATAAAGGATATGTTTCGAGGTTGGATGAGTACCTACGAAACTATAAAAGGAAATTATGAAACAATCTGGTAAGGTTGATTTCAAAGGAGTCTTTCTTTTC
Organism: Cornus florida; assembly: GCF_030987335.1. NCBI lineage: Eukaryota > Viridiplantae > Streptophyta > Magnoliopsida > Cornales > Cornaceae > Cornus > Cornus florida. Next base: position 52,828,755 of record NW_026775574.1, on the reverse strand, counting down.
TAGAAAGAACGATGTCCTAAGTAGGAGTATATTTTGTTTTTGTGTGTTATACGTGTTTTAATTTTCGTTGATTATTTTGGGATGTGGTATGTAGTTACATTGGGGACACAAGTTTGTGATCAGCCAACTATTATTTTTCATAACATGGAGTAATAACGTTATTTACGCTAGATTTGGGAGCATGCGGTCATAGGATTTGGTAGAAACATATAAATCTAGCCAATCTATTGGACCTGGACATGCGTCATTATTGTATATTTTTTGGAATGGGATAGTTAAACCATCACTAAGAGTCAAATAATCAAGAATGATTAGATTCATATACTTTACGGTAGGTATGGATTCGTCTCTTTTTACAAGGCCATGATATTGGTGGTTGTTGATGTTTTGGCATTCGTGAGGTTGTTGTCGTGACCCGAATTTTTATCAACCCGGTGGGTCAACGATAAACTGAACATTGACCCGATAACGGATCCAGATGCAGAAGCAAGAAACAAGACATTGGTCTCACAAGGCACAACACACCTCTAAGACCCTAAGATGACCTTCCATGAGGTCAGGGAACTCAAAGAAACAAGGTGTGAAGGCAAAAGATCAGAAAATAACAATTAATCCCCTAGGGACAAAGTAGTTATTTCTGAAGGTATGAATTTAGGTATCATTGATCACACCACTAGAAAGACAATGAAAAACAAATCATGATGGACTCAAGAATCGCATGATTCGGAGTCCGAATGAAGGAGAAACGACAAGATGAAAGAAAACGAGCAAAACCCGTTAATTAAGGGCAAAATGGTCAATTTACAATTGAGAAGGGAGATTGGACTCTAAATAAGTAAAATGAGTCCCACAAAACCTAAACCAATCATTACAAAACATTCCAAGAGGTTCCAAGAACATTGGACAAGAATCCCACGAAATGCCCCTTCCCAGTTTAAACAAAAAACTGACACCTCTCACTAAAACATGAATAACTTTCACTGTGATTGGAGTTTTAATGCATAGTTAATTTCATTGGAAATATGATTTCAATATCATGAATTTAGGCTCAAGAATCACCCCATTTGGGTTAGGAACGAAGGAGTTATGACCATTCGAAGTCGTAACAGCAGTGCTGAAACTAGACTGAGGCTACTCCCGGGATCAGGCTATTTCGATCGACCGAAATAACCTATTAGACGACTGAAATGAACACAAATCATGCTGAAAACAAGTTTTTAAGGCTTGGTTGGTTCGGTAGACCGAAATGAACCATCGGTCGACTGAAATAAGCCATTAGTCGACCGAAATGGCCTTGAACAGTGAAAATGGCTACTGGAAATGCATGTTTTGAAGTTCAATCAAAAACCATTGAGCTTCGGTCGACCGAACTAGCATTTTGGTCAACCGAAATGACTCGAGGAAGTGCAAAAATTTCATGTTATGCACTCAAGGCTGAAAGTTTACTTGGAAATCCCCATGGCATATTCAATTCACATAATATGCAAGTGTGTGATGATGTGAACATGCACGCAAGTGTAATATGGATATTTAAACATGCTATAATGGCCTACGGCCTCATTCCATTCCATTTACAAGATTTGACATGCCAAACCTCTAAAGTTAGGAAAATTACATTTCTAAGGCAAAACTTGAAGTTTAAGTTACATACATATGAACTTAAAGGTTTGTGGCCCTTGGCCTCATGTCATACATGTCAAATACATTAAAAAGAGTGTACTTATGTACACTTTACATACATAGAATCAAGAATACAAGTTTTGTCATGTGAAGCCACAAATCACCCAAGCAATGAAATCTTCAAGTCTTGAGTCCTGTACCGGAAATATGTCCCAGTAACGTAAGGGTGAGCAACATAAAGCTACTCGTAGGAGATGAGCATGCATCGACCTAGCGTTTTACAGTTTTATCACCTTAAGGTGAAACATGTCGAAGGGGCTCATGCCACCTAATGTCTATGTCACAATGAGACTAAAGGAGCATCCTAAGCTACCTTAGAGCACTAAAAACAAGAATCATGTTATATATACATATATGAAATAAGTCAAGATTTGGGATAATCCAAAGAACACGACAAAAGCATACTCGGAATCGGGAACAAGACATAATATCTATGCTAGTAAACGAGGATAGAATACACGACATGAAGTATGCTTGAAATTACGAATGAGGCATAATATCTATGCTAATGACAATATTAGAGCATTCTAATTTACACGACATGAGTCATACAAGAAGTCAAGAACAAGACATAATATCTATGCAATTTTTAACACGATTGGAGCATTCCAATTTAACAAGACGAGATTTATACATGAGTTCAAGACAAGGCATAATATCTATGCTAGTAAACAAGATTGGGACATTCCAACTAGCAAGGAAGGAGTTATACATGAATCAAGAAGAAGGCATAATATCTATGCAAAGACAAGGCATAAAACCTAAGCAAGGATAAGGCATAAAATCTATGCAATTAATCAAGAACGGGATAATCCATATAGCACGATAGTAGGTATACTTGGATATGAGTTAGCAAGAATTACATTATCAATGCAATTTACATGATTGGACTACACCAATTGACATGACATGAAGTATACTTGAAATCATGAATGAGGCATAATATCTATGCAAATGACAAGATTAGAGCATTTCACATAATACGACAAGGTTTAAATCTTCAAGGAATAACAACTTGAAATTTAAAGAGTGAAATCAACCAATGTGGAAACTTGGATATCGCCTTGATTAAAACCGTACTCTTAGGATCACTTTAGGGTTACCAGCCCAAGGGTACCTTCTCCTAGTCTTGGGATCACTTTAGGGATTATCAACCCAAGGGTACCTTCCCCTATTCTTGGGATCACTTTAGGGATTATCACCCAATGGTAGCTTCCCCTATTCTTGATTGATATCCCAAGTCCCAAAATCAACAAGTTGTGCAAGTCAAGATTGTATCAAATACTAGAAACACATTAACCACGTTTCTTGCACAAGCAAGATTTTGGAACACGCAATTCATGCCCTAAGTTCGCATTTATATGATATGATGAATATCGAATCTTCAGTGTGCGATTCGTTACACGCTATGCATGAAAGATGTTAAATGCGAAGTGTGCAAATCATTACACAAGGCAAGTCCAATGTCAAGTCACAAGTTCATTCTAAGCAAGATACAACCATGTGAAATAAGTTCTATACAAAGGAATTAATTAAATATAGGTTTCAAAACTTATCCGATTATTCTCGATTTGATACACGTGAATGAACTTGTCATGGAAAACATGAATACAAGGTTAGAAACTTAATCTAGCTCATGGAACCATTGAATGGATTTTAATTAATTCTTTTAATTAAAATCTCTAGATTTTGAAAGTCATCCAAATGACCTCAATTTAATATATGTTATACAACATGTCAAGACTTGATTTACTAGCATGATACAAGTACATTCAATGCAAGGTACGGCTATGAGTATTAAACTTTAATACTAGAAAAAAAATAATAAATGAAAGGTTTCAAAACCTAATCAAATATTCTAGATTAAACATATGTGAAACTACATAGCATGCGCATCATGAATATCAAGTCGAAATTCCAATGGAGTGAATAGTACACTCGGAATAAATTAATTAATCAAATAATTAAATATTCTCTTGATTTTAAAACACATCCGAATGCTCTCAATTTAATCTATGTTGAAGAGCATGCTAGGGCCTAATATAATATGCTAACACATATTGATTTAAAGCTAGTTAATGCCACATGATTTAATCTTTCACTTAAGATAAATATTAAATAAAAGCTTTAATACTTATTCAAATGCTCTAAATTTAATACACGACAATGAGCATATCAGGGGGTAATATAATATCATGATACATGTTTAAACCAAGTCATAAGCAACCGGGAAAATCAGATCCAGCACAAGAAAAATAAGTAATAAAATCTATAGATTTTATATTTAATCATGCAAACAAGTTGTATGAGCATCACAAGCATGCTATATAATAAGAAAAATAAATTATAACACCCCCTACCTCGATTTGATATGAAATCTTAAAAGCCCATCGAAACAAAAGTGCTCCGAATTCGACGATACCGAAGAGTTTTGTTGGGGACTACACCGGGAACAAGAATCCGCAAGAAGCCCATGAAAGTCCATACTTGACTCCAAACCCGAACTCAAAATTTGGTCAGAAATGGGTTCTAATAAGGGCGTAAAATGTGCGGCATCAAGACAAGCATTAAACGTTACGGCCGAAGAGTTTTCACTCGAGGGAAGTGACAGGAAAATAAAGAAGAAGACCGGCAGCCATGGCCAGCCATGAGAGGGAGGAGAGAGAAGAAAAATCTAATTTTTCTCTTTAAGTCCTCTATTAATAGAAAGCGCCCCAAAGGGTCCCGCCGGGTCCGGATAAGTGGATTTTGAGCAGACGCGCTCAAATGGCAAAACTCCATGAACAAAAAAGATTCAGCATGAGAAAATATGAACAAAGGAAGAAACGGCATAAAAAACTGAGTCCCATACAGAGAGATATGCCCCAAACAAGTTTGGCGATAATCAGGGTCAGAAACTCTAAAACTAGAGAAAAACGACCAGAACGAAATTCTAAGAGTACAAGACTCGATGAAATGTGAAAATGAATCCCGTATGAGGATCCAGGCACCAGACGAGATATTTTTGTAATAACTTTCGTTAATTGCACAAAGGCCCCTACAAAAAGGGTTAACTGTAAAACTGCCCCAGAATGAAAATATCTTCCAAAAGATATTTTCCTAGATACCCCTAAAATAAAATATCTTCAAAAGATATTTATGAAAAACACCCCTATAAAATAAAAGAGTTCCAAAGAATTGTGCATTCATGCCCCTTTGGACACTTGGAGCAACTAAAGTACTTTCTTAAAAAAGGGAAGATACGTATTTCGTGGAAACCACTCAAGATCAAGATATGTGAAGTCAAAATCTAACTCTGAGCATGAAAAGTGTGGTAGTGCCAAAAACTGATAAACGGGGAAAAGACAGAATAGGGAAAAGGACGAAATAGTGCATAGTGTCAAAAAAAGAAAAATCTGGAAATGACTCAGTCCTCAAAGGAAGTTATCAATCCAAACGAAAGAGTCTCAGAAACCATTCCAGAGAACTCTAGACGACACTATGTGACAAGAAACAGAGCTGAGAACAGAGAATTTAAACGGAAAAAAATTCATCCGTAAAATTTCAGGAAAAATGAAAGGGAATCAAATGACCGGGTCATTACAATCTACCCTCCTTAATGGAATTTCATCCCGGAATTTGGAACAATCCGGAAGAGAACAGAACAGGGACCAAACAAATGATCAAACCAAGGACAGCTCATAGAGCACTAAAGGACAACCCCAGAAGTTCCAAGATCAACTGAAGGAACACGAGACCATGAACTGAGACAACACCTCATACGAATCGGCACGTTAACTCAATGTTAACCACCGAGAGAATCCCCAAGACAATGAAATGTTGGAACACGATAAAAGAAGAGAGTAACAAGGTAGTACGAACCGTGACCAGAACTCGCCCACACTTACTCGTCAGCAAGGTAGCATGATAGTATAAGGCACTATCTCATAACATGCCCTGAACCAGGTTAACTCAGAAAAAACCATGGATACCAATGACATCCATGGCAAGGATGATCATTACTAAAAGCACTGCGAGAACTAGGCATCTGTGAGAGTTGGGGTAGCTAATCCCAAAACTCTGATAACAATGTCATAGCACCACTACACTTAAGGCCTTAGACCCAGAAGTCACGAAGGAGAAGGAAATGAAATGGTGCCGCCCTGGCCCACGTCTCACTTCACCAGACAAGAACTGTGATTCTACGCTCACATGAGCCTTACTCGCATCAATCGACAGAATAGACAAGAAGGTTCCCTACATGGTTCCTTACAGAATGAATTTCTCCTATCCAATGAAGAAACTCGTGAAACAAGAATGCATCCAACGGATAAGACAAATCCTACGAAAAAATGTCAAAATCTGACATAAGGTAAACAGGTAGCATGCAACACAGCATAACTATCTACTCATACAAGTAGTAAACAAGTTGCCACATAAGCAAATAGACATGTTATGAAATCAAAACATGTTATCAAGAAACACGTAGGTACATGGTACGACAACACAGTCGTTACAACACGCGAATGAAAAACGTAAGGTATGCCGACATACGTCGCATATAGTCGTGCTGACATAAGAACTCAGACATGATATCACACCAAGACATGATAGTGACACAGACCATGTTATTAGAAAGCATGTATACACATAAGGCATGCTTAATAAGTAATAGATGTCTCAAAACACCTGAACATGTGAACATGTTATCATACAAGACATGCTATCAAATAAGACATGTTATCAAGATACAAATGACATATCAAAGCAAAACAACGTGAGCATGATATGCGCCCAAAACCCATCGTCCAAGGTATTTGATCCCGGACGCTCTGATACCACTTGTCGTGACTTGGATTTTTATCAACCCGGTGGGTCCACGATAAACAGAAGATTGACCCGATAACGGATCCAGATGTGGAAGCAAGAAACAATACATTAGTCTCACAAGGCACAACACACCTCTAAGACCCTAACATGACCTTCCATGAGGTCAGGGAACTCAAAGAAACAAGGTGTGAAGGCAAAAGATCATAAAATAACAATTAAGCCCCCAGGGGCAAAGTAGTTATTTTTGAAGGTATGGATTCAGGTATCACTGAGTGCACCACTATAAATACAATGAAAAAAAATCATGGTGGACTCAAGAATCGCATGATTCGGAGTCCGAACGAAGGAGAAACGACAAGATGAAGGAAAACGAACAAAACCCATTAATCAAGGGCAAAATGGTTAATTCACAATTGAGAAGGGAGATTTGACTATAAACAAGTCAAATAAGGCCCACACAACCTAAAACTATCATTACAAAACATTCCAAGAGGTTCCAAGACCATTGGACAAGAATCCCGCAAAATGCCCCTTCCCGGTTTAAACAAAAAACTGACACCTCTCACTAAAACATGAATAACTTTCATTGTGATTGGAGTTGTAATGCATAGTTGATTTCATTGGAAATCTAACTTCAAGATCATGAATTTAGGCTCAAGAATCACCCCATTTGGGTTAGGAACAAAGGAGTTATGGCCGTTTGAAGTCATAGCAGCAGTGCTAAAACTAGACTGAGGCTACTCCCAGGATCAGGCTATTTCGGTGGACCGAAATAACCAATTGGATGACTGAAATGAACACAAATCGTGCTAAAAACAAGTTTTTAAGTCTTGGTTGGTTCAGTAGACCGAAATGAACCATCGGTCGACCGAAATTAGCCATCGGTCGACTGAAATGGCCTTGAACAGTGAAAATGGCTACTGGAAATGCATGTTTTGAAGTTCAATCAAAAACCATTGAGCTTTGGTTGACCAAACTAGCATTTCGGTCTACCGAAATGACTCGAGGAAGTGCAAAACTTTCATGTTATGCACTCAAGGCTGAAAGTCTACTTGGAAATCCCCATGGCATGTTCAATTCACATAATATGTAAGTGTGTGATGAAGTAGAATGCACGCAAGTGTAATATGGATATTTAAACATGCTACAATGGCCTATGGCCTCATTACATTCCATTTACAAGATTTGACATGCCAAACCTCCAAAGTTGGGAAAATTACATTTCGAAGGCAAAACTTGAAGTTTAAGTTACATACATATGAACTTAAAGGTTTGTGGCCCTTGGCCTCATGTCATACATGTCAAATACATTAAACAGAGTGTACTTATGTACACTTTACATACATAGAATCAAGAATACAAGTTTTGTCATGTGAAGCCACAAATCACCCAAGCAATGAAATCTTCAATTCTTGAGTCCTGTACCTGAAATATGCCCCAGTAACGTAGGGGTGAGCAACATAAAGCTACTCGTAGGAGATGAGCATGCATCGACCTAGCGTTTTACAGTTTTATCACCTTAAGGTGAAACATGTCGAAGGGGCTCATGCCACCTAACGTCTATGTCATAATGAGACTCAGGGAGCATCCTAAGCTACCCTAGAGCACTAACAATAAGAATCATGACATATATACATATATGAAACAAGTCAAGATTTGGGATAATCCAAAGAACACGACAAAAGCATACTCAGAATCAGGAACAAGGCATAATATCTATGCTAGTAAACGAGGATAGAAAACACGACATGATGTATACTTGAAATCACGAATGAGGCATAATATCTATGCTAATGACAATATTAGAGCATTCTAATTTACACGACAGGAGTCATACAAGAAGTCAAGAACAAGGCATAATATCTATGCAATTTTTAACACGATTGGAGCATTCCAATTTAACAAGACGAGATTTATACATGAGTTCAAGACAAGGCATAATATCTATGCTAGTAAACAAGATTGGGACATTCCAATTAGCAAGGCAGGAGTTATACATGAATCAAGATCAAGGCATAATATCTATGCAAAGACAAGACATAAAACCTAAGCAAGGACAAGACATAAAATCTATGCAATTAATCAAGAATGGGATAATCCATATAGCACGATAGTAGGTATACTTGGATAGAAGTTAACAAGAATTACATTATCAATGCAATTTACATGATTGGACTAGACCAATTAACATGACTTGAAGTATGCTTGAAATCACGAATGAGGCATAATATCTATGCAAATGACAAGATTAGAGCATGTAATGACCTGGTCATTTGACTCCCTTTCCTTTTTCTTGAAATTTTACGGATAAATTTTTTCCGTTTAATTTTCCTTTCTGAGCTCTGTTTCTCATCTCATAGTGTTGTCTCGAGTGCTCGAAAAAGGTTTCTGAGACTTTTTCGTTTGGATTGACAACTTTCTTTGAGGATCGAGTCATTTCCACATTTTTCGTTTTTCGACACTATGCACTATTTCATCCTTTTCCCTATTCTGTCTTATTCCTGTTTGTCAGTTTTTGGCACAACCTCACTTTTCATGCTTGGAGTTAGTTTTTGACTTCACATATCTTGATCTTGAGTGGTTTCCACGAAATACGTATCTTCACTTTTTCAAGAAAGTACTCTGGTTGCTCCCGGTGTCCATAGGGGCATGGATGCACAATTCTTTGGAATTATTTTCTTTTCTTGGGGTGTTTTTCATAAATATCTTTTAAAGATATTTTATTTCAGGGGTATCTAAGAAAATATCTTTTGAAAGATATTTTCATTCTGGGGCAGTTTTGCAGTTAACCCTTTTTGTAGGGGTCATTGTGCAATTAACGAAAGTTATTGCAAACGTACCTCGTCTGGTGCCTGGATCCTCGTACGGGATTCATTTTCACTTTTTGTTGACTCGTAAATTCATACAATTCCGTTCTGATCATTTTTCTCCAGTTTCAGAGTTTCTGACCCTAGTTTGCGCCGAACTTGTTTGGGGCATATCTCTCTGCTCGGGTCTCATTTTTTGATGCTGTTTCTTCCATTATTCATATTTTCTCATTTTAAATCTTTTTCATTCATAGAGTTTTGCTGTTTGAGCGCGTTTGCTCGAAATTCACTTTTCCGGACCCGGTGGGGCCCTTTCAGGGCACTTTTTGAGATTTTCTATAAATAGGTGCCTTGAAGAAGAAAAATCTGATTTTCTTCTTCTTCCTCCTCTCCTTGCATGACCAAGGGCAGCCATGGATGCCCATGGAGCTGCCACTTTCTCTATCTTCCTTTTTCCCACTTTTTCTTGGTAGAAATCATTCGGCCTTTACATTTGTTGTTTCCCTCGACGTGCTCTACCATTCCCCCTTATTAGAATCTATTTCTGACGAAATTTTGAGTTTGGGTTTGGAGTCAAGTTGTGAATTTCATGGGGCTTCTTGCGGATTCTTGTTCCCGGTGTAGTCCCCGACAAAACCCTCCGGTATCGTTGGATTCAGAGCCGTTTCGTTTTGGTGGGCTTTTGAGATTTCATCTCAAATTGAGTTTGGGGGTGTTATAATTTATTTTTATTGTCATATAGCATGCTTATTATGCTTGTACAACTTGTTAGCATGATTAAATATAAAATCTAGAGATTTTATTATTTATTTTTCTTATACTGGATCTGATTTTCCCGGTTGCTCATGACTCAGTTTAAACATGTAGCATGATTTTATATTTCCCCTTGATATGCTCATTGCCGTGTATTAAACTTACAATATTTGAATAAGTATTAAATGTTTTATTTAATATTTATCTTAAGTGAAAGATTAATTCACATGGCCTTAACTAGCCTGAAATCAATGTGTGTTAGCATATTATGATAGGCCCTAGCATGCTCTTCAACATAGATTAATTTGAGAGTATTCGGGTGTGTTTTGAAATCTAGAGAATATTTAATTAATTGATTAATTAATTTATTCCGAGTGCGCTATTCACTCCCTTTGAAATCCGACTTGATATTCATAATGTACATGCTATGTAGTTTCACATATATTAAATCTAGAATATTTGATTAGGTTTTGAAATCTATCATTTATTATTATTTTTTTCTAGTATTTAAGTTTAATACTCGTGGTTGCATCTTGCTTAGAATGAATTTGTAACTTGACATTGGACTTGCCTTGTAATCTAGACAATTTAATCTCTTAAGTAGATTAAATTTCCTTATATGTTTCCATCGTGTTAATCATGCCTCGTTAAGAATTCTTGTTAAACTTGTGAACTTGACTTGAATTCCATAAATCTTATTCTTTTTATCAAGCATCATGAACACTTGTATCTTGGTTTCATTAATGTACTTAATGAATATGCACATTTGTCTTGGAGTGATTTAATTACACATGTGTTGCTTAGAAATTAATTAAATCATATACTTATACTTGTGGTATGTTTACTTCAATGAACTTCATGTGCTATACATATCTTGGTTGTTGTCTATATAGTTGCATACTATGATTTCTTGACATTTCACATGTCATTATAGTTGAGTACTTAAGGCATGACTTGTGTGTTCCAAAATCTTGGTTGTGTATGAAACGTGGTAAATGCATATCTTGTATTCTTGATACTATCTTGACTTGCACAACATGTTGATTTTGGAACTTGAGATATCAAACAAGAAATGACATGGCTAGGACTTGGTTCTAGTACGGGAGATAGAGAGCTCCCTATTATCAGTGCGCATTGGGGGAAAGGTACCCTTGGGTTAGTAGCCCTAAATTGATCTCAATTGAACGGTTATCTTATAATGCACACTAGGGGAAAGGTACACATGGGTTAGTAGCCCTAAATTGATCTCAAGAGTATGGTTTTAATATGGGCGATATCCGAGCTTTTCACATTGCTTGATTTCACTGTTTAAATTCCAAGTTGCTATGCTTGAAGATTTAAATTTGTCGTGTATGTGAAATGTTCTAATTTTGTCATTAGCATAGATATTATACCTTGTTCATGATTTCAAGTATACTTCATGTCGTGTATTCCATTCTTGTCTACTAGCATAGATATTATGCCTTGTTCTTGCTTCCGAGTATGCTTATTGTCTTGTTAATTGGATTATACCAATCTTGCTAAATTACATTGATAATGTGATTCTTGCATTCTAGTATAAACTTGTCGTGTTCTTTGGATTATCCCAAATCTTGACTTGTTCCATATATGTGTGTATACCATGATTCTTGTTGTTGTACTCCATGGTAGCTTAGGATGATCCCTGAGTCTAATCTTTGACATAGATATTAGATGGCACAATCCCTTTGAACTATTGCATGTCAGTCTAAAAATCTTAAAGAAATCGAGTCGATGCAAGCTCATTCTCTACGAGTAAACTTGTTAGTCTTATTTACTCACCCTAAAGTTACTGGGGGTTTTGATAGGTACGAAGACTTGGTCGTGATGCTTAGCATTCATCGGGATGGCTTATAGCTTTTAGTTTCCATTTTCATGCAAGTGTTAGCATGGAAATGGTATTTTGTAGCTTTATATGCTCAAACTTGTATTCTTTGATTCATGTATCTAACGTGTACATAAGTATACCTTTTTTTATTGTATTTAACATGTATCAAATGAGGCCGGAGGCCAATGACATGTATCTTGCATTCTATGCACTTTCGTTTTCGAGGACTTTTACAAAAATAATGAAAAATGCTAAGTCATTGTCGCATAACTTTTGCATCGGGTGTGGGAATTCCATTTTTATTCTTTTATAGGGTCTTATAAATCATGTTTGAAGTGTGGCCAAGGGCCAAATGGTAATTTGAGATCATTTGATAATTTTGGTTTTCAAATTTCCCCTTTTTTGTTCATTTTTGTCTCTTTGCCCGTTGGGGGGTCGGATTTTGCATCGGTGGTATTTTTAAGTTATGGACCATTGTAGCGTGTCTGAATAGGTAAGTTATGTTTGCGTGCATGGTCGTTTTCAAGAAAAATCTCATCTTTGGTGATTTGAGCTTCCTATGGACTTATTTCAAAATTTTATTGCATAATCTGATCTAGGGGCATTCTAGACCTTTTATATCAGTTTTATTTTATTCTTTCAATATAGTCGCTTAGAAAATATGATTTTAGGGGGGGTTTCTTTTTCGTGTTTTCCCAGAATATGTCGTCTTGGTATCGGAAATCCATCGCAAAGTTCAGCTTCCAGATTTCATAGCAGCTTTTTGAGCCCTCTTGTTCAGATTTCTTGGAAGGGCATTTTGGGCATCTTATAGTGAGTTTTTTTCATTTTTCCTTATAGGTCACGTATAAAACTCAATTTTGATGGGGGTTTCTTCTTTGTGTTTTTCCATAAAAATTCATCTTCTAGCCCGTTTTTGCTCTTAGTTGCAGACAGTCACTGTAGCAACTTTTAACCCTCTTGTTCAGTTCTGATCTAGGGGCATTTCGGGAATTTTCTTTAGAAAATAAATTCCGTTCTTGACATGGTTACATAGAAAACATGATTTTAGGGGGGGTTTCTTCACAACATTTTTCCAGAAAATGTCATCTCGAACCCGAAAACCCCGCGCCAAAATCTGATTTCCTGTGCGCATTTGCGCTATTTGAACAAGTCTGTTGCAGGGGCATTTTGGGGATTTCACGTCAAAAATAAAATTTTCTTTTGACATGGTCAGCTTGAAAAAATTATTTTGAGTGGAGTTTCTTCTTCATGTTTTTCCAGAAAACATCGTTTAGTACCTCAAAATGGCACACGAACTTCAGTAGTTTGCCCAAGTTACTATTCACGGCCGCGGCAACGTCAAAACTTTGTTTTGACTTTTCTCTTCCATCCGGACTCCGAATCAAGTGATTCTCGAGTTTAACTTGATTAATTTTTTGCTATCTTCCCAGTGGTTTGCTCGATAGCACCCGATTTTATATATTTTCAAAAATGACCATTTTGCCCCTAGGGGCTTATTCGTCATATTTTCGATCTTTTACTTTTGCGTCAATTCTCATTGAGTTCCACGACCTCATGGAAGGTCATCAAAGTGTCTTAGAGGTGTTTTGTACCTTGAAGGACCGATGTCTCGTTTCTTTTGCTTCCGCATCTTGGATCCAGTCCGGGTCGTCACAGAACGTACTAGGTTGAAAAATCCAGGGTCGTTACAGAGCATTTCACATAATACGACAAGATTTAAATCTTCAAGGAATAACAACTTGAAATTTAAAGAGTGAAATCAACCAATGTGGAAACATGGATATCGCCCGGATTAAAACCGTACTCTTGGGATCACTTTAGGGTTACCAGCCCAAAGATATCTTCCCCTAGTCTTGGGATCACTTTAGGGATTATCAACCCAACGGTACCTTCCCCTATTCTTGGGATCACTTTAGGGATTATCACCCAAAGGTACCTTCCCCTATTCTTGATTGATATCCCAAGTCCAAAAATTAACAAATTATGCAAGTCAAGATTGTATCAAATACTAGAAACACATTAACCATGTTTCATGCACAACCAAGATTTTGGAACACGCAAGTTATGCCCTAAGTTCGCATTTATATGATATGATGAATGTCGAATCTTCAGTGTGCGATTTGTTACACGCTATGTATGAAAGATGTTAAATGCGAAGTGTGCAAATCATTACATAAGGCAAGTCCAATGTCAAGTTACAAGTTCATTCTAAGCAAGATACAACCATGTGAAATAAGTTCTATACAAATGAATTAATTAAATATAAGTTTCAAAACTTATCCGATTATTTTCGATTTGATACACGTGAATGAACTTGTCATGGAAAACACGAATACAAGGTTAGAAACTTAATCTAGCTCATGGAACCATTGAATGAATTTTAATTAATTCTTTTAATTAAAATCTCTAGATTTTGAATGTCATCCAAATGACCTCAATTTAATATATGTTATACAACATGTCAAGACTTGATTTACTAGCACGATACAAGTACATTCCATGCAAGGTATGGTTATGAGTATTAAAGTTTATTACTAGAAAAAAATAATAAATGAAAGGTTTCAAAACCTAATCAAAATTTCTAGATTAAATATATGTGAAACTACATAGCATGCACATCATGAATATCAAGTCGAAATTCCAATGGAGTGAATAGTACACTCGGAATAAATTAATTAATCAAATAATTAAATATTCTCTAGACTTTAAAACACATCCGAATGCTCTCAATTTAATCTATGTTGAAGAGCATGCTAGGGCCTAATATAATATGCTAACATATATTGATTTAAAGCTAGTTAAGGCCACATGATTTAATCTTTCACCTAAGATAAATATTAAATAAAAGTTTTAATACTTATTCAAATGCTCGAAATTTAATACACGACAATGAGTATATCAAGGGGTAATATAATATCATGCTACATGTTTAAACCAAGTCTTGAGCAACCGAAAAAATCAGATCCAACACAAGAAAAATAAATAATAAAATCTCTAGATTTTATATTTAATCATGCAAACAAGTTGTATAAGCATCACAAGCATGCTATATAACAAGAAAAATAAATTATAACACCCCCTACCTCGATTTGAGATGAAATCTTAAAACCCCACCAAAACAAAAGTGCTCCGAATCCGACGATACCGAAGGGTTTTGTCGGGGACTACACCGGGAACAAGAATCCGCAAGAAGACCCATGAAAGTCCAAACTTTACTCCAAAACCGAACTCAAAATTTGGTCAGAAACAGGTTCTAATAAGGGCGTAAGATGCGCGGCGTCAAGACAAGCATTAAACGTTAAGGCCGAAGAGTTTTCACTCGAGGGAAGTGGCCGGAAAATAAAGAAGAAGACCCGCAGCCATGGCTGCCATGGATGGCCGGCCAAGAGAGGGAGGAGAGAGAAAAAAAATCTAATTTTTCTCTTTAAGTCCTCTATTTATAGAAAAACCCTAAAAGCGCCCAGAAGGGTCCCGCCAGGTCCGGAAAAGTGGACTTTGAGCACACGTGCTGAAACGGAAAAACTCCATGAACGAAAAAAGATTCACTATGATAAAATATGAATAACGGAAGAAACGGCGTCAAAAACTGAGTCCCGTGCAGAGAGATATGCCCCGAACAAGTTCGGCGACAACCGGGGTCAGAAACTCTGAAACTGGAGAAAAACGACCAGAATGAAATTCTAAGAGTACATGACTTGACAAAATGTGAAAATGAATCCTGTATAAGGATCCAGGCACTAGACGAGATATTTTTACAATAACTTTCGTTAATTGCACAAAGGCCCCTACAAAAAGGGTTAACTAGAAAACTGCCCCAGAATGAAAATATCTTCCAAAAGTTATTTTCTTAGATACCCCTGAAATAAAATATCTTCAAAATATATTTATGAAAAACACCCCAAGAAAGTAAAAGAGTTCCAAAGAATTGTGCATTCATGCCCCTATGGACACTAGGAGCAATTAGAGTACTTTCTTGAAAAAGTGAAGATACGTATTTCGTGGCAACCACTCAAGATCAAGATATGTGAAGTCAAAATCTAACTCTGAGCACAAAAAGTGTGGTTGTGCCAAAAACTGACAAACGGGGAAAAGACAGAATAGGGAAAAGGACGAAATAATATATAGTGTCGAAAAATGAAAAATGTGGAAATGACTTGGTCCTCAAAGAAAGTTGTCAGTCCAAACAAAAGAGTCTCGGAAACCATTCCAAAGCACTCGAGACGACACTATGTGACAAGAAACAGAGCTCAGAACAGAGAATTTAAACGGAAAAAAATTCATCTGTAAAATTTTCGGAAAAAGGAAAGGGTGTCAAATGACCGGGTCATTACAGTTGTGGTAAGTAAGGACCACATTAACGCCACGATGATTTATCAGAGGTGCTGGATTTGCTGAACATTTTCTTAGAAAATTCCAGAAGTTGCCACCAAGTCTGAAGAAGGATTTAGCACTGGTTTAGGTACTTATTGGAATGACGCCAAATGCGGATTGTAGACTGAATAAAACTTCATCAGTCTATTCTTAATCAAGAATTTTATTCATGAGGGCATGTCATTAGGTGGAATTGCTGGTGTTGCACAGGGAAGAGGAAACTAAGTTTTTTCACTTACATAATTAATATGGAATTTTTTTATAAGTCACAATTTGCAACAATTAGCTATTGCTTGGAATTGATGACTTATTTGGAGAATAGAGGGATTCCATATTCTTTTGAAGTTAGACAAAGATGTCGGATTGACACTAACTTGTCTTAAAGATGCAGGGTGTGTCAAAGACAAGATGGTGAGACTAAACACCTATATAACAAGGAGAGGTGCACGGTGCATGTGGAAAGGTTATAGCTAGATGACTATTGATAAATGGAATTACCAATTGACTTTCAATATCGGTAAGTTTATCACGGATCAGTGGGGGATAGATGTAGTTGCAGAATTCGCTTTTGAAGATGTTCCAATTTAAACAATGGATACAAATGAAAGCTGGTGGTACCGGATTAACGGTACTTTCTGCAGAAAAATTGGATGGAGAATGCAAGGACTAAGTTTCACAACTCTTAGTTCTTTATTTATCCTAGTGGAAACATGATGCTTCACGGCATGAAGTAGATGTTGGAGGACAGGTAGGAGGAAGGATATAGTAATTTTTCTCTAAGACTAAAATTTATTATATAGTAGAGAAGGACCATCAGAGATCACTAGATCCTAGCAGCTATTTCTATACTGAAGTGGAAATGACAGAGCATTTCATGGCTTTAGTTGAGGGATTGCTGATTTGATAAAAGGGTCAGGATTCTGGCTGGGATATTGGTTGACTGATAAATTAGATTAGCACTACAAGAAAATTGATGTTTTACGACTGTAATTGACGACATGCATAAACAACAAGCCTTTTTATGTGCTAATTTACGACTTATGTTTTAAGTAAGTCATTAAAAGCTAAAACATGGCTATATTAACGGCTTGCATTTAATTAAACTTTGAATTTTCCTTTTAAGGCCTGTATTTTATATTATAACGACTTGTATGCTATATCGTTAATATTTGGCCCAAAATTTCTTCAAAGATCACCACTTTCCCTCTAATATTTGGGCCCAAAATTCTTTTGAAGACCCATTTTCCCTCCAACATGACTTTTTAGGGAAAAAATATTCCCCCACTATAAGCTAATAATACACACCATTGTTTGCTCTCCCTTTGTAAACCCTAAATACATGCTTCGACACTCTGCAGGGCGCTGCCTCCGCTATCGCCTCAGGTGACAAGGTATGTTCATCCTCTTTCTCTCTTCTCTCTCCGTTCATCTCATCATTTGATTTGTTCTAACTTTTGTTCGTTTGATTCGGGCCTTTACCTTTGTTCTAATTGTGAAATGTAGCTTCCAAACTAGAGTTTTTTGTGTGTGTCACTGTGTGTGATGGCTATGGTTCTCTTACTATTTTAATAAATGTGTGCCTTTCTACATGTGTCTTTCATGGCGATCGAGTCCATAATCTATGGCAGGTACCTTTTTTTTTTTTTTCCTCTCCCTAAGTCCACTCCAATCTCACAACAACAGCAACCATACCTCTTTTCCTCATAATTTTTTGCATTTTCACATTTAATCCTACAAAAATTAAGGATCCTTTCTAGTGGGTTGAGCCGTTGAGGTAATAATTAACTTTTCCGATCTCTAAATTATGCTCATACTTAAAAGTGCCAAATAAAGGGCTTTTTTTTTTTTTTTTTTTTGTGTATTTTATTTTTATATGAAGATACATACTACCATTATTGATGTTATTTGAAGTTGGCTCAGCTAGAATACACTATTTCCTGTTGAACTCTGATATCTTCATTTCAGAATTTCACTATTTAGCCTGAGCAATGCAAACCCCAACACCCTTATATATATATATATATATATATATATATAGAATAAAAAATAAAAATAAAAATAAAAAATTGCCAGCTGATTCTTGTGTTAAAACCTATGAATTGGAGCCATAAATCAGCATATCTCAAAAGTATCATTCTTCATTGTCTACCAGATATATATATATATATATGTGTGTGTGTGTGTGTGTGTGTGTGTGTGTGATATTTGAAAAATGACTATTATTTAATATTTTTGCTATCAGCATGAATAAATTTACAATTAATGTATGAACTAGCTTAACTGTACACCTACAATATATATATATATATATATATATATATGTGATATTTGAAAAATGACTATTATTTAATATTTTTGCTATCAGCATGAATAAATTTACAATTAATGTATGAACTAGCTTAACTGTACACCTACAATTAGTCTTGGTGTTTGTGTGCTTCAAGTGTTTGTATTATTTACTGAAAAGGAAAAACTAACCCAATTTTTTAAAAACTATGGAATGAACTACCAATATTCCTGTGAGTCTCTGTTAGCTACTTTATGACTGTTTCATTTATTCTCTTTCCTTATATATTAACCAATAAGTTTGTGATCAGTTAATAAACTATTGAGCTAAAGTTTGAATGTGGTGTGCCTCTGTAGGAAATGGAATGCGAGGGAAAGTTGGAAAGCCGGCATTCTTAGAAGACTGGGTTACTACAATCACCTCTTTAATTGCAGGGGATTTAGCATTCAATGTCACATTTGATTGGGAGGAGGAAATAGGAATTCCAGGAGCATTCATAATCAAAAACTTTCATCAAAGTCAGTTCTACCTCAAGTTCCTCACACTTTATGATGTTCCCGGTTATGGCCGGCTCCATTTTGTCTGCAATTCTTGGGTTTACCCTACTGATAAGTTCAAAACTGATCGCATTTTCTTCGTTAATCAGGTATGAAAATAATACAAGATTTCTGTTTAAACCTTTGAAGTGACCTATTTTAGCTTTTATATATATATGCTTCTCTTAGAAATCACATCATATTTATATTTGCTTTATGTTTATAGAACAAAACATGATACATAAACTTGTAGAATATAGTAAAATTCATGGTTTACTATTACTGTGTAATTAGGATAGATTTTGGCAGCCTAGTAGAAAGGAGAGACAGAGAGGTCAACCGAAACTCTCATAAGAAGCTGCAATTATTTAATGCTGCTTTCTTCTTTTTTCTTTATCCAAGTGAGTTAAATGAGAACTATTAAGAAATTGAAGTATGCACTATAGACCTATATAGGTATGGATAGAATATAGATTGTGTTGCTTCTATTTAATTTATATAATTAAATAATAAAGTGAACAACATCATGAGTTTCATACGTGGTTAAAGAAATTTCAATTTCTTTGTATACACATGCTTATGATATAATTAAATAATAAAGTAAACAACATCATGAGTTTCATATGTGGTTAAAGAAATTTCAATTTCTTTTTATACACCCATGTTTATGTGTTCTTTGTGAATCTATGCCCAATTTCAGTTTGCTTGATTCAGATAGAATTGTGCTGGAGTTATACATTGTTAGTAAGTTAGCCCGACGAAAAGGTTTAAACTCTTGAAAGTTAGTTAGCAAATATGGTTCAAATTAGTTAAGCTCCTTAGGTTCATCAAATTTATTTCAAAATTAAAAGCTTTTCTTGAGTCTGATAAGTAAAGGATCGATATGCTCTCATACCAATTGCTAAGTCAAGGAACCATGACTCGAGGCTATGGCATGTCAAAGTATGAGTGGTGATTTAGACCTAGAGGGGGTGAATAGTGTTAAAGATTAATATTTTATATGCACTAGTTAGTATTACAATGAAAATTACACTAAACGCAAAAATCTATTTTATATGAAAAGGTAATGAACTAGTCTCACTTTTGGTATCAAAATTTTAGTATTTGTAAATATATACATTTGTCTCCTTTTAAAACTAGACTCGGTTATTTTTTAACATTCTATGCACGGATAATATGGTCTCAGTAAGATCGTTCATATATCTTCCTAGCCTTGCCCCTAGTTTTTCCTTACAAACCTCATTTCAGCTATAGGGATATTATGAACAAGTTTATTGTTTGTTTAGCATTATGTTTCATTCTCCATTGTTGGTCTTATTGTTGGCTTACAAATTTCTTAATTATCATGTACTGTCCATCTAAATAGTTGATATGGAAGATTTTTTTTTTGCTTTTCGTCACTTATCAAATGTGAGCTTATTGACCAAAAGGAACTTTTCCTAACTTCATCTCCTTCGCCTTTTCCTTCCCCCTACTTCTTTAAGGCTTTTTAATATTTTTGTTATGTGACACAATTAAATTACTAAACTTGATATTTCTTTTTTATTACAGAATGTGATTGAAGAATCGATTATTACAGTCAAGATATTGTACAGACAAAAGGGAGCCAATATATATTCAACATCGATGGTTATGTTCTTATTTTGCAAAAGAAGATTGTTTCTTTTCGAATTTAGTGGTTTAGTTTTTCTTCCTTGTTGACGTCATCATATTGGATGGCTAGGAACTTTTTTAATATTCATAGTGGCTTTAATTTTTTTTTTTTTTTTTGTTGACATGGTACTAGACTTGATGTTTTTGATTTAATGAAAAGTAATAGATTTTTGTTATTCTTATTAATACATGTTATGTTATATGTGGCTATATGATATGATGTGCGCTTTATTATTTTCAAATTAAAGACAAGAATCATTTTTCATATTGAATACAGGTGCAAGACAGATTGTTAGTTTAATTAGAAAGAAAATGGATTGTATATAATTTTTTTTTATAAAAAATACACCTTTTGACGACATGCAATGCATGTTGTTAAAAGAAACAAACACAAACACAACATGCTTCGTGTGTTGTTAATGCATGCATAGACGACATCCAAATCAGGCTGTTAAATTAGTGCATATTAATGACGCATGAGAAGAGTCGTAAATGTTTGAAAGCAAAATCCATTTAGTTGTTTAACGACGTCACCTTTTAGCATTAACGACTTGTAAAGCACACCATGAATGATATAGACTTTTCACGGCTTGTTCAATAAGAGCATGCGTATGTAAGTCGTGAAAACCCTATAACGACTTGCATCGCATATCGTTAAAAGCCTTTTTCCTTGTAGTGTAGCTTAACTCTTGTTTATTTTGAACTGGTAGGACTTCAGTTCTACGAATAGAACGGATCATGAGTCAATTTAGATGGATTTCAGTGGGGATTCACATTATGCATCAAGTTCCGTCTGTTGGAAGTAAGGGTGGAAATGAATGCTCTCAACAATCGATAAGATATTTAAATCTTTCAGTTAGTTGATGAGATATTAGTTGAATTTATAGTAGGTGTATTCATAACACTTGTTATTACTAAGGTAGTTGAGAAGGTCAACTCTGAATATCGGAGCTGACCCTGGCGACGATTTACCTTACTCAGATGGAGTTTAAGGTACTAGAGGAGGATTTGGTAGTTTCTGTAAATGTGCTATGATGGTCGGGCGACTAAGATGAAAGGTTTAAAATTTTTCTCGGTGCACTCAAATGGTTAGAAGGTACACCACGACATCAAATGTCAGTTTCGGTGAACAGGTACAGATAGGGACGTGGTTATAATTGCCCTAAGTGTAACATCTGCTAGAAAGGTGGAAAGTTGATTATCGGATATCGTAGGAATCTTTAGCCACTTTCTATAAATGAATATGGTGGTAGGACTAAATAGGAAGGGACGGTCGGTGGGAATTATCGACATAGATTTGAAATTTTTATTCCGTATGGAATTAGAGTGATGGATTGAGTACGTTCGTTTATGAACATTAATTAGAGTAGTGTTCACTTTGGAGTTTCGTGTTAGTTGAGCATTGCACTAATAATGGAGTATGTTATAGCATGTGGATGTCCGTTATTATGGATAAAAGTGCTATTTCGAAGGAAATTTCTGAGGATGTTGGAGAAGTAACTTTGCTTCACATCTCTGGATGAGGGATTTGATCGAGACATTATTTTTGATCAGGAAGGATCTACTTGGGACATATATCCTAGGTTTTCCTAGATAGTTGGAAGTGTTTACTTCACTTTTCGGAGTATTTATCTGTCATATAGTTGGCACAAGGAGGTTGGTGTGACAATGATTGAGGTTTTGTATATTATATTGCATATCTCTCATTTGTTGGTTTTAAATGAAAGTAATGGTTGTACAATTAGACCTTGACTTCAGTTAAGGGTACATCGGAGAGAAATACTCTCATTTGTAGTGGATTGCGCGTGGTTTGGCGGCGGCACTAAGATTTTGTATATAGTTGACTTCGGACACTCAAGTTTTCTATCAAGAAACAGTTGATTTGGATGTCTTTCATATGGGAAGCAATGTGCGGTTCGTAAGAAGGTCAGCTTTTACGTTGACTTTTAGAGGATTGTGTTTATATATTGAGGCAGTCGCCTCTGGATTAGCATTACCAAATCATTAGCGCTGGGTGCATAGGAGTTTTGTGCGTATATTCTATGGCACATGACGGATTATGGATCATTACCTTGTCAAATTGGAAGGATTATGTTATGGTTTGATACAACCTACGCGTTGTGTGAGTATTGTGTTTCTTAACTATAGGAATCATGTATACTACTTGGTATAATGGAGTTAAGTGGAGCCCTCATAATGAGGTTGCTCTACTTGGAAATAGGAGGATGTTTTTCACTCACAGTTTCCAACCATAATGGAAGAAAGTATGGGCGAATTCCGAGGATGAAATTCATTTTGTTAGGGGGGAAGAATGTAATACCCCTAATTTTAAAAGGATAGTCTCGGTACTTATTTATTTGTTTTAATTAAATTTTTAATTGTTTAATTGATTATTTGGCTATTTGTTTGTGTGTTAGTTGAATTATTTGTTTATATGTTATTTGAATTATGTGTCTATATGTTATTTGAATTATGTGTCTATGTATTATTTGTTTAATTAGATTTATTTGTATTTGTCTATGTGTTATTTGTTTAATTAGATTGTGTGTAAATGATGTATTTGATAAGTTATAAATTGAATGATTAAATGTTTTATTTTATTATCTGGTTATGGTTAGTAGTAATGGGCCAACCAATTGGGTCATATGAACTACTTGGATAGGAGGTTGGATGGGTATGGATTATTACCGATGGATGGTTGTGTATGTATATATATAGATATGTATTATGTACATATATAAAGGGAAAAGTAATTTATAAATTACTTTTATGGTAACTTGGGTATTAATATTTAATCTGATGTATATGTTTTATATTTAAATAATAAAAATATACATAGATTTGATACGAGTTATGTTTTAAGTTACTTTATAATATTATGATAACTTAGGTATTATTGGATAATCAATTAATAAATAATGGAATGTGTATAATTTATTTATTTAATAAAGACAATCATAAATTATGTACGTAACAAATTGTACTTACCTTTGTAATAATTTAATTTTTTTTTTTTAAGTCAATTTGGATTGGGAATTAGGATTAGGGTTAATTATATTTAGCCTATAAATATATAGCTATAGATCTCTAGAAATATATCACATAATATTTCCTAGAGAGAGAGAAAGCTAAGGTTTAGGCCAAAGTATTAGGCCGGACCGAGGAGGAAGGTGGAGGGTTGTTCAAGGGTTATAACAAAAGCAGAGGAGTTCTTAACGGCAGTCATGATCGCTGGGAAAACTGAGAAGAAGGAGTTAAGGTTTCAATTCAAAACCTAGAAGCAAGTTCTATCTCTAACTCTTTCCTTTAGATTTGTGTTCTGTGCATGCCTAGGTAGTCTCCAGGATTTAAACGAATATTAAAAGTAATCTGTTAATCATGCTTGAATTGAATTAATCTAGTAAATATTATTTTTTCTAAGGTTGCTCTTATGCATAAATTGTTAAATTCATGATTCGATTTAATTATTTTGTGAATTAATTTAATGTTTTATATGAGGTTCGGTTATATCTGTATTAGGTGTTGAAACACCCATAAGGACTTAATTGTTCAAGCAATCTAGGTACAGATCCAAACTTGACCTTTTTCTCTCTTTTCATTTATTTCTTTTACATTGGTGAAGAACCTTTATTTTATTTTATTTTATTTTACACCTTGGTTTTCAAAATCATCAAATTCACCTGCTCATCCTAGTTTAACATAAATCAGAATAAGACTTCAAGTTTATACCCCATAGAATTCATACAAGTGTGAACATGTGCAAAGTGAAGTATTCTAGGAATCAAAATCATCAAATTGTAACTATATTGACAAAGCGGACCACAGGCCACCAGCTGATATCAAAAATTTAAAAAAATTCCTATTTAGCATAAATTCGGCATACAAGCCATCTTTAACCAATATCAGACTACATATGGATATCACAACAATCAACAGACTCAAAATCATGCTTAAATAGTTAAATTGTATCCTCTTGTGCACAATATATCAACGACAAAATTTTAAAAGGCACTGCCTTACCCCCAAACTTAAGATGCACATTGTCCTCAATGTATGAAAATAGATGTAGAGTTAGAAAGATATTACCAAATACGTAGAACCAGCAAGGATCAAGAATTGATAGCTCTGAGGAATGAAATCATCACCTCACTCCCAAACTTAGTCCTTTATACTTGGCAAAATAATCACACACCACAACACACATTAGAGTATCAAGTATATGGAGTAAAACAGATATATATCATTATGTACAAGTCAAAATTTTTTATTTTTTTTTATCATTTGTTTTTTCAAAACTAACTTAATCTAAAAATAAAACAAAAATACATAAAGAAACTAACCTATTCTTTTTTCTTTTTTTGTTTTTTATAAAAACAAACGTAAACTAACCTAGTTGAAAAAATAAAAGAAAAATCCAAAAATAAACTAAAAACCAAAAAAAACTAAAAGAATAAAAAGAAGAAGAAAATAAATCAAATCAAACTAGAGTACAAACCTACAAGTGCTAAGTTTAACGTCGATAGCTCGACAACATGCTAAGTTTAACGTCGCTAGCTCGACGTTAGGCCACTCCTTAGCCTGTATCCAACAACTCAACTACCTCCCTCATCTCAAAATCAGTCCTATGGGTGATTATGAATTTTGAAACAGGAGGAACTAATGTGGTTCCATCAAGAACCAAGAAAGAATACTCAAGCGTGTCCGGTGGTGGCTTAGGCTCAAGTTTGTGAGAAAACTCACAAGAAAGACAAGAAAGATTCAAAATCAAAGGAGGAGGATCTTTTGTTGGAAAGATGGTGAATGAATCCTTACTAACGACGTCAATAAAGAATGACTCATCTTTCTCTGAGGAATATGGAGTAGCATTGAAGATGTTTAATTTGAGTTTCATGTTCCCAAAAGAAATATCCATAGCCCTAGTCCTACAGTTAATGTTGGCATTCGCTGTAGCTAAGAATGGATGACTAAGGATCATAGGAGTACATCGATTGGGATCATGGACATGTTCTGTATCCAAGGCAAGAAAGTCAATCAAAAAATTAACTTGTCCACTTTAATGAGAACATCTTCAATGATCCCACGTGGTTGCTTGATAGATCGATTAGCAAGTTGCAACACTATTGATGTGGGTTTAAGCTCTCCCAAGCCTAATTGCTCATACACCAAGTAAGGAAGAAGATTAACACTTGCTCCAAGATCAAGAAGTGCTTTGTCTATCACATTGTTTCTAATGATGCAAGATATGGTAGAAGCACCGGGATCTTTGAACTTAGGAGGAGTGCTATGCTGAATGATTGCACTGACTTGCTCAGTGAGATAGATTTTTTTAGAGACTTGGCTTTTTAATTTTCTCTTTTGGGTGTACAAGTCTTTCAGAAATTTAGCATAGGCAGGGATTTGATTAATAACATCTAGGAGAGGAATATTGACTTTTACCTGTTTGAAGACATCCATCATGTTTTAGATTTTCTCTCCTTGCTTACCAAAGTAAGAGGGTCCCTTGAGACGTTCGGCGCTATTGGTTTATAAGTTATCTCAAGGTTGGGAGTAGATGAAGAAGTGACTTGACCTTCAACTCCTTTGGAGCTTGATGGACTAGGATATGAGGGAACATCTGCGGAATGTGGAGTTGGAAGATTAGGATTGATAGGAATCCTATGCCTCTCTTTTTCTACCTCTTTTTCCTCAACTTTATTATCAATAATATTTCCACTCCTCAAAGTAGTGAAGGCATTAACTTGCTCATGACGAGTACTTAAAGGATTAGTCCCAACAATCATGTAAGTGTGCCTGACTGGATTTGCAATTGGTTGACTTGGCATTGTGCCTTCATCCCTTTGAGTCAACACTTTAACTATTTGCCCAACTTGAATCTCTATCTTGGCTATAGATTGGGAATGGGAATGTACCAATTGAGTGGTGGACTTAAAATCATTAATTGCAGCCAAAACTTTCTCTTCAAATTCAGACGAGTACCTAAGAGGAGGACAATCAGGATTAGCTTGGTTCCTGAATTGAGGAGGACAGTAGATAGAAGATTGATTAAAAGAATTATTTAGCAAAGGATTGGATGAATTGTGGTATTGTCCCTGAGATTAGGGAACAATATTGCCTTGGCTTTGATTCTACCATGATATATTAGAATGATTTCTCCAGCCAGGGTTATAAGTATTGGAATTTGGATTGTAACCCGAACTGGAGAATGCAGCATTGGTTTGCACTTGTGGATTTTCAAAAGATTGACCCAAGAAAGGACAATTATTAGCATAATGAGATGGATTAGCACAGACATAACACACCTCTTTTGGCAAAGAGGAGTGCTGAGAAGAACTAATAGTACTGACAGTTGATAAAACTTGGTCAAACTTTTGATTCAACACTTCCATTTGAGTGGCAAGCTCTCTAAATTTTTTTGCTTCATACAAACTTTCAACCTACCAGAAGTGGACTTAGACCTAGAGGGAGAAGCATGTTGAATAGAATTTTCACTGAAGGGCTCAAACAGTTCCCAAGCGTCATTTGGGCTCTTATGAAGGAAACCACCTTTACTAGAAGTATCTACCATGTTTCTATGTGGATCATGTAATCCATCATAAAAGATTTGCACCAAATGCCATTTAGGAATATCATGGTGTGGACACTTTCTCAGAAGATCATTATATCTCTCCCAAGTATCATGAAGTTGTTCACTTGGAATTTGGGAGAATGCCGTGATTTCTTTTCTCATTTGTGTGGTTTTACTCATAATGTAGTATTTTTTTAAGAACTCTTGTTGCAAGTTATCCTATGTGCTTATGGAATTATGAGGTAGGAAATGCAATTAAGTTCTAGCTTTGTCTTTCAGAGAAAATTGGAAGAGTCTCATCCTAAAAGCATCATCAGAAAGAGTAGACAACTTAGTAGTTGAACACAATTCTAGAAATTCATCTATGTGCTTATAGGGATCTTCAGTAGCAAACCGATGGAAAGTTGGAAGCATTTGGATCATAGTAGGCTTGATCTCAAAGTGGATCGCATCGGATTGTGGAAATTGAAAGCAACAAGGGGATGTATATGAGGTGGGAATGAAGTGATCCCTCAATTGTGGTTGTGGTGGAGAAATAGGTGCTTGTGGCACATGTGCCCTATTGGGATTATCACCATTATTAGCCATGTCTAATTTAAGAAATTCTAACAATTTAGGCTAAGTTCAATGGTAACAAATAGGAACAAAAAGAAAAATTTTAAGTGAAGAAAAATAACAAAACTCACAAAAGGTCCTGAAACCGAAACTTCTATTCCTTAAGCGTCTTCGTCCTCGCTGCTAAAGTCCTGCACTTGAAAAGAAAAAAGAAATAAGGTGAGATATCAGAAGGTCCTAAAACTATAAATTAAACTAGAATTAATTTTGAACTCAACAAATCTGTGACACAGTCCTTGGAAACGGTGCCAAACAATTGATGTATGTCAATAATAAATTAACCACTCGCAATAAAATGAATCCTTGTAGGATAGGGCTATGTTGAGGGTGTCGAACCTCAAGGAATGTGGTGGTTTATCGAGTCTTCAATTAATACTATTTTAATTTTTTTTAAAATGATTTGATTTGTTGTGTTGTGTTGCAATTCAATAATATAAAAGAAAATAAATGGAATAAAAAGATTGAAATTAAGAGAAGAAATACTTAGCTATTGACTTCACCTACTACGGTCAACTGTTTAACCTTGAGATTTCAATATTTATGTACCATATAGAATTAAACTCAATAACATTCATTTAATTCAGACTTAAAGAAAGATGTTTCATTTGAACTTAGCTAACTATAACCTATCTTCGGTTGGCACGAATTATATACCTATCTACTTCTAACTAATGTTGTAGTATAACTCATCTTTCCTAAGCATAGACTATAAAAGAGTTGATTATTGAAAAACGTTTGAATACCATTGCATGATCTCCATTCTTATGTCCGACAGGGCAC
Source organism: Cornus florida (assembly GCF_030987335.1). Lineage (NCBI taxonomy): Eukaryota > Viridiplantae > Streptophyta > Magnoliopsida > Cornales > Cornaceae > Cornus > Cornus florida. The sequence goes on along the minus strand of NW_026775574.1, from coordinate 52,800,050 downwards.
CGCCAAATATCATCCAATAAGAATGGGTTGAGAATAATTTAAGAACAATTAAATCTAAGACAAGGTATTAATTATTCAAAAATTATTTAATAATTAAAATTCCAATTGAATTAAGCAATTGCCCAAAATCATGCAATCAAAATACATAATATATTAAATTCCCAAAGTATAGAACAATCAAACCATAGTATTCGGATTTGGGCTACATCAATGCCCTAAGAGAGGAATTAGCTACTCATGACGACGCAAGATATCATCTGTGTTGTTATGGTCTTCATCGCCATGGACCGCCAAAACTCCTTTTGGATCTTCTTCTTCAAAACCCTAAAAGCCGCCGTGAGAGAAATATGAGAGAGATTCCTCTGATATGATGGCCTTGTGCTTCCTTTTATAGAAAAATTAACTTCTAATAGGGTTGGACAGGCTTTTAAGTCTTTTAGGGTAATCTGGGCCCATAAGGAAACAAAGAAATATAATTTTGGTAATTCCCGTATGTATTTACGACTTCCAAGACGTCCATGCTGGAGCTTTAGAGTTCAGGCTCGAGCATTGAGGTTCAGGCTCGAGCATCTCTGGGTTCAGGCTCGAGTATCACCTGCCAGCAACTTTGTCCTGACATTGTAATGCAATTTTAACCTATTTAGAGTGCGACTTTGGAGATAGATATCAGAGATAAAAACATTAGGCTTCGACTCTTTTTTCCAGAGCCACTGACTTTACTCAATTTAAAGTTTTGAGTCAAAAGTTATGGCCAAAATACTAAAGTGGGTTTAGAGTTTTCAGCCATGCTCGAGCCCGAAGTGTTAGTGCTCGATCCTTTTGATTCGTGCTCGAGCCTTAAGGAACAAGGCTCGAGCCTCTCTGGATGGATGCTTGAGCTTCCATAAATGGTGCTTGATCTTCACATTGACACTTAGCCAATTTTCTTCAACTATTTTCCGAAGCATCTTTTTCTTCAACACTTAGAATATTTTTGGGGTTGAACTCTTTTAACACTGCTAGATCCAAGCTTCATGGGCTCGAGCACTAAGTACCATGCTCGAGCATTTGGTACTAAAGGCTTGAGCATAAAGTGATGGTGCTCGATCCTTAAGTTGAGGTACGAGGTCTGGGAGCTTGGAAATTAATTCCTTCAAATTCCGACACCTTGTGCTCGGGCTTAAGGGTCAAGGCTCGAGTACCCTATGGTCAGGCTCGAGCATCCTTTGTTCAGGCTCAAGCCTGAAGGTGCAAGGCTCGAGCCTCAAGACTTAGGCTTGAGATTTGGATTCTAACTTCTTCCAAACTTCACCAGTTTGACTCTCGGCTTGCTTTCGATGACCGGCAATGACGCGGTAAACTTCATTATCAATTTTTTCATTATAACAGCCCGGTTTTAACTACTTCTTTGACGAAACACCTAAAAACATTGAATAAACATAAATCAATATAAAATAGGATAGATGTATCACTTTAGGTTTTAATATATGCGTATTTAGGGGCTTGAATATGCAATATTCAGCGTTCATCATTAACTAGGCCGGATGGGACGCCTTGGAGGTGCCTTGTGGTTGTGGATAGTTAACTAAGCTTCCTTTCGTGATGCCTTAGAGGTGCCTTAGGTTGGATTACACTAACAGTTTGGTTGTTGAAACAAAATTGTTTCGAAAATGGGGAGTGGCATAGGTATGATATTGCACTTCATGGTACATCTGAGGAATTTGTGATTTGATGTCATTTGTAACATACTTGTTATTGTGATTAAGATTATGTATTCTTGTGGTATGACCCCGTCCCTTATTATCCATTCTTTGTGTGGAATTCACGGGACTATAAGAAGTGTGTCTTAGACACTTCCTACGGAGCTTATCCACACCCCATTATTTTACATTTTTCTGCTTCGGGTAAAGAAGTAGCACATGACAACCCACCACCATACTAGACGAGATTGGGACTTTAGTTGACGTTGTATTTTGTACATGCAGCCTAGGCCTTTTTGCAAAGTTCTAAATGAAGTTTTTTTTTTTTTAAATGTATGTTTTGTAAACCTTTGTGATTTTTGCTAAAGGTTGTAAAGAACCATGTATAAAAGTGTTGGTATAACTTCTAGGTGCATGTTGTAACCTATATCCATCAATCTTGTATGTGTATGGCATGGACGTAATCAGTTTTAAGGATCCATTTTTTGACATTTGTTCACACCTAGGTTCATGGTATTTTCTACAGAATTTATAACTTGCAGGGCCATTTCAGTCTACTGAAATAGCCACTTCGGCTGACCGAACTGTCCAAAGAGTTCAGCTGCTTTCCAGGCCATAACCGGCCGACCGAAATAGCCGCTTCGGTCGACCGGTACAGGATCTATTTTGGCCGATCGAAGCTCTATTTCGATCGATCGAAATGCTGCTGCTTGTGCATTTTGCTTCCCATTTTGGTATAGCTTACGTTGAGCCTTGGAATCTTGCTTAATGACCTCATGAGGCATGTTTTAGATATGATAATGAAGTAAATAGTGATGTAATATACTGAGGTTAATGGTATTGACTTAGGTGACCTCGGGTTCGGGTAAGGACCCGGTTAACAGTTCGGATCTACGGGTTCGGGTTGTTACAGTTTAACACGGGGTTTATGTCACGGGTCCATTGCATTTCGTGCATGTTTATTTAATGCACAATTATGCGGTTACATGCTAAATTATGTTGTTGTGTATTGGCAAGTACGTATATAAGTATTAATGTTAAAGGATTTTTTTTTTATTTAGGCCGTGGGGCCCGCTGGATATCATAACCATTGTAATGGCCATTACACAGCCACAAAATTCACTCTCTCCCTCTATTTTGCAAATTGTGTGGCTGTAGATATATAACTTATTGTATATATATAAGTTATAATTATATTATAATATTTTAAAAAAAAGAACCAGTGGGACCTACCTTTTTGTTAGCCATCACCAATGACTTATTAGTTATTACAGAATGAGAACAGAACTCTCATTTCTATCTCTATGTTGCGTCTCTAGCCACTTCTCCTCTGCATTTTCTTTTTCTTTTTGCCATTTCAAGCTTAGATTTAAGCTTTACCACTTAGAATTAGACTTTGCCACTGAAGGCAAAGTCAACGAGCGCATCGAGACCTTCGTTTTGATCAGAGCAATTTTTAGTTGGAGCAAATTCTAATTTTCAAAAATTGGGTGCAATTTGGGGTTTTTTCTTCTAATTGAGGTAGGGGTGTTCTAATCCGCACATTCTTTGATTTTTCAGATTCATTTATTATTTTGGTGTATAACATGTCTATTTGTAGTTAATTCTTGAGAAATTATTATGATGTTATGTTTAGGATTTGTATATCTATGTGAGGTCTCTTGTTGTAAGTAATTTTTATATATAGTTATTGATTGAATACTAGAAGCATGTTTAAATGATTATGGTTTTATTCTAAGTGTAAGATTACAAAAATTATGTTAATTGTAAGCATGCCAGGTTTTGCGAGAATTTTCTTATTAAATGTGCAATATTGTTCAGGATGAAAAGTATGAGCTTAGGGTATATATGAAGCATGAAGCATTCATGCATGCATTCCATTGGAAAAGAAAAGGGGAAATTTTTTTTGAAATGAAATGAAATTATTTTTGGAAAAATATTTTTTTGAAAAGTGTTTACGAAAACCCGGATGCCTAAGAATCGCCTAGTGGTCCGTGGTGTTAGTGTGGTCCAGAGAGGTTAGGGAGAGACCCTAGTGAGGTTGAGCTACCTAGGCCTAATCGATGCCTTGGAGTTGCCATATGGTCGGGAATAGCTAGCCAATCCTCATCTCGTGACGCCTTGGAGTTGCCATGGGTCAGACTGCACTAACAGTTTGAAAAGGTGAAACGGTGTTGTTTCAGAAATGGGGAGCGACATTGCAAGACATTGCATTTCATTGGCATATATTGTGTGTTTGGTGGTCAAATGACTAGTTTGCTTTCTTGTTATGGTTATTTTTATTTTAATTACTTCCTGAGGCATGATTCTGTTTACTTGCACTTTATTCTTTGTATGGATTCACGGGGTCATAAGAAGTGTACCTTAGACACTTCCTATTGAGTAGCTGGCTCACCCCATCATATTATTACATTTTTCAGGTAACGGGAAGGAAGTGGCAGACGATGTTCCTCCTCAAGTTTGAATGGGTTAATAGACTGTTTTATCATCTTTTGTATTGTGATCTCATTTTTTTTTTTTTTTTTTTTTTGTATAAGCCTTGGGATGGCACGTATATTGTGTATTGACGTTGGAATTGACTATAGTGTTCTTAGATGACCTCAGGTTCGGGTAAGGACCCGATTAGCGATTCGGACCCTCGGGTTCGGGTCATTACAAATTTGCTATCAGAGCAATGGTTTGAAAACCAGTAGGACGACTGGTAGAGGCCTACCTAGGGTTGTGTGGAAGGTTGATTGCATTGTTTATGTGCTTATGTGTTAAAATGTTTATTATCTGAGAAGTATGTTTAGTTGCTTAATTACTGATGTTTTTACAATTTTAAAAGGCATGCTTATTTGCTAAGTGTTCACATGCTTACGTGTTTAATTGGTAAAATGTGTGTTATATGGCCAGAACGATGAAATGTATAAATAATTGAAAACATATTAATTATGATATGATGATAAGTGTGATTTAAGTGGTAATAACAAGTGATAGGCACGGTGTGTGCAGTTTTATTTTAAATGATAATGTGTCAAGTAGTGAGCACAGTAGGTGCAAACATGTCTTGTATAGTATTGTGACAGTTATTTAGGCACGGTTAAACAAGTATTTTTTTTTAAAAAAATGAAAGACGGGGTGTTTAATTTTTTTATGATGGGACACAATTATATCAACGTATGGGGTATGGTTATTATGTATGTGTGTTCATGTGTGTACAAACAGTTGGGTACGAGATGGTTGCTAGTATGGTAGAGTACTTGTTGCGGCATCGATGGTTGTGTGAGTTTTGACTTGAGTAGGCAAGGAGTTCGGTTGCTCCAGGGTTGTTTGGGTGCTGATTCTTATCGAACGAATGGTGTAGGTTTTTAGCTCGTGGATCGAGCTATTTAGTGCATGGTTGCTGGTGGGCTAAATAATGACTACCAATTATAATCAACCCTTGCAATAACACAAATCATTGTAAAATAGGGATATCATAGGGGTAAGTCAAACCGCAAGGACTGCGAGTTTATGGCAACCAAGGTCTTTAAAATCACTTTGTTTGATGAAAGAGGTGTAAGGTTTTTGGTTCGTTTGTCACTTAGACTTTGGAATTAAAATGTGCATAAAATAGTAAATTGAAGGACATTAAAAGGAGAGGAACTTAGGTAGAGAGGACTTGGGAATTGAATCAACTACCAACCCTATAAACATGCTAGTTTGTGATTAACTTGGGAAACAACTTAAATATATGGCAATGATATGTAGCAATTTAAGATTACTATATTATCTTCAAGAAGTTCATAGAATCAAAAGTTAAGTATAATCCCTCAAAGTTCTATATGCTTGAACTACCTAAATTAGAGTGTAGCTATGACATACTCACTAAGTTAGGGACTATCAAACCCCTCAATCACTATGGTAATAGCATATGAAGTCAAGAACCAAGAAAAATCCATCAAAGGGAGACCCTAAGCCATGGACTAACAAGCTTCTCATACAACATGCCAATAAACCCATTTCATAATCTCATTTGCATTGTCAGTATGAAAATACAAGCCATACAATCACGATAAAATATAATCTAAGACAAGATAATAGATTTAACATAATCATTTATAGAAATTTAGGTCCATTACATCAAGTGTAAAGCTCTAGATTATGAAAATGCCATATACATACTTTATTCCCCAAAATAAACAAAACTAAAGTATTCTTACAAAGAAGGGTTTCATCACCTCCCTAGAAAGGGAGTTAGTTACCCATAAAAGCAAGGAATGAAGGAGTATTGATGGCCAACCCCTCCATTTTCGCACCTAGAGGCAGCTCCAACCCAAAGCTCTCAAGAATAATATTTATCTCTCTAGAAATATCCTTACAATGTTAGATATGTTTAATACAATGCACCAAGCCTCTAATAAGCAACCATAGCCTTCCAACCACTTTAAATTCATGGCCCAAAATCCCTAAAGAAGTGCAAAGCAATCCCTTGAATCAAGAGGATAACATTAGGTGAAATAATGCAGCCCACGCTTTGTTGTCTGCAAATTGGCGGGCGCTCGCAAGGTGTCACAAGTGCTTGATGATGGCACTTGGCGGGGCCCTGCAAAAACTGAAACTTTTTGGACAAAACGGCGGGTGCCGGCAATGCATGGCGGGCACCCGCAATGCTCTTGGGCACAACTTTGCTTCTTGAAATGATTTTGGCTTTGCCCGATGATGCGATCATCCTCCTTAGAACTTTTTGCAGAGAAAACCATGAGTTCAATGGAACATTGGCTTGGCCAAAATGAAGGTCCCTAACAACGGCATGCTTTGATCTTCAAGAATTCATCAAAGCCTCACTTTTAACTATTTTTGGGGAACTAACCTGAAAGTAAACAAAAAATGCAAATGAAGCTAATTTATACAATATAATCAACTAATGGACTTAACTAATGTAAATAAGGGCGCTTGAATATGTAATATTTGGCGCTTATCACACCCATAAACTTACATTTTGCTAGTCGCATAGCAAAACCAAAATTAAGGACTTAACAAAAAGACAACATTTGAAACTACTATCCACGGACATCAACCATGGTGCAAGAAAATACACACAACTCATTTGCAACTTAGAATAGACAGAACACTAGAGACAGAATCATTTTGCAGACTACCTTGAGTATATGAAGCCTTTATATAGCACAATGGCTAAACCTACTTCAATTTTCATGCACCAACATCATAGTCTATATAAATACTTTAATTGTCATCTCTATAATATAAATCAACTCTAACTTTAATGAAAGTGAACCGGATCCCAATATACAGCTTTTACCTTCTTTTTCCAATTTCAAAACACAAGTCTTCAAATCATTGAATTTCCTTGTAAATGAGGTTTCAGAGGTATGATTTATTCAAAATACATATTTTTATTTTTTCTTATATATATTATAGTCGTGCAATGCCGAAGTCCGTTAAGCTTTCTAACCGACCCATATAGCAAGTGTTAGGCTAGCAACTCCCAAACCAGATGGCTTTAGGGTGCTAAGTGTAAGGACACTCCAAGGGCTTCATAACTCGAGTTGGCAAGGCTACGAACTCCAACGAACCATATTTATTTATTTTTATTTCGTGAATGACCATGCAATGCCTAACTCCCTTAAGCTTTCTAACTAACTAATGTAGTAATTGTTAGGCCAGCAACTCCCAAACCGGATGGCTTTAGGGTGCTAAGTGTAAGGACACTCCAAGGGCTTAATAACTCAAGTTAGCAAGGCTACGAACTAAAACTAGTCATTATCATTATTCATTTTTATTTATTTTTTTATTATTTTTTTTTAGATCAATGCCAAAGATATCCATTCATTAGGGTCATCACTTCAAATCAACTGAGTCATGGTTAAGGTAAATCAGGTTACATGCCTCACAATTAAGTTTCCATTGTGCATCTGTGAAGTGTGAAGCATAGAAGAGTATGAAATCCGACGAAAATCTAATTGAGGCATTTATACAAACCGATTTGAATTAACATGATCATTTCAGATTTTTTTTTTTATTTTCAAAACTATCATTTGCCTCTATACACAAAGTATTAAACACATGCTTCAATCTCCAACAAGTTCCAAGATTATAAGATCCTTGCTTCCCAAAAGTTTTATTTTTTTTATTAATTGATATGAACAATTTAGCACATGCAAACAAAAATGCATATCAAAATAAAAAATACATACCAAAAGTATACCCCCAAACTTGAATGTCACATTGTCCTCAATGGAGGAAGACAAAGAATGACTAATGAAAAATAGAGAGGGTAACAAGAACAATATTACCAAGTATAGGAGGAAAATCCGTGGCGGTGTGACAATATGCCACCGTGTGAATTCTAAAAGCCGCGCCCCCAAACTTGAATCTAAAAATAAAACTTGTCAATACTATAAATATATATAATAAGCAGGAAACGGAACATAAAAAGAGATAAAAATAACCAACTGCAATTTATTTAACCAAAAACCGAATATCCATGCAAAATAGTAAAAAGATTTGCAGTTATGAGTTCAAAATAGGAATTGAAAGTAATGCCAAACGCGGCCCAAAATAAAGCAAAAGAGTACTACTGAAAAGCAAAATAGAAACTGAAAACAGCAAATCACTCCATCATCAGAGTAGAGGATGAGCCACCGGCGCCGCCTGGGGCTCGGTCAATCAAAGATTGCAGCATGGCCTGCAATACCTGCTACCCCTCCTGAGTCTCCTTACAAAAGTTCATAAGGGTGCCCTCTATTGTCACCACTCATAGCTGAAGTGTATCAAGATGGGTGCTGAGAGAGTTGTAATCGGCCTGGGACATAGCATGTGGTGGTGGCGCAACTGGTGTGGGAGCAGCCGGCGTAAGAGCAACAAGAGCAGTTAGACCTCCCCAATCAAACACACCACTAATGCGGGCTTGACGAGAAGTTTAAGCCTGACGGTGCTCGACTTCCATGCACCAAGATCATAAAGGAATACCTTAGTTCTCTTCTCTTCTCTCTAGAGGACCTTGAACTTTTTATTCTTAAGCAGCTTGGTAACTAAGTACGGGAAAGGAAGTGCCTAAGTGAGGGCATTATCCGACTGCGTCACAAAAAGACTATTGTAGATCTTAAGAAGCTGGTCCCAGATGAGCTGCGGGATGCCAAACCAATGTCCCTTCTCAACGGCATAAAGGGTGTGTAGAAAAACCCCCTTACGCTTAGAATGTGATCGACGGATCGATTACAATTATAAATCAACCCATTTTGTAATAGCACAAATCATTGTAAAATAGGGCTATTGGTCGGGTAGGTCGAACCACTGGGACCGCAGTTTATGGCAACGTAAGTGTCTAGAGTCATTTTTAGAATGATAAAGGGGTTTGTAGAGGATTTGTTGGATTGTCACTAAAATTAGGAATTAAAATGTGCATAAATTGAGAATGCAAGGGAGTACGAGACAAAGACAATAAAAATGGGAACTAGGGAGGTGAATCCACTGAATCCACTAGCTATCAATAAGCATGATAGGGCATGATTTACTTTGGGGAAATAACATATATAAATGACCAAAGAATATAACAACATAAAATAGCTATATTACCTTCAAGAAAATTATGAAATCAATAGGTAATAATAACCTATCAAAGCATTACATGTTTTAGTTACCTAAACTAAGATGCAACCTTAGACATGCTTACTAAGTCAAAGATTATGAAGCCCTTAATTTCATAATAAAAGCACATGCAATAGAAATCAAGAATAACCTATCAAAGGAAGAACCTAAGCAATAGATTATCAAACTTCCTAAATATCATGCCAATAAAACCACTTCCATGGACTTATCCCCATTGTCACTATGAAAATGTAGCAATATAATCATGAGAGAAAAATAATCTAAAATAAGATAGTTAACCCAAAATGATCATTTATAAGCATTGGAGTTCTTTACATAACACAAATTGCTCTAGTTCATGGAAAGATCATATATATACATTAATTCCCAAATATAAATCAAAATAAAGCAATGCTTACAATATGGAATTTCATCACCTCCCTAATTAGGGAGTTAGTTACCCATAATTACAAAGTATGAAGAAGAAGAGGAAGAATCACTCTCCATTTTCACACCCTAAACTTAAGAACACTTCTTTCCCTCTCTAGCACTTAGCCTCCTCTAAAAAATTGAGAGGCCATCATACATGTGAGTCCTCCCTTTATTCCAACCAAAACCTACTCACCATACCCCTCAAATCCCGAGCTCCCCCCTCTGCATCAAGCTAAGCGACACAAAATAAAGATAAAGAGACAAAAATGCTAAAAAACAGGAGTAGTTGAACTGCCTTCTGCAGGTTGGCGGGCACCCGTGAGGCACTGGCGGGCGCCCGCGGCGGCTTGCGGGGGCTTCGGCGGGCACTGTGCAAGGCACCGCGAAACAAGGCAGAAGGGTGGGGGATTTGGCGGGCGCCTGCGGTGGTACGGTATGCGCCCGCGGGAGCTTACAGCTGCACCTTTGTCAATGCTTCTCATGAGTCTCATCAAGCCGGATCGCGGATATACTTCCCACTTAGAAGCACTATGAACATTACGTCATGACTTCACAAAAACTGCAACATACGAGGTTCGGTCCAGAAGATATCTCCCTGGCACGGCGCACGTATTTCAACACAAATGATGCCAAAGCTGCTTCTTTGATCATTCTCGGGCAAAATACCTGAAATCAGAAAGAAATATACAAATGCATTAAAACTGTACATTATCCTCTAATAATGGACTTAACTAATGCAAGAAAGGGCGCTTGAATATGTAATATTCGGCGCTTATCACACCCCCAAACTTACATTTTGCTAGTCCCTTAGCAAAATAAAATAAGAAGCTCAAAGCAATTGACAACCAATGGAATGCTAACAACATGCATCAATCATGAAACAAGAAATGTCGATGAAACTCAGCTATGATTTGGAACACAAAAAATTCGAAGATAGATATTAAGCAGACTACCTTGCATATATGACGCCTTAACACACAAAATGGCAAAACAAGTTCAGCGTTAATGCATCATTATCAAGGTCTACATAAAAACTTCAATTATCATCTCTTGAATAACATGAACTCTAACTTCAGTGAAAGTGAGCCGGATTCCCAATATGTGGCTTTTACCCTCTTTTTCCAATCCCAAGAACACATTTTCACATCTTTAAATCTCCTTCAAAATGAGGTCCCTATGGCATAATTTTATTCACAATACAACTTTTGTTGCTTATTGAAAATTTTATTCTAACTCAAAATGAAACATACTATGGTTGTGTAATGTTGAAAATCCTTTAAGCTTTCTAACCAACCCATGTAGCAAGTGTTGGGCCAACAACTCCCAAGCCAGACGGCTTTAGGGTGCTAAATGTGGAAACATTCCTAGGGCTTAATAACTCAAGTTGGAAAGGCTACGAACTTTGATGAACCAGATTTACTTATTTTTGCATGATCGTGCAATGTCTAAGTCCTTTAAGCTTTCTAACCAACCTATGTAACAAGCGTTAGGCCAACAACTCCCAAGCTAGATGGCTTTAGGGTGCTAAGTGTAGAAACACTCCTAGGGCTTAATAACTCGAGTTGGAAAGGCTACGAACTTCGACTGGTCATTGATTGATTTTTTTTTTAAAAATACATGCCAAGGGTATCCATTCATTAGGGTCATCAATTCAGATCACTGAGTCCCAAACAAGGTCAATTTGGGTTGCATGCCTCACAATTAGGTTTCCGGTGTACAAATGTGCAATGTAAAGCATAAAAGAGTATGAAATCCGACGAAAATTTAATTGAAGTATTTATACAAACCGATTATGAATCAACATGCTTATTTCAAAAGTTTCTTTATTTTCAAAAATTATCTTGACTTCTATACATAAAGTATTAAGCACATACTTCATCCTTCAAAAAGTTCCATGATTACACTATCATTGGTTTAAGCAACATGATTTTATTAACTTACGAGCATAAAAAATGAGCAAAAATCATCAAAACTGCAATAACATGCACATGCACCAAAAAATGTAATAGCATGCACATGCACCCCCAAACTTGAATGTCACATTGTCCTCAATATGAGAAGACAAGGGACAAGAAAAGAGAATGAATAAATAGGGAAAGGAACAGTAGTACCAAGTTGAGAGGATTGGAGTAGCAGTGCAAAAATAGGCCACTTCGTGAATTCCATGAGGAATCCCCCAAACTTGAATTCAAAAACCTGTTGAAGCATCTATACAGAGCAAGAATCATATGAATCCAAAAATCACTAACAATAACTGCAATTTATTTCAAAGCTAATATCCTTGCAAAGAAGTAAAATGGAATGTAGTTATAAGTTCAAAAGAAACTGAAAAATAAATGCCAAACGCGGCTCAAAAGAAGTGTAAAATAGTACTATGGGAAAAGGGAAATAAAACTGAAAGCATAAAATTACTCCACCATCCGAGTGGAGGAAGAACCACCGGGTGTGCCAGGTGCACGGTCAATCAACGAATGGAGCATAGCCTGTAGAATCTCTTGATTCTCCTGAGTCTTCTGGACAGCGCCCTCTATGGTGTCAAAGCGTAAGTCAAATGCATCAAATCGAGCATTCAGGGCGAGATAGTCGGCGCGAGTCATGACATCCGGCGGCGGTGCAAAAGAAGCAGCTGGAGCAGGAGGAGCATCATGAGCAGGAGGGGCAGGAACCACCAAGGGAGCCGGCGCACCCCAATCTAACTCGCCCCCAATGCGGGCCTGACGGGACGTCTGAAGCTAAACTGTGCTAGACTTCCAGACCCCAAGGTTGAAGTTCAACACATCCTTCTCTTTCTTCTCACCACGGGGAGCTTGGAACCCCGCATTTTTTAGCAACCTTGTAATAAGGTATGGAAATGGGAATGCCCAGGTGGTGGTGGTGCGCGACTGAACTAAGATTAATTCATTGTAAATTTTTAGCATTTGGTCCCAGACAAGCTATGGGATGCAAAACCAATACCCTATTTCAGCATAGTAGAGGGTTTTTAGAAAATCCCCCTTATGCTCGGAATGGCCTGGCACGGGTAGGACATTCTTGGCCAAGACCGAATCAAGGAAACACTCCTAGGACTTATTGGTACTTGTGGTTTGGTTGCTTGTGAAATGACCATGACAAATTTCTCCCACAATGTCCGCCAAGGAAAGGCGATCGGGACCTTCAACATAATGGGGGTGCCCCGCCTCATTAATCTCCGGAGATGCCAGTGGGTAATCCATTGCTATAGCAAGGTCATCCAGGCTGAATTCATACTCAGAGCCATCAATGGTGGTTTTGAGTTTGTCCGGTTCCGCACATGAATGAAACATGTTGGCGTAGAACAGATGGACCACACGCGGGTAGTACGAATGAGCGCGTGGTTTGAAAAGCGATGCGAGGCCACGTGCCCTCAACTCCTAGACTGACCATGCGGTTTCCGAATTGGTCTCAAAAGCATTTGCCATGTCAAAAATGGCTTTGGTTTCAATTGGCCAGTCAGCCCAATTTGGGGTCGGAGGCACATTAGAAGGGCCTTCAGATGAACGAGCACACTTGGAAACAACCTTAGGAGCCATTGGAATGAAGAAAATTGGTTTAGGACTTTTGTTAAACACCTGGTGGGCAGCAGAAATTAAAAGAGAGCAAAAGTGAAGTAAGTGATGTGAAAATTCTCAAAATTTGTACCTAGAATCAACCATACATAACTCCAACAAATTCTACAACCTTCACCACATCAATCCCATCGTCCACTGATCCCAAAATCAAAGAAATAAAAGAAGAAGAGAGACTTACCCAATGTGGAGGAACAAAGTCCTCTTGTGCTTGATGAGAGAAGGATTGGAAGGTAAGAATGGTGTATTGAGATGGATGAGGTGGATGGAGATGGAAGATGGATAGGAGAACAAGAGAATTGGGAGGGGTGAAGAGCTTTGGGGGAGAGAGTTGAGAGAGAGAGGAAGAGATAAAATTTTGAGAATTTGGAAAATGGGCTCGAAATGGCCTATTTAAAGAAACTGCAAAGGATGGCGGGTGCCCGCGGCAAGATGGCGGGCGCCCGCCAAAGTGCTGAGCGCACTGGCATGATTCCCGGGCGCCCGCAAGGTGCAGCGGGCGCCCGCGGAGGCTTTTGAACTGATGCCTTGTGCAGCAAATTCAGACCTCTCAAGGCCGTGAGTGAGGCAGGTGAACTCTCAACATAAATTGGAGTACGACGGAGATCTGGATCACCATATAAAGTGAGATGGAGCGAATGAATTCACAAGCTATGGCCAAGAGATGCAAACACTATAAAAGCTTTGAATAGAACGGAGAACATGCCCAATGACTTTGAATATTTCCCGAAGTGGAACGAAGATTTTGATATGATGAATAAAACCAAATGAAATGCCAGGATGCCCGATGAACCAATTCAGGAAACATACACAGTCTTGGTCGACTTTGCAACTTCCCGGGAAAGTCTTGACATTAGACATATAGAAGACGGAAGCTTAGAAAAAATGAAAGAATTGCTTCCCATGAGTGCTAAGTTTAACGTCGATAGCTAGACGAAGCAAGAACACACACTAGTCCTCGTAAACTGGGTCCATTAATAGGACTTTTTCCACTTTGCGGATTGGGACTATGCCGTCAATGTAAGGCTTAAGCCGTTGGCCATTAACCTTGAATAACGATCCATTAGTAGGATCTTGGAGTTCGACTGCACCATGAGGAAAGACGGTAGTGATGACATATGGACCATCCCACTGTGAACGGAGTTTACTGGGAAAAAGTCTTAATCTAGAATTGAAAAGCCAAACTTTTTGTCTAGGGGCGAAAGACTTTTTGACAATGTGCTTGTCATGAAAAGCTTTGGTCTTCGCCTTATAGATTTTGGCGCTTTCATACGCATCATTTTGAATTTCCTCAAGTTCATTGAGTTACAATTTACAAGTAGAGCCGGCTTATTTGAGATTAAAGTTGAGCCTTTTTATGGCCCAATAAGCACGGTGCTCTAATTCGACGGGGAGATGACAAGCCTTGCCAAAGACAAGTTGATATGGCAACATGCCAATGGGTGTCTTATAAGCTGTCCAGTAAGCCCAAAGCGCATCATTTAGTCTTAACGACCAATCTTTGCGGTCCGGTCGAACCATTTTTTCGAGAATATGCTTAATCTCCCGATTAGATACTTCCACTTGACCACTCGTTTGAGGATGGTAAGGTGTGGCAACCTTATGAATGACAGAGTACTTGGAGAGGATAGATTTAAGGTAACGATTTCAGAATTGAGATCCACCATCACTGATGATTGCTCGAGGCGTACCAAAATGACTAAAAATATTAGTTTGAATGAACTTGATCACAACTTTATGATCATTGGTTTTGGTAGCCTCGGCTTCAACCCACTTGGAAACATAATCCACCGCTACAAGGATGTACTCATAGCCATAAGAAGATGGAAATGGTCCCATGAATTCGATCCCCCACACATCAAAAATTTCTATGATTAAGATGGGGGTGAGTGGCATCATGTCTCTCCGGGACATGGATCCGAGCCTTTGACATCGCTCACAAGATTTACAGAAATTGTATGCATCCCGAAACAAGGATGGCCAATAAAATCCACTTTGAAGGACTTTGTCAGCGATCTTTTTAGCACTAAAGTGTCCCCCACAAGCAAGAGTATGGTAGAAATTTAGGACACTTGTGGTTTCATTGTCGGGAATGCATCTCCGGATGATTTGATCTGGGCAATATTTGAACAACTCCGGATCTTCCCAAAAGAAATCCTTAACTTGGGAGAAGAATCGGTCTTTCTCTTGTTTGGTCCAATTGGATGGAATTTTGCCTATCGCTAGATAGTTGACAATATCCGCATACCAAGGGAGACTGGAATGGGAAATCTAAAAAAGTTGCTCATCCGGAAAGGAATCACGGATGGCAGCAAATTCAGAGGATTTCTCAATGAGCAAGCGAGAGAGACGGTCTGCGACAACATTGTCGGTCCCTTTTTTGTCCCGAATTTCAATGTCAAACTCTTAAAGTAAGAGTATCCATCGAATTAGGCAGGGTTGTGTCTCTTTTTTGGCCAGCAAGTGCCTAAGAGCGGCATGATCCGAAAAGACAATGACCTTGGATCCAAGAAGATAGGAATGGAATTTATCCAAGGCGTACACCACAGCTAACAATTCTTTTTCAGTGGTGGTGTAATTTAACTGAGCATCAGAGAGAGTTTTGCTCGCATAATAGATGACATGCGAAAGCTTGTCCACATGCTGGCCCAAAACCGAGCCTAATGCATAATCGGATGCATCACACATGATCTCGAAAGGAAGAGACCAATTTGGCGGTTTCATGATTGGGGCGGATGAGAGAAGAGTGCGAAGTTTAATGAAAGCTTTCATGCAAGCGTCATCAAAATTGAATGGAGCATCCTTGGCAAGAAGTTGCATAAGGGCCGAGAGATTTTGCTAAAATCTTTGATGAAGCGACGATAGAATCCGGCATGGCCAAGGAAGGAACAGATTAGACGGACGGAATTCGAAGGAGGAAGATTAGAGATTAACTCCACTTTGGCTTTGTCAACCTCAATTCCTCGTTTAGAAATGACATGTCCTAGAACAATGCCTTCTTGGACCATAAAGTGACTTTTCTCCCAACTTAGAATGAGATTTGTTTCCTTGCACCTTTAAAGCACAAGGGATAGATTGTGGAGACATGAGTCAAAGGAGGATCCAAAGACGGAAAAATCATCCATGAAAACTTCTAAGAACTTTTCAACCATATCAGAAAATATGGACATCATGCACCTTTGAAATGTAGCCGGAGCATTGCATAGCCCAAAAGGCATGCGCCGATAAGCAAAAGTTCTAAAGGGACATGTGAAGGTTGTTTTCCCTTGATCTTGGGGGGCGATTGCCACTTGGTTATAGCAGAAATAACCATTGAGAAAACAATAGTAGCTTTGGCCGGCTAGCCTTTCTAGGATTTGATCAATGAATAGGAGTGGAAAATGATCCTTTCTAGTTAAAGAGTTGAGTTTTCGGTAATCTATGCACACACGCCACCCGGTGGTGGTTCATTGAGGTATGAGCTCACCCGCTAAATTTTTAACAACGGTGAGGCCGGATTTCTTTGGAATAACCTGCGTGGGGCTTACCCACTTGCTATCAGAGATGGGGTAGATGGTTACCGTATTTAGCAATATGATCACCTCTTTCATGACCACTTCCTTCATATTAGGATTCAACCAGCGCTGGACCTCTCTAGAAGGCTTCGCGTCCTCCTCCATGTGAATGTGATGCATACAAATAGAGGGGTCAATTCCTTTCAAATCAGCCACTGCCTAACCAATAGCTTCTTTATGCTCTTGTAGCATCACTAAAAGGCTAGTTTCTTGATCCTTTAGAAGGTCAGAAGTAATGATGACCGGAAGAGTTTGATTTATACCAAGAAATACATACTTGAGGTGAGCCGGGAGCGGTTTTAGCTCAAGTTGTGGAGGAGACTTCAAGGAAGGGACCGGAGGAGTAGAAGAAAGTTGAGGAAGTGGTTGTTTTGGAATTTTCCAAGGAGGAAAATTCATGATAGCATTAATGTCAAGCAAGGAGTTTACTTCTAGGATTAATTGGTCAATATCAAAGTTTGAGAAGTCAAAGTGAGACATGCAAGTTTCTAAAGGATCTTTGCTTAGAATGAAAGGGAGAGATTCTTCGACCACTTCATCTACCACATCGATAAGGAAACAATCATCCTCATCAGAAGGATGTTGAGTTGTATAAAAGATGTGGAGTTTGACTTACATATTGCTAAAGGTAATGTCCATCACCCCGGTTCGGTAATTAATTGAAGCGTTAGCCATAGCTAAAAATGGCCTACCAAGGATCACGGGAATGTGCTTCTTTGGGTCATGGACCGGTTCCGTGTCAAGAACCACAAAGTCTACTGGGAAGTAGAATTTATCCACTTTGATAATGACATCCTCAAGAATGCCTTATGGGTGCTTAATCGATCTATCAGCAAGCTGCAAGACCACGGAGGTTGGCTTTAGATCTCCTAACCTAAGCTGTAAGTAAACTGAGTATGGAATCAAATTTACACTAGCTCCTAAGTCAAGGAGGGCCCTTTCTATCTTGTTGTCGCCAATGACACACGAGATAGTTGGGGCGCCCAGATCTTTATACTTTGGTGGAGCACTGTGTGCAATGATTGCGCTCACATTTTCAGTTAACCTTACTTTCTTTGGCAAATGATTTCTGGAAGTGCGCTTTTGAGTGCACAAATCCTTAAGAAATTTTGCATAGGGAGGGATTTGCTTTATAGTATCCAAGAAAGGCAAGTTGATCTTCACTTGCTTGAAAACTTCCCACATGTCTTGAATTTTACAATTCTTATTCCCAATATGTGTTAACTCTTGGAGACGTTGAGGAAACGGAGCTTTTGGCTCATAAGAAGTTTCCATATTTGGGGTGACAAGCTTAAGTAGAATTTGGATTTTTAGGAGTAACTTTTGGAATGGAGGAGCTTGGATTTGAATTTTCTGAAGGAGAATCAACCTTGTTGTCAACAACTCGACCACTCCAAAGGGTGGTGATTGCTTGAACATGTTCACAACTCAGCCCACTCGGAGGAGGGGTTTCATCAATCACATGCATCCCTCTAGGATTCTCAAAAGGTTGAGCGGGAAGCTTCCCTTTATCTATTTGAAGGAGCTGGTTCATTGAAGTGGCTATTTGCCCCACTTGATTCTCAAGTTTAGCAATTGACTGAGTGTAGGAATGAACCAAATGGAGAGTGGGCTACAAAGATGACAAGAGTTGCTTGTTGGATTCCATCATTTGCTAATTTAGGGATTCCATCATTTGTTTATTTGCAGCCATAATATCATCCTTAGGAAATAAAGGAGGTTAATTAGAGACATTTGGATTATACGGAGGACAGTAACTTGAAGAGGCTGGAAGTTGCCTATTTTGAAATTGAGGAGGGGGCTGATTTTGATGCCCCGGATTTGGAATTGCAAATTCTGTGGGGCTTGTTGCCTCCACGAGAAATTCGGATGATCTCTCCATCCTGGATTGAAAGTATTGGAATATGGATTATTCCTGGGCCTTGAGAACATGGCATTAGCTTGCTCTTGATTGGGGTTGGAAAATTGCTCCGGTGTGGGGCAATCTTCCGAGAGATGGAATGGACTAGTACATGATGCACACACCGAGCTAGCTGAATTTTGAGACAAGGAAGGAGAGAGATGTGGTGCCATTAATTGATAGAATTTATGAGCTATGGCATCCACTTGAGATGATTCTTCCCTCATTGTCTTCGGTTGACATGGAGTGGGGTTCTTTGCATTGGTTGAGGTCGGGGCCCTACGAGAATTATGTTGTAAAGAATTTTCACTCAAATTCTCAAGCAGGGTCCATGCCTCATCCGGACTCTTAGACATGAACATTCCCCCACAAGATGAGTCAACCATGAATCTATGTGGGTCGGTTAACCCAGCATAAAAAGCTTGTACTAATTTCCATTTTGGAATTAAGTGGTGCGGACATTTCCTTAAGAGATCTTGCAGTCTCTCCCAAGTTTCATGGAGTTGTTCCCCCTCGCTTTGGGAAAAGCTAAGAATGGAACGCCTCATTAAATTGGTTTTACTCACTGGATAATACTTTTTTAGGAATTCTTGCTGCAATTGGGCCCATGTAGTAATGGAACCTGCAGTAAGGGAGTTCAACCAATACTTTGCCCGTTCTTTTAATGAGAATGGGAAGAAATGCAAATGAATAGCATTGTCAGGGAAGCCCCTAAGCTTGATGGTATAGCATATTTCAAGGAATTCATCAAGGTGCTTATAGGGGTCCTCATTCTCAAAGCCATGAAAATATGGAAGCATTTGGATGGTGCTAGATTTAATTTCATATTGAGCAGCCTCAATGTTTGGCATCACTATGCAAGAGGGAGAAACATAAGTGGTAGGGATGAAGTGGTTCCGAAGAGTCATGGGAAACACATTTGGAATTTCGGCCTTATCATTATTAATTCCCTCATTTCTGACATTTTCTACATTTTCAGCCATTGTGTTAAATTCAGTTTCAAGTTCTCTTATGCTAGAAGATTCCCTAAGATCCCGTCTAAGAGTTTTTTTAAGTGAATTTATGTCAACTGGCGAGTCAAGTGTGGGTAGGGAAAGTGATCTATGGCTAAATATCAACAACTCACAACACAATCATCACAACAATTTATCATCATCAACTCCACATACGATGTTCCCTTTCTCCTCAATTATGAAGACAGAAATGTAAATGGCCACGACAAGGACCGATGCTTGCAATTGAAAATAAACAAGACAATAGCCTCGACAAGGGCTTCACAACTTAACTATCGCTAAATTTAACACATGCACGATATTAAGAATTTCGAAACTAGAAGGTCGAGAGACTTACCTAGAGTCCTCTAGACTTACAAATTTACTACCATTCCATCGGTGAGCATCAAGTCCCTAGAATCTTACAAACAACTTTCAACACAAAGATGGTCAAAACCACACAAGAAATATTCACAAATCACAATATTAACAATCAAACCAAAGTTAACCCTAGAACTTCGGTTGCTAAACCGTTTGCGAATACCGGCAACGGCGCCAAAAATTGATCGACGGATCGATTACAATTATCAATCAACTCATTTTGCAATAGCACAAATCATTGTAAAATAGGGTTATTGGTCGGGTAGGTCAAACCACTAGGACCGCTAGTTTATGGCAACCTAAGTGTCTAGAGTCATTTTTAGAATGATAAAGGGGTTTGTAGAAAATTTGTTGGATTGTCACTAAAATTAGGAATTAAAATGCGCATAAATTGAGAATGCAAAGGAGTACGAGACAAAGACAATAAAAATGGGAATTAGGGAGGTGAATCCACTACCTATCAATAAGCATGGTAGGGCATGATTTACTTTGGGGAAATAACATATATAATTGACCAAAGAATATAACAACATAAAATAGCTATATTACCTTCAAGAAAATTATGAAATCAAAAGGCAAAAATAAATTATCAAAGCATTACATGTTTTAGTTACCTAAACTAAGATGCAACCTTAGACATGCTTACTAAGTCAAAGATTATCAAGCCCTTAATTTCACAATAAAAGCACATGAAATAGAAATCAAGAATAACCTATCAAAGGAAGAACCTAAGCAATTGATTATCAAACTTCCTAAATATCATGCCAATAAAACCACTTCCATGAACTCATCCCCATTGTCACTATAAAAATGTAGCAATATAATCATGAGAGAAAAATAATCTAAAACAAGATAGTTAACCGAAAATGATCATTTATAAGCATTGGAGTTATTTACATAACATAAATTGCTCTAGTTCATGGAAAGATCATAAATATACATTAATCCCCAAATATAAATCAAAATAAAGCAATGCTTACAAGATAGAATTTTATCACCTCCCTAATTAGGGAGTTAGTTACCCATAATTACAAAGTATGAAGAAGAAGAGGAAGAATCACTCTCCATTTTCACACCCTAAACTCAAGAACACTTATTTCCCTCTCTAGCACTTCGCCTCCTCTACAAACTTGAAAGACCATCATACATGTGAGTCCTCCCTTTATTCCAACCAAAACCTACTCACCATACCCCCCAAATCCCGAGCTCTCCCCTTTGCACCAAGCTAAGCCACACAAAATGAAGATAAGGAGACAAAAATGCTAAAAAATAGGAGCAGTTGAACTGCCTTCTGCAGGTTGGCGGGCGCCCACGGCAGCTCGCGGGGGCTTTGGCGGGCGCTGTGCAAGGCACCGCGAAACAAGGCAGAAGGGTGGGGGATTTGGCGGGCGCCCGCAGTGGCACGGCGGGCGCCCGTGGGAGCTTGCAGCTGCACCTTTGTCAATGCTTCTCATGAGTCTCATCAAGCCAGATCGTGGACATGCTTCCAACTCAGAAGCACTATGAACATTACGTCATGACTTCATAAAAACTGCAACGTACGAGGTTCGGTCCAGAGGATAACTCCCCGGCACGACGCACGTATTTCAACACAAATGATGCCAAAGCTGCTTCTTTGATCATTCTAGGGCAAAATACCTGAAATCAGAAAGAAATATATCCTCTAATAATGGACTTAACTAATGCAAGAAAGGGCACTTGAATATGTAACATTCGGCGCTTATTAGAATGCTTAGGAACGGGAAGGACATTTTTGGCAAGGACATAGTCGAAGAACCACAGCTGGCACGGGAGGTATGACTTATTCGTGCTTGACTTGCGACTGCCGGTATAATGGTTCTGGCAAAGTTCCTCTACAATTTCTGACAAGGTCAGATCAACTGGAGGAGCACCGTATAGAGGCTGGTCCTCCTTATCCACAGGAGATGCCAATGGACAGTACAAGGCCATAGCCAGGTTATGAAGGGTGAATGTAAAAGATGTGCCATTAATGGTGATCTTAATGACCTCTGGCTCCACACATGAATAAAACATGTTGGAGTATAATTGGTGGATGATACGCGGATAGAACGATCGAGTGTAGGGTTTGAAAAGAGCTTTGAGGCCACGGTCCTTCAATTCTTTGACCGCCTACGCCGTTTCTGAATTTTCTTCGAACTCGTCCTTAATGAAGAATTTGGCTTCGGTTTTAATGGGCCACTCAGCCCAATTTGGTGTGGGATCTTCCTCGGATGGTACTTCGGAGGAGCGAGCGTGCTTGGAAGAGGTTTTGGGAGCCATTTTGAAGAAGGAGTTGGCTTTGGCAATTCGTCGAACACCTGGTGTGCAAGACAAAAAGGAAGAGGGCCAAAGGTTGATTAGAGATGAGAAATCCCAAAAAAAATTTCTTGCAATCAAGAATATACAAGCCCCAACCCATACAACACCTCTACACATTGATTCCCATCCTTCATTAATCTGAAAATTGAAAGAAGGAGAGAGATAGAAACTTACCCAACAATGGAGAATAAAAGGCCCTTTTTGCTTGATGGTAAGTGGATGGAATGATAAGGGTGAGAGATGAGGGTTTGATAAAAGGATGATGGAGATGGGAGAGGAAGAGATGGAAGTGAGGAAGAAGGATGGAAGTGAGGGAGAATGATTGAAATAGAGAGGTTGGGGTCGGCTAGAGAGAGGAGGGAAGTTAAAATGATTTGAATGGGCCTTGACATGGGGCCTTGTAATAAAGCTGTGAAGTTTGGCGGGCGCCCGCGTCACAGGGCGGGCACTCGCAAGATGCCAAGGCTTGGCTTGGCCATGCCTGGTGTGCAGCGAAGGGGCACCCTTGGCACTCAGCGGGCCCCCGCAATGATGGGCGAGTGCCCGCAATTCTCCAATTAGAAACTTAAGCTCCTATGGACCCTAGACACCTTGTATAACCCTCGAAACGGGATTCGGAGCTCATTTGCAAAAGCGCTAATTTTGGGGTCCGAATTTCCCGTGATTTTTTCAATTTTTGAGAAAATTGCCGAAACGACCTTGAAAAATTCCGAAAGTGGTACCGAGACCCTAAAATGACTAAGGGGTCATTTGGCATAGCTTTTGCTTCCACTTTTACGCAGAAGAAAAAGAGAAGCAAAAATTATCACTTCTATTTAGCTTATTTGTTAGTGTTTGGAAACTATATTTTAGAATAACTTTTAATGATAGAAGAGTTTTTCAATCTGTTTGGCAAAATATTTACGGAAGCTCTTCAACTACTTAAATTATTGTTTAACTTGTTTTTTTGTAACTCTTTTTGTAAAGGCATACAAATAAACCACTCAATTTAATCAAATTTATCCACAACATGCCATATGCAACATAATAATTAATAATACTAATAATAACAATAAGAATAACAATGAAGAGATTACAAAAAACTATTTAACGATTTAGAAAATTTTGTAATTGAACATTTTGATTTTACCAAAATATAATAATAAGAATAATAAAATATTGAAGGTTTCTAATTTTTCTTCCAAAAAGAAAATAATTAATCTCATGCTTTATGACTTTCCTAGAATAATATTGTTGTTTCCTTATAATTAAAAACTTAATTATATTATAAGGAAATTAATGAAAAAGAAGAAAGAAAAATATTGCTACGGTCAACGTTAGATTGCAATACAGGGAAGATCTATGATGGTGAATTAATCTAAAATTAATCAAATAAAAAAAGAAATGCTATGCTGATGAATTAATCTGATAGAAAAAAAATAACTTTATTTTTGGGTAAATAACTGGAATCCATTGTTGCAACAAAAGGGAATTCAATTTGAAGGTGAAAAAAAATTAAAGATTTGTGACGGTAGAATGCAGCATTGAAATATGGTGATTACTCCTATGGAAGCCAGTGATTGTTCATCGGGGAGTTTCAAAAATATTTAGAGAAAATAGGGAGAAAAAAGAAGAAGAAATAGGCCAGAAAAGAAATACCAAGATCGAATGATAGATTGGAAGATTGAAGGAGTAAAGCCACTGGTTATCTCTCGCAATAATCTTCTTTACTTTTTTTCTCTGGTTGAATGCTTGATGGATTATTCTTGTGAGTATGATGGGATATGTTGCCAGAGAACACCGATGTGAGTTTTTTTTGAGACTAGGGTTTGGAAATAGAATTAAGGGGTTTTTTTTATGGGGATACGGTTGGAATTATAATTTGTTATGAGATAATATAAAGGGTACGCTTGTCATTTAAAAAGTTTCATTAATACTCCCAAAACTCTTCCCGTGTTTTTTATAAGAGAGTTTTGGAGAAGCTGAGGGGTACCAGCTTCTCCAAAACGCTCTTTTGAGACCCAAAAGCTCTTTAAAAAAATTAGCCAAACACTACTCAAAACGACTTCCAAACTCAAAAAGCCAAAAGCAGCGTTTGAAAAGCCAATCCAAACGGGGCCTAAGTAAGCCTAAAATGACTTTTGGAATGCAATTCGAGACACTTTTGGAAAAGGTCACATTTTGGCTACACTTAGCTAATTTCCAGAAAATTTTGGCTAAGGCAACTTGGAAGAGGGAAGCTTTGGAGTTGAAAGAATTGTTTCCCTAGAGTGCTAAATTTAATGTCGATAGCTAGATGAACCATGATTTAGTATCAGTCCTCATAAATTAGGTCCATCAATAGTAATTTCTTTACTTTTCGGATCGAGACTATGCCATCAACATAAGGCTTAAGCCGTTGGCCACTAACCTAAAAGAGAGATCCATTGGTAGGATCATGAAGTTCAATTGCACCATGAGGAAAGACGGATGAGATAACATACGGACCATCCCACCGTGACCGGAGTTTACCAGGAAAGAGTCGCAAGCGAGAATTGAAAAGCCAAACATTTTGTCCTGGGGCAAAAAACTTGTTGACAAAGTGCTTGTCATGAAATGCTTTAATCATTGCCTTATAGATTTTGGCGCTTTCATACGCATAATTTTGAATTTCCTCAAGCTCATTGAGCTGCAATTTGCGAGCAAAACCGGCTTGCTTAAGATCAAAGTTGAACCATTTTATTGTCCAAAAAGCGTGATGCTCTAACTCTACCGGGAGACGATAAGCTTCACCAAAGACATGTCGATATGGTGACATGCCAATGGGCGTCTTATACACCATTCGCTAGGCCCAAAGCGCATGATAAGTGCCGAATATTGCATATTTAAGCGCCCCTTCTTGCACTAGATAAGTCCATGAATGGAGTATAATGTATAGTTTAACTCCATTTGTGTATGTATTTCTGATTTCAGGTATTCTACCCGAGAATAATCAATAGAGCGGTTTTGACATCATTTGTGTTGAAACACGTGCGCCGTTCGGGGAGTCATTTTGGATCAATTCTCTTCTGTTGTCGTTATTGCGCCCCTCGTGGCTTAGTGTTCATGGTAGAGCTCGCATCAACGCTCCGGCTCAGAAAGGCTTACAAAATAAAGCCTGGTTTGAAATGCAGCTGCAGGCCCCCGCAGGCGCCCGCCGTGCCATCGCTGGCGCCCGCCATTTTCACATGCTCTCTACCTCATTTGGCGGGCCCTCATAAGGCCCCCGCGAAGGCTCCCACAAGCCCCCGTGGGTGCCCGCCGAGCCACCGCGGGCGCCCGGCAAACGCTCCAATAGCCTCCCTCGTGAAGCCAAGGACCTGCGGGCGCCCGCCAATTTACCGCAGGCCCCTGCTGATCTACAGACAGCTCTGCATTCCTGCTCCCAATGCTGTCTCCTTGACTTATTTTTGTGGCTCTAATCCTCCTAGGGTTGGTAGGGCACGAAAATAGGGGGAAATGGGAGGCCAAGAAGATATATGAGAGGCTTGAAGCATATAGAAGCATATCTTTTCTTTGCAAGATTTCTAGAAAGAGAAATATTGAGTTTTGAAGGACTTGGTGGGTCTTAAAGCTTGGAGCTCAAAAATGGAGGTTGAAGGCAAGCTTCTTCCTTCTTCTAGGGCATCCATGGGTAACTAACTCTTCCTTTAGGGAGGTGATAAAGCCCTCCCCTTGTAAGCATGTTCTAGTGTAAATTCTATTTTGGGAGAACAATGTATAATTGTTGGTCATTTCATGATCTAGAGCATCATATGTGATTGTAATGAATTTCAATGTCTATACATGATTATTTTGAGTTATTCATCTTGTCTTAGATGGTTTCTTTTCCTAATCATATTGCTTGCACTTTCATAGTGACAATGAAAGTTAGATCATGGAATGGATTTAATGGCATGGAGTTGGAGAACCTAGATAGTCCATTGCTTAGGGTTCCCTTTGATGGTCTATACTTGATTCTTAGCTTTGTGTGCTTCCATCATTTAATTAAGGGCTTGATAATCTTTGGCTTAGTAAGCATGTTGAAGGCTACACCCTAGTTTAGGTAGTTCAAGCATGTAAATCTTTGATGGATTATTCTTATGTTTGATTTAATGAATCTCTTGAAGATATCATAGCAACCAAGGGTTGTTATGTATCATGACCATCATTTATGTTGATTTTTCCAATTTAGTCCTAATCTAGCATGTGCATAGGGTTGGAGCGGATTCACTTCCCTAGTCCTCTTTACTTGTATTTCATCTCATTTAAATTCTTGCAAGCTTCTATTTTATGCATCTTAATTTCATAGCTTAAGTGACAACCAATCAATCCTCTATGAACACCCCGTATCATTCTAAAAAGACTCTAGACACTTAGGTTGCCATAGATTAGCACAGTCCTAGTGGTTCGACTTACCTGACCAATAGCCCTATTTTACAATGATTCGTGCTATTGCGATGGTTGATTTATTATAGATCGAATTCTCAACCGATCAATTTTTGGTGCCGTTGCCGGGGACTGCAAACGGTTTAGCAACCGAAGTTTTAGGGTTAATTTTAGTATGATTGTTAATATTGTGAATTGTGAATACTTCTTGTGTAGTTTGACCATCTTGTGTTGTAAGTGAGATTCTAGGGACTCGAAGCTCGCCGAGGGAAAGCTAGCTAATTTGTAAGTCTAGAGGACCCCAGGTAAGTCTCTTGACCTTCTAGTTTTGACATTGTGAATACTGTGCATGTGTTAAATTTAGTGATAATTTAGTTTTGAAGCCCTTGTTGAGGCTATTATCTTGTTTAAATTTCGTGTATAAGCATCGGTCCTTATCGTAGCCATTTAATTTCCGTCTTGATAATTGAGGAGAAAGGGAATATCGTATGTGGAGTTGATGATGATAAATTGTTGTGATGGTTGTGTTGTGAGTTATTGATGCTTGGCCGTAGATCACTTTCCCTACCCACACTTGACTCGCCAGTTGACATAAATTCACTTGAAAGAACTCTTAGACGAGACCTTAGGGAATCTTCAAGCATAAGAGAACTTAAAATTGAATTTAACACAATGGAGGAAAATGTAGGAAATGTCAGAAATGAGGGAATTAATAATGATAGGGCCAAAATTCCAAATGTAGTTCCTATAACTCTTTGGGACCGTTTCATCCCTACCGCCTATGCTTCTCCCTCTTGCATTGTGATGCCAAATATTGAGGTGGCTCAATATGAAATTAAATCTAGCACCATCCAAATGCTTCCATCTTTTCATGGCTTTGAGAATGAGGACCCCTATAAACACATTGATGAATTCCTTGAAATATGCTCTACCATCAAGATTAGGGGCTTCCCTGACAATGCTCTCTAATTGTATCTCTTTCCATTCTCTTTAAAAGAAAGGGAAAAATACTGGTTGAACTCCCTTGCTGTAAATTCCATCATTACATGGGCTCAATTGCAGCAAGAATTCTTAAAGAAATATTACCCAATGAGTAAAACCAACTTAATGAGGCGCTCTATTCTTATTTTTTCTCAAATTGATGGAGAACAACTCCATTAGACTTGGGAGAGACTCCAAGACCTCTTAAGAAAATGGCCGCATCACTTAATTCCCAAATGGCAATTGGTGCAAGCTTTCTATGCTAGTTTAACTGAACCACATAGATTCATGGTTGACTCATATTGTGGTGGTATGTTCATGTCTAAGAGTCCGGATGAGGCATGGACCCTACTTGAGAATTTGAGTGAAAACTTGTTACAGCATAATTCTTGTAGTGGTCCAACCTCAACCAATATAAAAAACCCCACTCCATGTCAACCAAAGACCATGAGGGAAGAATCATCTCAAGTGGATGCCATAGCTTATAAATTCTATCAATTGATGGCACCACATCTCTCCCCCTCTTTGTCTCAAAATTCAGCTAGCTCGGTGTGTGCATCATATACTAGTCCATTCCATCTCTCGGAAGATTGCCCCACACCGGAGCAATTTTCTAACCCCAATCAAGAGCAAGCTAATGTCATGGTCTCAAGGCCCAAAAATAATCCATATTCCAATACTTTCAATCTGGGATGGCGAGATCACCCGAATTTCTCGTGGAGGCAACAAGCCCCACAGAATTCGCAATTCCAAAATCCAGGGCATCAAAATCAGCCCCCTCCTCAATTTCAAAATAGGCAATTTCCAGCCTCTTCAAGCTACCGTCCTCCATATAATCCAAATGTCTCTAATCAACCTCCTGTGTTCCCAAAGGACGAGATTATTGCTGCAAATAAACAAATGATGGAATCTCTAAATCAGCAAATGATGGAATCCAACAAGCAGCTCTTGTCATCTTTGCAACCCACTCTCCAATTGGTTCATTCCCACACTCAGCCTATTGCTAAACTTGAGAATCAAGTGGGGCAAATAGCCACTTCAATGAACCAACTCCTTCAAAGAGATAAAGGGAAGCTTCCCGCTTAACCTTTTGAAAATCCTAGAGGGATGCATGTGATTGATGAAACCCCTCCTCCGAGTGGGCCGAGTTGTGAACATGTTCAAGCAATCACCACTCTTAGGAGTGGTCGAGTTGTTGACAATAAGGTTGATGGAAACAAGGATGAAAAAGATTCTCCTTTAGGAAATCGAAATCCGAGCTCCTCCAATCCAAAAGTCACTCCTAAAAATCCAAATTCTACTCATGAAAATCCCAAGTTGTCACCCCAAATGTGGAAACTTCTTATGAGCCCAAAGCTCTGTTTCCTCAACGTCTCCAAGAGTCGACTCATTTTGGGAACAAGAATTGCAAAATTCAAGACATGTGGGAAGTTTTCAAGCAAGTGAAGATCAACTTGCCTCTATTGGATGCTATAAAACAAATCCCTCCCTATGCAAACTTTCTTAAGGATTTGTGCACTCAAAAGCGCACTTCCCGGAACATTCGCCAAAGAAAGTAAGGTTAACTGAAAATGTGAGCGCAATCATTCAACACAGTGCTCCTCAAAAGTATAAGGATCTGGGCGCTCTAACTATCTCGTGTGTCATTAGCGACAACAAAATAGAACGGGCCCTCCTTGACTTAGGAGCTAGTGTAAATTTGATTCCATATTCAGTTTACTTGCAACTTGGGCTGGGAGATCTTAAGCCAACTTCCGTGGTCTTGCAGCTTGCCGATAGATCGGTGAAGCACCCACGAGGCATTCTTGAAGATGTCATTATCAAAGTGGACAAATTCTACTTTCCGGTAGACTTTGGGGTTCTTGACACGGAACCGGTCCATGACCCAAACAAGCATATTCCTGTGATCCTCGGTCGGCCATTTTTAGCTATGGCTAATGCTTCAGTCAATTGCCAAACCGGGGTGATGGACATTGCCTTTGGCAACATGCAAGTCAAACTTCATATCTTCCATGCAACTCAACATCCTTCTGATAAAGATGATTGTTTCCTTATAGATGTGATAGACGAAGTGGTCAAGGAATCTCTCCCCTTTGTTCTAAGCAAAGATCCTTTGGAAACTTGCATGTCTCATTTCAACTTCTCAAGCTTTGACATTGACTAATCCATCCAAGAAGTGAACTCCTTGCTTGACATGAATGCTATCATGGATACTCCTCCTTGGAAAATTACAAAGGAACCGCTTCCTCAACTTTCTTCTACTCCTCCGGTCCCTTCCTTGAAGTATCCTCCACAGCTTGAGTTAAAGCCACTCCCGGCTCACCTCAAGTATGTGTTTCTTGGTGTAAATCAAACTCTTCCAGTCATCATTGCTTCTAACCTTCTAAAGGATCAAGAAACTAGCCTTTTAGCGGTGCTACAAGAGCATAAAGAAGCTATTGGTTGGGCAGTGGCTGACTTGAAAGGAATTGACCCCTCTATTTGTATGCATCGCATTCATAAGGAGGAGGATGCGAAGCCTTTCTAGAGAGGTCCAACGCTGGTTGAATCCTAATATGAAGGAAGTGGTCATGAAAGAGGTGATCAAATTGCTAGATGCGGGAATCATCTATCCCATCTCCAATAGCAAGTGGGTGAGTCCCACGCAAGTTGTCCCCAAGAAATCCGGCCTCACCGTTGTTGAAAATTCAACGGGTGAGCTCGTGCCCAACGAACCACCACCGGGTGGCATGTGTGCATAGACTACCAGAAACTCAACTCTTCAACTATGAAAGATCATTTTCCACTTCCATTCATTGATCAAATCCTAGAGAGGTTAGCCGGCCGAAGCTTCTATTATTTTCTTGACGGTTATTCCGGTTATAACCAAGTGGCAATTGCCCCCCAAGATCAAGAGAAAACAACATTCACATGTCCCTTTGGAACTTTTGCCTATCGACGCATGCCTTTTGGGCTATGCAATGCTCCGGCAACGTTTCAAAGGTGCATGATGTCCATATTTTCAGATATGGTTAAAAAGTTCTTGGAAGTCTGCATGGACAATTTTTCCATCTTTGGCTCGTCCTTCGACTCTTGTCTCCACAATCTATCTCTTGTACTCCAAAGGTGTAAGAAGACAAATCTCATTCTAAGTTGGGAGAAAAGCCACTTTATGGTCCAAGAAGGCATTGTTCTAGGACATGTCATTTCGAAACGAGGAATTGAGGTGGACAAGGCAAAAGTTGAGTTAATCTCTAATCTTCCTCCTCCGAATTCTGTCCGTCCAATCCGTTCCTTTCTTGGCCATGTCGGATTTTATCGTCGTTTCATCAAGGACTTTAGCAAAATTTCTCAGGCCTTGTGTAATCTTCTTGCCAAGGATGTTCCGTTCAATTTTGATGAAGCTTGCATAGAGGCTTTCATTAAACTTCGTACTCTTCTTTCATCAGCCCCAATCATGAAACCGCCCAATTGGTCTCACCCCTTTGAGATCATATGTGATGCATCGGATTATGCATTAGGTGCGGTTTTGGGCCAGCATGTGGACAAGTTTCCGCATGCCATCTTTTATGAGAGTAAGACTCTCTCTGATGCTAAGTTAAATTACACCACCATTGAAAAAAAATTACTCGCAATGGTGTATGCCTTGGATAAATTCTGCTCCTATCTTCTTAGTTCCAAGTTCATAGTCTTCTCGGATCATGCCGCTCTTCAGCATTTGTTAACGAAAAAAGAGACCAGACCTTGCCTAATTCGATGGATACTCTTACTTCAAGAGTTTGACATCAAAATCCGGGACAAAAAGGGGCTGACAATGTTGTCGCCGATCATCTCTCTCACTTACTCATTGAAAAATCCTCGAAATTTGCTGTCGTCCGTGATTCCTTTCCGGATGAGCAACTTTTCCAGATTTCCTATTCAAGTCTCCCTTGGTTTGTAAATATTTTCAACTACCTTACAGTAGGCAAAATTCCCTCTAATTGGTCCAAACAGGAAAGAGACCGTTTCTTCTCCCAAGTTAAGCATTTCTTTTGGGAAGATCCGGAACTATTCAAGTATTGCCCCGACCAAATCATCCAACAATGCATTCCCAAAACTGAGACCACTAGCATTCTAAATTTCTGTCATACTCTTGCTTATGGCGGCCATTTTAGTGCCAAAAAGACAGCCGCCAAAGTCCTTTAAAGTGGATTTTATTGGCCATCCTTGTTTCAGGATGCTTTCAACTTCTGCAAATCTTATGAGCATTGCCAAATGCTCGAATCCATGTCTAGGAGAGACATGATGCCCCTCACTCCAATCCTAATTATCAAAATTTTCGATGTGTGGGGGATCGACTTCATGGGACCATTTCCATCTTCTTATGGCTATGAGTATATCTTGGTAGCGATGGATTATGTTTCCAAATGGGTTGAAGCCGAGGCTACCAGAACCTATGATCATAAAGTTGTGATCCAATTCATTCAATCAAACATTTTCAGTTATTTTGGTACGCCCCGAGCAATCATCAGTGACGGCGGATCTCATTTCCGAAATTGTTACCTTAAATCTGTCCTCTCCAAGTACTTCGTCCTTCACAAGGTTGCCACACCTTACCATCTTTAAACGAGTGGTCAAGTGGAAGTATCTAATCGGAAGATTAAGCACATCTTGGAAAAAATAGTTCCCCCAGACCGCAAAGATTGGTCATTGAGACTAAACGATGCGCTTTGGGCTTACCGGACAGCTTATAAGACGCCCATTGGCATGTCGCCATATCAGCTTGTCTTTGGAAAAGATTGCTATCTCCCAGTTGAAGTAGAGCACCATGCTTATTGGGCCATAAAATGGCTCAACTTTGATCTCCAATAAGCCGGCTCTACTCGCAAATTCCAGCTCAATAAGCTCGAGTAACTTCAAAATGATGCGTATAAAAGTGCCAAAATCTATAAGGCAAAGACTAAAGCTTTTCATGACAAACATATTATCAAAAAGTCTTTCGCCCCTGGATAGAATGCCTGGCTTTTCAATTCGAGATTGAGACTCTTTCCTGGTAAACTCCGTTCACGGTGGGATGGTCCATATGTCATCACCGCCGTTTTCCCTCATGGTGCAGTCGAACTCCAAGATCCTACCGATGGATCTCTCTTTAAGGTTAACGGCCAACGCCTTAAGCCTTATGTTGACAGTATAGTGCCTATTCAAAAAGTTGAGAAAGTCCTATTGACGGACCCAATTTATGAGGACTAGTGCGCCATGCTAAGCCTGGTTCGTCTAGCTATCGACATTGAATTTAGCATTCACGAGAAGCAATTCTTCCGAATTCTTAGCTTCCGTCTTCTACATGTCCAGTGACAAGACTTTTCCGGGAAGTGGCGAAGTCGACCAAGAATGTGTATGTTTCCTGAATTAGTTCATCGGGCACTCCGGAAATTCTATTTGGTCATTTTCATTATGTCCATATCTTGGTTCAACTTCGGGAAATATTCGAAGTCGTTTGGACATGTCTCCCATTCTATCCAAAGTTCTTAGTGTTTGCATCTTATGACCGTTGTGGTGAATTAGTTCGTTCCATTTCACTCTTCGTAGTCATCACGACCCAGTTGCTCTCCAATCTATGTTGGAAGTTCATGTGCTTCCGCCAGTGTGTTGGAAAACCTGAATTAGTTGCACAAGGCAGCATTACAAGAGCTCCGCGGGCGCCCGCGAATCATGCCAGTGCACTCAGCAGCACCACGGGGCCCCACCGAGCCTCCGCAGGCCCCTGCAAAACCTTGCAGTAACCTTCGTCGCACCGTGGGCCCCCGCCGACCGTTCGCGGGCACCCACGGTTTCCCTCCGCTGCCAATTAAATGGGCTTTCAAGCCCATTTGGTTTCTTTTAAACTTTTCCCATTCTCTCTACTCTCGCCCCACCCCTTTCAAACCCTACAACCATCCACCTCTTTCTCCCAATATTCATCTTCCCATCTCCAATCTCCATCATCATCATCCAATATCAAAAATCCATCCTCCTCATCCATCATTCAAGCTTGCAAAGCCTTAGTTCCTCCACATTGGGTAAGTCTCTCTTCTTCTTCTTTTACTTCTTTCATTTTGTGATTAATAGAGGATGGAATTGATGTGGTGAAGGTTGGTGAATTTGTTGGAGTTGTGCATGGTTGATTTTAGGTACAAAATTTTTGGGTTTTTCAATCTCTAACCAACATTTTGCTCTCTTCCCAATTGTGCTGCACACCAGGATGTTCACTAAAAGTCCTGAACCAACTTTCCTCAATCCAATGGCTCCCAAAGCTACATCTAAGTGATCTCGATCATCTGATGGTCCTTCTAATGAGCCTCCGACCCCAAATTGGGCTGACTGGCCAATTGAAACTGAAGCCATCTTCGACATTGCAAATGCTTTCGAGACCAATCCCGAGACGGCATGGTTAGTCCGTGAGTTGCGAGCACGTGGCCTTGCATCACTTTTCAAACCGCGCGCTCATTCTTACTACCCGCGTGTGGTCTGCCTGTTCTATGGCAACATGTTTCATTCTTGTGCCGAACCGGACAAACTCAAAACCACCATTGATGGCTATGAGTATGCTTTCAGCCTGGATGACCTTGCTGTGGCAATGGATTGCCCACTGGCATCTTCTGCGCTTGATGAGGCGGGCCGCCCCCGTTATGTAGAAGGTCCCGATCGCCTTTCCTTGCTGGACATTGTGGAGGAAATTTGTCAAGGTCTATTCACTGGCACCCGAACCATAAACACCAACAAATCAAACTTGCCATGCCGGCTATGGTTCTTTGATTCGGTCTTGGCCAAGAACGTCATTCCGTGCCAGGCCATTCCGAACGTAAGGGGGAATTTCTGAAAACCCTCTACTATGCTGAAACGGGGTGTTGGTTTTGCGTCCCACAGCTTATCTGGGACCAAATGCTCAAAATCTACAATAAATTGATCTTGGTTCTGTAATGACCCGGTCATTTGACTCTCTTTCCTTTTTCCCGAAATTTTACGAATAATTTTTTTCTGTTTAATTTTCTGTTCTGAGTTCAGTTTCTCATCTCATAGTGTCATCTCGAGTGCTTGAAAATGGATTCTAAGACTCTTTCATTTGGATTGACAACTTCCTTTGAGGACCAAGTCATTTCCACATTTTTCGTTTTTTGACACTATGCACTATTTCGTCCTTTTCCCTATTCTGTCTTATCCCCATTTGTCAGTTTTTGGCACAAACTCACTTTTCGTGTTCGGAGTTAGTTTTTGACTATGTATCTTGATCTTGAGTGGTTTCCATGAAAAATATATCTTTACTTTTGCGAGAAGGTACTCTAGTTGCTCCTAGTGTCCATAGGGGCATGGATACACAATTCGTTGGAATTTTTTTCTTTTCTTGGGGTGTTTTTCATAAATATCTTTTGAAGATATTTTATTTCAGGGGTATCTAAGAAAATATCTTTTGGAAGATATTTTCATTCTGGGGCAGTTTTGTAGTTAACCCTTTTTGTAGTGGGTCATTGTGCAATCAACGAAAGTTATTGCAAAAATATCTCATCTGGTGCCTGGATCCTCATACGGGATTCATTTTCACATTTCATTGAGTCATGTGCTTCTAGAATTTCATTCTGGTCGTTTTTATCCAGTTTCTGACCCCGGTTTGCGCCGAACTTGTTTGGGGCATATCTCTCTGCTCGGTACTCAGTTCTTGACGCCGTTTCTTTCATTATTCATATTTTCTCATGTTGAATCTTTTTCATTCACAGATTTTTGCCATTTGAGTGCATCTGCTCAAAATCCACTTTTCCGGACCCGGCGGGACCTTTTCGGGGCGCTTTTAGGGTTTTTCTATAAATAGGGGACTTAAAGAGAAAAATTAGAATTTTCTTCTCTCTCTCCTCTCTCTTGGCCGGCAGCCATGGCTGCCAAGGGGCTGCCATGCTTCTTCTTCATTTTCCGGCCACTTTCCTCGGGTGAAAACTCTTCGGCCTTAACCTTTAATGCTTCTCTTGACGGCGCGCACCTTTTGCCCTTATTAGAACCCATTTCTGACCAAATTTCGAGTTCGGGTTTGAGGTCAAGTTGGGATTTTCATAGGTCCTCTTTGGAGTTTATCGTGCACGGCATAGTCCCCGACAAAACCTCCCGGTATCATCGGATTCGGAGCCGTTTCATTTCAGTGGGCTTTTGAGATTTCATCTCAAATTGAGGTAGGGGGTGCTATAAATTATTTTTCTTGTCATATAGCATGCTTGTGATGCTTGTACAACTTGTTAGCATGATTAAATATAAAATCTAGAGATTTTATTATTTATTTTTCTTGTATTGGATCTGATTTTCTTGGTTGCTCATGACTTGGTTTAAACATGTAGCATGATTTTATATTGTCCCTTGGTATGCTCATTGTCATGTATAAAACTTAGAATATTTGAATAAGTATTAAAGGTTTTAATTAATATTTATCTTAAGTGAAAGATTAATTCACATGGCCTTAAATAGCTTGAAATCAATGTATGTTACCATATTATGATAGGCCCTAGCATGCTCTTCAACATAGATTAATTTGAGAGTATTCGGGTGTGCTTTGAAATCTAGAGAATATTTAATTATTTGATTAATTAATTTATTCTGAGTGTACTATTCATGCCATTGGAATTCTGACTTGATATTCGTGATATGCATGCTATGTAGTTTCACATGTATTTAATCTAAAATATTTGATTAGGTTTTGAAACCTTTCATTTATTATTTTTCTAGTATTAAGGTTTAATACTCATGGCTGTGCATTGCATGAAATGCACTTGTATCGTGTTCTTAAATCAAGTCTTGGCATGTTGTATAACATATATTAATTTGAGATCATTTAGATGAATTTCAAAACCTAGAGATTTTAATTAAATGAAGTAATTAAAATCAATTTCATGGTTCATTGGTCTTGATTCAGTTTCTAACCTTGTATTCATGATTTTCGAGACAAGTTCATTCACGTGTATTAAATCGAGAATAATCGGATAAGTTTTGAAACTTACATTTAATTAATTCCTTTATATGGAACTTATTTCACATGGTTGTATCTTGCTTAGAATGAACTTGTAACTTGACATTGGACTTGCCTTGTGTAAGGATTTGCATACTTTGCATTTAACATCTTTCATGCATAGCGTGTAACAAATCGCACACTGAAGATTCGGCATCCATCATATCATATAAATGCGAACTTAGTGCATGACTTGTATATTTCAAAATCTTGGTTGTGCATGAGACGTGGTTAATGTGTTTCTAGTATTTTGATACTATATTGACTTGCACAACTTGTTGATTTTGGAACTTGGGATATCAATCAAGAAATGACATGGCTAGGACTTGGTTCTAGTACGGGAGATAAAGAGCTCCCTATTATCAGTGCGCATTGGGAGAAAGGTACCCTTGGGTTAGTAGCCCTAAATTGATCTCAAGAGTACGGTTTTAATCCGGGCGATATCCAAGTTTCCACATTGGTTGATTTCACTTCTTTAAATTTCAAGTTGCTATTCCTTGAAGATTTAAACTTGTCGTGTATCTGAAATGCTTCAATCTTGTTCCATTGCATAGATTTATGCTTCCTTCGTGATTTCATTTCCTTAAACTTCAAGTGTTGTATTCCTTGAAGATTTAGGACTCTTTTCATGTTTTATGGAATGTTCCATCATTATTTAATTGCATAGATATTATGCCTTGTTTTTGATTTCTTGTATGACTCCTATCGTGTAGATTAGAATGCTCTAATCTTGTCATTTGCATAGATATTATGCCTTATTAGTGATTCAAGTATACTTCCTTTCGTGTTTCATGGAATGCTCTAATCTTATCACTAGCATAGATATTATGCCTTGTTCATGATTTCAAGTATACTTCATGTCATGTATTCCATCATTGTCACTCGCATAGATTTTATGCCTTATTCTTGCTTCGGAGTATGCTTCTTGTCTTGTTAATTGGATTATACCAATCTTGTTAAATTACATTGATAATGTGATTCTTGCATTCTAGTACAAACTTGTCCTGTTCTTTGGATTATCCCAAATCTTGACTTGTTCCATATATGTGTATATATCATGATTCTTGTTGTTGCACTCCATGGTAGCTTAGGATGATCCCTTAGTCTAATCTTTGACATAGACATTAGATGGCATGATCCCTCTAAACTATTGCATGTTAGTCTAAAAATCTTAAAGAAATCGAGTCGATGCATGCTCATTCTCTACGAGTAAACTTGTTAGTCTTATTTACTCACCCCGAAGTTACTGGGGGTTTTGATAGGTACGAAGACTTGGTCGTAATGCTTAGCATTCATCGGGATGGCTTATAGCTTTTAGTTTCCATTTTCATGCAAGTGTTAGAATGGAAATGGTATTTTGTAGCTTTATATGCTAAAACTTGTATTATTTGATTCATGTATGCAATGTGTACGTAAGTACACTCTTTTTATTGTATTTAACATGTATCAAATGAGGCTGGAGGCCAATGACATGTATCTTGCGTTCTAGGCACTTTCGTTTTCAAAGACTTTTATGAAAATATTGAAAAATGCTAAATCATTGTCGCATAACTTTTGCATTGGGTGTGGGAATTCCATCCTTTCTGTTTCATAGGGTCTCATAAATCATGTTTGCGGTGTGGCCAAAGGCCAAACACCATTTCGTTCTAAGTTTTGCATTATGGTTTCAATTATAGCGTTTTAAAACATTTTTGGCTGTTGAGAGGTCATATTTTGCATTCTTGATATTCTGAGGCCGCGGACCATTGGAACGCGTCCTAAATATCTTTTTACGTTTGTGTGCATGCCTGCATTGCACAAAAACCTTGAGT
This sequence comes from Cornus florida, assembly GCF_030987335.1. NCBI lineage: Eukaryota > Viridiplantae > Streptophyta > Magnoliopsida > Cornales > Cornaceae > Cornus > Cornus florida. Next base: position 52,761,500 of record NW_026775574.1, on the reverse strand, counting down.
TTCAACTTTTGACTTATTTTTGGGTGATTTATTTGATTTTTATGAAAAAATTCATGCATTGAGCATCATTCAAAGTTCTCTTTTCATTTAGCATGCAAAGGTTGTTCATTTGGGGTTCAAAGGTGTTTTAAAACTTGTTTGGATCATTTAGGAAGCATCCAAAGTCTTAGAACCAAGCCAAACCCTTTCCCAATGGATTACAGTGTGTATAGCAGACATTTTTAGCAGCAGCAGGGTCCATTGGTCGGCTGATGGAAGTCCATCGGTCGACCAACAATTGTTTCGAACCATTCCAGTAGCCTTTTTAGGAATTCTGGGTGTTTTGGTCGGGTGATGATTGTGTTTCAGCCGACCGGTACTGTTCATCGGCCGGCTGATCCTCCCTGAAGCTTGGTTCATTCTCAGCATCTCGTACAGAATTCTTGGGTCAACTTCAGAGTTCCATAACTCCTTCATTTCTAATCCAAATTAGTTATTCTTGAGCCTAACATCAAGATCTTGAAGTTAGATTGCCATTTATACCAAGAACACTCAAAAAATCCAACCGTAGTGAAAGTTATGACTGGTTTAGTGAGATAGGTTCCTGGAATCTCCAAACCGGAGAATGCCTCTTGTTCTAAAATTCATATCTTTTTTGTCCGGACTCCAAATCAAGTGATTCTTGAGTCTAAATTCATTGATTTTTTGCTGTCTTTCTAACGGTATACTCGATTACAACCAAATCTTTCTGGATAATTACTAGTTTACCCTTTTAACCTTATGTGTTTGTTTTCTTCGTCTTATTGTTCGTCCTTCGTTCGGACTCCAAATCATATGATTCTTTAGTCCATCTCGGTTTATTTTTCATTTTATTTCCAATGGTGTGCAAGGTGGCACCCATTTCAGCATGAAATGACCATTTTGCCCTTGGTTCATTTCTTTTTGGGATAAGCATTCTTGCTTCACTTTGTGATTCATTTGTGTTCGATGACCTCGTGGAAGGTCATCAAAGTCTCTTAGAGGCGTTTTGTACCTTGAAGGACCGTTGTCTAATTTCTTTTGTTTTCGCATCTTGGATCCAGTCTGGGTCGTCGCAGAACGTACTGGGTTAAAAAATCCAGGGTTGTGACAGATGGTATTAGAGCGTCCGGGTTTGAATACCTTGGACGACGGGTTTGGGTGCATATCATGCTCATATTGTTTTGCTTTGATATGTCATTTGTTCTTTATTAGCATGTCTTGTTTGATAAGATATCTTGTATGATAACATGTTCACATGCTCAGGTGTTTTGAGACATCTATCATTTGTTAAGCATGCTTTGTGTGTATATATGCTTCCTGATAACATGTCTGTGTTACTATCATATTCTGGTGTGATAACATGTCTGAGTGCTTATGTTAGCATGACCGTATGCGACGTATGTCGGCATACCTTACGTTTTTCATTCGCGTGTATCGTCGTACCATGTACCTACGTGTTTCTTGATAACATGTTTGATTTGATAATATGTCTATTTGCTTATGTGGCAACTTGTTTATTACTTGTGTGAGTAGATGGCTATGCTATGTTGCATGCTACTTGTTTACTTTGTGTCTGGTCTTGACATTGTCTCTTAGGATCTATCATATCCCTTGGATGCGTTCTTGTTTCATGAGTTTCTTCCTTAGATAGGAGAGATTCATTCTGTAAGGACCCACGTAGGGAACCTTCCCGTGTGTTCTGTTAGTTAATGCGAGTAAGGCTCATGTGAGCGTAGCATAGTAGTCTTTATCTGGTGGAGTGAGAGGTACGCCAGGGAGGCACCGTTTCATCCCTTCTCCTTCGTGGCTTTTAGATCTAAGGCCTTAAGCGTAACGGTTCCTATGACATTGTTGTCAGAGTTTTGGGATTAGCTACCCCAGCTCTCGCAGATGCATGGTTCCCGTGGTGCTTTTGGAAATGATCATTTTCGACATTGATGTCATCCGTATCGATAGGTTATCTGAGTTGACCTGGTTGGGGCATGTTATGAACTAGTGCCTTATACTATCTTGCTACCTTACTGACGAGTAAGTGTGGGCGGGTTCTGGTCGCTGTTCGTACTGCCTTATCACTCTTTTCCTTTGTCGTCTTCCAACGTTTCGTTGTCTTGGGATTCTCTTGGTAGTTGACAGTGAGTTAATGTGCCGATTCGTTTGAGGTGTTGTCTCAGTTCATGGTTTCTCGTTCCTTCTGTTAATCTTGGAACTTCTATAGTGTTCTTCAGTGCTTTATGAGCTATCCTTTGTCTGACCTCGTATTTGGTCCCTGTTCTGTTCTCTTCCGGTGTGTTCTAAATTTCAGGGACGAAATTCCTTTAAGGAGGGTAAATTGTAATGACCTGGTCATTTGACTCCCTTTCCTTTTTCCTGAAATTTTATGGATAAATTTTTTCCGTTTAATCTTCTATTCCGAGTTCAGTTTCTCATCTCATAGTGTCGTCTCGAGTGCTCGAAAATGGATTATGAGACTCTTTCATTCGGATTGACAACTTCCTTTGAGGACCAAGTCATTTCCACATTTTTCGTTTTTTGACACTATGCACTATTTCGTCCTTTTCCCTATGCTATCTTATCCCCGTTTGTTAGTTTTTGGCACAACCTCACTTTTCATGTTCGGAGTTAGTTTTTGACTTCACATATCTTGATCTTGAGTGGTTTCCATGAAATACGTATCTTTACTTTTGTGAGAAGGTAGTCTGGTTGCTCCTAATGTCCATAGGGGCATGGATGCACAATTCTTTGGAATTTTTTTCTTTTCTTGGGGTGTTTTTCATAAATATTTTTTGAAGATATTTTATTTCAGGGGTATCCAAGAAAATATCTTTTGGAAGATATTTTCATTCTGGGGCAGTTTTGTAGTTAACCCTTTTTGTAGGGGTCATTGTGCAATTAACGAAAGTTATTGCAAAAATATCTCGTCTGGTGACTGGATCCTCGTACGGGATTCATTTTCACATTTCATCGAGTCGTGTGCTTCTAAAATTTCATTCTGGTCATTTTTCTCCAGTTTCAGAGTTTCTGACCCCAATTTGCGCCGAACTTGTTTGGGGCATATCTCTCTGCTCGTTACTCAGTTTTTCACTACGTTTGTTTCATTGTTCATATTTTCTCATGTTGAATCTTTTTTGTTCACAGAGTTTTCCCGTTTGAGCACATCTGCTCAAAATCCACTTTTCGAGACCCGGCGGGACCCTTTCGAGGCGCTTTAAGGGTTTTTCTATAAATAGGGGAGTTAAAGAGAAAAATCAGAATTTTCTTCTCTCTCTCCTCTCTCTTGGCCGGCAGCCGTGGCTGCCAAGGGGCTGCCATGCTTCTTCTTCATTTTCCGGCCACTTCCCTCGGGTGGAAACTTTTCGGCCTTAACCTTTAATACTTCTCTTGACGGCGCGCACCTTTTGCCCTTATTAGAACCCATTTTTGACCAAATTTCAAGTTCGGATTTGAGGTCAAGTTGGGTTTTTCGTAGGTCGTCTTTGGAGTTTATCGTGCACGGCGTAGTCCCCGACAAAATCTCCCGGTATCGTCGGATTCAGAGCCGTTTCATTTCGGTGGGCTTTTGAGATTTCATCTCAAATTGAGGTAGGGGGTGTTATAAATTATTTTTCTTGTCATATAGCAGGCTTGTGATGCTTGTACAACTTGTTAGCATGATTAAATATAAAATCGAGAGATTTTATTATTTATTTTTCTTGTACTGGATTTCATTTTCCCGGTTGCTCATGACTTGGTTTAAACATGTAGCATGATTTTCTATTGTCCCTTGGTATGCTCATTGTCATGTATAAAACTTAGAATATTTGAATAAGTGTTAAAGGTTTTAATTAATATTTATCTTAAGTGAAAGATTAATTCACATGGCCTTAACTAGCTTGAAATCAATGTGTGTTAGCATATTATGATAGGCCCTAGCATGCTCTTCAACATAGATTAATTTGAGAGTATTCGGGTGTGTTTTGAAATCTAGAGAATATTTAATTATTTGATTAATTAATTTATTCCGAGTATACTATTCACTCCATTTGGAACTCTGACTTAATATTCGTGATATGCATGCTATGTAGTTTCACATGTATTTAATCTAAAATATTTGATTAGGTTTTGAAACCTTTCATTTATTATTTTTCTAGTATTAAGGCTTAATACTCATAGCCGTGCATTGCATGAAATGCACTTGTGTCGTGTTCTTAAATCAAGTCTTGGCATGTTGTATAACATATATTAATTTGAGATCATTTAGATGAATTTCAAAACCTAGAGATTTTAATTAAATGAAGTAATTAAAATCCATTTCGTGGTTCATTGGTCTTGATTCAGTTTCTAACCTTGTATTCATGATTTTCTAGACAAGTTCATTCACATGTATCAAATCAAGAATAATCGGATAAGTTTTGAAACTTACATTTAATTAATTCCTTTATATGGAACTTATTTCACATGGTTGTATCTTGCTTAGAATGAACTTGTAACTTGACATTGGACTTGCCTTGTGTAAGGATTTGCATACTTCGCATTTAACATCTTTCATGCATAGCGTGTAACGAATCGCACACTGAAGATTCGACATCCATCATATCATATAAATGCGAACTTAGTGCATGACTTGTATGTTTCAAAATCTTGGTTGTCACTCGCATAAATTTTATGCCTTGTTCTTGCTTCGGAGTATGCTTCTTGTCTTGTTAATTGGATTATACCAATCTTGTTAAATTACATTGATAATGTGATTCTTGCATTCTAATACAAACTTGTCGTGTCCTTTGGATTATCCCAAATCTTGACTTGTTCCATATATGTGTATATATCATGATTCTTGTTGTTGCACTCCATGGTAGCTTAGGATGATCTCTTAGTCTAATCTTTGACATAGACATTAGATGGCGTGATCCCTCTGAACTATTGTATGTCAGTCTAAAAATCTTAAAGAAATCGAGTCGATGCATGCTCATTCTCTACGAGTAAACTTGTTAGTCTTATTTACTCACCCTAAAGTTACTGGGGGTTTTGATAGGTACGAAGACTTGGTCGTGATGCTTAGCATTCATCGGGATGGCTTATAGCTTTTAGTTTCCATTTTCATGCAAGTGTTAGCATGGAAATGGTATTTTGTAGCTTTATATGCTCAAACTTGTATTCTTTGATTCATGTATGTAATGTGTACATAAGTACACTCTTTTTATTGTATTTAACATGTATCAAATGAGGCTGGAGGCCAATGACATATATCTTGCGTTCTAGGCACTTTCGTTTTCAAAGACTTTTATGAAAATATTGAAAAATGCTAAGTCATTGTCGCATAACTTTTGCATCGGGTGTGGGAATTCCATCCTTTCTGTTTCATAGGGTCTCATAAATCATGTTTGAGGTGTCGCTAAGGGCCAAACACCATTTCGTTCTAATTTTTGCATTATGGTTTCAATAATGGCATTTTTAAGCATTTTTGGCCTTTGAGAGGTCGTATTTTACATTCTTGATATTCTGAGGCCGCGGACCATTGGAACTCATCCTAAATGTCTTTTTACGTTTGCGTGCATGCCCGCATTGCACAAAAACCTTGAGTTTTAACTTTTGACTTATTTTTGGGCGATTTATTTGATTTTTATGAAAAAATTCATGCATTGAGCATCATTCAAAGTTCTCTTTTGATTTAACATGCCAAGGTTGTTCATTTGGGGTTCAAAGGTGTTTCAAAACTTGTTTGGATCATTTATGAAGCATCCAAAGTCTTAGAACCAAGTCAAACCTTTTCCCCATGGATTACAGTGTGTGACGGCCCAAGTTCTTTTTAACCCGGTGCGTCAGTGATGAACCGAAAGTTGACCCGATAACGAATCTGAAATGCGGAAGCGAAAGATAAAAACCAAAGTCTATAGAGATATAAACCATCCCCAAGACACCAATGTGACCTTCCATGAAGTCACGGAGCTCAAGGAAATAACCGGAAGCGAAAACTAACATGAAAAGGGTCAAATGGTACCCTATAGCACCAATGACAACCAAAGGGACAAAATCTAGTTCAAACTAGATCACGTACACCAAAACTAAAAAAAAAAAGAAAAAGAAACTTTAAGCCTCATTTGAATTCCCCATTGCATGATCAAACTTAATTATATGCAAGTGTGTGATGATGTGAACATACACGCAAGTGTAAAACAACATTATAAATATACTGAAATGGCCTATGGCCTTATTACAATTCATTTACAACATTTTACATGTCAAACCTCTAAGTTAGAAAAATTACATTTCATAGACAAAACTTAAACATGCTAACACTTGCATGTGAACAAGAATGCTTCTAAAGAAACTTCAATTCTACAAATCACCAAAGCAAGTGCAAATCTCCAATCTTATATCCTATACCTAAAATATGCCCCAGTAACTTTGGGGTGAGCAACATAAAGCTACTCATAGGAAATGAGCATGCATCGACCTAACGTTTTACAATTTTATCACCTTAGGGTGAAACATGCTAAAGGGGCTCATGCCACCTAACGTCTATGTCAAAATGAGACTCAGGGAGCATCCTAAGCTACCCTAGATCATTTCTAGCATCAATCACATCATCCAAACAATTCAAGCCACATAGAAGCAAGCTATACAAAGCAACATGATATAGATTCTCAAAGTTACCAACTTGAAATCTAAAGTGCGAAAACAACCAAAGTGGGTCATGCCACCTAATGTCTATGTTCCAAATGAATCTATAGGATCATTCCTAAGCTACATTTGAATAACAAGACGCAAATCACAATATCTATGCAATTTAACCAACATAGATGCATGCTATACAAAGTAACTAGATATAGATTCTCAAAGTCATTAACTTGAAATCTAAAATGCGAAAACAACCAAAGTGGGTCATGCCACCTAGCGTCTACGTTCCAAATGAATCTATAGGATCATTCCTAAGCTACGCTTGAACAATAAAACATAAGTCACGATATCTATGCAATTTAACCAATCATAGAAGCATGCTATACGAAGCAACAAGACATAGATTCACAAAGTTCTCAACTTGAAATCTAAGGTACGAAAACAACTAAATATAACAATTTAGTATAATTAGAATTTCTAATACCATACATCAAGACATAGATTTTCTAGATTATCGACTAGAAATCTAAAAGTACAAGATCAACTAAATATAGCAATTTAGTATGAATGTACTTAACAACATCAAATCACCAATAGCAAAAACCACAAGTCAATATATATACACGATTGCAAACTTGGAATTGAATGCGAACACAAATAATGGAAGACTTGGACATCTAAGCTCGGAATTCTGCCGAGACCTCAACGGCTATTACGGGCACTAACCCGCTGGTAATACCACCCCAGTGCGCACTATCTCAATGACTTAGAAGACTCTTGTCCCCGTACTAGAGCCAAACTTTATCCATCTCAATGTAACCATGTCCAAAGACTCCAAAATAGATACGTAATAGATAGTACACAAAACTACCTCCATGCACAAGTAGGTTGAAACCACACAATACATGCTTTAAATCCACAACTACTATAGGATGACAATGTTGAATCTTCAGAGCGCGATTCGTTACGCACTATATAACATCACATGTAGAATTTTTAGCGTGCGATTCGTTACACGCTATGGCAATATAATCCAATATTGAAAATACAACTCATGAATCTATTACAAGTCAAAAATCATGCTTTAAACATACAACCATTGTCAAATACATGATTTAAATCATCTATGCAATAGAAACAGAAATTAATTATATAACCTAATTAATTTCTCTAAGTTTCAAATCTCAATTAAATGATCTCTGATTAACACATGTTAAATAATTTAGCATGGTCATTGCATATACCAATTCAAAAACTTAATTAGGCTAATGGAATCATTAAATAGATTTTAATTAAACATTTTAATTAAAATCTCTAGATTTTCATGCTCATCCAAATGCTCTCAAATTAAAGTATGTTAAAGAACATGCCAAGACTTAATTTAAAAGCATGCCACAAGTCAATTTCATGTAAGATACATCCATGAAAATTAAACTTTCACTAAAGATAATTATTAAATAAAAAACGCAATTCTTATTCAAATAATTCCAATTTAATATATGTTAACAAACATATCAAAACATAATTTATCATCATGCCACAATTCAATTCTAGGCTATATACATACTTGTAGATTAAATCTTATACAAAGACATAAAAATTTCTAATATTCTAGATTTGATACAAGGCATGAAAATAGGTTGTATAATCATGGAAGACACTCAATACAACACACACAAAATCCTAAAACATCTCCTACCTCAATTGGAATGAAAATCCCAATTACCACCAAAATGAAATCGACCCAAACTTTTGGTCCGCAAGATAGATTTTTCAGCCTGTTACCTTCAACTTGGAAAATTCATAAAAAATTCAATTCTGATCCAAATTGTATGACTCCAAAGCCCAATGAAAGGTTAAACACTGTAATTTTATAATATCAATTTAGTTTAACAAAATATTTTCCCAATTGAAACAGTTTTGACCCACAACTTAGAAACAAATTCTGCCCAAAAAACACACTTTCAGCCTGTAGCTTCTAACTTTGAAAATTTATGAAAAATTCATTTGACACCCAAATTTGGAAAAATTAATTTATTTTGGAAGTAAACATATGAGAGTGTAAAATTGGAAATTTAAGCCATGATCCAATGTCAAAAGGTTAGCGAAATAAATCATCAAAAAATATGTTTTCCAGCTGCAATAAAAACATGGATAGCATATAGTTTTGGATTTTTAATAAAATTTAGACATGCTTTAAAATCGTGAAAAAAATCTGAGTAGTGTAAAACCCATGGGGGAAGTTGCAGTAAAAATTTCAAGGTAATTGAAGCACCATAGCTCCATATAAAAATTCATTTTCGGACCAGGTAAGGAAAAGATTTAAATTTCCAGCAACTAGCTTGCAACTTCAAAAATTCATAACTAATTCATTTTAAATCTAAATTTACATGAAACCAAAACTAAATGAAAGCTAATTGATTTTATTTTTGTGTTCTATATATTAATTTGACAAAATTAATTTTGAATTAAAATAGTTTGAGGGTAGAATACAAGTCCTTCTCTTCCATGCATGTAAAACACTCAATAATGACATAAAAATACTTCAAAATCATAGATCAATACCTCACTAGAGAATTGAATCTCTAGATACCAAAGCAAAACTAGGAGTTATGTTAGATCCTTCAAGGGTTTTGTAAAGGAGGATGAGGGGAAGCTTTTCTCTCCCAAGCTTTTTACTCTAAGGTGAATGGAAGTGAGCCAAATTGAAGGGATAAGCTATGAACTAAGCTTTCCTCCAATGGAGTCTTTGCTAGGGTTTTTGAGAGAAATGAAATGAAGAAGGTAAAGTGTAAAATGGTGAGTGGAAGGGCTAGAGATCCTCCACTCACTATGTGCTCTTGCACTACCTCTCACACATACACAATGCAAGACTAAATCATGGCCCTACACTTCTCACCAATCCAATACCTCTTCCAAGACTTAATCCTAGACCTACACTTGTCAACAATCCAATGCCTCTTCCAAGACTTAATCCTAGACCTACACTTGTCAACAATCAATGGTAACATGTGCACCAATCAAAGGCCAACACATGGATGAATCTCCACCCACCAAATGTCAAGAAACTATGGTACCAAGTCTTTCCACTCAATTGCCAACAAGTGGCACCATGAGAATGTGACACTTGTCACATTTTTCTAAAATTGCAAAATGGTCCTTTCTCAAAATATCTCCAAAAATAAATTGCAAAAAGGTCCCTAAGAAGAAAAATAATTAATTTACAGTAATTACACAAAACCCCAAAAGTTATGAATAATTACACTAAAGTATGCACCCATGCCCTTTATGAAAAAATAATGAACTAGAATGTATTTTCCACAAACGTAAAAATACAATTACCATGGAAATCAAATGTCATGGACACATGCAATGCCGGAGATCGATCCGAGCTCAAAAAGTGAGGTTATGCTAGGAAAATTGATAAACGGGGAAAAAACAAAATAGGAAAAAGACGAAAAGTGAATAGTGTCAAAAAACGAAAAATGTGGAAATGACTCGGTCCTCAAAGCAAGTTGTTAATCCTAAGGAAAGAGTCTCGGAAATCATTCCGGAGCACTCAAAACGACACTAAGTGACGAGAAACCGAACTCAGAAAAGAAAGATCAACGGGAAAAAAAAAAAATCCGTAAAAATCTGAGAAAAGGGAAAAGAAGGAAAATGACCGGGTCATTACATAGCGTGTATAGCAGACTTTTTTAGCAGTAGCAGAGTCCATCGGTCGGCTGATGGAAGTCCATCGGTCGACCGACGATTATTTCGAAACATTCAGTAGCCTTTTTAGGAATTCTGGGTGTTTCGGTTGGCTGATGATTGAGTTACGGCCGACCGGGACTGTTCATCGGCCGGCTGATCCTCCCTGAAGCCTGGTTCACTCTCAGCATCTCGGATAGAATTCTTGGGTCAACTTCAGAGGACCATACCTCCTTCATTTCTGATCCAAATTAGATTATTATTGAGCCTAACATCAAGATCTTGAAGTCATATTTCTATTGATACGAAGAACACTCAAAAACTCTAACCGTAGTGAAAGTTATGATTGGTTTAGTGAAATAGGTTCCTAGAATCTCCAAACCGGAGAATGCCTCTTGTTTTAAAATTCATATCTTTTTCGTCCGGACTCCGAATGAAGTGATTCTTGAGTCTAAATTCATTAATTTTTTGTTGTCTTTAAAACGGTATACTCGATTACAACTGAATCTTTTTAGATAATTACCAGTTTACCCTTTTAACCTTATGTGTTCATTTTCTTCGTCTTGTTGTTCCTCCTTCGTTCGGTCTCCGAATCATGTGATTCTTGAGTCCATCTCGGTTTATTTTTCATTTTATTTCCAATGGTGTGCAAGGTGGCACCCATTTCAGTGTGAAATGACCATTTTGCCCTTGGTTCATTTCTTTTCGGGCTAGGCATTATTGCTTCATTTCGTGATTCATTTGTGTTCCATGACCTCGTGGAAGGCCATCAAAGTGTCTTAGAGGCGTTTTGTACCTTGAAAGACCATTATATAATTTATTTTGCTTCCGCATCTTGGATCTGGTCTAGGTCGTCACAGAACGTACTAGGTTGAAAAATCTAGGGTCGTTACAGTTCAGTCGCGCGCCACCACCACCTGGGCCTTTCCATTTCCATACCTCGTTACAAGGCTGCTCAAAAATGCGGGGTTCTGAGCTCCCCGTAGTGAGCAGAAAGAGAAAGATGTGATGAACTTCAACCTTGGGGTTTGGAAGGCCAGCACAGTTCAGCTTCAGACGTCCCGTCAGGCCCGCATTGGCGGCGTGTTGATTGGGATGCGCCGGCTCCCCGGGTGGCTCCTGCCCCTCTTGCTCATGATGCCCCCGATGCTCCAGCTACCCCTTTTGCACCGCCGCTGGATGTCATGACTCGAGCTGACTATCTCGCCATGAATGCTCGATTTGATGCATTTGACTTACGCTTTGATGCTATTATGGGCGCCGTCCAGAAGACTTACGAGAATCAAGAGATTTTGCAAGCTATGCTTCAGTCATTGATTGACCGAGCGCCAGGCACACCTGGTGCTTCCTCCTCCACGCCGATGGAGGATTAATTTCCTGCTTCTCGTTTTATTTCCCTTTTGCAGTAGTACTACTCTTAGACTTCTTTTGGGCCGCGTTTGGCATTTCTTTTCCAGTTCTTTTAAACTTTTAACTGCATCTCTTTTGTTATTTTGCATGGATTCTAGCTTTGAAATAAATTGCAGTTATCGTTAGTAATTTTTGGATTCATTTGATTCTTGCTCTGTATAGATGCTTTTGACAGGTTTTTGATTTTAAGTTTGGGGGTATGCTCTTGGAATTCACAAAGTGGCTTATTTTTGCACCGCCACTCTATTCCTCCTCAACTTGGTACTATTGTTCTTCGCACTCTCCATTTTTCTTTCTAATTCTCTTATCCTTTGTCTTCTCACATTGAGGACAATGTGACATTCAAGTTTGGGGGTGCATGTGCTTTCATTCGTATGATTTTTGTTCATTTTTTATGCTCATAAGTTAATAAAATCATGTTATTGAAAGCAATGATAGTGTAACCATGGAACTTGTTGAAGGTTGAAGCATGTATTTAATACTTTGTGTATAGAAGCCAAGATAATTTTTGAAAGTAAGGAAACTTTTGAAATAAGCATGTTGATTCATAGTTGGTTTGTATAAAGACTTCAATTAATTTTTCGTCAAATTTCATACTCTTTTATGCTTCACATTGCACATTTGCACACCGGAAACCTAATTGTGAGGCATGCAACCCAAATTGACCTTGATCGGGACTCAGTGATCTGAATTAATGACCCTAATGAATGGATACCCTTGGCATTTAAAAAAAAAAAAAAAGAGCAATCAATGACCAATCGAAGTTCGTAGCCTTTCTAGCTCGAGTTATTAAGACCTAGGAGTGTTTCTACACTTAGCACCCTAAAACCATCTGGTTTGGGAGTTGTTTGCCTAACACTTGTTACATGGGTTGGTTAGAAAGCTTAAAGAACCTAGACATTGCACGGTTATTCAAAAATAAATAAATTTGGTTCGTCGAAGTTTGTAGCCTTTCCAGCTCGAGTTATTAAGCCCTAGGGGTGTTTCTACACTTAGCACCCTAAAGCCATCTGGTTTGGGAGTTGTTGGCCTAACGCTTGCTACATAGGTGGGTTAGAAAGCTTGAGGGATTTTGGCATTGCACAACCAATAGTATGCTTTCTTTTGTGTTGAACAATAGAGTTCTCAATAAGCAACAAAAGTTGCATTGTGAATAAAACTATGCCATGGGGACCTCATTTTGAAGGGGATTTAAGGATGTGAAAATGTGTTTTTGGGACTGGAAAAGGAGGGTTAATGCCGCATATTGAGATTTCGGCTCACTTTCATTGAAGTGAGAGTTCATGTTATTCAAGAGATGATAATTAAAGTTTTTATATAAAGCTTAATGATTGATGCATTTAAGATTGAACTCATTTCTGTCATTTTGATTATTAAGGCTTCATATATGCAAGGTAGTCTGTTTAATGGAACTTCCTCCAATTTTCTGTCATTCCATGTTACATTTGAGCTTTATAGATAAATTTCTTACTTACTGATTGATGCATGTTGTCATTTTTGCTAGATTCTATATTTTGTTTTGCAAAGGGACTAGCAAAATGTAAGTTTGGGGGTGTGATAAACGCCGAATATTGCATATTTAAGCGCCCGTTCTTGCACTAGTTAAGTCTATGAATGGAGTATAATATACAGTTTAACTCCATTTGTGTATATATTTTTTATTTCAGGTATTCTGCCCGAGAATGATCAATGGAGCGGTTTTGATATTATTTGTGTTGAAACACGTGCGCCGTTCAAGGAGTCATTTTAGATCAAGTCTCTTCTGTTGCCGTTATTGCGCCCCTCGTGGCTTAGTGTTCATGGTGGAGCTCGCATCAACGCTCTGGCTCGGAAAGGCTTACAAAATAAAGCCTGGTTTAAAATGCAACTGCAGGCCCCCCGGGGCGCCCGCCTTGCCATCGCGGGCGCCCGCCGTTTTCATATGCTCTCTGCCTCATTTGGCGGGGCCTCACAAGGCCCCCGCGAAGGCTCCCGCAAGCCCCCACGGGCGTTCGCTGAGCCACTGCGGGCACCTGCCAAACGCTCTAGTAGCCTCCCTCGTGAAGCCAAGGACCCGCGGGCCCCCGCTGATCTGCAGACAGCTCTGCATTCCTGCTCCCAATGCTGTCCCCTTAACTTATTTTTGTGGCTCTAATTGTTCAAGGGTTGGTAGGGCATGAAAATAGGGGGAAATGGAGAGGCCAAGAACATATATGAGAGGCTTGAAGCATATAGAAGCATATCTTATCTTTGCAAGATTTCTAGAGAGAGAAATATTGAGTTTTGAAGGACTTGGTGGGTCTTGAAGCTTGGAGCTCAAAAATGGAGGTTGAAGGCAAGCTTCTTCCTTCTTCTAGGGCATCCATGGGTAACTAACTCTTCCTCTAGGGAGGTGATGAAGCCCTCCCCTTGTAAGCATGTTCTAGTGTAAATTCTATTTTGGGAGAACAATGTATAATTGTTGGTCATTTCATGATCTAGAGCATCATATGTGATTGTAATGAATTTCAATGTCTATACATGATTATTTTGAGTTATTCATCTTGTTTTAGATGGTTTCTTTTCCTAATCATATTACTTGCACTTTCATAGTGACAATGAAAGTTAGATCTTGGAATGGATTTAATGGCATGGAGTTAGATAACCTAGATAGTCCATTTCTTAGGGTGCCCTTTGATGGTCTATACTTGATTCTTAGCTTTGTGTTCTTCCATTGTTTAATTAAGGGCTTGATAATCTTTGGTTTAGTAAGCATGTTGAAGGCTACTGATCGGTTGGTCAATCATACATCAACCTTCGCAATAGCACGAATCATTGTAAAATAGGGCTATTGGTCGGGTAAGTCGAACCACTGGGACTGCGCTAGTCTTACGGCAACCTTATTGTCTAGAATCTTTCTAGAATGATGAGGGGGTGTTCATAAAGGTTTTGTTTGTTGTCACTTAAATTAGGAATTCAAAGTGCATAAAACACTAATTTGCAAGGAATTTAGGATGAAATAGAATAATAGAGAAGAGGAGACTAGGGAAGTGAATCCGCCTCCATCCCTATACATATGCTAGATTAGACCTAAATTGGGGAAAAACAATATATGATGGTCAAGACTTACATAGCAACACATGGTTGCCATATAAGTAATCAAGAGGTACATTAGGTCTCAAACAAGTTTAATCCATCAAAAGATAAACATGCTTAGACTACCTAACTAAGGTGTAGCTTATACACATTTACTTAAATGAGAGACTATCGAGTTCTTGACAAAATGATAAAGCACATGGAGTTAGAGATTAAGCATACACCATCAAAGGACTTCCTAAGTAATGGTCTATCAAAGTCACCTATCAATATGCCATGAAACCATTTCATAACCTTGCTTCCACTCTCACCATGAAAAACTCAAGCAATATGATTACTCTAAGACATCATCTAAAGCAAGATAATCAACTTAAAGAAATCATCCATACATGTATCAACATTCATTACAACAAATGAGGTACTCTTGGTTATGAAAAGACCATAAAATATACATGGCAAATCCCCAAAATAGACTATCCTAGGACATGCTTACAAGGGAGGGACTTCATCACCTCCCTAGAGAAAGAGTTAGTTACCCATTGCTAAGCTAGAAGAAGGAAGAAGCTCCATCTTCATGGCCATTTTCGTGCAACCTTCTTGGAGCTTGAAGAACACACCTCCTTTGCTCCCTTCTCTCTCCTCTAATCTTGTAGAAAATGTAGGATGTCAAATGTGTGTGGCCCTTAGTTGCCTTATATCTATCAACTAAGCTCTCTCTCCTCCAAAGACATTCCCAACCACTCCATAAAGAAGGAGGGTGGAAATGTGGAAACCAATGCACAAGTGGGCTGAA
Source organism: Cornus florida (assembly GCF_030987335.1). Classification (NCBI taxonomy): domain Eukaryota; kingdom Viridiplantae; phylum Streptophyta; class Magnoliopsida; order Cornales; family Cornaceae; genus Cornus; species Cornus florida. Next base: position 52,745,956 of record NW_026775574.1, on the reverse strand, counting down.
GAGGGGTGCATTTCTGAGCTACAATCTGGCTGATTTTCGAGCACTCTAAATTAGTGTAATGTGCAACATGCTTTTCTTGCTTAGCACTGACCTACTTTGGTAAAACTGCTATAACTTTGTGCCCCAAACTCTGAATGATGATCTGTTTAAAGATTTGTAGAGCCGATTCAGTTCTTCAAAAACTTCATGTTTTGATGAAGACCGAATTCTCAAGTCTGGTTGGTCGAAAATGGGGAGAAAGGCAGTACTTCAGTGCTGCCAGGTAGTTCTGCGCACCTCTGTTAAGAAGATCATAACTCTCTGTTCCAAATTCCGAATGATGAACCGCTTGAAGATTTGGAAAGATGATTCAGAGTTCTAAATCTTTCATGTTATGATGGAAGTCCAGTTCTTGAGTTTTCTAGGTCGAAAATGGCAACAAAAGTCAGGTTCTACCGCTGCCAGAAATTCAGAATTGGCACCCTTTTTGTTCATAATTCCACAAGGCATCATTTTTGCTTCCTTTTTGCACTTTAACCTGAAAATGCACAAAAACATGCAAATGGAGTTAATCTACATAAAATAATCAATTAATGGACTTTGTTAATGTAATTTAGGGCGCCTAAATATACAGTATTCAGCGCTTATCACACCCCCAAACTTACATTTTGCTAGTCCCTTAGCAAAACCAAAATGCAAAGCTCAATGGAATGAAAACATGGGAATGCTATTACAAAAATATTCACCATGGCAAAAATAAACATAAACATGGCTCAAATACAACTTGAAACAGATAAAGAGCTGGAGACGGGATCATTGGGAAGACTACCCTGCATATATGAAGCATTGATACAAAAATTGGGAAAAACCATTTCAACATGCATGCATCAACATCATAGTCCATATAAATAATTCAATTGTCATCTCTTAAATGGAAATAACTCAAACTCCAGTGAAAGTGAATTGGATTCTCAACATGCGGCTTTTACTTTCTTTTCCAATTCTAAAGCACAAGTTTTCAAATCATTGAATTCCCCTTTAAATGAGGTCCCTAAGGCATGATTTTATTTACAAGACAACTTGTGTTGCTTGTTGACAATTTATTGCAACTCATAAGCGAAACATAGAATGGTTGTGCAATGCTGAAGTCCCTTAAGCTTTCTAACCAACCTATGTAGCAAGCGTTAAGCCAACAGCTCCCAAACCAGATGGCTTTAGGGTGTTAAGTGTAGAGACACTCCTAGGGCTTAATAGCTCAAGTTGGAAAGGCTACGAACTCCAACGAACCATGTTTAGTACAATTTTTTTGAATGACCGTGCAATGTTTAAGTCCTTTAAGCTTTCTAACCAACCCTTGTAGCAAGTGTTAGGCCAACAACTCCCAAACCAGACGGCTTTAGGGTGCTAAGTGTAGAGACACTCCTAGGGCTTAATAACTCGAGTTGGAAAGGCTATGAATGTCAACTGGTCATTATTTCAATTTAATTTTATTATTATTATTATTATTATTATTATTTTTTTTTTCATAACCTTGCCAAAGGTATCCATCTATCAGGTTCATCAAATCAGATTAACTAGGCCAAGGTCAAGGTCAATCAAGTTGCATGCCTCACAGTTAAGTTTCCAATGTGCATTTGTGCATTGTGAAGCTTATAAGAGTGTAAATCCAACAAGAATCTAATTGAGGCATTTATACAGACTACATTGTATTTGCATGATCACTTCAAATTCAAATTTCTTTATTTTCAAAAATTTCTCAATTGCTTCTATACACAAGGTATTAAACATATGCTTTGTCTCCGACAAGTTCCAAGTTACACTATCATTGCTTTACAAAAATATGATACCAAAACTATGCCAAGAATGCTTTGATGCACCCCCAAACTTAAACTACACAGTGTTCTTAATGTGGGACATGGATGTAAGTTAGAGACAAAAACGACAAGGAGTATAAAAAGGAACAACAATACCCAGGGGGAGAAAACGGCATGGTGATACAAAAACCCCCAAACTTGAATTGGACTGCGCAACCTGGAGAGCATCATGAAGAACAAAAAGAAACAAGCACAAACAGTATTAATAGCACAAGCATAAATACAGAAAAAGAATGTACCGAAAGTTAACAGAACAGAAAGAATTTGCATTTCAAAAAGAGTTTACATGATTACAAAAAGAGTGGGACAGGGATCATGTCTACTAGAGCAACCTATACAGAGCAAATTCTTACTGTTCAAAAGGAAAACAAAAGATATAAGAGAAATAGTTACATATGAAACAAAAAGATAAGAGGCAACACTCGCAACAAGCTACGGTCCAGAGGGTAAATGGGCGAGGATGGAATGGAGGAGAGATTGAGTCTTACGCCGTTCAGCGGAAGCTGAACGACGTTCCTCAGCTACGACACGACGGTCTTCAGCAGCAAGACGACGATCTTCTTCAGCACGTGAAGAAGTCTCACATAAAGTCCGAGTGTATGCGGACAAAGAATTCTCAAAACGATCCAGTCGCTCATGAATACTGGCAATGCTAGCCCGGATGAAAGCCTGGTCCTGGTGAGGGTCGACCGGAGGCTCTACCCTTGCAGCGGCTGCTGCGGTGGAAGCATCCTCAGAAGGAGGAGGAGGTGGAGCTTGGATGAACAGGGGGGCAGCAGGCTGAGGGGTACTAGAATGGCTAAGAACATTGATCCACCGACGCTTGGTAAAAATTTTAATCTTTTCGCCTTTTGGTTAATGGGGAGGAACAACGAAACCCTTGTGCTGAAGGAGCCGAGTGATAAAAAACGGCAAAGGCAATTTCCGATTTTCAACTCGAGGAACCCGTGCATTATGAGCGTCATGCCAAAACTTCATAAATGTGGTCCAAATGAGCTCTGGAATAGAGAACCATTGGCCTTGGTCCATGGCATACAAGGCTTGCAAAAGGAGGCCCCGACGCTCGGTGCTATGCACCAAAGGGCAGACATTGTGCTTAAAGACAGTGTCAATGAACCAGAGGCGTTCCGGAAGATTGGTTTTGCGGATAAAAGACTGGGGCCTGGTAGGATCGTCAACAGTGCAAATGGCAGCGGCAATCTGCTCCACAGTTAATGTATCCAACTCCTCATATAAAGGGAGATTTTCACGATTGACAATGTCATCGGGGCACTCAATGGGGCAACCAGAAACCTGAATGATGTCAGTCATAGTGAAAGCATAGGTGGTGCCATCAATGGATGTAGTGAGAGAAATGGGTGGCTCTTCAGGGCATTGGAGATTCTGGTAGAAGAGGCGCACTACACGGGGGTAGGCAACCCTGGCAAGGGGCGCGCAAATGTGCTGCAGACGCCGGTTAGTCAATTCGGCGACAGCCCACGAAGTAGTGGGTAGAATGTCAAAGGCATCCGTGAGCGGAAATGAGAGTTCGTAGTTGAGTTGTTTGCGATCCCAAGGATCACGTGGTCGCTCACGATTGACAGCACGGGCACCCGAAGAGGGTCTAGGAGGGCGAGAAGGACCGGCATGAGACATTTAGAGAGGTGGACTTGGTTGAGGAATTTCAGCGAACACCTGGCGGGCACCACAAAAAGGAGAGGGTGAAAATGAGTGGGGTGGATGAAGCAAACCCAAAAATTTTGACAAGCAAACCAAGCTCTAGCATAGAGCTAGTATTAACAAATCATCAACACAACAAAACACCAACATTGCAAGCCCATCCTCCTTGTAAAATCATCCTGAATGAACAAAGGCAGGAAAAACAAAGGTAGAAGAGACTGACCTGAATTGCACTCTATCCTAGAGTAGGAAGAATGGTAGGAAGAGGGAGGTGAGATGATGGGGGGGTGGTTGTTGATGAGGGTAGGTGGATGAGTATGGTGAATTTCATGGGGTGAGAGAAAGGTGGTGGTTGTGGGTGGAGGTGATGAGAGGTTGCAGAGAGGTGGTGGATGCCGAGAGGATTGATGAGAGAGGAAAGGTGGTGGAAAGGCTTGATGGAGGTGGTGATGGTTGAGAGAGAGAGAGAGGTGAGGTTTGGGTGAGTTGTTTTGGGTGAAGGGAGAGAGAGAGAGAGATGAGCCGAGAGGGGGAGTGAAGGTTGGTGATTATTGGGGGTGGAGTGAGTTATAGGATGGCTGGGGGTTAAAAGGTGTGAGGGATTGGTTAGGTTCGAGTGCTCGAAGAGGTCCTTCGAGCACTCGAAATAAGGACAGAAGGCTTGGGCGAAGGGCATGAAGAGGTCGAGCACTCGAAGCTTGGGCTTCGAGTGCGCGAAATTTGAGCAGGGGGTGAGGTTGAAAGAAGTTGGTTTGGAGATTGGGTGTGTTGGGTTGGTTGAAGGTTGGTGGAGAGGATTGGGTGAAGGAAGGTGTTGTGAGGTTTGTGTGGTGTGGGTTGGGAGCCGAGAGAAGGTTGCATGGGGAGGTTGGTTGGTGTTGTATGTTGGTTGCATGGTTGGGAGAGAGAGGGGAGCATGGTTGGTTTGGTGAGATGCCAAGAGGGTTGGTGTGGTGTGTGAGTGAAGTGGGGGTTGGTTGGGTGTTGGGGGCATGCATGGGAGGGTTGAAGTAGGTATGAGGGTGGTGAGGTTGGTGGTGGTTTCATGGATAGGTTTGATGGTGAAGTTGCATGCATGCATGGAGCTTGCATGCATGCATGCATGTCTTGGGGATGGGTTGTGAGAGAAAGAGAGAAGGGTTGGGTTTGAGTTGAGGTGGCTGAGAGGTGGGGAATGGGAAGGTTGGTTTGGTGTGAGCTTGCATGGAGGAAAGGTGGAGAGAAGGTGAGTTGGGTAAGATCGAGCAGTCGAAGTGGGGGCATTGGCGTTGGTTCGAGCACTCGAAACTAGTCTTCGAGTGCTCGAAAGCTAGGCAGAGAGTTGAGGGGGAGAGAGGGATAAGGGCTGCGAGGGCTCAGGATGAATGGTGAGGTGGTAGGTTTGCATGGTTGGATGAGAGGGAGGCCGAGAAAGTTGGGTGGGGTGGTGAAGAGGTTGGTTGTGGTTTGCATGGAGATAAGTTGTAAGATGGATGCAGGTTGGTGGGTTGTGGAAGTTGGTTTACAGAGATGTCGAGAGGGGGTTGTTGTGAGCATGGTGGTGATGCTGGTGGAGAGAGAGGAGTTTGGTGGGTTGTAGGTTGACTTGAGCAAGGAGGAAGTTGAGTTGGAGAGGGGTTAATGTATGCTGTTCGAGCACTCTAAGCATGGAAGGAGAGTGCTCGAAGATGGGACAGTAGCCTCAGCAGCTTTGGGGTTAAAACTGCAAGCCAGGTCGAGCACTCCAAATTGGAGTTTAGATTGCTCGAAATGAAGCCAGAGAGTTCGAGGAAAAATGCAAGGAAGCTCGAGCACTCCAAATTGGAGTTTGAGTGCTCGAAAGTGGGTCAGTAGCTTGTAAATGAATTGGCACATGGAGATGGAATGTTTCAGCCAACTTGAATGCCTCTTTGAGAGCTGAATGCATGCATGCAAGCAAAAAATTTTTTTAAAAAAATTTGTCATTCTGATGCATGCATGATAATGGAATGAAAAATAAACTATCATGGCTGCATGCATGCATGAAAAACTATGAGCTCATGGCTGCAATGAAATTCCTACGCATGAAAATGGAAGAAAAATTTTCAATGAATGAAATTCCCCCCCCCCCCCCCCTTTTTTTTTTTTATTTTTTTTTATATGCCAATAGAAAACTTTCCAAGCTTGATACATTGCAACATGATGCAAAATGGATGGAATTTTTCAAAAAAGAAATTTTGATGCTTAAAACATTGCAACATGATGCAAAATGGATGGAATTCTCAAAAATGAATATTTCAAGCATAGAGAATTTTTGAAAATTTGCATGTCAGTCCTAAATTCAAGCCATGCATGGAAAATTTGAAACTTGGCACATTATTCCAATCCAATGCATGGATGGATAATTTGTCAAACTTTGCAACATCTTGCTAATGCGTTGATCAAATTGGAAAAAATTTCAAACTTTGCACTTCACACAATGCATGGATGAGTTTAAGAACATTTCAACAATGCATTGAATATGAGAGGCTATGCATGTGAGTGCCATGTCGAAAGTCCGAGAAAATTGCCTGATAGAGCCGGAAAATTCCGGGAATGAAAACAAGAGTTGAGAAGGTCTAAGAAGCCAGTCAAAAAATGTGGAACACAACTTAAGATAGTTCCAGAGAAAGTTAAATTTTGGCATTTCTACACCGTTTCCCAGAAAATTTGCAAGGCACGAGCAATTTCAAAGAGAAGGAAGCTTGGAAATTGAAAGAATTGCTTTCCTTGAGTTGCTAAATTTAATGTCGATAGCTAGACAAAGCTAGAGCAGGCACTAATCCTCATAAATTGGATCCGTCAAGAGGACTTCCTCAACTTTTCGGGTTAGGATTGTGCCGTCAATGCAAGGCTTAAGCCGTTGGCCATTTACCTTGAAGAGTGATCCACTTGCAGGATCATGAAGTTCGATTGCTCCATGAGGAAAGACAGTAGTGACAATGTATGGACCATCCCATCTTGACCGGAGTTTACCGGGAAAGAGTTTCAAGCGGGAATCGAAAAGCCAGACCTTTTGTCCCGGGGCAAAAGACTTCTTGACGATGTGTTTGTCATGAAAAGCTTTAGTCTTTGCCTTGTAAATTTTTGCGCTTTCATACGCGTCATTACGCAATTCCTCAAGTTCATTTAATTGCAACGCATGATTAGAGCCGGCTTGTTTGAGATCAAAATTGAACCTTTTTATAGCCCAATAAGCACGGTGCTCTAATTCTATCAGGAGATGACATGCTTTGCCAAAGACAAGTCGATATGGTGACATGCCAATGGGTGTCTTATAAGCTGTCCGGTAAACCCAAAGCGCATCATTTAGCCTTACTGACCAATCTTTGCGGTCCGGTCTAACCGTTTTTTCCAAAATGTGCTTAATCTCCCGGTTAGAAATCTCTACTTGACCACTCGTTTGAGGGTGGTAAGGTGTAGCAATCTTATGAATGACGGAATACTTAGCATTGACGAATTTTAGATAACGATTTCGGAAATGAGATCCGCCATCACTAATGATTGCTCGGGGCGTACCAAAATGACTAAAGATGTGAGACTGAATGAAATGGATCACGACTTTATGATCATCGGTTTTGGTAGCCTCGGCTTCAACCCATTTAGACACATAATCCACCGCTACAAGGATGTACTTATAGCCATAAGAAGATGGAAATGGTCCCATGAAGTCAATCCCCCATACATCAAAAATTTCAACAATTAAAATGTTAGTGAGGGGCATCATGTCTCTTCGGGACATCGATCCAAGTTTTTGACATCGTTCACACGATTTGCAAAAATTGTATGCATCCCGAAACAAGGTAGGCCAAAAGAATCCGCTTTGAAGAACTTTGTTAGCGGTCTTTTTGTCACTAAAATAGCCTCCACAAGCAAGAGTATGGCAAAAATTTAGAATGCTTGTGGCCTCAGTTTCAGGAATGCATCGCCGTATGATTTGGTCCGGGCAATACTTGAATAGTTCCGGATCTTCCCAAAAGAAATGCTTGACTTGGGAGAAAAACCGGTCCCTCTCTTGTTTAGACCAATGAGCTGGAATTTTGCCAACAGCAAGATAATTGACAATATTCGCAAACCATGGAAGAGTAGAATGTGAAACTTGAAGAAGTTGCTCATCCGGAAAGGAATCACGGATGGCTGCGAATTCTGAAGATTTCTCAATAAGTAAGTGAGAGAGATGATCGGCGACAACATTATCGGTCCCTTTTTTGTCCCGGATGTCAATGTCAAACTCTTGAAGTAAGAGGATCCATCGAATTAAACGGGGTTTTGTCTCTTTTTTCGCTAACAAATGCCTAAGAGCGGCATGATCTGAAAAGACGATGACCTTGGAGCCAAGAAGATAAGAGCAAAATTTATCCAAGGCGTACACCACGGCTAGTAATTCTTTTTCAGTGGTGGTGTAGTTCAATTGGGCATCACAGAGAGTTTTGCTAGCATAATAAATGACATGCGGAAGTTTATCCACACGTTGGCCCAAAACCGCCCCCAATGCATAATCGGATGCGTCACACATGATCTCAAAGGGAAGAGACCAATTAGGGGGTTTCATGATTGGGGCGGATGAGAGGAGAGTGCGAAGTTTGATGAAAGCTTCCATGCAAGCGTCATCAAAATTGAACGGAACATCCTTGGCCAAGAGATTACACAAGGGCCGTGAGATTTTGCTAAAATCTTTGATGAAGCGACGATAGAATCCGGCATGGCCAAGAAAAGAACAGATTTGACAGACGGAATTCGGAGGAGGAACATTAGAGATTAACTCAACTTTTGCCTTGTTGATCGGTTGGTCAATTAAACATCAACCTTCGCAATAACACGAATCATTGTAAAATAGGGCTATTGGTCGGGTAAGTCGAACCACTGGGACTGCGCTAATCTATGGCAATCTAAGTGTCTAGAGTCATTTTAGAGTGAGAAGGGGTGTTCATAGAGGGTTTGTTTTGTTTGTCACTAAACTAGGAATTCATATATGCATAAAACAATAGTGCTAGTAAATGAGAGTTAGAGATAATAAAAGGGGAAACTAGGGAAGTGAATCCACCTACGCCCTAAATACATGCTAAATCAAGACTAAATTGGGGATAAACACTATATAAGCAATGATCAAGAATTATGTAGCAACACATAGTTGCTTCATAACCAATAAAAAAGTTCATGAGATTAAAACAAGAATGGTCTATCAAAAGGCAACACATTTGGACTACCTAGACTAGGGTGTAGTATCAAATACATTAACTTAAGCAAAAGACCATCAAGCATTCAATCAAATGATGAAGCACATGAAGGTAAGAATCAAGCATAGTCCATCGAAGGAGGTACCTAAGCAATGGAATATCAAGTTTCAAAATCAACATGCCTTGAAAACCATTCATAGTTAATATCTTCATTGTCACTATGAAAATAAAAGCAATAAGACTAATGTAAGAATCATCAAGACAAGCTAAATAACTCACATCAATCATTTAAACATGAATATTCATTACAAGAAGTAATAAGCTCTTAAACTATGAAAAGACCAAAGTTTATACATTATAATCCCCAAAATAGAACCTAATCTAGAACATGAACAAAAGGGGAGGCTTCATCACCTCCCTAGAAGAGGTTTAGTTACCTATGGTGGCCCTAGATGAAAGAAGAAGCAAGGCTTTCCCCTCCATTTTCGAGCTTCCTCCTTGAAGCTTCAAGAACTCCTCCCCTTTGCTCTCTTCTCTCTCCTCTAATCTTGTAGAATGAAGCTTAATCTCAATGTGTGGCTCTCCCCTCTTTATCTAGATAAGAAATCCACCCAAAAAGCCCTCTCTCTCCTCCAAGAAACATCCCCAACCAACTCATAAAGGAGAGCTTCCAAAGTAGGTAAAATCTGAGCACAAGTGGGCTGAGTCGTGTAGAATTCTGCCCTAATTTCGAGTGCTCGAAATAGGGCCTTGAGCACTCGAAAATTGGGCAGAATGCCCTATGCTTGGTTTGCTCCGCCCTGACCTACTTTGGTAAAATGGCCATAACTTTGTGCTCCAAACTCCGAATGATGAACCGTTTGAAGATTTAGAAAGCTGATTCAGAGCTCTAAAAACTTTATGTTTGGTGGAGATCCAAATCTCAAGGATAGTTGGTCGAAAATAAAGATCAAGGCAGAATTTCATTGCTGCCAGGCAGTTCTGCGCACCTCTGGTAAAAATGCCATAACTCTCTGCTTCGAGCTCCGAATGACAAACCGTTTGAAGATTTAGAAAGCTAATTTAGAGCTCTAAATCTTTTATGTTATGATGGAAGTCCAGTTCTCGAGCTTTCTGGGTCAAAATGGTGAGCAAAGTCCTGACTCCACTGCTAATCTCGTGAAGCAATCTACCCTAATTTCGAGCACTTGAAATAAGGCCTCGAGCACTCGAAAATTGGCCAGAATGCCCTATGCTTGGTTTGCTCCGCCCGGACCTACTTTGGTAAAATGGACATAACTTTGTACTCTGAACTCCAAATGATAAACCATTTGAAGATTTGGAAAGCTAATTCAGATTTCTAAAAACTTCATGTTTTCATGGAGATCCAATTCTTAAGGATGTTTGGTCGAAATTGAAGAGCAAGGCAGAAATTCATTGCTGCCAGGCAGTTCTGAGCACCTATGATAAGAAGATCATAACTCTCTGTTCCGAACTCCGAATGATGAACCACTTAAAGATTTAGAAAGCTAATTTAGAGCTCTAAATGTGTCATGTTATGAGGGAAGTCTAGTTCTCGAGTTTTCAAGGTCAAAATGGCGAGCAAAGTTCAGGTTCCATTGCTGCCAGAAATTCAGCATTGTGACCTTTGATGTTCAAAACTCCACAAAGCATCCTTCTTGCTTCTTTTTGGCCAATGAACCTGAAAATATGCAAAAACGTGCATATGAAGGTAATCTACATAATTAAACAAACAATGGACTTAAATAATGCAATTAAGGGCGCTTGAATATGCAATATTCGGCGCTTATCACACCCCCAAACTTACATTTTGCTAGTCCCTTAGCAAAACCAAAATGAATACTTCAATGAAAAGACAACCATGGGCATGCTACTACAAAAATATCATCCATTGTAAAATGAGATAGATACATAGCTCAAATACAACTTGAAACAGATAAAAACTGGAGATGGGGTCATTGGGAAAACTACCTTGCATATATGAAGCATTGATACAAAAATTGGCTAACTACATTTCCACATACATGCATCAACATCAAAGTCTATATAAATAACTCAATTATCATCTCTTGAATGGAAATCAACTCTAGCTTCAGTGAAAGTGAATTGGATTCTCAACATGCGGCTTTTACTTTCTTTTCCAATTCCAAAGCACAAGTTTTCAAATCATTGAATTCCCCTTTAAATGAGGTCCCTAAGGCATGATTTTATTTACAAGACAACTTTTATTGCTTGTTGACAATTTATTGCAACTCATAAGCGAAACATAGAATGGTTGTGCAATGCTAAAGTCCCTTAAGCTTTCTAACCAACCCTTGTAGCAAGCGTTAGGCCAACATCTCCCAAACCAGATGGCTTTAGGGTGTTAAGTGTAGAGACACTCCTAGGGCTTAATAGCTCGAGTTGGAAAGGCTACGAACTCTAGCGAACCATGTTTATTACAATTTTTTTGAATGACCGTGCAATGTTTAAGTCCTTTAAGCTTTCTAACCAACCCTTGTAGCAAGCGTTAGGCCAACATCTCCCAAACCAGACGGCTTTAGGGTGTTAAGTGTAGAGACACTCCTAGGGCTTAATAGCTCGAGTTGGAAAGGCTACGAACGTCAACTGGTCATTATTTTCTTTCCTTCTCGGTGTTTTTTTTTTTTTTTTTTTTTTTTTTTTTTTTTTTTTTTGTAGATTCATGCCAAAAGTATTCATCCATTAGGTTCATCAAATCAGATTAACTAGGCCAAGGTCAAGGTTGATCAAGTTGCATGCCTCACAGTTAAGTTTCCAATGTGCATCTGTGCATTGTGAAGCTTATAAGAGTGTAAATCCAGCAAGAATATAATTGAGACATTTATACAGACTAATTTGAATCTACATGATCATTTCAACTCAAATTTTCTTTATTTTCAAAAATTTCAATTGCTTTTATACACAAGGTATTAAACATATGCTTCATCCCCAACAAGTTCAAATCACACTATCATTGCTTAGCAAAATTCTGAAACCAAAAATGTCCTATTGCACCCCCAAACTTGAATGTCACATTGTCCTCAATGTGTGAAGACAAGTGAAACAAAAATAAGAGCAAAGAAGGTAAAAGAACAATATTACCAAGTAGAGTGACGAATGCAAAAATATCCATCGATGTAAATGCGCAAACGCGTCCCCCAAACTTGGACATGAAGATCTATCAAAACATAACTAAAATATACATGGAAAAGCATAGGGCTCGTAAGAAAAATCAAAACAGAATTAAAAACACTAACCTGAATTATAGTGCAAGATAAAATCCAAACAAAACACAAATGCAGACATTAGCCACAAGTGTAAAATGGATAGCAAAAGAATGCCAAAAGTGTGCCATTTTTTGTTTTTTGTTTTTTTTGAATGGCATGCATGAGGGTGTTGTGGAGGAATTGAGGATGGGGTTGATTGAGTGTGAAGGGTGGTGGGTGGTTAGGGAGTGAAGGTGCCGAGAGAGAGATGGTGGCATACATGGTGGGGTGAGGTGAGGAAGTTTGGTGAGGTTGGTTGGATGGTTGGGAAAAAAGAGGATGCCGAGAGGGGCATGCATGGGGGTTGCATGGTGTTGGTGTGTGTAGATGCCGAGAGAGAGAAGGCTTGTGTGAGGGTTGGTTGGTGAATGAGAGAGGGGTGAAGTTTGGGGTGGTGGTCGGTTTGGTTGGTGTGTGTATGGTGTTGATGTGAATGGTTGGGATTGTGTTGGGAGGGTGGCTGTGGAAGGCATGCATGGTTAAGGATGATGAGGGGTTGGGTGTTGTGAGGTTGGTTGATGCTTGGTTTGCATGGTTGGATGGTGCCGATGGTGGTTGGTTGCATGGTTGGATGCCTTGGGTGAGAAAGAGATTTCGAGCACTCGAAATGGGATTTCGAGTGCTCGATTTGAAGACAGAGAGTTCGGTATGTTGGGTTGCAGTGGGATAGCAGCTGCGAGCACTCGAAGCTTGGCCTTCGAGTGCTCGAATTGTAGACAGTGGTTGCGGGATGTTGGGCTGAAAATTTAGAGCACTCTAAATGGAAGCTAGAGTGCTCTAAATGAAGGAAGTGAGCTTGGGATTGATGGTTCACATTTAGACCACTCCAAATGGGAGCTAGAGTGCTCTAAATGAAGGCAGTAGCTTGGGATGAGATTGGTTCACATTTAGAGCACTCTAAAATGGAATTAGAGTGCTCTAAATACAAGCAGCAGCCTCGGAATGATGGGGGAGAAGTTTGGAGCAATCCAAATGGAAGCTAGAACACTCCAAACTTGGGCAGTGAGCATGCAAAATTGGTGTGGTAATTTGGAGCAATCTAAATGGGATTTGGAGGGCACGAAATTGGCTCAGTAGGCTAGGGGGTGAGCTCGGCTGTGAGGACTGAAGCAAGGAGTGAAAGGGAAAACATGCAAGACAGTGAGCACCATAGAAGTTGAATTTGTTGCAATGGAATATTGAATGTGAGCAACATGGAAATGGAAGCTGTTCAAAATGGAGTCCATGCATGGAAATTCCATGCATTTGCATTTGCAATCTCATTCCATGGGAGACAGTGAGCACTATTGCATGCATTTTCATGCAGTTTGATGCATTTGCAACATCATTCCAGGAATTTTGCAAGTTGGCGACTTGGAAACAAAAAAATTTTGCATGTCATTCCCATGGAATGGAAGAATTTCTGAAAATTTTCAAATTGTCTCATAATACTTGAATGAACTGAAGAAAATTTTCGAATTGCATCATCTTTGGAAAATTTCTAGACTTTGAATGAATTTGAAAATTTTGGAATTTTTGAATATCTCTTCAATGCAACATCACACAATTCATGGAAAATTTTTAAAACTTGCAATGTCAATCCGATGCATGGATTAATTTTTTGAAAATTCTTCAAACTTTGCAACTGTGCACCAATGCTTGGATGAATGTAGAAAATTTTTAAACTTGGCAACTTTTCTCTAATGCATGGAATTTTTTTGTTTTTTTTTTTAAAAAAAACTTGTCAACCTCAATCCAATGCATGAATGGAGCTTCTTCCTTCTTCTCAACATCTCCAATGCATGGAAATTTTCAAACTTTGCAACAATTTGGGAAAATTTTCAAACCATTCCACATCACTTTAAACTTTTGCAACCTCACACGATTCATTGAAAATTTTTGAGAATTTTTTTTTTTTTTATTTTAAGAATGCAATAAAAAATGAGAGTTTAAGCACATGAGTAGCATTCCAAAGCCAATGAAATTGCCGGATAGAGCTGAAAATTTCCAGGAGTGAAAGAAAAAGTTTCAGAAGGTCTAGGAAAGCCTAATGTGAAGTTTGGAACGCAATTAGAGACACTTCCGGAGGAGGTCAAATTTTTGGCTTTCCTTAGCGAATTTCCAGAAAACTCAAGGCTCAGGTAATTTTATTGGGAGAGGGAAGCTTGAACATCGAAAGAATTTCTTCCCTTGCTTTGCTAAATTTAATGTCGATAGCTAGACGAAGTTAGAGCAGGCACTAATCCTCAAAAATCTCGATAGCTAGACACACCGAGATCAGGTTAGTCCGCCTTACCCTATACCATGTCTCTCTAGAGATTCAAGCTTCCCTAAGTAAGAAAGTTCGTTTGGAAGCGGAAGAAAAAGAGCTTGAAGACAAAAGTTGGAAAGAGGTAATGGAAAGACCTCAATCCACTCTTCATCCTCAATGAAGAACTTTGGACTATGGGGCTGATTTGGATTATAGGAAGATGGATTAGGTGAAGGTGTACCAAGCAACGACTTATGAAGGGTCATATTGAGCACGGGAATGCTCAACAAGTTATCCTTCAGACTTTCAACATCCTCCTCACACTTATCCGGCGGTTCGGGCTCAACAACTTGAGACAACTCAAGTGAGGGAATGGGATGAGATGCAAGCTCCCAAGAAAGAGATACATTTGATGTTGACCAAGGAAGAGAATGAATAGGTGGATGAATATTAAGCAAAGAATTCACCTCCGAAATAGAATTGTCAACATTAAAATCCTCACAATTGAAATGAGCCAAACAAGCTTTTAGAGGATCCTCCATTGAAGGAGGTGCATCAAGCAAAGGATTATTTAGGGGTTGTTCTAGAGTTTTAAAGGATGCAATCTCATCATCTTTTTCCTCATTTTTAACCATAAATTCTTCCATTTTATGAGTGGCAACAATTTGATCTTCAACCACCATTTCATCATTTTCACATGTAATAACCACTTGATCATTCTCATGATGAAAGTTACTAGGAGTAATCTCATCATTCATAGAATTTTCTTTTGGATTGGCCATAAATTCAAATGAAAATGTTTCCTCCTCTTCATGATTTTTAGCATTAATCCTTTGTTGAATTTGAGATATTTGGTCATCTATCATTGCACTAACTTGGGACTGGTGATATGGTACCACTTGATTGATAGACTCTACTGTGGATTGCATGCTAGCAAGGGAGGCCAATAGTTGATTGTTGGAGTCCATTGTTTGCGTGTGCATAGACTCCATCATTTGTTTGTTAGCAACAATTAGCTCATCCAATGGAGACGGTGGAAAAGGAGAAGAGGGCTGGAAATAATGATCATTGGGTTGAAAATTGGCTTGAAAATGTTGCCCATGAGATTGTGGGGCTGAATTTTCCATGTCATGCCACAAGAAATTTTGGTGATCTCCCCTACCCGAGTCATAACCATTGAAGTATGGATCACTAACCAGTTCAGAGAAATTTGCATTTGGTTGCTCTAGATAAAAATCCGAGAATTGTCTCGTTGGAAGACAATCTCTTGTATGATGTGTATTACTAGAGCAAAAAGCACAAAACGCATGTGGTGTGTAGAATTGAGTTGGAAGATAGTTATCCTCCATCTAGGAGTAATTCAACAACACACAAAGCAATCAACACAACACTTCATCACCATAACCTCCTCATATGATATTCCCTTTCTCCTCAATTATTAAGACCAAAATTAAATTGGCCACGACAAGGACCGATGCTTGGAATTGAAAATACACAATAAAGATTAGCCTCGAAAGGGGCTTGCAATTTATTTACTTCTAAGCTTAACACATGCACGATATTCCCAATTCGAAACTAGAAGGTCAAGAGACTTACCCGGGGTCCTCTAGACTTACATTCCCACGGTGAGCTTCGAGTTCCTAGAATCTCACTTACAACTTAAAGATGATTAAAACACACAAGGAATATTCACAAAACACGATATTCACAATCAAACTAAAATTAACCCTAAACTTTGGTTGCTAAACCGTTTGCAGTCCCCGGCAACGGCGCCAAAAATTTATAGTGGTAAGTATTCCCGCCTGTCACGCGGGTGACCCGGGTTCGATCCCCGGCAACGGCGCCAAAAATTGATCGGTTAGTCAATTAAACATCAACCTTCGCAATAACACGAATCATTGTAAAATAGGGCTATTGGTCGGGTAAGTCGAACCACTGGGACTGTGCTAATCTATGGCAATCTAAGTGTCTAGAGTCATTTTAGAGTGATAAGGGGTGTTCATAGAGGGTTTGTTTTGTTTGTCACTAAACTAGGAATTCATATGTGCATAAAACAATAGTGCTAGTAAATGAGAGTTAGAGATAATAAAAGGGGAAACTAGGGAAGTGAATCCACCTACGCCCTAAATACATGCTAAATCAAGACTAAATTGGGGATAAACACTGTATAAGCAATGATCAAGAATTATGTAGCAACACACAGTTGCTTCATAACCAATAAAAAGTTCATGAGATTAAAACAAGAATGGTTTATCAAAAGACAACACATTTGGACTACCTAGACTAGGGTGTAGTATCAAATACATTAACTTAAGCAAAAGACCATCAAGCATTCAATCAAATGATGAAGCACATGAAGGTAAGAATCAAGCATAGTCTATCGAAGGAGGTACCTAAGCAATGGAATATCAAGTTTCAAAATCAACATGCCTTGAAAACCATTCATAGTTAATATCTTCATTGTCACTATGAAAATAAAAGCAATAAGACTAATGTAAGAATCATCAAGACAAGCTAAATAACTCACATCAATCATTTAAACATGAATATTCATTACAAGAAGTAATAAGCTCTTAAACTATGAAAAGACCAAAGTTTATACATTATAATCCCCAAAATAGAACCTAATCTAGAACATGAACAAAAGGGGAGGCTTCATCACCTCCCTAGAAGAGGTTTAGTTACCCATGGTGGCCCTAGATGAAAGAAGAAGCAAGGCTTTCCCCTCCATTTTCGAGCTTCCTCCTTGAAGCTTCAAGAACTCCTCCCCTTTGCTCTCTTCTCTCTCCTCTAATCTTGTAGAATGAAGCTTAATCTCAATGTGTGGCTCTCCCCTCTTTATCTAGATAAGAAATCCACCCAGAAAGCCCTCTCTCTCCTCCAAGAAACATCCCCAACCAACTCATAAAGGAGAGCTTCCAAAGTAGGTAAAATCTAAGCACAAGTGGGCTGAGTCGTGTAGAATTCTGCCCTAATTTCGAGTGCTCAAAATAGGGCCTCGAGCACTCGAAAATTGGGCAGAATGCCCTATGCTTGGTTTGCTCTACCCGGACCTACTTTGGTAAAATGGCCATAACTTTGTGCTCCAAACTCCGAATGATGAACCGTTTGAAGATTTAGAAAGATGATACAGAGCTGTAAAAACTTTATGTTTTGGTGGAGATCCAAATCTCAAGGATAGTTGGTCGAAAATAAAGATCAAGGCAGAATTTCATTGCTGCTAGGAAGTTCTGCGCACCTCTGGTAAAAATGCCATAACTCTCTGTTTCGAGCTCCGAATGACAAACCGTTTGAAGATTTAGAAAGCTAATTCAGAGCTCTAAATCTTTTATGTTATGATGGAAGTCCAGTTCTCGAGCTTTCTGGGTCAAAATGGCGAGCAAAGTCCTAACTCCACTGCTGATCTCGTGAAGCAATCTGCCCTAATTTCGAGCACTTGAAATAAGGCTTCGAGCACTCGAAAATTGGCCAGAATGCCCTATGCTTGGTTTGCTCCGCCCGGACCTACTGGCCATAACTTTGCACTCCAAACTCCAAATGATAAACTGTTTGAAGATTTGGAAAGCCAATTCAGAGCTCTAAAAACTTCGTGTTTTGGTGGAGATCCAATTCTCAAGGATGGTTGGTCGAAATTGAAGAGCAAGGCAGAAATTCATTGCTGCCAGGTAGTTCTGAGTACCTATGATAAGAAGATCATAACTCTCTGTTCCGAACTCCGAATGATGAACCGCTTAAATATTTAGAAAGCTGATTCAGAGCTCTAAATGTGTCATGTTATGAGGGAAGTCCAGTTCTTGAGTTTTAAAGGTCAAAATGGCGAGCAAAGTTCAGGTTCCATTGCTGCCAGAAATTCAGCATTGTGACCTTTGATGTTCAAAACTCCACAAAGCATCCTTCTTGCTTCTTTTTGGCCAATGAACCTGAAAATATGCAAAAACGTGCATATGAAGGTAATCTACATAATTAAACAAACAATGGACTTAAATAATGCAATTAAGGGCGCTTGAATATGCAATATTCGGCGCTTATCACTTGTCTACCTCGATTCCCCGCTTAGAAATGACATGTCCTAAAACAATGCCTTCTTGGACCATGAAGTGGCTTTTCTCCCAACTTAGAATGAGATTCGTCTCTTTGCATCTTTGGAACACAAGAGATAAATTTTTGAGACACAAGTCAAAGGAGGAGCTAAATACGGAAAAATCGTCTATGAAAACTTCCAAGAACTTTTCAACCATATCGGAGAATATGGACATCATGCACCTTTGGAACGTTGTCGGTGCATTGCATAGACCAAAAGGCATGCGTCGATAGACAAAGGTACCAAAGGGACATGTGAATGTTGTTTTCTCTTGATCTTGGGGGGCGATTGCCACTTGGTTATAGCCGGAATAACCATAAAGAAAACAATAGAAGCTTTGGCCGGCTAACCTTTCTAGGATTTGATCAATAAATGGGAGCGGGAAATGATCCTTCCTAGTTGATGAATTGAGTTTCCGATAGTCAATGCACACACGCCACCCGGTGGTGGTTTGTTGTGGCACGAGCTAACCCGCTGAATTTTCAATAATGGTGAGACCGGATTTCTTGGGGACAACTTGTGTGGGGCTCACCCACTTGCTATTAGAGATAGGATAGATGATTCCCGCATCTAGCAATTTGATCACCTCTTTCATGACCACTTCCTTCATATTTGGATTTAACCGGCGCTGGACCTCTCTAGTAGGCTTTGCGTCATTCTCCATATGAATGCGGTGCATACAAATGGAGGGGTCAATTCCTTTCAAATCTGCCACTGTCCAACCAATAGCTTCTTTATGCTCTTGGAGCACCGCTAAAAGGTTGGTCTCTTGGTCTTTTTGAAGGTCCGAGGCAATAATGACCGGAAGGGTTTGCTTTGGACCAAGGAACACATACTTGAGATGGGCCGGGAGCGGCTTAAGCTCAAGTTGTGGCGGAGATAGCAATGATGGGACCGGAGGAGTGGTGGAAAGTTGGGGAAGTGGTTCTTTTGGAATTTTCCAAGGAGTTACATCAATGACAGCATTAATATCAAGCAAGGAATTGACTTCTTGAATGGCCTGATCAACATCAAAGTTTGAGAAGTCAAAATGGGACATGCAAGTTTCAAGAGGATCTTTGCTTAGAATGAAGGGGAGAGATTCTTCGACCACTTCATCAATGACATCCACAAGAAAACAATCATCCTCATTGGGGGGATGTTGAGTTGCATGAAAGATGTGGAGTTTGACTTGCATGTTTCCAAAAGCAATGTCCATCACCCCGGTTCGGCAATTAATTGATGCATTAGCCGTGGCTAAAAACGGCCTACCAAGGATCACGGGAATGTGCTTTTTTGGGTCATGGACCGGTTCCGTATCAAGAACCACAAAATCTACCAGGAAGTAGAATTTATCCACCTTGATGATAACGTCCTCGAGAATACCTCATGGATGCTTGACCGATCTATCGGCAAGTTGCAAAACCACGAAAGTCGGCTTAAGATCTCCCAAACCAAGTTGTAGGTAGACTGAGTATGGAATTAAATTCACACTAGCTCCTAAGTCAAGGAGGGCCCTCTCGATTTTGCTGTCACCAATGACGCAAGAGATTGTGGGGGCGCCCGGATCCTTATACTTCGGAGGAGTGCTGTGCTGAATGATAGCACTAACATTTTCAGTCAACCTCACCTTTTTTGGCAAATGATTTTTAGAAGTGCACTTTTGAGTGCACAAATCTTTGAGAAATTTTGCATAGGGAGGGATTTGCTTGATAGCATCCAAGAGGGGCAAGTTAATCTTCACTTGCTTGAAAACTTCCCACATGTCTTGAATTTTACAATTCTTGTTTCCAAAATGTGTCGACTCTTGAAGACGTTGAGGAAACGGAGCTTTTGGCTCATAAGTAGTTTCCACATTTGGGGTGACATGTGTGGGATTTCCGTGAATGGTATTTGGACAAGAATTTAGATTAGAAGAGCTTGAATTTGGATTAGAAGAGCTTGGATTCGGATTTTTCAAAGGAGAAACTTCCTCACTTTTGTCTCCATTGACCTTGTTGTCAACCACTCTACCACTCCGAAGGGTGGTGATAGCTTGAACTTGTTCATGAGTCGGCCCACTCGGAGGAGGGGTTTCGTCAATCACATGCATTCCTCTAGGATTTTCAAAAGGTTGAGAGGGAAGCTTGCCCTTGTCCTTTTGAAGCAATTGATTCACCGAGTTAGCTATTTGGCCCACTTGATTTTTGAGATTAGCTATGGATTGAGTATGAGAGTGAACCATTTGGAGAGTAGGCTGCAAGGATGTCAAGAGTTGCTTGTTGGCATCCATTATTTGCTTATTTAATGATTCCATCATTTGCTTGTTTGCAGCTACTATCTCGTCAGTTGGACACACAGGAGGTTGATTGGAGACATTTGGATTGTAAGGAGGATGGTAGCTTGAAGAGGCTTGGAAAGGTCTACCCTGATATTGAGAAGAGGGCTGATTTTACCGCCCTTGGTTTTGGAATTGGGAATTTTGTGGGGCTTGTTGCCGCCACGAGAAATTCGGATGATGTCGCCAACCCGGATTGTAGGTGTTGGAATATGGATTGTTCCCGGGCCGCGAGAACATGGCATTAGCTTGCTCTTGGTTGGGATTGGGAAATTGCTCCGGTGTGGGGCAATCTTCCGAGAGATGGAATGGACTAGTACATGAAGCACAAACTGAACTTGCCGAATTTTGAGACAATGAAGGAGGAAGATGTGGTGCCATCAATTGGTAGAATTTATGAGCGATGGCATCCACTTGAGATGATTCCTCCTTTATTGATTTTGGTTGACATGGGTTGGTGTTGTTTGGAGTGGTTGAGGTCGGAGCCCTACGAGAATTGTGTTGAAGTGAATTTTCACTCAAATTCTCAAGTAAGGTCCAAGCCTCATCCGCATTCTTGGACATGAACATCCCAACACACGAAGAGTCAACCATGAATCTATGGGTGTCGGTCAAGCCGGCATAGAAAGCTTGCACTAATTGCCATTTTGGGATCAAATGATGAGGACATTTTTTAAGAAGATCTTGTAGCCTTTCCCAAGTCTCATGGAGTTGTTCTCCATCAACTTGAGAAAAACTTAGAATGGAACGCCTCATTTGGTTGGTTTTACTCACTGGATAATACTTCTTAAGGAATTCTTGTTGCAATTGAGTCCAAGAAGTAATGGAATTGGGAGCGAGGGAGTTCAACCAATATTTTGCCCTATCCTTTAGGGAGAATGGGAAAAGATGTAAGTGAAGTGCATTGTCCGGAAAACCTCTTAACTGGATGGTCGAACAGATTTCAAGGAACTCATCAAGATGCTTATATGGATCTTCATTATCAAAGCCATGAAATGATGGAAGCATTTGAATGGTACTAGACTTGATCTCATATTGAGCTGCATCGATGTTTGGCATCACTATTCAAGAAGGAGAAGCATAGGTGGTAGAAATGAAATGATCTCTAAGAGTCATTGGTTCTACATTAGGAATTTCAGCCCTTTCATTCCCCGAATTTCCTACGTTATCCCCCATTGTATTGAATTCAGTTTCAAGATCCCTTGTAAGAGTGGGTTCCCTAAGGTTCCGTCTAAGAGTTCTTTCAAGTGAATTTATATCAATAGGCGAGTCAAGTGTGGGTAGAGAGAGTGACCTACGGCCAAACATCAACAATTCACAACAACATCATCACAACAAATCTTTATCATCAACTCCACATACGATGTTCCCTCTCTCCTCAATTATCAAGATAGAAAATAAATGGCCACGGCAAGGACCGATGCTTGAACACGAAATTAAAACAAGATAATAGCCTCAACAAGGGTTTCACAACTAAATTAGCTACTTCTAAAGTTAACACATGCACAATATCCACAATTCGAAACTAGAAGTCACAAGACTTACCTGGGGTCCTCTAGACTTACAATTTGCTAGCATTCCCACGGCGAGCTTCGAGTCCCTAGAATCTTACAACACTTAAAACACAAAGATAGTCAAAACACACAAGGAATATTCACAAGACACAATATTCACAATCAAACTAAAATTAACCCTAAACTTTGGTTGCTAAACCGTTTGCAGTCCCCGGCAACGGCGCCAAAAATTGATCGGTTGGTCAATCATACATCAACCTTCGCAATAGCATGAATCATTGTAAAATAGGGCTATTGGTCGGGTAAGTCGAACCACTGGGACTGCGCTAGTCTTACGGCAACCTTAGTGTCTAGAATCTTTCTAGAATGATGAGGGGGTGTTCATAAAGGTTTTGTTTGTTGTCACTTAAATTAGGAATTCAAAGTGCATAAAACACTAATTTGCAAGGAATTTAGGATGAAATAGAACAATAGAGAAGAGGAGACTAGGGAAGTGAATCCGCCTCCATCCCTATACATATATTAGATTAGACCTAAATTGGGGAAAAACAACATATGATGGTCAAGACTTACATAGCAACACATGGTTGCCATACAAGTAATCAAGAGGTACATTAGGTCTCAAACAAGTTTAATCCATCAAAAGATAAACATGCTTAGACTACCTAACTAAGGTGTAGCTTATACACATTTACTTAAATGAGAGACTATCGAGTTCTTGACAAAATGATAAAGCACATGGAGTTAGAGATTAAGCATACACCATCAAAGGACTTCCTAAGCAATGGTCTATCAAAGTCACCTATCAACATGCCATGAAACCATTTCATAACCTTGCTTCCACTCTCACCACGAAAAACTCAAGCAATATGATTACTCTAAGACATCATCTAAAGCAAGATAATCAACTTAAAGAAATCATCCATACATGTATCAACATTCATTACAACAAATGAGGTACTCTTGGTTATGAAAAGACCATAAAATATACATGGCAAATCCCCAAAATAGACTATCCTAGGACATGCTTACAAGGGAGGGACTTCATCACCTCCCTATAGAAAGAGTTAGTTACCCATTGCTAAGCTAGAAGAAGGAAGAAGCTCCATCTTCATGGCCATTTTCGTGCAACCTTCTTGGAGCTTGAAGAACACACCTCCTTTGCTCCCTTCTCTCTCCTCTAATCTTGTAGAAAATGTAGGATGTCAAATGTGTGTGGCCCTTAGTTGCCTTATATCTATCAACTAAGCTCTCTCTCCTCCAAAGACATTCCCAACCACTCCATAAAGAAGAAGGGTGGAAATGTGGAAACCAATGCACAAGTGGGCTGAAGAGGGGTGCATTTCCGAGCTACAATCTGGCTGATTTTCGAGCACTCAAAGAGTGGTCTCGAGCATTCTAAATTAGTGTAATGTGCAACATCCTTTTCTTGCTCAGCACTAACCTACTTTGGTAAAACTGCTATTACTTTGTGCCCTGAACTCCGAATAATGATCTGTTTGAAGATTTGGAGAGCTAATTCAGTGATTCAAAAACTTCATGTTTTGATGAAGACCCAATTCGCAAGTCTGGTTGGTTGAAAATGGGGAGAAAGGCAGTACTTCAGTGCTGCCAGGCAGTTCTGCGCACCTCTGTTAAGAAGATCATAACTCTTTGTTCCGAACTCCGAATGATGAACCGCTTGAAGATTTGGAAAGCTGATTCAGAGCTCTAAATCTTTCATGTTATGATGGAAGCCAGTTCTTGAGTTTGCTAGGTCGAAAATGGCGACAAAAGTCAGGTTCTACCGCTGCCAGAAATTCAGAATTGGCACCCTTTTTGTTCATAATTCCACAAGGCATCATTTTTGCTTCCTTTTTGCACTTTAACCTGAAAATGCACAAAAACATGCAAATGGAGTTAATCTACATAAAATAATCAATTAATGGACTTTGTTAATGTAATTTAGGGGGCCTGAATATACAGTATTCAGCGCTTATCAGTTACACCCTAGTTTAGGTAGTTCAAGCATGTAAATCTTTGATGGATTATTCTTGTGTTTGATTTAATGAATCTCTTGAGGATATCATAGCAACCAAGGGTTGTTATGTATCATGACCATCATTTATGTTGATTTTCCCAATTTAGTCCTAGTCTAGCATGTGCATAAGGTTGGAGCGGATTCCCTTCCCTAGTCCTCTTTACTTGTATTTCATCTCATTTAAATTCTTGCAAGCTTCTATTTTATGCATCTTAATTACATAGCTTAAGTAACAACCAATCAATCCTCTATAGATTAGCGCAGTCCCAGTGGTTCAACTTACCCGACCAATAGCCCCATTTTACAATGATTCGTGCTATTGCGAAGGTTGATTTATTATAGATTGAATTCTCAACTGATCAGCGTATCGTTTAGTCTTAATGACCAATCTTTGCGGTCGGGTCGAACTATTTTTTCTAGAATATACTTGATCTCACGATTAGATACTTCCACTTGACCACTCATTTGAGGGTGGTAAGGTGTGGCAACCTTATGAATGACGGAGTATTTAAGAAGGACGGATTTGAGATAGTGATACTAAAAATGAGATCCTCCGTCACTGATGAGGGCTCTTGGCGTACCAAACTGACTGAAGATGTTTGATTACACGAACTTGACCACGACTTTATGATCGTTGGTTTTGGTAGCTTTAGCCTCAACCCATTTAGACACGTAATCCACCACTACGAGGATGTACTCATAGCCAAAAGAGGATGGAAACTGTCCCATGAAGTCAATTCCCCACACATCAAAAATTTTTATTATTAAGATGGGGGTCAGGGGCATCATGTCTCTTCTGGACATGGATCCGAGCTTTTGGCAACGCTCACATGACTTGCAGAAATTGTAAGCATCCTGAAACAAAGAGGGCCAATAAAATCCGCTTTGAAGGACTTTGTCAGTGGTTTTCTTGGCGCTGAAGTGTCCTCCACATGCAAGAGTGTGACAGAAATTTAGGACACTTGAGAATTCAGTTTTGGGAATGCATCGCCAGATGATTTGATCCGGGCAATACTTGAATAATTCTGGATCTTCCCAAAAGAAACTTTTGACTTGGGAGAAGAATCGGTCTTTCTCTTGTTTTGACCATTTGGACGGAATTTTTCCTACCGCAAGGTAGTTGACAATATCCGCAAACCAAGGAAGATTTGAATGAGAAATCTGAAAAGTTGCTCATCCGGAAAGGAATCACGAATTGCAACAAATTCAGAAGATTTTTCAATGAGTAAACGAGAGAGATGGTCAGCGACAACATTGTCTATCCCCTTTTTGTCCCGGATTTTGATATCAAACTCTTGGACTAAGAGTATCCATCGAATTAGCCAGGGTTTGGTCTCTTTTTTGGCAAGCAAATGCCCAAGAGCAGTATGGTCCGAAAAGATAATGACCTTAGATCCAAGAAGGTAAGAAAGAAATTTATCCAAGGCATAAACCACAGTTAGCAACTCTTTTTCAGTGGTGGTGTAATTCAATTGATTATCAGAGAGAGTTTTGCTAGCGTAATAGATAGCATGCAGTAGCTTGTCCACATGCTGGCCCAAAATAGCACCCAATACATAATCGGATGCATCACACATGATCTCAAATGGAAGAAACCAGTTAGGCGGTTTCATGATTGGGGCTGATGAGAGAAGAGTACGAAGCTTCTTGAAAGCTTCCAAAAGGCTTCATCAAAATTGAAGGGAATATCCTTGGCAAGAAGACTACACAAGGACCGGGTTATTTTGCTAAAATCTTTGATGAAGCGACGATAGAAGCCGGCATGACCAAGAAAGGAACGGATTTATCGGTTATTTTGCCTTATCGACCTCAATTCCCCTTTTTAAAATAACGTGCCCCAAGACAATGCCTTCTTGGACTATGAAATGACTCTTTTCCTAACTTAGAATCAGATTTATCTCCTTGCATCTTTGAAGCACAAGGGATAAATTGTGGAGACATGAGTCAAAGGAAGATCTAAAGACGAAAAAATCATCCATGAATACTTCCAAAAACTTTTCAACCATATCGAAAAATATGGACATCCTGTATCTTTGGAAAGTTGCCGGTGCATTGCATAGCCCAAAGGGCATGCGTCTATAGGCAAATGTTCCAAAAGGACATGTGAATATGGTCTTCTCTTGATCTTGAGGATCAATTGCCACTTGGTTATAGCCAGAATAACCATCAAGGAAACAGTAGTAGCTTTAGCCGGCTAGCCACTCTAGGATTTGATCAGTGAATGGGAGTGGGAAATGATCCTTCCTAGTGGTAGAATTGAGTTTTCAGTAGTCAATGCACACACGCCACCCGGTGGTGGTGCGTTGTGGCACAATCTCTCCCGCTGATTTTTCAACAACGGTGAGGCTGGATTTCTTGGGAACAACTTGAGTGGGGCTTACCCACTTGCTATCAAAGATGGGGTAGATGATTCCTGCATCTAGTAGCTTGATCACTTCTTTCATGACCACTTCCTTCATGTTTGGATTCAACCGGCACTGCACCTCTCTAGAAGGTTTTGCATCGTCCTCCATATGAATGCGATGCATACAAATAGAAGGGTCGATTCGTTTCAAATCAGCCACTGCCCAGCCAATAGCTTCTTTTGTGATCTTGTAACACCGCTGAAAGGCTGTTTTCTTGGTCCTTTAAAAGGTCCAATGCAATGATGACTGGAAGAGTTTTATTTGCACCAAGAAACAAATACTTGAGGTGGGCCGGGAGCGGCTTTAATTCAAGTTGTGTTGGAGATTTCAAGGAAGGGACCGGAGGAGTAGTGGAAAGTTGAGGAAGTGTTTTTCTTCGCACTTTCCAAGGAGGAAAGTCCATGATAGCACCATTGTCGAGTAAATAATTTACTTCTTGGATGGACTGATCGATATCAAAGTTTGCAAAATCAAAGTGAAACATGTAAGTGGCAAGAGGATCCTTACTTAGAATGAAGGAGAGAGATTTTTCGACCAATTCATCTACCACATCAATGAAAAAACAATCATCCTCTTCGGAAGGATGTTGAGTTGCATAGAAAATGTGGAGTTTGACTTGCATATTTCCAAAGGCGATATCCATCACCCCGGTTCGGCAATTTATCGAAGCATTAGCCGTAGTTAAGAAAGGCCTACCGAGGATCACGGGAATATGTTTCTTTGGATCATGGACCGATTCCGTGTCAAGAACCACAAAGTCTACCAGGAAGTAGAATTTGTCCACTTTGATGATGACATCTTCAAGAATGCCTCATGGGTGCTTGATCGATCTGTCGGCAAGCTGCAAGACCACGGTGGTTGACTTAAGATCTCCCAACCCAAGTTGTAAGTAGACTAACTATGGAATCAAGTTCACACTCGCACCTAAGTCAAGGAGGGCCCTCTCTATCTTGTTATCAC
The DNA here is from genome assembly GCF_030987335.1 of Cornus florida. Taxonomy (NCBI): domain Eukaryota; kingdom Viridiplantae; phylum Streptophyta; class Magnoliopsida; order Cornales; family Cornaceae; genus Cornus; species Cornus florida. Next base: position 52,718,498 of record NW_026775574.1, on the reverse strand, counting down.
CAATGACACACGATATTGTCGGGGCACCCGGATCCTTATACTTTGGAGGAGTGCTATGCTGAATTATCACACTCACCTGTTCAGTTTGTCTTACCTTCTTTGGTAAATGACTTTTAGAAGTGCGCTTTTGAGTGCACAAATCCTTAAGAAATTTGGCATAGGGAGGAATCTGCTTGATAGCATCCAAGAGAGGTAGGTTGATCTTTACTTGCCTAAAGACTTCCCACATGTCTTGAATTTACAACTTTTGTTCCCAAAATGTGTCGACACTTGGAGATGTTGAGGAAACGGAGCCTTAGGCTCATAAGAAGTCTCCACATTTGGGGTCATAAGCTTGGAATTTTCAGTGTTAGACTTTGGATTTTCAGGAGTGAAATTTGGATTAGATGAGCTTGGATTTGGATTTTTGGGAGGAAGAACTTTTTCATATTTTCGTCCTTTAACCTTGTTGTCCATAATTCGACCACTCTGAAGGGTGGTGATTGCTTGGACATGTTCATTAGTAGGCCCACTCGGAGGAGGGACTTCGTTAATCACATGGATCCCTCTAGGATTCTCAAATGTTTGAGTGGGAAGTTTTCCCTTATCTCTTTGAAGAAGTTGGTTCATTGAATTAGCTATTTGTCCCACTTGATTCTCAAGTTTAGCTATGGACTGAGTATGTGAATGAACCATTTGGAGAGTGGGCTGCAATGATGTCAAGAGTTGCTTGTTAGATTCTAACATTTGGTTGTTAAGGGATTCCATCATTTGCTTATTTGCGGTGAGAATCTCTTCAGATTGAAATACAGGAGGTGAAGTAGAAACATTTGGATTATATGCTGGATGGTAACTTGAAGAGGCCTGAAATTGCCTATTTGGAAATTGAGAAGAGGGCTGATTTTGATACCCTTAATTTTGAAATGTTAAATTTTGTGGGGCGGGTTGCCTCCAAGAAAAATTCGGATGATCTCGATCCTGGATTGTAGGTATTGGAATAAGGATTATTTCTGGGCCTGGAAAACATAGCATTTGCTTGCTCTTGATTGTTACTAGGAAATTGCTCCGGTGTGGGGCAATCTTCCGAGAGATGGAATGGGCTAGTGTATGATGCACACACCGCACTTGCTGAATTTTGAGACAAGGAAAGAGAGAGATGTGGTGCCATTAATTGATAGAATTTGTGAGCTATGGCATCCACTTGAGAAGATTCTTCCCTCAATGTCTTTGGTTGACATAGATTGGTGTTCTTTGCATTGGTTGAGGTTGCATCCCTACGAGAATTATGTTGCAATGAGTTTTCACTCAAATTCTTGAGTAAGGTCCAAGCCTCATCCGCATTTTTAGACATGAACATCCCTCCACATGAAGAGTCAACCATGAGTCTATGTGGTCCGGTTAAACCATCATAGAAAGCTTGCACCAATTGCCATTTTGGAATTAGGTGGTACGGGCATTTCCTAAGGAGGTCTTGAAGTCTTTCCCAAGTCTCATGGAGTTCTTCCCCATCGATTTAGGAAAAGCTAGGAATGGAACGCCTCATTTGGTTGGTCTTACTCACATGATACTATTTGCAACAAGGGAGTTAAACCAATATTTTGCCCTATCTTTTAAGGCGAATGGGAAGAGATGCAAATGGAGTGCATTTTCAGGAAAGCCCCTCAGCTTGATGGTAGAACAGATTTCAAGAAACTCATCAAGATGCTTATAGGCGTTTTCATTTTCAAAGCCATGAAAGGATGGAAGCATTTGAATTGTGCTAGATTTGATCTCTTATTGGGCTGCATCGATATTTGGCATCACTATGCAAGAAAGAGAGGTACAAGTGGTAGGGATGAAATGGTCCCTAAGAGTCATAGGTACCATATTTGGAATTTCAGCCGTATCATTATTGATTCCCTCATTCTCGACGTTTTTTTCATTTCTGGCCATTGTACTAAATTCAGGTTCAATTCCTCTTATATTTTCAGATTCCCTAAGGTTTCTTCTAAGATTCCTTTCAAGTGAATTTATATCAATTGGGGCTTCAAGAGTTGGCAAAGATAATGACCTACGTCCCAACATCAACTACACAATTCACAACAAGCACAACACTTCTTCACCATAACATCCGCATAAGATGTTCCCTTTCTCCTCAATTATCAACAAGACAGAAAATAAATGGCCACGACAAGGACCGATGCTTTGCAATAAAGTAAAACAGGAATAGCCTCGACAAAGGCTTCACAATCACAAATCACTAATTTAAACACATGCAAAATATTCACAATTTTTGAGACTAGAACTTTGAGAAACTTATCAGGAGTCCTCTAGACTTACGATTTTTTTTAGTTTTCCTCGGCAAGCCTTGAGTCCTTAGAATCTCACAATAATACTTAAAAAACAATGTCACCAAAACTAAACAAGAAAATATTCACAAAACACAATATTCACAATCAAACCAAAGTTAATCTTTAAACCTCGGTTATTAAACCGTTTATAGTCCCCGGCAACGGCGCCAAAAATTGGTAGGCTGAATAATGACTACCAATTATAATCAACCCTTGCAATAACACAAATCATTGTAAAATAGGGCTATCATAGGGGTAATTCGAACCACAAAGAATGCGAGTTTATGGCAACCAAGGTCTTTAAAATCACTTTGTTTGATGAAAGAGGTGTAAGGTTTTTGGTTTGTTTGTCACTTAGACTTTGGAATTAAAATGTGCATAAAGCAATAAATTGAAGGAGATTAAAAGGAGAGGAACTTAGGTAGAGAGGACTAAGGAAGTGAATCAACTACCAACCCTATAAACATGCTAGTTTGTGATTAACTTGGGGAACAACTTAAATATATGGCAATGATATGTAGCAATTCAAGATTACTACATTATCTTTAAGAAGTTCATAGAATCAAAAGTTAAGTATAATCCCTCAAAGTTCCACATGCTTGAACTACTAAATTAGAGTGTAGCTATGACATGCTCACTAAGCTAGGGACTATCAAACCCCTCAATCACTATGGTAATAGCACATGAAGTCAAGAATCAAGAAAAATCCATCAAAGGGAGGCCCTAAGCCATGGACTAACTAGCTTCTCATACAACATGCCAATAAACCCATTTCACAATCTTATTTCCATTGTCACTATGAAAATGCAAGCAATACAATCATGAGAAAATATAATCTAAGACAAGATAATAGATTCAACATAATCATTTATAAAAATTTAGGTTCATTACATCAAGTGTAAAACTCTAGATTATGAAAATGCCATATACATACTTCATTCCCCAAAATAAACAAAACTAAAGCATGCTTACAAAGACGGGCTTCATCACCTCCCTAGAAAGGGAGTTAGTTACACATAGAAGCAAGGAAGGAAGGAGTAGAGATGGCCAACCCCTCCATTTTCACACTTAGAGGCAGCTCCAACCCAAAGCTCTCTAGAACAATATTTCTCTCTTTAGAAATATCCTTATAATGTTAGATATGTTTAATACAATGCATCAAGCCTCTAATAAGCAACCATATCCTTCCAACCACTCTAAATTTGTGGCCCAAAATCCCTAGAGAAGTGCAGAGCAATCCCTTGAATCAAGGGGGTAACATTAGGTGAAACAATGTAGCCCACGCTTTGTTGTCTACAAATTGGCGGGCGCCCATAGCGCAGGTTGGGCTCCTGTAAGGTGTCGCAAGTGCTTGATGGTGGCACTTGGCGAGGCCCTGCAAAAACTAAAACTTTCTGGACAAAACGGCGGGCGCCCGCAATGCATTGCAGGCACCCACAATGCTCCTAGGCACAACTTTGCTTCTTGAAATGATTTGGCTCGACCTGATGTTGTGATCATCCTCCTTAGCACTTTTTGCAGAGAAAACCATGAGTTCAATGGATCACTGGCTTGGCCAAAATAAAGGTCCCCGGCAACGGCATGCTTTGATCTTCAAGAATTCATCAAAGCCTCACTTTTAACTATTTTTGGGGAACGAACCTGAAAGTAAACAAAAACATGCAAATGAAGCTAATATATACAATATGATCAACTAATGGACTTAACTAATACAAACAAGGGCGCTTGAATATGCAATATTCGGCGCGTATCAGTTGCTTCAGTTTTTCATTATTTTTAGGGCGTAGTACTTGGAGCACAACTTTTGAACGATTGCGTATGACACAGTGCGGTGTCCAGGGTGAGACGTATGAGTTTTGTGTGTTGGTGCGTAGGTTCCTATGATCATGGAGGTTAGGTGTATGATGTGTGGTTTTTCATGAAGTATGTATGACTTTTAGGGGTTAGAGTTTATGACTTAGGTCTCGGTTTGGTACTGAGGTTTTCTTTGAACTGGTTTGTGGTAGGTGTGATAGAGGTTGCTCGAGTAACGAGTGTAGTTTATGGGTTGTAGATGTGTATTTCAGGTATTCTGGTACGGTCCGAGGAAGAGTGTTGATTACAATTGTTAAGGGACTTGTTAGGCTCTATGAGCCTAAGGTGGCGTAGGAATTGGCTGGAGTTATGCCAGTGCCGAATGACCGATTGCAGGATGTGGGTCATTTTGTGGTCTTGTAAGAGTCTGTTTTAGAGACTAGTTTATTGAGTAGTTATTCCCATTTCGGAGAGCTATAGGAATGTGTTGCAGGTAATTGACTCTCGATGAGTCGATTACATAGCTCGGTCGATGAGCGGGGTTATGGGTTGGCACAGTTATCGAGAGAGTCTCAAGGTGGTGTAGGTGGTCAGTTTTGGCTGTGTGGTGTAAAGCAGGTAGTATGGGGTCATTGAAGTGCTTGGTCGTTTGCAAATGAAGTATTGGATAGTAGGTACTATATTACCAAATAGATTGTGTTTTAGAATTTGGAAGCGGTGAACTAGAGTTGTATTTCAATTGCGTCTGGGGTATCAGGAGATAGTGTTGGTTGTTTGAGGATCCGAAGCGATAGACTGATAATTAGAATGATTGGGATGAGGGTGATCGCGTAGGTTTAGTTAGCAGCCCCATCTGAATTTTGTCGGGGCCAAGGGTGTTCTGAGGAATGGTGAAGAGGGAAGGTGATGGTGTTGACATTGGGACATAAGGTTTCTTGGGAAGAATGGTCAGAGTAACTGATTAAGTGTTAGTGATTGATTATGTTGTATATGGTTTAGAGGAGACAGTTTGGTGTTGAGCACTTTGGTTTTAGTGCTTATCTTTCCTTTTGGGGATTTATCGGCATGGTATTGCCATATAGAGATTTTTTCTAGTGGCAAGTAGTGGTTGCTGTGGGGAGTGTCGACGGTAGGGCATACTTTCTGGTTATGATGGTGTCATCTTAGGAGTACTTAAGGAGAGATCGTTTGGCGATAGCCTATTGAGTTTGTGGGACGTGAGTCCAAGTTGTCATTCTAGGTTGATGGTAATGGAGGTGTTGTGACGTGATGTCTTAGTATGGATGAACAGAATGGTTTAAGGTATGATCCGAATGTGGCTTAGGGATTATAAGCTGTTTATCGTATGTTATTAGGTACGTGATGGGGTTGTACGTCGGTCGAAGCGATTGTGGACGGTTTAGTATTTAGAGCCAATGAGTGTGATATTGCCATATAGGCATATTTTTCCTTTTGACGAGTCAGTGGGTTGTTGTAACTAAGGTCACGGGTCTTGTGTGCAAGGTGTTTGGGGTAGTATCACCTGGGAAGGTTGGTGTCGATTAATACCTAGTTGCAATAAGAGTGTGGTGTGTGAAATGAAATGTGGCCAAGTTTGAATTTATAGAATGCCACTACCACTATTAACTATTAAAGTAACTAGAGTGAGTAGGGATCATCCCAAGGGAAAGGAAGCATGCTTTGGAATCAATTGTTGGATTAGTAGGTCGAATGATCAAAACATGGTTTGATTGATTAATTAAAATAAGATTCAACTAAAACAATGTAAGTAAGTAACAATCTAGAAATTAGGGAAAGATATATGAGAGAGAGGTCTTGGGGCTTAGAGTTCACCACTAAGCTTCACTTCACCAAACACTAGCAATTGTAAATTAATGGGGAAATTTAAGTTATAAAATGTGTGTGTGTGTCACTAATAGAAAACGAAGCATGACGGATTGCAAATAAGCATAGAATGTCTAGTCAATCTAGTGAATAGCACAACCTATCAAATGAAACTAATAACTATTCAATTAAAACACAATTAGTGCACACACAAAAGTCTAGAGAAATGCACTATTTGTACTCATAAGTATGGAACATCAAACAACAAGTATGGATTGTCCACCTACCTAAGAAATTAAAGCAATTATACTATAACTAAACTAGTGACATGAAAATTAAGATAATTAAACTAAAGGTGTGGCACAATCCATCAAAAAATGAGTATGAATCATCAAATAAACCACAAGAGTGTTCAATTAAGCACCATGCCTTGACCATTACTAGATTTACAACATCAACACACATAGACATGCATCAATTTCATTAAATCTAAAGACAAGAACATAAACATCAATTCTAGCATACATAGACATATAGATAGAACTAAATGATTAATTAAAAGCATTAGTCCATACAAATCAAGTAAAAATTACAAGATCTATATTTATTCATGGTCAAAACATCTATCACAACTAAAATTCCCAAAAATATACAAAAGCTTAGGTTTAGGAAGCAAGCCCAGGGGCTATCTCTAGCCCTAAGAGAAGGATTTAGCCACTCATTGTAGTAGTCATGAAACCCTCAAGGGCTAGCTTGAAGGTTGGCATCATCATCTTCATCTAGTTTTAGAGAGAAAATATTTTTTCCTTCTTTTTTTTCGAAGAGAATTCTATCAAGATATTTTGCAATATGGTTCAATGAATCAGTTACAAGCCTCTTTGAGTAGGCACCAAGTTAGAAATACAGCCTATGATTGGAGGAAATTTGCAGCTACACAAATTAGGTAGAGATCGGCGTGCTTGGGAATTACATAACTCCCTGCCAGCAACATTCTCGATCGATCGAAGATTCTCGATCAATCAAACACTTATCTTCGATCGATCGAAGCTGACGTGGCATCAAAAATATCTTCTGGGCTTTATCCACTTTGCTGAGCTGGCACCGCCTCATTTTGATCGATTGTAGAACTCTTCGATCGATCGGGATTCCTTTCGATCAATCGAAGCTCCTCTGGTGCATTTTCTTAGCTTCTTTCCAAATTTGCTCCTTAGCTCCAAAATTGAGCTAAATGGCTCTTATTAGCCTGTTTGAACTTTATTAACCTAAAATAGATAAAAACACAAATAAGTACTTAAATCATGAAAGTAAGATAGATGAATGGACTAAAATACCCTAGCTTAGGTGCTAAAATGCGTTATATTTGAGCACTTATCACACTCCCAAACTTAGTTATTGCTAGTTCCTAGCAATGAACTACAAGGAAAAGAAAGAAATAAACAACTAAGTAACTATGAACTAGAAAGTAATAAAAGGATGGCACCATTTTCGTAAGGAACACGATTGCATTTACCATATGCACCAAGCCTTTTAAACCCCTAGGTTACCCCAAGTGGACGAGTGAAGTCTCATGAGGGTTTCCAGAAATGATACCCATAAACATTAATCTCTTTCCCATAAGTGAGGCATCAATATACATCACAAGCATTGGTAGAAAACTACCTCAAGTATACAATTTTTCAACCCTTTCCAAGCAATCTCCCAAAATCTCAATATCAAGCAAGCAAGTATGGTCCTCCACACATTAAGACAATGATCATGCAAATCAAAACAACTCTAGAATCCTTTTTAAGTGAACCGGTATCAAATATGTTGCTATCTAAGCCAACGAAAGAAATGATCACATCCAGCCTCAAACTAGCACACTAATCTAGTACCGATCTTCAAGACATAGAATGGACCTTTTATTAAAGCTTTATTCAACTAGGTGCGCTTATTCTTGTCACTTGATTTTTTTTTCACTAATCCTAGAGGATCAAAGATGGAAGCATGGTGTAATGTAGTGATCTATTAAGCTTTCTAGCGATCCATGAGGTTGAGCGTTAGGTCAGTGACTCCCAAACCAGACGGCTTGAGGGCATTAAGTGTTTAAACACCCCTAAGGACTTACAAGCTCAAATCAAGTAGGCTATAAATTAAAACAACCTTCATCTAATCATTTCCCACTTCTCACCCTTTGGGAGAAGTCCTCACTTTTTTATTTGCTTTTGCAACTTTTTTTTTTTTTTTTTAACCTAGAGTTTGAGCCCTCCACCTTTCGAAGTGAGAAATTTAGTGATTGATGAGGCTAAAATCCCACCTACTTAATGGAAAGGGTTTGTTATCTACCTTTATCAAGAATGAAAGCTTTCAATACACTACTAGCTCAATTGGGATATAATCAAATCAATAGTCAACAAAGCATGTACCCCACAAATGAATGTTAGTGTGCGCCTGTGCTAGTGTAGAATCTTAGAGTGAATCTCAAAACAATCACAAAATCAAGATGATGCTGACCACAAATGCAAGCAAGATATCAATTTTTCAAAAAATTTACTCCTAAATGGCATCCACAAAGCACACATCAATCTAGAGAATCATGGAATTTACAATAATAAGCTTTGCAATATCTAAGCAAGCATAAATTATCTACGTACCTACAAGCATGAATTAAATTGTAGAACAACCCATCAAGCATAAGCATAAACCATCAAATTAATTGACAAACCCATTCAATGAAAACCCATGCTTAGCCATCACTAAATCATTAATTAATCACACATAGACATGCAACTAACATAGAGAATCTATTGTAGAGATCAATTCTCAAATAATCACACATAAGACAATATGTAATTAAAATAGAGAATCAATAGGAAGAATTAAATCATATGAATCATGTGAGATATAATTCCCAATTTAATCACACATAGACATGTAAATAAAGTAGAGAATTAATAGGAGGAATTAGACCATGGAAATCATAGAAATATACCAAGATTCATCAAATTCACAAGGCTAGAACACTAATCACAACAATATATCTATAAATCCCCAAAAATAGAAATACAAGGGTTTAGATTACACAAGACTTAGGGCTTATCCAAGCCCTAAGTGTAGATCTAGCCAATCATGGAGGAGGTGGATGTGGTTATGGAATCAAGCACCAAACATGGCTCCATCTTCTTCTTCCTCTTCTTCTTCTTCTTCTTTGAAGCTCTAGAGATGAAGAGAGAGTGGGTCTAGAGATGTGTTCTTGAGATGAGCCTCCACTTCCCTCTTTTCTTCTAACCCTAATGTCTAACTTTGCTAGAGAGAATATAAAATTACAATTTAGAAATAAAATGATGATAAGATTTTTTATAAAATGGTTCATATCCCTTTATATAGAAGGTCCTTTTCTTAGCCATTAAGTCAAAAATATAGCCCCAAAATGATCTGGCCCGTACACTAATATTTTCCCAATGATTGGATAGATGACAACTTTTTATGAGCTGGCAATTTAACTTTTTCGCACTGGAGGAAGTTCGATCAATCGAACATGGCTGAGATTTATCGAACTGAAGCTAGATTGATCCACCTTGGCGGCGCCATTTTGGATAAGAACAAATCTGAGATATTTTTAGAGATATTTTTGTGAAAAGGACAAAAGTGGTTGGTAGGGTGGTGCAATTGGATAAGATCAATCATTTGGATAAGGACAAGAAAGTTCGATCGATCGAAGATGGAAGTTGGATCAATCAGACTTCTGAGATCTCTGAATGTGAGCATCATGGCTTGGATCTATCTCTGAAATACTGAGATCGATGAATATTCGATCGATCGAACCTTAACCTTGGATCGATCGAAGATGCTGAATTCCACCCTTTTTCTTCCATTTGCTCTACTTTGCTCCACTTTGCTCCTTTCTTTGGTTAATCTCAGAATTGCTTCAATTAAGCTCTTATTTGGCTGAGTTAGCTTATTTTTGGGATAAGCACCTAAAAATGACAATAACATGAAATTAGTCTAAAACGGGAAAATAAGATTGATAAAGGTTATAGAATACCTAAGCTTAAAGGGGTTTAAAAGTGCACTTTTCAGCGCTCATCACACCCCCAAACTTAAATATTGCTAGTCCCTACCAATAAACTACAAAGTAAAGAAATAAAATGAATAAATAAACAACTACAAACTAGAAAGCAATAAAAGGATAACGCCACTTTCGTAGGGAACACAATTGCACTTAGCACATGCAACAAGCCTTTTACACCCCTAGGTTACCACTAGTGGACGAGTGAAGTCTCGTGAGGGTTTCCAGAAATGATACCCACAAACATTAAGCTCATTCTCACAAAAGAGACACCAATATTGCAAACAAGTATTGAGAGAAAACTACCTCAAGTATGCAATTTTTCAAACATTTCTAAGCAATCTCCCAAAATCTCAACATCAAGCAAGCAAGTATGGTCCTCCACACATCAAGAAAATGATCATGCAAATCAAAACAACTCTAGAATCCTTTTGAGTAGACCGGCATCAAATATGTTGCTATCTAAGCCAAGTATAGAATTGATCACATCCTTACCCTCAAACTAGCACACAAATCTAGTATCGATCATCAAGACAAAAAGTGGACCTATTATTAACGCTTCATTGATCTAAGTGCGCTTATTTTTTTCACTCAATTTTTTTTTTTTTGTTTTTTTTTCTTTTTCTTTTTATAGGATCAAAGATGGAAGCATAGTGCAATGTGTTGAACTATTAAGCTTTCTAGCGATTCATGAGGTCGAGCGTTAGGTCAATGACTCCCAAACTAGACGGCTTTAGGGCATTGGGTGTTCAAACACCCCTACGGACTTACAAGCTCAAATCAACTAGGCTACAAATCAAGACAACCTCCATCTAATCATTTCCCACTTCTCACCATTTAGGAGAAGTCCTCACTTTTTATTGCTTATGCTTTTTTTATTTTTTTATTTTTGTATTCAATTATTAACCTAGAGTTTGGGCCCTCCACCTTTCAGCATGAGAAGTTCAGTGGTTGATGAGGCTAGAATCCTGACTACTTAGTGAAAAGGGGTTGTTATCCACCTTTATCAAGAATGAAAGCTTTCAATGCACTACTAGCCCAATTAGGATATAACCAATTCAATAATCAACAAAGCATGTATCCCACAAATGAATGCTAGTGTGCGCATGTGCTAGTGTAGAATCCTCGAGTGAATCTCAAAATAATCACAAAATCAAGATGATGTGGACCACAAATGCAAGCAAGATATCAATCTTTCAAAAAATTTACTCCTAAATGGCATCCACAAGGCATACAAGGAGTATTGGACTCTCAAGTCAAGCAATTTTTAAATTTTAAGCAATATAGTCCTCAAAAGATCAAAATCATCGCTAATCATGGATCTCTAATCTCAATCATACATTTAAAACTCAACTTTAAGTAGAATCCAACAAGACACCTTACCCCCAAACTTAAACCGCACATTGTCCTCAATGTGCAATGAGAACAATGGAAAAGATGGAAAGAGTATACCGTGGTGGTAAAGACATGAAGCTCGGTAATGATCCAATTCGAAAGATGTCTCCCCCAAACTTGGAATCAGCAACCTACTTGATTAACCACACTAGCAAACTCACATCAAATATCAAATGGGATAAGAATAATCAAATCATGCATTCTAAGGCAATATAGCAAAAGATGAAAGAGAAATATGAGATCAAGCCCTAACTAAAGCACAAAGTATGCATGACTACACATAAGGGCACAATGGTGAAAAGTTTTTATATTTTTCTTTTTATGAAAGCAAGTATATACAAAATGCAAGAAAAATAAAGAATAAAATGCATGATCAAAATATAAAAAAAAAAATAAAGAAGGTAAAATGCAATGAAAGTATATTTACAATGCAAGAAATGAAAAACAATATGTACAATGTAAGAAATGAAAAAGAATATGTACAATGCAAGAATATACAAAATTTTCTTACTTTTTGTTTTTCATTTTTTTTTTTTTTAAGAAAGTATGTACAATGAAACAAAATGCAAGAAAAATAAAGAAATAAAAATGCAAATGAACATGAGCTATACAAGAGATAAATGACACAATGTGTCATGTGGGTGCTAAGTTTAACGTCTCTAGTAAGACGGAATGCTTCTTTGAAAAACTGTTTTTTTTTTTTTTTTTTTAGACAAAACAAATATGTACACAAACAAAAATAAAAAGGCAAGTAAATAAAAATGTAAGAAAATAAAGAATGCAAAGAAATAATTTTTAATTTTTTAATTTTTTTGAAATAAGATAAAAGGAAATAAAATAAAAGAAAAATATTTTTGGGATTTTTTTTTTTTTTTTTTTAAAGTTTGAAATAAAAATAAATCTTGAAAGTAAAAATGAAAATAAAATAAAATAAAAATCTTTTTGGATTTTTCGAAAATAAAATAAAATAAACAAAAATATTTTTGTATTTTTAACAACTTTTAAAACTTTTTTTTTTTTTTTTATAAGAGAAAAAAGAGTAAATAAACTAAAAGAAATAACAAAAGTCAAAGAAGATGAAAAATAAAATAAAAAAAAAATAGAAAGAAGAAAAAGTCAAAAATTCAAAGGGGCAAAGCTATGATCGATCTATGTTGGCACGATGGGATAGAGAGTCTGAAATTTGCAGTGTTTTGAAATTTTTTCTAAATATGGAATCTCAAGATCGACCCAATAATGAAGTTGGATCGATCGAAGAACTTTAGATCGGTCTAACAGAGAGCTGAAATAAGTAGGTTGATGCAGGCTCAAAATTTTTCTAAGTGTTGAAACTACAGATGAATCGAACTTGATGTTTGGATCGATCGAAGGTCTTCTGATTGATCTAACTAAGAACTGAGATCTGAAGATTTTCTTGGATCGATGAGACAGAGAGTGATTTGAATACAGGTTTGCTGCAGGAATGAAGTTCGATCAATCGAACTCTCATTTGAGATCGATCGAACTTATGGAAAATGCTCAATTTTCAACATGAAAGTGCATAAAACCCTATGCTAAGCCCCAATGATGGTAACAAAAATAGAGATTGAAGAATGGATAGAAGAATGTACACAAAAATGAAAAATAAAAATAAATAATAAAAAGAAATGGGAGAGGAATAGAGTTGAAAACTCTACGAATACTAGTGTTTAACGTCTCTAGCAAGACGTTGGGCCAACTCACTAATCAAAAGAATCAAAAACTGGATATGAAACATCCTTATTGATCCTCTTTTCACTTTTCTCATTTAATGTCTCACTTATAACAATGAAATCATCCTTCAAAAGAATGACTTGAAAAGAAATGAAAGAGATGATATTGTTGATTTCATCCACGGTCTTGAAAACAAAATCAATCATGGTTAGCCTTGCCTCAATTTTGTGCTCTTGAAGTGTAGTCAAAGAATCACTTCCTTTGTGAATTGGCAAGTTAATGTTTTTCAAAGACTCATTTGGAATATCAAGGAACACCTTCTCTTCATCTCTCTTTTCTTCCTAAAAAATAACCATCTCCTCACCTTCCAAGTTAGCTAAGGAGTCCATTAGAGAGTTTATTTCATTTTTAGAGCTTTTAAGGTTAAAAACACAATTTTTATACATTTCAAAAAGGCACTCCTCAAGAGGGTCATTAGAGATAATAGAAGGAAGGCCCTCTTCAACAAGTTCCTCCTCCTTCTCTCCTACCTCAAGTGTGGTCAACATCTCCTCACTCTCTAGAGTAGCAATGTCCGAGATAAAATCATAATCAAAATAAAGAAAGTCCTCATTAATCATGTTATGCTCTATTGGATTAGCCACTAACTCACTTGCCACTTCCTCCTCTATACAAGATAGAGTGCTAGGTATTAGCTCACTTGCTACTTCTTCCTCTTCACTCATATCATCCTCATCTATATACATTGAAGTTCTTGCCATTTTTTCATTTGCCTCTTCCTCCTCCTCTTGATGAGAAAGAGTACTTACAATTTGCTAAACTTGAGCTTTAAGCGTGGCTAAAGTTTAAGAATAAGAATTAATAAGTGGAGCTTGTGAAATATACACATCAAGTAAAGCTAACACTTTTTCTTCAAATCTGGGTGAATACCTAGAAGGTGGTGGAATTGGTTTATCATAAAATGGTGGGAGAGGGCAATAGTCAAAAAAAGGATTAAATGAGTGATCAAATCCATAATAAGATAATGCATAAAATAAATTGGACTCAATCTCATAAGGATCAAAATATGATGGAAGAGCATAAGGTAAAGGGATATAATTTCCCCCCAAACTTGGATCAAACAATTCCTCCATTCACAATTAAAACCCAAATGCAACAAATAATGGCCTCAACAAGGGCCTATGCTTGGACAAAGATAAAGCAATATAATGAGCCTCAACAAGGGCTATCACAAGCATTCAAAGAAGTGAAACAATTAAAATACAAGAGTTCCAAGAATTGCTCACAACGGTCCTTAAGCAACTTCAAATTTTAATATTAGCTTTAAGCTCCAATTATTGCTTCAAGTTCCAAAATTTGCCTTCTTTGTAGTCAAGTACCTAATTGAACAAATAATAATGAGAACAAGAGAGAAGAATATACAATGGAAAATAAAATAAAAATAGAATCAATCAAATGAACACTATTATTTAGTTTAATTCCAACAAAACCGTTAATCCCCGGCAACGGCGCAAAAATTTGACGAGGCCGCTTGTGAACGCCAAAATAATGTAGTGAATGTGCGGTTCAAGAAAAGCCTTTTGGGTTAAGTTTAAATTTATAAAAACCAATACCAACACTACTACTAACGTAGCAAGAGTGAGTAGGGATCGTCCCAAGGGATTATATGTGTTGGAATTTAACTTCAATTCTAATGTACCAAATGATTGCAAAGAAAGAGATTGGTTAATTAAACTAAAATTCAATTAATGAAAATGCAATTAAAATAAACTAAGTTGAGATAGGGATTTAAGATATATGAAGAGAGGACTTAGGGTGTTGGAATCACCACTAAGCTCGTGTAATTAACCACTTGCTTTCCATTAATGGGGAATACATTGTTGTGAACAAAATGCGACTACCAATTGCAATATTAAGCATGGACCATCTAATTGAAGAATGAATTGTCTACCTAAACTAAGTGTAGCACAACCCATCTATTTTAAGCATGACCCATCTAACTAGTAACAATTGTAGCACACATCAATCTAGAGAATCATGGAATTTGCAATAATAAGCCATGGAATATCTAAGCAAGCATAGATTGTCTACCTACCTACGAGCATGAATTAAATTGTAGAACAACCCATCAAGCATAAGCATAAACCATCAAACTAATTGATAAACCCATTCAATGAAAAACCCATGCTTAGTCATCACTAAATCCTTAATTAATCACATATACATGCAACCAACATAGAGAATCTAGTGTAGAGATTAATTCTCAAATAATCACACATAAGACAACATGTAATTAAAATAGAGAATCAATAGGAAGAATTAAATCATATGAATCATGTGAGACATAATTCCCAATTTAATCACACATAGACATGTAAATAAAGTAGAGAATTAATAGGAAGAATTAGACCATGGAAATCATAGAAATATACCAAGATTCATCAAATTCAAAAGGCTAGAACACTAATCACAACAATATATATATAAATCCCCAAAAATAGAAATACAAGGGTTTAGATTACACAAGACTTAGGGCTCATCCAAGCCCTAAGTGTAGATCTAGCCAATCATGGAAGAGGTGGATGTGGTCATGGAATCAAGCTCCAAACATGGCTCCATCTTCTTCTTCCTTTTCTTCTTCGTCTTCTTTGAAGCTCTAGGGATGGAGAGAGTGTGGGTCTAGAGATGTGTTCTTGAGATGAGCCTCCACTTCCCTCTTTTCTTCTAACCCTAATCTCTAACTTTGCTAGAGAGAATATAAAATTACAATGTAGAAATAAAATGATGATAAGCTCTTTTAAAAAATAGTTCATATCCCTTTATATAGAAAGTCCTTTTCTTAGCCATTAAGTCAGAAATATAGCCTCAAAATGATCTGGCCCGTACACCAATATTCTCCCAATGATTGGATAGATGACAACTTTTTATGAGCTAGGAATTTAACTTTTTCGCACTGGAGGAAGTTCGATCGATCGAACATTGACCTTAGATCGATCGAACATGGCTGAGATCTATCGAACTGAAGCTAGATCGATCCACCTTGGCGGCGCCTTTTTGGATAAGAACAAATCTGAAATATTTTAGAGATATTTTCGGGAAAAGGATAAAAGTGGTTGGTAAGGTGGTACAACTTGATAAGATCAATCATTTGGATAAGGACAATAAAGTTTGATCGATCGAAGATGGAAGTTAGATCAATCGGACTTCTGAGATCTCTGAATGTGAACATCATGGCTAGGATCTATCTCTGAAATGCTGAGATCAATGAATGTTTGATCAATCGAACCTTGACCTTGGATCGATCGAAGATGCTGAATTCCACCCTTCTTCTTCCTTTTGCTCTACTTTGCTCCAATTTGCTCATTTCTTTAATGAATCTCAGAATTGCTTCAATTAAGCGCTTATTTGGCTGAGTTAGCTTATTTTTGGTATAAGCACCTAAAAACGGCAATAACATGAAATTAGTCTAAAATGAAAAAATAAGATAGATAAAGGTTCTAGAATACCTAAGCTTAAGGGGGTTTAAAAGTGCACTTTTTAGAGCTCATCATGAAACAAAAGGGACTAGATAGCGGAAGCTTAGCATTAGAAGGCGTACCCCTAAACTTGGATTCTGAAAACCTGTCTAAAAATGGTCACACTAACAACTATCAAAGCATATGCATCCATGATATAAATGAGAGGTAAAACGAAGAACTGGGCAAAAATCATGGTATTTAGCAGTGTAAAACTCAGAATATCCAAAACTAATATCAAAATCCCAAAAATCCATAGATAGCAAATAAATCCAAAACCATATATCCAAAAGCAATGTATATGAGGTGCAGTGCAAGAAATAATTTCCCAAAATATCAAAACTATCAAAAACCAGTGTAAGTGTCAATATAGTGCAAAAATATCTCAGCAATAACAGTACAAGTATTAATGGCAGATAATGAGTAGGAGAGAGAATGGAAGAATTATGTAATAGGATCTGGAGTCATCATGTCAGCAATGTGCTACAACATATCAGACATCTAATTGCTATAGCGAGTGAGAGAAGTGGTAAGGTCTGTCCTCAATGCTCTCAGCTCACACCTCACCGCAGCTATATCGGCCCGCTGGTCATTAGCTCGCCTGACTAAATCATCGTGTCTCCCTACTAGATCATCATGTCTCCTCACCAGGTCATCATGCCAGCTCGTGACATCCTTATGCTGCCTAGTTATATTTGCTCTAAAAGAAATAAAGTCTATGTGCAGCCGAGCTACCTCGGATCTATAGCTAAAATCAGTACTAGTATGGCGGGATCGAGTGTCGGTTTGTGCTATCAGCTTGGTGGGAGGGACATGAGAAGGGCCAACCTGCTAAGATGCAGTGGGCACACTCGGCTGTGAGGTAGAACCTAAAGTCATAATGCAACGCCTCTGTCTGGGGGGAGATCTGTCTGCAGCATCATCCTCTGGAGCTGCCTCTGCTACTGCTCTCTCTCTATCAAGCCGTCTCTTCATGTCTCTGTTCTTCCTGTTCTTAAGGCAGGAAATGTAAGTCTTTGTCGACCTAGCCTGATCATATGCTCTCTTCTCCCTCTCTGCATCAGCCTCAGGAATCTCATCTGGGTCAAACTGGTAACCCTAATCCAGGAGCAACTGTGCAATCAGATGGCCATAATATAAAGGCCAAGTCGCAGCTCTAGAATTCTATGTGTAATGACCCGAGTTTTGATTCAACCCGGTGGGTCAGTGTTGAACCGAAGATTGACCCAATAATGGATCCAAATGCGGAAGCAAGAAACAAGACAACGGTCTCCCAAGGCACTACATGCCTTTAAGACACTTTGATGACCTTCCATAAGGTCAAGGAACTCAAAGAAAGTAGGTGCGGAAGCAAAACATAAACCAAGTCTCACGAGATATAGATTATCTCTCAGACGCAAATGTGACCTTCCATGAAGTCACGGAACCCAAAGAAATAACCGGAAGTGGAAACTAGGATAAAAAGGTTAAATGAAACCATATGGCACCAATGACACCTAAAAGGACAATATCTAGTTCAAACTAGATCACGTATGCCATTAAATGGCTTAAACAAGATGAACAAGGTCAAGTGGGAGCGAATCAAACAAGGTTAACCTGTCTAAGCAAGAAACCAAATAAACTCAAAAGGCAGCTCCATTTCGGTCGACCGAAATGGAGCATCGGTCTGCCGAAATGAGCCAGGAGAAAAGAAAAGAAAGAGCTCCCAGTTCGGTCGATCGAAGTGACAAACCGGTCGACCGGTTTGAGGCTTGAGATAAAAAGATGAGTTTCGGTCGACCGAAATAGAGAACCGGTCGACCAAAATGGGCCTCGATAGGGAAAATGGCTATTGGAGTTAGAAGATTTTGATGAACAAATGAAACCAAAGGAGAATCGGTCGACCGAAACAGGTCGAAAAACTAAGAATCAGGCCTGCTATGCACCAAATGATGAAAGAATTCCTAAGTCTCATTGGAATCCCCCATGGCATGATCAATTTGCATTATAAGCTAATGTGTGATGATTTGAACATATACGCAAGTGTAATATGACATTTTAAACATGTTACAATGGCCTACGGCCTCATTACATTCCATTTACAAAGTTTGACATGCCAAACCTCCATGGTTGATAAAAAAATACATTTTAAAACAAAATGTGGCACCAAATGAGTGCAAGTGCAAATGTAAACATGCTTGGCCCTTGGCCTCATATTATACATGTTGAATACAATGAAAAGAGTGTATTTATGTACACATTACATAAATGAAATCAAAGAATACAAGTTTGATACATGAGGCTACCAAATGATATTTCATGCTAACACTTGCATGAAATGGAAACTCAAAGCTACAAGCTATCCTAATGAACGACAAGCATCACGAGCCAAGTCTTCGTACCTGAACAAATCCCCCAGTAACTTCGGGTTGAGTAAACAAGTTTACTCGTAGAGAATAAGCATGCATCGACTCAATTTCTTTAGAGATTTTTAGACTAACATGAAATAGTTCAAAAGGGTCATGCCACCTAATGTCTATGTCAAGAGAGAGACTCAGGGAGCATCCGAAGCTACCATAGGATGATATCGACACGAATCATGGTATATATATATATATATATATATATATATATATGAAACAAATCAAGTTAGGATAATTAAACTAAACTCGGAAAAGAAAATTAAACGGAAAAAATTTAAACGTAAAATTTCAGAAAAAAGAAAGGGAGGAAAATGACCGGGTCACTACAACCTACCCTCCTCAAAGGAATTTCATCCCCGAAATTCGGAACATACAGGAGAACGAAATAGAGCAAGGACCGAACAAAAGGTTAAACCAAGGACAGCTCATAAAGCACTGAAGGACAACCCTAGAGATTTCAAGATCAACTGAAAGAACGCAAAACCATGAACTGTGACAACACCTCATACGAATCGGCACATTAACTCAACGTCAACCACTGAGAGAATCCCAAGAGAACGAAACGTTGAAACACGATAAAAGGAAAGAGTGACAAGGTAGTATGGATAGTAACCAGAATCCGCCCACACTTACTCGTCAGTGTCGAAGATGTCGAAGATGCCCCAACCAAATCAACTCTGAAAAACTTATTGATACGGATGACGACAATGTCAGAGATGATCTTTACCAAAAGCACTACGGAAACCAGGCATCTGCGAGAGTTGGGGTAGCTAATCCCAAATCTCTGACAACAATGTCATATGTACCGCTACGCTTAAGGCCTTAGATCTAGAAGCCACGAAAGAAAAGGAAACAAAACGGTGCCTCCCTGGCACGCGTCTCATCCCACCAGACAAGGAAAAAGAAATGAATCGCAATCCTTTATGCTCACATGAGCCTTACTCGCATCAACCGACAACTAAGGTATCGAAACACCCAATCAAGAAAACAGACAAGAAGGTTCCCGACATGGATCCTGACAGAATGAATTTCTCCTATCCGAGGAGAAACTCGTGAAACAAGTACGCATCCAAAGAATACGATAGATCCTAAGTGACAGTGCCAAAACCAGACAGTTAAGATAAGCTTCTAAACAAGTTACCACATAAGCAAATAGACATGTTATCAAATCGAAACATATTATTAAGAAGCACGTAAGGCATGGTACGATAACACACGCGAATGAAAAACGTAAGGCATGCCTACAAATAATAGAAATCCAGATCATGTTATCAAGAAGCATATATACACATCAAGCATCCTTAACAAATAATAGATGTCTCAAAACACCTAAGTGTGTGAACATGTTATCATACAAGATATGTTTTCAAAAAGCCTTTAAACATTTAGAGCATGGCAACACAAGCATGATATGCACCCAAAACCCGTCGTCCAAGGTATTCGAACCCGGACGCTCTGATACCACTTGTAACGACCCTAGTTTTGATTCAACCCGGTAGGTCAGTGATGAACTGAAGATTGACCTCATAACAGATCCAGATGCGGAAGTAAGAAACAAGACAACGGTCTCCTAAGGCACTACACGCCTTTAAGACACTTTGATGACCTTCCATGAGGTCAAGGAACTCAAACAAAGTAGGTGCGGAAGCAAAAGATAAACCAAGTCTCACGAGATATAAATCATCTCTCAGACACAAATGTGACCTTCCATGAAGTCACGGAACCCAAAGAAATAACTAGAAGCGGAAACTACGACAAAAAGGTTAAATGAGATCCTATGGCGCCAATGACACCTAAGAGGACAATATCTAGTTCAAACTGGATCACGTACGCCATTAAATGGCTTAAACAAGATGAACAAGGTCAAGTGGGAGTGAATGAAACAAGGTTAACCTGTCTAGGCAACAAACCAAACAAACTCATAAGGAAGCTCCATTTTGGTCGAACGAAATGGAGCATCGGTCTGCCGAAATGAGCCAGGAGAAAAGAGAAGAAAGAGCTCCTAGTTCGGTCGACCGAAGTGACAAACCGGTCGACCAATTTGGGGATCGAGATAAAAAGATGAGTTTCGGTCAACTGAAACAGAGAACCGGTCAACAAAAATAGGCCTCGATAGGGAAAATGGCTACTGGAGTTGGAAGATTTGGTGAACAAATGAAACTAAAGGAGAATTGATCGACTGAAGTAAGCCATCGGTCGATCAAAATAGGTCGAAAAACTAAGAATCAGCCTACTATGCACCAAATGATGAAAGAATTCATAAGTCTCATTGAAATCCCCATGGCATGATCAATTTGCATTATAAACTAATGTGTGATGATGTGAACATACACGCAAGTGTAATATGAGATTTTAAACATGTTACAATGGCCTACGGCCTCATTACATTCCATTTACAAGGTTTGACATGCCAAACCTCCATGGTTGATAAAAAAAAATACATTTCAAAACAAAATGTGGCACCAAATGAGTGTAAGTACAAATATAAACATGCTTGGCCCTTGGCCTCATATTATACATGTGGAATACAATGAAAAGAGTGTACCTATGTACACATTACATAAATGAAATCAAAGAATACAAGTTTGATACATGAGGCTACTAAATGATATTTCATGCTAACACTAGCATGAAATGGAAACTCGAAGCTACAAGCTATCCCAATGAACGACAAGCATCACGAACCAAGTCTTCGTACCTGAACAAATCTCCCTTTAACTCCAGGGTGAGTAAACAAGTTTACTCGTAGAGAATGAGCATGCATTGACTCGATTTCTTTAGAGATTTTTAGACTAACATGAAATAGTTTAAAAGAGTCATGCCACCTAATGTCTATGTTAAGAGTGAGACTCAGGGAGCATCCAAAGCTACCATAGGATGATATCGACACGAATCATGGTATATATATACATATATGAAACAAATCAAGTCAGGATAATCCAAGAACACGATAAGACGAATACTAGAATACTAGGATCACATTATCAAATGCAATTTACATGATTGAGAGTAATACATGATATCAGGAACAAGGAATAATATCTATGCAGTTAAACAAGGATGGGACATTCCATGAAACACGAAAAAAGTTATACATGAAATCAAGAACAAGGCATAATATCAATGTATTTAAACAAGGATAGAATACTCCATATAACATGAAAAGAGTTTTAAATCTTCAATGAATGCAACACTTGAAATTTAAGGAATAAAATCACGAATGAAGCATAAAATCTATGTAATGAACCAAGATTGGTGCATTTCACATACACGACAAGTTGAAATCTTCAAGGAATAGCAACTTAAAATTTAAGGAGTAAAATCAACCAATGTGGAAACTCGGATAACGCCCGGATTAAAACCGTATTCTTGAGATCATTTTAGGTCTACTAACCCATGGGTACCTTTCCCCTAGTGCACACAATAGTGTAGGAGGACATTCCCCCGTACTAGAACCAAGTCTTAGCCATGTCAATTCTTGATTGATATCCCAAGTCCCAAAATCAACAAGTTGTGCAAACCAAGATAGTATAAAAATACAAGAAATGCATTAACCACGTTTCATGCACAACTAAGATTTTGGAACACATAAGTCATGCCCTAAGTTCTCAAATATGATGGTATGTGAAATGTCAAGAAATCATAGTGTACATCTATATAGACTAGAACCAAGATATATATAGCACATGAAATCTATTGAAGTAAATATACCACAAGTATAAGATAGATGATTCAATTACTCACTAAACAACACGTGTAATTAAACCATTCCAAGACAAATGTGCATGTTCATTAAATACATTAATGAAACCTAGCTACAAGGAGTCACGATGCTTGATAAAAAGATGAAGGTACAAGAAATACAAGTCCAATTCATAAGTTAACACGAGTTCAATATCAAAGCATGATTAACGCGATGGAAGCATATAAGGAAATTTAATCTACTTAAGGGATTAAATTGTCAAGATTACAAGGCAAGTCCAATTATTCCCCGAATAAGGCATGTCAATGGTCATGTCAAGGACAAGTTTAGTATCAAGTTACAAGTTCATTTCATACGATATACGACCATGTGAATTAAGTCCCATACAAAGGAAATAATTAAATAGAAGTTTCAAAACTTATCCGGTTATTCTCAAATTGTTACACGTGAAGGAACTTGTCATGAAAATCATGAATGCCAAGTTAGAAACTTAATCTAGACCTAGGAGCCATTGAATTGATTTTAATTAATTCATTTACTTAAAATCTTTAGATTTTGAAATTCATCCAAATGATCTCAATTTATTATATGTTATACAACATGTCAAGACTTGATTTAAAAATATGATACAAGTGAATTCTAAGCAAGACACGGCCATGAGTATTAAACTTTAACACTAGAAAAATAATAAATGAAAGGTTTCAAAACGAAATCAAATATTCTAGATTTAATATATATGAAATTATATAACATACATATCAAGAATATCAAGTCGGAATTCAAATGAGATGAATAGTACACATGGAATAAATTAATTAATCAATTAATTAAATATTCTCTAGATTTTAAAACACCTCCGATTACTCTCAAATTCATCTATGTTGAAGGGCATGCTAGGGCCTAATATAATATGCTAACACACATTGATTTCAAACTAGTTAAGGCCACATGAATTAAAATTTCACTTAAGATAAATATTAAATAAAAACTTCATTACTTATCCAAAAGCTCTCAATTTAATATATGTCAATGATCATGTCAAGGGGTAATATCCTATCATGCCACATATTTAAAACAAACTATGGACAACCAGGAAAATCAAATCTCATTCAAGAAAATTAAATAATAAAATCACTAGATTTTATATTTAAGTATGTAAACAAGTATTATAAGCATCAATATCATGCTATATAACAAGAATATAAATTATAACACCCCCTACCTCTATTTGAGATGAAAATCTCAAAAACTTACCGAAATAAAAGTGCTCTGAATCCGACGATATCGAAGGGTTTTGTCTGGGACAACACGATGAACAAGAATCCCCAAGAAGCCCCATGAAAATCACAACTTGACTTCAAACCTGAACTCAAAATTTGGTCAGAAATGGGTTCTAATAAGGCTGAAAGGTAGAGCACGACTAGGCGAACAACAAACGTTAAGGCCAAAGACTTTTCACTTAGGAAATCAAGTGGAGGAGAAGAAGAAAAGGTGGCAGCCCCATGGGCATCCATTGCTGCCGGCCAAGAGAGGTAGAAGAAGAAGAAAATCTGATTTTTCTTCTTTAAGTCCCAAATTTATAGAAAATCTCAAAAAGTGCCCCGCGAGGTCCAGAAAAGTGGATTTTGAGCAGACGTACTCAAACGGTGAAACTCTATGAACGAAAAAGATTCAAAATGAGAAAACATGAACAAAAAAAGAAACAGTGTCAAAAACTGAGTCCCGAGCAGAGAAATATGCCCCGAATAAGTTCGGCAACAACTAGGGTCAAAAACTCTGAAACTGGAGAAAAATGACCAGAACGGAATTCTAAGAGTACACGACTCAACGAAATGTGAAAATGAATCCCATACGAGGATCCAGGCTCCAGACGAGGTATATTTGCAATAACTTTCGTTAATTGCACAATAGCCCTTCCAAAAAGTAAAAACTGCACTAATGCCCCAGAATGAAAATATCTTCCAAAAATATTTTCTTAAAAACCCCTGAAATAAAATATCTTCAAAAGATATTTACGAAAAACACCATAAGAAAAGAAAAAGATTTTGAAGAATTGTGCATCCATGCCCCTATGGTCACTGGGAGCAACTAAAGTACTTTCTTGCAAAAGTAAAGATACGTATTTCGTGGAAATCACTGAGGATGAAGACACGTGAAGTCAAATACTAAGTCGGAACCTGAAAAGTGAGGTTTTGACAACAAAGTGACAAACGGGGAAAACAGAATAGGTAGAAAGACGAAATAGGGAAAAGGACAAAAGTGAATAATGTCTGAAAAGTGAAAATGTGGAAATGACTCGGTTCTCAAAGGAAGTTGTCAATCCAAATGAGTCTCAGAAACCATTTTTGAGCACTAAAGATGACACTATGAGATGAGAAACTGAACTCGGAAAAGAAAATTAAACGGAAAAAATTTATCCGTAAAATTTCAGAAAAAAGAAAGGGAGGAAAATGACCGGGTCACTACACTACGTATGATGCAGATTCTTCTAGAACTTTTGGATAAGCTACCAAATGAGTGTAGGTATAGAAATCCAGTAACCCTGGCTTAAATAGTAAAGAGCCTAAAAGATCCCTCCCACCTTTGAGTACCATGGCCTGATGGCAAAACATTGAGGTGCAACACTGAATCAAAGAACCAATACCGGTGATCAATCTCAACCCGATCTACAAAAGTGTGGCCTTTAAATGCAGCATGTGGAAATAATGCAGCGACCATGGTCTACTCAGGTGGAAAAGGTGGAGCAGTAGGATATAATGGATCCTGAGAATCAACAACCAATGGGGATGAGTGGGGGCATTGGCAAGCAGCAGCTATGGCCGGGAGAGAAATATTAATCTCCTGGCCGTCAATGGTGTCGTCCATTCGGAGGTGCTGGTAGAATAGTACAACCAACCGGGGATATACAACTGTATCTACTGGTGTCATAATAGCATCAATGCCCCTCTGAACCAGCTCATCATAGGACCACTTGGTCTGGTCCAATGCAGAGAAAAGATCACGGTCAAATCTGTACTCGGGCTCCTGCATCTTACGGGAGTAAGACTCAGCAGGAACCTCTAGAATAATAGTATGCTCGGTATCCATAGAAAATGGCTCAGAATGGACTGATGCAGAAGATGAAGACGATGAAGAAGACTCTGCCACTCGAGATGGAGGCTATGGAGCTCTTAGTACTCGCTTTCTAGCAAGATTTTTTCGTCTACGTTGCATCTGCAAAAGCAAGAAGAATAAGTTGGTGCACAAGTATAGAACAAGGTAAGCAACTAATAAGAAAACACAAAGCATGCCTGAATCAGATAGAAATAGCAAATAGACAAGTAAGATCATGCTTGTGCAAGAAATGATTAAGAAAGCTTCAAGATTATCATTCTACATGCCTCAGCTAGACAGAACAAATCAAAGCACAATAAGCAATCTTAGATATGCAATGACGGCATGGAGGGCAGAAAAGTCACATATGGAATATTTTAAGCAGAAATATGATCAACAGGGCAACCGTAGGCTGTGATGTGGATAAATGATGCAACGTGCATTCACGATCCAAAAACTCAAGTAGATGCTGCAATAACATGACAAGTAGACCCTAGGATGACATCGTATCAATTCCTAAGCAAGAATTTCTATAAATGGAATAGTTAAGATCAAATGGAGTAAACAGGATAACAAAAAGCATGGATAATCATGGTAAATGTTAACCTGGGATTCAAGAAGCAGGCATGTCATGTAATAAAGACTAACTGAAGTGCATGGTTGCAAAACACTACAATCAAAGCATGTTATGACGGGCAAGTGCAAGAAAGAATCCTGGACATGGTATGTAACTAGATGGCATATATCAGAATGACGCACATATATCAACAAAAACTCCAGATAAAGAAATATCCTGTACTGCAATGCAACAAAAGCAAAGTCCGGCCTATGATCACTCATGGCTCATGACCCCCTCTAAGGTTTAAATGAAGCAGAGAATCAAAAACTGAGAATACAAGAAACTTACCATAGTGGAATCAAAATCTGGACCAAAAAGAACCTCGGTTATAAGCCCTTACTTGGCTCTTAGAAATGAATCATAAGGTCATGATATTGAATGGCATTTAACAGACAAATATCCAGAGAATATACTCATATTCCCAAACTTGGTTCAAATTTCATTTCAAAATTTAATTAAAGCTCGGAAAGTGAGACTAAAGCCAAAGAATAGAAACTACATCCAAATCATGCATTTTAATCTCACGTTGGCATTACACAGCCCTAAAATTAGTTAGAAATCAATTCCAAAAAGATAGGCTCAAAGAATGCACAGAAACGCTCAAAAGTGTCAATGTGACATAAGTGTGTGCAAAATGGTGTTTATACAAGCAACAAGTTGCAATTATTCTCAAAGTGCACACAATTATTCAAAAGAAATCACATTTGATAAGTTTCAAGGTCTATAGGCAACAATGGAATCATATGACTTCAAAAAGTTGGGTTGGAACGCAATTAGTCATTTTACCAGAGAAGAGCAAAATCATGACAAGGATGCTTAAAATATATCAAACTTGAGCCCTAATATGGCAAAAATCAAGAATTTATCACCAACAAGTTCAAAGGCAGTTATCACATGCAAATGGATGGAAATGAATCAAATGGAACAAGCTTCAACTCAGACAAGGGCATTTTGGTCAACTTTGGAATTACTCAACACTTTTGGGGTCAAATTGGAATTTTTGAAAACTTTTTGAGTCAAAACATTCAATTGCATTGTATAAAAGCTTTATGACAAGAATCATGCAATGAATGAACATCAAAAGAAGGAATCATGCAACTCGACTTCTTATTCTTAAACAAGGTTCAAAAATTTCCCTTTTTAATCATTTGAAACCCAACAAGTGTGATCAAACATTCAAGAATCATTTTACTAAAACTATGCACTTGAATCATGGGTAAAAGTCAATTAGAAGTCAAAACTTTTCAAAGAAGTCCATTTGAAGCACTTTGAGCATTTAAGACAAGACTTTGCAAATTCAAGTTCAAAAGTACGATTTCAAGTCAAGTCATGCTTTCAATCAATTAAGACAATTTAAAGCACATCCATGCATTTCAAATTCATGACAAGTAAATGAAACAAGACAGCACTATGTTCACAACATTTCAATTTTTCAATGCCACTTTAAGTTCAAAAATATTTCAAGTTCAAAGAAATTTTCCTTTCCTTTAAGTCTCAAGACAAAAATTTCATTTTGACATTCAAATTTGCAATTCAAATCAACAAACATCATTCCAAATTCATTTCATTTTCAACTTGACACTCCAAAACCATTTTTCAAAGACTTGGAAATTTTCTCTTTTAAAATTCAATTCATCCTTTTAACTTTTAAAAACTCTTTGCAAATTCTATTTCAAGTCCAAAAATCAACCACATGCCTTTTTTGAATTTTAAAAACAAAGTTCAAAAAATTTTACGAAAATCCGGCACGGTTTCCCCTTAAAAAATGGACATCCCAAAATTTTTCAAACACAACAAATTCATGTATTTCATTCATTTAACAATATATGAAATAGAATCAATCACATTCAACAAATAGGGACACCGCCCACAATAATTCACAAATCCAATGAAAATTTTGCCCATTCTCCTTCTAACTACATCAACAACCATAGTCCATCATCCATGTCTATTTTGTTCCCATCAACATTCAACCAACATCAAAAGCCAATCCAAATCAAATGTTCCCAATATTTTTGCATTTTTATTTTTAATTTTTTAGTTGTTTTGATTATTTTCAATTTTTATTTTATTTTCCATTTTGATTTTCTACATTTTTAAGTTTTATATATCTACAAGCATATAAAAAATGCAAATAAAGTGCAACAATCAAATGAAATCAAAACAAAGAAAAATAAATAAAAGAGAAAATAAAGTAAACAAAATAAAAATAAAAATAAAAAGTATTCGGAACATACCCAACCCAAAGGAATGAAGAAGAGGATAAAACAAAGGGATTCGGGAAATTCTGGAAAAAAATTCGACCAACCGTGGTTAGAGAAGACGACTAGAGACTCGCTGGAGTCTTGTCGAAAATTGCAGAGCTTGCCGGAGCTTAGTTCGAGGTCTCCTTGACCTAAATCGGCCAGAGATAATGTCTTTGATGCTACCTGAAAGAGAAAAGAGGGATTAGATGGGGGGATTTGGCCTTGGGGCCAATTATTCCGCCGGCGGATTCTATGGAGATGGCAGCGAAGCTTGGCCGCTTGAGGTTTACCAGCGCTTGAGCAGGGAGGTGGAGTGGTGGTAGTTGTGATAGAGAGTGAGAGATTGAGGGAGGTTGAGAGAGACAGAAAGTGGCGAATTGGGAGAGGGAGAGATAGAGGGTTCGGCCGAGAGAAAACGAAGAGAATGAGAAGGAGGAATAGAGATAAGAAAGAAAGAAAAAGAAAAAGAAAAATAAAAAGAAAAGAAAAATAGGGGAGGAGGAGAGAGAAAAGAAAAAGAAAAATAAAATTAAGTTTTAGGAACTGAACGGCCAAAGGGTTTTCCAGAAATTGAAAAGACGCAATTTCGATCGATCGAATGAATTTGATCGATTGAACTTTTGGCTTTGATCGATTGAAATGTATTTCGATCGATTGGAACAAACTTTGATCAGTCAAAATGGAATTTGAAAAGTCCTCAATTCAGTGGGTTTGATCGATCGAAGTGGACTTTCGATCAATCGAACTAAAGTTCGATTGATCAAAACCTCACTGGAAGTGCACAAAATGCAAAAAATGGCCCGTAAGCCGGATTTTTCAATTCAACTCATATTTAGACGACACAGAAAACATAAAAACCAGAAATGAGGGAGGAATAGGGTTGGGAAACCCTACGAAATGCACTAGTCTTTAACGTCTCTAGTAAGACGTTGGGCTCTTTTAGCCTGGATAAAAAATCTTGTTATGCATCCCCTCCTTGACAGGGTGAATGGAATTTTGAATCCCACCCAACAAACCATTTCCTAAGGAACTTGTTAGATTTGATTCAAATGAGATTGAAGGTCTTTTGTCAATGAAACTATTGGGCTTCCATGCCCTTTCAACACTTGGTTTTAAATCAACATCTTTTGGAACTTTTTTGAAAGATAAACCATTTGAAGTTCCAACATCAAGAAAAAATTCATTTTTTTCAAATTCACTTTCAAGACATTTTTCAACAACACATACATCTTCATGCTTGTCCATGGAAGTGGGGGTTGTATTAAAAATGTTCAACTTCACCTTCATGTGGCCAAATGAAATTTTCATTATCCCCGTTCTACAATTAATGTTAGCATTAGTGGTAGCCAAGAAAGGACGGCCAAGGATAACGGGAATTGGGCTCTTAGGATTTGGGACCGGTTCCATGTCAATGACAATAAAATCAACCGGGAAGAAGAACTTGTCAATTTTAATAAAAACATCCTCAAAGATACCCCGAGGCTTCTTAATTGATCAGTCGGCTAGTTGCAAAACTACCGATGTCGGTTTCAAATCACCTAAGCCCAATTTAACATAAACTGAATAAGGAAGAAGATTAACACTCGCTCCTAAATCCAAATGAGCCCGATTAATAACATGATCACTAATGGCGCAAGAAGTAGCAGGTGAACTGGGGTCTTTGAATTTTGGGAGAATGTTGTGTTGCAAAATGGAGTTTACTTGTTCGGTTAAAACAACTTTCTTCGGTGCTTGACTTTTGTTCTTCCTCATAAGGGTGCAAAGATCTTTCAAAAATTTGGCATAGGCTATAATTTGTCGAATTGCATCCAAGAGAAGAAGATTAATTTTCACTTGCCTACACACTTCAATGATTTCATTAGCCTTATTTTGTTGTTTTTTTAAGAGAATTGGATCCTTTTAAGGCATCCAGAAATGGAGCCTTAGTCTCAAAAACTTTTTCAAAATCCTTTTTAGAAGCATTTTCAACACAAGAATTTTTCAAATGTAATGAAGGTGGAATAGGATGTGAGACGGGACGGGTGTCAACTTTTGGTTGCACCAGTTCACTCTCTTCATTTGATTCACCAACTTGATTATCCACAATTCTTCCACTTCTCAAAGTGGTCACCACATTCACATGTTCAAGTGTTCGACCTTCCGAAGAGGAATTGGTCTCCATAACAAATTGTTGCTTGGGTGGTGGATTCAAAGGCATCTTCCCTTTTTCTCTACCATTTAATGTACTAGATATTTGTCTGACATGGGTTTCTAGCTTCGCAATCGATTGAGAATGAGAATGAAGCAATTGGGTATTTGCCTCCAAAGTTCCCAAAGCGGTTAAAACTTTTTTCTTCAAATATGGGACTCCTTGAATTTCCTTGAGAATATAAAGATTGTTTTGGGAAATGAGAGTTTGAAAATTGGTTACCATGTGATGCTTGATAAGATGAACGATAACCTTAGGAACCTTGGCTTTGCATTGGGGGCGGAATATACTGGCCTTGGAAACCACTTTAGGGAGGGTTTAAGCCTTCCCCTTGGCTTTTCCAAGAGAAGTATGGATGGTTCCTCCACCCGAAATTGTAATGAGTGCCATAGGGATTATTCCCTTGGTTAACAAAAGTTGCATTCACTTGTTCATGGTGCTCACTTTGCACATATCTATGGGGACAATTGGAAGTAAAATGTAAAACACTAGAACAAGTCATAGATGATTCATTGGAAGGATGATGAGTATGATTAGGGGAGGAAGACACTTGATTCACCAAATTTTGGTTGATAAAAAATTGATCAAACCTTTGGGATAAAAATTTCACTTCGGCGGCTATAGCATTGGAATTGTCAACTTCATATAAGCCGACATTCTTCCTTCCACCTATATTTCTACAAATTTTAGATGACAAAGATCGATGCATTGAATTCTCACTCATGCTCTCATATTAGCGCCATACATCATCTTCATGCCTATCAATATAAGAACCACCCATGGAAGCATCAACCATACCTTTAAAATTATCCAACAAACTTTCAAAGAAAAATTGAACAAATTGCCATTTAGGAATGTCGTGATGTGGACACTTCCTAAGAAAATTATTCAATCACTCCTATGCCTCATGAAACAATTTCCTATCCCCTTGTGAGAATTCTCGAATTGAAGTTCGCATTGAATTGGTCTTTCATACCAGATAGTACTTTTTCAAGAACACTTGTTGCATCTCTGCCCAAGAAGTTATCGAAAAAGGCCTCAAATTGTTAAACCAGTATTTTGCTTTATCTTTAAGGGTAAAAGGGAAGAGTTTAAGCCTCAAAACTTCTTATGGCATGTCCGTGTATTTCACGGTGGAACACACTTCAAGAAACTCATCCAAATACTTGTAAGGTTCTTCACTTGGTAGCCCATGATAATTGGGAAGCATTTGAATTGTTTGTGGTTTAATCTCATAATGGTGTGCTCTAAATCGAGGTAATTGAATGCATGTTGGTACATTATACTCATTTGGCATATAATGATCTCTTAAAGCAAGAGGAGGATTCCCAACCAGTGGCTCGACACGAGCACCATAATTTACTTGAACAACGAGAGGTGGGGGTGGAACAAAAAATAGCCGAGGCATTCCCAATGGAATTTGGCCTTGTTGTTGTGGAATGAAAGGTGTTGGCATGCCTAATGGTACTTGGATGTTATTATGATGTACATTAGGGTGAAGAATACCTTGTTGGTCGATGTGACTAAAGTCCTCCAAATAGACCTCATTATGTTCCTCTATTGATGAAATGGAGTCACTAGAATTACCCCTTCCCATAGGATTACGAATAATGGATTCAAGATTCAAATTAAGTGGGACAAGAGTAGAATTTAATGACCTACAACCATGCATGCATAATCAAAACAAACAATAACTCAACAACAAGCACGTAGCAAGCACTTCTTCTCCGCAACAAATTAATCAACAACAATCCTTCACATACATTGATCCCATACTCCCATGTTTTCAACAATATGCAAGAAAAATAAATTGCCTCCACGTGGGCTCACGATCTATCTAAGAAAATAAAGACTTGCCACCACGCGGGCGACGATTTAACTAGAGATAGAGTTAGAAAAGCTCACAAAGGGTCCTTAAGCAACTTCAAATTATTTTTCAATTTTTTCTTTGCCTTGCCTTGCTTTGCAATTTTTTTAATTTTTTTTCCAGCTTTATATGCTTTGCTTAGCTTAGCTTGCTTCTTTTGCTTTAGACACATTTTGCTTCACTTCTCTTGGCTCAATGACCTAGCCAATCAAGAACAAACACAATAAGTAACCAAAATATAGACAAGATCAAAAGAATACTAATTCCTAATTGATTCCCAAAATATGGTGTTGCCAATCCCCGGTAATGGTGCCAAAATTTGGTGTCGATCAATACCTAGTTACAATAAGAGTGTGCTGTGTGAAATAAAATGTGGCCAAGTTTGAATTTATAGAATGCCACTACCACTATTAACTATTAAAGTAGCTAGAGTGAGTAGGGATAGTCCCAAGGGAAAGGAACCGTGCTTTCGAATTAATTGTTGGATTAGTAGGTAGAATGATCAAAAGATGGTTTGATTGATTAATTAAACTAAGATTTAACTAAAACAATGCAAGTAAGTAACAATCTAGAAATTAGGGAAAGATATATGAGAGATAGGTCTTGGGGCTTAGAGTTCACCACTAAGCTTCACTTCACCAAACACTAGCAATTGTAAATTAATGGAAAAATTTAAGTTGTAAAATGTGTGTATGTGTCACTAATAGAAAATAAAGCATGATGGATGGCAAATAAGCATAGATTATCTACTCAATCTAGTGAATAACACGACCTATCAAATAAGACCAATAACCATTCAATTAAAACACAATTAGTGCATACACAAAAGTCTAGAGAAATGCACTCTTTGCACTCATAAGTATGGAACATTAAACAAAAAGAATGGATTGTCCACCTACCTAAGAAATTAACGCAATTACACTACAACTAAACTAGTGACATGAAAATTAAGCTAATTAAACTCAAGGTATGGCACAATCCATCACGAAATGAGTATGAACCATTAAATAAACCATAAGAGTGTTCAATTAAGCACCATGCCTTGACCATCACTAGATTTACAACATCAACACACATAGACATGCATCAATTTCATTAAATCTAAAGACAAGAACATGAATATCAATTATAGCATACATAGACATATGGATAGAACTAAATGACCAATTGAAAGCATTAATCTATACAAATCAAGTAAAAATTATAAGATCTATATTTATTCATGGTCAAAACATCTATCACAACTAAAATCACCAAAAATACACAAAAGCTAAGTTTAGGAAGCAAGCCTAGGGGCTATCTTTAGCCCTAAGAGAAGGATTTAGCCACTCATTGTAGTGGTCATGGAACCCTCAAGGGCTAGCTTGGAGGTTGGCATCATCATCTTCATCCTTGCTTTCTTCCCAAATTCCTTCTTTTTTTTATCTAAGAGAATTCTATCAAGATATTTTACAATATGGTTCAATGAATGAATTATAAGCCTCTTTGAGTAGGCACCAAGTTAGAAATACAGCCTATGATTCGAGGAGATTCACAGCTACACAAATTAGGTAGAGATCGTCCTGCTCGGGAATTAGACAGCTCACTGCCAGCAACATTCTCGATCGATCGAAGATTCTCAATCGATTAAACACTTAGCTTTGATCGATCGAAGCTGATGTGGCATCAAAAATATCTTCTGGGCCTTATCCACTTTGTTGAGCTAGCACCGCCTCATTTTGATCGATTGTAGAACTCTTCGATCGATCGGGATTCCCTTCGATCAATCGAAGCTCCTCTGGTGCATTTTCTTGGCTTCTTTCCAACTTTGCTCCTTAGCTCCAAAATTAAGCTAAATAACTCTTATTAGCCTGTTTGAATTTTATTAACCTGAAGCAAAAACTCAAATAAGTACTTAAACCATGAAAATAAGATAGATGAATGGAGTAAATACCCTATCTTAGGTGCTAAAATGCGTCATATTTGAGCACTTATCAAAGGTAGAGATGGAATGGGTGGTAAAGTGTCATTTTATAGCATAGAGGTTGTCATTTGGGAGTGACGGGTTCCAGATGAAATAGGACGCAGTGTCCGAAGGGCTGTGATTGTCTCTAGTGTTAGTACGTTGTGAGCATTGATGCTCTTATCTGATTGGTTTTGGCTAGCACTGGTATTACAAAGTAGCGTGTGCGAGATTCTGGTGTTAATAGTGTATGATGATCCATTAGTGGCAAGGTCACCTAGATTTGAGTTTGTAGTTTTGTTTGAGTATCTAGTTGGTTCTCCTCCTTGTGTGTAAGGAGTTCATTTCGTCTCAGGTAAGATTGGGTGTCCACAGTTGGATGATTGGTGAGTAGTGTGTGACAAGATGTTAGGTGCATTCGGGTACGAGTTGTCAGTCTCTGGTGAGTGCGGGGTTCATTACCCTTCCATTTGTTCTGGTCCTGACAATGACGTCATTTGTAGTATGTTTTGTCCTCCATCTAGGAGTTGTGCGCGTCTGCGAATGGACGAACCTATGTGTGATTTGTTACACTATTTAAGTTCACCAGTAAAAGTTTGGTTGTACAAGTCGACTCACTCCCACGGAGGGAGGAGGGGTCTTTGGTTTTGGTGGTGCTTATTTTGAGAGTGGTTTCGACCGGTGGTATGTGAGTCGACCGGTGGTATGTGAGGCACGAGTTGCCGAATAGGGATTGTGTGTTTCCGGTGTCTGGTACTAGCGATGATGGCTAGGGGTGTATCGTGAACTGTAAGTTCAAGGATGATTAGGTGATATGATGTGAGTCATGTACTCGGATGTTTTTATGGACGTTTGATTTAAAGAAGTGTTTTGAGGACTGGTGTTGATATCGTCTCAGGATTTTATGATTTGATATGTGAATGTACGATTCCTTTGAGGAGTAATCATAGTAATTGACTCTGGTTTCGAGATCTCAGGCATGAGATAGTCACATCGTGTGTTTTGACTAGGTATAAATCGAATTGAGTGATTTTATGGAGTTATTTACCTGGTATGGGTGTTATGAGGAAATTAGAAATCTTTTATGCTGGTTGATGATGATTGTGATGTTTGGTGCCATATTGTTTTTAGCTCGTTATGAGTTATATAATTGTAACATGGTTGGGATTTTTTAGGGTAGGTATATGACTGTGTAGTTGTTGAGGTTACGTAGAGCGATGGATTGATATTGAGTGGATATCATGTTTGTCTTGTGGACTGTGTGAGATTGTGTTTGAGGTTTGGACATGAGGATATGAATGATGTCTGTGTTGAGACCAGATCGATGATGAGGATGGCATAGCCAACCATTTCTCTTGAATCAGTCCCTTTTTAGCACGATGTCGGGTCAAAGGTCAATGACTGTATTATTTTGTCACGGATAGTGAGGACATGGTATCATGTGTTATGTCAGCATGACAGTGTAGATTCAGGTGGTTTGTCTTGGGTGATAAGGTGTCTTAGGTAGGACCAAGTGTCCGATAAAGGTTTATGGTGCGACCACTTGATTATCGAGAATCTAGTTTTGAGGATTTGTGTTTGGGGTACAGGATAGTACGCTTTACTGATTTGCTGACTCATGTTTATGTGGTCGTTAGGAGATTTGTTGTTTAGTCATTTTGAGGTTGTTAAGTATGATGATTGCCATGTAGTGCGGTTAGTAGTCGCTGGTGTGGTTTTGCTATGGGGTAGTTATGCAGTAGATAGCGAGTGTTTGGTCTAACAAGAATGTGTAGATTTGGTTTGAGCTTGATTGTGAGATGGACGAGGTTCCTAGTCTGGGGTTTTGTGTGTCATTTAAAGGATGAGTGGAGTTTAGATGTTGTCATGTACGGTGGTCTTGTGACCGTTCTTCTTTCGGGCTCCGAAATCTTGCTTAGTAATGTTGAGTGGACCAGCGTCAGTTTTGAGTTAGATGTAGAATCTAATTGGTTTTGTGTTCTAATGCTATGAGTGATGAGTATTCTCATAGGGTGGTGAGGATTGCATTTTAATGGTAGTGGTATGTGATTGCCTGTTGACGTTCGATGTCAAAAGCAATAAGGTTGGCGAACCCATATTCTTGTGATATTGTGAGGTGTTTCTCGAGAAGGTGTGTGGCTGTGGGCTTCCTTCTTTAAGGAGGGTAGATTTTGAGGATGAAATCTTTTAAAGAGGGTAGAATGTAATGTTTCCGATTTTTTTCATTTTCCATTTTTTTGAATTTATTAATTTTTTGAGTGTATTTTTATCTTATCTCGTTTTACATGCCGGGCATCGTAGGGCTTGCCGGGTGTGTCAAAGTATTGATTGGGACATTTCCTTGAGTTCAGGACTCTTGAAAGTGCATTGGTTGCCATTTCGGCATTTTTCTTTTTTTCAGGGGGGGGGGGGGGGGGAGGTCCCAGGCGGGACCCGCTATCGGGTTTTTTTAGCATCGGGTTTGTGTCACCGGTCCATTGCATTTCATACATGTTTAATTAATGCACAATTATGAGGTTACATGCTAAATTATGTGGTTGCGTATTGGCTAGTATGTGTATAAGTATTAATGTTAAAGGATTTTTTTTTTTATTTAAGCCGTGGGGCCCGCTGGATATCATAACCATTGTAATGGCCTTATCACAGCCACGAAATTCACTCTCTCCCTCTGTTTTGAAAATTGTGTGGCTGTATATATATAAGTTATAATTATTTTATGATATTTAAAAAAAGGGACCAATGGGACCCACCTTTTTGTATGCCATCACCAATGACTTATTAGTCATTACAGAATGAGAACAGAACTCTCATTTCTCTCTCTGTGTTGCGTCCCTAGCCTCTTCTCCCCTGCATTTTCTTTTTTCTTCTTCCTTTTGCCATTTTAAGCTTAGATTTAAGCTTTACCACTTATAATTAGACTTTGCCACTGAAGGCAATGTTGACGAGTGAATTAAGACCTTTGTTTTGATCGGAGCAATTTCTAGTTGTAGCAAATTCTGATTTTCAAAAATTGGCGCAATTTGGGGCCTTTTCTTCTAATTGAGGTAGGGGTGTTCTAATCCACACATTCTTTGATTTTTGTGATTCATTTCTATATTTTGGTGTATAACATGTCTATTTGTAGTTAATTCTTGAGAAATTATTATGATGTTATGTTTTTGATTTGTATATCTATGTGAGTTCTCTTGTTGTAAGTAATTTGTGTATATAGTTGTTAATTGAATATAGAAGCATGTTTAAATGATTATGGTTTTATTCTAAGTGTAAGATTACTGAAATTGTGTTAATTGTAAGCATGCCATGTTTTGTGAGAATTTTCTTATTAAATGTGCAATATTGTTAAGGATGAAAAATATGGGCTTAGGGTATATATGAAGCATGAAGCATTCATGCATGCATTCCATTGGAAAAGAAAAGGGAAAAATTCTTTTGAAATGAAATGAAATTATTTTTTGGAAAATGTTTTTTTGAAAAGTGTTTGCGAAAACCCGGATGCCTAGGAGTCGCCTAGGGGTCCGTGGTTTGGTGCGCACAAATGTGTACCACTTAAAAATACCACTTATAACAATAGCACATTCATCATTGCAGATTAATACTATAGTAGGTGGTTGTCGAACCACAAGGATTGCTAGTTTATGGCAAACAGAATTGTAAAATTACTTCCTAATTTGATAACAGAGATGATAGTTCGATTGGTTTGCCACTTAACCTACAAATTTAAATTTCATAAAATAGTAAATAATGTGGGTCTAGACCATCTACATAACTACATTAATCTAAAGGTGTAGCATGGTCCATCTTCCTTAAGCATAACCTATATAAATACTCAACTACATGCCAATATAACCATTCCATAAATTCTTTTCCATTGTCACTATAGGAAATCAAGTGTATAATTGTGTCAATGTGATTTCTAAGACAAGATAAACAAATCAACAAAATTATATATTCAGATGATAATCACATACATCAATTCAATGTAAAATACATCAATTTAATGTAAACATTTCTAATTTATGAAACTGAATATATACAATAAGAAACCCCAAATAGAAATACAAATCAATACATGGTTACTTGGTCTAGGTTACATTAACTCCTTAGAAAGGAAGTTAGCCT
The DNA here is from genome assembly GCF_030987335.1 of Cornus florida. NCBI lineage: Eukaryota > Viridiplantae > Streptophyta > Magnoliopsida > Cornales > Cornaceae > Cornus > Cornus florida. Next base: position 52,679,742 of record NW_026775574.1, on the reverse strand, counting down.
CTCATGGATATAGTAGCAACCTCAAGGATTGAAGAAGAGACAAAATTCCCTCCTCTCACCATTGTTGCAAAGCTTAGAATCAGAACCCTAAGATAATACTCTCCCTCATAATATCTTTCCAAAAACCAAAACTAACTGACCTGATTCAAACCTTTGCCCCTCTTTATCTTTAGATGAGTTTCAAAATAAAATAACTCGTTCAAATTCAAATTTCTACTCAAGATAGAACAAAATCGGACTTATTAAAAATGGGGGCCCGTAGCCTTGGCGTCCGGACGCGAAGCTTGGCGTCCGGACGCGAGGCATACTACTTGGCTTCTTCTTTTCTTTAGCAGTGCTGGTTGCATCCATCGCCTGTTTGGGCCATTTCTTCTTGAAACCACTTGATGTTTAGGCCAAATATGACTTATGCTCCAAAAACCCTTAAACCTTATTTTTATTCCTTTTTCGCGATTAGACCTACAAAAACACAAAAATATAAAAATGAAGTTAATTTATAAATACAGATAAAATAATAGGCTTAACTAATGCAATTAAGGGCGCTTAAATATGCAATATTTGACGCTTATTAGACCCCCAAACTTACATTATGCTAGTCCTGTAGCAAAACAAAATTGAAACACAAATTTTTCCTCTTTTGTGGGAGTGATGATTGCATTTAGCATATGCAACAAGCCTTTTAAACCCCTATGTATCCCTAGAGGACGAGTGAAGTCTTATAAGGGTTTACTAGAAATGATACCCACAAACACTAAGCGACAAGGCTCATTCTAGTGTACATTGAAACATATGATTTTGGGAAAAGACTCTATCATGAAGACTACAACAAGTGATAAGCGCTGAAAAGTGTGCATTTAAACCCCTTAAGCTTGGGTATTCTAGGACTTTATCCTATCTTATTTTCCCGTTTTAGTCTAATTTCTTGTTATTTCCCTTTTCAGACACTTATCCCCAAAATAAGTTAATCTAGATGAATTACAGTATAAAAGATGCAATTTCAAGCTTAGTGGAAGAAATGAGTAATATGGAAGCAAAGTGGTGGAAAACAGGAATTTTCGATCGATCAGACCAAGCTCAAATCGATCTCACAGCGATCGTTCCAATCATTTCAAAATGGATCGAGCCTTTTGTCCTTATCTTCAAGAAATTCCCATCTTCGATCAATCCAACATTTCTTCGATCGATCTGACTTCTTTGATCTTATCCCCACCTTCCACTTTTGTCTTTTTCCCAAAATATCCCAAAAATATCTCAGATTTGTCTTATTCCAAAAAGGCACCGCCATGGTTCAATCGATCTGACCACCCTTATGATTGATCGAACCTCCTCAAGTGCGAGAAAAACTGAGTTCCAGCCAATTAAAAGGTGTGCTCGTCGTGCAATCATTTGAAGGTCCTAGTGTACGGGGTCTGACCATTAGGTGTGACATTTGAGCTACCTATATAAGGATATTGAGCCATTTTACACATATACAATCTTAGAAAAAATGAACCACATAGAGAGAGGTTGGAGGAGTCTAGAGATTAGAGAGACACACACCATTTAGGAGTTTTCCCACTCATCTAGGGTTTCCATCAAGGAGAAGAAGATCATTCCTACCGTGGAGATGGCCTTTGAGGGTTGGATGACTACATCAATGAGTGGCTAAAGCATTCTCTTGGGTCTAGAGATAGCCCTAAGCATCCCTCCTAGACGTTGATGTTTTGTATTTTGAGGGGATTTATGTTGTAATTCTTGTCTTGAAATTTGATTTATATATGAATCTTGTTTCTATAATTATTTATGTAGTTTAATAATTCCAATTGAATGTTTCATTCTATTCATACGTCTATGTATGCTAGAATAGATGTTCATGTGTTTATCTATAGGTTTTGTGATATTGATGCATGTCTAAATGTGTTGATGTTATGAATCTAGTGAATGTAAAGACATGGGGCTTAAATGGAATACTCTTATGGTTTGTTTGATGGTTCATACTCATTTCTTGATGGATTGTGCCTCTTCCTTAGTTAATTAGTTTAATTTTCATGTCCCTAGCTTGGTTGTAGTGTAGTTTCCTTACTTTCCTAGATGGGAGGACAATCTATGCTTGTTGTTTGATGTTCCATGCTTATAAATGCACCTAGTATATTTCTCTAATTTAAGGATGCGTATTGATTGTGGACTCAAAGGAAGGAATAATGGCTTAATTTGATATGTTGTGCTATTCTTAAGTTGTTTAGACAATGTATACTTAATTAGTCATCTATGCTTGTTGATTCAATCAATGACACACATTTTTATTGCAACACATAACCCCCCTCATTCATTACACATTGAGTGTCTAGGAAGGTAATGTTTAGTGGTGACCTCTAAGTCCCAAGATCCCTCTCTTATATTGTCTACATTTTACTCTACTTTAATTGTTTTACTTTGCATTCATTTAATTGACATTATAGTTTAAGTAACCAGCAGAACACCTTTGATCACTCGACCTACTAATCAAACCTTGATTTCTAAGCATAATACACTCAATTTCCCTTGGGACGATCCCTACTCACCCTAGCTATATTTTTAGTTAGAAGTGGTAGTGGATTCTCTAAATTTAAACTTGGCCACACTACACACTTTGCATGCTTTGGTCTTAACCGACACCAAGTTTTGGCGCCGTTGCCGAGGATCTTGGCACCGTCATATTTTGGAAATCGATTAGGAATTAGTACTCTTTTAATCGTGTCTTTATTTTATTTTACTTTGGTTATTTATTGTGTTTGTTCTTGATTGGCTAGGTGAATTGAGCTAAGGGAAGTGAAGCTAAGGGGAATTGCAAGGAGCAAGCCAAGCTAAGCTAAGCATAAAAAGCGAAAATCAAAAAAAAATTACAAAGCAAGGCAAGGCAAAAATTGAAATTAATTTGAAGTTGCTTAAGGACCCTTTATAAGCTTTTCAAAGCTCTATCTCTAGTTAGATCGTGAGCCCACATGGAGGCAAGTCTTTATTTTCTTAGATAGATCGTGAGCCCGCGTGGAGGCAATTCAAATTTTCTTGCATATTGTTCAAAGCATGGGAGTATGGGATCATCGTATGTGGAGGATTGTTGATTGTTGATTTGTTACGGAGGTGAAGTTTTTGCTAATTGCGTGTTTGTGTTTTGTTTGTGCATGCATGGTCGTAGGTCGTTAAATCCTACTTTTGTCCCACTTAATTTGAATCTAGAGTCCATTGCTCGTAATTCTAAGGGAAGGGGTAATTCTAGCCATTCTATTTCACCAATGGAAGACATCAATGAGGACTATGTGGAGGACCTTGGTCACATAGACCAACAAGGTATCCTACCTTGGTCATCTAGACCAACAAGGTATCTTCCACCCAAATGTGCATCATAACAACATTCAAGTACTGTTGGGCATGCCAAGACCATTCATTCCACCACAACAACAAGGCCAAGTTCTATTAGGAATGCCTCGGCCAATTTTTGCCCCACAACCTCCCGTGATTCAAGTTAATCAAGGTTCTTATGTAGCACCACCTGTTGTGAATCCTCTTATTGCTTTGCGTGACCATTATGTGCCAAATGAATATAATGCACCTACATGCATTCAATTGCCCCCATTTACAGAACATCACTATGAAATTAAACCACAAACTATTCAAATGCTTTCCAACTATCATGGACTTCCAAGTGAAGAACCTTATAAGCATTTGGATGAGTTTCTTGAAGTGTGTTCCACCGTGAAATACATGGACATGCCAGAAGAGGTTTTGAGACTAAAACTCTTCCCTTTTACCCTTAAAGATAAGGCAAAATATTGGTTCAATAATCTTAGGCCTTTTTTGATAACTTCTTGGGCAGAAATGTAACAAGAGTTCTTGAAGAAGTACTATCCGGTTTCAAAAACAAATGTAATGAGAATCTCAATTCAAGAATTTTCTCAAGGGGATAGGGAATTGTTTCATGAGGCATGGGAGCACCTCAATGACTTACTTAGGAAGTGTCCACATCATGACATTCCTAAATGGCAATTAGTGTAATTTTTCTTTAAAAGTTTGTCGGATAATTTTAAGGGAATGGTAAATACTTCCATATGTGGTTCATATCTTGATAGACATGAGGATGATGTCTAGCGTCTTTATGAGAGCATGAGTAAGAATTCAATGCATGGATCCTTATCTTCCAAAAATGGTAGAAATCTAGGTGGAAGGAAGAATGTCGGTTTATATCAAGTTGACAACTCCAATGACATAGTCGCCGAAGTCAAGTCTTTATCTCAAAGGTTTAATCAATTTTTGATCAACCAAAGTTCGGTGAATCAAGTATCTGCCTCCCCTAATCATCATAGTCATAATTCCAATATATCTTGCATGACTTGTTCTAGTATCTTACATTCTACTTCCGATTGTCCCCATGGACATGTGCAAAATGAGAACCATGAACAGGTGAATGCAACATTTGTTAACCAAAAGAATAATCCCTATGGCACACATTACAATGCAGGGTGGAAGAACCATCCAAACTTCTCTTGGAAAAGCCAAGGGGAAGGCTCAAACCCTCCCTAAGGTGGTTTTTAAGGCAAGTATGTTCCACCCCCAATGCAAAGCCAAGGTTCCCAAAGTTATAAATCATCTTTTCAATCATCACATGAAAACTAATTTTCTAACTCTCACTTTCCTAATCAACTATCTTATTCTCAAGGAAATTCAAGGAGTCCCGCTTTTAAGGAAAAAGTGTTGACTACTTTGGGTATGTTGGAGGCAAACACCCAATTACTTCATTCCCATTCTCAATCCATTGCGAAGCTAGAAACCCAAGTCGGGCAAATAGCTAGTACTCTAAATACTAGGAAAAAAGGGAAGATGCCTTTGAATCCACCTCCCAAGCAACAATTTGTTGTGGAGACCAATTCCTCATCAGAAGGTCACACAATTGAGCATGTCAATGCGATGACAACCTTGAGAAGTGGAAAATTTGTTGACAATTAAGTGGGTATTCAAAATGAAGAGAGTGAACCGGTGCAACCAAAAGTTGTCACCCGTCCCGTTTCACATCCTATTCCTTCTTCATTGCATGTGCATGAACCCTTTGTTGAAAAAGCTTTGAAAGATGATTTGAAAAATTCTTGTGTTGAAAGTAATTCCAAAAAGGATTTTGAAAAGGTCTATAAGCCAAAAGCTCCATTTCCGGATGCCTTAAAATGATCCAATTCTCTTGAAAAATAATAAGGCAAAGTGAATGAAATCATTGAAATGTTTAGGCAAGTGAAGATTAATCTTCCTCTCTTGGATGCAATTAGACAAATTCCGGCGTATGCCAAAATTTTTAAAGATCTTTGCACCCAAAAGAGGAAGAACAAGAGCCAAACACCGAAGAAAGTTGTCTTGACTGAGCAAGTGAGCTTACTATTACAACACAACACTCTCCCAAAATTCGAAGACCCCAACTCAACTACTACTTCTTGCATCATTGGTGACCATGTTATTAACCGGGCTCTTCTTGATTTAAGATCAAGTGTTGACCTTCTTCCATACTCGGTGTATGTTCAATTGGGCTTAGTAAACTTAAAACCTATGTCGGTGGTTTTACAACTAGCCGACCGATCCATCAAAAAGCCCTAGGGTATAATTGAGGATGTGTTGATCAAAATTGATAAATTCTTCTTCTCGGTCAATTTCGTAGTCATAGAAACAGAATCGGTCCCAAATCCCAAGAGCCAAATTTCAGCTATCCTTAGCCGTCCCTTCTTGGCAACCTCAAATGCTAACATCAATTGTAGGATGGGGATAATGAAAATTTCATTTGGGCATATGAAGGTGAAATTGAACATTTTCAATCCAAGCCCGAGTTCAATGGATAAGCATGAAGAAGTTTGTATTGTTGAAAAATGCATTGAAAATGAATGTGAAAAATTTGAGTCTTTAATTGATGATAAACATTCCCATGGTTTGCTTTCCCAAAAGACTTTGAAGAAAAATATTTTCAAACCAAGTGTTGGAAGGGCATAGAAGCCCAAGAGTTACACTGACAAAGGACCATCAATCTGCTTTGAATCAAATCCAAGAAGCTCTTTAGGGAACACTTTGTTGGGTAGTTCAAAGTGCTTATTACCTCACTAAGGAGGGGATGCACAACAAGATTTTTGATCTGGGCTAAAAGAGCCTAACGTCTTGCTAGAGACATTAAACACTAGTGATTTAAATCCTATTCCTCCCTCATTTATATTTTCCCCTTTCATTTCTTGCATCGTCTAGATATATTCTAGGATCATACACATTGTTTGAGACTTTAATATGGAATGCATAGGTTTTCATTTTCGAATTAGACATTTTGTGTCTGTTCGATCGATCTGAGAAGAAGTTCGATCGATCGAACAATCATCCCTGCATATTCCCATCTTCCTGTCCCATCGTGCAAAAATCTCTGTATATTTCATCACTCTGTGTATCATGCGAATTTTCTTCCTGATCGATCTAAGTCTTCTTTGATCGATCAAACATTCCTCCAGATCGATCTGTGTTCCATACTTAGAAACAAATTTGAAACTTTGAAAAATGCCTCTCTGTGTATCGTTTGAAGATCTCTGCAGGTTTTCACCTGTTGGATCGATCGAGGTTCGATTGATCAATGTTTGATCGATCTGTGTTTTATGATTTGACTTTGACTTTTTCAATTTCAAAATTCAAAAATTTAAAAATATTTTTCATTTAAAAACAAATCTAAAAATATTTTTTTAATTTTCAAAAATTCAAAAATTTTCAAAAATACTTTGTCGTTTTGTGGGTTCGATCAATCTGAGTATCTTCATGATCGATCTGTGTTCGATCGATCTGATTACCCAAGTGATTGATCGAACATATCGGAGACAATTTTTAAAAATATGACCCAAGGGTCACTTAGATCGATTTCAACATCGATATCAGACCTCCTTCTCCCCCCATCACTTGTTCTACCACCGGTACCACCCAGTATAGTCCATGATAGAATGGACTGCAAATATTCTCGCCTTTCAGTGGCGCATGAGTCCGTTTTCGATGATACTTTCTTCTCCCGGTCGATTCTAACCAGGGCAGCCTGCGATGAGATTGACTGGCACAACATCTCTCCTATCTTACCCCTGGTGGCCAATCTGGTTTACCCGTGGCTCGTCCGGTTATTCTACCAGAACCTCCAGCCAGCCCCGAGTAACCTAGCAAAGTTACGGACCACCATTGATGGCCATCCCATCCGTATTACAGTTGAGACACTGGCCATAGCCACTAAATGCCTACACGTCTGCCCTCCCGGTATTGATTATCCTACTCTCCGGAGGCCATCTGATGCAGACATGGCCACAGCTCTGAATGGTCCTACTAGTGCCAGTGAGACATTTGCCACCAGGACTCATTTGTCCGATGACCTATGGTTCTTTGATTCGGTGTTATATTGAAATGTATTTATGGCGGGGCACAAAATTCAGAGGTGCTCAGATTTTCTTGTAGCCTTATATGCATTCTGTATAGGCCATTGGTTCTCTATACCTGCACTCTATTAGAGTGTTATGATGAAGCTCTATACAGATTATATTAGCAAGATCAGGTCCAATCGGCCCAAGTTCCTCCCCCTCGCGCATTTGATCACTCAGATCCTCCGAGACCAGCACTATCCTTTCAATTCAGAGAAGCATCCTGAGATAGGGGCTTGCCACTATAGCAAGAAGGACTGGAATAAGAGCTACAATGCTCTTATCAAGAGTCTAGAGAATGAGGCCATCTTGGCAGCCGATGAGGCAAAGGCAGAGATGGCAGAGGCAGCAGCAGTAGTAGCAGATGATCCAGTGGGCGCATCAGTGGCTACAGAGGCATATATGGAGATAGACTTGGAGCAGTAGCCTGTAGAGTCACCACATCACTCTCCAGCAGGGTCCCCATTACATTCTCAGAAGCAAAGTCAGGGTGAGCATCAGTTTCACGATTCCACCATCCCTGACACTCCAGCTCAGATACCCAGCTTGGGGGAGCGTATCTAGACCTTGGAGGATGTGGTAGTCTCCCTCTGAGTAGATATGGCCTCTCTTAGTACCGACGTGACTACTCTCCATGCTGATGTCCTGACTGCACTGTAGGGCATCTCTAGAGACATCCGGGGTTCATGCCCCACTAGACCGACCCCCTCTGCTTGATCTCTTTCTTTTTACCATCATATATATTTGTGTTATTTGACTATTACTTTGATACTGTTACTATATATTTGCGGCCGGTCTGTTGGCCAGATACTGTGATGTACTCTATAATGTTTTTATTTTCTTTATTATCTATGCATGATATTTTTGGATGTCAGATTATTATATTGATATATCTATTTGTGTTTGACTCCATTATTAGGTACATCTAAGTGACTTCAGTGAGAGAATGTTGCCCAAATTTTTTAGGACCACCCTTAGTTCTCTCTCTCTTTATTGCATTTCCTATCCCACTTGCACTAGCATGCCCACTGTGCACCATTATTATCCCATTTGTTATCTGATGAGGTTTTATCCCAGTGATATCTTTTTAGGACCATAATAAATCCCAAGTTTAGGGGGGTTATACCACCCACTTTGGATACTTATGTCCCGGCCATTCTTTGCCATAGTTGCACTGGTATACTCTTTCCTCTTTATGTTGTTCTCTTTGCACATTGAGGACACTGTGCCATTTAAGTTTGGGGGTAATGTGTGTTCTTTGTAGTGCTTGTTTTCAATTCAATATTTTGAGTATGACTTGTGTATTTGAGGGATTTTCTATGATTGGTCCATGACTAGATATAATTTTGATCTTTTGAGGACTATATGGCTTAAAATGTAAAAATTACTTGACTTGAGAGTCCAATACTCCTTGTATGCCATGTGGATGCCCTTTAGGAGTAAATTTTTCAAAAGATTGATATCATACTTGCACTTGTGGTTCACACTATCTTGATTTTGTGATTGTTTTGAGATTCACTTTAGGATTCTACACTAGCACAGGCACACACTAGCATTCATTTGTGGGGTACCTGCTTTGTTGATTATTGATTTTGTTATATCCCAATTGAGCTAGTAGTGCATTGAAAGCTTTCTTCTTGAGAAAAGTGGACAACAAACCCTTTTCATTGAGTAGCCGGGATTCTAGCCTCATCAAGCACTAAATTTCTCGCGCCAAAAGGTGGAAGGCCCAAACTCTAGGTTAATAACTTGACAAAAAAAAAAAAAAAGTTGCAAAAGCGAATAAAAAAGTGAGTACTTCTCCTAAAAGGTTAGAAGTGGGAAATGATTAGATGGAGATTGTTTTGATTTGTAGCCTAGTTGATTTGAGCTTGTAAGTCCTTAGGGGTGTTTGAACACCTAATGCCCTAAAGCCATCCGGTTTGGGAGTTATTGACCAAACGCTTGACCTCATGGATCGCTAGAAAGCTTAATAGATCAACACATTGCACTATGCTTCCATCTTTGATCCTTAGGATTACAAAAAAATAAATAAATAAATAAATTCGAGTGAAAAGAATAAGCGCACCTAGTTGAATAAAGCTTTAATAAAAGGTTCACTCTTTGTCTTGATGATCGGTACTAGATTTGTGTGCTAGTTTGAGGGTAAGGATGTGATCATTTCTTTAGTTGGCTAAGATAGCAATGATGAGTGTTGAAAAGTACATTTTTAAACCCCTTAAGCTTGAGTATTCTAGGACCTTTATCTATCTTATTTACCCGTTTTAGTACTTATTTGTGTTTTTGTCTATTTCAGGTCAATAATATTAAAATGAGCTAAAAATGGGTTCTTAAGGCCTTTTTGGAGTCAAAGTAAGTCTTAGTGATGATCCGGAGCAAAAAGAGGATGACTTGGAGTAAAAAGAGGCTGATGCTAAAAATCTGCCAAGTTAGATCGATCCAACTTTTTCTCTGATCGATCCAACTTTTTCTCTGATCGTTCCAACATGCTAGTAGCGAGCTGTTATGATTTTGTGGGTATATTCTTGACTTAATGGCTAAGAAAAAGACATTCTATATAAAGGGAAGTAACCCATTTTGTAAAGGAGCTTTTTATCATTTTCATTTTTACATTGTAATTTTTATTTCTCTCTCTAGCAAAGTTAGAGATTAGGGTTAGAAGAAAAGAGGGAAGTGGAGGCACATCTCAAGACCCATCTCTAGACCCACTCTCTCTCTATCTCTAGAGCTTCAAAGAAGAAGAAGAAGAAGAGGAAGAAGAAGATGGAGCCATGTTTGGAGCTTGCTAAATCTATATGCACCTCCTCCATGATTGGCTAGATCTACACTTAGGGCTTGGATGAGCCCTAAGTCTTGTGTAATCTAAACCCTTGTATTTCTATTTTTGGGGATTTATATATATTGTTGTGATTAGTGTTCTAGCCTTGTGAATTTAATGAATCTTGGTATATTTCTATGATTTCTATGGTTTAATTCTTCCTATTGATTCGCTAGTTTATTTACATGTCTATGTGTGATTAAATTAGGAATTATTTCTCACATGATTCATATGGATTAATTCTTTCTATTTATTCTCTATTTGATTACATGTTGTCTTATGTGTAATTCTTTGGGAATTAATCTATACACTAGTTTTTCTATATTAATAGCATGTCTATGTGTGGTTAATTGAGAATCTAGTGATGGCTAGACATGTGGTGTATTTGGATTGTGAGCTTAATGAAAGGATTAATGGCTTGTTTTGATCTATTGTGCCTTTCACATGTTGTTTAGACAATATATGCTTCATTGATTAGATATATTGTGCCTTTCACATGATGTTTAGACAATATATGCTTAATTAGTCATCCTTGCTTATTGAATCAACCAATTACACACACACCCCAATATTGGCTAGACATGGTTTTTCATTGAATGGGTTTGTCAATTAATTTGATGGTTTATACTTGTGCTTGATGGGTTGTTCAACAATTTAATTCATGCTTGTAAGTAGGCATACAATCTATGCTTGTTTAGATACTCTATGGCTTATTATTGTAAATTCCATGATTCTCTAGATTGATGTGTGCTACAATTGTGACTAGTTTGATGGGTCATGCTTAGAATTGATATGTTATGCTACACTTAGTTTAGGTAGACAAATCATTCTTTAATTTGATGGTCCATGCTTAATATTGTAATTGGTAGTCGCATTTTGTTCACAACAATGTATTCCCCATTAATGGAAAACAAGTGGTTAATTACATGAGCTTAGTGGTGATTCCAACACCCTAAGTCTTCTTTTCTCATCTCTTAAATCCCTATCCCAACTTAGTTTTATTTCAATCGCATCTTAATTTAATTGTTTTCTAGAGTAATCAACCAACCTAACTCTCTTTGCAATCTTTTGATACGCTAGAGTCGAAGTTAAATTCCAACACGAATAATCCCTTGGGACGATCCTTACTCACTCTTGCTACGTTAGTAGTAGTGTTGGTAGTGGTTTTTATAAATTTAAATTTGACCCAAAAGGCTTTTCTTGAACTGCACATTCACTACATTAATTTGGCGCATAGGAATGGTCTCGACCAAATTTTAGCGCCGTTGCCGGGGATTAACGGTTTTGTTGGAATTAAACAAGACAATAGTGTTCATTTGATTGCTTCTATTTTTATTTTATTTTACATTGTATATTATTTTCTCTTGTTCTCATTATTATTTGTTCAATTAGGTACTTGACTACAAGGAAGGCAAACTTTGGAACTTGAAGCACTAATTGGAGGTTAAAGCTAATATTAAAATTTGGAGTTGAAGTGCTACAGGACCATTGTGAGCAATTCTTAGAACTCTTGTATTTTAATTGTTTCACTTCTTTGCATGCTTGTGATAGCCCTTATTGAGGCTTATTTCATTGCTAAATTTTAAGCATAGGCCCTTGTTGAGGCAATTATTTGTTGCATTTGGATTTTAATTGTGAATGGAGGAATTGTTTGATCCAAGTTTGGGGAGAAATTACATCCCTTCACCTTATGCTCCTCCATCATATTTTAATCCTTATGAGATTGAGTCCAATTCATTTCATGCATCATCTTATTATGGACTTGATCACTCATTTAATCCTTCTTATGACTATTACCCTCCCCCACCACCATTTTATGATGAACCAACTCTACCACCTTCTAAGTACTCACCCGGATTTGAAGAAAAAGTGTTAGCTTTACATGATGTGCATATTTCACAAGCTCTACTTATTAATTCTCATTCTCAAACTTTAGCCAATTTAGAAGCTCAAGTTGAGCAAATTACAAGTACTCTTCCTCGTCAAGAGGAGGAGGAAAAGGCAAATGAAAAAATGGCAAGAACTTCAATGTATATAGATGAGGATGAGGAGAGTGAGGAAGAAGTAGCAAGCGAGCTAATGCCTAGCACTCTATCTTGTATAGAGGAGGAAGAGGAAAGTGAGTTAGTGGCTTATCCATTAGAGCATAACATGATTAATGAGGACTTTCCTTGTTTTGATTATGATTTTATCTTGGACATTGCTACTATAGAGAGTGAGGAGATGTTGACCACACTTGAGGTAGGAGAGAAGGAGGAGGAACTTGTTGAAGAGGGCCTTCCTTCTATTATCTTCAATGACCTTCTTGAGGAATGCCTTTTCGAAATGTATAAAAATTGTGGTTTTGACCTTGAAAGCTCCAAAAATGAAGTGAACTCTCTAATGGACTCCTTAGCCAACTTGGAAGGTAAGGATATGGTGATTTTTGAGGAGGAAACGAGGGATGAAGAGAGGGTGTTTCTTATTAATCCAAATGCATCTTTGAAAGACAATGCCTCATCAATTATCAAAGTGAATAATCATTTGAATGTATTTCAAGAACACAAAAATGAGGCAAGCCTAACCATGATTGATTTTGTTTTCAAAACCGTGGATGAAAGGAACAATATCATCTCTTTTATTTCTTTTTAAGTTATGCTTTTGGAGGATGATTTCATTGTTGTAAGTGGGACATTAAATGAGAAAAGTGAAAAGAGGGTTAATAAAGATGTTTCATATCCAGTTTTTGATTCGTTTGATTAGTAAGTTGGTCCAACGTCTTGCTAGAGACGTTAAACACTAGTATTCGTAGAGTTTCACAACTCTATTCCTCCCTCATTTCTTTTTATTTTTTATTTTTGTGTGCATTCTTCTATCTATTTTTCAATCTCCATTCTTGTTACCATCGTTGGGGCTTAGCATAAGGATTGCATGAGTTTTCATGTCATAATTGAGCATTTTGCATAAGTTCGATCGATCTCAAATGAGAGTTTGATCGATCGAACTTCATTCCTGCATCAACCTGCATCCAAATCACCTCTCTGTCCAATCGATCTTGGAAAACCTGCATATTTTAGTTCTTTGTTTGATCGATCAGAAGATCTTCGATCGATCCAAACATCAAGTTCGATCGATCTGTGGTTTCATCTCTTAGAAAAATTTTGAGCCTGCATAAACCTGCATATTTTTGCTCTCTGTCAGATCGATCGAACACATTCCTTGATCGATCTAAAGTTATTCGATCAATCCAACTTCATCTTGGATTGATCACAGCTTTGCCCATTTGACTTTTTGACTTTTTCCTTTTTCTATTTTTATACTATTTTTATTTTTCATTTTCTTTTTCTAAAAAAAATAAAATAAAAAAAAGAGAGTTTTAAAATTTTATATATATATATATATATATATATATATATATATATTGTTTATTTTATTTTATTTTCAAAAATTCCAAAAAGATTTTTATTTTATTTTATTTCCTTTTCATTTTTACTTTTATTTCCAAGATTTATTTTTATTTCAAATAAAAAAAAAAAAATTTCCAAAAACATTTTTCTTTTATTTTATTTTATTTTCCTTTTATCTTATTTCAAAAAAAAAAAAAAAAAAATTCTTTCTTTGCATTTTTACTCCTTGCATTTTTATTTACTTGCCTAATTATTTTTGTTTGTGTACATATTTGTTTTGTCTAAGAAAAAAAAAAAAAAACAAAGACGGTTTTTCAAAGAAGTATTCCGTCTTGCTAGAGACGTTAAACTTAGCACCTAAATGACACAATGTCATTTATCTCTTGTATCATACATGTTCATTTTTATTTTTATTTTCATTTCTTTATTTTTCTTGCATTTTGTTTCATTGTACATACTTTCTTAAAAAAATGAATAAATAAAAAAATAAAAATAAAAATCAAGGTTTCACATCCCTTATTTCTTTGCATTTTCATTTCTTGCATGTTTATTTGTTTTATTTTTGTGTGTGTTTACATACTTCTTATGTCATAAAAAAAAAAAATAAAAAAAAAATGAAAATGAAAAACATAAAGTAAGAAAATTTTGTATATACTTGCATTGTACATATTCTTTTTCATATCTTGCATTGTACATATTCTTTTTCATTTCTTGCATTATACATATTCTTTCATTGCATTTTACTTTCTTTATTTTTCTTTTTGCATTTTGTACATGCATTTTATTCTTTGTTTTTCTTGCATTTTGTATATTCTTGCTCTCATAAAAAGAAAATTATAAAAACTTTTCACCATTGTGCCCTTATGTGTATTCATGCTTTTATGCTTTAATTAGGGCTTGATCTTATATCTCTCTTTCATCTTGTGCTATATTGCCTTAGAATGCTTAATTTACTTATCTTCTCCCATTTGATATTTGATGTGAGTTTGCTAGTGTGGTTATTCAAATAGGTTGTTGATTCCAAGCTTGGGGGAGACCCTTTTCATCTTGGATCATTGTAGGGCTTCATCGTTTCGCTACCACGGTATACTCTTTCCATCTTTTCCATTGTTCTCATTGCACATTGAGAACAATGTGCGGTTTAAGTTTAGGGGTAAGGTGACTTTGTTGCATTCTACTTAAAGTTGAACTTTAAATGCATGATTGAGATTTGAGATTGATGTTTGCGATGATTTTGATCTTTTGAGGACTATATTGCTTAAAATTTAAAAATTGATTGACTTGAGAGTCCAATACTCCTTGTATGCCTTGTGCATGCCATTTATGAGTAAATTTTTTGAAAGATTGATATCTTGCTTGCACTTGTGGTCCACATCATCCTGATTTTGTGATTGTTTTGAGATTCATTCTAGAATTCTACACTAGCACAGGCGCACACTAGCATTCATTTGTGGGGTACATGGTTTGTTGATTATTGAATTGGTTATATCCCAATTGAGCTAGTAGTGCATTGAAAGCTTTCATTCTTGATAAAGGTGTATAACAACCCCTTTTTACTAAGTAGCCGGGATTCTAGCCTCATCAAGCACTGAATTTCTCGCGCCGAAAGGTGGAGGGCCCAAACTCTAGGTTAATAATTGAACTTGCTTAAAAAAAATAAAAAAAAATAAAAAGGTTGCAAAAGCAATAAAAAGTGAGGACTTCTCCCAAAAGGTGAGAAGTGTGAAATGATTAGATGGAGGTTGTCTTGATATGTAGCCTAGTTGATTTGAGCTTGTAAGTTCGTGGGGTGTTTGAACACCTAATGCCCTAAAGCCGTCTGGTTTGGGAGTCATTGACCTAACGCTCGATCTCATGAATCACTAAAAAGCTTAATAGATCAACATATTACACTATACTTCCATCTTTGATCCTTAGGATTAAAAAAAATATTCGAGTGAAAAAATAAGCGCACCTAGATCAATAAATCTTTAATAAAAGGTCCACTTTTTGTCTTGATGATCGGTACTAGATTTGTGTGCTAGTTTGAGGGTAAGGATGTGATTAATTCTTTAGTTAGCTTAGATAATAACATATTTGATGCCGGTCCACTCAAAAAGGATACTAAAGTTGTTTTGATTTGCATGATCATTTTCTTGATGTGTGGAGGACCATACTTGCTTGCTTGATGTTGAGATTTTAGGAGATTGCTTGGAAAGGGTTGAAAATTTGCATAGTTGAGGTAGTTTTCTCCCAATACTTGTTTGCAATATTGGTACCACTTTCGAAAGAATGATCTTAATGTTTGTGGGTATCATTTCTGGAAACCCTCACGAGACTTCACTCGTCCACTAGGGGTAACCTAGGGGTTTAAAAGGCTTGTTGCATGTGCTAAGTGCAATCGTGTTCCCTACGAAAGTGGTGTTATCCATTTATTGCTTTCTAGTTATAGTTATTTAGTTGTTCATTTCATTTCTTTACTTTGTAGTTCATTGCTAGGGACTAGCAATATTTAAGTTTGGGGGTGTGATGAGCGCTGAAAAGTACACTTTTAAACCCCTTAAACTTGAGTATTCTAGGACCTTTATCTATCTTATTTACCCATTTTAGTACTTACTTGTGTTTTTGTCTATTTCAGGTTAATAATGTTAAAATGAGCTAAAAATGGGTTCTTAAGACCTTTTTGGAGTCAAAGTAAGTCTTAGTGATGATCCGGAGCAAAAAGAGGATGATTTGGAGCAAAAAGAGGCTGGTGCTGAAAATTTGCCAAGTTGGATCGATCCAACTTTTTCTCTGATCGATCTAATTTCTCTGATCGATCCAACATTGCTGGTAGCGAGCTGCCGTTTTTCCGTGCGCGCCCAAAAGCCCACCTACCACATAGTACGAGATTAGATATTTTTGGGGCTATATTCTTGACTTAATGGCTAAGAAAAGGACCTTCTATATAAAGGGAAGTAACCCATTTTGTAAAGGAGCTTTTTATCATTTTCATTTTTACATTGTAATTTTTATTTCTCTCTCTTGCAAAGTTAGAGATTAGGATTAGAAGAAAAGAGGGAAGTGGAGGCATATCTCAAGACCCATCTTTAGACCTACTCTCTCTCTATCTCTAGAGCTTTAAAGAAGAAGAATAAGAAAAGGAAGAAGAAGATGGAGCTATGTTTGGAGCTTGCTAAATCTACATCCACCTCCTCCATGATTAGCTAGTTCTACACTTAGGGCTTGGATAAGCCCTAAGTCTTGTGTAATCTAAACCCTTGTCTTTTTATTTTTGGGGATTTATATATATTATTGTGATTAGTGTTCTAACCTTGTGAATTTAATGAATCTTGGTATATGTTCACGACTCGGCCCACTCCTAAGAGTGGTGATTGCTTGAACATGTTCACAACTCGGCCCACTCAGAGGAGGGATTTCATCAATCACATGCATCCCTATAGGATTTTCAAAAGGTTCAGCGGGAAGCTTACCTTTGTCCTTTTGAAGCAATTGGGTCACAGAGTTTGCTATTTGACCCACTTGATTCTCAAGGTTAGCTATGGACTGAGTATGAGAATGAACCATTTGAAGAGTAGGCTGCAAAGATGTCAAAAGTTGCTTGTTGAAATCCATAATTTGCTTATTCAATGATTCCATCATTTGCTTGTTTGTAGCCACTATCTCATCAATTGGATACACGGGAGGTTGAGTGGAGACATTTGGATTGTAAGGAGGATGGTAGCTTGAAGAAGCCTGAAATGGCCTACCTTGAAATTGAGAAGAGGGATGATTTTGATGCCCTTGATTTTGAAATTGGGAATTTTGTGGGGCTTGTTGCTTCCCCGAAAAATTTAGGTGATCTCGCTATCCCGGATTGAAAGTATTGGAATATGGATTATTTTCGGGCCTTGAGAACATGGCATTTGCTTACTTTTTATTGTGGTTGGAAAATTACTCCGGTGTGGGGCAATCTTCCGAGAGATAGAATGGACTAGTGCATGATGCACACACCGAGCTAGCTGAATTTTGAGATAAAGAGGGGGAGAGATGTGGTGCCATCAATTGATAGAATTTATGAGCTATGGCATCCACTTGAGATGATTCTTCCCTCATGGTCTTTGGTTGACATGGAGTGGGGTTTTTTGTATCGGTTGAGGTTGGACCACTACGAGAATTATGCTGTAAAGAGTTTTCACTCAAATTCTCAAGCAGGGTCCATGCCTTATCCAGACTTTTAGACATGAACATCCCCCCACAAGATGAGTCAACCATGAATCTATATGGGTCAGTTAACCCAGCATAGAAAGCTTGCACCAATTGCCATTTTGGAATTAGGTGGTGTGGACATTTCCTTAAGAGGTCTTGAAGTCTCTCCCAAGTCTCATGGAGTTGTTCTCCATCAATTTGAGAAAAGTTAAGAATAGAGCGCCTCATTAAGTTGGTTTTACTCATTGGGTAATATTTCTTTAACAATTCTTGTTGCAATTGAGCCCATGAAATGATGGAATTTGCAACAAGGGAGTTCAACCAGTATTTTGCCCTTTCTTTTAAGGAGAATGGAAAGAGATACAATTGGAGAGCATTTTCAGGGAAGCCCCTAATCTTGATGGTAGAGCATATTTCAACGAATTCATCATTGTGCTTATAGGGGTCCTCATTCTCAAAGCCATGAAAAGATGGAAGCATTTGGATGGTGCTAGATTTAATTTCATATTGAGCCGCCTCAATATTTGGCATCACAATGCAAGAGGGAGAAGCATAGGCGGTAGGGATGAAATGGTCCCGAAGAGTCATAGGGACTACATTTGGAATTTCGGCCCTATCATTATTAATTCCCTCATTTCTGACATTTCCTACATTTTCCTCCATTGTGTTAAATTCAGTTTCAAGTTCTCTTATGCTTAAAAATTCCCTAAGGTCTCGTCTAAGAGTTCTTTCAACTGAATTTATGTCAACTGGCGAGTCAAGTGTGGGTAGGGAAAGTGATCTACGGCCAAACATCAACAACTCACAACACAACCATCACAACAATTTATCATCATTAACTCCACATACGATGTTCCCTTTCTCCTCAGTTATTAAGACAGAAATTAAATGGCCACGACAAGGACCGATGCTTGTACACGAAATTTAAACAAGATAATAGCCTCAAAAAGGGCTTCACAACTAAATTATCACTAAATTAAACACATGCACAATATTCACAATATCGAAACTAAAAGGTCAAGAGACTTACCTGGGGTCCTCTAGATTACAAATTTGCTAGTGTTCCCTCAGTGAGCCCCGAGTTCCTAGAATCTCACATAACTTACAACAACAGAATGGTCAAAACCACACAAGAAATATTCACAAATCACAATATTAACAATCAAACCAAAATTAACCCTAGAACTTCGGTTGCTAAACCGTTTGCAGTCCCCAGCAACGGCGCCAAAAATTGATCGGTTGAGAATTCGATCTACAATAAATTAACCTTCGCAATAACACGAATCATTGTAAAATAGAGCTACTGGTCGGGTAAGTCGAACCACTGGGACTGCGCTAATCTATGGTAACCTAAGTATCTAGATTCATCTTTAGAATGATAAGGGGGTTTATAGAGGATTTGTTGGTTGTCACTTAAGCTACGAAATTAAAATGCATAGAATAAATGCTTATAAGAATTAAAATGACATAAAATACGAGTAAAGACAACTAGGGAAGTGAATCTGCTTCCATCCCTCTACACATGCTAGATATAGAACTAATTTAGGGGATAAACAATATATAATGGTTAAGAATTATATTGCAACACATAGTTACCATGCAATTAACAAGAAGTACATTAAGCCCTAAACAAGCATAATCCATCAACGGTGAATGTGTTTAAACAACTTAAACTAGGATGCAACGTAAACACACTTACTTAGATGAAAGATTATCAAGTTCTTGACAAAAATGATAAAGCACATGAAGGTAGAGATTAAGCATACACCATCAAAGGATTTTCCTAAGCAATGATCTATCAAAGTCACCTATCAACATGCCATTAAAACTATTCCATGATCTCACTACAATTGTCACCATGAGAGTACAAGCAATATGATTAAAAGAATAAACCATCTAAGACAGATAATTGACTCAACATTAATAATTTAAATACATGAAGATCCATTACAAGAGGCAAAATGCTCTAGACTGTGAAAGGACCAAAGATTATACATTGCAATCCCCAAAATAGAACTATACTAGGACATGCTTACAAGGGAGGGGCTTCATCACCTCCCTAGAAGAAGATTTAGTTACCCATGGAAGCTCTAAAAGAAGGAAGAAGCTTGGTCTCCATCCCCATTTTCGAGCTCCTTTGTTGTAGCTTGAAGAACTTTATCTTTTCCTCCTTTTTCTCTCTCCAAAAATCTTGCAATATGAGATATGATATGAGATGTGTGGTTCCCCTCACCTTGTAGACCTATTGTCTACCAAACCTCCACCAAACAAGGCTCCCATTTCCCTACCAAAAACATCTCCAACCACTCCATAAAGAAGGAAATCAGAAATGAGGGAACCATGGCGCAAGTGGGCTGAATTGATGCTTCTCAGAGACCATTCTGCCCCATTTTCGAGCGCTCGAAGTAAGCCCTTCGAGCGCTCGCAGCTTGGGCAGAATGCTTTCTTCCTCTTGACCTACTTTGCACTACTTTGGTAAAATAGCCACAAATTTATGCTCCAAGCTTCAAATGATGAACCATTTGAATATTTGGAGAGCTAATTCAGAGCTTTAAATACTTCATGTTTTATTGGAAACCCAGTTCTCAAGTCTGGGTGGTCAAAAATGAAGATTAAAGTCGAATTTCACTGCTGCTAGGCTGTTTTGCGCACCTTTGGTAGAAAGGCCATAACTCTCTGCTCCGAACCCCAAATGATGAATCGTTTGAAGATTTCAAAAGCTAATTAAAATCTCTAAATATGCCATGTCATTAATGGAAGTCCAGTTCTCGAGTTTGTTAGGTCAAAAATGGCGAGCAAAGTCGAACTCCACTGCTGCCAGAACTTCAGCATTGAGCATGTTGTTATTCAAAAATTCCATAAAACTGCATTTTCGTTCCTTTTTGGCAATTGAACCTAAAAATATATAAAAACCCACAAATGAAGATAATCTACATAAAATAATGAAACAATGAAATTAACTAATGCAATTAAGGGCGCTTATCATTGACCAAGCAATATATTTGATGCCGGTTCACTCAAAAAGGATTCTAGAGTTGTTTTTATTTGCATGATCATTTTCTTGATGTGTGGAGGACTACACTTGCTTGTTTGATATTGAGATTTTGGGATATTGCTTGGAAATGGTTGAAAAATTATATACTTGAGGTAGTTTTCTCCCAATGCTTGTTTGCAATATTGGTGCCTCTTTAGAGAGAATGAGCTTAATTTTTATGGGTATCATTTTTGGAAACCCTCACGAGACTTCACTCGTCCACTAGGGGTAACCTAGGGGTTTAAAAGGCTTGTTATATATGTTAAATGCAATCGTGTTCCCTACGAAAGTGGCGTTATACATTTATTGCTTTCGAGTTCGTAGTTGTATAGTTGTCCATTTCATTCCTTAACTTTATAGTTCATTGCTAGGGACTAGCAATATTTAAGTTTGGGGGTGTGATGAGCGCTGAAAAGTGTGCATTTAAACCCACTAAGCTTGGGTATTCTAGGACCTTATCTTATTTTCCCGTTTTAGTCTAATTTCATATTATGTCCCTTTCCAGGCACTTATCCCCAAAATAAGTTAATCCAGCTGAATTAGAGCAGAAAAGATGAAATTTCTAGCCTAGTAGAAGAAAGGAGCAATATGGAAGCAAAGTGGTGGAAAACAGGAAATTTTGATCGATCAGACCAAGCTTAGATCGATCTCATAGTGATCATTCCAACCATTTAAAGATGGATTGAGCCTCTTGTCCTTATCCTCAAGAAATTCCCATCTTCGATCGATCCAATATTTCTTCGATCGATCTGACTTATTTGATCTTATCTCCACCTATCACTTTTGTCTCTTTCCTAAAATATCCAAAAAATATCTCAGATTTGTCTTATTCCAAAAAGGCCCCGCCATGGTTCGATCGATCTGACCACCCTTGTGATCGATCAAACCTCCTTAAGTATGAGAAAAATTGAGTTCCAGCTAATTAAAAGGTGTTCTTGTCGTACAATCCTTTGGAGGTCCTAGTGCACGGGGTCTGACCATTGGGTGTGACATTTGAGCTACCTATATAAGGATTTTGAGCCATTTTACACATATACAATCTTAGAAAAGGAACCACATAGAGAGAGGATGAAGGAGTCTAGAGATTAGAGAGACACACACTATTTGGGAGTTCTCCCACTCATCTAGGGTTTCTATCAAGGAGAAGAAGATCATTCCTACCGTGGAGATGGCCCTTGAGGGTTGGAACTACATCAATGAGTGGCTAAAGCATTCTCTTGGGGCTAGAGATAGCCCTAAGCATGCCTCCTAGACGTTAATGTTTTGTATTTTGAGGGGATTTGTGTTGTAATTCTTGTCTTGACATTTGATTTATATATGAATCTTGTTTCTATAATGATTTGTGTAGTTTAATACTTTCAATTGATTATTTCATCCTATTCATATGTCTATGTATGCTAGAATAGATGTTCATGTGTTTATCTCTAGGTTTTGTGATATTGATGCATGTCTATGTGTGTTGATGCTATGAATCTAGTGATTGTCAAGACATGGTGCATAAATGGAATACTCTTGTGGTTTATTTGATGGTTCATACTCATTTCTTGATGAATTGTGCCTCTTCCTTAGTTAATTAGTTTAATTTTCATGTCCCTAGCTTGGTTGTAGTGTAGTTACCTTACTTTTCTAGATGGGATGACAATCCATGCTTGTTGTTTGACGTTTCATGCTTATGAATACAAGTAGTATATTTCTCTAATTTGAAGATGTGTATTGATTGTGGACTTAAAGGAAGGAATAATGGCTTAATTTGATATGTTGTGCTATTCACTAGTTGTTTAGACAATGTATACTTAATTAGTCATCCATGCTTGTTGATTTAATAAATGACACACATTTTTATTGTAACACATAACCTCCCTCATTCATTACACATTGAGTGTATAGGAAGGTGATGTTTAGTGGTGATCTCTAAGTCCCAAGATCTCTTTCTTATATTGTTTACATTTTACTTTACTTTAATTGTTTTACTTTGCATTCATTTAATTGACATTGTAGTTTAAGTAACCAATCAAAACACCTTTGATCACTCGACCTAGTAATCCAACCTTGATTTCCAAGCATAATACACTCAATTTCCCTTGGGACGATCCCTACTCACCCTAGCTATATTTTTAGTTAGAAGTGGTAGTGGCATTCTCTAAATTTAAACTTGGCCACACTACACACTTTGCATGCTTTGGTTTTGACTGACACCAATAAGTATGAATACAATGACATCTCAAAACAATATTCAATTCACAACATTCATGTATCAACTTACGTGATCTTCAACGTCTCATTTATAATAGAATTTCATCTCAAGTTCCTTAGAAGTGAACCGAAGTTTCATTTTCTTTTAAAATGCACCTTTAACCCTTTTATGGCTCATTCAACGTTTTCCCATCCTTAATCTATCTTTTAAAATCATAATCCAAGGCATTCATTTATTTGAACACATTTTGTGTTTTTTTTGTGTTTTTTTTTTATTTTTTTATGTATGACCATGTGCAATGTCCAAGTTCCTTAAGCTCTCTAATTACCCCATATAACAAGCGTTAAGCCAATGACTCCCAAACCAGATGGTCTTAGGGTGTTAAGTGTAAAGACACTCCAAAGGGCGTAATGACTCGGAATGGCTAGGCTACGAACTCAAACTAATCATACATCTTACATTCTTTCCTTATCTTCCTTTTTAATCAGTTGACATGTTGAAAGAATGCAGTTTTTTTTTATTTTTTTATTTATATATGCTAAGGATTATTTCATTCATCCGACTTACTAATTCAGGGAGTCAATTAAGTAAAACCACAAGGAAGGGAATGCAGTTTTTGGTGTGCTCAATGTGCATTGTGAAGTCACTTAGAGATGAAAGACTCCAAAGTAAAACATTTAAATCATGTAATGGAACTTTTTCATTTAAACAATCATACTAGCAACTTTCAATCATTCCTTAATATCACATATAAGCATACAAGTTGTATTAACCACATAAATTCCCCCCCAAACTTAGTTCCAACAACACCAAAAATCATTTGCCTAAACATACAATATTTGTTTGTGTTTGTATTTTTTTTTTTTTTTTTTAAACAATTCAACTATATGTAACAATTCAACCACATTCAACAATGACAATATGCCTATGAATAGCTAACTCTCAACACCCCCGAACTTACATTATACATTGTCCTCAATGTATGAAAACAAGTATAAAAAATTAAGCATGCGAAGAAGTGTAAAATGAGAAAAACTACCGAGTGCGAGATAATAACTCCAATGCAACTAGTCGCAGTGAAAAAGCTAAACTTCTTTTCCCCAAACTTGTACTTGATAATCAGTTTATAGAAGCTAGGTAACAAGCATAAAAGCATAGACATATATAAAGATATGAATATAAAATAATATGTCATGCTTTATTTAAAACCGGGAAAGAAATCAAAATTGTGCACATCAAAAAGTAGACCCACAATTGTCATGCAAAAAATGGCCTATAACCTAGAATTATTCAAAACACACAAAGCAGAAATAAATAGCATGAACTATATAAACTAAAGAACAACACAATGCTCAATCCTCTATAAAGGTAGAAGACGATGGACCCAGACCGGCACCACCACGGTCGATAAGTGACTGCATCATTGCCTGCAGAAGTTGTTGTTCTACTCTTGTCTCCTTACGAAAATCTGTAAGAGTGCCCTCCAGGGTACTGACCTGCAACTGAAGAGCGTCAAGCCTGTTGCTGAGAGAGTCATACTCTACTCTAGTCATGACAGGTGGCTGTGGACTGACAGGTGCAAGTTCATTATGCTCAGCCTCCAAAGCAATATTCGCATCACCCTAATTGAACTCATCACCAATGCGTAGCTATCTCCCTTTTTTTAATTGAGACCGGCTTTTCTTCCATTCAGTGAGACTGTACTAATACACATCCTCCAATTTCTCCTCATTCTGGCGCACCTTAAGTGTAATGACCCGATCATTTTCCTTCCTTTCCTTTTCCTCAAATTTTACGGATATTTTTTTTCGTTGATCTTTTCTTTTCTGAGTTCCATTTCTCATCACTTAGTGTCGTCTTGAGTTCTCGGGGATGGTTTCTAAGACTCTTTCCTTTGGATTGACAACTTCCTTAAAGGATCGCGTCATTTCCACATTTTCATTTTTTTTACACTATTCACTTTTTGTCTTTTTCCCCGTTCGCCACTTTTTGGCACAACCTCACTTTTTGTGTTCAGAGTTGATTTTTGACTTCACGTATCTTCATTCTAAGTAGTTTCCACTAAATACATATCTTTACTTTTGTAGAAAAGTACTCTGGTTGCTCCCCACGTCCATAGGGGCATGGATGCATAGTTTATTCGGAAACATTTTCTTTTCTTGGGGTGTTTTTCATAAATATGTTTTGGAGATATTTTATTTTAGGAGTTTTTAAGAAAATATTTTTGGAAGATATTTTCATTCTGGGTTATTAATGTAGTTAACTCTTTTTGTAGGGGCCATTATGTAATTAATGAAAGTTATTGCAAAATGCCTTATTTTAAGCCTGAATCCTCGTACGGGATTCATTTTCACTTTTCGTTGAGTTGTGTACTTATAGAATTTTTTTTTGGTCGTTTTCCCCAGTTTTAGGGTTTCTGACCCCGGTTGCCGTCGAAATTGTTCGGGGTATATCTTTTTGCTCAGGACTTGGTTTTCGACGCCATTTCTTTCGTTATTCATTTTATCTCATTTTATTTCATTTTTGTTCACAGTTTTTTATCGTTTAAGCGCTTCTGCGCAAATTCCACTTTTTCGGACTCGGAGGGGCCCGTTCGGGGCACTTTTAGGGTTTTTCTATAAATAAGGGGATATGAAATGAAAAGTCAGATTTTTCTTCTTCTTTCTCCCTCCTTGGCTGGCCATCCATGGCAGCCTTGGGCTGCCACACTTCTCTCTTCTTTTTCAGCTGCTTCCCTTTGGTATATTGCCGTAGTGCCTTAGCGTTTATTGTAGGCCTTGGTGAGATCTTTCTTTCCCCCTTATTAGAATCCATTTTTGACCATTTTTGAGTTCGGGTTTTGAGTTCAGATTTGGATTTTCATGGTGCCTCAATGGTTAAAGTTGCTTCCCTCGCTGTCCCCGACAAAACCTAGGAGTATCGTCGGATTCGGGACAGTTTCCTTTCGGTGGGATTTGAGATTTTCATCTCAAGTTGAGGTAGGGGATGTTATAGGTTTATATTTTTGTTATCTTGCATGCTTTTTGTGACAGCCCTGGTTTTTAGGCCAGTGCATCTTGTGATGAACCGAACGTAGACCAGTTGATGAAAACAGAATGCGGAATCAAAAGATAAAACAATGGTCTCTAGAGATTTAACATGTCTCTAGGACACCAACGTGATCCTCAATGAGGTCACAAAACCCAAGGAATACAAATGCGGAAGCGATGTTTTAAAAACAGACAAGAATGAACCTAGGGGAAAAATGGTCATTTCATAGAGAAATGGATGCTACCAAGCATATCATTGGAAAGACAACGAAAAATTAATGAAGTTAGACTCAAGAATCACCTGATTCAGAGTCTGGACGAAGAAGATATCAAGTCTTGAAGTTAAGGAAAGAAAACCCCTTTCTGGTTCAAACCAAATCCTAACACTACCTCACTAAAACTTGAATAACTTGAGTTACAAATGGTACCATTGGAAATCTTATTTCGATGCAGTAAGTTTAGACTCAAGAACGGACCGATTCAGAGTTGAAACGAGTGAGATATGGCCCTCTGAAGGAAGATGTTTAGAGTAGGACCTGCCATTGCGGGCACCCGCCCAAACCATGCACAAATCTTGCGGGCGCCAACCAAATCCCACATAATCCTGGAGATTTTTGCAAAGCCCCACCAAAATCCGCGGGGGCCCGCCAATTTCTACCCCGACGCGGATTTTTGAACCCCGAAACGTAGAAACAGGACTTGGAAGACAAATCTTAAGAACCTAGGCAACTTGACTGATCATTTTACAAGTGTATGGAACATACTTAAGCGTACAATCTAATCCATCAAGGAAAAATAAGCAAAATATGGCCTTAAGGACTCATGGCCAGTCATTTACAAATTATGTTCAATCTTTGTAATTCTATAAACAACTATGAAGTTAAACGAATGGTGTGTCGTCGCACCACAAGCTTAAGAGTGTGCATTAAGGCGAGGGCCAAGTTTTACATTTATAAAAGCCACTACTACCTTCACTAAAAATATAGTTAGGGTGAGTAGGGATTGTCCCAAAGGATTGTGGATAATGCTAGGTCGAACTATGTTGTGGAATCGAGATTAGGGTTAGTAGGTCGAGTGATCAAACAATTGTTGGTTGGTTGGTTGTTTAAACTAGAGATCAACTAAATTAAACTAAGTATGAATGCAATAAAAGTAAGTAAAAGTGAGAGAGAGGTCTTAGGGTTTAGAGATAACCACCAAGCAATGCATTTTTATGCCATTAACAAGTGACTAATAAGGGTTAGGTGTGTCGCAATATTGGTGTGTGTGTGTGTAATTGGTTGGTTCAATTAGCAAGGATGACCAATTAAGCAAGTATTGTCTAAACATCATGTGAAAGACACAATATATCAAGCAATGAAGCATATATTGTCTAAACAACATGTGAAAGGCACAATAGATCAAAACAAGTAATAAATCTTTCATTAAGCTCACAATCCAAATACACCACAAGGTTAGAGACATATGCTACTTGCATTGAAAAGCATGGAACAACAAACAACAAACATGGATTGTCCTCCCATTTAACACTACACTATAACTACACTACATCTACACTACTAGCATGAAAATAAACTAAGGGAGAGGCACAATCCATCAAGGAATAAGTATGAACCATCAAGAAAATAACAAGAGCATTCCATTAAGCACTATATCTTGACAATCTCTAGATCTATAGCACCAATACACCTAGACATGCATCAATAACACAAGAAATAGAGACAAGCACATGAACATCTATTCTAGCATACATAGACATATGGCTAGAATGAAATGATCAATTGAAAGCATTAAACCATATAAATCATTGAATAAACAAGATCTATAAAAATCAAAGTGTCAAAACATGTATTACAACATTAATCCCTCAATAATACACAAGATTAAGGTAAATAAAGTATGCTAGGGGCTAACTTTAGCCCCAAGAGGATGTCTAGCCACTCATGGTGATGCTCCTCCAACCCTCAAGGGCAAGCTCCATGGATGAAATCTGCTCCTTGGAAGATGAAAAGCCTCTAATGGATTCTCTAGCTTCCTCCTCCTTTTCTTCCTCACTAAGAATAGCCTCTCTAGAATTCTATGTATCCTTTTCTCAAAAAGTACATCATATTCCTTTTATAGGTAGGTCAAGTGACACACAAAATGAGCTGGGGTCGTGCAAGGCATATTCCCCAATGATTGGATAAAGGACAGAATGATTGAGCTGGCTTTTTAACTTTTTCGCGCTAGAGGAAGTTCGATCGATCGAACCTTGGACTTGGATCGATCGAACTTGGATAAGATCTATCGAACTAAGGCTGGATCGATCCAACTTGCTGAGCTTTTTGGGAAAAGACAAATCCGAGATATTTTTGGAGATATTTTGGGAAAAGGACAAAAGTGGTTAGTGGGTGGTACAGCTGTGGATAAGATCAATCATTTGAATGAGGACAAGGGGGTTCGATCGATCAAAGAATGATGTTGGATCGATCGAACTTTTGGATTTCTGAATGGGAACATCATGGTTTCGATCCATCTTGAAGTAATGAGATCGATGAATGTTGGATCGATCGAAATGTTGAATTCCACTTTTCTTCCTTTTTGCTCCTCTTTTGCTCCACTTTGCTCCTTTCTTTGATAATCCCAGAATTGCTTAATTTAAGCTCTTATTTGGCTGAGTTAGCTTATTTTCGGGATAAATGCCTAAAAATGGAAATAACTCAAAATTAATCTAAAACGGTAAAGTAAGATACATAAAGGTACTAGAATACCTAAGCTTAAAGGGTTTAAATACGCACTTTTCAGTGCTTATCACACCCCCAAACTTAAATATTGCTAGTCCCTAGCAATGAACTACGAAGTAAAGGAACGCAATGAACAACTATACAAGTTTAACTAGAAAGCAATAAAATGATAGCACCACTTTCGTAGGGAACACGATTGCACTTAACACATGCAACATGCCTTTTAAACCCCTAGGTTACTCCTAGTGGAGAAGTGAAGTCTCGTGAGGGTTTCCAGAAATGATACCCACAAACATTAAGCTCATTATCACAAAAGAGGTACCAATAATGCATACAAGCATTGGGAGAAAACTACCTCAAGTATGCAATTTTTCAACTCTTTCCAAGTAATCTCCCAAAATTTTAACATCAAGCAAGCAAGTATGGTCCTCCACACGTCAAGAAAATGATCATGCAAATCAAAACAACTCTAAAATCCTCTTTGAGTGGAACGGCATCAAGTGTGTTGCTATCTTAGCCAACTAAAGAATTAATCACATCTTTACCCTCAAATTAGCACACAAATCTAGTACCGATCTTTAAGACAAAAAGTGAACCTTTTATTAAGAATTTATTGTTGTAGGTGCACTTATTCTTTTCACACTTTTTATTTATTTTTTTTTTATTTTTTTAGGATCAAAGATGGAAGTATAGTGCAATGTGTTGATCTATTAAGCTTTCTAGCGATTCATGAGGTCTAGCGTTAGGTCAATGACTCCCAAATCAGATGGCTTTAGGGCACTAGGTGTTCAAACACTCCTACGGACTTATAAGCTCAAATCAACTAGGCTACAAATCAAGACAACAACCATCTAATCATTTCCTACCTCTCACCTTTTGGGAGAAGTGCTCACTTTTTATTGCTTTTGCTTTTGTTTTTTTTTTTTTTTTTTGTTTTTTTTTTTGTTTTTATACTTTAATTGTTAACCTATAGTTTGGGCCCTCCACCTTTCGGCGCGAGAAGTTCAGTGCTTGATGAGGCTAGAATCCTGGCTACTTAGTGAAAAGGGGTTATTATCCACCTTTATCAAGAGTGAAAGTTTTCAATGCTGTACTAGCCCAATTGGGATATAACCAATTCAATAATCAACAAAGCATGTACCACACAAATGAATGCTAGTGTGTGCCTGTGCTAGTGTAGAATACTAGAGTGAATCTCAAAACAATCATAAAATTAGGATGATGTGGACCACAAGTGCAAGCAAGATATCAATCTTTCAAAAAAATTTACTCCTAAATGGCATTCAAAGGGCATACAAGGAGTATTGGACTCTCAAGTCTAGCAATTTTTAAATTTTAAGCAATATAGTCCTCAAAAGATCAAAATCATAGCTAGATATGGACTAATCATTGAAATATCCCTCAAATACACAAGTCATGCTCAAAAGATATGCAATTTAAAACTAACACTGCAAAGCACCATTCCCCCCCAAAATTAAATGGCACAATGTCCTCAATGTGCAAAGAGAACAAAGGAAAGAGTAAATGATCGACGGTCGAAATCAATTCTAAATCAACCCTCTTCGCAATAGCACGAATCATTGTAAAATAGGGCTATTGGTCGAGTAAGTCGAACCACTGGGACTACGCTAGTCTTAAGGCAACCTAAGTATCTAAAGTTATTTTGGAGTGATGAGGGGTTTATAAAGGGTTTGTGTGTTTGTCACTAAACTAAGAAATTAAAATGCATAAAACAATAGATTGCAATGAAATTGAAGAAGTGAGATACAAGTAGAAAAGACTAGGGAGATGAATCCGTCTCCATCCCTATACACATGCTAGATTAGAACTAATTAAGGGGAAAAATAACATATAATGGTCAAGAATTACATAACAACACATGGTTGCCATGTAATTGATCAAGAAGTACATTAAGTCTCAAACAAGTATAATCTATCAAAAGGGTAAACATGCTTAGACTACCTAACTAAGGTGTAGCTTCTATACATTTACTTAAATGAAAGACTATCAAGTTCTTGACAAAATGATGAAGCACATGGAGCTAGAGATTAAGCATACACCATCAAAGGATTTCCTAAGCAATGGTCTATCAAAGTCACCTATCAACATGCCATGAAACCATTTCATAACCTTGTTCCCATTCTCACCATGAAAACTCAAGCAAAAAGATTAATACAAGACATCACCTAACATAAGATAATGAGCTTGAAGAAATCATCCATACATATATAAACATTCATTACACCAAATGAAGTGCTCTTAGCTATGAAAAAGACCATAAATATACATTGCAATCCCCCAATATAGACTACCCTAGGACATGCTTACAAGGGAGGGACTTCATCACCTCCCTAGAGAAAGAGTTAGTTACCCATTGCTAAGCTAGAAGAAGGAAGAAGCTCCATCCAAGACTCCATTTTCGTGCTCCTTCCTTTGCTTGAAGAACTCCTCTCTTTTTCTCCTTTTTCTCTCTCCTCTATCTTGCTAGAATATATCCTCGTACGCATGTGGCCCTTAGTTGCCTTATGTCTTACAACCAAGCTCTCTCTCTCCTCCCAAGACATTCCCAACCACTCCATAAAGAAGGAGGGTGGAAAATGTGGAAACCAATGCACAAGTGGGCTGAAGAGGAAGAGTCCCGAGCTGCATTCTTCCTGAATCTTGAGTGCTCGAAATAAGGCCTCGAGCACTCAAAATTGGAGCAGATTGCTCCATGCTTGCTTTGCTTCGCCCGTACCTACTTTGGTAAAATGGCTATAACTTTCTGCTCTAAACTCCGAATGATGATCTGTTTGAAGATTTGGAGAGCTGATTCATAGCTTTAAAAACTTCATGTTTGATGAAGACCCAATTCTCAAGTCTGTTTGGTCGAAAATGGGGAGAAAGGCAGCACTTCAGTGCTGCCAGGCAGTTCTGCGCACCTCTGTTAAGAAGATCATAACTCTCTGCTCCGAACTCCGAATGATGAACCGCTTGAAGATTTGGAAAGCTGATTCAGAGCTCTAAATCTTTCATGTTATGATGGAAGTCCAGTTCTTGAGTTTGCTAGGTCAAAAATGGTGACAAAAGTCAGGTTCTACTGCTGCCAGAATTTCAGAATTGGCACCCTGTTTGTTCAAAATTCCACAAGGCATCATTTTTGCTTCGTTTTTGCAATTTAACCAGAAAATGTACAAAAACATGCAAAATGGAGATAATCTACATAAAATAATCAATTAATGGACTTTGTTAATGTAATGTAGGGCGCCTGAATATATAGTATTCGGCGCTTATCACACCCCCAAACTTACATTTTGCTAGTCCCTTAGCAAAACCAAAATGCAAAGCTCAATGGAATGAAAAACATGGGAATGCTATTACAAAAATATCCACCATGGCAAAAATAAACATAAACATAGCTCAAATATAACTTGAAACAGATAAAGAGCTGGAGACGGGATCATTGGGAAGACTACCTTGCATATATGAAGCCTTGATACAAAAATTGGCAAAAATCATTTCAACATGCATGCATCAACATCATAGTCCATATACATAATTCAATTGTCATCTCTTAAATGGAAATAACTCAAACTCCAGTGAAAGTGAATTGAATTCTCAACATGCGGCTTTTACTTTCTCTTCCAATTCCAAGGCACAAGTTTTCAAATCAATGAATTCCCCTTTACATGAAGTCCCTAAGGCATGATTTTATTTTCAAGACAACTTTTGTTGCCTGTTAAGAATTTATTATAACTCAAAAGTGAAACATAAAATGGTTGTACAGTGTTGAAATCCTTTAAGCTTTCTAACCAACCCATGTAGCAAGCGTTAGGCCAACAACTCCCAAACCAGACGGCTTTAGGGTGCTAAGTGTAAAGACACTCCTAGGGCTTAATAGCTCAAGTTGGAAAGGCTACGAATTCCAACAAACCATGTTTATTACACACATTTTTTTGAATGACTGTGCAATGTTTAAGTCCTTTAAGCTTTCTAACCAACCAATATAGCAAGCATTAGGCCAACAACTCCCAAACCAAACGGCTTTAGGGTGTTAAGAGACACTCCATAGGGCTTAATAGCTCGAGTTGGAAAGGCTACGAACTTCAACTGGTCATTATTTTCTTTCTTTCTCATCTTCATATTTTTTTTTTAATTTTATTTATTTATTTTTTATTTTTTTTTATGACAATGAACTTACATCATGCCAAAGATATTCATCTATTAGGTTCATCAAATCAGATTGATAAGCGCTGAATACTGTATATTCAAGCGCCCTAAATTACATTAACAAAGTCCATTAATTGATTATTTTATGTAGATTAACTCCATTTGCATGTTTTTATGCATTTTCAGGTTAAAGTGCAAAAAGGAAGCAAAAATGATGCCTTGTGGAATTTTGAACAAAAAGGGTGCCAATTCTGAATTTCTGGCAGCAGTAGAACCTAACTTTTGTCGCCATTTTTGACCTAGCAAACTCAAGAACTGGACTTCCATCATAACATGAAAGATTTAGATCTCTGAATCAGATTTCCAAATCTTCAAGTGGTTCATCATTCGGAATTCGGAGCAGAGAGTTATGATCTTCTTAACAGAGGTGCGCAGAACTGCCTGGCAGCACTAAAGTACTGCCTTTTTCCCCATTTTCGACCAAGCAGACTTGAGAATTGGGTCAAAACATGAAGTTTTTAAAGCACTGAATCAGCTCTCCAAATCTTAAAACGGATCATCATTCGGAGTTCAGGGCACAAAGTTATAGCAGTTTTACCAAAGTAGGTCAGCGCTTAGCAAGAAGAGCATGTTGCACATTGCACTAATTTAGAGTGCTCGAGACCACTTTTCGAGTGCTCGAAAATCAGGCAGATTGCACTCGTTGCACATTGGTTTCCTCAATGCCATCTTCCTTCTTTATGAAGTGGTTGGAGGTGTTCCTTGGAGGAGAGAGAGGGTTTTGTTGGAGAATAAAAGGCTACCGAAGGCCACACATTTGCTATCCTTGAATTTTTACAAGAGAAGAGGAGAGAGCGGAGAGAAAAGAAAGGGTTCTTCAAGCTAACAAAGGGGAGCTCGAAAATTGGAGATGGAGTTCAAGCTTCTTCTTCATTCTAAGGCTCCAGTGGGTAACTAACTCTTCTTCTAGGGAGGTGATGAAGCCTCCCTTGTAAGCATACTCTAGTTTTGTTCTTAATTTGGGGAATGAAGTATGTATGTGGTATTTTTCATAATCTAGAGCTCTACACATGTTGTAGTGGATCTCAAATTCTATTAATGATTATGTTGAGTTTTATCATCTTGTTTTAGGTTATATTCTCTCATGATTTTATAGCTTGCATCTTCATAGTGGGAATGGAGATGAGATTATGAAATGGTTTTCTTGGCATGTCTTATGAAGGTTTTGATAGTCCATTCCTAGGAATGATGAACCATACTACACCCCTAGTTTAATGTAATTAAGTAGATGGTTCATACCAACTGTGGATGGATTATACTTAGTCTTTGATTACATGTGCATTTATCATACAAAGTAAGGGATTTGATAGGCCATTCCTAGGGGATTATACTTAGATAGTTTATACTTAGCTCTTGATTGTATGAACTTCTTGAAGATAGTGTAGTTATCATGCATCTCTACATGTCATGGTCATTTACATAAGCAGCTCCCCAAGTTAATTGCAAGCTAGCATGTTTATGAGGTGTGTGGTGGATTCATTTCCCTAGTCCTCTCCACCTAAGTTTCACTCCTTTTAATCTCCTTCCATTTATTATTTTATGCATCTTTACATTTCTAGCTTAGTGACAAACCAATCAACAACTCTTTATTACACCTTATCACTCTAAAATGACTCTAGACACTTAGGTTGCCATAGATTAGCGCAGTCCCAGTGGTTCGACTTACCCGACCAATAGCCCTATTTTACAATGATTCGTGCTATTGCGAAGGTTGATGTATGATTGACCAATCGATCAATTTTTGGCGCCGTTGCCGGGGACTACAAATCGTTTAGCGACCAAAGTTCTAGGGTTAATTTAGTTTGATTGTGCATATTGTGTCTTGTGAATATTCCTTGTGTGTTTTGATCATCTTCGTGTTGTAAGATTCTAGGGACTCGAAGCTCACCGTGGGATTGCTAACAAATTGTAAGTCTAGAGGACCCTAGGTAAGTCTCGTGACTTCTAGTTTCGAATTGTGAATATCGTGCATGTGTTAAGCTTAGAAGTAGATAAATTGCAAGCCCTTGTTGAGGCCATTTCAATTGTGTATTTTCAATTCCAAGCATCGGTCCTTGTCGTGGCCATTTATTTTCTGTCTTGATAATTGAGGAGAAAGGGAACATCGTATGTGGAGTTGATGATAAAGATTTGTTGTGATGATGTTGTTGTGAATTGTTGATGTTCGGCTGTAGGTCACTCTCTCTACCCACACTTGACTCGCCTATTGATATAAATTCACTTCAAAGAACTCTTAGACGGAACCTTAGGGAACCCACTCTTACAAGGGATCTTGAAACTGAATTCAATATAATGAGGGATAACGTAGGAAATCCGGGGAATGACAGGGCTGAAATTCCTAATGTAGGACTAATGACTCTTAGAGATCATTTCATTCCTACCACCTATGATTCTCCTTCTTGTATAGTGATGCCAAACATCGATGCAGCTCAATATGAGATCAAGTCTAGTACCATTCAAATGCTTCCATCATTTCATGGCTTTGATAATGAAGATCCATACAAGCATCTTGATGAGTTCCTTGAAATCTGCTCGACCATCCGGTTGAGAGGTTTTCCGGACAATGCACTTCATCTCCATCTTTTCCCTTTCTCCCTCAAGGACAGGGCAAAATATTGGTTGAACTCCCTCACTCCCAACTCTATTACTTCTTGGGCTCAATTGCAACAAGAATTTCTTAAGAAGTATTATCCGGTGAGTAAAACCAACCAAATGAGGCGTTCCATTCTAAGCTTTTCTCAAGTTGATGGAGAACAACTCCACGAGACTTGGGAAAGGCTACAAGATCTTCTTCGAAAATGTCCTCATCATTTGATCCCAAAATGGCAATTAGTGCAAGCTTTCTATGCTGGCTTGACTGAAACCCATAGATTCATGGTTGACTCTTCGTGTGGTGGGATGTTCATGTCCAAGAATGCGGATGAGGCTTGGACCCTACTTGAGAATTTGAGTGAAAATTCACTTCAACACAATTCTCGTAGGGCTCCGACCTCAACCACTCCAAACAACACCAACCCTTGTTAACCAAAATCAATAAGGGAGGAATCATCTCAAGTGGATGCCATCGCTCATAAATTCTACCAATTGATGGCACCACATCTTCCTCCTTCATTGTCTCAAAATTCGGCAAGTTCAGTTTGTGCTTCATGTACTAGTCCATTCCATCTCTCGGAAGATTGCCCCATACCGGAGCAATTTCCCAATCCCAACCAAGAGCAAGCTAATGCCATGTTCTCGCGGCCCGGGAACAATCCATATTCTAACACCTACAATCCAGGTTGGCGAGATCATCCGAATTTCTCGTGGCGGCAACAAGCCCCACAAAATTCCCAATTCCAAAACCAAGGGCGGCAAAATCAGCACTCTTCTCAATATCAAGGTAGACCTTTCCTAGCCTCTTCAAGCTACCGCCCTCCCTACAATCCAAATGTCTCCAATCAACCTCCTGTGTGTCCAACTGACGAGATAGTAGCTGCAAACAAGCAAATGATGGAATCATTAAATAAGCAAATAATGGATGCCAATAAGCAACTCTTGACATCCTTGCAGCCTACCCTCCAGATGGTTCACTCTCATACTCAATCCATAGCTAATCTCGAAAATCAAGTGGGCCAAATAGCTAACTCGGTGAATCAATTGCTTCAAAAGGACAAGGGCAAGCTTCCCTCTCAACCTTTTAAAAATCCTAGAGGAATGCATATGATTGACGAAACCCCTCCTCCGAGTGGGCCGACTCAT
The DNA here is from genome assembly GCF_030987335.1 of Cornus florida. NCBI lineage: Eukaryota > Viridiplantae > Streptophyta > Magnoliopsida > Cornales > Cornaceae > Cornus > Cornus florida. The sequence goes on along the minus strand of NW_026775574.1, from coordinate 52,643,029 downwards.
GAACAAGTTCAAGCTATCACCACCCTTCGGAGTGGTAGAGTGGTTGACAACAAGGTCGATGGAGACAAAAGTGAGGAATTTTCTCCTTTGAAAAATCCGAATCCAAGCTCTTCTAATCCAAATTCAAGCTCTTCTAATCCAAATTCTTATCCAAATACCATTAACGGAAATCCCACACATGTCACCCCAAATGTGGAAACTACTTATGAGCCGAAAGCTCCGTTTCCTCAACGTCTTCAAGAGTCGACACATTTTGGGAACAAGAATTGTAAAATTCAAGACATGTGGGAAGTTTTCAAGCAAGCGAAGATTAACTTGCCCCTCTTGGATGCTATCAAGCAAATCCCTCCCTATGCAAAATTTCTCAAAGATTTGTGCACTCAAAAGCGCACTTCTAAAAATCATTTGCCAAAAAAGGTGAGGTTGACTGAAAATATTAGTGCTATCATTCAGCACAGCACTCCTCCGAAGTATAAGGATCCGGGCGCCCCCACAATCTCTTGCGTCATTGGTGACAGCAAAATCGAGAGGGCCCTCCTTGACTTAGGAGCTAGTGTGAATTTAATTCCATACTCAGTCTACCTACAACTTGGTTTGGGAGATCTTAAGCCGACTTCTGTGGTTTTGCAACTTACCGATAGATCGGTCAAGCATCCACGAGGTATTCTCAAGGACGTTATCATCAAAGTGGACAAATTCTACTTCCCGGTAGATTTTGTGGTTCTTGATATGGAACCGTCCATTACCCAAAAAAGCACATTCCCGTGATCCTTGGTAGGCCATTTTTAGCCACTGCTAATGCATCAATTAATTGCCGAACCGGGGTGATGGACATTGATTTTGGAAACATGCAAGTCAAACTCCACATCTTTCATGCAACTCAACATCCCTCCAATGAGGATGATTGTTTTCTTGTGGATGTCATTGATGAAGTGGTCGAAGAATCTCTCCCCTTCATTTTAAGCAAAGATCTTCTTGAAACTTGCATGTCCCATTTTGACTTCTCAAACTTTGATGTTGATCAAGCCATTCAAGAAGTCAATTCCTTGCTTGATATTAGTGCTATCATGGATGTACCTCCTTGGAAAATTCCAAAAGAACCACTTCCCTAACTTTCCACCACTCCTCCGGTCCCATCATTGTTATCTCTGCCACAACTTGAGCTTAAGCCGCTCCCGGCCCATCTCAAGTATGTGTTCCTTGGTCCAAAGCAAACCCTTCCGGTCATTATTGCCTCGGACCTTCAAAAAGACCAAGAGACCAACCTTTTAGCGGTGCTCCAAGAGCATAAAGAAGCTATTGGTTGGACAGTGGCAGATTTGAAAGGAATTGACCCCTCCATTTGTATGCACCGCATTCATATGGAGGATGACGCAAAGCCTACTAGAGAGGTCCAGCTCCGGTTAAATCCAAATATGAAGGAAGTGGTCATGAAAGAGGTGATCAAATTGCTAGATGCGGGAATCATCTACCCTATCTCTGATAGCAAGTGGGTGAGCCCCACACAAGTTGTCCCCAAGAAATCCGGTCTCACCGTTGTTGAAAATTCAGCGGGTGAGCTCGTGCCACAACGAACCACCACCAGGTGGCGTGTGTGCATTGACTACCGGAAGCTCAATTCATCAACTAGGAAGGATCATTTCCCACTCCCATTTATTGATCAAATCCTAGAAAGGTTAACCGGCCAAAGCTTCTATTGTTTTCTTGATGGTTATTCCGGCTATAACCAAGTGGCAATCGCCCCCCAAGATCAAGAGAAAACAACATTCACATGTCCCTTTGGTACTTTTGCCTATCGACGCATGCCTTTTGGTCTATGCAATGCACCGGCAACGTTCCAAAGGTGCATGATGTCCATATTCTCCGATATGGTTGAAAAGTTCTTGGAAGTTTTCATGGACGATTTTTCCGTATTTGGCTCATCCTTTGACTTGTGTCTCAAAAATTTATCTCTTGTGCTCCAAAGATGCAAAGAGACGAATCTCATTCTAAGTTGGGAGAAAAGCCACTTCATGGTCCAAGAAGGCATTGTTTTAGGACATGTCATTTCTAAGCGGGGAGTCGAGGTAGACAAGGCAAAAGTTGAGTTAATCTCTAATCTTCCTCCTCCAAATTCCATCCGTCAAATCTGTTCTTTTCTTGGCCATGCCGGATTCTATCGTCGCTTCATCAAAGATTTTAGCAAAATCTCATGGCCCTTGTGTAATCTCTTAGCCAAGGATGTTCCGTTCAATTTTGATGACGCTTGCATGGAAGCTTTCATCAAACTTCGCATTCTCCTCTCATCCGCCCCAATCATGAAACCCCCTAATTGGTCTCTTCCCTTTGAGATCATGTGTGATGCATCCGACTATGCATTAGGGGCGGTTTTGGGCCAACGTGTGGATAAACTTCCGCATGTCATTTATTATGCTAGCAAAACTCTCTGCGATGCCCAATTGAACTACACCACCACTGAAAAAGAATTGCTAGCTGTGGCGTACGCCTTGGATAAATTTCGCTCTTATCTTTTTGGCTCCAAGGTCATCGTCTTTTCAGATCATGCCGCTCTTAGGCATTTGTTAGCGAAAAAAGAGACAAAACCCCGTTTAATTCGATGGATCCTCTTACTTCAAGAGTTTGACATTAACATCCGGGACAAAAAAGGGACCGACAATGTTGTCACCAACCATCTCTTTTGCTTACTTATTGAGAAATCTTCAGAATTCGCAGCCATCCGTGATTCCTTTCCGGATGAGCAACTTCTTCAAGTTTCACATTCTACTCTTCCATGGTTTGCGGATATTGTCAATTATCTTGCGGTTGGCAAAATTCCAGCCCATTGGTCCAAACAAGAGAGGGACCGGTTTTTCTCCCAAGTGAAGCATTTCTTTTGGGAAGATCCAGAACTATCCAAGTATTGCCCGGACCAAATCATCCGGCGATGCATTCCTGAAACCGAGGCCATAAGCATTCTAAATTTTTGCCATACTCTTGCTTGTGGAGGCCATTTCAATGCCAAAAAGACCGCTAACAAAGTCCTTCAAAGCGGATTCTTTTGGCCTACCTTGTTTCGAGATGCATACAATTTTTGCAAATCGTGTGAACGATGTCAAAAACTTGGATCCATGTCCCGAAGAGACATGATGCCCCTCACCAACATTTTAATTGTTGAAATTTTTTATGTGTGGGGGATTGACTTCATGGGACCATTTCCATCTTCTTATGGCTATGAGTACATCCTTGTAGCGGTGGATTATGTGTCTAAATGGGTTGAAGCCGAGGCTACCAAAACCGACGATCATAAAGTCGTGATCCATTTCATTCAGTCTCACATCTTTAGTCGTTTTGGTACGCCCCGAGCAATCATTAGTGATGGCGGATCTCATTTCCGAAATCGTTATCTAAAATCCGTCCTTGCTAGGTATTCCGTCATTCATAAGGTTGCTACACCTTACCACCCTCAAATGAGTGGTCAAGTAGAGATTTCTAACCGGGAGATTAAGCACATTTTGGAAAAAACGTTTAGACCGGACCGCAAAGATTGGTCAGTAAGGCTAAACGATGCGCTTTGGGCTTACTGGATAGCTTATAAGACACCCATTGGCATGTCACCATATCGACTTGTCTTTCGCAAAGCATGTCACCTCCCGGTAGAATTATAGCACCGTGCTTATTGGGCCATAAAAAGGTTCAATTTTGATCTCAAACAAGCCGGCTCTAATCGTGCGTTGCAATTAAATGAACTTGAGGAATTGCGTAATGACGTGTATGAAAGCGCAAAAATTTACAAGGCAAAGACTAAAGCTTTTCATGACAAACACATCGTCAAGAAGTCTTTTGCCCCGGGACAAAAGGTCTGGCTTTTCAATTCCCGCTTGAAACTCTTTCTCGGTAAACTCCGGTCAAGATGGGATGGTCCATACATTGTCACTACCGTCTTTCCTCATGGAGCAATCGAACTTCATGATCCAGCAAGTGGATCACTCTTCAAGGTAAATGGCCAAAGGCTTAAGCCTTGCATTGACGGCACCATCCTAACCCGAAAAGTTGAGGAAGTCCTCTTGACGGATCCAATTTATGAGGATTAGTGCCTGCTTTAGCTTTGTCAAGCTATCGACAGTAAATTTAGCAAAGCAAGGGAAGCAATTCTTTCAATTTCCAAGCTTCCTTCTCTTTGAAATTGCTCGTGCCTTGCAAATTTTCTGGGAAACGGTGTAGAAATGCCAAAATTTAACTTTCTCTGGAACTATCTTAAGTTGTGTTCCACATTTTTAGACTGGCTTCTTAGACCTTCTTAATTCTTGTTTTCATTCCCGGAAGTTTTTGGCTCTATCAGGCAATTTTCTCGGACTTTCGACATGGCTCTCACATGCATAGCCTCTTATCTTCAATGCATTGTTGGATCATGGTTTCTCAAAATCATCCATGCGTTGGAAAGGTGCTACATTTTGAAAAATTTTCCAAATTGTCCACGCATTAAAAAGAAGTTGAAAAGTTTTCAAAATTTTCCATCCATGCATTACATTAGAATGAAATTGCAAAGTTTTAAAAAATTTTCTCCAGAAATTTCATTCATCCATGCTATGTGTGATGTTGTACAAGTTGGAAATTTTTCCATGCCATTGAAATTCATGCATGCATCATTAAAGAAAAAAATTTCATGAAAAAAAAAAAAAAAAAAAAAGTTTCCATGAAAAATTTCAATTTTTTTTCATCTATGCAACATTTCCACTTTCAAGCCAATGTATCCAGGCAAAATGCAAATCGCATCATGTATACACAGTTTATCCATGCATAGGACTTTTGCATGCATTCACAATGCATAAGAATAAAAAATTCATGCATGCATCCATGATGAAAATTTTGCATTCATGCATGCATAAAAATGAAATTTTTTTTTTTTTGCATACATCCATGTTGGATAAAAGATTCAACTTTCATGATGCTCAAAATACCAGCTTTCTGTGCTCATTTCGTGCAATCCAAAGTCCCTTTGGAGTGCTTGCAGCTTCTAACCCACTGCCTCCTTTTCGAGCACTCTCACTTCCTATTGGAGTGCTCAATTTTCATGCATTAACCATGCCGAGCCCTCTGCCAAGAATTCGAGCACTCGCCTAGCCCATTTCGAGTGCTCGACATTGCTCACACCAAGCACCCAGCTCACTGCTCTCAGTTCAAGCACTCGCCTAGCCCATTTCGAGTGCTCGACATTGCTCACACCAAACACCCAGCTCACTGCTCTCAGTTCGAGCACTCGCCGAGCCTATTTAGAGTGCTTGAACTCTACCTTCTCTCTCTCTCTCTCTCTCTCTCTCCACAACCCAACTATCAAACCACACAACCCACACCTCCTTCTACACCCCAACCTTACCACCTTTCTTCCTCCTCTCAACTAACACAGCCCATCCCCAAGACATGCATGCATGTATGCAAGCTCCATGCATGCATGCAACTTCAGCTTCAATCCATCCACGAAACCACCACCTTCTCCCCCCCAACTCCAACCAAACCATCCTCATCTCTCTCATCCAACCATCCCAACAACCTCTCCTTCACCACCCAAGACATCCATGCATGCATGCAAACCCACGCAGCTCTCCCCACCAACTCATCACCACTCTCCACCATGCCCCTCAACCCCACACCACCAACCCCATCCATGCAAACCACAACCCATCTCCTCACCAACCCACCATCCACCACCCTCACTCTCGGCAACTCAACCCAACAAACCTCACCTCACACTTCAACCAACCTCCTCTTCACTCCACCTCCCTCATCTCTCTTTCTCTCCCAACCCATCCCCAAGACATGCATGCATGCATGCAACTTCACCATCTAACCCAACCATGAAACCACCACCAACCTCACCACCCTCATACCCACTTCACCCCTCCCATGCATGCCCCCAACACCCAACCAACCCCCACTTCACTCACACACCACACCAATCCTCTCCACCAACCTTCAACCAACCAAACACACCCCATCTCCAAACCCACTTCTTTCAACCTCACCCACTGCTCCTATTTCGAGCACTCGAAGCCCAAGCTTCGAGTGCTCGACCTCTTCCTGCCCTTCGCCCGAGCCCTCTGTCCTTATTTCGAGTGCTCGAAGGGCCTCTTCGAGCACTCGAACCTAACCAACCCCTCACACCTTTTAACCCCCAGCCCTCCTCTAACTCACTCCACCCCCCACATCCCCACCCTTCACTCCCCCTCTTGGCTCATCTCTCTCTCTCTCCCTTCACCCACAATAGCTCACCCAAACCTCACCTCTCTCTCTCTCTCAACCATCACCACCTCCATCAAGCCTTTCCACCACATTTCCTCTCTCATCCATCCTCTCGGCAGCCACCACCTCTCTGCAACCTCTCATCAACCCCCCCACAACCACTACCTTTCTCTCCCCCATGCAATTCACCATACTCACCCACCTACCCTCATCAACAACAAACACCCCATCATCTCCCCTCCCTCTTCCTACCATTCTTCTTACTCTAGGATAGAGTGCAATTCAGGTCAGTCTCTTCTACCTTTGTTTTTCCTGCCTTTGTTCATTCATGATGATTTTACAAGGAGGATGGGCTTGCAATATTGGTGTTTTGTTGTGTTGATGGTTTGTTGATACTAGCTCTATGCTAGAGCTTCGTTGCTTGTCAAAATTTTTGGGTTTGCTTCATCCACCCCAATCATTTTGACCCTCTCCTTCTTGTGGTGCACGCCAGGTGTTCGCTGAAATTCCTCAACCAAGTCCACCTCTCTAAATGTCTCGTGCCGGTCCTTCTGGCCCTCCTAGACCCTCTTCGGGTGCCCGTGCTGTCAATCGTGAGCGACCACGTAATCCTTGGGATCGCAAACAACTCAACTACAAACTCTCATTTCCGCTCACGGCTGCCTTTGACATTCTACCCACTACTTCGTGGGCTGTCGCCGAATTGACTAACCGGTGTCTACAGCACATTTGCGCACCCCTTGCCAGGGTTGCCTACCCCCGTGTAGTGCGCCTCTTCTACTAGAATCTCCAATGCCCTGAAGAGCCACCCATTTCTCTCACTACATCCATTGATGGCACCACATATGCTTTCACTATGACTGACATCATTCAGGTTTCTGGTTGCCCCATTGAGTGCCCCGATGACATTGTCAATCGTGAGAATCTCCCTTTATATGAGGAGCCGGATACATTAACTGTGGAGCATATTGCCGCTGCCATTTGCACTGTTGACGATCCTACTAGGCCCCGGTCTTTTATCCGCAAAACCAATCTTCCGGAACGCCTGTGGTTCATTGACACTATCTTCAAGCACAATGTCTGCCCTTTGGTGCATAGCACCGAGCGTCGGGGCCTCCTTTTGCAAGCCTTATATGCCATGGACCAAGGCCAATGGTTCTCCATCCCAGAGCTCATTTGGACCACATTTATGAAGTTTTGGCATGATGCTCATAATGCACGGGTTCCGCGAGTTGAAAATCGGAAATTACCTTTGCCGTTTTTCATCACTCGGCTCCTTCAGCACAAGGGTTTCGTTGTTCCTCCCCATGAACCAAAAGGCGAAAAGATTAAAATTTTTACCCAGCGCCGGTGGATCAATGTTCTTAGCCATTCTAGTACCCCTCAGCCTGCTGCCCCCCTGTTCATCCACGCTCCACCTCCTCCTCCTTCTAAGGATGCTTCCACCGCAGTAGCCGCTGCATGGGTAGAGCCTCCGGTTGACTCTCACCAGGACCAGGCTTTCATCCGGGCTAGCATTGCCGGTATTCATGAGTGACTGGATCGTTTTGAGAATTCTTTGTCCGCGTACACTCGGACTCTGTGTGAGACTTCTTCACGTGCTGAAGAAGATCGTCGTCGTGCTACTGAAGACCGCCGTATCGCCACTGAGGAACGTCGTTTGGCTTCCGCTGAACGGCGTAAGACTCAATCTCTCATCCATTCCATCCTCGCCCGTTTACCCTCTGGACCGTAGCTTGTTGCGAGTGTTGGACCTTATCTTTTTGTTTCACATGTACCTATTTCTCTTGTATCTTTTGTTTTCCTTTTGAACTGTAAGAATTTGCTATGTATAGGTTGCTCTAGTAGACATGATCCCTGTACAACTCTTTTTGTAATCATGTAAACTCTTTTTGCAATGCAAATTCTTTCTGTTCTGTTAACTTTCGGTACATTCTTTTTCTGTATTTATGCTTGTGCTATTAATGTTGTTTGCGGTTATTTCTTTTTGTTCTTCATGATGCTCTCCAGGTTGCGCAGTCCAATTCAAGTTTGGGGGTTTTTGTATCAAGATGCCATTTCCTCCCCCTGGGTATTGTTGTTCCTTTTTATACTCTTTGTCATTTTTGTCTCTAACTTACATCCATGTCCCACATTGAGGACACTGTGTAGTTTAAGTTTAGGGGTGCATCAAAGCATTCTTGGCATAGTTTTGGTATCATATTTTTATAAAGCAATGATAGTGTAACTTGGAACTTGTCGGAGACAAAGCATATGTTTAATACCTTGTGTATAGAAGCAATTGAGAAATTTTTGAAAATAAAGAAATTTGAATTTGAAGTGATCATGCAAATACAATGTAGTCTGTGTAAATGCCTCAATTAGATTCTTGCTGGATTTACACTCTTATAAGCTTCACAATGCACAGATGCACATTGGAAACTTAACTGTGAGGCATGCAACTTGATTGACCTTGACCTTGGCCTAGTTAATCTGATTTGATGAACCTGATAGATGGATACCTTTGGCATGTATCTATTGAAAAAAAAAAAAAAAAACAAAAAAAAAAAAAAAATGAGAAAGAAAGAAAAAAATGACCAGTTAACGTTCGTAGCCTTTCCAACTCGAGCTATTAAGCCCTAGGAGTGTCTCTACACTTAGCACCCTAAAGCCGTCTGGTTTGGGAGTTGTTGGCCTAACGCTTGCTACAAGGGTTGGTTAGAAAGCTTAAGGGACTTAAACATTGCACGGTCATTCAAAAATTTTTTTGTAATAAACATGGTTCGTTGGAGTTCGTAGCCTTTCCAACTTAAGCTATTAAGCCCTAGGAGTGTCTCTACACTTAACACCCTAAAGCCATCTGGTTTGGGAGCTGTTGGCCTAACGCTTGCTATATAGGTTGGTTAGAAAGCTTAAAGGACTTCAACATTGCACAACCATTCTATGTTTCGCTTATGAGTTGCAATAAATTGTCAACAAGCAACAAAAGTTGTCTTGTAAATAAAATCATGCCTTAGGGACCTCATTTAAAGGGGAATTCAATGATTTGAAAACTTGTGCTTTGGAATTGGAAAAGAAAGTAAAAGCCGCATGTTGAGAATCCAATTCACTTTCACTGGAGTTTGAGTTATTTCCATTTAAGAGATGACAATTGAATTATTTATATGGACTATGACGTTGATGCATGCATGTTGAAATGGTTTTTTCCCAATTTTTATATCAATGCTTCATATATGCAAGGTAGTCTTCCCAATGATCCCGTCTCCAGCTCTTTATCTGTTTCAAGTTGTATTTGAGCTATGTTTATGTTTATCTTTGCCATGGTGAATATTTTTGTAATAGCAATCCCATGTTTTCATTCCATTGAGCTTTGCATTTTGGTTTTGCTAAGGGACTAGCAAAATGTAAGTTTGGGGGTGTGATAAGCGCTGAATATTGTATATTCAAGCGCCCTAAATTACATTAACAAAGTCCATTAATTGATTATTTTATGTAGATTAACTTCATTTGCATGTTTTTATGCATTTTCAGGTTAAAGTGCAAAAAGGAAGCAAAAATGATGCCTTGTGGAATTTTGAACAAAAAGGGTGCCAATTCTGAATTTCTGGCAGCAGTAGAACCTGACTTTTGTTGCCATTTTCGACCTAGCAAACTCAAGAACTGGACTTCCATCATAACATGAAAGATTTAGATCTCTGAATCAGCTTTTCAAATCTTTAAGTGGTTCATCATTCAGAGTTCGGAGCAGAGAGTTATGATCTTCTTAACAGAGGTGCGCAGAACTGCCTGTCAGCACTGAAGTACTGCCTTTTTCCCCATTTTTAACCAATTAGCTTTGAGAATTGGGTCTTCATCAAAACATAAAGTTTTTAAAACATTGAATCAGCTCTCCAAATCTTCAAACGGATCATCATTCGGAGTTCAGGACACAAAGTTATAGCAGTTTTACCAAAGTAGGTCAACGCTGAGCAAGAAGAGCATGTTGCACATTGCACTAATTTAGAGTGCTCGAGACCACTTTTCGAGTGCTCGAAAATCAGGCAGATTGCACTCGGAAATGGTTCAATTTCAGCCACTTGCACATTGGTTTCCTCAATGCCATCTTCCTTCTTTATGAAGTGGTTGGAGGTGTTCCTTGGAGGAGAGAGGGGGTTTTGTTGGAGAATAAAAGGCTACCAAAGGCCACACATTTGCTATCCTTGAATTTTTACAAGAGAAGAGGAGAGAGAAGAGAGAAAAGAAAGGGTTCTTCAAGCTAACAAAGGGGAGCTCGAAAATTGGAGATGGAGTTCAAGCTTCTTCTTCATTCTAAGGCTCCAATGGGTAACTAACTCTTCTTCTAGGGAGGTGATGAAGCCTCCCTTGTAAGCATACTCTAGTTTTGTTCTTAATTTGGGGAATGAAGTATGTATGTGGTATTTTTCATAATCTAGAGCTGTACACATGTTGTAATGGATCTTAAATTCTATTAATGATTATGTTGAGTTTTATCATCTTGTTTTAGGTTATATTCTCTCATGATTTTATAGCTTGCATCTTCATAGTGGGAATGGAGATGAGATTATGAAATGGTTTTCTTGGCATGTCTTGTGAAGGTTTTGATAGTCCATTCCTAGGAACGATGAACCATACTACACCCCTAGTTTAATGTAATTAAGTAGATGGTTCATACCAATCGTGGATGGATTATACTTAGTCTTTGATTACATGTGCATTTACCGTACAAAGTAAGGGATTTGATAGGCCATTCCTAGGGGATTATACTTAGATGGTTTATACTTAGCTCTTGATTGTATGAACTTCTTGAAGATAGTGTAGTTATCATGCATCTCTACATGTCATGGTCATTTACATAAGTAGCTCCCCAAGTTAATTGCAAGCTAGCATGTTTATGAGGTGTGTGGTGGATTCATTTCCCTAGTCCTCTCCACCTAAGTTTCACTCCTTTTAATCTCCTTCCATTTATTATTTTATGCATCTTTACATTTCTAGCTTAGTGACAAACCAATCAATAACTCTTTATTACACTTTATCACTCTAAAATGACTCTAGACACTTCGGTTGCCATACATTAGCGCAGTCCCAGTGGTTCGACTTACCCGACCAATAGCCCTATTTTACAATGATTCGTGCTATTGCGAAGGTTGATGTATGATTGACCAACCGATCACAAATTAACTAGGCCAAGGTCAAGGTCAATCAAGTTACATGCCTCACAGTTAAGTTTCCAATGTGCATCTGTGCATTGTGAAGCTTATAAGAGTGTAAATCCAGCAAGAATCTAATTGAGGCATTTATACAGACTACATTGTATTTTGCATGATTACTTCAAATTCAAATTTCTTTATTTTCAAAAATTCTCAATTGCTTCTATACACAAGGTATTAAACATATGCTTTGTCTCCGACAAGTTTCAAGCTATACTATCATTGCTTTACAAAATATTGATACCAAAATTATGCCAAAAATGCAATATTGCACCCCCAAACTTAAACTACACAGTGTCCTCAATGTGGACATGGGTTGAAGTTAAAGACAAAAAATGACAGAAAAATAAAAAGGAACAAAAATACCCAGGGGGAGGAAAAGCCATCGGGAGAACAACCCCCAAACTTGAATTGGACTGCGCAACCTAGATAGCATCATGAAAAACAAAAAGAGACAACTACAAAAAGCATTAATAGCACAAGCATAAATACAGAAAAATAATGTACATAAAGTTAACAAAAAAAAGAGAATTTGCATTTCAAAAAGAGTTTACATGATTACAAAAAGAGCTGTACAGGGATCATGTCTACTAGAGCAACCTATACATAGCAAATTCTTACAGTGCAAAAGTAAAACAACAGATACAAGAGAAATATGTACATATGAAACAAAAAGATAAGGTCCAACACTCGCAGCAGCTATAGTCCAGAGGGAAGACGGGCGAGGATGGAATGGAGGAGAGACTGAGTCTTACGCCGGTCGGCCTGAGCCAAACGACGTTCCTCAGCTGCGACACGGCGGTCTTCAGCAGCAAGACGATGATCTTCTTCGGCACAGGAAGAAGTCGCACACATAGTCCGAGTGTACGCGGACAAAGAATTTTCAAAACGATCCATCCACTCATAAATACCAACAATGCTAGCCCGGATGAAAGCCTGGTCCTGCTGAGAGTCGACCAGAGGCTCTACCCTTGCAGCGGCTGCTGCTGTGGAAGCATCCTCAGAAAGAGGAGGAGGTGGAGCTTAGATGAACAGGGGGGCAGCAGGCTGAGGGGTACTAGAATGGCTAAGAACATTGATCCACCGGCGCTTGGTAAAATTTTTAATCTTTTCACCTTTTGGTTCATGGGGAGGAACAATGAAGCCTTTATGCTTTAGGAGCCGAGTGATGAAAAATGGAAAGGCAATTTCCGATTTTCAACCCGCGGAGCCCATGCATTATGAGCGTCATGCCAAAACTTCATAAATGTGGTCCAAATGAGCTCCGGGATGGAGAACCATTGGCCTTGGTCCATGGCATATAAGGCTTGCAAAAGGAAGCCCCTATGCTCGGTGCTATGCGCCAAAGGGCAGACATTGTGCTTGAAAACAGTGTCAATGAACCAGAGGCGTTCCGGAATATTGGTTTTGTGAATAAAAGATCGGGGCCTATTAGGATCGTCGACATTGCCGATGGCGGCCACTACCTGCTCGACAGTCATATCATTGACCTGCTCATACAACGTATGGCCAGTAGGGTCCAAAAGGTCAGCGGGGCACTCAGTGGGGCAACCAGAAATCTGAATGATGTCAGTCATAGTGAAAGCATAGGTGGTGCCATCAATGGATGTAGTGAGAGAAATGGGTGGCTCTTCAGGGCATTGGAGATTCTGGTAGAAGAGGCGCACTACACGGGGGTAGGCAACCCTGGCAAGGGGCGTGCAAATGTGCTGTAGACGCCGGTTAGTCAATTCGGCTATAGCCCACGAAGTAGTGTGTAGAATGTCAAAGGCATCCGTGAGCGGAAAAGAAAGCTCGTAGTTGAGTTGTTTGCCAACCCAAGAATCACGTGGTCGCTCACGATTGATAGCACAGGCACCCGCAGAGGGTCTAGGAGGGAAAAAAGGACTGACACGAGACATTTAGAGAGGTGGACTTGGTTGAGGAATTTCAGCGAACACCTGGCGTGCACCACAAAAAGGAGAAGGTGAAAATGAGTGGGATGGATGATGAAAACCAAAAATTTTGACAACCAAACCAAGCTCTATGATAGAGCAAGCATCAACCACATACAACACAACCTCCACAATACATTCCCATCCTCCTTATAAAGGAAATAAAGACAAAGAATAGAGAAGAATAGGAAGCTGACATACCTTGAGAAGAAGAAGAAGAATGGAGGCACATGGATTGAATGCATGCATTAGAATGAAAACTGGGAAGGTGGGGTGGAAGTGAGAGATGGTGGTATGTGGTGAGAGATGGTTGATGGAGATGGTTGGTATGGGTGTGGTGGTGTCGGGTGATGAAGGTTGGGGTGGAGTGTGGTGGTGTGTGTGGTTAGGTTGATGAGGTAGGAGGTTGGCATGGAGGTTGAGTGCTCGGGTGGGGTTGAGATGGTTGCATGGTGGTGTGAGGATGAGGGATGATGGTGGAGTTGTGTTGCAGCCGAGAGGGGGTGATGAGAGTGAGGTGTTGGGGTGGCTTCGGGGTTTAAAAGAAAGGAGGGTAAGTTGGCTCGAGCACTCGAAGTTGGACTTCGAGTGCTCTAGAATGGGGCAGTGGGCTCGGTGGTGTTTGGTGTGAGAAATCGAGCAATTGCGAGCACTCAAAATGGGTTCTTCAAGTGCTCGAAGTAGATGCAGTGAGACAGGGAGAGGGAGTGAGTGAGGAAGAGGTATAGAGGACCAAGAGTGGTTGGTGGTTTGTTTGCTGTGATGCATGGTTGGTTGAGTGGTGTGAGGAAGAGGGTTTGTGGAAGGATGAGAGTGGAGGGTGGTGTGAGGGAAGATGGGTTTATATGGTGGATGAGAGAGAATTGGTTTGGTGGTGCAGAGAGGAGATGATGTTGATTAGGGTAAGAAGGTTGGTTATGCATGTGGAGGTTGAAGGTTGTGGGTGGAGGAATGCCGAGAGGGTGAAGGGTGTTGGATTTTGCAAGCATGTATGGTGTTGTGCATGCATGGGGGTATGCCGAGAGGATGAGGGTTGTTGATGGGTTCGGGTGAGGTGGTGAGTGATGGTAGGCATGGGGAGTGAGAGGGATGCATAGAGTGGGTTGTTTGGTTGGAGCCGAGATAGAGTGATACATGAGGTGAGAGAAGGTGATTGCTGGGATGTTGGTTGTTGGAGTTGGGTTTCTTGGTTAAGAGAAGTGGTCGAGCACTCTAAGCATGGAAGTAGAGTGCTCGAATTGGGACCAGTAGCCTCAGCAGCTTTGGGGTTCAAAATTCAAGCAAGGTCGAGCACTCCAAATTGGAGTTTAGATTGCTCGAAATGAAGCCAGAGAGTTCAGGTTTGCTGGGATGTGGCTGCGAGCACTCCAAAGGAACTTGAGAGGGCTCGAAAATGAGGCAGTGGCTACAAATGAAGGGCTGAAATTGGAAGGCATCAGCGAGCACTTAAAGCTTGGTAGTAGAGTGCTCTAAATTAGGATAGTGGGCATGCAAACTGAATGAAATCACTGGGAAGGATTTTTTTTTTTTTTTTTTTTTTTTAATGATGCATGCATGAATTTAAATTGCATGGAAAAATTTACAACTTTTACAAAATCACACAAAGCATGAATGAAATTTCTGAAGAAGATTTTTAAACTATGCAAATTCATTCCATTCCAATGCATGGATGAAATTTTTTTCAAACTTTGCACTGCACACAATGCATGGATGAGTTTAAGAAAATTTTCAAGCTTTTTGCAACATGATGCAAAATGGATAGAATTCTCAAAAATGAAAATTTCAAGCTTAAAACATTTCAACATGATGCAAAATGGATAGAATTCTCAAAAATGAAAATTTTAAGTATAGAGAATTTTTGAAAATTTGCAAGTCAGTCCTAAATTCAAGCCATGCATGGAAAATTTGAAACTTGACACATTATTCCAATCCAATGCATGGATGGATTTTTAGAAAAATTTGGGAAACTTTTCAACTTCTTTCTAATGCATGGATCAAATTGGAAATTTTTTCAAAATGTAACACCTTTCCAATGCATGGATGATTGTAGGAAATTTATTTATTTTTTAAACCTTGCACTTCATCTCTAATGCATGGAAAATTTTAGGGAACCATGATCCAACAATGCATTAAAAATGAGAGGTTGTGCACATGAGTTGCATGCCAAAGATCCTCTGAAATTGCTAGAAAGCAATGGAAATTTCCGGGAATGAAAATTAGAGCTGAGAAGGTCTAAGAGGCTGGTCTAAAATTGCGGAACACAACTGAAGACCATTTCAGAAAAATCAAAATTTTGGCTTTTCTAAACCATTTCCCAGAAAATTTCAAGGCACGAGCAATTTGAGAAGGTAGGGAAGCTTGGAACATCGAAAGAATTTCTTCCCATGCTTTGCTAAATTTAATGTCGATAGCTAGACGAACCAGGATCGGGATCCATTGGAGAGATGGATCCTTAACGCTCCGTATGCAACTTGCCTCCTTCATATGGTCTCAAACTTGGATCAATGAATGGTGAGGGATATTGATCCTTCCGAAGAGAAACAAGTTTGGCCTTAGAGGATTTGAGCATCGCTTTTAATCTCACTTCTTTTATTTTTAGATTTAAGCGAAGGTGTTGCTTGTTCGAGATTATGGAGGCTCGTTGAATGTCATTGTCTTGACTAACAATGGGAGGATCATGACCTTTTATATTTGCAATCTCCAAGTCATATACCTCATTGTACTCAAATGGTTTGTTCGCAGGTTGAGTATCATGGACAATGATTCTAGATTGGGCCGGAATGATTGGAAGAATTTCCAGCAACTTGTCAACATTCTCCTTGCCTTTGTCCGATGGTTCACCCTCAAAATGTTGAGGTAACTCCGGTGAAGAAATGGAAGGAGATGGACATTCCCAAGATAGAGATGGGTTTGGTGCTACCCATAAAGGAGAGGAAAATGGTGATGGAATATCAAGGAAGGAGTTGACTTTCCGAATGGATTTTTCCTCATCAAAATCCTCAAAATCAGAGTGGACCAAGCAAGCTTGTAGGGGATCCTCCGTTGAATGAGGTGGAATTGGATTTTCAATGAGTTCATCAGCAATAGTGATTGCAAAACACTCACTCTCATCCAGAGAAAGATGCACAGCATTGAAAATATTGAGCTTAACATTCATATTCCCAAATGAGATATCCATCAATCCGGTTCTACAGTTAATAGAAGCATTAGCTGTAGCTAGAAAAGGATGTCCGAGAATTATGGGAATGTGTTTTCTTGGGTCATGGACTGGTTCCGTATCAAGAACCACGAAGTCTACCGGGAAGTAGAACCTATCCACCTTTATGATAACATCTTCAATGATTCCCCGTGGTTGCTTAATAGATCTATCAGCAAGTTGCAATACTATCGCAGTTGGTTTAAGATCTCCCAAACCAAGTTGTAGGTAAACCGAATATGGAATCAAATTCACACTAGCTCCTAAGTTAAGGAGGGCCCTCTCGATTTTGTTGTCACCAATGACACAAGAGATTATGGGGGCACCCGGATCCTTATACTTCGGAGGAGTGCTATGCTGAATGATCGCACTAACATTTTCGGTTAACCTCACTTTCTTTGGTAAATGACTTCTAGAAGTGCGCTTTTGAGTGCACAAATCCTTAAGGAATTTTGTATAGGGAGGAATTTGCTTGATAGCATCCAGGAGAGGAAGATTGATCTTTACTTGCCTAAAGACCTCCCACATGTCTTGAATTTTGCAATTCTTATTCCCAAAATGTGTTGACTCTTGAAGACGTTGAGGGAACGGAGCTTTTGGCTCATAAGTAGTTTCCACATTTGGGGTGACATGCGTGGGATTTCCGTGAATGGTATTTGGACAAGAAGAACTTGGATTTGGATTGGAAGAGCTTGAATTTGGATTTTTCAAAGGAGGATTTGTTCACTTTTGTGTCCATCGACCTTATTGTCAACCACTTTACCACTCCGAAGGGTGGTGATAGCTTGAACATGCTTAAGACTCGGCCCACTCGGAAGAGGGGTTTCATCAATTGCATGTATCCCTCTGGGATTTTCAAATGGTTGAGCGGGAGGCTTACCCTTGTCTTTTTGAAGAAGTTGGTTCACTTGGTTAGCTATTTGTCCCATTTGATTTTCGAGCCTAGCTATGGATTGAGTATGGGAGTGAACCATTTGGAGAGTAGGTTGCAAGGATGTCAAGAGATGCTTGTTGGAATCCATGATTTGCTTGTTTAATGATTCCATCATTTGCTTGTTTGCAGCCACTATCTCATCAATTGGATTCACAGGAGGTTGAGTGGAGACATTGGATTGTATGGAGGTTGGTAGCTTGAAGAGGCTTGGAAAGGCCTACCTTGATATTGAGAAGAGGGCTGATTTTGAGGCCCTAGATTTTGAAGTTGGGAATTTTGTGGGGCTTGTTGCCTCCACGAAAAATTCGGATGGTCCCTCCAACCTGGATTATATGTATTGGAATACGGGTTATGCCCGGGCCTTGAGAACATGGCATTAGCTTGCTCTTGGTTGGGATTGGGAAATTGCTCTGGTATGGGGCAATCTTCCGAGAGATGGAGTGGACTAGTACATGGAGCACAAACCGAACTTGCCGAATTTTGAGACAATGAAGGGGGAAGATGTGGTGCCATCAATTGGTAGAATTTATGAGCAATGGCATCCACTTGAGATGATTCCTCCCTTATTGATTTTTGTTGACAAGGATTGGTGTTCTTTGGAGTGGTTGAGGTTAGAGCCCTACGAGAATTGTGTTGAAGTGAATTTTCACTCAAATTCTCAAGTAAGGTCCAAGCGTCATCTGCATTCTTGGACATGAACATCCCATCACAAGAAGAGTCAACCATGAATCTATGGGTGTCAGTCAAGCCGGCATAGAAAGCTTGCACTAATTGCCATTTTGGGATCAAATGATGAGAACACTTCCGAAGAAGATCCTGTAACCTTTCCCAAGTCTCGTGGAGTTGTTCTCCATCAACTTGAGAAAAGCTTAGAATGAAACACCTCATTTGGTTGGTTTTACTCACCGGATAATACTTCTTAAGAAATTCTTGTTGTAGTTGAGCCCAAGAAGTAATAGAGCTGGGAGCGAGGGAGTTCAACCAATATTTTGCCCTATCCTTTAGGGAGAATGGGAAAAGATGTAAGTGGAGTGCATTTTTAGGAAATCCTCTCAACCGGATGGTCGAACAGATTTCAAGGAACTCATCGAGATGCTTATATGGATCTTCATTACCAAAACCATGAAAAGATGGAAGCATTTGGATGGTACTAGATTTGATCTCATATTGAGCTGCATCGATGTTTGGCATCACTATGCAAGATGGAGAAGCATAGGTGGTAGGGATGAAATGATCTCTAAGAGTCATTGGCTCGATATTAGGAATTTCAGCCCTTTCATTCCCCAGATTTCCTATATTATCCCCCATTGTATTAAATTCAGTTTCAAGATCCCGTGCAAGAGTAGGTTCCCTAGGGTTCCGTCTAAGAGTTCTTTCAAGAGAGTTAATATCAATGGGAGAATCAATTGTGGGTAAGGAAAGTGACCTACGACCGAACATCAACAACAAAGCATATACTCAACAAAGCAATTCATCAACCACAACTCCACATACGATGTTCCCTTTCTCCTCAATTATCAAGACAGAAAATAAATGGCCACGACAAGGACCGATGCTTGAACACAAAATTAAAACAATAATATAGCCTCAACAAGGGCTTGCAAATAAATTAACCACTTCTAAGCTTAACACATGCACAAAATATAACAATGCGAAACTAAAAGGTCAAGAAGCTTACCTAGGATCCTCTAGACTTACACTTTGCTAGCGTTCCCACGGCGAGAGTCGAGCCCCTAGAATCTTACAACATAAAAATGGTTAAACCACACGAGAAATATGCACAAAACACAATATTAACAATCACACTAAGTTTAACCCTAAAACTTTGGTTGCTAAACCGTATGCAAGTCCCCGGCAATGGCGCCAAAAATTGATCGACGGTCGAAATCAATTTTAAATCAACCCTCTTCGCAATAACACAAATCATTGTAAAATAAGGCTATTGGTCGGGTAAGTCGAACCACTGGGACTGCGCTAGTCTTAAGGCAACCTAAGTATCTAAAGTCATTTTAGAGTGATGAGGGGTTTATAAAGGGTTTGTGTGTTTGTCACTAAACTAAGAAATTAAAATGCATAAAACAATAGATTACAATGAAATTGAAGAAGTGAGATACAAGTAGAAAAGACTAGGGAGATGAATCCGTCTCCATCCCTATACACATGCTAGATTAGAACTAATTAAGGGGAAAAATAACATATAATGGTCAAGAATTACATAACAACACATGGTTGCCATGTAATTGATCAAGAAGTACATTAAGTCTCAAACAAGTATAATCTATCAAAAGGGTAAACATGCTTAGACTACCCAACTAAGGTGTAGCTTATACACATTTACTTAAATGAAAGACTATCAAGTTCTTGACAAAATGATGAAGCACATGGAGCTAAAGATTAAGCATACACCATCAAAGGATTTCCTAAGCAATGGTCTATCAAAGTCACCTATCAACATGCCATGAAACCATTTCATAACCTTGTTCCCATTCTCACCATGAAAACTCAAGCAAAAAGATTAATACAAGACATCACCTAACATAAGATAATGAGCTTGAAGAAATCATCCATACATATATAAACATTCATTACACCAAATGAAGTGCTCTTAGCTATGAAAAAGACCATAAATATACATTGCAATCCCCCAATATAGACTACCCTAGGACATGCTTACAAGGGAGGGACTTCATCACCTCCCTAGAGAAAGAGTTAGTTACCCATTGCTAAGCTAGAAGAAGGAAGAAGCTCCATCCAAGACTCCATTTTCGTGCTCCTTCCTTTGCTTGAAGAACTCCTCTCTTTTTCTCCTTTTTCTCTCTCCTCTATCTTGCTAGAATATATCCTCTTATGCATGTGGCCCTTAGTTGCCTTATGTCTTACAACCAAGCTCTCTCTCTCCTCCCAAGACATTCCCAACCACTCCATAAAGAAGGAGGGTGGAAAATGTGGAAACCAATGCACAGGTGGGCTGAAGAGGAAGAGTCCCGAGCTGCATTTTGCCTGAATCTCGAGTGCTCAAAATAGGGCCTCGAGCACTCGAAATTGGAGCAGATTGCTCCATTCTTGCTTTGCTTCGCCCGGACCTACTTTGGTAAAATGGCTATAACTTTGTGCTCCAAACTGTGCATGATGATCTGTTTGAAGATTTGGAGAGCTGATTCATAGCTTTAAAAACTTCATGTTTTGATAAAGACCCAATTCTCAAGTCTGGTTGGTCGAAAATGGGGAGAAAGGCAGCACTTCAGTGCTGCCAGGCAGTTCTGCGCACCTCTGGTAAGAAGATCATAACTCTCTGATCTGAACTCTGAATGACAAACCGCTTGAAGATTTGGAAAGCTGATTCCGAGCTCTAAATCTTTCATGTTATGATGGAAGTCCAGTTCTTGAGTTTACTAGGTCAAAAATGGCAACAAAAGTCAGGTTCTACTGCTGCCAGAATTTCAGAATTGGCACCCTTTTTGTTCAAAATTCCACAAGGCATCATTTTTGCTTCCTTTTTGCAATTTAACCTGAAAATGTACAAAAACATGCAAATGGAGATAATCTACATAAAATAATCAATTAATGGACTTTGTTAATGTAATTTAGGGTGCTTGAATATACAGTATTCGATGCTTATCAGTATACCAGTGCAACTAAGGCATACAATGATCGGGACTTGAATTATCCGAAGTGGGTGGCATGCCCCCCAAACTTGGGATTAACTGTGGTCCTAAAAATTGGCACTTGGATAAACTCATCAGATAACAAAATGGGATAGTCAGTGCACAGTGGACATGCAAGTATAAATGGGATAAACAGATAAAGAGATGAGAGAGGCATAAGGGTGGCCCTGAAAAATCGGGTAGCACTCTCTCACTGAAGTTACTGTGATGCACCTGATGGAGTTAAACATTCAAATATAAGAACATAATCGTATGACATCCATAATAAAAGCATTGATAAATGAAATGAAGTACTGGTACATTAAAAGATCTAAGCCGACAGACCAGCTGCAAATATGATATATAGTATCAAAAATAGAGTATCAAAGATAGAGAAGGATCATAAAAAGATAAAAAGAACTAGGGGCTCAGGATGATGAGGTAGGACGGGCAGGTCGGGCTCCACGGATATCTCTGGATAGATCTTGGAGCATAGCCGTGACATCCATGTGGAAGGTAGCAAAATCAGCTCTGTGGGCCATAAGATCAGCTCTGTGGGCCGTAAGATCAGCTCGCATAGCAACAACAACATCCTTAAGAGTCTGTCGGCGTACTCCAAAGCCAGGGCTCTGATCTGGAGCCTCAGGTATAGAAGAATTAGAAGACTGAGAATCCTGAGTCTACTCCTACTCGTGAATGGGTGACCTAGCTGGAGAGTGCTGCTCCTCCTCATCTGCAGGTTACTCCAAATCATGTCCATACTCTCGGCAGCTGGATCGACTGGTGCGTCGTCTGCTCCTGGATATGCTGCTGCTGGGGCTGCCTCTGCCTCCTCCTCCTCTAAATCCTCTGCTGCCTGTATAGTGTGTTCCTGAAGACGCCCAATGATGGCATTGTAGCTCTTGTCCCAATCCTTCTTCTGGAAGGAATAGGATCCTGTCTCTGGGCGCTCCCGTGGATGGAATGGGTAGCGCTGGTCAATAAGAATCTGGGTGATGAGGTGACCAAAAGGAAGGAACTTGGGCCGCTTGGGCTGCTCCTTGCTAATATAGGTGCCATACAGCTGCCTCATCACGGTCCAGATGAGTGCGGGAATGGACACCCAGTACCCTGTGTAGAATGCGTAGAGGGCTGTCAAATAATCTCCTCGCCGCTAAATCTTGTGGCCAGCCATTTTAATGTTCTAAAAGATATCGAAATCAACAAACCACAGGTCGTCTAGAAGATATGTGCGGGTGGCGAAAGTTTCGCCAGCGGCATGTTGACCTATTAAAGCAACTGCCATGTCAGCATAAGAAGGCCTGTATAGCCTCGGATAGAGCTCCTGAAGCTCTAGAGGGCATCTGTGTGGACAATGGCATGATCTGGAAAGTGTGTCCACAGTGATAGTAATCTGGTGGCCATCAATATAAGTGACCATCTCTGCTATAGTGCGCGGGGACGGTCGGAGGTTCTGGAAGAACACTCGGACAAGCCTCAGATAGACGGGCTCAGTGACTGGGGCAAAAATAGCTGAAAGGCCCCTCCGAACAATATCATCATAACTTGGTCGGGTCAGCACCAATTGGGAAAAGAAATTTATGTCAAAGAATGACTCGTGGGCCACGGTCATCTGTGTATATCTTGGCAATGGCCAGTCAAGCTGGCGAGCTCGCTGAGCTGGTTGAGGTGGTGGAGATGGTGATGGGGTATGCTCAACCTCAGCCTGATCCGAAGATGGAGACGGACACGTTGTAAACTCAGCCTGAGCCTGAGATGTAGAAGTAATATGCTCATCCTCAGTTGTATAAAAGGGCTTTGCTGGCTCGGCTGTCCTATGCCGAATACGTCTCTGTGATCTCGGAGGTCCGTGTTGCCTGTTGGCAACAGTCTTCCTCTTAACCATGGCCTGTAAAAAGGAAAAGAAACACTTGCAATGGAAGTTAGTGCCAGAATAAAGAATTGAAAGCACAATATAGACACATGTATGTCAAAGAAGATAGACAAAATAGTTATGACATGAATCTATGCAAGTGATAAAATGTGAAGCATGCTAAGCAATATAAGTATGAAATGCATCCAATGTGGAATATCACAGGCATTGGGCATAAATAAGATAGCATGAACACAATACATGATGAATGAAGTGTGTATTCGAGATCTGTGAAGTTCGATCGATCGTAAAAAGAAGTGAGATTTTGGGTCAAAAGTTTGATCGATCGAAAGTAAGTGAGATCGATCTCATAATTTTGATCAATCAGGACACAAGTTTGATCGATCGAACTGTGCGACGATGAAAACGAAAGGTCTCAAATCTGAGAAAATGGAAGCACGGGGCCCACACGAACGTGTTTGTGGGCCCTTCGACACATCAAATCAACAAATAACAACACCTAAGCAAGGCCCATACTCCCAAATCGAAATCAAAATATCAAAAATATATACACATAAATACATATATATACATATATTTATAGAAATGCTTCAAGCTTCAACAATGGAGGATTTCATCATCAATATATCATGGATTCAACATTTAGGACATGGATACATGAAATCGAAGCTTGAATCAACATAAGAGGGTTTGGATCTTACCTAAAATCAATGAGAGAGAAGATGAGATGCGAAGGGGGATGATGCGAATCCGAGAGAAGAGAGAGAGTGTATGGTCACTAAATCTTGCCGGAGAACTCGCCGGAGGTGGGGAAGATGGAGAGGGCAGTGTCGGCGACGACAGGTTGGGGGTTAGGGTTTGAAGAGAGGGTTGGATCGATCTATGTAATCGATCTTAAAAACCCTCGGATATATTTTTAAAAACATTCCCCGATTAGTTCGATCGATTGAACCTCAACTAAGATCGATCGAACTTTCTCTTCTTCTTTTTCTTTTTTTTTTTTTTTTAATAATTAAAAACTAAAACTAAAAATTAAAAATTAAAATTGAAAAATAGAAAATATTTTTGGGATTTTTGAAAAATAAAAATAAAAATAAAATCTTTTTGTTATTTTTGGAAAATAAAATAAAATAAGATATTTTTGGATTTTAGAAATTGAAAAAGTCAAAACAAAGTCACACAATGAAATGGAGAACTAAGATCGATCAGAACAAGAGTTCGATCGATCAGACAGAGAGTAAGAATATGCAGGTTTTTGGTTCAGAAAATTTGGCTAAGTGTTGGAACTTGAGATCAATCGAACTACTAAGTTGGATCAATCGAAGAACTTCAGATCGATCTTGAAATGTTTTCGATCGATTTGACAGAGAGTGGTTTAGATGCAGGTTCTGCAGTCTAAAAATTATTCTAAGTGTTAAAACTCAAGATAGATCAAAAGGAGTTGGATCAATCGAAACTCCTATGATCGATCTAATAATTTTTCGATCGATCAGACAGAGAAAAAAACATATGCAGGTTGGATGTAGGTCAAAAATTTTTTCTAAGTGTTGGCTGCAGATGGGAGTTTGATCGATCGATCGAAATCCAGAGTTGGATCAATCGAACTCATGCAGAATGGTCAAAACTGATATGAAAGCTCATGCAATCCTCACCAAAGTTCCTTTCAATGCATGTGAACCAAAAACAAGTATCTAGACTTCGCAAGAAATGAAATTTAAAATAGAAATGGGGGAGGAATAGGGTTTTGACACCCTACGACTGCTTTTGCTAGTCTTTAACGTCTCTAGCAAGACGTTGGGCTCTTTTAGCCCGGATCAAAGATCTTGTTGTTCATCCCCTCCTTAATGGGGTGATGGATGCTTTGAGCTCCACCCAACAAATGGTTCTTGGAAGAACTTGTTGGATTAAACTCAAACAAAGGTTTTGGTCCTTTGTCCAAACAATCCTTGGGCTTCCATGCCCTTTCAAAACAAGAATTTGAAACAATGCTATGAGAATGCAAGGTTAAAGATGGTCCCTTTGAAACTTTTGTCTTACCTAAAAGCTCAATTTCTTCACATGGTTGATCAAGACATTTTTCTACAACATTAACCTCTCCTTCATACTTGTCAAATGAGTTAGGGGTTGGATTGAATATATTCAACTTCATTTTCATGTGGCCAAAAGAGATCTTCATTACCCCCGTCCTACAATTGATGTTGACATTTGAGGTTGCCAAGAAGGGACGGCCAAGGATAACAGGAATTTGGCTCTTAGGATTTGAAACCGGTTCCATGTCAATGACAACGAAATCAACCGGGAAGAAAAATTTATCAATTTTAATCAAAACATCTTCAATGATACCCCTAGGCTTCTTAATGGATCGGTTGGCAAGTTACAAAACTACCGACATCTGTTTTAATTCACCTAAGCTTAGTTTGACATAAACCGAGTATGGAAGAAGGTTAACACTTGCTCCTAAGTTAAGAAGTGCCCGATTAATGATATGATCACCAATGATGCATGATGTAGTGGGTGAACCGGGGTCGTTAAACTTTGGGAGAGTGTTGTGTTGCAAAATTGAGCTCACTTGCTCAGTCAAAACCACTTTTCTTGGTGCTTGGCTTTTGTTCTTCCTCTTTTGGGTGCAAATATCTTTTAAAAACTTGGCATAAGCCGGTATTTGCTTGATTGCATCCAAAAGTGGAAGATTAACTTTCACTTGCCTAAACATTTCCAAAATTTCATTGGTCTTAACCTTTTGCTTTTCTTTTGAGATGGACCCTTTCAAGGCGTCCAAAAATAGAGCTTTTTCAAACACTTTTTCAGAATTTTCTTTCAAAGCCTCTTCAACACAAGAAGTTTTCGAATCATGTTTCAATTCACTTTTCAACAAAACATTTTCACAATCATTTTTCAAAACTTCTTTTTTGAAACACATTTTTCAAGACTTTTTTCAATGAATCATTTTCAAGATCACTTCTCAAATCACATTTTTCAGCTTTCTTATTCATAAGATTATGAACATGCAATGAAGGAGGAATAAAATGTGAAACGAGATGGGTGACAACTTGTGGTTGCACCGGTTCACTCTCTTCATTGGACATTCCAACTTGATTGTCCACAACTCTACCACTCCGCAAGGTGGTCACCGCAATGACATGTTCTATAGTACACCCTTCCAATAAGGATTGGGTTTCCACAACGCATTGTTACTTAAGCGGGGCATTCATAGGCATCTTTCCCTTCTCTCTAGCATTAAGAGTGCTAGCTATTTGCCCTACTTGGGTTTCTAGCTTTGCAATAGATTGAGAGTGAGAATGAAGCAATTGTGTGTTTGCCTCTAAAGTGCCCAAAACATTTAAAACTTTCTCTTCAACAGCGGGACTTCTAGCATTACCTTGAGAATAAGATTGGTTGGGAAAATGAGAATTAGAAAATTGATTCCCTTGTGATTGATATGGCCTATAACTTTGGGATCCTTGGTTTTGAAGTGGATGTGGAATGTAATTCCTTTGAAAACCGCCTTGGGAAGGGTTTGAGCCTTCTCCTTGGTTTTTCCAAGAGAAATTCGGATGATTTCTCCAACTTGGATTATAATGTGTACCATAAGGATTTCCCCCTTGATTCACAAAAGTTGCATTGACTTGGTCATTAGGTTCATTTTGCGCTTGTCCATGAGGACAATGAAAAGTAGAATGAAGAACACTGGAACAAGTCATACAAGATTCATTTGATGCACGATGAGAATGGTTAGTGTAGGAAGATACTTGGTTCACCGAGTTTTGGTTAATCAAAAATTGATCAAACCTTTGAGATAGAGATTTCATCTCGGCGGCTATCTCATTTGAATGGTCGACTTGATGTAAGCCAACAGTCTTCCTACCTTGTGTATTTCTACCATTCTTTGAAGACAATGTTCTATGTAATGAATTCTCACTCATACTTTCATAAAGACGCCATACATCATCCTCATGCCTATCAATATAAGAACCACCCATGGAAGCATCAACCATACCCTTGTAATTGTTCGATAAGTTCTCAAAGAAATATTGAACTAATTTCCATTTGGGCATGTCATGATGTGGACACTTCCTAAGCAATTCATTGAAGAAATGTCCATGCCTCATGAAACGTTTCCCCATCCCCATGTGTAAACTCTCTAATGGACGTTCTCATGGCATTGGTCTTTGAAACCGGATAGTACTTCTTCAAAAACTCTTGTTGCATTTCTGCTCAAGAAGTGATTGAAAAAGGCCTAAGATTGTTGAACCAATATTTTGCCTTGTCTTTAAGGGTGAATGGAAAAATTTTAAGCCTTAAGACTTCTTCCGGCATGTCCGTGTATTTCACGATAAAACAAACTTCAAGGAACTCATCCAAATGCTTATAAGGTTCTTCACTAGGCAGTCCATGAAAGTTAGGAAGCATTTGAATGGTTTGTGCTTTGATTTCATAATGATGTGCTCTAAATGGTGGTAATTGGATGCATGTAAGTGCATTATAGTCATTTAGCACATAATGGTCTCTTAAAGCAAGTGGTGGGTTAGCTACTGTTAGCTACTTGAGGTGCAACATGAACACCTTGATTTTGAATTCCTTGATTAATGATGGGAGGTTGTGGGGCATACATTGGCCTTGGCATTCCCAATGGAACTTGGCCTTATTGTTGAGGTTGGTGAATGTATGCCCTAGGGATGCCTGTTGGGAAACGTGCAAGTTTTAAAAACTTTTCGAGGGATTTTGATTCATAGATCTTGATTCATCACATAGAGACAAGTTTTATGCAAAAATAAAAATATGATGTATCATTCAATTAATGGATTGAATACTTACATCAAAGGTCTGAGTAAACCTTTAAAACTTTCCTCTAAAGTGAATGTTCTCACTTATTGTAAATCCCTTAGCAAGATGCCTTCTCCTTGGATCTCCATCTTCTTGGTAATTATTTTGCCTTTAGGAATAACTCATAAGCCTCCATGAATTACCTTGGAAAACTAGGCTTGTGGGAGCCTCTATTAGATGAGACCATAAACCCTAATTTTCTAGAGAGAGAAAATTTATTCCTTTTTCCTTCTCATAAAAATCACACCCTAAAATATACATAAACCATGTATATTTATAGGCAACATAAAAATAAAGAAAAGGAAACAACAAATCCTTCTCCATCTCTAATTCATATGTCTCAAATCTAATATGATTCCAATATCAAGTTGGGCTATGAGTGAGAATCCATTGGGCCTATTATTTTATTGGCTACAATGAATTAATAATTGGCCCGGTCCATGGACCCAATTCAATTAATTCATAAATTAATTTCTACTCCACTAAAAGAAATTAATTGAACTCCAATTAAATAATAAATAACCTCTAAGTCAATATTGCACTTTGACCCCTCTATGCATAATTAGTTATCGGATAAATATAGCCATCAATCCGACTACTTAATTAATATATTTATTTTGGTACCTTTGATTATTTCTAGCTCGATCACAATAAAACATTTGTTTGACAAAAATAATAATTTAAATAAATAAATATATAATAAATCATTTTTGTCTAAAAACACACGAAGGCATTCGAATTTACTTTGTGATCAACCATAATCAATACAAAATAAGTACAAGTAGTAATGATGCAAATATTGAAAATATAACCCTCTAACTATTAATTACATAACTACCCAAAGTGTCGGTCTAAGGATCCCGAAGAATCCGCCGAACAAATCAAAGTAATTATGAATTAATAAAAGAGTCTATACTTTTCTCATGCTTAAGAGTCAAATGCCATGACGGTGATAGGGAGTAATTGCATACGACGGCTCTCGCAATATATCTCAACCTAACGCGGATCCAGTTCAAGTCTTAATTAATTATGAGTCCATCCATAATTACCGACTATGAACAATTTATAATTACTATTTATATATCATGCATTGATTGTCATCACATACATATATATAAATATTTCTTGTAATTACATGGACACTATCAATTTCATAGTGAATCGAAATATAATACATTGAATTCACCAATTATATAAATCATAAATATTTCAGATATGTCAGGAACATATGTCACTACAATCCAGATAGGAATTTGCTATGCCAGGGCATATAAATCCCAACAGCTCCCACTTGCCCTCATAGCCAATTCAAATTGCACCTAACTCCAATATTATCCAGATGATGATCAAAATTATTGATCAATGACACCTTTGATAATGGATCAACAAAGTTGTGTTCCAATGCAATGTTCTAACTACAAGTGCATTTTCTTGCCGGACAATATCATGTAGAACATGATACTTCCTCTCAGTGTATCTTGTTCCTCTATGGAACCTTGGGTCATTGGTTTGGACTACTTCTGCACTATTGTTACAACATAGCTCAATAGGCAGGCTAGTATACTCCACAACCTCTAAATCAGTGAGATCAAACTAATAGGCTTCATTTGCCGCCTTTAAGGCTGCAATATATTCCACCTACAGGTTTGAGTCAGCAATTGAAATCTGCTTGACAATCTACCAACTGATTTCCCTTCCATTAAGTGAACATACACTAAGTCATGAACCTCATAGTATCTACTTCTGATTGAAAATCAGAACTAGCATACCTGACTAAGACCATATCATCACATCCATAAATGAATATGATATCATTGGTTCTCCTTAGGTACTTAATGATATTTTTCACAATAGACCAGTTGTCAAGTCCAGTATTGGACTGATCTCTACTGACTATCCCTACTATGTAGCGGATGTCCTGTTTGGTATAGACCATGGCATATATGAGACTCTCATATGCCGAAACATATTGTTCCAGTCTCATTTGCTCAATCTCCTCTGCTAGTCTTGAAAAACTACTTACTAGAGAGAGCGATCCATATCAATAAAGCAAGAACTCATTCTTTGAGTTATGCATACCAAACCTGGTCAAAACTTTATCAATGTAGGATTATTAAGATAAGCCTATTTTCCTTTTAACCTGATCTTGCAAAAGCTTGATCCTAGGAATATAGCTTACATCTTGAAATTCCTTCATTTAAAAGTAATTGAACAACTACCTTTTAATTGATGACAAAACTTCCACGTCATTATAAATGAGTAGGATGTCATCAATATATAGAATTAAGAAAAATAATAACATTCCCTTGTACACTCATGATTTATTCACTAAGAAATCTTCTGGTATCTTTTTGTAGATTAACTTGCCTTCCATAGGAATCACCCTACTAGAAAGTTCTACAAGATCCCAGAATTTATTAGAATACATAGATTCCAACTCTGATTTCATAGTAACTCACCAAAACGATCTGTATTCACATCGGTTCACGCTTCCGTGTAGCTTACTGGGTCCAACTCATGTTTAACAGGGATGTCCATAATGGTCTCACCTAAAAACATGATTCTGTCGAATTGGATGATAATCCTCCCACTACATCAATGTACCGATGCAAGAATCTGTGTAGTAGATGATGCTAATGCATCAATAGGGAATTCATATATTATTCTCAATCTCTATAATAAGTGTGTTCACATGTGGTACATCTGGTACTCATACCAAATTCTCTAACATTATGCTACTAGGTATGTGATTCATAATATGATTCTCCTATAGATAAACAGTGAGTGAAAACAATTAACTTTTATCTTTGAGATCATAAAATAATCCATCCTAGTGACATTTAGAGTAGCTATCAAATCTAGCATGCCTATGATCTGCTTCCAACTTACTTGTCCATATCAAGCGCACGATTCAAACTAATATTTAGTAAAAAAACACAGCTCAACGGTATCCTTGAGACAGACTAAGATGGAATGCAGTTCATAATGTGCATCGATGTCATTAACGCTAAACTCTTAAATGAAAGAGATAATGTAGCATAGCTGATCATAGATCTACCCATGTTAAGTGGAATTCTGTTATTCCTATTTGACACCTAAATACATTTAGCGTCAATTGCGGAAAACTGGTACATAATACCCTCATTGACCATATAGTCTTTGCACTATCCCAAGAAATACTCATATCCTCGATCAGACTGAAGTGTCTTGATAAGTTTACCTAATATGTGTTCCACATCAGTCTTAACCTTTTCAGAAAATACCAAGAGTTTAAGACCTGTGTCGCAACAGGTAAATTTATCCAAAACGTGAGTAATCTTGATTGGATGTTCATAAGACTACACGTGTACGTGTGTACCGACTCCAATTGTTCTTTATGTCTATTTCATTTGGCTGATTAAGCCCTTAGAGTTATCTATCCTTCAAGACAAGATTCACAAGTTTGGTTTAGGCTCCTCTGCCTCACTAGGTAATAAACCTTCTTTAACCAATCTTTAAATCTCATTTTGATTGATTACAACCCAAAAATAGACACCAAAAAAATACAATGAGTCAGGAATAACAAATTTTCTCTTAACATTCAATCTAGAAGATGCAACATTAGTTTCTACATCCTGCAAATCTTAAGAGCTTGTGATTATAGTATATTAACCATCTTTCAATGCACCAGAAGCAATCGCATATCTATTCAATTTTATAAAACCAGTTTTACAAAATAACGATCTAGTTTTTATAAACCAAAAGTGAAATAAGAATGAGATTGCGTTTCACTTCTGTGCATAAAGATAGTTCTCTAATACTAATATCCTTATACTCTCTAATTTCAGATGTAATACTCCCACTGACTTAACTACAACCTTGGCATCAGGTCAAAAGATAAATATATATCCATATCATTAAGGCTTCTGGATTTCTAAAATCCTTACAATAAATTGCAAACATGTTTAGTGGCTCCAGAATCTATCCATCAGGAATTAATAGACGCAACCACATAACATGGCTCAATGATTAAATATATATTTTCCTATGCCACGTCATTGCTTAAACAGTTCGTCCTCTAGTGTTTTAGTTAGCGACAAAAGAAACAGTTTTCTTCGCCCTCAACAGACACTGCCTTATTCCCTTTAAACTTTTTGAATACCCATGTTTTGTGCTAGTCTAGTCCTATTATCATTCTTCTTCTTTGCTTTGCCCGTCCACTTGGGCCTAGAAGAAGATGGTATAGACTAGGTTAGATTGATAGAAACGCCCATACTCTTGATTATCCCTTCATCTGTTACCAATTCTATAAGAATATCAGCGAGTGTGAACTCAAACTGATTCCTTATTTAGTTCACTCTAACAGAATCGAACGAGTTTGGTAATAAGACAATAATCATGTCAACTTGAAACTTACCACCCAAGTCAGCCCTATTAATCTCCAGCTAATTTTAAATAATAAACAATCATTTTCCAAAATTTGATTTCAAACTGGAGTTCATGAGGCTATCTTGATGGTATTTAAATTTTACACAGTACTTAGGCATATGCTCTATCTAATCTCACCAAAATATCTCATTGACATTTAATATGATGCTTGAAGAAAATAAAATAATACAAATGTCAGCTTTGGAGTATATTCGAGCTAAACTCTAGAATATTGCACCAAGTCATATCATTTGCCTTATCTAATTTATTAAAAGCATTAATGTCAAATTTGGTATTTCAAAGTAAAAGAGATAGGTATAGGAGTAATAAACACATTTTGTACCCTTACGTTGTGAATAAAATATCTAAGTTCATTTTCCAGTCATTATAAATAAGGTCCAATATCATAGAATATGTAAGCAAGCAGATAAAATGGATTAAACATAATTCATCTGAATATAAATGCATTCATACAACATGCAAGGTGAATTATTAATTCTGTCATGCATATTTAAAATTAAAATGAGTTTGTTAGCCACATAATATAATAAATCTCAATCGAACAAGAGATCATTATCATTATTGGTGAACAATCCCTTTTAATTAATGCGGGTCCCTCAACTCTGTAGCATAATAAATCAACCAATCAATATGTCAATAACTTATCCTGTTGGAGGAGTTCATTATTACTATTATTGAGATTCAATTGCTATTAGGCGAGCACTTCCATTAAAATAATAATATGTGGGTCCCTTAACCACTGCATGAAAAATCGGATAACCAATACATCAATAACTTATTCGGTTGGCGAAGTTCATTATTGTTATTGGCGGGCAAATCCCATCATTTCCATATCTCTTAAGACAATGCCTTGTCTATCTATATGAAATGATTTCCGATTATGTTTAGCCTTTCTAAAATCACCTAGTATAGACCACTCCGTTGGGGAGCTAACACTATTGATTTTAGATTGAGTGTATAACGTTATTAATGCTCTAATAAAAATAAAACATTAAATATGTTGTCATTATAATCTAGACTCTTTAAATCATGCGTAGGGCCTTATTTTTAAAGATCTAATTACAATGAACATTTAATATTTGTATTTTCACGAGACAACCATTCTTGTAATATTAAGACTCTTCAAATCATGCGTGGGGCCTTATTTTTGAAGATCTAATTACAATGGTGTTAATAACGAAGGCCATGGGGCAATGTATAAAAATCCCCGCTCCCACTCAATTTTTAATCATTCATAATTAGGGTTTTCATTTTATTCATTTACATGATATAATGCATGCAAAACGTCTTGATTTTAATCCAATTAAATTTAGAAAATATTTGGACTTTAAACGATTCACTAATATTTAATTTGAAGCACACTTTAAAAACAATTTACAAAAAATAATTTTGCGTTTCCCAATAAGTGCCCTCAAATTAATTAGTAATCAGATCCAATTAATTTTCATAACTTAATTAATATAAATCAAGCCATTTAAATAAATATCATGGATCCAATGCATGAATAATAATTAATAATCAATTATCTATTCCATGCATCACATACATCAATAAATAATTAAACCACAGACAGAAACAATTTAAATGGCCAATGGATTTAGCTTTTAACATTTAATTGCTCTAAGTATTGCCCGAGGGTCCTCCATCCACTTGCAAACACCCGTAGGAGACAAGAATGCGCCTGAAGAAGCATAACAGTGCCTTGAACAAGCCTGAAGGACCCCACACGCGCTCCCACGCGCCTAGGGGAGCTGCCAGGTCAAGACACGCGCCCCCACGCGCTTGCACGCGCCTGGGGCGCGTGGGAGCACCTCCA
This sequence comes from Cornus florida, assembly GCF_030987335.1. Classification (NCBI taxonomy): domain Eukaryota; kingdom Viridiplantae; phylum Streptophyta; class Magnoliopsida; order Cornales; family Cornaceae; genus Cornus; species Cornus florida. Next base: position 52,608,978 of record NW_026775574.1, on the reverse strand, counting down.
CGTGCCTGCACGCGCGCGTGGAAGAGGTTGACTTGTGCTGGCGCGTGCTTCTCACGCGCCAGCAAACTGATGACCCTGGCGCGTGCTCCTCATGCGCCAGGTGTATTATGTTGGTGCTGCACTTGATTGCAGCCCTTGATCAACGGTTGTGGATCTGGTTGCATGGTCCTGCGTTGCACCGGATCCTATCTCTTCCTCCGGTCCTGCCTCCTGCCGCCGGCGAGCCTCCGGTCACCGGAAAACCGCCATTAATTCCGGAAAAATTAATAAAAATTTCCAGAAATTAAATTTAGGCCCTAAAAATTTCAGAAAAATTCCAGAAAATTTCTAAAGAATCCCAGAAAATTCCTGAAGCCTAATTTAACCCTTTTAGACCTTCTTGAAGCTTCATAGCATCCTTTGATGAATATTACATGGCTTTAAAAATATTTACAACTTGAAATACAATGGGAAAAATAAATTACATCATTGAACTTTCAAACGGCTAAATCAAAGCCATAATTACATTCATCCACAGATAAAATTACATTCAATATTCCTATAAGCTTCATCCATGGCCCAAAACACATATCATCATCCATTCAAAATTATACATACATCATCATGTATCAATATATATCAATATATTAATTCATACATCAACATACATCAATAAATAAATATATGCATATCAAAATTGGATCCATGAATGATGAATTTTCATAAAATCATGATCTCTAATAATGAATCAAACCATGCTCTGATACCACTGTTGGGAAACGTGCAAGTTTTAAAAACTTTTCGAGGGATTTTGATTCATAGATCTTGATTCATCACATAGAGACAAGTTTTATGCAAAAATAAAAATATGATGTATCATTCAATTAATGGATTGAATACTTACATCAAAGGTCTGAGTAAACCTTTAAAACTTTCCTCTAAAGTGAATGTTCTCACTTATTGTAAATTCCTTAGCAAGATGCCTTCTCCTTGGATCTCCATCTTCTTGGTAATTATTTTGCCTTTAGGAATCACTCATAAGCCTCCATGAATTACCTTGGAAAACTAGGCTTGTGGGAGCCTCTATTAGATGAGACCATAAACCCTAATTTTCTAGAGAGAGAAAATTTATTCCTTTTTCCTTCTCATAAAAATCACACCCTAAAATATACATAAACCATGTATATTTATAGGCAACATAAAAATAAAGAAAAGGAAACAATAAATCCTTCTCCATCTCTAATTCATATGTCTCAAATCTAATATGCCAATTATGCCAAATTCATTATGCCAATTATTTTATTGGCTACAATGAATTAATAATTGGCCCGGTCCATGGACCCAATTCAATTAATTCATAAATTAATTTCTACTCCACTAAAAGAAATTAATTGAACTCCAATTAAATAATAAATAACCTCTAAGTCAATATTGCACTTTGACCCCTCTATGCATAATTAGTTATCGGATAAATATAGCCATCAATCCGACTACTTAATTAATATATTTATTTTGGTACCTTTGATTATTTCTAGCTCGATCACAATAAAACATTTGTTTGACAAAAATAATAATTTAAATAAATAAATATATAATAAATCAGTTTGTCTAAAAACACACGAAGGCCTTCGAATTTACTTTGTGATCAACTATAATCAATACAAAATAAATACAAGTAGCAATGATGCATAATTAGTTATCGGATAAATATAGCCATCAATCCGACTACTTAATTAATATATTTATTTTGGTACCTTTGATTATTTCTAGCTCGATCACAATAAAACATTTGTTTGACAAAAATAATAATTTAAATAAATAAATATATAATAAATCAGTTTGTCTAAAAACACACGAAGGCCTTCGAATTTACTTTGTGATCAACTATAATCAATACAAAATAAATACAAGTAGTAATGATGCAAATATTGAAAATATAACCCTCTAACTATTAATTACATAACTACCCAAAGTGTCGGTCTAAGGATCCCGAAGAATCCGCCGAATAAATCAAAGTAATTATTAATTAATAAAAGAGTCTATACTTTTCTCATGCTTAAGAGTCAAATGCCATGACGGTGATAGGGAGTAATTGCATACGACGGCTCTCGCAATATATCTCAACCTAACGCGGATCCAGTTCAAGTCTTAATTAATTATGAGTCCATCCATAATTACTGACTATGAACAATTTATAATTACAATTTATATATCATGCATTGATTGTCATCACATACATATATATAAATATTTCTTGTAATTACATGGACACTATCAATTTCATAGTGAATCGAAATATGATACATTGAATTCACCAATTATATAAATCATAAATATTTCAGATATGTCAGGAACATATGTCACTACAATCCAGATAGGAATTTGCTATGCCAGGGCATATAAATCCCAACAGCTCCCACTTGCCCTCATAGCCAATTCAAATTTCACCTAACTCCAATGTTATCCAGATGATGATCAAAATTATTGATCAATGACACCTTTGAAAATGGATCAACAAAGTTGTGTTCCAATGCAATGTTCTAACTACAAGTGCAGTTTCTTGCCGGACAATATCATGTAGAACATGATACTTCCTCTCAGTGTATCTTGTTCCTCTATGGAACCTTGGGTCATTGGTTTGGACTACTTCTGCACTATTGTCACAACATAGCTCAATAGGCAGGCTAGTATACTCCACAACCTCTAAATCAGTGAGATCAAACTAATAGGCTTCCTTTGCCGCCTTTAAGGCTGCAATATATTCCACCTACAGGTTTGAGTCAGCAATTGAAATCTGCTTGACAATCTTCCAACTGATTTCCCTTCCATTAAGTGAACATACACTAAGTCATGAACCTCATAGTATCTACTTCTGATTAAAAATCAGAACTAGCATACCTGACTAGGACCATATCATCACATCCATAAATGAATATGATATCATTGGTTCTCCTTAGGTACTCAATGATATTTTTCACAATAGACCAGTTGTCAAGTCCAGTATTGGACTGATCTCTACTGACTATCCCTACTATGTAGCGGATGTCCTGTTTGGTATAGACCATGGCATATATGAGACTCTCATATGCCGAAACATATTGTTCCAGTCTCATTTGCTCAATCTCCACTGCTAGTCTTGAAAAACTACTTACTAGAGAGAGCGATCGATATCAATAAAGCAAGAACTCATTCTTTGAGTTATGCATACCAAACCTGGTCAAAACTTTATCAATGTAGGATTATTAAGATAAGCCTATTTTCCTTTTAACCTGATCTTGCAAAAGCTTGATCCTAGGAATATAGCTTACATCTTGAAATTCCTTCATTTAAAAGTAATTGAACAACTACCTTTTAATTGATGACAAAACTTCCACGTCATTATAAATGAGTAGGATGTCATCAATATATAGAAATAAGAAAAATAATGACATTCCCTTGTACACTCATGATTTATTCACTAAGAAATCTTCTGGTATCTTTTTGTAGATTAACTTGCCTTCCATAGGAATCACCCTACTAGAAAGTTCTACAAGATCCCAGAATTTATTAGAATACATAGATTCCAACTCTGATTTCATAGTAACTCACCAAAACGATCTGTATCCACATCGGTTCACGCTTCCGTGTAGCTTACTGGTTCCAACTCATGTTTAACAGGGATGTCCATAATGGTCTCACCTAAAAACATGATTCTGTCGAATTGGATGATAATCCTCCCACTACATTAATGTACCGATGCAAGAATCTGTGTAGTAGATGATGCTAACGCATCAATAGGGAATTCATATATTATTCTCAATATCTATAATAAGTGTGTTCACATGTGGTACATCTGGTACTCATACCAAATTCTCTAACATTATGCTACTAGGTATGTGATTCATAATATGATTCTCCTATAGATAAACAGTGAGTGAAAACAATTAACTTTTATCTTTGAGATCATAAAATAATCCATCCTAGTGACATTTAGAGTAGCTATCAAATCTAGCATGCCTATGATCTGCTTCCAACTTACTTGTCCATATCAAGCGCACATGTGCAAGACTACCCCATATGTGCATATGATTCAAACTAATATTTAGTAAAAAAACACAGCTCAATGGTATCCTTGAGACAGACTAAGATGGAATGCAGTTCATAATGTGCATCGATGTCATTAACGCTAAACTCTTAAATGAAAGAGATAATGTAGCATAGCTGATCATAGATCTACCCATGTTAAGTGGAATTCTGTTATTCCTATTTGACACCTAAATACATTTAGCGTCAATTACGGAAAACTGGTACATAATACCCTCATTGACCATATAGTCTTTGCACTATCCCAAGAAATACTCATATCCTCGATCAGATCGAAGTGTCTTGATAAGTTTACCTAATATGTGTTCCACATCAGTCTTAACCTTTTCAGAAAATACCAAGAGTTTAAGACCTGTGTCGCAACAGGTAAATTTATCCAAAACGTGAGTAATCTTGATTGGATGTTCATAAGACTACACGTGTACGTGTGTACCAACTCTAATTGTTCTTTATGTCTATTTCATTTGGCTGATTAAGCCCTTAGAGTTATCTATCCTTCAAAACAAGATTCACAAGTTTGGTTTAGGCTCCTCTGCCTCACTAGGTAATAAACCTTCTTTAACCAATCTTTAAATCTCATTTTGATTGATTACAACCCAAAAATAGACACCAAAAAATTACAATGAGTCAGGAATAACAAATTTTCTCTTAACATTCAATCTAGAAGATGCAACATTAGTTTCTACATCCTGCAAATCTTAAGAGCTTGTGATTATAGTATATTAACCATCTTTCAATGCACCAGAAGCAATCGCATATCTATTCAATTTTATAAAACCAGTTTTACAAAATAACGATTTAGTTTTTATAAACCAAAAGTGAAATAAGAATGAGATTGCGTTTCACTTCTGTGCATAAAGATAGTTCTCTAATACTAATATCCTTATACTCTCTAATTTCAGATGTAATACTCCCACTGACTTAACTACAACCTTGGCATCAGGTCAAAAGATAAATATATATCCATATCATCAAGGCTTCTGGATTTCTGAAATCCTTACAATAAATTGCAAACATGTTTAGTGGCTCCAGAATCTATCCATCAGGAATTAATAGACGCAACCACATAACATGGCTCAATGATTAAATATATATTTTCCTATGCCATGTCATTGCTTAAACAGATCGTCCTCTAGTGTTTTAGTTAGCGACAAAAGAAACAGTTTTCTTCGCCCTCAACAGACACTGCCTTATTCCCTTTAAACTTTTTGAATACCCATGTTTTGTGCTAGTCTAGTCCTATTATCATTCTTCTTCTTTGCTTTGCCCGTCCACTTGGGCCTAGAAGAAGATGGTATAGACTAGGTTAGATTGATAGAAACGCCCATACTCTTGATTATCCCTTCATCTGTTACCAATTCTATAAGAATATCAGCGAGTGTGAACTCAAACTGATTCCTTATTTAGTTCACTCTAACAGAATCGAACGAGTTTGGTAATAAGACAATAATCATGTCAACTTGAAACTTACCACCCAAGTCAGCTCTATTAATCTCCAGCTAATTTTAAATAATAAACAATCGTTTTCCAAAATTTGATTTCAAACTGGAGTTCATGAGGCTATCTTGATGGTATTTAAATTTTACACAGTACTTAGGCATATGCTCTATCTAATCTCACCAAAATATCTCATTGACATTTAATATGATGCTTGAAGAAAATAAAATAATACAAATGTCAGCTTTGGAGTATATTTGAGCTAAACTCTAGAATATTGCACCAAGTCATATCATTTGCCTTATCTAATTTATTAAAAGCATTAATGTCAAATTTGGTATTTCAAAGTAAAAGAGATAGGTATAGGAGTAATAAACACATTTTGTACCCTTACGTTGTGAATAAAATATCTAAGTTCATTTTCCAGTCATTATAAATAAGGTCCAATATCATAGAATATGTAAGCAAGCAGATAAAATGGATTAAACATAATTCATCTGAATATAAATGCATTCATACAACATGCAAGGTGAATTATTAATTCTGTCATGCATATTTAAAATTAAAATGAGTTTGTTAGCCACATAATATAATAAATCTCAATCGAACAAGAGATCATTATCATTATTGGTGAACAATCCCTTTTAATTAATGCGGGTCCCTCAACTCTGTAGCATAATAAATCAACCAATCAATATGTCAATAACTTATCCTGTTGGAGGAGTTCATTATTACTATTATTGAGATTCAATTGCTATTAGGCGAGCACTTCCATTAAAATAATAATATGTGGGTCCCTTAACCACTGCATGAAAAATCGGATAACCAATACATCAATAACTTATTCGGTTGGCGAAGTTCATTATTGTTATTGGCGGGCAAATCCCATCATTTCCATATCTCTTAAGACAATGCCTTGTCTATCTATATGAAATGATTTCCGATTATGTTTAGCCTTTCTAAAATCACCTAGTATAGACCACTCCGTTGGGGAGCTAACACTATTGATTTTAGATTGAGTGTATAACGTTATTAATGCTCTAATAAAAATAAAACATTAAATATGTTGTCATTATAATCTAGACTCTTTAAATCATGCGTAGGGCCTTATTTTTAAAGATCTAATTACAATGAACATTTAATATTTGTATTTTCACGAGACAACCATTCTTGTAATATTAAGACTCTTCAAATCATGCGTGGGGCCTTATTTTTGAAGATCTAATTACAATGGTGTTAATAACGAAGGCCATGGGGCAATGTATAAAAATCCCCGCTCCCACTCAATTTTTAATCATTCATAATTAGGGTTTTCATTTTATTCATTTACATGATATAATGCATGCAAAACGTCTTGATTTTAATCCAATTAAATTTAGAAAATATTTGGACTTTAAACGATTCACTAATATTTAATTTGAAGCACACTTTAAAAACAATTTACAAAAAATAATTTTGCGTTTCCCAATAAGTGCCCTCAAATTAATTAGTAATCAGATCCAATTAATTTTCATAACTTAATTAATATAAATCAAGCCATTTAAATAAATATCATGGATCCAATGCATGAATAATAATTAATAATCAATTATCTATTCCATGCATCACATACATCAATAAATAATTAAACCACAGACAGAAACAATTTAAATGGCCAATGGATTTAGCTTTTAACATTTAATTGCTCTAAGTATTGCCCGAGGGTCCTCCATCCACTTGCAAACACCCGTAGGAGACAAGAATGCGCCTGAAGAAGCATAACAGTGCCTGGAACAAGCCTGAAGGACCCCACACGCGCTCCCACACGCCTAGGGGAGCTGCCAGGTCAAGACACGCGCCCCCACGCGTTTGCACGCGCCTGGGGCGCGTGGGAGCACCTCCACGCGCCTGCATGCGCGCGTGGAAGAGGTTGACTTGTGCTAGCGCGTGAGAAGCACCTCCACGCGCCTGCTCCTCACGCGCCAGGTGTATTCTGTTGGTGCTGCACTTGATTGCAGCCCTTGATCAACGGTTGTGGATCCGGTTGCATGGTCCTGCGTTGCACCGGATCCTATCTCTTCCTTCGGTCTTGCCTCCTGCCGCCGGCGAGCCTCCGGTCACCGGAAAACCGCCGTTAATTCCAGAAAAATTAATAAAAATTTCCCGAAATTAAATTTAGGCCCTAAAAATTTCAGAAAAATTCCAGAAAATTCCTGAAGCCTAATTTAACCCTTTTGGACCTTCTTGAAGCTTCATAGCATCCTTTGATGAATATTACATGGCTTCAAAAATATTTACAACTTGAAATACAATGGGAAAAATAAATTACATCATTGAACTTTCAAACGGCTAAATCAAAGCCATAATTACATTCATCCACAGATAAAATTACATTCAATATTCCTATAAGCTTCATCCATGGCCCAAAACACATATCATCATCCATTCAAAATTATACATACATCATCATGTATCAATATATATCAATATATTAATTCATACATCAACATACATCAATAAATAAATATATGCATATCAAAATTGGATCCATGAATGATGAATTTTCATAAAATCATGATCTCTAGTAATGAATCAAACCATGCTCTGATACCACTGTTGGGAAACGTGCAAGTTTTAAAAACTTTTCGAGGGATTTTGATTCATAGATCTTGATTCATCACATAGAAACAAGTTTTATGCAAAAATAAAAATATGATGTATCATTCAATTAATGGATTGAATACTTACATCAAAGGTCTGAGTAAACCTTTAAAACTTTCCTCTAAAGTGAATGTTCTCACTTATTGTAAATTCCTTAGCAAGATGCCTTCTCCTTGGATCTCCATCTTCTTGGTAATTATTTTGCCTTTAGGAATCACTCATAAGCCTCCATGAATTACCTTGGAAAACTAGGCATGTGGGAGCCTCTATTAGATGAGACCATAAACCCTAATTTTCTAGAGAGAGAAAATTTATTCCTTTTTCCTTCTCATAAAAATCACACCCTAAAATATACATAAACCATGTATATTTATAGGGAACATAAAAATAAAGAAAAGGAAACAACAAATCCTTCTCCATCTCTAATTCATATGTCTCAAATCTAATATGATTCCAATATCAAGTTGGGCTATGAGTGAGAATCCATTGGGCCTATTATTTTATTGGCTACAATGAATTAATAATTGGCCCGGTCCATGGACCCAATTCAATTAATTCATAAATTAATTTCTACTCCACTAAAAGAAATTAATTGAACTCCAATTAAATAATAAATAACCTCTAAGTCAATATTACACTTTGACCCCTCTATGCATAATTAGTTATCGGATAAATATAGCCATTCAATCCGACTACTTAATTAATATATTTATTTTGGTACCTTTGATTATTTCTAGCTCGATCACAATAAAACATTTGTTTGACAAAAATAATAATTTAAATAAATAAATATATAATAAATCATTTTGTCTAAAAACACACGAAGGCCTTCGAATTTACTTTGTGATCAACCATAATCAATACAAAATAAATACAAGTAGCAATGATGCTAATATTGAAAATATAACCCTCTAACTATTAATTACATAACTACCCAAAGTGTCGGTCTAAGGATCCCGAAGAATCCGCCGAACAAATCAAAGTAATTATTAATTAATAAAAGAGTCTATACATTTCTCATGCTTAAGAGTCAAATGCCATGACGGTGATAGGGAGTAATTGCATACGACGGCTCTCGCAATATATCTCAACCTAACGCGGATCCAGTTCAAGTCTTAATTAATTATGAGTCCATCCATAATTACCGACTATGAACAATTTATAATTACCATTTATATATCATGCATTGATTGTCATCACATACATATATATAAATATTTCTTGTAATTACATGGACACTATCAATTTCATAGTGAATCGAAATATAATACATTAAATTCACCAATTATATAAATCATAAATATTTCAGATATGTCAGGAACATATGTCACTACAATCCAGATAGGAATTTGCTATGCCAGGGCATATAAATCCCAACAATGCCTAGTGGTACTTGCATGTTATCATGATGCATATTAGGATGAAGAATGCCTTGTTGGTCTATGTGACTAAGGTCCTCAACATGATCATCATTATGGTCATCCATTGATAGATTGGTTCTATTTGAACTTCCTCTTCCCGTATGATTTCTAACAATGGATTCAGGATGCAAATCTAAAGGGATAAGTGTGATACCCCTCGGATCCGAGACACGGGTTGATCAGGCCCAGGCCCAAACCCGAGGGATATCAAACAATTAATATGTTATAACGAACATAGAATACGAAGTTTAAATAAGAAATAAATGTTTAACGCTGAAGGAAATCTAAAATATCAAATCCTTTAAATAATTATAAATTTAAAATCCAAAACTTCCAATAGTTTAACAACTCAGGAATCCATCTCTAGTGGACCCCTAAAAACTCCAAACTGAATGTAAGTAAAATGAAATATAAAATCCAAATCTAACATCTGGAAAGAAAATCCTACATCGTCGGGAGAATGGAAGATCGTCTCTGCTCAGCACGAACAAGCTCAAGCCTGGAACTGACGTACACCAGAAAAATAGGAGTGGGTCAGGCCCACGAACAAGTTCTAACCTACTATAATCCAAGCAGAGACTCGATACGCATATACACTCTAACCAACTCGACAATAACTATATAATCTGTGTTTATATATATATATATATATATATCCACACTATGGACTCTCACTGAACTATGATACGGGTCTCAACCTGAGTAGAAGGTAACATGCAAAATGCACCTTAGTGGGCATGACTACCTAAGCCTAACAAGGTACACCTCAACCAGCATAGCCAGTTACGCGTCCTATTACATATATGCTCCCTAACCGTTGACTCTAAGACTCAAGCTCAAGTCATGGTACCATAATAATATATTTAAAATCCGTTCACATTCATCCATAAGAAATCCAGTAAGTCGTTTAGCTTATTTAACTGCACAGACTTAAGTCGTTCAGCTTATTCAACCGCACAGACTTATACATAAGGAGGATTCTATTTTTGTGATCCGTTCCCTTATTCCAAAGTAGGTAGGACTTAGCAATTTGAGCTAATCCGAACCTAGTATGTCATTGTCCCATACCGGTACATATAATCCAATCCATCCACCAGTTGATAGCATACATAATCAATGCACATAACAACGGAAACATAATAAGCATAAATAGAAATATAGACTAACATGCTTACACCAGTAACTGATAGATCAAAATAATAAGATGTGTCAATTAATTCCATGATGAACATAAATTAAACAGATAAGCATCATGCTCATCCCATATCTTCGTTACAAATTATCATACTCTGAGCATGCAGATAATTTATTCTTCCCGTCCATAAAACCATGACAAGTCTAATAAAACTATATTAATTATCATGCTTGTTCGTCATTAATAATAATCATATTAATAAAATTTCCACTCACAGAGAATAAATAAATTAAGGTTCAGTAATTGAGAATTCCTCTGCACTGGAACAAAACACTTTCCGTCGAGACTTACCCGTGTTCAAGCTATAAAATCCTATTGGTTTATTAAGCATTAATCCACTCTCTTAAGTGTTAAATAGACTTAGAACATCTCAAAACACCCAAGAATAGCTTCCTACCAAATCTGGAAATTCCAAAATCCGAGTTCCACAGCCCAAACTGTCGGCCAAAAACCTAGAAAACCGAAGAATTGAAGTTGGAGCCGCCTCCAACCTAGATGGAGCCGGCTCTAAACCACTTTGAGCCACCTCCATCTCACTATAAGCCTACTCAAAGTCACTTTGAGCCGCCTCCAAATCCCTTTGAGCGTCCTCCTTCCTCCTCTCTTCGTATCTGCTTGTATCCTTCAATTGTGTCCTCTCCTACGACGTCCAGTGCATCTGTCTTAAGTTGCTAAGGCCTCTACTAGTTAAAGTTATGTTCCAGTGTGATCTAGAAAAATTTTATTACCTTAGTCATTCACCATCAACAATCAGATCAAGAATTATGCAACAAGAAGTTAGGATGAGCAGTTTTCCCTTCAAGAACACGCACTGTTCTAACTAACTCCACCATGTGAACCAGTGTAATATAAATGTTTCTCTGAGGTTTAAGAACTAATTTAACTCTTAATATACTAGTTTACATGCATCAAACATCTAGTTATGTAAATTAATTTACAAGTTTCATACAAAAGATCATAAACAAGCAGTGTAAACCATTGTTACGTTCACTTTAACAAAACAACAGAGACATGCAAACCAATTTACTTTTAATCTTTATAGATTCCTGGAGTTGTATTAGAGATGCAAAGAACATGAGCCTAAGGAATAGAGCTAGGATTAGAACTTGCCTTTGAGACTTTTGTTCAAAATCTCTACGTCGTCTTCTAAGCACTACGGCGAACTACTATAATTCTCCTCTGTTCCTTCTCTGCTTCCACTGTTGTGAATAGGGTTTTCTAAAAACCCTAGGCAAAACTTATTATGTATATTTATAGGTTTATACAAAACCTAAATTCAATCCAAACCCTACTATGAATCCTAGCCTGCCCATAGAAAATCCTAATTAAAATCTACGTCGGCTACCAAGACTTGACTTCTAAAACAAAACCCTAATTATATTTTCATAACGAATAATTAATTAGAATACTTCTTAAATTAAAACATTTAATAATCAATTCAATTAAAGGAAAACAATAAATTCCAATGTAATGTAATTCTGAAAATAAAATCAAGTTTATAATTAATACAGAAAATAAAATACAATTTAATAATTAATTAATTCACAAAATCATCATTAAATAACAAGTCACCAATTATTGCAAATAAACACGCCAATCAACAAGTTAAACAATTTAAAATTTAATTAAAATAATAAATTAAATACTAGGACTATCCTTTTGAAATTAGGGGTATTACATTCTTCCCCTCTAACAAAAGGAATTCCGTCTTCGGAATTCACTCTTACCTTTTGCCCATAATTCAGGAAACTACAAGCGAATGACATCCTTCTGTTCTCAAGTAGACTCAGCCTCATTGTGATGACTCCACTGAACATGTACCAAAGGAATAACCTTATTACGAAGGATTTGATCCCGCCGGTCGACAATACGACACGGTGGCTCCAAATAAGTTACTTTCGGCTGCAACGCAATTTCCCCAACATCGATATGCTGATATCGATCCTCATCTCGTAGAAATTTTCGCAACATGGAAACATGGAACACATTATGGACACAATCCAAATTATCCGGAAGTGCCAACCGATAAGCGACAGCTCCAATTCGATTCGTAATCATGAATGGATCGATAAACCGCGGTGACAACTTCCCTTTCTTCCCAAAGCGCATTACACCTTTCATAGGCGACACCTTGAGTCGAACCTGATCCCCAACCTGAAACTCCAAAGCACGAATGTGACGATCAGCATAGCTCTTTTGCCTACTTTGAGCAATACGCATACGATCTCGAACAAAAGCAATCTTCTCAGAAGTATCCTTGATGAACTCAGGACCCAAGAATCTGCTCTCACCAACCTCCATCCAACAAACAGGTGATCGACATGGTCGGCCGTATGACGCCTCAAAGGGTGCCATCCCAATAGTCTTCTGGAAACTATTGTTATTAGAAAACTCTACAAATGATAAGTAATCCTCTCGGTGGCCCTTGAAATCAAGAATACACGACCGGAGCATATCCTCTATAATTTGATTCACCCTCTCAGTCTATCCATCAGTCTGAGAAGTACGTGGCTCCCCTTAACTGATCAACTAAATCATCAATCCTAGGAAAAAGGTACTTGTTACGAATAGTAACCTTATTCAACTCCCTGTAATCTATACACAGGCGAAGCGAACCATCCTTCTTCTTTACAAATAGAACCGGTGCTCCCCAGGGTGATGTACTCCTACGAATGAAACCCTGGCTAAGTAATTGCTGAATCTGATCCCTCAGCTCCCTCATCTCTACTGGTGCCATCCTGTATGGTGCCCTAACAATAGGCGTAGTGCCTGAAGCTAAGTCTATCACAAAGTCGATCTCCCGACTAGGTGGCAACCCTGAAATCTCCTGAAAACATCTGGGAAGTCCTGTAAAATTGGTATATTATCTAATGATACAGTAACCCCCTCCTCCATTACCTTCTCTATGTGGCACAAATGGGCATTAGTGACCCCCTTAAAACGTTGCATAGCTACAAAATACATACCCTGACCAGGTATGGTAAAAACAACAACCCTATCACAATCATTATCTTGGGCATGGTAGCACGATAACTAATCCCTCCCAAGTAACACAATATAAGTGTGCATGTCCATGACCAGTAGATTGGCTAGAAATCTGAGTCTGCCGATATCTAGTGTCACCACCGATCCATCCAAACCAGATTGTTGAATACACCGTAAAGTAAAACACATAAAGCAACACAAATACTCCGAAACTACTCCCTTTTAGAATTTTCGTACTATCTTGGAAATTCGTTATTTGAAAACAAAACTACCATATCGATTTACACAAGTTCGTTTATAAACTCCTTAGTAATCGTCCTTTCTCAACATAACATATACGTAAACAAATATTTGTTTGTTTGTCCAAAACCAATCATTTCACTGTGATAATCCTCCAATATTGTAATATACACATACCCATATAGTTTACCAAAACCACATGTATATATATCGCAACAATACTATCATAAAACTCAATAGAGATAGCCAAAACCACTAGTTTACTTTATTAAAACTCCTTCAAATCCATAAACCTTGAAAAGAATAATTGTCTTAAATTCTTTAAAACCAAAACTAGTGTAAACAGTACTATTCTTTAAATAATACTTATACTCCTACTAGTAGATAAAATCCTAGTACTCTTAAAAGAGCATTTATACTTGAACTCAGGTGCCCTCCATCTTGAATGCTCCGGTGTCTTCTCAATCTGGATTTTCTTCGGGGTCTTCCTCTCCGCTTGGCTCAGCTTTGAGCACCACCGAAGTTGTGTTTGGTCCACAGTATAGTGGCCAATCTCGCACACCAGAAACCTTCCTTGACTTGTACTCTGAAGTAACACCCGTTGGAATCAATTCCTTAGTTTCCAATTTTGCCTTCTTGATCGGCCTTCTCAGGGGAATCGTCGGAGCAACGTTCCTCGGCCTTGGGCCTGTCTTCGCTTTCATTGCGGACCCCATCTTCTTCCTAGTGCCAACCATTCTGAAATTATAGAATAAACTTGACATCAGTACCTTCTAAATGAACCGTAAAGGAATTCAACGAATCCGAAACTAAAGCTTTAATCAAGAGAAAACGCTACGCAGAAGACTTAATACGAAACACCCTAGAGATACTTGAACCAACCTGGCTCTGATACCAACTGTGATACCCCTCGGATCCGAGACACGGGTTAATCAGGCCTAGGCCCAAACCCGAGGGATATCAAACAATTAATATGTTATAACGAACACAGAATACGAAGTTTAAATAAGAAATAAATGTTTAACACTGAAGGAAATCTAAAATACCAAATCCTTTAAATAATTATAAATTTAAAATCCAAAACATCCAATAGTTTAACAACTCGGGAATCCATCTCTAATGGACCCCTAAAAACTCCAAACTGAATGCATGTAAACTAAAATATAAAATCCAAATCTAACATCTGGAAAGAAAATCCTACATCGTCGGTAGAATGGAAGATCGTCTCTACTCAGCACGAACAAGCTCAAGCCTGGAACTGACGTACACCAGAAAAATAGGAGTGGGTCAGGCCCACGAACAAGTTCTAACCTACTACAATCCAAGCAGAGACTCGATACGCATATACACTCTAACCAACTCAACAATAACTATATAATCTGTGTTTATATATATATATATATCCACACTATGGACTCTCACTGAAGTATGATACGGGTCTCAACCTGAGTAGAAGGTAACAAGCAAAACGCACCTGAGTGGGCATGACTACCTAAACCTAACAGGGTACACCTCAATCAGCATAGCCAGTTACGCGTCCTATTGCATATACACTCCCTAACCGTTGACTCTGAGACTCAAGCTCAAGCCACGGTACCATAATAATATATTTAAAATCCGTTCACATTCATCCATAAGAAATCTAGTAAGTCGTTCAGCTTATTCAACTGCACAGACTTAAGTCGTTCAGCTTATTCAACCGCACAGACTTATACATAAGGAGGATTCTATTTTTGTGATCTGTTCCCTTATTCCAAAGTAGGTAGGACTTAGCAATTTGAGCTAATCCGAACCTAGTATGTCACCATCCCATACCGGTACATACAATCCAATCCATCCACCAGTTGATAGCATACATAATCAATGTACATAACAACTGAAACATAATAAGCATAAATAGAAATATAGACTAACATGCTTACTCCAGTAACTGATAGATCAAAATAATAAGATGTATCAATTAATTCAATGGTGAACATAAATTAAACAGATAAGCTTGATGTTCATCCCATATCTTCGTTACAAATTATCATACTCTGGGCTTGCAGATAATTTATTCTTCCTGTCCATAAAACCATGACAAGTCTAATAAAACTATATTAATTATCATGCTTGTCCATCATTAATAATAATCATATTAGTAAAATTTCCACTCACAGAGAATAAATAAATTAAGGTTCAGTAATTTAGAATTCCTCTGCACTGGAACAAAACACTTTCCGTCGAGACTTACCCGTGTTCAAGCTATAAAATCCTATTGGTTTATTAAGCATTTATCCACTCTCTCAAGTGTTAAATAGACTTAGAACATCTCAAAACACCCAAGAATAGCTTCCTACCGAATCTGGAAATTCCAAAATCCGAGTTCCACAACCCAAACAGTCGCCCAAAAACCCAAAAAACCGAAGAATTGAAGTTGGAGCCGCCTCCAACCTAGATGGAGCCGGCTCTAAACCACTTTGAGCTGCCTCCATCTCACTTTAAGCCTGGTCAAAGTCACTTTGAGCCACCTCCAAATCTCTTTGAGCCTCCTCCTTCCTCCTCTCTTCCTATCTGCTCGTTTCCTTCAACTGTGTCCTCTCCGGCGACGTCCAGTGCATCTGTCTTAAGTTGCTAAGGCCTCTACTGGTTAAAGTTATGTTCCAGTGTGATCTAGAAAAATTCTATTACCTTAGTCATTCACCATCGACAATCGGATCAAGAATTACGCAACAGGAAGTTAGGCTGAGCAGTTTTCCCTTCAAGAACACGCACTGTTCTGACTAACTCCACCATGTGAACCAGTGTAATATAAATGTTTCTCTGAGGTTTAAGAACTAATTTAACTCTTAATATACTAGTTTACATGCATCAAACATCTAGTTATGTAAATTAATTTACAAGTTTCATACAAAAGATCACAAACAAGCAGTGTAACAGTGTAAACCATTGTTACGTTCACTTTAACAAAACAACAGAGACATGCAAACCAATTTACTTTTAATCTATAAAGATTCCTGGAGTTGTATTAGAGATGCAAAGAACACGAGCCTAAGGAATAGAGCTAGGATTAGAACTTGCCTTTGAGACTTTTGTTCAAAATCTCTACGTAGTCTTCTAAGCACTCCAGCGAACTACTATAATTCTCCTCTGTTCCTTCTCTGCTTCCACTGTCGTGAATAGGGTTTTCTAAAAACCCTAGGCAGAACTTATTACGTATATTTATAGGTTTATACAAAACCTAAATTCAATCCAAACCCTACTATGAATCCTAGCCTGCCCATAGAAAATCCTAATTAAAATCTACGGCGGCTACCAAGACTTGACTTCTAAAACAAAACCCTAATTATATTTTCATAACGAATAATTAATTAGAATACTTCTTAAATTAAAACATTTAATAATCAATTAAATTAAAGGAAAACAATAAATTCCAATGTAATGTAATACCGAAAATAAAATCAAGTTTACAATTAATACAGAAAATAAAATACAATTTAATAATTAATTAATTCACAAAATCATCATTAAATAACAAGTCACCAATTATTGCAAATAAACACGCCAATCAACAAGTTAAACAATTTAAAATTTAATTAAAATAATAAATTAAATACCAGGACTATCCTTTTGAAATTAGGGGTATTATAATAAGAGTGGGTCTCAATGAACGACGACCATGCATGCACAATAACAAACAAGCAAGCAAAACAAATGAATAAACACTTCGCCTTCCAACAATGCAATTAAAGTTCTTCCACAAACACAATTCCCATGTTTGAAACAACAATGAGGGAATGACAAGAAAAATAAAGGGCCTCCACGCGGGCTCACGATTTAACTATAAATGAAATGCAATGCCTCCACGCGGGCTCACTATTTAACTAAGAGATTAAGTCAAGAAAGTCTCACAAAGGTCCTATAGCACTTCAACTCCATATTTAGCTTAGTTTAGTAATTTTTCAATTTTAGCTTTTTCCTTTGTTTTGCTTAGCTTTCCTTAGATTGCTCCATTGCTTGGCTTCTCTTCAACTCAATGTACCTAGTCAATCAAGAACAAACATAATGAGTAATCAAAAAAAAAAGAAGTAAAGACACGATCAAAAGAGTATTAATCCTAATTGAATTCCACAAATTCGACGTTGCTAAATCAAGTCAATCAATCCCCGGCAACGGTGCCAAAAACTATGGTGTGTCGCCGCACCACAAGCTTAAGAGTGTGCATTAAGGCGAGGGCCAAGTTTTACATTTATAAAAGCCACTACTACCTTCACTATAAATATAGTTAGGGCAAGTAGGGATCATCCTAAGGGATTGTGGATGATGCTTGGTCGAACTATGTTGTGGAATCGAGATTAGGGTTAGTAGGTCGAGTGATCAAATGATTGTTGGTTGGTTGGTTGTTTAAACTAGAGAGCGACTAAATTAAACTAAGTATGAATGCAATAAAGAGTAAGTAAAAAAGAGAGAGAGGTCTTGGGGTTTAGAGATAACCACCAAGCAATGCATTTCTATACCATTAATAAGTGACTAATGAGGGTAAGGTGTGTCACAATATTAGTGTGTGTGTGTGTAACTGGTTGGTTCAATTAGCAAGGATGACCAATTAAGCAAGTATTGTCTAAACATCATGTGAAAGGCATAATATATCAAGCAATGAAGCATATATTGTCTAAACAACATGTGAAAGGCACAATAGATCAAAACAAGTCATTAATCCTTTCATTAAGCTCACAATCCAAATACACCACAAGGTTAGAGACATATGCTACTTGCATTGAAAAGTATGGAACATCAAACAACAAGCATGGATTATCCTCCCATTTAACACTACACTACAACTACACTACATCTACACTACTAACATGAAAATAAACTAAGGGAGAAACACAATTCAGCAAGGAATAGGTATGAACCATCAAGAAAATAGCACGAGCATTCCATTAAGCACTATGTCATGACAATATCTCATGAACATCTATTCTAGCGTACATAGACATATGGATAGAATGAAATGATCAATTGAAAGCATTAAACCATATAAATCATTGAATAAACAAGATCTATATAAATCAAAGTGTTAAAACATATATTACAACACTAATCCCTCAATAATACACAAGATTAAGGTAAAGAAAGCATGCTAGGGGCTAACTCTAGCCCCAAGAGGATGTCTAGCCACTCATGGTGATGCTCCTCCAACCCTCAAGGGCAAGCTCCGTGGATGAAATCTGCTCCTTGGAAGATGAAAGGCCTCCAATGGATTCTCTAGGTTCCTCCTCCTTTTCTTCCTCACTAAGAATAGCCTCTCTAGAATTCTATGTATCCTTTTCTCAAAAAGTGCATCATATTCCTTTTATAGGTAGGTCAAGTGACACACAAAATGAGCTGGGGTCATGTAAGGCATATGCCCCAATGATTGGATAGAGGACGGAATGATTGAGCTGGCTTTTTAACTTGTTCGCACTGGAGGAAGTTAGATCGATCGAACCTTAGACTTGGATCGATCGAACTTGGCTGAGATCTATCGAACTAAGGCTGGATCAATCCAACTGGCTGAGCTTTTTGGGAAAAGACAAATCCGAGATATTTTTGGAGAGATTTTGGGAAAAGGACAAAAGTGGTTAGTGGGTGGTACAGCTGTGGATAAGATCAATCATTTGAATAAGGACAAGGGGGTTTGATCGATCGAAGAATAATGTTGGATCGATCGAACTTTTGGATTTCTGAATGTGAACATCATGGTTTTTATCCATCTTGAAGTGCTAAGATCGATGAATGTTGGATCGATCAAACTCTGAAGTTGGATCGATCGAAATGTTGAATTCCACCTTTCTTCCTTTTTGCTCATCTTTTGCTCCACTTTGCTCATTTCTTTGATTAATCCTAGAATTGCTTAATTTAAGCTTTTATTTGGTTGAGTTAGCTTATTTTCAGGATAAGTGCCTGAAAATGGAAATAACACGAAATCAATCTAAAACGGTAAAGTAGGATAGATAAAGGTACTAGAATATCTAAGCTTAAATGGTTTAAATACGTACTTTTCAGTGCTCATCAACCAACATACATGTCATAGGCCTCTGGCCTCACCTCATACATTACTTAAATGGAATCAAAGAATACAAGTTTGATACAGAAGGCAATGATAATGGCATTTCATGTTAACACTTGTATGAAATGTAAACTTTAAAAGTTGCAAGTCATCCCAATGAATGATAAACATCACGAACCAAGTCTTTGTACCTGAACAAATCCCCCAGTAACTTCGGGGTGAGTAAACAAGTTTACTCGTAGAGAATGAGCATGCATCGACTCGATTTCTTTAGAGATTTTTACATTAACTTGAAACAATTCAAAAGAGGTCATGCCACTTAATGTCTATGTCAAAGGTTAGACTCAGGGAGCATCCTAAGCTACTCATGCAATTGAAATGAGATATATGACAAACATGCATACCGGTTACAAGTGTACCAAATGGAGATGAAAACATGCGAGGTAAGTATACAAAACATAGGTATACTAACGAGATTGGAATCATTAAAGGCAAGTATATAAGACACGAGTATACTAAATGGAATCTAGATACAAGAAGCAAGTGCACGGTCTCAAGTATGCTGAATGAGGTCTAAATACATGAAGTAAGCATAATGTCTATGTAATTAAACAAGGTAAGAAATACTCCATATAACATGACAAGGTTCTTAGATCTTCAAGAGATAACACTTGAAATCTAAGGGTTCAGAGATTTTGCATGTTGATATAAATCATTACAAGTGGTCCATGCCACCTAGAATCTAAGTCAAGTTACATGTATAGGATCATTCCTAAGTCACGATGGCATAAAGTAACATGAAAAGAGATAACTAAGAAAATTAACAAAAATGAAACACTTCAATTAACATGACAAGGGCAAGGCATGAAATCAAAGATAATGCATAGTATTTATGCAATTAAATAAGGTTGAAACATTTCATATAACACGAAAATATTTTTAAATCTTCAAGGAATGCAACACTTGAAATTTAAAGAGTGAAATCAAGGATGAAGCATAAAATCTATGCAATGAATCAAGATTGGGATAATCCAAATAACGCAACAAGTTATGAATTGACATAAATCACATTATTAATGTAATTGATCAAGGTTTAGGATAATCCATACGACACAACAAGAAGAATGCTTGAATACATGAAATCAAGGACAATGCATAATATCTATGCAAAGAAACAAGATTGGAACATTCCAATTAACACGAAAAGGTTATACATGAAATCAAGAATAAGGCATAATATCTATGCAAGTAAACAAGATTGGAGCATTTCACATAACACGACAAGGTTTAAATCTTCAAGGAATAACAACTTGAAATTTAAAGAGTGAAATTAACCAATTTGGAAACTCAGATATCGCCCGGATTAAAACCGTACTCTTGGGATCACTTTAGGACTACTAACCCATGGGTACCTTCCCCTAGTGAGTACTACAGTATAGGGAGCTCTCTATCTCCCGTAATAGAACCAAGTCCTAGCCATGTCAATTCTTGATTGATATCTTAAGTTCCAAAATCAACAAGTTGTGCAAGTCAAGATAGTATCAAGATACAAGAAATGAATTAACAACGTTTTATGCACAACCAAGATTTTGGAAACACATAAGTCATGCCCTAAGTTCTTAACTATGATGACAAGTGAAATGTCAAGAAATCATAGTGTGCATCTATATAGATTAGAACCAAGATATATAGCACAAGGAATTCATTGAAGTAGATATACCACAAGCATACGATTAATGATATAATTATTTGTTTAACAACTCTTGAACATTTAGATCATCTCAATGTAAAGGTGCAAGTTCATTAACTATAGTAATGGAGCTAAGTTGCAACAAGTCATGATACATGATAAAAAAAAAAAAGGCAAAAGCCCCTTGAAATACAAGTCCAATTCATTAGAACACTAAGTAGAAATTAATTAACCTAATTAATTAATTTCTCTAAAAATCAAAGTTGTCCAAAAATTCTAAAAATAATATATGTGAATGTCCATAGTGATTGTAAGTATCACATCAATTTCGCAAAGTGAGCAAATATAATCATGTGGAATTTAATTAAATCTCTAGATTTCAAAAGTTGTTCAAATGATCTCAAATGAATATATAATAAGGATTAAGTCATGGCCATGCCATATATCAAGTCAAACATGGAATACAAGCAATGTACAATTAATTAGAATTTAAATCAAATTAAATTCATTAAATCTCTAGATTTGAAAACTCATTCAAATGGCTCCAAATAAATATATAACAAAGATTAATTCAAGGCCATGCCATATACCAAGTTAAAAATGAGTTATATACAAGCTATGATACATCATTAATTTCTCAAATTAACAAGAGACATGCATACAACTTGTATTACATACAAAAGCAAGTAAAACCACTTGGACAATAAATTATAACACCCCCTACCTCACAAAAGGATTGTTCCTCTTGAATCCAAGGCTAGCAAGCACAAAATGGCAAACCCATTAAGTGTTATGTAGAGGAGGATGAAGGGAACAAAAGTGTTCCAAGCTTCATGGTCTAAGGTGAGTGGAAGGGCCTCAAAAATCAAGTTCAAAGCTTAAGCATCAAGCTTCTCTAATGGTGGCTAGGGTTTGTGGTGAGGAAGAGAATGAAACAATGAGATGAAGTGTGAGTGGAGGAAATAGAAATTCTCCACTCATTATTTGATCTTACACCATGGTCAACACACACAAGTCTTGGTCAATTGCACAAAAACCCTTCTTTAAAACCATAATCCTAAAGTGGCCTAAAAATAATTGCAAGACTAAATCGTGAGCCTACACTTGTCACAAATCCGTGACTCCTTCTTAGGCTTAATCTTAAGCCTACATTTGTCAACCATCCAAGCCAACAAGTGCACAAATCCTAGGCCAACAAGTGGGTGAATCTCCACCCTCCACATGTCATCATCCAAAGTATCAAAGTGTTTCTACACAAATGTTAACAAGTGGACCAATGAGAGTGTGACACTTATCACACTTTCAGAAATTACAAAAAGGTCCTTTTTGAAAAAATCTTTCAAATTAAATTACAAAATGGTCCCAAAGACGAAAAATAATTAATTTATTTAATTACACTAAAACCCCACAAGTTAAGAATATTACAAAAAGTTATGCATCCGTACCCTTTACAAGAAAAGTAAACACTTAACATGCTTTTCTAATAAGGTAAAAATACATATGGAATGGAATTTAAATATCGTGGATGCATACAAAAACTAGAATCAAATATGAACACAAAAAGTTAGGTTATGCCAACAAAGTGACAACCGAGAAAAAGACGAAAAGTGAATAGTGTCAAAAAAACAAAAATATGGAAATAACTCGGTCCTTAAAGGAAGTTGTTAATCCAAGGGAAAGAATCTCAGAAACCATTTTCAATCACTCGAGACGACACCCAGTGATGAGAAACAGAACTCGGAAAGGAAAATTAAATGGAAAAAATTTATCCGTAAAATTTGAGAAAAAGGAAAGGGAGGAAAATGACCGGGTCATTACACTTTTGTTCATAATCTAGAATTTAATTTTATTATTTTCTTTGTGTAAGATTTAATTCACGTGGTTGTATATGTGATGGGATCAAATTGTCGCATGCTATTAATTTAGGCCTTGGTATGTTATTTAACCTATGTCAATTTGAGGGCATTTGGAATTGTTTTAAAATCTAGAGAAAATTAATTAATTAGTTTAATTAATTTTATTTTAAGTGTTTTATTCACATAATCGGAGTTTTAATTAGATATTGTTAATAACCTTGCTATGTCCCTTAACATATATTAAATTGAGGCTATTTGGAACTAATTTGAAATCTAGAGAATTTAATTATTTTTATTTAATTAAATAATTCTATCTAATTGTTCCATGGATTTAATTATGTTTTAGAAGTTGTTTCTATGTATAAATCATGGATTTAGACTTGTTGTGTACTCACTTGATTATGTTTTAAGCATTGAATAACTTGGTTGTTATGTTTTTATTCATGAGAACATGTTTCTAATATTGAATATATTGTTGACTTATGATTTCGTAGTATTATGAATATGGAATGCTTATTGTGCATTATTGGAAGTCAAATTGCTAACTCGTTACTATATGGTAGTAATATGAGATTCTTGTGAGTGATTGATATGATTAGCCTTGTAAACTTATTACTACAATGTTGTAGAATTAGTGCTTAAAGTTCACCATGGAAACATGATTTAAATTGTTAAGTAGATGTTATTATATTGTACATTATATTATTGTAAACACTTGACATGATATATATATGCCATTTTGGAATTGAAACTCTAAGGCATGGATTGTGTGGCTTCAACCTACTTGTGCATGGAAGGTGGTTTTGCGCATTATTTAATTGAGTATAAGTTGTGAACTTATTTATTGATTTTGAAGTCAGTTGGGACATTGTTATAAAGACATGGCTAGAGTTTGGCTCTAGTGCGGGAGGTACGAGGTCTCCCCTTTTATAGTGCGCACTAGGGTGGTATTCCCAGCAGGTTAGTGCCCAGAATAACCATTTAGGTCTTGGTTTTACTCCGAGATTTGATGTCCAAGTCTTCCACTATTTGATTTCACATTCAATTTCAAGTTGACAACCAATGTTTAATTGTGACTTGTGATTTGTTTATTAGCGATTTAATGTTGTTAAGTACATTTATGCATTATAATTTTTAATGAATCATTGCAATTTTTATGTTGCTAAGTACATTTATGCTAAAATGTTCAAATGTAGCTTAGGAATGATCCTATAGATTCATTTGGAACATAAATGTTAGGTGACATGACCCACTTTAGTTGTTTTCGTATTTTAGATTTCAAGTTGATGGCCTTGAGAATCCATATCTTGTTACCCTGTATAACATGTTTCTCTATTGTTTGAATTGCATGACTGACGTGATTTATGCTATAAATGATCTAAGGTAACTTAGGATGCTCCCTGAGTCTCACCTTTAACATAGACGTTAGGTGGCATGACCCTTTTGAATTGTTTTACATTAATTTGATAACCTTGTAAAATGTTAGGTCTATGCATGTTCATTCCCTACGAGTAACTTGTTTACTCACCCCAAAGTTATCGGGCAGTTTTTAGGTATGGATGTCTTGGTTCGTGATGCATAATATCCCTAGGTCATTCGATAAATCAAAGTTCTTTTAAATGCATTCTTGGTCACATGCAAGTGTTGGCATGTTTAAGTTTTACTATACATTATCATTCGATAATGTATAGTTAGGTTAAAATGTTATTTTTACCTTTAAACTTGTATTGTGTGACTAAGCACACTTTTTGACACTCATTTTATCTATATGATATGTGGCCAAGGGCCAAACTTCTTTTGAAATCCATGTATATTCATAAATGTTGAATTTTGGCTTTAATGAGAAAAATATGATAAACTAGGGTTTTAGTATGACATTTTTGCATCGGAGTGTGCATTGTGTATGAAATTTATTCTTTGGCATTCATTTACCATGTATGAGGTATGGCCAAGGGCCAAGCACCATTCTATTTTAGATTTTACATTTTGATTCCATATATTTCAAATTTTTTTTTTTTTTTGCTAAAATAGGAAAATGAGAGCCTTTAATGATTCATTTCCAAATCGAGTGATGCAAAGTGTACAGGAGCACTTCCATAAGGTCTCTTGAATTATGTATGAAGTGTGGCCAAAGGCCAAACGATCTTTTGAAAACATCCATGAGTTCTGGTTTCAAACTTTTCTTTTAAAAGTCATTTTAAGCAAAATTAAGGTTTGATAGGTCATATTTTGCATTGGGGGTATTTTAAAGTCATGGGCCATTGGAATGCGTCTTAAATGTCTTTTTACATTTGTGTGCATGTCCACAACTCACAAAAACCTTAAATTTCAGTTTTGGAACTTTTATGGGGTGTTTTATGAGTTTTTTGCAAATTTTATGCATTGGAGTTTGACTTAAGCTTCCCTCTTGTTTTAACATGTTATGGATGCATATTTGTGACCATTGAAGGTTTTTAAACTTGTTTTGGGACATTTGGGATGCATGTTTAGCTTTAGGGTTGGACCGGGCACCTTCCCCACTCATTGCAGCAGCAGTTTCTACTGCTATCTGTTACGTCAGTCGGCTGACAAGAGCCATCAGCCGGCTGATAGCCTCTCATGACGAATTCCAGTGAGTTTGCCTGTGAAAAAGGTCATTTCGGCCGACTGATCCTTGCCATAACCCGGTTGATGATTGAGTTTCGGTCGGCTGATCCTTGCTGTCGGTCGGTTGATCCTCCCTAAAGCCTTCCCTTTTCAGTTTTTCTTGGACAACTTTCTTACACCAACTTCAGAGGGTCATATCTCCTTCATTTCTGATCCAAATTAGGTCATTCTTGAGTCTAAATTCAAGAGCTTGAAGTTAGCTTTCTAATGATTCCAACCGTAGTGAGAGTTATGATAATTTTCGCAAGATAGGGTCGTGGTAACTCTTAATCGGTGGATGCCACTTTGTTCTATCTTCATATCTTTTCCGTCCGAACTCCGAATCAGGCGATTCTTGAGTCTAACTTCATTTGTCTTCGTTTTCTTTCCAATGGTGTGCATGGTGGCAACCATTTTAGTTTGGAATGACCATTTTATCCTTGGTTTATTCTTATCGGGTTTGAAATCCTTGCTTCAGTACTTGGCTCATTTGAGTTTCGTGGATTCATGAACAGTCATTTTAGTGCCTTAGGGATGAATTACATCTCTAGAGGCTATTTTACTTATTTCACTTCCGCATTTCGGATCCATTATCGGGTTATCTTTTGGTTATCACTAACACATCGGGTTTTTAGAACTTGGGCAGTCACAAGTGGTATCAAAGCTCCTAGGTTCAAAAACCTTAGGAGAACGGGTTTTGGGTGCATATCACGCTTTTGTTGATCTATTTTGATAAATTCACATGTCTTTGATAACATTTTTGGTGTTGTAACATGTTTACGTGTTTGTTGATAACATACTCGGTATTATGACATGCCTCTATACTTATATATGCTTATGTGTTTAAAAGCATCTTTGTTTGATATGTATGCTTATTTACTTAAGTGCTTAACTGTTTAAAGGGCTTTCTTTGATTACTTTAGTATGACTATATGTTGCATACCTTATCTTGCTTCGTATTTCGTGTATTTATAGTGTGAGTTGCATTCGATCATAATAACTCGTGTTATTATTGATCTCATTTCCTTTTCACACATATAGTGTCACAGTCTTGACTCGTGGAGAGTCTTCTCGTTAGGGCTCAGGTGAGCGTAGAGTTGTAGTATCCGTCTAAGGAGATGAGATGTTGGCCACGGAAGCACCGTTCCATCTCATTTTCTTTTGTCTCTTCGTGATGTAGTCATAGTGGTGTTAGAGGTATCAGTGTCTGTGACGACCCTAGATTTTTCAACCCAGTGTGTCCTGTGATGACCCGAAGTGGATCCAGAATACGGAAGCAAAACAAAACAAGACAAGTCCATAGAGATGTACGTTATCCCTAGGACACAAGAATGGCCTTTCAAAGAGTTTGAACGCTCAACAAAAATAAAACAAAGACAAGGGCGTCAAAACCCTACCGAAAAAAGGACCAAGGGTAAAATGGTCATTTTACCCTGAGAGGGAGGAATTTGACTTCCAACAAGTCAAATAAGATCAAAAACATCTAAAAACATCCTTTGGTAACTTCGTATGAAGTCCCAAGGCCAAAGGGAATGAAAACCCAAAAGAACCCTATCCCGGTTCGAACTAAATCCGACACCCTCTCACTAAAACAAGGATATCTCAAGCTATGAGAAGAATCTAAAACTGAAATTTATGCCATTGAAAAGATTAGTTCGACGCAGTCAATTTAGACTCAAGAACGAACCACTTTAGAGTTAAAATAAAGAAGATACAACAACCTAAAGTTGGAAGTGCAGTGTTGAACCAAGACACAAACACACACACACATGAACAATACTACGAGCATTCGTCCAAGGTCTTGGAGTGCTTGTAATTAGCCCTGAGAGTTCTGTCCAAAATTGGAGCGCTCGTACGCCCCTTGGAGCGCTCATTCTGCTGTAGGTTGCACTTGAAATGCAATTTTGAGGACTTTTTGGGCCTTTTTGAAAAAAACGCAAAGAAGAAACCCCCCTCAAAATCATGCTTTCCATCCAACGATGCCAAAAGAAAACTTTATTTTTCATGTGGAAAACCCCAAAATGCCCTTAAGCCAATTTTTTCTACAAAAAGGTGAAATGAGTCCATAAGAGGCTCAAAACACAAATGAAAGGGTTTTTCATGAAAACGATCATGCACACAAACATAAATGGTGATTTTGAGCGTGCGAGAATGGTCCACGGCTCCCGAAAATGGTTGTGTCAAAATTCGACCCCCCGACGGCCAAAAAGGCGAAAATGAACTTGAAATAGAAATTTTGAAAGCCAAAATTTACAAATGATTGGAAATTACCATTTGGCCCTTAGCCACACTTCATACATGATTAATGAGACCCTATGAAAGAATCAAAATGGAAATCCCACACCCGATGCACCCATGGTGAAACAATGACTTATCATTTTTCAATATTTTCATAATATTTCATGAAGTCAAAAGTTACATAGAATACAATATACATGTCATTGGCCTTCGGCCTCATCTCATATATGTCAAATACAGTACAAAAGGTGTACTTATGTACACATTACATAAATGGAATCAAATATATACATTTTGACAAAAAAGGCTACAAGTGGCATTTCAAGCCAACCTTTACAAAAATTTAAAACCTTCAAGTTTACAATCATCCAAGCAATGATGAACATCACGAACCAAGTCTTCATAGCTGAACAAATGCCCCAGTGACTTCGAGGTGAGTAAATAAGTTTACTCGTAGAGAATGAGCATGCATCGACTCGATTTCTTTAGAGATTTTTACATTAACTTGAAACAATTCAAAAGGGGCCATGCCACCTAACGTCTATGGCAAGATGAGACTCAAGAAGCATCTTAAGCTACTCATGCAATTGAAATGAAAAATGACATACAAGTATACATGCTCAAGTGTACTAAGCAAAGTTAAAACATGTTATACAACATATAAGCATACATTTACAAGTACACTAAGTCATGCTAAACAGAGTAAGCAATATCAAGCATACATCTCCAAGTATACTAAACCATATTAAGACAAGTCATGCAATATCAAAGCATACCTACACAAATATACAATTAATATGGAAAGCGTGAATCGAGTATACATACACAAGTATACTAAACAAGATAGGTTGTACATAAAACAAGTATACATAGCACAAGTGTACTAAATGAAACCTACGCACACGAAATAAGTATACTAGCTAGGCTCGAATACACAAACAAGTACACTAGTCCAAGTATACAACTTGTTTGCATGATTAAATATAAAATCTAGAGATTTTATTATTTATTTTTCTTGTACGGGATCTGATTTTTTCGGTTGCTCATGACTTGGTTTAAACATGTAGCATGATATTATATTACCCCTTGATATGCTCATTGTCGTGTATAAAACTTAGGATATTTGAATAAGTATTAAAGATTTTATTTAATATTTATCTTAAGTGAAAGATTAATTCACATGGCCTTAACTAGTTTGAAATCAATATGTGTTAGCTTATTATATTTGGCCCTAGCATGCTCTTCAACATAGATTATTTTGAGAGTATTCAGACGTACTTTGAAATCTAGTAATATTTAATTAGTTTGATTAATTAATTTATTCCGAGTGTACTATTCACTCCATTGGAATTCCGACTTAATATTCTTGATATGCAAATCATGTAGTTCCACATATATTTAATATAGAATATTTGATTAGGCTTTGAAACCTTTCATTTATTATTTTTCTAGTATTAAGGTTTAATACTCATGGCCGTGCATTGCATGAAATGTACTTGAATTGTGTTTTTAAATCAAGTCTTGGCATGTTGAATATAACATATATTAATTTGAGATCATTTAGATGAATTTCAAAACCTAGAGATTTTAATTAAATGAAGTAATTAAAATCCATTTCATGGTTCATTGGTCTTGATTCAGTTTTTAACCTTGTATTCATGATTTTCTAAACAAGTTCATTCACGTGTATCAAATTGAGAATAATCAGATAAGTTTTGAAACTTATATTTAATTAATTCATTTGTATGGAACTTAATTCACATGGTTGTATCTTGCTTAAAATGAACTTGTAACTTGACATTGGACCTGCCTTGTGTAATGATTTGCACACTTCGAATTAAACATCCTTCATGCATAGCGTGTAACGAATCGCACACTGAAGATTCGACATTCATCATATCATATTAATGCGAACTTAGGGCATGACTTGTATGTTTCAAAATCTTGGTTGTGCATGAGACGTGGTTAATGTTTTTCTAGTATTTGATACTATCTTGACTTGCACAACATGTTGATTTTGGAACTTGGGATATCAATCAAGAAATGACATGGCTAGGACTTGGTTCTAGTACGGGAGATAGAGAGTTCCCTATTATTAGTGCGCATTGGGGGAAAGGTACCCTTGGGTTAGAAGCCTTAAAGTGATCTCAATTGAATGATTATCTTATAATGCGCAGTAGGGGAAAGGAACCCATGGGTTAGTAGCCCTAAATTGATCTTAAGAGTACGGTTTTAATCCTGGCGATATCCAAGTTTCCACATTGGTTGATTTCACTCTTTAGATTTCAAGTTGTTATTCCTTGAAGATTTAAGCCTTGTCGTATTATGTGAAATGTCCTAATCTTGTCATTTGCATAGATATTATGCCTCATTCGTGATTTCAAGTATACTTCATGTCATGTTAATTGGTATAGTCCAATAATGCAAATTGCATTGATAATGCAATTCTTGTTAACTTATATCCAAGTATACTTACCACAGTGTTATATGGATTTTCCCATTCTTATTTAATTGCATAGATTTTATGCCTTGTCCTTGCTTTGGTTTTATGCTTTGTCTTTGCAGAGATATTATGCCTTGTTCTTGATTCATGTATAACTCTTGCCTTGCTAATTGGAATGTCCCAATCTTGTTTACTAGTATAGATATTATGCCTTGTATTTGAACTCATGTATAAATCTTGTCTTGTCAAATTAGAATGCTCCAATCGTGTTAAAAATTGTATAGATATTATACCTTGTCCCCGATTCCACGTATCACTTCTTGTCGTGTTCCTTTGGTTATCCCAACCTTGACTCGTTCCATATGTGTATACATATCATGATTCTTGTAGATATTACATGATGGTAGCTTAGGATGATCCCTGAGTCAAATCTTGACATAGACGTTAGGTGGCATGATCCATTTGAACTATTGCATGTCAGTCTAAAAATCTTAAAGAAATCGAGTCATGCATGCTCATTCTCTACGAGTAAACTTGTTAGTCTTGTTTACTCACCCCAAGTTACTGGGGTTTTGATCAGGTACGAAGACTTGGTTCCTGATTCTTATCATGCTTGGATGATTTGTAGACTTGAAGATTTCAATTCTTGTAAAGGTCGACTTGAAATGCTATTTGTACCATTTTATGTCAAAATGTGTATATTTGATTCTAAACATGTAATGTATACATGAGTACACCCTTTTCAATGTATTTGACATGTATGTAATGTATAATTTCTGATTTCTTGAAATATTGAGAAAATATTGAAAAATGCTAAGTCATTGCTTCATAACTTTTGCATCGGGTGTGGGAATTCCATTTTTATTCTTTCATAGGGTCTTATAAATCACGTTTGAAGTGTGGCCAAGGGCCAAACGGTAATTTGAGATCATTTGATAATTTTGGTTTTCAAATTTCCCGTTTCTTGTTCTTTTTTGTCTCTTTGCCCGTTAGGGGGTCGGATTTTGGTTTAGTGGTATTTTTAAGCCATAGACCATTGTAGCGCGTCTTAATAGGTAAGTTACATTTGCGTACATGGTCATTTTCAAGAAAAACCTCATCCTTAGAATTTTGAGCCTCCTACGGACTCACTTTGCAATTTTCTTGCATAATCTGATTTTAGGGCATTTCGAGGTTTTTCTTACGGAAATAAATTCCGGTCTCCACATGGTTACTTAGAAAATGTTATTTTAGGGGGGGTTTCATTTTTGTGTTTTTCCAGAAAATGTCGTCTTGGTGCAGGAAATCGATCACAAAGTTCAGCTTTCTGTTTTTTTTAGCAGCTTTTTGGACCTCCATGACCAGATTTCATGGAGGGGCATTTCGGGCATTCTACATTGCGTTTTTTTTTTTAAATTATCTATAAATTCACGTAGAAAACTCAATTTTGAGGGGGGTTTCTTCTTTGTGTTTTTCCAGAAAAATTCATCTTCTAGCCCGTTTTTGCTCTTAGTTGCAGACAGTCACTGTAGCAACTCTTGCCCTCTTGTTCAGTTCTGATCTAGGGGCATTTCGGGAATTTTCTTCAAAAAATAAATTCTAGTCTTGACATGGTCACATATAAAACGTGATTTTTGGGGGGGTTTTTTCACAACATTTTTCCAGAAAATATCATCTCGGACACGAAAACCCCGCGTCAAATCTGATTTCGTGTGCACATATGCACTATTCAAAAAAGTCTGTTACAAAGGGATTTTCGGGATTTCACGTCAAAAATAAATATTTCTTTTGATATGGTCAGCTTGGAAAAATTATTTTAAGGGGGGTTTCTTGTTCGTGTTTTTCCGGAAAACATCTTTTAGTACCTTAAAACGGCATACGACTTCAGCATTTTTGCCCAGGTTACTATTCACGGCCGCGGCGACGTCAAAACTTTGTTTTGACTTTTTTCTTCCATCCGGACTCCGAATCAAGTGATTCTTGAGTCTAACTTGATTAATTTTTCGCTGTCTTCTTAGTGGTGTGCTCGGTGGCACCGATTTTATATATTTTTAAAAATGACCATTTTGCCCCTGGGAACTTATTCGTCATATTGTCGATCTTTTGCTTCCGCGTCAGTTCTCATTCAGTTCCACGACCTCATGAAAGGTCATCAAAGTGTCTTAGAGGTGTGTTATGCCTTGGGAGACCGTTGACTTGTTTTCTGCTTCCGCATCTGGATCCGCTATTGGGTCAATCTTCAGTTCATCACTATAGTACCGGGTTGAATCAAAACTCGGGTCGTTACAAGTGGTATCAGAGCGTCTGGGTTCGAATACCTTAGACGACGGGTTTTGGGTGCATATCATGTTTGTGTTGCCATGCTCTATGTGTTTAAATGTTTTTTGAAAACATGTCTTGTTTGATAACATGTCTTATTTGATAACATGTCTTGTATGATAACATGTTCACATGTTCAGGTGTTTTGAGACATCTATTATTTGTTAAGCATGCCTTGTGTGTATACATGCTTCCTGATAACATGGTCTGTGTCACTATCATATCTTGGTGTGATATCATGTCTAAGTACGTGTGTTAGCATGACTGTATGCGACGTATGTCGGCATACCTTACGCTTTTCATTCGCATGTGTTATCGTACCATGTACCTATGTGTTTCTTGATAACATGTTTGATTTGATAACATGTCTATTTGTTTATGTGCCAACTTGTTTACTACTTATATGAGTAGATAGTTATGCTGTTTTGCATGCTACCTGTTTACTTTATGTCAGATTTTGACATTGTTTCATAGGATCTGTCGTATCCATTGGATGCGTTCTTGTTTCATGAGTTTCTTCCTTGGATAGGAGAAATTCATTACGTAAGGACCCATGTAGGGAACCTTCTTGTCTGTTCTGTCGGTTGATGCAAGTAAGGCTCATGTGAGCGTAGAGGACTGCGATTCATTTCCTTTTTCTTGTCTGGTAGGGTGAAACGCGGGCCAAGGAGGCACCGTTTAATTTCTTTTTCTTTCGTGACTTCTGGATCTAAGGCCTTAAGTGTAGCGGTACCTATGACATTGTTGTCAGAGTTTTGGGATTAGCTACCCCAACTCTCACAGATGCCTGGTTCTCGCAGTACTTTTGGGTAATCATCGTTCCTGATATTGATGTCATCTGTATTGATAGGTTTTCAGAGTTGACCTGGTTGGGGTAGGTTATGAACTAGTGCCTTATACTGTCATGCTACCTTACTGACGAGTAAGTGTGGGCGGGTTCTGGTCACTATTCGTACTGCCTTGTCACTCGCTTCTTGTTTCGTGTTTCAACGTTTCGTTGTCTCGGAATTCACTCGGTGGTTGACGTTGAGTTAACGTGCTAATTCTTATAAGGTGTTGCCTCAGTTCATAGTTTCGCGTTCCTTTAGTTGATCTTGGAACTTCTGTAGTGTCCTTAAGTGCTTTATAAGCTGTCCTTCGATTTAACCTTTTGTTCGGTCCTTGCTCTGTTTCTTTTCCAGTGGTTTCGAATTTCGGGGATGAAATTCCTTTAAGAAGGGCAGATTGTAATGACCCGGTCATTTGACTCCTTTTCCTTTTTCCTGAAATTTTACGAATAAATTTTTTCCGTTTAATTTTCCATTCTAAGCTCTGTTTCTTGTCGCTTAGTGTCATCTCGAGTGCTTGGAAATGGTTTCCGAGACTCTTTCGTATGAATTGACAACTTCCTTTGAGGACCGAGTCATTTCCGCATTTTCACTTTTCGGACACTATTCACTTTTTGCCATTTTCCCTATTTCATCCTTTTCCCTATTCTATCTTTTCTCCGTTTGTCAGTTTTGGGCACAACCTCACTTTTTGTGCTCGGATTTAGATTTTGACTTCACATATCTTGATCTTGAGTGGTTTTCACAAAATACGTATCTTTACTTTTGCAATAAAGTACTCTGGTTGCTCCCGGTGTCCATAGGGGCATGGATGCACAATTCTTTGGAATTCTTTTCTTTTCTTGGGGTGTTTTTCATAAATATCTTTTGAAGATATTTTATTTTAGGGGTATCTAAGAAAATATCTTTTGGAAGATATTTTCATTCTGGGGCAGTTTTGCAGTTAACCCTTTTTGTAGGGGTCATTGTCCAATTAATGAAAGTTATTACAAAGTACCTCGTCTGGTGCCTGGATCCTCGTACGGGATTTATTTTCACATTTCGTCAAGTCGTGTAATCTTAGAATTCCGTTCTGGTCATTTTTCTCCAGTTTCAGAGTTTCTGACCCCAGTTTCCGCCGAACTTGTCCGGGGCATATCTTTCTGCACGGGACTTAGTTTTCAATGTTGTTTCTTCCGTTATTCATATTTTCTCATGTTGAATCTTTTTTGTTTATGGATTTTTTCCGTTTGAGTGCGTCTGCTCAAAATTCACTTTTCTGGACCTGGCAAGACCCTTTCCGGGCACTTTTTGAGATGTTCTATAAATAGGGGGACTTAAAGTCAAAAAGTGATCTTCTCTCCTCTTCATGCATGACCTGGATCTGCCATGGCAGCCCAAGGAGGGCTGCCACCTTTCTTTTCTCAATTAAACCTCCTTCCCTTTGTTATAAAGTCATAGTGCCTTCGCGTTTTGTGTTTGTCTTGACTACGCGCTTTTTTCCCCCTTATTAGAACTCATTTCTGACGATTTCTTGAGTTCGGGTTTGAAGTCAAGTTGTGATTTTCATGGGGCTTCCTTCGGATTCTTGTTCTTCGTGTTGTCCCCGACAAAACCCTTCAGTACGTTAGATTCAGAGCACTTTTGTTTTGGTGGGCTTTTGAGATTTCATCTCAAATCGAAGTAGGGGGTGTTATAATTTATTTTCTTGTTGTATAGCATGCTTGTGATGCTTATACAACTTGTTTGCATGATTAAATATAAAATCTAGAGATTTTATTATTTATTTTTCTTGTACGGGATCTGATTTTCCCAGTTGCTCATGACTTGGTTTAAACATGTAGCATGATATTATATTACCCCTTGATATGCTCATTGTCGTGTATAAAACTTAGGATATTTGAATAAGTATTAAAGGTTTTATTTAATATTTATCTTAAGTGAAAGATTAATTCACATGGCCTTAAGTAGCTTGAAATCAATATGTGTTAGCATATTATATTTGGCCCTAGCATGCTCTTCAACATAGATTATTTTGAGAGTATTCGGACGTACTTTGAAATCTAGTAATATTTAATTAGTTTGATTAATTAATTTATTTCGAGTGTACTATTCACTCCATTGGAATTCCAACTTGATATTCTTGATATGCATATCATGTAGTTCCATATATATTTAATCTAGAATATTTGATTAGGTTTTGACACCTTTCAGTTATTATTTTTCTAGTATTAAGGTTTAATACTCATGGCCGTGCATTGCATGAAATGTACTTGAATTGTGTTCTTAAATCAAGTATTCGCATGTTGAATATAACATATATTAATTTGAGATCATTTAGATGAATTTCAAAACCTAGAGATTTTAATTAAATGAAGTAATTAAAATCCATTTCATGGTTCATTGGTCTTGATTCAGTTTCTAACCTTGTATTCATGATTTTCTAGACAAGCCCGTTCATGTGTATCAAATCGAGAATAATCGGATAAGTTTTGAAACTTATATTTAATTAATTCATTTGTATGGAACTTAATTCACATGGTTGTATCTTGCTTAGAATGAACTTGTAACTTGACATTGGACCTGCCTTGTGCAATAATTTGCACACTTCGCATTAAACATCCTTCATGCATAGCGTGTAACGAATCGCACACTGAAGATTCGACATTCATCATATCATATTAATGCGAACTTAGGGCATGACTTGTATGTTTCAAAATCTTGGTTGTGCATGAGACGTGGTTAATGTGTTTCTAGTATTTGATACTATCTTGACTTGCACAACATGTTGATTTTGGAACTTGGGATATCAATCAAGAAATGACATGGCTAGGACTTGGTTCTAGTACGGGAGATAGAGAGTTCCCTATTATTAGTGCGCATTGGGGGAAAGGTACCATTGGGTTAGTAGCCCTAAAGTGATCTCAATTGAACGGTTATCTTATAATGCGCAGTAGGGGAAAGGTACCCATGGGTTAGTAGCCCTAAATTGATCTCAAGAGTACGATTTTAATCCGTGTGATATCCAAGTTTCCACATTGGTTGATTTCACTCTTTAAATTTCAAGTTGTTATTCCTTGAAGATTTAAGCCTTGTCGTATGATGTGAAATGCCCTAATTTTGTCATTTGCATAGATATTACGCCTCATTCGTGATTTCAAGTATACTTCATGTCATGTTAATTGGTATAGTCCAATCATGCAAATTGCATTGACAATGTAATTATTGTTAACTTATATCCAAGTATACTTACCATCGTGTTATATGGATTATTCCATTCTTGTTTGATTACATAGATTTTATACCTTGTTCTTGCTTAGGTTTTATGCTTTGTCTTTGCAGAGATATTATGCCTTGTTCTTGATTCATGTATAACTCTTGCCTTGCTAATTGGAATGTCCCAATCTTGTTTACTAGCATAGATATTATGCCTTGTCTTTGAACTCATGTATAAATCTTATCTTGTCAAATTGGAATGCTCCAATCGTGTTAAAAATTGCATAAACATTATGCCTTGTCCCCGATTCCATGTATCACTTCTTGTCGTATTCCTTGGGTTATCCCAACCTTGACTCGTTTCATATGTGTATACGTATCATGATTCTTATAGATATTACACGATGGTAGATTAGGATGATTCCTAAGTCAAATCTTGACATAAACGTTAGGTGGCATGATCCATTTAAACTATTGCTTGTCAGTCTAAAAATCTTAAAGAAATCGCGTCATGCATGCTCATTCTTTACGAGTAAACTTGTTAGTCTTGTTTACTCACCCCGAAGTTACCGGGGGTTTTGATCAGGTACGAAGACTTGGTTCATGATTCTTGTCATGCTTGGATGATTTCTAGACTTGAAGATTTCAATTCTTGTAAAGGTCGACTTGAAATGGTATTTGTAGCATTTTATGTCAAAAGGTGTATATTTGATTCTAAACATGTAATGTGTACATGAATACACTCTTTTCAATGTATTTGACATGTATGAGATGAGGCCGGAGGCCAATGTTATGTATATTGCATTCTATGTAATTTCTGATTTCTTGAAATATTGAGAAAATATTAAAAAATGCTAAGTCATTGCTTCATAACATTTGCATCGGGTGTGAGAATTCCATTTTTATTCTTTTATAGGATCTTATAAATCATGTTAGAAGTGTGGCCAACGGCCAAACGGTAATTTGAGATCATTTGTGTAACGACCCGGTCATTTACCTCCCTTTCCTTCTCTCCTGAAATTTTACGAATGAATTTTTTTTGTTTAATTTTCCTTTCTGAACTCTGTTTCTTGCCGCTTAGTGTCATCTCGAGTGCTTGGAAATTATTTCTAAGACTGTTTTCCGTGGATTGACAACTTCCTTTGAGGACCGAGTCATTTCTAAATTTTCACTTTTCAGACACTATGCGCTATTTCGTCCTTTTCCCTATTTTGTCTTATTCCCGTTTGTCAGTTTTTGGCACAACCTCACTTTTTGTGCTTAGAGTTAGTTTTTGACTTCACATATCTTGATCTTGCGTGGTTTCCACGAAATACGTATCTTCACTTTTTCAAGAAAGTACTCTGGTTGATCCCGGTGTCCATAGGGGCATGGATGCACAATTTTTAGGAATTCTTTTCTGTTCTTGGGGTATTTTTCATAAATATCTTTAGAAGATATTTTATTTCAGAGGTATCTAAGAAATATCTTTTGGAAGATATTTTCATTCAGGGGCAGTTTTGCAGTTAATCCTTTTTGTAGGGGCCATTTTGTAATTAATGAAAGTTATTGTGAAATACCTCGTCTGGTGCATGAATCCTCGTATGGGATTCATTTTCACATTTTGTCGAGTTGTGTACTCTTAGAATTCCGTTCTGGTCGTTTTTCTCCAATTTCAGAGTTTCTGACCCCGGTTGTCGCCGAACTTGTTTGGGGCATATATCTCTACTCGGAACTCAATTTTTGACGCTGTTTCTTCCGTTGTTCATATTTTCTCATTTTGAATGTTTTTCATTCACAGAGTTTTGCCGTTTGAGCGCGTATGCTCAAAATCCACTTTTCCGGACCCGGCGGGACCTTTTCGGGGCACTTTTTGAGATTTTCTATAAATAGGGGGTTTGAAAAATTAAAACATCATTTTCCTCTTCTTCTTCACGCCTTCTAGACCAGATCCATGGCAGCCATGGCTGCCACCTTCTCTCTCTTCTTTTTGTCCACATTTCCTTAGTAGAAATCCTTCGGCCTTAACGTTTAATGCTTGTCTTGACGCCGCGCATCTTATGCCCTTATTAGAATCCATTTCTGACGATTTTTTGAGTTTGGGTTTGGAGTCAAGTTTGGATTTTCATGGGGCTTCTTGCGGATTCTTGTTCCCGGTGTAGTCACCGACAAAACCCTTCGGTATCGTCGGATTCAGAGCACTTTTGTTTCGGTGGGCTTTGGAGATTTCATCTCAAATTGAGGTAGGGGATGTTCTAGGTTTAATTCTTGTTATATATCATGATATTGATGCTTATACAACATGATTACATGCTTAAATATAAAATCTAGAGATTTTTTTTATTTATTTTTCTTGTACGGGATCT
Source organism: Cornus florida (assembly GCF_030987335.1). Taxonomy (NCBI): domain Eukaryota; kingdom Viridiplantae; phylum Streptophyta; class Magnoliopsida; order Cornales; family Cornaceae; genus Cornus; species Cornus florida. The sequence continues at coordinate 52,569,450 of NW_026775574.1, read as the reverse complement.
GTTTTTCCCGGTTGCTCATGACTTGGTTTAAACATGTAGCATGATATTATATTGCCCCTTGATATGTTCATTGTCGTGTATAAAAATTGGAATAATTGAATAAGTATTAAAGGTTTTATTTAATATTTATCTTAGGTGAAAAATTAAATCATATGGCCTTAACTTGCTTTAAATCAATGTGTGTTAGCATATTAAATTAGGCCCTAGCACACTCTTCAACATAGATTAATTTGAGAGCATTCGGATGTGTTTTGAAATCTAGAGAATATTTAATTAATTTGATTAATTAATTTATTCCGGGTGTACTATTCACTCCATTGGAATTTCGACTTGATATTCTTGATATGCATGTTATGTAGTTCCACATATATTAAATTGAGACCATTTGGGTGAGTTTCAAAATCTAGAGATTTTAATTAAAAGAATTAATTAAAATCCATTCAATGGTTCCTTGAGCTAGATTAAGTTTCTAACCTTGCATTCGTGTTTTCCTTTACAAGTTCCTTCACGTGTATCAAATCGAAAATAATCGGATAAGTTTTGAAACTTATATTTAATTAATTCCTTTGTATGGAACTTAATTCACATGCTTGTATCTTGCTTAGAATGAACTTGTAACTTGACATTGGACTTGCCTTGTAATCTAGACAATTTAATCTCCTAAGTAGATTAAATTTCCTTATACGCTTCCATCGTGTGAATCATGCCTCGTTATGAATTCTTGTTAAACTTGTGAACTTGACTTGAATTCCATGAACCTTATTCTTTTTATCAAGCATCGTGAACACTTGTATCTTGGTTTCATTAATGTACTTAATGAACATGCACATTTGTCTTTGAATGATTTAATTACACATGTGTTGCTTAGGAAGTGATTAAATCATATATCTTATACTTGTGGTATATCTATTTCAAGGAATTCCATGTGCTATATATATATCTTGTTTCTAGTCTATATAGATGCACACTATGATTTCTTGACAATTTGCATGCCATTATAGTTGAGTACTTAGGGCATGACTTGTACGTTCCAAAATCTTGGTTGTGCATGAAACGTGGTTAATGCATCTTTTGTATTTTGATACAATCTTAGTTGCACAACTTGTTGATTTTGGGACTTGGGATATCAATCAAGAATTGACATGGCTAGGACTTGGTTCTAGTACGGGGGAATGTCCTCCTACAACTATAGTGCGCAGTAGGGGAAAGGTACCCATGGGTGAGTAGCCCTAAATTGATCTCAAGAGTACGGTTTTAATCCGGGCGATATCCGAGTTTCCACATTGGTTGATTTCACTCTTTTTAAATTTCAAGTTGTTATTCCTTGAAGATTTAAACTTGTTGTGTATGTGAAATGCTCCAATCCTGTTTACTTGCACAGATATTATGCCCTGTTCTTGATTCATGTATAATTTTTCGTGTTTCATGGAATGTTCCATCCTTGTTATTTGCATAGATATTATGCCTTGTTCTTGATTCCTTGTATAACTCCTATCGTGTAAATCAGAATGTTCTAATCTTGTCATTGGTGTAGATATTATGCCTTATTCATGATTCAAGTATATTTTTTTTCGTGTTTTATGGAGTGTTCCATCCTTGTCTACTTGCATAGATATTATGCTTCGTCCTTGATTCCAAGTATACTTCATATCGTGTATTCCATCCTTGTTTACTTGCATAGATATTATGCCTAGTTCTTGATTCCGAGTATGCTTCTTGTCGTGTTCTTGGGTTGTCCCAAATCTTGACTTATTTCATATGAGTATATATCATGATTCTTGTTGTTAGTACTCTAGGGTAGCTTAGGATGCTCCCTGGGTCTCACTTTGACATAGACGTTAGATGGCATGAGCCCCTTTGACATATTTCACCTTAAGGTGATAAAATTGTAAAATGCTAGGTCAATGCATGCTCATCGCCTATGAGTAGCTTTATGTTGCTCACCCCTACGTTACTGGGGCATATTTCAGGTACGAAGACTTGGTTCATGATGTTCATCATTGCTTGGATGATTGTAGACTTGAAGGTTTTAAATTCTTGTAAATGTTGGCTTGAAATGCTATTTGTAGCCTTTTATGTCAAAATGTATGTATTTGATTCTAAACATGTAATGTGTACATGGGTACACTCTTTTCAATGTATTTGACATGTATGAGATGAGGCCGGAGGCCAATGACATGTATCTTGCTTTCTATGCACTTTCGTTTTCAAGGCTTAATATGAAAATGTTAAAAAATGCTTAGACATTGTGTCATAACTTTTGCATCGGGTGTGGGAATTTCATTTTTATTCTTTCGTAGGGTCTCATTAATCATATATGAAGTGTGGCCAAGGGCCAAATGGTAATTTGAAATCATTTGTTAATTTTGGTTTTCAAATTTCCCAATTCTTGTGCATCTTCGCCTTTTTGGCCGTTGGGGGGTCGGATTTTGCATCGGGTCTTCTCGGGAGCCGCGGACCATTCCCACGCGCTTAAAAACACTAAATACACTTGCGTGCACATTTGTTTCAACCTAGAAATGCATTTAGGGCCAAATGCATACTTGGTTCAAAGTTGCATTTTTTTGAGTTTTGACCCCTTACTGAGCTAGGGTCCTTTTGGGCATTTTACAGTGAGTTTTTTTTTAATTTTCTTGAATGTCATGTAGAAATCTCAATTTTGAGGGGGGTTTCTTCTTTGTGTTTTTCCATAAAATTTCATCTACTAGCCCGTTTTTACTCTCTGTTCTGGCTATTTCTGGAAAAAAATGCTTGTAGCAGCTTTTTGGGCCCCTCTTGACCTAGGCTGTTCTAGGGGCATTTTAGGAATTTTACATCTTGTGTTTTTTTGTTTCTTCTACGTTTTCGGGTAGAAAACGTGATTTCAAGGCTTCGTGTTTTTCCAGAAAAACTCGTTTAAGTGTCCGTTTTTAGCCCCAATTCTCGGAAAAAAAATCAAAAGATGCTTCTTGTCAAAACACTATTCCTGCCCAGATTTCCTACCCGGAAAATGAGTTGTTTTTTTTTAAACTTTGAGGCTTCATATCTTTATCTTCCGGACTTCAAATCAAGTGATTTTTGAGTCTAAGTTTATTAGTTTTTGCTGATCTATCCAATGGTGTGCACGGTTGCATCTAATTCTATCTGAAAAGACCATTTTACCCCTTGCAAAATACCCTTGCCGCACTGATTTTAAACCCAAAAGTTTTTTTTTGAAACTTTGACGTTTCATATCTTCTTCATCCGGACTCCAAATTAAGTGATTCTTGAGTCTAAATTCATTAATTTTTATTGGTCTATCTAACGGTATGCTCAGTTTCATCTAGTTTTGTATGAAAAGACCATTTTAACCCTTGTGAAGTACCCTTGCCGTAATGTTTTCAAACCCAAAAGTTTGATTTTATGAAACTTTGGAGTTTCATATCTTCTTCATCCGGACTCCGAATCATGTGATTCTTGAGTCTATCTTGACTAGTTTTTCACTGTCTTTCTAGTGGTCTTCTTGGTGGCACCTGAATCCATACTTTCATGAATGACTACCTTGCCCCTAGGGGCTTAATTGTCATTTTTCCAGTCCTTTGCTTCCGCACCTTGGTTTTTTGAGTTCCGTGATGTCATGGAGGGTCATCTTTGGGTCTTAGAGGTGTTTTGTGCCTTGGAAGACCATCGTTTTGTTCTTGCTTCCGCATCTGGATCCGATATCGGGTCAATCTTCGGTTCATCTCTGTAGTACCGGGTTGAATCCAAATCCGGGTCGCCACAAGTGGTATCAGAGAGTCCGGGTTCAAATACCTTGGACGATGGGTTTTTGGTGCATATCATGTTTGTGTTGCCATGCTCTACGTGTTTAAATATTTCTTGAAAACATGTCTTGTTTGATAACATGTTCACATGTTCAGGTGTTTTGAGACGCCTATTACTTGTTAAGCATACTTTATGTGTATATACGCTCTTGATAACATGTTTTGATTTGATAACATGTCTATTTGCTTATGTGGCAACTTGTTTACTACTTGTGTGAGTAGAGAGTTATGCTATGATTGCATGCTACCTGTTTACTTTATGTCAGGTTTTGACATTGTCTCATAGGATCTGTTGCATCCCTTAGATGCATTCTTGTGTTAGGAGTTTCTTCCTTGGATAGGAGAAATTCATTCTGTAAGGACCCATGTAGGGAACCTTCTTGTCTGTTTTGTCGGTTGATACGAGTAAGGCTCATGTGAGCGTAGAATCGCAATCCTTATCTGGTGGAGTGAGACGCAGGCCAGGGCAGCACTGTTTCATTTTCTTTTCCTTCGTGGCTTCTAGATCTAAGGCCTTAAGTGTATGGTGCCAGTGTCATTGTTGTCAGAGTTTTGGGATTTGCTACCCCAACTCTCGCAGATGCCTGGTTCCCTTGGTGCTTTTGGTAATGATCATTTTTGAAATTAATATCATCCGTATCAATAGGTTTCTCAGAGTTGACCTAGTTCATGGTATGTTATGGATTAGTGCCATATACCGTCATGCTACCTTACTGACGAGTAAGTGTGGGCGGGTTTTGGTTACTGTTCGTATTGCCCTGTCACTCTCTTCTTCTATCATGTTCCAACACTTCGTTGTCATGGGATTCTCTCAGTGGTTGATGTTGAGTCAACGTGCTGATTCTTATGAGGTGTAGTCTTGATTCGTGGTTTCGCGTTCCTTTAGTTGATCTAGAGACTTCTATACTTGTTTTTTAGTGCTTTATGAGCTGTCTTTCATTTGACCTTTTGTTTGGTCCTTGTCTTGTTCTTCTTTTGGTGTGTTCTGAATTTCGGGGACAAAATTCCTTTAAGGAGGGTAGGTTGTAACGACCCGGTCATTTTCCTCCCTTTCCTTTTCTCCTGAAATTTTACGAATGAAATTTTTTCGTTTAATTTTCCTTTCTGAACTCTGTTTCATGTTGCTTAGTGTCATCTCGAGTGCTTGGAAATGATTTCTGAGACTGTTTTTCGTGGATTGACAACTTCCTTTGAGGACCGAGTCATTTCTACATTTTTACTTTTCAGACACTATGCGCTATTTCGTCCTTTTCCCTATTCTGTCTTATTCCCGTTTGTCAGTTTTTGGCACAACCTCACTTTTTGTGCTTGGAGTTAGTTTTTGACTTCACATATCTTGATCTTGCTTGGTTTCCACGAAATACGTATCTTCACTTTTTCAAGAAAGTACTCTGGTTGCTCCTAGTGTCCATAGGGGCATGGATGCACAATTTTTAGGAATTTTTTTCTTTTCTTGGGGTATTTTTCATAAATATCTTTTGAAGATATTTTATTTCAGGGGTATCTAAGAAAATATCTTTTGTAAGATATTTTCATTCAGGGGCAATTTTGCAATTAACCCTTTTTGTAGGGGCCATTTTGTAATTAATGAAAGTTATTGTAAAATACCTCGTCTGGTGCCTGGATCCTCGTATGGGATTCATTTTCACATTTTGTCGAGTTGTGTACTCTTAGAATTCCGTTTTGGTCGTTTTTCTCCAGTTTCAGAGTTTCTGGCCCCGGTTGCCGCCGAACTTGTTTGGGGCATATCTCTCTACTCGAAACTCAATTTTTGACGCCGTTTCTTCCGTTGTTCATATTTTCTCATTTTGAATCTTTTTCATTCACGGAGTTTTGCCGTTTGAGTGTGTATGCTCAAAATTCACTTTTCCGAACCCGGCGGGACCCTTTCGGGGCACTTTTTGAGATTTTCTATAAATAGGGGGTTTGAAAAATTAAAACATCATTTTCCTCTTCTTCTTTACGCCTTCTGGACCAAATCCATGGCAGCCATGGCTGCCACCTTCTCTCTCTTCTTTTGGTCCACTTTTCCTTGGTAGAAATCCTTCGGCCTTAATGTTTAATGCTTGTCTTGACGCTGCGCATCTTATGCCCTTATTAGAATCCATTTCCGATGATTTTTCCAGTTCGGGTTTGGAGTCAAGTTTGGATTTTCATGGGGCTTCTTGCGGATTCTTGTTCCTGGTGTAGTCCCCGACAAAACCCTTCGGTATCGTCGGATTCGGAGCACTTTCGTTTCGGTGGGCTTTTGAGATTTCATCTCAAATTGAGGTAGGGGATGTCCTAGGTTTAATTCTTGTTATATAGCATGATATTGATGCTTATACAACATGATTACATGCTTAAATATAAAATCTAGAGATATTTTTTATTTATTTTTCTTGTACGGGATCTGTTTTTCCCGGTTGCTCATGACTTGGTTTAAATATGTAGCATGGTATTATATTTCCCCTTGATATGTTCATTGTCGTGTATAAAAATTGGAATAATTGAATAAGTATTAAAGGTTTTATTTAATATTTATCTTAGGTGAAAAATTAAATCATATGGCCTTAACCAGCTTTAAATCAATGTGTGTTAGCATATTAAATTAGGCCCTAGCACGCTCTTCAACATAGATTAATTTGAGAGCATTCGGATGTGTTCTGAAATCTAGAGAATATTTAATTAATTTGATTAATTAATTTATTCCGAGTGTACTATTCACTCCACTGGAATTCCTACTTGATATTCTTGATATGCATGTTATGTAGTTCCACATATATTAAATTGAGACCATTTGGGTGAGTTTCAAAATCTAGAGATTTTAATTAAAAGAATTAATTAAAATCCATTCAATGGTTCCTTGAGTTAGTAAGTTTCTAACCTTGCATTCGTGTTTTCCTTTACAAGTTCCTTCACGTGTATCAAATCGAGAATAATCGGATAAGTTTTGAAACTTATATTTAATTAATTCCTTTGTATGGAACTTAATTCACATGGTTGTATCTTGCTTAGAATGAACTTGTAACTTGACATTGCCTTGTAATCTAGACAATTTAATCTCTTAAGTAGATTAAACTTCCTTATATGCTTCCATCGTGTTAATCATGCCTCGTTATGAATTCTTGTTAAACTTGTGAACTTGAATTGAATTCCATGAACCTTATTCTTTTTATCAAGCATCGTGAACACTTGTATCTTGGTTTCATTAATGTACTTAATGAACATGCACATTTGTCTTTGAATGATTTAATTACACATGTGTTGCTTAGGAAGTGATTAAATCATATATCTTATACTTGTGGTATATCTATTTCAAGGAATTCCATGTGCTATATATATATCTTGTTTCTAGTCTATACATATGCACACTATGATTTCTTGACAATTTGCATGCCATTATAGTTGAGTACTTAGGGCATGACCTGTATGTTCCAAAATCTTGGTTGTGCATGAAACGTGGTTAATGCATCTCTTGTATTTTGATACAATCTTAGTTGCACAACTTGTTGATTTTGGGACTTGGGATATTAATCAAGAATTGACATGGCTAGGACTTTGTTCTAGTACGGGGGAATGTCCTCCTACAACTATAGTGCGCACTAGGGGAAAGGTACCCATGGGTTAGTGGCCCTAAAGTGATCTCATGAGTACGGTTTTAATCCGGGCGATATCCGAGTTTCCACATTGGTTGATTTCACTCTCTTTAAATTTCAAGTTGCTATTCCTTGAAGATTTAAACTTGTCGTGTATATGAAACGCTCCAATCCTGTTTACTTGCACAGATATTATGCCCTGTTCTTGATTCATTTATAACTCTTTTCATGTTTCATGGAATGTTCCATCCTTATTATTTGCATAGATATTATGCCTTGTTCTTGATTCCTTGTATAACTCCTATCGTGTAAATTAGAATGTTCTAATTTTGTCATTGGTGTAGATATTATGCCTTATTCGTGATGCAAGTATACTTCTTTCCGTGTTTTATGGAGTGTTCCATCCTTGTCTACTTGCATAGATATTATGCTTCATCCTTGATTCCAAGTATACTTCATGTCGTGTATTCTATCCTTGTTTACTTGCATAGATATTATGCCTAGTTCTTGATTCCGAGTATGCTTCTTGTTGTGTTCTTGGGTTGTCCCAAATCTTGACTTGTTTCATATGAGTATATATCATGATTCTTGTTATTAGTACTCTAGGGTAGCTTAGGATGCTCCCTGGGTCTCACTTTGACATAGACGTTAGGTGGCTATGAGCCCCTTTGACATGTTTCACCTTAAGGTGATAAAATTGTAAAATGCTGGGTCGATGCATGCTCATCTTCTACGAGTAGCTTTATGTTACTCACCCCTACGTTACTGGGGCATATTTCAGGTACGAAGACTTAGTTCATGATGTTCATCATTGCTTGGATGACTGTTGACTTGAAGGTTCTAAATTCTTGTAAAAGTTTGCTTGAAATGCTATTTGTAGCCTTTTATGTCAAAATGTGTATATTTGATTCTAAACATGTAATGTGTATATGAGTACACTCTTTTCAATATATTTGACATGTATGAGATTAGGCCGGAGGCCAATGACATGTATCTTGCTTTCTATGCACTTTCGTTTTCAAGGCTTAATATGAAAATGTTGAAAAATGCTTAGACATTGTGTCATAACTTTTGCATCGGGTGTTGGAATTTCATTTTTATTCTTTTGTAGGGTCTCATTAATCATGTATGAAGTGTGGCCAAGGGCCAAACGGTAATTTGAAATCACTTATTAATTTTGGTTTTCAAATTTCCCAATTCTTGTGCATTTTTGCCTTTTTGGCCGTTGGGGGGTCGGATTTTGCATCGGGTCTTCTCGGGAGCTGCGGACCATTCCCGCGTGCTTAGAAACACTAAATACACTTGTGTGCACATTTGTTTCAACCTAGAAATGCATTTAGAGCCAAAATGCATACTTGGTGCAAAGTTGCATTTTTTTGAGTTTTGACCCCTTACTGAGCTAGGGGCATTTTGGGCATTTTACAGTGAGTTTTTTACAGTATGTAGAAATCTCAATTTTGAGGGGGGTTTCTTCTTTGTGTTTTTCCATAAAATTTCATCTACTAGCCCGTTTTTACTCTCTGTTCTGGCTGTGTCTAGAAAAAAATGGTTGTAGCAGCTTTTTGGGCCCCTCTTGACCTGGGCTGTTCGAGGGGCATTTTAGGGATTTTACATCTTGTGTTTTTTTGTTTCTTTAGTGTTTCTGGGTAGAAAACGTGATTTTAAGGGGGGTTTCTTCTTCGTGTTTTTCCAGAAAAACTCGTTTAAGTGTCCGTTTTTAGTCCCAATTCTCAGAAAAAAAATCAAAAGATGCTTTCTGTCAAAACACTATTCCTACCCAGATTTCCTACCCGGAAAATGAGTTATTTATTTTTAAACTTTGAGGCTTCCTATCTTTATCTTTCGGACTTCAAATCAAGTGATTTTTGAGTCTAAGTTTATTAGTTTTTGCTGATCTATCCAACGGTGTGCATGGTTGCATCTAATTCTATCTAAAAAGACCATTTTACCCCTTGCAAAGTACCCTTGCCGCACTGATTTTAAACCCAAAAGTTGTTTTTTTGAAACTTTGACGTTTCATATCTTCTTCATCCGGACTCCAAATCAAGTGATTGTTGAGTCTAAATTCATTAATTTTTACTGGTCTATCTAACGGCATGCTTAGTTTCATCTAGTTTTGTATGGAAAGACCATTTTAACCCTTGTGAAGTACCCTTGCCGCAATGTTTTCAAACCCAAAAGTTTGATTTTATGAAACTTTGGAGTTTCATATCTTCTTCATCTAGACTCCGAATCATGCGATTCTTATGTCTATCTTGACTAGTTTTTCACTGTCTTTCCAGTGGTCTTCTTGGTGGCACCTGAATCCATACTTTTATAAATGAGTACCTTGCCCCTGGGGGCTTAATTGTCATTTTTCCAGTCCTTTGCTTCCGCACCTTGGTTCTTTTAGTTCCGTGATCTCATGGAGGGTCATCTTTGGGTCTTAGAGGTGTTTTGTGCCTTGGAAGACCATCGTTTTGTTCTTGCTTCCGCATCTGGATTCGATATCGGGTCAATCTTCGGTTCATCACTGTAGTACCGGGTTGAATCCAAACCCGGGTCGTCACAATTTGATAATTTTAGTTTTCAAATTTCCCGTTTCTTGTTCTTTTTTGTCTCTTTGCCCGTTGGGGGGTCGGATTTTGCGTCGGTGGTATTTTTAAACCATAAACCATTGTAGCACGTCTTAATAGGTAAGTTACGTTTGCGTGCATGGTCGTTTTTAAGAAAAGCCTCATCCTTGGAATTTTGAGCCTCCTACGGACTCACTTTTCAATTTTCTTGCATAATCTGATTTTAGGGCATTTCGGGGTTTTCCTTCGGGAAATAAATTCCAGTCTCCACATGGTCACTTAGAAAATGTTATTTTAGGGGGAGTTTCATTTTTGTGTTTTTCCAGAAAATGTCGTCTTGGTGCCGGAAATCGATCGCAAAGTTCAGCTTTTTCTTTTTTTTTTTTAGCAGCTTTTTGGACCTCCATGACCAGATTTCATGGAGGGGCATTTTGGGCATTCTACATTACGTTTTTTTTTAATTATCTGTAAAGTCACGTAGAAAACTCAATTTTGAGGGGTTTCCTCTTTGTGTTTTTCCAAGAAAATTCATCTTCTAGCCCGTTTTTGCTCTCAGTTGCAGACAGTCACTGTAGCAACTCTTGCCCTCTTGTTCAGTTCTGATCTAGGGGCATTTCGGGAATTTTCTTCAGAAAATAAATTCTAGTCTTGATATGGTCACATATAAAACGTGATTTTAGGGGGGGTTTTTCACAACATTTTTCCAGAAAATGTCATCTCGGACCCGAAAACCCAGCATCAAATCTGCTTTCCTATGCGCATATGCACTATTCAAAAAAGTCTGTTACAAAGGGATTTTCGGGATTTCAAGTCAAAAATAAAATCTTTTTTTGACATGGTCAGCTTGGAAAAATTATTTTAAGGGGGGTTTCTTCTTCGTGTTTTTCCGGAAAACATCATTTAGGACCTCAAAATGGCACACGAACTTCAGCATTTTTGCCCAGGTTACTATTCACAGTCGCTGCGACGTCAAAACTTTGTTTTGACTTTTCTCTTCCATCCGGACTCCAAATCAAGTGATTCTTGAGTCTAACTTGATTAATTTTTTGCTTTTTTCTCAGTGGTGTGCTTGTTAGCACCCGATTTTATATATTTTCATAAATGACTATTTTACCCTTGGGGGCTCATGCGTCATGTTTCCTATCTATTGCTTCCGCGTCAGTTCTCATTGAGTTTCATGACCTCATGGGAGGTCATCAAAGTGTCTTAGAGGTGTGTTATGCCTTGGGAGACCGTTGATTTATTTCTTGCTTCCGCATCTGGATCCGCTATCGGGTCACTCATCACTGAAGTACCGGGTTGAATCAAAACCTGGGTCGTTACATGTTCAAGCAATCTAGGTACAGACCCAAACTTGACCCTTTTTTCTCTCTTTTCATTTGTTTCTTTCACATTAGTGAAGAACCTTTTTTTTTTTTTTTTTTTTTTTTTTGCATACATACCATTTTATTTCTTTCAGTATTTTTTTTATACCTTGGTTCTCAAGATCATTAAATTCACCTGCTCATTTTAGTTTAATACAAATCAGAATAAGATTTCAAGTTTATACCCCACATAATGCATGTAAGTGTGAATATGTGCAAAGTGAAGTATTCTAGGAATCAAAATCATCAAATTGTAACTATCCTGACAAAGTGGACCACAGGCCACCAACTGATATCAAAATTTTTCAAAAATCCTTATTTAGCATGAATTCGATATACAAGTCATCTTTAACCAATATCAGACTGCATATGGACATCACAACAATCAACAGACGCAAAATCATGATTAAACAATTAAATTGCATACTCTTATGCACAATATATCAACAACAAAATTTTAAAAAGGCACTGCCTTACCCCCAAACTTAAGATGCACATTGTCCTCAATGTGTGGAAACAGATATAGAGTTAGAAAGATATTACCAAATACGCAGAACCAGCAAGGATAAAAAATTTATAACTTAGAGGAATATAATCGTCACCTCACTCCCAAACTTAGTCCTTTGTACCTGACAAAATAATCACACTCCATAACACACATCAGAGTATCAAGTATATGGAGTAAAATAGACATATATCATTATGCACAAGTAAAATTAATTTTTTTTTTTTCAAAACTAACCTAATCTAAAAATAAAAGAAAAATACACAAAGAAACTAACCTATTATTTTATTTTATTTTATTTTTTAATAAAAACAAGCTTAAACTAACCTAATCGAAAAAATAAAAGAAAAATCAAAAAATAAACTAAAAACCTAAAAAAACTAAAAAGAAAAAGAAAATAAATCAAATCAAACTAAAGTACAAACCTACAAGTGTTAAGTTTAACATTGATAGCTCGACAACATGCTAAGTTTAACGTCGCTAGCTCGACTTTAGGCCACTCCTTAGCCTGTATCCAACAACTCAATTACCTCCCTCATCCCTAAATCAGTCATATGGGTGATTATGAATTTTGAAACAGGAGAAACTAAAGTGGTTCCATCAAGACCCAAGAAAGAATACTCAAGCTTCTCTAGTGGTGGCTCAGGCTCAAGTTTGTGAGAAGACTCACAAGAAGGACAAGAAAGATTTAAAATAAAAAGAGAAGGATCTTTTATTGGAAAGATGGTGACTGAATCCTCAACAATGACATCAAGAAAGAAGCACTCATCTTTCTCTAAGGAATATGGAGTGGCATTGAAGATGTTTAATTTGAGCTTCATATTCCCAAAAGAAATATCCATAGCCCCAGTCCTACAGTTAATGTTGGCATTTGCTGTAGCTAAGAATGGACGACCAAGGATCATAGGAGTACATCGATTGGGATCGTGAACATGTTCTGTATCCAGGACAAGAAAGTTAACCTGAAAATAAAACTTGTCCACTTTAATGAGAACATCTTCAATGATCCAACTTGGTTGCTTGATAGATCGATCAGCAAGTTGCAACACTATTGACGTGGGTTTAAGCTCTCCCAAGCCTAATTTCTCATACATCGAGTAAGGAAGAAGATTAACAGTTGCCCCAAGATCAAGAAGTGCTCTGTCTATCACATAGTTTCCAATGATGCAAGATATGGTAGGAGGATCAGGATCTTTGAACTTAGGAGGAGTGCTATGCTGAATAATTGCACTGACTTGCTCAGTTAGATAGATTTTCGTAGAGACTTGGCTTTTTGATTTTCTCTTTTAAGTGCACAAGTCTTTCAGAAATTTAGCATAGGCAGGGATTTGATTGATAGCATCTAGGAGAGGAATATTGACTTTTACCTGTTTGAAGACATCCATCATGTCTTGGATCTTCTCTCCTTGCTAACCAAAGTAAGAGGGTCCATCGAGATGTTCAGGAAAAGGCGTTATTGGCTCAAAAGCTGTCTCAAGTTTGGGAGTAAATGAAGAAGTGACTTCACCTTCAACTCCTTTGGAAATTGATGGATTAGGATATGAGGGAACATCTGTGGGATGTGGAATTGGAAGAATGGGATTAATAGGAATCCTACGCCTCTCTTTTTCTACCTCTTTTTCCTCAACTTGGTTATCAATGATATTTCCACTCCTCAAAGTAGTGATGGCATTAACTTGCTCATGACGATTACTTGAAGGATTAGTCTCATCAATCATGTAAGTTTGCCTGACTTGATTTGCAATTAGCTGACTAGGCGGTGTTACTTCCACTATTTGAGTTAATACTTTAACTATTTGCCCAACTTGAGTCGCTATCTTGGTTTTAGATTAGGAATGGGAATGTACTAATTGAGTGGTGGAATTAAAATCATTAATTACAACCAAAACTTTCTCTTCAAATTCAAACAAGTACCTAGCAAGAGGAAGATCAGGATTAACTTGGTTCCTAAATTGAAGAGGAGAGTAGATGGAAGATTGATTGAAATAATTATTTAGCAAAGGATTGGATGAATTATGGTACTGTCCCTGAGATTGGGGAACAGTATTGCCTTGGCTTTGATTCTGCCATGATATATTGGAATGATCTCTCCAGTCAGGGTTATAAGTATTAGACTTTGGATTGTAACCCGAACTGGAGAATGCAGCATTGGTTTGCAGTTGTGGATTTTCAAAAGATTGACCCAAGAAAGGATAACTATTAGCATAATAAGATGGATTAGCACAGATAGAATACACCTCCTTTGGCAAAGAGGAGTGCTGAGAAGAACTAATAGTACTGAGAGCTGATAAAACTTGGTCAAACTTTCGATTCAACACTTCCATTTGAGTGGCAAGCTCTCTAGATTTTGCTGCTTCATACAAACTTTCAACTTGAAGGACACCAGGAGCGGACCTAGACCTAGAGGAAGAAACATGTTGAACATAATTTTCACTTAGGGCCTAAAACAGTTCCCAAACGTCATCTGGGCTCCTATGCAAGAAACCACCATTACTAGAAGCATCTACTATATTTCTATGTGGATAATGTAATCCATCATAGAAGATTTGCACTAAATGTCATTTAGGAATATCATGGTGTGGACATTTTCTCAGAAGATCATTGTATCTCTCCTAAGTATCATGGAACTGTTCACCCGAGATTTGGGAAAACGCCATGATCTCTTTTCTCATTTGTGTGGTTTTACCCACAGTGTAATATTTTTTTAAGAACTCTTGTTTAATCTTATCCCATGTGCTTATGGAATTATGAGGTAGGGAGTGCAACCAAGTTCTAGCTTTGTCCTTGAGAGAAAATTGGAAGAATCGTATCCTAAAAGCATCACAAGAAAGAGTGGACAACTTGGTAGTTGAACATAATTCCAGATATTCATCTATGTGCTTATAGGGATCTTCAGTAGCAAAATCCATGGAAAGTTGGAAGCATTTGGATCGTAGCTAGCTTGATCTCAAAGTGGCTTGCATCATATTGTGGAAATTGAAAGCAACAGGGAGATATATATGAGGTGGGAAGGAAGTGATCCCTCAATTGTGGTTGTGGTGGAGGAACAGGTGCTTGTAGCACATATTCCCAATTGAGATTATCACCATTATTAGCCATGTCTGATTTAAAGAATTCTCCTAACAATTTAGGCTAAGTTCAATGGTAAAAAGTAGTAACCAAAAAAAAAATAAAAAAAATTCAAGTGAAGAAAAACTACAAAAACTGACAAAAGGTCCTGAAACTGAAGCTTCTATTCCGTAGGCGTCGTTGTCCTCGCTGCTAGATTCCTGCACTTGAAAAGAAAAAGAAATAAGGTGATATATCAGAAAGTCCTAAAACTAAAAATTAAACTAGAATTAATCTTGAACTCAACAAATCCGTGACACGGTTCCCCGGCAACGACTCCAAAAATTGATGTGTGTCAATAACAATTAACCACTCACAATAGAATGAATCCTTGTAGGACAGGGCTATTTTGAGGGTGTCGAACCTCAAGGACTATAATGGTTTATCGAGTCTTCAATTAATATTATTTTAATTTAGAAAGAGATGTGATTTGTTGTGTTGTGCAGCAATTTAATAACATAAAAGAAAATAAACGGAATAAAATGATTGAGATCAAGAGAAGAAATACTTAGGGATTGACTTTACCACGAACCTCATACTATGGTCAATTGTTCAACCTTAGGATTTGAATAATTATATATCATATGTAATTAAACTCAATAACATTCATTTAATTTAGATTAAAAAAAGATGTTTCATGAAATTCAGTTAATAATAACCTATCTTAGGTTGGCACTAATTATCTACCTACCTACTTCTAACTAATTTTGCAGTATAATTCATCTTCCCTAGGCATAGACTTTGAAAACATTTGAATATCATTGCATGATCTCCATTCTTATGTCCGACGAGGCTCCGCCAGATATCGTTCATAAGAATGGGTTGAATATAATTTAAGAATAATTAAATCTAAGACAAGGTATTAATCATTCAAAAATTATGTAATCATTAAAAACCAATTGAATTAAGTAATTGCCCATAATCATGCAATCAAAATACATAGTATTCGGATTCGGGATACATCAAAGCCCTAAGAGAGGAATTAGCTACTCATGACGACGCAAAATATCATCTGTGCTGTTGTGGTCTTCATTGCCATGGACCGCCAAAACTCCTTTGGGATTTTCTTCTTCAAAACCCTAAAAGCTGCCATGAGAGAGATATGAGATAACGGATTGATCCCCTGATATGATGGCCTTGTGCCTCCTTTTATAGAAGAATTAACTTCTAATAAGGGTTGGACGGACTTTTAGCTCTTCTAGGGTAATCTGGGCCCATAAGGGAACAAAAAAATATGATTTTTGGTAATTCCCACATGTATTTACGACTTCCAGGATGTCCAGGCTTGAGCTTCAGAGTCTCAGACTCGAGCATTAGGTGTTAGTGCTCGAGCATTTGGGTTCAGGCTCGAGCAACACCTGCCAATTGTTCCGAATTTGCAACGCGATTTTGACCCATTTAGAGTGCGAATTTGGAGATGGCTATTACAGACAAAAATGGCAGGCTTCAAGTCTTCATTCTAGAGCCACTAAGTTTGCTCAATTTGGAGTTTTGAGTCAAAAGTTATGGCCAAAATACTGAAATGGGTTCAAAGTTTTTAACCATGCTTGAGCCCGAAGTGTTGGTGCTCAAGCTTTTTGATTCATGCTCGAGCCTTAAAGCTTATGCTCGAGCTCTAGGAGCAAAAATTATCTGGAACATCTTTTTATTGATGGTGCTCGATCATCTCTTCATGGTGCTCAATCCCAAGGTGTTGGGCTTGACCTTTACTTGAATACTTAGCCAAAAATTTTCAACTCTTTTTCGAAGCGTCATTTTCTTCAACACTTAGAATATTTTTGGAGTCGAACACTTTCAACATTACTCAATCCAAGCTTTATGGGCTCGAGCACTAGGTACCATGCTCGAGCATTTGGGACTCAAGGCTTGAGCATTAGTGGATAATGCTCGATCGTTAGTGGATAGTGCTCGATCCTAGAAGTGAGGCACGAGTCCTGGGAGCATAGCCTTTCAATTAAATCAACTCTTTAATTTCTGATGCCTCATGCTCGAGCTTGAGGGTCAAGGCTCGAACACCCTTGGTTAAAGCTCAAGCATCAAGGTACAAGGCTCGAGCATTTGGGCCTTGTTGACTTTTCTTCCCTTCTTTGGTGTGATGCTCGAGCCTCAACACTTGGGCTCGAGATCTAAGGCTTGAATTGCTTCAAACTTCACCCTTTAAGCTCTTGGCTTGCTATGAATGACCGGCAACGACTCTGTAAGCTTCAATATCATCATAAAGTCCAGGTTTTAACTATTTATCTGGGAAAGTACCTACAAACACACATTAAACATAAATTAGTATAAAACATGATATATGTATAACTTTAGGTCGTAACATACGTATATTAAGGGGCTCGAATATGCAATATTCAGCGCTCATCAAGACATCAAAATCTCTAGGGTTTCAAGCAAGAAGACCAAGAGGAAGAAAATGAAATCATGTTTGGGGATTGCCCTTGAGGGTTCTAAGATCACATCTACCTCCTCGATGAGTGGCTAGACTTCTCCTTAGGGCTTGGATGAGCCTTTAGCATGTAATCTAAACCCTTCTCTTTAACTTTTTGGGGAATTAATGTTGTAAATGATGCTTTAGGCTTGTGTATATGATGAAATTTTGGTTCTCCTATGGTTTCTATGGTTAAATTCTTCCTAATAATTCTCTAGATTGGTTGCATGTTTATGTATGATTAATTGAGAATTTAGTGATGGCTATGCATGGATTTCACTAGATGCATTTGTTGATTAATTTGATGGATTATGGATTATACTTATGTTTGATGGATTGCACTACATCTTTAGTTTAATTACTTTAAATTCCATGCCTTAGCTTAATTGTAGTTTAATTGCATTCCAATTGTAGTTAGATGCCCAATCTATGCTTGAATTTGATAATCCATGACTTATTGTTACAAATTGCATTATTCTCTAGAATGACGTGTGCTACAATTGTTGATTAATTTGATGGTTTATGCTTATGCCTGATGAATTGCACTACACTTTAATTCATGCTTGTAGTTAGGTAGAAAATTCATGCTAGAAGTTGATAGCCATGCTCATTAACTTAATTAATAGTCACATTTAGGTTACAACATGATTTTTCCCTAATTAATTGAAGGCATGTGGTTTGTTGAATGAGCTTGGTGGTGATTCCTATGCCTTAAGACTCCTCTCCTACGTTTTAAACTCTACTTTCTTAGCTTTAATTTGCTCTACATTACAAGTTTTTAGTTAATCATTAGAGTAACAAACCAAACCAAACTCTTTTCAATCTCTTGACCAACTAGGCCAAGTTTATTTCCAAGTACCTTCAAATCCATGTGGACGATCCCTTTCTCAATATACTTCACTGTATTAGTGTTAAGTGGTTTTATAAATATTAATCCTTGATGCACACTTGACACATTTTTCTAGCACATTCCAAAGTTCACACACTTCTCGTGCATGCACGGGGAGAGCATCAAGTTTTTGGCGTCGTTGTCGGGGATTTAAAATGGTTTTACTTGGAATCAAATTAGGTATTTGATAAGCGCTGAATACTGTATATTTAAGCGCCCTAAATTGCATTAGTTAAGTCCGTTGTTTGTTTAATTAAGTAGATTATCTTCATTTGTGTGTATGTATATATTTTCAGGTCCATTTGCCAAAAAAGGAGCAAAATCAAGGCTTTGTGGAGTTTTGGCCATCAAAAGGCACAAGGCTGAATTTCTGGCAGCAGTAGATCCTGAACTTTGCTCGCCATTTTCACCTTCCTAACTCAAGAACTGGACTTCCCTCATAACATGAAAGATTTATAGCTCTGAATCAGCTTTCCAAATCTTCAAACGGTTTGTCATTCGGAGCTCGGAGCAGAGAGTTATGGCCTTGTTACCAGAGGCGCGCAGAACTGCCTGGCAGCAATGAAATTCTGCCTTGATCTTCATTTTCGACCAACTATCCTTGAGAATTGGATCTCCACCAAAACATAAAATATTTAGATCTCTGAATTAGATTTCTAAATCTTCAAACGGTTCATCATTTGGAGTTCGGAGTGCAAAGTTATGGCTGTTTAACCAAAGTAGGTCTGGGCGGAGCAAGTGAAGCATGGGCATTTTTACACTAAATTCGAGTGCTCGAGGCCTTGCTTAGAGTGCTCGAATTTTGGGCAGAATGCCCTTTGGAAATGGCTCATTTCAGCCCACTTGCACCTTGGTTTCTTCACTTTGCTTTCCTCTTTAATGAAGTGGTTGGAGATGTTGGTTGGTGACCTTTTGGTGGTAGATAAGGCAAGGAAGGCCACACATATCATCATCCCATATTCTACAAGATTAGAAGAGAGAGAGGAGAGCAAGGAGATAGAGTTCTTCAAGCTTGAAGAAGGGAGCACGAAAATGGAGGAGGTCTTCAAGCTTCTTCCTTCTTCTAGCTCACCAATGGGTAACTAAACCTCATCTAGGGAGGTGATGAAACCCCTCCCTTGTAAGCATGTGTTAGTATAGTTTATTTTTGGGGATTAAAATGTATTTTTGATAGTCTTTCCATGGTCAAGAGCCTCATTTTTGTTGTAATGAATGTTGAATGTTTTAAATGATTATTGTGAGTTATTCATCTTGTCTTGGATGGTTGCTTTTCTTAATCATATTGCTTGCACTTCCATGGTGACAATGGAAGTTAGATCATGGAATGGTTTTAATGGCATGGAGTTGGAGAACCTAGATAGTTCATGGCTTAGGGTTTCCCTTTGATGGGCTATACTTGATTCTTAGCTTTATGTGCATTCACCATTTAAATTAGGGCTTGATAATCCTTGGCTTAGTAAGCATGTTCTAAGCTACATTTTAGTTTAGGTAGTTGATCATGTGAACCTTTGATGGTTTATTCTTGCCTTTCTAATTAAATGAACTTCTTAAGGATATTATAGCAACCTAGTATTGTTATGTATCACGACTATCATAACTGTTGTTTTCCCCTTAAATTAATCTTAACCTAGCATGTGTATAGGGATGGAGGTGGATTCATTTCCCTAGCCTTCTTTACTTGTACTTCACTCCCTTGAATTCTTGCAATTTATTGTTTTATGCACTTTTAATTTCCTAGCTTAAGTGACATCCAACAAAACCTCTATCCACCCTTCATCATTCTAAGAATGATTCTAGACATTTAGGTTGTATTAGACTAGCGCAGTCCCTGTGGTTCGACTTACCCGACCAATAGCCCTATTTTACAATGATTCGTGCTATTGCGAAGGTTGATGTTAATTGACCAACCGATCAATTTTTGGCGCCGTTCCCGGGGACTGCAAACGGTTTAGCGACCAAAGTTCTAGGGTTAATTTTAGTTTGATTGTTAATATTGTGTCTTGTGAATATTCCTTGTGTGTTTTGATCATCTTCGTGTTGTAAGATTCTAGGGACTCGAAGCTCGCCGTGGGATTGGTAGCAAATTGTAAGTCTAGAAGACCCCAGGTAAGTCTCGTGGCTTCTAGTTTCGAATTGTGGATATCGTGCATGTGTTAAGCTTAGAAGTAGATAAATTGCAAGCCCTTGTCAAGGCTATTTCAATTGTGTATTTTTAATTCCAAGCATCGGTCCTTGTCGTGGCCATTTTAATTTTCTGTCTTGATAATTGAGGAGAAAGGGAACATCGTATGTGGAGTTGTGGATAATGAATTGCTTTGTTGATTATATGCTGTGCTGTTGATGTTTGGTCGTAGGTCACTCTCTCTACCCACAATCGATTCGCCCATTGATATCAATTCTCTTGAAAGAACTCTTAGAAGAAACCTTAGGGAATTCACTCTTACAAGGGATCTTGAAACTGAATTTAATACAATGGGAGATAATATAGGAAATCCAGGGAATGAAAGGGCTGAAATTCCTAATATCGAGCCAATGACTCTTAGAGATCATTTCATCCCTACCACCTATGCTTCTCCTTCTTGCATAGTAATGCCAAACATCGATGCAGCTCAATATGAGATCAAGTCTAGTACCATTCAAATGCTTCCATCATTTCATGGCTTTGATAATGAAGATCCATATAAGCATCTTGATGAGTTCCTTGAAATCTGTTCAACCATCCGGTTGAGAGGTTTTCCGGACAATGCAATTCATCTCCATCTCTTCCCATTCTCCCTAAAGGATAGGGCAAAATATTGGTTGAACTCCCTCGCTCCCAACTCTATTACTTCTTGGGCTCAATTGCAACAAGAATTTCTTAAGAAGTATTATCCGGTGAGTAAAACCAACCAAATGAGGCGTTCCATTCTAAGCTTTTCTCAAGTTGATGGAGAACAACTCCACGAGACTTGGGAAAGGTTACAAGATCTTCTTCGGAAGTGTCCTCATCATTTGATCCCAAAATGGCAATTAGTGCAAGCTTTCTATGCTGGCTTAACCGAAACCCATAGATTCATGGTTGATTCTTCTTGTGGTGGCATGTTCATGTCCAAGAATGCGGATGAGGCTTGGATCTTACTCGAGAATTTGAGTGAAAATTCACTTCAACACAATTCTCGTAGGGCTCCGACCGCAACCACTCCAAACAACACCAACCCTTGTCAACCAAAGTCAATAAGGGAGGAATCATCTCAAGTGGATGCCATCGCTCATAAATTCTACCAATTGATGGCACCACATCTTCCTCCTTCATTGTCTCAAAATTCGGCAAGTTCAGTTTGTGCTTCATGTACTAGTCCATTTCATCTCTCAGAAGATTGCCCCACACCGGAGCAATTTCCCAATCCCAACCAAGAGCAAGCTAATGCCATGTTCTCACGGCCCGGGAACAATCCATATTCCAACACCTACAATCCGGGTTGGCGAGACCATCCGAATTTTTTGTGGAGGCAACAAGCCCCACAAAATTCCCAACTTCAAAATCAAGGGCCTCAAAATCAGCCCTCTTCTCAATATCAAGGTAGGCCTTTCCAAGCCTCTTCAAGCTACCAACCTCCATACAATCCAAATGTCTTCACTCAACCTCCTGTGAATCCAATTGATGAGATAGTGGCTGCAAACAAGCAAATGATGGAATCATTAAATGTGCAAATGATGGAATCATTAAACAAGCAAATCATAGATTCCAACAAGCATCTCTTGACATCCTTGCAACCTACTCTCCAAATGGTTCACTCCCATACTCAATCCATAGCTAGGCTCGAAAATCAAATGGGACAAATAGCTAACCAAGTGAACCAACTTCTTCAAAAAGACAAGGGTAAGCTTCCCGCTCAACCATTTGAAAATCCTAGAGGAATGCATGTGATTGATGAAACCCCTCCTCCGAGTGGGCCGACTCATGAACAAGTTCAAGCTATCACCACCCTTCGGAGTGGTAGAGTGGTTGACAACAAGGTTGATGGAGACACAAGTGAGAAAAACCCTCCGTTGAAAAATCCAAATTCAAGCTCTTCAAGTCCAAATCCAAGTTCTTCTTGTCCAAATACCATTCACGGAAGTCCCACGCATGTCACCCCAAATGTGGAAACTACTTATGAGCCAAAAGCTCCGTTCCTTCAACGTCTTCAAGAGTCGACAAATTTTGGGAATAAGAATTGCAAAATTCAAGACATGTGGGAGGTCTTTAGGCAAGTAAAGATCAATCTTCCTCTCTTGGATGCTATCAAGCAAATTCCTCCCTATGCAAAATTCCTTAAGGATTTGTGCACTCAAAAGCGCACTTCCAGAAGTCATTTACCAAAGAAAGTGAGGTTAACCGAAAATGTTAGTGCGATCATTCAGCACAGCACTCCTCCGAAGTATAAGGATCCGGGTGCCCCCACAATCTCTTGTGTCATTGGTGACAACAAAATCGAGAGGGCCCTCCTTGACTTAGGAGCTAGTGTGAATTTGATTCCATATTCGGTTTACCTACAACTTGGTTTGGGAGATCTAAAGCCAACTCCGATAGTGTTGCAATTTGCTGATCGATCTATTAAGCAACCACGGGGAATTATTGAAGATGTGATCATAAAAGTGGACAAATTCTACTTCCCGGTAGACTTCGTGGTTCTTGATACGGAACCAGTCCATGATCCAAGAAAACACATTCCCATAATTCTCGGACGTCCTTTTCTAGCTACAGCTAATGCTTCTATTAACTGTAGATCCGGATTGATGGATATCTCTTTTGGGAATATGAATGTTAAGCTCAATATCTTCAATGCTGTGCAACTTCCTTCAGATGACAATGAGTGTTTTGAAATCACTATTGCTGATGAACACATTCAAAATCCAATCCCACCTCCTTCAACGGAGGATCCCCTACATGCTTGCTTGGTCCCTTTTGATTTTGAGGATTTTGGTGTGGACAAATCCATTCGGGAAGTCAACTCCTTGCTTGATATTCCATCACCATTTTCCTCTCCTTTATGGGAAGCACCAAATCCATCTCTATCGTGGGATTGTCCATCTCCTTCCATTTCTTCACCGGAGTTACCTCAACATTTTGAGGGTGAACCACCGGACAAAGGTAAGGAGAATGTTGACAAGTTGCTGAAAATTCTTCCAATCATTCCAGCCCAATCTAGAATCATTGTCCATGATACTCAACCTGTGAACAAACCATTTGAGTACAATGAGGTATATGACTTGGAGATTGCAAATATGGAAGGTCATGATCCTACCATTGTTAGTCAAAACAATGACATTCAACGAGCCTCCATAATCTCGAACAAGCAACACCTTTGCTTAAATCTGAAAATAAAAGAAGTGAGATTAAAAGCGATGCTCAAATCCTCTAAGGCCAAACTTGTTTCTCTTCGGAAGGATCAATATCCCTCACCATTCATTGATCTAAGTTTGAGACCATATGAAGGAGGCAAGTTGCATACGGAGCGTTAAGGATCCATCTCTCCAATGGATCCTGATCCTGGTTCGTCTAGCTATCGACATTAAATTTAGCAAAGCAAGGGAAGAAATTCTTTCGATGTTCCAAGCTTCCCTACCTTCTCAAATTGCTCGTGCCTTGAAATTTTCTGGGAAATGGTTTAGAAAAGCCAAAAATTTGATTTTTCTGAAATGATCTTCAGTTGCGTTCCGCAATTTTAGACTGGCCTCTTAGACCTTCTCAGCTCTAATTTTCATTCCCGGAAATTTCCATCGCTTTCGAGCAAGTTCATAGGATCTTTGGCATGCAACTCATGTGCACAACCTCTCATTTTCAACGCATTGTTGGATCATGGTTCCCCAAAATTTTCCATGCATTGGAGATGGAATGCAAAGTTTGAAAATTTTTCATCTAGGCATTAGAAATGTTGAGCAATTCGACAATTTTTCCAAAAATTTTCCATCCATGCAGTGGAATGGACTGAATTTGCAAATTTTAAAATTTTTTCCATGCTTTAGAGATAAAGTGCTAAGTTGTAAAAATTTTCCATGAATTGTGTGATGTTGCATTGAAGAGATATTCAAAAATTCCAAAATTTTCAAATTCATTCAAAGTCTGGAAATTTTCCAAAGATGATGCAATTTGAAAATTTTCTTCAGTTCATTCAAGCATTATGAGACAATTTGAAAATTTTCAGAAATTCTTCCATTCCATGGGAATGACATGCAAAATTTTTTTGTTTCCAAGTCGCCAACTTGCAAAATTCCTGGACTGATGTTGCAAATGCATCAAAATGCATGAAAGTGCATGCAATAGTGCTCACTGTCTCCCATGGAATGAGATTACAAATGCAAATGCATGGAATTTCCATGCATGGACTCCATTTTGAACAGCTTCCATTTCCATGTTGCTCACATTCCATATTCCATTGCAACAAATTCAACTTCCATGGTGCTCACTGTCTTGCATGTTTTCCCTTTCATTCCTTGTTTCAGTCCTCACAGCCGAGCTCACCCCCTAGCCTACTGAGCCAATTTCGTGCCCTCCAAATCCCATTCAGATTGCTCTAAATTACCACACCAATTTTGCATGCTCACTGCCCAAGTTTGGAGCGCTCTAGCTTCCATTTGGATTGCTCCAAACTTCTCCACCATCATTCCGAGGCTGCTGCTTGTATTTAGAGCACTCTAATTCCATTTTAGAGTGCTCTAAATGTGAACCAATCTCATCCCAAGCTACTGCCTTCATTTAGAGCACTCTAGCTCCTATTTGGAGCACTCTAAATGTGAACCATCAATCCCACGCTCACTGCCTTCATTTAGAGCACTCTAGCTTCCATTTAGAGTGCTCTAAATTTTCAGCCCAACATCTCGCAACCACTGTCTCCAATTCGAGCACTCGAAGGCCAAGCTTCGAGTGCTCGCAGCTGCTATCCCACTGTAACCCAACATACCGAACTCTCTGTCTTCAAATCGAGCACTCGAAATCCCATTTGGAGTGATCGAAATCTCTTTCTCACCCAAGGCATCCAACTATGAAACCAACCACCTCACACAACACCAACCCCTCATCATCCTCAACCATGCATGCCTTCCACGGCCACCCTCCCAACACAATCCCAACCATTCACATCAACACCATGCACACACCAACCAAACCGACCACCACCCCAAACTTCACCCCTCTCTCATTCACCAACCAACCCTCACACAAGCCTTCTTTCTCTCGGCATCTACACACACCAACACCATGCAACCCCTATGCATGCCCCTCTCGGCATCCTTTTTTTTCCCAACCATCCAATCAACCTCACCAAACTTCCTCACCTCACCCCACCATACATGCCACCATCTCTCTATCGGCACCTTCACTCCCTAACCACCCACCACCCTTCGCACTCAATCAACCCCATCCTCAATTCCTCCACAACACCCTCATGCATGCCATTCAAAAAAAAAAAATGGCACACTTTTGGCATTCTTTTGCTATCCATTTTACACTTGTGGCTAATGTCTGCATTTGTGTTTTGTTTGGATTTTTATCTTGCACTACAATTCAGGTTAGTGTTTTTAATTCTGTTTTGATTTTCCTTAAGAGCCTATGCTTTTACATTTGTATATTAGTTGTGTTTTGCTAGGTCTTCATGTCCAAGTTTGGGGGAAGCACTTGTACATTCATATAGATGGAAACATTTGCCTTCCTCACTCCGCTTGGTATTATTGTTCTTTAACCCTCTCTGTTCTTATTTTCATTTACTTGTCTTTTCACATTGAGGACAATGTGACATTCAAGTTTGGGGGTGCATTTATGCATTTTTGGTTTTGCATTTTTGCTAAGCAATGATATTGTAATTTGAAACCTGTTGCAGATGAAGCATATGTTTAATACCTTGTGTATAGAAGCAATTGTGACATTTTTGAAAATAAAGAAAAATTTGAGTTGAAATGATCATGTAGATTCAAATTAGTCTGTATAAATGTCTCAATTAGATTCTCGCCGGATTTGACACTCTTTTAAGCTTCACAATGCACAGATGCACATTGGAAACTTAACTGTGAGGCATGCAACTTGATTGACCTTGATCTTGGCCTAGTTAATCTGATTTGATGAACCTAATGGATGAATACTTTTGGCATGAATCTAACAAAAAAAAAAAAAAAAACTGAGAAGGAAAGAAAATAATGACCAGTTGACGTTCGTAGCCTTTCCAACTCGAGCTATTAAGCCCTAGGAGTGTCTCTACACTTAGCACCCTAAAGCCGTCTGGTTTGGGAGTTGTTGGCCTAACGCTTGCTACAAGGGTTGGTTAGAAAGCTTAAGGGACTTAAACATTGCACGGTCATTCAAAAAATAAACTGGTAATAAACATGGTTTGCTAGAGTTCGTAGCCTTTCCAACTTGAGCTATTAAGCCCTATAGAGTGTCTCTACACTTAACACCCTAAAGCCATCTGGTTTGGGAGTTGTTGGCCTAACGCTTGCTACATAGGTTGGTTAGAAAGCTTAAGGGACTTCAGCATTGCACAACCATTCTATGTTTCGCTTATGAGTTACAATAAATTGTCAACAAGCAACAAAAGTTGTCTTGTAAATAAAATCATGCCTTAGGGACCTCATTTAAAGGGGAATTTAATGATTTGCAAACTTGTGCTTTGGAATTGGAAAAGAAAGTAAAAGCCGCATGTTGAGAATCCAATTCACTTTCACTGAAGCTAGAGTTGATTTCCTTTCAAGAGATGATAATTGAGTTATTTATATAGACTTTGATGTTGATGCATGTATGTGGAAATGTATTTAGCCAATTTTTGTATCAATGCTTCATATATGCAAGGTAGTCTTCCCAATGACCCCATCTCTAGTTTTTGTCTGTTTCAAGTTGTATTTGAGCTATGTATCTATCTCATTTTACCATGGATGATATTTTTGTAGTAGCATGCCCATGGTTGTCTTTTCATTAAGTTTTTCATTGTAGTTTTGCTAAGGGACTAGCAAAATGTAAGTTTGGGGGTGTGATAAGCGCTGAATACTATATATTTAAGCGCCCTAAATTGCATTAGTTAAGTCCGTTGTTTGTTTAATTAAGTAGATTATCTTCATTTGTGTGTATGTATATATTTTCAGGTCCATTTGCCAAAAAAGGAGCAAAATCAAGGCTTTGTGGAGTTTTGGCCATCAAAAGGCACAAGGCTGAATTTCTGGCAGCAGTGGATCCTGAACTTTGCTCGCCATTTTGACCTTCCTAACTCAAGAACTGGACTTCCCTCATAACATGAAAGATTTATAGCTCTGAATCAGCTTTCCAAATCTTCAAACGGTTTGTCATTCGGAGCTCGGAGCAGAGAGTTATGGCCTTGTTACCAGAGGCGCGCAGAACTGCCTGGCAGCAATGAAATTCTGCCTTGATCTTCATTTTCGACCAACTATCCTTGAGAATTGGATCTCCACCAAAACATAAAATATTTAGATCTCTGAATTAGATTTCTAAATCTTCAAACGGTTCATCATTCGGAGTTCGGAGTGCAAAGTTATGGCTGTTTAACCAAAGTAGGTCTGGGCGGAGCAAGTGAAGCATGGGCATTTTTACACTAAATTCGAGTGCTCGAGGCCTTGCTTAGAGTGCTCGAATTTTGGGCAGAATGCCCTTTGGAAATGGCTCATTTCAGCCCACTTGCACCTTGGTTTCTTCACTTTGCTTTCCTCTTTAATGAAGTGGTTGGAGATGTTGGTTGGTGACCTTTTGGTGGTAGATAAGGCAAGGAAGGCCACACATATCATCATCCCATATTCTACAAGATTAGAAGAGAGAGAGGAGAGCAAGGAGATAGAGTTCTTCAAGCTTGAAGAAGGGAGCACGAAAATGGAGGAGGTCTTCAAGCTTCTTCCTTCTTCTAGCTCACCAATGGGTAACTAAACCTCATCTAGGGAGGTGATGAAACCCCTCCCTTGTAAGCATGTGTTAGTATAGTTTATTTTTGGGGATTAAAATGTATTTTTGATAGTCTTTCCATGGTCAAGAGCCTCATTTTTGTTGTAATGAATGTTGAATGTTTTAAATGATTATTGTGAGTTATTCATCTTGTCTTGGATGGTTGCTTTTCTTAATCATATTGCTTGCACTTCCATGGTGACAATGGAAGTTAGATCATGGAATGGTTTTAATGGCATGGAGTTGGAGAACCTAGATAGTTCATGGCTTAGGGTTTCCCTTTGATGGGCTATACTTGATTCTTAGCTTTATGTGCATTCACCATTTAAATTAGGGCTTGATAATCCTTGGCTTAGTAAGCATGTTCTAAGCTACATTTTAGTTTAGGTAGTTGATCATCTGAACCTTTGATGGTTTATTCTTGCCTTTCTAATTAAATGAACTTCTTAAGGATATTATAGCAACCTAGTATTGTTATGTATCACGACTATCATATATGTTGTTTTCCCCTTAAATTAATCTTAACCTAGCATGTGTATAGGGATGGAGGTGGATTCATTTCCCTAGCCTTCTTTACTTGTACTTCACTCCCTTGAATTCTTGCAATTTATTGTTTTATGCACTTTTAATTTCCTAGCTTAAGTGACATCCAACAAAACCTCTATCCACCCTTCATCATTCTAAGAATGATTCTAGACATTTAGGTTATATTAGACTAGCGCAGTCCCTGTGGTTCGACTTACCCGACCAATAGCCCTATTTTACAATGATTCGTGCTATTGCGAAGGTTGATGTTAATTGACCAACCGATCAGTATTAGTACTCATTTGATTGCTTTTTAAAAATTTTTGTTATTTCTTACTTATTATTCTTGTGCAATTACATACTTGAAGGCAAGGAAAACAAGCATTGGATCTTGACATCATTACTTGGGACCTTTGTGAGCATATCTTGAACTCCTTTACCTTAATTGTGGATTAGTCCTTGTTGACACCTTTACTTTATTGTTAAAAGTATGGGTCCTTGTCGTGGCCATTACTTTATTGCATTGATATATATAGGAGAAAGGGAGCATCATATGTGGAGATTGTGGTTTGTTGTTGATTATTGTTGATTGTTGTTGCAAAATTGTTGGTGTGTTGACTTATTTTTTTGCATGCATGGTCGAAGGTCACTTCATCTTCCTCTTCATCCTTTAAATCAAAATCTCAAATCATCCATTCGGCGTTTAAGAGGTAGTTCTAGTGTAATTCTTCCCACTCTTGACCACCCTATCACTTTAATGGAAGATCTAGCAGAGGATCTTGGTTATGTGGATGAATAAGGCATGTATCATCCTAACAATGTGCAACAACCTAATAATGTGATACAACCTGTAGGAATGCCAATGCCACCTCTTGTGTAACAACCACCATTTGTGTAAATCCCTCTTGGGATGCTAAGACCGATTTTGGTGCATCCACCTCCTTTAGGACAAATCCCTCTTGGAGCTCATGTAGAGCAACCAATTCTAAATCCTCCAATGGTTTTTAAAGACCATTATGTGCCTAATGAATACAATACCCCGACTTGCATCCGGCTTCCTAACTTTAGGTCCCACCATTGATAAACACCGAATATTGCATATTCAAGCACCCTTAATTGCATAGCTTAGTCCATTTTCATATTAATAATGTTTACTTTATAGGTGCTTTGGTCCATTTTTAGGATTTCTCCTCAAAACTAAAGAAAATCAAGGATTTATGGGCTTTTGAGGAACAAAATCATTCTGGCTTATTTAACAAAGTCTTACAAAGAAAGATGGCCCAATATCTCATAGACACATTCAACATTGCAATGAGGAAGAAGGTTGAATCCATTGGCCCAAGTTCAATGTCAAGCATATTTCAGGTTGTCAAAAGTCAGCATTGCATACTTACAGTAAAAAGGGCATAACGCTTTGGTTAAAAATCCAATTGATGCAAAGTTTGATTCTATGGAAAGCTGTTTCATAAATCTAGATACTTCATGTTTTAATAGAATTCAAATTCGCACATTTGAGGGGTCAAAAATTAGAGTCCAATCATCTTATCTCAACCACTTCATCTAGAAGATGTAACAGCCCATGTGAAAGAAGTGTGAAAGGAAGAATTTGGCAGCCAAAATGGAAGACCAAGAATAGGCAAAGGAAATAAGGAAAATGTGGGATATGTAGTCAAACTTGGTGTAAACTTTTGATAAAAAAATAAAGAAGCAAAGTTAGACCAAAAGACTATATTGTCTATATAAGGGGAGGAGGATTTGGGCAAGAAGGAAGAGGAAGTTTTTGTATTTTGTTTTTGTTTCATTTTTCTTACAATCATGTCATTTGACAGTTTATTTTATTTTTCTTTTAGTAAGCATAATTAGTTTTTATCTAAGGTTGAGGAGGAAACTCCATTAATGCAATAATCTCTAGTGTTTTTATTTATTCAATTCGCACTCTAATGATTTTAATGTCTATAATTCTTGCTTCAAATGATCATTGAATTTTATTGCTTTCACCATTAATATCATGTATTTTTGGTAGTTAGATAATCTCGATGTTCAATTGATCAATGCTTGGTTTATAAATTTTGAAAGTAAAATCATTTGATATTAAGTTTTCTATTGAAATTGGATATATATGATGCTTAGAATTATTTCTTTGATCCTATGTCTTTCATGTTTTGGATACATATTATTCTTAAGATTTACTCACTAAAGCGATGAAGAATTTAACTTTGATAACATATTTTATTTCAGTTTTATTGCTAAATCTTAAGAGAGCAATAGATTGATTTCTAGATTGCTACTCTAAATTTGGGAATTAATGAAAGATACTTTGAGATTATGAATTTAATGGTAGTGGAATCCGACACCTAAGATATTTTTCAATCTCTTTATTTTGATTTCATTATTGCATTCCTACTACTACAAATCCATTCTTCAAATCAAATTGGTTAACTAGGTTAGATTTAAATTTGTTTTGATTCACATTAGTTTTTCTTAAAAGCATTCCCTTGGGTTCGACCTTGCACTTGCATTTTCTACAATACAATAGATTCATGCGCTTGCGAGTTACATTTAATTTTAAACGTCAAGTTTTTGGCACCGTTGCCGGGGAGTGCAACAAGAAAATTAATTTGAGTCAATTTTAATTTATATCTTTTGCTAGTTGTAGTTTAGGTTTTATTAAACAAAAAAAAAAATTTCTCATTATTATTATTATTATTATTTTAATTGATTTTTGTTTCTAAATTTATTTTTGTTTTCTTTTTACAGGAGGCATCTTTAATTCAGGAAAAAAAAAATTTGTATGTTCTCTTTGTGTTAGTCCGATGCATTTGACACAAATGTGTCCTTCCATGTACGGTAATTCAGAGTGTTATGCTGACCAAGCAAATACACAAAATAATTTTTGGGAGCCTTATGCTAGTCCAAATTTAGAGACATACAATCATGATTAGTGTGAATACCACAATTCTTCATGGGAGCAAAATCTGACTGAATTCAACTTAGGAGGAACCGATATGTATAGTAATCAATTTTACCCTCCTCTTCAATCATATCCATTTGTTCATTAACCTACTCAAGAGTTTGTTGCGCCACTGCAATAGTCCTCTTTCGAGGATATTTTTCAGTAATTTATATTGTTAACTGGTCAGGTTATTCATGAGATCCAAGTGTCTACCCAACAAAACACTGAGGCCATTGCACAATTGGAACATAAAGTGTTGGCACCAAAACTTGGCAGCCACTTCAGCAGCGACATGGACCAATGGGAAGCCGATAAGGGTTGAGCAAGTCCAAGAATGGATCAGCCAGTTTGAAGATATTAGGAGCAAATATAGAAAGATATATTTCAGCCACCTAATGATATGGCAGTTGCTGAAATATAGCAACTCACATTTGACTTTTTTCAAAATGGGATGTTAACAGAAAGGAAAAGGTTAGAGTTTGGATGAAACTCAATAACTAAATTCCTATAAAATAGGAAGTTTAGTTTGATGAAAGAAGGAAAGCTTTGAAGACATGGCGCTAAAGGATAGGCCACTTGGGATAGAACACGGCTGCTAAACTTAAGGAGGGGAGTTGCTAAAAATTAGCAACTTTTCAGCAACTTTCTAGCAACGTTTTAGCAATATCTCGGCAACTTACATGTGATTAAATCGAGGAAGGTTGTTTTTACAGAGATTTCCTACTGAAACAAAACAAGAAAGGAAGCAGAATAACAATAGGATTTAACTGAGTTCAAATTGTGAAGAAAAAGAATCAAAGAAGGAGAGATTTTCTAGCAATAACTTAGGAAAATACGTTGAGATAGAACTTCTATAAATAGAAGTATTGTATTCCATTTCTAACTTGTCCAGCACCACCACAAAACATGCATTTCAACTAAAAATGTTTTCAATTGACTCTACGTCATTTTTTCCTATAAATTTCTTTATTTCAATTTAATGGCAATTAATTAGATCATTGTCAACTATTTCAATTCAGCCATTTACTTTCTTTCAATTTCAATTATGCCAATTTTAATTACGTAATTTTAGTTAGGCTTTTAATTCAATGGCAATTAATTAAATTCTTGCCATTGAATCGTAGTGACAATTGATTAAATTCTTGTCATTACTTGGCTGATGGCAATTGATTAAATTCTTGCTATCACGTTTCAGTAGCGATCGATTAAATTCTTGCCATTGTGTTTGGCTGATGGCGATTGATTAAGTTCTCGCCATCACGTTCGGCCGGTGATTGATTAAGTTCTTGCCGCCTGTCTTCACTCGGCCATTCCATCCATTCAAACATTCATCAGCCGTTACATTTCTTTAGACACTCTAAAAAGTCCTTGCTACAAACAAGGCATAAAAGAACCTTGCTGGGAGTTCTTACTAGTCTCTCTCCCACACAGTCGCTTGAGAGTCAGCCATCGGAAAAAGGGATAGGCTGGTGTTCAATTACATATTTTGGGTATTTTGTACAAATACTCTGGCACCCCCGCGAAGAGTCCATCGACCGGCGTAGGAAACAAAAACCGCGCGAACACGTTTTGGCACGCCCGGTGGGACAACTATTAGAGTGTTATAAAAGAGGCAAATATGCCGCGGCCCACAAAAAATTCTAAGGCCGTGGCTACTGATGAAGATTTGGAGGAAGGCGATCAGCTAGTACAGGCTGAGAACTCTGCAGCAGGTCCTACTGATGAGTTAGCCGTACTTCAGGCACAGGTTAGCTCCTTGGTAGATGCAATGGGAAGGATAGGAGCACGCTACAACGACTTGCATGAAAATGTGTCCCAACTTTCATCCTTTATTTTGAACAAGCCGACTCAAGCTAGCAGCTCCAACAACCAGGAATCGACTTCTCAGCCGAATCTATCCCAAGCTGCTCAGCCAGAGAGGGCCATTGAAACATCACAGCCATGGCCGCCAATAGTGACACTCCAACCAGTTGCAACATCAAGTCAGCCGGTTCATACGCTACTCACCTGGGCAGAAAGCTATCCTCAGCCTACGTTGGCAGGTTCTAATCAGCCACCAGTAGTAGGTTCGCAGCCACAGGTAATTCTACCAAACCCTCCTCGGATGCCTTTGAACTCGGGGGGCAATCAGATCAGGTGGAGGCCACCGAACCCACTGTATACACATGTGCCGCCACAGGTAAGGCTCGGGGGGCAGAATATGGCTAATCAACCACATGATTGGCCGAATTGCTATCAACCAGCGGCTAATCAGCCGCCAGTTTTTAATCAGGTACCACCAATATTAAATCAGCAACCTCAAGTTATGTTAGATAGAAGACAATTAGCTGATTTACTCATAGAAGAATATGGCCTGGAACTTAGAGGTGCCGGCCGACCAATTTATAGAACTCCTTATCCAGAAGTGGTAGACCAAGTTGAGTTCCCTAGAGGATATAAAGTCCCTGACTTTGTAACCTTTAGTGGAGAGGGGAATCAATCGACCGTGGAACACATTGGCCGATTCACGGTTCAATGTGGAGAGGCTAGTGTTAGCCCGTGGTTGAAATTGAGACTTTTTCCTAACTCTTTGACAGGGGCAGCTTTTTCATGGTATATTCGTCTACCTCCTAACTCTGTTTTTAATTGGCCATAGATGGAGGAATTATTCCACAATCAGTTCTACCGTACGGAGACAGAACCTACTCTGGCCGATTTATCCAGGCTAAGTCAATTGCCTAGTGAATCGGTCGAGACATTCATTGCAAGATTCAGGAGAGCAAGATTAAGATGTCGTGTACCTCTTCCAGAACAGGAGTACATTCGTTTGGCTTTGAACGGCCTTGATTTTGAACTTCGGAAGAGGTTTGAAGGAGTTCCATTTCGTGACATGTATGACCTGGCCGAGAAAGCTACCAGGTATGAGTTGGTTCTCAAAGAGGAGAAAGAACGAAAAAATTCCTCTAAAGGTACATACTATAGGGACCCCAACTATGAAGTTTATTCAACTGATGTGGTTGAAGAGGAAGATTTTGAAGCTAATTTAGCGGAAGTCATTCTAAAGAAACCTTATGTATGTGACGCTTTAACAAAACCAAATGTATCCACCAGTGGTACTCAGCCATCGACTACATCGGCCAGGAAGGGTACGGCTGATACTGGTAAGGTTTATACGTTTGATCTGGCCAAAACAGAACAAATTTTTGATCATTTGTTGGCCGACAAACAAATAATTTTGCCAAAAGGACACAATATACCATCGACCAATGATTTGAAAGGAAGAGAGTTCTGCAAATTTCATAATTCATGGAATCATACTACTAACAATTGTTATGTATTTAGAAATGTATTGCAGAAATCTATCGATGAAGGTGTGTTGAAATTCCCTGAAAAGAAGCCAGATGTAATGGGGGTCGATGGCGATCCATTTCCTAATATTGTCAGTACCAATGTAATCAGCCTGGCAACTGAAAAAGCCGCTGATAATGGTAGACAGGAAAGATTACCAAAAGTTCTTGGTAGTTCATCGGCCAGTAATGATGAGCAGAAAGTTAAGGACTTGGAAATTCAGTTAAGAGAAGCTCAAATTGCCCTCATCAACCATGGTTGTTGTCAAAATTGCAAAGGCCGAAGGAATGACTCAGACAAGAGGGGTTATTTCCAATCAACCAGAAAGCGCAGTGTCCATGAAAGGTTAGGCCATCAGCCTAGACAGAATCACGAAGAAATCAATCGATCAATATTTAGAGAAAATGGGCCGAGGGCAGTAAGAATCATTCGGTCATCGGTGGCCGATAGAGTCCTGCCAGAACAACATTTTTATCCTAGTTTCAAAAGGAAACCAACAATTCAGTCAGAAATATGGGTTCAAAAAGGAGAAGAATCTAGCCGTGTAAGAACGGTTAGACCTCCTTTGGTTGACCATGGCAGATGGACTCGAGTAAGTCACCCAAAGTTTCCTAAGCAGCCTCCTACACGTACCCAAAAAAGGAGGATGCAAAGGAAAAATGCAGAACTTAAAAGGAAGGAGGACAAGATCGACCATGATCAACTAGAAAGGAAAAATGAACCAGTGGTGGCTGAAGACATGGAGGTCGCTACATCCTTTGAGAATAAGGCATGCTTTTACGAAGAAACAGATGATCAGCCCGACCAGGATCCAAAGCATGCGGCCAAGTACATAATTTGTTTTGGTTCTCTCCCAGATAAGGTAAATTGTAACATGGTATTTGTTTTGCCTTCTGTGTTTGAAGCAAGGATAGAACCAACGGTGAACAGGGATGTTGAGTCAGCCAAGTAGGAGGAAAAGGCTGAATCTTCAGAAATTAAGAACGATTCGACAAGTTCATTGGCCGGGATAGGATTGATCTCTCAGGATCAGCCATCTAAGGCCGATAAAATCATTTTTGAAAAACCACCTTTATCCATGACACAGCAGTTGAGGCCGTTGTATGTTAAAGTATGGGTTGAGGGTCAGCCAATCAATAGGGTTTTGGTTGACAATGGTTCGGTGGTGAATGTCATTCCATCAACTACTTTGAAGAAATTGGGTAAAATCATGGATGATGTAGTTCCAACCGACGTGGCCATCAGTGGTTTTAATGGAGGATCTAGTAACACCAAAGGTATTCTACCTTTGGAAATTACTATTGGCGGTAAGACATCTTTTACGGCTTTCTTTATCATTGATTCAACCGCGGCCTATAATCTCCTTTTAGGCCGAGATTGGATTCATCCTAACATGTGCATCCCATCAACCTTGCATCAAATATTGATTTTTTGGGACGAAAATGAGGTAAAAATTGTTAAGGCTGATAACAAACCCTTTATAGCTAGGGTGTATTCGGCTGAGGCTGCACTTTATGATGAAACTATTGTACCTATCAAATTTATTGGCATTAACAGGATGGGACGACCAGCAGTGGCAACAATGAAGAAGAATTTAATTAATGCTGATATTAAAGAATTATTGTCAGAAGCAGCTCGGCCGAAAATTGATATTTTCAGGTCGACCATCAAGGACATTGAAGATGTTACTGATGGATCACAAAACCAATGAAGAAAAGAAGCGGTAAGCTTTCAGGGCCGTTTGTATCAGACTGAAAGCATATCTGGCTGAGAAGAGACTGGCCAGAGAAGAACAACTATATGAAGAGGTATCGGCCAGCACGGCCGATATGATTGAAGAAGGTTTCGAAAAGCTGGATGCAATCCAACTTGAAGATTTGGAGTCAGCCCCTTCTAGAATGGAAGATAATAAAGCAGAGGTGCAAGATCCTTTATTGGAAATAAATGTTGGTACTAAAAAAGATAATCGGCCATTATTTGTTAGTGCTTTGCTTGAGCCTAAATTCCAGGCCGATTTGATTAAATTATTAAATGAATATAAGGATTGCTTTGCTTGGAGTTATGAAGAGATGCCTGGCCTGTCTAGAAAATTGGTAGAACATAGATTACCGATCAAGAAAGATTTTCAGCCATATAAACAACCACCAAGAAGGATGTCTTCGGAAGTAATGCTCAAAATTAAAGAAGAAATTGAAAGACTTCTTAAGGCAAGATTTATTCGAACAGTTAGGTATGTTGAATGGTTGTCTAATGTTGTTCCTGTAATGAAGAAGAATGGCAAACTTAGAGTTTGTGTGGATTTTCGCAATTTAAATAATGCCACTCCAAAAGATGAATATCCAATGCCTGTGGCCGATCAACTTATTGATTCGGCTGCTAAGCATGAAATATTATCTTTTATGGACGGCCATTCAGGTTATAATCAAATCTATTTAGCCGAGGAAGATGTTCATAAAACGGCTTTTAGATGTCCTGGGTCAATTGGTACTTTTGAGTGGATTGTGATGCCATTTGGCCTAAAAAATGCCGGGGCTACTTATCAAAGGGCAATGAATTCTATCTTTCATGATATGATTGGCCGATTCATGGAAATTTATGTAGATGATGTAGTTGTGAAATCATCGGCCAAGAGACAGCATTTGGAACACTTGAAAAGGGCCTTTGAAAGGATGAGGATTCACAAATTGAAAATGAACCCATTGAAGTGCGCATTTGGAGTTTCAGCCGAGAATTTCTTGGGGTTCTTGGTACATAAACGAGGTATTGAAGTTGATCAGAACAAGGTCAAAGCTATTATAAATGCTAGGGCCCCAGCCAACAAAAAACAAGTGCAAAGGTTCCTCGGCGAGGTAGGTTTTCTTAGAAGATTTATTTCTAACCATGCTGGCCGAGTGCATGTCTTTTCGACTTTAGTAAAATTAAAGTCACATGAGAAATTTCATTGGGACGAATCCCATCAGAAGGCCTTTGACAAAATAAAAGAGTATTTGGCAAACCCCCCGGTTGTAATGCCTCCAAGAAAGAAGTGGCCGTTAAAGCTTTATTTATCGGCCACAGAAGAATCAATTGGTAGTATGCTCGCACAAGACAATGAACATGGAAAGGAGCAGGCTGTCTACTACCTAAGTAGAATACTGACTGATGTAGAATGCAGATATTCCTCAATTGAGAAGCTTTGTTTATCTTTGTACTATTCGGCCATGAAGTTGAGAGTATACATGCGGCCTGTTGATGTTTACATTCTTTGTCAGACTAACGTGGTCAAGTATATGCTATCAAGGCCATTGATTACTGGCCGAATAGGTAAGTGGGCTTTGGCTTTGATGGAATTCAATTTTATCTACGTCTCACAAAAATCAGTAAAAGGAAGGGTTCTGGCTGATTTTTTGGCCGACCATCCTTCAACTGATATTGATCCATGGGTTTATGATGAATTGGAGTCATCAGCTATATTCTTGACTCCTTGGATTTTGATGTTTGATGGATCAAGCACGGCTGATGGAGCAGGAGCAGGTATTGTTATTATTTCGCCAGCTGGCAGAAAGGCTTCGTTCTCTTTCTTTTTAGATTTTAAATGTTCAAATAACCAGGCCGAATATGAAGCACTTATAATCGGCCTGGAAATTTTAATTGAAATGGCTGTTAGAGATGTAAAGATTTTGCGAGATTCAAACTTAGTCCTTAGCCAAATTTTTGAAGATTTTAAGTGCCTAAGTTGGCAATTAAGGCCGTTTTATTCTTTGGCCACTTCATTAATCAATCAATTTGATAATGTTCAACTTAAGTTTTGGCCGAGAGGACAGAATAAGGAGGCCAACAGCATGGCCCAAGCAGCCTCTGGAATAAGAGTACCAGCCGGAATAGAAGATCAGTTGATAAAGATAACACGAAGATCTTTGCCATCGGCTGAATTGAGAAATACTATGTTTGATACTTGGACAATTGATGTAGAAGATTTGGCAGACGATGACTGGAGGATACCATTTATAATGTTCCTTCGAAATCCAAACATCAAGGCTGATAGAAGTATTAAAAGAAAAGCGATCAACTTTGTGCTTCTAGATGGGGATCTATATAGAAAAGGGTTAGAAGATGGGCTCTTACTACAATGCATAAGCAAGGAGGAATCACTTCAGGTTATGGCCGAGGTACATGAGGGCAGCTGTGGGGCTCACCAAGCTGGGATTAAAATGAGATGGCTGATTCGCAAGTATGGATATTATTGGCCGAGAATGAGAAAAGATTGCATAGATTACTCAAAAGGTTGTCAAGCTTGTCAAAGACACGGGCCGATTCAAAATGTACCAGCAAAAGAATTACAGCCTATAATCAAACTTTGGCCATTCAGAGGTTGGGGCCTTGACCTTATTGGTAAAATTAATCCACCATCAAGCGAAGGCCATCACTGGGTGATTGTTGCCACAGATTATTTTACTAAATGGGTTGAGGGCCAAGGCTTGCAAAACGGTTGATCAGCAAACAGTGATTAATTTCATGGAGCAAAACATCATCCACAGATTTGGGATTCCAGAAACACTTGTTTCAGACAATGCAACAGTATTTAGAGCAACTGATGTACTACAATTCGGCCACAACATGAATATTCATATGTCAACCTCTACGCCATACTATGCTCAAGCAAATGGCCAGGCCGAATCTTCAAACAAAATTCTAATTGAGATCATTGAAAAAATGATCAAAGATAAGCCAAGAAGGTGGCATGAGACTTTGTCTGAAGCTTTATGGGCCTATAGGAACTCAAAAAGAACAGGCACAGGAGTTACACCATACATGTTAACTTATGGTCATGATGCTGTTCTGCCTATGGAGATGAAGGTTAAATCAGCCAGAGTTGCTTTTCAAAATAATCTAACTCCAGCTGATTATACTCAAGCAATGTTGGTAGAATTGAAAGATTTGGATGAATTTAGAAGGGATGCCTTGGATCATATCATAGCTCACAAGAAGAAAGTGATGAGGATCTACAACAAGAGGGTAAAACCTAAGTCTTTTGCTGAAGAAGATTTGGTTTGGAAAGTTGTTTTGCCAGTGGGTAAAGTCGATAGGAAATATGGGAAGTGGTCCCAAAAATGGGAAGGGCCATACTTGGTCCATCAAGTCTTAAGTGGAGGAGCATATAGGCTGAAGTATTTCAGTGGTCGATTACATGGCTATCCCATTAATGGCAAGTACCTTAAGAGGTACGTACCGACAATCTTTGAAAGGGAAAATTAGTGTTAGCCAGTACTTATGGCTGACCATGTGTACCTTTATGTAATAAAAATCGGCCTATTTTTCTAGGCTGATTTGGCTATTTTAATAAAATTTTTCCCGCTAAAATGTTGATGCTTGTTTGGAGTAACAAAAGAGGCCATTTATTCATTGAAGTGTAAAAGATTACATCATTTAAAGATCATACACTAAGATGGCCACAAAAGGAAGCTAATATAAAAAAAAATTCATATGTTAGCAAATTTTTCCTTGAAATCGGCCCAAATAACTAAGGACCGATTGAAGGCCACCATGGCCTGCCTCTTTGACTCTTCCAATTGAGGTAATTCTCCACGAAGATTTGCATGCTCGTGAGCAAGGTCTTGAGCTTCAAACTGCAATGTGGCAGCTTCAGCAGACAAGATGGCCTTACGAGCATGGATCTGGTCGATCTCTTTCTGAAGGACATGTTCTCTTTCCTCAAGGCCGATGAACTCTGTATTCACTCTTTCAAAGGAGGAAGCTTGAATTAACAATTGGTTAGCAAGGGTATCCTTCCTGTTTTTACTCTTATTGAATTGGTTGATTGCTTCATTGGCTTGGAAAATATCATCGGTCAAAGTTGGTAGCTGGCCTTTAAAGGTAGCAATAGTGGCTTGAAGATCAACCGAAAAGTCTGGGTACTGGCTGAGTGTAGAAAGCACTGCTGTGAGTTCACTTTCAAAATTAGGAAGATCAGCAGCATCCCTTTTCAAGATCTCAAGTAAAGATTTTTTGGTCTCTTCTAAGGATTGTATAGGGATATTGGTTGAAGTGACTGGGGTGGCTCCAGAAGATTCACTTTCTTTCTCTTCGGTCACTGAAGCCACCACATCCTTAAAAAAATTGCTCAAAGCCAATAGGGATGAAGCAGGAACTTTTTGTGGAGGAAGTAAAGGAATAATTTGAGTTTTCTCATACACAACCTGACAAAATGAGGAAAGATTAGATCTTAAGTTTTTTTTTTTTTTTTGGGACATGAGATAGTCAATACCTTAGATGATTCGGCTATGTCTGTCACTAATAGTGGCTGATGACTGGCTATGTCGGCTATGTCTGTCACTAAGATAGGAAATTCTGGCTGAACCACTGTGCTATCTCCCTGGGATGAAGTTTTAGCATGAGTGACTTGAACATTGAAGGGCACCTCAATGGGATCATGAAAATCCTTCAGAGGGCTGAAATTTCTAACTGGGCTATAGACCAAGTCAAGAAGAGGAGATTGCTGCAAAAGAGAAGAAATTAAGGATCATATTAATTGAAAATTTTGGAAATTTCAAGTACAGTTATCTTTACCTCTTTTTCAACTGAGGAATGATCAGAAGGAGTGTCAGTCACATTAATTACGGAATCATCGGCCACGTCTTCTGTAGGATGAAGGCTTTCTAGATTTTCTTCCACTTCCTGTTTCTTACGTTTGCTCAATCTTGTTCTTTTTAAAGTGCCATGAGCAGTTGATTTCTTTCTTTTCCCTTGGAGATGGAAGCTTTATTAAAGTTTGTTTCGGCCAATAATAGTTGTGGTCGAGAATTAGAAGTCAATATCGGCCAAGAATTTTAATAATTGGGCCGATATGATTGTCTTCGTATGTTAATAGATAAAAACTTTTACCTTTGGAGGAACTGGAGGAACATTAGGGATGATGATTGATTCAGTTGTTGTAGGCTGAGGAGGATGGCTCGAGAAAATTTTCTAGATTGGGCGAGGCTGATAAAGTTCCACTGTCTGAATCTGCAAGAAAAAAAAAAAGGGAGTAAGAGAAATTCAATTAAAAGTTTATATATATATATATATATATATGCAAGTAAAGGAAGATCGTACCCTTGAGGAGGCTGACAGTGGCTTTGGCCTTGGCTTTTCTCTCTTTATTGGTCCTTGTTGGAGCATCTGTTGGCTGAGAGAAAGGGAGTTTCTTGGCCGTTTGTTTTTTTATCTTTGGGAGGATCTTTTTGAGGCATCTTCTTTGGGGTAACGGCCCGGGAAATTACGAATGCCCCTTCAAAGGCCACAGATATGAACTTGAAAGATTCCAATATTTCAACAACAAGGGACTGGCTATCAGCCGTCCTTGTAGAAGTAATGTAAGAAGACCACCATTGATC
Source organism: Cornus florida (assembly GCF_030987335.1). NCBI lineage: Eukaryota > Viridiplantae > Streptophyta > Magnoliopsida > Cornales > Cornaceae > Cornus > Cornus florida. Next base: position 52,527,189 of record NW_026775574.1, on the reverse strand, counting down.
AAAACTAGAATCTGAGGCTGGGTTTTTGATGAAGGGTTGGAATTGGAATCCGGCTTGCAGATTTGAGAACCGGGAGGACACATTCTTTACATAGGAGTCATCTGGAAATACCACACGCCTATGGAAGTTTTTGTTGAAAGAGAAATAAGGGGGGCATGGGGATCATTTGAGTCAGACCAAATTGCCTAGCAAGTTGGTTTGGATTGTAGAACTCAACTCCAACTTTTGAGTTTACTGTGCCTAGAGGGCCAGTGTTGAAATGAAGGTCTCTTGGAAGTAAGAAACTGGCCCATATGGCCGAATGCTTATCAGCTGATTTTTTGGTAGACACTCCTTGAGGAGGAGTCAGCCATCGAGGAGCTTGTGAGCAATGAGAAAATGGAAGAAATTGGCTGATAGTCCTCTGTTCACAACCGGAGTAAAAGAAATTGAAGCAATCTCCAAACGAATGGGATTTAGGTACGGCTGATGCGTAACTTACAGAAAATAATGGGTCATTGGCCGAAGGCCTTACCACAGGTCCGAGTTCAGGAAAGTACACTTGAAGCCAAATTTGAAATAACCAGAGGGGACCACCATAGCGTCCGAAGTTGGAGGTAAGCAAGTCATAAATCCCTCTATATAAATGAGAAAGCACCAAGGGGGCAAGAGCAAGGTGTTTACCTCTTGAAAGAGCAACGGCCACATGAATGAAATCTTTTGTGACTTGAAAGGCCGGTACGCATAGAAGAAACTTGTTCAGCCACGCCAACAAGAAGGCAATATGCTCAGCATCATTCACAGGGACGCGAGGATCCATGGTGGAAGTTAAGTATTTGCCATAAGATGATTCAGATGACTTGGTTCCAGTTTACTTTGAAGGGAAGATAAAAGGAGAATCCTCTTCTACTAATAAGGTACTTACATCAATCCCAAAGGGTTTGAGGCCAGTTAGATAGCACACGTCTTGAATGGTTGGAGCCATCATGCCACACTTCAAGTGTAAGGAGTTGGTGGTGGTCGACCAATTAAACATGGCTGCTATCATCAAGGCCCTGTCTTGGGCGATGTTAGTTTTACTTAGCTGAATGGCATCATATATGCCACAATCCTTCCATACTTCTCCCTTTACAGCTCCAACCCGGTCGACCCAATTGATCCAAGCATCATTTGGAATATACCATGTTCTAAAATGAAAGTGTGGCAAACTGCCATTTTCATTAGGAGGGAAGGTTTGAAGGAATGGAAGAACGTCGGCCGAAGGATAGAAAGTTGAGATTGATGAAGGAGCTTCGTCAAGGAAAGCAGGACCTAAGCCTTTGAAGTCAGTACGAAGATCGATAAGGGTATTGAGACAGTATTTGTATGGAGATAGAGTTTTTAGGGATTTTTCTATGATGTTGCCATGGGTTGAAGGATCGGAAGGTTGAGGGATAGAGGTGGAATCAGTTGATTTAGTTTTCTTAGGAGCCATAGAAGACTTCAGGAATGATTTTGCCGAGAAAGAAGTTTCAGAGATAGAAAGTTTAAGGGAAGAAGAATGATTTTAGGGATTAGAGGACATCAAGCTAAATACTTGTTGGATGTAATAGCGGATTAGTGTAGTCGCCGCTTTAATTGGGAAAGATAACCATTAAAGCAGGTGGTTGGGAAAAGGATTTATTACTAAAATTTGAATTACAATTTTAGGCCGATTCAAATTCCAAACGCTTCGTATCATAGGTGATAAAAGCCTTTGAAATTCAGGGGGCATTTGTTGGCACCAAAACTTGGCAGCCACTTCAGCAGCGACATGGACCAATGGGAAGCCGATAAGGGTTGAGCAAGTCCAAGAATGGATCGGCCAGTTTGAAGATATTAGGAGCAAATATAGAAAGATATATTTCAGCCACCTAATGATATGGCAGTTGCTGAAATATAGCAACTCACATTTGACTTTTTTCAAAATGGGATGTTAACAGAAAAGGAAAAGGTTAGAGTTTGGATGAAACTCAATAACTAAATTCCTATAAAATAGGAAGTTTAGTTTGATGAAAGAAGGAAAGCTTTGAAGACATGGCGCTAAAGGATGGGCCACTTGGGATAGAACACGGCTGCTAAACTTAAGGAGGGGAGTTGCTAAAAATTAGCAACTTTTCAGCAACTTTCTAGCAACGTTTTAGCAATATCTCGGCAACTTACATGTGATTAAATCGAGGAAGGTTGTTTTTACAGAGATTTCCTACTGAAACAAAACAAGAAAGGAAGCAGAATAACAATAGGATTTGACTGAGTTCAAATTGTGAAGAAAAAGAATCAAAGAAGGAGAGATTTTCTAGCAATAACTTAGGAAAATAAGTTGAGATAGAACTTCTATAAATAGAAGTATTGTATTCCATTTCTAACTTGTCCAACACCACCACAAAACATGCATTTCAACTAAAAATGTTTTCAATTGACTCTACGTCATTTTTTCCTATCAATTTCTTTATTTCAATTTAATGGCAATTGATTAGATCATTGTCAACTATTTCAATTCAGCCATTTACTTTCTTTCAATTTCAATTATGCCAATTTTAATTACGCAATTTTAGTTAGGCTTTTAATTCAATGGCAATTGATTAAATTCTTGCCATTGAATCGTAGTGACAATTGATTAAATTCTTGTCATTAGTTGGCTGATGGCAATTGATTAAATTCTTGCTATCATGTTTCAGTGGCGATCGATTAAATTCTTGCCATTGTGTTTGGCAGATGGCGATTGATTAAGTTCTCGCCATCACGTTCGGCCGGCGATTGATTAAGTTCTTGCCGCCTGTCTTCACTCGACCATTCCATCCATTCAAACATTCATCAGCCGTTACATTTCTTTAGACACTCTAAAAAGTCCTTGCTACAAACAAGGCATAAAAGAACCTTGCTGGGAGTTCTTACTAGTCTCTCTCCCACACAATCGCTTGAGAGTCAGCCATCGGAAAAAGGGATAGGCTGGTGTTCAATTACATATTTTGGGTATTTTGTACAAATACTCTGGCACGCCCGCGAAGAGTCCATCGACCGGCGTAGGAAACAAAAACCGCGCGAACATAAAGTAAACCAGTTAACAAATATAGTTGGTTATGATTTTCATTTTGAGAATGATGGTGAAGAGGTCAATGTGTCATTAGATTCAGTCTCTCTTACGGATAATGAAGAGTGGGAAACGGAGGTGGAACCCATTCCACCCATTGAATCTAGTTTTGTTTCCACCTCTGATGAGTCATCACTTGAGCTTAATTTCCATGAACTTAAGTTTGATTACTTAGGTCCGAAAGAAAGTCTACCAACTATTACCATTTTAGAGTACCCCAATGAACATGGAGATATTTTTGAGACACTTGAAAAGAAAGTTAATGTGTCATTTTTACCAGAATATGTGGAGGTATACCTGATTATTTCTTTTAAAGTGAAGTTTGATGAAAGTCCTCCAATTACATCTTTTACTGGAGGGATAGATACTGGGAGACTAATGATTGAGCTACTAAAGAGATGTGGTATAGGATAAACCGTGTGTCCCAAGTCGTAGTTTAGTAGTATGTTTTTATTATTTTTTTTTTAGTTTTTTGTTTTTGTCTAATCTTTTGCAGGATTTGTGATATTTTTTTTTCTCAACTTCAAAGTACTCTCGTTAATCTTTACTATTGTATTTTTTTTTATTTACATTGAGGACAATGTTTAGTTTAGGTTTGGGGGTATGTAATAAAGTGTGTGGTTTAATTTTATTTTTTTTAAAAAAAACATTGTCTGTTTTCAATAAATGAATTCATACTTGGAACCTGTTGAAGATTGAATCAATGGATTAATACATTTTGTATGTTTTGTATTGACATTTTTGTGGGTAATGAAATTTTTTTGAAAAATATACTTTGACTCAAGTGGTCCACATCATAGCTTAAATTGTATTTCTAGTAGTCTTCAATTTATAGAGCACTTCACATTTCACATGAGCACACCGGCACTTCACTTGTAAGGCATGCACCCTAACTTTCTTTGAATGGTGTAATTGTCCGAAATGAATTGATGAACTTAATGATTAGATTTCTTTGGCATGATTTAAAAATTAAAAAAAAAACAAAATTAAATAAATGGAGACTTTTTGCCTAGTAACCGGGCCTCTTGCCACAGTAAGCAGTGAGTGTTTGCGTCAAAAAGTGAAAAGTTCTAAATAGAGAATGTTGAAAAAAGGCTTATTTGAGTTCGAAGTCTAGTTAGCTCAAGTTATTAAGTCCTTTGGGGTGTCTCTACACCTAATGCCCTAAGACCATTTGGTTTGGGAGTCATTGGCCTAAAGCTTGTTACATGGGTTGACTAGAAAGCTTAATGCACTTAGATATTGCACGGCTTTTTTTGAAAAAAAAAAAAAGAGAAAAAAAATATATGAATAAACTCATGCCTTAGTTATTGGAAATCAAAAGGGACATTAATGAGTAAAAGGATTTTTGCGTTGAAAAAAAAAAAAAGAGAAAAAAAATATATGAATAAACTCATGCCTTAGTTATTCGAAATCAAAAGGGACATTAATGAGTAGAAGGATTTTTGCGTTGTGTGATTGGAAGGGATGGTTAAGCCGCATAGTGATGGTGACAGTTCACTTTCAAGGAAACTATAATTGATGGCTATTTTTGATACAATTTTGGAGTTGTGTGTGGGGACTATTAAGTAGATTTGTGGAATTTGGAAGTTAAGAATTGCACTTGAGTTTTAATTATTCACATACTTGATGTAGTCTTCATATTGAACCATTCTTTAATGTTTTCCTATATTCCATAAGATGAATGAGTTTTGTGCATCTTCATGCACCAATTTTGCTAATGTTTGTGGGTATCATTTTCTGTTAAACTCTCACGAGACTATAACTCATCCTCTAGAGATGCCTAGGGGTTTAAAAGGCTTGTTGCATATATTAAATGCAATCGTCACTCTCACAAAAGAGGAGAAATGTTGTTATTTCATTGTGTGTTTCAACCATTATGAAATTAAACCTTCCACTATCCAAATGTGCCCTCTATTCTTTAGGTTAAGCAATGAAGAACCTTCTAAACATTTTGATGAGTTTTTGGAAGTGTGCTCCATCGTGAAAATCACGGATGCGTCGAAAGTAGTTCTAAGGTTGAAGTTTTTCCCTTTCATTTTTCTGGATAAAGTAAAATATTGGTTTAGCAACTTAGGGGCGAATACCATAACATTTGGGCTCAAATGCAACAAGAAGTTTTAAAGAAGTATTACCCCGCAAGTCGAACCAATTCCTTGAGAACTTCAATTCATGAATTTCCCCAAGGAGATGGAGAACCCTTACATGAATTGTGGGAGCGTTTGGACGACTTGCTAAGGAAGTGTCCACATCATGACCTTTCAAAGCAGCAATTAGTTTAATGCTTCTACAAGGGCTTATCCAATACCCACAAAGGTATGGTTGACACTTCATGTGGAGACACTTATTTGGAAAGGCATGAAGATGACACTTGGTGCCTATTTAGAAACATGAGTGAGAACTTAATGTATAGGTCGCTATCCTCTTGCCTTGCCTGTAATTCCAATGTTGGAGGGAACAAGAACTCAAACTTGTGCTAAGTAGAGAGTTCAAATGAAATTATCGCCGAGGTTGAAACTCTAACGCAAATATTTGATCAATTCTTATTGAATCAAAACTCGGCAAATCATTCATCTTCCTCTCCTCATTCTCATCATGAAGTGTAAATGGAATGCTCTAGCTTGACTCATACTACTTCCAATTGTCCCATTGGACATGCTTTTCAAAGTGAGCAACAAGAGCAAGTGAATGCCACATTTGTTCATCCGGGGAACAACCCCTATTCTAATACTTTCAATCCGGGATAGAGAGAACATCCAAAATGTTCTTAAAGGAATCAAGGAGCTAGTGCAAACCCTCCTCAAGTTCAAAATCCTCAAAGAAAGTATGTGCCCCTTCATCTCCAAATTCTACTCCCTCTGTCCCAAAATAAGATGTCCTGTTTGGGGAATCATGACTGACAAATTTATAAGTCATGGTTCCCCAAACAGGACATCTTTTTTGGGATAGAGGGAGTAATTCTTCAGGATATCATCCTTCCGATCCTCCTTACAATGTGAATCAATCTCCTAATCCACAAGCTTCTGATAAGTGCTTAAATATTGCACATTTCAACACCTAAGTTAAGGTATTTCAGTCCTTGCATATATCTTACTTCGATGTTTTAGTCCTAATTTATGTTTATATGTATTTTAGGGCAATAAAGTTAAAATGAGCTAAGAATAGTCCATTATCGCCTTTTGGAGTCAAGCTAGAGCATTGGGACAAGATTCAGAATGAAGCAGAAAAAGACAGCAGATTACACTACGTCCGAACGCCATTCCTTGCGTCCGGATGCTAGCTTTTTATACACTGCGTCTGGATGCCATTCCTTATGTCCTGACACAAGCCTTCCATACATTGTTTCTGGACGCCAAAAGCTGCATCCAGACGACAGGCTTACTGGCAGCAATTTAAGTTACGAGTTTGACCTGTTTTGATGGCTACGGGATTTCGTCTTTTGGGCTTATTTTTGTAACCTATGGGCTTTATTAGGCTTTGTATTAAAGGGAAAACATGACCTTTATTTAGAGTTAGTTTTTATTTATTATTATTAAGTTTTATATTCTATAATCATTATTATATTCTCTCTAAAAAAAGGCAAAAAAGGAGAATAGAAGAAGAACAGGCTAGGGTTTTGAAAAAAAAACCTCAGAGATGAAGGGCTAAAAGATGGAGATAGAGCTCGTTGACACCATCATTCTCTCCTCCATGAGCTAGTTCTTCACTTAGGGCTTGGATGAGCCCTAAGTTCATGTAACCTAAACCTTTGTATTTCTTTTCTGGGGAAATTATTATGTTGTAATTAAATGTATGGCTTTATGATTTATTTATATATACCTACTTGATTTGACAAATTAGGGCTTGTATTAATGAATTCTTCCGTTGAAATCTCTAAGTTGATTGTATGTCTATATATGATTAATTAGGAATTTTATTCTTCATTAGATGATTAAAAATTAATTTTTTCATTATTTCTATATGTAATTTGCATGTCTATGTGTGATTACTGATAAGCGCTGAATACTGTATATTCAAGCGCCCTAAATTACATTAACAAAGTCCATTAAGTGATTATTTTATGTAGATTAACTCCATTTGCATGTTTTTGTGCATTTTCAGGTTAAAGTGCAAAAAGGAAGCAAAAATGATGCCTTGTGGAATTTTGAACAAAAAGGGTGCCAATTCTGAATTTCTGGCAGCAGTAGATCCTGACTTTTGTCGCCATTTTTGACCTAGTAAACTCAAGAACTGGACTTCCATCATAACATGAAATATTTAGAGCTCTGAATTATCTTTCCAAATCTTCAAGCGGTTTGTCATTCGGAGTTTGGAGCAGAGAGTTATGATCTTCTTAACAGAGGTGCGCAGAACTGCCTGGCAGCACTGAAGTACTGCTTTTCTCCCCATTTTCGACAAACCAGACTTGAGAATTGGGTCTTCATCAAAACATGAAGTTTTTAAACCACTGAATCAGCTCTCCAAATCTTCAAACAGATCATCATTCGGAGTTCAGGGCACAAAGCTATAGTAGTTTTACCAAAGTAGGTCAGTGCTGAGCAAGAAGAGCATGTTACACATTACACTAATTTAGAGTGCTCGAGACCACTCTTCGAGTGCTCGAAAATCAGGCAGATTGCACTCGGAAATGGCTCAATTTCAGCCACTTGCACATTGGTTTCCTCAATGCCATCTTCCTTCTTTATGAAGTGGTTGGAGGTGTTCCTTGGAGGAGAGAGAGCCTTGACTTGAGCTTGATAAGAGAGAGGAAGGACCACACAAAACATTATCATATATTCTAGCAAGTTAGAGGAGAGAGAAAGGAGCAAGAAGGAGGAGTTCTTGAAGCTTCAAGTAGGGTGCATGAAAATGGAGATGAGGATCAAGCTTCTTCTTCAATCTAGGGCCACCATAGGTAACTAAACCCCCTTCTAGGGAGGTGATGAAGCCCTCTCTAGTAAGCATGTTCTAGCCTTAGTTTATTTTGGGAAAAATGATGTATATATGTGATTATTTCACAATCTAGAGTTACACTTGATGTAATGAACCTAATTTCTTATAAATGATTATGATGAATGTATTATCTTGTCTTAGATCATCTTTTCTCATGATTGTATGCCTTGCATTTCTATGGTGACATTGGAAATGAGATTGTGAAATGGGTTTCTTGGCATGTTGTATGAGAATCTTGATATTCCATAGCTTAGGACCCTCATTTGATGGACTATTCTTGACTCTTGACTTCATGTGCTCCTATCATGTGATTAAAGGCTTGATAATCTCTAACTTAGTAAGCATGTCCAAGGCTACACACTAGTTTAGGTAGTTCAAACATGTGCATCTTTGATAGGTTATACTTGCCATTGATTTCATGAATTTCTTGAAGGAATGTAGCAATTTTGGTTGTAGCATTCCATGGTCACATATTTATGTTGTTTCCCCAATTTAGCTCTAATCTAGCATGTGTTTAGGGATGGAGCGGATTCATTTCCTTAGGCTTCTCTACTTGTATTATATCTCTTTACTTCCTAGCACATTACTATTTTATGCATTCTAAGTTCTAAGTTTAAGTGACAAACAACCAAAACCCTCTATAAACCCCTTATCATTCTAAGAACAATTCTAGACACTTAGGTTGCCATAGATTAGCGCAGTCCCAGTGGTTCAACTTACCCGACCAATAGCCCTATTTTACAATGATTCGTGCTATAGCGAAGGTTGATGTTTAGTTGATCAACCGATCAATTTTTGGCGCCGCTGCCGGGGACTGCAAATGGTTTAGCAACCGAAGTTTCTAGGGTTAATTTTAGTTTAATTGTGCATATTGTGTCTTGTGAATATTCCTTGTGTGTTTTGATCATCTTCGTGTTGTAAGATTCTAGGGACTCAAAGCTCGCCGTGGGATTGCTACCAAATTGTAAGTCTAGAGGACCCCAGGTAAGTCTCGTGACTTCTAGTTTCGAATTGTGAATATCGTGCATGTGTTAAGCTTAGAAGTAGATAAATTGCAAGCCCTTGTTGGGGCTATTTCAATTGTGTAGTTTCAATTCTAAGCATCGGTCCTTGTCGTGGCCATTTATTTTCTGTCGTGATAATTGAGGAGAAAGGGAACATCGTATATGGAGTTGATGATAAAGATTTGTTGTGATGATGTTGTTGTGAATTGTTGATGTTTGGCCGTAGGTCACTCTCTCTACCCACACTTGACTCGCCTATTGATATAAATTCACTTGAAAGAACTCTTAGACGGAACCTTAGGGAACCCACTCTTACAAGGGATCTTGAAACTAAATTCAATATAATGGGGGATAACGTAGGAAATCCGGGGAATGAAAGGGCTGAAATTCCTAATGTAGAACCAATGACTCTTAGAGATCATTTCATTCCTACCACCTATGCCTCTTCTTCTTGAATAGTGATGCCAAACATTGATGCAGCTTAATATGAGATCAAGTCTAGTACCATTCAAATGCTTCCATCATTTCATGGCTTTGATAATGAAGATCCATACAAGCATCTTGATGAGTTCCTTGAAATCTGCTCGACCATCCGGTTGAGAGGTTTTCCGGACAATGCACTTCATCTCCATCTTTTCCCATTCTCCCTAAAGGATAGGGCAAAATATTGGTTGAACTCCCTCGCTCCCAACTCTATTACTTCTTGGGCTCAATTGCAATAAGAATTTCTTAAGAAGTATTATCCGGTGAGTAAAGCCAACCAAATGAGGCGTTCCATTCTAGGTTTTTCTCAAGTTGATGGAGAACAACTCCACGAGACTTGGGAAAGGCTACAAGATCTTCTTCGAAAATGTCCTCATCATTTGATCCCAAAATGGCAATTAGTACAAGCTTTCTATGCTGGCTTGACCGAAACCCATAGATTCATGGTTGACTCTTCGTGTGGTGGGATGTTCATGTCCAAGAATGCGGATGAGGCTTGGACCTTACTTGAGAATTTAAGTGAAAATTCACTTCAACACAATTCTCGTAGGGCTCCGACCTCAACCACTCCAAACAACACCAACCCTTATCAACCAAAATCAATAAGGGAGGAATCATCTCAAGTGGATGCCATCGCTCATAAATTCTACCAATTGATGGCACCATATCTTCCTCCTTCATTGTCTCAAAATTCGGCAAGTTCAGTTTGTGCTTCATGTACTAGTCCATTCCATCTCTCGGAAGATTGCCCCCTACCAGAGCAATTTCCCAATCCCAACCAAGAGCAAGCTAATGCCATGTTCTAGCGGCCCGGGAACAATCCATATTCCAACACATACAATCCGGGTTGGCGAGATCATCCGAATTTCTCGTGGCGGCAACAAGCCCCACAAAATTCCCAATTCCAAAACCAAGGGCGGCAAAATCAGCCCTCTTCTCAATATCAAGGTAGGCCAAGCCTCTTCAAGCTACTGTCCTCCTTACAATCCAAATGTCTCCAATCAACCTCCTGTGTGTCCAACTGACGAGATAGTAGCTGCAAACAAGCAAATGATGGAATCATTAAATAAGCAAATAATGGATGCCAACAAGCAACTCTTGACATCCTTGCAGCCTACTCTCCAAATGGTTCACTCTCATACTCAATCCATAGCTAATCTCAAAAATCAAGTGGGCCAAATAGCTAACTCGGTGAATCAATTGCTTCAAAAGGACAAGGGCAAGCTTCCCTCTCAACCTTTTGAAAATCCTAGAGGAATGCATGTGATTGGCGAAACCCCTTCTCCGAGTGGGCCGACTCATGAACAAGTTCAAGCTATCACCACCCTTCAGAGTGGTAGAGTGGTTGACAACAAGGTCGATGGAGACAAAAGTGAGGAAGTTTCTCCTTTGAAAAATCCGAATCCAAGCTCTTCTAATCCAAATTCAAGCTCTTCTAATCCAAATTCTTGTCCAAATACCATTCACGGAAATCCCACACATGTCACCCCAAATGTGGAAACTACTTATGAGCCAAAAGCTCCGTTTCCTCAACGTCTTCAAGAGTCGACACATTTTGGAAACAAGAATTGTAAAATTCAAGACATGTGGGAAGTTTTCAAGCAAGTGAAGATTAACTTGCCCCTCTTAGATGCTATCAAGCAAATCCCTCCCTATGCAAAATTTCTCAAAGATTTGTGCACTTAAAAGCGCACTTCTAAAAATCATTTGCCAAAAAAGGTGAGGTTGACTGAAAATGTTAGTGCTATCATTCAGCACAGCACTCCTCCGAAGTATAAGGATCCGGGCGCCCCCACAATCTCTTGCGTCATTGGTGACAGCAAAATCGAGAGGGCCCTCCTTGACTTAGGAGCTAGTGTGAATTTAATTCCATACTCAGTCTACCTACAACTTGGTTTAGGAGATCTTAAGTCGACTTCCGTGGTTTTGCAACTTGCCGATAGATCGGTCAAGCATCCACGAGGTATTCTCGAGGACGTTATCATCAAAGTGGACAAATTCTACTTCCCGGTAGATTTTGTGGTTCTTGATACGGAACCGGTCCATGACCCAAAAAAGCACATTCCCGTGATCCTTGGTAGGCCATTTTTAGCCACGGCTAATGCATCAATTAGTTGCCGAACCGGGGTGATGGACATTGCTTTTGGAAACATGCAAGTCAAACTCCACATCTTTCATGCAACTCAACATCCCTCCAATGAGGATGATTGTTTTCTTGTGGATGTCATTGATGAAGTGGTCGAAGAATCTCTCCCCTTCCTTCTAAGCAAAGATCCTCTTGAAACTTGCATGTTCCATTTTGACTTCTCAAACTTTGATGTTGATCAAGCCATTCAAGAAGTAAATTCCTTACTTGATATTAATGCTATCATGGATGTACCTCCTTGGAAAATTCCAAAAGAACCACTTCCCAAACTTTCCACCACTCCTCCGGTCCCATCATTGTTATCTCCGCCACAACTTGAGCTTAAGCCGCTCCCGGCCCATCTCAAGTATGTGTTCCTTGGTCCAAAGCAAACCCTTCCGGTCATTATTGCCTCGGACCTTCAAAAAGACAAAGAGACCAACCTTTTAGCAGTGCTCCAAGAGCATAAAGAAGCTATTGGTTGGACAGTGGCAGATTTGAAAGGAATTGACCCCTCCATTTGTATGCACCGCATTCATATGGAGGATGACGCAAAGCCTACTAGAGAGGTCCAGCGCCGGTTAAATCCAAATATGAAGGAAGTGGTCATGAAAGAGGTGATCAAATTGCTAGATGCGGGAATCATCTACCCTATCTCTGATAGCAAGTGGGTGAGCCCCACACAAGTTGTCCCCAAGAAATCCGGTCTCACCGTTGTTGAAAATTCAGCGGGTGAGCTCGTGCCACAACGAACCACCACAGGGTGGCGTGTGTGCATTAACTACCGGAAGCTCAATTCATCAACTAGGAAGGATCATTTCCCACTCCCATTTATTGATCAAATCCTAGAAAGGTTAGCCGGCCAAAGCTTCTATTGTTTTCTTGATGGTTATTCCGGCTATAACCAAGTGGCAATCGCCCCCCAAGATCAAGAGAAAACAACATTCACATGTCCCTTTGGTACTTTTGCCAATCGACGCATGCCTTTTGGTCTATGCAATGCACCGGCAACGTTCCAAAGGTGCATGATGTCCATATTCTCCGATATGGTTGAAAAGTTCTTGGAAGTTTTCATGGACGATTTTTCCGTATTTGCCTCCTCCTTTGACTCGTGTCTCAAAAATTTATCTCTTGTGCTCCAAAGATGCAAAGAGACGAATCTCATTCTAAGTTGGGAGAAAAGCCACTTCATGGTCCAAGAAGGCATTGTTTTAGGACATGTCATTTCTAAGCGGGGAATCAAGGTAGACAAGGCAAAAGTTGAGTTAATCTCTAATCTTCCTCCTCCGAATTCCATCCGTCAAATCCGTTCTTTTCTTGGCCATGCCGGATTCTATCGTCGCTTCATCAAAGATTTTAGCAAAATCTCACGGCCCTTGTGTAATCTCTTAGCCAAGGATGTTCCGTTCAATTTTGATGACGCTTGCATGGAAGCTTTCATCAAACTTCGCATTCTCCTCTCATCCGCCCCAATCATGAAACCCCCTAATTGGTCTCTTCCCTTTGAGATCATGTGTGATGCATCCGACTATGCATTAGGGGCAGTTTTGGGCCAACGTGTGGATAAACTTCCGCATGTCATTTATTATGCTACCAAAACTCTCTGCGATGCCCAATTGAACTACACCACCACTGAAAAAGAATTGCTAGCTGTGGTGTACGCCTTGGATAAATTCGCTTTTATCTTCTTGGCTCCAAGGTCATCGTCTTTTCAGATCATGCCGCTCTTAGGCATTTGTTAGCGAAAAAAGAGACAAAACCCCGTTTAATTCGATGGATCCTCTTACTTCAAGAGTTTGACATTGACATCCGGGACAAAAAAGGGACCGACAATGTTGTCGCTGACCGTCTCTCTCGCTTACTTATTGAGAAATCTTCAGAATTCGCAGCCATCCGTGATTCCTTTCCGGATGAGCAACTTCTTCAAGTTTCACACTCTACTCTTCCATGGTTTGCGGATATTGTCAATTATCTTGCGGTTGGCAAAATTCCAGCCCATTGGTCCAAACAAGAGAGGGACCGGTTTTTCTCCCAAGTGAAGCATTTCTTTTGGGAAGATCCGGAACTATTCAAGTATTGCCCGAACCAAATCATCCGGCGATGCATTCCTGAAACCGAGGCCACAAGCATTCTAAATTTTTGCCATACTCTTGCTTATGGAGGCCATTTCAGTGCCAAAAAGACCGCTAACAAAGTCCTTCAAAGCGGATTCTTTTGGCCTACCTTGTTTCGGGATGCATACAATTTTTGCAAATCGTGTGAACGATGTCAAAAACTTGGATCCATGTCCCGAAGAGACATGATGCCCCTCACCAACATTTTAATTGTTGAAATTTTTTATGTGTGGGGGATTGACTTCATGGGACCATTTCCATCTTCTTATGGCTATGAGTACATCCTTGTAGCAGTGGATTATGTGTCTAAATGGGTTGAAGCCGAGGCTACCAAAACCGATAATCATAAAGTCGTGATCCATTTCATTCAGTCTCACATCTTTAGTCGTTTTGGTACGCCCCGAGCAATCATTAGTGATGGCGGATCTCATTTCCAAAATCGTTATCTAAAATCCGTCCTTGCTAAGTATTCCGTCATTCATAAGATTGCTACACCTTACCACCCTCAAACGAGTGGTCAAGTAAAGATTTCTAACCGGGAGATTAAGCACATTTTGGAAAAAACGGTTAGACCGGACAGCAAAGATTGGTCAGTAAGGCTAAACGATGCGCTTCGGGCTTACTGGACAGCTTATAAGACACCCATTGGCATGTCACCATATCGACTTGTCTTTGGTAAAGCATGTCATCTCCCGGTAGAATTAGAGCACCGTGCTTATTGGGCCATAAAAAGGTTCAATTTTGATCTCAAACAAGCCGGCTCTAATCGTGTGTTGCAATTAAATGAACTTGAGGAATTGCGTAATGACGCATATGAAAGCACAAAAATTTACAAGGCAAAGACTAAAGCTTTTCATGACAAACACATCGTCAAGAAGTCTCTTGCCCCGGGACAAAAGGTCTGACTTTTCAATTCCCGCTTGAAACTCTTTCCCGGTAAACTCCGGTCAAGATGGGATGGTCCATACATTGTCACTACCGTCTTTCCTCATGGAGCAATAGAACTTCATGATCCTGCAAGTGGATCACTCTTCAAGGTAAATGGCCAAAGGCTTAAGCCTTGCATTGACGGCACAATCCTAACCCGAAAAGTTGAGGAAGTCCTCTTGACGGATCCAATTTATGAGGATTAGTGCCTGCTCTAGCTTTGTCTAGCTATCGACATTAAATTTAGCAACTCAAGGGAAGAAATTCTTTCAATTTCCAAGCTTCCTTCTCTTTGAAATTACTCGTGCCTTGCAAATTTTCTGGGAAACGGTGTACAAATGCCAAAATTTAACTTTCTCTGGAACTATCTTAAGTTGTGTTCCACATTTTTAGACTGGCTTCTTAGACCTTCTCAACTCTTGTTTTCATTCCCGGAAGTTTCCGGCTCTATAAGGCAATTTTCTCGGACTTCCGACATGGCACTCACATGCATAGCCTCTCATCTTCAATGCATTGTTGAAATGTTCTTAAACTCATCCATGCATTGTGTGAAGTGCAAAGTTTGAAATTTTTTTCCAATTTGATCAATGCATTAGCAAAATGTTGCAAAGTTTGACAAATTATCCATCCATGCATTGGATTGGAATAATGTGCCAAGTTTCAAATTTTCTATGCATGGCTTGAATTTAGGACTGACATGCAAATTTTCAAAAATTCTCTATGCTTGAAATATTCATTTTTGAGAATTCCATCCATTTTGCATCATGTTGCAATGTTTTAAGCTTCAAATTTTCTTTTTTGAAAAATTCCATCCATTTTGCATCATGTTGCAATGTATCAAGGCTTGGAAAGTTTTCCATTGACATGAACGAAAAAAAATAATAATAATAATAATAATAATAATTATTATTATTATTATTATTTTACGCCACCTTACTATTATTATTATTGTTAATAATAATAATAATAACGCCAATTTTTAAGGTTACAGTTCACAGTTTTCTTGCATGCATTACATTTACGCATCATGATACCTGCATTCAGCTCTCAGTGCATGCATTGCCTTCATGCATGCATGCAAATTCCATGTAGCAATTCTTGCATGCCTTAACCCCTTGCATGCATCGGACTCAATGTTACATGGCATGCCACTGTCGTCATTTGCTCACTGGCATGCTCACTATCCCTCCATGGTTCAATGGTTTCATGAACCAGCTTCATCCTCCTACCCAAGCCCCGATTGCTCAAGCTCACAACCTCTTTTAAACCACAACATTCTGAGCCTACTGACCCACTTTCGAGCACTCAAACTCCAATTTGGAGTGCTCGAGCTTCCTTCCATTTTTCCTTGACCTTTCTGGCTTCATACCGAGCAATCTAAGCTCCAATTTGGAGTGCTCGCGGTCCATGCATTAAACCACTGAACCTACTGCTCTCAATTCTAGCACTCGCAATACCATTTAGAGTGCTCGACATTGCTTGCACCAAACACCCACCTCACTGCTCTCAGTTCGAGCACTCGCCGAGCCTATTTAGAGTGCTCGAACTCCACCTTCTTTCTCTCTCAATAGCCAGCCCCACACATCATGCATGCCATCTCTCGGCCACCCCTCACCTATCCACCATGCATGCCTCCACAACCCTTCCCATGCAACCACCTGCCGAGTGCTCGAGCACTCTCCAGCAACACCAACCAGCCAACCTTCCCACTCTCAAGCTCTCGGTTTCCCCCTTCTCCCCACCAACTCCAACCAAACCATCCTCATCTCTCTCATCTAACCATCCCAACAACCTCTCCTTCACCACCCAAGACATCCATGCATGCATGCAAGCTCCATGCATGCATGCATGTAAACCCACGCAGCCCTCCCCACCAACTCATCACCACTCTCCCACCATGCCCCTCAACCCCACACAACCAACCCCATCCATGCAAACCACAACCAACCTCCTCATCAACCCAACAAACCTCAACCCACACTCCAACCAACCTCCTCTTCACTCCACCTCCCTCATCTCTCTTTCTCTCCCAACCCATCCACAAGACATGCATGCATGCATGCAAGCTCCATGCATGCATGCAACTTCACCATCAAACCCAACCATGAAACCACCACCAACCTCACCACCCTCATACCCACTTCAACCCTCCCATGCATGCCCCCAACACCCAACCAACCCCCACTTCACTCACACACCACACCAATCCTCTCCACCAACCTTCAACCAACCCAACACACCCCATCTCCAAACCCACTTCTTTCAACCTCACCCACTGTTCATATTTCAAGCACTCGAAGCCCAAGCTTCGAGTGCTCGACCTCTTCATGCCCTTGGGCAGAGCCCTCTGTCCTTATTTCGAGTGCTCGAAGGGCCTCTTCGAGCACTCGAACCTAACTAACCCCTCACACCTTTTAACCCCCAGCCCTCCTATCACTCACTCCACCCCCAAAAATCCCCAACCTTCACTCCCCCTCTCGGCTCATCTCTCTCTCTCTCCCTTCATCCACAACAACTCACCTAAACCTCACCCCTCTCTCTCTCTTAACCATCACCACCTCTATCAAGCCTTTCCACCACCTTTCCTCTCTCATCAATCCTCTCGGCAGCAACCACCTCTCTGCAACCTCTCATCACCTCCACCCACAACCACCACCTTTCTCTCCCCCATGCAATTCACCATACTCACCCACCTACCCTCATCAACAACCACCACCCCATCATCTCCCCTCCCTCTTCCTACCATTCATCTTACTCTACGATAGAGTGCAATTCAGGTCAGTCTCTTCTACCTTTGTTTTTCCTACCTTTGTTCATTTATGATGATTTTACAAGGAGGATGGGCTTGCAATGTTGGTGTTTTGTTGTGTTGATGATTTGTTGATACTAGCTCTATGCTAGAGCTTCGTTGCTTGTCAAAATTTTTGGGTTTGCTTCATCCACCCCACTCATTTTCACCGTCTCCTTTTTGTGGTGCACGCCAGGTGTTCGCTGAAATTCCTCAACCAAGTCCACCTCTCTAAATGTCTCGCAACGGTCCTTCTCGCCCTCCTAGACCCTCTTCGGGTGCCCGTGCTGTCAATCGTGAGCGACCACGTGATCCTTGGGATCGCAAACAACTCAACTACGAACTCTCATTTCTGCTCACGGATGCCTTTGAAATTCTACCCACTACTTCGTAGGCTGTCGCCGAATTGACTAACCGGCGTCTGCAGCACATTTGCGCACCCCTTGCCAGGGTTGCCTACCCCCGTGTAGTGCGCCTCTTCTACCAGAATCTCCAATGCCCTGAAGAGCCACCCATTTCTCTCACTACATCCATTGATGGCACCACCTATGCTTTCACTATGACTGACATCATTTAGGTTTTTAGTTGCCCCATTGAGTGCCCCGATGACATTGTCAATCGTGAAAATCTTCCTTTATATGAGGAGCCGGATACATTAACTGTGGAGCAGATTGCCGTTGCCATTTGCACTGTTGACGATCCCAATAAGCCCCGATCTTTTATCCGCAAAACCAATCTTCCAGAACGCCTCTGGTTCATTAACACTGTCTTCAAGCACAATGTCTGCCCTTTGGTGCATAGCACCGAGCGTAGGGGCCTCCTTTTACAAGCCTTATATGCCATGGACCAAGGCCAATGGTTCTCCATCCCAGAGCTCATTTGGACCACATTTATAAAGTTTTGGCATGATGCTCATAATGCACGGGTTCCGCGAGTTAAAAATCGAAAATTGCCTTTGCCGTTTTTCATCACTCGACTCCTTCAACACAAGGGTTTCATTGTTCCTCCCCATGAACCAAAAGGCGAAAAGATTAAAATTTTTACCAAAATGCCGTTGGATCAATGTTCTTAGCCATTCTAGTACCCCTCAGCCTGCTGCCCCCCTGTTCATCCAAGCTCCACCTCCTCCTCCTTCTGAGGATGCTTCCACAGCAGCAGCCGCTGCAAGGGTAGAGCCTCCGGTCGACTTTTACCAGGACCAGGCTTTCATCCGGGCTAGCATTGCCGGTATTCATGAGCGACTGGATCATTTTGAGAATTCTTTGTCCACGTACACTCGGACTCTGTCTGAGACTTCTTCACGTGCCGAAGAAGATCGTCATCTTGCTGCTGAAGACCGTCGTGTCGCAGCTGAGGAACGTCGTTTGGCTTCCGCTGAACGGCGTAAGACTCAATCTCTCCTCCATTCTATCCTCGCCCGTTTACCCTCTGGACCGTAGCTTGTTGCGAGTGTTGGCCCTTATCTTTTTGTTTCATATGTACATATTTCTCTTGTATCTTTTGTTTTCCTTTTGAACTTCTGGAATTTGCTATGTATAGGTTGCTCTAGTAGACATGATCTATGTACAGCTCTTTTGTAATCATGTAAAAACTCTTTTTGAAATGCAAATTCTCTCTTTTCTGTTAACTTTATGTACATTATTTTTCTATATTTATGCTTGTGCTATTAATGCTTTTTGTGGTTGTTTCTTTTTGTTCTTCGTGATACTCTCCAGGTTGCGCAGTCCAATTCAAGTTTGGGGGTTTTGTATCCCATGCCGTTTCCTCCCCTGGTATTTTTGTTCCTTTTTATACTCTTTGTCATTTTTGTCTCTAACTTACATCCATGTCCCACATTGAGGACACTGTGTAGTTTAAGTTTGGGGGTGCACCAAAGCATTCTTGGCATAGTTTTGGTATCATATTTTTGAAAAGCAATGATTGTGTAACTTGGAACTTGTCGGAGACAAAGCATATGTTTAATACCTTGTGTATAGAAGCAATTGAGAAATTTTTGAAAATAAAGAAATTTGAAATTGAAGTGATCATGCAAATACAATGTAGTCTGTATAAATGCCTCAATTAGATTCTTGCTGGATTTACACTCTTATAAGCTTCACAATGCACAGATGCACATTGGAAACTTAACTGTGAGGCATGTAACTTGATTGACCTTGACCTTGGCCTAGTTAATCTAATTTGATGAACCTGATAGATGGATACCTTTGGCATGTATCTATTAAGAAAAAAAAAAAAAAAAAATGAGAAAGAAAGAAAAAAATGACCAGTTGACGTTCGTAGCCTTTCCAACTCGAGCTATTAAGCCCTATGGAGTGTCTCTACACTTAGCACCCTAAAGCCGTCTGGTTTGGGAGTTGTTGGCCTAACGCTTGCTACAAGGGTTGGTTAGAAAGCTTAAGGGACTTAAACATTGCACGGTCATTCAAAAAAATAAACTAGTAATAAACATGGTTCGTTGGAGTTCGTAGCCTTTCCAACTTGAGCTATTAAGCCCTATGGAGTGTCTCTACACTTAGCACCCTAAAGCCATCTGGTTTGGGAGTTGTTGGCCTAACGCTAGCTACATAGGTTGGTTAGAAAGCTTAAGGGACTTTAGCATTGCACAACCATTCTATGTTTCGCTAATGAGTTACAATAAATTGTCAACAGGCAACAAAAGTTGTCTTGAAAATAAAATCATGCCTTAGGGACTTCATGTAAAGGGAATTCATTGATTTGAAAACTTGTGCCTTGGAATTGGAAAAGAAAGTAAAAGCCGCATGTTGAGAATTCAATTCATTTTCACTAAAGTAGAGTTCATTTCCATTTAAGAGATGACAATTGAGTTATTTATATGGCGATGATGTTGATGCATTCATGTTGAAATGGTTTTTGTAAATTTTTGTATCAATGCTTCATATATGCAAGGTAGTTTTCCCAATGACCCCATCTCCAGTTTTTGTCTGTTTCAAGTTGTATTTGAGCTATGTATCTATTTTATTTTACCATGGTAGATATTTTTGTAGTAGCAGTCCCATGTTTGTCATTCCATTGAGTTTTACATTTTGGTTTTGCTAAGGGACTAGCAAAATGTAAGTTTGGGGGTGTGATAAGCGCTGAATACTATATATTCAATCGCCCTAAATTACATTAACAAAGTCCATTAAGTGATTATTTTATGTAGATTAACTCCATTTGCATGTTTTTGTGCATTTTCAGGTTAAAGTGCAAAAAGGAAGCAAAAATGATGCCTTGTGGAATTTTGAACAAAAAGGGTGCCAATTCTGAATTTCTGGCAACAGTAGATCCTGACTTTTGTCTCCATTTTCGACCTAGTAAACTCAAGAAATGGACTTCCATCATAACATGAAAGATTTATAGCTCTGAATCAGCTTTCCAAATCTTCAAGCAGTTCATCATTCGGAGTTCGGACCAAAGAGTTATGATCTTCTTAATAGTGGTGCGCAGAACTGCCTGGCAGCACTGAAGTACTGCCTTTCTCCCCATTTTCGACCAACCAACCTTGAGAATTGGGTCTTCATCAAAACATGAAGTTTTTAAAGCACTGAATCAACTCTCCAAATCTTTAAACAGATCATCATTCGGAGTTTGGGGCACAAAGTTATAGCAGTTTTACCAAAGTAGGTCAGTGCTGAGCAAGAAGAGCATGTTACACATTACACTAATTTAGAGTGCTCGAGACCACTCTTCGAGTGCTCGAAAATCAAGCAGATTGCACTCGGAAATGGCTCAATTTCAGCCACTTGCACATTGGTTTCCTCAATGCCATCTTCCTTCTTTATGAAGTGGTTGGAGGTGTTCCTTGGAAGAGAGAGAGCCTTGACTTGAGCTTGATAAGAGAGAGGAAGGACCACACAAAACATTATCATATATTCTAGCAAGTTAGAGGAGAGAGAAGGGAGCAAGAAGGAGGAGTTCTTGAAGCTTCAAGGAGGGTGCACGAAAATGGAGATGAGGATCAAGCTTCTTCTTCAATCTAGGGCCACCATGGGTAACTAAACCCCCTTCTAGGGAGGTGATGAAGCCCTCTCTAGTAAGCATGTTCTAGCCTTAGTTTATTTTGGGGAAAATGATGTATATATGTGATTATTTCACAATCTAGAGTTACACTTGATGTAATGAACCTAATTTCTTATAAATGATTATGATGAATATATTATCTTGTCTTAGATCATCTTTTCTCATGATTGTATGCCTTGCATTTCTATAGTGACATTGGAAATGAGATTGTGAAATGGGTTTCTTGGCATGTTGTATGAGAATCTTGATATTCCATAGCTTAGGACCCTCCTTTGATGGACTATTCTTGACTCTTGACTTCATGTGCTCTTATCATGTGATTAAAGGCTTGATAATCTCTAACTTAGTAAGCATGTCCAAGGCTAGACACTAGTTTAGGTAGTTCAAACATGTGCATCTTTGATAGGTTATACTTGCCATTGATTTCATGAATTTCTTGAAGGAATGTAGCAATTTTGGTTGTAGCATTCCATGGTCACATATTTATGTTGTTTCCCCAATTCAGCTCTAATCTAGCATGTGTTTAGGGATGGAGCGGATTCATTTCCTTAGGCTTCTCTACTTGTATTATATCTCTTTACTTCCTAGCACATTACTATTTTATGCATTCTAAGTTCTAAGTTTAAGTGACAAACAACCAAAACCCTCTATAAACCCCTTATCATTCTAAGAACAATTCTAGACACTTAGGTTGCCATAGACTAGCGCAGTCCCAGTGGTTTGACTTACCCGACCAATAGCCTTATTTTACAATGATTCGTGCTATTGCGAAGGTTGATGTTTAGTTGATCAACCAATCAATTACTTTAGAATTATATTCTACACTAGATACTTCTTGTAATTGTGTTTAGTGATGGCCATAGCATGATACTTATTTGATACAATTGTCAATTAATTTGATGGATAAAGGCTTAATCTTGATGGGTTGTTCTACAAATTAGCTTACTTGTCATTAGTTAATTGTAGTAAAGTAGGCAATTTGTGCTTGATTATGTTAATCCATACTTCTAATTAGAATTAGTATTATCCTCTTGATTGATGTATGCTCTTATCAGATACATTTGTGAATGTGTATGGTGGGTTATAACGTAGTCTTTAATGGGTTCAACACTTTAGTTTAATTGTCATTAGGTAGACAATTCATTCTTGATGTTGATAATCTATGCTTACAATTGTGATTTGTGATGATAATGTGACCACATCTATGATTACACTAATAATTTCCCCATTAATTGAAAGCAAATGGTTAATTGCATGAGCTTAGTAGTGAATCCTAACCTTAAGACTCTCTTCTTATCTCTTTAATTCTTAGTTTAATTTAGTTAAATTCTTTTGCGTTGTCATTTCTATTTCTATGTTTTCATTTGAACTCTAGCTTAATCACTTCACCAAAATCTTTTTCTCTCAAACTCTCTCTCTCTTTCTCTCATTTAAAATTTAATTAACTTTGAAACCAAGTTTAATCCCAACACGTGTTCAATCCCTTAGGAACGATCCCTTCTCACTTCATACTTGACGGTATAAGTGTTAACGGCTTTTATATAAATTTAAAGTATGATGCCTATTTGATACCATTTCCAAAACCAAAGTGGTGTGCATTATTTTGTGCACACGCTTGGGTCACATCATAGTTTTGGCGTCATTGCCGGGGATTGACGGTTTAGTTGGAATTGAATTAGGCATTAGGGCTAATTTGATTATTTTCTTTAAATTACTATTTTCTTACTAATCCCTCTTGTTCAATTAGGTACTTGAAAAGAAACAGAGCAAGCATTGGATCTTGGCACCATTATGATGTTGTTGCTAGGGACCTTTGTCAGCTTCCTTGAATTTCTTTTACTATAATTGTTTAATTCTCTACATGCTTGCGAGATAACCCTTGTTGAGGCTATCACATTGTTTAAATTCTTGTTCAAGCATAAGCCCAAAAGGAGGCTATCATTTCTTGATAGAAAACATCAACCCGTGTGGAGGTATGGGAACATTGTATGTGGAGGTGGTGAATTGCTCTTGATTGTTGTTGTGATTTGTTGTTTCTAGGAGAATTCTTCCCATTCTTGACTATACCACACTTAATGGAAAATCAATTCTAAGATCTAGGGCATATGGATAATCTAGGTGTGTATCACCCTCTTAATGGGCATCCACCTCAAGGTGTGCATCCACCCTTGAGAATTCCCCATCCTAATGTGTTTCCACAACCCAATCAAATGCAACAACCTCCAATAATACAAATCCATCCTCAATATCATGTAGTGTATCCCCCCAATCCTCAATTATCTCTGCGGGATCATTACACTCATAATGAATACAATGCACCAATATGCATCCGATTGCGAAACTTTCGGGCAGACCTTTATGAAATCAAGCCCGCAATCATCTAAATGTGCCCCCGTTTCTATGGGTTGAGCAATGAAAAACCACACAAACATGTGGATGAGTTTTTAAAAGTTTGTTCAACCATGAAAATCACAGATCTTTTGGAAGAAGTCTTAAAAATGAAGTTTTTCCCTTTTACCTTTTAGGAAAAGGCTAAATATTGGTTCAACAACTTAAGGGCAAATTCAATCACATCTTGGGCTCAACTACAATGTGAATTCCTAAAAAAATTTACCCCGTAAGTAGAACTAATGCTATAAGAGCTTCTATCCGTGAATTCTCCCAATGAGAGGGAGAACCTCTGCATGAACCACAGGAGCATTTGAACAATTTGCTACGGAAGTGTCCCCATCACGACATTCCTAAGTGGCAATTAATTCTCTGCTTCTATGAAAGCTTATCCGATACCGAAAAAGGTATGGTTGATGCTTCATGTGGAGGGGACTATTTGGATAAAAATGAAGACGACATTTGGTATCTTTTTGATCGTATGAGCGAAAATTCAATGCATCGTTCTTCATCATCCCGATTTGGCCAAAATTTGAATGGAGGAGGGAAGAAAACCTCCAATCATTCTCAAATAGACACTTCCATGGAAATTGCCGCTGAGGTCAAAAATCTTACTCAAAGGTTTCATAAATTCCTTTTGAGCCAAAACTCGGCAATTCAATCATCCAACTCCTTCCATTCTCAAAGTGTGATGTGCATGACTTGCTCTAGTTATACTCATAATACTTCCAATTGTCCTTTTGGAGAAAGTTTTCTGAGTGAGTATCAAGAACAAGTCAATGCCACTTTCATTTATCTAGAAAATAATCTATAGTCCAACTCCTACAATCCCGAATGGAGTGATCCTAACTTTTCTTAGAGAAATCAAGGAAGAGGTATCATTCCTCCTCTTAATAAAAATCCCCAAGAAAAGTATGTGCCTCATCACATTCGAAATGTAAACTCTCAAGTATACCTCTCTCCATCTTATCCTCCTTTAAATGTGAATCAATACCCCAATCCTCAATCTTCAAACCATCAATCTTACTCTCATCCACCTCAAGAGCCTCCTATCATTCCCACTTTTGAGGACAAGGTTTTGGAAGCTTTGGGTGATCTTCAAAAGGAAAATCAAGTGTTTCATTCGCATTCTCAATCAATTGGAAAGCTTGAAGCCCAAATAGGGCAAATGGCTCAATCAATGAAAGGGAAAAGGCCTATTCAACCCAAGCGTAACCAAAAGGCATATTCCATTTCCACCTTGAGGAGTGGGAGAAAAATTGATAATAAAGTTGAGAGACCTTGTAAAGTGAGTGTTCCAGTGCAACCAAGTGTTAGCCCATTTACCATTCCCAATTCCATTCCTACTTTTCTAGGGACAAATGGTCACATTAAGGAGCAAATTCCATCATCATCATCTTCCTCCCATGTAGAGAAGCCTTATGAGCCAAAAGCTCCATTTCCTCAAGCTTTAAACTCTACTCCATTTTCGAGGCAAGAAGGAGAAATTCATGACATGATGAAAGTTTTTAAACACGTTAAAATCAACCTTCCTCTTCTTAATGTTATTCGACAAATTCAACCATATACCAAGTTCTTGAAGGACTTGTGTACTCAAAAGAGGAAGAACAAAGGAATAAGCCCAAAGAAAGTGTTTCTCACTGAGCAAGCGAGCTCCATCATGAAGCTTAGCACCCCAGCTAAGTTCAAAGACCCCGGTGCTCCAACCATCTTTTCTACCATAAGGAACCATGAGGTCCATAGGACTCTTCTTGACTTAAGGGCAAGTATTAACATTATTCCTTACTTTATGTACCTTCAACTAGGTTTGGGAAACCTTAAGCCAACTTTAGTAGTTATTCAGCTAGCCGATAGATCTATAAAACAACCAAGGGGAATTGTTGAGGATATCCTCATTAAAGTCGACAAATTGTACTTCCCGGTTGATTTTGTTGTGCTCGACACCGAACCGGTACCAAATCCCACCACTTACATTCCTATCATCCTAAGAAGACCATTCGTTGCCACCGCTAATGCCACCATCAATTGTAGATTTGGCATCATGGACATCTCTTTTGGCAATATGATAGTTAAGCTTAATGTGTTCAACACGAGCTAACATCCCATCAATGAAGGCGAGTGTTTCCTCGTGGATGTTGTGGATGAAATTGTTGAAGAAGCCACTCCTTTCATTCCTTCCATTCCTTCCGAATATCCTCTTGAGGCATGCCTCTCTTACTTCAATATGGACGCATTTGACATTGAAATCTCCATATATGAAGTGAATTTTCTGATGGACTCCGTGGCTACCTTAGATTTTCCGCCATGGAAATATTCAAAGGAACCTTGATGTGTAGATTTTATTTATTTTATCACTCACAATAGGATGAATCCTTGTAGGATAGCACTATCTAGAGAGGGTCGAACCCATAGGGAGATGAGTATTTATATTTGGCTTTTAATTAATTCTATGATTTACAGGTAACTAGTAAAATTGTTTGTTTGGTTTTCACGATTAAAAACTAAAATTGAATTGAAATTGAATTAAAATTAAGCTAAAGTGATCAAAGAGAGAAAGGTCTTAGGGCTTTGACTTCACCTTAATCATTATATTATGGTTAATTATTTAACCTTTGGGTATTTAACAAATTATGTTTTAAAGGAATTGAACTCAATAACATTCGTTTAATTCGGGTTTTAAAGAAAGATGTTCTATAAAATTCAGTTAACTATAACCTATCTGTCATTAGCATGGACTATCCACCTACCTACTCTAACTACTTTAACTACTTTGCAAATAATCCGTCTTTCCTAAGCATAGACTATGAAAACATTTTTTTATAAAAAAGTTTGAACACCATTATATGCCCTCTATTCTTATGTCCGGTAGGGCTCCGCCAGATACCATCCAATAAGATAGGCTGAGAATAGAAAACAAACCATTATATCTAAGATAAGGTAACAACAGTTTGAAATCTATTTAAAACATTAAATCCAATTAAGTTGTCTCAATTGCTCATAGTCATATAATCAAAATCATAATATACATTAAAATAATCCTAGAGTTAAGAACAATCAAACCATAATACTAGATTGAGTTACATCAGTGCCCTAAGAGAGGACTTAGCTATCCATGACGATGTCGGATGTCATCTATGTTGGAGTTGTCTCCATCGTCACGGACGGCACTTTTCTTCTCAGGATCTTCACCTTCTAAGGTTGTAGAAACCCTAAAAGCCACCACTACAGTATCAGCCTTCTAATAATACAAGAAAAAGGGACCTCTTCTATCAAGGCTTATGCCTTCTTTTATAGAAGAAAATAAAGGCTTGGTGGGCTTTTAGGTCTTCTGGCCCATCTGGAATGAGATACGGCTTGAAAAGAGAACATTCCCGTAACTTAAATCTGACATGTCATGGAAGGCTCAAGCTTTAGGAACAAAGGCTCGAGCTTTAAGGTTTAGGCTCGAGCTTTAAGGTTCAGGGTCGAGCTTCTTTGAATTGGTGCTCGAGCCTCAAGGATTGGTGCTCGATCTTTACTTTGACACTTAACCAAATTTTTTCAACTATTTTCCTAAACGTCTTTTTCTTCAACACTTAGAATATTCTTGGGCTTGATCTCTTTTAACATTGCTCGATCCAAGCTTCATGGGCTCGAACATTAGGTACTCAAGGCTCGAGCACTAGGTACTCAAGGCTCGAGCACTAGGTATTAGGCTTGAGCATTAGGTACTCAAGGCTCGAGCATTAGGTAGTGGTGCTCGATCCTTAAGGTTAGGCATGAGGTCTAGGAGCTTGAAAATCAACTCTTCAAATTCCGATGCCCTGTGCTCGAGCTTGAAGGTCAAGGATCGAGCACCCTTAGTTGGGGCTCGAGCTTCAATGCCTTGTTGACTTTTCTTTTGACTAGTAAGGCTCGAGCCTCAAGCCTTAGGCTCGAGCGTTTGATTCTAAATTCCTCCAAACTTCACCATTTAAGCTTTCGGCTTGCTCTGAATGACCGGCAACAACTCTGTAAGCTTCGATATCGTCATAAAGTCCCGGTTTTAACCATTTCTCTAGAAAAGTACCTATAAACACACATTAAACATAAATCAGCCTAATAATGGATAGAAGTATCACTTTAGGCCTTAACATACGTATATTTAGGGGCTTGAATATGCAATATTCAGCGCTCATCAAACCTCTTCCTCCACTCTCTAGTATTCCACCAGTTCCATTCCTTAATTCAATATTGATTTATGAGGACATTCCTGGTAATTTTGAGCATAATGTCATTGAGGCACCTTTGGTAAGTGAGGAGAAGGTGATTCATTTAGAGGTAAAGAAAAATGATGAAGAGAGTGAGTCTCTTAAACATCTTATTGTGCTTTTGAAAGACACCACCTAGCAAAATACCAATGGAAGCAATTCTTCGAATATGCTTCAAGAGCACCACAAGGTTGCAAGGCCTACCAATGTTTGTTTTGTCTTCAAGACCGTGGATGAAAAGAACCAAATCGCATCTTCCATTATTCATTTTCAAATAATTATTTTGGCAGATGTATATGTTGTTTTGAGTAAGTATCCATTGGGGAAAATAGATAAACGGATTAATAAGGATGTCTCATAT
Source organism: Cornus florida (assembly GCF_030987335.1). Lineage (NCBI taxonomy): Eukaryota > Viridiplantae > Streptophyta > Magnoliopsida > Cornales > Cornaceae > Cornus > Cornus florida. The sequence goes on along the minus strand of NW_026775574.1, from coordinate 52,498,730 downwards.
CTAGTTTTTGATTCTTTCGACTAGTGAGTCGTCCAACTGTCTTGCTAGAGACGTTAAACACTAGTTTTTCGTAGAGTTTCAACCTCTATGTCTCCCATATTTCTTTTTGTTTTGTTTCTTGTGGCATCTAGATATATTCAGTTGAGATTCAGTGCAAAACATTGGAAAATTTTATGCAATTTTGAGCCTTTAAAAAAAATGACTAAGTATGACCCCAAAATTTGCACTTTTCTGAAATCATCTCGATTTCTGTTCCAATGGTCATTTTAGGATACTCTAGTCATCTTAAAGTCTCGTTAGTAATTTCGGGATTTTTCGGGTTCATTTCGGGCATTTTCTCCAAATCTCAAAATTTGCGAAAATTTCTGACCCTAAAAATCACGCTTTCACAGGAAGGCTCCGATTTCTGTTCCGATTGTCGTTCTAGATGTCTAGGACCTAGGGGAGCTTAAGTTTGTAATTAGGGAATTTTTGAACCCAGGACAGAGACCGTATTAAAAAAATAAAAAAGAAAGTCCCTGCCCATTTTGGTGTCCGGAAGTAGCTTATTGCGTCCGGATGAAGCCCCCCAGCCCCAGCGCGACCAAGGCTACACCATGCGCAACCTTGGCACCCCGCGTCTAGACGCAAAACCTTGCATTCGGACTCCATGTCATTATGTTAAAAAAAATTTCCTTTTTATTATTATTTTATTTTATGTTCTTTCTTGTACATTTATGCTTTCATAAAATAAAATTAAAAAGTAATAAAATACAAAAAAAAAAAAACAAAACAAAACAATACAAAAAAATTCAAAAATCTGTGTTACCGTTATACCCTTCTGCATAGTTATGCATGTTTGAATCTGTAACAAGGGCTTACTCTCATTTCTCTTTATATCTTGTTCTATATTGTTTTGGAATGTATGATTCTTACCCCATATTGATATTTGATGTGAGTTGCTAGTGTGGCTATTCCCGTAGGTTTTTGCATCCAAGTTTAGGGGAGACATCTTTCCTAATGGATCATTGCCAGACTTTATAGACTTTTGCGATCACGGTATACTCTTTTCATTTCTTTCATTGTTCTCATTGCACATTGAGGACAATGTACAGTTTAAGTTTAGGGGGTAAGGTCATCATGATTCATTCTATTTTAAGTTGAGCTTTAAATACATGATTGAGATTTGAGATGTATTTGGCAATAATTGTGAAATTTTGAAGCATAGTGCCTTGGAGTGGTATGTTGTTAGAGTCTAATAATTCTTGTCTACTCTAGGATGCCATTTAGGGGTAAATTTTTAAAATTTTGATATTATGCTTGCTCTTGTGGTCCATATCATCATGCTTATTGACAATGCTTGAGAGTTGATTCTATAATTCTACACTTGCACTTGCGCACATTAGCTTTCAATTTGTAGGTACATGTTTAGTTGATTAATGTTTTGGTTATATCCCAATTGAGCTAGTAGACTTTGAAAGCTTTCATTCTTGACAAATGACCTTGCATACTAAATAACAAACCCTTTACGAAGTAATCGGGATTCGTGCCTCATTAAGCACCGACTCTCGCACGAAAAGTAGAGGGCCATCACAAAAAGAACAAGGAAAAGATAAAAAAAAAAAGATAAAGAGAAAGAAAAGAAAAGAAAAGAAAAGTGTGTGCTTCTCACCAATGTGGGAAAGTAAGAAATGATAGGATGAGAGTTGTTTTGATTTGTAGCCTAGTTGATTTGAGCTTGTAAGTCCTTAGGGGTGTCTTTACACCTACTACCCTAAAGCTTTCCGGTTTGGGAGTCATTGACCTAACACTTGTTAATGGATCTTGGTGTCGTCCGTGACTAAAGCTTGAAAGTGTGCACTAAGAGTGTGAGTGTGCAACGTGGCCAAGTTTTACATTTATAATTTGCCACTACTAACTTTCACTAAAAATATAGTCAGGGCAAGTAGGGATCGTCCCAAGGGATTGGTGGGTCGTATTAGGTTGTGGAATCGAGATTATGGTTAATAGGTCGAGTGATCAAATGATTGGTTGGTGGTTGAATTATACTAAGACGCAATTTAAACTAAAGTAAACAATTAAATGTAATAGAGAGAAAATAAGAGAGAGAGAGATCTTGGGGTTTAGAGATCACCACTAAGCATAGCTTTTCTACACCCTTAATGAATGATTAATGAGGGGGGAAACATGTATTGCAATAATGGTGTGTGTGTGTGGTTGTTTCAACAAGCATGGATGACTAATTAAGTATATATTGTCTAAGCAACATAGTGGATAACACAATATATCAAACTAAGCCATTAATCCTTCCTTTAAGCTGACAATCCAAACACATCACAAGGTTAGAGAAATATGCTACTTGTCAAACAACAAGCATGGATTGTCCTCCCATTTAACATCTACACTACAACTACACTACAATTAAGCCAATGACATGATATTAAACTAATTAAACTAAGGGAGATGCACAATCCATCAAGAAATGAGTATGAACCATCAAATAAACCACAAAAGCATTCTATTAAGCACTATGTCTTGACAATATCTAGATCTATAGCATCAATACACATAGACATGCATCAATAACATAAAATCTAGAGACAAACACATGAACATATATTCTAGCATACATAGAAATATGGATAGAATGAAATGATCAATTGGAAGCATTAAGCTACACAAATCACTGAATAAACAAGATCTATGTATATAAAAATGTCAAAACATACATCACAATACAAATCCCCTCAAAAATACATAAATCAAGATGTAGAAAGCATGGTTAGGGCTAACTCTAGCCCCAAGAGGATGTCTAGCCACTCATGGATGTGCTCTTCCAACCCTCAAGGGCTAACTCCATGGAAGAAATTGCTCCTCTTCTTGGTGGATGGAAGAACTCCAAGCTTGTGTCTCTAGCCTCTTCTCTTCTTTTCATCCTCACTAAGAATATGATATGAAAATTGTGTCAAAAGTCTTTTTGTAAAAATGGCTCATATTCCTTATATAGGTAGGTTAAAATGTCACCCTAATGGTTTGGGCTCACACTCCTACATTCCTCCAATGATAAGCTATGAGACAACTTTCAATGAGCTGGATTTTATCTTTTTTCAAACTCAAGGAAGTTCAATTGATCGAACTTTGTCTTTGATCGATTGAACATGGCTCAGATTTATCGAATTAAGGCTGGATCGATCCTCTATGGCGGCGCCTTTTTGGATAAAGACAAATCTGAGATATTTTGGAGATATTTTTGAGAAAGAGACAAAAGTGGTAGGTATGGTAGTACAACAAGATAAGATGGAATCTTTTCGATCGATCGAAATAAAGTTGGATCGATCGAACTTTGTGGGATCTTTGGATAAGCACAAAATAGCTTGGATCCATCTTGAATGGCTGAAATCGATCAATGTTGGATCAATCGAAGAAATTCCATGATCGATCGAACTTGCTGAATTTCCACCATTTGCTTCCTTTTGCTCCCACTTTGCTCATTTCTTTGATTCATCTCAAGATTGCTTCAATTATGCTCTTATTTAGCTGAGTTAGCTTATTTTGGGGATAAGTACCTAAAAACGGAAATAACATGAAATCAATCTAAAGCGGGAAAATAAGATAGATAAAGGTTCTAGAATACCTAAGCTTAAGGGGTTTAAATGCGTACTTTTCAGCGCTTATCAGATCTTCTAGAAAGCTTAAGAGATCACTACATTGAATAACAAGGTTCATTCAATGTCTTGGTGATTGGTACTATATTTGTGAGCTAGTTTGAGGGTAATGCTATAATTATTTCATTGATTTGCTAAGATAGCAACATATTTTGATGCTGGTTCACTCAAAAAGGATAATATAATTGATTCAATTTGCATGATTAGCTTGTTTGATGTGTGGAGGACCATATTTGCTTGCATGATGTGGAAATGTTGAGAATAGTTTAGAAATGACAGAAACTTGCATACTTGAAGCAGTCTACTTTCAACACTTGTTTGATATGTGTCGTTACTTCTCAAGTAAGAAAGAGCTTTGAGGTTTGTCGGTACCTTTTTTGAAAACCCTCACGAGACTTCACTCATCCACTAGGGGTAACCTAGGGGTTTAAAAGGCTTGTCGCATATGCTAAATGCAACCGTGATCCCTATGAAAGTCGTGTTATCTTTATTTGCTTTATTAGTTTATAGTTGTGTATATGTTTGTTTCATTTTTATATTATAGTTCATTGCTAGTGACTAGCAAAATCTAAGTTTGGGGGCGTGATAAGTGCTTAAATGTTGCACATTTTAGCACCTAAGTTAGGGTTTTTCTGTCCTTGCATCTATCTTACTTTGATGTTTTAGTCCTAATTTATGTTTATGTGTATTTCTGGGCAATAAAGTTAAAATGAGCAAAGAACAGTCCATTACGGCCTTTTGGAGTCAAGCTAGAGCATCGGGACATGATTCAGAAGGAAACAGAAAAAGGTAGTAGATTACACTACGTCTGGACGCCATTCCTTGCACCCAGATGCCAGCTTTTTATACACTGCGTTCGGACGCCATTCCTTGCGTCCGAACACAAGCCTTCCATACACTACATCCGGATGCCAGGCTTACTGGCAGCAATTTAAGTTCTAGGTTTGACCTGTTTTGATGGCTATGAGATTTGGTCTTTTGGGCTTATTTTTGTAACCTATGGGTTTTATTAGGTTTTGTATTAAAGGGAAAATATTTAGAGTTAGTTTTTATTTATTATTATTAAGTTTTATATTCTGTAATCATTATTAGGTTCTCTCTGAAAAAAGGCAAAAGAGGAGGATAGATGTTAGGCGCCGAATATTGCATATTCAAGGGCCCTTAATTGCATTATTTAAGTCCATTGTTTGTTTCATTATGTAGATTACCTTCATATGCATGTTTTTGCATATTTTCAGGTTCATTGGCCAAAAAGAAGCAAGAAGGATGCTTTGTGGAGTTTTGAACATCAAAGGTCACAATGCTGAATTTCTGGCAGCAGTGGAACCTGGACTTTGCTTGCCATTTTGACCTTGAAAACTCAAGAACTGGACTTCCCTCATAACATGACATATTTAGAACTCTGAATTGACTTTCCAAATCTTCAAGCGGTTCGTCATTCGGATTTCGGAGCAGAGAGTTATCATCTTCTTATCATAGGTGCTTAGAACTGCCTGGCAGCAATGAATTTCTGTCTTGCTCTTCAATTTCGACCAACCATCCTTGAGAATTGGATCTCTACCAAAACATGAAGTTTTTAGAGCTCTAAATTAGCTTTCCAAATCTTCAAACGGTTCATCATTTCGAGTTCAGAGCGCAAAGTTATGGCTGTTTTACCAAAGTAGGTCCGGGCGGAGCAAACCAAGCATAAGGCATTCTGGCCAATTTTCGAGTGCCCGAGGCCTTATTTCGAGTGCTCGAAATTAGGGCAGTTTACTCCACGAGACAGCCCACTTGTGCTCTGAAATTTCCAACTTTGGATTTCCCTATTAATGAGGTGGTTGGGGATGTTTTTGGAGGAGAGAGAGAGCCTAGTTTGGTGGTAGATAAGAGGGATAAGAGCCACACATTTGAGAAGTTTCATTTTCTACAAGATTAGAGGAGAGAGAAGAGAGCAAGAAAGGTGTTCTTGAAGATCCAAGGAGGTTGCACGAAAATGGTCATGAAGATGGAGCTTCTTCCTTCTTCTAGCTTGGCAATGGGTAACTAACTCCCTTCTAGGGAGGTGATGAAACTCCTTCTTGTAAGCATGTCTTGTTTTTGATTTACATTTGGGGATGTAATGTATATATATGACCTTTCCATGAACTAGAGTTTTATTTGATGTGAAGAGCTTCAATGTCTATTAATGATTATTTTGAGTTTAAGATCTTGTCTTAAGATTGTTTCCTCTTATGATTATTTTGCTTCCATTTTCATAGTGACAACGAAGATGAGTTTATGGAAATGTTTTTATTGGCATGATGCTTGGGAAATTTGATAGTCTATAGCTTAGGGTTCTCTTTTGATAGATTATTCTTCATTCCTAATGTCATGTGCTTCTACTATGTGATTAAGGGCTTGATAACTCTATGCTTAGTGAGTATGTCTAAGGTTGCAACCTAGTTTAGGTAACCAAAACATGCAATACTTTGATAAGTTATTCTTGCCTATTGATTTCATAAAAATTCTTGAAGGTAATGTAGCAATTTTATGTTGTTGCATTTCATGGTTATGTGTATATATTATTCCCCAAGTAAATCATGTATTAACATGCTTATGGATAGGTAGTGGATTCACTTCCCTAGCCCTCTCTACCTAGATCTCCTTCCTTTACATTTACTAGCATTCTTGTTTTATGCACACTTCAATTACTAGCTTAGTGACAAACCAATCAACAACTCCTTATTACACCTTATCATTCTTAAATAACTCTAGATACTTAGGTTGCCTTAAGACTAGCGCAGTCCCAGTGGTTCGACTTACCCGACCAATAGCCCTATTTTACAATGATTCGTACTATTGCGAAGGTTGATGTATGATTGACCAGCCAATCAATTTTTGGCGCCGTTGCCGGGGACTGCAAACGGTTTAGCGACCAAAGTTCTAGGGTGAATTTTAGTTTGATTGTGAATATTGTGTCTTGTGAATATTTCTTGTATGTTTTGACCATCTCAATGTTTTAAGTGTTGTAAGATTCTGGGGACTTGAAGCTCGCCGGGGGAATGCTAGCAAATTGTAAGTCTAGAGGACCCTAGGTAAGTCTCGTGACTTCTAGTTTCGAGTTGTGAATATTGTGCATGTGTTAAATTTAGTTTTAGTTTAGTTGTGAAGCCCTTGTTGAGGCTCTTATCCTGTTTAAATTTCGTGTTCAAGCATCGGTCCTTGTCGTGGCTAATTTAATTTTTGTCTTGATAATTGAGGAGAAAGGGAATATCATATGTGGAGGTTATGGTGATGAAGTGTTGTATTGATTGCTTTGTGTGTTATTGAATTACTCCTAGATGGAGGATAATTATCTCCCAACTCAATTCTACACACCACATGCGTTTTGTGCTTTTTGCTCTAGTAATTCACATCATACAAGAGATTGTCTTCCAACGAGACAATTCTCGGATTTTTATCTAGAGCAACCAAATGAAAATTTCTTTGAACCGGGTAGTGATCCATACTTCAATGGTTACAACTCGGGTTGGGGAGACCAACAAAACTTCTTGTGGCATGACATAGGAAATTCAACCCCACAATCTCATATGCAACCTTTTCAACCCAATGATCATTTTTTCCCGCCCTCTTCTCCTTTTCCACCGTCTCCATTGGATAAGCTAATTGTTGCTAACAAACAAATGGTGGAGTCTATGCACACGCAAATGATGGACTCCAACAATCAACTATTGGCTTCCCTTGCTAGCATGCAATCCACAGTAGAGTCTATCAATCAAGTGGTACCATATCACCAGTCCCAAGTTAGTGCAATGATAGATGACCAAATATCTCAAATTCAACAAAGGATTAATGCTAAAAATCATGAAGAGGAGGAAACATTTTCATTTGAATTTATGGCCAATCCAAAAGAAAATTCTATGAATGATGAGATTACTCCTAGTAACTTTCATCATGAGAATGATCAAGTGGTCATCATATATGAAAATGATGAAATAGTGGTTGAAGATCAAATTGTTGCCACTCATAAAATGGAAGAATTTGTGGTTAAAAATGAGGAAAAAGATAATGAGATTGCATCCTTTAAAACTCCAGAACAACCCCTAAATAATCCTTTGCTTGATGCACCTCCTTCAATGGAGGATCCTCTAACAGCTTGTTTGGCTCATTTCAATTGTGAGGATTTTAATGTTGACAATTCCATTTCGGAGGTGAATTCTTTGCTTAATATTCATCCACCTATTCATTCTCTTCCTTGGTCAACATCAAATGTATCTCTTTCTTGGGAGCTTGCATCTCATCCCATTCCCTCACTTGAGTTGTCTCAAGTTGTTGAGCCCGAACCGCCGGATAAGTGTGAGGAGGATGTTGAAATTTTGAAGGATAAGTTGTTGAGCATTCCCGTGCTCAATATGACCCTTCAAAAGCCTTTGCTAGGTGCACTCTCACCTACTCCATCTTCCTATAATCCAAATAAGCCCCATAATCCAAAGTTCTTCATTGAGGATGAAGAGTGGGTTGAGGTCTTTCCGCTACCTCTTTTCCACTTTTGTCTTTAAGCTCTTCCTCCTTCGCTTTTAAAAGAATTATCCTATTTGGGGAAGCTTGAATCTCTTGAGAGACATGGTATAGGGTAAGGAGGACTAACCTAATCTCGGTGTGTCTAGCTATCGAGATTTTTGAGGATTAGTACCTGCTCTAACTTCGTCTAGCTATCGACATTAAATTTAGCAAAGCAAGGGAAGCAATTCTTTCAATTTCCAAGCTTCCCTCCTTTCAATTGCCTGAGCCTTGAAATTTTCTGGGAAATGGTTTCGAAAAGCTAAAAATTTGATTTTCCTGGAATGCTCTTCAGTTTTGTTCCACAATTTTAGACCGGCTTCTTAGACCTTCTAAACTTTTGTTTTCATTCCCGGAAGTTTCCGGCTCTATCAGGCAATTTTCTCGGACTTTCGACATGGCACTCACATGCATAACCTCTTATCTTTAATGCATTGTTGAAATGTTCTTAATCTCATCCATGCATTGAAGAGATGTTCCAAAGTTTGAAAATTTTCTCAAAATCATCCATGCATTGTGTGAGGTTGCAAAAGTTGGGAAATCTTCTTGAAATCATCCATGCACTCATTGAAAAAAAAATTTTTTGCACAATTTGAAAAATGTTCTATATTTTCCATGCATTGCAATGAAGTGTAGAGTTTGACAATTTTCCCTCCTTACATTAGAATGGATTGAAGTTAAAAACTTTGAAAATTGTCCATGCATTAGAACGAAGTTGAAAAGTTTTCAAAATTTTTCATCCATGCTTTGGAATGGAATGAATTTGCAAGGTTTAAAAAATTTTCCTACATTCATCCATGCATTTAAAGAGACCAAATTCCACCCATGCATTGGAATGGACTGAATTTGAAATTTTTAAAAAAATTTCATGGTGTAAAAAAATTTGCACAGTTTGAAGCATTTTCCAAATTTTCCATGCATTGCATGAAGTTGCCAAGTTCTTGATTTCCATCCATGCATTGGTTTGGAATAATGCATGCAAGGTCTGAAAATCCATTTATGTATTGCTTGGCATCAGGTGCAGCAGTTGCAAAAAAAATGTCTTCACCATCAATTCGAATGCTACTGTCAAAATTTGGAGCAATCTAACTCTCATTTGGATTGCTCCAAACTTCCTCACCATCATTCCGAGGCTACTACTTGTATTTGGAGCGCTCTAGCTTCCATTTGGATTGCTCCAATTGTGAACCAAACTTCCATGAGCCTACTGCCTTCATTTAGAGCACTCTAGCTCCCATTTGGAGTACTCTAAATGTGAACCATCAATCCCAAGCTCACTGCCTTCGTTTAGAGCACTCTAGCTTCCCATTTGGATTGCTCCAAATTTTCAGCCCAACTTCCGTAGCCTTCTGAGCCATTTTAGAGCACTCTAAATTCTGGTTTGAGTGCTCGGACTCCGAACACCAAACCAACCTTCCTCATCTCATTTCTCTCTCTCCACAGCAACCACCCCCTCAACACCATGCACACACCACCCCCATCAACCAACCAAACCCACAACCCAACACCACCATGCTCGGGCACCCCTCCTGCATGCACACATCTCTCGGCATCTTCCACCATTTGTCTTCCTACAGAAATTAATAGTACTAATAATAATAATAATACTAAATAAATAAATAAATTTTTTGGCATTATTTTGTTTTGCATTTTACGCTTGTGGCTAATGTCAGCATTTGTCTTTTGTTTGGATTTTTTATCTTGCACTAAAATTTAGGTTAGTGTTTTAATTTCTGTTTTGGTTTTTCTTACGAGACCTATGCTTTTACCTATGTACATTAGTTGTGTTTTGATAGGTCTTCATATCCAAGTTTGGGGGACGCAGTTGCGCACTCACATAGCTGAACATCTACGTCGTTGTCACTCCACTTGGTATTATTGTTCCTTTCCCCCCTTTTTGCTCTTATTTTGATTTACTGGTCTTCTCACATTGAGGACAATGTGACATTCAAGTTTGGGGGTGCATTTATGCATTTTTGGTTTCATAATTTTTGCTAAGCAATGATAGTATAACTTGACACTTGTCGGAAATGAAGCATATGTTTAATACCTTGTGTATAGAAGCAATTGACATTTTTGAAAATAAAGAAAAATTTGAGTTGAAATGATCATGTAGATTCAAATTAGTCTGTATAAATGTCTCAATTAAATTCTCGCTGGATTTGACACTCTTTTAAGCTTCACAATGCACAGATGCACATTGGAAACTTAACTGTGAGGCATGCAACTTAATCGACCTTGACCTTGGCCTAGTTAATCTGATTTGATGAATCTAATAGATGAATATCTTTGGCATGATTTAAGTTGTCTAAAAAAAAAAAAAAAACTGAGAAAGAAAGAAAAAATGACCAGTTGACGTTCGTAGCCTTTCCAACTCGAGCTATTAAGCCCTTTGGAGTGTCTCTTCACTTAACACCCTGAAGCCATCTGGTTTGGGAGTTGTTGGCCTAACGCTTGCTACAAGGGTTGGTTAGAAAGCTTAAAGGACTTTAACATTGCACGGTCAGTCAAAAAAATTGTAATAAACATGGTTCGCTAGAGTTCGTAGCCTTTCCAACTTGAGCTATTAAGCCCTTTGGAGTGTCTCTACACTTAACACCCTAAAGCCATCTGGTTTGTGAGTTGTTGGCCTAACGCTTGCTACATAGGTTGGTTAGAAAGCTTAAGGGACTTCAACATTGCACAACCATCTTATGTTTCACTTCTGAGTTACAATAAATTGTCAACAAGCAACAAAAGTTGTCTTGTAAATAAAATCATGCCTTAGGGACCTCATTTAAAGGGGAATTCAATGATTTGAAAACTTGTGCTTTGGAATTGGAAAAGAAAGTAAAAGCCGCATGTTGAGAATCCAATTCACTTTCACTGAAGTTAGAGTTGATTTCCATTCAAGAGATGATAATTGAGTTATTTATATAGTCTATGATGTTGATACATACATGTTGAAATGTGTTTAGTATCAATGCTTCATATATGCAAGGTAATCTTCCCAATGACCCCATCTCCAGTTCTTTGTTGTTTCAAATTGTATTTGAGCTATGTTTGCACTTCATTTCACCATGGATGATATTTTTGTAGGAGCATACCCATGGTTGTATTTTCATTGAAGTATTCATTTTGGTTTTGCTAAGGGACTAGCAAAATGTAAGTTTGGGGGTGTGATAAGCGCCGAATATTGCATATTCAAGTGCCCTTAATTGCATTATTTAAGTCCATTGTTTGTTTAATTATGTAGATTACCTTCATATGCATGTTTTTGCATATTTTCAGGTTCATTGGCCAAAAAGAAGCAAGAAGGATGCTTTGTGGAGTTTTGAACATCAAAGGTCACAATGCTGAATTTCTGGCAGCAGTGGAACCTGGACTTTGCTTGCCATTTTGACCTTGAAAACTCAAGAACTGGACTTCCCTCATAACATGACATATTTAGAGCTCTGAATCGACTTTCCAAATCTTCAAGCGGTTCGTCATTCGGATTTCGGAGCAGAGAGTTATCATCTTCTTATCATAGGTGCTTAGAACTGCCTGGCAGCAATGAATTTCTGTCTTGCTCTTCAATTTCGACCAACCATCCTTGAGAATTGGATCTCTACCAAAACATGAAGTTTTTAGAACTCTAAATTAGCTTTCCAAATCTTCAAACGGTTCATCATTTCGAGTTCAGAGCACAAAGTTATGGCCGTTTTACCAAAGTAGGTCCGGGCGGAGCAAACCAAGCATAAGGCATTCTGGCCAATTTTCGAGTGCTCGAGGCCTTATTTCGAGTGCTCGAAATTAGGGCAGATTGCTTCACGAGATCAGCAGTGGAGTCAGGACTTTGCTCGCCATTTTGACCCAGAAAGCTCGAGAACTGGACTTCCATCATAACATAAAAGATTTAGAGCTCTGAATTAGCTTTCTAAATCTTCAAACGGTTCATCATTTGGAGCTCGGAGTAGAGAGTTATGGCCTTGTTACCAGAGGTGCGCAGAACTACCTGGCTGCACTGAAGTACTGCCTTTCTCCCCATTTTCGACCAACCGGACTTGAGATTTGGGTCTTTATCAAAACATGAAGTTTTTAAACCTCTGAATCAGCTCTCCAAATCTTTAAACAGTTTGTCATTCGGAGTTCGGAGCACAGAGTTATGGCCATTTCATCAAAGTAGGTCTGGGCGGAGCAAATGAAGCATGGAGCTTTTTACACTAAATTCGAGTGCTCGAGGCCCTATTTTGAGCACTCGAAATTTGGGCAGTTTACTCCACGAGACAGCCCACTTGTGCTCTGAAATTTCCAACTTTGGATTTCCCTATTAATGAGGTGGTTGGGGATGTTTTTGGAGGAGAGAGAGAGCCTAGTTTGGTGGTAGATAAGAGGGATAAGAGCCACACATTTGAGAAGTTTCATTTTCTACAAGATTAGAGGAGAGAGAAGAGAGCAAGAAAGGTGTTCTTGAAGCTCCAAGGAGGTTGCACGAAAATGGCCATGAAGATGGAGCTTCTTCCTTCTTCTAGCTTGGCTATGGGTAACTAACTCCCTTCTAGGGAGGTGATGAAACTCCTTCTTGTAAGCATGTCTTGTTTTTGATTTACATTTGGGGATGTAATGTATATATATGACCTTTCCATGAACTAGAGTTTTATTTGATGTGAAGAGCTTCAATGTCTATTAATGATTATTTTGAGTTTAAGATCTTGTCTTAAGATTGTTTCCTCTTATGATTATTTTGCTTCCATTTTCATAGTGACAATGAAGATGAGTTTATGGAAATGTTTTTATTGGCATGATGCTTGGGAAATTTGATAGTCTATAGCTTAGGGTTCTCTTTTGATAGATTATTCTTCATTCCTAATGTCATGTGCTTCTACTATGTGATTAAGGGCTTGATAACTCTATGCTTAGTGAGTATGTCTAAGGTTGCAACCTAGTTTAGGTAACCAAAACATGCAATACTTTGATAAGTTATTCTTGCCTATTGATTTCATAAAAATTCTTGAAGGTAATGTAGCAATTTTATGTTGTTGCATTTCATGGTTATGTGTATATATTATTCCCCAAGTAAATCATGTATTAACATGCTTATGGATAGGTAGTGGATTCACTTCCCTAGCCCTCTCTACCTAGATCTCCTTCCTTTACATTTACTAGCATTCTTGTTTTATGCACACTTTAATTACTAGCTTAGTGACAAACCAATCAACAACTCCTTATTAAACCTTATCATTCTTAAATAGCTCTAGATACTTAGGTTGCCTTAAGACTAGCGCAGTCCCAGTGGTTCGACTTACCCGACCAATAGCCCTATTTTACAATGATTCGTGCTATTGCGAAGGTTGATGTATGATTGACCAACCGATCAATAGAAAAAGAACAGGCTAGGGTTTTGAAAAAAAAAAACTCAGAGATGAAAGGCCAAAATATGGAGATGCAGCTTGTTAACACCATCATTCTCTCATCCGTGAGCTAGTTCTTCACTTAGGGCTTGGATAAGCCATAAGTTCATGTAACCTCAATCTTTCTGACTTGCTCCTACAGAACCAAGGTAAACCTTTGTATTTCTTTTCTTTGGGAATTATTATGTTCTAATTCAATGTATGGCCTTGTGATTTATTTATATATACATGCTTGATTTGACAAATTAGGGCTTATATTGATGAATTCTTCTATTAAAATCTTTAAGTTGATTGTATGTCTATATATGATTAATTAGGGATTTTATTCTTGATTAGATGATTAAAAATTAATTCTTTCATTAATTCTATATGTAATTTGCATGTCTATATGTGATTACTTTAGAATTATATTCTACACTAGATACTTCTTGTAGTTGTGTTTAGTGATGGCCATAACATGATACTTATTTGATATAATTGTCAATTAATTTGATGGATAAAGGCTTAATCTTAATGGGTTGTTCTACAAATTAGCTTACTTGTCATTAGTTAATTCTAGTAAAGTAGGCAATTTGTGCTTGATTATGTTAATCCATACTTCTAATTACAATTAATATTATCCTCTTGATTGATGTGTGCTCTTATCAGATACATTTGTGAATGTGTATGGTGGGTTATGACGTAGTCTTGAATGGGTTCAACACTTTAGTTTAATTGTCATTAGGTAGACAATTCATTCTTGATGTTGATAATCTATGCTTACAATTGTGATTTGTGATGATAAAATGACCACATCAATGATTACACTAATGATTTCCCCATTAATTGAAAGCAAATGGTTAATTGCATAAGCTTAGTGGTGAATCCCTGAGACTCTCTTCCTATCTCTTTAATTCTTAGTTTAACTTAGTTAAATTCTCTTGCATTGGCATTTCCATTTCTATGTTTTCAATTGAACTCTGGCTTAATCACTTCACCAAAATCTTTTTCTCTCAAACTCTCCCTCTCTCTCTTTCTTCTTTTACAATCTAATTGACTTTGAAACCAAGTTTAATCCCAATATGTGTTCAATCCCTTAGGAATGATCCGTTTTCACTTCATACTTGATGGTATAAGTGTTAAGCGGCTTTTATATAAATTTAAAGTATGATGCCCATTTGATACCATTTCCAAAACCAAAGTGCTGTGCATTATTTTGTGGACACGCTCGAGTGGCATCAACTTTAAATTTTACTCTCAAGCACCTCCTAGGAACTCCCCGTTTGAGGATTAGGTTTTTGCGGCCTTGGGTAGTTTAGAAACCAATACTCAATTGCTCTGTTCTGACTCTCAATCAATAGCGAAGCTAGAAACCCAAATTGGGCAAATAGCTAATTCTTTGAATGCAAAAGAGAAGGGTAAATTGCCTATTCAAGTCGAGCCTAAACCGCAATACATGGTGGAAACAACTCCCACATCGGGATTTCCTATACATGAGTAAGTGAATGCCATAGCCACTTTAAGAAGTGGAAGAGAAATTGATAACAAATTGGATTTGCCTAGTGAAGATAGTAGCCCTTTGCAACCAAGTGGTTGTTCACCATCCATTCCTAAGTCTATTTCGTCTTCACCAAGGCCAAGCGATCACATTGAGGATAAATAATCACAATCATCATCTCATAATCTTGAAAAGTCCACAATCTTTGAAAAATTCTTTACCTTTTGGGAAACAAGAGAGCAAGAGTCCTGAAATGACGAAAGTGTTTAGGTAAGTGAAAAGCAATCTTCCTTTTTTTGACGCAATCCATCAAATTTCTGCCTATGCCAAGTTCTTGAAGGACTTGTACACTCAAAACAGGAAGTCCAAATGCTAAACACCAAAGAAAGTTCTTCTCACCGACCAAGTAAGCTCAATTCTTCAACATAACACTCTCCCTAAGGTCGTCCTTTCTTACCTACCGCTAATGCAAATATCAATTGTAGGACTGGGGTTATGAAGGTCTCTTTTGGGCACATAAAAGTCAAGTTGAACATTTTTAATCCTACCCTAAATTCTTTTGATAAGCACGAGCAAGTGAACCTCATTGAAAAAGTGGTTGAGGATCCACCGCTTCTTAATCCATCAAGTGCAAGTCCTTCTCATTCCCAAGATTCTACTTTCAATGCTAAACTCAAAAAGGTAAAAAAACCTAAGTGTCCTTCTTTGAGTGTTAATAAAGGTCCACCAAGTTTCATTGTTTTAAATCCAGTAAGTTCTCTTAGGAATAGTTTATTGGGTGGGATTTAAGGACATTTCCATCCCATTGTGAAAGGAAAGGCAACCAAAATTTTTGATCTGGGCTAGACAGTAGCCCAATGTCTTACTAGAGATGTTAAACACTAGTTTTGTAGAGTTTTTAAACTCTATTTCTTCCCTATTTCTTCTTTTGCTTACCTTTTTGCATCGTCTGGATAAGTTCCAAGGTGCTTCAATTCAGTTTTTAGGCAATTTCAGCAATTTGTGCCCTTTCAGTCTGAGTTACGATCAGTCGTAAAGATTCACGATCGATCGTAATCCATCATGATCGATCGCGATCTGCAGAGTCCCATTTTGCATGAAATTCAACTCTTAGGATCTATCGTTTGAAACATTTTCAATTGATCACAGCCCAGGAGTGATTGATTGCACCTGGCACCATTTTTTGTAAAATTTTCACTCCCAAGTACGATTGATCGTAGAAATTTACGATCGATTGCAGCATTGTTCCTAAAAAAAAAAAATTGATCTCATATCTCTCTTTTAAATTGTTCTCTATTGCCTTAGAGTGTATGATTTGCTTATCCTTATCCCATTTGATATTTGATGTGAGTTTGCTGGTGTGGTTATTCAAATAGGTTGTTGATTCCAAGTTTAGGGGTACCTTCTTTCATATTGGATCGTTGTCGGGCTTCAAAGGCTTTTACCACTATGGTATACTCTTTCCGTCTTTTCCATTGTTCTCATTGCACATTAAGGACAATGTGCAGTTTAAGTTTGGGTGTAAGATGATTTTATTGCATTCTACTTAAAGTTTTGAAGCTTTAATTGCATGATTGAGATTTGAGATCCATTTTAGCTATGATTTTGATCTTTTGAGGCTTATGTTCCATTGAATTGCAAATTTTTTTGTCGTGAGAGTTCAATACTCGTATGCCATTTATGAGCAAATTTTTTGAAAGTTTTATTTTATGCTTATTTTTGTGGTCCACACCATCTTGTTTGTGAGAATGCTTTGAGATTCGACTCTAGAGTACTACATTTGCAAATGCACACACTAGCATTCATTTATGGGGTACATGTTTAGTTGATTATTGTTTTGGTTATATCCCAATTGAGCTAGTAGGCTTTGAAAGCTTTCATTCTTGATAAGATAATCTTGCATGCTAAATAACAAACCCTTTTTACCAAGTATACAGGATTCTTGCCTCATTAAGCATTGAATTCTTGCGCCGAAAAGAAAAGGGCCACACAATAGTTATTAAAAAAAAAAAAGTGAGCGCTTTTCACCAAAGGTGGGGAGTAGGGAAATGATTAGATGAGAGTTGTTTTGATTTGTAACCTAATTGATTTGATCTTGTAAGTCATTAGGTGTGTCTTTACACCTAATGCCCTAAAACTGCCTGGTTTAGGAGTCATTGACCTAACGCTCATTAAATGAATCTTCTAGAGAGCTTAAGAGATCTTTACATTGCACCATACTCTTATCTTTGATCCTAAAAAAAAAAAGAAAAGAAAAAGAGAGCACGTTATAAATAAATTGAATAAAAAGGTTCATTCTCTGTCTTGATTATTGGTATTTGATTTGTGTGCTACTTTGAGACCGGTTGTGCCCATTTCATTGATTTGCTAAGATAGCAACATATTTGATGCCGGTTCACTCAAAAGCATGCTAGAGTTGATTTGATTTGCATGATTATCTTACTTAATATGTGGAGGACCAAATTTGCATGCTTGTTGTTGGAATTTTAGAAATTGCTTAGAGATGGTTGAAAAATGGCATACTTGAGGTAGTTTCCTTTCAATACTTGTTTGGAATGTTGGTGCCTCTTAAGTGAGAAAGAGCTTACTGTTTGTGGGTGTCATTTCTGGAAACCCTCACGAGACTTCACTCGTCCACTAGGGGTAACCTAGGGGTTTAAAAGGCTTATTGCATATGCTAAATGATCCTTACAAAAACGGAGTTATCCTTTTATTACTTTCTAGTTCGTAGTTGTAAAGTTGTTCTTTTCCTTTTTACTTCATATGTCATTACTAGTGACTAGCATTATCTAAGTTTGGGAGTATGATAAGTACTAAAATGTTGCACATTTTAGCCCTAAACTAGGGTATTTTAGTCATTTCATATATATTTACTTTCCCGTTTTAGTTCTAATTTGTGTTTTTGTCAATTTCAGGTCAATAAGGTTCAAACAGGTTAATTTTAGGTCATTAAAGCCTTTTTGGAGTCGAGCAAAGGCAGCGAGAAAATTCGAAAAAAGTTCAGAAAATATGCTAAAAGGGGCCTACGATTGATCATAAATTCCTTATGATCGATCGCAAATTCTACGACCTATCTTGTTGCCACTTCATCAGATAAGCCATTAGCTTGCCACATCATCATTCGAAATGTCATGTCAGCATTATGATCGATCGTGAATTCTTTACGATCGGCCGTAAATCCTAGTCGGTGATGAGTCAGCATATGGATAAGTCTTATCATCAAGCCACGTCAACATGATCGATTGTAGGAAATTACGATTGATCATAAATTCCTGCGATCAATCAAGATTGGCTAGCAGCGAGCTATTTTATTACCGATTTCACTCGATCTTCACCTACCAAATGACTACAGGATTGGATCATTTTGGGGCTCATTTCTAACTTGTTTTGCACTCCAAAGAGCTTGTATAAAAGGGGGATTGGACTACTTTGTAAGGGCCTAAGGGGTTAGCCATTATTTCATTTTAGTTAGCTTTTAGATATTAATTTTCTCTCTTTCGAATTAGGGTTCTGGAAAGAAAAGAGGCAAGAACATCTAAATCTCTAGGGTTTCAAGCAAGAAGACCAAGAGGAAGAAGATAAAGCCATGTTTGGGGATTGCCCTTGAGGGTTCCAAGATCACATCCACCTCCCCCATGAGTGGCTAGACTTCTCCTTGGGGATTAGATGAGCCCTAAGCTTGTAATCTAAACCCTTCTCTTTAACTTTTTGGGAAATTAATGTTGTAAATGATGTTTTAGCCTTGTGTATATGGTGAAATTTGGGTTCTCCTAGGGTTTCTATAGTTAAATTCTTTCTAATAATTCTCTAGATTGGTTACATGTCTATGTGTGATTAATTGAGAATTTATTGATGGCTATGCATGGATTTCACTAGATGCATTTGTTGATTAATTTGATGGATTATACTTATGCTTGATGGATTACACTACATCTTTAGTTTAATTACTTTAAATTCCTTGTCTTAGCTTAATTGTAGTTTAATTGCATTCTAATTGTACTTAGGTAGGCAATCCATACTTGAATTTGATAATCCATGACTTATTGTTGCAAATTGCATTATTATCTAGATTGATGTGTGCTACAATTGTTGATTAATTTGATTATTTATGCTTATGCTTGATGAATTGCACTACACTTTAATTCATGTTTGTAGTTAGGTAGACAATTCATACTTGAATTTAATAGCCAATTCATGCTTGAATTTGATAGTTGTGCTCATTAATGTGATTAATAGTCACATTTGGGTTACAACATGATTTTTCCCCAATTAGTTGAAGGCATGTGGTTTAGTGAATGAGCTTAGTGGTGATTCCTATGCCCTAAGACTCTTCTCTTGTTTTCTAAACTCTACTTTCTTAGCTTTAATTTATTCTACGTTGCATATTGTTAGTTAATCGTTAGAGTAACAAACCAAACCCATCTCTTTTCAATCTATTGACTTACTAAGCCAAGTTTAATTCCAAGTACTTTCAAATCCCTATGGACGATCCCTTTCTTACTATACTTCACTGTATTAGTGTTAAGTGGTTTTATAAATATTAATCCTTGATGCACACTTGACACATTTTTCTAGCACATTCCAAAGTTCACACACTTCTCGTCCACGCACTCGGAGAGCATCACTCATCGTCCACTAAGAATAGTTGGTTGTGGCATTGACGATTAGGACACACTAGCATAGACCTAATCTCTAGACCATCCACCAAAGACTTAGTTAAAGGTCTCCCAAAGACTATGTTCATAAAAGATCGAACATGTAACTCTTGCCAATTAGGGAAACAAATCAAACTTCCTTGAAAAATAAAAAGGACATCACCACCTCTAGACCACGAGAACTGTTACATATGGATTTGTTTGGTCCAAAAAGAACTGCTAGTCTTGGAAATATATTCTTTTCTTTTGTTATTTTCGTTGACTACTCAAGATACACATGGGTTTTCTTTCTTACACATAAAAATGAGGCTCACTCTATTTTCTCAATTTTTTGAAAAAGAGTCGAAAACAAAAAGGAGTGTAAGATTAAGAGATTCGTAGTGATAGAGGCAGAGAGTTTGAGAATCAAGATGTGGAAAAATTTTGTGATTTAAATGGATATGACCATAATCTCTCTGCTCCCAGAACACCTCAGCAAAATGGAGTAGTAGAAAGAAAGAATAGATCTCTCCAAGAAATGGCCAGAACCATGTTAAATGAGCATAACTCATCCAGATCTCTATGGGCTCAAGCTGTCAGCAATGCATACTATGTTATAAATCACGTCATCATTAGAAAACTCATTTACAGAACCCCGTATGTAATATAGAGCAAAAGAAAACCCAATATTGGGTATTTCAAAGTTTTTTGGTGCAAGTGCTTTGTCTTAAATGATAAAGATAATCTAGGGAAGTTTGAATCCAAATAGGATAAAGGCATATTCTTTGGTTATTCGATCAGAAGTAAAGTATACAGATTTTTCAATAAAAGAACATTGCTAGTTGTTGAAGCAATTCATGTTGTCTTCGATGATCGACTACCTACGCAGGTCACCAGAGACGATGAGGATGAGATCAACATTGAGAAAAGCATCAATGAACTAAAATTAAATGAGTCTTGTATTGATGATCCTCATATAAGCATTTTAAATGAATCTCCTCCCCGAGAAACCATTCCTTCCAAAGAATAGAAGTTCATTCACAATCATCCTATAGATCAAATCATCGATGATCCATCTAAGGGAGTTAGCACAAGGTCTCAAATTCGAAATATACGTGACTATGTGGCATTCATATCCCAACTTGAGCCCAAAGGGATACATGAGGCTGAAAATGATAAGTCATGGCTACTAGCTATACAAGAAGAACTCAATCAATTTGAAAGAAATAAAGTCTGGATGTTAGTTCAGACACCTGCAAATAAAACCATCATTGAAACTAAATGGCTATTCAGAAATGAGAAAGTTGAATATGGAACAATTGTCAGAAATAAGGCCAAACTTATTACTCAAGGATATAATCAAGAAGAAGGGATTGACTATAATGAAACCTTTGCTCTTGTAGCAAGACTAGAGCCAATCAGAATGTTACTTGCATTCGCATCCAACAGAAATTTCAAGCAATACCAAATGGACGTCAAAAGTGCATTTTTAAATGGGTTCATTGATAAGGAAGTATTTATAGAACAACCCCCCGGATTTGAAGACTACAGTAATCCGAAGTATGTATACAAACTGTCAAAAAATCTTATATGGTCTGAAACAAGCCCCAAGGGCCTTGTATTAAAGGCTAAGTGGTTTTTTACTCCAAAACGGATTTACAAGGGGTAAGATTGACCATACTCTCTTCACAAAATATTTTGAAAGCCAGTTATTGATCATACTAATTTACGTTGATGACATCATCTTTAGATCAACCAATCAAAGTCTATGTAAGATGTTTGCCTTAATTATGCAAAATGAATTCGAAATGAGTATGATGCGTGAATTAAATTTTTTCCTAGGGTTGCAAATTCGGCAAACACTTGATGGAATTTTTATCCGCCAATTTAAGTATGTCAAAGATTTGCTAAAGAAATATGGTTTGGAGGACGCCAAACATGCGAAATCTCCCATGAGTCCAGCCTTAAAATTAGAAAAGGATGAAAAAGGGTGTAGAATGGATCGAAAAAGCATGAGTGGAACCTGTCACTTTTTGGGCCACTCTTTAGCATCTTAGTCTTGAAAGAAACAAAATTTTGTTACCCTATCTATAGCCGAGGCTGAATATATTGCTGCTAATAACAGTTGTGCACAAACTCTATACATCAAGCAACAAATCGAAGGTTTCAGACTCATATTTGATCACATTCCATTAAACATGACAATACAAGTGCTATTAAAATTTCAAAAAATCCAATTTTGCATTCCCGCACCAAGGACATCGAAATCAACCATCATTTTCTACGCGATCACGTTGCTAAAGGAGATATCGAACTACGGTTCATTAAAACAGAGGATCAATTGGGTGATATATTCACCAAACCTCTTCCTGAAGATTGCTTCTACACAATCCGCAGACAACTAGGTATGAATGAGATCTAAATCTATTTTTTTTTCTTCATGAAATACCCTAACAGTTGCCATTTGATCACATACTTCCTGAAAAAATCACATAGTTGCCATCTGATCACACACTTGCACAAAATGACTGCACAGATGTTATCTAATCGCACAGATCATTCCAAAATCCATCTATCCGCACATTTCCTGCATCTATTCACATAGATGAGTACAAATTTTTCATCTTCTGATCGCACAAATAATTAATCTGTGCGTAAAGATGGGATCCAGATCTTATCCTATCGATAGGATCCCTTCAACTAACCGGTCAGATGAACTTAATATATATACTCATCCTTTATCTTAACGATCACTTCCTCCACTCTTTCCAATCTCTCTCACTTCTTCTTCTATGTATCGAGGAAGAAAACCTATTCTCCATCTCAGGCAAGATCTCCCCACCCATCCACTCACCTATCCATCCACTATCCTCACCATGGCATGCACTAGCTCCAATCGTGGCCATACCAGAGGAGGATCCTCCACCTTTCTTCCTCCCACATTCGAGGCTCCATAGTCACCCAACCATCTGGATCTAACCTATGATCTTGAAGCCGATATACCTCTTAGACAGAGGCGAAGACGTAATGATCCTCCAGTAGAAACTCCATCTCCATCTCCGGTCCTTGCTGTGAATTTCCTTCCAAAGGACATGGAAGAATTCTTCAATATAAAATTCCAAAATCATGAAATCGCTCAAGGTAAAGTTTTTGATCCAGCTTTTTGCATAGAAGAAAATCTTTCATTTTTCCAAAAGTTTAGGGATATTGGGTGGGATTCGTTCATCAACATTGATGAATTGTATTACCAAACCTTGCTTAAGGTCTTTTACACTCAACTCAAATTTGTCAATGGTTGCCTAGCCACGAATGTAAAAGGCATAACAATCAGTTTTACTTATAATAAATTAAACAAAATTTTAGGTATTGTTGATGAGGGAGAATGCTTTTACACTCACAAATCCTCAGTTCAAGGCCCCAATTTTATTGAAACAGAGGCTATTCAGCAGCTCTGTGGAAACCCTAACCCACAAAAAAAAATTACCATCACTACCTCGGATCTCACTTTTGAAAATAGGTTGATTCACAGTGCACTCTATTATTGTATCATACCTAAGGGCAATGGACGCACCCATATATCTCACTTTGATATCTTTTTATTGTGGTGAATCTCCACTGGTAGGAAGCTAAATTTAGGGTACATCATTTTTAGTCTCATTTTCCAATTCATGAAACCTCCAAACCCGCCAAAATAAATCTTTCATCTCTTCTGTATGGCATGATGTTAACCCGCATTCTTAAGTTTTTTAAGGTGCCTCTTGATTCTGAAATTGACAAGAAGGATGTCATAGATGACGATCGTCTCAAAGCCAAAATTCTAAGGAAAATGGAAGCTAACAAAGATAGTGGGGAATGGGTTCGTAACTCTGACCAGCCACCATTCACCATCCCAACTCAGGATCCCATTGTAATGACCCGAACCCAGGGGTCAGAATCGATATCTGGGTCCTTACCCGAACCCGAGGTCATGCATGGGTACTATGGTCATTTCCCATTAAACTAACACTTTACGGCCCAACAAGGGTAAAATAATCATTTCAAAATAATTTTGATGATTTAAGACCCAAAAGGGTAAAAAGGTCATTTATTAGGTCATCTAATAATTATGATGAAGTTCAGGGGTAACAAGGTCATTTCCGTGGTCAAAATATAATTAATGTATTATATTGGGCCATAATGTGTAATAATAATATTGTATGAGTAAAAAAAAGTAAAACTGAGAAAATAAACCATAATGGCACAATATTTAGGAACCGGTCGACGTGTAACCCCTACACGTCGACTGGTTAGTGAGAATCGGTCGACATGAAATTTTTTCACGTCGACTGGTTAGTGAGAATCGGTCGACATGAAATTTTTTCACGTCGACTGGTTAGTGGTGTGTACAGTATAATAACCCACCGTCTAAGAGAAAATAAGGTACCGGTCGACGTGAAATACTCACACGTCGACCGAAACCTGCAGAAAATAAATTTTTTCTGGTTTCTTTAATTAGTCCAACATTAGTAACAAACCACCCAACACCACCATTATACACATACATATATATATATATATATATATATATATACACACACACACACTTACGTTTAAAATATCCCAACAAATATCTTCCTAATATACACTCAAACAAAACCAGGTTAACATGTTTATATACCCAAACGGAATTGTTACAAATATTATTACAACATTTGAACAATGCTTTGTAAATATTACAATATATAGATTTAATACCATTGCTACCAATTACATACCCCAAAATAATAAAACTTACATTGCCATTAGAATGAATACAATTACAACATTATTGAACTCAAAATACTACAAATGATGAGGACTATAATGACATCAAATGTCACTTCCTAAACGATCCACAATGGTGAAGACAAATCATCCGCTCCGCCTCTTTCGAGTATTGAAAAATGATAATATTGGGGTGAGCACAACGGCTCAGTAGGAAGTGCCTCAAACGCACTCCTTAGTGACTCCGTGAATCCAAATGAAGAACATCATAAAGAAAAAGGGATCATATTTATTTCGGGGGAAAATATACCATCACATACAATCCACACATCACAAATGGAATGTTATGCAAGTCCATGCAATGAGATTTCACTCCCCGTTTCCAAAGCCTTTACCCAAATCAATTTCCTTTGTTTCCAAATCAAATTCCCCTTTTTTTTCCCTATATTAATGCATGAATGCCTTATACACTTCAATACCATAAAAACTCCTAAGTTATACCACAAACATACTAGCATGCCTTATCCATCAAATACTACCATAATTCCCATGTTCTTAACTACACAACCAAAACATGTTAACAAGTAAGGCATAATTATGTAAGAAACTAGCACAATTACAACATAAGAACACCCAACTCATTTTTTGTTGGAATGACCCGGTTATTTCCTTTATTTCCTTTTTCCTCAGAATTTTACGGATGAATTTTTTTCGTTGAAATTCCTTTTCTGAGATCAGTTTCTCGTCGCTTGGTGTCGTCTCGAGTGCTCGAAAATGGTTTATGAAACTCTTTCCTTTGGATTGACAACTTCCTTTGGGGACCGAGTCATTTCCACATTTTTCGTTTTTTTGACACTATTCACTTTTCGTCTTTTTCCCAGTTTCATCCATTTCCCTATTTTGTCTTTTCCCTGTTTGTCACTTTGTTGGCATAACCTCACTCTTTGTGTTTAGAGTTGGTTTTTGACTTCACGTATCTTCGTTCTAAGTGGTTTCCACGAAATACGTATCCTTACTTTTGTAGAAAAGTACTCTGGTTGCTCCCGGTGTCCATAGGGGCATGGATGCACAGTTCTTTGGAATCTTTTTCTTTTCTTGGAGTGTTTTTCATAAATATCTTTTGAAGATATTTTATTTTAAGGGTTTTTAAGAAAATATTTTTGGAAGATATTTTCATTCTAGGTCATTGTTGTAGTTTTCACTTTTTGGAAGGGCCATTGTGCAACTAATGAAAGTTATTACTAAATGCCTTGTTTTGAGCCTGGATCCTCGTACGGGATTCATTTTCACATTTCATCGAGTCATGTACTCATAGAATTTCCTTCTGGTCATTTTTCTCCAGTTTCAGGGTTTTTGGATCCGATTACCGCCGAACTTGTTTGGGGCCTATCTCTCTTCTCAGGACTCAGTTTTTGACACCATTTATTCCATTGTTCATATTTTCTCATTTTAAATCTTTTTTGTTCACAGAGTTTTGTCATTTGAGCACTTTTGCTCAAAATCCACTTTTCCGGACCCGGCGGGACCCTTTCGGGTCACTTTTTGAGATTTTCTATAAATAAGGGGTCTTAAGTCAAAAAGTCAGATTCCCATCATCTTCTTCACCCTCTTGGTCTGCAGCCATGAGAGCCCAAGGGGCTGCTTTCATTCTTTCTTCTCCTCCACTTGATTTCCTTAGTGGAAACTCTTCGGCCTTAACGCTTATCGTTCCCCTCGACGTGCTCTACCTTTTCCCCTTATTAGAATTCATTTCTGACCATTTCTTGAGTTCGGGTTTGTAGTCAAGTTGTGCTTTTGATGGGGCTTCTTGGGGGTTCATGTAGATCGTGTTGTCCCCAACAAAATCTAGGAGTTTCGTCGGATTCGGAGCGGTTTCATTTCGGTGGGCTTTTGAGATTTACATCTCAAATTGAGGTAGGGGATGTCTTAGGTTTATATTATTGTTAGATTGATTCTTTTATAAGCATATACAACTTGTGAGTATGCCTTGTTCAAGTTTTTAGAATTTAATTTATTTATTTTCTTTGTTTAAGATTTAATCATAATGATGGTATATAGTTTAGAATTAAATTGTGGCATGCTAGTAAATTAGGCCTTGGTGAGTTGTGTAACATATATTAAATTTGGAACATTTCAATAAGAATTGCAAAACTTATTTAATATTTATCTTTTATGAAAGTTTAATTCACATAGTTGAAACAAGTATGAAATCAACTTGTAATGTGATATTAAAATAGGCCTTGTCATGTTCTCTAACCTATGTTAAATTGAGAGTATTTGGATAAGTTTATAAATCTAGAGATTTTGAATTAAATGAATTAATTAAAATCTAATTAATGGTTACACTAGTTTGATTGAGTTTTAACTTGATAATGGTAGTGACTTGGGCTTGTTCACTTGTTTATATCCATTTGGGGCCATTTGGGGTTGTTTTAGAAAATCTAGAGATTTAATTACCATGTTTCAATTAAACTCTATTTTGTTGTCACAATGATCCAATTTAGTTTTTGAGTTGGTTTGTGTAGTGACCATACCATGTTGTTTAACATATTTGAATTCGGGATCGTTTGGATGAGATTGCATTTTAATGTTGAAATGAAATTGTCATAGCGTGTACCAAATCGCACACTGAAGATTCGACATTGTGAATGTCATTATAGACTTGAACTCTAGGACATGGTTTGTGTGGATTCAACCTTACTTATGCATGTAAATTGATTCCTAGATATTATTTGAGATGTATAAGTTTGGTTTAACTTATTGATTTTGCATAAATTTTGAACTTATTGCTTTTGGAGTCTTATCAGGATCATGTTCATGTGATGGCTAGGGTTTAGCCCTAGTGCGGATTCGTGAGTTTCCTAAGTCATATTTAGTGCGCAGTAGGTAGTACCTTGTAGGTCGTAATTACCCAGAATAACTTATACATGTGGGCACTAAGTAGTACCTTGCAAGCTAGTAACCCGGAATAACTCGATTGGTCTACAGCCAAGGATCCTAGTCTTTCCACTATTTGATTTCGCATATAATTTCAAGTTGTTAATCATGGATTACTTATAGCTTAAGAATTGATGCTTACTTGGGTATTTGAATCCTGTTTAGTATACTTGAAACTGTATACTTTTTTTGTGTATTTAGATCATAATTAGTATACTTGAAATTGTATACTTGTTTTGTGTATTTAGATCTCATTGAGTATACTTGAACTTGTGTCCATGATTGTGTATCTAAACTCTAATTAGTATACTTAAGTATTGCATGTTTGATTTGTGCAATCGGACTTCATTATGTATACTTATGTCATGTATGCTTGCCTTATGTGTACTTCATTTAGCTTAGTATACTTGTGCCCGTATACTTGATTCATGAGTTTTCTATGGAAATTGTATGTTTGTATATGCATGCTTAGACAATGCATAACTTGTTTAACATGACTTAGTGTACTTGAGCATGTATACTTGTATGTCATTGTTCATTTCAATTGCATGAGTAGCTTAGGATGATCCCTGAGTCTCACTTTGACATAGACGTTAGGTGACATGAGCCCCTTTAACATGTTTCACCTTAAGGTGATAAAATTGTAAAATACTAGGTCGATGCATGCTCATCTCCTACGAGTAGCTTTATGTTACTCACCCATGTAGTGGGGACATTTTTCAGGTACAGGAATCAAGGTTCGAGATTCTCATATTGCTTGGATGATTTGTAGCCTTGAAGGTTTCAATTCTTGTAAAAGTTAGCATGAAATGCCATTTTGTAGCCTTATTTGTTTAAATTTGTATTCTTTGATTCGTATATGTAAAGTGTACATAAGTACACTCATTTTAATGTATTTAACATGTATAAGATGATGCCGGAGGCCAATGACATGTATCTTGTATTCTGTGCACTTTTGTTTCAAGGTTCACTATGGAGATATTGAAAAAGGTTAAGTCTTTACTTCATAACTTTTGCATCGGGTGTGGGAATTTCATTTCGTTTCTTTCATAGGGTTTCTATGATCATGTATGAGGTGTGGCCAAGCGCCAAACACCATTTCGTTCTAGGTTTTTCATTTTAGTTCCATTGTAATATTTTTTTGGCATTTTTGGCCGTTGAGAGGTCATATTTTGCATTCTCGACATTCTGAAGCCACGGACCATTGGAACGCGTCTTAAATGTCTTTTTACGTTTGCATGCATGTCCACATTGCATAAAACTCTCAAGTTTCAACTTTTGACTTATTTTTGGGAAATTTAATGAAAAATTCATCCATGGGGTGTCATTTAGAGTTCCTCATTGTTTTGGCATGTTTTAGATGCTTGAACGGGGTTAGGAAATGTTTTGAAACATGTTTGGATCATGTAGGATGCATGTAGAGCCCTAGAATTGACCCAAGACCATTTCCACAAATTGCAGCAGCTTTTCATAGTTGCAGCAGATGTGTCGGCCGGCTGATAGGGCACTATCGGTCAACCGATTCTCGAGACTCCATTCCAGTAGGCTTTTTGTTGAAAACCTTGTTTCAGCCGGCTGATGATTGGGTTTCAGCCGACCGATGATTGAGTTTCGGTTGGCTAACCCTTGCCTTCGGTCGACCGATCCTCCTTGGGGGCAATTTCTGTATCTTTTCCTTGGACAACTTTGTTGTTCCAACTTTGAGGGATCATAACTCTTTCATCTCTGACCCATATTGGTCCATTCTTGATTCTAAATTTAAAAGCTTAAAGTTAGCTTTCCAATGGTACCAACCATTCATCAAAAATCCATCGGTAGTGTAAGTTATTTCAGTTTTAGTGGGATAGGTTCGTGGTAACTCCTAAACAGAGAAGGCCACTTGGTTTTAATTTCATATATTTTATGTCCGGACTCCGAATCAGGCGATTCTTGAGTCTAACTATGTTCATTTTTCATTGTCTTTCCAATGGTGTGCACGGTGGCACCCATTTTATTATGGAATGACCATTTTGCCCTTGGTTCATTTCTTTTCAGGTTGGTATTCTTGCTTCATTTGTTGGCTCAACTGAGTTCCGTGGCTTCATGGGGACTCACTTTGGTGCCTTAGGGATGACGTACATCTCTTGAGGCCATTTTGCTTCTTTCGCTTCCGCATTTCGAATCTGTTATCGGGTCATCTTTTGGTTCATCATAGGACACACTGGGTTTAAAAATCCAGGGTCTTCACGTTCATAGAAAATCTTCAACAACCATAACAAAAATTCAAAATTTTCACATGCTATACTCACATCATAGGAGATAATTCACTAAAATCAAAGGTTTTACAATTTAGGAACCCCTACCTCAAAGTGATAACCAAACAAGCCCTAAAGCTAAACCAATTTTTGAATTTTCCCCAAACCCTAGAAATATTGGCCTCAATTTGAAGCTCATGCCAAGCTCTCCAACTTCCCTTCTTGCTCTTGCTCAAAATCCCACCTTAAGCTCTCCAAACTAGATCTTGATTGATATATGACATATATGTGTGCATATGCGTGAATATAGAGAGAGATGGAGAAAGTGATAGAGAGGAATTGGGTTCTGCCGAAAAATGAGAGGAAGAAGGAAGTGGTGTATTGTTTTGCTTTTGAATCCACGGCCATTAATATGACACTTGTCTAATTCTTGTGAACTACTAATTTGGGCAAAGTTACCTCGTTGCACTTAGTCATCCATTGTAATGATATGCCTACCCCCAAAATATCTTCTCAAAGAATACATATATATATTGTGACGGCCCAAGTTTTGTAAACCTGTTACGTCAGTGATGACCAAAAGATGACCGAATAACAAATCCAAAATACGGAAGCGAAAGATGTAAAATGACTTCTAGAGGCGTACGTCATCCCTAAGGCACCAAAATAACTCCCCATGAAGCCACGAAACTCAAATGAGTCAAGTTTTGAAGCAAAGATTCCAAACCCAATAAAAAATTAACCAAGGGTAAAATGGTCATTTCAAATGGAAATGGGTGCCACCATGCACACCATTGGAATGACAATAAAAAATGAATGAAGTTGGACATAAGAATCACCTGATTCGGAGTCCGGACGGAAAAGATATGAAAACGAACGAAGTGGCATTCTCCATTTAAGAGATACCACGAACCTATCTCACTAAAACTGAAATAACTCTCACTATAATTGGAGTTTTGATTTGGAGTTGGTACCATTGGAAATCTAACTTCAAACTCTTTAATTTAGACTCTAGAAGAACCTAATTTGGATTACAAATGAGTGAGATATGGCCCTCTGAATTTGGTGCAACAAGGCTGTCCAAGAAAACTGAGAAGGAAAGGTTCCAAGGAGGATCAGCCAATCGAAACTCAACCATCAGCCAGCTAAACCCCAATCATCAACCGGTAAAAATGACATTTTTCACTAAAAAGGCTACTGGAATTGATCCTTGACCTGGCGATATTGCCGCGCCATAGTCAAGGTTGGAGAGTGTGCATTAAGGCGAGGGCCAAGTTTTACATTTATAAAGCCACTACTACCTTCACTAAAAATATAGTTAGGGTGAGGAGAGATCGTCCCAAGGGATTGTGGATGATGATAGGGTCGAACTATGTTGTGGAATCGAGATTAGGGTTAGTAGGTCGAATGATCAAGCAATGGTTGGTTGGTTGTTTAAACTAGAGAGCAACTAAATTAAACTAAGTATGAATGCAATAAAGAGTAAGTAAAAGAGAGAGAGAGGTCTTGGGGTTTAGAGATCACCACCAAGCAATGCATTTCTATACCATTAACAAGTGACTAATGAGGGTAAGGTAAGTTGTAATATTGGTGTGTGTGTGTAATTGGTTGGTTCAATTAGCAAGGATAACCAATTAAGCAAGTATTGTCTAAACATCATGTGAAAGGCACAATATATCAATCAATGAAGTACATATTGTCTAAACAACATGTGAAAGGCATAATAGATCAAAACAAGTCATTAATCCTTTCATTAAGCTCACAATTCAAATACACCACAAGGTTAGAGACATATGCTACTTGCATTGAAAAGCATGGAACATCAAACAACAAGCATAGATTGTCCTCCCATTTAACACTACACTACAACTACACTACATCTACACTACTAGCATGAAAATAAACTAAGAGAAAGACATAATCCATGAAGGAATAAGTATGTGATAAGCACTGAAAAGTGCGTATTTAAACCCGTTAAGCTTAGGTATTCTAGAACCTTTATCTATCTTACTTTACTGTTTTAAATTAATTTTGTGTTAATTCCATTTTCAGGCACTTATCCCGAAAATAAGCTAACTCAGCCAAATAAGAGCCTAAAAGGAGCAATTCTGGGATTAAACAAAGAAAGGAGCAAAGTGGGGAAAGAAAGAAGCAAAAAGGAAGAAAGGTGGTCATTCAAGATTCTCGATCGATCCAAGATGAAGGTTTGATCGATCCAACATGGATCGATCTCAGCACTTCAAGATAGATCCAAACCTTGACCCAAAACAGAAAGCCCAAAGTTCGATCGATCCAACACTATACTTCGATCGATCAAACATCTTTGTCCTCATCCAAATGATTGATCTTATCCACAGCTGTCCACCCACCTACCACTTTTGTCCTTTTCCCCATAAATTCTTCAAAAAATCTCGGATTTGTCTTTTCCTAAAAACCTCACCCAGTTGGATCGATCCAGCCTTAGTTCGATAGATCTCAGCCAAGTTTGATCGATCCAAGTACAATGTTCGATCGATCCAATTTCCTCCAGTGCAAAAAAGTTAAAATCCCAGCTCACTAAAGTTGCCCTCTCTCCAATCATTAGAGAATATTGGGTACACGACCCCAGCTCAGTTGGTGTGTCACTTGACCTACCTATAAAAGGAATATGATGCACTTTTTGAAGGGGGATGAATTCCATTCTAGGGAGGCAACTTTAGAGGCAATTCTTAGTGTAGAAGAAAAGGAGGAGAAGGCTAGAGACACCATTGGAGAGTTCTTCATCAACAAGGAGCAGATTTTATCCATGGAGCTTGCCCTTGAGGGTTGGAGGAGCATCACTATGAGTGGCTAGACATCCTCTTGGGGCTAGAGTTAGCCCCAAGCATGCCTTCTTTACCTTCATCTTGTGTATTATTGAGGGATTAGTGTTGTAATACTTGTTTTGACACTTTGATTTATATAGATCTTGTTTATTCAATGATTTATATGGTTTAATGCTTCCAATTGTTCATTTCATTCTATCCATATGTCTATGTATACTAGAATAGACGTTCATGTGCTTGTCTCTAGATTTTATGTTATTGATGCATGTCTATGTGTGTTGATGCTATAGATCTAGAGATTGTCAAAACATAGTGCTTAATGGAATGCTCTTGCTATTTTTTTGATGGTTCATACTTATTTCTTGATGGATTGTGCCTCTCCCTTAGTTTAATTTCATGCTAGTAGTGTAGTTGTAGTGTAGATGATAAATGGGAGGACAATCCATGCTTATTTTTTTATGTTCCATGCTTTTGAATGCAAGTAGCATATATCTCTAACCTTGTGGTGTATTTGGATTGTGAGCTTAATGAAAGGATTAATGACTTGTTTTGATCTATTGTGCCTTTCACATGTTGTTTAGACAATATATGCTTCATTGATTAGATATATTGTGCCTTTCACATGTTGTTTAGACAATATATGCTTCATTGATTAGATATATTGTGCCTTTCACATGATGTTTAGACAATACATGCTCAATTGGTCATCCTTGCTTGTTGAATCAACCAATCACTCACACACAAATGTTGCAACACACCTTACCCTCATTAGTCACTTGTGAATGGTATAGAAATGCATTGCTTGGTGGCGACCTCTAAACCCTCAAGACCTCTCTCTATCTCTTTTACTTACTCTTATTTGTAATTAATTACTTAGTTTAATTTAGTTGCTCTTTAGTGTAATCAACCAACCAATCATTTGTTTGATCATTCGACCTACTAGCCCTAGTTGCAATTCCGTAACAAAATTCGACCTAGCAAAATCCGCAATCCCTTGGGACGCTCCCTACTCACTCTATCTACATTTTTAGTGAAGGTAGTAGTGGCTCTTATAAATGTAAAACTTGGCCCTCGCCTTAATGCACACTCTCCAAACTTGATGGTAGGGTGACAAACCACCAGTTTTTGGTGCCGTTGCCGGGGATTGATTGATTGATTTGATTGGCAACGTCGAATTTGTGGAAATTAATTAGGATTAGCACTCTTTTGATTGTGTTTTTACTCTATTTTTTTTTTTCATTTGATTACTTATTGTGTTTGTTCATACTTGAGAAGGTGCATTGAGTAAGGAGGTAGGTAGAGGAGCGTCCAAGCTACAAAGAAAAGCAAAGCAAAAAGGCTAAAAAGTACAAATCTAAAAATTGCTAAGCTAAGCAATTAATTTGGAGTTGAAGAGCTAAAGGACCTTTGTGAGCTTTCCTCAACTCAATCTCCTTAGTTAAATCGTGAGCCCGCGTGGAGGCATTGCATTTCAGTTGTAGATAAATCGTGGGCCCGCGTAGAGGCAAATTTTTTTGTCATTGCATTATTGTTGTTTCACACATGGGATTTGTGTTTGTGGAAGAAGTCTAATTGCATTGTTATGAAGGCATAGTGTTTATCATTTGTTGTGTTTAGCATTGTGCATGCATGGTCGTCGTTCATTAAGACCTACTCTTGTCCCTTTAGATTTGCATCTTCAATATACCGTTAGAAACCCTAGGGGAAGAGAAAGTTCAAATAGAACCAATCTATCAATGGATGACCATAATGATAATCATGTTGAGGACCTTGGTCACATAGATCAACAAGGTATCCTCCATCCTAATGTGCACAATGATAACATGCAAGTACCACTAGGCATGCCTAGACCATACATTCACCAACCTCAACAACAATAAGGCCAAGTTCCAATGGGAATGCCAAGGCCAATATATGCTCCACAACCTCCCATCATAAATCAAGGAATTCAAAATCAAGGTGTTCATGTTGCACCTCAAGTTGCTAACCCACCAATTGCTTTAAGAGACCATTATGTGCCAAATGAATATAATGCACCCACATGCATCGAATTGCCACCATTTAGAGCACATCATTATGAAATCAAAGCACAAACCATTCAAATGCTTCCTAACTTTCATGGACTTCCAAGTGAAGAACCTTACAAGCATTTGGATGAGTTTCTTGAGGTTTGTTCTACCGTGAAATATATGGACATGCCGGAAGAATTCTTAAGGCTTAAAGTTTTTCCATTCACCCTTAAAGACAAGGCAAAATAGTGGTTCAACAATCTTAGGCCTTTTTCAATCACTTCTTGGGCAGAAATGCAACAAGAGTTCTTGAAGAAGTTCTATCCGGTTGCAAAGACCAATGCCATGAGAACTTCAATTAGAGAGTTTACATATGGGGATGGGGAAACATTTCATGAGGCATGGGAATGCTTTAATGAATTGCTTAGGAAGTGTCCACACTATAACATGCCCAAATGGCAATTAGTTTAATATTTCTTTGAGAGCTTATCGGACAATTATAAGGGCATGGTTGATGCTTCCATGGGTGGTTCTTACGTTGATAGGCATGAGGATGATGTGTGGTGTCTCTATAAAAGCATGAGTGAAAATTCATTGCATAGAACATTGTCTTCAAAGAATGGTAGAAATACACAAGGTAGGAAAAGTGTTGGTTTACATCAAGTCAACAACTCTAATGACATAGCCGCCGAGATGAAATCTTTATCTCAAAGGTTTAATCAATTCTTGATCAACCAAAACTCGGTGAACCAAGTATCTTCCTATCCTAACCATTCTCATCGTGCATCCAATGAATCTTGTATGACTTGTTCTAGTGTTCTTCATTCCACTCCTCATTGTCCTCATGGACAAGTGCAAAATGAACCTAATGAGCAGGTCAATGCAACTTTTGTGAATTAAGGGAGCAATCCTTATGGTACTCATTACAATCCAAGTTGGAGAAATCATCCGAATTTCTCTTGGAAAAACCAAGGGGAAGGCTTAAACCCTCCCTAAGGCGATTTTCAAGGGAAATACATTCCACCTTCAATGCAAAACTAAGGATCCCAAGGCTATAGGCGATATCAATCACAAGGGAAACAATTCTCGAATTCTCATTTTCCCAATCAATCATATTCTCAAGGTAATTCTAGAAGTGCCACCTTTGAAGAAAAAGTTTTGAATGCTTTAGGCACTCTTGAGGCAAACACACAATTGCTTCATTCTCACTCTCAGTCTATTGCCAAGCTAGAAACCCAAGTAGGGCAAATAACTAGCACTCTTAATGCTAGAGAGAAGGGAAAGATGCCCATGAATGCCCCACCAAAGCAACAATGCATTGTGGAAACCCAATCCTTATTGGAAGGGTGTACCATAGAACATATCAATGCGGTGACTACCTTGAGAAGTGGTAGGGTTGTGGACAATTAAGTTGAAATGTCCAATGAAGAGAGTGAACCGGTACGACCACAAGTTGTCACCTGTCCCGTTTCACATTTTATTCCTCCTTCATTACACGTATATGACCATATGAATGAGAAAGCTTCAAAATATGATTTGAAAAGTAATCTTAAAAATGATTCATTGAAGAAAGTCTTGCAAAATGAATTTGGAAAAGATTTTCTGAAAATGATGTTGAAAAAGTTTTGTTGAAAAATGATTTGAAACAAGATTTAAAAACTTATTGTGTTGAAGAGAGTTCAAAAGAAAATTTTGAAAAAGTATTTGAGAAAGCTCCATTTCCGGACGCCTTGAAAGGGTCCATTTCAAAAGAAAAGCAAAAGGCTAAAACTAATGAAATCTTGGAAATGTTTCGGCAAGTGAAAGTTAATCTTCCACTTTTGGATGCAATCAAGCAAATACCCGCATACGTCAAGTTTTTAAAAGATCTTTGCACCCAAAAGCAGAAGAACAAAAGCCAAGCACCAAGGAAAGTGGTTTTGACTGAGCAAGTAAGCTCAATTTTGCAACACAACACTCTTCCAAAGTTTAAGGACCCCAGTTCACCCACTACATCATGCATCATTGGTGAGCATATCATTAATCGGGCACTTCTTGACCTAGGAGCAAGTGTTAACCTTCTTCTATACTCGGTTTATGTCAAACTAGGCTTAGGAAAATTGAAACCGACATCGGTAGTTTTACAACTTTCCGACCGATCCATTAAAAAGCCTAGGGGTGTCATTGAAGATGTTTTGATTAAGATTGACAAATTCTTCTTCCCCGTTGATTTCGTTGTCATTGATACGGAACCAGTTTCCAATCCTAAGAGTCAAATTCCTGTTATCCTTGGCCGTCCCTTCTTGGCAACCTCAAATGCCAACATCAATTGTAGAACGGGAGTAATGAAGATCTCTTTTGGCCACATGAAAGTGAAGTTGAATATATTCAATCCAACCCCTAACTCATTTGACAAATATGAAGGAGAGGTTAATATTGTGGGAAAATGTCATGATCTTACTTGTGAAGAAATTGAGCTTTTAGGTAAGGCTAAAATTTTAAAGGGACCATCTTTAACATTGCATTCTAAGACTGTTGTTTGAAATTCTTGCTTTGAAAGGGCATGGAAGCCCAAAAATTTAGATTGCATTGACAAAGGAATAAAATCTTCTTTTGAATTTGAGTCAACAAGTTTTTCCAAGAACCATTTGTTGGGTGGAACTCAAGATATCTATCACCCCAATAAGGAGGGGATGCATAACAAGATCTTTGATCCGGGTTAAAAGAGCCCAAGGTCTTGCTAGAGACGTTAAAGACTATCAAAAGCATTCGTAGGGTGTGAAAACCCTATTCCTCCCCCATTTCTATCTTACATTTCATTTCTTGCGAAGTCTAGATACTTGTTTTTGGTTCATATGCATTAAAAGGAACTTTGGTGAGGATTGCATGACTTTTTATGTTGGAATTGATCTTTCTGCATAAGTTCGATCGATCAAACTTCCATCTACATCCAACACTTAGAAAAAAATTTAACCTGCATCCACCTGCATCCAAATCACCTCTCTGTTCGATCAATCGAAAGCATTTCAAGATCAATCTGAAGTTCTTCGATCGATCTAACTATCCTGTTCGATCGATCTTGAGTTTTGACACTTAGAATATTTTTGAGCCTACAGAACCTGCATATTTCAGCTCTCTGTTCCATCATTCGAACACATTCCGAGATCGATCATAGAACATTCAATCGATCCAACTTTACAGTTCGATCGATCTCAAGTTCCAATACTTAGCTAAATTTTTCGAGCCAAAAACCTGTATACTTTTACTCTCTGTCTGATCGATTGAACTCTTGTTCCGATCGATCTCAGTTCTCCATTTCATTGTTTGACTTTATTTTGACTTTTTAAATTTCAAAATCCAAAAATATTTTTATTTTATTTTCCAAAAATACCAAAAAGATTTTATTTTATCTTTATTCTTATTTTTCAAAAAATCCAAAAATATTTTCTATTTTTCAATTTTAATTTTTTATTTTTAATTTTAGTTTTTAATTTTTCGAAAATTCCAAAAATACTTTGAGGAGAGAAGTTCGATCAATCGAACTAGTTGGGGAATGTTTTTAAAAATAGATCTGAGA
Source organism: Cornus florida (assembly GCF_030987335.1). Lineage (NCBI taxonomy): Eukaryota > Viridiplantae > Streptophyta > Magnoliopsida > Cornales > Cornaceae > Cornus > Cornus florida. The sequence goes on along the minus strand of NW_026775574.1, from coordinate 52,460,799 downwards.
GTTATGAGATCGATTCCAAAGATCGATCTCAACTCTCTCAAACCCTATGTAATGACCCGGGTTTTGATTCAACCTGGTACTACAGTGATGAACCGAAGATTGACCCGATAACGGATCCAGATGCGGAAGCAAGAAACATAACGATGGTCTTCCAAGGCACAAAACACCTCTAAGACCCTAAGATGACCCTCCATGAGATCACAAAACTCAAAGAAACAAGGTGCGGAAGCAAATGACCAGAAAAAAAATGACAATTAAGCCCCTAGGGGCAAGGTAGTCATTTATGAAAGTATGTTCTAGGGTGCCACCGAGCGTACCACTGGAAATACAATGAAAAACTAGTCAAGATGGACTTAAGAATCGCATGATTTGGAGTCCGGACGAAAGAGAAACGGCAAGATGAAGAGAGACGAACACTTAAGGCTAAAAGGGTAAAATGATAATTTCAACTGAAATGGTTGCTCCCGTCTACACCATTGGATAGACAACAAAAATTAATCAAGATGAACTGAAGAATCACTTGATTCGGAGTCCGAATGGCAAAGATATCAAGTCCTGAAGTCGAAGGAAGGGAAACCCTATCCCGATTCGAACCAAAAATTGACACTATTCCACTAAAACTTGAATATCTTGAGCTACCAGTGGAATCTAAAGCTAAAATTTGTACCATTGGAAAGATTGTTTCGACCCGGTCAATTTAGACTCAAGAACGGACCAATTCGGAGTTAAAACAAGGAAGATACAACAATTTGAAGTCGGAGGTGCAGTGTTAAACCAAGACACACACACACACATGAACAGTGCTTTGAGCGCTCGTGCAAGGGCTTTGAGCACTCGTATAGCACTTGTCCGAGGCCAAACCATACTGCCCCATCTTCGAGCACTCAAGCGACATCTTCGAGCACTCGTTCTGCTAAAAGCTTAACAGAAATTTGAGTTTGAAATGTGATTTTGAGGAGTTTCTGGGCCTTTTTGAAGAACACACAAAGAAGAAACCCCCTCAAAATCATGTTTTCTAGCCAACCATACCAAAATAAAACTTTATTTTTCATGTGAAAACCCCAAAATGCCCTTAAGCTTAGTTTTTCAACAAAAAAAGTGAAATGAGTCCATAGGAGGCTCAAAACACAAACAAAGGGGTTTTTCCCGGAAACGATCATGCACGTAGACGTAACATACCTATTAGGATGTGCTATAATGATCCACGGCTCAAAAATACCGCCGATGCAAAATATGAACCCCCAACGGCCAAAAAGGCGAAAATGGACTTGAAATGGAAAATTTGATAACAAAAATCAACAAATGGTTTCAAATTACCATTTGGCCCTTGGCTACACTTCATGCATATAGAATAGGTCCTAGTGGATGTGCCAGAACACACTTCACGCCACCCGACTTGAAAATGAACCCTTAAAGGCTCGGATTTCACTATTTTAGCCCAAAATGCAAAATGTGAAACCAAAACGAAAAACCTAAAACAAAATGGTGTTTGGCCCTTGGCCACACCTCATACATGATAAATGAATGACAAATAATGAATTTCATACACAATGCACACTCCGGTGCAAAAATGACATGTTAAAACCCTAATTTTCATACTTTTCTCATCAAGGGCAAAATTAAACATTTTTCAATATACAAGGCTTTCAAATGAAATTTGGCCCTTGGCCACATATCACTTGCATAGAATGAATACCAAAAAGTGTGCTTAAGCACATAATACAAGTTTGGGATCAAGTATACACATTTGACAAAATGGCTACAAATGGCATTTCAAGTCGACCTTTACAAGAATTGAAATCTTCAAGTCTACAAGTCATCCCAAGCATGACAAGAATCACGAACCAAGTCTTCGTACCTGATCAAAACCCTCAGTAACTTCGGGGTGAGTAAACAAGACTAACAAGTTTACTCGTAGAGAATGAGCATGCATGACTCGATTTCTTTAAGATTTTTAGACTGACATGCAATAGTTCAAATAGATTATGCCACCTAACATCTATGTCAAGATTTAACTTAGGGATCATCCTAAGCTACCATAGTATAATATCTACAAGAATCATGATATGTATACACACGTGAAACAAGTCAAGGTTGGGATAACCCAAGGAACGCAACAAGAAGTGATACATCGAATCGAGGACAAGACATAATATCTATGCAATTTTAGCGCGGTTGGAGCATTTCCATTTAACAAGATAAGATTTATACATGAGTTCAAAGACAAGGCATAATATCTATGCAAGTAAACAAGATTGGGACATTCCCATTAGCAAGACAAGAGTTATACATGAATCAAGAACAAGGCATAATATCTATGCAAAGACAAGGCATAAAATCTATGCAATTAAACAACAATGGGATAATCCATATAACACGATGGTTAGTACACTTGGATATAAGTTGACAAGAATTACATTATCAATGCAATTTACATGATTGGACTATACCAATTAACATGACATGAAGTATACTTGAAATCACGAACGAGGCATAATATCTATGCAAATGAACAATGATGGAACATTCCATAAAACACGAAAAGAGTCTTAAATCCTCAAGGAATTCAACACTTGAAATTTAAGGAATGAAATCACGAATGAAGCATAAAATCTATGCAATGAAACAAGATTGGAGCATTTCACATACACGACAAGTTTAAATCTTCAAGGAATAGCAACTTGAAATTTAAAGAGTGAAATCAAACAAGGTGGGAACTTGGATATCGCCTGGATTAAAACCGTACTCTTGGGATCACTTTAGGGATTATCAACCCAAGGGTACCTTCCCCTATTATTGGGATCACTTTAGGGATTATCAACCCAAGGGTACCTTCCCCAATTCTTGATTAATATCCCAAGTCCCAAAATCAACAAGTTGTGCAAGTCAAGATTGTATCAAAGTACTAGAAACACATTAACCACGTTTCATGCACAACCAAGATTTTGAAACATACAAGTCATGCCCTAAGTTCGCATAAATATGATATGATAAATGTCGAATCTTTAGTGTACAATTCGTTACACGCTATGCATGAAAGATGATAAATGCGAAGTATGCAAATCATTACACAAGCCAAGTCCAATGTCAAGTTACAAGTTCATTCTAAGCAAGATACAACCATGTGAAATAAGTTCCATACAAATGAATTAATTAAATATAAGTTTCAAAACTTATCTGATTATTCTTGATTTGATACACGTGAATAAACTTGTCATGGAAAACACGAATACAAGGTTAGAAACTTAATCTAGTGTATAAAACCTTTGAATGGGTTTGAATTATTTCATTTAATTAAAATCTCTAGATTTTGAGATTCATCTAAATGATCTCAATTTAACATATGTTATACAACATGTCATGACTTGATTTAAAGACACGATACAAGTGATTTTCATGCAATGTACGGTCATGAGTATTAAACTCTAATACTAGAAAAATAATAAATGAAAGGTTTCAAAACCTAATCAAATATTGTAGATTAAATATATGTGAAACCATATAGGATGCACATCATGAATATCAAGTCGGAATTCCAATGGAGTGAATAGTACACTCGGAATGAATTAATCAATTAAATAATTAAATATTCTTTAGATTTTAAAAGACGTCCGAATTCTCTCAAATTAATCTATGTTGAAGAGCATGCTAGGGCCTAATTTAATGTGCTAACACACATTGATTTAAAGCTAGTTAATGCCACATGATTTAATCTAATACTTAAGATAAATATTAAATAAAACCTTTAATACTTATTCAAATACTCTGAATTTAATACACGACAATGAGCATATCAAGGGGTAATATAATAGCATGCTACATGTTTAAACCAAGTCATGAGCAACCGGGAAAATCAGATCCCGTACAAGAAAAATAAATAATAAAATCCCTAGATTTTATATTTAATCATGTAAACAAGTTGTATAAGCATCACAAACATGCTATATAACAAGAAAAATAAATTATAACACCCCCTACCTCGATTTGAGATGAAATCTCAAAGCCCACCAAAATAAAACGGCTCTGAATCCAACGATACCAGAGGGTTTTGTCGGGGACAACACCGTGAACAAGAATCCGCAAGAAGCCCCATCAAATTCACAACTTGACTCCAAACCCAACTCAAAATTTGGTCAGAAATGGATTCTAATAAGGGGGAATGGTAGAGCACGTCGAGGGAAACAACAAATGTTAAGGCCGAATGATTTCTACCAAGGAAAAGTGGACCAAAGGACGAGAGAGGAAGTGGCAGCCATGGCTGCTAGGAGATCTGGCCAAGAGAGGTGGGGAAGATGATGAAAAATCTGATTTTTCTCTTCAAGCCCCCTTTTTATAGAAAACCCTAAAAGTGCCCCGAAAGGGTCCCGTCGGGTCTGGAAAAGTGGATTTTTAGCAAACGCACTCAAACAGCAAAACTCCATGAACAAAAAAGATTCAACATGATAAAATATGAATAACGGAAGAAATGGCTTCAAAAACCGAGTCCGGAGCAGAGAGATATGCCCCGAACAAGTTCGGCGGCAACCGGGGTCAGAAACTCTGAAACTGGAGAAAAACGACTAGAACGAAATTCTACGAGTACATGACTTGACGAAATGTGAAAATGAATCCCATACGAGGATCCAAGCTCCAGACGAGGTACTTAGCAATAACTTTCGTTAATTGCACAATGACCCCTACAAAAAGGATTAACTGCAAAACTGCCCCAGAATGAAAATATCTTCCAAAAGATATTTTCTTAGATACCCCTGAAATAAAATATCTTCAAAAAAGATATTTATGAAAAATACCCCAAGAAAAGAAAAGAATTCCAAAGAATTGTGCATCCATGCCCCTATGGACACCCGGAGCAACCAGAGTACTTTCTCGCAAAAGTAAAGATACGTATTTCGTGGAAACCACTCAAGATCAAGATACGTGAAGTCAAATCCTAACTCCGAGCACAAAAAGTGAGGTTGTACCAAAAACTGACAAACAGGAATAAGACAGAATAGGGAAAAAGACGAAATAGTGCATAGTGTCAAAAAACGAAAAATGTGGAGATGACTCGGTCCTCAAAGGAAGTTGTCAATCCAAGTGAAAGAGTCTCGAAAACCATTCTAGAGCACTCGAGATGACACTATGTGACAAGAAACAGAGCTCAGAACAGAAAATTAAACGAAAAAAAAATTATCCGTAGAATTTCAGGAAAAAAGGAAAGAAAGTCAAATGACCGGGTCATTACACCCTAATCCCCCTTCCCTCTCATCGCCGTCACTGTGTATCCATCGTCTTCACCATTTTCGACGAGATTTCAGGCGAGGTCCAAGTTCTAAATCTCTCTCTCTCATCTCGGACTTCACCCCTTTCGCATCTCATCTTCTTTTTCTTCGTTTTGAGGTGAGATCCGAGATCCACTTTGTGATTTAAACTTCAATCTCATTCATACATGCTTTATATGTTTGATCCATGCTTTGTATCTGATGAATCTACCATTGATGAAGCTTCGAAGCACTGTGTATATATATGTGTATATATACATATATATTTGATATTTTTGTTCGATTTAGGAGTGTCGGCCATGTTTGGGTGACTATTGTTGTTGATTTGATGTGTTGAAGGTCCCACAAACACGTTCGTGTGGGCCTCGTGCTTCCATAGTCACAGATCTATGACTTCTTAGTTTTTATCGTCCCACAGTTCGATCGATCGAACTTGTGTCCTGATCGATCGAAGTAGTGAGATCAATCTCACTTACTTTCGATCGATCCAACTTTTGTGATCAATCTCACTTCTTTTTGTGATCGATCAAATTTCACAGATCTCACATATATACTTCATTCATCATATTTTGCATTCATGCTATCTTATATATGCCCAATGCCTGTGATATTCCACATCAGATGCATTTCATACTTATATTGCTTCGCATGATTCATATTCTATCACCTGCATAGATTCATGTCATATATGTTTTGTCTATCTTATTTGGCATACATGTTTCTATTTTGTACTTTTAATTCTTTATCCTGGCACTAACTTCCATTGCAAGTTTTTCTTTTTCTTTTACAGGCCATGCCAAGGACAAAGACTGTTGCGAAAAGGCGACATGAACCTCCGAGACATCAGAGACAGCAGAGGCATGTCAGGCCTAGGACAGAGGAGCCAGCAGAGCCCTCTCATACTCAAGAGCCAGTATAGGCTACCTCACCTCAGTCACCATCTCATAAGACTGAGGATGATTATATTCCATCTACTTCTACGGCTCGGCGTGCATTTACACCATCTCCATCTCCACTACATCAGCCAGCTCAGTCAGTTCGAGAGCGTGATAGGGTTACGCCTAGATATAGGAGTATGGCAGTGGACCATGAGTCACTATTTGATGTAGATTTCTTCTCTAGATCAGTGCTGACCCGATCAGCTTACCATGACATTATCCAGAGGGGCCTTGCAGCTATTCTTGCCCCAGTTACCGAGCTAGTCTATCCGAGGCTAGTCCGAATGTTCTTCTAGAACCTCTGACCATCCTCGCGTCACAGGGCAGAGCTGGTCACTTTTGTTGATGGCCACCAGATTACTATCACTGTGGACACACTTTCTAGATCATGCCATTATCCACACAGATGCCCTCCGGAGCTACAGGAGCTATATCCGAGGCTATACAGGCCTTCTGATGCCGACATGGCAATTTTCTTGACAGGTCACTATGTTGCTGGCGAGACTTTCGCCACCCACACATATCTTCCTGATAACCTGTGGTTTATTGATTCCGTTCTCTTTCGGAACATTTATATGTCTGGTCACAAGATTCAGAGGAGAGAAGATTATCTGGCAGCCCTCAATGCATTTTCTATAGGATGTTGGGTATCTATCCCCACGTTCATCTGGAGCGTGATGAGGAAACTATATGATGAATATATCAGCAAGAAGAAGCCTGGAAGGGCTAAGTCTCTTCCTTTTGGCCATCTCATCACCCAGATATTGATTAATCAGCGCTATCCATTTCATCCTTAGGAGTATCTTGAGAGAGGTTCATGTCTCCTCGAGAAGAAGGATTGGGACAAGAGCTACAATGCCATTATCACGAGACTACAGGACCACGCAGTAGTGACTACAGATAAGCTTGAGGCTGAGGCAGCAGCAGCAGATCCAGCAGCGGATGACGCACCAGTCGATCCGGCTGCTGAACATATGGACATAGATTTAGAGAGACCTGTAGATGACGCAGAGCAGCATTCTCTAGCTATGTCGCCAATACATGAGGAGGAGCAGACTCAGGATCTTTCTTCTGATTCTTCTGCACCTGAGTCTCCAGATCTGACCCCTGGCTTTGGAATACGCCTGCAGACTCTTGAGGATGCAGTGGTTGCTATCAGAGCCGATACTGCTACCATTCGAGTTGATCTTACAGCCAAAATAGCAGATTTCGCTGCCTTCCACACTGATATCACGACTATGTTTCGAGATATATCCAGAGACATCCGTAGAGCCCTACCTCATCCACCTGAGATTCTCAGTTTCTTCTATCTTTTCATACTACACCTCTGTGATCTATATTTCATTTTTGTCATTGTATATTATCTGCAGCCGGATATGTCGGCTTTACTCTTTTGATGTACTCTATACTTTATTTTCTTTATTTATGCTATGGATGTCATATGATCATATTCTTATATCTGTATGTTTGACTCCATCAGGTGCATCCCAGTGACTTCAGTGAGTGAGTGCTACCCGATTTTCAGGACCACCTTTATACCTCTCTTACTTCTTTATCTGATTATCCCATTTACACTTGCATGTCCACTGTGCACTGATTATCCCATTTTGTTTTCTGATGAGTTTATGTAAGTGCCATCTTTTTAGGACCACAGTTTATCCCAAGTTTGGGGGGGCCATGCCACCCACTTCGGATACTTCAGTCCCAATCATTCTTGCTTAGTTGCACTGGTATACTCTTTCCTTTATTCTCTTTGCACATTGAGGACATTGTGCCATTTAAGTTTGGGGGAATGGTGCCTTGCAGTGTTTGCTTTGGAATTCAAATTTTAAGCATGACTTGTGTATTTGAGGGATATTTCTATGATTGGTCCATGACTAGCTATGATTTTGATCTTTTGAGGACTATATTGCTGAAAATTTAAAAATTGCTTGACTTGAGAGTCCAATACTCCTTGTATGCCTTGTGGATGCCATTTAGGGGTAAATTTTTTGAAAGATTGATATCATGCTTGCACTTGTGGTCCACATCATCCTGATTTTGTGATTGTTTTGAGATTCACTCTAGTTTTCTACACTAGCATAGGCGCACACTAGCATTCATTTGTGGGGTACATGCTTTGTTGATTATTAAATTTGTTATATCCTAATTGAGCTAGTAGTGCATTGCAAGCTTTCATTCTTGATAAAGGTGGATAACAACCCTTTTCATTGAGTAGCCGGGATTCTAGCCTCATTAAGCTTTGAATTTCTCGCGCCGAAAGGTGGAGGGCCCAAACTCTAGGTTAATAATTGAACTTGAAAAAAAAAAAAAAAAAAAGTTGCAAAGGCAATAAAAAAGTGAGGACTTCTCCCAAAAAGTGAGAAGTGGGAAATGATTAGATGGAGGTTGGCTTAATTTGTAGCCTAGTTTATTTGACCTTGTAAGTCCGTAGGGGTGTCTTAACACCTAATGCCCTAAAACCATCTAGTTTGGGAGTCATTGACCTAACGCTCGATCTTATGAATCGCTAGAAAGCTTAAGAGATCAAAACATTGCACTATGCTTCCATCTTTGATCCTATAATAGAAAAAAAAAAAAGAGTGAAAAGAATAAGAGCACCTAGATCAATAAAGCTTTAATAAAAGGTCCACTTTTTGTCTTGATGATCGGTACTAGATTTGTGTGCTAGCTTGAGGGTAAGGATGTGATTAATTCTTTAGTTAGCTAAGATAGCAACATATTTGATGCCGGTCCACTCAAAAGGATTCTAGAGTTGTTTTGATTTACAAGATCATTTTCTTAATGTGTGAAGGACCATATTTGCTTGCTTGATGTTAAAATTTTGGGAGATTGCTTAGAAATGTTTGAAAAATTGCATACTTGACGTAGTTTTCTCCCAATGCTTGTTTGCAATATTGGTGCCTCTTTTGAAATAACAAGCTTAATGTTTGTGGATATCATTTCTGGAAACCCTCACGAGACTTCACTCGTCCACTAGGGGTAACCTAGGGGTTTAAAAGGCTTATTGCATGTACTAAGTGCAATCGTGTTCCCTACGAAAGTGGTGCTATTATTTTATTGCTTTCTGATTATACTTGTATAGTTGTTCATTTCATTCATTTACTTTCTAGTTCATTGCTAGGGACTAGTAATAATTAAGTTTGGGGGTGTGATGAGCACTGAAAAGTGCGTATTTAAACTCGTTAAGCTTAGGTATTATTGAACCTTTATCTATCTTACTTTACCGTTTTAGATTAATTTTGTGTTAATTCCATTTTCAGGCACTTATCCCGAAAATAAGCTAACTCAGCCAAATAAGAGCCTAAAAGGAGTAATTATGGGATTAAACAAAGAAAGGAGCAAAGTGGAGAAAGAAAGAAGCAAAAAGGAAGAAAGGTGGTCATTCAAGTTTCTCGATCGATCCAAGATGAAGGTTTGATCGATCCAACATGGATCGATCTCAGCACTTCAAGATAGATCTAAACCTTGACTCAAAACAGAAAACCCAAATTTCGATCGATCCAACACTGTACTTCGATCGATCAAACATCTTTGTCCTCATCCAAATGATTGATCTTATCCACAGCTGTCCACCCACCTACCACTTTTGTCCTTTTCCCCATAAATATCTTCAAAATATCTCGGATTTATCTTTTCCCAAAAACCTCACCTAGTTGGATCGATCCAGCCTTAGTTTGATAGATCTCAGCTAAGTTTGATCGATCCAAGTATAAGGTTCAATCGATCAAACTTCCTCCAGTGCGAAAAAGTTAAAATCCCAGCTCACTAAAGTTGCCCTATCTCCAATCATTAGAGAATATTGGGCGCACGACCCCAGCTCATTTGGTGTGCCACTTGACCTACCTATAAAAGGAATATGATGCACTTTTTGAAGGGGGATGAATTTGATAAGCGCTGAATATTGCATATTCAAGCGCCCCTTCTTGCTCTAGTTAAGTCCATGAATGGAGTATAATGTACAGTTTAACTTCAATTGTGTTTTTCTTTCGGATTTCAGGTTTTGTTCGTAAGAGTGATCAACGAAGCGGTTTTGACATCATTTGTGTTGAAATGCATGCGCCGTGTCGGGAAATCATCTTTTTTCTAGCAAGCCTCTTCTATTACCTTTTTTGTGGCGAATAGTGACATGGCTTAGTGTTTCATAAGGCACGTGTGTCATCGCTCCAGCCTGAAGAAAAGTGTAGAAAATTAAGAGAATTGATTGGCATGATAATTAGGAGAATTGATAATCTATTGCTTAGGATCTCCCTTTGATAGATTATTCTTGGATTTTATTTCATATGCTTCCATTATGAGGTTAAGGGATTGATAATCTTTGGCTTAGCAAGCATATCCAAGGTTGCATTCTAGTTTAGGTAACCAAAGTATGTAATGCTTTGATAGGTTATTCTTACCTATTGACTTCATACATTTCTTGAAGCGAATGTAATAATTTTGTGTTGTTACATCCCATGGTTATATATATATGTTATTCCCCTAAGTAAATCATATCCTAGCATGCGTATTAATGGTTGTGGAGTCACTTCCCTAGTCTCTTCTTTATCATATCTATCTCTTTACTTTCTTATTCTATGCAATTTAAATTCTTAGTTTTAAGTGACAAATCAAACAAACCTCTATACCCCTTCATCAAACTAAAGGTAATTTTAAAACCTTGGTTGCCATAAACTAGCGCAGTCCCAGTGGTTCGACTTACCCGACCAATTGCCCTATTTTACAATGATTCGTGCTATTGCAAAGGTTGATTTATTATAGATCAAATTCTCAACCGATCAATTTTTCGCGCCGTTGCCGGGGACTACAACGGTTTAGCAACCTAAGTTCTAGGATTAACTTTGGTTTGATTGTTAATATTGTGTTTTGTGAATATTTCCTTGTGTGGTTTTGACCATCTTGTGTTGTAAGTGAGATCCTAGGGACTTGAAGCTCGCCAAGGGAAAGCTAGCTAATTTGTAAGTCTAGATGACCCGAGGTAAGTCTCTTGACCTTCTAGTTTCGACATTGTGAATATTGTGCATGTGTTAAGATTAGTGATAATTTAGTTTTAAAGCCCTTGTTGAGGCTATTATCTTGTTTAAAATTCGTGTACAAGCATCGGTCCTTGTCGTGGCCATTTAATATCTGTCTTGATAATTGTGGAGAAAGGGAACATCGTATGTAGAGTTGATGATGATAAATTGTTGTGATGGTTGTGTTGTGAGTTGTTGATGTTTGGCCATAGATCACTTTCCCTACCCACACTTGACTCACCAGTTGACATAAATTCACTTGAAAGAAATTTTAGACGAGGCCTTAGGGAATCTTCAAGCATAAGAGATCTTGAAACTAAATTTAACACAATGGAGGAAAATGTAGGAAATGTCAGAAATGATTGAATTAATAATGATAGGGCCAAAATTCCAAATATAGTCCCTATGACTCTTTGGGACCATTTCATCCTTACCCCCTATGCTTCTCCCTCTTGCATTGTGATGCCAAATATTGAGGCGGCTCAATATGAAATTAAATCCAGCACTATCCAAATGTTTCCATTTTTTCATGGCTTTGAGAATGAGCATCCCTATAAGCACATTGATGAATTCCTCAAAATATTTTCTACCATCAAGATTTGGGGCTTCCCTGACAATGCTCTCCAATTGTATCTCTTTCCATTCTCCTTAAAAGAAAGGGCAAAATACTGGTTGAACTCCCTTGTTGCAAATTCCATCATTTCATGAGCTCAATTGCAGCAAGTATTCTTAAAGAAATATTACCCAATGAGTAAAACCAACTTAATGAGGCGTTCTATTCTTAACTTTTCTCAAATTGATGGAGAACAACTCCATGAGACTTAGGAGAGACTTCAAGACCTCTTAAGGAAATGCCCGCACCACCTAATTCCAAAATGGCAATTCGTGTAAGCTTTCTATGCTGGGTTAACCGACCCACATAGATTCATGGTTGACTCATCTTATGGGGGGATGTTTATGTCTAAAAGCCCGGATGAGGCACGGACCCGCTTGAGAATTTGAGTGAAAACTCGTTACAACACAATTCTTGTGGTGGTCCAACCTCAACCAATACAAAAAACTCCACTCCATATCGACCAAAGACCATGAGGGAAGAATCATCTCAAGTAGATGCCATAGTTCATAAATTCTATCAATTAATGGCACCACATTTCTCCCCCTCTTTGTCTCAGAATTCAGCTAGCTCGGTGTGTGCATCATATACTAGTCCATTCCATCTCTCGAAAGATTGTCCCACACCGGAGCAATTTTCCAACCCCAATCAAGAGCAAGCTAATGCCATGTTCTCAAGGCTTGGAAATAATCCATATTCCAATACTTTCAATCCGGGATGGCGAGATCACCCGAATTTTTCGTGGAAGCAACAAGCCCCACAAAATTCCCAATTTCAAAATCAAGGGCATCAAAATCAGCCCTCTTCTCAATTTTATGGTAGGCAATTTCAGGCTTCTTCAAGTTATCGTCCTCCTTACAATCCAAATGTCTCCACTCAACCTCCCGTGTATCCAACTGATGAGATAGTGGCTGCAAACAAGTAAATGATGGAATCATTGAATAAGCAAATTATGGATTCTAACAAGCAACTTTTGACATCTTTGCAGCCTACTCTTCAAATGGTTCATTCTCATACTCAGTCCATAGTTAACCTTAAGAATCAAGTGGGACAAATAACAAACTCTGTGAACCAATTGCTTCAAAAGGACAAGGGTAAGCTTCCTGCTCAACCATTTGAAAATCCTAGGGATGCATGTGATTGATGAAACCCCTCCTCCGAGTGGGCCGAGTTGTGAACACGTTCAAGCAATCACCACCCTTAGGAGTGGTCGAGTTGTTGACAACAAGGTTGATGGAACCAAGGATGAGCAGAATTCTCCTTCGGAAAGTCCAACTCCTAGCTCCTCTAATCCAAAAGTCACTCCTAAAAACCAAATTCTACTCATTAAAATCCCAAGCTTGTCACCCCAAATGTAAAAACTTCTTACGAGCCAAAAGCTCCGTTTCCTCAATGTCTCCAAGAGTCGACACATTTCAGGAATAAGAATTGCAAAATTCAAGACATGTGGGAAGTTTTCAAGCAAGTGAAGATTAACTTGCCTTTATTGGATGCTATAAAGCAAATCCCTCCCTATACAAAATTTCTCAAAGACTTGTGCACTCAAAAGCGCACTTTTAAAAATCATTTGCCAAAGAAAGTAAGGTTAACTGAAAATGTGAGCGCAATCATTCAACACAGTGCTCCTCCAAAGTATAAGGATCCGGGCGCTCCAACTATATCGTGTGTCATTGGCGACAACAAGATAGAACTGGCCCTCCTTGACTTAGGAGCTAGTGTAAATTTGATTCCATATTCAGTTTACTTGCAACTTGGGCTGGGAGATCTAAAGCCAACTTCCATGGTTTTGCAACTTGCCGATAGATCGGTCAAGCATCCATGAGGCATTCTTAAGGATGTGATCATCAAAGTGGATAAATTCTACTTCCCGATAGACTTTGTGGTTCTTAACACGGAACCGGTCCATGATCCAAAAAAGCACATTCCCGTAATCCTTGGTCGGCCATTTGGCAACATGCAAGTCAAACTTCACATCTTCCATGCAACTCAACATCCTTCCGATGAAGATGATTGTTTCCTTATAGATATGATAGATGAAGTGGTTGAGGAATCTCTCCCCTTTGTGCTAAGCAAAGATCCTTTGGAAACTTGCATGTCTCACTTCGACTTCTCAAGCTTTGACATTGACCAATCCATCCAAGAAGTGAACTCTTTGCTTGATATAAATGCTATCATGGATACTCCTCCGTGGAAAATTCCAAAAGAACCGCTTCCTCAACTTTCTTCTACTCCTCCGGTCCCTTCCTTGAAGTCTCCTCCACAACTTGAGCTAAAGCCGCTCCCGGCTCACCTCAAGTATGTATTCCTGGGTTTAAATCAAACTCTCCCGGTCATTATTGCATCGAACCTACTAAAGGACCAAGAAACCAACCTTTTAGCGGTGCTACAAGAGCATAAAGAAGCTATTGGTTGGGCAGTGGCTGACTTGAAAAGAATTGACCTCTCTATTTGTATGCATCGCATTTATATAGAGGAGGATGCGAAGCCTTCTAGAGAGGTCCAGCGCCGGTTGAATCCTAACATAAAGGAAGTGGTAATGAAGGAAGTGATAAAATTGCTAGATGCGGGGATCATCTACCCCATCTCCAATAGCAAGTGGGTGAGTCCCACGCAAGTTGTCCCAAAGAAATCTGACCTCACCGTTGTTAAAAATTCAACGGGTGGGCTCGTGCCACAACGAACCACCATCGGGTGGCGTGTGTGCATCGACTATCGGAAACTCAACTCATCAAGTAGAAAGGATCATTTTCCACTCCCATTCATTGATCAAATCCTAGAAAGGCTAGCCGGCCAAAGCTACTATTATTTTCTTGACGGTTATTCCGGCTATAACTAAGTGGTAATCGCCCCCTAGGATCAAGAGAAAACAACGTTCACATGTCCCTTTGGACCTTTTGCCTATCGACGCATGCCTTTTGGGCTATGCAATGCTTCAGTAACGTTTCAAAGGTGCATGATGTCCATATTTTTGGATATGGTTGAAAAGTTCTTGGAAGTCTTCATGGACAATTTTTCCGTCTTTGGCTCCTCCTTCGACTCTTGTCTCCACAATCTATCTCTTGTACTCCAAAGGTGTAAGGAGACAAATCTTATTCTAAGTTGGGAGAAAAGCCACTTCATGGTCCAAGAAGGCATTGTTTGAGGTGGGCAAGGCAAAAGTTGAGTTAATCTTTAATCTTCCTTCCCCAAATTCCGTCCATCAAATCTGTTCATTTCTTGGCTATGCCGGATTTTATCATCGCTTCATCAAGGACTTTAGCAAAATTTCTCGGCCCTTGTGTAATCTTCTTGCCAAGGATATTCCGTTCAATATTGATGAAGCTTGTATGGAGGCATTCACTAAACTTCGTACTCTTCTTTCGTCTATCCCTATCATGAAACCACCCAATTGGTCCCTCCCTTTTGAGATCATGTGTGATGCATCCGATTATGCATTGGGTGCGGTTTTGGGTCAGCATGTGGGCAAGCTTCCGCATGCTATCTATTATGCGAGTAAAACTCTCTCTGATGCTCAGTTAAATTACACCACCACTAAAAAAGAACTGCTAGCTGTGGTGTATGCCTTGGATAAATTCCGCTCCTATCTTCTTGGTGCCAAGGTCATAGTCTTCTCGGATCATGCCACTCTTCGGCATTTATTAGCGAAAAAAGAGACCAAACCTCGCCTAATTCGATGGATACTCTTACTTCAAGAGTTTGACATCGAAATCCGGGACAAAAAAGGGACTGATAATGTTGTCGCCGATCATCTTTCTCGCTTGCTCATTGAAAAATCTTCCGAATTTGCCACCGTCCGTGATTCTTTTTCGGATAGGCAACTTTTTTAGATTTCCCATTCAAGTCTTCCTTGGTACGCGGATATTGTCAATTATCTAGTAATAGGAAAAATTCCCTCAAATTGGTCCAAACAAGAAAGAGACCGTTTTTTCTCCCAAGTTAAGTATTTCTTTTGGCAAGATCCGGAGTTTTTCAAATATTGCCCGGATCAAATTATCCGGCGATGCATCCCTGAAACTGAAACTACAAGTGTCCTAAATTTCTGCCACACTCTCGCGTGTGGGGGACACTTTAGTGCCAAAAAGACAGCCGACAAAGTCCTTCAAAGTGGATTTTATTGGCCATCCTTATTTCAGGATGCTTTCAACTTCTGCAAATCCATTGAGCATTGCCAAAATCTCAGATCCATGTCTAGGAGAGACATGATGCCCCTCACTCCCATCCTAATTATCGAAATTTTCGATGTTTGGGGGATCGACTTCATGGGACCATTTTCATCTTCTTATGGCTATGAGTATATTCTTGTAGCGGTGGATTATGTTTCCAAATGGGTTGAAGCCAAGGCTACCAGAACCGATGATCATAAAGTTATGATCCAATTCATTCAATCCAACATCTTTAGTCATTTTCGAACGCCCCGAGCAATCATCAGGGACGGAGGCTCTCATTTCCGTAATTGTCACCTTAAATCCGTCCTCTCCAAGTACTCCGTCCTTCACAAGGTTGCCATACCTTACCATCCTCAAACGAGTGGTCGAGTGGAAGTATCTAATCGGGAGATTAAGCACATCTTGGAAAAAATAGTTCGCCCGGACCGCAAAGATTGGTCGTTGAGACTAAACGATGCACTTTGGGCTTACCGGACAGCTTATAAGACGCCTATTGGCATGTCGCCATATCAGCTTATCTTTGGAAAAGCTTGCCATATCCTAGTCGAACTAGAGCACCGTGTTTATTGGGCCATAGAAAGGCTCAACTTTGATCTCCAACAAGCCGGCTCTACTCGCAAATTACAACTCAATGAGCTTGAGGAACTTCGAAATAAAGTGTATGAAAGCGCCAAAATCTATAAGGCAAAGACTAAAGCTTTTCATGACAAACATATTGTCAACAAGTCTTTTGCTCCGGGACAAAAAGCTTGGCTTTTCAATTCCTACTTGAAGCTCTTTCCCAGTAAACTCCGGTCAAGGTGGGATGGTCCATACATCATCACTTCTGTCTTTCCTCATGGAGCGGTTGAACTCCAAGATCCTACCAATGGATCTCTCTTCAAGGTTAACGGCCAACGCCTTAAGCCTTATGTTGATGGCATCGTCCCTATCTGAAAAGTTGAGAAAGTCCTATTGACGGACCCAATTTATGAGGACTAACCTGATCTTGGTGCGTCTAGCTATCGACGTTAAATTTAGCACTCATGGGAAGCAATTCTTTCAAATTCCAAGCTTCCCTCTTTTAAGTTGCCTTGGCCGAGAATTTTTCGAAAATTAGCTAAGT
Organism: Cornus florida; assembly: GCF_030987335.1. Classification (NCBI taxonomy): domain Eukaryota; kingdom Viridiplantae; phylum Streptophyta; class Magnoliopsida; order Cornales; family Cornaceae; genus Cornus; species Cornus florida. Next base: position 52,443,704 of record NW_026775574.1, on the reverse strand, counting down.
ATAGCAAAAATGTGACCTCTTACAGAATTATCTCAAATTGCGTTCCAAAAGTCATATTCGGCTTACTTAGTCATTTTAAGGTCTCAGTACCATTTTCGAAATTTTTCAAGGTCCTTCCGGCAAGTTTCTCCACTAATCCAAAAATCACGAGAAATTCGGGCTCTAAAATATTACTTTCGCAATTGAGTGCCGAATCCCGTTCCGAAGGTTCTACACGGTGTCTAGGGTCTATAAGAGCTTAAATTTCATATTTGAGACACCTTCGACCCCATCCCGGCCTTTGTAGGCCACATTTTCTTCCAAAGAGAGTTTCTACATAGACCTGCAGGCGCCTACTAGAACCACGCGGGCGCTCGCTAAAGCTGGCAGTGTGCTCATCAGGCCTGCGGGTGCCCGCCAGAATCACACGGGCACCCACCATTTCGGGTAGTGGTCTCATGCATTCCGTGGGCGCCCGCCCATGTTCGGTTTTCTCATTAAAACCCACTTCTTAGCCCTTTTCAAATATTCTCCCTCTCTCTCTCAGCACTAGCCGAATCTCACCCTCTCTTTCCCAAACCATTCTTCCTCTCCTCTCATTCTTCATAACTTCTTCCGCTCCCTTAACCATCTCCATCATCCTTCTTCCATCTTCCTAATCATCCCATTATGCATTAAGGGGAGCGTTTAGTTCTTTGTTTTTGGGTAAACTTCTTCTACTCTCTCTCTTTCTTTCAATTTTTGACTTAATAGAGAAAGGGATTGACTATGTGGAGGTGTGGTATTTGTTTGGGGTTGTGTATTGCAATTGCAGGGCCAAAATTTTTGGGTTTCCAAGTTTCTAATCAACCTTTGGACCTCTTCCTTTTTGTCTTGCACACCAGGCGTTCGATGAATTGCCCAAACCAACTTCATCTTTCTAAATGGCACCACTTTTGGCATTAACTTGTGGCCGATTTTGTTGTGTGCAGATTTATGTTTTATGTGGATTTTTATCTTTCAATAAAATTCATGTTTGTGTTATTATTTCTGTTTTAGATTTTCTTAAGAGATCTATGTTTTTACATATATATATTAGTTGTGTTTTGACAGGTCTTCATGTCCAAGTTTGGGGGAAGATCATTTTGGCATCTCTTCATGGGATTGCATGTGGCTACAATGCCAGAGTTGCCTCACTCACTTGGTATTTTTGTTCCTTTTACCCCATATGCTCTTTATTTATACATCTTTGTCTTCACACATTAAGGACAATGTGTCATCCAAGTTTGGGGGTATTGTGTATTGTATAGCATTTGCATTTGCTATTTTGTTCAAATAGATTTGTATAAAACTGAAAATTAAAAAAAAAATGGAAGCAATGATTTTGTAGTCATGGAACTTGTTAGAGATTGAAGCATGTGTTGAATACTTTGTGTATAGAGGTAAATGATAGTTTTGAATTGAGGAAATTCTATTGAACATATAGATTCAAAAAGGTTTGTATAAATGCTTCAATTAGATTATCTTCGAGTATCATACTCTTCTATGCTTCACACTGCACAGATGCACACCGGAAACTCAATTGTGAGGCATGCAACCTGATTGACCTTGACCATGACTCATGACTCAGTTGATTTGAATTGATGTCCCTAATGAATGGATACCCTTGGCATATAGTTAAAAAAAAATAAAAAATAAAGAAAGAAAAAAGAAAAAGAGCAATCAATGACCAGTCAAAGTTCGTAGCCTTTCCAGCTCGAGTTATTATGCCCTAGGAGTGTTTCTACACTTAGCACCCTAAAACCATCTGGTTTGGGAGTTGTTTGCCTAACGCTTGCTACATGGGTTGGTTAGAAAGCTTAAAGAACCTAGACATTGCACGATTATTCAAAAAAAAATTAATAATAAATAAATTTGGTTCATCGAAGTTCGTAGCCTTTCCAGCTCGAGTTATTAAGCCCTAGGAGTGTTTCTACACTCAGCACCCTAAAGCCATCTGGTTTGGGAGTTGTTAGCCTAACGCTTGCTACATGGGTTGGTTAGAAAGCTTAAAGGATTTTGGCATTGCACAACCAATTGTATGCCATGGGGACCTCATTTTGAAGGAGATTTAAGGATGTGAAAATGTGTTTTTGGGATTGAAAAAGAGGGTTAAAACCGCATATTGGGATTTTGGCTCACTTTCACTGAAGTGAGGGTTCATGATTATCCATGAGATGATAATTGAAGTTTTTATACAAAGCTTAATGATTGATGCATTTAAGATTGAACTCATTTTTTGTCATTTTGATTATTAAGGCTTCATATATGCAAGGTAGTCTGTTTAATGGAACTTCCTCCAATTTTCTGTCATTCCATGCTACATTTGAGCTTCATATATAAATTTCTTGCTTAATGATTGATGCATGTGTCATTTTTGCTAGATTTTATATTTTGTTTTGCTAAGGGACTAGCAAAATGTAAGTTTGGGGGTGTGATTAGCGCCGAATATTCCATATTCAAGCGCCCCTTCTTACACTAGTTAAGTCCATGAATGAAGTATAATGTACAGTTTAACTCCAATTGTGTTTTTCTTTCGAATTTCAGGCTTTGTTCCCAAGATTGATCAACGAAGCGGTTTTGACATCATTTGTGTGGAAATGCATGCGCCGTGTTGGGAAATCATCTTTTTTCTAGCAAGCCTCTTCTATTACCGTTTTTGTGGTGAATGGCGACATGGCTTAGTATTTCATAAGGGACATGTGTCATCGCTCCAGCCTGAAGAAAAGTGTAAAAAATCAAGAATTGAAGTGCAGCTGCAGCCTCCGCGGGCGCCCGGGGAGCTCTCGCGATGCGCCCGCTAGCCCAAAACTCTCTGGCCTCTTTCGCGGGGCCTTGCAGCAGGCCCCACCATAGCTCCCGCGCACCTCGCGGGCGCCTGCCGTCGAGCCGCGGGCGCCCGCCAAACATGCCAGTACCATCCTACCGAGCCATAGCTTCTGCGGGCGCCCACCGACCCTCTGCAGGCAACTCACCTACTCCTCTTTTTCAGCATTTTTGTTCCCTTATCTTCATTTTATGTGGTGGAGAGTGAGCTAGAGGTGGGAGCTCGAGATTTTCAGCATGGGGGGTAGGTTTTGAGTGTATATAGAAGGTTATCTCATTTAGAGGGAGATATCTCACATTTGCTAAGTTTTAGAGAGAGAATTATTGAGTTTTGAAGGACTTGGTGGGTCTCGAAGCTTGAAGGGCAAAAATGGAGGGTGAAGCTTCCTCTTCTCCTTCATCCATTGCTCCTATGGGTAACTAAACCTCCATCTAGGGAGGTGATGAAGCTCCATTTTGTAAGCATTGCTTTATTTTGATTTATTTTTGCGGATTAATGTATGTATGTAATTTTTCCACGAGCTAGAGTACTTTATTTCATGTAATGAACTTCAATTTCTATACATGATCATTTTGAGTTAAATATCTTGTCTTAGATTATTTTTCTCTTATGGTTATATTGCTACATTTTCATTGTGACAATGGAGATGAGTTTATGGAAGTGTTGTTATTGGCATGATAATTAGGAGAATTGATAATCTATTGCTTAGGATCTCCCTTTGATAGATTATTCTTGGATTCTATTTCATGTGCTTCCATTATGAGGTTAAGGGCTTGATAATCTTTGGCTTAGCAAGCATGTCCAAGGTTGCATTCTAGTTTAGGTAACCAAAGCATGTAATGCTTTGATAGGTTATTCTTGCCTATTGACTTCATATATTTCTTGAAGGGAATGTAATAATTTTTTGTTGTTACATCCCATGGTTATATATATATGTTATTCCCCTAAGTAAATCATGTCCTAGCATGCTTTTTAATGGTTGTGGAGTCACTTCCCTAGTCTCTTCTTTATCATCTCTATCTCTTTACTTTCTTATTGTAGGCAATTTAAATTCTTAGTTTTAAGTGACAAATCAAACAAACCTCTATACCCCTTCATCAAACTAAACGTAATTTTAAAACCTTAGTTGCCATAAACTAGCGCAGTCCCAGTGGTTCAACTTACCCGACCAATAGCCCTATTTTAAAACGATTCGTGCTATTGCGAAGGTTGATTTATTATAGATCGAATTCTTAACCGATCAAAATTCCATTCTAGGGAGGCAACTTTAGAGGCAATTCTTAGTGTAGAAGAAAATGAGGAGAAAGCTAGAGACACCGTTGGAGAGTTCTTCATCAACAAGGAGCAAATTTCATCCATGGAGCTTGGCCTTGAGGGTTGGAGGAGCATCACCATGAGTGGCTAGACATCCTCTTGGGGCTAGAGTTAGCCCCAAGCATGCCTTCTTTACCTTAATCTTGTGTGTTAGTGAGGGATTAGTGTTGTAATACTAGTTTTGACACTTTGATTTATATAGATCTTGTTTATTCAAGGATTTATATGGTTTAATGCTTCCAATTGTTCATTTCATTCTATCCATATGTCTATGTATGCTAGAATAGATGTTCATGTGTTTGTCTCTAGATTTTGTGTTATTGATGCATGTCTATGTGTGTTGATGCTATAGATCTAGAGATTGTCAAAACATAGTGCTTAATGGAATGCTCTTGCTATTTTCTTGATGGTTCATACTTATTTCTTGATGGATTGTGTCTTTCCCTTAGTTTAATTTCATGCTAGTAGTGTAGTTCTAGTGTAGATGATAAATGGGAGGACAATCCATGCTTGTTGTTTGATGTTCCATGCTTTTGAATGCAAGTATCATATATCTCTAACCTTGTGGTGTATTTGGATTCTGAGTTTAATGAAAGGATTAATGACTTGTTTTGATCTATTGTGCCTTTCACATGTTGTTTAGACAATATATGCTTCATTGATTAGATATATTGTGCCTTTCACATGATGTTTAGACAATACATGCTCAATTGGTCATCCTTGCTTGTTGAATCAACCAATCACACACACATAAATGTTGCAACACACCTTACCCTCATTAGTCACTTGTGAATGGTATAGAAATGCATTGCTTGGTGGTGACCTCTAAACCCCAAAACCTCTCTTTATCTCTTTTACTTATTCTTATTTGCAATTAATTACTTAGTTTAATTTAGTTGCTCTCTAGTGTAATCAACCAACCAATCATTTGTTTGATCATTCGACCTACTAGCCCTAGTTGCAATTCCACAACAAAGTTCGACCTAGCAAAATCCGCAATCCCTTGGGACGATCCCTACTCAGTCTATCTATATTTTTAGTGAAGGTAGTAGTGGCTCTTATAAATGTAAAACATGGCCCTCGCCTTAATGCACACTCTCCAAACTTGATGGTAGGGTGACGAACCACTAGTATGAACCATCAAGAAAATAATAAGAGTATTCCATTAAGCACTATGTTTTGACAATCTCTAGATCTATAACATTAATACATATAGACATGCATCAATAACACAAGAAATAGAGACAAGCACATGAACATCTATTCTAGAATACATAGACATATGGATAGAATGAAATGATCAATTGAAAGCATTAAACCATATAAATCATTGAATAACAAGATCTATATATATCAAAGAGTTAAAAGATGTATTACAACACTAATCCCTCAATAATACACAAGATTAAGGTAAAGAAAGCATGCTTAGGGCTAACTCTAGCCCCAAGAGGATGTCTAGCCACTTATGGTGATGCTCCTCCAACCCTCAAGGGCAAGCTCTATGGATGAAATCTGCTCCTTGGAAGATGAAAGGCCTCCAATAGTGTCTCTAGCCTCCTTCTTCTTTTCTTTTACACTAAGAATAACCTCTAAAGTTGCCTCTCCCAAATTGCTAATACTCTCTCAAAAAGTGCATCATATTCCTTTTATAGGTAGGTCAAGTGACACACCAAATGAGCTGGGGTCATGTAAGGCATATTCCTCAATGATTGGATAGAGGACGGAATGAATGAGCTGGCTTTTTAACTTTTTCATACTGGAGGAAGTTCAATCGATCGAACCTTGGACTTGGATCGATCGAACTTGGCTGAGATCTATCGAACTAAGGCTGGATCGATCCAACTGGCTGAGCTTTTTAGGAATAGACAAATCCGAGATATTTTTGGAGATATTTTGGGAAAAGGACAAAAGTGGTTAGTAGGTGGTACAACTGTGGATAAGATCAATCATTTAGATAAGGACAAGGGGTTCGATCGATCGAAGGATGATGTTAGATCGATCGAACTTTTAGATTTCTGAATGTGAACGTCATGGTTTCTATCCATCTTAAAGTGCTGAGATCGATGAATGCTGGATCGATCGAACCTTATTCTTGGATATATCAAACTTTGCTGCTACCCACTTTTGGCTTCTTTTTGCTTCTTTCTTTCTTCACTTTGCTCCTTTCTTTGTTCAATCCTAGAATTGCTTCATTTAAGCTCTTATTTGGCTGAGTTAGCTTATTTTGGGGATAAGTGCCCGAAAATGGAAAAAAACACGAAATCAATCTAAAAATGGAAAAGTAAGATAGATAAAGGTTCTAGAATACCCAAGCTTAATGGGTTAAAATGCGCACTTTTCAGTGCTCATCACACCCCCAAACTTAAATATTGCTAGTCCCTTGCAATGAACTAGAAGGTAAAGGAATGAAATGAACAACTATACAAGTATAAACTAGAAAGTAATAAAATGATAGCACCACTTTCATAGGGAACACGATTGCACTTAGCACATGCAACAAGCCTTTTAAACCCCTAGGTTACCCCTAGTGGATGAGTGAAGTCTCGTAAAGGTTTCCAGAAATGATACCCACAAACATTAAGTTCATTCTTTCAAAAGAGGTACCAATATTGCGAACAAGCATTGGGAGAAAACTACCTCAAGTATGCAATTTTTTAACCCTTTCCAAGCAATCGCCCAAAATCTCAACATCGAGCAAGCAAATATGGTCCTCCACACATCAAGAAAATGATCATGCAAATCAAAATAACTCTAGAATCCTTTTTGAGTGGACCGGCATCAATGTGTTGCTATCTAAGCTAACTAAAGAATTAATCACATCCTTACCCTCAAAGTAGCACACAAATCTAGTACCGTTCATCAAGACAAAAGGTGGACCTTTTATTAAAGCTTTATTGATCTAGGTGCGCTTATTCTTTTCACTCATTTTTTTTTTTTTTTTATAGGATCAAAGATGGAAGTATAGTGCAATGTGTTGATCTATTAAGCTTTCTAGCGATTCATGAGGTCGAACGTTAGGTCAATGACTCCCAAACCAGACGGCTTTAGGGCACTAGGTGTTCAAACACCCCTACGGACTTACAAGCTCAAATCAACTAGGCTACAAATCAAGACAACCTCCATCTATTCATATCCCACTTCTCACCTTTTGGGAGAAGTCATCACCTTTTTATTGCTTTTGAGACTTTTTCTTTTACGTTTTTTTTTTTTTTTTTTTTTTTTTTTTTTTTTTTGTTTGAATAGCAAGTTCAATTATTAACCTAGAGTTTGGGCTTTCCACCTTTCGGCGCGAGAAATTCAGTGCTTGATGAGGCTAGAATCCTAGCTACTTAGTGGAAAGGGGTTGTTATCCACCTTTATCAGGAATGAAAGCTTTCAATACACTACTAGCCCAATTGGGATATAACCAATTCAATAATCAACAAAGCATGTACCCCACAAATGAATGCTAGTGTGCGCCGGTGCAAGTGTAGAATACTAGAATGAATCTCAAAACAATCACAAAATTAGGACGATGTGGACCACAAATGCAAGCAAGATATCAATCTCTCGAAAAATTTACTCCTAAATGGCATCCACAAGGCATACAAGGAGTATTGGACTCTCAAGTCAAGCAATTTTTAAATTTTAAGCAATATAGTCCTCAATAGATCAAAATCATAGCTAGATATGGACTAATCATAGAAATATCCCTCAAATACACAAAGCATGCTCAATTTTTTTTTATTTAAAGCAAACACTGCAAAACACCATCCCCCCCAAACTTAAATGGCACAATGTCCTCAATGTGCAAAGAGAACAAAGAAAAGAATATACCAGTGCAACTAAGGCATAGAATGATCGGGACTTGAAGTATCCGAAGTGGGTGGCATGGCCCCCCCAAACTTAGGATTAATTGTGGTCCTGAAAATTGGCACTTGGAAAAACTCATCAGATAACAAAATGGGATAATTAGTGCATGGTGGACATGCAAGTGTAAATAGGATAAACAGATAAAAAGATGAAAGAGGTATAAGGGTAGTCCTGAAAAATCGGGTAGTACTCTTTCACCGAAGTTACTAAGATGCACCTGATGGAGTCAAACATACAGATATAAGAACATAATCATATGACATCCATAATAAAAGCATGAATAAATGAAATAAAGTACTGGTACATCAAAAGATCTAAGCCGACAGACCGACTGCAAAAATGATATATAGTATCAAAAATAGAGTATCAAAGATAGAGAAGGATCATAAAAAGATAGAAGGATCTCAAGATGATGAGGTAGGACGGGCAGGTCATGTTCTGTGGATATCTCTAGATAGATCTCGGAACATAGCCGTGACATCCGTGCAGAAGGTAGGAAAATCATCTCGGTGGGCCATAAGATCAGCTCTGTGGGCAATAAGATTAGATCGTATAGCAGCAACAACATCCTCAAGAGTCTGCAAGTGTACTCCAAAGCTAGGGGTCTGATCTGGAGCCTCAGGTATAGAAGAATCAGAAGACTGAGAATCCTGAGTATGCTCCTGCTCGTGAATGGGTGACCTAGCTGGAGAGTGCTCCTCCTCCTCATCTGCAGGTCACTCTAAATCTATGTCTATAAGCTCGGCATCTGGATCAACTGGTGCGCCGTCTGCTGCTGGATATGCTGCTACTGAGGCTGCCTCTGCTTCCTCCTCCTCTAGCTCCTCTGCAACCACTACTGCGTGGTCCTGCAGTCTCATGATAATAGCATTGTAGCTCTTGGTCCAATCCTTCTTCTGGAAGGAACAAGATCCTGTCTCCCGGCGCTCCCGTGGATGGAATGGGTAGAGCTGGTCAATAAGAATCTGGGTGATGAGGTGGCCAAAAGGAAGGAACTTGGGCCGCTCCTTGCTAATATAGTTGTTATACAGCTGCCTCATCACGGTCCAGATGAGTGCGGGAATGGACACCCAGCACCCTGTGTAGAATGCGTAGAGGGCTGTCAAATAATCTCCTCCCAACTGAATTTTGTGGCCGGCCATATAAATGTTCCGAAAGAGAACGGAATCAACAAACCACAGGTCGTCTGGAAGATATGTGCGGGTGGCGAAAGTCTCGCCAGCGGCATGGTGACCTATCAAAGCAACTGCCATGTCGGCATAAGAAGGCTTGTATAGCCTTGGATAAAGCTCCTGAAGCTCTGGAGGGCATTTGTGTGGACAATGGCATGATCTGGAAAGTGTGTCCACAGTGATAGTAATCTATTGGCCATCAATAGAACTGGCCATCTCTGCTGTAGTGCGCGGGGACGGTCGGAGGTTCTGGAAGAACACTCAGACAAGCCTCGGATAGACGGGCTCAGTAACTGGGGCAAGAATAGCTACAAGGCCCCTCCGAACAATATCATCATACCCTGATCAGGTCATCACCGATCGGGAAAAGAAAGCTATGTCAAAGAATGACTCGTGGGCTACGGTTATCTGTGTATATCTGGATAATGGCCGGTCAAGCTGGCGAGCTGGCTGAGCTGGCTGAGGTGGTGGAGATGGTGATGGGGTGCGAACAGCCGCGGCCTGATCTGGAGATAGAGATGGTATAAACTCAGCCCGAGCCTAAGATGTAGAAGCAATATGTTCATCCTCAACTATATGAAAGGGCTCTGCTGTCCTATGCTGGATCCGTCTCTATGATCTCGAAGGTCCGTGTTGCCTGTTGGCAACAGTCTTCCTCTTAACCATGGCCTGTAGAAAGGAAAAGAAACACTTGCAATGGAAGTTAGTGCCAGAATAAAGAATTGAACGCACAACATAGACACATGTATGTCAAGTAAGATAGACATAATAGAAATGGCATGAATCTAAGCAAGTGATAAAATGTGAAGCATGCTAAGCAATATAAGTATGAAATGCATCCAATGTGGAATATCACAGGCATTGGGCACAAATAAGATAGCATGAACACATAGATATGATGAATGAAGTGTGTATGTGAGATCTGTGAAGTTCGATCGATCATAAAAAAAAGTGAGATCGATCATAAAAGTTGGATCGATCGAAGGTAAGTGAGATAGATCTCACAACTTCGATCGAGCTGAGAAATTAAAAAGGATGAGTTTGATCGATCTCTCAAGATAGATCTGACATAGAAGTTCGATCAATCGAACTTTGCTGCTTCCCACTTTTGGCTTCTTTTTTCTTCTTTCTTTCTTCACTTTGCTCTTTTCTTTGTTCAATCCCAGAATTGCTTCCTTTAAGCTCTTATTTAGCTGAGTTAGCTTATTTTCAGGATAAGTGCCTAAAAATGGAAATAACACAAAATCAATCTCAAATGGCAAAGTAAGATAGATAAAGGTTCTAGAATACCCAAGCTTAACTGGCTAAAATGCGCACTTTTCAGTGCTCATCAGAGCCCCAAACTTAAATATTGCTAGTCCTTAGCAATGAACTAGAAAGTAAAGGAATGAAATGAATAACTATACAAATATATACTAGAAAGCAATAAAATGATAGCACCACTTTCGTAGGGAACACGATTGCCTTTAACACATGCAACAAGCCTTTTAAACCCCTAGGTTACCCCTAGTGGACGAGTGAAGTCTCATGAGGGTTTGCAGAAATGATACCCACAAACATTAAGCTCATTCTTTCAAAAGAGGTACCAATATTGCAAACAAGCATTGTGAGAAAACTACCTCAAGTATGCAATTTTTCAACCCTTTTCCAAGCAATCTCCCAAAATCTCAACATCGAGCAACCAAATATGATCCTCCACACATCAAGAAAATGATTATACAAATCAAAACAACTCTAGAATCCTTTTTGAGTGGATCGGCATCAATGTGTTGCTATTTAAGCCAACTAAAGAATTAATCACATCCTTACCCTCAAACTAGTACACAAATCTAGTACCGATCATTAAGACAAAAAGTAGACCTTTTATTAAAGCTTTATTGATCTAGGTATGCTTATTCTTTTCACTTATATATATATATTTTATAGGATCAAAGATGGAAGTATAGTGATGATGACGATGACGATGAACAGTGACGGTGAGAGAGAAGGGGGTGAGGGTTTGAAGAGAGGGTTGGATCGATCTATGTAATCGATCTTGAAACCCTCGGTTTCTATTTTTAAAAACATTCACCGACAGAGTTCGATCAATCGAACCTCAACTAAGATCGATCGAACTTTCTCTTTCTTTTTTTCTTTTTTTTTTTTAAAATTAAAAACTAAAATTAAAAATTAAAATTGAAAAATAGAAAATATTTTTGGGATTTTTTTTAAAATAAAAATAAAATTTTTTTGGTATTTTTGGAAAATAAAATAAAATAAAAAATATTTTTGGATTTTTAAAAATTGAAAAAGTCAAAACAAAGTAAAACAATGAAATGGAGAAGTGAGATCGATTAGAACAAAATGTTCGATCGATTAGACAGAGAGCAAAAATATGCAGGTTTTTGGTTCAGAAATTTGGCTAAGTGTTGGAACTTGAGATCGATCGAACGTGAATATTCGATCGATCTGACAGAGAGGTGGTTTGGATGTAGGTTCTGCAGGCTCAAAAATATTCTAAGTATCAAGACTCAAGATCGATCGAAAGGATAGTTGAATCGATCGAAGCTCCTATGATCGATCTGATAAATTTTTCGATCGATCCGACAGAGAACAAAAATATGCAGGTTGGATGCAGGTCGAAAAATTTTTCTAAGTGTTGGCCGCAGATGGGAGTTCGATCGATCGAAATCCATAGTTGGATCGATCAAACTCGTACAGAATGCTCAAAAATGACATGAAAGCTCATGCAATCCTCACCAAAGTTCCTTTCAATGCATGTGAACCAAAAACAAATATCTAGACTTTGCAAGAAATGAAAATTTAAAATAGAAATGGGGGAGGAATAGGGTTTTGACACCCTACGACTGCTTTTGCTAGTCTTTAACGTCTCTAGCAAGACATTAAGCTCTTTTAGCCCGGATCAAAGATCTTGTTGCTCATCCCCTCCTTGACGGGGTGATAGATACCTTGAGCTCCACCCAACAAATGGTTCTTCGAAGAACTTATTGGATCAAACTCAAAAGAAGGTTTTGGTCCTTTGTCCAAACAATCAAAAATTTTGGGCTTCCATGCCCTTTCAAAGCAAGAATTTGAAACAATGGTCTTAGAATACAATATTGAAGATGGTCCCTTTGAAATATTAGTCTTACTTAAAAGCTCAATTTCTTCACATGGTTGGTCAATACATTTTTCTACAATATTAACCTCTCCTTAATACTTGTCAAATGAGTTAGGGGTTGGATTAAATATATTCAACTTCACTTTCATGTGGCCAAAAGAGATCTTCATTACCCCCATCCTACAATTGATGTTGGCATTTGAGGTTGCCAAGAAGGGACGGGCAAGGATAACTGGTATTTGTCTCTTAGGATTGGAAACCGGTTCCGTGTCAATGACAACGAAATCAACCGGGAAGAAGAATTTATCAATCTTAATTAAAACATCTTCAATGATACCCCTAGGCTTCTTAATTGATCGGTCGGCAAGTTGCAAAACTACCGACGTCGGTTTCAATTCACCTAAGCCTAGTTTGAAATAAACCGAGTATAGAAGAAGGTTAACACTTGCTCCTAAGTCAAGAAGCGCCCGATTAATGATATCATCACCAATGATGCATGATGTAGTGGGTGAACCGGGGTCCTTAAACTTTGGGAGAGTGTTGTGTTGCAAATTTAAGCTCCCTTGCTCGGTCAAAACCACTTTTCTTGGTGTTTGGCTTTTGTTCTTCCTCTTTTGGGTGCAAAGATCTTTTAATAAGCCGGTATTTGCTTGATTGCATCCAAAAGTGGAAGATTAACTTTCACTTGCCTAAACATTTCCAAAATTTCATTGGTCTTAACCCTTTGCTTCTCTTTTGAAATGGACCCTTTTAAGGCGTCCGGAAATTGAGCTTTTTCAAACACTTTTTCAGAATATTCTTTCAAAGCCTCTTTAACACAAGAAGTTTTCGAATCATGTTTCAATTCACTTTTCAACAAAATATTTTCACAATCATTTTTCAAAACTTCTTTTTCAAACACATTTTTCAAGACTTTTTTCAATGAATCATTTTCAAGATCACTTTGCAAATCACATTTTTTAGCTTTCTCATTCATAAGATCATGAACATGCAATGAAGGAGGAATAAAATGTGAAACAGGACGGGTGACAACTTGTGGTTGCACCGGTTCACTCTCTTCATTGGATATTTTAACTTGATTGTCCACAACTCTACCACTCCGCAAGGTGGACACCGCATTGACATGTTCTATGGTACACCCTTCCAATGAGGATTGGGTTTCCACAACACATTGTTGCTTGATTGGGGCATTCGTAGGCATCTTTCCCTTCTCTCTAGCATTAAGAGTGCTAGCTATTTGCCCTACTTGGGTTTCTAGCTTTGCAATAGATTGAGAGTGAGAATGAAGCAATTGTGTGTTTGCCTCTAAAGTGCCCAAAGCATTTAAAACTTTCTCTTCAAAAGCGGGACTTCTAGCATTACCTTGAGAATAAGATTCTTTGGGAAAATGAGAATTAGAAAATTGATTCCCTTGTGATTGATATGGCCTATAACTTAGGGATCCTTGGTTTTGAAGTGGAGGTGGAATGTACTTCCCTTGAAAACCGCCTTGGGAAGGGTTCGAGCCCTTTCCTTGGTTTTTTCAAGAGAAGTTCGGATGATTTCTCCAACTTGGATTATAATGAGTACCATAAGCATTTCCCCCTTGATTCACAAAAGTTGCATTGACTTGCTTATTAGGTTCGTTTTGCACTTGTCCATGAGGACAACGAGAAGTAGAATGAAGAACACTAGAACAAGTCATACAAGATTCATTTGATGCATGATGAGAATGGTTAGTGTAAGAAGATACTTGGTTCACCGAGTTTTGGTTAATAAAAAATTGATCAAACATTTGAGATAGAGATTTCATCTCCACGGCTATCTCATTAGAATGGTCGACTTGATGTAAGCCAACACTCTTCCTACCTTGTGTATTTCTACCATTCTTTGAAGATAATGTTCTATGTAATGAATTTTCACTCATGCTTTCATAGAGACGCCACATATCATCCTCATGCCTATCAATATAAGAGCCACCCATGGAAGCATTAACCATATCCTTGTAATTGTCCGATAAGCTCTCAAAGAAATATTGAACTAATTGCCATTTGGGCATGTCATGATGTGGACACGTCCTAAGAAATTCATTGAAGCATTCCCATACCTCATGAAATGTTTCCCCATCCCCACGTGTAAACTCTCTAATGGACGTTCTCATGGCATTGGTCTTTGAAACCGGATAGTACTTCTTCAAAAATTCTTGTTGCATTTCTGGCCAAGAAGTAATTGAAAAGGCCTAAGATTGTTGAACCAATATTTTGCCTTGTCCTTTAAGGTGAATTGAAAAAGTTTAAGCCTTAAGACTTCTTCCGACATGTCCGTGTATTTCACGGTAGAACAAACTTCAAGGAACTCATCCAAATGCTTGTAAGGTTCTTCACAAGGAAGTCCATGAAAGTTAGGAAGCATTTGAATGGTTTGTGCTTTGATTTCATAATGATGTGCTCTAAATGGTGGCAATTGGATGCATGTAGGTGCATTATACTTATTTGGCACATAATGGTCTCTTAAAGCAAGTGGTGGGTTAGCTACTTGAGGTGCGACATGAACACCTTGATTTTGAATTCCTTGATTAATAATGGGAGGTTGTGGAGCATACATTGGCCTTGGCATTCCCAATGGAACTTGGCCTTGTTGTTGAGGTTGGTGAATGTATGGCCTAGGAATGTCTAGTGGTACTTGCATATTCTCATTGTGCACATTAGGATGAAGAATGCCTTGTTGGTCTATGTGACCAAGGTCCTCAACATGATCATCATTATGGTCATCCATTGATAGATTGGTTCTTTATGAACTTCCTCTTCCCCTAGGATTTCTAACGATGGATTCAAGATGCAAATCTAAAGGGATAAGAGTGGGTCTCAATGAACGACGACCATGCATGCACAATAACAAACAAGCAAGCAAAACAAATGAATAAACACTCCACCTTCCAACAATGTAATTAGACTACTTCCACAAACACAATTCCCATGTTTGAAACAACAATGATGCAATGACAAGAAAAATGCCTCCACGCGGGCTCACGATTTATCTACAAATGAAATGCAGTGCCTCCACGTGGGCTCACGATTTAACTAAGGAGTTTGAGTAGAGAAAGTCTCACAAAGGTCCTATAGCACTTCAACTCCAATTTTAGCTTAGCTTAGCAATTTTTTTATTTTCACTTTTTAGCTTTTTCCTTCCCTTGCTTTGCTTTGCTTAATTATTCCTTTGCTTTGCTTCTCTTCAACTCAATGCACCTAGTCAAGTAAGAACAAACACAATAAGTAACCAAAATAAAAATAAAAATAAAGTAGAGACAGGATCAAAAGAGTACTAATCCTAATTGAATTCCACAAATTCGACGTTGCCAAATCAAATCAATCAATCCATCAATCCCCGGCAATGGCGCCAAAAATTGACCGGCTAGGGGTCGCCACGCCACAATCAAGCTTGGAGAGTGTGCATTAAGGCGAGGGCCAAGTTTTACATTTATAAAGCCACTACTACCTTCACTAAAAATATAGTTAAGGCAAGTAAGGATCATCCCAAGGGATTGTGGATGATGCTAGGGTTGAACTATGTTGTGGAATTGAGATTAGGGTTAGTAGGTGTAGGTCGAGTGATCAAGCAATGGTTGGTTGGTTGTTTAAACTAGAGAGCAACTAAATTAAACTAAGTATGAATGTAATAAAGAGTAAGTAAAAGAAAGAGAGAGGCCTTGGGGTTTAGAGATCACCACCAAGCAATGCATTTCTATACCATTAACAAGTGACTAATGAGGGTAAGGTGTGTTGCAATATTGGTGTGTGTGTGTGTAATTGGTTGGTTCAATTAGCAAGGATGACCAATTAAGCAAGTATTATCTAAACATCATGTGAAAGGCACAATATATCAAGCAATGAAGCATATATTGTCTAAACAACATGTGAAAGGCTCAATAGATCAAAACAAGTCATTAATTCTTTCATTAAGCTCACAATTCAAATACACCACAAGGTTAGTGACATATGCTACTTGCATTGAAAAGCATGAAACGTCAAACAACAAGCATGGATTGTACTCCCATTTAACACTACACTACAACTACACTACATTTACACTACTAGCATGAAAATAAACTAAGAGAAATGCACAATCCATCAAGGAATAAGTATGAACCATCAAGAAAATAACAAGAGCATTCCATTAAGCACTATGTTTTGACAATCTCTAGATCTATAGCATTAATACACATAGACATGCATCAATAACACAAGAAATAGAGACAAGCACATGAACATCTATTCTAGCATACATAGACATATGGATAGAATGAAATGATCAATTGAAAGCATTAAACCATATAAATCATTGAATAACAAGATCTATATATATCAAAGAGTCAAAACACGTATTACAAAACTAATCCCTCAATAATACACAAGATTAAGGTAAAGAAAGTATGCTTGGGGCTAACTCTAGCCCTAAGAGGATGTCTAGCCACTCATGGTGATGCTCCTCCAACCCTCAAGGGCAAGCTCTATGGATGAAATCTGCTCCTTGGAAGATGAAAGGCCTCCAATGGTGTCTCTAGCCTTCTTCTTCTTTTCTTCTACACTAAGAATAGTCTCTAAAGTTGTCTCTCCCAAATTGCTAATCCTCTCTCAAAAAGTGCATCATATTCCTTTTATAGGTAGGTGAAGTGACACACCAAATGAGCTGGGGTCGTGCAAGGCATATTCCCCAATGATTGGATAGAGGATGGAATGAATAAGCTGGCTTTTTAACTTTTTCGTACTGGAGGAAGTTCGATCGATCGAACCTGGGACTTGGATCCATCAAACTTGGCTAAGATCTATCGAACTAAGGCTGGATCGATCCAATTGGCTGAGCTTTTTGGGAAAAGACAAATTTGACATATTTTTGGAGATATTTTGGGAAAAGCACAAAAGTGGTTAGTAGGTGGTACAGCTGTGGATAAGATCAATCATTTGTATAAGGACAAGGGGTTCGATCGATCGAAGGATGATGCTGGATCGATCAAACTTTTGTATTTCTAAATGTGAACATCATGGTTTCGATCCATCTTGAAGTGCTGAGATCGATAAATGTTGGATCGATCGAACCTTCATCTTGGATCGATCGAACTTTGCTGCTTCCCACTTTTGGCTTCTTTTTGCTTTTTTCTTTCTTCACTTTGCTCCTTTCTTTGTTCAATCCCAGAATTGCTTCATTTAAGCTCTTATTTGGCTTAGTTAGCTTATTTTCGGGATAAGTGCCTGGAAATGGAAATAACACGAAATCAATCAAAAATGGCAAAGTAAGATAGATAAAGGTTCTAAAATACCCAAGCTTAACGGGTTAAAATGCGCACTTTTCATTGCTCATCAATCCTCGAGTATGTGTCAGCCGGCTGATAGCTGATAAGTGCCGAATATTGTATATTCAAGCGCCTAAATTGCATTAGTTAAGTCCATCGTTTGATTATTTAAGTAGATTATCTTCACTTGTGTGTATGTATATATTTGCATGTCCATTTGCCAAAAAAGGAGCAAAATCAAGGCTTTGTGGAGTTTTGGCCATCAAAAGGCACAATTCTGAATTTCTGGCAGCAATGGAGTCAGGACTTTGCTCGCCATTTTGACCTTGCAAACTCGAGAACTGGACTTACATTATAAAATTTCATATTTAGAGCTCTGAATCAGCTTTCCAAATCTTCAAGCGGTTTGTCATTCAGAGCTCAGAGCAGAGAGTTATGGCCTTGTTACCAGTGGTGCACAGAACTGCCTGGCAGCAATGAAATTCTGCCTTGATCTTCATTTTCGACCAACCATCCTTGAGAATTGGATCTCCATCAAAACATGAAGTTTTTTGAGCTCTGAATTCTCTTTCTAAATCTTCAAATGGTTCATCATTTGGAGTTCAGAGCGCAAAGTTATGGCTATTTTACCAAAGTAGGTCTGGGCGGAGCAAACCAAGCATAGGGCATTCTGGCCAATTTTTGAGTGCTCGAGGCCTTATTTCGAGTGCTCGAAATTAGGGCAGATTGCTTCACGAGATCAGCAGTGGAGTCAGGACTTTGCTCGCCATTTTGACCCAGAAAGCTCGAGAACTGGACTTCCATCATAACATGAAAGATTTAGAGCTCTGAATTAGCTTTCTAAATCTTCAAATGGTTCATCATTTGGAGCTCGGAGTAGAGAGTTATGGCCTCATTACCAGAGGTGTGCAGAACTGCCTGGCAGCACTGAAGTACTGCCTTTCTCCCCATTTTCGACCAACCAGACTTAAGATTTGGGTCTTCATCAAAACATGAAGTTTTTAAAGCTCTGAATTAGCTCTCCAAATCTTTAAACGGTTCGTCATTTGGAGTTCGGAGCGCAAAGTTATGGCCATTTCATTAAAGTAGGTCTGGGCGGAGCAAGTGAAGCATGGAGCTTTTTACACTAAATTCGTGTGCTCGAGGCCCTATTTCGAGCACTCGAAATTTGGGCAGTTTGCTCCACAAGACAGCCCACTTGTGCTCTGAAATTTCCAATTTTGGATGGCCTTCTTTTATGAGGTGGTTGGGGATGTTTTTGGAGGAGAGAGAGAGCCTAGTTTGGTGGTAGATAAGAGGGATAAGAGCCACACATTTCACATCATATATTCTAACAAGATAGAGGAGAGAGAGGAGAGCAAGAAAGAGGTGTTCTTCAAGCTCCAAAGAGGTGCACGAAAATGGAGATGAGGATGATGCTTCTTCCTTCTTCTAGCTCACCAATGGGCAACTAAACCTCATCTAGGGAGGTGATGAAACCCCTCCCTTGTAAGCATGTGTTAGTATAGTTTATTTTTGGGGATTACAATGTATTTTTGATAGTCTTTCCATGATTAAGAGCCTCATTTTTGTTGTAATGAATGTTGAATGTTTATAAATGATTATTGTGAGTTATTCATCTTGTCTTGGATGGTTACTTTTCTTAATCATATTGCTTGCACTTCCATGGTGACAATGGAAGTTAGATCATGGAATGGTTTTAATGGCATGGAATTGGAGAACCTAGATAGTTCATGGCTTCGGGTTTCCCTTTGATGGTCTATACTTGATTCTTTGTTTTATGTTCATTCACCATTTAAATTAGGGCTTGATAATCCTTGACTTAGTAAGCATGTTCTGAGCTACATTTTAGTTTAGGTAGTTGAGATTGGCGAGTAGTGTTACCTTGATTTGGATTACGCTATGACAGATTGGGATGATCTCTCCAGCCAGGATTTTATGTAGCAGAATGTGGATTATAAGCTGGTCTAGAGAATGCAGCATTCACTTGCTCCTGTGGCATAAGGCAAGTGTTAGTAAAATGGTTAGAATTAACACAGATGGAACAAACGTCCTTTGGCAAGGCAGTCTGTGGATTAGCAACAGGAGCAAAGCCAGATGATAGGATTTAATCGAACCTATGGTTCAAAGCTTCTATTTGAGCAGCTAACTCACTAGATTTGTCTACCTCAAAAATTTTTCAAGTTTATGCATTCCAGGTGAAGACCTAGATCTAGAGGAAGAAGTATGTTGCCCTGAGTTTCCACTTATTCCCAAGCATCAGCCGGACTCTTATGCAGAAAAGCTCCATTGCTAGAAGCATCAACCATATTTCTATAAGAATCTGTAAGACTATCATAAAAGATCTGTATTAAGTGCCACTGAGCAATATCGTGGTGTGGACACTTTCTTAGAAGATCATTATACCTCTCACATGCATCACGAAGCTGTTCTCCCGGGATTTGGGAAAATGTCATGATTTTTCTTCTCATTTGTGTGGTTTTACCCACAGTGTAATATTTCTTCAAGAACTCCTATTGCAACATGTCCCATAAAGATATGGATTTTGTTGGAAGGGACTGCAAGCAAGTTCTTGCTTTATCTTTGAGAGAGAACTGGAAAAGACGCATTCTAAATGAATCATTGGATAGAGTGGTCAACTTGGTAGTTGAACACAATTCCAAAAACACATCTAAGTGCTTATAAGGATCCTCTATTGCATACCCATGGAAGGTAGGAAGCATTTGGATCATAGCAGGCTTGATCTCAAAATGGGTTGCATCAGCATCCAAAAAAACAAAACACGAAGGGGAAGTGTATGTGATAGGAATGAAATGGTCCCTCAGTTGTGGTTGTTGTAGAGGAACAGGTGGTCCCCGTTCTCCATTACCATTACCACCCGGTGCATTACGTTACTCAGCCATACTTTAAGAGGAACTATCAATATTATTCAAGTGTTTTTTTAAGCTTTCTTAACTGACTTAAAGTTCTCTCTATTTCAGGATCATGCACTAAAGGTTTTGACTTTGTTTGGCGAGTTAACATGCACTGGTTCCACTAATCCTAATAGTAACAAAAAGAAAATATTCCAAGTAACAGAAAAGCAGAAAGAACTCACAAAAGGTTTAATAAACCGAAGCTTTTTCTCCCTTAAGTGTCTTTGTCCTCACCGCTAATTTGTACCAGAAAAGAAAAAGAAGTATAATGAGATATTAGAAAGTCCGAAGACTGGTAAACCAAAATAACTAATTAAAAACTAAACAAATTCTAATCTCCCCGGCAACGGCGCCAAAAATTGATATTGCCTCTCGCAATCGTACGATATCGTGTAGGATATAGCTCTATGCAAAGAGGATGTCGAACCCACAGAAAGATGGAATTTGTATTAGCTTTTAAATTAATTTCATGGTTTACAAATAACTTGGTTGGGGAGTTTGTTGGTTGTCATGATTTAACAAACTTGAAGTAAACAAAATATTAAATTAAAGCAAATTAAACTAAATTAAATTATCAGAGAGGGAAAATCTTAGGACTTTGACTTCACCACAACCGTTATACTATGGCTAATTGAATCAACTCTGGGACTTTAACCAATTCTATTTTCAAATGAACTGGACTCAGTAACATTCATTCAGTTTGTTGTTTTAAAGAAAGATGTTTTACAAGTTAGATAACTATAACCTATCTGCAATTAGCGTGGACTATTCACCTACCTACTTTACCTACTTTAACTACTGTGCGAATGAACCACCTTTCCTAAGCATAGATTATGAAAACGTTCTTTTGCAAAATATATTAGAACACCATTATATAACCTCTATTCTTGTGTCCGGCAGGGCTCCGTCCGATACCGTACAACAAGGTACGTTGAGAATAGAATATAAATTATTATATCTAAGACAAGGTAATAACAATTTATATTTTACTAAAGCATGAAAAACCACTTGAGTTATCTCAAGTGCTCATAGTCATATAATCGAGAAAATGTTATATATTAAAATAAACCCAGAGTCAAAACAATCAAACCTTAATATAACGTTCGGTTACATCAGTGCCCTAAGAAAGGGATTAGCTACTCACGACAAGGTTGGATAGCATCTGTGTTGAGTTCATCTCCATCGTGACGGGCTGCACTTCTCTTCTCAAGATTTACACTTTCAAGGTTGTAAGAACCCTAAAAGCCACCACACCTTCAGCCTTTTGAATAACACCGTAAAAGAGATTAAAATTCCAGACCTTTTCTATCAACGCTTTCGCCTTCTTTTATAGAAGAAAATATGTATTTAGTGGACTTTTAGGTCTTCTGGCCCAACTGGGATAAGATACGGCTGATAAAAGAGTAATCTAGCAGCTTTTAATCTGACATGTCATGGAATGCTCGAACTTCAGGAACAGACACTCGAGCTTTAAGGCTCACGCCTGAGCTTCAGGAACAAATGCTCGAGCATTTCTGGATGGATGCTCGAGCTTCAGTAAATGGTGCTCGATCATCAGATTGACACTTAGTCAGTTTTCTTCAACTATTTTCCAAAGCGTCTTTTTCTTCAACACTTAGAATATTTTTGGGTTGAACTCCTTTAACATTGCTTGATCCAAGCTTCATAGGCTCAAGCACTAGGTACGATGCTCGAGCACCTAGGGCTAAATACTCGAGCATCAATGTATGATGGTTGATCCTTTGTGGATATTGCTCGAATATGGAAGTGATGCCCAAGACTTGGGAGCAAAGCCTTCAATTAAAAATCAACTCATTAATTTCTGACGACACATGCTTAAGCTTCAGGGTCAAGGCTTGAGCACCCTTTATTAAGGCTCGAGCACCCTTGCAGTAAGGCTCGAGCATCAAGGTATTGATGTTAGAGTATCTGGGCCTTGTTGACTTTTCTTTTTTTCCTTGCTGTGATGCTCGAGCCTCAACACTAAGGCTCAAGCTCTAAGCTTGAATTGCTTCAAACTTCACCAATTTAGCTCTCAGCTTGCTCTGCATAACCGGCAATGACTCTGTAAGCTTCGATATCATCATAAAGTCTCGGTTTTAACCATTTATCTAGGAATGTTCCTACAAACACACATTAACCATAAATTAGTCTAATAATGGATATAAATATCACTTTAGGCCCTAACATATACGTACTTAGGGGCTCGAATATGCAAATATTCAACGCTCATCAATATTGTTTGTGCTTGTTTGCCTTAGCATGCTGTATATGCTTGTCGGCTTTAGTACATTGTATGTGCTTATATGTTTTAGCATGTTGATTTATGCTTATCTGCTTAGTATGTGGGTTATGCTTATTTGCCTTAGTATATTGCATATGCTTGTCATCCTTAGCATGATTGTATGATGTATACATTGACATGCCTTATGTGACTTTACTACTTTTGTGAGTATGTAGTTCGTTGCCATGTTACTTGGTAGCTGTTTATTTTTATGCCTTGTTTAGGCATTGCGGGTTGTCCTAGTTTGGTTGGTAGAGATTGATGTTAGGGCATTATCTCTTGGGTTCTATTACATCCCTTAGATACATTCTTGTCTTGTGGACTTTCTCCTAGGGTAGGAGAAATTCATTCTGTAAGGACCCCATGTCGGGAACCTTCTTGTCTGTTTTGATGGTTTGTGTGTTTCAAGACTTTAGTTTGGCGGTTGATGCGAGTAAAACTTATATGAGTGTATAATCGCAGTCCTTGTCTAGTGGAACAAGATGTGGGCCAGGGAGGCACCGTTTTATTTCCTTTTCCTTTATGGCTATCATCTCTTGGGGTCTTCGTGGTGACCTTGATGTGGTGACATCATTGGGGTCTTATTTCTGGCATCATGGGATGATGAGTCGGTTTGACTCGAGTCCTTCCTTGGGGATTGGGAGTTTTGTTTTCGTAAGCCTCAATGGCGAGGTCCTCACGTCTCTTTTTCTTAAAGTTGTGGTTAGGGATTTGATGGGTGCGTTGACCTAAGATCTCTTCCTATGTTGCCTTGGACAGCTTTTATAAGCTAAGGTTGGGATGTGAGTGTTTCCGTGTAATTAATTGCATTGGTGCAATCAATTACTCTCCCTCGTCATTGGAGTCTTGGGGTTGTGTTAGGGTTCTGATATGATCTTGTGCAGTTTTCATCGAACTCATCGGTGTCTTGAAAGGTGTTCACTTGTTGATGTTTGTAATGTCTAGTGTTGGCACTATTCATTACATCATTGGTTTGTTTTGAGTGGCGTTAGGACTCCACATTGGGTTTGAATCAGTCTTGGGAAAGACTTGCCGGCTCTTTGTTTCGGGAACCTTAGTGTTCATTTTGGGGAGATGATTCCTTTCCTCACGGTGAGAGATCGGACTTATTCGGGTTTTTGGGATTCACATTCGGTCAGATTGTCCCTTTGAGAGGTATTTTATCCCTTTTTACATATGATTTTGCTGGAGTGTTAATTGCATAGTCATTCCTACATATTTATATGCCTTATTGTTTTGAGCATGCCTTAGAAACATGTCAGGGGCTGTAACTATTTGGTAGTTATGTGATGATATAGATGATGTGTTTTTCATTTACTATATCTGCTTGTCATGCTAGCGTTATAGGTGATGTGTAGCGTGTCTATGATGCTTAACCCCTAGGTGATAGGTAGCATATTTGATTGCCCTTGTACACTATGTGCTTAGTTGTTTGGTGCGTGGATTTTCGTTTACGTTTAGTATACTTGTGCCTAGTATGCTTGTACGTTGCTTACTTCATTTCGTTTTGGTATAGTATACTGAGCCCGTATACTTGTATACCTTGGATTTTGTACTGTTTAGCATACTTGTGAATATATACTTATACATATACATATATTGCATTTTCATTTTGATATTTTTTTAGTATACTTATGAATGTACACTTGCATATGTATATATGTTTCATGACTAATTGTTTTATTAGTTCATTTCTTTTATCATTCCTGTATTGTACTTGGGATTGTATGACCTTGGTTGTTGGGATTATGTGTGTGAGATTGACATGGTGTCTTGATTCCTAGGCGTAGCCTTGTAGTAGGTCAGCTTAAGGATGACGTGGGGGATTTTGGGTGCGTTGTCTTGTGTGGAGTCATTATGACTAGGGCGATGGTGATGCTGTTTGATTTTGTAAAGTTCGATCCATTGGCTTGAGGGCATAGACTTGTCAGACATTGGATTAATGACTAGTGTGGTTGACAACGGTGTTTTGAGACTTTGGGCTATTAGTTTTTCTAATATTGAGGATTTAAGGCCTTAAGCGTAGCGGTGCCTATGACATTGTTGTCAGAGTTTTGGATTGGCTAGAATGGTTTGGCTGAACATCTTTGGACCATATCGCAACTCTCATAAAATTCCTAGTTTCTGTGGTGCTTTTGGTAATGATCATTTTGACGTTGATGTCATTTGTATCGATAGGTTTCACGGGTAAGCTTGTTGGGGGCAGGTGACGAGTTAGGGCTTTATACTGTCATGCTACCATACAGGTTATGTGTGGGTGAGTGCTAGTTGCCGTCGATGCTACCTTGCATTACCTAGCTAGTAATGTGAGTGTGGGCGGGCACTTGATGCTGTCGATGCTACCGCACCTTGAGTAGGTTGTTGGCGGGTTCTTGTCACTGTTCGTGTTACCATGTTGCTCCTAGTTGTATTCTTATTCTGATGTCTTATTGCCTTGATCTCTTTTGGGTGGTTGACATTAGGTTAGTATGTCAATTCGTTTGGAGAGGTGCCTCACTATTCACGATTTCGTGTCTCTTCGTTGATCTTGAGACCTTTGGAGTTGTCCTTGGGTACCTTATGATTTGTTCTTTTGGTGTGACCATGTCTACGGTCCTTGTTCGGTTCTTTTGGGAATGATCCTGATTTCGGGGACGGAATCTCTTTAAGGAGGGTAGGTTGTAATGACCCGGTCATTTTCTTTCCTTTCCTTTTTCTCCATTTTTACAGGTTAAATTTTTTTTCGTTGTAACCTCTCTTTTCATGCTCAGAGTTGGTTTTTGACTTCACGTACTTCCATTCTAGTTGGTTTCCTTGAAAAGCGTAGCTTTACTTTTGGAGAAAAGCTTGCCGGTTGTTTTTATTTCCCATAGGGGCGTGGATGAAGAGATTCTTCTGAAACGTTTTTGTTTCTTGGGGTGTTTTTTATAAATATCTTTTAAAGATATTTTGGTTTAGGGGTTTCTATGAAAATATCTTTTGGAAGTTATTTTCATTTGGGGTCACTTGCGCAGTGATCCTTTTGTGTAGGGGCCTTTATGCAATTAAGGAAAGTTTATTGCTAAGTGTCTCCTTGGGGCTTGAATTCTCGTACGGGATTCATTTTCACATTTTTTCAAGTCGTGTACTCTTAGAATTGTCTTGCGGTCGAACCCTACAGTTTTAGGGTTTTCAGCCCCAGTTAGCGCCAAACTTGTTTGGGGCATATCCCTCTACTCGGGACTCAGTTTTCGACGTAATTTCTTTTGTTGATCATATTTTCTCATTTCGGTTCTTTTTTGTTCTCGGAGTTTTTCCATTTGAGCACGTCTGCTCAAATTCTACTTTTCCAGACCCGGTGGAACCCATTCGGGGCACTTTTAGGGGTTTTCTATAAATAGGGGTCTCTAAAATGAATAGGGAGATATTTTCATCTCTTTTCCCTCTCTTGGCTGGCGGCCATGGAAGCCATGGGGCTGCCACCTTCTCTCTCCTCTTTTGGACTTCTTCCCTTCAGTAAAAAGTGGTGATGCCTTAGTGTTTATTGTTCGCCTTGACAAGGCCTTCGATTCCAACCAATTGGCATCCCGTTTTGGTCATTTTTTGAGTTCAGGTTTGAAGCCAAGTTAGGATTTTGGTAGGACTTCCTTGGTGTTTAATGATAACCTTATCCATTACAAAACCCCAAAGTTTCGTAGGATTTGGAGCGGTTTCATTTCGGTGGGGATTTGAAATTTTTATCTCAAATTAAGGTAGGGGATGTCATAGGTTTATATTTGAGTTGTATTGATTGTTTTGGTAGCTTATACAACTTGTATGCATGCTTTAGTTCAAGATCTAGAATTTAATTTGATTATTTTCTATGTTTAAGATTTAATTCTCATGATGGTATGCACCTTAGAATTAAATTGTGGCATGCTAGTAGATTAGGCCTTGGTATGTTTATCAACATATATTAAATTGGGAGCATTTGAATAAGAATTGCAACTTTTTTTAAAAATTTATCTTTTGTGAAAGTTTAATTTATATAGTTGAAACAAACATGAAATCAAATTATAATGTGGTATTAAAGTAGGACTTGGTATGTTCTTTAACGTATGTTAAATTGAGGACATTTGGAGTTGTTTAAAAATTTAGAGAAAATTAATTAATTAGCTTAATTAAATTTTTTTTAAGTGTTGTAGTCACTTAAATTGATGTTGGGTATAATATATATGAAGACCATGTTATGCCCTTTAACATATATTAATTTGAGCCTATTTGGAATTGATTTGGAAATCTAAAGATTTTTCATGTTAGGTTGATAACCTCTTGGAATTTAGTTGTTTAATTACCTTGCGAGCATATTACTAATTAGATGTAGAATTAGTATTTACGGCATTTTAAAATGGTAATTGGACTTAGCATGATATAGGATATCATTGTTTTGCAAAGCTTGTTTAAATATATCTTGTGTAGGTATATAGCTTGTTTAGAATATTACAGTTGATTACCTTGAAAACTTGTTACTAAATTGTAACTTATTTAGTACTTGTTGCTTAGGATGGTAATTGGGTTCAATTGTTGTGAAATATTTTTGTTTTGTGTATAAATTGCATATTGGAGACTTGACATGTCATATGCTATTTAGACTTGAGCTCTAAGAGAGGAATCAACCTTACTTGTGCATGAAAGATGGGTTTTATACATTATTGGATTTGATATAAGTTTGGTCTAACTTATTGATTTTGGTATAAGTATTGAACTTACTGATTTTGGAAAGCTTGTAAGGATATATTTCATATGATGGCTAGGGTTTGTCTCTAGTACGAAGACAAGAGTCTTCTAAGTCATAAGTGCGCACTAGATAGTAGCTTGTGGGTCATAGTTACCCAGAATAACTTATACAGGTGCGCATTAGGTAGTGCCTTGTGGGTGGTAATTACTCGGAAACATTTGCTTGGTCTAGAGACCGCATGTCCTAATCTTTCCACTTTTTGATTTAACATTCAATTTCAAGTTGTTAATCATGAATTACTTGTAGCTTGAGAATTAGTGCATGCTTATGTGATTAAATTCCATTTAGTATACTTGAACTTGTATACTTGTTTTGTTCATTTAAATATTATTTTAGTATACTTGAAACTGTATACATGCTTCACATATATTGGATCACATTTAACATACTTGAACTTGTATCCTTGTTGGTGTATCCAAACTCTAACTAGTATGCTTACGCCTTGTATGTTTCATTAATGTAATAGGATTTCAGTTTAGTATATTTGTGTCATGTATACTTGTCTTATGCACATTTCGTTTAGCTTAGTATACTTGATTTATGAGCACTTTATATATATCGTATACTTGTGTATGTATGCTAGATATTGATTATCTCGTTTAACATGACTTAGTATACTTGAAAATGTATGCTTGTATGTGGTGTATCATTTTTTAACCTTGTTTAGTAAACTTGAGCATGTATACTTCTATGCTGTAGTTCATTTCAGTTGCATGAGTAGCTTGTGATGATCCTTGAGGCTTATCTTTGACATAGATGCTAGGTGGCATGATCCTTTTGAATTGTTTCATGTTAATATGGTAACCTTGTAAAATGTTAGGCCTATGTATGCTCATCTCCTACGAGTAGCTTTATGTTACTCACCCCAAAGTTATCGGGGTCATTTTTCAGGTACAGGATTCATGATTTGGGAATTTGCAATTGCCTCGGGTGATATATAGAATTGAAGTTCTTTTAACTGTATTCTTGTTCACATGCAAGTGTTAGCATGTTTATCTTTTCTTTTGAAGTTGTTATGTAATGTTTGGTTTAACATGTCATTTTCAATTTCGGGTATGTAATGTGTGCCTAAGTACACCTTTTGACATTCACTTTGTATCTATAACATGAGGCCAAGGGCCATTAATTTTAAAAGTTCACAAGTATGTTTTTAAACTTGTTTCAGATCATTGGGAATGCATGTATAGCCTTAGGTTGGACTAAAAACTTCCCCACACATTACAGTAGCAGCTTCTGTTGCATTATGTTTTAACGTTCGGCTGATTTTTGTATTCTGTTTTGACGTTCGGCTGATTGTTACTTTTCGTTTCGTCATTCCGCTGATTGTTGCTTTCTGTTTCATCTTTTGACAGTCAGAACGCCTGACCATGTAAGTCCGAACAATTAGCCATAGGTCAGAATGCTTGACCATAGGTCCAAACGCTTGAACATTTAATCAGAACGCCTGACCATGTAGGTCAGAACGACCAACCCTTATAGGTCCGAATGACCAACCTTGTATGAGTGCCGAACGGGTGTTCAGCCTTGAAGAGTGCCGAACTAGCACTCAGAGTCGAAGAGTGCCGAACTAGCACTTAGTGTTGAAGAGTGTCGAACGAGTGCTCAGTGTTGAAGAGTGCCGAACGGGTGCTCGGTGCTTGGGCATTGGACATGCGCTCGTCCATGCCTCATAACCTTTCTTTCTTTTATTTGATCAACTTCTTCGTCCGGACTCTGAATCAAGTGATTCTTGAGTCTAACTTCATTCATTTTTTGTTGTTTTCTAATGGTGTGCACGGTGGCACCCATTTCAGTTTGGAATGATCATTTTGCCCTTGGTTTATTCCTTGGAGGGTTTTGAAACCCTAACCTCGGTCTCACTTCCGTTGTGTCACGGGACTCCTCGGAAGACCACTTTCGTGTCTTAGGGATGAAGTACATCTCTATTGACTTGTTTATGTTTTCCTTCCACATTTTGGATCCGTTTCGGGTCATTACAGGACACACTAGGTTTATAAAATCCATGGTCGTCAGAAATACCATTAGAGGCAAAAATAATTATGACTTTTTGCCTATCTGATCGCTCACATGAGTCATCTATGCGATCACTTGATCTGAAGTGGTTGGATACATGCTTAATCTATTCAGACAGTTGGAGCATCTAATTGGTTAGATCATGGAACTGATCGGTAGGATCAGATTCTGTTTCATCACGCTTTCTAAAATATGATCCATCTAATCAGTTACATCAATGAACTGATTGATCACTTGATAAATCATAAACTTTCAAGTTCACTGGATTCTTCATCCCATCGATAGTATGGGGTGATATGATCAATCACATCCTTTCATCTGATCAGTTATATAAGTGAAGTGATCGGTTACATGCTATGTCCAAAAAATTAAATCTTCACTGTTTTTGACATCGTATCGATACTATGTGGTGATCTGATCAATTACTTGGATCAATCTAATCGGTTACACCACTGAAATGATCGGTTACATCAGATACCATAGTTTTTCATTTTGTTCCATTTATCTGATCGGTCAAATGGATGAACTGATCGGTTATTTTAGCCATCTGATCGATTAGATTAGTCATCTGATCGGTTAGCTTAAGTGAGATTATATAATATGAAATGATGCAAGATGAGTGTAGGTTTGAGCCTTAAACCAAAAGCAATAAACTAACTTATCTTACATAAAATCTACTCTCACCATTCTATACTACCCCTACTGATGAGATATATATTCTCTTTTGTGCTCTCTATTCCATGGTGTTTCCATGCCTTATGCTCAACGATGTTCCTGTTTGTTGCATCTCAATATAGACATGTTAAATTCATTTTTCATATTTGATTGTAATCATCAAAATATTAAGAGATGTAAATTAAAGACATTTGTGCCAACAATCTCCCCTATTTTGATGATGACAAACAATAAATCAATAACGTTTAAAGTATTGATTTAAGGACATATATTTTCAATAAAGCTCCCCCTTAGTTCATGCATATACCCAAATATATATATTTGCCCCTTCGGACATCAGCAAAAAGGACAATATAATCCACATAAAGTTAAACATGAAAAAACTAAAATAAAGAGGAGTACCTGTTCAAATTGTCAGATGCATCAAGTAGCACATATAAAAATATATATAACTAGTAAAAAGAATCATCAGAATAGAAACCTTAGAGAGTGTGAATCAGTCTGGTACCACATTAGAGAGATTGTCGGTGGGGAATAACTGGAACTTTTCAACAATTGCTTGGAACAGGTCTTTCATCTATTCAAATTGAATGTTGTTGACTGCCATGCGCCGGTCAATAAGTTCATACACATTGTTAGCTCTTTCTTTAACAATTTGGAGGTCCATTGCTTGTTGATCATTGTTGTTAGTATTTGAAGTCCATGTTAGGTTGACCATGTTTTCAAGAGCAGTGACTCGATTGGATAGTGTCTCAATGGCGGCCATAGTCTGAAATTGCAACTGATCCATAAGAGCTATACTCTCAGCATGTTGAGTTCGAAGAAGCTCCATGATGATTTCAGTAGCCATGTTGGGAGGAGGAGGAGTAATAGATGGCGGAAATAGATCATCCAGGTTGTCAAGGCCAATGATACTCGCCTACTAGGATGGTGGTATGGGTGTAATGTTACCGATTTTCCCTATTTTTCAGGAATTTATTTAATTTTTCTGGTTTATTAATCCTTACCTTGTTTTACATGCCACATGGACCCCGAGGGGCGTTTTGGTCATTCGTTGAGCTGAGGGTTTTGGAAATTAATTTATTAAAATCATTTTAAGTCAATGAGAAGTGACGATATCTTTTTTAGAATTTTTGGGAAGTCGGGACGATTTCCAGACTCGGGAACTTCTCTCGATTTTCTCATCTTAAGTGAGGAGCGGCATCGGCATTTCACATGTGTGTGTGTATATATATATGTAATGACCCGGTCATTTTCCTCCCTTTCTTTTTTTGGTAATTTCTTTTTTTGTCCTTTTTCCGTATTTTGTCTTTTTCCCGTTTATCATTTTTCCTTGCATAACCTCACTTTTTGTGTTCGAATTTGATTCCGGCTTGGCATGCATCCATGATATTTGGTTTCCATGATATTTGTATTTTTACATTAGTAGAAAAGCATGCTAGTTGTTTACTTTTTTCGTGAAAATATTCTTGATTTTTGGGGTTTTAGTGTAATTATGTAAAGTAATTATTTTTCGTCTTAGGGACCATTTTGCAATTTAATTTGGAAAATATTTTGGAAAAGGACCTTTTTGCAATTTTTGGAAAGTGTGACAAGTGTCACACTCTCATGGAACCACTTGTTGGCATTGGGGTGGAGAGACTTGGAGGTATGATCTTGTGACACGTGGAGGGTGGGGGATTCATCCATTTGTTGGCCAAGGATAGATGCACTTGTTGGCTTGGATGGTTAACAAGTGTAGGCTTAGGATTAAGCCTAGGAAGGAGCCATAGATTTGTGACAAGTGTAGGCTCACAATTAAGTCTTGCATTGTGTGTGTGTGAGAAGTAGTGTAAGAGAAGATAATAAGTGGAGAAATACTTGATCCTCCACTCACCACATTCATTTGATTTTTCTCATTTCCTTTGTTCTTAAAACCCTAACCTAGCCACCATTGGAGAAAAGCTTGGTTTAGAGCTTATTTCTTCATTTTTGCTTCCTTCCACTCTCCTTAAACCTTTAACCTTGGGAAGTAAAAGTTTCCTCTTACTCCCCTTGTTTGGTTATCAATTTTGAGCTTGGTTGCTTTGGATTATAGAGATCCAATTATCTATTGAGGTAGGGGTGATAGTATGTTTATACTTCAAGTGTTTTAAGTCCTTTGGGGTTTAATATATATTGTGTACATGCTTTTAGAATTGTAGTATTGCATACTATAGGAAATCCTCACATTTGACTTAGGGTTTATTGATTTAAGCATGTATGATGTATATTTACCTTGTGCAAAATTATTAATGGTATATTGAATTCTTATTGATTTGAATTGCTATATTTATGGCGGTGATAATTATATATCCTTGTTGATTAATATTTGTGATTATTTTGGAAGTTTATTACTATAATGTTAAGATTTAGTATATAAAGCTTATTGTTGACGCATGATTTAAATTGATAAGTTGGCGATATTGTATTACACATTATATCATTACTTATCATTTGGAATGCCATTTTAGACGTGGAACCCTAAAACATGGCTTGTGTGGTTTCAAAATACTTTTGCATGGAAGGTGGTTTACACCAAAGGGCCTTTGGCCCAATGGTATAACCTCCCCATCTTTAAAGAAGAGGGGAGGGGTTCGAGCCTCAGCGTTGGCAAAACAGTGTGTGTGTTTGCTTTACGATCCAAAAAAAAAAACAAAAGTGGCTTATAAGCCTTGAATATTGTACAAAAGTTTTGAACTTAATAATGGTTTTGGATTCTCTTGGGACATTATTACAAATGACATGGCTAGAGTTTGACTCTAGTGCTGGAGGTATGAGTTCTCCCCATTTATAGTGCACATTAGGGTGGTTTTCCCAGTGTGTTAGTGCCCGAAATAACCGTTTAGGTCTTAGTTTACTCCGGGATTTGATGTCCAAGTTTTTCACTAATTGATTTCGCATTCAATTCCAAGTTGACAACCAATGCCTAATTGTGACTTGTAATTTTTGTTATTGGCGAATATATTGTTAAGTACATTAATGTTGATATTGTGTTGTTATAGAATCATTTAAGTTAGCTTAAGGTGATCCCTTAGAACACCTTGAACATAGTCGTTAAGTGGAATGATCCCTTGTATTCGTCTATATTGATCTTGCAATGATATTGAAAGTTTAGGGTATACGCATTTACTTCTTTCTACGAGTAACTTGATTACTCACCCTAATTGTGTGGGTTATTTTACAGGTAAGGAGACAATGTTATTGGATGCTCATCATCCTTATAGGCTTATGAGCAATTTGAAGTATTTTTGTATATTGACTTGCACTTGTTTAGCATGCTTTACTTTTGGATGTTATATTTTGGTATACCATGGATGTATGGTATTTTGCAAGCTAAGATGGCTTCTTTAGTGTGTAATGTGTATCTAAGTATAATTGGTGATGCTCATCTTGTATGTATAACATGAGGCCAAGGGCCATTAACTTTAAAGTTTCTAAGTATGCTTTGAAACTCAAGTTTAGTCATTATAGCATATTTTGTGAAAAAAATGGAGGTTTGGTATGTTGAATTTTGAAAATGAGTTGTAATGAGGCCGTAGGCCATTGTAGCACATCTACTATATCATTCTACATTTGCGGGCATGTTCATATCTCATAAAACTGTTAAGTTTCATCTTTTGACTATTTTTGGGATGATTTATGGATTTTTATGCAAAAATTCATGCATTGAGTTGATTTAAAATTGCCGTTTGATTTAACATGTTGAGAATGCTTGTATGAGGTTAGGAAGTGTTTTTAAACTTGTTTTGGATCATTTGGAATGCATGCATAGCTCAAAGGGTAGACCAAACACATTTCCCACACATTGCAGCAGCAACAGCTTTTGCTGTTGTTTGCTACGTCGGTCAGCTGATGAGAGCCATCAGTCGGCTGACACATACTCGAGGATCAGTTCCAGTAGCCTTTTTAGTGAAAAATGTCATTTTGGCCAACTGATGATTGGGGTTCGGCTGGCTAATGGTTGAGTTTCGGTCAGAAGATCCTCCTTGGAACCTTTCCTTCTTCGTTTTCTTGGACAACCTTATTGTACCTACTTTAGAGGGCCATATCTCACTCATTTTTAATCCAAATTGGGTTGTTCTTGAGTCTAAATTCAAAAACTTGAAGTTAGATTTCCAATGGTACCAACCAAAAATCAAAACTGAAACTATAGTGTGAGTTAATTCAGTTTTAGTGGGATAGGCTCGTGGTATCTGTTAAACGGAGAATACCATTTCGTTCATTTTCATATCTTTTCTATTCGGACTCTGAATCAGTCGATTCTTGAGTCCAACTTCATTCATTTTTTGTTGTCTTTCGAATGGTGTGTAGGTTGGCACCCATTTTTGTTTCAAATGACCATTTTACCCTTGGTTCATTTATTTTCAGATTTAGAATCTTTGCTTCAGAACTTGACTCATTTGAGTTTCGTGGCTTCATGGGGAGTCATTTTGTTGCCTTAGGGATGACGTACGTCTCTAGAGGTCATTTTACATCTTTCGCTTTTACATTTTAGATCTATTATCGGGTCATCTTTTGGTCATCACTGACGCACCGGGTTTACAAAACTTGGGCCGTCATAAGTGGTATCAGAGCTCCTAGGTATGAATACCTTAGGACAACGGGTTTTGGGTGCATATCATGGTTTTTTTGATCTACTTTGATATATTCACATGCCTTTGATAACATGTTTTGGCATTGTAACATGTTTACGTGTTTCTTAATAGCACGCTTGGTATTTGACATGTCTCTATGCTTATATGCTTAAAAGCATCTTTGTTTGACATATATGCTTATTTGTTTAAGTGTTTAACTATTTAAAGGTCTTTCTTTGATTGCTTTAGCATGACCGTATGTTGCATACCTTGTCTTGTTTTATGTTTTGTGCACTCATAGTGTGAGTTGCATTCGGTCATAATAACTTATGTTATTATTGACCTCTTTCCTTTCATGCATTTAACGCCATGGTTGTCACACATGGAGAGTTTTCACGTTAGGGAATTGAGGAACAGGTGGATAACACTGAGCTTACGAAGGGTCCGGGAACGCCCAGGATTCTAGTTCGTGGTGTGGATGCTAATCCGCCGTGGGCACCGACTTACGAGGAGCGGGAGGCTCAG
Organism: Cornus florida; assembly: GCF_030987335.1. NCBI lineage: Eukaryota > Viridiplantae > Streptophyta > Magnoliopsida > Cornales > Cornaceae > Cornus > Cornus florida. The sequence continues at coordinate 52,408,434 of NW_026775574.1, read as the reverse complement.
GGAATCAATCAGGGGATCGCTGAGTCTCTACAGGAATTGATGAGCAGGAAGGTGGCAGGGATACAGATTTTGGCACCGGCACCGGCACCGATAGTCAATGAGACACTGGAGTACTTCATACGACTATAGAGGGTTAATATTGATGCATTTCCAGGGAGTTCAGATACGTTAGTCTCAGAGGCTTAGTTTAACCTTATGGTTCACAAGTTAGACAGTATGGAGGTACCCATGGACAGGTTGAGGATTTCTTTGATTGCCTCTATGTTCATGGGAGATACAGATATCAGGTGGAGGTCTAGACCAATGTCCATAATGTTGAGTTGATGACTTGGAATGAGTTCAGAGATTTATTCTTCGAGCGCTTCTTTCCGAGGGCTATGAGGCGGGAGATGAGGATATAGTTCATAGGTCTTTATCAGGGCACTATAAGTGTTAATGAGTATGAGACACGATTTACCTCTCTCTCTCATTATGCCGAGGATATGGTAGCGACAGATGAGGCTAGGGTAATGAAGTTTTAGGATGGACTACATCTTGACATCAGGCTATGGGTCTCAATTATTCACTTGAGGACTTACAAAGAGGTGTTCCAGAGGGCTATACTAGCTGAGGTAGAGGAATGGGATCAGTCACAGATCAGGGGTTCACATAAGTAGCCTCGTGGAGATAATCCATCATCTTCCGGGAGTCAGATGAAGAAGGCTAAGGCAGGAAACAATACATACTCACAGGGGGCACCATAGCACATTCATTCTGTACCCACAGTCCCTGTATCTTTGGGATCAGCTCGGGTTGTGATCTATCACCATTGTCAGTAGGCGGGGCACATCAAGCATCGCTGCCTACAGCCTCGACCACAGTCCAGTCAGACTTTAGTTTTTACGAGGGTAGGGTAGGGAGCTTGCTTCTATTGCAGGCAACCAGGTCATCTTAAGAAGGATTGCCCGAAGTTGTTAAATAAGTCATGTAGCGGCACAGATTCACAGATGGTACCGGCACAGTCTGCAATGGTTCAGTCCGGTTTCAGAGTTCTTCAGGCACCACAGCCAGTGGCGCCAATTGATAGTTATCCAGCCAGGGGCTCTACACCTACTACTTCTACACATCAGTCAAGCTATCGTAACAGTTCACGACAGGGCTCAAGGACGAGCCTACGCTCTTCCACAGGCGGATGCTTCCATAGGGACGTCTTCAGTTTGAGGTATCTTTATAGTTTTCAGTTCTTGGGCACGGGTTCTTATTGACACGGGTGCATCACATTCTTTCATTTTTGCATCATTTGCACATTCATTGGGTCTGGGAGTCACACTTTAGGATAGTTTTCTCTGTGTTGACACACCAGGGGTCCAGTGTCTTTGGATCATGTTTATCGAGGTTGTGCTATTGAGATAGCTGGGCGAACCTTAGAGTTCAATTTCACTATTGTTGACATGATAGGCTTTGACGTCATTCTCATAATGGATTGGTTGTCATTCTTTCGGGCTACGACCGATTGGTTCCGCGGGAGGGTGTCCGTTTGCACTCCCAAGGGAGATTGTTTTCATTTTGTGGGAGATCGGAGTGATTCCCACCCTGTGATGGTTTTCAGCATTAGTGACTAGAGTCACCACTGATCTTACTTTGCTAGTTTGCTAGTTGATGAGGATAGAAGTTTAGGCCATGTTCTTCTGGTAGTTATTGAGGATTTTGTTTACGTCTTTCCAGAGGAACTGACAGAGTTACCTCCTTTATAGGAAGTTATTTTTGCCATTGATGTCATTCCCGGTATAGCACCCATCTCTATGGCACCGTGCCGTATGGCACCGGCGGAGCTTGATGAGCTGAAAGGTCAGTTGGATGATTTGAAAGCTAAGGGCATTATTCGTCCTAGTGCTTCACCAAGGGGAGCACCAATTCTTTTTATAAAGAAGACTGATGGATCTTTGAGACTTTACATCAATTATCGCAAGTTGAATCATGTTACGATCAAGAACACGTATCCTTTGCCTAGGATTGATGACTTATTTTATCAGTTGAAGGGAGCGACATGCTTTTCGAAGATTGATTTGAGATCAGGTTACTATCAGTAAGGGTTAAGGATGAAGATATATCTAAGACCGCTTTTCTTACGCGGTATGGCCATTATAAGTTTTTGGTGATGCCATTTGGTTTGACCAATGCGCCAATAGTTTTTATGGATTTGATGAACCATGTATTCAGTGACTATCTTGACAGATTTTTGGTGGTGTTCGTTGATGACATTCTCGTGTACTCAGCTTCGAGGGAGGAGCATGAGTATCACTTGAGAGCAGTTTTGCAGATCCTTAGGGATAACCGATTGTATGCCAAGTTCAAGAAATGAAAATTTTGGCTACTAGAGGTGAAGTTCCTTAGAATGTTGTGTCAAGGGGCGGTGTTGCAGTGGATCCGTCGAAGATTGAGTCTGTGATGGATTGGGAACGTCCGTAGACAGTGTTTGAGGTTCGGAGCTTTCTTGGCCTAGCCGGCTATTACCGAAGATTTGTTCGGGATTTCTCTTGTCTAGTGGCATCTATGACTCGACTGACTCACAAGGGAGTTAAGTTCATATGGAATGAGGCTTGTAATTTTGTTTTTCAGGAGTTGAAGGTTAGATTGACATCAGCTCTAATTTTAATCATACCTGAACATGGTTTGGGTTATTTGGTCTATTGTGATGCTTCGCAAGAAGGTTTAGGGTGTGTCCTGATGCAGACTAAACGGGTGGTAGCTTATGGGTCTCGATAGTTGAAGATTCATAAATTGAACTATCCGACACATGATTTGGAGTTGGCAGCAGTTATCATTGCCCTGAAAGGGTGGAGACATTATTTGTACGGAGAGAAGTTTGAGGTTTTCTCCAATCACAAGAGTCTCAAATATCTCTTCTCTCAGAAAGATTTGAATTTGAGATAGCGTAGATGGGTCGAGTTTATGGAGGACTACGACTTTGAGTTGTAGTATCATTCAGGAAAGGCCAATGTGGTGGCCGATGAATTGAGTAGGAAGTCACGGAGTACTCTTGCTAGCATTTTCGTCCACAGATGGAAGATGCTAAAAGAGCTTGCAAATTATGGTTTATAGTTGTATGACGATGTTTCACCGGCTATCCTGTTTAGCCTTGTAGTTTAATCAGCTCTAGTTAGCAGAGTTATTAAGTCATAACAGGAGGATGGGGAGATAAAGTCCATCCACGTTCGGATTTCAAGCGGCGAGAATGTAGAGGGTTAGAACTTACATTCAGATAGTGGTCTCAGGTATAGAGGGAAGATGTTTGTTCCTTTGTCTTGTCGTGACGTTGTTCTTCGGGATTTTCACCTTTCTCGACTCGCAGTTCATCATGGTGGTACGAAGATGTATCATAATTTACGAAGACAAGGCAGGGAATGATGCCGTTTGGGATGAAACGGGATGTTTCTCAATTCATAGCTAAATGCCTTACTTATCAGCAAGTGAAGGCATCAGAGACCGGTAGGTTTGTTGTAACGACTACCAGTAGCAGAATAGAAGTGGGAGCATATTACTATGGATTTCGTGACAGGACTTCCGAGATCCAAGGCAGGGAATGATGCCGTTTGGGTAATTGTTGACAGATTGACTAAGACGGCTCACTTTTTGCCTATGGTAGTGACATATGATGCAAAGAGACTTAGTGAATTGTATGTACGGTAGATTGTCAGGCTTCACGGGGTTCCAGTATCTATTGTTTCGAATAGGGATCCCAGATTCACATCTCACTTTCGGCAAAGTTTTCAGTAGGCTTTTGATATGGGGCTTCATTTAAGCACAGCATTCCATCCTCAGACTGATGGTCAGTCGGAGCGTACCATTAAGATATTAAAGGATATGCTACGGGCTTGCATTTACGATTTTGGGGGTACTTGGGAAGACTACTTACCCTTGGTTGAGTTTGCCTACAACAACAGTTACCAGACCAATATTGGCATGGCACCTTTTGAGGCGTTGTATGGCAGACCTTGTAGATCTCCAGTTTGTTGGACTGAGGTAGGTGATACAGTCGCCTTGGGTCTCGATATTGTCCTTGAGACTACAGAGAAGATTAAGTTGATTCGACAGCGGTTTGCTACAGCTCAAAGTAGGCAGAAGAGTTATGCTAATAGGAGGAGAAGATCCTTGTGTTTTGAGGTAGGGGACCACATCTTTCTCAAGATTTCTCCATGAAAGGGACTTATGAGATTTCAGCAGATGGACAAGTTGTCTCCTAGGTTCATTAGTCCATTTCAGATTTTGGAGCACGTCGGTGAAGTTGCTTATCGTTTGGCGTTGCCGCCAGACTTGGATAGGGTTCACGACGTTTTCCATGTCTCTATGTTGAGAAAGTATAAGCTGGATCCATCGCATGTTTTACAGTAGACAGATGTTATTGTTGATGAGGACGTGACCTACGAGGAGGTCCAGTCCAAATTCTTGATTCACCGAAGCAGGTCTTACGGACCAATACCATTCCATTAGTTAAGGTCTTGTGGAGACATCACGGCGTTGAAGAGGCTACCAAGGAGCTCGAACCGAGGGTTCGCTCTTGGTATCCCAATTTGTTCTTTCTTTCAGGTACGACTTGATTTCGGGGATAAAATCCTTTTAAGGAGGGTAGGTTATAATGACCCGGTCATTTTCCTCCCTTTCTTTTTTTCAGTAATTTCTTTTTTCGTTGATCATTTTTTCTTGCATAACCTCACTTTTTGTGTTCAGATTTGATTCTGGCTTTACATGCATACATGATATTTGATTTCCATGATATCTGTATTTTTATTTTCATAGAAAATCATGCTAGTTGCTTACTTTTTTCGTATAGGGCATGGATGCTTATTTTCTTGGAAATATTCTTGATTTTTGGAGTTTTAGTGTAATTATGTAAAGTAATTATATTTCGTCTTAGGGACCATTTTATAATTTAATTTAGAAGATATTTTGGAAAAGGACCTTTTTATAATTTTTGGAAAGTTTGACAAGTGTCACACTCTCATGGAGCCACTTGTTGGCATTAAGGTGGAGAGACTTGGAAGCATGATCTTGTAACATGTGGAGGGTAGTGATTCAACCATTTTTTGGCCTAGGATAGGTGCACTTGTTGGCTTGGATGGTTGATAAGTGTAGGTATAGGATTAAGCCTAAGAAGGAGCCACGGATTTGTGACAAGTGTAGGCTCACAATTAAGTCTTGTATTGTGTGTGTGAGAGAGGTAATGTAAGAGTACATAGTGAGTGGAGGAATACTAGATCCTCCACTCACCACATTCACTTGAACTTTCTCATTTCCTTTGTTCTCAAAACCCTAACCTAGCCACCATTTTAGAAAAAGCTTGGTTTAGAGCTTATTTCTTCATTTTGGCCTCCTCCCACTCACCTTAGACCTTTAACCTTGGGAAGTAAAAGTTTCCTCTCACTCTCCACTTCAAGACCCTTGTTTGGTTATCCATTTTGAACTTGGTTGCTTTGGCTTATAGAGATCCAATTCTCTATTGAGGTAGGGGTGGTAGTATGTTTTTACTTCAAGTGTTTTAAGTCCTTTGTGGTTTAATATATATTATGTACATGCTTTTAGAATTGTAGTATTACATATTATAGGAAATCCTCACATTTGACTTAGGGTTTATTGTTTTAAGCATGTATGATGTATATTTACCTTGTGTAAAATTATTAATGGTATATTCAATTCTTATTGATTCGAATTGCTATATTTATAGTGGTGATAATTTTATATCCTTATTGATTGATATTTGTGATTATTTTGGAAGCTTATTACTATAATGTTAAGATTTAGTATATAAAGCTTATTGTTGAGGCATGATTTAAATTGATAAGTTGGCGATATTGTATTGCATATTATATCATGATGAGGACTTGTCATTTGGTATGCCATTTTAGACTTAGAACCCTAAGACATGGCTTGTATGGTTTCAAAATACTTGTGCATGGAAGGTGGTTTACATGCCTTGAATATTGTATATAAGTTTTGAACTTAAATATAAAATTGGATTCTCTTGGGACATTGTTACAAATGACATGGCTAGAGTTTGGCTCTAGTGGGGGAGGTATGAGTTCTCCCCATTTATAGTGCGCACTAGGGTGGTATTCCCAGCGGGTTAGTGCCCGGAATAACCGTTTAGGTCTTGATTTACTCTCGGATTTGATGTCCAAGTTTTCCACTAATTGATTTTGCATGCAATTCCAAGTTAACAACCAATGCTTAATTGTGACTTGTAACTTTTTGTTATTGGCGAATTGATGTTGTTAAGTACATTAATGTTGATATTATGTTGTTATAGAATCATTCAAGTTAGCTTAACATGATCCCTTAGAACACCTTGAACATAAACGTTAAGTGGAATGATTCCTTGTATTTGTCTATATTGATCTTGCAATGATATTGAAACTTTAGGGTATACGCATATACTTCTTCCTACGAGTAACTTGATTACTCACTCTAGTCGTGTAGGTTATTTTACAAGTAAGGAGACAATGTTTTTTGATGATCATCATCCTTAGGGGCTCATGAGCAATTTGAAGTATTTTTGTATATTGACATGCACTTGTTTAGCATGCTTTACTTTTGGATGTTATATTTTGGTATACCATGGATGTATGGTATTTTGCAAGCTAAGATGGCTTCTTCAATGTGTAATGTGTATCTAAGTATACTTGGTGACGCTCATCTTGTATGTTTAACATGAGGCCAAGGGCCATTAACTTTAAAGTTCCTAAGTATGTTTTGGAACTCAAGTTTAGTCATTATAGCATATTTTGTGATAAAAATGGAGGTTTGATTTGTCGAATTTTGCAAATGAGTTGTAATGAGGCCATAGGCCATTGTAGCATGTCTACTATATCATTTTACATTTTGGGCATTTTCATATGTCATAAAACTCTTAAGTTTCATCTTTTGTCTATTTTTGGGATGATTTACGGATTTTTATGCAAAAATTCATGCATTGAGTTGATTTAAAGTTTCCCTTAGATTTAGCATGTTGAGAATGCTTGTATGAGGTTAGGAAGTGTTTTTAAACTTGTTTCGGATCATTTGAAATGCATGCATAGCTCAAAGTGTAGACGGAACACAATTCCCACAAATTGCGGCAGTAGCTTTTGCTGCTATCTGCTACGTCGGTCGGCTGATGAGAGCCATTGATCGGTTGGTCAATTAAACATCAACCTTCGCAATAGCACGAATCATTGTAAAATAGGGCTATTGGTCGGGTAAGTCGAACAACTGGGACTGCGCTAGTCTATGGCAACCTAAGTGTCTAGAATTGTTCTTAGAATGATAAGGGGTTTATAGAGGTTTTGTTGGATGTCACTTAAGCTAGGAAATTAAAAGTGCATAAAACAATAAATTACAAGAATTCAAGGGAGTGAAGTACAAGTAAAGAAGGCTAGGGAAATGAATCCACCTCCATCCCTATACACATGCTAGGTTAAGATTAATTTAAGGGAAAAACAACATATATGATATTCATGAAACATAACAATACTAGGTTGCTATAATATCCTCAAGAAGTTCATTTAAATAGGAAGGCAAGAATAAACCATCAAAGGTTCACATGATCAACTACCTAAACTGAAATGTAGCTTAGAACATGCTTACTAAGTCAAGGATTATCAAGCCCTAATTTAAATGGTGAATGCACATAAAGCAAAGAATCAAGTATAGACCATCAAAGGGAAACCCTAAGCCATGAACTATCTAGGTTCTCCAACTCCATGCCATTAAAACCATTCCATGATCTAACTTCCATTGTCACCATGGAAGTGCAAGCAATATGATTAAGAAAAGTAACCATCCAAGACAAGATGAATAACTCACAATAATCATTTATAAACATTCAACATTCATTACAACAAAAATGAGGCTCTTAATCATGGAAAGACTATCAAAAATACATTGTAATCCCCAAAAATAAACTATACTAACACATGCTTACAAGGGAGGGGTTTCATCACCTCCCTAGATGAGGTTTAGTTGCCCATTGGTGAGCTAGAAGAAGGAAGAAGCATCATCCTCATCTCCATTTTCGTGCACCTCTTTGGAGCTTGAAGAACACCTCTTTCTTGCTCTCCTCTCTCTCCTCTATCTTGCTAGAATATATGATGTGAAATGTGTGGCTCTTATCCCTCTTATCTACCACCAAACTAGGCTCTCTCTCTCCTCCAAAAACATCCCCAACCACCTCATAAAAGAGGGCCATCCAAAATTGGAAATTTCAAAGCACAAGTGGGCTGTCTCGTGGAGCAAACTGCCCAAATTTTGAGTGCTCGAAATAGGGCCTCGAGCACTCGAATTTAGTGTAAAAAGCTCCATGCTTCACTTGCTCCGCCCAGACCTACTTTGATGAAATAGCCATAACTTTGCGCTTCGAACTCTGAATGACGAACCGTTTAAAGATTTGGAGAGCTGATTCAGAGCTTTAAAAACTTCATGTTTTAATGAAGACCCAAATCTCAAGTCTGTTTGGTCGAAAATGGGGAGAAAGGTAGTACTTCAGTGCTGCCAGGCAGTTCTGCACACCTCTGGTAACAAGGCCATAACTCTCTGCTCTGCACTCCGAATGATGAACCGTTTGAAGATTTAGAAAGCTAATTTAGAGCTCTAAATCTTTCATGTTATGATGGAAGTCCAATTCTCGGGCTTTCTGGGTCAAAATGGTGAGTAAAGTCCTGACTCCACTGCTGATCTCATGAAGCAATCTGCCCTAATTTCGAGCACTCGAAATAAGGCCTCGAGCACTCGAAAATTGGCCAGAATGCCCTATGCTTGGTTTGCTCTGCCCGAACCTACTTTGGTAAAATGGCCATAACTTTGTGCTCTGAACTCTAAATGATGAACCGTTTGAAGATTTGGAAAGCTAACTCAGAGCTCTAAAAACTTTATGTTTGGTGGAGATCCAATTCTCAAGGATGGTTGGTCGAAAATGAAGATCAAGGAAGAATTTCATTGCTGCCAGGCAGTTCTGCACACCTCTGGTAACAAGGCCATAACTCTCTGCTCCGAGCTCTGAATGACAAACCGCTTAAAGATTTGGAAAGCTGATTCAGAGTTCTAAATATGCTATTTTATAATGGAAGTCCAGTTCTCCAGTTTGTAAGGTCAAAATGGCAAGCAAAGTCCTGACTCCACTGCTGCCAGAAATTCAGAATTGTGCCTTTTGATGGCCAAAACTCCACAAAGCCTTGATTTTGATCCTTTTTTGGTAAATGGACCTGAAAATATATACATACACACAAATGAAGATAATCTACTTAAATAATCAAACGATGGACTTAACTAATGCAATTTAGGGCGCTTGAATATACAATATTCGGTGCTTATCACACCCCCAAACTTACATTTTGCTAGTCCCTTAGCAAAACTACAATGAAAAACTTAATGAAAAGATAACTATGGGCATGCTACTACAAAAATATCATCCATGGTAAAATGAGATAGATACATAGCTCAAATACAACTTAAAACAGACAAAAACTGGAGATGGGGTCATTGGGAAAACTACCTTGCATATATGAAGCATTGATACAAAAATTGGCTAAATACATTTCCACATACATGCATCAACATCATCGTCCATATAAATAACTCAATTGTCATCTTTTAATTGGAAATCAACTCTACTTCAGTGAAAGTGAATTGGATTCTCAACATGCGGCTTTTACTTTCTTTTCCAATTCCCAAGCACAAGTTTTCAAATCATTGAATTCCCCTTTAAATGAGGTCCCTAAGGCATGATTTTATTTACAAGACAACTTTTGTTGCTTGTTGACAATTTATTGCAACTCATAAGCGAAACATAGAATGGTTGTGCAATGCTAAAGTCCCTTAAGCTTTCTAACCAACCTATGTAGCAAGCGTTAGGCCAACAACTCCCAAACCAGATGGCTTTAGGGTGTTAAGTGTAGAGACACTCCAAAGGGCTTAATAGCTCAAGTTGGAAAGGCTATGAACTCTAGCGAACCATGTTTATTACAATTTTTTTGAATGACCATGCAATGTTTAAGTCCTTTAAGCTTTCTAACCAACCATTGTAGCAGGCATTAGGGCAACAACTCCCAAACCAGACGGCTTTAGGGTGCTAAGTGTAGAGACACTCCTAGGGCATAATAGCTCGAGTTAGAAAGGCTACGAACGTCAACTGGTCATTTTTTTCTTTCTTTCTCAGTTTTTTTTTTTTTTTTTTTTTTTCAACTTAAATCATGCCAAAGATATTCATCTATCAGGTTCATCAAATCAGATTAACTAGGCCAAGGTCAAGGTTGATCAAGTTGCATGCCTCACAGTTAAGTTTCCAATATGCATCTGTGCATTGTGAAGCTTATAAGAGTGTAAATCCAGCAAGAATCTAATTGAGACATTTATACGGACTAATTTGAATCTACATGATCATTTCAACTCAAATTTTCTTTATTTTCAAAAATGTCAATTGCTTCTATACACAAGGTATTAAACATATGCTTCATCTCCAACTAGTGTCAAGTTATACTATCATTGCTTAGCAAAAATGCAAAACCAAAAAATGCATAAATGCACCCCCAAACTTGAAGAACACATTGTCCTCAATGTGTAAAGATAAGCATACCAAAATAAGAGCAAAGGGGGAAAAAGAACAATAATACCAAGTGGAGTGACGACGACGTAGATGTTCAGCCATGTGAGTGCGCAACGGCGTCCCCCAAACTTGGATATGAAGACCTATCAAAACACAACTAATGTACACAGGTAAAAGCATAGGTCTCGTAAGAAAAACCAAAACAGAAATTAAAACACTAACCTAAATTTTAGTGCAAGATAAAAAATCCAAACAAAAGACAAATGCTGACATTAGCCACAAGCGTAAAATGCAAAACAAAATAATGCCAAAAAAAATTTATTTATTTATTTAGTATTATTATTATTATTAGTACTATTATTATTATTATTATTATTATTATATATATATATATATATATATAGTGGGTTGGGGTGAGGGTGGTAGTGAGTGAGGAGTTTGCATGGATGGGTTGGTTTGTGCTGTGAATGGTGGAAGATGCCGAGAGATGTGTGCCTGCAGGAGGGGTGCCCAAGCATGGTGGTATTGGGTTGTGGGTTTGGTTGGTTGATGTTGGGGTTGAGAGGAAGTTGGTTTAGTGTTGAGAAGATGGGCTGCAGAGATGCCGAGAGGGTGGGGAAGGTTTGTGGGTTATGGGAGTTGGTTGCTTGGGGGTGGTGTGTGCATGGTGTTGAGGGGGTGGTTGTGCTGTGGAGAGAGAGAAATGAGATGAGGAAGGTTGGTTTGGTGTTTGATGCCGAGGGAGTGAAGGGAATGGAGAGAAGCCGAGAGGAAGGAGATACATGAGGTTGGGAGGTTGGTTGCGAGGGCTCGGAATGTGAGGATGGTGTATTGTGCTTCACACTTCGATGCACTCGAAATTGGACTTCGAGTGCTCTAAGTCTTGGCAGTGAGTGAGGGAAAGGTTGAAGGGGTGTAGATTGGTGATGGTGGGTTATGGAATGAGAGAGAGTTGATGAGGGATGGTGGTGGCTTGCATGGTGTGCATGTATGGAGGTGTGCATGGGTATGGGTGGTGTGCTTGAGGGCATGCATGGTGAGAGGTTGGTGGGTTGGAGTTGAGGTGGCCGAGAGTGAGAAGCCGAAAGTGGTAAGAGAGATAGAGAAGGTTGAGGATGATGCCGAGAGGGGTTGGGTGGGGGTTATTGAAGGTTGGTGTTAAAAGCTGAGGGAAATGAGGTGTGGGTTGCTTGGGTTGCATAAGGATTGCATAGTGGATGAGATAGAGAGATTGGTGATTGGATGTGTTGAATAAGAGTGAGAAAAGGTGGAGGTTGGTTAGTTTTGGGTTCATGCATGGGAGTTGCCGAGATGAGGGGGCATGGTTGTGTGGCTTGGTAGGGAGAGGGATGGTTGAGAGGAATGGCATGCATGCTGTTAGAGGAGGTTGTGGGTTAGAGAAGAGAGAAGATGGTGGTGTTGGTGTTTGATTGAGGTTGCATGGTGGAGTGGGTTGAAGGAGGGAGATAGGAGTGGATGCCGAGAGGGTAGGGTGTTATGAGGTTGGTTGATGCTTGGTTTGCATGGTTGAGGTGGTTTATGATTAGTAGGTTGATAGAGCTTGAAGTTGCCGAGAGAGAGAGAGGTTTGGATGTGGGAGCTTTGGTTGGTGAGATGCCGAGGGGTTGGTGTTGTGTGAGGTGGTTTAGGAAGGTTGGCATACATGGTTGGATGGTGCCGATGGTGGTTGGTTGCATGGCTGGATGCCTTGGGTGAGAAAGAGATTTCGAGCACTCGAAATGGGATTTCGAGTGCTCGATTTAAAGACAGAGAGTTCGGTATGTTGGGTTGCAATGGGATAGCAGCTGCGAGCACTCGAAGCTTGGCCTTCGAGTGCTCGAATTGGAGACAGTGGTTGCAGGATGTTAGGCTGAAAATTTAGAGCACTCTAAATGGAAGCTAGAGTGCTCTAAATGAAGGCAGTAGCTTGGGATGAGATTGGTTCACATTTAGAGCACTCCAAATGGGAGCTAGAGTGCTCTAAATGAAGGCAGTAGCTTGGGATGAGATTAGTTCACATTTAGAGCACTCTAAAATGGAATTAGAGTGCTCTAAATACAAGCAGCAGCCTCGGAATGATGGTGGAGAAGTTTGGAGCAATCCAAATGGAAGCTAGAGTGCTCCAAACTTGGGTAGTGAGCATGCAAAATTGGTGTGGTAATTTGGAGCAATTTGAATGGGATTTGGAGGGCACGAAATTGGCTCAGTAGCTTGGAAATGAATTGGCACTTGGAGATTGAATGTTTCAGCCAACTTGAATGCATGGAAGATCTTGCATGGATAGATTTTGAGTGCATGGATGAAATGGATTGAAATTTTTTCATGGATGGAAAATTTTTTTCAAACTTTGCACTGCACACAATGCATGTATGAGTTTAAGAAAATTTTCAAGCTTTTGGCAACATGATGTAAAATGGATAGAATTCTCAAAAATGAAAATTTTAAGCATAGAGAATTTTTAAAAATTTGCATGTCAGTCCTAAATTCAAGCCATGCATGGAAAATTTGAAACTTGACACATTATTCCAATCCAATGCATGGATGGATTTTGAGAAAATTTTCAAGCCTTGGAACATCTCTTCAATGTATGGATGGGATTTGGTCTCTTCACATGCATGGATGAATGTAGGAAATTTTTTTTTTAAACCTTTCACTTCATCTCCAATGCATGGAAAATTTTGGGGAACCATGATCCAACAATGCGTTGAAAATGAGAGGTTGTGCACATGAGTTGCATGCCAAAGATCCTATGAAATTGCTCGAAAGCGATGGAAATTTTCGGGAATGAAAATTAGAGCTGAGAAGGTCTAAGAGCCATGCTAAAATTGTGGAACACAATTAAAGAGCTTGCCAGAAAAATTAAACTTTTGGCTTTTCTAAACCATTTTCCAGAAAATTTTAAGGCACGAGCAATTGAAAAGATAGGGAAGCCTTGAAGTAGAAAGAATTGCTCCCCATAGGTGCTAAATTTAACGTCGATAGCTAGACGCACCGAGATCAAGTTGGTCCTCCTTACCCTATACCATGTCTCTCTAGAGAGTCATATTTCCCCAGATAGGATAATTCTTTTAAAAGCGGAGGAAGACTTTGAAGACAAAAGTGGAAAAGAGGTAACAGAAAGACCTCAACCCACTCTTCATCCTCAATGAAGAACTTTGGATTATGGGGCTTATTTGGATTATGGGAAGATGGAGTAGGTGAGGGTGCACCTAGCAAAGGCTTTTGAAGGGTCATATTGAGCACGGGAATGCTCGACAACTTATCCTTCAAAATTTCAACATCCTCCTCACACTTATTCGGCGGTTCGGGCTCAACAACTTGAAACAACTCAAGTGAGGGAATGGGATGGGATGCAAGCTCCCAAGAAATAGATACATTTGATGTTAACCAAGGAAGAGAATGAATAGGTGGATGAATATTAAGCAAAGAATTCACCTCCGAAATGGAATTGTCAACATTAAAATCCTCACAATTGAAATGAGCCAAACAAGCTTTTAGAGGATCCTCTATTGAAGGAGGTGCATTAAGCAAATGATTATTTAGGGGTTGTTCTGGAGTTTTAAAGGATGCAATCTCATCATCTTTTTCCTCATTTTTAACCACAAATTCTTCCATTTTATGAGTGGCAACAATTTGATCTTCAACCACCATTTCATCATTTTCACATGTAATAACCACTTGATCGTTCTCATGATGAAAGTTACTAGGAGTAATCTCATCATTCATAGAATTTTCTTTTGGATTGGCCATAAATTCAAATGAAAATGTTTCCTCCTCTTCATGATTTTTAGCATTAATCCTTTGTTGAATTTGAGATATTTGGTCATCTATCATTGCACTAACTTGGGACTGGTGATATGGTACCACTTGATTGATAGACTCTACCGTGGATTGCATGCTAGCAAGGGAGGCCAATAGTTGATTGTTGGAGTCCATCATTTGCGTGTGCATAGACTCCATCATTTGTTTGTTAGCAACAATTAGCTCATCCAATGGAGACGGTGGAAAAGGAGAAGAGGGCGGGAAAGAATGATCATTGGGTTGAAAAGGTTGCATATGAGATTGTGGGGTTGAATTTCCTATGTCATGCCACAAGAAGTTTTGTTGGTCTCCCCAACCCGAGTTATAACCATTGAAGTATGGATCACTACCCCGGTTCAAAGAAATTTTCATTTGGTTGCTCTAGATAAAAATCCGAGAATTGTCTCGTTGGAAAACAATCTCTTGTATGATGTGAATTACTAGAGCAAAAAGCACAAAACGCATGTGGTGTGTAGAATTGAGTTGGGAGATAATTATTCTCCATCTAGGAGTTAAACATCAACAACACACAACATAATCAACACAACAATTCTTTATCATCAACTCCACATACAATGATATTCCCTTTCTCCTCAATTATCAAGACAAAAATTAAAATGGCCACGACAAGGACCGATGCTTGGAATTGAAAATACACAATTGAAATAGCCTCGATAAGGGCTTGCAATTTATCTACTTCTAAGCTTAACACATGCACAATATTCACAATTCGAAACTAGAAGGTCAAGAGACTTACCCGGGGTCCTCTAGACTTACAATTTGCTAGCATTCCACACGGCGAGCTTCGAGTTCCTAGAATCTCACTTACAACACAAAAATGGTTAAACCACACAAGAAATATTCATAAAACACAGTATTCACAATCAAACTAAAATTAACCCTAGAACCTTGGTCGCTAAACCGTTTGCAGTCCCCGGCAACGGCGCCAAAAATTGATCGGTTGGTCAATTAAACATCAACCTTCGCAATAGCACGAATCATTGTAAAATAGGGCTATTGGTTGGGTAAGTCGAACCACTGGGACTGCGCTAGTCTATGGCAACCTAAGTGTCTAGAATTGTTCTTAGAATGATAAGGGGTTTATAGAGGTTTTGTTGGATGTCACTTAAGCTAGGAAATTAAAAGTGCATAAAACAATGAATTGCAAGAATTCAAGGGAGTGAAGTACAAGTAAAGAAGGCTAAGGAAATGAATCCACCTCCATCCCTATACACATGCTAGGTTAAGATTAATTTAAGGGAAAAACAACATATATGATAGTCATGATACATAACAATACTAGGTTGCTATAATATCCTCAAGAAGTTCATTTAAATAGGAAGGCAAGAATAAACCATCAAAGGTTCACATGATCTCAGGGGCAGTATCAAAATTCATCCAATTTTATACCACAAAATAATTCTTTCAACTAATCTGGTATTTACCGTCCACCTCAGTTTAGGGATCAATCCACTCAAGCTCCTAATCTTCCACCTCCTCATAGAAATTCTGCTTTTGAGGACCAAGTACTAAATGCTTTTGGTGAAATTAAAGCCAATACCCAAATTCTTAATTCTCATTCTCAAGCCATAGCAAAGCTAGAGGCATAAGTTGGGCAAATAGCGAGTACTCTATCTCGAAGAGAGGATGGAAAGCTGCCTAGTCAGTCAATAGCCAACCCGAAATGGCAGACATACATGATTGATGGAACCAATTCCTCAGGTATTCATCATGAGCAAGTTCAATTTACCACTACATTGAGGAGTGGTAGAGTGGTTGATAACCAAGTTAAGAAAGAACTGGAGGATAAAGAAAGGCTTAGGATTCCCATAAGTCCTATCATTTATACTCCACATCCCAAGGATGTTTCCTCAAGTGCTATTCCACAATCCATAAAAGGAGTTGAAGATGGAGTCACTTCTTCATCTACTCCTAACCCTGAGACAGCTTATGAGCCAAAAGCGCCTTATCCTGAATGTTTTAAGGAACCCTCCCACTTTGGTAAACAACGGGAGAAAATTTAAGATATGATGGAGGTCTTTAAACAGGTCAAAATCAATCTTCCTCTGTTTGATGCTATAAACAAAATTCCACCCTATTCCAAATTTCTAAAGGACTTGTGCACTCTTAAGAGAAAATCCAGAAGCCAAGTTCCTAAGAAAGTTTGTCTCACCGAGCATGTCAGTGCTATTCTTAAGTACAACACTCCTCTAAAGGTTAAAGATCCTAGAGTTCCTATAATTTCTTACACCAGTGGAAACAATATGATAGAACGAGCACTTCATGACCTTGGAGCAAGTGTTAAACTTATTCCTTTCTTGGTGTATGAGAAGTTAGGTTTGGGAGAGTTAAAACCTACGTCGGTTGTTTTATAGCTTGCTGACCGTTTTGTCAGACAACCACGAGGTATTGTTGAAGATGTACTCATAAAAGTGGACAAGTTCTACTTTTCGGTCGATTTTCTAGTTCTTGATACAGAACCGGTCCACGATTTCAAAAAATATATTCCAATTATTCTTGGGCGACCTTTTCTAGCCACAGCAAATGCTTGCATTAACTATAGGATTGGAGCCATCGATTTATCTTTTGGAAATATGAAAGTCAAGTTAAACATCTTCAATCCTATTAATCATCCCCACGATGATAGTGAATGCTTATTCCTTGGTGTTATTGATGAGTTGGTTGAGGAATCACTCCCAACTATTTTATCCAAGGATCCTTTAGAAGCTTGTCTAAATCATTTCAATTATGAAGATTTTGATATTGATTCTTCAATAGCCGAAGTGAATTCTTTACTAGATTCCACTCCTATTACAGATTTTCCTCCATGGAAATCTAGATTTGAGCCGCTTCCACCACTTTCTAGTACTCCACTTATTCCTTCTTTAGAGTCTCCACCTAAGCTTGAGCTTAAGCCACTACTGGAAAAGCACAAGTACGCTTTCTTGGGTTTAAATGACACCCTCCCAGTGATCATTGCTTCCAATCTTACAAGTTCCCAACAAATTAGTGTCTTAAAAGTTCTTGAGCAACATAAAGAGGCTATTGGGTATAGTGTGGCTAATTTAAAAGGAATTAGTCCCACAATTTTCATGCATCAGATTCATTTGGAGGAGGATTCTCGAACATCTCGGGAGCTCCAACGAAGATTGAATCCTAATATGAAGGAGGTAGTTTTGAAGGAAGTTATGAAGTTGCTAGATGCGGGAATAATCTACCCCATCTCAGATAACAAGTGGGTGAGTCCTACTCAAGTAGTACCTAAAAAGACAGGTATTACAGTAGTTGAGAATTTTGGGGGTGAATTAGTACCACAGCGCACCACCACTGGATGACGTGTGTGTATTGATTACCGAAAACTCAACTCCGCTACTAGAAAAGATCATTTCTCACTTCCATTCATCGATTAAATTCTAGAGCAATTAGCTGGCTAGAGCTATTATTGCTTTTTAAACGGATATTCTGGCTACAATCAGTTGGCCATTGATCCTAAGGATCAAGAGAAAACTACTTTCACTTGTCCATTCGATACATTTGCAAATAGAAGGATGCCTTTCAGATTATGTAATGCGCCAGCAACATTTCAGAGATATATGATGTCTATATTTTCGGACATGGTTGAAAAGTTTCTTGAAGTTTTTATGGATGACTTCTTTATTTTCGGGCCCACATTCGAAAACAGTCTTCAAAATCTTTCCCTAGTGCTTCAGCATTGTAGGGAAACGAATCTTATTCTTACTTAGGAGAAAAGCCATTTTGAGGTTCAAGAAAGTATTATTTTAGGACATATCATTTCAAAGAGAGGGATTGAAGTTAATAGAGCTAAAGTAGATTTGATCTCTAAATTGCCTCCTCCTACCTCCGTAAGGGGAATGCGATCATTTCTTGGGTACGCCAGGTTCTATCAACGCTTCATTAAAGATTTCAGAAAAATTTCCCGTCCTTTGTGTAATCTACTTGCAAAGGATGCTCCTTTTTATCTTTAATGAATCGTCCCTTGAAGCTTTCCAAAAGTTTCGCTCTCTTCTTTCTTCAGCTCCTATCATGAATCCTCTGAATTGGGCTCTTCCATTTGAGATTATGTGTGATGCATCTAATTATGCTATGGGTGTTGTCATAGGACAATGAGTGGATAAACTTCCTCATGTTATCTATTATGCTAGTAAAACTCTTTCAGATGCACAATTGAATTATACCACTACTGAAAAAAAGTTAGTTGCAGTTGTCTTTGCTTTGGATAAATTCAGATCGTATCTATTGGGTTCCAAAGTTGTAGTCTATTCTGATCATTCTACTTTAAAACATCTTCTGTCCAAAAAGGAAACCAAACCCCATTTGATTCGATGGATCCTCTTGCTTTAAGAGTTTGATTATGAAATCCGCGATAAGAAAGGGTCAAAAATGTTGTAGCTGACTACCTTTCTAGAATTCTGATTGAGGATACCTCAAATTCACTTCTAGTTTGTGATTCCTTCCCGGATGAACAACTGTTTGAGGTTTCTCATAAGGATTTGCCTTGGTTTGCTGATATTGTGAATTACCTCGCAATAGGCAAAATTCCTTTATCTTGGTCAAAGCAAGAAAATGATCAATTCTTCTCCCAAATTAGGATGTACTATTGGGAAGTACTGTGCTGATCAAATCATTCGTAGACGCATTCCTGAGAGTGAGTTTCATAGTATTTTTACCTTTTGTCACAATTTGGCATGTAGAGGTCATTTTAGTGCAAATAAAACTGCAACTAAAATTCTTCAGTGCGGTTTCTTTTGGCCTTCACTCTTATGGGATGCATAATTATTTTGTAGATCACGCCTTAAATGTCAACAGCTAGGATTGATTTCTAAAAGCAATATGATGCCCTTAACTCCAATCTTAGTTATTGAGGTTTTTGATGTTTGGGGTATTAATTTCATTGGTCCTTTTGTTCTGTCCAATAAATATGAGTACATTCTGGTGGCTGTTGACTATGTGTCTAAATGGGTTGAAGCTGTAGCTACTAAAACCGCCGATCACGCAGTCGTCGTTGAGTTCATTCAAACGAACATTTTTAGTCAGTTTGGTATGCCACGAGCTATTACTAGTGATGGGGGTTGATGAGTGCTGAATATATGCATATTCGAGCCCCTAAGTACGTATATGTTAGGGCCTAAAGTGATACTTCTATCCATTATTAGACTAATTTCTGCTTTATGTGTGTTTTCAGGTACTTTCCGAGATAAATAATTAACACCGGGATTTTACGATGATATCGAAGCTTACAAAGTCGTTGCTGGTCATTCAGAGCAAGGCGAAAGCTAAATTGGTGAAGTTTGAAGCAATTGAAGCCTTAGAGCTCGAGCCCAAGTGTTGAGGTTTGAGCATTACAACAAAGAAAAGAAGAAAAGTCAATAAGGCCAATTGCTCGAGCATCAGTACTTTGATGCTCGAGCCTTACTGCAAAGATGCTCGAGCCTTACCACAAGGGTGCTCGAGCCTTAACAAAAGGAGCTCGAGCCTTATCCCTGAAGCTCGAGCATAAGGCGTCGAAAATATGAGTTGATTTTGGAATTGAAGGCTGTGCTCCCAGGTCTCGTGTATTACCTCCATGACAGAGCACTATCACCAAAGGATCAAGCATCAGTTCCTAAATGTTCGAGCAACGAGCTCTAAATGCTCGAGCATGGCACTATAGTGATCGAGCAATGTTAAAGGAAAAAGATTCTTTGGAAAAAGAGTCCAAAAAAATTGGTAAATGTCAATATGGTGATCGAGCACCATCCACTAGAGCTCGAGCATCCATCCAGTATTGCTCGAGCATGTGTTCCTGAAGCTCGAGCATTGCATGACATGTCAGATTTAAAGCTGCGGGATTTCTCTTTTTATCACGGCATCTCATCCCAGTTGGGCCAAAAGACCTAAAAGCCTACCAAATACATATTTTCTTCTATAAAAGAAGGCGTAAGCCTTGATAGAAGGGGGCCAAAATTTTTATTTCTTTTACGGTGTTATTCAGAAGGCTGAAGGTGCAGTGGCTTTTAGGGTTCCTACAAGTTTAGAAGTGCAGATCCCGAGAAGAGAGGTGACGTCCGTGACAAAGGAGATGAACTCAACACAGATGTTATCCAACCTTGTCATGAGTAGCTAATCCCTTTCTCAGGGCACTGATGTAACCCAACGTTATATTATGGTTTGATTGTTTTCACTCTGTGGTTATTTTAATATACAATGTTTTCTTGATTATATGACTATGAGCACTTAAGACAACTCAAGTGGTTTTCATGTTGTAGTAGACTATAAATTGTTATTACATTGTCTTATATATGATAATTTATATTCTATTCTCAACCTACCTTGTTGTACGGTATCTGGCGGAGCCCTGCCAGACACAAGGATAGAGGTCATATAATAGTGTTCCAATGTAGTTTGCAAAAGAACGTTTTCATAATCTATGCTTAGGAAAGGTGATTCATTCATACAGTAGTTAAAGTAGGTAGAGTAGGTAGTTGAATAGTCTACACTAACCACAGATAGGTTATTGTTAGCTAAATTTGTAGAACATCTTTCTTTAAACTCCGAACTGAACGAATGTTATTGAGTTCAGTTCATTTGAAAACAAAATCAGTTAAAATCCCAGAATTGATTCAATTAACCATAGTATTACGATTATAGTGAAGTCAAAGCCCTGAGATTTCCCCTCTCTGATCATTTAATTTAGTTTAATTTGCTTTAGTTAATATTTTGTTTAATTCAAGTTTGTTAAATCTGACAACCAACAAACTTAATAATCAAGTTTTCTGTAAACCATGCGACTAATTTAAAGGCTAATACCAACTCCATCTCTCTTTGGGTTCGACATCCTTTTTGCATAGAGCTATATCCTACACGATATCGTACGATTGCGAGAGAAACACATCAATTTTTTGCGCCGTTGCCGGGGAGATTATTTTGTGTTTAGTTTTTAATTAGTTATTTTGGTTTACCGTTCGTCGGACTTTCTGATATCTCATTTTGTTTCTTTTTCTTTTCTAGTATAAATTAGCGGTGAAGACACAGATGCTTAAGGGAGAAAAAGCTTCGGTTTAATAAACCCTTCTGTGAGTTCTAATTGTTTTTCTGTTGCTTGGAATTTTTTATTTTTGCTACTGTTAGGATTAGTGGAACCAGTGCATGTTAACTCGCAAAACTAAGTCAAAACCTTTAGTGCATGATCCTGAAATAGAGAAAACTTTAAGTCAATTAAGAAAGCTTAAAAAACACTTGAATAATATTGATAGTTCCTCTGAAAATATGGCTGAGCAACGTGATACATCGGGTGGTAATGATAATGGAGAACGGGTACCACCTGTTCCTCCACAACAACAATAATTGAGGGATCATTTCATTCCTACCACATATACTTCCCCTTCATGCTTTGTTTTTTAGGATGCTGATGCAACCTATTTTGAGATCAAGCCTGCTATGATCCAAATGCTTCGTACTTTCCATGGGTATGCAACAGAGGATCCTTATAAGCACTTGGATGTGTTTTTGGAATTGTGTTCAACTACCAAGTTGACCACTCTATCCAATGATTCATTCAGAATGCGTCTTTTCCAGTTTTCTGTCAAAGATAAAGCAAGAACTTGGTTGCAGTCCCTTCCGAAAAAATTCCATATCTTCATGGGACATGTTGCAATAGGAGTTCTTGAAGAAATATTATACTGTGGGTAAAACCACACAAATGAGGAGAGAAATCATGGCATTTTCATGATGCATGGGAAAGATATAATGATCTGTTAAGAAAGTGTCCACACCATGATATTGCTCAATGGCACTTAATACAGATCTTCTATGATAGTCTTACCGACTCTTATAGAAATATGGTTGATGCTTCCAACAATGGAGCTTTTCTGCGTAAGAGTCCGGCTGATGCTTGGGAACTGTTTGAGGCCCTAAGTGAAAACTCAGTGCAACATGCTTCTTCTTTTAGGTATAGGTCTTCACCTGGAATGCATAAGGTTGAAAAACTTTATGAGGTAGATAAATCTAGTGAGTTAGCCACTCAAATAGAAGCCTTGAACCGTAGGTTCGATCAAATCCTATCATCTGGCTTTGCTCCTGTTGCTAATCCACAAACTGCCTTACCAAAGGAAGTTTGTTCCATCTGTGTTAATCCTAACCATTTTGCTAATGCTTGCCCTATGCTGGGACAATCATCTGAGATCCCATAAGAGCAAGAGAATGCTGCATTCTCTAGGCCAGCTTATAATCCTTATTCTTCTCCATATAATCCTGGCTGGAGAGATCATCCTAATCTGTCATGGCGAAATCCAAATCAAGGAAATACTATTCCCCAATCTCAGGGGCAGTATCAAAATTCATCCCATCCTATACCATAAAATAATTCTTTTAATCAATCTTGTATTTACCGTCCACCTTAGTTTAAAAATCAACCCACTCAAGCTCCTAATATTCCACCTCCTCCTAAGTATTCATCTGCTTTTGTGGACCAAGTACTCAATGCTCTTGGTGAAATTAAAGCCAACACCTAACTTCTTAATTCTCATTTTCAAGCCATAGCAAAGCTAGAGGCGCAAGTTGAGCAAATAACGAGTACTCTATCTCAAAGAGAGGATGGAAAGCTACCTAGTCAACCAATAGCCAACCCAAAAGGGCAGACTTACATGATTGATGGAACCAGTTCCTTAGGTATTCATCATGAGCAAGTTCAGGCTATCACTACATTGAGAAGTGGTAGAGTGGTTGACAACTGATAAGCGCCGAATACTGTATATTCAAGCGCCCTAAATTACATTAGTTAAGTCCATTAATTGATTATTTTATTTAGATTATCTCCATTTGCATGTTTTTGTACATTTTCAGGTTAAATTGTAAAAAGGAAGCAAAAATGATGCCTTGTGGAATTTTGAACAAAAAGGGTGCCAATGCTGAAGCTTGGCAGCAGTGGAACCTGACTTTTGTCGCCATTTTCGACCTAGAAAACTCAAGAACTGGACTTCCAAAATAACATGAAAGATTTAGATCTCTGAATTGGCTTTCTAAATCTTCAGACGGTTTGTCATTCGGACCTCAGAGCAGAGAGTTATGGCCTTGTTACCAGAGGTGCGCAGAACTGCCTGGCAGCAATGAAATTCTGCCTTGATCTTCATTTTCGGCCAACCAGGCTTGAGAATTGGATCTCCACTAAAACATAAAGTTTTTAGAGCTCTGAATTAGCTTTCCAAATCTTCAACCAGTTCATCATTCAGAGTTCAGAACGCAAAGTTATGGCCATTTTACCAAAATAGGTCCGGGCGGAGCAAGGCAAGAATGGAGCATTCTGCTCCAATTTCGAGTGCTCGAGCCCTTATTTCGAGTGCTCAAAATTAGGGCAGAATTGCATCCGGAAATGGCCCATTTTCAGCTACTTGCATCTTGGGCTCCTCAATTCTAATTTCCCTCTTTAATGGTTGGTTGGAGATGTTGGTTGGTGGGGCTTTTTAGAGGCTTATCTCTAGAAGATAAGAGAGGGAGGCCACACATATCATTAAGCTTCATTTTTACAAGAGAGAGGAGAGAGAAGAGAGCAAAAAAGGTGTGTTCTTGAAGCAAAGGAAGGACCACGAAAATGGAGTCTTTCTTCAAGCTTCCTCCTTCCTCTAGTGCATCAATGGGTAACTAAACTCTATCTAGGGAGGTGATGAAGCCTCCCCTTGTTGTTCATGTTCTAGATTAGGTTCTATTTTGGGGATTTTAATTTATAGATTTTGGTCTTTTCATAGTTTAGAGCATATTACTTCTTGTAATGAACTCTATTATGTTTAAATGATTGATGTAAGTTATTTAACTTGACTTGATGATTCTTACATTAATCTTATTGCTTGTATTCTCATGGTGGCAATGGGGAGAAAACTATGAAACGTTTTCAAGGCATGTTGATAGAAAAATGGATAGTCCATTGCTTAGGAACTTCCTTTGATGGGTTATGCTAGTTTCCTACTTCATGTGCTTTGTCATTTGCTTGAATACTTGATGGTCTTTAGCTTAAGATAATATATTTGACTCTACATCCTAGTTTAGGTAGTTCAATGTGTTAGCTTTTGAAGGATCATTCTTATGCCAATTTAATGGATCTCTTAACAAATATATGGTAACTAAGTGTTGTCATGTATTTCTTGATCATTGCATATATTGTCCATCCCCAATTTAGACTTAATCTAGCATGTACTTAGGGTGTAGTGTGAATTCATCTCCTTAGTCTTCTCTACCTAGATCTCTCTTTCTAAATTTCTTACAATTTTATTGTTAATGTATCTTTGAATTCCTAGTTTAGTGACAAACAAACAAACCCTTATTACCCCTTATCATTCTAAGAACAATTCTAGACTCTTAGGTTGCCATAGACTAGCGCAGTCCCAGTGGTTCGACTTACCCGACCAATAGCACTATTTTACAATGATTCGTGCTATTGCGAAGAGGGTTGATTTATAATTGATTTCGATCGTCAATCAATTTTTGGCGCCGTTGCCGGGGACTGCAAATGGTTTAGCGACCAAAGTTCTAGGGTTAATTTTAGTTTGATTGTGAATATTATGTCTTGTGAATACTCCTTATGTATTTTTAATCATCTTCGTGTTTGTGAGATTCTAGGGACTCGAAACTCGCCGTGGGATGCTAGCAAATTGTAAGTCTAGAGGCCCCCAGGTAAGTCTCGTGACTTCTAGTTTCGCATTGTGAATATTGTGTATGTGTTTAATTTAGCTTGTGAAGCCCTTGTCGAGGCTATTTTTGTTTTACTATATTGCAAAGCATCGGTCTTTGTCGTGGCCATTTATTTCCTATCTTGTTGATAATTGAGGAGAAAGGGATCATTGTATGTGGAGTTGATGATAAAGAATTGTTGTGTTGATTATGTTGTGTGTTGTTGATGTTTAAGTCCTAGATGAGGGTAGTTATCTTCCAACTCAATTCTACACACCACATGAGTTTTGTACATTTTGCTCTAGTCATACACATCATACAAGAGAATGTCTTCCAACGAGACAATTCTCGGACTTCTATCTAGAGCAACCAAATGAAAATTTCTTTGAATCGGGTAGTGATCCATACTTCAATGGTTATAACTCGGGTTGGGGAGACCAACAAAACTTCTTGTGGCATGACATAGGAAATTCAACCCCACAATCTCATATACAACCTTTTCAACCCACTGATCATTCTTTCCCGCCCTCTTCTCCTTGTCCACCGTCTTCATTGGATGAATTTATTGCTGCCAATGAACAAATGATGGAGTCTTTCCACACGCAAATGATGGAGTCCAATAAGCAAATGTTGGATGACATTGTTGGCATGCAATCCACTACTCATTCTCATTCCCAATCTAGAGTAGAGTTAGATGACCAAATTGCTCAAATTCAACAAATGGTTGATGCTCTAAATCATGAAAATGAAGAAGAATTTTCCATTGAACTTATGGCCAATCCAAAAGAAAATTCTATGAATGATGAGATTACTCCTAGTAACTTTCATCATGAGAATGATCAAGTGGTTATTACATGTGAAAATGATAAAATGGTGGTTGAAGATCAAATTGTTGCCCCACATCAAAATGAAGCAATTGTGGTTCAAAATGGGAAAAATAATGATGTAGAGATTGTCTACCCTACTCCCAAACAGCCCCTACAAAATCCTTTAGTTGATGCACCTCCTTTAATGGAGGATCCTCTAAAAGCTTGCTTAGCTCATTTTAATTATGAGGATTTTGATGTTGATAAGTCTATTTGGGAGGTAAATTCTTTGTTTAATATTCCTTCCACCCATTCACTCTCTTCCTTGGGCAACATCAAATGTATCCCTCTCTTGGGAGCTTGCACCTCCTCTCATTCCTTCACTTGAGTTATCTCAAGCTATTGAGCCTGAGCCGCCGGATAAGTGTGAGGAGGATGTTGAAATTCTGAAGGATAATTGGTCGAGCATACCCGTGCTCAATATGGCTCTTCACAAGTCTTTGCTTGATGTGCCTTCATTTGATCCACCTTTCCCTCATCCAAATCAGCCCCTAAATAATCCAAAGTTCTTCATTGAGGATGAAGAGTGGATTGAGGTCTTTCCATTACCTCTTTCTAACTTTTGTCTTCAAGCTCTTTTCCTTCCGCTTCTAAAAGAACTTTCTTACTTAGGGAAGCTTGAATCTCTAGGGTAAGGAGGACTAACTTGATCTCGGTGTGTCTAGCTATTGAGATTTTTGAGGATTAGTGCCTGCTCTAACTTCGTCTAGCTATCGACATTAAATTTAGCAAAGCAAGGGAAGCAATTCTTTCAATTTCCAAGCTTCCCTCCTTTCAATTGCCTGAGCCTTGAAATTTTCTGGGAAATGGTTTCGAAAAGCCAAAAATTTGATTTTTTTGGAATGTTCTTCAGTTGTGTTCCACAATTTTAGACCGGCTTCTTAGACCTTCTCAACTCTTGTTTTCATTCCCGGAAGTTTCCGGCTTTATCAAGCAATTTTCTCGGACTTTCGACATGGCACTCACATGCATAACCTCTCATCTTTAATGCATTGTTGAAATGTTCTTAATCTCATTCATGCATTGAAGAGATGTTCCAAAGCTTGAAAATTTTCTCAAAATCATCCATGCATTGTGTGAGGTTTCCAAAGTTGGTAAATCTTCTTGAAATCATCCATGCACTCATTGAAAAAAAAAAAAAAATTTGCTCAGTCTGAAAAATTTTCAAAAATTTTCCATGCATTGCATTGAGGCTTAGAGTTTGGCAATTTTTCCATCCATGCTAAGTTTAAAAATTTTCCATCCATGCATTTGTCCATGCATGGGAATGGCATGCAAATTGCATCCAAGCATTGTTTGGGAATCATGTTGCCAAGTTTCAATTTCTTCCCAAGGAATTCATCCAAAAATTCAACTTCAATGTTGCTATGTTGCCTAAGATTGTTCCAAAACTTCCTCACCATCATTCCGAGGCCACTGCTTGTATTTTGAGCACTCTAATTCCATTTTAGAGTGCTCCAATTGTGAACCAATCTCATCCCAAGCTCACTGCCCAATTTTGGAGCACTTTAAATCCCATTCAGATTGCTCCAAATTACCACACCAACTTGCCGAGGACACTGCCTTCATTTCGAGCACTCTAGCTTCCATTTAGAGTGCTCTAAAATTTCATGTGCCATTTCAAATTTCCTCATCCAAATTTGGGCACTTCTCTGTTTGTTTCTCAAGCACTAGAACCATGTATTTCGAGTGCTCGAGCCTCCACTCCAAAAATTCAGCATGCTCAAAACTTGAAGTGCTCACTTCTGCTTGTTTTTGGAGCACTCGAAGCCACATTTCTAGTGCTCGAAATACCAACCCACTCACCAACCACGCACACCATGCACCAACAGACCACCATCAACCAAACTTCACTAACTCACACAAACCAACCTCGGCATCCCTAATACACCACCCTCCTTAAATCCCACTTCTCAAAACAAACCAACCTCACCTCACAAACCATCATGCCACCACCATACCCCCCCTCACCCACCATCCAACCCAAGCATCAACCATCCTTAAGAACAACCACCATCGGCACCATCCAACCATGCATGCCAACCTTCTTAAACCACCTCACACAACACCAACCCCTCGGTATCTCACCAACCAAAGCTCCCACATCCAAACCAACTCCCATCTCTCGGCATATCTCTCTTCAACCTTAACCAACCTCCAACCCAACCACCATCTTGCTCGACACCACAAACCAACCTCTCCCTCACTCTCTCGGCAACTTCAAACCCCACCAACACAACCATCTCTCTCTCAAAAAAAATAACCAACCTTCCTCAACATGCATGCCCCCACAAACTAACACAACCAAACCCAACCCTCTCCACCAACTCACTGCCGAGTGCTCGAGCACTCTCCCGCAACCCCACCTTCAAGCCCACAAACCCACCATGCCGAGTGCCAACCCAATCCTCACAGTAACCAACTCCACGACCTCCATGCAAGCTTCACCACCCCACCCAACTTTCTCGGCTTCCCTCTCATCCCACCATGCAAACCCACGATCTCCATGCATGCAGCAAGCTCTTCAAACCATGCAAACCCACACCCTGCATGCACCTCCAACGACCTCCAAACCTCTCTCTCTCTCGGCAACTTCAAGCTCCATCAACCTACCAATCATAAACCACCTCAACCATGCAAACCAAGCATCAACCAACCTCACAACACCCTACCCTCTCGGCATCCACTCCTATCTCCCTCCTTCAACCCATTTCACCATGCAACCTTAACCAAACCCAACACCATTTCTTTGCAAAATTTTCGAGCACTCGAAGCCAAGCTTCGAGTGCTCGCAGCTGCTCCATTTCCATACCACCCAATCTCAGCTACTACCCATTCATGATCCTAAACCCAACTTCCTTCCATGCAACCCGAGCAACCCAACCAACCCTACAACCATCCCAACACCATCACACACACCCCCCCATCCACTCTTCTCTTCTCAGCATCCATCCTCAACCCATCTCCTTATTTTGTTGTGCTCATTTTGTGTTCATCTCTCTAAATGCACGGCTTTTGGCATTATTTTGTTTTCCATTTTAAACTTCTGCCTAATGTGTGCCAATCTGTGTTTTTGTATAGCTTTCTCTCTTTCAATAACACTCATGTTTGCATTATTATTTATGTTTTGATTTTTCTTCCGAGACCTATGCTTTTACATGTATATTTTAGTTGTGTTTTGATAGGTCCTTATGTCCAAGTTTGGGGGAAGCATTTGCGCACTCACATGGCTGAACATCTACGTTGTCGTCACTCCACTTGGTATTATTGTTCTTTTCCCCCCCTTTTGCTCTTAGTTTGGTATGCTTGTCTTCACACATTGAGGACAATGTGTCATTCCAGTTTGGGGGTGCATTTATGCATTTTCGGTTTCATAATTTTTGCTAAGCAATAATAGTATAACTTGACACTTGTCGGAGATGAAACATATGTTTAATACCTTGTGTATAGAAGCAATTGAGAAATTTTTGAAAATAAAGAAATTTAAATTTAAAGTGATCATGCAAATACAATGTAGTATGTATAAATGCCTCAATTAGATTCTTGCTGGATTTACACTCTTATAAGCTTCACAATGTACAGATGCACATTGGAAACTTAACTGTGAGGCATGTAACTTGATCAACCTTGACCTTGGCCTAGTTAATATGATTTGATGAACCTGATAGATGAATATCTTTGGCATGATTTAAGTTGGGCCTAAAAAAAAAAAAAAAAAAAAAATGAGAATGAAAGAAAATAATGACCAGTTGAAGTTCGTAGCCTTTCCAACTCGAGCTATTAAGCCCTATGGAGTGTCTTTACACTTAACACCCTAAAGCCGTCTGGTTTGGGAGTTGTTGGCCTAACGCTTGCTACATGGGTTGGTTAGAAAGCTTAAAGGACTTAAACATTGCACGGTCATTCAAAAAAATGTGTGTAATAAATATGGTTTGTTGGAATTCGTAGCCTTTCTAACTTGAGCTATTAAGCCCTAGGAGTGTTTTTACACTTTAGCACCCTAAAACCGTCTGGTTTGGGAGTTGTTGGCCTAACGCTCGCTACATAGGTTGGTTAGAAAGCTTAAAGGATTTCAACACTGCACAACCATTTTATGTTTCACTTTTGAGTTATAATAAATTCTTAACAGGCAACAAAAGTTGTCTTGAAAATAAAATCATGTCTCAGGGACTTCATGTAAAGGGGAATTCATTGATTTGAAAACTTGTGCCTTGTAATTGGAAAAGAAAGTAAAAGCCACATGTTGAGAATTCAATTCACTTTCACTGGAGTTTGAGTTATTTCCATTTAAGAGATGATAATTGAATTATTTATATGGACTATGATGTTGATGCATGCATATTGAAATGGTTTTTGCCAATTTTTGTATCAATGCTTCATATATGCAAGGTAGTCTTCCCAATGATCCCGTCTCTAGCTCTTTATCTGTTTCAAGTTGTATTTCAGCTATGTTTATATTTATTTTTGCCATGGTTGATATTTTTGTAATAGCATTCCCATGTTTTTCATTCCAGTGAGCTTTGCATTTTGGTTTTGCTAAGGGACTAGCAAAATGTAAGTTTGGGGGTGTGATAAGCGCCGAATACTGTATATTCAAGCGCCCTAAATTACATTAGTTAAGTCCATTAATTGATTATTTTATGTAGCTTATCTCCATTTGCATGTTTTTGTACATTTTCAGGTTAAATTGCAAAAAGGAAGCAAAAATGATGCCTTGTGGAATTTTGAACAAAAAGGGTGCCAATGCTGAAGCTTGGCAGCAGTGGAACCTGACTTTTGTCACCATTTTCGACCTAGAAAAATCAAGAACTGGACTTCCATCATAACATAAAAGATTTAGAAATCTAAATGAGCTTTCTAAATCTTCAAACGATTTGTCATTCGGAGCTCGGAGCAGAGAGTTATGGTCTTGTTACCAGAGGTGCGCAGAACTGCCTGGCAGCAATGAAATTCTGCTTTGATCTTCATTTTCGACCAACCAAACTTGAGAATTGGATCTCCACCAAAACATTAAGTTTTTAGAGCTCTGAATTAGCTTTCCAAATCTTCAAACGGTTCATCATTCGGAGTTTAGAACGCAAAGTTATGGCCATTTTACCAAAGTAGGTCCGGGCATAGCAAGGCAAGAATGGAGCATTCTACTCCAATTTCGAGTGCTCGAGCCCTTATTTCAAGTGCTCAAAATTAGGGCAGAATTGCATCCAGAAATGGCCCATTTTCAGCCACTTGCATCTTGGGTTCCTCAATTCTAATTTTCCTCTTTAATGGTTGGTTGGAGATGTTGGTTGGTGGGGGTTTTTAGAGGCTTATATCTAGAAGATAAGAGAGGGAGGCTACACATATCATTAAGCTTCATTTTTACAAGAGAGAGGAGAGAGAAGAGAGCAAAAAAGGTGTGTTCTTGAAGCAAAGGAAGGAGCACGAAAATGGAGTCTTTCTTCAAGCTTCCTCCTTCCTCTAGTGCATCAATGGGTAACTAAACTCTATCTAGGGAGGTGATGAAGCCTCCCCTTGTTGTTCATGTTCTTCATTAGGTTCTATTTTGGGGATTTTAATGTATAGATTTTGGTCTTTTCATAGTTTAGAGCATATTACTTCTTGTAATGAACTCTATTATGTTTAAATGATTGATGTAAGTTATTTAGCTTGACTTGATGATTCTTACATTAATCTTATTGCTTGTATTCTCATGGTGACAATGGGGAGAAAACTATGAAATGTTTTCAAGGCATGTTGATAGAAAAATGGATAGTCCATTGCTTAGGAACTTCCTTTGATGAGTTATGCTAGTTTCCTACTTCATGTGCTTTGTCATTTGCTTGAATGCGTGATGGTCTTTAGCTTAAGATAATATATTTGACTCTACATCCTAGTTTAGGTAGTTCAATGTGTTAGCTTTTGAAGGATCATTCTTGTGCCAATTTAATGGATCTCTTAACAAATATATGGTAACTAAGTGTTGTCATGTATTTCTTGACCATTGCATATATTGTCCATCCCCAATTTAGACTTAATCCAGCATGTACTTAGGGTGCAGTGTGAATTCATCTCCTTAGTCTTCTCTACCTAGATCTCTCTTTCTAAATTTCTTACAATTTTATTGTTAATGTATCTTTGAATTCCTAGTTTAGTGACAAACAAACAAACCCTTATTACCCCTTATCATTCAAAGAACAATTCTAGACTCTTAGGTTGCCATAGACTAGCACAGTCCCAGTGGTTCGACTTACCCGACCAATAGCCTTATTTTACAATGATTCGTGCTATTGCGAAGAGGGTTGATTTATAATTGATTTCGACCGTCGATCAACAACTAAGTTGAGAAAGGACAGGAGGAAAAAGAAAGGCTTAGGATTCCCATAATTCCTATCATTCATAATCCACATCCCAAGGATGTTTCCTCAAGTGCTATTCCACAATCCACAAAAGGAGTTGAAGATATAGTCACTTTTTCATCTGCTCCTAACCCTGAGACAGCTGATGAGCCAAAAGCATCTTATCCTGAACGTCTCAAGGAACCCTCCCACTTTGGTAAACAAGGGGAGAAAATTCAAGATATGATGGAGGTCTTTAAACAGGTCAAAATCAATCTTCCTTTACTTGATGCTATAAAGCAGATTCCCGCCTACTCTAAATTTCTAAAGGACTTGTGCACTCCTAGCAGAAAATCTAGAAGCCAAGTTCCTAAGAAAGTTTGTCTCACCAAGCATGTTAGTGTTATTCTTAAGTACAACACTCCTCTAAAGGTTAAAGATCCTGGGGCTCCAACAATTTCTTACACCATTGGAAACAGTGTGATAGAGCGAGCACTTCTTGACCTTGGAACAAGTGTTAATCTTATTCCTTACTCGGTGTATGAAAAGTTAGGTTTGGGAGAGTTAAAACCTATGTCGGTTATTCTACAGCTTGCTGACCGTTCTGTCAGACAACCACGAGGTATTATTGAAGATGTACTTATAAAAGTGGATAAGTTCTATTTTTTAGTCGATTTCTTAGTTCTTGATACAGAACCGGTCCATAATTCCAAAAAGTATATTCCAGTCAATCTTGGGTGACCTTTTCTAGCCACAGCGAATGCTTGCATTAACTGTAGGACTGGAGCCATGGATTTATCTTTTAGAAATATGAAAGTTAAGCTAAACATCTTCAATACTATTCATCATCCCCATGATGATAATGAATGCTTCTTCCTTGATGTTATTGATGAGTTGGTTCAAGAATCACTCCAAACTATTTTATCCAAGGATCCTTTAGAAGCTTGTCTGAATCACTTCAATTATGAAGATTTTGATATTGAATCTTCAATAGCTGAAGTGAAATCTTTGCTAGATTCCACTCCTATCACAGATTTTCCTCCACGGAAATCTAGATTAGAGCCACTTCCACCACTTTCTAGTACTCCGCCTATTCCTTCTTTAGAGTCTTCACCTAAGCTTGAGCTTAAGCCACTACCGGAAAAGCTCAAGTATACTTTCTTGGGTTTAAATGACACCCTTTCAGTGATCATTGATTTTAATCTTACAAGTTCCCAAGAAAGTAGTCTTTTAAAAGTTCTGGAGAAAAATAAAGAGGCTACTGGGTAGAGTGTGGCTGATTTGAAAAGAATTAGTCCCACAATTTGCATGCATCAGATTCATTTGGAGAAGAATTCTCGAACATCTCGGGAACTCCAGCGAAGATTGAATCCTAACATGAAGGAGGTAGTTTTGAAGGAAGTTGTGAAGTTGCTAGATGTGGGAATAATCTACCCCATCTCTGATAGCAAGTGGGTGAGTCCTACTCAGGTAGTACCTAAAAAGATAGGTATTACAGTAGTTGAGAATTCCAAGGGTGAATTAGTTCCAGAACGCACTACCATTGGATGGCGTGTGTGTATTGATTACCGAAAACTCCACTCCGCTACTAGAAAAGATCATTTTCCACTACCATTCATTGATCAAATTCTAGAGCGTTTGGTTGGCCAAAGCTATTATTATTTTTTAGACGGATATTCCGGCTATAATCAGGTGGCCATTGATCCTAAGGTTCAAGAGAAAACTACTTTCACTTGTCCATTCAGTACGTTTGCATATAGACGGATGCCTTTTGAAGTGTGTAATGCGCCAGCAACATTCCAAAGGTGTATGATGTCTATCTTTTCGGACATGGTTGAAAAGTTTCTCGAAGTTTCTATGGATGACTTCTTTGTTTTCGGGTCCACATTCGAAAACTATCTTCAAAATCTTTCCCTAGTGCTTCAGTGGTGTAGGGAAATGAATCTTATTCTTAGTTGGGAGAAGAGCCATTTTATGGTTCAGGACGGTATTGTTTTAGGACATATCATTTCAAAGAGAGGTATTGAAGTTGATAGAACTAAAGTAGATTGGATCTCCAAATTGCCTCCTCCTACCTCCGTAAAGGGAGTGCGATCATTTCTTGGGCATGTCGGGTTCTATCGACGCTTCATTAAAGATTTTAGCAAAATTTCCCGTCCTTTGTGTAATCTACTTGCAAAGGATGTTCCTTTTGTCTTTGATGAATTATGCCTTGAAGCTTTTCAAAAACTTCGCTCTCTTCTTTCTTCAACTCCTATCATGAATCCTCCGGATTGGGCTCTTCCATTTGAGATTATGTGTGACGCATCTGATTATTCTATGGGTGTTGTCCTAGGACAACGAGTGGATAAACTTCCTCATGTTAATACTATGCTAGTAAAACTCTTTCAGATACACAATTGAATTATACTACTACTAAAAAAGAGTTACTTGCAGTTGTCTTTGCTTTAGATAAATTCAGATCATATATATTGGGTTCCAAAGTCGTAGTCTATTTTGATCATTATGCTTTGAAACATCTTCTTTTGAAAAAGGAAACCCGGTTGATTCGATGGATCCTCTTACTTCAAGAGTTTGATTATGAAATTCGGGATAAGAAAGGGTCAGAGAATGTTGTAGCTGACCATCTTTCTAGAATTCTAATTGAGGATACTTCAACTTCACTTCCAGTTTGTGATTCCTTCCCGGATGAACAACTGTTTGAGGTTTCTCATAAGGATTTGCCTTGGTTTGTTGATATTGTGAATTACCTCGTAATAGGCAAAATTTCTTTGTCTTGGTCAAAGTAAGAAAAAGATAGATTGTTTTCCCAAATTAGGATGTACTATTGGGAAGATCCTCAGCTATTTAAATATTGTACAGATAAAATCATTTGTAGATGTGTTCCTAAGAGTAAGTTTCATAGTATTCTGACCTTCTGTTATAGTTTGGCATGTAAAGGTCATTTCAGTGCAAAGAAAGCTGTAGCTAAAATTCTTTAGTATGGTTTCTTTTGGCCTTCACTCTTTCGGGATGCATATTTATTTTGTAGGTTATGCCTTAGATGTCAGCAGCTAGGATCAATTTCTAGAAGAAATATGATGCCCATAACTCCAATCTTACTTATTGAGGTTTTTAATGTTTTGGGTATTGATTTCATGGGTCCTTTTGTTCTGTCCAATAAAAATGAGTACATTCTTGTACCTATTGACTATGTGTCCAAATAGGTTGAAGTTGTAGCTACTAAAACCGTCGATCATGCAGTTGTGGTTGAGTTCATTCAAATGAACATTTTTAGTCGGTTTGGTATGCCACGAGCTATTATTAGTGATGGGGGTGCTCATTTCTGTAATAGGTATTTCCATACCATAATGCAAAGATACTCTATCACTCATAAAGTTGCTTCTGCCTATCATCCCCAAACAAGTGGCCAAGTCAAAATTTCCAATGGTGAAATTAAGAGAATTCTTGAGAAAACAGTTAAGCCAGATCGTAAAGATTGGTCTTCTAGACTGAACGATGCTTTGTTGGCTTACCGTACTGCTTATCAGACTTCGATTGGTATGTCACCTTACCGTCTTGTTTATGGTAAAGGGTGCCATCTTCCTATAGAGTTTGAACACAGAGCTTTCTGGGCCATAAAAAAACTTAACTTTGATATGACATCTGCTGGTTCTAATAGGAAGCTTCAATTGATTGAGCTTGAAGAATTACGTAAATGATGCTTAGGAGAGTGTTAAGGTTTATAAAGCAAAGACTAAGGCATTTCATGACAAGCATATTTTGCGTAAGACTTTTGAGCCAGGGAAGAAGGTTCGGTTGTTTAATACACGACTGAAGCTTTTTCCTGAAAAGTTAAAGTCACTTTGGGAAGGTCCATACATGGTTATTTCTATTACACCTTATCGTCCAATAGAGATACAAGATTGCAAGACAGGACAATTGTCCAAGGTTAATGGACATAGACTTAAACCCTACATGGGGGTAACCTAGGGGTTTAAAGGCTTGTTGCATAGGCTAAATGCAACCGTGATTCCCATGAAATCAGCTTTTTAGTTCTATATTGCTAAGGGACTGGCAATATGTAAGTTTGGGGGTGTGATGAGTGCTGAATATATGCATATTCGAGCCCCTAAGTACGTATATGTTAGGACCTAAAGTGATACTTCTATCCATTATTAGACTAATTTCTGCTTTATGTGTGTTTTCAGGTACTTTCCTAGGTAAATGATCAAAACCGAGACTTTATAACGATATCAAAGCTTACAGAGTCGTTGTCGGTCATTCAGAGCAAGCCGAGAGCTAAATTGGTGAATTTTAAAGCAATTGAAGCCTTAGAGCTCAAGCCCAAGTGTTGAGGTTCGAGCATTACAACAAAGAAAAGAAGAAAAGTCAACAAGGCCAATTGCTCGAGTATCAGTACCTTGATGCTCGAGCCTTACTGCAAAGATGCTTGAGCCTTACCACAAGGGTGCTCGAGCCTTAACAAAAGGTGCTTGATCCTTGACCCTGAAGCTCGAGCATTAGGCGTCGGAAATATGAGTTGATTTTGGAATTAAAGGGTTTCGTGCATTACCTCCATGATCAAGCACTATCACCAAAGGATCGAGCATCAGTTCCTTGATGCTCAAGCAATGACAATATAGTGATCGAGCAATGTTAAAGGAAAAAGACGCTTTGGAAAAATAGTTCAAAGAAATTGGCTAAGTGTCAATATGGTGATCGAGCACTATTCACTAAAGCTCGAGCATCCATCCAGTATTGCTCGAGCATGAGTACTAAAGCTCGAGCATCCATTCCTGAAGCTCGAGTATTGCACGACATGTCAGATTTAAAGCTGCGGGATTTCTCTTTTAATCACGGCATCTCATCCTAGTTGGGCCAGAAGACTTAAAAGCCCATAAAATACATATTTTCTTCTATAAAAGAAAGTGTAGGCCTTGATAGAAGGGGGCCAAAATTTCTATTTCTTTTACGGTGTTATTCCGAAGGCTGAAGGTGCGGTGGCTTTTAGGGTTCCTACAAGCTTAGAAGTGCAGATCCCTAGAAGAGAGGTGCCGTCCGTGGTAAAGGAGATGAACTCAACACAGATGCTATCCAACATTGTCATAACTAGCTAATCCCTTTCTTAGGGCACTGATGTAACCCAACGTTATATTATGGTTTGATTGTTTTGACTCTGGGGTTATTTTAATATACAAAGTTTTCTTGATTATATGACTATGAGTACTTGAGACAACGCAAGTGGTTTTTTATGCTGTAGTAGACTATAAATTGTTATTACATTGTCTTAAATATGATAATTTATATTCTATTCTCAACCTACCTTGTTGTACGGTATCTAGCGGAGCCCTGCCGGACACATGGATAGAGATCATATAATGATGTTCCAATGTATTTTGCAAAAGAACATTTTCATAATCTATGCTTAGGAAAGGTGGTTCATTCACACAATAGTTATAGTAGGTAGGTGAATAGTCCACGCTAACCACAAATAGGTTATAGTTAGCTAAATTTGTAGAATATCTTTCTTTAAACTCCGAACTGAACGAATATTATTGAGTTCAGTTCATTTGAAAACAAAATCAGTTAAAATCCCATAATTGATTCAATTGACCATAGTATAACGATTGTGGTGAAGTCAAAGCCCTGAGATTTCCCCTCTCTGATCATTTAATTTAGTTTAATTTGCTTTAGTTAATATTTTGTTTAATTCAAGTTTGTTAAATTTGACAACCAACAAACTCAATAATCAAGTTTTTTGTAAACCATACGACTAATTTAAAGGCTAATACGAACTCCATCTCTCTGTGGGTTCGACATCCTCTTTGCATAGAGCTATATCTTACACGATATTGTACGATTGCGAGAGAAACACATCAAGGGTGCTCATTTATGTAATAGGTATTTCTGTACCTTGATGTAAAGATACTCCATTACTCATATAGTAGCTTCTGCCTATCATCCCCAAACAAGTGGCTAAGTAGAAATATCCAATCGTGAAATTAAGAGAATTCTTGAGAAAACAGTTAAGCCAGATTGTAAAGATTGGTCTTATAGACTGAACGATGCTTTGTGGGCTTACTATACTGCATATAAGACTCTGATTGGTATGTCACCTTACCGCCTTATCTATGGTAAAGGGTGCCATCTTCCTGTAGAGTTAGAACACAGAGCTTTCTGGGCCATTAAAAAGCTTAACTTTGATATGACATCTGCTGGTTCTAATAGGAAGTTTCAATTAACTGAGCTTAAAGAATTACGTAATGATGCTTATGAGAGTGCTAAGGTTTACAAACTAAAGACTAAGGCATTTCATGACAAGCATATCTTGCGTAAGACTTTTGAGCCTAGGAAGAAGGTTTGGTTGTTTAATACATGATTGAAACTTTTTCCTGGAAAGTTAAAGTCACGTTGGGAAGGTTCATACATAGTTATTTTTGTTACACCTTATGGTGTAATAGAGATACAAGATTGCAAGACTGGACAATTGTCCAAGGTCAATGGACAAAGACTTAAACCCTACATAGAGGGTAGTTCGCAGAGAGGCACAGTTGAGGTAGTAGAACTTTATGATCCTATTTACTTGGACTAGAGAGGTCAGGTTTTCGTCGAGCTATCGACATTAAACTTAGCATTTGTATGTCGTACCGTAGTTTATTTTGTTTTTATTTTATTTTGTTATTTTAAGTTTTTGATTTAGTTACTTTCTTTCCTAGGTTTAGGTTTGTTTTAGTCTATATTTCAATTTTAGGTTAGTTTAAGTTTGAATAAAATGGAAAAAGAAAATAAAATTTGAAATAATCCAAAAATCCAAAAATTTGTCTCCATGTTCGAGCATCATTAGCTCCATGCTCGAGCATCAGCAGTGAAAAGCTCGAGCATGAGTACCTAATGCTCGAGCATTTTATCATCGTAAGATCTAGGGTTTTCAGCGGCCATACTCGAGCATCCAAATTGATGCTCGAGCCTCTGTACTTTAAAATAAAAGAAACCCTCAAGCCATAGATGAAACCCTCGTGCCTTTGCTCCTAATTGCCTCTTCTTCATTCCAAATCTCTCCAATCTTTTCAAATTCCTATCTTACATCGTTTTAGGGATTCAATCTTCGTCAAAAAGGTATGAATTTCTTCCTTCATCTTAGTTTTATATAGATATATATATATATATGTATATATATCCCTAATTTCTTCTCCATTTGATGATTAAACCTAATCAAAACTTTCCTTGTGAATTTATACACTTCAATCTAATGTTAAATCTATAATCCTAACTCGCAGAAATTCCAAATCTTAAGTGCATTTGAAGAACACGGGTGAGGAAGATTTGGGGTGTTTGAGGAGAAGTTTATCAACATTTGGGTTTCGTAAGTGATTGAAGAGAAGGGTTGGGATCGATTTGGAGTAGTTGGGATCATTTTTAGAAGAATTGGGAGAGGTTTTGCTTCAGTTGAAAACTAGGAAGCTCGAGCCTTCAGATTAAGGCTCCAGCATTTGCTTGCAGCAGGCTCGAGCATCAGGACCTTAAGCTCGAGCATTAGCTAGTGCAAGGCTCGAGCATTGGAGCACAGAGTTGGGGGTTTAGCTTGGATATTATTCTTAGATTATAGCGATGCTGAGACGGTCGAGGCAGAGAGTTGTTAGGATGCCAACGATGGCGTTAGATGATTTATGGCTGTATAACAAGATCTGTAATGAGACAGATTTTGTTATAGAGGATTTTTAGACACACCGTGATACATTTTGGGTAGTTAAGGCCCTGCAGGCTCGCCAGCTCTCTGGGTTTTTTAGGCATCCAACACAGATTTCCTACCCCAGGCTGGTGTGAGCTTTCTACTGCTCCTTGCAGTTCCATGCAGGAGATGAAGAGGAGGATGAAGAGTGTAATGACCCGGTCATTTTCCTTCCTTTCCCTTTTCTCAGATTTTTACGGATATTTTTTTTCCGTTGATCTTTCTTTTCTGAGTTCGGTTTCTCGTCACTTAGTGTCATTTTGAGTGCTCTGGAATGATTTCCGAGACTCTTTCCTTTGGATTGACAACTTCCTTTGAGGACCGAGTCATTTCCACATTTTTCATTTTTCGACACTATTCACTTTTCGTCTTTTCCCTATTTTGTCTTTTTTCCCCGTTTATCAATTTTCCTTGCATAACCTCACTTTGCATGTGTCCATGACATTTGATTTCCATGGCAATTGTATTTTTACTTTTGTGGAAAATACATTCTAGTTCATTACTTTTTCATAAAGGGCATGGATGCATATTTTAGTGTAATTATTCATAACTTTTGGGGTTTTTGTGTAATTACTGTAAAGTAATTATTTTTCTTCTTAGGGACCTTTTTGCAATTTATTTTGGGAGATATTTTGAGAAAGGACCATTTTGCAACTTTAGGAAAATGTGACAAGTGTCACATTCTCATGGTGCCACTTGTTAGCAATTGAGTGGAGAGACTTGGTACCATAGTTTCTTGACATTTGGTGGGTGGAGATTCATCCATGTGTTGGCCTTTGATTGGTGCATATGTTACCATTGATTGTTGACAAGTGTAGGTCTAGGATTAAGTCTTGGAAGAGGCATTGGATTGGTGACAAGTGTAGGGCCATGATTTAGTCTTGCATTATGTGTGTGTGAGAGGTAGTGCAAGAGCACATAGTGAGTGGAGGATCTCTAGCCCTTCCACTCACCATTTTACACTTTACCTTCTTCATTTCATTTCTCTCAAAAACCCTAGCAAAGACTCCATTGGAGGAAAGCTTAGTTCATAGCTTATCCCTTCAATTTGGCTCACTTCCATTCACCTTAGAGTAAAAAGCTTGGGAGACAAAAGCTTCCCCTCATCCTCCTTTACAAAACCCTTGAAGGATCTAGCCTAACTCCTAGTTTTGCTTTGGTATCTAGAGATTTAATTCTCTAGTGAGGTATTGATCTATGATTTTGAAGTATTTTTATGTCATTATTGAGTGTTTTACATGCATGGAAGAGAAGAACTTGTATTCTGCCCTAAAACTGTTTTAACTCAAAATTTATCTTGTTAAATTAAATATAGAACATGAAAATATAATCAATTAGCTTTCATTTAGTTTTGGTTTCATGTAAATTAGATTTAAAATGAATTAGTTATGAATTTTTGAAATTGCAAGCTAGTTGCTGGAAATTTAAATCTTTTCCTTATCTGGTCTGGAAATGAATTTTTATATGGAGCTGTATTGCTTCAATTTCCTTGACAATTTTACTGGAACTTTCCCCATGGGTTTTACACTACTCAGATTTTTTTCATAATTTTTGAGAATGTCTAAATTTTATTAAAAATCCGAAACTATATGGTGTCCATGTTTTTACTACAGCTGGAAAACATATTTTTTGATGATTTATTTCACTAACCTTTTGACATTGGATCATGGGTTAAATTTCCATTTTTACACTCTCATATGTTTACTTCGAAAAGAAATTAAGTTTGCCCAATTTGGATGTCAAATGATTTTTTTTATGAATTTTCAAAGTTGGAAGCTACAGGCTGAAAATGTGTTTTCTGGGCAGAATTTGTTTCGAAGTTGTGGGTCAAAATTGTTTCAATTGGGAAAATATTTTGTTAAACTAAATTGATATTATAAAATTACGGTGTTTAAGCTTTCATTGGGCTTTGGATTCATACAATTTGGATTAGAATTGAATTTTTTATGAATTTTCTAAGTTGAAGGTAACAAGCTGAAAAATCTGTCTTGCGGACCAAAAGTTTAGATCGATTTCATTTTGGTGGTAATTGGGATTTTCATTCCAATTGAGGTAGGGGATGTTTTAGGATTTTGTATGTGTTGTATTAAGTGTTTTCCATGATTATACAACTTGTTTGCATGCCTTGTATCAAATCTAGAATATTAGTAATATTTATTTCTTTCCATAAGATTTAATTTACAAGGATGTCTATAGCGTAGAATTGAATTGTGGCATGATGATAAATTATGTTTTGATATATTTGTTAACATATATTAAATTGGAATTATTTGAATAAGAATTGCACTTTTTATTTAATAATTATCTTTTGTGAAAGTTTAATTCTCATGGATGTACCTTACATGAAATAAACTTGTGATATACTTTTAAATTAAGTCTTGGCATGTTCTTTAACATACTTTAATTTGAGAGCATTTGGATGAGTATGAAAATCTAGAGATCTTAATTAAAAGGATTAATTAAAATCTATTTAAAGGTTCCATTGACTTAATTAAGTTTTTACTTGATATTGGTGATGACTAGGACTTGTATATTAGCATATGTTAATTTGGAACCATTTGATGTTGTTTTAGAATTTAGGGATTTGATTATCATGATTTAATTAAATTCCATTTTATTGTTCAAATGACCTAATTAAGTTTTTGAATTGGTATGTGCAATGATCATCCTATGTTGTTTAACATGTGTTGATTAGGGATCATTTAATTGAGATTTGAAACCTAGAGAAATTAATTAGGCTATGTAATTAATTTCCGTTTCTATTGCGTTAATGATTTAATCATGTGTTGACATTGATAGTATGTTTAAAGCATGATTTTTTAACTTCTAATGGATTTATAAGTTATGCTTTCAATTTTGAATTATACTGTTATAGCGTGTAACGAATCGCACACTGAAGATTCGACATGTGATGTTATTATAGCGCGTAACGAATCGCGCTCTGAAGATTCGGCATTGTCATCCTATAGTAGTTGTGGATTTAGACCATGTATTGTGTAGTTTCAACCTACTTGTGCATGGAATGTAGTTTCGTGTTGTATATAAATATTTCGTATATAAGTTGTTAATTTATTTATTTTGGAGTCACTTGGGACATGGTTACTATAACA
This sequence comes from Cornus florida, assembly GCF_030987335.1. Lineage (NCBI taxonomy): Eukaryota > Viridiplantae > Streptophyta > Magnoliopsida > Cornales > Cornaceae > Cornus > Cornus florida. The sequence continues at coordinate 52,365,421 of NW_026775574.1, read as the reverse complement.
TGGCTAGAGTTTGGCTCTATTGTGGGAGGTATGAGTTCTCCCCGTCGAGATAGTGCGCACTAGGGGTGGTATTACCAGCAGGTTAGTCCCCGTAATAGCCGTTGAGGTCTCGGCAGAATTCCGAGCTTAAATGTCCAAGTATTCCATTACCTGATTTCGCACTTTTAGATTTCTAGTTGATAAACTAGAGAATCTATGTCTTGATGTGTGGTATTAGAAATTCTAATTATACTAAATTGCTATATTTAGTTGATTCCGTATTTTAGATTTCAAGTTGATAACTTTGAGAATCTATATCTAGTTACTTTGTATAGCATGCATCTATGTCGGTTAAATTGCATAGATATTGTGATTTGCGTCTTGTTGTTCAAATGTAGCTTAGGAATGATCATATAGATTCATTTGGAACATAGACGTTAGGTGGCATGACCCACTTTGTCGTTTTCGTATATTAGATTTCAAGTTGATAACTTTGAGAATCTATATATTGTTTCTTGGTATAGCATACTTCTATGTTAGTTAAATTGCATAGATATTGTGATTGTGTTTTGTTGTTCAAACGTAGCTTAGGAGTGATCCTATAGATTGATTTGGAACATTGACATTAGGTGGCATGACCCACTTTGGTTGTTTTCGCACTTTAGATTTCAAGTTGGTAACTTTAAGAATCTATATCATGTTGCTTTGTATAGCATGCTTCTATGTGGTTTGAATTGCATGGATGATGTGATTGATGCTAGAAATGATCTAGGGTAGCTTAGGATGCTCCCTGAGTCTCATTTTAACATAGACGTTAGGTGGCATGAGCCCCTTTAGCATGTTTCACCCTAAGGTGATAAAATTGTAAAACGTTAGGTCGATGCATGCTCATTTCCTACAAGTAGCTTTATGTTGCTCACCCCAAAGTTACTGGGGCATATTTCAGGTACAAGATACAAGATACAAGATTGGAGATTTGCATTTGCTTTGGTGATTTGCAGAATTGAAGTTTCTTTAGAAGCATTCTTGTTCACATGCAAGTGTTAGCATGTTTAAGTTTTTCCTATGAAATGTAATTTTTCCAACTTAGAGGTTTGACATGTTAAATATTGTAAATGAATTGTAATAAGGCCATAGGCCATTTCAGTATATTTAAAATGTTGTTTTACACTTGCGTGTAGGTTCACATCATCACACACTTGCATATAATTAAGTTTGATCATGCAATGGGGGATTCAAGTGAGGCTTAAAGTTTCTTTCTTTTTTTTTAGTTTTGGTGTACGTGGTCTAGTTTGAACTAGATTTTGTCCCTTTGGTTGTCATTGGTGCCATAGGGTACTATTTGACCCTTTTCATGTTAGTTTTTGCTTCCAGTTATTTGCTTGAGCTCCGTGACTTCATGGAAGGTCACATTGGTGTCTTGGTGATGATTTATATCTCTATAGACTTTGGTTTTTATCTTTTGCTTCCGCATTTCATATCCGTTATCGGGTCAACTTTTGCTTCATCACTGACGCACCGGGTTGAAAAACTTGGGCAGTCACAAAGAGGACCACTTCACAGCCACTGTCGAGGGCATACAACTGACAGTGAGCTGTGACACTATTGCTCAGGCTATGGGTTGCTATCACAGGTGCCCAGTCGCTCTTCAGGCTAGATTTCCACAGATTCCCCTAGGCACGACCCGGGAGGCAATGGTCCATGCTTTGGGCCAGGGCTACATGCCTCCACCTTAGAGACGATCCAGAAGTCACAGCTTTCGAGACGTTTTTGGTTTTTGGATATGGTTCTTGTGGCCAATGCTCGCCCTATCAGACACAAGTTAGTGCGATGTGCTGAGATGGTGGATGTGACCTATGCATTCCACACCGATTACTGGGTGTCTATTCCCTAATTAGTGTTGGTACAGCTTCACCGGTAATATGAGGAGATGGGAGAGGCCCGACGCCCTCCTATTCATCATATTCATTTTCCTAAGTTGGTCACACGCTTGATGGAGATAGCGGGGATTTTGATACCCCCGAATGAGGCTGATGTTACTGTCTTCACCCAGTATCATTTCACGTAGTGGAACAACATCTTCGGGCATATGCCCAAGAAGATGAAGCTGGAGTGGGGTGTTGACGATGAGTTCCGAGAGGAACGAAGCCGACGCGAAGGGTGTGCCTTATGAGCTGCACTTTCCACCTTATCCACCCCCGCCTACTATTCTTCCTACAAACCATACTGAAGTGGTGATGCAGCGGTAGATGAGGATGGGGATGGCAATGATGATGATGAGGCTACAGATGAGAAGATGTATCTCTCCGATTCTAGACCTCAGGTTAGGAGGAGACCCGTTTCTGTAGCCCAGCCTGAGAGTTCTTCTCAGGCTGAGATTAGAGCTTTATAGGCCAGGGTGGCCAAGCTGTATGATGGTCAGATATTGCTGCGTTAGATGTTGACTACGCAGCAGAGCATATTGGAGGAGTTACGTCATCGCACTTCGTCCGATCCATCCACTTCTTCTGTTCCACCACCACCACCTATGGATTAGTTCTTAGGACTTTTCTATATTTTTATTGACTAGGGCAGTTCTTTTTTATGTACTTATTTCCATATAATGTATATCTGCCCTAAGTCATTCTTTTCAAAAGCATTGTACTAATTTCTGATATATATACATGTTTTTTGTTCTATTTCCTTGTGTTGATATTTGTCTATGCTTACTCTATATACTTGATACTCTGATGTATGTTGAAGTTTATTAAATTACCAGATACAACAGATTAAGTTTGGGGGTGATTTTGAGAGGAACCACTATATTGTAGGAGACAATGCTGGAAACTCATTTTTACCCTTCTGTGCATTACATTGTCATATCTTTGTTAGTTTGCTTGTATGGTAATATCTTTCTCACTCTCTTTTATTCTCACACCTTGAGGACAATGTGCACTATAAGTTTGGGGGTAAGGTTGGCTTGAAATTTTAATTTTTGGCTTACTCTGTTTACATAAGGATGTGATTTAATATTTGATGATATAAGCATGTGTTGAGTTTGTTGATGGTTATATATTCTATTTGCAATCTGATATTGGTTAGAAATGGTTTGTATGCTAAATTACTGTGAAAAGGAGTCCTTAAAATTTTTTAAAATCAGTTAGTGGCCTGTGATTCACTCTGTTAGAATAATTGTTGTTTAATAATGCTGATCTCTGAGATGCTACACTTTGCACAATATTCACACTTGCATGAAGTCTGTGAGGGTAGAAATTGGAAATCTTATTTTGGTTTGAATTAGACTGAGTTGATCAAGTAGATTTGATAGTTTTGATGACCGAGGCATAAGAAATAAAAGGAAAAAAAAAAAAAATTTCTTCACCAATGTGAATGAGAAATAAAAAAAATAAAAAAAAAGGAAAGAAAAGTAGAAAATGATCAAGTTCAGGTTTGTACTTAGATTGCTTGAGTGATTAAGTCCTTAGGGGTGTGTCCTGACACCTAATGCCCTAAGATCGTCTGGTCTGGGAGTCATTAGTTGAAAGCTTATTACATAAGGGGTTAAGGTTGCCTAGATTACTTGAACAATTAAGTTCTTAGGGGTGTTTTAACACTTAATGCCCTAAGATCATCTGGTCTGGGAGTCATTGGCTAAAAGTTCACTACAAGGGTAATTTAGAAAGCTTAATAAACCTGAACATTGCATAGTGTCCTTTTTGAAACAATGCATACCCAGAAAAAAAATTGAAAATGCCTTGGGAGTTGGAATTTAAAGAGTCTACTTGTGAATTAAGGAATAGCAAGGAATAAATGCAAGTATGGATAATAAGCCACACGATGAATTGTAGGATCATTTTCAAAGTATCTATAGAGGTTTAAATTATTGAATAAATGATTGAACTGATATGTGGGGACTATGGTTACTGAATTGAAATTGAAAGTTGAAAGTTTTTCTGATTACATGATTGGTATAGTTGCTGTATTTGACTGATGAATGAACTGCATGGATAATATGATTTGAAAATAGGCTTGAATAAGCTTACTATGCATTTAAGGCATTGATTTGAGAAGTTTGTGGGTATCTTCACTGGAAACCCTCACGAGACTACAACTCATCCACTAGGGGTAACCTAGGGGTTTAAAGGCTTGTTGCATAGGCTAAATGCAATCGTGATTCCCACGAAAGTGACTTTTTAGTTCTGTATTGCTAAGGGACTACCAATATGTAAGTTTGGTGTGTGATGAGCGCTGAATATATGCATATTCGAGCCCCTAAGTACGTATATGTTAGGGCCTAAAGTGATACTTCTATCCATTATTAGACTTATTTATGTTTAATGTGTGTTGTAGGTACTTTCCCAAATAAATGGTTAAAACCAGGACTTTATGATGATATCAAAGCTTACAGAGTCATTGCCGGTTATTCAAAGCAATCCGGGAGCTAAATTGGTGAAGTTTGAAGCAATTCAACCTTAGAGCTCGAGCCCAAGTGTTGAGGCTCGAACATCACAACAAAGAAAAGAAGAAAAGTCAACAAGGCCCAGATGCTCGAGCATCACTACCTTGATGCTCGAGCCTTAACGAGCCTTGACCCTGAAGGTCAAGTATGAGGCGTCGAAAATTAATGAGTTGATTTTTAATTGAAGGCTTTGCTCCCAGGTCTCGTGCATCACTTCCATATTCGAGCACTATCCACAAAGGATCGAGCATCATCCATTGATGCTTGAGCATTTAGCCCCAGATGCTCAAGCATGGTACCTAATGCTCGAGCCTATGAAGCTTGGATCGAGTAATGTTAAAGGAGTTCAACCCAAAAATATTGTAAGTGTTGAAGAAAAAGACGGTTCGAAAAATAGTTGAAGAAAATTGACTAAGTGTCAATCTGATGATCGAGCACCATTTACTGAAGCTCAAGCATCCATCCAGAAATGCTCGAGCATTTGTTCCTGAACCTTGAGCATGAGCCCTAAAGCTCAAGCGTCCGTTCCTGAAGCTCAAGCATTCAATGACATGTCAGAGTAAAAGCTGCGGGATTACTTTTTTATCAGCCGTATCTCATCCCATTTGGGCCAGAAGACCTAAAAGCCCACCAAATACATATTTTCTTCTATAAAAGAAAGCGTAATCCTTGATAGAAAAGGTCTGGAATTTCAATCGCTTTTACGATGTTTTTCAGAAGGCTAAGGGTGTGGTGGCTTTTAAGGTTCCTACAACCTTGAAAGTGTAGATCTTGAGAAGAGAAGTGCAGCCAGTGACGATGGAGATGAACTCAACACAGATGCTATCCAACCTTGTCATGAGTATCTAATCCCTTTCTTAGGGCACTGATGTAACCTAACGTTATATTATGGTTTGATTGTTTTGACTCTGGGTTTATTTTAAAATATAACGTTTTCTTGATTATATGACTATGAGCACTTGAGACAACTCAAGTGGTTTTTCATGCTTTAGTAGACTATAAATTGTTATTACCTTGTCTTAGATTTAATAATTTATGTTCTATTCTTAACCTACTACTTGTTGTATGGTATCTGGCGGAGCCCTGCCAGACACAAGAATAGAGGTCATATAATGGTGTTCCAACATATTTTGCAAAAGAACGTTTTCATAATCTATGCTTAGGAAAGGTGGTTCATTCGCACAGTAGTTAAAGTAGGTAGAGTAGGTAGGCGAATAGTCCACGCTAATTGCAGATAGGTTATAGTTATTTGTAAACCATGAAATTAATTTAAAAGCTAATACAAATTCTATCTCTCTGTGGGTTCGACATCCTCTTTGTATAGAGCTATATCCTACACGATATCATATGATTGCGAGAGATAACATCAAATATGCTAATGCAGTTAAAATAAACTTCTAAACATACGTCCAGATAAGTACGTAAACATGTTATCAAACCAAAACACGCTATCAAGAAGCAACTAAAAACATAGAGCATGGCAACACAAGCATGATATGCACCCAGAACCTATTGTCCTAAGGTTTTCGAACCTAGGAGCTCTGATACCGTCAGTGACAACCCTGGATTTTTACAAACCTAGTGTATCCTGTGATGATCCAAAACGGATCCCAAATGCAGAAGCAAAACATAAGCAAGTCAATAAAGATGTACTTCATTCCTAAGACATGAAAGTGGTCTTCTAAGGAGTCTCGTGACTCAACAGAAGCAAGACCGAGGTTAAAATTTCAAAACCCTCCAAGGAATAGATCAATGGCAAAATTTTCATTCCAAACTGAAATGGGTTCCACCATGCACACCATTAGAAAGACAATGAAAAATGAATGAAGTTAGACTCAAGAATCACTTGATTCGGAGTCCGGACGAAGAAGATGATCAAGCAAAAGAAAGAAAGGTTCTGAGGCATAGATGAACGCATGTCCAAAGCCCAAGCACCGAGCACCCATTCGGCACTCTTCAACACTGAGCGCTCTTTCGGCACTCTTTGACTCTGAGTGCTCGTTGGGTACTCTTCAAGGCTGAGCACCCATTCAGCATTCTTCATGGTTGAGCACCCATTCGGCACTCTTCAAGGCTGAGCACCCATTTGACACTCATACAAGGTCGGTCATTCTGTCCTACAAGGGTCGGTTGTTCTGACCTACATGGTCAGGCATTCTGACTAAAGGTTCAAGCGCTCGGACCTGTGGTCAAGCATTCTGACCTATGGCCAAACGTTCGGACTTACATGGTCAGGCGTTCTGATTGTCGAACAACGAAACAAAAAGCAACAATCAGTCGAACGATGAAACAGAAAGCAATAATTAGCTGAATGATGAAACAGGAAGCAAAAATCAGCCGAACGTCAAAACAGAATGCAAAAATCAGCCAAACGTAAAAAAAAAAATGCAACAGAATTTGCTGCTGCAATGCTTGGGGAAGTTTTTGGTCCAACCTAAGGCTATACATGCATTCCCAATGATTCGAAACAAGTTTAAAAACGTACTTGTGAACTTTTAAAATTAATGGCCCTTGGCCTCATGTTATACATACAAAATGAATGTCAAAAGGTGTGCTTAGGCACACATTACATACCCGAAATTGAAAATGACATGTTAAACCAAACATTACATAACAACTTCAAAAGAGAAGATAAACATGGTCACACTTGCATGTAACCAAGAATACAGTTAAAAGAACGTCAATTCTACATATCACCCGAGACAATTGCAAATTCCTAAATCTTGAATCATGTACCTAAAAAATGACCCCGATAACTTTGGGGTGAGTAACATAAAGCTACTCGTAGGAGATGAGCATGCATAAACCTAACATTTTACAAGGTTATCACATTAACATGAAACAATTCAAAAGGATCATGACACCTAGCGTCTATGTCAAAGATAAGCCTCACGGATCATCTCAAGCTACTTATGCAATTGAAATGAACTAGGATATACAAGTATACATGTTCAAGTATACTAAACAATATTAAAACATGATACATGACATCCAAGCATACATTTCCAAGTATAATAAGTCATATTAAATGAGATAAGCAATATTTAGCATATATTCACAAGTATACGATATATATAGAATGCTCATAAATCAAGTATACAAACACAAGTATACTAAGCTAAACGAAATGCGCATAAGACAAGTATACATGGCATAAGTATACTAAACTGAAATCCGATTACACTAATCAAACATATAAGGCATAAGCATACTAGTTAGAGTTTGGATACACCAATAAGGATACAAGTTCAAGTATGCTAAATGTGATCCAATATATACGAAGCAAGTATACAGTTTCAAGTATACTAAGATAATATTTAAATGAACAAAACAAGTATACAAGTTCAAGTATACTAAATGGAATTTAATCACATAAATAAGCACCAATTCTCAAACTACAAGTAATCCATGATTAACAACTTGAAATTGAATGCTAAATCAAAAAGTGGAAAGACTAGGACATGCGGTCTCTAGACCAAGCAAGTGTTTCCGGGTAATTACGACCAACAAGGTACTACCTAGTGCGCACCTATAAAAGTTATTCTGTGTAATTCCGACCCACAAGGTACTAGCTAGTGCGCAGTTATGACTTAGAAGACTCTTGTCTCCGTACTAGAGCCAAACCCTAGCCATAACACGAAATATGTCTTTATAAACTTTCCAAAATCAATAAGTTCAAAACTTATACCAAAATCAATAAATTATATCAAACTTATATCAAATCCAATAATGCATAAAATCCATCTTTCATGCACAAGTAAGGTTGAATCCTTATAAACCATGTCCTAGAGCTCAAGTCTAAATAGCATATGACATGTCAAGTCTCCAATATGCAATTTATACATAAAATAAGAAAATTTCACAACAATTGAACCCAATTACCATCCTAAGCCACAAGTACTAAATAAGCTACAATTTAGTAACAAGTTTTCAAGATAATCAATTGTAATATTCTAAACAAACTGTATACCTACACAAGATATATTTAAATAAGCTTTGCAAGACAATGATATCCTATATCATGCTAAATCCAATTACCATTTTAAGATGCCATAAATACTAATTCTACATCTAATTAGTAATATGCTCGCAAGGTAATTAAACATACTAAGTTTCAAGAGGCTATCAACCTAACATAAAAAATCTCTAGATTTCCAAATAGGCTCAAATTAATATATGTTAAAAGAAATAACATGGTCTTCACATATATTATACCCAACATCAATTTAAGTGACTACAACACTTAAATTTAGCATACCAAATGTACTCAATTTAGGTTAAAGAACATACCAAGTCCTACTTTATTATCACATTACAAGTTGATTTCATGCTTGTTTCAACTATGTGAATTAAAATTTTACAAAAGATAAATATTAAATAAAAGTTATAATTCTTATTCAAATGCTCCCAATTTAATATATGTTGATAAATATACTAAGGCCTAATCTACTAGCATGCCACAATTTAATTCTAAGGTGCATACCATCATGAGAATTAAATCTTAAACATAGAAAATAATCAAATTAAATTCTAGATCTTGAACTAAAGCATATATACAAGTTGTATAAGCTATCAAAACAATCAATACAACTCAAATATAAACCTATGACTTCTCTTACCTCAATTGAAGATGAAAATCTCAAATCCCCACCGAAATGAAACCGCTCTAAATCCTACGAAACTTCGGGGTTTTGTCGAGGACAACAAGGTGATCATTAAACACCAAGGAATTCCTACCAAAATCCTAACTTGGCTTCAAACCCGAACCCAAAAAATGGCCAAAACAGGATTCCAATCGGTTGGAATCGAAGGCCTCGTCAAGGCAAACAATAAACACTAAGGCATCACCACTTTTTACTTAAGGGAAGAACTCCAAAAGAGGAGAGAGAAGCTGGCAGCCCCATGGCTTCCATGACTACTGGCTAAGAGAGGGGAAAGAGATGAAAATATCTCCCTTTTCATTTTCGAGACTCTTATTTATAGAAAAACCCTAAAAGTGCCCCGAATAGGTCCCTTTGCATCCGGAAAAGTGGAATTTGAGTAGACGCGCTCAAATGGCAAAATTCCATGAATAAAAAAGAACCAAAATGAGAACATTTGAACAAAGGAAGAAACAGCATCGAAAACTGAGTCCCGAGCAGAGAGATATGCCCCAAACAAGTTTAGCGCTAACCGAGTCGAAAAATCGAAAACTGTAGGGTTCGACCGCAAGACAATTCTAAGAGTACATGACTCAACAAAATACGAAAATGAATCCCGTACGAGAATTCAAGCCCCAAGGAGACACTTAGCCATTAACTTTCATTTATTACACAAACGTCCCTACACAAAAGGATAACCACGCAAGTGACCCCAAATGAAAATATCTTCCAAAAGATATTTTCTTAGAAACCCCTAAACTAAAATATCTTCAAAAGATATTTATGAAAAATACCCCAAGAAACAAAAATATTTCTGAAGAATCTCTTCATCCACGCCCCTGCGGGAAAAAGAAACAACCGGTGAGCTTTTCTCCAAAAGTAAAGCTATGCCTTTCAAGGAAAACAACTAGAATGGAAGTACGTGAAGCCGAAAACCAACTTTGAGCATGAAGAGTGAGGTTATGCGACGGGAAATTTCAACAAAAAAAATTTAACCCATAAAAATGGAGAAAAATGAAAGGAAGGAAAATGACCGGGCCATTACAGTATTCTTGGAAGCTTTCTAATCTTATCTTATGCCACTTAAAATATCTATATAAACTCATCAAGGTTTTTAATAAAATTACTTCTTACACACAGAGAGAAAAACCTTGTGGAAAAAAAATAAAAAATTATGCAGCATTGGTCATTGTCTTATTCATATCTGTTGAGCTTTAAACCTTTTTTTATTCTGTAAATATGCAATAGGCTTGTGAGCATTGAGCTGCGTATCAAATTCTGAGAGTTTCTTTGTTCTTCAATTGTATTATTCAAATAATGTTGTAAGGGTTGGTTTAACCCAGAAGAAGTCTAAGAGGTTTATTCACTTAGCAAGAATATTCAAAAGTGGTGTGCTTCTTGTACCAGTTTGCTCTCCACCTTTAAGGTGAAGCCATAGTGGGTTTTGGGAAGTTTTAGGAAGGATCTTGAGCCGAAGAGTAGGAGTTTTAGAATCTCGCTAAATCTTAATGTTATGAGTTTGCTTCTTTCTCTCTTTACTTTACATCTTGATTAATATTGCTTTGTTTTTTCAATATCTGTTATTGTGTATTCAAGATTATTAATTGATCATTACAAATTAAATAAACCTGATTAATTAGTATCATTCTATTAAGACTCTATTCGCCCCCCTAGAGTCATAAACTGGGTAACACTGACGTTAGCAAATTTGCTTTTATTAGTCAAGTATTTATATAAATTAAAACCTCTAAGATCAAAGTAGAATTATGAAACACAAAAGGTCTACGTGAATATTGACAAACATCATAAAAGAGTGAAATTTATCCTTTCTTAAACTTGGTTGGAAGAGTCATGTCTTAGTAGTAAATATTACCCCCTCCTTCCCAAAATACTTGTCATCTTTTTATTTTGGGATGTCCCAAAAAAACATGTCTCATTCCAAAATTGAATGTAATATTTTTTATAACATTGTCAAACTATCCTTTTAACTTAGTGCATTAATTATGGAGCACTATTTTGTCTTTTAACAAAAGCATATTTGAAACTTCACTTTTATCAATACAATAAAAAATAAATAATAAAAATAATAATAATAATAAAAAATTCTATTAAAACTCTACTATCATAAAAAGTTGGATTTCCCAAACATGACATGTATTTTGGGACAAAGATAGTACTAGTTAGATGCATTTTGCGTGGGTCATAGTACACCCATGTAAACTTTGAAATATTTTTTTTTTGAAAAGTACGTAGACTTTGAAATATGATACTACAATAAATGTATATGTTCAAACTTCATATGGGTGGGTCTAATTTTAAAAATTTATCATATAACATTATTGTAAGATGCTTACTCATCATAAAGTATTAAGTGGTCCTCCTGTCCAAATTACAAGTTGTCACATGGTCCCGACTTTCACGAGAACGAGTTCATGTCATGGTTCCGACTACTTAATAATTTATTTTTATTGACAAAATATTTACAAAATAAATTTTGTGTGGCTTAGGCAAATTTTGAAATATGTGCATCAATAATGGCGGAGGCAGTGGGGGAATTGCCGGCATTGGAATTTTTTTTTATCATTGTAGTTTTCTATACATAAATTTTAATAATTATCAAAATGCCCCCATAAAATCCATAAAAAAATCACAAAAATCTTGATAAATACTCTCAAATTTCAAAACAATCCCTCATATTGTTACTCATTGGCCTAAAATAATTTTCAAAATTAAAAAAGACTCATGTTGTTTCTCCTCCAATGAATTCCAAAAAAATATTTAGAAGTCAAAATTCATAAAACACCCCTACTTTGTTATTTATTATTTTAGTTTAAATTTTTTTATTAATCAGATTATTGTTAATGATTGCCCCCTCTGAAAAAAAAAATTGGGTCTAGAACAAGGAAACAAACAAAAACAAAAGAATATGTGATGATGTGAGAAAAGAAAGAACAAAACAAAAAAAATGGTAGAAGTTGGTGGTTGTCACTCTTCGATTAAAATTTGTCGATTAAATATTTTGACAAATTGGTAACCATAGTGTGCCGTTTTACTGTTTTGTTTATAAAATATTTGTTGTCATTTCAAATATTAAAAAGGCGATGTTCTTCTATCAATTTTCTAGTTCTGACATTAGTAGATCATGTTTGTATCAGTCAAGTGTTTAACAATATGAGGTATCTGTTATATATATCAGAACTTTAAGGGATATGAGTAGAATTATGAAACATAAAAGGTCTACATAGAATATTAACAAACATCTTAAAAGATCAGTTTATCCTTTCTTAAATTTGGTTGAAAGGGTAATATCTTAGTAGTAAATGTTACCAGTTAGAAGAATTTTGTGTGGGTCATAGAACACCCATGTATAGTTTGAAATATGATACAACAATCAACGTATATGTTCAAACTTCATGTTGGTGGGACCAATTTTCAAAATTGATCCTATAAGATGGTTACTCATCATAAATTATTAGGTGGTCCTCCTGTCCAAATTATAAGATGTCACATGGTTCGGTCTTGTGATTAAACGAGAACGAGTGTATGTTATGGTTCCCGACTGCTTAGTAATTCATCTTTATTTACAAAATATTTTTGAAATAAATTTTGTGTGGGGTAGTCCACCAATGCGAAATTTGAAATATGTTTATCAATATATATATATATACACACACACACACATTTATATAATGGCAGAGCCAATGGGGGCAATTGCCTTCATTTGAATTTTTATATTATTTTTGGGCATGTTCACTAACAGGAATATTTTTTGTATTTTACTTTCAATTCTTAAAATGTAAAGTAAAAGTACAAATCATGTTTATTAATATAATTTTAATTTTTATCTTTGAGGAAGTTCTTTCATATTTAATGAAGGAAAGAAAAAATGAGGATTTGATACTTTCTCTACTTCCTGCACAGTATACAAAAAATACTTACCGTAACATTCACTCTCCCATCAGCCCATCATCCTCTCCTGATAAGCACCGAATACTGCATATTCAAGCACCCTTATTTGCATTAGTTAAGTACATTAATTAATTATAATGTATAGTTTAGCTTTATCTGTTTATTTCCGTCTTCTTTCAGGTTGGTTCCCCCAAAAATGGTTAAAAGAGCGGTCTTGACAAATTCTTGAAGAATCAAAGCATGCCATTGCTGGGGACTGTCGTTTTGGTCAAGCCGTTTGATTCAATCAAGCGTGTGAGTTTTGCGGCATAGTGCTCAAAATGAAGACCGCGTCAAACGAACCGATCCAAAGTGGCTCAAGAGAGGAGTGAAGGCTTTGCAAGCCAAGCACTCCAGTAGCATTCCTTCAACATTGGGGCCCCGCCGTGTCTCGCGGGCCCCCGCCAGCAAGCTCCGCGAGTGCCCACCAAACACTCCAATGGCCATCCGCGGATTTCAAGCACCCGTCTGCACCCCGCGGGCGCCCACCGACCTGCGGATAGCAGATCAACTGCCCCTAAATTTGTGCTGAAAGTTGTCCCCTTGACCCTTTTCTGTGGTCCTATTTTTTCCTAGGGTTATTGGGGCACAAAAATGGAGGGAAAGGGAGATTATTTTGTGTAGATAAGGGGTTTGAGGCTATGGTGGAAAATATATCTCATTTTACAAGGTTTTAGAGAGAGAAAAATTCTAAGTAAGAAGGTTTGGGTGTCTTGTGGCCTTGAGGTGCGAAAATGGTGGGGATGATGATCTCTTCTCCTTCCTCCATTACTCCTATGGGTAACTAACTCCCTTTCTAGGGAGGTGATGAAGCCCTTCTTTGTAAGCATGCCTTAGTTTCATTTAATTTGGGGAATGATTCAAGTATATGGTAGTTTCATGATTTAGAGCATTTGCACTTGTTGTAATGGATTTTAATGTCTATAAATGATCATGTTGAGTTCATTATCTTGTCTTAGATTTTATCCTTTCATGATTATATAACTTGTATCTTTATAGTGAGAATGGAAATAAAATTGTGAAATGGGTTTAATGGCATGTTATATGAGAAACTTGATATTCCGTAGCTTAGGGCCTTCCTTTGATGGACTACTCTTGATTTTTGACTTTATGTGTGATTATCATTTGATTGAGGGTTTGATAATCGCTAGCTTAATGAGCATGTCATGGCTACACCCTAGTTTAGGTAGTTCAAGTATGTGGAACTTTGAGGGTTTATACTTAAGTCTTAATCCTATAAACTTCTTGAAAATGTTGCCCATGAGATTGTGGGGCTGAATTTCCCATTTCATGCCACAAGAAGTTTTGATGATCTCCCCAACCCAAGTCATAACCATTGAAGTATAGATCATTACCCGGTTCAAAGAACTTTTCAGTTGGTTGCTCTAGATAAAAATCTGAGAATTGTCCCGGTGGAGGACAATCTCTTATATGATGTGTATGACTAAAGCAAAATGCACAAAACTCATGTGGTGTGTAAAATTGAGTTGGAAGATAATTACCCTCCATCTAGGACTAATTCAGTTACTTGTTTAGATACATTATGATAAATTCACACAAAACAAAATATATACAACACAAAAATGGATATAAAACTAGCACATCAAACACTTACTCGGAGTCCTTAAGGTTTCAAAATTTCTGCTTCTCCTTAGTGAGTTTTGAGTTCCTAGGATCACACAGAAACACACAAAACACAAAAACAAAATATATACACAAAACAAAATATTCACAATCAAATAAAAGGTATTCTTTAAGACCTCGGTCACAAAACCGTTTGCAATCCCCGGCAACGGTGCCAAAAAATTGATTGGTATAACAATTATACATCAACCTTTTGTAATAGCACAAATTATTATAAAATAGGACTATTGGTCGGGTAAGTCGAATCACTAGGACTGCTAGTTTACGGCAACCAAGGTGTCTAAAATCACTTTTAAAATGATGAAGGTTAATAGAGGTTTGTTTGGTTTGTCACTAAAATTAGGAATCGAAAAAAATGCATAAAATGCTAATGTGCTAGGAAGTGAAAAGATAAAGACAATAAGGAAGGGACTAGGGAAGTGAATCCACTACCTATCAATAAGTATGCTAAGACATGGTTTACTTGGGGAAATAACATATATGCATAACCATGGAATGCAACAACATAAAATTACTACATTACCTTCAAGAATTTTATGAAATCAATTGGCAAGAATAACCTATCAAAGCATTACATGTTTTCGTTACCTAAACTAAGATGCAACATTAGACATGCTCACTAAGCCAAAGATTATCAAGCCCTTAATCTTATAATAAAAGCACATGAAATAGAAATCAAGAATAATCTATCAAAGGAAGGCCCTAAGCAATAGATTATCAAACTTCCTAATATCATGCCAATAAAAACATTTCCATGAACTCATCACCATTGTCACTATGAAAATGTGGCATTATAATCATGAGAGAAAAACAATCTAAGATAAGATATTTAACTCAAAATGATCATTTATAAACCTTGAAGTTCATTCCATCATATAGAGTGCTCTAGTTCATGGAAAAATCACATATATACATTATCTCCCAAAAATAAATCAAAACAAAGCAATGCTTACAACATAGGGCTTTATCACCTCCCTAGATAGGGAGTTAGTTACTCATGGATACATGGAATGAAGAAGAAGAAGAAGATCCCCTCTCTATTTTTCGCACCTCAGGCTCCAAGAACACACAAACCCTCTAAAAGTCCTCTTTCTCTCTCTAAAACATAACCAAAATGTGAGATATATCCATATACAAGGTCTCTCCACTTTTATTTAGCCAAAATTATCTCTCTTCCCACTCCATCACGAGCTCCAACCACCCTAGAAGCAATCTGCACTACAAAAATTGCATAGGGAATAAGATTTGGCGGGGGCCCGCAATGCGCTGGCGGGTGCCAGCGGGTTCTCAGCATCCGAGGGAACTCTCTGGCACGTTTGGCGGGTGCCCGCAGTGGTGCGTCGGGAGCCAGCTTGCGGCGGGGGCCCGCGAGACCTGCGGGGCCCCGCAGATGAAGGCAGTAATCTGGAGAATTTAGCGGGCGCCCGCGGTGGCTCAGCGGGCTCCCGCGGGTCCCTGTGCTCAAAACATTCAGCCTTCTCTGTAGCCATTTTGGTTGGCCTAGTGACACATTCATCATATTGAATGCAATGCCGCAAAACTCATGCAGATGATGGCTCAAGAACTTGGCCTAAATAACGGTCCCCAGCAACGGCGTGCTTCGATTCTTCAAAAGTTTGCCAAAACTGTTCTTTTAATCAATTTCGGGGGAACTAACCTGAAAGAGGACAAAAATAGACAAATAAAGCTACGCTATACATTACCATCAACTAATGGACTTAACTAATGTAAATAAGGGCGCTTAAATATGCAATATTCGGCGCTTATCACCCCCAAACTTACATTTTGCTAGTCCCATAGCAAAAGCAAAACATAGAACCTAACCAAAAAAGATAACATAAGGAATGCTGACAACATGCATCGATCATGAAGCAAGAAAAATACCTACAAAGCGTACATGTAACTTGGAATAACAGAAAATTGGAGACAGACTCATTCAGCAGACTACCTTGCATATATGAGGCCTTGATAACAAAAGTGGTAAAACACATTTCAACTTTTATGCATCAATCATCATAGTCTATATAAACATTTCAATTGTCATCTCTTGAATAAACATGAACTCTAGCTTCAGTGAAAGTGAACCAGATTCCCAATATGCGGCTTTTACCCTCTTTGTCCAATCTCAGGAACACAAGCTTTCAAATCATTGAATTTCCTTCTAAATGGGATCCCTAAGGCATAACTTTATTCGCAATACAACTTTTGTTGCTTAATTATTTATATACATATTATGGTCGTGCAATGCCGAAGTCCTTTAAGCTTTCTAACCAACTCATATAGCAAGCGTTAGGTCAATAACTCCCAAACCAGATGGCTTTAGGGTGCTAAGTGTAGAAACATTCCTAGGGCTTAATAACTCGAGTTGGAAAGGCTACGAACTCCAATGAACCATATTTATTTATTTATCTTTTTGTGAATGAAAGTGCAATGTCTAAGTCCCTTAAGCTTTCTAACCAACCCATGTAGCAAGTGTTAGGCCAACAACTCCCAAACCGGATGGCTTTAGGGTGTTAAGTGTCGAGACACTCCTAGGGCTTAATAACTCGAGTTGGAAAGGTTATGAACTCAAACTGGTCATTGTCATTAATTATTATTATTATTATTATTATTATTATTATTATTTTTTTACTTAGTTCATGCCAAAGATATCCTATTCATTAGGGTCATCAATTCTGATCCACTGAGTCATGGTCAAGGTCAATTGGGTTGCATACCTCACAATTAGGTTTCCAGTATGCATATGTGTAATGTGAAGCATAGAAGAGTATGAAATCCGACAAAAATCTAATTGAAGCATTTACACAAACCGATATGAATCAACATGGTCATTTCAAATTTTTCTTTATTTTCAAAATTATCATTTGCCTCTATACCCAAAGTATTAAACACATGTTCAAATTCCAACAAGTTCAAAATTACAATATCATTGCTTCCAACAAAATGATTTTATTAACTTACATGCATCAAAAATGAGCAACAATGTAAGAATGCACCCCCAAACTTGAAGCTTACATTGCCTCTATACCCAAAGTATTAAACACATGTTCAAATTCTAGCAAGTTCCAAATTACAATATCATTGCTTCTAACAAAATGATTTTAATTAAGTGGCGGTGCAAAAATAGGCCACTTCGTGAATTCCATGAGAAGACACATCTTCTCACATTGTCCTCAATGTGAGAAGACAAAGGATAAATAATGAAGAATGAAGAGTGCAACAAGAACAATATAGTACTAAGATGAAAAGGAATTGAGTGGCGGTGCAAAAATAGGCCACTTCTTGAATTCCATGAGCATACCCCCAAACTTAGTGTCAAAAACCTGTTAAAAGCAGCTATACACAGCAAGTATCATATGAATCCAAAATGAATGAAAATAACTGCTGATGAGCACTGAAAAGTGCGCATTTTAACCCGTTAAGCTTGGGTATTCTAGAACCTTTATCTATCTTACTTTACCATTTTAGAATGATTTCGTGTTATTTCCGTTTTCAAGCACTTATCCCGAAAATAAGCTAACTCAGCCAAATAAGAGCTTAAATGAAGCAATTATGGGATTGAACAAAGAAAGGAGCAAAGTGAAGAAACAAAGAAGCCAAAAGTGGGAAGCAGCAAAGTTCGATCGATCCAAGATGAAGGTTCGATCGATCCAACATTCATCAATCTCAGCACTTCAAGATGGATCGAAACCATGATATTCACATTCAGAAATCCAAAACTTTGATCAATCCAACACCATCCTTCGATCGATCGAATCCCTTAACCTTATCCAAATGATTGATCTTATCCACAGCTGTACCACCTACTAACCACTTTTGTCCTTTTTCCCAAAATATCTCCAAAAATATCTCGGATTTGTCTTTTCCCAAAAAGCTCAGCTAGTTGGATCAATCCCGCCTTAGTTCGATAGATCTAAGCCAAGTTCGATCGATCCAAGTCTAAGGTTCGATCGATCGAACTTCCTCCAGTGCGAAAAAGTTAAAAAGCCAGCTCATTCACTCCATCCTCTATCCAATCATTGGGGAATATGCCTTGCACGACCCCAGCTCATTTGGTGTGTCATTTGACCTACCTATAAAAGGAATATGATGCACTTTTTGAGAGAGACTTTTGGAGATTTAGCAATTTGGTAGAGGCAACTTTAGAGACTACTCTTAGTGAGGAAAAAAAGGAGGAGGAAGTTAGAGACACCATTGGAAGCCTTTCACCTTCCAAGGAGCATATTTCATCCATGGAGCTTGCCCTTGAGGGTTGGAAGAGCATCACCATGAGTGGCTAGACATCCTCTTGGGGCTAGAGTTAGCCCCAAGCATGTTTTCTTTACCTTAATCTTGTTTATTATTGAGGGATTAGTGTTGTAATATATGTTTTAACTCTTTGATATATCTAGATCATGTTATTCAATGATTTATATGGTTTAATGCTTTCAATTGATCATTTAATTCTATCTAATGTCTATGTATGCTAGAATAGATGTTCATGTGCTTGTCTCTATTTCTTGTGTTATTGATGCATATCTATGTGTATTAACGTTATAGATCTAGAGATTGTCAAAACATAGTGCTTAATGGAATGCTCTTGCTATTTTCTTGCTGGTTCATACTTATTCCTTGATGAATTGTGCCTCTCCCTTAGTTTATTTTCCTGCTAGTAGTGTAGATGTAGTGTAGTTGTAGTGTAGTATTAAATAGGAGGACAATCCATGCTTGTTGTTTGATGTTCCATGCTTTTCAATGCAAGTAGCATTTCTCTCTAACCTTGTGGTGTATTTGGATTGTGAGCTTAATGAAAGGATTAATGACTTGTTTTGATCTATTATGCCTTTGACATGTTGTTTAGACAATATATGCTTCATTGCTTAAAATATTGTGCCTTTCACATGATGTTTAGACTATACTTGCTTAATTGGTCATCCTTGCTAATTGAACCAACCAATTTCACACACACACACCAATATTGTAACACACCTTACCCTCATTAGTCACTTGTTAATGGTATAGAAATGTCTTGCTTGGTGGTGATCTCTAAACCCCAAGATCTCTCTCTCTCTCTCTACTTACTCTTTATTGCATTCATACTTAGTTTAATTTAGTTGCTCTTTAGTTTAAACAATCAACCAACCATTGTTTGATCACTCGACCTACTAACCCTAATCTCGATTCCACAACACAATTCGACCTAGCACAATCCACAATCCCTTGGGACGATCCCTACTCGCCCTAACTATATTTTTCGTGAAGGTAGTAGTGGCTTTTATAAATGTAGAACTCTTGGCCCTCGCCTTAATGCACACTCTCTAAGCTTGATTGTGGCAGTGCGACCTAGGCGGCCCGGCCAGTTTTTGGCGCCGTTGCCGGGGATTGATTGATTGGATTTGGCAACGTCGAATTTGTGGAATTCAATTAGGATTAGTACTCTTTTAAACGTGTCTTTACTTTCTTTTTATTTTTCTTTTGGTTACTTATTATGTTTGTTCTTACTTGACTAGGTGCATCGAGTTGAAGAGAAGCCAAGCAAAGGAACAATTAAGCAAAGCTAAGCAAAACAAAGGAAAAAGCTAAAAATTGAAAAATTGCTAAGCTAAGCTAAATTTGGAGTTGAAGTGCTATAGGACCGTTGTGAGACTTTCTTGACTTAATCTCTTAGTTAAATCGTAAGCCCGCATGGAGGCATTGCATTTCATTTGTAGTTAAATCGTGAGCCCGCGTGGAGGCATTTTATTTTTCTTGCATTGCATCATTATTGTTTGAATCATGGGAGTATAAGATCATTGTATGTGAAGGAAGTTTATTGATCATTGACTTGTCGCGAAGGAGGAGTGCTTGTTTTGTTATGTTTAGTGTGTCATATGTAGTCTTGTATAGACCTTGTCATATTATTCATTCTAGACAATTCCATGGAAAACCTAGAAGGTAATCTTGGCTTCTTAGATCCACATTTCATGCAAAACACCATTCCTAACCAACACGGTTCCAGAGTTCAAGCTCCAATTCCTCCAATGGTCCTTCGTGATCATTGCCATCTTCATGTATATCATGCACCTACTTGCATTGTCTTGCCTGATTTTAAGGCCAACCAATACAAAATCAAGCCCGAGGCCATTCAAATGTGTCCACTCTTTTATGGCTTAGATGATGAGGAGCCCTATAAACATCTTAATGAATTCTTTGAAATATGTTCCACCGTGAGGTATATGGATGTTCCGGAAGAAATTCTTAAATTACTTCTCTTTCCTTTTACTCTTAAAAACAAAGCAAAGCATTGGTTTAACACTTTGGGGGCAAATTCAATAACATCTTGGGCACAAATGTAAAATGAATTTTTGAAAAAAATTTACCCCGTAAGTTTGACTAATGCAATGCTTACTTCAATTAGAGAATTTTCACAAAGGAAAGGGGAATGGTAACATGAGGCTTGGGAAAGATTGAACGATTTTCTAAGCAAATGCCCTCATCATAGCATTCCGAAATGGTAAGTGGTTCAATATTTCTATGAGAGCCTATCCGACAGTCATAAGGACATTGTTGATACATTATGTGGAGGATCATATTTTGGAAAACATGAAGATGATATTTGGAACCTTTTTAAGAAAATGAGTGAAAATTCTTTGCAAAAATACTATGCTTCTCGGTTTGACCATGGTCCAAAAGAAAAGAAGAGAGAATTACAAGTGTGTCAAGTAGAGAGTCCATTGGAGATTGTAGCCGAGATTAAAACTCTTTCTCAAAAATTTGATAAATTCTTGTTGAATCAAAAACTGGCTAACCATTCATCTCCCTTTCGTCATACCTCTCATCTTTGTGAGCCTTGCATGACATGTTCAAGTGTTTTGCATACTACTTTTGATTGTCCCCATGGACATGTTTTTAATGAACATTTTGAACAAGTCAATGCTACTTTTGCTCACCCTTTTTCAAATGCATATGTTACAAGGTGGAATGAAAATTCAAGTCTTTATCAAGCTAAAAAATTTCAAAGCAAATACATTCCACCTCATAAAAGACATGTAGGTTCTCAAGGATTCGTCCCTTCTTCTTCCCATTACCAAAGAATGAATGACTTCTCGCATCCTCAAATGTATGATTCTCAAGTAGATTTTCATCATCCTCATGCACTATCAAGTAATTCTACATTTGAAGATAAGGTTTTGATGGCATTGGGTAGCTTAGAGAAGAATACCAACTTGTTGTATTCCCATTCTCAATCTATATAAAAGCTTGAATCCCAAATTGGGACCATAGCTAATGCATTGAATGCAAGGGAGGTTGGTAAGTTACCTAGTCAACCCGAGAGGAACCCAAAAGCCCAATTTTTTGTGGAAGCAAACCCTACATCGGGGTGTTCTTGCCAAGCTCAAGTGCAAGCAATCACTACTTTGAGAAGTAGAAAACAAGTGGACAATAAGGTTGAACTACTAAAGGAAGATGGTGAACCGGTGCAACCAAAAGTTGACACCCATTCAATTCCCAATTCTACTCCTATCTCCTTGGATGAAAATGTTACAAATCAGAAATCTCAATCTCCTCCACTATCATTTTCTCAAATTGCAAAGTCTCATGAGCCAAAAGCTCCTTTCCCTTATGCGTTGAGAGAAACTTTGCCTTAAGGGAGGCAAGATGGGAAAATACATGATATGATGGATGTTTTCAAGCAAGTATACATAAATCTTCCTCTCTTGGATGCAATTAGGCAAATTCTGCCTTATGCAAAATTCTTAAAGGATCTTTGCACACAAAAGAGGAAGAGCAAGGGACAAGGCCCTAAAAAAATGTTCCTCACGGAGCAAGTGAGTTCCATTCTTCAACAAAACACTCCACTTAAGTTCAAAGATCCCGGTGCTCCGACTATTTCTGGTGTAATTGGAAACCATGAAATTCGTAGAGCTCTTCTTGACTTGGGTGCTACTGTTAATTTGATTCCTTACTCCGTTTATGTCCAATTAGGATTGCATGAGTTGAAGCCAACCCCGGTGGTATTTCAATTGGCCAATAGATCCGTCAAAACACCTAGGGGCATGGTTGAGGACATCCTTGTCAAAGTGGATAAATTCCGCTTTTCGGTTGATTTTGTAGTTCTTGATACCGAACCGGTTGCTAATCCCACCAACCACATCCCAATCATCTTGGGAAGACCATTCCTTGCCACCGCAAATGCAATAATTAATTATAGGTCCGGAGTTATGGACCATTCTTTTGGCAATATGATGGTTAAGCTTAATGTTTTCAATGCAAGTTGACATCCCATAGAAGAAGATTAGTGTTGTCTTGTTGATGTGTTGGATGAGGTTGTTGAGGAATCAATTCCCACCATGATAATAAAACAACCAATTGAGGATAATCTTTCATCCCTTTTATCCGATGATCCTCTTGCTTCTTGTCTTCTTAAAATGTATGGTAATTGTGGGTTTGATGGTGAAAATTCAATAAATGAAGTAAGTAATCTCATGGAGTCCGTTGCAAGTTTAGATTGCCCATCTTGGAAAACTCCAATAGGTACTCTTCCCCCACTCTCTAGCACTCCACCGGTTCCATCATTAATCTCTCCACCAGCTCTTGAGCTCAAAACTCTACCTTCCAATCTTAAGTATGCATTTTTAGGTCCACAAGACACACTTCCAATCATCATCTCTTCAAGACTTGAAAAGGACCAAGAAAATGCTCTCCTAAATGTGCTTAAAGAAAATAAGGAAGCCATAGGGTGGAGTGTGGTGGATCTTAAGGGAATTGATCCTTCTATTTGCTTGCATCGTATACTAATGGAAGAAGATGCAAAACCCTTTAGGGATGCCCAAAGGAGACTTAACCCAAACATGAAGGAAGTAGTTAAAAAGGAAGTAGTCAAGCTCTTAGATTCCAGGATCATCTATCCAATCTCCGACAGTAAATGGGTGAGTCCTACACAAGTAGTTCCTAAGAAATCGGGGATTACCGTGGTTGAAAATGCAAAAGGTGAAGAAATCTCTAAGCGTACCACCAATTCATAGCGTGTGTGCATTGATTATGGCAAATTGAATGCTGCCACTAGAAAGGATCACTTCCCTTTGCCATTCATTAATCAAATTCTAGAGAGATTGGCCAGACAACAATATTATTACTTCCTTGATGGCTATTCGGGTTACAATCAAGTAGCTCTAGACCCATTGGACCAAGAGAAAACCACCTTTACTTGTCCATTTGGTACATTTGCTTATAGACGGATGCCTTTTGGTTTGTTCAATGCACCCGCCACATTCCAAAGGTGTATGATGTCAATTTTCTCGGACATGGTGGAAGAGTATCTTGAAGTTTTCATGGATGATTTTTCTGTTTTTGGGTCTTTCTTTGATGTATGCCTTAAGAATTTGGAACTAGTGCTAAAAAGATGTCGTGAAACAAACCTTATTCTTAGTTGGGAAAAGAGCCACTTTATGGTTCAAGAGGGTATTGTTTTGGGTCACGTCATATCAAAAAGGGGAATTGAGGTAGATAAGGCGAAAGTTGAGCTTATTTCTGAATTGCCTCCACCTTCAACGGTGAGAGAGGTTCCCTCCTTTCTAGATCATGCCGGCTTCTATCACTGTTTCATCAAAGACTTTAGCAAAATTGCTCGACCCTTGTGCAATCTCCTTGCTAAGGAAACTCCTTTTGTCTTTGATCAAGCATGCCTAGACGCCTTCCATAAGTTGGGTGCATTATTATCATTAGCTCCTATCATGCAACCTCCCAATTGGACACTTCCATTTGAAATTATGTGTGATGCTTCTCATTATGCCATGAGAGCTGGTTTTGGCCAAAGAGTAGGAAAGCTTCCTTGTGCCATATATTATGCGAGTAAAACTTTCTTGGGAGCTCAATTAAATTACTCCACTACCGAGAAAGAATTACTTGTCGTAGTGTATTCTCTTGACAAATTTTGTACTTATCTCTTAGGTTCTAAGGTTGTTGTTTATTCTAACCATGCCACTTTGAGACTTCTTTTGACAAAAAGGGATACAAAACCTAGGTTGATTCAATGGATTTTACTCCTCCAGGAATTCGATTTTGAAATCAAAGACAAGAAAGGCACCGAAAATGTGGTGGCCGATCATCTTTCTAGGTTGTCGATAGAGCCTTTCCCTAGTCCACCAATTTGTGATTCTTTTCTGGATGAACAAATTTTTCAAATTTCCAAATGGAAAAATGCCTTGGTTTGCCAACAGTGTGAACTATTTGGCAATAGGCAAGCTTCCAACTTCTTGGTCGAAGAACACAAAGAATCATTTCTTTGCTAACATCCGGAATTACTATTGGGAAGATCCTGTCTTGTACTGGTATTGTCCGGATCAAATTATGAGGAGATGCATTCCAGAGAGTGAAATTCCAAGTGTCCTAGTGTTTTGTCACACTCTTGCATGTGGTGGGCATTTTAGTGCAAAGAAGACCACCTTAAAGGTTCTTCAAAGTGGGCACTTTTGGCCCATTATTCATAGAGATTCCTACAAATTTTGCAAGTCATGTGAAAGATGTCAAAAGATGGGGACAATGTCTAGAAGAGATATGATACCCTTGACCAATATACTTGTTGTTGAGATCTTTGACATTTGGGGCATTGATTTTATGGGTCCATTTCCTATGTCCTATGGTTTTCAATACATTCTTCTTACCGTTGATTATGTTTCCAAGTGGATTGAGGCTTGTGCTACCAAAACAAATGACCACCCCGTGGTTATTCAATTCATTAAATCTAGTATCTTTGCTCGTTTTGGTATGCCAAGAGCTATAATAAGTGATGGAGGAAAGCATTTTTGCAATCAATTCTTAAGGCACCTTTTTCTTAAGTACTTCGTCACTCATAAAGTAGCTACTCCCTACCATCCTCAAACAAGTGGGCAAGTTGAAGTGTCTAATCGGAAAATTAAGCATATTCTTGAGAAAACAGTTAACACCACCCAGAAGGATTGGTCAAGGAAGCTAAATGATGCTTTATGGGCTTACCGGACGGCATACAAGACTCCCATTGGCATGTCTCCTTATAGACTTGTATATGGAAAGCCTTGCCATCTTCCGGTTGAGCTAGAACACAAAGCCTTTTGGGCGGTTAAAAAGCTCAATCTTAACCTTAACAAAGCCGGAGAGAATAGACTTCTTCAATTGAGTGAGTTGGAAGAGTTGAGACACAATGCTTATGATAATGCCAAGCTCTACAAAGAAAGAACCAAAGCCTTCCATGATAAGCATATTGTGAAAAAGTCTTTGAAACCTAGTCAAAAAGCTTGGCTCTTCAACTCTAGGCTCAAACTCTTTCCTGGGAAGTTGAGAACTAAATGGGAGGGTCCTTATGAAATCATCTCTCTTGCACCTCATGGGGCGGTTGAAATCCAAAATTTGATGTGCATTGACTGCCGGAAACTAAATTCTACCACTAGGAAGGATCATTTCCCACTCCCATTCATTGATCAAATCCTAAAGAGGCTAGCCGGCCAAAGCTACTATTATTTCCTTGATGGTTATTCCGGCTATAACCAAGTGGCAATTGATCCTCAAGATTAAGAGAAGACCGCATTCACATGTCCCTATGGAACATTTGCCTATAGACGCATGCCTTTTGGGCCATGCAATGCACCGATGACATGTTTCTCTCACAATTGTACGATATTGTGTAGGATATAGCCCTTATGCAAAGCGGATATCGAACACACAGAGAGATGGAATTTGTATTAGCTTTTAAATTAGGTTCATGGTTTACAGAAAACTTGGTTATAAAGTTTGTTGGTTGTCACGATTTAACAAACTTGAATTAAACATAGTATTAAATTAAAGCAAATTAAACTAAATTGAATGATCAGAGAGGGAAAATATTAGGGCTTTGACTTCACCACAATCGTTATACTATGGTCAATTGGATCAACTCTGGGATTTTAACTAATTTTGTTTTCAAATAAACTGAACTCAATAACATTCTTTTAGTTCGGAGTTTAAAGAAAGACGTTCTACAAATTTAGTTAACTATAACCTATCTGCGGTTAGCGTAGACTATTCACCTACCTAATCTACCAACTTTAACTACTATATGAATGAACCACCTTTCTTAAGCATAGATTATGAAAACGTTCTTTTGCAAAATACGTTGGAACACCATTATATGACCTCTATCCTTGTGTCCGGCAAGGCTCTGCCAAATACCGTACAACAAGGTAGGTTGAGAATAGAACATAAATTATTATATCTAAGACAAGGTAATAACAATTTATATTCTACTAAAGCATGAAAAACCACTTGAGTTGTCTCAAGTGCTCATAGTCATATAATCAAGAAAACATTATATATTAAAATAAACCCAGAGTCAAAACAATCAAACCATAATATAACGTTGGGTTACATCAGTACCCTAAGAAAAGGATTAGCTACTCATGACAAGGTTGGATAACATCTGTGTTGAGTTCATCTCCATAGTCACGGACGACATCTTTCTTCTCAGGATCTACACTTTCAAGGTTGTAGGAACCTTAAAAGCCACCACACCTTTAGCGCCTTCTTTTATAGAAGAAAATATGTATTTGGTGGGCTTTTAGGTCTTCTGGCCCAACTGGGATGAGATACGGCTGGGAAAAGAGGAATCCCGCAGCTTTTAGTCTGACATGTCATGCATTGCTCGAGCTTTAGGTACGGATGCTCGAGCTTTAGGACTTATGCTCGAGCTTCAGGGTCAAGTGCTCGAGCAATACTAGATGGATGCTCGAGCTTCAGTGAATGGTGCTCGATCATTACATTGACATTTAGCCAATTTTCTTCAACTATTTTTCGAAGCATCTTTTTTCTTTAACATTGCTTGATCCAAGCTTCATAGGCTTGAGCACTAGGTACCATGCTCGAGCATCAAAGGGATGATGCTCGATCCTTTGTTGATAGTGCTCGATCATGGAGGTGATGCACGAGACTTGGGAGCAAAGCCTTTTCTTCAAAATCAGCTCATTAATTTCTGACGCCTCATGCTCGAGCACATTTGGTTCAGGCTCGAGCACCCTTACAGTAAGGCTCGAGCATCTTTGCAGTAAGGCTTGAGCATCAAGGTACTGATGCTCGAGCATTTGGCCTTGTTGACTTTTCTTCTCTTCTTTGTTGTAATACTCGAACCGCAACACTTGGGCTCGAGCTCTAAGGCTTCAATTGCTTTAAACTTCACCAATTTAATTCTCACTTGCTCTGAATGACCGGCAACGACTCGGTAAGCTTCGATTTCAGCATAAAATCCTGGTTTTAATCATTTATCTGGGAAAGTACCTAAAACACACATTAAACATAAATTAGTCTAATAATAGATAGAAGTATCACTTTAGGCCCTAACATATTCGTACTTAAGGGATCAAATATGCATATATTCAACGCTTATCACATCCCCAAACTTACATATTGCTAGTCCCTTAGCAATACAGAACTAAAAAAGACGTTTTCGTGGGAATCACGGTTGCATTTAGCTTATGCAACAAGCCTAAAAACCCCTAGGTTACCCCTAGTGGACGAGTTGTAGTCTCGTGAGGGTTTCCAGTGAAGATACCCTCAAACTTCTCACATCAGTGCCTTTAATGAATAGTAAGCTTATTCAAGCCTGTTTTTAAATCATATCATCCCTATAGTTCATTCATCAGTCAAATACAGCAAGTATACCAATCATGTAATCAGAAAAACTTTCAACTTCCAATCTCAGTTAAGCAACCATAGTCCCCACATATCAGTTTAATCATTTATTCAACAATTTTAATCTCTAAAGATGTTTTTTTTTTTTTTTTTTTTTTTTTTTGTAACGTGATCCTGCAATTCATCGTGTGGCTTACTGTCCATACTTGCTTTTATTCCTCGTCATTCCTCAATTCACAAGCAGACTCTTCAAATTCCAACTCCTAAGGCATTTTTATTATTTTTTTCTTTTGGTATGCATTTTTTCAAAAAGGATACTTGTGCAATGTTCAGGTTTATTAAGCTTTCTAAATTACCCTTGTAGCGAACTTTCAGCCAATGACTCCCAGACTAGATGATCTTAGGGCATTAAGTGTTAAAACATCCCTAAGGACTTAATTGTTCAAGTAATCTAGGCAACCTAAACCCCTTATATAACAAGCTTTCAGCCAATGACTCCCAAACCAGACGATCTTAGGGCATTAGGTGTCAGAACACACCCTTAAGGACTAAATCACTCAAGCAATCTAAGTACAAACTTGAACTTGATCATTTTCTACTTTTCTTTCTTTTCTTTTCTTTTTTTATCTTTTTTTTTTTTTTAAATTTTTCATTCACATTGGTGAACATTTTTTTTTCTTTTTGTTGCATACCAATTGTTTTCTATTTTATGCCTCATTCATCAAAACAATCAAATTTACCTGATCATTTCAATCTAACTCAAAACAAAACAAGACTTTCAATTTCTACCCTACAGACTTCATGCAAGTGTGAATATTGTGTAAAGTGTAGCATCTCAGAGATCAACATCATTAAACAATAATTATCCTAACAGAGTGAACCAAAGGCCACCAACTGCTTTCAAAAATTTTTAAGGACTCCTTTCCACAATAATATAGAATACAAACCATTTCTAACCAACTTCAGACTGCAAACAGGGCATATAACTATCAACAGACTCAAACACATACTTATATCATCAAATAGCAAACCATATCTTTGTGTAAGCAGATTAATAAAATTTTGCAAAGCCAACCTTACCCGCAAACTTATTATGGACATTGTCCTCAATGTGTGAGAATAAAAGAGAGATAGAAAGATATTACCAGATAAGCAGACCAGCAAAGATATGATAAAATAATGCACAAGGGAGTAAAAATGAGTGATCAGCATTGTTTCCTTCAATATAGTGGTTCCTCTCAAAAGCACCCCCAAACTTAATCTGTTGTATCTAGCAAAATCAATAAACTCCAACACACATCAAAGTATCAAGTATATGGAGTAAGCATCAATAAATATAATAGAATAAAAAGCATGTATATATATATATATCAGAAATCAGTACAATGTTTTTTTAAAAAGAAAGACTTAGGGTAGATATACATCATATGGAAATAAGTACAGTAAAAAGAACTGCCCTAGTCAACAAAACTACAGAAAAGTCCTAAAACTAATCCATAGGTGGCGGTGGTGGAACAGAAGAAGTGGATGGGTCAGACGGAGTGCGGCGAAGTAACTACTTTAGTATGCTCTGCTGCGCAGTCAACATCTGACGCAGCACTGTCTGACCATCTTACAGCTCGGCCACCCTGGCCTGTAAAGCTCTAATATCAGCCTGAGAAGAACTTTTAGGCTGGGTTGCAGAAGCGGGTCTCCTCCTTACCTAAGGTCTAGAATCGGAGAGATATATCTCCTCCTTTGTAGCCTCATCATCAGCTCTCTTATTAATAACCGCTATATATCCCTCACCACCAAATTCTATTGCATCTCTCCAATGTGCCGGCATATGGGACCAAACTTTATTTCATTCCCTCATTCCGAATTATGGAGATTCTTCACATGATTCCTCTTTTAGACTCACCACAAACTCCCGCAGCTCTAATATCTTGGAAATCATATATGGAAAAGGCAGTGCATGTTTAGGAATATCCTTATGCTGTCCAATCTCAAACCAAAATGCCAGTAGCTGACAGAAAATCATCCTTGGGAATGAATACCAGTGCTCAAATTGAATAGCATAAAGTGCTTGGAGAAAATCAGTATTCCTAATAGTCTTATGTCCAAGAGGATAGACATTAGCAGAGATGATAGAATCTAGAATCCACAACCTCTTAGGAATTTTGGCTTTGGTAGTACTACTACACTTTCTCCAAGCAAATCGACCATCACATAGCTTTTGAATTAAATTCTCAGCAATTAGTACCCTAGGGAATGGTGTAAAAACAGGACAGCTACGTCTTTCATCTATAACCTCAGGAAGCATATTATGACATTCTAGATCTGCGGCAATAGCATCAAGATTAATAATAAAATCATGCCCATCAATTCTAGTCCTAAGCTCCCAAGGGTCATCCTCATTATAAACTAGATTAAGGTGAAATAGATGAATAAGATGAGGATAAGCAACCTGAGTAATAGGGACCATGAGATGAAGAAGATGCCTGTAGCTGAAAGACTTCATAACCCACCTGGTGCGCAGATCATTGATGAACGCCTGATAATCAAAGGTCGTTTCATAAGAAATTGGAACTATCTACCATGCACTTGGTAATATATATTTCATCCCTTTAGCGCATTTAGCAGAAGTAGGATGAACCATCTTTAAGATAACCTTTCAAATTTCTCAAAAATCTCCAATACAGCAATCTGCAACCTGAAGCTCGAGCTTCAAGTACCGATGCTCGAGCCTTTAGGAGCTAATGCTCGAGCCTCAATCTTCAATGCTCGAGCTTTACCTAAACTTCACTGAAGCAGAACATAGAACTCAGTTCAATAAATTAAGGGAGAGTGGATCTAAACAGCTAGTCTATGAAGATGATGCATGAAAAAAAATTCATAGTCTCATATATCCAAAGAATAACTCGTACTCTCCCTTATTAGATCTAGGCAATTAATGAACTCAGGAAATTCTATTTGAAGAAGAAGAAGATTACCTCTATTTCCTG
This sequence comes from Cornus florida, assembly GCF_030987335.1. Lineage (NCBI taxonomy): Eukaryota > Viridiplantae > Streptophyta > Magnoliopsida > Cornales > Cornaceae > Cornus > Cornus florida. The sequence goes on along the minus strand of NW_026775574.1, from coordinate 52,334,195 downwards.
CAGATCTGGAACAAGGATGTAGATTAGCTCCGATTATGAATAGGAAGAATATTTAGAGAGCTTTTATAAAGACCGAACATACTTTCCTTTTTTGTTCTAGGCGAAGGAGTAATCAGTTTCCTAATTTAAAACTTTTTTTAAAACCACAGGCTCAAGCATCAAAGGTGTAAGCTCGAGCCTGCCGCCATCAATTTCTAACTTTACGATGATGGAAAGCTCGAGCGTTTGATACTACTGCTCGAGCTTTGTGCTTCTGATGCTCGAGCATGAAGCTAATGATGCTCGAGCATGGAGACAAATTTTTGGATTTCTTTTTAATTTTTCAATTTTTATTCTCTTTTTCCATTATACTCAAACCTAAACTAACCTAAAAGCAAAATAAAGACTAAAACAAACCTAAAACTAGAAAAGAAAATAATTAAATAAAAAACTTAAAATAACGAAATAAAACTCAAAATAAACTACGGTACAACATACAAATGCTAAGTTTAATATCGATAGCTCGAAAGCATGCTAAGTTTAACATCGATAACTCGACGAAAACCTAACCTTTCTAGTCCAAGTAAATAGGATCATGAAGTTCCACTGCCTCAACTGTGCCTCTCTGCACACTACCCTCTATATAGGGTTTAAGTCTCTGTCCATTGACCTTGAACAATTGCCCAGTCTTGCAATCTTGTATCTCTATTGCACCATAAGGTGTAGCAGAAATAACCATGTATAGACCTTCCCAATGTGACTTTAACTTTCCAGAAAAAAGTTTCAGTCGTGTATTAAGCAACCAAACCTTCTTCCCAGGCTAAAAAGTCTTACGTAAGATATGCTTGTCATGAAATGCCTTAGTCTTTGCTTTGTAAACCTTAGCACTTTCATAAGCATCATTACGTAATTCTTTAAGCTCAGTTAATTGAAGCTTCCTGTTAGAACCAACAGATGTTATTTCAAAGTTGAGCCTTTTTATGGCCCAGAAAGCTCTGTGTTCTAACTCTACAGGAAGATGGTACCCTTTTCCATAGACAAGATGGGAAGGTGACATACTAATCGGAGTCTTATAGGCAGTACGGTAAGCCCACAAAGCATCGTTTAGTCTATAAGACCAATCTTTATGATCTGGTTTAATCGTTTTCTCAAGAATTCTTTTAATTTCATGATTGGATATTTCTACTTGGCCACTTGTTTGGGGATGAGATGTGACGGCCCAAGTTTATATAACCCGGTACGTCAATGATAACCTGATAATGGATCCTAAATACGGAAGCAAAAGATTAAACAATGGTCTCTAGAGCTACAACGCGTCTCCAAGACATTAAAGTGACCCTCAATGAGGTCACGGAACCCAAAGAAAATAAGTGCGGAAACATGATTTAAAAAATGGACAAAAATGAACTTAGGGGTAAAATGGTCATTTCCAACATGGAAATGAGTACTTTTGAGTGCACCAATGGAAAGATAATGAAAAATTAATGAGTTTAGACTCAAGAATCACTTGATTCGGAGTCCGGATGAAGAAGATATGGTTAACAGAAGAAATAGGGGCAAAATGGTCAAAATAGTCAACCTTAGGTCATCTAACCGGTTAGGAAGCCTTTCTAACCGGTTAGAAGGCTAAAAATCATGTCCAACCCACTGCCCACACATATCTAACCATTTAGATGTCCCCTTCTAACCGGTTAGATGGTAAGAAAACAGTAAGCTCAACCCAAAACCTGGCAGCAGGGGTTTTTCGGCAAAAAATGGATTTTTGAGGGCCAAGATGACATTTTCTGGAAAAATTCAAAAAATAAACCCCCCTCAAAATTAAGTTTTCTATGTGGTTCTCAAGGAAAAATGAAAAAACTGTATTGTGAAATACCCGAAATGCCCCTAGAACATAATAGGGTCAAAACTCAAAAACTATGCAACTTTAGGATTTTGTTTCATCAAGAAAGGTAATGTTTGCCAAAGTGAGTATGCAAGTGCATGCAATATGATAAAATAGATGTACCAACATGGCCTAAAGCCTCATTACATTCCATTAACAAGTTTTAGCATACAAAGCCTCAATACATTCCATTAACAAGTTTTAGCATACAAAGCCTCAATTTCTCACAAACAAGCTACAATGGCAATACTTGAGTTTTAAAAAGAACATGCTTGTAATCTTTCATGTTAATGGCTCTTGGCCTCATGCTATACATACAAAACAAGCATCAAAAGAGTACTTAGATACACATTACATGAAGGACACCATCTTAGCTTCTAAAATACCATACATCCATGGTATGCAAAAGTATTACGTCCAAAAGATAAAACATGCTAAACAAGTGCATGCTAATATACAAAAATGCTTCAACTAGCTCAAAAGCTTCTAAGGATGTTGAGCATCCATGACCATAGTCTTTTTACCTGAAAAACAACCCAAACCACTAGGGTGAGTAATCAAGTTACTCGTAGGAGAAACATATGCGTATACCCTAAAGTTTCAATATCATTGCAAGATTAATATAGACGAATACAAGGGAGCATTCCACTTAACGTCGATGTTCAAGGTGTGCTAAGGGATCATCTTAAGCTAACTTGAATATTCCTTAGCAACACATATCAATATCAATGTACTTAACAACATTAATTCGCCAATAACAAGAATTTCAAGCTACAATTAAGATTTGGTTGTCAACTTAAAATTTAATGCGAAAACAAGTAATGGAAGACTTGGACATCACGCCTCGGATTTCAACCAAGAACAAAATGGTTATTCCGGGCATTAACTCGCTGGGAAGACCACCCTAGTGCGCACTATCTTAATTAGGGAGAACTCATACCTCCCGCACTAAAGTCGAACTTTAGCCATGTCACATATAATAATGTCCCAAGAGATTCCAAAATATATATCAAGTTCAAAACTTATATATATATAATAAGGCATACAAACCACCTTCCATGCACAAGTATTTTGAAACCATACAAACCATGTCTTAGGGTTCCAAATCTAGAATGGCATGCCAAATGACAATTCCTCATTATGGTATTATGCACAATAAAATACCATTAACTTAACAACTTAGTTCATGCCTCAACAATAAGTTTCATATACTAAATATAACATTATAGCAATAAGCTTCCAATTAATTACAATTAGTAATTCACAAGGACATAGAATTATTGTAACAACAAATATAGCAATTCATATCAATAGAATAAAATCAATAATTCTACAAGTGTTCCATATCACTAACACATGTGAAATTTCTAGAATTTAGCATACTACTAAATTTTATAATCCTCTACACATGGTTTATACATAATATACATGCTTAATCCAATAAACCCTAAGTCAAGAAGTGAGGGTTTCCTATAATATGCAAAACTATCATATTAAAAGCATGTACACAATATATATTAAATCCCAAGGATTATAAAACACTTAGAATATAAACATACTACCACCCCTACCTCAATAGAGAATTGTATCTCTATAATCCAAGCTATCAAGCACAAAATGGAAAACAAGTTGAGGGTTCTTGAAGAGGAGAATGAGAGGAAACTTTTCTCTCCCAAGGTTTTTAGTCTAAGGTGTATGGAAGTGAGCCAAATTGAAGGGGTAAGCTATGAACTAAGCTTTCCTCCAATGGTGGATTTATTAGGGTTCATGTGAGATAATGAAACAAAGAAGGTAAAGTGTAAAAATGGTGAGTGGAAGGGCTAAAGATCCTTCACTCACTATGTGCTCTTGCACTACCTCACACACACACGCAATGCAAGACTACATCATGGCCTTACACTTGTCACTAATCCAATGCCTCTTCCAAGAGTTAATCATAAGCTTACACTTGTCAACAATCAATGGTTACATGTGCACCAATCCTAAGCCAACAAATGGATGACTCTCCACCTTCCAATTGTCAAGAAACTATGGTACCAAGTCTCTTCACCCAATTGCGAACAAGTGGTACCATGAGAATGTGACACTTGTCACATTTTCAAAAATTACAAAATGATCCTTTTTCAAAATATCTTCCAAAATAAATTACAAAAAGGTCCCTCAAATGAAAATAATTATTTTGCATAATTACACTAAAACCCTAAAAGTTATGAATAATTACACTAAAGTATGCATTCATGCCCTTTATGAAAAATAAAAACAACTAGCATGTCTTTCAACAAAAGTGAAAATACCAATGTCATGGAAATCAAGTATCGTGAATGTATGCAAAATCAGAATCAAATCCAAACACCTGAAGTGAGGTTAAGCAAGGAAAAATGATAAACGAGTAAAAGACGAAATAAGAAAAAAATGAAAAAAGAAAATCACCAAAAATGGAAAAGGAGGAAAAAGACTGGGTCATTACAACCTACCCTTCTTAAATGGATTTCGTCCCCGAAATCGGGCTGTACTTGAAAGAGAGAACAAATGGGGATACCGAGAGTGAACCTCCTGCTCGAGCTCCCAGGTAGCCTCCTCAACACCGTGACGTCTCCATAAGACCTTAACCAATGGAATGGTCTTAGTCCGTAAAACCTGCTTCCATGAATCAAGAATCTGGACTGGACCCTCCTCGTAGGTCACATCCTCATTAACAACAAGATCTGTCCACCGTAAAATATGCGATGGATCTGGCTCATACTTCCTCAACATAGATACATGAAAGACGTCGTGAACTCTAACCAAGTCTGGCGGCAATGCCAAACGATAAGCAACTTCACCGACACGCTTCAAAATCTGGAATGGTCCAATGAACCTAGGAGACAACTTGCCTGTCTGCCGAAATCTCAGAAGTCCCTTCCGTGGAGAAATCTTGAGAAAGACGTGGTCCCCTACCTCAAAAGACAAGGATCTCCTCCTCTTATCAGCATAACTCTTCTTCCTGCTTTGAGCTGTAGCCAACTGCTGCCAAATCAACTTGATCTTCTCTGTAGTCTCAATGACAATGTCGGGACCGAAGGCGACTGTATCACCTACCTCGGTCCAACAAACTGGAGATCTGCAAGGTCTGCCATACAACGCCTCAAAAGGTGCTATGCCAATACGAGTCTAGTAACTGTTATTGCAGGCAAACTCAACCAAGGGTACGTAGTTTTCCCAACTACCCCCAAAATCCAAAATGTAAGCCCGTAGCATATCCTCCAATATCTGAATGGTACGCTCTGACTGACCATCAATCTGAGGATGGAATGCCGTACTGAAATGAAGCCCCGTGTCAAGAGCCTCCTGAAAACTCTGCCAGAAGTGAGACGTGAACCTGGGATTCTTATCCGAAACAATGGATACCGGAACCCCGTGAAGCCTGAAAATCTGCCCCACATACAGTCCACTAAGCCTCTCTGCATCATCTGTCATTGCCATAGGCAAAAAGTGAGCCGTCTTAGTCAATCTATCAACAATGACCCAAACGACATCATTCCCTGCCTTGGATCTCGGATGTCCCGTCACGAAATCCATAGTGATGTGCTCCCACTTCCACTCTGCCACTGGTAGTGGTTGTAACAAACCTGCCAGTCTCTGATGTTCTGCTTTCACTTGCTGACAAGTAAGGCATCTAGCCACGAACTGAGAAACATCTCGTTTCATACCTTTCCACCAAAACTATCTCCGCAAATTGTGATACATCTTCGTACCACTAGGATGAACTGTGAGTCGAGAATGGTGAAAATCCCGAAGAACAATGTCACGACAAGACAAGGGAACAAACATCCTTCCCCTGTACCTGAGACCACTGTCTGAATGTAAGGTCCAACCCTCTACATTCCCGCCACCTGAAATCTGATCGTGGATGGACTTCATCTCCCTATCCTCCTGCTGTGCCTCAATAACTCTACTAACAAGTGCCGGTTGAGCCACAAGGCTAAACAAAATAGCCGGTGAAACATCCTCATACAACTACAAACCAAGATTTGCAAGCTCTTCTAGCATCTTCCATCTGTGAATGGAAATGCTAGCAAGAGTACCCCGTGACTTTCTACTCAATGCATCAGCCACCACATTGGCCTTTCCTGGATGATACTGCAACTCAAAGTCGTAGTCCTCCATGAACTTAACCTATCTGCGCTGTCTCAAATTCAAATCTTTCTGAGAGAAGAGATATTTGAGACTCTTATGATGGAAGAAAATTTTGAACTTCTCCCCATACAAATAATGTCTCCACCCTTTCAAGGTGAATATAGCTGCTGCCAACTCCAAATCATGTGTCGGATAGTTCAACTCATGAGTCTTCAACTGTCGAGACCCATAAGCTACCACCTGTTCAGTCTGCATCAAAACACAACCCAAACCTTCTCGTGAAGCATCACAATAAACCACGTAACCCAAACCATGTTTAGGTATGATCAAAACTGGAGCTGATGTCAACCTGAACTTCAACTCCTAAAAAGCAAAATCACAAGCCTCATTCCATAGGAACTTGACTCCTTTGCGAGTAAGTCGAGTCATTGGTGCCACTAGACGAGAGAAACCCCGAACAAATCTCCTGTAATAGCCGGCTAGCCCAAGAAAGCTCTGAATCTCAAACACTTTTTTCGGACACTCCCAATCCATCACAGACTCAATCTTCAATGGATCCACTATAACACCGCCCCCTGACACGACGTGTCCAAGGAACTTCACCTCTGGTAGCCAAAATTCGCATTTCTCGAACTTGACATACAATTGGTTATCCCTAAGGATCTGCAAAACTGCTCTCAAGTGATACTCATGCTCCTCCCTCAAAGCTGAGTACACGAGAATGTCATCAACAAACACCACAACAAACTTATCAAGATAGTCACTGAATATACGGTTCATCAAATCCATAAAAGCTGCTGGAGCATTGGTCAACCAAATGGCATCACCAGAAACTCATAATGGCCATACCATGTATGAAAAACGGTCTTGGATATATCCTCATCCTTAACCCTTAACTGATAGTAGCCCGACCTCAAATTAATCTTCGAAAAGCATGTCGCTCCCTTCAACTGATCAAACAAGTCATCAATCCTAGGCAAAGAATACCTGTTCTTGATCGTAGCTTGATTCAACTTACGATAATCGATGCAAAGTCTCAAAGACCCATCCTTCTTCTTCGCAAAAAGAACCAGTGCTCCCCATGGTGAAGCACTAGGATGAATAAAGCCCTTCGCTTTCAAATCATCCAACTGACCTTTTAACTCATCAAGCTCTGCCAGTGCTATACGGTACGGTGCCATAGAGATGGGCGCTGTACTGGGAATGACATCGATGGCAAAAATAACTTCCCTTAAAGGAGGTAACTCTGTCAGTTCCTCAGGAAAGACATCAACATAATCCTCAACAACTACCGAAAGAACACGGCCTAAACTGCTATCCTCGTCAACTAGCAAACTAGCCAAGTAGGATCTGTGGCGACTCCAGTCACCAGTGCTGAAAACCATAGCCGGGTGGGAATCACACCGATCTCCCATAAAATGGAAACAATCTTCCTTAGGAGTGTAAACGGTCACCCTCCCGCGGAAACAATCGATCGTAGCTCGAAAGAATGACAACCAATCCATCCCAAGAATGACGTCAAAACCCGTCATGTCGAGAACAACAAAATCGAACTCCAAAGTTCGTCCAGCTATCTCAATAGTACAACCCCGATAAACACGATCCAAAGACACTGGACCCCCTACTGGAGTGTCAACATGGAGAAAACTGTCTCAAAGTGTGACCCCCCGACCCAATGAATGTGAAAATGATGTAGAAATTAAAGAATGTGATGCACCCGTGTCAACAAGAACTTGTGCCCAAGAACTAAAAACTGGAAAAATACCTCGAACTGAAGAGGTACCTACGGAAGCATCCGCCTGAGGAAGAACATAGGCTCGTCCCTGAGCCCTGCTATGAACTGCCATGATAGCCTGACTGATGTGTAGAAATGGTAGGTGTAGAACCCCAGCTGGATAAGTGCCAACTGGCGCCACTGGCTGTGGTGCCTGAGGAACTCTGAAACCGGACTGAACCACTACAGACTGTGCCAGTACCATCTGTGAGTCTGTGCCACCACGTGACTTATTCAACAACCTTAGACAATCCTTCTTGAGATGGCCTGGTTTCTTGCAATAGAAGCAAGCTCCCTGCCCTGTTTTTGTAGAAACTGAAGTCTGACTGGCCTGTGCCCTAAGCTGTGGGCAACGAGGCTTAATGTGCCCCGGCTGCTGACAATGGTAACAAACCACTCCCTGGGCTGATCCCGAAGATACAGGAACTGTAATGACCCAACCTTTTTCCTCCTTTTTCATTTTTGGCGATTTTCTTTTTTCATCTTTTTCCTATTTTGTCTTTTCCCTATTTAGTCTTTTTCCCGTTTCTTTCGTTTTTCCTTACATAACATTACTTGTTGTGCTCGAATTTGATTCCGGTTTTGCATGTATTCATGGTATTTAAATTCCATAACATCTACATTTTTACTTTTGTAGAAATGCATATTAAATGCTTACTTTCTTTGTAAAAGTCATGAAAATAAGACATTTTGTAATTATCCATGACATGAAGGGTTTTTGGGTAATTAAGTAAAGTAATTATTTTTCGTCTTAGGGACCATTTTGTAATTTAATTTGGAAGATATTTTTAAAAAGGACTTGTTTGCAATTTCGGGAAAATATGACAAGTGTCACACTCTCATTGGTCCACTTGTTGACATTTGCGTGGAAACACTTTGATTCCTTGGATGATGATATATGGAGGGTGGAGATTCACCCACTTGTTGGCCTAGGATTGATACACTTGTTGGCATGGATGGTTGACAAATGTAGGTTCAATATTAAGTCTTGGAAGTTTACATAGGATGGTGACAAGTGTAGGCTTGAGATTAAGCCTAGGAATGAACCATAGATTCATGACAAGTGTAGGTTCACCATTTAGTCTTGCATTATGTGTGTGAGAGAGGTAGTGCAAGAGCACATAGTGAGTGGAGGATTTCTAGCCCTTCCACTCACCATTTTACACTTTATCATTTTCATTTTCACTTGTCTTCAAGAACCATAACCTAGCCACCATTGGAGAAAAGCTTGGTTAATAGCTTTTTTCTTCATTTTGGCCTCCTTCCACTCACCTTAGACATAAAACATTGGAAGACAAAGCTTCCTCTCACTCCCCTCTTCATTAACCCTAAACTTGTTTTCCATTTTGAGCTTGGTTGCTTGGATTATAGAGATTCAATTCTCTATTGAGGTAGGGGGTGTTATCATTTATCTTCCAAGTGATTTTATTTGTTCCTATAGTGATATCTAAGTTATATGTTTATCTTGTATTAAAATGAGAAATAAATTATTAATTGTGACTCGTATGTAATTCACTTTAGACTTGATAAATAACATGACTATGGCTTGATTCATAACTTATGTTAATTTGAGGTCATTTAGAGTTGTTTTAAAATCTAGAGGGATTAATGAATTAATTTAATTAATTTTTATTTATGTGCTCCTATGACTTAAATCAAGTTTTGAAGTGATTTATATAATAACCATGACATGTACTCCAACATATATTAAATTGAGCATGTTTGGATGAGAAGTGAAATCTAGGGAATTTAGTTGTTTTATTAAATTGTTTAAATTATGATTTTAAACTTATATCATACTTGTGAGGTTATGTTCTTATTGTTGAATGATATTGTTGTAATTAGTGGCAAATTGCATAATGATCATTCAATATTCTTCATGCCATTTTAGTTGAGAACTTAGGGCATGTATTGTGTTTCCAAAATTGATTTGTGCATGTTGATGGCTTTACATTGTATATATATATGTTATGATGATACATATATGTAATGTGCACAAAATGTTGATTTTGGAAACTTGGGGATGTCGTTGTTATGACTATGGCTAGGGCATGGTTCTAGTACGGGGGAAAGTCCCTCTACAAGTCTAGTGCGCACATAGGGAGGTTACCCATGGGCTAGTAACCCTAAAGTAACCACATTGTCGGTTTGATCCGGTGTGACGTCCAAGTATCCACTTTGGTTTGATTTTGCATTTAAATTCCAAGTTGTTAACTTTGTAAAATTTCATCTGATTGTGTTATGTTGAAAGTTCTATTGTCACTTGATAGCATGAATTAAATGGTATTGGATTGTAACTTGGTACAAAGATAAACCCATGCATTCCCTACTAGTAAACTTATTTACTCACCCCTAAGTTAATGGGTGTTTTGTAGGTAAAGAAGCCTTAGTGTGGGATGCACAACATTCTTATCTCACTAGAGTTCTAAAGTATATTTTGATGACATAGAATATGCATATGTTAGCATATCTTGTCCTACTTTTGCTTACTTTAATAAAACTTGTACTTATTGTCTAAGTTATGTAATGTGCACTTAAGTGCACCTTTTGACACTCTTAGAATGTGGTTGTAATGAGGCCAAGGGCCAAAGACACTTATGTGAAATGTATGCTAACTTTGAACTTCATTGTTGCCTATGGAAGATATGTGGATTAATGCATTGAAGGGTTCTATTTTGCATATGACATGCCATGAGGCCATAGGCCATTACAACACATCTATTTTTTATGCTTGCATGCTCACTTTGGCAAACAAAACCATCCTTGATGAAACAATGACTCTAAGTAGCATTTTTAGGGAGTTTTACCCTATTATGTTCTAGGGGAATTTTGGGTATTTCAAAATACGTTTTTTTTATTTTTCCTTGTGAGTCACATAGAAAACTCAATTTTGAGGGGGGTTTCTTCTTTGTGTTTTTCCAGAAACTGCCATCTTGGCCCTCAAAAATCTATTTTTTTTCCGAAAAATCATTGCTGCCAGGTTTTTGCCGACTTTAATGCAAATATACTTGGTACTATTCATCAACTTTTTTTTGAAAAGCGTGACGACTGATCCAAAACTTCTGGGGATCTTGTGGGTGTATTTTAAGATTGCATTTTCAATTTAGGCAATTTAAAAACCTTCCAAAGCCCCATTTCCTTTCTTTGGGCAGTAGCTTGGAACGATTTTTGACCTCTAGACTTGATTTTCTTGAGGGTATTTTGGACATTTTACAATGCATTTTTTTGGTTTCCGTTTGTGTGTCGAGTAGAAAACTTGATTTTAGGTGGGGTTTCTTCTTCGAGTTTTTCCAGAAAAGTCCGTTTAGATTTTTACTCTTAGTTGCGGCAGTAGTGGGTTGATGGCCTGTAGCTGTCACAGCCTTCGTCGGGCCGCCGCGACGTCGATTTTGTTTTTGACCTTTCTCCCTCATCTGGACTCCAAATCAAGTGAGTTTTTTTTAATTGATTAATTTTTCATTGTCTATCCAACGGTGTGCTCAGTTGCACCCAGATATTTCTGGATAATTACCAGTTTACCCTTTTAGCTTTATTGCTCGTTTTTCTTTGTTTTGTCGTTTCTCCTTCGTCTGGAATCCGGATAATGAAATTCTTGAGTCCATCATCATTAGTTTTTCATTATCTTCCCAGTGGTGTGCTCGATAGTACTTGAATCCATTTTTTTTTGGCAAAATGACCATTTTGCCCCTAGGTTCCTTTTTGTCTGTTTTTGAAACGACACTTCTGCATTTGTTTTCCTTTGGGTTCCATGACTTTATTGAGGGTCACATTGGTGTCTTAGAGACGCATTGTATCTCTAGAGACCGTTATTTGACCTTTTGCTTCCACATTTCGGATCCGTTATCGGGTCATCTTTTGGTAATCACTAACGCACCGGGTTTACAAAACTTAGGCCGTCACAGGAACTGTGGATGCAGAACGATTCTGCTGTGATGCCCACTGTGAGTGAGTATTGTTCCCTACTCTGGCCTTCTTCCACTGACTCCCAGAAGATGATGGATTATCTCCGTGAGGCTGCTTGTGTGAACCCCTGATCCGGAATTGATCCTGTTCCTCTACTTCAGCTAGCATAGCCCTCTGAACCACTTCCCTGTAGGTCCTCAAATCAAGAATTGAGACCCGTGGCCTAATGTCAAGATGTAGCCTATCCTGAAACTTCATTGCCTGGCCTCGTCTGTTGCCACCATATCCTCGGCATAACGAGAGAGAGAAGTGAATCGTGTCTCATACTCAATGACACTCATAGTGCCCTGATAGAAACCTGCAAACTGTGTCCTCATCTCCCGCCTCATAGCCCTAGGAAAGAAGTGCTCAAAGAACAAATCCCTGAACTCGTTCCAAGTCATCAACTCAACATTGTGAACATTGGTCATAGACCTTCACCAGATATCTGCATCCCCCATGAACAAAGAAGCAGTCAAGGAAATCCTCAACCTGTCCGTGGGTACCGCCATACTATTTCACTTGCGAACCATAAGGTCTAACCAAGCTTCTGAGACTAGCGGATTTGAACTCCCTGGAAATGGGTCAATCTTAACCCTCTGTAGTCGCATTAAGTACTCCAGTGCCTCATTGACTATCGGTGTTGGAATCTGTACTCCTGCCACCTGCCTGCGTATCAACTCCTGTAGAGATTTAGCGATCCCCTGATTGATTCCCTGAGCTACTCGCTCCTCATAAGTCGGTGCCCGTGGTGGATTAGCATCCCCGCCACGAACTAGAATCCGCCACGAATAAGAATCCTGGGCCTTCCCGGACCCCGTGTGAACTCGGTGTCAGCCACCTGCTCCTCAGTGCCCTGACATGAAGACTCTCCACGTGTGACAACCATGATGCTAAATGCACGAAGGATATGAGGTCAACAATAACACAAGTTATTATGACCAAATGCAACTCACACTATGAATGCACGGAACACAAAGCAAGACAAGATATGCAACATACTGTCATGTTAAAACAATTTACAAAAACTTTTTAAACAGTTAAGCACTTAAGCAAATAAACACACATGTCAAACAAAGGTGTTCTGAACAACATAGGCATATAAACATCAAGACATGTCATACTACTAAGCATGTTATCACGAAACACCTAAACATGTTATAAAGTCAAAACATGTTATCAAAAGCATGTGAATATGCCAAAGTAGATCAACAAAAGCATGATATGCACCCAAAACCCATCGTCCTAAGGTGTTCAAACCTAGGAGCTCTGATACCACTTGTGACGGCCCAAGTTTATATAACCCGGTGCGTCAGTGATGACCCGATAATGGATCCTAAATACGGAAGCAAAAGATTAAACAAAAGTCTCTAGAGCTACAATGCATCTCTAAGACATCAAAGTGACCATCAATGAGGTCACGGAACCCAAAGAAAACAAGTGCAGAAATATAATTTCAAAAATGGACAAAAATGAACCTAGGGGTAAAATGGTCATTTCCAACATGGAAGTGGATACTTCTGAGTGCACCACTGGAAAGACAACGAAAAATTAATGAGTTTAGACTCAAGAATCACTTGATTCGGAGTCCAGATGAAGAAGATATGGTTAACGGAAGAAACAGGGGCAAAATGGTCAAAATAGTCAACCTTAGGTCATCTAACCGGTTAGGAAGCCTTTCTAACCGGTTAGAAGGCTAAAAATCACGTCCAACCCACTGCCCACACACATCTAACTATTTAGATGTCCCCTTCTAACCGGTTAGATGGTAAGAAAACAGTAAGCTCAACCCAAAACCTGGCAGTAGGGGTTTTTCGGCAAAAAATGGGTTTTTGAGGGCCAAGATGGCATTTTCTGGAAAAACACAAAAAAATAAACCCCCCTCAAAATTGAGTTTTCTACATTATTTGTGAGAAAAAATGAAAAAAACACATTGTGAAATATCTGAAATTCCCCTGGAACAGAATAGGGTCAAAACTCAAAACTATACAACTTTAGGATTTTGTTTCATTAAGAAAGGTAATGTTTGCCAAAGTGAGATTGTAAGTGCATGCAATATGATAAAATAGATGTACCAACATGGCCTAAAGCCTCATTACATTCCATTAACAAGTTTTAGCATACAAAACCTCAATTTCTCACAAACAAGCTACAATGGCAATACTTGAGTTTTAAAGAGAACATGCTTGTAATCTTTCATGTTAGTGGCTCTTGGCCTCATGCTATACATACAAAACAAGCATCAAAAGAGTACTTAGATACACACTACATGAAGGAGGCCATCTTAGCTTCTAAAATACCATACATCTATGGTATGCAAAAGTATTAAGTCCAAAAGATAAAACCTGCTAAACAAGTGCATGCTAATATACAAAAATGCTTCAACTAGCTCAAAAGCTTCTAAGGATGTTGAGCATCCATGAACATGGTCTCTTTACTTGAAAAACAACCTAAACCACTAGGGTGAGTAATCAAGTTATTCGTAGGAGAAGCATATGCGTATACCCTAAAGTTTCAATATCATTGCAAGATCAATATAGACGAATACAAGGGAGCATTCCACTTAACGTCTATGTTCAACGTGTGCTAAGAGATCATCTTAAGCTAACTTGAATGTTCTTTAGTAACACATATCAATATCAATGTACTTAACAACATCAATTCGCCAATAACAAGAATTTCAAGCTACAATTAAGATTTGGTTGTCAAATTGAAATTTAATGCGAAAACAAGTAATGGAAGACTTGGACATCACGCCTCGGATTTCTGCTGAGAACAAAATGGTTATTCCGGGCATTAACCCGCTGGGAAGACCACCCTAGTGCGCACTATCTTAATTGGGGAGAACTCATACCTCCCACACTAAAGCCAAACTTTAGCCATGTCACATGTAACAATGTCCCAAGAGATTCCAAATTATATATCAAGTTCAAAACTTATATATATATAATAAGGTATACAAACCACCTTCCATGCACAAGTATTTTGAAACCATACAAACTATATCTTAGGGTTCCAAATCTAGAATGGCATGCCAAATGACAATTCCTCATTATGGTACTATGCACAATAAAATACCATTAACTTAACAACTTAGTTCATGCCTCAACAATAAGCTTCATATACTAAATATCAACATTATAGCAATAAGCTTCCAGTTAATTGCAATTAGTAATTCATAAGGACATAGAATTATTGTAACAACAAATATAGCAATTCATATCAATAGACATTGCATATAACATCAATAATTCTACAAGTGTTCCATATCACTAACACATGTGAAATTTCTAGAATTTAGCATACTACTAAATTTTATAATCATCTACACATGGTTTATACATAACATACATGCTTAATCCAATAAACCCTAAGTCAAGAAGTGAGGGTTTCCTATAATATGCAAAACTATCATAGTAAAAGCATGTACACAATATATATTAAATCCTAAGGATTATAAAACACTTAGAATATAAACATACTACCACCCCTACCTCAATAGAGAATTGTATCTCTATAATCCAAGCTACCAAGCACAAAATGGAAAACAACTTTAGGGTTCTTAAAGAGGAGAATGAGAGCATACTTTTCTCTCCCAAGGTTTTTAGTCTAAGGTGTATGGAAGTGAGCCAAATTGAAGGGGTAAGCTATGAACTAAGCTTTCCTCCAATGGTGGATTTGTTAGGGTTCATGTGAGATAATGAAATGAAGAAGGTAAAGTGTAAAAATGGTGAGTGGAAAGGCTAGAGATCCTCCACTCACTATGTGCTCTTACACTACCTTTCACACACACATAATGCAAGACTACATCATGGCCTTACCCTTGTCACTAATCCAATGCCTCTTCCAAGACTTAATCATAAGCTTACACTTGTCGACAATTAATGGTTACATGTGCACCAATCCTAAGCCAACAAATGGATGACTCTCCACCTTCCAATTGTTAAGAAACTATGGTACCAAGTCTCTTCACCCAATTGCCAACAAGTGGCACCATGAGAATGTGATACTTTTCACATTTTCCAAAAATTGCAAAATGATCCTTTCCAAAATATCTTCCAAAATAAATTGCAAAAAGGTCCCTCAAACGAAAAATAATTATTTTGCATAATTACACTAAAACCCCATAAGTTATGAATAATTACACTAAAGTATGCATTCATGCCCTTTATGAAAAATAAAAGCAACTAGCATGCTTTTTAACAAAAGTGAAAATACCAATGTCATGGAAATCAAGTATCATGAATGCATGCAAAACCGGAATCAAATCCAAACACCCGAAGTGAGGTTAAGTAAGGAAAAACATTAAACAAATAAAAGACGAAATAAAAAAAAAAAACGAAAAAAGAAAATCACCGAAAATGGAAAAGGAGGAAAAAGACCGGGTCATTACATGATAGGCAGAAGCAACTTTATAGGTGATGGAGTATCTTTGCATCAAGGTATGAAAATACCTATTGTAGAAATGAGCACCCCCCATCACTAATAATAGCTCGTGGCATACCAAACTGACTAAAAATGTTCATTTGAATGAACTCAACCACAATTGCGTGATCGGTGGTTTTAGTAGCTACAGCTTCAACCCATTTAGACACATAGTCAACAGCCACAAAAATGTACTCATTTTTATTGGATAGAATAAAAGGACCCATGAAATCAATACCCCAAACATCAAAAACCTCAATAACTAAGATTGGAGTTAAGGGCATCATATTTCTTCTAGAAATTGATCCTAGCTGTTGACATCTAAGGCATGACCTACAGAATAAATATGCATTTCGAAAGAGTGAAGGCCAAAAGAAACCGCACTAAAGATTTTTAGCTGAAGTTTTCTTTGCACTGAAATGACCTCCACATGCCAAACTGTGACAGAAGGTTAGAATACTATGAAACTCACTCTTAGGAACACATTTATAAATGATTTGATTAGCACAGTATTTGAATAGCTGAGAATCTTCCCAATAGTACATCCTAATTTGGGAAAAGAATCGATCTTTTTCCTGCTTTGACCAAGACAAAGGAATTTTGCCTATTGCGAGGTAATTCAAAATATCAGCAAACCAAGGCAAATCCTTATGAGAAACCTCAAATAGTTGTTCATCCAGGAAGGAATCACAGACTGGAAGTGAAGTCGAGGTATCCTTAATCAGAATTCTAGAAAGATGGTCAATAACAACATTATCTGACCCTTTCTCATCCCGAATTTCATAATCAAACTTTTGAAGCAAGAGGATCCATCGAATCAAATGGTTTGGTTTCCTTTTTAGAAAGAAGATGTTTTAAAGTTGAATAATCAGAATAGACTACAACTTTGGAACCCAATAGATATAATCTGAATTTATCCAAAGCAAAGACAACTGCAAGCAACTCTTTTTCAGTAGTAGTATAATTCAATTGTGCATCTGAAAGAGTTTTACTAGCATATTAGATAACATGAGGAAGTTTATCCACTTGTTGTCCTAAGACAGCACCCATAGCATAATCAGATGCGTCACACATAATCTTAAATGGAAGAGCCCAATCCGGAAGATTCATGATAGGAGCTGAAGAAAGAAAAGAACGAAGTCTTTGAAAAGCTTCAAGGCATAATTTATCAAAGACAAAAGGAGTGTCCTTTGCAAGTAGATTACACAAAGGACGGGAAATTTTGCTAAAACCTTTAATAAAGTGTCGATAGAACCCGGCGTGCCCAAGAAATGATCGCACTCCCCTTACGGAGGTAGGAGGAGGCAATTTGGAGATCAAATCTACTTTAGCTCTATCAACTTCAATACCTCTCTTTGAAATGATATGTCCTAAAACAATACCCTTTTGAACCATAAAATGGCTCTTCTCCCAACTAATAATAAGATTTATTTCTTTACAATGCTGAAACACTAGGGAAAGATTTTGAAGACAGTTTTCGAATATGGACCCAAAAATAGAGAAGTCATCCATAAAGACCTTGAGAAACTTTTTAACTATGTCTGAAAAGATAGACACCATACACCTCTGGAATGTTGCTGGTGCATTACATAATCCGAAAGGCATTCGTCTATATGCAAATGTACCGAATGGACAAGTGAAAGTAGTTTTTTCTTGATCCTTAAGATCAATGGCCACCTGATTATAGCTGGAATATCTGTCTAAAAAGCAATAATAGCTTTGGCCAGCCAAACGCTCTAGAATCTAATCAATGAATGAAAGTGGAAAATAATCTTTTCTAGTAGCGGAGTTGAGTTTCCGGTAATCAATACACATACACCATCCAGTGGTGGTGCGCTATGGAACTAATTCACCCTCGGAATTCTCAACTACTGTAATACCTGTCTTTTTAGGTACTACTTGAGTAGGACTCACCCACTTGCTATCTGAGATAAGGTAGATTATTCCCGCATCTAGTAACTTCACAACTTCCTTCAAAACTATTTCATTCATATTAGGATTCAGTCTTCGTTGGAGTTCCTGAGATGTTCGAGAATCCTTCTCTAAATGAATTTGGTGCATGCAAATTGTGGGACTAATTCCTTTCAAATCAGCCACACTCCACCTAATAGCCTCTTTATTTTGGTCAAGAATTTTTAAAAGACTACTTTTTTGGGAACTTGTAAGATTGGAAGCAATGATCACCGGGAGGGTGTCATTTAAACCCAAGAAATCATACTTGAGCTTTTTCGGTAGTGCCTTAAGCTCAAGCTTAAGTGGAGACTCTAAAGAAGGAATAGGCGGAGTACTAGAAAGTGGTGGAAGTGGCTCTAACCTAGATTTCCATGGAGGAAAATCTATGATAGGATTGGAATCTAGCAAAGAATTCACTTCAGCTATTGAAGAATCAATATCAAAATCTTCATAATTAAAGTGATTCAAGCATGCTTCTAAAGGATCCTTAGATAAAATAGTTGGGAGTGATTCCTCAACCAACTCATCAATAACATCAAGGAAGAAGCATTTATTATCATCGTAAGGATGATGAATAGCATTGAAGATGTTTAGCTTGACTTTCATATTTCCAAAAGATAAATCCATACCTCCAATCTTACAGTTAATACAAGCATTCGCTATGGCTAGAAAAGGTCGCCTAAGAATGACTGGAATATACTTTTTGGATTCATGACCGGTTCTGTATCAAGAACTAGAAAATCGACCGAAAAATAGAACTTGTCCACTTTTATGAGTACATCTTCAACAATACCTCATGGTTGTTTGACATAATGGTCAGCAAGTTGTAGAACAACCGACATAGGTTTTAACTCTCCCAAATCTAACTTCTCATACACCGAATAAGGAATAAGATTAACACTTGCTCCAAGGTCAAGAAGTGCTCGCTCTATCACATTGTTTCCAATGGTGCAAGAAATTGTAGGAGCTCCAGGTTCTTTAACCTTTACAGGAGTGTTATATTTTAGAATAACACTAACATGCTCGGTGAGACAAACTTTCTTAGGAACTTGGCTTCTGGATTTTCTCTTTAGAGTGCACAAGTCTTTTTAAAATTTGGGGTTGGCTAGAATTTGCTTTATAGCATCAAGCAAAGGAAGATTGATTTTGACCTGTTTAAAGACTTCCATCATATCTTGAATTTTCTCCCCTTATTTACCAAAGTGGGAGGGTTCCTTAAGACGTTCAGGATAAGGCGCTTTTGGCTCATAAGCTGTCTCAGTGTTAGAAGCAGATGAAGAAGTGACTCCATCTTCAACTCCTTTTGGGGATTATGGAATAGCACTTGAGGAAACATCCTTGGGATGTGGATTATGAATGATAGGAATTATGGGAATCCTAGCCTTTTCTTTTTCCTCTCGTCCTTTCTCAACTTGGTTATCAACCACTTTACCACTCCTCAATATAGTGATAGCCTGAAATTGCTCATGATGAATACCTGAGGAATTTGTTCTATCAATCATGTAAGTCTGCCCTTTCGAGTTGGCTATTGGCTGACTAGGCATCGTTCCATCCTCTCTTCGAGATAGAGTACTCACTATTTGCCTAACTTAAGCCTCTAACTTTGCTATGGCTTAAGAATGAGAATTAAGAAGTTGGGTGTTGGCTTTAATTTCACTAAGAGCATTGAGTACTTGTTCCTCAAATGCAGAATTTCTAGGAGGAGGTGTAAGATTAGGAGCTTGAGTGGGTTGATTCCTAAATTGAGGTGGACGGTAAACACCAGATTGGTTGAAAGAATTATTTTGTGGCATAGGATTGGATGAATTTTGATACTACCCCTGAGATTGGGGAACAGTATTTCCTTGATTTGGATTACGCCATGACAGATTGGGATGATCTCTCCAGCCAGGATTATATGTAGAAGAATATGGATTATAAGCTGGCCTAGAGAATGCATCATTTACTTGCTCCTGTGGGATCTCAGATGATTGTCCCAGCATAGGGCAAGTGTCAGCAAAATGGTTAGAATTAACACAGATGGAACAAACTTCCTTTGGCAAGGCAGTTTGTGGATTAGCAACAGGAGCAAAGCCAGATGATAGGATTTAATCGAACCTATGGTTCAAGGCTTCTATTTGAGCGGCTAACTCACTAGATTTATCTACCTCATAATGTTTTTCAACCTTATGCATTCCATGTGAAGACCTAAACCTAGAGGAAGAAGTATGTTGTACTGAGTTTTCACTTATGATAGTTCCCAAGCATCAGCCGGACTCTTACGCAGAAAAGCTCCATTACTGGAAGCATCAACCATATTTCTATAAGAACCTGTAAGACTATCATAAAAGATCTGTAGTAATTGCCATTGAGCAATATCATGGTGTGGACACTTCCTTAGAAGATCATTATATCTTTCCCATGCATCATGGAGCTGTTCTCCTGGGATTTTGGAAAATGCTATGAGTTCTCTTCTCATTTGTGTGGTTTTACCCATAGTGTAATATTTCTTTAAGAACTCATATTGCAACATGTCCGTCCGATGAAGATATGTAATTTATTGGAAGGGACTATAACCAAGTTCTTACTTTATCTTTGAGAGAAAACTAGAAAAGACGCATTCTGAAGGAATTATTGGAGAGAGTGGTCAACTTGGTAGTTGAACACAATTCCAAAAACACATCCAAGTGCTTATAAGGATCCTCTATTGCATACCCATGGAAGGTAGGAAGCATTTGGATCATAGCAGGCTTGATTTCAAGATGGGTTGCATCAGCATCCAAAAAAGCAAAGCATGAAGGAGAAGTTATGTGGTAGGAATGAAATGATCCCTTAATTGTGGTTGTTGTGGAAGAACAGGTGGAACCTGTTCTCCATTACCATTACCCGGTGTATTACGTTGCTCAGCCATACTTTCAGAGGAACTATCAATGTTATTCAAGTGTTTTTGAAGCCTTCTTAGTTGACTTAAAGTTCTCTCTATTTCAGGATCACGCACTAAAGGTTTTGACCTAGTTTGGCGAGTTAACATGCACCGGTTCCACTATTCCTAATAGTAGCAAAAATAAAAGATTCCAAGTAACAGAAAAATAGAAAGAACTCACAAAAGGTTTAATAAACCGAAGCTTTTTCTTCCTTAAGTGTCTTTGTCCTCACCTATAATTTGTACCTAAAAAGAAAATGAAGTAAGATGAGATATCAGAAAGTCCGAAGACCGGTAAACCAAAATAAATAATTAAAAACTAAACAAAAACAATCTCTCCAGCAACGGCGCCAAAAATTGATGTGTTTCTCTCGCAATCGTACGATATCGTGTAGGATATAGTTCTTATGTAAAGAGGATGTCGAACCCACAGAGAGATGGAATTTGTATTAGCTTTTAAATTAGGTTCATGGTTTATAGGTAAAAACTTAGTTATAAAGTTTGTTGGTCGTCACGACTTAACAAACTTGAATTAAACAAAGTATTAAATTAAAGCAAATTAAACTAAATTGGATGATTAGAGAGGGAAAATCTTAGGGCTTTGACTTCACCACAATCGTTATACTATGGTCAATTGGATCAACTCTGGGATTTTAACTAATTTTGTTTTCAAATGAACTGAACTCAATAACATTCATTCAGTTCAGAGTTTAAAGAAAGATATTTTACAAATTTAGTTAACTATAACCTATCTACGGTTAGCATGGACTATTCACCTACCTACTCTACCTACTTTAACTACTGTCCTAAGCATAGATTATGAAAATGTTCTTTCGCAAAATACGTTGGAACACCATTATATGACCTCTATCCTTGTGTTCGGCAGGGCTCTGCCAGATACCGTACAACAAGGTAGGTTGAGAATATAACATAAATTATTATATCTAAGACAAGGTAATAACAATTTATATTCTACTAAAGCATGAAAAACCATTTGAGTTGTCTCAAGTGCTTATAGTCATATAATCAAGAAAACATTATATATTAAAATAAACCCAGAGTCAAAACAATCAAACCATAATATAACGTTGGGTTACAGCAGTGCCCTAAGAAAGAGATTAGCTACTCATGACAAGGTTGGATAGCATCTGTGTTAAGTTCATCTCTATAGTCACGGACGACACCTCTCTTCTCAAGATCTGCACTTTCAAGGTTGTAGGAACCCTAAAAGCCACCACACCTTAAGGCTTCTGACTAACACCATAAAAGAGATTGAAATTTCAAACCCCTTCTATCAAGGCTTATGCCTTCTTTTATAGAAGAAAATATGTATTTGGTGGGCTTTTAGGTCTTCTGGCCCAACTGGGATGAGATATGGTTGGTAAAAGAGGAATCTCACGGCTTTTAGTCTGACATGTCATGCATTGCTCGAGCTTCAGGTACGGATGCTCGAGGTTTAGGACTTATGCTCGAGCTTCAGGGTCAAGTGCTCGAGCAATACTGGATGGATGCTCGAGCTTCAGTGAATAGTGCTCGATCATTACATTGACACTTAGCCAATTTTCTTCAACTATTTTCTGAAGCATCTTTTTTCTTTAACATTGCTCGATCCAAGCTTCATAGGCTCAAGCACTAGGTACCATGCTCGAGCATCTAGGGCTCATTGCTCGAGCATTAAAGGGATGATGCTCGATCCTTTATTGATAGTGCTCGATCATGGAGGTGATGTACGAGACCTGGGAGCAAATCATTTCCTTCAAAATTAACTCATTAATTTCCGATGCCTTATGCTCGAGCTTCAGGGTTAAGGCTCAAGCACCTTTGGTTCAGGTTCGAGCACCCTTATAGTAAGGCTCGAGCATCTTTGTAGTAAGGCTCGAGCATCAAGGTACTGATGCTCGAGCATTTGGCCTTGTTGACTTTTTTTCTTTTCTTTGTTGTAATACTCGAACCGCAACACTTGGGCTCGAGCTCTAAGGCTTCAATTGCTTCAAACTTCACCAATCTAACTCTCGCTTGCTCTGAATGACTGGCAAGGACTCGATAAGCTTCGATATCAGCATAAAATCCCAGTTTTAATCTTTTATATGGGAAAGTACCTGAAACACACATTAAGCATAAATTAGTCTAATAATGGATAGAAGTATCACTTTAAGCCCTAACATATACGTACTTAGGGGCTTGAATATGCATATATTCAGCGCTTATCAACCGACAACTTTCCAAAGGTGCATGATGTCCATATTTTTTTATATGGTTTAAAAGTTTTTAGAAGTATTCATGGATGATTTCTCCAACTTTGGATCTTCCATTGACTCCTGTCTCCACAATTTATCCCTTGTGCTTCAAAGATGCAAGGAGAAAAATCTGATTCTAAGTTGGGAAAAGAGTCATTTTATAGTCTAAGAAGGCATTGTCTTGGGGCATGTTATTTCTAAAAAGGGAATTGAGGTTAACAAAGCTAAAGTTGAATTAATGTCTAACCTTCCTCCTCCAAATTCTGTCCGATAAATCTGTTCCTTTCTTGGTCATGCCAGCTTTTATCGCCGCTTCATCAAAGATTTTAGCAAAATATCCTGGCCCTTGTGTAATCTTCTTGCCAAGGATATTCCCTTCAATTTTGATGAAACCTGTTTGGAAGCTTTCAACAAGCTCCGTACTCTTATCTCTTTAGCCCCAATCATGAAACCGCCTAACTGGTCTCTTCCATTTGAGATCATGTGTGATGCATCCGATTATGCATTGGGTGCGGTTTTGGGCCAGCATGTGGACAAGCTACCGCATGCTATCTATTACGCTAGCAAAACTCTCTCTGATGCTCAATTGAATTACACTACCACTGAAAATGAGTTGTTAGCTGTGGTATATGCCTTGGATAAATTTCGTTCTTACCTTCTTAGATCCAAGGTCATTGTCTTTTTAGACCATGCCGTTCTAAGGCATTTGCTCGCTAAAAAAGAGACCAAACCCAGTCTAATTTGATGGATACTCTTACTCCAAGAGTTTGACATTGAAATTCAGGATAAAAAAGGGGACAGACAATGTAGTCGCTGACCATCTCTCTCGTTTACTCATTGAGAAATCTTCTGAATTTGCTGCAGTTCGTGATTTCTTTCCGGATGAGCAACTGTTTCAGATTTCTTATTCCAATTTCCCATGGTTTGTGGATATTGTCAACTACCTTGCGGTAGGAAAAATTTCATCCAAATAGTTAAAACAAGAGAAAGACCGATTCTTCTCCCAAGTCAAAAATTTCTTTTGGGAAGATCCGGAATTATTCAAGTATCGCTCGGACCAAATCATTCGGCGATGCATTCCCAAAACCGAATTCTCAAGTGTCCTAAATTTTTGCCACACTCTTGACGTCACAAAGAGTGTTTTAAAGAGTAAAGATTGAATCTTTGAATGAAAATACCTCAATCAAGGTATCTGTTATGTCACGAGACTGTTTTAAAGTATAAAGATTGAATCTTTGAAAAAAAATGAGAGTTTTAAATTAAACTTATTTAAGTTCCTTTTGACGTCACAAAGAATATTTTAAAGAGTAAATATTGAATCTTTAAATGAAAATACCTCAATCAAGGTACCTATTATGTCACTATACCTTTTTAATGTATAAAGATTGAATCTTTAAAAGAAAATGAGAGTTTTGAGTTAAACTTATTCGAGTTTCCTTTGACGTCACAAAGAGTGCTTTAATGAGTAAAGATTGAATCTTTGAATGAAAAAACCTTAATGAAGGTACTTATTATGTCAGTAGACCTTTTTAATGAGTAAAGATTGAATCTTTGAAAGAAATTGAGAGTTTTGAGTTAAACTTGTTTGAGTTCCCTTTGACGTCACAAAGAGTGTTTTAGCGAGTAAAGGGTGAATCTTTGAATCAAAATACCTCAATCAGGGTACCTATTATGTCAATAGACATTTTTAATGTATAAAGATTGAATCTTTGATAGAAAATAAGAGTTTTTAGTTAAATTTATTCAAGTTCTCTTTGACATCACAAAGAGTTTAATGATTAAAGAATGAATCTTTGAATGAAAATACCTCAATCAAGGTACCTGTTATGTCACTAGACCTTTTTTAATGTATAAAGATTGACTGTTTGAAAGAAAATGAGAATTTTGGGTTAAACTTATTCGAGTTTCTTTTGACCTCACAAAGTGTGTTTTAATGAATAAAGATTGAATCTTTGAATGAAAATACCTAAATCTAGGTACTTGTTATGTCACTAGACTTTTTAAATGAATAAAGATTGAATCTTTGAAAGAAAATGAGAGTTTTGAGTCAAACTTATTCGAGTTCTCTTTGACGTCATAAAAAGTGTTTTAAGGAGTAAGATTGAATCTTTGAATGAAAATACCTCAATCAGGGTACCTGTTATGTCCCTAGAACTTTTTAATGCATAAAGATTGAATTTTTAAAAGAAAATAAGTGTTTTGAGTTAAACTTATTCGAGTTGCCATTGACGTCACAAAGAGTGTTTTAATGAGTAAGGATTGAATCTTTGAATGAAAAAACCTCAATCAAGGTACCAGTTATGTCACTAGGCCTTTTTAAGGTATAAAGATTGAATCTTTGAAAGAAAATGAGAGTTTTGACTTAAACTTATTCGAGTTCCCATTGACATCACATAGTGTATTTTAAAGAGTAAAGATTGAATCTTTGAATGAAAATAACTCAATTAGGGTATCTATTTTGACACTAGACCTTTTTAATGTATAAAGATTGAATCTTTGAAAGAAAATCAGAGTTTTGAGTTAAACTTATTCGAGTTTTATTTGACGTCACCAACAGTGTTTTAATGAGTAAAGTTTAAATCTTTGAATGAAAAAACCTTAATCAAGATACCTGCTATGTAAGTATACCTTTTTAATAAGTAAAGATTAAATCTTTGAAAAAAAATGAGAGTTTTGAGTCTTCGACTTCCCTTTGACGTCACAAAGAATGTTTTAATGAGAAAAGAGTGAATTTTTGAATGAAAATACTTCAATCAGTGCACCTGCTATGTCATTAAACATTTTTAATGTATAAAGAATGAATCTTTGAAAGAAATTGAGATTTTTTAGATAAACTTATTCGAGTTCCCTTTGACGTCACAAAGAGTGTTTTAAAGAGTAAAGATTGAATCTTTGAATTAAAATACCTCAATCAAGGTACCGGTTATGTCACTAGACCTTTTTAATGTATAAAGATTGAATCTTTGAAAGAAAATGAGAGTTTTAAGTTAAACTTATTCGAGTTCCCTTTGACGTCAAGTGTGTTTAATGAGAAAAGAGTGAATTTTTAAATGAACATACCTCAATCAAGGTACTTGTTATGTCACTAGAGCTTTTTAATGTATAAAGATTGACTCTTTCAAAGAAAATGAGAGTTTTTAGTTAAATTTATTTGAGTTCCCTTTAACGTTACAAAAATTATTTTAAAGAGTAAAGATTGAATCTTTGAATGAAAATACCTCAATCAAGGTACCTGTTATATCGCTAGATCTTTTTAATGTATAAAGATTGAATTTTTGAAAGAAAATGCGAGTTTTGAGTTAAACTTATTCGAGTTTCCTTTGACGGTACAAAAAGTGTTTTGATGAGTAAAGATTGAATCTTTGAATAAAAATACCACAATTAAGGTACTTGTTATGTCGCTAGATCTTTTTAATGTATAAAGATTGAATCTTTGAAACAAAATGAGAGTTTCGAGTTAAACTTATTCGAGTTCCCTATGACGTCACAAAGAGTATTTTAATGAGTAAAGATTGATTTTTTTAATGAAAATACCTCAATCAAGGTACTTGTTATGTCACTAGACTTTTTGAATGTATAGAGATTGAATATTTGAAAGAAAATGAGAGTTTCGAGTTAAACTTATTCGAGTTACCTTTTACGTCAGAAAGAGTGTTTTAAAGAGTAAAGATGGAATCTTTGAATGAAAATACCTCAATCAGGGTACCTGTTATGTCACTAGACATTTATAATGTATAAAGATTAAATCTTTGAAAGAAAATTAGAGTTTTGAGTTAGACTTATTCGAGTTCCCCTTGACGTCATAAAGAGTGTTTTAATGAGTAAAGATTGAATCTATGAGTGGAAAAACCTCATCAAAGTACCTGTTATGTCACTGGACCTTTTTAATGTATAAAGATTGATTCTTTGAAATAAAATGAAAGTTTTGAGTTAAACTTATTCAAGTTCCCTTTGACCTCACAAAGAGTGTTTTAAAGAGTAAAGATTGAATATTAGAATGAAAATACCACAATCAGGGTACCAATTATGTCACTAGACCTTTTAATGTATAAAGATTGAATCTTTGAAAGAAAATAAGAGTTTTGATTTAAACTTATTCGAGTTCCATTTGACATTACAAAGAGTGTTTTAATGAGTAAAGATATAATCTTTGAATGAAAAAACCACAATCAAGGTACCTGTTATGTCACTAGACCTTTTTAATGAGTAAGGATTGAATCTTCGAAAGAAAATGAAAGTTTTGAGCTAAGCTTATTTGAGTTCCGTTTGACGTCATAAAGTGTGTTTTAATGAGAAAAGAGTGGATCTGTGAATGGAAACACCTCAATCCGGATATCTGTTATATCACTAGACCTTTTTAATGTATAAAGATTGAATCTTTGAAAGAAAAATGTGAGTTTTAAGTTAAACTTATTCGAGGTCCCTTTGACGTCACAAAGAGTGGTTAAAGAGTAAAGATTGAATCTTTGAATGAAAATACCTCAATCAAGGTATCTGTTATGTCAGTAAACCTTTTTAATATATAAAGATTGAATCTTTGAAAGAAAATGAGAGTTTTGAGTTAAACTTATTCGAGTTACCTTCTATATCATAAAGAGTGTTTTAATGAGTAAAGATTGAATCTTTGAATGAAAAAACCTTAAGTAAGGTCCCTGTTATGTCAGTAGACGTTTTTAACAAGTAAAGATTGAATCTTTGAAAGAAAATGAGAGTTTTAAATTAAACTTCTTCGAGTTTCCTTTGACGTCACAAAGAGTGTTTTAATGAGTAAAGAGTGAATCTTTGAATGAAAATACCTCAATCAGGATATCTATTATGTCACTAGACCTTTTCAATGTATAAAGTTGAATCTTTGAAAGAAAATGAGAGTTTTTAGTTTAACTTATTTGAGTTTCCTTTTACGTCACAAAGAGTGTTTTAAAGAGTATAGATTGATTCTTTGAATGAAAATACCACAATCAAAGTATCCGTTATGTCACTAGACCTTTTTAATGTATAAAGATTGAATCTTTGAAAGAAGATGAGAGTTTTGAATTAAACTTATACGAGTTTTCTTTGGGGTCACAAAGACTATTTTAATGAGTAAAGATTGAATTTTTGAATGAAAATACCTAAATCAAGGTACTTCTTATGTCAACAGACCTTTTTAATGTATAAACATTGAATCTTTGAAAGAAAATGAGAATTTTGAGTTAAACTTATTCGAGTTCCCTATGACGTAACAAAGAGCATTTTAATGAGTAAAGATTCAATCTTTTAATGAAAATACCTCAATCAGGGTACTTGTAATGTCACTAGACTTTTTCAATGTATAAAGAATGAATTTTTGAATGAAAATGAGAGTTTTGAGTTAAATTTATTCGAGTTCCCTTTGACATCACAAAGAGTGTTTTAAAGAGTCGAGATTGAATATTTGAATGAAAATACCTCAATAAGGGTACCTATTATGTCACTTGATCTTTTTAGTGTACAAACATTGAATCTTTGAAAGAAAATGAGAGTTTTAAGATTACTTTTATTCGAGTTCCCTATGACGTCACAAAAAGTATTTTAATCAGTAAAAATTGAATCTTTTAATGAATATACCTCAATCAGGGTACTTGTTATGTCACTAGACTTTTATAATGTATAAAGATTGAATCTTTGAAAGAAAATGAGAGTTTTCAGTTAAAGTTATTCGAGTCTCTTTGACATCCCAAAGAGTGTTTTGAAAAGTAAAGATTGAATCTTTGAATGAAAATACCTCAATCAGGGAACCTATTGTGTCACTAGACCTTTTTAATGTATAAAGATTGAATATTTGATAGAAAATGAGAGTTTTGAGTTAAACTTATTTTAGTTCCCTTTGACGTCACAAAGAGTATTTTAATGAGTAAAGATTGAATCTTTGAATGAAAATACCTCAATCAGGATACCTGTTATGTCACTAGACCTTTTTAATGTACAAAGATTGGATCTTTGAAAGAAAATGAGAGTTTTTAGTTAAACTTATTCGAGTTCCCTTTGACGTCACAAAACATGTTTTAAAGTGTAAAGATTGAATATTTGAATGAAAATACCTCAATCAAAGTGCCTGTTATGTCACTAGACCTTTTTAATGTATAAAGATTGAATCTTTGAAAGAAAATGAGAGTTTTGAGTTAAACTTATTCGAGTTTCATTTGACGTCACAAAGAGTGTTTTAATGAGTAAAGATTGAATCTTTGAATGTAAAAACCTCTATCAAGGTACCTGTTATGTCACTAGACCTTTTTAAAGAGTAAATTTGAATCTTTCAAAGAAAATGAGCATTTTGAGTTAAACTTATTTGATTTTCCTTTCTCGTCACAAAGAGTGTTTTTGTGACTAAGGAGTGAATCTTTGAATGAAAATACCTCAATCAGGGTACCAGTTATGTTACCGAACGTTTTTAATATATAAAGATTGAATCTTTGGTAAAAAATCAGAGTTTTTTGTTAAACTTATTCGAGTTCTCTTAGACGTCACAAAGAGTGTTTCAAAGATTAAAGGACGAATCTTTGAATGAAAATACCTCAATCAAGGTGTATGTTATGTCACTAGACCTTTTTAATGTATAAATATTTCATCTTTGAAAGAAAATAAGAGTTTTGAGTTAAACTTATTCGAGTTTTCTTTGACGTCCCAAAGAGTATTTTAATGAGTAAAGATTGAATCTTTGAATGAAAAATCCTCAATCCAGGTACCTGTAATGTCACTAGACCTTTTTAATGAGTAAAGACTGAATCTTTGAACGAAAATGAGAGTTTTGAGTTAAACTTATTCGAGTTCCCTTTGACGTCACAAAGAGTGTTTTAGCGAGTAAATAGTGAATTTTTGAATCAAAATACCGCAATCAGGGTACCTGTTATGTCACTAGACCTTTTTAATGTATAAAGATTGAATCTTTGATAGAAAATAAGAGTTTTTAGGTAAACTTATTCGAGTTCGCTTTAACGTCACCAAGAGTATTTTAATGAGTAAAGATTAAATCTTTGAATGAAAATACCTCAATCAAGGTACCTGTTATGTCACTAGACCTTTTTAATGTATAAAGAATGAATGTTTGAAAGAAAATGAGAATTTTGAGTTAAACTTATTCGAGTTTTCTTTGACCTCACAAAAAGTGTTTTAATGAGTCAATATTGAATCTTTGAATGAAAATACCTAAATCAAGGTACTTGTTATGTCACTTGACTTTTTCTAATGTATAAAGATTGAATCTTTGAAAGAAAATGAGAGTTTTGAGTTAAACATATTCGAGTTCCCTTTAACGTCACAAAGAGTGTTTTAAATAGTAAGATTGAATCTTTGGATGAAAATATTTCAATCAGGGTACCTATTATGTCATTAGAGCTTTTTAATGTATAAAGATTGAATTTTTGAAAAAAAAATAGGAGTTTTGAGTTAAACTTATTCGCGTTCCGTTTGACGTCACAAAGAGTTTTAATGAGTAAAGAATGAATCTTTGAATGAAAAATCCTCGATCAAGGTAGCTGTTATGTCGCTAGGCCTTTGTAATGTATAAAGATTGAATCTTTGGGAGAAAATGAGAGTTTTAAGGTAAACTTATTTGAGTTCCCATTGACGTCATATAGAGTATTTTAAAGAGTAAAGATTGAATCTTTGAATGAAAATACCTTAATCAGGGTACCTATTTTGTCACTAGACCTTTTAAATGTATATAGATTGATTCTTTGAAAGAAAATGAGAGTTTTGAGTTAAATTTATTCGAGTTCCCTTTGACGTCACATAGAGTGTTATAATGAGTAAAGTTTAAATCTTTGAATGAAAAAACCTTAATCAAGGTACTTGTTATGTTAGTAGACCTTTTTAATGAGTAAAGATTGAATCTTTGAAAGAAAATGAGAGTTTTAGGATAAACTTATTCGACTTCCCTTTGACGTCACAAAGAATGTTTTAATGAGAAAATAGAGAATTTTTGAATGAAAATACCTCAATCAGGGTACCTGTTATGTTGCTAAACATTTTTAATCTATAAAGATAAAATCTTTGACAGAAAATGAGAGTTTTAGTTAAACTTATTCCAGTTCCCTTTGACGTCACAAAGAGTATTTTAAAGAGTAAAGATTGAATCTTTGAATGAAAATACCTCAATCAAGGTACCTGTTATGTCACTAGACCATTTTAATGTATAAAGATTGAATCTTTGAGAGAAAATGAGAGTTTTGAGTTAAACTTATTAGAGTTCCCTTTGATGTCACAAAGAGTATTTTAAAGAGTAAATATTGAATCTTTGAATGAAAATACCTCAATCAGGGTACCTATTATGTCACTATACCTTTTTAATATATAAAGATTGAATTTTTTAAAGAAAATTAGAGTTTTGAGTTAAATTTATTCGAGTTCGCTTTGACGTCACAAAGAGTGTTTTAATGAGTAAAGATTGAATCTTTGATTGAAAAAATCTCAATCAAGGTACCTTTTATGTCTATAGACCTTTTTAATGAGTAAAGATTGAATCTTTGAAAGAAAATAAGAGTTTTGAGTAAAACTTATTCGAGTTCCCTTTGACGTCAATTGTGTTTTAATGAGAAAATAATGAATTTTTGAATGAACATACCTTAATCAGGGTACCTGTTATGTCACTAGACCGTTTTAATGTATAAAGATTGACTCTTTGAAAAAAAATGAGAGTTTTTAGTTAAACTTATTTGAGTTACCTTCGTCCTCACAAAGAGTATTTTAATGAGTAAAAATTGAATCTTTGAAAGAAAATGTGCGTTTTGAGTTAAACTTATTCGAGTTTCCTTTGATGTCATTAAGAGTGTTTTAGTGAATAATGAGTGAATCTTGGAATGAAAATACCTCAATCAGGGTACCTGTTATGTCACTAGACCTTTTTAATGTATAAAGATTGAATCTTTGATAGAAAATAAGAGTTTTTTCTTAAATTTATTCGAGTTTTCTCTGACATCACAAAGAGTGTTTTAAAGATTAAAGAATGAATCTTTGAATGAAAATACCTCAATCAAAGTACACGTTATGTCAATAGACCTTTTTAATGTATAAAGATTTCATCTTTGAAAGAAAATGAGAGTTTTGAATTAAACTTATTCGAGTTCCCTTTGACGTCACAAAAAGTATTTTAATGAGAAAAGATTAAATCTTTGAATGAAAAAACCTTAATCAAGGTACCTGTAATGTCACTAGACGTTTTTAATAAGTAAAGACTGAATCTTTGAAAGAAAAGAAGAGTTTTGAGTTAAACTTATTCGAGTTCCCTTTGACGTCACAAATAATGTTTTAGCGAGTAAAGAGTGAATCTTTGAATCAAAATACCTCAATCAGTGTACCTGTTATGTCACTAGACCTTTTTAATGTATAAAGATTGAATCTTTGATAGAAAATAAAAGTTTTTAGTTAAACTTATTCGAGTTCTCTTTAACGTCATAAAGAGTGTTTTAAAGATTAAAGAATGAATCTTTGAATGAAAATATCTCAATCAAGGTAACTGTTATGTCATTAAACCTTTTTGATGTATAAAGATTGACTGTCTGAAAGAAAATGAGAATTTGGAGTTAAACTTATTCGAGTTTCCTTTGACCTCACAAAGAGTGTTTATTGAATAAAGATTGAATCTTTGAATGAAAATACCTAAATCAAGGTACTTGTTATGTCACCAAACTTTTTTAATGTATAAAGAATGAATCTTTGAAAGAAAATGAGAGTTTTGAGTCAAACTTATTCAAGTTCCCATTGACGTCACAAAGAGTATTTTACAGAGTAAGATTGAAACATTGAATGAAAATACCACAATTAGGGTACCTATTATGTCACTAGAACTTTTTAATGTATAAAGATTGAATCCTTGAAAGAAAATGAGTGTTTTGAGCTAAACTTATTCGAGTTCCCTTTGACGTCACAAAGAGTGTTTTAATAAGTAAAGATTGAATTTTTGAATGAAAAAACCTCAGTCAGGGTACCTGTTATGTCACTAAACATTTTTAATGTATGAAGATTGAATCTTTGAAAGAAAATGAGATTTTTAGTTAAACTTATTCCAGTTCCCTTTGACATCACAAAGAGTGTTTTAAAAATTAAAGATTGAATCTTTGAATGAAAATACCTCAATCGAGGTACCTGTTATGTCACTAGACCTTTTTAATGTTTAAATATTGAATCTTTGAAAGGAAATGAGAGTTTTGAGTTAAACTTATTGGAGTTCTCTTTGATGTCACAAAGTTTATTTTAAAGAGTAAATATTGAATCTTTGAACAAAAATACCTCGATATGGGTACCTATTATGTCACTATACCTTTTTAATGTATAAAGATTGAATCTTTGAAAGAAAATGAGAGTTTTGAGTTAAACTTATTCGAGTTCCCTTTGACGTCACAAAGAGTGTTTCAGTGAGTAAAGATTGAATCTTTGAATGAAAAAACCTCAATCAATGTACCTTTTATGTCAGTAGATCTTTTTAATGAGTAAAGATTGAATCTTTAAAAGAAAATGAGAGTTTTGAGTTAAACTTATTCGAGTCCCTTTGACGTCAAAAAAAATGTTTTAATGAGAAAAGAGTGAATTTTTGAATGAAAATACCTCAATCAGGGTACCAGTTATGTCACTAAACATTTTTAATGTATAAAGATTGAATCTTTGAAAGAAAATGAGAGTTTTTAGTTAAACATATTCCAGTTCCCTTTGACGTCACAAATAGTGTTTTAAAGAGTAAAGATTGAATCTTTGAATGAAAATATCTCAATCAAGGTACCTGTTATGTCACTAGACCTTTTTAATGTATAAAGATTGAATCTTTGAAAGAAAATGAGAGTTTTGAGTTAAACTTATTGGAGTTCACTTTGACGTCACAAAGTGTATTTTAAAGAGTAAATATTGAATCTTTGAATGAAAATACCTCAATCAGGGTACCTATTATGTCACTATACCTTTTTAATGTATAAAGATTGAATCTTTGATAGAAAATGAGAGTTTTGAGTTAAACTTATTCGAGTGCCCTTTGAAGTCACAAAGAGTATTTTAATGAGTAAAGAATGAATCTTTGAATGAAAAAACCTCAATCAAGGTACCATTTATGTCAGTAGACCTTTTTAATGAGTAAAAAGATTGAATCTTTGAAAGAAAATGAGAGTTTTGAGTAAAACTTATTTGAGTTCCCTTTGGCGTCTTGTGTGTTTTAATGAGAAAATAGTGAATTTTTGAATGAACATACCTTAAATTGGGTGCCTGTTATGTCATCAGACCTTTTTAATGTATAAAGATTGACTCTTTAAAAGAAAATGAGAGTTTTTAGTTAAATTTATTTGAGTTCCCTTTGACAGCACAAAGTGTGTTTTAAAGAGTAAAGATAGAATCTTTGAATGAAAAAACCTCAATCAAGGTACCTGTTATGTCACTAGACCTTTTTAATGTATAAAGATTGAATCTTTCAAAGAAAATGAGAGTTATGAGTTAAACTTCTTCGAGTTTCCTTTGACGTTACAAAAAGTGTTTTAACGAGTAAAGATTGAATCTTTGAATGAATATACCTCAATCTAGGTACTTGTTATGTCACTAGACCTTTTTAATGTATAAATATTGAATCTTTTTAAGAAAATGAGAGTTTTGAGTTAAACTTATTCGAGTTCCCTATGACGTCACATAAAGTATTTTAATGAGTAAAGATTGAATCTTTTAATGAAAATACTTCAATCAGGGTACTTGTTATGTCACTAGACTTTTTAAATGTATAAAGATTGAATCTTTGAAAGAAAATGAGAGTTTTGAATTAAACTTATTCGAGTTCCCTTTTACGTCACAAAGAGGGTTTTAAAGAGTAAAGATTGAATCTTTGAGTGAAAATACCTCAATCAGGGTACCTGTGATGTCACTAGACCTTTTTAATGTATAAAGATTGAATCTTTAAAAGTAAATTAGAGTTTTGAGTTAAACTTATTCGAGTCCTCTTGACGTCATTAAGAGTGTTTTAACGAGTAAAGATTGAATCTTTGAATGAAAAAACCTCAATCAAAGTACATGTTATATCACTAGACCTTTTTAATGTATAAAGATTGAATCTTTGAAAGAAAATGATAGTTTTGAGTTAAATTTATTCGAGTTCCTTTTGACTTCACAAAGAGTGTTTTAAAGAGTAAATATTGTATTTTAGAATGAAAATACCTCAATCAGGGTACCTATTATGTCACTAGACCTTTCTAATGTATAAAGATTGAATCTTTGGAAAAAAAAATGAGAGTTTTAAGTTAAACTTATTCGAGGTCACTTTAACGTCACCAAGAGTGGGTTAAAGAGTAAAGATTGAATCTTTGAATGAAAATATCTCAATCAAGGTATTTGTTATGTCAATAGACCTTTTTAATGTATAAAGGTTGAATCTTTGAAAGAAAATGAGAGTTTTGAGTTAAACTTATTCGAGTTACCTTTTACGTCATAAAGAGTGTTTTAATGGGTAAAGATTGAATCTTTGAATGAAAACACCTTAAGCAAGGTCCCTGTTATGTCATTAGACGTTTTTAACAAGTAAAGATTGAATCTTTGAAAGAAAATGAGAGTTTGAAGTTAAACTTGTTCGAGTTTCCTTTGACATCACAAAGAGTGTTTTAATGAGTAAAGAGTGAATCTTTGAATGAAAATACCTCAATCAGGATACAGTTATGTCACTAGACCTTTTTAATGTATAAAGATTGAATATGTGAAAGAAAAATGGGAGTTTTAAGTTAAACTTATTCGATTTCCCTTTGACGTCACAAAGAGTGTGTTAAAGAGTAAAGATTTAATCTTTGAATGAAAATAACTCAATCAAAGTATTCGTTATGTCACTAGGTCTTTTTAATATATAAATATTGAGTCTTTGAAAAAAAATGAGAGTTTTGAGTTAAACTTATTCGAGTTACCTTTTACGTCATAAAGAGTGTTTTAATGAGTAAAGATTGAATCTTTGAGTGAAAAAACCTGAAGCAAGGTCCCTGTTATGTCACTAGACTTTTTTAACAAGTAAAGATTGAACCTTTGAAACAAAATGAGAGTTTTAAGTTAAACTTATTCGATTTTCCTTTGACATCACAACGAGTGTTTTAATGTGTAAAGAGTGAATCTTTGAATGAAAATACCTCAATTAGGATACCTGTTATGTCACTGGACCTTTTTAATGTATAAAGATTGAATCTTTGAAAAAAAAATGAGAGTTTTTAGTTAAACTTATTCGAGTTCCCTTTGACGTCACAAAGAGTGTTTTAATGTGATACCTCCGGATTTCCGGATGCGGTTTGGCCAGGACCGCCCGATTTCCCGAGGATATCAAACCAATTAGCAAGAAACGAACACATAATACAATTAAGGAAACAGGAATAAATAAAACTTCTAAAAAAAAGCTAGAATGATAATCCAAATCTTAAAACCTTAGAATAAAATTTTATAAATAAAGTATTAATCTGATACATCTAACTTTTCCAATTTTAATACAACTTGGAATCCATCTGGTGGACCCCTAATCAAAACAAATACTGGAAAGCGAACAACTGAAAAGAAGTCCACTACTAAACCATGAAGAAACCTCCTATGTCGTCGGTAGAATGAGTAGTCGTCTCTGCTCAGTACGAACCAGCTCTAAGACCTGGAACCGTCCGTTACCTGAAAAATAATAGTGGGTCAGGCCCACGAACAAGTTCTATCCTAACTACAATCCAAATAGAGACCCGATACGCAGATACATCCTAAATGTCTCAACCATATCTATTTAGTCCGTAATAGATAAATATATATCCACACTACAGGACTCTCATTAAACTATGCTGAGGGTTTTAACCTGAATAGAAGGCAACATGCAATACGCACCTGAGTGGGCATAACTACCTAAGCCTAACAGGGAATACCTCAACCAACATAGCTAGCTACGCATCCTACTGCATATACGCACCCTAACCGTCGACTATGAGACTCAAGCTCAGATCACGGTACCATAATTTATATATATAAATTCCCATCCATACTAATGTTGTGCCGCTCAACTGTTTGTCGCTCGAGACACACATTTAATCAAGATTTAAATGTTTTAATTAAATCCCTATGAAAAGACAACCATGGGCATGCTACTACAAAAATATCATCCATGGTAAAATGAGATATATACATAGCTCAAAAATAACTTGAAACAGAAAAAGAGCTAGAGATGGGGTCATTGGGAAGACTACCTTGCATATATGAAGCATTGATACTAAACACATTTCAACATGCATGCATCAGCATCATAGTCCATATAAATAATTCAATTGTCATCTCTTAAATGGAAATAACTCAAACTCCAGTAAAAGTGAATTGAATTCTCAACATGCGGCTTTTACTTTCTTTTCCAATTCCAAGACACAAGTTTTCAAATCAATGAATTCCCCTTTACATGAAGTCCTTAAGGCATGATTTTATTTTCAAGACAACTTTTGTTGCCTGTTAATAATTTATTGTAACTCATAAACGAAACATAGAATGGTTGTGCAATGCTGAAGTCCCTTAAGCTTTCTAACCAACCTATGTAGCAAGCGTTAGGCCAACAACTCCCAAACCAGATGGCTTTAGGGTGTTAAGTGTAGAGACACTCCAAAGGGCTTAATAGCTCAAGTTGGAAAGGCTACGAACTCTAGCGAACCATGTTTATTACAATTTTTTTTGAATGACCGTTCAATGTTTAAGTCCTTTAAGCTTTCTAACCAACTCCTGTAGCAAGCGTTAGGCCAACATCTCCCAAACCAGAC
The DNA here is from genome assembly GCF_030987335.1 of Cornus florida. NCBI lineage: Eukaryota > Viridiplantae > Streptophyta > Magnoliopsida > Cornales > Cornaceae > Cornus > Cornus florida. Next base: position 52,296,262 of record NW_026775574.1, on the reverse strand, counting down.
GGCTTTAGGGTGTTAAGTGTAGAGACACTCCTAGGGCTTAATAGCTCGAGTTGGAAAGGCTACGAACGTCAACTGGTCATTATTTTCTTTCCTTCTCAGTTTTTTTTTTTTTTTTTTTTTAGATTCATGCCAAAAGTATTCATCCATTAGGTTCATCAAATCAGATTAACTAGGCCAAGATCAAGGTCAATCAAGTTGCATGCCTCACAGTTAAGTTTCCAATGTGCATCTGTGCATTGTGAAGCTTAAAAGAGTGTCAAATCCAGCGAGAATCTAATTAAGACATTTATACAGACTAATTTGAATCTACATGATCATTTCAACTCAAATTTTTCTTTATTTTCAAAAATGTCACAATTGCTTCTATACACAAGGTATTAAACATATGCTTCATCTCCAACAGGTTTCAAATTATAATATCATTGCTTAGCAAAAATGCAAAACCAAAAATGCATAAATGCACCCCCAAACTTGAATGTCACATTATCCTCAATGTGAGAAGACAAGTAAATGAAAATAAGAACAGAGAGGGTTAAAGAACAATAATACCAAGCGGAGTGAGGAAGGAAAAGGTTTCCATCTATGTGAATGTGCAAGTGCTTCTCCCAAACTTGGACATGAAGACCTAGCAAAACATAACTAATATACACATGTAAAAGCATAGGCTCTTAAGAAAAATCAAAATAGAATTAAAAACACTAACCTGAATTGTAGTGCAAGATAAAAATCCAAACAAAACACAAATGCAGACATTAGCCACAAGTTTAAAATGGATAGCAAAAGAATGCCAAAAGTGTGCCATTTTTTTTTTTTTTTTTTTTTTTTTTTTTTTTTTTGAATGGCATGCATGAGGGTGAGGCAACGAGTGCTCGGGGCGTTGGCATGAGGTGTTTGAGCACTCGCTAGGGGGAGCTCGAGTGCTCGAAATGGAGCCAGTAGGTTCGGTATGTTGGGGTTGGCTATGGAGAGAGAAAGAAGGTGGAGTTCGAGCACTCCAAATAGGATCGGCGAGTGCTCGAACTGAGAGCAATGAGTTGGGTGGGTTGGTGCATGAAATTCGAGCACTCAAACTAGAATTTAGAGTGCTCGAAAATGGCTCAGTAGGCTAGGGGGTGTGCTCGGCTGTGAGGATTGAAATTTGGAGTAATCCAAATGGAATTTAGAGCGCTCTAAAATTGGGCAGTGGTGCATGCAAGATTGATTCACAATTGGAGCACTCTAAAATGGAGCTAGATTGCTCGAAATGAAGGCAGTGACTTCGGCAAGTTGGTGTGGTAATTTAGAGCAATCTAAATGGAAGCTAGAGTGCTCCAAAAATGGGCAGTGAGCTTGGGATTGATGGTGAAGACATTTGGAGTAATCCAAATGGAATTTAGAGTGCTCCAAAATGGGTAGTAGCTCATGGAATTTTGGTTAGATCATTCGAGCACTAGAATCTTGGCTCAGTGAGCATTTTGAGTGGATACAATTGCTGAAATAAATGTGTCAAACTTTGCAACATCTTGCTAATGCATGAATATAATTGGAAAAATTTTCAAAATGTAACACATTTCCAATGTATGGATGAATTTTGAACTTTGCAAATTCATTCCATTCCAATGCATGGATGGAAAATTTTTAAACTTGGCATGCCATTCCCATGCATGGAAAGATTTTTAAAGCTTTGCATGGCAGTTGGAAAAATATTTGAAAACTTTGCATGCAATTCCATGCATCGAAAATTTTTCATGTCATTCCCATGCATTGAAAAATCATTGCAAGCAGCAGCTTCAATTCAAGCCATACATGGAAAATTTTAAAACTTTGCACATTATTCTAATCTAATGCATGGATGGATTTTTAAAGCTTTGCATGCATGAAAAGAAATTGAAATTTTGCATGGGACAATGCATGGGGAATTTTGAAAAATTTTCAAATATTGCAAATGCATGGAAAAATTTTAAACAGTGCAAGAATTTCAATGCATGGATGATTTTGCGAAAATTTTCAAGAATGTATTACAAATGAGACATTATGCACATGAGTAGCATTCCCAAGATCCGATGAAATTGCTAGGAAGCGATGGAAGTTTCCGAGAATGAAAATTAGAGTTAAGAAGGTCTAAGAAGCCAGTCTAAAATTTTGGAACACGACTGAAGAGATTTCCAGAAAAATTAAATTTTTGGCTTTTCTTAACCATTTCCCAGAAAATTTCAATGCACGAGCAATTTGAGAAGGTAGGGAAGCTTGGAACATCGAAAGAATTTCTTCCCTTGCTTTGCTAAATTTATTGTCGATAGCTAGACGAACCAGGATCGGGATCCACTGGAGAGATGGATCCTTAACGCTCCGTATGCAACTTGCCTCCTTCATATGGTCTCAAACTTGGATCAATGAATGGTAAGGGAATTTGATCCTTCCGAAGAGAAACAAGTTTTGCCTCAGAGGATTTGAGCATCGCTTTTAATCTTACTTCTTTTATTTTCAGATTTAAGCAAAGATGTTGCTTGTTCGAGATTATGGAGGCTCGTTGAATGTCATTGTCTTAACTAACAATGGGAGGATCATGACCTTTCATATTTGCAATCTCCAATTCATATACCTCATTGTACTCAAATGGTTTGTTCATAGGTTGAGTATCATGGACAATGATTCTAGATTGGGCCGGAATGATTGGAAGAATTTCCAGCAACTTGCCAACATTCTCCTTACCCTTGTCCAGTGGTTCACCTTCAAAATGTTGAGATAACTCCGGTGAAGAAATGGAAGGAGATGGACAATCCCAAGATAGAGATGGATTTGGTGCTTCCCATAAAGGAGAGGAAAATGGTGATGGAATATCAAGCAAGGAGTTGACTTCCCGAATGGATTTTTCCTCATCAAAATCCTCAAAATCAGAGTGGACCAAGCAAACTTGTAGGGGATCCTCCGTTAAAGGAGGTGGAATTGGATTTTCAATGAGTTCATCAGCAATAGTGATTGCAAAACACTCACTCTCATCCAGAGAAAGATGCACAGCATTGAAAATATTGAGCTTAACATTCATATTCCCAAAAGAGATATCCATCAATCCGGTTCTACAGTTAATAGAAGCATTAACTTTAGCTAGAAAAGGACGTCCGAGAATTATGGGAATGTGTTTTCTTGGGTCGTGGACTTGTTCCGTATTAAGAACCACAAAGTCTACTGGGAAGTAGAACCTATCCACCTTTATGATAACATCTTCAATGATTCCCCGTGGTTGCTTAATAGATCTATCAGCAAGTTGCAATTCTATCGGAGTTGGTTTAAGATCTCCCAAACCAAGTTGTAGGTAAACCGAATATGGAATCAAATTCACACTAGCTCTTAAGTCAAGGAGGGCCCTCTCGATTTTGTTGTCACCAATGACATAAGAGATTGTGGGGGCACCCGGATCCTTATACTTCGGAGGAGTGCTGTGCTGAATGATCGCACTAACATTTTCAGTTAACCTCACTTTCTTTGGTAAATGACTTCTGGAAGTGTGCTTTTGAGTGCACAAATCCTTAAGGAATTTTGCATAGGGAGGAATTTGCTTGATAGCATCCAAAAGAGGAAGATTGATCTTTACTTGCCTGAAAACTTCCCACATGTCTTGAATTTTGCAATTCTTATTCCCAAAATGTGTCGACTCTTGGAGACGTTGAGGAAATGGAGCTTTTGGCTCATAAGAAGTTTCCACATTTGGGGTGACATGAGTGGGCTTTCCGTGAATGGTATTTGGACAAGAAGAGCTTGAATTCGGATTTTTCAAAGGAGGGTTTTTCTCACTTGTGTCTCCATTAACCTTGTTATCAACCACTCTACCACTCCGAAGGATGGTGATAGCTTGAACTTGTTCATGAGTCAGCCCACTCGGAGGAGGGGTTTCATCAATCACATGCATTCCTCTAGGATTTTCAAATGGTTGAGCGGGAAGCTTACCCTTATCTTTTTGAAGAAGTTGGTTCACTTGGTTAGCTATTTGTCCCATTTGATTTTCGAGCCTAGCTATGGATTGAGTATGGGAGTGAACCATTTGGAGAGTAGGTTGCAAGGATGTCAAGAGATGCTTGTTGGAATCCATGATTTGCTTGTTTAATGATTCCATCATTTGCACATTTAATGATTCCATCATTTGCTTGTTTGCAGCCACTATCTCATCAATTAGATTCACAGGAGGTTGAGTGGAGACATTTGGATTGTATGGAGGTTGGTAGCTTGAAGAGGCTTGGAAAGGCCTACCTTGATATTGAGAAGAGGGCTGATTTTGAGGCCCTTGATTTTGAAGTTGGGAATTTTGTGGGGCTTGTTGCCTCCACGAAAAATTCGGATGGTCCCTCCAACCTGGATTATATGTATTGGAATACGGGTTATGCCCGGGCCTTGAGAACATGGCATTAGCTTGCTCTTGGTTGGGATTGGGAAATTGCTCCGGTGTGGGGCAATCTTCCGAGAGATGGAATGGACTAGTACATGAAGCACAAACCGAACTTGCCAAATTTTGAGATAATGAAGGGGGAAGATGTGGTGCCATCAATTGGTAGAATTTATGAGCAATGGCATCCACTTGAGATGATTCCTCCCTTATTGATTTTTGTTGACAAGGATTGGTGTTCTTTGGAGTGGTTAAGGTCGGAGCCCTACGAGAATTGTGTTGAAGTGAATTTTCACTCAAATTCTCAAGTAAGGTCCAAGCCTCATCCGCATTCTTGGACATGAACATCCCACCACAAGAAGAGTCAACCATGAATCTATGGGTGTCGGTCAAGCCGGCATAGAAAGCTTGCATTAATTGCCATTTTGGGATCAAATGATGAGGACACTTCCGAAGAAGATCTTGTAACCTTTCCCAAGTCTCGTGGAGTTGTTCTCCATCAACTTGAGAAAAGCTTAGAATGGAACGCCTCATTTGGTTGGTTTTACGCACCGGATAATACTTCTTAAGAAATTCTTGTTGCTATTGAGCCCAAGAAGTAATAGAGTTGGGAGCGAGGGAACGATTCTTGGGCTATTGGTCGGGTAAGTCGAACCACTGGGACTGTGCTAGTCTATGGCGACCTAAGTGTCTAGAATCGTTCTTAGAATGATAAGGGGTAATAAGGGTTTGTTTGTTTGTCACTGAAACTATGAATTCAGAATGCATAAAACGATAATTTGCAAGGAATTTAGGATGAAAAGATTAAGAAGAGGAGACTAGGGAAGTGAATCCGCCTCCACCCAAGTACATGCTAGATTAGGTCTAAATTTGGGGGTAAATAGCATACATGCAATGGTCAAAAAATATGAAGCAACTCCATTGCTTAATAATCATCAAGAAGTTCACTTAATCAAAACAAGAATGATCCATCAAAAGCTACCATAGTTGAACTACTTAAACTAAGGTGTAGAATCAAATACACTATCTCAAGCAAAAGACCATCAAGCTTTCAATCACATGGTGAAGCACATGAAGGTAGGAATCAAGTATAAACCATCAAAGGAGGTACCTAAGCAATGGAATATCAAGTTTCAAAATCAACATGCCTTGAAAAACATTCATAGTCTATATTTTCATTGTCACTATGAAAATAAAAGCAATAAGATTGATCCAAGAATCATCAAAGATATGACAATGAACTTACATCAACCATTTACACATTAAAATTCATTACAAGAAGGAATATGCTCTTAGACTATGAAACTACCATACATTATACATTATAGTCCCCAAAAGTATAGCTTAATCTAGAACATGATCAAAAGAGGAGGCTTCATCACCTCCCTAGAGAAGATTTAGTTACCCATAGGAGCAATGGAAGAAGGAAGAAGCTTGAAGACCTCCTCCATTTTCGTGCTCCCTTCTTCAAGCTTGAAGAACTCTATCCCCTTACTCTCTTCTCTCTCCTCTAATCTTGTAGAATTGAAGCTCAATAATTTTGTGTGGTTCTCCCCCCTTTATCTAGATAAGAAATCCACCCAAAAAGCCCTCTCTCTCCTCCAAGAAACATCCCCAACCAACTCATAAAGGAGAGCTTCCAAAGTAGGTAAAATCTGAGCACAAGTGGGCTGAGTCATGTAGAATTCTACCAAAATTTCGAGTGCTCGAAATAGGGCCTCGAGCACTCGAAAATTGGGCAGAATGCCCTATGCTTGGTTTGCTCCGCCCGGACCTACTTTGGTAAAATGGCCATAACTTTGTGCTCCGAACTCCGAATAATGAACCGTTTGAAGATTTGGAAATCTGATTCAGATCTCTAAAAACTTCATGTTTTGGTGGAGATCCAATTCTCAAGTCTGGTTGGTCGAAATTGAAGATCAAGGAAGAATTTCATTGCTGCCAGGCAGTTCTGCGCACCTCTGGTAACAAGGCCATAACTCTCTGCTCCAAGCTCAGAATGATAAACCGTTTGAAGATTTAGAAAGCTAACTCAGAGCTCTAAATATGCCATTTTATAATAGAAGTCCAGATCTCGAGCCTTCTGGGTCAAAAGTGGCAATCAAAATCGACCTTCACTGCTGCCAGAATTTCAGAATTGGCTCCCCTCTTTTGTAGACATGTTACTCCACCCAAAAAGCCCTCTCTCTCCTCCAAGAAACATCCCCAACCAACTCATAAAGAGAGCATACAAAGTTAGCAAATTTCTGAGCACAAGTGGCTGATCTCGTGAAGCAATCTGCCCTAATTTCGAGCACTCGAAATAAGGCCTCGAGCACTCGAAAATTGGCCAGAATGCCCTATGCTTGGTTTGCTCCACCCGAACCTACTTTGGTAAAATGGCCATACCTTTACGCTCTGAACTCCAAATGATGAACCGTTTGAAGATTTGGAAAGATAATTCAGATTTCTAAAAACTTTATGTTTTGGTGGAGATCCAATTCTCAAGTCTGATTGGTCGAAATTGAAGAACAAGGCAGACTTTCATTGCTGCCAGACAGTTCTAAGCACCTCTAATAAGAAGATCATAACTCTCGGCTCCGAACTCCTAATGACAAATTGCTTGAAGATTTAGAAAGCTGATTCAAAGATCTAAATCTTTCATGTTATGATGGAAGTCCAGTTCTTGAGTTTGGTAGGTCAAAATGGCTAACAAAGTTCGGGCTTCACTGCTGCCAGAATTTCAGAATTGGCACCTTGATATTCAAAAACTCTACAAAACACCCTTCTTGCTCCTTTATTGCAATTGAACCTGAAAATGCACAAAAACAAACAAATGAAATTAATCTACATAATTAAACGAACAATGGACTTAACTAATGCAATTAAGGGCGCTTGAATATGCAATAGTGGGCGCTTATCACCCTATCCTTCCTAATACAGAAATATAAACAACCATCCAGTATGTCGTTCAACTGTTTTAGTTGACAGGACATGAAACCATGTAGGATTTAACTGTTTTAGTTAATCCATTCCATATGTATGAATGGGTAGGAATTAGCGTTGTGACCTAATCCGTCCCTCCATATGACACCGTTCCATACTAGTGCATACATGCAAATGCTCCGTAAATGATGCAACATTTTATATTGTACACCAAATAAAGTCCACATTATCCATATAGTTGATAAACACAGCATGTGAAACAAGTCATCAACTAAAAATCCAGAATCCATCCATGTAATTAAACGAGACAAAGTTTACTAATTCGTCAAGTTAAATTCCAGCATCCATCCAGGTAATTGACAAAAAATATATATTTAATTCTTCAATTAATTCCAAGCCAATGTCCAATTAGATTGATAACTAGGTTCTGTCAATCTAATGCCAAACCTTAATCCAAGTAATTGCAGTGTAATGCTTAATATTACAACAATTAAAATTCCAAGCTTAAATCCATGCATTGCAGAAAGGAATTTAGCATTTCAACCATTAATATCCAATTATGCACAGACCAAACTTGTTAATTAAATAATCCTAGTGTGCAAGCAAAACAAGATTTAAAAATATAAACATATTCCGTTAAATTACTAAAATTAAATTAGGCAATTGAACTCCTTCCATCCATTAACCACCTATACCGTGGTACACCCTCCTACAGTTAATTCCATGAGTACTAAGACCTTAATTTATTAAAAGTGGCCCTAATGCATCATGATATAATGTTTGGAATCCATGTTCCAACCCTTCTTGGTTGCTAGGCACAGTTTGCACAATTACATCCTTCCGGCCCGTTAAGTCCGTAACCTGCCTACGGCTTGCTTTTGATTTTCCTATGGTTTACAAGATTAGTATATAGATAGATTAATGCACCTAGGCCCTTAATACTCCATGACTTAAGGTTTAAAACCATCACAGTAACCCAAACACAGCTAAAAACAACCCAGTTTGATCCAACAGTGCGTAATTAAACTTCTGTAATGTACAAAACCACAGAGCCTTCTCTAAAAAAAATTGTAGAAGGCTCTAAGCTACCTAGAGACGTCTCCAACTAAGGGAGAGCCTTCTCTAAGTTTTCAAAAGCCTTCTCTAAGTGGATTGAGGCTTCTCTAGGTTTTCAAGAGCCTTCTCTAAGTTTTTTTTAAGCCTCTGTAATACACGCTGTAACACCCAAAACCACAGAGCCTGCTCTAAAATCCTGGAGCAGGCACAAATCAGCCTAGAGCCAGCTCTCCCAAAAGGGGGATGTGGCTCTCCTTGCCTAGAGCCGGCTCTCTCCATGGGAGAGCTGGCTTTCTCTCCTTTGAGAGCCTCGGTTTGTTTCTTCGCCATTTCCGACGATCTGCTCCAACTTTGAGCCTTTCCTACCCCTCTGTTGCTTCTTAAACCTAGTCTTAAGAGTCCTAGAAACATCCAATAACATCCCTATGACTTGTTCACAATAGTTCAATTCAATTACAGTGATTAAAGTCGTTACCGATTTAATATGCTTTTAACGAAGACTAAAACACAGAGATACAAGAACTATAACAGAACAATTCCATTCATACAGATATCTAAATTGGCATATAACAAGCATGTAAACTTTAATTAGTGATCCATTAAAACCCTAGAGACAGTCTAAGGATGCACAGAACACATGCAACGGGAGAGAGAAAGGAAAGAACTTGCCTTAACCATCTTTGAATTTTTCGATGAACTCTCCGACGACTGTTCCACCTCTGTTGCTCTTGGTTTTATCCACGAGCCAACCACTGCTCCTCCTCCTCCTTGGTTCAACCCTAGCCGAAGGCAAAACCCTAGACTTCCTCCCTTTATCTCTCTCTATAATTCTCCCGATAACTCTCTGTTATTCTCTCTATTTTCTCTCTGTACATGTACAAGTTTTCAACCCTTTTTGAAGACATACTACAGTATATATATAGGCACTAATCAAAAACCTAATCCACCATGGAAAACCTAATTGAGGCCCAGTTTAGTCGGCGTGAGGTAGTAAAAGACTAAACCATAAATAACGTTACAATTTCAATGCACTAGTAATTTAAACCTAACTAACTTATTTAACTTAACTCACAAAGCATTTAAACAATTACAAATGTATTTAATTCAATTACAGAAAAATAAATAAACACATAAATCATTTAAAAAATCACTTAACAAATAAATTTAATTCATAAACATTTAAATTCACCCAACACTTAATTTAATGCACAAAAACACCTAGCCAAGTAAATACCAAAAACAAATAAAATAAATAATGAAAATAATAAAATAAATATTAAAATTCCAATTATAACCCTTTTAAAACTAGGGGTATTACATTCTCCCCCTCTAACAAACGGAATTCCGTCCTCGGAATTCATGAAACTTTGAATTATTTGCTTTTAAAATTCAATTCCGTTCTCATATGGACTCAGTTGTATCAGTATAAATATATTTTTATTCATAACTTGGCAACTAACCCATGCCTCCCTAAGTATAGTTATTTATACTCGACAAATCAACCATACCGACAATTCAACCATGCCTTTGGCAAATAAACCATGCCATCTTAGGTCTATTTAGTTGGACTTTGGCAAATCAACCATGCCTTAATTTAACCATATACCGATTTGAAACTGAACAAAGAACTAAATCACCCATAGTCCGGGCATGCATATCAAACGCATAACATAAATTTTAAATAACCAAACAATCCAGATAGACAAATTAAACCGGTCTTACATTATCCGGTTCACGTGACCAGACAGTCAATATCCTGATGCACCTTTATAATCGTCCGAGTGCATTGAGAAGAACAAGGATCCAGTAATCTCGAATGGTCCAGCTCGATCATAATAGTGATAAACATACCGATAATACAATCAACCAGTAATTCCATGCATCGAAAGTCAACTCACGATGACTTTCCACACACACCATGCACCGCTTCCTTATACAGACGTTCGGTCTCTCCTTCTTGTCCTTGACACATCCTATTTCTCTAATATAGGTAAGTGTAAAACGGACTCCTTGGCTCATTTCAAATGTATATGATACTTTTCCATCCTCTATATAGGCATCAACGTCAGAGCAACAGCTAATTGTTGCGAAAGATAACCCTAAAAAAAAAATTTCCACCTTTTATACAGTGTATAAACGTGAGTTCCTCCTCCAAGTGCAACACCAACAAACCGTCCAAATGACACCCTTGTAAAATAATGTCGTATTTACAAACAGACTCATGAAGCTTCCCTCTCCCGGTGTTATTTTAATAAGTACCTACCAGCACAAAAATCCTCCGTCCGAACCATGGTGGCATTACAGTGATCTTTACCTATCACAACCTCACGAATCCCCAAAATATTAACATCCACCATTATTATAGCGTTGTAAAAATGAATCCCTACCTAGCGCAGAGCATATCCAACAAATCATTGTAGATTATTTGACTCTTATGGGAAGTTGAACTATCCCTTCCCAAGTAGCATAACATAATGATGCATATCCAAGTCCAATAGATTGGCTAGAAGTTTGTATCTCTACCTAATCCTATGACCCTATATCCACAAATCCTAGCGCATATAGCGTTATTACTCCATGTTATTACAATAATAGTTGGCTGACATACGTGTGCCCCAACTAAACCCTATTCCAAATCCTGAACCAATTAACAAAAATGAAACACTTAACAACAAAATGCAACACAGAATAACAAAAATCAAACACATAGATACACACAATACAACAAAATAACCAAAATATAATTTCTACTTAAAACATCCTACATTCCAGAGAAGAAAACCTCCTTTGAACTCAAGTTCCCAAATTATGTCACAAAAGTTCATTTCATAGTTTCGTTAGTAATCATCTAACCTTGAAACCTATCTGTAACCATAGTTTAAAAGCAACATTCTTTTGCCCAAGCAAATACCAAAGGCTTACCCCTTATCCTCCTTATACGCGGAATGCAAACCGTCTATCGCGGCTTTGCAAAGTAACTTATAATGTCACAGTCTAACCCCCATACTCTCCTGAACGTGAGATAAAATCACATCCTTGTTCTAATAAGAACTCCATCCAATTCCTAAACTCCAAAAGAGTACTTCTCAATTAACTCTTTAAGACATGATACGAAAATTCATCCATCTGTAGATTGGTTCACACCAACGCTACCAGTATCTTTCACTATACTGCGGGTGAATGAGAGCACCATCATGTAATCCTTCATCTTCAAGCTTCAATATCCCCTTTCTTGGAGATGCTGATATCTCCTCCCTTAGGATCCTCTTCAGAATCCTACTCTTCGCTTGTCTCCTTTTTGAGACCATCCGAAGTTGTGTTGGTCCCAACATGCGGTGACCTAACACCTACACCCTGATCTGTTCTTGGCGTATACTTTCTAAGTAATGCCAACCTTGGAACTAAACCTTCGATCCCAAGTTCTGCTCCTGGCAAAGAACTCGACAACTTACTCATTTACTCCTTTGGGTCTGTATCGCTTTTGCCTTGAACCCTATCCTCCTCCTAGTGTCAACCATTTATGGAATATAATTGACATTAACTCCTCCGAACGAAACGTAAAGAGAGTACAATGAATCCTAATATGGCTCTAAGTTTTAAGAGAAGTAACACGGAAGTCCTATAACAAAAACACTCCTAAGGAAACTAGAACCTGGAGTGCTCTGATACCAACTGTGATACCCCCGAATTTCCGGATGCGGGTTGGCCAAGCCCACGCCTGATTACCCGAGGATATCAAACCAATTAGCAAGAAACGAACACAGAATACAATGAAGGAAACAGGAATAAATAAAAATGCTGAAAAGAAACTAGAATGATAATCCAAAACTCAAAACCTTAGAATAAAATTTTATAAATAAAGTATTAATCTGATACATCCAACTTTTCCAATTCTAATACAACTCGAGAATCTATCTGGTAGACCCCTAATCAAAACAAGTATTGGAAAGTGAACAACTGAAAAGAAGTCCACTACTAAACCATGAAGAAACCTCCTATATCGTCGGTAGAATGAGTAGTCGTCTCTGCTCAGCACGAACCAGCTCTAAGACTTGGAACCATCCGTTACCTGAAAAATAATAGTGGGTCAGGCCCACGAACAAGTTCTATCCAAACTACAATCCAAACAGAGACCCGATACGCAGATACATCCTCGATGTCTCAACCATATCTATTTAGTCCGTAATAAATAAATATATATCCATGCTACAGGACTCTCACTAAACTATGCTGAGGGTCTCAACCTGAATAGAAGGCAATATGCAATACGCACCTGAGTGGGCATGACTACCTAAGCCTAACAGGGTATACCTCAACCAACATAGCTAGCTACGCATCCTACTGCATATACGCACCCTAACCGTCAACTATGAGACTCAAGCTCAGATCGTGGTACCATAATTTATATATATAAATTCCCATCCAAACCAATGTAGTGCGGCTCAACTGTTGGTCGCTCGAGAAACAAAATTTAATTAGGATTTAAATGTTTTAATTAAATCCCTATCCTTCTTAATATAGAAATATAAACAACCATCCAGTATGTCGTTCAATTATTTTAGTTGACAGGACATGAAACCATATAGGATTTAACTATTTTAGTTAATCCATTCCATATGTATGAATGGGTAGGAATTAGTGTTGTGACCAAATCCGTTCCTCCGTATGACACCGTCCCATACCAGTACATACATGCAAATGATCGGTAAATGATGCAACATTTTATACTGTACACCAAATAAAGTCCACATTATCAATATAGTTGATAAACACAACATGTGAAACAAGTCACCAACTAAAAATCCAGAATCCATCCATGTAATTAAACAAGACAAAGTTTACTAATTCGTCAAGTTAAATTCCAGCATCCATCCAGGTAATTGACAGAAAATATATATTTAATTCTTCAATTAATTCCAATCCAATGTCCAATTAGATTGATAACTAGATTCTGTCAATCTAATGCCAAACCCTAATCCAAGTAATTGCAGTGTAATGCTTAATATTACAACAATTAAAATTCCAAGCTTAAATCCATGCATTGTAGAAAGGAATTTAGCATTTCAACCATTAATATCCAATTATGCACAGACCAAACTTATTAATTAAATAATCCTAGTGTGCAACCAAAACAAGATTTAAAAATATAAACATATTCCGTTAAATTGCTAAAATTAAATTAAACAATTGAACTCCTTCCATCCGTTAACCACCTGTACCGTGGTACACTTTCCTACGGTTAAATCCATGAGTACTAAGACCATAATTTATTAAAAGTGGCTCAATACATCAAGATAAAATGTTTGGAATCCATGTTCCAACCCTTCTTGGTTGCTAGGCACAGTTTACACAATTACATCCTTCCGGCCCATTAAGTCCGTAACCTCCCTCCGGCTTTCTTTTGATTTTCCTATGATTTACAACATTAGTAAATAGATAGATTAATGCATCCTAGGCCCTTAATACTCCATGACTTAAGGTTTAAAACCATCACAGTAACCCAAACACAGCTGAAAACAACCTAGTTTGAACCAACAGTGTGTAATTAAACTTCTGTAATGCACAAAACCACAGAGCCTTCTCTAAAAAAAACTGGAGAAGGCTCCAAGCTACCAAGAGACATCTCTAACTAAGGGAGAGCCTTCTCTAGGTTTTCAAGAGCCTTCTCTAAGTGGATTGAGCCTTCTCTAAGTTTTTTTTAAGCTTCTATAACACATGCTGTAACACCCAAAACCACAGAGCCTGCTCTAAAATCCTAGAGCTGGCTTAAATCAGCCTAGAACCAGCTCTCCCATAAGGGGGAGATGGCTCTCCTTGCCTAGAGCTGGCTTTCTCCATGGGAGAGTCGACTCTCTCTCCTTTGAGAGCCTCGGTTTGTTTTTTCGCCGTTTCCGACGATCTGCTCCATCTTCGACCCTTTCCTACCCCTCTGTTGCTTCTTAAACCTGGTCTTAAGAGTCCTAGAAACATCCAATAACATCCCTATGACTTGTTCACAATAGTTCAATTCAATTACAGTGATTAAAGTCGTTACCGATTTAACATGCTTTTAATGCAGACTAAAACACAGAGATACAAGAACAATAACAGAACAATTCCATGCATACAGATATCTGAATTGGCATATAACAAGCATGTAAACTTTAATTAGTGATCCATTAAAACCCTAGAGACAGTCTAAGGATGCACAGAACACAGGTAACGGGAGAGAGAAAGGAAATAACTTACCTTAACCATCTCTGAATTTTTTGATGAACTCTCCAATGATTGTTCCACCTCTGTTGCTCTTGGTTTTGTCCACGAGCCAACCACTGCTCCTCCTCCTCCTTTGTTCAACCCTAGCCGAAGGCAAAACCCTAGACTTCCTCCATTTATCTCTCTCTGTAATTCTCCCGATAACTCTCTGTTATTCTCACTGTTTTCTCTCTGTACGTGTATAGGTTTTCAATCCCTTTTGAAGACATACTACAGTATATATATAGGCACTAATCAAAACCCTAATCCACTATGGAAAACCTAATTGAGGCCTAGTTTAGTCGGCGTGAGGTAGTAAAAGACTAAACCCAAAATAACATTACAATTTAAATGTGCTAATAATTTAAACCTAAAAACTTATTTAACTAAACTCACAAAACATTTAAACAATTAAAAATGTATTTAATTCAATTACAGAAAAATAAAAAAACACATAAATCATTTAAAAAATTACTTAACAAATAAATTTAATTCATAAACATTTAAATTCACCCAACACTTAATTTAATGCACAAAAACACCTTGCCAAGTAAATACCAAAAACAAATAAAATTAATAATGAAAACAATAAAATAAATATTAAAATTCCAATTATAACCCTTTTAAGAGTATGGGTATTACATTTAATGAGTAAAGATTGAATCTTTGAATGAAAATACCTCAATCAAGGTATCTGTTATGTTACTAGACCTTTTTAATGTATAAAGATTGAATCTTTGAAAGAAAATGAGAGTTTTGAGTTAAACTTATTCTAGTTTCCTTTGATATCACAAAGACTATTTTAATGAGTAAAGATTGAATCTTCGAATGAAAATACATAAATCAAGGTACTTCTTATGTCAATAGACCTTTTTAATGTATAAACATTAAATCTTTGAAAGAAAATGAGAGTTTTGAGTTAAACTTATTCGAGTTCCCTATGACGTAACAAAGAGTATTTTAATGCGTAAAGATTGAATCTTTTAATGAAAATACCTCAATCAGGGTACTTGTAATGTCACTAGACTTTTTTAATGTATAAAGATTGAATCTTTGAATGAAAATGACAGTTTTGAGTTAAACTTATTCGAGTTCCCTTTGACGTCACAAAGAGTGTTTTAAAGAGTAAAGATTGAATCATTGAATGAAAATACCTCAATCAAGGTACCTATTATGTCACTAGACCTTTTTAATGTATAAAGATTGAATCTTTGAAAGAAAATGAGAGTTTTGAGTTAAACTTATTCGAGTTCCCTTTGACGTCACAAAGAGTGTTTTAATGAGTAAAGATTGAATCTTTGAATGAAAAAACCTCAATCAAGGTGCCTGTTATATCACTAGACCTTTTTAATGAGTAAAGATTGAATCGTTGAAAGAAAATGAGAGTTTTGAGTTAAACTTATTCGTGTTCCCTTTGACGTCACAAAGAGTGCTTTAATGAGTAAAGAGTGAATCTTTGAAAAAAAAATAGATACCTGTTATGTCACTAAACCTTTTTAATGTATAAAGATTGAATCATTGAAAGAAAATGAGAGTTTTGAGTTAAACTTATTTGAGTTTCCTTTGACGTCACAAAGAGTGTTTTAAAGAGTAAATATTGAATATTTGAATGAAAATACCTCAATCAATGTACCTGTTATGTCACTGGACCTTTTTAATGTATAAATATTGAATCTTTAAAAGAAAATGAGATTTTTGAGTTAAACTTATTGGAGTTCCCTTTGACGTCACAAAGAGTATTTTATAGAGTAAATGTTGAATCTTTGAATGAAAATACCTCAATCAGGGTACCTATTATGTCATTATACCTTTTTAATGTATAAAGATTGAATCTTTGAAAGAAAATGAGAGTTTTGAGCTAAACTTATTCGAGTTCCCTTTGACGTCACAAAGAGTATTTTAATGAGTAAATATTGAATCTTTGAATGAAAAAACCTCATTCAAGGTACCTTTTATGTCAGTAGACATTTTTAATGAGTAAAGATTGAATCTTTGAAAGAAAATGAGAGTTTTGAGTTAACTTATTCGAGTTCCCTTTGACGTCAAGTGTGTTTTAATGAGAAAAAAGTCAATTTTTGAATGAACATACCTCAATCAGGGTACCTGTTATGTCACTAGACCTTTTTAATGCATAAAGATTGACTCTTTGAAAGAAAATTAGATTTTTTAGTTAAACTTATTTGAGTTACCTTTGACGTCACAAAGAGTGTTTTAATGAGTAAAGATTGAATCTTTGAATGTAAAACCCTCAAACAAGGTACCTGTTATGTCATTAGACCTTTTTAATGAGTAAAGATTGAATCTTTCAAAGAAAATGAGCGTTTTGAGTTAAACTTATTCGAGTTTCCTTTAATGTCATAAAGAGTGTTTTAGTGAGTAATGAGTGAATCTTTGAATGAAAATACCTCAATCAGGATACCTGTTTTTTCACTAGATCTTTTTAATGTATAAAGATTGAATTTTTGATAAAAAATAAGAGTTTTTTGTTAAACTTATTCGAGTTCTCTTTGACGTCACAAAGAGTGTTTTAAAGATTAAAGAATGAATCTTGGAATGAAAATACCTCAATCAAGGTACATGTTATGTCACTAGACCTTTTTAATGTATAAAGATTTCATCTTTGAAAGAAAATGAGAGTTTTGAGTTAAACTTATTCGAGTTCCCTTTGACGTTACAAAGAGTATTTTAATGAGTAACACACTCTCCTTCATACACACTGCAAATCTAGAATCCTAGTTTTGTCCTTACTAAGAAAACAAATTACCAAAACAATGTAGTAAAATTCTTTTTTCTTTTTTGATAATTAATCAATTTATTCAAATGGAAAATGATTCAACCATAAGAGATGCATCCCCCAATCAAGCACAACAAATATAACCTCTAACCAATAAAAGAAAATATAAAAAACCCAACAGAGGTATCAACCATTTCACCAATATATGTATGTTTCAATGTAGAAGAAGGCATGGACAACATTTTAAGTCTAACAAAACTATAAATCTGAAGAGAAAGAGAGATGGAGAGGGCATTCATATAAGAGATAGTTAGAGAATCTCATAGAATTTCTCTCTCCCCAAATCATGTACACATTGTAAGCAAGGGTGATTTTGCAAACCTAATTAGTGGTGCCAATTCTTTGTAGATTGATAATTGAAATTGATCTATTCAATTATCTTAAGCAAGCTGGTTTTACTATGACAATTGATATCTAATGTAGCAACAACAGAGTTCCAAATCTTTAAAACATACTTACAATTAAAAAATAAATGATGAATAGTTTTAGTATTTCTCCTGCAAAGGATACATTGGTCTACTTGGATCATACCCCATTCAAATAACTTGTTCAGAATGCTAAGTTTATCTTTAGAAGCTAACCAAAGGATAAAACAGTGTTTAGGGACTCCTCCTCAAAACCAAATACCTCTAGAAGAACTCCAAAAGATGTGGTTAAGTCTGACGTCTTCATAAGTATCTCTTACGTTTACTGAGGAGATTCAGACCATTTCCATCCTCTGTTAAATAAAATATCAGCAAAGCCTTTAGGGATCCCAGACTCGTATACAAATCTATGACCCTTAGAGATAGCAATATATCACAAGGATGTTAGGATTTGTGTCTCAATGTAACAACCCAACCCGGGGGTCTGGATCATTATCCAAATCCTTAACCGAACTTAAGGTTATCTAAAGGCATTATGGTCATTTTCAATGTTCAATATATAACTTGTACATCATACTAAGCTTTGCAGTACACTATGGCATCGTCAAATGGGTCGGAATTGGACAAGAGGGGAGAAGAAATGAAAACTGGGAAGCAACAGGAACCGGTCGACATGTATAGGGTACACATCGACAGAATCAGCTAAATCGGTCAACTTGTGCAACTTCATGTCAATTGGTTTAGCCCTGTGCCCAGAAAATGTCACTGCCTAGATATCGATCGACATCTAGGCTTCCATAGCTCAACCGATTTGCATTTTTATGGCCTTTAAGGTTTGTTACAACTGGATTAAGCCCCGGCACCCATGTTGGTCCATTTATAACCTTAAATATGGTCTAAACCTGTCCCAAAAACACGTATTTGGTAGGTTACGACAATTAACATCCATGGATTTAATTGAAACATATGCGAACTTAATACATTCATTGAAGTCAAACAAGTCTAGTTATAACTTAACATGGCCATAAGGCCTTACATAGATTTAAAAATCCTAATAAGACCGTAAAATACAAAAGAATGGTCTTAAAACCATTTCTATCCGTGAAATAAATGCATAAACCAGTCATATACAAATTTGTACCAAAATAGAAACATGTACATTACATTTTCTATAAAATATCAAATATTACATTAATTACAAAATAAATCAAAAGTCTCATCAAATCCGTTTACGCTTATGGGGGATTGTCGTCCACCATTTCCTTGCTGTGACCTGAAAAATGGTAATAAAGGAGTGAGCACAAAAATCAGTAGGAGGTCCTTAAAACGCACTCCTTAATGATCCCGTGAATTACACGCAGAGCATAGAATAAGAGAAAGAGGATCGTACTTGATTTGGGGAACCAAATAATCACCATATAATCCAAGTCCCATAAATGCAGTGAGATGCAATGTCAATTCAATGCCAATGTCTCTCCCAATTTTCCAAAATCCTTTGTAACACCATAACCATCAAACCGTTAATGTAACCCGGCCCAAGGTGACTCCCCGGCGCCACGAGAGGAGGATTGGCTAACTATCCCTGACCTAAGGTAACTTCTTAGCATAATTTGGGGCCTAGGTAACTCAACCATGTGTAGGGAAGTCTCCCTATGTCCTTTCTAGGTTCCATTAACGCCACGAACACAAGGTAACTCGTTGCCGTCTGATTTTTCGCAAACTTCCTTTTTAAAAACCCCTTTTTCAAAATCAACCTTCCATTCAAAATCAACCCCCCATTTCATCACCCTATGTCAATGTATGAATGCTATGTGCATTTCAATGTCATGCCAACATGAATTTTCATGCATTAGCTATAACCTTACTTGCATGTTTTGATGGTAATTAACACAACAATTTCTCATGCAAGCAAATCATCAATCATGGAATTTTAAACAAGCAAGTCATGGTACACTATCAATTACACATCTATTTTCACAACAACTCACATAAGCATGTAATTCAACATATTTCATCACATAAAACATGGAGTCATGCTTTAAGATCACACTTTATAAGAATATTAACTCACAAAAAATCAAAGGAATTGAGATTTAGAAACCCCTACCTCAAACTTGGAGACGTACTATGTTTTAGTACCCTTTCGTTCTTCTCTTGTGAGTTAGGTTGTGACGGCCCTGGTTTTTTAGGCCAGCACATCCTGTGATGAACGGAACGTAGATCTGATAACGAATCCATAATGTGGAATCAAGACACAAAAAAATGGTCTACCAAGGCACAACACACCTCTAAGACACTTTGATGAACTTTCCTGAGGTCGTGGAACTCAATGAGAGCTGACGCGGAAGCAGAAGATTGGAAAAATAACAATTAAGCCCCCGGGGGCAAAATAGTCATTTCTAAAAATATGGATTCAGGTGCCACCGAGCTACCTTTGGAAAGACAATGAAAAACTAATCAAGATGGACTCAACAATCACATGATTCGGAGTCCGGACGAAGGAGAAACGACATGACGAAGAAAAATGAACACTTAAGGCAAAAAAGGGTAAATTGGTAATTATTCAGGAAGATCTAAGTGCAAATGAGCACACTGTTGGAAAGACAGCGAAAAATTAGTTAAGTTCAAAAAAGAATTCACTTTATTTGGAGTCCGAACGAGGGAGAAGCAAGGATTTGAAGTTGAGACGTCGCGGCAGCCCAACGAAGGCCATGACAGCCCCATGCGCGCCCGGCGCCCATACGCGTGCCCACCGGCGCCCCATGCGGCGCCCATGTCATGCATATGCTGACAGCAAGGGCCTAAAGCAGATTTTCCAGAACTGAGGCTTGAAATAGAGGTCGAAACGAATTTTTGTGGAAAAACACGAAGAAACCCCCCCCCCCCCCAAAAAAAATCGAGTTTTCTACCCAACAATGTGAAAGGAAATGAAAAAAACACACTGTAAAATTTCCAAAATGCCCTAGATCAGAAGAGGTCAAGAGGGCAAAAAGTTGCTATAGTATCTGTTCACATCTAAAAGCAAAAATGGGCTATCAAACGAATTATTCTAGAAAAACACGAACAAGAAACCCCTCCCAAAATCAAATTTTCTACTTGGCCACATGAGAGAAAACAAAAAAAAAAAAAAATACACTGTAAAATGGCCAAAATGCCCCTAGATCAGTAAAGGCTTAAAAACTCAAAAACTGTAACTTTACACCAAGTATGCATTTGACCCTCAATGCATTTCTAGGTTGACACGAATGTGCATGCAAGTTTAATAAATGATTCTAAGCACGGGGGAATGGTTCGTAGCTCCCGAGAAGCCCTGACTCAAAATCCAACCCCCCGACGGCCAAAAATGATAAAAATGAACTTGGAATCAGAATTTTGAAAACTAAAAATATAAAATGGAGTCAAATTACCATTTGGCCCTTGGCCACACTTCATACATGATTAATGAGACCCTATAGAAGAATAAAATCGGAATTTCCACACCCGATGCAAAAGTAATGAAGTAATGACTTGTGAATTTTCAAGGTTTTCATAACCTTTCATGAAATCAAGAATTATATAAGATGCAATATGAATGTCATTGGCCTCCGGCCTCATCTCATACAAGTTAAATACATCGTAAAAAGGTGTACTTATGTATATGGAATCAAAGATATAAGTTTTGACATATAAGGCTACAAAATGACATTTTATGCTAACATTTGCATGAAATCGAAACTTAAAAGCTACAAGCCATCCAAGAAATGATGTGCATCACGAACCGAGTCTTCGTACCTGAAAAATGTCCCCGGTAACTTTGGGGTGAGTAACATAAAGTTACTCGTAGGAGATAAGCATGCATAAACCTAGCATTTTACAAACTAATTAAGTTGCTATAGTTTAACTAAAATGGTCATGCTACCTAGCATCTATGTCAAAGGTGAGACTTAGGGAGCATCCTAAGCTACCTTAAAGCATTTCTAGCATAGACCACATCATTCATGCAATTTAAACAACATAGGAGCATGCGGTACTACGCAACAAGATAATCAATTTACAAGTATACGTGATGAGCACTGAAAAGTGCGCATTTAAACCCCTTAAACTCGAGTATTCTAGAACCTTTATCTATCTTATTTTTTCGTTTTAGACTAATTTCATATTATTGTCCTTTTCAGGTGCTCATCCTCAAAATAAGTCAATTCAGCCAAATTAGAGCATAAAAGAAGCAATCTTAAGCTAAATGGAAGAAAGGAGCAAAGTGGAAGCAAAGTGATGGAAAACAACAAGTTTCGATTGATCAGACCAAGCCCGGATCAATCTTATAGTGATCGTTCTAACCATTTCAAGATGGATCGAGCCGTTTATCATTTTTATCTAATCGATCCAATAATTCTCTGATCGATTGAACTTCCTTGATCTTATCCCCACCTACTACTTTTGTCTTTTTCCCAAAATATCCCAAAAATATCTCAGATTTGTCTTATTCCAAAAAGGCGCCGCCATAGTTCGATTGATCTCATCAGAATTCGATTGATCGAACTCCCTCAAGTTCGAAAAAAAAAAACAGAGTCCAACTCATTAAAAGATGGCTCGTGGTGCAATCATTGAAGGGGCCTTAGTGCACGAGACTTGACCATTAGGTGTGACACTTGAGCTACCTATATAAGGATTTTGAGCCATTTTTACATGTATACAATCTTAGAGTCACACAATCTTGGAGAGGAGTCTAGAAATTAGAGAGATATACACCATTTGGGAGTTCTTCCATTCATCTAGGGTTTCCATCAAGAAGAATATCATTCCTACCATGGAGATGGCCCTTGAGGGTTGGATGACTACATCAATGAGTGGCTAAACATCTTCTTAGGGCTAGAGTTAGCCCTAAGCATGCCTTCTAGATCTTGATGTTTTGTATTTTGAGGGGATTTGTGTTGTAATCTTGTCTTAACATTTGATTTATATATGAATCTTGTTTCAACAATGATTTGTGTTGTTTAATACTTCTAATTGATCATTTCATTTTACTCATATATCTATGTATGCTAGAATAGATGTTCATGTGTTTATCTCTAGGTTTTGTGTTATTGATGCATGTTTATGTGTGTTGATGCTATGAATCTATAGATTGTCAAGGCATAGTGCTTTAATGGAATACTCTTGTGGTTTGTTTGATGGTTCATACTCATTTTTTGATGGATTGTGCCTCTACCTTAGTTTAATTTTCATGTCTTTAGCTTAGTTGTAGTGTAGTTGCCTTATTTTCTTATATGTGAGGACAATCCATGCTTATTGTTTGATATTCCATGCTTATGAATGCAAGTAGTATAATTCTCTAGCTTATTAATGTGTTTTGATTATGAGCTTGAAGGAAGGAATAATGGTTTAGTTTGATATATTATGCTATTCAATCAATGGTCTAGACAATGTATACTTAATTAGTTATCCATACTTATTGATTCAATCAATCACACCTTTTAGTATTGCAACACATATTTCCCCTCATTCATTACACATTGAGTATCTAGAAAAGTAATGTTTAGTGGTAACCTCTAAATCCCAAGATTCCTCTCTCTTATTCTCTACCCTTTATTTACTTTAATTGCTTTGTATTGAATTTGTTTACATTGTAGTTTAATTAACCAATCAAACTACCCTTTTGATCACTCGACCTACTAATCCGACCTTGTTTCCATATCAAATACGCATCTGATCCTTTGGGACGATCCCTACTCACCCTAGCTATATTAGTAGTTAGAGGTAGTAGTGGCAGTTTATAAATTCAAACTTGGGCACACTACATACAATTTGGTGCATTGGCACGACACACACCAATACGTACACAAGTATACACTCAATATTGAAATGTATTTAAGACAAGTATACAAGACACAAGTATACTAGGTTAACTTGAAAGTAAATCATCAATATACAAGTGTACACGCCAAGTATGCTAAGCAATATTGAAATGGAAATGCAACATAAATATTCAAGTATACATTTCTAAGTATGCTAAGCAATATTGATATACATGGCATACAAGTATACAAATCCAAGTATACTAAGCATTTTTGATATATAAGGCGCACAAGTATACAAATCTAAGTATACTAAGCAAGAAATGAAGTATCATGCATCCAAGCACAAGTTAAAAGTAATCCACGTTTATAACTAGAAATTGAATGCGAAATCAACAATTGTCGGAAAGGCAAAGGATATAAATTCTCAATGACCAAACAATTGGTTCCGGGTTACTACCCCATAAGATACTACCTAGTGCGCAACTAAACCCGAAATAAAACCGTTATATTAGTGATTTTGGGTTACTAGCCCTCAGGGTACCACCCCGTGCGCACTATATGAAATAGAGGGAACTCTCATCCCCCGTACTAGAGCCATGCCCTAGCTGATCGGTTGTGTTGATTACAATAATAATCAACCCTTTACAATAGCACAAATCATTATAAAATAGGACTATTGTACAGGTAAGTCGAACCACAGGGATTGCTAGTTTATGGCAACCAAGATTATAAAATCACTTTTAGTTTGATGAAGGAGGTGTATAGTTTTTGTTTGGTTTGTCACTTGGAAACTTGGAATTAAAGATTGCATAAAACAATAAATTGAAGGAAATTAAGAGGAAAGAAATTTAGGTAGAGAGGACTAGGGAAGTGAATCCACTACCTACCATATAGACATGCTAGCTTGTGATTACACTTGGGAAATAAATTAAATATATGGCAATGATGTGTAGCAATTCAAGATTGCTACACCATCTACAAGAAGTTCATAGAATTAAAAGTTAAGTATAATCCCTCAAAGCTCCACATGCTTGACTACCTAAATTAGAGTGTAGCTTCACATATTCACTAAGCTAGGGACTATTAAACTCCTTAATAACTATAGGGAAAGCACATGGAGTCAAGAATCAAGAAAAATCTATCAAAGGGGGGCCCTAAGCCATAAACTAACAAGGTTCTCAAATACATGCCAATAGAAACATTTTCATAATCTCATTTCCATTGTCATTATGAAAATAAAAGCAATATGATCATGAGAGGAAACAATCTAAAACTAGATAATCAACTCAAAATGATCATTTATATACATTAGTGTTCATTACAACATATAAAGTGCTCTAGATTATGAAAATACCATATACTTACTTCATTCCCCAAATAAAAATCAAAACTAGAGCATGCTTACAAAGAAAGGCTTCATCACCTCCCTAGAAAGGCAGTTAGTTACCCATGGATGCAAAGAAAGAAGAAGTAGAGATGGCTAACCCATCCATTTTCGCATCTAGAGGCCAAGAACAACACAAACCCTCTTGAACCCAATATTTCTCTCTTTAGAAACCTTACAATCTATGAGATCCCCTTTTACAACCATACAAGCCTTCTATATATCAAAGATAGCCTCCCAACCACTCTAATTTCATGGCTCACCATCCCTAGAAGATTGCAAAACCACACATTGGGTCAAGGGGAAAACATTGGGTGAAACAAAGCAGTTGGTGGCCTGCTATCTACAAAATGGCGGGCGCCTGCAGCGAATGGTGGGCGCCAGCAGCGGAGGGCGGGCACCCGTGGAGTGTTAACATGGCTTGGCTGCGGCACAAGGTGGGGGCCTGCAGTTAGTGGTGGGCGCCCGCAAATTTGTAAACTTTCTGCCTCATTTGGCGAGCGCCCGTAAGGGCTTGGTGGGCACCCGCGATGCTTGGAAAGCACCACCTTGCATCTTGAATTGCTTTTGGCTTGGTCCGATGACGCGCTCATCGTGGCTAGCGCTTTTTTCATGGATAACCAAGAGTTCAATGGATTACTGGCTTGGCCAAAATGAAGGTCCCCGGCAACGGCATGCTTTGATTCTTCAAGAACTCAACAAAGCCGCACTTTTAACTATCTTTGGGGCACCAACCTGAAAGTAAACAAAAACACGCAAATGAAGAAAATATATACAATATGATCAACTAATGGACTTAACTAATGCAAATAAGGGCGCTTGAATATACAATATTCGGCGCTTATCACATCCCCAAATTTACATTTTGCTAGTCCCATAGTAAAACCAAAAATAAAATTTTTAACAAAAATGACAACATTTGTAATGCTATCAACATACATCAACTATGGTTCAAGAAAATACACACACAGCTCATTTGCAACTTGGAACAGACAGAATATTGGAAACGGAATCATTTTGCAGACTACCTTGTGTATATGAATCCTTGATATAACAAAATGGCTAAACATATTTCAATTCTCATGCATCAACATCATAGTCTATATAAATACTTCAATTTTCATCTCTTAAATAGAAATCGACTCTAACTTCAATGAAAGTGAACCGGATTCCCAATATGCAGCTTTTACCTCCTTTTTCAATTTCAAAACACAAGTCTTCAAATTATTGAATTTCCCTTTTAAATGAGGTCGCTAAGGCATGATTTATTCAAAATAAACATTTTTATTCCTTTTTTTTTTTTTTTTTTTACATACATATTATGGTCGTGCAATGCCAAACTCCCTTAAGCTTTCTAACCGACCCATGTAGTAAGTGTTAGGCCAGCAACTCCCAAACCGGATGGCTTTAGGGAGCTAAGTGTAAAGACACTCCAAGGGCTTAATAACTCGAGTTGGCAAGGTTACGAACTCCAACGAACCATATTTATTTATTTTTATTTCATGATTGATCGTGCAATGCCTAAATCCCTTAAGCTTTCTAACTAACCCATATAGCAAGTGTTAGGTCAACAACTCCTAAACCAGATGGTTTTTGGGTGCTAACTGTAAGGACACTCCAAGGGCTTAAGAACTCGAGTTAGTAAGGCTATGAACTTAAACTAGTCATTAGCATTATTCATATATATATATATTTTTTAGATCAATGCCAAAGATATCCATTCATTAGGGTCATCAATTCAAATCAACTAAGTCATGGTCAAGGTAAATCAGGTTACATGCCTCAGAATTAAGTTTCCGGTGTGCATCTGTGAAGTGTGAAGCATAGAAGAGTATGAAATCCGATGAAAATCTAATTGAAGCATTTATACAAACCGATTTGAATCAACATGATCATTTTAGATTTTTCTTTATTTTCGAAAGTATCATTTGCCTCTATACATAAAGATTAAACATATGCTTCAATCTCTAATAAGTTCCAAATTACAGAATTATTGCTTTTCAAAAAATGATTTTATTACTTTACATAAACAATTAGCGCATGCAAACAAAAATGCATATAAAAAGCAAAAATGCATACCAAAAATATACCCCCAAACTTGAATGTCACATTGTCCTCAATATGAGAAGACAAAGAATGTTGAATGAAAAATAGAGAGGGTAACAAGAACAATATTACCAAGTGGAGAAGGAAATTCAGTGGCGGTGTAAAAATATGCCACCATGTGAATTCCAAGAGCACGCCCCCAAACTTGATTCAAAAAACCTGTCAAAAACACATTTATGCACAACAAGCATTATATAAATCCAGACTAAGATAAAACTAACTAAAAACCAAGTATCTATGCAAAATAGGAAAACAGTTGTAGTTTTAAGTTCAAACTAGGAACCAAAAGTAATGCCAAACGCAGCCCAACATAAAGCAAAAGAGTACTACTGAAAAGTAAAATAGAAATTGAAATCAGAAAATCACTCCATCATCGGAGTAGAGGATGAGCCACCGGCGCCGCCTGGGGGTCGGTCAATCAGAGACTGCAGTATGTCCAGCAAAACCTGTTGTCCCTCCTGAGTCTCCTTACAGAAGTCCGTAAGGGTGCCCTCTATGGTCTCGACTTGCAGCTGAAGGGTATCCAGATGGGTACTAAGACAGTCGTAATCGGCGCGGGACATCGCATGCGGTGGGGGCGTAACTGGTGTGGGAGCAGCTGGTGTAGGAGCAACAGGAGCAGCTGGACCTCCCCAATCAAACACACCACCAACATGGGCTTGACGAGAAGTCTTAAGCTGGACGGTGCTCGACTTCCATACACCAAGGTCAAAAAGAAATACCTCGGTGTTCTTCTCTTCTCTTTGGGGGACCTTAAACTTCTTAATCTTGAGGAGCTTGGTGACCAAGTAAGGAAAAGGAAGTGCCCAAGTGAGGGCATTATCCGACTGCGTCACAAAAAGATCATTGTAGACCTTGAGAAGCTGGTCCCAGATGAGCTGCGGGACACAAAACAAATATCCCTTCTCCGCGGCATAAAGGGTGTGTAAAAAAACCCCTTTACGCTCATAATGCTTAAGAATGGAAAGGACATTTTTGGCAATGACGGAGTCCACAAACCAGAGCCGGCACAGAAGGAATGACTTATTCGTGCTTGACTTGTGACTCCCGGTATACATGTTATGGCAAATTTCCTCGACAATTTCTGACAATTTCAGCTCAGCTGGAGGATCATTGTACAGAGGCTGGTCCAGTTCATTCATCGGAGATGCCAATGGACACTCCAAGGCCGTGGCAAGGTCCTAAATGGTGAATTTAAACGATATGCCATCAATGGTGGTCTTAATGATTTCTGGCTCCACACATGAATAAAACATGTTGGAATAGAACTCGCAGACTAT
The DNA here is from genome assembly GCF_030987335.1 of Cornus florida. Lineage (NCBI taxonomy): Eukaryota > Viridiplantae > Streptophyta > Magnoliopsida > Cornales > Cornaceae > Cornus > Cornus florida. Next base: position 52,267,984 of record NW_026775574.1, on the reverse strand, counting down.
ACGTGGATAGAAAGAGCTAGCGCGCGGTTTGAATAGAGCTTTTAGGCCACGGTCCTTCAACTTTTGGACTGCCCACGCCGTTTTTGGATTTTCGTCGAAGCCGTCCTTAATGACAAATTTTGCCTCCGTTTCAATGGGCCACTCAGCCCAATTTGGCGTGGGTGGTTCCTCGGACGGTCCCTCGGATGAGCGAGCATGCTTGGCGGAAAGTTTGGGCGCCATTTGGAAGAAAGATTTGGCTTTGGCAATTTATTGAACACCTGGTGTGCAAGATAAGTAAGAAGAGAGACAAAGGATGATTAGAGATGTGAAATCTCAAAAAAATTGTCCCTACAAATGCAATATACAAGTCCCAAACAATCACAAATCCTTCACATAAATAATCCCATCCGTTATTGATCAAAAATTGAGAGAAAGAGAGAAAGAAGAAAACTTACCAACAATGGAAGAACCAAAAGCCCTTTCTTGATGCAAAATGGGTGTGAAATTGATGAGAGATTGATGGAGATGGAATGGGAGAGAGAAAAGTGAGGTAGAATGAGGGAGAAAAAGAATAAGGATTTGGGAAGGAGAGAATGGGGAAAAAGAGATCGAGAGAGAGAGAAGTTAGAATTATAAATAGGCCTTGAGATGACCCTTTTACGAAGGGCCGAAACAGTGGCGAGCGCCCGCATGGTGTCAAGGTGTGGCGTTGGAAGGCCCTTGTGGTGCTCGGTGGGCCCCTGTAAGTTTTGGCAGGGCCCCGCAAAATTCAAAACTCATTGCCTAAAATGGCGGGCGCCCGCAGGAGCATGGCAGACGCCTACCATGCTTCTGGGCAGAAACCTCCTTCTTAAAGTGATTTTTGGCCTAACGGAGGTCGGGTCAGGGTCGAAAAATTCCCCAATTAGAAAATTAAGCTCCTATGGACCCTAGACACCTTGTAAAACCTTCAAAATGGGATTCGGAGCTCATTTGCAAAAACGCTATTTTTGAGGCCCGAATTTCCCGTGATTTTTGGATTTTTCAAGAAAATTGCCGGAATGACCTTAAAAAATTCCAAAAATGGTACCGAGACCTTAAAATGAATAAGTGAGCCTAAAATGACGTTTGGAACACAATTCAAGACAGTTCCGAAAAAGTTCACATTTTGGCTACACTTAGCTAATTTCTAAAAAATCTTGGCTAAGGCAACTTGAAAGAGAGAAGCTTGGAAGTTGAAAGAATTGCTTCCCATGAGTGCTAAATTTAGTGTTGATAGCTAGACGAACTGCCGCATCAGTCCTCATAAATTGGGTCCGTCAATAGGACTCTTTACTTTTCGGATAGGGACTATGCCATCAACATAAGGCTTAAGCAGTTGGCTATTAACCTTGAAGAGATATCCATCGGTAGGATCATGAAGTGCAATGACACCATGAGGAAAGACGGATGAGATAACATATGGACCATCCCACCGTGAACGGAGTTTACCGGGAAAGAGTCGCAAGCGAGAATTGAAAAGCCAAACTTTCTGTCTAGGGGCAAAAGACTTGTTGACAATATTCTTGTCATGAAATGCTTTAGTCTTTGCCTTATAAATTTTGGCGCTCTCATACGCATCATTTCAGATTTCCTCAGGCTCATTGAGCTGTAATTTACGAGTAGAACCAGCTTACTTAAGATCAAAGTTGAGTCATTTTATGGCCCAAAAAGCGCAGTGTTCTAACTCTACCGGAAGATGACAAGCTTTACTAAAGACAAATCGATATGGGGACATGCCGATGGGCGTCTTATACGCTATCTGGTAGGCCCAAAACGCATCGTTTAGTCTTAATGACCAATCTTTGCGATCCGGACGAACTGTTTTTTCTAGAATATGCGTGATCTCACGGTTAGATACTTCCACTTGACCACTCGTTTGAGCGTGATAAGGTGTGGCAACCTTATGAATAACGGAATATTTGAGAATGACGGATTTAAGATAGCGATTTCAAAAATGAGATCCTCCGTCACTAATGAGGGCTCTTGGCGTACCAAATCGACTGAAGATATTTGATTGCACGAACTTAACCACAACTTTATGAACGTTGGTTTTGGTAGCCTTCGCCTCAACCCATTTAAACACGTAATCCACCGCTACTATAATGTACTCATAGCCATAAGAGGATGAAAACGGTCCCATGAAGTCAATTCCCCACACATCAAAAATTTCTATAATTAAGATGGGGGTCAGGGGCATCATGTCTCTTCTGGACATGGATCCGAGCTTTTGGCATCGCTCACATGACTTACAGAAATTGTAAGCATCTCGAAACAAAGATGGCCAATAAAATCCGCTTTGAAAGACTTTGTCAGCAGTTTTCTTGGCACTGAAGTGTCCGCCACATGCAAAGGGAACTGGAATAAGTTTAACTAAAAACTATCATTTTCTTTCAAAGATTAAATCTTTATACATTAAAAATGTTTAGTAACATAACAGGTACCCTGATTGAGGTAATTTCATTAAAAAATTCACTCTTTTCTCATTAAAACATTCTTTGTGACGTTAAAGGGAAGTCGAACAAGTTTAACTCAAAACTCTCATTTTCTTTCAAAGATTTAATCGTTACTCATTAGAAAGGTCTACTGACATAACAGGTACTTTGATTAAGGTTTTTTCTTTCAAAGATTTAAATTTTACTCATTAAAACACTCTTTGTGACGTCAAAGGAAACTCGAATAAGTTTAACTCAAAACTCTTATTTTCTTTCAAAGATTCAATCTTTAAACATTAAAAAGGTCTAGTGTCAAAATAGGAACCTGATTGAGATATTTTCATTCAAAGATTCAATTTTTATTCTTTAAAATACTCTATGAGACGTCAATGTGAACTCGAATAAGTTTAACTCAAAACTCTCATTTTCTTTCAAAGATTCAATCTTTATACACTAAAAAGTTCTAGTGACATAATAGGTACCCTGATTGAGGTATTTTCATTTAAAGATTCAATCTTACTCTTTAAAACACTCTTTGTGACGTCAATGGGAACTCAAATAAGTTTAACTCAAAACTCTCATTTTATTTCTAAGATTAAATCTTTATACATTAAAAAACTCTAGTGACATAACAAGTACCTTGACTTAGGTATTTTGATTCAAAGATTCAATCTTTATTCATTAAAACACTTGTTGTGAGGTCAAAGGAAATTCGAATACGTTTAACTCAAAATTCTCATTTTCTTTCAAACATTCAATCTTTATACATTAAAAAGGTCTAGTGACATAACAGGCACCTTGATTGAGGTATTTTCATTAAAAGATTCATTCTTTAATCTTTAAAACACTCTTTGTGACATCAAAGAGAACTCGAATAAGTTTAACTAAAAACTCTTATTTTCTATTAAAGATTCAATCTTTATACATTAAAAAGGTCTAGTGACATAACAGGTACCCTGATTGTGGTATTTTGATTCAAAGATTCACTATTTACTCGCTAAAACACTATTTGTGACGTCAAAGGGAACTCGAATAAGTTTAACTCAAAACTCTCATTTTCTTTCAAAGATTCAATCTTCACTCATTAAAAAGGTCTTGTGACATAACGGTACCTTGATTGAGGTTTTTTCATTCAAAGATTCAATCTTTACTCATTAAAATACTCTTTGTGACGTCAAAGGGAACTCGAATAAGTTTAACTCAAAACTCTCATTTTATACCTTGATTATGGTATTTTCATTCAAAGATTCATTCTTTAATCTTTAAAACACTCTTTGTGACTTTAAAGAGAACTCGAATAAGTTTAACAAAAAGCTCTTTTTTTCTATCAAAGATTCAATCTTTATACATTAAAAAGGTCTAGTGACATAATAGATACCCTGATTGAGGTATTTTCATTCAAAGATTCACTTCTTACTCACTAAAACGCTCTTTGTGACATCAAAGGAAACTCGAATAAGTTTAACTCAAAACACTCATTTTCTTTGAAAGATTCAATCTTTGCTCATTAAAAAGGTCTAGTGACATAACAGATACCTGTATTGAGGTTTTTACATTCAAAGATTCAATCTTTACCCATTAAAACACTCTTTGTAACGTCAAAGGTAACTCAAATAAGTTTAACTCAAAAGTCTCATTTTCTTTCAAAGATTCAATCTTTATACATTAAAATGGTCTAGTGACATAACAGGTACCTTGATTGAGGTATTTTCATTTAAAGATTCAATTTTTACACTTTAAAACACGTTTTGTGACGTCAAAGGGAACTCGAATAAGTTTAACTAAAAACTCTCATTTTCTCTCAAAGATTCAGTCTCTATATATTTAAAAGGTCTAGTGACATAACAGGTATCCTGATTGAGGTATTTTCATTCTAAGATTCAATCTTTACTCATTAAAACACTCTTTGTGATGTTAAAGGGAACTCGAATAAGTTTAACTCAAAACTCTCATTTTCTATCAAAGATTCAATCTTTATACATTAAAAAGGTCTAGTGACATAATAGGTACCCTGATTGAGGTTATTTCATTCAAAGATTCAATCTTTACTCTTTAAAATACTCTTTATGACATCAAAGGGAACTCGAATAAGTTTAACTCAAAACTCTCATTTTCTTTCAAAGATTCAATCTTTATACATTAAAAAAGTCTAGTGACGTAACAAGTACCCTGATTGAGGTATATTCATTAAAAGATTCAATCTTTACTCATTAAAATACTCTTTGTGACGTCATAGGGAACTCGAATAAGAATAATCTCAAAACTCTCATTTTTTTCAAAGATTCAATGTTTATATATTAAAAAGGTCTAGTGACATAACAAGTACCTTGATTGAGGTATTTTCATTCAAAGATTCAATCTTTACTCATTAAAACACTCTTTGTGACGTCGAAGGAAACTCCAATAAGTTTAACTCAAAACTCTCATTTTCTTTCAAGGATAAAATCTTACCCTTTTTGGGAATCTAACTTTTTAAAAGAATAATTTTTATTATTTTTCTTATTGTATTGGTAGTAAATGAATTACCAAATGAAAAAATATCACATACCTCCCTCGAGATTAGGTTTAATTACACTTAGTACCTCTAACATTTAAAAAATTACACTGACCTCCCTCCAATGTGGCTGGCTTTAGGTTATGGTAGAAATATATGTTAAATGACTAAAATACCCTCCATTGTTATACTAAGTTTATTGATTGATGAATCTTTTAACAATGCCACCATTCTACTCCTATTTGTATAAATGGACCGAGAAAAGCTAAACTTGCCACCATAGTTGAACCATTGAAGTCGCCCAATTACATCAGCACAACCACCACCATTCCCAACTCCTCCATCACCACCACTATGCACGACGATCACGCACTGCCACCGTGAGAGGCTATTTCGATGCCTCTTACCATCTCATAGCCGCCAGAAACATCCGAAACGGCCATTCTATTTCTCTCCGTCCCCGCTTCATCGGGTTCATCACTGAAACATAGTTTATATGGCAGAATATTTCTTTATTTTCTTTTTCTATTTTGAGCTACACCAAGCGCTCTCACGCGCCACCCATCCTAGCCTACATGCCTGCTACTCCAGCCATTTGCCAAACCAACGGGGCACTCACTTTCTATGAGCAACAATATCTTTATTTTCTGTTATACTTTGGGCTACACCATGTGCTCTCACACACCACCCATCCTAGCCCACATGCACTCTGTTTCAACGTTAATATCTTTGTCGCATCGTGACCCATCACCGTCACATTTTCTCTCGCCATCACCAGAATTCACCTACATAATGCCAGCCAAATTCTTAAGTATCACAGTCAACTTCTCTGATCTGATCTCCTACAACATCAGCTGCTTCATAATTTCTGAAGCCCTCCCTTTTCAGATTCGTTCTTTATGAGAAAGAAAGTAGAGAGAGAAAGAGGCCAGGCTGCGAAATCAAAGGCCGGCTTCATGTTGGTACTAAAGTTGTTATCCATTGGCACACTGGTCAACACCAACGTGATCCACCACTTCACGACGGCCGGAGGAGGAACCACCTGACCTCCACCAATCGCCGGTGGGGATTCAAAACTGTGATTGCCTGAGAAATCTGATTCATTGAAGATCTTGCCCTCGTCGTCTATAAAAAATTTTCTCCCAGTGTGGTTGCAGTGAGGTTCATGGCGAAGGCGGAAGCAGGTTCGGCAGTGGCGAGGTCACTGCGCGCTTATAGAGAGAGAGTAAGGTCGTGACTGAGACAGAATACGATAGAGATGGAGAGAGAAAACATGGGTTATGGGGGTGTTGAATGAAGTGTGATTAGAGGGATATGAGTAATGTTCAATTTAAAAGTAAGGGAGTAAATATCTTTCTAATATAGTAAGGGCAAATATGATATTTCATTCTAAAAGATGGTTGACATGATTAAAAAAAATTAAAAAATTAAAAATTAACTGGCATTGAATATCATCATAAGGGACAAAGTGTTATGGCGGAGCTAATTTTAAGGGAGGTCGGAGTAATTTTTGAATCATTAAGGGTACTGAATGTAATTAGGCCTAACCTCAAGAGAGGTAAATGATATTTTTTCATTATCAAATTTATTCCTATTTTGTTAAAAGTGATGTGATGGTTACTTTTTATAGGCTGAATGTAAGAATGTTAAATTAATAATATTACAAAACATAATACTAGTAGATTGACTTTTCAAATGAGACACTTATTTTAAAGGGCGAATTACAAAAAAAAACCACCTTGACATTAACCTGTTAGCAAAAACCCCCCTTTATGAATTTGTTTAGCAAAAAACTCCCCTCAACTATTGAGGGGGTGTTTTTAACTTAACACCGTCAGAGAGACAATTTTTTGGACGAAATTGCCCTTAAACAGTAAAGGCAATTTTTCCATCTTTCTGTCCACTGGTCCCACAGAGGGAAAAATAGGTAGGGATGGCAAATTTCCTATCCCCACCAGGTCCCCGCCCTGCCTCGCCCCGTTTATGGTGGGGATGGGGACCCTTTTATGTAAATGAGGATGGGGATGGGGATAAATTTTGAAAACCTGCCGAGGCCGGGGCCGGGGATAGGTATTCATACCCCGCCCCACTCCGCCCCGATTAAGTGTGAAATTACTAAAATACCCTTGCCTATTTTATTATATTTACCAAATTAGCCTACACTGTATATGTACCATTGTTGCCCAAGTATAGACTCTAGAGGGGGGGTGAATAGAGTCTTTGGCAAACAATGGCCAATTTTTAGTTTTGGCAAATTCTACTAAACCCTTCTAACAATTATGCAATAATCAAGATATAAACATAAGCAATTAATAGCATAAATGTAAAGGAGATAAGGGAAGAGAAATTGCAAACATTCACACGGCAATTTTAACAAGGTTCGGAAACTCTTATTCCTCGGCTCAAGACCCCTCTTGAGACTTCCCAATCCACTAGTGCACTCTTTATGGGTCGAGAGCAAACATTTACATGAAGCAACACTTTGCTTCACTTTGCTAAGAGACAACCTCTCTTAGTCTTCCTTTGGGTCACACCAATCCTTACAAATTTGAACCCAACTAGCTTCTTCTTCCTTTGCTAAGAGAACACCTTCTCTTATGCTTTACAATAGATTTGAATATCAGATTTTCAATAGAAGATAATCTCTCACAGATTTGCAGTATAAAGTTTAAGCTCACTCTAGAGTATATATATGAATACAATGAAACTCAATACTCTTCTAATGATATGGGATGTATAAATATAAGAACAAAAACTCTTTGGATGCTATATGATGTTTCTCTATTGTAGCAACCTTTAATCCTAAAAGTCCCCAGCTCTATTTACAGAGTTTTAATGTAGCTAATTCAAAAATATAGCTGTTGTGCATAGGTTTCAAGGCAAAATAGTCGTTCAGATTTGAATCTGCACTAAGTTGGTTGACCAAAATGAATCATCATTTTGTTTCGGTCGTCCGAAATGACTTGAGGCTACCTTTCACCTTTTTATTTCGGTATGCCGAAATGGGTTATGCTTTTGTTTCAGTCAACCGAAATAGCTTGAGTCCTTGTTGCATAGCCACTGTCCAAACCGGTCGTCCGAAATGATTTGCCTATACATTTCGGTCTGCCGAAATGAAACTGCTGCTTTAGAAAATTTGTTCTAAGTTAACAATATTTGTATGTCCATTTACTTTAAGTTTACAATGTATATAAGGAAGTACTCCCCCTTTGGATTCAATAAAAAATACTAGAAAATTAAAATCCAACTAAATCAAAATGTAGAAATTCAGTTTTAGTACAAATTTGGATTTCCGACAGTTTTGGTAAAAATGAATCCTTATGTAGACCAATGTAGACTTGGTCAAAAATTCTGATAAAATTAGTTTAGAATAGTTAAAGTATAAAGAGTTATTATCAGGAAAAATTATTTTGAAATAATCATTATTTTAAAAATTCATTTTTCACACTTAGCCAAAAACATAGCTTTTCATGACGCGCATTCTGGGGTCCTAATGTCCATTACCAACTCATGGTAATGATAGTTTCTCATGCTTTAATTGTTGACCAATATGATTATATGGTTGATGTGCATGGTCTTAGCATTTCTAGCACAGGTGATGAGTTTTTTCAAAACTTATGCAAGCTTGAACTAACTCACTCTTTAGCAATGACTTCATGCGCAATTATATATGAATGAAGTGCATAGTCTATTGCTAATGGATATAAGAGCATATAAATGATGATATGATATGTATGGTCCTATAGAGATGAGCTTCAAATGGATTCATAAATACTTTGACATTGAATCCTAAACACTCACCATCCTATCTACCCTTTTCTTCACGCTTTGTCCATAATCGTGTAGGCTTTCAGGTAGAATTTCTTTCTTCCTTTCTTTAAGTTGATTTCTTACTCGTTGTAGTCCAAGCTATCTTTAAATGGACTTTGCATTTGCTTCTTTGCAACTTCATGTATTCTTTGTATCCATTGTTTTCCTTGATGTTATCTTAAATAATGGAATACTTGGAATGATCTTTCGTGCTTCATTGAGGTCATCCTTTGAATGTGAATAACCTATAACACTCAATGTAAATATTAGTCCTAAAACACCATTAATGGTTTGTAATCATCAAAACAACTAGATTGTCCATGGATGAAATCCTTAAGGTCAACAATCTCCCCCTTTTTGATGCTGACAAAAGATTGATGTGTTCATAAGCAAGTGGAGTAGCATTTGAAAAATGCTCCCCCTATCAAAGTGCTTTTAATGAACATAATGTTATAAAATAGCATGCTTGTACATTCTTCATGAATTTTAGACATTTATATGCATACAAGATCATTTTAAGCTCTAAGAGATTTCTATAAATCCATATTATTCATTTGACATGTGAGCACAATGAGATAATGATATATATATAACATCAAGCATTTGAATCACATCACACATATTTCTCCCCCTTTGTCATCTTAAAAAGGTGGAAGGCCTAGACAACTTCATTTAGCATTTATCATTAAGCATAGTGAAGTGATGGCATCAAGAATTGGCAATATAGTGGTAATGACTTATGCTTTGGAGTGCAACATATAAGCAATTATATCAGAAGATACCAATTTCATTGATAGTATGAGTTCAATAGATCATAAAGGTTCATAGCATATACAAAAGTATACATAAGACATAAACCAAAGAATGAAGCATAAACTCAAATAGGCAAAAGTATACAAAAGTATATATAGTAAAACATAACAAAAATAAAAATGAAGCATGTATTAGAATGAGCCAAAAGGCAAAAACCTTGTAAGGCAAATCTATGAATTAAAGTGTGCTTCAATCCTAATATATTTTTCCCATTTGATAGTTTCAAGAAGAAGGGAAAAATAATCAAAATTATAAAAGCTCGTAAGAATGAATATGATGATCAACAAGTCATTTTGTAGCATGCTTGACAATTTACAAAATAAGTTAATTAAGCATAACAAGTCATGCAATAAATATTCATAAGAGATTATCAATAATCTCCCCCTATGAGTATGCTTCCATTTATATCATATATCAAGTATTGGAGATATGCTAGATAATATAATAAAACAATGATATATGGAATGAACCATTGATGCTAAGGATCTTCTTTTTATAAGTATATGATTGAATGATCAAAATCTTACAAGGTATGAAACATATAGAGTATATATGCAAGTAGTGGCATTACTCTTAGTTATATGCAATAAATTTTCAATTATGGAAAAGTATATTTTCTTTGACATATATGATTAAAAATAATTGGCTACACGATTTTCCATGTGGATGAGCTCAATATTTCTCTTATTCATATTTCTCAAGAGGTGATGTCAAGATATTTCATGAATAATATAGAATAAGGCATTGATACCAAAATGTCTTCTTTAAAAGATGTGGTGAGAAATTGGTTACATGATTCTTTATGTGGATGAGCTCAATATCTCTTTTAGACACAATCTTTAAGAAGTGATTGTAAAAATATTACATAAATTTCTAGAGTGGTCAAGATGGATACATTAAATGAATTAGCACTGGTGATATCACATTAGTCATCTAGGTTAGAACAAAGTGTTCTTTAAATAATATAATCCCAAGACTAAAGTGTCAAATAGATATATGAAATTTAATTTTCATGACACTTGAGGAGTTTCAACCCTTCAAAGAATTCAAGTTTACTCATCATGCTAATTTTAATTTATTTTGTATACTAGTGGTAAACTTCTTCACACAAATCATAAATGTTGATTTAAGAATAGTATACAAGTGCAATCAGCATATTTTCATTAATGGTTTTGAAAACACATATATATCAATTACGTCGAAAATCATCATTCATAAGAAAATCATTAAAGCCTTTCGAAAACTCCTACTCCTCCGCTCAAGACCTCTCTTGAGACTTCCCAATCCACTATGGCTTCTCCTTACGGGTGGAGAGCAAACCTTGATTAGAAGCAACTCCTTGTTTCTCCTTGCTAAGAGACAACCTCTCTTAGTCTTCCTTTGGGTCACACCAACCCTTACAAATATGAAGCTAGCTTGCTTCTTCTTCCTTGGGCCACACCAGCCCTTACAAATTGAAGATCAAATTTGTTGCATACAAATATATCTCTCAAAGATTAATATGCAAATATTAGCTCACAACTTTCAGCTCACTCTAGAGTATATATATGAATAGATTGAAGCTTAATACCCAATGAATGATTTGGGATGAGAGAGTATGATATGAATACAAGAACAAAGCTCTTTGTATGCTATATGATGATTCTCTATGTTAGCAACACTTAATCCCGAAGTCCCCAGCTCTATTTATAGAGATTTGATGCAGCTAATTCAAAAATATAGTTGTTGTGCACGCTGCCCGAGAGGAAATAGCCGTTCAGATTCAAATCTGGGCAGGTTCGGTCGACCGAAATGAAACACCATTGTGTTTCGGTCGTCCGAAATGACTTAAGGTTGGACATCATACTTGTTTCGGTAGACCGAAGAAAACGTCCATAAGTTGACCGAAAGTCCTTCCTCTTTTGTTCTAAAGCATTTTGTGAGAATCGGTCGTCTGATTCATATTGCCTCTTAGTTTCGATCATCCGAAACACCTAGTAGTGTTCTTTCATTAACTTATTTCGGTAGACCGAAATGAATTGGTCCTTTGTTTCAGTAGGCCGAACTGTAACTGCTACTTCAGAATTGTTCTAAATTAACAGATGAAATAGTCTATGGCACAGGACATCTGCACATACCTTATTTCCATTGAAAATATTTAAGTAAATGTCTTTACTTTACTTTAAGTTTACAATGTAAATAAGGAAGTACCCCCCATTTGGATTCAATAAAAAATACTAAAAAATTAAAATCCAACTAAATCAAAATCTAGAAATTCAGTTTTAGTACAAATTTAGAATTCCGACAGTTTTGGTAAAAATGAATCCGCATGTAGACCAATGTAGACTTGGTCAAAAATTATGATAAAATCAGTTTAAGCTAGTTAAAGTATAAAGAGTTATTACCAGAAAAAATTATTTTGAAATAATCATTATTTCAAAAATCCATTTTTCACACTTGGCCAAAAACACAGTTTTTCATGACGCGCATTCTAGGTTCCTAATGTCCATTACCAACTCATGGTAATGAAGGCTTCTCATGCCTTAATTGTTGACCAATATGAATTATATAATTGATGTGCATGGTCTTAGCATTTCCAGGACAAATGATGAGTTCTTTCAAAGCTTATGCAAGCTTAAACTAACTCACTTTTTAGCAAAGACTACATATGTCAATTGTATATGAATAAAGTGCATAGTCTGTTGCTAATGGATATAGGAGCATATAAATGATGATATGATATGCATGGTCCTATAGAGATGAGTTTCAAATGGATTCATAAATACTTTGACATTGAATCCTAAACACTCACCATCCTATCTACCCCTTTCTTCATGCTTTGTCCATGATCGTGTAGGTTTTTAGGTAGACTTGTTTTCTTTCTTTCTTTGAGTTGTTTTCTTGCTCGTTGTAGTCCAAGCTATCTTTAGATGGATTTTGCATTCGCTTCTTTGCAACTTCATGTCTTCTTTGTATCCACTGCTTTTCTTGATGTGATCTTAAATAATGGAATACTTGGAATTGATCTTTCGTGCTTCATTGAGGTCATCCTTTGAATGTGAATAATCTATAACACTCAATGTAAACATTAGTCCTTAAACACCATTAATGGTTTGTTATCATCAAAACCTCTAGATTGTCCTTAGATAAAATCCTTAAGGTCAACAGAATGTTCTCAATAAAATCATCGAACCCATCCAGAAAATAACATATATATAAAGTTTGTGATTATCATATCAGTAAGTGTTCCCATTCTCCTACACATCAGTGAGTGTACCCATTCTCCTACACATCTAGATTAATTAGAGAGAGAAAGAGAGGAAAGAGAAACCTGTAGAGAGATAAAGACGAAGAAAAACATAAAAATTTGAGGGCATTATCGGAATTTTACACCCGTAATAATTTACATTTATTATAATAAAGTAAAAAGTAAGGGTAAATTAGTAATTGTACGTACTCTTCAGTTGGTCAGAAACTAACTTTTGGTGGCCTTTAAGGGGGGCAACTTGTTTCAGAAAATAATTCAGGAACCATTATGCAACAATGAGATAGTTTGATGGAGTTTTTTTTGCTCTTTTGCCTAAAATAATTCATTAATATATTGTATGGCTTAACAAAATTGGTCACCAAGATTTTATGCTAGCCCTTTTTTTTTCTTTTTTTTTTTTTTTTTTTTGTCACAACACATGCTTTTTAAATGGAGACAAGTGAATGACTACGAGTTAAGCAAGTCATATCTGTTGTAAATTAAGGATGGACTTAATTTGAATTGCTTATCTCTACAACTGGATGATCACATTTATAAAAGAATCTAGTGAAGATTATATGCTTTCTATTGCAATAAATGTTGTAAATTTACTTACCCAAAAAAAAAATAAAAGTTATAAATGAAAACAAGTGAATGAGTAATCGAATCTATTATAACCTAATCTCTTGAACTTGAGTATCAAATATCTAAAAGAATTTATTGTCTTGTATAAAACAATTCATTAATATCATATATTATATATATATATGGTCACTATGACTAAATGTTGTTTGTCTAGTGTAAATGTGTAATTGAAATGTTAGACATGATTTATATACTTCAACAACTTTTGTACCTGGTCATAGCCTTAGTTGCTCTCGTTTTATTTATTTTATTTTAAAAGAAAAATTATTCTTGTATCGAAATTTCAAATTTATTTATCTAATCAAAAAAGTTTTTATTCATTTGATTTAGTGAATGAGACTCATGCAATATAAATGGATTTAGAATTTTGTTTCAGGTATTTCTTTTTTTTTTTTAATAAATAAAAATAAAATAATTAATACAAACAATAAATAATATAATAAATAATAAAATTTTTGGCTTTTTTATAAAAGTTTTAAATTTTTTTATTAATTAGTTATTTTGTGTTTTTTTAGAAATTTTTTATTTTTATTTTGTATTAGGGGCATTTTAGGTATTTCAATCTTCAAATTAAAGAATTGTGGTTAGTTATTCAATTTGAAAAATGGGCCGAGTACAAGCCCTCCTTCCTAAAGGGGATGTCAGGTGTTTGAGTCAAAGTGAAAGTAAGAGTGTGTGCGTTTGCTTAGCATGCATTTTCTCCTACGCCAGATCAGCTTGTAAGTAAAAAGGAAAAACAAGAGTCAGTTGATTCTGAAATAATTTTGATTTATTTTTCATATTTCATGCTCTTTTTTCTTTTTCCTTGAGATTTGAGATGTTTTATATGAGGTAATACATAAAGTATAACTTAAATGAAATTGATTTTTTGTAGATACAGAAGTTTGAACAAGTTCAGATTTCTTTAGTGGAGAAATTATTTCACATGTGTTTAATCACACCTCCCAAAAAAAAAAAAAATAATAAATAATTTCACCGATCTATAAAGTAAGATGGACTTCATTGTGAATCTCACGGTTAAATCATATGTTGATCTTAAATGGGCTGCAAGTTACAACCTTATACCAGAAGTTGAGCATGTATTGATTTGAAGTTCATATCTTTAGAACTTGAAGGTTGGATTTTCCAAGAAATTTGGTATCTTATATAAAATAATTCATGACTAACATGTATATAACTTTACAAAATTGTTCCCAGGGACTTGACCGAGTTAGTAAAGTAACGATCTGAAAACGCTCATATCTCATGTTCGAACCTGTCCATCCATTATAATCCTCGATTGAAATTGTTGTTGAGGTGTGGGGCCGTTGACAGCATTTTCGGTTTGTAACCTGAAGTGGGTCCAGAAGATCTTGCCCAAATGAATTCCGATGTCAGCTAAAAAAAAAAAAACACCTTTACAAAATTAAAATTATGTTATGATAGCTTTTCTGTCACAACACACACCGGAGACAAGCGAATGACTACGAATTAACCTCCTATCTATTGTAACTTAATCTCTTGAATAATCCTTGCCAATATTGAATGGATTTAACGAGAAGATCACATTTATAAAAGAATCTAGTGTCTATTTTACGCTACCTATTGCAATAAATGTTGTAAATAAAAACAAGTAAAAGACTGACTTGAAGTGGTCCTGTCCATTGCAACCTAATCTCCCGAAGTATCCAAACCAACTACGCTACTAACTGCAATAAATGTTGTAAATGGAAACAAATAAAAGATTAGGACTTGAAGTGGGGTCATGTCTATTACTGTAACCTAATCTCTTGAAGTATTCAAACTAAATGAGCGGTGTTGATTTCTATTGTTTACCTTTTCAACTGAAATATCATATTTCCAGAAAAATTATTGCCTTGTACTGATCAACATCCTATATTCGTATACAACATCAAGTTTTTTGTCACGAGTTGTTTGGAGTATAAGACAATTCATCAACATTATATACAACATATATATATATATATATATCTATGTGTGTGTGTGTGTGTGTGTGTGTGGGGTTACGAGTTTGTTTTCTTTTATATATTAAAAAGGGAAAATTACATATAAATGGAGTTAAAGTTTCATATTTACTTAGAGACTGAGTCAAAGTTCCATATTTCTCTAAAATGGATTGCTGAGGTGGCACATGGTTTTTTACTGTTTAAAAAATTGTAGTGCCTAAAATGTCCTTCCCTAACAAAAAAGTAGTACCTTCAGTTCAAAAAAGTAGTACCTTCAGTTCAAAAAAGTAGTACCTCTGGAGAAAAAGTAGTACCTTCGCGGGTGTTTAAAAAACATAGTACCTGGACACCAAAAAGTAGTACCTTCAGTTCAAAAAAGTGGTACCTTTGAAGAAAAAGTAGTACCTTCACGGAAGGGTATTTTAGGCACCACAATTTCTAAACAGTAAAAAACCATGTGCCACCTCAGCAATCCATTTTAGAGAAATATGAAACTTTGACTCAGCCTCTAAGTAAATATGAAACTTTGACTCCATTTATATGTAATTTTCCCTATTAAAAATTAAGTGACATTTAAATAGAAAGTACTCTCTATTTATTTATTTTTTTTATCAACGGATCAGTGGCCTAGCGGTATCAGCTTCTTACTTTTCAAAACGAGGTCAGGGATTCAAGTCTAAAAAGAGACATGTGTGTAAGTAAAAAATTTTTTTTTTTACTTTGCCCACTAAGTCCGGAAGATAAAGTTTTAGGCACTGTAATATATTTTCTTACCATCTCAAAAGGGCACCCAAAAGCTGTGATTGTTCGTCTCTCCCTGATCTGGAATTTCCATTTGTGTTGGGTAGTTATACTATTCAAAATACAAACACAGATTAACCACTCACAATCTCAGAAACAATCACAATGGAAACGAATATGCCATTGCCATATCATATGAACAATATTTATCTCTGGAAACGTAATAGAGGCAAAAATGAGTTTAACCAATTTGGAATGAGTTTGACACAAGTAAAAAATGGGTTTAACTATTTTGTTATTTTATTTTCTTCTTTTGATTTTTTATTCTTAAAATTATAAAGGATACATGTCAAATTAATGATGACACATCAGTTATAAGCAAAAGGTTTCTCCTCCTTTACATGTAAGGTAACACACCTCTCTCTCTCTCTCTCTCTCTCTCTCTCTCTATATATATATATATATATATATATATATATTGGGAAAAGTGTAAGGAAACAAAGATATGTTCATACTATTCAATATCTTCTCAAAAATAAATATTTTTAATCAACTTCACAGCTGACGTATTTTACAATTTTATAAGCATGGTTTTGACCTATCGAAAATCTGTAGTAATTAATACTGCCTTTGTTTAAAAAAAAAAATGTCACTTTTGGAGAACCGTGACTCACAAATCATGGTTCCCAAAAGCGACATCTTTTTTTAGACAGAGGGAGCAAGTAAAAATGGAAAGCGCCCAAGACTCGCCTGATAGAACTTTCACTAGTAAAATAAATTTGAAATAATCTGATTTATATGTCAATTTCCACTCTCTTTTTTCTTGAGATTTTAGATGTTTTAATGTGACATATGCTGAAAGTAATATGGTTGATAGGCATTCTTTCTTGCCTTGAGAAAAAAAAATATACTTTATCCGTCTTATAAAACTTGTCCACTTTAAAAACTGTGACTTACAATAAAATTTTAGTTGTAACAAATTCATCGACAAGTTTTATTTTGTTACTATAGTTTATAGATGTAATATATACTCCCTCCCTCCCATAAAATTTGTTCACCTTGAGAACTATGACTCACAAGGTACTTTTTCTTAGTTACATCTGTAAATAGAGACAAACAAATGACAACGAGTTGAATTGGTCATATCCATGACACTATGATCACATGAGTTAAGTGTTTGATAAAATGATTCATCAACATTTATCATATACTAACCAAGTGCCTTGTGGTCTAGTGGTATTTCTTCTACCTCTAAAGTGAATGGTGAGAATTCGAATCTCCAAACAAACAGAGTGGGTTTGTGAATTTCTTATTAATAAAAAAATTAAAATAAATAAATTGTCATATACTATAACTTAAAATGGTCATGAAATTGTATACTTTTCTAGCTATCACAATAATATTGTTTATCTGGTGTAAGAAATGCACCACATGATAGCTCACTAGTAGGTACCTGCTAGTGTTGGGCATAGCTTTAGGGGTTGTTTGGTATACGTTTTGTATTTGGTATTTTTGTTTTTGTCGGGTACTGTAATAGTGAACAGTGGAAAAAACATGTTTGATAAAAAAATCTTTTGTTTTGCATAGTGCCGAAACGTTTCTTGAATAGTAACCAAAAATCAAAACACCAATTTGATATTTTTACATATTTCAGTACTGTAGCAACGGATAGTGTAGCAATGAACAATAATATATATATATTTAAAAAAAAAACTCTTAAATGACAATTTTAAACTAACCATTATATTTTTCAAACTTGTCACAGTTGTTTTTCCAGACATGCCGTCATGTTTTTGCTTCAAAAAATCTTACAACAAATAGACATTACCAAACATGTTTCCAATTACTATTCAAAATACTCTATAACAAAACACTTATTTTGTTTTTGGTTAAAACAAACGCCAAAAATAAAACGCGAACCAAACATAGCCTTAATTGTTTTCGTTTAAGTTTGACACGATTGCTCAACCACTTAAGTATCAGTTAGGGCGTTAGTTACTTTCGCATTAATTACCTAATTTGTAATTTACCTATAGAGTTTTTTGGGATGGTCTACTAGTTGTAATTCAGGAAAGGACTTAACAACACCTACATGCCATCCATTACTAATACTATATCCCAATTGCTCCCTTGTGACAAAATTCTTAACTTATTTGGTGTGAAAATAGTTTAAATATGGGATGCGGAAGCTTTTAGTTGATTTTAATTGTGATTAACTCCTTTAATGACCTAGATAAGATTAATAGGTCAACTTGCCCAATTTATGATTAAATTATCTGATTAATTAACCATCCACAATCACAAATATTAATACTGAAAAGTAAAGAAAGTAGAGTTATAGAGATTGCACTAGGATTTTTAGCGAGGAAAACCCAGTTGGTAAAATAGACCAACTGTCTGCGTGGGAAAAACCTAATAGACTGTGCAAGCCAAAATAAACAGATCCACTATATTTGAAATAAAGAACACTGAACTTTGATTTAGGCTCACACCCTATCGTTCTACCAAACACTAATCGCTAACAATCCTCTAGCTTTGCGACGTCCCGTCCAATATCACTTGTCCTCAAGCTTATTCTTAATCTTTGTAGAAGTGTTGCAGGTAAATCAAACAACACTCCTTGAATGCTTTGATCCTTTCAAAGTGTGCTCGTTTTTACTTCTATTCTTCAATATCTGAAATCTATGTAAAAGTAGATCTGTTATGTCAGAATCTCTGAATCTTCAGTTAAGTTCCAATTCCGATGAGATAGAGAACAACACCACCAAATTACTCATGAATATATGTGGATGCTCTTAAAAATATAATCAGATTAATCAGGTTTGATTTTCTGAAGAATATCTGTCTAAAGGCTTTCTCAGAATATTTAATTAATGTTCCTTAAAGCCATACCTCAATAATGAATGAATGAGGTATTATATAGAAGTTTGGAAGACTTAAGCATTCTTGTAAAACAAGTAGAATTCGTGAATGGGTTATGGAAAGAAGTCTGGTCCAAAAAGGAATCAAAACGGATAAGGAAAATTAAGTTTCTAAACTGATCAGGAAGCCTTGAACCGGTTCAGGATTTGTTGAACCGGTTCAAGATGGCCAGAGTGAATTTTGAAGTTCCTTTTTGACTCTTGAACTGGTTCAGATTTTCTTGAACCGGTTCAAGATGATCAGTCCTGAATGTTCATAAATCTATAGATGTTGGACCTGTTCCCTTAATTCTCGAACTTGTTCCCTCCAATGTTTAAACCTGTTCCCTTAATTCTCGAACCTGTTCCCTCCAATGTTTGGACCTGTTCCCTTAATTCTCGAACCTGTTCCCTCAGATGTTTGGACCTATTCCCTTAATTCTCGAACCTGTTCCCTCAGATGTTTGGACCTCTTCCCTTAATTCTCGAACCAATTCAATTTGGTCTAAATTAATTTCTCTCTCAAAGACATCCAAAAACTTCTTTAGTGTCCTCATTAACTCACAAAACTTCCTAAAGTATTGTTCTCATCATTCGGAGTGTAGTAAACCATAAACACTTTAACTTCTTCAAATCCGCATCCAATCTTCAATCTTGAATTTTTTTTAATCTAAAAATTATAACTCGATCGGACTTATTTTGATAATGAAATTAGCCAATTACAAAATATATATCTCACAATCTTCCCATTTGACAATTTCGTGACAAAACCCTAAAAACAACATGTAATCTATCCAAACAGAAAAATCAAATTACAATTTGTCAAAGGAATAAACAATGGAATTTTTTTTTCTTGAATTAACCTCATGAAGCTTCATCACTTGTAACAACCTGTAATCTGCACATTATCTCAAACACAACTACCCGTAAAACTTAATCAAGAAATTAAATACAAGCATAAAATAGCAATGCTAATAATGGCTGATAATCAATGCAATATAATGTAAAGCAATGATCAAATTGTTCTCCCCCTCAATGCAAACCCCCTCCCCCCCCCCCCCCCCCCCGGCCCAAATGATATTAATCTCAACTCTCTCCCCCTTTTTGTCACAAATTAGTAAAGGAAGAAATATCTTAGAAGTAGGAATCAACCAATCATATAGAACTTGTAAATTGAATCCAATAAGAATGTAGACTCCACAAGACTATATGAAAAACATATTTAACCAATAAATCAAATAATAAATCAATGATATCACATATCCGTAGAAATCAAACAATCAATATATGCAAAAAGACCATTTTTTTCTTCTCTGTGCTCCATTTTTCTTTTTGCATACTGGCGACTTTCACGCTTCTGGTCAACTAGCTCTTTTACTATGTCTTTGTAATGCATCTTATCATAACAATAGACGCCGATAGATTTCCTAAAATGAGAAAACTTAGGAGCATCTAATGGCTTAGTGAGAATATCAGCCAAATTCTGATCAGTATGCACTTTTTCCAAACACACGACATTTTGTTCAATAAGTTTCCTAAGAAAGTGATGTCGAATGTCAATGTGCTTAGTTTTAGAATGCAAAACTGGATTCTTTGAAATATTAATTGTACTAGTATTATCACAAAAGATAGCAATAGTACCTTGATCAACTCCATAATCCAGAAGCATCTGTTTCATCTAAATCAATTGTGTGCAATAACTTTCAGCAATAATGTATTCAACCTTACAAGATGATAAGGATATGCAATTTTGCTTCTTGCTGTACCATGAAACAAGATTAGTACCAACATAGAAACAACCACCTGAAGTACTGTTTCTATCATCCTTGTTACCAGCCCAATCAACATCAGTATAGCCTACAATCTTAGAGTTAGATTTAGAAGAATAACGCAATCTATAATTCAATGTACTATTGACATAACGAATAATGCGATTGACTGCAAGAACGTGTTGTTCGCTAGGATTAGCTTGATACCTAGCATAAACACCTACACTAAATGAAATATCTGGCCTACTTGTTGCTAAATATAACAAACTACCAATCATACTCCTATACAAGGAAGGATCGACCTTGTTAGGATCAGAATCTCTATCTAATTTAGATGAAGTACTCATACGAGTTTGCACATGCTTTGAATCATTCAAACCAAATTTCTTGACTAGCTCCTTTGCATATTTTAATTGAGATATGAAAATTCCATCATCAAGTTGTTTCACTTGGAGACCTAGAAAGAAAGTTAGTTCACCAACCATGCTCATTTCAAAAGTATTACTCATATCCTTAGCAAAATTATGAACAAGGTTATCACAAGTAGCACAAAAAACAATATCATCCACATAGATTTAAGCAAAAAGAAAATATTTTCTTTCCTGAAAATAAACAATGTTTTATCTGCTCCTCCTCTTCGAAAGCCCTTGTGCATTAGATAAAAAGTTAATTTTTCATATCATGCTCTGAGTGCTTACTTTAAACCATAAAGAGCCTTTTTAAGATGAAAAACATAATGAGGATTATATGAATTAATAAAACCTTTTGGTCGTGCTACATAAACTTCTTCCTGCAATTGTCATACTTTTCCTTTCCACTACACCATTCTATTGTAGTGTTTTAAGTGCAAAAAATTCATGCTTAATGCTAAATTTATCACAATATTCAATAAACTCCTTAGGTTAGAATTCATCTCCATTATCGCTCCTAATTCGAGTAATTCGATATCCCTTCTCATTTTGAATTAGTTGGCAAATAGACTTGAAATTCGCAAAAGCATCAAATTTTTCTCGTAAAATGCATTTAATGTAAATTTAGAAAAATCATCAATCATAACAAGCAAATATATCTTTCCTCTAATGCTATCAGGTGTTATGCAACCTATCAAATTCATATGAATCAATTCTAAAGGTTGAGAAGTAACTTTATGAATAAGTCTCTTATGTGACACTCTAGTTTATTTTCCCAATTGACATGGACCACATATTTCATTCTTAGGCATTTTTTACTTAGGCAAACCTCGAGTAAGATCATTATTAGACAAATTCACCAAATCATAAAAATTCACAGGACCAAGTTTTTTATGCCATAAAATTGCCTCATCAGTAACTGCAGAAAAATACATATGTGAAGGATCTGAAAACATAACATAACTATTATTAGAAATTCTAGTTCCTTTCAAAACATATTCACCTTTTTCATTAGTTACAAAACATCCTTATTGAGTAAAATTGACTTGAAACTTCTCATCACAGATTTAACTAATACTCAACAAATTAGCAGCTAAACATTTAACATATAGAACATTTTTTAACTCCCCAATTCCTAGAAATTTGATCTTACGTTCACCACTTATACTAGAAGCATTACTATCACCAAAAGTAACTGTTCCAACTGAGCATTCCTTAAAAGTGATAAACAATGTTCTATCTCCTGTCATATGCCTAGAGTAACCACTATCAAAGTACTAACCACATGGACCTAGTGCTCTAAGTGCAGTGTGCATGGCAAGGTATTTAAAATTCTCTTTCTTTACCCAAACAATTTTAGATTTATTATGCAATAATTTCCGTATTGTTCTAGGCAAAGTATCATAAGGCTCAAAAGTTTTTTCCATTTTCTTCTTTTTATTAGAACTTTCCAGATCTTTCAATTTCTTCCCAAGTTCAATTTTTCTTTTCTGACACTTATACTTGATGTGCCAATTTTCACCACAAAAATGACATGCTGAAATAAGTTTGGGAGAATTATTAATAACAGAAGGTTTGGTTTCAATTTTCACAAAAATATCTTTAGATTTTTTAAAATACAAATCCTTTGAAGTTGAAGCCAATTCTTTGTTATTATTAATATTCTTAACTATTTTCAACTTATCAATTTTGCAAGTGTCAATGTCAAATTTTTGAAAAGACTGTTTTGATTTAATAAACTCACTATTCAAATTATCAATTTTAAGTTCAAGTGATTTATTAAATAAATTTACCTGTTCAAGCTTTTTTTCCAAAAAATCAACCTTATGAAGAAGATTCAATTTTT
Source organism: Cornus florida (assembly GCF_030987335.1). Lineage (NCBI taxonomy): Eukaryota > Viridiplantae > Streptophyta > Magnoliopsida > Cornales > Cornaceae > Cornus > Cornus florida. Next base: position 52,244,949 of record NW_026775574.1, on the reverse strand, counting down.
TATGGCGAATTTCTTCCAAATTTTTATTAGAGAAAGAAACTTCTAACTTATAAATATTCTTTATCAAGTTCCCCAACATTCAATTTCTCTAACAAATTTTAAAAACCTAATTTAAACTTTGACTACTCAATTTGCATGCTTGTGACAAAATCAAAAATAGAAGTTAAAGGCAACAAATCAACAAAAGATGAATTTTCAGACATGATGCAAAAAATCACAATAAATCAACAAATATGATCTACTCAGTATATCGAGTAACCCTTTCTGATACCAAATGTGAAAATAGTTTAAACGCAAGATGCGGAAGCTTTTAGTTGATTTTAATTGTGATTTAACTCCTTTAATGACCTAGATGAGATTAATAGGTTAACTTGCCCAATTTATGATTGATTAAATTATCTGATCAATTAACCATCTACAATCACAAATATTAATATTGAAAAGTAACACAAGTAGAGTTAGAGAGATTGAACCAGAATTTTTAGCGAGGAAACCCTAGTTGGTAAAATAGACTAACTGTTTGCGTGGAAAAAAACCTCGTGGACTGTGTAGTACAAAGTAAACCGATCCACTATGTTTGAAACAATATACACTGAACTTTGACTTAGGCTCACACCCTATCGTTCTACCAAACACCAGTCGCTGACAATCCTCTAGCTTTGCGACATCCCGTTCAATAGCACTTGACCTCAGGCTTATTTTTAATCTCTGTAGAAAGGTTGTAGGTAGATCAAATAACACTCCTTGAATGCTTTGACCCTTTCAAAGTGTGATCGCATTTACTTCTGTTCTTCAATATCTGAAATCGATGTAGAAGTAGATTTGCTTTGTCGGAATATTTGAATCTTCAGTTAAGCTCCAATACCGATGAGATAGAGAATAACACCACTAAATCACTCATGAATATATGTGTGTGCTCTAAAAAATATAATCAGAATAACTAGCTAGTTTAATTTTATGAAGAGTATCTCTCTAAAGGCTTTATCAAAATATTTAATTGATGTTCTTTAAAGCCATACCTCAATAATGAATGAATGAGGTATTATATAGAAGTTTGGAAGACCTAAGCATACTTGTAAAACAAGTAGAATTTGTGCATAGGTTATGGAAAGAAGTCTAGTCCAAAAAGGAATCAAAACGGATAAGAAAAATTAAGTTTCTAAACTGATCAGGAAGCCTTGAACCGGTTCGGGATTTGTTGAACCGGTTTAAGATGGCCAAAGTGAATTTCGAAGTTACTTTTTGACTCTTGAACCTGTTCAGTCTTTCTTGAACCGGTTCAAGATGACCAATCTTGAATGTTCATAAATCTGTAGATGTCGAACCTGTTCCCTCAGATGTTTGAACTTGTTCCCTTAATTCTTGAACCAGTTCAACTTGGACATAATTAATTTCTCTCTTAAAGACTTCCAAAACTTCATAAGTGTTCTTACTAACTCACAAAACTTCCTAAAACATTGTTCTCATCATCCAGAGTGTAGTAAATCATGAATACTTGAACTTCTTCAAATCCGTATCCGATCTTCAATTTTGAATTTTTTTGAATCGACAAATTACAACTCGATCGAACTTGTTTTGATAATGAAATTACCCAATTACAAAATATATATCTCACATTTGGAAATTCAATTTTTTTATGATATTGAAGTTTTAATAGTTTTTTATTATATTCTGAGTAAAGTTTTAAATATATCCTTGTTAAAAGATAAAATAATACTTCAAAATTACTGTACTTGTTTATGCTGTATTAGGTAGGAAGGAAGGAAAAGGTATGGAGAGAAAATAGGTAGGAAGTAACGAACGTTCTTTGTTAAATAGAGTTGAAACAAGGAAAGAAAGGAGAATAGAAAGTATAACACACCTTTCCTCCTTTACAAATTTTCATCCATAAAAAATGGGCAGAAGACTCGGAAGAAGGCAAGTGAACTGTTATAGAAATTTTAATTAAATGTTATCCTAAATTATACAAGATTTAAATTACAATATTATAACTATTATTGGATATATTGGTAAAAATAATTTAAATTTTTTCTCTTCTTTTCACTCAATAAATTATGAGTTTATTCTATCCTTTTCTATCCAACTGAACAAATTAAAAGAAGGAAATATATCCGTAGGGATGTATCATCTATCCCTTATTCTCTCCCTTCCATTCAATTTTTTTCTTTCTTATCAAGAAGAGCATTAGTTAAAAGAATAATTTGGAAATGTTATAAAAACTAGTACATTTATTTTTAGAATGTACATGTATTTTGGGATGGATACGATCCTTTCCTTAGGACATCTCTCTCCTGCTCACTCCAAAATTAATCTAAAGGCTAATATTAAGACACATTATTTGCCACATATCCCTCTCCCTCTTTTTCTCTCTCCTCAATCTATCTCTCTCTCTCTAAATCTTAGATACAAGACCAATTTTTTCTCTTCCCTTTTCAATAAATCTCTCTAAATCTCTCTCTCTAATTTTTTTCTTCCCTTCTCTTACAACAACCTACTCTTTCTCTCAAATCATGAACTTTCTATTTCCGACCTGAACCAGAACACATAGTTGCCATGTTTGGCCACTTGTCGACGCCATGCTACACAATTAAATTATACATTAGTGATAAAATAAACTAAATTAAATGCATGAAATGTTGGAAATCAATCCCGGACACTAAACCCTACCTCGGGTTCCCCAAAACCCTTAGGTATTAAGAAACGAAATAATAATAATAATAATAATAATAATAAAATATTTAAAATAATTTTAATAATAATAATAAATAAAAAATAAAAATGATGGGAAAAAAGAAAAGATGATGGAGTCATCACATTATAGAATAGCCTCCTGCTCTCTCCCGATTGCCTCTGACTTCCCCATTATAAATTTAATGGAAAAATGCTTCACCATTATATATTTAAAAGAAAAATTATAGAATATCTTAATTATATTACACATAAATTAAAATATATTTAATAAAATTTACTATACATAATTTACATTTTGTAATTTTTTAAAATAATTAACATTAATTTGATAATTTGGAAATTTCAAATTAATTTGTAAATTTGAAGGGAGAGAATATGAAAAATTTATGTAAAATGTACAAAAGTTATATATTTGTCTCTATATGAAAATCTTGATGGGTAAATTGGTCATTTCAAGTATTAAAATAAGGTTACAAAAATAAGTCGTTTATCAAATTAAAGGATGGAAATGACAAATCACAAGCTATTGACTAACGCTAAATGAGGGCAGTAATCGATAACACAAATATGAGTACGTGTGAGTTTAGATTTTCACAAACTTTGCATCCACTGGTATAGGGTGTCGGTATGATTTACCTATACTAATGCCAATTTTTATTTTTGTAACCTATAATCCCAATACCCAATTCACTTTGTATAGAATATAAGTTGTTGATATGACTTAATTTTTTTCCTACTGAAAAAAAAAAAAAATAGTAATTTTCTCAAACCATGGACCACATCTGAAGATAAGGTTTTTCACTCTGTCCATCCTCCCACTGAACATCTAATTCTGAAAAGAATTGACCCTGACAGTGGTTTTAAAGTGGAAACCAAGGCTTATAGCCAACCCAGAATAATTGATCCATCTTGTAATGCTACTAAAAAGGACATTTCTCATGTTTACAGGCAGAACAATTATACTAATGTTTACTTACAAACGATAGGGTCCCAGCTTGGGAGAATTGAAACGGGAATTGACACGGTATTAAATACAATGGCTTAATTATCTTATTGTTAATGCTTTTTAGGTGCTGGTAGCATGATTATTATCATAATTATGTAATGAACAATATGAATATTATTCTGTCTAAATTATATTTATCCCAGATTCAATTATGGGTCGTCCAAAAGTCGCGTTGGAATGTTTAACCCGTTTTTGCATTAGATTGCTGCACAGGGTATTGTTTCCAGTAAATCGTTGACAGACGAGTAATAGAATCTCTCTTAAGCAGAAAGACGACAGAATAGTAACTTACTGTTCACTATATAATATTATAATATTTATACTATGCAGACCTTAAAGCATTAACAACAATTAACAGACATGTTACAACCATCTTCTTCCTCCTCCTCAGGAGTACAAGAAAACCAGAATTCAGAACTGGTAAAAAATACGGAAGTAGTGGAATGGACCAATGTTCAAAATAAATTGAACAGATGGACTATCCCTCCAGTAAGTGCAAAAAGTATTTACAAAATTGGAATGCTTAATTTAACTGATCTATGGACTATCAAGACCATGGAATAGACCATGCAATTAAGCACTAAGGATACAATAATTAAGTTATTGTCTTCCCGTGACCTTCAGAGGCACATGCACAAATACAAGTACATCCATATAGGTTTAATTCAAATTGCTTTTAAACCTTTAACCTTGTTAGGTATGGATGCTTGTATTCAAGCAACCCTTCGGGATGCTCGCTGTCTGAAATTTCACCCATCCTTGATGGGTGCACTGGAAACCAGTCTATGTCATGGACCGGTTTATTTTAATGTCTATCCTAGTCTGAATTTATCTTTGACAGATAAAAATATCCATGAGGCAGTTAGTCTTAGGGTTCAGACTTATGGGTATGATTACTTACCTGGATCGGAAGTGATAAGTGTTATTTATCGCATCCATTACAAAGTACTTGATACTATGTGTCCCAATGCCATACGCAAAGACTCTAAAGGAGTAACAGCGTTATGGGATACCAACATGTACACATCAAATGTTGCCACAAAAAGGATGATTCCTTGGAGTGAGATCACATTTCCTGAACACTGGACGATTTTTAATGCCGTTCCAGCACAGCCAATTGCTAATCATAGCTTAGACTGTGTTATTCAGGACCAAGATGGTGATGTTTTTCTAAATTTCAGAAAATCCATTGATCTATCCAGATCTACATCATCTAAAGGAAGTCATCTTCCTTATCATGTTTCTTGTCCTCCTTCTCGACATTCGATCTCGTCGGATTACCGAAAGGAAGAACTCCCTGAAGCAGTTGGTTCCAAACTCAAGCTGAAAGGAATACAGCAATCTCAGAATCAAATTCCAAGAGGAGTCTACGAGAAAGCACCAATAGGTATGTCTCGTCGCCAATTCGGAATTGAATTCAGCCCAACTCCATCTAAATTCATTAAGTCTCTAGATTTGAAAACTCATTCAAATGGCTCCAAATAATTATATAACAAAGATCAAGTCAAGTCCATGCCATATATCAAGTCAAAAATTAGTTCTATGCATGCTAAGATACATCATTAATTTTCCAAATCAACAAGAGACATACATACAACTTGTATTTCATACAAAAGCAAGTAAATATACTTGGAAAATAAATTATAACACCCCCTATCTCACTAGAGAAGATTCTCTCTATAATCCATGGCAAATCAACTCAAAATGGAAAACCCTTCAAGGGTTATGAAGAGGAGGATGAGGGGAACAAAAAGTGTTACAAGCTTCATAGTCTAAGGTGAGTGGAAGGGCCTCAAAAATCAAGGTTAAAGCTTAAGGCTTTAAGCTTCTTCCATAGAGGCTAGGGTTCTAATGTTAAGGATAATAAAAAATGTGAGGGACATGAAATATAAGTGGAGGATTTAGAAGTCCTCCACTCACTAGGTGAACTAGCACCATGGTCAACAGTCACATACACATGCAAGACCACATTTGGAGCCTACATTTGTCACAAATTAATGGCTCCTTCCTAGGCTAAATCTCAAGCCCACACTTGTCAACCATCCAAGCCAACAAGTGCACCTATCCTAGGCTAACAAGTGGGTGAATCTCCACCCTCCACATGTCATCATCCAAGGCATCAAAGTGTCTCCACACAAATGTTAACAAGTGGACCAATGAGAGTCAATATCCAAGTCAAACTCCACATCTTCCACGTCACTCAACATCCTCCCGATGAGGATGATTGTTTTCTCATTAATGTGTTAGATGAAGTGGTCAAAGAATCTCTCCCCTTCATTCTAAGCAAGGATCCCTTTGAAACTTGCATGTCTCATTTTGACTTCGCAAACTTTATTATCAACTAATCCATCCAACAAGTAAATTCTTTGCTCCAAGTTGGTGCTATCGTGGACTTTCCCACTTGGAAAGTGCCAAGAGAACCACTTCCTCAACTATCCAGCACTCCTCTAGTACCTTCATTGAAATCTCTACCACAACTTGAGTTAAAGCCACTCTTGGCCTACCTCAAGTATGTATTTCTTGGTGCAAATAAAACTCTTCCAGTCATCATTGCATCGGACCTTTCAAAGGACCAAGAAAATAGCCTTTTAGCGGTGTTACAAGAGCACAAATAAGTTATTGGCTGAGCAGTGGCTGATTTGGAAGGAATCGACCCCTCTATTTGTATGTATGGCATTCATATGGAGGACAACGCCAAACCTTCTAGAGAGGTGCAGTGCCAGTTGAATCCAAACACGAAGAAGGTGGTTATGAAAGAAGTGATCAAGCCACTAGATGCGGGAATCATCCACCCCATCTCAGATAGCAAGTGGGTAAGCCCCACTCAAGTTGTTCCCAAGAAATCCAACCTCACCGTTGTTGAAAATTCAGCAGGAGAACTCATGCCGCAATGCACCACCACCGGGTGGCGTGTGTGCATTAATTACCGAAAACTCAAATCTACCACTAGGAAGGATCATTTTCCACTCCCATTCATTGATCAAATCCTAGAGAGGCTCGTTGGCCAAAGCTACTACTTTATTCTTGATGGTTATTCTGGCTATAACCAAGTGGTAATTGATCCTCAAGATCAAGAGAAGACCACATTCACATGTCCCTTTGGAACTTTTGCTTATAGACGCATGCCATTTGGGCTATGCAATGCATCAGCAACTTTCCAAAGATGCATGATGTCTATATTTTCTAATATGGTCGAAAAGTTTTTGGAAGTATTCATGGATGATTTTTCTGTCTTTGGATCTTCCTTTGACTCATGTCTCCATAATCTATCCCTTGTGCTTCAAAGATGAAAGGAGGCAAATCTGATTCTAAGTTGGGAAAAAAGGTCATTTCATGGTCCGAGAAGGCATTATCTTAGGACACGTTATTTCTAAAAGGGGAATTGAGGTCGACAAAGCAAAAGTCAAATTGATCTCTAACCTTCCTCCTCTATATTCTGTCCGACAAATCCGTTCCTTTCTGGGTTATGCCAGCTTCTATCGCCACTTCATCAAAGACTTTAGGAAAACATTCTGGCCCTTGTGTAATCTTCTATCCATGGATATTCACTTCAACTTTGATGAAGCGTGATTGGAAGCTTTCAAGAAGCTTCGTACTCTTTTCTATTTAGCCCCAATCATGAAACCGCCTAACTGGTCTCTTCCATTTGAGATCATATGTGATGCATTCGATTATGCATTAGGTGCGGTTTTGGGCTAGCTTGTGGACAAGCTACCTACTATGCTAGTAAGACACTTTCTGATGCCCAATTGAATTACACCACCACTAAAAAAGAGTTGCTAGCTATGGTGTATGCCTTGGACAAATTCCACTCTTACCTTCTTAGGTCCAAGGTCATTGTCTTTTCGGACCATGCCGCATTAAGGCATTTGCTCACAAAGAAAAAAACCAAACCCCAGCTAATTCGATGGATACTCTTACTCCAAGAGTTTGATATTGAAATTCAGGATAAAAAAGGGACAGACAATGTTGTAGTCGACCATCTCTCTCGTCTACTCATTGAGAAATCTTCTGAATTTGCTACAGTTCGTGATTCCTTCCCGGATGAGCAACTGTTTCAGATTTCTAATACAAATCTTCCTTGGTTTGCGGATATTGTCAACTACCTTGCGGTAGGAAAAATTTCGTCCAAATGGTCCAAACAAGAGAAAGACCGATTCTTTTCCTAAGTTAAAAATTTCTTTTAGGAAGATCCAGAATTATTCAAGTATTACTCGAACCAAATCATCCGGCGATGCATTCCTGAAACTGAATTCCAAAGTGTCCTCAATTTCTGCCACACTCTTGCATGTGGAGGACACTTATCTGCCAAGAAAACTTCTGATAAAGTCCTTCAAAGTGGATTTTATTGGCCCTCTCTGTTTAGAGATGCTTATAATTTCTGCAAGTCTTATGAGCGTTGCCCATGTCTAAAAGAGATATGATGCCCCTGACCCCCATCTTAATCATAGAAATTTTTTATGTGTAGGGAATTGATTTTATGGGACTATTTCCATCCCCTTATGGCTATGAGTATATTCTCGTAGTGATGGATTACGTGTCTAAATGGTAAGGCTAAGGCTACCAAAACCAATTATCATAAAGTTGCGGTCAAGTTCGCTCAATCGAATATCTTCAGCCGATTTGGTATGCCTAGAGCCCTCATCATTGACGGAGGTTCTCATTCTGTAACCGCTATCTCAGATCCGTCCTTCTTAAGTACTCCGTCACTCACAAGGTTGCCACACCTTACCACCCTAAACCGAGTGGTCAAGTGGAAGTATCTAATCATGAGATCAAGTATATTCTTAAAAAAAAATGGTTTGACCGGACCGCAAAGATTAGTCATTATGACTAAACGATGTGCTTTGGGCCTACCAGACAGCTTATAAGACACCCATTGGCATGTTACCATATCGACTTGTCTTTAGCAAAGCTTGTCATCTCCCGGTTGAGTTAGAGCATCGTGCTTTTTGGGCTATAAAACGGTTTAACTTTGATCTTAAGTAAGTCGGCTCTACTCGCAAATTGCAGCTTAATGAGCTTGAGGAAATTTGAAATGATGCGTATGAAAGTGACAAAATCTACAAGGCAAAAACGAAAGCATTCCATGATAAACACATTGACAATAAGTCTTTTGCCCCCGAACAGAAAATTTGGCTTTTCAATTCTCGGTTGCGACTCTTTCCCGGTAAACTCCGTTCACGGTGGGATGGTCTATATGTTATCTCATCCATCTTTCCTCATGGAGCCATTGAACTTCATGATCCTACCAATGGATCTCTCTTTAAGGTTAATGGCCAAAGGCTCAAACCTTATGTCGACGACATAGTCCCAACTCGAAAAGTGGAGAAAGTCCTATTAACGGACCCAATTTACAAGGACTAATGCACAATCGTGGTTCGTCCAGCTATCAACATTAAATTTAGCACTATTGGGAAGCAATTCTTTCAATTCCAAAGCTTCCATCTTCCAAAGTTGCCTTGGCCATTTTTCTGAAAATTAGGTAAGTATAGCTAAAATTTGAACTATTCCGGAATGGTCTCAATTTGCATTCCAAAAAGTCCCTTTAGGCTTACTTAGTCATTTTGAGGTCTTGGAATTAATTTCGGAATTTTTCAAGGTCGTTCGGCCACTTTTTTGAAAAATCCAAAAAATTACGGGAAATTCGGACCCCAAAATTAGCGCTTTTGTAAACGAGCTCCGATTCCCGTTCTGAGGGTTATACCAGGTGTCTAGGGTCCATAAGAGCTTAAGTTTCTAATTGGACAATTTTTAGATCCCGGCCTGGCCTCCGTTTGGCCAAAATGAAATTTCAGTCCCTGCTATATTTCGTGGGCGCCCGCCGCTTCTTGCGGGGGCCCGCCAAAGCCTGCTGAGTGCCTCAGCTGCACACCAGGCTTGCTCGGCACCTTGCCATGATGTTCCGCGGGCAGCCACCGCTTCCTGTGGGCGCCCGCTAAGCATCGGGATGTCATTAAAACCACCCATTTTCAAGGCGCCCATTTCCAACCTCTTAAATTCCCTCTCCCATTCTAGTCGTTCCAAACCCTTCATTGCATACCTCTTAACCCTTCTTCCTCTCCTTCCATCCTTTCTCACTCCCATCTTTCCCTCACCAATCTCAATCCATCTCTCTAGCATTCATCTTCTCTTACTCTTCCCCTTCATCTTGCACCAAGAAAGGCTTTGTTTGGCATCTCCATTTGGGTAAGTTGTCTTCCCCTCCATTCTTTCAAATTCTATATCTTGATGGAGGTTGGGTATTAATGTAGTGGAGGTTTGTGATTGTTTTAGGGCTAGTGTGTTTCATTTGCAGGACAAAATTTTTGGGTTTTCACCATTCTAATTTATCATTTGCTCTCTGCCTTTTTGTCTTGCACACCAGGTGTTTGGCAAATTGCCTGAACCAATTCCCTCTTCCAAATGGCTCCCAAAACTGCTTCTAAGCGTGCTCGCACCTCCAAAGGACCATCTGAGGAAGCTCCCACTCCAGATTTGGCTAATTGGCCCATTAAAATTGAAGCAAAATTTGTCATTAAGTATAAGTTTAAGGACAATCCAGAAACGGCATGGTCGGTCAAAGAATTGAAGGACCGCGACCTTAAAAATTTGTTCAAGCCATGCATTACAGCTTTCTATCAGCGTGTGGTCCAGCAGTTCTACTCGAACATGCTCTACTCATGTACGGAGCCGGGTGTTATTAGGACAACCATTGATGGCACGCCTTATGTGTTCATGACCTTGCCGCGGCTTTGGAGTGTCCTTTGACATCTCCTTTGGATGAGGAGGACTAGCCTCTCTATGGTGCTTTCCCTAGTGATGTGACTCTGCTAGACATTATCTATAACATGTGCCACAACAATTTTACTGGCACTCACACCTATCTTCCGTGCCGACTTTAGTTCTTGGACTCCGTCCTTGCCAAGAATGTTCTTCCAGTCCCCAATCACTCTGAACGTAAAGGAGTTTTTCTAAAAACCCTTTATGTGGCTGAAAAGGGGTATTGGTTTTGTGTTCCGCAACTCATTTAAGACCAACTTCTCAAAGTGTACAATAATCTATTTGTTAAGCAAATGGATAATGCCTTCACTTGAGCACTTCCTTTCCCGTATTTAGTTACCAAACTACTCAAGAACAAAAAATTCAAGGCACCCCATAATGAGGAGCAGAATACAGAGGTATTTGTTTATGATCTCAGTGCATGGAAGTTAAGCATAGTACAGCTCAAGACATCTCAGCAAGCACGCATTGGTGGTGCACCGAATTGGGGGGCTGCAAATGTCCTTGTTGTTGTTGCTGCTGCTGCTCTTGCACCTGTTGTGCCACCACCACGTGCCATATTGTGATACCCCCGGATTCCCGAATGCGGGTTGGCCAGGACCACGCCCGAATACCCAAAGATATCGAAAACAAAATCGGCAATAAACGAACACAGAGTACAAAAGAATAAAGAAGAATAAATAAAATGCTGACAAGAAACTAAAATGATAATCTAATAATAAATCTCAAAATATATTTCCATTAATTAATAAACTCTTCTGATATAACTGATCCTCCAAAATACAACTCGGGAATCCATACTGTGTGAACCCTTAGAAAATCCAAACTAAACAAATGACAGCAATAACTGTCTAAATCAGGAAACTGAATCATAAAGGAACTCCTATGTAGTATCGGAAGAATGAAGTAGACTGATCCCCGCTCAGCACGAATAACCTCTACTCTTGACGAACACCTGAAAAATAATGGCGGGTCAGGCTCACAAACAAGTTCTACTCTACTATAGTCCAAACAGAGATCCGATACACATATATATCCTAGTCAATCCAATAGTAACTAGTAGTCCGTATATATATATACACACACTAAAGGAACCTCACTAGACTATAGGGTTGTCTCAACCTGAATAGTAGGCAACATGCAAAACGCACATATAGTGGGCATGAGTACCTAGACCTACTAGGGTACACAACTACACTATATCTAGCTACACATCCCTGGCGATATACGCACCCTAACCATTGATCCTGAGACTCAAGCTCATATCATAGCACCATACTTATATATATATAATCTAGTAACCATCCTATCCAGTATAAATTAATCCTCCATAAGTCATTCAACTTGTTCAGCTGACCTGACTTGAATATAAGTAGGACTTAACATTTTAGTTAATCCATTCCCTTATATAATAAATTAATCCTCCATAAGTCATTCAACTTGTTTAGCTGACCTGACTTGAATATAAGTAGGACTTAACATTTTAGTTAATCCATTCCCTTATATAAAAAAGGTAAGACTTAACTGATAAATTAATCCGTCCCTAGAATGACACCGTCCCATACCGTTGCATTAAAACACACAATCCAACAATTGATGTAACGATTAAGGAACTACATCAAACAATCTAGAAATAACTATGATAATATGATATCAAGTTATCACAAAATAGGAATGACCTATTATTTATTTAAGCTTCCTATATCATATGTCCTACACAAACTAAAAGCATTCTCTATATCCAATTCATCATACACATTTAATCTCAATTGCTAAAACATTTTAAAAGATTAAATCCATTCATTTGTTTAAAACATTCAAATAGCAAGCATCATTATGATTGAGTCTATTTAAATTTATTTAAACCCAAACATAGTTCCTATTTAATGTTCAAGAATCCTAGGCATGTTTCTACGTTCCATCATTCCACAAATATGAAAAATACATAATTTAAAAATGTAAAAATTCACACCGAAAATCAAATCAAAATCATGCATTTATCAATTCATAACACAAGAACAGATATGAACCAAATTCATAAAACCTATGTTCTAATCCAATTAAACATGCATAATTATTTAATTTTATATGTTTAATAAATCCTGGAATTTCCTAGGCATGTACAGAAATACGAATCAAAGGGAAAGAGATAGAAGAAGAACTTGCCTTAAACTTTCGGATCGAAAGTTAAACTTCTTCTTCCTTAATCTTCTCTCTACAGGGTTTTTCTCCTCCTTCCTTCATTTTCCTCCTTCCTTCTCTAACTCTCTCCCTCTAGAATATATCACGTGAATATTTCTAGTCCCTTTCTACAACCTATAGCTATATATTTATAGGCTAAAAAAAATAACCCTAACCTTTTCCCCAATCCAAGTCAACTTAAAAAAAATAATAAAAAATAAAATATTAAAAAGGTAAGTAAAATATGTTACGTATATAATTTATGTAAATCTTTATTAAATAAATAAATTAAACACATCCCATTATTTATTATTAGATTATTCAATAATACATAAGTTACTATAATATTATAAAGTAACTTAAAACATAACACGTATCAAATCTGTGTATATTTTTATTATTTAAATATAAAACATATACATCAGATTAAATGTTATTACCCAAGTTACCATAAAAGTAATTAATAAATTACCCATTATTTATTAATGCATTATCCAATAATACTTAAGTTACCATAATATTATAAAGTAACTTAAAACATAACACGTATCAAATTTATGTATATTTTTATTATTTAAATATAAAACATATACATTAGATTAAATATTACTACCCAAGTTACCATAAAAGTAATTAATAAATTACCCATAATTTATTAATGCATTATCCAATAATATTTAAGTTACCATAATATTATAAAGTAACTTAAAACATAACACGTAACAAGTATATTTTTATTATTTAAATATAAAACATATACATCAGATTAAATATTACTATCCAAGTTACCATAAAAGTAATGAATAAATTACAAATTATTTATTAATGGATTATCCAATAATACTTAAGTTACCATAATATTATAAAGTAACTTAAAACATAACACGTATCAAATCTACGTACATTTTTATTATTTAAATATAAAACATATACATCAGATTAAATATTACTACCCAAGTTACTATAAAAATAATTAATAAATTATTTTCCCTTTTATATATGTGACGACTCAACTTTTTCAACCCGGTACGTCAGTAATGAACCGAAAGTTAATTCGATAACGAATCCGAAATGCGGAAGCAAATGATAAACCAAGGTTTTAAGAGATAGGAATCACTCCTAAGACACTAATGTGACCCTTCATGAGATCACGGGACTTAAAGAGAGCAAAAGCAGAAACTAAGGTAAAAAAGGACAAAATTCGTTATCAAAGGGGCAAAATGGTCAATTCACAATAAAAGAGAGAAACTTGACTCTAAACAAGTCAAACAAGGTGAATACAACTTAATGTAATCATTTCAAGACATTCCAAGAGGTTCTAAGAACATTGGCCAAGAATCCCACAAATTGCACTTTCCCGATTGAAGTGAAAACTGACACTAATTCACTAAAAAATGAATAACTTCCACTGTGTTCGGAATCTGAGAATGGCATAGATACCATTGGAATGCTGACTCAAAATCATTAATTTTAGGCTCAATAATCACCCCATTTGGATAAGGAACGAAGAAGTTATAGCCTTTCGAAGTTGGACTATCAGTGCTGAATTGAAATCTGGAAGTGCTGGTGCACAGGGGCTATTTTGGTTGACCGACTTAGAGTTTCGGTTGACCAAAACTTACAGAATGCTTTCTAAAGGTTGTTTTTTTTACTATTCATTTGATCTCAAAAAGGGATCGGTCGACCGAGATGGTGTTTCGGTTGACCGAAACTCCTCGAAATACTGTTGAAAGCTCCTCCAAACATGTTAAATTGCAATGGAACCTATAGGATACATTCTACCCACATGCATAGATCAAAAATTGATTCATTGTAAGGAAGATTCAACATATGAACATGTCAATTACAAGAATTTCATGTGGCAAACCTCCAAGATGGTTAAAATACATTTTTGAAGAAAAGATTGATATCAAAAGAGTATAGATGCAAAAGTAAACATACTTGGCCCTTGGCCTCTTTACATACACGCTTATAATGTCAAATGCAAATATTTAAGTATCATTACACGTCAAGAAAGTTACATAAGCTTCTAAAATACCATACATCCATGGTATGCAAAAATAGAATATCCAAAAGTAAAGCATGTTAAACACTTGCAAGTCAATATACAAAAATGTTCCAAATTGCTCATTAACCTCTAAGGATTATGAGCATCCAAGAACCTAGTCTCCTTACCTGAAAAATAACCCAAACCACTAGGGTGGGTAATTAAGTTACTCGTAGGTAGAAACATATGCGTATACCCCAAAGTTTCAATATCATTGCAAGATCAATATAGACGAATACAAGGGAGTATTCCACTTAATGTCTATGTTCAAGGTGTTCTAAGAAATTATCTTAAGCTAACTTAAATGAATCTAGCAACACAATATCAAAATGGATGTACTTAACAACATCAAATCGCATCAAACTAAAATTACAAGTTATAACTTAAACATTGATTGTCAACTTAGAATTGAATGCGAAATCAAAAAGTGGAATCCATGTAAATCTAAGCTCGGAATTCTGCCGAGACCTCAATGGTTGTTCCGGGCATTAACCCGCTGGGAAAACCACCGTAGTGCACACTATCTCAATTGGGGAGAACTCATACCTCCTGCACTAGAGCCAAACTCTAGCCATGTCACTTGTAACCATGTCTCAAGAGAATCGAAAATACATCAAGTTCAAAACTTATACATAATATTAAGGCATATATACCACCTTCCATTCACAAGTATTTTGAAACCACACAAACCATGTCTTAGGGTTCCAAGTCTAGAATGGCATAATAAATGACAAGTCTTTATCATGATATAATGTGCAAAATAATACCACTAACTTATCAACTTCAATTATGCCTCAACAACAAGTTTTATATGTTAATCTTAACATTTTAGCAATAAGCTTCTAAAATAATCACAATTACCAATAGTAATCTACTAGAGTGTAGGATAACATCACAATAGTATATTAATTCAAATCAATAAGAGTTCTATATGACATCAACAATCCTACTCAAGATACATACACAATATACATGATTAATCAATAAAATCCTAAGTTAATCATAAGGATTTCCTATAGTATGCAATACTACAATTCTAAAAGTATGTATACAATATATATTAAACCCCAAAGGTTTTTAAAACACTTAAAATATAAACATACTATCACCCCTACCTCAATAGAGAATTGAATCTCTATAATCCAAGCTACCAAGATTAAAATGGAAAACAAGTTTAGGGTTAACGAAAAGGAGAGTGAGGGGAAACTTTTGTGTTCTAAGGTCTTTGATCTAAGGTGAGTGGAAGGAAGCCAAAAATGAAGTCAAAGCTATGAACCAAACTTTTCTCCAATGGTGGCTAGGTTAGGGTTTTGAAGAACAAGTGTAAATGAAGGGGATGAAGGTGAAAATGGTGAGTGGAGGGTCTAGAAATCCTCCACTCACTATGTACTCTTACACTACCTCTCACACACACACAATGCAAGATTAAATCATGATCCTACACTTGTCACAAATCCAATGCTCCTTCATAGGCTCAATCTTAAGCCTACACTTGTCAACCATCTAAGCCAACAAGTGCACCAATCTTAGGCCAACATGTGGGTGAATCTCCACCCTCCAAATGTCAAAAGATTACACATCCAAATCACTCCACCCCATTGCCAACAAGTGGCACAATGAGAATATGACACTTGTCACATTTTCCAAAAATTGTAAAAAGGTCCTTTTTCAAAATATCTTACAAATTAAATTACAAAAAGGTCCCTAAGACGAAAAATAATTATTTTATGTAATTATACAAAAACCCCAAAAATAAGGAATAATTACAATAATGAATGCATCCATGCCCTTTATGAAAAAGTAAGCAGCTAGAATGTATTTTCTACAAAAGTAAAAATATAAATGTCATGGAAATCAAATATCATGAAAGCATGCAAAAACCAGAATCAAATCCATGCACAACAAGTGAGGTTATGCAAGGAAAAACGATAAACGGGAAAAAGATAAAATAGGGAAAAGACAAAATAAGAAAAAGACGAAAAAAGAAAATTGCTGAAAAAGAAAAAGGAGGAAAAAGATTGGGTCATTACAACTTACCCTCCTTAAAAGGATTTCGTCCCCAAAATCAAGTCGTACCTGAAAGAGAGAACAAATGGGGATACTGAGAGCGAACCTCCTGTTCGAGCTCCCAGGTAGCCTCCTCAACACCATGATGTCTCTACAAAACCTTAACCATTAGAATGGTCTTAGTTTGCAAAAATTATTCCCGTGAATCAAGAATCTGGACTGGACCCTTCTCGTAGGTCACATCCTCATCAACAATAACATTTGTCCACTATAAAATATGCGATGGATCCGGCTCGTACTTCCTCAACATAGGTACATGAAAGACGTCGTGAACCCTATCCAGGTCTGGTGGCAATACCAAACGGTAAGCAACTTCACCGACGCCCTCCAAAATCTGAAATGGTCCAATGAACCTAAGAGACAACTTGCCCATCTGCCAAAATCTTAGAAGTCCCTTCCATGGAGAAATCTTGAGAAAGACGTGGTCCCCTACCTCAAAAGATAAGGATCTCCTCCTCCTGTCAGCATAACTCTTCTGCGTGCTCTAAGCTGTATCCAACCGCTACCGAATCAACTTAATCTTCTCTATAGTCTCAAAGACTATATCGGGACCCAAGAAGACTATATCACCTACCTCGGTCCAACAAACTGGAGATCTGCAAGGTCTGCCATACAACGCCTCAAAAGGTGCCATACCAATATTGGTTTGGTAACTGTTGTTGTAGGCAAACTCAACCAAGGGTAAGTAGTCTTCCCAACTACTCCTAAAATCCAAAATGCAAGCACGTAGCATATCCTCTAATATTTGAATGGTACGCTCCGACTGACCATCAGTCTAAGGATGGAATGCCATGCTGAAATGAAGCCCCATGTCAAGAGCCTCCTGAAAACTCTGCCAAAAGTGAGACATGAACCTGGGATCCCTATCCGAAACAATGGATACCAGAACCCTGTGAAGCTTGACAATCTACCCCACGTATAGTCCACTAAGTTTCTCTGCATCATATGTCACTGCCATAGGCAAAAAGTGAGCCGTCTTAGTCAGTCAGTCAACAATGACCCAAACGGCATCATTCCCTGCCTTGGATCTCGAAAGTCCCGTTATGAAATCCATAGTGATGTGCTCCCACTTCTATGCTGCCACTAGTAGTGGTTGCAATAACCATGCTGGTCTCTGATGCTCTACCTTCACTTGCTGACAAGTAAGGCATTTAGCCACGAATTGAGAAACATTCCGTTTTATGTCTTTCCACCAAAACTGTCTCTGCAAATTATGATACATCTTTGTACCACCAGGATGAACTACGAGTCAAAAATGGTGAAAATCCCGAAGAACAATGTCATGACAAGACAGAGGAACAACGATCTTCCTTCTGTACTTGAGACCACCGTCTGAATACAAGGTCCAACCCTCTACATTCTCGCCACCTGAAATTCGATCATGGATGGATTTCATCTCCCCATCCTCCTATTGTGTCTCGATAACTCTGCTTACAAGAGCCGGTTGAGCCACAAGGCTAAACAAAATAACCAGTAAAACATCCTTATACAACTGTAAACCAAGATCTGCAAGCTCTTCTAGCATCTTCCATCTGTGAGTGGAAATGCTTGCAAGAGTACCCCGTGACTTCCTACGCAATGCATCGGCCACCACATTGGCTTTCCCCAGATGATACTGCAACTCAAATCGTTGTCCTCCATGAACTCAACCCATCTGCACTATCTCAAATTCAAATCCTTCTGAGAAAAGAGATACTTAATACTATTGTGATCGAAGAAACTTTGACCTTCTCCTCGTACAAATAATGTTTCCACCCCTTCAGGGCAAAAATAACTGCTGCCAACTCCAGATCATATGTCGGATAGTTTAACTCGTGAGTCTTCAATTGTTTAGACTCATAAGCAACCACCCACTCTGTCTGCATCAAGACGTAACCCAATCCTTGTCGCGAAGCATTACAATAAACCACGTAACCCAAACCACGTTCAGGTATGATCAAAACTAGAGCTAATGTCAATCTGACCTTCAACTCTAGAAAAGCAAAATCACAAGCCTCATTCTATATGAACTTGACTCCCTTGCGAGTAAGTCGAGTCATAGGTGCCACTAAACGAGAGAAATCCCGAACAAGCCTCCTGTAATAGCTGGCTATGCCAAGAAAGCTCCAAACCTCAAACACTATCTTTGGACATTCCCAATCCATCACAGACTCAATCTTCGACGGATCCACTGCAACACCGCTCCTTGACATGACGTGTCCAAGGAACTTCACTTCTGGTAGCCAAAATTCGCATTTCTCGAACTTGGCATACAACAAGTTATCCCAAAGGATTTACAACACTGTCCTTAAATGATACTCATGCTCCTCTACCGAAGCCGAGTATACCAGGATGTCATCAACGAACACCACCACAAATCTGTCAAGATAGTCACTAAACACACGGTTCATCAAATCCATAAAAGCTGCTGGAGCATTAGCCAAACCAAATGGCATCACTAGAAACTCATAATGGCCATACCATGTGCGAAAAGCGGTCTTGGATATATTCTCATCCTTAACCCTTAACTGATAGTAACCTGACCTCAAATCAATCTTCGAAAAGCATGTCGCTCCCTCCAATTGATCAAATAAGTCATCAATCCTTTGTTAAGGATACCTATTCTTGATCGTAGCATGATTCAACTTGCGATAATCGATGCAAAGTCTCAAAGACCCATCCTTCTTCTTTGCAAAAAGAACCGGTGCTCCTCATGGTGAAGCACTAGGACGAATAAAACCCTTAGCTTTCAAATCATCCAACTGACTTTTCAGCTCATCAAGCTCTGCCGATGCCATACGATACGGTGCCATAGAGATGAGCGTTGTACCAGGAATGACATCAATGGCAAAAACAACTTCCCTTAAAGGAGGTGACTCTGTTAGTTCCTCTGGAAAGACATCAAAAAAATCCTCAACAACTACCGAAAGAACACTGCCCAAACTGCTATCCTCGTCAACTAGCAAACTAGCCAAGTAGGATCTATGGCGACTCCAGTCACCAATGCCGAAAACCATCGCTGGGTGGGAATCGCTCCGATCTCCCATAAAATGGAAACAATCTCCTTTGGGAGTGCAAACAAACACCCTCCCGTGGAAGCAATCGATCGTAGCCCGAAAGAATGACAACCAATCCATCCCGAGAATGACGTCAAAGCCCATTATGTCAAGAACAACTAAATTGAACTCTAAGGTCTTCCTAGCTATTTCAATAGCACAACCCTGACAAACACGATCCAAAGATACTGGACCCCCAACTGGTGTGTCAACACAGAGAAGACTATCCCGAAGTGTGACCTCCAAACCCAATGAATGTGCAAATGATGCAAAAATGAAAGAATGTGATGCACCTATGTCAACAAGAACTCGTGCCTAAGAACTGAAAACTAGAAAGATACCTTAAACTGAAGAGGTGCCTGCGGAAGCAGCCGCCTGTGGAAGAGCGTAGGCTCATCCCTGAGTCCCTGAGCCCTGCTGTGAACTGCCCTGATAGCTTGACTAATGTGTAGAAGCAGTAGGTGTAGAACCCCTGGCTAGATAAGTGCTAACTGGCGCCACAGGCTGTGGTGCCTGAGGAACTCTGAAACCAGACTGAACCACTACAGACTGGGCTGGTACCATCTGTGAATCTGTGCCACCACGTGACTTATTCAACAACTTTGGACAATCCTTCCTAAGATGACATGGCCACTTATAATAGAAGTAAGCTCCCTGCCCTGTTTTCGTAGAAACTGAAGTCTGACTGGCCTGTGCCCGAAGCTGTGGGCAGCGAGGCTTGATGTGCCCCGGCTACTGACAATGATAACAAACCACACCCTGGGCTGATCCCGAAGATACAAGAACTGTGGGTGCAGAACGATTTTGCTGCGATGCCCCTAGTGAGTAAGTATTGTTCCTTATCCTGGCCTTCTTTCACTAACTCCCGGAAGATGATGGATTGTCTCCGTGAGGCTACTTATGTGAACCCCTGATCCGTAAATGATCCCGTTCCTCCACTTCTAGCATAGCCCTCTGGACTACTTCTCTGTAAGTCCTCAAATCAAGAATCGAGACCTGTGGCCTGATCTCCAGATATAGCCCATCCTGAAACTTCATTGCCCTGGCCTCGTCTGTTGTTACCATATCCTCAGCATAACGAGAGACAGAAGTAAATCATGTCTCATACTCAATGACACTCATAGTGCCCTGATAGAGACCTGTGAACTATGTCCTCATCTCCTACCTCATAGCCTTAGGAAAGAAGCGCTCGAAGAACAAATCTCTGAACTCATTCCAAGTCATCAACTGAATATTATGGACATTGGTCATAGACCTCCACCAAATATCTACATCTCCCATGAATATAGAGGATGACAAAAAAATCCTCAACCTGTCTGTAGGTACCGCCATACTGTCCAACTTGTGAACCATAAGGTCCAACCAAGCTTCTGAGACTAGCGGATCTGAACTCCCTGCAAATGGATCAATCTTGACCCTCTGTAGTCGCATAAAGTACTCTAGTGCCTTATTGACTATTGGTGCCAGTATCGATGCCGGTGCCGGTACAGGAAACTGTATCCCTGCCACCTGCCTGCTTATCAACTCCTGTAAGGATTCAGCGATCCCCTGATTGATTCCCTGAGCCACTCGCTCCTCATAAGTCGGTGCCTGTGGTGGATTAGCATCCACGCCACGAACTGGAATCCTGCGCCTCCCCGGACCCCTCGTGAACTCGGTGTCAGCCACCTGCTCCTCAGTGCCCTGACGTGAAGACTCCCTACGTGTGACAACTATGGTGCTAAACGTGCAAAAGAAGGGAGGTCAATAATAACACAAGTTATTATGACCGAGTGCAACTCACACTATGAATGCACGAAACACAAAGCAAGACAAGGTATGCAACATACAGTTATGCTAAAGCAATCAAGGAAAGCCGTGTAAATATTTAAGAACTCAAGCAAGTAAGCATACATGTCAAATAAGGATGCTTTTAAATACATAAGCATATAAGCCTAAGGACATGTCATACTACCAAGCGTGTTATAACGAAACACATAAACATGTTATAAAGCAAAAACATGTTATCAAAAGCATGTGAACGTATCAAAGTAAATCAACAAAAGCATGATATGCACCCAAAATCTGTCGTCCTAAGGTATTCAAACCTAGGAGCTCTGATACCACTTGTGACTGCCCAAGTTTTTCAACCCGGTACGTCAGTAATGAACCGAAAGTTAATCCGATAACGGATCCAAAATGCGGAAGCAAATGATAAACCAAGGTATTAAGAGATAGGAATCACTCCTAAGACACTAATGTGACCTTTTATGAGATCACGGGACTTAAAGAGAGCAAAAGCAGAAACAAAGGTCAAAAAGGACAAAATTCATTATCAAAGGGGCAAAACGGTTAATTCACAATTAAACAGAGAAAATTAACTCTAAACAAGTCAAACAAGGTGAATACAACCTAATATAATCATTTCAAGACATTCTAAGAGGTTCTAAGAACATTGGCCAAGAATCCCACAAATTGCCCATTTCTGGTTGAAGTGAAAACTGACACTACTTCACTAAAACATGAATAACTTCCCCTATGTTTGAAATATGAGAATGGCATAGGTACCATTGGAAATCTAACTCAAAATCCTTCAGTTAGGCTCAAGAATCACCCCATTTGGATAAGAAACAAAGAAGTTATGGCCTTTCGAAGTTGGACCGTCAGTGTTGAATTGAAATCTGGAAGTGCTGGTGCACAGGGGCTATTTCGGTCAACCAAATTAGAGTTTCAGTCAACCAAAACTCACAGAATGCTTTCTAAAGGTTGGTTTTTTTACTATTCATTTGGTCTCAAAAAGCGATCAGTCCACCCAGATGGTGTTTCAGTCGACCGAAACTCCTCGAAATGCTGCTGAAAGCTCCTCCAAACATGTGAAATTGCAATGGAACCTATGGGATTCATTCTACCCACATGCATAGATTAAGAATTGATTCATTTTAAGGAAGATTGAAGATATGAACATGTCAATTACAAGAATTTCATGTGGTAAACCTCCAAGATGGTTAAAATACATTTTTGAAGAAAAGTTTGATACTAAAGGAGTATAGATGCAAAAGTAAACATGCTTGGCCCTTGGCCTCTTTACATACATGCTTATAATGTCAAAAGAAAATATTTAAGTACCATTACACATCAAGAAAGTTACATAAGCTTCTAGAATACCATACATCCATGGTATGTAAAAATAGAATATCCAAAAGTAAAGCATGCTAAATACTTGCATGTCAATATACAAAAATGTTCCAAATTGCTCATTAACCTCTAAGGATGATGAGCATCCAAGAATATAGTCTCCTTACCTGAAAAATAACCCAAACCACTAGGGTGAGTAATCAAGTTACTCGTAAGAAAAAGCATATGCGTATACCCTAAAGTTTCAATATCATTGCAAGATCAATATAGACGAATACAAGTGAGTATTCCACTTAACGTCTATGTTCAAGGTGTTCTAAGGAATCATCTTAAACAAACTTGACTCTAGCAACATAATATCAAAATGGATGTACTTAACAACATCAAATCGCATCAAACTAAAATTACAAGTTACAACTTAAACATTGATTGTCAACTTGGAATTGAATACGAAATCAAAAAGTGGAATCCATGTAAATCTAAGCTCGGAATTCTGCCGAGACCTCAATGGTTGTTCCGGGCATTAACCCGCTGGGAAAACCACCCTAGTGCACACTATCTCAATTGGGGAGAACTCATACCTCCCACACTAGAGCCAAACTCTAGCCATGTCACTTGTAACCATGTCTCAAGAGAATCGAAAATACATCAAGTTCAAAACTTATACATAATATTAAGGCATATATACCACCTTCCATGCCCAAGTATTTTGAAACCACACAAACCATGTCTTAGGGTTCCAAGTCTAGAATGGCATAAGAAATGGCAAGTCTTTATCATGATATAATGTGCAAAATAATACCACTAACTTATCAACTTCAATTATGCCTCAACAACAAGCTTTATATGCTAATCTTAACATTTTAGCAATAAGCTTTTAAAATAATCACAATTACCAATAGTAATCTACTAGAGTGTAGGATTAACATCACAATAGTATAGTAATTTAAATCAATAAGAGTTCCATACGACATCAACAATTGTGACGACCCTGATTTTTAGGCCAGCGTGTCCTGTGATGAACCGTAAGGATGATCCGATAACGGATCCGAATGTAGAAGCGAAAATAGAAAACAAGACTCTAAGAAGTCAAAGTGACCTTCCATGAGGTCGTGGAACTCAACAAGAACTGATGCGGAAGCAAAAGATCGAAAATATGACAAATAAGCCCCCAGGGGCAAAATAGTCATTTCTGAAAATTATAGATTTGGGTGCCACCGAGCATAACTCTGGAAGGATAACAAAAAACTAATCAAGATGGACTCAACAATCGCATGATTCGGAGTCCGAACGAAGGAGAAACTGCATGACAAAGAAAAACGAGCACTTAGAGCAAAAAGGGTAAACTGGTAATTATCTAGGAAGAACCGGGTGCAACCTAGTACACCGTTGGAAAGACAGCGAAAAATTAGTCAAGTTCAAAAAAAAATTCACTTGAATCGGAGTCCGGACGAAGGAGAAAAGCCCAAAAGAAGAATTGACGTCGCGGCGGCCCGACGAGGGCCCATGGCACACAGGGCGCCCCTGCGCGAGCCCACCGGCGTGCATGCCGGCGCCCAAAGACATGGCTGGTGGCAGCCAAGGGCTGCTGCTACATTTTTTTTTGATCTGCCCAGAACTGAGGCTTGAAACGGAGGTCAAGACGAGTTTTTCTTGAAAAACACGAAGAAGAAACCCCCCCTAAAATCGAGTTTTCTACCCGACATTGTGGACGGAATAGAAAAAAACTCACTATGAAATTCCCAAAATGCCCTTAGATCAGAACTGAACAAGAGGGTCATAAAGCTACTAAATGAAAACTGGAAGCTGAAACTTCGTAAGCGATTTTCGATGCCAAGACGACATTTTCTGGAAAAACACGGAAAAGAAACCCCCCCTAAAATCATGTTTTCTATTCAACCATGTTGAAAGAAGAAAATAAAACTATCGTGAAAGGTCCATAATGCCCCTAAATCAGAATATGCAAAAAAAATGCGAAATGAATTCACAAGAGGCTCAAAACACAAACGATAAGGTTTTGCCCGGAAACGACCATGCACACAAACGTAACTTACCTATTTAGACGCGCTACAATGGTCCATGGCTTAAAAATATAGCCGATACAAAATCCGACCCCCCAACGGACAAAAAGGCAAAAATGGACTTGGAATGGAAAACATGGAATCCAAAAATGCAAAACGGGATCAAATGACCGTTTGGCCCTTGGCCACATTTCATACAAGATTAATAAGACCCTATAAAAGAATGAAAATGGAATTCCCACACCCGATGCAACCGTGGTGAAGGAATGACTTGTGATTTTTCAAGTTTTTCATAACGTTTCATGAAGTTAAAAATTTGCATAAAATACAATATACATGTCATTGGCCTCCGGCCTCATCTCATACATATCAAATACATTGAAAGGAGTGTACTTAAGTACACAT
Source organism: Cornus florida (assembly GCF_030987335.1). Taxonomy (NCBI): domain Eukaryota; kingdom Viridiplantae; phylum Streptophyta; class Magnoliopsida; order Cornales; family Cornaceae; genus Cornus; species Cornus florida. Next base: position 52,219,620 of record NW_026775574.1, on the reverse strand, counting down.
TACATACATGGAATCAAACATACATATTTTGACATATAAGTCTACAAAATAACATTTCATGCTAACATTTGCATGAAATAGAAACTTAAAAGCTACACGACATCCAAGGAATGCTAGGCGTCACGAACCAAGTATTCGTACCTGAAATATGCCCCAGTATCGTAGGGGTGAGTAACATAAAGCTACTCGTAGGAGATGAGCATCATCGACCTAGTATTTTACAAATTTATCACCTTATGGTGAAACATGTTAAAGGGGCTCATGCCACCTAACGTCTATGTCCAAGTGAGACTCGGGGAGCATCCTAAGCTACCTTAGAGTCTAAGCAATAAGAATCATGATATACATACGTGTATGAAACGAATCATGGTTGGGATAATCCAAAGAACATGACAAGAAGAATGCTTGAGCATAGATTAACATGAATTGCATTTTCAATACAATTGAACTAGGTCTAGAGTAATCCATACAACATGACAAAAGCATATTTGAATACAAGTTAACAAGAATCACATTATCCATGCAATTCAACAACAAAAGAGCATGTTATACAATGCAACAAGGTTTAAGTTTTCAAAGCCATCAACTTAGAATCTAAAGCACAAAATGACAGTAGGGGTTCATGCCACCTAACGTCTATGTTATAAATGAATCAATAGGATCAATCATAAGCTTTATTAGAACGTCAAAACACGATTTTCAATATCGATGCAATTTAACCAACATTGGAACTTCCAATACAACGCATAAAGCACAATTTAGTAAAGTTAACATCCTGTAACTTAAAATGGAACGACAAATAAGAAACAACAAGTTACAACATCATCTAGTTATCAACTTGAAAATGAAATGCGAAATCAAACAAAATGGATACTCGGACGTCACGCCGGATCAGACGGACAACATAGTTACTTTAGGGTTACTAGCCCATGGGTAACCTCCTTATGTACGCACTAAACCATATAGAGGGACTATCCCCCGTACTAGAGCCACGCCCTAGCCATAGTCAAACAACGACATCCCCAAGTTTCCAAAATCAACAAGTTGTGCAACAACGCATATATCAACAGGAATATGCAAGATAATCAACTATCTACCAAGCACAACCAAATTTGGAAACCTATACAATACATGCTCTAAGTCCACCACTAATATGATGTGATGAATGTCGAATCTTCAGTGTGCGATTCGTTACATGCTATGCATGAATGATGTTAAACACGAAGTATGCAAATCATTACACAAGGCAACAATATATTCAATAAGGAAAACATATTATCACGAATACAAACATAGCAACTATGTTATCCAATGTTCAAAACACAACCAAATGAATATACAACAAGTCCAAGTCCATGATTTTGATATAGAAACGACTTTCAAACACAATTAAATCCATGGCTCAATTCGATAGAATTTAATTAAATAAAAATAATTAAATTCCCTAGATTCTAATTCAATTCCAAATAATCTCAAATTAATACATGTTAAAGGACATAGCATGGTCATTACCTATATCTATTCTAAAACTCAATTAGGTTATTGGAACAACAAAGTAGAAATCTAATTAAATCATGCTAATTTAATTACCAATGTTCTAAAGCAACTTTAAATGGTCCACAATTAATATATACTAGTAAACAAGTCATGGCCAATACAAACATCAAGTTAAAACCTTAATTAAGCTAATGGGACCACAAAATAGATTTTAATTAATTCTTTTAATTAAAATCTCTAGATTTTCAAACTTAACCAAATGCTCTCAAATTAACCTATGTTGGAAAGCATGCCAAGAACTAATGTAATATCACATTACAAGTTTATTTCATTCAATTTAAGACCATGTGAATTAAACTTTCACTAAAGTTAAATATAAATTAAAAGTTGCAATTCTCATGCAATTAATCCCAATTTAATATATGTGAACAACTATACCTAAGCTTAATTTTCTAGCATGCCACAATTCAATTCCAAGTTCTATATCACCATGAGGATTAAATCTTAAACAAGGAAATTAATTAAATGAAAGTTTTCAAAACCTCACCGAATATTCTAAATCAAATATATGTGAAGGTATATGGCATGTAGATCAAGAATATCAAGTCGGAATTCGAATGGAGTGAATAGTGCGCTCGGGGTAAATTAATTAATCAAATTAATTAATAATTACTAATTTTCAAAACACCTCCAATTACTTTCAAATTCAACTATGTTGAAGAGCATGCTAAGGCCTAATGTAATATGCTAACACATATTAATTTCAAGCTAGTTAAGGCCATGTGAATTAATCTTTCACCTAAGATAAATATTAAATAAAATCTTTAATACTTATTCAAATGTTCCAATTTTTTAACACGACAATGAGCATATCAAGGGGCAATATAAAATCATACTACATGTTTAAACCAAGTCATGAGCAACCGGGAAAATTAGATCCTGTACAAGAAAAATAAATAATAAAATCTCTAGATTTTATATTTAATCATGCAAACAAGTAGTATAAGTATCACAAGCATGCTATATAACAAAAATTTAAGCCTAAAACATCTCCTACCTCAATTTGAGATGAAAATTTCAAAAGCCATCAAATGGAACGGCTCTGAATCTGACGAAACTACTAGGTTTTGTCGGGGACAACGCCGTGAACATAACCCCCGTGAAAGCCCATCAAAATCATAACTTGACCTCAAAACCAAACTCAAGAAATGGTCAAAACTGAATTCTAATAAGGGGGAAAGGTAGAGCACGGCGAGGGGAACAACAAACGTTAAGGTCGAAGACTTTCCATCAAGGAAAAGTGAACCAAAAGAGGAGAGAGAAGATAGCAGCACCCCTTGGGCTGCCATGGGAGCTCCAGGTCATGCATGAAGAGGGGAGAAGATGAAAAATGAAATATCTCACCCCCCTTTTATAGAAATCTCAAAAAGTGCCCTGAAACGGGCTCCGCCAGGTCCGAAAAGTAAAATTTAAGCAGACGCGCTCAAATGGCAAAACTTTGTGAATGAAAAAGATTCAAAATGATAAAATATGAACAATGGAAGAAACAACGTCGAAAACTGAGTCCTGAACAGAAAGTTATGCCCAAAACAAGTTTGACGAAAACTAGGGCCAAAAACCCTGAAACTGTAAAACATCGACCAGGAGGAAATTCCAAGAGTACATAACTCGACGAAATGTGAAAATGAATCCCGTATGAGGATCCAGGCTCAAAACAAGACATTTTACAATAACTTTCATTAATTGCATAATGGTCCCTTCAAAAAGTGAAAACTGCACTTATGGTCCAGAATGAAAATATCTTCCAAAAATATTTTCTTAAAAACCCCTGAAATAAAATATCTTCAAAAGATATTTACAAAAAACACCCCAAGAAAAGAAAATAATTTCAAAGAACTTTGCATCCATGCCCCCTATGGCCATCGGGAGCAACCAGAGTACTTTCTTGCAAAAGTAAAGATACGTATTTCGTGGAAACCACTCAAGATGAAGGCACGTGAAGTCAAAAACCAACTTCGAGCATGAGAAGCGAGGTTGTGCCAAAAACTGACAAACGGAGATAAGACAGAATAGGGAAAAGGACGAAATAGCGCATATTGTCAAAAAACGAAAAATGTAAAAATGACTCGGTCCTCAAAGGAAGTTGTCAATCTACGGAAAAGAGTCTCAGGAACTAATTCTGAGAACTTGAGATGACACTAAGCGACACGAAACAGAGCTCAGAAAAGAAAATTAAATGAAAAAAATTCATTCGTAAAATTTCAAGAAAAAAGGAAAGGAAGGCAAATGACCGAGTCGTTACAACAATCCTACTCAAGATACATACACAATATACATGCTTAATCAATAAAATCCTAAGTCAATCATAAGGATTTCCTATAGTATGCAATACTACAATTCTAAAAGCATGTATAAAATATATATTAAACCCCAAAGGATTTTAAAACGCTTAAATTATAAACATACTACCACCCCTACCTCAATAAAGAATTGAATCTCTATAATCCAAGCTACCAAGCTTAAAATGGAAAACCAGTTTAGGGTTAACGAAGAGGAGAATGAGTGAAAACTTTTGTGTTCCAAGGTCTTTGATCTAAGGTGAGTGGAAGGAAGCCAAAAATGAAGTCAAAGCTATGAACCAAGCTTTTCTCCAATGGTGGCTAGGTTAAGATTTTGAAGAACAAGTGTAAATAAAGGGGATGAAGGTGAAAATGGTGAGTGGAGGGTCTCGAAATCCTCCACTCACTATGCGCTCTTACACTACCTCTCACACACACACAATGCAAAACTAAATCATGATCCTACACTTGTCACAAATCCAATGCTCCTTCCTAGGCTCAATCTTATGCCTACACTTGTCAACCATCCAAGCCAACAAGTGCACCAATCTTAGGATAACATGTGGGTGAATCTCCACCCTCCAAATGTCAAAAAATTACACATCCAAATCACTCCACCCCATTGCCAACAAGTGGCACCATGAGAGTGTGACACTTGTCACATTTTCCAAAAATTACAAAAAAGTCCTTTTTCAAAATATCTTACAAATTAAATTGCAAAAAGGTCCCTAAGATGAAAAATAATTATTTTATGTAGTTACACAAAAACCCCAAAAATAAGGAATAAGTATAATAATGAATGCATCCATGCCCTTTATGAAAAACTAAGCAGCTAGAATATATTTTCTACAAAAGTAAAAATACAAATATCATGGAAATCAAATATCATGAATGCATGCAAAAACCGGAATTGAATCCGTGCACAACAAGTGAGGTTATGCAAGGAAAAACGATAAACGGGAAAAAGACGAAATAGAGAAAAGACAAAATAAGAAAAAGACAAAAAAAGAAAATCACCGAAAAAGAAAAAGAGGTAAAAAGACCGGGTCATTACAATATATGTATATAATATATATCTATATATATATATATATATATATATACACACAACTATCCATGGGTAATAATCCGTACCATCCAACCTCCTATCCAAGTAGTCCATGGACCCAATTGGTTGGCCCATTACTACTAACCATAATCATAAAAGAAAAGTAAAATAAAATAATAAAATAAAAGAAAACATTTAATTTATAATTAATCAAAACACCATTTAAGCATATAATCTAATTAAACAATTAACACATAGACAAATACAAATAACACATAGACACATAATCAAATCATCAAGTAACACTTAATTCAATTAAACCCATAAGCAATTAGTCAAATAATCAATTAAATAATTAAAAATACAATTAAAACAAATAAATAAATACCGAGACTATCCTTTTAAAATTAGGGGTATTACATTCTTCCCCCCTAACAAAAGGAATTCCGTCCTCGAAATTCGCCCTTACTTTCTCCCAGTCTGCTTGAAAATTGTGAGCTAAAAACATCTTCCTATTCCCAAGCAGATGCAACCTTACTATGAGGGCTCCACTTAACTCCAATATACCAAGTGGTATACAGGGTTCCTATATTGTAAGAAACACATTAATTGTACAATGCACAGGTTAAATTAAACAACAACGTAATCCTCCAATTTCAACAAGGGAATGATTTACATACCTCCAAGTGCTATAGAATATACGCACAAACTCCTATGCACCCAGCGCTAATAATTTGGAAACGCTAATCTAGAGGTGATTGCCTCAATTGCAAAACACAATCCTCTAAAAGTCATGTAATAAGTAAAATTGGCCTTTCTCCAAAAATCGCCTTTTTTCCTACATGGAAGACATAATGAGAAAACTACTACCTGATAGAAAATCTAGTATACGAGGTTAATTATTTACAACATCCCACTGCTGCCTCCAAATTGTGCGCAGTCCATTACAAAGAGGAGTATTTCTCTCCGACATATTTTTAAATGAAGTCAAGGTCTGATTGTACAACCCTTGCTTACATTACAAACCAACAAATGAGAGGTATGCACAAGGTAATATACAAAACCTCAAACGTTGTCACCCCAACCTCCTTGTGCCAACAATACCACAGACAAAAACTGAAAACCAAAGTAAATGCTTCCAATTGTCCATAAAAACATAGGATATATGCCTCAAGCATATCCTTTATCGTCTAATTTAATCTCTCGATTAATTCCTCTGTATATAGATATGAAGCAAAGCTGCTGCTTCAAAATCATTATAAAGCTCTTTCGAAATAGCACTTTGCATGATTGCATCCACTATAATGGACATCCACATGGTATAACAGCATTATCACTAAACTATAGAACTACTATGAATTTCTAAAATAAGCATCACTCAAATTTATGTCCTCAAGCGATCTTTCTCAATCCACCACTCGGATTCCATATAGAAAATTGAAATTCCAAATCAATGTCGATCCTTCCCAACGACCGTCACTCCTATTTAGTTCAACTTCCATATTTATTATAGGAAGTGGCTAAAGATTCCTATGATATCCGATGATCAACTTTCCACCTTTGTAACAGGTTTTACACATAAGGCAATTATATACACGTCCCTATTCGTACCTGTTCACCAAAATCGATATTTGATGTCGTGATGTACCTTCTAACCGTTTGGGTGTACCAAGAAAAATTATAAATTTCTATCTCAGTCGCCCGACCGTCATATCACTATTTACAGAAACTACTAACTCCTCTTCGAGTACCTTAAACTCCATTTGAGTAAGGTAACACCTTCTCTAGGGTCAGCTCCGATATTCAAAATTGACCTTCTGAACTACCTTGGTAATAACAAGTGTTATTATTACACCTGCTATACATTCAACTGATAACTCATCAACGAACCAAAAGATTTAAATATCTTATCGGTTGTTGAAAGCATCCACTTCCATAATTGCTTCCACCAGACGGAACTTGATATAAAGTGTGAATCACCACTTCTATCTATCTAAACCATCTCGTGATCCATTCTATTTGTATGAACTGAAGTCCTACTAGTTCGAAATAGACAAGAACTAAGCTGACCTAACTTATCAGTCAACCAATATCCCATCCAGAATCATGACCCTTGTGCGAAGTCAGCAATCCCTCAACTAAATTCGTGGAAAATGGTCTCTCATTTCCACTTCAATATAGGGAATGGCTGTAAATGATCTAGTGATCTCTGATGGTCCATCTCAACTATCTAATAAATACTACACTGGGAGACAAAATCACTATATCCCCCCTCCTGCCTATCCTCCAAACGTCTGTGGTACCAGATTAACAGTACTTTCTATATACAAATTGGATGGAGGATGCAAGGACTGAGTTTCACAACTCTTAGTTCTTTATTTATCCTAGTAGAAACATCATGTTGTGGTACCATGAAGCATCATGTTTCCACTAGGATAAATAAAGAACTAAGAGTTATGAAACCCAGTCCTTGCATCCTCCATCTAATTTGTCTGCAAAAAGTACTGTTAATTCGGTACCACCAACTTTCGTCTGAACCCATTGTTTAAATTGGAGCATCTTCAAAAGTGAATTCTGCAACTAAATCTATCCACCATTGATCTGTGATAAACTTATCGATATTGAAAGTCAATGAAATGACCCGGTCATTTTCCTCCCTTTCTTTTTTTACTGAAATTTTACAGATAATTTTTTTTCCATTTAATTTTCTGTTCTGAGTTCTATTTCTCGTCACATAGTGTCGTGTCGAGCGCTTGGAATTTTTTTCTGAGTCTCTTTCGTTAGGATTGAAAACATCCTTTGAGGACCGAGTCATTTCTGCATTTTCACTTTTTGGACACTATTCACTTTTCGTCCTTTCCCTATTTCGTCTTTTTCCCTATTCTATTTTTTCCCCGTTTGTCAGTTTTTGGCACAACCTTACTTTTCATGCTTGGAGTTGGTTTTTGACTTAACGTGCCTCCATCCTAAGTGGTTTCCATAAAATATGTATCTTCACTTTTACAAGAAAGTACTCTGGTTGCTCCCGGTGTCCATATGGGCATGGATGCACAGTTCTTTGGAGTCTTTTTCCTTTCTTCGGGTGTTTTTCATAATTATCTTTTGAAGATATTTTATTTCAGTGGTTTTTAAGAAAATATATTTTGGAAGATATTTTTATTCAAGGGCAGTTTTGCAATTAACCCTTTTTGTAGAGGCCATTGTGCAATTAACGAAAGTTATTGCAAAAATACCTCATCTGGAGCCTGGATCCTCATATGGGATTCATTTTCACATTTTGCCAAGTCGTGTACCCTTAGAATCTCCTTCTGGTCATTTTTCTCCTGTTTCAAAGTTTCTGACCCAAGTTACCGCCGAACTTGTTCGGGGCATATCTCTCTGCTCAAGACTCGGTTTTTGATGTCATTTCTTCCGTTGTTCATATTTTCTCATTTTGAATCTTTTTTGTTCACGGAGTTTCAACATTTTAGCGCGTCTACTCAAAATCCACTTTTTCAAATCCGGCGGGACCCTTTCGGGGCACTTTTAGGGTTTTTCTATAAATAAGGGACTTAAAGAGAAAAAATCAAATTTTCTTCTCTCTCTTCTCTCTCTTGGTCGGCATCCATGGCTACCAAGGGGCTGCCACCCTTCTTCTTCATTTTTCCGGCCACTTCCCTTAAGTGAAACATCGTAGTGCCTTAACGTTTAATGCTTGTCTTGACGACGCGCATATTGCACCCTTATTAGAAACCATTTCTGACCATTTCTTGAGTTCAGGTTTGAAGTCTAGTTGTGATTTTCATGGGGCTTCCTTGGGGGTTATGTTCATCGTGTTGTCCCCGACAAAATCTCGCAGTATCATCGGATTCGGAGCGGTTTTCTTTTTTTTTTTTCATAAATGTGGTTGTATAAAAAAAGAAAAAAAAAGAAATTATGAACAAAGGCACAGAGGGTATACCCTCAGAAAATAGAAATCAACTAATAGAGAACTAGATACAAATCTCAGCAGCTCCTATAGCAGACAAAGAAAAAGAAAAGAAAATAAGACCACTTTCCAGACTAAAACCACTTAGGCTGTCAAGTCTAAAAGAAGGATGTTGTGAATATCCAGTACTTCGAGCAACAAATTCCTTGCCACAACCTCAGGAGTAGAATCAGTTCCATAAATTCTAGCATTTCTCTCTTGCCAAACCCCCAAATCCCAGCTGTAAATAAAGTTCTATGAAACCGCAAAGTTGATAAATCTTGAAACCAAAGAAACAAATCAGCAAGAGTTTTAACAGCTTTAAACTGCTGTATATTCCACTTTAATGTATCTCCTAACCATCTCCAAAAAACTTGAGAAAATTTACAGCCAATAAAGATATGATTTATTGTATTAACAGCTCTTCAACACAAAGAACATCTAGGCACTAAACAAACCTTCCTCTTTTGAAGATTCACCATTGAAGGAATACGATTTTGCATCACAAAAACTGTAGTGATAGACCATCGTGGCCTTGCATGACCTCAACAGAAACTAAACCAGTTAACTTCAGTTGCAGGAACTCTACACACTTGCCAAGCTTTTTCGAAGGAGAACTTGGCATTATCCCATAGCAACTTATCCTCAGTATTATGAATAGGAACTTGTAAAAGAAATTCTCTGAATTGTTGTAAAACAAGTCCCTGAAGAATACTTACATTCCATCTTCTATTATCCATTAAACTGTCTAGAGAAGCACTCCGAGGAACATTTAAAGATCTAAAAACTCTATGTCCAAACTTATGAGAAATTGTCTCACCATCACACCAAGGATCCTGCAGACAAACTGATTGACCATTCCCAATATGAAAAATAACATACTAGAGCATTATATCTCTCATCTCCAACACAAATTTCCAAATAACTGAATGAGTACTCCGAGGAATAATAGACCAGTAAGAGACTTGAGGAGTGTATTTCTGTTTAAACCATGGAACCCATAGCCTGTCTTTATTTGTCAGAAAATCCTAGGCTAAAACAACCTTCAAAGCAGCTTCGATGTCCACAAGTGTTCTCAACCCAAGACCACCTTCAGCCTTCACTCTAGTAATCATATCCGAGCTCATTAAATGCATCTTCTTTGAATGATCAATACTACCCCAAAGAAAATTTCTACACAACTTTTGCAACTGGTTAATCACTGAAATTGGAACATTATAAAGGCTACACCAGTACAAAAAGATAGGAGATACAGTGGATCTGATGAGTTCAACTTTTCCAGTAACTAATAGCATCTTATTACACCAACAATTAATTTTCCCAATAACTTTATCAATCAACCCATGACAATTTGACTTTTTCAAAACATTTGGACATAGAGGTAACCCCAAATATCTGAGAGGAAATTGATCTTCTGAGTACTTCAAAATTCTCAACAATGAAAGTTTTCTTCCCACTGCCCTTGAAAAAATGACTCTACTCTTTTCATCACTTACTTGTAACCCTGTTAACTCCTCAAAGTTCTTGAACAAAGTAGCCAAAATTCTAGCATTTGAAATTGAAGCCTTACAAGCAATGAGAAGGTCATCTGCAAAAAATACATGATTGAGAAGAGGTTAAACTGTAGCAGCTGAATGGGTAACACAAAGCTCTCCCTTTTGAACAGCAGCATTAATAATAAGTGAGAGATGTTCAGTGATTAACGTGAAAAGCAAAGGTGAAAGGGCACATCCTTGTCTTAGACCCCTTCCTAGTTGAATAAACCCTTGAGGAGAACCATTAATCAACACAAAATATCTAGTAGAGCTGAGAATTGAGGAGATCCAAGAAATCCAAGTATCACTAAAACCATATTCCTTTAAGATTCTCAACAAAAAATCCCATGAAACAGAGTCATAAGCTTTTTTGATATCCACTTTCACAACCATGGAAGCATGTCTTGGTCCCTTGAAGTCCCTGATCATCTCATGTGCCAAAATCAGAGCATCCTGAATTTTTCTACCCTTAACAAATGCACTTTGTTCAGGCCCAACCAATGATGCTAATACCATGGACAACCTATCTGCCATTATTTTAGTAATGACTTTATAAAGAAGGTTACACAGAGCTATGGGTCTGAATTCTCCAAGTTTTTTAGCATTTCCCACCTTAGGTATCAAAGTAAGGAAACAACTACTTACCCCCAAAGGCATCGTCTTGGTTGAGAAGAAGTGTTGAACTATAGCAACTACATCATTGCCCACCACAGACCAAAAGGATTGATAGAAATGAGCTAGGAATCCATCTGGTCTAGGAGATTTGTCAGGATTAAAAACCCATGATAACCCCTTTAATTTCTTCCGCACTAACCATCCTATCCAAACTTACAGTCTCCTCAAAATTCAGTGTTTTGGTAGGTGTTTCAATATCAGGAGAACTCTCATTTCTTTTAGAAAATAAATTGTGATAAAAATCCATAAACCACTCCTTAATCAATCGTAGATCCCCAGTAGTCTGACCACTATCATTCTCCACTGAAGTAATAGCATTGAAATTCCTATGTTGCTTCATTTTGTTATAGAAAAAAACCAGTACACCTATATGTATCCTTTAGCCAAAGGATTCTAGATTTCTGGGCAACCAACACCTCTTGATCCACTACAGTAGCCTGATAATGCAATCTAGCTTCCTGTTCAACTTGAAAATTGCTATCAGATGGATCAGTCAATAGAGCCAATTGTGCTTGATATAATTGTTGTTTGGTCTCTGTAATGACCCGGTCTTTTTCCTCCTTTTCCATTTTCGGCAATTTTTTTTTTCGTCCTTTTCCTATTTTGTCTTTTTCCCATTTTTCGTTTTTCCTCGCACAACCTCACTTGTTGTGCTCGGATTTGATTCTGGTTTTACATGCGTTCATGGCATTTGATTCCATAACATTGGTATTTTTACTTTTCTTGAAGAGCATGCTAGATTAGTATTTTTCTTGTAAAGGGCATGAATGTGTAATTATTTATAACTTTTGGGGTTTTGGTGTAATTATGTAAAATAATTATTTTTCATTTTAGGGACCTTTTTGTAACTTATTTTAGAAGATATTTTTAAAAAGGGCCATTTTGCAATTTTTGGAAAGTATGACAAGTGTCACACTCTCATGGAGCCATTTGTTGGCATTTAGGTGAAGAGCCTTGGCACCATGACTTCTTGACATTTGGTGAGTGGAGATTCATCCATGTATTGGCCTTAGATTAGTGCACATGTAGCCTTTGATTTGTGACAAGTGTGGGCTTGGGATTTAGTCTTGGAAGAGGCATTGGATTAGTGACAAGTGTAGGATCAAGGTCTAGTCTTGCATTGTGTGTGTGAGAGAGGTAGTGCAAGAGCACATAGTGAGTGGAGGATTTCTAGCCCTTCCACTCACCATTTTACACTTTACTTTCTTCATTTCATTATCTCTCATGAACCCTAGCAAATCCACCATTGGAGGAAAGCTTAGTTCATAGCTTCTCCCTTCAATTTGGCTCACTTCCGTACATCTTAAAGTAAAAACCTTGGGAGAGAAAAGATTCCTCTCACTCTCCTCTTCAATAACCCTAAACTTGTTTTACATTTAGGGCTTGGTTGCTTGGATTATAGAGATTTAATTCTCTATTGAGGTAGGGGTGGTTGTATGTTTATCCTCTTTGGGTTTTATATATATTGGAGCTTGATATATATTGATTACATGCTTTAAAATTCTTGTATTTGCATATAAATAGATATTTTGTATACTTGACTTAGGATTTGTGGATTAAAGCATGTATATAACTATTAACTTGTATAGGTAGGTTATTGTTTAATGATTTGCCTAACACTTGTAATTTCATTGAGGGTTTATGATGAATATCTTGAAATTACTCTTGTGTTGTTAAGTAATATAGATTTCATTGAAAGCCTTGTAAGTATCACTTGAAATTACTTGTAGGTAAATTGCTATATTGCATAATTAGTAATTGTGGCCTACATTAATATTATATCCATGTGGCATAATGTGTAGTATCATTAATTTGCCACTTTAGACATGAAACCTTAGGGCATGGTTTGTGTGGTTTTACCCTACTTGTGCTTGGTAGGTAGTTCATGCATTGAGATTGTATAAATGTCATGAACTTGTTGATTTTTGGAAGCTTGTAAGGATATGAAATGTTTGATGGCTAGAGTTTGGCTCTAGTACGGAGGATAGGAATTCTCCTAAGTCATAGTGCGCACTAGGTAGTACCTTGTGGGTCATAATTACCCAAAATAACTTGTATGGTCTCGTGGCCACATATCCTAGTCTTTCCATTACTTGATTTCCCATTACTTTCCAAGTTGTAAATCATGGATTTCTTGTAGCTTGTGATTTGGTAAATCTTAGTTTTAATGTGGTTAGTGTACTTGCTTATGTATACTTGGATGTTATGCGTTTACCATTTCAACATTTGTATAGCTTGAGATGATCCTTTAGAGCACCATGGGAACATAGACGTTAGGTGGAATGCACCCTTGTGATGGTCTATGTTTGGTTCACATTATACTTAAAACTATAGGGTATGCGCATGCACCACATCTTACGAGTAACTTGATTACTCACCCTAGTGGTTTGGGTTGTTTTGCAGGTAAAGAGACCATGTTCATGGATGTTCATCATCATTAGAAGCTTTTGAGCTAGTTGAAACATTTTTGTATATTAGCATGCACTTATTTAGTATGTTTTATCTTTTGGATGTAATACTTTTGCATACATGGGTGTATAGTATTTTAGAAGCTAAGATGGCTTCTTTCATGTAATGTGTATCTAAGTACTCTTTTGATGCTTGTTTTGTATGTATAACATGAGGCCAAGAGCCATTAACATGAAAGATTACAAGCATGTTCTCTTTAAAACTCAAGTATTGCCATTGTAGCTTATTTGTGAGAAATGGAGGCTTTGTATGCTAAAACTTGTTAATGGAATGTAGTGAGGCTTTAGGCCATGTTGGTACATCTATTTTATCATATTGCATGCACTTGCATACTCACTTTGGCAAACATTACCTTTCTTGATGAAACAAAAACCTAAAGTTGCACATTTTTTAGTTTTGACCCTATTCTGTTCCAGGGGCATTTTGGGTATTTTATAATGTGTTTTTTTCATTTTTCCTTAAAATTCACATAGAAAACTCAATTTTGAGGGGGTTTTCTTTTTTGTGTTTTTTCAGAAAATGTCATCTAGGCCCTAAAAATCACATTTTTTGCCCAAAAACCCTTGCTGCCAGTTTTCCTTGTTGATCATTCAGATTTTTGCTTTGTAACCAGTTAGAAGGGGTCTCCTAACCGGTTAGATGGCTTGGGATAGTGGGTTGGACGTGATTTTTAGACTTCTAACCGGTTAGATAGGCCTTATAACCGGTTAGATGACCTAGGGCTAGCTACTTTTGACCTTTTTGCCCATTCTTCTTTCGTTAGCCATATCTTCTTCATCCGGACTCCAAATCAAGTGATTTTTGAGTCTAAATTTATTAATTTTTCATTGTATTTCCAACGGTGTGCTTAGTAGTACTCACTTTTATGATGGAAATGACCATTTTACCCTTGGGTTCCTTTTTGTCCATTTTTTAAGCGTCACTTCCGCACTTGTTTTCTTTTGGTTTTGTGACCTCATTGAGGATCATATTAGTGTCTTAGAGACATGTTGTACCTCTAAGGACTATTATTTTATCTTTTCTTTCACATTTTGGATCCATTATCGAATTAACTTTCGGTTCATCACTGACGCACCGGGTTGAAAAACTTAGACCGTCATAGTCTCAATTAGTTTTTCCCCAATATTACCAAAGCAATTCTTATTCCAGTCCTTTATATCTTGCTTTATCAACCTCAATTTTTTTAAGAGAACATGCATAGGATTTCCAGTAAACTCAGTATCCCAAGCCTTCTAAACAATATCCCAAACACATCTTTGCAGACACCATACTTTCAACATTTTAAAAGGTTAAGGACCTGCAGCAAATTCCTTGGAAATATGAATGGACAACCCATAATGATCAGAGCAGGCAGCTACTGTATATGAAGCTTTGGTACCTGGTAACTTATCCATCCATTGCTCATTCAAGAATACTCTATCCAATTTCACAAAAATTCTCCTATGAGATTGTTATCTGTTACACCAAGACCACTCTCCATTTATAGGATGCACCTCACTAAGATTAGCCTTTTGTAAACAATCATTAAATTCATTAAGGATTTTCTGTGGAACCCTTTTTCCACCCTTTTTATCACTAGAAAACCTTATAGCATTCCAGTCCCCAATGGTCATCCAAGGGCCACAAACAATAGAAGAATAATGCTCAATAGAACCCCATAAGTTTACCCTTTCCTTACATATACATGCTTGGATATCAAATCTAGAATTTTTTATTATTTATTTTCTAGTATGAGATTTGATTTTTCCGGTGGGTTATAGCATGTTTTGAACTTTTGGCATGATATTAAATTACCCCTTGACATGGTCATTGACATATATTAAAATTAGAGCATCTGGACAAGTAACGAAGTTTTTATTTAATATTTATCTTGAATGAAATATTAATTCATGTGGCCTTAACTAACTTGAAATCAATATGTGTTAACATATTATATTAGGCCCTAGCATGCTCTTCAACATAAGTGAATTTGAGAGAAATCGGAGCTGTTTTGAAATCTAGTAATATTTAATTAATTTGATTAATTAATTTATTCCGAGTGTACTATTCACTCTATTTGAATTCCGACTTGATTTTATTGATATGCATGTCATATACTCTCACATATATTAAATCAAGAACATTTGGTTAGGTTTTGAAAACCTTCCATTTAATTATTTTCTAGTATTAAGGTTTAATACTTGTGGTCGTATCTTGTGTGGAATGTACTTGTATCATGCTCTTAAATCAAGCCCTGACATGTTTAATAACATATATCAATTTAAGAACATTTGGACGAATTTCAAAATCAAGAGATTTTAATTAAAAGAATTAATTAAAATCCATTTAATGGCTCCATGAGCATGTCTAAGTCACTAGCTTGGTATTCATGATTTCCTTGACATGTTCCTTCATGTGTATCACATTGAACATAATCGGATAAGATTGAGACTTACAATTACTTGTCTTCCTTGTATGGAACATAGTTCACATGGTTGTAACTTATATTTCATGGAGCTTTTAGCTTTTCATCATGTATTTAGACCCTTTGTATCTTGATCTCATTAAGCTAGTTAATGAACTAGTATGATTGTCTTGAAATGGTTTAATTACACATGTGTTGTTTAATAAGTAATTGAAATCATGTATCTTATGCTTGTGGTATAGTTACTTCAATAGATTTCTTGTGCTATATATCTTGGTTCTAGTCTATATAGATGCACACTATGATTTCTTGACATTTCACATGCCATTATGGTTAAGAACTTACAGCATGACTTGTGTGTTCCAAAATCTTTGTTGTGCATGAAATGTGGCTAATGCATTTCTTGTATTTTAATACAATCTTGACTTGCACAACTTGTTGATTTTGGGACTTGGGATATCAATCAAGAATTGACATGGCTAGGACTTGGTTCTAGTACGGGGGATTGTCCCTCTACAACTATAATGCGCACTAGGGGAAAGGTACCCATGGGTAAGTAGCCCTAAAGTGATCTCAAGAGTACGGTTTTAATTCGGGCGATATCCGAGTTTTCCACATTGGTTGATTTCACTCTTTAAATTTCAAGCTGTTATTTCTTGAAGATTTAAACTTATCATGTATGTGAAATGCTCAAATCTTGTTTACTTGTATAGATATTATGCCTTATTCTTGATTTCATGTATAACTCTTTTCGTGTTTCATGGAATGTCCCATCCTTGTTTAAATACATAGATATTATGCCTTGTTATTGATTTCGTGTGTTACTCCTATCGTGTTAATTGGAATGCTCCAATCATGTTAATTGCATTGATAATGTAATTATTGTTAACTTATATCCATGTTTACTTCTTATCTTGTTAAATTGGAATGTTCCAATCATGTAAATTGCCTTGACAATTTGATCTTTGTATTCTAGTATCTTCTTGTCGTGTTGTGTAGATTATTCCAACCCTTACTTAATTGTATTGATAATTCAATTCATGTAAATCTATGTTCAAGCATCCTTCTTATCGTGTTCTTTGGATTATCGCAATCTTGATTCATTTCATATATGTACGTATATCATGATTCATGTTGATTATACTCTAATGTAGCTTAGGATGATCCCTGAGTCTCATATTGACATAAACGTTAGATGGCATGGTCCCTTTTGAATTGTTTCAAGTCAAAGTAAAATTTCTAAAGAAATCGAGTCGATGTATGCTCATTCTCTACGAGTAAACTTGTTCACTCACCCCGAAATTACTGGGGGGCTGTTTCAGGTACGAAGGCTTGGTTCGTGATGCTCATCGTTAATTGGGATGACTTATAGCTTTAAGTTCCATTTTATGCAAGTGTTAGCATGAAATGCCATTTTTGTAGCCTTATGTATCAAAACTTGTATTCTTTGATTTCATATATGTAAAGTGTACATAAGTACACTCCTTTTAATGTATTTGACATGTATAAGATGAGGTCGGAGGCCAATGACATGTATCTTGTATTCTATGCACTTTCATTTTCGGGGTTCAGTATGAAAATATTGAAAAATGCTAAATAATTGCTTCATAACTTTTGCATCGGGTGTGGGAATTCCATTCCTTTTCTTTCATAGGGTTTCTATAATCATGTATGAGGCGTGGCCAAGGGCCAAACACCATTTCATTCTAGGTTTTGCATTTTCGTTTCATTTATAGCATTTTTAGGCATTTTTGGCTGTTAAGAGGTCATATTTTGTATTGGGGTTATTTTGAGGCCGCGGACCATTGGGACACGTCTTAAATGTCTTTTTACGTTTGCGTGCATGTCCACATTTCACAAAACTCTCAAGTTTCAACTTTTGACCTATTTTTGGGCGATTTTATGAATTTTCATGCAAAATTCATCCATGGGGTATCATTTTGAGTTTCCCTTGGTTTTGGTATGATTTAAATGCTTCAATGATGCTAGGGATGTTTTCACACTTGTTTGGATCATGTAGAAAGCATGTAGAACCTTAGAAACGGACCGGGTACCATTTTCACACATTGCAGCAGCTTTTCATAGCTACAGCAGATGTGTCGGTCGGCTGATAGAGCTCCATCGGTCGACCAACGAGTCTCAAAACCCCATTCCAGTAGCCTTGTTAAGGAAATGGTCATTTTGGCCGACCGATGATGGGGGTTCGGTCGACCAATCCTCCTTGGGAGCATTTTCTGCATCTTTTCCTTGGACAGCTTTGTGGTTCCAACTTTGAGGGATCATATCTCTTTCATTTTAAATCCAAATCAGGTCATTCTTAATTCTAAACTCAAGAACTTGAAGTTAGCTTTCCAACGGTACCAACCACTCATCAAAACTCTACCTATACTGAGAGTTATTCTAGTTCAAGTGAGATAAGGTCGTGGTAATCCTTAATCGGAGAAGGCCACTTTGTTTTAATTTCATATCTTTTCTGTCCGGACTCCAAATTAGGTGATTCTTGAGTCTAATCTTGTTCATTTTTCGTCATCTTTCTAATGGTGTGCACGGTGGTACCCATTTTAGTGCAAAGTGACCATTCTGCCTTTAGTTCATTTCTTTCCGGGTTTGGCATTCTTACTTCATTGTTTAGCTCAGTTGAGTTCCGTGGTTTCACGGGGAGTCATCTTGGTACCTTAGGGGATGACGTACATCTCTCGAGGCCATTGTTTTATCTTTTGCTTCCGCATCTTGGATCCGGTTCAGGTCATCACAGGACGCAGTGGGTTAAAAATTCCAGGGTCATTACAGGTGGTATCAGAGCGTCCAGGTTCGAATACCTTGGATGACGGATTTTGGGTACATATCATACTCACGTTGTTTTGCTTTGATATGTCATTTGTATCTTGCTAACATATCTTGTTTGATAACACGTCTTGTATAATAACATGTTCACATGTTCAGGTGTTTTGAGACATCTATTATTTGTTAAGCATTCTTTATGTGTATATATCCTTCTTGATAACATGATTAAGTTACGATCATGTCCTAGTGTGATATCATGTCTGCGTGCTTATGTTAGCATGACCGTATGCGACGTATGTCGGTATACCTTACGCTTTTCATTCACGTATATTGTCGTACCATGTACTTACATGTTTCTTGATAATATGTCTTGATTTGATAACATGTCTATTTACTTATGTGGTATCTTGTTTAGAAGCTTATTCATCTTGACATGACTATATGTAGCATATTATCATGCTTTCTGTTCTTCTCCTACATATATTGTCATGTCTTACGTGATTCTTGCTACTTATGTGAGTAGATAATCCGATGCTATGATTGCATGCTAGATGTTTCCTTTTTTGTCTGATTTTAACATTGTCTCTTAGGATCTGTCGCATCCCATGGATGCATTCTTGTTTAATGACTTTCTTCCTTGGATAGGAGAAATTCATTCTGTAAGGACCCATGTCAGGAGCCTGCTTGTCTGTTTTCTTGGTTTGGTGTTTCGAGACCTTAGTCTGATTATTGATGCGAGTAAGGCTCATGTGAGCGTAGAATCGCAATCCTTGTCTAGTGGAGTGAGATGCGGGCCAAGGAGGCACCATTTCATTTCCTTTTCCTTCGTGGCTTCTAGATCTAAGGCCTTAAGCGTAATGGTGCCTATGACATTGTTGTCAGAGTTTTGGGATTAGCTACCCCAGCTCTCGCAGATGCCTGGTTTCCGTGGTGCTTTTGGTAATGATCATTTTCGACATTGATGTCATCCGTATCGATAGGTTTTCAGAGTTGACCTGGTTCGGGGCAGGCTATGAACTAGTACCTTATACTATCATGCTACCTTACTAACGAGTGAGTATGGGCGAGTTCTGGTTACTATTCGTACTACCTTGTCACTCTCTTCTTTTATCGTGTTTCAATGTTTCTTTATCTTGGGATTCTCTCAGTGGTTGACATTAAGTTAACATGCCGATTCGTGTGAGGTGTTGTCTCAGTTCATGGTTTCGCGTTCCTTTAGTTGATCTTGAGACTTCTAGAGTCGTCCTTCAGTGCTTTATGAACTGTACATTGTTTTGACCTTTTGTTCGGTCCTTGCTCTATTCTTTTTCTGGTATGTTCTGAATTTCGGGGATGAAATTCCTTTAAGAAGGATAGGTTGTAATGACCCGGTCATTTTCCTCCATTTCTTTTTTCCTGAAATTTTACGGATAATTTTTTTTTTTTTTCCGTTTAATTTTCTATTTTGAGTTCTATTTCTCATCACATAGTGTCGTCTCGAGTGCTTGGAATTGGTTTCCAAGACTCTTTCACTAGGATTGACAACTCCCTTTGAGGACAGAGTCATTTCCGCATTTGTCACTTTTTGGACACTATTCACTTTTCGTCCTTTCCCTATTTCATCCTTTTTTCCTATTCTGTCTTCTCCCCTTTTGTCAGTTTTTGGCACAACCTCACTTTTCATGCTCGGAGTTGGTTTTTGACTTCACATGCCTCCATCCTAAGTGGTTTCCACGAAATACGTATCTTCACTTTTGCAAGAAAGTACTCTGGTTGCTCCCGGTATCCATAGGGGCATGGATGCACATTTCTTTTGAGTCTTTTTCTTTTCTTTGGGTGTTTTTCATAATTATCTTTTGAAGATATTTTATTTCAGGGGTTTTTAAGAAAATATCTTTTGGAAGATATTTTCATTCTGGGGTAATTTTGTAATTAACCCATTTTGTAGAGGCCATTGTGCAATTAATGAAAATTATTACAAAAATACCTCGTCTGGAGCTTGGATCCTCGTACAAGATTCATTTTCACATTTTGCCTAGTCATGTACCCTTAGAATCTCCTTTTGGTCATTTTTCTCCAGTTTCAGAGTTTCTGACCCTAGTTGCTGCCGAACTTGTTTGGGGCATATCTCTCTACTCGGGACTCGATTTTCGACGCCGTTTCTTCCGTTGTTTATGTTATCTCATTTGAATATTTTTTGTTCATAGAGTTTCACCATTTGAGCGAGCCTGCTCAAAATTCACTTTTCCGGACCCGGCGGGACCCTTTCGGGGCACTTTTAGGGTTTTTCTAAAAATAGGGGACTTAAAGAGAAAAAATCAGATTTTCTTCTCTCTCTCCTCTCTCTTGGCCGGCAACCATGGCTGCCAAGGGGCTTCCACCCTTCTTCTTCATTTTTTCAGCCACTTCCCTCGAGTGAAACATCGTAGTGCCTTAACGTTTAATACTTGTCTTGACGACGCGCATCTTTCACCCTTATTAGAAACCATTTCTGACCATTTCTTGAGTTCAGGTTTGAAGTCAAGTTGTTATTTTCAAGGGGCTTCCTTGGGGTTATGTTCATCATGTTGTCCCCGACAAAACCTCGCGGTATCATCGGATTCAGAGCGGTTTTCATTTGGTGGCTTTAGAAATTTTCATCTCAAATCGAGGTACGGGTGTTATAGTTTACATTCTTGTTATATTACATGCTATGGATGCTTATAAAACTCATATACATGCTTGGATATCAAATCTAGAATTTTTAATTATTTATTTTCTAGTATGGATTTGATTTTCCCGGTGGGTTATAGCATGTTTTGAACTTGTGGCATGAATATTAAATTACCCCTTGGCATGGTCATTGACATATATTAAAATTAGAGCATTTGGAGAAGTAACGAAGTTTTTATTTAATATTTATCTTGAATGAAATATTAATTCATGTGGCCTTAACTAGCTTGAAATCAATATGTGTTAACATATTATATTAGGCCCTAGCATACTCTTCAACATAGGTGAATTTGATAGAAATTGGAGTTGTTTTGAAATCAAGTAATATTTAATTAATTTGATTAATTAATTTATTCCGAGTGTACTATTCACTCCAATTGAATTCCGACTTGATTTTATTGATATGCATATCATATACTCTCATATATATTAAATCAAGAACATTTGGTTAGGTTTTGGAAACCTTTCATTTAATTATTTTCTAGTATTAAGGTTTAATACTCGTGGCCGTATCTTACGTGGAATGTACTTGTATCATTCTCTTAAATCAAGTCTTGACATGTTTAATAACATATATCAATTTGAGAACATTTGGATGAATTTCAAAATCAAGAGATTTTAATTAAAAGAATTAATTAAAATCCATTCAATGGCTCCATGAGCATGTCGATGTCACTAGCTTGATATTCATGATTTCCTTAACATGTTCCTTCATGTGTATCACATTGAACATAATCGGATAAGATTGAGACTTACAATTACTTGTCTTCCTTGTATTGAACATAGTTCGCATGGTTGTAACTTGTATTTCATGGATCTTTTAGCTTTTCATCATGTATTTAGACCCATTGTATCTTGATCTCATTAACGTAGTTAATGAACTAGTATGATTGTCTTGAAATGGTTTAATTACACATGTGTTGTTTAATAAGTAATTAAAATCATGTATCTTATGCTTGTGGTATATATTTAATTCAATAGATTTCTTATGCTATATATCTTGGTTCTAGTCTATATAGATGTACACTATGATTTCTTGACATTTCACATGCCATCATGGTTGAGAACTTACAGCATGACTTATGTGTTCCAAAATCTTGGTTGTGCATGAAACGTGGTTAATGCATTTCTTGTATTTTAATACAATCTTGACTTACACAACTTGCTGATTTTGGGACTTGGGATATCAATCAAGAATTGACATGGCTAGGACTTGGTTCTAGTAAAGGGGATTGTCCCTCTACAACTAAATTGCGTACTTAGGGAAAGGTACCCATGCCCTAAAGTGATCTCAAGAGTACAGTTTTAATCCAGGCAATATTCGAGTTTTCCACATTGGTTGATTTCACTCTTTAAATTTCAAGTTGTTATTCCTTGAAGATTTAAACTTGTCATGTATGTGAAATGCTCCAATCTTGTTTACTTGCATAGATATTATGCCTTGTTCTTGATTTCATGTATAACTCTTTTCGTGTTTCATGGAATGTCCCATCCTTGTTTAATTACATAAATATTTTGCATTGCTCTTGATTTCGTGTGTTACTCCTATTGTGTTAATTGGAATGCTCCAATCATGTTAATTTCATTGATAATGTAATTATTATTAACTTATTTCCATGTTTACTTCTTGTCTTGTTAAATTGGAATGTTCCAACCATGTAAATCGCCTTGACAATTTGATCTTTGTATTCTAGTATCTTCTTGTAGTGTTGTGTAGATTATTCCAACCCTTGCTTAATTGTATTGATAATTTAATTCATGTACATCTATGTTCAAGCATTCTTCTTGTCGTGTTCTTTGGATTATCCTAATCTTGATTCATTTCATATATGTATGTATATCATGATTCTTGTTGATTATACTCTAAGGTAGCTTAGGACGATCCCTGAGTCTCACATTGACATAGACGTTAGGTGGCATGGTCCCTTTTGAATTGTTTCAAGTCAAAGTAAAAATCTCTAAAGAAATTAAGTCGATGCATGCTCATTCTCTACGAGTAAACTTGTTTACTCACCCCGAAGTTACTGGGGGGCTGTTTCAGGTACGAAGGCTTGGTTCAAGATACTCATCATTCATGGGGATGACTTATAGCTTTTAAGTTCCATTTCATGCAAGTGTTAGCATGAAATGCGATTTTTGTAGCTTTATGTATCAAAAATTGTATTCTTTGATTTCATATATGTAAAGTGTACATAAGTACACTCCTTTTAATATATTTGACATGTATAAGATGAGGCCAGAGACCAATGACATGTATCTTGTATTCTATGCACTTTTGTTTTCGAGGATCATTATGAAAATATTAAAAAATGCTAAGTAATTTCTTCATAACTTTGCATCGGGTGAGAGAATTCCATTCTTTTTCTTTTATAGGGTTTCTATAATCATGTATGAGGCGTGGCCAAGGGCCAAACACCATTTTGTTCTAGGCATGCATTTTGGTTTCATTTATAGTGTTTTTAGGCATTTTTTGCCGTTGAGAGGTCATATTTTGTATTGGGGTTATTTTGAGGCCGCGGACCATTGGGACGCATCTTAAATGTCTTTTTACGTTCGCGTACATGTCCACATTTCACAAAACTCTCAAGTTTCAACTTTTGACCTATTTTTGGGCGATTTTATGAATTTTCATGAAAAATTCATCCATGGGGTGTCATTTTGAGTTTCCCTTGGTTTTGGTATGATTTTAATGCTTCAATGATGCAAGGGGATGTTTTAACACTTGTTTGGATCATGTAGAAAGCATGTAGAACCTTAAATACGGACCGAGTACCGTTTTCACACATTGCATCAGCTTTTCATAGCTGCAGCAGATGTGTCGACCGGCTGATGGAGCTCCATTGGTCGACCGACGAGTCTCAAGACCCCATTCTAGTAGCCTTTTTAAGGAAATGGTCATTTTGGCCGACCAACAATGGGGGTTCGGTCGACCAATCCTCCCTGGGAGCATTTTCTGCATCTTTTCCTTGGACAGCTTTGTGGTTCCAACTTTGAGGGATCATATCTCTTTCATTTTAAATCCAAATCAGGTCATTCTTAATTCTAAACTCAAGAGCTTGAAGTTAGTTTTCAATAGTACCAACCACTCATCAAAACTCTACCTATACTGAGAGTTATTCCATTTCAAGTAAGATAGGGTCGTGGTAATCCTTAAATGGAGAAGGCCACTTTGTTTTAATTTCATATCTTTTCCATCCGAACTCCGAATCATGTGATTCTTGAGTCTAATCTTGTTTATTTTTTGTCTTCTTTCCGATGGTGTGCATGGTGGTACCCATTTCAGTGTAAAGTGACCATTTTGCCCTTGGTTCATTTCTTTCTAGGTTTGGCATTCTTGCTTCATTGCTTGGCTCAGTTGAGTTCCGTGGTTTCACATGGAGTCATCTTGGTACCCTAGGGGATGATATACATATCTCGAGGCCATTGTTTTATCTTTTGCCTCGGCATCTTGTATCTGGTTCGGGTCATCATAAGACGCACTAGGTTGAAAAATTCAGGGTCGTTCCAATCAATCGGTAATTCCATTTATCAATAGTCAACTATGACTTTAACTCAACAAAAGTCAATAAACTATGACCTTTCCATACATACCATGCACCTCATCTTTATATAGGTGTTTGGTCTCACCATCTTGTCTTTGACACACCCTATGACGGCCTAAGTTTTTCAACCTGGTGCATCAGTGATGAACCGAAAGTTAATCCGATAACAGATTCGAAATGCGGAAGCAAAAGGTAAACCAATGTCTTAAGAGGTCAGATTCACTCCAAAGACACAAATGTGACCCTCCATGAGTTCACAAAGCTCAAAGAGAATAAAGACGGAAACAAGGGTAAAAAAGGATAAAATTTGTCATCCAGGGGGCAAACAGGTCAATTCACAATTAAAAGGAAAAACTTGACTCTAAACAAGTCAAACAAGGTGAATACAACCTAATCTAATTATTTTAAAACATTCCAAGAGGTTCCATGACCATTGGCCAAGAATCCAACATAATGCCCTATCCTGGTTGAAGTGAAAACTGACACTACTTCACTAAAACATGAATAACTCCCACTATGTTTAAAATCTGAGGATGACATTGGTATCATTGGAAAATTGACTCAAAATCCTTGAGTTTAGGCTTAAGAATCACCCCATTTGGATTATAAACGAAGAAGTTATGACCCATTGAAGTTGGAAGATCAGTGCTGAAACTCAACAGAAGCTTGGCTCAGGTTCTAGCTATTTTGGTCGACTGAAATGGAGTTTCGGATGACCAAAATGAAAGTGCTGAGAGCTGAAAACATGAAGGAAAGTGATTGTTTATTTCGGTCGACCGAAATGAGCCATCGGTCGACCGAAATGGTCCTAAATAGTAGAAAAGGCTACTAGAATGTGATGTTTACTGTTCATTGGCAATTCCATTTGCCATCGATCGATCGAAATGGAGTTTCGGTCAACCAAAACACCTCAAAAACCTGCTGAAACAGCTGCTATGAGTCTAAGGTGCTAAGGTTCAACCTATACTTTGAATCCCTTCATGAATTGGTTTAAAATGAATATGCAAAACTGATTTTTCATGAGTTTTGAGAATGTGAACATGTCGACAACTTTGATATGAGTACTTGAATGTAAAATAATGGCCCATGGCCTCATACACTTCATTTACAAGATTTTCATATGTCAAACCTCAAACTTTGGTTTAAATACATTTTGAAGCAAAAGTTTGATACCAAAAGAGTATAGACACAAAAGTAGACATGCTTGGCTCTTGGCCTCTTTACATACATGTTTATAATGTCAAAAGCAAATATTTGAGTGTCATTACATATCAAGAAAGCTACTAAAGCTCCAAAAGTACCATACACCCATGGCATTCAAAATATGATAACAAAAGAAAGGCATGCTAAACACTTGCATGTTTTCAAAACTACAACAAAGTACTTCAAGGCATCAAAACAACTTAGGGATGTGATGCATCCCAAGCCAAAGTTTCTTTACCTACAAAATAACCCAAACAACTAGGGTGAGTAATCAAATTACTCGTAGGATGTGATGCATGCACATACCCTATAGTTTCAACTATAATGTGAACCAAACATAGACCATCACAAGGGTGCATTCCACCTAACATCTATGTTTCCATGGTACTCTAAGGGATCATCTCAAGCTATACAAATGTTGAAATGGTAAACACGTAACATCCAAGTATACATAAGCAAGTACACTAACCATATTAAAACTAAGATTTATCAAATCACAAGCTACAAGAAATCCATGACTTACAACTTGGAAAGTAATGCGAAATCAAGTAATGGAAAGACTAGGATATATGGCCACGAGATCATACAAGTTATTTTGAATAATTATGACCCACAAGGTACTACTTAGTGCGTACTATGACTTAGGAGAATTCCTAACCTCCGTACTAGAGCCAAACCCTAGCCATCAAACATTTCATATCCCTACAAGCTTCCAAAAATCAACAAGTTTATGACATTTATACAATCTCAATGCATGAAACTACCTACCAAGCACAAGTAGGGTAAAACCACACAAACCATGCCCTAAGGTTTCATGCCTAAAGTGGCAAGCTAATGATACTACACATTATGCCACATGAATTTAATATGAATGTAGGCCACAATTACTAATCATGCAATATTGTAATTTACCTACAAGCAATTACAAGTGGTACATACAAGATTTTAATACTAGACTTTCAATGAAATCTCCATTACTTAACAACATAAGTGCAATTTCAAGATATTCATAATAAACCCTCAATGAAATCACAAGTATTGGGCAAATCATTAAACAATAACCTACCTATACAATTTAATAGTCATATACATGCTTAAATCCGCAAATCCTAAGTCAAGCATATAAAATCTCTATTTATATGCAAATACAAGAATTTAAAAAGCATGTAATCAATATATATCAAGCTCCAATATGTATAAAACCCAAAGAGGATAAACATACAACCACCCCTACCTCAATAGAGAATTGAATCTCTATAATCCAAGCAACCAAGCTCTAAATGGAAAACAAGTTTAGGGTTATTGAAGAGGAGAGTAGGAGGAATCTTTTCTCTTCTAAGGTTTTTACTCTAAGGTGAATGGAAGTAAGCCAAATTGAAGGGATAAGCTATGAACTAAGCTCTCCTCCAATGGTGGATTGGCTAGGGTTCATGAGAGATAATGAAATGAAAAAGGTAAAATGTAAAATGGTGAGTGGAAGGGCTAGAAATCCTCCACTCACTATGTGCTCTTGCACTACCTCTCTCACACACACAATGCAAGACTAAATCTTGATCCTACACTTGTCACTAATCCAATGCCTCTTCCAAGACTAAATCCCAAGCCGACACTTGTCACAAATCAAAGGCTACATGTGCACCAATCCTAGGCCAATAAGTGGGTGAATCTCCACCCTCCAAATGTCAAGAAGTCATGGTGCCAAGTTTCTTCACCCAATTGCCAACAAGTGGCTCTATGAGAGTGTGACACTTTTCCAAAAATTACAAAATGGTCCTTTTTCAAAATATCTTCTAAAATAAATTACAAAAATGTCCCTAAAACGAAAAATAATTATTTTACATAACTACACTAAAACCCCAAAATTAAGAATAATTACGCTAAAGTATGCATTCATGCCCTTTACAAGAAAAGTAAGCGACTAGCATGCTTTTCTACAAAAGTAAAAATACTAATGTCATGGAAATCAAATATCATGCATACATGCAAAATCGGAATCAAATCCGAGCACAACAAGTGAGGTTATGCAAGGAAAAATGAAAAACGGGAAAAGACGAAAAAAGAAAATCGCCGAAAAAGGAAAAGGAGGAAAAAGTCCAGGTCATTACAACCTACCCTCCTTAAAAGGATTTCATCCCCGAAATCGAGTCGTACTTGAAAGAGAAAACAAATGAGGATACCGAGAGTGAACCTCCTGTTCGAGCTCCCAGGCAGCCTCCTCAATGCCGTGATATCTCCACAAGACCTTAACCAATGGAATGGTCTTGGTCCACAAAACCTGCTCCCGTGAATCAAGAATCTGGACCGTACCTTCCTCGTAGGTTAAGTTCTCATCAACAACAACATCTGTCCACTGTAAAACATGCGATGGATCCGGCTCGTACTTCCTCAACATAGATACATGAAAGACGTCGTGAATTCTATCCAGGTCTGGCGGCAATGCCAAACGATAAGCAACTTCACTGACGCGCTCCAAAATCTGAAATGGTCCTATAAACCTAGGAGACAACTTGCCCGTCTTCCGAAATCTCAGAAGTCCCTTCTATGTAGAAATCTTGAAAAAGACGTGGTCCCCTACCTCAAAGGACAAGGATCTCCACCTCTTGTCAGCGTAGCTCTTCTTCATGCTCTGAGCTGTAGCTAACCGCTACCTAATCAACTTGATCTTCTCTGTAGTCTCAAAGACAATATCGGGACCTAAGGCGACTGTATCACCTACCTCGGTCCAACAAACTGGAGATCTGCAAGGTCTGCCATACAACGCCTCAAAAGGAGCCATACCGATACTGGCCTAGTAACTGTTGTTGCAGGCAAACTCAACCAAGGGTAAGTAGTCTTCCTAACTACCCCCAAAATCGAAAATGCAAGCCTGTAGCATATCCTCCAATATCTGAATGGTACGGTCCGACTAACCATCAGTCTGAGGATGGAATGCCGTGCTGAAATGAAGCCCAATGTCAAGAGCCTCCTAAAAACTCTGCCAAAATTGAGATTTGAACCTGGGATCCCTATCCGAAACAATGGAAACCGGAACCCCATGAAGCCTAACAATCTGCCCCACATACAGTCCACTAAGCCTCTCTGCGTCATCTGTCACTGCCATAGGCAAAAAGTGAGCCGTCTTAGTCAATCTATCAACAATGACCCAAATGGCATCATTCCCTGCCTTGGATCTCAGAAGTCCCGTCACGAAATCCATAGTGATGTGCTCCAACTTCCACTCTGCCACTGGTAGTGGTTGCAACAAACCTGCCGGTCTCTGATGCTCTGCCTTCACTTGCTGACAAGTAAGGCATCTAGCCATGAGCTAAGAAACATCCCGTTTCATGCCTTTCCACCAAAACTGTCTCCTCAAATTGTGGTACATCTTCGTACCACCAGGATGAACTGCGAGTCGAGAATGGTGAAAATCCCGAAGAACAACGTCACAACAAGACAAAGGAACAACCATCTTTCCTCTGCACCAATTAACACATAGACAAATACAAATAACACATAGACACATAATCAAATCATCAAGTAACACTTAATTCAATTAAACCCATAAGCAATTAGTCAAATAATCAATTAAATAATTAAAAATACAATTAAAACAAATAAATAAATACTGAGGCTATCCTTTTAAAATTAGGGGTATTACATTCTTCCCCCCTAACAAAAGGAATTTTGTCCTCGGAATTCGCCCTTACTTTCTTCCAGTATGCTTAGAAACTGTGAGCTAAAAACATCCTCTTATTCCCAAGCAGACACAACCTTACTATGAGGGCTCCACTTAACTCCAATATACCAAGTGGTATACAGGGTTCCTATATTGTAAGAAACACAATAATCATACAATGCATAGGTTGTATTAAACAACAACGTAATCCTCCCATTTCGACAAGGGAATGATCTACATACCTCCAAGTGCTATAAAATATACGCACAAACTCCTATGCACCCAGTGCTAATAATTTGGTAATGCTAATCCAGAGTTGATTGCCTCAATTACGAAACACAATCCTCTAAAAGTCAATGTAATAAGTAAAATTGGCCTTTCTCCAAAAATCGCCTTTCTTCCTACATGGAAGACATAACGAGAAAACTACTACCTGATAGAAAATCTAGTCTACAAGATTGACTATTTACAACATCCCACTGTTGCCCCCAAATTGTGTGCAGTCTATTACAAAGGGGAGTATTTCTCTCCGACGTATTTTTAAATGAAGTCAAGGTCTGATTGTACAACCCTTGCTTCCATTTCAAACCAAAAAATGAGAGGTATGCACGAGGTAATATACAAAACCTCAAACGTTGTCACCCCAACCTCCTTGTGCTAACAATACCACAGACAAAAACTGAAAAGCGAAGTAAATGCTTCCAATTGTCCATAAAAACATAGGATATATGCCTCAAGCATATCCTTTATGGTCTAATTTAATCTCTCGATTAATTCCTCTATATATAGATATGAAGCAAAACTGCTGCTCCAAAATCGTTAAAAAGCTCATTCGAAATAGCACTTTGCATGATTGCATCCACTATAATGGACATCCACATGCTATAACACCACTATCACTGAACTACAGAACTACTATGAATTTCTAAAATAAGCATCACTCAAATTTATGTCCTCAAGCGATCTTTCTTAATCCACCACTTGGATTCCATATGGAAAATTGAAATTCCAAATCAATGTTGATCCTTTCCAACGACCGTCACTCCTGTTTAGTTCAACTTCCATATTTATTATAGGAAGTGGCTAAAGATTCCTATGATATCCGATGATCAACTTTCCACCTTTGTAACAGGTTTTACACATAAGGAAATTATATACACGTCCCTATCCGTACCTGTTCACCAAAACTGACAATTGATATCGTGATGTACCTTCTAACCATTTAAGTGTACCAAGAAAAATTATAAATTTCCATCTCAGTCACCTGACCGTCATATCACTATTTACAGAAACTACTAACTCCTCCTCTAGTACCTTAAACTCCATCTGAGTAAGGTAACACCTTCACTAGAGTCAGCTCTGATATTTAAAATTGACTTCCTGAACTACCTTGGTAATAACAAGTGTTATTATTACACCTGCTATACATTCAACTGATAACTCATCAATGAACCGAAAGATTTAAATATCTTATCAGTTGTTGAGAGCATCCACTTCCATAATTGCTTCCACCAGACGAAACTTGATGTAAAGTGTGAATCACCACTTCTATCCATCTAAACCGTCTCGCGATCCATTCTATTTGTATGAACTGAAGTCCTACCAGTTCGAAATAAACAAGAACTAAGCTGACATAACTTATCAGTCAACCAATATCCCATCCAGAATCATGACCCTTGTGCGAAGTCAGTAATCCTTCAACTAAATTCGTGGAAAATGCTCTCTCATTTCCACTTCAGTATAGGGAATGGCTATAAATGATCTAGTGATCTCTGATGGTCCATCTCGACTATCTAATAAATATTACACTGGGAGACAAAATCACTCTATCCCCCTTCCTGCCTGTCCTCCAAACGTCTACTTCATACCGTGAAGCATCATGTTTCCACTTGGATAAATAAAGAACTAAGAGTTGTGAAACTCAATCCTTGCATCCTCCATCCAATTTGTCTGCAGAAAGTACTGTTAATCTGGTACCACCAACTTTCGTCTAAACCCATTGTTTAAATTGGAGCATCTTCAAAAGCGAATTCTGTAACAAAATCTATCCACCACTGATCTGTGATAAACTTACCAATATTGAAAGTCAATTGGTAATTCCATTTATCAATAGTCAACTATAACTTTAACTAAACAAAAGTTAACAAACTATAACCTTTCCATACATACCATGCACCTCATCTTTATATAGGTGTTTGGTCTCACCATCTTGTCTTTGACATACCCTGCTTCTTTAAGATAAGTTAATGACAATCCGACTTCTTTGTCTAACTTCAAAAGAATATGAAATCTTTCCATCCTCTACATAAGTCATCAATTTCCTAGCAACAACTAATTGTTGCAAATTGTGACAAAAAAAATAATTCCATATTATTTATGGAAATGAAGAGACTTAGTTTCCTCCTCCATGTGTAATACCAGCAAATTTCTCCTAATGACACACCCTCGTGAATAAATTCTTGATTAAGATTTATTCAGTCTCCTATCTTCACTCGGTGTCATTCCAATAAGTACTTAATCTAGTACTAAATCCTCCTTCTGACTTGGTAACAACTTTTAAAATTTTTAAGAAGATGTTTAGCAAATCCAGCACCTCTGATAAATCATCATGGTGTTACAGTGATCTTTATTTACCACTACCTCACGCATACCGAAACATTAACAACCACCAATATCATGGCGTTATAATATGATATGAATCCATACCTAACATAAAGTATATCAAACTAATCATTCTAGATTGTTTGACTCGTAGTGATGGTTTAACTATCCCATCCCAAAACACACCATAATGACACATGTCCAGGTTTAATAGATTGGCTAGATTTATTTGTATCTACCAAATCCTATGACCGTACGCACACAAATCTAGCGTAAATAGCGTTATTACTCCATGTTATTAAAACAATAGTTAGCTGATCACACATTTGTGTCCCCAACTAAACCACATACCAAATCTCGAGTAATTAACAAAAAAAATAAAACACGTATGATAAACACAATAAAACAAGATATACTCCTACTTAGGATATCATTCCTTCTAAAAAAAAAAAATCTCCTTTGAAATCAACCTTACCAGATTGTTTCAAAATTTCCTTTTATAGTTTCATAAATAATCATTCAACCTCGAAACATATCTTTTTAAACATAGCTTAAAAACACAAATGTTTGCCTAAGCAAATACCAAGGGCTTAACCCTCATCCTTCTTATATGTGGAATGCAAACTGTCTAACTTGGCTTTATAAAGTGAATTAGAATGTCACAACATAATACCAATGCCCTCTTGTATGTGATTTAAAAATTATGTATTTCGTTCTAATAAGAATACATCTGATCCCCAAACTCCTGAGAAATACTTCTTATATACCTCTTTTAGAGATGATAAGAAAGCTTAATTATTTGTAGATTGATCAACCCTAATTCTACTAATAACACTCGCTATACTACTAGCAATTCAAATCACCTCGCGCGATCATCCATCTTCAAGATTTAGTACCCTCTCTATTGGATACACATAAATCTCCTCCATTAGGATCCTCTTCGGCTCCTACTCCTTGCTTGTCTCCTTTTTGAGATCAACTAAAGTCATGTTGGCCCTGATATGCGGTGACCTATCACGTACACCTAAATCCCTCCTTAGCTTATACTTTTAAAGTAACGCCAAACGAACCTAAACCGTCGATCCCTAACTCTGCCTTTGGCAACGAAATCGATAACGTACTCCTTTACTCCTTTGGGTCTTTATCGCTTTTGCCTTGAACCCATCCTTTTCCTAGTGCCAACCATTCTATGACTACAGAATAAAAATTGACATCAGCTCCTCCTAAGAAACCGTAAATAGAGTACAACGAATCCTAATACGGGCTCTAAGTTTTAAGAGACACTCCTAAGGACACTTGAACCTAGAGTGCTCTAATACCAACTGTGATACCCCCGAATTCCCGAATGCGGGTTGGCCAGGCTCACGCCCGAATACCCGAGGATATCGAAAATAAAATCAGCAATAAAGGAATACAGAGTACAAAAGAATAAAGGAGAATAAATAAAATACTGACAAGAAACTAAAATGATAATCTAATAATAAACCTCAGAATATATTTTCATTAATTAATAAACTTTTCTGATACAACTGATCCTCCAAAATACAACTCGAGAATCCATACTGTGTAGACCCTTAGAAAATCCAAACTAAACAAATGACAGCAATAACTGTCTAAATCAGGAAACTAAATCATAAAGGAACTCCTATTTAGCATCGAAAGAATGAAGTAGACTGATCCCCGCTCAGCACGAACAACCTCTACTCTTGACAAACACCTGAAAAATAATGGTGGGTCAGTCGCACAAACAAGTTCTACTTTACTACAGTCCAAATAGAGATCCGATACACATATACATCCTAGTCAAGCCAACAGTAACTAGTATATATATACACACTAAAGGAACCTCACTAGACTATAGGGTTGTCTCAACCTGAATAGTAGGCAATATGCAAAACGCACATATAGAAGGCATGAGTACCTAGACCTACTAAGGTACACAACTACACTATATCTAGCTACACATCCCTGGCGATATACGCGCCCTAACCACTGATCCTGAGACTCAAGCTCATATCATAGCACCATACTTATATATATATAATCTAGTAACCATCCTATCCAGTATAAATTAATCATCCATAAGTCATTCAACTTGTTTCGCTAACCTGACTTGAATATAAGTAGGACTTAACATTTTAGTTAATCCATTCCTTATATAATAAATTAATCTTCCATAAGTTATTTAACTTATTCAGCTGACCTGACTTGAATATAAGTAGGACTTAACATTTTAGTTAATCCATTCCCTTATATAAAATAGGTAAGACTTAACTGATAAGTTAATCCGTCCCTAGAATGACACCGTCCCATGCCGGTGCATTAAAACACACAATCTAATAATTGATGTAACGATTAAGGAACTACATCAAACAATCCAGAAATAACTATAATAATATGATATCAAGTTATCACAAAATAGGAATGACATATTATTTATTTAAGCTTCCTATATCATATGTCCTACACAAACTGAATCTTATATATGATGATATTTTATTATACCGTCAAATAAGCATTCTCCATATCCAATTCATCCTACACATTTAATCTCAATTGCTAAAACATTTTAAAAGATTAAATCCATTCGTTTGTTTAAAACATTCAAATAGCAAGCATCATTATGATTGAGTCTATTTAAATTTATTTAAACCCAAACCTAATTCCTATTTAATGTTCAGGAATCCTAGGCATGTTTCTACGTTCCACCATTCCACAGATATAAAAAATACATAATTTAAAAATGTAAAAATTCACACCGGAAATCAAATCAAAATCATGCATTTATCAATTCATAACACAAGAACAGATATGAACCAAATTCATAAAACCTATGTTCTAATCCAATTAAGCATGCATAATTAATTAATTTTATGTGTTTAATAAATCCTGAAATTTTCTAAGCATGTACAAAAACACGAATCAAAGGGAAAGAGATAGAAGAAAAACTTGTCTTAAACTTTCGGATCGAAAGTTAAACTTCTTCTTCCTTGATCTTTTCTTACAGGGTTTTTCTCCTCCTTCCTTCCTTTTCCTCCTTCCTTCTCTAACTCTATCTCTCTAGAATATATCACGTGAATATTTCTAACCCTTTTCTACAACCTATAGCTATATATTTATAGGCTAAAAAAAATAGCCCTAACCCTTTTCCTAATCCAAGTCAACTTAAAAAATAATAATAAAAAATAAAATTTTTAAAAGGTAAGTAAAATATGTTACATATATAATTTATGTAAATCTTTATTAAATAAATAAATTATACGCATCCCATTATTTATTAATGGATTATTCAATAATACATAAGTTACCGTAATATTATAAAGTAACTTAAAACATAACACGTATCAAATCTATGTATATTTTTATTATTTAAATATAAAACATATACATCTGATTAAATGTTATTACCCAAGTTACCATAAAAGTGATTAATAAATTACCCATTATTTATTAACGCATTTTCCAATAATACTTAAGTTACCATAATATTATAAACTAACTTAAAACATAATACGTATCAAATCTATGTATATTTTTATTATTTAAATATAAAACATATACATCATATTAAATATTAGTACCCAAGTTACCATAAAAGTAATTAATAAATTACCCATTATTTATTAATGCATTATCCAATAATACTTAAGTTACCATAATATTGTAATATAACTTAAAACATAACACGTAACAAATCTATGTATATTTTTATTATTTAAATATAAAACATATACATCAGATTATATATTACTACCCAAGTTACCAAAAAACTAATTAATAAATTACCCATTATTTATTAATGGATTATCCAATAATACTTAAGTTACCATAATATTATAAAGTAACTTAAAACATAACAATCTGTGTATATTTTTATTATTTAAATATAAAATATATATATCAGATTAAATATTATTACCCAAGTTACCATAAAAATAATTAATAAATTACTTTCCCTTTTATATATGTATATAATATATATCTATATATATATATATACACAACTATCCATGGGTAATAATACATACCCATCCAACCTCCTATCCAAGTAATCCATGGGACCCAATTGGTTGGCCATTACTACTAACCATAACCATAAAAGAAAATAATAAAAGAAAAGAAAACATTTAATTTACAGTTAATCAAAACACTATTTAAACTCATAATCTAATTAAACAATTAACACATAAACAAATACAAATAACACATAGACACATAATCAAATCATCAAGTAATACTTAATTCAATTAAACCCATAAGCAATTAGTTAATAATCAATTAAATAATTAAATATACAATTAAAATAAATAAATAAATACCGAGATTATCCTTTTAAAATTAGGGGTATTACACATATCCCGTGCCGATTACGACTCTCTCAGCACCCATATTGACACACTTTAGCTGAGAGTCGAGACCATAAATGGCACCCTTATCGATTTTTGTAGGGAGACTCGGGAGGGACAATAAGCAATGCAGGCCATGCTGTAATCTTTGATTGAACGAGCACCGGGAGGAGCCGGTGCCTCATCCTCTGCTCCAATGATGGAGTGATTTTCTGCTTTCAGTTTCTATTTTGATTTTCAGTCGTACTCTTTGGATTTATTTTGGGCCGTGTTTGGCATTGTTTTTAGTTTCTATTTTGAACTTATGACTATATTTGTTTTGCTATTTTGCATGGATATTCAGTTTTTCTTAAATAAAAAGGCAGTTATTTATTTTTATCTCTCTGTATTCCGTATAATGCTTGTTGTATATTTATGTGTTTTTGGCAGGTTTTTAGATTCAAGTTTGGGGGTGTTGCTTTCAAAATTCTCATGGTGGCTTGTTGTCACAACGCCAATGATTTTCCTCCTCTACTTGGTATTATTGCTATTTTTACCCTTTCTATTTTTCATTTCCATTCTTTGTCTTCCTACATTGAACACAATGTGACATTCAAGTTTAGGGGTATATTTTGGTATTCATTTTTGTTTGCATGTGCTAACTTATTCATGTAAATTGTTAAAATAATTTTTTCTGAAAGCAATGCTTTTGTAATCTTGGAACTTGTTGGAGATTGAAGTATGTGTTTAGTACTTTGTGTATAGAGGCAAACGAGAGTTTTGAAATAAGAAAAATTTGAAATGATCATGTGGATTCAAACTGGTTTGTATAAATGCTTCAATTAGATTTTCATCAGGTATCACTCTCTTCTATGCTTCATACTTCACATATGCACACCGGAAACTTACTTGTGAGGCATGCAACCTGATTTACTTAGTTGATTTGAATTGATGACCCAAATGAATGGATATCTTTGGCATGAACTAAAAAAAAAAAAGATGTTGTATAATGAAAATGACTAGTTTAACTTCGTAGCCTTGCTAACTCAAATTATTAAACCCTTGAAGTGTCCTTACACTTAGCACCCTAAAGCCATCCGGTTTGAGAGTTGTTAGCCAAACGCTTGTTACATGCGTTAGTTAGAAAGCTTAAGGGAATTAGGCATTGCACGGTCATTCACAAAAATAAAAATAAATAAATATGGTTTGTTTGAGTTCGTAACCTTGCTAATTCGAGTTATTAAGCCTTTGGAGTCTCCTTACACTTAGCACCCTAAAGCAATCCGATTTGGGAGTTGTTGGCCTAATACTTGCTACATGGGTTAGTTATAAGGCTTAAGGGATTTCGACATTGCACAACCATTAAAAAAAAAAAAAAGTGTTTTGAATAAAATCATGCCTTAGAGACCTCATTTAGAAGGAAATTCAATGAATTGAAAGCTTGTGTTCTTGAGATTGGAAAAAGAGGGTAAAAGCTGCATATTGGGAATTCGGTTCACTTTAAATGAAGCTAGAGATGATGTCTATTATAGTTATGACAATTGAAGTATTTATATAGAATATGATTTTAATACATGAGAGTTGAAAGATGATTAGCCATTTTGTTATATCAGGGCTTCATATACACAAGGTAGTCTTCATAATGATTCCATCTCTAATGTTCTCTATGTTCCAAGTTGCAAATGAGCTTTGTGCATCTTCTTGCTAAATGCAATCGTCACTCCCTCGAAAGAGGAGATTTGTTGTCATTTCATTAAGTGCTTTCATTTTAGTTTTGTTATGGGACTAGCAAAATTGAAGTTTGGGGGTGTGATAAGCACCGAATATTGCATATTCAAGTGCCCTTATTTGCATTAGTTAAGTCCATTATTTGGTTCTATTGTATATGTTATCTTCATTTGTATGTTTTTACATATTTGCAGGTTTGTTTCCCAAAAAGAAATAAAAATGATGTTTTACGGGTTTTTGAAGATCAAGGTATGCCAGGCTGGGGCTCTACAGTTTTGCTAATCTAATATGATCCATTGAACTCATGGACACTTTCTACAGAGCCCAAGAAGGAAGATAGAGTCATTGGGCCAAGCCCAAGGTAAATTTAAGAAAAGAAATTTTGAGCCCAAGTTACACCATTGCGGGCGCCCGCCAGCCTCATGCACAAATCCTGCGGGTGCCCGCCAAGTTATGATCAAGGCATTGAATTCCAAAAAATGAAAGAAATTCATTCTAGTAGCCTCCAAAATCCGTGGGGCCCCGCCATTTACTCCGGGCGCCCGCCAATTGCCACCATAGCCCTAGAATGCTCCTTTGCCAGCGCGCGGAGGCCAACCATGGCACCCCGCGGGGGCCTACCAATCTCTGCTGGCGCCCGCCAAGTTACAGACAGCAGGTCATGGTCTTCATTGTTTTACCCAATGTTGTCCCCTTGATTGAAGGGATGGGTCTACACTCTTCTAGGGATTTCTGACCACGAAATTAAGGGGGTTTGGTAGGATCTTTGGCCTATTTGGGTGAGTGAAATCATTATAAAAACATTATGCAAGATTGAGAGGATTTTTAGAGAGAGAAATATTGTGTTTTTGAGAGCTTTTGGGTTACATTTGTTGAAAAGGGCGAAAATGGAAGGGCTGAGCTCTTCAACCACTTTCTCCCTTGCTTCTACGGGTAACTAAATCCCTTTCTAGGGAGGTGGTGAAGCCATTCTTTGTAAGCATGAACTAGTTGTGTTTTAATTTGGGGAATGAGTATGTATTTGATAGTTTCATAATCTAGAGACTTACACAAGTTGTAGTGGTTCTTCATTTCAATAGATGATTGTGTTGAAATTATTATCTTGTCTTAGATTGTATTTTCTCATGATTATATTGCTTACATCTTTATGGTGAGAATGGAAATGAGATTATGAAATGGTTTTAATGACATGTTGTGTGTAATTTTGATAGTCTATAGCTTAGGGCCTCCCTTTGATGGATTATTCTTAGTTTTTAACTTCATGTGCTTTCATCATATTTATTGACGATTTTGATAGTCTTTAGCTTAGTGAGCATGTCATAAGCTACACCTTAGTTTAGGTAGTTCAAGCATGTAAAACTTTGATGGACTATACTTAATTCTTGATTTTATGTATTTCTTGAAGATAATGTAGCAATCATGTATTACTACATATCATGGTCACATACATAAGTTGTTCCCCAAGTTAATCACAAGCAAGCATGTTTATATGGTTGGTGGTGGATTCACTTCCCTAGTTCTCTCTACATAAGTTCATTTCATCTTAAAATCATTCCATTTTATGCAAATTTTAATTCCTAGCTCTAAGTGACAAACAAACCAAACTTTACACCTCTTTCATCAAGCAAAGTGATTTTGTAACCTTACGATAGCCCTATTTTACATTACGATAGCCCTATTTTACATTGATTTGTGCTATTACAAGTGTTGATTATTATTGGTAAACATATTTCAACCACCAACAACTCAATATGTAGAGGATGGCTTTGATACCAATTGTGAGGTATGCAGCAGAAAAGGATGTGGAAGTTTGTATTAAAAATAACCTAGATGGGTGGTAAATAGGTTTTACTAGCTCCTTTATTCAATTTTTACTTATTTTAATTTTACATAAAATAAAACCAAAATTAAACCCACAAAGCAAAAATAAGTGTAAGTAAAGTAAACAAAGTTTGAGAGATGATACCGGGATTTTTAGTAAGAAAACCTTGATTGATGGAAATCAACCAATCGTTACGGAAAAAACCTCGTGAACTACGTTG
This sequence comes from Cornus florida, assembly GCF_030987335.1. Taxonomy (NCBI): domain Eukaryota; kingdom Viridiplantae; phylum Streptophyta; class Magnoliopsida; order Cornales; family Cornaceae; genus Cornus; species Cornus florida. The sequence goes on along the minus strand of NW_026775574.1, from coordinate 52,179,136 downwards.
TCCATAACAAAATGATTCACTATGTTTCAAGCAAAATACACTTTGACTTAGGCTCACACCCTATCGTTCTACCAAAAATCAATTGCTGACAATCCCTAGCTTTGCGACTCCCCTGTTCAACAACTTTTGACATCAAGCTTACTCTTGATCTTTGTAGAAGAATTGCTGGTAGATTAAACAACACTCCATGGATACTTTGACCCCTTCAAAGTATGATTCAATCGCCCCTTTTCTTCAATTCTGAATTTGATGAAGAACAATAAAAATCATGCTTCTTAGAATCTCTGAATCTTCAATTATGCTTCAATTCCAATCAAATAGAGAATACCATTCCTAAATTACTCATGTGTATATGTGTGTGCTCTTAAAAATAAAATCAGAAAAATCAGATTTGATTTTCTGAACAAAAATATCTCTCAAAGGCTCTGACAAAAATTCTGAATTTTAGTTTCAAAAAGCCATCAAACCCTAAGTGAGAAAACATGTTTTTCTAGACTTTTGAAAACCTAATTGAGCTTGGAAAACAAGTCAATTTTGTGCATAACCATTAAGGTAAAAGTCTATACAAAATAGAATAGGAAACAGAGTTTCCAAAAACTTCTGTATGACTTGAACCCATTCAGCTACTCTTGAACCAGTTCAAGTTGGCCAGTAGAGTTTTTAAGAAAAATGATTTTGACACTTGAACTGGTTTAGAGGGACTTGAACCGGTATAAGTTGGCCAGACTTGAACAGTGAGGTTTACACTTAGAAAATTTCTAGTAAAAATTTCTAGCAACGCTTAATTTTAGAAAACATACAAGTCATGCAAGTGGCATAGCCTCACCTTCTAAATTACCTTCCTAAAGTTTTGTTCTTATCATCATTGAGTGTATCGAAGTACGAACTCACTTCTCCAATTTCACTTTCGGTCTTGAATCTTGACAAATCGAACCAAAAATTTACATCTCGATCGGATTCGTTTTGACAACGAAATTTGCCAAATTAGAAATTTATATATTTCACATTGTTTCTCTATTTTTCCTTTGTCAATTTGTTCCCAAGATGATAGGTTGATATTAAGGGGAATAAAGGGCCGGGGAGTAATTGTTCATCACTTCTTTGGTAAGCTTTCACAGGTTCTTTTATTTCATAAATGTGTAGTATACATGTTGTTTTTGTCGAAAATGAAGTTGTTACTCCGTGAAGCTACACAATACGAAATGTTGTCAATTCCGGTTTATTTATTTCATAAATTGTAATTTACCTTTTTTGCTTGGGTAGATTACAAATTGTTTTTAGGATTTTATCGCGAAATTGCTAAAGGCGGAGATTGTAAGATATGCATTTGTAATTTAGCAAATTTCTTTGTCAAAACAATTCCAATCAAGTTGTAAATTTCCAATTTGATTATCAAGACTCAAGATCAGAAGCAGAATTGATGAATGATGGTGTCCACGTATAGATACACTCCGTGATGATGAGAACAATACATTAGTAACGTAAGTGAGTGTATGAGGACGCATGTATGGTTTTCGAGTTTAGGCTTTTAGGAAAAATTTCTAAGTATAAACTTGTTTTCCAAACTGCCTCTATGAAACCAGTTCCACCCCATGGAACTGGTTGCACAACTAAAGATTTTTGTAAAGCATTTAGTAAGAAATCATACTAGCCAAGTGGAACTGGTTCCACCCTATGGAACTAGTTGCACTCTACATACCAAAAAGGAAGTTTCATTCCTAATCTGTTTTGGCTCTCTTTTGTTTGCTAGAATTTTATAATAATGATCATGCACAAAATTGAATTTTTTTCCAAGTACAATTAGGTTTTCAAAAGTCTATAAATACTTTGTTTTCTCACTTAGGATTTTACAACCTTTTGCATCAAAAATCTAAATTTATTTGAGAGCCAATTTTGTGAGATTTTTTTGAGAGAATACACACTATACACACGAGTGATTTAAGGTGTTATTCTTATTCTGATCGGAGTATGAACTATTGAAGATTGCATCAATATCGAAAAGAGAAAACAAAATTCATTCCTACTACATCAAATCCTAATTTGAAGAGCGATAACACTTTTAAGGGTCAAGGCATTTGTGGAGTGTTTTTGATCTACCAATAAACCTTCTATAAGGTTCAAGGAGTAAGCCTGAAGTCATGAGCTGTTGGATGAGATGTCGCAAAGCCGGTGGCGTTCAACGAGTTGAGTCTTGGTAAAGTGAAGAGGTGTGAGTCTGAGTCAAAGTTAGATGTACTTTGCTTTAAACAAACATAGTGGATCTTTTCGCTCGGGACAATGCAAAAATCATTGAGGTTTTTCAGTTAGTTTCCTCGCTAAAATCCGGTGTGACTCTAATTTTATATGGTTATTATTTTGCTGTGTAATTGTTAATTAATCGATAATTTTAATTGAGTAAACTCGAATAAAGAAGCACGTGAAAATTCCCTAAAAAAGTTTTTAAAACCTATTTTTTCACTTCCTTTTTCACTGCAAAACTCACAATTGAAACTCTCCTTGTCCTTGAGGAAAAAAAAAAAAAAATCATTTCCTTTGCTTTTTCCTCCATTAACTCCTCAAAAAATAGAAGACTAAATTTTGAGATTGCCTTTTCATTTCCACTTTAATTCTAAAAACGCAATTGAATTCTTATACTCCAATTGACCATTCAAATCTTTAAAATCCTGTTCCAATTCTCTCACCCTCTTTCTCGTTCTTTTTTTATTTTTTTATTTTTCCATGGTATTCACCAGAAAGACATAACTATCACAGTACATGAAGAACCCACTAAAGGCATATGTTCACCTTGCACAAATTCTCTTGGCTATTGGTGTCTTCTCGGGTGGTGCACAAAACAATGCACAAAACTTTGAGGTTGGAAATTAGTGTCAAGTGGTCACCATAATTTAAATTTATAAACCGCTTAACACCTATACTATGTAGTATGAGTGAGAAGGGATCATCCCAAGGGATTAAGTTGTCGTACTAGGTTGGGGAATCAACATTAGGGTTAGTAGGTCGAGTGATACAAATAGTGGTTGGTTGGTTGAATTAAACTAGATGCAAATTGAACTAAACTAAGCAATAATGCAATAAAGAGAATAAAAGAGAGAGAGATCTTGGGGTTTAGAGATCACCACTAAGCATAGCTTTTCTACATCTTTAATGAATGATTAATGAGGGGAAGAACATATATTACAATGAAGTGTGTGTGTGTGGCTGTTTCATCAAGCATGGATGACAAATTAAGCATATATTGTCTAAAAAAACATGGTGGATAGCACAACATATCAAATTAAGCCATTAATCATTTCTTTAAGCTCACAATCCAAACACATCACAAGGTTAGAGATACAAGCTACTTGCTTTCCATAAGTATGGAACATCAACAACAAGCATGGATTGTCCTCCCATTTAACAACTACACTACAACTAAGCTAATGACATGAAATTAAACTAATTAAACTAAGGGAGAGGCACAATCCATCAAGCAATGAGTATGAACCATCAAATAAACCACACGAACATGACATTAAGCACTATGTCTTGACAATCTCTAGATCTAAAGTATCAACACACATAGACATGCATCAATAACACAAGGAATAGAGACAAACACATAAACATCTATTCTAGCATACATAGACATATAGATAGAATGAAATGATCAATTGGAAGCATTAAACCATATAAATCATTGAATAAACAAGATCAATATATATATAAATGTCAAGAAATGAATTACAATACAAATCCCCTCAAAAATACATAAATCAAGAAGTAGAAAGCATGCTTAGGGCTAACTCTAGCCCCAAGAGGATGTCTAGCCACTCATGGATGATGTCCTCCAACCCTCAAGGGCAAGCTCCATGGAAGAAATTTGCTCCTTGGTTGATGAAGAGTCTCCAATGATGTTTCTAGCATCCTCCTCTTCTTTGCTTCCTCCCTAAGAGTTCTCTAAGTATGATATGATATGAGATAATACATATGATCATCTATGTTCTATGTTACAAAAAGTAATCCTTATCCTTATATAGGTAGGTCAAATGACACCCAAAATGAGTTGGGGTCGTATAGCAAATATTCCCTAATGATTGGATAAAGGACAACTTTTGTAAGCCGGAAATTAAAATTTTTCGCACTGGAGGAAGTTTGATCGATCGAACCTTGGACTTGGATCAATCAAACATGGCTGAGATCGATCGAACTAAAGTTGGATCGATCCTCAATGGCTACGCCTTTTTAGATAAAAACAAATCTGAGATATTTTGAAGATATTTTTGGGAAAAGGACAAAAGCGGTTGGTAGGGTGGTATAACTAGATAAGATCAATCATTTGTATAAGGACAAGAATGTTCGATCGATCGAAGAAGGAAGTTATCGATCGAACTTTTGAGATCTTTGAACAGGGACAAACATGGCTCAGATCCATCTTAAAGTGCTGAGATTGATGAAAGTTGGATCAATTGAACTTTTCTTGAGATCGATCGAGTTGCTGAAATTCCACTATTTGCTTCATTTTGCTTTACTTTGCTCCTTTCTTTGATTCATCCCAGAATTGCTTCAATTATGCTCTTATTTGGCTGAGTTAGCTTATTTTGGGGATAAGTACCTGAGAATGAAAATAATACGAAATCAATACAAAACGGTAAAATAAGATAGATAAAGGTTCTAGAATAACTAAGCTTAAGGGGTTTAAATACGCACTTTTCAGCGCTCATCACACCCCCAAACTTAAATATTGCTAGTCCCTAACAATGAATTAGAAAGTAAAGGAATGAAATGAATAACTATACAACTATGAACTAGAAAGCAATAAAATGATAGCACCACTTTCGTAGGGAACACGATTGCACTTAGCATATGCAACAAGCCTTTTAAACCCTTAGGTTACCCCTAGTGGATGAGTAAAGTCTCGTGAGGGTTTCCAGAAATGATACCCACAAACCTTATGTTCATTCTTTCAAAAGAGGCACCAATATTGCAAACAAGCATTAGACGTCCAAGTATCCACTTTGGTTTGATTTCGCATTTAAATTCCAAATTTGATAACTATGTGATATTGCATCTCATTGTGCCATGTGAAAAGTTTCAATGACATTTTAATTGCATGTACTAAATCCTATTGAATTGTAAACTTTGAAATAAGTTAAAACTTATATATACACATTCCCTACGAAAAAACTTGTTAGACTTGTTTATTCACCTCGAGGTTACTGGTTTTGCAGGTAAAGAAGCTTTGTTGTGGGATACACAACACTCTTAGACATGCTAGAAGTCTCGAAGTATTTTTGACGACATTGAATATGCACATGTTAGCATATCATGTTTACTTTTGTTTATTTTGACAAAACTTGTACTTATTGTCTAAGTCATGTAATGTGCGCTTAAGTGTACCTTTTGACACTCTTTTGATATATATGTAAAGAGGCCAAGGGCCAAGCATGTCCATTTTTGTGTCTATACTCTTTTGGTATCAAACTTTTGCTTCAAAATGTATTTAAACCAAAGTTTGAGGTTTGATATATGAAAATCTTGTAAATGAAGTGTATGAGGCCATAGGCCATTATTTTACATTCAAGTACTCATATCAAAGTTGTTGACATATTCACATTCTCAAAACTCATGAAAAATCAGTTTTGCATATTCATTTTGAACCAATTCATGAAGGGATTCAAAGTATAGGTTGAACCTTAGCACCTTGGACTCATAATAGCTTTTTTAGCAAGTTTTCGAGGTGTTTCTGTCGACCAAAACTCCATTTTGGTTGACTGATGGCAAATGGAATTGCCAATGAACAATAAACATCACATTCCAGTAGCCTTTTCTACTGTTTAGGACCATTTCGGTCGACCGATGGCTCATTTCGGTCAACCGAAATAAACAAGCTCTTTCCTTCATGTTTTCAGCTCTCAGCACTTTCATTTTGGTCGTCTGAAACTCCATTTTGGTCGACCAAAATAGCTAGAACCCGAGCCTAGCTTCTGTTGAGTTTTAGCACTGATCTTCCAACTTCAAAGGGTCATAATTTCTTCGTTTCTAATCCAAATAGGGTGATTCTTGAGCCTAAACTCAAGGATTTTGAGTCATATTTCCAATGATACCAGTCCTATCCTCATATTCCAAACACAGTGGGAGTTATTCCTATTTTAATGAAGTAGTGTCAGTTTTTACTTCAACCGGGATAGGGCATTATGTGGGTTTCTTGGCCAATGGTCATGAAACCTCTTGGAATGTTTCAAAATGATTAGATTAGGTTGTATTCACCTTGTTTGACTTGTTTAGAGTCAAGTTTCTCCTTTTAATTGTGAATTGACCTTTTTGCCCCTTGGATGACGAATTTTGTCCTTTTTGACCCTTGTTTCCGTCTTTGTTCTCTTTGAGCTTTATGAACTCATGGAGGGTCACATTTGTGTCTTTGGAGTGACTCTTACCTCTTAAGATCTCGGTTTACCTTTTGCTTCTGAATTTCAGATTTGTTATCGGATTAACTTTTGGTTCATCACTGACGCACCGGGTTGAAAAACTTGGGCCGTTACAGTGTTATGCTACAAAATTGAGCTTACTTGCTCGGTTAAGACTGCTTTTCTAGGTGCTTAGCTTTTGTTCTTCTGCTTTTGGGTGCACAAGTCTTTCAAGAATTTGGCATAAACCGAAATTTGCTTGATTGCATCCAAAAGTGGAAGATTGACTTTCACTTACCTAAACACGTCCATGATTTCATTGATGTTGGCCTTTTGTTTGTCATTTGAAATGGATCCTTTTAAGGCATCCGGAATGGAGTTTTTGGTTCAAAAACCTTTTCAGAATTTTTCTTTGAAGTCTCTTCAACATAAGAAGTTTTCAAATCATATTGCACATCTTTCTTTTCAAAGTCACTTTTCAAATCACTTTCAACACATTCTCATTTATATGGTCATGCACATGCAATGAAGGAGGAATATGATATGAAACGGGATGGGTGTCAACTTGTGGTTACACCGGTTCACTCTCTTCATTGGGCACACCCATTTGGTTGTCCACAATCTTTCCACTTCTCAAGGTAGTCACCGCATTGACATGCTCTATTGTGTGACCTTCCGATGAGGAATGAGTCTCCACAACACATTGTTGCTTTTGTGGGGCGTTTAAAGGCATTTTTCCCTTCTCTCTTGCATTCAAAGTACTAGCTATTTGCCCTACTTAGGTTTCTAGCTTAGCAATGGATTGAGAGTGAGAATGAAGCAATTGTGTGTTTGCCTCTAAAGTGCCCAAAGCGGTCAAAACTTTATCTTCAAAAGCGGGACTTCTAACATTTCCTTGGGAATATGATGGTTGATTAGGAAAATGAGAATTAGAAAATTGGCTTCCTTGTGATTGATATGATGATCTAAAACCTTGGGAACCTTGGCCTTGTAGTGGAGGTGGAATGTATTTTCCTTGAAAACCGCCTTGGGAAGGGTTTGAGCCCTCCCCTTGGTTTTTCCAAGAGAAATTCGGGTGATTTCTCCAACTAGGATTGTAATGATTTCCATAAGGATTGTTCCCTTGATTAGTGAAAACAGCATTTACTTATTCATGATGCTCACTTTGCACATGTCCATGAGGACAATTGGAAATAGAATGTAAAACACTTGAACAAGTCATACATGTTTCATTAGATGCATGATGAGAATGGTTAGGGAAGGAAGATACTTGATTCGTCAAGTTTTGGTTGATAAAAAATTTGAGATAATGATTTCATTTCGGCGGCAATTTCATTAGAGTGATCGACTTGATGTAAGCCAACACTCTTCTTACCACTAAAATTTCTACCATTCTTTGAAGATAAAGTACGATGCAAAGAATTTTCACTCATGCTCTCATAAAGACGCCACATGTCATCCTCATGCCTATCAATGTAAGAGCCACCCATGGAAGCATCAACCATGCCTTTGTAATTGTCCAATAAGCTCTCAAAGAAATATTAAACTAATTGCCATTTGGGCATGTCATGATGTGGACACTTCCTAAGCAATTCATTAAAGCATTCCCATGCCTCATGAAATGTTTCTCCATCCCCATGTGAAAATTTTCGAATTGAGGTTCTCATGGCATTATTCTTAGAAACCGGATAGTACTTCTTTAAGAACTCTTGTTGCATTTCCGCCCAAGAAGTTATTGAAAAAGGCCTAAGATTATTAAACCAATATTTTGCCTTGTCTTTAAGGGTGAATAAAAAAAGTTTAAGGCTTAAGACTTCTTCCGGTATGTCCGTATATTTTACGGTGGAACAAACTTCAAGAAACTCATCCAAATGCTTGTAAGGTTCTTCACTTGGAAGTCCATGATAATTAGGAAGCATTTGAATGGTTTGTGGCTTGATTTCATAGTGATGTGCTCTAAATGACGGCAATTGAATGCATGTGGGTGCATTATATTCATTAGGCACATAGTGATCTCGTAAAGCAAGGGGAGAATTAGCAATTGGAGGTGCAACATAGGCACCTTGGATGCCTTGAATGATGGGAGGCAGTGAAGCATAGATTGGCCTTGGCATTCCCAATGGAACTTGGCCTTGTTGTTGTGGTGGATGAACATATGGCCTTGGCATGCCTAATGGAACTTGCATGTTATCATGATGCACATTGGGGTGGAGGATACCTTGTTGGTCTATGTGACCAAGGTCCTCCACATGGTCCTCATTATGTCCTTCCATTAATGAAACGGATTGACTAGAACTACCTCTCCCCCTAGGGTTTCGAATAATGGATTCAAGATGAAAATTTAAAGGGACAAGAGTGGGTCTCAATGATCTACGACCATGCATGGACAATGCAACACAATAAGCAATAACAACAAACACTTCACCTTCACAACAAATCAATAATCAACAAACTTCGTCCACATTCAATGTTCCCATACTCCCATGCTTTAACAATATGCAAGAAAAGTAAATTGCCTCCACGCGGGCTCACGATTTATCTAAGAATTGAATTACAAGCCTCCACGCAAGCCGATGATTTAACTAAGGGATGAGTAAAGAAAAGCTCACAAAGGTCCTTTAGCACTTCAACTCCAAATTTATAGCTTAGCTTAGCAATTTTTAAATTTTTAGCATTTTTCCTTTGCTTGCTTAGCTCCTTTACTTGGAATATCCTTTGCTTGCTTCCTAGCTCAATGCTCCTTGTCAATTAAGAACAACCACAATAAGTAACAAAAATTGAAAATAAAGTAAAGACACGATCAAAAGAGTACTAATTCCTAATTGATTCCACAAATACAACATAGCCAATCAATCAATCCCCCGCAACGGCGCCAAAAACTATGGTTTCTTCTCGGGTGGTGCATAAAACAATGCACAAAACTTTGAGTTTGGAAATTAGTGTCAAGTGGGCACTATAATTTAAATTTATAAACCGCTTAACACCTATACTATATAGTATGAGTGAAAAGGGATCGTCCCAAGGGATTGAGTTGTCGTACTAGGTTGGGGAATCAACATTAGGGTTAGTAGGTCGAGTGATCAAAATAGTGGTTGGTTGGTTGAATTAAGCTAGATGCAAATTGAACTAAAGTAAGCAATAATGCAATAGAGAGAATAAAAGAGAGAGAGATCTTGGGGCTTAGAGATCACCACTAAGCATAGCTTTTCTACATCTTTAATGAATGATTAATGAGGGGAAGAACATGTATTACAATGAAGTGTGTGTGTGTGGTTGTTTCATCAAGCATGGATGACAAATTAAGCATATATTGTCTAAACAACATGGTAGATAGCACAACATATCAAATTAAGCCATTAATCCTTTCTTTAAGCTCACAATCCAAACACATCACAAGGTTAGAGATACATGTTACTTGCTTTTCATAAGTATGGAACATCAACAACAAGTATGAATTGTCCTTCCATTTAACAACTACACTACAACTAAGCCAATGACTTGAAATTAAACTAATTAAACTAAGAGAGAGGTACAATCCATCAAGCAATGAGTATGAACCATCAAATAAATCACAAGAACATGACAATAAGCACTATGTCTTGACAATCTCTAGATCCAAAACATTAACACACATAGATATGCATCAATAACACAAGAAATAGAGACAAGAACATGAACATCTATTCTAGCATACATAGACATATGGATAGAATGAAATGATCAATTGGAAGCATTAAACCACATAAATCATTAAATAAACAAGATCTATATATATATATATAAGTATCAAGACATGAATTACAATACAAATCCCTTAAAAAATACATAAATTAAGAAGTATAAAGCATGCTTAGGGCTAACTCTAGCCCCAAGAGGATGTCTAAACACTCATGGATGATGTCCTCTAACCCTCAACGGCAAGCTCCATGGAAGAAATTTGCTCCTTGGTTGATGAAGAGTCTCCAATGGTGTCTCTAGCCTCCTCCTCTTCTTTGCTTCCTCCCTAAGAGTTCTCTAAGTATGATATGATATGAGATAATACAATATGATCCTCTATGTTCTATGTTACAAAAAGTAATCCTTATCCTTATATAGGTAGGTCAAATGACACTTAAAATGAGCTGGGGTCATACAGCAAATATTCCCCAATGATTGGATAAACGACAACTTTTGTGAGCTGGAAATTAAACTTTTTCGCACTGGAGGAAGTTCGATCGATCTAACCTTGGACTTGGATCGATCGAACGTCGCTAAGATCTATCGAACTGAAGTTGGATCGATCCTCAATAGCGGTGCCTTTTTGGATAAAAACAAATCTGAGATATTTTGAAGATATTTTTGGGAAAAAGACAATAGCGATTGGTAGGGTGGTACAACTGGATAAGATCAATCATTTAGATAAGGACAAGAATGTTCGTTCGATCGATCAAAAAAGGAAGTTGGATCGATCAAACTTTTGAGATCTTTGAACATAGACAAACATGGCTCAGATCCATCTTGAAGTGCTGAGATCGATGAAAGTTGGATCGATCGAACTTTTCTTGAGATCGATCGAAGTTGCTAAAATTCCACCCTTTGCTTCCTTTTGCTCAACTTTGCTCCTTTCTTTGATTCATCCTAGAATTGCTTCAATTATGCTTTTATTTGGTTGAGTTAGCTTATTTTTGGGATAAGTATCTGAGAATGGAAATAACACGAAATCAATACAAAACGGTAAAATAAGATAGATAAAGGTTCTAAAATAACTAAGCTTAAGGGGTTTAAATACGCACTTTTCAGCGTTCATCAGCTATTATTAAATTTAAGCAACGTGAAATTTTTTCAAAATTTATAACAACCCGTATGGTATTCTAAGCAACCCATATAGTATTCTTCAAGCAATACTCATTATACCAACTATGGGGACATATATATTAACATAAATTATTTTCTTTTCTAAATAAATACTCACAAGCTCCCATAACTCTATTAGTACAAACTATCTTAACCGGGTAAAGGGTAAAAAACTTCCATATAGTTTGAAAAGTGTACAAATAACATCTTTGGCGTTTAAATCTCACCATTGTAGCATGTAAAGTGTGCAACTAAGGACTTTTCGTCCATTAAATAATAATGAAAAGGCAAAAAGACCAAAATATCCTTCACTCTACTCATAACAAAAATAATATAAAAAAATCTAATAGACAAGATTACCTTAAAGGACAAATTCAAAACCACACCCTTTTTATTTCTTTTATTTATATATATAATCATTTATATTTGTATGTAATATATGAAATATTTAATTTTATAAGAGTGGAGGGCAATTAGAGAGAGAGAGAGAGTCGTTTCAGAGGAGACAAAATATATTAAACATAGATAGAGTATTTATAGAGATAGAAATATATTAAATAAGAGTATATGTATATATATATGCACATACATTTATATTCTGTATGTAATCTATGGAATATTTAATTATAAATTTATAAGAGTGAGACAATTAGAGAGAGAAAGAGTTGTTAGGGATGAGAGAAAATATTTTAGTCATATGTTTTGTCCATATCATTTTAGGAAGATAAAAGTTCTTATTTGCTTACTTTTCATATTACACCAATAAAATTTATTATTGGTACAATTTTTAAGCTAACAATAGTGCCCTTTTTGCACTTCACCCTATCTTATATGTCTTTAAACCCAAACCTCTACCTTGAGAAAATCGACATTATACCAACTGCTTTAATTGCTGTCATATTGTAACATTGTTAGTTGTGCATTATTGAGAAAATCGACATCATACCAACCACTTCAATTGTGGTCATATTGTAACATTGTTACTTGTGCATTATTGATTGCTCTTTACTTTACTTTTCTTTTTATTGCTCTTTTTTTTTTTTTTTTTTTTACTTTTTTTTTTTTATTGCTCTTTAGTTTATCTCTTTCTAGCTTTATCCATTGTGAGACACCTTTATATAGCGCCTGCACCACTCTCGAACCCAACTATCTTCCTTGCTTGCTTCTCTCTCTATATAACTTTTTTTTCAGTGTTTTTAGCTATTTGGATCAGTTCTTTCTCTAATCAGCTGAAGCTAATCCTCAGAAGCTCAAACTTAATTTTAAAATACTTAAGAGATCCGTGATGGCTGATGAAGAAAGTTCTCATGCCTTGGGGGAAGAAGAAGAACTGTCTCAATTTGTTAAGTCTCTAGAGGACAAAATTGCCGGCAATTTAAAACAAAATCGCCTGCAATCGTTCGCTGGTGATCCCAATCTGCCTGGGGAAAGGATCCACATCATGGACAGGGTCCCCAGTGTGCTTCACCAGCAAAACGAGAACCCGTACAGCCCTACCACCATATCTATTGGCCCTCTTCACAGAGGGGCACCGCGTCTTCAAGCAATGGAGCCGGTCAAGTTGAGCTACATGTGTGCCCTACTTCAACGAACCACAACGTTCGAGGAAACATTGAGAGATTGTGCGGAGGCTATGTTGAAGTTGGAACAAGCTGTTAGGGATCGTTATGAGCCGGCCAGGTTACAGCCCTGCAACGACCAAAATTTCAGGCTTGCAGAAGTGGTGCTCATTGATGGTTGCTTCATAATCGAACTTCTGTTGAGGAATTTCAAAAACGATTATGACCCCATTTTGCGCAACCCTTTCAAGTACTATGCTATCCTTTATGACTTGCTATTGCTCGAGAATCAGATTCCTTTCTTTGTTCTTGAAGAATTGTTCAATGAGATGGTGGGAAGGATCCAAATCCAGTATCCTCCCCTTACTATATGGGTCCATCTATTCTTTGGCAATATAATGGGCCTTGAAAATTATCAAAGAAGAAACATGGAGAAGGAATGTCCTTACCATATACTCCATTTCTTGCACATTCAGTACATGCCGGCTTGTACAGGCAACACATACACTCAAAGATCCCTCGATGATGAAAATGAAATAGATAAGATGGAATGTGATGAAACAGAAAGGATGGAGAGCAAAATCATTTACTCTGCAACAGAACTTCGCTTGGCGGGAGTCAGATTGAAGGCAGCTAGTAACGATAGGAACCTATTCGACATAAGGTTTACTACTGGTTTTAGTTGTAATAGCTGCTCCACTCTGTTTGTAAAAGGTTACATAGAAATTCCACCTTTCTCTGTCTCTGATTCCACGGAGTCAGTCTTGAGAAACCTCATCGCTTTCGAGCTAAGCTGTCACTGGATTCCTAGTTACTTCACATCATTTGCGTTCCTCATGGATCTCCTCATCAATACTCCCGAAGATGTTAAATTGTTCGAGGATGCAGGAATCATACGCAATTATTTAGGTTCGAGGGAAGAAGTGGCCCGGCTTTTCAATGGTATTTGCCAGAATGCCAATCCGAGTGGTTTCCATTACACTAAGCAATACAAGCAGGCGATGGATTTCTGCACGCCTTGGCGAGTTTCTACCGGAAGGTTCAGACAATATTATTTTGGTAGTGCATGGTCAGGCATATCAGTCATTGCTGCCATCATCCTTTTCACCCTTGCGTTTATGCAGACCCTATACTCCATGCTTTCTTTTTATTAATTAGGTATCTTTGCCTTTGTTCCTATCAGTACAAGCAATCCTACAAGTGTCTGTAAGACCATATCTGAATTAGTTATGTACGTAATTATAGTCCTTATGGTTTGCCTTTAAGATAAGCTTTGTTGTTCATTTCTGTATGGGTTCTCTTAATGAAAGTGTTTAATTACCCAATTTATGTGTAAGAGCCTTGTACATTAACTACATTTGTTTTGTTTCCAAGTGAAGTATTCTTCTCATAAAATATTTTCCTTCTTCAAGTAAAATAATTTTTATTTTTTTATTTTTTTTTAGTGTTGGGCAAAGGTCTAGGTTTAGTTGGGTGGCGTGCAAAAAACTTACTAAAAATTTAAGAATAAATTATTTTTGTTAAATATTAATATTAATTTTTGTTCCTAAATATTTTAGGACAATCAACTACCAAAAAAATAAATAAATATTTTCTATAAAATATTTTACATCAGGTTTTTATTTATTTATCTATTATTATTATTTTTTTAAAAATGCCAAACAAACAAAGACTTGCCTTGGAATTCCAAGCTTGTACATTAACTACGTTTGTTTTGTTTTCACATGAAATATTTTTCTCCTAAAATATTTTTCTTCTTCAAATAAAATATTTTTTATTTTTACTTTTTTAACGGACAAAGGTTTAGATTTAGTCTATCCAGCGGGGCATGCAAAATATCTTACTTAAAATTTATAAATAAATTATTTTTGTTAAATTTTAATATTATTTTTTATTTGTAAATATTTTACGACAATCAAATATCAAAAAAATAAGAAATATATTTTTTTAAAAATATTTTACATCCAAATAAATTAAAGAGTTTTTTTTTTTTTTTTTTTTTTTTTTTTTTTTTTTTCAGTAATTCCAAACAAGCGGAGACTTGCGGTGAATATCTATTACGTGTTATTTGTTGATTACGTTTTATTTGTTGAGATGCAATCTTCTACTTTTAGATCCAAAATCTACATCCATTGGGCAGTGGAGAGGTGATAACCCTAGATATCTTACTGATCTAGTATTTTTATTTCTTTTCATGTTAGAGGATTATCTCTAAAACATATCCTAAATAATCTAAATAAGAACTTAATTAATTTTTTATTTTTATTTTTATTAAATAAAAATATTATTGGAATATACAACCGATATATCCACTAGGCACTATTAAATCACATTCAGGCTTCAAATATTAGATTACATTCGTTTCTGTTCATAAATACAATCATATAAAACTCTAACTGAATATTAATTATATTCATTTCTTGTGATTTTATAGTGGATCAGATTTATATGCCTATTATGTTGACAGTTTGCCTTTCCACTTTACATGGACAGGATGTTTCAAAACAAAATTGGTAATTTGCCGACTCTTAATTTTTTTTTTTTTTAATCGTGGCAAGAAATCGCCAAAGCCAAACCGCATCTACACGCCAAAAAAAAATAAAAAGCAATCTCACTAATATATCCACTAGGCACTACTAAATCAGAAGAAATTTTAATGATGTGTAAGTCTCACTCACAGCAAAGAAGCTAAGAAAATTTTGAACCAACGTGAAGAAATTCAAATTAGATTATATCTATGTTTAAACGTGTTTCTCAGTCTCAAATTGATACGTTTTTTTTAATTTTGTTGTATTTTCGATTTTTAGTACACCAAATTTTTGCTTAATCTAAATTTACGGAGTAGAATGTTAAATTAACCAATCACAAAGTAAAAATAAATGCAAGTAGTAAAGTTTGAGAGACAACTAATTTTAGTGAAGAAACCTAGTCCAAGAAATCATTAAATAATTCAAGAAATCTCTGAGATTGCCACGGAGTTTTGAGCGAAACAATCAACTATATTTGAAGTAAAATATAATAGACTTTGACTTAGACTCACATCTTTTCGCTCTACCAAGAACCAATTGCTGACCTTCTTCAGTTCTGCGATTCTCCCATCCAATAACTCTCGACTTGAGACTTAACCTTGACTTTTGCAAAAGGATTGTTGGTAGATCAAACAACACTCCGCGAATTCTTTGACTCTTTTAAAGTGCGATCGCTCCCTCATTTTCTTCAAATCTGATTTTGATTTTTTTTCTCTCGTTCAACATCCTAAATCACTCATGTATATATAGTATGTATGTCTCAATATGAAAATAAACACTCATAAAATTTTCACAAATTGGTTCTATGAATTATATTCAAAAGCGGTAGAAAACCCTCAGTGGTAAAAGGTATTTATATAGATTTTTTGAAGACCTAAACTGTTTCTTTTGGTAAATAAGACATAAACTTACTTGGAAAAAGAGTTTAATTCCAGTCTAATTATCTCAAAAATAAATAAATAAATATATATATATATATATGATAAAAAGTAACCTATATAGAGTAGGAAAATAATTTTTAATTTGGTTTCAAGATAGGCGTAACCGGTTTCACTTTGATAATGTCTAATATTTCAAAAACAAATTTTGAAAAACAAGTACCAAATGGGTTCTGTTTTTGCAATGCACTTTTGTAAAACTATTTTCAAAACTTGTTTTAATTGCCTAACCTAAAACTTAACAAAGATGAAAAAAAAGTGTCCTCACTCACTTACTTGTCTAATATGTGTTATTATGGAACTGGAGTATTTTCACACAATCCTCAATATTAAAAGATTAAACTAGAAGTACAACTATGACTGAACTTATTTTGACGCCCAATATTACCAATTACAAAGTTATTTCTCACAAAAAAAAATTTAATTGAAATGACTCGAACTAAATTTCACCAGTAGACAAAAAATTAAGTTATGCCGATTGCCCAATAATACCAATAAAAATATTCAGGACTTGGATAAATATAAAAATTATTAAAATGAAGATCATTTACTCAGAATATAAACCAACTTTAAAAACGAAAACGAAAAAGATAATATGAATGTCAAAATATTTTACCCCCAATCATAATCATCATGTATATAGAAGAGCGAACTCATTGTAAGGTTTTATTAGTATGGGATCCAAGATAGAGACCGAAATTGACATTGATATTCTAAGAAAACGTGTAACATGAGATCAAAGATTCCATAATAATTGTTGGTTAACGATTCGCTGATCTGATATTCGGATCAACTACTTTTTTTCAATTATTATTATTATTTTTTTTGCAGCTAACTTTTTCCAAGTGGTATGAATTACTAATTTTTCCTACTTTAATGTATTATGGCCCAGACTTTTGAATATTTCTATGCGCTGGTCCCCAAACCTAAATGTTAAAATGACGAATGTAACGTGACGTGAATCAGGAACCGTATAAAAGCAATATCTCCACTACTTTTTTCGTCTTCTTTTTCCAAAGAGAGAGAAAATGAAATTTTATGAGAGAAAATGAAATTTTATGTGTCCATAAAATAGATGTGACTTATAGGTAAAACAAAAAAAAACCAAAGGTGTAACATACTAACATGACAGTTTTGTATTTAACAAGTTTATTTTTTTCTTACTTTTCAAAAAAAAAAAGGTTTATTTTTTTCTTTCTTTTCTTCAATATTTGAATATAGAAATGAATGCATGCATGTCTTGACAAATAGCCGTAATAATATCATTTTTTTATTATGATGAAATAATCAAACAATTATAAAACGTGTTACACAAATGGAAAGCAACAATTAAAACGTTACACGTGTCCAATTTGCATTCTAGTGATTGGTTTAGTTTTGGTGTTGGAATTATCAATGGCGTCGTGGCGACGGATCAGTGAAAATCGCTATAATCTGTTTTCTAGTAGTCTTCGTCGTCCCTCCATAAAGTAAGTCTTGGGACCATGTTGAATATGATGAATCTGTCGTTTGGAGAAAAAAGTTTGATAAAGTTGCTTTTTAATTTTTTATTTCAATCTTATCTTGTTGTGTCTGATCAGAAAATGCCAGACAGAGAGAGTCTGTCCAGTGAGAGAGAGAGAGCTTGGTCTTTTGTAGGAACACTAGGATCACATTATTTTCCAATGTGATCCTACAAAAGGAAAAAATGAAATTAAAATGTACCAATTTCTCATGAAACTATCTGTCATGAGATAATTTTCTCCGGGTGTGTACTATTTTTCAATCATCTATGGTATTATGTTTATCCTTGTCAATGTTATCCTACAAAGTGAAAAAAAAAAAAAAAAAAAAAAAAAAAAAAAAAAGTACTAAAATAAGATAATTTTTTTTGAAAATATTCGAACTAGTGATGGAGCTAATGAAGGCCTAGGGGGACACGTGCCCCTGGCCTGGCCCCGCCCTTTATAATATTTGTGCTAATATATATATATATATATAATTTTTCATATATATGAAAATTTTTATACAATGTGCCCTCTTAAATTTTGTGGTTTCTAAAATTATTTTTTTATTTTCTCTTTTACTCTTTAAATTCCCTAAATTTCCTTAGAAAAGGTTAATTTTTTCTTACTCAATTGAAACTCTTAGCCCCCAGGGGCTTGGATGAGTTGGTAAGGTGAGGGCTTTGGCTATCACTCGCCAAGGTTCGAGCCTTTCCACCTCCTTTATTACTCTCGACTTACCTTGCTGTTTACAATGCGAGGCCGGCAACGGTAGTTTTACCTGATAGCTACAAGTCCAAAGGGCAAGTGGTTGTGAGGGTTCCCAATATATATATATATATATATATATATATATATATATATATTGAAACTCTTAACTTTTTCCTTTTAAAGTTTCCTCATTTGCTTTCCTTTTTCCTTTTCTACTTATACTTCTTAAAATTCTTTTTTTTCTTTTTTTAACATGTATATTTGAATAATTTTCTACTTCTTCTTCTTCTTTTGTATTTTATATTTGTTATGTTATATATATATAAACAATACGTAGATTCTCACTAATGAGAATTTATAATATCTTAAACATATCAAAAAAATAAAGAAAGAGAAAATAATCCAGATCCTACCTGAATAAAATTGTAATGACCCAGTCATTTCTGTCATTTCCTTTTTCTCAAATTTTATGAATATTGTTTTTTCCGTTGATTTTTCTTTTCCGAGTTCGGTTTCTCATCACTTGGTGTCTCGAGTGTTCGGAAATGGTTCCCGAGACTCTTTCCTTTAGATTGACAACTTCCTTAAAGGACCACATCATTTCCACATTTTTATTTTTTGGACACTATTCACTTTCCCTCTTTTTCCCCGTTTGTCACTTTTTGGCACAACCTCACTTTTTGTGCTTGGAGTTAATTTTTGACTTCACGATTTTTCATTCTAGTTGATTTTCTCGAAACGCGTAATTTTACTTTTGGAGAAAAGCTCATCGGTTGTTCCTTTTTCCCGCATGGGCGTAGATGAAAGGATTCTTCAGAAATATTTATGTTTCTTGGGATATTTTTCATAAATATCTTTTGAAGATATTTTATTTCGGGAGTTTTTAAGAAAATATCTTTTGGAAGATATTTTCATTATGAACAGTTTTGCAGTTATCCTTTCTTGGAGGGGTCATTGTGCAATTAACAAAAGTTATTACAAAATGCCTTATTTTGAGCCTGGATCCTCGTATGGGATTCATTTTCACATTTCGTCGAGTCGGGTACTCTTAGAATTTTCTTCCAGTCGTTTTCCCCAGTTTTAAGGTTTTCGACCCCGGTTGCCGTCGAACTTGTTTAGGGCATATCTCTTTGTACGGAACTCGATTTTCGACGCCATTTCTTCTGTTGTTCATTTTTTTTCATTTCGGTTTTTTTTGTTCTTGGTGTTTTTACCATTTGAGCGCGTCTGCGCAAATTCCACTTTTTCGGATCCGGCGGGACCCGTTCGGGGCACTTTTTGAGATTTTCTATAAATAGAGGGTTTGAAAAATTAAATTATTGCATTTCTTCTTCTTCTACACTGCTACAGATCAGATTCTATAGCTCTTCCATGGCTGCCACCCTTTTTTTCCCAAATCAACCTCCTTCCCCCTTGAATTTTGCCGTGATAACTTAGGCTTTATCGTAGGCCTTGGCGAGGCGGTCCTTTCCCCTCTATTAGAAGCCAGTTCCGACCATTTTTGAGTTCATATTTGGATTTTGGTGGTACCTCAAGGTTGATAGTTGCTTCCCTCGTTGTCCCCGACATAACCCTGAAGTATTGTCAGATTTGGAGCGGTTACATTTAGGTGGCTTTTGAGATTTCCATCTCAAATTGAGGTAGGGGATGTTTTAGGGTTATATATGTATTGTATTGAATATTTTTCTTGCCTATACAACTTGTATGCATACCTTTGTATTAATTCTAGAATTTAATTTAATTATTTTTTATGTATAAGATTTAATTCTCACGGTTGTATATAGCTTGAAATTAAATTGTGATATGCTATTAAATTAGGCCTTGATATATTCATTAACATATATTAAATTAGGAGTATTTGAATAAGTATTGAAACTTTTATTTAATTATATTCTTGAATGAAAATTTAATTCACATGGTTGTAACTAGCATAGAATCAACTTGTAATGTGATATTAAAATAGGCCTTGGTATGTTCTTTAATATATGTAAATTTGAGGATATTTGAAATTGTTTTAAAATCTAGAGAAAATTAATTAATTAGATTAATTAATTTTTTTTAAGTGTTCATTTCACTTAATTGAATTTTTGACTTGATATTGTTGATGAGTTTGGCATGTTCTATCATATATGTTAAATAGAGAATATTTGGATAAGTTTTGAGACTTTTATTTAATTATTTTCTTTGTATGGAATTTAATTCACATGGTTGCATCTAGCATAGAATGAACTTGTAATGTGATATTGAATTAGACTTTGACATTACCTTTGACATATCTTATTTATAGAATTTTTGGAGTTGCTTTGTAATTTTGAGAATTTAATTATTTAAATTAATTAAATTACCTTTTTATGCTTCCATTGAGGTAATTATGCATTGATGTTGAATTCTTGCCTAATTTATAATTTAGAACTTGTTATATGATTACATGATAGTATTCCATGAGTTGAAGTTATGATTTAACTTGTTAGTACACACGTTTACTTATATGACATTTAATATGCCATTGTAGCTTGAATTCCTAGAGCATCTTTTGTGTGTATTCCATGACTTGGTTGTGCATGGTAATTGATTTTGTGCATTGTGTATATGTGATATACTTGTTATACAACTTGATGATTTTTGGAAAGTTAGCACGAACATTGGAATATGTTACGGCTAGGGCATGGCTCTAGTACGGGGGATGAGAGCTCCCCCTATAACATATAGTGCATACTGGGTGGTACCCTGAGTGCTAGTAACCCAAAAACACCAATGTATTGGTTTTATTCCTGGTTTAGTGCACACTAGGTAGCACCTTGAGGGCTAGTAACTCGAGATCACTTGCTTGGTTATTGAGACCGTATGTCCTTGTCTTTCCGCCATTTGTTGATTTCGCATTCAATTCCAAGTTGTTAATCGTTGATTACCTTTAGCTTGTGATTTGGTGCATGATATTTCATTTTTACTTAGTATACTTGAGGTTGTGTACTTGTACTCTATATATGTTTATATTGCTTAGTATACTTGAGATTGTATACTTGTACTCCATGTATGTTCATATTGTAACTATACTTGAGGTTGTATACTTGTGCTCCATATATGTTTATATTGCTTAGTATACTTAGGAATGTATACTTGTATATATGTTGTCTTTCCATTCAATATTGTTTAGCGTACTTGGTGTGTACACTTGTATATTGATGATTTACTTTCGAAGTAACCTAGTATACATGTGTTTTGTATACTTGTCTTACGTGCATTTCAATATTGATTGTGTTATGTATACTTGTATATTGAACATCTTGTTGCACACTGCCGCATGTGTAATGACCCGGTCATTTTCATTCCTTTCCATTTCTTCAAATTTTACGGATAAATTTTTTTCGTTGTCTTTTCCTTTCTGAGTTCGGTTTCTCGTCAGATAGTGTCATCTTGAGTGCTCGGAAATGGTTTCTGAGACTCCTTCCTTTGGATTGACAACTTCCTTTAAGGACTGCGTCATTTCCACTTTTTCACTTTTCGGACACTATTCATTTTTGTCCCTTTTCCTATTTCGTCATTTTCCCTATTTTGTCTTTTCCCCGTTTGTCATTTTTTGGCACAACCTCACTTTTCGTGTTCGGAATTGGTTTTTGACTTTGCGTACCTTCGTCTTGAGTGGTTTCCACGAAATACGTATCTTCACTTTTTTAAAAAAGTACTCTGGTTGCTCCCGATGTCTATAAGGGCATGGATGTATAGTTCTTTGGAATTATTTTCTTTTCTTGGGGTGTTTTTCATAAATATATTTTGAAGATATTTTATTTCAGGGGTTTTTAAGAAAATATTTTTGGGAAGATATTTTCATTTTGGGCCATTAGTGCAGTTAACCCTTTTTACAGGGGTCATTGTGCAATTAACGAAAGTTATTGCTAAATTGTCTCATCTAGAGTCTGGATCCTCGTATGGGATTCATTTTCACATTTCGTCCAGTCATGGATTCTTAGAATTTCCTTCTGGTCGTTTTTCTCCAGTTTCAGGATTTTTGGCGCCGGTTGCCGCTGAACTTGTTCGGGGCATAACTTTCTGCTCGGGACTCAGTTTTTGACGCTGTTTCTTCCGTTATTCATATTTTCTCATTTGGAATCTTTTTCATTCACGGAGTTTTGCCGTTTGAGCGCGTCTGCGCGAATTCCACTTTTCCGGGCCCGGCGGGGCCCGTTTAGTGCACTTTTTGAGATTTTCTATAAATAGGGGACTTAAAGAAGAAAAATCAGATTTTTCTCTTCTTCTTCCTCTCTTGGCCGGCAGCCATGGATGCCCATGGAACTGTCACCTTCTCTCTCCTCCTTTGATCCACTTTTCCTAAGTGAAAAGTCTTCGGCCTTCACGGTTATTGTTCGCCTCAACGTGCTCTATCTTTCACTCTTATTAGAACCCATTTCTGGCCAAATTTTGAGTTTGGGTTTGAAGTCAAGTTGTGGTTTTCATGGGTCCCCTTTGGAGTTTATCGTTCACGACGTTGTCCCCGACAAAACCCCAAAGTATTGTCGGATTCGGAGCGGTTTCATTTTGGTGGCTTTTGAGATTTTCATCTCAAATTGAGGTAGGGGGTGTCTTAGGATTTTATTTGTGTTGTATTGATGATTTTATAAGTTTATACAACTTGTATGCATGTTTTGTAGTAATCCTAAAATTTAATTTAATTATTTTCTTTGTGTAGGATTTAATTCTTATGACGCTATACAACTTAGAATTTAATGGTGGCATGCTAGAAAATTAAGCTTTGGTATGCTTGTTAACATATATTAAATTTGGATCATTTGATTAAGGATTGCAAATTTTATTTAATATTTATCTTTTGTGAAAGTTTAATTCACATGGTTGTAACAAACATGAAATCAAGTTGTAATGTGATATTTAAATAAGCCTTGGCATGTTCCCTAACATACATTAATTTGGGAGCTTTTGGTTAGGTATGAAAATTTAGATATTTTAATTAAAAGAATTAATTAAAATATATTTAATGGTCCCATTGGTTTAATTAAGTTGTTAGATTTATTTTTGTAATGTCCATGCTATGTTGATTAACATGTATTGATTTGAGACTATTTGGTTGAGATATGAAACTTAGGGAAATTGATTAGTTTATTTAATTAATTTCTATTCCTATTGCATTAATGATCAAATCATGTATTTGACCTTGGTTATATGTTTAAATCATGATTTCGGACTTGTATTAGATTCATGAGTATCTGTTTTCAATATTGAAATATATTGCCATAACGTGTAACGAATCGCACACTGAAGATTTGACATTTGTCATGCCTTAGTAGTTGTGGATTTAGAGCATGTATTGTATGTGTTTTCCAAATTTGGTTGTGCATGGTAGATAGTTGATATCTTGTATATACATGTTGATATATACGTTGTTGCATAACTTGTTGATTTTGGAAACTTGGGAATGTTGTTATTTGGCTACGGCTAGGACTTGGTTCTAGTACGGGGATTGTCCCTCTATATAGTCTAGTGCGCATATAGGGAGGTTTACCATGGGCTAGTAACCCTAAAGTAACTATGTTGTCGGTTTTATTCGGCGTGACGTCCAAGTGTCCATTTTGTTTGATTTCGCACTTCATTTCAAGTTGATAACTAGATGATATCATAACTTGTTGTTCCTTATTTGATTTCCCATTTTGAGTTCAAGATGTAACTTTGTGAAATCATGCTTTATGCGTTGTATTGGAGGTTTCAATGTTGGTTAAATTGCATAGATGTGGTAATTTGTGTTTTGATGTTCAAATGTAGCTTAAGAGATCCTATAGATTCATTTGGAACATAGATGTTAGGTGGCATGAACCCACTTTTGTTGCTTTTGTATTTTTGATTTAAAAGTTGATACTTTGAGAACCAATATTTTGTTGTTTTATATAACATGCTTCCATGTTGGTTAAGTTGCATGAACAACGTGATTATGCTAGAAATGATCTTAAATAGCTTAGGATGCTCCCTGAGTCTCATTTGACATAGACATTAGGTGGCATGAGTCCCTTTGACATGTTTCACCTTAAGGTGATAAAATTGTTAAACGCTAGGTCGACGTATGCTCATTTCCTACGAGTAGCTTTATGTTGCTTACCCCAAAGTTACTGGGCATATTTCAGGTACAGGATTCAAGGTCGAGATTCATTATGCTTGGGCGATTAGAGGACTTGAAGGTTCCATTTTTGTGCAGGTTGGCATGAAATGCCTCTTTGTAGTCTTATGTATCAAAACTTGAATTCTTTGATTCTATATGTGTAAAGTGTACATAAGTACACTCTTTTTATTGTATTCAACATGTATAAGATGAGGCCGGATGCCAATGACATGCATCTTGTATTCTATGCACTTTCGTTTATAAGGTTTTCTATGTAAATATTGAAAAACGCTAAGTCTTTACTTCATAACTTTTGCATCTGGTGTGGGAATTTCATTCTTTTTCTTTCATAGGATTTCTATGATCATGTTTGAGGTGTGGCCAAGGGCCAAACACCATTTTGTTTTAGGTTTCGCATTTTGATCTCATTTATTGCATTTTAAGGCATTTTTGGCCGTTGAGAGGTCATATTTTGCATTGGGGTTATTTTGAGGCTGCGGACCATTGGGACGCATTCTAAATGTCTTTTTACATCTGCGTGCATGTCCACATTTTACAAAACTCTTACGTTTCAACTTTTGACCTATTTTTGGCGATTTTAAGAATTTTTATGAAAAATTCATCCATGGGGTGTCATTTTAAGTTCCTCCTTGTTTTGGCAAGTTTTGGACGCTTGCATGGGGCTAGGAAATGTTTTCAAACTTGTTCGGATCATGTACAAAGTATGTAGAACCATAGAGATGGATCAGACACCATCTCCACACATTGCAGCAGCTTTTCATAACTGCAGCAGATGTGTCAGTCGGCTAATGAAGCTCCATCGGTCGACCGACAAGCCTCGAGACTCCATTCCAGTAGCCTTTTAAGGATTTTCATCATTTCCGCCGACCGATGGTTGGGGTTCGGTCGACCGAACCTCCCTGGAACCATCTTCTTCATCTTTTCCTTGGACAGCTTTGTTGTTCCGACTTTAAGAGATCATATCTCATTCGTTTTAAATCCAATCTGGTTTGTTCTTGATTCTAAATTCAAAAGCTTGAAGTTAGCTTTCCATTGGTACCAAACATTCATCAAAACTTCATCTGTAATGTGAGTTATTCCAGTTTTTGTAAGATAGGTTCGTGTTATCTCTTGAGCGGAGAAAGCCACTTTGTTTTAATTTCATATCTTTTTCGTTCGGACTCAGAATCAGGCAATTTTTGAGCCTAATTTTGTTCATTTTTTTGTTGTCCTTCCAATGGTGTGCATGGTGGCACCCATTTCAGTGTGAAATGACCATTTTGTCCTTGGTTCATTTCTTTTCGGGTTAGGCATTCTTGCTTCATTTGCTTGGCCCATTTGAGTTTTGTGGCTTCATGGGGAGTCACTTTTGTGCCTTAGGGGTGATGTACATCTCTTGAGGCCATTTTACGTCTTTCACTTCCGCATTTTGGATGCGTTACCGGATCACTCTTTTGGTTCATCACAGAAGACACTGGGTTAAAAAATCTAGGGTCATTACAAGTGGTATCAGAGCTCCTTGGTTTGAATACCTTGGGGAGACGGGTTTTGGGTGCATATCACGTTTCTGTTACTTTGTTTCACGTGTTTATATGCTCCATGATAACATATTTATGTGCGTACGTGCTGCATGTGGTATGCCATTTGTTTAGTATGATTGTATTCTATTGTAAAGAGCATGACATATGATGTATGCTAGGTTAGATTTGTGTATGCATAACTGGTTTGTATATTTGGCATGATACGAGATTGGCCATTGAGGCACGAGTTGAGGTTGATGGTGATTGTGGTCACAATTTCATTGTAATTTAGGTTGTTGTTGACCTAGTGTTGGCTTTGGATAGGTGGAGGGTCACCTTTTGTTTAGGGTCTCGTGAGGTTAGCCATTAGGCAGAACCGTAGTGCTAGATTTGTTGGTTTTGGGCCATGATGAGGTTATAGACCTCTTAGGCTCCTTGTTCGTTTGGGAAGGTTCCTCTGAGATTGCAAGTTTCATGGGCGGGTACATTTGTGGGCGAGTGCATGGCACTGTCATGCTACCGTACTGGCTAGCTACGAGCGCAATTCGGATGGAATTAACTTTGGCCTTTGATTTGATAGGCGTAGTCCTTTTGATCGATGATGATGATGGTCATTTTAGGGACGATTATTAAGATTGATTCGGTTGTCCGATTGTATGGCTAGACTAGCCATTTTGTTTGAGTTTCCTTGCGCGATGACCTTTTTGTGGTCGAGTCCATTGATCGATGGTTTGGGTTGGTGAGAGCATTGCATTGTTAGTGTCACTCGTAGTGTCACCTTTAGATTCGGGGATGGATTGTTAGAGTCTTGCCATGGTGGTGAAGGCTTGCTTTTGTTTTGAGACAGGTTATTGTCACATTGGTTTTTGGGATCGGATTATGGCTAGGATTTGCCTTCCTTTTTCCTAAACACTCTAGGACACGATGTCCATAGGGTTCATTATTGCATCATTTCATCTTCTGCAGTTTCGTTTACTACCATGTTAGTAGTAAGATTTATGTTTTTGCGATGCATGAGTAGGTGGAGGTCTATCCATATTTGTTTTCCTGTTATATGACATTAGCATGCCTTATTTACATGCTTAGAGATGCCATGTTGTTACTATACTTCAATGACATACTTTTGTGTTAACGTGAAGACGTGCTGCATGTGCTGTTGATTTTATCTATATAAGTAGATTTACTTATTTGGTAGTTGCATTCCTTGTCATATGCATGACTTCCATGTTCAGTTTTTCCCTTTTGTTTCCTTTAGTTGCACTTAGTGCGTATGTTGGTTTCTGTAATGGTTTCGTTGTGAGATTCCTTGTAGAGGACTTTTCACATTTGTTTTGTCTTGAGCTGTCTACTTCCCTAAGGTGGGAAGAATGCTCCATTTTTGTATTCGTCGTGTTAATACTCATTGGAGAATAGGGTTTCCCTTCCTTTCCTTGGTTCATTTTAGGGACTTCACGAGGAGTGAGTCTCTTCTCTTCGTTGCCTTGTACACAGTTTTGGGGTTGGTTGGTCCATGAGGATCGCCGTTGTTGTCTTGAGTCCTTGGTGAGGATTTAGTGGATTTTGGTCAACTTACTTCCATGTAGGGGGCAAAGTCTTTGACCTTATTGTTTTTCGTTTCAGAGATTGAGTCGTGCTGTTGTCCTTCTTAGGACTGTGGTTTCCTTTGTTTCGTGTCTTCCCTTGGGGAGTTTTTGCTGTAGTTGTTGACGGAGTTGTGGTGCTCAGGGTGAGTTGATTTGTGTGAGATCATTTTATGAGGACTTGTGTCCATATCATTGAGGATTTGTTTGAATCGTGAGGTGAGCTCGATGCTCTTTTGAGAATGTCTTTTGAAGACTTGTTTCGATTTTGGAGACCCGGATGTGGTTGCCTATTAGGAGCAGTTTTGGGGGATTGTTGTTGGATATGGCTTGTTTATGGAGTTTTCTCATCCTAGTTGTGGCTAGGCATAGTTTTGAGGAATTGTAGTTCCAATGATTGGGTATGGATTGAAATTAAGGAATTTTAATTTAGCTTGGTGATGCCAAACACGGTTTTGAGAGACTTGTCTTGTGACCTTGGTTGTCAGAATTCTGAGGTGTGTGCCACGTGGTGGACTAGTTTTTTTTGAGGAATTGGATATTAGTGATAGGGATGTGGATCTGATGTTTGATTACGGTATGGTTTTGTAGTTGATCTGTTTCAGGAAGATATGTAAGACTTTCGATGAAATGTCTTGTAGTGAGATTCATTTTAATTTCTGGAGGTTTCGATTTGCTTTTCAGGCTTTAGATTCTTGATTGACGTTGTTAATAGGAATGTTTTGAGGTGTTGGAGTTGTCAGTTAGGTTGTATTGAGGATTTAAGGCCTTGAGCGTAACGGTGCTAGTGACATTATTGTTAGAGTTTTGGGATTAGCTAGCCCAACTCTTGCAGATGCTTGGGTTCCATAGTGCCTTTGGTAATGATCATTTTCGACATTGATGTCATTTGTATCAAAAATTTTCTTTCTGAGTTGATCTGTTGGGGGCAGGTTATGAATTAGTACCTAGTACCGTCATGCTACCTTATTTACGAGTAAGTGTGGGTAGGTTATGGTCGCTATTCGTACTGCCACATTGTCTTTATTCTGTACCCTGATTTGATACGTAGTTATCTTGGAGTTCTTTTGGTGGTTGTTTTTGGATCGGTATGATGGTTCATCGGGAGGAATGCTTATGGTTGTTGTCTTCCGTTCCTTTGTCTGACCTTGGGTTCTGTGTGTGTGGCTTTTGACTTGTCGTGTGGCTATGTGGTCACTTTCCTTTTAAGAGATTGTCCTCTCGTAAGCACATGGGTACGAATGACATTGGTTTGTGCATTGTTCTTCAATTTTGGGATTACTTTTGTAGCATGTCGTATGGGGTACTCGGAGATATACTCCGTAGTTATCCTGGCTTCGCCTTTTGTTTCTTGGGGCTGGAATAAGTATGAAAATTTAGAGATTTTAATTAAAAGAATTAATTAAAATCTATTTCATGGTCCTACTGGTTTAATTAAGTTGTTAGATTGATTTTTGTAATGTCCATGCTATGTTGATTAACATGTATTGATTTGAGACTATTTGGTTGAGATATGAAACTTAGGGAAATTGATTAGTTTATTTAATTAATTTCTGTTTCTATTGCATTAATCATCAAATCATGTATTTGACCTTGGTTATATGTTGAAATCATGATTTCCGACTTGTATTAGATTCATGAGTATCTGTTTTCAATATTAAAATATATTGCCATAACGTGTAATGAATCGCACACTGAAGATTCGACATTTGTCATGCCTTAGCAGTTGTGGATTTAGAGCATGTATTGTATGTGTTTTCCAAATTTGGTTGTGCATGGTAGATAGTTGATATCTTGTATATACATGTTGATATATTCGTTGTTGCATAACATATTGATTTTGGAAACTTGGGGATGTCGTTGTTTGGCTACGGCTAGGACTTGGTTCTTGTACGGAGGATTGTCCCTCTATATAGTCTAGTGTGCACATAAGGAGGTTTACCATGGGCTAGTAACCCTAAAGTAACTATGTTGTCGGTTTGATCCGGCGTGACGTCCAAGTGTCCATTTTGTTTGATTTCGCACTTCATTTCAAGTTGATAACTAGATGATATCGTAACTTGTTGTTCCTTATTTGATTTCCTATTTTGAGTTTAAGATGTAACTTTGTGAAATCATGCTTTATGCGTTGTATTGGAGGTTCCAATGTTGGTTAAATTGCATCGATGTGGTAATTTGTGTTTTGATGTTTAACTGTAGCTTAGGAATGATCCTACAGATTCATTGGGAACATAGACGTTAGGTGGCATAAACCCATTTTTGTTGCTTTTGTATTTTCGATTTAAAAGTTGATACTTTGAGAACCTATATTTTGTTATTTTGTATAACATGCTTCCATGTTGGTTAAATTGCATAAACAATGTGATTATGCTAGAAATGATCTTAGGTAGCTTAGGATGCTCCCTGAGTCTCATTTGACATAGACATTAGGTGGCATGAGCCCCTTTGACATGTTTCACCTTAAGGTGATAAAATTATAAAATGTTAGGTCGACGCATGCTCATTTCCTACGAGTAGCTTTATGTTGCTCACCCCAAAATTTACTGGGGCATATTTCAGGTACAAGAATCAAGGTTGAGATTTTCATTATGCTTGGGTGATTAGAGTACTTGAAGACTCCATTTTTGTGCAGGTTGGCATGAAATGCCTCTTTGTAGTCTAATGTATCAAAACTTGTATTCTTTGATTCTATATGTGTAAAGTGTACATAAGTACACTCTTTTTATTGTATTCAACATGTATAAGATGAGGCCAGATGCCAATGACATGTATCTTGTATTCTATGCACTTTCGTTTATAAGGTTTTCTATGTAAATATTGAAAAACACTAAGTCTTTACTTCATAACTTTTGCATCGGGTGTGGGAATTTCATTCTTTTTCTTTCATAGGGTTTCTATGATCATGTTTGAAGTGTTGCTAAGGGCCAAACACCATTTTGTTTTAACTTTCGCATTTTGATCTCATTTATTGCATTTTAAGGCTTTTTTGGCCGTTGAGAGGTCATATTTTGCATTGGGATTATTTTGAGGCCGAGGACCATTGGGATGCGTCCTAAATGTCGTTTTACATCTGCGTGCATGTCCACATTTCACAAAACTCTTACGTTTCAACTTTTGACCTATTTTTGGGCGATTTTATGAATTTTTATGAAAAATTCATCCATGGGGTGTCATTTTAAGTTCCTCCTTGTTTTGGCAAGTTTTGGACTCTTGCATGGGGTTAGGAAATGTTTTCAAACTTGTTCGGATCATATAAGAAAGCATGTAGAACCATAGAGATGGATCGGACACCATCTCCTCACATTGCAGTAGCTTTTCATAGCTGCAACAGATGTGTCGGTCGGCTGATGAAGCTCCATCGGTCGACCGACAAGCCTCAAGACTCCATTCCAGTAGCCTTTTAAGGATTTTCATCGTTTCCGCCGACCGATGGTTGGGGTTTGGTCGACCGAACCTCCCTGGAACCATCGTCTTCATCTTTTCCTTGGACAACTTTGTTGTTACAACTTTAAGAGATCATATCTTATTCGTTTTAAATCCAATCTGGTTCGTTCTTGATTCTAAATTCAAAAGCTTGAAGTTAGATTTCCAATGGTACCAAACATTCATTAAAACTCCATCTGTAATGTGAGTTATTCTAGTTTTTGTAAGATAGGTTCGTGGTATCTCTTGAGCGGAGAAAGCCACTTTGTTTTAATTTCATATCTTTTTCGTCCAGACTCAGAATCAGGCGATTCTTGAGCCTAATTTTGTTCATTTTTTCATTGTCCTTCCAATGGTGTGCACGGTGGCACCCATTTCAGTGTGAAATGACCATTTTGACCTTGGTTCATTTCTTTTTGGGTTAGGCATTCTTGCTTCATTTGCTTGGATTATTTGAGTTCTGTGGCTTCATGGGGAGTCACTTTGGTGCCTTAGGGGTGACGTACATCTCTTGAGGCCATTTTTTTCTTTCACTTCCGCATTTCGGATCCGTTATCGGATCACTCTTTCGGTTCATCACAGAAGACACTGGGTTGAAAAATCCAGGGTCGTTACAGCATGCTTTTATATTGTTTAAATTGCATGAATGATGTGATTTATGCTAGAAATGTTTTAAGGTAGCTTAGGATGCTCCCTGAGTCTCACCTTTGACATAGACGCTAGGTGGTATGGACTGTATGTATTGATTTATATCAATTTAATGAACAGTAAAATGTTAGGTCGATGCATGCTCATCTCCTATGAGTAGCTTTATGTTACTTACCCACGTAGTGGGGATATTTTTCAGGTACACGGACTATGATTTGGGATGCACACTATTCCTTGGATGTTTCGTAGACTTGAAGTATTTGATTCATGCAAATGTTAGCATAAAATGCAATTTTTGATTTAAAATGTCAAAACTTATATATTTGATTTTAAATATGTAATGTGTACTTAAGTACACCTTTTGAGATGTATTTGACATATATGTAATGAGGCCATGAGCCAAGTACTTTTATCTTGTATCCTAAGTACTTTTACTTCCATGCTTTATTGTTGAAAAATAGAAAAATAGCATGCTTTAACTTCATTGCATTTGCATGGGTGGTAGGAAGTGGGCTTTAACACTTCCACGGGATTTCTTTATTTATGTATGAAGTGTGGCCAATGGCTAAACGGTCTTTTGAAACCATTTTATATTTTATATTTTTAAGTTTCAAAATTTCTTTTAAAAGTCCATTTTAGGCATTTTGAGGTTCGAATAGGTCATATTTTGTATCGGCCATTTTTGGGAGCCGCGGACCATTCCCGCTCTTAAAATCATTAATTACGTTTGCGTGCATAATCGTTTTAGCACACAGCTCCATTTAGGGTCAAATGAACACTTGGTGCGAAGTTGTATTTTCATTGTTTTTGACTTAAATTGATCTAGGGGCATTCTGGGCATTTCACATTGCTTTTTAAAATTTTCTTTCGAAATGGTCAGGCAGAAAACATGATTTTAAAGGGGATTTCGTCTTTGTGTTTTTGCAAAAAAAATTGTTTAAGGGTCCAAAATGACTCTCAGTTCTAGAAAATCTGTCAAAAACCCTTACTGTTAGCTGAGTGCCATAGCCGAGCGCTGGTGGGTGCGCGTGGGTGCATGGCCTGATACTCGTTGGGCCGTCGCGACTCCGATTTTGTTTTTTACCTTTCTCCCTAGACCGGACTCCAAATCAAGTGATTTTTTTTTATTATTTTATTAAACTTCGTTAATTTTTCATTATCTATCCAATGGTGTGCTTGGTGTCACCCAAATATTTTTGAAAAATTACCAGTTTACCCCTAGGGCTAAACTTGTCCGTTTTTATTAAACTTCACTTCCGCTTTGTTTTCCTTTTGTTTCCGTGGCTTCATTGGAAGTCATGCTTGTGTCTTAGGGATGACGTGCATATCTCTAGACTTTGATTCTGTGTGAAAAGACCCTTTTGCCCTTAGGGGCCTACTTGGTCTATTTTTGATCATTTTATTTCGCGTTTGTTCTCGTTGAGTTCTGTGGCCTCATGGATGGTCACTTTAGCGTCTTAGAGATGCATTGCATCTCTAAAGACTTGGTTTCTATTTTCGCTTCTGCATTCGGATCCGTTATCGGGTCAAACTTCAGTTCATCATAAGACGCACTAGCTTGAAAAACCAGGGTCATCACAAAAATTAGATAAAAAGGGTTCAATTTTAGATTTTTTTTTTTCCCGCAAAGGCCCAACATCTGTCACCTTCAGCCCTCTCTCTCCACCATTTTGTTCCTCCCAATTTTCTAGTCTTGGACATCTTGATTCAATTGCCAAGAATACTTGAAAGAGGTATGATCTTTATTTTATTTTTATTTTATTTTTCTTTTTTTATTTTTTTTACACATTTAAGATTCTTTTTCTACAAAAGGGCTTTCCATGAATGATTAAAGTGGCAAGCTGATCATTGGCCTCTCTGTTCAGTTTCATTCATTCTAACACATAATCTTTATAGAAAGCCCTTTTCTAGAAAAAGAATCCTAAATATGTAAACAAAAAAAAAGGGGATACCTCCTTCAAATATTCTTGGCAATTGAATGATGATGTCCATGACTAGACACTTGAGAGGAAGAAGATGGTGGAGAGAGAGGGTTGAAGGATGGTGCTGGAAAGAGAGAACCAGACGTTAAACCCTAGAAGAAAAAAAATAAAGAGAAAAAAAAAAAACTAAACCCTCTTTACCCGATTTCATTCAGGTAGGATCGAGTTTATTTTCTCTTTCTTTATTTTTTTTATAATGACTCGGTCATTTTCCTTCCTTTCCTTTTTCTCAGATTTTCACGGATATTTTTTTTTCGTTAATCTTTTCTTTTTCTGAGTTCGACTTCTCGTCACTTAGTGTCATCTTGAGTGCTCGGGAACGGTTTCTGATACTCTTTCCTTTGGATTGATGACTTCCTTTGAGGACCGAGTCATTTTCACATTTTCACCTTTGTGACATTATTTACTTTTCGTCTTTTTCCCGTTTGTCACTTTGTTAGCACAACCTCACTTTTCGTGTTCGGATTTGATTCTAGTTTTGCATGCATCCATGATATTTAAATTCCATACTATGTGTATTTTTAACTTTTGTGGAAAAGCATGCTAGTTACTTACTTTTACGTAAAGGGAATGAATGCATAGTTTTTCTTCGGAAACATTATTGATTTTTGGGGTTTTAGAGTAATTAGGTAAAGTAATTATTTACCGTCTTAGGGACCATTTTGTAATTTAATTTGGAAGATATTTTCAAAAAGGACCTTTTTGTAATTTTTAAAAAGTGTGACAAGTGTCATACTCTCATTGGTCCACTTGTTGACATTTATGTGGGGACACTTTGATGCCTTGGATGATGACATCTAGAGGGTGGAGATTCACCCACTTGTTGACCTAGGGTATGTGCACTTGTTGGCTTGGATGGTTGACAAGTGTAGGCTTAGGATTAAGCCTAGAAAGGAGCCATAGATTGGTGACAAGTGTAGGTACTAAATTAAGTCTTGTATTGTGTATGTATGAGAGGTAGTGCAAGAACACATAGTGAGTGGAGGATTACTAAATCCTCCACTCACCATTTTTCACTTTCATCTTTTTCATTTCCTTGTTCTTCAAAACCCTAACCTAGCCACCATTGGAGAAAAGCTTGGTTAATAGCTTAATTCTTTATTTTGGCCTCCTTCTACTCACCTTGGACCATTAACCTTGGGAGACAAAAGTTTCCTCTTACTCTCCTCTTCAAAACCCTTGTTTTGTTTTCCATTTTTGAGTTTGGTTGTTTGGGATCATAGAGATTCAATTCTCTATTGAGGTAGGGGGTGTTATAGTTTATTATCTATGGGTTTTTCTTGCTTTTGTATTTAAATATAAGTTGTATGCATATCTTATATTAATTTGAGAAATTAATGATTTATCATAGCTTGCATATAACTCATTTTAGACTTAGTATATGACATCGCCATGACTTGATCTTTGTTATATATTAAATTGGGATGAATTTAAAATAGTTTTCAAATCTAGAGATTTAATGAATTTAATTGATTTAAATTCTAGTTAATTGTGTTTTGCTTGTATCCCATTTTAGACTTGATATATGGTATGACCATGACTTAGTGCTTGTTATATATTAATTTGGGATCATTTGAAAAACTTTTGAAATCTAGAGATTTAATATATTTAAATTAATTAAATTCTACATTATGATATCTTGCTCATCTTGCACTTTTGATTTGATATATGTGATGACTATGCTATGTCCTTTAACATATATTAATTTGAGGTTATTTGGAATTGATTTGAAATCTAGAGAATTTAATTATTTTTGTTTAATTAAATTCTATCCAAATGTTCCATAGATTTAGTTATGTTTTAGAAATTGTTTCTAAGTATAAATCGTGGATTTAGACTTGTTGTGTATTCACTTGGTTGTGTTTTGAGTATTGAATAACAACATTGTTAAATTTATATTCATGAGAACTGGTTTCCAATATTGAATATATGATTGACTTGTGTAATGAATTGCACACTTTGTATTTGACATTATATATACTATTTTGGAATTGAAAGTCTAAGGCATGGATTGTGTGGTTTCAATCTACTTGTGTATGGAAGGTGATTTCGTGCATCATTTAATTGTGTATAAGTTGTGAACTTACTTGTTGATTTTAGAGTCACTTGGGACATTGATAAGAATTGGTGGCTAGGGTTTGGCTCTAGTACGGGGACAAGAGTCCTCTAAGTTAATTATACGCGCATTGGGTAGGCTGCCTAGGGGTTAGTAGCCCAAAAGTAGCCCTGTGTCGGTCTGACCCGAATGATGTCCAAATATATCCGCCTTTGTTGATTTTGCATTCAATTCCAAGTTGACAATCATGTTTAATTGTGACTTGTGGTTTTAGTTATTGGCGATTTAATGTTGTTAAGTACATTTGTACATTATGATTTTTAAGGAATCATCGCATGTTTTTAATGTTATAAGTACATTTGTGCATTATGATTTGTAAGAAATCATCGCATGTTTTTAATGTTGTTAAGTACATTTATGCATTATGATTTGTAAGGAATCATCGCATGTCTTTGATGTTGTTAAGTATATTTATGTTAAAATGTTCAAATGTAGCTTACGAATGATCCTATAGATTCATTTGGAACATAGATGTTAGGTGGCATGACCCACTTTTGTCGTTTTCGTATTTTAGATTTCAAGTTTATAACTTTAAGAATCTATATCTTGTTGCTTTGTATAGTATGCTCTTTTGTCATTTGGAATTGCATGAAGAATGTGATTTATGCTAGAAATGATCTAAGGTAGCTTAGGATGCTCCCTGAATCTCACCTTTGACATAGACATTAGGTGGCATGATTCTTTTGAATTGTTTCATGTTAATGTATTAATCTTGTAAAAAGTTGAGTCTATGCATGCTCATTCCCTACGAGTAACTTGTTTACTCACCCCAAAGTTATCGGGTGATTTGTTAGGTATGGATGCCTTGGTTTAGGATACACCATATCCCTGGATCGTTGTGATGAATTGAATTTCTTTAAGTGCATTCTTGTTCATAATTCTTGTAAAGGTTGGCTTGAAATGCCACTTATAACCTTTTATGTCAAAATGAGTATATTTGATTCTAAACATGTAATGTATACATAAGTACACTCTTTACAATGTATTTAACATGTATGAGATGAGGCTTGAGGCCAATGACATGTATCTTGTATCCTATGTAACTTTTGACTTCATGGAATATTATAGAAAAATTGAAAAATGTCAAGTCATTGCTTCACAATGTTTGTATCGGGTGTGGGAATTCCATTTTGATTCTTTCATAGGGTCTCATTAATCATGTATGAAGTGTGGCTAAGGGCTAAACAGTAATTTGAAACCATTTTAAAATTTAAAGTTTCAAAATTTCCTTTTCATGATCATTTTCGTCATTTTGGCTGTCGGGTGGTCGGATTTTGCATCGGCGATATTTTTAAGCTGTGAATCATTGTAACATGTCCTAACAGGTAAGTTACGTCTGCGTGTATGATTGTTTCTGGGAAAAACTCCTTCGTTGGTGAAATGAGCCTCCTATGGACTCATTTCACATTTTTATTAAAAAATCTTGCTTAAGGGCATTTTGGGGATTTCCTTTAGGAAATAAATTCCGGTCTTTACTTCATCATATAGAAAATGTGATTTTAGGGGGAGTTTCTTCATGACATTTTTCCAAAAAATGTCGTATTGGTGTCGAAAACTGTGTTTCAATATCATTTTTCTGTTTTTTCTACTGTTTCTGCTGTTTGGTTCAATTCTGGGTGGGTTGAACCGGTTCAGAGGGGCTGAACCAGTTCAAGATGTGATTTGTGTCCAACATGGATGTTTTTCCCATGCTTTGGCCTTCCAACTTCGGACTCTCGTAACTTCTTCGTTTTAAATCTGAATTGGTCCTTTCTTGTATCTAAATTGACCATGTTGAAGTAATCTTGCCAAATGTATCAATTTAAGTTTTAGATTATTCTCTTACCTCAAGATATCCTTGTTTTAGTGAGAGGGTGTCAGATTTGGTTCGAACTGGGATAGGGTTCATTTGGGATTTCACTTGCTCTGGCCTTAGAACTTCATGTGAAGTTACCAAAGGATGTTTTTGAATATTTTTGATCTCATTTGACTTTTTGGAAGTCAAATTCCTTCCTCTTCAGGTAAAATGACCATTTTACCCTTGGTCTTTCTTTTGGTAAGGTTTTGATACCATTGTCTTTGTTTTGCTTCCGTTGAGTCTTGAAATTCCTTCAAGGGCCATTCTTGTGTCTTAGGGATGACGTTCATCTCTAAGGACTTGTTTTTGTTTTGCTTCCACATTTTGGATCCGCTTCGGGTCTTCACAGGACACACTGGGTTGAAAAATCAAGGGTCGTCACAGGTGGTATCAGAGCTCCTAGGTTTGAATGCCTTGGATAACGGGTTTTGGTTGCATATCATGCTTATGTTTCCATGCTTTATATGTTTATATGCTTCATGATAACATATTTTGGTTTGATAACATGTTTATATGCCTATGTGCTATATGTGTCTTGCCGTTTGTTTAACCTTATTTTATTCTAATGTAAAGAGCATGACATATGATATATGCTAGATTAGATTTGCATATACATAATTGTGTTTCATATTTAGTTTGACACGAGATTGGTCATTAAGGCATGAGTTGAGGTTGATGGTGATTGTTGTGACGGCCCTGGTTTTTCAAGCCAATGCGTCCTGTGATGAACCAAAGATTGACCCGATAACGGATCCGAATGCCGAAACGAACACAGAAAACAAGACTCTAAGAAGTCAAAGTGACCTTCCATGAGGTCGTGAAACTCAATGAGAACTGATGTGGAAGAAAAAGATCGAAAATATGACATATAAGCGCCTAGGGGCAAAATGGTAATTTTTTAAAAATATGAACTCGGGTGCCACCGAGCACACTGCTGGGAAAACAACAAAAAATTAATTAAGATGGACTCAAGAATCACATGATTCGGAGTCTGGACGAAGGAGAAACGACATGACGAAGAAAAACGAGCACTTAAGTCAAAAGGGTAAACTGGTAAATATTCAGGAAGATCCGGATGCAACCGAGCACACCGATGGATATACAGCAAAAAATTAGTAAAGTTAAAAAAAAAGTTTACTTTGAATGATATATTCCCAAGATTAGAGTGTCAACTAAATGTATGAAAATTAATTTTCATAACACTAAGGAGTTTTAATCCTTAGAAGCAATCAAGTTTACTTATCATACTAATTTCAATTTATTTGCATGCTTGAGATAAACTTCTTTGTACAACACATAAATGTTGATTTAAAGACAATATCATCCATGTAAGTGCAATCAACATAATGTCATGAGTGGTTTTGAAAATGATGAGATATATATATATATATATATATATATATATATATATATAGATATATATATTAATTTGTCAAAAACCATCACTCTTGAGAAAACCACAAAGCCTTTTGAAAAGAGCTCTATGAGCTAATTTTTAACCACATAAGGCTATAGATCATTTTAAACATGTAGTTCAAAGTATATGCATTTCAATTCCGGGTGGTTTATCTTTAAAGGCGTTTGAATGCGAAGTCAATTAAAATTGCATTTGCTAAAAATCATTTAATGCAAAAACATGTAGCATTTTTATTGTTTCAATTCAAGTAATATATGCAAGGTTATTCATTTAATTTCTTCTTATTGGTTGAAGACTTGGGGATATATTCTAACTTAGTTACCAATAATTTAAAATGTTGCCTATTATGATGTGAATGTAAAGGAATAAGGATAAAAATATAACAACTTTAAGAAAGAATTAGTTCTTTTATCCAAAACATATAAAATGTTCACCAATGAATAATCAATTGGATGGTGGTGAACACAATAACTCTTAGGAAGGCATTAGAAATTTTCATTCTTATTTTTCATGAGATGGCTCTTCCAATGAGATTTGTTTCTTTAGATTTTCAAGTGAGTACTTATTTGATTTTTCATTACCTTAAGTCCACCTAAACCTTTTCAAGATGAACAACCTCGTTTTCTATAGGCATGGAAATGATACAATAAAGTGGATAAAGCATTTAAGATCACAAAAGCATATAGATGACTTTTTAGACATTGCTACTTTGATAGATTTGATAAGGTTCAAATGAAATAGCATGATGGTTTATATGAGATAGTGTATGCTTTCCTTTGATGGCATGTCTTTCAAAAAACAAATCTTTCACAAAGATTGGGCATAGTTAATTTAAAGATCTTTTGAAAGATAGAAAATCATTTCGTGTTAGCATATTCATACCACATTAATTATGCTATGAAAATAATCATGTACTACTTTTTATCTAGCATAATCAAGTCACATTCAAGCTTATCAACTAAAAGCACATTTGTGATGAAAAATAAGATATTTACCGAAGCAATTATTTGCATTAGCTTTGGCATGTTTTCTCAATGTAGTGCATCCTTCATCCTTTTGTTAGCCATGGGAAATCATGACTTAATTTCCCTTCATGTGCTTTAGCCATCTATATTTGTGAATCCACTTGTCCTTGAAGGTAGATGTCTTTAACCTACAAAGCATACTCAAGTGGCATTCTTGGTACCTAATTCTTTTAGGGTCCTCATGAGTTAGAGCATATTAACAAGGTTCCTTTTGGAACACAATTCAATACAAAGCACAAATGTGACACTAACTTTAATCAACATGCTTCAAACTAAATTTTCAATTTAAATGTCTTTAGCATGCTAGTGCAAATGTCAATTCAATAAATAGACATGCTTATGATTACATTCAATTTAATAAATCCATCTGAGATAAATAAAAATGAGTGAAGTAACAACCTTTCATATATAGATCATAATGGAATTCCATGAGCATTGTCCGTAATGAAATTCAAGAATTGACAAGGAGGAACATGATTCTTCATAATAGGCAACATTAAACAAAGTGCCCCTTTTCAAAATTCTTAAAGGATTCAACAATTTGAAGGAAGATGTACTTGTTTCCATAAACAAATTTACATTTAAGGAATGTTAGCTCATTGGAAAGTGAAGTCCCTTTTACACAAGAAAGTGAAAAAAACTCACTGTAAAATGCCCAAAATGCCCGTTCAAGAAATCAGGTCATGCGGGTTAAAAAGCTGCTAAAATGCAAAACTGAAAGCTAAACTTTACAAGGGATTTCCGGTACCAAGATGAAATTTTCTAGAAAAATACAAAGAATAAACCCCCCCTAAAATCACGTTTTCTAAGTTACCATGTGAAGACCGGAATTTATTTCTTGAAGAAAAATCCAAAAATGCCCTAAAATCAGATTATGCAATAAAAATGTAAAATGAGTCCATATGAGGCTCAAATCACCAAGGATGAGGTTTTTCTTCAAAAAGATCATGCACGCAAACGTAACATACCCATTAGGATGTGCTACAATGGTCCACGGCTTAAAAATATTGCCGATGCAAAATTCGACCCCCCCATAGCCAAAAAGGCAAAAATAAACTAGAAATGGAAAATTTGAAAACTGAAATTAACAAATGATTTCAAATTACCATTTGGCCCTTGGCCACACTTCATGCCTATCAAGTAGGTCCTAATGAATGTGCTCGTGCACATTTTGCAATACCCTATTTGGAAATGAACCCTTAAAGGTTTGGATTTTACTATTTTAGCCCAAAATGCAAAGTATGAAAGTAAAATGCAAAAATGAAAACAAAATGGTGATTGGTCATTGGCCACACCTCATACATATTAAATGAATGTTAGATAATGAATTTCATACCCGATGCACACTCCGGTGCAAAAATGTCATGCTAAAACCTTAATTTCTCATATATTCTCATTAAAGGCAAGATTTTAACATTTATGAATATACATGAATTTCAAATATGGTTTGGCCCTTGGTGTGACGGCCCTGGTTTTTCAAGCTAGGGCGTCCTGTGATGAACCGAAGATTGACTCGATAACGGATCCGAATGCGGAAGCAAAAACAGAAAACAAGACTCTAAGAAGTCAAAGTGACCTTGCATGAGGTCGTGGAACTCAATGAGAACTGATACGGAAGCAAAGATCAAAAATATGACAAATAAGTCCCCAGGGGCAAAATAGTCAATTTTGAAAACTATGGACTCGAGTGCCACCGAGCACACCCCTGGAAGGACAACGAAAAACTAATCAAGATGGACTCAAGAATCGTATGATTCGGAGTTCGGACGAAGGAGAAATGGCATAACGAAGAAAAATGAGCACTTAAAGCAAAAATGGTAAATTGGTAATTATCCAGGAAGATCCAGGTGCAACCGAGCACACTATTGGAAAGACAACAAAAAATTAGTCAAGTTGAATAAAAAGTTCACTCGATTTGGAGTCAGGACGAGAGAGAAATGAGTGTTTGAAGTTGTGACGTCGCGGTTGCCCGACGAAGGCCATGACATGCCCCATTCGCACCCGGCGCCCATGCCGGCGCCCAATGGCATGTACATGTTGATAGCAAGAAAAAAATTGAGTGTCCAGAACTGAGGCTTGAAACGAAGGTCAAAACGAGTTTTTCTGGAAAAACACAAAGAAGAAACCCCTCATAAAATTGAATTTTCTACCCGACTTCGTGGAAGGAAAGGAAAAAAAAAATCACTGTAAAATCCCCAACCTAATTACCTAACCTAATTAATTTCTCTAAGCTTTAAATCTCAACTAAATGATCCCTAATTAACACATGTTAACAACATAGCATGGTCATTACAATATGATTGAATTTAATTAAATCACGATAATTAAATTCTTAGATTCTAAAACAACATTAAATGGTCCCAAATTTATACATGCTAGTACACAAGTCCTAGTCATCTCAATATCAAGTCAAAAACTTATTTAAACCAATGGACCTTTAAAATAGATTTTAATTAAATTCTCTAGATTTTCATACTCATCCAAATGCTCTCAAATTAAAGTATGTTAAAGAACATGCCAAGACTCAATTTAAAAGCATATTTCAAGTTTATTTCTTGCAAGGTACGACCATGAGAATTAAACTTTCACAAAAGATAATTATTAAATAAAAAGTGCAATTCTTATTCAAATAATTCCAATTTAATATTTGTTAACAAACATATCAAAGCCAAGCTCTCTAGCATGCCACAATTTAATTCTAAGTTGTACATCATCATAAGAATTAAATCTTAACCATAGAAAATAATAAATTTAATTCTAATACTTAAACCGAAGCATGCATACAAGTTGTATAATCATGGAAAACACCCAATACAACACATACAAAACCCTAAAACATCCCCTACCTCAATTTGAGATGAAAATCTCAAAAGCCACCAAAATAAAATGGCTCGAAATCTGACAATACTTCAGGGTTTTGTCGAGGACAACGCCGTGAACATTAAACTCCAATGAGGACCTACCAAAATCCTAACTTAACCTCAAACCCGAACTCAAAATTTGGCTAAAAACGGGTTCTAATAAGGGTGAAAGAAGCGCATGTTGATGTGGTTTGCTCTTTGAATGACAAATACTAAGTCTTTTGGCTAAATGGTATCACCTATCTTGAGGTTTGTTTCTTGAATGACAAATACAAGTATTTCTCACAAGGGTATCTTTGTCTTCTACATATAGGAACAATCTTGTTACATTTTTCATTAGTGCTTCATTGTATTTCAAATATCATACAAGGACTGAATTGCATTTTGAAGAGGCTGCTGCTGCAAACAGTTTTGGTATTTCGGGATATGTGTTCTCAGCAAGGGTATTTTAGTATAAATACCTACATCCTCAGGGGTATTTTGATCTATCTAATCTACAGTGTATGATTAGAAACCTTTTCTGAAGGTGCATTGTCTCCTTGGTGGAGAAAAGTATGCTGAATAAGTTCGTTTAGCTAGTATACACAATGTGTATCAACCAAGGGGTAATTGTGGTATTTCGCTGATATCACAGCAATGTTCCACGTGCACAGTGGTCCTAGTGAGAGAGGATAATGACAGAAAGGTTTATTCTGGGCTATATGTATACTACAACATTGCACAAAGACAGTTTTAGGCTGCAAAAGGTGTAGGTTTGTATTAAAAGTTGAAAGTTGTGCAAGGGCAGTGTGGTCCTTTCTTTACTGAAAATGCCAGAATATCATCTCAACAACGATTGGAGGACTTCAGTGATTCTTATCTACAATTCTAGGGCTGTGTCATTGAGATAGATGACATATAAATAGTCCTTATAACCCACAGCAGCTGAAGGGCAGCAAATAGATCTTTTGAGCTACATTGTAAGGTTGTGTGTGAGAGGCTCGTGAGCTAAGAATGTGCATGACCTTCTATGAGGTTAAAAAAA
Source organism: Cornus florida (assembly GCF_030987335.1). NCBI lineage: Eukaryota > Viridiplantae > Streptophyta > Magnoliopsida > Cornales > Cornaceae > Cornus > Cornus florida. The sequence continues at coordinate 52,135,167 of NW_026775574.1, read as the reverse complement.
ATTGATGTTCAGACCTGATTTTAATCTCTGAAATCACCATGAAGAATGCATTGATTCACTGAAGAATTAATGAACTTGTGAAGACTATTTTCTGGGTATAAAAGTTGCTGTCAAGGCTGGAATGAGGGGTCAAAAGTTGTTCTAGAGGTTTCATGTGCTTTGTGAAGGTTAGAGCAAACTTGAGACACAAATTTACATCTACAAAACTCAGGTATATGCCTAAACTTGCACAAAAAATCATTATGAGTTCACATATCTCACTTTCAGCTTATTTTCTAGTTTAGCCTCTTGATTTGTGTAAAGAATGGCTGTATCTTGCTATGAGTTTCAAGTTAATCATCCTAGTAAGTTTTTATCATTGATTAAAGGCTGTTGAAGTTCACAAATTGCCAGAAATATAACCACCTTGTTGTTTGACCTTGTAAACCTAAGTTTCTAGGATTTTAAGCTTGAAATTTGAGATTTGAGCAATGAATATTTTATACCATGCTATACTTGTTGTTCTTACTATCTGAGGATGTGTATTATTATGAAATATGACTGAGGACTTCGAGTACGCGGCTTTGCAGCTGTGAAATTACACTTCAGTCCCTAAGAGCAGGGTTTCTGCAAAAATTGACTAAATACAGATTTTGGAGCTGAATTTGACCTGTGTATTGATGTGCTTAACTTCTATGCTTCTGTGTGAAGTTGATACAATATTGTGAGAGGATTCTCTAGCTCTGAGACACTGCAAATTTCCATTTATACCCCCCAGAATAGAGATGTCACAGTTGCTGCAAACCTGAACCAGCTGTGAGCAGCTTAATTGCTGTATTCAAGCTACATTGTTCTTTCTAGCCTATATTACTTGATTAATGTTATTGAGCAAGCTATATACTGAGTTGAAGCTGTGGATGTCCATGTTGAGAAAGATTTGAAGCTTATGAAGTCTTTGATTGACAAAAGTTGAGATTTTAGGTTTAAACTCTGGTTTAGCTGCTATGAGCTTACACTTTGTTATATCTTGCTGTTTTAATTGTTCCTATAAACTGAGCAAGTGTATCTTATATATTGAAGTCTGTGGGTGCAAAGTTTGGGGTATTAATGAGGCCATAGTATTGTTTTGCCCTTAAAAGCTTGAAAAGCTAAGGTTTGTTGAGACTAAGTCCTTTGTGATTAGAAATTGTTATTTCTTGCTCTATTTATTGAATATATCTCTTGAGCAAGATTGTATAAAGATGTCAAGGCTGTGGTAACAGAAGAAGGGTTTATATTGAAGCTAATCATCGAAGTGATAGATTTACCCTTAAAGAGGGTTTGTAGCCTATCAACCAGCCACTACTGTTAAACTTGTTGTTCATTGTTATAAACTGGTGTGAGCAAGTTATGTAACGACCCTGGATTTTTCAACCCAGTACGTTCTATGATGACCCAGACTGGATCCAAGATGCGGAAGCAAAAGAAATGGGACAACGGTCCTTCAAGGTACAAAACACCTCTAAGACACTTTGATGACCTTCCACGAGGTCATGAAACACAAAACAAATGAACCACGAAATGAAGCAAGAATGCCTAACCCGAAAAGAAAGGAACCAAGGGCAAAATGGTCATTTCACACTGAAATGGGTGCTACCTTCCACACCATTGGAAAGACAAGGAAAAATAAACCAGGTTAGACTCAAGAATCGCATGATTCCGAGTCCGAATGAAAAAGATATAAAATTAAAACGAAGTGGCATTCTCCGTTTAGAATTGCCACGAACCTATCGTACTAGAATTGGAATAACTCCCACTATAGGTGGAGTTTCGATGAGTGGTTGATACCATTAGAAAACTAACTTCAAGCTTTTGAATTTAAACTTAAGAATCATCCAAATTGATTCTAGAATGAAGGAGATATGATTTCCCAAAGTTGGAACAACAAAGCTATCGAAGGAAAAATGCAGAAAATGCTCCCAGGGAGGATCAGTCGACCGAAATACCACCGTCGGCTGGCCGAACCTCAACCGTCGATTGGTTGAACCCCAATGATCAGCTGGCCAAAACAAGGTTTTTCCTAAAAATCCTATTGGAATGGGTCTCGAGCATCGTCGGCCGACCGATGATGCTTTACTAGCCGACCGACACATCTGCTGCAGCTCAGAAAAGCTGCTGCAATGTGTGAAAATGGTGTTTGGTCCGTCTCTAAGGTTCTACATGCTTTCTACATGATCTGAACAAGTTTGAAAACATCCCCTAGCATCATTGAAGCATTCAAATCATGCTAAAACAAAAGGAAACTCAAAATGACACCCCATGGATGAATTTTCTATGAAAATTCATAAAATCACCCAAAAATAAGTCAAAAGCTGAAACTCAAGGTTTTTATGCAATGCGGACATCCACGCAAATGTAAAAAGACATTTAGGATGCGTCCCAATGGTCCGCGGCCTCAGAATACCTCGAATGCAAAATATGACCTCTCAACGGCCAAAAATGCCTAAAAATGCAATAAATGAAACCATAATGCAAAACTTAGAACGAAATGGTGTTTGGCCCTTGGCCACACCTCAAACATGATTTATGAGACCTTATGAAACAGAAAGAATGGAGTTCCCACACCCGATGCAAAAATTATGAAGAAAAGACTTATGAATTTCCAATATTTTCATAATAACCTTGAGAATAAAAGTACATAGGATACAAGTTACATGTCATTGGCCTCTGGCCTCATCGTATACATGCTGAATACAATGAAAGGGAGTGTACTTAGGTACAATTTACATATTTAGAATCAAAGAATACAAGTTACGTAAATTAGGCTATAAAATAATGGTTCATGCTAACATTTGCATGAAATAGAAACTGAAAAGCTAGAAGCCATCCCACTGAACAGCAAGCATCACGAACCAAGTCTTCGTACCTGATCAAATCCCCCAGTAACTTCGGGTGAGTAAACAAGTTTACTCGTAAAGAGTGAGCATGCATTGAACTCGATTTCTTTAGAGATGTTTAGGACTGACATGATATAGTTCAAAAGGGATCATGTCACCTAACGTCTATGTCAAAGATTAGACTCAGAGAGCATCCTAAGCTACCATGGAGTACTAACAACAAGAATCATGATATATACACATATATGGAACAAGTCAAGATTTGGGATAATCCAAAGAACATGACAAGTTTGTACTAGAAAACAAAAATCACATTCCTAATGCAATTTACATGATTGGGATAATCCAATTAACAAGACAAGAAGCATACTCGAAATCAAGAACAAGACATAATATCTATGCTAGTAGACAAGAATGGAATACACGACATGAAGTATACTTGAAATCATAAACAAGGCATAATATCTATGCTAATGGCAAGATTTGGATAATCCAATTAACAAGACAAGAGTTATACACCAAATTAGGAACAGGGCATAATGTCTATACTAATACAATGATGGAACATTCCATAAACACGAAAAGAGTCTTAAATCTTCAAGGAATACTACATTTGAAATTTAAGGAAATGAATTCACGAATGAAGCATATTATCTATGCAATGAACAAGATTGGAGCATTTCACATACACGACAAGTTTAAATCTTCAAGGCATAGCAACTTGAAATTTAAAGAGTGAAATCAACCATTGTGGAAAACTCGGATATCGCCCGGATTAAAACCGTACTCTTGAGATCAATTTAGGGCTACTAACCCATGGGTACCTTTCCCCTAGTGCGCACTATAGTTGTAGAGGGACATTCCCCCGTACTAGAACCAAGTCCTAGCCATGTCAATTCTTGATTAATATCCCAAGTTCCAAAATCAACAAGTTGTGCAACCAAGATTGTATCAATATACAAGATATGCATTTACCACGTTTCATACACAACCAAGATTTTGGAACACACAAGTCATGCCTTAAGTACTCAACTATAATGGCATATGAAATGTCAAGAAATCATAGTATGCAACTATATAGACAACAACCAAGATATATAGTGCATGGAGTTCATTGAAGTAAGTATACCACAAGTATAAGTTACATGATTTAATTACTTTCTAAGCAACACGTGTGTAATTAAATCATTCCAAGACAAATGTGCATGTTCATTAAGTACATTAATGAAACCAAGATACAAGTGTTCACGATGCTTGATAAAAAGAATGAGGTTCATGGAATTCAAGTCAAGTTCACAAGTTTAACAAGAATTCTTAACGAGGTATGATTAACACGATGGAAGCATATAAGGAAATTTAATCTACTTAAGAGATTAAATTGTCTAGATTACAAGGCAAGTCCAATGTCAAGTCACAAGTTCATTTTAAACAAGATACCACCATGTGAATTAAGTTCCATACAAAGGAATTAATTAAATATAAGTTTCAAAACTTATCCGATTATTCTAGATTTGATACACGTGAATGAACTTGTCATGAAAAACACGAATACATGGTTAGAAACTTACTCAAGTGCATAAAACCATTGAATGGACTTTAATTAATTCTTTTAATTAAAATCTCTAGATTTTGAAACTCACCCAAATGGTCTCAATTTAATATATGTGGAACTATATGACATACATATCAAGAATATCAAGTCGGAATTCCAATGGAGTGAATAGTACACTCGGAATAGCTTAATTAATCAAATTGATTAAATATTCTCTAGATTTCAAAATACACCCGAATACTTTGAAATTAATCTATGTTGAAGAGCATGCTAGGGCCTATCATAATATGCTAACACACATTGATTTCAAGCTAGTTAAGGCCATGTGAATTAATCTTTCACTTAAGATAAATATTAAATAAAACCTTTAATACTTATTAAAATATTCTAAGTTTTATACACAACAATGAGTATATCAAGGGGGCAATATAAAATCATGCTACATGTTTAAACCAAGTCATGAGCAACCGGGAAAATCAGATCCAATACAAGAAAAATAAATAATAAAATCTCTAAATTTTATATTTAATTATGCTAACAAGTTGTACAAGCATCACAAGCATGCTATATAACAAGAAAAATAAATTATAACACCCCCTACATCAATTTGAGATGAAATCTCAAAAGACCACCGAAACAAAAGTGCTCTGAATCCGACGATACCGAAGGGTTTTGCCGGGGACTACACCGGGAACAAGAATCTGCAAGAAGCCCCGTGAAAATCCAAACTTGACTCCAAACCCGAGCTCAAAATTTGGTCAGAAATGGGTTCTAATTAGGGCAAAAGGTGCACGCCATCAAGAGAAGCATTAAACGTTAAGGCCGAAGAGTTTTCACTCAAGGGAAGTGGTCGGAAAATGAAGAACAAAGGTGGCAGCCCCTTGGTAGCCATGGCTGCCGGCCAAGAGAGAAGAGAGAGAGAAGAAAATTATGATTTTTCTCTTTAAGTCCCCTATTTATAGAAAAACCCTAAAAGCGCCCCGCAAGGGTTCTACTGGGTCCGGAAAAGTGGATTTTGAGCAGATGCGTTCTAACGGCAAAACTCCCTGAACAAAAAAGATTCAACATGAGAAAATATAAACAACGGAAGAAACGGCGTCAAAAACTGAGACCCGAGCAGAAATTTATGCCCTGAACAGGTTCGGTCGCAACTAGGTCCAGAAACTCTGAAACTGGAGAAAAATGATCAGAACGGAATTCTATGAATTTACGAGTCAACGAAAAGTGAAAATGAATCCCGTACGAGGATCCAGGCACCAGACGAGGTATTTTGCAACAACTTTCGTTAATTGCACAAAGGCCCCTACAAAAAGGGTTAACTGCAAAACTGTCGCAGAATGAAAATATCTTTCAAAAGATATTTATGAAAAACAGCCCAAGAAAAGAAAAGAATTCCAAAGAATTGTGCATCCATGCCCCTATGGACACCAGGAGCAACTAGAGTACTTTCTTGAAAAAGTGAAGATACGTATTTCGTGGAAACTACTCAATATCAAAATATGTGAATTCAAAAACTAACTTCGAGCACGAAAAGTGAGGTTGTGCCAAAACTGACAAACGGGGATAAGACATAATAGGGAAAAGGACGAAATAGTACATAGTATCCGAAAAGTGAAAATGTGGAAATGACTCGGTCCTCAAAGGAAGTTGTCAATCCGAACGAAAGAGTCTCAAAAACCTTTTCCAAGCACTCGAGACGACACTATGAGATGAGAAACTGAACCCAGAACAGAAAATTAAACGGAAAAAATTTATCCGTAAAATTTCAGGAAAAAAGGAAAGGGAGTCAAATGACCGGGTCATTACAAGTTCATTGTGCTGAGACAAGGCTGTGAGATCGTAGTATGAGTATCAATTGAAGCTGCATTATGTCATTGAAGAAGTATCCATTGATTGTAGAAGAAAACAAGCTAAGGCTCTACTTTGTTCTATTCTTAAGGCTGTGTATTGCATTCCTATCTTGTATTGCAGCTCAAGTTTATTGTACTTGGTGTAGTGACACCTTATTGTAAATGGTAGTGAGGCTTTGATACCTCACCCCATCGATGTTTAACCTATTGAGAGCTTATTGAGTCCAAGCAGGGTTGCTTAGGATAGGGGGAGTGCTTGTGAGCATATTGGTGAGCCAGTGTGTGTGTATTGGTTGTGAAATTTAGTGTCTATTCTTATACAAGGTATGTGCAGAGAGTGAGACAGCTGAGTGTGTAACAAGATATATACAACTAGTGAATGCTTTTATTGGCTGAGGCCAAGAACCCAGGTTTTTCCCTATTGAAAGGGTTTTCCTTGTAAACCTTGTGTTATGTGTTTGATGCATGTTTGTTTGGTTTTGCTTTCATTGAAGAAAAAGTTTAATTAGACCAATTCATCTGCCCTCTTTGTCTAACAGCGCGTAGTCAAGATAAACACAAAACGCGAAGGCACTATGACTTTATAACAAAGTGAAGGAGGTTTAAATGAGAGGAGAATGGTGGCAGCCCCCCTTGGGCTGCCATGGGAGCTACTAGTCGTGCATAAGGAGAGGAGAAGATGACTTTTTGACTTTAAGTCCCCCTAGACGCGCTCAAACGGCAAAACTCTGTGAATGAAAAAAGATTCAAAATGAGAAAATATGAACAACAGAAGAAATGGCGTTGAAAAACGAGTCCCGAGCAGAGAGATATGCCCCGAACTAGTTCTGCGGCAACCGGGGCAAGAAACTTTGAAACTGGAGAAAAATGGCCAGAAGGAAATTCTAATAGTACACGACTCGACGAAATGTGAAAATGAATCCTATATGAGGATCCAGGCTCAAAACGAGGTATTTTTGCAATAACTTTCACTAATTGCTTAATGGCCCCTCTAAAAAGTGAAAACTGCACTAATGGCCCAGAATGAAAATATATTCCAAATTTTTTTTCTTAAAAACCCCTGAAATAAAATATTTACAAAATATATTTATGAAAAATACCCCAAGAAATGAAAAAGATTCTGAAGAACTGTGCATCCATGCCCCTATGGACACCGGGAGCTACCAGAGTATTTTTCTACAAAAGTAAAGATACGTATTTCGTGAAAACCACTTAGAATGAAGATACGTGAAGTCAAAAACTAACTCCGAGCATGAAAAGTAAGGTTGTGCCAAAAAGTGACAAACGGGGAAAAGACAAAATAGGGAAAAAGACGAAATAGAGAAAAGGACAAAAAGTGAATACTGTCGAAAAACGAAAAAAGTGGAAATGACTCGATCTTTAAAGGAAGTTGTCAATCCAAAGAAAAGAGTCTCGAAAATCATTCCAGAGCACTCAAGACGACACTAAGTGACAAGAAACCGAACTCAGAAAGGAAAAGAACAACAGAAAAAAAATATCCGTGAAAATCTGAGAAAAAGGAAAGGAAGGAAATGACAGGGTCATTACACTTGACCTCATATTATATACATAAAATGAGAATCAAAAGTGTACTTAGGCAAACATTACAATTTTAGAATCAAATATACACATTTGACAAGTAAGGCTACGAATCGCTTTTCAAGCCAACCTTTACAAGAATGGAATTTTCAAGTCAACAAATCATCCAAGCATAACGAGAATCTCAACCTTGATTCCTGTACCAGAAAAATGTCCTCACTACGTGGTGGAGTAACATAAAGCTACTCGTAGGAAATGAGCATGCATCGACCTAACGTTTTACAAAGTTATTACATTAACTTAAAACAATTCAAAAGGGTCATGCCACCTAACGTCTATGTCAAATGTGAGACTCAGGGAGCATCCTAAGCTACCTTAAAACATTTTTAGCATAAATCACATCCTTCATGCAATTCAAACAACATAGAAGCATGCTATACAAAGCAAAAAGATATAGATCCTCAAAGCCATTAACTTGAAATCTAAAATGCGAAAACAATTAAAGTGGGTCATACCACCTAACGTCTATGTTGCAAATGAATCTATAGGATTAGTCCTAAGTTGCATTTAAATAATATAACATAGATGTACTTAACAACATCAAAAACCTGCAATGATTCATTAGAAATCATAATGCCTAAATGTACTTAACAACATCAAAACCTGCAGTGATTCATTAGAAATCATAATGCCTGAATGTGCTTATCAACATTAAATCACCAATAACCAAAACCACAAGTCACAATTAAACATTGGTTGCCAACTTAGAATTGAATGCGAAATCAAGTAGTGGAAGACTTGGATATCAAATCTTGGATAAAGCCAAGACCTAAACGGTTATTCTGGGCATTAACCTGCTGGGAATACCACCCTAGTGTGCACTATAAATAGGGAGAACTCATACCTCCCGTACTAGAGCCAAACTCTGGCCATGTCTCTGTAACAATGTCCCAAGTGACTCCAAAATAAATAAGTTAACAACTTATATACGAAATATATATAAAGTACGAAACTACATTCCATGCACAAGTAGGTTGTAACCATACAACACATGCTCTAAATCCACATCTACTATAGGATGACAAATGTCAAATCTTCAGAGTGTGATTCGTTACACACTATAACAACATCACATGTCGAATCTTCAGTATGCGATTCGTTACACGCTATAACAATATAATTTAATATTGAAAGTATAAACTGAAGAATCTAACATAAGTCTAAAATCATGCTTTAAACATACCACCAATGTCAAACTCGTGATTAAATCAATAATGCGATAGAAACGGAAATTAATCAAGTAAACTAATTAATTTATCTAAGTTTCAATTCTCAACCAAATGGTCCCTAATTAACACATGTTATATAACATAACTTGATCATTACATATATCAATTCAAAAACTTAATTAGGCCATTGAGACAACAAAATGGAATTTAATTAAATCATGATAATCAAATCCCAAATTTCCAAAGCAACATCAAATGGTCCCAAATTAACATATGCTAGTTAAAATCTCTAGAATTTCATACTCATCCAAATGCTCTAAATTAAAGTATGTTAAAGAACATGTCAAGACTTATTTTAAAAGCATATCATAAGTTAATTTCATGCAAGGTACGTCCATGAGAATTAAACTTTTACCAAAGATAATTATTAAATAAAAAATACAATTCTTATTTAATTAATCCCAATTTATTATATGTTAACAAACATATTAAAGCCTAATTTATCATCATGCCACAATTCAATTCTAACATATATACATCCTTGTAAATTAAATCTTATATAAAGAAATAAATATTACTAATTTTCTATATTTGATACAAGGCATGCAAACAAGTTGTATAATCATGGAAAACACTCAATACAACACATACATAATCCTAAAACATCCCCTACCTCAATTTGAGATGGAAATCTCAAAAGCCACCAAAATGAATTGGCTCCGAATCCGACAATACTTCGGGATTTCGTCGTGGACAATGCCGTGAACATTAAACTCCAAAGAGGACCTACAAAAATCCAAACTTGACCTCAAACCCGAACTCAAAAATAGGCAAAAAATGGGTTCTAATAAGGGGGAAAGATGCTAAATAAAAATAAAGGAGCAATACCACCCTCTTGGTCTTGATAGAACAAGAAATTGCGTAGTCAAGACAAACACGAAACGCAAAGGCACTATAACTTTTTAACAAAGGGAATGAGGTTTAATTGAGAGAAGAAGGGTGGCAGCCCCCCTTGGGATGCCATGGCAACTTCTGGTCGTGCATGAAGAGAAGGGAAGATGAATTTTTAATTTTATAACCCCTTATCTATAGTAAAACCCTAAAAGTGCCCTGAAAGGGCCCCGCCGGGTCCGGAAAAGTGGAATTTGAGCATACGTGCTCAAACGGCGAAACTCCGTGAACAAAAAAGAACCAAAATGAGAAAATATTAAGAAAAAAAGAAACGGCGTCAAAAATCGAGTCTCGAGCAGAAAGATATGCCCCAAACAAGTTCGGTGGCAACTGGTGCCAAAAACCCTGAAATTGGAGAAAAATAACTAGAAGGGAATTCTAAGAGTACGCAACATGGTAAAAAGTGAAAATGAATCCCTTTCGAGGATCCAGGCTCAAAATAAGGCAGTTAGCAATAACTTTCATAAATTGCACAATGGCCCCTCCAAAAAGTGAAAACTGCACTAATGGGCCAGAATGAAAATATCTTCCAAAAATATTTTCTTAAAAACCTCTGAAATAAAATATCTTCAAAATATATTTACAAAAAACACCCCAAAGAAAGAAAAAGATTCTAAAAAACTATGCATCCATGCCCTTATGAACATCGGGAGCAACCAGAGTACTTTACTGCAAAAGTAAAGATACGTATTTTGTGAAAACCACTTAGAATGAAGATACATGAAGTCAAAAACCAACTCCGAACACAAAAATCGAGGTTATGCAAACAAAGTGACAAACGGGGAAAAGACAAAATAAGAAAAAGGACGAAAAGTGAATAGTGTCGAAAAACGAAAAATGTGGAAATGACTCGGTCCTTAAAGGAAGTTGTCAACCCTGGGGAAAGAGTCTCAGAAACCATTTTTGAGCACTCGAGATGACACTAAGTGACAAGAAACCAAACACGGAATAGAAAAGACAACAGAAAAATTTTATCCATAAAATTTGAGGAAAAAGGAAAGGAAGAAAATAACCGGGTCATTTCAACCTACCCTCCTTAAAGGGATTTCATCCCCGAAATCTGGAACAGAAAAAAGAGAATCGAACAAGACTAAAGCAAGATCAAACCAAAGGATAAACCATAAGGTGCTAAAGGACAACTCCAAAAGCCTGAAGGTCATTCGAAGGGACACAAAAATTAAGAACTGAGTGACACTTCCTAAACGAATTGGCATATCAACTCAAAGTCAATCACCGAGAGAATCCCTAAGACAACGACAAGTCAAATAATGACAGATGGCTAAGAATGATATGGCAGTACGAACAATGACTAGAACCAGCCCACACTTACTCGTCAGTAAGGTAGCATGATAGTATAAGGCACTAGTTCATAACATGCCCTCAACAGATCAACTCAGAAAGAAACTTTTTGATAGAATTGACATCAATGTAAAAAATGATCATTTCCAAAAGCACTACGAGAACCAAGCATGTGCGAGAGTTGGGGTAGCTAATCCCAAAACTCTAACAACAATGTCATTGGCACTGTTACACTTAAGGCCTTAAATCCCTAACGCTAACGTAACTAATGACCCCCACATTTGAAAATGCAATAATAACAACACCAGTCTTAAATCCATAGCCTGAGGAGTCTGTGCCCTCAAGTCAATGGATTGGACCCACAAAACCAAAACCCTAAGCACAGATCTGAAGTAGACCTACCATAAGGCTACATACAGAAGACCAAACATTAGGTCAAAATCCCTATCACGGGCAACTAAAACCTCAAAACACAAGTCTACTACGTAGCTCGCTTATGACAATCCCGACATCCAAGGTCACAAAACCCCAACATAAGTGCAGGAAAGATGAAACAGTATAAACCAAATACTCACATAATATATGCTCGCAAAATTTAAATGACATAAATCAAATAATATCATAGTACTAAGTACAGTACACATAAGGTAAACCAAATAAACCACCTATGACATAAAGGTTAAATAAATAGCAATGTGCCATACACCACCAATGGCACAAACATGGTAGGTAGATACAGTATAAGCAACGTATCATATACATCCGCACACGGACTACCACATAGTCATAAATCCTAAACATGTTTCTAAGGTATGCCCGAAAACAATGGAGCTCATAAACATGTAAAAGTGATCATACAAATGGCAAGTTCGTAAAGTCAACATAAATGAATGGAATGCCTCTCAAAAGACAGCACGCAAAAATGCAACACAAAACCTGGATGAGTCCAATCTCTCATTATGAGGAAATGAACCATCCCCCAAACCAAGATTCCAATGAGCTCCATAGGAACTCTACAGGATTCTACCAGAACCCTAACGTAATGCCCTAAGTCTTCAAAGACTAGGGAGAGCAATTAATTACGCCAGTGCAATTAATTAAACGGAACCACTCACATCCCAACCGTAGCTCATAAAAGCTAACCAAGGCAACACAAGAAAGATTCTAGGTGAACACACCCATCCAAATCCCGAAACCATGGTCTTAAGAAGGCAAGACACAAGAACCTCGCCCTGAGGCTCATAAGGCAACTTCCCAGCTCCCTAAAGAAGGATTCGAGTCAGTCCTGACTCATCGTCCCATGACGCTAGAAACAAAGACCTCCATGACATCAATGACATCAAGACCACTACGAAGTCCTAAGATATGACACTGACACCTCTAACACCATTATGACTACATCACGAAAAGATAAAAGAAAATGAGATGAAATGGTGCCTCAATGGCCTACGTTTCATCTCGCCAGATGAAGACTACAACTCTACATTCACATGAGCCCAAACGAGAAGACTCTCCGTGAGTTAAAACTTTGACGCTATATGCGCAAAAGAAAATGAGATCAATAATAACACGAGTTATTATGATCGAATGTAACTCATACTATGAATGCATCAAATAAGTAGCACATTAATGTATGCAACATACAATTATGCTAAAACAATTAAAGAAAGTAGTTTAAAGGGCTAAGTACTTACGCAAATAAGCATACATGTTGAACAAATATGTTCTTAACCACATAGGCATACAAGCATAGAGACATGTCATAATACTGAGCGTGTTATCAAGAAACATGTAAACATGTTATCAAAAAGCATGTGAACATATCAAGGCAAATCAACAAAAAACATGAAATGCACCCAAAACCCGTCGTCTAAGGTATTCAAACCTAGGAGCTCTGATACCACCTGTGACGGCCCTGGTTTTTTAAGCCAATGCGTCCTGTGATGAACCGAAGATTGACCCGATAACAGATCCGAATGTGGAAGCGAAAACAGAAAACAAGACTCTAAGAAGTCAAAGTGACCTTCCATGAGGTCGTGGAACTCAATGAGAACTGATGTGGAAGCAAAAGATCAAAAATCTGACAAATAAGCCCCTAAGGGCAAAATGGTAATTTTCTAAAAATATGAACTCGGGTGCCACCGAGCACACCGCTGGGAAGACAACAAAAAATTAATCAAGATGGACTCAAGAATCGCATGATTCAGAGTCCGGATGAAGGAGAAACGGCATGACGAAGAAAAACGAACACTTAAGGCAAAAAAGGTAAACTGGTAATTATCCAGGAAGATCCTGTAATGACTTGGTCATTTTTCTTCGTTTTCTTTTTCTGAAATTTTACTGATAAATTTTTTCCGTTGAATTTTCTTTTCTGAGTTTGGTTACTCATCACTTAGTGTCATCTCGAGTACTCGGAAATGGTTTTCGAGACTCTTTCCTTTGGATTGACAACTTCCTTTAAGAATCGAGTCATTTCCACATTTTTTTTAACACTATTCACTTATCGTCTTTTTCCCGAGAATGATTTTCTTCGCGTAACCTCACTTTTTGTGCTTGGATTTGGTTCCGATTTTACATGCACCCATGATATTTAAATTACATGCTTTGTGTATTTTTACTTTTCTAGAAAAGTATGCTAGTTGTTTACTTTTATGTAAAAGGGCATGGATGCATAGTTTCTTTGAAAACATTATTTATTTTTTGGGTTTTTTTTCGTAATTATAGAAAGTAATTATTTTATTTCTTACGGACCTTTTTTTAATTTATTTTGGAAGATATTTTCAAAAAGGAGCATTTTGCAATTATCAAAAAATGTGACAAGTGTCGCATTCTCATTGGTCCACTTGTAAGCATCTTATTAGTTCACACTTGGATGCCTTGGATGATGACATGTGGAGGGTGGAGACTCACCCACTTGTTGGCCTAGCATTGATGCACTTGTTGGCTTGGATTGTTGATAAGTGTAGGCTTTAGATTGAGCCTAGAATGCACCATTAGATTAATGACAAGTGTAAGCTTCTAATTAAAGTCTAACTTTTGTATGTGTGAGAGGATGGTGCAAGACTAGGTGTGTTTGACTTCCATTGACCAAGTGAGTGGAGGAATACACTAAAGTGTTTTAATTATTTCATTTTACACATTAAACTTCTTCTTCCTCACTTAGAACCCTAGCCACCATTGAAGGAAACCATTAACCTAGACTTAAAACCTTAGTTTTTATCTCCTTCCACTCACCTTAGACCTAAAAACTTGGAACACAAAACACTTGCCTCACCTTCCTCTATACAACCCTTGAAGGAAATTGTAAAATTCCTTTGTTTGCTTTGGATTCAAGAGGAACAATCCTCTTGTGAGGTAACGGGTGATTTAGGTTTTTAATCTAAGTGTTTTAACTATTTTTATAGCTTACAATAAATTATTTACATGTCTTATCCTTAATTTTTAAATTAATAGGTTGTAGTACCTTGCATGAAATTAATGTAATGACCCGAGTTTTGATTCAACCCGGTGGGTCACTGATGAACCGAAGTGTAACGACCCAAGTTTTCTTCAACCCCGTGGGTAAGTGATGAACCGAGGATTGACCCGATAACGGATCCGAAATGCGGAAGCGAAAGGTGAAACAACGGTCTCTAGAGATACAATGCGTCTCTAAGACACCAATGTGACCCTCAATGAGGTCACGTAACCCAAAGGAAAACAAATGCGGAAGTGTCGTTTCAAAAATGGACAAAAAGAATCTAGGGGCAAAATGGTCATTTTGTAAAAAAGTGGATTCAAGTGCTATCGAGCACATCGCTGGAAATACAATAAAAAAATTAATCATAATGGACTCAAGAATTTCATCATTCAGAGTCCGGACGAAGGAGAAAGATCAAAAACAAAAATGATGTCGTGGCGACCCGACGAGGACAACCCACCACTGCTGCAACTGAGAGTAAAAACGGGCATCTAAACGGACTTTTTTGGAAAAACTTAAAGAAAAAACCCCTCCTAAAATCAAGTTTTCTACCCCACTCGTGATCAGAAACAAAAAAAAAAAGCATTGTAGAATGCCCAGAATGCCCCCGAGAAAATCAGGTCAAGAGAAAAAAAAAAAATCCGAGCTACTGCCCAAGTTTTGGAAATAGGGCTTTGGGAGGTTTTTAAATTTCCTAAATTGAAAATGCAATCTTAAAATACACCCACAAGACCCCCGCAAGTTTCAGATCGGTCAAAACAATTTTCAAAAAAAAGTCGATGAATAGTACCAAGTACATTTGTACAAAAAGTTTGTAAAACTTGGCAGCAAGGATTTTTCGGACAAATACAGATTTTTGAAGGCCAAGATGGCGTTTTCTGGAAAAACAAAAAGAAAAAACCCCCCTCAAAATTGAGTTTTCTACGTGAATTTCGAGGAAAAATGAAAAAAATGTATTTTAAAATACCCAAAATACCCCTGGAACAGAATAGGGTAAAAACTCTAGAGAATGCAACCTTAAGTGCTTGTTTCATCAAGAAAGGGATTGTTTGCCTAAATGAACATGCAAGCATATGTAAAATGATAAAATAGATGTGGTACAATTGCCTAGGGCCTCATGGCTTGTCATATGCAAAATTTGACCCTTCAATGGATGAGTTTTCATATATTTATAAACAAGTGAGAAAATTAAGTAGCATACATGGCTTAAAGTATCCTTGGCCCTTGGCCTCATTACAATACACATATATAGAGTAGCAAAAGATGTACTTAAGTACACATTACATAGTTAAGACATCCAAATACAAGTTTTTATACAATACACCAAAAATATCATAATATGCTAACAAGTGCATATCCATGACACCAAAAATACTTCAAGACCTCTAGGATGTCTAAGAGTGTTGTGTGTCCCACAACAAAGCTTCTTTACCTACAAAACACCCAGTAACTTCGGGGTGAGTAAACAAGTTTACTCGTAGGGAATGCATAGATTTAACTTGTTGCAAGATTTGCATTTTAACTTAATTCAATCCATACTATTAAAGTGACATTAAAACTTTCAACATAGCATGATGAGATGCAAATTCACAAAGTTAAAAATTTGGAATTTAAATGCGAAATCAAACCAAAGTGGATACTTGGATATTGCCCGGATTAAAACCGTACTCTTGAGATCAATTTAGGGCTATTAACCCATGGGTACCTTTCCCCTAGTGCGCACTATAGTATAGGGAGCTCTCTATCTCCCGTACTATAACCAAGTCCTAGCAATGTCATGTTCTTGATGATATCCCAAGTTTCTAAAATCAACAAGTAAAGCAACATGTCATGATATATGATAAAGATAGAAATTAAGTAGACCAACTAAGTAATTTCTCTAGATTTTAAGAGTTGTCCAAATGATTCCAATTTAATATATGACAAGTAATAACTCATGGATATGCCATATATCAAGTCAAAAATGGAATTTAAGCATAATACAACTAAGTAGGATTTAGATCAATTTAATTCAATTAATTCTCTAGATTTAAAATCTCATTTAAATCATGTCAAATTAACATACAACAAGGATCAAGTCATGACCATGCCATATATCAAGTCTAAGTAAATTATATACAAGAAATCATTAATCATTTATCTCTTAATTTAACATAGGACATGCATACAACTTTTATATCATTACAATAACAATTAAATCACTTGGAAAAATTAAATTAAACACCCCCTACCTCAATAGAGAATAGAATCTCTATAATCTAAGGTAACCAAACTCAAAATGAAAAACTAGTTTAGGGTTAATGAAGAAAAGAGCAAGAGGAAACTTTTACTAGTTAAGGTTTTTAGTCTAAGGTAAAAGGAAGGGCACCAAATTGAAGAAGAAAGCTATTAACCAAGATTTTCCCCAATGGTGGCTTACTTAGGGTTCTTGAGAGGAAAGTGATGAATGAATTAAAATGTGTAAACCCTAAACTAAATTGGTGGGCTTCTCCACTCACTAGGTGCTCTTGCATTACCTTTCACACAAACACTAATGCAAGACTAAAGGTGAGTCCTACACTTGTCATGAATCCAAGTAAGCTTCCAAGATTAAAAATCAACCCTACACTTGTCAACCATCCAAGCCAACAAGTGCACCAATCCTAGGCCAACAAGTAGGTGAATCTCCACCCTCCACATGTCATCATCCAAGGCATCAAAGCGTTTCCACACAAATGTCAACAAGTGGACCAATGAGAGTGTGACACTTGTCACACTTTTCGAAAATTGCATAAAGGTCCTTTTTGAAAATATCTTCCAATTTAAATTGCAAAATGGTCCCTAGGATGAAAAATAATTACTTTACTTAATTACCCAAAAACCCCTCAAGTTTAGGATAATTACAAAAAGTCTTATTTTCATGCCCTTTACAAGGAAAGTAAGCATTTAATATGCATTTCTACAAAAGCAAAAATGTAGATGTCATGGAATTTAAATATCATGGATGTATGCAAAACTGGAATCAAATCCGAGCACAAAAAGTGAGGTTATGCAAGGAAAAATGAAAAACGACTAAAACACGAAATAGTGAATAGTGTCCGAAAAGTGAAAATGCGAAAATGACTCAGTCCTCAAAGGAAGTTGTCAATCCAAGAAAAAGAGTCTCTAAAACCATTTCTAAGCACTCGAGACGACACTATGAGATGAGAAACTAAACTCAGAAAAGAATTTTCAATGAAAGAAAAAAAAATTCATTCGTAAAATTTTGAGGAAAAAGAAAGGAAGGAAAAATTTTCAGGTCGTTACACGAAAATTGACCCAATAGCGGATCTAGATGCGGAAGCAAGAAACAAGTCAACGGTCTCCCAAGGCACAACACACCTCTAAGACACTTTGATGACCTTTTATGAGGTCGTGGAACTCAATGAGAACTAACGAGGAAGCAAAAGGTCAGAAATATGACAAATAAGCCCCTAGGGGCAAAATGGTAATTTTCTAAAATTATGGATTCAGGTACCACCGAGCACACTGCTGGAAAGAAAATGAAAAACGAATCACGATGGACTCAAAAATTGCATGATTCGAAGTTCGAACGAAGGAGAAACGACATGACGAAGAAAAATGAGCACTTAAGGCTAAAACGGTAAACTGGTAATTATCCATGAAGATCTGGGTGCAACTGAGCACACCGTTGGAAAGACAGCGAAAAATTAATCAAGGTAAAAAAAAGTTCACTCAATTTGGAGTCTGGACGAGGGAGAAACGAATGTTTGAAGCTATGACGTCGCGGCGGCCCGACAAAGGCCACGGTGCGCCCGACAGCCATGCGCGAGCCCACTGGCGCCCATGCCGGCCCCCAATGGCGTGCACATGCTGACAACAAGAAAAAAAAAAAAAAGAACATCCAGAACTTAGGCTTGAAACGGAGGTCAAGACGAGTTTTTCTGGAAAAACACGAAGAAGAAACCCCCCCTAAAATCGAGTTTTCTACCCGACATTGTAGAAGGAAACGAAAAAACTCACTGTAAAATCCCCAAAATGCCTCTTGATCAGAACTGGACAAGAGGGCTAAAAGTTGCTACAGAATCTGTCCATAATTGAGAGTAGAAATGGGCTACTAGATGAATTTTTCTGGAAAAACACAAAAAAGAAACGCCCCTCAAAATTAAGTTTTCTACGTGACTTAGGAGAAAATTAAAAAAAAACTCTCTATAAAATGCCCAAAATGCCCCTCCATGAAATCTGGTCATGAAGGCCAAAAAGCTACTACAATTGAAAACTGGAAGCTGAAAATTCATGAGGGATTTCCGGTACCAAGACGACATTTTCTAGAAAAATATGAAGAAGAAACCCCCCCTAAACTCACTTTTTCCAAGTGACCATATGAAGACCGAAATTTATTTCCCGAAGGAAAACCCCAAAATGCCCTAAAATCAGATTATGCAACAAAATTTCAAAATGAGTCCATAGGAGGCTCATTTCACCAAAGAAGAATGTTTGCCCGGAAATGTAACGACCCGGGTTTTGATTCAACCCGGTACTACAGTGATGAACCCAAGATTGACCCGATAATGGATCCAGATGCGGAAGTAAGAAACAAGACAATTGTCTCCCAAGGCACAACACACCTTTAATACATTTTGATGACCTTCCATGAGGTCGTGGAACTTAATGAGAACTGACGCGAAAGCAAAAGATCAGAATATGACGAATAAGCCTCTAGGGGCAAAATGGTCATTTCTGAAAATATAAAGTCGGGTGCTACCGAGCACACCACTGGAAAGACAGTGAATAATTAACAAATCTAGACTCAATAATCACTTGATTCAGTGTCCGGATGAAGAAGATATGAAACTCCAAAGTTTCATAAAAATCAACTTTCGAATTTCAAAACAGTGCCGCAAGGGTAATTGACAAGGGGTAAAATGATCTTTTTAGACAAAACTGGATGCAACTGAGCATACCGATAGATAGATTAGGAAAAATTAATGAATCTAGACTCATGAATCACTTGATTCGGAGTCCGGATGAAGAAGATATAAAACGTCAAAAAATCAATTTTCGGGTTTCAAAACAGTGCCGCAAGGGTAATTGACAAGGGGTAAAATGATCTTTTTAGACAAAACTGGATGCAACTGAGCATACCGATAGATAGACTAGGAAAAATTAATGAATCTAGACTCATGAATCACTTGATTCGGAGTCCGGATGAAGAAGATATGAAACGTCAAAGTTTCAAAAAAAATAACTTTTGGGTTTAAAATTAGTGCGGCAAGGGTACTTTACAAGGGGTATAATAGTTTTTTCAGATATAATTGGATGCAACCGTGCATACCGTTGGATAGACAAGCAAAAACTAATAAACTTAGACTCAAAAATCACTTGGTTTGGAGTCGGGATGAAGAAGATATGAAGCCTCAAAGTTTCAAAAAAAATAACTTTCTGGGTTTCAAGGATGTTCAGGGTCTGCACAGATTTTCGGACTTCAAATGTGGTTTTGAGGACTTAAACTACATTTTTTGGCAAAAAGTTGTGAACAAACCCACACCAAAATCATGTTTTCTACATGACCAAGTCAAGAGAAGATTTTATTCACCAAGTGAAATACCTAAAATGCCCCTAAGATCATAACATTTTTTGGAAAAACATGAAACGCACTAGGTTCCCAGATCTGCGAGTTGTTTTCGGCATCAAAATGATTTATTTTGCAAAAATATAAAGAAGAAACCCCCCCTAAATTTATGTTTTCTACCCGACATATGGAAGAAAACAAAAAAATTGCATTATGGAATACCCAGAATGCCCCTAGATCAGAAAGGGGGAAGAGGGTTAAAAAGCTGCTACAAGCATAGCAGAAAAGTGAACTTTGCACAGGATTTCCGGCACTAAGGCTACATTTTCTGAAAAAAACACGAAGAAGAAACCCCCCCTAAAATCATATTTTCCAAGCGACCATGTCGAAAGAATAAAATAAAATTGATGTGAAAGGTAAAGAATGCCCCTAGATCAGATTATGCAATAAAAATCCAAAGTGAGTTCGTAGGAGGCTCAAATCTCCAAGGATGAGGTTTTTCTTGAAAACAACCATGCACACAACCGTAACTTACCTATTAAGACACGCTACAATGGTCCATGGCTTAAAAATACCACCGACGCAAAATCCGACCCCCCAACGGGCAAAGAGACAAAAATGAACAAGAAACGGGAAATTTGAAAACCAAAATTATCAAATGATCTCAAATTACCGTTTGGCCTTTGGCCACACTTCAAACATGATTTATAAGACCCTATGAAAGAATAAAAATGGAATTCCCACAACCGATGCAAAAGTTATGATGCAATGACTTAGGATTTTTCAATATTTTCTCAATATTTCATGAAATCAGAAATTACATAGAATGCAATATACATGTCATTGGCCACCGGCCTCATCTCATACATGTCAAATACATTGAAAAGAGTGTACTCATGTACACATTACATGTTTAGAATCAAATATATACATTTTGACATAAAATGGTACAAATAGCATTTCAAGTCGACCTTTTCAAGAATTGAAATCTTCAAGTCTACAAATCATCCA
This sequence comes from Cornus florida, assembly GCF_030987335.1. Taxonomy (NCBI): domain Eukaryota; kingdom Viridiplantae; phylum Streptophyta; class Magnoliopsida; order Cornales; family Cornaceae; genus Cornus; species Cornus florida. Next base: position 52,113,870 of record NW_026775574.1, on the reverse strand, counting down.
AGCATGACAAGAATCACGAACCAAGTCTTCGTACCTGATCAAAACCCCCAGTAACTTCGGGGTGAGTAAACAAGACTAACAAGTTTACTCGTAGAGAATGAGTATGCATGACTCGATTTCTTTAAGATTTTTAGACTGACATGCAATAGTTCAAATGGATCATGCCACCTAACGTCTATGTCAAGATTTGACTCAGAGATCATCCTAAGCTACCGTAGTGTAATATCTACAAAAAAATCATGATATGTATACACATATGTAACAAGTCAAGGTTGGGATAACCCAAGGAACATGATAAGAATTGATACATGGAATTGAGGACAAGGCATAATATCTATGCAATTTTAGCACGATTGGAGCATTTCCATTTAACAAGACAAGATTTATACATGAGTTCAAAGACAAGGCATAATATATCTGCAAATGAAAAGATTGGAGTATTTCACATAATACGACAAAGTTTAAATCTTCAAGGAATAACAACTTGAAATTTAAAGAGTGAAATCAACCAATGTGGAAACTTGGATATCGCCCGGATTAAAACCGTACTCTTGAGATCAATTTAGGGCTACTAACCCATGGGTACCTTTCCCCTACTACGCATTATAAGATAACCGTTCAATTGAGATCACTTTAGGGCTATTATCCCAAGGGTACCTTTCCCCTAATGCGCACTGATAGTAGGGAGCTCTTTATCTCCCGTACTAGAACCAAGGCCTAGCCATGTCATTTCTTGATTGATATCCCATGTTCCAAAATTAACATGTTGTACAAGTCAAGATAGTATTAAATACTAGAAACACATTAACCACGTCTCATGCATAACTAAGATTTTGAAACATACAAGTCATGCCCTAAGTTCGCATTAATATGATATGATGAATGTCGAATCTTCAGTGTGCGATTCGTTACACACTATGCATGAAGGATGTTTAATGCGAAGTGTGCAAATCATTTCACAAGACAGGTCCAATCTCAAGTTACAAGTTCATTGTAAGCAAGATACAACCATGTGAAATAAGTTCCATACAAAGGAATTAATTAAATATAAGTTTCAAAACTTATCCGATTATTCTCGATTTGATACACGTGAATGAACTTGTCTAGAAAATCATGAATATAAGGTTGGAAACTGAATCAAGACCAATGAACCATGAAATGGATTTTAATTACTTCATTTAATTAAAATGTCTAGGTTTTGGAATTCATCTAAACGATCTCAAATTAATATATGTTATACAACATTCCAAGACCTGATTTAAAGACACGATACAAGTACATTTCATGCAAGGTACGACCATGAGTATTAAACTCTAATACTAGAAAAATAATAAATGAAAGGTTTCAAAACCTAATAAAATATTCTAGATTAAATATATGTGAAACCACATAGCATGCACATCATGAATATCAAGTCAGAATTCCAATGGAGTGAATAGTACACTCGGAATAAATTAATTAATCAAATAATTAACTATTCTCTAGATTTTAAAACACATCTGAATGCTCTCAAATTAATCTATGTTGAAGAGCATGCTAGGGCCTAATTTAATATGCTAACACACATTGATTTAAAGTTAGTTAAGGCGACATGATTTAATCTTTCACCTAAGATAAATATTAGATAAAAGCTTTAATACTTATTCAAATATCCTAAGTTTTAAACACGACAATGAGCATATTAAGGGGTAATATAATATCATGCTACATGTTTAAACCAAGTCATGAACAACCGGAAAAATCAGATCCCGTACAAGAAAAATAAATAATAAAATCTCTAAATTTTATATTTAATCATGCAACCAAGTTGTATAAGCATCACAAGCATGCTATATAATAAGAAAATAAATTATAACACCCCCTACCTCAATTTGAGATGAAAACCCCAAATCCCCACCGGAAGAAAAGTATTCCGAATCCGCCGAAATCGAAAGGTTTTGACGGGGACAACACGATCTACATGAATCCGAAGGAAGCCCCATGAAAATCCAAACTTGACCTCAATCTTGAACTCAAAATTTGGTTAGAAATGGTTTCTAATAAGGGGTAATACTGCACGTAGTCAATACGAATACAAAACGTAAAGGCACTTCAACTTTTTAACAAAGGAATGAAGTTCAAAAGAGGAGAGAGGTGGTGGCAGTCTCCTTTGGGCTGCCATGGGAGCTCTGGTCTTGCAAGGTGAGTGGGGAAGATGAAAAATGAAATATTTCACCCCCCCTTTAAAGAAATCTCCAAAAGTGCCCCGAACGGGCCCCGCCGGGTCCGGAAAAGTGGAATTTGAGAAAACATGCTCAAATGGCAAAACTTTGTGAACAAAAAAGATTCTAAATGAGAAAATATGAACAATAAAAGAAACGGCGTCAAAAACTGAGTCCCGAGCAGAAAGATATGCCCCGAACAAGTTCAGCGGCAACTGAGTCCAAAAACTCTGAAACTGGAGAAAAACAACCAGAAGGAAATTCTATGAATTTACGAGTCAATGAAAAGTGAAAATGAATCCCGTACGAGGATCCAGGCTCCAGACGAGATATTTTGCAATAACTTTCGTTAATTGCACAATGGCCCCTACAAAAAGGGTTACCTGCGAAACTGCCCCAGAATGAAAATTTCTTCCAAAAGGTATTTTCTTGGATACCCCTGAAATAAAATATCTTCAAAAGATATTTATGAAAAATAACCCAAGAAAATAAAAGAATTCCAAAGAATTGTGCATCCATGCCTCTATGGACACTAGGAGCAACCAGAGTACTTTCTTGAAAAAGTAAAGATACGTATTTCGTGGAAACCACTCAAGATCAAGATAGGTGAATCCAAAAACTAACCCCGAACACGAAAAGTGAGGTTGTGCCAAAAACTGACAAACGGGGAAAAGACAGAATAGGGAAAAGGACGAAATAGTGCATGGTGTCGAAAAACGAAAAATGTGAAAATGACTCGGTCTTCAAAGGAAGTTGTCAATCCAAACAAAAGAGTCTCAGAAACCATTTTGGAGCACTTAAAACGCACTATGAGATGAGAAACAGAGCTCAGAAAGGAAAATTAAATAGAAAAAATTTATCCGTAAAATTTCAGGAAAAAAGGAAAGGGAGTCAAATGACCGGGTCATTACAGGAAACGACCAAGCATGCAAACGTAACTTACCTATTTGGACACTCTACAATGGTCCATGGCTTAAAAATACAACCGATGCAAAATCCAACCCCCCAACGGGGAAAAAGGCAAAAATGAACAAGAAAAGGGAAATTTGAAAACCAAAATTATCAAATGATTTCAAATTACCATTTGGCCTTGGCCACACTTCAAACATGATTTATAAGACCCTATGAAAGAATAAAAATGAAATTCGCACACCCGATGCAAAAGTTATGAAACAATGACGTAGCATTTTTCAATATTTTCATTATATTTCATGAAGTTAAAGTTGCATAGAATACAAGATACATGTCATTGGTCTCCCGCCTCATCTTATACATGTTGAACACAATGAAAAGAGTGTACTCATGTACACTTTACGTAAATGGGATCAAAGAATACATGTTTGATACATAAAGCTACCAAATGATAGTTCATGCTAACACTTGCATGAAATGGAAACTCGAAGCTACAGGCCATCCCAATGAACGTTAAGCATCACTAACCAAGTCTTCGTACCTAAACAAATCCCCCAGTAACTTTGGGGTGAGTAAAGAAGTTTACTCATAGAGAATGAGCATGCATCGACTCGATTTCTTTCAGATTTTTAGACTGACATTAAATAGTTCAAAAGGGTCATGCCACCTAATGTTTATGTCGAGGGTTAGACTCAGGGAGCATCCTAAGCTACCATGGAGTACTAACAACAAGAATCATGATATAAACACACACTTGAGATTTAAGGAATGAAATCACGAATGAAGTATAAAATCTATGCAATGAAACAAGATTGGAGTATTTCACATATACGACAAATTTAAATCTTCAAGGAATAGCAACTTGAAATTTAAAGAGTGAAATCAACCAATGTGGAAACTTAGATATCACCCGGATTTAAACCGTACTCTTGGGATCACTTTAGGGCTACTAACCCATGGGTACCTTCCCCTACTGCGCACTATAAGATAACCGTTCTATTGGGATCACTTTAGGGCTACTAACCCAAGGGTACCTTCCCCCAATGCGCACTAAAGTATAGGGAGCTCTCTATCTCCCGTACTAGAACCAAGTCCTAGCCATGCCATTTCTTGATTGACATCCCAAGTTCCAAAATCAACATGTTGTGCAAGTCAAGATAGCATTAAGATACAAGTAATGCATTAAACACATTTCATGCACAACCAATATTATGGAAACACGCAAGTCATGCCCTAAGTTCATCAACTATCGTAGCATGTGAAATGTCAAGAAATCATGGTATGCATCTACAAGGACTACAACCAAGTTATAAAGCACAAGTAATCCATGAAGCAAATATACCACAAGTATAAGATACATGATAAAAAACTAGAAGCTTCATGAAGTGCAAGTTACGACCATGTGGGCTAAGTTCCATACAAGGGAAATAATGAAATATAAGCTTCAAAACTTATCCGATTATTCTTAATTTGATACACGTGAAGGAACTTATCAAGGAAATCACGAATGCAAGGTTAGAAACTTAATCAAGTGCAAAAAACCATTGAATGGATTTTAATTATTTCATTTAATTAAAATCTCTAAATTTTGAAATTCATCCAAATGATCTCAATTTAATGTATGTTATACAACATGCCAAGACTTGATTTAAGAACACGATACAAGTACATTTCATGCAAAGTACGGCCAAGAGTATTAAACCTTAATACTAGAAAAATAATAAATGAAAGGTTTCAAAACCTAATAAAATATTCTAGATTAAATATATATGAAACTATATGGCATACATATCAATAAAATGAAGCCGAAAATCCAATGGAGTGAATAGTACACTCGGAATAAATTAATTAATCAAACTAATTAAATATTACTAGATTTCAAAACACTTCCGATTACTCTCAAATTCATCTATGTTGGAGAGCATGTTAGGGCCTAATATAATATGCTAACACATATTGATTTCAAACTAGTTAAGGCCACATGAATTAATATTTTATTCTAGATAAATATTAAATAAAATCTTTGTTACTTGTCCAAATGAGTTAGATTTAATATATGTCAATGATCATGTTAAGGGGTAATTTAATATCATGCTACATGTTCAAACAAGGCTATGAGCAAGCGGGAAAATTAAATCTTACACAAAGAAATAATTAATTAAAGTTTCTAGATTTCATACATAAACATGTAAATGAATTGTATAAGCATCACAAGCATGCTATATAACAAGAATAATAAATTATAACACCCCTATCTCAATTTGAGATGAAAATCTCAAAAGCCCACCGAAATAAAAGTGCTCTGAATCCGACGATATCGAAGGGTTTTGTCGGGGATAACACGATGAACAAGAATCCGAAGGAAGCACCATGAAAATCACAACTTGACTTCAAACCCGAACTCAAGAAATGGTCAAAAATGGATTCTAATAAGGGTGAAAGAAGCGCGTAGTCAAGACAAACACAAAACGCGAAGGCACTGTGACTTTCTAACAAAGGAAAGAAAGTTTAATTGAGAAAAGAAGGGTGGCAGCCCCCCTTGGGCTGCCATGGCAGATCCAAGTCGTGCACGAAGAGGGGAGAAGATCACTTTTTGACTTTAAGTCCCCCTATTTATAGGAAATCTCAAAAAGTGCCCGGAAAGGGTCCCGTCGGGTCCGGAAAAGTGAATTTTGAGTAGACGCGGTCAAACGGAGAAACTCCGTGAACGAAAAAGATTCAAAATGAGAAAATATGAACAATGGAAGGAACAATGTCAAAAACTGAGTCCCGAGCAGAGAGATATGCCCCAAACAAGTTCGGCGGCAACCGGGGCTAGAAACCCTAAAACTGGAGAAAAACGACCAGAAGGAAATCCTAAGAGCAAATGACTTGACAAAATGTGAAAATGAATCCCGTACGAGGATCCAGGCTCCAGACGAGGTATTTTTGCAGTAACTTTCGTTAATTGCATAATGGCCCCTCAAAAAATTGTTAACTGCACTAATGCCCCAGAATGAAAAAATCTTCTAAAAATATTTTCTTAAAAATCCCTGAAATAAAATATCTTCAAAAGATATTTATGAAAAGCACCCTAAGAAAAGAAAAAGATTCAAAAGAACTGTGCATGCATGCCCTTATGGACACCAGAAGCAAGTAGAGTACTTTTTGCAAAAGTAAAGATACGTATTTCATGAAAACCACTTAGAATGAAGGTACATGAAGTCGAAAATCAACTTCGAGCATGAAAAGTGAGGTTGTGCCAAAAACTGACAAATGAGGAAGAGTCAGAATAGAGAAAAGGATGAAATAGGGAAAAGACGAAAAGTGAATAGTGTCCAAAAAGTGAAAATACGGAAATGACTCGGTCCTCAAAGGAAGTTGTCAATCCACATGAAAGAGTCCCAGAAACCAATTCTAAGCACTCCAGACAACACTATGTGACGAGAAACAGAACACAGAACAGAAAATTAAACGGAAAAAATTTATCCGTAAAATTTGAGAACAAGGAAAGGGAGGGAAAATGACCGGGTCATTACAATTAAGCTAAGACATGATTTTCTTGAAGGCCATGACTTGATCTATAACTTGTATTAGTATAAAGTCATTTGGAGTTGTTTTAGAATCTAGAGATTTAATTATTTAAAATTAATTAATTCCTATTTAATTGCTCACTTACTTAATTAAGCTTTTCAGTTAATATATGTGATTACCATGATAGTACCATTGACATATAATTATTTAGAGTGATTTGAAATTGATTTAAATTCTAGAGAAATTAATTAGTTAGTTTAATTAATTTCTATTCAAGTGTTACATTCATTTAAATTGACATTTTACTTGATATATGTAATGAGTATGGTATGTTCTTTAACATTTATTAAATTGAGAATATTTCAATGAGTTTGGAAAACTTTATTTAATTATTTTCTTGTATGAAATTTAATTCACCTAGTTGTACCTAGTGTAGAATTAACTTGTAACTTGATTTTAAACAATGTCTTGACATGTTCTTTAACATATATTAAATAGGGAATATTTGAATGAGTTTTGAGAAATTTATTTAATTATTTTCTTCGCATTGATCTTAATTTACCTTGTTATAACTAAGGTAGAATTAGTTTGTAACTAGAAATTAAATTTGGCCTTGCTATGACCTTTGACATATATTATATTTAGAATTTTTGGAGTTGCTTTGAAATTTTGAGAATTTAATTATTTAATTTAATTAAGTTCCATTTGTCTGCTTTCATTGAGGTAATTAAGTATTGATGTTATATTCTTGCTTAATTTATAATTTGCAACTTGGTGATTAGAAGATGGTATTCCATGAGTAAAAGTTATGATTTAACTTGTTGTATACACATTATACTTATATGACATTTAATATGCCATTGTAGCTTGAAGGCCTAGAGCATATTTTGTGTGTATTCTATGACTTGGTTGTGCACGGTAATTGACAATGTGCATTGTGTATATGTGATATACTTGTTGCATAACTTGATTATTTTTGTAAAGCTTGTATGGATATTGTAATATGTTAAGGCTAGAGTATGTATCTAGTACGGGGGATGAGAGTTCCCTCTACAACATATAGTGCGCACTAGGTAGTTCCTTGCGGGCTAGTAACTCGAGATCACTTGTTTGGTCATTGAGACCATATATCCTTTGTCTTTCCGCCATTGGTTGATTTTGCATTCAATTCTTATTTGTAATTGTGGATTACTTTTAACTTATGCTTCGATGCATGGTACTTCATTATTGCTTAGTATACTTGTATTTGTATACTTGTATACCTTGTATATCAAAAATGCATTGTTTATTTGGATTTGTATACTTGTATGCCATGTATGTCAACATTGCTTAGTATACTTAGAAATGTATACTTGAATATATATGTTGTATTCTATTTCAATATTGCTTAGCAAACTTTGTATGTACACTTGCATATTAATGATTTACTTTTTAGGTAACTTAGTATACTTGTGTCTTGTATACTTGTCTTAAATGCATTCCAATATTGATTGTATACTTGTGTACGTATACTTGTATATCGAATATCTTGTTGCGTGTACCGCATACTTCTATTTTGTTTAAATTGCATTAATGTTGTGGTTTGTGCTAGAAATACTCTAAGGTAACTTATGATGCTCCCTGAGTCTCATTTTGACATAGACGTTAGGTGGCATGAGCCCCTTTAACATGTCTCACCTGAAGGTGATAATTTTGTAAAATGCTAGGTCTATGTATGCTCATTCGTTATGAGTAACTTGTTTACTCACCTTGAAGTTGCCGGGTTATTTTCAGGTACGGATACTTTGGTTCGAGGTGCACATCATTGCTTGGATGACTTGTAGCTTTTAAGTTTACATTTCATGCAAATGTTAGCATGAAATGTCATTTTGTAGCTTATATGTCAAAACTTATATATTTGTTTTTAAACATGTAATGTGTGCATATGCACACCTTTTGGAATTTATTTGACGTGTATGAAAAGAGGCTGGAGGCCAATGACAATTATTTTCTATCCTTTGTAACTTTTGATTTCATAAAATATTATGAAAAAATAGAAAAATAACAAGTCATTACTTCACCATGTTTGCATTGGGTGTGGGAATTCTGTTTTTATTCTTTCATAGGGTCTTATTAATCATGTATGAAGTGTGGCTAAGGGCCAACCGGTAATTTGAGATCATTTGTTTTCATTGGTTTTCAAATTTTCCATTTCTAGTTTATTTTAGCCAATTTTGGCTGTCGGGGGTCATATTTTGCATTGGTGGTATTTTTACGTCGTGGATCATTGTAGCACGTCCTAATAAGTATGTTACGTCTGTGTGCATGATCATTTTCGAGAAAACCCTTTCCTTCGTGATTTGAGCCTCCTATGGACTCATTTTAAAATTTTCTTTCATAATTCGGTTTAAGGGAATTTTGGGATATTACTTCAGGAAATAAACTCCAGCCTTGACATGGTCACTTAGAAAACATGATTTTAGGGGGGGTTTCTTCTCTGTGTTTTTCTAGAAAATGTCATCTTGGTGCCGGAAATCCCGTGCAAAGTTCAATTTTCTGCTATGCTTATAGTAGCTTTTTAACTTTCTTGCCATTTTCTGATCTAGGGGCATTTTGGGTATTTCATATTGTGTTTTTTTCATTTTCGTCTGCAATGCCAGGCAGAAAACATGATTTTAGGGAGGGTTTCTTCTTCGTGTTTTTACAAAAGAAATCATTTTGATGCCAAAAATAACTCGCAGATTTGTTAAAACTGGTGCGTTACAGGTTTTTCCAGAAAAAGTTCTGATGTAAAGGGCATTTCGGGTATTCCACTTGAAAAATAAAAACTTCTCTTGACATGGTCATATAGAAAACATGATTTGGGGGGGGGGGGGGGTTCTTCACAACTTTTTTCCAAAAAATTTCGTTTGAGTTCCGAAAATGTGTGCAGGCGCTGCACATACTTGAAACCTGGAAAGTTGGTTTTTTTGAAACTTTGACGTTTCATATCTTCTTCGTCCCAACTCCAAATCAAGTGATTTTTGAGTCTAAGTTGATTAATTTTTTCTTGTCTATCCAACGGTATGCATGGTTGTGTCCAATTATATCTAAAAAGATCATTTTACCCCTTGTAAAGTACCCTTGCCGCATTGATTTTAAACCCAAAAGTTGGTTTTTTTGAAACTTTGACGTTTCATATCTTCTTCATCCGGACTCCGAATCAAGTGATTCTTGAGTCTAGATTTATTAATTTTTCCTTTTATATCTAATGGTATGCTTAGTTACATCTAGTTTTTTCTATAAAGACAATTTTACTCCTTGTAATGTACCCTTGCCGCACTTATTTTAAACCCAAAAGTTTGATTTTATGAAACTTTGGAGTTTTATATCTTCTTCATCCGGACTCCGAATCAAGTAATTCTTGGGTCTAACTTGATTAATTTTTTGCTGTCTTTCCAGTGGTGTGCTCGATAGCACCCGATTTTATATTTTCAGAATTAACCATTTTGCCCTTGGGGCTAAATTTGTCCGGTTTTCTTTTAGTTTGTTTTCGCTACTTTCTTTTGAGTCTTGTGACTTCATGGGAAGTCATGTATGTGCCTTAGGAATGATGTACATTTCCAAGGACGTTGCTTCCATGCGAATAGACTATTTTGCCCTTGGGGGCTTGTTCGGTTTTTTTTTTTCTGATCATTTATTTCTGCATTATTCTCGTTGAGATCCGTGGTCTCATGGAAGGTCATTCTGGCTTCTTAGAGATGCGTTGCATCAGGGTGTTGTTTTCTATTTCCGCTTCCGCATTTGGATCCGTTATTTGGTCAATCTTCGGTTCATCAAAGGACGCACTAGCTTGAAAACCAGGGCCGTCACAGGTGGTATCAGAGCTCCTAGGTTCGAATACCTTGGAGGATGGGTTTTAGGTGCATATCATGCTTGTGTTGCCATGATCTATGTGTTTAATTGTTTCTTCATAACATGTTTTGAATTGATAACATATCTGTTCGCTTGTGTGGCAACTTGCTTAGAAGCTTACCTTAACTGCTTTAACCGATTTAGCATATGATTTATGCTTCTCTATCTTAGCATATGATATATGCTTATTTATCATAGCAAGTTGTATGTGCTTGTTTGCCTTAGCTGTAATGACCCGGTCATCTGACTCCCTTTCCTTTTTTCTGAAATTTTACGGATAAATTTTTTTCGTTTAATTTTCCTTTTTGAGCTTTGTTTCTCGTCGCTTAGTGTCATCTCGAGTGCTCAGAATTGGTTTCTGAGACTCTTTCGTATGGATTGACAACTTCCTTTGAGGACCGAGTCATTTCCGCATTTTCACTTTTCGGACACTATTCACTTTTTGTCCTTTTCCCTATTTCGTCCTTTTACTTATTCTGTCGTTTCTCCGTTTGTCAGTTTTTGGCACAACCTCACTTTTTGTGATCGGAGTTAGATTTTGACTTCACATATCTTAATCTTGAGTGGTTTTCACGAAATACGTATCTTTACTTTTGCAAGGAAGTACTCTGGTTGCTCCCGGTGTCCATAGGGGCATGAATGCACAATTCTTTGGAATTCTTTTCTTTTCTTGGGGTGTTTTTCATAAATATCTTTTGAAGATATTTTATTTCAGGGGTATCTAAGAAAATATCTTTTGGAAGATATTTTCATTCTGGGGCAGTTTTGCAGTTAACCCTTTTTGTAGGGGTCATTGTGCAATTAGCGAAAGTTATTGCAAAATATCTTGTCTGGAGCCTGGATCCTTGTACGGGATTCATTTTCACTTTTCATTGACTCGTAAATTCATAGAATTTCCTTCTGGTCGTTTTTATCCAGTTTCTGGACCAAGTTGCCGCTGAACTTGTTCGGGGCATATCTTTTTGCTCGGGACTCAGTTTTTGACGCCGTTTCTTCCGTTGTTCATATTTTATCATTTTGAATCTTTTTTGTTCACAAAGTTTTGCCATTTGAGCGTGTTTGCTCAAATTCCACTTTTCCGGACTCGGCGGGGCCCGTTCGGGGCACTTTTTGAGATTTCTTTAAAAGGGGGGGGTGAAATATTTTATTTTTCATCTTCCCCACTCTCCTTGCATGACCTGAAGCAGCCATGGATGCCCATGGAGCTGCCACCTTCTCTCTCCTCCTTTGATTTACTTTTCCTAAATGAAAAGTCTTCGGCCTTTACGTTTTTTGTTCCTCTCGATGTGTTCTACCATTCCCCCTTATTAGAATCCATTTCTGACCAAATTTTGAGTTCGGGTTTGGAGTCAAGTTTGGATTTTCATGGGGCTTCTTGCGGATTCTTGTTCCCGTTGTAGTCCCCGACAAAACCCTCCGGTATCATCGGATTTGGAACCGTTTTGTTTTGGTAGGCTTTTGAGATTTCATTTCAAATTGAGGTAGGGGGTGTTATAATTAATTTTTATTGTCATATAGCATGCTTGTGATGCTTGTACAAGTTGTTAGCATGATTAAATATAAAATCTAGCAACCGGGAAAATCAGATCCAGTACAAGAAAATAAATAATAAAATCTAGAGATTTTATTATTTATTTTTCTTGTACTGGATCTGATTTTCCCGGTTGCTCATGACTCGGTTTAAACATGTAGTATGATTTTATATTGTCCCTTGATATGCTCATTGTCGTGTATAAAACTTAGAATATGTGAATAAGTATTAAAGGTTTTATTTAATATTTATCTTAAGTGAAAGATTAATTCACATGACCTTAACTAGCTTGAAATCAATGTGTATTAGCATATTATGATAGGCCTTAGCATGCTCTTCAACATAGATTAATTTGAGAGTATTCGGGTGTGTTTTGAAATCTAGAGAATATTTAATTAACTGATTAATTAATTTATTTTGAGTGTGCTATTCACTTCCTTTGAAATCCGACTTGATATTCATAATGTACATGCTATGCAGTTTCACATATATTAAATCTAGAATATTTGATTAGGTTTTGAAATATATCATTTATTATTATTTTTCTCGTATTTAAGTTTAATACTCGTGGTTGTATCTTAATTAGAATGAATTTGTAACTTGACATTGGACTTGCCTTGTAATCAAGACAATTTAATCTCTTAAGTAGATTGAATTTCCTTATATGCTTCCATCGTGTTAATCATGCCTCGTTAAGAATTCTTGTTAAACTTGTGAACTTGACTTGAATTTCATAAATCTTATTCTTTTTATCAGGCATCGTGAACACTTGTATCTTGGTTTCATTAATGTACTTAATGAACATGCACAATTGTCTTGGAGTGATTTAATTACACGTGTTGCTTAGAAAGTAATTAAATCATGTAACTTATACTTGTGGTATGTTTACTTCAATGAACTTCATGCGCTATATATATCTTGGTTGTTGTCTATATAGTTGCATACTATGATTTCTTTACATTTCACATGCCATTATAGTTGAGTACTTAAGGCATGACTTGTATGTTCCAAAATCTTGGTTGTGTATGAAACGTGGTAAATGCATATCTTGTATTTTTGATACTATCTTGACTTGCACAACATGTTGATTTTGGAACTTGGGATATCAAACAAGAAATGACATGGCTAGGACTTGGTTCTAGTACGGGAGATAGAGAGCTCCCTGTTAGCAGTGCGCATTGGGGGAAAGGTACCCTTGGGTTAGTAACCCTAAATTAATCTCAATTGAATGGTTATCCTATAATGCGCACTAGGGGAAAGGTACCCTTAGGTTAGTAGCCCTAAATTGATCTCAATTGAACGGTTATTAGTACGCATTGGGGGAAAGGTACCCTTGGGTTAGTAGCCCTAAATTGATCTCAATTGAACGGTTATCTTATAATGTGCACTAAGGGAAAGGTACCCATGGGTTAGTAGCCCTAAATTGATCTCAAGAGAACGGTTTTAATCCGGGCGATATCCGAGTTTTCCACATTTCTTGATTTCACTCTTTAAATTCCAAGTTGCTATGCCTTGAAGATTTAAACATGTCGTATATGTGGAATGCTCTAATCTTGTCATTAGCATAGATATTATACCTTGTTCATGATTTCAAGTATACTTCATGTCGTGTATTCCATTCTTGTCTACTAACATAGATATTATGCCTTGTTCCTGCTTCCAAGTATGCTTCTTGTCTTGTTAATTGAATTATACCAATCTTGTTAAATTACATTGATAATGTGATTCTTGCATTCTAGTATAAACTTGTCATGTTCTTTGGATTATCCCAAATCTTGACTTGTTCCATGTATGTGTATATATCATGATTCTTGTTGTTGTACTCCATGGTAGCTTAGGATGATCCCTGAGTCTAATCTTTGACATAGACGTTAGGTGGCATGACCCCTTTTGAACTATATCATGCTAGTAAAATCTTAAAGAAATCGAGTCGATGCATGCTCATTCTCTACGAGTAAACTTATTTACTCACCCCGAAGTTACTGGGGGACTGTTTCAGGTACGAAGACTTGGTTCGTGATGCTTGTCGTTCCGTGGATGACTTTTAGCTCTTAAGTTTCAATTTCATGCAAGTGTTAGCATGAAATACCGTTTTGTAGCTTTATATGCTCAAACTTGCATTCTTTGATTCATGTATGTAATGTGTACATAAGTACACTCCTTTTATTGTATTTAACATGTATCAAATGAGGCCGGAGGCCAATGACATGTACCTTGCATTTTATGCACTTTCGTTTTCAAAGACTTTTTTGAAAATATTGAAAAATGCTAAGTCATTGTCGCATAACTTTTGCATCGGGTGTGAGAATTCCATTTTTCTTCTTTCATAGGGTCTTATAAATCATGTTTGAAGTGTGGCCAAGGGCCAAATGGTAATTTGAGATCATTTGATAATTTTGGTTTTCAAATTTCCCGTTTCTTGTTCATTTTTGCCTTTTTGCCCGTTGGGAGGTCGAATTTTGCATCGGCTATATTTTTAAGCCATGGACCAATGTAGTGTGTCTAAATAGGTAAGTTACACTTGCGTGCACATTCGTTTCAACCTAGAAATGCATTTAGGGCCAAATGCATACTTGGTGCAAAGTTGCATTTTCCTCGTTTTTGCTCTTTTCCGATCTAGGGGCATTCTGGGTAAAGTGCATTTTTTTCATTTTCTTACACGTGTCGGGTAGAAAACATGATTTTAGGGGGGGTTTCTTTTTCGTGTTTTTCTAGAAAATGTCATTAAGGTCCCCGTTTTTGCTCTCAGTTGTGAGCAGATTCTGAAAAATATGTGTAGCAGCTTTTTGCAAAACCCTCTTGACCTAGGCTGTTGTTGGGGCATTTTAGGGACTTTAGAACATTTTTCTTTAGTTTCCTTCAACATAGCTGGATAGAAAACGTGATTTTAAGAGGGGTTTCTTCTTTGTGTTTTTCCAGAAAAGCTCGTTTAAGGATCCGTTTTTAGCCTCAGTTCCAAGAAAAAAAATCAAATGGTGCTTGCTGTCAAAACACTATTCCTGCCCAGATTTTTGAACCCGGAAAGTTGAAATTTTTTTGAAACTTTGAGGCTTCATATCTTCTTCGTCCCGACTCCAAATCAAGTGAGTTTTGAGTCTAAGTTTATTAGTTTTTGCTGGTCTATGAAAAGGTATGCATGGTCGCATCCAATTATATTTGAAAAGACCATTTTACTCCTTGTCAAATACCCTCGCCGCACTGATTTTAAACCCAAAATTTATTTTTTTTGAAACTTTGACACTGCATATCTTTATCATCCGGACTCCAAATCAAGTGATTCTTGGGTCTAGATTCATTAATTTTTCCTTGTCTATCTAATGGTATAGTCAGTTGCATCTAGTTTTGTCTAAAAAGATTATTTTACCCCTTGTAAAGTACCCTTGCCGCACTAATTTTTAACCCGGAAAGTTCGATTTTATGAAACTTTGGAGTTTCATATCTTCTTCATTCGGACCCCGAATCAAGTGATTCTTGGGTCTAACTTGGTCATTTTTTTTGCTTTCTTTCCAGTGGTGTGCTTGGTAGCACCCGATTCTATATTTTTATAAATGACCATTTTGCCCCTGGGGGCTTATTCGTCATATTTCTGATCTTTTGCTTCCGCGTCAGTTCTCATTGAGTACCACGACCTCATAGAAGGTCATCAAAGTGTCTTAGAGGTGTGTTGTGCCTTGGGAGACCGTAGACTTGTTTCTTGTTTCCGCATCTGGATCCGCTATTCGGTCAATCTTCGGTTCATCACTGTAGTACCGGGTTGAATCAAAACACGGGTCGTTACATTAGCATACTGTATATGTTTGTCTGAGTTATCATGTTATTTACGCTTGTTTGCTTAGCCCGTTATATATGCTTGTTTCTTTAGCGTGTCATATGTGTTTGTTCATCTTAGCATGATTATATGTAGTATATCGTCATGCTTTACGTTATCTTCCATATATACTGACATGCCTTATGTGATTTTTACTACCTGTGTGAGTAGGTAGTCCGTTGCTATGTTGTATACTAGCCGTTTACTTTTTATGTCTTGTTTTGGCATTGCATGTTGTTCCAGCTTGGTTGGTGGAGATTCTTGGGGTCTGTCGTATCCCTGGATATATTCTTATTTTGAGGAGTTTCTTCCTTGGGTAGGAGAAATTCATTTTATAAGGAACCCACGATGTGAACCTTCTTGTCCCTTTTGTTGGTTTAGTTGTTTTGAGACATTGGTCTGATGGTTAATGTGACTAAGGCCCAGGTGAGCATAAAGTTGCAGTTTTTGTCTGGTGGAATAAGGCGCAGGCCAAGTAGGCACCGTTTCATCTCCTTCCCTTCGTGGCTTCACGACGAGGTCGGGGAATGTCCGGGGTTTTGGTATAATCTCTTGGGGTATTGTGGTGACCTTGATGTGATGACATTATTAGGATCTCGTTTCTAGCGTCATGGGACAATGAGTTGGGGTTAACTCCACTCTTTCCTTGGGGATTTGGGAGGTTTGTCTTCGTGAACCTCAATAGCGAGGTCCCCGTGTCACATCTTCTTAGAATGATGATTAGAGATTTGGATAGGTATGTTGACTTAGGATCCTTCTTGGGTTACCTTGGGCAGCTCTTACGAGCTACACTTGAGATGTGGGTGGTTTTGTGTAATTAATTGCATTGGTACAATTAATTACTCTCCCTTGTCATTTTAGGGTTCCGTTAGGTTCCTCTCCAGATCTCATCGAACTTGTCGGCATCTTGAGTTGAGTTCTCTATTGATGTCTCATAATGGCTAGTGTTGGAACTATCCATTGCATCGTTGTTTCATTTTGTGTGGCGTTAGGATTCCACCTTGGGTAGGGGCTAGTCTTTGGAAGGACTTGTAGACTCTTTGTTTCGGGAACCTTAGTGTTCATTCTGGGGGATGGTTCCTTTCCTCATAGTGAGAAATTGGATTAATCCAGGTTCAGTTGTACGTTTTCTGTGTGGTGTCTTTTGAGAGGCATTTCATTCATTTCTTTTGATTTTACGAACTTGCCATTTGTATGATCCCTTTTTACATGTTTATGAGCCATTGTTTTAGGGCATACCTTAGAAACATGTTTAGGATATATGACTATGTGGTAGTTGTATGTGAACATAGATGGTGTATTTTCATTTACGGTATCCGTTTAGCATGCTAGTACCGTTAGTGGTGTATAGCGGGTTGTCGTTTATTTGACCCCTATGTGATAGGTGGCATGTTTCATTTACCTTATGTGTACTGTGTGCTTAGTACTAAGGTATTATTTAATTTTTACAATTTAATTTTGTGAGTATGTGCTATGTGAGTAGCTGGTTGTACTGTTTCATTTTCCTCCACTTATGTTGGGGTTTTATGACCTTGGTTATCATGATTGTCATCAGTGAGCAACGTGGTAGACTTCTATTTTGAGGACTTAGTTGTCCATGATAGGGATTTTGATCTAGCATTTTGTTTCCGTTTGTGACCTTAGGATAGGTCTGCTTGGGACGGTGTCTTTCGGTTCCGTGGAGTCTGATCTATTGGCTTGAGGGCATAGACTTGTCAGGCTTTGGATTCGTGACCGGAGGTTATTGATAAAGGTGTTTTGCAATGTTGAAGTTGCTGACTCTACTTGCACTAAGGATTTAAGGCCTTAAGCGTAACGGTGCCTATGACATTGTTGTCAGAGTTTTGGGATTAGCTACCCTAACTCTCACAAGATGTCTGGTTCCCGTAACGCTTTTGGTAATGATCTTTTCTGAGATTGATGCATTCGTATCGATATATTTTTCTGGGTTGACCTGGTTGGGGCAGGTTATGAACTAGTGCCTTATACAGTCATGCTACCATACAAAGTTGTATGTTGTGGGCGAGTGCTAGTTGTCGTCGATGCTACCTTACTGACGAGTAAGTATGTGCGGGTGCTAGTCACTGTCATTACTATCACACATTTGAGTACGTTGTGGGTGGGTTCTGGTCGCTATTCGTACTGCCATGTCACTTTTTTCTTTTGTCGTGTTTCGACGTTTCGTTGTCTTGGGATTCTCTCGGTGATTGACATTGAGTTGACATGCCGATTCATTTGCGGAGTTGTCTTTTGGTTCGTGGTTTTGGATTCCGTCAGTTGGATCTTGAGGCTTCTGGAGTTGTTCTTTAGTTCTTTAAGATCCTTTCCTCGGTGTGACCTTGTGTTCGGACCTTGTTCGGTTTTCCTCGGTATGTTCCTAATTTCGGGGATGAAATTTCCTTAAGGAGGGTAGGTTGTAATGACCCGGTCATTTTCCTTCCTTTTCTTTTTCTGAAATTTTGCGGATAAATTTTTTCAGTTGAATTTTCTTTTGAGTTCGGTTACTCATCCCTTAGTGTCATCTCGAGTGCTCGGAAATAATTTTTGAGACTCTTTCCTTTGAATTGACAACATCCTTTAAGGACAGGGTCATTTCCACATTTTTTTTGACACTATTCACTTTTCGTCTTTTTCCCGAGAATAATTTTCTTCGCGTAACCTCACTTTTTGTGTGCTCGAATTTGGTTCTGATTTTGCATGCACCCATGATATTTAAATTACATGCATTGTGTATTTTTATTTTTCTAGAAAAGTATGCTAGTTGTTTAGTTTGACGTAAAAGGGCATGGATGCATAGTTTCTTTGGAAACATTATTTGTTTTTGGGATTTTTTCGTAAATATAGAAAGTAATTATTTTATTTCTTAGGGACCTTTTTGTAATATACTTTGGAAGATATTTTTAAAAATGACCTTTTTGCAATTACTGAAAAAATGTGACAAGTGTCGCATTCTCATTGGTCCATATGTAAGCATCTTATTGGTTCATACTTGGAAGCCTTGGATGATGACATGTGGAGGTTGGAGATTCACACACTTGCTGGCCTAGCGTTGGTGCACTTGTTGGCTTGGATTGTTGACAAGTGTAGACTTTAGATTGAGCCTAGAATGAACCATTGGATTAATGAAAAGTGTAGGCTTCTAATTAAAGTCTAGCTTTTGTGTGTGTGAGGGGATGGTGCAAAACTAGGTGTGTTTGACTTCCATTGACCAAGTGAATGGAGGAATACACTAAAGTGTTTTAATTATTTCATTTTACACATTAAACTTCTTCTTCCTCACTTAAAACCCTAGCCACCATTGAAGGAAACCATTAACCTAGACTTAAAACCTTGGTTTTGATCTCCTTCCACTCACCTTAGACCTAAAAGCTTGGAACACAAAACACTTGCCTCACCTTCCTCTATATAACCCTAGAGGAAATTGTAAAATTCCTTTGTTTGCTTTGGATTCAAGAGGAACAATACTCTTGTGAGGTAGGGGGTGATTTAGGTTTTCAATCTAAGTGTTTTAATTATTTTTATAACTTACAATAAATTGTTTACATGTCTTATACTTAATTTTTAAAGTAATAGGTTGTAGTACCTTGCATGAAATTAAGGTAAGACATTATATTCTTGAAGGCCATGACTTGATCTATAACTTGTATTAGTATAAAGTCATTTGGAGTTGTTTTAGAATCTAGAGATTTAATTGTTTAAAATTAATTAATTTCTATTTAATTGCTCCACTTACTTAATTAAGCTTTTGAGTTGATATAAGTGATTACCATGATAGTACCATTGGCATATAATTATTTGGAGTGATTTGAAATTGATTTAAATTCTAGAGAAATTAGTTAGTTAGTTTAATTAATTTCCATTCAAGTGTTACATTCATTTAAATTGACATTTGACTTGATATATGTAATGAATATGGTATGTTCTTTAACATATATTAAATTGAGAATATTTAAATGAGTTTGAAAAATTTTTATTTAATTATTTTCTTGTGTGAAATTTAATTCACCTAGTTGTACCTAGTGTAGAATTAACTTGTGACTTGATTTTAAACAATGTCTTGACATGTTCTTTAACATATATTAAATAGGGAATATTTGAGTGAGTTTTGAGAAATTTATTTAATTATTTTCTTGACATTGATCTTAATTTACCTTTTTGTAACTAAGGTAGAATTGGCTTGTAACTTGAAATTAAATTTGGCCTTGCTATGACCTTTAACATATATTATATTTAGAATTTTTGGAGTTTCTTTGAAATCTTGAGAATTTAATTATTTAATTTAATTAAGTTCCTTTTGTATGCTTTCATTGAGGTAATTATGTATTGATGTTATATTCTTGCTTAATTTATAATTTGCAACTTGATGTACGATTACAAGATGGTATTCCATAAATCGAAGTTATGATTCAACTTGTTGTATACACATTATACTTATATGACATTTAATATGCCATTGTATCTTGAAGGCCTAGAGCATATTTTGTGTGTATTCCATGACTTGGTTGTGCATGGTAATTGACAATGTGCATTATGTATATGTGATATACTTATTGCATAACTTGATTATTTTTGGAAAGCTTGTATGGACATTGTAATATGTTAAGGCTAGAGTATGTCTCTAGTACGGGGGATGAGAGTTCCCTCTACAACATATAGTGCGCACTAGGTAGTTTCTTGCGTGCTAGTAACCCGAGATCACTTGTTTGGTCATTGAGACCATATGTCCTTTGTCTTTTCGCCATTGGTTGATTTCGCATTCAATTCCTATTTATAATTGTGGATTACTTTTAACTTTTGCTTGGACGCATGGTACTTCATTTCTGCCTTAGTATACTTGTATTTGTATACTTGTACGCCTTGTATATCAAAAATGCATTGTATACTTGGATGCCATGTATGTCAACATTGCTTAGTATACTCAGAAATGTATACTTGAATATATATGTTGTATTCTATTTCAATATTGCTTAGCACACTTAGTATTTACACTTGTATATTGATGATTTACTTTTTAGGTAACCTAGTATACTTGTGTCTTGTATGTTTGTCTTAAGTGTATTCCAATATTGATTGTATACTTGTGTACGTATACTTGTATATCAAATATCTTGTTGCATGTACCGCATGTTTCTATTTTGTTTAAATTGCATGAATGATGTGGTTTATGCTACAAATACTCTAAGGTAGCTTAGGATGCTCCCTGAATCTCGTTTTGACATAGACGTTAGGTGACATAAGTCCCTTTAACATGTTTCACCTTAAGGTGATAATTTTGTAAAATGCTAGGTTTATGCATGCTCATTCCCTACGAGTAACTTGTTTACTCACCCCGAAGTTACCGGGTTATTTTCAAGTATGGATACCTTGGTTTGAGGTGCACATCATTCCTTGGATGACTTGTAACTTTTAAGTTTACATTTCATGCAAATGTTAGCATGAAATGTCATTTTGTAGCTTATATGTCAAAACTTGTATATTTGTTTTTAAACATGTAATGTGTGCATAAGCACACCTTTTGGAATATATTTGACGTGTATGAGATGAGGCCGGAGGCCAATGACAATTATTTTGTATCCTATGTAACTTTTGATTTCACGAAATATTTTGAAAAAATAGTAAAATGACAAGTCATTACTTCACCATGTTTGCATCGGGTGTGAGAATTCTATTTTTATTCTTTCATAGGGTCTTATTAATCATGTATGAAGTGTGGTCAAGGGCCAAACGGTAATTTAAGATCATTTGTTAATTTTGGTTTTCAAATTTTCCATTTCTAGTTCATTTTAGCCATTTTTGGCCGTCGGGGGGGGGGGGGGGGTGTGGGGGTTCATATTTTGGATAAGCAGTATTTTTACTCCGTGGAACATTGTAGCGCGTCCTAATAAGTAAGTTACGTTTGCGTGCATGATCATTTTCGAGAAGAACCCTTTCCTTTGTGATTTGAGCCTCCTATGGACTTATTTTAAAATTTTCTTGCATAATCCGGTTTAAGAGCATTTTGGGATTTTTCTTTGGGAAATAAACTCTGGCCATAACTTTTCACCGAGAAAACATGATTTTAGGGAGGGTTTCTTCTTCGTGTTTTTCCATAAAATGTCGTCTAGGTGCCGGAAATCCCGTGCAAAGTTCAGTTTTCTACTATGCTTGTAGCAGCTTTTTAACCTTCTTGCCCTTTTCTGATTTAGGGGCATTCTGGGTATTTTATAGTGTGTTTTTTTTCGTTTTCGACTTCAAAGCCAGGTAGAAAACATGATTTTAGGGGGGGTTTCTTTTTTGTGTTTTTACAAAAAAGATCATTTTGATACCGAAAACAACTCGCAGATCTGTTAAAACTGGTGCGTTTCAGGTTTTTCTGAAAAAAGTTCTGATCTAAGGGGCATTTTGGGTATTCCACTTGAAAAATAAAAACTTCTCTTGGCATGGTCATGTAAAAAACATGATTTTGGGAGGAGGGTTTCTTCATAACTTTTTTTCCAAAAAATGTCATTTAAGCCCTCAAAACCCTATTTCAATTCCTAAAATGTGTGCAGACACTGCACATACTTGAAACCCGGAAAGTTGGTTTTTTTAAAACTTTGACGTTCCATATCTTCTTCGTCCCAACTCCAAATCAAGTAATTTTTGATTCTAAGTTGATTAATTTTTGCTTGTCTATCCAAAGGTATGCACAGTTGCTTCCAATTCTATCTGAAAAAACCATTATACCCCTTGTAAAGTACCCTTGCCGCACTGATTTTAAACTCAAAAGTTGATTTTTTTGAAACTTTGACGTTTCATATCTTCTTCATCCGGACTCCGAATCAAGTGATTCTTGAGTCTAGATTTATTAATTTTTCCTTGTCTATTTAATGGTATGCTTAGTTGCATCTAATTTTTCTAAAAAGACCATTTTACCCAATGTAAAGTCCCCTTGCTGCACTTATTTCAAACCTAAAAGTTTGATTTTAAGAAACTTTGGAGTTTCATATCTTCTTCATCCGGACTCTGAATCAAGTGATTCTTGGGTCTAACTTGATTAATTTTTTGCTGTCTTTCTAGTGGTGTGCTTGATAGCACCTAATTTTATATTTTCAGAAATAACCATTTTGCCCTTGGGGCTAAATTTGTCCAATTTTCTTTTAGTTTGTTTTCGCTACTTTCTTTTAAGTCTCGTGACTTCATAGGAAGTCACGTATGTGTCTTAGGAATGATGTACATTCCTAAGGACGTTGCTTCCATGTGAAAAAACTATTTTGCCCTTGGGGGCCTGTTCGGTTTTTTTTTTTTTTTTTTTTGTTTTTTTTCTAATCATTCATTTCTGCATTATTCTCGTTGAGATCCATGGCCTCATGGAATGTCACTCTAGCTTCTTAGAGATGCATTGCATCTCCAGGGTTATGTTTTATGTTTTCGCTTCTGCATTTGGATTTGTTATCTGGTCAATCTTCGGTTCATCACAGGACGCACTGGCTTAAAAAACTAGGGCCGTCATAGATCCAAATGCAACCGAGCACACTGTTGGAAATACAACGAAAAATTAGTCAAGCTAAAAAAAAAAATTCACTCGATTTGGAGTCCGGATGAAGGAGGACAAGTGAAAACAAGAATTGACGTCACGACGTCAAGATGAGCACTCCACGAGCACCCCGACAAGCACCATGACATGCTAGGAAGGAAAACAATTCAGCCAGAATTAAGAGCCGAAACGAGGTCCGAATCGAATAATTCTGGAAAAACACGAAGAAGAAACCCCCCCTAAAATCGAGTTTTCTACCCGACCAAATGAAAGGAAACGAAAAAGACACACTAAAAAATCCCCAAAATGTCCCTAGATTGGAACTGGACAAGAGGGGAAAAAGCTGCTACAATAACTGTCCACATCTGAGATCAAAAATGGGCTACAAAACGAATTGTTTTGGAAAAATACGAAGAAGAAACCCCTCCCGAAATCAAATTTTCTACCTAGCTTAGTGCAAGAAAATGAAAAAAAATTGCTGTAAAATGCCCAAAATGACCCTTCATGAAATCAGGTCATGAGGGTTAAAAAGTTGCTAAAATGCAAAACTGAAAGCTGAACTTTGCGAGGGATTTCCGTTACCAAGATGACATTTTCTGGAAAAACACGAAGAAGAAACGCTCCCCTAAAATCACGTTTTCTAAGTGACCATGTGAAGACTGCAATTTATTTCTTGAAGGAAAACCCCAAAATGTCCTAAAATCATATTATGCAATAAAAATGTAAAATGAGTCCATAGGAGGCTTAAATCACCAAGGATGAGGTTTTTCTTGAAAATGATCATGTATGCAAACGTAACCTACCCATTAGGATGTGCTACAATGGTCCACGGTTTAAAAATATCGCCGATGCAAAATTCGACCCCCCCACGGCCAAAATGGCAAAAATTAAGTAGAAATGAGAAATTTGAAAACTAAAATTAACAAATGATTTCAAATTACCATTTGGCCCTTCGCCACACTTCATGCATATTAAGTAGGTCATAATGAATGTGCTCGTGAACACTTTGCATCACCCGATTTGGAAATGAACCCTTAATGGCTTGGATTTTACTATTTTAGCCCAAAATGCAAAGTATGAAACTAAAATGTAAAAATGAAAAAAAAATGGTGATTGGCCCTTGGCCACACCTCATACATATTAAATTAATGCTAAATAATGAATTTCATACCCGATGCACACTCCGGAGCAAAAATGTCATGCTAAAACCCCAATTTCTCATATATTCTCATTAAAGGCAAGATTTTAATATTGATGAATATACATGAATTTCAAATATGGTTTGGCCCCTGGCCTCATATCATATACATAAAATGAGAATCAAAAAGTGTGTTGAGGCACAAATTACATAAATATACATATTTGACAAGTAAGGCTATGAATGGCTTTTCAAGCCAACCATTACAAGAATGGAACCTTCTAGTTCACAAATCATCCAAGCATAACGAGAATCTCAACCTTGATTCATGTACCTGAAAAATGTCTCCACTATGTGGGTGAGTAACATAAAGCGACTCATAGGAAATAAGCATGCATCGACCTAACGTTTTACAAAGTTATTACATTAACTTAAAACAATTCAAAAGGGTCATGCCACCTAACATCTATGTCAAAGGTGAGACTCAGGGAGCATCCTAAGTGATCGGTTGTCAATTATACATCAACCTTTGCAATAACACAAATCATTGTAAAATAGGGCTATTGGTCGGGTAAGTCGAACCAATGTGACTGCTAGTTTATGGCAACTAAGATGTCTAGAATCACTTTTAGAATGATGAAAAGGTATAGAGTTTTGTTTTGGTTGTCAGTAAAATTAATAATTAAACAATGCATAAAACAATATTGTGCTAGGAATTAAAGAGATAGAAAAATAAGTAGAAAGGACTAGGGAGATGAATCCACTTCCAACCCTATTCACATGTTAGATTAAAACTAATTTGGGGAAAACAACATATATGATGGTCATGATATGTAGCAACACTTGGTTACTATTATATCTTCATGAAGTTCATTAAATAAAAAAAGCAAGAATAACCTATCAAAGCTCTACATGATTAAACTACCTAAACTAAGGTGTAGCCTTAAACATGCTCACTAAGTCAAAGATTATCAAGCCATTAATTTAATAATGAAAGCACATAAAGCTAGGAATCAAGCATAGACCATCAAAGGGGGAACCTAAGCCATGGACTATCAAGGTTCTCCATCTTCATGCCAATAAAACAAATCCACCCTAGATAGGGATTTAGTTACCCATGGATGCAAGGAATGAAGGAGAAGAAACAAATCCACCCTCCATTTTTGCACCTCAAGCAAGCTAGCATTCAAAACCCTCAAGAACACAATTTTCCCTCTCCAAAACTTAGCTAAATGTGTGATAGATACATAATACAAGGTCTTTCCCCCTTTATCTAGCAACAATTCTCTCTCCTCACACTACATCACGAGCTCCAACCACCCTAGAAGTAATCTGCACCACAAAAATTGCATAGGGAACACGATTCAGCTTGAAATCAAAAGGAGGTGGTCTGCTCTCTGCAGATCGGCGGGTGCCCACGGGTGCTTGCATCCAGAGGTAGCTCACTGGACAAAATGGTGGGCACCCGCGGAGGCTCGGCGGGGGCCAGCAAAACCTGCGGGGCCCCGCTGAGGAAGGCTTGCTACTGGGGTGATTGGCGGGCGCCCGCAGAGGCTTGTCATCAACACAAAACACCTTTTCTTTGAATCATATAGATTGGCCTGACGACACGATCGTCATTCTGAATACAATGCTGTAAAACTCATATGCATGATGACTAAAGTAACTTGGCCAAAAGACGGTCCCTAGCAACGGCGCACCTACTTCACCAAGAGATTGTCAAAACCCTTCCTTTAGCTACATTCGGGGGAACCAACCTGAAAGTAGACGGAAATAAACAAATAAAGGTAAACTATACATTATAATCCACTAATGGACTTAACTAATGCAAATAAGGGCGCTTGAATATGCAATATTCGGCGCTTATCAGACCCCCAAACTTACATTTTGCTTGTCCCATAGCAAAACCAAAACATAGAACCTAACCAAAAATGACAACATAAGGAATGATGACAATATACATCAATCATGGAGCACAAAAAATACCTACAAAGCTCAAATGTAACTTGGAACAACTGAAAGTTGGAGACAGACTCATTCAGTAGACTACCTTGCATATATAAGGCCTTGATAAACAAAAATGGTAAAACACATTTCAACTTTTATGCATCAATCATCATAGTCTATATAAACACTTCAATTGTCATCTCTTGAATAAGCATGAACTCTAGCTTCAGTGAAAGTGAACTGGACTCCCAATATGCGGCTTTTACCCTCGTTTTCCAATCTCAGGAACACAAGCTTTCAAATCATTGAATTTCCTTCTAAATGGGATCCCTAAGGCATGACTTTATTCATAATACAACTTTTGTTGCTTATTTTATATACATATTATGGTCGTGCAATGCCAAAGTCTCTTAAGCTTTCTAACCAACCCATGTAGCAAGCGTTAGGCCAACAACTCCCAAACCAGATGCGTTTAGGGTGCTAAGTGTAGAAACACTCCTAGGGCTTAATAACTCGAGTTGGAAAAGGTACGAACTCCAACGAACCATATTTATTTATTTATCTTTTTTGTGAATGACCGTGCAATGTCTAAGTCCCTTAAGCTTTCTAACCAACCTATGTACCAAGTGTTAGGCCAACAACTCCCAAACTGGATGGCTTTAGGGTGCTAAGTGTAGAGACACTCTTAGGGCCATCTGGACAAAATAGTTTTTTTTTTTTTTTTTAAGATCATACCAAAGGTAACCATTCATTAGGGCCATCAATTCAAATCCACTATGTCATGGTCAAGGTCAATTGGGTTGCATACCTCACAATTAGGTTCCCGGTGTGCATCTGTATAATGTGAAGCATAGAAGAGTATGAAATCCGACAAAAATTCAATTCAAGCATTTATACAAACCAATATGAATCAACATGGTCATTTCAAATTTTTCTTTATTTTCAAAATTATCATTTGCCTCTATACACAAAGTCTTAAACACATGTTCAATCTCAAACAAGTTTTATGATTACACAATCATTGCTTCAAACAAAATGGTTTTATCAACTTACATGCATCCAGCTACAGTCATGCAAGCAAAAATGCTATCTCAAAAATGCAACAATGGAAAATGCACCCCCCAAACTTGAATTTCACATTGTCCTTAATGTGAGAAGACAAAGGATAAATAATGAAAAATGAAGAGTGTAACAAGAACAATAGTACCAAGTTGAAGAGGAATTGAGTGGCGGTGCAAAAATAGGCCACCTCGTGAATTCCATAAGCTTGCCCCCTGATCGGTTGAGAATTCAATCTATAATAAATCAACCTTCGCAATAGCACGAATCATTGTAAAATAGGACTATAGGTCGGGTAAGTCGAACCACTGGGACTGTGCTAGTTTATGGCAACCTAAGTAACTAGAATCATCTTTTAGTTCGATGAAGGGGGTATAGAGGTTTGTTTGATTTGTCAGTTAAAACTAGGAATTTAAATTGCATAAAATAAGAAAGTAAAGAGATAGAGATGATAAAGAAGAGACTAGGGAAATGACTCCACAACCATTAATAAGCTTGCTAGGATATGATTTACTTAGGGGAATAACATATATATATATAACCATGTGATGTAACAACACAAAATTATTACATTCCCTTCAAGAAATATATGAAGTCAATAGGCAAGAATAACCTATCAAAGCATTACATGCTTTGGTTACCTAAACTAGAAAGCAACCTTAGATATGCTTGATAAGCCAAAGATTATCAAGCCCTCAACCTCATAATGGAAGCACATGAAATAGAATCCAAGAATAATCTATCAAAAGGAGATCCTAAGCAATAGATTATCAATTCTCCTAATTATCATGCCAATAACAACACTTCCATAAACTCATCTCCATTGTCACAATGAAAATGTAGCAATATAACCATAAGAGAAAAATAATCTAAGACAAGATATTTAACTCAAAATGATCATGTATAGAAATTAAAGTTCATTACATCAAATAAAGTGTTCTAGCTTATGGAAAAATTACATATATACATTAATCCCCAAAAATAAATCAAAATAAAGCAATGCTTACAAAATGGAGCTTCATCACCTCCCTAAATGGAGGTTTAGTTACCCATAGGAGAAATGGATGAAGGAGAAAATGAAGAATCCCTCTCCATTTTTGCACTTTAAGCTCAAGAACACCAAGAACTTAAGAACACTCCTCTTCTACCCTTTAGCCTTTTCAAAATTAGATATATCTTCTAGAATGAGATAACCCTTCTATATACACTCAAAACCTACCCCCCCCCCCCCATGCTGAAAATATCGAGCTCTCACCTCTAGCTCACTCTCCACCGTATAAAATGAAGATAAGGGAACAAAAATATTGAAAAAGAGGAGCAGGTGAACTGCCTGCAGAGGGTCGGCGGGCGCCCGCGGAAGCTATGGCTCAGAAGGATGGTACTGGCATGTTTGGCAGGCACCCGCGGCGCCGACGGCGGGCACCCATAAGGTGCGCAGGAGCTATGGGGGGGCTACTGTAAGGCCCCACGAAAGAGGCCAGAGAGTTTGGGGCTGGCAGGCACATCGCGGGAGCTCCGCGGGCGCCCGCGGAGGCTGCAGCTGCACTTCAATTCTTGATTTTCTACACTTCTATTCAGGCTAGAGTGATGACACACGTCCCTTATGAAACACTAAGCCATGTCGCCATTCGCCACAAAAACGGTAATAGAAGAGGCTTGCAAAAAAAAAGATGATTTCCCGACACGGTGCATGTATTTCAACACAAATGATGTCAAAACCGCTTCATTGATTACTCTTGGGAACAAAACCTGAAATTCGAAAGAAAAACACAATTGGAGTTAAACTGTACATTATACTCCATTCATGGACTTAACTAGTGCAAGAAGGGGCGCTTGAATATGCAATATTCGGCGCTTATCACCCCCAAACTTGATTTCAAAAACCTGTTAAAAGACATCTATACATGGCAAGTATCATATGAATCCAAAAATGAATCAAAATAACTGTAATTTATTTAGCTAAAAATTATAATCCACGCAAAGTAGCAAAAGTGATGCAGTTATAATTTTAAAATGAGAACTAAAAAGTAAATGCCAAACGCGGCCCAAAATAAGTCTAAAAAGTACTACTGAAAAGGGAAATAGAAACTAGAAGCATAAAATCACTCCATCATCGAAGTGGAGGAGGAAGTGCCAGGTGCGCCGGGTGCACGGTCAATCAGAGTCTGGAGCATGGCCTGTAGAACCTGCTGACCTTCCTGAGTCACCTTAACGGTGCCCTCTATGTTGTCTAGGCATATGTGAAATGCATCAAGACGAGCATTGAAGGTAAGATAATCAGCTTGGGTCATGACATCCAGCAGTGGAACAATAGGGGTAGCTAGAGCAGCGGGGCAGAATGAGCAGGAAGGGCAGGAGCCACAAAGGGAGCCGGAGCACCACAATCCAACTCACGCCCTATGCAGGCCTGATGGGAAGTCTTAAGCTGAACCGTGCTCGACTTCCAGACTCCAAGGTTGAAATCAAACATGTCCTTCTCTTTCTTCTCACCACGGGGTGCTCTGAACTCCGCATTTTGAAGCAACCTTGTGATAAGATATGGAAATGGGAATGCCCAGGCGATAGCGCTGCTTGACCTTACCAAAATCTGCTCATTGTAAATCTTAAGGATTTGGTCCCAGACAAGCTTCGAGACGCAAAACTAATACTCCTTCTCAACAGCATAGAGGGCTTCCAGAAAAACCCCCTTATGCTCGGAATGGATTGGCACGGGAAGGACGTTCTTGGCCAGGACCGAGTCTAAAAACCATAGTCGGCACGGTAAGAATGATTTATTGGTGCTTGTGGTTCGATTGTCGGTGTATTGATTGTGGCAAATCTCCCCCACAATGTCCGACAATGTCAGCCCATCCGAACCTTCAACATATGAAGGCCATCTCACCTCATCCCCCGGGGATGCTAATGGACAGTCCAATGCCATGGCAAGGTCATTAAGAGTGAATTCAAACTCCTCGTCATCAATGGTGGTTTTGATGATCTCTGGTTCCGCACATGAATGGAACATGTTGGCGTAGAACAGACGGACCATACGTGGGTAGTAGGCATGAGCACGTGGCTTGAAAAGCGATACGAGGCCACGTGCCCTCAATTCGCGGACTGACCATGCCGTCTCTTGATTTTACTCAAAATCATTTTCAACGTTGAATTTTGCTTCGGGGATAATTGGCCAATCAGTCCAATCTAGAGTGGGAGGCACATTGGAAGGTCTCTCAGACGAGCGAGCACGCTTGGACGCAACTTTGGGAGCCATTGGAGTGAGGAAATTTGGTTCAGGAATTTCTACGAACACCTGGCGTGCATAAGAATTGGGAAGAGGGACAAAATGATTTTAGGTATGAAAAATTCCCAAAATTTCAACCTGCAAATGACATGCAATCATCACCCAACAATCACCAATCCTCCAATGATAGAATCCCAACCTCCATTGATCATGAAATCAAAGAAAAAGCGAGCAGAGAGAACTTACCCAATCTGGAGGAGCAAAGTCGTCTTGTGCTTGATGAGAGAAGAATTGGAGGTAAGATTGAGATGGAATAGGGAAAGATGATGGATGGAGTGGATGAAGATGGGAAATAGAGAGAGAAAGAGTGAAAGTTTTGAGGTTTGAAGAGGGTGGGGGCGAGGGTTGAAAGGGAAAGGAAGAGTTTATGATTTAAAATGGGCTTGAAATGCCCATTTTAAATGCACCAGCGAAGGGCGGCGGGCGCCCGCGGGATGGCATGGGCTCACATCCCGAATTGGCGGGGGCCCGCGGGCCTTACGCACACACTGCCTGCTTTGGCGGGCGCCCACAGGCCTACTTCAGAGGCTGCTTTTTGCAGCAAATCACGGCCTACAAAGGCCGGGATGGAATCAACACATTCCAAACTTGAAATGGAAGCACTCAATGGACCCTAGCCACCACGCAGGACCGTCCGAACTAGAGTCGGTGCTCATTTGCACAAGAAAAGCAATAGCCAAAAGGGCAGAGTTTCATTTGAATTTTTGATTAGACGAGACAAATGCCTAAATGACCTTGAATACTTCTAGAAGTGGTACGGAGACCTGAAAACAACTAAGAAAACCGAATGTGACCACGTAATGCAAGATAAGACAATTCCGGAAAAGTGCACATTTTGGTTAAACTTAGCGGATTCCCGAAAAATTCTAGGCAATTGACACTTGGAAAAGGGAAGCTCGGAAGATGGAAGAATTGCTTTCCATGAATGCTAAATTTAATGCCGATAGCTAGACGAACCAGGATTTGCATGGCACATTTGTCCTCGTAAATTGGGTCTATTAATAGGACTTTCTCTATTTTACGGATAGGAACTATGCCGTCAACATAAGGCTTAAGCCGTTCATCAGTAACCTTAGAGAGAGATCCATCGGTAGGATATTGGAGTTCAACTGCACCATGAGGAAAGACGGATGTGATGACATAAGGACCATCCCACCATGAACGGAGTTTACCAGGAAAGAGTCTCAATCTAGAATTGAAAAGCCAAACTTTCTATCCAATGGCAAAAGACTTTTTGACAATGTGTTTGTCATGAAAAGCTTTAGTCTTTGCCTTGTAGATTTTGGCACTTTCATACGCATCATTTCGAATTTCCTCAAGCTCATTGAGTTGAAATTTGCGGGTAGAGCCAGCTTGTTTGAGATCAAAGTTGAGCCTTTTTATGGCCCAATAAGCACGGTGCTCTAGTTCAAATGGGATATGACAGGCTTTGCTAAAGACAAGCCGATATGGCGACATGCCAATGGGTGTCTTATAAGTTGTCCGGTAAGCCCAAAGCGCATCATTTAGTCTCAATGACCAATCTTTGCAGTCCGGTCGAACCATTTTTCCCAGGATATGCTTAATCTCCCAATTAGATACTTCAACTTGACCACTCGTCTGAGGATGGTAAGGTCTGGCAACCTTTTGAAGGATGGAGTACTTGGAGAGGACGGATTTAAGATAACGATTTCGAAAATGAGATCCACCGTCACTGATGATTGCACGGGGCATACCAGAATGACTAAAAATATTTGATTGAATGAATTTGATCACGACTTTATGATCATTAGTTTTGGTAGCCTCGGTTTCAATCCATTTGGAAACATAATCCACCGCTACAAAGATATACTCATAGCTATAAGAAGATGGAAATGGTCCCATGAAGTCGATCCCCCACACATCAAAAATTTCAATAATTAGGATAGGAGTGAGGGGCATCATATCTCTCCTAGACATGGATCCAAGCCTTTGACATCGCTTACATGACTTGCAGAAGTTGTAAGCATCCCAAAACAAGGATGACCAATAAAATCTGCTTTGAGGACTTTGTCAGCGGTCTTTTTGGCACTAAAGTGTCCCCCACAAGCAAGGGTGTGGCAGAAATTTAGGACACTTATGGTTTCATTGTCGGAAATGTATCTCCGGATGATTTGATCTGGGCAATACTTGAACAATTCCTGATCTTCCCAAAAGAAACACTTAACTTGGGAGAAGAACCAGTCTTTCTCTTGTTTTGACCAATTAGAGGGATTTTTCCTACCGCAAGGTAGTTGACAATATGCTTAAACCATGGGAGATTTGAATGGGAAATCTGAAATAGTTGCTCATCCGAAAAAGAATCACGGACGGCAGCAAACTCAGAAGATTTCTCAATAAGTAGATGAGAGAGATGGTTTGCGACAACATTGTCTGTCCCCTTTTTGTCCCGGATTTCAATGTCAAACTCTTGGAGTAAGAGTATCCATCGGATGAGACGGGCTTTTGTCTCTTTTTTGGCGAACAAATGCCTAAGAGTGGCATGATCCGAAAAGACAATGACCTTGGATCCAAGAAGATAAGAATAGAATTTATCCAAGGCATACACCACGGCTAGCAATTCTTTTTCAGTGGTGGTGTAATTTAACTGAGCATCAGAGAGAGTCTTGTTCGCATAATAGATAGCATATGGAAGCTTGTCCACACGCTGGCTAAAATCGCACCTAATGCATAATCGGATGCATTACATATGATCTCAAATGGAAGAGACCAATTAGGCGATTTCATGATTGGGGCGGACTGGAGAAAAGTACGGAGCTTCTTAAAAGCTTCCAAACATGCTTCATCAAAATTGAACAGAACATCCTTGGCAAGAAGTGTACACAAGGGCCGAGAGATTTTGCTAAAATCTTTGATAAAGCGGTGATAGAAGCCGGCATGTCCAAGGAAGGAACGAATTTGACGGACAGAATTTGGAGGAGGAAGGTTAGAGATTAACTCCACTTTAGCTTTGTCAACCTCGATTCCCCTTTTAGAAATGACATGTCCTAAAACGATGCCTTCTTGGACCATAAAGTGACTTTTCTCCCAACTTAGAATTAGATTTGTTTCCTTGCACCTTTGAAGCATAAGCGATAGATTGTGGAGACACGAGTCAAAGGAGGATCCAAAGACGGAAAAATCGTCCATGAAAACTTCTAAGAATTTTTCAACCATATCGGAAAATATGGACATCATGCACCTTTGGAAGATTGCCGTTGCGTTGCATAGCCCAAAAGGCATGCGTCTATAGGAAAATGTTCCAAAAGGACATGTGAATGTGGTCTTTTCTTTATCTTGAGGATCAATTGCCACTTGGTTATAGCCGGAATAACCATCAAGGAAATAATAGAAGCTTTGGCCGGCTAACCTCTCTAGGATTTGATCAATGAATGGAAGTGGAAAAGGATCCTTCCTAGTAGTAGAGTTAAGTTTTTGGTAGTCAATGCACACATGCCACCCGGTGGTGGTGCATTGTGGCATGAGCTCTCCCGCGGAATTTTCAACGATGGTGAGGTTGGATTTCTTGGGAACGACTTGAGTAGGACTCACCCACTTGCTATCAGAGATGGGGTAGATGATTCCCGCATCCAATAGCTTGATCACTTCTTTCATGACCACTTCCTTCATGTTAGGATTCAACCGGCACTGCAACTCTCTAGAAGGTTTAGCATCCTCCTCCATATGGATGCGATGCATACAAATAGAAGGGTTGATTCCTTTCAAATCAGCCACTGCCCAACCAATATCTTTTTTGTGCTCTTTTAGCACTTCTAAAAGGATATTTTCTTGGTCCTTTAAAAGGTCTGATGCAGTGATGACTGGAAGAGTTTGATTTGCACCAAGAAACACATACTTGAGGTGGGCCAGGAGAGGCTTTAACTCGAGTTGTGGTGGGGATTTTAAGGAAGGGACCGGAGGAGTAGTGGAAAGTTGAGGAAGTGGTTCTCTCGATATTTTTCAAGGAGGAGGATCCATGATAGCATTGATGTCAAGCAAAGAATTTACTTCTTGGATGGATTAGTCAATGTCAAAGCTTAAGAAGTCAAAGTGAGACATGCAAGTTTCAAGAGGATCTTTGCTTAGAATGAAGGGGAGAGATTCCTCGACCACTTCGTCTATCACATCAATAGGAAAACAATCATCCTTATCGGAAGGATGTTGAGTTGTATGGAAGATGTGAAGTCTGACTTGCATGTTTCCAAAGGCAATATCCATCACCCCGGTTCGGCAATTAATTGAAGCGTTAGCCGTAGCTAAGAATGGCCTACCGAGGATCACGGGAATATGTTTCTTTGGGTCATGGACCGGTCAAAGTCTACCGGGAAGTAGAATTTGTCCACTTTGATGATGACATCTTCAAGAATGCCCCGTGGATGCTTGACCGATCTGTCGGCAAGCTGCAAGACCACGGAAGTTGGCTTAAGGTCTCCCAACCCAAGTTGTTAGTAAACTGTATATGGAATCAAATTTACACTAGCTCCTAAGTCAAGGAGGGCCCTCTCTCTCTTGTTGTCGCCAATGACACACGAGATAGTTGGGGCGCCTGGATCCTTATACTTCGGAGGAGCACTGTGTTGAATGATTGCACTCACATTTTCAGTTAATCTTACCTTCTTTGGCAAATGATTTTTGGATATGCGCTTTTGAGTGCACAAATTCTTGAGAAATTTTGCATAGGGAGGGATTTGCTTTATAGCATCCAAGAGAGGCAAGTTGATCTTTACTTGCTTAAAAACTTCCCACATGTCTTGAATTTTGCAATTCTTGTTCCCAAAATGTGTCGACTCTTGGAAACATTGAGGTAACAGAACCTTAGGCTCATAAGAATTCTCCACATTTGGGTTGACAAGCTTAGACTTTTCAGTGCTAGAATTTGGATTTTCAGGAGTAACTTTTGGATTAGAGAGAAGATTTGGATTTTTAGAAGGAAGGATTGTTCCATCTTTTTCTCCATCAACCTTGTTGTCCACAATTCGGCCACTCCTAAGGGTGGTGATTGCTTGGACTTGTTCATAAGTATGCCCACTCGGAAGAGGGGCTTCGTCAATCACATGTATCCCTCTAGGATTTTCAAATGGTTGAGCGGGAAGCTTCCCCTTATCTCTTTGAAGAAGTTGGTTTATTGAAGTAGCTATTTGTCCCACTTGATTTTCAAGTTTAGCTATGGACTGAGTATGAGAATGAATCATTTGGAGAGTAGGCTGCAAAGATGACAAGAGTTGCTTGTTGGATTCTATCATTTGCTTATTTAGAGATTCCATCATTTGATTATTTACAGCCATAATCTCATTAGTTAGGAACGCAGGAGATGGAGTGGAGACATTTGGATTATACGGAGGACGGTAACTCGAAGAGGCCTGGAATTGCCTATTTTGAAATTGTGAAGAGGGCTAATTTTGATGCCCTTGATTTTGAAAATTCGAATTTTGTGGGGCGGGTTGCCTCCACGAAAAATTCGGATGATCTCTCCATCCTGGATTATAAGTATTGGAATATGGATTATTTCCGGGCCTTGAGAACATGGCATTTTCTTGCTCTTGATTGGGATTGGAAAATTGCTCCAGGGTGGGGCAATCTTCCAAGAGATGGAATGGACTAGTACATGATGCGCAAACCACACTTGCCGAATTTTGTGATAAAGAGGGGGAGAGATGTGGTGCCATCAATTGATAGAATTTATGAGCTATGACATCTACTTGGGAAGATTCTTCCCTCATTGTTTTTGGTTGACAAAGATTGGTGTTCTTTGCATTGGTGGAGGTCGGAGCCCTACTAGAAGTATGTTATAGTGAATTTTCACTCAAATTCTCAAGTAAGGTCCAAGCCTCATCCGCATTCTTAGACATGAAAATCCCTCCACAAGAAGAGTCAACCATGAGTCTATGTTGTTCGGTTAAACCATCATAGAAGGCTTGCATTAATTGCCATTTTGGAATTAGATGGTGCGAACATTTCCTAAGAAGATCTTGTAACCTTTCCTAGGTCTCATGGAGTTGCTCTCCATCAATTTAAGAAAAGCTAAGAATGGAGCGCCTCATTTGATTAGTTTTACTCACCGGATAGTATTTCTTTAGAAATTCTTGTTGCAATTGGGCCCATGAAGTGATGGAGTTTGCAACAAGGGAGTTTAACCAATACTTTGACCTATCTTTCAAGGAGAATGGAAATAGGCGCAGATGGAGTGCATTCTCAGGGAAACCTCTTATTTTGATGGTAGAGCAAATTTCAAGGAATTCATCAAGGTGCTTATAAGGATCCTTATTATCAAAGCCATGGAAAGATGGAAGCATTTGAATTGTGCTAGATTTGATTTCATATTGAGTGGCCTCAATATTTGGCATCACTATGCAAGAGGGAGAAGCATAAGTGGTGGGGATGAAATGGTCCCGTAGAGTCATGGGAACCACATTTGGAATTTCGGCCCTATCATTATGAATTCCCACATTTCTGACATTTCCTTCATTTTCAACCATTGTATTAAATTCGAGTTCGATTCCTCTTATATTTGCAGATTCCCTAAGGTTTCTTCTAAGAGTTCTTTCAAACGAATTTTCATCAATAGGCGATTCTAGAGTTGGTAGGGAAAGTGATTTACTGCCAAACATCAACAACACACCACACAATCAATACAATAATTAATCACCATCAACTCCACATACGATGATCCCTTTCTCCTCAATTATCAAGACATAAAATAAATGGCCACGACAAAGACCGATGCTTGCAATTGAAAAGAACAATAAATTGCCTCGACAAAGGCTTCACAACTTAACTATATCTAATCTAAACACATGCAAGATAGTCACAACTTTGAAACTAGAGCTTCGAAAACTTGAAGTTCTCTAGACTTACAAATTTGCTAGCTTTCCTCAGCAAGCCTTGAATACCTAGAATCTCAGTAGAATACTTGAAAGACAACGATGGTCAAAACCGACAAGAAAAATATTCACAAAATACAATATTAACAATCAAACCAAAGTTAATCCTAAAACCTCGGTTGCAAAACCGTTTGCAATCCCCGGCGACAGCGCCAAAAATTGCATAGGGAACAAGATTCAGCTTGAAATTAGGAGCAGGTAGTCTGCTTTCTGTAGATCGGCGGGCACCCGCGGTGCGCTGGCGGGCGCCCGTGGGTGCTTGCACTATAAGAAAAAAGACTTTTAACAAGGAGCTATTTGCGTTGTAAAAAGTAATTTACAACGTGTAGTTGTATGCTATTAAATCCCATGTTGTTAAAAGTCTTCCATATTTACAACATGCAAGGTACCTTATAAAAGAAGTGTACCGGTTGTGGATATAATATTTACAAAGTTTCGTGGTGCCTTGTAAATATATTTAGCATTAACAAGGTGTTTTGTAAGTTGTAGATAATATTTTTAACAATGTTTCAATTATGTTGTGAGTAGGTAGGAGATATTTACAAGAATTATATGATCGTTGTGATTATCCACAATCACAACACCTTATTTTATCTTGTATTAATCTTTTCTGAATATTTACAAGGTCAACTTGCACCTTGTTGAAAGTGTATTTTTTAAAAAAAATAATAATAATAATATGATTTGGTCCATTGTTTTCCTATAAAAATTCACTAACACACTAATAACAATAATAAAAAAAAAACCAAATAACCATCCACAAACATATAAATCGCAAATACACAATAAGCCAAATTTTTTTCTTTCTTGAACTTGCAATTCACATTAATACAAAAGTTAATAATTGCAAAATCTAGTTCAAGATTAATTACAATGAGAACCAAAGTCTTCAACAACATAACAAGTAATTACTGATAGTAACCTAAAAAAATAAACTAATTACAAATAGTAACATAAAATTATGTCGAGTTATTCTGGATAGTACGTTGAACGATCTTGCTATGTAATTACGATCCTTTAAGAGGTACAAGATAGGTAATCATGTTCATGCAAAGAGAATTAGAAAGTAATTAAAACAAGTTAATATAATAAACAAAGATATCTAAATAAATTTTTAACATTCTAATAAAAATTTTATTTTAATATCACACCAAGAAAGTCCTTCCAAAGCATTTACATCAATAATTTACCAAATATATGTCAACATTAAGCCTTTGGCTTTAGCAACTACCAAATTGGTTCACGTAGTAAACCAACATAGATGATTTTAGAAGATGACAAAGCCATAAGGTGACTGTTTATTGATGGTAGTATAATTCTTAAATAGAAACAGAGTCTCTGAATCACAAACCCACAAAGCAAAAGTTGAATTTTTTTTTTTTTACATACAATTCCAAACACACCCACAGTTTTCAAATTTCAATCCAGATGGACCAAAACAATACATATATAAATAATATACACATTTGACCAAAAAAGAATTGCCCAATAATGAAAAATAGTGAGTTATGTGAATCAGAGACAAATTATGAGAAAATAATTTAAAAGTATGATGTTACACAAAGCAACACAAATATAAATATAAATTTATAAGAACAAAATCTTCAATAGTAGACAACAGAGACCCATTGCCAATCTCTCTCTTTCATTGTATAACAAACAATCCCAAATGAAAAAATAAAAATAAAAAATAAAAAATAAAAAGAGAAAAGAAAAAAAGAAGCAGCTTATCGTTGAAAACATAAATGTAGAGGATAGCATTAAAATTACAAGGTCTTGAGACAACACGGAATCAATTTGGGGAATTGATTCATACGGATGGAACAAGTACTTTAGAGATATAACTAAGCCATACTGGAAATGTATCAAGTTTCTCTAGTGCAATTTCATTACCCGTCTAAGCAAAGAGAAGTGTTTGGGCTTGAATAGGACGTAGTTAATTTTGTGAATGAAGCCAAAACAAAGAAGAGGTCAGTTTGAAGTTAAAATATTTGAATATGCCCCTTAAATATACACCAATATACACACCTCTATATATACATTTCTATCAATCCTAATGTCCACTAGATTCTTTCTAATTTAAAATAGTAAATGCATACTTTTGTTCATTTATTTTTAGAATTTCTATCAAATCTAACTTAATAAAGCATGTACATGTATGTTCAGCCCTTCATCGCAAAAATGATTCAAAAGGGCCCGTGCGTGTATATAGTTGAAAGCATTATCCCAGATGTATTGACATAGAATAGTCACATTGATTAACCAAAAAATATTAAAAAAATACGTAGTTACTGTAATTTTCAGATATACGCACACAACATAGTATTCCGTCTAAAAAATTATAATCTTACCAATATTAAGACAAATAATAACAAATAAATAAATAGGAATAGAACTTATGTCCCCAAGAAAAAGATGGTTAAAAAAAGTAATGCATAACATGTAATCACCCGGTCATTTTCCTTCTTTTCTTTTTTCCCGAAATTTTACGGATAAATTTTTTCTGTTTAATTTTCTTTTCTGAGTTCTATTTCTTATCATTTAGTATTGTCTCGAGTGCTTGGAAATGGTTTCTGAGACTCTTTCGTTCAGATTGAAGACTTCCTTTGAGGACCGAGTCATTTCCACATTTTCACTTTTCGGACACTATGCACTATTTCGTCTTTTCCCTATTCTGTCTTTTCCCCGTTTGTCAGTTTTTGGCACAATCTCACTTTTCATGCTCAGAGTTGGTTTTTAACTTCACGTGTCTCCATCCTAAGTGGTTTCCACGAAATACGTATCTTTACTTTTTCAAGAAAGTACTCTGGTTACTTCCGGTGTCCATAGGGACATGGATGCACAGTTCTTCAGAATCTTTTTCTTTTCTTGGGGTGTATTTCATAAATATCTTTTGAAGATATTTTATTTTAGGGGTTTTTAAGAAAATATCTTTTGGAAGATATTTTCATTCTGGGGCAGTTTTGCAGTTAACCCTTTTTGTAGGGGCCATTGTGCAATTAATGAAAGTTATTGTTAAATACCTCGTCTGGACTTTGGATCCTCGTATGGGATTCATTTTGTATTTCGTCTAGTCGTGTACCTTAGAATTTCCTTCTGGTCATTTTTCTCCAGTTTCGGAGTTTCTGACCCTAGTTGCTGCCGAACTTGTTCGGGGCATATCTCTCGGCTCGGGACTCAATTTTCGATGCCGTTTCTTCCATTGTTCATATTTTATCATTTTGAATCTTTTTTGTTCACGGATTTTTGCCATTTGACCGCGTCTACTCAAAATCCACTTTTCCAAACCCTACGGGACCCTTTCGGGGAACTTTTAGGATTTTTCTATAAATAGGGGACTTAAAGAGAAAAAGTCATATTTTGACCATCTTCCTCCCCTCTCTTGGCCGGATCTCATGGCAGCCATAGCTGCCACTTTCTCTCTCCTCCTGTGGTCCACTTTTCCTTGGTGAAAAGTCTTAGGCCTTAATGTTTATTGTTCGCCTTGTCGTGCTCTACCTTTCACCCTTATTAGAATCCATTTCTGACCATTTCTTGAGTTCAGAATTAAAGTCAAGTCGTGATTTTCATGGGGCTTCTTGGGGATTCTTGTACACCGTGTTGTCCCCGACAAAACCTAGCGGTATCATCGGATTCCAAGCATTTTTCATTTGATGGCTTTTGAGATTTTCATCTCAAATTGAGGTAGGGGTGTTATAATTTATGATTCTTGTTATATAGCATGCTATTGATGCTTATACGACATGTATGCTTGCTTTTGTTCAAGATCTAGAAATTTACTTAAATTTGATTTAAATTCTACTTAATTCTACCATGCTTGTTTTCCATTTTTGACTTGATATATGGCATGGCCATGACTTAGTCCTTGATATATATTAATCTTGGATTATTTGAACAACTTTTGAAATCTAGAGATTTGATTAATTTTGAATTAATTAAATTCCACAAGTATATATCTTGCTCATTTTGTGAAATTGATGTTATATTTTCAATCACCATGGAATGGACATTCACATATGTTATTTCGATAATTTTTGGACAACATTGATTTTTAGAGAAATTAATTAATTAGGTTAATTAATTTCTACATAGTGTTCTAATGAATTAGACTTGTATTTCATGGGGCTTTTGCCTAATTATCATGTATCATGGCTTGTTGCAACTTAGCTCCATTAATGTAGTTAATGAACTTGCACCCTTTCATTGGAATGATTTAATTGTTCAAGAGTTGTTAAACCAATAATTAAATCATTAATCTTATACTTGTAATATATTTACATCAATGGATTCCTTATGTTTTAAATCGTAGTTGTAGTCTATGAAGATGCATACTACTATTTCTTGACATTTCACATGCCATCATAGTTGAGAACTTAGGGCATGACTTGTGTGTTCCAAAATCTTGGTTGTGCATGGAATGTGGTTTAATGCATCTCTTGTATCTTGATACTATCTTGGT
This sequence comes from Cornus florida, assembly GCF_030987335.1. Taxonomy (NCBI): domain Eukaryota; kingdom Viridiplantae; phylum Streptophyta; class Magnoliopsida; order Cornales; family Cornaceae; genus Cornus; species Cornus florida. Next base: position 52,071,776 of record NW_026775574.1, on the reverse strand, counting down.
TTGCACAACTTGTTAATTTTGGGACTTGGGATATCAATCAAGAATTGACATGGCTAAGACTTGGTTCTAGTACGGGGGAATGTCCCTCTACAACTATAGTGCGCATTAGGGGAAAGGTACCCATGGGTTAGTAGACCTAAAGTGATCTCAAGAGTACGGTTTTAATCCGGGCGATATCCGAGTTTTCCACATTGGTTGATTTTACTTCTTTAAATTTCAAGTGTTATTCCTTGAAGATTTAAACATTGTCGTGCTATGTGAAATGCTCCAATCTTGTTTACTTGCATAGATATTATGCCTTGTTCTTGATATCATGTATAACTCTTTTCGTGTATCATGGAATGTTCCATCCTTGTTTAATTGCATAGATATTATGCCTTGTCTTGATTTCGTGAATTACTCCTTTCGCGTTAATTTGGAATGCTCCAATCTTGTTTCATTGCATAGATATTATGCTTTATCCTTGATTTCGTGTATTAAACTTGTCGTGTATGTGAAATACTCCAATCTTGTTTCATTGCATAGATTTTATGCTTCATTCGTGATTTCATGTATAACATTTTCGTGTTCATTGGAATGCTCCAATCTTGTTTCTTTGCATAGATTTTATGCTTCATTTGTGACTTCATGTATAACCCTTTCGTGTTAAATCGGAATGCTCCAAACTTGCTTACTTGCATAGATATTATGCCTTGTTCTTGATTTCACGTATAACTCTTTTCGTGTTTCATGGGAGGTTTCATCCTTGTTTCATTGCATAGATAATATGTCTCGTCCTTGATTTCTTGTATAACCCCTATCGTGTTAATATCCCAATCATGTAAATTGCATTGATAATGTGATTCTTGTATTCTAGTATCTTCTTGTCGTGTTGTATAAATATACCAAATCTTGCTAAATTATATTGATGATGCAATTCATGTTGATCTACATTCAAGTATCCTTCCTATCGTGTTCTTTGGATTATCCCAAACTTGATTCGTTTCATATAAGTATGTATATCATGATTCTTGTTGACATTGCTCTATGGTAGCTTAGGATGCTCCCTAAGTCGAACCTTTGACATAGACGTTAGGTGACATGACCCTTTTGAATCGTTCATGCTAGTCTAAAAATCTGAAAGAAATCGAGTCGATGCATGCTCATTCGCTACGAGTAAACTTGTTTACTAACCCCGAAGTTACTGGAGGATTTGATCAGGTATAGGATTCAAGACTCGAGACTTGCACTTGCCTTGGGTGGTTTGGAGATTTGAAGTCCTTTAAGTGTATTCTTGTTCATGATTCTTGTAAAGGTTGGCTTGAAATGCTACTTATAGCCTTATATGTCAAAATATGTATATTTGATTCTAAATAAGTAATATGTACATGAGTACACTCTTTTCAATGTATTTGTCATGAATGAAATGAGGCTGGAGGCCAATGACATGTCTCTTGTATTCTATGCAACTTTAACTTCTTGAAATATTATGAAAATATTGAAAAATGCCAAATCATTGTCTCACCATGGTTGCATCGGGTGTGAGAATTCCATTTTTATTCTTTCATAGGGTCTTATAAATCATGTTTAAAGTGTGGCCAAGGGCCAAACGGTAATTTGAAATCATTTGATAATTTTGGTTTTCAAATTTCCCTTTTCTTGTTCATTTTTGCCTTTTTGCCCGTTGGGGGGTCGGATTTTGCATCGGCGGTATTTTTAAGTTGTGGATCATTGTAGTGCATCTTAATAGGTAAGTTACGTTTGCGTGCATGGTCGTTTCCAGGCAAACCTTCTTCTTTGGTGAAATGAGCCTCCTATGGACTCATTTTGAAATTTTGTTGCATAATCTGATCTAGGGGCATTCTAGACTTTTCACATCAGTTTTATTTTATTCTTTTGACATGGTCGCTTAGAAAATGTGATTTTAGGGGGGTTTATTCTTTGTGTTTTTCCAGAAAATGCCATCTTGGCATCGGAAATCGATCGCAAAGTTCAGCTTTCTGTTTTTCAATTTAGCAGCTTTTTGGACCTCCATGACCAAATTTCATGGAAGGGCATTTTGGGCATTTTATAGTGATTTTTTTTCACTTTCTCATGCAATTCACGTAAAAAACTAGATTTTGAGGGGGGTTTGCCATCTTGGTATCGGAAATCGATCGCAAAGTTCAGCTTTCTGTTTTTCAATTTAGCAGCTTTTTGGACCTCCATGACCAGATTTCATGGAGGGGCATTTTGGGCATTTTACAGTGATTTTTTTTTTTTTTTTTCACTTTCTCATGTAATTCACGTAGAAAACTCGATTTTGAGGGGGGTTTCTTCTTTGTGTTTTTCCAGAAAATGTCATGTAGGGCCTCAAAAACCAATTTTTTTCGGAAAAACCCCTACTGGCAGGTTTTTGAGTTGCATCTTTACTGTTTTCTGCATCTAACCGGTTAGATGGGGTCTGCTAAACGGCATCTAACAAGTTAGATGACTTGGGGTAGTCTTTTGGTCGTGATTTTTGGCCTTCTAACCGGTTAGATAGGCCATGTAACCGGTTAGATGATCTTGGGTTGACCATTTTGACCGTTTTGCCCCTGTTTCTTCCGTCAGCCATATCTCCTTCGTTCGGACTCCGAATCATGTGATTCTTAAGTCCATCTTGCTTAATTTTACGTTTTCTTTCCAATAGTATGCTCAGTGGTACCCACTTTTACCTTGGAAATGACCATTTTTCCCCTAGGTTCATTCTTGTCCCTTTTTGAAACATCGCTTCCGCAATTGTTTTCTTTAGGTTCCGTGACCTCGTTGAGTGTCACATCGGTGTCTTAGGGATGTGTTGTGTCTCTTGAGACCATTGTCTTGTCTTTTGCTTCCGCATCTCGGATCCGGTTTGGGTCATCACAGGACGCACTGGGTTGAAAAATCTAGGGTCGTTACATAGCACCCAACCAAACTCAAACTTCACAAGTAACAAAATTAAATTAATAAAGCTGAAAAAATAGTTAAATATTTAAAATGTAAATCTTTCAAGTAGATATAGTGAAAATTTTGTTGGAGATTAATTATAAAAATTACAATACCTGTTAGCTTTGCCTTTCACTTTCTCGGAGAACTTGCTGAATACAACAATTACCCTAATTCCCACTTATTGACAATACTCCTAATATCTTACTTGGAATTGATACCTGGAAGAAAGAATCACAAATTTCTCAAAATAAATATCATAATATACATATGTGTAAGTGTATTCCTACATATACAAAACTTATACATGTCTTCTAATTTTTTGTTGTAATTTTTTAATCATTTTCAGGATTGACAGCTTGAAGCTCAATGACATGTTGATAGGTTATATAACCATTCTAAAATTTGAGAATATGTAAGAATTTTTGAAGGGATGCACTGATTATTGCAGTAGTGAAATTTGTTATACTATTCTATTTATTATTTTAAAGTGGATTGAAACTTATCAAAAAAAAAAAAAAAAAAAAAAAAAAAAGAGAGATTGCTGGTTCTGGCACTAACTAAGATTGCATTCCTTACCCCATGGATGAAGATTCAAACTCCTATTCAAGATTATCCAACCGAGTAAGGGCTTAAGAAAATTTTTGATAGCTAAAATATGCTTTTAAAAAGCATCCGGGAACAAGAACAAAGCTAAAAACCATTCATCATTCCCTCACAGACAATGACTACCCAACAGATGCATATAAAGTCTACAGTAGATATAAAGTCCACAGCAGTTCAAAATGGACAGATTAAAAGTGACGATAAGAAGAGAAACTATCATATATGCTTTTAATTGAATCATTCCTTGGTTCTCCACTTCCTTGGGTTTCTAATTCCGGGCTAATCTTATTAGTTGTCACTTCTTCACACACTAATTTGGAATTTTATATAAAAAGAGCCTAACTGGCAGGCACAGCAAATCCAATCAGTTAAATTTGATTATCAAAATATCTGTGTGCGTCTGTGTGGAGAGAGAGAGCCCGTAAATAATTTGGTAGCTACTTCAAACCACCCCTAATAGTGTAGCATAATCAATCGGACAGACAAATATATCGGTCAAATTGGTGCCCTTTAGATGAAATTCCAACTGTGTGATCTAAATGTGAGTTCGAAATGCTGTTCAAGACCATCTTACTTTTGTGCGGGGCTTCAAAGATCAGAACTTGTTTCACACTTCACTCGCCAAGGCACACCAAAACTCAAAAATAAGAACGAAAATCGAAACACAAAGCTTTTCACACAAAATTTGACAACACCAAGGCACTAAGTTCTAACACCTGGTACTGGTAGTGATGGTGATTCTGTTCTATTATTCTATCAACATGCAAAAATCATAAATTGGAATGTAGTAATTGAAGAACTAAAACTGCAGCCTATAAATTGCTACATGACACTACATATTAACTCCAATAATTCAACAGCGACTGGGAACAGAAAACAGAAAAGCCAACCAAAGATAATATGCGACCTATTGCACACAAAGCACAAACTTCATAAGTTCCACAAAGGACTTACTTGTAAGAAAACCAAATAATAGAAAACACAAACACTAAACCCATCACGAACACATCTTTTTAGCATAAAACAGACTCTCGAAAGATTTTCTTCCACTGGCTCCTTATTTCAGAACTACTTTGCACAAATCAAGCAAAAGAGATGCATTAGTAATAAGAATGAAATACCTCAAAGGCAATCAACATGAATTGAAGTGACATTTTAAAAAGTACAAGGCTCCAAACACATAGCAAATGAATAACATGTGCAACTTGATTAAATGAGGAATCTCAGAGCTCTATTATCTATATTTCTTGGTGCCTACAATTAAAAGTGGTGTTTTTTTTTCAAATAAAAAAATATTATTTTATTTACTTTTATTAATATTCCAGCTTCTATGAACTTAATTATTCAGATTTGACTCTACAGGAAAAACACTCTTCTTGGGTAAACATTTTATAGAAATTCTAAAAGCAAATTAATTCAAAACTTCAATCTACCACGTAATAAGCTTCTGAACCACTAAAACTAACAAAATAGTAAAAAATACAGAAACCCATTATAAGTTAAGCCTAAATATAGAGAACCCTTCCACTAAAATCTCCAAAAGACATGAAACAACAAAGTAGAAGATCCAGAAAGCAAGAGAAAATGAAGGAAAAAATTACCTAAAAAAAAATTAAAGAAAAGGAGTAAAAAAAGGAAAAAGTGAAGTACCTGATTCAACTTGCTCAGCTAAATTCAGATGTTCTAGGTTCGATTTACGAAGGAATATAACTTGAATAGGCCAAGTTCTCTTGCAAATGAAAGAACAAGCAATAACTGTATACTTGTGTTATTCATTTTATTATTATTATTATTATTATTATTATAATATTTATCTTGGTAAGAAATTAACTCACATACCCACTTCGCCCCCGAGGGAATTTGTACCCTCAACCTTCTCATATATATGTAATATGTATTTTTTGCATAATTGTAATTTTAGTGTATATACACTTACTTGTAATTGTGATTGGTTCTCTATTATTAGGATAAATTAGACATAAGAAATTACGTAATACAACATTACTACAAGTCTTTTGCATTATACCAGTAAAATTCAAGTGCAATGCACCTAATGAAAAATCATTGAAAACTGTAAAAATAAAATAATAAGCATGAACCAACATGGTCTGGAAGCAAGTAACAGTAAAGAAAAGCAATGAACAAAAAGAATGGTATGCAATACATGTTGGGATTTATATGCCCTGGCATAGCAAATTCCTATCTGGATTATAGTGACATATGTTCCTGACATATCTGAAATATTTATGATTTATATAATTGGTGAATTTAATGTATTATGTTTCGATTCACTATGAAATTGATAGTGTCCATGTAATTACAAGAAATATTTATATATATGTATTTGATGGCAATCAATGCATGATATATAAATAGTAATTATAAATTGTTCATAGTCGGTAATTATAGATGGACTCATAATTAATTAAGACTTGAACTGGATCCGCGTTAGGTTGACATATATTGCGAGAGCCGTCGTATACAATTACTCCTTATCACAGTCATGGCATTTGACTCTTAAACATGAGAAAAGTATAGACTCTTTTATTAATTAATAATTACTTTGATTTGTTCGGCGGATTCTTCGGGATCCTTAGACCGACACTTTGGATAGTTATGTAATTAATGGTTAGAGGGTTATATTTTCAATATTTGCATCATTGCTACTTGTATTTATTTTGTATTGATTATGGTTGATCACAAAGTAAATTCAAAGGCCTTCGTGTGTTTTTAGACAAAATGATTTATTATATATTTATTTATTTAAATTATTATTTTTGTCAAACAAATGTTTTATTGTGATCGAGGCAGAAATAATCAGAGGTACCAAAATAGATATATTAATTAAGTAGTCGGATTGATGGCTTTATTTATCCGATAACTAATTATGCATAGAGGGGTCAAAGTGCAATATTGACTTAGAGGTTATTTATTATTTAATTGGAGTTCAATTAATTTCTTTTAGTGGAGTAGAAATTAATTTATGAATTAATTGAATTGGGTCCATGGACCGGGCCAATTATTAATTCATTGTAGCCAATAAAATAATAGGCCCAATGGATTCTCACTCATAGCCCAACTTGATATTGGAATCATATTAGATTTGAGACATATGAATTAGAGATGGAGAAGGATTTGTTGTTTCCTTTTCTTTATTTTTATGTTGCCTATAAATATACATGGTCTATGTATATTTTAGGGGGTGATTTTTAATGAGAAGGAAAAAGGAATTTATTTTCTCTCTCTAGAAAATTAGGGTTTATGCTCTCATCTAATGGAGGCTCCCACAAGCCTAGTTTTCCAAGGTCATTCATGGAGGCTTATGAGTGATTCCTAAAGGCAAAACAATTACCAAGAAGATGGAGATCCAAGAAGAAGGCATCTTGCTATGGGATCTACAATAAGTGAGAACATTCACTTTAGAGGAAAGTTTTAAAGGTTTACTCAGACCTTTGATGTAAGTATTCAATCTGTTAATTAAATGATACATCATATTTTTATTTTTGCATAAAACTTGTCTCTACGTAATGAATCAAGATCTATGAATCAAAATCCCTCGAAAAGTTTTTAAAACTAGCACGTTTCCCAACAATACATTATATTAAAACAAGAAACAAAACATGAATGGATCTGCAGAATGACATCTGTGAGAAGATAGACCTCAGAAAGGAGTATGATGCACTTACCAAAGGAGTAGAATGACCATGATCACAAATCTAGATTATCTCCAACAAGAGAATTTATAAAAGAGAGACCATTGCCAGTGATTCAACTAATCTTAATCAAAATTGACGCATAATTTAATCAGGTTTTATATTTATTATTTAACAAAGGATCAAGATAAAATCAACAATTGAAATTGTTTCGATCCAATAACAGTACCCCGGCCAAAGTTTTCCCATTAGATGGAACTCAAGCTACTCTTAAGTTTGAATCAACAAGAAAAAAAAATACAAGAGTTTGTTATATCTAAAAAGATCAAGGAAGGTAATAACTAGTAATTTTTAGCCCGAGGAACTTACAAGTGAATGACACTGATGTTGATATCGACCACCAGCTTCTACACCCTCAAAGGGTACCTAGCAAGACATTTCCTGCAATATCTCCTGGACTTTCGTTGTTCACAATTTCATGCTGATTCAAATATTGAATATTACACAATTTTAACACGAACCTGTGCAGGCTCTGATGATGAAGCATGAATCACCATATTGATGGCCTGATTAAGGTGTCTGTCAGTTCGAAAATGAAAAAAGAATAAAGGACACCTTATCAACATAAAGCAGCCACCTGATAAAGAAGTAGTACAACAGAACCAAGAAAATAATCGACACAATTTAGAGTACAAAAAGAAAATTTATGACCAAGTATACCTAGCAACCAGCAGAATTTAGTCCTGCAACAACCTTCTTACGAGATATGCATGTACAAGGCAACATGACTTCACAACAAACTGAACCCTTCACGCCTCAGGGAGGGATTACTATTGCAGCAAGAAAAGTAGCTTTAATAAAGGTTTTGGTCACATAGATTGACATCTCATGGGCTCACATTAGCACATTCAAGTTATACAAGGAAGTGTCAAATGTGGTATAAAACTTGATTTAATGAGGAATGTCGTAGAAATTGGGAAGAGAAAGGTTAGGGTTTCATCAAAGAGGGAAAGAGGAAATGTTGAGCCTGAGTATTTGATTTTCATTTAGCAGATCCCCCATATTTCAGTCGATTTGATTGTGATGACCATGCCATGGAAGATTATAGATATGGGGAGAGAGAAATCTGTATCACCCTTGCAGAGCTATCAATTTCCCAAGTCATCTCATTCGCGAAGGATGGTAGGGGATATCAGTTTTGTCTTCAAAAAAAGGTAGAAATATGGGTTTCATTGTTAAACTGATTGCCCATTCAGACCAAGCTGGCTACCTTTCCCTGCTTGTTGAAAGTGCCATTGGGAAAAGGTTTTTTAATTCACCCCCTTTATTTCATTTGACAGGGAGAAAGAGTCGCGAACGCAAAGTGGGGAGTGAAAAACCAAAAAAGAGAGACGGAGAGAGAAAGAGAGGGAAATGTCGCGCTAAAATTTAAGAAAAAATTTAAATTGTATTAACAAGGTTTTGAAAATGTTATAGATTATGATAAAAGTAATTTGTTGTAAAAGGTAAGTATTTAACAACATATAAATATGTACCATGTAAATATTAAGTTGTTAATAACCATTTTTCTTGTAGTGTTGCATCCGGAGGTGGCTCATTGGACAAAACGGCGAGCGCCTGCGGAGGCTCGGCGGGGGCCCACAAGACCTGCAGGGCCCATGGAGGAAGGCTTGCTAATGCGGTGATTGGCGGGTGCCCGCGGAGGCTTGTCTTTAACATAAAACACCTTTTCTTTGAATAATATGGATAGGCCCGACACGATCGTCATTCTGAATACAATGCTGCAAAACTCACATGCATGATGACTAAAGTAACTTGGCCCAAAAGACGGTCCCTAGCAACGGCATGCCTATTTCACCAAGAGATTGTCAAAACTGTTCCTTTAGCTACATTCGGGGGAACCAACCTGAAAGTAGACGGAAATAAACAAATAAAGCTAAACTGTACATTATAATCCACTAATGGACTTAACTAATGCAAATAAGGGCGCTTGAATATGCAATATTCGGCGCTTATCACTAAGCTACCTTAAAACATTTCTAGCATAAATCACATCATTCATGCAATTCAAACAATATAGAAGCATGCTATACAAAGCAACAAGATATAGATCCTCAAAGCCATTGACTTGAAATCTAAAATGCGAAAACAACTAAAGTGAGTCATGCCACCTAATGTCTATGTTCCAAATGAATCTATAGGATCATTCCTAAGTTGCATTTGAACAATATAGCATAGATGTACTTAACAACATCAAAAACTTACAATGATTCATTAGAAATCATAATGCCTGAATGTACTTAACAACATCAAAACCAGCAATGATTCATTAGAAATCATAATGCTTGAATGTACTTATCAATATTAAATCGCCAATAACCAAAACCACAAGTCACAATTAAACATTGGTTGCCAACTTGCAATTGAATGCGAAATCAAGTAGTGGAAGACTTGGACATCAAATCTTGGATAAAGCTAAGACCTAAACGATAATTCCAGGCATTAACCCACTGGGAATACCACTCTAGTGCGCACTATAAAATAGGGAGAACTCATACCTCCCGTACTAGAGACAAACTCTAGCCATATCTCTGTAACAATGTCCCAAGTGACTCCAAAATAAATAAGTTAATAACTTATATACAAAATATATATAAAGCACGAGACTACATTCCATGCACAAGTAGGTTGTAACCACACAACACATGCTCTAAATCCACAACTATTATAGGATGGAAAATGTCGAATCTTCAGAGTGCAATTCGTTACACGCTATAACAACATCACATGTCGAATCTTCAGTGTGCGATTCATTACACGCTATAACAATGTAATTCAATATTGAAAGTATAAACTGAAAAATCTAACACAAGTCTAAAATCATGCTTTAAACATACCACCAATGGCAAACTCCTGATTAAATCAATAATGTGATAGAAACAAAAATTAATCAAGTAAACTAATTAATTTATCTAAGTTTCAATTCTCAACCAAATGGTCCCTAATTAACACATGTTATACAACATAACTTGATCATTACATATATCAATTTAAAAACTTAATTAGGCCACTGAAACAACAAAATAAAATTTAATTAAATCATGATAATTAAATCCCTAATTTCTAAAACAACATCAACTAGTCCCAAATCAACATACGCTAGGATACAAGTTCTAGTCTTCACAAATATCAAATTAAAAACTTAATTAAGCCAATGGAACCTTTAAAGTATATTTTAATTAATCATTTTAATTAAAATCTCTAGAATTTCATACTCATCCAAATGCTCTAAAATTAAAGTATGTTAAAGAACATGCCAAGACTTAATTTAAAAACATATCATAAGTTAATTTCATGCAAGGTATGTCCATGAGAATTAAACTTTTTATCAAAGATAATTATTAAATAAAAAATGCAATTCTTATTCAATTAATCTCAATTTAATATATGTTAACAAACATATTAAAGCCTAATTTATCATCATGCCACAATTCAATTCTAATCTATATACATCCTTGTAAATTAAATCTTATATAAAGAAATAAATATTACTAATTTTATAGATTTGATACAAGGCATGCAAACAAGTTGTATAATCATGGAAAACACTCAATACAATGCATACATAATCCTAAAACATCCCTACCTCAACTTGAGATGGAAATCTCAAAAGCCACCAAAATGAAACGGCTCCGAATTCGACAATACTTCGGGGTTTTGTCGGGGACAACGCCGTGAACATTAAACTCCAAAGAGGACCTAACAAAATCCTAACTTGACCTCAAACCTGAACTCAAAAATTGGCCAAAAATGGGTTCTAATAAGGGGGAAAGATGCGCGTAGTCAAGACAAACACAAAACGCAAAGGTACTATGACTTTTTAACAAAGGGAAGGAGGTTTAATTGAGAGAAGAAGGGTGGCAGCCCCCCTTGGGCTGCCATAGTAGCTTCTGGTCATGCATGAAGAGAGGGGAAGATGACTTTTTAATTTTATAACCCCCTATTTATAGTAAAACCCTAAAAGCGCCCCGAAAGGGCCCCGTCGGGTCCAGAAAAGTGAAATTTGAGCAGACGTGCCGAAACGGCTAAACTCCATGAACAAAAAAGAACAAAAATAATAAAATATGAACAACGGAAGAAATGGTGTCAAAAATCGAGTCCTGAGCAGAAAGATATGCCCTGAACAAGTTCGGTGGCAACTGGTGCCAGAAACCCTGAAACTGGAGAAAAACAACCAGAAGGGAATTATAAGAGTACGCAACTTGACAAAAAGTAAAAATGAATCCTGTGCGAGGATCCAGGCTCAAAATAAGGCATTTAGCAATAACTTTCATTAATTGCACAATGGCCCCTCTAAAAAGTGAAAACTGCACTAATGGCCCAGAATGAAAATATATTCCAAAAATATTTTCTTAAAAACCCCTGAAATAAAATATCTTTAAAAGATATTTATGAAAAACACCCCAAAGAAAGAAAAAGATTCTGAAAAACTATGCATCCATGCCCCTATGGACACCGGGAGCAACCAGAATACTTTACTACAAAAGTAAAGATACGTATTTCATGAAAACCACTTAGAATGAAGATATGTGAAGTTAAAAACCAACTCCGAACACAAAAAGTGAGGTTATGCCAACAAAGTGACAAACAGGGAAAAGACAAAATAGGGAAAATGACGAAAAGTGAAAAGCGTTGAAAAATGAAAAATGTGAAAATGACTCGGTCCTTAAAGGAAGTTGTCAATCCAGGGGAAAGAGTCTCAAAAACCATTTCCGGCACTCAAGATGACACTAAGTGACGAGAAACCAAACATAGAATAAAAAAGACAACGAAAAAAATTTATCTATAAAATTTGAGGAAAAAGGAAAGGAAGAAAATAACCAGGTCATTACAATTGTAGTCACAGTTTCATGGTAGTGTAGGTTGTTGTCGAACTAGCATTGGTTTTGAGGTAGGTGGTGAGTCACCTTTTGTTTATGCTCTCGTGAGGTGAGTCATTTGGTGTTGTCGTAGTGCTGGATTTGTTGGTTTTGGGCCACTGTTATGGACCTCTTAGGATCCTTGGTTATTCAGGATGATTCCTCTAGGATTGTAATTTTCATGGGTGGGTACATTTATGGGCAGGTGCATGGCACTGTCATGCTACCGTATTGGCTAGCTACAAGTGCAGTTCGGATGGAATCAATGTTGGTGTTGTTTTGATAAGCGTTATCCTTTTGATCGATGATGATGATGGTTGTTTTGGAGATCGGTCATGGTGATTGATTTAGTTGTTGTTGGTATAGCTATAGTTGCCATTTTCTTTGAGTTCTCCTTGTGTGATGACGCTTTTGGGATCAAGTCGATTGATTAATGTTTCAGGTAGAGAAAGCATTTGATCGGTTGATCAACTATACATCAACCTTCGCAATAGCACGAATCATTGTAAAATAGGGCTATTGGTCGGGTAAGTCGAACCACTGGGACTGCGCTAGTCTAAGGCAACCTAAATGTCTAGAATCATTATAGAGTGATGAGGGGTTTATAAAGGGTTTGTGTGTTTGTCACTAAACTAAGAAATTAAAATGCATAAAACAATAGATTGCAATGAAATTGAAGAAGTGAGATACAAGTAAAAAAGACTAGGGAGATGAATCCACACTACACCCTAAGTACATGCTATATTAGGTCTAAATTTTGGGGATAAATAGCGTATATGCAATGGTCAAGAAATATGAAGCAACTCCGTTGCTTAATAATCATCAAGAAGTTCACTTAATCAAAACAAGAATGATCTATCAAAAGCTACCATAGTTGAACTACTTAAACTAAGGTGTAGAATCAAATACACTATCTCAAGCAAAAGACCATCAAGCTTTCAATCAAATGGTGAAGCACATGAAGGTAGGAATCAAGTATAAACCATCAAAGGAGGTACCTAAGCAATGGAATATCAAGTTTCAAAATCAACATGCCTTGAAAAACATTCATAGTCTATATTTTCATTGTCACTATGAAAATAAAAGCAACAAAATTGATCCAAGAATCATCAAAGATATGACAATGAACTTACATCAACCATTTACACATTAAAATTCATTACAAGAGGGAATATGCTCTTAGATTATGAAACTACCATACATTATACATTATAGTCCCCAAAAGTATAGCCTAATCTAGAACATGATCAAAAGAGGAGGCTTCATCACCTCCCTAGAGAAGATTTAGTTACCCATAGGAGCAATGGAAGAAGGAAGAAGCTTGAAGACCTCCTCCATTTTCGTGCTCCCTTCTTCAAGCTTGAAGAACTCTCCCTCCTTGCTCTCTTCTCTCTCCTCTAATCTTGTAGAAAATGTAGGATGTCAAATGTGTGGCCTTTGGTTGCCTTTTGTCCTCCAACAAAACCCTCTCTCTCCTCCAAGGAACACCTCCAACCACTTCATAAAGAAGGAAGATGGCATTGAGGAAACCAATGTGCAAGTGGCTGAAATTGAGCCATTTTCGAGTGCAATCTGCCTGATTTTCGAGCACTCGAAGAGTGGTCTCGAGCACTCTAAATTAGTGTAATGTGCAACATGCTCTTCTTGCTCAGCACTGACCTACTTTGGTAAAACTGCTATAACTTTGTGCCCCGAACTCCGAATGATGATATGTTTGAAGATTTGGAGAGCTGATTCAGTTCTTTAAAAACTTTATGTTTTGATGAAGACCCAATTCTCAAGGTTGGTTGGTCGAAAATGGGGAGAAAGGCAGTACTTCAGTGCTGCCAGGCAGTTCTGCACACCTCTGTTAAGAAGATCGTAACTCTCTGCTCCGAACTCTGAATGACAAAAAGCTTGAAGATTTGGGAAGCTGATTCAGAGCTCTAAATCTTTCATGTTATGATGGAAGTCCAGTTCTTGAGTTTGCTAGGTCGAAAATGGCGACAAAAGTCAGGTTCTACTGCTGCCAGAAATTCAGAATTGGCACCCTTTTTGTTCAAAATTCCACAAGGCAACATTTTTGCTTCCTTTTTGCACTTTAACCTGAAAATGCATAAAAACATGCAAATGGAGTTAATCTACATAAAATAATCAATTAATGGACTTTGTTAATGTAATGTAGGGCGCTTGAATATACAGTATTCAGCGCTTATCACACCCCCAAACTTACATTTTGCTAGTCCCTTAGCAAAACCAAAATGCAAAGCTCAATGGAATGAAAATATGGGAATGCTATTACAAAAATATTCACCATGGCAAAGATAAACATAAACATAGCTCAAATACAACTTGAAACAGATAAAGAGCTGGAGACAGGATCATTGGGAAGACTACCTTGCATATATGAAGCATTGATACAAAAATTGGGAAAAACCATTTCAACATGCATGCATCAACATCATAGTCCATATAAATAATTCAATTGTCATCTCTTAAATGGAAATAACTCAAACTCCAGTGAAAGTGAATTGAATTCTCAACATGCGGCTTTTACTTTCTTTTCCAATTCCAAGGCACAAGTTTTCAAATCAATGAATTCCCCTTTACATGAAGTCCCTAAGGCATGATTTTATTTTCAAGGCAACTTTTGTTGCCTGTTGACAATTTATTGTAACTCATTAGCGAAACATAGAATGGTTGTGCAATGCTAAAGTCCCTTAAGCTTTCTAACCAACCCATGTAGCAAGCATTAGGCCAACAACTCCCAAACCAGATGGCTTTAGGGTGTTAAGTGTAGAGACACTCCAAAGGGCTTAATAGCTCAAGTTGGAAAGGCTACGAACTCTAGCAAACCATGTTTATTACAATTTTTTTTTTTTTTTTTAAATGACCGTGCAATGTTTAAGTCCCTTAAGCTCTCTAACCAACCCTTGTAGCAAGCGTTAGGCTAACAACTCCCAAACCAAATGGCTTTAGGGTGTTAAGTGTAGAGACACTCCAAAGGGCTTAATAGCTCGAGTTGGAAAGGCTACGAACGTCAACTGGTCAACTTTTCAATCAATTATTTATTTATTTATTTATTTTATATATATATAGATTCATGCCAAAGGTATTCATCTATCAGGTTCATCAAATCAGATTAACTAGGCCAAGGTCAAGGTCAATCAAGTTGCATGCCTCACAGTTAAGTTTCCAATGTGCATCTGTGCATTGTGAAGCTTATAAGAGTGTAAATCCAGCAAGAATCTAATTGAGGCATTTATACAGACTACATTGTATTTGCATGATCACTTGAATTTCAAATTTCTTTATTTTCAAAAATTTCTGAACTGCTTCTATACACAAGGTATTAAACATATGCTTTGTCTCCGACAAGTTCTAAGTTACACTATCATTGCTTTACAAAAATATGATACCAAAACTATGCCAAGAATGCTTTGATGCACCCCCAAACTTAAACTACACAGTGTCCTCAATGTGGGACATGGATGTAAGTTAGAGACAAAAATGACAAAGAGTATAAAAAGGAACAATAATACCCAGGGGGAGGAAACGTCATGGTGATACAAAAACCCCCAAACTTGAATTGGACTGCGTAACCTGGAGAGCATCATGAAGAACAAAAAGAAACAACCACAAACAGCATTAATAGCACAAGCATAAATACAGAAAAAGAATGTACCGAAAGTTAACAGAACAGAAAGAATTTGCATTTCAAAAAGAGTTTACATGATTACAAAAAGAGCTGTACAGGGATCATATCTAGTAGAGCAACCTATACATAGCAAATTCTTACAGCTCAAAAGGAAAACAAAAGATACAAGAGAAATAGTTACAAAGGAAACAAAAAGATAAGGTCCAGCACGCGCAACAAGCTACGATCCAGAGGGTAAACGGGCGAGGATGGAATGGAGGAGAGATTGAGTCTTACGCCGTTCAGCAGAAGCTAAACGATGTTCCTCAGCTGCGACACGACGGTCTTCAGCAGCAAGACGACGATCTTCTTCAGCACGTGAAGAAGTCTCACATAGAGTCCGAGTGTATGCGGACAAAGAATTCTCAAAACGATCCAGTCGCTCATGAATACCGGCAATGCTAGCCCGGATGAAAGCCTGGTCCTGGTGAGAGTCGACCGGAGGCTCTACCCTTGCAGCGGCTGCTGCGGTGGAAGCATCCTCAGAAGGAGGAGGAGGTGGAGCTTGGATGAACAAGGGGGCAGTAGGCTGAGGGTACTAGAATGGCTAAGAACATTGATCCACCGACGCTGGGTAAAAATTTTAATCTTTTCGCCTTTTGGTTCATGGGGAGGAACAATGAAACCCTTGTGCTGAAGGAGCCGAGTGATGAAAAACGGCAAAGGGAATTTCTGATTTTCAACTCGCGGAACCCGTGCATTATGAGCGTCATGCCAAAACTTCATAAATGTGGTCCAAATGAGCTCTGGGATGGAGAACCATTGGCCTTGGTCCATGGCATATAAGGCTTGCAAAAGGAGGCCCCGACGCTCGGTGCTATGCACCAAAGGGCAGACATTGTGCTTGAAGACAGTGTCAATGAACCAGAGGTGTTCCAGAAGATTGGTTTTGCGGATAAAAGACCGGGGCCTAGTAAGATCGTCAACAGTGCAAATGGCAGCGGCAATCTGCTCCACAGTTAATGTATCCGGCTCCTCATATAAATGGAGATTCTCACGATTGACAATGTCATCGGGGCACTCAATGGGGCAACCAGAAACCTGAATGATGTCAGTCATAGTGAAAGCATAGGTGGTGCCATCAATGGATGTAGTGAGAGAAATGGGTGGTTCTTCAGGGCATTGGAGATTTTGGTAGAAGAGGCGCACTACACGGGGGTAGGCAACCCTGGTAAGGGGCGCGTAAATGTGCTGCAGACGCCGGTTAGTCAATTCGGCGACATCCCACAAAGTAGTGGGTAGAATGTCAAAGGCATCCGTGAGCGGAAATGAGAGTTCGTAGTTGAGTTGTTTGCGATCCCAAGGATCATGTGGTCGCTCACGATTGACAGCACGGGCACCCGAAGAGGGTCTAGGAGGGCGAGAAGGACCGGCACGAGACATTTAGAGAGGTGGACTTGGTTGAGGAATTTCAGCGAACACCTGGCGTGCACCACAAAAAGGAGAAGGTGAAAATGAGTGGGGTCGATGATGAAGCCCAAAATTTTTGACAAGCAAACAAGCTCTATCATTAACAAATCAACAACAAAGCATCAACAGAACCAAACTCCAACATTACAAGCCCATCCTCCTTGTAAAACACCATGAATGAACAAAGGAAAAGAAAAACAAATGAAGAGGACACAGACCTGAATTTCAGTGTATTCGAGAGCAAGAAAGAATGCAGGAAGAGGGAGGTGAGATGATGGGGTGGTGGGGATGAGAGAGAGAAGGGGTGGGTTGGTTTGGGTGTTGATGATGTGGGTTGAGAAAATGGTTGAGGTGGGTGATGTTGAAGAGAGAGAACCAAGAGGGGTATGCATGGGGTGGTTCATGCATTGTGGGTGTTGGAAAGTGAGAAACCGAGAGATGGTGAGGGTGGATGATGGGAGATGAGGGAAGATTGAGGTGCATGCATGGGGCTTGCATGCAAGGGGAGTAAGGTGGTTGTGGGGATGGTGCCGAGAGGGGTGAGTGAGAGTGAGGGGGTATGGTTTTAAAAGAGAGAGAGAGAGGCTTGGTTCGAGCACTCGAAGGGTGTCTTCGAGTGCTCGAAAATCCAGCAGTGGGCTCAGCTGTTGGGTGTGTTAGAGTTCGAGCATTGGCGAGCACTCGAAGCTTGGCTTCGAGTGCTTGAAATTATTACAGAGAGGTGAGGGTTAGTTTGGTTGAAAGGGGGTGATGGTGAGTTGGTATGGTGGTGCGTTGGTGTTGGAGAGTGGTGAGGATAGAGAAATGGTGGGTTGTGGAAGTGGGTTGTTGTGCATGGTTTGTAAGCTGGGGTTGAGAGAGAGAGAGGAAGGAAGGTTGGTGCATGCATGCATGCATGGGGGTGTTGTGGAGTTGAGGTGTGTAGGTTAGAGAGAGATGAGGGAAGGTTGGTGTAAGGTGGTAAAGTGGTGAGGTTGATAAGGGTCGTTGAGGGCTCGGGTTTATGAGGTTGGTGAGGGTGGGTTTTGTTGGGTTTAGATGGAGGTTGCCGAGAGGGAGGAGATGCTAGGGTGAGGTTTGGTGTATTGAGAGGTGGTGGTGTGTGAAGTGGGGGTTGGTTGGGTGTTGGGGGCACGCATGGGAGGGTTGAAGTGGGTATGAGGGTGGCGAGGTTGGGATGGTGAGATGTTGGGGAGTTGGTGGAGGTTTGTTGGTGGCTGGTTGGTTGCTAGGTTGGCAAAGTGTGGTGAGGTGAAGGTGGTGGTTTCATGGATGGGTTTGATGCTGAAGTTGCATGCATGCATGGAGCTTGCATGCATGCATGCATGTCTTGGGGATGGGTTGTGTTGGTGGAGAGGAGGAAGAAAGGTGGTAAGGTTGGGGTGTAGAAGGAGGTGTGGGTTGCATGCATGGTAGTGGAGAGGATGGTGGAATGCATGGCTTGGTTGTTGGGATGGTGCCGAGAGATGAAATTGGAGTGGTGAGGTTGGATGGTTGTGGGTTGATGTGGGTTGGTGTTGGATGATGGTGAAGTGGAGGGGTTGCCGAGATGAGGGGGCATGGTTGTGTGGCTATGGAAGTTGGTTTGTGGTTGTAGGAGATGGGTGCTAAGAGAGAGAAGAAGGTTGGAGGTGAGTAGGTTGCAGGAGATGGTCCATGGTGTGCCGAGAGGATGAGGGTTGGTTGGTGGGTTTGAAATAGAGTGAGAGGCTAACTTTGAGTGCTCGAAAATGAGCCGGCGAGCACTCGAAATTAAGGCAGTGTCTCGGGTGTTTGGTGTAAGCAATGTCGAGCACTCGAAATGGGCTAGGCGAGTGCTCGAATTCTTGGCAGAGGGCTCGGCATGGTTAATGCATGAAATTCGAGCACTCCAACAGGAATTGAGAGTGCTCGAAAATGAGGCAGTGGGTTGGGTAGGTTGGTGCATGGAATTCGAGCACTCAAACTAGAATTTAGAGTGCTCGAAAATGGCGCAGTAGGCTAGGGGGTTGTGGGTTGAAAGCTGCAAGCACTCCAAAGGGACTTTGGATTGCTCGAAATGAGCACAGAAAGCTGGAATTTTGAGCATCATGGAAGTTGAATCTTTCATCCAACATGGATGTATGCAAAAAATTTTCATTTTTATGCATGCATGAATGCAAAAATTTTCATCATGGATGCATGCATGAATTTTTTATTCTTATGCATTGTGAATGCATGCAAAATTCCTATGCATGGATAAACTGTGTATACATGATGCAATTTGCAATTTGCCTGGATACATTGGCATGAAAGTTGAAATGTTGCATAGATGAAAAAAAATTGAAATTTTTCATGGAAACTTTTTTTCATGGAAATTTTTTTCTTTAATGATGCATGCATGAATTTCAATTGCATGGAAAAATTTCCAACTTGTACAACATCACACATAGCATGGATGAATGAAATTTCTGGAGAAATTTTTTTAAAACTTTGCAAATTCATTCTAATGTAATGCATGGATGGAAAATTTTGAAAACTTTTCAACTTCTTTCTAATGCATGGATAATTTGGAAAATTTTTCAAAATGTAGCACCTTTCCAACGAATGGATGATTTTGAGAAACCATGATCCAACAATGCATTGAAGATGAGAGGCTATGCATGTGAGAGCCATGTTGAAAGTCCGAGAAAGTTACCTGATAGAGCCAAAAACTTCCGGGAATGAAAACAAGAGTTGAGAAGGTCTAAGAAGCCAGTCTAAAAATGTGGAACACAACTTAAGATAGTTCCAGAGAAAGTTAAATTTTGGCATTTCTACACCGTTTCCCAGAAAATTTGCAAGGCACGAGCAATTTCAAAGAGAATGAAGCTTGGAAATTGAAAGAATTGCTTCCCTTGAGTTGCTAAATTTAATGTCGATAGCTAGACAAAGCTAGAGCAGGCACTAATCCTCATAAATTGGATCCATCAAGAGGACTTCCTCAACTTTTCGGGTTAGGATTGTGCCGTCAATGCAAGGCTTAAGCCGTTGGCCATTTACCTTGAAGAGTGATCCACTTGCAGGATCATGAAGTTCGATTGCTCCATGAGGAAAGACGGTAGTGATGTATGGACCATCCCATCTTGACCGGAGTTTATCAGGAAAGAGTTTCAAGCGGGAATTGAAAAGCCAGACCTTTTGTCCCGGGGCAAAAGACTTCTTGACGATGTGTTTGTCATGAAAAGCTTTAGTCTTTGCCTTATAAATTTTTGCGCTTTCATACGCGTCATTACGCAATTCCTCAAGTTCATTTAATTGCAACGCACGATTAGAGCCGGCTTGTTTGAGATCAAAATTGAACCTTTTTATGGCCCAATAAGCACGGTGCTCTAATTCTATCGGGAGATGACATGCTTTGCCAAAGACAAGTCGATATGGTGACATGCCAATGGGTGTCTTATAAGCTGTCCGGTAAACCCAAAGCGCATCGTTTAGCCTTACTGACCAATCTTTGCGGTCCGGTCTAACCGTTTTTTCCAAAATGTGCTTAATCTCCCGGTTAGAAATCTCTACTTGACCACTCGTTTGAGGGTGGTAAGGTGTAGCAACCTTATGAATGACAGAATACTTAGCAAGGACGGATTTTAGATAACGATTTCGGAAATGAGATCCGCCATCACTAATGATTACTCGGGGCGTACCAAAACGACTAAAGATGTGAGACTGAATGAAATGGATCACGACTTTATGATCATCGGTTTTGGTAGCCTCGGCTTCAACCCATTTAGACACATAATCCACCGCTACAAGGATGTACTCAAAGCCATAAGAAGATGGAAATGGTCCCATGAAGTCAATCCCCCATACATCAAAAATTTCAACAATTAAAATGTTAGTGAGGGGCATCATGTCTGTTCGGGACATGGATCCAAGTTTTTGACATCGTTCACACGATTTGCAAAAATTGTATGCATCCCGAAACAAGGTAGGCCAAAAGAATCCACTTTCAAGAACTTTGTTAGCGGTCTTTTTGGCACTAAAATGGCCTCCACAAGCAAGAGTATGGCAAAAATTTAGAATGCTTGTGGCCTCGGTTTCAGGAATGCATCGCCGTACGATTTGGTCCGGGCAATACTTGAATAGTTCCGGATCTTCCCAAAAGAAATGCTTGACTTGGGAGAAAAACCGGTCCCTCTCTTGTTTGGACCAATGAGCTGGAATTTTGCCAACCGCAAGATAATTGACAATATCTGCAAACCATGGAAGAGTAGAATGTGAAACTTGAAGAAGTTGCTCATCCGGAAAGGAATCACGGATGGTTGCGAATTCTGAAGATTTCTCAATAAGTAAGCGAGAGAGATGATCGGCGACAACATTGTTGGTCCCTTTTTTGTCCTGGATGTCAATGTCAAACTCTTAAAGTAAGAGGATCCATCGAATTAAACGGGGTTTTGTCTCTTTTTTCGCTAACAAATGCCTAAGAGCGGCATGATCTGAAAAGACAATGACCTTGGAGCCAAGAAGATAAGAGCGAAATTTATCCAAGGTGTACACAACGGCTAGCAATTCTTTTTCAGTGGTGGTGTAGTTCAATTGGGCATCGCAGAGAGTTTTGCTAGCATAATAAATGACATGCGGAAGTTTATCCACACGTTGGCCCAAAACCGCCCCTAATGAATAGTCGGATGCGTCACACATGATCTCAAAGGGAAGAGACCAATTAGGGGGTTTCATGATTGGGGCGGATGAGAGGAGAGTGCAAAGTTTGATGAAAGCTTCCGTGCAAGCGTCATCAAAATTGAACGGAACATCCTTGGCCAAGAGATTACACAAGGGCCGTGAGATTTTGCTAAAATCTTTGATGAAGCGACGATAGAATCCGGCATGGCCAAGAAAAGAACGGATTTGACGGACGGAATTCGGAGGAGGAAGATTAGAGATTAACTCAACTTTTGCCTTGTCTACCTCGATTCCCCGCTTAGAAATGACATGTCCTAAAACAATGCCTTCTTGGACCATGAAGTGGCTTTTCTCCCAACTTAGAATGAGATTCGTCTCTTTGCATCTTTGGAGCACAAGAGATAAATTTTTGAGACACAAGTCAAAGGAGGAGCCAAATACGGAAAAATCGTCCATGAAAACTTCCAAGAACTTTTCAACCATATCGGAGAATATGGACATCATGCACCTTTGGAACGTTGCCGGTGCATTGCATAGACCAAAAGGCATGCGTCGATAGGCAAAAGTACCAAAGGGACATGTGAATGTTGTTTTCTCTTGATCTTGGGGGGCGATTGCCACTTGGTTATAGCCAGAATAACCATCAAGAAAACAATAGAAGCTTTGGCTGGCTAACCTTTCTAGGATTTGATCAATAAATGGGAGCGGGAAATGATCCTTCCTAGTTGATGAATTGAGTTTCCGATAGTCAATGCACACACGCCACCCGGTGGTGGTTCGTTGTGGCACGAGCTCACCCGCTGAATTTTCAACAACGGTGAGACCGGATTTCTTGGGGACGACTTGTGTGGGGCTCACCCACTTGCTATCAGAGATAGGGTAGATGATTCCCGCATCTAGCAATTTGATCACCTCTTTCATGACCACTTCCTTCATATTTGGATTTAACCGGCGCTGGACCTCTCTAGTGGGCTTTGCATTATCCTCCATATGAATGCGGTGCATACAAATAGAGGGGTCAATTCCTTTCACATCTGCCACTGTCCAACCAATAGCTTCTTTATACTCTTGGAGCACCGCTAAAAGGTTGGTCTCTTGGTCTTTTTGAAGGTCCGAAGCAATGATGACCGGAAGGGTTTGCTTTGGACCAAGGAACACATACTTGAGATGGGCCGGGAGCGGCTGAAGCTCAAGTTGTGGCGGAGATAGCAATGATGGGACTGGAGGAGTGGTGGAAAGTTGGGGAAGTGGTTCTTTTGGAATTTTCCAAGGAGGTACATCCATGACAGCATTAATATCAAGCAAGGAATTGACTTCTTGAATGGCCTGATCAACATCAAAGTTTGAGAAGTCAAAATGGGACATGCAAGTTTCAAGAGGATCTTTGCTTAGAATGAAGGGGAGAGATTCTTCGACCACTTCATCAATGACATCCACAAGAAAACAATCATCCTCATTGGGTGGATGTTGAGTTGCATGAAAGATGTGGAGTTTGACTTGCATGTTTCCAAAAGCAATGTCCATCACCCCGGTTCGGCAATTAATTGATGCATTAGTCGTGGCTAAAAATGGCCTACCAAGGATCACGGGAATGTGCTTTTTTGGGTCATGGACCGGTTCCGTATCAAGAACCACAAAATCTACCGGGAAGTAGAATTTGTCCACTTTGATGATAACGTCCTCGAGAATACCTCGTGGATGCTTGACCGATCTATCGGCAAGTTTCAAAATCACGGAAGTCGGCTTAAGATCTCCCAAACCAAGTTGTAGGTAGACTGAGTATGGAATTAAATTCACACTAGCTCCTAAGTCAAGGAGGGCCCTCTCGATTTTGCTGTCACCAATGACGCAAGAGATTGTGGGGGCGCCCGGATCCTTATACTTCGGAGGAGTGCTGTGCTGAATGATAGCACTAACATTTTCAGTCAACCTCACCTTTTTTGGCAAATGATTTTTAGAAGTGCGCTTTTGAGTGCACAAATCTTTGAGAAATTTTGCATAGGGAGGGATTTGCTTGATAGCATCCAAGAGGGGCAAGTTAATCTTCACTTGCTTGAAAACTTCCCACATGTCTTGAATTTTACAATTCTTGTTTCCAAAATGTGTCGACTCTTGAAGACATTGAGGAAACGGAGCTTTTGGCTCTTAAGTAGTTTCCACATTTGGGGTGACATGTGTGGGATTTCCGTGAACGGTATTTGGACAAGAATTTGGATTAGAAGAGCTTGAATTTGGATTAGAAGAGCTTGGATTCAGATTTTTCAAAGGAGAAACTTCCTCACTTTTGTCTCCATCGACCTTGTTATCAACCACTCTACCACTCCGAAGGGTGGTGATAGCTTGAATTTGTTCATGAGTCGGCCCACTCGGAGGAGGGGTTTCGTCAATCACATGCATTCCTCTAGGATTTTTAAAAGGTTGAGAGGGAAGCTTGCCCTTGTCCTTTTGAAGCAATTGATTCACCGAGTTAGCTATTTGGCCCACTTGATTTTCGAGATTAGCTATGGATTGAGTATGAGAGTGAACCATTTGGAGAGTAGGCTGCAAGGATGTCAAGAGTTGCTTGTTGGCATCCATTATTTGCTTATTTAATGATTCCATCATTTACTTGTTTGCAGCTACTATCTCATCAGTTGGACACACAGGAGGTTGATTGGAGACATTTGGATTGTAAGGAGGACGGTAGCTTGAAGAGGCTTGGAAAGGTCTACCTTGATATTGAGAAGAGGGCTGATTTTGCGGCCCTTGGTTTTGGAATTGGGAATTTTGTGGGGCTTGTTGCCGCCACGAGAAATTCGGATGATCTCGCCAACCCGGATTGTAGGTGTTGGAATATGGATTGTTCCCGGGCCGCGAGAACATAGCATTAGCTTGCTCTTGGTTGGGATTGGGAAATTGCTCCGGTGTGGGGCAATCTTCCGAGAGATGGAATGGACTAGTACATGAAGCACAAACTGAACTTGCCGAATTTTGAGACAATGAAGGAGGAAGATGTGGTGCCATCAATTGGTAGAATTTATAAGCGATGGCATCCACTTGAGATGATTCCTCCCTTATTGATTTTGGTTGACAAGGGTTGGTGTTCTTTGTAATGGTTGCGGTCGGAGCCCTACGAGAATTATGTTGAAGTGAATTTTCGCTTAAATTCTCAAGTAGGGTCCAAGCCTCATCCGTATTCTTGGACATGAACATCCCACCACAAGAAGAATCAACCATGAATCTATGGGTTTCGATCAAGCTGGCATAGAAAGCTTGCACTAATTGCCATTTTGGGATCAAATGATGAGGACATTTTCGAAGAAGATCTTGTAGCCTTTCCCAAGTCTCATGGATTTGTTCTCCATCAACTTGAGAAAAGCTTAGAATGGAGCGCCTCATTTGGTTGGTTTTACTCACCGGATAATACTTCTTAAGGAATTCTTGTTGCAATTGAGCCCAAGAAGTAATGGAATTGGGAGCGAGGGAGTTCAACCAATATTTTGCCCTATCCTTTAGGCAGAATGGGAAAAGATGGAGATGAAGTGCATTGTCCGGAAAACCTCTCAACCGGATGGTCGAACAGATTTCAAGGAACTCATCAAGATGCTTATATGGATCTTCATTATCAAAGCCATGAAATGATGGAAGCATTTGGATGGTGCTTGATTTGATCTCATATTGAGCTGCATCTATGTTTGGCATTACTATGCAAGAAGGAGAAGCATAGGTGGTAGGAATGAAATGATCTCTAAGAGTCATTGGTTATACATTAGGAATTTCAACCCTTTCATTCCCCGGATTTCCTACGTTATCCCCCATTGTATTGAATTCAGTTTCAAGATCCCTTGTAAGAGTGGGTTCCCTAAGGTTCCGTCTAAAAGTTCTTTCAAGTGAATTTATATCAATAGGCGAGTCAAGTGTGGGTAGAGAGAGTGACCTACGGCCAAACATCAACAACAAAGCATATATTCAACAACACAATTCATCATCAATACTCCACATACGATGTTCCCTTTCTCCTCAATTATCAAGACAGAAAATAAATGGCTACGACAAGGACCGATGCTTGTACACGAAATTAAACAGGATAAGAGCCTCAACAAGGGCTTGCAAATAAATTAACTACTTCTAAACTTAACACATGCACGATATCTTACAATGTGAAACTAAAAGGTCAAGAAACTTACCTGGGGTCCTCTAGACTTACGCTTTGCTATCGTTCCCACGGCGAGATTCGAGTCCCTAGAATCTTACAACACGAAAATGGTCAAAACACACAAGGAATATTCACAAGACATAATATTAACAATCAAACTAAAATTAACCCTAGAACATTGGTCGCTAAACCGTATGCAAGTCCCCGGCAACGGCGCCAAAAATTGATCGGTTGATCAACTATACATCAACCTTTGCAATAGCACGAATCATTGTAAAATAGGGCTATTGGTCGGGTAAGTCGAACCACTGGGACTGCGCTAGTCTAAGGCAACCTAAATGTCTAGAATCATTATAGAGTGATGAGGGGTTTATAAAGGGTTTGTGTGTTTGTCACTAAACTAAGAAATTAAAATGCATAAAACAATAGATTGCAATGAAATTGAAGAAGTGAGATACAAGTAAAAAAGACTAGGGAGATGAATCCACACTACACCCTAAGTACATGCTATATTAGGTCTAAATTTTGGGGATAAATAGCGTATATGTAATGGTCAAGAAATATGAAGCAACTCCGTTGCTTAATAATCATCAAGAAGTTCACTTAATCAAAACAAGAATGATCCATCAAAAGCTACCATAGTTGAACTACTTAAACTAAGGTGTAGAATCAAATACACTATCTCAAGCAAAAGACCATCAAGCTTTCAATCAAATGGTGAAGCACATGAAGGTAGGAATCAAGTATAAACCATCAAAGGAGGTACCTAAGCAATGGAATATCAAGTTTCAAAATCAACATGCCTTGAAAAACATTCATAGTCTATATTTTCATTATCACTATGAAAATAAAAGCAATAAGATTGATCCAAGAATCATCAAAGATATGACAATGAACTTACATCAACCATTTACACATTAAAATTCATTACAAGAAGGAATATGCTCTTAGACTATGAAACTACCATACATTATACATTATAGTCCCCAAAAGTATAGCCTAATCTAGAACATGATCAAAAGAGGAGGCTTCATCACCTCCCTAGAGAAGATTTAGTTACCCATAGGAGCAATGGAAGAAGGAAGAAGCTTGAAGACCTCCTCCATTTTCGTGCTCCCTTCTTCAAGCTTGAAGAACTCTCCCTCCTTGCTCTCTTCTCTCTCCTCTCTCCTCTAATCTTGTAGAAAATGTAGGATGTCAAATGTGTGGCCTTTGGTTGCCTTTTGTCCTCAAACAAAACCCTCTCTCTCCTCCAAGGAACGCCTCCAACCACTTCATAAAGAAGGAAGATGGCATTGAGGAAACCAATGTGCAAGTGGTTGAAATTGAGCCATTTCCGAGTGCAATCTGCCTGATTTTCGAGCACTCTAAATTAGTGTAATGTGCAACATGCTCTTCTTGCTCAGCACTGACCTACTTTGGTAAAACTGCTATAACTTTGTGTCCCGAACACCGAATGATGATCTGTTTGAAGATTTGGAGAGCTGATTCAGTGCTTTAAAAACTTCATGTTTTGATAAAGACCCAATTCTCAAGTCTGTTTGGTCGAAAATGGGGAGAAAGGCAGTACTTCAGTGCTGCCAGGCAGTTCTGCGCACCTCTGTTAAGAAGATCATAAATCTCTGCTCCGAACTCCGAATGATGAAACGCTTGAAGATTTGGAAAGCTGATTGAGAGCTCTAAATCTTTCATGTTATGATGGAAGTCCAGTTCTTGAGTTTGCTAGGTCGAAAATGGCGACAAAATTCAGGTTCTACTGCTACCAGAAATTCAGAATTGGCACCCTTTTTGTTCAAAATTCCACAAGGCAACATTTTTGCTTCCTTTTTGCACTTTAACCTGAAAATGCATAAAAACATGGAAATGGAGTTAATCTACATAAAATAATCAATTAATGGACTTTGTTAATGTAATTTAGGGCGCTTGAATATACAGTATTCAGCGCTTATCAGCATTGCATTGTTAGCGTCACTTATAGTGTCACCTCTAGATTCGGAGATAGATTATTAGAGTCTTACCATTGTGGTAAGGGCTCACATTTCTTTTGAGATAGGTTGTTGTTGCATTGGTTTTTGGATTCAGTTTATGGCTAGGACTGGTCTTTCCTTTTACCTAGACACTCTAGGACACAACGTCCATAGGGTTCATTGTTGCATCATTTTATCTTCTGTAGTTTTATTTACTACCATGTTAGTAGTATGATTTATAATATTTTGATGCATGAGTAGGTGGAAGTGTGTCCACATTGCTTTCTTGTTGTGTGGCATTAGCATGCCTTCTTTATATGCTTAGAGATGCCATGTTGTTACTATTTTTTAGTGATATGATTTTGTGCTTACGTGGAGATGTGCTGCATGTACCCTTGATTTTATCTATGTGAGTAGATATACTTACTTGGTGGTTGCATTTCCTTGTTTTGTGCACGACTTCCATGTTTGGTTTTCCCTTTTTGCTCCTTTTTCGTATTTGCCATGGTGACATTTGTCGGAGAATAGGGTTTATCCTCTTTTCTTGGTTCGAATAAGGGACTTCACAAGGAGTGAGTCTCTTCTCTTCTTTGCGTTGTGCACAACTTTGGGGTTGGCTGGTCCGTGAGGATCACCATTGTCGTATTGAGTCCTCGGTGACGATTTGGTTAATTTTGGTTGACTTACTTTAATATAGGGGGTGAAGTCTTTAACCTTATTGTCTTTTGTTTTAAAGACAGAGTCATGGTGTTGTCCTTCTTAGGACTGGTGGTTTCCTTTCTTTCGTGTCTTTCCTTGGGGAGTTTTTACCGTGGTTGTTAACGGAGTTGTGGTGATCAGAGTGAGTTGATTGGTGTGAAATCATTTTACGGGGACTTGTGTCCATTTGATTGAGGATTTGGTTGACTCGTTGTGTGAGTTTGACGCTGTTTAGGGATGTCTTTTGGAGACTTGTTTTAGTTTTGATGACCTAGACGTGGTTGACTCTTAGGAGAGTTTTTGGAGGATCGCCATTGGATTTGTCTTGTTTGTGGAGTTTTCTCATCTTAGTTATGAGTAGGCACAGTTTTGAGGAATCGTAGTTCTATTGGTTATTTATGGATTGATGGAAATTGAGGAATTTTGATTTAGCTTGGTGATGCCAAACACAGTTTTGAAAGACTCGTTTTGTGACCTTGGTTGTCAGGATTTTGATGTGTGTGCCACTTGGTGGACTTGTATTTCAAGGATTTAGTTATCCATGATAGGGATGTGGATCTAATGTTTGACTATGATGTGGTCATGTAGTTGATCTATTTCAGGGAGATACGAAGGACTTTTGATGAAATGTCTTATAGTGAGGTTCGTTTTGATTTCTGGAGGTTTTGATTGCTTTTCAGGCTTTAGATTCTTGATTGATGTTGTTAATAGGCGTATTTTAAGACATTAGAGACGTTAGTTTTGTTATATTGTGGACTTGGGGCCTTAAGCATAATGGTGCCTATGACATTGTTGTTAGAGTTTGGGATTAGACGGG
Source organism: Cornus florida (assembly GCF_030987335.1). Taxonomy (NCBI): domain Eukaryota; kingdom Viridiplantae; phylum Streptophyta; class Magnoliopsida; order Cornales; family Cornaceae; genus Cornus; species Cornus florida. The sequence continues at coordinate 52,042,349 of NW_026775574.1, read as the reverse complement.
ATGGTCTGGAACGTCCTTGGACCATATTCTAACTCTCATAGATTCCTAGTTCCCATATTGCTTTTGGCCATGATCGTTTTGCGACATTGATGTCATTTGTTTCGAGAGGTTTCATGGGTAGACCTAGTAGGGGGCAGTTTATGAACTAGTGCCTTATACTGTCATGCTACCGTACAAAGTTATGTGTTATGGGTGAGTGCTAGTTGTTGTCGATGCTACCTTACTGACGAGTAAGTGTGGGCAGGCACTAGGCACTATCATTGCTACCACACATTTGAGTATGTCGTGGGCGGGTTCTTGTCGCTATTCGTACTGCTACATCATCTTTGTTTGGTACTTTGATTTGATACGTCGCTATTTTGGAGCTCTTTTGGTGGTTGTTTTTGGTTCCTTATGATGGTTCGTCAAGAGGGATGCTTTCAATTGTTGTCATCCGTTCCCTTGTCTAACCTTGGGTTCTGTGTGTGAGTTCGGACTTGTCGTGTGGCCGCGTGGTCACTTTCCTTTTAAGAGGTTGTCCTGTCTTGAGCACGTGGGTGCGAATGACAGTGGCTTCTATGTTGTCTTTCAGTTTTGGGATTGGTTTTGTAACTTGTTGTGTGGGATACTCGAAGATGTACTCCGTAGTTACCCTGGTTTTGTCTTTTGTTTTGTTAGGGCTGGATTTCGGGGACGGTTGTAATGACCCGGTCATTTTCCTTCCTTTCCTTTTTATCAGATTTTCACAGATATCTTTTTTTCCGTTAATCTTTTCTTTTCTGAGTTCGGCTTCTCGTCACTTAGTATCATCTTGAGTACTCAAGAATGGTTTCCGATACTCTTTCCTTTGGATTGACGGCTTCCTTTAAGGATCGAGTCATTTTCACATTTTTACCTTTGTGACACTATTCACTTTTCGTCTTTTTCCCATTTGTCACTTTATTGGCACAACCTCACTTTTCGTGTTTGGATTTGATTCCAGTTTTGCATGCATCCATGATATTTAAATTCCATACTATGTGTATTTTCTATCTTTTGTGGAAAAGCATGTTATTTACTTACTTTTACGTAAAGGGCATGAATGCATAGTTTATTTGGAAACGTTCTTGATTTTTGGGGTTTTAGAGTAATTATGTAAAGTAATTATTTTTCGTCTTAGGGACCATTTTGTAATTTAATTTTGAAGATATTTTCAAAAAGGACCTTTTCTGCAATTTCTGAAAAGTGTGACAAGTGTCACACTCTCATTTGTCCACTTGTTGACATTTGTGTGGGGACACTTTGATGCCTTGGATGATGACATGTGGAGGGTGGAGATTCACCCACTTGTTGACCTAGGATAGGTGCACTTGTTGGCTTGGATGGTTGACAAGTGTTGGCTTAGGATTAAGCCTAGGAAGGAGCCATGGATTGGTGGCAAGTGTAGGCACCAAATTAAGTCTTGCATTGTGTGTGTGAGAGAGGTAGTGCAAGAGCACATAGTGAGTGAAGGATTACTAGATCATCCACTCACCATTTTTCACTTTCATCTTTTTCATTTCCTTATTCTTTAAAACCCTAACCTAGCCACCACTAGAGGAAAGCTTGGTTAATAGCTTAATTCTTCATTTTGGCCTCCTTCCACTCACCTTAGACCATTAACCTTGGGAGACAAAAGTTTTCTCTCACTCTCCTCTTCAAAATTGTTTTGTTTTTCATTTTTGAGTTTGGTTGCTTGGGATTATAGAGATTCAATTCTCTATTGAGGTAGGGGGTATTATAGTTTATTATCTATGGGTTTTTCTTGCTTTTGTATTGAAATACAAGTTGTATGCATGTCTTATGTTAATTTGAGAAATTAATGATTTATCATAGCTTGCATATAACTCATTTTAGACTTGGTATATGGCATGGCCATGACTTGATCTTTGTTGTATATTAAATTGGGATGATTTAAATGAGATTTCAAATTTAGAGATTTAATGAATTTTATTTGATTTAAATTCTAGTTAATTGTGTTTTGCTTCTATCCCAATTTAGACTTGATAAATAGTATGACCATGACTAAGTGCTTGTCATATATTAATTTGGGATTATTTGAATAACTTTTAAAATATAGAGATTTAATATATTTAAATTAATTAAATTCTACATGATGATATCTTGCTTATCTTGCACTTTTGATTTGATATATGTGATGACTATGCTATGCCCTTTAACATATATTAATTTGAGGTTATTTAGAATTGATTTGAAATCTAGAGAATTTAATTATTTTTTTTAATTAAATTCTATCTAAATGTTCCATAGATTTAATTATGTTTTAGAAATTGTTTCTAAGTATAAATCATAGATTTAGACTTGTTGTGCATTCACTTGGTTGTGTTTTGAGCATTGAATAACATTGCTGTTAAATTTATATTCATGAGAACTTGTTTCCAATATTGAATATATGATTAACTTGTGTAATGAATTGCACACTTTGTATCTGACGTTATATATGCTATTTTGGAATTGAAACTCTAAAGCATGGATTATGTGGTTTCAACCTACTTGTGCATGGAAAGTGATTTGCATCATTTAATTGTGTATAAGTTGTGAACTTACTTGTTGATTTTGGAGTCACTTGGGACATTGATAAGAATTGGTGGCTAGGGTTTGGCTCTAGTATGAAGACAAGAGTCCTCTAAGTTAATTATACGCGCGTTGGGTAGGTTGCCCAGGGTTAGTAGCCCAAAAGTATCCCTGTGTCAGTTTGATCCGAATGATGTACAAGTATATCCACCTTTGTTGATTTTGCATTCAATTCTAAGTTGACAATCATATTTAATTGTGACTTGTGGTTTTGGTTATTGGCGATTTAATGTTGTTAAGTACATTTGTGCATTATGATTTTTAACGAATCATCGCATGTTTTTAATGTTGTAAGTACATTTGTGCATTATGATTTGTAAGGAATCATCGCATGTTTTTAATGTTGTTAAGTACATTTATGCATTATGATTTGTAAGGAATCATCGCATATCTTTGATGTTGTTAAGTACATTTATGTTAAAATGTTCAAATGTAGCTTAGGAATGATACTATAGATTCATTTGGAACAAAAACGTTAGTTGGCATGACCCACTTTTGTCGTTTTCTTATTTTAGATTTCAAGTTGATAACTTTGAGAATCTATATCTTGTTGCTTTGTATAGCATGCTCTTATATCATTTGGAATTGTATGAAGGATGTGATTTATGCTAGAAATGATCTAAGTTAGCTTGGGATGCTCCCTGAGTCTCACATTTGACATAGACGTTAGGTGGCATGATTCTTTTGAATTGTTTCATGTTAATGTATTAATCTTGTAAAAAGTTGAGTATATGCATGCTCATTTCCTACGAGTAACTTGTTTACTCACCCCAAAGTTATCGGCTGATTTGTCAGGTACAGATGCCTTGGTTTGGGATGCGCCATATCCCTGGATCATTGCGATGAATTGAAGTTCGTTAAGTGTATTCTTGTTCATAATTCTTGTAAAGGTTGGCTTGAAATGCCACTTGTAGCCTTCTATGTCAAAATGAGTATATTTGATTTTAAACATGTAATTTGTACATAAGTACACTCTTTACAATGTATTTGACATGTATGAGATGAGGTCGGAGGCCAATGACATGTATCTTGTATTCTATGTAACTTTTGACTTCATGGAATATTGTTGAAATATTGAAAAATATCACGTCATTGCTTCACCATGTTTGTATCGGGTGTGGGAATTCAATTTTGATTCTTTCATAGGGTCTCATTAATCATGCATAAAGTGTGGCCAAGGGCCAAACAGTAATTTGAAACTATTTTATAATTTTAAGTTTCAAAATTTCCTTTTCATAATCATTTTCGTCATTTTGGCTGTCAAGGGGTCGGATTTTGCATCGGCGGTATTTTTAAGCTGTGGATCATTGTAATATGTCCTAATAGGTAAGTTACATCTACGTGCATGATCGTTTTCGGGAAAAACACGTTCGTTGGTGAAATGAGCTTCCTATGGATTTATTTAACATTTTTGTTGAAAAATCTTGCTTAAGGGCATTTTGGGGATTTTCTTTGGGAAATAAATTCTTGTATTTATTCCATCACATAGAAAATGTGATTTTAGGTTGAGTTTCTTAATGACATTCGGAAAAATGTCATCTTGGTGTCGAAAACCGTGTTTCAATCTCATTTTTCTGTTTTTTCTACTGTTTGTGCTGTTTGGTTCAATTCTGGGTTGGTTGAACCGGTTCAGAGGGGCTGAACCGGTTCAAGATGTGACTTAGGTCCAATATGGATGTTCTGCCCATGTTGAACCAGTTTAAGCAGGTTAAACAGGTTCAAGTCTTGCAAAACCTTTTTGCAGGTTCAGCTTTGGCCTTTCAACTTTGAACTCTCGTAACTTCTTCGTTTTAACTCTGAATTGGTCCGTTCTTGAGTCTAAACTGATTGCATAGAAGTAAGATTTCTAATGGTACCAATTTAAGTTTTAGATTCTTATCCTACCTTAATATATCCTTAATTTAGTGAGAGGGTGTCAGATTTGGTTCGAACCAGGATAGGGTTCATTTGGGATTTCACTTCCTTTGGCCTTGGAACTTCATATGAAGTTACCAAAGAATGTTTTTGGATGTATTTTTTTTTAATCTCATTTGACTTGTTGGAAGTCAAATTCCTTCCTCTTCAGGTAAAATGACCATTTTACCCTTGGTCCTTCTTTTGGTAAGGTTTTGATACCCTTGTCTTCGTTTTGCTTTCGTTGAGTCTTGAAATTCCTCAAAGGGCCGTTCTTGTGTCTTAGGGATGACGTACATCTCTAAGGACTTGTTTTTGTTTTGCTTCCGCATTTTGGATCCGCTTCGGGTCATCACAGGACACATTGGGTTGAAAAATGCAGGGTCGTCACATTTTTTACTTGTTTAACAAAAGATGATGTGTTTTATTTTTATTGGACCACGTAAGCAGTGAGGATATTATAGATCCTCACTAGTGAGGATCTAAGTATTGTCCTATATATATTGCAACATGCCCATGACTTGAAATCTTGGCTCATTCCTAATATGGTTTATATTTCACATCCTTAAGTGAATAAGAGAATGCTTCACTGAGTGGAACCAAAATTATACAAGGATAGAAAAAAAATTCTATTAAGATAAATTAATAATGTGGAAGCAATAATAGCAAATTTGAAGGGGAGCTATGAGAAAAACATTTTACTTACCATGAATTTGGAACTAAACATTATTTAGGAATTCCATGAAAATTTTGATGATCTTTCAAATATTCTGTCATTCATTATTGTGGCTGCAATTTCTATAATGGAGCGGATCAATTTTTAGGCACTGTTTTGTGAGATATAACATTTGTAATTGACTATTTTCTTTGTCGAAACTTATCCGATCAAGTTATAATTGTGTTTTACTTTGAGTCTCAATGTCGGAAGCGGAACAACAAGTGTAATCAATGTGCTTTTAACTTTGGTCTTAACGAAAACATCATATTAGATAAGGTATGTTAGTGAGGATAATTTACTGTAGAAAAAGAAAATTGATCTCCTAAGGCATAACACACCTCTAAGACACTAAGATGACCTTCCATGAGATCAAGGAACTCAAAGGAAACAAAAACGTGGGAGCAAAGGATAAACCTAGGTCTCTAGAGATACAAACCATCCCTAAGACACCAAAGTAACTTTCCATGAAGTCACGGAACTCAAGGAAATAACTGGAAGCGAAAGCTAAGATAAAAAGGTTAAATGATAACCTATGGCACCAATGACATCCGGAGGAATGAGATTTAGTCCAAACTAGACCACGTACGCCATTAAATAGCTTGAACAAGATCAACAAGGTCAAGTGGGAATGAATGAAACAAGGTTAACCTGTATAGGCAACAAACCAAATAAGACCCACAAGACAACTCAATTTCGGTCTACCAAAATGGAGCTTCGGTCTACCGAAATGATTTAGGAAGAGAAAGGGAAATGACCTTCAGTTCGGTCGACCGAAATGACAAACCAGTCGACCGAAATAAGCCTCTACAGTGGAAAAGGCTACTGGAATTGGAGTTTTTTTTATGAACAACTGAAATCCAAAGAGGTTCGGTCTACCGAACTAGCATTTCGGTCGACCGAAATGGCTCGAGAGTGTGCACCTGAACCTGTTATGCACCAAAGATGAAGAAAAGACTCTAAGTCTTATTTGAAACTCCCATGGCTTGATCAATATGCATTATATGCTAATGTGTGATGATGTGAACATGCACGCAAGTGCAAAAAGACATTTAAGACACATCCCAATGGTCCGCGGCTTCAAAATGTTAAGAATGCAAAATATGACCTCTCAACGGCCAAAATTGCCTATATATGCTATAAATGAAACCACAATGCAAAACCTAGAATGAAATGGTGTTTGGCCCTTGGCCACACCTCAAACATGATCATAGAAATCATATGAAAGAAGAAGAACGGAATTCCCACACCCGATGCAAAAGTTATCCAACAATGACTTAGCATTTTTCAATATTTTCATATTAAACCTTGAAAACGAAAGTGCATAGGATACAAGATACATGTCATTGGCCTCCGACCTCATCTTATACATGTTGAATACAATGAAAAGAGTGTACTTATGTACACATTACATAAATGAAATCAAAGAATACAGGTTTGATACATAAAGCTACCAAATGACATCTCATGCTAACACTTGCATGAAATGGAAACTTGAAGCTACAAGTCATCCACGGAGCGATGAGCATCACGAACCAAGTCTTTGTACCTGAACAAATCCCCTAGTAACTTCGGGGTGAGTAAACAAGTTTACTCGTAGAGAATGAGCATGCATGGACTCGATTTCTTTCAGATTTTTAGACTGACATGCAATAGTTCAAAAGGGTCATGCCACCTAATGTCTATGTCAAAGGTTAGACTCAAGAAGCATCCTAAGTTACCTTAGAACAATGTCAACAAGGATCATGATACATATACATGTATGAAACAAGTCAAGGTTGGGATAATCCAAAGAACTCGAGGAGTTTATAATTTAATATGAATTACATTATCAATGTAATTGAACAAGATTGGAACAATCATATAACGCGACAAGAAAGGTGCTTGAATACAAGGGTTACATTATCAATGCAATTTACATGATTAGGACAATCCAATTATCACGATATGAGTTATACAAGAAACCAAGAACAAGGCATAATACCTATGCAATTTACATGACTGGAACATACCAATTAACACAACAAGAAGTAACACACGAAGTCATGAACAAGGCATAATATACATGCAATTAAACAAGGATGGGACATTTCAGGAAACACGAAAAGAGTTATACATGAATCAAGAACAAGGCATAATATCTATGCAAGTAAACAAGATTGGAGCATTTCACATACACAACAAGTTTTAAATCTTCAAGGAATAGCACTTGAAATTTAAAGGAGTGAAATCAACCAATGTGCAAAACTCGGATATCGCCTGGATTAAAACCGTACTCTTGAGATCACTTTAGGGCTACTAACACATGAGTACCTTTCCCCTAGTGCGCACTATAAGATAGGGAGATCTCAATATCTCCCGTACTAGAATCAAGTCCTAGCCATGTCAATTCTTGATTGATATCCCAAGTTCCAAAATCAACAATTTGTGCAACCAAGATTGTATCAAAATACAAGAAATACATTAACCACGTTTCATGCACAACCAAGATTTTGGAATACACAAGTCATGCCCTAAGTTCATCAACTATAATGGCATGTGAAATGTCAAGAAATCATAGTATGCATCTATATAGATTAGAACCAAGATATATAGCACATAGAATCCATTGAAGTAAATACACCACAAGTATAAGATTAATGATTTAATTATTTGCTAAGCAATACCTGAATAATTAAATCATTTCAAGACAATTAAACAAGTTCACTAAACACATTAATCAAGTTAAGATACAAGAGTTTACGATGCTTGATAAAAGATACAAGTTTATGAAATACAAGTGCACTTCATAAGTTTAACAAGAATTCAACATCAAGGCATAATTAACACGATGGAAGCATATAAGGAAATTTAATCTACTTCAGAGATTAAATTAACAAGATTACAAGGCAAGTCCAATGTTGAGTTACAAGTTCATTCTAAGCAAGATACAACCATGTGAATTAAGTTCTATACAAAGGAATTAATTAAATACAAGTTTCAAAACTTATCCGATTATTCTCGATTTGATACATGTGAAGGAACTTTTCAAGGAAATCATGAATACAAGGTTAGAAACTTAATTTAGCTCATGGAACCATTGAATGGATTTTAATTAATTCTTTTAATTAAAATCTCTAGATTTTGAAATTCATCTAAATGATCTCAAATTAATGTATGTTATACAACATGCCCAGATTTGATTTAAGAACATGATACAAGTACATTTCATGCAAGGTACGGCCATGAGTATTAAACTTTAATACTAGAAAAATAATAAATGAAAGTTTTCAAAACCTAATCAAATATTCTAGATTTAATATATGTGAAACTATATGACATTCATATCAAGAATATCAAGTCGAAATTTCAATGGAGTGAATAATACACTCGGGATAAATTAATTAACCAATTAATTAAATATTCTCTAAATTTTAAAACATCTCCGATTACTCTCAAATTCATCTATGTTGAAGAGCATGCTAGGGCCTAATATAATATGCTAACACACATTGATTTCAAGCTAGTTAAGGCCATATGATTTAATCTTTCACTTAAGATAAATATTAAATAAAACATTCAATACTTATTCAAATGCTCTCAATTTAATATATGTCAATGAATATATCAAGGGGTAATATTATATTATGCCACATGGTTAAACAAAGTTATGGGTAACCGGGAAAATCAAATCTCATATAAGAAAATAAATAAATAAAATCTCTAGATTTGATATCAAAGCATGGAAACAAGTTGTATATGCATCACAAGCATGCAATATAACAAGAATCATAAATTATAACACCCCCTACCTCAATTTGAGATGAAAATCTCAAAAGCCCACCGAAATGAAACGGCTCCGAATCCAACGATACTCCTAGGTTTTATCGGGGACAACGTCGTAAGCATTAAACTCCAAAGAGGACCTACCAAAATCCTAACTTGAACTCAAACCAGAACTCAGAATTTGGCCAAAAATGGGTTCTAATAAGGGTGAAAGGTTGAGCATGTCAAGGGGAACATAAAACACTAAGGCCGAAGACTTTTCACCAAGGAAAAGTGGTCCAAAAGAGGAGAGAGAAGGTGGCAGCCATGGCTGCCATGGATTCCAGCTAGAAGAGAGGAGAGAGAGAGAAAAATCTGATATTTTCTCTTAAGACCTCCTATTTATAGTAAAACCCTAAAAGTGCCCCGAAAGGGTCCCGCCGGGTCCGAAAAAGTGGATTTTGAGCAAACACGCTCAACGGCAAAAATTCGTGAATGAAAAAGATTCGAAATGAGAAAATATAAACAACGGAAGAAACGGCGTCGAAAACCAAGTCCCGAGCAGAGAGATATGCCCCGAACAAATTCAGCGGTAATTGGGGCGAGAAACCCTAAAACTAGAGAAAAATGACCAGAAGGAAATTCTAAGAGTACAAGACTTGACAAAATGTGAAAATGAATCCCGTATGAGGATCCAAGCTCCAGACGAGACATTTTTGCAATAACTTTCGTTAATTACACAATGACCCCTCCAAAAAGGGTTAACTGCACTAATGACTCAGAATGAAAATATCTTCCAAAAATATTTTCTTAAAAACCCCTGAAATAAAATATCTTCAAAAGATATTTATGAAAAACACCCCAAGAAAAGAAAAAGATTCTGAAAAATTGTGCATCCATGCCCCTACGGACACCAGGAGTAACTAGAGTACTTTCTTGCAAAAGTAAAGATACGTATTTCGTGGAAACCACGTAGGATGAAGGCACATGAAGTCAAAAACTAACTCCGAGCATGAAAAGTGAGGTTGTGCCAAAAACTGACAAACGGGAATAAGACCGAATAGGGAAAAGGACGAAATAGGGAAAATGACAAAAAGTGAATAGTGTCCAAAAAGTGAAAATGTGAAAATGACTCGGTTCTCAAAGGAAGTTTTCAATCCATACGAAAGAGTCTCAGAAACCATTTCCAAGCACTCGAGATGACAATAAGCGACGAGAAACCGAACTCAAAATAGAAAATTAAACTGAAAAAAATTATCCGTAAAATTTCAGGAAAAAAGGAAAGGGAGGAAAATTACCGAGTCATTACAATTTATGTAATGATCCACTCCACCATATGATATGATATTGTAGAGACTGGTTCCTTTTTCATTTTTTTGATTTTTTTTTTCCGTTATTTTTTCGAGTTTGGGTTTTGTCGGACCGGGTTGAGTCAATTGCTCGGCAATAGTTCCCGACACTTCTTTCATTTGAGATTTGTATTGTACTTGTTTTTATTACATCTTTTATTATTTTGGGTTATTTATGCTATTATGTTTGACGACATTTTCATTTTTGGGGGCCGTTGTGAGAATTTTTTTTGGAGAAATTTTCATTTGGGGCAATAGCGTGATTATCTTTTTAGATATTTTCTAGAAAGGACTTTTGTGCAATTAGGAAAAAGTTGTGCAAGGTGTCACTTGTTTATTGGGCAAGTGTTGGCATTTGTTTGGGACATGTGGTGGAGTAGGATGATGACATGTGGAAGGCTAGGATTAATGTGTGTGTGTGTGAGAAGTAGTGTAAGATATTGTATTAGAGATTGTATCAACTTTTGTCTTTAATCTTTTTCCTCTAAACTTCATCTTCTTCCTCTCTCAAACCCTCCTTCAGTGTTGTCCAGGCTTAGAGCTCACTTTACCTCACCTTCCACTCACCTTCTTGACTTGCCTTATGAGAGAGTATTGTTGGGGAGACTAAGGGCTACATAACCCTTGTCCCTATTTTTCATTTTTTGATACATTTGAGTGTGGAGTGGCATGGACCTTTGATTCATCTATTGCCATAGAAGGGTTTTGTGTTGGCCTTGCTAAAGGCCATCTTCCTATCCGATTAGATTTTCATTGGGATAATTCTTGAGATTTTAAGATTTACCCAGGTTTAGATTCTTGAGTTGCCAAAAGAGGATTTGTCGTTCTTCTTGTTGTCCTCGATGTAACCCTTAAGTTGTGTCACCTTTGGTGCGATTTCATTTGGTGTCTTTGAGGTTTTCACCTCAATGTGAAGTAAGGGTGGCTTATGCTTGTAACTTGTATATTCTTTGGGTTCTTGTGGATGTAGGGGATTTGTAAGGCATGATTGATTGTTACTTGTATATCTGAGCCATGTTTAATTTAACTATATTTGTGTTATGTATCATGCTAAGTGCTTGTAATGCCATTTAATTTAATTGTGGTTGAATTGGGGTTTAATGATATCAAGCATGATATATATATGTGGGAGGAAATTTGGGTAATTGATTGTTTTCTTTTGGTCTAACCATGATTTACACTGAGATAGAGATAGTATGCGTATTGGTTTGTATATATGTTAGTTCACACTTTAAAGATTGATGGTTTGGCTATTTGAGTAGTCTTGGATTCATTTTGGCATTGAGATGCATTAAGGTATATTTTATCATGCGTGTGTTATGGTGTGTGTGCCATTTTGGCCATGGGTTTATTGTGGTTATCATTGGGTTCATGAGTGCATTGGGTGCGTAGCACGACATTCATGATATATATATACATTTGATGGATAAATGCTATCAATAGTATGTGGAAGGGCACTCAATTATTTGATGAATATATGTTATCCATAAAGTGTGAAAGGGCATTCATTTGTTTCTAGGTGCAGAATTTGATTATGGCACAACATCATTTTTAGGTGCGGAATTTGATTCTGGCACAACATCATTTTGCATCACAGAGTTACATGTGTGAGTTGCATCATAGTGAGGTTTATGGGTTGTGTTGAGTTCATAATTCATTAGATTATGTGGATTTCGTTATGGTTATAGTTTCGTAGTAGCCATTATGTGATAATATGCCTTACTCGGTTTACGGTTTGTTGTGTGTCTTGTATACACAAATTTTGTATCTGCAAATTAAAGAACGAAATAGGGAGCAAATAAAAATTTATTAATTTATAAAAATTCAAGTACAATCCTCTGAGGTATTCTTTGCAAAAGAAAGAAAATATCCTCTGATTCGATCTCCTTTGTTGATTGGATCCAAGGGTTGTTGGAGCTTGATCTTGAATCGGGCTATTGATAATATTCTTCAAGTATTTGTAGTTGAGGAAGACCGCCGATGATTTCTGATCTAGAGCTGACGAAGCTTGATCTCGAACAGTGTTGTTTAGTGATTCTTCAAACTTGTTGAATCGCAAGGAAAAAACAACACAATTTTGATGTGATTGTTATTCTTTGTTGAATTTGAGGAAGAACGACACGACTTTGGATTTGATGTGCTTGTTGTTCTTCATCTTCAAAGAATTTGTTGAATTTGTGGAAGAACGGCACGGCTTTGGTTGTGCTTGTTATTATTCTTTTTCAAAGATTAAGTGTTGGGGATAAATGTCAGCAGAGCTTCTATATTTTACCATGGAATTCTGAACTTATGAGTCTTTGAATTTTTACACCTCTGAATTTCTGGACTCCTGGTCTCTAAATTTTTGCACACCTTCCTCCTTCCTCCATGCCTCTATTTATAGGCTTCTTGGATTAATAGGATGATGACATGTGTCCTTTTTTGATAAGGACATAATTATAACAAGGACGGGCCGGTTATATTGTGATAATTATCCATAAAAATAATTATTCCAAATATATTTTATTAAGAATAATTATCTTTTTATTTAATCACCTGTGTTGGGCTTATTAAATAATTTAACTTGACTAAGTTTGGGCCAATTAAATAATTTAATCAAACATGGGACCCATATTTGATGGGTTAATTTGTCAAAACAAAAGTCAATGAAATTTTAATGTCTACATGTCTCATTTGATGACTTCGTACTTTGGATGCATGACTTGTTTATGTGCCTACTTGAGTTGAGTCAGACTATCATGCTACATAAATTAGAGTTAGGGTATATGATCCCCTTCCATTTCACGAAACTTAGGCTTTAGGTTGTATGACCTTTCATCTTTGGAATGTTGATCATTTTTGCATGTCCTTAGGGATTCCGAAGGATGCATTTACTTATATAATCCATTCTTTACTGAGTGGTTGTGCTCACCCCCTATTATAGAAACAATTTTCAGGAATGGCGTTGCCTTGGATAATCCTAGAGTCGAAGATTCACCTTGGGACCCACTTTTGGATTTATGTCTTCATTTCTAATTTGAATGTATTCTTCATATATGAGAGTTTATGTGATACCCCCTGATTTCGGAACACGGGTTGATCAAGTTTGAGAACAAAACCAGGAGATATCAAAAACAATTAAAGTATTTCAAACAAGCATAGAGTACAAAAAGAAATAAAAAGAATAAATAACTCGCTGAAGGAAAATCTATTAAACAATAAATCCATTAATAATTCTCCAATGGTTACAACTTGGGAATCTTGTAATTCAAGGACCCCTAAAAACACTACCCAATAATCCAGTCAATTATATAAAAAAAATAAGTCTATCATCCTACTTTGAAATAAACTTAAACAATAGATAAGTCCTCCAGTTGCGGATCCTCAACCTTGAGACTTGGACCTCTAGTAACCTGCCCTCCTAGAACAGCTACACAAATTTCATGGTGGTAGATTTTTGCTTTTTTTCTTTTGTTTAGTTAACTATGTAAGCTCGAACCAGAAGGCTTGGGCTTTCCAGTTTATGCTAAAGAGGTTCGCGGGGAGAGAGTGCTGGACCTTGTCATGGTGAGTGGCATTTAGTTGCTTCCATGATAAGGGGGATGGGAGTGGTCACGAGGAGATTTGACTAGTGTTATTGGTGTAACGCCCTGTGAGTTGAATCTCAAATTTACTGCTCCTTACAGAAAACCATTCAACTATCTGTCAATCTACCCACATCATAGGCTACAAATAGGCAACATTGCAAAGCAGATATGAAATACCCCCCATTCGAAGCTGGAGTGACTCCACTTAAGACATTGGCTCAATGGGTGTTAGAACCTTCCTCTTGTTCACAGAAGGGGAGGCAAAAGCCTGAAACTCTTGTCAATCCCCCGGGGCCCAAATAACTCAATTTTCTCCCATGAACTATTTGTGTCAATGGATTAGTTCGATCTAAAACTTGAGATAATGGGTGAGATAAAAATAAGTGGGTCAAATTCAGGAGCAATTTCTTTCTACCAAGCCTCTAAAAACCAATAAAAAGATTATCTCTGACCAAAGCTAATCCTAATAAAGTTTTTTATCTTTAATATATAATGATACACATATATATATAATACAATAGTCACATCTATTACTAGGTTCATAAATTTTAAAACCATTAAAAATGATTAAATAATAATCATACTTAGACCAATCCATCATTTCTTTTAAAGAAAAATTCATTGACCTCAATCACATCCTAGACAATTAATTAAATCATTTAAACAATAGAATATAATTGAATGAATATTATATTTAATCATAAACCCAATCATGATTTAATTATTTAAATCACACAGCCAGTATCTAGGCTTTGACAAATCATCCATGTCTCTACCAATATTACTTTATTAATATGCATAAAATAATATACTAACCTATAATTACTAGATTATTCTAATTTAAGGATATCTAATCCTAATCCAACTTATACATACAATAACCTTAGATGAAATTTTAATCATCTAACACATACCAATTTATATATATTTATACTTTTAAACTAATAACTCATCCAAACTTCTTATATACGTATTTTATTCATACAAATATTTAGGCAATATATTAACGCCTTTGACAACTCATCCATACCTACAATTCAACCACGTACCAAACCTTAAAAGTTAATTTATCAGCCAAACAATTCTTAAAGTTAATTTATCAACCAAACAATTCTTACATAGGCAAATTAACTTATCAACAAAACAACTCATACCTAGGTATTGCATTCATATCATATGCATATAATTAATTTAATAACCAACCTATCCAGATATACCAAATATGACTAATAATATTAATCATCTTAAATAATATATACATATACAAATATATTATTTAATATATATATATGTGTATAACACATTCCTTAATAATCCTTGATTATTTAAAATCATATATACATATATATCACTATATATACACACACACACACACATACATATTTATTTATATGTCCATCCATACAACTCTTAAATTAATTAAACCAGATATACACATATATAAATAAATATGTATACGTGTATAATATATGTACTCACACACACATATATATATACCTCCTTTTATCACCAATATAGTACTTTAATTATATTTATGCAAATTAAATGCTACTAAATATCGTCATAAATGGTTTTCCATAAATACTCCATCTCGGTTTAAATAATTTTCCGACACCGTTTTACTAAAATGTAAATATCTCCTAGTAGGATGGGAATCTGATAATCAAATTGGTACCATTGGAAAGAGGATGAAAAATCCTTAAATTTGAGCTCAAGAATAACCTAATTTCGATTTAAGATGACTGAGTTATGACCGTTTAAATTTTGAATAACAAAACAGGCAGAATAATAGGTTGAGCTCAATTGCTACTGTGAGCGTGACCGCACCAAATCATTCTAATGTTGACCAGAACAAGTCAATGGTCTAGATGCATACGGGCACCAGATCTTCATGCGCCCCGCTGCGATGCGCTAGATCATCCACCCCTCATCATTTAATCCAACGGCCATTATTTGAGTGCACGCCATGTTTATCATGTGCTGCGCCACACCAAATCAATCCAAATACAATTAATACTCCAATGAACCATATTAGTGTGTGCACCATGATACCACGTTCACGTTCACACCGAATCCAAGCCCCTTGGGACACCGTTTTATAGATCCTCTTAAATATATATAACAGAAAATATTTTGTATAAATATATATAACAAAACAATTCAAAATAAATATTCAGAAAATATAAAATAATTCCAAAAAAATTCTAGAAAATCCCAAAAAATTCTAAAAACCCTAATTAATCATTTTGGGCCACAGATCAAGTATAAGAGTTGATTTTAAATATATACAACCTATATATATATATATAATTAAAATCTAACAATTCTAAAAATAAAATAATAATAAAACATGCTTTTAATACTCCGATTTAATCCTGATTTAATCAAATAAAATTAACTTAATACTTTTTATTAATCCGTTCCAACCATGATTTTTAAGCAAATAAAATTAATCTAAACATTGATACTCAAGGTGAAATCCTTATGATTTTTAAGAGAAAAGTTAGAGAAGAGCTCGTCTGAAGGTTTCGAAATGAAACCGACGTTTCAAGTTTTGATGGTATCTTCCAATTCTGGCCCTCTTTCTCAGATCTGGCTTCCTCCTTGTCAACCTTCTCTTTTTCTCTCTCTGCCTCTCTTATTTTTCTAACGTGAAAACCTTTTAACCATAAACCTTATGTGTATATTTATACACATTAAAATCCAAATCCTTTTCCTAGTAGGACTACCAAATAAAAGAAATAATAATTATTAAATAATATATATACACATATATTATATAATATATATTTGTATATTTCCTTCCATGCTAATCCTTAATTAATTAAATCATATACATATATACATATATCAATATATATAGATATATATATATATATATATATTTCCTTCCATAATAATTATTAATTAATTATATTTATATATAATTAAATATATATTTATAATTATACAAAAATGATCATTTAAAAATTGACTAACCATGGGTCTTTATTAATTAATCTAACAAGGCTTCATACAAGCCCAAGACCACATCATTTGGTCCAACTTCCCTTAAGCCCAAATCTATTTAATTTAAATAAATTAAATAATCAAATAAACACTTAAATTAAAATAACTAATTACATGATGCGCATAGACAAAACAAGAAATTATAACCAAGTCACACCATACCAATATAATCAACACACCAATAATTCAAACAATAATCAAACACACACACAACAATCATCATATCAATCACAAAATATAATTTAATTAAAATAAGACAATTAATTTAAGCATTCAATTAAATAAAACAAATCATTTAAAAATAAAATAAAAGCAATTAATCCTAATTAATAAATCTTTTAAAATATTGGGGTGCTACAGGCTATGTTTTATTTTTAAAGATGTATGTTTAAAGAAATTCAAGTAATGCAATAAGCCCAAGGGCCATTTCCTTTCAAAGCATGTTTAAAGTTCCATTTTGTATCCTAATGTATGTATGTGACATTTAATGCATTCAGGGGTATTTATGTCTTTTCCCTTACCTTATTTTTCTTAGTATAGATCTAAGAGGACCTAAGATCACATTTAAGCGGGGGTTTATTTTCAAAAATAATTCCAAAAGTTCAGTATTTGATCCCCGAGTGCTCGTAGGCACCCTTCGAGCACCCGGGGCTCATTCTAGGGCACCGGGGGTGCATTCTTGCACCCTTTGAGCACTTCGAGGTCACCCTCTAAGCACTCCATATTGTAGGGCAGAATGCTCGGGCTAATCCAGAGCACTCACACCCCTTTCCCCGAGCGTTCGCACCCCTCTGACCTTATCTCAGTTTCGGCGCTTTGACTTCAAACTATTTTATCTCCTTCGTTTTAACTCCGAATTGGGTCATTCGTGTGTCTAAACTGACCGCATCAAGACGAACGTTCCAATGGTAGCAGTACAAATCTTGGATTTCAATCATAGAAAGAATTATACCCATTTTAATGAGGACTAGTTATGTTTGCCACATGCCAGAAATGTCGGTTTGTTTCGAAACCATTCCCTTAGAGACTATAACTTCATAGAAGGTTCATTTTTGTTTTGTATGACCTATGTAGGTCAATTTGGTATTTCACTTTCGTCATATTTCCCATGGTCATGTCGTTTGACCATTTTACCCTTCGCTTCCGCGTTCGTTCTATTAGGAATTTTTTGTCCCTAGGTATAGTCGTAGTGCCTTGTTTGAGTCTTGTCGACTCTAGTTGGGATTCCATTATAGCCCTAGAGATATTTTAAATCTCTATTGGTGTCTTCTTTCGTATCGCTTTCGTATTCGGACCTTGTATCAGGTCAGGGTTTTCGAGTTACTCGTTAATGCACCGAATCATGGAAATTTGGGGCGTTACAGCGTGGTATCAGAGCGTCCGGGCTCGAAAACCATGGACAATGGGTTTCGGGTTTTTTTCTTGCTTTATATTGTCATAGCATTTTACGTGTTTAAGTGCTTACGTGTTTAAAGCATCTTTTATGTGGTATATGTGACATGTGTGCCATTGTATCTTATTATGTGTTTCATTTCGTGCTTTCATTAGATGAGTTGCATGTAGTCACGAGTGTTTGGAAGTGATTAATTGACTCACATTTGTAATTAATCAGCTTCCTTGACACTTTTGGTTTCGGATGAACTAGACGGATTAGGGGTGGTGTTTGAGAGGCAAGGAGCTTCTCATTTCGAGTTTCATGTATTGGTATGTGCATTTTTAGCATGCTACTTGCTATGTTTATTTATGTGCTATGTGTTTAGCATGAGTATGTGTAGCTTGATTAAATGAAAATTGATGAAGCACTTAGGATCTTAAGTTTCCCTTTTGCACAAGTATGATAGTTGGTAGTTGCAGTCGTTACATGTTATACGCTTCATGCCTTATAGTGTATACAAATTGTTGAGTAAGATTATTTGTTAAGTGTTTTATTTTGGCTTTGTGCTATGTTGTGAGCATACTTGTTTCAACTTGTGTTACATGTTTTGGTTTTTATATACTTGTTATGTGATAAAGCAAGTTTGACATGGATTGTTAATACTTGTTGCCATGTTATATGCTAAGTGTTTAGTATACCTATATGCATAAATGAATGCGTTTTATGTACTTAACATGGTTGTAATGACAACATGAGAAGTGGTTTCGTGAAGTGTTTATCTAGAGATTTTGCTATGCGACACATATGATCTTGATGACTAGATGTTTATTTTGTATCTTATTTTGGCTTTGTGCATTGTAATGACCCAGTCATTTGACTCCCTTTCTTTTTTTCCTGAAATTTTATGGATAAATTTTTTCCGTTTAATTTTATGTTCTGAGTTCAGTTTCTCATCTCACAGTGTCATCTCGAGTGCTCAAAAATGGTTTCTGAGACTCTTTCGTTTGGATTGACTACTTCCTTTGAGGACCGAGCCATTTCCCACATTTTTCGTTTTTTGACACTATGCACTATTTTGTCCTTTTCCCTATTCTGTCTTATCCCCATTTGTCAGTTTTTGGCACAACCTCACTTTTCATGCTCGGAGTTAGATTTTGACTTCACATATGTTGATCTTGAGTGGTTTCCATGAAATACGTATATCATTACTTTTGCAAAAAAGTACTCTGGTTGCTCCCGGTGTCCATAGGGGCATGGATGCACAATTCTTTGGAATTCTTTTCTTTTCTTGGGGTGTTTTTCATAAATATCTTTTGAAGATATTTTATTTCAGGTCAGGGGTATCTAAGAAAATATCTTTTGGAAGATATTTTCATTCAGGGGTAATTTTGCAGTTAACCCTTTTTATAGGGGTCATTGTGTAATTAACGAAAGTTATTGCGAAAATATCTTTTCTGGTGCCTGAATCCTCGTACGGGATTCATTTTCACATTTCGTCGAGTCATGTACTCCTACAATTCCGTTCTTGTTGTTTTTCTCCAGTTTCAAAGTTTCTGGCCCCGGTTTGCGCCGAACTTGTTTGGGGCATATCTCTCTGTACGGGACTCGATTTTTGATGCCGTTTCTTCTGTTGTTCATATTTTATCATCTTAAATCTTTTTCATTCATGGATTTTTGCCGTTTGAGCGCTTCTGCTCAAAATCCACTTTTCCGGACCCGGCGGGACCCTTTCGGGGCACTTTTAGGGTTTTTCTATAAATAGAGGACTTAAAGAGAAAAATCAGATTTTTCTTCTCTCTCCTCCCTCTCTTGGCCGGCCATCCATGGCAGCCATGGCTGCCAGTATTCTTCTTCATTTTCCGGCCACTTCCCTCGAGTGAAAACTCTTCGGCCTTAACGTTTAATGCTTCTCTTGGCGATGCGCACCTTTTGCCCTTATTAGAACCCATTTCTGACCAAATTTTGAGTTCAGATTTGAGGTTAAGTTGAGTTTTTCATAGGTGCTCTTTGGATTTTATCGTGCACGGCGTAGTCCCCGACAAAACCCTTCGGTATCGTCAGATTCGGAGCGCTTTTGTTTCTGTGGGCTTTTGAGATTTCATCTCAAATTGAGGTAGGGGGTGTTATAATTTATTTTTCTTGTTATATAGCATGCTTGGGATGCTTATACAACTTGTTTGCATGATTAAATATAAAATCTAGAGATTTTATTATTTATTTTTCTTGTACGGGATCTGATTTTCCCGGTTGCTCATGACTTGGTTTAAACATGTAGCATGATATTATATTACCCCTTAATATGCTCATTGTCATGTATAAAAATTAGAGCATTTGAATAAGTATTAAATGTTTTATTTAATATTTATCATAGGTGAAAGATTAATTCACATGGCCTTAACTAGCTTGAAATCGATATGTGTTAGCATATTAAATTAGGCCCTAGTATGCTCTTCAACATAGATTAATTTGAGCTTAATCGGACATGTTTTGAAATCTAGAGAATATTTAATTAATTGATTAATTAATTTATTCCGAGTGTGCTATTCACTCCCTTTGAAATCCGACTTGATATTCATAATGTGCATGCTATGTGGTTTCACATATATTAAATCTAGAATATTTGATTAGGTTTTAAAATCTATCATTTATTATTATTTTTCTAGTGTTAAAGTTTAATACTCATGGTTGTATCTTGCTTAGAATGAATTTGTAACTTGACATTGGACTTGCCTTGTAATCTAGACAATTTAATCTCTTTAGTAGATTAAATTTCCTTATATGCTTCCATCGTGTTAATCATGCCTAGTTATGAATTCTTGTTAAACTTGTGAACTTGACTTGAATTCCATGAACCTTATTTTTTTTATCAAGCATTATGAACCCTTGTATCTTAGTTTCATTAATGTACTTAATGAACATGCACATTTGTCTTGGAATGTTTTAATTACACATGTGTTGGTTGGAAAGTAATTAAATCATGTATCTTATACTTGTGGTATATTTACTTCAATAAACTCCATGCGTTATATGTCTTGGTTGTTGTCTATATAGTTGCATACTATGATTTCTTGACATTTCACATGCCATTATAGTTGTAAACTTAGGGCATGACTTGTGTGTTCCAAAATCTTGGTTGTGCATGAAACGTGGTAAATGCATCTCTAGTATTTTGATACTATCTTGGTTTGCACAACTTGTTAATTTTGGAACTTGGGATATCAATCAAGAATTGACATGGCTAGGACTTGGTTCTAGTATGGGGGAATGTTCCTCTACAACTATAGTGCGCATTAGGGGAAAGGTACCCATGGGTTAGTAGCCCTAAATTGATCTCAAGAGTACGGTTTTAATCCGGTCGATATCCAAGTTTACACATTGGTTGATTTCACTCTTTAAATTTCAAGTTACTATGCCTTGAAGATTTAAACTTGTTGTGTATGTGAAATGCTCCAATCTTGTTCATTGCATAGATTTTATGCTTCATTCGTGAATTCATTTCCTTAAATTTCAAGTGTTGTATTCCTTGAAGATTTAAGACTCTTTTCGTGTTTATGGAATGTTCCATCATTGTACTAGCATAGACATTATGCCTTGTTCTTGATTTCGTGTATAACTCTTATCTTGTTAATTGGATTATCCCAATCTTGTTCCTTGCATAGATATTATGCCTTATTCTTGATTTCTTGCATGACTCCTATCGTGTAAATTAGAATGCTCTAATCTTGTCATTAGCATAGATATCATGCCGTATTCATGATTCAAGTATACTTCTTTTCGTGTTTTATGGAGTATTCCATCCTTGTTTACTTGTATAGATATTATGCTTTGTTCTTGATTTCAAGTATACTTCATGTCGTGTATTCCATCCTTGTTCATTAGCATAGATATTATGCCTTGTTTTAGATTCCGAGTATGCTTCTTGTCATGCTAATTGGTATGTCCCAATCATGTAAATTACATCGATAATGTGATCCTTGTATTCTAGTACAAACTTGTCATGTTCTTGGATTGTCCCAAATCTTGACTTGTTTCAAATATGTATATATATCATGATTCTTGTTGTTAGTACTCCATGGTAGCTTAGGATGCTCTTGAGTCTAACCCTTGACATAGACATTAGATGGCATGATCCCTCTAAACTTTTGCATGTCAGTCTAAAAATCTTAAAGAAATCGAGTCATGCATGCTCATTCTCTATAAATAAACTTGTTAGTCTTGTTTACT
Organism: Cornus florida; assembly: GCF_030987335.1. Taxonomy (NCBI): domain Eukaryota; kingdom Viridiplantae; phylum Streptophyta; class Magnoliopsida; order Cornales; family Cornaceae; genus Cornus; species Cornus florida. Next base: position 52,019,882 of record NW_026775574.1, on the reverse strand, counting down.
CACCCTGAAGTTACTGGGGGTTTTGACAGGTAAGAAGACTTGGTTCATGATGATTAGCGTTCATTGGGATGGCTGGTAGCTTTAAGTTACCAATTCATGCAAATGTTAGCATGAGCTGCCATTTTTGTAGCCTTTTTATGTCAAAATGTGTATTCTTTGATTCTATGTATGTAAAGTGTACATAAGTATGCTCTTTTCATTGTATTCAACATGCATAAGATGAGGCCGGAGGCCAATGTCATGTAACTTGTATTTTGTGTACTTTCGTTTTCAAAGTCTATTGTGAAAATATTGAAAAATGCTAAGTCATTCATTCATAGCTTTTGCATTGGGTGTGGGAGTTCCATTCTTTTTGTTTCATAGGGTTTCTACGATCATGGTTGAGGTATGACCAAGGGCCAAATACCATTTCATTCTACGTTTTGCCTCGTAGTTTCATTTATAGCGTTTTTAGGCATTTTTGACTGTTGAGAGATCATATTTTGCATTCTTGACATTTTGAAGCCGCGGACCATTGGAACGCGTCTTAAATGTCTTTTTACACTTGCGTGCATGTTCACATCATCACACACTTGCATATTATGTGTATTGAACATGCCGTGGAGGATTCCAAATTGACTTTTAGCTTTTTGTGCATAACAGGTTCATTTGAACTTCTTCGATTCATTTTGGTCAACCGAAATGCTAGTTTGGTCGATCGAAGCCTTTTGGTTTTTGATTGAACTTCAAAACATGCATTTCCAGTAGCCATTTTCACTGTTCAGGGCCATTTCGGTCGACCGATGGTTCATTTCGGTCTACCGATACAACTAAGCCTTGAAAACTTGTTTTTAGCCTGAAATTAGTTCATTTTGGTTGTCCAATGGGTTATTTCGGTCGACCGAAATAGCCTAATCCCGAGAGTAGCTCCAGTTCAGTTTCAGCACTGTTGCTCCGACTTTGAATGGCCATAACTCTTTCGTTTCTAACCCAAATGGGGTGATTCTTGAGCCTAAATTCATGAGCTTGAAGTAATATTTCCAATGACACCAACTATGCATTAAAAATCTAAGCATAGTGAAAGTTATTCATATTTTAGTGAGAGGGTATCAGTTTTTGTTTAAACCGGGAAGGGGCATTTCGTGGGATTCTTGTCCAATGTTCTTGAAACCTCTTGGAATGTTGTACAATGATTGGTTTAGGTTATGTGAACCTTATTTGACTTGTTTAGAGTCAAATCTCCCTTCACATTTGCAAATTGACCATTTTGCCCTTGATTAACGGGTTTTGCTCGTTTTTCTTCATTTTGTCGTTTCTCCTTCGTTCGGACTCCGAATCATGTGATTCTTGAGTTCATCATGATTTTTTTTTTTCATTATTTTTCCAGTGGTGTGCTCGGTGACACCTGAATCCATACCTTTATAAATAACTACATTGCCCTTGGGGGCTTAATTGTTATTTTTCTGATTTTTTGCCTTCACACCTTGTTTCTTTGAGTTCTTTGACCTCATGGAAGGTCATCTTAGGGTCTTCGAGGTGTATTGTGCCTTGTGAGACCAATGTATTGTTTATTGCTTCCGCAATCTGGATCCGTTATCGGGTCAATCCACGGTTCATCACTGTAGTACCTGGTTGAATCCAAACCCGGGTCGTTACATGCATTGTCCATGCTTGGTTAGGTTAGATGTGTTTTTGTCATTTAGGATTTCTTCCTTAGATAGGAGGGGTTTTACTAGGCCTCCACGAGGGGAGCCTTTTTGGTTTGTTTCGTCGACTTTGTGGTTTTGAGAACTTGGGTTGACGGTTGATGTGTGTGAGGCTCATGTGAGCATAAGGTTGTAGTCTTTGCTTGGGGAAATGAGACGTGGGCCATGGAGGAGCCATTTTATCTTATTTTCTTTCATAGCTTCATGACATAGCCGTGGTTGTGTTTGAGGTGTTGGTTTCAACTCTTGGGGCTTTGTGGTAACCTTAATGCGATGACATCACTTGGGGTTTTGTTTCTAATGCATTAGGATAGTGAGTCGGGATCGACCTGGTTTCTTCTTAGGGAATGAAAGATTTATTTTTGTGAGCCTTAATGGTGAGGTCTTTGCATCTTGTCTTCTTAGAGTGATGGTTTAGGGACTTGAGAGGTGTGTTGACCTAGGGTTCTTTTTAAGTTTGTTTAGGGACTTAAGTGGTGTGTTGACCTATGGATTGTTATGTGTGTGGTTTTCGTGTGGTTTCGTGTGATGGTTAGTGTTGGAACTACCCATTACATTTGTTGTTTTGCCTTTCTGCGGGTGTAGAGGTTCCACCTTGTGTGAGAGGTAGTTTTGGGAAGGACTTGTTGACCCTATGTTTTGGAGACCTTGATGGTCATTTTATTAGGCGGTTTTCTTTCTTTGTATAGAGAGATTGGATTGTAGAGTTGGTTAACACTTGGTGCTGGGATGTAAAGTTTTTAGAGCATATTTTTGTGTGGACATGTTTATATGTTTTATCATTATCAGCATGCCTTAAAAACATGTTGAGGATCTGTGGATATGTGTTGGTTCGTGTGATAATAAAAATGATGCATTTCTCACATACTATATTTGTTTGTCATGCTAGTGTCATTAGTGATGTGTAGCATACCTTTGATTACTTGATCCCTATTTGGTAAAGGGCTATTGGGTTGCCTTATGTGGGCTATTTATCATGTTTGTAAGGTTTTACTTGAGTTATGTGACATGACATTTTGGGTATGTGCTATGTGAGTGTCGAGTACATACATGGGTACACTATGTTGCATTGGAGTTGCATACATAGTGTACATTTATTTTGGATTTGTGTAATACCCCTCATTTTTAAAAGGATATAAAAGGGATTTAATTATTTATTTTATTGTATTTTATGTGCTTAAGTGGCTATGAGCTTATATGGCTAGATGATTATATGCTTATTTGTTTTAATTGCTTATTTGATTTATTTGATTGAATTGGGTGTTTTGCTTGCTTAAATGATGTGTGGTTTAATTGTAATTATTTTTTAGGATTAAATGATTTAATTATTTTATATTTTATTTTATTTTCATTTAAAAAGGAATGGATTTAGATAGTAGTAATGGACTAACCCAATGGGTCGCATGGACTACTTGGATAGGAGGCTAATGGGTACAATTATTTACCTATGGATGGAGGTACATATATAAATGGGTATATATGTATATAAAGAGATTATAATAATAATATTATTAATAGTTAATAATAATCAATATAGTCAGTATATATATATATAGTTATAAGTTAATTATTATATATATATACGTCTATGTATCACATTAGACTTAGGCTATATATATATATGTATATTGTTTTCATTTTCTTTTTTTCTTTGATTCTTTTCCCTATTCGTAGACTTGTTTTACATATATGATTAGGGTTTGATTTGTAACCTATATATATACACTAGTATAAGTCTATGAGAGGAGACTAAGTTTTATATACGTGATATATTATACCTAAAGAGTGAGAGTTTTTGTGACGGCACTGGTTTTTCAAGCCGGTGCGTCCTGTGATGAACTGAAGATTGATCCGATAACAGATCTAAATGCGGAAGCGAAAACAGAAAACCGAGCAAATTTAGCCCCGAGGGCAAAATGGTTATAATTGAGAATGTACAATCGGGTGTTACTGAGTACACCACTAGAAAGATAGCAAAAAATTAATCACGACGAACTCAAGAAGCGCATGATTCAGAATCAGAAGGAAGGAGATATGGTCTAACGACGAAAAACGAGCAAATTAAGCTAAAAGGGTAAACTGGTAATTATCCAGCAAGATCTAAGTGTAACCGAGTACATCGTTGGATAGACGACGAAAAGTTAGTCAAGTTCAAAAAAACGATCACTCGATTTGGAGTTCGGACGAAGGATAAATGAGGATTTGAAAATCTAACGACGAAGCGGCAAGGGCTAGAGGCAGCCCCACAAGCATGCGCGCACAAGGCTACTGCAGCCTCCAAGGTTGCTGGTGCAAGAAAAACATTTTTTGGTCAGAACTTAGAGCCAAAACGAGGCTCGAAACAAATTGTTTTTGGAAAAACACGAAGAAGAAACACTCTCAAAAATCAAGTTTTCTATCCGGCTACGCTAAAGAAAATGAAAAAAAAATGCTATGAAATCCCTAAAATGCCCCTAGATCAGAATAGGTCAAGATGGTTAAAAAGCTGCTACATGCATAACCAAAAACTAAACTTCGCAAGGGATTTTCGGTACTTAGACGAAATTTTCTGGAACAACACGAAGAAGAAACCCCCCCGAAAAATCATGTTTTCTATTCGACCATATCAAAAGAGAAAAAATAAAACTGTTGTGAAATGTCCAGAATGCCCCTAGATCAGATTGTGCAGAAAATATCAAAAATAAATCTATAGAGTGCTCATTTTGTGAAATATGACTCTAAACCTGAAAACGATCATGCACGCAAATGTAAATAGTGATTTTGAGCGCGCAGGAATGGTCCAAGGCTCCCAAAAATGGCCGATGCAAAATACGACCCCCCGACGGCCAAAAATGGTAAAAATGAACTAGATATGGAAAATTTGAAAACCAAAATTAACAAATGATTTTAAATTACCATTTAGCCCTTGGCCACACTTCATATATGATTAATGAGACCCTATAGAAAAATAAAAATGGAATTCCCACACCCGATGCAACCATGGTGAGGCAATGACTTGTAATTTTTATATTTTTTCATAATAAACCTTGAAAGTGAAAATACATAGAATACAAATTAGGTGTCATTGGCCTATGGCCTCATCTCATACATGAGGCCCGAGGCAAATAACAAAGGGAAATGAGTGGAGAAGAAGAAAGAAGGTAGCAGCCTAAGGGGCTACCATGGTTGCCAGCCAAAGAGGGAAGAAGAAGGGTTAAAATTTTGATTTTGACTTTAGGGCAACCTATTTATAGTAAAACCCTAAAAGTGCCCTGAACGGGTCTCGCCGGGTCCTGAAACGTGGAATTTGCGCAGACGCACTCAAATGGTAAAATACCATGAACAAAAAAGAACTAAAATGAAAAACAAAATGAACAATGGGAGAAACAACGTCGAAAATCAAGTCTCGTGCAGAAGGATATACCCAGAACAAGTTCGGCGGCAACTAGGGCCGAAGACCCTAAAACTGGGGAGAACGACCGAAAGGAAATTCTAAGAGTTCCCGACATGATGAAATGTGAAAATGAATCCCGTACGAGGATCCAGGCTCAAAATGAGGCACTTTGCAATAACTTTCGTTAATTGCACAATGGCCCTTCCAAGAAAGGATAACTGCAAAACTACCTAGAATGAAAATATCTTCTAAAAGATATTTTCTTAAAAACCCCTAAAATAAATATCTTCAAAAGATATTTATGAAAAACACCCCAAGAAACATTAATGTTTCTGAAGAATCCTTTCATCCACGCCCCTACGGGAGAAAAAAAACAACCAGCGAGCTTTTCTCCAAAAGTAAAGCTACTCGTTTTGAGAAAATCAACTGGAATAAAAACTCATGAAGTCAAAACTCAACTCCGTACACGGAACGTGAGGTTGTGCCAACAAAGTGACAAACGGGAAGATGATGAAAAGTGAATAGTGTCCAAAAAAGGAAAATGTGGAAATGACTCAATCCTTAAAGGTAGTTTTCAATCCAGAGGAAAGAGTCTCAGAAACCATTTTTGAGCACTAGAGACGACACTAAGTGATGAGTAACCAAACTCAGAAAAGAAAATTCAACGGAAAAAAAAAATTTATTTGTAAAATTTCAGAAAAAGGAAAGGATGGAAAATGATAGAGTCATTATAATTTTACAGAGAGAAAGAAAGGAAAATGAGAGAGAGAATAAACTAGGGTTTGGCCAAGAATGATGGACCGAGCCAAGGAGGGAAGTTAAGGGCTTGCTCGTGGAATAGGACCGTGTAGTAGAGAAGGTTGACGGAAATCAAGGTCGCCAAAAAATATAGGAAGAAGACGATTGAAGGTTTCAAACCGAAACCTTAAAGGCAAGTTCTCCTACTCCTTCCCTTAGACTTCATGTTTTATACAGGCCTAAGTTAATTCTAGGAACTAATCAGACTTTAATTGATCATGTATGCATGCTTAAAATTGATTTAAAACTAATTTTATGTGTTGTTCTGTGTTTTTGATTAATCGTGAATTAAATTGCATAATAATTTGTTTTAAACTGTGTTTAAGATACATATCTACTTCATATAATTATCTAGAATGATTCGGGACATAGTTCAGAACCTTAAGACCATTAACAATGGAGAACAGAGGGGTTGAAGGTCACCGGAGATGGAGAATATGGGTTGCAACAGGTCGAGAGCCAGCTCCCAAGGGGAGAGAGCCGGCTCCTTCTGTAAGAAATCACGGCTCTCAGAGGGGAGAGCTGAATTTATAAAGAAAAGAGCTAGCTCCCTTAGTCCGAGAGCCGGCTCTCTTTTAGAGAGAGCTGGCTCCATATGGTGAGAGCCGGCTCCTTTTTGGAGGGAGCCGGCACCTTTGTTGGAAACTCACCTGTACATGGGTTTTTCTACTGTGGTTGGAATTTGAAGTTCTAGGGTTGCTTTAGAAGGTCATAGGGGTTTTAAATAATTTTAAATGAGTAGATTAAAATCGCAGAATGCATAATTTGTGCTTTTATGCTAATAACTTGAACAATATGGAATTTTAATGAAATTGTCATATTGTTAATGGATAATTTCATTGCTTAATATAATTTCGGCAATTTAATTAGACAATATGTGATTTTTATCATGTAGTAGAAGTATAATGTAATCATGGATTGTTTTTGATGTTGTTATACTAAAGATTAATCGGTATGAAATTTTAATTAAATTTGCATATTGATAATGGAGGATTTAATTAATTTGAACTATTTCAGCAAGTTAAATGGAGATTATATGATTTTAATCTTGTGTTGGTTGCATAATATGATTCTTTATATGTGATTGTTATTATGCTTATTCCCGGATTTATTGATGTATTATTTTATTTCTTTCATCAATAATTGGATTGTATGGATGTAATGCACCGGTATGGGATGGTGGCATTCTAGGGACAGATTAATTTATTAGTTAAGTCCTACCTATTTTTATGCAAAGGGATGGATTAACCAAAAGAATGTTAAGCCCTACCTATATTCAAGTTAGATCAGCTGAACAAGTTGAATGGCTTATAAAGGATTATTTGTAGAGGATTACTTATAGTTGGATGGAATGGATTATATATATATGATTATAATGCCATGGTATGAGCTTGAGTCTCAGGATCATGGTTAGGGTGCGTATATTGTCATGGATGTGTAGTTGGATATAGTGGTTCGTTATGTGCCCTGGTAGGTTTAGGTACTCATGCCCACTAAATGTACATTTTGCATGTTGCCTACTATTCAGGTTGAGGTCACCCTATAGTCCAGTGAGGTTCCTTAGTGTGTGTATATATATATATATATATATATATATACATACTGTAGTAACCCGAGTTTTTCAACCCAGTGCGTTAGTGATGAATCGAAAGTTGACCCGGTAACGAGTCCAGAGAAGCAGAAGATAAACCAAAGTCTTTAGAGATATAACCATCTCTAAGACACCAATGTGACCTCCCATTAAGTCACGAAACTTAGAAAGAGCGAAAACGGAAGCAAATGTCAAAATGGGTAAAAACCACCAACCAAGGGCAAAATGGTCAAATCATAATTAAAATGAGAAACTTGACTATAAACAAGTCAAATAAGGTGGAAACAACCTAACTTAATCATTTTGAAACATTACAAGAGGTTTCGTGAACATTGGCTAAGAATCCCACAAAATGCCCTTTCCCGGTTTAAGCGAAAACTGACACCCTCTCACTAAAACATGAATAAATCCCACTATGATTGGAATCTGAGAATGGCATTGGTACCATTGGAAATATGACTCAAAATCCATGAATTTAGGCTCAAGAATCACCCATTTTGAATTTAAAATGAAGGAGTTATTGCCGTTTGAAGTTGGAAGATTAGTGTTGAAACTCAATAGAAGCTAGGCTCGGATTCTAGCTATTTTGGTAGACCGAAATGAAGTTTTGGACGACTGAAATGAAGATACTGAGACCTGAAATCATGAAGAAAAGGTTTGTGTTGCTTCGGTAGACCGAAATAAAGGTTCGGTCGACCGAAATTACCCTTGAATAGTATAATTGGCTACTGGAAATGAAGTTTTTGAAGTTCAAACAAATTCAAAAGGGTTCGGTCGACAAAAATGGCATTTTGGTTGACCGAAATGACTTAAAAATGCACAAATGGATCTGTTATACACCAAAAAGGAAGAAAAGCTTCAAAGTTCCTTTTGGATCCCCCATGGCATGTTCAATTTGAATTGTATGCAAGTATGCGATGATGTGAACATGCACGCAAGTGTAATATGACATTTTAAACATGCTACAATGGCCCATGGCCTTATTACACCCCATTTACAAAATTTGACATGCTAAACCTCAAAGTTGGGAAAAGTTTACATTTCAAAAGAAAACTTGAAAGTTAGAAGCATACACTTGAGTCTTTAAAGCTTATGGCCCTTGGCCTCATGTCTTACATATCAAATAGATGTCAATTAGTGTATCTAAGTACACTTTACACATAAAAAGGCAAAAAGAGCATGTGGAACCTAACTAAGTATTACAACATCAAAAGTAAAACTTAAACATGCTAACACTTGCATGTGAACAAGAATGCTTTGAAAGAAACTTCAAATCTGCAAATCATTCACAGCAAGTGCAAATCTCCAATCTTATATCCTATACCTGAAATATGCCCCCAGTATCGTTAGGGTGAGCAACATAAAGCTACTCGTAGGAAATGAACATGCATCGACCTAACATTTTACAATTTTATCACCTTAAGGTGAAACATGCTAAAGGGCTCACGCCACCTAACGTCTATATCAAGGTGAGACTCAGGGAGCATCCTAGCTACCTAAGATCATTACTAGTATAAAACACATCCTTTATGCAATTTCAACAACACAAGAGCATGCTACACATAGCAACAAGATATAACATGCTTACACAAAGCAACTAGATAGGAACATGCTTACACGAAGCAACTAGATGGAAACATGCTTACACAAGGCAACTAGATGAAGATTCTCAAAGTTATCAACATGAAATCTAAAAGTACGAAAATGACAAAAGTGGTCATGCCACCTAGCGTCTATGTTCCAAATGAATCTATAGGATCATTCATAAGCTACATTTGAACAATAAAACATAAGTCACGATATCTATGCAATTTAACCAATTATAGAAGCATGCTATATGAAGCAACAAGACATAGATTCACAAAGTTCACAACTTGAAATCTAAGGTACGAAAACAACTAAATATAACAATTTAGTATAATTAGAATTCTAATACCACACATCAAGACATAGATTCTCTAGATTATCAACTAGAAATCAAAAAGTGCATGATCAACTAAATATAACAATTTAGTATAATTAGAATTTCTAATACATCGCATCAAGACATAAATTCCTACAGTTAACAACTTGGAATTTAATGCAAAATCAAATAGCGGAAGACTTGGACATCACGTCTCGGATTTCCGTCGAGAACAATTTGTTATTCCTGGCATTAACCCGTTAGGAAGACCACCCCAGTGCGCACTATCTCGACGACTAAGAGGACTCTTGTCCCCATACTAGAGCCAAACCCTAGCCATCAAATTTAACAATGTCCCAAGACTCCAAAATAGGTACGTAATAGATAGTACATGAAACTACCTCCATGCATAAGTAGGTTGAAACCACACATTACATGCTCTAAATCCACAACTACTATAGGATGACAATGTCGAATCTTCAGAGCGCGATTCGTTACTCACTATAATAACGTCACATATCGAATCTTCAGTGTGCGATTCGTTACACGCTATAAAAATATAATTCAACTTGACTTCAAACTTGAACTCAAAAAATGGTCAGAAACGAGTTATAATAAGGGCATAAGGTAGAACACGTCGAGGGGAACAAAAAACGTTAAGGCCGAAGGATTTCTACCAAGGAAAAGTGGACCAAAAGAAGAGATAGAAGGTGGTATCCATGGCTGCCATGGATTCCGGCCAGAAGAGAGGAGAGAGAGAAAGAGTTCTGACTTTTTCTCCTTAAGTCCCCTGTTGATAGAAAATCTAAAAAACTGCCCCGAAAGGGTCCCACCGGGTCCGGAAAAGTGGATTTTGAGTAAATGTGCTCAAACAGTGAAACTCTATGAACAAAAAATATTAAAAATGATAAAATATGAACAACGGAAGAAATGGCGCCAAAAACTGAGTCCCGAGCAGAAAGTTATGCCCCGAACAAGTTCGGCGGCAACCGGGGTCAGAAACTCTGAAACTGGAGAAAAACGACCAGAACGAAATTCTAAGAGTACACGTCTCAACAAAATATGAAAATTAATCTCGTACGAGGATTCACGTTCCAGACGAGGTATTTTGCAATAACTTTCATTAATTGCACAATGACCCCTACAAAAAGGGTAAAATACAAAACTGCCCCTGAATGAAAATATCTCCCAAAAGATATTTTCTTAGATACCCCTGAAATAAAATATCTTTAAAAGATATTTATGAATAACACCCCAAGAAAAGAAATTAATTCCAAAGAATTATGCATCCATGCTCCTATGGACACCAAGAGCAACTAGAGTACCTTTCTGCAAAAGTAAAGATCCGTATTTCGTGGAAACCACTTAAAATGAAGATACGTGAAGTCAAAAACCAACTCCGAACACAAGAAGTGTGGTTATACAAACAATGTGACTAACGGGGACAAGACAAAATAGGGAAAAAGACGAAATAAGAAAAATGACGAAAAGTGAATAGTGTCGAAAACGAAAAATGTGGAAATGACTCGGTCTTCAAAGGAAGTTGTCAATCCAAAGAAAAGAGTCTCAGAAACTATTTTCGAACACTCAAGATGACACTAAGTGATGAGAAACTGAACTCAGAAAGGAAAAGATCAACGGAAAAAAAAATATCCGTGAAAACCCGAGAAAAAGGAAAGGAAGGAAAATGACCGGGTCATTACATATACGGACTATATTAGTTATTGTTGGATTGACTAGGATGTATACGTGTATCAAATTTCTACTTGGACTGTAGTAGAGTATAATTTGTTTGTGGACTTGACTCACCATTATTTTTCAGGTGTTCGTCAGGAGTATAGGTTGTTCGTGCTGGGCAGGGATCAGTTTACTTCACTCTTTTGAATTATCTACACAGGAGTTTTGATAAGCGCTGAAAAGTGCGCATTTAAACCCTTTAATTTTGAATGTTCTAGGACCTTATTCTATCTTATTTTTCCTTTTTAGTTTAATTTCATGTTATTTCCCTTTTCAGGCACTTATTCCCAAAATAAGTTAATTCAGCTGAATTGGAGCACTAAAAGAAGCAATCTCAAGCTTAGTGTAAGAAAGGAGCAAAGTGGTGAAGTAGCCTTCTCTGATCAATCTAACTAAGCTACAATCAATCACATTGTGATCATTCCAACCTTACATGATGGAGCGAGCCTTTTGTCCTTATCTTCAGGAAAATTTCCTATTTGATCGATCCAACCTTTCATTCGATCGATTGAACCCTTTTGATCTTATCCTCACCTACCACATTTGTCCTTTTCCCAAAAATATCTAAGCCTTATCATTATCCAAAAAGTTCGCTGACATAGTTCGATCGATCCGAGCAACCTTGTGATAGATCGAACTACCTCAAGTTATGTGAAAAATAGAGTTTAAGCCAAATTAAAGGTGTGCTCATAGTGAAATCATTTGGAGGTCCTAGTGCACAAGGTCTGACTATTGGGTGTGACATTTGAGCTACCTATATAAGGATTTTAGCTATTTTGAGTAGAGGTTGGCTAGAGGTTGGTTATAGAGAGAGAGACTTGGTTAGAGATTAAAGAGAGAAACATACAATTTGGGAAAGTTCTTCCACTTATCTAGGGTTTCTACCAAGAACACAAGAGGATGAGGATGATTTCTACCATGGAGATAGCCCTTGAGGGTTGGATAACAACATTAATGGGTGGCTAAACCATTCTCTTGGGGCTAGAGATAGCCCTAAGCATGCCTCCTAGACTTTGATGTTTTGTAATTAATGGGGATTTGTGTTGTAATTCTTGTCTTGACATCTTATATATATAAATCTTTTTTTTTTTCCCTAATTGGTACTCTCATACACATATGTCTTCTGAGACTTGAACCCCTGACCTCCCTTTAAGAGGTAAAAGACTGATACCGCTAGGCCACTGGCCCTTTGGTTCTTATATATATAAAATCTATATATAAATCTTGTTTCTACAATGATTTGTGTAGTTTAATACTTCTAATTGATCATTTAATTCTATCCATATGTCTATGTATGCAAGAATTAATGTTTATGTGTTCATCTCTAGATTTTGTGACATTGATGCATGTCTATGTGTGTTGATTTTATGAATCTAGTGATGGTTAAGGCATAGTTGTTAAATGGATTACTCTTGTGGTTTGTTTGATGGTTCATATTTATTTCTTGATGGATTGTGCCACCTCTTTAGTTTACTTAGTTTAATTTTTATGTCACTAGCTTAGTTGTAGTCTAATTGCCTTGCTTTCTTGGATAGGTGAACAATCCATGCTTGTTGTTTGATGTTCCATGCTTATGAATACAAGTGCTATATTTCTCCAATTTGATGAGTGTGCATTAATTGTGGACTTATGTAAGGATTAATGGCTTAATTTGATATGTAATAAGTGTTGATCCTAAGTTACCTTAAGGAATGTTTGCCTTTTAACGTCAAAAAACATTGCAATGTTTCAACCTCGGACAGTGAAGGTTCAGCACTTCAGTTTTAGCTACAGGTGCTCATAGGGGTGCTATGGTCTCTTCTCAATTATATTTCAGATATATACATATGCTAAGATACCTGTGTTGCATTGAAATTGAACCTGCATTGTGAGAAATACAACCTCGGCTCTGTCACAGTACTGAATAGAGTTAAATCTATTTTGAGGGTAGTATGACCTTTCCCAATTATGCTTAAGAATGTGACACGTCTCAGTGGTCCTAGAGAAGAATGCGACACGTCTCAGTAGTCCTAGAGAGCTGGTATATGCAAGAATATTTCATTCCTTAAAGGCAAAGTTTGGATATAAATGAAATTCAGTACTCAAACTTGTAACCTGCTGTAACTGGTAGAATAGTGACAAAATTAGCTGAGGTGGCAGGCGTGCATTGGTCTATTGTGATGAGTGCTGAAAAGTGCGCATTCAAACCCCGTAAGCTTGAGTATTCTAAAACCTTTATCTATCTTATTTTCTTGTCTTAGACTAATTTCATGTTATTGCCCTTTTCAGGCGTTTATCCCCAAAATAAGTTAATTCAGCCAAATTAGAGCCTAAAAGAGGCTATCTCAAGTTGAATGGAGGAAATGAGCAAAAAGAAGCAAAGTGGTGGAAAACAACAAGCTTTGATTGATCTGACATATCTTCGATCGATCTTACATTGATCGATCCAGCCTCATCAAGATGGATCAAACCCCTTGTCCTTATCCTCAAGAATTTCATCTTCGATCGATCTCACCATTCCTTCGATCGATCGAACTTCCTTGATCTTATCCTCACCAACCACTTTTGTCTTTTTCCAAAAATATCCCAAAATATCTCAGAGATTTGTCGTATTCTAAAAAGGCTCCGCCAAGGATTGATCAATCTGGCCAAACTTCGGTGGATTTGGCCAGAGTTCGATCGATCTCATCTGAATTCGATCGATCGAACCTCTTCAAATTTGAAATAAAACAGAGTCCAGCTCATTAAAAGATGGCTCATGGTGCAATCATTGAGAGGACCCTAGTGCATGAGTCTAGACCATTGGGTGTGACTCTTGAGCTACCTATATAAGGATTTTGAGCCATATAACATAGCATATTTCATATCATATCATCAAATATCTATCTTGGAGAGGAGGCTAGAGTTTAGAGGGACATACACTATTTGGAGAGTTCTTCCATTCTTTTAGGGTTTCCATCAAGAAGAAGATCATTCTTACCATGGAGATGGCTTTTGAGGGTTGGATGACTACATCAATGAGTGGCTAAACATCTTCTTGGGGCTAGAGTTAGCCCTAAGCATGCCTGCTAGACCTTGATGTTTTGTATTTTGAGGGGATTTGTGTTGTAATCTTGTCTTGACATTTGATTTATATATGAATCTTATTTCTACAATGATTTGTGTTGATTAATACTTCTAATTGATCATTTCATTCTATCCATATGTCTATGTATGCTAGAATAGATGTTCATGTGTTTATCTCTTGGTTTTGTGATATTAATGCATATCTATGTGTATTGATGCTATGAATCTAGAGATTGTCAAGGTATAGTGCTTAAATAGAATACTCTTGTAGTTTGTTTGATGGTTCATACTCATTTCTTGATGGATTTAAACTTGGCCACACTTTCATCGCAATTTGGGTGCAACGCGACATTCGTCACACTAAGTTTTGGCGCCGTTGCCAGGGATTGAGCAACGCCGTGTTTTGGAAACAATTAGGAATTAGTACTCTTTTGATCGTGTTCTTCCTTTATTTTATTTTTAGTTACTTATTGTGTTTGTTCTTGATTGTCTTGGTGTATTGAGCTAAGAGAGTCAAGCAAAGGGAATTAAAGAGCAAAGAAAGCAAGGAAGCCAAATGAAGCTAAGCAAGAGCATCAAAAGCTCAAAAATAAAATAAAAATTGCAAAGCAAGCAAGGCAAAGAAAAAATTGAAAAACAACTTGAAGTTACTTAAGGACCCTTTGTTAGCTCTTTCTTAACTCAATCTTTAGTTAAATCGTCGGCCCGCGTGGAGGCATGTTTTTACTTTCTTAGATAGATTGTGAGCCCGCATGGAGGCAATTTACTTTTATTTGCATCTTGTCCAAAGCATGGGAGTATGGGATCATAGTATGTGGAGGAGTGTTGATTATTGATTTGTTGCGGAGGCGAAGTGATTGTTACTTGCTTGTTGCTTGTTTTTGCTTTTTTTGTGCATGTATGGTCGTAGGTCATTAAATTATACTCTTGTCCCTCCTGATTTGAATCTTGAATCCATTGTTCATAATCCTAGGGGATGGGGTAGCTATCTTCACTCCATTTCATCAATGGAGGAACAAAATGATGACCATGTGGAGGACCTTGGTCACATCGACCAACAAGGCATCCTCCACCCTAATGTGCATCATGACAATATTCAAGTACCATTAGGTATGCCATGACCATTTCTTCCACAACAATAAGGCCAAGTTTCATTGGGAATGCCTTGGCCAATTTTTGTTCCACAACCTCCCATTATTCAAGGCAATCAAGGTGCTTATGTAGCACCACCGGTTGCGAATCCTCCTCTTGCTTTGCGTGACCATTATGTGCCTAATGAATATAATGCACCCACTTGCATTCAATTTCCCCCATTTAGAGCACATCACTATGAAATTAAACCGCAAACTATTCAAATGCTTCCCAACTATGATGGACTTTTAAGTGAAGAACCTTACAAGCATTTAGATGAGTTTCTTGAAGTGCGTTCTACCGTGAAATACACGGACATGCCAGAAGAAGTGTAAAGACTTAAAATTTTTCCTTTTACCCTTAAAGAAAAGGAAAAATATTGGTTCAACAATCTTAGGCCTTTTTCAATAACTTCTTGGGTAGAAATGTAACAAGAGTTCTTGAAGAAGTATTATCCGGTATCAAAGACCAATGCTATGAGAACTTCCATTCGTGAATTTTCCCAAGGGGAAGGGGAATTGTTTCATGAGGCATGGGAAATATTTAATGACTTGCTTAGGAAGTGTCCACATCATGACATTCCTAAGTGGCAATTAGTCCAATACTACTTTGAAATTTTGCCGGATAATAAAAAAGGACTGGTAGATGCATCTATGGGTGGTTCTTATATTTATAAACATAAAAATGATGTTTGGCAACTGTATGAGAGCATGAGTGAGAATTCAATGCATAGATCCTTGTCCTCTAAAAATGGTAGAAATTTAGGTGGAAGGAAGAATATTGGCTCATATCAAGTTGACAATTCCAATGACATAGCCGCCGAGGTGAAATCTTTATCTCAAAGGTTTGATCAACCAAAATTCGGCAAATTAAATGTATGCCTCCCCTAATCATGTTCATCATCATGCGTCTAATGAATCATGCATGACTTTTTCTAGTGTCTTACATTCTACTTCCAATTGTCCCCATAGACATGTGCAAAATGAGAACCATGAACAAGTAAATGCCGTTTTTGTCAACCAAGGGAATAATCCATATAGCTCACACTATAATCCCGGGTGGGGGAACTATCCAAACTTCTCTTGGAAAAGCCAAGGGGAAGGCTCAAACCCTTCCCAAAGTCATTTTCAAAACAAGTATGTTCCACCTCCAATGCAAAGCCAGGGTTCCCAAGGTTATAGGTCTTCTTTTCAATCATCCAATGGAAATCAATTTATTAACTCTGATTTTCCTAATCAATTGTCGTATTCTCAAGGAAACTCAAGGAGTCCCGCTTTTGAAGAGAAAGTGTTGACCGCTTTGGGTACTTTGGAGGCGAATACTCAATTGCTACATTCTCATTCCCAATCCATTGCTAATGTGAAGGCCCAAGTTTTTCAACCCGGTGCATCAGTGATGAACTGAAAGTTGATCCGATAACGGATCTGAAATGCAGAAGCGAAAGATAAACCAAAGTCTATAGAGATATAAATGATCCCTAAGACACAAGTGTGACTTTCCATGAAGTTACGGAACTCAAGGGAATAACCAGAAGCAGAAACTAAAACAAAAAGGTCAAATGGTACCCTATCGCACCAATGACAACCAATGGAACAATATCTAGTCCAAACTAGACTAGGTGCGCCATTAAATGGCTTGAACGAGATCAACATGGTCAAGTGGAAACGAACAAAACAAACATAACCTATGTAGGCAACAAACCAAACAAAACCCACAAGGCAGAATCATTTCGGTCGACCGAAATGGAGCTTCGGTCGGCTGAAGTGAGCCAGGAAAATGAGAAGAACAAGCCTTCAGTTCGGTCGACAGGTTTGTGGCTCGAGATGAAAAATGGCTACTAGAATTGGACTTTTTACTGTTCAATTGAAAACTAAAGGCCATCGGTCGACCGAAACAGGCCATCGGTCGACCAAAATAGGTCGAAAATGTGAAGAATGAACCTGCTATGCACAAAAATTGAAGAGAAGTTCCTAAGTCTCAAATGGATCCCCCATAACATGATCAAATTGAATTATAAGCTATTATATGATGATGTGAACATACATGCAAGTGTAATATGGCATTTTAAACATGTTACAATGGCCCATGGCCTTATGACAATTCATTTACTACATTTGACATCTCAAACCTCCAAGTTAGAAAAATTACATTTCATAGGCAAGACTCAAACATGCTAACACTTGCATGTGAACAAGAATGCATTAAAAGAAACCTCAATCTACAAATCACTCAAGGAAAGTGCAAATCTTCAGATCTTGAAACCTGTACCTGAAATCTACCCCAGTAACTTTGGGGTGAGCAACATAAAGCTACTCATAAGAAATGAGCATGCATCGACCTAACGTTTTACAAGTTTGCATAATTTAATCATTGTGGTTCATTCCACCTAGCGTCTATGTCGAAGGTGAGACTCAAGGAGCATCGTAAGCTACCTTAGATCATTTCTAGCATAAATCACATCATCCATGCAATTTCAACAACATAAGAGCATGTTATACAAGCAACATGTTATAGATTGTCAAAGTCACCAACTCGAAATCTAAAATACGAAAATGACAAAAGTGGGTCATGCCACCTAACTTCTCTATTCCAAATGAATCTATAGGATCATTCCTAAGCTACATTTGAACATTTCAACATAGTGTACTTAATACCATCAAAGATTACAATGATTCATTAAAAATCGTAAAACAAGAATGTACTTAACAACATTAAAAGTATGTTATGATTCATTCAAAATCATAATGCGTAAATGTACTTAACAATATTAAAGTTTACAAAGATTCATTAAAAATCATAAAACATGAATGTACTTAAGAACATTAAAAGCATGCTATGATTCATTAAAAATCATAATGCATAAATGTACTTAACAACATTAAAAGCAAGTTATGATTCATTCAAAATCATAATGCATAAATGTACTTAACAACATTAAATCGCCAATAACCAAAGCCACAAGTTATAATTAAACATTGGTTGTCAACTTGGAATTTAATGCGAAAACAAATAGTGGAAGACTTGGACATCACGTCTCGGGATAAACGAAGATCAAAATGGTTATTCCGGGCATTAACCCACGGGGAAGACCATCCTAGTGCCCATTATCTCAATTTGGGAGAACTCATACCTCCCGCACTAGAGCCAAACTCTAGCCATATCACAATGATAATGTCTCAAGACTCCAAAATAAATAAGTTAACAACTTATATACGTATTAAATAGTACACGGAATTACCTTCATGCACAAGTAGGTTGAAACCATACAATACATGCTCTAAATCCCCAACTACTATAGGATGACAATATCGAATCTTCAGAGTGCGATTTGTTACACGCTATAATAATATCACATGTCGAATCTTCAGTGTGCAACTCGTTACACGCTATAACCATATAATCCAATATTGAAACATAAACTCATAAATCCATTACAAGTCTAAAATCATGCTTTAAACAAACTACCAATGTCAAATACATGATTTAAATCAATAATGCAATAGAAATGGAAATTAATCAAGTAAACTAATTAATTTTTCTAAGTTCCAAATCTCAATCAAATGACCTCTTTGAACAATAAAATGGAATAATATTTAAATTATGATAATCAAATCTCTAAATTCTAAAATAACATGAAATGATATCAAATTAACATATGCTACTATACAAGCCCAAGTCATCACATATATCAAGTTAAAAACTTAATTAGGCCAATGGAACCATTAAATAGATTTTAATTAATCATTTTAATTAAAATCTCTAGATTTTCATACTTATCCAAATACTCTCAAATTAAAGTATGTTAATGAACATGTCAAGACTTAATTTAAAAGCATATCACAACTTAATTTCATGCAAGGTACGACCATGATAATTAATCTTTCACAAAAGAAATATATTAAATAAAAGTTTGAATTCTTTTTCAAATAATCCAAATTTAATATATGTTAACAACCATACCAAAGCATAATTTTCTAGCATGCCATAATTTAATTCTATGTTGCATATCATCATGAGAATCAAATTTTAATCATAGAAAATAATTAAATTAAATTCTAGATTATGGACAAAAGCATGCACACAAGTTGTATAATCATGGGAAACACTCAATACAAAGCATACATCTTCCTAAAACATCCCCGACCTCAATTTAAGATGAAAATCTCAAGAGCCACCAAAATGAAACGGATCCAAATCCATCAATACTTCGGGGTTTTATCGGGGATAATGCCTTGAACATAACCCCCAAGGAAGCCCCATCAAAATCACAACTTGGCTTCAAACCTGAACTCAAAAAATGGCCAAAATGAGATTCCAATCGATGGAATCGAAGGCCTTGCCAAGGCGAACATAAAACACTAAGGCACTACGGCGTTTCATTGAAGGGAAGAAGCTCAAAAAAGGAGAGAGAAGGTGGCAGCCCTTGGCTGCCATGGAATCCGGCCAAGAGAGGGGAGAGAGAGTGAGAAGTCTGATTTTTCACTTAAAGGTCCCATATTTATAGAAAATCTCAAAAAGTGCCTCGAACGGGCCCTGCGGGGTCTGGAAAAGTGGAATTCGAGCAGACACACTCAAACGGAAAAAATCTGTGAACAAAAAAGGACCGAAATGAGAAAAGATAAACAACAGAAGAAACCGCATAAAAAACAGAGTCCCGAGCAGAGGGATATGCCTTGAACAAGTTCGGCAACAACCGGGTCTAGAAACCCTGAAATTGGAGAAAAACAACCAGAAGGAAATTCTAAGAGTACTCGACTCAACGAAAAGTGGAAATGAATTCTATACGAGGATCTAAGCTCAAAACAATGCATTTAGCAATAACTTCCATTAATTGCACAATAGCCCTTCCAAAAAGTGAAAACTACACAATTGGCCCAGAATAAGAATATCTTCCAAGAAATATTTTCTAAAAAATCTCTGAAATAAAATATCTTCAAAATATAATTACGAAAAACACACCAAAGAAAAGAAAAAGTTTCCAAAGAACTTTGCATCCACGCCCCTATGGACACCGGAAGCAACTAGAGTACCTTTTTACAAAAGTAAAGATACGTATTTCGTGGAAACCACTTAGAATGAAGATACGTGAAGTCAAAACCCAACTCCGAACACAAGGAGTGAGGTTATGCCAACAAAGTGACAAACGTGGAAAAGACAAAATAGGGAAAAGGATTATAAAGTGAATAGTGTCTGAAAAGTTAAAATATGGAATGACTCGGTCCTTAAAGGAAGTTGTCAATCCAAATAAAAGAGTCTCAGAAACCATTTTCTAGCACTCGAGATGGCACTAAGTGACGAGAAATCGAACTCAGAAAGGAAAAGAAAACGGGAAAAAAAAATATCTATAAAAATCTGAGAAACGGGAAATGAAGGAAAATGACCGGGTCATTACAACCTTCCCACCTTAAAGGGATTTCGTCCTCGAAATCCAGCCCCAACAAAACAAAAAGGTGAAACCAGGGCAACTACAAAGTACATCTCCGAGTATCCCACACAACATACTACAAAAGCAAACCCAAAACTGAAGGACAACATACAACCAATGTCATTCGCACCCCCATGCTTACGACAGGACAACCTCTTAAAAGAAAAACGACCACACGGTCACATGACAAGTCAGAACTCGCACATAGAACCCAAGGTTAGACAAAGGAATGAAAGACAACAACCATAAACGTTCCTCCTAATGAACCATCATACCGTTCCAAAACAACCACCAAGAGAACTCCAAAATGACCACGTATCAAATCAAGGTACTGAACAAACACGACGTGGCAGTATGAATAGTGACCAGAACCCGTCCACGACGTACTCAAATGTGTGGTAGCAATGACAGTGCCTAGTGCCCGCCCACACTTACTCGTCAGTAAGGTAGTATCGATAGCAACTAGCACTCGCCCACAATACACAACTTTGTACGGTAGCATGACAGTATAAGGCACTAATTCATAACCTGCCCCCCACTAAGTCTACCTATGAAACCTCTCGATACCAATGACATCAATGTCGCAAATCATCATTACCAAAAGCAATCTGGTACCCAAACAACCCGCTAGAGTTGAGACATGGTCCAAAGACATCGACATCTCAGCCATTCTCAAAATCCTGACGACAATGCTACAGGTACCTTCCGGCTTAAGGTCTCAATCCTTAATACAACAAAACCAACAACTCCAACGTCTCAAAATACTCCCATTAACAACATCAATCAAGAATCCACTGCCTGATAAGCAAATTAACACCTCCAAAAATCAAAACGAACCTCACTACAAGACATTTAATCAAAAGTCCTACATATCTCCCTAAAACAGATCAACTACAAGACCACACCATAATGAAACATTAGATTTACATCCCCATCATGGATAACTAAATCCTTAAAATGCAAGTCCACTACGTGGCACACTCATCAAAATCCTGACAACCAAAATCACAAAACGAGTCTCTCAAAACCGTGCTTGGTGACACCAAGCTAAATCAAAATTCCTAAATTTGCATCCATAAATAACCACTAGAACTACGATTCCTCAAAACCATGCCTAGACATAACTAGGACGAAAAAAAAACTCGGCAAATAAGCCATATCCAACAGCGATCCTCCAAAACTTCTCCTAAGGGTTAACCACATCCAGGTCTCCAAAACTAAAGCAAGTCTCCAAAAGACATTCTCAAAAGAGCATCGAGATCATCTCCTGAGTCAAATAAATCCTCGATGATATAGACACAAGTCCCTGTAAAATGATCTCACACCAATCAACTCACTCTGAGCACCACAACTCCGTCAATAACCATGACAAAAACTCCCCAAGGGAAGACACGAAAGAAAGGGAACCACCAGTCCTAAGAAAGACAACACTAAGACTCCATCTCTAAAATGAAACACAACAAGGTCAAAGACTTCACCCCTACATCGAAGTAAGTCGACCAAAATCCATTAAATCCTCACCAAGGACTCAAGAAAACATTGGTGATCCTCACGGACCAACCAACCCCAAAACCGTGCACAAGGCGATGAAGAAAAGAAACTCGCTTCTTGTGAAATCCCTAACTCGAACCAAGAAAAGAGGAGGAACCCTATTCTCCCACAAATGTCAACACGACAAACACAAAAAGGGAGCGAAAAGGGAAAACTGGACATAGAAGTCATGCATATGACAAGGAATGCAACTACTAGAAAGTAAATCTACTCAAATAGATAAAATTAAGGGTATATGCAGCACGTCTCCACGTAAGCACAAAATCATGTCACTAAGGTACAGTAACAACATGGCATCTCTAAGCATATAAAGAAGGCATGCTAATGCCACTCAACAAAAAAGCAAATGTGGACACATCTCCACTTACTTATGCATCACTATATCATAAATCATACTACTAATATGGCAGTAAATAAAACTGCAGAAAATGAAAATGATGCAATAATGAACCCTATGGACATCGTGTCCTAGAGTGTCTAGGCAAAAGGAAAGACTAGTCCTAGCCATAAACTGACTCCAAAAACTAATGCGACAACAACCTGTCTCAAAACAAATGTGAGGCCTTACCACAATGGTAAGACTCTAACAATCCATCTTAGAATCTAAAGGGGACACTACAAGTGACAATAATAGTGCAATGTTCTCTCTACCCGAAAGATCAATCAATCGACTTGATCCCAAAAGCATCGTCATGCAAGGAGAACTCAAAGAAAATGGCAACCATAGCCATACCAACAACAACCAAATCAATCACTACAACTGATCCCCAAAACAACTATCATCATCATCGATCAAAAGGACAACGCCTATCAAAACAAAACCAACATCGATTCCATCCGAACTGCACTTGTAGCTAGCCAGTACGGTAGCATGACAGTGCCATGCACTCGCCCACAAATGTACCTGCCCAGGAATATCGCAATCCAGAGGAATCATCCCGAACAATCAAGGATCCTAAGAGGCCCATAACCTTATCATGGCCCAAAACCAACAAATCCAGCTCTACGGCAACACCAAATGACTCACCTCATGAGAGCCTAAACAAAAGGTGTCTTACCACCTGCCTCAAAGTTAATGCTAGGTCGACACAACCTATGCTACCACGAGACTATGACTACAATCACCATCAACCCGAACTCGTGTTTTAATGACCAATTCTGTGTCATGCCAAATATGCAACACAGCTATGCATATACAAATTTAATCTAGCATACATCATATGTCATGCTCTTTACATAAAAATAAAATCATGTTAAGCAAACAACATACAATATGTAGCACATAAGCATGTTATCAAACCAAAACATGTTATCATGAAGTATATAAACACCTATAAACCAAAATATGTACCCAAAACTCGTCATCCTAAGGTTTTCGAACCTAAGAGCTCTGATACCACTTGTGAAGGCCCAAGTTTTTCAACCCGGTGCGTTAGTGATAAACCGAAAGTTGATTCGATAACGGATCCGAAATGCAGAAGTGAAAGATAAACCAAAGTCTATAGAGATATAAAGGATCTCTAACACATAAGTGTGACCTTCCATGAAGTCACGAAACTCAAGGGAATAACCAGAAGTGGAAACTAAAACAAAAAGGTCAAATGATACCCTATCGCACCAATGACAACCAACGGAACAAGATCTAGTCCAAACTAGACTAAGTGCGCCATTAAATGGCTTGAACGAGATCAACATGGTCAAGTGGGAACGAATGAAACAAAGTTAACCCATGTAGGCAACAAACCAACAAAACCCACAAGGCAGCATCATTTTGGTCAACCGAAATGGAGCTTCGGTTGGCCGAAATGAGCCAGGAAAATGAGAAGAATGAGCCTTCAGTTTGGTCGACCGAAATGACAAACTGGTCGACCGGTTTATGGCTCGAGATGAAAAATGGCTACTGAAATTGGACTTTTTACTGTTCAATTGAAAACCAAAGGCTATCGGTCGACCAAAACAAGCCACCGATCAACCGAAATAGGTCGAAAATGTGAAGAATGAACCTGCTATGCATAAAAATTGAAGAGAAGTTCCTAAGTCTCAAATGGATCCCCCATAGCATAATCAAATTGCATTATAAGCTATTATATGATGATGTGAACATACACACAAATGTAATATGACATTTTAAACATGTACAATGGCCCAGGGCCTTATTACAATACATTTACAACATTTGACATCTCAAACCTCCAAGTTAGAAAAATTACATTTCATAGGCAAGAATCAAAAATGCTAACACTTGCATGTGAACAAGAATGCATTAAAAGAAACCTCAATCTACAGATCACCCAAGGAAAGTGCAAATCTCCAGATCTTGAAACCTATACCTGAAATATACCCCATTAACTTTGGGGTGAGCAACATAAAGCTACTCGTAGGAAATGACCATGTATCAACCTAACGTTTTACAAGTTTCCATAATTTAATCATTGTGGTTCATTCCACCTAGCGTCTATATCGAAGGTGAGACTCAGGAAGCATTCTAAGCTACCTTAGATCATTTATAGCATAAATCACATCATCTATACAATTTCAACAACATAAGAGCATGCTATATAAGCAACATGTTATAGATTCTCAAAGTCACCAACTCGAAATCTAAAATACGAAAATGACAAAAGTGGGTCATGCCACCTAACGTCTATGTTCCAAATTAATCTATAAGATCATTCCTAAGCTACATTTGAACATTTCAACATAATGTACTTAACAACATCAAAGATTATAATAATTCATTAAAAATCATAAAACAAGAATGTACTTAACAACATTAAAAGCATGCTATGATTCATTCAAAATCATAATGCGTAAATGTACTTAACAACATTAAAGTTTACAATGACTCATTAAAAATCATAAAACATGAATGTACTTAACAACATTAAAAGCATACTATGATTCATTCAAAATCATAATGCATAAATGTACTTAACAACATTAAAAGCATGCTATGATTCATTCAAAATCATAATGCATAAATGTACTTAACAACATTAAATCGCCAATAACCAAAACCACAAGTCACAATTAAACATTGGTTGTCAATTTGGAATTTAATGCGAAAACAAATAGTGGAAGACTTGGACATCACATTACGGGATAAACCAAGATCAAAATGGTTATTCCGGGCATTAACCCGCTGGGAAGACCACCCTAGTGCGCACTATCTCAATTGGGGAGAACTCATACCTCTTGCACTAGAGCTAAACTCTAGCCATATCACAGTAACAATTTCCAAGACTCCAAAATAAATAAGTTAATAACTTATATATCTATTAAATAGTACACGAAACTAGCTTCATGCACAAGTAGGCTGAAACAACACAATACATGCTCTAAATCTACAACTACTATATGATGACAATGTCGAATGTTCAAAGTGCG
Organism: Cornus florida; assembly: GCF_030987335.1. Lineage (NCBI taxonomy): Eukaryota > Viridiplantae > Streptophyta > Magnoliopsida > Cornales > Cornaceae > Cornus > Cornus florida. The sequence goes on along the minus strand of NW_026775574.1, from coordinate 51,994,256 downwards.
ATTCGTTACACGCTATAATAGCATCACATGTCGAATCTTCAGTGTGCGACTCGTTACACTCTATAACAATATAATCCAATATTGAAACATAAACTCATAAATCCATTACAAGTCTAAAATCATGCTTTAAACATACTGCCAATGTCAAATACATGATTTAAATCAATAATGCAATAGAAACGGAAATTAATCAAGTAAACTAATTAATTTCTCTAAGTTCCAAATCTCAATCAAATGACCTCTAATTAATACATGTTAAACAACATAGCATGGTCATTGCATATACCAGTTAAAAACTTAATTAGGCTATTTGAACAATAAAATGGAATAATATTTAAATTATGATAATCAAATCTCTAAATTCTAAAATAATATGAAATGAAATCAAATTAACATATGCTACTATACAAGCCAAAGTCATCACAAATATCAAGTTAAAAACTTAATTAGGCCAATGGAACCATTAAATAGATTTTAATTAATCATTTTAATTAAAATCTCTAGATTTTCATACTTATCCAAATACTCTCAAATTAAAGTATGTTAATGAACATGCCAAGACTTAATTTAAAAGCATATTACAACTTAATTTCATGCAAGGTACGACTATGATAATTAATCTTTCACAAAAGAAAAATATTAAATAAAAGTTGCAATTCTTTTCCAAATAATCCAAATTTAATATATGTTAACAACCATACCAAAGCATAATTTTCTCGCATGCCATAATTTAATTCTAAGTTGCATATCATCATGAGAATTAAATCTTAATCTTAGAAAATAATTAAATTAAATTCTAGATTATAGACAAAAGCATGCACACAAGTTGTATAATCATGGAAAACACTCAATACAAAACATAGATAATCCTAAAACATCCCCTACCTCAATTTGAGATGAAAATCTCAAAGGCCACCAAAATGAAACGGCTCAGAATCTGACAATACTTCGGGGTTTTGTCGGGGACAACGTCGTGAACATAACCCCCAAGGAAGCCCTATCAAAATCATAACTTGGCTTCAAACCCGAACTCAAAAAATGGCCAAAACGAGATTCCAATCGGTGGAATCGAAGCCTTGCCAAGGCAAACATAAAACACTAAGGCACTACGGCGTTTCATTGAAGGGAAGAAGCTCAAAAGAGGAGAGAAAAGGTGGCAGTCCTTGGCTCCCATGTAATCCGGCTAAGATAGGGGAGCGAGAGTGAGAAATCTGATTTTTCACTTAAAGGTCCCCTATTTATAGAAAATCTCAAAAAGTGCCTCGAACGGGCCCCGCGGGGTCTGGAAAAGTAAAATTCGCGTAGACGCACTCATACGGAAAAACTTTGTGAACAAAAAAGAACCAAATGAGAAAAGATGAACAACGGAAGAAACGACGTGAAAAATCGAGTTCCGAGCAGAGGGATATGCCCCGAACAATTTCCGCGGCAACCGAGTCTAGAAACCCTGAAACTAGAGAAAAATAGCCAAAAGAAAATTCTAAGAGTACGCGACTCGAGGAAAAGTGAAAACGAATCTCGTATGAGGATTAAAGCTCAAAACAAGGCATTTAGCAATAACTTTCATTAATTGCTCAATGGCCCCTCCAAAAAGTGAAAACTATACAATTGCCCAGAATGAAAATATCTTCCAATTAATATTTTCTTAAAAATCCCTGAATTAAAATATCTTCAAAATATATTTACGAAAAATAACCCAGGAAAAGAAAAAGTTTCCAAAGAACTTTGCATCCACGCCCCTATGGCACCTAGAGCAACTAGAGTACCTTTTTACAAAAGTAAAGATACGTATTTCGTGGAAACCACTTAGAATGAAGATATGTGAAGTCAAAACCCAACTCCGAACACAAGGAGTGAGGTTACGCCAACAAAGTGACAAATGGGAAAAAGACAAAATAGGGAAAAGGACGAAAAAATGAATAGTGTCCGAAAAGTGAAAATATAGAAATGACTCGGTCCTTAAAGGAGGTTGTCAATCTAAAGAAAAGAGTCTCAGAAACCATTTTCGAGCACTCGAGATGACACTAAGTGACGAGAAACTAAACTCAGAAAGGAAGAGACAACGGGAAAAAGAAATATCTGTAAAATCTGAGAAAGTGAAAGGAAGGAAAATGACCGGGTCATTACAGCTAAGCTAGAAACCCAAGTCAGGCAAATAGCTAGTACTTTGAATGCTAGAGAGAAAGGGAAGATGCCCCTAAATGCCACACCAAAGCAACAATTTCTTGTGGAAACCAATTCCTCATTAGAAGGTCACGCAATTGCACATGTTAATATGGGGACAACCTTGAGGAGTGAGAGAATTGTTGATAACCGAGTTGGTGTTTCTAATGAAGAGAGTGAACCAGTGCAACCAAAAGTTGACACCCGTCCCATTTCACATTCTATTCCTCCTTCATTGCATAAGCATAAACCCTTTGTTGAGAAAGTGGTCAAAAATGATTTGAAAGATAAATTGAACAATGATTTGGAAAAGGATTTAAAAAATTCTTGTGTTGAAATTAATTCAAAGAAAGATTTTGAAAAAGCTTTTGAGCCTAAAGCTCTATTTCTGGATGCCTTGAAAGGGTCCATTTCTCTTAAAAAATAAAAGACCAAAGTTAATGAAATAATTGAAGTGTTTAGGCAAGTGAAGATCAATCTTCTGCTCTTGGATGTAATCAAACAAATTTTGGCTTATGCCAAGTTTTTAAAAGATCTTTGCACCCAAAAGAGGAAGAACAAGAGCCAAGCACCAAGGAAAGTGGTCTTAACCGAGCAAGTAAGCTCCATTTTGCAACATAACACTCTTCCAAAGTTTAAGGACCCTAGTTCACCTACTACTTCTTGCATCATTGGTGACCATGTCATCAATCAGGCTCTTTTAGATTTAGGAGCAAGTGTTAACCTTCTTCCATATTCAGTGTGTGTCCAATTGGGCTTTGGAGACTTGAAACCGACGTCTGTAGTTTTGCAACTTGCCGACCGATCCATCAAAAAGCCCTGGGGTATTATAGAGGATGTGCTGATTAAGATTGATAAATTCTTCTTTCCCATCGATTTCATTGTCATTGACACGGAACGGGTCCCAAATCCCAAGAGTCAAATTCCAGTTATCTTTGGCCATCCTTTCTTGGCAACCGCAAATGCCAACATTAATTGTAGGATGGGGATAAGGAAAATATCATTTGGGTATATGAAAATGAAGTTGAACATCTTTATTCCAACCCCGAATTCAATAGACAAGCAAGAAGAAGTGTGTTGTGGAAAAATGTATTGAGGATGAATTTGATGAAGTTGAGTTGTTGCTTGAAAATCATATTTCCAAAAGTTCATCTTCCAATTTGAATTCAAAGAATGTTGCTTCAAGAACAAAGTTTGAAAGGGCATAGAAGCCCAAAAATTGCATAAACCATGGACAATCAATCTCTTTTGATTCAAATCCAACAAGTTCTATAGGGAACAATTTGTTGGGTGGGATTGAAAGTGCCATTCACCCCGTCAAGGAGTGGATGCACAACAAGATTTTTTATCCTGGCTAAAAGAGCCCAACATCTTGCTAGAGACGTTAAAGATTAGTGCTTCGTAGGGTTTACAACCCTATTCCTCCCCCATTTCTATTTTACCTTTCATTTCTTGCGTCCTCTAGATATATTTTGGGTTCATACACATTGTTAGGAACTTTGATTGAGAATACATGCACTGTCATTTTTGAATTAAGCATTTTGTGCCTGTTCGATTGATCTCGAGAGAGGTTCGATCGATCGAACATCATACCTATATCCAATCATCTCTTTGTTCCATCGTGCGAAAATTTCCTGCATATTTCAGCTCTCTGTGTATCGTGCGAACTTCATTTCTGATTGATCTAAGTGCTCCAAGATCGATTGAGATTCTTCTCAAATCGATCTCCCTTCCATACTTAGAATTTTTTTTGAACCCATCAAAAATCACCTCTTTGTGTATCATTCGAACTTGTCTGCAGGTTTTCACCTGTTCAATCGATCGAGCTTTGATCGATTTAACTTCGACCGATCTGAATGCTTCCTATTTGATTTTGAATTTTTTTTTTTTTTTTTAAATTCAAAAATATTTTATTTTTATTTTTGTTTTTACTTTTCTTTATTCTATTTTTTTTATTTTCTAAAAAGCCAAAAATATTTTGTTTTATTTTATATTTTCTTTAAAAAAATATCAAATAAAAAATCCAAAAATATTTTATTTTTCAAAAAATTCAAAAATTTTCAAAAATACACTATCGTTTTGTGAGCCAGATCGATCTGAATTCCTTTCCAAATCGATCTGAGTTCGATCGATCTGATTTCTTAGTGATCGATTGAACATGTCGGAGATCATTTTTAAAAATATAACCTAAGGGTCATTTGGATCTATTTCACCATCGATCTCGACCTCATCTCTCTCTTCTGCCATTGTTCATCATCTTTCCCACCTCCGGCGGCTCTCCGGCGACACCTTTGAAGCTTCCAATCTCTCTCTCGCCTCAGATCTACTCTCTCATCCTCTCGATTTCCACTTCTCTCCTTTGATTTGGTAAGTTTTGATTTCGTGTTTTATTTTTGAGCTTCAATCTTGAGTTTCCATGATTACCATGTTTAGATCTAAGCCTTCAATGTTCCATTGTTTCCATTTTTGAGTTGATGAAGCATGTGTATATATTTTTATATATATTTTGTTCAGATTTCGATTTAGGGGGTCACGTGCCTATCTAAGTGACCATTCTTGCTTTGTTAAAGTGTTGAGGGACTAACGAGGTTGCTCGGGTGCCCCCCCGTGTTGCCCAAGTCACAGATCTGTAACTTTTTGTATTTTTGCAGAGTTCGATCGATCTCATTTTTCTCTGATTGATCAGAAAAAGATAGATCTCATCATTTCTAGATCAATCCAACTTAGATCGATCTCATCTTTTTCTGATCGATCGAATTTCATCACTTTGCCATTTCATATCTCTGCACCCTCCATAGTGTTCATGCTAGTTTATTTATGCCCAATGCCTGTGTTTTCCACATTGGATAGATTTCATACTTATATTGTTGAGCATGCTTCACTTATTTGAACATTCACTATCCATGCCTGGCTGCATTACCACTTACATAGATTTATATTGATTATTCTGAGTTGTCTATCTTACCTGACAAATATGTTTTTATTTGTGTGCTTTAAATTCTATACTTCATATGTTATTCCTATTACTGACTACAACTGCGAGTGTTTCTTTTCTTTTACAGGCCATGGTTCGAGTAAAGACTGTTGCCAATTGGCAGTATCAGCGCCGAGTACGACACCGAGTAGAAGGGCATAAGGAGCCAGGTCCAGCTTAGTCTGAGCGCTTTTCTTCTTCTTCTACTTCTGCATCTTCTTCTTCATCGGCCGATAAGGCTGAGTATGTACCACCTCATTCACCACCACCAGCTTAGCCAGGCCAGGTCTGTGACAGACCTATTCGGAGATACTCACACCTTTTAGTGGTGCATGAGTCAGTTTTTGACACTGCCTTTTTCTCTCGGTCGATTCTGACCAAGGTAGCTTTTGATAGGATTAACCGGCGAGGCATTTCAGCTATTCTAGCCCTGGTACCCTACCCAGTTTACCTGTGGTTCGTCCGGTTGTTCTATCAGAACCTCCAACCGGCCCCGAGTAATCTATCGAAGCTGCAGACTACTATTGATGGCCATCTCATTCGTATCACAGTTGAGTCATTGGCAACTTCTTCTCGATGCCCTCATGTCTGCCCTCCCAGTCTTGCTTATCCTATTTTGAGGAAGCCTTCTGATGTAGACATGGTTGTTGCTCTAACTAGCCCCTGCAGTGATGGCGAGACATTCACCGCCCGGACTTATTTGCCCAATAATTTATGGTTCTTTGATTTGGTTCTCTTCTGAAACGTATTTATGGCGGGCCATAAGATCCAACGGCGCTCAGACTTTCTTGCCGCCCTTTACGCCTTTTATACAGGGCATTGATTTTCTGTTCTTGCACTCATTTGGAGTGTTTTGATGAGGCTGTATGCGAGTTACATCAGCAAGACCAAGCCTAGGTGAGCTACTTTCCCCCTATTCGGACATCTTATTACCCAAATTTTTTGAGACCCGCATTACCCTTTCCATGCAGCAGAGCATACTAAGTTAGGAGCTTGTTGCTATGGTAAGAAGGATTGGAACAAGAGCTATAATACTATCATTAGGAGTCTCGAGGTTGAGGCCATTCTAGCAGCTGAGGAGGCAGAGTTTGCAAAGATGGAGCAGCAGGCAGCAGGCAGCAGCAGCAGCAGCAGCAGCAGCAGTACCAGCAGCTAATGATCCAACATACCTACAGGGGGCTGCAGATGCATATATGGAAATAGATTTGGAGCGAGAGCCTCCAGCAGAGTCACCACATCATTCTCCGGTAGGGTCGCCACTACATTCTTAGGAGTAGAGTTAGGATGTACAGCAATCTCATGATCTAGTCATCCCTGACGCTCTAGTTCAGACACCCAGCCTAGGAGAGCATATCCCGACATTGGAGGATGCGGTTGTATCTCTCCGAGCAGATGTGGTCTCTCTTCGAACAGATGTGACTACTCTTCGCTCAGACATACTGACTGCGCTGCAGGGTATTCCCAGAAATATCCGGGGATCACGCCCCACCAAACCGACCTCATCTGCTTGATCTCCATGTCTTTCTACCCTCATTTATATATCTGTGATACTTTACTACTATTCTGATACTATTATCATATTTTTGCGGCCAGTTTGTCAGCCCAGACACTGTGTTGTACCTTATATATTTTTATTTTCTTTATCCTATGCATATCATTTTTGGATGTCTAGTTATTATATTGATATATCTATCTGTGATTGACTCCATTATCAGGTGCATCCTAGTGACTTCAGTGAGAGAGTGCTACCCAAAAATTTTCAAGACCATCCTTATCCCTCTCTCATTCGTTCATTTATTATCCCATTTACACTTGCATGTCCACTATGCACTATTATTATCCCCTTTGTTATCGGATCAGCTTTTATCCCAGTGCCATCTTTTCAGGATCATAGTCGATCCCAAGTTTGGGGGAGTTATATCACCCACTTTGGATATTTATGTCCCGGCCATTCTTTGCCTTAGCTGCACTGGTGTACTCTTTCCTTTGTTCTCTTTGCACATTGAGGACACTATGCCATTTAAGTTTGGGGGTAATGGGTGTTATTTGCAGCATTTGTTGTCAATTCAAAATTTTGAGCATGACTTGTGTATTTGAGGGATTTTCTATGATTGGTCCATGACTAGCTATGATTTTGATCTTTTGAGGACTATATTGCTTAAAATTAAAAAATTGCTGGACTTGAGAGTCTAATACTCTTTGTATGCCTTGTGGATGCCATTTAGGAGTAAATTTTTCAAAAGATTGATATTTTTCTTGCATTTGTGGTCCACATTATCCTAATCTTGTGATTGTTTTAAGATTCACTCTAGGATTCTACACTAGCACAGACGCACACTAGCATTCATTTGTAGGGTACATGCTTTATTGATTATTGATTTGGTTATATCCCAATGGAGCTAGTAGTGCATTGAAAGCTTTTATCTTGATAGAAGTGGATAATAAACCCTTTTCACTAAGTAGCAGGGATTGTAGCCTCATTAAGCACTGAATTTCTTGCGCCGAAAGGTGGAGGGCCCAAACTCTAGGTTAATAATTGAACTTGAAAAAAAAAAAAAAAAAAAGAAAGAAAGAAAACAAAAAAAAGTAAAGTTGTTGCAAAAGCAAATAAAAAAAGTAAGAATTCCTCCCAAAAGGTGAGAAGTGGGAAATGATTAGATGGAGGTTATTTTGATTTGTAGCCTAGTTGATTTGAGCTTGTAAGTCCTTAGGTCTGTTTGAACACCTTGTGCCCTAAAGTCATTCGGTTTGGGAGTCATTGACCTAATGCTCAACCTTATGGATCACTACAAAGCTTAATAAATCAACATATTGCACCATGCTTCCATCTTTGATCCTTAGGGATAGAAAAAAAAATAAAATAAAATAAAAATTTCGAGTAAAAATAATAAGTGCACCTAGATCAATAAAGCTTAAATAAAAGGTCAACTTTTTGTCTTGATGATCGGTACTAGTATGTGCTTGTTTGAGGGTAAGGATGTGATCATTTCATTAGTTTGCTTAGATAGCAACATATTTGATGCCGGTTCACTCAAAAAGGATTCTAGAGTTGTTTTGATTTGCATGATCATTTTCTTGATGTGTAGAGGACCATATTTGCTTGCTTGACGTTGAGATTTTGGGAGATTGCTTGGAAATGTTTGAAAAATTGCATACTTGAGGTAGTTTTCTCCCAATGCTTGTTTGCAATATTGGTGCCTCTTTTGTGAGAATGAGCTTAATGTTTGTGGGTATCATTTCTGGAAACCCTCACGAGACTTCACTCGTCCACTAGGGGTAACCTAGGGGTTTAAAAGGCTTGTTGCATATGCTAATGAAATCGTGTTCCCTACGAAAGTGGCATTATCCATTTATTACGTTCTAGTTCATAGTTATATAGTTGTTCATTCATTCCTTTACTTTGTAGTTCATTGCTAGGGACTAGGAATATTTAAGTTTGGGGGTGTGATGAGCGCTGAAAAGTGCATATTCAAACCCCTTAAGCTTGAGTATTCTAGAACCTTTATCTATCTTATTTTACTGTCTTAGACTAATTTCATGTTATTGCCCTTTTCAGGCACTTATCCCCAAAATAAGTTAATTCAACCAAATTGGAGCCTAAAAGAGGCTATCTCAAGCTGAATGGAAGAAAGGAGCAAAAAGAAGCAAAGTGGTGGAAAATAGCAAGCTTCGATCGATCTGACATATCTTCTATCGATCTCACATTGATCGATCTAGCCTCATCAAGATGGATCAAACCCTTTGTCCTTATCCTCAAGAATTTCCATCTTCGATCAATCTCACCATTCCTTCGATCGATCGACCTTCCTTGATCTTATCCTCACCTACCACTTTTGTCTTTTTCCAAAAATATCTTAGAGATTTGTTGTATTCCAAAAAGGCACCGCCAAGGATTGATTAATCTGGCCAAAACTTCGATGGATCTGGCCAGAGTTCGATCTATCTCATCTGAATTCGATTGATTAAACCTTCTCAAATTTGAAATAAAATAGAGTCCAGCTCATTAAAAGATGGCTCATGGTGCAATCATTGAGAGGACCCTAATGCACGAGTCCAGACCATTGGTGTGACTCTTGAGCTACCTATATAAGGATTTTAAGCCATATAACATAGCATATCTCATACCATATCATCATATATCTATCTTGGAGAGGAGGCTAGAGCTTAGAGAGACATACACTATTTAGGGAGTTCTTCCATTCTTCTAGGGTTTCCATCAAGAAGAAGATCATTCTTACCATGGAGATGGCCCTTGAGGGTTGGATGAGTACATCAGTGAGTGGCTAAACATCTTCTTGGGACTATAGTTAGCCCTAAGCATGCCTCCTAGACCTTGATGTTTTGTATTTTGGGGGGATTTGTGTTGTAATCTTGTCTTGACATTTGATTTATATATGTCTATTCATATGTCTATGTATGCTAGAATAGATGTTCATGTATTTATCTCTTGGTTTTGTGATATTAATGCATGTCTATCTGTATTGATGCTATGAATCTAGAGATTGTCAAGGCATAATGCTTAAATAGAATACTCTTGTGATTTGTTTGATGGTTCATACTCATTTCTTGGTGGATTGTGCCTCTACTTTAGTTTAATTAGTTTAATTTTCATGTCCTAGCTTTGATGTTGTGTAGTTGCTTTACTTCCTTAGATGTGAGGACAATCCATGCTTGTTGTTTGATGTTTCTTACTTATGAATGCAAGAAGTATCATTCTCTAACTTATTAGGGTATTGATTGTGAGCTTAAAGGTAGGAATAATGGCTTAGTTTGATATTGTGTTATTCATTAGGTTGTCTAGACAATGTATACTTAATTAGTCAATCCATACTTATTGATTCAATTAATCACACCTCTTTATACTGCAACACATATTTCCCCTCATTCATTAACATTGAATATCTAGAATGGTGATGTTTAGTTCTTTTGATCACTCAACCTACTAATCCGACTTTGTTTTCATTTCAAGCACGTACCCAATCCCTTGGGACGATCCTTACTCACCCTAGCTATATTAGTAGTTAGAGGTAGTAGTGGCACTTTATAAATTTAAACTTGGCCACATTTTCATCGTAATTTGGGTGCAATGCGACATTCGGCACACCATATTGCTCTAAAAATATTTGAAATATTCTCTCTCAATCATTGGCTAGAGGTGACAGGTGTATATTCGTGGTGTGTGGGGCCTTGTGTAATTCAGTGTCACTATAAATATGTTGCTCTAAGGCTCCTTAGGGTTTAAGCCTCTTGAATTTACATTGCACATTGAGCTGCTACTAAGAACCCTCGAGTATACTGCGTCAAGCAAGTTTTTCTCTGCTATTTAATGATGATCTATGCAAGAAAAACTCATTGAATCCACTCCTGAGGTGTGTACTAATTGCTGAGATGAGGCTGCTGTCAAAGTTGCTGATGGAAAGGCTGCATTGAGTAGTGATTTGGTGTTTTAAGCTGTTGTGGTCGATTCTGAAGGTTGACACACGTATAATTCATCTTTTTACACTTGTTTAGATTGTGTTTGTGTTGAGAATATGTTGAAAATGAACTTGGACAGTGTGGTCACTAGTTAATCTTGTTTTTTTTAAGGAAAACTTGGATTCAAGTGCTACTTGATTATACTTAGCTATTGAATGATGATCTATGCTGCTAGCTAGTATATTTTGATGAATCAAGATTGTTAAAGTTGAGTTTGTAACAAAAATATGGTATACTTTGATTTTGAGTATTCTGTGCCCAAACTGTTTTGTACTGAAGTTAATCTGTGCTGAGGCTATTCTGTGCCGAAGCTATCTGTCCTGAAGCTATCTTGTGCCAAAGCTTTTTGTGCTGAAGCTGTTATATTCTGAACAAAGAACTTTGACTGAACTTTGTGATATACTCATGTTGTGTTTGATTATGCAAAGCTATGAACATGAGTACAACAATGAAAAAAGACTGTATGAGGCACTAGTGAATTCATCTCAAAAGGAATTTCCTATTTGACCCCTCAAACCATAGATGCAGCGGATTGTAGTGCTGAGGCAGCAATTTAGAATTCTGTGTTTCCCAGCCTATTCTATTGTTGCAAAGACTTTATCGTATTTAATGTGTTGACACTTATTGTATATGATAGTGAGGCTTTACAACCTTACCCCATTGTTGATTTTGGTTTGAGAGTTTATTTGGTCCAAGCATAGTTGCTTAGGACTGGGGGAGTGCTCGGATGCACTATGGTGTACTAGTGTGTGTGTATTAGTTATGAAAACTAGTGTCTATTCTGGTACATGGGTGTGTGTAGAGAGTGAGACAGCTGAGTGTGTAACAAGATACATACAACTAGTGGTTTGTTTATTGGTTGAGGCCAAGAACCAAGGTTGTCCCAAGTTAAGAGGGTTTCCTTGTAAATCTTGTGTTTTCTGTTCTTTGAATGCTTGCTTAGTGTATGAGAAAGTTTTTGAAAGCAAAGTTTTAACCAATTCACCCCCCTCTTGGTTCAATAATTGGTATCAGAGATTTGGTCTGCATTGTGAGGTTCTAATAAGCCTGTAGTTGATCCCAGCAATGGACGAAGGCCAAGTTATCAACAAAGCTCCAGGGTTTGAAGGTTCAAACAATGATTCTTGGAAAACTAGAATGGAAGCCTTCTTAATGTCTTAGTCCTATAATGTTTGGCATGCTACCGTACATGGTGTTATGATTCTTAATCCTGATAACCTGTAATGACCCGGATTTTCACGGAACTTTTTTTCCGTTGTCTTTCCTTTCTGAGTTTGGTTTCTTGTTGATTAGTGTCGTCTCGAGTGTTCTGGAATGATTTTTAAGACTCTTTTCTATGGATTGAAAACTTCTTTTGAGAACCGAGTTGTTTCCACATTTTTCGTTTTTTGACACTATTCACTTGTCATCCTTTTCCCTATTTCGTCTTTTTTCCTATTTTGTCTTTTCCCCATTTGTCACTTTGTTGGTGTAACCACAATCGTTGTGTTCAGAGTTGGTTTTTGACTTCACGTACCTTCATCTTGAATGGTTTCCATGAAATACGTATCTTTACTTTTGCAAGAAAGTACTCAGGTTGCTCCCGGTGTCCGTAGGGGCATGGATGCATAGTTCTTTGGTATCTTTTTCTTTTCTTGGGGTGTTTTTCATAAATATCTTTTGAAGATATTTATTTCAGGGGTTTCTAAGAAAATATCTTTTTGGAAGATATTTTCATTCTGGGGCAGTTTCGTAGTTTTACTTTTTAGAGGGGCCATTATGCAATTAAGGAAAGTTATTGCTAAATGTCTTGTTTTGAGCTTGGATCCTCGTACGGGATTCATTTTCACATTTCGTTGAGTCGTGTACTCATAGAATTCCCTTCTGGTCGATGTTTTCCAGTTTCAGGGTTTCTGGCCCCGGTTTGCGCCAAACTTGTTTTGGGCATAACTTTCTGCTTAGGACTCGGTTTTCGATGCTGTTTCTTCCGTTGTTCATATTTTATCATTCTAAATCTTTTTGGTTCATAGAGTTTTCCATTTGAGCATGTCTGCTCAAATTTTACTTTTTCGAACCCGACGGGGCCCGTTCGGGGCACTTTTTGAGATTTCTATAAAAGGGGGGTGAGATATTTCATTTTTCATCTTCTCCCCTCTTCATGCATGACCTGGAGCTCCCATGGCAGCCCAAGGGGTGCTGCCATCTTCTCTCTCCTCTTTTGGTTCACTTTTCCTTGATGGAAAGTCTTCGGCCTTAACGTTTGTTGTTCCCCACGCTGTGCTCTATCTTTCATCCTTATTTGAACCCATTTCTAGCCAAATTTTAAGTTTGGTTTTGAGGTCAAGTTGTGATTTTGATGGGGCTTTCATGGGGGTTATGTGCACGGTGTAGTCCCCGACAAAACCTAGTAGTTTCGTCGGATTCGGAGCCTTTCCATTTTGGTGCCTTTTGAGATTTTTCATCTCAAATTGAGCTAGGGAATGTTTTAGGACCTTGTATGTGTTGTATTGAGTGTTTCCCATGATTATACAACTTATATGTTTGCCTTGCATCAAATCTAGAAGGTTAGTATTATTTATTTCTTTGTGTAAGATTTAAAATTCAAGGATGCATATGGCTTATATTTAAATTGTGGCATGCTAGAAGGTTTAGTTTTAATATGTTTGTTAACATATATTAAATTGGGATTAATTGAATAAGAATTGCACTTTTTATTTAATATTTATCTTTTGTGAAAGATTAAATCCCATGGCTGTACCTTGCACGAAATTGACTTGTGGTATGCTTTTAAATTATGTCTTGGCATGCTGTTTAACATACTTTAATTTGAGAGCATTTGGACAAGTATAAAAATCTAGAGATTTTAATTAAAATGATTAATTAAAATCTAATTAAGGGTTCCATTGGCCTAATTAAATGTTTAACTTGATATTTGTGATAACTATGACTTACGTTCTAGCATACGTTAATTTGGAACCATTTGATGTTGTTTTAGAAGTTAGGGGTTTGATTATCAAGATTTAATTAAATTCCACTTTATTTTTCTTATGGCCTAATCGAGTTTTGATGTGGTGTATGTAATGACCATGCTATATTGTTTATCATGTATTAATTGGAGGCCATTTGATTGAGATTTGAAACCTAGGAAATTAAAACTGTTTGTTGATTAAATTCCGTTTCCATTGTATTATTGATTAACTCATGTATTTGACAATGATAGTATGTTTAAAGCATGACTTTTGACTTATAATGAATTTATGAGTTTATGTTCTCAATATTGGATTATATTGTTATAGCGTGTAACGAGTCGTACACAGAAGATTCGTCATGTGATGTTATTATGGCGTGTAACGAATCGCGCTCTGAAGATTCGACATTGTCATCCTATAGGAGTTGTGGATTTAGAGCATGTGTTGTGTGGTTTCAACCTACTTGTCCGTGGAGGTAGTTTCGTGTACTATTTAATACGTATATAAGTTGTTAACTTATTTATTTTGGAGTCTTGGGACATTGTTAAGCTGAGATGGCTAGAGTTTGGCTCTAGGACGGGGACGTGAGTCCGCTAAGTCGTTGAGAAAGTGCACACTAGGGGTGGTATGACCACGAGTTAATGCCCGGAATAACCATTGAGTAACGGCAGAATTCTGAGTTTTGATGTCCAAGTCTTCCATTATTTGTTTTCGCATTCAATTCTAAGTTAGCAATCATGTTTATATTGTGACTTGTGGTTTTGGCTATTGGCGATTTTGATGTTGATAAGTACATCCATGTTTTATGATTTTAATAAATCATTTTGATGTTGTTAAGTACATCATTGTTTTATGATTTTAATAAATCATTTTAATGTTGTTAAGTATATTAATGTCTATGATTTTTAATAAATCATTTTAATGTTGTTAAGTACATTCAGGTCTATGATTTTTTATAAATCATTGTGAACTTCTAATGTTGTTAAGTACATTCACGTCTATGGTTTTTAATAAATCATTGTGAACTTTTAATGTTGTTAAGTACATTCTAGTTTTTTTATGATTTTTAATGAATCATTGTAAGCCTTTGATGTTGTTAAGTACATCCATGTTATATTGTTCAACTGTAAATGAGGAATGATCCTACAGATTGATTTGGAACATAGACGTTAGGTGGCATGATCACTTATGTCATTTTTCGCATTTTAGATTTCAAATTGATAACTTTGAGAATCTATGTTTTGTTGCTTTGAATAGCATGTTCTTATGTCGTTTGGATTGCATGAATGATATGATTTATGCTAGAAATGATCTTAGGTAGCTTAGGATGCTCCCTGAGTCTCACCTTTGACATAGACGCTTGGTGGAATGAACCACAATGATTAAATTATGCAAACTTGTAAAACTTAGGTCGATGTATGCTCATTTCCTACGAGTAGCTTTATGTTGCTCACCCCTACGATACTAGGGCATATTTCAGGTACAGGATATGGGATTGGTGAGTTGCACATGCTTTGGGTGAATTGCAGTATTGAAATTTCTTTGGAGGCTTTCTTGATCGCATGCAAGTGTTAGCATGTTTAGTTTTGCCTATGCAATGTAAAGTTTCTATTTTGGAGGTTTGACATGTCAAATGTTGTAAATGAATTGTATTAAGGCCGTAGGCCGTTGTAACATGTTTAAAATGTTATTTTACACTTGCGTGTATGTTCATATCTTCACACACTTGCATATAATGCAATTTGATCATGTCATGGGGTATCCATTTAAGACTTAGGAAATTTTCTCCATTTTTGTGCATAGTAGGTTCAGAAGCACATTTTTGAGCCACTTCGGTCGACCAAACCTTTTGAATTTCAATTGAACAGTAAAAAGTCCAATTCTAGTAGCCATTTTTAGCTTTCATGGCTATTTCGGTCGATCGAAGTGAAGGTTCTTTTCCTTCTTCTTTTGGACTATTTCGGCAGACCGAAGCTCCATTTCAGTCGACCGAAATGGAGTTGTCTTGTGTGCTTTGGTTGGTCTGTTGCTCAGGCATGTTCACTCCATTTGTTGTTTGTATAAGGACTTCGTGTACATCGTTCAAGCCATTTTTGGTGTACTAGGTCTAGTTTGTACTAGATCTTGTTCTTTTGGTTGTCATTGGTGCTATAGGGTATCATTGGACCTTTCATTCTAGTTTCATTCCCGCTTTCGTTCTCCTTGAGCTTCGTGTCTTCATGGAAGGTCACATTGGTGTCTTAGGGATGGTTTATATCTCCAAAGACTTTGGTTTCATCTTTTGCTTCCGCATTTCGGATCTGTTATCGGGTCAACTTTCGGTTTATCAGTAACGCACCGGGTTGGAAAAACTTGGGCCGTCACAAGTGGTATCAGAGCTCCTAGGTTCGAAAACCTTAGGACGATGGGTTTTGGGTGCATATCATGTTTTTTTTTGCCATGCTCTATATGTTTATATGCTTTATGATAACATGTTTTGGTTGATAACATGTTTATGTGCTTACGTGCTACATGTTGTATGCCGTTTGTTCAGCATTGTTTTATTCGAATATAAAGAGCATGACATATGATGTATGCAAGATTCGATTTGTATATGCGTAACAGTGTTGCATATTTGGTATGACACGGGATTGGTCATTGAGGCACGAGTTGAGCTTGATAGTGATTGTAGTCACAATCTCGTGGTGGTTTAGGTTGTTGTCGACCTAACATTGTTTTTTAGTAGGTGGATGGTCACCTTTTGTTTAGGCTCTTGTGAGATGAGTCATTTGGTGTTTCCATAGTGTTGGATTTGTTGGTTTTGGGCCATAATGAGGTTATGGACCTTTTAGGATCCTTGATTGTTCAGGATAATTCCTCTGGAACTTGCGTTTTCGTGGGCGGGTACATTGTGGGTGGGTGCATGGCACTGTCATGCTACCGTACTGGCATGCTACATGTAGAGTTCGGATGAAATCAGGGTCGATTTTGTTTTGATAGGCGTTATCCTTTTGATCGATGATGATGATGATTGTTTTAAGGATCAGTCGTAGTGATTGATTTGGTTGTTTCCTGCATGGCCATAGTTGCCATTTTCTTTGGAGTCCTCCTTGCGTGATGACGCTTTTGGGATCAAGTCGATTGATTGATGTTTAAAGTAGAGAGAGCATTGCATTGTTAGTGTCACTTGTAGTGTCACCTTTAGATTCGGAGTTAGATTGTTAGAGTCTTACCGTTGTGGTAAGGGCTCACGTTTGTTTGGAGACAGGTTGTTGTCGCATTGGTTTTAGAGACAGTTTATGACTAGGAATTGTCTTTCCTTTTTCTTAGACACTCTAGGACACGATGTCCATAGGGTTCATGGTTGCATCATCTTTATCTTCTATAGTTTCGTTTTCTACCATGTTAGTAGTTTGACTATGATATTGTGATGCATGAGTAGGTGGAGGTCTATCCACATTTGCCTTTTTGACGTGTGGCATTAGCATGCCTTTCTTATATGCTTAGAGATGCCATGTTGTTTCTGTGCTTTAGTGACAGGATTTTATGCTTACGTGGAGACGTGTTGCATGTACCCTTGATTTTTCTATATGTGAGTAGATTTTCTTTCTGGTAGTTGCATTCCTTGTCATATGCATGACTTCCAGGTTTGGTTTTCCCATTTGTTTCCCTCGGTCACACATAGTGTGTATGCGGGTTTCCATAATGGTTTTGTGTTGGTTCATGTTAGGGATTTCGTAAGGAGTGAGTCTCTTTTCTTCGTTGCGTTGTGCACTGTTTTGGGGTGGATTGGTCCGTGAGGATCACTATCGTTGCCTTGAGTCCTTGGTGAGGATTTGGTGGTTTTTGGTCGACTTGCTTCCATGTAGGGAGCGAAGTCTTTGACCTTATTGTATTTCGATTTAGAGATGGAGTCGTAGTGTTGTCCTTTTTAAGACTGGTGGTTCCCCTTATTTCGTGTCTTCCCTTGGGGAGTTTCTGCCGTGGTTGTTAACGGTTGTGGTGCTCAGAGTAAGTTGATTGGTGTGAGGTCATTTTACGGGGACTTGTGTCCATATCATTGAGGATTTTTTTGATTTGTGAGGTGAGCTCGATGCTCTTTTGAGAATGTCTTTTGGAGGCTTGTTTTAGTTTTGGAGACCTGGATGTGGTTGACTCTTAGGAGAAGTTTTGGAGGATCGCTGTTGGATATGCCTTGTTTGTGGAGTTTTCTTGTCCTAGCTATGGCTAGGCGTAGGTTTGGGGAATGGTAGTTCCAGTGATAGTTCTTAGATTGCAATTGAGGAATTTTGATTTAGCTTGGTGTTACCAAGCACGGTTTTGAGAGATTCATTTTTGTGACCTTGTTTATCGAGATTTTGATGTGTGTGCCACTTGGTGGACTTGTATTATGAGGAATTAGTTATCTATGATAGGGATGTAGATCTGATGTTTGATTACGGTATAGTCTTATAGTTGATCTGTTTCAGGGAGAAATGAGAAAGACTTCGATGAAATGTCTTATTGTGAGGTTCGTTTTGATTTATGTAGGTTTTGATTTGCTTTTCAGGTTTTGGATTCTCGATTGATGTTGTTAATAGGAGAATTTTGAGATGTTAGAGTTATTGATTATTGTGTTGAGGATTTGAGGCCTTAAGCATAATGGTACCTATAGCATTGTTGTCAGAGTTTTGGGATTGGCCAGGATGGTCCAATCGGATATCTTTGGACCATATCTCAACTCTCACAAAATGTTGGTCCCCGTAGTGCTTTTGGTAATGATCATTTTGACATTGATGCCATTGGTATCGAGAGTTCCATGGGTAGACCTAGTGGGGGCAAGTTATGAATTAGTGCCTTATACTGTCATGCTATCGTACAAAGTTGTGTGTTGTGGGCAAGTGCTAGTTGCCGTCGATGCTACCTTACTGACGAGTAAGTGTGGGCGGGCACTAGGTATTGTCATTACTACCGTACATTTAAGTATGTCGTAGGCAGGTTCTGGGCGTTATTCGTACTGCCACTTTGTCTTGTTTGGTACCCTGATATGATATGTGGCTATCTTGGAGTTCTTTTGGTGGTTGTTTTTGGATCGGTTTGATGGTTCATCTGGAGGGATGTTTATGGTTGTTGTCTTCCATTACTTTATCTCACCTTGGGTGCTGGGTGTGAGTTCCGACTTGTTGGGTGGCCATGTAATCACTTTCCTTTTGAGAGGTTGTCTTGTCATGAGCACGTGGGTACAAATGACACTGGTTGGTGTGTTCCTCTCAGCTTGAGGTCGCTAGTGTGGCGTGCTTTGTAGGATACTAGGAGATGTACTCTATAGTTATCCTGGTTTTGCCTTTCGTTTTGTTGGGGTTGGATTTCGGGGACGAAATCCCTTTAAGGTAGGAAGGCTGTAATGACCCGGATTTTCACGAAAATTTTTTTTCGTTGTCTTTCCTTTCTGAGTTTGGTTTCTTGTTGATTAGTGTTATCTCGAGTGCTCTGGAATAATTTTCGAGACTCTTTTTTGTGGATTGACAACTTCCTTTGAGGACCGAGTCGTTTTTCGACACTATTCGCTTTTCGTCCTTTTCCTTATTTCGTCTTTTTCCTTATTTTGACTTTTTCCCATTTGTCACTTTGTTGGTGTAACCACACTCCTTGCGTTCAGAGTTGGTTTTTGACTTCACGAACCTTCATCTTGAATGGTTTCCACGAAATACGTATGTTTACTTTTGCAAGAAAGTACTCAGGTTGTTCTCAGTGTCCGTAGGGGTATGGATGCACAGTTCTTTGGAATCTTTTTCTTTTCTTGGGGTGTTTTTCATAAATATCTTTTGAAGATATTTATTTCAGAGGTTTCTAAGAAAATATCTTTTTGGAAGATATTTTCATTCTGGGGCAGTTTCGCAGTTTTCACTTTTTGGAGGGGCCATTGTGCAATTAATGAAAGCTATTGCTAAATGTCTTGTTTTGAGCCTGAATCCTCGTACATGATTCATTTTCACATTTCGTCTAGTCGTGTACTCATAGAATTCCCTTCTGGTCGATGTTTTCCAGTTTCAGGGTTTCTGGCCCGATTTGCGCCAAACTTGTTTTGAGCATAACTTTCTACTCGGGACTCGGTGTTTGATACCGTTTCTTCCGTTGTTCATATTTTCTCATTCTAAATCTTTTTCATTCATAAAGTTTTGCCATTTGAGCGCGTCTGCTCAAATTTTACTTTTTCAGACCCGGCGGGGCCTGTTCGGGGCACTTTTTGAGATTTCTATAAAAGTGGGGTGATATATTTTATTTTTCATCTTCTCCCCTCTTCATGCATGACTTGGAGCTCCCATGGTAGCCAAAGGGGTGGTGCCATCTTCTCTCTCCTCTTTTGGTTCACTTTTCCTTGATGAAAAGTCTTCGGCCTTAACGTTTGTTGTTCCCCTCGCCGTGCTCTATCTTTCACCCTTATTATAACCCATTTCTAGCCAAATTTTGAGTTTGGTTTTGAGGTCAAGTTGTGATTTTGATGGGGCTTTCATAGGGGTTATGTGCACGGTGTAGTCCCCGACAAAACCTAGTAGTTTCGTTTGATTCAGAGCCGTTCCATTTTGGTGGCTTTTGAGATTTTCATCTCAAATTGAGGTAGGGAAGGTTTTAGGACCTTTTATGTGTTGTATTGACTGTTTCCCATGATTATACAACTTATATGTTTGCCTTGCATCAAATCTAGAAGGTTAGTATTATTTACTTCTTTGTGTAAGATTTAAAATTCAAGGATGCATATGGCTTATATTTAAATTGTGGCATGCTAGAAGGTTTAGTTTTAACATGTTTCTTAACATATATTAAATTGGGATTAATTGAATAAGAATTGCACTTCGTATTTAATATTTATCTTTTGTGAAAGATTAAATCCCATGGCCGTACCTTACAAGAAATTGACTTGTGATATGCTTGAAATTATGTCTTGGCATGTTGTTTAACATACTTTAATTTGAGAGCATTTGGACAAGTATGAAAATCTAAAGATTTTAATTAAAATCATTAATTAAAATCTAATTAAGGGTTCCATTGGCCTAATTAAGTGTTTAACTTGATATTTGTGATAACTATGACTTACGTTCTAGCATACGTTAATTTGGAACCATTTGATGTTGTTTTAGAAGTTAGGGTTTTGATTATCATGATTTAATTAAATTCTACTTTATTATTCTTATAGCCTAATCGAGTTTTGATGTGGTGTATGTAATGACCATGCTATATTGTTTATCATGTATTAATTGGAGGCCATTTGATTGAGATTTGAAACCTAGGGAATTTAATTAGTTTATTGATTAAATTCCGTTTCTATTGTATTATTGATTAACTCATGTATTTGACATTGATAGTATGTTTAAAGCATGACTTTTGACTTATAATGAATTTATGAGTTTATGTTCTCAATATTGGATTATATTGTTATAGCGTGTAATGAGTCGCACATTGAAAATTCGTCATGTGATGTTATTATAGCACGTAACGAATCGCGCTCTGAAGATTCGACATTGTCATCCTATAGTAGTTATGGATTTAGAGCATGTGTTGTGTGGTTTCAACCTACTTGTGCATGGAGGTAGTTTCGTGTACTATTTAATACGTATATAAGTTGTTAACTTATTTATTTTGGAGTCTTGGGATATTGTTAAGTTGAGATGGCTAGAGTTTGGCTCTAGTACGGGGACGTGAGTCCTCTAAGTCGTTGAGATAGTGCACACTAGGGTTGGTATAACCACGGGTTAATGCCCGAAATAACCATTGAGTCTTGGCAGAATTCCGAGTTTTGATGTCCAAGTGTTCCATTATTTGTTTTCGCGTTCAATTCCAAGTTAGCAATCATGTTTATATTGTGACTTGTGGTTTTGGCTATTAGCGATTTTGATGTTGATAAGTACATCCATGTTTTATGATTTTAATAAATCATTTTAATGTTGTTAAGTACATTCATGTCTATGATTTTTAAAAAGTCATTTTAATGTTGTTAAGTATATTCATGTCTATGATTTTTAATAAATCATTTTAATGTTGTTAAGTGCATTCACGTCTATGATTTTTAATAAATCATTGTGAACTTTTTATGTTGTTAAGTACATTCACGTCTATGATTTTTAATAAATCATTGTGAACTTCTAATGTTGTTAAGTACATTCACGTCTATGATTTTTAATAAATCACTGTGAACTTTTAATGTTGTTAAGTACATTCTTGTTTTTTATGATTTTTAATGAATCATTGGAAGCCTTTGATGTTGTTAAGTACATGCATGTTGTATTGTTCAAATGTAAATAAGGAATGATCCTATAGATTCATTTGGAACATTGACGTTAGGTGGCATGATCACTTATGTCGTTTTTCGCATTTTAGATTTCAAATTGATAACTTTGAGAATCTATGTTTCGTTGCTTTGAATAGCATGTTCTTATGTTGTTTAGATTACATGAATGATGTGATTTATGCTAGAAATGATCTTAGGTAGCTTAGGATGCTCCCTAAGTCTCACCTTTGACATAGACGCTTGGTGGAATGAACCATAATGATTAAATTATGCAAACTTGTAAAACTTAGGTCGATGTATGCACATTTCCTACGAGTAGCTTTATGTTGCTCACCCCTATGATACTTGGTCATATTTCAGGTACAGGATACGAGATTGGTGAGTTGCACATGCTTTGGGTGAATTGCAGTATTGAAGTTTTCTTGGAGGCTTTCTTGATCGTATGCAAGTGTTAGCATGTTTTGTTTTGCCTATGCAATGTCAAGTTTCTATTTTGGATGTTCGACATGTCAAATGTTGTAAATGAATTGTATTAGGACTGTAGGCCGTTGTAACATGTTTAAGATGTTATTTTACACTTGCGTGTATGTTCATATCTTCACACACTTGCATATAATGCAATTTGATCATGTCATGGGGTATCCATTTAACACTTAGGAAATTTTCTCCATTTTTGTGCATAGTAGGTTCAGAAGCACATTTTTGAGCCATTTCAGTCGACCGAAATGCCACTTCGATTGACCGAACCTCTTTGAATTTCAATTGAACAGTAAAATGTCCAATTCCAGTAGCCATATTTAGCTTTCATGGCTATTTTGGTCGACCGATGGGTCATTTCGGTTGACCGAAGTGAAGGTTCTTTTCCTTCTTTTTTTGGCCCATTTCGGCAGACCGAAGCTCCATTTCGATCGACCGAAATGGAGCTGTCTTGTGAGATTTGGTTGGTCTTTTGCTCAGGCATGTTCGCTCCATTTATTGTTTGTATAAGGACTTCGTGTACATCGTTTAAGCCATTTTTGGTGTACTAGGTCTAGTCTGAACTAGATCTTGTTCTTTTGGTTGTCATTGGTGCCATAGGGCATCATGTAACCTTTCATTCTAGTTTTATTTCCGTTTTCGTTCTCCTTGAGCTTCGTGACTTCATGGAAGGTCACATTGGTGTCTTAGGGATGGTTTATATCTCTAAAGACTTTGGTTTCTCTTTTGCTTCATAATTTCGGATCCGTTATCGGGTCAACTTTCGGTTTATCACTGACGCACCAGGTTGGAAAAACTTGAGCCGTCACATAACCCCTCTGTTGAAGATAAATTGGTTGTGGCTAATGATGGCAAGGCCGAACATGTTCTCTTTTGTGCCTTGAGGCAGCATGAGTTTACCAGAGTTAAAAATTGTAAAACAGCCAAGGAAATGTGGGATTCTCTTCAGGCAGCACATGAAGGAAATAAGGTTATTAAGGAGGACGAGATATAGCTATTTAAAGTTCAGTATTAGGTTTGTAAGATGGAAGAAAGAGAAACTGTTACCGAGTACATGTTCAGGATTAATGACCTTGTCAACAATATGAGAGCTCTTGGTGAAGATATTAAGGATGTTGATGTTTGTAATAAGATATTAAGGTCACTCACTTCTAGATTCAATCTTAAAGTGATAATTCTCGAAGACGAAGATCTTTCTAAAGTGAAGATTTATGAGCTTCAGGCCTCTCTCACTGCCTATGAAATGAGAATTGGTGTTCCAGCTGTTCATAGAAGAGAAGCTGCTCTTAAAGCAAAGGAAATTGTTGAAGAAACTGAAATAAAGTCTTAAGATGATCTTGAAGAAGATGAGGTAGCCTACCTTACTAAGAAATTCAGGAAGTTCAGGTTTAAAAGAAGAATCAGCTGCAAAATTTAACATATTATGGTTGTGGTAAACTTGACCATATTGTATCTAATTGTCCAAACTCAAGGGGGTAAAGTCAGAAGAAGAATGAGGGAGGTAACTACAAAGGAAGGTTTGGTAGGAAAGCACTTATCTCAGATTGGGATGTAGCTCCTGAAGAAGATAAATTTGAGTCACAAGAAGATGAAGGTCTCTTTATGGAAATTCTCAAAGCACGATAAACTCTAGTTCAAGTTGAAGAAGATAGTGACACTGAGATTGAGGAAATTCTTAAAGAATGTGAAAGGCTTGTAGTGAAATGTAATCAATAGAAGTCCCAGGTAAAAAGGCTCAATTCAGAATTGTTAGAGTCTAAACAAATTCTCATTAAACACTTCAAACGTAAACTTTCAATGATGTGTTCAGTTTCTCTTATATTTCAAAGCCTATTGAAATCTCAAGTCAACACTCAGTGGTCTACCAAGAAGTGTAAAGAAGAACTGTCTCTCATTCTTAAAGAAAGATCCCTAAAGATGGCTGAGATCTGGGAGTAATCAACAAAGCAAATTAGGAAGACTGGAATTGGCTATGTGTGTGATTCAGCCACAAAGGTCAATCAAACTCACTCTATATTTGTCAAAGCCACAACTAGTGAAGTGTATGCAAGGTTTCCTATCATAAAACCTCTGAGGTTCAAGGGTGAGTTACTTAATAACACCTGTAGTGATCTAAGCTTCAAAAAGAGAGACTTTGTTACCACAGCTATAAGGAACTTCAAGATAACTAGAATGTATGTCAAGAAGTCAGACTTAGCTTCAGCTTAGAAGGTCATTGACAAAGGATCATTGGTGAAGACTAAAATGATGTGGATTCCTAAGAAGCTGAACTCTGTGAGTCTTCTTCTGTATATAGCCTTTAAAGCTTATAATACTCAGGACAAATGGTATGTTGATAGTGGCTACTGAAGACATATGACAGATGATGGTTCTAAATTTTATTTTTTAAAGCAGTTTGATGGTGGAAATGCTATCTTTGGAGATAATCAAAGAGCTAAGATTTTTAGAATTGGTACTGTAAGTAAGTCCGAAGAATTGCCAGAAATTTAAGAAGTTCTATTGGTTGAAGGACTCAAACGTAATCTCCTCAGTGTTAGTCAATTGTGTGACAGTGGGAAGGAAGTCTGTTTTAATAAAGAAAGATGCAATGTGATTGATCTTGAATCAAAACAAGTTTTATTCTCAGCTAATAGGTCTTCAAGAAATATGTACACAGTCACTGAAGAAAGTCAGGTCACTCAATATAATTTAACAACCTGTGATAAAGCAAAGTTGTGGCACAAGAGCTTAGGTCAACTTCATTCAAGAAATATGTCCAAGATTCTAAAGCTGAAAGCTGTTAAAGGACTGCCTGACATCAGTTTTAAAGATGATCACCTTTGTAAAGCATGTCAACAAGGAAAGCAAACCAAAGTGTCATTTCCTTCTATGGAAATCAACACCTTTAAGGCTCTTGACTTGATACATCTGGATCTTTGTGGCCCTACCAGAACCACAAATGTTGGTGGTAGTAAGCATTTCATGTTACTCATTGATGATTTCAGTAGAATGGTCTGGGTTTACTTCTTGAAAGTAAAGTCTGAAACTATTACACACTTCATTAAGTTTGTTAATCTTGTTGAAAATGAAAAAAACTGTACTGTGAAGAAACTCAGGTCTGATTTTGGTTCAGAGTTCACCATGAAAGAATTTGAACATTACTATGATGACAAAGGGATTAAAAAGGAATTCTCTACTGTAGCTACACCTCAACAAAATGGAGTTATGGAAAGAAAAAATAGGACAGTTCAAGAAATGGGGAGAACAATGTTGATTGAAAAAGGTTTGGTAAAGGGTTTTTGGGCTAAAGCTGTGAGTACTGCTGTGCACATCATAAATAGGGTTCTTCTAAGACCTAATTAAACCAAAACACCTTATGAATTATGGTATGAAAGACCAACAACTGTTTACTACTTCATGGTGTTCAGCAGCAAGTGTTATATACTGAACCACACTGACAGTTTGGGAAAGCTTGATTCAAAGGCTGATGAAGGCATATTCTTGGGATATTCTACAAAAAGCAAGGCTTATAGATGCTACAATCTCAGGTCTTCGAAGGTGGTTGTGCCAATTAAAGTGAAATTTGATGAGAATCCTCAGTCAACACTTATTGAAGATAGTAATAACACATTTGGTTTAAATGAAGCCAGTACCTCAGTTCCTGAACCTGAAAACCTAAGAGAAATCACCTATCCAGTGCTGCAGAATCAGGTTCAAGCTGAGAACATCATTGGTTCACCTCAAGCTAGAGTTTAAACAAGAAACAAAAAGAAGCTAAATGATTTAGAAACTGAAGATGGTGAAGAATACAGTCACTTTGCTATACTGTCATCCATTGAACCAAAGTCTTATTTTGAAGCTCAGAAAAGTAAAGACTGGTTAGCTGCAATGCAAGAGGAACTTGATCAAATTCACAAGAATGATACCTGGACACTCGTTCCCAGACTTGAAGACAAGAATGTGATAGGTTCAAAGTGGATTTACAGAAACAAGATGAATGAGAAGAGATTAGTTATAAGAAATAAAGCAAGATTGGTGTGTAAAGGTTATGCTCAACAAGCTGGAATTGATTATGATGAAACTTTTGCTCCAGTTGCTAGAATGGAATCCATTAGAATGCTTCTGTCTTTTACTTGTCATGAACAAGGTAAAGTATGTCAAATGGATGTTAAGTTAGCTTTCCTAAATAGAGACGTAAATGAAGAAGTTTACCTGGAACAGCCTGAAGGCTTTGAAGATTCAAAGTATCGCTCTCATGTGTTCAAACTAAGTAGGGCCTTATATGGTCTCAAACAAGCCCCCAGAGCCTGGTATGAGAAGCTGCATTAGTTCTTAGTTAAACAAGGATTTCATAGAGGCAAGGTTAATAATACTCTTATGTAAAAACTCATTAAGAACAGTTTCTAATTCTGCAAATCTATGTTGATGATATCATATTTTGTGGCTCGGACACCTCATTAGCTTCAGAATTTACTAATCTCATGAAGGCAAGGTTTGAAATGTCACTCTTGGGGACTCTCATATACTTTCTAGGCCTGCAAATTACATAAACATCCTCTGGAATCTTCATCTCTCAGCAAAAGTATGCCTCGAAGCTACTTAAAAAGTTTAAAATGGATGATTGTAAGGCTGTCTCAACACCACTATGTCCTAGTACCAAACTCTCACTGGAGTGCACCACTGAAGCTATTCCTTTAACACTTTATAGGTTAATCATTGGTAGTTTGCTGTATCTTACTGCTTCAAGGCCTGATATAATGTATTCAGTGGGTTTAGTGGCCAGATTTCAAAGTAATCCAAAGTTTCTCATCTTCAAGCTGCCAAAAGAATCCTCAGATATGTCAAGGGCACAATATCATATGGTCTATCCTACATTTACTCACCCTCAATGTCTATTGCAGCATTCTCAGATGCTGATTGGGGTAGATCTTTACCTGATAAAAAAAGTACCTTTGGTTGTTGCTACACTCTAAGTTCAAATGTGGTCTCGTGGCTAAGTAAAAAGTAGGACACTATCTCTTTTTCAACCTTTGAAGCTGAGTATATAGCTACCTCACAAGCTGGTTGATAATTACTTTAAATGGAAACTACTCTCTAAGATCTTTGCATTCAATTCTTAAGACCTCCCAAGCTTTTCTGTGATAATCAAAGTGTTATTATTATCAGTAAGAATCCTACACTACATTAGAAGAGCAAACACATTGGCATCAGGTATCACTTTCTCAAAGATAAAGTTCAAAAAGGTCTTATTGATTTTACCTATTTGCCTATTGTAGATCAACTTACAGACATCATGACCAAACCTCTTCTTCCTCAGAGATTTTCAACCCTTCGAGCTCTTCTCAAGGTTGTTCCTCTTCCCTCCTGAACTTATATTGTTGGTCTTACTCACCTTTTGACCTTCAATGTCAAAAAGGGGGATAAATAGACTAAAATAAGGATAGCTTTAAACTATTCCTTTGCATTTGGGTTATTCTACTTACTGAATCTTTATCTTTAAAAGTTATTTCAAGGTTATTTGGTTTTTGTCATTAAAGGCAAAAGGGGGAGATTGTTGGTCCTAAGTTACCTTAAGGAATATTTACCTTTCAATGTCAAAAAGCATTGCAATGCTTCAGCCTCGGACAGTGAAGGTTCGGTACTTGAGTTTTAGCTACAGGTGTTCACAGGGGTGCTATGGTCTCTTCTTAGTTGTATTTCAGATATATACGTATGCTCAGGTACCTACGTTGCATTGAAATTAAACCCGCATTGTGAGCAATACAGCCTCGGCTCTATCACAGTGTTGAGTAGAGTTAAATCTGTTTTGAGGGCAGTACAACCTTTTCCGGCTATGCTCAAGAATATGACATGTCTTAGTGGTCCTAGAGAAAAATGTGACATGTCTCAGTGGTCCTAGAGAGCTGGTATATGCAAGAATATTTCATTCCTTAGAGGCTAAGTTTGGACAGAAATGGAATTTAATGCTCAAACTTATAACATGCTGTAGCTGGTAGAATAGTGACAAAATTAGCTGAGGTGGCAGGCCTGCATTGGTTCATTGCTCTAAAAATATCTAAAACATGCTCTCTCAATCATTGGCTAGAGGTGACAGGTGTATATCCGTGGTGTGTGAGGCCTTGTGTAATTCAGTGTCACTATAAATATGCTGCTATAAGGCTCCTTAAGGTTTAAGCCTCTTGAAATTACATTACACATTGAGCTGCTGCTGAGAACCCTTGAGTATACTATGTCAAACAAGTTTTCTCTTCTATTTAATGATGATCTATGCAAGAAAAACTCATTGAATCCACTCTGAGTTGTGTACTGATTGCTAAGATGAGGCTACTGTCAAAGTTGCTGATGCAAGGGCTGCATTGAGTAGTGACTTGGTGTTTCAAGCTGTTGTGGTCAATTCTAAAGGTTGGCACAGGTATAATTCATCTTTTTACACTTGTTCAAACTGTGTTTGTGTTAACAATATGCTGAAAATGAACTTGGACAGTGTGGTCCCTAGTTAAGCTTGTTTTTCTAAAGAATTCAAGTGCTACTTGATTATACTTAGCTATTTCATGTTGATCTATGCTGCTAACTAGTATATTTTAATGAATAAAGATTGTTGAAGTTGAGTTTGTGACAAAAATATGGTATGCTTTGATTTTGAGTATTCTGTGCCAAAGCTGTTTTGTACTGAAGCTAATCTGTGCCGAAGCTTTCTGTGCCAAAGCTATCTATGCCGAAGCTATCTTATGCCGAAGCTTTTTGTGCAGAAGCTGTTATATTCTGAACTAAGAACTTTGTCTGAACTTTATGATATACTCATGCTATGTTTGACTATGCAAAGCTATAAACATGAGTATAACAGTGAAAGAAGACTGTATGAGGCGCTAGTGAATTAATCTCGAATGGAATTTCCTATTTTACCCCTTAGACCGTAGATGCAGCAGATTGTAGTTCTGAGGCAGTAACTTGGAATTTTGTGTTACCCAGCCTATTCTAATTGTTGCAAAGACTTTAGTGTATTTAATGTGTTAACACTTATTGTATAAGGTAGTGAGGCTTTACATCCTCACCCCATTGTTGATTGAGCTATAAGAGCTTATTTGGTCCAAGCTTGGTTACTTAGGAAAGGGGGATTGCTCGGATGCACTATGGTGTACTAGTGTGTGTGTATTGGTTGTGAAAATTAGTGTCTATTCTGGTGTATGGGTGTGTGCAGAGAGTGAGACAACTGAGTGTGTAACAAGATATATACAACTAGTGGTTTGCTTATCAGCCGTGGCCAAGAACCAAGGTTTTCCCTAGTTAAGAGGGTTTCCTTGTAAATCTTGTGTTATCTGTTCTTTGAATGATTGCTTAGTGTATGAGAAAGTTTTTAAAAGCAATGTTTTAACCAATTCACCCCCTTTTGGTTCAACAATAAGCATCAAATATTGCATATTTAAGCGACCTTAATTGCATTAGTTAAGCCCATTATTTGATCTGTGTGTATAGATTAACTACAATTTAAAGTTTTTGTGTTTTTGCAAGTCTTATTGCTAAAAAGGAATAAGAATAAGGTTTTAAGGGCTTTTGGAGCACAATTTATATCGGGCCTACATATCAAGTGGTTTTCAAGGAGAAATGACCTAAATAGGCGATGGATATAATCAGAGCTAAAGAAAGAAAGAAGAAGCCAAGCAGCATGCCTCGTGTCGGGACACAAGAACTGGCGTCCGGACGTAACCTATTAGAACCTCGTGTCCAGATGCATGAATTAGGGTCCGGATGCCAACCATCAGGACCTCGCGTTCGGATGCCATTCTTCACGTCTAGACGCAAGGTCATGGGCCCCTATTGTGAATAGGTCATATTTTGTTCTAGATAAAGGGGGGATTTAAATTTTGACGAGTTGTTTTGTTTTGAAACTCATCTGGGGATAAAGAGAGGGCAGAGGCTTGAATCAAGTCAATTAGTTTTGGATTCTAACAAAAAGATTGTGAGGGAGAGGATTTTCTTTAGGGTTCTTATGCTGAGTTTTGCAAGAATGGGGAAAGAAGGAAGATCTTTCTCTTCTTCAATCCTTGAAATTGCCACCATATCCATGCGAGGCTAATTTCCTTTCTAGGGAGTTGATGTAGCCTAAACCAAGTAAATATGTAGTAATTTGTATTTCAATTTGGGGATTCTTCTTATGTATATATTTGATTTCATAAATTATAAGTATTTACATTGAATGAATGTTTTACATTAAATTCATATATGTGATTACCATTTGAATTTATAATTATGTTGATATGTTTATCTTGTCTTAGAAATCATATTGACGCAATTATACACTTGATTTCCTATAGTGACAATGAGAAAGAATTTATGGAATGTTTATATTGGCATAAAATTGAGTATTTATATAGATTATACTTAAAGGAAGATGGACCATGCTACACCATTAGTTTAATTTAGTTAGGTTGATGGCCCATACCAACTGAAAATAATCTATGATATTTAACTAGTTTCATGTGTTGCAACATACCATTGAAGGACCTTGATAGGCCATGCCTAGAGAAGATGGTTCATACCACAACCTAGTTTAGGTGGATGAACCATGCGAACCAAAGATGGATTATGCTTAGCCCTGAGATGTATGATTTTCTTGAAGATGTTGTGGTTGTTTTATGCTTCTACACATCATTTTATATATATATATATAGTTGTCTATCCCAAAGTTGAGTACAATTTGACATGTTTATGAGGTTGAGGTGAGGTCTAGCCTTCTCTTTATCAGTTCAACCCATTCTATTCAATTTATTTACTATTTTATGCAATTTAAATTCGTAGATTAAGTGACAAAGCAATCGAATAATCATCTCTTTTTGCAAACTAATGAGCAATTTTATAATTTTATTTGCCATAAACTAGCAATCCTTATGGTTCGACAACCCCTTACTATAGTATTATTCTACATTGATATTTGTGTTATTGTTATAAGTGGTATTTTTAATTGGTACACATTTGTGCACACTAACTTTTGACGCCGTTGCCAGGGATTGCATACAGTTTTGTAATTAAAATTTAAAATTTGCTTTGTGTTTGATTGTATATATATTTTTATGTTTTTAATGTTTTTGTGTTACTGGCGACCAAAGACTTTCCAGGAGATTTACTTGCAAAATTTGAAGTCTTGAGGACTTTGGGTAAGTTTTTGAAGTTTCTAGTTTTTTCATTATTGGCCCTTGTTGAGGCTATTGCAATTCCTATTTTATTCAAAGCATAGGTCCTTGTCGTGGTCAATTTAATATGTTTTCATTATTGTTGAAATAAGCAGAAAGGGATCAATGTATGTGGATGTATTGGTGAAGGGTTGTTGTGATTGTTGTGTTTGATAGTTGATGGTAGGTCGTAGATCATTGTCTTTACCACATCATGAGGAACCAGTTGATATTGCTTTACTTAAAAGAACTCTTAGGCAATAAAGAAGGAGCCTTAGGGATCCCGAAGCTATAAGAGAGCTTGAAATTGAAGTAGACAAAATGGCTAATGAACATGATAATCTCGAAAATGTTAATGTTGAAAATGAAAATTTAGCACCAATGACTCTTAGGGATCACTTTGTACCCTCTACATAAATATCTCCATCATGCATTGCCATGCCTAATGTTGAGGTTCATCATTATGAGATCAAATCCACCACAATTCTAATGCTTCCAACATATCATGGGTTTGATAATGAGGATCCTTACAAACATCTTGATGAGTTTTTGGAAATTTGCTTCACCATCAAGATGAGGGACTTCCCCCAAGATGCACTTTATATGCTTCTCTTCCCATTCTCTTTGAAAGATAGAGCAAAATATTGGTTGAACTCTCTTATTGCAAATTCCATCACTTCATGGGTCTAATTACAACAAGAATTTATTAAAAAGTACTATCCTGTGAGTATGACCAACCAAATGCGTCGATCCATTCTTAGTTTCTCCCAAATTGATGGGGAAATATTCTATGAGACGTGGGAGGGACTTCAAGATTTATAGAGGAAATGTCCACACCACCAAATTCCTAAGTGGCAATTGGTGCAAGCTTTCTATGATGGTTTAACATAACCACATAGACAATTAATTGATTCTTCGTGTGGGGGCATGTTCATGTCTAAAAATCCAAATGATGCATGGACTCTACTTTAGAACATAAGCGAAAATTCTATGTAACATAGTTCTCGTAGGGCTTCTACATCTAATGTGGTTAAACCCTCAAATCCATGTCAACCACGGACTCTTAGGGAAAAATCTTCTCAAGTGGATGCCATAGCCCACAAAGTTTTTCAGCTTGTGGCACCATATCTCTCATCTTCTTAGAATTCTTCATCTAGTGCTATGTGTGCACATTGCATAAGCATTTTTCATAATGCAAAGGATTGCCCCACACCGGAGCAAATTTCTGAAGGTATGCCAGAACATGCTAATGCTATGTTCTCTCGCCCTGGAAATAATTCTTATTCTAATACATACAATCCGGGTTGGAGAGATCATCCAAATTTCTCGTGCAGGTAACAAGCCCCACAAAATTCATCATTTCAAGGTCATGGCCAATCAACTCAATCAAATTCTTAGTCCATGAACTGGCCATTTCAAGCTTCTTCAAGCTATCGTCCTCCTTTATATAATGCGAATTTTTCTAATCAGAATCCTGTTCTTTCTCAACAATCTCAATTGGATGAGCTAGTAATCTCCAATAAGTAGATAATGGCTACCCTTAGTGGTATGCAATCAACTATGCAATTGGTTAGTACTCATTCCCAATCAATAGCCAATATTGAAACCCAACTGGGATAATTGGCTAATTTAATAAATCAGCTTCACAAGAAGGACACAGGAAAACTTCCAGCTCAACTTGTGGTGAACCCGAAAGGGTAATATATGATTGATGAAATCACTCCTCCGAGTGGATCAAATCTTGAGCAAGTTCAAGCAATCACCACACTTCAGAATGGAAGAATTGTGGACAATAAGGTTAATGAAAATATTGAAACTCTTGCTCCCAAGGATTCAACTTCTTCATCCAAAAATCTGAAAGTTAGTCCAGAAATTCCAAATCCGCCAATCCAAAATGTTGAGACATCTTATGAGCCCCAGGCTCCTTTTCCTCAACACCTCATAAAGTCCACACATTTTGGGAAAAAGAGCGATAAAATTCAGGAAATGTTTAAAGTCTCTAATCAAGTAAAGAAAAACATTCCTTTCCTTGATGCCATTAAACAAATTCCACCTTATGCAAAATTTCTTAAAGATTTGTGTACTCAAAAATGCACTTCTAAGAGCAATATTCCCAAAAAGGTAAGGTTAACTAAGCAAGCAAGTGTTATTATTCAGCATAATACACCTCCGAAGTTTAAGGATCCGGGTACCCCGACAATCTTGTGTGTCATTAGAGATAATAAGATAGAAAAGGCCCTCCTTGACTTAGGATAAAGTGTAAATCTGATTCCTTACTCAGTATACATGTAACTTGGCTTAGGAGAACTCAAATCCACGTCGGTTGTCTTGCAACTTAGGGATGGATATGTAAAACAACCTCATGGTATCATTGAAGATGTACTCATCAAGGTGGACAACTCTTATTTCCCAGTAGACTTTGTGGTTTTAGGTACTGAACCGGTCTATAATCCAATAAAACATATCCCTGTGATCCTTGGTTAGCCCTTCTTAGCTACGACTAATGCTTCAATTAATTGCTGAACTAGGGTGATGGATATTTCTTTTGGAAATATGAAGGTAAAGCTTAACATCTTTAGTGCTTCTCAACATCCTCAAGGGGAATATGAGTGTTTTTCTGTTGACATCATTGATGAAATGGTTGAAGAATCTCTCCCATTTATTTTAAGTCAAGATCCTCTTGAAACTTGCTTAGCTCATTTTGATTTTGAAAATTTTGATATTGATCAGTCCATTCGTGAAGTCAACTCTTTGCTTAAAGCCAATGCAATTTCAGACTTTTCTTCTGAGACAGTGCCAAATGAACCTCTTCCATTAATTTACAGCACTCCTCCCATTCTTTGGCCGAAATCTCCACATCAACTTGAGTTAAAGCCTATCCCGGTTAATCTCAAGTGCATTTTTCTTGGTGTAAATAAAAATTTTTCGGTCATCATTGCATCAGAACTTTCCAAAGACCAAGAAAATAGCCTTTTAGCAGGGTTACAAGAGCACAAAGAAGCTATTGGATGGTCAGTGGCTAATGTAAAAGGAATTAACCCCTCCATTTGCATGCACCGCATTCTTTTGGAGAAGGACACCAAATCTTCACGAGAAGTGCAGCGTCGGTTGAATCCTAACATGAAGGAGGTTGTTATGAAAGAGGTAATCAAGCTATTAGATGCGGGGATCATTTACCCCATCTCATATAGCAAATGGGTAAGCCCCACTCCAGTTGTTCCAAAGAAGTCCGGCCTCACTGTTGTTGAAAATTCAATGGGAGAGCTTGTGCCACAACGCACCACCATTGGTTGGTGTGTGTGCATAGATTACCGGAAACTCAACTCTGTAATTAGGAAAGATCATTTCCCACTTCCATTCATTGATCTAATCCTAGAAAGGTTAGCTAGCCAAAGTTATTATTGTTTTCTTGATGGTTATTCTGGTTATAACCAAGTGGCTGTAGATCCTCAAGATCAAGAGAAGACCACCTTCACTTATCCTTTTGGAACTTTCACTGATCGTCGCATTCCCTTTGTGTTATGTAATACGCCGGCCACTTTTTAGAGATACATGATGTCCATATTTTCTGATATGCTCGAAAAATTTCTCGAAGTATTCGTAGATGATTTTTCTGTCTTCGGATCTTCTTTTGACTCTTGTCTCCATAATCCATCACTTGTGCTTTAAAGATGTAACAATACCAATCTAATTTTAAGTTGGGAGAAAAGTCATTTCATGATACAAGAAAGGATTGTCTTAGGACACATTAACTCTAAAATAGGGATTAAGGTTGAAAAGGAAAAAGTTGAATTAATTCATAGCCTTCCTCCTCCCTCTTCGGTGAGACAAGTTTAATTTTTTCTTGGCCATGCTGGCTTTTATCGCCATTTTATCAAGGATTTCAGCAAGATATCTAGGCCTTTATGCCATCTTCTTGAAAATGACACTCATTTTAACTTTGATGAAGCCTGTTTAGAAGCTTTTCAGAAGCTCCATTCACTACTCTCTTCTGTCCCTGTCATGAAACCACCTAATTGGTCTTTTCCCTTTAAGATCATGTGCGATGCATCCGATTATGCATTAGGTGCTATTTTGGGCCAACATGTGGATAAAACTCCTCATGCTATTTACTATGCTAGCAAGACCCTCTTAGATGCTCAATTGAATTATACAACAATTGAGAAAGAGTTCCTAGCAGTTGTCTTTGCATTGGATAAATTTTGTTCATATCTTCTTAGATCCATGGTCATTGTCTTCACGAATTATGCCACGTTGAGGCATTTACTTGCAAAGAAAGGACCAAACCTTGACTTATTCATTGGATAGTCTTACTCCAAGAGTTGAACATTGAAATTAAGGACACGAAAGGAATTGACAATGTGGTCGCAAACCATCTCTCTAGGCTTCTTATTGAGAACACTTCTGATTTTTCTCCAGTTAATGATTCCTTTCTAGGTGAGCAGCTATTTCAGATTTCTCATGTGTCGCCTCCTTGGTTTACTAAAATTGTAAATTATCTTACGGTTGGAAAAATTCCATCTCATTGGTCTAAGCAAGAGAAAGACCAGTTCTTCGCTCAAATCAAAAATTTCTTTTGGGAAGACCCGGAACTATTCAATTAGTGCCCGGATCAAATAATCCAGAGATGCATTCCTGAATCTGATCTCTAAAATATTTTAAAATTCTACCACACTTTTGAATGTGGAGGACATTTCAGTGCCAAAAGGACTTTATCTAAAGTCCTTCAGAGTGGATTTAATTTGTTGTCATTATTCAGGGACGCTTACAATTTTTGTAAGTCTTGTACGCGATGTCAAAATCTTGGGGCTATGTCTAAAAGGGACATGATGCCATTTAACTCAATTCTAATTATCGAAATATTTGATGTTTGGGGAATATATTTTGTGGGACCATTTCCATCTTCTTATGGTTATGTTTATATTTTCCTAATGGTGGATTATGTATATAAATGGATAGGGGCTGAGGCAATCATAACTAATGACCACAATGCAGTGGTCTAGTTCATTCAAAAGAACATATTAAGTTGGTTTGGTATACCTCGAGCACTCTTAAGTGATGGAGGATCTCATTTTTGCAATCGCTATCTTTAATCCGTCCTCCTTAAGTACTCTGTCACTCACAAAGTTGCCACACCTTACTATCCACAATCTAATGGTCAAGTGGAAGTCTCAAATCGGGAAATCAAGTATATTCTTGAAAAGACGGATTGACCGAACCGCAAAGATTGGTCATTATGACTAAAGGATGCACTTTGGGACTACCGAACTGCGTTTAAGACACCAATTGGCATGTTTCCATACAGGCTCATTTACGGTAAGGCATGTCACATCCTGGTTGAATTAGAGCATCATGCCTTTTGGGCCATAAAAAGGTTCAATTTCAATCTTGATCAGGCCGGCTCTAACCGAAGATTACAACTCAATGAGATAGAAGAATCCGGAATGAGGCTTATGAAAATGCCAAAATTTATAAAGCAAAGACTAAAGCATTTCATGACAAGCATATCGTCAATAAGTCTTTTGTTTCGGGTCAAAAAGTTTGGCTTTTCAATTCCTGATTACAACTCTTCCCTGGGAAGCTCCGTTCATGTTGGGAAGGTCCTTTCCTAATCATTTCTGTCTTCCCCCATGGTGCAGTTGAGATGCAAGACCTAAAGAATGGGAATCTTTTTAAAGTCAATGGTCATTGGCTTAAGCCTTACATTAACAATCTAGTTCCGGTCGGATATGTGGATTCCATTATCTTGACGGATCCAATTTATGAGGACTAGAGAGATTCCCATATCGTCTAGTTATCAACATTAAATTTAGCATTTCAAAGAAGCAAATTCTTTCCATTCTAAGCTTCCTTATATCTTTGTTTCCATGAACCAAAAAAAAAAATTTCTTTAAAAATGCTTATGTAGGGACTCCACTTTGCATTCTTCAAGAATCATTTAAATTTCCATTCCAGTGGTCATTGTGGGTTTCTTTAGTCATACAAAGGTTTGGTAGCATTTTCAGGAGTCTTCAAGCTATAATCCATAAAAAAAAAAAAAACTGAGCACATTTACGTCAAGACGCTATTTCTTGTGTACGGACGCCAATCACTGAAGCATCTCACGTTCGGACGCCACATACTGCGTTCGGACGCCACCACCTGGAAGCACATGTGTCCAAACGCCACCTCCGGTGTCTAGACGCCAACACCTGCTACTTCTCACATCCGGATGCTAGAACTTGTGTCGAGACACCATTTCATATATAGCAACCCACAGTGCGCATACATCTCCCAGCGTGCGCAACACTACAATCCGCATTCGGATGCCAGCTCTTGCGTCTAGATGTGAAGGCCTAATAAGTAAACCCGAGCACAACTTGCGTTTTAATATTTCCTACCCTTCATTATATATTTGTACTTCCTTCATTCCATCTTCACAACCTCTGCCTCCCACCTTCTAACCCTATTTTCCACACCTTCTAAAACTTGTTTTTCATCCTCTCCATCTCCATTATTCATTAAATCTCCCTCTTCCATCATCATCATTCCATTAAAGAAGGCAAGGTTATATCTTCAAATCAAGGTAAGTTCTTTTCTCTTATTTTCTTTGATTCTTGAATACTTCATAGAGATTAGAACTTGATTTTGTGGGAGATTGATTTATTAAGTGAGGAATTGTTGTGCTTCCATTCTAGATTCATGCTTGTTGGATTACAATCATTCTAATCTTCAAAAGTGTTCTTTACTTTTCAGTCCTGCACATCACGTGTTCGACAAAAGTCTTGAACCAACTTCCTTTACTCAAATGGCATCTTCTTCTATTTCTAAGTGCCCTCGCACTTCAGAGGGGTCTTCTGAGGAAGCTCCTGCCCAGGATTAGACTGACTGGCCCATTAAATATGAGACTGAATTCACAATTGAGCATGAATTTCAAAACCATCCGAAAATGGTTTGGTCCGCTTTAAAGTCAAAAATTTATGGTCTTGACAATTTATTTAAACCATGTGCTTGTGTTTTCCTTCCGTGGATCGTTCGGTAATTTTATGCCAACATGTCACACTCCTGCGCCAAGCCAAACATGATACGGACAACAATTGATGGCGCACCTTTCGCATTAACCATCAATGACATTGCCACAGCTAGGGATGTTCCTATGACTTCCCCTTTGAGTGTTGAGAATGAGCCTATCTATGGCGGTTGCCCGGACACAATTACCTTACTGGACATTATGCGTGAAATTTGTCACAACAACTTCACACATCGTCGCATAATGAGCACTAACAAGTCCTACATTTCGTGCCAGATTTGGTTTTTAGACTCTGTCCTTACTAAGAACGTCTTTCTGGTTACTTGGCATTCAGAATGAAAGGGTGATTTTTTGACTACCCGCTATGCTGTAGAAATAGGGTATTGGTTTTGTGTTCCATAGTTAATTTGGGATCAAATTATGAAACTCTATCGTGAACTCATTGTGAAGCAAGTGGATAATGCATTGACATAGGGCTTTCCTTTTCTTTATTTGATCACGAAAATGCTAAAGAAAAAGGGACTCAAGGTGCACTGAAGTGAGGAGAAGAAGGAGGATGTGTATCAGTACAATCTCGCTAAATGGAAGAAGAGCCGCTCTTAATTGAAAAAGGGTAGATAGCTACACATCGGTGATAAGTTTAATTGGGGTGATGGGGATATTCCTTTGGAGGCTGAGCATGATGATCCTACACCTGCTGGTCCAATGCCACCTGTCATGACTAGGGCAGAGTATGAATCTCTTAGTACCTAGCTTGACACTCGTTAGCTGCAGGTCGGTACCATGGAGGGAACCCTTATATACTTTCGTAAGGAGACAAGAAAAGGATAGCAACTTTTGCAGGCAATAATGCAGTTACTTATCGACTGTGGTGGTGCCGGTCTGGGTCCATCGTCCTCCACCTTTATGGAGGATTGAGCATTGTGTTGTTCTTTAGTTTATCTAGTTAATGCTATTTATTCCTGCTTCTTGTGTTTTGAATAATTCTAGGTTTTGGGCCATGTTTGGCATGACAATTGTGGCTGCACTTTTTGATGTGAGCATAAATTGGTTTTCTTTCCTGGTTTTGAATAAAGTATAACATTTTACTTCATATTATATCTTTATATATGTCTATGCTTTTATACTTGGTACCCAGTTTTTTTTTTGTGAATAGATTATCAGGTCCAAGTTTGGGGGAGAGAAGTTTAGCTTTCTGACTAAGACTGGTTGCACTGGAGTTTCTATCTCGCACTCGGTAGTTTCTCTCCTTTTACACTTCTTTGCTTACTTAATTTTTCTATATTTGTTTTCATACATTGAGGACAATGTGTAATATAAGTTTCGGGGTGTTGAGAGTTGCTAGCATGAGTGTTCAAATGAAAAAGGTCCATTGCATGATTTAAATGTTTTATTTTGGAGTCTTTCATCTCTAAGTGACTTCACAATGCACATTGAGCACACTGGAAATTACATTCCCATCCTTGTGGTTTTACTTAATTGGCTCCATGAATTAGTAAGTCGGATGAATGAAATAATCCTTGGCATTGAAAAAAAAAATGAATAAAATTGCATTCTTTCAACATGTCAACTAATTAAAAAGGAAGATAAGGAAAGAATGTAAAATGTATGATTAGTTTGAGTTCATAGCCTAACCATTCCGAGTCATTATGCCCTTAGGAGTGTCTTTACACTTAACGCCCTATGACCATCTGGTTTGGGAGTTGTTGGATCAACGCTTGTTACATGGGGTGATTAGAGAGCTTAAGGAACTTAGACATTGCACATGGTCATGCATAATAAAAAAATAAAATAAAAAAGTAACATAAAATGTGTTTAAATGAATTTCATGCCTTGGATTATGATTTCAAAAGATAAATTAAGGATGTGGAAGACATTGTATGAGCCATAATAAAAAGGTTAAAAGTGCATTATAAAAAGAAAATTAAATTTCGGTTCACTTCTAAG
The DNA here is from genome assembly GCF_030987335.1 of Cornus florida. Classification (NCBI taxonomy): domain Eukaryota; kingdom Viridiplantae; phylum Streptophyta; class Magnoliopsida; order Cornales; family Cornaceae; genus Cornus; species Cornus florida. The sequence continues at coordinate 51,953,872 of NW_026775574.1, read as the reverse complement.
GAACTTGAGATGAAATTTTCTTATAAATGAGATGTTGAAGATCATGTATGTGGACTACTTTGTTGATGCATGAATGCTGAGAATTGAATATTGTTTTGAGATGTTATTGTATGCCTACTTGTTGTAGCCTTCATGATATAATATTTCCCCCAAAGTCATATGTTTCAATTTATACTAGAATGAGCCTTGTTGCTTGATGTTTGTGGATATCATTTCTGGTAAACCTTCACGAGACTTCACTCATCCTCTAGGGATACTTAGGGGTTTAAAAGGCTTGGTGCATACGCTAAATGCAATCGTCCCTCCTACAAAAGAGGAGACATTTGTGTTTCAAATTTTTTTGCTAAGGGACTAGCAAAATGTAAGTTTAGGGGTGTGATAAGTGTCAAATATACATATTTAAGCGCCTTTAATTGCATTAGTTAAGCCTATTATTTGATCTGTGTATATAGATTAACTACATTTTTATGTTTTTGTGTTTTTGCAGGTCTTATTCTTAAAAAGGAATAAGAATAAGGTTTTAAGGGCTTTTAGAACACAAGTCATATCGGGCCTACATATCAAGTGGTTTTCAAGGAGAAATGACCTAAATAGGCGATGGATATAACCAGAGCTAAAGAAAAAAAGAAGAAGCCAAGCAACATGCCTTGCATCCGGACGCAAGAACTGGCGTTCGGACGCCACCTATTAGAACCTCGCGTCCGGATGCATGAATTGGCATCCGAATGCCAACCATCAGGACCTCGCGTCCGGATGCCATTCTTCACGTCCGGACGTAAGGTTTGGGGCTCACATTTTCAATAAGTCAGATTTTGTTCCAAATAAATGGGGGATTTGAATTTTGACTAGTAGTTTTGTTTTGAAACTCATCTGGGAATAAAGAGAGGGCAGAGACTTAAATCAAGTCAGTTAGTTTTGGATTCTAACAAAAGATTGTGAGCGAGAGGATTTTCTTTAGGGTTTTTATACTGCGTTTTGCAATAATGGGAAAAGAGGGAACATCTTTCTCTTCTTCAATCCTTGAAGTTGCCACCATATCCATGAGAGGCTAATTTCCTTTCTAGGGAGTTGATGTAGCCTAGACCAAGTAAATATGTATTAGTTTGTATTTTGGTTTGGGGATTCTTCTTGTGTATATATTTAATTTCATAAATTAGAAGTATTTATATTAAATGAATGTTTTACATTGAATTCATGTATGTGATTACTATTTGAATATATAATTATGTTGATATGTTTATCTTGTCTTAGAAATCACATAGACACAATTATACACTTGATTTCCTATAGTGACAATGGGAAAGAATTTATGAAACGGTTATATTGGCATAAAATTGAGTATTTATATGAATTATGCTTAAGGAAGATGGACCATGCTACACCTTTAGTTTAATTTAGTTAGGTAGATGGCCCATACAAACTGAAGATAATCTATGATATTTAACTAGTTTCATGTGCTGCAACATACCATTGAAGGACATTGTCTAGGGAAGATGGTTCATACCACAACCTAGTTCAGGTGGATGAACCATGCCAACCAAAGATGGGTTATGCTTAGTCCTGAGATGTATGATTTTCTTGAAGATGTTGTGGTTGTTTCATGCTTCTACACATCATTATATATATATAGTTGTCTATTCCCAAATTGAGTACAATTTGACATGTTTTTGAGGTTGAGGTGAAGTTTAGCCTTCTTTTTATCAGTTCAATCCATTCTATTCAATTTATTTACTATTTTATGCAATTTAAATTCGTAGGTTAAGTGACAAACCAATCGAATAATCATATCTTTTGTCAAACTAATGAGCAATTTTACCATTTTGTTTGCCATAAACTAGCAATCCTTGTGGTTCGACAACCCCTTACGATAACATTATTCTACATTGATATATGTGCTATTGTTATAAGTGTTATTTTTAATTGGTACACGTTTGTGCACACCAATATGTTATGCTATTCACTAGATTGACTAGACAATGTATGCTTACTTGGCCATCCATGCTTGATATTTGAATTAATGGCAAACACTTTCATTTACAACACACAATCCCCCTAATCCATAAAACATTGAATGTCTAGGAAGGTAATGCTTAGTGGTGAACTCTATGTCCCAAGACTCCCCTCTCATATTCTCTACACCTCATATTGTTTTAGTTGTTTTACATTGCATTTATTTAGTCTAAATTGTAGTATAATTCAACCACAAACTATCTTTTGATCATTCAACCAACTAATCCAATGTTGATTCAAAGAATATGCTTTCTGTAATAATCCGGTCATTTTCATTCATTTCCCTTTTTTTCAGATTTCACGGATATTTTTTTTTCCGTTGATCTTTTCTTTTCTGAGTTCGGTTTCTCATCACTTAGTGTCATCTCGGGTGCTCTAGAATGGTTTCCAAGACTCTTTCCTTTGGATTGATAACTTTCTTATAGGACCGCGTCATTTCCACATTTTTCATTTTTTGACACTATTCACTTTTCGTCTTTTTCCCTGTTGGTCACTTTTTGGCACAACCTCACTTTTCGTGTTCGGGGTTGGTTTTTAACTTCACGTACCTTCATTCTAAGTTATTTCCATGAAATACGTATCTTTACTTTTGTAGAAAAGTATTCTAGTTGCTCCCGGTGTCTATAGGGGCATGGATGCATAGTTATTCAAAAACATTATCTTTTCTTGGGGAGTTTTTCATAAATATCTTTTCAAGATATTTTATTTCAGGGGTTTTTAAGAAAATATTTTTGAAAGATATTTTCATTCTGGGTTATTAATGTAGTTAACCCTTTTTAGAGGGGCCATTACGCAATTAACGACAGTTGTTGCAAAAATGCGTCATTTTGAGCCTGAATCCTCGTACGAGATTCATTTTCACTTTTCGTCGAGTCGCGTACTTTTAGAATTTCCATCCGATTGTTTTTCCCTAGTTTTAAGGTTTCTAACCCCGATTGCCGCTGAACTTGTTCGGGGTATATCTTTCTGCTCGGGACTCGATTTTCGATGTCGTTTCTTCTGTTGATCATCTTTTCTCATTTTGGTTCTTTTTTGTTCACGATATTTTGCTGTTTGGGTGTGTCTACTCAAATTTCACTTTTTGGGACTCGGCGGGACTCGTTCGGGGCACTTTTAGGGTTTTTCTATAAATAGGGGGTCTTAAGATGAAAAATAAGATTTTCTCATCTCTTTCGCCTTTCATGGCCGGCATCCAAGGGGCTGCCACCCTTCTTCTTCTTTTTCCGGCCTCTTCCCTTATGGTAAATGTCATAAGGCCTTAACATTTATTGTAGGCCTTGGTGAGATCTTCCTTTCCCCCTTATTGGAATCCCATTTTGGCCATTTTTTGAGTTCGGGTTTGAAGCCAAGTTAGGATACTGGTAGGACTTCCTTGGGGTTTAATGATGACCGTGTTGTCCCCGACAAAACCCCAAAGTATCGTCAGATTCAGAGCGGTTTCATTTTGGTAGCTTTTGAGATTTTCATCTCAAATTGAGGTAGGGGATGTTATAGGTTTATATATTTATTGTCGTGCATAATATTGATACTTATACAACTTGTATGCATACTTTTGTTCAAGTTCTGGAAATTTATTTAATTTGATTTAAATTATACTTAATTGTACCTTGCTTGCATTCCATTTTAGACTTGATATATGGCATGGTCATAACTTAATCCTTGTTATATATTAATTTGGGATCATTTGAATAACTTTTGAAATCTAGAGAAAATTGATTAATTAGTTTAATTAATTTTATTTTAAGTGTTTAGTCACTTATTGGATTTTTAACTTGATATTGTTGATGACCATGGTATGTTTCTTAAAATACATTAAATTGAGGGTATTTGGAATTGTTTTGAAATTTAGAGATTTTAATTAAATGAATTAATTAAAATCCATTTAATGGTCCCCTTGATCTAATCAAGTATTTTAGTAGATATAACTTGTGTAAAAAAATTATTTAATTTAGTAGATTACTAAATTCTTGTGATTTCATAGCATTATGAATATGAATGCTTATTGTACATTATTGGAAGTTAAATTGCTAATTTGTTAATATGTAGTAGTAATATGAGATTTTTGTGAATTATTGATACCATTGGTCTTGTAAACTTCTTGCTACAATGTCGTAGAATTAGTGTTTTGAGTTTATCATGGAGGCATGATTTCAATTATTAAGTAGATGATATTGTTTTGTACATTGTATCATAGTAAAGACTTGATATTATATATGCCATTTTAGAACTGAAATCCTAAGAAATGGATTGTGTGGTTTCAACCTACTTGTGCATGGAAGGTGGTTTCGTGCATTATTTAATTATGTATAAGTTGTTAACTTATTTATTTTGGAGTCACTTGGGTCATGGTTATGAAGACATGGCTAAAGTTTGGCTCTAGTACGGGAGGTATGAGTTCACCCTATTTTATAGTGCGGACTAGGGTGGTATTCCCAGCAGGTTAGTACCTGTAATAACCGTTTAGGTCTTGGTTTACTCCGGGATTTGATGTCCAAGTCTTCCACTATTGGAGGAGTCACTTGGGACATTGTTACAAAGACATGGCTAGTGTTTGGCTCTAGTGCGGGAGGTACGAGTTCTCCCCATTTTATAGTGCGCACTAGGGTGATATTCCCAGCACGTTAGTGCCCGGAATAACCGTTTAGGTCTTGGTTTAATCCGAGATTTGATGTCCAAGACTTCCACTATTTGATTTTGCATTCAATTCTAAGTTGACAACCAATGTTTAATTGTGACTTGTAGTTTTGGTTATTGGTGATATAATGTTGTTAAGTACATTTATGTTTTACGATTTTAATGAATCATCACAGTTTTATGATTTTAGGTACATTTAGGCATTATGATTTTTAATGAATCATTGCAGATTTTGATGTTGTTAAGTACATTTATGCTATATTGTTTAAATGTAACTTAGGAATGATCCTATAGATTCATTTAGAACATAGAAGTTAGGTGGCATGACCCACTTTAGTTGTTTTCGCATTTTTGATTTCAAGTTGATAACTTTGAGAATCTATATCTTGTTGATTCGTATAACATGCCCTTATGTTGTTTGGAATTGTATGAATGATGTGATTTATGTTTGAAATTATCTAAGGTAGCTTAGGATGCTCCATGAGTCTCATCTTTGACATAGACGTTAGGTGGCATAACCTTTTGAATTATTTTGCATTAATGTGATAACTTTGTAAAATGTTAGGTCTTTGCATGCTCATCTCCTACGAGTAGCTTTATGTTACTCACCCCAAAGTTACCGGGGACATTTTTCAGGTGCAGAGATCAGTATTCCAAATTCTCATTATGCTTGGATGATTTGTGGACTTGAAGGTTTCCATTCTTGTAAAGGTTGGTTTGAAATGCTGCTTGTTGTCTTATAAGTCAAAATGTGTATATTTGATTTTGAACATGTAATGTGTGCATAACCACACCTTTTAACATTCATTTTATGTGTATGTATAACATGGGGCCAGGGCCATAAATTTTAAAGTTCACAAGTATATTTTATACTTGTTTAAGATCATTAGAATGCATGTATAGCCTTAAGGCTGGACCAAAAACCTCCCCATGTATTGCAGCAGTAGCTTTTGCTGCTGTCTGTTTCGTCGTTCGGCTAATTGTTGCTTTCTGTTTCGTCGTTCGGCTGATTATTGCTTTCTGTTTCATCATTCGGCTGATTGTTGCTTTCTGTTTCATCGTTCGGCTAATTGTTGCTTTTTGTTTCATCGTTCAGTTGATAAGAGCCATTAACCGGCTGACACATGCTCGAGATCATTTCCAGTAGCTAAAGTTTAGTTTGGGTCATAACCCTTCCATCAGAACGCCTGACTATGTAGGTCAGAACACCTAACCATGTAGCTCTGAACGCTTAACCATGTAAGTCTGAATGTTTGACCATGTAAGTCAGAACGCCTAACAATGTAGGTCAAAATGCCTGGCCATGTAAGTTCGAATGCCTAACCATGTAAGTCAGCACACCTGACCATGTAGGTCAGAACGACCGACCTTGTATGAGTGTCAAACGGGTGCTCAGTGTTGATGAGTGCCGAACGGGCGCTTAGTATGATGGATGCCAAATGAACACTTGGTGCTTTGGCTTTGGACAAGCGCTTGTTTGTGCCTCAGAACCTTTCTTCTCTTTTGCTTTGATCATCTTTCGCTTCCGCATTTTGGATCCATTATCCGGTCATCTTTTAGTCATCACTGACGCACTGAGTTTTTAAAACTTGGGCCTTCACACTTCCGTTCCCTTGGGATGATCCCTACTTACTCTAGCTACTTTAATAGTTAGTAGTGGTAGTGGCATTCTATAAATTCAAACTTGGCCACACTACATTTTATTACCACTTTTGAGCGTTGGTACTGACGGCACAATATGTTTTGGCATCGTTGCCGGGAATTGGCAACGCCGTATTTTGGAACCAATTAGGAATTGGTACTCCTTTGATCTTGTCTTTATTTTATTTTATTTTGGTTACTTATTGTGTTTTTTCTTGATTGGCTAGGTGCATTGAGCAAGGGAAGTGAAGCAAAAGGATTCTAAAGCAAAGAAGTAAGCTAAGCTAAGCAAAGCAAATACATAAAAAGCTAAAAATAAAAAAATTGTGAACCCAAGCAAAGCAAGAAAAAAAAAATAATAATTTGAAGTTGCTTAAGGACCCTTTGTGAGCTTTTCTCCTGCGTGGTGGCAAGTTATAATTTCTTAGATAGATCGTCGGCCCGCGTGGAGGCAATTTATTTTTCTTGCATATTGTTGAAAGCATGGGAATATGGGATCAATGTTTGCGGAGATTTGTTGATTGATTTGTTATGGAGGAGAAGTGCTTGTGATTTGTTTGTTGTTGACTTGTTGTTTGTTTTGATTGTGCATGCATGATCGTAGATCATTGTATCCTGCTCTTGTCCCGCTTAATTTAAATCTTAAATCCATTGTTTGTAATCCTATGGGAAGGGGTAATTCTAGTGACTCTATTTCATCAATAGAGAAACATAATGAGGACCATATGGAGGACCTTGCTTACATAGACCAACAAGGCATCCTTCACCCTAATGTGCATCACCATCATGATAATATTTAAGTACCATTAGGCATGCCTAGACCCTTTATTCCATAACAACAAGGCCACGTTCTAATGGGAATGCCTGGGCCAATTTTTGTTCCACTCCAACCTCCCATTGTTCAAGGAAATTATGGTGCTTGTGTGGCACCACCAGTTGTGAATCCTCCTCTTGCTTTGAGAGATCATTATATGCTAAATAAGTATAATGCACCAACATGCATTCAATTACCTCCATTTAGAGCACACCATTATGAAATAAAATCACAAGCAATTCAAATATTTCCCAATTACCATGGGCTACCAAGTGAAAAACCTTACAAACATTTGGATAAGTTTCTTGAAGTTTGTTCCACTGTGAAATACACGGACATGCCGAAAGAGGTTTTGAGATTAAAACTCTTCCCTTTCACCCTTAAAGATAAAGCAAAATATTGGCTCAACAATTTAAGGCCTTTTTCAATAACTTCTTGGGCAGAAATGCAACAAGACTTCTTGAAAAAGTACTATCTGGTTTCAAAGACTAATGTAATAAGAACTTCAATTCGAGAATTTTCTTAAGGGGAAGGGAAAATATTTCATAAGGTATGGGAGTGATTGAATGACTTTCTTAGGAAGTGTCCACATCACGACATTCCTAAATGGCAATTGGTTCAATTTTTCTTTGAATGTTTGTCGAATAATTATAAAGGAATGGTTGATGCCTCTATGGGTGGTTCTTATCTTGATAGGCATGGAGATGATGTATGGCGTCTATATGAGAGCATGAGTGAGAATTAAATGCATAGATATTTATCATCCAAAAATGGTAGAAATCTAGGTAGAAGGAAGAACATCGGCTTGTATCAAGTTGACCATTCCAACGATATAGCCGCTGAAGTGAAGTCTTTATCCCAAAGATTTGATCAATTTTTGATCAACCAAAATTTGGTGAATCAAGTGTCTTCCTCCCTTATTCATATTCATCATACTTCCAATGAATCTTGCATGACTTGTTCTAATGTTTTACATTCTACTTCCAATTGTCCCCATGGACATGTGCAAAGTGAACACCATGAACTAGTGAATGCTACTTTTGTTAACCAAGAGAATAATCCCTATGGCACTCATTATAATGCTGGGTGGAGGAACCATCCAAACTTCTCCTGGAAAAGCTAAGAGGAAGGCTCAAACCCTCCCCAAAGTGGTTTTCAAGCCAAGGTTCCCAAGGTTATCGCTCATCTTACCAATCACCACATGGAAACCAATTTTCAAACTCTCATTTTCTAAATCAATCTTCATATTCTCAAGGGAATTCAAGAAGTCCCATATTTGAAGAAAAAGTTCTAACCGGTTTAGGTACCTTGGAGGCAAATACCGAATTACTTCATTCTCATTACCAATCAATTGCAAAGCTAGAAACCCAAGTTGGACAAATAGGTAGTACCTTGAATGCTAGGGAAAAAGCGAAAATGCCTTTGAATCCACCACCCAAGCAACAATTTGTTGGGGAGACCAATTCCTCTTCGGAAGGTCACACAATTGAGTATGTGAATTCGGTGACCACTTTGAGAAATGGAAGAGTTGTTGATAATCAAGTTGGTGTTCAAAATGAAGAGAGTGAACCGGTGCAACCAAAAGTTGACACCCGTCCCGTCTCATATCCTATTCCTCCTTCATTGCATGTGAAAGAACCCTTTGTTGAGAAAGATTTAAAAAATGATTGTGAAAAAGTTTTGAGCCTAAGGCTCCATTTCTAGATTCCTTAAAAGGATCCAATTCTCTTGAAAAGCAATAAAGTAAGGCAAATGAGATAATTGATGTGTTTAGGCAAGTGAAAATCAATTTTCCTCTCTTGGATGCAATTAGACAAATTCTAGATTATGCCAAATTTTTGAAAGATCTTTGCACCCTTAAGAGGAAGAACAAAAGTCAAGAACTGAAAAAGTTATCTTAACCGAGCAAGTATACTCAATTTTGCAACACAACACCCTCCTAAAATTCAAAAACCTCGGTTCACCAACCACTTCTTGTATTATTGGTGATCATGTGATCAATCAGGCCCTTTTTTATTTAGGAGAAAGTGTGAATCTTCTTCCATATTCAGTCTATGTTCAATTGGGCTTAGGTGATTTAAAAACGACGTCAGTAGTTTTGCAACTAGCCGACCGATCCATTAAAAAGCCCCGGGTTATCATTGAGGATGTATCGATTAAAATTTATATGTTCTTCTTCCCAGTTGATTTCGTTGTCATTGACACGGATTCGATCCCAAATCCCAAGAGCCAAATTCCCGTTATCCTTGGCCGTCCAATCTTGGCAACCGCTAATGCCAACATTAATTATAGGACGGGGATAATGACGATTTCATTTGTCCATATGAAGGTGAAGTTGAACATTTTCAGTCCAACCCCCAACTCCATGGACAAACATGAAGATGTGTGTGTTGTTGAAGAATGTTTTGAAAATGACAAAAATGCATCTTTGCTTGATATTGAACAATCAAATATTTTGCTTTCCAAAAAGGTTTCAAAAGAAAGTGTTTTCAAGTCAAGTGTTAAAAGGGCATGGAAGCCCAAAGATGTTGTTGACCAAGGACCATCAATTTCATTTGAACCAAATCCTATAAGTTCCTTAGGGAATAGTTTGTTGGGTGGGGTTTAAAATTCCATTCACCCCATTAAGGAGGGAATGCATACTAAGATCTTTGATCTGGGCTAAAAGAGCCCAACGTCTTGCTAGAGACGTTAAACACTAGTGCTTCGTAGGGTTTCCAACCCTATTCCTTCCTCATTTCTATTTTATTTTCCTTTCTTGCGTCGTTTAGATACAATCTGGTTTTTTATATGTTGTTTGAGACTTTAATGGGAAATGCATGCTCTTTCATCTTCAAATTAGGCATTTAGTGCCTTTTCGATCGATCACAGGAAATATTCGATCGATCGAACATCATCTCTATATATTTTCATCTCTCTGTTCTATCGTTCGAACTTTCTCTGCATATTTCATCTATCTGTCCACTGCTTGAACTTTTTCTCCGATCGTTCCAAGTTCCCTTGATCGATCCAGTTATCCCTTCGATCGATCTCAATTCCATACTGAGAAAATTTTTGAATATCTAAAAATTTCATCTCTCTGTCTATCGTTCGAATATGTCTGTAGGTTTTCAAGTCTTAGATCGATGGAGTCTCGATCGATCATTCTCCGATCGTTCAGAATTTTCCGTTGACTTTTTTTTTACTTTGACATTTCAAATTTTCATATTTCAATTAAAAAAAAAATTTCAAAAATCTAAAAAGATTTTAAATTTTCAAAATAATAAAAAAAATTTCAAAAATATTTTGTCGTTTTGTAGATTCGATCGATCTGAGCACCTTCATGATCGATCCAAGTTAGATCGATCTGATCGATCACACATGTCGGGAACAATTTTTTAAAAAAAGACCTAAAGGTCATTTGGATCGTTCACTTCGTCGATCTAAATCCCTTCTCTCTCCTCCGAAGCTCTCCAGTCATCTTCCCCATCTCCAGTAAGATTCTGGCATCTCCAAGTTCCAACTCCACCATCTCTGATCTCATCTCTCTTCTCTCTTCATCTCTCTTCTCGGGTTTCAGTAAGTTCAAGCTTCCTTTTTAATTTTTATGTTGATTCATGTGTTCTCTTGTTGCTATGTTTAGATTCCATGCTTTCCATGTTGATTTTCTTTCCATTTTTTGGAATTATAAACATGTATCTATATATGTATATATGTGTATATATAGTTTTTATTTTCGAATTTGGTTTGGGGGTCACGTGCCGTTTTAAGTGACCATTTGTGCATTGTAGAGGTGTATAGGAGGTCACGAGTCTTAAAGTGACCAATGGGATTTGCCCCGTGTCTTTCACATTACGAACGAGTGAATTTTCATTTCCCAGCAGGTTCAATCGATCGCACCAGTGCCTTGATCGATCAAGGGCGCTATCGATCCAATATATGTCATGATCGATCCAACATGGATCGATCACATTTTTCCATGATCGTTCGTACTACATTATTTTACATATTGATACTTCTATACCCTTTCCTGTATTTCATGCAATCATATATTTGCCCAATGCCTGTGTTTTCCACATTAGTTGCATTCTGTTCTTGTCATGTCTAGCATGTTTCACACTTTTTGATCATTCACTATTTATACTTGGCTTGCATTACCACTTGCATAGATAGGTTCATGTGTTCTATTATGTGTTGTCTATCTTGATATGACAAGCATGTTCCTATCTTTTAGTGGTTTCATTCCTACATCTTATATACTATTTCCTATTACTAACTACAATTACAAGTTTTCTTTCTTTTTGCAGGTCATGACTACACAGCTAATCTGACTTATGATCACCAGGTGAGGTAATAGATAGAGATGCTAGAGGAGCCTACGGAGACAGCTCCAACTCAGCCCAAGCATTCCTCTTCCCCTTTTTTCTTCATCTTAGGAGGGTGAGCCCATACCATCTCCTTCACCTGCTCCCGTGCCACCACCGGCACAGCCTGGTAAAGTCTGAGACAGGGTGGCTCAGAAGTTTTTGTGCTTTTCAGTGGCCCATGAGTCTATATTTGATGAGGAGTTCTTTGCACGGTCGGTCACGACCAAGTGGTCGTATGACAAGATCTACCGCTGCCATCTTTCTCCCATCTTGGCCCCAGTAACCAACCCCAGTAACCAACCCAGTCTACTCGAGACTTGTTCAGCTGTTCTACCAGAACCTCAGGCCAGCTCCGAGTAGCTTAACTGAACTACGGACTACCATTAATGGGCATCTTATTCGTATCACTATTGAGACACTATCGACAGCATCTCAGTGCCCACATATCTGCCCTCTGGGCATTGATTACCTAATTTTGCAGTAGCCGTCATTTGCTGATATGGCTATAGCTCTTCATAGCACCATTACTGCCACCGACATTTATGCCACACGGATTTACTTGCCTGACAGCATGTGGTTCTTTGATTCGGTTTTATTCTGAAATGTATATATGGCTGGGCACAAAATCCAGCAGCGGGCAGATTTCCTTGCATCTTTATATGCCATCTATAAAGGGCATTAGTTTTCAATTCCTACACTCTACTAGAGTTTCATGATGAAGTTGTATATTAATTTCATCAGCAAGAGTAACCTAAAGCGGCCCAAGTTCCTCCCATATGCCCATTTGAATACACAACTCTTTTGGGACCACCACTATCCATTTGACCCGGAGGAGGATATTGAGACTGGGGTTTGCCATTATAGGAAAAAGGACTGGAATAAGAGCTATAACACTCTTATTAAGAGTTTAGAGGAAGAGGAAACCCAGGCGGTAGGGGATGCTGTTGGTCCTAAGATTCTCTAAGTCCTATTTGCATGTTTTATGTCAAAAGCTTTGGTTTTGTGTGCTCTAGTGCATATCCTATCTGTGTTGTGGGTTAACACATATCACTTGGGCAGCATTGACATCTACATTGTATTGAAAATCGTTTTTCATTGACATGATTTAATTCATCACAGCTGGTATACTTGTTTCAGCCAATTTGAATGGTTTCAGTCAGGATCAGCATATAAGGAACTTGTCACAGATGCTTTCAGGGGTACTTTTGTATTTCCCCTGATGTATTCTATGGATTCTCGTATGGCTGGATAGCTGCATTGCACTGAACTGCTGTGGTAAGCCTGCATTCTGTCTAATATAGCTTCAACAATTGGATTCCGCTGAATGTAATTTACAGCTGGTATAAGGCTTGTTTGTAAAACTTTTCATGTATTTTCAGGAGTGTGACACGTGGCTGTGGTCTAGGTATATATTCCTCCAATGATGTTGCAGATCTTAGTGGCTAAGCAAAGACAAATATCAATGTGTCCTCACCTGTATGAATTGTTCTTATTAATGCATAAGGTGTCACTATTTGGTAAGATATCAAAGGCAACATTATCTTTTCATCAAGGGAATGTCTGAAGTATACTCATGCAATCATTGGCTGAAAGGTGACAGCATTGAATCAAGAGAGGTGCAGTCAAACATTTTCACTGGGCTATATATATGCTGCTATAGGTGTCCTTTAGGGATAATGGCCTTTTAATGAGTCAAAGAAAAAGCTGCAGAATAGAACTCTCAAGCTCCCATTATTGAACAAATTTTTTATGTGATTTGTAATGTTGATCTATGCTAGAAAAACCCACTGACTCAAGCCTTGTGTGTAATCAATGTGCTGAGATGCTGCTGCTGTCAAAATTACTGTAGAAAGGGCTGGATTGAGTAGTGAATCTGAGTTCCAAGCTGCCATGGTCATTTCAGAAGGTTGTCACAGGTATAACTATGCTATTTACACTTGCTCAGTAGTTTTCTTTGAACTAAAACATGTTGAAATGAATTTTGAGGTCCTAGATTAGTTGATAAGCTTGTTTTTCTACATATATTGTGATTCAAGTGCAAAATGATTAAGGCTAGCTATTCTATGAACTATCTATGTGCTAGCAAGTTTATTTTGATGAATCAAAGCTATTGAAATTGGCTGTGGAGCAAAAATTTGACAGACTGTGGTTGTGACCTTGCAAAACCTCTAAAACTGAGTTGAGCTGTGCTTATTTCTGAACTAAGATTAAGCATTGATATAGACTCATGCTGTGCTGACCTGCTTAAGGATGTTAACATGAGTGTTGTAGTAAATTAAGAATGTGGAAGCTACAGGTGAACTAATCTCGAAGGAAATTCTAATTTTACCCTTCAATCACTTACTGCGGCAATTTAGTGATCTTGAGGCAGTAATTTGGGATTTTGTATTACTTAAACTGTTTCACTTGTAGAAGAAGTTGTATTATCTTGTTTATCATTTGTAATGATGTATGTGGTGAGCTATATGAGCTTTGTTGGTCCAAGCAAGGGTGCTTAGGATAGGGGGAGTGTGTGTGTGCACTGAAATCAGCTAGTGTGTGTATTGGTTGTGAAAGCTAGTGTCCATTCTTATGCTTGGGTGTGTACAGAGGGTGAGATAGCTGAGTGTGTAACAAGGTACATACAGCTAGTAGTGATCTTCATTGGCCATGGCCAGGAACCAAGGTTTTCCCTAGTTGAAAGGGTTTCCTTGTAAATTATGTTTTAAGTTCTTATTGCTTGCTTGCTGAATTACTTTATTGACTCTATTAAGAAAGAGATTAAACAATTCACCCCCCCCCCCCTTTTTGGTTCAACAATTGGTATCAGAGCTTGGGTCTGCATTGAAAGGTTTTAACAAGCCTGCAGTTGGTCCTAGCTATGGATGAAGGTCAAGTTATCAAAAAAGCTCCTGGTTTTGAAGGCTCAAACTATGATTCTTGGAAAACTAGAATGGAAGCCTTTCTGATGTCTCAGTCCTATGATGTTTGGCATGCTACCATACATGGTGTTGTGATTCTCAATCCTAAAAATCCATCTGCTGAAGACAAGATAGCTATAGCTAATGATGGGAAAGCCAAAAATGTTCTTTTCTGTGCCTTGAAGCAGCAAGAATTTACCAGAGTGAAGAATTGTAAGACAGCCAAAGAAATGTGGGATTCACTTCAGGCAGCTCATGAGGGAAACAAGGTAATAAAGGAAAAAAAAATTCAGCTATTCAAGGTTCAATATGAAGTTTGTAAAATGGAAGAAAGAGAAACCATTGCAGAATATATGTTAAAAATCAATGATCTTGTAAACAATATGAGAGCCCTTGGTGAAGATATTAAAGATTTTGATGTGTGTAAGAAAATTCTTAGATCTCTGACTTCCAGATTTAATGCCAAGGTCACTATTCTAGAAGACAAAGATTTGTCTAACATGAAGATTGATGAACTTCAAGCATCTCTCATAGTTTATGAGATGAGAGTTAGTCCTCCTACTTTGCATAGAAGATAAATAGCACTCAAAGCCAAGGAGAAGGTTGAAGAAGGTGAGTCTAAGTTAGAAGATGATCTTGAAGAGGATGAAGTGGCTTACCTTGCTAAGAAATTCAGAAAATTCAAGTTTAAAAGGAAATCTCAGTTGCAGAATTTAACATGCTATGGGTGTGGCAAGCCTGGTCATATTGTATCCAAGTGTCCTAACTCTAAAGGGCAAACTCAGAGAAAGTTTGAAGGACTTAACAACAAAGGAAAGTTTGGAAGAAAAGCCTTACTCTCAGACTGGGAAACAGCCATTGAAGAAGAAGAGAAACTTAAAGAAGATCAAGAAGATGAATGTTTATTCATGGCCATTCTAGATTATCAAAAGATTCTATTGAAACTGAAGAAGATACTGACACAGAGATCGAGGAAATTCTAGAAGAATGTGAAAGACTTGCTGTGAAGTGCAATTAACAAAAATCTCAGATCAGAAAGCTAAATTCAGAACTGTTAAGGTTTAGACAAATTCTCACCAAACACTTAAAACTCAAATTGTCCACTATGTGTTCAATTTCCCTTATTTTTCTAAGCATACTCAAGATTCAAAGTAACTCTCAGTGGTCTACTAAAAGATGCAAGGAAGAACTGTCTACCATACTTGAGGAGAGATCTCTGAAAATGGCTGAAATTTGGAAACAATCTACTAAGCAAATTAGGAAGACTGGAATTGGATATGTATGTGATTCAGCTACTAAGATTAGTCAGAAACACTCAACATTTGTGAAGGCCACCACTGGAGAAGTATATGCAAGATATCCCATTGTGAAACCTCTAAGATCAAGGTTTGATATTTTTGAAAACATTCAAATCCTTTGAGTTTCAATCAGAGAGACTTTGTTATATCAGGTGCAAAGAACATCAAGATCACTAAGATGTATATGAAGAAGTTAAACCTAACTCAATGAGTGAAAGTTAAAGATAAAGGTTCAGTGAAATCTAAGATGATGTGGATCCCCAAAAAGCTAAACTCTATAAGTTTTCTTGTGTATACAGCTTTTAAAGTCTGTAATACTCAGGACAAATGGTATATTGACAGTGGCTGTTCAAGACACATGACAGGTGATGGCTCAAAATTCAACTTCTTACAGCAGTTTGATGGTGGAAATGTTATATTTGGGGACAGTCAACAAGCTAAGATTGTTGGAATTGGCACTGTGAGCAAGTCTGAAGAGTTGCCTGAGATTTAAGAAGTTCTATTGGTTGAAGGGCTCAAACATAATCTCCTGAGCATAAGTCAATTGTGTGATAGTGGAAAGGAAGTCTGTTTTAACAAAGAAAGATGTAATGTGATTGATCTGGAATCAAAACAAGTTATGTTCTCAGCTAATAGATCCTCAGGAAATGTCTACACAGTCACTAAAGAAAGTCAGGTCACCAAATGTAATTTAACAACCTGTGATGAAGCTAAGTTGTGGCACAAGAGGTTAGGTCATCTTCATTCAAGGAACATGTCCAAGATATTGAAGCTGAAAGCTGTTAAAGGTCTACCTGACATTTGTTTTAAGGATGATCATCTTTGTAAAGCATGTCAACAAGGAAAACAAACTAAAGTTTCATTCCATTCCAAGGAAATCAACTCCTCTAAGGCACTTGACCTGATACATATGGATCTTTGTGGACCTACCAGAACCACAAGTATTGGTGGCAGTAAGTATTTTATGCTACTCATTAATGACTTCATCAGAATGGTGTGGGTCTACTTCCTGAAAGAAAAGTCTGAGGCTATTACACACTTTATTAAGTTTGTCAATCTTGTTGAAAATGAAAGGAGCTGCACAATGAAGAAACTCAGATTTGATTTTGGTTCTGAGTTCACCATGAAAGAGTTTGAGCACTACTGTGATGACAAGGGAATCAAAAAGGAATTCTTAGCTGTTGCTACACCTCAACATAATGGAGTTGTGGAGAGAAAGAATAGAACAGTTCAAGAGATGGAAAGAACAATATTGCTTGAAAAGGGGTTGGCTAAAGGATTTTGGGCTGAAGCTGTAAGTACTGCTGTGTACATCATCAATAGAGTTCTTCTTAGACCAAATTCAACCAAGACACCCTTTGAATTATGGTATGGAAGACCTGCAATAGTACACTATTTCAGAATATTTGGCAGCAAGTGTTATATACTTAATCACATTGACAGTTTGGGGAAGTTTGATTCAAAATCTAATGAAGGTATATTTCTGGGGTATTCTACAAAGAGCAAGGCTTATAGATGCTACAACCTTAGATCCTCGAAGGTGGTGGAGTCAGTCCATGTAAAATTTGATGAAAATCCTCAAGTGATTCTGACTGAAGACAGTAATAATACAATTGGTTCAAATGAAGTCAGCTCTTCAATGACTGAACCTGAGAATTCAAAAGAAACTACTTACCCAGTGCTGCAGAAGCAGGTTCAAGCTAAAAATATTATTGGTTCATCTCAAGTTGGAGTTCAAACAAGGAATAGGAAGAAGTTAACTGAGTTGGAAGCTGAAGATAACAAAGAATACAACCACTTTTCAATGTTGTCATTTATTGAACCTAAATCCGACTATGAAGCTAAGAACATTGAGGATTGGGTCGTAGCCATGCAAGAAGAGCTGGATCAAATCAACAAAAATGATACTTGGACATTGGTACCTAGACCTGCAAACAAAAATGTTATTGGATCTAAATGGATTTACAGAAATAAGATGAATGAAAAAGGATCTGTGATCAGGAATAAAGCAAGGTTGGTGTGTAAAGGCTATTCACAACAAGCTGGAATTGACTATGATGAAACTTTTGCTCCTGTGGCTAGAATGGAGTCCATAAGAATGCTGTTGTCCTTTGTATGTCACAAACAAGTCAAGTTGTACCAAATGGATGTCAAATCTGCTTTTCTAAATGGAGACCTAAGTGAGGAAGTTTATCTAGAGCAGCCTGAAGGTTTTGAAGATTCTGAATATCCCTCTCATGTATTTAAACTAAGCAAAGCCTTGTATGGTCTTAAGCAAGCTCCCAAGGCCTGGTATGAAAAGTTACATCAGTTCTTAATTGAACAAGGCTTTCATAGAGGCAAAGTTGATAGCACTTTGTATGTCAGGATTCATCAAGACCAGTTTTTAATTCTTCAAATCTATGTAGATGACATCATGTTTTGTGGTTCCAACACTTCATTAGCATTAGAGTTTGCCAATCTCATGAAAACAAGGATTGAAATGTCACTCTTGGGCACTCTCAGGTATTTCTTAGGCCTTCAAATTGCTCAAACATCCAAAGGAATCTTTATTTCACAACAGAAATATGCCTCAGAATTACTCAAGAAGTTCAACATGAATGATAGCAAGCCTGTTTTAACACCATTGTGTCCAAATACTAAACTGTCACTTGATTGCACCTCAGAAGCAGTTCCATCCACACTTTATAGATCTATCATTGGCAGTCTACTCTATCTCACAGCTTCCAGACCTGATATCATGTACTCTGTAGGATTGGTAGCCAGATTTCAAAGTAATCCCAAAATGTCTCATCTCCAGGCTGCCAAACCCATTCTCAGATATGTTAAGGGCACAATCTCTTATGGTCTACATTACATTTTTTCTTTAACAATGACTATAGCTGCATTTTCAGATGCTGATTGGGGTAGCTCCTTACCTGACAGAAAGAGAACTTCTGGCTGCTGTTACATTCTTGGCTCTAATGTAGTCTTTTGGCTTAGCAAGAAATAAGACACAGTCTCTCTCTCCACTTCAGAAGCTGAGTATATTGCTGCTTCTCAAGCTGGTTCCCAATTGCTTTGGATGCAGTCTACTCTGATAGACCTTGGCCTTTAATTCTCCATGCCTCCCAAGCTCTTTTGTGACAATCAAAGTGCTATTGCCATCAGTAAAAATCCCACATTGCACTAGAAAAGCAAGCATATAGATATCAGGTATCATTTTCTCAGAGACAAGGTTCAAAAAGGACTTCTTGATATTACTTATCTCTCAGCAGCAGATTAAATTACAGACATCATGACAAAGCCTCTTCTTCCTCACAAATTTTCAACCCTTCAAGATCTTCTAAGGGTTGTTCCCCTACCTCTTTGATCTGTCTATTCTTGGTCCTGCTCCCTTTTGCCCTTCAATGTCAAAAAGGGGGAGAAAGGACTAAAATAAGGATAGTGTCACATGCTATTCTTATCATTTAATGAGTGTTGGGTTGTTTCTTTCTATTAGCTGGATCACCGTACTTGAGGTCTTATTTTATATCAAAGTTTTTGTCATTAAAGGCAAAAGGGGGAGATTGTTGGTCCTAAGATTCTCTAAGTCCTATTTGCCTGTTTTATGTCAAAAGCTTTGGTTTTGTGTGCTCTAGTGCATATCCTATCTATGTTGTGGGTTAACACATATCACTTGGGCAGCATTGACATCTACATTGCAGTGACAATCTTTTTTCATTGACATGATTTAATTCATCACAGCTGGTATACTTGTTTCAGCCAATTTGAATGGTTTCAGTCAGGATCAGCATATAAGGAACTTGTCACAAGTGCTTTCAGGGGTACTTTTGTATTTTCCCTGATGTATTCTATGGATTCTCTTATGGCTGGATAGCTGCATTGTACAGAACTACTATGGTGAGCCTGCATTGTGTCTAATATAGCTTCAGCAACAAGATTCTGCTGAATGTAATTTACAGCTGGTATAAGGCTTGTTTGTACAATTTTTCATGTATTTTCAGGAGCGTGACACGTGGCTGTCGTCCAGGTATATATTCCTCCAATGATGTTGCAGATCTTAGTGGCTAAGCAAAGACAAATATCAATGTGTCCTCACCTGTATGAATTGTTCTTATTAATGCATAAGGTGTCACTATTTGGTAAGATATCAAAGGCAACATTATCTTTTCATCAAGGGAATGTCTGAAGTATACTCATGCAATCATTGGCTGAAAGGTGACAGCATTGAATCAAGAGAGGTGCAGTCAAACATTTTCACTGGGCTATATATATGCTGCTATAGGTGTCCTTTAGGGATAATGGCCTTTTAATGAGTCAAAGAAAAAGCTGCAGAATAGAACTCTCAAGCTCCCATTATTGAACAAATTTTTTATGTGATTTGTAATGTTGATCTATGCTAGAAAAACCCACTGACTCAAGCCTTGTGTGTAATCAATGTGCTGAGATGCTGCTGCTGTCAAAATTACTGCAGAAAGGGCTGTCAAAATTACTGTCCAAGCTGCTGTGGTCCTTTTTGAAGGTTGTCACAGGTATAACTATGCTATTTACACTTGCTCAGTAGTTTCTTTGAACTGAAACATGTAAAATGAATTTTGAGGTCCTAGATCAGTTGATAAGCTTGTTTTTCTACATATATTGTGATTCAAGTGCAAAATGATTAAGGCTAGCTATTCTATGAACTATCTATGTGCTAGCAAGTTTATTTTGATGAATCAAAGCTATTGAAATTGGCTGTGGAGCAAAACTTTGACAGACGGTGGTTGTGACCTTGCTAAACCTCTAAAACTGAGTTGAG
The DNA here is from genome assembly GCF_030987335.1 of Cornus florida. Classification (NCBI taxonomy): domain Eukaryota; kingdom Viridiplantae; phylum Streptophyta; class Magnoliopsida; order Cornales; family Cornaceae; genus Cornus; species Cornus florida. The sequence continues at coordinate 51,933,449 of NW_026775574.1, read as the reverse complement.
TTGTGCTTATTTCTTAACTGAGATTAAACATTGATATAGACTTATGCTGTGCTGACCTGCTTAAGGATGTTAACATGAGTATTGTAATGAATTAAGACTGTGGAAGCTACAGGTGAACTAATCTCGAAGGAAATTCCAATTTTACCCTTCAATCACTTACTGCAGCAATTTAGTGATCTTGAGGCTGTAACTTGGGATTTTGTATTACTTAAACTGTTTCACTTGTAGAAAAAGTTGCATTATCTTGTTTATCATTTGTAATGATGTATGTGGTGAGCTATATGAGCTATGTTGGTCTAAGCAAGGGTGCTTAGGACAGGGGGAGTATGTGTGTGCACTGAAATCAGTTAGTGTGTGTATTAGTTGTGAAAGCTAGTGTCCATTCTTGTGCTTAGGTGTGTGCAGAGGGTCAGACAGCTGAGTGTGTAACAAGGTACATATAGCCAGTAGTGATCTTCATTGGCCATGGCGAAGAACTAAGGTTTTCCCTAGTTGAAAGGGTTTCCTTGTAAATCTTATTTTAAGTTCTTATTGCTTGCTTGCTAAATTACTTTATTGACTCTATTAAGAAAGAGATTAACAAATTCACCCCCCCTCTTGGTTCAACAGATGCGACGGCAGAGGAGGAGGAGGCAACAATAGCAGTAGAGGTAGCACCAACGGTAGAGAGGGCTTACATAGATATTGACTTGGAGTAGGAGCCTCCAGTGGGGTCACCACATCACTCTCCAAAGCAGAGTCATCATTCCCAGAGCTAGGATGAGCATTAGTCTTCTGACGGGCCGTTGGGATGACCCAGTCATTCCTGACACTAAGTCTCAGATAAATAGCTTGGGGGAGTGTATCCGAACATAAGAGGATGTAGTTCTCTCCCTCAGAGCAGATGTGACCACTCTTTGCACGGATGTTACGATAGCACTGCAGGACATTTTTAGATATATCCGGGGTTCACACCCCGCCGGACTGTCTTCATATGCCTGACCTCTCTTTCTTTTTATCTCATATATATGCCTATGTTTTTAGACTGATACTGTGATACTCTATTCCATTTTTGCGGCCAGTCTGTTGGCCCGATTACTGTGATGTACCTTATTCTATTTTTTTTTTTTAATTATTAATGATATTTTGGATGTTTCGATCTTATATTAATATATCTGTGGATGACTAACTTCGTTATTAGGTGCATCCTGGTGAATTCAGTGAGAGAGTGCTGCCCATATTTTTCAGGACCACCCTTATCCCTCTATCTATTTCCTTTACTATCCCACTTGCGCTTGCATTCCTACTATACACCATTATTATCCCATTTGTTATTTGATGAGGTTTTATTCCAGTGACATCTTTTTAGGACCACAGTTAATCCCAAGTTTTGGTGGGGGGGGGGGGGGGGGTTATACCACCCACTTCGAATACTTGTGTCCCGCCATTCATCGCCACAGTTGCACTGGTATACTCTTTCCTCTTTGTTTTGTTCTCATTACACATTGAGGACATTATGCAGTTTAAGTTTGGGGGGGTAATGTGTGTTTTTTGTATTCAATTGAAGATTTTGAGCATGACTTATGTATTTGAGGGATTTTCTATGATTGGTTCATGACTAGCTATGATTTTGATCTTTTGAGGACTATATTGCTTAGAATTTAAAAATTGCTTGACTTGAGAGTCCAATACTCCTTGTATACCTTGTGGATGCCATTTTGGAGTAACATTTTTGAAAGATTGATTTCTTGCTTGCACTTGTGGTCCATATCATCTTGATTTTGTGATTATTTTGAGATCACTTTAGGATTCTACACTAGCACAAGTACACACTAGCATTCATTTTTGGGGTACATGCTTTGATGATTATTGATTTGGTTATATCCCAATTGAGCTAGTAGTGTATTGAAAGCTTTCACTCTTGACAAAGGTGGATAACAAACCCTTTTCAATAAGTAGCCGGGATTCTAGCCTCATCAAGCACTAAATTTCTCGCACCAAAAGGTGGAGGGCCCAAACTCTAGGTTAAAAACTTGTTAAAAAAAAAAAAAAAAGGAAGTTGCAAAAAGCAAATAAAAAAAGTGAGGACTTCTCCGAAAAGGTGAGAAGTGGGAAATGATTAGATGGCGAATGTTTTGATTTGTAGCCTAGTTGATTTGAGCTTGTAAGTCCTTAGGGGTGTATAAACACCAAATGCCCTAAAGCCATCCGGTTTGGGAGTCATTGACCTAATGCTCGACCTCATGGATCGCTAAAAAGCTTAATAGATCAACACATTGTAATATGCTTCCATCTTTGATCATTAGGGTTAAAAAAAAAAATCGAGTGAAAAGAATAAGCACACCTAGTTGAATAAAGTTTTAATAAAAGGTCTATTCTTTGTCTTGATGATTGGTACTAGATTTGTGTGCTAGTTTGAGGCCGGACGTGATCATTTCTTTGGTTGGCTTAGATAGCAACATATTTGATGCCGGTTCACTTAAAAAGGATTCTAGAGTTGTTTTGATTTGCATAATCATTGTCTTGATGTATTGAGGACCATACTTACTTGTTTGATGTTAAAATTTTGTGACATTTCTTGGAAATGGTTGAAAATTTTCATACTTGAGGTAGTTTTCTCCCAATGCTTGTTTGGAATATTTGTGTCTCTCTACTGAGAAAGAGCTTAATGTTTGTGGGTATCATTTCTGGAAACCCTCACGAGACTTCACTGATCCACTAGGGGTAACCTAGGGGTTTAAAAGGCTTGTTGCATATGTTAAATGCAATCGTGTTCCCTATGAAAGTGGCATTATCCATTTATTGCTTTCTAGTTCATAGTTGTATAGTTGTTTATTTCTTTATTTTCTTCATAGTTCATTGCTAGGGACTAGCAATATTTAAGTTTGGGGATGTGATAAGCGCTGAAAAGTGCGCATTTAAATCCCTTAATCTTGAATGTTCAAGGACCTTATTCTATCTTATTTTACCATTTTAGTCTAATTTTATGTTATTTCCCTTTTTAGGCACTTATCCCCAAAATAGTCTACTTTTAGGAAAATTTTCTATTTGATCGATCCAACCATTTCTTCGATTGATCAAACCCTTTTGATCATATTCTCACCTACTGATAAGCGCTGAAAAGTGCGTATTTAAACCCCTTAAGCTTAGGTATTCTAGAACCGTTATCTATCTTATTTTACCATTTTATATTGATTTCGTGTTATTTCTACTTTTAGGCACTTATCCCTAAACAAGCTAACTCAGCCAAATAAGAGCAAAAAGGAAGCAATTCTGAGATGAATCAAAGAAGAAGAGAAAAGTAGAGCAAAGGAAGAAAAGGGTGAAATTCAGCATCATCGATCGATCTCAGATAAAAGTTCGATCGATCTGATATGATCAATCTCAGCACTTCAAGATAGATTCGAGCCTTGATTTCATTTTCAGAGATCTCAAAAGTTCGATCGATCCAACTTCTTTCTCTAATCGATCGAACATTTTTGTCCTTATCCAAATGATTGATCTTATCCAGATGTATCACCCTACCTACCACTCTTGTTCTTTTCCCAAAAATATCTCCGAAATATCTCAGATTTGTCTTTATCCAAAAGAGCACCGCAAGTTGGATCGATCTCAGCCTTAGTTTGATAGATCCCAGCCATGATCGATTGATCCAAAACAAGGTTCGATCGATCAAACTCCCTCCAGTGCGAAAAAGTTAAATTTCCAGCTCTCAAAAGTTATCCTTTATCTAATCATTGGGGTATATTTTGTGCACGACCCCAGCTCATTTTGTGTGTCACTTGACCTACCTATATATAAAATATGATACACTTTTTGAGGAGGATCCATCTATCACAATAAAGGGAATTCTTAGGAAGGAAGCAAAAGGAGGAGGAGGCTAGAGACACCATTGGAGACTTTACATCAAACAAGAAGCAGATTTCTTCCACGGAGCTTGCCCTTGAGGGTTGGAGGACATCATCCATGAGTGGCTAGACATCTTCTTGGGGCTAGAGTTAGCCCTAAGCATGCTTTGTACATCTTGATTTTGTGTATTATTGAGGGATTTGTGTTATAATATATGTTTTGACATTTTAATATATATAGATCTTGTTTATTCAATGATTTATGTGGTTTAATGCTTCCAATTGATCATTTTATTCTATATATATGTCTATGTATGCTAGAATAGATGTTCATGTGTTTGTTTCAATTTCTTGTGTTATTAATGCATGTCTATGTGTATTGGTGCTATAGATCTAGAGATTGTCAAGACATAGTGCTTAATTGAATACTCTTGTCATTTGTTTGATGGTTCATACTTATTTTTTGATGGATTATGCCTCTTTCTTAGTTTAATTTCATGCTAGTAGCTTAATTATAGTGTAGTTGTAGCGTAGTTGTTAGATGGGAGGACAATCCATGCTTGTTGTTTGATGTTCCATGCTTTTGAATGCAAGTAGCATATGTCTCTAACCTTGTGGTGTATTTAGCTTGTGAGCTTAACGAAAGGATTAATGACTTGCTAGATATATTGTGCTTTTCACATGTTATTTAAACAATATATACTTAATTCTTAGATATATTGTGTTTTTCACATGCTGCTTAGACCATATATACTTAATTGGTCATCCTTGCTAATTGGATCAACCAAACACACACACAAATGTTGCAATACATGTTTCCCTCATTAATCACTTGTTAAGTTGGTAGAAAAGCTATGTTTAATGGTGATCTCTAAACCCCAAGACCTCTCTCTCTTACTTACTCTCTATTGCATTTTATTGTTTTACTTAGTTCGTAATTGCTATCTAGATTAAACCAACCAACCAACTCTTGTTTGATCATTCGACCTACTAGCCCTAATCTTGGTTTCACAACAAAATACGACATCAATCCCTTGTGACGATCCCTACTTGCCCTAACTATTTTTTTAGTGAAGGTAGTAGTGGCTTTTATAAAAGTAAAACTTGGCCCTCGCCTAAATGCACACTCGTAAGCTTGTTGTGGTGCGGCAACACACCCGACCAGTTTTTGGCGCAGTTGTCGGGGATTGATTGATTGGCAACATCGTATTTGTGAAGTCAATTATGATTAGTACTCTTTTGATCGTGTCTTTACTTTGTTTTTATTTTCTGTTGTGTTACTTATTATGTTTGTTCTTGTTTGACTAGGTACATTGAGTTAAGAGCAAGCAAAGGATATTCTAAGCAAAGAAGCTAAGCAAGAAAAAAAATTGCTAAAATCATAAAAAAAAATTTGCTAAGCTAAGCTATTAAATTTGGAGTTGAAGTGCTAAAGGATCTTTGTGAGCTTTTCTTACTCAAACCCTTAGTTAAATCATCGGCCCGCGTGGAGGCTTGTTTTTCAATTCTTAGATAAATCGTGAGCCCACGTGGAGGCATTTTATTGTTCTTTGCATTAGTGTTTAAAGTATGGGAGTATGGGAACATTGTATGTGGAGAAAGCTTGTTGATTGTTGATTTGTTGTGAAGGTGAAGTGTTTGTTGTTATTGCTTATTGTGTTGCATTGTGCATGCATGGTCGTAGATCATTGAGACCCACTCTTGTCCCTTTAAATTTTCCTCTTGAATCCATTGTTCGAAACCCTAAGGGAAGAGCTAGTTCTAGTCAATCCATTTCATCAATGGAAATTAACAATGAGGACCATGTGGAGGACCTTGGTCACATAGACAAACAAGGTATCCTCCGTCCCAATGTGCATTATGATAACATGTAAGTTCTATTAGGCATGCCAAGGCCATTCATTCATCAACCACAATAACAAGGCCAAGTTCCATTGGGAATGCTAAGGCTAATGTATGTTCCACCACCTCCCATCATTCAAGGAAATCAAAATCAAGGTGCCCACGTTACACCTCCAATTGCTAATCCACCTCTTGCTTTAAGAGATCACTATGTGCCTAATGAATATAATGTACCCACATGCATTCAATTGCCACCATATAGAGCACATCATTACGAGATCAAACCACAAACCATTCAAATGCTGTCTAACTATCATGGATTTCCAAGTGAAGAACCTTACAAGCATTTAGATGAGTTTCTTGAAGTATGTTCCACTATGAAAAACATGGACATGCCGGAAGAGGTCTTAAGGCTTAAACTTTTTCCATTCACCCTTAAAGACAAGGCAAAATATTTGTTTAACAATCTTAGGCCTTTTTCAATCACTTCTTGGGCATAAATGCAATAAGAGTTCTTGAAGAAGTACTATCCGGTTTCTGAGACCAATGCCATGAGAACCTCAATTCGAGAATTCACACATAGGGATGGGGAAACATTTCATAAGGCATGGGAACGCTTTAATGAATTGCTTAGGAAGTGTCCACATCATGACATGCCCAAATGACAATTAGTTCAATATTTCTTTGAGAGCTTATCGGATAATTACAAGGGCATGGTTGATGCTTCCATGGGTGGCTCTTACATTGATAGGCATGAGGATGACGTGTGGCATCTTTATGAGAGCATGAGTGAAAATTCTTTGCATCGTACTTTATCTTCGAAGAATGGTAGAAATTCTAGTGGTAGGAAGAGTGTTGGCTTACATCAAGTCGACCACTCTAATGAAATTGCTGCCGAAATGAAATCGTTATCTCAAAGGTTTGATCAATTTTTGATCAACCAAAACTCGGCGAATCAAATATCTTCCTTCCCTAACCATTCTTATTATGCATCTAATGAGACATGTATGACTTGTTCAAGTGTTTTACATTCTACTTCCAATTGTCCCTATGGACATGTGCAAAGTGAGCATCATGAACAAGCAAATGTTGTTTTTACTAATCAAGGGAACAATCCTTATGGCAATCACTACAATCCTAGTTGGAGGAATCACCCGAATTTCTCTTGGGAAAACCAAGGGAAGGGCTCAATCCCTCCCCAAGGCAGTTTTCAAGGAAAATACATTCCACCTTCACTACAAGGCCAAGGTCCCTAAGGTTTTAGATCACCATATCAATCACAAGGGAACCAATTTTCTAATTCTCATTTTCCCAACCAATCATATTCCCAAGGAAATGCTAGAAGTCCCACTTTTGAAGAAAAAGTTTTAACCGCTTTGGGCACTTTAGAAGCCAACACACAATTGTTATATTCTCACTCTCAATCTATTGCTAAGCTAGAAACTGAAGTAGGGCAAATAGCTAGTACTTTGAATGCTAGAGAGAAGAGAAAAATGCCTATGAATGTTCCACAAAAGCAATAATGTGTTGTGGAAACCCATTCCTCATCGGAAGGGCACATAATTGAGCATATCAATGCGGTGACTACCTTGAGAAGTGGTAGGATTGTGGACAACCAAGTGAGTATGTCCAATGAAGAGAGTGAACCGGTGCAACCAAAAGTTGACACCCATCCTGTTTCACATCATATTCGTCCTTCATTGCATATGCATGACCATACAAATGAGAACATGTTGAAAAGTGATTTGACAAGTGATTTGTTGAAGAAAGATTTGAAAAATGATTTCAAAAATTCTTGTGCTAAAGAGACTTTAAAAGAAAATTCTGAAAAGGTTTTTGAACTGAAAGGTCCATTTCCGGATGCCTTAAAAGGATCCATTTCAAATGACCAGCAAAAGGCCAAAACTAATGAAATCATGGAAATGTTTAGGTAAGTGAAAGTGAACCTTCCACTTTTGGATGCAATCAAGCAAATTTCGGCTTATGCCAAATTCTTGAAAGACTTGTGCACCCAAAAGAGGAAGAACAAAAGCCAAGCAGCTAGAAAAGTGGTCTTAACTGAGCAAGTAAGCTCAACTTTGCAGCATAACAGTCTTCTAAAGTTTAAGGACCCCGGTTCACCTACCACTTCATGTATCATTGGTGACCACATCATTAATCGGGCTCTTCTTGACCTAGGAACAACTGTTAACCTTCTTTCATACTCGGTATATGTCAAATTAGGCTTAGGAGATTTGAAACCGACGTCAGTGGTTTTGCAACTTGCCGACCGATCAATTAAAAAGCCTAGGGGTATCATTGAGGATGTCTTAATTAAAATTGATAAATTCTTTTTTCCCGTTGATTTCGTTGTCATTGACACCGAACCGGTCCCCAATCCTAAAAGCCAAATTCCCGTGATCCTTGGCCGACCTTTCTTGGCAACCGTGAATGCCAACATCAATTGTAGGACGGGGATAATGAAGATCTCATTTGGCCACATGAAGGTTAAGTTGAATATTTTCAATCCAACCCCCAATTCATTTGACAAGTATGAAGGAGAAGTAGAGGTTATAGAAAAATGTCATGATCTTGATTGTGAAAGAAAAGAGCTTTTGTGTAAGACCAGGATTTCAAATAGTCCATCTTCAACCCAGTATTCTAGAAGTGTTACTTCAAATCCTTGCTATAAAAGGGCATAGAAGCCCAAAGATTGCATTGACCAAGGACCAAACGTTTCTTTTGATCTTAATCCAACAAGTTCTTCAAAGAATCATTTGTTAGGTGAAGTTCAAAGCATCTATCACCCCGTAAAGGAGGGGATGCATTACAAGATGTTTGATCCGGGCTAAAAGAGCCCAACGTCTTGCTAGAGACGTTAAAGACTACCAAAAGCATTTTGTAGGGTGTTAAAACCATATTCCTCCCTCATTTCTATCTTAAATTTTTATTTCTTGCAAAGTCTAGATACTTGTTTTTGGTTCATATGCATTTTTAGGAGCTGTGATTAGGACTGCATGCACTTTTATGTTGAAATTGAGCATTTTGCATAAGTTCGATGGATCTAACTTCGACCTGCATCCAAGACTTAGAAAAAATTTTGACCTACACCCACCTGCATCCAAATCACCTCGCTGTCTGATCGATCGAATTTGTTCTCAGATTAATCATAAGTCTTTAGATTGATCCAAATTCATTATTGGATCGATCTTGAGTTCCAATACTTAAAAAAATTTATAAACCCAAAAACCTAAATATTTTTAGCTCTCTGTCAGATCGATCGAATATTTGTTCAGATCGATCTCACTTCTGGAATTCATTACTTTGACTTTTTAATTTTAAATTCCAAAAATATTTTTCATATTTCAAAAAAAAAAAAAATAATAATAATAATAATTTTTCAAAGTGGCATTCCATCTTGCTAGAGACGTTAAACTTAGCAATCATTGTGCATATTTTCTTGTGTATTTGTTTCATTGTATTACTTCAATAAAAAATAATTAAAAAAAAGTTTTTATTTTTATTTTTCATTATTTTGTTCTTGCATCCTTTCTTACTTTTTGTTTTTCATTTCTTGCATTGTACATATTCTTTCATTGTATTTACCTTCTTTATTTTTCTTTTTGCATTTTGTTCATGCATTTTATTCTTTATTTTTCTTTCATTTTGTACATACTTGCTTTCATAAAAAGAAAAATATAAAAAAGTTTCACCATTGTGCCCTTGTGTGTATTCATGCTTTCATGCTTTAATTAGGGCTTGATCTCATATCTCTCTTTCATCTTGCGTTATATTACCTTAGATTGCATGATTTGATTATTCTTATCCCATTTGATATTTGATGTGAGTTTGCTAGTGTGGTTATTCAAGTAGGTTGTTGATTCCAAGTTTAGGGGAGACGTCTTTCGAATTGGATCGCTACCAGGCTTCATGTCTACACCACCACGGTATATTCTTTCCATCTTTTCCATTGTTCTCATTGTACATTGAGGATAATGTGCGGTTTAAGTTTGGGGGTATGGTGTCTTGTTGCATTTTACTTAAAGTTAAACTTTAAATGCACGGTTGAGATTTGAGATCCATGTTTGTGATGATTTTGATCTTTTGAGGACTATATTGCTTAAAATTTAAAAATTGCTTGACTTGATAGTCCAATACTCTTTCTATGCCTTATGGATGCCATTTAGGAGTAAATTTTTCAAAAAATTGATATCTTGCTTGCACTTGTGGTCCACATCATCCTGATTTTGTGATTGTTTTAAGATTCACTCTAGTATTCTACACTAGCACAGGCGCACTCTAGCATTCATTTGTGGGGTACATGCTTTATTGATTATTGAATTGGTTATATCACAATTGAGCTAGTAGTGCATTGAAAGCTTTCATTCTTGATAAAGGTGGATAACAAATCCTTATCATTGAGTAGTCGGGATTCAAGCCTCATCAAGCACTGAATTTCTCATGCCGAAAAGTGTAGGGCCCAAACTCTAGGTTAATAATTGAACTTGAAAAAAAAAAAAAAAAGTTGCAAAAGCAATAAAAAGTGAGGACTTCTCCCAAAAGGTGAGAAGTGGGAAATGATTAGATGGAAGTTGTTTTGATTTGTAGCCTAATTGATTTGAGCTTATAAGTCCGTAGGGGTGTTTGAATGCCTAATGCCCTAAAGTCATCTGGTTTGGGAGTCACTAACCTAACGCTCGACCTCATGAATCGCTAGAAAGCTTAAGAGATCAACACATTGCACCATGCTTCCATCTTTGATCCTGTAAAAAAAAAAAAAAACAATTGAGTGAAAAAAATAAGCGCACCTAGATCAATAAAGCTTTAATAAAAGGTCCACTCTTTATCTTGATGATCGGTACTAGATTTGTGTGCTAGTTTGAGGGTAAGGATGTGATTAATTCTTTAGTTGGCTTAGATAGCAACACATTTGATACCGGTCCACTCAAAAGGATTCTAGAGTTGTTTTGATTTGCATGATCATTTTCTTGATGTGTGGAGGACCATACTTGCTTGCTTGATGTTTAAATTTTGGGAGATTGCTTGGAAAGGTTTGAAAAATTGCATACTTGAGGTAGTTCTCTCCCAATGCTTGTTTGCAATATTGGTGCCTCTTTAGTAAGAATGAGCTTAATATTTGTGGGTATCATTTCTGGAAACCCTCACGAAACTTCACTCATCCACTAAGGGTAACCTGGGGGTTTAAAAGGCTTATTGCATACGCTAAATGCAATCGTGTTCCCTACGAAACTGGCGTTATCCATTTATTGTTTTCTAGTTTATGCTTATATAGTTGTTCATTTCATTCCTTTACTTTGTAGTTCATTGCTAGGGACTAGCAATATTTAAGTTTGGGGGTGTGATGAGCGCTAAAAAGTGCGTATTTAAACCCCTTAAGCTTAGGTATTCTAGAACCTGTTTCTATCTTATTTTACCGTTTCGTATTGATTTCGTGTTATTTCCATTTTCAGGCACTTATCCCTAAAACAAGCTAACTCAGCCAAATAAAAGCAAAAAGGAAGCAATTCTGAGATGAATCAAAGAAGAGGAGCAAAGTAGAGCAAAGGAAGAAATGGGTGAAATTCAGCATCATCGATCGATCTCAGATAAAAGTTTGATCGATCCAACATGATCGATCTCAGCACTTCAAGATAGATCCGAGCCTTGATTTCATTTTCAGAGATCTCAAAAGTTCGATCAATCCAACTTCCTTCTCTGATCGATCGAACATTCTTGTCCTTATCCAAATGATTGATCTTATCCAGATGTACCACCCTACCTACCACTATTGTCCTTTTCCCAAAATTATCTCTGAAATATCTCAGATTTGTCTTTATCCAAAAGAGCACTGCAAGTTGGATCGATCTCAGCCTTAGTTCGATAGATCTCAGCCATGTTCGATTGATCCAAATACAAGGTTCGATCGATCGAACTCCCTCCAGAGTGAAAAAGTTAAATTTCCAGATCTCAAAAGTTATCCTTTATCCAATCATTGGGGTTTATTTTGTGCATGACCCCAGCTCATTTTGTGTGTCACTTGACCTACCTATATATAGAATATGATACACTTTTTGAGGAGGATCCGTCTATCACAATAAAGGGAATTCTTAGGAAGGAAGCGAAAGAAGGAGGAGACTAGAGACACCAATGGAGACTCTTCATCAAACAAGGAGCAGATTTCTTCCATGCAGCTTGCCCTTGAGAGTTGGAGGACATCATCCATGAGTGGCTAGAAATCTTCTTGGGGCTAGAGTTAGCCCTAAGTATGCTTTCTACATCTTGATTTTGTGTATTATTGAGGGATTTGTGTTGTAATATATGTTTTGACATTTTGATATTTATAGATCTTGTTCATTCAATGATTTATATGGTTTAATGCTTCCAATTGATCATTTCATTCTATACATATGTCTATGTATGCTAGAATAGATGTTCAAGTGTTTGTCTCAATTTCTTGTGTTATTGATGCCTGTCTATGTATATTGATGCTATAGATCTAGAGATTGTCAAGACATAGTGCTTAATGGAATGCTCTTGTCATTTGTTTGATGGTTCATACTTATTTGTTGATGGATTGTGCCTCTTCCTTAGTTTAATTTCATGCTAGTAGCTTAATTGTAGTGTAGTTGTAGTGTAGTTGTTAGATGGGAGTACAATCCATACTTGTTGTTTGATATTCCATGCTTTTGAATGCAAGTAGCATATGTCTCTAACCTTGTGGTATATTTGGCTTGTGAGCTTAATGAAAGGATTAATGACTTGTTAAATATATTGTGCTTTTCACATGCTATTTAGACAATATATACTTAATTCTTAGATATATTGTGCTTTTCACATGTTGCTTAGACCATATATACTTAATTGGTCATCCTTGCTAATTAGATCAACCAAACACACACACAAATGCTGCAATACATGTTTCTCTCATTAATCACTTGTTAAAGGTGTAGAAAAGTTATGTTTAGTGGTGATCTCTAAACCCCAAGACCTCTCTCTCTTACTTTCTCTCTATTGCATTTTATTGTTTTACTTAGTTTGTAATTGCTATCTAGATTAAACCAACCAACCAACTCTTGTTTGATCATTCGACCTACTAGCCCTAATCTTGGTTTTACAACAAAATACAACATCAATCCCTTGGGATGATCCCTACTTGCCCTAACTATATTTTTAGTGAAGGTAGTAGTGGCTTTTATAAATGTAAAACTTCACCCTCGCCTTAATGCATACTCGTAAGCTTGTTGTGGTGCGGCGACACACCCGACCACCTACCACTTTTGTCCATTTCCCAAAAATATCTCAGCCTTGTCATTATCTAAAAAGTGCGCCGACATAGTTCGATCGATCCGAGCAACCTTGTGATCGATCGAACTGCCTCAAGTTGCATGAAAAATAGAGTTCAAGCCAAATTAAAGGTATGCTCATGGTGCAATCATTTGGAGGTCCTAGTGCACGAGGTCTGACCCTTGGGTGTGACATTTGAGTTACTTATATAAGGATTTTGGCTCTTTTTAGTAGAGGTTGGTTATAGAAAGATACTTAGCTAGTGATTAGAGAGAGAAACATACAATTTGGGAAATTTCTTCCACTCGTTTAGGGTTTTTACTAAGAACACAAGAGGAGGAGGATGATTTTTACCATAGAGATAGCCCTTGAGGTTTGGATGACAACATCAATGAGTGGCTAAACCATTCTCTTGGGGCTAGAAATAACCCTAAGCATGCCTCCTAAACTTTGAAGTTTTGTAATTAATGGGGATTTGTGTTGTAATTCTTGTCTTGACATCTTATATATATAAATCTTGTTTCTACAATGATTTGTGTAGTTTAATACTTCCAATTGATCATTTAATTTTATCTATAAGTATATGTATGCTAGAATTAATGTTGATATGTTCATCTTTAGATTTTGTGACATTCATGCATGTCTATGTGTGTTGATTTTATGAATCTAGTGATGGTCAAGGCATGGTGCTTAAATGGATTACTCTTGTGGTTTGTTTGATGGTTCATACTTATTTCTTGATGGATTGTACCACCTCTTTAGTTTAATTAGTTTAATTTTCATTTCACTAGCTTAGTTGAAGTATAATTGTCTTCCTTTCTTAGATAGGTGTACAATCCATGCTTTTTGTTTGATATTCCATGCTTATGAATGCAAGTGGTATATTTCTCTAATTTGATGAGTGTGCATTAATTATAGACTTATGGAAGGATTAATGGCTTAATTCGATATGTTGTGCTATTCACTAGATTGACTAGACAATATATGCTTACTTGACTATCCATGCTTGATATTTCAATTAATGGCTAACACTTTCATTTACAACACACGATCCCCTTAATCCATCAAATACTGATTGTGTAGGAAGGTAATGCTTAATGGTGAATTCTATATCCCAAGACTCCCCTCTCATATTCTCTACACCTCATATTGTTTAGTTATTTTACATTGCATTTATTTAGTCTAAATTGTAGTATAATTCAACCGCAAACTATCTTTTGATCATTCGACCTACTAATCCAACGTTGACTCCAAGAATACACTTCCTTTCCCTTGGGACAATCCCTACTTACTCTAGCTACTTTAATAGTTAGTAGTGGTAGTGGCATTCTATAAATTCAAACTTGGCCACACTACATTTTATTACCACTTTTGAGAGTTGGTACTGATGGCACACCAAGTTTCCTTTATGTTTCAGTGTTCTGATGTAGACAATTATTGTTGTCACTTGTTCTGTTGGGATTTTCTAGGGGTCCGCATAGTGTGGATTCCCGAGTTGTATTATTATTGGAGGATTAGATGTATCAGAATATTTTATTATTTATGAAAATTTATTCTGAGGATTTTATTAATGGATTATCATTTTAGTTTCTTTCAGCAATTTATCTATTCTTAGTTATCATATTTGTATTCTATGTTCGATTATTGCCAATTTGTTTTTAATATCCTCGGGTATTTGGGCATGGGCCTGGCCAACCCACATTTGGAAATCCGGGGGTATCACAGTTGGTATCAAAGCACTTCAGGTTCAAGTGTCCTTAAAAGTGTCTTTCGTTATGTGACTTCCGCGTTGCGTCTTTTAAAACTTAGAGCCTATATTAGGATTCGTTGTACTCTATTTACGGTTCTTTAAGAGGAGTTGATGTCAATTATATTCCGTAGTTACGGAATGGTTGACACTATGAAGAGGATGGTGTCTAATGTGAAAGCAATAAAGACCCGAAGAATTAAAAGAATACGTTATCCCTAATTCTTACAGAAGGGATTGAAGGTCTAGTTCCGGGTTGGTGTTACTTTAAAAAGTATAAGCCAATGAAGGAATTAGGTGTACGTGATAGGTCACCGCATATCGGGACCCACACGACTTCAATTGTTATCAAAAAGGAGAAAAGTGAAGAGGAGGAGCCTGGAGAGGAAATAATCCAAATGGAGGAGATTTTAGCGTATCTAAGAAAGAGGGTACTAAATTTGGATGATAAATGATCGTGTGAAGGTGAACTTATTTGCTAGTAGTATAGCGAATGATATTTTAGAATTGGTGTTGATCAATCTACATATAGTTAAATTTTCTTATCCTCTCTAAAAAGAGATGTATAAGAAGTACTTTTCAAGAGTTCGGGGATCTGATGGAGTTTTTATCAGAACTAAACATATGATTTTATATCACATTCAGGAGAATATTGGTATTATGTTGTGACATTCTATTTGCTTTATAAAGCCAACAGTTTACATTCCGTGTATAAGGAGGATAAGGGTTAAGCCTTGGTATTTGCTTAGGCAAACAAATGTTGTTTTTAAGCTATGCTTTAAATGATATGTTTCGAGATTGTATGAGTACTTATGAAACTATAAAAGGAAATTGTGTGAAACAATTTTGTAAGTTGTTTTCAGAGGAGAAATATTTCCCTAGAAAAGATGATGTCTTAAGTAGGAGTACATTTTATGGGATCGTGTTTGTCATACGTGTTTTATTTTTATTTTTTAACTATTTGGGATGTTTTGGTATGTAGTCAAATAATCTAATACGATTAGTTTGATATACTTTACGCTAGGTCTGGATTCGTATCTTATTTCAATGCCATGATAATGGTGGTTGTTAATGTTTTGATTTTCGTGAGGTTGTGGTAAATAAAGACCACTGTACCGTCACAATGGTTTATTAGAGGTGTCGGAGTTGCAGGACATCTTCTTGGAAATTCTAGAAGTTGTCACCAAGATGGAAGGAGGATTTCGTACTGGTTTAGGTACTTATTGGAATGATGCCGAGTGGGGATAGTAGACTGAATAAATCTTCATCAGTCTATTCTTAATTAATAATTTATTCACGAGGGTTTATCATTTGGAGAAGTTGCCGATGTTGCACATAGACGAGGAAACCAAATCATTTCACTTGCATAAATAATATGGAATTTTTTTTAGGTCACAATTCATAACAATTAATTGTTGCTAGGAAATTGATGACTTATTTGGAGGATGGAAAGGTCCCATATACTTTTGAAAGTAGACATGAAGTCTGATTGACACTTACTTACTTATGTACAAGAAACAAGATGTGTCAGAGACAAGAAGGAGAGACCGATCACCTATATAATAAAGAAGAGGTGTATGGTATGTATGGGAAAGTTGTAGTAGTTAACTTTTGATAAATGGAATTATTGATTGACTTTCTGTATCGGTAAGTTTATCATGGATTAGTGTGCACGGATTTAGTCGAGGAGTTAGCTTTCAAAAATGCTCCAATTTAACTAATGGGTTCAGACAAAGGCTGGTGGTTCCAATACTTTTTGTAGACAAATTAGAAGGATGATGCAAGGATTGAGGTTCACAACTCTTAGTTGTTTATTCATCCAGGTAAAAATATGATGTTTCACAGTATGAAGTAGATGTTTGTAAAACAGGAAGGAGGAGGGACATAATGATTTTCTCTCCAATTCTAATATTTATTAGATAGTCACAATGGACCATCAAAGATCACTAGATCTGTAATGACCCGGTCATTTTCCTTCCTTTCCTTTTTCTCAGATTTTCACGGATATTTTTTTTTTGTTGATCTATTCCTTTCTGAGTTCGGTTTCTCGTCACTTTCTGTCATCTTGAGTGCTCTGGAATGGTTTTTGAGACTCTTTCCTTTGGATTGACAACTTTCGTAAGGGACCGCGTCAGTTCCACAATTTCATTTTTTCGACACTATTCACTTTTCGTTCTTTTCCTAATTTTGTATTTTCCCCATTTGTCACTTTGTTGGCATAACATCACTTTTTGTGTTCGGAGTTGGTTTTTGCCTTCATGTATCTTCATTCTAAGTGGTTTTCATGAAATACATATCTTTACTTTTGCAGAAAAGTATTCTGGTAGCTCCCGCTGTCCATAGGGCATGGAGGCACAGTTCTTGGGGTTTTTTTTCATAAATATCTTTTGAAGATATTTTACTTCAGGGGTTTTTAAGAAAATATTTTTGAAAGATATTTTCATTCTAGGCAGTTGTGCAGTTATCCCTTTTTGGAAGGGCCATTGTGCAATTAATGAAAGTTACTGCAAAATGCCATATTTTGAGTCTGGATTCTCGTACGAGATTCATTTTCACTTTTTGTCGAGTTGTGTACTTTTAGAATTTCCTACTGGTTGTTTTTCTCCAGTTTTAGGGTTTTTGGCCCTAGTTGCCACCGAACTTGATCGAGGCATATCTTTCTGGTCGGGACTGGGTTTTTGACGTTGTTTCTTCCGTTGTTCATATTTTCTCATTTTGGTTCTTTTTCGTTCATGGAGTTTTGCCGTTTGAGCACGTCTGTGAGAATTCCACTTTTCCAGACCCGGCGGGGCCCGTTCGGGGCACTTTTTGAGTTTTTCTATAAATAGGGGTCTTAATATATATTAAATTGGGATTATTTAAATAAGAATTGCACTTTTTATTTAATAATTATCTTTTGTGAAAGTTTAATTCTCATGGACGTATCTTGCATGAAATTAACTTGCGATATGCCTTTAAATTAAGTATTGGCATGTTATTTAATATACTTTAATTTGAGAGCATTTGGATGAATTTGAAAATCTAGAGATTTTAATTAAAAGAATTAATTAAAGTCTATTTAATGGTTCCATTGGCTTAATTAAGTTTTTAACTTGATAATTATGATGACTAGGACTTGTATACTAGCACGTATTAATTTGGGACCATTTGAAGTTGCGTTGGAAATTTAGAAATTTAATTATCATGATTTAATTAATTTCTACCTTATTGTTCCATTGGCCTAATTAAGATTTTTAATGAATATATGTAATGACCATACTATGTTGTTTGACATATATTAATTGTTAATCATTTGATTGAGAATTGAAACCTAGATAAATTAATTCGTTATTGAATCAATTTCCGTTTCTATTGCATTACTGATTTAATCATGTGTTTGACATTGGTAGCATGTTTAAATCATGATTTTAGACTTGTAATGGATTCATGAGTTTATGTTTTCAATATTGAATTTTATTGTTATAGCGTGTAACGAATCGCACTCTGAAGATTCGACATTTGTCATCCTATAGTAGTTGTGAATTTAGAGCATGTGTTGTATGGTTTCAACTTACTTGTGCATGGAAGGTGTTTCATGCATTATATAAATTACATACAAGTTTTGAACTTATTTGATTATTTTGGAGTCACTTGGGACTTTGTTACCGAGATATGGCTAGAGTTTGGACCCACTGTAGTTGTTTTCACATTTTAGATTTCAAGTTTATGACCTTGAGAATCTATGTCTTGACGCCTTGTATAACATGCTTCTATGTTATTTAAATTGCATGAATGATGTCATTTATGCTAGAAATGATTTAAGGTAGCTTAGGATGCTCCCTAAGTCTCACCTTTGACATAGACGTTAGGTGGCATGACCTTTTGAATTGCTTCACATTAATGTGATAAACTTATAAAACTTAGGTCCTTGCATGCTCATCTTCTACGAGTAGCTTTATGTTAGTCACCCAAAAGGTACCGAGGGTATTTTTCAGGTACAGGAATCAAGGTTGAGATTCTCGTTATGCTTGGACGATTTATGGACATGAAGGTTCTATTCTTGTAAAGGTTAGCTTGAAATGCCACTTGTAGCCTTTTTTGTCAAATGTGTATATTTGATTCTAAACTTGTAATGTGTGCCTAATCACACTTTTTGATTCTCAGTTTATGTATATGATATGTGGACAAGGGCTAAACTTCTTTTGGAATTCCATATATGTCATGGATGTTAGATTTGTCCTTAATGAGAATATATGAAAAAGCATGCGTTTTAGTATGTCATTTTGCACTAAAGTGTGCATTGTGTATGAAATTCATCCTGTAGCACTCTTTTTATATGTATGAGGTGTTGCCAAGGGTCAAACACCATTTCATTTTCCTTTATATGCTATGGTGTCGTATTTCAGTCTTTTTAGGCAATTTTATGAAAAATTGAGGTTTGGGAGGTCATATTTTGCATTGGGGATATTTTGAGGCTATAGGCCATTGTAGCACATCTAAAATGTCATTTTATGTATGCGTGCCAGATCATATCTCACAAAACTCTTAAGTTTCAACTTTTGACGTATTTTTGGGCGATTTTATGTGTTTTTATGAAAAATTCATGTATTGTGTATGTTTCAAGCTTCTTTTTTGATTTAGCATGTTGTGTATGCTAGAATGAGGCTAGAAAATGTTTTTAAACATGTGTTGGATCAATTGGGATACTTGCATAGAATCAAGGTTGGGCCGGGTGAGTTTTGCACACATTGTAGCAGCTTTTCAATTGTTGCAACAGATGTGTCGGCCGGCTGACAAGCCTCGAGGGTCCATTCTAGTAGGCTTTTTGTGAAAAAGCTTCTTTCAGCCAGCTGACGATTGGGGTTTTGCCGACCGATCCTCCCTGGAGCCTTTTATTTTCAGCTTCCCTTGAACAACTTTGTTGTACCAACTTTGGGGGATCATATCTCACTTGTTTTAAATCCAAATTTGGTCGTTCTTGAGTCTAACTTCAAGAGCTTGAAGTTAAATTTCCAATGGTACTAACCACTCATCAAAAATCCATCTGTAGTGAGAGTTATTATAGTTTTAGTAAGATAGGTTCGTGGTATCTCCTAAACGGAGAAGGCCACCTTGTTTTAATTTCGTATCTTTTTAGTTCGGACTCAGAATGAGGCGATTCTTGAGTCTAACTTCATTCATTTTTCATTGTCTTTCCAATGGTGTGTATGGTGGCACCCATTTCAGTTTGAAAAGACCATTTTTCTCTTGGATCATTTCTTATCGGGTTTGACATTCGTGCTTCATTGCTTGGTTCATTTGAGTTTCATGGCTTCATGGGGAGTCATTGTGGTGACTTAGGGATAATGTACATCTCTAGAGGCCATTTTTCTTTTTCATTTCGGATCCGTTATCTGGTCATCTTTGGTCATCACTGGCGCACCGGGTTTACAAAAACTTGGGCCGTCACAAGTGGTATCAGAGCTCCTAGGTTTGAATACGTTGGACAATGGGTTTTGGGTGCATATCATGCTTTTGTTGATGTACTTTGATACATTCACATGCCTTTGGTAACATGTTTTGGTGCTGTAACATGTTAATGTGTTTTTTGATAATACGTTTAGTATTATGACATGTCTCTATACTAATATACTTATGTGTTTAAAAGCATATTTGTTTGACATGTATGCTTATTTGCTTAGCCTTTTAAACAGCTTTCTTTGATTGTTTTAGCTTGACCGTATATTGCATACCTTATCTTGCTTGGTGTTTCATGCATTCATAATGTGAGTTGCATTTAATCATAATAACTTGTGTTATTATTGATCTCGTTTCCTTTTCACTAATATAGCATCACAGTCGTGACTCGCGAAGGGTCTTCTCGTTAGGGCTTAGATGAGGGTTGGGTTGTAGTCTCCGTCTGGCATATGAGACGTAGGCCACGGAGGCACCGTTTCATCTCATTTTCTTTTATCTTTTCGTGATGCAGTCATGGTGGTGTTAGAGGTATCGGTGTCATCTCTTAGGACTTTGTAGTAGTCTTGACATTATAATGTTATTGAGGTCTTTGTTTCTAGCGTCATGGGACGATGAGTCAAGGCTGACTCGAATCCTTCCTTGGGGAGTCAAGAGTTGCCTTGTGAGCCTCAAGGCGAGGTTCTAGTGTCTTGCCTTCTTAAGGTGATGGTTTTGGGATTGGATAGGTGTGTTGATCTAGGATCCTTCTTGTGTTGCCTTGGACAGCTCTTACGAGCTACGGTTGGGATGTGAGCGGTTTTGTGTAATTAATTGCATTACTTTCCCTTATCTTTGAAAACCTGGGGTATTGTGTTAGGGTTTTGGCAAAATCCTATAGAGTTCCTGTCAAACTCGTTGGCATCTTGGATTGGGAATTTTCTTGTTGATGTCTCACAACGGTTAGCATTGGGGCTACCCATTTCGTTGTTCTCTTGTTTCTTTTGGTATTGGGATTCCATCGGGGTATGAGATGGCCTTGGGAAGGACTTGCTGACCTTATGTTTAGAAGACCTTAATGGTCATTTGGGTGATGGTTCCTTTCCTCGTAATGAGAGATTGGGCTCATCCAAGTTCGATTGTACAATTTCTACGTGGTGTCTTTTGAGAGGCATTCCATTCATTTCTATTGATTTTGTGAACTTGCCATTTGTATGATCACTTTTATATGTTTATGAGCCCCATTGTTTTTGGGCATGGATTAGAAACATGTTTAGGATATATGACTATGTGGTAGTTGTATGAGGATGTATATGATACGTTCCCTTATACAGTATCTGCTTACCATGTTTGTACCGTTGGTAGTGTATAGCGCGTCGCTATTTGTTTAACCCCTATGTGATAGGTGGTTTATTTGGTTTACCTTATGTGTACTGTGTGTTTAGTACTAAGGTGTTATTTGATTTATGTCATTAAATTTTTTGAGCATATGTTATGTATGTATTTGGTTTATATTGTTTCATCTTTCCTGCACTTATGTTGGGGTTTTGTGACCTTGGTTGCCGAGATTGTCGTGAGTGAGCTACGTAGTAGACTTGTGTTTTAAGATTTTAGTTGTCCATTATAGGAATTTTGACCCAGTGGGTTGTCTTCTGTATGTAGCCGTACGGTAGGTCTATTTCATTCTGGTCAGTTGTGCAGTTATCCCTTTTTAGAGAGGCCATTGTGAAATTAATGAAAGTTATTGTAAAATGCCTTATTTTGAGCCTGGACCCTCATACAAGATTCATTTTCACTTTTCGTCGAGTCACGTACTCTTAGAATTTCATTCTCGTTATTTTTCTCAAGTTTCAGGGTTTTTGGCCCCAGTTGCCATCAAACTTGTTCGGGGCATATCTTTCTGCTCAGGACTCAATTTTCGACGCCATTTCTTCCGTCGTTCATCTTTTCTCATTTTGGTTCTTTTTTGTTCATGGAGTTTTATTATTTGAGTGCATCTGCGCGAATTCCACTTTTTTAGACCCGGCGGGGCCCGTTCGGGGCACTTTTTGAGTTTTTCTATAAATTAGGGGTCTTAAAAGAAAAAAATCATATTTCTATCTCTCTCCCCTCTCTTGGCCGGATTCCATGGTAGCCAAGGGCTGCCACCTTCTCTCTCCTCTTTTGAGCTTCTTCTCTTCAGTGAAACGCCGTAGTGCCTTAGTGTTTTATGTTCACCTTGGCGAGGCCTTTGATTCCAACAATTGGAATCTTTTTTTGGCCATTTTTTGAGTTTGAGTTTGAAGTGAAGTTGTGATTTTGATAGGGCTTCCGTGGCTTTAATGATCATCGTGTTGTCCCCGACAAAACCCTGAAGTATCGTCGGATTCGGAGCGGTTTCATTTTGGTGGCTTTTGAGATTTTCATCTCGAATTGAGGTAGGGGGTGTCTTAAGTTTATATTAATGTTGTTTTGATGATTTTAGAATTTTATACAACTTGTACGCATGCTTTGGTTTAAATTCTAGAATTTAATTTAATTATTTTCTATGGTTAAAATACAATTCTTATGATAGTATTGAACATAGAATTAAATTGTGGCATGCTAGAAAATTAGGCTATGGTATGTTCATTAACATAAATTAAATTGAGATTATTTGAATAAGAATTGCACTTTTTATTTAATAATTATCTTTTGCGAATGGTTAATCTTTTCAATTAAGTCTTGGCATATTCTTTGATCGGTTGTCAATTATACATCAACCTTTGCAATAATACAAATCATTGTAAAATAGGGCTATTGGTCGGGTAAGTCGAACCATTGGGACCGCTAGTTTATAGCAACTAAGATATCTATAATCACTTTTAGAATGATAAAAGGGGGGGTATAGAGTTTTGTTGGTTTGTCACTAAAATTAAGAATTGAACAATGCATAAAACAATATTGTGCTAGGAATTAAAGAGATAGAAGCGATTAAGAAGGGACTAGGGAAATGAATCCACTACCCATCAATAAGTATGCTAGGACATGATTTACTTGGGGAAACACATATATATATAACCGTGGAATGCAACAACACAACATTGATACATTACCTTCAAGAAATATATAAAATCAAGATACAAGAATAACCTATCAAAGCATTACATGATTTGGTTACCTAAACTAGGATGTAACCTTAGACATGATCACCAAGCCATAGATTATCAAGCCCTTAATCTCATAATAAAAGCACATGAAATAGAAATCAAGAAAAATCTATCAAAAGAAAGCCCTAAGCAATAGATTATTAAACTTCCTAAATATCATGAAAGTAAAAACACTTCCATGAACTCATCTCCATTGTCACTATGAAAATGTAGCAAAATAATCATGAGAGTAAAACAATCTGAGACAAGATATTTAACTCAAAATGATCATTTATAGATATTGAAATTCATTACATCATATGAAGTGCTCTAGTTCATGGAAAAGTTATATATATACATTATACCCCAAATATAAATCAAAACAAAGCAATGCTTACAAAATGGGGCTTCATCACCTCCCTAGAGAAGGATTTAGTTACCTATAAGAACAAGGAATGAAGGGATTGAGATGCTCATCCTCTCCATTTTCGTGCTCAGAGCAAGCTCTAACCCAAAACCTCTCTAGAATACTTTTTCTCTCCCTAGAACTTAGCCAAATGTGAGATAGATACATAATACAAGGTCTTTCCCCCTTTATCTACCACAATTCTGTCTCCTCACACTCCATCACGAGCTCCAACCACCCTAGAAGCAATATGCACCACAAAAATTGCATAGGGAACAAGATTCAGCTTGAAATCAAGAGCAGGTGGTCTGCTCTCTGCAGATCAGCGGGCGCCCGCGGTGCGCTGGCGGGCACCCGTGGGTGCTTACATCCGGAGGTGGCTCACTGGACAAAATGGCGGGTGCCTGCAGTGACAAGGCGGGTGCCCGCGAGACCTGCGGGGCCCTGCGGAGGAAGGCTTGCTACTGAGGTGATTGGCGGATGCCCGCGGAGGCTTGTCTTCAACACAAAACACCTTTTCTTTGAATCATATGGATTGCCCTGACGACACGATCGTCATTCTGAATATAATGCTGCAAAACTCATATGCATGATGACTAAAGTAACTTAGCCCAAAAGACGGTCCCTAGCAACGGCGCACCTACTTCACCAAGAGATTGTCGAAACCGTTCCTTTAGGAACATTTGGGGGAACTAACCTAAAAGTAGACGAAAATAAACAAATAAAGCTAAACTATACATTATAATCCACTAATAGACTTAACTAATGCAAATAAGGGCGCTTGAATATGCAATATTCGGCGCTTATAACACCCCCAAACTTGCATTTTTCTAGTCCCATAGCAAAACCAAAACATAGGACCTAACCAAAAATGACAACATAAGGAATGCTGACAACATGTATCAATCATAGAGCACGAAAAATACCTACAAACCTCAAATGTAACTTGGAACAACAGAAACTTAAAGACAGACTCATTCAGCAAACTACCTTGTATATATAAGGCCTTGATAAACAAAAATGGCAAAACACATTTCAACTTTTATGCATCAATCATCATAGTCTATATAAACACTTTAATTGTCATCTCTTGAATAAGCATGAACTCTAGCTTTAGTGAAAGTGAACCGGACTCCCAATATGAGACTTTTACCCTCTTTTTCCAATCTCAAGAACACAAGCTTTCAAATCATTGAATTTCCTTCTAAATGGGATCCCTAAGGCATGACTTTATTCATAATACAACTTTTGTTGCTTATTTTATATACATATTATGGTCGTGCAATGCCGAAGTCTCTTAAGCTTTCTAACCAACCCATGTAGCAAGCGTTAGGCCAACAACTCCCAAACCTGATGGCTTTAGGGTGCTAAGTGTAAGGACACTCTAAGGGCTTAATAACTCGAGTTAACAAGATTACGAACTTAAACTAGTCATTATTAATATTATTATTATTATTATTTATATATATTTTTTTAGATCAATGCCAAAGATATCCATTCATTAGGGTCATCATTTCAAATCAAATGAGTCATGGTCAAGGTTAATCAGGTTGCATGCCTCACAATTAAGTTTCCGGTGTGCATATGTGAAGTGTGAAGCATAGTAGAGAGTGATACCCGAAGATAATCTAATTGAAGCATTTATACAAACCATTTTTGAATCCACATGTTCATTTCAGATTTTCCTCAATTCAGAACTATCAATTACCTCTATACACAAAGTATTAAACACATGCTTTAATCTGCAACAAGTTTCAGGATTACAAGATCATTGCTTCTATATTTTTTAAAAAAAATTCAGTTTTTAAACCAATATTTTTTAACAAAATAGCAAATGCAAACACTATACAATACACAATACCTCAAAACTTGAATGGCACATTGTCCTCAATGTGTGAAGACAAAGATGTATAAATAAAAAGCATATGGGGTAAAAAGAACAATAATACCGAGTGAGTGAGGCAACTCTGGCATTGGAGCGGCATACAATCCCATGAATACATGCCAAAATGATCTTCCCACAAACTTAGACATGAAGACATGTCAAAACATAACTAATATATATATATAAAAGCATAGGTTTTTTAAGAAAAACCAAAACAGAAATAATAACACTAACATGAATTTTATTGAAAGATAAAAATCCATATAAAACACAAATCTGCACATATTAGCCACAACTTTAAAATGGATAACAAAATAATGCCAAAAGTGGTGCCATTTAGAGAGATGAAGTTGGCTTAGGCAATTTGTCGAACACCTGGTGTGCAAGACAAAAAGGAAGAGGGCCAAAGGTTGATTAGAAACTTGAAAACCCAAAAATTTTGGCCTTGCAATTGCAATACACAACCCTAACCAAATACTACACCTCCACATAATCAATACCATCCTCCATTAAGTTGAAAATTGAAAGAAAGAGAGAGAGTAGAAGAAGCTTACCCAAAAATGGAGAACAAAATGGCCCCTTTTCTCTTGGAGTGAAATAGAGATGGATGAGAGAATGATGAAGATGGAAGGATGTTGGAGATGAGGGTTTGATAGAGAAAGAATGGAAAGAGAGGAAGGAGGGTTGAGAGGTCAAAGGAGAGGTTTGGGGTCACAGGTTGAGAGAAATGGAAAGTTAGATTTTTGAAATGGGCCTTGTTTGGGGCCTTTTTTGATGAATCTGTGAAGGGCAGTGGGCACTCGCAGAAATGCCGAGCCCACTACTTACTTTGGCGGGCGCCCGGGAGATTCTAGCGGGCGCCCGCAGGCCTATGTAAAAGCTGCCTTTTGTAGTAAATCTTGGCCTACAAAGGCCGGGTTGGGATCGAAGGCGACTCAAACATGAATCTTAAAGCTCTTGGGGGCCTTAGTCACCGTGTATAAGCTGCGGAACGGGATTCGGATCTCAAATGCAGAAGTGATAGTTTAGAAGCCGAATGTCCCATGATTTTTGGATTTGTTGAGAAATTTGCCGGAATGGCCTTGAAAAATTTCAAAAATGGTACCGAGACCTTAAAATGACTAAGAAAACCGAATGTGACTTTTGGATCGCAATTCGAGATACTTTTGGAAAAGGTTCACATTTTAGTTATACTTAGCTAATTTTCGAAAAATTATTGGCTAAGGCAACTTTGGGAGAGAAGCTTGGAAGTTGAAAGAATTGCTTTCCAAGAGTGCTAAATTTAACGTCGATAGCTAGACGAACCATATTTTGCATTAGTCCTCATTACCCTATACCATGTCTCTCTAGAGAGTCATGCTTCCCCAAATAAGAAAGTTCTTTTAAAAGCGAAGGAAAAAGAGCTTGAAGATAAAATTTGAAAAGAGGTAACGGAAAGACCTCAACCCACTATTCTTCCTCAATAATGAACTTCGGATTAATTAGGGGCTGTTTTGGATTATGGGAAGGTGGATCAAGTGAGGGCACATCAAGTAAAGACTTGTGAAAGGTCATATTGAGCACGGGAATGCTTAAAAAATTATCCTTCAGACTTTCAACATCCTCCTCACGCTTATCCGGCGGTTCGAGCTCAACAGCTTGAGATAACTCAAGTGAGGGAATGGGAGGAGATGCAAGCTCCCAAGAAAGAGATACATTTGATGTTGCCCAAAGAAGAAAGTGAATGGGGGAAGGAATATCAAGCAAAGAATTTACCTCCCAAATAAAAATTGTCAACATCAAAATCTTCACAATTGAAATGAGCCAAGCCAGCTTTTAGAGGATCCTCCATTAAAGGAGGTGTATCAAGCAAAGCATTCTTTAGGGGCTATTTTGGATTAGGGGAGACAATCTCTTCATCATTATTTTCCTTATTTTGAACCACCATTTCTTTATTTTCACATGTGGTAACCATTTAATCATTCTCATGATGAAAATTACTAGGAGTAATCTCATCATTCATAGAATTTTCTTTTCGATTGGCTACAAGTTCAATGGGAAATTGTTCTTCCTTTTCATGATTTAGAGCATTAACCATTTGTTGAATATGGGCTATTTGGTCATCTAACTCAACTATAGATTGGGAATGATAATAGGTGGCGGATTGCTTGCTAATAGTGTCATCCAACATTCGTTTGTTGGAATCCATCATTTGCGTGTTGATAGACTCCATCATTTGTTTGTTGGCAGCAATAAACTCATCCAGTTGAGATGGTGGAAAAAGAGAAGAGGGTTGGAAATCATGATCATTGGGTTGAAAATTGGCATGAAAATGTTGCCCATGAGATTGTGGGGCTGAATTTCCCATGTCATACCACAAAAAGTTTTGATGATCTCCCCAACCCGAGTTATAACCATTAAAGTATGAATCATTACCCGATTCAAAGAAATTTGCCTTTGGTTGCTCTAGATAAAAATCAAAAAATTGTCCCGGTGGAGGACAATCTCTTGTATGACTAGAGCAAAATGCACAAAACTCATGTGGTGTGTAAAATTGAGTTGGAAGAGAATTACCCTCCATCTAGGACTAATTCAATCACTTGTTTAGATACAAATAAAAAAATTTCACGCAAAATATATACAAATAGAGCATAGAGTGCAAATAAATTCAACTTTGAAAACTTACAAAGGGTCCAAAATTTCTAGAATTTTCCTTTCAAGCAAAGCAGCCCCTTGCACTTACACAGATGCACTCAAATACTTCGAAACAAGTTAAAAACATAATATATACAAAATCCTAAACTAAAAAACAAACCAAATTTAATCTTTAAATCTTAATCACAAAGCCGTTTGCATTCCTCGGCAACGACGCCAAAAATTGATCGGTTGTCAATTATACATCAACCTTTGCAATAGCACAAATCATTGTAAAATAAGGTTATTGGTCGGGTAAGTCGAACCACTGGGACTGCTAGTTTATGGCAACTAAGATATCTATAATCACTTTTAGAATGATAAAAGGGGGGGAGGTATAGAGTTTTGTTGGTTTGTCACTAAAATTAAGAATTGAACAATGCATAAAACAATATTGTGCTAGGAATTAAAGAGGTAGAAGCAATTAAGAAGGGACTAGGGAAGTCAATCCACTACCCATCAATAAGTATGCTAGGACATGATTTACTTGGGGAAACACACACATATATATATATATAACCGTGGAATGCAACAACACAACATTGATACATTACCTTTAAGAAATATATAAAACCAAGATACAAGAATAACCTATCAAAGCATTACATGATTTGGTTACCTAAACTAGGATGTAACCTTAGACATGATCACCAAGCCATATATTATCAAGCCCTTAATCTCATAATAAAAGCACATAAAATAGAAATCAAGAAGAATATATCAAAGGAAAGCCCTAAGCAATAGATTATCAAACTTCCTAAATATCATGCCAATAAAAACACTTCCACGAACTCATCTCCATTGTCACTATGAAAATGTAGCAATTTAATCATGAGAGTAAAACAATCTAAGACAAGATATTTAGCTCAAAATGATCATTAATAGATATTGAAAGTCATTACATCATATGAAGTGCTCTAGTTCATGGAAAAGTTATACATATACATTATACCCCAAATATAAATCAAAACAAAGAACTGCTTACAAAATGGGGCTTCATCACCTCCCTAGAGAAGGATTTAGTTGCCCATAATAACAACGAATAAAGGGATTGAGATGCTCATCCTCTTCATTTTCGTGCTCAGAGCAAGCTCTAACCCCAAAAACTCTCTAGAACACTTTTTCTCTCCCTAGAACTTAGGCAAATTTGCGATAGATACATAATACAAGGTCGTTCCCCCTTTATCTAGCCATAATTCTCTCTCCTCACACTCCATCATGAGCTCCAACCACCCTAGAAGCAATCTGCACCACAAAAATTGCATAGGGAACAAGATTCAGCTTGAAATCAGGAGCAGGTGGTCTATTTTCTGTAGATCGGCAGGCGCCCACGGTGCGCTGGCGGGTGCCCGCGGGTGCTTGCATCCGGAGGTGGCTCACTGGACAAAATGGCAGGCACCCCCGGTGGCGCGGCGGGTGACCGAGGAGACTCGGCGGGGGCCGGCGAGACCTGCGGGGCCCGTGGAGGAAGGCTTGCTATTGGGGTGATTGGCGGGCGCCCGCGGTGGCGCAACGGGCACCCGTGGAGGCTTGTCTTCAACACAAAACACCTTTTCTTTGAATCATATGGATTGGCCCGACGACACGATCGTTATTCTGAATACAATGCTGCAATACTCACATGCATGATGACTAAAGTAACTTGGCCCAAAAGATGGTCCCTAACAACGGTGCGCCTACTTCACCAAGAGATTGTCAAAACCGTTCCTTTAGCTACATTCGGGGGAACCAACCTGAAAGTAGACGAAAATAAACAAATAAAGCTAAACTATACATTATAATCCACTAATGGACTTAATTAATGCAAATAAGGGCGCTTGAATATGCAATATTCGTTGTTTATTATTCTTTAATATACATTAATTTGATAGCATTTGGATGAATTAGAAAATTTAAAGATTTTAAGTAAAAAAATTAATTAAAATCTATTTAATGGTTCCATTGGCTTAATTAAGTTTTTAACTTGATAGTTGTTATGACTAATACTTGTATACTAGGATGTATTAATTTGGGACCATTTGAAGTTGCTTTGAAAATTTAGAAATTTAATTATCATGATTTAAATAAATTCTATCTTATTGTTCCGTTAGCCTAATTAAGATTTTTAATGAATATATGTAATAACCATGCTATGTTGTTTGACATATATTAATTGTGAATCATTTGATTGTGAATTGAAACCTAGAGAAATTAATTAGTTATTGAATTAATTTCCGTTTCTATTGCATTAATGATTTAATCATGTGTTTGACATTGGTAGTATGTTTAAATCATGATTTTAGACTTGTAATGGATTCATGAGTTTATGTTTTTAATATTGAATTATATTGTTATAGTGTGTAACGAATCAGACTCTGAAGATTCGACATTTGTTAGCCTATAGTAGTTGTGAATTTAGAGCATGCGTTGTGTGGTTTCAACCTACTTGTGCATGGAAGGTAGTTTTGTGCATTATATAAATTACGTATAAGTTTTTAACTTATTTGATTTTTTTGGAGTCACTTGGGACATTGATACAAAGATATGGCTAGAGTTTAGCTCTAGTGCTGGAAGTATGAGTTTTCCCTATTTTAGAGTGCACACAAGGGTGGTATTCCTAGAGGGTTAATGCCTGGAAAAACCATTTAGGTCTTGGTTTTACTCCGAGATTTAATGTCTAAGTCTTCCACTATTTGATTTCGCATTCAATTCCAAGTTGACAACCAATGCTTAATTGTGACTTGTGGCTTCGGTTATTGGCGACTTAATGTTGTTAAGTACATTTATGCATTATGATTTTAGTGAATCATTGTAGGTTTTAATGTTGTTAAGTACAATTACACTTTATGATTTTAATGAATCATTGTAAATTTTGATGTTGTTAAGTACTTCTATGCTATATTGTTCAAATATAACTTAGGAATGATCCTATAGATTCATTTGGAACATAGACGTTAGGTGGCATGACCCACTGTAGTTGTTTTCGTATTTTAGATTTCAAGTTGATGACTATGAGAATCTATGTCTTGATGCATTGTATAATATGCTTCTATGTTATTTAAATTGTATGAATGATGTGATTTATGCTAGAAATGATCTAAGGTAGCTTAGGATGCTCCCAGAGTCTCACATTTGACATAGACGTTAGGCGGCATAACCTTTTGAATTGTTTCACATTGATGTGATAAACTTGTAAAACTTAGGTCCTTGCATGCTCATCTTCTATGAGTAGCTTTATGTTACTCAACCCAAAGTTACCGGGGATATTTTTAAGGTACAAGAATCAAGGTTTAGATTCTCGTTATGCTTGGATGATTTATGGACTTGAAAGTTCCATTCTTCTAAAGGTTGGCTTGAAATGCCAATTATAGCCTTTTTTGTCAAATGTGTATATTTGATTCTAAACTTGTAATGTGTGCCTAAGCACATTTTTAGATTCTTAGTTTATGTATATGATATGTGGCCAAGGGCTAAACTTCTTTTGGAATTTCATATATGTCATGGATGTTAGATTTGTCCTTAATGAGAATATATGAAAAAGAATGCGTTTTAGTATGTCATTTTGCACCGGAGTGTGCATTGTGTATGAAATTCATCCTGTAGCACTCTTTTGATATTTATAAGGTGTGGCCAAGGGCCAAACACCATTTCATTTTCCTTTATATGCTATGGTGTCGTATTGCATTGTTTTTAGGTAATTGTATGAAAATTTGAGGTTTGGGAGGTCATATTTTGCATTGGGGATATTTTGAGGCCGTAGGCCAATGTAGCGCATCTAAAATGTCATTTTACGTATGCGTACATGATCATGTCTCACAAAACTCTTCAGTTTCAACTTTTGACCTATTTTTGGGCGATTTTATGAATTTGTATGAAAAATTCATGTATTGTGTATGTTTCAAGCTTCTCTTTTGATTTAGCATGTTGTGTATGCTAGAATGAGGTTAGGAAATGTTTTTAAACTTGTGTTTGGATTAGTTGGGATACTTGTATACCATCAATGTTGGCCCGTGTAAATTTTGCACACATTACAGCAGCTTTTCAATTGCTACAGCAGATGTGTCGGTTGGCTAATGAAGACCATCGGCCGGCTGATAAGCCTCGAGGGTCCATTCTAGTAGGATTTTTGTGAGAAACCTCGTTTCGACAGGATGATGATTAGGGTCCGGCTGACCGATCCTCCCTGGAGCCTTCTATTTTTAG
The DNA here is from genome assembly GCF_030987335.1 of Cornus florida. Taxonomy (NCBI): domain Eukaryota; kingdom Viridiplantae; phylum Streptophyta; class Magnoliopsida; order Cornales; family Cornaceae; genus Cornus; species Cornus florida. The sequence continues at coordinate 51,901,105 of NW_026775574.1, read as the reverse complement.
CTTCCCTTGGACAGCTTTGTTATACCAACTTTAGGGGATCATATCTCGCTCATTTTAAATCCAAATTGGGCCGTTCTTTAGTCTATATTCAAGATCTTGAAGTTAGCTTTCCAATGGTACCAACTAGTCATCAAAAATTCATCTGTAGTGAGAGTTATTCTAGTTTTAGTGAGATAGGTTCGTGGTATATCCTAAATGGAGAAGGCCACCTTGTTTTAATTTCATATGTTTTCCGTTCGGACTCAGAATCAGGTGATTCTTGAGTCTAACTTTGCTTATTTTTTGTTGTCTTTCCAATGGTGCGCACGGTGGCACCCATTTCAGTGTGGAATGACCTTTTCTCCCTTTGATCATTTTTTATCATGTTTGACATTTTTGCTTCATTGCTTGGCTCATTTGAGTTTCGTGGCTTCATGGGGAGTCATTTTGGTGCCTTAGGGATGATGTACACCTCTAGAGGCTATTTTGCTTCTTTCGCTTCCGCATTTTAGATCCATTATCGGGTCATCTTTTGGTCATCACTGACGCACCAGGTTTTACAAAAACTTGGGCCGTCACATATGGTATCAAAGGTCCTAGGTTGAATACCTTGGACGACGTGTTTTGGGTGCATATCGTGCTTTTGTTGATGAATTTTGATACATTCACATGCCTTTGGTAACATGTTTTGGTGCTGTAACATGTTTATGTGTTTCTTGATAACACGTTTGGTATTATGACATGTCTCTATGCTTATATGCTTATGTGTCTAAAAGTATCTTTGTTTGACATGTATGATTATTTGCTTAAGTGCTTAGCCCTTTAAACAACTTTTTTTGATTGTTTTAGCATGACCGTATGTTGCATACCTTATCTTGCTTCGTGTTTCGTGCATTCATTGTGTGAGTTGTATTCAATCATAATAACTCGTGTTGTTATTGATCTTGTTTCCTTTTCACACATATAGCGTCACAGTCTTGACTCGCGAAGGGTCATTGATGAGTGCTAAAAAGTGCGCATTTAAACCCCTTAAGCTTGAACATTCTAGGACCTTTATCTATCTTATTTCCCAATTTTATTCTAATTTCATGTTATTGCCCTTTTCAGGTGCTTATCCCAAAAATAAGTCAATTAAGCTAAATAAAAGTATAAATGAAGTTAAGTCAAGCTGAATGGAAGAAAGGAGCAAACAAGAGCAAATTGAAGTAAAGTGTGGCAATTCACCAAGTTTGATCGATCTCAGAAATCCTTCGATTGATCAGGATATCATCGATCTAGACACTTCAAGATGGATCCAAGCCTTTGTCCTTATCCAAAAGAATCCAACAAGTTCGATCGATCCAACATTTTTTCGATCGATTGAAATAATTCGACTTATCTAATCTTATCCACACCTACCACCCCACCTACCACTTTTGTCTCATTCCCAAAATATTCAAAAATATCTCAAAGATTTGTCTTTATTCAAAAAGGCGCCACCAAGGATGATCGATCTCTACAGTTTTCGATGGATCTCAGCACTGTTCGATCGATCTCAGCATAGTTCGATCGATCGAACCTCCTCAAGTCCTAAAAAAGACAAATTCCAGCTCATTAAAAGTTGGCTCATGGTGCAATAATTGGAGGGACCTTGGTATGCAAGCCCAAACCATTGGGTGTGACACTTGACTTACCTATATAAGGATTTGGAGCCATTTATTCATAAAAACTTGTAACATTCTTCATATCTCATATCTTGGGGAGGAGGCTAGAGACTAGAGAGAGCTTTTTACACATTTTGGGAGTTCTTCCATTATTCTAGGGTTTCCATCAAGAAGGAGGTCATTCCTACCATGGAAATAGCCCTTGAGGGTTAGAAGACTACTTCAATGAGTGGCTAGACATCTACTTGGGGCTAGAGTAGCCCCTAAGTTTGCTTTCTAGACTTAGTACTTTGTATATTTTTGGGGATTTATTTGTAACAAATGTGTTGATCTTGGATTTATATATATCTTGTGGTTTCTACTTGATATGTATGGATTAATGCTTCCAATTGATTATCTATTTCTATCTATATGTCTATGTATGCTAGAATGGATGATTCATGTGCTTTTCTCTAGATATAGTGGAATTTTTGCATGTCTATGTGTGTGGATAAAGTTAATCTAGAGATGTTCAAAGCATAGAGCTTAATTGAACACTCTTGCAATTTATTTGATGGTTCACACTTGTTTCTTGATGGATTGTACTAAACCTTTAGTTTATTTAGTTTAATTTTCATGTCCTTAGTGTAGAAGTAGTGTAGTTGCTTTAGATTCATAGATAGGTAGACAATCTATTCTTGTTCCTTGGTATTCCATACTTATGAATGCAAATGGTGTATATTTCTAGATAGTAGTGTATACATAAATTGTGGTTTCATTGAATGGATTTTGGTCTCATTTGATAGGTTGTGCTTTCCATTTGATTTGGCTTGACAATCTATGCTTATTTGCCATCCATGCCTAGTTTTAATTATTTTAGTTAGAGGCACCCACAATCCCTACTCACCCTAGCTATATTATTTTAGTTAGAGGTATTAGTGGCATTTATAAATTTAAAACTTCGCCACACTATTGTATTGCACAAATTTGGTGTGTCGCAACGACGAGCCACCAAGTTTTTGGTGCCATTGCCAGGGATTTGAGTTAGAAACGCCGTGTTTTGGAAACAAATTGGAATTAGCACTCTTTTGATTGTGTCTTTTCTTTATTTTCTTCTTAGTTACTTATTGTGTTTGTTCTTGATTGACTTGGTTATTTGAGCAAAGAAATGAAGCAAAGGAAGCTAAGTGGAGCTAAGTAAAGCAAAAAGGCTAAAATCTAAAAATTGCAAAACAAAGCAAGGCTTAAAATTTGAAAAATATAATTGAAGTTGCTTAAGGACCCTTTGTGAGATCTTTCTAACTCAATCTCTAGTTAAATCGTCGGCCCGCGTGGAAGCATGTTTTTACTTTCCTAGATAGATCGTGAGCCCGCGTGGAGGCAATTTAATTTTCTTTGCATATTGTTCATGCATAGGAGTATGGGATCATTGTATGTGGAGATTTGTTGATTGATTTATTGAGCGGTCTTAATCAACCTTTCATCATTCTAATGGAAAATCTAGAGGGTCATCTTAGTTATTTTGACCCGAATTTCATGGAACATCCTCTTTTCAACCGATTTCCTCCCAGAGTTCAAGCTCTAATTCCTCCAATGATTCTTCATGATCATTACAATCTCTGCGAATACCATGCACCAACTTGCATCATGCTTCCTACTTTTGAAGCCAATCAATATGAAATTAAGCCCGAGACCATTCAAATGTGTCCACTCTTTTATGGCTTAGATGGTGAAAAGCCATATAAAAATCTTGATGAATTTCTTGAAATATGCTCCACCGTGAAGTACATGAATGTCCCAGAAGAAGTTTTTTTTTTCGGAAATTATTGTCCCGGAAGAAGTTCTTAGGTTGCTTCTCTTACCTTTTACTCTTAAAAATAAAGCTAAACATTGGTTCAACAACTTAAGGGCGAATTCAATCACTTCTTGGATACAAATGCAATATGAATTTCTAAAGAAATTTTACCCTTTGAGTTTGACCAATGTTATGCGAACTTCTATTCGAGAATTTTCTCAAAGGGAAGGAGAACTTTTGCATGAGGCTTGAGAAAAATTGAATGACTTGTTAAGGAAATGCCCACACCATGGCATTCCTAAATGACAAGTGGTTTAATATTTCTATGAAAGCCTATCCGACATTCACAGAGACATTGTTGATACTTCATGCGGAGGATCATATTTTGGGAAACATGAAGATGATGTTTGGCACCTTTTTGAGAAAATGAGTGAAAATTTATTGCACAAGTCTCACACTTCTCGTTGAAGTTGAGATTCAAGTAAAAAGAAAAATTCGAGAGTGTGTCAAATTGAGAGTCCAATGGAGATTGTTGCCGAGGTTAAAACTCTTTCTCATAAACTTGACCAATTTTTGTTGAGTCAAAAACCGGTAATTCAATCATCTCCTCTTCCTAATCATCATCTTCATCATTCTTGTGAGCTATGTATGACTTGCTCAAGTGTTTTACATACTACTTCCAATTGTCCCCATGGACATGTGCTTAATGAACACTATGAACAAGTTAATGCTGCATTTGCTCATCCCCTTCTAAATGCTTATGTTCCGATGTGGAGTGAATATTCAAATCCTTCTCAAGGAAGAAATTTTCAAAATCGATATATTCCTTATCATCAAAGAAATAGGGGTTCAAAAGGATTTGTTTCATCCTCTCCTTCTTATCATTAGAGAATTAATCATTTCTCTCATCCTCAAGTTTATAATTCTCAAAGTAGCCCCAATCATCTTCATACACTTTCTAATAATTCTACATTTGAGGATAAGGTCTTAGTGGCTTTGGATAGTTTGGAAATGAACACTAATTTGTTGCATTCTCATTCTTAATCAATATCAAAGATTGAGTCTCAAATAGGGATAATAGTTAATGTATTGAATGCAAGAAAAATAGGCAAATTGCCTAGCCAACCCGAAAGGAATCCAAAAGCCTAATATTGTGTGGAAGAAAACCCTATATCGGGGTGCTCTTCCCAAGAGCAAGTGCAAGCAATTACCACTTTGCGAAGTGGTAGGCAAGTTGACAATAAGGTTGAGCAACCAAGTGAGGACAGTGAACTGGTGCAACCAAAAGTTGGCACCCATCCTATTTCCAATCCTATTCCTATTTCCTTGGATGAAAATGCTCCAAATCGGAATCTTCCATCTTCTTCATTATCACCTTAAGTTACAAGATCTTATGAGCCAAAAGCTCTATTTCCCTATGCTTTAAAGAAAACTTCACCTTTTTGTAGGCAAGAAGGAAAAATTCATGACATGATGGAGGTATTTAAGCAAGTTAACATAAATATTCCTCTCTTAGATGCAATTAGATAAATTCCGCCTTATGCAAATTTCTTGAAAGATCTTTACACACAAAAGAGGAAGAGCAAGGGACAAGGCCCTAAAAAAGTGTTCCTCATGGAGCAAGTGAGCTCCATCATTCAACATAACACTCCACCTAAGTTCAAAGATCCTAGTGCTCTGACCATTTTATATGTGATTGGAAACCATGAGCGTAGAGCTCTTCTTGACTTAGGGGCGAGTGTTAATTTGATTCCTTATCCTGTGTATGTCCAACTAGGTTTAAATAAAATGAAGCCAACCTCGGTGGTTCTTCAATTGGCCGATAGATCCATCAAAACACTTAGGGGCATGGTTGAGGACATTTTCATTAAGGTTGACAAGTTTTACTTTCCGGTTGATTTTGTGGTCCTTGATACTGAACCAGTTACTAACCCTACCAACCACATTCGAATCATCTTAGGAAGGCCATTTCTTGCTACCGCAAATGCTACCATTAATTGTAGATCCGAGGTTATGGACCTTTCCTTTGGTAACATGATGGTCAAGCTTAATGTTTTTAATGCAAGTCGACATCCCATAGATGAAGACGAGTGTTGTCTCATAGATGTCTTGGATGAGGTCATGGAGGAGTCCATTCCTTCCAAGATTGTAAAAAATGCAATCGAGGATAATCATTCATTTCTTCTCTCCGAGGACCCCCTTGCATCTTATCCTCTTGAAATGTATAAGAATTGTGGGTTTGACAATGAAGGATCAATGAGCGAAGTTAATGAATTAATGGAATCCGTGGTGGGTTTGGATTTTCCACCTTGGAAAACTCCAAATGAACCTCTTCCTCCACTCTCTAGTACTCCACCGGTCCCATCTTCAATCTCTCCACCAATTCTTGAGCTTAAAGCTCTACCTTCCACTCTTAAGTATGCCTTTTTAGGCCCGAAAGAGACTCTTCCGGTCATCATTTCTTCAAATCTTGAAAAATATCAAGAGGATGCTCTTTTAAATGTGCTTAAAGAAAATAATAAATCTATAGGGTGGAGTGTGGCAGATCTAAAAGGGATTAATCCTTTTATTTGTATCCATCGCATAATTATGGAAGAGGATGCAAAACCTTTTAGAGATGCCCAAAGAAGATTAAATCCAAACATGAAACAGATAGTTAAAAAGAAAGTTGTGAAGCTCTTAGATGCTGGTATCATTTATCCAATCTCTGATAGCAAATGGGTGAGTCCAACTCAAGTAGTTCCCAAGAAATTGAGGATTATGGTGGTTGAAAATGCAGAAGGTGAGGAAATCTCTAAGTGTACCGCCAATTCATGGCGTGTGTGCATTGTTTACCGTAAATTAAATGCTGCTACTAGAAAAGATCATTTCCCTTTGCCATTTATTGATCAAATTCTAGAGAGACTAGCTAGCCAACAATATTATTGCTTCCTTGATGGCTATTCAGGTTATAATCAAGTAGCCCTTGACCCCTTAGACCAAGAGCAAACCACCTTTACTTGTCCGTTCGGTATATTTGCTTATAGACGGATGCCTTTTGGTTTGTGCAATGCTCCTGCAACATTCCAAATGTGTATGATGTCAATTTTCTCGGACATGGTGGAAGAATATCTTGAGGTCTTTATGGATGATTTTTCTATCTTTGGGTCTTCATTTGAAGCATACCTTAAAAATCTAAATTTGGTGCTTAAAAGATGTCGTGAAACAAACCTTGTTCTTAGTTGGGAAAAGTGCCATTTCATGGTTTAAGAGGGTACTGTGTTGGGTTACGTCATCTCAAAAAGGGGAATTGAGGTTGATAAAGCAAAAGTTGAGCTCATATCTAAATTTCCTTCACCTTCAATGGTGAGAGAGGTTCACTCCTTTTTGGGTCATGCCGGCTTTTATTGCCGTTTCATCAAAGACTTTAGCAAGATTGCTAGACCCTGTGCAATCTTCTTGCCAAGGAAACACCATTCGTCTTTGATCAAGCATGCGTAGATGCTTTTCACAAATTGTGTGACTTGTTGTCATTTGCTCCTATTATGCAACCTCCCAATTGGTCATTACCATTTGAAATAATGTGTGATGCTTCTGATTATGCTATGGGAGCAGTTTTGGGGCAAAGGGTAGGAAAACTTCCACGTGCAGTATACTATGCAAGCAAGACCCTCTCGGGAGCTTAATTGAATTACTCCACCACCGAGAAGGAACTACTTACCGTAGTGTACGCTCTTGATAAATTTTGGTCATACCTCTTAGTGTCAAAAGTCATTGTCTATTCTGATCATGCTGCTTTGAGGCATCTTTTGACCAAGAAAGAAAAAAAGCCTCGTTTGATAAGATTGATCTTATTTCTTCAAGAATTTGATTTTGAAATCAAAGATAAGAAAGGCATCGAAAATATGGTTACCGATCATCTTTCAGGATTAGTGGTAGAATCTTCCCCGAGCCCACCAATTCATGATTCATTTCCGGATGAACAACTCTTCCAAGTTACTAATGGGCAAATTCCTTGGTTTGTCGATATTATGAATTTTCTCACAATTGGCAAACTTTTGACTAATTGGTCAAAGCAAGCAAAAAAGCATTTCTTTGTTAACATCCGAAATTACTATTAGGAGGATCTTATCTTATTTTGATATTGTCAAAATCAAATCGTGAGAAGATGTATTCAAAAGAGCGAAATTCCAAGCGTCATTGTGCATGTGGTGGGCATTTTAGCGCAAAGAAGACCGTCCTGAAGGTGCTTCAAAGTGGGTTATTTTAGCCCACCATTAATAGAGATGCCTACAATTTTTGTAAGGAGTGTAAGAGATGTCAAAAAATGGGTTCAATGTCAAGAAGAAATATGATGCCCTTGACCAATGTTCTTGTTGTTAAAATCTTAGACATTTAGGGCATCGATTTTATGGGTCCTTTTCCTATGTCTTATGGATATCAATATATTTCACTTTCCATTGATTATGTTTCTAAATAGGTGGAGGCTTGTGCAACCAAAACCAATTACCACTCCTTGGTTGTCTAATTCATCAAATCCAATATCTTTACTCTTTTTGGTATGCCAAGAGCAATGATTAGTGATGGGGGAAAGCATTTTTGCAATCAATTCTTAAGGAAACTCTTCATTAAGTACTCTGTTACCTATAAAGTCGCCACCCCTTATCACCCTCAAACAAGTGGGCAAGTAGAAGTGTCAAACCGGGAAATTAAGCATATTCTTGAGAAAACGGTTAACATAACCTGGAAGGATTGGTCACGCAAATTGAATGATACTTTATGGGCTTATTGAACGGCATACAAGACTCCAATTAGCATGTCTCCTAATAGACTTGTTTATGGAAAGCATTGCCAACTTCTGGTTGAGCAAGAACACAAAGCTATGTGGGGGGTGAAGAAGCTAAATTCTGACCTTAACAAAGCCAGAGAGAATCGTTTACTCTAATTTAATGAGTTGGAAGAGTTGAGACACAATGTCTATGATAATGCCAAACTCTACAAAGAAAGAACTAAAGCTTTTCATAATAAACATGATGAGCACTGAAAAGTGCATATTTAAACCCTTTAAGCTTAGCTTTTCTAGTACCTTTATCGATCTCTTACTTTACCGTTTTAGATTAATTTCATGTTATTTCTCTTTTCTGGCACTTATCCCGAAAATACGCTAACTCAGCAAAATAAGAGCTTAAATGAAGAAATTCTGAGATGAAACAAAGAAAGGAGCAAAGTGCAGAAAGAAAGAAGCAAAAGGAAGAAAGGTGGACATTTAACATTCCTCGATCGATCGAAGATGAAGGTTCGATCGATCCAACATGGATCGATCTCAGCATTTCAAGATAGATCCAAACCTTGAACTGAAATCAGAAAGCCCAAATTTTAATCGATCCAACACCATCCTTCGATCGATCGAGCACCTTTGTCCTCATCCAAATGATTGATGTTATCCATTTGTACCACCCTACCAACCACTTTTGTCCTTTTCCCCATAAATATATTCAAAATATCTCAGCTTTGTTCTTATCTGGAGAGCATACCCCAGTTGGATCGATCCAGCCTTAGTTCGATGGATCTCAGCCAAGTTCGATTGATCCAAGTCCAAGGTTCGATCGATCGAACTTCCTCCAGTGCGAAAAATTTAAAAAGCCAGCTCATTCAAGTTGTCTTGTATCCAATCATTAGGGAATATGCTCTGCACGACCCCAGCTCATTTTGTGTGTTATTTGACCTACCTATATAAGGAATATGATACACTTTTTAAAGGGGGATTATTAGCATTTGGTAGAGGTAACTTTAGAAGCTATTCTTAGTATAGAAGAGAAGAGGAGGAGGCTAGAGACACCATTTGGAGTTCTTCATCAACCATGGAGCTTACCCTTGAGGGTTGGAGGAGCACTACCATGAGTGGCTAGACATCCTCTTGGGGCTAGAGTTAGCCCTAAGCATGCTTTCTATATCTTAATCTTGTGTATTATTGAGGGATTAGTGTTGTAATACATGTTTTGACACTTTGTTATATATAGATCTTGTTTATTCAATGATTTATATGGTTTAATGCTTTCAATTGATCATTTCATTCTATCCATATGTCTACGTATGCTAGAATAGATGTTCATGTGCTTGTCTCTAGATTTTGTGTTATTGATGCATGTCTATATGTATTAATGTTATAGATCTAGAGATTGTCAAAACATAGTGCTTAAATGGAATGCTCTTTTGATTTACTAGATGGTTCATAATTATTTCTTGATGGATTGTGCCTCTCCTTTAGTTTACTTTCATGCTACTAGTATAGACATAGTATAGTTGTAGTGTAGTGTTAAATGGGAAGGGAATCCATGCTTGTTGTTTGATGTTCAATACTTTTGAATGCAAGTAGCATATGTGTCTAACCTTGTGGTGTATTAAGATTGTGAGCTTAATGAAAGGATTAATGACTTGTTTTAATCTATTGTGCCTTTCACATGTTGTGTAGACAATATATGCTTCATTGCTTAGATATATTGTGCCTTTCACATGGTGTTTAGACAATACATGCTTAACTAGTCATCCTTACTTGTTGAATCAACCAAATACACACACACACCAATATTGCAACACACCATTTGCCCTCATTTGTCACTTATCAATGGTATAGAAATGCATTGCTTGGTGGTGATCTCTAAACCCCAAGACTCTTTATCTCTCTTATTTACTCGTAATTGCATTCATATTTAGTTTAATTTAGTTGCTCTCTAGTATAACCAACCAACCAACCATTTGTTTGATCACTCAACCTACGAACCCTAATCACAATTCCACAACCCAATTCGACCCTCACAATCCATTGGGACGATCCCTACTCGCCCTAGCTATATTTATAGTGAAGGTAGTAGAGGCTCTTATAAATGTAAAACTTGGCCCTCGCCTTAATGCACACTCTTAAGCTTATGGTGCAGTGACGCACCACAGTTTTTGGCACCGTTGCCAGGGATTGTTTTGGTATGGCAACGTCGAATTTGTGGAATTCAATTAGGATTAGTACTTTTTTGATCGTGTTTCTATTTTTTTTTTATTTTTCATTCGATTACTTATTGTATTTGTTCATCTTTGACTAGGTGCATTGAGTTGGAGAAGAAGGAAAGCAAAGGAAGTAAAAGGAGCTACAAAACAAAGCAAAGCAAAATAAAGAAAAAGCTATAAAAATAAAAAATAAAAAAATAAAAAAATAAAAAAAAAAAAATCGCTAAGCTAAGCTATTAATTTGGAGTCGAAGTGCTATAGGACCTTTGTGAGTTTTATCTACTCAATCTCCTTAGTTAAACTGTGAGCCCACGTGAAGGCATTGCATTTCATTTGTAGATAAATCGTGAGCCCGCGTGGAGGCAAATTTTTTTTTTTGTTTTTGCATTGTCGACAAAGCATGGGAATATGGGATCATTGTATGTGGAGGAAGTTTGTTGATCATTGACTTGTTGCGAAGGAGGAGTGTTTGTTTTGTTGTGTTTAGTGTGTCATTTGTAGTCTTGTGTAGACCTTGTCATATTATTCATTCTAGGCATTTCCATGGAAAACCTAGAAGGTAATCCTGGCTACTTAGATCCACATTTCATGTAAAACCCCTTTCCTAACCAACTCGGTCCCGGAGTACAAGCTCCAATTCCTCCAGTGGTCCTTCGTAATCATTACCATCTTCATGCATATCATGCACCTACTTGTATTGTGTTACCTAATTTTGAGGCAAATCATTATGAAATCAAGCCCGAGACCATTCAAATGTGTCCACTCTTTTATGGCTTAGATGATGAGGAGTCTTACAAGAATCTTAATGAATTCTTTGAAATATGTTCCACCATTAGATACATGGATGTTCCGGAGGAAGTCCTTAGACTACTCCTCTTCCCTTTCACACTTAAAAATAAAGCAAAGCATTGGTTCAATACTTTGGGGGCAAATTCAATAACATCTTGGGCACAAATGCAAAATGAATTTTTAAAAAAAATTTACCCCGTAAGTTTGACTAATGCAATGTGTGCTTCTATTCGAGAATTCTCTCAAAGGGAAGGAGAATGGTTACATGAGGCTTGGGAAAGATTGAACGATTTGCTAAGCAAATGCCCTCATCATGGCATTCCGAAATGGCAAGTGGTTCAATATTTCTATGAGAGCTTATCCAGCATTCATAAGGACATTGTTGGTACATCATGTGGAGGATCATATTTTGGAAAACATGAAGATGACATTTGGCAACTCTTCGAGAAAACGAGCGAAAATTCTTTGCAAAAATATTATGCTTCTCGATTTGACCATAATTCAAAACAAAAGAAGAGAGATTTGCAAGTGTGTTAAGTAGAGAGTCCACTAGAAATTGTAGCCGAGATTAAAAGTCTTTCTCAAAAATTTGATTAATTCTTGTTGAATCAAAAACCGGCTAACCATTCATCTCCCTTTCGTCATACCTCTCATCTTTGTGAGCCTTGCATAACATGTTTAAGTGTTTTGCATACTACTAATGATTGTCCCCATGGACATGTTTTTAATGAACATTTTGAACAAGTCAATGCTACTTTTGGTCACCCTTTTTCAAATGCATATGTTACAAGGTGGAATGAAAATTCAAGTCCTTATCAAGTTAAAAAATTTCAAAGCAAGTACATTCCACCTCATAAAAGAAATGCAGGTTCTCAAGGATTCGTCACTTTTTCTTCCCATTACCAAAGAATGAATGACTTCTCGCATCCTCAATTGTATGATTCTTAAGTAGATTTTCATCATCGTCATGCACTATCTAGTAATTCTACATTTGAAGATAAGGTTTTGATGGCATTGGGTAGCTTAGAGATGAATACCAACTTGTTGCATTCCCATTCTCAATCTATATGAAAGCTTGAATCCGAAATTGGGACCATAGCTAATGCATTGAATGCAAGGTAGGTTGGTAAGTTACCTAGTCAACCTGAGAGGAACCCAAAAGCCCAATTTTGTGTGGAAGCAAACCCTACATCGGGGTGTTCTTCCCAAGCTCAAGTTCAAGCAATCACCACTTTGAGAAGTGGAAAACAAGTGGATAATAGGGTTGAACTACTAAAGGAAGATAGTGAACTGCTGCAACCAAAAGTTGTCACCCATCCAATTCCTACTTCTACACCTATCTCCTTGGATGAAAATGTTCCAAATCAGAAATCTCAATCTACTCCACCATCATCTTCTTAAATTGCAAGGTCTCATGAGCCAAAAGCTCCTTTCCCTTATGCGTTAAGAGAAACTTCGCCTTACGGGAGGCAAGATGGGAAAATACATGATATGATGGATGTTTTCAAGTAAGTAAACATAAATCTTCCTCTCTTGGATGCAATTAGGCAAATTCTGCCATATGTAAAATTCTTGAAGGATCTTTGCACACAAAAGAGGAAGAGCAAGGGACAAAGCCCTAAAAAGTGTTCCTTACGGAGCAAGTGAGTTCCATTCTTCAACAAAACACTTCACTTAAGTTCAAAGATCCCGGTGCTCTGACTATTTCTTGTGTGATTGGAAACCATGAAATTCGTAGAGCTCTTCTTGACTTAGGTGCTAGTGTTAATTTGATTCCTTACTCTATGTATGTCCAATTAGGGTTGAATGAGTTGAAGCCGACCTCGGTGGTACTTCAAATGGCTGATAGATCCGTTAAAACACCAAGGGGTATGGTTGAGGACATTGTTGTCAAAGTGGATAAATTCTGCTTTTCGGTTGATTTTGTAGTTCTTGATACCGAACCGGTTGCTAATCCTACCAACCACATCCCAATTATCTTGGGAAGGCCATTCCTTGCCACTGCAAATGCAACAATTAATTGTAGGTCCGGGGTTATGGACCTTTCTTTTGGCAATATGATGGTCAAGCTTAATGTTTTCAATGCAAGTCGACATCCCATAAATGAAGACGAGTGTTGTCTTATTGATGTCTTGGATGAGGTTGTTGAGGAATCAATTCCCACCGTGATAATGAAACAACCAATTGAGGATATACTTTCATCTCTTTTATCCGATGATCCTCTTGCTTCTTGTCTTTTTGAAATGTATGGTAATTGTGGGTTTGATGCTGAAAATTCAATGAATGAAGTAAACAATCTCATGGAGTCCATCGCAAGTTTAGATTGCCCATCTTGGAAAACTCCAATAGAATTTCTTCCCCCACTCTCTAGCACTTCACCAGTTCCATCATTAGTCTCTCCACCAGCTCTTGAGCTCAAAACTCTACCTTCCAATCTTAAGTATGCATTTCTAGGTCCATAAGACACACTTCCGGTCATCATCTCTTCAAGTCTTGAAAAGGATCAAGAAAATGCTCTCCTAAATGTGCTTAAAGAAAATAAGGAATCATTGGGTGGAGTGTGGCGGATCTTAAGGGAATTGATCCTTCTATTTGTATGCATCGTATACTAATGGAATAGGATGCAAAACCCTTTAGGGATGCCAAAAGGAGACTTAACCCCAACATAAAAGAGGTAGTTAAGAAGGAAGTAGTCAAGCTCTTAGATGCCGGGATCATCTATCCAATCTACAACAGTAAATGGGTGAGTCCTACTCAAGTAGTTCCTAAGAAATCGGGGATTACCGTGGTTGAGAATGCAAAAGGTGAGGAAATCTCTAAGCGTACCGCCAATCCATAGCGTGTATGCATTGATTATCGCAAATTCAATGCCATCACTAGAAAGGATCACTTCTCTTTTTCATTCATTGATCAAATTCTAGAGAGATTGGCCGGAAAACAATATTATTGCTTCCTTGATGACTATTCGGGTTACAATCAAATAGCCCTAGATCCATTGGACCAAGAGAAAACCACCTTTACATGTCCATTCGTCACATTTGCTTATAGATGGATGCCTTTTGGTTTGTGTAATTCACCCGCCATATTCCAAAGGTGTATGATGTCAATTTTCTTGGACATGGTGGAAGAGTATCTTGAAGTTTTCATGGATGATTTTTCTATTTTTGGGTCTTCATTTGATGTATGCCTCAAGAATTTAGATTTAGTGCTTAAAAGATGTTGTGAGACAAACCTTGTTCTTAGTTGGGAAAATAGCCATTTTATGGTTCAAGAGGGTATTGTTTCGGGTCACGTTATATCAAAAAGGGGAATTGAGGTAGATAAGGCGAAAGTTGAGCTTATTTTTGAATTACCTCTACCTTCAACAGTGAGAGAGGTTCACTCCTTTCTAGGTCATGTCGGCTTCTATCGCCGTTTCATCACAGACTTTAGCAAAATTGTTCGACCCTTGTGCAATCTCCTTGCCAAGGAAACTCCTTTTGTCTTTGATCAAGCATGACTAGACGCCTTCCATAAGTTGCGTACATTATTATCATCAACTCCCATCATGCAACCTCCCAGTTGGTCACTTCCATTTGAAATTATGTGTGATGCTTCAGATTATGCCATGGGAGCAGTTTTAGGACAAAGAGTAGGAAAGCTTCCATGCGCTATATACTATGCAAATAAAACTTTCTTAGGAGCTCAATTGAATTACTCCACTACCGAGAAAGAATTACATGCTGTTGTGTATGCCCTTGACAAATTCTGGTCCTATCTCTTAGGTTCTAAGGTTATTGTTTATCTGACCATGCTGGTTTGAGACATCTTTTGACAAAGAGAGAAACAAAACCCATGTTGATTAGATAGATTTTGCTCCTCCAGGAATTCGATTTCGAAATCAAGGACAAGAAAGGCACCGAAAATGTGCTGATCATCTTTCTAAGTTGTCGATAGAGCCTTTCCGTAGTCCACCAATTTGTGATTCTTTTCTGGATGAACAACTCTTTGAAATTTCCAATGGAAAAATGCCTTGGTTTGCCGACATTGTGAACTATTTGGCAATAGGCAAGCTTCCAACTTCTTGGTCAAAGAACACAAAGAACCGTTTCTTTGCTAACATCCGGAATTACTATTGGGAAGACCCTGTCTTGTACCAATATTGTCCCGATCAAATTATGAGGAGATGCATTCCAGAGAGTGAAATTCCAAGTGTCCTAGTGTTTTGTCACACTCTTGCATGTGGTGGGCATTTTAGTGCAAAGAAGACTGCCTTGAAGGTTCTTGAAAGTGGGCTCTTTTGGCCCACTATTCATAGAGATGCCTACAATTTTTGCAAGTCATGTGAAAGATGTCAAAAGATGGGGACAATGTCCAGAAGAGATATGATGCCATTGACCAATATACTTGTTGAGATCTTTGACATTTGGGGCATTGATTTTATGGGTCCATTTCCTATGTCCTATGGTTTTCAATACATTCTTCTTGCCGTTAATTATGTTTCTAAGTGGGTTGAGGCTTGTGCTACCAAAACAAATGACCACTCCGTGGTTATTCAATTCATTAAATCTAATATCTTTGCTCGTTTTGGTATGCCAGGAGCTGTAATAAGTGATGGAGGAAAGCATTTTTGCAATCAATTCTTGAGGCACCTTTTTCTTAAGTACTCCATCACTCATAAAGTAGCTACTCCCTACCATCCTGAAACAAGTGGGCAAGTTGAAGTGTCTAACCGGGAAATTAAGCATATTCTTGAGAAAACGGTTAACACTACAACGAAAGATTGGTCAAGAAAGCTAAATGATGTTTTTGTTCGTAGAGTTCTGCCGTTTGAGTGCGTCTGCTCAAAATCCACTTTTCCAGACCCGTCGGAGCCCTTTCGGGGCACTTTTTGAGATTTTTTATAAATAGGAGGCCTTAAGAGAAAAAGGCATAATTCTCTCTCTCTCTCCTCTCTCCTGGCCAGACCACCATGGCAGCCATGGCTGCTACCCTTCTTTCGAGTTTTATGCTTGTCTTGACGACGCGCATCTTTTGCCCTTATTAGAACCCATTGCTGACCAAATTTTGAGTTCGGGTTTGAGGTTAAGTTGTGTTTTTCATAGGTCCTCTTTGGAGTTTATCGTGCATGGCGTAGTCCCCGACAAAACCCTTCGGTATCATTTGATTCGGAGCACTTTTGTTTTGGTGAACTTTTGAGATTTTATCTCAAATTGAGGTAGGGGGTGTTATAATTTATTTTCTTGTTATATAGCATGCGTGTGATGCTTATACGACTTGTTTGCATGATTAAATATAAAATCTAGAGATTTTATTATTTATTTTTCTAGTACGGGATCTGATTTTCCCGGTTGCTCATAACTTTGTTTAAACATGTGGCATGATATTATATTACCCTTTGATATAGTCATTGTCGTGTATTAAATTTGGAGCATTTGAATAAGTATTAAAGCTTTTATTTAATATTTATCTTAAGTGAAAGATTAATTCACATGGCCTTAACTAGCTTGAAATCGATATGTGTTAGCATATTATATTAGGCCCTAGCATGCTCTTCAACATAGGTGAATTTGAGAGTAATCGGAGGTGTTTTAAAATTTAGAGAATATTTAATTAATTGATTAATTAATTTATTGCATGCGTACTATTCACCCCATTGGATTTCCAACTTGATATTCTTGATGTACATGCCATATGACTTCATATATATTATTTCGAGAATTTTTTGACAACTTTAATTTCTAGAGAAATTAGTTAATTAGGTTAATTAATTTATACTTAGGGTTCTAATGAGTTACACTTTTATTTCAAGGGGCTTTTGCCTTTTTATCCTGTATCGTGACTTGTTGCAACTTAGCTTCATTAATAAGTTAATGAACTTGCACCCTTACATTGGAGTGATTTAATTGTTCATGTATTCCTTTGTAAATAATTAAATCATGTGACTTATACTTGTGGTATTTTCACATCAATTGATTTCATGCGCTATATATCCTAGTTGTAGTCTATGTAGATGCATACAATGATTCCTTGACATTTCACATGCCATGATAGTTGAGAACTTAGGTATGACATGTGTGTTTCTAAAATCTTGGTTGTGCATGAAATGTGTTTAATGCATTACTTGTTACTTAATGTTATCTTGACTTGCATAACTTGTTGATTTTGGAAACTCGGGATATCAATCAAAAAGTGACATGGCTAGGACTTGGTTCTAGTTCGGGAGATAGAGAGCTCCCTACACTATCGTGCGCACTAGGGGAAGGTACCCTTGGGTTAGTAGCCCTAAAGTGATCCCAAGACTAGGGGAAGGTACCCTTGGGTCAGTAACCCTAAAGTGATCCCAAGAGAATAATCTTCTATCGTGCGCACTAGGGGAAGGTACCCTTGGGTTAGTAGCCCTAAAGTGATCCCAAGACTAGGGTAAGGTACCCTTAGGTTAGTAACCCTAAAGTGATCCCAAGAGAACGGTTTTAATCCGGGCGATATCCAAGTTTCCACATTGTTGATTTCACTCTTTAAATTTCAAGTCTTGCATTCCTTGAATATTTAAAGCTCTTTCGTGTTATATGAAATGTTTCAACCTTGTTTAATTGCATTGATACTATGCCTTATCCTTGAATTCACACCTTGTTCTTGTCGTGTTAATTGAACTGTTTCAATCTTGTTAACTTTCTTAGTTATCTCGTTCCATGTTACTTTATGCTATCGTGACTTAGGAATGATCCTAGACGTGTAACTTGACTTAGATTCTAGGTGGCATGGACCACAAGTAATGATTTATATCAACATGCAAATCTCTAAACCCTTAGATTTCAAGTGTTATCTCTTAAGATCTAAGAACCTTGTCGTGTTATACGGAGTTCTTCCTACCTTATTTAAATGCCTAGACATTACGTGTGCTTCGTGCATCTAGATCTCATTCAGCATACTTGAAATTGTATACTTGCCTTAAGTGTTTCCAATCTTGTTAGTATACCTATGATTTGTATACTTACCTCGCATATTTTCATTTTTGTTCAGTATACTTGTAACCGGTATGCATGTATGTCATGTATCTCATTTCAATTACATGAGTAGCTTAGGATGATCCCTGAGACTAACCTTGATATAGATATTAGGTGACATGATCCCTTTTGAAATGATCCATGTTGTCTAAAAATCTTAACGAAATCGAGTCATGCATGCACATTCCCTACGAATAAACTTGTTAGTCTTGTTTATTCACCCCAAAGTTACTGGGTGTTTTGCAGGTAAAGAAGCCTCATTGTGGAATACACAACACTCTTAGACATGGTAGAAGTCTTGAAGTATTCTTGATGACATTGAATATGTATATGTTAGCATATCATGATTGCTTTTGTTTATTTTGAAAAAAACTTGTACCTCTCTAAGCTATGTAAATTGTACATAAGTACACTCTTTTTTATGTATTTGGCATGTATGACATGAGGCCAAAGGCCACTAACATTTAAGTTCAAGTCTATATATGTAAACTTCACGTTTTACCTTTGAAATGTAATTTTTCCAACTTTGGAGGTTTAACATGTCAAATCTAGTAAATGGAATGTAATGAGGCCATAGGCTATTGTAGCATATTTAAATATCCATATTACACTTGCGTGTATGTTCACCTTATTACACTTTAGCATATAATGTAAATTGAACATGCCATGGGGGATTCCATATAGACATTCAGCCTTAGGTGCATAATAGGTTCATTTGCACTTCCTCAAGCCATTTCGGTCGACCGAAATGCCAGTTCAGACAACCGAAGCTCTTGAATTTCATCAAACCATCATTTCCAGTAGACATTTTCACTGTTCGGGGCCATTTCGGTCGACCAATGGCCTATTTCAGTCGACCGATGGTTTATTTCGGTCTACCGATACAACCAAGCCTTGAAAACATGATTTCAGTACAAATTTTGTCCATTTCGGTCGTCCAATGGGTTATTTCGGTTGAACGAAATAGCTAGATCCCGAGATTAGCCTCTGTTGAGTTTCAGCACTGATGTTCCGACTTCAAATGGTCATAACTTCTTCGTTTCTAACCCAAATGGGGTGATTCTTGAGCCTGAAGTTAGTTTTCCAATAAAACCAACCATGAATTCAAAATTCAATCACAGTGGTTGTTATTCATGTTTTAGCGAGAGGGTATCAGTTTTTGCTTGAACTAGAAAGGGGCATTTTGTGGGATTCTTGGAACCTCTTGGAATGTTGTGAAATGAATAGATTAGGTTATGTGGATCTCATTTGACTTGTTTAGAGTTAAGTTTCTCCTTTTAGTCGGGAATTAACCATTTTGCCCTTGATTAACGGGTTTTGCTAGTTTCTTTTCATCTTGTCGTTTCTCCTCCGTTCGGACTTCGAATCATGTGATTCTTGAGTCCAACTCGATTAGTTTTTCATTGTCTTTCTAGCGGTGTGCTTGGTGGAACCCAAATACATAGTTTCTGAAATAACTATCTTGCCCTGTGGGGCTTACTTGTCAAAAATTCGATCTTTTGCTTCCGCGTTAGTTCCTTTGGGTTCCATGACCTCATGGAAGGTCATCAAAGTGTCTTAGAGGCGTGTAGTGTCTTGGGAGACCATTTTTTTGTTTCTTGCTTCTGCATCTGGATCCATTATTGGGTCAATCTTCGGTTTATCACTGTAGTACCAGGTTGAATCAAAACCTGGGTCGTTACATGGATGAAGTTAATCTAGAGATGGTAAAAAATAGAGCTTAATTGAGCACTCTTGCAATTTATTTGATGGTTCACACTTGTTTCTTGATGGATTGTGCCACACCTTTAGTTTATTTAGTTTAATTTTCATGTCCTTAGTGTAGAAGTAGTGTAGTTGCTTTAGATTCATAGATAGGTGGACAATCTATTCTTGTTCCTTGGTGTTCCATACTTATGAATGCAAATGGTGTATATTTCTAGATAGTAGTGTGTACATAAATTATGGTTTCATTGAATGGATTTTGCTCTCATTTGATAGGTTGTGCTTTCCATTTGATTTGGCTTGGCAATCTATGCTTATTTGACATATGTGCCTAGTTTCAATTATTGTCACACATATACACAAAAGTTATAAGTCAATTTCCTCATTGATATATAATTGCTAATGTCTAGTGAAAGGAAGCTTAGTAGTGAGCTCTAGTACCCTAAGTCCTCTCCTCTATATCTTTTTCCCTACTTTCTAAATTGTTACTTTTTGCTTGCTTTAATTAATTTTCATAATAGCTTAATAAATCATGTCGTGACCTAAATTTTATTCAACCCGGTACGTCAGTGATGACCCAAAAGTCGACCCGGTAACGGATCCTAAGTGCGGAAGCGAATGAACAAACGAAAGTCAAAACGAGTAAAAATCGTTAACTAAGGGAAAAATGGTCAATTCATAATCAAAAGTAGAAAATTTACTCTAAACAAGACAAACAAGGTGAATACAACCAAATCTAACCATTTCACAACATTCCAAGAGATTCTAAGAATTTTAGACAAGAATCCCGCAAAATGCCCTTTCTCGGTTTAAGCGAAAATTGACACTACCTCACTACAACCTAAGTAAATCCACTATGTTTTGAATATTAGAGTGGCATTGGTACCATTGGAAAACTGACTCAAAATCCATGAGTTTAGGCTCAAGATTCACCCCATTTGGGTTAGGAATGAAGGAGTTATGACCTTTTGAAGTTAGAACTTTAGTGTTGAAACCTAATCTGGAAGGTATGTGCATAAGGGCTGTTTCGGTCGACCAAACTGGACAAAATTTCCCTGAAAACATGTTTTTCAAGGGGAGGTTGTTTCGGTAGACCGAAATAGAGTTTTGGTCGACCGAAATGACTCTGAACAGTGAAAAAGCCTACTAGAATGAGCGATTTACTATACAAAGGAATTCCCAAAAGCCATCGATCGACCGAAATGGTGTTTCAGTTGACTGAAAAACCACGAAAAGCTGCTAAAGGGCCTACTATATGCCAAAGGTGTTAAGGTTCAACCCATGCTTTGAATCTTATGATGATTTGCTTCAAAAATAAAAGTTTAAAACTGATTTTCAATGGGATTTGAGTATGTGAACATGTCAACAACCTTAGTATGGATAAATGAATGTATTACGACAAATCATGGCCTTATATACATCGATTACAAGAATCTCAGATGCCCAACCTCCAAAGTTGGTAAAAATAGAATTTTAAAGCAAAATATGATACCAAATGTGTACAAGTACTAAGTTAAACATGTTTGGCCCTTGGCCTTGTTACACAACATTCAAAGAGTATCAAAAAGTGTGCTTAAGTGCACATTACATGTCTTGAACAATAAATACATATTTTTGACATAATACCCAAAAATAAAGTGTGATATGCTAACAACTGCATATCATAATTCAACAAAAATACTCCAAGTGGTCAAGCAAGTCTAAGATTGTTGTGCATCCCACAATAATGCTTCTTTACCTGAAAAACACCCGGTAAATTCGGGGTGAGTAAACAAGTTTACTTATAGGGAATGAGCATGCATAAGTTCAACTTATTACGAGGTTTTCAATTTAATATAATTCAATCCATGCTATTAAAGTAACATTGAAACTTTTAACATAGCATAATGAGATACAAATTCACAAAGTTAACAACTTGGAATTTAAATGCGAAATCAAACCAAAGTGGATACTTGGATATTGCTCAGATTAAAACCGTACTCTTGAAATCACTTTAGGGCTATTAACCCATGGGTACCTTCCCCTATTGCGCACTATAGTGTAGGGAGCTCTCTATCTCCCATACTAGAACCAAGTCCTAGCCTAGTCAAGTTTTTGATAATATCCCAAGTTTCCAAAATCAACAAGTTGAGCAACAAGTCATGATATATGTTATAAACACGAAGGCTCCATGAATTTAATGACTAAATCATTTGAATAATGAGGTATAAAGTAATTAAACTAATTAAGTAATTTCTCTATATTTCAAGAGTTGTCCAAATGATTCCAATTAAATGTATGACAAGTGGTAACTCATGGACATGCCATATATCAAGTCAAAAATGGAATTTAAGCGTGGTACAATGAAGTAGAATTTAAATCAATTTAATTTAATTAATTCTCTAGATTTAAAAGCTCATTTAAATCATGTCAAATTAACATATAACAAAGATCAAGTCATGGCTATACCATATATCAAGTCTAAAGTGAATTATACGCAAGCTACCATTAGTCATTTATTTCTTAAATTAACAAAGGGCATGCATACAACTTGTATATCATTACAAGATCAATTAAATCACTTGGAAAATAAATTCTAACACCCCCTACCTCAATAGAGAATAGAATCTCTATAATCCAAGGCAACCAAGCTTAAAAATGGAAAACCAAACAAGGGTTTTATAGAAGAGAGTGAGAGGAAGCTTAAGTATTCCAAGTTTAATGGTTTTAGGTGAGTGGAAGGAGGCCAAAAATGAAGTCAAAGCTCTAAGTCAAGCTTTGCTGCAATGGTGGCTCAGTTAGGGTTCTTGAGAGGAAAGAGATGAATGAATTACCCTAAGCTAAACATGGTGGGATTCTCCACTCACTAGGTGCTCTTGCACTACCTCTCACACACACACTAATGCAAGACTAATTGTGAAGCCTACACTTGTCATGAATCTAAGTAAGCTTCCGAGATTTAATATTAATCCTACACTTGTCAACCATCCATGCCAACAAGTGCACCAATCCTAGGCCAACAAGTGGGTGAATCTCCACCCTCCACATGTCATCATCTAAGGCATCAAAGTGTTTCCACACAAATATCAACAAGTGGACCAATGAGAGCGTGACACTTGTCACATTTTTTGAAAATTGCAAAATGGTCCTTTTTGAAAATATCTTCCAAATTAAATTGCAAAATGGTCCCTAAGATAAAAAATAATTACTTTATTTAATTACATAAAAACCCCTCAAGTTATGAATAATTACCAAAAGGTTATGCACCTATGCCTTTTATAAGAAAAGTAAGCAACCAACATGCTTTTTTACGAAAGTAAAAATGTAAATATCATGGAAATTAAATATCATGGATATATGCAAAGCCGGAGTCAAATCCGAGTACAAAAAGTGAGGTTATGCAAGGAAAAATGATAAACGAGAAAAAAACGAAATAGGGAAAAGAAGAAAAAAAGAATTTTCAAAAACAAGAAAGGAAGGAAAATGACCAGGTTATTACAAATCAATCCAACCAACATTTGATCACTCGATCTACTAACCCTATATATTGTTTCCATTGCAAAGGCACCCACAATCCTTTGGGACGATCCGTACTTGCCCTAGCTATATTATTTTAGTTAGAGGTAGTAGTGGCATTTATAAATTTAAAACTTAGACACACTATTATATTGCACAAATTTGGTGTGTAGTGACGACGAGCCACCAGTCTGCTTGTTAGGGCTCAGATGAGCGTGGGGTTGTAGTCTCCGTCTGGTGAGATAAGATGTAGGCCACGGAGGCATCGTTTGGTCTCGTTTTCTTTTATCTTTTCATGATGTAGTCATAGTGGTGTTAGAGGTGTCGGTATCATCTCTTAGGACTTCGTAGTAGTCTTGACATCATAATGTCATTGAGGTCTTTATTTCTAGCATCATGGGACGATGAGTCAAGGCTAACTCGAATCCTTCCTTGGGGAGTCAAAAGTTACCTTGTGAGCCTTAGGGCGAGGTTCTCATGTCTTGCCTTCTTAGGTTAATGGTTTCGGGATTGGATAGGTATGTTGATCTAGGATCCTTCTTGTGTTGCCTTGGACAGCTCTTATGAGCTACGGTTGGGATGTGAGCGGTTTCATGTAATTAATTGTACTAGTGCAATTAATTACTCTCCCTTGTCTTTGAATAGTTGGGGCGTTGTGTTAGGGTTCTGGTAAAATCTTGTAGAGTTCCTATCGAACTCATTGGCATCTTGGATTGGGAATTTTTTTGTTGATGTCTTGTAACAGTTAGTATTAGGGCTACCCATTTTTTCGTTGTCTTGTTTCTTATGGTGTTGGGATTCCATCTGGGTATGAGCTGGCCTTGGGAAGGACTTGCTGACCCTATGCTTAGAAGACCTTAGTGGTTGTTTTAAGGATGGTTCCTTTCCTCGTAATGAGAGATTGGGCTCATCCAGGTTCGGTTGTACGTTTTCTGCGTGGTGTCTTTTGAGAGGCATTTCATTCATTTCTATTGATTTTACGAACTTGCCATTTGTATAATCACTTTTACATGTTTATGAGCCCCATTGTTTTCGGGCATGCATTAGAAACATGTTTCGGATATATAACTATGTGGCTGTTGTATGAGGATGTATATGATACGTTCGCTTATACAGTATCTACTTACAATGTTTGTGCTGTTGGTAGTGTATAGCGCGTCGCTATTTGTTTAACCCCTATGTGATAGGTGGTTTATTTGGTTTACCTTATGTATACTGTGTGTTTAGTACTAAGGTGTTATTTGATTTATGTCATTAAATTTTTTGAGCATATGCTATGTGAATATTTGGTTTTTACTGTTTCATCTTTCCCGCACTTATGTTAGGGTTTTGTGACCTTGGTTATCGGGATTGTCATGAGTGAGCTACGTAGTAGACTTGTGTTTTGAGATTTTAGTTGTCCATTATTGGGATTTTGACCCAGTGGGTTATCTTTTGTATGTAGCCTTACAGTAGGTCTACTTTAAATTTGTGCTTAGGCTTCTGGTTTTGTTGGTCCGATCCATTGGCTTGAGGGCACAAACTCGTCAGGCTGTGGGTTCGGGACTGGTGTTGTTGTTGTTGTTGTTGCATTTCAGATGTGGGAGTCGTTGTTCTGCTAGCATTTGGGATCTAAGGCCTTAAGCGTAACGGTGCCAATAACTTTGTTGTTAGAGTTTTGAGATTAGTTACCCCAACTCTCGCGGATGCCTGGTTCCCGTAGTGCTTTTGGTAATGATCATTTTTGACATTGATGTCATTTGTATCGAAAAATTTCTTTCTAGGTTGATCTGTTAGGGGCATGTTATGAACTAATGCCATTTATTGTCATGCTACCTTACTGACGAGTAAGTGTGGGCGGGTTCTAGTTATGGTTCTTATTGCCATGTCATTCTTAGCCATCTGTTTGATTCGACTTGTCGTTATCTTTGGATTCTCTCATTGATTGACATTGGGTTAGTATACCGATTTATTTGGGGAATGTCACTCAGCTCTTGGTTTTTTTTGCATTCCTTCGGATGACCTTCAGGCTTTTGGAGTTGTACTTTAGCATCTTATAGTCTGTCCTTTGGTTTGATCTTGCTTTGATCTTGTTCAGTTCTCTTTTGTCTGTTCTGGATTTTGGGGACGAAATCCCTTTAAGGAGGTTATGTTGTAATGAACCGGTCATTTCCCTTCATTTCCTTTTTTCTTAGATTTTCACGTATATTTTATTTTTTTTGAATCTTTTCCTTTCTGAGTTCAGTTTCTCGTCACGTAGTGTCATCTTGAGTGCTCTAGAATGGTTTTCGAGACTCTTTCCTTTAGATTGATAACTTCCTTAAGGGACTGCGTCATTTCCACATTTTCATTTTTTCAACACTATTCATTTTTCGTCCTTTTTCCTATTTTGTCTTTTCCCCGTTTGTCGCTTTGTTGGCATAGCATCACTTTTTGTGTTCGGAGTTGGTTTTTGACTTCACGTATCTTCATTCTAAGTTGTTTCCACGAAATACGTATCTTTACTTTTGCAGAAAAGCATTCTGATTGCTCCCGGCGTTCATAGGGGCATGGATGCATAGTTTTTCAGAAATATTCTCTTTTTTTGGGGTGTTTTTTATAAATATCTTTTGAAGATATTTTATTTCATAGGTTTTTAAGAAAATATTATTGGAAGATATTTTCATTCTTGGTTAATTGTGCAGTTATCCCTTTTTGGAGTGGCTATTGTGCAATTAATGAAAGTTATTGCAAAATGCCTTATTTTGAGTCTGGAACCTCATATGGGATTCATTTTCACTTTTCATTGAGTCACGTACTCGTAGAATTTCTTTCTGGTTGTTTTTCTCCAGATTCAGGGTTTTTGGCCCTAGTTGCCGTCGAAATTGTTTGGGGCATATCTTTCTGCTCGAGACTCAGTCTTCGACGTTGTTTCTTTCATTATTCATATTTTCTCATTTCGGTTCTTTTTTGTTCACGGATTATTACCGTTTGAGTGCGTCAGCTCGAATTCCACTTTTCCAGACCCGGCGGGGCCCGTTTGGGGCACTTTTTGAGTTTCTCTATATATAGGGGTCTTAAAGAAAAAATCAGATTTTTCTTCCTCTCTCCCCTCTCTTGGCCAGATTCCATGGCAGCCAAGGGCTGCTACCTTCTCTCTCCTCTTTTGACCTTCTTCTCTTCAGTGAAACGTCGTACTGCCTAAGTGTTTTATGTTCGCCTTGGCGAGGCTTCGATTCCACCGATTGGAATCTTGTTTCGGCCATTTTTTGAGTTCGGGTTTGAAGTCAAGTTATGATTTTGATAGGGCTTCCTTGGGTTAATGATCATCGTGTTCTCCCCGACAAAACCCCGAAGTATCGTCGGATTCGGAAAGGTTTCATTTTGGTGGCTTTTGAGATTTTCATCTCAAATTGAGGTAGGGGGTGCCTTAAGTTTATATTAATGTTTTTTTGATGAATTTATAATGTTATACAACTTGTACGCATGCTTTGGTTTAAGTTCTATAATTTAATTTAGTTATTTTCTTTGGTTAAAATTTAATTCTTATGATGGTATTCAATTTAGAATTAAATTGTGGCACGCTAGAAAATTAGACTTTGGTATGTTTGTTAACATATATTAAATTGGGATTATTTGAATATGAATTGCACTTTTTATTTAATAATTATCTTTTCTGAAAGTTTAATTCTCATGGACGTATCTTGCATGAAATTAACTTGCGATATGCTTTTAAAATAAAGTCTTGGCATGTTCTTTAATATACTTTAATTTGAGAGTATTTGGATGAATTTGAAAATCTAGAGATTTTAATTAAAAAATTAATTAAAATATTTTTAATGTTTCCATTGGCTTAATTAAGTTTTTAACTTGATATTTGTCAAGACTAGGACTTGTATACTAGCATGTATTAATTTGGAACCATTTGAAGTTGCTTTGGAAATTTAGAAATTTAATTATCATGATTTAATTAAATTCTACCTTATTATTCCAATGGCCTAATTAAGATTTTTAATGAATATATGTAATGACCATGCTATGTTGTTTGACAAATATTAATTGTGAATCATTTGATTGTGAATTGAAACCTAAAGAAATTAATTAGTTATTGAATTAATTTACATTTCTATTGCATTACTGATTTAATCATGTGTTTGACATTGGCAGTATATTTAAATCATGATTTTAGACTTGTAATGGATTCATGAGTTTATGTTTTCAATATTGAATTATATTGTTATAGCATGTAACGAATCGCACTCTAAAAATTTGACATTTGTCATCCTATAGTAGTCGTGAATTTAGAGCATGTGTTGTGTGGTTTGAACCTACTTGTGCATGGAAGGTAGTTTCGTGCATTATATAAATTACGTATAAGTTTTGAACTTATTTGATTATTTTGGAGTCACTTGGGACATTGTTATAGAGATATGGCTAGAGTTTGGCTCTAGTATGGGAGGTATGAGTTCTCCCTATTTTATAGTGCGCACTAGGGTGGTATTCCTAGCGGGTTAATGTCCGGAATAACAGTTTAGGTCTTGGTTTACTCCGAGATTTGATGTCCAAGTCTTCCACTATTTGATTTCGCATTCAATTTTAAGTTGACAACCAATGTTTAATTGTGACTTGTGGTTTTGGTTATTGGTGACTTAACGTTGTTAAGTACATTTATGCATTATGGTTTTTAATGAATCATCGCAGGTTTTAATGTTGTTAAGTACATTTACGCTTTATGATTTTAATAAATCATTGTAAATTTTGATGTTGTTAAGTACATCTATGCTATATTGTTCAAATGTAACTTTATAATGATCCTATAGATTCATTTGGAACATAGACGTTAGGTGGCATAACCCACAGTAGTTGTTTTCGCATTTTAGATTTCAAGTTGATGACCTTGAGATCTATGTCATGATGCCTTGTATAACATGCTTCTATGTTATTTAAATTGCATAAATGATGTGATTTATGCTAGAAATGATTTAAGGTAGCTTAGGGTGCTCCCTGAGTCTCACCTTTGACATAGACATTAGGTGGCATGACCTTTTAAATTGCTTCACATTTATGTGATAAACTTGTAAAACTTAAATCCTTGCATGCTCATCTTCTAAGACTAGCTTTATGTTACTCACCCCAAAGTTATCGGGGATATTTTTCTGGTACGGGAATCAAGGTTGAGATTCTCGTTATGCTTGGATGATTTATGGACTTGAAGGTTCCATTCTTGTAAAGGTTGGCTTGAAATGCCACTTGTAGCCTTTTTTGCCAAATGTGTGATTAGCACTGAATATATACATATTCGAGCCCCTAAGTATGTATATGTTAGGGCCTAAAGTGATACTTCTTTCCATTATTTAGACTAATTTATGCTTAATGTGTATTTTAGGTACTTTCCCAGATAAATGGTCAAAACCGGGATTTTATGCTGATATCAAAGCTTACCGTCGTTGCCGGTCATTCAGAGCAAGCTGAGAGTTAAGTTGGTGAAGTTTGAAGCAATTAAATCCTTATAGCTCGAGCCCAAGTGTTGAGGATCGAGTATTATAACAAAGGAAAGAAGTAAAGTCAACAAGGCCAAATGCTCAAGCATCAGTACCTTGATGCTCGAGGCTTACTGCAAAGATGCTCAAGCCTTACCACAAGGGTGCTCAAGCCTTAACCAAAGATGCTCGAGTATTGACCCTAAAGCTCGAGCATGAGGCATCAAAAATAAATGAGTTGATTTTGGAATTGAAGGCTGTGTTCCCAGACCTCGTGCATTACCTCCATGATCGAGCACTATCACCAAAGGATCAAGCATCAGTACCTTGATGCTTGAGCAATGAGCCCCAGATGCTCGAGCATGGCAATATAGTGATCGAGTGATGTTAGAGGAAAAAGACGCTTCAGAAAAATAGTCCAAATAAATTGTCTAAGTATTAATATGGTGATCATGCACCATCCACTGAAGCTCGAGCATCCATCCAGTAATGCTTGAGCATTTATTCCTGAAGCTCGAGCATGAGTACTAAAGCTCGAGCATCTATTCCTAAAGCTCGAGCAATGCATGCCATGTCAGACTAAAAGATGCGGATTCCTTTGTTGAGCTGTCGTATCTCATCCCAGTTGGGCCAGAAGACCTAAAAGCCAACCAAATACATATTTGCTTCTTTAAAAGAAGGCATAAGCCTTGATAGAAGAGGTCTGGGATTTCATTCTCTTTTACGTTATTATTCAGAAGGCTAAAGGTCTGGTGGCTTTGAGGGTTCCTACAACCTTAGAAGTTCAGATCCCGAGAAGAGAGGTGATGTCCATGACGAAGGAGATGAACTCAACACAGATGCTATCCAACCTTGTCAAGAGTAGCTAATCCCTTTCTTAGGGCACTGATGTAACCCAATGTTATATTATAGTTTGATTGTTTTAACTCTGGGTTTATTTTAATATACATGTTTTCTTGATTATATGACTATGAACACTTGAGACAACTCAAGTTATTTTTTATGTATTAGTAGACTATAAATTGTTATTATCTTGTCTTAGATATAATAATTTATGTTCTATTCTCAACCTACCTTGTTGTACGGTATCTGGCGGAGCTCTGCCGGACACAAGGATAGAGGTCATATAATGGTGTTCCAATGTATTTTGCAAACGAATGTTTTCATAATCTATGCTTAGGAAAGGTGGTTCATTCACACAATCGTTAAAGTAGGTAGAGTAGGTAGGTGAATAGTCCACGCTAAATGCAGATATGTTATAGTTAGCTAAATTTGTAAAACGTCTTTCTTTAAACTCCGAACTGAACGAATGTTATTGAGTTCAGTTCCTTTGAAAATAGAATTGGTTAAAATCCCAGAGTTGATCCAATTGACAGTACTATATCGATTGTGGTGAAGTCAAAGCCCTAAGATTTCCCCTCTCTGATCATATAATTTAGTTTAATTTGCTTTAGTTAATATTTCATTTAATTCAAGTTTGTTAAATCGTGACAACCAACAAACTCAATAATCAAGTTTTCTGTAAATTATGTGACTAATTTAAAGGCTAATACAAATCACATCTCTCTGTGGGTTCGACATCCTCTTTGCATAGAGCTATATCCTACACGATATCGTACGATTGCAAGAGACACATCAATTTTTGGCGCTGTTGCTGGGGAGATTGTTTTGTGTTTAGTTTTTAATTAGTTATTTTGGTTTACTGGTCTTCGAACTCTCTGATATCTCACCTTATTTCGTTTTAGTAAACCCTTCGGTAAGTTCTTATTGTTTTTCTGTTGCTTGGTATAACTTATTTTTGCTACTAATTAGGATTAGTGGAACCTGTGCATGTTAACTCGCCAAACTAGGTCAAAACCTTTAGTGGATGATCCTGAAATAGAGAGAACTTTAAGTCAATTAAGAAAGCTTAAAAAACACTTGAAAAATATTGATAGTTCCTCTGAAAGTATGGTTGAGCAACGTGATGCACCAGGTGGTAATGGTAATGGAGAACGGGTTCCACCTGTTCTTCCACAACAACCAAAATTGAGGGATCATTTCATTCCTACCACATATACTTCCCCTTTATGTTTTCTTTTTCCAGATACTGATGCAACCCATTTTGAGATCAAGCCTGCTATGATCCAAATGCTTCCTACCTTCCATGGGTATGCAACAGAGGATCCTTATAAGTAGTTGGATGTGTTCATGGAATTGTGTTCAACTACCAAGTTAACCACTCTATCCAATGATTCATTCAGAATGCGTCTTTTCTAGTTTTCTCTTAAAGATAAAGCAAGAACTTGGTTGCAGTCCCTTCCAATAAATTCCATATCTTCATGGGACTTGTTGCAATAGGAGTTCTTGAAGAAATATTACACTGTAGGTAAAACCACACAAATGAGGAGAGAAATCATGGCATTTTCCTAAATCCCGGGAGAACAGCTTCATGATGCATAGGAAAGATATAATAATCTTTTGAGAAAGTGTCCACACCATGATATTGCTCAATGGCACTTAATACAGATCTTTTATGATAGTCTTATAGATTCTGATAAAAATATGGTTGATGTTTCCAGCAATGGAGCTTTTCTGCATAAGAGTCCGGCTGATGCTTAGGAACTGTTTGAGGCCCTAAGTGAAAACTCAGTGCAACATGCTTCTTCCTCTAGGTCTAGGTCTTCACCTGGAATGCATAAACTTTCAAAAGTTTTTGAGGTAGATAAATCTAGTGAGTTAGCCGCTCAAATAGAAGCCTTGAACCGTAGGTTCGATTAAATCCTATCATTTGGCTTTGCTTCTGTTGCTAGTCCATAAACTGCCTTGCTAAAGGAAATTTGTTCCATCTATGTTAATCCTAATCATTTTGCTGACGTTTGCCCTATGCTGGGACAATCAACTGAGATCCCACAGGAGCAAGTGAATGCTGCATTCTTTAGGCCAACTTATAATCCTTATTCTTCTACATACAATCCTGGCTGGAGAGATCATCCCAATCTGTCATGGCGTAATCCAAATCAAGGAAATACTGCTCCATAATCTCAAGGGCAGTATCAAAATTCATCCAATCCTATGCCACAAAATAATTCTTTCAACCAATCTGGTGTTTACCGTCCACCTCAATTTAGGAATCAACCCACTCAAGCTTCTCATCTTCCACCTCTTCCTAGAAATTCTACTTTTGAGGAACAAGTACTCAATGCTCTTGGTAAAATTAAAGCCAATACCCGACTTCTTAATTCTGATTCTTAAGCCATAGCAAAGCTAAAGGCACAAGTTGGGCAAATAGCGAGTACTCTATCTCGAAGAGAGGATGGAAAGCTGCCTGGTCAGCCAATAGCTAACCCGAAGGGGAAGACTTATATAATTGATGGAACCAGTTCCTCAGGTATTCATCATGAGCAAGTTCAAGCTATCACTACATTGAGGAATGGTAGAATGGTTGATAACTAAGTTGAGAAAGGACAGGAGGAAAAAGAAAAGCTTAGGATTCCCATAATTTCGATCATTCATAATCTGCATCCTAAGGATGTTTCCTTAAGTGTTATTCCATAATCCACAAAAGGAGTTGAAGATGGAGTCACTTCTTCATCTAATCCTAACCCTAAGATAGCTTATCAGCCAAAAATGCCTTATCCTGAACGTCTCAAGGAACCCTCCTACTTTGGTAAACAAGGGAAGAAAATTCAAGATATGATGGAGGTCTTTAAACAGGTCAAAATCAATCTTCCTTTGCTTGATGCTATAAAGTAAATTCTAGCCTACTCCAAATTTTTAAAGGACTTCTGCACTCTAAAGAGAAAATCTAGAAGCCAAGTTCATAAGAAAGTTTGTCTCACCGCGTATGTTAGTGCTATTCTTAAGTACAACACTCCTTTAAAGGTTAAAGTTCCTGGAGCTCCTACAATTTCTTGCACCATTGGAAACAATGTGATATAGTGAGCACTTCTTGATCTTGGAGCGAGTGTGAATCTTATTCCTTACTCGGTGTATGAGAAGTTAGGTTTGGGAGAGTTAAAACCTACGTCAGTTGTTCTGCAGCATGTTGACCGTTCTATCAGATAACGACGAGGTATTGTTGAAGATGTACTCATAAAAGTGGACAAGTTCTATTTTCTGGTCAATTTCCTAGTTCTTAATACTGAATCGGTCCACGATTCCAAAAAGTATATTCCAGTTATTCTTGGGCGACCTTTTCTAGCCACAGCGAATGCTTGCATTAACTGTAGACTAGAGCCATGGATTTATCTTTTGGTAATATGAAAGTCAAGCTAAACATCTTCAATGCTATTCATCATCCCCACGATGATAGTGAATACTTCTTCCTTGATGTTATTGATGAGTTGGTTGAGGAATCACTCCCAACTATTTTATCCAAGGATCCTTTAGAAGCTTGTCTGAGTCACTTCAATTATGAAGATTTTGATATTAATTCTTCAATAGCTGAAGTGAATTCTTTGCTAGATTCCACAACTATTAAAGATTTTCCTCCATAGAAATCTAGGTTAGAGCCACTTCTACCACTTCTAGTACTCCGCCTATTCCTTCTTTAGAGTCACCCCCTAAGCTTGAGCTTAAGCCACTACCGAAAAAGCTTAAGTATATTTTTCTTGGGTTTAAATGACACCCTCCCAGTGATCATTGTTTCCAATCTTACAAGTTCCCAAGAAAGTAGTCTCTTACAAGTTCTTGAGCAAAATAAAGAGGCTATTGGGTGGAGTGTGGCTGATTTGAAAGGAATTAGTCCCAAAATTTGCATGCATCAGATTAATTTAGAGGAGGATTCTCGAACATCTCGGGAACTCCAACGAAGATTGAATCCTAATATGAAGGAGGTAGTGTTGAAGAAAGTTGTGAAGTTGCTAGATACGTGAATAATCTACCCCATCTTAGATAGCAAGTGGGTGAGTCCTACTCAAGTAGTACCTAAAAAGACAGGTATTATAGTAGTTGAGAATTCCGAGGGTGAATTAGTTCCACACTGCACCACCACTGGATGGCGTGTGTGTATTGATTATCGAAAACTCTACTCCGCTGCTAGAAAAGATCATTTTCCACTTCCATTCATTGATCAGATTCTAGAGCGTTTGGCTAGCCAGAGCTATTATTGCTTTTTAGATGGATATTCCGGCTATTATCAGGTGGCCATTGATCCTAAGGATGAAGATAAAACTACTTTCACTTGTCCATTTGGTACGTTTGCATATAGATAGTTGCCTTTCGGATTATGTAATGCGCCAGCAACATTCCATACGGACATGGTTGAAAAGTTTATCGAAGTCTTTATGGATGACTTTTTTGTTTTCAGGTCCACATTCGAAAACTATCTTTAAAATCTTTCCCTAGTACTTCAGCGTTGTAGGGAAATGAATCTTATTCTTAGTTGGGAGAAGAGCCATTTTATGGTTCAAGAGGTTATTGTTTTAGGACATATCCTTTCGAAGAGAGGTATTGAAGTTGATAGAGCTAAAGTAGATTTGATCTCCAAATTGCGTCCTCCTACCTCTGTAAGGGGAGTGCGATCATTTCTTGGGCACGCCGGGTTCTATCGGCGCTTCATTAAAGATTTCAGCAAAATTTCCCGTCCTTTATGTAATCTACTTGCAAAGGATGCTCCTTTTGTCTTTGATGAATCGTGCCTTGAAGCTTTCCAAAAGCTTCGCTCTCTTCTTTCTTCAGCTCCTATCATGAAACCTCTTGATTGGGCTCTTCCATGTGAGATTATATGTGACGCATCTGATTATGCTATGGGTGCTGTCTCGGGACAATGAGTGGATAAACTTCCTCATGTTATCTTCTATGCTAGTAAAACTCTTTCAGATGCACAATTAAATTATACCACTACTGAAAAAAAGTTATTTGCAGTTGTTTTTGCTTTGGATAAATTTAGATCATATCTATTGGGTTCCAAAGTTGTTGTCTATTCTGATATATTCTGCTTTGAAACATCTTCTTTCTAAAAAGGAATCCAAACCCCATTTGATTCGATGGATCCTCTTGCTTCAAGAGTTTGATTATGAAATCTGGGATAAGAAAGGGTTGGAGAATGTTGTAGCTGACCATCTTTTTAGAATTATAATTGAGGATACTTCAACTTTACTTCCAGTTTTTGACTCCTTCCCGGATAAACAACTGTTTGAGGTTTCTCATAAGGATTTACCTTAGTTTGCTGATATTGTGAATTACTTCGCAATAGGCAAAATTCCTTTATCTTAGTCAAAGCAGGAAAGAGATCAATTCTTTTCCCAAATTAGGATGTACTATTGGGAAGATCCTCAGCTATTCAAATACTGTGCTGATTAAGTCATTCATAGATATGTCCCTAAGAGTGAGTTTCATAGTATTCTGACCTTCTGTCATAGTTTGGCATGTGGAGGTCATTTCAGTGCGAAAAAAACTGCAGCCAAAATTCTTCAGTGTGGTTTCTTTTGGCCTTCACTATTTCGGGATGCATATTTATTCTATAGGTCATGCCTTAGAAGTCAGTAGCTAGGATCAATTTCTAGAAGAAACATGATGCCCTTAACTCCAGTCTTAGTTATTGAGGTTTTTGATGTTTGGGGTATTGATTTCGTGGGTCCTTTTGTTCTGTCTAATAAAAATGAATACATTCTTGTAGTTGTTGACTATATGTCTAAATGGGTTGAAGCTGTAGCTACTAAAACCGCTGACCATTCAGTTGTGGTTGAGTTCATTCAAACGAACATTTTTAGTCGGTTTGGTATGCCACGAGCTTTTTTTAGTGATGGGGGTGCTCACTTATGTAATAGGTATTTCCGTACCTTAATGCAAAGATACTCCGTCACCCATAAAGTTGCTTCTGCCTATCATCCCCAAACAATTTGCCAAGTTGAAATTTCTAATCGTGAAATTAAGAGAATTCTTGAGAAAACGGTTAAGCCAGATCGTAAAGATTGGTCTTATAAACTGAACGATGCCTTTTGGGTTTACCGTACTGCTTATAAAACTTCAATTGGTATGTCACCTTACCATTTTGTCTATGGTAAAGGGTGTCATCTTCTTGTAGAGTTAGAACATAGTGCTTTTTGGGCCATTAAAATGCTCAACTTTGATTTAACATCTGTTGGTTCTAACAGGAAGCTTCAATTGACTGAGCTTGAAGAATTACGTAATGATGCTTATGAGAGTGCTAAGGTTTACAAAGCAAAGACTATGGCATTCCATGATAAACATATTTTGCGTAAGACTTTTGAGCCTGGGAAGAAGGTTTAGTGGTTTAATACACGATTAAAACTTTTTCGTGGAAAGTTAAAGTCACGTTGGGAAGGTCCATACATGGTTATTTTTGTTACACCTTATAGTGCAATAGAGATACAAGATTGTAAGCCTGGACAATTGTCCAAGGTCAATGGACAGAGACTTAAACCCTACGTAGAGGGTAGTGTGCAGAGAAGTACAGTTGAGGCAGTGGAACTTCAGGATCCTATTTACTTGGACTAAAGAGGTCAGGTTTTCGTCAAGCTATCGACGTTAAACTTAGCATGCTGTCGAGCTATTGACGTTAAACATAGCATTTATATGTTGTACTATAGTTTTTTTTTTTTTCATTATTATTATTTTTTTAAAAAAAAATTAATTTATTTTATTTTCAAGGTTTTGGGTTTGTTTTAGTCTTTATTTTGATTTTAGGTTAGTTTAGGTTTGAATAAAATGGAAAAAGAAAATAAATATTGAAAAACTTCAAAAATCCAAAAATTTGTCTCTATGCTCGAGCATCAGTAGTGAATAGCTCGAGCATCAGTACCATAAGCTCGAGCCTTTAATCATCGTAAGATCTAGGGTTTTCAGCGGCCATGCTCGATCATCCCAATTGATGCTCGAGCCTTTGTACGGTAAAATAAAAGAAACCCTCGAGCCATAGATAAAACCCTCGTGCTTTAGTTTATTTTTGCATCCATACACTTTCCAATCTCTCCACTCTCTCCCTATTGTTGGTGCCCATCATTTTAAGTTTCGATTCTACATCAACAAGGTATGAATTTTTCCATTCCTCTTGATTTTTATATAGTTTTATATGTATGTATATATATGTATATATTTCTTATATATACACTGATTTTATCCCAAGGTGATTCCCAAATCCCTTCAAAACTTCCTCTTAAATTTATATAACCCAATCTAATCTCGAATCTATCATCCAATCTTACAGAAATTCCAAATCTCAAAAGGATTTAAAGAACACGGGTTGGGTCATTCGAAGGATTAAAGTGCGAATATAGGAAGTTTTGAGGTTGTTGTGCAATTGTAGGGGAGTATTGGGGTGAATTTGGATTGATTTGGAGTAGTTCTAGAAGATTTGGGAGAAGATCTGCTTCAGTTGAAAACCAGGAAGCTCGAGCCTTCAGATTGAGGCTCAAGCAATTGCTTACAGCAGGCTCGAGCATCAGTACATAAAGCTCGAGCATTAGCTAGTCCAAGGCTCGAGCATCAGTACCTCAGGCTTGAGCATTAGAGCACATAATTGAGATTTTTGCTTGGATAGTCCTCTTGGATTATTAAGATGCCGAGACAACCAAGGAGTAGAGTTATTAGGACACCGGCTATGGCGTTAGATGATTCATGGCGGTATAGAAAGATCTGTGATGAGACAGATTTTGTTATAGAGGATTTTCAGCGACACCGCGATACTTTTTAGGCTGTAGAGGCCCTGCAAGCTCGCCAGCTTTCAAGGTATTTAAGGGATCCAGCATAGATTTCTTACCCTAGGTTGGTGCGAGCTTTCTATCACTCCTTGCGGTTCCACGCAGGAATTGAGGAGGAGGACGGGGATGACGATGATGATGATTGTAATGACCCGGTCATTTTCCTTCCTTTCCTTTTCTCAGATTTTCACGAATATTTTTTTTTCGTTGATCTTTTTCTTTCTGAGTTCAGTTTTACATCGCTTAGTGTCGTCTCGAGTGCTCTGGAGTGATTTTCGAGACTCTTTTCTGTGGATTGACAACTTCCTTTGACGACCGAGTCATTTTCACATTTTTTGTTTTTTGACACTATTCATTTTTTTGTCTTTTTCCTTATTTCATCTTTTTCCATATTTTGTCTTTTCCCCGTTTGTCACTGTGTTTGCGTAACCACACTTCTTGTGTTCGGAGTTGGGTTTTGACTTCATGTATCTTCATCTTGAGTGGTTTCCATAAAATACGTATCTTTACTTTTGCAAGAAAGTACTCTGGTTGCTCCCGGTGTCTATAGGGGCATGGATGCAAAGTTCTTTGGAATCTTTTTCTTTTCTTGGGGTGCTTTTCATAAATATCTTTTGAAGATAATTTATTTCAGGGGTTTTTAAGAAAATATTTTTGGAAGATATTTTCATTCTGGGCATAAATGCAGTTTTCACTTTTTGGAAGGGCCATTGTGTAATTAATGAAAGTTATTACAAAATGTCTTGTTTTGAGCCTGGATCCTCGTACAGGATTCATTTTCACATTTCGTCGAGTTGTGTACTCTTGGAATTTCCTCCTGGTCGATGTTTTCCAGTTTTAGGGTTTTTGGCCCCAGTTTGCGCCAAACTTGTTTTGGGCATAACATTATGCTCGGGACTCGGTTTTTGTCTCCGTTTCCTCCATTGTTCATATTTTCTCATTTTAAATCTTTTTCGTTCACAAAGTTTTTCCATTTGAGCGCGTCTGCTCAAATTTTACTTTTTCAGACCCGGCGGGGCCCGTTCGGGGCACTTTTTGAGATTTCTATAAAAGGGGGGTGAGATATTTCATTTTTCATCTTCTTCCCTCTTCATGCACGACTTGGAGCTCCCATGGCAGACCAAGGGGTGCTGTCATCTTCTCTCTCCTCTTTTGGTTCACTTTTCCTTGATGGAAAGTCTTCGGCCTTAACGTTTGTTGTTCCCCTCGCCGTGCTCTATCTTTCACCCTTATTAGAACCCATTTCTAGCCAAATTTTGAGTTTAGTTTTGAGGTCAAGTTGTGATTTTGATGGGGCTTTCATGGGGGTTATGTGCACGGTGTAGTCCCCGACAAAACCTAGAAGTTTCGTCAGATTCGAAGCGGTTTCCATTTAGTGGCTTTTGAGATTTTCATCTCAAATTGAGGTAGGGAATGTTTTAGGCTTTTGTGTGTGTTGTATTGAGTGTTTAGCATGATTATATAACTTATATATGTGCCTTGTATGAAATCTATAAAGTTAGTAATTTTTATTTCTTTGTATAAGATTTAAAATTCATGATGGTATATAACTTTGATTTGA
Organism: Cornus florida; assembly: GCF_030987335.1. Taxonomy (NCBI): domain Eukaryota; kingdom Viridiplantae; phylum Streptophyta; class Magnoliopsida; order Cornales; family Cornaceae; genus Cornus; species Cornus florida. Next base: position 51,862,113 of record NW_026775574.1, on the reverse strand, counting down.
ATTGTGGCATGGTAGAAAATATTGTTTTAATATGTTGATTAACATATATTAAATTTGGATTAATTAAATAAGAATTGCTCTTTTTAATTAATATTTATCTTTTGTGAAAGATTAAAGTGCATGGCCATACCTTGCATGAAATTAGGTTGTAGTATGCTTCTAAATTAAGTTTTGGTATGTTGTTTAACATACTTAAATTTGAGAGCATTTGGATAAGTATAAGAATCTAGAGATTTTAATTAAATTGATTAATTAAAATCTATTTAAGGGTTCCTTTTATTTAATTAAGTTTTTAACTTGATTTTAGTGAATGTATGTGTATACCATGCCATGTTGTATAACATGTATAAATAAGAGACCATTTGGTTGAGATATGAAACTAGGAGAAATTAATTAGGTTGTGTAATTAATTCCCGTTTCTTTTACGTTATTGACTGAATCATGAATTTGACATTGATAATATGTTTAAAGCATGATTTTGAACTTATAATGGATTTATGAGTTATGTTTCAATATTGGATTATATTGTTATACCATGTAACGAGTCGCACACTGAAGATTCGTCATGTGATGTTATTATAGCATGTAACGAATCGCGCTCTGAAGATTCGACATTGTCATCCTATAGTAGTTGTGGATTTAGAGCATGTATTGTGTGGTTTTGACCTACTTGTGTATGATGGTAGTTTCGTGTACTGTTTAATATGTATATAAGTTGTTAACTTATTTATTTTGGAGTCTTAGGACATTGGTAAGCTGAGATGGCTAGAGTTTAGCTCTAGTACGGGGACGTGAGTCCTCTAAGTCGTTGAGATAGCACGCACTGGGCGTTGTATGACCACGGGTTAATGCTCGGAATAACCATTGAGTCTCAGCAGAATTCCGAGTTAAGATGTCCAAGTCTTCCATTATTTGTTTTCGCATTCAATTCTAAGTTAGCAATCATGTTTATATTGTGACTTGTGGTTTTGGCTATTGGCGATTTTGATGTTGATAAGTACATCCATGTTTTATGATTTTAATAAATCATTTTGATATTGTTAAGTACATCCATGTTATACGATTTTAAAAAATCATTTTAATGTTGTTAAGTACATTCATATTTATGATTTTAATAAATCATTTTAATGTTGTTAAGTACATTCATGTTTATGATTTTTAATAAATCATTGTGAGCTTTTGATGTTGTTAAGTACATCCATGTTATATGATTTTAATAAATCATTTTAATGTTGTGAAGTACATTCATGTTTATGATTTTTAATATATCATTGTGAGTTTTTGATGTTGTCAAGTATATTCATGTTGTATTGTTCAAATGTAAATTAGGAATGATCCTATAGATTCATTTGGAACATAGACGTTAGGTGGCATTATCATTTATGTCGTTTTCGTTCTTTAGATTTCAAATTGATAACTTTGAGAATCTATGTTTGTTACTTTGAATAACATGCTCGTATGTTGTTTGAATTGCATGAATGATGTGATTTATGCTAGAAATGATCTTAGGTAGCTTAGGATGCTCCCTGAGTCTCACATTGACATAGACGTTAGGTGGAATGAACCACAATGATTAAATCATGCAAATTTGTAAAACATAGGTTGATACATGCTTATTTCCTACGAGTAGCTTTATGTTACTCACCCCTACGATACTGGGGCATATTTCAGGTACAGGATACGAGATTGGAGTTTTGCACTTGCTTTGGGTGAATTACAGAGTTGAAGTTTTTTTAGAAGCTTTCTTGTTCATATGCGAGTGTTGGCATATTTGGTTTTACCTATGAAATGTAATTTTTCTAACTTAGAAGTTTAACATGTTAAATGTTGTAAATGAATTGTAATAAGGCCATAGGCCATTGTAGCATGATTAAAATGTCATTTTACATTTGCGCGTATGCTCACATCATCATAAGGAAGCATTTAATGAAATTTGATTATGCAAAGGGGGGATTCAAATGACACTTAAGGTCCATTTTCAGAATTTGTGCATAGCAGGTTCATTCTCAGCATTTTTGCATTTTTCGGTTGACCGATGGGTTGTTTCGGTCGACCGAACCCCTTTGATATTTGATTTGAACAGTAATTCATCAATTCCAGTAGCCTTTTCAGTTTTCGGGGCTATTTCGGTTGACCGATGGGTCATTTCGGTCGATCGAAGTGAAGGTTCTTTTCCTTCTTTTTTTAAGGCCCATTTCAGCATACCGAAGCTCCATTTCAGTCGACCGAAATGGAGCTGTCTTGTGAGCTTTGGTTGGTCTGTTGCTCAGGCATGTTCGCTCCATTTGTTGTGTGTATAAAGACTTCGTTTACATCATTCAAGCCATTTTTGGTGTACTAGGTCTAGTTTGAACTAGATCTTGTTCTTTTGGTTGTCATTGGTGCTATAGGGTACTAATTGACCTTTCATTCTAGTTTTAGCTTCCGCATTATAGATCTGTTATCGAATCATTTTTCGGTTTATCACTGATGTACCAGGTTGAAAAACTTGGGCCGTCACAATGATGAGGAGATGTTTCTCTCCGATTCTAGTCCTTAGGTGGGGAGGAGACCCGCTTTTGCAGCCCAGCCTGAGAGTTCTTCTCAGGTTGAGATAAGAGCTTTACAGGCCAGGGTGGCTAAGCTGCAGGATGGTCAGACAGTGTTGCGTCAGATGTTGACAGCGCCACACTCCGTCCGACCCATCCACTTCTTCCGTTCCACCACCACCACCTATGGATTAGTTTTAGGACTTTTCTGTAGTTTTGATGACTAGGGCAGTTCTTTTTGCTGTACTTATTTCCATATAATGTATATCTACCCTAAGTATTTCTTTTTTAAAAAGCATTGTACTGATTTCAGATATATATACATGTTTTTTATGTTATTTTCCTTGTGTTTATTTCTTTATACTTACTCTATATGCTTGATACTCTGATGTGTGTTAGAGTTTATTGATTTTGCCAGGTACTACAGATTAAGTTTGGGGGTGATTTGATTAACAGCAAACCTGGGATGGTTTTGAGGAACCACTATGTTGAAGGAGGCGATGCTGGAAATTCATTTCTACTCACCTATACATTCTTTTGTCCTATCTTTCTAACTCTCTTTTGTTCTCACACATTGAGGACAATGTGCATTCTAAGTTTGTGGGTAAGGCTATTTGAATTTTTACAATTCTGTTAATTTTTGCTGGCACAAGGATATGGTCGCTATTTGATGATATAAGCATATGTTTGAGTTTGTTGATGATTATATACTCTGTTTATAGTTTGAAGTTGGTTAGAAATGGTTTGTATGCTAAATTATTATGAGAAGGAGTCCTTGAAAATTTTTGAAATCGGTTGGTAGCCTGTGGGTCACTCTGTTAGTATAATTGTTGTTTAATAATGCTAATCTCTAAGATGCTACACTTTGCACAATATTCAAACTTGCATGAAGTCTGTGGGGGTAGAAATTGGAAGTTTTGTTTTGTTTTGAGTTAGACTGAGATGATTAGGTAGATTTAATAGTTTTGATGATCGAGGCATTAAAAGAAAAAAATAGAGAATAATTGGTATGTATGCAACAAAAGAAAAAAATTCACCAATGTGGATGAAAAAAAAAAAAAAAAAAAAAAAACAGAGAAGAAAAATAGAAAAGGATCAAGTTCAGGTTTGTACTTAGATTGCTTGAGTGATTAAGTCCTTAGGGGTATGTTTTGACACCTAATGCCCTAAGATCGTCTGGTCTGGGAGTCATTGGCTGAAAGCTTGTTACATAAGGGGTTTAGGTTGCCTAGATTACTTGAACAATTAAGTCCTTATGGGTGTTTTAACACTTAATGCCCTAAGACCATCTGGTCTGAGAATCATTGGCTAAAAGATCACTACAAGGGGTAATTTAGAAAGCTTAATAAACCTGGACATTACACAAGTATCCTTTTTGAAAAAATGCATACAAAAAGAAAAGAAAATAATAAAAATGCCTTGGGAATTGGAATTTGACGAGTCTCTTATGAATTGAGGAATGACAAGGAATGAATAGAAGTATAGACAGGAAGCCACACGATGAATTGCAGGATCACTTTCAAAAATCATCTTTAGAGATTAAAATTATTGAATAAATGATTAATCTAATATGTGGGGACTATGGTTATTTAATTGAGATTGGAAGTTGAAAGTTTTTTTGATTGCATGATTGGTATACTCGCTGTAGTTGACTGATGAATGAACTGCAGGGATGATATGATTTGAAAATAGGTTTGAATAAGCTTATGGTGCATTAAAGGCATTGATGTGAGAAGTTTGTGGGTATCTTCACTGGAAACCCTCACAAGACTATAACTCATCCACTAGGGGTAACCTAGGGGTTTAAAGGCTTGTTGCATAGTCTAAATACAACCGTGATTCCCATAAAAACGGTTTTTTAGTTCTGTATTGCTAAGGGACTAGCAATATGTAAGTTTGGGGGTGTGATGAGCGCTGAATATATGCATATTCGAGCCCCTAAGTATGTATATGTTAGGGCCTAAAGTGATACTTCTATCCATTATTTAAACTAATTTATGCTTAATGTGTATTTCAAGTACTTTCCCAGATAAATGGTGAAAACTGGGATTTATGTTGATATCGAAGCTTACCATCATTGCTGGTCGTTCAGAGCAAGCCAAGAGTTAGATTGGTGAAGTTTGAAGCAGTTGAAGCCTTATAGCTCGAGCCCAAGTGTTGAGGATTGAGTATTATAACAAAGGAAAGAAGTAAAGTCAACAAGGCCAAATGCTCGAGCATCAGTACCTTGATGCTTGAGCCTTACTGCAAAGATGCTCGAGCCTTACCACAAGGGTGCTTGAGCCTTAACCAAAGATGCTCGAGCATTGACCCTGAAGCTCGAGCATGAGGCGTCGGAAATAAATGAGTTGATTTTGGAATTGAAGGATGTGTTCCCTGACCTCGTGCATTACTTCCATGATTGAGCACTATCACCAAAGGATCGAGCATCAGTGCCTTGATGCTTGAGCAATGAGCCTCAGAAGCTCGAGCATGGTAATATAGTGATCGAGCAATGTTAAAGGAAAAAGATGCTTTAGAAAAATAATCTAAAGAAATTAGCTAAGTATCAATATAGTGATCGAGCACCATTCACTGAAGCTTAAGCATCCATCCAATAATGCTCGAGCATTTGTTCCTGAACCTAAAGCTCGAGCATCTGTTCCTGAAGCTCGAGCAATGCATGCCATGTTAGACTAAAAGATGCGGATTCCTTTCTTGAGCCGCCGTATCTCATCCCAGTTGGGCCAGAAGACCTAAAAGCCCACCAAATACATATTTTCTTCTATAAAAGAAGGCGAAAGCCTTGATAGAAGAGGTCCAGAATTTTAATCTCTTTTACGCTATTATTCAGAAGGCTGAAGGTGTGGTGGCTTTGAGGGTTCTTACAACCTTAAAAGTGCAGATCCCGAGAAGAGAGGTGCTGTCCATGATGAAGGAAATGAACTCAACACAGATGCTATCCAACCTTCTCATGAGTAGCTAATCCCTTTCTTAGGGCACTGATGTAACCTAACGTTATATTATGGTTTGATTGTTTTAACTCTGGGTTTATTTTAATATACATGTTTTCTTGATTATATGACTATGAGCACTTAGACAACTCAAGTGGTTTTTCATGTATTAGTAAACAATAAATTGTTATTACCTTGTCTTATATATAATAATTTATATTCTATTCTCAACCTACCTTGTTGTACGGTATGTGGCGGAGCCCTGCCGGACACAAGGATAGAGGTCATATAATGGTGTTCCAATGTATTTTGCAAATGAATGTTTTCATAATCTATGCTTAGGAAAGGTGGTTCATTCACACAGTAATTAAAGTAGGTAGAGTAGGTAGGTGAATAGGCCGCGCTAATCGCAGATAGGTTATAGCTAGCTAAATTTGTAAAAAAAAATTTCTTTAAACTTCGAACTGAACGAATCTTATTGAGTTCAGTTCATTTGAAAACAGAATTGGTTAAAATCCTAGAGTTGATCCAATTGACCATAGTATAACGATTGTGGTGAATTCAAAACCCTAAGATTTCCCATCTCTGATCATTTAATTTAGTTTAATTTGCTTTAGTTAATATTTCGTTTAATTCAAATTTGTTAAATCGTGACAACCAACAAACTCAATAATCAAGTTTTCTGTAAATCATGCGACTAATTTAAAGACTAATATAAATCATATCTCTTTGTGGGTTCGACATCCTCTTTGCATAGAGCTATATCCTACACGATATCGTACGATTGCGAGAGACATATCAATGTGTATATTTGATTCTAAACTTGTAATGTGTGCCTAAGCACACTTTTTGATTCTCAGTTTATGTATATGATATCTGGCCAAGGGCCGAACTTCTTTTGGAATTTCATATATGTCATGGATGTTAGATTTGTCCTTAATGAGAATATATGAAAAAACATGCGTTTTAGTATGTTATTTTGCACTGGAGTGTGCATTGTGTATGAAATTCATCCTGTAGCACTCTTTTAATATGTATAAGGTGTAGCCAAGGGTTAAACACCATTTCATTTTTCTTTATATGCGATGGTGTCGTATTTCATTCTTTTTAGGCAATTTTATGAAAAATTGAGGTTTGGGAGGTCATATTTTGCATTGGGGATATTTTGAGGCTGTAGGCCATTGTAGCACATCTAAAATTTCATTTTACGTATGCGTGCATGATCATATCTCACAAAACTCTTAACTTTCAACTTTTGACGTATTTTTGGGCGATTTTATGTATTTTTATGAAAAATTCATGTATTGTGTATGTTTCAAGCTTCTCTTTTGATTTAGCATGTTGTGTATGCTAGAATGAGGCTAGGAAATGTTTTTAAACATGTTTTGGATCAATTGGGATACTTACATAGCATCAAGGTTGGGCCGGTTGAGTTTTGCACACATTGCAGCAGCTTTTTAATTGTTGCAGCAGATGTGTCGGTCGGCTGATGAGGACCATCGGCCGGCTGACAAGCCTCGAGGGTCCATTCCAGTAGGCTTTTTGTGAAAAACTTTGTTTTAGCCAGCTGACGATTGGGGTTTGGCAGATCGATCTTCCTTGGAGCCTTCTATTTTCATGTCACGACCCGAATTTTTTTCTAAATAAAATTCCTCGATTTATTCAAATCAAAATACATTAGTATTATACTCCCAGGATCTTAAAAGAAATATCAATCAAATTTCCTCAATTAATTAAGACAACATCTCAAATTAATTAAATTGATGCTAAATCAATTTCCTCAAATAAATACATAGAAATATCTAAATTAAATAATTTAATTCCTCAACTCCTACTCTTCCACCTAATCCCGTAATTAGCGATCCAAGCTTATCGTTTTTCTTGAATTCGGCTGGTGCATCACCTTTGCACGATATATATATATATATATATATATAACAATTGAGAATCAAACCCATTAAAATATCAACTCATTAACACCATGGGACCCGCCCACCATTTACCATTTCAATTTTTGCTTTCTCTCCTTCCACCAACTATCAACTGATACATTATATATATAAATCATAAATCTACTACTGCAACATAAACCAAATCAACCAATTTCTCTCACAAGTGGGTCCCGCCTAATCAAACCCATTTCTTTCCCTTGTATTTTCGGATGGCTGGCAGTAAGTTCATGTCACCATTCTGCATTATATATATATATATATATATATATATATATATATGCAACAAAAATTAAATCAACTCCTTCACATAATTCAAGCGGGACCCACACCATACCATCATCATAATTCTCATTTTTGCTTCTCAAATTTCGTCCCCTCTTTCATCTGACACCACAATTGCCAAAAAAATGTATATATATCTTATATATACAATTGTAATAAAAACCAAAATCCAATCAACCCATTAAAATCTCAATCGGTAAATCTCCAATTTAAAACTAACAGTCAATCTTAACAATTAAAAATCATTAGATAAAATAAAATTTAAATCTTAAAAATCCAGGTTGTTACATTCTCCACCACTTAAAAAGAATTTCGTCCCGAAATTCAGATCCAACAATTTTCGCATATTTGAAAACATCAAAAGTAATAAAACAAAATTCAAAAATTTTTCTTACCCCAGGCGATGTGACATTCAGTGACATGAAAAATATTGTGGCAGCTAACCGTGCTAGTTACCCGCCCACACACTCCGTAACCGTTGTGGTAACTAGACGATACCGTCACCCGCCCACAAAATAAAACCAATAGTAATCTAGTAGACCATTTCAACCGACCCAATACAAATATCTACCGACACTAGCCCATTTCCTGCTCACCTAACGACTAAATATCTCTCCAATTCACTTTACAGCACACAAAATACATGTACACATTCCACTTGGTCAAAAGCAAAAAGGCTAGTCATCATCACCTTACCATTTTCAATCTTATTTACCATTTCAATTTTTGCTTTCTCTCCTTCCACTAACTACCAACTGATACATTATATATATAAATCATAAATCTACTACTGTAACATAAACCAAATCAACCAATTTCTCTCATAAGTGGGTCCCGCCTAATCGAACCCATTTCTTTCCCTTGCATTTTCGGATGGCTGGCAGTAAGTTCATGTCACCATTCTTCATTATATATATATATATATATATATATGCAACAAAAATTAAATCAACTCCTTCACATAATTCAAGCGGGACCCGCACCATACCATCATCATAATTCTCATTTTTTCTTCTCAAATTTCGTCCCCTCCTTCATCTGACACCACAATTGCCAAAAAAATGTATATATATCTTATATATACAATTGTAATAAAAACCAAAATCCAATCAACCCATTAAAATCTCAATCGGTAAATCTGCAATTTAAAACTAACAGTCAATCTTAACAACTAAAAATCATTAGATAAAATAAAATTTAAATCTTAAAAATCCGGGTTGTTACATTTCAGCTTCCCTTGAACAGCTTTGTTGTACCAACTTTGGAGAATCATATCTCACTTGTTTTAAATCCAAATTGGAGCGTTCTTGAGTCTAAATTCAAGAGCTTGAAGTTAGATTTCCAATGGTAGATTTCCAATGGTACCAACCACTCATCAAAAATACATCTATAGTGGGAGTTATTCCAGTTTTAGTGAGATAGGTTCGTGGTATCTCCTAAACGGAGAAGGCCACCTTGTTTTAATTTCATATCTTTTCCATTCGGAATCAAACTCAGGCAATTCTTGAGTCTAACTTCATTTATTTTTCGTTGTCTTTCCAATGATGTGCACAGTGGCACCCATTTCAGTGTGAAATGACCATTTTTCCCTAGGATCATTTCGTATCGGGTTTGACATTCTTGCTTCATTGCTTAGCTCAATTGAGTTCCGTAACTTCATAGGGAGTGATTTTAGGGCCTTAGTAATGATTTACATCTCTAGAGGCCATTTTGCTTCTTTTGCTTCCGCATTTTGGATCCGTTATCGGGTTATCTTTTGGTCATCTCTAACGCACAGGATTTTACAAAAACTTGGGCCGTCACAAGATCCTTGCAGCCATTTCCTGTACCGAGGTAGAAATGAGAGAGCATTTTCATGGATTTAGTTGAGGGATTGCTGATTTTACACAAGGGTCACGATTCTGGTTGGGATATTGGTTAATGGATAACTTAAATCAGCTTAATTCTTATCCATTTCAAACTGGTAGGAAATCAGTTCATATGAATAAAACGGATTATGAGATGACTTAAATGAATCGAAATGGTGATTTACACTTTGCATTAAGTTCCATCTGGTAGAAGGGAATATGGAAGTGGATGCTTTCAACAACCAATATGATATTTAAATCTTTCGGTTAGTTGTTGATTATTAGTTGAAGTTTTTAGCATGTGTAATAATAACATTTACTATTACCAAAGTATTTAAGGACGTTAACTTCAAATACCGGAGCTAACCCTGGATGAGGTAATACCTTAGTCGGATAGAGTTTAAGGTACTGTAGGAGGTTTAGTCGATTTTGTAACTGGTGTTATGGAGGTTGGAGTGACTGAAATGTAAAATTCATAATTTTATGGTGTACTCAGATGTTTATAAGTTACATAAAGACATCCAATGTTAGTTTTGGTGAGCCGGTACAAATAGGAGTACGTTAATCAGATATTAGAAAGGTGAAAAATTGATAATCAGATATTGTTGGAGATTTTTGCCACTTCCTATATCAAAATAGGAGTAGGATTAATCAGGAGTGGATGGTCGATAGGAATTATCGACATTGAATTGGAAGTTTTTCCATATGGGATATGATTGATGGATTGAGTAAGTTTGCTTAGGAACATTAATTAGAGTAATGTTCACTTTGGCATTTCATATCATTTCTACATTACACTGATAATGGAGTACGTTATAGCATGTGGATATCCATTATCGTGGATGAAAAATGCTATTTCAAAGGAATTTTTTGAAGATATTGGAGCAGCAACTTTGCTTCATATATCTAGACGGGGGATTTGATCGAGAAATTATATTTGATAATGGAGGATATGCTTGGGACATATATCCTAGGTTTTTATGGATAATTGGAAGTGTTTACTTCGCTTTTCAGATTTTTGTCTGTCATATTGTTGGCACAAGGAGGTTCGTGTGACAATGTTTGAGCTTTTGTATATTATATAGTGCAGACCACTCACCTGTTGGTTTGAAATGGTAGCATGAGTTGTACAATCCGACCATGACTTCATTTAAAGATTAGTCGGAGAGAAATACTTTCCTTTGTAATGGTTTGCGCGTGGTTTGGAGGCAGCAACAGATTTTCATAAATCGTTGAACTCGTATACTAGAATTTTCTAGCAAGAGGTAGTTTGCTAGAGTTGTCTTCCATATAGGAAGCAGGTTAATTTTTGGAGGAAGGTCAATTTTACTTATTAAATTAACTTTTTGCAGATTATGTATATCATTTAAGGTAGTAGCCTATAATTTTGCATTATCATATCATTAGCACGGTGTGCATATGAGTCTTGTACATATATACTATGGAACTTGGAGGATTATGGATCGTACCCTTATATAAATATTGGGTAGGGTTGAGTTGTCGTTAGATACAACTTATGTGGAGTACGATTAATGTGTTTCTTAAATATAGGAACCATAAATTTTATTTGATGCTTCGGATTATAGTGGAGCCCATATATAGAGGCAGAGTCCACATGAAACAGAAATGAATTTAAAATAAAATAATTTAGAGTTTTGTGAATTCTGAGGATGGAAATCCTTTTGTTAAAGGGGAAGAATGTAATACCCCTAATTTTCAAAAGGATATAAAAGGGATTTAATTATTTATTTTATTGTATTTTATGTGCTTACTTGGCTCTATGCTTATGTGGCTAGATGATTATATACTTATTTATTTCAATTGCTTATGTCATTTATTTAATTGAATTGGGTGTTTTGCTTGCTTAAATGATGTGTGGTTTAATTGTAATTATTTATTAGGATTAAATGATTTAATTGTTTTATGTTTTATTTTATTTTCATTTAAAAAGGAATAGATTTGGATAGTAGTAATGGACTAACCCAATGGGTCGCATAGACTACTTGGATAGGAGGCTAATGGGTACAATTATTTACTCATGGATGGAGGTACATATATATATATGGGTATATATGTATATAAGGAGATTATAATAATAATAATAATTTTTAATAGTTAATAATAATCAATATAGTCAGTATATATATAGTTATAAGTTAATTATTATATATATTATATATATATGTCTATGTATCATGTTAGACATTGGCTATATATATATGCATATTGTTTTTATTTTCTTTTTTTCTTTGATTGTTTTCTCTATTGGCAGACTTGTTTTACATATAGGATTATGGTTTGATTTGTAACCTATATATATACACTAGTATAAGTCTGTGAGAGGAGGCTAGGTTTTATGTACATGATATATTATACCTGGAGAGGGAGAGTTTTACAAAGAGAAAAAGAGGAAACTGAGAGAGAGAAGAAACTAGGGTTTGGTCAAGAATCAAGGACCGAGCCAAGGAAGGAAGTTGGGGGCTTGCTCATAGACTAGGACCGAGCAGTAGAGAGCGTTGATGGCAATCAAAGTCACCAAAAAACCTAGGAAGAAGACGATTGGAGTTTTCAAACCGAAACCTTATAGACAAGTTCTTCTCTTACTCCTTCCTTTAGACTTCATATTCTATAAAGGCCTAAGTTAATTCTAAGAACTAATTAGACTTTAATTGATCATGTATGCATGCTTAAAATTGATTTTATGTTTTGTTTTGTGTTCTTGATTAATCTTGAATTAAATGGCACAATAGTTTGTTTTAAACTGTGTTTAAGATGCATATTTACTTCATATAATTATCAGGAATGATTTGGTACATAGTTCAGAACCTTAGGACCTTTAACAATAGAGAACAGAGGGGTTGAAGGTCGTCGGAGATGGAGAAGGTGGGTTGTAACTGGTCGAGAGCCAGCTCCCATGGGGAGAGAGCCGGCTCTTTCTACAAGAAATCACAGCTCTCAGAGGAGAGAGCCGACTCTACAGAGAAAAGAGCTGGCTTCCTTAGGCCGAGATTCGGCTCTCTTTTGGAGAGAGCCGGCTCTATGATGGTGAGAGCCGTCTCCTTGTTAGAAGGAGCCAGCTCCTTTGCTGGAAACTCACCTATGCGTAGGTTTTTACTACTATGGTTGGAATTTGAACTTCTAGGGTTGCTTTGGAAGGTCATGGGGGTTTTAAATAATTTTAAATGAGTAGATTAAAATCCCAGAATGCTTAATTTGTGCTCTTATGCTAATAATTTGAACAATATGGAATTTTAATGAAATTGGTATATTGTTAATGGATAATTTCATTGTTTAATATAATTTTGGCAATTTAACTGGATAATATGTGATTTTTATCATATAGTAGCAGTATAATATAATCATGGATTATTTCTGATGTTATTATATTAAATATTATTTGGTATGAAATTTTAATTAAATTTGCATATTGGTAATGGAGGATTTAATTACTTTGAACTATTTCAGCAAGTTAAATGGAGATTATATGATTTTAATCTTGTGTTGGTTGCATAATATGATTCATTATATCTATTTATTATTGTGCTTATTCCCGGATTTATTGATGTATTATTTTATTTCTTTCATTAATAATTGGATTGTATGGATGTAATGCACCGGTATGGGACCTTGGCATTCTACGGACGGATTAACTTATGAGTTAAGTCCTACCTATTTTTATGTAAAGGGATGGGTTAACTAAGAGAATGTTAAGTCCTACCTATATTCAAGTTAGATCAGCTAAACAAGTTGAATGGCTTATAGAGGATTATTTGTAGAGGATTAAGTGTAGATGATTACTTATAGTTAGATATAATGGATTTTATATATTATTAAGGTGCCATAATAGGAGCTTGAGTCTCAGGATCATGGTTAGGGTGTGTATATTGCCAGGGATGTGTAGCTGGATATAGTGGTTCGTTATGTACCCTAGTAGGTCTAGGTACTCATGCCCACTATGTGTGTGTTTTGCATGTTGCCTATTATTCAGGTTGAGGTCGCCCCATAGTTCAGTGAGGTTCCATAGTGTGTGTATATATATATATATAAGGACTATATTAGTTATTTGTTGGATTGACTAGGATGTATACGTGTATCAGGTCTTTGCTTGGACTATAGTAGAGTAGAACTTGTTTGTGGGCTTGACCCACTATTATTTTTTAGGTGTTCGTCAAGAGTAGAGGTTGTTTGTGCTGAACAGGGATCAGTCTACTTCACTCTTCCGGATTATCTATGTTAGTCACTAATTGACTCTAGAGGGGGGTAAATAGAGTCAATGGGCAATTTTTGTAATTTAAAGTTTATTTCCAACTAAATAGAATGCAATAACACAATCGAAATATTCAAGCAATATAAGCACAAGTAAAGATGATAGAGATAGGAAATTACAAATAGTGACTCAGCGATTTAGCGAGGTTCAGAAGCTCCTACTCCTCGGCTCAAGGTCCTCCCTTGAGGCTTTCCAAAATCACTAAAGTTCCTCCTTAATGATGGAGAGCAAACCGTCAATTGAAGCAAGACTTTACTTCTCTTCCTTGCTAGGAGAATAGCCTTCTCCTAGGTTTTGCTTTTGGGTCACACCAACCCTTACAAGATTGTAGAGATATACAAATAAAGATTCTAATATTGTTTCTCTCTCTCTTTCTAGAAGTTATTACAAGAATAAATCTCACACTAAAATAAGTGGATTAAATAAATGAAGCTCTAGTCTCTGAACTGATATGAGAGATGATAAGCGCCGAATATTGTATATTCAAACGCCCTAAATTACATTAACAAAGTCCAGTTATTAATTATTTTATGTAGATTAACTCCATTTGCATGTTTTTATGCATTTTCAGGTTGAAGTGCAAAAAGGAAGTGATCGGTTGGTCAATTAACATCAACCTTCGCAATAGCACGAATCATTGTAAAATAGGGCTATTGGTCGGGTAAGTCGAACCACTGGGACTGCGCTAGTCTATGGCAACCTAAGAGTCTAGATTACTTTTAGAATGATGAGGGGCTATATAGAGTTTTGTTGGTTTGTCACTTAGTCACTAGAATTGAAATGTGCTTAAAGAAATAAATGCAAGGAATTTAAGAAGAAGAAGTCTAGCAAAGGAGGTCTAGGGAAGTGAATTCACCACCAATCCTATAAACATACTAAATTTCTATTAACTTGGGAAACAATTTCACTACATGGCAATGATATGTAGTAATACTAGATTGCTACATTATCCTCAAGAAAATCATAGGATCAAGATTTAAGTATAATCCCTCAAAGAGCCACATGCTAGAACTACCTAGATTAGGGTGTAGCCATAACATGCTCACTAAGCTAGGGACCATCAAACCCCTTAATCACTATGGTAATAGCACATGAAGTCAAGATACAAGATTAATCCATCAAAAGGAAGTCTTAAGCTATGGATTAACAAATTTCTCATACAACATGCCTTTAAACCCATTTCACAATTTCATTTCCATTCTCACTATGAAGATGCAAGTTATATAATCATGAGAGGATAAAATCTAAGACAAGATAAGAACTCAACATGATCATTTATAGGCATTGAAATCCATTACAACAAGTGTAAGTGCTCTAAATCATGAAACTACCATGTACATGAATCATTCCCCAAATTAGATGAAATTAAAGCATGCTTACAAGAGAGAGCTTCATCACCTCCCTAGATGGAGGTTTAGTTATCCATGGATACAAAAATGGAAGAAGGAAGCTTGGAAGAATAAGCCATTTTCGAGCTCCCTTCCTTTGGCTTCAAGAACACCCCCTCCTTGCTCTCTTCTCTCTCCTCTAATCTTGTAAAATGAAGCTCTATCCTATTGTGTGGCTTCCCTCTCTTATCTTCTAGAGATAAGGCTCTAGAAACCCCCACCAACCAACATCTCCAACCAACCATTAAAGAGGGAAATTAGAATTGAGGAACCCAAGATGCAAGTGGCTGAAAATGGGCCATTTCCGGATGCAATTCTGCCCTAAGTTCGAGCACTCGAAATAAGGGCTCGAGCACTCGAAATTGGAGCAGAATGCTCCATTCTTGCCTTGCTCCGCCCAGACCTACTTCGGTTAAACAGCCATAACTTTGCGCTCCGAACTCCGAATGATGAACCGTTTGAAGATTTAGAAAGCTAATTCAGAGCTCTAAATATTTCATGTTTTGGTGGAGATCCAATTCTCAAGGATGGTTGGTCGAAAATGAAGATCAAGGCAGAATTTCATTGCTGCCAGGCAGTTCTGCGCACCTCTGGTAACAAGGCCATAACTCTCTGCTCCGAGCTCCGAATGACAAACCGTTTGAAGATTTAGAAAGCTAATTCAGAGCTCTAAATCTTTCATGTTATGAGGGAAGTCCAGTTCTCGAGTTTGGAAGGTCAAAATGGCGAGCAAAGCCCAGGTTCTACTGCTGCCAGAATTCAGCATTGGCACCTTTTGTTGCTCAAGATTCCACAAGGCCTTATTCTTGTTCCATTTTGGCCAATGAACCTGAAAATGCATAAAAACATAGAAATGAAGATAATCTACATAAATTAACATACAACGGACTTTACTAATGCAATTTAGGGCGCTTGAATATACAATATTCGGCGCTTATCAGGAAGCAAAAATGAGGCCTTGTGGAATTTTGAACAAAAAGGATGCCATTTCTGATTTTCTGGCAGCGGTGATCCTGACTTTTGTCGCCATTTTCGACCTAGCAAACTCAAGAACTAGACTTCCATCATAAAATTAAAGATTTAGATCTCTGAATCAGCTTTCCAAATCTTCAAGTGGTTCATCATTCGGAGTTTGGAGCAGAGAGTTATGATCTTCATAACAGAGGTGCGCAGAACTGCCTGGCAGCACTGATGTACTGCCTTTCTCCCCATTTTCGACCAACCAGACTTGAGAATTGGGTCTTCATCAAAACATGAAGTTTTTCAAGCACTGAATCAGCTCTCCAAATATTCAAATAGACCATCATTCGGAGTTCGGCGCGCAAAGTTATAGCAGTTTTACCAAAATAGGTCAGCGCTGAGCAAGAGGAGCATGTTGCACATTGCACTAAGTTAGAGTGCTCGAGATCACCAAGCGAGTGCTCGAAAATCAGGCAGAATGCCCTTCGGAAATGGCTCATTTCAGCCCACTTGCACATTGGTTTCCTCAATGCCATCTTCCTTCTTTATGAAGTGGTTGGAGGTGTTCCTTGGAGGAGAGAGGGTGTTGTTGGAGCATAAAAAGCTACCCAAGGGCCACACATTAGGGAGCTTGATCTTTAGCAAGATAGAGGAGAGAGAAGAGAGCAAGGAGAAGGGTGTTCTTGAGTGCTACAGTAGGAGCTCGAAAATGGAGATGAGGATGATGCTTCTTCCTTCTTCTAGCTCACCAATGGGCAACTAAACCTCATCTAGGGAGGTGATGAAACCCCTCCCTTGTAAGCATGTGTTAGTATAGTTTATTTTTGGGGATTACAATGTATTTTTGATAGTCTTTCCATGATCAAGAGCCTCATTTTTGTTGTCATGAATGTTGAATGTTTATAAATGATTATTGTGAGTTATTCATCTTGTCTTGGATGGTTGCTTTTCTTAATCATATTGCTTGCACTTCATTGGTGACAATGGAAGTTAGATCATGGAATGGTTTTAATGGCATGGAGTTGGAGAACCTAGATAGTTCATGGCTTAGGGTTTCCCTTTGATGGTCTATACTTGATTCTTAGCTTTATGTGCATTCACCATTTAAATTAGGGCTTGATAATCCTTGACTTAGTAAGCATGTTCTAAGCTACATTTTAGTTTAGGTAGTTGATCATGTGAACCTTTGATGGTTTATTCTTGCCTTTCTATTTAAATGAACTTCTTAAGGATATTATAGCAACCTAGTATTGTTATGTATCATGACTATCATATATGTTGTTTTTCCCTTAAATTAATCTTAACCTAGCATGTGTATAGGGATGGAGGTGGATTCATTTCCCTAGCCTTCTTTACTTGTACTTCACTCCCTTGAATTCTTGCAATTTATTATTTTATGCACTTTTAATTTCCTAGCTTAAGTGACATCCAACAAAACCTCTATAAACCCTTCATCATTCTAAGAATGATTCTAGACATTTAGGTTGTATTAGACTAGCGCAGTCCCTGTGGTTCAACTTACCCGACCAATAGCCCTATTTTACAATGATTCGTGCTATTGCGAAGGTTGATGTATAGTTGATCAACCGATCAATTTTTGGCGCCGTTGCCGGGGACTGCAAATGGTTTAGCAACCAAAGTTTAGGGTTAATTTTAGTTTGATTGTGAATATTGTGTCTTATGAATATTCCTTGTGTGTTTTGATCATCTTTGTGTTGTAAGATTCTAGGGACTCGGAGCTCGCCGTGGGATTGCTAGCAAATTGTAAGTCTAGAGGACCCCAGGTAAGTCTCTTGACTTCTAGTTTCGCATTGTGAATATTGTGTATGTGTTTAATTTAGTTGTGAAGCCCTTGTCGAGGCTCTTAACTTGTTTATATTGTGTGTTCAAGCATCAGTCCTTGTCGTGGCCATTTACATTTTCTGTCTTGATAATTGAGGAGAAAGGGAACATCGTATGTGGAGTTGTGGTTGATGAATTGCTTTGTTGAGTATATGCTTTGTTGTTGATGTTCGGTCGTAGGTCACTTTCCTTACCCACAATCGATTCTCCCATTGATATTAACTCTCTTGAAAGAACTCTTAGATGGAACCTTAGGGAACCCACTCTTATAAGGGACCTTGGAACTGAATTCAATATAATGGGGGATAACGTAGGAAATCCGGGGAATGAAAGGGCTGATATTCCTAATATCGAGCCAATGACTCTTAGAGATCATTTCATCCCTACCATTTATGCTTCTCCATCTTGCATAGTGATGCCAAACATCGATGCAGCTCAATATGAGATCAAGTCGAGTACCATTCAAATGCTTCCATCATTTCATGGCTTTGATAATGAAGATCCATATAAGCATCTTGATGAGTTCCTTGAAATCTATTCGACCATCCAGTTGAGAGGTTTTCCGGACAATGCACTTCATCTCCATCTTTTCCCATTCTCCCTAAAGGATAGGGCAAAATATTGGTTGAACTCCCTCGCTCCCAACTCTATTACTTCTTGGGCTTAATTGCAACAAGAATTTCTTAAGAAGTATTATCCGGTGAGTAAAACCAACCAAATGAGGCGTTCCATTCTAAGCTTTTCTCAAGTTGATGGAGAACAACTCCACGAGACTTGGGAAAGGTTACAAGATCTTCTTCGGAAGTGTCCTAATCATTTGATCCCAAAATGGCAATTAGTGCAAGCTTTCTATGCTGGCTTGACCGAAACCCATAGATTCATGGTTGATTCTTCTTGTGGTGGGATGTTCATGTCCAAGAATGCGGATGAGGCTTGGACCTTACTTGAGAATTTGAGTGAAAATTCACTTCAACACAATTCTCGTAGGTCTCCGACCGCAACCACTCCAAACAACACCAACCCTTGTCAACCAAAGTCAATAAGGGAGGAATCATCTCAAGTGGATGCCATCGCTCATAAATTCTATCAATTGATGGCACCACATCTTCCTCCTTCATTGTCTCAAAATTCGGCAAGTTCAGTTTGTGCTTCATGTACTAGTCCATTCCATCTCTCGGAAGATTGCCCCACACCGGAGCAATTTCCTAGTCCCAACCAAGAGCAAGCTAATGCTATGTTCTCGCGGCCCGGGAACAATCCATATTCCAACACCTACAATCCGGGTTGGCGAGATCATCCGAATTTCTCGTGGCGGCAACAAGCCCTACAGAATTCCCAATTCCAAAACCAAGGGCGGTAAAATCAGCCCTCTTCTCAATATCAAGGTAGACCTTTCCAAGCCTCTTCAAGCTACCGTCCTCCTTACAATCCAAATGTCTCCAACCAACCTCCTGTGTGTCCAACTGACGAGATAGTAGCTGCAAACAAGCAAATGATGGAATAATTAAATAAGCAAATAATGGATGCCAACAAGCAACTCTTGACATCCTTGCAGCCTACTCTCCAAATGGTTCACTCTCATACTCAATCCATAGCTAATCTCGAAAATCAAGTGGGCCAAATAGCTAACTCGGTGAATCAATTGCTTCAAAAGGACAAGGGCAAGCTTCCCTCTCAACCTTTTGAAAATCCTAGAGGAATGCATGTGATTGACGAAACCCCTCCTCCGAGTGGGCCGACTCATGAACAAGTTCAAGCTATCACCACCCTTCGGAGTGGTAGAGTGGTGGACAACAAGGTCGATGGAGACAAAAGTGAGGAAGTTTCTCCATTGAAAAATCCAAATTCAAGCTCTTCTAATCCAAATTCTTGTCCCAATACCATTCACGGAAATCCCACACATGTCTCCCCAAATGTGGAAACTACTTATGAGCCAAAAGCTCCGTTTCCTCAACGTCTTCAAGAGTCGACACATTTTGGGAACAAGAATTGTAAAATTCAAGACATGTGGGAAGTTTTCAAGCAAGTGAAGATTAACTTGCCCCTGTTGGATGCTATCAAGCAAATCCCTCCCTATGCAAAATTTCTCAAAGATTTGTGCACTCAAAAGCACACTTCTAAAAATCATTTGCCAAAAAAAGTGAGGTTGACTGAAAATGTTAGTGCTATCATTCAGCACAACACTCCCCCGAAGTATAAGGATCCGGGTGCCCCCACAATCTCGTGCGTCATTGGTGACAGCAAAATCGAGAGGGCCCTCCTTGACTTAGGAGCTAGTGTGAATTTAATTCCATACTCGGTCTACCTACAACTTGGTTTGGGAGATCTTAAGCTGACTTCCGTGGTTTTGCAACTTGCCGATAGATCGGTCAAGCATCTACGAGGTATTCTTGAGGACGTTATCATCAAAGTGGACAAATTCTACTTCCCGGTAGATTTTGTGGTTCTTGATACGGAACCAGTCCATGACCCAAAAAAGCACATTCCCGTGATCCTTGGTAGGCCATTTTTAGCTATGGCTAATGCATCAATTAATTGCCTAACCGGGGTGATGGACATTGCTTTTGGAAACATGCAAGTCAAACTCCACATCTTTCATGCAACTCAACATCCCTCCAATGAGGATGATTATTTTCTTGTGGATGTCATTGATGAAGTGGTCGAAGAATCTCTCCCCTTCATCCTAAGCAAAGATCCCCTTGAAACTTGCATGTCTCATTTTGACTTCTCAAACTTTGATGTTGATCAAGCCATTCAAGAAGTCAATTCCTTGCTTGATATTAATGCTATCATGGATGTACCTCCTTGGAAAATTCCAAAAGAACCACTTCCCCAACTTTCCACCACTCCTCCGGTCCCATCATTGTTATCTCCGCCACAACTTGAGCTTAAGCCGCTCCCGGCCCATCTCAAGTATGTGTTCCTTGGTCCAAAGCAAACCCTTCCGATCATTATTGCCTCGAACCTTCAAAAAGACCAAGAGACCAACCTTTTAGCGGTGCTCCAAGAACATAAAGAAGCTATTGGTTGGACAGTGGCGGATTTGAAAGGAATTGACCCCTCCATTTGTATGCACCGCATTCATATGGAGGATGACGCAAAGCCTACTAGAGAGGTCCAGCGCCGGTTAAATCCAAACATGAAGGAAGTGGTCATGAAAGAGGTGATCAAATTGCTAGATGCGGGAATCATCTATCCTATCTCTGATAGCAAGTGGGTGAGCCCCACACAAGTTGTCCCCAAGAAATCCGGGCTCACCGTTGTTGAAAATTCAGCGGGCGAGCTCGTGCCACAACGAACCACCACCGGGTGGCGTGTGTGCATTGACTATCGCAAACTCAACTCATCAACTAGGAAGGATCATTTCCCACTCCCATTTATTGATCAAATCCTAGAAAGGTTAGCCGGCCAAAGCTTCTATTGTTTTCTTGATGGTTATTCCGGCTATAACCAAGTGGCCATCGCCCCCTAAGATCAAGAGAAAACAACATTCACATGTCCCTTTGGTACTTTTGCCTATCGATGCATGCCTTTTGGTCTATGCAATGCACCGGCAACGTTCCAAAGGTGCATGATGTCCATATTCTCCGATATGGTTGAAAGGTTCTTGGAAGTTTTCATGGATGACTTTTCCGTATTTGGCTCCTCCTTTGACTCGTGTCTCAAAAATTTATCTCTTGTGCTCCAAAGATGCAAAGAGACGAATCTCATTCTAAGTTGGGAGAAAAGCCACTTTATGGTCCAAGAAGGCATTGTTTTAGGACATGTCATTTCTAAGCGGGGAATCGAGGTAGACAAGGCAAAAGTTGAGTTAATCTCTAATCTTCCTCCTCCGAATTCCGTCCGTCAAATCCGTTCTTTTCTTGGCCATGCCGGATTCTATCGTCGCTTCATCAAAGATTTTAGCAAAATCTCACGGCCCTTGTGTAATCTCTTAGCCAAGGATGTTCCGTTCAATTTTGATGACGCTTGCATGGAAGCTTTCATCAAACTTCGCATTCTCCTCTCCTCTGCCCCGATCATGAAACCCCCTAATTGGTCTCTTCCCTTTGAGATCATGTGTGATGCATCCGACTATGCATTAGAGGCGGTTTTGGGCCAACGTGTGGATAAACTTCCGCATGTCATTTATTATGCTAGCAAAACTCTCTGCGATGCCCAATTGAACTACACCACCACTGAAAAAGAATTGCTAGCTGTGGTGTACGCCTTGGATAAATTTCGCTCCTATCTTTTTGGCTCCAAGGTCATCGCCTTTTCAGATCATGCCGCTCTTAGGCATTTGTTAGCGAAAAAAGAGACAAAACCCCGCTTAATTCGATGGATCCTCTTACTTTAAGAGTTTGACATTGACATCCGGGACAAAAAAGGGACCGACAATGTTGTCGCTGATCATCTCTCTCACTTACTTATTGAGAAATCTTCAGAATTTGCAGCCATCCGTGATTCCTTTCCGGATGAGCAACTTCTTCAAGTTTCACATTCTACTCTTCCATGGTTTGCGGATATTGTCAATTATCTTGCGGTTGGCAAAATTCCAGCTCACTGGTCCAAACAAGAGAGGGACCGGTTTTTCTCCCAAGTCAAGCATTTCTTTTGGGAAGATCCGGAATTATTCAAGTATTGCCCAGACCAAATCATCCGGCGATGTATTCCTGAAACCGAGGCCACAAGCATTTTAAATTTTTGCCATACTCTTGCTTGTGGAGGCCATTTCAGTGCCAAAAAGACCGCTAACAAAATCCTTCAAAGCGGATTCTTTTGGCCTACCTTGTTCCGGGATGCATACAATTTTTGCAAATTGTGTGAACGATGTCAAAAACTTGGATCCATGTCCCGAAGAGACATGATGCCCCTCACCAACATTTTAATTGTTGAAATTTTTGATGTGTGGGGGATTGACTTCATGGGACCATTTCCATCTTCTTATGGCTATGAGTACATCCTTGTAGCGGTGGATTATGTGTCTAAATGGGTTGAAGCCGCGGCTACCAAAACCGATGATCATAAAGTCGTGATCCATTTCATTCAATCTCACATCTTTAGTCGTTTTGGTACGCCCCGAGCAATCATTAGTGATGGCGGATCTCATTTCCGAAATCGTTATCTCAAATCCGTCCTTGCTAAGTATTCAGTCATTCATAAGGTTGCTACACCTTACCACCCTCAAACGAGTGGTCAAGTAGAGATTTCTAACCGGGAGATTAAGCACATTTTAGAAAAAACGGTTAGACCGGACCGCAAAGATTGGTCATTAAGGCTAAACGATGCACTTTGGGCTTACCGGACAGCTTATAAGACACCCATTGGCATGTCACCATATCGACTTGTCTTTGGCAAAGCATGTCATCTCCCGGTAGAATTAGAGCACCGTGCTTATTGGGCCGTAAAAAGGTTCAATTTTGATCTCAAACAAGCCGGCTCCAATCGTGCGTTGCAATTAAATGAACTTGAGGAATTGCGTAATGACGCGTATGAAAACGTAAAAATTTACAAGGCAAAGACTAAAGCTTTTCATGACAAACACATCGTCAAAAAGTCTTTTGCCCCGGGACAAAAGGTCTGGCTTTTCAATTCCCGCTTGAAACTCTTTCCCGGTAAACTCCGGTCAAGATGGGATGGTCCATACATTGTCACTACCGTCTTTCCTCATGGAGTAATCGAACTTCATGATCCTGCAAGTGGATCACTCTTCAAGGCAAATGGCCAAAGGCTTAAGCCTTGCATTGACGGCACAATTCTAACCCGAAAAGTTGAGGAAGTCCCCTTGACGGATCCCATTTATGAGGATTAGTGCCTGCTCTAGCTTGGTCTAGCTATCGACATTAAATTTAGCAAAGCAAGGGAATAAATTCTTTCGATGTTCCAAGCTTCCTTCTCTTTGAAATTGCTCGTGCCTTAAAAAAAAAAAAAAAAAAAAAGAAATTTTTTTTTCTGGGAAACGGTTTAGAAAAGCCCAAAATTTGATTTTTCTTAGACCTTCTCAACTCTAATTTTCATTCCCGGAATTCTCCATCGCTTTCTAGCAATTTCATTAGATTTTTCAAATGCGACTCATGTGCATATTTTCTCATTTTTACTAAAAAGTTTGAAATTTTTCTCAAAATTCTTCATGCATTTGAGATGTTTAAACAGTTGAAAAATTGCAAGGTTTCAAAACAAAACCTTCAAAATTTCCCATGCATTGGAATGGAATGAATTTGCAAGTTTAAAAATTTTCTCCAGAAATTTCATTCATGCATTGTGTGATGTTGCCAAGGTTTGAAAATTTTCTTACATCCACCCATGCTTTGTGTGATGTTCTGAAAGTTGGCATTTTTTTTTTTTTTTTTTTCTTTCCATGCATTAGATATTGCAAAGTTTGAAAAAAAAAAAAAAAAAAGAAACATATATAATAATAATAATAATAATAATAATAATAATATTAATAATAATAATAATATTAGTTATTCTTTTCCGCCAACTTACTATTATTATTATTGTTGTTAATAATCATAATACTAACGCCAATTTTTAAGGTTACAGTTCACAATTTTCTTGCATGAATTGCATTCATGCATCCTGCTGCCTGCATTCAGCTCTCAGTGCATGCATTGCCTTCATGCATGCATGCAAATTCCATGTAGAAATTCTTGCATGCCTTAACCCTTTGCATGCATCGGACTCAATGTTGCATGGCATGCCACTGTAGTCATTTGCTCACTGGCATGCTCACTGTCCCTCCATGGTTCAATGGTTTCAAGAACCAGCTTCATCCTCCTACCTAAGCCCCGATTGCTCAAGCTCACAACCTCTTTTAAACCACACCATTCTGAGCCTACTGACCCACTTTCGAGCACTCCAACTCCAATTTGGAGTGCTCGAGCTTCCTTGCCTTTTTCCTCGACCTCTCTGGCTTCATTTCGAGCACTCTAAGCGCCCATTTAGAGTGCTCGACATTGCTTGCACCAAACAACAACCTCACTGCTCTCAGTTCGAGCACTCGCCAAGCCTCTCTAGAGTGCTCGAACTCCACCTTCTTCACTCTCACCACCCAACTTTCTTCCTCTCTCTCTCTTCACCCAAGCAACCACAATGCATGAATCACCATGCATCCAACCGAGTCCCAAACCAACTTCCCTCCACACCATGCATGCATGCAACCATGCAGGTGCCACCCCAACCCAATCTCGGCTACCACAAACATCACCCTCTCGGCATCTTGCCTGAACCATCCAAACCCAACACAACCAAATCAACCTCACAACCAACCTCATCACTCAGCCACTCCATAACCAACCTAAACCCTCCTGCATGCATGCATACACGCCCATGCATGCATGCCAAACCAAACTCCCTCACCATCCCACCCCAAGCTCACCACCCTCTCGGCAATAACAACCCACCACTACCATCCCAGCCACCCCCATGCACCAAAACCTCCACCAACTAACCCACCTCCCCATCTCTACCAACTCACACAACCTTCCTCATCTCCTCTCGACATCATGCATGCACATCACATGCATGCATGCCAACCACATCTCCCCTCATCACCCCTCAACCTCCATCAACCCTCACCATGCCATGCACATCAACCAACTCACACCCAACTTCTCTCGGCATCCTCACCCTTCCCTGCAACCCACTGCTCAAATTTCGAGCACTCGAAGACCAAGCTTCGAGTGCTCGAACTCCTCATGCCCACACCCTAGCCCATCACTCAAGCTCTCTCACTCACCACCGAGTGCTCAAGCCCCTCTCACTCTCGGCCCCCAACTCTCTGCCAAAATTTCGAGCACTCGAAGTGGGACTTCGAGTGCTCGAACCAAGCTCTCACTCTCTCTCTTTTAAACCCCGAAGCCACACCAACACCTCACTCTCATCACCCTCTCTCGGCTGCAACTTCACCACCCTCATTGCCAACCACTTTTCACCTCTCTCTCTAACTTCACCACCCTCCTGCTCGAACCTCTCACACACCACACCAACTTTTCTCTCTCTCCCACTCACAACCAAGTTTAAAACCACCAGCATGCACAACACCATGCATGCATGAAAATCCAACACCCTTCACCCTCTCGGCACTCCTCCATCCACAACCTTCAACCTCCACATGCATAACCAACTCACCTCAATACCCCACCACCCCATCCTCTCACCTCCCTCTTCCTGCCTTCCTTCTTGCTCTCGGATACCCTGAAATTCAGGTTTGTGTCCTCTTCCTTAGTTTTTCTTTTCCTTTGTTCATTCATGGTGTTTTACAAGGAGGATGGGCTTGTAATGTTGGAGTTTGGTTCTGTTGGTGCTTTGTTGTTGCTTTGTTGATAATAGGGCTTGTTTCTTTGTCAAAAATTTTGGGTTTCCTCCTCCTCCCCACTCATTTTCACCTTCTCCTTTTTGTGGTGCACGCCAGGTGTTCGCTAAAATTCCTCAACCAAGTCCACCTCTCTAAATGTCTCGTGCCGGTCCTTCTCGCCCTCCTCGACCCTCTTCAGGTGCCCGTGCTGTCACTCGTGAGCGACCACGTGATCCTTGGGATCGCAAACAACTCAACTACGAACTCTCATTTCCGCTCATGGATGCCTTTGACATTCTACCCACAACTTCATGGGCTGTAGCCGAATTGACTAACCGGCGTCTGTAACACATTTGCGCACCGTTTGCCAGGGTTGCCTACCCCCGTGTAGTGCGCCTCTTCTACCAGAATCTCCAATGCCCTGAAGAGCCACCCATTTCTCTCACTACATCCATTGATGGCACCACCTATGCTTTCACTATGACCGACATCATTCAGGTTTCTGGTTGCCCCATTGAGTGCCCCGATGACATTATCAATCGTGAGAATCTCCCTTTATATGAGGAGCCGGATACATTAACTGTGGCGCAGATTGCCGCTGCCATTTGCACTATTGACGATCCTACTCGGCCCCGGTCTTTTATCCGCAAAACCAATCTTCCGGAACGCCTATGGTTCATTGACACTGTCTTTAAGCACAATGTCTGCCCTTTGGTGCATAGCACCGAGCGTCAGGGCCTCTTTCTGCAAGCCTTATATGCCATGGACCAAGGCCAATGGTTCTCCATACCAGAGCTCATTTGGTCCACATTTATGAAGTTTTGGCATGATGCTCATAATGCACGGGCTCCGCGAGTTGAAAATCAGAAATTGCCTTTGCCGTTTTTCATCACTCGGCTCCTTCAGCACAAGGGTTTCGTTGTTCCTCCCCATGAACCAAAAGGCGACAAAATTAAAATTTTTACCCAGCGCCGGTGGATCAATGCTCTGAGCCATTCTAGTACCCCTCCGCCTCCTGCCCCCCTGTTCTTCCACGCTCCACCTCCTCCTCCTTCTGAGGCAGTTTCCACCGCCGCAGCCACTGCGAGGGTAGAGCCTCCGGTCGACTCTCACCAGGACCAGGCTTTCATCCGGGCTTCCATTGCCGGTATTCATAAGCGACTAGATCGTTTTGAGAATTCTTTGTCCGCGTGCACTCAGACTCTGTGTGAGTCTTCTTCACGTGCTGAAGAAGATCGTCGTCTTGCTACTGAAGACCGCCGTGTCGCTGCTGAGGACCGTCGTTTGGCTTCCGCTGAACGGCGTAAGACTCAATCTCTCCTCCATTCCATCCTCGCCCGTTTACCTTCTGGACAGTAGCTTGTTGCGAGTGTGGACCTTCTCTTTTTGTTTCATCTGTACCTATTTCTCTTGTATATTTTGTTTTCCTTTTAAACTGTAAGAATTTGCTATGTATAGGTTGCTCTGGTCAACATGATCTCTGTACAGCTCTTTTTGTCATCATGTAAACTCTTTTTGCGATGCAAATTCTTTATGTTCTGTTAACTTTCGCTACATTCTTTTTCTGTCTTTATGCTTGTGCTATTAATGCTGTTTGTGGTTGTTTCTTTTGGTTCTTCATGTTGCTCTCTAGGTTGCGCAGTCCAGTTCAAGTTTGGGGGTTTCTGTCTCAAAATGCCGTTCCCTCCCCCTGGGTATTGTTGTTCCTTTTATACTCTTTGTCCTTTTTGTCTCTAACTTGCATCCATGTCCCACATTGAGGACACTGTGTCGTTTAAGTTTGGGGGTGCATCAAAGCATTCTTGGCATATTTTTGGTTCCATAATTTTTGCTAAGCAATGATAGTATAACTTGACACTTGTCGGAGATGAAACATATGTTTAATATCTTGTGTATAGAAGCAATTGAAATTTTTTAAAATAAAGAAAAATTTGAGTTGAAATGATCATGTAGATTCAAACTAGTCTGTATAAATGTTTCAATTAGATTCTTGCTGGATTTACACTCTTATAAGCTTCACAATGCACAGATGCACATTGGAAACTTAACTGTGAGGCATGCAGTTGATTAACCTTGACCTTGGCCTAGTTAATCTTATTTGATGGACCTGATAGATGAACATCTTCGGCATGATATTTATTTAAAAAAAAAATAAAAAAAAATAAAAAAATAAAATAAAATAAAATAAAAAAATAAAATAAAAAAAATGAAAAATGACCAGTTGACGTTCGTAGCCTTTCCAACTCGAGCTATTAAGCCCTTTGGAGTGTCTCTACACTTAACACCCTAAAGCCGTCTGGTTTGGGAGTTGTTGGCCTAACGCTTGCTACAAGGGTTGGTTAGAAAGCTTAAAGGACTTAAACATTGCACGGTCATTCAAAAAAAATTGTAATAAACATGGTTAGCTGAAGTTCGTAGCCTTTCCAACTTGAGCTATTAAGTCCTTTGGAGTGTCTCTACACTTAACACCCTAAAGCCGTCTGGTTTGGGAGTTGTTGGCCTAACGCTTACTACATAGGTTGGTTAGAAAGCTTAAAGGACTTTAGCATTGCACAACCATTCTATGTTTTGCTTATGTGTTGAAATAAATTGTTAACAAGCAACAAAAGTTGTCTTGAAAATAAAATCATGCCTTAGGGACTTCATGTAAAAGGGAATTCATTGATTTGAAAACTTGTGCCTTGGAATTGGACAAGAAAGTAAAAGCCGCATGTTGAGAATCCAATTCACTTTCACTGGAGTTTGAGTTATTTCCATTTAAGAGATGACAATTGACTTATTTATATGGACTATGATGTTGATGCATGCATGTTGAAATGGTCTTTCCCATTTTTTGTATCAATGCTTCATATATGCAAGGTAGTTTTCCCAATGACCCCATCTCCAGTTTTTGTCTGTTTCAAGTTGTATTTGAGCTATATATCTATCTCATTTTACCATGGATGATATTTTTGTAGTAGCATGCCCATGGTTGTCTTTTCATTCTGCTTTTCATTGTAGTTTTGCTAAGGGACTAGCAAAATGTAAGTTTGGGGGTGTGATAAGCGCCGAATATTGTATATTCAAGCGCCCTAAATTACATTAACAAAGTCCAGTTATTAATTATTTTATGTAGATTAACTCCATTTGCATGTTTTTATGCATTTTCAGGTTGAAGTGCAAAAAGGAAGCAAAAATGAGGCCTTGTGGAATTTTGAACAAAAAGGATGCCATTTCTGATTTTCTGGCAGCGGTGATCCTGACTTTTGTCGCCATTTTCGACCTAGCAAACTCAAGAACTAGACTTCCATCATAACATGAAAGGTTTAGATCTCTGAATCAGCTTTCCAAATCTTCAAGTGGTTCATCATTCGGAGTTCGGAGCAGAGAGTTATGATCTTCATAACAGAGGTGCGCAGAACTGCCTGGCAGCACTGATGTACTGCCTTTCTCCCCATTTTCGACCAAACAGACTTGAGAATTGGGTCTTCATCAAAACATGAAGTTTTTAAAGCACTGAATCAGCTCTCCAAATCTTCAAACAGATCATCATTCGGAGTTCGGAGCGCAAAGTTATAGCAGTTTTACCAAAATAGGTCAGCGCTAAGCAAGAGGAGCATGTTGCACATTGCACTAAGTTAGAGTGCTCGAGATCACCAATCGAGTGCTCGAAAATCAGGCAGAATGCCCTTCGGAAATGGCTCATTTCAGGCCACTTGCACATTGGTTTCCTCAATGCCATCTTCCTTCTTTATGAAGTGGTTGGAGGTGTTCCTTGGAGGAGAGAGGGTGTTGTTGGAGCATAAAAAGCTACCCAAGGGCCACACATTAGGGAGCTTGATCTTTAGCAAGATAGAGGAGAGAGAAGAGAGCAAGGAGAAGGGTGTTCTTGAGTGCTACAGTAGGAGCTCGAAAATGGAGATGAGGATGATGCTTCTTCCTTCTTCTAGCTCACCAATGGGCAACTAAACCTCATCTAGGGAGGTGATGAAACCCCTCCCTTGTAAGCATGTGTTAGTATAGTTTATTTTTGGGGATTACAATGTATTTTTGATAGTCTTTCCATGATCAAGCGCCTCATTTTTGTTGTAATGAATGTTGAATGTTTATAAATGATTATTGTGAGTTATTCATCTTGTCTTGGATGGTTGCTTTTCTTAATCATATTGCTTGCACTTCATTGGTGACAATGGAAGTTAGATCATGGAATGGTTTTAATGGCATGGAGTTGGAGAACCTAGATAGTTCATGGCTTAGGGTTTCCCTTTGATGGTCTATACTTGATTCTTATCTTTATGTGCATTCACCATTTAAATTAGGGCTTGATAATCCTTGACTTAGTAAGCATGTTCTAAGCTACATTTTAGTTTAGGTAGTTGATCATGTGAACCTTTGATGGTTTATTCTTGCCTTTCTATTTAAATGAACTTCTTAAGGATATTATAGCAACCTAGTATTGTTATGTATCATGACTATCATATATGTTGTTTTTCCCTTAAATTAATCTTAACCTAGCATGTGTATAGGGATGGAGGTGGATTCATTTCCCTAGCCTTCTTTACTTGTACTTCACTCCCTTGAATTCTTGCAATTTATTGTTTTATGCACTTTTAATTTCCTAGCTTAAGTGACATCCAACAAAACCTCTATAAACCCTTCATCATTCTAAGAATGATTCTGGACATTTAGGTTGTATTAGACTAGCGCAGTCCCTGTGGTTCGACTTACCCGACCAATAGCCCTATTTTACAATGATTCGTGCTATTGCGAAGGTTGATGTATAGTTGATCAACCGATCAAGAGAGGAAAATGAGAAGTAAATGCTCAAATCAGAATTTCAGGCTCTTTGAATGCTCTTGAATGATATTCTTGAATGTTCTCACAGGGAAGGTACATTGTTTATAAACCAACCTTCTGTATTTGTAGATATTTCGAGTTCAATAGAGTTGTTGCAGGTGGTTGGGAGCATTAAATGAAGTTGAAGCCATTAGAAATTTGAATCTGCAGACCTGCGACCAAAGTAGTTGACATGTGGAATAAACCGGTAAACGTATGCTGTAAACTGGTCGACGTATACTGCAAACCAGTCAACGTATCCTTTATATGAACCGGTTGATGTATGCTTAATCCAGTCGACGTAAAAGTGCCTTTTTCTTAAAATTTTGCTACTGACAAGATACCGGTTGACATGTGTGTTAAACCAGTCAACGTATATGAGCTCCTCTCTGAATTTTGCTTCTAACTAGATACCAGTCGACATATGCATCAAATCGGTCGATATATGCATCAAACATCAAACCAGTTGACGTATGCATCAAACCAGTCGACGTAAATGATATGTTCCTGAGATTTCAGTACTGCCTTGATACCGGTCGACATGAAGATAGAACCGGTCGATGTATATGATTGATTATGCTGTTTTGAGCCCCTTCTTGTTGTACTTTGACAAAGACCATAATTTGACATTGAACTTGTTAAGACCACCTTTCTTCTTGAAGCTTTTAGTGGCTATATGATGACATAAAGTTCCTTTTTATAACGAAGCATACATTTTCCTTGTATTCAAACTCAGTTGAACCATTAGTTTATAAAACTCATTTAAGTGATGTGTTATCATCAAAACAAATGGATTAGGGTATTTGATCAACAATCTCCCCCTTTTTGATGATGATAAATCAATTATGTAATCTGGAAACAATATAGGATTGTATAAAAATACTCCCCTGTCAATTTGCACATTGAATATATATTTGTTATGTTTGAAGAAATAAAATTTAAGCAGTCATGACAGAATAACTTTTGTAAGTATATATTCAATTTTGGAGATGTTATCTCCCCCTGTTTACATGCTTCAAGTAAATCTCTGTAACATTGAGACTTAGTGAAGGAAAAGGATAGCCATTTTTATATCATATTTTTCATGAAGTTCATAAATGACTAATTATAACTAGCATGCAATATTTCATAACTCAACTGAATTTATAATGAATATCCATGACTCAACATTAAACCATTTAGCAAAAGATCACATCAAAATATAAATGTACTGCTGAAATGTGCAAAGCTTAAATAACGCAGCAAAATATCAATGTTTTGTCAAAATAAAATAATAGCAAGAGATCAATGTACTGTCAAAATATCCCTGCCAGAATATAAGTTCAATTGACTACTTTAAAAGAAACCTAATCCTAGATCACAGCATTTTCTCCCCCTTTGTCACATCAAAAAGAGGGGAGGGGCAAAGAGCTAGTGAGGTGGAGGATTGAAGGTTGTGCGCAATTCTTGGAGGTCTGCCTTCACACTTCTCAGTTCTTCCCTTAGCATTATCACCTCCTCATGAGTCTGACGAGAAATAACCATTTGCTGAAGAATTAGCTCGCGAATAGATGGTTCTATAGATGAACCAGCCTGCAAAGTGTCAAGAGGAATCTCCATGTCCGTATTAGCTAGAGGGATTTCATCATCGCTTTGGTTGCCCCCTGTTTCTTCCTCATCAGAATCTTCAGTTTCGCTTTCATTTTGCGCACCACCTACAATTTTGGGATCAAACCAATTTCCATCATCATCGCTTTTTAATCTAATTCGAAGAAGTGCTGACTTGTCAAAGTGATGTTGAGATAGCAGCTTCATTTTAGGCTGTCCTACAATTGTTACCCCTTTTGCCCGGAAGATTTTAGTGAGGGGCATTGCGTAGTACAAATGGTATTTCTCGCGGTTGACATAATCTATCACGTGATGGTATATTAAATGAGCCACATCAATTTTGAATCCCTTAAGCACGCACCAAGTCAAAAGAGCTTCCATGTAGGAAACGTCGGAATAGCCGCCAGTCTTGGGAATGATGGAATGAATGATGACGTGATAGATTAAGCGGGCTTCAATGGTGAGGTCACTGGACTTTATGATATCAATGTCCTCAGTAGTTTTGTCATGACAGATATCACGAACAGCTGTGAGAGGATCAAAATCGTCACCTTCATACCAAGAATGGGTTTCATAATGCCGGAGACCACCCCCGGGAAGTCCTAGTAAAACTCTTAAGTCACTTTTGTGAAGAGAAATGTCAACGCCCTGCACATATGACTAAAGGGTATTTGTTTCATTAATTTTCTTAAGATGGGTGTAGAAAAGGCGAACTAATTTTGGATAAAAAGGAATTTCCATTGAGACGAAGTCAGCCAAGCCTATAGCCTTGAAAAGATTATAGGTATTGAGATTGTTGGCTATACAATCTGGTTTTTTGAGAGTTTTGCCATAAGCGACTTTCTTTTGAAGAATTATGGTTTCGAATCTCTCCTTATCTTTAGGAGATTGGAAGAGGCTAAGATTGGGAGGAGAAGGTGGAATTAAAGCACTGGCTTCATGATTATGAAGAGCCTTGGTTCTCTTTTCACGGGTTTGGGAGAGACGGGGTGGGTTTTTCTTAGGACCCATTAATCGGAGTTTGATGATATAACAGATATAGCTAAACAAGAAGAATGTAAGTTAAATTAGTGAAACCCTTAATTGACACAACACGATTTTGAAGGAACTATACAGAGGGTTAAAAATGTCAATACATATGCAGCTATAACATGAATTGATTTTAAAGGATATGTCACTTAATGATTAACTGATATTAACTAGATACTGGGAAGATTAAATTTTTGAAAGGCAAAAGAGAACACAACACTTAAGCTTTGAACCCTAGATTAGGATTTATCAAGAAGAATATTACAGCTTAAGTATTTCTGATGATAGCATACAAATGCAAATGAAAGCAAGAAATAGAGAAGTAGGATTTACTTACTTTGAATGATGCGAGAATGAAGGAGGCTTGAGAAGCCCTAAGTCGCCTTGAAGAAAGAGAAGGGAACGAGAGAGAATAAGGCTGTTCAATGGTGAGAATAAGGGTACGGTTGAAAAATAAAGAATGAAAACAATCAGGCCCGGTTCAAAAATTAACCCGTTATTTAAAATTGAACCAACACAGGAGTCGGTCGACGTAAAAATTCCAAGTGTCGACCGATTCTCTTTAATTCGGTCGACGTAAAATTTTGAGACGTTGACTGGTTTGTGCTAAGATGCTGAATCTAATTTGATTTTATGGTTGGACCACTTCACTTGCACAAGCCATTCCTAAATTCCTTCTAAGAGAACAGAACTGATCTTCTTGAATAGGTTTAGTGAAAATGTCCGCTAGTTGCTTCTCGGTGTTAATATATGTGAGTACGATATCACCTTTTGACACATATCCCTTAGAA
The DNA here is from genome assembly GCF_030987335.1 of Cornus florida. NCBI lineage: Eukaryota > Viridiplantae > Streptophyta > Magnoliopsida > Cornales > Cornaceae > Cornus > Cornus florida. The sequence goes on along the minus strand of NW_026775574.1, from coordinate 51,827,614 downwards.
AATGATACCTAATTTCAATATGTTTTGTTCTTGAATGTTGAATGGGATTTTTAGAAATGCATATTCCACTTGTGTTATCACACATAATAGGGATATGATTAAGGAAAAGTCCAAAGTCTTCAAGTTGTTGCTTAATATAAAGAGTTTGAGTGCAACAATTTTTGGCTGCAATATATTCGGCTTCGGCCGTACATAGAGCCACAAAATTCTGTTTCTTGCAAGACTAAGACACTAGAGATTGTCCAAGAAAGTGACATGTCCCACTAGTGCTTTTTCTATCAACTTTGTGATAAGCGCCAAATATTGCATATTCAAGCACCCTTATTTGCATTAGTTAAGTCCATTTGTGGTTTAATAGTATATATTTTCTCCAGCTCTGCATTTCTGTGCATTTTCAGGATTGTCGACAAAAAGGGAATAAAATAAAAGCTTTTGAAGGCTTTTTGAAGAGCAAATCATTCCAGGCCATTGCATCCGGAGATTTCTGAGGAGAATCTGCTAAAGAAAGTCTAGGAAGCCTTCTTCAATGAAAAAGAGAACAAAATAGGCCAATGCTAATCCCATATAGGAGAAGTCCAAAATAGAAGAAGGAAAAGATGCAAACTGTCACATTCATGAGCACTCGTAGCTCCTTCAAGCGCTCGTACAACATACATGAGCATCCAAGTGTTTTCTACCATGTCACACGAGCGCTCGTATTACCTACGAGCGCTCCAATTTCAAGCAGAATGTTCCAAGTCACCTACGAGAACTCGTAGCTCCACTTACGAGTGCTCGTCCATGTTCTCAAGCTAAAAAGAATTTGTCTAAAGCATATACGAGCGCTCGTGCTGTGACCTTCGAGCGCTCGTAGGAACATTGCAGACCCACTTGTGCATTGAACCTTTCAATTTATGTTTTCCTTCTTTTATGGGTTAGTTGGAATTGTTCTTTTAGGGAAGAGTAGCCTCGATTGTTGAGAGTTTTGGTAGACATCTTGTCTACAAAAAGAGAGGGGAGCTTGTATGAAGATAAATAATTTTTTCTTGCAAGATTACAGGAGAGAGAAATATTGGAGGAGAGTTCTTGTGTGGCCGAGGCTGAGCTCGAAAATGGAAGGAGTCTCCAAGCTTCCTCCTTCCTCTAGTGCATCCATGGGTAACTAAACCTTCATCTAGGGAGGTGATGAAGCCCCTCCCTTGTAAGCATATTCTAGTTTAGATTATATTGTGGAAAACAATGTATAATCTTTGGTCATTCCATGATCTAGAGCCCCATATTTGTTGTAATGGATTTTAAATGTCTTTAAATGATTATTTTGAGTTATTTATCTTGTCTTAGATGGTTACTTCTCTTAATCATATTGCTTGCACTTCCATAATGACAATGGAAATGAGATCATGCAATGGTTTTAATGGCATGAAGTTGGAGAACCTTGATAGTCCATGGCTTAGATTTCCCCTTTGATGGTCTATACTTGATTCCTAGCTTTATGTGCTTTCATCATTTAATTAAAGGCTTGATAATCTTTGGCTTAGTAAGCATGTTGAAGGCTACACCCTAGTTTAGGTAGTTCAAGCATGTGAACTTTTGATAGATTATTCTTGCTTTTTGATTTAATGAACTTTTTGAGGATATTATAGCAACCAAGTGTTGCTATGTATCATGACCATCATATATGTGTTTTCCCCAAATTAGTCTTAATCTAGCATGTGTATAGGGATGGAAGCGGATTCACTTTCCTAGTCTTTTCTACTTGTATTTCATCTCTTTTAGTTCTTTTAGTTCTTGGTTTATGTAATTTAAATTCCTAGTTTTAGTGACAATCCAACAAATCTCTATACACCCTTTCATCATTCTAAAAAGTGATTCTAGACAACTTGGTCGCCATAAACCAGCAGTCCCAGTGGTTCGACCTACCCGAATAATAGCCTTATTTTACAATGATTTGTGCTATTGCAATGGGTTGATTATTATTGTGATAGTCAATGACCGATCAATTTTTGTTGCCGTTGCCAGGGATTGCAAACGGTTTTGCAACCGAGGTTTTAGGATTACCTTTGGTTTGATTGTTAATATTATGTTCTGTGAATATTTTCTTGTGTTGTTTTGAGCATTGTGACATTTTAAGCGTTTGTGAGATTCTAGGTATTCGAGGCTTGCTGAGGAAAGCTAGCGAATTTGTAATTCTAGATGACTTCAGGTAAGTTTTCGAAGCTCTAGTTTCAAAGTTATGAATATCTTGCATGTGTTTAGATTAGATATAGTTTAGTTGTGAAGTTCTTGTCGAGGCTATTCATTTTTCTTTTCAATTGCAAGCATCGGTCCTTGTCGTGGCCATATACATTTCTGTCTTGATAATTGAGGAGAAAAGGAACATCTTATGTGGAGTTGATGATGATGAATGATTGTATTGACTGTGCGGTGTGTTATTAATGTTTGGCCATAGATCACTTTTCTTACCTACTCTTGAATCGCCCGTTGACATAAATTCGCTTAAAATGACTCTTAGAAGAAACCTTAGGGAATCTGCTAGTATAAGAGGAATTGAACTCGAATTTAATACAATGGCTAAAAATGATGGAAATGACGGAAATGAGGGAATCTATAATAATAGAGCTGAAATTCCAAACGTGGTTCCCATGACTCTTCGGGACCACTTCATCCCTACCACTTATGCTTCTCCCTCTTCCATAGTGATGCCAAATATCAAGGCCGTTCAATATGAAATTAAATCTAGCACCATCTAAATGCTTCCATCTTTTCATGGCTTTGATAATGAGGACCCCTATAAGCACCTTGATGAATTCCTTAAAATATGCTCTACCATCAAGCTTAGGGGCTTCCCTGACAATGTTCTCCATTTGCATCTCTTCCTATTCTCATTAAAAGAACGGGCAAAGTATTTGTTGAACTCCCTTGCTGCAAGTTCCATTACTACATAGGCTTAATTGCAACAAGAATTCTTAAAGAAGTATTATCCAGTGAGTAAAACCAAATTAATGAGGCGTTCCATTCTTAGCTTTTCCCAAAGCGAGGGGGAACAACTCCATGAGACTTGGGAAAGACTTCAAGACCTCTTAAGGAAATGTCCGCACCATCTAATTCCAAAATGGCAATTGGTGTAAGATTTTATGCTGGGTTAACCGACCCATATAGATTCATGGTTGACTCATCTTGTGGGGGGATGTTCATGTCTAAAAGTGCAGATGAGGCATGGACCTTACTTGAGAATTTCAGTAAAAACTCGTGACAGCATAATTCTCGTAGTAGTCGAACCTCAACCAATACAAAGAACACCAACCCTTGTCAACCGAAGACAATGAGGGAAGAATCATCTCAAGTGGATGCCATAGCTCATAAATTCTATCAATTGCTGGCACCACATCTCTCTCCTTCCTTGTCTCAAAATTTAGCTAGTTCGGTGTGTGCATCATGCACTAGTCCTTTGCATCTCTCGGAAGATTGTCCCACACTGGAACAATTTCCTAATCCCAATCAAGAGCAAGCAAATGCGATGTTCTCAAGGCCCGGAAATAATCCATATTCTAATACTTACAATCCGGGATAGAGAGATCATCCGAATTTCTCGTGGAGGCAACCCGCCCCACAAAATTCAAATTTTCAAAATCAAGGGCAGCAAAATCAAGCTTCTTCTCAATTTCAAAATAGGCAATTTGAGGCCTCTTCGAGTTACCGTCCTCCGTATAATCTAAATGTCTCCACTCCATCTCTTGTGTTCCCAACGGATGAAATCCTGGCTGCAAACAAGCATATGATGGAATCATTGAATAAGTAATTAATGGATTCCAACAAGCAACTTTTGACATCTTTGTAGCCCACTCTCCAAATGGTTCATTCCCATACTCAATCTATAGTTAAACTTGAGAATCAAGTGGGACAAATAGCCAACTCCATGAACCAATTGCTTCAAAAGGACAAGGGTAAGCTTCCCGCTCAACCATTCGAGAATCCTAGAGGGATGCATGTGATTGATGAAACCCCTCCTCCGAGTGGGCCAAGTCGTGAACATGTTCAAGCAATCACCACCCTTAGGAGTGGTCGAGTTGTTGACAACAAGGTTGATGGAAACAAGGATGACAAAAGTTCTTCTTCCGGTAATCTAAATCTTCTCTCTTTCAATCCAAAAGTCACTCCTGGAAATCCAAATTCTAGCACTCATGAAAATCCCAAACTTGTTAACACAAATGTGGAGACTTCTTATGAACCTAAGGCTACGTTTTCTCAACGTCTCCAAGAGTCGACACATTTTGGAAACAAGAATTGCAAAATTCAAGACATGTGGGAAGTTTTCAAGCAAGTAAAGATCAACTTGCCTCTCTTGGATGCTATAAAGCAAATCCCTCCCTATGCAAAATTTCTCAAGAATTTGTGCACTCAAAAGTGCACTTCCAAAAATCATTTGCCAAAAAAGGTGAGATTAACTGAAAATGTGAGTGCAATCATTCAACACAGTACTCCTCCAAAATATAAGGATTTGAGCACCCTAACTATCTCGTGTGTCATTGGCGACAATAAGATAGAAAGGGCACTCCTTGATTTAGGAGCTAGTATAAATTTGATTCCATATTCAGTTTACTTGCAACTTGGGTTGGGAGATTTAAAGCCAACTTTCGTGGTCTTGCAGCTTGCCGACAGATCGGTCAAGCATCCACGAGGCATTCTTGAAGATGTCATCATCAAAGTGGACAAATTCTACTTCCCGGTAGACTTTGTGGTTCTTGACACGGAACCGGTTTATGACCCAAAGAAGCATATTCCCGTGATCCATGGTAGGCCATTTTTAGCTACGGCTAATGCTTCAATTAATTGTCAAACCGGGGTCATGGACATTTCCTTTGGCAACATGCAAGTCAAACTTCACATCTTCCATGCAACTCAACATCCTTCCGATGAGGATGTTTGTTTCTTTATTGATGTGATAGACGAAGTGGTCGAGGAATCTCTCCCCTTCATTTTAAGCAAGGATCCTCTTGAAACTTGCATGTCTCACTTTGACTTCTCAAGCTTTTACATTGACCAATCTATCCAAGAAATAAACTTTTTGCTTGATATAAATGTTATCATGGATTTCCCTTCTTGGAAAATACCAAGAGAACCACTTCCCCACCTTTCCACTACTCCTCCGGTCCCTTCCTTGAAGTCTCCACCACAACTTGAGTCAAAGCCACTCCTGGCCCACCTCAAGTATGTATTTCTTGGTGCAAATCAAACTCTTCCAGTCATCATTGCTCCGGACCTTTTAAAGGACCAAGAAAGCAGCCTTCTAGCGGTGCTATAAGAGCACAAAGAAGCTATTTGCTGGGCAGTGGCTGATTTGAAAGGAATCGACCCCTCTATTTGTATGCATCGCATCCATATGGAGGAGGATGCTAAACCTTCTAGAGAGGTGCAGTGCCGGTTGAATCCAAATATGAAGGAAGTGGTCATGAAAGAAGTGATCAAGCTATTGGATGCGGGAATTATCTACCCCATCTCCGATAGCAAGTGGGTAAGCCCCACTCAAGTTGTTCCTAAGAAATCCAGCCTCACCATCGTTGAAAATTCCACAGGAGAGCTCGTGCCACAACGCACCACCACCGATTGGCGTGTGTGCATTGACTACCAGAAACTTAACTTTACTACTAGAAAGGATCATTTTCCACTTCCATTCATTGATTAAATCCTAGAGAGGTTAGCCGGTCAAAGCTTCTATTGTTTCCTTGATGGTTATTTCGGCTATAACCAAGTGGCAATTGATCCGCAAGATTAAGAGAAGACCACATTCACATGCCCCTTCGGAACCTTTGCTTATAGACGCATGCCTTTTGGGTTATCCAATGCTCCGCCCACATTCCGAAGATGCATGATGTCCATATTTTTGGATATGGTTGAGAAGTTCTTAGAGGTGTTCATGGATGATTTTTTTGTCTTTGGATCCTCCTTTGACTCGTGTCTCCACAATCTTTCTCTTGTACTTCAAAGGTGCAAGGAAACAAATCTCATTCTAAGTTGGGAGAAAAGTCATTTTATGGTCTAAGAAGGCATTGTTTTAGGACATGTCATTTCTAAACGGGGAATTGAGGTGGACAAAGCCAAAGTTGAGTTAATCTCTAATCTTCCTCCTCCAAATTCCATCCGTTAAATCCGCTCCTTCCTTGGCCATGCCGGTTTTTATCGTCGCTTCATCAAGGATTTTAGTAAAATCTCTCACTCTTGCCAAAGATGTTTTGTTCAATTTTGATGAAGCTTGTATGGAAGCTTTCGTGAAACTTCGCACTCTTTTCTCATCCACCCCAATCATGAAACCGCGTAATTGGTCTATTCCATTTGCGATCATGTGTGATGCATCCGATTATGCATTAGGTGCGGTTCTAGGCCAACATGTGGATAAGCTTCCACATGCTATCTATTATGCAAGCAAGACTTTCTCTGATGCTTAGTTAAATTACACCACCATTGAAAAGGAATTGCTAGCCGTGGTGTATGCCTTGGATAAATTCCGTTCCTATCTTCTTGGATCTAAGGTCATTGTCTTTTTGGATCATGCCACTCTTAGGCATTTGCTCGTGAAAAAAGAGACCAAACGCCGCCTAATTCGATGGATACTCTTACTCCAAGAGCAAAACATTGAGATCCGGGATAAGAAGGGGACAGACAATGTTGTCGCAGACCATCTCTCTCGTCTACTTATTGAAAAATCTTCTGAACTTGCTGCAATCCGTGATTCTTTTCCGAATGAGCAACTATTTCAGATTTCCCATTCAAATCTCCCATGGTTTGCGGATATTGTCAACTACCTTGCGGTAGGCAAAATTCCCTCCAATTGGTCAAAATAAGAGAAAGATCGGTTCTTCTCCCAAGTCGAGCATTTCTTTTGGGAAGATCCAGAATTGTTCAAGTATTGCATGGATCAAATCATCCGGAGATGCGTTCCCAACAATGAAACCACAAGTGTCCTAAATTTTTGCCACAACTCTTGCTTGTGGGGGACACATTAGTGCCAGAAAGACAGCTGACAAAGTCCTTCAAAGCAGATTTTATTGGCCATCCTTGTTTTGGGATATGTACAATTTCTGTAAATCTTGTGAGCATTGCCAAAAGCTTGGATCCATGTGTAGGAGAGACATGGTGCCCCTCACTCCCATCCTCATTATTAAAATTTTTGATATATGGGGGATTGACTTCATGGGACCATTTCCATCTTATTATGGCTATGAGTATATCCTTATAGCGGTGGATTATGTTTCCAAGTGGGTTGAAGCCGAGGCTACCAAAACCAATGATCATAAAGTTGTGATCAAATTCATTCAATCTAATATTTTTAGTCTTTTTGGTACGCCCCGAGCAATCATCAGTGACGGTGGATCTCATTTTTGAAATCGTTATCTTAAATCCGTCATCTCTAAGTACTCCGTCATTCATAAGGTTGCCACACCTTACCACCCTCAAACGAGTGGTCAAGTGGAAATATATAATAGGGATATTAAGCACATCTTGGAAAAAACAGTTCAACCGGACCGCAAAGGTTGGTCATTGAGACCAAACGATGCACTTTGGGCTTAATAGACAGCTTATAAGACACCAATTGTCATGTCACCATATCGATTTGTCTTTGGCAAAGCCTGTCATCTTCCAGTCGAACTAGAGCACTGTGCTTATTGGGCATAAAAAGGCTTAACTTTGATCTCAAATAAGCCGGCTTTATTCGCAAATTGTAGCTCAATGAGCTTGAGAAATTTCGCAATGATGCGTATAAAAGTGCCAAAATCTATAAGGCAAAGACTAAAGCTTTTCATGACAAACACATTGTCAAAAAGTCTTTTGCCCCTGGACAAAAAGTTTGGCTTTTCAATTCTAGATTGAGACTCTTTCCCGGTAAACTCCGTTCACGGTGGGATGGTCCATATGTCATCACATCCGTCTTTCCTCATGGTGCAGTCGAACTCCAAGATCCCACCGATGGATCTCTCTCCAAGGTTAACGGCCAACGGCTTAAGCCTTACGTTAATGGCATAGTCCCTATCCGAAGAGTTGAGAAAGTCCTATTAACGGACCCAATTTATGAGAACTAATGCGCCATGCAAAACCTGGTTCGTCTAGCTATCGACATTAAATTTAGCATCCAAGGGAAGCACTTCTTTCCACTTCTATGCTTCCCTCTTCTCAATTGCCTGAGCCTTGAATTTTCTGGGAATTTGCTAAGGAAAGCCAAGCTTCATATTCGATTTTCTTAGGCCTTCTGCAGCTCTTGCTTCCATTCCTGGCCATTTTCCAGCTCTATCCCGCAATTTTCTCGACCCTTCGAAATGGCCCTTTTGCACATGAACTCCTATTTTCAATGCGCTGGGTTTTCGAGGTCTCCCAGGTCCATAAGAACACTTAAGTTCTACATTGGCACACTCTCTGACCCCATTGCCAATGTTGTTCAGGAAAGATTGAAAAGCAAGTACTCATGGGATTCAGAAAAGTTTTGCAAGGCAGTTACGAGCGCTCGTGATTATTCCTTCGAGCGCTCGTAAGTCCTACGACACTCACTGCCGAGTTTTCAAGCGCTCGCAACCTCTTCTATGAGCGCTCGTTGATCCAAATTCTACTACTGTCCCATTTTCAAGTGCTCATTCAGACAAACGAGCGCTCGTGTCTTGACATCCAGGCCTCTTCGTCGATCCAAAGCCACACGAGAGCTCGTGAGGCAGTCTTCGAGTGCTCGTGGCTTCAAAAATCCTCACTGGCCCATCTTCGAGCGCTCGTCCATACCAGTGAGCACTCATACCTTGAAACCCAACTCCCCATTCCCTTCTGTCCCGTGCACGAGCGCTCGGAATTACTTGTTTGAGCGCTCGTGTTGTTCATCTCCCTTTTTAAACTGATTTTTCCCTCTCTCATTTTTTCAGTTTCACTCATTCATTCCCCTTTACCCACGACCACCTCCCATTCATGTCCCCTCCATAACTTCCCTAACCTTCCCTCTCCCTCATTCATGTACCTATCACCTATAAATACCCACCATTTCTAACACTCCCTTCTCATTCCTGCACATTCCTTTGCTTCTCCTACCAAGGTAAGCATTCTTTTCTTCTTCTTCTTTGTTTTCTTTTTCTTTATTTTCAAGGAGTTTGGGCATTAATTTTTGGAGGGTTGGATGTTGCTTATGATGTTGGTGGTTGGCTAGAGTCTATTCTAGCACAAAAATTTATGGGTTTTCTTCCACATTGCTATCCTTCTCACCTTCATTTTTTCTGTGTGCACTCCAGGTGTTCGCTGATTTTCCCCATCCACCTCTACCTCTCTAAATGTCTCATGCCAAATCTTCTCACCGTCCTAGGCCCTCTGTGGATGCCCCTGCTGTTGTTTGTGAGCAACCACGCGTCCCTTGGCTCACCAAAGAACTCAACTATAAGCTCTTTTTCTCGCTCGCAGATGTCTTTGCCGCTCTCCCCACCACTTCTTAGGCTGCCGCAGAGCTTACTAACCGGTGAATTCTAGTCATTTGCAAGCCCGTTGCAAAGGTTGCCTACCCCCGCGTAGTGTGACTGTTTTACCAAAATCTCACTTGCCCTGAAGAGTCGCCCAATACCCTCGCCACTTCAATTGATGACACTCTCTATTCATTCACTCTTGCTGACATTGTGGCTTTATCCGGCTGTCCTCTAGAGTGCCCTGCTGATCTGTTGAATCTTGAGGGTCTTCCATTCTATGAGGAGGTTGATACTTTGACCGTCGAGCAGGTTGTGGCGGCCATTTGTAATGTCAATGATCCTCATCGGCCCTGGAGCTACACCCTCAAGTCCACCCTCCCTGAGCGCGTGTGGTTCTTTGACTCCGTGCTTAAGCACAATATTTGCCCATTAGTGCACAACACCGAGCGCTGAGGTTTGATGTTACAAGCTTTGTATGCTCTGGACCAAGGCCAATGGATCTCTATTCCGGAGCTCATTTGGAGCCAATTTATGCAATTTTGGGATAAATGTCTTAATGCGCGACATCAGCGAGCTCAAACTTGGGATTTGCCATTGCCTTTCTTCATTACCAAGCTTCTGAAGCACAAGGGCTTCATTGTTCCTCCCCATGAAGCAAAAGGTAAAAAGATTCAGACCTTTACCCTCAAGCGTTGAAACAATGTTCTTGGCCATTCGCGGTCCGTTCAGCCCGCTGCTCCTCCTTCCCCACGGGATCTATCTCCTCCTATTCCGGAAGACGATCCCATAGCTGAGGATGCTGAATGGGAGGAGCCTCCTGTTGACCCTCAATAGGACCATGCTTTTCTACGGGTTAACACTGCTGGTATCCATGCTCGGATGGATCATTTTAAGAATACCTTGGCGGACTACAATAGGGTTGTGCAAGAAGATTACCTTGCTGCAGCAGAAGACCGTCTTATTGCTGCGGAAGATCGCCATGCTGCGGCAGAGGAGCGACGGGTAGCTCAAGAAGATCGGCGTGAAACTCGATCCCTCATGAATGCCCTCCTTACCCGTTTCCCACCTGGTCCTTAGCTAGTTTGCCCGTTTGTGTTTTGTCTTGTGTTTCACCTAGTCTATGTTTTTATTTGTGTTAATGTGCTACTGTTCATGATAGGGAATTTATTTTTGTGCTAATCAATCAGGATTGACATGTGAACTTCCATTCCATTTTGTAACCATGTCCACCTATTTTGTAATGAAAATTCCCTCTTGTTTTCTTTTTATTGTCTGTTGCTGCTTCTTTTTAATTTTTCATTAGTATTTCTATCTTTTGTATCATTTTTCATCTGTTTCTCTCAGTGTTCGCTTTGCATGTTGTATATTTCAAGTTTGGGGGCCTGTTTTTGTTGGACTTTCCACAGGAGCATTATGCCACCTCACCATGCCATTTCCTCCTATTCTTGGTATTTTTGTTCTTGTTACCCTCTCTACTTTTCAGTAACTATTCGTTGCCTTTTCACATTGAGGCCAATGTGCCATTCAAGTTTGGGGGTGTAATATTGCATTTTTGGTACTACATTTTTGCTTGCATAATTTAGCTTGGTCCATGTAAAGTAATAAAATCATTTTTTGTAAAGCAATGATAATGTAATCTTGAAGCTTGTTGGAGATGAAGCATATGTTTAATACCTTGTGTATAGAAGCAATTGTTAAGTTTTGAAAATAAAGAAAAATTTGAAATGATCATGTGGATTCAAATTAGTCTGTATAAATATTTCAATTAGATTCTCATTGGATTTTATACTCTTTTATGCTTCACATTGCATAGATGCACATCGAAAACTTAACTGTGAGGCATGCAACTTGATTGATCTTGATCTTGACCTAGTTGATTTGAATTGATGAACCTAATGGATGGATACCTTTGGCATGTTTTTCTCTAAGTTATTCAAAAAAAAATAAATAATATTGACCAGTTTGAGTTTATTGCCTTTCCAACTTAAGTTATTAAGCCCTAGGAGTGTCTTTACACTTAACACCCTAAAGCTATCTGGTTTGGGAGTTGTTGGCCTAACACTTGCTACATGGGTTGGTTAGAAAGCTTAAAAGACTTAGACATTGCACGGTTATTCAAAAAATATATATATATATATAATAAATATGGTCCGTTGGAGTTCGTAGCCTTTCCAATTCGAGTTATCAAGCCCTAGGAGTGTCTTTACACTTAACACCCTAAAGCCATCTGGTTTGGGAGTTGTTGGCCTAACGCTTGCTACATGGGTTGGTTAGAAAGCTTAAGGGACTTCGGCATTGAACAACCATATTATGTATCATTTTTGAGTTATAATAAATTGTCAGCAAGCAACAAAAGTTGTTTTGTAAATAAATTCATGCCTTAGTGACTTCATTTAAAAAGAGAATTCAATGATTTGAAGATTTGAGTTTTGAAATTGGAAAGAGAAAGTAAAAGCCGCATGTTGGGAATCCGATCCGCTTTCATTGAAGTTAGAGTTGATTTATATTCAAGAGATGACAATTGAGTTATTTATATAAACTATGATGTTGAAGCATGTGTAGCCATTTATTTTTGTACAAAGGCTTCATATATGCAAGGTAGTCTGCCCAATCATAAAATCTCCAGTTCTCTGTCTGTTTTGAGTTTTATTGGAGCTATGCATGTATTTCATTGCTCCATGGTTGATATTTTTGGGAAGCATTCCATAGGTTGTCATTTCATTGAGTGTTTCATTTTGGTTTTGCTATAGGACTAGCAAAATGTAAGTTTGGGGGTGTGATAAGTGCCGAATATTACATATTCAAGCGCCCTTATTTGCATTAGTTAAGTCCATTTGTGGTTTAATAGTATATATTTTCTCCAACTTTGCGTTTCTGTGCATTTTCAAGATTGTCTACAAAAAGGGAATAAAATAGAAGCTTTCGAAGGCTTGTTGAAGAGCAAATCATTCTGGGCCATTGCATCTGGAGATTTCTGAGGAGAATCTGCTAAAGAAAGTCCAGGAAGCCTTCTTTAATGAAAAAGAGAACAAATTGGGCCAATGCTAATCCCATATAGGAGAAGTCCAAAATAGAAGAAGGAAAAGATGTAAACTGTCACATTCACGAGTGCTTGTAGCTCCTTCTTTGAGCGCTCGTACAACATACATGAGCATCCAAGTGTTTTCTACCATGTCACACGAGCGCTCGTATTACCTACGAGCGCTCTAATTTTAAGCAGAATGTTCCAAGTCACCTACGAGCGCTCGTAGCTCCACTTACGAGCGCTCGTCCACGTTCTCAAGTCAAAAAGAAATTATGTCTAAGGCACCTACGAGAGCTTGTGCTGCGACCTTCGAGTGCTCGTAGGAACATTGCAGACCAACTTGTGCCTTGAACCTTTCAATTGCTGTTTTCCCTCTTTTATGGGTTGGTTGGAATTGTTCTTTTAGGGAAGAGTAGCCTCGGTTGTTGAGGGTTTTGGTAGACATCTTGTCTACAAAAGGAGAGGGGAGCTTGTATGAAGATAGACAATTTTTTCTTACAAGATTCCAGGAGAGAGAAATATTGGAGGAGAGTTCTTGTGTGGCCGAGGCTGAGCTCGAAAATAGAAGGAGTCTCCAAGCTTCCTCCTTCCTCTAGTGCATCCATAGGTAACTAAACATTCATGTAGGGAGGTGATGAAGCCCCTCCCCTGTAAACATGTTCTAGTTTAGATTATATTATGGGATAATAATGTATATTCTTTGGTCATTTCATGATCTAGAGCCCCATATTTGTTGTAATGGATTTTAAATGTCTTTAAATGATTATTTTGAGTTATTCATCTTGTCTTAGACGGTTACTTCTCTTAATCATATTGCTTGCACTTCCATAGTGACAATGGAAATGAGATCATTGAATGGTTTTAATGGCATGAAGTTGGAGAACCTTGATAGTCCATGGCTTAGGTTTCCCCTTTGATGGTCTATACTTTATTCCTAGCTTTATGTGCTTTCATCATTTAATTAAAAGCTTGATAATCTTTGGCTAAGTGAGCATGTTAAAGGCTACACCCTAGTTTAGGTAGTTCAAGCATGTGAACCTTTGATAGATTATTCTTGCTTTTTGATTTAATGAACTTTTTGAGAATATTATAGCAACCAAGTGTTGCTATGTATCATGACCATCATATATGTGTTTTCCCCAAATTAGTCTTAATCTAGCATGTGTATAGGGATGGAAGCGAATTCACTTTCCTAGTCTTTTCTACTTGTATTTCATCTCTTTTAGTTCTTGCAAGTTCTTGGTTTATGTAATTTAAATTCCTAGTTTTAGTGACAATCCAACAAATCTCTATACACCCTTTCATCATTCTAAAAAGTGATTCTAGACACTTTGGTCGCCATAAACCAGCAGTCCTAGTGGTTCGACCTACCCGACCAATAGCCCTATTTTACAATGATTTGTGCTATTGCAAAGGGTTGATTATTATTGTGATAGTCAATGACCAATCACTTTGCTGATCGGTTGGTCAATCATACATCAACCTTCGCAATAGCACGAATCATTGTAAAATAGGGCTATTGGTCGGGTAAGTCGAACCACAGGGACTACGCTAGTCTAATACAACCTAAATGTCTAGAATCATTTTTAGAATGATGAAGGGTGTATAGAGGTTTTGTTGGATGTCACTTAAGCTAGGAAATTAAAAATGCATAAAACAGTAAATTGCAAGAATTTAAGGGAGTGAGTACAAGTAAAGAAGGCTAGGGAAATGAATCCACCTCCATCCCTATACACATGCTAGGTTAAGATTAATTTAAGGGGAAAACAACATATATGATAGTCATGATACATAACAAAACTAGGTTGCTATAATATCCTTAAGAAGTTCATTTAATTAGAAAGGCAAGAATAAACCATCAAAGGTTCACATGATCAACTACCTAAACTAAAATGTAGCTTAGAACATGCTTACTAAGCCAAGGATTATCAAGCCCTAATTTAAATGGTGAATGCACATAAAGCTAAGAATCAAGTATAGCCCATCAAAGGGAAACCCTAAGCCATGAACTATCTAGGTTCTCCAACTCCATGCCATTAAAACCATTCCATGATCTAACTTCCATTGTCACCATGGAAGTGCAAGCAATATGATTAAGAAAGGCAACCATCCAAGACAAGATGAATAACTCACAATAATCATTTAAAACATTCAACATTCATTACAACAAAAATGAGGCTCTTGACCATGGAAAGACTATCAAAAATACATTGTAATCCCCAAAAATAAACTATACTAACACATGCTTACAAGGGAGGGGTTTCATCACCTCCCTAGATGAGGTTTAGTTACCCATTGGTGAGCTAGAAGAAGGAAGAAGCATCATCCTCATCTCCATTTTCGAGCTCCTACTGTAGCACTCAAGAACACCCTCTCCTTGCTCTCTTCTCTCTCTTTTTCCTTGCTCAAGATAAAGCTTAATGATATATGTGGCCTTTGGGTAGCCTTTTATGCTCCAACCATACCCTCTCTCCTCCAAGGGACACCTCCAACCACTTCATAAAGAGGGAAGATGGCATTGAGGAATCCAATGTGCAAGTGGGCTGAAATGAGCCATTTCCGAAGGGCATTCTGCCTGATTTTCGAGCGCACGCTTGGTGACTTCGAGCACTCTAACTTAGTGCAATGTGTAACATGCTCCTCTTGCTCAGTGCTGACCTATTTTGGGAAAACTGCTATAACTTTGTGCCCCGAACTCCGAATGACGATCTGTTTGAAGCTTTGGAGAGCTGATTCAGTGCTTTAAAAACTTCATGTTTTGATGAAGACCCAAATCTCAAGTTTGGTTGGTCGAAAATGGGGAGAAAGGAAGTACATCAGTGCTGCCAGGCAGTTCTGCGCACCTCTGTTGTGAAGATCATAACTCTCTGCTCCGAACTCCGAATGATGAACCACTTAAAGATTTGGAAAGCTGATTCAGAGCTCTAAATCTTTCATGTTATGAGGGAAGTCCAGTTCTCGAGTTTGGAAGGTCAAAATGGCAAGCAAAGACCAGGCTCTACTGCTGCCAGAATTCAGCATTGGCACCCTTTTGTTGCTCAAGACTCCACAAGGCCTTATTCTTGTTCCATTTTGGCCAATGAACCTGAAAATGCATAAAAACATAGAATTGGAGTTAATCTACATAAAATAATTAATAACTGGACTTTGTTAATGTAATTTAGGGCGCTTGAATATACATTATTCGGCGCTCATCATTTGCATCCCCCAAAATCTGCATCCGAGTACCTAACAAATTTAAATGAAGTATTCCTAGGATACCAAAGACCTAGACTCATGGTTTTGCTTAAGTAGCGGAAAATTCGTTTAGTAGCACATAAGTGAGATTCTTTAGGACAAGATTGAAAACGAGCACATAAACACATATACTAAACATGATGTCCGATTTACTTGCGGTTAGATACAAAAGTCTACCAATCATGCCTCTATACCTTTTAATATCTACATTAACCCCTTTTTCATCTTTATCAAGATTTAAGGTTGAGTTCATAGGAGTATGGGCATGTTTGACTTCCTCCAAGCCAAATTTCTTTAGCAAATCTTTAACATACTTTGATTGACAAATGAAAATGCCATCAAGCGTTTGTTTAATTTGTAATCCTAAGAAGAAAGTAAGTTCACCCATCATGCTCATTTCAAACTCATTTTGCATACAAGAAGCAAACTTTTCACATAGCACTTTATTGGTTGATCTAAAGATGATATCATCAACATAAATTTGAATGATTAATAAGTTGCTATCAATAGTTTTAGTAAAAAGGTTATTATCAATATTTCCTCTAGAGAAACCATTTTCAAGTAAAAATCCACTTAGTCTTTCATACGAAGCTCTTGGAGCTTGTTTCAAACCATACAATGCTTTTGTCAATTTAAAAACATGATTTCGATAATCATAATTTTCAAAGCCCGGTGGTTGTTCTACGAACACTTCTTCCTCAATGAATCCATTCAAGAAGGCACTTTTTACATCCATTTGATATAATTTGAAGTTCTCATGGGATGCAAATGAAAGGAGCATTCTTATAGCTTTAAGTCTAGCTACGGGAACAAAAGTTTCCTCATAGTCAATTCCTTCTTCTTGATTATAACCTTGAGCAATGAGCTTTGCCTTGTTTCTCAAAATTGTTCCTAATTCATCCTTTTTGTTTCTAAATACCCACTTTGTGCCAATGATGGTCTTATTTTTAGGTCTTGGAACCAAGTGCCAAACTTCATTTCTTTCAAACTGATTGAGTTCTTCTTGTTTTGCAAAGAGCCAAGACTCATCATTTTTGGCTTCATGAATATTTTTCAGTTCAAGTTGTGAAACAAAGGCAACATAATTGCATATATTGCTCATTTGAGATCTAGTGCTTACTCCTTTGGATGGATCACCAATAATTTGATTGATTGGATGATGAGATACTTGCTTCCAAGTCTTAGGAAGTGTATCCCTATGAGATTGGCTTTCTTTTGGATCATCTTTGGTGAGATCTTCTAGAGCTGAATCATTTAATTCAAGATTTTCAAGGTCCTTTTCAATCTCAATCACATCCTCATTATCATCCAAAAAGTATCTAAGAGGGGGTAAAGGTGATTCATCAAATACAACATGCATGGATTCAACAATTACAAGTGTTCTTTTGTTGTACATTCTAAATGCTTTGCTACGAGATGAATACCCTAGGAAGATCCCTTTATCCAATTTAGATTCAAATTTTCCGAGGTTGTCTTTATCATTCAATACAAGGCATTTACATCTGAAAACCTTAAAATAACCAATGTTGGGCTTCCTTTTGTTCCAAAGTTCATGAGGAGTTTTATTGAGAAGTTTTCTAATAATGACTCGATTTATGACATAGCATTAGGTACTTACGGCTTCGGCCCATAGAGTCCTAGGAGATTTATATTCATTCAACATAGTCCTAGCCATTTCTTGGAGGGACCTATTCTTCCTTTCAATAACTCCATTTTGTTGAGGAGTTCTAGGAGCTGAAAGATTGTGATTGTATCCATTATCATCACAAAAACTTTCAACATCTTAGTTTTCAAACTCTCTTCCTCTATCACTTCTAATGGTTTTAATCTTATATTCTTTTTCATTCTCAACTCTTTTACAAAATTTAGCAAATATTGAATAAGCCTCATTTTTGTGGGTTAGGAAAAACACCCAAGTGAACTTAGAGTAATCATCAACAATGACAAATGCATAGAGTTTTCCACCAAGACTAGCAATTCTCTCTAGGCCAAATAAGTTCATATGAATTAGTTCAAGTGGTCTTGTAGTTGTTATGTCCTTTTTCCTTTTGAATGACGATTTGATTTGCTTCCCTATTTGGCATGCGTTACAAGTTTTATCTTTTAAAAAATTAGTCTTTGGGAGGCCTTTGACTAATTCATTTTTAGATAATTTTGAGATCAAATCCATGCTAGCATGACCTAACCTTCTATGCCATAACCAACTATTTTCATTTGAAGATACAAAGCATTTAACATCTTGATCATGTAATTCACACAAAAGCAAAGTATACACATTACTATTTCTAAGAGCATGAAATACTTCATTATTATCCTTTTTGACAATGCATTTATCCGATTTAAACAACACATCATATTCTTTATCACATAGTTCGATAATACTAAATAGGTTGTAATGACCCGATCATTTGACTCCCTTTCCTTTTTCCTGAAATTTTACAAATAAATTTTTTCCGTTTAATTTTCCTTTATAAGCTCTGTTTCTCATCTCATAGTGTTGTCTTGAGTGCTCGGAAAAGGTTTCTGAGACTCTTTCGTTCGGATTGACAACTTCCTTTGAGGACCGAGTCATTTCCACATTTTTCGTTTTTTGACACTATGCACTATTTCATCCTTTTCCCTATTCTGTCTTATTCCTGTTTGTCAGTTTTTGGCACAACCTCACTTTTCATGCTCGGAGTTAGTTTTTGACTTCACATATCTTGATCTTGAGTGGTTTCCACGAAATACGTATCTTCACTTTTTCAAGAAAGTACTTTGGTTGCTCCCGGTGTCTATAGGGGCATGAATGCACAATTCTTTGGAATTCTTTTATTTTCTTAGGGTGTTTTTCATAAATATCTTTTGAAGATATTTTATTTCAGGTCATTCTGGGGCAGTTTTGCAGTTAACCCTTTTTGTAGGGGTCATTGTGCAATTAACAAAAGTTATTGCAAACGTACCTCGTCTGGTGCCTGGATCCTCGTACGGGATTCATTTTCACTTTTTGTTGACTCGTAAATTCATAGAATTCTGCTCTAGTCATTTTCCCCAGTTTCAGAGTTTCTGACCCCGGTTTGCGCCAAACTTGTTTGGGGCATATCTCTCTGCTCGATGCTTAGTTTTTGACGCTGTTTCTTTTGTTGTTCATATTTTCTCATTCTGAATCTTTTTTGTTCATGGAATTTTGCCGTTTGAGCGCATCTGCTCAAAATCCACTTTTCCAGACCCGGCGGAGCCCTTTCGGGGCACTTTTTTAGATTTTCTATAAATAGGTGCCTTAAAGAAGAAAAATCTGATTTTCTTCTTCTTCCTCCTCTACTTGCATGACTAAGGGCAGCCATGGATGCCTATGGAGCTGCCACTTTCTCTCTCTTCCTTTTTCCCGCTTTTTCTTGGTAGAAATCCTTCGGCCTTTACATTTGTTGTTTCCCTCGACGTGCTCTACCATTCCCCCTTATTAGAATCCATTTTTGACCAAATTTTGAGTTTGGGTTTGGAGTCAAGTTGTGAATTTCATGGGGCTTCTTGCGGATTCTTGTTCCCGGTGTAGTCCCCGAAAAACCCCTCCGGTATCGTCGGATTCGAAGCCGTTTCGTTTTGGCGGGCTTTTGAGATTTCATCTCAAATTGAGGCAGGGGGTGTTATAATTTATTTTTATTGTCATATAGCATGCTTGTGATGCTTGTACAACTTGTTAGCATGATTAAATATAAAATCTAGAGATTTTATTATTTATTTTTCTTGTACTGTATCTGATTTTCCCGGTTGCTCATGACTCGATTTAAACATGTGGCATGATTTTATATTGCCCCTTGATATGCTCATTGTCGTGTATAAAACTTAGAATATTTGAATAAGTATTGAAGGTTTTATTTAATATTTATCTTAAGCGAAAGATTAATTCACATGGCCTTAACTAGCTTGAAATCAACGTGTGTTAGCATATTATGATGCGCCCTAGCATGCTCTTCAACATAGATTAATTTGAGAGTATTCGGGTGTGTTTTGAAATCTGGAGAATATTTAATTAATTGATTAATTAATTTATTCCGAGTGCGCTATTCATTCCCTTTGAAATCCAACTTGATATTCATAATGTACATGCTATGTAGTTTCACATATATTAAATCTAGAATATTTGATTAGGTTTTGAAATCTATCATTTATTATTATTTTTCTAGTATTTAAGTTTAATACTCGTGGGTGTATCTTGCTTAGAATGAATTTGTAACTTGACTTGGACTTGCCTTATAATCTAGACAATTTAATCTCTTAAGTAGATTAAATTTCCTTATATGCTTCCATCGTGTTAATCATGCCTCGTTAAGAATTCTTGTTAAACTTGTGAACTTGACTTCAATTCCATAAATCTTATTCTTTTTATCAAGCATTGTGAACACTTGTATCTTGGTTTCATTAATGTACTTAATGAACATGCACATTTGTCTTGGAGTGATTTAATTACACATGTGTTGCTTATAAAGTAATTAAATCATGTAACTTATACTTGTGGTATGTTTACTTCAATGAACTTCATGCGCTATATATATCTTGGTTGTTGTCTATATAGTTGCATACTATGATTTCTTGACATTTCACATGCCATTATAGTTGAGTACTTAAGGCATGACTTGTGTGTTCCAAAATCTTGGTTGTGTATGAAATGTGATAAATGCATATCTTGTATTTTTGATACTATCTTGACTTGCATAACATATTGATTTTGGGACTTGGGATATCAACCAAAAAATGACATGGCTAGGACTTGGTTCTAGTACGGGAGATAGAGAGCTCCCTATTATCAGTGCGCATTGGGGGAAAGGTACCCTTGGATTAGTAGCCCTAAATTGATCTTAATTGAACGGTTATCTTATAATGCGCACTGGGGGAAAGGTACCCTTGGGTTAGTAGCCCTAAATTGATCTCAATTGAACGGTTATCAGTGCGCAGTAGGGGGAAAGGTACCCTTGGGTTAGTAGCCCTAAATTGATCTCAATTGAACGGTTATCTTATAATGCGCAGGGAAAGGTACCCATGGGTTAGTAGCCCTAAATTGATCTCAAGAGTACGGTTTTAATCCGGGCGATATCTGAGTTTTCCACATTTCGTGATTTCATTCTTTAAATTCCAAGTTGTTATGCCTTGAAGATTTAAACTTGTCGTGTATGTGAAATGCTCTAATCTTGTCATTAGCATAGATATTATACCTTGTTCATGATTTCAAGTATACTTCATGTCATGTATTCCATTCTTGTCTACTAGCATAGATATTATGCCTTGTTCCTGCTTCCGAGTATGCTTCTTCTCTTGTTAATTGAATTATACCAATCTTGTTAAATTACATTGATAATGTGATTCTTGCATTCTAGTATAAACTTGTCGTGTTCTTTAGATTATCCCAAATCTTGACTTGTTCCATATATGTGTATATATCATGATTTTTGTTGTTGTACTCCATGGTAGTTTAGGATGATCCCTGAGTCTAATCTTTGACATAGACGTTTGGTGGCATGACCCCTTTTGAACTATATCATGCTAGTCCTAAAAATCTTAAAGAAATCGAGTCGATGCATGCTCATTCTCTACGAGTAACTTGTTTACTCACCCCGAAGTTACTGGGGGGCTGTTTCAGGTACGAAGACTTAGTTCGTGATGCTTGTCGTTCCGTGGATGACTCTTAGCTCTTAAGTTTCAATTTCATGCAAGTGTTAGCATGAAATACCGTTTTGTAGCTTTATATGCTCAAACTTATATTCTTTGATTCATGTATGCAATGTGTACATAAGTACACTCCTTTTATTGTATTTAACATGTATCAAATGAGGCCAAAGGCCAATGACATGTATATTGCATTCTATGTAATTTCTGATTTCATGAAATATTGAGAAAATATTGAAAAATGCTAAGTCATTAATTCATAACTTTTGCATCGGGTGTGGGAACTCCATTTTTATTCTTTCATAGGGTCTTATAAATCATGTTGGAAGTGTGGCCAAGGGCCAAATGGTAATTTGAGATCATTTGATAATTTTGGTTTTCAAATTTCCCGTTTCTTGTTCATTTTTGTCTCTTTGCCCGTTGGGGGGTCGGATTTTGCATCGGTGGTATTTTTAAGCCATGGAATATTGTAGCGCATCTTAATAGGTAAGTTACGTTTGCGTGCATGGTCGTTTTCAAGAAAAACCTCATCCTTGGTGATTTGAGCTTCCTATGGACTCATTCCAAAATTTTATTGCATTATCTAATCTAGGGGCATTCTAGACCTTTTACATCAGTTTTATTTTATTCTTTTCAAATGGTCACTTAGAAAATATGATTTTAGGGGGGGTTTCTTTTTTTTGTTTTTCCAGAAAATGTCGTTTTGGCATCGGAAATCCATCGCAAAGTTCAGCTTCCAGATTTCATTTTAGCAACTTTTTGAGCCCTCTTGTTCAGATTTCTTGGAAGGGAATTTTGGGCATCTTACAGTGAGTCTTTTTTCATTTTCCTTTGTGATTCACATAGAAAACTCAATTTTGAGGGAGGTTTCTTCTTTGTGTTTTTCCAGAAAAATTCATCTTCTAGCCCGTTTTTGCTCTCAGTTGCAGAGAGTCACTGTAGCAACTTTTAACCCTCTTGTTTAGTTCTGATCTAGGGGCATTTCGGGAATTTCCTTTGGAAAATAAATTCCGTTCTTGACATGGTTACATAGAAAATGTGATTTTAGGGAGGGATTTCTTCACAATATTTTTCCAGAAAATGTCATCTCGGACCCGAAAACCCCGCGCCAAAATCTGATTTCCTGTATGCATTTGCACTATTTGAACAAGTCTGTTGCAGGGGTATTTTGGGGATTTCACGTCAAAAATAAAATTTTCTTTTGACATGGTCAGCTTGGAAAAATTATTTTGAGGGGGGGGGGGGGGTTTCTTCTTCGTGTTTTTCCAGAAAACATTGTTTAGTACCTCAAAACAGCACACGAACTTCAGCATTTTGCCCAGGTTACCATTCACGGGCCGCGGCGACGTCAAAACTTTGTTTTGACTTTTCTCTTCCATCCGGATTCCGAATCAAGTGATTCTTGAGTCTAACTTGATTAATTTTTCGCTGTCTTCCTAGTAGTGTGCTCGATAGCACCCGATTTGATATATTTTCAGAAATGACTATTTTGCCCCTGGGGGCTTAGTCGTCGTATTTCCGATCTTTTGCTTCCGCATCAATTCTCATTGAGTTCCACGACCTCATGGAAGGTCATTAAAGTGTCTTAGAGGTGTGTTGTGCCTTGGGAGACCGTTGACTTGTTTCTTGCTTCCGCATCTGGATCCGCTATCGGGTCAATCTTTGGTTCATCACTGTAGTACTGGGTTGAATCAAAACCCGGATTGTTACACAAGTTGTGTTTTAAACCTTTAATAAGTAATACATCGTCAATAGATAAGGAAGAAGATATGCCAATAGTTTCGATGCTAATGACTTTGCCTTTTGAATCATCACCAAATGTAACGCTTCTTCCTTTGAGGGACATGATAGAGAGAAATTTTGATCGTTCTCCCGTCATATGTCTTGAGCATCCACTATCAAGGAACCAATTGCTCTTGGAAGAATATGGAGACTTCAAGGAAACCTATAAAAGGAATTTATGTAATCTTCTTTTGGTACCCACAATTTCTTGGGTCCATGATAGTTAGGAAGAGGCATATATGTTCCTTTAATAACCCAAATTTCTTTTGTCATACATGGCCTAATAGGACAATGATTGATCTTTTATCCTAGCTTTTTACAATAATTTCATTTCAGAGAGGAATTTTTAACAAAGTAATTGTTCAAAGGTTTTCTCTTTTTCAATAAACAAGAATCTTTGTTGTGAGGATCAAATCCAAGCCCATCCTTAGCATAAGCATTTCTTTGCTTTCCAAATACAAGGCCCAAATTATCTCTACCTTTTGTGAATTTGGCTAAAGTCTCAATTTGATCTTCAATAATAACTTTCAATTATTCATTTTCGGAAATTAAGTCAATTGAGGCCGATTCCTTAGCTAATTCTTTTTCCTTTTTCAAGGCTTCATTTTCAAGTTGAGATTTTTCAAGGTTTTGAGAGATGATGTACTTTTCTCTTCTAAGACTAGCACATTTTTGAACCATTTTGCCTAATTCATCATGCAATTCTTTAAAAGCATCTAGCAAGTAGTTATGTGCATCAACCAATTCATCATAAGTAGTTTCCAAATCAAATGAGTCATGATTAGAATTTACCTCATCTTCGTCAACCATGAGACAAAGATTAACCAAATCATTGAATCCGTCGTTACTTTCGGATCCATTTGAATCATCATCCTCCCATGTAGCTTGCATGGCTTTGCCTTTCTTTTTCCTTTCCTTTTCATTTTTGTAAGCATAACAATCTAATTTGAAATGTCCCGGTTTACCACAATGGAAACAAGTAGGTGCTTCTCTTTTTCTTTGCTCACTAGATGAACTATTTCTTTTGAAGTTGTTACTCTTTTGGAACTTTTTCATTTGGAGAATCCTTCTCACGGTTTTGGTAATGAGAGCAACTTCTTCTTCTTCTTCATCATTAGAAGCCTTATCAATTGTGACTTCTTTGGTAGTAGCTTGAAGAGCTATGTCCTTCTTTTGAGTTTCTTTTTCTTCATCTCTATCATTCATTTCTAGCTCATACATCATTAATGAACCAATTAGTTCATCTATGGGAAGTGCGTTGAGATCTTTAGCCTCTTGGATGGCGGTCTTCTTGGCTTCCCCATTTTTAGGCAAAGACCTAAGGATTTTTCTCACATTCTCGGATGATGTATATGACTTTCCAAGAGCCTTCAAAGGATTCACAATGTTAGTAAAACGAGAATACATTTCACTAATAGTTTCTTTGTTGTTCATGGTAAAAAGCTCATATTTATGGACAAGCATATTCATTTTAGATTCCTTAATATGGCTAGTGCTTACATAGGTAACTTCAAGTTTATCCCAAATTTCTTTGGTCGTTTCGCAATCCGAAATTCTATTGAATTCATCTTTGCTTAAGGCACAATAGAGATTCGTGATAGCTTTGACATTGCATTGTACAAGCCTACGATCATTGAGAGTCCATTCAATATCGGTTGTTAGAACATTTTCACCATTTACTATTTTGGTTGGAACATGGTCTCCTTGTTCGGTGGCTTTCCAAACATCTATATCAATGCCTCTTAGGAATGCTCTCATTTTGATTTTCCAATAGTTGTAGTCGCTTCCGTCAAAGCAAGGAGGTTTATTGTTAGATTGACCTTTTTGATGAAACATTATATTAGCTATGATCGTTCTCTAAGATGATTAAATATTTCACTAGAGATTAAGCTCTATTACCAATTGTTAGTCACTAATTAACTCTAGAGGGGGGGTGAATAGAGTTAATGGGCAATTTTTGTAATTTAAAGTTTATTTCCTACTAAATAGAATGCAATAACACAATAGAAATATTTAAGCAATATAAGCACAAGTAAAGAGGATAGAGATAGGAAATTGCAAATAGTGACTCGGCGATTTAGAGAGGTTCGGAAGCTCCTACTCCTCGGCTCAAGGTCCTCCCTCGAGACTTTCCAAAATCACTAAAGCTCCTCCTTAATGGTGGAGAGAATACCGTCAATTGAAGCAAGACTTTGCTTCTCTTCCTTACTAGGAGAACACCCTTCTCCTAGGCTTTGCTTTTGGGTCACACCAACCCTTACAAGATTGTAAAGATATACAAATGAAGATTACAATATTGTTTCTCTCTCTCTTTCTAGAAGTTATTACAAGAATAAATCTCACACTAGAATAAATGGATGAAATAAATGAAGCTCTAGTCTCTGAACTGATATGAGAGAGGAAAATGAGAAGTAAATGCTCATATCAGAATTTCAGGCTCTTTGAATGCTCTTGAATGATATTCTTGAATGTTCTCACAAGGAAGGTACATTGTTTATAGACCAACCTTCTGTATTTATAGATATTTCGAGTTCAATAGAGCTGTTGCAGGTGGTTGGGAGCATTAAATGAAGTTCTAGCAGTTAGAAATTTGAATCTGCAGACCTGCAACCAAACTAGTTGACATGTGGAATAAACCAGTCGACGTATACTGCAAACCGGTCAATGTATCCTTTATATAAACCGATTGATGTATGCTTAATCCAGTCGACGTAAAAGTGCCTTTTCTTGAAATTTTGCTACTGACTAGATACCGGTCGACATGTGTGTTAAACCAGTCGACGTATATGAGCTCCTCTCTGAATTTTGCTTCTGACTAGATACCGGTCGACGTATAGATCAAATCGGTCGACATATGCATCAAACATCAAACCGGTTGATGTATACATCAAACCAGTCGATGTAAATGATATGTTCCTGAGATTTCAGTACTGCCTTGATATCGGTCGACATGAAGATAGAACCGGTCGATGTATATGATTGATTATGCTATTTTGAACCCCTTCTTGTTGTACTTTGACAACGACCATAATTTGACATTGAATTTGTTAAGACCACCTTTCTTCTTGAAGCTTTTAGTAGCCATATGATGACATAAAGTTCCTTTTTATAACGAAGCATACATTTTCCTTCCATTCAAACTCAGTCGAACCATTAGTATATAAAACTCATTTAACTGATTTGTTATCATCAAAACAAATGGATTAGGGTATTTGATCAACAATCTCCCCCTTTTTTACCTGTCTAGGCAACAAACCAAACAAGACCCACAAGACAGCCCTATTTCGGTCGATCGAAATGGAGCTTCGGTTTGTCAAAATGAGACTGGAAAAGGGGAGAAAAGAGCTCCTAGTTTGGTCGACTGAAGTGACAAACCGGTCGACCGGTTTAAGGCTCGAGATAAAAGATGGTGCTTTGGTCGACCGAAGTAGAGAACCGGTCAACCGAAATAACCCTCTACAGTGAAAATGGCTACTGGAGTTGGAATTTTTGCTGAACAATGAAATCCAAAAAGGGAATCGGTCGACTGAACTGGTATTTTGGACGACCGAAATGGCTCGAAAATATGCATATGAACCTGTTATACACCAAAGATGAAGAAAAGTTTCTAAGTCTCAAATGGAACGCCCATGACATGATCAATTCACATTATATGCTAATGTGTGATGATGTGAACATACACGCAAGTGAAATATGGCATTTTAAACATACTACAATGGCTTACGGCCTCATTACATTTCATTTACAAGATTTGACATGCCAAACCTCCAAAGTTGATAAAAATACATTTCAAAGGTAAAACTTGAAGTTTAAATACATACACTTGAACTTAAAGGTTTTGGCCACATGTCATACATACCAAATACATTAAAAAGAGTGTACTTATGTACATTTTACATATATAGGATCAAAGAATACAAGTTTTGATATACAAGACTACAAAATCACATTTCATGCTAAAATTTGCATGAAATGGAACTTAAAATCTATAAGTCATCCGATAAATGATGAGCATCATGAACCAAGTCTTCGTACCTGAAATAGCCCCCCAATAACTTTGGGGGTGAGTAAACAAGTTTACTTATAGAGAATGAGTATGCATCGACTCGATTTCTTTAAGATTTTTAGACTTACATGAAACAGTCCAAAATGGATCATGCCACCTAGTGCCTATGCCAAAGTGAGACTCAGGGATCATCCTAAGCTATCATGGAGAAATATCAACAAGAATCATGATATACATATATATATGAAATGAATCAAGGTTAGGACAATCCAAAGAACACAACAAGAAGGATGCTTGAACATAGATTTACATGAATTGAATTATCAATACAATTAAGCAAGGGTTGGAATAATCTACACAACACGACAAGAAGAGACTAGAATACAAAGATCAAATTGACAAGGCAATTTACATGATTAGAACATTCCAATTTAACAAGACAAGAAGCATACATAGATTTAAGTTAACAAGAATTACATTATCAATGTAATTAACATTATTGAAGCATTCTAATTAACACGATAGAAGTAATATGCGAAATCAAGGACAAGGCATAATATATATACAAGTAAACAAGATTGGAGCATTTCACATACACGACAAGTTTAAATCTTCAAGGAATAGCAACATGAAATTTAAAGAGTGAAATCAACCAATGTGGAAAACTCGGATATCGCCCGGATTAAAACCGTACTCTTAAGATCACTTTAGGGATATTAACCTATGGGTACCTTTCCCCTAGTGCGTACTATAGTTGTAGAGGGTCATCCCCCGTACTAGAACCAAGTCCTAGCCATATCAATTCTTGATTGATATCCCAAGTCCCAAAATTAATAAGTTGTGTAAGTTAAGATTGTATCAAAATACAAGAAATGCATTAACCACGTTTCATGCACAAGCAAGATTTTGGAACACACAAGTCATGCCCTAAGTTCATCAACAACAATGGCATGTGAAATGTCAAGAAATCATAGTATGCATTTATATAGACTAGAACCAAGATATATAGTATAAGAATTCCATTTAAGTACATATACCACAAGTATAAGATACATGATTCAATTACATACTAAACAACACATGTGTAATTAAACCATTCCAAGATAAATGTGCATGTTCATTAAGTACTGATTGGTTGAGAATTCGATCTATAATAAATCAACCTTCGCAATAGCATGAATCATTGTAAAATAGGGCTATTGGTCGGGTAAGTCAAACCACTGGGTCTGCGCTAATTTATGGCAACCTAAGTGTCTAGAGTCCTTTTAGAATGATACGGGGTGTTCATAGAGGATTTGTTGGTTGTCACTTAAGCTATGAAATTAGGATGCATAAAATAAAAACTTGTAAGAATTTAAATGAGATGAAATACAAGTAAAGAGGACTAGGGAAGTGAATCCGCCTCCATCCATATACACATGCTAGATTAGAGCTAAATTGGGGAAAAACAATATATAATGGTCAAGAAATAAATAGTAACACATAGTTGCCATATGATCAACAAGATGTACATTGAATCTCAAGCAAGCATGATCCATCAAAGGTGAACATGTTTAGACTACCTAACTAAGGTGTAGCTTAACCACATTTACTTAAATGAAAGATTATCAAGCCCTAAATAAAATGATGAAGCACATAAAGGTAAGAAATAAGCATAAACCATCAAAGGCATCACCTAAGCAATGATCTGTCAAAGTACTTATCAACATGCCATTAAACCATTTCATAACCTTGTCTCCATTCTCACCATGAAAACTTAAGCAATATGATTAATATAAGACATCATCTAAAATAAGATAATCAACTTAAAGAAATCATCCATACAAATATCAACATTTATTACAACAAATGAAATGCTCTTGGTTATGAAAAGACCATGGAATATACATTGTAATCCCCAAAATATAGCTATACTAGATCATGCTTACAAGGGAGGGGCTTTATCACCTCCCTAGAGGAAGGATTAGTTACCCATGGAAGCCCTAGAGGAAGGAAGAAGCTTGCCTTCAACCTCCATTTTTGAGCTCCAAGCTTCAAGACCCACCAAGTCCTTCAAAACTCAATATTTCTCTCTTAAGAAATCTTACAAAGATGAGATATGATATCCATATGCTTCCAACCTCCCATATATCTTCTTGGCCTCTCCATTTCCCCCCATTTTCGTGCCCTACCAACCGTAGGAGGATTAGAGCCACAAAAATAAGTCAAGGGGACAGCATTGGGAGCAGGAATGCAGAGCTGTTTGCAGATCGGCGGGGGCCCGTGGTGTGCTGGCGGGCCCTTGGCTTCGCGAGGGAGGCTACTGGAGCATTTGGCGAGCGCCCACGGTGGCTTAGTGGGCGCCTTCACGGGGGCCTTGTGAGGCCCTGCCAAATGAGGCAAAGAGCATGGGAAAACGGCGGGCGCCCGCGGAGGCCTACAGCTGCATTTCAATCCAGGCTTTACTTTGTAAGCCTTTCTGAGCCAGAGCGTTGATGCGCGCTCCACCATGAACACAAAGCCCAGAGGGGCACAATAACAGCAACAGAAGAGACTTGATCCAAAATGACCCCCCGAACGGCGCACGTGTTTCAACACAAATGATGTCAAAACCGCTTGATTGATCATTCTCGGGCAGTATATCTGAAATCAGAAATACATACACAAATGGAGTTAAACTGTACATTATACTCCATTCATGGACTTAACTAGTGCAAGAAGGGGCACTTGAATATGTAATATTCGGCGCTTATCACTCCCCCAAACTTACATTTTGCTAGTCCCTTAGCAAAACAAAATATAGAATCTAGCAAAAAAGATAACATGCATCAATCATTAAGCAAGAAATTTATCTATGAAGCTCGAATGTAACATGAAATGACAGAAAATTGGAGGAAGTTGCGTTAAACAGACTACCTTGCATATATGAAGCCTTAATAATAAAAATGGCAAAAAAAAAGAGTTCAATCTTAAATGCATCAATCATTAAGCTTTATATAAAAACTTCAATTATCATCTCTTGAATAACATGAACTCTAACTTCAGTGAAAGTGAGCCAAATTCCTAATATGCGGCTTTTACCCTCTTTTTCCAATCCCAAGAACACATTTTCACATCCTTAAATCTCCTTCAAAATGAGGTCCCCAAGGCATAAATTTATTCACAATACAACTTTTGTTACTTATTGAGAATTCTATTGTTTAACACAAAAGAAAGCATACTATTGGTTGTACAATGCCAAAATCCCTTAAGCTTTCTAACCAACCTATATAGCAAGCGTTGGGCCAACAACTCCCAAACCAGATGGCTTTAGGGTGCCAAGTGTAGAAACACTCCTAGGGCTTAATAACTCGAGCTGGAAAGGCTACAAACTTCGACGAACCAAAATTATTTATTTTTAAATAACCGTGCAATGTCTAGGTTCTTTAAGCTTTCTAACCAACCCATGTAACAAGTGTTAGACCAACAACTCCAAAACCAGATGGTTTTAGGGTGGCAAGTGTAGAAACACTTATAGGGCTTAATAACTTGAGCTGGAAAGGCTACGAACTTCGACTGGTCATTGATTGTTTCTTTTTTTTTTTTTTTTTTTTTTTTTAACTTAAATGCCAAGGGTATCCATTCATTAGGGTCATTAATTCAAATCACTGAGTCCCGATCAAGGTCAATTTGGGTTGCATGCCTTACAATTAGGTTTCCGGTGTGCAAATGTGTAATGTGAAGCATTAAAGAGTATGAAATCCGACGAAAATTTAATTGAAGTCTTTATACAAACCAACTATGAATCAACATGCCTATTTCAAAA
This sequence comes from Cornus florida, assembly GCF_030987335.1. Classification (NCBI taxonomy): domain Eukaryota; kingdom Viridiplantae; phylum Streptophyta; class Magnoliopsida; order Cornales; family Cornaceae; genus Cornus; species Cornus florida. The sequence goes on along the minus strand of NW_026775574.1, from coordinate 51,796,739 downwards.
GTTTCCTTATTTTCAAAAATTATATTGGCTTCTATACACAAAGTATTAAGTACATGCCTCAACCTTCAACAAGTTCCATGGTTACACTATCATTGCTTTCAACAACATGATTTTATTAACTTATGAGCATAAAAAATGAGCAAAAATCATACGAATGAAAGCACATGCACCCCCAAACTTGAATGTCACATTGTCCTCGATGTGAGGAGACAAAGGATAAGAGAATTAGAAAGAAAAATGGAGAGTGCGAAGAACAATAGTACCAAGTTGAGGAGGAATAGAGTGGCGGTGCAAAAATAAGCCACTTTGTGAATTCCAAGAGCAACCAAACTTGAAATCAAAAACCTACCAAAAGCATCTATACAGAGCAAGAATCAAATGAATCCAAAAATTACTAATGATAACTGCACTTTATTTCAAAGCTAAAATCCAAGCAAAATAACTAAAGAGATGCAGTGAAAAGTTTAAAATAACTGGAAAAGAAATGCCAAACGCGGCCCAAAAGAAGTCTGAGAGTAGTACTACTGCAAAAGGGAAATAAAATGAGAAACAGGAAATCAATCCTCCATCGGCGCGGAGGAGGAAGCACCAGGTGGGCCTGGCACTTGGTCAATCAATGACTGAAGCATAGCTTGCAAAATCTCTTGATTCTCCTGAGTCTTCTGGACGGTGCCCTCAATGGCGTCAAAGTGTAAGTCAAATGCATCAAATCGAGCATTCATGGCGAGATAGTTAGCTCGAGTCATGACATCCAGCGGCGGTGCAAAAGGGGCAGCTGGAGCATCGGGGGCATCATGAGCAGGAGGGGTAGGAGCCACCAGGGGAGCCAGTGCATCCTAATCCAACTCGCCACCAATGCGGGCCTAACGAGACGTCTGAAGCTGAACTGTGCTGGCCTTCCAAACCCCAAGGTTGAAATTAAACATATCCTTCCTTTTCTCCTCGCCACGGGGAGGTCGGAACCCCACATTTTTTAGCAATCTGGTAATAAGGTAGGGAAATGGGAAGGCCCAGGTCGTGGTGGTGCTCGAGCGAACCAAGATTAATTCATTGTAGATTTTCAGCAATTAGTCCCAGACAAGCTGAGGAACGTAAAACCAAAACCGCTTCTCAGCATGGTAGAGGGTTTACAGAAAATTGCCCTTACGCTCGGAATGGCCCGGGACAGGAAAGACATTCTTGGCATGCACCAAATCAAGGAACCATAGCCGGCATGGCAAGTAAGATTTGTTGGTGTTAGTGGTGCAATTTCCCGTGAAAAGATTATGACAAATGTCCTGCACAATGTCTGCCAATGGTAACCGATCTGGACCTTTGACATATGCAGGCCGCCCCGCCTCATCACACACTGGAGATGCCAGTGGGCAATCCATTGTGAAAGCAAGGGCATCCAAGTCAAATTCATACTCATAACCATCAATGGTGGTTTTGAGTTTGTCCGGTGCGGCACATGAATAGAACATGTTGGTATAGCACAGGTGGACCACACGCGGGTAGTAAGAATGAGCGCGCTGTTTGAAAAGAGATGCAAGGCAACATGTTCACAACTCACGGACTGACCATGCCGTCTCGGGATTGGTCTCGAAAGCATTTGCAATGTCAAAGATGGCTTCGGTTTCGATTGGCCAGTCAACCCAATTTGGGGTCAGAGGTTCATTAAAAGGGCCCTCGGATGATCGAGATCGCTTAGATGCAGCTTTGGGAGCCATTGGGTTGAGGAAAGTTGGTTCAGGACTTTTAGCGAACACCTGGTGGGCAGTGGAAATTAGAAGAGAATAAGAGTGAGGTTAGAGATGAAAATTCCAAAAAAATTGTACCTACAATTAAGCATGCACAATCCCAAAATATTCAACAACCTTCACCACATCAATCCCATCCTCCATTGATCACAAAATCAAAGAAGAATCAAAGAAGTAAAAGAAGAAGAGAAACTTACCCAATGTGGAGGAACAAAGGCTTCTTAAGCTTGAATGATGGATGAGGAGGATAGATTTTTGAAATTGGATGATGATGATGGTGAATGGAGAGTGGAAAAAGAAATTAGGAGAGAGAGAGGGATGGTTGTGGGGTTAGAGAGGGTTGGGACGAGAGTAGAGAGGGGAAGAAGGAGTTATAAGAGCATAAATGGGCTTTCAAGCCCATTTAATTGCCAGTGGAGGGAATCCGTGGGCGCCCGCGGACGCACGGCGGGAACCCGTGGAGGCTTTTGAACTGATGCCTTGTGCAGCAACCTCAAACCTCTCAAGGCCGTGAGTGAAGTAGGTGAACTCTCAACATAACATGGGGTAAGACGGAGATCTGGATCACCGCATAAAGTGAGATGGAGCGAATGAATTCACAAGCTATGGCCAAGAGATGAAAACACTATAAAAGCTTTGAATGGAACGGAGAACGTGCCCAATGACTTCGAATATTTCCCGAAGTGGAATGAAGATTTGGATATAATGAACAAAACCAAATGGAATTGCCGGAATGCCCGACGAACCAATTCAGGAAACATGCACATTCTTGGCCGACTTCGCAACTTCCTAGGAAAGTCTTGGCACTGGACATGTAAAAGACGAAAGCTAAGAATTCAGAAGAATTGCTTCTTATGAATGCGAAATTTAATGTCAATAGCTAGACGAACCAGGCTTAGCATGGCGCACTAGTCCTCATAAATTAGGTCCATCAATAGGACTTTCTCAACTTTTTGAATAGGGACTATGCCATCAACATAAGGCTTAAGGCGTTGGCCATTAACCTTAAACAGAGATCCATCGGTAGGATCTTGGAGTTCGACTGCACCATGAGGGAAGACGGCGGTGATGACATATGGACCATCCCACCGTGAACGGAGTTTACCAGGAAAGAGTCTCAATCTCGAATTAAAAAGCCAGGCTTTTTGTCCAGGGGCAAAAGACTTTTTGACAATATGTTTGTCGTGAAAAGCTTTAGTGTTTGCCTTATAGATTTTGGCGCTTTCATACGCATCATTTCAAAGTTCCTCGAGCTCATTGAGCTGCAATTTGCGAGTAGAGCCGGCTTATTGGAGATCAAAGTTGAGCCTTTTTATGGCCTAATAAGAACGGTGCTCTAGTTTGACTAGGAGATGGCAGGTTTTTCCAAAGACAAGCCGATATGGCTACATGCCAATGGGCGACTTATAAGCTGTCTGGTAAGCCCAAAGCGCATCATTTAGTCTCAATGACCAATCTTTATGGTCTGGGCGAACCATTTTTTCCAAGATGTTCTTAATCTCCCGATTAGATGCTTCTACTTGACCACTCGTTTGAGGATGGTAAGGTGTGGCAACCTTGTGAAGGACGGAGTACTTGGAGAGAACGGATTTAAGGTAATGATTTTGGAAATGAGATCCGCCGTCACTGATGATAGCTCAGGGCGTACCAAAATGACTGAAAATGTTTGATTGAATGAATTGGATTACGACTTTATGATCATCGGTTCTGGTAGCCTCGGCTTCAACCCATTTGGAAACATAATCCACTGCTACAAGGATATACTCATTACCATAAGAAGATGGAAATGGTCCCATGAAGTCGATCCCCCACACATCAAAAATTTTGATAATTAGGATTGGAGTGAGGGGCATTATGTCTCTCTTAGACATGGATCCGAGCTTTTGGCAACGCTCACAAGATTTGTAGAAGTTTTAAGCATCCCAAAATAAGGATGGCCAATAAAATCCACTTTGAAGGACTTTGTTGGCTGTCTTTTTGGCACTAAAATGGCCGCCACAAGCAAGAGTATGACAGAAATTTAGAATGATAATGGTCTCAGTTTCGGGAATGCATTGCCAGATGATTTGGTCCGGGCAATACTTGAATAGTTCTGGATCTTCCCAAAAGAAATGCTTAACTTGGGAGAAGAAACGGTCTCTTTCGTGTTTGGACCAATTGGAGGGAATTTTGCCTACCGTAAGGTAGTTGACAATATCTGCAAACCAAGGGAGACTTGAATAGGAAATCTGGAAAAGTTGCTCATCCGGAAAGGAATCACGGATGGCAGCAAATTTTGAGGATTTTTCAATGAGTAAGCGAGAGAGATGATCGACGACAACATTGTCAGCCCCTTTTTGTCTCGAATTTCGATGTCAAACTCTTGAAGTAAGAGTATCCATTAAATTAGGCGAGGTTTGGTCTCTTTTTTTGCTAACAAATGCTGAAAAGCGGCATGATCCGAGAAGACGATGACCTTGGAACCAAGAAGATAGGAGCTTAATTTATCCAAGGCATACACCACAGCTAGCAATTCTTTTTCAGTGGTGTTGTAATTTAACTAAGCATCAAAAAGAGTCCTGTTAGCATAATAGATGGCATGCGGAAGCTTGTCCACATGCTGGCCCAAAACCGCACCTAATTCATAATCCGATGCATCACACATGATCTCAAAGGGGAGAGACTAATTGGGCGGTTTCATGATTGGGGTTGATGAAAGAAGAGTACGAAGGTTAATGAAATCTTCCATTCAAGCTTCATCAAAATTGAACAGAACATCCTTGGCAAGAAGATTACACAAGGGCCAAGAAATTTTGCTAAAGTCCTTGATGAAGCGACGAAAAAATCCGGCATGGCCAAGAAAGGAACGGATTTGATGAACGGAATTCAGAGGAGGAAGATTGGAGATTAACTCAACTTTTGCCTTGTCCACCTCAATTCCCCATTTCGAAATGACATGTCCTAGAACAATACCTTCTTGGACCATGAAGTGGCTTTTCTCCCAACTTAGAATGGGATTTGTCTCCTTAAACCTTTGGAATACAAGAGATAGATTGTGGAGACAAGAGTCGAAAGAGGAGCCAAAGACGGAAAAATCGTCCATGAAAACTTCCAAGAACTTTTCAACCATATCCGAAAATATGGACATCATGCACCTTTGAAACGTTGTCGGAGCATTGCATAGCCCAAACGGCATGCGTCGATAGGCAAAAGTTCCAAAGGGACATGTGAATGTTGTTTTCCCTTGATCTTGGGGGGCAATTGCCACTTAGTTATAACCAGAATAACCGTCAAGAAAATAATAGAAGCTTTGGCCGGCTAACCTCTCTAGGATTTGATCAATGAATGAAAGTAGAAAATGATCTTTCCTAGTTGAAGAGTTGAGTTTCCGGTAGTCTATGCACACACACCACTCGGTGGTGGTTCGTTGTGGCACGAGCTCACCCATTGAATTTTCAACAACGGTGAGGCCAGATTTCTTGGGGACAACTTGCGTGGGACTCACCCACTTGCTATCGAAGATGGGATAGATGATTCCAGCATCTAGCAATTTAATCACCTCTTTCATGACCACTTCCTTCATATTAGGATTCAACCGGCGCTGGACCTCTCTAGAAGGCTTCGCGTCCTCCTCCATATAAATGCGATGCATACAAATAGAGGGGTCAATTCATTTCAAGTCAGTCACTGCCCAACCAATAGCTTCTTTATGCTCTTGTAGCACCGCTAAAAGGCTAGTTTCTTGATCCTTTAGAAGGTCAGAAGCAATGATGACTGGAAGAGTCTAATTTACAACAAGAAACACATACTTAAGGTGAGCCAGGAGCGGCTTTAGCTCAAGTTGTGGAGGAAACTTTAAGGAAGGGACCGAAGGAGTAGAAGAAAGTTGAGGAAGCGGTTCTTTTAGAATTTTCCAAGGAGGAGTATCCATGATAGCATTAATGTCAAGCAAGGAGTTCACTTCTTGGATTGATTGGTCAATATCAAAGTTGGAGAAGTCAAAGTGAGACATGCAAGTTTCCAAAGGATCTTTGCTTAGAATGAAAGGGAGAGATTCTTCGACCACTTCATCTACCACATCGATAAGGAAACAGTCATCCTCATCGAAAGGATGTTGAGTTGTATAAAAGATATGAAGTTTGACTTGCATATTTCCAAAAGCAATGTCCATCACGGCAATTAATGGAAACGTTAGCCGTGGCTAAGAAGGGCCGACCGAGGATCACGGGAATATACTTTTTTTGGTCATGGACCGGTTCCGTGTCAAGAACCACAAAGTCTACCGGGAAGTAGAATTTGTCCACTTTGCTAATGACATCCTCCAAAATGCCTCGTGGGTGCTTAACCGATCTATCGGCAAGCTGCAATACCACAGAGGTTGGCTTTCGATCTCCCAACCCAAGTTGTAAGTAAACTGAGTATGGAATCAAATTTACACTAGCTCCTAAGTTAAGGAGGGCCTCGTTCTATCTTGTTGTCGCCAATGACACACGAGATAGTTGGAGCACCCGGATCCTTATACTTTGGAGGAGCATTGTGTTGAATGATTGCGCTCACATTTTCAGTTAACCTTACTTTCTTTGGCAAATGATTACGGGAAGTGTGCTTTTGAGTGCACAAATCCTTAAGAAATTTTGCATAGGGAGGGATTTTCTTTATAGCATCCAATAGAGGCAAGTTGATATTCACTTGCTTGAAAACTTCCCACATGTCTTGAATTTTGCAATTCTTGTTCCCAAAATGAGTCGACTCTTGGAGACGTTGAGGAAACGGAGCCTTAGGCTCATAAGAAGTTTCCACATTTGGGGTGACAAGCTTGGGATTTTCATGAGTAGAATTTGGATTATTAGGAGTGACTTTTGGATTGGAGGAGCTTGGATTTGGATTTTCTGAAGGAGAATCTTTTTCATCCTTGTTTCCATCAACCTTATTGTCAAAAACTCGACCACTCCTAAGAGTGGTGATTGCTTGAACACGTTCACAATTCGGCCCACTCAGAGGAGGGGTTTCATCAATCACATGCATCCCTCTCGGATTTTCAAAAGGTTGAGCGGGAAGCTTCCCTTTATCTCTTTGAAGGAGCTGGTTCATTGAAGTGGCTATTTGCCCAACTTGATTCTCAAGTTTAACAATAGAATGAGTGTGGGAATGAACCAATTGGAGAATGGGCTGCAAAGATGACAAGAGTTGCTTATTGGATTCCATCATTTGCTGATTCAGAGATTCCATCATTTGTTTGTTTGTAGCCATAATCTCATCATTTGGGAACACAGGAGGTTGATTAGAGACATTTGGATTATACGGAGGATGGTAGCTTGAAGAGGCTAGAAATTACCTATTTTGAAATTGAGGAGGGGGCTGATTTTGATGCCCCGGATTTTGGAATTACGAATTCTGTAGGGCTTGTTGCCTCCACAAGAAATTTGGGTGATCTCGCCATCCTGGATTGAAAGTATTGGAATATGGATTATTTCCGGGCCTTGAGAACATGACATTAGCTTGCTCTTGATTGGGGTTGGAAAATTACTCCAGTGTAGGGCAATCTTCCAAGAGATGGAATGGACTAGTACATGTTGCACACACCGAGCTAGCTGAATTTTAAGCCACAGAGGGGGAGAGATGTGGTGCCATCAATTGATAGAATTTATGAGCTGTGGCATCCACTTGAGATGATTCTTCCCTCACGGTCTTTGGTTGACATAGAGTGGGGTTTTTTGTATTCATTGAGGTTAGAGCACTACGAGAATTATGCTGTAACGAGTTTTCACTCAAATTCTCAAGCAGGGTCTATGCCTCATCCGGACTCTTAGACATGAACATACCACCACAAGATGAGTCAACCATGTATCTATGTGATGCGGACAATTGCCATTTGGGAATTAAGTGATGCGGACATTTTCTTAAGAGGTCTTGGAGTCTCTCCCAAGTCTGATGGAGTTGTTCTCCATCAATTTGAGAAAAACTAAGAATAGAGCGCCTCATTAAATTAGTTTTACTCATTGGGTAATATTTCTTTAAGAATTCTTGCTGCAATTGAGCCTATGTAATGATGGAATTTGCAGCAAGGGAGTTCAACCAGTATTTTGCCCTTTCTTTTAAGGAGAATGGAAAGAGATACAATTGGAGAGCATTGTCAGGGAAGCCCCTAATCTTGATGGTAGAGCATATTTCAAGGAATTCATCAATATGCTTATAGAGGTCCTCATTCTCAAAGCCATGAAAACATGGAAGCATTTGGATGGTGCTAGATTTAATTTCATATTGAGCCACCTCAATATTTGGCATCACAATGCAAGAGGGAGAAGCATAGGCGGTAGGGATGAAATGGTTTAGAAGAGTTATAAGAACTACATTTGGAATTTCGGCCCTATCTTATTAATTCCCTCATTTCTGACATTTCCTACATTTTCCTCCATTGTGTTAAATTCAGTTTCAAGTTCTCTTACGCTTAAAGATTCCCTAAGGTCTCGTCTAAGAGTTCTTTCAAGTGAAGTTATGTCAACTGGCAAGTCAACTGTGGGTAGCGAAAGTGATCTACGGCTAAACATCAATAACTCACAACACAACCATCACAACAATTTATCATCATCAACTCCACATACGATGTTCCCTTTCTCCTCAATTATCAAGACATAACTTAAATGGTCATGATAAGGACCGATGCTTGTACAAGAAATTTAAATAAGATAATAGCCTCAACAAGGGCTTCAAAACTAAATTATCACTAAATTTAACACATGCACAATATTCATAATGTCGAAACTAGAAGGTCAAGAGACTTACCTAGGGTCCTCTAGACTTACAAATTAGCTAGCTTTCCCTCGACGAGCTTCAAGTCCCTAGAATCTCACTTACAACACAAGATTGTCAAACTACACAAGAAGTATTCACAATTCACAATATTAACAATCAAACCAAAATTAACCCTAGAACTTCGGTTGCTAAACCATTTGCAGTCCCCGGCAATGGCGCCAAAAATTGATCGGTTGAGAATTTGATCCGTAATAAATCAACCTTCGCAACAGCACGAATCATTGTAAAATAGGGCTATTGGTTGGGTAAGTCGAACCACTGGGGCTGCGCTAATCTATGGCAACCTAAGTGTGTAGAGTCTTTTTAGAATGATACGGGGTGTTCATAGAGGATTTGTTGGTTGTCACTTAAGCTATGAAATTAAGATGCATAAAATAAAAGCTTGCAAGAATTTAAATGAGATGAAATACAAGTAAAGAGGACTAGGGAAATGAATCCGCCTCCATCCCTATACACATGCTAGATTAGAGCTAAATTGGGGAAAAACAATAAATAATGGTCAAGAAATAAATAGCAACACATAGTTGCCATATGATCAACAAGATGTACATTGAATCTTAAGCAAGCATGATCCATCAAAGGTGAACATGTTTAGACTACCTAACTAAGGTGTAGCTTAACCATATTTACTTAAATGAAAGATTATCAAGCCCTAAATAAAATGATGAAGCACATAAAGGTAAGAAATAAGCAAAAACCATCAAAGGCATCACCTAAGCAATGATCTATCAAAGTACTTATCAACATGCCATTAAACCATTTCATAACCTTGTCTCCATTCTCACCATGAAAACTTAAGCAATATGATTAATATAAGTCATCATCTAAAACAAGATAATCAACTAAAAGAAATCACCCATACAAATATCAACATTCATTACAACAAATGAAATGCTCTTGGTTATGAAAAGACCATGGAATATACATTGTAATCCCCAAAATATAGTTATACTAGATCATACTTACAAGGGAGGGGCTTCATCACCTCCACAGAGGAAGGATTAGTTACCCATGGAAGCCCTAGAGGAAGGATGGACTTCAACCTCCATTTTCGAGCTCCAAGCTTCAAGACTCACCAAGTCCTTCAAAACTCAATATTTTTCTCTCTAGAAATCTTGCAAAGCTGAGATATGATATCTATATGCTTCTAGCCTCCCATATATCTTCTTGGCCTCTCCATTTCCCCCCATTTTCATGCCCTACCAACCTTCGGAGGATTAGAGCCACAAAAATAAGTCAAGTGGACAGCATTGGGAGCAAGAATGCAGAGCTGTCTGCAGATCGGCGGGGGCCCGCGGGTCCTTGGCTTCGCGAGGGAGGCTACTGGAGCCTTTGGCGGGCGCCCGCGGTGGCTCAGGGGGCTCCTTCATGGGGGCCTTGTGAGGCCCCGCCAAATGAGGTAGAGAGCATGGGAAAACGGTGGGCGCCCGCGGAGGCGCAGCGGGCGCCCGCGGAGGCCTGCAGCTGCATTTCAATCCAGGCTTTACTTTGTAAACCTTTCCGAGCTGGAGCTCCACCATGAACACAAAGCCACGAGGGGTGTAATAACAGCAATAGAAGAGACTTGATCCAAAACGACCCCCCGAACGGCGCACGTGTTTCAACACAAATGATATCAAAACTGCTTCATTGATCATTATCGGGTAAAATACCTGAAATTAGAAATACATACACAAATGGAGTTAAACTGTATATTATACTCCATTCATGGACTTAACTAGTGCAAGAAGGGGCACTTGAATATGCAATATTCGGCGCTTATCAAGAACCTTAATGAAACCTAGATACAAGGGGTCACGATGCTTGATAAAAAGATAAAAATCCATGAAATACGAGTCCGGTTCATAAGTTGACAAGAGTTCAATATTAAAGCATGATTAACATGATGGAAGCATAAAAGGGAATTTAATCTACTTAATGGATTAAATTATCAAGATTAGATGGCAATTCCAATGTCAAGTTACAAGTTCACTTCCTACGAGATACAACCTTGTGAATTGGATTCCATACAAAGGAAATAAATAAATGCAAGTCTCAAAATTTTTCTGATTATTCTCAATTTGATACACGTGAATGAACTTGTCAAGGAAAAATATGGATACTAAGTTAGAAACTTAATCAAGTGCATAGAACCATTGAATGGATTTTAATTAGTTCTCTTAATTAAAGTCTCTAAATTTTGAAATTCATCCAAATGATCTCAAATTAATGTATGTTATAGAACAGGCCAAGACTTGATTTATAAACATGATACAAGTGAATTCTAAGTAAGATACAGCCGTGAGTATTAAACTTTAATACTAGAAAAATAATAAATGAAAGGTTTCAAAACCTAATCAAATATTCTAGATTTAATATATGTGAATGAATATGGCATGCATATCACAAATGTCAAGTCGGAAATCCAACGGAGTGAATAGTACACTCAGAATAAATTAATTAATCAAATTAATTAAATATTACTAGATTTCAAACAACTCTAATTTCTCTCAAGTTCACCTATGTTGAAGAGCATGCTAGGGACTAATTTTAATGCTCTCAATTTAATATATGTCAATGATCATGTCAAGGGGTAATATAATATCTAGCTACATGTAAAAACCAAGTCATGAGCAACTGGGAAAATCAAATCTCATACAAGAAAATAACTAAATAAAATCTCTAGATTTGATATCAAAGCTTAAACAAGTTGTATATGCATCACAAGCATGCAATATAACAAGAAAATAAATTATAACACCCCCTACCTCGATTTGAGATGAAAATCTCAAAAGCCCACCGAAATAAAAGTGCTCTGAATCAAACGATACCGAAGGGTTTTGTCGGGGACAACACGATGAACAAGAATCCCAAGAAAGCCCCATGAAAATGACAACTTGACTTCAAACCTGAACTCAAGAAACGGTTAGAAATGGATTCTAATAAGGGTGAAAGATAGAACACTTTAAGGCGAAGAATAAACGTTAAGGCCGAAGACTTTTCACCAAGAAAACGTGGATCAAAGGAGGAGAGAGAAGGTGGTAGCCATGGCTGCCATGGAATCCGGCCAAGAGAGGGGAGGAAGATGATGAAATTTGACTTTTTGACTTAAGACCCCCCTCTCTATAGAAAATCTCAAAAAGTGCCCCAAAGGGTCCTGCCGGGTCCGGAAAAGTGGATTTTGAGCAGACGCACTCAAACGGTGAAACTCCATGAATAATAAAGATTCAAAATGATAAAATATGAACAATAGAGGAAACGATGTCAAAAAATGAGTCCTGAGCAGAGAGATATGCCCCAAACAAGTTCAGCGGCAATTGGGATCAGAAACCCCTGAAATTGGAGAAGAACGACCAGAATGGAATTCTAAGAGTACAGAACTCGATGAAATGTGAAAATAAATCTTGTACAAGGATCCAGGCTCCTGACGAGGTATTTTTGCAATAACTTTCGTTAATTACACAATGACCCCTCCGAAAAGGGTTAACTGCACTAATGACCAAGAACGAAAATATCTTCCAAAATTTTTTTCTTAAAAACCCCTGAAATAAAATTTCTTCAAAAGCTATTTATGAAAAATACCCCAAGAAAAGAAAAAGATTCCAAAGAACTGTGCATGCATGCCCCTATGGACAACGGGAGCAACCAGAGTACTTTTTTGTAAAAGTAAAGCTACGTATTTCGTGGAAACCACTTCGAACGAAGATACGTGAAGTTAAAAACTAACTCTGAGCATAAAAAGTGAGGTTATGCCAATAAAGTGACAAACGAGGAAAAGACAGAATAAGGAAAATGATGAAATAGCGAATAGTGTCCAAAAAGTGAAAATGCGAAAATGACTCGGTCCTCAAAGGAAGTTGTCAATACGAACGAAAGAGTCTCAGAAACCATTTCCGAGCACTCGAGACGGCACTATGAGATGAGAAACTGAGCTCAGAAAAGAAAATTGAACGGAAAAAATTTATCCATCAAATTTCAGGAAAAAGGAAAGGGAGGAAAATGACCGGGTCATTATAACCTACCCTCCTTAAAGAAATTTCGTCCCTGAAATTTGGATCAATCCGGAAAAGAACAGAATGAGGACCAATCAAAAGGTCAACCAAGAACAGCTTATAAAGCACTGAAGGAATGCGAAACCAAGAACTGAGACAACACCTCATTAGATACGGCACGTTAATTTGTAATGACCTAGTCATTTGACTCCCTTTCCTTTTTCCTAAAATTTTACAGATAAATTTTTTCCATTTAATTTTCTGTTCTGAGTTCTGTTTCTCGTCACATAGTGTCATCTCAAGTGCTTGGAATTGGTTTCCGAGACTCTTTCATTCGGATTGATGACTTCCATTGAGGACCGAGTCATTTTTTGCATTTTCACTTTCCAGACACTATTCACTATTTCATCCCTTTTCCTATTTCGTCTTTTTCCTATTCTGTCTTTTCCCCTTTTGTCAGTTTTTGGCATAACCTCACTTTTCCTGCTCGGAGTTAGTTTTTGACTTCACGTGCCTTCATCCTACGTGGTTTCCACGAAATACGTATCTTCACTTTTGCAAGAAAGTACTCTGGTTGCTTCCGGTGTCCATAGGGGCATAAATGCACAGTTATTTGGAATCTTTTATTTTCTTCGGGTGCTTTTCATAAATATCTTTTGAAGATATTTTATTTCAGGGATTTCTAAGAAAATATCTTTTGGAAGATATTTTCATTCTGGGGCAGTTTTGCAGTTAACCCTTTTTGGAGGGGTCATTGTGCAATTAACGAAAGTTATTACAAAAATACCTCGTCTGGGGCCTGGATCCTCGTACAGGATTCATTTTCACATTTCGTCAAGTCATGAACTCTTAGAATTCCGTTCTGGTCGTTTTTCTCCAGTTTCAGAGTTTCTGACCTTAGTTGCCGCCGAACTTGTTTGGGGCATATCTCTCTGCTCGAGACTCAGTTTTTGATGTCATTTGTTTTGTTGTTCATATTTTATCATTTTGAATCTTTTTCATTCACGGAGTTTTGCCGTTTGAGCGCGTCTGCTCAAAATCCACTTTTCCGGACCCGGCGGGCCCTTTCGAGGCACTTTTTGAGATTTTCTATAAATAGGGGACTTAAAGAAGAAAAATCAGATTTTTCACTTCTTCTTCCTCTCTTGGCCGGCAGCCATGGATGCCCATGGAGCTGCCACCTTCTCTCTCCTCTTTTGATCCACTTTACCTAAGTGAAAAGTCTTCGGCCTTAACGTTTATTGTTCCCCTCGACGTGCTCTACCTTTCACCCTTATTAGAACCCATTTTTGGCCAAATTTTGAGTTTGGGTTTGAGGTCAAGTTAGGATTTTGGTAGGTCCTCTTTAGAGTTTAATGCTCACGGCGTTGTCCCCGACAAAACCTAGCGGTATCGTCGGATTCGAAGCACTTTTATTTCGGTGGGCTTTTGAGATTTTCATCTCAAATTGAGGTAGGGGGTGTTATAATTTATTTTTTTGTTACATTGCATGTTTGTGATGCATATACAACTTGTTTACATGCTTAGATATCAAATCTAGAGATTTTATTTATTTATTTTCTTGTATGAGATTCGATTTTTTCCGGTTGCTCATGACTTGGTTTAAACATGTAGCATGATATTAAATTACCCCTTGACATGATCATTGACATATATTAAATCTAGATTATTTGGACAAGTAACAAAGATTTTATTTAATATTTATCTTAAGTGAAAAATTAAATCATGTGGCCTTAACTAGCTTGAAATCAATGTGTGTTAGCATATTATATTAGGCCCTAGCATGCTCTTCAACATAGGTTAATTTGAGAATAATCGGAGATGTTTTGAAATCTAGTAATATTTAATTAATTTGATTAATTAATTTTTCCGGGTGTAATATTCACTCCATTGGATTTTCGGCTTCATTTTATTGATATGCATGCCATATAGTTTCACATATATTTAATCTAGAATATTTGATTAGGTTTTGAAACCTTTCATTTATTATTTTTTTTCTTCTAGTATTTAGGTTTAATACCCATGGCCGTATCTTCTCTAGAATTCACATTTATCATGCTTTTAAATCAAGTCTTGGCATGTTATATAACATACATTAATTCGAGATCATTTAGATGAATTTCAAAATCTAGAGATTTTAAATTAAAAGAATTAATTAAAATCCATTCAATGGTTCCATGAGCTAGATTAAGTTTCTAACCTTGTATTCATGCTTTTCTTAACAAATTCATTCACGCATATCAATTTGAGAATAATCGGATAAGTTTTGAAACTTATATTTAATCATTTCCTTTGTATGGAACTTATCTCACATGGTTGTGTCTTATATGAAATGAACTTGTAACATGATATTGAACTTATTATTGACATGATCCTTGACATGCCTTATTCGTAGAATATTTGGACTTGTCTTGTAATCTTGATAATTTAATCCCTTAAGTAGATTAAATTTCCGTTTATGCTTCTATCGGTTTAATCATGACCCCTTGTATCTTTTTATCAAGCATCGTGACCCCTTTGTATCTTGGTTTAATTAGTGTACTTCATAAACTTGTACATTTGTCTTGGAATGGGTTGATTACACATGTGTTGTTTAGTAAGTAATTGAATCATGTATCTTATACTTGTGGTATATTTACTTCAATGGATTTATTGTACTATATATCTTGGTTCTTGTCTATATAGATGCACACTATGATTTCTTGACATTTCACATGCCATTATAGTTGATGAACTTAGGGCATGACTTGTGTGTTCCAAAATCTTAGTTGTGCATGAAACGTAGTTAATGCATTTCTTGTATTTTGATACAATCTTGGTTGCACAACTTATTGATTTTGGGACTTGGGATATCAATCAAGAATTGACATGGCTATGACTTGGTTCTAATACGAGGGAATGTCCTCCTACACTATAGTGCGCACTAGGGGAAAGGTACCCATGGGTTAGTAGCCTTAAAGTGATCTCAAGAGTACGGTTTTAATCCGGGCAATATCCGAGTTTCCACATTGGTGGATTTCACTCTTTAAATTTGAAGTGCTATTCCTTGAAGATTTAAACCTTGTCATGTTATGTGAAATGCTCCATTCTTGTTTACTTGCATAGATATTCTGCCTTGTTCTTGATATCATGTACAACTCTTTTTGTGTTTCATGGAATGTTCCATCCTTGTTTAATTGCATAGACATTATGCCTTATTCGTGTTTTCAAGTATGCTTTTTGTCATGTTAATTGGAATGTTCCAGTTTTATTTAATTGCATATATATTATGCATTGTCCTTGATTTCGTGTATTACTCCTATCGTGTTAATTGGAATGCTCCAATCATGTTAATTGTATTTATAATGTAATTCTTGTTAACTTATATCCATGTATACTTCTTCTTCTCTTGTTAAATTGGAATGTTTCAATCATGTAAATTGCCTTGACAATTTGATCTTTGTATTCTAGTATATTCTTATCGTGTTCATAGGATTATTCCAATCTTGTTCAATTACATTGATAATGTGATTCATGTTAAAATGTAAACTTGTCATGTTCCTTGGATTATCCCAACCACGATTCATTTCATATATGTATGTATATCATGATTCTTGTTAATATTTCTCTATGGTAGCTTAGGATGATCCCTGAGTCTAACCTTTGACATAGACGCTAGGTGGCATGATCCCTTTTGAACTACTTCATGTAAGTCTAAAAATCTCTAAAGAAATCGAGTCATGCATGCTCATTCTCTACATGTAAACTTGTTTACTCACCCCAAAGTTACTGGGGGGCTATTTTAGGTACAAAGATTTGGTTCGTGATGCGTATCACTCCGTGGATGACTTATAGCTTTTAAGTTACCATTTCATGCAAGTGTTAGTATGAACCCTATGTATCAAAACTTGTCTTCTTTGATTCTATGTATGTAAAGTGTACATAAATACACTCTTTTTAATGTATTTGGTATGTATAACATGAGGCTAAGGGCCACAAACCTTTAAGTTCAAGTGTATGTATTTAAACTTCAAGTTTTACCTTTGAAATGTATTTTTATCAACTTTGGAGGTTTGGCATGTCAAATCTTGTAAATGGAATGTAATGAGGTAGTAAGCCATTGTAGCATGTTTAAAATGTCATATTACACTTGCGTGTATGTTCACATCAACACACAATAGCATATAATGTAAGTTGATCATGCAATGGGGGATTCAAGTGAGGCTTAAAGTCTATTTTTCAATTTTAGTGCATAGCATGTTCATTTTCACTTTTTTGACCAGTTTCAGTTGACCAGTGGCCTATTTCAGTCTACCGAACCCCTTTTGGATTTCATCGTTCAGCAAAAATCCCAACTCTAGTAGCCATTTTCACCATCGAGGCTTATGTTAGTTAACCAGTTCTCTACATTGGCCGACCGAAACTCATTTTTTTTTATCTCGAGCCTTAAACCGGTCGACCGGTTTATCACTTCGGTCGACCGAACTGGGAGCTCATTTCTCCTCTTTTCTTGGTTCACTTCGGCAGACCAAAGCTCCATTTCGGTCGACCGAAATGAAGGTGTCTCGTGGATCTTGTTTGGTTGGTTGCCTAGTCAGGTTAACCTTGTTCTATTTGTTCCCACTTGACCTTGTTGATCTTGTTTAAGCCATTTAAAAGAGTACGTGGTCTAGTTTGAACTAGATCTTGTTTCCTTGGGTGTCATTGGTGCCATAGGGTACCATTTGACTTTTTCATTCTAGCTTCTGTTTTCGGTTAATTCTTTGAGTTTCATGACTTCATGGAAAGTCACTTTAGTGTCCTAGGGATGGTTTGCATCTCTAGAGACCTAGGTTTATCATTCACTTCCGTACCTAGATCCGTTAACGGGTCGATCTTCGGTTTATCAATGATCCACCGGGTTGAATCTAAACCCGGGTCGTTACATAACTCAACGTTAACCACCGAGAGAATCCCAAGACAACGAAACGTTGAAACACGAAAAAAGAAGAGAGTGACAATGCAGTACGAACAGCAACCAAAACCTGCCCACACTTACTCGTCAGTAAGGTAGCATGACAGTATAAGGCACTAGTTCATAACATGCCCCAACTAGGTTAAATCGGAAAAACCTATTGATACAGATGACATCAATGTCGAAAATGATCATTACCAAAAGCACTACGGGAACCAGGCATCTGCGAGAGTTGGGGTAGCTAATCCCAAAACTCTAACAACAATGTCACTGGCACCATTACGCTTAAGGCCATTGATCCAAAATGCAAGTAGAGCTAGCAGCTCCAACTTTGCAAAACACCCTTGGAAACACTCCCCGACCACGTCATGAAGCCAGAAGGAAAAGGAAATGAAACGGTGCCTCCCTAGCCCGCGTCTCACTTCACCAGACAAGGACTACAATTCTACGCTCACATGAGCCTTACTCGCATCAACCGTCAAACTAAGGTCTCGAAACACCCAACCAAGAATACAGACAAGCAGGTTCCTAACATGGGTCCTTTCAAAATGAATTTCTCCTATCCAAGGAAGAACTTTGTAAAACAAGAATGCATCCAAGGGATACGACAGGTCCTAACTGACAATGTCAAAACCAGACATAAAAGTAAACAGCTAGCATGCAACATAGCAATGGACTATCTACTTCAGATGCCACATAAACAAACAGATATGCTATCAAATCAAAACATGTTATCAAGAAGCACGTAAGTACATGGTACGGTAATACACGTGAATGAAAAGCATATGGTATGCCGACATACGTCGCATACGGTCATGCAAACATAAGCACGCAGACATGATATCACACCAGGACATGACAGCGATACAGACCATGTTATCAGGAAGCATATATACACACAAAGCATGCTTAACAAATAATAGATGTCTCAAAACACCTGAGCATGTGAACATATTATCATACAAGACATGTTATCAAATAAGACATATTAGCAAGATACAAATGACATATCAAAGCAAAACAATGTGACCATGATAAGCACCCAAAACCCGTCGTCCAAGGTATTCGAACCCGGACGCTCTAATACCACTTGTCACGACCTGAATTTTTATTCAACCCAGTGGGTCAGTGATAAACTGAAGATTGACCCAATAACGGATCCAGATACAGAAGGAAGAAACACGACAACGGTCTTTAAAGGTATAACACACCTCTAAGACACCAATGTGACCCTCAATGAGGTTATGGAACCTAAAGAAAGTAAATGCGGAAGCAAAAGATAAACCAAAGTCTTAAGAGAGATAGATCATCTCTTAGACACAAATGTGACCTTCCATGAGGTTAAGAAACTCAAGGAAATAACCGGAAGCAAAGGCTAGAGTAAAAAGGTCAAATGGTACCCTATGGCACCAATGACACCCAAGGGGACAAGATTTAATTCAAACTAGACTATGTACACCATTAAATGGCTCAAACAAGATCAACAACGTGAAGTGGGAATGAATAAAATAAGGTTAACCAGTCTAGGCAACAAACCAAACAAAACCCACAAGACAACCCTATTTTGGTCGACCAAAATAGAGCTTTGGTCTGCCGAAATGAGCCTGGAAAAGGAGAGAAAAGAGCTCCCAATTCGGTCGATCGAAGTGACAAACCAGTCGACCAATTTAAGCCTCGAGATAAAAGATGGTGCTTCGGTCGACTGAAATAACCCTCTATAGTGAAAATGGCTACTGGAGTTGGAATTTTTGCTGAACAATGAAATCCAAAAAGGGAATCGGTTGACCGAACTGGTATTTCAGTCGACCGAAATGGCTCGAAAATGTGCATATGAACCTATTATACACCAGAGATGAAGAAAAGTTTCTAAGTCTCAAATGGAACCCCCATGACATGATAAATTCACATTATATGTTAATGTGTGATGATGTGAACATACACGTAAGTGAAATATGGAATTTTAAACATGCTACAATGGCCTACGGCCTCATTACATTTCATTTACAAGATTTGACATGCCAAACCTCCAAAGTTAATAAAAATACATTTCAAAGGTAAAACTTAAAGTTTAAATACATACACTTGAACTTAAAGGTTTGTGGCCCTTGGCCTCATGTCATATATACCAAATACATTAAAAAGAGTATACTTATGTACACTTTACATATGTAGGATCAAAGAATAAAAGTTTTGATATATAAGACTACAAAATGACATTTCATGCTAACATTTGCACGAAATGGAACTTAAAAGCTATAAGTCATCCAATGAGTGATGAGCATCACGAACCAAGTCTTCATGCCTGAAACAACCCCCCAGTAACTTCGGGGTGAGTAAACAAGTTTTCTCGTAGGGAATGAGCATGCATCAACTCGATTTCTTTCAGATTTTTAGACTTACATGAAACAGTCCGAAAGGGATCTTGCCACCTAGCGTCTATGTCAAAGTGAGACTCAAGGATCATCCTAAGCTATCATGGAGAAATATCAATAAGAATCATGATATACATACATATATGAAATGAATCAAGGTTGGGATAATCCAAAGAACACGACAAGAAGGATACTTGAACATAGATTTACATGAATTGAATTATCAATACAATTAAGCAAGGGTTGGAATAATCTACACAACATAACTAGAATATACTAGAATACAAAGATCAAATTGACAAGGCAATTTACATAATTGGAACATTCCAATTTAACAAGACAAGAAGCATACATGGATATAAGTTAACAAGAATTACATTATCAATGCAATTAACATGATTGAAGCATTCCAATTAACACGATAGAAGTAATAGGCGAAATCAAGGACAAGGCATAATATCTATGCAATGAAACAAGGATGAAACATTCCATGAAACACGAAAAGAGTTGTACATAAAATAAAAAACAAGGCATAATATCTATGCAAGCAAACAAGATTGGAGCATTTCACATACACAACAAGTTTAAATCTTCAAGGAATAGCAACTTGAAATTTAAAGAGTGAAATCAACCAATGTGGAAAACTAGGATATCGCCCTGATTAAAACCGTACTCTTGAGATCACTTTAAGGCTACTAACCCATGGGTACCTTTCCCCTAGTGCGCCCTATAGTTGTAGAGGGTCATCCCCCATACTAGAACCAAGTCCTTGCCATGTCAATTCTTGATTGATATCCCAAGTCCCAAAATCAACAAGTTCTGCAAGTGAAGATTGTATCAAAATACAAGAAATGCATTAACCACATTTCATGCACAACTAAGATTTTGGAACACATAAGTCATGCCCTAAGTTCATCAACTATAATGGCATGTGAAATGTCAAGAAATCATAGTATGCATCTATATAGACTAGAACCAAGATATATAGCATAAGAATTCCATTTAAGTACATGTACCACAAGTATAAGATACATGATTTAATTACATACTAAACAACACATGTGTAATTAAACCATTCCAAGACAAATGTGCATTTTCATTAAGTACCTTGATGAAACCAAGATATAAGGGGTCTCGATGCTTTATAAAAAGATAAGAATCCATAAAATATAAGTCCGGTTCATAAGTTGGCAAGAGTTCAATATCAAAGCATGATTAACATGATGGAAGCATAAAAGGGAATTTAATCTACTTAAGGGATTAAATTATCAAGATTATAAGGCAATTCCAATGTCAAGTTACAAGTTCACTTCCTACGAGATACAACCATGTGAATTGGATTCCATACAAAGGAAATAAATAAATGCAAGTCTCAAAATTTGTCCGATTATTCTCAATTTGATACACGTGAAGGAACTTGTTAAGGAAAAACATGAATACTAAGTTAGAAACTTATTCAAGTGCATAGAACCACTTAATGGATTTTAATTAGTTCTCTTAATTAAAATCTCCAGAGTTTGAAATTCATCCAAATGATCTCAAATTAATGCATGTTATACAACATGCCAAGACTTGATTTTAAAACATGATGCAAGTGAATTCTAAGCAAGATACGACCATAAGTATTAAACTTTAATACTAGAAAAATAATAAATGAAATGTTTCAAAACCTAATCAAATATTCTATATTTAATATATGTGAATGAATATGGCATGCATATCACAAATGTCAAGTCGAAAATCCAACAGAGTGAATAGTACACTCGGATTAAATTAATTAATCAAATTAATTAAATATTACTAGATTTCAAAACAACTCCGATTTCTTTCATGTTCACCTATGTTGAAGAGCATGTTAGGGCCTAATTTAATATGCTAACACATTGATTTCAAGTTAGTTAAGGCCATGTGAATTAATCTTTCATACAAGATAAATATTAAATATAGCCTTCAATACTTATTCAAATGCTCTCAATTTAATATATGTCAATGACCATGTCAAGGGGTAATATAATATCTTGCTACATGTTTAAACTAAGTCATTAGCAACTGGGAAAATCAAATCTCATACAAGAAAATAACTAAATAAAATCTCTAGATTTGATATCAAAGCATGTAAACAAGTTGTATATGCATCATAAGTATGCAATATAACAAGAAAATAAATTATAACACCCCCTACCTCGATTTGAGATGAAAATCTCAAAAGCCACCGAAATAAAAGTGCTCCGAATCCAACGATACCGAAGGGTTTTGTCGGGGACAACACGATGAACAAGAATCCCAAGAAAGCCCCATGAAACGCACAACTAGACTTCAAACCCGAACTCAAGAAATGGTCAGAAATGCATTCTAATAAGGGTGAAAGATAGAACACGTTAAGGCGAACAATAAACGTTAAGGCCGAAGTCGTTTCACCAAGGAAAAGTGGATCAAAGGAGGAGAGAGAAGGTGGCAGCCATGGCTGCCATGGAATCCGGCCAAGAGAGGGGAGGAAGATGATGAAATTTGACTTTTTGACTTAAGACCCCGTTATTTATAGAAAATCTCATAAAGTGCCCCGGAAGGGTCCCGCCGGGTCTGGAAAAGTGCATTTTGAGCAGACGCCGCGAATGAAAAAGATTCAAAATGATAAAAAAAAATGAACAACGACAGAAGCAACATCAAAAACCGAGTCCCGAGCAGAGAGATATGCCCTGAACAAGTTCGGCGGTAATAGGGGTCAGAAACCCTGAAACTGGAGAAGAACAACCAGAATGGAATTTGAAGAGTACATAACTCAACAAAATGTGAAAATGAATCCCGTACAAGGATCTTGGCTCCTGACGAGGTATTTTTGCAATAACTTTCGTTAATTACACAATGATCGCTCCAAAAAGGTTTAACTGCACTAATGTCCCAGAATGAAAATATTTTCCAAAAATATTTTCTGAAAAACCCCTAAAATAAAATATCTTCTAAAGATATTTATGAAAAAAAACCCCAAGAAAAGAAAAAGATTACAAAGAACTGTGCATCAATGCCCCTATGGACACCGGGAGCAACCAGAGTACTTTCTTGCAAAAGTAAAGATACGTATTTTGTAGAAACCACATTGAACGAAGATACGTGAAGTCAAAAACTAACTTCGAGCACGAAAAGTGAGGTTATGCCAACAAAATGACAAACGAGGAAAAGACAGAATAGGGAAAAGGACGAAATAGCGAATAGTGTCCAAAAAGTGAAAATACGGAAATGACTCGGTCCTCAAAGGAAGTCGTCAATCTGAACGAAAGAGTCTCAGAAACCATTTTCGAGCACTCGAGACGACACTATAAGATGAGAAACTGAGCTCAGAAAAGAAAATCAAATGAAAAAAATTTATCCGTAAAATTTCAGGATAAAGGAAAGGGAGGAAAATGACTGGGTCATTACAGTGTTGGTCATATTGATGGTAAGTGGATATTTTGTAATAACTTCTCTCTTCAATTTTCTTGTGAAGAGATTTTGTTTAAAGGAAAGGTTCAAGATGTGATGCTCAATTCGGAGACTTGTGGTATTAAGGAGACCTTATATGTAAGATTTTCGGTGCAATGTCATGTGGTGAGGATCGGTGTGACTTGGGAGACATTAAAGTTTTCTAATTTTGTGGAGTTTGATCCATTATTGCTTGAGGGCATAGACTTTTCAGGCTTTGGATTGTGTCATGCTTATAGAAATTGTTTGATAATGAGGTTTTGGGGAGTATTTGATTTAATTAAAGTGACTTGATTTAAAGGTTTACTAATATATGAGTTGTGGGTTTTCTTCGTATTGAGGATTTGAGGCCTTAAGCATGACGACGCCTATGACATTATTGTCAAAGCTTTGGGATTGGCAAAGATGGTTCGATCGAACATCTTTGGACCATACCCCAACTTTCATAGAATGCTGGGTGACTGCAGTGCTTTTGGTAATGATTGTTTTTGTTCATTGATGTCATTTGTGTTGAGAGGTTTCGTGGTTAGATTAGGTGAGGGTATGTCAAAAGCTAGTGCTATATATTGTCAATACAACCGTACCACATGATTAATGCTGAATATTGCATATTCAAGCCCCTAAACATACATATGTTAAGATCCTAAGTAGTATTTTTTATCCAGTTTTAGACTGATTTTATTTTACTTTGCTTTTGTAGGTACTTTCCCAAAGAAATGGATAAAACTGGGATATTCAGATGAAAAGACTAACATCAAAGCTTACAGAGTTGTCGCCGATCATTTGAAGCAAGCTTGGAGTCAAAATGGTGATTTTGGAGAAGTTCAAGTGCAAAAGCTTGAGCACAAAGTTCCTAGCTCAAGCACAAAGTCAACTAAGGCAAGAAAAGCAACTAAGGCCAAAAGGCTCGAGCAGAGGTATTTCTACTCGAGCAGAGATTTAAGGTGCTCAATCCTTTACAAAAGTGCCCTAGCACAAACTCCCTCGGAATATGAAAAGATGCCTCGGAAGAATCGTGTTGCTAGAGCTAGAGCAGAGATCATAAGTCTCGAGCATAACTCAGAAAGCTTGAGCAGAACTTCAAAGGCTTGAGCACCAAGTTAAGGTGATCAAGTACCCTGACGAAAATATCCCAAAATATTCTAAGTGTTGATGAAAAAGGAGCTTCGAAGAAAAATAGCTGAGTATAGAATTCCTGCTTAAGCACCAGCCAAAAAGCTCCAGCAAAAGCTTCTTTACTAGAGCCTTTCCTATTTTATAGGTTTTATTGTATTTTGTTTATTTTTAGGGCTTATCTCCAAAATGGAATAAAAATATGATTTTACGGGGTTTTAATGAGCAAGGATCATGGCGAGCTATGGAAACCAGCAAAGTTGTCCTAAGTCTCTGAGAAAGCTTAGTTTAAGGAAGGAAGTTGATATGAGAAGCTAGCAAGAAAGAGGAAAGGCACCTTGGAACAACAAGGCTAGAGTCTGGACGCAGCCTCTAAGACCATTCTTGGCGTCTGGACGCCAACCTGCAAATTATTATGGATTTTAAAATTTTTAATTATTTTTCTCTCTCTTCTCCAACTTGAATGCACGAGTTTTGGGGGGATTTGGACTGATTCTGGCAGAAGGGGCTATATACACCTCTCTATATTGTAATACATATCATCTATCATATCAATTTCAAATTTTGTATACTTTTGGAGAGAGAAAAGTAAAGATAGCTAGGGTTCTTCAGTGTTCTTGTGAGTGGCTGCTATGGAGCTGAAGATGCAAACTTCCTCTTCGATCCTTGGAACTTCAACCACCCACCAGGATGAGCTGAATCTCCTTCTAGGGGATTGAGGTAGCCTTAACCAAATTAAACATGTAATTCTTTATATTTTAATTTAGGGAAATAACTTTGTATGTAACAGATTTCATGAATAAGATGAAGATCCATATTGAAATTGGTGTTTTTGCATTATATTGATGTATGACCCATATTGAATTTACATACATGAGTATGTCTTCTATGCAATTCTTGTCTTAGAACCATGTTTACATACTTGTACTCTTGATATTCTTAAAATAACATTAAGGATTGATTTCATGAAATCGTTTTACGGGCATGTCGTGTAGGATTTTTGATAAATTATGCCAAGGGAAGATGGACCATGCTACACCTTAGATTAATGTAGCTAGGTAGATGGTCCATGCAAACCAAAGATAGTTTATGCTAGATGAATTACTTTCATATGCTAAACTTACAAGTCCAAGACCTTGATAGGCCATGCCTAGGGAAGATGACTCATACCACACCCTAGTTTAGGTGTATGAGCTATGCCAACCGCAGATGGGTTATACTTAGTCTTGATTTGTATGATTTTCTAGAAAAGTGTTGTAGTTGTTCTATACTTCTACACATTATTGTTGCATACAATCGCTTTCCCCAAGTTAATTACATTGTAGCATGTTTATGAGGTCTTCGTAAACTCAATTCCCTAGCTTCCTCTACTTGTTATTTTAATCCTTGAATTTGATTTACATTTTGTTTTAATTCATTTTATGCTAAGTGACAAACAAACAAACCAATCTTCAAATCATACTGTGACATTAACAAACTTGAAATTAGTCTTTGAAATTTGATTGCATAAGCTACCAATCTTCGTGGATTGATACCCTTACTTAGCCACTTTCTATATGAATTTGTGCTTTAGTCAGTGGTTTATTATTGACATCGCCTTACGCGAGATGTCAATTTTTGGAGCCGTTGCCGGGGATTGTAATCGGCTTTGTAATAAAAAAATTTAAAGATTAAATTGAGTTTGGTTGTAATTATGATTTTTGTATATATTTTTATGTTTTTCATTTGTTTGCCAAGTGTTTAAGTGCAAATTTAAAGAAAAGGGGTTGCTTTGGGGTGTTGAACAAGTGTTGAAAAATTCAAAAAATTCGAAGAATTTGCACCCTTTTGTAAGTGTTTCAAGTTGATCTTTGTTGCACTTAAAAATTTGGTTGTATTTGCTTTATATAGATTCATGCTAGTTGATGTTAGGTCGTAAGTCTTTAACATTGCCGACCATTGAAGAACAAGTTGACATAGCTTCATTAGAAAGAACTCTTAGACAACGAAGATGGAACCTTAGGGATTCCAAAAATTTAAGAGAACTTGAACTTGAAGTTGACAACATGGCTAAAAATTTGGAAAATGTTAGAGATACTATAAGAGTTGAAAATTCTAGAGTCGAAAATGCTAAAATTGCTAATGAAAATGCAGCACCCATGACTCTTAGGGACCACTTTATCCCATCAACATAAACATCTCCATCATGCATCGTCATGCCCAATGTCAATGCCCATCACTATGAAATTAAATCCAGCACCATCCAACTGCTTCTATCTTATCATGGGTTTGGTAATGAGGGCCCTTACAAACATTTTGATGAGGTTCTAGAAATCTGCTCTACCATCAAGATGTGGGACCTCCCTTAACAAGAAATTCATACGTGTCTGTTTCCATTCTCCCTAAAAGATAGGGTAAAATATTGGTTAAACTCCTTTGTTGCAAATTCTATCACTACATGGGCCCAACTGCAACATGAATTTTTTTAAAAAATACTATTATGCGGGTAAAACAAATCAAATGTGTCGTTCCATTCTTAGCTTCTCCCAAATAGATGGAGAACAATTCTATGAGACGTGGGAAAGATTCCAAGATCTTCTTAGGAAGTGTTTGCACCACCAAATTCCAAAATGGCAATTGGTGCAAGCCTTCTATGATGGTTTAACCGAACCGCATAGATAATTAATTAATTCTTCTTATGGGGGCATGTTCATGTCCAAAAAGGCAGATGAAGCATGAACTTTTCTTGAATATGAACGATAATTCTATTCAACATAATTGTCATAGAGCTCCTGCTTTTAGTATTGGGAAACCCTCAAATCCGTGCTAACCACGGACTCTAAGGGAAAAATCATCTCAAGTGGATGCTATAGCACACAAAGTTTTTTAGCTAGTGGCACCACATTTCTCCTCTTCTCAAAATTCTTTATCAAATGCTATGTATGCATCTTGCACAAGCACTTTCCATCTTGAAGAATATTGCCTCACACCGGAGCAATTTTCTGGAGGTAAGCAAGAGCAGGCCAATGCCATGTTCTCTCGTCCTGGACATAATCCATATTCTAATACATACAATCCAAGATAGAGAGATCACCCAAATTTCTTGTGGAAGCAACCAACCCCACAAAATTTAGCATTCCAAGGGCAACACAATCAATCTAATGTTTTACCTATGAACTGGCCATTCTAAGCTTCTACACGCTATCATCCTCCTTCATATAATCAGAGCTCTTTAAGTCAGAATTCTGCTCCTCTTCACCCGTCCAAATTGGATGAGATAGTAAACACCAACAAGTAAATCATGGCTGCCTTAAATGGTATGCAATCAACTGTGAAATTGGTTAATACTCATTTCCTAATCAATATCCAAAATTGAAACACAACTGGGACAATTGGTTACTTCTGTGAATCAGCTTCATAAAAGGGACATGAGTAAACTTCCAGCTTAAACCAGGGTGAACTAGAAAGGGCAATTTGTGATTAATGAACTCCCTCTTCCGAGTGGACCACATCATGAACAAGTCTATGCAATCACCATACTTTGGAGTGAAACAGTTGTGGATAACAAGGTTGGGAAGAGACTAAAATTCTTGCTCCCAAGGATTCAAGTCCTCCACCCAAAAATCTAAAAATCATTCCAAAATTCCAAATCCATCAACCCCAAATGTTAAGACATCTTATGAGCCCAAGGCTCCGTTTCCTCAATGCCTCAAAGAGTTCACACACTTTGGGAACAGGGGCAATAAAATTCAAGATATGTTAGAAGTATTTAAGCAAGTAAAGATCAACATTCCTCTTCTCGATGCCATCAAACCAATTCCACCCTTTGCTAAATTTCTTAAGGATTTGTGTACTCAAAAACGCATTTCCAAAAGCAATATTCCAAAAAAAAGTGAGGTTAACTGAACAAGTGAGTGCTATCATTCAGCACAATACACCTCCAAAGTTTAAGGATCTGGGTGCCCCGACAATCTCATTTGTCATTAATGACAACGAGATAGAAAATACCCTCCTTGACTTAGGAGCGAGTATAAATATGATCCCCTTCATAGTTTACTTGCAACTTGGCTTAGGAGAACTTAAACCCACTTCAGTTGTCTTACAACTTACAGATAGATCTGTTAAGTAACCTCATGGTATCATTAAGGATGTAATCATCAATGTGGATAAGTTCTACTTCCTAGTAGACTTCTTAGTTCTAGAAACTAAACCGGTCCATAATCCCAAAAGGCACATTCTCATGATCTTTAGTCGACCTTTCTTAGCTACGGCTAATGCTTTAATTAATTGCCGAACCGGAGTGATGGATATTTCTTTTGGAAATATGAAAGTTAAGCTCAACCTCTTCAATGCATCTCAACATCCTCTGGATGAAGATGAGTGCTTCACTCTTGACATCATAGATAAAATGGTCAAAGAATCTCTCCTAATCATTTTGAGTCAAGATCCTCTTGAAACTTTCTTGGCTCAATTTGGCTTCAAAGATTATGATATTGATTAATCTATTTGTGAAGTCAACTCTTTGCTTGAGTCCAATGCAATCTCGGACTTTCCTCATTGGAAAGTGCCCAAGAACCTCTTCCATTAATTTCCAGCACTCCTCCCATCCCTTTGCTGAAATCTCAAACTCAACTTGAGTTAAAGCCACTCTTGGATAATCTTAAGTATGTGTTTCTTGGTGCAAATAAAACTCTTTCGGTCATCATTGCATTGGATCTTTCCAAAGACCAAAAAAATAGCCTTTTAACAGTGCTACAAGAGCACAAAGAAGCTATTGGATGGTCGGTGGCTGATTTAAAAGGAATTGACCCCTCTATTTCTATGCACCGTATTCATTTGGAGGAAGACGCCACACCTTCCTGAGAGGTGCAGTGCTGGTTAAATCCTAACATGGAGGAGGTTGTTAAAAAAGAGGTAATCAAGCTATTAGATATGGGAATCATCTACCCCATCTCGGATAGCAAATGGGTAAGCCCCATTTAAGTTGTTCGAAAGAAATCCAGCCTCATCGTTGTTGAAAATTCAGCACGAGAACTTGTACTATAACACACCATCGCCTGGTGGCGTGTGTGCATAGATTACAGGAAACTTGATTTCGCAACTAGGAAAGATCATTTCCCACTTCCATTCACTGATGAAATCTAAGAGAGGCTAGCTCGCCAAAGTTACTATTATTTTCTTGATGGTTATTCCGGCTATGACCAAGTGGTTATAGATCCTCAAGATTAAGAGAAAACCACATTCACTTTTCCTTTTAGAACTTTTGTATATCATCTCATACCCTTTAGGTTGTGCAATGCACCAACCACTTTCCAAAGGTGCATCATATCCTTATTTTCTGATATGGTTGAAAATTTCCTTAAAGTGTTCATGGACGATTTTTTTGTCTTTGGACCATCCTTTGAAGATTGTCTCCATAATCTCTTGCTTGTTTTAAAAAGGTGTAAGGAGAAAAATTTGATTTTAAGTTTGGTGATAAGTGCTGAAAAGTGCGCATTTAAACCTCTTAAGCTTGAACGTTCTAGGACCTTATTCTATCTTATTTTCCCATCTTAGTATAATTTCATGTTATTTCCCTTTTCAGGCACTTATCCCTAAAATAAGTCAATTTAGTTGAATTAGAGCATAAAAGTTGCAATCTCAAGCTTAGTGGAAGAAAGGAGCAAAGTGGAAGTAAAGTGGTGAAAAATAGCCTTTTTCGATCGATCGAACAGATGAGTGCTGAATATATGTATATTCTAGCCCCTAAGTACGCATATGTTAGAGCCTAAAGTGATACTTCTATCCATTATTAGACTAATTTATGCTTAATGTGTGTTTTCAGGTACTTTCCCAGATAAATGATTAAAACTGGGACTTTATGGTGATATTGAAGCTTACAGAGTCGTTGCCCATCATTCAGAGCAAGCCGAGAGCTAAATTGGTGAAGTTTGAAGCAATTCAAGCCTTAGAGCTCGAGCCAAAGTGTTGAGGCTCAAGCATCAGAATAAAGAAAAGAAGAAAATTCAACAAGACCAAATGCTCGAGCATCAATACCTTGATGCTTGAGCCTTACTGCAAAGAAGCTCGAGCCTTACTACAAGGGTGCTCGAGCTTTAACCAAAGGTGCTCGAGCCTTGACCCTGAATCTCGAGCATGAGGCGTTGGAAATTAATAAATTAAAGGCTATACTCCCAGGTCTCGTGCATCACTTCCATGATTGAGCACTATCCACAAAGGATCAAGCATCATCCATTGATGCTCGAGCATTGAGCTCCAGATGCTCAAGCATTGTACCTAGTGCTCGAGCCTATGAAGCTTGGATTGAGCAATGTTAAAGGAAAAAGACGCTTTAGAAAATAATTGAAGAAAATTGGCTAAGTGTCAATGAGATGATCAAACACCATTTACTGAAGCTCGAGCATCCATCCAGAGATGCTCGAGCATTTGTTCCTGAAGCTCGAGCATGAGCCCTAAAGCTCGAGCATCCGTTCCTGAAGCTCGAGCATTGCATGGCATGTCAACTAAAAGCTACGGGATTCTTCTCTTTAGCCACTGTATCTCATCCCATTTGGGCCAGAAGACCTAAGAGCCCACCAAATACATATTTTCTTGTATAAAAGAAGGCGTAAGCCTTGATAGGGGAGGTCAGAAGTTTCAATCTCTTTTACGGTGTTATTCAGAAGGCTGAAGGTGTGGTGGCTTTTAGGGTTCCTACAACCTTGAAAGTGCAGATCCTGAGAAGAGAGGTGCCGTCCGTGACGATGGAGATGAACTTAACACAGATGCTATCCAAACTTGTTATGAGTAGCTAATCCCTTTGTTAGGGCACTGTTGTAACCCAATGTTATATTATGGTTTGATTGTTTTGACTCTGGATTTATTTTAATATATAATGTTTTCTTGATTATACGACTATGAGCACTTGAGACAACTCAAGTTGTTTTTCATACTTTAGTAGAATATAAATTGTTATTACCTTGCCTTAGATATAATAACTTATGTTCTATTCTTAACCTACCTTGTTGTATGGTATCTGGCGAAGCCCTGCTGGACACAAGAATAGAGGTCATATAATGGTGTTGGAACGTATTTTGCAAAAGAACCTTCCCATAATCTATGCATAGGAAAGGTGGTTCATTCACACAGTAGTTAAAATAGGTTGAGTAGGTGAGTGAATATTCCACGCTAAACGCAGATAGGTTATAGTTAGCAAAATTTGTAAAACATCTTTCTTTAAACTCTGAACTGAATGAATGTTATTGAGTTCAGTTCATTTGAAAACAAAATTAGTTAAAATCCCAGAGTTGATTCAATTCACCATAGTATAAAAATTGTGGTGAAATCAAAGCCCTAAGATTTTCCCTCTCTAATCATTCAATTTAGTTTAATTTGATTTAGTTTGATATTTTGTCTAATTCAAGTTTGTTAAATCATGACAATCAACAAACTCTATAACCAAGTTTTCTGTAAACCATGAAACTAGTTTAAAGGCTAATACAAATTCCATCTTTCTATGGGTTCGACATCCTCTTTGCATAGAGCTATATCCTACACGATATTGTACGATTGCGAGAGAAAACACATCAAATTTTTGGTGCCGTTACCGGGGAGATTATTTTTGTTTAGTTTTTAATTAGTTATTTTGGTTTACCGGTGTTCGGACTTTCTGATATCTTATCTTAATTTTGCTTCTTTTCAAGTACAAATTAGCTATGAGTACAAAGATGCTTAAGGGAGAAAAAGTTTTGGTTTATAAAACCCTTTTGTGAGTTCTTATTGTTTTTCTGTTACTTGGACTTTTTTATTTTTGCTACTGCTAGGATTAGTGGAACCAGTGCATGTTAACTCGCCAAACTAGGTCAAAACCTTTAGTGCATGATCCTGAAATAGAGAGAACTTTAAGTCAATTAGGAAAGCTTAAAAAACACTTGAATAATATTGATAGTTCCTCTGAAAGTATGGCTGAGCAACGTGAAGCACCGGGTAACAATGGTAATGGGAATGGAGAACGGGTTCCACATGTTCCTCTACAACAACCACAATTGAGGGATCATTTCATTCATACCACATGTACTTCCCCTTCGTGCTTTGTTTTTTCGAATGCTGATGCAACCCATTTTGAGATCAAGCCTTCTATAATCCAAATGCTTCCTACCTTCCATGGGCATGCAATAGAGGATCCTTATAAGCACTTGGATGTGTTTTTGGAATTGTGTTCAACTACTAAGTTTACCACTCTATCCAATGATTCATTCAGAATGCGTCTTTTCTAGTTCTCTCTCAAAGATAAAGCAAGAACTTGGTTCTAGTCCCTTCCAACAAATTTCATATCTTCATGGAACATATTACAATAGGAGTTCTTGAAGAAATATTACACTGTAGGTAAAACCAGACAAATGAGAAGAGAAATCATGGCATTTTCTCAAATCCCGGGAGAACAGCTCCATGATGCATGGGAAAGATATAATGATCTTCTAAGAAAATGTCTACACCATGATATTGCTCAATGGCACTTAATACAGATCTTCTATGATAGTCTTACAGATTCTTATAGAAATATGGTTGATGCTTCCAGCAATGGAGCTTTTCTGCATAAAAGTCCGGCTGATGCTTAGGAACTATTTGAGGCCCTAAGTGAAAACTCAGTACAATATACTTCTTCCTCTACGTCTAGGTCTTCACCTGGAATGCATAAGGTTGAAAAACTTTATGAGGTAGATAAATCTAGTGAGTTAGCCACTCAAATAGAATCCTTGAACCGTAGGTTTGATCAAATCCTATCATCTGGCTTTGCTCCTGTTGCTTATCCACAAACTGCTTTGCCAGAGGAAGTTTGTTCCATCTGTGTTAATTCTAACCATTTTGTTGACGCTTGCCCTATACTGGGACAATCATCTGAGATCCCACAGGAGCAAGTGAATGCCGCATTCTCTAGGCCAGCTTATAATCCATATTCTTCTACATATAATTCTGGCTGGAGATATCATCCCAATCTGTCATGGCGTAATCCAAATCAAGAAAATACTATTCCCAATCTCAGGGGCAGTATCAAAATTCATCCAATCCTATGCCACAAAATAATTCTTTCAATCAATCTGGTATTTACCGTCCACCTCAGTTTAGGAATTAATCCGCTCAAGCTCCTAATCTTCCACCTCCTCCTAGAAATTCTGCTTTTGAGGAACAAGTACTCAATGCTCTTAGTGAAATTAAAGCTAACACCAACTTCTTAATTCTCATTCTCAAGCCATAGCAAAGCTAGAGGCACAAGTTGGGCAAAAAACGAGTACTCTATCTTGAAGAGAGGATGGAAAGCTGTCTAGTCAGCCAATAGCCAACCCGAAAGGGCAGACTTACATGATTGATGGAACTAATTCTTCAGGTATTCATTATGAGCAAGTTTAGGTTATCACTACATTGAGGAGTGGTAGAGTGGTTGATAACCAAGTTGAGAAAGGATAGGAGGAAAAAGATAGTTCGATCGATCGAAGCATCCTTGTGATCGATCGAACCTCCTCAAGTGCGAGAAAAATAGAGTTCCAGCCAATTAAAAAGTGTGTTCGTGGTGCAATCATTTGGAGGTCCTAGTACACGAGGTCTGACCATTGGGTGTGACTTTTGAGCTACCTATATAAGGATTTTGGCTATTTTTACAATCATATACTTTTAGAGGGGAACCATATACAATAAAGAGGTTGGAGGAGTTTAGAGATCAATAGAGAGATACACATCATTTGGGAGAGTTCTTCCACTCATCTAGGGTTTCTACCAAGAAGAAGAAGATTATTTCTACCATGGAGATAGCCCTTGAGGGTTGGATGACTACATCAATGATTGGCTAAACGATTCTCTTAAGGCTAGAGATAGCCCTAAGCATGCCTCCTAGACTTTGATGTTTTGTAATTAAAAGGGATTTGTGTTGTGATTATTGTCTTAACATCTTATAGATATGAATCTTTGTTCTACAATGATTTGTGTAGTCTAATACTTCCAATTGATAATTTAATTCTATCCATATGTCTATGTATGCTAGGATGAATGTTCATGTGTTTATTTCTAGATTTTGTGACATTGATGCATGTCTATGTGTGTTTATATTATGAATCTAGTGATGATCAAGACATAGTACTTAAATAGATTACTCTTGTGGTTTATTTGATGGTTCATTCTTATTTCTTAATAGATTGTGCCACACCTTAGTTTAGTTAGTTTAATTTCATGTCACTAGTTTAGTTGTAGTGTAGTTGCCTTATTTTCTTAGATAAGTAGACAATCCATGCTTGTTGTTTGATGTTCCATACTTATGAATGCAAGTAGTATATTTCTCTAATTTAATGATGTGCATTAATTGTGGACTTAAGGGAAGGAATAATGCCTTGATTTGATATGTTGTGCTATTTACTAGTTTGGTTAGACAATGTATGCTTAATTGGCCATCCATACTTGTTGATTCAATTAATGGCACACACTTTTATTGCAACATATAGTCCCCCTAATCCATCAAACATTGAATGTCTGGGAAGGTAATGCTTAGTGGTGAACTCTAAGTCCTAAGACCCCTCTCTTATACTCTCTACACCTCACTTTACTTTATTTCATTTGCATTACATTTACTTAGTTTACATTGTAGTTTAATTCAACCACCAAACCATCTTTGATCATTCGACCTACTAATCCAACGTTGATTTTCAAGCTAAATACACTCCTTTTCCCTTAGAACGATCCCTACTCACTCTGGCTACAATTATAGTTAGAAGTAGAAGTGGCAATCTCTAAATTTAAACATGGCCACACTACACATCATCTTTTTTCATGCTTTAGTCCGCCACACACCAAGTTTTGGCGTCGTTGCCGAGGATTTGATACGAAGTTTTGGCGCCGTTGCCTAGGACTTGGCACCGTCGTATTTTGGAAATCAATTAGGAATTAGTACTCTTTTGATCCGGTTTTTAGTTTTATTGTACTTTGGTAACTTATTGTGTTTGTTCTTGATTGGGTGGGTGCATTGAGCCAAGGGAAATGAAGCAAGGGGAAATTTAAAAGCAAAAAAGCAAGCTATGCTAAGAAAAAGCATAAAAAGCTAAAAAAAAAAAAATTTGCAAAGCAAAGCAAGGCAAAAATTGAAAAATAATTTGAAGTTGCTTAAGGACCCTTTGTAAGCTTTTCTAACTCTCTCCCTAGTTAAATCGTCGGCCTGTGTGGAGGCAAGTTTTTAAATTCTTATAAATCGTGAGCCCGCGTGGAGGCAATTTACTTTTCTTGCATATTGTTTAAAGCATGGGAGTATGGGATCAATGTATGTGGAGGTTTGTTGATTGACGTGTTGCGAAGGAGAAGCGGTTACTTATGTTAAATTTGTTGTTGTGTTGCTTGCATTTTGTGCGGTCCTAGCTTACCCTTCATTATAACCACATCAATGGAAAATATAGAGGGTCATCTTGGTTATATAGACCCGAATTTCATGGAACACCCTCCTCAAGCTCCAATTCCTCAAATTCCTCCAATGATCCTTCATGGTCATTACAATCCCTATAAATACCATGCACCAACTTGTATCGTGCTTCCTAACTTTGGGGCCGATCAATATGAAATTAAGCTCGAAACTATTCAAATGTGTCCATTTTTCTATAGCTTAAATGATGAGGAACCGTATAAACATCTTAATGAATTTCTTGAGATATGCTCCACCGTGAAATACATGTGTTCCAGAGGAAGTCCTTAGGTTACTCCTCTTCCCCTTTACTCTTAAAAATAAGGCAAAACATTGGTTCAACAACTTGGGGGCAAATTCAATAATTTCTTGGATACAAATGCAAAATGAATTTTTGAAAAAAAATTATCTCGTAAGTTTAACCAATTCAATGAAAACCACCATTAGAGAATTTTCTCATTGGGAAGGAGAACTTTTGCATGAGGCTTGGGAAAGATTGAATGACTTGCTAAGGAAATGTCCCCACCATGGCATTCCAAAATGGCAAGTAGTTTAATACTTCTATGAAAGCCTATCCACCACTCATAAGGATATAGTTGATATATCATGTGGAGGTTCATATTTTGGAAAGCATGAAAATGATGGTTGGCACGTTTTTGAAAAAAAAATGAGTGAAAATTCATTGCATAAATATCACACTTCTCGGTTAGGTCATGATTCTAATGAAAAGAAAATTCTGAAAGTGTATCAAATTGAAAGTCCAATGGAGATTGTAGCTGAGGTCAAAACTCTTTCTCAAAAACTTGATAAATTTTTGTAAAGTCAAAAATCGGTTATCAAATCATCTCATTTTCATCACCCTCACCATTCTTGTGAGCCTTACATGACATGTTCTAGTGTTTTACATTCTACTTCCAATTATCCCCACGGACATGTGTTTAATGAACACTTTGAACAAGTCAATGCAAATTTGCTCACCCTCATTGAAATGTTTATGTCCCGATGTTTAATGAAAATCCAAGTCCTTTTTAAGCTAAAAATCTTCAAAATCGATATGTTACTCCTCATAAAAGAAATGAAGGTTCTCAAGGAATTGTTTCACCTTTTTATCATCATCAAAGAATGAATCACTATTCTCATCCTCAAGTATATGCTTCTCAAATTTGCTCTCATCATCCACATGCACTTTCTAGCAATTCCACATTTAAGGATAAGGTTTTGGTGGCTTTGCATAGTTTGGAAATGAATACTAAATTGTTACATTCTTATTCTCAATCGATATCAAAGCTTTAATCCCAAATCAGGATGATAGCTAATGCATTGAATGCGAGAGAAATTGGTAAACTACCAAGCCAACCCGAAAGGAATCCAAAGGCCTAATACCTTGTGGATGCAAACCCTACATTGGGGTGTCTTCCCCAAGAGCAAGTGCAAACCATTACCACTTTAAGAAGTGGTAAGCAAATTGACAATAGGGTTGAAAAACCAAGTGAAGATAGTGAACCGGTGCAACCAAGGTTAACACCGGTCCCGTTTCCAATCCTATTCCTACTTCCTTGGATAAAAATGCTCCTACTAAGAATTCTCAATCTTCTTCATCATCTCCTCAAGTTGATAAATATTATGAGCCAAAAGCTCCATTTCTGTATGCTTTGAGAGAAACTTCACCCTTTGGGAGGCAAGAAGGAAAAATCCATGACATGATGAAAGTGTTTAAACAAGTTAACATAAATCTTCCTCTTTTAGATGTAATTAGGCAAATTCTGCCTTATGCAAAATTTTTGAAAGACCTTTGCACACAAAAGAGAAAAAACAAGGGACAAGGCCAAAAAAAAGTATTCTGCATGGAGCAAGTGAGTTCCATCATTCAACATAACACTCCACCTAAGTTCAAAGATCCCGGTGCTCTGACCATCTCATGTGTGATTGGAAATCATGAAGTTCGTAGAGCTCTTCTTGACTTTGGAGCGAGTGTCAATTTGATTCCTCACTCCATGTATGTCCAGCTTGGTTTGAATCACTTGAAGCCAACCTCGGTGGTGCTTCAATTAGCAGATAGATCCATCAAAACACCTAGGGGCATAGTTGAGGACATACTCATCAAGGTTGACAAGTTTTATTTACCGATTGATTTTGTGGTTCTTGATACCGAACCGGTTGCTAATCCTACCAATCATATCCCAATCATCTTAGGAAGGCCATTTCTTGCCACCGCAAATGCTTAAGCTTAATGTTTTCAATGCAAGTCGAAGTCCCATAGATGAAGACGAGTGTTGTCTCATAGAAGTCTTGGATGAGGTTGTTGAAGAGTCCATTACTTCCATGATTATGAAAAAGCCAACTGAAGATAATCTTTCCCATATCCTTTCTGATGATCCTCTTGCATCTTGTCTTCTTGAAATATGTAATGACCCGGTCATTTGACTCCTTTCCTTTTTCCTGAAATTTTACGGATGGATTTTTTTTCGTTTAAATTCTCTATTTTGAGCTCTGTTTCTTGTCACATAGTGTCATCTCGAGTGCTCTGGAATGGTTTACGAGACTCTTTCGTTTGGATTGACAACTTCCTTTGAGGACCGAGTCATTTTCACATTTTTCATTTTTTGACACTATGCACTATTTCATCCTTTTCCCTATTCTGTCTTTTCCCCGTTTGTCAGTTTTTGGCACAACCACACTTTTCGTGCTCAGAGTTAGATTTTGACTTCACATATCTTGATCTTGAGTGGTTTCCATGAAATACGTATCTTCACTTTTTCAAGAAAGTACTCTAGTTGCTCCCGGTGTCCATAGGAGCATGAATGCACAATTCTTTGGAACTCTTTTATTTTCTTAGGGTGTTTTTCATAAATATCTTTTGAAGATATTTTATTTCAGGGGTATCTAAGAAAATATCTTTTGGAAGATATTTTCATTCTGGGGCAGTTTTGCAGTTAACCCTTTTTGTAGGGGCCTTTATGCAATTAACGAAAGTTATTGCAAAAATATCTCGTCTGGTGCCTAGATCCTCGTATGGGATTCATTTTCATATTTCGTCGAGTCGTTTACTCTTAGAATTTCGTTCTGGTTGTTTCTCTCCAGTTTCAGAGTTTCTGACCCTAGTTGTCGCCGAACTTGTTCGGGGCATATCTCTCTGCACGGGACTCAGTTTTCGACGCCGTTTTTTCCATTATTCATATTTTCTCATGCTAAATCTTTTTTGTTCATAGAGTTTTTCTGTTTGAGTGTGTCTGCTCAAAATCGACTTTTCCGGACCCGGCGGGACCCTTTCGGGGCGCTTTTAGGGTTTTTCTATAAATAAAGGATTTAACGAGAAAAATCAGATTTTTCTTCCCTCTCCTCCCTCTCTTGGCCGGCCATCCATGGCAGCCATGGCTGCCAGTCTTCTTCTTCATTTTTCGGCCACTTCCCTTGAGTGAAAACTCTTCGGCCTTAACGTTTAATGCTTGTCTTGACGCCACGCATCTTACTCCCTTATTAGAACCCGTTTCTGACCAAATTTTGAGTTAGGGTTTGGAGTCAAGTTTGGACTTTCATGGGGCTTCTTGCGGATTCTTGTTCCCGGTGTAGTCCCCGACAAAACCCTTCGATATCGTCGGATTCGGAGCACTTTGTTTTGGTGGGCTTTTAAGATTTTATCTCAAATTGAGGTAGGGGATGTTCTAGGGTTAATTCTTGTTAAATAGCATGATATTCATGCTTATACAACTTGTTTCCATGCTTAAATATAAAATCTAGAGATTTTATTATTTATTTTTCTTGTACGGGATCCGTTTTTCCCGGTTGCTCATGACTTGGTTTAAACATGTAGCATGATATTATATTACCCCTTGATATGCTCATTGTCGTGTATTAAATTTAGAGCATTTGAAGAAGTATTAAAGCTTTTATTTCATATTTATCTTAGGTGAAAGATTAAATCATGTGGCCTTAACTAGCTTTAAATTAATATGTGTTAGCATATTATATTAGGCCCTATCATGCTCTTCAACATAGATTAAATTGAGAGTATTCGGATGTATTTTAAAATCTAGAGAATATTTAATTATTTGATTAATTAATTTATTCCGGATTTACTATTCACTCCATTAGAATTCCGACTTGATATTCGTGATATGCATGCTATGTAGTTTCACATATGTTTAATCTAGAATATTTGACTAGGTTTTGAAACCTTTCATTTATTATTTTTCTAGTATTAGAGTTTAATACTCATGGCCGTACCTTGCATTAAATGTACTTGTATTGTGTTCTAAAATCACGTCTTGGCATGTTGTATAACATATATTAATTTGAGATCATTTAGATGAATTTCAACCTAGATATTTTAATTAAATGAAGTAATTAAAATCCATTTCATGGTTCATTGGTCTTGATTAAGTTTCTAACCTTGTATTCATGATTTTCTAGACAAGTTCATTCACGTGTATCAAATCGAGAATAGTCGGATAAGTTTTGAAACTTATATTCAATTAATTCCTTTGTATGGAACTTATTTCACATGGTTGTATCTTGCTTAGAATGAACTTGTAACTTGACATTGGACTTGCCTTGTGTAATGATTTGCACACTTCGCATTAAACATCCTTCATGCATAGCGTGTAACGAATCGCACACTGAAGATTCGATATTCATCATATCATATTAATGCGAACTTAGGGCATGACTTGCGTGTTTCAAAATCTTGGTTGTGCATGAAACATGGTTAATATGTTTATAGTATTTGATACAATCTTGACTTGCACAACTTGTTGATTTTGGGACTTGGGATATCAATCAAGACTAGGGGAAGGTATCATTGGGTGATAATCCCTAAAGTGATCCCAAGAATAGGGGAAGGTACCCTTGGGTGATAATCCCTAAAGTGATCCCAAGAATAAGGAAAGGTACCCTTAGGTTGATAATCCCTAAAGTGATTCCAAGACTAGGGGAAGGTACCCTTGGGTGATAATCCCTAAAGTGATCCCAAGAATAGGGGAAGGTACCCTTGTGTTGATAATCCCTAAAGTGATCCCAAGACTAGGGGAGGGTACCCAAGGGCTTGTAACCCTAAAGTGATCCCAAGAGTACGATTTTAATCCGGGCGATATCCAAGTTTCCATATTGGTTGATTTCACTCTTTAAATTTCAAGTTGTTATTCCTTGAAGATTTAAACCTTGTCGTATTATGTGAAATGCTCTAATCTTGTCATTTGCATAGATGTTATGCCTCATTCGTGATTTCAAGTATACTTCACGTCATGTTAATTGGTGTAGTCAAATCATGTAAATTGCATTGATAATGTAATTCTTGTTAACTTATATCTAAGTATACCTACTATCGTGCTATATAGATTATCCCATTCTTGATTAATTGCATAGATTTTATGCCTTGTCCTTACTTAGGTTTAATGCCTTGTCTTTGCATAGATATTATGCCTTGTTCTTGATTCATGTATAACTCCTGCCTTGCTAATTCGAATGTCCCAATCTTGTTTACTAGCATAGATATTATGCCTTCTCTTGAACTCATGTATAAATCTCGTCTTGTTAAATTGGAATGCTCCAATCGTGTTAACATTGCATAGATATTATGCCTTGTTCTTGACTTCTTGTACGACTTGTTTCATATATGTATATATATCATGATTCTTGTTGTTAGTGCTCTAGGGTAGCTTAGGATGCTCCTTGAGTCTCATTGTGACATAGACGTTAGGTGGCATGAGCTCCTTTGACATGTTTCACCTTAAGGTGATAAAACTGTAAAATGCTACATCGATGCATGCTCATCTCCTACGAGTAGCTTTATGTTGGTCACCCCTACGTTACTGGGGCATATTTCAAGTACAGGACTCAAGACTTGAAGATTTCATTGCTTGGGTGATTTGTGGCTTCACATGACAAAACTTGTATTCTTGATTCTATGTATGTAAAGTTTACATAAGTACACTCTTTTTAATGTATTTGACATGTATGACATGATGCCAAGGGCCACAAACCTTTAAGTTCATATGTATGTAACTTAAACTTCAAGTTTTGCCTTAGAACTGTAATTTTCCTAACTTTGGAGGTTTGGTATGTCAAATCTTGTAAATGGAATGTAATGAGGCCGTAGGCCATTGTAGCATGTTTAAATATCCATATTACACTTGTGTGCATGTTCACATCATCACACACTTGCATATTATGTGAATTGAACATGCCATGGGGATTTCCAAGTAGACTTTCAGCCTTGAGTGCATAACATGAAATATTTGCACTTCCTTGAGCCATTTCGGTCGACCAAAGCTCAATGGTTTTTGATTGAACTTCAAAACATGCATTTCTAGTAGCCATTTTCACTGTTCAGGGCCATTTCGATCGACCGATGGTTCATTTCGGTCTACTGAACCAACCAAGCCTTAAAAACTTGTTTTCAGCATGATTTGTGTTCATTTTAGTCATCCAATGGGTTATTTTGGTTGACCGAAATAGCCTGATCCCGAGAGTAGCCACAGTCCAGTTTCAGCACTGCTGCTCTGACTTCAAACGGCCATAACTCCTTCGTTCCTAACCCAAATGGGGTGATTTTTTAGCCTAAATTCATGATCTTGAAGTTAGATTTCCAATGACACCAACTATGCATTTAAAATCCAATCACAGTTAGAGTTATTCATATTTTAGTGAGAGCTGTTAGTTTTTTCTTTAAACCGGGAAGGGGCATTTCATGGGATTCTTGTCCAATGTTCTTGGAACCTCTTGGAATATTGTGTAATGATTGGTTTAGGTTGTGTGGGCCTCATTTGAATTGTTTAGAGTCAAATCTCCCTTCTCAATTGTGAATCGACCATTTTGCCCTTGATTAACGGGTTTTGCTCGTTTTCCTTCATCTTGTCGTTTCTCCTTCGTTCGGACTCTGAGTCATGCGATTCTTGAGTCCATTATGATTTGTTTTTCATTGTATTTCTAGTGGGGTGCTCAGTAATACCTAAATCCATACCTTCAGAAATAACTACTTTGCCCCTAGGGGCTTAATTATTATTTTTCGATCTTTTGCCTTCACACCCTGTTTCTTTGAGTTCCCTGACCTCATAGAAGGTCATCTTAGGGCCTTAGAGGTGTGTTGTGCCTTGTGAGACCAATGTCTTGTTTCTTGCTTCCGCATCTGGATCCGTTATCGGGTCAATCTTCGGTTTATCGTTGACCCACCGGGTTGATAAAAATCCGAGTCATGACAAGATGTATGGGAATTGTGGGTTTGACAATGAGGGATCAATGAATGAAGTAAGCAATTTAATGGAATCCATTGCAAGCTTGGATTTTCACCTTGGAAAACTCCAAAAGAACCTCTTCCTCCACTTTCTAGCACTCCACCGGTTCCATTTTTGATCTCTCCACCCACTCTTGAGCTTAAAACTCTTCCTTCCAATCTTAAGTATGCCTTCTTTGGCTCGAAAGAGACTTTTCTTGTCATCATCTCTTCAAGTCTTGAAAAAGACCAGGAAAATGATCTCTTCAAGTCTTAAGTATACCTTCTTAGGCGCGAAGCTTAAGGCAATCAAATTTCAAAGACTAATTTTTGGTTTGTTAATGTCAGCAAATGGTTTGAAGAGTTGTTTGTTTGTTTGTCACTTGCATAAAAATTAAATAAAAATAAATTAAATTCAAAGATTAAAATAACAATTAAAGGGAGGTTAGTGAATTAAGTTCACCAAGACCTCGTAATCATGCTTTAATGTAAATAACTTGGGGAAGCAACTACATGTAACAATAAAGTGTAGAAGCATTGACAACTACAACAATTTTTCAGAAAATTAATGTAACTCAAGACTAAGCATAGCCCATCTGCGGTTGACATGGCTCATCCACCTAAACTAGGGTGTGGTATGAGCCATCTTCCTTAGGTATGGCCTATCAAGGTCATGAAATTACAAGTTTTAACACATGAAAGCAATTATCTAGCATAAATTACCTTTGGTTGGCATGACCAATCTACCTAACTATATTAATCTAGGGGTGTAGCATGGTCCATCTTTCCTTGGCATAATCTATCTAAAATCGTACATAACTTCCATATAATCCCATTTCATGAAATCAATTTTCATCGTCACTATGAAGATATCAAGAGTACAAGTATAAAAACATGGTTCTAAGACAAGAATTACATAATAGATATACTTATATATAAATATTTTGCCCGGATCGTACATCAATTTAATGTAAAACATAAATTGCATATAAATCATCATCTCATTCATGAAATCCATTACACGCAATATTATTCCCCCAATTAAATTACAAGAGTTACATGATTACATTGATCGAGGCTACCTTAATCCCCTGGGAGGGGATTTAGCTCATCCTAATGGTGGTTGAAGCTTTAA
Organism: Cornus florida; assembly: GCF_030987335.1. Classification (NCBI taxonomy): domain Eukaryota; kingdom Viridiplantae; phylum Streptophyta; class Magnoliopsida; order Cornales; family Cornaceae; genus Cornus; species Cornus florida. Next base: position 51,752,629 of record NW_026775574.1, on the reverse strand, counting down.
TGGATGAAGAGGAAGCCTCCATCTTTAGTTCCATATCAGCCATGCCTAAGAACACTCAATAACCCTAGCTATTTCTCACTTTCTCTCTCTAGAAACTGTTGATTCAGGGTTAATCAAGTGTTTTGCACTTTAAATGTGTTATAACATATAGGGTTGATCAAGTGTTTTGGACTTTAAATGTGTTATAACATGTGTCTTATTGATGAGATGGTTTAGCACATGGTTCAGCACTTACAGGGTTCAGCACTTAAAGGTTCGGCACCTACAGGGTTTAGCACTTAAAGGTTCGGCACCTAATGGTTCGGCCCTTAATAGTTCAGCAAGCTCATAGTTTAGCACAAGGCTGAAGGCTGAAGGCTAAATGTGCTGAAGCCATTTTCTATGTAAGGTTGAAGGCTGAAGGCCGAGGGCTAAATGGGCTGCACCAAGCAACATCTGGTTTAAGCAACAAGTGTCAAGTTGAAGGGAATTTTTGGAAGTCCATATACAATTATGGTCACAAGGCTGTAAAATGAATATTCAAGTGACACGTGCATAGTGGTCCTTCAAAGAGAGTGTGTTAACAGCCTTGTTTTGTCTCTAAGGAAAAAAATTTCAAAAACAAGTCTATTATGTGTATTTGTGAGCTGTGAATGAGCTTGGAATATACCACTACCATGTGGCATTGTGGTCCTGCAAAGAGAAACCAACATTCTTCTTTTATTGGCTAATGCAAGAAGGTCGTATCCATTATAGGGCTGAAATGAGGACCCTATATATATGTTGTTATACCATTTGTGAAAGGTCTGCCTCCTCTAAGAAAAAGGGTTGCAAAATAAGCTGTAAAGAAATAACTCTCGAGATATCAAATGAAGACATCTTTCTGAAGAGATTAAAGTGTCAGGAGGGCTAAATTTATTCTGTGTAATGTACCAGTAATTATTTATAATCTGAAGATGAAGAAGAGGCCTGGTTATTGCTAATTTTTGGTGTAAGAGGTGGATGAAGTGATTCAAAGTTGTTGGGGTCATTTCTAGAGCTTGAACAAGGGCTGAGCATACATGTTTTGGTGATATACAACAGTTGAAGGTGCCTGAGACTACATATTAAGGCTGGTATTGAATATCATATCTCAAACCTTTAGATAATCTTGATTTTCTGGTTTAAGCCTGTGAAACTGAACTAATCATGTTGAAATCATGCTATATACCAACTATTGATCATCTGAGCATGTTTAGATTGTTGATTTGAGACTGTCCATTTTGATATTTAGCCTGAGGAAGGGTATTGTTAGTATTTTATAGTGTGAACTTCATCTGCCTGTGCTTAAACATGTTTTCAAGTCTACTCTGAGTATTGAATTCACTATATATTGCTGTGACTGATGTGTTATCCATCTGAGTACATTCATACAGTCAATATATGATTGAAAGAGTCAAAATCCAGAGTCCTGTAATGGTAAAATATCAGGTTTCCCCTCATAATAGTGCTGCAGCTAAAACCCTCTTTTGAAGCCTAATCTGTGAGCTGTGTTTTATTGCTTTGTTAGCTACTGTGTTTAGCCTCTATTAATATATCTTGTCCCAGCTTTATACCAAGTGTAATACATCTTTTCATGTTAAGGAAGCTTTTGTTTGAAGTGATTTCGAATTAATCCTAAGGCATTGTGTGGCCCATGCTGAAAACTTGCATTAAGAACCTGATATTTCTGATGTGAGCTTAAATTATTGATACCTTGCTGTTTAAATTATTATTATCAACTGAGCAAGTGTGCTATACATATTGAAAACTGGGGGAGTGAAAATTGAGGTATTCCGAAGGCCAAATTATAAAGTTACCCTTTTGAGGCTCAATTTGGGGTTTGGAAGAAACAAGGCTGTTGTGTGCTATCTCTATTATACCTTGCTAGTTTCACTGAGTTTATCTCTTAAGCAAGTGTATATTAGCTACTGAGAGCTGTGGAAGGCATTTATAGGGCTGAACCGAGGCTACATTGTGAAGAGACCATTCTTCCGTTGAAGTTGTGAATTAAGCCTTTTGTGAGTAATTATTGTTGTACCTTGCTCTGATTTCTGTGAATCTTATTAAGCAAAGGTTTATGAAAATATCAAGGCTGAGGGTTACAAATGTTGATCAGTTCTGAAGCTACTCTATGCTGAGGCTATTTTGTGCCAAAGATATTCTATGCTGAAGCTTTTTGTGCTGAAGTGTGATAATCTTGTTGAGCTTATTGAAGACATTATTTGTGCAAGTGTGTTTTAAGATTATAAAGCAGTGAAGATAGAAAAAGGTGGGCCTGAAGAAGATATTCTATGAGTTGACTTATTTACCCATTGAAGAGGGTTTGAAGTCTAATTGTGTTGAATCATTGAAGGAACTTGCTAATCACTGTCCAATACTTAATTAAGCAAGTTTGTTAAGCTGAATCAAGACTATAAGATCCTAGTATGAGTATCAGTTGAAGCTGCATTGTGTTATTGAAGAAGTATCCATTGATTACAGAAGAAAGTTAGATAGGGTATCATGTTGTTCCACTTAAGGCTGTGTATTTCATTCATATGCTGTATTGCAGCTTAAGTGTATTGTAGTTTATGTATTAACACTTATTGTAGTGAGGCTTTACATCCTCACCCCATTATTAATAATGGTAGTGAGGCATGATCCCTCACCCCATTGTTGATGAAGCTATTGAGAGCTTTGTGTATCCAAGCATAGGGGCTGTGGACTGGGGGAGTGCCAGTGTGCATATTGTTTAATCTTGTGTGTGTGTAGGTCAAGTGAAATTCAGTGTCCTAATGAGTACAAGGTGGTTGGAAAGTAGGGTAGCTGAGTGAGTAATTGCTTGCATGCAGCAAGTGAAGATGGTGAGCTAGTGTGTGTGAATTGGTTTTGAAAACTAGTGTCTATTCTGGTGCCTGGGTGTGTGCAGAGAATGGGACAGCTGAGTATGTAACAAGATTCATACTACTAGTGGAGGCATTTATTGGCTGAGGCAAGAACCAAGGTTTTTTCCCTATTAATAGGGTTTCCTTGTATATCTTGTGTCCATGTGATTTGATTGATTGCCTTGAGTTTTATCTTCTTTGTTAAGCATGTTTGTACTAAAGTGAAAATGGAAGAAAGTACCTAAAACCAATTCAACCCCCCTTTCTTGGTCCAACAGAAACTTACAAAATTTGAATTCCAAACTGATATATAATTTGTGATACAATATAGTACCTAAGACCAATTCAACCCCCCCTTCTTGGTCTAACAGAAACTTACAAAATTTGAATTCCAAACTGATATATGATTTGTGATACAATATTAGGCATATGTATATAACCTACTATGGCAGAATTAGGTTCAAAACCCCCTAAAATCATGCATTCATGTGGAGAGGAGAGAGAAAAGTAACTAAAATTTCAAATTAGCACAACGTTTGTAGGTGGGTGTTCGGATGCAAGGAAGGGCGTCCGGACGCTGAGTGTCAAATGCTTGTCATGGCACACACTGGGTTCTAAGTGTCAAGATGCTTGTCATGGCATGCACTAGGCACTGGTTGGCATGGTTTGTGGTGTTGGGGTCTAGACGCAAGGCTGAGCATCTGGATGCAATTTTGTCCGGCTACTGGAATTTTAACTTTTTGTAAATTGTAATTTGTTGGTCTTGATTTACGGAGGGCATCCGGATGCCAAAAATGGCCTTGGAACTTGCGTCCGGACACCGAGCTTTTATCTTCAAAGTTAACTTCTCCTTCTTGCTTAGCTTTCTGGGCCTGACTTCTTTCTTAGACTGAGTACACTCTTGGAGGTCCATTTTGCTGGGTTCCATAGCTCACCAAGCACCTTGTTCATTAAAAGCCCGTATAAATCCGTTTTTACGCCATTTTGAAGATACGCCCTGAAAATAACAAATATACACAAAACTGTAAAACACACTTTATTAACATGCTAAATAGACTAGACCATGCAATTAAGGGCACTTGAATATGCAATATTCGGCGCTTATCACACCCCAAAACTTACATTTTGCTAATATCTTAGCAAAAACATAAATGAAACATCCCCTTTTTTTGTTGGAGTGACGATTGCATTTAGCACATGCTGATAAGCGACGAATATTTCATATTCAAGCACCTTTAATTGCATGGTTTAGTCTATTTAACGTGTTAATAGAGTACGCTTTACAGGCTTTTTTTGTATATTTGTTATTTTCAGGGTTTATCTCCAAATGGCATAAAAATGGACTTTTATGGACTTTTATTGAACAAGGTGTTTTGCGAGCTATGGAACACAGCAAAATAGACCAAAGTCCAAGAACATACTCAGCCTAAGAAAGAAGTCAGACTCGTGAATTGGAACAAGAAAGAAGAAGTCAACCTTGGAACATAAGGCTCGGTGTCCGGAAGAAATTCTTATGACCAATTATGGCGTCCGGACTCCTCCTTGTAAATCGGGACAACAATAGCAGTTTCAAGAAAATGAAATTCCATTAGCTAAATAAATTTGTGTCCGGACACACCACCTTGCATCCGAACGCTGAGTCACAAGCCATGCCAACTAGCACCAGCGCTGATAAGCGCTGAAAAGTACACTTTTAAACTCCTTAAGTTTGAGTATTCTAGGACCTTTATCTATCTGATTTACCTGTTTTAGTACTTATTTGTGTTTTTGTCTATTTCAGGTCAATAATGTTAAAATGAGCTAAATATGCTTTCTTAAGGCCTTTTTGGAGTCAAACTAAGTCTTGGTGAAGATTTGGAGCAAAAAGAAACTGATTTGGAGCTAAAAGAGGCTGATGCTATAAAGCTGCCAAGTGAGATTGATCGTGAGATCGATCGAAGGAAAGTGAGATCTATTAGGAAAGTTGTATTGATCGAAGAAAAAGTTGGATTGATCGAAAATGTGCTGGCAGCGAGCTGTCTTATTCCCGTGTGCCCGAATTCCACCTACCAAAAAGTTACGGGATTAGATATTTTTGGGGCTATATTTCTGACTTAATGGCTAAGAAAAGGACTTTCTATATAAAGGGAAGTGACCCATTTTGTAAAGAAGTTTTTTTATTTCTTTTTTTTACATTGTAATTTTACTTTCTTTCTCTAGAAAAGTTAAAGATTAGGATTAGAAGAAAAGAGGGAAGTGGAGGCACATCTCAAAGACCCATCTCTAGATCCACACACTCTCTCTCTCTCTCTCTAGAGCTTCAAAGAAGAAGAAGAAGAAGATGGAGCCATGTTTGGAGCTTACCCTTGAGGGTTTCATGACCACATCTACCTCCTCCATGATTGGCTAGATCTACACTTAGGGCTTGGATAAGCCCTAAGTCTTGTGTAATCTAAACCCTTGTATTTTTATTTTTGGGGATTTATATATATATTGTTGTGATTAGTGTTCTAGCCTTGTGAATTTCATGAATCTTGGTATATTTCTATGATTTCTATGGTTTAATTCTTTTTATTAATTCTCTAGTTTATTTACATGTTTATGTGTGATTAAATTAGGAATTATGTCTTACATCATTCATATGGTTTAATTCTTCCTATTGATTCTCTATTTTAATTACATGTTGTCTTATGTGTGATTATTTGGGAATTAATCTCTACACTAGTTTTTTTATATTAATTGCATGTCTATGTGTGGTTGATTGAGAATCTAGTGATGGCTAGACATGGATTTTTCGTTGAATGGGTTTGTCAATTAATTTGATGGTTTATACTTGTGCTTGATGGGTTGTTCTACAATTTAATTCATGCTTGTAGGTAGGTAGACAATCTATGCTTGTTTAGATATTCCATGGCTTATTATTGCAAATTCCATATTTCTCTAGATTGATGTGTGCTACAATTGTGACTAGTTTGATGGGTCATGCTTAAACAAGATGGGTTGTGCTACACTTAGTTTATTTGTTGGTTAAGTAGATAATTCATACATGAATTTGATAGTTCATTCTTAATATTGCAATTGGTAGTCGCATTTTGTTCACAACAATGTATTCCCCATTAATGGAAAGCAAGTGGTTAATTACATGAGCTTAGTGGTGATTCCAACACCCTAAGACCTCACTTCTCATCTCTTAAATCCCTATCTGCACTTAGTTTTATTTTACTTTCATTTTAATTAATTGTTTTCTAGATTAATCAACCAATCTCTCTCTTTTGCAATCATTTAATACATTAGAGTCAAAGTTAAATTCCAACACGAATAATCCCTTGGGACGATTCCTACTCACTCTTGCTACGTTAGTAGTAGTGTTGGTAGTGGTTTTTATAAACTTAAATTTGAACCAAAAGGCTTTTCTTAAACCGCACATTCACTACATCAATTTGGTGTTCACGAGCAGCACCTGTCACGCGCCATTGACAAGCCATCTTGACACCTAACGTCCAGACGCCCACCTGCAAATTAATTTGCAGATTTGAATTTTTAGTTTTTTTTCTCTCTCCTCTCCACGTGAATGCACGAATTATAAGGGGGATTATAACTGATTCTGGCTAGGGAGGTTATATATACATCTCTACATTGTATTTGAAAAATGTTATATCATATATCATTTTGGAAGTCATATTTTATAATTTTTTAGAGAGAGAAAGTGAGGAATAGCTAGGGTTCTTGGGTGTGGCTGCTTTGGAGCTAAAGATGGAGGCTTCCTCTTCAACCATTGGAGCTTCAACCACCACCAGGATGAGCTAGATCCCCTCTTAGGGGATTGAGGTAGCCTTGATTAAAGTAATCATGTAATTTCTGTAATTTAATTTTGAGAATAATATTATATGTGATGAGTTTCATGAATAAGGAAAATTTGTGTTCAATTTATGTAATACATTAAATTGATGTATGATCTGGGTAGAATGTTTATATATAAGTATATATACCATGTACTTCTTGTCTTAGAACCATGATTATATATTTATAATCTTAATATCTTTATAGTGATAATGATGATTGATTTTATAAAATGAGATTATTGGCATGTTATGTGTGAATTTAGATAGAGTATGCTATGGGAAGATGGACCATGCTACACCTCTAGACTAACGTAGTTAGGTAGATGGTCCATGCCAACCAAATATAGTCTATGCTAGAAAATTTATTTCATGTGCTAAAATGTGTAATTTTAAGACCCTGATAGGCCATGCCTTAGGAACATGGCTCATGCCATACCCTAGTTTAGGTGGATGAGCCATGGCAACCGCAGATGGGTTATGCTTAGTCGTACATTAGATGATTTTCTAAAAAATTATTGCAATCGTTAATGTTCCTACACTTTATCATTTCATATAGTTGTTTCTCTAAGTTATTTACATTAAATCATGATTACAAGGTCTCTGTGAACTCAATTCCCTAGCCTCCCTTTAATTTTTATTTTAATCTTTGAATTCGATTAATTTTATTTAATTTTTATGCAAGCAACAAACAAACAAACAATTCTTCAAACCATTTTGTGACATTAACAAACCATAAATTAGTCTTTGAAATCTAATTGCCATAACCTTTGCTATCTTCGTGGATCAATACCCCTACTTAGCCGATTTTTTCGTGAATTCGTGCTAGTCGGTGGTTTTATAATGAACGTTCGCATCAATTTTTGGCGCCATTGCCAGGGAATGCATTCGGCTTTGTGATTAAAAATTTCAAAGATTAAATTCAGTTTGTTTGTAATTAAAATTTTTGTAACTAGCTGCTTTGAGGTGTTGATCAAGTGCTGAAAAATCTGGAAAATTCTCGAAATTCGGAGAATTTGCACCCCTTTGTAAGTGTTTTAAGTTGATTTTCGCTGCACTTGAAAGTTTGGTTATATTTTCTTTACGTGAATGCATGCTAGTTAATATTAGGACGTGAATAATTTTTTTATGTATCTAAACAAGTGGATGAATTAGTCCTAAATGGAGGGTAATTATACTCCAACTCATTTTTACATACCACATGAGTTATATGCATTTTGCTCTAGTCATACACATGATACAATGGATTGTCCTACAAAGGGACAATTCCCTGATTTTTATCAAGAACAAGCAAATGCAAATTTCTTTGAATCGAGGAATGATCTATATTTCAATCATTAAGATCCGTGTTTGGTGAGATCATCAAAAAAATTTGTAGCATGATATGGGAAATTCAGCACCATAATCTCATGGCTAACATTTTCAATCAAATTTTCAGCCCAATAATCATTATTTCCAGCCCTCTTCTCCTTTTTTCACCCAATAGAAAACAAATGTTGGCTGCCTTTTCTAGCATGCAATCCACAATCGAGTCCTTCAATCCAGTGGTACCTTCTAATTCCCAATCTTGTGCTAGGATAAATGTTGAAATAGCCCAAATTAAACAAATAGTCAATGCTCTAAATCATAAAGAGGAAGAAGAATTTCCAATTGAACTTGTAGCCAGTCCAAAAGGAAATTCTATGAATGATAAGATTACTCCTTTTATCTCTCATCATGAGAATGAACAAGTTGTTACCACATATGAAAATGAAGAATTTGTGGTTCAAAATGAGGAAAAGAATGATAAAAAGATTGTCTCCTTAAAAATCGAAATCAACCACCCCAAAATTTTGAGGTTAAACCATCGGATAAGTGTGAGGAGGATTTTAAAAGTTTGAAGGATAATTTTTCGGGCATTCCTGCGTGAACTGTGATCCTTCACAAGTCTTTGCTTGATGTTCCCTCACTTGATTAACCATCCCGAAATCCAAATCAATCTTCCCATAATCCAAAGTTCTCAAATACGGAAAAAGAGTGGGTTTGGGTCTTTCCTTTACCTACTCTCATTTTTTATCTTTAGTCTCTATTTCCTCCACTCTGAAAGGAACTTTCTTATGTGGCGATGCAAAAGTCTTTAGAGAGACACGGTATAGGTTAGCACTTACCTTAAGATCCGTAGTTGTTAGATGTTTTTCAGTTTTTGATTTTACTCTTTTTATCATTTTGGACATTTTTTATCTTTTAGACGTTGTTTACATTGAAAAAAAAAAAATACGAAAAAATGCCTAAGTATGACCCCATAATTAGTGCTTTCGTAAAAGTACTCTGAATCTCATTCCGTTGGTCATACTAGGTGCTCGGGCATCAAATAGGCTCTAGTGAAAAAATTAGAATTTTTCGGGTCTGTTTCAGGCTTCAAATTGCAAAAATAAAAATCCAAAAAATTGAAAAATTTTCGTCCGGACGCCAATGCAACTGGTTTACAATATATATATTGCCTGAGACCATCTTTTCTCCTTATTTTTACTCTTCTTTTCGTTTCTTTCTCCTCCACTTCTCTATATGTTTGGATATTTTATTTGGGGTCAAGTTTGGCATGATATATGTGGGTGCACCTTTTATGTGTGCGAATTTTGATGTGTTCTTTCCCAATTTTTGAAAGAAAGCATGATGTGTTCTTTCATATTTATATCGATATGTATATGTCTATACTTTTATGCTTGGTACCCAGTGTTATGTTGACAGATTATTAGGTACACGTTTCGGGGAGGACACTTGGCATCTCCAACGGGATTGGATGCATAACATACATGCTTCAACACTCGGTAATGTTGCTTCCTTTCACCTTTTCCGTATGATTAGCTTCCATTCTTGTTTTCATACATTAAGGACAATGTATCATTTATGTTTGGGGGTGTTTGGAATGTAACCATCTATATGCATGATATTGTATAGTTCATGGCCAATTGTGGTTAGTTATAAAAAAAAAAATTAGTACAAAAAATAGAAAACTCTGAAAAAAAGAAGAAGAAGTATGTTTAGGCAAATGATTTCTTGTTGTTGAAACTAAGTTTGGGGGGCGTGGGGCGGGGGGGGGGGGGGGAGGATTTATGTGATTAATACAGTTTGTATGCTTATATATGATATTAAAGGATGGTTGAAAGTTGCTATTATGCATGTTGAGATGAAAAAGGGTCCATTGCATGATTTAGGCACTTTATTTTTGAGTTTTTAATTCCTAAGTGACTTCACATTGTACATTGAGCACATCGGAATTTACATCTCCTTCCTTGTGATATTGTAGAATTGGCTCCTTGAATTAACGAGTTGAATGAAAGAAACTTTCCTTGGCATTGAAAAAAAAAAAAAAAATTTGCAATCTTTTACTTTGTCGACCGAGTAACCGGACCTTATGCCTCAATAAGTATTGAGTGTTCGTGTAAAAAGGAAGATAAGTAGAGAATGTAAAATGTGTGGCTTGTTTGAGTTTGTAGCCTACCTATGCAGAGTTATTACGCCTGTTGGAGTGTTTTTACCCTTAACGCCCTAAGACCATTTCATTTTGGAGTCGTTAGCTTAATGCTCATTACATGAGGGAGTTAAAAAGCTTAAGGGACTTGAACATTGCATGGCCATTTAAAATAAAATTAAAAAAAAAAGAAAAAAAAAAGAAAAAGAAAAGAGAATATTCAAATAAAATTCATGCCTTGGAAAACTATTTTAAAAGACTAGTTAAGGATGTGGAAGTCATGATATGAGCCATAAAAGGGTTAGAATGCAATATAAAATAAAATAAATATTCTGGCTCATTTCTTATAAAAGCTTGAGATGAATTCTCTTAAAAATGAGATGTTGAAGGCTATATATATGGACTATTTTGTTAATGCATGAATGCTGAAAATCGTATAGTGTTTTGAAAATCATTGTTAGCATACTTGTTGTAGTTTTCATGATAGCTTCCTCCCCAATATCATATGTTCCAAATTTATAAGAAAGAGCCTTCTTCGTTAATGTTTGTGGGTATCATTTGTGGTAAACCCCCATGAGACTTCACTCTTCCTCTAGGGATACCCAGGGGTTTAAAAGGTTTATTGCATGTGCTAAATGAAACCATCACTCTCACAAAAGAGGGGATGTTTTATTTCTGTTTTTGCTAAGGGACTACCAAAATGTAAGTTTGGGGGTGTGATAAGCATCGAATATTGCATATTCAAACGCCCTTAGTTGCATGGTTTAATTTATTTAGCGTGTTAATAGAATATGTTTTATAGGCTTTCTTGTATATTTGTTATTTTCAGGGTTTATCTCCAAAATGGTGTAAAAATGGACTTTTAAGGACTTTTAATGAACAAGGTGTTTGGTGAGCTATAGAACCCGGCAAAATGGACTTAAGTCCAAAATCATACTCAGCCTGAGAAAGGCCAATTCTGACGAAATTCTCAAGACCAATTCTGACGTCCAGACGCCCCCTTCAAAATCGAGACAATAATAGTAGTTTCAAGAAAATAAAATTCCAGTAGCTGAACAAATTTGCGTCCAGATGCCCCACCTTGCGTCCGGACGTCGAGTGCCATAAGCCTTGCCAACTAGCGCTAGCACGCTAATGAGCGATGAATATTTGCATATTCGAGCCCCTAAATATACATATGCTAAGGCCTAAAGTGATACTTTTATCCATTGTTAGACTCATTTATGTTTAATGTGTGTTTATAGGTACTTTCCCATAAATACGGTTAAAACCGGGATTTTATGATGAAAAGACTGATATCGAAGCTTATAGAGTCGTTGCCGGTCATTTAGAGCAAGCTGAGAGCCAAAGGTCAATTCCAAGTCTTGAGGCTCGAGCCCTACAAGTCAAAGTAGAAAAGTCAACAAGGCATTAAAGCTCGAGCCTTGTACCTTCAGGCTCGAGTCTTAACAAGGAGTGCTCAAGCCTAACCATAGGTTGCTCGAGCCTTGACCCTTGAGCGCAAGCACAAGGCATCGGAATTTGACGAGTTAATTTAATAAAGAACCAAGCTCCCAGGGCCTCATGCCTCACCCAAAGGATCGAACACCATTCCCAAAAGCTCGAGCCTTGAATACTTAAAGCTCGAGCCTGGTACCTAGTGCTCGAGCCCATGGAGCTTGGATCGAGCAATGTTAAGAAAGATGAAGCCCGAGAATATTCTAAGTGTTAAAGAAAAAGAGGCTTCGGAAAATAGTTAAAGAAATTTGGCTAAGTGTCAAAGTGAAGATCGAGCACCAACCATTAGAGCTCGAGCATCAATCTAGAAAAGCTTGAGCCTTGTTCCTTAAGCTCGAGCCTGAACCTTAAAGCTCGAGCCTTTGTTCCTAACGCTCGAGCCTTCCATGACATATCAGATTAAGTTATGGGTTTCTCTCTTTACAAGTCGTATCTCATTCCAGATGGCCAGAAAATCTAAAAGCCCGCCAAACCTTTATTTTCTTCTATTAAAGAAGGCACAAGCCTTAACAGAAGAGGTCCTTTTTCTCGTGTTATTTTAAAAGGCTAATACTATAGTGGCAGCTTTTAGGGTTTCTATAACCTTAGACGGTGAAGATCCTAAGAAGAGAAGTGTCATCCGTGACGATGGAGACAACTCCGACACAGATGATATCCGACATCGTCATAAGTAGCTAATTCCTCTCTTAGGGCACTGACGTAACCCAATCTAGTATTATGGTTTGATTGTTCTTAACTCTTGGATTATTTTAATGTATATTATGTTTTGATTATATGACTATAAGCAATTGAGACAACTCAATTGGTTTTCATGCTTTAAATAGATTACAAACTGTTATTACCTTGTCTTAGAAATAATTGTTTGTTTTCTATTCTCAACCTACCTTATTGGACGGTATCTGGCGGAGCCTTGCTGGACATGAGAATAGAGGTCATATAATGATGTTCCAAGGTTTTTTATAAAAGAATGTTTTCATAGTCTATGCTTAGGAAAGATGGATTATTTGCAAAGTAGTTAAAGTAGTTAGAGTAGGCAGGTGGATAGTCCATGTTAACCGCAGATAGGTTATAGTTAACTGAATTTTATAAAATATCTTTCTTTAGAACCCGAATTGAACGAATGTTATTGAGTTCAATTCATTTACAAACATAATTTGTTAAATTCCCAGAGTTGATGTAATTAACCATAGTATGATGATTGTGGTGAAGTCAAAGCCCTAAGATTTTTCTCTCTGATTACTTAGTTTAATTTTATTTCAATTGTTGATCATGACAATCAATCAAACAATTCCACCAGTTACCTATAAACCATTAGGATTAAAGTAAAGACTGAACATAAATGTCATCTCCCTATGGATTCGACATCCTCTTTACATAGAGCTATCCTACATGGAATCGTTCTATTGCGAGTGGTAAAATTAGACACCATAATTTTTGGCACTGATGTGTGTCAATAATAATTAACCACTCGCAATAGAATGAATCCTTGTAGGATAGGGCTATGTTGAGGGTGTCAAACCTCAAGGACTGTGGTGGTTCATTGAGTCTTAAATTAATACTATTTTAATTTAGAAAGAGGATTTAATTTGTTGTGTTGTGTTGCAATTCAATAATATAAAAGAAAATAAACAGAATAAAAGGAATAAGATCAAAAGAAGAAATACTTAAGGATTGACTTCACCACGAACCTCATACTATGTGTAATGACCCGGGTTTTGATTCAACCCGGTGGGTCAATGATAAACCGAAGATTGACCCGATAATGGATCCAGATGCGGAAACAAGAAATAAAACAACGGTCTCCCAAGGCATAACACACCTCTAAGACCCTGAGATGACCCTCCATGAGGTCGTGGAACTCAATCAGAATTGATGCGGAAGCAAAGGATAAACTAAGGTCTCAAGAGATATAGATCATCTCCTAGACGTAAATGTGACTTTCTATGAAGTCACGAAACTCAAGAAAATAACCGGAAGTGAAAGCTTGAATAAAAAGGTCAGCCAGTGCCTTATGGCACCAATGACACCTAAGGGAACAAGATCTAGTTCAAACTAGACCACGTACACCATTAAATGGCTTGAACAAGGTCAACAAGGTTATATGGGAACAAACAAATGGAGTTAACCTGTCTAGGCAACAAACCAAGCAAGACGCACAAGACAACTCCATTTCGGTCGACTAAAATGGAGCATCGGTCTGCTGAAATGAGCCAGGAAAAGAGAAGAAATGAGCTCCCAGTTCGGTCGACCGAAGTGACAAACCGGTCAACCGGTTTAAGGCTTGAGATAAAAAAAAATAAAAATAAAAAAATGAGTTTCGGTCGACCGATGTAGAGAACTGGTCGACCGACATAAGCCTCGATGGTGAAAATAGCTACTGGAGTTGGGATTTTTGCTGAACGATTAAATCCAAAAGGGGTTCGGTTGACCGAAACAGGCCACCGGTCGACCGAAACAGGCCACCGGTCGACCGAAACTGGTCAAAAATGTGAAAATGAACCTATTATGCACTTGAAATGAAGAAAAGACTCTAAGTCTTATTTGAAACCCCCATGGCATGATCAATTTGCATTATATGCTAATGTGTGATGATGTGAACATACACGCAAGTGTAATATAGCATTTAAAACATGTTACAATGGCCTATGGCCTCATTACATTCCATTTACAAGATTTGACATGCCAAACCTCTAAAATTGATAAAAATTACATTTCAAAGGTAAAACTTGAAATTTAAATACCTACACTTGAACTTAAAGATTCAAGATCAAGGCACGATTAACTCGATGGGAGCATGAATGGAAATTTAATCAACTTAAGGGATTAAATTGTCAGGATTTCAAGGTGAATCAAAATGTTCAACGAACAAGTTATATCAAGGATCATGTCAAGGCCAAGTTCAATGTCAAGTTACAAGTTCATTTCATATAAGACACAACCATGTGAATTAAATTCCATACAAAGGAAATGATTAAATATAAGTTTCAAAACTTGTCCAATTATTCTCAAATTGATAGACGTGAATTAACTTGTCAAAGAAATCATGAATACAGAGTGAGAAACTTAATCTAGCTCATGGAACCATTAAATGGATTTTAATTAATTCTTTTAATTAAAATCTCTAGATTTTGAAATTCATCCAAATGATCTCAATTTAATATATGTTATACAACATATCAAGACTTGATTTAAAAACATATTACAAGAGTTTTCCATGCAAGGTACGGTCATGAGTATTAAACTTTAATACTTAAAAATAATTAAATGAAAGGTGTCAAAACCTAATCAAATGTTCTAGATTTAATATATGTGAAAGTACATGGCATGCACATCAATAAAATCAAGTCGAAAATCCAATGGAGTGAATAGTACACTCGGAATAACTTAATTAATCAAATTAATTAAATATTTCTAGATTTCAAAACAACTCTGATTTCTCTCAAATTCACCTATGTTGAAGAGCATGCTAGGGCCTAATATAATATGCTAACACATATAGATTCTAAGCTAGTTAAGGTCACATGAATTAATATTTTATTCAAGATAAATATTAAATAAAATCTTCGTTACATGTCCAAATGATCTAGATTTAATATATGTCAATGATCATGTCAAGGGGTAATTTAATATCATGCTATATGTGTAAACAAAGCTATGAGCAACGGGAAAATTAAATCTTACACAAAGAAATAATTAATCAAAAATTCTAGATTTGATATCCAAGCATGTAAATGAGTTGTATATGCATCATAAGCATGCAATATAACAAGAATATAAGCTATAACACCCCCTAACTCAATTTGAGATGAAAATCTCAAAAGCCCACCGAAATAAAAATGCTCTGAATCTGACGATATCGAAGGGTTTTGTCGGGGATAACACGGTGAACAAGAATCCCTAAGAAGCCCCATGAAAATCACAACTTCGCTTCAAACCCGAACTCAAAATTTGGCCAAAAATGGGTTTTATTAAGGGTAAAAGATGCGCAGTGCCACGACAAGCATTAAACGTTAAGGCCGAAGACTTTTCACCAAGGAAAAGTGGATCAAAGGAGGAGAGAGAAGGTGGCAACCATGGCTGCTATGGAATCCGGCCAAGAGAGGGGAGGAAGATGATGAAGTCTGACTTTTTGACTTAAGACCCCCCCATTTATAGAAAATCTCAAAAAGTGTCCCGAAAGGGCCCCGCCGGGTCTGGAAAAGTGGAATTTGAGCAAACGCACTCAAATGGTAAAACTTTATGAACAAAAAAGATTCAAAATGAGAAAATATGAACAACGAAAGAAACGGCGTCAAAAACCGAGTCCCGAGTAGAGAGATATGCCCCAAACAAGTTCGGCGGCAACCGGAGTCAGAAACTCTGAAACTGGAGAAAAACGACCAGAAGGAAATTTTAGGAGTACACGACTCAACAAAATGTGAAAATGAATCCCGTACGAGGATCCAGGCTTAAAATGAGACATCTTTGCAATAACTTTCGTTAATTGCACAATAACCCCTCTAAAAAGGGTTTAACTGCACTAATGGCCCAGAATGAAAATATCTTCCAAAAATATTTTCTTAAAAACCCCTAAAATAAAATATGTTCAAAATATATTTATGAAAAACACCCCAAGAAAAGACAAAGATTCCAAAGAACTGTGTGTCTATGCCCCTATGGACACGGGAAGCAACCAGAGTACTTTCTTGCAAAAGTAAAGATACGTATTTCGTGGAAACCACTTTGAATGAAGATACGTGAAGTCAAAAACTATCTTCAAGCACAAAAATTGAGGTTATGCCAACAAAGTGACAAAAGGACGAAATAGGGAAAATGCCAAAAGTGAATAGTGTCTGAAAAGTGAAAATGTGGAAATGACTCGGTCCTCAAAGGAAGTTGTCAATCCATAAAAAAGAGTCTCGGAAACCAATTCCAAGCACTCAAGACGACACTATGTGACGAGAAATAGAACTCATAATAGAAAATTAAACGTAAAAAAATTATCCGTAAAATTTCAGGAAAAACGAAAGGGAGTCAAATGACCGGGTCATTACACTATGGTCAATTATTCAACCTTGGGATTCAACAATTATATATTATATGGAATTAAACTCAATAACATTCATTTAATTTAGATTAAAGAAAGATGTTTCATTAATTTCAGTTAATAATAACCTATCTTCGGTTGGCACGAATTATCTACCTACCTACTTCTAACTAATTTTGCAGTATAACTCGTCTTCCCTAGGCATAGACTCTAAAAACATTCATTCATAAAAAATGTTCGAACACCATTGCATGATCTCCATTCTTATGTCCGATAGGGCTCCACCAAATATCGTCCATAAGAATGGGTTGAATATAATTTAAGAATAATTAAATCTAAGATAAGGTATTAATCATTCAAAAACTATTTAAAAATTAAAACACCAATTGAATTGAACAATTGCCCAAAATCATGTAATCAAAATACATAATATATTAAATTTCCAAAGTACAGAACAATCAAACCATATTATTCGGATTTGGGCTACATCAATGCCCTAAGATAGGAATTAGCTACTCATGACGATGCAAGATATCATCTGTGTTGTTGTGGTCTTCATCGCCATGGACCGCCAAAACTCCTTTTGGATTTTCTTCTTCAAAACCCTAAAAGCCACCGTGAGAGGGAGATATGAAAGAACAGATGAGTGATAGATAATGGATTGATGGATTGATGGCCTTGTGCCTCCTTTTATAGAAGAATTAACTTCTAATAAGGGTTGGACGAGCTTTTAGGTCTTCTAGGGTAATCTGGGCCCATAAGGAAACAAAGGAATATGATTTTTGGTCATTCTAGCATGTGTTTACGACTTCCAGGACGTCCATGCTCAAGCATCATAGTCAGATGCTCGAGCATTAAGGTTCAGGCTCGAGCATCACCTGACAGCAACTTTGTCTGGCTTTGCAACAAGATTTTGACGAATTTAGAGTGTGAATATGGAGATGGCTATTAGAGACAAAAACGTTAAAATTCTAGTCTTCTTTCCAGAGCCACTATGTTTACTTAATTTGGAGTTCCGAGACAAAAGTTATGGCCAAAATACTGAAATGGGTTCAGAGTTTTCCGCCATGCTCGAGCCAGAAATATTAGTGCTCGATCCTTTTGATCATGCTCGAGCATCAAAGCTCTGGGAGCAAAAATTGTCCAGAACGTCTTTTTATTGATGGTGCTCAATCCTCTCTTCATGGTGCTCGATCCCAAGGTGTTGGGCTCAAGCTTTGGGGCTGTATGCTAGAGCTTTAGGTGTTAGTGCTCGATCCCTGAAGTCTGGCACGAGATCTGGGAGCTTGGAAATTAATTCTATAATTTCTAATGCCTCAAGCTTGAGCATCAGGGTCAATGCTCGAGCACCCTATGGTCATACTCGAGCATCCTTTGGTAAGGCTCGAGCATCAAGGTACAATGCTCGAGCATTTAGACTACGAATTCTTCCAAACTTTATCATTTAAGCTCTCGGCTTGCTCCAGATGACCGGCGACGACGCAGTAAACTTCATTATCATTCTTTTCAATCTTAAAAGCCCAGTTTTAACTGTTTCTTTGGGAAAGTACCTAAAAACACGAAATAAACATAAATCAGTATAACACATGATAGATGTATCACTTTAGGTCTTAACATACGTATATTAAGGGGCTCGAATAAGCAATATTCAGTGATCATCAGGCGTCGTTGCCTGATAAGCGCCGAATATTACATATTCAAATGCCCTTATTTGTATTAGTTAAGTCCATTAGTTGGTTATATTGTATAGGTTATCTTCATTTGCATGTCTTTGTTTATTTTTAGGTTTGTTTCCCAAAAAGGAATAAGAATAATGTTTTGGTGAGTTCTTAAAGGTCAAACCATGCCTTTGTCAGGGACCTTTATTTTGGCTAAGCTAGTGATCCATTGAACTCATCGTTATCCCTACAAAAAGTGCTAAGAACAATGATCATGTCATCGGGTCGAGCTAAAGCCAATTCAAGAAGTAATTCAAGCCTAAGTTGCAGCATTGCAGCCATCCACATTTCTAGGCAGAAAGATTTAAAATTTGCAGGGGCCTGCAATCACTGCATGCTCCCGCCAAGAGCCTTGGGGAGCACCCCTAACACCATGCGGGCGCCTGCAAGGAGATACGGGTGCCTGCCATTTCATCCAGAGAGTTTCAAATTTTGCAGGGGCCTACAATGCACTGCAGGCCCCCGCCAAGCACTCCCTCTTGACACAGCATGGGCGCCCGCCCTGCACTGCGGGTGCCCGCCAATCTGCAGAAAGCGGGCCACCCACTCCATGGATTTGCTCAAGTTGTCCCCTTGACCCAATGTGTAGTTCTGCAATCTTCTAGGGATATTGAACCACGAAATTAGAGTGGTTGATCTTGGATATATAGAAGGCTTGTATGGTTGTAAAGACATATCTCATCTTGGAAGGAGTTCTAGAGAGGGAAATATTGAGTTGTTTAGAGTTTTTGGGTTGGAGCTTGTCTTAGGTACGAAAATTGAGGGTGAGTTCACTTCAACCTCCTCCTCTTTTGCATCCATGGGCAACTAACTCGCTTTCTAGGGAGGTGATGAAGCCTTTCCTTATAAGCATGCCTTATTTTTGATTTATTTTGGGGAGAAATGTATATATGTGGTAGTTTTACAATCTAGAGCACTCATCTTGATATAATGAAGCTTAATCTCTATAAATGATTATATTGAAGTGATTGTCTTATCTTAGATTATAATTTCTCATGATTATATGGCTTGCATTTTTATAGTGACAATGGGAATGAGATTGTGAAATGGTTTTAATGGCATGTTCATTAAGAGGTTTGATAGTCTATAGCTTAGGGCCTTCCTTTGATGGATTATTCTTAATTTTTAACTTCATGTGCTTTTATCATTTGATTGAGGGCTTGATAATCTCTAGCTTATTGAGCATGTCTAAGGCCACACCTTAGTTTAGGTAGTTCAAGCATGTGAAACTTTGATAGGTTATTCTTGTCTTTCGGTTTCATGAATTTCTTGAAGATAATGTAGCAACCATGTGTTGCTACATATCATGGTCACTTATATATGTTGTTTCCCCAAGTTAATCATAATCTAGCATGTGTATAGGGTTGGTAGTGGATTCACTTCCCTAGTCGTCTCTACCTAAGTTTCACTCCTTTTAATCTCCTTCAATTTACTATTTTATGCACTTTAATTCCAAGTTACCAAGTAACAAACCAAACAAAAACCTTACGCCTCTTTCATCAAACTAAAAGTGATTTTACAACCTTGGTTGCCATAAACTAGCAATCCCAGTGGTTCAACTTTCCCGTCCGATAGCCCTATTTTACAATGATTTGTGTTATTGCAAAGGGTTGATTATTTTTGTAATCGAACCAATCTGACCATTGCTGGGGAGATTTGTTTTTAGTTTAGTTTTTAATTAGTTATTATTGGTTTACCAGTCTTCGGACTTTCTTATATCTCACCTTAATCCTTTTTTTTTTTCAGGTCCAGGGAATTAGCAGGGAGGACAAAGACGCTTAAGGGATAAAAGCTTCGGTTTATTAAGCCTTTTGTGAGTTTTTAATGTTTTCTTTTACCTGGAAATTTTATTTTTGTCACTGTTTAGGATTAGGGGAATGAATGCATGTTAACTCGTCATAGCCAGTCAAAACCTTTAGTGCATGATCCTGAAATAGAGAGAACTCTTAGTCAGTTAAGAAAACTTAGAAAACATTTGAATAATATAGGTAGTTCCTCTGATAACATGGCTAATATTCGTGATGCATCGGGTAATGGTAATAATAATGGGAATGGTAATGGAAGACAGGTTCTACCTATTCCTCCACAACTGCAATTGAGAAACCATTTCATTCTTATGACATACACTTCTGCTTCGTGCTTTGTATTTTCGGATACTGATGCAACCCATTTTGAAATAAAGCCTGCTATGATCCAAATGCTTCCTACTTTCTGTGGGTATGTAACAGAGGATCCCTACACGCACTTGGATGTATTTTCGGAATTGTGTTCAACTAACAAGTTGACCACTCTTACCAATGATTCATTTAGGATGCGACTTTTCCAATTTTCTCTCAAGGACAACGCAAGAACTTGGTTGCATTCCCTTCCTCCAAATTCCATATCTACATAGGAGATCTTATAACAAAAGTTCTTGAAAAAGTACTACACAGTAAGAAAAACTTGTCAAATGAGAAGAGAAATAATGGTGTTTTTCCAAATCTCGGGAGAAAAGGTCCTTGATGCTTGGGAAATATATAACGATCTTCTAAGAAAGTGTCCATGCCATGATATTGCTCAATGGCACTTAATACAGATTTTCAATGATAGTCTCTCTGATTCTTATAGAAACATGGTTGGTGGTTCTAGTAATGGAGCTTTTATGCGTAAGAGTCCAACTGACGCTTGGGACTGTTTGAGGCCCTATGTGAAAATTCAACACAGCATGCATCTTCCTCTAGGTCTAGGTCTTCACCTGGAATGCATAAAGCTGAAAAAGTCTTTGAGGTAGACAATTCTAGTGAGTTAGCTGCTCAAATAGAAGCCTTGAACCGTAGCTTTGATCAAATTCTATCATCTGCCTTTGCTCCTATTGCTAATCCAGAAACTGCCTTGCCCAAAGAAGTTTGTTTAATTTGTGTTAATCCTTCCCATTTTGCTGACACTTGCCCTATGATGGGACAATCATCTAAGATCCCACAGGAGCAAGTGAATGTTGCATTCTCTAGACTAGTGTATAATCCATATGTTTTTACATATAATTCTGGTTGGAGAGATCATCCAAATTTGTCATGGCGTAATCAAAGCCAAGGAACCACTATTCCTCAATCTCAGGGACAGTTTCAAAATTCATCTAATCTTATGCCACAAAATAATTCTTTCAACCAATCTGGTATCTATCGTCCACCTCAGTTTAGGAATCAATCCACTCAAGCTCTTAATCTTCCACCTCCTCCTAAAAATTCTGCTTTTAAGGATCAAGTACTCAATACTCTTGTTGATCTTAAAGCCAATACCCAACTTCTTAATTCTCATTCACAAGCCATAGCAAAGCTAGAGGCACAAGTTGGGCAGATTGCAAGTACTCTATCTCGATGAGAGGATGAAAAGTTGCATAATCAGCCAATAGCTAACCTAGAAGGGCAGACTTACGTGATTGATGAAACCAATTCCTTAGGTATTCATCATGAGCAAGTTCAAGCTATTACAACATTGAGGAGTGGTAAAGTGGTTGACAATCAAGTTAAAAATGGACAGGAAGAAAAAGAAAGGCTTAGGATTCCCATTGTTCCTATCATTAATAATCCACATCCCAATGATGTTTCCTCAAGTGCTATTCCATAATCCACCACAGGAATTAAAGGTGGAGTCACTTCTTCATCTGCTCCTATTCTTGAGACAGCTTATGACCTAAGAGCGTCTTATCCTGAACGTCTCAAGGAACCCTCCCACTTTGGTAAGCAAGGGGAGAAAATTCAAGATATAATGGAGGTCTTTCAATATGTCAAAATCAATCTTCATTTACTCGATGCTATAAAGCAAATTACAGCTTACTCTAAATTTTTAAAGGACTTGTGCACTCTAGAAAGGAAATCCAAAAGCCATGTTCCTAAGAAAATTTGTCTCACTGAGCAAGTCCGCGCTATTCTTAAGAATAAAACTCTTCTTAAGGTTAAAGATCCTGGTGCCCCTACAATTTCTTGCATCATTGAAAATAATGTGATAGAGCGAGCACTTCTTGACCTTAGGGCAAGTGTTAATCTTATTCCTTACTTGGTGTATGAGAAGTTAGGTCTGGGTGAGTTAAAACCTACAACGATTGTTATATAGCTTGCTGACTGTTCTGTCAGATAACCACGAGGTATTGTTGTAGATGTACTCATAAAAGTGGATAAGTTCTTCTTTCCGATTGATTTCTTAGTTCTTGATACAGAACCAGTCCACGATTCCAAAAAGTATATTCCAGTTATTCTTGGGCGTCTTTTTCTAGCCACAACGAATACGTGCAATAACTGTTGATCGGTCTTGTCAATTACAATAATAATCAACCCTTTTCAATAACACAAATCATTATAAAATAGGGCTATTGTACGGGTAAGTCAAACCATAGAGATTGCTAGTGTATAGCAACCAAGGTCTTTAGAATCACTTAGTTTGATGAAGGGGGTGTAGAGTTTTTGTTTAGTTTATCACTTGGTACTTGGAATTAAAGATTGCATAAAACAATAAATTGAAGGAAATTAAGAGGAAAGAAATTTGGGTAGAGAGGACTAGGGAAGTGAATCCACTGCCTACCATATAGACATGATAGCTTGTGATTACACTTGGGAAACAAATTAAATATATGGCAATGATGTGTAGCAATTGAAGATTACTATACCATCTTCAAGAAGTTCATAGAATTAAAAGTTAAGTATAATCCCTCAAAGCTCCACATGCTTGACTAACTAAATTAGAGTGTAGGTTCATATATTCACTAAGCTAGGGACTATCAAATCCCTCAATAACTATGGCGAAAGCACATGGAGTCAAGAATCAAGAAAAATCCATCAAAGGGGGACCCTAAGTAATGGACTAACAAGGTTCTCAAATACATGCCATTAAAAACATTTTCATAATCTCATTTCCATTGTCACTATGAAAATAAAAGCAATATGATCATGAGAGGAAACAATCTAAGACAAGATAATCAACTCAAAATGATCATTTATAGACATTAATGTTCATTACAACATATAAGGTGCTCTAGATTATGAAAATACCATATACTCACTTCATTCACAAAATAAAAATCAAAACTAGAGTATGCTTACAAAGAAGGGCTTCATCACCTCCCTAGAAAGGGAGTTAGTTACCCATAGACACAAAGGAGGAAGGAGTAGAGATGGCCAACCCTTCCATTTTCGCACCTAGAGGCCAAAAACAACACAAACCCTCTTGAACCCAATATTTCTTTCTCTAGAAACTTTACAATCTATGAGATATCATTTTACAACCATGCAAGCCTTCTATATATCAAAGATAGCCTCCCAACCACTCTAATTTCGTGGATCACCATCCCTAGAAGATTACAAAACTACACATTGGGTCAAGGGGACAACATTGGGTGAAACAAAGCAGTTAGTGGCCTGCTATCTGCAAAATGGTGGGCGCCCGCAACGTAGGGTGGGAGCCCGCGGGGTGTCAACATGGCTTGGCTGCGTCACAAGGCGGGGGCCCGCAGGTAGTGGCGAGCGCCCGTAAATTTGCAAGCTTTCTGTCTCATTTGGCAAGCGCCCGCAAGGGCGTTGCGGGCGCCCGTGATGCTTGGAAAGCACCAACTTGAATCGTGAACTGCTTTTGGTTTGGTCCAATGACGCGCTCATCATGGCTAGCGCTTTTTGAAGAGATAACCAGGAGTTCAATGGATTACTGGCTTGGCCAAAATGAAGGTCCCCGGCAAGCATGCTTTCATTCTTCAAGAACTCAACAAAGCCGCACTTTTAACTATCTTTGGGGCACCAACCTGAAAGTAAACAAAAACATGCAAATGAAGCTAATATATACAATATGATCAACTAATGGACTTAACTAATGCAAATAAGGGCGCTTGAATATGCAATATTTGGAGCTTATCACACCCCCAAACTTATATTTTGCTAGTCCCATAGCAAAACCAAAAATGAAGCTCATAACAAAAATTACAACATTTGTATTGCTATCAACATACATCAACTATGGTGCAAGAAAATACACACACAGCTTATTTGTAACTTGGAACAAACAGAATATTGGAGACGGAATCATTTTGTAGACTACTTTGTGTATAGGAAGCCTTGATATAACAAAATGGCTAAACATATTTTAATTCTCATGCATCAACATCACAGTCTATATAAATACTTCAATTGTCATCTTTTAAATAGAAATCAACTCTAACTTCAATGAAAGTGAACTGGGTTCCCAATATGTAACTTTTACCTTCTTTTCTAATTTCAAAACACAAGTCTTCAAATCATTGAATTTGCCTTTTAAATGAAGTCGCTAAGGCATGATTTATTCAAAATACACATTTTTATTGCTTTTTTTTTTTTTTTTTTTTTTTTTTTTTTTTTTTTTTTTTTTTACATACATATTATGGTCGTGCAATGCCGAAATCCCTTAAGCTTTCTAACCGACCCATGTAGCAAGTGTTAGGCCAGCAACTCCCAAACCGGATGGCTTTAGGGTGCTAAGTGTAAGGACACTCCAAGGGCTTAATAACTCGAGTTGGCAAGGCTACAAACTCCAATGAACCATATTTATTTATTTTAATTTTTGTGAATGATCGTGCAATGCCTAAGTCCTTTAAGCTTTCTAACTAACGCATGTAGCAAGTGTTAGACCAGCAACTCCTAAACCAGATGGCTTTAGGGTGCTAAGTGTAAGGACACTCCAAGGGTTTAATAACTCGAGTTAGCAAGGCTACGAACTTAAACTAGTCATTATCCTTATTCATTTTTTATTATTTTTTATTTTTTTAAGATTCAATGCCAAAGATATCCATTCATTAGGGTCATCAATTTAAATTAACTGAGTCAAGGTCAAGGTAAATCAGGTTACATGCCTCACAATTAAGTTTCCGGTGTGCATCTATGAAGTGTGAAGCATAGAAGAGCATGAAATCTTATGAAAATCTAATTGAAGCATTTATACAAACCGATTTGAATCAACATGATCATTTCAGATTTTTCTTTATCTTCAAAACAATCATTTGCCTCTATACACAAAGTATTAAGCATATGCTTTAATCTCCAACAAGTTTCAAGATTACACTATCCTTGCTTCCCAAAAATTGAATTTATTAACATACATGAATCAAGTTAGAACATGCAAGCAAAAATGGAACATGCAAGCAAAAATGCAATACCAAAATATACCCCAAACTTGAATGTCACATTGTCCTCAGTATGAGAAGATAAAAAATGGAATTGGAAATGAGAAATAAGAAGGTACAAAAAGTAATAATACCAAGGAGAGGAGAAATTTTCGTGGCGGCGTGACAATATGCCACCAAGTGAATTCCAAAAGCCATGCCCCCAAACATGATTCGAAAAACCTGTCAAAAACACATTTATGCACAACAAGCATCATAAAAATCCAAACAGAGATAAAACTAAACAACTGCAATTTTATTTAAATAAAACCCAAGTGTCTATGCAAAATAGCAAAAAGAGTTGTAGTTATAAGTCAAAATAAGAACCAAAAGTAATGCCAAATGCGGCCCAACATAAAGCAAAAGAGTACTACTGAAAAGCAAAATAGAAATTGAAATAAAAAAATCACTACATCATCAGAGTAGAGGATGAGCCACCGGCGCCGCCTGGGGGTCAGTCAATCAGAAACTGCAGCATGGCCTGCAATACCTGTTGTCCCTTCTGAGTCTCCTTACGGAAGTTCGTAAGGGTGCCCTCCATGGTCTCGACTTGCAGCTAAACGGTATCAAGATGGGTACTGAGAGAGTCGTAATCGGCATCAGACATAGGAGGCGGTGGTGGTGCAACAGGTGCAGGAGCAGCTGGTGTAGGAGAGCAACAGGGACAGCTGGAACTCCCCAATCAAACACACCACCAATACGGGCTTGATGAGAAGTCTTAAGCTGGATGGTGCTCGACTTCCATGCACCAAGGTCAAAAAGGAATACCTCAGGGTTCTTCTCTTCTCTTTGGGGGACCCTAAACTTTTTATTCTTAGGGAGCTTGGTGACCAAGTACGGAAAAGGAAGAACCCAAGTGAGGGCATTGTCCGACTGCATCACAAAAAGATTATTGTAGACCATAAGAAGCTGGTCCCATATAAGCTGCGGGAGACAAAACCAATGTCCCTTCTCACCAGCATAAAGGGTGTGCAGAAAAACCCCTTTACGCTCAGAATACTTAGGAACGGGAAGTGATGTGTGTCAATAATAATTAACCACTCGCAATAGAATGAATCCTTATAGGATAGGGATATGTTGAGGGTGTCGAACCTCAAGGACTATGGTGGTTCATCGAGTCTTCAATTAACAATATTTTAATTTAGAAAGAGGATTTAATTTGTTGTGTTGTATTACAATTCAATAATATAAAAGAAAATAAACAGAATAAAAGGAATGAGATCAAGAGAAGAAATACTTAAGGATTGATTTCACCAAGAACCTCATACTATGGTCAGCTGTTCAACCTTGGGATTTCAATAATTATATATCATATGGAATTAAACTCAATAACATTCATTTAATTCGGTTTTAAAGAAAGATGTTTTATAAATTTCAATTAATAATAACCTATCTTCGATTGGCATGAATTATCTACATACCTACTTCTAACTAATTTTGTCGTATAACTCGTCTTCCCTAGGCATAGACTATTAAAACATTAATTCACAAAATACGTTTGAACACCATTGCATGATCTCTATTCTTATGTCCGACGGCTCCGCCAGATATCATCCATAAGAATGGGTTGAGAATAATTTAAGAATAATTAAATCTAAGATAAGGTATTAATCATTCAAAAACTATTTAATAATTAAAACACCAATTGAATTAAGCAATTGCCCAAAATCATCCAATCAAAATACATAGTGTTCAGATTCGGGCTACATCAATGCCCTAAGAGAAGAATTAGCTACTCATGACAATGCAAGATATCATCTGTGTTGTTGTGGTCTTCATCGTCAAGGTCTACACTGCTCTCTTGGGGACTTCCCTTGAAGACCCTAAAAGCCGCCGTGAGAAAGAGATATGAAAGAAAGGACGAATGAGATAATGGATTGATGGCCTTGTGCCTCCTTTTATAGAAGAAATAAATTCTAATAAGGGTTAGACGGGCTTTTAGGTCTTCTAGGG
Organism: Cornus florida; assembly: GCF_030987335.1. Lineage (NCBI taxonomy): Eukaryota > Viridiplantae > Streptophyta > Magnoliopsida > Cornales > Cornaceae > Cornus > Cornus florida. The sequence goes on along the minus strand of NW_026775574.1, from coordinate 51,725,149 downwards.
TAATTTGGGCCCATAAGGAAACAAAGAAATATGATTTTTGGTCATTCCCGCATGTATTTACGACTTCCAGGACGTCCATACTTGAGCATCTGAGTCCCAGGCTCGAGCATTAAGGTTCAGGCTCAAGCATCATCTGCCAGCAACTTTGTCCAACTTTGCAGTGCAATTTTAACCCATTTAGAATGCCAATTTGGAGATGGCTATAGAAGATAAAAACGTTAATCTTCGAGTCTTCTTTCTAGAGCCACTGAGTTTGCTCAATTTGGAATTCTGAGTCAAAAGTTATGGCCAAAATACTGAAGCGGGTTCAGAGTTTTCAGCCATGCTCGAGCCTGTAGTGTTGATGCTCAATCCTTTTGATTCGTGCTCAAGTATCATAGCTGATGCTCAAGCTCTGGGAGCAAAAATTGTCCCGAACGTCTTTTTATTGATGGTGCTCGATTCTCTCTTCATGGTGCTCAATCCCAAGGTGTGGGGCTCGAGCATTGGGGTTATAGTCTTGAGCTTTAGGTGTTAGTGTTTGATACTTAAGGTCTGGCACAAGGTCGGGGAGCTTGGAAATCAATTGCTTCAAATTCTGACGCCTCATGCTCGAGCTTGAGGGTCAAGGCTTGAGCACCCATAGTTAAGGCTCAAGCACCCTATGGTAAGGCTCGAGTATCAAGGTACAAGGCTCGAGCTTTGGATGTTGAACTCGTCCAAAATTCACTATTAAAGCTCTTGGCCTACTCTGAATGACCGGCAATGACGCGGTAAACTTCATTATCATTCCTTTCATCATAAAAGCCCAGTTTTAACTGTTTCTTTGGGAAAGCACCTAAAAACATGAAATAAACATAAATCTGTATAAAACAGGATAGATGTATCGCTTAAAGTCTTAACATACGCATATTTAGGGGCTCGAATATGCAATATTCAATGCTCATCACACCCCCAAACTTACATATTGCTAGTCCCTTAGCAATACAGAACTAAAAAGCTACTTTCGTGGGAATCACGGTGGCATTTAGCCTATGTAACAAGCCTTTAAACCCCTAGGTTACCCCTAGTGGATGAGTTATAGTCTCATGAGGTTTCCAGTGAAAATACCCACAAACTTCAAATTAGTGCCTTAATTGCACAATAAGCTCATTCAAACCTGTTTTCATATCATAATGTTCTAGTAATGCATCAATCAGTTAACTACAACAAGTATAAGGAACTATATTAAATAAGAAAAATCTCTAACTCTTAATATCATATCAGCAACCATGGTCCCCATATGTCAATTTAATCACATGTTCAACAATATCGATCCCCAAAATCCTTTTTAATAGTGAACTTACAATTTTAAACATGTGGCTTACTATCCATACTTACATCTAACTCATGTGATCGCTCAATTCATAAGTAAACCTTTCAAATTCTGATCCCTAAGGTATTTTTCCTACTTTTCTACAGGTATGCATTTACTTTTTTTCATCACTCAATTTTTTCAACTCTTTTTTTTTTTTTCAAAAGCATACTGTGTAATGCTCAGGTCTATTAAGCTTTCTAAATCACTCTTGTAATGAGTTTTAGCCAATGACTCCCAAACTAGATGGCTTTAGGGTATTAGGTGTTAAAACACCCCTACGGACCTAATTGCTCAAGTAATTTAGGCAACCTAAACTTCTTATGTAACGAACTTTCAGTTAGTGACTCTCAAACCGGATGGCTTTAGGGCATTAGGTGTTGAAACACCCCTAAAGATAGGTACAGACCCAAACTGGACCCTTTTTTTTTTCTCTCTTTTCATTTGTTTCTTTCACATTGGTGAAGATTTTTTATTTTTATTTTTATTGCATGCATACCATTTTATTGCTTTCATTTTTTTTTATACCTTGGTTCTCAAAATCATAAAATTCACCTACTTATCTTAGTTTAACACAAATCAGAATAAGACTTTAAGTTTATACCCCACAGAATGCATGTAAGTGTGAACATGTGCAAAGTGAAGTATTCTAGGAATCAAAATAATCAAATTGTAATCATTCTGACAAAGTGGACCACAGGCCACCAACTGATATAAAAAATTTTCAAAAATCCCTATTTAGCATGATTCAGCATACAAGCCATCTTAAATCAATATCAGACTACATATGGACATCACAACAATCAATGGATTCAAAATTATGCTTAAACAATTAAATTGCATCCTCTTGTACACAATATATCAACAACAAAATTTTAAAAAAGCACTACAATACCCCCAAACTAAAGATGCACATTGTCCTCAATGTGTGAAAACAAATGTAGAGTTAGAAGGATATTACCAAATACGCAGAACTAGCAAGGATCAAGAATTGATAGCTCAGAGGAATGAAATTGTCACCTCACCCCCAAACTTAGTTCTTTATACCTGATAAAATAATCACACTCCACAAAACACATCAGAGTATCAAGTATATAGAGTAAAACATATATATATCATTATGCACAAGTCAATTAAAATTTTTTTTTAATCAAAACAAACCTAATAAAAGAAAAATACATAAATAAACTAACCTAATTTTTTTTTTTTATAAAAACAAACCTAAACTATCCTAATCGAAAAATAAAAAGAAAAATAAAAAAAGAACTAAAATCCTAGAAAAACTAAAAAGAATAAAAATAAAAATAAAATAAATCAAATCAAACTAAAGTACAAAACTACAAGTATTAAGTTTAACGTCGATAGCTTGACAGCATGCTAAGTTTAACGTAGCTAGCTCGACTATACATCATTCCTTAGCCTGTATCCAACAATTCAACTACCTCCCTCATCCCAAAACCAGTCCTACGGGTGATTATGAAATTCGAAATAGGAGGAACCACTGTGGTTCCATTAATACCCATGAAAGAATACTCAAGCTTATCTGGTGTTTGCTTAGGCTCAAGTTTGTGAGAGGACTCACAAGAAGGACACGAAGGACTCGAAATCAAAGGAGGAGGATTTTTTGTTGGAAATATGGTGACTGAATCCTCATCAATGACATCAAGAAAGAAGCACTCATCTTTCTCTGAGGAATATGGAGTGGCATTGAAGATGTTTAATTTGAGCTTCATGTTCCCAAAAGAAATATCCATAGCCCAAGTCCTACAATTAATGTTGGCATTTGTTGTAGCTAAGAATAGACGACCAAGAATCACTGGGTATATCGATTGGTATCATGGATAGGTTTTGTATCCAAGACAAGAAAGTCAACCGGAAAATAGAACTTATCCACTTTAATGAGAACATCTTCAATGATCCCACGTGGTTTCTTCATAGATCGATCAGCAAGTTACAACACTACTGACGTGGGTTTAAGCTCTCCCAAGCGTAATTTCTCATACACCGAGTAAGGAAGAAGATTGACACTCACTCCAAGATTAAGAAGTGTTCTGTCTATGCCATTAGTTCCAATGATGCAAGATATGGTAGGAGCACTAGGATCTTTGAACTTACGAGGAGTGTTGTGCTGAATGATTGCACTGACTTGCTTAGTGAAATAGATTTTCTTAGAGACTTAGCTTTTTTATTTTCTCTTTTGAGTGCACAAGTTTTTCAAAAATTTAGCATAGGCAAGGATTTGATTGATAGCATCTAGGAGAGAAATATTGACTTTTACCTGTTTGAAGACATCCATCATGTCTTGGATTTTCTGTCCTTGCTTACCAAAGTAAGAAGGTCCTTTGAGACGTTCAGGAAAAAGTGCTCTTGGCTCATAAGTTGTATCAAGGTTGGGAGTAGATGAAGAAGTGACTTCACCTTCAACTTCTTTAGAACTTGATGGAAGTGGATGTGAGGGAACATCTGTGGGATGTGGAGTTGGAAGAATGGGATTGATAGGAATCCTACGCCTCACTTTTTCTACCTTTTTTCCCTCAACTTGATTATCAATGATATTTCCACTCCTTAAAGTAGTGATAGCATTAATTTGCTCATGACGAGTACTTGAAGAGTTAGTCTCATTAAGCATCTAAGTTTACCTGACTTGATTTGTAAATGGCTAACTTAAAAATTTCCCTTCCTCTTTTTGATTTAACACTTTTACTATTTCTCCAACTTGAGTAGATAGTTGCCTAACTTGAATTTCTAGATTGAATATAGATTGAGAATGGGAATTCAACAATTCATTGTTAGACTTAAGGTTACTAAGTGCAGCCATGACATTCTCTTCAAATGCAGACGAGTACTTAGGAGGAGGAGGATCAAGATTAACTTGGTTCCTAAATTAAAGAGGACAGTACATGGAAGATTGATTGAAAGAATTATTTAGCAAAGGATTAGATGAATTATGGTACTATCCGTGAGATTGGGGAACAATATTGCCTTGGCTTTGATTCTGCCATGATATATTGGAATAATATCTCCAGCTAGGGTTATAAGTATTGGAATTTGGATTGTAACCCGAACTAGAGAATGCAGCATTGGTTTGCACTTGTGGTTTTTTAAAAGGTTAATCCAAGAAGGACAATTGGCAGCATAATGAGATGGACTAGCACAGACAGAACACACCTCTTTTGGCAAAGAGGAGTGTTGAGATGAACTAATAATACTAACAGCTGATAAAACATGGTCAAACATACGATTCAACACTTCCATTTGAGTGGCAAGCTCTCTAGATTTTTTTGCTTCATATAAACTTTCAACTTAAAGGACACTAGGAGTGGTCCTAGACCTAAGGGAAGCATGTTGTACATAATTTTCACTTAGGGCCTCAAACAATTCCTAAGCGTCATCTGGACTCTTATGAAAGAAACCACCATTACTATAAGCATCTACCATATTCCTATGTGGATCATGTAATCCATCATAGAAGATTTGCACCAAATGCCATTTACGAATATCATAGTGTGGACACTTTCTCAGAAGATCATTGTATCTCTCCCAAGTATCATGAAGTTGTTCACCCGGGATTTGGGAGAACGCTATGATTTCTCTTCTCATTTGTGTGGTTTTACCCACAGTGTAGTATTTTTTAAAAAACTCTTGTTGCAACTTATCCCATGTGCTTATGGAATTATGAGGTAGGGAGTGCAACCAAGTTCTAGCTTTTTCCTTAAGAGAAAATTGGAAGAGTCTCATCCTAAAAGCATCACCAGAGAGAGTGGACAAATTGGTAGTTGAACACAATTCTAGAAATTCATGCATGTGCTTATAGGGATCTTTAGTAGCGAACCCATGGAATATTGGAAGCATTTAGATCATAGCTGGCTTGATCTCAAAGTGGGTTGCATTAGATTGTGGGAATTGAAAGCAGCAAGGTGATGTATATGAGGTGGGAATGAAGTGATCGCTCAATTGTGGTCCATTTGGATTAGCACCATTATTAGCCATGTTTGATTTAAAGAATTCTCCTAACAGTTTAGGCAAAGTTCAATGGTAACAAGGAGTAACAAAAAGAAAAATTTCAGGTGAAGAAAAACAACAAAAACTCACAAAAGGTCCTGAAACCAAAGCTTCTATTCCTTAGGCATCTTCGTCCTCGCTGCTAGATTCCTGCACTTGAAAAGAAAAAGAAATAAGGTGAGATAGTAGAAAGTCTTAAAACTATAAATTAAACTAGAATTAATCTGAAACTCAACAAAACCGTGATACAGTCCCCGGCAACGGCGCCAAAAATTGATGTGTGTCAATAATAATTAACCACTTGCAATAGAATGAATCATTGTAGGATAGGGCTATGTTCAGGGTGTCGAACCTTAAGGACTATGGTGGTTCATCGAGTCTTCAATTAACACTATTTTAATTTAGAAAGAGGATTTACTTTGTTGTGTTGTATTGCAATACAATAATATAAAAGAAAATAAACAGAATAAAAGGAATGAGATCAAGAGAAGAAATACTCAGGGATTGATTTCACTACGAACCTCATACTATGGTCAACTGTTCAACGTGGGATTTCAATAATTATATATCATATGGAATTAAAGTCAATAACATTCATTTAATTCGGTTTTAAAGAAAGATGTTTTATAAATTTCAATTAATAATAACCTATCTTTAGTTGGCACGAATTATCTATCTACAAACTTCTAACTAATTTTGCAGTATAACTCGTCTTCCCTAGGCGTAGACTATGAAAACATTCATTCATAAAATACGTCGGAACACCATTGCATGATCTCCATTCTTATGTCCGACAGGGCTCCACCAGATATCATTCATAAGAATGGGTTGAGAATAATCTAAGAATAATCAAATCTAAGACAAGGTATTAATCATTCAAAAAATATTTAATAATTAAAACACCAATTGAATTAAGCAATTACCCAAAAACATGAAATCAAAATACATTATATATTAAATTCCCAAAGTACAGAACAATCAAACCATAGTGTTCAGATTCGGGCTACATCAATGCCCTAAGAGAGGAATTAGCTACTCATGACAACGCAAGATATCATCTATGTTGTTGTGGTCTTCATCGCCAAGGTCTGCACTTCTAGCTTATGGACTTCCCTTTAAAACCCTAAAAGCTACCGAGAGAAAGAGATATGAGAGAATGGATGAATGAGATAATGGATTGATGGCCTTGTGCCTCCTTTTATAGAAGAATTAACTTCTAATAAGGGTTGGACGGGCTTTTAGGTCTTCTAGGGTAATCTGTGCCTATAAGGAGACAAAGAAATATGATTTTTGGTCATTTCCGCATGTATTTACGACTTCCAGGACGTCCATGCTCGAGTATCAGATTCCCAAGCTCGAGCATTAAGGTTCAGGTTCGAGCATCATCTACCGGCAACTTTGTCTAACTTTGCACTGGAATTTTTACCCATTTAGAATGCGAATTTGGAGATGGCTATTACAGACAAAAACGTTAAGCTTCGAGTCTTCTTTCTAGAGCCGCTAAGTTTGCTCAATTTAGAGTTCTAAGTCAAAAGTTATATCAAAAATTATGAAGCAGATTCAGAGTTTTCAGCCATGCTCGAGCCTGAAGTGTTGATGCTCGATCCTTTTGATTCGTGCTCGAGCATTAAAGCTGATGCTTGAGCTCTGGGACCAAAAATTGTTCGGAACGTCTTTTTATTGATGGTGCTCAATCCTCTCTTTGGCATGCTTGATCCCAAGGTGTTCGGCTCGAGCATTGGGGTTGTAGGCTCGAGCTTTAGGTGGTAGTGCTCGATCCTTGAGGTCTGGCACGAGGTCTAGGAGCTTGGAAATCAATTCCTTCAAATTCTGATGCCTTATGCTCGAGCTTTAGGTTCAAGGCTCGAGCATCCTGTGGTAAGGTTCGAGCATCAAGGTACAAGGCTCAAGCATCAAGGTACAAGGCTCGAGCTTTGGATATTGAACTTCTCCAAAGCTTGCTCTAAATGACCGGTAATGACGCGGTAAACTTCATTATCATTCTTTTCATCATAAAAGCCCGGTTTTAACTGTGTCGTTTGGAACATACCTTAAAACATGAAATAAACATAAATCAGTATAAAACAGGATAGATGTATTGCTTTAGGTCTTAACATATGCATATTTAGGAGCTCGAATATGCAATATTCAGTGCTCATCAGGAAGGACATTTTTGGCAAGGATGGAGTCCAAGAACCATAGCCGGCACGGGAGGAATGACTTATTCGTGCTTGATTTGCGACTCCCGGTATACATGTTGTGGCAAATTTCCTCGACAATTTCTGATAATTTCAGCTCAGCTGGAGGGTCATCGTATAGAGGCTGGTCCAGTTCATTTACCGAAGATACCAATGGACAGTCCAAGGCCGTAGCAAGGTCATGAAGGTTGAATTCAAAAGATATGCCATCAATGGTGGTCTTAATGACCTCCTATTCTATATAGGAATAAAATATGTTGGAATAGAACTGGCGGACGATGCGCGGATAGAAAGAGCTAGCACATGGTTTGATTAGAGCTTTTAGGCCATGGTCCTTTAACTCTTGGACCACCCATGCTGTTTCTAGATTTCATCGAAACCATCTTTGATGACAAATTTTGCCTCCGTTTCAATGGGCCATTCTGCCCAATTTGGTGTGGGAGGTTTCTCGGAAGGTTTGGGAGCCACTTAGAAGAGGGATTTGGCTTTGGCAATTTATCGAACACCTGGCGTGCAAGACAATTAGGAAGAGAGACAGAATGATTAGAGATGTGAAATCTCAAAAGAAAATTCCTGCAATCAGGAATATACAAACCCAAACAACTACAAATCCTCAACATCATCAATCCCGTCCTCCATTGATAAAAAAATTGAGAGAAAGAGAAAAGGAAACTTATCCAAATTGAAGAAACTAAAAGCCCCCTTCTTGGAGTGCAATAGAGATGGATGAGAGAATGAAAGGATGAGGGAAATGATGGAGATGAGGGTTTGTAATGGAAATAGGGTAAGGAGGGAAAATAAGGAAGAATGAGAAGAAGAGTAGGGGAATTACAGAAGCTGGGCCGAGAGGGAAAGAGAGAGGGAGAGAGAGTATTTAAAAATGGGCCAAGGGTTCATTGGTTTTTATAAAACCCGAAGGCTGGCGGGTGCTTGCATCGCGGGGCAGGCGCCCACGAGTTGTCAAGGTTAGGCCCCGGCGCTGATGAAAACACGTGGCAGGGGCCCGCAAGGCTTGGCGGGGCCCCGTAAAATTCAAAACTTACTGCCTAAAATGGCAAGGACCCGCGGTGCATGGCAGGTGCCCGCAATGCTGCTGGGCAAAAACCTCCTTGTTGAAGTGATTTTTGGCCTAACGGAGGCCTGGCCGGGGTCGAAAAATTCCGTAATTAGAAGATTCAGCTCCTATGGACCCTAGACACATTGTAAAACCCTCGGAATGGGATTCGGAGCTTATTTGCAAAAGCGCTATTTTTGAGGCCCGAATTTCCCATGATTTTTGGATTTTTCTAGAAAATTACCGGAATGACCTTGAAAAATTTCGAAAATGGTACTGAGACCTTAAAATGACTAAGAAAACTAAATGTGACCTTTGGAATGCAATTTGAGACAATTACGGGAAAAGTTCACATTTTGGCTACACTTAGCTAATTTTCGGAAAATTTTAGCTAAGGTAACTTGAAAGAGGGAAGCTTGGAAGTTTAAAAAATTACTTCCCATAAGTACTAAATTTAATATCGATAGCTAGATGAACCACGATGCGACATTAGTCCTTGTAAATTGGGTCCGTCAATAGGACTTTCTCTACTTTTCGGATAAGGACTATGCCATCAACATAAGGCTTAAGCCGTTGGCCATTAAACTTAAAGAGAGATCCATCGGTAAGATCATGAAGTTCAATGGCTCCATGAGGAAAGACGGATGAGATAATATATGGACCATCCCACCGTGAACGGAGTTTACTGGGAAAGAGTCGTAAGTGAGAATTGAAAAACCAAACTTTCTATCCAGGGGCAAAAGACTTGTTGACAATATGCTTGTCCTGAAATGCTTTAGTATTTACCTTATAGATTTTGGCGCTCTCATATACATCATTTCGAATTTCCTCAAGCTATTAAGCTGCAATTTACGAGTAGAACCGGCTTGCTTAAGATCAAAGTTGAGCCGTTTTATGGCCCAATAAGCGCGGTGCTTTAACTCTACCGAGAGATGACAAGCTTGACCAAAGACAAGTCGATATGGTGACATGCCGTTGGGTGTCTTCTATGCTGTCCGACAGGCACAAAGCGTATCAGTTAGTCTTAATGACCAATCTTTGCGGTCTGGACAAACCGTTTCTTCCAGAATATGCCTAATCTCACGGTTAGATACTTCCACTTGACCACTCGTTTGAGGGTGGTAAGGTGTGGCAACCTTATGAATGATCGAGCATTTAAGAAGGACGAATCTGAGATAACGATTTCGAAAATGAGATGGGGGTTCTTGGCGCACCAAACTGACTAAAGATATTCAATTGAACGAACTTGGCCACAACTTTATGATCGTTGGTTTTGGTAGCCTTCGCCTCAACCCACATAGACACATAGTCCACCGCTACAAGAATGTACTCATAGCCATAAGAGGATGGAAACGATCCTATGAAGTCAATTCCCCTCACATCAAAAATTTCTATAATTAAGATGGGATTAAGGGGCATCATGTCTCATCTGGACATAGATCCGAGCTTTTAGCAATGCTCACATAACTTGCAAAAATTGAAAGCATCCTAAAATAAAGGTGGCCAATAAAATCTACTTTGAAAGACTTTGTCAGCAGTTTTCTTGGCACTGAAGTATCCTCCATATGCAAGTGTGTGGCAGAAATTTAGGACACTTGACAATTCGGCTTCGGGGATATATCGCTGGATGATTTGGTCCAGGCAATACTTGAATAATTCTGGATCTTCCCAAAAGAAATTTTTAACTTGGGAGAAGAACTGGTCTTTCTCTTGTTTTGACCATTTGGATGGAATTTTTCCTACCGTAAGGCAGTTGACAATATCCGCAAACCAAGGAATATTTGAATGGGAAATCTGAAACAGTTACTCATCTGGAAAAGAATCACGAACTGCAGCAAATTTAGAGGATTTCTCAATAAGTAAACGAGAGAGATGGTCTGCGACAACATTGTCTATCCCTTTTTTGTCCCGGATTTCAATATCAAACTCTTGGAGCCCTAATTAGCTGGGGTTTGGTCTCTTTTTTAGCGAGCAAATGCCTAAGAGCGACATGGTCTGAAAAGACAATGACCATGGATCTAAGAAGATAAGAACGGAATTTATCCAAGGCATATACCACAGCTAGCAACTCTTTTTCAGTGGTAGTGTAATTCAAATGAGCATCAGAGAGAGTTTTTCTAGCGTAATAGATAGCATACGATAGCTTGTCCACATGCTGGCCTAAAACCGCACCCAATGCATAACCGAATACATCACACATGATCTCAAATAGAAGAGACCAGTTAAGCGGTTTCATGATTAGGGCTGAAGAGAGAAGAGTATGGAGCTTCTTGAAAGCTTCCAAACATGCTTCATCAAAATTGAAGGGAATATCCTGGGCGAGTAGATTACACAAAGGCAGGGATATTTCGCTAAAATCTTTGATGAAGCGGCGATAAGAGCCGGCATGACAAAGAAAGGAACAGATTTTTCGGACAGAATTCGGGGGAGGAAGGGTAGAGATTAATTTAACTTTAGCCTTGTCGACCTCTATTCCCCTTTTAGAAATAACATGTCCCAAGACAATGCCTTCTTGGACCATAAAATTACTCTTTTCCCAACTTAGAATCAAATTTGTCTCCTTGCATCTTTGAAGCACAAGGGATAAATTGTGGAAACAGGAGTCAAAGGAAGATCCAAAGATGGAGAAATCATCCATAAACACTTCCAAAAATATTTCAACCATATAGGAAAATATGGACATCATGCACCTTTGGAAAGTTGTCGGTGCATTGCATAGCCCAAAGGGCATGTGTCTATAGGCAAATGTTCCAAAGGGACATGTGAATGTGGTCTTTTCTTAATCTTGAGGATCAATTGCCACTTCGTTATAACTGGAATAACCATCAAGGAAACAATAGTAGTTTTGTCCGGTAAGCCTTTCTAGGATTTGATTAATGAATGGGAGTGGGAAATGATCCTTCCTAGTGGTAGAATTGAGCTTCCAGTAGTCGATGCGCACACACCACCCGGTGGTGGTGTGTTGTGGCATAAGCTCTCTCGCTGACGGTGAGGCCAAATTTCTTGGGAATAATGTGAGTGGGGCTTACCCACTTGCTATCAGAGATGGGGTAGATGATTCCCATATCTAATAGCTTGATCACTTCTTTCATGACCACTTCTGTCATGTTTAGATTAAACTGGCGTTGCACCTCTCTAGAAGGTTTAGCGTCATCCTCCATATGAATGTGATGCATACAGATAGAAGGGTCAATTCCTCTCAAATTAGCCACTACCCAGCCAATAACTTCTTTGTACTCTTGTAGCACCGCTAAAAGGCTATTTTCTTGGTCCTTTAAAAGGTCCAATGCAATGATGACGGGAAGAGTTTTATTTGCACCAAGAAACAGATACTTGAGGTGGGCAGGGAGCAGGTTTAACTCAAGTTGTGGTGGAGATTTCAAGGAAGGGATCGGAGGAGTAGTGGAAAGTTTAGGAAGTGGTTCTCTTAGCACTTTTGAAGGAAGAAAGTCCATGATAGCACCAATGTCGAGCAAAGAATTTACTTCTTGGATGGATTGATTAATATCAAAGTTTATGAAATCAATGTGAGACATGCAAGTTTCAAGAGGATCTTTGCTTAGAATGAAGGAGAGAGATTCTTCAACCACTTCATCTATCACGTCAATGAGAAAACAATCATCCTCTTCGGAAGGATGTTGAGTTGCATAAAAAATGTGGAGTTTGACTTACATATTTCCAAAGGCGATATCCATCACCCTGGTTTGGCAATTTATCAAAGCATTAGCCATAGCTAAGAAAGGCCTACCGAGGATCACGGGAATATATTTCTTTTGATCATGGACCGGTTCCGTGTCAGGAACCACAAAGTCTATCGGGAAGTAGAATTTGTCCACTTTGATGATGACATCTTCAAGAATGCCCTGTGGGTGCTTCACCGATCAGTCGGCAAGCTACAAGACCACGGTGGTTGGCTTTGGATCTCCCAACCCAAGTTGTAAGTAAACTAAATATAGAATTAAGTTCACACTAGCTCCTAAATCAAGGAGGGCCCTCTCTATCTTGTTGTCACCAATGAAACACGAGATTGTCGGGGCACCCGGATACTTATCTTTGGAGGAATGTTGTGCTGAATTATCGTACTCACTTGTTCAGTTAGCCTTACCTTCTTCGGTAAATGACTTTTGGAAGTGCGCTTTTGAGTGCACAAATCCTTTAGAAATTTTGCATATGGAGGAATTTGCTTAATAGCATCCAAGAGAAGTAGGTTGATCTTTACTTGCTTAAAGACCTCCCATATGGCCTGAATTTTATAAATTTTGTTCCCAAAATGAGTCGACTCTTAGAGACGTTGAGGAAATGGAGCCTTAGGCTCATAAGAGGTCTCCACATTTGGGGTCATAAGCTTGGAAATTTCAGTGCTAGACTTTGGATTTTCAAGAGTGAAATTTGGATTAGATGAGCTAGGATTTGGATTTTTGGGAAGAAGAACTTGTTCGTCTTTTCCTCCATCAACCTTGTTATCCACAATTCGACCACTCCAAAGGGTGGTGATTGCTTGGCCCTGTTCATAAGTAGGCCCACTCAGAGGAGGGGTTTCGTCAATCACATGCATCCCTTTAAGATTCTCAAATGGTTGAGTGGGAAATTTTCCATTATTTCTTTGAAGAAGTTGGTTCATTGAATTAGCTATTTGTCCCACTGAATTCTCAAGTTTAGCTATTGACTGAGTATGTGAATGAACCATTTGGAGAGTGGGCTGCAATGATGTCAGCAGTTGTTTGTTAGATTCTAACATTTACTTGTTAAGAGATTCCATCATTTGCTTATTTGTAGCGAGAATTTCATCAGTTGGAAACACAGAAGGTGGAGTAGAAACATTTGGATTATAGTGTGGACGGTAACTTGAAGAGGCTTGAAATTGCCTATTTGAAAATTAAGAAGAGGGCTGATTTTGATGCCCTTGATTTTGAAATGTTGAATTTTGTGGGGCGGGTTACCTCCATGAAAAATTATGATGATCTATCCATCCCGGATTATAGGTATTGGAGTAAGGATTATTTCCGGGCCTAAAAAATATAGCATTTTCTTGCTCTTGATTGTTTCTAGGAAATTGCTCCGGTGTGGGGTAATCTTCCAACAGATGGAATGGGCTAGTGCATGATGCACACACCGCACTTGCTGAATTTTGAGACAAGGAAGGAGAGAGATGTGGTGCCATTAATTGGTAGAATTTGTGAGCGATGGCATCCACTTGAGAAGATTTTTCCCTCATTGTCTTTGGTTAACATAGATTGGTGTTCTTTGCATTGGTTGAGGTTGGAGCCCTACGAGAATTATGTTGCAATGAGTTTTCACTCAAATTCTCGAGTAAGGTCTAAGCCTCATCCGCATTTTTGGACATGAACATCCCTCCACATGATGAGTCAACCATGAATCTATGTGGGTCGGTTAAACCAGTATAGAAAGCTTGCACCAATTACCATATTGGAATTAGATGGTACGATATTTCCTAAGGAGGTCTTGAAGTCTTTCCCAAGTCTCATGGAGTTGTTCCTAATCGATTTGCGAAAAACTAAGAATGGAACGCCTCATTTGGTTAGTCTTACTCACAGGATAGTACTTTTTTAAGAATTCTTGTTGCAATTGAGCCTATGTAGTGATGGAATTTGCAGTAAGGGAGTTCAACCAATATTTTGCCCTATCTTTTAAGGCGAATGGGAAGAGATGCAAATGGAGAGCATTTTCAGGGAAGCCCATCAGCTTGATGGTTGAACAGATTTCAAGGAACTCATCAAGATGCTTATAGGGGTCTTCATTTTCAAAGCCATAAAAGGATGGAAGCATTTGAATTATGCTAGATTTGATCTCATATTGGGCTGCCTCAATGTTTGGCATCACTATGCAAGAAAGAGAGGCATAAGTTGTATGGATGAAATGGTCCCTAAGAGTCATAGGTACAACATTTGGAATTTTGGCCCTGTCATTATTGATTCTTTCATTCCCGACATTTCCTTCATTTCCAGCCATTGTATTAAATTCAAGTTCAGTTTCTCTTATATTTTCAGATTCCCTAAGGTTTCTTCTAAGAGTCTTTTCAAGTGAATTTATGTCAATTGGGGCATCAAGAGTTGGCAAAGATAATGACCTATGTCCCAATATCAACTACACAATTCACAACAAGCACAACACTTCTTCACCATAACATCCATATACAATGTTCCCTTTCTCCTCAATTATCAACAAGACAAAAAATAAATGGCCTCGACAAGGGCTCCACAATCAAATATTTCTAATTTAACCACATGCTAGATATTCACAATTTTGAAACTAGAACTAAAAAAAACTTACTTGAAGTCCTCTAAACTTATGATATTTTCAGTTTTCCATCGGCAAGCCTTCAGTCCCTAGAATCTCATAAGAAAACTTAGAACACAATATCACCAAAACCAACAAGAAAATATTCACAAGACACAATATTCACAATCAAACCAAAGTTAATCTTTGAACCTCGGTTACAAAACTGTTAGTAATCCCCGGCAATGGTGCAAAAATAGGGTTATTATACGAGTAAGTCGAACCACAGAGATTGCTAGTTTATGGCAACCAAGGTCTTTAAAATCACTTAGTTTGATGAAGGGGGTGTAGAGTTTTGTTTGGTTTTTCACTTGGTACTTGGAATTAAGATTGTATAAAACAATAAATTGAAGGAAATTAAGAGGAAAGAAATTTAGGCAGAGAGGACTAGGGAAGTGAATCCACTACCTACCATATAGACATGCTAGCTTGTGATTATACTTGGGAAACAAATGAATTATATGGCAATGATGTGTAGCAATTCAAGATTACTACACCATCTTCAATGTAATGACCCGGTCATTTGACTCCCTTTTTTTTTCCTGAAATTTTACGGATAAATTTTTTCCGTTTAATTTTCCTTGCTGAACTCTGTTTCTCATCTCATAGTGTCGTCTTGAGTGCTCAAAAATGGTTTCTGAGACTCTTTCGTTTCGATTGACAACTTCTTTTGAGGACTGAGTCATTTTCACATTTTTCATTTTTCGACACTATGCCCTATTCTGTCTTATCCCCGTTGGTCAGTTTTTGGCACAACCTCACTTTTTGTGTTCGGAGTTAGTTTTTGACTTCACATATCTTGATCTAGAGTGGTTTCCATGAAATACGTATCTTTACTTTTTCAAGAAAGTACTCTAGTTGCTCCCGGTGTCCATAGGGGCATGGATGCACAATTCTTTGGAATTCTTTTATTTTCTTAGGGTGTTTTTCATAAATGTCTTTTGAAGATATTTTATTTCAGGGGCATCTAAGAAAATATGTTTTGGAAGATATTTTCATTCAGGGGCAGTTTTGCAGTTAACACTTTTTATAGGGGCCTTTGTGCAATTAACGAAAGTTATTGCAAAAATATCTCGTCTGGTGCTTGGATCCTCGTACGGGATTCATTTTCACATTTTGTCAAGTCGTGTAATCTTAGAATTCTGTTCTGGTCGTTTTTCTCCAGTTTCAGAGTTTCTGACCCTAGTTGCCGCCAAACTTGTCCGGGGCATATTTCTATGCACGGGACTAGGTTTTTGACTCCGTTTCTTTTGTTGTTCAAATTTTCTCATGATGAATCTTTTTTGTTCACGGAGTTTCTCCGTTTGAGCGCGTCTGCTCAAAATCCACTTTTCCGGACCCGGCGGGACCCTTTCGGGGCACTTTTGAGATTTTCTATAAATAAGGGTCCTAAAGTCAAAAATTTAGAATTTTATCTCTCTCTCCTCTCTCTTGGCCGGCAGCCATGGCTGACAAGGGGCTGCCGGTCTTCTTTCTTCTTTTCCGACCACTTCCCTCGTGTAGAATGTTTTCGGCCTTAACGTTTAACGCTTGTCTTGACGCCGCGCATCGTCAGATTCAGAGAACTTTTCTTTCGGTGGGCTTTTGAGATTTTATCTCAAATCGAGGTAGGGGTGTTATAAAATTTATTTTCTTGTTATATAGCATGCTTGTGATGCTTATACAACTTCTTTGCATGATTAAATATAAAATCTAAAGATTTTATTATTTATTTTTCTTGTACGAGATCTGATTTTCCCAGTTGCTCATGACTTGGTTTAAACATGTAGCATGATATTATATTACCCTTTGATATGCTCATTGTCATGTATAAAAATTAGGATATTTGAATAAGTATTAAAAGTTTTATTTAATATTTATCTTAAGTGAAATATTAAATCACATGGCCTTAACTAGCTTGAAATCAATATCTGTTAGCATATTATATTAGGCCCTAGCATGCTCTTCAACATAGATTATTTTGAGAGTATTCGCACGTACTTTGAAATCTAGTAATATTTAATTAATTTGATTAATTAATTTATTCCGAGTATACTATTCACTCCATTGGAATTCCAACTTGATATTCCTGATATGCATGTCATGTAGTTCCACATATATTTAATCTAGAATATTTGATTAGGTTTCGAAACCTTTCATTTATTATTTTTCTAGTATTAAGGTTTAATACTCATGGCCGTGCATTGCATGAAATGTACTTGTATCGTGTTCTTAAATCAAGTCTTGGCATGTTGTATAACATATATTAATTTGAGATCATTTAGATGAATTTCAAAACCTAGATATTTTAAATTAAATGAAGTAATTAAAATTCATTTCATGGTTCATTGGTCTTGATTCAGTTTCTAACCTTGTATTCATGATTTTCTAGACAAGTTCATTCACGTGTATCAAATCGAGAATAATCGAATAAGTTTTGAAACTTATATTTAATTAATTCCTTTGTATGAAACTTAATTCACATGGTTGTATCTTGCTTAGAATGAACTTGTAACTTGACATTGGACCTGCCTTGTGTAATGATTTGCACACTTCACATTAAACATCCTTCATGCATAGCGTGTAAAGAATCGCACACTGAAGATTCGACATTCATCATATCATATTATGCGAACTTAGGGTATGACTTGTATGTTTCAAAATCTTGGTTGTGCATGAGACGTGGTTAAATTGTTTCTAATATTTGATACTATCTTGACTTGCACAACATGTTGATTTTGGAACTTGGGATATCAGTCAAGAAATGACATGGCTAGGACTTGGTTCTAGTACGGGAGATAAAGAGCTCCCTATTATCAGTGCGCATTGGGGAGAGGTACCCTTGGGTTAGTAGCCCTAAATTAATCTCAATTGAACGGTTATCTTATAATGTATAGTGGGGAAAGGTACCCATGGGTTAGTAGCGCTAAATTGATTTCAAGAGTACGGTAATCCAGGCGATATCCAAGTTTTCACATTGGTTGATTTCACTCTTTAAATTTCAAGTTGTTATTCCTTGAAGATTTAAGCCTTGTCGTATTATGTGAAATGCCCTAATCTTGTCATTTGCATAGATATTATGCCTCATTCGTGATTTCAAGTATACTTCATGTCATGTTAATTGGTATAGTCCAATCATGTAAATTGCATTAATAATGTAATTCTTGTTAACTTATAATTAAGTATACTTACCATCGTGTTATATGGTTATCCCATTCTTGTTTAATTGCATAGATTTTTTGCCTTTTCCTTGCTTAGGTTTTATGCCTTGTCTTTGCATAGATATTACGCATTGTCCCCAATTCTATGTATCACTTCTTGTAGTGTTCCTTGGGTTATCCCAACCTTGACTCGTTTCATATGTGTATACATATCACGATTTTTGTAGATATTACACGATAGTAGCTTAGGATGATCCCTGAGTCAAATCTTGACATAGACGTTAGGTGGCATGATCTATTTGAACTATTGCATGTCAGTCTAAAAATCTTAAAGAAATCGAGTCATGCATGCTCATTCTCTACGAGTAAACTTGTTAGTCTTGTTTACTCACCCCGAAGTTACTGGGGGTTTTGATCAGGTACAAAGACTTGGTTCGTGATTCTTGTCATGCTTAGATGATTTGTAGTCTTGAAGATTTCAATTCTTGTACAAGTCGACTTGAAATGCTATTTGTACCCTTTTATGTTAAAATGTGTATATTTGATTCTAAACATGTAATGTGTACATGAGTACACTTTTTTCAATGTATTTTACATGTATGAGATGAGGCCGGAGGCCAATGACATGTATATTGTATTCTATGTAATTTCTGATTTCATGAAATATTGAGAAAATATTGAAAATGCTAAGTCATTGCTTCATAACTTTTGCATCGGGTGTGGGAATTCCATTTTTATTCTTTCATAGGGTCTTATAAATCATGTTTGAAGTGTGGCCAAGGGCCAAAAGGTAATTTGAGATCATTTGATAATTTTGGTTTTTAAATTTCCCTTTTCTTGTTCATTTTCCTCTCTTTGCCCGTTGGGGGGTCGGATTTTGCATCGGTGGTATTTTTAAGCCATGGACCTTTGTAGCGCGTCTTAATAGGTAAGTTATGTTTGCGTGCATGGTCGTTTTCAAGAAAATCCTCATCCTTGGAGATTTGAGCCTCCTAAGGACTCACTTTGCAATTTTCTTGCATAATATGATTTTAGGGCATTTTGGGGTTTTTCTTCTAGAAATAAATTCCAGTCTCCACATGGTCACTTAGAAAATGTGATTTTAGGGGGGTTTTATTTTTTGTGTTTTTCCAGAAAATGTCGTCTTGGTGCCGGAAATCGATTGCAAAGTTCAGCTTTGTGTTTCTTTTTTACCAGCTTTTTGGACCTCCATGACCAGATTTCATGGAGGGTCATTTCAGGCATTCTACATTGTATTTTTTTTAATTAACTCACCTGTCACGTAGAAAACTCAATTCTGAGGAGGGTTTCTTCTTTGTGTTTTTTCATAAAAATTCATCTTCTAGCCCGTTTTTGCTCTCAGTTGCAGAAATGCACTGTAGCAATTCTTGTCCTCTTGTTAAGTTCTGACCTAGGGGCATTTCGAGAATTTTCTTCGGGAAAATAAATTCCGTTCTTGACATGGCCACATAGAAAAAGTGATTTTAGGGGGGGTTTCTTCAAAATATTTTTCCACAAAATGTCATCTCAGACCCGAAAACCCGTGCCAAAATCTGATTTCTTGTGCGTATTTGCACTATTTGAACAAATCTGTTGCAGGGGCATTTTGGGGATTTCACGTAAAAAATAAAATTTTCTTTTGACATGGTCAGCTTGGAAAAATTATTTTGAGGGGGGTTTCCTCTTCGTGTTTTTCCAGAAAACATCGTTTAGTACCTTAAAACGGCACACGAACTTCAGCATTTTGCCCAGGTTACTATTCACGGCCACGGCGACGTCAAAACTTTGTTTGGACGTTTCTCCTTCGTTCGGACTCCGAATCATGCGATTCTTGAGTCCATCTTGATTAGTTTTTCATTTTCTTTCCAGCGGTGTGCTCGGTGGCACCCGACTTTATATTTTCAGAAATGACCATTTTGCCCTTGGGGGCTTATTTGTCATATTTCCGATCTTTTGCTTTCGCGTCAGTTCTCATTGAGTTTCACGACCTCATGGAAGGTCATCAAAGTGTCTTAGAGGTGTGTTGTGCCTTGGAAAACCGTTGACTTGTTTCTTGCTTCCGCATCTGGATCCGCTATCAGGTCAATCTTCGGTTCATCACTGTAGTACCGGGTTGAATCAAAACCCGGGTCGTTACAAGTGGTATCAGAGCGTCCGAGTTCGAATACCTTGGATGATGGGTTTTGGGTGCATATCATGTTTGTGTTGCCATGCTCTACGCGTCTAAATATTTCTTTAAAACATGTCTTCTTTGATAACATGTCTTGTATGATAACATGTTTACCTGTCCAGGTGTTTTGAGACATCTATTACTTGTTAAGCATGCTTTTTGTATATATATGCTTCCTGATAACATTGTCTAGGTTGCTATTATGTTCTAGTGTGATATCATGTCTGCGTGCTTATGTTAGCATGACCGTATGCGACATATGTCGGCATACCTTATGTTTTTCATTCACGTGTATCATCGTACCATGTACCTACATGTTTCTTGATAATATGTTTTGATTTGATAACATGTCTATTTGCTTATGTGGCAACTTGTTTACTACTTATATGAGTAGATAGTTATGTTGTGTTGCATGCTACCTGTTTACTTTATGTCAGATTTTGACATTGTTTCGTAGGATCTGTCGTATCCATTGGATGCGTTCTTGTTTCACGAGTTTCTTCCTTAGATAGGAGAAATTCATTCTGTAAGGACCCATGTAGGGAACCTTCTTGTTTGTTCTATCGGTTGATGCGAGTAAGGCTCATGTGAGCATAGAGGACTGCGATTCATTCTCTTATCCTTGTCTGGTGGGGTGAGACGTGGGCCAAGGAGGCACCATTTCATTTCCTTTTCCTTCATGACTTCTGGATCTAAGGCCTTAAGCGTAGCGGTACCTATGACATTGTTGTCAGAGTTTTGGGATTAGCTACCCCAACTCTCACAGATGCATGGTTCTCGCAATGCTTTTGGTAATCATCGTTCCTGACATTGATGTCATCCGTATCAATAGGTCTTCAGAGTTGACCTGGTTGGGGCAGGTTATAAACTAGTGCCTTATACTGTCATGCTACCTTACTGACGAGTAAGTGTGGGCGGGTTCTGGTCGCTATTCGTACTGTCTTGTCACTCTTTTCCTTTGTCGTGTTCTAACATTTCGTTGTCTTGGGATTCTCTAGGTAGTTGACAGTGAGTTAATGTGCCGATTCGTTTTAAGTGTTGCCTCAGTTCGTGGTTTCGCGTTCCTTCAGTTGATCTTGGAACTTCTATAGTATCCTTCAGTGCTTTATGAGCTGTCCTTGGTTTGACCTTTGTTTGGCCCTTGTTCTGTTCTCTTCCGGTATGATCCGAATTTCGGGGACGAAATTCCTTTAAGGAGGGTAGGTTATAATGACCCGGTCATTTGACTCCCTTTCCTTTTTCCTGAAATTTTACGGATAAATTTTTTCCGTTTAATTTTCCTTTCTGAGCTCTGTTTCTGATCTCATAGTGTCGTCTCGAGTGCTTGAAAATGGTTTCTGAGA
Organism: Cornus florida; assembly: GCF_030987335.1. Taxonomy (NCBI): domain Eukaryota; kingdom Viridiplantae; phylum Streptophyta; class Magnoliopsida; order Cornales; family Cornaceae; genus Cornus; species Cornus florida. Next base: position 51,703,612 of record NW_026775574.1, on the reverse strand, counting down.
CTCTTTCGTTTGGATTGACAACTTCCTTTGAGGACCGAGTCATTTCCACATTTTTCGTTTTTCGACACTATGCACTATTTCATCCTTTTCCCTATTCTGTCTTATCCCCGTTTGTCAATTTTGGGCACAACCTCACTTTTCATGTTTGGAGTTAGTTTTTGACTTCACATATCTTGATCTTGATTGGTTTCCGCGAAATACGTATCTTTACTTTTCCAAGAAAGTACTCTGGTTGCTCCCGGTGTCCATAGGGGCATAAATGCACAATTCTTTGGAATTCTTTTATTTTCTTGGGGTGTTTTTCATCAATATCTTTTGAAGATATTTTATTTCAGGGGTATCTAAGAAAATATCTTTTGGAAGATACTTTCACTCAGGGGCAGTTTTGCAGTTAACCCTTTTTGTAGGGGCTTTTGTGCAATTAACGAAAGTTATTGCAAAAATATCTCATCTGGTGCCTGGATCCTCGTACGGGATTCATTTTCACATTTCTTCGAGTCACGTAATCTTAGAATTCCGTTCTGGTCATTTTTCTCCAGTTTTAGAGTTTCTGACCCCAGTTGCCGCCGAACTTGTCCGGGGCATATCTCTCTGTAGGGGACTCAGTTTTTGATGCAGTTTCTTTCGTTGTTCATATTTTATCATGTTGAATCTTGTTTGTTCATGGAGTTTTGCCGTTTGAGCACGTATGCTCAAAATCCACTTTTCCTAACCCGGCGGGACCCTTCTGGGGCACTTTTTGAGATTTTTTATAAATAGGGGTCCTAAAGTCAAAAAGTCAGAATTCTATCTCTCTCTCCTCTCTCTTGGCCAGCAGCCATGGCTGCCAAGGGGCTGCCGGTCTTCTTTCTTCTCTTCTGACCACTTCCCTCGTATAGAATGTTTTCGGTCTTAACGTTTAACGCTTGTCTTGACACCGCGCATCTTACGCCCTTATTAGAACATGTTTTCGACCATTTTTTGAGTTTGGGATTGAGGTCAAGTTTGGATTTTCATGGGGCTTCTTGCGGATTCTTGTTCCCGGTGTAGTCCCCAACAAAACCCTCCGGTATCGTCGGATTCGGAGAACTTTTCTTTCTGTGGGCTTTTGAGATTTCATCTCAAATCGAGGTAGGGGGTGTTATAATTTATTTTCTTGTTATATAGCATGCTTATGATGCTTATACAACTTGTTTGCATGATTAAATATAAAATCTAGAGATTTTATTATTTATTTTTCTTGTACGGGATCTGAATTTTCCGGTTGCTCATGACTTGGTTTAAACGTGTAGCATGATATTATATTACCCCTTGATATGCTTATTGCCATGTTTAAAACTTAGGATATTTGAATAAGTATTAAAGGTTTTATTTAATATTTATCTTAACTGAAAGATTAATTCACATGGCCTTAACTAGCTTGAAATCAATGTGTTAGCATATTATATTAGGCCCTAGCATGCTCTTCAACATAGATTATTTTGAGAGTATTCGGACCTACTTTGAAATCTAGTAAAATTTAATTAATTTGATTAATTAATTTATTATGAGTATACTATTCACTCCATTGGAATTCTGACTTGATATTTTTGATATGCATGTCATGTAGTTCCACATATATTTAATCTAGAATATTTGATTAGGTTTTGAAACCTTTCATTTATTATTTTTCTAGTATTAAGGTTTAATACTCATGGCCGTGCATTGCATGAAATGTACTTGTTTCATGTTCTTAAATCAAGTCTTGGCATGTTGTATAACATATATTAATTTGAGATCATTTAGATGAACTTCAAAACCTAGAGATTTTAATTAAATGAAGTAATTAAAATCCATTTCATGGTTCATTAGTCTTGATTCAGTTTCTAACCTTGTATTCATGATTTTCTAGACAAGTTCATTCACGTGTATCTAATCGAGAATAATCAGATAAGTTTTGAAACTTATATTTAATTAATTCCTTTGTATGGAACTTAATTCACATGGTTGTATCTTGCTTAGAATGAACTTGTAACTTGACATTGGACCTACCTTGTGTAATGATTTGCACACTTCGCATTAAATATCCTTTATGCATAGCGTGTAACGAATCGCACACTGAAGATTCGACATTCATTATATTATATTAATGCGAACTTAGGGCATGACTTGTATGTTTCGAAATCTTGGTTGTGCATGAGACGTGGTTAATATGTTTCTAGTATTTGATACTATCTTAACTTACACAACATGTTGATTTTGGAACTTGGGATATCAATCAAGAAATGACATGGCTAGGACTTGGTTCTAGTACGGGAGATAGAGAGCTCCCTATTATCAGTGCGCATTGGGGGAAAGGTACCCTTGGGTTAGTAGCCCTAAATTGATCTTAATTGAATGGTTATCTTATAATGCGCAGTAGGGGAAAGGTACCCATGGGTTAGTAGACCTAAATTGATCTCAAGAGTACGGTTTTAATCCAGGCGATATCCAAGTTTCCACATTGGTTGATTTCACTCTTTAAATTTCAAGTTATTATTCCTTGAAGATTTAAGCCTTGTCGTATTATGTGAACTGCCCTAATCTTGTCATTTGCATAGATATTATGCCTTATTCGTGATTTCAAGTATACTTCATATCATGTTAATTGGTATAGTCCAATCATGTAAATTGCATTAATAATGTAAGTCTTGTTAACTTATATTCAAGTATACTTACCATCGTGTTATATGGATTATCCCATTCTTGTTTAATTGCATAGATTTTATGCCTTGTCTTTGCTTATGTTTTATGCCTTGTCTTTCTATAGATATTATGCCTTGTCCCCAATTCTATGTATCACTTCTTGTTGTGTTCCTTGGGTTATCCCAACCTTGACTTGTTTCATATGTGTATACATATCACGATTTTTGTAGATATTACACGATGGTAGCTTAGGATGATCCCTGAGTCAAATCTTGACATAGACGTTAGGTGGCATGATCCATTTGAACTATTGCATGTCGGTCTAAAAATCTTAAAGAAATTAGTCATGCATGCTCATTCTCTACGAGTAAACTTGTTAGTCTTGTTTACTCACCCTGAAGTTACAGGGGTTTTTGATCAAGTACGAAGACTTGGTTCGTGATTCTTGTCATGGTTGGATGATTTGTAGACTTGAAGATTTCAATTCTTGTAAAGGTCGACTTGAAATGCTATTTGTACCCTTTTATGTCGAAATGTGTATATTTGATTCTAAACATGTAATGTGTATATGAGTACACTCTTTTCAATGTCTTTGACATGTATGAGATGAGGCTGGAGGCCAATGACATGTATATTGCATTCTATGTAATTTCTGATTTCATAAAATATTGAGAAAATATTGAAAATGTTGAGTCATTGCTTCATAACTTTTGCATCGGGTGTGGGAATTCCATTTTTATTCTTTCATAGAGTCTTATAAATCATGTTTGAAGTGTGGCCAAGGGCGAAAAGGTAATTTGAGATCATTTGATAATTTTGGTTTTCAAATTTCCCGTTTCTTGTTCATTTTTGTCTCTTTGCCCGTTGGGTGGTCGGTGATCGGTTGGTCAATCATACATCAACCTTCACAATAACACGAATCATTGTAAAATAGGGCTATTGGTCGGGTAAGTCGAACCACTGGGACTGCGCTAGTCTAAGGCAACCTAAATGTCTAGAATCGTTCTTAGAATGATGAAGGGGAAATAAGGAGTTGTTTGTTTGTCACTAAACTAGAAATGTAAAGATGCATAAACTAGTAAATTGCAAGGAATGTAAAGAAGTGAGATACAAGTAGAAAAGACTAGGGAGATGAATCCATTACCTACTCTATTAACATGCTAGTATGTGGTTAACTTGGGAAACAAATTAGATATATGGCAATGATATGTAGGAATACAAAATTACTACACTATCTCCAAGAATTTCATAGAATCAAGATTTAAGCATAATCCCTCAAAGTTATACATGCTTGACTACCTAAATGAAATTGTAGCTTCATATATTCACTAAGCTAGGGACTATCAAACCCCTCAATAACTATGGTGATAGCACATGGAGCTAAGAATCAAGAATAAATCCATCAAAGGGGGACCCTAAGCTATGGACTAACAAGATTCTCAAATACATGCCAATAAAAACACTTTCACAATCTTGTTTCCATTGTCACTATGGAAATGAAAGCAATACAACCATGAGAACATACACTCTAAGAGAAGATAATATATTCAACATGATCATTTATAAGAGTTTATGTTCATTACATCAAATACAAGCTCTAGACCATGAAAGTGCCATATATATACATATTTCCCAAGATTAAACCAAAACTAAGACATGCTTACAAAGTAGGGCTTCATCACCTCCCTAGATAGGGAGTTAGTTACCCATTGCCAAGCTAGAAGAAGGAAGAAGCTCCATCTTCATGGCCATTTTCGTGCAACCTTCTTGGAGCTTGAAGAACACCTTTCTTGCTCTCTTCTCTCTCCTCTATCTTCCCAAAAATGAAGCTTAATGATTTGTGTGGCTCTTATCCCTCTTATCTACCACCAAAAGGCCACCAACCAACATCTCCAACCACTTCATTAAAGAGGAAAACAAAATGAAGAAACCAAGGTGCAAGTGGGCTGAAATGAGCCATTTCCGAAGGGCATTCTGCCCAAAATTCGAGCACTCTAAGCAAGGCCTCGAGCACTCGAATTTAGTGTAAAAAGCTCCATGCTTCACTTGCTCCGCCCAGACCTACTTTGGTTAAACAGCCATAACTTTGCGCTCCGAACTCCGAATGATGAACCATTTGAAGATTTAGAAATATAATTCAGAGCTCTAAATATTTCATGTTTTGGTGGAGATCCAATTCTCAAGGATGGTTGGTCGAAAATGAAGATCAAGGCAGAATTTCATTGCTGCCAGGCAGTTCTGCGCACCTCTGGTAACAAGGCCATAACTCTCTGCTCCAAACTCTGAATGACAAAATGTTTGAAGATTTGGAAAGCTAATTCAGAGCTCTAAATCTTTTATGTTATGAGGGAAGTCCAGTTCTCGAGTTTGGAAGGTCAAAATGGCGAGCAAAGTCCAGGTTCTACTGCTGCCAGAATTCAGCATTGGCACCTTTTGTTGCTCAAGATTCCACAAGGCCTTATTCTTGTTCCATTTTGGCCAATGAACCTGAAAATGCATAAAAATATAGAAATGAAGATAATCTACATAAATTAACATACAACGGACTTTACTAATGCAATTTAGGGTGCTTGAATATACAATATTCGGCGCTTATCACACCCCCAAACTTACATTTTGCTAGTCCCTTAGCAAAACTGCAATGAAAAACTTAATGAAAAGACAACCATGGGCTTGCTACTACAAAAATATCATCCATGGTAAAATAAGATATATACATTGCTCAAAAATAACTTGAAATAGAAAAAGAGCTGGAGATGGGGTCATTGGGAAGACTACCTTGCATATATGAAGCATTGATACAAAACTTGGCTAAATACATTTCCACATACATGCATCAACATCAAAGTCTATATAAATAACTCAATTATCATCTCTTGAATGGAAATCAACTCTAGCTTCAGTGAAAGTGAATTGGATTCTCAACATGCGGCTTTTACTTTCTTTTCCAATTCCAAAGCACAAGTTTTCAAATCACTGAATTCCCTTTTAAATGAAGTCCCTAAGGCATGAATTTATTTACAAGACAACTTTTGTTGCTTGTTGACAATTTATTGTAACTCATAAGCGAAACATAGAATGGTTGTGCAATGCTGAAGTCCCTTAAGCTTTCTAACCAACCTATGTAGCAAGCGTTAGGCCAACAACTCCCAAACCAGATGGCTTTAGGGTGTTAAGTGTAGAGACACTCCATAGGGCTTAATAGCTCAAGTTGGAAAGGCTACGAACTCCAACAAACCATGTTTATTACCAGTTTATTTTTTTTTTTGAATGACCGTGCAATGTTTAAGTCTCTTAAGCTTTCTAACCAACCCCTGTAGCAAGCGTTATGCCAACAACTCCCAAACCAGACGGTTTTAGGGTGCTAAGTGTAGAGACACTCCTAGGGCTTAATAACTCGAGTTGGAAAGGCTACGAACGTCAACTGATCATTATTTTCTTTCTTTCTCAGTTTTTTTTTTTTTTTTTTTTTTTTTTTTTAGATTCATGCCAAAAGTATTCATCCATTAGGTTCATCAAATCAGATTAACTAGGGCAAGGTCAAGGTCAACCAAGTTGCATGCCTCACAGTTAAGTTTCCAATGTGCATCTGTGCATTGTGAAGCTTAAAAGAGTGTCAAATCCAGCGAGAATTTAATTGAGACATTTATACAGACTAATTTGAATCTACATGATCATTTCAACTCAAATTTTTCTTTATTTTCAAAAATGTCAATTGCTTCTATACACAAGGTATTAAACATATGCTTCGTCTCCGACAAGTTCCAAGTTACACTATCATTGCTTAGCAAAAATTATGAAACCAAAAATGTCAAAATGTGAAACCAAAAATGTCCTATTGCACCCCCAAACTTGAATGTCACATTGTCCTCAATGTGTGAAGACAAGTGAAACAAAATAAGAGTAAAGGGGGGAAAAGAATAATAATACCAAGTGGAGTGACGACGACGTAGATGTTCAGCCATGTGAGTGTGCAAATGCGTCCCCCAAACTTGGACATGAAGACCTATCAAAACACAACTAATGTACACAGGTAAAAATCAAAACATAAATAATAAGAAAAACAGGACTTATTTATTTATTTATATATATATATATATATATATTTGTTTTTATAATATTATTATTATATATATATATAGTATTATGTTTTGTTTTGTTTGTTTTGTTTGTTTTTTTTTTTTTTTTTTTTTGGAATGAATGGCATGCATGAGTTTGTGGTGAGTGAGAAGGTGAGGTTGGTGAGGGTGGATGCCGAGGGTGAAGGGGATAGAAGCCGAGGTTGGTTGGTTTGGGTAGGGTGGGTGCATGGTTGGCAAGGTTGGCGTGCATGATGGGAGGTTGATGTGCCGAGAGGGTGGCATGGGAGAGTGAGGTTGGGTTGTATGAAGTGGGTTGTTTGGTTGGAGATGAGAGAGGAGTTGAGGTAGGTGGTGAAGCTTGAGGAGGTTGGTTGGTTAGTTGTGAGAGGGAAGAATGGTAAGGTGAGGAGGATAGAAAATGGTGGAGTTGCCGAGAGGAGAGGTTTACATGGGTTGGGAGATGTGTGTGATGGTAGGTGGTGTTTCGAGCACTCGGCAGGGGAGTGAGAGAGCTCGAATGGAGGGCAGTGAGCTTGGGATGTTTGGTGTGAGGAAGCTCTAGTAAGCTCGAGCACTCGAAATGCTTCTTCGAGTGCTCGAGAAACTGGCAGAGAGTGGAAATGGAGGGTTGGTGTGTGGCGTGGCTCGGGTTGAGAGAGAGAGAAGGGGAAGGTTTGTGGTGGTAGTGGGCTGGTTGGGTTGAGGGCGGATGCCGAGAAGAGAGATGGTTGAGTGGGTGTTGTGCATGGAGTTGATGTGAATGGTTGGGTGCAGGGTGACTGGTTGGGTTTATTTTGTCGAGAGTGGTGATGTGTTAGGTTTAGGTCGGTTGTGGGTGGCATGCATGCATGGGGTTTGCATACATGCATGGAGGCCGTGGGCTTGATGGTGGTGAAAGGTTGCCGGTTGGGAAGATGGAGGAGTTGGGTGGTTACATGGGAGTTGGGTAGCGAGAGAAGCCGAGAGGGTGGGTTGTAGGTTTGCTGGTGGGATTTCGAAATTGGTTGTGGGAAGTGGGTTTGCTGGTGGGATTTCGAAATTGGTTGTGGGAAGTGGGTTTGCCGTAGACATGCAGGGTGGTGAGGATGATTGTCTGCTGGGGAGGTTGGGAGGTTGATTGGCATGCATGGGGTGCAGCAGGTTGGTGTCGGGATGGTGAGGTGGAATGCCGAGAGGGGTGTTTATTGGGGTGATGGTTGGATGGTTTGAGGAGTGGAAGGTGGTTTCTGCTGAGAAGGGAGAGGGTGTGTGTGTGCGAGTTGAGGAAGTTTGGTGAGGTTGGGTTTGGGGTGAGATGGTGTGCATGAGGGAGGGAAAGAGATTTCGAGCACTCGAAATGGGATTTCGAGTGCTCGATTTGAAGACAGAGAGTTCGGTATGTTGGGTTGAAGTGGGATAGCAGCTGCGAGCACTCAAAGCTTGGCCTTCGAGTGCTCGAATTGGAGACAGTGGTTGCGGGATGTTGGGCTGAAAATTTAGAGCACTCTAAATGGAAGCTAGAGTGCTCTAAATGAAGGCAGTGAGCTTGGGATTGATGGTTCACATTTAGAGCACTCCAAATGGGAGCTAGAGTGCTCTAAATGAAGGCAGTAGCTTGGGATGAGATTGGTTCACATTTAGATCACTCTAAAATGGAATTAGAGTGCTCTAAATACAAGCAGCAGCCTCGGAATGATGGTGGAGAAGTTTGGAGCAATCCAAATGGAAGCTAGAGCACTCCAAACTTGGGCAGTGAGTATACAAAATTGGTGTGGTAATTTGGAGCAATCTAAATGGGATTTGGAGGGCACGAAATTGGCTCAGTAGGCTAGGGGGTGAGCTCGGCTGTGAGGACTGAAGCAAGGAGTGAAAGGGAAAACATGCAAGACAGTGAGCACCATAGAAGTTGAATTTGTTGCAATGGAATATGGAATGTGAGCAACATGGAAATGGAAGCTGTTCAAAATGGAGTCCATGCATGGAAATTCCATGCATTTGCATTTGCAATCTCATTCCATAGGAGACAGTGAGCACTATTGCATGCATTTTCAAGCATTTTGATGCATTTGCAACATCATTCCAGGAATTTTGCAAGTTGGCGACTTGGAAACAAAAAAAAATTTTGCATGTCATTCCCATGGAATGGAAGAATGTCTGAAAATTTTCAAATTGTCTCATAATGCTTGAATGAACTGAAGAAAATTTTCAAATTGCATCATCTTTGGAAAATTTCCAGACTTTGAATGAATTTGAAAATTTTGGAATTTTTGAATATCTCTTCAATGCAACATCACACAATTCATGGAAAATTTTTAAAACTTGCAATGTCAATCCAATGCATAGATTAATTTTTTGAAAATTCTTCAAACTTTGCAATTGTGCACCAATGCTTGGATGAATGTAGAAAATTTTTAAACTTGGCATCTTTTCTCTAATGCATGGAATTTTTTTTTTTTTTTTTTTAAAAAAAAACTTGTCAACCTCAATCCAATGCATGGATGGACTTGTGGAGAAAAAAAAAAATTTCAAAAGCTTTGCAATTGTAGGGATGGAAAAATTACCAAGCTCTAAGCTTCAATGCAATGCATGGAAAATTTTGAAATTTTTTCAGACTGAGCAATTTTTCCCCAATGCTTGGATGAATTTAGGAGAAAAAAAAAAAATTGAAATTGCACATCATCTCAAATGCATGGAAATTTTTTTAAAACTTAGCAACTCCATTTTAATTCAATGCATGGAAAAATTTAAACTTTGCACTTCATCTCAAATGCATGGATGAAATTTGGGAAAATTTTGAGACCTTGCAACTACTCTCTACTGCATGAATGAATTTTAGAAACTTTTCAAACTTTCGCAACATCACACAAATGCATGGATGATTTTGAGGAACCATGATCCAACAATGCATTGAAGATGAGAGGCTATGCATGTGAGTGCCATGTCGAAAGTCCGAGAAAATTGTCTGATAGAGCCGGAAACTTGCGGGAATGAAAACAGGAGTTGAGAAGGTCTAATAAGCCGGTCTAAAATTGTGAAACACAATTGAAGAGCATTCCAGAAAAATCAAATTTCTGGCTTTTCAAAACCATTTCCCGGAAAATTTCAAGGCTCATGCAATTGAAAGAAGGTAGGGAAGCTTGGAACATCGAAAGAATTTATTCCCATGCTTTGCTAAATTTAATGTCGATAGCTAGACAAACCAGGATCAGGATCCATTGGAGAGATGGATCCTTAACGCTCCGTGTGCAACTTGCCTCCTTCATATGGTCTCAAACTTGGATCAATGAATGGTGAGGGATATTGATCCTTCTGAAGAGAAATAAGTTTGGCCTTAGAGGATTTGAGCATCGCTTTTAATCTCATTTCTTTTATTTTCAGATTTAAGCAAAGGTGTTGCTTGTTCGAGATTATGGAGGCTCTTTGAATGTCATTGTCTTGACTAACAATGGGAGGATCATGACCTTTCATATTTTCAATCTCCAAGTCATATACCTCATTGTACTCAAATGGTTTGTTCACAGGTTGAGTATCATGGACAATGATTCTAGATTGGGCCGGAATGATTGGAAGAATTTCCAGCAACTTGTCAACATTCTCCTTACCTTTGTCCGGTGGTTCACCCTCAAAATGTTGAGGTAACTCCGGTGAAGAAATAGAAGGAGATGGACAATCCCAAGATAGAGATGGATTTGGTGCTTCCCATAAAGGAGAGGAAAATGGTGATGGAATATCAAGCAAGGAGTTGACTTCCCGAATGGACTTGTCCACATCAAAATCCTCAAAATCAAAAGGGACCAAGCAAGTATGTAGGGGATCCTCCGTTGAAGGAGGTGAGATTGGATTTTGAATGTGTTCATCAGCAATAGTGATTACAAAACACTCATTGTCATCTGAAGGAAGTTGCACAGCATTGAAGATATTGAGCTTAACATTCATATTCCCAAAAGAGATATCCATCAATCCGGATCTACAGTTAATGGATACATTAGCTGTAGCTAGAAAAGGACGTCCGAGAATTATAGGAATGTGTTTTCTTGGATCATGGACTGGTTCCGTATCAAGAACCATGAAGTCTACCGGGAAGTAGAATTTGTCCACTTTTATGATCACATCTTCAATAATTCCCCGTGGTTGCTTAATAGATCGATCAGCAAATTGCAACACTATCGGAGTTGGCTTTAGATCTCCCAAACCAAGTTGTAGGTAAACCGAATATGGAATCAAATTCACACTAGCTCCTAAGTCAAGGAGGGCCCTCTCAATTTTGTTATCACCAATGACACAAGAGATTGTGGGGGCACCCGGATCCTTATACTTCGGAGGAGTGCTGTGCTGAATGATCGCACTAACATTTTCGGTTAACCTCACTTTCTTTGGTAAATGACTTCTGGAAGTGCGCTTTTGAGTGCACAAATCCTTAAGGAATTTTGCATAGGGAGGAATTTGCTTGATAGCATCCAAGAGAGGAAGATTGATCTTTACTTGCCTAAAAACCTCCCACATGTCTTGAATTTTGCAATGCTTATTCCCAAAATGTGTCGACTCTTGAAGACGTTGAGGGAACGGAGCTTTTGGCTCATAAGTAGTTTCCACATTTGGGGTGACATGCGTGGGATTTCCGTGAATGGTATTTGGACAAGAAGAACTCGGATTTGGATTGGAAGAGCTTGAATTTGACTTTTTCAAAGGAGGATTTTGTTCACTTTTGTCTCCATCGACCTTGTTGTCAACCACTTTACCACTCTGAAGGGTGGTGATAGCTTGAACATGCTCAAGACTCGGCCCACTCGGAAGAGGGGTTTCATCAATTGCATGTATCCCTCTAGGATTTTCAAATGGTTGAGCAGGAAGCTTACCCTTGTCTTTTTGAAGAAGTTGGTTCACTTGGTTAGCTATTTGTCCCATTCGATTTTCGAGCATAGCTATGGATTGAGTATGGGAGTGAACCATTTGGAGAGTAGGTTGCAAGGATGTCAAGAGATGCTTGTTGGAATCCATTATTTGCTTATTTAATGATTCCATCATTTGCACATTTAATGATTCCATCATTTGCTTGTTTGCAGCCACTATCTCATCAATTGGATTCACAGGAGGTTGAGTGGAGACATTTGGATTGTATGGAGGTTGGTAGCTTGAAGAGGCTTGGAAAGGCCTACCCTGATATTGAGAAGAGGGCTGATTTTGGGGCCCTTGATTTTGAAGTTGGGAATTTTGTGGGGCTTGTTGCCTCCACGAAAAATTCGGATGGTCCCTCTAACCTGGATTATATGTATTGGAATACGGGTTATGCCCGGGCCTTGAGAACATGGCATTAGCTTGCTCTTGGTTGGGATTGGGAAATTGCTCCGGTGTGGGGCAATCTTCCGAGCGATGGAATGGACTAGTACATGAAGCACAAACTGAACTTGCCAAATTTTGAGACAATGAAGGGGGAAGATGTGGTGCCATCAATTGGTAGAATTTATGAGCAATGGCATCCACTTGAGATGATTCCTCTCTTATTGATTTTTGTTGACAAGGATTGGTGTTCTTTGGAGTGGTTGAGGTCGGAGCCCTACGAGAATTGTGTTGAAGTGAATTTTCACTCAAATTCTCAAGTAAGGTCCAAGCCTCATCCGCATTCTTGTACATAAACATCCAACCACAAGAAGAGTCAACCATGAATCTATGGGTGTCGGTCAAGCCGGCATAGAAAGATTGCACTAATTGCCATTTTGGGATCAAATGATGAGGACACTTCCGAAGAAGATCTTGTAACCTTTCCCAAGTCTCGTGGAGTTGTTCTCCATCAACTTGAGAAAAGCTTAGAATGGAACGCCTCATTTGGTTGGTTTTACTCACCGGATAATACTTCTTAAGAAATTCTTGTTGCAATTGAGCCCAAGAAGTAATAGAGTTGGGAGCGAGGGAGTTTAACCAATATTTTGCCCTATCCTTTAGGGAGAATGGGAAAAGATGGAGATGGAGTGCATTGTCCGGAAAACCTCTCAACTGGATGGTCGAACAGATTTCAAGGAACTCATCAAGATGCTTATATGGATCTTCATTATCAAAGCCATAAAATGATGGAAGCATTTGGATGGTACTAGATTTGATCTCATATTGAGCTGCATCGATGTTTGGCATCACTATGCAAGATGGAGAAGCATAGGTGGTAGGGATGAAATGATCTCTAAGAGTCATTGGCTCGATATTAGGAATTTCAGCCCTTTCATTCCTCGGATTTACTATATTATCCCCCATTGTATTAAATTCAGTTTCAAGATCTCGTGTAAGAGTAGGTTCCCTAGGGTTCCATCTAAGAGTTCTTTCAAGAGAGTTAATATCAATGGGAGAATCGATTGTGGGTAAGGAAAGTGACCTACGACCGAACATCAACAACAAAGCATATACTCAACAAAGCAATTCATCAACCACAACTCCACATACGATCTTCCCTTTCTCCTCAATTATCAAGACAGAAAATGTAAATGGCCACGACAAGGACCGATGCTTGAACACAAAATATAAACAAGATAAGAGCCTCGACAAGGGCTTCACAACTAAATTAAACACATACACAATATTCACAATGCGAAACTAGAAGTCAAGAGACTTACCTGGGGTCCTCTAGACTTACAATTTGCTAGCAATCCCACGGCGAGCTCCGAGTCCCTAGAATCTTACAACACGAAGATGATCAAAACACACAAGGAATATTCACAAGACACAATATTCACAATCAAACTAAAATTAACCCTAAACTTTGGTTGCTAAACCGTTTGCAGTCCCCGGCAACGGCGCCAAAAATTGATCGGTTGGTCAATCATACATCAACCTTCGCAATAGCACGAATCATTGTAAAATAGGGCTATTGGTCGGGTAAGTCGAACCACTAGGACTGCGCTAGTCTAAGGCAACCTAAATGTCTAGAATCGTGCTTAGAATGATGAAGGGGAAATAAGGAGTTGTTTGTTTGTCACTAAACTAGAAATGTAAAGATGCATAAACTAGTAGATTGCAAGGAATATAAAGAAGTGAGATACAAGTAGAAAAGACTAGGGAGATGAATCCATTACCTTCTCTATTAACATGCTAGTATGTGGTTAACTTGGGAAACAAATTAGATATATGGCAATGATATGTAGCAATACAAAATTACTACACTATCTCCAAGAATTTCATAGAATCAAGATTTAAGCATAATCCCTCAAAGTTATACATGCTTGACTACCTAAATGAAATTGTAGCTTCATATATTCACTAAGCTAGGGACTATCAAACCCTGACCTTGGCCTAGTTAATCAGCTGCATGCCTCACAGTTAAGTTTCCAATGTGCATCTGTGCATTGTGAAGCTTATAAGAGTGTAAATCCAGCAAGAATCTAATTGAAACATTTATACAGACTAGTTTGAATCTACATGATCATTTCAACTCAAATTTTTCTTTATTTTCAAAAATTTCAATTGTTTCTATACACAAGGTATTAAACATATGTTTCATCTCCGACAAGTGTCAAGTTATACTATCATTGCTTAGCAAAAATTATGGAACCAAAAATATGCCAAGAATGCTTTGATGCACCCCCAAACTTAAACGACACAGTGTCCTCAATATGGGACATGGATGCAAGTTAGAGACAAAAAGGACAAAGAGTATAAAAGGAACAACAATACCCAGGGGGAGGGAACGACATTTTGAGACAAAAACCCCCAAACTTGAACTGGACTGCGCAACCTGGAGAGCAACATGAAGAACCAAAAGAAACAACCACAAACAGCATTAATAGCATAAGCATAAAGACAGAAAAAGAAAGTAGCGAAAGTTAACAGAACATAAAGAATTTGCATTGCAAAAAGAGTTTACATGATGACAAAAAGAGCTGTACAGGGATCATGTCAACCAGAGCAACCTATACATAGCAAATTCTTACAGTTTAAAAGGAAAACAAAATATACAAGAGAAATAGGTACAGATGAAACAAAAAGAGAAGGTCCACACTCGCAACAAGCTACTGTCCAGAAGGTAAACGGGCGAGGATGGAATGGAGGAGAGATTGAGTCTTACGCCGTTCAGCGGAAGCCAAACAACGGTCCTCAGCAGCGACACGGCGGTCTTCAGCAGCAAGACGATGATCTTCTTCAGCACGTGAAGAAGACTCACACAGAGTCTGAGTGCACGCGGATAAAGAATTCTCAAAACGATCTAGTCGCTCAAGAATACCGGCAATGGAAGCCCGGATGAAAGCCTGGTCCTGGTGAGAGTCGACCGGAGGCTCTACCCTTGCAGTGGCTGCGGCGGTGGAAACTGCCTCAGAAGGAGGAGGAGGTGGAGCGTGGATGAACAGGGGGGCAGGAGGCGGAGGGGTACTAGAATGGCTCAGAGCATTGATCCACCGGCGCTGGGTAAAAATTTTAATTTTGTCGCCTTTTGGTTCATGGGGAGGAACAACGAAACCCTTGTGCTGAAGGAGCCGAGTGATGAAAAACGGCAAAGGCAATTTCCGATTTTCAACTCGCGGAGCCCGTGTATTATGAGCATCATGCCAAAACTTCATAAATGTGGACCAAATGAGCTCTGGGATGGAGAACCATTGGCCTTGGTCCATGGCATATAAGGCTTGCAGAAAGAGGCCCCGACGCTCGGTGCTATGTACCAAAGGGCAGACATTGTGCTTGAAGACAGTGTCGATGAACCATAGGCGTTTCGGAAGATTGGTTTTGCGGATAAAAGACCGGGGCCGAGTAGGATCGTCAATAGTGCAAATGGCAGCGGCAATCTGCGCCACAGTTAATGTATCCGGCTCCTCATATAAAGGGAGATTCTTACGATTGACAATGTCATCGGGGCACTCAATGGGGCAACCAGAAACCTGAATGATGTCGGTCATAGTGAAAGCATAGGCGGTGCCATCAATGGATGTAGTGAGAGAAATGGGTGGCTCTTCAGGGCATTGGAGATTCTGGTAGAAGAGGTGCACTACACGGGGGTAGGCAACCCTGGCAAGGGGTGCGCAAATGTGTTGCAGACGCCGGTTAGTCAATTCGGCTACAGCCCACGAAGTTGTGGGTAGAATGTCAAAGGCATCCGTGAGCGGAAATGAGAGTTCGTAGTTGAGTTATTTGCGATCCCAAGGATCACGTGGTCGCTCACGAGTGACAGCACGGGCACCTGAAGAGGGTCGAGGAGGGCGAGAAAGACCGGCACGAGACATTTAGAGAGGTGGACTTGGTTGAGGAATTTCAGCGAACACCTGGCGTGCACCACAAAAAGGAGAAGGTGAAAATGAGTGGGGAGAAGGAGGAAACCCAAAATTTTTGACAAAGAAACAAGCCCTATTATCAACAAAGCAACAACAAAGCACCAACAGAACCAAACTCCAACATTACAAGCCCATCCTCCTTGTAAAACACCATGAATGAACAAAGGAAAAGAAAAACTAAGGAAGAGGAAACAAACTTGAATTTCAGGGTATCCGAGAGCAAGAAGGAAGGCAGGAAGAGGGAGGTGAGAGGATGGGGTGGTGGGGTATTGAGGTGAGTTGGTTATGTATGTGGAGGTTGAAGGTTGTGGATGAAGGAGTGCCGAGAGGGTGAAGGGTGTTGGATTTTCATGCATGCATGGTGTTGTGCATGCTGGTGGTTTTGAACTTGGTTGTGAGTGGGAGAGAGAGAAAAGTTGGTGTGGTGTGTGAGAGGTTCGAGCAGGAGGGTGGTGAAGTTAGAGAGAGAGGTGAAAAGTGGTTGGCAATGAGGGTGGTGAAGTTGCAGCCAAGAGAGGGTGATGAGAGTGAGGTGTTGGTGTGGCTTCGGGGTTTAAAAGAGAGAGAGTGAGAGCTTGGTTCAAGCACTCGAAGTCCCACTTCGAGTGCTCGAAATTTTGGCAGAGAGTTGGGGGCCGAGAGTGAGAGGGTCTTGAGCACTCGGTGGTGAGTGAGAGAGCTTGAGTGATGGGCTAGGGTGTGGGCATGAGGAGTTCGAGCACTCGAAGCTTGGTCTTCGAGTGCTCGAAATTTGAGCAGTGGGTTGCAGGGAAGGGTGAGGATGCCGAGAGAAGTTGGGTGTGAGTTGGTTGATATGCATGGCATGGTGAGGGTTGATGGAGGTTGAGGGGTGATGAGGGGAGATGTGGTTGGCATGCATGCATGTGATGTGCATGCATGATGTCGAGAGGAGATAAGGAAGGTTGTGTGAGTTGGTAGAGGTGGGGAGGTGGGTTAGTTGGTGGAGGTTTTGGTGCATGGGGGTGGCTGGGATGGTAGTGGTGGGTTGTTATTGCCGAGAGGGTGGTGAGCTTGGGGTGGGATGGTGAGGGAGTTTGGTTTGGCATGCATGCATGGGCGTGCATGCATGCATGCAGGAGGGTTTAGGTTGGTTATGGAGTGGCTGAGTGATGAGGTTGGTTGTGAGGTTGATTTGGTTGTGTTGGGTTTGGATGGTTCAGGGAAGATGCCGAGAGGGTGATGTTTGTGGTAACCGAGATTGGGTTGGGGTGGCACCTGCATGGTTGCATGCATGCATGGTGTGGAGGGAAGTTGGTTTGGGACTCGGTTGGATGCATGGTGATTCATGCATTGTGGTTGCTTGGGTGAAGAGAGAGAGAGGAAGAAAGTTGGGTGGTGAGAGTGAAGAAGGTGGAGTTCGAGCACTCTAGAGAGGCTTGGCGAGTGCTCGAACTGAGAGCAGTGAGGTTGTTGTTTGGTGCAAGCAATGTCGAGCACTCTAAATGGGCGCTTAGAGTGCTCGAAATGAAGCCAGAGAGGTCGAGGAAAAAGGCAAGGAAGCTCGAGCACTCCAAATTGGAGTTGGAGTGCTCGAAAGTGGGTCAGTAGGCTCAGAATGGTGTGGTTTAAAAGAGGTTGTGAGCTTGAGCAATCGGGGCTTGGGTAGGAGGATGAAGCTGGTTCTTGAAACCATTGAACCATGGAGGGACAGTGAGCATGCCAGTGAGCAAATGACTACAGTGGCATGCCATGCAACATTGAGTCCGATGCATGCAAGGGGTTAAGGCATGCAAGAATTTCTACATGGAATTTGCATGCATGCATGAAGGCAATGCATGCACTGAGAGCTGAATGCAGGCAACAGGATGCATGAATGCAATGCATGCAAGAAAACTGTGAACTGTAACCTTAAAAATTGGCGTTAGTATTATGATTATTAACAACAATAACAATAATAGTAAGTTGGCGGAAAAGAATAAGTAATATTATTATTATTATTAATATTATTATTATGATTATTATATATATATATATATATATATTATATTTTTTTTTTAAGGCACGAGCAATTTCAAAGAGAAGGAAGCTTGGAACATCGAAAGAATTTATTCCCTTGCTTTGCTAAATTTAATGTCGATAGCTAGACCAAGCTAGAGCAGGCACTAATCCTCATAAATGGGATCCGTCAAGGGGACTTCCTCAACTTTTCGGGTTAGAATTGTGCCGTCAATGCAAGGCTTAAGCCTTTGGCCATTTACCTTGAAGAGTGATCCACTTGCAGGATCATGAAGTTCGATTGCTCCATGAGGAAAGACGGTAGTGACAATGTATGGACCATCCCATCTTGACCGGAGTTTACCGGGAAAGAGTTTCAAGTGGGAATTGAAAAGCCAGACCTTTTATCCCGGGGCAAAAGACTTTTTGACGATGTGTTTGTCATGAAAAGCTTTAGTCTTTGCCTTGTAAATTTTTGCGTTTTCATACGCGTCATTACGCAATTCCTCAAGTTCATTTAATTGCAACGCACGATTAGAGCCGGCTTGTTTGAGATCAAAATTGAACCTTTTTACGGCCCAATAAGCACGGTGCTCTGATTCTACCGGGAGATGACATGCTTTGCCAAAGACAAGTCGATATGGTGACATGCCAATGGGTGTCTTATAAGCTGTCCGGTAAGCCCAAAGTGCATCGTTTAGCCTTAATGACCAATCTTTGCGGTCCGGTCTAACCGTTTTTTCTAAAATGTGCTTAATCTCCTGGTTAGAAATCTCTACTTGACCACTCGTTTGAGGGTGGTAAGGTGTAGCAACCTTATGAATGACTGAATACTTAGTAAGGACGGATTTAAGATAACGATTTCGGAAATGAGATCCGCCATCACTAATGATTGCTCGGGGCGTACCAAAACGACTAAAGATGTGAGATTGAATGAAATGGATCACGACTTTATGATCATCGGTTTTGGTAGCTGCGGCTTCAACCCATTTAGACACATAATCCACCGCTACAAGGATGTACTCATAGCCATAAGAAGATGGAAATGGTCCCATGAAGTCAATCCCCCACACATCAAAAATTTCAACAATTAAAATGTTGGTGAGGGGCATCATGTCTCTTCGGGACATGGATCCAAGTTTTTGACATCGTTCACACGATTTGCAAAAATTGTATGCATCCCGGAACAAGGTAGGCCAAAAGAATCCGCTTTGAAGGATTTTCTTAGCGGTCTTTTTGGCACTGAAATGGCCTCCACAAGCAAGAGTATGGCAAAAATTTAAAATGCTTGTGGCCTCGGTTTCAGGAATACATCGCCGGATGATTTGGTCCGGGCAATACTTGAATAATTCCGGATCTTCCCAAAAGAAATGCTTGACTTGGGAGAAAAACCGGTCCCTCTCTTGTTTGGACCAACGAGCTGGAATTTTGCCAACCGCAAGATAATTGACAATATCCACAAACCATAGAAGAGTAGAATGTGAAACTTGAAGAAGTTGCTCATCCGGAAAGGAATCACGGATGGCTGCAAATTCTGAAGATTTCTCAATAAGTAAGCGAGAGAGATGATCGCCGACAACATTGTCGGTCCCTTTTTTGTCCCGGATGTCAATGTCAAACTCTTGAAGTAAGAGGATCCATCGAATTAAGCGGGGTTTTGTCTCTTTTTTCGCTAACAAATGCCTAAGAGCGGCATGATCTGAAAAGACGATGACCTTGGAGCCAAGAAGATAGGAGCGAAATTTATCCAAGGCGTACACCACAGCTAGCAATTCTTTTTCAGTGGTGGTGTAGTTCAATTGGGCATCGCAGAAAGTTTTGCTAGCATAATAAATGACATGCGGAAGTTTATCCACACGTTGGCCCAAAACCGCCCCTAATGCATAGTCGGATGCATCACACATGATCTCAAAGGGAAGAGACCAATTAGGGGGTTTCATGATCGGGGCAGAGGAGAGGAGAATGCGAAGTTTGATGAAAGCTTCCATGCAAGCGTCATCAAAATTGAACAGAACATCCTTGGCTAAGAGATTACACAAGGGCTGTGAGATTTTGCTAAAATCTTTGATGAAGCGACGATAGAATCCGGCATGGCCAAGAAAAGAACGGATTTGACGGACGGAATTCAGAGGAGGAAGATTAGAGATTAACTCAACTTTTGCCTTGTCTACCTCGATTCCCCGTTTAGAAATGACATGTCCTAAAACAATGCCTTCTTGGACCATAAAGTGGCTTTTCTCCCAACTTAGAATGAGATTCGTCTCTTTGCATCTTTGGAGCACAAGAGATAAATTTTTGAGACACGAGTCAAAGGAGGAGCCAAATACGGAAAAGTCATCCATGAAAACTTCCAAGAACCTTTCAACCATATCAGAGAATATGGACATCATGCACCTTTGGAACGTTGCCGGTGCATTGCATAGACCAAAAGGCATGCGTCAATAGGCAAAAGTACCAAAGGGACATGTGAATGTTGTTTTCTCTTGATCTTGGGGGGCGATGGCCACTTGGTTATAGCCGGAATAACCATCAAGAAAACAATAGAAGCTTTGGCCGACTAACCTTTCTAGGATTTGATCAATAAATGGGAGTGGGAAATGATCCTTCCTAGTTGATGAGTTGAGTTTACGATAGTCAATGCACACACGCCACCCGGTGGTGGTTCGTTGTGGCACGAGCTCGCCCGCTGAATTTTCAACAACGGTGAGCCCGAATTTCTTGGGGACAACTTGTGTGGGGCTCACCCACTTGCTATCAGAGATAGGATAGATGATTCCCGCATCTAGCAATTTGATCACCTCTTTCATGACCACTTCCTTCATGTTTGGATTTAACCGGCGCTGGACCTCTCTAGTAGGCTTTGCGTCATCCTCCATATGAATGCGGTGCATACAAATGGAGGGGTCAATTCCTTTCAAATCCGCCACTGTCCAACCAATAGCTTCTTTATGCTCTTGGAGCACCACTAAAAGGTTGGTCTCTTGGTCTTTTTGAAGGTCCGAGGCAATAATAACCGGAAGGGTTTGCTTTGGACCAAGGAACACATACTTGAGATGGGCCGGGAGCGGCTTAAGCTCAAGTTGTGGCGGAGATAACAATGATGGGACCGGAGGAGTGGTGGAAAGTTGGGGAAGTGGTTCTTTTGGAATTTTCCAAGGAGGTACATCCATGATAGCATTAATATCAAGCAAGGAATTGACTTCTTGAATGGCTTGATCAACATCAAAGTTTGAGAAGTCAAAATGAGACATGCAAGTTTCAAGGGGATCTTTGCTTAGGATGAAGGGGAGAGATTCTTCGACCACTTCATCAATGACATCCACAAGAAAACAATCATCCTCATTGGAGGGATGTTGAGTTGCATGAAAGATGTGGAGTTTGACTTGCATGTTTCCAAAAGCAATGTCCATCACCCCGGTTCGGTAGTTAATTGATGCATTAGCCGTAGCTAAAAATAGCCTACCAAGGATCACGGGAATGTGCTTTTTTGGGTCATGGACTGGTTCCGTATCAAGAACCACAAAATCTACCGGGAAGTAGAATTTGTCCACTTTGATGATAACGTCCTCAAGAATACCTCGTGGATGCTTGACCGATCTATCGGCAAGTTGCAAAACCACGGAAGTCGGCTTAAGATCTCCCAAACCAAGTTGTAGGTTGACCGAGTATGGAATTAAATTCACACTAGCTCCTAAGTCAAGGAGGGCCCTCTCGATTTTGCTGTCACCAATGACGCACGAGATTATGGGGGCACCCGGATCCTTATACTTCGGGGGAGTGCTGTGCTGAATGATAGCACTAACATTTTCAGTCAACCTCACTTTTTTTGGCAAATGATTTTTAGAAGTGTGCTTTTGAGTGCACAAATCTTTGAGAAATTTTGCATAGGGAGGGATTTGCTTGATAGCATCCAACAGGGGTAAGTTAATCTTCACTTGCTTGAAAACTTCCCACATGTCTTGAATTTTACAATTCTTGTTCCCAAAATGTGTCGACTCTTGAAGACGTTGAGGAAACGGAGCTTTTGGCTCATACGTAGTTTCCACATTTGGGGAGACATGTGTGGGATTTCCGTGAATGGTATTGGGACAAGAATTTGGATTAGAAGAGCTTGAATTTGGATTTTTCAACGGAGAAACTTCCTCACTTTTGTCTCCATCGACCTTGTTGTCCACCACTCTACCACTCCGAAGGGTGGTGATAGCTTGAACTTGTTCATGAGTCGGCCCACTCGGAGGAGGGGTTTCGTCAATCACATGCATTCCTCTAGGATTTTCAAAAGGTTGAGAGGGAAGCTTGCCCTTGTCCTTTTGAAGCAATTGATTCACCGAGTTAGCTATTTGGCCCACTTGATTTTCGAGATTAGCTATGGATTGAGTATGAGAGTGAACCATTTGGAGAGTAGGCTGCAAGGATGTCAAGAGTTGCTTGTTGGCATCCATTATTTGCTTATTTAATGATTCCATCATTTGCTTGTTTGCAGCTACTATCTCGTCAGTTGGACACACAGGAGGTTGGTTAGAGACATTTGGATTGTAAGGAGGACGGTAGCTTGAAGAGGCTTGGAAAGGTCTACCTTGATATTGAGAAGAGGGCTGATTTTGCCGCCTTTGGTTTTGGAATTAGGAATTCTGTGGGGCTTGTTGCCGCCACGAGAAATTCGGATGATCTCGCCAACCCGGATTGTAGGTGTTGGAATATGGATTGTTCCCGGGCCGCGAGAACATGGCATTAGCTTGCTCTTGGTTGGGACTAGGAAATTGCTCCGGTGTGGGGCAATCTTCCGAGAGATGGAATGGACTAGTACATGAAGCACAAACTGAACTTGCCGAATTTTGAGACAATGAAGGAGGAAGATGTGGTGCCATCAATTGGTAGAATTTATGAGCGATGGCATCCACTTGAGATGATTCCTCCCTTATTGACTTTGGTTGACAAGGGTTGGTGTTGTTTGGAGTGGTTGCGGTCGGAGCCCTACGAGAATTGTGTTGAAGTGAATTTTCACTCAAATTCTCAAGTAAGGTCCAAGCCTCATCCGCATTCTTGGACATGAACATCCCACCACAAGAAGAATCAACCATGAATCTATGGGTTTCGGTCAAGCCAGCATAGAAAGCTTGCACTAATTGCCATTTTGGGATCAAATGATGAGGACACTTCCGAAGAAGATCTTGTAACCTTTTCCAAGTCTCGTGGAGTTGTTCTCCATCAACTTGAGAAAAGCTTAGAATGGAACGCCTCATTTGGTTGGTTTTACTCACCGGATAATACTTCTTAAGAAATTCTTGTTGCAATTGAGCCCAAGAAGTAATAGAGTTGGGAGCGAGGGAGTTCAACCAATATTTTGCCCTATCCTTTAGGGAGAATGGGAAAAGATGGAGATGGAGTGCATTGTCCGGAAAACCTCTCAACCGGATGGTCGAACAGATTTCAAGGAACTCATCAAGATGCTTATATGGATCTTCATTATCAAAGCCATGAAATTATGGAAGCATTTGAATGGTACTAGACTTGATCTCATATTGAGCTGCATCGATGTTTGGCATCACTATGCAAGATGGAGAAGCATAGGTGGTAGGGATGAAATGATCTCTAAGAGTCATTGGCTCGATATTAGGAATTTCAGCCCTTTCATTCCCCAGATTTCCTACGTTATCCCCCATTATATTGAATTCAGTTCCAAGGTCCCTTATAAGAGTGGGTTCCCTAAGGTTCCGTCTAAGAGTTCTTTCAAGAGAGTTAATATCAATGGGAGAATCGATTGTGGGTAAGGAAAGTGACCTACGACCGAACATCAACAACAAAGCATATACTCAACAAAGCAATTCATCAACCACAACTCCACATACGATGTTCCCTTTCTCCTCAATTATCAAGACAGAAAATGTAAATGGCCACGACAAGGACCGATGCTTGAACACAAAATATAAACAAGTTAAGAGCCTCGACAAGGGCTTCACAACTAAATTAAACACATACACAATATTCACAATGCGAAACTAGAAGTCAAGAGACTTACCTGGGGTCCTCTAGACTTACAATTTGCTAGCAATCCCACGGCGAGCTCCGAGTCCCTAGAATCTTACAACACAAAGATGATCAAAACACACAAGGAATATTCACAATCAAACTAAAATTAACCCTAAACTTTGGTTGCTAAACCGTTTGTAGTCCCCGGCAACGGCGCCAAAAATTGATCGGTTGATCAACTATACATCAACCTTCGCAATAGCACGAATCATTGTAAAATAGGGCTATTGGTCGGGTAAGTCGAACCACAGGGACTGCGCTAGTCTAATACAACCTAAATGTCTAGAATCATTCTTAGAATGATGAAGGGTTTATAGAGGTTTTGTTGGATGTCACTTAAGCTAGGAAATTAAAAGTGCATAAAACAATAAATTGCAAGAATTCAAGGGAGTGAAGTACAAGTAAAGAAGGCTAGGGAAATGAATCCACCTCCATCCCTATACACATGCTAGGTTAAGATTAATTTAAGGGAAAAACAACATATATGATAGTCATGATACATAACAATACTAGGTTGCTATAATATCCTTAAGAAGTTCATTTAAATAGAAAGGCAAGAATAAACCATCAAAGGTTCACATGATCAACTACCTAAACTAAAATGTAGCTTAGAACATGCTTACTAAGTCAAGGATTATCAAGCCCTAATTTAAATGGTGAATGCACATAAAGCTAAGAATTAAGTATAGACCATCAAAGGGAAACCCTAAGCCATGAACTATCTAGGTTCTCCAACTCTATGCCATTAAAACCATTCCATGATCTAACTTCCATGGTCACCATGGAAGTGCAAGCAATATGATTAAGAAAAGCAACCATCCAAGACAAGATGAATAACTCACAATAATCATTTATAAACATTCAACATTCATTACAACAAAAATGAGGCTCTTGATCATGGAAAGACTATCAAAAATACATTGTAATCCCCAAAAATAAACTATACTAACACATGCTTACAAGGGAGGGGTTTCATCACCTCCCTAGATGAGGTTTAGTTGCCCATTAGTGAGCTAGAAGAAGGAAGAAGCATCATCCTCATCTCCATTTTTGAGCTCCTACTGTAGCACTCAAGAACACCCTTCTCCTTGCTCTCTTCTCTCTCCTCTCTCTTGCTAAGGATCAAGCTCCCTAATGTGTGGCCCTTGGGTAGCTTTTTATGCTCCAACAACACCCTCTCTCCTCCAAAGAACACCTCCAACCACTTCATAAAGAAGGAAGATGGCATTGAGGAAACCAATGTGCAAGTGGGCTGAAATGAGCCATTTCCGAAGGGCATTCTGCCTGATTTTCGAGCACTCGCTTGGTGATCTCGAGCACTCTAACTTAGTGCAATGTGCAACATGCTCCTCTTGCTCAGCGCTGACCTATTTTGGTAAAACTGCTATAACTTTGTGCCCCGAACTCCGAATGATGATATGTTCAAAGATTTGGAGAGCTGATTCAGTGCTTTAAAAACTTCATGTTTTGATGAAGACCCAATTCTCAAGTCTGGTTGGTCGAAAATGGGGATAAAGGCAGTACATCAGTGCTGCCAGGCAGTTCTGCGCACCTCTGTTATGAAGATCATAACTCTCTGTTCCGAACTCCGAATGATGAACCACTTAAAGATTTGGAAAGCTGATTCAGAGATCTAAATCTTTCATGTTATGATGGAAGTCTAGTTCTTGAGTTTTCTAGGTCGAAAATGGTGACAAAAGTCAGGATCACCGCTGCCAGAAAATCAGAAATGGCATCCTTTTTGTTCAAAATTCCACAAGGCCTCATTTTTGCTTCCTTTTTGCACTTCAACCTGAAAATGCATAAAAACATGCAAATGGAGTTAATCTACATAAAATAATTAATAACTGGACTTTGTTAATGTAATTTAGGGCGCTTGAATATACAATATTCGGCGCTTATCAAACCCCTCAATAACTATGGTGATAGCACATGGAGCTAAGAATCAAGAATAAATCCATCAAAGGGGGACCCTAAGCTATGGACTAACAAGATTCTCAAATACATGCCAATAAAAACACTTTCACAATCTTGTTTCCATTGTCACTATGGAAATGAAAGCAATACAACCATGAGAACATACACTCTAAGAGAAGATAATATATTCAACATGATCATTTATAAGAGTTTATGTTCATTACATCAAATACAAGCTCTAGACCATGAAAGTGCCATATATATACATATTTCCCAAGATTAAACCAAAACTAAGACATGCTTACAAAGTAGGGCTTCATCACCTCCCTAGATAGGGAGTTAGTTACCCATTGCCAAGCTAGAAGAAGGAAGAAGCTCCATCTTCATGGCCATTTTCGTGCAACCTTCTTGGAGCTTGAAGAACACCTTTCTTGCTCTTTTCTCTCTCCTCTATCTTCCCAAAAATGAAGCTTAATGATTTGTGTGGCTCTTATCCCTCTTATCTACCACCAAAAGGCCACCAACCAACATCTCCAACCACTTCATTAAAGAGGAAAACAAAATGAAGAAACCAAGGTGCAAGTGGGCTGAAATGAGCCATTTCCGAAGGGCATTCTGCCCAAAATTCGAGCACTCTAAGCAAGGCCTCGAGCACTCGAATTTAGTGTAAAAAGCTCCATGCTTCACTTACTCCGCCCAGACCTACTTTGGTTAAACAGCCATAACTTTGTGTTCCGAACTCTGATTGATGAACCATTTGAAGATTTAGAAATATAATTCAGAGCTCTAAATATTTCATGTTTTGGTGGAGATCCAATTCTAAAGGATGGTTGGTCGAAAATGAAGATCAAGGCAGAATTTCATTGCTGCCAGGCAGTTCTGCGTACCTCTGGTAACAAGGCCATAACTCTCTGCTCCAAGCTCTGAATGACAAACCATTTGAAGATTTGGGAAGCTAATTCAGAGCTCTAAATCTTTCATGTTATGAGGGAAGTCCAGTTCTCGAGTTTGGAAGGTCAAAATGGCGAGCAAAATCCAGGTTCTACTGCTGCCAGAATTCAGCATTGGCACCTTTTGTTGCTCAAGATTCCACAAGGCCTTCTTCTTGTTCCATTTGGCCAATGAACCTGAAAATGCATAAAAACATAGAAATGAAGATAATCTACATAAATTAACATACAACGGACTTTACTAATGCAATTTAGGGCGCTTGAATATATAATATTCGGCGCTTATCAGTCGGATTTTGTATCGGTGGTATTTTTCAGCCATGAACCATTGTAGCGCGTCTTAATAGGTAAGTTACATTTGTGTGCATGGTTGTTTTCTAGAAAAACCTCATCCTTGGAGATTTAAGCCTCCTACTGACTCACTTTGCAATTTTCTTGCATAATCTGATTTTAGGGCATTTTGGGATTTTTCTTCATGAAATAAATTCCGGTCTCCACATGGTCACTTAGAAAATGTGATTTTAGGGGGGGTTTATTTTTTGTATTTTTCCAGAAAATGTCGTCTTAGTGCCAGAAATCAATCGTAAAGTTCAGCTTTCTGTTTTTTTTTAGCAGCTTTTTGGACCTCCATGACCAGATTTCATGGAGTGGCATTTCAGGCATTCTACACTGTGGTTTTTTTTAATTATCATGCGTGTCAGGTAGAAAACTCAATTTTGAGGGGGGTTTATTCTTTGTGTTTTTTCAGAACAATTTATCTTCTAGCCCGTTCTTGCTCTCAGTTACTTAGAGTCACTGTAGCAACTCTTGCCCTCCTGTTTAGTTCGATCTAGGGGCATTTCGGGAATTTCCTTCAAGAAATAAATTCCATTCTTGACATGGTCACATAGAAAACGTTATTTTAGGGGGGGTTTCTTCCCAAAAATGTTCCAGAAAATGTCATCTCGGACCCAAAAGCCCCGCGCCAAAATCTGATTTCCTGTGCGTATTTGCACTATTTGAACAAGTCTGTTGCAGGGTCATTTTGGGGATTTTACGTCACAAAAATTTTTTTCTTTTGACATGGTCAGCTTAGAAAAATTATTTTGAGGAGGGGTTTCTTCTTCGTGTTTTTCCAGAAAACATCGTTTAGTACCTCAAAATGGCACACGAACTTCAGCATTTTGCCCAGGTTACTATTCACAGCCGCGGCGACGTAAAAACTTTGTTTTGACGTTTCTCCTTCATCTGGACTCCGAATCATGCGATTCTTGAGTCCATCTTGATTAGTTTTTCGTTGTCCTTCCAGCGGTGTGCTCAGTGGCACCCGACTTTATATTTTCAGAAATGACCATTTTGCCCTTGGGGGCTTATGTGTCATATTTCTGATCTTTTGCTTCCGCGTCAATTCTCATTGAGTTCCACGACTTCATGGAAGGTCATCAAAGTGTCTTAGAGGTGTGTTGTGCCTTGGAAGACCGTTAACTTGTTTCTTGCTTCCGCTTCTGGATCCGCTATCGGGTCAATCTTCGGTTCATCACTGTAGTACCGGGTTGAATCAAAACCCGGGTTGTTACATTTAAGAAGTTCATAGAATTAAAAGTTAAGTATAATCCCTCAAAGCTCCACATGCTTGACTACCTAAATTAGAGTGTAGCTTCACATATTCACTAAGCTAGCGACTATCAAACCCCTCAATAACTATAGTGAAAGCATATAGAGTCAAGAATCAAGAAAAATCCATCAAAGGGGGACCCTAAGCCATGGATTAACAAGGTTCTCAAATACATGCCAATAAAAACATTTTCACAATCTCATTTCCATTGTTACTATGAAAATAAAAGCAATATGATCATGAGAGGAAACAATCTAAGACAAGATAATCAACTCAAAATGATCATTTATAGACATTAATGTTCATTACAACATATAAGGTGCTCTAGATTATGAAAATATCATATACTCACTTCATTCCCCAAATAAAAATCAAAACTAGAGCATGCTTACAAAGAAGGGCTTCATCACCTCCCTAGAATGGGAGTTAGTTACCCATGACACAAAAGAGGAAGGAGTAGAGATGGCCTACCCTCTCATTTTCGCATCTAAAGGCCAAGAACAATACAAACCCTCTTGAACCCAATATTTCTCTCTCTAGAAACCTTACAATCTATGAGATATCTCTTCACAACCATACAAGCCTTCTATGTATCAAAGTTAGCCTCCCAACCACTCTAATTTCGTGGATCACCATCCCTAGAAGATTGTAGAACCACACATTGGGTCAAGGGGACAACATTGGGTGAAAAAAAGCAGTTGGTGGCCTACTGTCTGCAAAATGGCGGGCGCCCGCAGCGCAGGGCAGGGGTCGGTGGTGTGTCAACATGGCTTGGTTGCATCACAATGTGGGGGCCCACAAATTTGCAAACTTTCTGCCACATTTGGTGGGAGCCCGCAAGGGTTTGGCGGGCGCCCGCAATGCTTTGAAAGCGCCAACTTGCATCTTGAACTGCTTTTCGCTTGGTCCGACGACGCGCTCATTGTGGCTAGCACTTTTTAAGGGGATAACCAGGAGCTCAATGGCTTACTAGCTTGGCCAAAATGAAGGTCCCCGGCAACGGCATGCTTTGATTCTTCAAGAACTCAACAAAGCCGCACTTTTAACTATCTTTTGGGCACCAACCTGATAGTAAACAAAAACACGCAAATAAAGCTAATATATACAATATTATAAACTAATGGACTTAACTAATGCAATATTCGGCGCTTATCAACTGTAGGACTGGAGCCAAGGATTTATGTTTTGGGAATATGAAAGTCAAGCTAAATATCTTCAATGCTATTCATCATCCCCACGATGATAATGAATGTTTCTTCCTTGATGTTATTGATGAGTTGGTTGAGGAATCACTCCTAACTATTTTATCTAAGGATCCTTTAGAAGCGTGTCTAAATCACTTCAATTATGAAGAATTCGATATCGGATCTTCAATAGCTAAAGTCAATGCTTTGCTCAATTCCACTCTTATCACAGATTTTCCTCTATGGAAATCTAGACTTGAGCCTCTTCCTCTACTTTCTATTACTCCGCCTATTCCTTCCTTAGAGTCTCCACCTAAGCTTGTGCTTAAGCCACTTCCGGCCAAGCTCAAGTATGCTTTATTGGGTTTAAATGACACCCTCCCGGTGATCATTGCTTCCAATCTTACAAGTTCCCAAGAAAGTGGTCTCTTAAAAGTTCTTGAACAAAATAAAGAGACTATTGGGTGGAGTGTGGCTGATTTAAAAGGGATTAGCCCCACAATTTGTATGCATTAGATTCATTTGGAGGAGGATTCCCGAACATCACAGGAGCTCCAAAGAAGATTGAATCCAAATATGAAGGAGGTTGTATTGAAGGAAGTTGTGATGTAGCTAGATGTGGGAATAATCTACCCCATCTTAGATAGCAAGTGGGTGAGTCCTACTCAGGTAGTACCTAAAAAGACATGTATTATAGTAGTTGAGAATTCCGAGGGAGAATTAGTTCCACAATGCACTACCACTGGATGGCGTGTGTGTATTGATTATAGGAAACTTAACTCCGTTACTAGAAAATATCATTTTCCTCTTCCATTCATTGATCAAATTCTAGAGCAATTGGTTGTCCAGAGCTATTATTACTTTTTAGACAGATATTCCGGCTATAATCAGGTGGCCATTGATCCTAAAGATCAAGAGAAAACTACTTTTACATGTCTGTTGCCCAAGAATGGACTCTGGAATGGGTGAATAGAGTCCTTGTCTAATAATGGTAGATTTAAAATTTATAGCAATGTAATTTTAACAAGCTACTTCACACAAATATGCAATTTTATATAGGCAGAATTATAATAAACAAATCAGTAAATTGCAGCAAGTATAAACTAAAATGCAAAGATAAGAGATAGAGAGATTGCAAACATAGACACCGCGATTTTAGCGAGGTTCGGAAACTCCTACTCCTCAGCTCAAGACCCCTCTTGAGACTTCCCAATCCACTATGGCTTTTCCTTACGGGTGGAGAGCAAACCTTGTAGTGAAACAACTCATTTGCTTCTTCTTGCTAAGAAACACCCTCTCTTAGACTTCCTTTGGGCCAAACTATCCCCTATAATAGCTTTGCTAAGAGAACTCCTTCTCTTAGGCTTACAATAGATTTGTTGGAAATATAGAAGTGTTACAAATATCTCTTTCTCTCTGATTTATAGATTATAGCTCACTCTAGAGAATCAACGAATACAAGTGAAGCTCTCTCTATAAGTGTGATAAATGTGAGAGGATGAAGAACAGTGATGAGCACTGAAAAGTGCGTATTTAAACCCGTTAAGCTTAGGTATTTTAGAACCTTTATCTATCTTACTTTACCGTTTTAAATTAATTTCGTGTTAATTCCATTTTCAGGCACTTATCCCAAAAATAAGCTAACTCAGCCAAATAAGAGCTTAAAAGGAGCAATTCTGAGATTAAACAAAGAAAGGAGCAAAGTGGAGAAAGAAAGAAGCAAAAAGGAAGAAAAGTGGTCATTCAAGATTCTCGATCGATCCAACATGGATCGATCTTAGCACTTCAAGATAGATCCAAACCTTAACCCAAAACAGAAAGCCCAAAGTTCGGTCGATCCAACAATACACTTCGATCGATCGAACACCTTTGTCCTCATCCAAATGATTGATCTTATCCACAACTGTCCACCCACCTACCACTTTTGTCCTTTTCCCCATAAATATCTTCAAAATATCTCAGATTTATCTTTTCCCAAAAACCTCATCTAGTTGGATCGATCCAGCCTTAGTTCGATAGATCTCAGCCAAGTTCGATCGATCCAAGTACAAGGTTCGATCGATCGAACTTTCTCCAGTGCGAAAAATTTTAAATCCCAGCTCACTAAAGTTTTCCTCTCTCCAATCATTAGAGAATATTGGGTGCACGACCCCAGCTCAATTGGTGTGTCACTTGACCTACCTATAAAAGGAATATGATGCACTTTTTGAAGAGATACAAGAAATACATGAGAGATAGAATTCTAGAGGGAGGCAAGTCTTAGTGTAGAAGAAAATGAGGAGAAGGCTAGAGACACCATTGGAGAGTTCTTCATCAACAAGGAGCAGATTTCATCCATGGAGTTTGCCCTTGAGGGTTGGAGAAGCATCACCATGAGTGGCTAGACATCCTCTTGGGGCTAGAGTTAGCCCCAAGCATGCTTTATTTACCTTAATCTTATGTATTGTTGAGGGATTAGTGTTGTAATACTTGTTTTGACACTTTGATTTATATAGATCTTGTTTATTCAATGATTTATATGTTTTAATGCTTCCAATTGTTCATTTCACCTCTATCCATATGTCTATATATGCTAGGGTAGATGTTTATATGCTCATCTCTAGATTTTATGTTATTGATGCATGTCTATGTGTGTTGATGCTATGGATCTAGAGGTTGTCAAGACATAATGCTTAATGGAATGCTATTGTAGTTTAATTGATGGTTCATACTTATTTCTTGATGGGTTGTGCCTCTCCCTTAGTTTAATTTCATGCTAGTAGTGTAGTTGCAGTGTAGATGATAAATGGGAGGACAATCCATGCTTGTTGTTTGATGTTTCATGCTTTTGGATGCAAGTAGCATATATCTCTAACCTTGTGGTGTATTTGGATTGTGAGCATAATGAAAGGATTAATGACTTGTTTTGATCTATTGTGCCTTTCACATGTTGTTTAAACAATATATGCTTCATTGATTAGATATATTGTACCTTTCACATGATGTTTAGACAATACATGCTCAATTGGTCGTCCTTGCTTGTTGAATCAATCAATCACACACACAAATGTTGCAACACACCTTACCCTCATTAGTCACTCGTGAATGGTATAGAAATGCATTGCTTGGTGGTGACCTCTAAACCCCAAGACCTCTCTCTATCTTTTTTACTTACTCTTTATTGCATTCATACTTAGTTTCTCTCTGTGTAATCAACTAACCAACCATTTGTTTGATCATTCGACCTACTAGCCGTAGTTGCATTTCCACAACACAATTCGACCTAGCACAATCCACAATCCCTTGGGACAATCGCTACTCGCCCTAACTATATTTTTAGTGAAGGTAGTAGAGGCTTTTATAAATGTAAAACTTGACCCTCGCCTTAATCAATTGCACTCTCTTAAGCTTGTGGTGCGGTGACACGCCCAACAGTTTTTGGCGCCGTTGCCAGGGATTGATTGATTGATTTGATCGGCAACATCGAATTTGTGGAAATCAATTAGGATTAGTACTCTTTTGATCGAGTTTTTACTCTCTTTTCATTTTTCATTTGATTACTTGTTGTGTTTGTTCATACTTGACTGGGTGCATTGAGTTGAAGAGAAGCCAAGCAAAGGAACAATTAAGCAAAGAAGCTAAGCAAAACAAAGGAAAAAGCTATTAATTTGGAGTTGAAGTGCTATAGAACCTTTGTGAGACTTTCTTGACTTAATCTCTTAGATAAATCGTGAGCCCACGTGGAGGCATTGCATTATTATTGTTTCACACATGAGATTTGTTTTTGTGAAAGAAGTCTAATTGTATTGTTGTGAAGGTATAGTGTTTGTCATTTGTTGTCATTTGTTGTGTTTAGCATTGTGCATGTATGGTCATCGTTCATTGAGACCTACTCTTATCCCTTTAGACTTGCATCTTCAATCTACCGTTAGAAACCCTAGGGGAAGAGGAAGTTCAAATAGAACCAATCTATCAATGGATGACCATAATGATAATCATGTTGAAGACCTTGGTCACATAGATCAACAAGGTATCCTCCATCCTAATGTGCACAATGATAACATGCAAGTACCACTAGGCATGCCTAGACCATACATTCACCAACCTCAACAACAAGGCCAAGTTCCATTGGGAATGCCAAGGCCAATTTATGCTCCACAACCTCCCATCATAAATTAAGGAATTCAAAATCAAGGTGTTCATGTTGCACCTCAAGTTGCTAACCCACCAATTGCTTTAAGAGACCATTATATGCCAAATGAGTATAATGCACACACATGCATCCAATTGCCACCATTTAGAGCACACCATTATGAAATCAAAGCACAAACCATTCAAATGCTTCCTAACTTTCATGGACTTCCAAGTGAAGAACCTTACAAGCATTTGGATGAGTTTCTTAAAGTTTGTTCTACCGTAAAATACACGGACATGCCAGAAGAAGTCTTAAGGCTTAAATTTTTTCCATTCACCCTTAAAGACAAGCAAAATATTGGTTCAACGATCCTAGGCCCTTTTCAATCACTTCTTGGGCAGAAATGTAATACGAGTTCTTGAAGAAGTACTATCCAGTTTCAAAGACCAATGCCATGAGAACCTCAATTAGAGAGTTTACACATGGGGATGGGGAAACATTTCATGAGGCATGGGAACTCTTTAATGAATTGCTTAAGAAGTGTCCACACCATGACATGCCCAAATGACAATTAGTTCAATATTTCTTTAAAAGCTTATCGGACAATTATAAGGGCATGGTTGATGCTTCCATGGGTGGTTCTTACATTGATAGGCATGAGGATGATGTGTGGCGTCTCTATGAAAGCATGAGTGAAAATTCATTGCATTAATCATTGTCTTCAAAGAATGGTAGAAATACACAAGGTAGGAAAAGTGTTGGCTTACATCAAGTCGACAACTCTAATGACATAGCCGCCAAGATGAAATCTTTATCTCAAAGGTTTGATCAATTCTTGATTAACCAAAACTCGGTGAACCAAGTATCTTCCTACCCTAACCATTCTCATCGTATATCCAATGAAGCTTGTATGACTTGTTCTAGTGTTCTTTATTCTACTTCTCATTATCCTCATGGACAAGTGCAAAATGAACCTAATGAGCAGGTCAATGCAACTTTTGTGAATCAAGGGAACAATCCTTATGGTACTCATTACAATCCAAGTTGGAGAAATCATCCGAATTTCTCTTGGAAAAACCAAGGGGAAGGCTTAAACCCTCCCCAAGGCGGTTTTCAAGGGAAATACATTCCACCTCCAATGCAAAACCAAGGATCCCAAGGCTATAGGCCATATCAATCACAAAGGAATCAATTCTCGAATTCTCATTTTCCCAATCAATCCGATTCCTAAGGTAATTCTAGAAGTCCCGCCTTTGGAATACTTTAGACACTCTTTAAGCAAACACAAAATTGCTTCATTCTCAATCTCAATCTATTACAAAGCTAGAAACCCAAGTAGGGCAAATAGCTAGCACTCTTAATGCTAGAGAGAAGGGAAAGATGCCCATGAATGCCCCACCAAAGCAACAATGCGTTGTGGAAACCCAATCCTCATCGGAAGGGTGTACCATAGAACATGTCAATATGGTGACTACCTTGAGAAGTGGTAGGGTTGTGGACAATCAAATTGAAATGTCCAATGAAGAGAGTGAACCGGTGCGACCACAAGTTGTCACCCATCCCGTTTCACATTTTATTCCTCCTTCATTCCATGTGCATGAACATATGAATGAGAAAGCTTCAAAATGTGATTTAAAAAGTGATCTTGAAAATGATTCATTGAATAAAGTCTTGCAAAATGAATTTGGAAAAGATTTTCTGAAAAAGGATGTTGAGAAAGTTTTGTTGAAAAATGATTTGAAACAAGATTCAAAAACTTCTTATGTTGAAGAGAGTTCAAAAGAAAATTCTGAAAAAGTTTTTGAGAAAGCTCCATTTCCAGACGCCTTGAAAGGGTCCATTTCAAAAGAAAAGCAAAAGACTAAAGCCAATGAAATCTTGGAAATGTTTCGGCAAGTGAAAGTTAATCTTCCACTTTTGGATGCAGTCAAGCAAATACCGTCTTACGCCAAGTTTTTAAAAGATCTTTGCACTCAAAAGCGGAAGAACAAAAGCCAAGCACCAAGGAAAGTGGTTTTGACCGAGCAAGTAAGCTCAATTTTGCAACACAACACTCTTCCAAAGTTTAAGGACCCCGGTTCACCCACTACATCATGCATCATTGGTGAGCATATCATTAATCGGGCACTTCTTGACCTAGGAGCAAGTGTTAACCTTCTTCCATACTCGGTTTAGGTTAAACTAGGCTTGGGAGAATTGAAACCGACGTCGGTAGTTTTGCAACTTGCCGACCAATCCATTAAAAAGCCTAGGGGTGTCATTGAAGATGTTTTGATTAAGATTGACAAATTCTTCTTCCCCGTTGATTTTGTTGTCTTTGACATGGAACCGGTTTCCAATCCTAAAAGCCAAATTCCCGTTATCCTTGGTCGTCCTTTCTTGGCAACCTCAAATGCCAACATCAATTGTAAGACGGGGGTAATGAAGATCTCTTTTGGCCACATGAAGATGAAGTTGAATATATTCAATCCAACCCCTAACTCATTTGACAAGTATGAAGAAGAGGTTAATGTTGTGGAAAAATGTCATGATCTTACTTGTGAAGAACTTGAGCTTTTAGGTAAGGCTAAAATTTCAAAGGGACCATCTTCAACATTGCATTCTAAGACCATTGTTTCAAATTCTTGCTTTGAAAGGTCATGGAAGCCCAAAAATTTAGATTGCATTAACAAAGGAACAAAATCTTCTTTTGAGTTTGACCCAACAAGTTCTTCCAAGAACCATTTGTTGGGTGGAACTCAAGATATCTCTCACCCCAATAAGGAGGGGATGCATAACAAGATCTTTGATCTAGGCTAAAAGAGCCTAATGTCTTGCTAGAGACATTAAAGACTAACAAAAGCATTCGTAGGGTGTCAAAACCCTATTCCTCCCCCATTTCTATCTTACATTTCATTTCTTGCGAAGTCTAGATACTTGTTTTTGGTTCATATGCATCAAAAGGTACTTTGGTGAGGATTGCATGAGCTTTCATATCATAATTGAGCATTTGGCCCAAGTTCGATTGATCTTAAATTGGAGTTCGATCGATCGAACTGTGGATTGCACTTAACACTTAGAAATTTTTTTGACCTGCATACAAATCACCTCTCTGTTCGATCAATCAAAAGTATTTCAAGATCGATCGGAAGTTCTTCGATCGATCCAACTATCCTGTTCGATCGATCTTGAGTTTTGACACTTAGAATATTTTTGAGCCTGCAGAACCTGCATATTTCATCTATCTGTTCCATCGTTCGAATCCATTCCGAGATCGATCATAGAACATTCGATCGATCCAACTTCATAGTTCGATCGATCTCCAGTTCCAACACTTAGCCAAATTTTTGAACCAAAAACCTGCATATTTTTCGTTCTCTGTGTGATCGATCGAACTTTTGTTCTGATCGATCGAACTTTTGTTCTGATCGATCTCAGTTTTCATTTCATTGTTTAACTTTGTTTTTGACTTTTCAAATTTCAAAAATCCAAAAAAATTATTTATTTATTTTTTATTTATTTATTTTATTTTCAAAAAATACCAAAAAGATTTTATTTTATTTTTCAAAAATCCAAAAACATTTTCCATTTTTCAATTTTAACTTTTAATTTTAGTTTTTAATTATTCAAAAATAAAAATAAAAAATTTCCAAAAATACTTTGAAGAAAGAAGTTCGGTCGATCTCAGTTGAGATTCGATCGATCGAACTCTGTCGGGAATGTTTTTAAAAATAGATCTGAGAGTTGTGAGATCGATTCCAAAGATCGATCTCAACTCTCTCAAACCCTAACCCCATCTTTCTCTAGTCGCCGTCACTGTGCACCATCGTCTTCACCATCTCCGGTGAGATCCAAGTTCAAAATATCTCTCTCTCATCTCGGATTCACCCCTTCGCATCTCATCTTCTCTCTCTCGATCTTGGGTAAGATCCGAATCCCTCTCATATTGATTCAAGCTTCGATTACTTTATTTCATGTTTTAGATGTCATACCCGTGTTGTTTTAGTGCTTAATCCTCCATTGATGAAGCTTCGAAGCATTATATATATGTGTATATATATGTGTATATATTTGTATATATTTTATGATTTTTGATTTGATTTAGGAGTATGGGCCATGTTTGGGTGATTGTTTTTGTTGATTTGTTATGTTGTAGGGCCCACGAACACGTTCGTGTGGGCCCCGTGCTTCCATCGTCACAGATCTGAGACCTTTCAGTTTTTGCATCGTACAGTTATATCGATCGAACTTGTGTCCTGATCGATCTAAGTGAGATCGATCTCACTTACTTTTGATCGATCCAACCTTTGTGATCAATCTCACTTCTTTTTTCGATCAATCGAATTTCACAGATCTCATACACACACTTCATTCATCATCTTTTGCATTCATGCTATCTTCTTTATGCCCAATGCCTGTGATATTCCACATTGGACGCATTTCATACTTATATTGCTTTGCATGATCCATATACTGTCACCTACATAGATTCATGTCATATATGTTTTGTCTATCTTATTTGACATGCATATTTCTATATTGTGCTTTTAATTCTTTATCTTGGCACTAACTTCCATTGTAAGTTTTTATTTTTCTTTTACAGGCCATGCCGAGGACAAAGACTATTGCCAACAGGCGACATGGACCTCCGAGACATCAGAGATAGTAGAGGCATGTCAGGCCTAGGATAGAGGAGCCAGCAGAGCCCTCTCTTACTCAGGAACCGGTACAGGCTACCCCACCTCAGTCACCATCTCATGAGACTGAGGATGATCATATTCCATCTACTTCTGCGGCTCGGCCTGCATTTACACCATTTCCATCTCCACCACATCAGCCAGCTCAGCCAGTTCGAGAGCGTGATAGGCCTATGCCTAGATATGGGAGTATGACAATAGACCATGAGTCACTGTTTGATATAGATTTCTTCTCCAGATCAGTGCTGACCCGATCAGCTTACCATGACATTATTCAGAGGGGCCTTGCAGCTATTCTTGTCCCAATTATTGACCCAGTCTATCCGAGGCTAGTCCGAGTGTTCTTCCAGAACCTCTGACCGTCCCCGCATCACAGGGCAGAGTTGGTTACTTCTATTGATGGCCACCAGATTACTATCACTGTGGACACACTTTCCAGATCATGCCATTGTCCACACAGATGCCCTCCGGAGCTACAGGAGCTATACCCGAGGCTACACAGGCCTTCTTATGGCGACATGGCAGTTTTTTTGATAGGTCACCATGCTGATGGCGAGACTTTCGCCACCCGCACATATCTTCCAGATGACCTGTGGTTTATTGATTCCATTCTCTTTCGGAATATTTATATGTCTGGCCACAAGATATAGCGGCAGGGAGACTATCTGACAGCCCTCTAAGCATTTTATACAGGCCACTGGGTATCTATCCCCGCGCTCATCTGGAGCATGATGAGGAAACTATATGATGAGTATATCAGCAAGAAGAAGCCCGAAAGGACTAAGTCTCTTCCTTTTGGCCATCTCATCACCCATATATTGATTGATCATCGCTATCCATTTCATCCTCAGGAGTATCCTGAGAGAGGTTCATGTTTCTTCGTGAAGAAGGATTGGGACAAGAGTTATAATGCCATTATCACGAGACTGCAGGACAACGCAGTAGTGGCTGCAGATGAGCTCGAGGATGTAGAGGCAGAGGCAGCAGCAGATCTAGCAGCGGACGACGCACCAGTCGATCCGGCTGCCGAGCATATGGACATAGATTTAGAGCGACCTGCAGATGATGCAGAGCAGCATTCTCCAGCTAGGTCGCCAGTACATGAGGAGGAGCAGACCCAGGATCTTTCTTCTGATTTTTCTATACCTGAGTCTCCCGATCAAACCCCTGGCTTTGGAGTACGCCTGCAGACTCTTGAGGATACTGTTACTACTATTCGATTTGATCTTACAGCCCATAGATCTGATTTTGTGGCACACCGAGCTGATTTTGCTACTTTCCGCACGGAGGTCATGACTATACTTTGAGATCCATCCAGAGATATTCACGGAGCCCGACCTACCTCATCATCCTGAGATCCCAGTTCTTTATGATCATTCTCTATACTCTATATATCATTTTTGCAGCCAGTTTGTCGGCTTAGATCTTTTGATGTACCAGTACTTTATTTCATTTATTTATACTTTTATTATGGATGTCATATGATTATGTTCTTATATCTGTATGCTTGACTCTATCAGGTGCATCCCAGTGACTTCAGTGAGAGAATGCTACACAATTTTTCAGGACTACCCTTATACCTCTCTCACGCTTTTATTTGTTTATCCCATTTACACTTGCATGTCCACTGTGCACTGATTATCCCATTTTGTTATCTGATGAGTTTATCCAAGTGCCATCTTTTTAGGACCATAGTTTATCCCAAGTTTGGGGGGGCCATGCCACCCACTTCGGATACTTCAGTCTCGATCATTCTTGCTTAGTTGCACTGGTATACTCTTTCCTTTGTTCTCTTTGCACATTAAGGACATTATGCCATTTAAGTTTGGGGGAATAGTGCTTTGCAGTATTTGCTTTGAATTGCATATCTTTTCAGCATGACTTGTGTATTTGAGGGATATATCCATAATTGGTCCATAACTAGCTATGATTTTGATCTTTTGAGGACTATATTGTTTAAAATTTAAAAATTGCTCGACTTGAGAGTCCAAGACTCCTTGTATGCCTTATGGATGCCATTTAGGAGTAAATTTTTTGAAAGATTGATATCTTGCTTGCTCTTGTGGTCCACATCATCCTGATTTTGTGATTGTTTTGAGATTCACTCTAGTTTTCTACACTAGCACAAGTGCACACTACCATTCGTTTGTGGGGTACAAGCTTTGTTGATTATTGAATTGGTTATATCCCAATTGGGCTAGTAGTGCATTGAAAGCTTTCATTCCTGATAAAGGTGAATAACAACCCCTTTTCACTAAGTAGCCAGGATTCTAGCCTCATCTAGCATTGACCTTCTCGAGCCGAAAGGTGGAGGGCCCAAACTCTAGGTTAATAATTGAACTTGCTTGATTTAAAAATAAAAAATATAAAAGAAAAAAAGAAAGAAATAAGAAGAAGCAAGCAAGCAATAAAAAAGTGAGGACTTCTCCCAAAAGGTGAGAAGTGGGAAATGATTAGATGGTTGTTGTCTTGATTTGTAGCCTAGTTGATTTGAGCTTGTAAGTCCGTAGGGGTATTTGAATGCCTAATGCCCTAAAGCCGTCTGGTTTGGGAGTCATTGACCTAACGCTCGATCTCATGAATCACAAGAAAGCTTAATAGATCAACACATTGCACTATGCTTCCATCTTTGATCCTATAATAAAAAAAAATAAAAAAAAAATCGAGTGAAAAGAATAAGCGCACCTAGAACAATAAGCTTTAATAAAAGGTCCACTTTTTGTCTTGATGATCGGTACTAGATTTGTGTGCTAGTTTGAGGGTAAGGATGTGATCATTTCTTTAGTTGGCTAAGATAGCAACATATTTGATGCCGGTCCACTCAAAAGGATTCTAGAGTTGTTTTAATTTGCATGATCATTTTCTTGATGTGTGGAGGACCATACTTGCTTACTTGATGTTGAAATTTTGGGAGATTGCTTAGAAATGTTTGAAAAATTGCATACTTGAGGTAGTTTTCTCCCAATGCCTGTTTGCAATATTGGTGCCTCTTTTGAAAGAATGAGCTTAATGTTTGTGGGTATCATTTTTGGAAACCCTCACGAGACTTCACTCATCCACTAGGGGTAACCTAGGGGTTTAAAAGACTTGTTGCATGTGCTAAGTGCAATCGTATTTCCTAAGAAAGTGGCACTATCATTTTATTGTTTTTCGATTATACTTGTATAGTTGTTCATTTCATTCCTTTACTTTATAGTTCATTGCTAGGGACTAGCAATATTTAAGTTTGGGGGTGTGATGAGCACTAAAAAGTGCGTATTTAAACCCATTAAGCTTAGGTATTCTAGAACCTTTATCTATCTTACTTTACCATTTTAGATTAATTTCGTGTTAATTCCATTTTCAGGCACTTATCCCGAAAATAAGCTAACTCAGCCAAATAAGAGCTTAAAGGGAGCAATTCTGAGATTAAATAAAGAAAGGAGCAAAGTGGAGAAAGAAAGAAGCAAAAAGGAAGAAAGGTGGTCATTCAAGATTCTTGATCGATCCAAGATGAACGTTCGATCGATCCAACATGGATCGATCTCAGCACTTCAAGATAGATCCAAACCTTGACCCAAAACAGAAAGCCCAAATTTTGATCGATCCAACAATATACTTTGATTAATCGAACACCTTGGTCCTCATCCAAATGATTGATCTTATCCACAGTTGTCCACCCATCTACCACTTTTGTCCTTTTCTCCATAAATATCTTCAAAATATCTCGGAGTTGTCTTTTCCCAAAAACCTCACCCAGTTGGATCGATCCAGCCTTAGTTCGATAGATCTTAGCCAAGTTTGATCGATCCAAGTACAAGGTTCGATCGATCGAACTTCCTCCGGTGCGAATAAGTTAAAATCCCAGCTCACTAAAGTTATCCTCTCTCCAATCATTAGAGAATATTGGGTGCACGACCCTAGCTCATTTGGTGTGTCACTTGACCTACCTATAAAAGGAATATGATGCACTTTTTGAAGAGATACAAGAAATACATGAGAGATAGAAGAAATACATGAGAGATAGGATTCTAGAGGGAGGCAAGTCTTAGTGTAGAAGAAAAAGAGGAGAAGGCTAGAGACACCATTGGAGAGTTCTTCATCAACAAGGAGCAGATTTCATCCATGGAGCTTGCCCTTGAGGATTGGAGGAGCATCACCATGAGTGGCTAGACATCCTCTTGGGGCTAGAGTTAGCCCCAAGCATGCTTTCTTTACCTTAATCTTATGTATTATTGAGGGATTAGTGTTGTAAAACTTGGCCCTCGCCTTAATCAATTGCACTCTCTTAAGCTCATGGTGAGGCGACACGCCCAACAAAGAGAACAACAGCTCTATATCAATGTGAATATCTCAGAACAAAAGCTCTGAATGATGGTCTGAAAAATGGTCAATAAAGTCGTAGCTTTTCTCTCTCTGTTTTGGCTATACAAGCTTGTGTAGGAGAAGATGATTGATTGTTCATAACAAGAGCTTTCTCAAAAAGTAATACCAGAACAAAAGTTCTGTAGAATGGTAAAGCGAAAGCTCTCTTGGATGCACGAAAATGGCTCTAACCGCTTTGTCTTTTCAGGCTCAAGCACACCCCTTTGCCGACATCTATTCTCAGCATATATAACACTTCCTTTGTCAACATAGCCGTTGTAAACCCTCCTCTAGATTAAGACATATCAGTGCTTCATTAGGCAGAGAAACTTCATTTGATAGAGAAGCCTTATTTTGGCAGAGATGCTTTGTGCATTGGGCTGACATCTAATTTGGTTTTATGTATTTGGCCCTTTCAAGAACATATAACTGTTGACTTCAAGAAAGAAACAATTCAACACTGCTAAGGAACAGTCAATATATCAGTATGCACATGTGAAATGATCTGCAAAAGTATAATCTGAATCACGGGTTGAAAGATGAAATAACAAATCTGTTTGACCAATAAGGAAGTCGACTTAGTTGAGAACTAAATCGGCTCAGTTCAAAAACAAGTCAGCTTGATTCAGAATTGAGTCGGCTGAGTTGTGTTTTCAAGATTCTGAAAGTGAAGAGCCTCGGTCTGACTTAGTCGGCTGGGTTGAGAAAAGAGTCGGCTGAGTTGAGAATAGAGTCGGCTGAGTTATCAATTGAGCCGGCTGAGTTGTATTTTGATTTTGATGAGCCTCGGCCTAACTTA
Organism: Cornus florida; assembly: GCF_030987335.1. Classification (NCBI taxonomy): domain Eukaryota; kingdom Viridiplantae; phylum Streptophyta; class Magnoliopsida; order Cornales; family Cornaceae; genus Cornus; species Cornus florida. The sequence goes on along the minus strand of NW_026775574.1, from coordinate 51,660,102 downwards.
GTCGACTGGATTGGTGATTGAGTCGGCTCAATTGTGAACTGAGTCGGCGGGATTGCTAACTGAAGCTTATTTTCATTGAAAACATTTAAGTAAATGTCTTTATATGTCCATTTACTTTAAGTTTACAATGTAAATAAGGAAGTACCCCCATTTGGATTTAATAAAAAATATAAGAAAATTGAAATCGAACTAAATTAAAATGTGAAAATTCAGTTTTAGTTCAAATTTGGATTTTTGACAGTTTTAGTAAAAATGAATCCTTATGTAGACCAATGTAGACTTGGTCAAAAAATCTGATAAAATCAGTTTAGGCTAGTTGAAGTATAAGGAGTAATTACCGGGAAAAATTATCTTGAAAAAATGTTTTCTTCAAAAATCCATTTTTCACACTTAGCCAAAAATACAGTTTTCATGATGCGCATACAAGGGTCCTAAAGTCCGTTACCAAGTCATTGTAATGAAGGCTCCATATGCCTTAATCGTTGACCAATATGAATCATGTGATTAATGTGCATGGTCTTAGCATTTCTAGCACAAGTGATGAGTTCTTTCTAAGCTTATGCAAGTTTGAACTAACTCATTCTTTTAGCAAAGACTTCTTGTGTCAATTATATGAATGAAGTGCATAGTCTATTGCTAATGGATATAGGAGCATATGAATGATGTAATGATGGGAGTCGTTGGCTAAAAGCTTGTTACATAAGGGGTTTAGGTTACCTAGATTACTTGAACAATTAGGTCCGGAGGGGTGTTTTATCACTTAATGCCCTAAGATCGTCTGGTCTGGGAGTCATTGTCTTAAAGTTCATTACATGGGTGATTTAGAAAGCTTAATAGACCTGAACATTGCACAGTATCCTTTTTGAAAAGATACATACCTTGAAAAAAGAAAAAATAATAAATGCTGAATATTTGCATATTCGAGCCCCTAAATATACATATGTTAAGGCCTAAAGTGATACTTCTATCCATAGTTAGACTGATTTATGTTTAATGTGTGTTTATAGGTACTTTCCTAGAGAAATGGTTAAACCTGGGATTTTATGATGAAAAAACTGATATCGAAGCTTACAGAGTCGTTGCCGGTCATTCAGAGTAAGCTGAGAGCTTAAATGGTGAAGTTTAAAGCAATTCAATATCCAAAGGTCGAGCCTAAGTCTTGAGGCTCGAGCCCTATAAGTCAAAGAAGAAAACTCAACAAGGCATTAAAGCATGAGCCTTGTACTTCCAGGCTCAAGCCTTAACATGGGGTGCTCGAGCCTTACCATAGGGTGCTCGAGCGTTGACCCTTAAGCTCGAGCACAAGGCGTCGGAATTTGAAAAGTTGATTTAATGAAGAACCAATCTCTCAGGGCCTCATGCCTCACCCCAAGGATCGAGCACCATTCCCTAAAGCTCGAGCCTTGAGTACCAAAAGCTTGAGCCTAGTACCTAGTGCTTGAGCCCATGAAGCTTGGATCGAGCAATGTTAACAAAGATAAAGCCTGAGAATATTCTAAGTGTTGAAGAAAAAGACGCTTCAAAAAATAATAGAAAAAATTTGGCTATGTATCAAAGTGAAGATCGAGCACCAACCCTTAGAGCTCGAGCATCAATCCAGAGAAGCTCAAGCCTTATTCCTTAAGCTTGAGCTTGAACCTAAAGCTCGAGCCTTTGTTCTTAAAGCTTGAGCCTTCCATGACATGTCAGATTAAGTTATGGGATTTCTCTCTTTACAAGTTGTATCTCATTCCAGATGGGCTAGAAAACCTAAAAGCCCACCAAGCCTTTATTTTCTTTTTTAAAAGAAGGCACAAGTCTTGATAGAAGATGTCCTTTTTTTCATGTTATTTTTGAAGGCTAATACTGTAGTGGTGGCTTTTAGGGTTTCCATAACCTTAGAAGGTGAAGATCCTAAGAAGAGAAGTGCCATCCGTGACGATGGAGACATCTTTGACACAAATGATATTTGACATCGTCATGAGTAGCTAATTCCTCTCTTAGGGCACTGACATAACCCAATCTAGTATTATGGTTTGATTGTTCTTAACTCTGGGATTATTTTAATGTATATTATGTTTTGATTATATGACTATGAGCAATTGAGACAACTCAATTGATTTTCATGCTTTAAATAGATTACAAACTGTTATTACCTTGTCTTAGATATAATTGTTTGTTTTCTATTCTCAACCTATCTTATTGGACGGTATCTGGCAAAGCCCTGCTGGACATGAGAATAGAGGTCGTATAATGGTGTTCTAACTTTTTTTATAAAAGAATGTTTTCATAGTCTATGCTTAGGAAATATAGATTATTTGCAAAGTAGTTAAAGTAGTTAGAGTAGGTAGGTGGATAGTCCATGCTAACTGCAGATAGGTTATAGTTAACTGAATTTTATAAAACATCTTTCCTTAAAACCCGAATTGAACGAATGTTATTGAGTTCAATTTATTTACAAACATAATTTGTTAAATTCCCAGAGTTGATGTAATTAACCATAGTATGATGATTGTGGTGAAGTCAAAGTCCTAAGATTTCTCTCTTTGATTACTTAGTTTAATTTAGTTTAATTTTATTTCAGTTGTTGATCGTGACAATCAATCAAAAAATTTCACCAGTTACCTGTAAACCATTAGAATTAAAGTAAAGCCTGAACATAAATCTCATCTCCCTGTGGGTTCGACATCCTCTTTAAATAGGGCTATAGTATACGGAATCGTTCTATTGCGAGTGGTAAAATTAGACATGACATGCGTGCCATTGACAAGCCATCTTGACACCTAGCATCCGGACGCCTACCTGCGAATTATTATGCAGATTTGAATTTTTAGTTATTTTTCTCTCTTCTCTCCACTTGAATGCACGAATAATGAGGGGGATTTTGACTAATTTTGGCTTAGGGGGTTATATATACATCTCTACATTGTATTTGAAAAAGGTCATATCATATATCATTTGGGAATTCAAATTTTATAATTTTCTAGAGAGAGAAAGTGAGGAATAGGTATGGTTCTTGAGTGTTCTTGGGCGTAGCTTCTATAGAGCTGAAGATGGAGGCTTCCTCTTCAACTATTGGAGCTTCAACCACCACCAGGATGAGCTAAAACCCATCATAGGGGATTGAGGTAGCCTGATCAAAGTAATCATGTAATTTATGTAATTTAATTTGGGGAATAATATTGTATGTGATGAGTTTCATGAATAAAAAGTAGATTTGTGTTCAATTTATGTAATACATTAAATTGATGTATGATCTGGGCAGAATGTTTATATATAAATATATACACCGTGTACTTCTTGTCTTAGAGCTAAGAGTATATATTTATACTCTTAATATCTTTATAGTGCCAATGAAGATTGATTGAATGAAATAGGATTATAGGCATGTTATGCATGAATTTAGATAGATTATGCCAATGGAAGATGGACCATGTTACACCCCTAGATTAACGTAGTAAAGTGGATGGTCTAACCCAACCAAAGATAGTATATGCTTGAGAATTGATTTCCTGTGCTAAAACTTGTAATTTTAAGACCTTGATAGGCCATGACTAAGGAAGATGGCTCATACCACAACCTAGTTTAGGTGCATGAACAATGCCAACCGCAGATGGGTTATGTTTAGTCATGAATTGCATCATTTTCAAGAAAATTATTGGAGTCGGTAATGCTTCTACACTTTATCATTACATGTAGTTGTTCCGCCAAGTTATTTACATTAAAGCATGATTACAAGGTCTTGGTGAACTCAATTCCCTAGCTTCCCTTTAATTGTAATTTTAATCTTTGAATTTGATTTATTTTTATTTAATTTTTATGCAAGAGACAAACAAAGAAACAACTCTTCAAACCATTTTGTGACATTAACAAACTAGAAACTAGTCTTTGAAATCTGATTGCCAAAAGTTTCGCATTCTTTGTCAATTGATATCCCTACTTAGCCGCTTTCTTCATGAATTTGTGCTGGTCGGTGGTTTTATAATTGACGACGCACCTAGGGTTCAATGGTTGTATCCTAAGTGATGGTTCACAAATGTGTACCACTTAAAAATACCATTTATAACAATAACACATTCATCATTGCAGATTAATGCTATAGTAGGGGGTTGTCAAACCACAAGGATTGCTAGTTTATGGTAAACAGAATTGTAAAATTACTTCCTAATTTGATAACAGAGATGATAATTCAATTGGTTTGTCACTTAACCTACGAATTTAAATTTCATAAAATAGTAAATAATGTATTTAGAATGGATTGAACTTATAAAGAGAAGGCTAGGGAATTGACTTCACCTCAACCTCATAGACATGTTAAATTGCACTCAACCTGGGGATATACAATTATATATATAAAATGATGTGTAGAAGCATAAAACAATCACAACATCATTAAGAAGATCATACATTTTAGGACTAAGCATAACCCATCTTTGGTTAGCGTGGCTCATCCACCTAAGATAGGTTGTGGCATGAACCATCTTCCCTAGGCATGGCTTATCAAGATCCTTCAATGGTGTGTTGCAGCACATGAAATCAATTAAATATCATAGATTATCTTCAGTTGGTATGGACCATCTACCTAACTACATTAATCTAAATTTATAGCATGGCCAATCTTCCTTAAGCATAACCTATAAAAATACTCAATTACATGCCAATATAACCATTTCATAAATTCTTTCCCATTGTCACTATAGGAAATCAAGTGTATAATTGTGTCAATATGGTTTCTAAGACAAGATAACAAATCAAGACAAATATATATTCAATTAATAATCACATACATCAATTCAATGTAAATACTTCTAATTTATAAAACTGAATATATACAATAAAAATCCCCAAATTGAAACACAAATTAATACATGTTTACTTGTCTAGGTTACATCAACTCCCTAGAAAGGAAGTTAGCCTCTCATGGATATGGCAGCAACCTGCAGGATTGAAGAAGAGAAGAAATTCTCTCCTTTCCCCATTGTTGCAAAACTCAGCCAAGAACCCTAAGAAAATCCTCTCCCTCACAATATCTTTTCAAAAACCAAAACTAACTAACTTGATACAAGCCTTTTCCCCTCCTTTATCCTTACATGAGTTTCCAAATAAAATAATTCGTTCAAAATTTGAATTTTTGCTTAAGATAGAATAAAATCAGACTTAATTAAAATGAGGGCCCGTAGCCTTGCGTCCAAACGCGAGGTCCTGATGGTTTAGCGTCTGGACGCCAAATCTTGTGTCCGGACACAAGGTTCTGAAAGGTGGTGTCCGGATGCCAGTTCTTGCGTCTGGACGTGAGGCATCCTTCTTTGGCTTCTTCTTCTTTCTTTAGCTCTGGTTGCATCCATCGCCTATTCAGGTCATTTCTCCTTGAAAACCACTTAATATGTAAGCCCGATATGACTTTTGCTCCAAATACCCTTAAAACCTTATTCTTATTCCATTTTAGCAATAAGACTTGCTAAAACATAAAAATATAGTTAATCTATATACATAGATCAAAAAATGAACTTAACTAATGCAATTAAGGGCGCTTAAATATGCAATAGTTGACGCTTATCAGACTCCCAAACTTATATTTTGCTAGTCCCTTAGCAAAATAAAATTGAAACACAGACTTCTCTTCTTTTGTGGAAGTGACGATTGCATTTAGCATATGCAACAAGCCTTTTAAACCCCTAAGTATCCCTAGAGGACGAGTGAAGTCTCGTGAGGGTTTACCAGAAATGATACCCATAACACTAAGCAACAAGGCTCATTTTAGTGTATAGTGAAAGATATGACTTTGGGAAAAAACTCTAACAAGAAAACTACAATAGATATGCATACAATGACATCTCAAAACAATATTCAATTCCCAGCATTCATGCATCAACAAACTAGTCCTCATACATGATCTTCAACAACTCATTTATAATAGAATTTCATCTTAAGTTCCTTAGAAGTGAACTGAAATTTCATTTTCTTTTAAAATGCACTTTTAACCCTTTTATGGTTCATTCAACATTTTCCCATCCTTAATCTATCTTTGGAAATCATAATCCAAGGCATGCATTTATTTGAACATATTTTGTGGGTTTTTTTTTTCTTTTCCTTTTTATTTTTTTTATTATTTTTTTATTTTTTTATTTTTTTTATGTATGACCTATGCAATGTCCAAGTTCCTTAAGCTCTCTAATCATCCCATGTAACAAGCATTGAGCCAACGACTCCCAAACTAGATGGTCTTAGGGCGTTAAGTGTAAAGACACTCCTAAGGGCGTAATGACTCGGAATGGCTAGGCTACGAACTTAAACTAATCATACATCTTACATTCTTTCCTTGTCTTCCTTTTTAATCAGTTGACATGTTGAAAGAATGCAATTTTATTCATTTTTTTTATGCCAAGGATTATTTCATTCATCCGACTTACTAATTTAGGGCGTCAATTAAGTAAAATCATAAGGAAGGGAATGCAATTTTTGGTGTGCTCAATGTGCATCGTGAAGTCACTTAGAGATGAAAGACTCCAAAATATAACATTTAAATTATAAAATAGACCTTTTTCATTTGAACAATCATGCTAGCAACTTTCAATCATTCGTTGATATCATATATAATCATACTGGTTGTATTAATCACATAAATTCCCCCCCCCCCCCAAACTTAGTTCCAACAACACCAAAAATCATTTGCCTAAACATATAATTTATTTATTTATTTAACATATTAACAATAGAAACACATCTAACAATGACAATATACATATGAATAGTTAACCCTCAACATCCCCAAACTTAAATGATACATTGTCCTCAATGTATGAAAACAAGTATAGAAACTAAGCATGAATAGAAGTGTAAAAAGAGAGAAACTACCGAGTGCTTGATAATAACTCTAGTGCAACCAGTCGCATTAAAAAAACTAAATTTCGCTCCCCCAAACTTGGACCTGATAATTTGTTCACAAAAACTTGGTACCAAGCATAAAAGTATAGACATATATAAAGATATAAATATGAATTAATATGTCATATTTTATTCAAAACCAGGAAAGAAAACCAAAATAGGTGCACATCAAAAAGTGCACCCACAATTATCATGCCAAATACGGCCCAAATCCAAACATTATTTAAAACACACAAAGCAGAAATAAATAGCATGAACTATAAAAAAACTAAAAAGAAAAACAATGCTCAATGCTCCATAAAGGTGGAAGAAGATGGACCCGGACCGGCACCACCATGGTCAATAAGTGACTGCATCATTGCCTGCAGAATCTGCTGTCCTTCTCTTGTCTCCTGACAAAATTCTGTAAGAGTGCCCTCCATGGTACTGACCTGTAGCTGAAGAGCGTCAAGCCTGGTGTTAAGAGAGTCATACTTACAGGTGGCATTGGACCAGCAGGTGCAGGGTCATCATGCTCAGCCTCCAAAGGAATAGTCAGATCACCCCAATTGAACTCATCACCGATTCGTAGTTGTCTACCCTTTTTTCAATTGAGAACTACTCTTCTTCCATTCAGTGAGATTATATTGATACACATCCTCCAATTTCTCCTCACTCCAACGCACCATGAGTCCCTTTTTCTTTAGCATTTTAGTGATCAAATAAGGAAATGGAAATGCCCATGTCAAAGCATCTACTTGCTTCACAATGAGTTCACGATAGAGTTTCAGGATTTAATCCCAAATGAGTTGTGGAACACAAAACCAATACCCTCTTTCCGCAGCATAAAGTGTAGTCAGAAAAACACCCTTCCTTTCTGAATGCCTAGCAACCGGAAAGACATTCTGAATAAGGATAGAGTCTAAAAACCAAATCCGGCATGGAATGTAGGACTTGTTGGTGCTTATTGTGTGACGATGTGTAAAGCTATTGTAATAAATTTCACACATAGTGTCCGGTAAAGTAATTGTGTCTGGACAAATGCTATAGATGGGCTCTTGTCATCATTTAAGGGAAAAGTCATAGGAACGTCCCAAGCTGTGGCAATGTCATTGATGGTGAATGCAAAAGGCGTGCCATCAATTGTTGTCCATATCACATTTGGCTCGGCGCAAGAGTGTGACATGTTGGCTTAAAATTGCCGGATGATCCGCGGAAGGAAAACACGAGCGCATGGCTTAAATAAAGCTTCAAGACCACGATTTTTCAACTCTAAAACAGACCAAACCATTTTCGGATGGTCTTAAAATTCATGCTCAATTATGAATTCGGTCTCATATTCAATGGGCCAGTCAGTCCAATCCTAGGTAGAAGTGTCCTCAAAAGACCCCTCGAAAGTGAGAGGGCACTTAGAAGCGGAGGAAGAGGCCATTTGAGTGAAGGAAGTTGGTTTAGGAATTTTATCAAACACGTGGTGTGCAAGACTGAAAAGTAAAGAACACTTATGAATATTAAATTATTTGAATCCAACAAGCATGAATTTAGAATTAAAGCACAACAATTCGTCACTTAAAAACTCAATCTCCCTCAAAATCAAGTTCTAATCTCCATGGTATATTCAAGAATTGAAGGATGGAAGATGAAATAACTTACCTCAATTTGGAGATTTAAATCTTGCCTTCTTTGATGGATTGATGATAATAGAAGAGGAAGATTTCATGATTAATGGAGATGCAGAAAGTGAAAAATAAATTTGAAAAGGTGAGGAAGGTAGGGTTAGAAGGTGGGATACGTATGTTTTGAAGATGGAAGGGAGGAAGTGCAATTGTATAAGGAAGGGATCAATTTATAAAAACAAAGCTGGGCTCGGGTTCCTCCAATTGGGCCTTCGCGTCCGGATGTGAGGCATGGCGTCCGGACGTAGACTGTAACTGAACGTGATTTCAGCAATGATAAGGCTCGGGAGTGATATATGTAGAATGGTGTCTAGATGCCGGAGGTGATGTCTAGACGCGGGATACAGTAGGTAATGGCATCTAGACGACAGAAGTGGTGTCTGGTCGCGGAAGCTCCAGGGGTTGGCGTCTGGACACGAATGTGCCCAGTGCCTTTAATGGATTGTTACTTGAAGACTCATAACAATGTTACCAAAACCTTTTAATAATTGTAAAAACTCAAGATAACCACTGGAATGGAAATCTAAATGATTTTTGAAGAATGCAAAGTGGAGTTTCTACCTAGGCATTTTTAGAGATTTTTGGTTCACAGTAACAAGGAAATAAGGAAGCTTGGGATAGAAATAATTGCTTTCTTTGAGTGCTAAATTTAACGTCGATAGCTAGACGTTATGGGAATCCTTCTAGTCCTCATAAATTGGATCCAGCAAGATAATGTAATCCACATATCCGACCGGGACTAGGTTGTCAATGTAAGGCTTAAGCAACTGACCACTAACCTTAAAAAGATTCCCATTCTTCGGGTCTTACAGCTCAACTGCACCATAGGAGAACATAAAATTGATTAGAAAAGGACCTTCCTAGCGTGATCAAAGCTTTCCTGAAAAGAGTTGTAATCGGGAATTGAAAAGCAAAACTTTTTGACCTGAAGCAAAAGACTTATTAATGATATGTTTATCATGGAATGCTTTAGTCTTTGCTTTATAAATTTTGGCATTTTCATAAGCCTCATTCCGGATTTCTTTTAGCTCATTGTGCTGCAATTTTCTGTTAGAGCCGGCCTGATCAAGATTAAAATTAAACCGCTTTATGGCCCAAAAGGCTCGATGCTCTAATTTAACCGGAAAGTGGCATGCCTTACTGTAAACAATCCGGTATGATAAACGCAGTTCGGTAGGCCCAAAGCGTATCGTTCAGTCGTAATGACCAATCTTTGCGGTCCGGTCGAACTGTCTTTTTAAGAATATGCTTGATTTCCCGTTTGAGACTTCTACTTGACCACTCAATTGAGGATGGTAAGGCGTGGTAACCTTATGATTGACAGAGTATTTAAGTAGAATAGATCGAAGATAATGATTGTCGAAATGAGATCCTCCATCACTTAATTGTTCCCGAGGTGTGCCAAACCGACTGAATATATTCTTTTGAATAAACTGGACAACTACAGTATGGTATTGGTTATGGTCGCCTCAGCCTCTATCCATTTACATACGTAGTCCACTGTTAGGAGAATGTAAAAATAACCATATGAAGATAGAAATGGTCCCTAAAAATCTATTCCCTAGACATCAAAGATTTCGATAATTAGAATGGAGTTCAATGGGATCATGTCCCTTTTAGACATGGCCCCAAGCTTTTGACATCGCATGCAAGACTTGCAAAAGTTGTAAGCATTCTTGAATAATGAAGGCCAATAAAATCCACTCTGAAGGACTTTAGATGAAGTCTTTTCGGCACTGAAATGTCCTCCACATTCAAGAGTGTGGCAGAATTTCAAGATATTTTGGACTTCGGATTCAAGAATACATCTCCGGATAATTTGATCCGGGAAATACTTGAACAATTCCGGGTCTTCCCAAAAGAAATTTTTTATTTGAGCGAAGAACCGGTCTTTCTCTTACTTAGACCATTTTGATGGAATTTTTCCAACCGCAAGATAGTTGACAATGCCAGCAAACCAAGGAGGCGACACATAAAAAATCTGGAATAGTTGCTCATCCAGAGAGGAATCATGAACTGGAGAAAAATCATAAGTGTTCTTAATAAGAAGCCTAGAGATATGGTCTGTAACTATATTATCAGCTCATTTCTTGTCTTTAATCTTAATGTTGAACTCTTGGAGTAAGAGTATCCAATGAATTAGTTGAGGTTTGGTCTCTTTCTTTGCAAGTAAATGTCTTAACACGGCATGATCCGTGAAGATAATGACCTTGGATCCAATAAGATATGAATAAAATTTATCCAAGGCTTAGACAACTGTTAGCAACTCTTTCTCAGTTGTTGTATAATTCATTTGAGCATCTAAGAGGGTCTTACTAGCGTAGTAAATAGCATAAGGAGTTTTATCGACACGTTGGCCTAAAACAGCACCTAATGCATAATCGGATGCATCGCATATGATCTCAAAGGGAAGAGACCAATTAAGTGGTTTTATGATTGGGGCAGAAGAGAGTAGTGAACGAAGCTTCTTAAAAGCTTCCAAACATGCTTCATCAAAGTTAAAATTAGTGTCCTTTTCAAGAAGATGGCATAAAGGCCGAGATATCTTACTAAAATCTTTGATGAAGCAGCAATAAAAGCCAGCATGGCCAAGAAAAGATCGAATTTATCTCACCGAAGAGGGAGGAGGAAGGCTATGAATTAATTCAAATTTTGCCTTATCAACCTCAATCCCTCTTTTAGAGATAATGTGTCCTAAGACAATCCCTTCTTGTACCATGAAATGACTCTTTTCCCAACTTAAGATCAGATTGGTATATTTGCATCCTTGTAGCACAAGTGATAATTTATGGAGACAAGAGTTAAAAGAAGATCCAAAGACAAAAAAATCATCCATGAATACTTCAAGAAAATTTTCAACCATATCAAAAAAATATAGACATCATGTATCTCTGGAAAGTGGACGGCACATTACACAACCCAAAGGGCATGCGACGATAAGCGAAAGTTCCAAAAGGACAAGTGAATGTGGTCTTCTCTTGATCTTGAGGATCTACAGCCACTTGCTTATAGCCAGAATAACCATCAAGAAAATAATAGTAACTTTGGCCAACTAACCTTTCTAGGATTTAATCAATGAATGGAAGTGGAAAATGATTTTTCCTAGTGGCAGAGTTTAGTTTCCTGTAATCAATGCACACACGCCAACTTGTGGTGGTGCGTTATGGCACAAGTTCTCCCGCTGAATTTTCAACAACGGTGAGGCTGGACTTCTTTGGAACAACTTGAGTGGGACTTACCCACTTGCTATCCGAGATGGGGTAAATGATTCCCACATCTAATAGCTTGATTACCTCTTTCATGACAACCTCCTTCATATTAGGATTCAACCGATGCTGCACCTCTCGGGAAGGTTTGGCGTCCTCCTCCAAAAGAATGTGGTGCATGCAAATAGAGGGGTCAATTCTTTTTAAATTAGCCACCGACCAGCCAATAGCTTCTTTGTGCTCTTGTAGCACCGCTAAAAAGGCTATTTTCTTGGTCCATGGAAAGATCCGATACCATTAGAACCGGAAGAGTTTTGTTGATACCAAGAAATACATACTTGAGATTAACTAGGAGCGGCTTTAACTCAAGTTGAGGTGGAGATTTCAGTGAAGGGATAAGAGGAGTGTTGAAAATTAATAGAAGAGTTTCCTTTGGCACTCTCCAAGAAGGAAAGTCCGAGATTACATTGGCTTTAAGCGAAGAATTGACTTCTCTAATAGATTGATCAATGTCGTAATTTTCAAAGTCAAAATGAGCCAAGCAAGTTTCAAGAGGATCTTGACTTAAAATAAATGGAAGAGATTCTTCAACCATTTCATCAATGATGTCAAGAGAGAAACACTCGTATTCCCCCAAAAGAAGTTGAGAAACACTAAAAATATTGAGCTTCACCTTCATATTTCCAAAAGAAACAATTAATTGAAACATTAGCCGTAGCTAAGAAAGGCCAACCAAGGATCACAGAAATATGTTTTATTGGATTATGGACCGGTTCAGTATCTAGAACCATAAAGTCTATCGGGAAATAGAAGTTGCCCACCTTAATAAGTACATCCTCAATGATACCACGAGGTTTCTTTACAGATCTATCCACAAGTTACAAGACAACCAAAATGGATTTGAGTTCTCCTAAGCTAAGCTGCAAGTATACTGAGTAAGGAATCAGATTTACACTTGATCCTAAGTCAAGGAGGGCCTTTTTTATCTCATTGTCTCCAATGACACACGAGATTGTTGGGGCACCTGGATCTTTAAACTTCGGAGGTGTATTATGCTGAATGATAGCACTTATTTGTTCAGTTAACCTCACCATTTTAGGAATATTGCTCTTAGAAGTGTGTTTTTGAGTACACAAATCTTTAAGAAATTTTGTATAAGGTGGAATTTGCTTGATGGCATCAAGGAGAGGAATGTTGATCTTTACTTGCTTAAAGACTTCAAACATTTCTTGAATTTTATCGCCCTTTTTCCCAAAATGTGTGGACTTTATGAGGCATTGAGGAAAATGAGCCTTAGGCTCATAAGATGTCTCAACATTTTGGATTGGCAGATTTGGAATTTCTGGACTATATTTCAGATTTTTTAATGAAGAAGTTGAATCCTTGGGAGCAAGAGTTTCAACTCTTTCATCAACCTTGCTATCCATAATTCTTCTACTCCGAAGTGTGGTGATTGCTTAAACTTGCTCAAGATTTGATCCACTCGGAGGAGTGATTTCATCAATTATATATTGCCCTTTCGAGTTCACCACAGGTTGAGCTGGAAGTTTTCCTATGTCCTTCTTGTGAAGCTGATTTATTGAATTAACCAATTGTCCTAGTTGAGTTTCAATATTAGCTATTGATTGAGAATGAGTACTAAACAATTGCACAGTTGATTGCATACCACTAATGGAAGCCATTATCTGCTTATTGGAATTTACTAGCTCATCTAATTGGGACTGTTGCAAAGGAACATGATTCTGATTAGAAAAATTTACATTATAGGAAGGAGGATGATAACTTGAAGAAGCTTCAAATGGTCGGTTCATGGACTAAAAATTAGATTGAGTTGATTGCCCAATACCTTGAGATGATGAATTTTGTGGGGCTTGTTGCCTCCATGAAAAATTTGGAAGATCTCTCCAACCCAGATTCTATGTATTAGAGTAAGGACTATTTCCAGGGTGAGAGAACATGGCATTAACCTATTCTGACATACCTTCAGAAAATTGCTCCGGTGTGGGATAATCTTCTGCATTATGAAAAGTGCATGTGCAATGTGCACACATAGCACTAGATGAAGAATTCTGAGAAGATGAGAGGTGTGGTGCCATAAGCTGAAAAACTTTGTGGGCTATGGCATCCCTTAAGAAGATTCTTCCCTAAGAGTCCGTGGTTGACATGGATTTGAGGGTTGACTATATTAGATGTAGAAGCTCTACAAGAACTATGTTACATAGAATTTTAACTTATGTTCGCAAGTAAAGTCCATGCATCATCTAGATTTTTGGACATAAGCATGCCCCTACACGAAAAATTGATTAATTGTCTATGTGGTTCTGTTAAATCATCATAGAAGGCTTACACCAATTACCACTTTGGAATTTAGTGGTGCGGACACTTCCTCAGAAAATCTTGAAGTCTCTCCCACGTCTCATAGAATATTTCCCCATCAATTTGGGAAAAACTAAGAATGGAATGACGCATTTGATTGGTTTTACTCACAAGATAATACTTTTTAAGAAATTCTTGTTGTAATTGGACCCATGAAGTGGTGGAACTTGCAACAGGAGAGTTCAACCAATATTTTGCTCTATCTTTTAAAGAGAATGGGAAGAAAAGCATATGAAGTGCATCTTGGGGGAAGTCCCATATCTTGATGTTGGGGCAGATTTCCAGAAACTCATCAAGATGTTTATACGGATCCTTATTATCAAACCCATGATATGTCAGAAGCATTTGAATTGTGGTAGATTTGATCTCATAATAGTGAGCCTCAACATTGGGCATGACAATGCATGATGGAGATATATATGTAGAGGGTACAAAGTGGTCCCTAAGAGTCATTGGTGCTAAATTTTCATTTTCAGCATTAACATTTTCGAGATTATCATGTTCATTAGCCATTTTGTCTACTTCAATTTCAAGTTCTCTTATAGCTTCAGGCTCCCTAAGGTTCCTTCTTTGTTACCTAAGAGTTATTTCAAGTAAAGCAATATCAATTGGTTCCTCACGATGTGGTAAAGACGATGATCTACAACCTACCATCAACTATCAATCACAACAACCCTTCACCAATACATCCACATACATTATCCCTTTCTCCTCAATTCAACAATAATAAAATTAGATTAAATTGGCCACAACAAGGACCTATGCTTTGAATAAAACAAGAAATTGCAATAGCCTCGACAAGGGCAAACAAAGATATAACAAAGAACTTCAAAAACTTACCCAAAGTCCGTAAGACTTCAAATTTCGCAATTAAATCACTTGAAAATTCTTTAGCCCCTAGCAACACAAGAACACAAAAAATATAAAAATATATATATATACAATCAAATAATGAAGTAATTTTTAAATTTTGATTACAAAACCGTATGCAATCGCCGACAACGGCACCAAAAAGTTGATGGTTCACAAATGTGTACCACTTAAAAATACCACTTATAATAATAGCACATTCATCATTGCAGATTAATGGTATAGTAGGGGGTTGTTGAACCACAAGGATTGCTAGTTTATGGCAAACAGAATTGTAAAATTACTTCCTAATTTGATAACAGAGATGATAATTCAATCGGTTTGTCACCTAACCTATGAATTTAAATTTCATAAAACAGTAAATAATGTGATTTTAATGGATTGAACTTATAAAGAGAAGGCTAAGAAATTGACTTCACCTCAACCTCATAAACATGTTAAATTGCACTCAACTTGGGGATAGACAATTATATATATAAAATGATGTGTAAAGGCATAAAACTACCCCAACCTTGTCAAGAAAATCATACATTTCACGACTAAGCAGAACCCATCTTTGGTTAGCATAGCTCATCCACCTAAGCTAGGTTGTGGTATGAATATTCCCTAGGCATGGCCTATCAAGGTCCTTCAATGGTATGTTGCAGCACATGAAATCAATTAAATATCATAGATTATCTTCAGTTGGTATGGACCATCTACCTAACTACAATATTCTAAAGGTGTAGTATAGTCCATCTTCCTTGAGCATAACCTATATAAATACTCAATTACAAGCCAATATAACCATTTCATAAATTCTTTCCCATATTCAGTTTAAGAAATCAAGTGTATAATTGTGTCAATGTAGTTTCTAAGACAAGATAACAAATCAACACAAATATATATTCAATTGATAATCACATATATCAATTCAATGTAAAATACATCAATTCAATGTAAATACTTCTAATTTATGAAACTGAATATATACAATAAAAATCCCCAAATTGAAACACAAATTAATATATGTTTACTAGGTCTAGGTTACATCAACTCCCTAGAAAGGAAGTTAGCGTCTCATGGATATGGTAGCAATCTCCAGGATTGAAGAAGAAAAGAAATTTCCTCATTTCCCCATTGTTGCAAAACTCAGCCAAGAACCCTAAGAAAATCCTCTCCTTCACAATATCTTTTCAAAAACCAAAACTAACTGACTTGATACAAGCCTTTGCCCCACCTTTATCCTTACATGAGTCTCCAAATAAAACAATTCGTTCAAAATTTGAATTTCCACTCAAGATAGAATAAAATCAGACTTAATTAAAATAGGGGCCGGTAGCCTTGCGTCCGGACGCGAAGAATGGCTACCGGACGCGAGGTCCTGATGGTTTTGTGTGCAAACGCCAAATCTTGCGTCCGGACATGAGGAACTAAAAGGTGGCATCCGAACGCCAGTTCTTACGTCCAGACGCAAGGCATGCTTCTATGGCTTCTTCTTCTTTCTTTAGCTCTGGTTGTATCCATCGTCTATTCAGGTCATTTTCCCTTGAAAACTACTTGATATGTAGGCCTGATATGACTTGTGCTCCAAAAATCCTTAAAACCTTATTCTTATTCCTTTTTAGCAATAAGACCTACAAAAACATAAAGATATAAAAATGTAGTTAATCTATGTACACATCTCAAAAAATGAACTTAACTAATGCAATTAAGGGCGCTTAAATATGTAATATTTGACGCTTATCACTAAGTCCCCCTAAAAATAAATGGTACATTGTCCTCAATGTATGTAGACAAGTATAAAAACTAAGCATACAGAAAAGGTAAAAAGAAGTAACACTACCGAGTGCTAAAGCTTGCAAGCTACACATCCAATCCTGTAGTAGATGCCAAGTGTCCTCCCCCAAAATTGTACCTAATAATCTGTCAACATACACTGGATACCAAGAATAAAAGCATAGGTATATATATAAATAGAAATCTAGAAAACAAGTCATGCTTTATTATAAACTGGGAAAGAAATCAAAATCTGTGTGCATCAAAAAGTGCACCCATAATGTCATGCCAAACATGGCCCAAAATAAACAACAATATCCAAACAACATAACATAATCGCAAATTGCAAGAAAAGAAAGCAATAAGAGCCACAAGATGCTCAATCCTACATCAGAGTGTGAGAAGAAGATGGGCATGCACCACCACGGTCAATATGCGACTCCTTCCACTTTTTAAGGTTGTATACCGCCTTCGAGGTTGCACGTAGTTCATTGCATGGAATAACAAACCCTTGATCCTTAATCATCTTTGTGATTAGATAGGGGAAAGGAAAGGACCATGCCAATGAGATTTTGGTTTGTTGGATAATAAAGTCTTTATAGACCATTAAGATTTGGTCCATAATTAAAGTGGGAACCAAAAACCAAAAGTTATTTTCAGCTGAATAGAGAGAATCAAGGAATACACCACTATGCTCTATGAAGCTAGCACAACCTCGATGAACCAAATTCAAAAAAAGGACTTTTTAGTCAAGTTACTCTCTGTGATTGTGAGATTACTATGGGCTATTTCCTTCAAAATATCCTTTAAGTCATCCAATAAGTCAAGTATATCTGGGAGTGGACCATAGAGAGGTTGACCATTTGCATCAACTGGTGAGTTGATGGGGCAGCCACATGCACTAGCAAAATCATCGAATGTGAATGTAAGCACGGTGCAATCAATGGTAGTCGAAAGTCTGGTTGATTCCTCACATTTATATGAAAGATTCTGGTGGAACTAGCGGACCAAGCGAGGATGAACCGCATAATGATATGGCTGGAATATGGATGTAAAGCCACGTTCCTTGAGATTATTGACTACCCACTTCGTGTCGGAATGCCTTCTGACGACATCTCTAATGGCGAATCTAATCTCAAATTCGAGAGGCCATTCACTCCAATTAGGAACAAATGACTCTTGAGATGAGCTAGCATTCTTTGATCCAATCTTTGGTTCCATTTGAACTTGAAAAGTTAGTTGAGGAATTTTTACGAACAAGTGGTGGGCAACACCAAGTTACCTAGTGTAAAAATATGGAATAAAGCTTAGAAAAGCCACAAAGAGAGCATACTAATAGAATTCCTCCAAGTCCCAACACAACCTCACCATCTAAATCAATAATTCCCATCCTCTTCAAACAAAATTTATGTTTGGAAGAATTGAAAAAGAAGAAAATAGAAGGGAAGACTTACCACAATGAAGAAGATGAAGTTTTTCCCCTTGTTGACAATGAAGAGATTAAACCATTGATTTGTGGGTTTAATAGAGGATGATGATGATTGGAGAATTCTATGGAAGTACAAAGATAAGAAAAATGAGCTTTAGAGAGAGGTGGGGTCGAAATATGGAGAGTATAGAAGAATAGAAAAGAATAGGGGGATAATTATATAGAGATAAGTGGAATGGGCCCCAATTCTGGGCATTAGCGTCAAGATGTAATAAGCGACTTCTAGACGCCAGATGCCATGGCCTTGCTGTGACACTCACGAAGACACTAGCTGTCTCGACGTAAGGTGGGGCGTTCGGACGCAAAATAGGTTGGGGACTATTTTTTATTCCAGCCATTTGGATGCCGCAACGGAATCCATAATTCACGGGAACACTTGGACATGATGTACTATCACTACACCCCTTAGAACAGTCAGAATCGAAAATGGACATGTTCCAAAAAGAGTCAAATTTTTGGGTTTTGGAAAAAAAATTTGCTCCCAAGAAGCATTGCATTCAGATGAAAATTTTCTAATTTTTTGGATTTTTATTTTTGCAATTTGGAGCCCAAAATGATCCTAAAAAATTCCAATTTTTGTACCACAGCCTATTTGATGCCCGAGACACCTAGTATAACCAACGAAATGAGATTAGGAGCACTTTTGTGAAAGCGCTAATTTTGAGGTTCATACTTGGGCAATTTTTAGTATTTTTTATTTTTTTAGAAGAAGAGAAAAAGAGAATAAGAGATTAGGAATTAGGAAGCTTGGGGCTCCCTAAGAATGGCAAAGTTTAATGTCGATAGCTCGACGAGATGGGAATCTCATTAGTCCTCATATATTGGATCCGTCAAGAGGACGGTCTCCACATTTCTATTGCACAATTTGTCTCCCTCATAAGGTCACAAATTTGCATCAATGCTCGGTGAAGGGATAATATAAGCAAATTTTGTCCTAAGAGATTCAAATACATCCCACAACCTAAGATTTTTCATTTTCAAATTCAAGCCATCCGGTTGTTTTTGAGATGGTATCGAGATTCCTTCATAATTAAACTCTTGAACATTCATAAGAAGGTTACTACCTTTCTCACATATATCCGGTGGTTCAACTTCGAAGTTCAGGGATTTGAATAGAAAAGTGAAAAGAGATTTATTTTCCCAAGAGAGGGATTCACTTGGTGGTTCCCACCGAGAAGACTGAAAAGTTGGATTTATACCAACTAAGATGATTGATAACAATCTTTTTACATTTATCATGAATTTTTGATCTTCAAGAACATTTTGACCTAGAATGAATGGGAGAGATTCTT
Organism: Cornus florida; assembly: GCF_030987335.1. NCBI lineage: Eukaryota > Viridiplantae > Streptophyta > Magnoliopsida > Cornales > Cornaceae > Cornus > Cornus florida. Next base: position 51,640,592 of record NW_026775574.1, on the reverse strand, counting down.
TGACCAATTCATCCGATGTGTTAAGAGTAAAGCATTCCTTTTCATCCGGAGTATGTTGAGATGCATTAAAAATGTTCAAGTTAACCTTCATATTCCCAAAAAAAATATCCATCACCTCGGTCCGGCAATTAATTGAAGCATTAGCCGTGACTAAGAAAGGCTGACCAAGGAACACAGGAATGTGTCTTTTGGGATTGAGGACCGGTTCAGTATCCAAAACCAAGAAATCTACCGGGAAGTAGAACTTGTCCACCTTGATGATTATATCTTAAATGATACCACGAGGTTGCTTGATGGATCTATCTGCAAGTTGCAAGAAAAACAAAGTGGGATTTAGTTCGCCAAAGCCAAGTTGCAAGTAAACTGAATAAGGGATCAGATTTACACTCGCTCCTAAGTCAATTAGGGCCTTTTCAATCGCGTTGTCTCTAACAACACATGAAATTGTTGGGGCACCCCAATCCTTAAACTTTGGAGGTGCTGAATGATAGCACTCACTTGTTCAGTCAACCTTACCTTCTTTGGAATATTGCTTTTGGATATGCGTTTCTAAGTGCATAAATCCTTAAGAAATTTGGCATAAGGTGGAATTTATTTTATGGCATCGAGAAGAGGATTGTTGATCTTTACTTGCCTAAAGACTTCCAACATATCCTAAATTTTGTAACCTTTGTTCCCAAAGTGTGTAGACTCTTTGACGCGTTGAGGATAAGGAGCCTTGGGCTCATAAGATGTCTCAACACTTGGGATTGGCGGATTTGGAATTTTTGAACTAATTTTCATATATTGGGGGGGACTTGAATCCTTGGGAGCAAGAATTTCAATCTCTTCACCAACTTTATTATCCACAACTCTTCCACTCCAAAGTGTGGTGATTGCATTTACTTGTTTATGATGTTGTCCACGTGGAGGAGGGAGTTCATCAGTCACAAATTGCCCTATCGGGTTTACCACGGTTTGAGCTGGAAGTTTACCCATGTCCCTTTTATGAAGTTGATTCACGGAAGTAGCCAATTGTCCCAGCTGGGTTTTAATTTTAGCTATTGATTGGAAATGCGTATTGACCAATTGCACAGTTGATTGCATGCCATTAAGGGCAACCATGATTTGCTTGTTGGTGTTCAATATCTCATCCAATTGGAACGGGTGGAGAGGAGCATAATTTGGACTTGAAAAGCTTTGATTATATAGAGGAGGACGATAGTTGGTAAAAGCTTGGAATGGTCAGTTCATGGGTTGAGCATTAAATTGATTTTGTTGCCCATGACCTTGGAATGCTGAATTTTATGGGGCCGGTTGCCTCCACAAAAAATCTGGGTGATCTCTTCATCCTGGATTGTATGTATTAGAGTAAGGATTATGTGCAGGTTGAGAGAATATAGCATTGGCCTGCTCTTGCGTACCTCTAGAAAATTGCTTCGGTGTGGGGCAATCTTCTTCATGATAAAAAGTGCTTTTGCAAGATACACACATAGCATTTGATGAAGAATTTTGAGAAGAGGAGAGATGTCGTGCCACTAGCTGAAAAATTTGGTGTGTTATGGCATCCACTTGAGATGATTCTTCACTTAAAGTCCGTGGTTGGCACGAATTTGAGGGTTTTGATATATGTTAAAATATACCACTCGCAATAGCTCGAATCTTTGCAGAATAGAACTATATTAAGGGTGTCGAATCACAGAGACCGTCATACACTACAAGAAAATATGTCATTTACGAGTGTCTGGACCTCCCGTGAAAACCTTTTCACGAGACTTCTGAGCCCCTTGTTTATTATGGTCCTGTAAATACTCCCCACTTGCTACGAGAAATAATAACACTCGTAAAAGATTCAAGCACGACGATTCTAGCTTCTCGTAAATAAAACTCTCAAGAGATTTCTAGCCTTTCGTTAATAATTAATTTACGAAACTACTAGCCTCTCGTTAATAATTAATTTATGCGGAAAAAGGTCTTTTACGAGTGTGTGGACCTCCCGTGAAAACTTTTCACGGGACTTTTGAGCCTTCGTGTATTATGGTCCTGTAAATACTCTCCACTTGCTACGGGAAATAATAACTCTCGTAAAAGGTTAGAGCACGACGATTCTAACGTCCCGTAAATAAAACTCTCACGAAATTTCTAGCCTTTCGTTAATAATTAATTAATGTGGTACATGGCCTCTCGTTAATAATTAATTAATGTGGTATATGGCCTCTCGTTAGTAATTAATGTACGACACATTTGGCCTCTTGTCAATACATCTATATATTTTATTTACGAGGTCTAAAGCCACCTGTAGATAGCTATATATATATATATATAAAATAAATTAATGCACTCTACTACCCAATCATTCACATATATAACCTGGCCACAAACAATTATATAAAATGCTAAAAATTTACACTTAATACCAATACCAAAAACAATCCATGTTTAAATTCACTATTAAATATATATCAAAAGAGTAAGACATTAATTTACAATTCATCATTAATTGTTCTATGTGCCAAAATTAAAAAGAAAATTTAATATTTTCCAAAAATAGATATCAATCTTCACATTGTTCATTAATTCCTGGCGCAAGTTGACTTTCAATTTTTCACACTTCCTCCACTTCGTTATCCATTGTACAAAATCCAAGCAAGTACCTATATCACACAAGTCTTAATTTTAGTATAATAATAATGTATATGGAGTAATGACAAAATGCTAGTTTTCTATTTCATACTCTCTAAAATATATAACAAAGTGTGATAAAAAATGGAGTCCCACACTTTGAGAAGCCAAAAACAATCAAAAACCCCCAAAAAGAAATATGCAATCCACATGCCCATGCTTTGCCGGGATTCAACTCCGTCATGCAATCGTCCAATTCCAAATAGAACAAAAAGGTCAAAAAAGGGCAAACACCCCGCAAGTGCAAGTTCTGCGTCTAAAACTTGATTACCAGGAATGTCAACTGCCAATAAAGGTTTAGACATAGAATGTAAGAAACATAACTGTTATGCTCTTTTAAATCTAAGACACATTGATAGTTTGACATCAAAGAAAAAATAACAACTTTAACATGGAACAAATATAGTTAATAGTTGTAAAACAGCAACAAAGCTAAGCTTATGCTAATAATTAGTTTAAGAGGACATATTAGAGAACTCATTAGCTTCAATATAATATACTACAAGAAAAATGTATTGGAGAACATCACGTTATTGAAAATAGACATATATATAGAGAGAGAAAAACGTATTGGGATATTAACAAGTGAAAATAGAGAGAGATTTCACAAACACACACATATAAATATACACACTAGAATTTCTGTGTGAATTTGCGTCATTACATATATATAGGATGGGTTTGGTAATATTACCTTCAATTCTTTTTTAGATTGATCATTCATGCGATACTAAATTGGGTTCGACATCTTAAAGTTGGTCCTACTGAATCTATTGGGAAGGGCCATTTGGGTTGATAATTTGCCCATCAAGAGGGCTTGCTCTACAGAACTGTGAAGTTGTGGAGCAGTTTCTAGTTCCCTTAAGGGAGCATGGCAATCCAAAATTGAGACCATTGCTATGCATTGGGGGGGTTGATATGAGATCGTAGTTGGAGGTCGTGAAGAAGTGTGTGCATTTCGTTGTTGCTACCCCTAGGAGGTTGAAGGATATGCTTGCAAAAAAGAAGACGAGTCTTGATAATTGTAGGTGAGCACTGTTTACATTGAATGGTCTTTATTTTATCTTGCAGTTATATTAAATAAGAGGTGACACACCAATCTGCTTAGAGAATTTACGTTTATTTTATTTCAAACCAAGTCTGAAGCCGTCTTTGCTTTCCTAATATTTTCTGTTCAACTTATTGAATGGCACTATGGCTAACGTTTGTTGTTCCCTTCTAGATGTTTTCATGGGGTCTCAGGTAATGAAAAAAATTGTTTATTCATACTAGAATCATTAATCTTAGGCTATTAGCTTTTAAGATCTAGTTATACGTTTGTTTTTAAGTTAGTTTCTTAATCGAAAGGGAAAGAAAATACCAACAGTGTCTTAATCGAAAAGGAAAAAAATACAGAACTGGTCGAATGGGGCTGAAGAAGTTTCTATCTGCTGCACCAGAGATGGAAATTCAGAACTGGTGGTGGGGAGGTGGAAGGGGGGTTGGAAATCTGCTTACCACTTCTTGTTTTATTGGGTTTGACTTTTAAAATTTTTTACTTGAATCTTCTTCAAAATGGGTTCGTTAAATTGTTTTTGAAAATTTAACTTAAATCTTCCTCAGAAAATTTTCTTATTAACATAGCTCATTTCTGACTTGTTGGTACTTTGACTTCTATTGCTAGCATATCTTTTAAGCATGCTAATTGGTCAACCTAGTGTTCTAGTACTATAGAAAGAGAGAGCATTTATTTTATTTATTTATTTATTTATTTATTAATTATTATTAGAGATTGAAATAAATTTCTCACGAGAATCTGTAGTAGAATTGCGAATGTTAGTTGTCAATACTCTAATACCATTTTGGAGTTTACTTGTACTAAATTTGTTGGGACTTAGGACTAAACATAATTTTATTATGGAGGAGAGGTTAAATTATCCATTAATTTTTAGCTTTCTTACATATTTTCTTGTCAAGGTTTTCTTTGTGTTGTCTTTTGTTTGTACTTACAAGAGACTCTTACCTTTATTATTGTAGAAGATAGGATAACCCCTCTATATAAGGAGAATTATATACTTCATTAACTCTTCTTATACTATGAAGCCTAAAATCAACCTTTGCAATAAACGGGGCATCTGCTGAAAAACTTGAAATGGGGCTAAAGTAGTTGCTATCTACTGCACCAGAGATAGAAATTAAGTACTATTCTAGATTTCTATGTCTAAAATCTTCTTTAATTCATTAGAATTCATTATAAAAATCTATGGATTTATTTGAAAAACAAAGGGAAGGGATAGGGGTTATCCTATCAAAAGAAAGGAAGAGAAGGCCATAATCCTCCCTTTGTTTTGGAGTTTTAGATAGAAAAGGAAAGAACACAAAACAAATAATCACTATTTTCATTTTTCATCTTCAGTTTGATTTCTTTATTTAGCTCAATTGAGAACAAACATGACTCATTTTTGTTAATAAATATAGTTATCTCATATTTAAGTTTGAGAAATTTTAATATAGAGATGACGTGGCCTCTGCCTAGCTTATCAATTCTTTTAGGTTCCCTAACTTCCTTGTCCATCCAATGCAATTTAAATTTCATCTAGCAGTATATGAATTAGGCATTTACTTTTGTGATTGTTTACATGATATTTTGTTTTCATAGATGAATACAAAAAACACACACTTCTGTTTACATGATATCAAATTGGTTTTTTTCTGATACGTTTTGCAAAGATAATAGCTTAAGATGCATAGATGGTTTTTTGATAGCATGATGCTATGAATGTGACAGATACTCCAAAAAAACTTAAGGGAGTTTGTTAAAATTCTAAATTTTAATTATGTCTTTGGAAATGTCAATAATGTTGCGAAATAACTTAATTGCAGGATGAAATGAAAAAGAAGGCTGCACAAGTTTCCCAAAATTCTGATGTATCAGTTCAATCATAAATGATGTTAAGATAGTGCAAAAACCAACTAAGCATTAGGAAGGGATATCTCCGTGGGCTAAAAAATGGTTTTGTAGTTCAAAGCCGTCAACGTGCATCCTCATCTTATGAAGAGGCTTCAAGGAAAAGGGTGGAAATTGCTGAGGAAAGAAATGTGCAACTGATGGAGAAAGTAACAAATTTGGAGGAAAAGTTTGATTTTTTGTTATTTTTCAATCAAATGTTATTGTTACTTTTTTTTTCATTTTTTTGTTATTAAACCATGTGGAGGCAGTAATTTTCTATTCATCTCAGTGGAGCATATGTACAAGAAACACAAGTCCTCTAAGCTTTGGAGCTTAAACTCCGGGAGAAATTTGACCTAGAGGAGGTTGTTGGATCATATTGGGGCCTAGATAACCAAGATTCACATTGTGGTATTCCATTGGAGTGATGTGATGATCAAAATTGGAATGAGAGGAATGTTAAGAAACTTTCTACCAGTACACAACAACAACCAACAACAATTTCACAACAATCAACAATAAATAACAATCAACCACAACCTCCACATACGATGTTCCCATACTCCCATGTTATATCAATGCAATAAAGTAATAGCCACGACAAGGACCCATGCTTTCAACATTAAAGTAATGGCCACGACAAGGACCCATGACTTCACATAGAGATAATTGATAAATGAACTTCATTAGCTAGTAGAATTCAGAACATACCTGCCAGATATGAAGATTAAGAACCAGAACTATGCTCCTAATCTTACTTCAAAAGTAATGGTTTTGTTATGCTCCTAATAAGCTGGTTAAAATAGATCCTGTGAGGAAAAAAATTAAAAATGCAATGCCAACATATATAAAAAATAAAAGAAAATAAAATCAGATCATATGTTAATTACTACTTTTCAAAAAAAAAAAAGGTTAATGAATGACCAATTGACCTCTAGAACTTTCACATATTTGGTAGGCCATAAAACCATGCTTGTGCGAGCATCACGAAGATAAAAAATTCCAGATTGGTTTGCTCAATACAAAAGACAATCCTTTAAAGCTTAAATTAACCAAACCAGTTCCAGAAATTCTTTAAAAACAATGATTCCCCCCCTCCCCCCCCCCCCCCCCCTTTTCCCTTCTTACTCAATTTCAAATCTGAAGATTTAGACCTCAGCAGTCAACACTGACCCACCAAGTATGTAAGCACTAATGCCACTTCACAACAGCAGTCTCTTTAACTAGGCAAAAGGATTGGTCTCTCCCTTGCTTCCTGAACGCTCCCCGTCAACCAAAAAAAAAAAAAAACGCACATGTCCAGACAAAATAGCCTATCAACCACTCTCAGAGGAAAAAACACAAAGAAATAATATATAAAAGTAAATTACAAAAATACATTTAATATGGACATGTTCTATTAAAGACTGGATTTTCTATTCATAGCAGGAAGATGTGCCATGTCATTACTGTCATTATTTATAACATTTAAGACTATGTTGGCTCCTGATATAGCTACCCTCTTTCGGGACTCCAGCTTAAACTTTCGTGAGAACCCTGTTCCTTTATCAAGCAATCAGTTAACTTAGAACAGATGAGCATTCTAATTATCATGTTCCTTTGAAATAAAAATAAAAAGATAAGCTGTTTCAAATATAGGTAATTTAACAACGAAATTTATCAAGCAGTCAGTTAACTTCCACTTTGTGCGTAACAATAACCTGTTTTTTATTTTTCTTTTTTTGAGAAAAAAAAAAACAGATAGCACTTTATTTTTATAAAAAAAATTAAGGTAATTTATAGCAGATAAGTATTTCAACAATGAAATTTCTCAAGCAATCAATCAACTCCCACTTTTGCATGCCAATAACTTGTGTTTATAGATTTTTCATGGCTTTTTATTTGAATTGCATGAGCAACCGTATGACACAGCAACAAAGAAGTCACTCACATCATGTAAGAATATGATTTGTATTAATATAATTAGGACTTGTCCCACAGATAGTAAGCTTATTATAAAACAAATAAACTTGTCAATTAACATTTAAACTATAGAACCTCTCAATGCAGAAAGGAAGTATAAATTAGCCTCTTAAAAGGATACCCGCTTCTCAAGACATCGGAGCATAGCAGCATCTAGTTCCCAAGGAAGATTTGTTGCTGCCAAAACAAAAACAAGCTCATTTGTCCGCGTCAAACCATCCATCTACAGTCTAACTCTAGCCATTAATTTTTGTGAAAGTAGAGATGAAATCATATATGAATTTTTAAGTGATTTACTTGTGCACCAAATGTAGATTTATTGTAGAGACATCATATAGCAAAATCTTTTTAGAAGTACTGGATACAATGGCAAGGAATGTCCATAAGCATGAGCCACACATATGACGTGAAATATAAATTAACACAGGTGTCAGTGTTGAACAATGACCTCAAAATGTGAGGATAATGATAGTTGGTTCCAACACACTCATACAAGTGTGTTTTCAATGTCCAAAAAAAGCTAACATAGGAGTACCTAGAGCACACAACATATCTGTAATTGCTGTTATTTAGACTCATACAAGTGTGTTTTCAATGTCCAAAAAAAGCTAACATAGGAGTACCTAGAGCGCATAACATTTCTGTAATTGCTATTATTCAGATGGGGATAACTAATCAAAAAATAGTATTCCCGTGATATTGCTTTCGATGGAATTGTGTAGATCAGATGAATGTTGTGGAGAGGATTTACTTCTATGGATTACATAAAATGGAATTTCTACAACTGAGTCCACGGTGTCACTCATTTCATGCTACAAGGCCTTTGCTCCAACAATAACAAAAAAATAGACAAAAAAGATCCTCTACACAGGATCTTAAAAGATATAACATGTGATATCTAGTTAAGGTAATTTCCAATTCAGTGTTGCACTCATTGATGTTTTTAGTGCTTTGTTTTTATATGTTTTGTATTCCAGTTCTACATAAGCATGCTTTTTATATATTATTATTGCAATTCTAAAAAATAGATGTCACTTGTATGAGTAGCTCATTTTTCAATCGCCTACTTGCTTTATGCCCACTGCGTCCTTCACCACGCTGACTAATGATTGCATTGATTTCATTAACAAATATAGTTGACGGTGCGTGATGCCTCGCAAGCTCAAACAACACTTTTATTAACTTCTCTGAATCACCTGTAATGCTATACAAAGTTAGAAGTGTGATGCACTGCATATCTGTTAATAATTAACTTTCACAGAATATCTGTCATAAGTTATTTTCTCAGCAAAGAATGTTAGATCTTATGAATCAACTAATTTGCTTATAAACAATTGTCTTAATACAAGACAGCACTGGGAAATAAAATATAATGGTTTTATGTTGTGCTTCGACTAAGAAATGCGTGGATATTTTGAGTTCAATAAAATAAAGAAAGGTTTTAGGGGTTTGTAGACAACAATGGATTGGAATTGGCTCCACTTAGGGACCGATAGGGTGCAGGAAGTACAAAAAAAGTGCACAGGAATGGAATCTATGGGTAGTAAATATTTTGTTATTTTTATTACTAAACTAAGGCCAATAGGTAGGAGTTGACTAGGATTTGATGCACTATTTGAGGCTGTGAATAGTAACTGAGGCATCAGCTTTCACCAGTGCACCAAGCAACAACCTCTTACGAGGAAAGAAATGTATCACAAAATTTAAAACAGCAAAAAGAGGAAATAAAAAACAACCAAAGGTCTGGACAAACACATAAACATTAATACTTGCTACATAGAATATCAAATAGAGTTCTGATACAACTGAACCCAACAAGCCTTGTCCGAACTATTGAAGATCAGCTACATGAGTCATAATTTTCCATTCTACTCTACCTAATCACAAGTAATCATATCATTTTTTTTTATCCGAACCTATGTTAATTTTGATATTTCCTTTCCCCTATCCTTACCAACAATGCAAGATCACATCAATCTTCCTCCCTTTTGCAGTTCTTAATCTCATCTCATTACACATGTCTAAACCATTTTACTCGATTTTTCTCATTTGTCTTCACTCTTAGCTGTTACTACTTTAAACGTTTCACAAATAATCTTTTCTGATTTCAACATTTCTGATCTTGCCACGTGTCCACATCTCAATATTCGTATTTTCATTTTGTGATCATTTTATAGAATTTACCCTTTTTCTTTTTAATATATATGTTCGTCAAGGCATGGTAGCAACTGTTGGCATGTTCCATGAACTAAAAATTGTGAATTATATAAACAAGACTGGTAAAATTATGTTTTAAAGAGTTGCTAATCTTATTACTTGAGATCAGAGTGACATGCGTAAAATTGGAGATGGGACTTTCAGAGTGATTCATCAGCTGATTCTTTAATGAATTAGTCATTCACACTAGGTACATGTAAGTGACTTAGAGAAGAAAGTATCGGATTGGCTAATAGGTAGTTTAGTGGACCAAAACAAGACATAGTTGAATTATGTTTTAAAACTGAATTATGTTTTAATGAATTAGTCATTCACACTAGGTACAGGTAAGTGACTTAGAGAACAAAGTATCGGAATGGCTAATAGGTAGTTTAGTGGACCAACACAAGACGTAGTTGACCACACAATATGATAGAATTATTTGTAAATAGTTTTGGTATGTTTTGATTGTAAAGTGTAAACAGTGGCTACCCGGCCAATTGAAGAAATGTTCAATTGATCAAAGAAAGGTTTGAACTAAGTATCCACGATTCGATATATTTTGACCCTTAATCTATATCAAATTATTCCAAGGATTTCTAATTTTTGCTAAAACTGAATTCCTTATGTTCAATTTTAATCCTACTTATTAAACATCTTGATTTCAAAAATTCAATCCAAACCTCTATTTCATCACTTGTACCCACTTTAATTTGTCAATTGAAAAATAAAAATTGTCATCTAGCAAAAAACATACATAACGGAACATCAAAAGTACACTCATCGATTTTCTGTAAGCCCATTATTTTTAAAATTCACTTGTTTTTCATGTATTCTTAGATGTACAATAAAAAAAAAAGAAACTCATCTAAAAACAATCTTAAGTGATACATTTGTGAGAAAAATTGTACAAGTTATTAGCCAAAAGCCTCAAGACTAATGGTATCATGATGTTAAAACTTTTGAAATTGTAGATTTTCATACAAACTCTTACAGCACATGCTCAACTATCAATAACTGAGTGTCCTATTTTGCAATGCTATGTTGCAACTCACTTTTAAGGTTGTTGGAATAATTTTTCAAATAAATTTGGTTCTATTAGTTTTGTTATAAAATTTATTATTTAAGACATCCATAAAACAAAAAAAAAAAACCCAATCAATAATGAAATGGAAAACAAAAAAACCCAAATCTAGTCACAACCAAAGCAAATCCAGCAAATAAAATCGACAACCAGAGAAAACAATATGCATGTGTTAGCCCTAAAAATTGTTTAAGAAATAGGGATTGAAGAAAACCCTTAAAATGTTTGAGAAAGAGGGATTGCAGATTACTTGAAGAATGAAGGTAAGTCCGGATCCTCGGTTCTAGAGAGTAAAGAGAGGGTTGAACAAATAGCTCTGTGTTGGTCAAGGTAGAAATTTGTTGAGATCGCCCAACTTTCCTTTCCCTGTCGAACCAGAACTTCAAGCAGAGATGGAGATAGATAGGAGAGAGAACTTCAAGCGAGGCAGAGATTTGAGATAGAACTTCAAGCGGAGATGGGGTAAATGATCCGGTTGGGTGAACAAAAATCTTCACTAATTAATTCATTGAATTTTTTTTAACCAAAATCAGATATATACTTCGAACGTCGAATTTGTAGAAGATTTTCCAGAATCAAAGAACGAGAAATAAAATAGAGTATACAAAAAGAAAACTACGTGCTTTAATGTTCAGAGACCCAGAAAAGAGATAAAAAATTTAACGAGGTGAGAGAAACAGAGTAGAAAAGGGTTTACTCTTACAGCTTCATTGTTGAAGAGGAATGTCACAATACTGTTTGTTGCAAGCTTTGAAGTGAACTTGATTCTTGGTCAAGTGTGTGTGAGAGAGATGGATAGCAGCCTTAGCAGGGGAGAGACTGGCTGGGTGTTGTCGGCATAGTAAGCAACAAGGTGGGATCCAGCCTCCTCAACAGAAATAATGGAAGAAAGAAGATTAGGGCATTTTGAGAGACTGGCTGGGAAAGAAAGAAGATTAGGGCTTTTTGTGGTCTGTGTGTTAGTGACATGAAAAAAAAAAAAAAAAAAGGCTTTTGGCGGGTTGCTCTTCTGTGCACGCGGGAGACGAAAAGTGTGGGCGGGATTTTTATTTTTTATTTTTATTTTTATATTCACGGGAGGAAAATACTCCCTTAAAAATATATTTATTTACAAGTGGCTTTTTCCTTCGTAAGTGAGGGAGGGATTTTTATTTTTTATTTTTATTTTCATATTCACGGGAGGAAAACACTCCCTTAAAAATATTTATCTATGAGTGGCTTTTTCCCCGTTAAGTGAGGGCAGGATTTTTATTTTTTATTTTTATTTTCATATTCACGGGAGGAAAACACTCCCTTAAAAATATTTATTTACGAGTGGCTTTTTCCCCGTTAAGTGAGGGTGGGATTTTTATTTTTTATTTTTATTTTCATATTAACGGGAGGAAAATACTCCCTTAAAAATATTTATCTACGAGTGGCTTTTTCCCCGTTAAGTGAGGGCGGGATTTTTATTTTTTATTTTTATTTTCATATTCACGGGAGGAAAATCCTCCCTTAAAAATATATGTAATCTACGAGTGGCTTTTTCCCCATTAAAGTTGAATCAATCCTTCGTAAATATATGTAAACATTAACGGGCTCTTTAAACTCCCGTGAAAACAGTTTTTAACGAGGATTTTATTAACATCCCGTGAAAACATGACCCTTTATGTGTAAAAAGGGGCTTTTACGAGAGAAAATAAAAGATCCCGTAAATACTACCTCGTAAAAGCCCACTTTTCTTGTAGTCTATATAGTTTATTTAAGCATTTAATTAATATTATTTTGATTCAAGGAGAAAATCTAATTGTTTTGATTGTTTGTGTAGGTGGAAATTTTTACACCTGAACACTTAAATAAATAAACTGAAAAGAAGTGCACAGAATAAAAACAATTTTTAAGGAGAAGAACAATGATGGGAATTCGATGGCTCTTCATTCTCATTCAGGCTTTATTTATAACCTTTTCTCAGAGATTTACATGGAGCCATTTCTTGGCTTTTATTCCCAAATGTGGGTAATTACGCCTATTGATCGTGTGTGCATCATTATGGCAAACGTTAAGGAATTTTGGGCTTTGTTGAGACTGGGCCTTCTATTCAGCTTTCATGTTAAGTGGAACTTTCTCCACTTAATTGGGCTGAATTGGTACGTGTATATGGCTTCTTCTATTGGGCCTCCAATGGATTGTGGGCTTCTAGTTGTCTTAGTTTGGTTGTGGGCTATTTTTTTGCTGCCACGTGGTGTGTTGTGATTGGAGGGGTTTTATCCCTCCACACTTTTCCCCCGATTCCTTTTATAAATTTGATTCATATAAGGAATTGTAACTGCTTTCGGGAAGTGGAGAAGTTTTCGCGGCTATTATTGCGTATCATTGCCATTTGCGCTGCTGATTTTGGGGCCTTGTGTTTGTCCTTCCATTATCTGCCTCGTTCTATTTATATATTGGGTTTTTGTCATTTGGGCATCTGCATCTGCAGTTTTATTCTCGAGTTTTGACGAGAGTCTGATTGCTGCTTCAACATCTCCTTCCATTTGCTGAGGTTAGTTTCTCTTCTCGTTCCATCTTTCTTGCATTATGAGTCAAGAGAGTAGTGAACGAACTCATAGTGTTCATATGTCTGATTTCGAATAGGGAACTGCGGCAGCGAGTCTGAGTGATTATACCGGGGGTCCTATAGTCCTCCCTGCTGATATTATAGAAAGGAAGTCTTTTTCGATTTCTCAGTTAAGAAAGAAGAATTGCGTTCCTTCTGATGTTACCCTTAAGGAGTACGATCATGATTTAAATTTTAGTACAGGTGAGGGTTTGAAAGAAGGCGAGATGTTTTTCTCAGCTTTACATTTTCCTACCTTTCGATTCCCCCTTAATCCTTTTTACCTTCGAGTTTTATCGGTGTTGAATCTGGCCCCTCTTCAGGTTAACCCTAATTTCTTTTGTATTCTCTTCTGTCTTCTTTCTTTGAACATGATTCGAGGTTTGACCTTGAATCTTGTCAATCTTTTGTTTTGTTACTCACTTGATAGATTGAAAGGCGGAGAGGGTACATTCCACCTTTATTCTAGGCCAGGTAGGACTCTTTTTTCTCACCTTAATACTTCTGACTAGGAGTGGAAAGACAAAATTGTTAAGGTCGAAGGGGCGTGGCGATCTTCCTCCTCTCGGGATTTATTCATTCGATCGAGCTTTCATGCCCCATTTGTTCCCGTATTTGATGATTTGGGTGAGTCTTCTTGCTTCGTCTGTATCGTAAAGTATTTTTGTTATATTTAAGACTTCCTGGGTCATGAAACTAACTTTTTCTCTTCAAAATTTGTAGATAGTCACCTTGCTTATTTGCAGGAAAGGGTCTAGAATGACATTCCTTCTGCCAAGGTCCTTCTTTTATCTTCTCTTCTTGAGACTATCTTGAGGGATTCTCTGGTAATTGTTCAAAATCCTGAAGAACCCGTTAATCTTGATGCTTCTGATTCTGAGGCTATCCTTCTATCATCTGCCCCACTTTCCCTTTCTCAATCAGTGATGGAACTTCCTCCTCCAAAACCTCGCATGACTAAGTAGGAGAGGGAAGCAGCTGCTAAGTTGCTGCAAGAAAGAAAGAACCTCCTTGTTGAGATGAGTAAGCTCTCTTCTTCTCAAAAGCAGAAAGGGGTTCAGTCTGGGACTAAGCGTCCCTCCACAAAAGATGACTCCTTTATAAAGCATCCCAAGCTTATAGCTGGGGCTTTCGGGGGTAAAAGTGCCTTAGTTCCTAGCGCTGCTGATGCTGCCGGTGGTGATTTTGTGGGGTCCACTGAAAAGTGGTTCCCCGAAATGATGAAGGCTGATGGGTCCCCTATCACCATCGGTGACTCTGGAGCTAAAGACCCAGAAACGCTGATGGGCTTAGCCAGAGGGATGTGGCCTCCCAGAGATGAAATTTTACAACAGTAAATAAGTACTGACGACCTGCTGTCTCTTGCTCCCAAGTCCATAATGGAGGTAATTCTTCCTAATTTCTCCTCTCCTTTCTTGCTTGGCTTTTTTGACAATTCTTTGTTGTTTTTGCACAGAGCTCTTTCTTGATGTTCGCTTTTATGAAGAAGCTGTCAGCCGGCTCCCTTCAGACGAACCAGTCTACTGCCCTTCAAAAGAGGGTAAGTGTTTTGGAGGCTTCCCTTGCCGAGGAGAAGAGAGAGAAGATCCAGCAGCTTAAATCAATTGAGTACTTTAGCAAGAGAGCTAAGGAACTTGAGCACAAAGCGGCTAAGCTTGACTTACAGTTTGGGAAGGCGAACTCTCTTATTCAAACCTGCAAGGATGGGGATTTAGAAATGTTCAACCATTTTTCCCAGATTGTGAATCTTCACAATGCCAAAGGCTTTAGCCCTGGTTACGCTCAGGGGCAGCTTCCTTTTGAGGAGAGAGATTATGGTGATGCTTGTGACGGCCCAAGTTTTTCAACCCGGTGCGTCAGTGATGAACTGAAAGTTGACCCGATAACGGATCTGAAATGCAGAAGCGAAAGATAAAAACCAAAGTCTGTAGAGATATAAACCATCCCCAAGACACCAATGTGACCTTCCATGAAGTCACGGAGCTCAAGGAAATAATCGGAAGCGAAAACTAACATGAAAAGGGTCAAATGGTACCCTATGGCACCAATGACAACCAAAGGGACAAAATCTAGTTCAAACTAGATCACGTACACCAAAACAAAAACAAAAAAAGAAACTTTAAGCCTCACTTGAATCCCCCATTGCATGATCAAACTTAATTATATGCAAGTGTGTGATGATGTGAACATACACACAAGTGTAAAACAACATTTTAAATATGCTGAATTGGCCTATGGCTTTATTACAATTCATTTACAACATTTAACATGTCAAACCTATAAGTTGGAAAATATTACATTTCATAGGCAAAACTTAAACATGCTAACACTTGCATGTGAACAAGAATGCTTCTAAAGAAAGTTCAATTCTGCAAATCACCAAAGCAAGTGCAAATCTCCAATCTTGTATCCTGTACCTGAAATATGCCCCAGTAACTTTGGGGTGAGCAACATAAAGCTACTCGTAGGAAATGAGCATGCATTGACCTAACGTTTTATAATTTTATCACCTTAAGGTGAAACATGCTAAAGGGACTCATGCCACCTAACGTTTATGTCAAAATGAGACTCAGGGAGCATCCTAAGCTACCCTAGATCACTTCTAGCATCAATCACATCATCCATACAATTCAAACCACATAGAAGCATGCTATACAAAGCAACATGATATAGATTCTCAAAGTTACCAACTTGAAATCTAAAGTGCGAAAATAACCAAAGTGGGTCATGCCACCTAATGTCTATGTTCCAAATGAATCTATAGGATCACTCCTAAGCTACATTTGAACAACAAAACACAAATCACAATATCTATGCAATTTAACCAACATAGATGCATGCTATACAAAGTAACTAGATATAGATTCTCAAAGTCATCAACTTGAAATATAAAATGCGAAAGCAACCAAAGTGGTTCATGCCACCTAGCGTCTACGTTCCAAATGAATCTATAGGATCATTCCTAAGCTACATTTGAACAATAAAACATAAGTCACGATATCTATGCAATTTAACCAATCATAGAAGCATGCTATATGAAGCAACAAGACATAGATTCACAAAGTTCTCAACTTGAAATCTAAGGTACGAAAACAACTAAATATAACAATTTAGTATAATTAGAATTTCTAATACCACACATCAAGACATAGATTTTCTAGATTATCGACTAGAAATCTAAAAATGTAAGATCAACTAAATATAGCAATTTAGTATGGATATACTTAACAACATCAAATCGCCAATAGCCAAAATCACAAGTCAATAGATATACACGATTGCAAACTTGGAATTGAATGCGAACACAAATAATGGAAGACTTGGACATCTGAGCTCAGAATTCTGCCGAGACCTCAACGGCTATTACGGGCACTAACCTGCTGGTAATACCACCCCAGTGCGCACTATCTTAACGACTTAGAAGACTCTTGTCCCCGTACTAGAGCCAAACTCTAGCCATCTCAATGTAACCATGTCCGAAGACTCCAAAATAGATACGTAATAGATAGTACACAAAACTACCTCTATGCACAAGTAGGTTGAAACCATACAATACATGCTCTAAATCCACAACTACTATAGGATGACAGTGTCGAATCTTCAGAGCACGATTTGTTACGCGCCATATAACATCACATGTCGAATCTTCAGTGTGTGATTCATTACACGCTATGGCAATATAATCCAATATTGAAAACACAACTCATGAATCCATTACAAGTCAAAAATCATACTTTAAACATACAACCATTGTCAAATACATGATTTAAATCATCTACGCAATAGAAAAGGAAATTAATTATATAACCTAATTAATTTCTCTAAGTTTCAAATCTCAATTAAATGATCTCTAATTAACACATGTTAAACAATTTAGCATGGTCATTGCATATACCAATTCAAAAACTCAATTAGGCTAATGGAATCATAAAATAGATTTTAATTAAACATTTTAATTAAAATCTCTAGATTTTCATGCTCTTCCAAATGCTCTCAAATTAAAGTATGTTAAAGAATATGCCAAGACTTAATTTAAAAGCATGCTACAAGTCAATTTCATGCAAGATACATCTATGAAAATTAAACTTTCACTAAAGATAATTATTAAATAAAAAACGCAATTCTTATTCCAATAATTCCAATTTAATATATGTTAACAGACATATCAAAACATAATTTATCATCATACCACAATTCAATTCTAGGCTATAGACATCCTTGTAGATTAAATCTTATGAAAAGAAATAAATATTACTAATATTCTAGATTTGATACAAGGCATACAAAGAAGTTGTATAATCATGGAAAACACTCAATACAACACATACAAAATCCTAAAACATCCCCTACCTCAATTGGAATGAAAATCCCAATTACCACCAAAATGAAATCGACCCAAACTTTTGGTCCGCAAGACAGATTTTTCAGCTTGTTACCTTCAACTTGGAAAATTCATAAAAAATTCAATTCTAATCCAAATTGTATGAATCCAAAGCCCAATGAAAGCTTAAATACTGTAATTTGATAATATCAATTTATTTTAATAAAATATTTTCCCAATTGAAACAGTTTTGACCCACAACTTCGAAACAAATTCTGCTCAGAAAACACACTTTTAGCCTGTAGCTTCCAACTTTGAAAATTCATGAAAAATTCATTTGACATCCAAATTGGGCAAAATTAATTTATTTTGGAAGTAAACGTATGAGAGTGTAAAACTGAAAATTTAAGCCATGATCCAATGTCAAAAGGTTAGGGAAATAAATCATCAAAAAATATGTTTTCCAGCTGCAATAAAAACATGGACAGCATATAGTTTCAGATTTTTAATAAAATTTAGACAAGCTCTAAAATCATGAAAAAAATCTGAGAAGTGTAAAACCCATGGGGAAAGTTCCACTAAAAATTTCAAGGAAATTGAAGAACCACAACTCCATATAAAAATTCATTTTCAGACCAGATAAGGAAAATATTTAAATTTCCAACAACTAGCTCGCAACTTCAAAAATTCATAACTAATTCATTTTAAATCCAATTTACATGAAACAAAAACTAAATGAAAGCTAATTGATTATATTTTTATGTTCTATATTTAATTTGACAAGATTAATTTCGAGTTAAAACAGTTTAAGGGCAGAATACAAGTCATTCTCTTCCATGCATGTAAAACACTCAACAATGACATAAAAATACTTCAAAATCATAGATCATACTTCACTAGAGAATTGAATCTCTAGATACCAAAGCAAAACTAGGAGTTAGGCTAGATCCTTCAAGGGTTTTGTAAAGGAGGATGAGGGGAAGCTTTTCTCTCCCAAGCTTTTTACTCTAAGGTGAATGGAAGTGAGCCAAATTGAAGGGATAAGCTATGAACTAAGCTTTCCTCCAATGGAGTCTTTGCTAGGGTTTTTAAGAGAAATGAAATGAAGAAGGTAAAGTGTAAAATGGTGAGTGGAAGGGCTAGAGATCCTCCACTCACTATGTGCTTTTGCACTACCTCTCACACACACACAATGCAAGACTAAATCATGGCCCTACACTTGTCACCAATCCAATGCCTCTTCCAAGACTTAATCCTAGACCTACACTTATCAACAATCCAATGCCTCTTCCAAGACTTAATCCTAGACCTACACTTGTCAACAATCAATGGTAACATGTGCACCAATCAAAGGCCAACACATGGATGAATCTCCACCCACCAAATGTCAAGAAATTATGGTACCAAGTCTCTCCACTCAATTGCCAACAAGTGGCACCATGAGAATGTGACACTTGTCACATTTTCCTAAAATTGCAAAATGGTCTTTTCTCAAAATATCTCCCAAAATAAATTACAAAAAGGTCCCTAAGAAGAAAATTAATTACTTTACAGTAATTACACAAAAACCCCAAAAGTTATAAATAATTACACTAAAGTATGCATCCATGCCCTTTATGAAAAAGTAATGAACTAGAATGTATTTTCCACAAAAGTAAAAATACAATTGCCATGGAAATCAAATGTCATGGACACATGCAAAGCCGGAGATCGATCGGAGCTCAAAAAGTTAGGTTATGCAAGGAAAATTGATAAACGGGGAAAAAAGATAAAATAGGGAAAAGACGAAAAATAAATAGTGTCGAAAAACGAAAAATGTGGAAATGACTTGGTCCTTAAAGGAATTTGTCAATCCAAAGGAAAGAGTCTTGGAAATCATTCCAGAGCACTCAAAACGACACTAAGTGACGAGAAACCGAACTGAGAAAAGAAAGATCAACGAAAAAAAAAATATTCGTAAAAATCTGAGAAAAGGGAAAGGAAGGAAAGTAATCGGGTCATTACAATGCTGACATGCTTGATGCCGAACAGGGGTTGTTGGTCACTGGTGAATATGTCGAGCCCTCTGCTGGCCCTAGAGAGATTGAATTTGCTACTTTACTAAAGGGTGAGGTGGCTACTGAGGTTCTGCCGCCTCTCAATATCCCTCAAGCTCTCAGGGGTTACCCGCTCTGCCATTTGATGCCCCTTCTTCTACTCCAGCCAGGGAAAAGTTGGTTGATGCTTATACGCAGAAGTTTAATGCAGAAGGTAGAACTGAACCTGTGAGTGACCCTGTGTAGTTCTTTGTTTTATTTTTAGGTTTATTGCTTTGAGGTGTTGGATATGCCCTGCCTCTTTGTAGAAACTCCCCCTCCTTTGGAGAATATAAAAGTTTCTTTTTGCAATCTCTAGGATTGCTTTTTGCTTTACTTGTGATTTTGATCTTAATGCATTCATCTATTCGTACGGCTTTTGGCACTAGATTATCTTCCTGATCAACTCTGATCGGGCCTTAGGTTTTTCGCCTATTTTGTAGTCGGCTCTTGGGGCCGTTCGGCTTTTTAGACTTGAGCAATTTTACTGATCAAGCCTGATCGGGTGTTCGGCTCTTGGGGCCTTCATCCGTTTTACGATCGGCTCTTAGGGCCGTTCGGCTTTTTTGGACTTAAATGGTGTTACTAATCAAGTTTGGCTGGGCGTTCGGCTTTTGGGGCCTTCGCCAGTTTTGCGATTGGCTCCTGGGGCCTTCAGCTTTTTTGGACTTGAACAGTGTTATTGATTAAGTTTGGATAGGCGTTCGGCTCTTGGGGCCTTCGCTGTTTTGTGATCGGCTCCTGGGGCCTTCAGCTTTTTCGGACTCGAACAGTTTTACTGATCAAACCTGATCAGGCACTTGGGGCCTTTGCCTATTTTGTGATCGGCTCTTGGGGCCTTTAGCTTTTTTGGACTTGAACAGTTTTATTGATCAAGCCTGATCGGGCATTCGGCACTTGGGGCCTTCGTTTATTTTGCGATCGGCTCTTGGGGCCTTCAGCTTTTTTGGACTGGAATAGTTTTACTGATCAAGCCTGACGGGCGTTCTTCACTTGGGCCCTTCGCCTATTTTACGATCGGCTCTTGGGGCTGTTCGACATTTTTGGACTTGAACAGTTTTATTGATTAAGCCTGATCGGGCATTTGACACTTGGGGCCTTCGACTATTTTGCGATCGGCTCTAGGGGCTGTTTGGCTTTTTTGGACTTGAACATTTTTATTGATCAAACCTGATCGGGCGTTCGGCACTTGGGGCCTTCGCCTATTTTGCGATCGACTCTCGGGGCCATTCGGCTTTTTTGGACTTGAACAGTTTTATTGATCAAGCCTGATCGGGCGTTTGGAACTTGGGGCCTTCGCCTATTTTGCGATTGGCTCTTGGGGCCATTTGGCTTTTTTGGATTTGAACAGTTTTATTGATCAAGCTTGATCGGGCGTTTGGCAAATGAGGCCTTCGCCTATTTTGCGATCGGCTCTTGGGGTCGTTCGGCTGTTTTGGACTTGAAAAATTTTATGGATCAAGCGTGATCGGGCGTTCGTCACTTAAGGCCTTCGCCTATTTTGCGATCAGCCCTTGGGGCCATTTGGCTTTTTTGGACTTGAATAGTTTTATTGATCAAGCCTGATCGGGCATTTGGCACTTGAGGCCTTCGCCTATTTTGCGATCGACTCGTGGGGCCATTCGGCTTTTTTGGACTTGAACAGTTTTATTGATCAAGCCTGATCGGGCGTTCGGCACATAGGGCCTTCGCCTATTTTGCGGGTCTGACTTGAATGTTTTAATGTAGGTTGGTCGGTCGTAGCTCACATAGCTTGGAATGTGCATTAAGGTGAGGGGCCAAGTTTTACATTTATAATTGGCACTATTACCTTTCACTAAAATATAGTTAGGGTGAGTAAGGATCATCCGAAGGGATTGGTAGGTCGTATTGGTTGTGGAAACAAGATTAGGGTTAATAGGTCAAGTGATCAAAAGATTAGTTGGTGATTGAAATATACTAATGTGCAATTTAAATTAAAGTAAACAATAAAATACAATAGAGAGAGAATAAAAGAAAGAGAGAGATCTTGGGGTTTAGAGGTCACCACTAAGCCTAACTTTTCTACAAACTTAATGAATAATTAATGAGGGGAAAACATGTGTTGCAATATTGGTGAGTGTGTGTGGTTGTTTAAATAAGCATGGATGACCAATTAAGCATATATTGTCTAAGCAACAAAGTGAAAAGCACAATATATCAAACTAAGTCATTAATTCTTTCTTTAAGCTCATAATCCAACACATCACAAGGTTAGAGACATATGCTACTTGCATTCAAAAGTATGAAACATCAAACAATAAGTATGGATTGTCCTCTCATTTAACAACTAGGGCAACTACACTACAACTAAGCTACTAACATGAAATTAAACTATTTAAACTAAAGGAGAGGCATAATCCATCAAGACATAAGTATGAACCATCAAATAAAGCACAAGAGCATTCCATTAAGCACTATGTCTTGACAATCTCTAGATCTATAGCATCAATACACATACACATGCATCAATAACACAAAAGCTAGAGATAAACACATGAACATCTATTCTAGCATACATAGACATATGGATAGAATAAAATGGTCAATAAGAAGCATTAAACCACACAAATCATTGAATAAATAAGATCTATGTATATATAAATGTCAAAACATGTATTACAACACAAATCCCCTCAAAAATACATAAATCAAGATATAGAAAGCATGCTTAGGACTAACTCTAGCCCCAAGAGGATGTCTAGCCACCCATGGATGTGCTCCTCCAACCCTCAAGGGCTAACTCCATGGAAGAAATTGCTCATCTTCTTGGTGGATGGAAGAACTCCAAGCTTGTGTCTCTAGCCTCCTCTCTTCTTTTCTTGCTCACTAAGAATATGATATGAAAATTGTGTCAAAAGTCTTTTTGTAAAAGTGGCTCATATTCCTTATATAGGTAGGTCAAATGTCACCCCCAATGACCTGGGCTCGCACACTAATATTCCTCCCAATGATTGGATATGAGATAACTTTTAATGAGCTGGAAATTGAATTTTCTCGCATTTGGGAAAGTTTGATCGATTGAACCTTGGCTTTGATCGATCGAACATGGCTGAGATCAATCGAACTAAGGCTGGATCGATCCTCTATGGTGGCGCCTTTTTGGATACGGACAAATTTGAGATATTTTGGAGATATTTTTGGGAAAGAGACAAAAGTGGTAGGTGTGATGGTACAACTGGATAAGATGGAATCTTTTCGATCGATCGAAATTGTACACACAAATTTGTCAATCTGCAAATGGAAACAAAATATGGAGCAAATAGTAATTTATTAATTTAGAAAATTTGAGTACAATCATCTGTAATAATATTCTTTACAAAAAGAATGGTCCTCTGATTCGATCTCCTTTTTTGGTTGGTTGGATCCAAGGGCTGCAGAAGCTTATTCTTGAATCACCGTGGAATTTCATGAAGAACGGCACGTCCTTGGATGTGCTTGTTGTTGATCACCGTGAAATTTGATGAAAAACGGCACATCGTTGGATGTGCTTGATGTTCTTCATTTTTAGGTTTGGATTCTAAATTTGTGTTTCCGACTTCTGAGTCTCTGGATTTCTGAGTCTCTAAACTTCTGGACTTTTGAATTCTTAATTTGTGTCTGAATTTCTGAACTTCTGAATTCTAAATCTGTGTCTGAATTTTTCTAAACTTCTGAATTCTGAATCTGTGAATTATGAATCTGTGTCTGAATTTTTGAACTTCTGAATTCTGAATTTGTGTCTGAATTTCTGAACTTTTGAATTCTGAATTTGTTTTTAAATTTCTAAACTTCTGAATTCTGAATTTATGTCCTTTGTTGAATTTGAGGAAGAACGACACGTCTTTGGATGTGCTTGTTGTTCTTCATCTTTAAAGAAGGTTTATTGAATTTGGTGAAGAACGGCACGACTTTGGATGTGCTTGTTATTCTTTGTCTTCAGAGAGGATTTGTTGAATTTGGTGAAGAACGGCACGACTTTAGATGTGCTTGGTGTTCTTCGCCTTCAGGTTTGCCCTCTGGATTTCTGGACCTTCTAGATTTCTGGACTCTAAATTTGTGTCCTCTTATCTTCTTCCTCCAAGCCTTTATTTATAGGCTTCTTGGATTAATAGGATAATGACACGTGTCATCAACTGATAAGGAAAAATTCATAACTGGGGCGGATGGTTATATTATGATAATTATCCTTAAAAATAATTATTTCAAATATATTTTATTAGGAATAATTATCTTTTCATTTAATCATCTGAGCTGGGCTAATTAAATAATTTAAGTGAACCAAGCCTGGACCAATTAAATAATTTAATTAAACATTAAGCCCATATTTAATGGGTCCATTTGTTCAAACCAAAGCCCACTAAATTTTAATGTCTACAAATTGCCCCCACTTCGAGTCCCAAGTTTGATAAGACTTGTCTCCTTTCTCAAGTGGGACTTGAAATATCCAACTTTCCTCTTTTTTTTTTTCTTTTTTTTTTTTTCTTTTCCTATCTAACTTTGGATTGTAAAATAAGATTATAAAGTTTCCCCCCACACCCCCCTTTTTTTTTTTTGGC
Organism: Cornus florida; assembly: GCF_030987335.1. Lineage (NCBI taxonomy): Eukaryota > Viridiplantae > Streptophyta > Magnoliopsida > Cornales > Cornaceae > Cornus > Cornus florida. The sequence continues at coordinate 51,616,233 of NW_026775574.1, read as the reverse complement.
TTTTCTATCCAACTTTGGATTGGAATTTTACTTTCCTATTTGAATGGAATTATACAAATCCCAGTACAAACCGGAGATATTTGGTTGCCTATATATACCACCAATATTATAGGGTTTGATATCAATTTTAAGAGCCTCTGAAGACTTGTCAGATTGCAACTTCTGAAAACTGTGTTAGATTGCAGCCTCTGCTTGAACACACACAAATAATTGGTATATCTATTTTTTTGTTTTTTTTTTTTTTTTTCCTTTCTTCTTCTTCTTCTTCTTCTTCTTCTTCTTTTTTTTTTTTTTTTTCACGCTTGTTGGAAGTTGAAATTTTTTTTTTTTTTTTCTCTTCCACGCTTGTTGGAAGTTGACCCTTTTTTTTTTTTTTTTTTCCCAAGGCGGAAGAAGACAACTGTTTTTTTTTTTACTCCCTCTGGGACCCATTGTTCTTTTGGAACGCAACTAGTCTATAAGGACCCTTTATTCCTTTGGAACGCATCTATCTAGTCCGTAAGGACCCATTGTTCCTTTGGAATGCATCTATCTAGTCCGTAAGGACCCATTATTCCTTTGGAACAAAAATCTTCCATGCATGCCAATCCGCACTTTCGATTTTTTTTTTTGTTTTTTTCAGGGGAGTACTAGTCAACCATGGTATTTTTCAAAAGTTTCAAATCCTATACTATCAATGTTTTAGAGCGAAAACAAACTCTGAGAGGTCATGTCACCAGCACAGATAGTGTCGTCAGCAGCCATGAATCAATCCAGAGAGCAACGACAGATGCAGACTTCATTAGCCACAGATCAGACATCAACCATTCATAGATCAGCAGCGATTGGTAGAGCGAGACCAGACTCTGAGAGGTCATGCGACCAGCACAGACAATGTCGTCAGAAGCCATGAATCAATCCAGAGAGCAACGATAGATGCATACTTCATAAGCTACAGATTAGACATCAACCAATCAGAGAGTAAGAACAAACTCCAAGAGGTCATACCACCAGCATTGTTAGCCATCGCCAGAACGTCTTCATCAACCATGGATCAGACAATAATGAATTTTCCTTGACACAATGCCTCAATGGAAAACCAGATTTCTCTTTCAACAACCCCCAGTGGTGAGCAGAATTATTTTATTTCAACGACACCTTAATGGATAGCCTAATTTCTCTTTCAGAAATACCTTGGCGGTGAGCAGAATTTTTGTACGCAGCTACAGTCTGGCGATGTAATACCCCTAATTTTAAAAAGAATATTCGTAGTATTTAATAGTATTTAATTTATTATTTAAGTGCATTTTATTTGATTATGTGTCATTATTTTTTTATTAGGTGCTTAATTGTTTTCTTTTGTGGTGATTTAATTCATTTAAATGATATTTATTTTTAGTTATTTGATTGGAATTACTTGTTAGTGTTTTAATTATTTAATTGGTATTAATGGTTTAAGTGTAATTGGTTTAGTTATTCTATATGTGTTTTATTCTATGTGTGTCGTATTTGGTTTAATTGGGTTTACTAATTATTATTTTGTTCAATTAGATTATTTATTAAGTATTTAATGGTGAATAGGATAATTAGGTAAATACATCTAACTAGGGTTTTAATTACAGTATAAATTAGGGTTTTATATTATAGCCGTCGTAGGTTTCTACGTTAATTGGATGGGCCGGTTAGGATTGTGAGTTGGACTTAAATGAACCTAGGGTTTAGGAAAACTCTATAAGTATAAGGTAGACATCTGTGTAGGGTTTTTTTTCAACAAAGCACACGTTTTGTGGAAGTGGGGAAGGAAAAACGTAGTTTTTCACGTTCTGCCAAGGTTTTATCAAAGCTCCGATCCCGCTTCGTCCGTCATCCGATCGAGCTGAATTTTGGAGGAGAGGTTCACGACTCAGTGATGCACAATCTGAACGGTGAAGATTAGAGTTTGACCTCGGGAACAGTGATTCGTACTCGTGAACAGTAACTGGGTCGCATAGGTTTTTTTCAATTCTGCCTAGATTTCATCAAACATCCGATCCTGCTTCATCCGTGGTCCGATCGAGCTGAATTTTGGAAGAGAGGTTCATGACTCAGTGAGTCATAATCTGAACGGTGGAGATTAGAGTTTGACCTCGGGAACAGTGATTCGTACTCGTGAACAGTAACTGGGTCGCACAGGTTTTTTCCATTCTGCCCAGATTTCGTCAAACATCCGATGCCGCTTCGTCCGTGGTCCGATCGAGCTGAAATTTGGAGGATAGGTTCATGACTCAGTGTTTCACAATCTGAACGGTGCAGATTAGATTTTGAGTTCGGGAATAGTGTTTCGTACCAGTGAACAATAACCGGGTTTTGGAACTCGCTGGGATTTTTTAAGAAGACAACGTTGAAACTTTGAACAAAAGTTTCTGAGGCAAGATTCTATCCTTACTCTTTCCCTTAGGCTTCATACTCTTTGCACTCTTAAATAATTTTAGGATTAATGAAGATTAAATCAAACTAAAATGATATCTGTTTTGCTATGAAACTGGTAGTTACAGTAGTGTTGTATGCTTGTTCAACCTAGACTAAGCATGTTTGTGGATGCATTGTGGTTCTGTGGTTCATGTTTTTCCTTACCACTGCTAGTATAAATTATTGGAAGGATGGGTCTAGATGATAGCTATCTTAACTTCTGTAATAGCAACTGTTGGAACTTAAATACTAGGAGGATTTGAGTTTAACACTAGATCGGTTTTGTGGAACACTATAATTTGAGCATGTCTACATACATACTGTGAATATTGTTTTGATGCTTACATTATCACAGTTAGTATCAACTGTGGAGGTTAAGATTTTGTGATACAAACCCTATATATCTGTATGTCATTTGTAAGGTGTTAAATGGAAGTTTTAATTAATTCTATCTTTATATCAGACTAAAGGGAACAACTTAAATTGGGCATGTATATGTTGTTGTTGTGACCCTGTTTATCAATGCTTATTTTATCACTTCTAACATTGAATGTTGGATGTTGGAATTTAGTTGATATATACTTGATTTATTGGTATTATTGACTACTGGAGGATTGGAAAGTAGGCACCGGTATGGGACGGTGGCATACTAAGGATGGGTTTGGTTTTTAAAACAATACCATTACCCATCTACTTGGAATAAGGATGGGATTAACTAAAAGTTAAGTCCCGTGGATTTGTATTGTCATGGCAACTACTTGTTGAGCGGCAATACTAGGGATTTTGGATAGATTTTATATATGTACTGTTATAGTGCCTCGGTATGAGCTTGAGCCTCAGGACCGATGGCTAGGGAGCGTATATGCATCGGGATGTGTAGCTGGCTACGATGGTTGGAGGTGTACCCTGTTTAGGTATAAGTACATATGCCCACTTCGTGTGCGTTTTAGCATGTTACCTCTATTCAGGTTGAGACCGGCTTGTAGTCCAGTGAGAGTCCTTTAGTGTGACTATATATATATTTACGGACTATTAGCTATTGTTGAATTGTTTATGATGTACATGCGTATCGGGCCTCTGTTTGGATTGTAGTAGTATAGAACTTGCGCGTGGGCCTGACCCACTTCTATTTTTCAGGTACACGACAGTTCCAGGCTTAGTCGTGTTCGTGCTGAGTAGAGGTCTCTATTCACTCTTCCGACGATGTAGGGCTCTCTCTATAGTTTTATTTCTGGACGTTTATTACAGTTGTTCTATCTTCCGTTTGGATGTTTAATAGGGGTACACTAGAGATGGATTCCCAAGTTGTAAACTGTTGGAGTTTTGGAGTTTGGGTTTGATGGATTTTAATAATTATAATATTTTACGGATTCTATTTTTAGTTCCTTCCAGCTTTAATTTCATTTCTTAATTTATTTTGTATTCCGTATTCATTATAAAATATTAATTATTTGATATTCCCTCGGGTTTGGGCCTGGGCCTGATCAACCCGTGTCTCAGATCCGAGGGGTATCTCAGTTGGTATCAGAGCACTCCAAGTTCAAGTGTCTCTAGGATGTTTTCGTATTAAGTCTTCCACGTAGCGTTTTCTCTTGAATAGAGCTTAAGTTAGGATTCATTGTATTCCTTATGGTTCGTATAGAAAGGGTACTGACGTCTGTCTTTTCATGTTAACAGATAGTTAACGCTAGAAATGGACAGAACATGCAAGGAACTAGGAAGGAAAGGAGAACGGCACGTAGGCTACAATATCTCCTACGATGTCAGCAAATGGAGGAAGAGCAGCAAAGGCTTGGGTTTCAAGATGACATGGATCAGTTTCAGGAGGAACAGGAGAATGTTCAACAGACTCTGGACCAGGTCAGAGATCCAGAGATTCCTCCTCACCTCAATGACCTCGTTGCTCGGGCTATAGAGGCTGGGGTAACAGCTGTATTTCGGAATCAGCCTCAGGTACAGCCGGCACCTGTACCAGCAGCAGTGGTTCAGACGGATTCTTGGGGAAAGGCTAGGAGCTCTTTCACAAAGGGGAGTCCACCTGTGTTCTCAGGCTCAACCGATGCGAGAGCAGCTCACCAGTGGAAACAGGACATTGAGCGTCATCTTCATTTGGTTCAGTGCACAGAGGTTCAGAAGCAGATGCTTGCTACTTTCAAGCTAGTTGGAGATGCACTACAGTGGTGGGAATCAGTTACCACCTCAGAGGAGAGGATGACATTATCTTATGATGAGTTCAATGCTCGCTTTGATGAGAAATATTTTCCCTATGCAGTCAGGGCAGCTATAAAGACCGAGTTTCTAAGTCTGTAGCAGGGAAACATGACAGTGGCGGAGTATGAGCAGCAGTTCACACGCTTGTCTCTCTTTGCACCGGAGGAGGTGGATATAGAGGAGAAGAAGCGCAATAATTTTGTCAAGGGACTGATGTGGTCTATGAAGAAAGTTATTACAGGTAGTCCAGCCTATACTACCTATGCTCAGGTGGTAGACGCCGCTCTACAACAATATCAGTTGACTGTGGACATCAGATAGGCTCGTGGTGAGAAGCGGGGAGATAAAGACTCTACTAATCAGTCAGTTGAAAAGGGGAATGGCAATGGTCACCGGCAGAATGACAAAGGCAAGTTCCAAGGACAACAGCCTTGGAAGAAGCACAAAGGTGGTTCAGATGCTCACCGGAATGGGGCACCTATTCAGAGGCAATAGAATGGGGGACCACAGGCAGGACAGGGTCAGCCACAGGCTAACTGACAGAGGAGGCCATTTGGTACTTTCCAGGGTAGTTGTTACACTTGTGGAGAGTATGGTCATACCACCAGGCAGTGTCCTAAAGCAGGACAAGGACACAGACAGAGACAGTATGTGCAGCAGGGATAGAGGGCGCCAGTGCCTCTACCAGCTCCACAGGTTCCACGGATTCAGGGACAGATACATCTGGCTTTACCGGCACCGCCGCAGACTCAGGGACAGACACCACAGCAGTTGCACTATGGCAGGGTATATAACCCCATGCCATAGGATGTTCAGGCACCTCAGACTATTGAGGGTAAGTTTCTTATTCATGGTTTGCATGGACATGTTTTATTTGATATGGGTGCTACATACTCATTTGTAGCTAGGACTTTTGTTGTTTTGTCAGGGATGAGGACGAGGGTATGCACTAGACCTTAGGGTATTTCTACACCATTGGGTGATACTGCTATTATACATGAGAGTGATGGGCCTATGACACTAGATATTGGCAGACTCAGATTTCTAGCCAATCTATTGGTCCTGGACATGCACACTTATGATGTGATACTTGGGATGGATTCGTTGTCTCACTACCATGCCCAAGTTGTTTGTTTTGATAGATCTATTATTTTTACCATACCTGGTCAGGATATGTATGTAGTAGCTATGCCATGTTCTAAAGGGGGCGGTATCACCTATTTGTTCCATGTAGAGGAGGAAAATGAGGGGGGAATTACTGTGTCATTGGATAACATACTGATTGTACAGGATTTCCCGGATGTATTGCAGGAGATTCCAGGGTTGCCACCTAGTTGCGAGATCGATTTTGTGATAGACTTAGCTCCAGGCACTGCGCCTATTGCTAGGGCACCCTATAGGATGGCACCGGTAGAGATGAGAGAGCTGAGGGATCAGATTCAGCAGTTACTCAGCCAGGGTTTTATTCGTAAGAGTACATCACCTTGGGGAGCACCGGTTCTGTTTGTAAAGAAGAAGGATGGTTCGCTTCGTCTGTGTATAGATTACAGGGAGTTGAACAAGGTTACGATTCGTACCAAGTATCCTTTGCCCAGGATTGATGACTTGTTTGATCAGTTAAGGGGAGCCACATATTTCTCCAAGATTGATCTACGTTCTGGGTATCATCAGCTGAGGGTCAGGGAGCAGGATGTTCCTAAGATAGCATTTCTCACGCGATATGGTTCTTATGAGTTTCGAGTTATGCCGTTTGGGATGACTAATGCACCTGCAGTATTCATGGACTTAATGAATAGAGTCTTCCGGTCTTATTTGGATCAGTTTGTTATTGTCTTTATTGATGACATCTTGATCTATTCTCGGTCAGAGGACGATCATGCTAGACATATTCGCATAATCTTGCAGACGCTTCGTGAGCACCAGTTATATGCCAAGTTCGAGAAGTGTGAATTTTGGCAGCGGGAGGTGAAATTTCTGGGTCACGTGGTGTCAGAAAAGGGGATAGCAGTGGATCCGGCTAAGGTTTCAGCGGTGGTTGAGTGGGGACAGCCTACATCACCTACTGAGATTCAGAGTTTTCTCGGTCTGGTAGGATATTACAGGAGATTCATCCAGGGGTTCTCCAAGATAGCAAGACCACTCACTCATCTGACCAAGAAGGGTGTACAGTTCGTGTGGGATGAACACTGTCAGCGAGCTTTTGATAAGCTGAAAAGGAAGCTGACTTCTGCACCGGTTCTGGCTACTCCGCAGAGCGGGATAGAGTATCTTGTTTACACGGATGCTTCGTTGCAGGGTCTTGGATGTGTATTAACGTAGGAGGAGCGACCGATTTCTTATGGATCTCGGAAACTTAAGCCTCATGAGCTTAATTATCCAACACATGATTTGGAGTTGGCAACAGTGGTCTTTGACTTGCGTATTTGGAGGCATTATCTGTTGGGTGAGTCCTTCAGATTATTCAGTGATCACAAGAGTCTGCAGTACTTGTTCACTCAGCAGGAGCTAAATATGAGACAGCGCAGGTGGTTGGAGTTTGTAAAAGACTATCAATTTTCTATACAGTACTATCCAGGGAAAGCGAATGTAGTGGCGGATGCACTCAGTCGCCGACCTGTTGGTAGTCTTTCTACTCTATTCACTACTGAGTGGAATGCTTTAAAGAGTGTGGATGAGTTATCGGATGCTTTTATGGCTTGCATGGTGGTTACACCTTCCATCATTCGCAAGGTTTTACAAGCACAACTCACTGATCAGCAGTGTGTCGACAAGGTCGCAGAGATAGCTTCCGGAGAGGTTCCATTCTACTATGTTGGGGCTGATGGAGGTTTAAGGTACAAGGGACGGTTAGTGGTACCTTCTGCTGATAATTTGAGGAAGGATGTGATGACTGAGACTCATCACTCTGAGTTTTCTATTCATCCAAGAGGCGATAAGATGTATCAAGATATGAAGCGGCAGTTTTGGTGGGCAGGTATGAAGAGGGACATTGCTCTTTTTGTTTCTCAATGTAGTACTTGTCAGATGGTTAAGATTGATCATCAGAGGCCGCCAGGAGCTCTACAGCCACTGCCAATTTCAGAGTGGAAATGGGAGAACATATCTATGGATTTTGTGGAAGAGTTGCCAAATTCTTTCAAGGGGCATAATTCCAAATGGGTCATTGTGGATAGGTTGACCAAGTCAGCTCATTTCTTGCCTATTTGTACTGACTACACTTCGGAGCAGTTGGCGAGGCTTTACATTTCAGAGATTGTAAAGCTACATGGCATTCCATTGTTTATTATATCGGACAGGGATTCGAGCTTTGTATCTAGATTTTGGAAGAGTTTTCAGTAGGCTTTAGGTACGGAGTTACACCTTAGTACTGCTTATCATCCTCAGACTGACGGACAGACTGAGAGGGTGAATCAGATTATGAAAGATATGCTTCGGTCGTGTGTTTTGGATTTCAAGGGCCCCTGGGAAGAATATTTGCCACTTGTGGAGTTTGCTTATAACAATAGTTTCCAGAAGACTATTGGTATGGCACCATTTGAGGCATTGTACGGTCGACCGTGTCGGTCACCTGTTTGTTGGATGGAGGTTAGAGAGAATCGATTCTTAGGTCCTGAGTTCATCAAGGATACCTCTGAAAAGATTGCTCTTATTCGAGATCGCATGCGTACTGCCCAAAGTAGGCAGAAGAGCTCTGCTGATCGTCGTACTCGGGCTTTGGAGTTTCAGGTTGGGGATCAGGTTCTACTCAAAGTGTCTCCTATGAAGGGTGTTATGCGCTTTGGGAAGAAAGGGAAGTTGTCACCGCGATTTGTTAGTCCATTCATGATTACGGATCGCATTGGAGCTGTTGCTTATCGGTTGGCACTTCCGGATACTTTGGATCGCGTCCACAACGTGTTTCATGTTTCCATGTTGCGGAAATTTCTTCAAGATGAGGATCGGTATCAGCATATCGATGTTGGGGAGATTGCGTTGCAGCCGGATGTAACTTATTTAGAGCCACCGTGTCGTATTGTCGACCGACGAGATCAGATTCTTCGTAATAAGGTTATTCCTTTGGTTCGTGTTCAGTGGAGTCATCACAATGAGTCTGAGTCCACTTGGGAACGAGAGGATGTCATTCGCTCATGGTTTCCTGAAATATTGGAAGAAGGTAAGAGTGAATTCCGAGGACGAAATTCCTTTTGTTAGGGGGGAAGAATATAATACCCTTAATTTTAAAAAGGATATTCCTGGTATTTAATGGTATTTAATTTATTATTTAAGTGCATTTTATTTGATTATGTGTCATTATTTTTTTATTAGGTGCTTAATTGTTTTCTTTTGTGGTGATTTAATTTATTTAAATGATAGTTATTTTTAGTTATTTGATTGGAATTACTTGTTAGTGTTTTAATTATTTAATTGGCATTAATGGTTTAAGTGTAATTGGTTTAGTTATTCTATGTGTATCTTATTTTATGTGTGTCTTATTTGGTTTAATTGGGTTTACTAATTATTATTTTGTTCAATTAGATTATTTGTTAAGTATTTAATGGTGAATAGGGCAATTAGGTAAATACATCTAACTAGGGTTTTAATTACAGTATAAATTAGGGTTTTATATTATAGCAGTCGTAGGTTTCTACGTTAATTGGATGGGCCGGTTAGGATTGTGAATTGGACTTAAATGAACCAAGGGTTTAGGAAAACTCTATAAGTATAAGGTAGACATCTGTGTAGGGTTTTTTTTAAACAAAGCACACGTTTTGTGGAAGTGGAGAAGGAAAAATGCAGTTTTTCACATTCAGCCAAGGTTTGATCAAAGCTCCGATCCCGCTTCGTCCGTGGTCCGATCGAGCTAAATTTTGGAAGAGAGGTTCATGACTCAGTGACGCACAATCTGAACGGTGAAGATTAGAGTTTGACCTCGGGAACAGTGATTCGTACTCGTGAACAGTAACTGGGTCGCACAGGTTTTTATCCATTCTGCCCAGATTTCATCAAACATCCGATTCCGCTTCTTCCGTGGTCCGATCGAGCTGAAATTTGGAGGATAGGTTCATGACTCAGTGTCGCACAATTTGAATGGTGGAGATCAGATTTTGAGTTCGGGAATAGTGTTTCGTACCAGTGAACAGTAACCGGGTTTTGGAACTCGCCGGGATTTTTTAAGAAGACGACGTTGAAACTTTGAGCAAAAGTTTCTGAGGCAAGATTCTATCCTTACTCTTTCCCTTAGGCTTCATACACTTTGCACTCTTAAATGATTTCAAGATTAATGAAGATTAAATCAAACTAAATGATATCTGTTTTGCTATGAAACTGGTAGTTACAGTAGTGTTGTATGCTTGTTCAACCTAGACTAAGCATGTTTGTGGATGCATTGTGGTTCTGTGGTTCATGTTTTTCCTTACCACTGCTAGTATAAATTATTGGAAGGATGGGTCTAGATGATAGCTATCTTAACTTCTGTAATAGCAACTGTTGGAACTTAAATACTAGGAGGATTTGAGTTTAACACTAGATCGGTTTTGTGGAACACTATAATTTGAGCATGTCTACATACATACTGTGAATATTGTTTTGATGCTTACATTATCACAGTTAGTATCAACTGTGGAGGTTAAGATTTTGTGATACAAACCCTATATATCTGTATGTCATTTGTAAGGTGTTAAATGGAAGTTTTAATTAATTCTGTCTTTATATCAGACTAAAGGGAACAACTTAAATTGGGCATGCATATGTTGTTGTTGTGACCCTGTTTATCAATGCTTATTTTATCACTTCTAACATTGAATGTTGGATGTTGGAATTTAGTTGATATATACTTGATTTATTGGTATTATTGACTACTGGAGGATTGGAAAGTAGGCACCAGTATGGGACGGTGGCATATTAAGGATGAGTTTGGTTTTTAAAACAATACCATTACCCACCTACTTGGAATAAGGAAGGGATTAACTAAAAGTTAAGTCCCGTGGATTTGTATTGTCATGGCAACTACTTGTTGAGCGGCAATACCAGGGATTTTGGATGGATTTTATATATGTACTGTTATAGTGCCTCGGTATGAGCTTGAGCCTCAGGACCGATGGCTAGGGAGCGTATATACATCGGGATGTGTAGCTGGCTACGATAGTTAGAGGTGTACCCTGTTTATGTATAGGTACATATGCCCACTTCGTGTGCGTTTTAGCATGTTACCTCTATTCAGGTTGAGATCGGCCTGTAGTCCAGTGAGAGTCCTTTAGTGTAACTATATATATATTTATGGACTATTAGTTATTGTTGAATTGTTTAGGATGTACATGCGTATCGGGCCTCTGTTTGGATTGTAGTAGTATAGAACTTGCGCGTGGGCCTGACCCACTTCTATTTTTCAGGTACACGACAGTTCCAGGCTTAGACGTGTTCGTGCTGAGCAGAGGTCTCTATACACTCTTCCGATGATGTAGGGCCCTCTCTATAGTTTTATTTTTGGACATTTATTACAGTTGTTCTATCTTCCGTTTGGATGTTTAATAGGGGTCCACTAGAGATGCATTCCCAAGTTGTAAACTGATGGAGTTTTGGAGTTTGGGTTTGATGGATTTTAATAATTATAATATTTTGCGGATTCTATTTTTAGTTCCTTCTAGCTTTAATTTCATTTCTTAATTTATTTTGTATTCCGTGTTCATTATAAAATATTAATTGTTTGATATTCCCTCGGGTTTGGTCCTGGGCCTGATCAACCCGTGTCTCGGATCCAAGGGGTATCTTAGGCGACGAGCCAATTTATTTCTTTGCAGCTATATTTTGCAGATGGATCAAATTTTCCTTTGCAACTACAATTCGACGACGAATCAAAATTATTGTTTGCAGCTACACTTTGGCGGCGGACCTAATTTCTTTCTTGCAGCCATAGTTTGGCGACAGACCAAAGTTTCTTTTACAGCTACAATTCGGTGACGTGCCAAGTTGACAGGGTACGACAAGCACTTTTGATATCGCATGATGAGTGACAACATCTTGATAGCGAGCCAAGTTGAAAATTTGTGACGAGCATTTTTGATATCATGTGATGAGCACACTTTGCCATTTTGCAACTCTAAGGAGTTTTTTTTTTTTTGGTCGAACTAAACTTAGAATAAAATCCTAAGCTGTCTACGTACCCTCAAAAGAGAAAGGGATCAAGTCATCATGTAGTTCAATAAAGACATATTTTTTTTTTTAAAACAGTTTATACTCATGTCAAGGAGTGTCATTTTTTTTGTTCAGGTAGACAGTTTAAGCTCGTATCAAGAAGTTTTTGATTTTTTTTTCAAGTAAACAATTTAAACTCATGTCACGGAGTTCTTGATTTTTTTTTTTTTTTTTTTTTTTTTTCTAGGTATACTTTTAAACTCATATTAAGAAGTTCTTGATTTTTTTTTTCAAGTAGACAGTTTATACTCGTGCCAAGGAGTGTCAAATTTTTTTTTTTTTTGGTAGACAGTTTATACTCATGTCAAAGAGTTTTTTTTTTTTTTAACAGTTTATACTCGTATCAAAGAGTTCTTGATTTTTTTTTTCCTTCAGGCGGACAATTTATACTCGTGCCAAGGAGTGTTGTTTTTTTTTTTCTTCAGATAGACAGTTTATACTTATATCAAGGAGTGTTAATTTTTTTCAGATAGACAGTTTAAGCTCGTGTCAAGAAGTGTCATTTTTTTTGTTTGGGAGACAGTTTAAACTCGTATCAAGGAGTTCTTGATTTGTTTAAACTCAGAATTCCGAATCTGTGTCTGAATTTCTGAACTTCTGAATTCTAAATCTGTGTTTGAATTTCTGAACTTCTGAATTCTGAATCTGTGTCTAAATTTCTGAACTTCTGAATTCTGAATTTGTGTCCTATGTTGAATTTGATGAAGAACGACACATCTTTGGATGTGCTTGTTGGTCTTCGTCTTCAGAGAGGATTTATTGAATTTGGTGAAGAACGGCACGACTTTGGATGTGTTTGTTGTTCTTCATCTTCTGAGAGGATTTGTTGAATTTGGTGAAGAACGGCATGACTTTGGATGTGCTTGGTGTTCTTCGCCTTCAGGTTTACCCTCTGGATTTCTGGACCTTCTGGATTTCTGGACACTAAATTTGTGTCCTCTTGTCTTCTTCCTCCAAGCCTCTATTTATAGACTTCTTGGATTAATAGGATAATCACACGTGTCATCTCCTGATAAGGAAAAAATCATAAATGGGCCGGGCCGGTTATATTATGATAATTATCCTAAAAAATAATTATTCCAAATATATTTTATTAGGAATAATTATCTTTTTATTTAATCATCTGGGCTGGGCTAATTAAATAATTTAAGTGGACCACACCTGAACCAATTAAATAATTTAATTAAACATTAGGCCCATATTTAATGGGTTCATTTGTTAAAACCAAAGCCCACTAAATTTTAGTGTCTACAAAAATAAAGTTGGATCGATCGAACTTTGTGGGATCTTCAGATAAGGACAAAATAGCTTGGATCCATCTTGAAGTGCTGAAATCGATCAATGTTGGATCGATCAAAGAGATTCCCTAATCGATCGAACTTACTGAATTTTTCACCACTTGCTTCCTTTATGCTTCAACTTTGCTCCTTTCTTTGATTCATTTCAAGATTGCTTCAATTCTGCTCTTATTTGGCTAAGTTAGCTTATTTGAGAGATAAGTGCCTGAAAACGGAAATAACACAAAATTAATCTAAAGCGGGAAAATAAGATAGATAAAGGTTCTAGAATACCTAAGCTTAAGGGGTTTAAATGCGTACTTTTCAGTGCTCATCACACCCCCAAACTTAAATATTGCTAGTCCCTATCAATGAACTAGAAAGTAAAGGAATGAAATGAACAACTATACAAGTATGAACTAGAAAGCAATAAAAAGATAACGCCACTTTCGTAGGGAACAAGATTGCACTTAGCACATGCAACAAGCCTTTTAAACCCCTAGGTTACCCCTAGTGGACGAGTGAAGTCTCGTGAGAGTTTTCAGAAATGATACCCACAAACATTAAGCTCATTCTTTCAAAAGAGGCACCAATATTGCAAACAAGCATTGGGAGAAAACTACCTCAAGTAAGCAATTTTTCAACCCTTTCCAAGCAAGCTCCTAAAATTTCAACATCAAGCAAGCAAGTATGGTCCTCCACACATCAAGAAAATGATCATGTAAATCAAAACAACTCTAGAATTCTTTTGTAGTGGACCAGCATCAAATGTATTGCTATCTAAGCCAACTAAAGAAATGATCACATCCTTACCCTTAAACTAGCATACAAATCTAGTACCGATCATCAAGACAAAGAGTGGACCTTTTATTAAAGCTTTATTGATATAGGTGCGCTTATTTTTTTCACTCAAATATATATATATATATTTTTTATCCTAAGGATCAAAGATGGAAGCATAGTACAATGTGTTAATCTATTAAGCTTTCTAGCGATCCATGAGGTCGAGCATTAGGTCAATGACTCCCAAACCAGACGGCTTTAGGCATTAGGTGTTCAAACACCCCTACGGACTTACAAGCTCAAATCCACTAGGCTACAAATTGAGACAACCTCCATCTAATCATTTCCCACTTCTTACCTTTTGGGAGAAGTCCTCACTTCGGTGCGAGAAGTTCAATTATTAACCTAGAGTTTGGGCCTTTCACCTTTCGGTGCGAGAAGTTCAGTGCTTAATGAGGCTAGAATCCTGGCTACTTATGAAAAGGGTTTGTTATCCACTTTTATCAAGAATAAAAGCTTTCAATGCACTACTAGCTCAATTGGGATATAGCCAATTCAATAATCAACAAAGCATATACCCCACAAACGAATGTTAGTATGCGCCTATGCTAGTGTAGAATCCTAGAGTGAATCTCAAAACAATCACAAAATCAGGATGATGTGGACCACAAGTGCAAGCATGATATCAATCTTTCAAAAAATTTACTCCTAAATGGCATCCACAAGGCATACAAGGAATATTGGACTCTCAAGTCTAGCAATTTTTAAATTTTAAGTAATATAGTCCTCAAAAGATCAAAATCATAGTTAGTCATAGACCAATCATAGAAAATCCCTCAAATACACAAGTAATGCTCAAAATTTTGAATTTAAAGCAAACACTGCAAAGCACACTATTACCCCCAAACTTAAATGGCACAGTGTTCTCAATGTGTAAAGAGAACAAAGGGAAATAGTGTACCAGTGCAACTAAGGCAAAGAATGGCTGGGACAGAAGTATCCAAAGTTGGTGGAATAGCCACCCCCCCCCCCCCAAACTTAGGATTAACTGTGGTCCTAAAAATTTGGCACTTGGATAAAACTCATTAGATAACAAAAAGGGATAATAATAGTGCACAGTGGACATGCAAGTGTAAATGGAACAATAAATGAACAAAGAAGAGAGGTAAAAGGGTGGTCCTGAGAAATGTTTCGTAGTACTCTCTCTCACTGAAGTCATTGGAATGCACCTGATAGATGGAGTCAAACAGATATATCAATATACAACATGACATCCAAAAATATAATCAAGCATAAAGAAAATGCATAACAGTATAATGTACATCCTTTATCAAGGCCAACAGACTGGCCGCCAAAAATAATATAATGTATCAAAATATAGCAGTCAAAAATCACAGATATATAAAGATGATAAAGAGATAAGAAAAGATCATGCAGAGGAGGTAGGACGGGTGGGGCGCGATCCGCGTATATCTCGAGAAATGTCTCGCAGCGTAGCCATGACATCCGTACGGAGGGTAGAAATGTCAGCTCGGATAGAGACAGTGTCTACTCGGATGGAGACTACGACAACCTCCAAAGCCTGGATGCGCTCTCCAAAGCCGGGTGTCTGTGCTGGAGCCTCAGGTACCATTAGATCAGGAAAATGATGATCCTGAGCTTGCTCCTCATCATGAACGGGCGACCCAACCAGAGAGTGATGCTCTGGGTCCTCTGCAGGCTGCTCTAAATCAATATCTAGATGTATGGCAGCCGAATCGACTGCTGGATCATCCGCTGCTACTGGTGCGTCTGCCTCTGCTACCGCTGCTGCTATCTCCTCTTCCTCAGCCTCCTCAGCCGCTGTCACATCGTCCTCCTGAAGACTCTTGATAAGAGCCTTGTAGCTCTTATCCCAGTCCTTCTTCTTGAATGAACAGGCCCCAGACTTACGCTCCCGTGGCTGGAAGGGATAACGCTGGTCTCTCAGAATCTATGTAATGAGATGGCCGAATGGAAGAAACGTAGACCGTTTGGGCTTGGCCTTGCTGATATAGTCTGTGTAGAGCTTCATCATGATGCTCCAATATAGGGCCGAAATAAAAGGCTAAAACCCTATGCTGAAAGCATAAAGGGCTGCTAGATAGTCTCCTCGCCTCTGAATCTTGTGGTCGGCCATGAACACATTTCGATACAAGACCAAATCAAAAAACCACAGATCATTGGGAAAATAGGTCCGAGTAGCAAATGTCATGCCCTCACTGTAATGGCCTGTAAGTGCCTCTGCCATGAATGCATCAGAATGCCTCCATATACTGGGATAGATAAGCTCAAGATCGGGCGGGCAAACATGCGGGCATCTGGAAGATCGGGCTAAAGTCTCCACTATAATCTGGACGGGATGGCTATCGATAGTGGTGCGCAGCTCCGCCAGATTACTCGGGGCAGGTCAAAGATTCTGGAAGAACATCCGAACAAGCCTCGGGTAAACTGGGTATGTGACAGGGGCCAGAATGGCTGAAATACCCCTGCGGTCTATGTCCTTGTATGCAGCCCGGGTCAGAATATGCCAGGAGAAAAAGGAAATATCGAAGACTGACTCATGCGCCACTGAAAGGCGTGAGTATCTCGAAAGAGGTCTGTCTAAGGCCTGGCCTGGCTGTGCAGGTGGTGGTGATAGGGAAGGTATATGCTCGACCTCGTCAGCAGATGATGAAGATGCATCAGCAGAGGAGTGCGAGCTACTGTCAGAAGATGGAGACTGAGGTGGAGTAGGCTCTACTGACTCCTCCTGAATATGAGAGGGCTCTCCTGGCTCCTCTGACTAATTCTCCTCTGCGGGCCATGTGTCCGTTTGGCAACAGTCTTTAATCGAGTCATGGCCTACAAAAGAAAAGAAAACTCAAAAAGGAAGTCAGTGCCGGTATAAAAATTAAAGGTTCTAGAATACCTAAGCTTAAGGGGTTTAAATACGCACTTTTCAGTGCTCATCACGGGTTAACCCCTTTTTATTGGGCCTTTGTGGTCAAAACAGGTGTCGAATCTTTTTCATTAGGGAGTTCTCCTACTAGTGTTAAAATCAAACAATTTTGTTTTATAGAAAACATATTTTTTTTAACAGTGAGGTAATGACTTAAAAAGAAGCGATCTACTTCACAAGAAAAGTGGGGAAGGCTCTGAATTATGAACCCTCTTATATTGGGCTGTGACTATCCATGGGTTTCATAATTCAGGGCCCCCGCTCGCTGACTGTATACCCAGCAGGTCATATTTTAATAATAAAGGATTCCTTTCCTTTTTTGTTGATTTGGGACCTTGACTTCTAGAAACAAGAAAGCATTTTTTTTTAGTTTGAAAAAGTATGGGGAGTGTGTGGAGACCTCTGACAATGGGGCATTTTGATGTCGTAAATGCGATCCCATTGTCAATAGGTCCCACACACTAATAAGTAGGTAAGTAAGTATCCTTATAAGAAAAGGATAAGGTTCTATTTTTTAATCGATGTGGGACACCGTTTCCTGTGGGTGAAGAGGTTTCACTTCTTCTAAAAAGTGTGAAGTGGAGACCCCTGATGGTGGGTCCCTTTTTTGGGTTGCCTACCATCAGGGGGTCCACTCTATTTTTTTGATTTTGTGTTATTTTATTTTAAACAATGACTAAAAGTCTTATTTTTAACCGATGTGGGACTTTTGAAAAGGATAAGCAGTAGCTTTTTTTGTTCTGAAATAAAGTACTAGAAAGCACTGTACAATTACTTTATTGAAAGTACCTTTTCAAATTCATTACATTCCTTGATTTGGCTATTTCTGTGCCATCCAGGTATTGGATTCTAAAAGCTCCCTTTCCAATCACGTCTGAGATTCGGTACGGGCCCTCCCAATTGGGTTCTAGTTTACCGACATACTTTTCCGATTTTAGGAGTACCAAGTCTCCTAGGTTGAAACTTCTTCTTCTGACTCTTTTATTGTAGTTGTTTGCTATCCTTTGTTGATAGGCTGTCAGTTGAATGATGGCTGCTTCTCTTTTCTCTTCCAAGAGATCCAGATTGTGCTCCAGAAGTTAATTATTTGTTTTTTGTTCCCAAGTCAAGCTCCGGATAGTGGGTACCACCACTTCGGTGGGTATCACAGCCTCGGTTCTGTAAGCCAAAGAGAATGGAGTTTCGCCGGTAGGGCTTCTCGGAGTGGTTCTGTATGCCCATAGGACATTTGGCAATTCGTCCAACCATTTTCCTTTCTTTTCTTCGACCTTTTTTTTGATGCAGGCGAAGATTGTTCTCTTAGTTATTTATGCCTGCCTATTGCCTTGTGGATGATACACGGCCGATACATTCTGATTGATCCCGTATTTGTCGAAGAAACACTGAGTGCTTCGATTATCCAAGTTCAGTCTGTTGTCCATAATGATGGATCTTGGGACTCCGAATCTACATATCAGATTGTTCCAAATAAACTTTATCACCTGAACGTTAGTTACGCTCGCGTAAGCTTCTGCTTTTACCCATTTGTTGAAATAGTCTATGGCCAATAGGACATACTTCTTTTATGATGCAGCCATTGGTAGGGGTGCTACTATGTCCATCCCCCATTGGGCGAATGGCCATGGACTACTCATGGTTTGAATCTCTTCTGGAGGCTGATAGACAATAGGGGCATACCTTTGGCATTTGTCACATCTTCGGGAATATTCATCTACTTCCCTTGCCATGTAAGGCCAGAAGTAGCCTTGAGTTAAGGCTTTATGAGCTAATTACCTTCCTCCAGAGTGGTTCCCACATTCGCCTTCTTGCAGTTGCTTTAACACTTCCCTAGACTCTGTAGGGGTTAAACATTTGAGGTAAGGTCCATAATGCAGCTTTCTGAAGAGCTGTCCCCCTATTAATGAATATTTGGCAGCTTTTAGTCTCAACTGTCGAGCTGCTTCCTTGGACTAAGGGAGTTCCCCTCTTGCTAGGTATGCTTGTATGGGATCTATCCAACTTGGTTCCTATGGTATCACGAACACTTATTCTCCTCTTGTAATGCTTGGCGTATCTAGGACATCAATAGGGATGACTCGAGTTAATGATTCATCCGCCATGGATGCTACGCCGGCCAGTTGATCGGCTATTGGGTTTTCTTGCCTCGGGATTTGTTGAAATTTTACTGAGTCAAAGCATTTTGCTAGCTTTTCAACTTTTTCCCGGTATGCACACATTCTAGCTTCCTTGGGGACATATTCTCCAATCACCTATTTGATGATGAGCTGTGAATCACTATAAACCCTGAGGTGTCTTACTTGGAAGTTCCTTGGTCAGTCTAAGCCCTACTAATAATGCCTCATACACTGTTTCATTGTTCGTGGCTGGGAATTCTAGCCAGATTGACTGTTAGAGCCTGGTCCCTTCGGGAGTTCTTACTTCCAGACCTGCCCCAGCTCTGTTCTGACTGAGGAACCATCGACGTATAATTCCCAGCACGGGTTTTCTGCGACTTGTTATCTTCTGGATCAGTATCCAAGAAAAAATCTGCAACCACTTGCCCCTTCTTTGCGGTGCATGGTTCGTACTGAATGTCGAAAGAGCTCTGCTCGATTGCCCATTTAGTGATCCGTCCTGATAGATCTGGCTTGCTGAGAATTGTTTTGATCGGATGTGTCGTGGGGACTATTATCCGATGAGCTTTGAAGTAATGCCGAAGCTTTCTTTTGGCATGGACTAAGGCAACGATAATTTTTTTTGCCATCGAATACCTTCTTTCTGCGTCAGTCATGACCTTGCTAGAGTAGAAGACCAGGTGCTGTTTTTTTCCCATTTCTCTTATTAGACCCGAATTGGTCGCCGATTGAGATACTGCTAGCTAGAGGTACAGTGGTTCCTCGGGATCTGGGGCAGATAGAATTGGGGGTCTTGCCATGTACTCTTTGAGTTTTGCGAGAGCTTCTCTCACCCCCCAAATTTCTCCCTTTCTAGCTTTAATCGTATCAAAGAACGGCTTGCATTTGTCTAACAATCTGGATATGAAATGGTTAAGGGCTACTACCCTTCTGGTGAGGACTTGAACTTCTTTCATGGTTCGGGGCTCCTAGCTCTGTAGTAGTTTTGCCAGCTGGGTTGGATTTGCCTCTATTCCTCTCTTGTTTACTAGGTGGCCAAGGAACTGGCCTGAGGATACTCTAAATGAACACTTTACTGGATTTAACATCATTTTATTGTTTCTAAAAGTATCAAACACATCTTGCAAGTGTTGTTAATGATCCCTTTTATTCTTGTTCTTGATAACCATATCGTCTATGTAAGCTTCAACCGTTCGGCCGATCTGCTTGTCGGACATCTTGTTCATTAGTCGCTGATAAGTAGCCCTAGCATTTTTTAACCTGAAGGGCATGACCTTATAGCAGTAAGTCCTTCGTTCGGTAATGAATGAAGTCTTCTCTTCATCCGAATGGTTCATCGGGATCTGGTTATAACCTGAATAAGCATCTAGGAAAGTTAATTTTTCATACCCTGTTGTAGCGTCTTCCATCTGGTCAATTTTGGGAAAGGGGAAGCTATCCTTCGGGCAAGCTTTGTTCAGGTTGGTGAAGTCGATGCATACCTTCCATTTGCCGTTCTTCTTTTGGACGACCACTACATTTGGCAACCATTGAGGATATTGGACTTCTCTGATAAACCCTGCCTCTAAAAGCCGATTGACCTCTTCCGTAATGATTTTGTTCCTCTCGGGGCTGAATCTTCTCTGCTTCTACTTCACTAGGTGATGACTCGGGTCCACGTTTAGGCTATGGCAGGCTATCTGTGGGTTAATTCTTGGCATATCCCAGTGATTTCAAGCAAAGATGTCAACATTTTGCCTTAAAATCTCTGTCAGCTCCTCCTTTTCCTCGGCTGATTGGAGTGCCCCTATATAGGTGCGCTTGTGTTCATCCCCTATGACTATCTGTACGGCCTCTAGGGGTTCTTCAATCGGGCACTCCTTTTCTGGCTCTTCCCTTCCCTTAGGAGAGGAGGAGCCCTGTAATTGTTATTTCAACATTTGTTTGTTCTTATCAGTTGGGCAAACCATTGTATGATAGCATTCTTTTGCTATTACTTGATCCCCCCAAATATCGATAACTTCTCTACCGTTCGGACCAACACACCTCATGACTTGATGTAGAGTTGACGGGACTCATTTCATGTGGTGGATCCATCCTCGGCACATTAACAAATTGTAGGTTGGATGAATATCCACCACCACGAAATTCTCCTTCAGAGATCTTTTAGCCGCAGTGACTGATAGTGTGATTACACCTATGGGCTCCACTCTTCTGCCGTCCAAACCTACCAGGGGGTTCCTGGTGAGACGTATTTCATATGCGGCTATCTTCAACTGGTCAAAGGTCCACCTTGTTATAATGTTTGCACTACTGCATGGGTCGATCAGTACTCATTTGACCAAGCAGTTGGCTACTAGCAAGCTGATCACTAATAGGTCTTCGTGCGGGTGTTGTACCCTCCTGAGATCTTCCTCTTGGAAAGAAACATGTATTAAGTTGGGTCTGCAGCCTGCAGCATTGATCTCACCAATCTTTCGCAATTTATGGGTTTGTTTGAGTTGAATCATGTAAGAATTCTCTGGTTGCTCATCCTCCTCTGGACGGCCATGAATCATATTGATCACTCGGACAGGATGATTTACTTACCCAGGTTCGCTAATGCTGCCTTTGTTGCCCCGGGTTAACCAAATAGTCCACCAATTCACCTTAGCTATTAACGCTTCCACTTGCCTTCACAAGCTCCTGCAATCATTGGTTAAATGGCCAAAATCACTATAAAACGCACAGTGTTTACTTTGGTTTCTCTGCTCCATTGGTTGTCTGTTAGGAGGTAGGACTTGGAAGATGTTTCTCGCATTAGTCTCTTAATACAGTCTGGCCAGTGTTACTTTAAGTGGTGTAGCCCTTTCAATCATTCGAGACTTCTTCTCGGGGGCTCTTCCATTGATGCCATGAGGTTCTCGATGGACTCTTGATGTGCTCGGTCGTTCTTTTGGTCTGTTCTCCACAGTGACCAGAGTTGCTCTTTGCTTCCTGGTTACTTCATTTTTGTAACACCCCCACATTTCCCACGCATAAGTTGATCAGGCTTATACACGAAAAACGAGGGATATCAAAAACAATTGGCAATATACAAGCATGGAATACAAAATGATGGAAATAAAAGAATTTAGACAGGAAAGAAACATTAAATAATACAACATCCATCCATCCTTTATTTAATGCAGTACTTCATTACAACTTGGAAATCCTACGTCAGGGATCCCTAAATATAACCCTGAGAGTTCAACGTCAAAAGTAAATAAAAATTGAAACTGAAGTATTACATAAAACTTCTACCCTGCACTGGATCGTAAGAGTAGATGAGTTCGGATGATGGTCCCACACTGCTAACCTCAGCCTTGAAACGGATACTGACCGTATCCTGAAATAACAACAATGGTGGGTCAACCCCACGAGCAAGTCCTCTCTACTATGACCCAAATCAGAGAATCAAATAAATTAATCATTATGAATCGGATGAGTACTATATCTGTATACATCCTACGGGAAGTATCCGATGTATAACATGACCTCAACCAGAATAGACGGTGATCACTTAGACTCACACTAGGTGGTTAAGTGTCGCCTTTCCCTACCCGGGAAATCAGCTATTATACATGGTGCACGGTACTGACAACACAGACTATAACGAACTACACAGTGATAACACCTCGCAAAGTACTGATGAATATACTGAGCATATAAATTAGGCAACACATGCCAACAATATTAATAAATATACCGAGAATGTCAATTTAGGCAACACATGCCAATAATATTAATAAATATACCGAGTATGTCAATTAGGCAACACATGCCAATAATATTAATAAATATACCGAGTATGTCAATTAGGCAACACATGCCAATAATATTAAACCACATACCCCGACAGCCACACATCTGTCTATCGCAACGAATGCATAAGGTATAAATGAGTCTAAACTTATTAGTCAGCTCACATGGTTCTATATGGCAACACATCCATATAATATAAATGCGACATAATAAACAGTCCATTTATTCCCTGAAATGCACACAGCATAATAATCATGGTTTATATATCAATTAACAGTATAAACATCCCATAAGATATCATGGATAATTTATCTGACTACAACCATGGCCTTATTTAATTTTATCAGTAATGGTTGATACCATTTAATAAGATAATAACACTATTTATATTTAACAATGTCGTTAAATAAATTACATTAGTATCTGTACTGTGAACGAGCCAATAAATGCTTTAGAAAAGATTAATCGGTTATAAGAATAAGTAACGGGTGTTAAAATAATAATTTCGTGGCCCGTTAAACCCGTAATTACCAACACAGTACCTAAAAATCCAAGTTTAAGGTTCTGGAATTTACAAAACAGGCCCTAGGGGTATTCTGGTAATTTCCAGCAGCTGTAGGGACCCCACACGCGCCCTCACGCGCCTCCCAGAGCCTCCCCACGCGCAGCCCAACCTTCCCCACTCTCCCACGCGCCTCCACGCGCGTCTGGCATCAGCCACGCGCTCCCACGCGCGCGCACGCGCTGCCACGCGCGCACTAAGGGTGCCTTGCTGACGTGTCACTTCCTGGTTGGTTGGCTGCATCCGGACTCCGTACTCGCGTCACACCGGATCATCTCACCCTATCTTCCCTCCATCCAGCGCCCACAAATCCGGGTGTACCGCGGTATCATGGACCGCGATGCACCGGATCAATCAGACTCCACTAATGGCCAGGATGCGCGCGTACACCCTCCTATGGTGCGCCGCGTTGCACCGGATCACTCCGGTCGTCTCCCCCACTGCCGGCGACCGGAAAACTCGCCGGAAGGTCGCCGGAAATTGCAGAAAATGCCCGGAAAAATCTAGAAAATTCTAGAAAAATCCCTAAAGTCTTATTTAATTATTTTTAGCCATTATTAATTTCATAGGACATTAAATAAATATATACCATCCTATATAATTAAAATTCCATTAATTTAATAAAATAAAATAAATAATTTATCAACCTCCTAACCTTGGCTCTATGCATAAAAATAGGCTAAACAATTAATTTATTAATTCAAAGGGGAAAAGTAGATAATAACTTGCCTTTTTGGATTTAAACTAAATCCGCCGGTCTGCGCGTAGTCGGGTAAAATTGCCTACACCGGTCCAAGCTTCTTTCTCTTTCTCTTTTCCTTTCACTCTTATAAAATAGCTCTCTAGAATTTATACTTTGCTTCTAACTCCCTTTTTTTTTTTTTTCTAAGGCAAGCTAGTTAATTTATACACAAAATATATAATATAAATATTACAAATATCTAATTTATAATAACTTCTCACCCATTTCTCATATTCCTACCTATATGGCTTTAATTCCAACCATAACCATTGATGCAATCCTATCCTAATCTCTAATTTCATCATGACTTTGGTTTAATACTATTATTATTATTATAAATATTATTATTATTATTACTAATATTATTATTAATAAACTTTTATAATAATAATTATTATTATTATATTCTTATTATTATTATTATTATTAAACTAATATAATTATTATTATTACAAAATAATACATTATATCATCATAATACTATATAACACAAATATAATACTTTAATTAACTAATAATGATTAATATAAGCATAACCAACAAATAAAATTATTATTAATAATACATGCATAATTAAATGAATAAATTTACTATTTTAACATACACAATCACTTTACATGCACAATTAAATGAACATAATATAATAATGTAGTATGCACAAATAAATAAAATTAATTAACCTAACACAAAATTAATTTAAATACATTCTTTAAAATTACGGGGTATTACATTCTCCCCCCCTAATAAAGGAATTTCGTCCCCGAAATTCACTACATACCTGTATTAAAAAGTCCTGGATACTTGGCACGGATAATATCTTCCCGTTCCCAAGTAGACTCTGTAGCATTATGATGACTCCACTGTACACGTACTAATGGAATAGTCTTTGTGCGCAGTATCTGATTCCTACGATCGAGAATACAGTAAGGTTGTTCCAAATAGGTTGCATCGGGTTGCAACTCAATCTCACCCACATCAATGTGTTGGTATCGATCTTCATCCCGTAGAAATTTTCGCAGCATAGATACATGAAAAACATTATGTACCCTATGAAGATTATCTGGTAGAGCCAGACGATAAGCTACTGCCCCAATCCGATCAGTAATCATAAAAGGACCCACAAAACGAGGCGATAACTTACCCTTTGACCCAAACCGCATTACTCCCTTCATAGGAGAAACCTTAAGCAAAACCTGATCACCAACCTTAAACTCCAAAGCACGAGTTCGACGGTCAGCATAACTTTTCTGTCTGCTTTGAGCTGTACGCATCCGATCCCTAATGATAGCGATCTTTTCTGACGTGTCCTCAATAAATTCAGGACCCAGAAAGCTGTGCTCACCAATTCCAAGCCAACAGACAGGAGACCTACACGGTCTGCCGTACAAAGCCTCAAATGGTGCCATACCAATAGTTTTCTGATAACTATTGTTATACGCAAACTCTGAAAGCGGCAAATATTCCTCCCAATTGCCCTTAAAATCAAGAACACATGCCCGCAACATGTCTTCTAAAATCTGATTAACTCGCTCAGTCTGTCCATCTGTTTGAGGATGATAAGCAGTGCTAAGATATAGTTCTGTACCCAAAGCCTGCTGAAAGCTCCTCCAAAATCCCGATATAAACTTCGGATCTCTATCTGATACGATGGACAATGGTACTCCATGAAGTTTCACCATTTCTGCAATATACAGCTTAGCATACTGTTCTGACGTAAAGTTTGAACGAACAGGCAGAAAGTGAGCGGACTTGGTCAATCTATCAACAATGACCCAAATAGAGTTGTGATTATGCTGTGAAGTAGGTAATCCCTCTATAAAGTCCATGGAAATACTTTCCCATTTCCATTCTGGTATGGGAAGTGGCTGTAACGATCCTGGCGGTCTCTGATGATCAATCTTAATCATCTGACAGGTGCTACATTTAGAGACAAAGAGAGCTATATCTCTTTTCATGCCGGCCCACCAAAACTGGCGTTTCATGTCCTGATACATCTTATCTCCCCCTGGATGTACCGAGAACTGAGAAGTGTGTGTCTCTCTCATCACAACATTTCTCAAATTGTCAGCTGAAGGCACAATTAAACGTCCCTTGTACCTCAATCCTCCATCAGTCCCTATAGAATAAAAAGGAACATCTCCGGAGGCTAACTCCGAAACCCGATCAATACACTGTTGATCTGAGAGTTGCGCTTGAATGACCTGATGAATGATAGAAGGAGTTACTACCACACATGCCATAAAAGCGTCTGCTAACTCATCAACAGTCTTCAAAGCATCCCACTCTGTTGTAAACAAAGCTGAAAGGCTGACATATGGTCGGCGGCTGAGTGCGTCTGCTACAACATTTGCTTTCCCTGGATGATACTGTATAGAGAAGTGATAGTCTTTCACGAACTCCAACCATCTGCGCTGTCTCATATTCAGTTCCCTCTGTGTGAACAAATACTGTAGACTCTTATGATCGCTAAACAATCGAAAAGTCTCCCCCAAAAGATAATGTCTCCAAATACGCAAGGCAAAAACCACTGCGGCGAGCTCTAGGTCGTGAGTCGGGTAATTAAGCTCATGAGGCTTAAGCTTCCTAGACCCATAAGAAACTGGTCGCTCTTCTTGCATCAACACACAACCCAAACCCTTCAGAGAAGCGTCGGTAAATACTAAATACTCGATTCCACTCTGAGGTGTGGCTAAGACAGGTGCAGAAGTTAACTTGCTCTTCAATTCAGCAAAAGCAGTCTGACAAGAATCATCCCATACAAATGGTACATTCTTCTTAGTCAGATGAGTAAGTGGACCCGCAATTTTGGAAAATCCCTGGATGAACCGGCGATAATACCCCGCTAATCCCAGAAAACTGCGAATCTCTGTCGGTGAGGTAGGCTGTCCCCACTCCATAACGGCCGCAACCTTGGCTGGATCTACTGCTAACCCTTCTTCTGACACTACATGTCCCAGAAATTTGACCTCTTTCTGCCAAAATTCACACTTCTCAAACTTCGCAAACAACTGATGTTCTCGAAGTGTCTGCAATACTGTGCGTAAATGTCTGGCATGGTCCTTCTCCGACTTGGAGTAAACCAGAATATCATCAATGAAAACAATGACAAACTGATCTAAGTATTCTCTGAATACTCTATTCATCAAGTCCATAAAGACAGCTGGAGCGTTCGTTAAACCGAAAGGCATAACACGAAACTCATAAGATCCGTACCTCGTGAGAAATGCTGTCTTTGGAACATCTTGTTCTCTGACTCGTAGCTGATGATAACCAGACCTCAAATCGATCTTTGAGAAGTAAGTAGCTCCCTTCAACTGATCAAACAGGTCATCAATTCTGGGCAACGGGTACTTGTTGCGAATAGTGACCTTGTTCAGTTCTCTGTAATCAATACAAAGACGAAGAGATCCATCCTTCTTCTTTACAAACAGTACTGGTGCTCCCCATGGTGAAGTACTCCTGCGAATAAATCCCTGGCTGAGCAACTGTTGAATTTGATCTTTCAACTCTCGCATCTCCACTGGTGCCATTCTGTACGGCACCTTAGCAATAGGCGTAGTGCCTGGAGCTAAATCAATAACGAAGTCTATCTCTCGACTCGGTGGCAAGCCTGGAATTTCCTGGAATACATCCTGGAATTCCTGTACTACCGGGATGCTGTCAAGAGATACCGCAGTCGCTTCCTGTGAGTCCTTCTCAAGAACGAATAAATAAGTGCTAGGCCCTCTATCAGGTTGTGGTACAACAAGAAGATACATCTCCTGTCCTGGTATAGAAAATACAATAGACTTTTCGTAACAGTTAACCTGAGCATGGTACTGAGATAACCAGTCCATCCCAAGTATAACATCATACGAATGCATATCTAACACTAACAAATTTGTAAGAAATCGAAGCCGGCCCATATCTATAAGGATATCACCGCTATACTCTCGTAAAATTGCGCCAACTCCCAATGGTGTATAAATATTAAGAGGTTGGTCACATAACTGAGTCGTCATACCAGATAAGATAACAAAAGATCTAGACACAAAAGAATGTGATGCACCAGTGTCAAACAGTATACGAGCAGTTCGACCATGTATAGAAAACATACCCTCAATAGCCTGAGGAGCCTGCGCATTATGTGGCATGAAGTTATAAACTCTGCCATGATGCAATTGCTGTGGAGGTTGTCCCGGAGGAAATGGTGGTGCTGGAAGTGCCGGAAAATTCTGAACTTGCCCACGTGGCATCGGTGGGGCCGGTAGAGGTAACGGCTGATTAGGTCTCGGCTGCCCATACTGTCCCTGTTTAGCTTTGGGACACATCTTGGCCGGATGCCCAATCTCTCTACAGTGATAACAACGTCCCATAAAAGGACCTGTCTGCCTCCTCTGTTGACTTCCCGACCACTGTTCCTGTCCGGTCTGAGGTATCCCACCTTGTCTACCCTGATTAGGGACTCCATCCCTCTGCACATCTAGGTTTCCTTTGTTTTTCTTCCAAGGTTGATGTCCTTGAAATCTGCCCCGATCATTGGACTTGGCACCACTGCTGCTTCCTTTCTCCCCTGTCTGGTAGTCTCGGTTAGTCCGCTTATCTCCCTTGGACTTCCGGTAATCACTCCTCATCTGGCAGTGCTGTAAGGCGGCATTAACCACCTGGATATAAGTAGTATATGCCGGACTACCTAAGATCACCACTTTAATCGGCCATATCAACCCCTTCACAAAGCGGTCTCTCTTCTTTTCTTCCGTATTGACCTCCTCTGGTGCAAATAATGACAAATTTATGAACTTCTGTTCATACTCAGCCACAGTCATATCTTCCTGTTGCAGATCCAGAAATTCGGTCTTCATCGCTGATCTTACTGACATAGGAAAATACTTGCCGTCAAAGCGAGTCTGAAATTCGGCATACGTCAATCTGGTCCTCTCATCGACAGTAGTAATAGACTCCCACCACTGCAATGCATTGCCTATCAGCATAAACGTAGCCAGCATCTGTTTCTGCACTTCGGTACAGATTACCATCCGAAGATGACGCTCGCTCTCCTGTTTCCACTGATATGCTAACAGGACATCTGTGGACCCCGCAAATGTCGGTGGATTTCCCCGGATGAACGAGTGACGAACTTTGTCCCATGACATTGGCTGTGCCACTGGTTCAGGAACAGGTACTATCGGAGGAGGTTGCTGGTTTCGTAGAGCAGATGCTACTCCTGCTGCCACCGCTCGTGCAATGATATCAGCAACTTGAGGAGAAAATTCCTGATTCTCATTATGAGTTGGGGAAATACTGCGATGACGGTTCGCATTCCTTGTCCCACGCCGAGACATCCTTCTATTAAATTTAGAAAAATCTAACGTCAGTACATTATAATGGACCGACTAAAAGAATACAAAGAACCCTAATACTTAGGCTCTAATTATCAGAATACACAACGCGGAAGTATAGTAATCACAGATCCCTAAGACACTCGAACCTGGAATGCTCTGATACCAACTGTAACACCCCCACATTTCCCACGCATAAGTTGATCAGGCTTATACACGAAAAACGAGGGATATCAAAAACAATTGGCAATATACAAGCATGGAATACAAAATGATGGAAATAAAAGAATTTAGACAGGAAAGAAACATTAAATAATACAACATCCATCCATCCTTTATTTAATGCAGTACTTCATTACAACTTGGAAATCCTACGTCAGGGATCCCTAAATATAACCCTGAGAGTTCAACGTCAAAAGTAAATAAAAATTGAAACTGAAGTATTACATAAAACTTCTACCCTGCACTGGATCGTAAGAGTAGATGAGTTCGGATGATGGTCCCACACTGCTAACCTCAGCCTTGAAACGGATACTGACCGTATCCTGAAATAACAACAATGGTGGGTCAACCCCACGAGCAAGTCCTCTCTACTATGACCCAAATCAGAGAATCAAATAAATTAATCATTATGAATCGGATGAGTACTATATCTGTATACATCCTACGGGAAGTATCCGATGTATAACATGACCTCAACCAGAATAGACGGTGATCACTTAGACTCACACTAGGTGGTTAAGTGTCGCCTTTCCCTACCCGGGAAATCAGCTATTATACATGGTGCACGGTACTGACAACACAGACTATAACGAACTACACAGTGATAACACCTCGCAAAGTACTGATGAATATACTGAGCATATAAATTAGGCAACACATGCCAACAATATTAATAAATATACCGAGAATGTCAATTTAGGCAACACATGCCAATAATATTAATAAATATACCGAGTATGTCAATTAGGCAACACATGCCAATAATATTAATAAATATACCGAGTATGTCAATTAGGCAACACATGCCAATAATATTAAACCACATACCCCGACAGCCACACATCTGTCTATCGCAACGAATGCATAAGGTATAAATGAGTCTAAACTTATTAGTCAGCTCACATGGTTCTATATGGCAACACATCCATATAATATAAATGCGACATAATAAACAGTCCATTTATTCCCTGAAATGCACACAGCATAATAATCATGGTTTATATATCAATTAACAGTATAAACATCCCATAAGATATCATGGATAATTTATCTGACTACAACCATGGCCTTATTTAATTTTATCAGTAATGGTTGATACCATTTAATAAGATAATAACACTATTTATATTTAACAATGTCGTTAAATAAATTACATTAGTATCTGTACTGTGAACGAGCCAATAAATGCTTTAGAAAAGATTAATCGGTTATAAGAATAAGTAACGGGTGTTAAAATAATAATTTCGTGGCCCGTTAAACCCGTAATTACCAACACAGTACCTAAAAATCCAAGTTTAAGGTTCTGGAATTTACAAAACAGGCCCTAGGGGTATTCTGGTAATTTCCAGCAGCTGTAGGGACCCCACACGCGCCCTCACGCGCCTCCCAGAGCCTCCCCACGCGCAGCCCAACCTTCCCCACTCTCCCACGCGCCTCCACGCGCGTCTGGCATCAGCCACGCGCTCCCACGCGCGCGCACGCGCTGCCACGCGCGCACTAAGGGTGCCTTGCTGACGTGTCACTTCCTGGTTGGTTGGCTGCATCCGGACTCCGTACTCGCGTCACACCGGATCATCTCACCCTATCTTCCCTCCATCCAGCGCCCACAAATCCGGGTGTACCGCGGTATCATGGACCGCGATGCACCGGATCAATCAGACTCCACTAATGGCCAGGATGCGCGCGTACACCCTCCTATGGTGCGCCGCGTTGCACCGGATCACTCCGGTCGTCTCCCCCACTGCCGGCGACCGGAAAACTCGCCGGAAGGTCGCCGGAAATTGCAGAAAATGCCCGGAAAAATCTAGAAAATTCTAGAAAAATCCCTAAAGTCTTATTTAATTATTTTTAGCCATTATTAATTTCATAGGACATTAAATAAATATATACCATCCTATATAATTAAAATTCCATTAATTTAATAAAATAAAATAAATAATTTATCAACCTCCTAACCTTGGCTCTATGCATAAAAATAGGCTAAACAATTAATTTATTAATTCAAAGGGGAAAAGTAGATAATAACTTGCCTTTTTGGATTTAAACTAAATCCGCCGGTCTGCGCGTAGTCGGGTAAAATTGCCTACACCGGTCCAAGCTTCTTTCTCTTTCTCTTTTCCTTTCACTCTTATAAAATAGCTCTCTAGAATTTATACTTTGCTTCTAACTCCCTTTTTTTTTTTTTTCTAAGGCAAGCTAGTTAATTTATACACAAAATATATAATATAAATATTACAAATATCTAATTTATAATAACTTCTCACCCATTTCTCATATTCCTACCTATATGGCTTTAATTCCAACCATAACCATTGATGCAATCCTATCCTAATCTCTAATTTCATCATGACTTTGGTTTAATACTATTATTATTATTATAAATATTATTATTATTATTACTAATATTATTATTAATAAACTTTTATAATAATAATTATTATTATTATATTCTTATTATTATTATTATTATTAAACTAATATAATTATTATTATTACAAAATAATACATTATATCATCATAATACTATATAACACAAATATAATACTTTAATTAACTAATAATGATTAATATAAGCATAACCAACAAATAAAATTATTATTAATAATACATGCATAATTAAATGAATAAATTTACTATTTTAACATACACAATCACTTTACATGCACAATTAAATGAACATAATATAATAATGTAGTATGCACAAATAAATAAAATTAATTAACCTAACACAAAATTAATTTAAATACATTCTTTAAAATTACGGGGTATTACAATTTTCTTCGAGCCTGATATAGTTTTGTGCTTGCGAATTCAGCTCGAACAAGTTAGTCGGAGTTTTCTTTACCAGAGAGGAATGAAAATGTGAGCCTTGCACCATGGCTATTTTGAATGCCTTTATGGCCATATCTTGGTTGCAATCCGGGATGCCGGAGGACTCTATATTGAATCGAGTAAGGAAGGCTTGCAAACTCTCCCCCTTCATCTGTCGAATTGTGAAAAGGCTGGCAATGGTTTTTTTCTGTTTCTTGTTTCTGCAGTACTGGGCTAGAAACGCTACGCACAATGATTCGAAGTTTGGAATTGACTTGCATGGGCAGTTTTTGAACCACTCCAGGGCCACCCCCATCAAACTGGATGGGAATATTTTGCACATTAAAGGATCATTGTGCACCTCCAGTGTTATTTCCTGAGAGTAATGGTCTAGATGCTAGAGAGGTGCTGTGCCGAGGTTGCTATACACCCAAAGCTTGAAATTGTGCACTTAGAGTGTGCGTGTGCAATGTGGCCAAGTTTTACATTTATAAGAGCCACTATTACCTCTAACTACAAAATATAGATTGGGCAAGTAGGGATCGTCCCAAGGGATTGATGTCGTATTTGTTGTGAAATCGAGATTAGGGCTAATAGGTCGAGTGATCAAATAAGAGTTGGTTGGTTGATTTAATTTAGAGAACAAATTAAACTTAAAGTAAAAACAATAGAATGCAATAGAGAGTAAGTAAGAGAGAAAAGAATCTTAGGGTTTAGAGATCACCACTAAACATAGCTTTTCTACATCCTTAACAAATGATTAATGAGGGAAACATGTGTTTCAACATTGGTGTGTGTGTTTGGTTGATTCAATTAGTAAAGATGACCAATTAAGTATATATTGTTTAAGCAACATGGTGAAAAGCACAATATATCAAAGTAAGCCATTAATCCTTTCATTAAGCTCACAATCCAAACATACCACAAGGTTAGAGACATACGTTACTTTCATTCAAAAGTATGGAACATCAAACAACAAACATGGATTGTCCTCCCATTTAACAACTACACTACAATTAAGCTACTAGCATGAAATTAAACTAATTAAACTAAGGAAGAGGCACAATCCATCAAGAAATAAGTATGAACCATCAAGCAAATGACAAGAGCATTCCATTAAGCACTATGTCTTAACAATCTCTAGATCTATAGCATCAATGCACATAGACATGCATCAATAACTCAAAATCTAGAGACAAGCACATGAACATCAGTTCTAACACACATAGACATATGGTTAGAATGAAATGATCAATTGGAAGCATTAAACCATATAAATCATTGAGTAAACAAGATCTATATATATATCAAAATGTCAAAACATGTATTATAACACAAATCCCTCAATAATACACAAAATAAAAGATGTAGAAAGCATGCTTATGGCTAACTCTAGCCCCAAGAGGATGTCTAGCCACTCATGGTAGTACTCCTCCAACCTTCAAGGGCAAGCTCCATGGAAGAAATCTGCTCCTTGGTTGATGAAGAACCTCCAATGGTGTGTCTCTAGCCTCATCTTCCTTTACTTCCTCCCTAAGAACTCTCTCCCTAGATGAATGTTCTATAATATAATGTATGATATTCTTTCATAAAAAGTAATCCTTATCCTTATATAGGTAGGTTAAATGACACCCAAAATGAGCTGGGGTCGTATAGCAAATATTCCCCAATGATTGGATAAAGGACAACTTTTGTGAGCTGGAAATTTAACTTTTTCACACTGGAGGAAGTTTAATCGATCGAACCTTGACCTTGGATCGATCGAACATGGCTGAGATCTATCGAACTAAGGCTGGATCAATCCAACTTGCGGTGCCTTTTTGGATAAAAACAAATCTGAGATATTTTGGAGATATTTGTGGGAAAAGGACAAAAGTGGTTGGTAGGGTGGTACAGCTGGATAAGATCAATCATTTGGATAAGGACAAGAATGTTCGATCGATCATAGAAGGAAGTTGGATCGATCGAACTTTTGGGATCTCTGAAAATGACATCATGGCTTGGATCTATCTTTAAAGTGCTGAGATCGATCATGTTGGATCCATCGAACTTTTCTCTGAGATCGATCGAAGATGCTGAATTTCACCCTTTTCTTCCTTTTGCTCTACTTTGCTCCTCTTCTTTGATTCATCTCAGAATTGCTTCCTTTTTTATCTTATTTGGCTGAGTTAGCTTATTTTAGGGATAAGTGCCTGAAAATGGAAATAATACGAAATCAATATAAAATGGTAAAGTAAGATAGATAAAGGTCCTAGAATACCTATGCTTAAGGGGTTTAAATATGCACTTTTCAGCACTCATCATACCCCCAAACTTAAATATTGCTAGTCCCTAGCAATGAATTACAAAGTAAATGAATGAAATGAAAAACTATACAAGTAAAAACTAGAAAGCAATAGAAGGATAACTCCACTTTCGTAGGGAACGCGATTGCATTTAGCATATGCAACAAGCCTTTTAAACCCCTAGGTTACCCATAGTGGACGAGTGAAGTCTCGTGAGGGTTTCCAGAAATGATACCCACAAACATTAAGCTCATTCTTTCAAAAGAGATACCAATATTGCAGACAAGCATTGGGAGAAAACTACCTCAAGTATGCAATTTTTCAACCCTTTCCAAGCAATCTCCCAAAATCTCAACATCAAGTAAGCAAATATGGTCCTCCACACATCAAGAAAATGATCATGTAAATCGAAA
This sequence comes from Cornus florida, assembly GCF_030987335.1. Classification (NCBI taxonomy): domain Eukaryota; kingdom Viridiplantae; phylum Streptophyta; class Magnoliopsida; order Cornales; family Cornaceae; genus Cornus; species Cornus florida. The sequence goes on along the minus strand of NW_026775574.1, from coordinate 51,581,177 downwards.
CAACTCTAGAATCCTTTTTAAGTGGACCGGCATCAAATTTGTTACTATCTTAGCCAACTAAAGAAATAATCACATCCTTACCCTCAAACTAACACACAAATCTATTACCGATCATCAAGACAAAGAGTGGACCTTTTATTAAAGCTTTATTGTTCTAGGTGCGCTTATTCTTTTCACTCATTTTTTTTTTAAAGGATTAAAGACGGAAATATGGTGCGATGTGTTGATCTATTAAGCTTTCTTGTGATCCATGAGGTCGAGCGTTAGGTTAATGACTCCCAAACCAGACGGCTTTAGGGCACTAGGTGTTCAAACACCCCTACGGACTTACAAGCTCAAATCAACTAGGCTACAAATCAAGACAACCTCCATCAAATCATTTCCCACTTCTCACCTTTTGGGAGAAGTCCTCACTTTTTTTTTATTGCTTTTGCAACTTTTTCTTTTCTTCTTTCTTTTTTTTTTTTTTTTTTTTTTTTTTTTTTTTTTTTGAATTATTAACCTAGAGTTTGGGCCCTCCACCTTTCTGTGCGAAAAATTTAGTGTTTGATGAGGCTAGAATCCTGGCTACTCAATGAAAAGGTTTTGTTATCCACCTTTATCAAGAATAAAAGCTTTCAATGCACTACTAGCCCAATTGGGATATAACCAATTCAGTAATCAACAAAGCATGTACCCCACAAATGAATGCTAGTGTGCGCCTGTGCTAGTGTAGAATCCTAGAATGAATCTCAAAATAATCACAAAATCAGGATGATGTGGACCACAAATGCAAGCAAGATATCAATCTTTTAAAAAATTTACTCCTAAATGGCATCCACAAGGCATACATGGAGTATTGGACTCTCAAGTCAAGTAATTTTAAAATTTTAAGCAATATAGTCCTCAAAAGATCAAAATCATAGCTAGTCATGCTTAAAATTTTGAATTTAAAGTAAACATTGTAAAATACACAATTACCCCCAAACTTAAATGGCAGAGTGTCCTCAATGTGCAAGAGAACAAAGGAAAGAGTATACCAGTGCAACTAAGGCAGATAATGGTCGGGACTGAAGTATCAAAAGTGGATGGCATAGCCCCACTAAACTTGGGATTAACTGTAGTCCTGAAAAGATGGCACTTAGATAAACTCATCAGATAATAAAAGGGATAATCAGTGCACAGTGGGCATGCAAGTGTAAATAGGATAATAAAATAAAGTAGTGGGAGAGGTACAAGGGTGGTCCTGAAAATTTTGTAGCACTCTCTCTCACTGAAGTCACTGGGATGCACCTGATGGAATCAAACAAACAGATATATCAATATAAGCATATGACATCCATAATAAAAGCATATATACGAAAAGAAAGTGCGTAATACATCACATTATCAATGTCGACAGACCGGTTGTAAAAATATAGCAGTACCAGAATGTAACAGATATCACAGATATAAAATAAGAAGAAAGAAGAATAATAATAGATCAGGTGGAGGAGGTAGGACGGGCAGGGCGTGCTTCGCGGATGTCTCTGGATAAATCTCTGAACGCAGTTATGACTTTCGTGCGGAATGCAGCAAAATCAACGCGAGAAGCAATAGCATCAACTCGGATAGCAACAGTATCTGCTCGAATAGCAACCACTGCATCCTCAAGAGCCTGAAGACGCTCTCCAAAGTTGGGGATGTGAGTAGGAGCCTCAGTTGTGGATGGATCAGAAGAATAGTGATCCTGAGCCTGCTCCTCATCGTGAACAGGCGACCCAACTGGAGAGTGTTGCTCTGAATCCTCTGTAGGCTGCTCCAAGTCAATATCCATGTGTACGGCAGCCGGATCGACTGGAACATCGTCAGCTGCTAGTGCATCTGCCTCTGCTGATGCTGCTAACTCTGCCTCCTCATCCTCTTCTGCGGCTATCACAGCGGCATCCTATAATCTCTGAATAATAGCATTATAGCTCTTATCCTAGTCCTTCTTCTTGTAAGAGCAGGCTCCTCTATCTATGTGCTCCCGTGGCTAGAAGGGATAGCATTGATCTCATAGAATCTGGGTGATGAAGTGGCCAAATGGGAGGAACTTGGCCCTTTTGGGCCGCTCCTTGCTAATGTAGTCATCATAGAGCTTTTTCATCACGCTCCAGATGAGCGCTGGAATAGATAGCCAACACCCTGTATAGAATGTATATAGAGCTGTCAAATAATCGCCTCTCCGCTGAATCTTATGCTCGGCCATGAAGACGTTACGGAACAAAACTGAGTCAAAGAACCACAAGTCATCTGGCAAATATGTGCGGGTGGCGAAGGTCTCGCCATCGGCGTAGTGACCTATAAGAAAAAGGCCTGTATAGCCTGGGATATGTCTCCTATAGCTCCGGAGGGCATCGATGTGGACGCTGGTAAGATCTAAATAATGTATCCACAGTGATAGAGATTGAATAGCCATCAATAGTAGTAATCAGCTCCCCCGTGTTATGCGGGGCAAGCCGAAGATTCTGGAAGAACATCCATACAAGCCTTGAGTAAACCGGGTATGTAACAGGGGCAAAAATGGCTGAAATTCCCCTACGGTCAATATCATCATATGCAGGCTGGGTCAGACTGTATCTGGAGAAGAAGTCGATATCAAAGACTGACTCATGCGCCACTGTAAGATGTACATATCTAGGCAATGGCCAGTCTAGCTCCCGAGCTAGCTGAGCTAGTGGTGGAGATGGGGATGGTATGGGCTCAGCCTGAGCCGGATGAGAAGATGATGCCTCAGCAGAAGAGTGTAGTCTGCTGTCAGATAATGGGGACTGAATAGGCTCTGTTGGCTCCTCCTGTCTATGTGAGGGCTTTCCTGGATCCTCTGCCCGAGACCTAGCTTGCCTCTGTGGGCCATGTTGCCGCTTGGCAATGGTCTTGAATCGAGTCATGGCCTGCAAAATAAAAAGAAAACTCAACAAGGAAGTCAGTGCCAGATTAAGAAATTTAAAGCACAAAATAGAAACATGTATGCAAAGTAAGATAGACAAAATAGAAAAATGACATGAATTTATGCAAGTGACAGGATGTGAACATGCTAAACAGCATATGTATGAAATGCATTAAATGTGGAAAATCATAGGCATTGGGCATAAATGAGATAGCATGGAACACAAGATAAAATGTATGGAATGTGTATATGAAATCTGTAAAGTTCGATCGATCACAAAAAATGTGAGATCGATCTCACTTGATCGATCTAAGAAACTGAGAAACTAAGTTCGATCGATCTCACTAGATCGATCTAAGAAAGATGTTTGATCGATCGAATTGTGCGAAGAACATAAACAATCACAGATCTGTGACGTGGATGGCATGGGGCCTTCACGAACAAGGTCGTGGGCCCATCAACACAATAAGTCAACATATTTGGTCACTTTCTTTGGCCCGTGACCCCTAAAATTAAAATTTAAAATCAAAAATCAAAAATATATAAAACATATATACATATATATACAAAGAGCTCAAAGCTTCATCAATGGAGATATTCTTCATCATAACAACTTAGATCTAACATTTAAAGCATGTATGCATCAAATCGAAGCTCGAAATCAAAGAAAAGATCTCGGATCTCACCTTAAACCAAGAGAGGAGTGGTGAGATTCGAATGGGATCTGAGATGAGGGAGAGAGATTCGGGCACAATGGAGGTCGTCGGAGGTCTCCCCAGAGATGGAGATGAGTTGGATTGCAGCGGCGAAGAGCTCCTAGGGTTTTGAGATGGTTAGATCGATCAAAGAAATCGATCTGGAAACCCTCGGTTTCCATTTTTTAAAAACATTTCTCGATCAGTTCGATCGATCGAACTGAAATCTCAGATCGATCTAACTGAAATGATCTCTCCTCAAAGTATTTTTGAAATTTTTAATATTTTTGAAAAATAGAAAAATTAAAAATTGAAAATTGAAAATCTTTTTTTTAAAATGAAATAAAATAAAATAATATTTTTAGATTTTTTAAAATGAAATAATTTATTTTTTTTAAAAAAAAAAATTAAAAGTTAAAACTTAATAAACTCAAAATTAAAAACTAAAAATTTAGAATGAAATAAATTTTTTGATTTTAAAATTAAAAAGTCAAAACAAAGTCAAAGAAGTGAATTCCAGAAGTGAGATGTATGGAAGAAGGTTAACACTTGCTCCTAAGTCAAGGGGAGCCCGATTAATGACATGGTCACCAATGATACATGAAGTGGTAGGTGAACCGGGGTCCTTAAACTTTGGTAGAGTGTTATGCTGCAAGATTGAGCTCACTTGCTCGGTTAAGACCACTTTTCTAGGTGTTTGGCTTTTGTTCTTCCTCTTTTAGGTGCAAAGATCTTTTAAAAACTTGGCATAAACCGGAATTTGTTTGATTGTATCCAAAAGTGGAAGGTTCACTTTCACTTGCCTAAACATTTCCATGATTTCATTAGCTTTGGCCTTTGCTTGTCATTTGAAATGGATCCTTTTAAGGCATCCGGAAATGGAGCTTTTGGTTCAAAAACCTTTTCAGAATTTTTCTTTGAAGTTTCTGTAACACAAGAACTTTTGAAATCTTTTTTCAAATCTTTCTTTTCAAAATCATTTGTCAAATCACTTTTCAATATGTTCTCATTTGTATGGTCATGCACATGTAATGAAGGAGGAATATGATATGAAACTGGACGGATGTCAACTTTTGGTTGCATCGGTTCACTCTTTTCATTGGATATACTCACTTAGTTGTCCACAATCCTACCACTTCTCAAGGTAGTCACCGCATTGACATGCTCTATTGTGTGCCCTTCCGATGAAGAATGGGTTTCCACAACACATTGTTGCTTTGGTGGGGCATTCATAGGCATTTTTCCCTTCTCTCTTACATTTAATGTGCTTGTTATTTGCCCTACTTGGGTTTCTAGCTTTGCAATGGATTGAGAATGAGAATGTAACAATTGAGTATTGGCCTCAAGAGTGCCCAAAGCATTCAAAACTTTCTCTTCAAATGTGGGACTTATAACATTTCCTTGGGAATATGATTGGTTGGAAAAATGAGAATTAGAAACTTAGTTTCCTTGTGATTGATATGGTCTATAACCTTGGGATCCTTGGCCTTGTAGTGAAGGTGGAAAGTATTTCCCTTGAAAACCGCCTTGGGAAGGGTTTGAGCCTTCCCCTTGGTTTTTCCAAGAGAAATTCGGGTGATTTCTCCAACTAGCATTGTAATGATTGCCGTAAGAATTACTCCCTTGGTTCACAAAAGTTGCATTAACTTGTTCATTAGGTTCATTTTGCACATGTCCATGGGGACAATGGGAAGTAGAATGAAGAACATTAGAACAAGTCATATAAGATCTATTTGATGCACGATGAGAATGGTTGGGGAAGGAAGATACTTGGTTCGCCGAGTTTTGGTTGATCAAGAATTGATCAAACCTTTTAGATAAGGATTTTATTTCGGCGGCTATCTCATTAGAGTGGTCGACTTGAAGTAAGCCAACACTCTTCCTACCTTGGGAATTTCTACCATTCTTTGATGATAATGTTCTATGCAAAGAGTTTTCACTCATGCTCTCATAAAGACGCCACACATCATCCTCATGCCTATCAATGTATAAGCCACCCATGGAAGCATCAACCATGCCCTTATAATTGTCCGATAAGCTTTCAAAGAAGTATTGAACTAATTGCCATTTGGGCATGTCATGATGTGGACATTTCCTAAGCAATTCATTGAAGTGTTCCCATGCCTCATGAAACGTTTCCCCATCCATATGTGAAAATTCTCTAATTGAAGATCTCATGGCATTGGTCTTGGAAACCGGATAGTACTTCTTCAAGAACTCTTGTTGCATTTCTGCCCAAGAAGTGATTGAAAAAGGCCTAAGGTTGTTAAACCAATATTTTGCCTTGTCTTTAAGGGTGAATGGGAAAAGTTTAAGCCTTAAAACCTCTTCCGGCATGTCCGTGTATTTCACGGTAGAACATACTTCAAGAAACTCATCCAAATGCTTATAAGGTTCTTCACTTGGAAGTCCACGATAGTTAGGAAGCATTTGGATGGTTTGTGGCTTGATTTCATAATGATGTGCTCTAAATGGAGGCAATTGAATGCATGTGGGTGCATTGTATTCATTAGGCACATAGTGATCTCTTAAAGCAAGAAGAGGATTAGCAATTGTAGGTGCAACATGGGCACCTTGATTTTGATTTCCTTGAATGATGGGAGGTTATGGAACATACATTGGCCTTGGTATTCCCAATGGAACTTGGCCTTGTTGTTGTGGTTGATGAATGAATGGCCTAGGAATGCCTAATAGTACTTGCATGTTATCATGATGTACATTGGGATAAAGGATACCTTGTTGGTCTATGTGACCAAGGTCCTCTACATGGTCCTCATTGTTTACTTCCATTGTAGAAGTAGAATGATTAAAATTACCCCTTCCCCTAGGTGTACGAACAATGGATTCTAAATTCAAATTAAGAGGGACAATAGTAGGACTTAATGACCTATGACCATGCATGCACAATTAAGACACAACAAGCAACAAGTAATGAACAAACTCTTCAATCAACAACAAACTTCCTCCATATGTCAATGATCCTATACTATCAACAATATGCAAAGAAGAATAAAATGCCTCCACGCGGGCTCACAATTTATCTATGAATTGAAAAAAAAGCGTCCACGCGGGCTAACGATTTAACTAAGGGATTGAGTAAAGAAAAGCTCACAAAGGTCCTTTAGCACTTCAACTCCAAATTTTTAGCTTTTAGCTTAGCAAATTTTTTTTTTATGATTTTAGCTTTTTCCTTTGCCCTGCTTGGTAGCTCCTTTGCTCAGTAGCTCCTTTGCTCACATTCTAACTCAATGCACCTTGTCAAAGAAGAACAAACACAACAAGTAACACAGAAGAAAATAAAAACAAAGTAAAGACACGATCAAAAGAGTACTAATCCTAATTGACTCACAAATATGACGTTTCCAATCAATCAATCAATTAATCCCCGGCAACAGCGCCAAAAACTTGGTGTGCCGAGGTCGCCATGCACCCAAAGCTTGAAATTGTGCACTTAGAGTGTGCGTGTGCAATGTAGCCAAGTTTTACATTTATAAGAGCCACTATTACCTCTAACTACAAAATATAGATAGGGCAAGTAGGGATCGCCCCAAGGGATTGATGTCGTATTTGTTGTGAAATCCAAATTAGGGCTAGTAGGTCGAGTGATCAAACAAGAGTTGGTTGGTTGATTTAATTTAGAGAACAAATTAAACTTAAAGTAAAAACAATAGAATGCAATAGAGAGTAAGTAAGAGAGAGAAGAATCTTGGGGTTTAGAGATCACCACTAAACATAGCTTTTCTACATCCTCAACAAATGATTAATGAGGGAAACATGTGTTGCAACATTGGTGTGTGTGTGTTAGGTTGATTAAATTAGCAAGGATGACCAATTAAGTATATATTGTCTAAGCAACATGGAGAAAAGCACAATATATCAAAGTAAGCCATTAATCCTTTCATTAAGCTCACAATCCAAACATACCACAAGGTTAGAGATGGTGGTCTGTCGCCTTACCATCAAGTTTGGAGAGTGTTCATTAAGGCGAGGGCTAAGTTTTACATTTATAAAATCCACTACTACCTTCACTAAAAATATAGTTAGGGCAAGTAGGGATCGTCCCAAGGGATTGTGGATTGTGCTAGGTTGAATTGTGTTGTGGAATTGCAACTAGGGTTAGTAGGTCGAGTGATCAAACAATGGTTGGTTGGTTAATTAAACTAGAGAACAACTAAATTAAACTAAGTATGAATGCAATAAAGAGTAAGTAAAAGAGATAAAGAGAGGTCTTGGGGTTTAGAGGTCACCACCAAGCAATGTATTTCTATACCATTCACAAGTGACTAATGAGGGTAAGGTGTATTGCAACATTTGTGCGTGTGTGATTGGTTGATTCAACAAGCAAGGATGACCAATTGAGCATGTATTGTCTAAACATCATGTGAAAGGCACAATATATCTAATCAATGAAGCATATATTGTCTAAACAACATGTGAAAGGTACAATAGATCAAAACAAGTCATTAATCCTTTCATTATGCTCAGAAACCAAATACACCACAAGGTTAGAGATATATGCTACTTGCATTCAAAAGCATGGAACATCAAACAATAAGCATGGATTGTCCTCCCATTTATCATCTACACTACTAGTATGAAATTAAACTAAGGGAGAGGCACAATTCATCAAGGAATAAGTATGAACCAACAATTAAACTACAATAGCATTCCATTAAGCACTACGTCTTGATAATCTCTAGATCCATTGCATCAACACACATAGACGTGCATCAATAACACAAAATCTAGAGACAAGCACATAAACATCTATTCTAGCATACATAGACATATGGATAAAATGAAATGAACAATTAGAAGTATTAAACCATACAAATCATTGAATAAATCAGATCTATATAAATCAAAGTGTCAAAACAAGTATTACAACACTAATCCCTCAATAATACACAAGATTAAGGTAAAGAAAGCATGCTTTGGGCTAACTCTAGCCCCAAGAGGATATCTAGCCACTCATGGTGATGCTCCTCCAACCCTCAAGGGCAAGCTCTATGGATGAAATCTGCTCCTTGTTGATGAGGAACTCTCCAATGGTGTCTCTAGCCTTCTCCTCCTTTTATTCTACACTAAGAATTGCCTCCCCTAAGAAAATAATCTCTAATGTTCTCTTCTTTTCCAAAAGTGCATCTTATTCCTTTTATAGGTAGGTCAAGTGACACACCAAATGAGCTGGGGTCGTGCACCCAATATTCTCTAATGATTGGAGAGAGGGAAACTTTAGTGAGCTGGGATTTTAACTTTTTCGCACTGGAGAAAGTTCGATCGATCGAACCTTGTACTTGGATCGATCTAACTTGGCTGAGATCTATCGAACTAAGGCTGGATCGATCCAACTGGGTGAGGTTTTTGGGAAAAGATAAATCCGAGATATTTTGAAGATATTTATGGGGAAAAGGACAAAAGTGGTAAGTGGGTGGACAGCTGTGGATAAGATCAATCATTTGGATGAGGACAAAGGTGTTCGATCTATCGAAGTATAGTGTTGGATCGATCGAACTTTGGGCTTTCTGTTTTGGGCCAAGGTTTAGATCTATCTTGAAGTGCTGAGATCGATCCATGTTGGATCGATCGAACCTTCATCTTGGATCGATCGAGAATCTTGAATGACCACATTTCTTCCTTTTTGCTTCTTTCTTTCTCCACTTTGCTCATTTCTTTGTTTAATCCCAGAATTGCTCCTTTTAAGTTCTTGTTTGGCTGTGTTAGCTTATTTTCGGGATGAGTGCCTAAAAATGAAATTAACACAAAATTAATCTAAAATGGTAAACTAAGATAGATAAAGGTTCTAGAATACCTAAGCTTAACGGGTTTAAATACGCACTTTCCAGTGCTCATCATACCCCCAAACTTAAATATTGCTAATCCCTAGCAATGAACTAGAAAGTAAAGGAATGAAATGAATAACTATACAAGTATAATCAGAAAGCAATAAAATGATAGTGCCACTTTCATAGGGAATACGATTGCACTTAGCACATGCAACAAGCCTTTTAAACCCCTAGGTTACCCCTAGTGGACGAGTGAAGTCTTGTGAGAGTTTCCAGAAATGATACCGACAAACATTAAGCTCGTTCTTTCAAAAGAGGCACCAATATTGCAAACAAGCATTGGGAGAAAACTACCTCAAGTATGCAATTTTTCAAACATTTCCACGCAATTTCCCAAAATTTCAACATCAAACAAGTAAGTATGGTCCTCCACACATCAAGAAAATGATCATGCAAATCAAAACAACTCTAGAATCCTTTTTGAGTGAACCGGCATCAAATGTGTTGCCATCTTAGCCAACTAAAGAATTAATCACATCCTTACCCTCAAACTAGCACACAAATCTAGTACCGATCATCAAGACAAAAAGTGGACCTTTTATTAAAGCTTATTGTTCTAGGTGCTCTTATTCTTTTCACTAATTTTTTTTTTTTTTTATAGGATCAAAGATGGAAGTATGGTGCAATGTTTTGATCTCTTAAGCTTTCTAGCGATTCATAAGATCGAGCGTTAGGTCAATGAGTCCCAAAGCAGACGACTTTAGGGCACTACGTGTTAAGACACCCCTATGGACTTACAAGCTCAAATCAACTAGGCTACAAATCAAGACAACCTCCATCTAATCATTTCCCACTTCTTACCTTTTGGGAGAAGTCCTCACTTTTTTTATTGCTTTTGCAACTTTTCTTTTCTTTTCTTTTTTTTTTATTTTTTTATTTTTATTTGTAAGTAAGTTCAATTATTAACCCAGAGTTTGGGCCCTCCACCTTTTGGCGCGAGAAGTTCAATGGTAGATGAGGCTAGAATCCCGGCTACTTAGTGAAAAGGGGTTGTTATCCACCTTTATCAAGAATGAAAGCTTTCAATGCACTACTAGCTCAATTGGGATATAACCAATTCAATAATCAACAAAGCCTGTACCCCCACAAATGAATGCTAGTGTGCGCCTGTGCTAGTGTACAAAGCTAGAGTGAATCTCAAAACAATCACAAAATCAGGATGATGTGGACCACAAGTGTAAGCAAGATATCGATCTTCAAAAAATTTACCCCTAAATGGCATTCACAAGGCATACAAGGAGTATTGGACTCTCAAGTCAAGCAATTTTTAAATTTTAGGCAATATAGTCCTCAAAAGATTAAAATTATAGCTAGTCATGGACCAATCAGAGAAATATCCCTCAAATACACAAGTCATGCTCAAAATTTGAATTTCAAAACAAATACTGCAAAGCACCATTCCCCCAAACTTAAATTGCACAATGTCCTCAATGTGCAAAGAGAACAAAGGAAAGAGTATAGTAGTGCAACTAAGCAAGAATGATCAGGATTGAAGTATCCAAAGTGGGTGGAATGGCCCCCCCAAACTTGGGATAAACTGTGGTCCTGAAAAGATGGCACTTAGATAAACTCATCAAAAAACAAAATGGGATAATCAGTGCACAGTGGACATGCAAGTGTAAATGGGATAATCAGATAAAGAAGTTCGAGAGGTATAAGGGTGGTTCTGAAAATCGGGTAGCACTCTCTCACTGATGTCACTGGGATGCACCTAATAGAGTCAAACATACAGATATAAGGATATAAGAATATGACATCCATAGCATAAATAAAGAAAATAAAGTATAGAGTACATCAAAAGAGTAAAGCCGACATATCCGGCTGCAGATAAGATACAGTGACAAAAATGAAGTATAGATCACAGAGGTGTAGTATGAAAAGATAGAAGAAACTGGGAATCTTAGGTGGATGGGGTAGGACGGGCAGGTCGGGCTCCGTGGATGTCTCTAGATAGATCTCGAAACATAGTCGTTATATCTGTGCAGAAAGCAGCGAAATCTGCTATGTGGGCTGTAAGATCACTCGAATGGTAGCAGAATCGGCTCTGATAGCAACCACTGCATCCTCAAGAGTCTGCAGGCGTACTCCAAAGCCAGGGGTCAGATCTGGAAACTCAGGTATAGAAGAATCAGAAGAAAGATCCTGAGTCTGCTCCTCCTCATGTACTGGCGACCTAGCTGGAGAATGCTGCTCTGCGTCATCTGTAGGTCGCTCTAAATCTATTTCCATATGCTCGGCAGCCGGATCGACTGGTGCGTCGTCCGCTGCTGGATCTGCTGCTGTTGCCTCTGCCTCCTCAGCCTCCAGCTCATCTGTAGCCACTACTGCGTGGTCCTGCAGTCTCGTGATAATGGCATTATAGCTCTTGTCCCAATCCTTCTTCGCGAAGAAACATAAACCTCTCTCAGGATGCTCCTGAGGATGAAATGGATAGCGCTGATCAATCAATATCTGGGTGATGAGATGGCCAAAAGGAAGAGACTTAGCCCTTCCGGGCTTCTTTTTGCTGATATACTCATCATATAGTTTGCTCATCACGCTCTAGATAAGAGCGGGGATAGATACCCAACATCCTATAGAAAATGCGTAAAGGGCTGCCAAGTAATCTCCTCTCCTCTGAATCTTGTGACCAGACATATAAATGTTCTGAAAGAGAACGGAATCAATAAACCACAGGTCATCTGGAAGATATGTGCGGGTGGCGAAAGTCTTGCCAGCAGCATGGTGACCTGTCAAGAAAACTGCCATGTCGGCATCAGAAGGCCTGAATAGCCTCGGATATAGCTCCTGTAGGTCCGGAGGGCATCTGTGTGGACAATGGCATGATCTGGAAAGTGTGTCCACAGTGATAGTGATCTGGCGGCCATTAATAAAAGTGATCAGCTCTACCCTGTGACGCGGGGATGGTCGGAGGTTCTAGAAGAACACTCGGACTAGCCTCAGATAGACTGGCTCAGTAACTGGGGCAAGAATAGCTGCAAGGCCCCTCTGAATAATGTCACGGTAAGCTGATCGGGTCAGCACTGATCTGGAGAAGAAATCTGTATCAAATAGTAACTCATGGTCCATTGCCATACTCCCATATCTAGGCATAAGCCTATCACGTTCTCGAATTGGCTAAACTAGCTGATGTGGTGGAGATGGAGATGGTGTAAACGCAGGCCGAGCCGCAGAAGTAGATGGAATATGATTATCCTTAGTCTCAGGAGATGGTGACTGAGGTGAGGTAGCCTGTACTGGCTCCTGAGTATGAGAGGGCTCTGCTGGCTCCTCTGTCCTAGGCCTGACATGCCTCTGCTGTCTCTGATGTCTCGGAGGTCCATGTCGCCTTTTGGCAATAGTCTTTGTCCTCGGCATGGCCTGTAAAAGAAAAAGAAAAACTTGCAGTGGAAGTTAGTGCCAGGATAAAGAATTAAAAGCACATAATAGAAACATGCATGTCAAATAAGATAGACAAAACATATATGACATGAATCTATGCAGGTGATAGACTATGAATCATGTGACGCAATATAAGTATGAAATGCATCCAATGTGGTATCACGGGCATTGGGCATGTATAAGATAGCATGAATGCAAAATATGATGAATGAAGTGTGTGTATGAGATCTGTGAAACTCGATCGATCAGAAAAAGAAGTGAGATCGATCACAAAAGTTGGATCGATCGAAAGTAAGTGAGATCGATCTGACTACTTCGATTGATCTAATACAAGTTCGATCGATCGAACTGTACGATGATGAAAACTAAGAAGTCACAGATCTGTGACTATGGAGGCACGGGGCCCACATGAACGTGTTCGTGGGCCCTACAACACATTAAATCAACAATAGTAGCCACCCAAACATGGCCCATACTCCCAAATCGAATCAAGAATCAAAAATATATACAAATATATACACATATACACAATCATGTTTTAAGCTTCAACAATGGAGGATTTAATCTCTGAAATAGCATGGATCTAACATATAAAGCATGAATGTATGAGATTGAAGCTTTAAATCAACATGAGGGGGTTCGGATCTTACCCAAAATCGAGAGAGAGAAGTGGATGCAAAGGGGGAATATATGACATCCGAGAAGAGAGAGAGAGATTTAGAACTTAGATCTCACCGGAGATATCGCCGGAGAAGATGAAGATGATGATACACAGTGACGGCGACGAGAGAGAAGGGGGGTTAGGGTTTGAGAGAGTTGAGATCGATCTTTGGAATCGATCTCACAACTTTCAGATCTATTTTTAAAAACATTCCCTGACTAGTTCGATCGATCGAATCTCAACTTAGAGCGATCGAACTTCTCTCTTCAAAGTATTTTTGGAATTTTTGAAAAATTAATAACAAAAATTGAAAATTGAAAATTAAAAATTAAAAATTAAAATTGAAAAATAGAAAATATTTTTAGATTTTTTTTTTTTGGAGAATAAGAATAAAGATAAAATAAAATAAAATAAAATATTTTTGGTATTTTTGGAAAATAAAATAAAAATATTTTTGGATTTTGAAATTTGAAAAGTCAAAATAAAGTCAAACAATGAAATGGAGAACAAGAGTTCTATCTATCAGATAGAGTAAAAATATGCAGGTTTTTGGCTCAGAAAATTTGGCTAAGTGTTGGAACTTGAGATCGATCGAACTATGAAGTTGGATCGATCGAATGTTCTACGATCAATCTCGGAATGTGTTCGAACGATGGAACAGAGAGCTGAAATATGCAGGTTCTGCGGGCTCAAAAATATTCTAAGTGTCAAAACTCAAGATCGATCGAACAGGATAGTTGGATCGATCAAAGAACTTCAGATCGATCTTGAAATGCTTTCGATTGATCGAACGGAGAAGTGATTTGGATGTAGGTGGATGCAGGTCGAACATTTTTCTAAGTGTTGGATGCAGATGGAAGTTCGATCGATCGAACTCAGGTATGAGATCGATCGAACTTATGCAAAAAGCTCAATTCCAACATAAAAAGTCATGCAATCCTCACCAAAGTTCCTTCTAATGCATATAAACCAAAAACAAGTATCTAGACTTCACAAGAAATGAAATGTAAGATAGAAATAGGGGAAGAATAGGGTTTTGACACCCTACAAATGCTTTTACTAGTCTTTAATGTCTCAAGCAAGACATTGGGCTCTTTTAGCCCGGATCAAAGATCTTGTTATGCATCCCTTCCTTATTGGGGTGATAGATATCTTGAGTTCCACCCAACAAATGGTTCTTGGAAGAACTTGTTGGATCAAATTCAAAAAGAAGATTTTGTTCCTTTGTCAATGCAATCTAAATTTTTGGGCTTCCATGCCCTTTCAAAGCAAGAATTTGAAACAATGGTCTTAGAATGCAATGTTGAAGATGGTCCTTTTGAAATTTTAGCCTTACCTAAAAGCTCAATTTCTTCACAAGTAAGATTATGACATTTTTCCACAACATTAACCTCACCTTCATACTTGTCAAATGAGTTAGGGGTGGGATTGAATATATTCAACTTCACTTTCATGTGGCCAAAAGAGATCTTCATTACCCCCGTTCTACAATTGATGTTGGTATTTGAGGTTGCCAAGAAGGGACGGCCAAGGATAACGGGAATTTGGCTCTTAGGATTGGAAACCGGTTCTGTGTCAATGACAACGAAATCAACGGGGAAGAAGAATTTGTCAATCTTAATCAAAACATCTTCAATGACACCCCTAGGCTTTTTAATGGATCGGTCGGCAAGTTGCAAAACTACCGACGTCGGTTTCAATTCTCCTAAGCCTAGTTTGACATAAACCGAGTATGGAAGAAGGTTAACACTTGCTCCTAGGTCAAGAAGTGCCCGATTAATGATATGCTCACCAATGATGCATGATGTAGTGGGTGAACCGGGGCCCTTAAACTTTGGAAGAGTATTGTGTTGCAAAATTGAGCTTACTTGCTCGGTCAAAACCACTTTCCTTGGTGCTTGGCTTTTGCTCTTCTGCTTTTGGGTGCAAAGATCTTTTAAAAACTTGGCGTAAGCCGGTATTTGCTTGATTTCATCCAAAAGTGGAAGATTAACTTTCACTTGCCGAAACATTTCCAAGATTTCATTGGTTTTAGCCTTCTGCTTTTCTTTTGAAATGGACCCTTTCAAGGTGTCCGGAAATGGAGCTTTCTCAAATACTTTTTCAGAATTTTCTTTTGAACTCTCTTTAACACAAGAAGTTTTTAAACCTTGTTTCAAATCATTTTTCAACAAAACTTTTTCAACATCATTTTTCATAAAATCTTTTCCAAATTCATTTTGCAAGACTTTCTTTAATGAATCATTTTCTAGATTACTTTTTAAATCACATTTTGAAGCTTTCTCATTCATATAGTCATGTACATGTAATGAAGGAGGAATAAAATGTGAAATGGGACGGGTGACAACTTGTGGTTGCACTGGTTTACTCTCTTCATTGGACATTTTAACTTGATTGTCCACAACCCTACCACTTCTCAAGGTAGTCACCGCATTGACATGTTCTATGGAACACCCTTCCGATGAGGATTGGGTTTCCACAACCCATTGTTGCTTTGGTAGAGCATTCATGGGCATCTTTCCCTTCTCTCTAGCATTAAGAGTGCTAGTTATTTGCCCTACTTAGGTTTCTAGCTTTGCAATAGACTGAGAGTGAGAATGAAGCAATTGTGTGTTTGCCTCAAGAGTGCCTAAAGCATTCAAAACTTTTTCTTCAAAGGCGGGACTTCTAGAATTACCTTGGGAATATGATTGATTGGGAAAATGAGAATTCGAGAATTGATTCCCTTGTGATTGATATGGCCTATAGCCTTGGGATCCTTGGTTTTGCATTGGAGGTGGAATGTATTTCCCTTGAAAACCGCCTTGGGGAGGGTTTAAGCTTTCCCCTTGGTTTTTCCAAGAGAAATTCGAATGATTTCTCCAACTTGGATTATAATGAGTACCATAAGGATTATTCCCTTGATTCACGAAAGTTGCATTGACCTGCTCATTAGGTTCATTTTACATTTGTCCATGAGGACAATGAGAAGTGGAATGAAGAACACTAGAACAAGTCATACAAGATTCATTGGATGCACGATGAGAATGGTTAGGGTAGGAAGATACTTGGTTCACCGAGTTTTGGTTGATCAAGATTAATTAAAACTTTGAGATAAAGATTTCATCTCGGCGGCTATGTCATTAGAATTGTCGACTTGATGTAAGCCAACACTTTTCCTACCTTGTGTATTTCTACCATTCTTTGAAGACAATGTTCTATGCAATGAATTTTCACTCATGCTTTTATAGAGACGCCGCACATTATCCTCATGCCTATCAATGTAAGAACCACCCATGGAAGCATCAACCATGCCCTTATAATTGTCCGATAAGCTCTCAAAGAAATATTGAACTAATTGCCATTTGGGCATGTCATGGTGTGGACACTTCCTAAGCAATTCATTAAAGCTTTCCCATGCCTCATGAAATGTTTCCCCATCCCCATGTGTAAATTCTCTAATTGAAGTTCTCATGGCATTGGTCTTTGAAACCGGATAGTACTTCTTCAAGAACTCTTGTTGCATTTCTGCCCAAGAAGTGATTGAAAAAGGCCTAAGATTGTTGAACCAATATTTTGCCTTGTCTTTAAGGGTGAATGGAAAAATTTTAAGCCTTAAGACTTCTTCTGGCATATCCGTGTAGTTCACGGTAGAACAAACTTCAAGAAACTCATCCAAATGCTTGTAAGGTTCTTCACTTGGAAGTCCATGAAAGTTAGGAAGCATTTGAATGGTTTGTGCTTTGATTTCATAATGATGTGCTCTAAATGGTGGCAATTGGAATCATGTGGGTGTATTATATTCATTTGGCACATAATGGTCTCTTAAAGCAATTGGTGGGTTAGCAACTTGAGGTGCAACATGAACACCTTGATTTTGAATTCCTTGATTTATGATGGGAGGTTGTGGAGCATATATTGGCCTTGGCATTCCCAATGGAACTTGGCCTTGTTGTTGTTGAGGTTGGTGAATGTATGGTCTAGGCATGCCTAGTGATACTTACATGTTATCATTGTGCACATTA
Organism: Cornus florida; assembly: GCF_030987335.1. Taxonomy (NCBI): domain Eukaryota; kingdom Viridiplantae; phylum Streptophyta; class Magnoliopsida; order Cornales; family Cornaceae; genus Cornus; species Cornus florida. Next base: position 51,563,700 of record NW_026775574.1, on the reverse strand, counting down.
GGATGGAGGATACCTTATTGATCTATGTGACCAAGGTCCTCAACATGATTATCATTATGGTCATCCATTGATAGATTGGTTCTATTTGAACTTCCTCTTCCCCTAGGGTTTCTAATGGTAGATTGAAGATGCAAATCTAAAGGGACAAGAGTAAGTCTCAATGAACGACGACCATGCATGCACAATGCTAAACACAACAAATGACAAACACTATGCCTTCACAACAATGCAATTAGACTTCTTCCACAAACACAAATCCCATGTGTGAAACAACAATAATGCAATGACAAAAAAAAAAAAAAATTTGCCTCCACGCGGGCTCACGATTTAACTACAAATGAAATGCAATGCCTCCACGTGGGCTCATGATTTAACTAAAGAGATTGAGTGGAGAAAAGCTCACAAAGGTCCTTTAGCTCTTCAACTCCAAATTAATAACTTAGCTTAGTAATTTTTAGATTTTTACTTTTTAGCCTTTTTGTTTTGTTTTGTTTTGTAGCTTGGATGCTCCTTTACTTACCTCCTTACTCAATGCACCTTGTCAAGTATGAACAAACACAATAAGTAATCAAATGAAAAATAAAAAATAGAGTAAAAACACGATCAAAAGAGTACTAATCCCAATTGACTTCCACAAATTCAACGTTGCCAAATCAAATCAATCAATCAATCAATCCCCGGCAACGGCACCAAAAACTAGCCGTGGTGTCGTCGCCCTACCACCAAGTTTAAAGAGTGTTCATTAAAGCGAGGGCCAAGTTTTACATTTATAAAAGCCAATACTACCTTCACTAAAAATATAGTTAGGGCAAGTAAGGACCATCCCAAGGGATTGTGGATTGTGCTAGGTTGAATTGTGTTGCGGAATTGCAACTAGGGTTAGTAGGTTGAGTGATCAAACAATGGTTGGTTGGTTGCTTAAACTAGAGAGCAAATAAATTAAACTAAGTATGAATTCAATAAAGAGTAAGTAAAAGAGATAGAGAGATGTCTTGGGGTTTAGAGGTCACCACCAAGCAATGCATTTCTATACCATTCACAAGTGACTAATGAGGGTAAGATGTGTTACAACATTTGTGCATGTGTGATTGGTTGATTCAACAAGCAAGGATGACCAATTGAGTATGTATTGTCTAAACATCATGTGAAAGGCACAATATATTTAATCAATGAAGCATATATTGTCTAAACAACATGTGAAAGGCATAATAGATCAATACAAATTATTAGTCCTTTCATTAAGCTCACAATCCAAATACACCACAAGGTTAGAGATATATGCTACTTGCATTCAAAAGCATGGAACATCAAAGAACAAGCATGGATTGTCCTCCCATTTATCATCTACACTACAACTACACTACTAGCATAAAATTAAACTAAGGGAGAGGCACAATTCATCAAGGAATAAGTATGAACCATCAATTAAACTACAATAGCATTCCATTAAGCACTATGTCTTGACAATCTCTAGATCCATTGCATCAACACACATAGACATGTATCAATAACATAAAATCTAGAGACAAGCACATGAACATCTATTCTAGCCTACATAGACATATGGATAGAATGAAATGAACAATTGGAAGTATTAAACCATATAAATCATTGAATAAACAAGATCTATATAAATCAAAGTATCAAAACAAGTATTACAACACTAATCCCTCAATAATACACAAGATTAAGGTAAAGAAAGCATGCTTGGGGCTAACTCTAGCCCCAAGAGGATGTCTAACCACTCATGGCGATGCTCCTCCAACCCTCAAGGGCAAGCTCCATGGATGAAATCTGCTCCTTGTTGATGAAGAACTCTCAAATGGTGTCTCTAGCCTTCTCCTCCTTTTCTTCTACACTAAGAATTGCCTCCCCCAAGAAAATAATCTCTAATGTTCTCTTCTTTTCCAAAAGTGCATCTTATTCCTTTTATAGGTAGGTCAAGTGACACACCAAATGAGCTGGGGTCGTGCACCCAATATTCTCTAATGATTGGAGAGAGGGCAACTTTAGTGAGCTGGGATTTTAACTTTTTCGCACTGGAGGAAGTTCGATCGATCGAACCTTGAACTTGGATCGATCGAAACTTGGCTGAGATCTATTGAACTAAGGCTGGATCGATCCAACTGGGTGAGGTTTTTGGGAAAAGATAAATCCAAGATATTTTGAAGATATTTATGGGGAAAAGGACAAAAGTGGTAGGTGGGTGGACAGCTGTGGATAAGATCAATCATTTGGATGAGGACAAAGGTGTTTGATCGATCGAAGTATAGTGTTGGATCGATCGATCTTTGGGCTTTCTGTTTTGGGTCAAGGTTTGGATCTATCGTGAAGTGCTGAGATCAATCCATGTTGGATCGATCCAACCTTCATCTTGGATCGATCGAGAATCTTGAATGACCACCTTTCTTCCTTTTTGCTTATTTCTTTCTCCACTTTGCTCATTTCTTTGTTTAATCCCAGAATTGCTCCTTTTAAGCTCTTATTTGGCTGAGTTAGCTTATTTTCGGGATAAGTGCCTGAAAATAGAATTAACACAAAATTAATCTAAAATGGTAAAATAAAATAGATAAAGGTTCTAGAATACCTAAGCTTAACGGGTTTAAATACGCACTTTTCAGTGCTCATCAAGAGACATATGCTACTTGCATTCAAAAGTATGGAACATCAAACAACAAGCATGGATTGTCCTCCCATCTAACAACTACACTACAACTACACTACAACTACACTACAATTAAGCTACTAGCATGAAATTAAACTAATTAAACTAAGGAAGAGGCACAATCCATCAAGAAATAAGTATGAACCATCAAGCAAATGACAAGAGCATTCCATTAAGCACTATATCTTGACAATCTCTAGATCTATAGCATCAATACACATAGACATGCATCAATAACTCAAAATCTAGAGACAAGCACATAAACATCAATTCTAACATACATAGACATATGGTTAGAATGAAATGATCAATTGGAAGTATTAAACCATATACATCATTGAATAAACAAGATCTATATATATATCAAAATGTCAAAACATGTATTACAACACAAATCCCTCAATAATACACAAAATCAAGATGTAGAAAGCATGCTTAGGGCTAACTCTAGCCCCAAGAGGATGTCTAGCCACTCATGGTAGTTCTCCTCCAACCCTCAAGGGCAAGATCCATGGAAGAAATCTGCTCCTTAGTTGATGAAGAACCTCTAATGGTGTGTCTCTAGCCTCCTCTTCCTTTGCTTCCACCCTAAGAATTCTCTCCCTAGATGAATGTTCTATGATATGATATATGATATTCTTTCATAAAAAGTAATCCTTATCCTTATATAGGTAGGTTAAATGACACCCAAAATGAGCTGGGGTCGTACAGCAAATATTCCCCATTGATTGGATAAAGGACAACTTTTGTGAGCTGGAAATTTAACTTTTTCGCACTGGAGGAAGTTCGATTGGTTGAACCTTGTCCTTAGATTGATCGAACATGGCTGAGATCTATCGAATTAAGGCTGGATCGATCCAACTTGCGGCGCCTTTTTGGGTAAAAACAAATCTAAGATATTTTGGAGATATTTTTGGGAAAAGGACAAAAGTGGTTGGTAGGGTAGTATAGCTGGATAAAATCAATCATTTGGATAAGGACAAGAATGTTTGATCGATCATAGAAGGAAGTTAGATCGATCGAACTTTTGGGATCTCTGAAAATGACATCATGGCTTGGATCTATCTTTAAAGTGCTGAGATCGATTATGTTGGATCGATCGAACTTTTCTTTGAGATTGATCGAAGATGCTGAATTTCACCCTTTTCTTCCTTTTGCTCTACTTTGCTCCTCTTCTTTGATTTATCTTAGAATTGCTTCTTTTTTGCTCTAATTTGGCTGAGTTAGCTTATTTTAGGGATAAGTGCCTGAAAATGGAAATAACACGAAATCAATACAAAATGGTAAAGTAAGATAGATAAAGGTCCTAGAATACCTAAGCTTAAGGGGTTTAAATACACACTTTTCAGCGCTCATCAAGAGGGTGTCTAGTTCCATTAAATTTGATGAACTTTGGCATCACGAATTTTCTGGGTCTCACGACTCATTCTATCTCGTCGGTAAAAAGAGTCTTTACTATTGAAGCAGTGAATTCCCTCTCCATTTCTTCGGGTGCTTGGGCCTTCAGCCCTTTGATTCATTCGTTCATTTACTTTCGGAGTCTTGTGATAAAGTCACTTCTTGAGGACGGTTGATCAGCCATTAGGATTTATACTTCCTTCCCGCCTGAATCAGCATCGTCTGATAGGTGTGCCCTGGCGGTTTAGAGTCCTCCCATGCTTGAGTTTCCAATGATGCGGATTGCCTTGCTGTATCGTTGGTATCATCCAATGCCTCGTTAAGCTGTTGTCACGGGACCCTCTGATGGAGAGGAGGGTCATTGGGGATTACGAGGTTTGGCTCTGGAGGAGGATTCTCGTTCAGCCGCTCGGGCGGTAAGTCGATCAGACACCGTTCGGGCGGTAGATCGATCAGGCATCGTTCGGGTGGAAGGTCGATCGAACGATCATTCCTTCAAGCGTCTCCCCGAAGTCTTTTGTTTTCCTCATGCAAGGTATTGATTTGCACTATGTTGGCTTCTTGAGCTTGTCTCAGTGCGCTGATCTATTTAGTACTGGCTTCGTTGGCTTGTCAGAGGGCGTTAAGTTGCATTTGCATTGCTTCACGTATTTTCTGCATGGTCTCCAATTGTTGCAGCTGTGCGATGTCTGACCCTGTTCGCATTCTGGATTTGAGCTGCTTGTTAGTAGTAGACAAATGGATTTTTGTATTGAATTCCCACAGACGGCACCAAAGTGTAGGTGCAAATTTTTACACTTGAACACTTAAAGAAATAAACTGAAAAGAGGTGCACAGAATAAAAACAATTTTTAAGGGTAAGAACAATGATGGGAATTCGATGGCTCTTCATTCTCATTCAGGCTCTATTTATAAGCTTTATCAGAGATTTACATGGAGCCATTTCTTGGCTTTTATTCCCAAACGTGGTTAATTACGCCTACTGATCGTTCGTGCATCATTATGGCAAACGTTATGGAATTTTGGGCTTTGTTGAGACTGGGCCTTCTATTCAGCTTTCATGTTAAGTGAAACTTTCTCTACTTAATTAGGCTAAACTGATACGTGCATATAGCTTCTTCTGTTGGGCCTCCAACTGATAGTGGGCTTCTAGTTATCTTAGTTTGGATGTGGGCTACTTTTTTCCTGCCACGTGGTGTGTTGTGATTGGTGGGATTTTTTCCCTCCACAGTTTGTCACGAACATAAAAATAAGAGTAAAATAAATTAAAGAGAAGATCAAGAGAGAGAACGTCTTAGGGATTGACTTCACCATAAATCTCGTATTATGGTCAACCATTCAACCTTGGGACTTCACAATTTACATATCAGATGAATTAAACTCAATAACATTCATTTAATTCAGGTTTAAAGAAAGATGTTCCATGAACTTCAACTAACCATAACCTATCTTCAGTTGGCATAAATTATCTACCTACTTACTTCTAACTAATGTTGCAGTATCACTCATCTTCCCTAAGCATAGACTATGAAATTATTCATTCATAAAAAATGTTTAAACACCATTGCATAATCTCCATTCTTATGTCCGATAGGCCTCCACCAATACCGTCCAATAAGAATGGGTTGAGAACAGTTTAAGAATAATTATATCTAAGACAAGGTAATAATTCTTCAGAAACCATTAATTCATTAAAACACCAATTGATCCATAATCAATTGCCCATAACTATGCAATTAAGATACATAAACATATAAATACCCAAAGTTAGAATGATCAAACCATAATACTCAACTTCGAGCTACATTAATACCCTAAGAAAGGAATTAGCTACTCATGACGACATAAGATATCATCTGTGTTGTCATGGTTTTTATCATCATGGACTGCAATTCTTCTTTCTTGGGATCTTTACCTTTGAAACCCTAAAAGTCACCATTAATTGAGAGAATATAACTAAGAAGAAGAACCTGGAACTTGTGGCCTTCTGCCTCCTTTTATAGAAGAATTAACTTCTAATAAGGGTTGAATAGGCTTTTAGGTCTTCTATAGTAATTTGGGCCCATCCGGGATGAAATAGGACTTCAGTAAGACAAATCCTGCATCTAAAAAGTCTGACTTATCATCAAGGGCTCGAGCTTTTTGGAACATGGCTCAAGCTTTATGGAATATAGCTCGAGCTTTATGCAATGGTGCTCGAGCCTCACTTTTATACTTAGCAAAATTTCTTTAAATATTTTCCGAAGCGTTTTTTCAATCAACACTTATAATATTTTTAGGTTTTTTTCTTCAGCAGTGCTCGATCCCTCCTTCATGGTGCTCGAGCCCTAGCTCCTGAGCTTGAGCTTTTTGACTCAGGGCTCAAGCCTTTTGTGAAGATGCTTGATCCCTTTAGCCTTGGCACGAGGTCTTGGGACTTGGATCAACTTTTCATATTCCTACGCATTGAGCTCGAGCTCTTAGGCAAAGGCTAGAGCATCCTCGAGTTGGGCTCGAGCTCTGGAGTTTAGGGCTCAAGCTTTAATGCCTTAGTGGATTTTCTTGATTCTCTCTGCTAAGCTCAAGCCCTAGTACCTAGGCTTGAGCCTTAGCACTTGAATTCTTCCAATTTTCACCATATTGACTCTCGACTTGCTTCGGATGATCGCCAATGGCTCTATAAGCTTCAATATCAGTCTTTTCACCTTAAAATCTCAGTTTTAACCATTTCTTTGGAAAAGTACCTACAAACATGAAATAAACATAAATCAGTATAAAACGGGATAGAAGTATCACTTTATGTCTTAACATATGTGTATTTAGGGGCTCAAATATGCAATATTCAGTGCTCATCACACCCCCAAACTTACATATTGCTAATCCCTTAGCAATTCAGAACTAAAAAGCCATTTTTATGGGAATCATGGTTGCATTTAGCTTATGCAACAAGCCTTTAAACCCCTAGGTTACCCTTAATGGACGAGTTGTAATCTCGTGAGGGTTTCAGTGATGATACCCACAAACATCTCAAATCAGTGCCTTAATTGCACAGTAAGCTCATTTAAACCTATTTTCATATCATAATGTCCTAGCAATGTGTCAATCAGTAAAATACAACAAGTATAATGACCTATATTAAACAGAAAAATTCTTAAATTCTCGATATCATATCAGCAGCCATGGTCCCCATATGTCAATTTTATCACGTGTTTAACAATCCCAATCCCAAAAATCCTTTTCAATAGTCAACTAGCAATTTCAAATGTGTGGCTTACTATCCATTCTTATATCTTATTCATCCCTCAATTCACAAGTAAACCTTTAAAATTCTGATCCCCAACGTATTTTTCCTAATTTTCTATAGGTATGCATTGTTCATTCATCACTCACTTTTTCAACAATTCTTTTTTTAAAAAAAGGGTACTGTGCAATGTTCAGGTCATTAAGCTTTCTAAATTACTCATGTAACGAGCTTTCAGCCAATGACTCCCAAACCAAGTGGCTTTAGGGCATTAGGTGTCAAGACACCCCTACGGACCTAATTGCTCAAGTAATATAGGCAACCTAAACTTCTTATGTAACGAACTTTCAGTAAATGACTCCCAAACTAGATGGTTTTAGGGCATTAGGTGTTGAAACACCCCTAAGGACTTAGTTGCTCAAGTAATCTAGGTACAGACCTAAACTTAACCCTTTTCTTTTTCTCTATTTTTTTCTTTCACATTGGTGTACACACAAATTTTGTAGTCTGCAAATGAAGAACGAAAGATAGGGCAAATAATAATTAATTGATTTATGAAAATTGAGTACAATCCTTTGAGATATTCTTTACAAAAAGAAAGAAAAAATCCACTGATTCGATATCCTTTGTTAGTTGGATTCCAGAGATTTTGGAGCTTGATCTTAAATCGGGTTGTTGACAATCATCTTTAAGTATTTATAGTTGAAGAAGATCGCCGATGATTTTTGATTGAGGGCTGACGAAGTTTGATCTCGGACAGTGTTATGTGGTGATTCATTAAACTTGTTGAATTACGGAGAAAGACTGGCACGATTTTAATGTGCTTGTTGTTCTTTGTTGAATTTGAGGAAGAACGACAATGCTTTGGATGTGCTTGTTGTTCTTCATCTTCAGAGAAGATTTGTTGAATTTAGTGAAGAATGGCAAAACTTTGGATGTTGCTTGTTGTTGATCACCGTGGAATCTTGATGAAGAACAACACGATTTGATGTGCTTATTAGTGATCACTGTGGAAGTTGATGAAGAACGGCACGATTTGATATGCTTGTTATTGATCACCGTGGAATTTGATGAAGAACAGGACGATTTGATGTGCTTGGAGTTCTTCGCTTTCAGGTTTGGGTGTTATAGATGAATGTCGGTAGAGCTTCTATATTTCTCTCTGGTATTCTGGCCCTCTGGATTTCTGAGTCTTTCAATTTCTAGACCCCTGGTTTTTTAGTCCTCCAAGCCTCTATTTATAGGCTTCTTGAATTAATAGGATGATGACACGTACCCTCTCCTGATAAGGATAAAATCATAACTAGGCCAGGCCGGTTATATTATAATAATTATCCTTAAAAGTAATTATTCTAAATATATTTTATTAGGAATAATTATCTTTTCATTTAATCATCTGGGCTGGGCTAATTAAATAATTTAAGTGGATCAAGTTTGGGCCAATTAAATAATTTAATTAAACATGAGACCCATATTTAATGGGTTAATTTGTCAAAACAAAAGTCTATAAAATTTTAATGTTTACAAATTGCCCCCACTTCGAGTCTCATGTTTGACCAGACTTGTCTTCTATTTTAAGTGGGACTTGAAGTATTCAATTTATTAGACAACTTTGATTTCCTTTTCGAATTATGATGCATTGGTTTTTCTTGTCCAATCAAATTATAATTTCCTTATAATTTTTTTTTTCTTTCCTTGTTGAACTGAACCTGTTAATCCTATTGCAAATATGAGGTGATTTATTGGCTATATATACAACCCTTGTCATAGGGTCTGACATGAATTCAATAGCCGAGACTTGAAAGCCGTCTAGAGTCGACGAGCCGATGTTGACCACGGGTTTGATATATATTTGTTTATGCAATGGTACACTATTTACTCCAACGTCCCAATTTTTTTTCTTCTATTTTTTTCCTTATGCCCGCATAACCTTCTAAGGCACACTGCCATTTTCTTGAATTGGTATGCAATTTCACCACACCATTCAAGATTTTACTCTCTGATAATGATTCTCATAAAATAATAAAAGATTTCCTTTGACACATATACGAATACAAGCTACAGTCAGGCTTTAACAAGCATATGTACCTAAACCACGTTGACCTTTCTTTCTTTCCAGTCCATCTTCCTTTTGATCAGTGTGCACTCATAACCTTTGTCTTGTATGGGCTTGACATATATACCATCATAGATTAAGACCTTTTTTTTTTTTTTTTTTTTTTTGCTTGGATTTTTTTTTACTGCCACCTAATCCGAGTACAAGAAGGAAACCTCCATGCACTTGTGTATTGCTTTCACTACAGAGTTTTTCTTTCACAAGGCGTAACACAGACTTCGTTTAGGAGACCATAAATTTATTTTTTTTTTTTTGACTTTTGACTTTGATGACACCCATTCTATCTCCAAGGTTAAGACTTTGCATGCCGATGGCTCTGAATTACCTTCACTTAATCAAGGGATGCCCCTAATTTTTTTTTTTGGTAGCACACCTCATATACTAGCTCTTGGACAATCAAAGTTGTATATGACCTGGTGATCCAAACTGATGCATATCCACTGAGATCTCCAATTTTGTGCAAGAGTAGGATTTGACTCATATAGCCAAATATTTATTATATATTGGCGATCAATATCATCAACTTCCTGTTGGAGAAGACGAAGGAGTCATGTGAAGCCTGAATTTTACATATCCGAGTAGTACCTTGCTGATACCTTCAAGACCAACAATGATGGAAGAAAACGGTGGGCAAATGTGACCCAAAGTGGACAAAACTTCATCTCCTCCGGTGACGTTCAGTCTACATCCCATGATTAACAATTTTTTTCTAAGATACATCTTGATGGAGAGCTAAAAATTTTCTTTCAGTAATATCTCGGCGATGAGCATAATTATTTTCTTTCAGCAATACCTCGACGGAAAGTCAAATTTCATTTTCAGCAATACCTTAATGTAAAGTCAAATTTCTTTTTCAGCAACACCTTGGCAGCGAGCAGAATTTTTCTAGGCAGCTACAATTTGGCGAAGAACCAATTTATTTCTTCGTAGCTACACTTTGTCGGATCAAAATTTCTTTTGTAGCTACAACTATGCCAGTAGACCAAAATTTTTCTTTGCAGCTACACTTTCGCGGAGTGCTAAATTTTTTCCTTGCAGCTACAATTTGGTGACAGACCAAAATTTTCTCTGCAGCTACACTTTGGTGGCGTGCCAAGTTGACAGGTGCGACGAACACTTTTGATATCGCATAATGAGTCACAACATCTTGATAGCAAGCCAAGTTAAAAATTTGTGACGAGCGACAACAAAATCTTGACAGTAAGCCAAGTTGATTAATTGCGACTAGTGCTTTTGATATTTCGTGACGAACACACTTTGCCATTTTGCAACTTTGAAGAGTTTTTTTTTTTTTTTTTTTGGTGGACTGAACTTGGAACAGGCTTCCAAGATGCCTACGTACCCTGAACAAGGATCAAGTCGTCACGTAGTTTAATTTTTTTTCCAAACGGGTAGACAGTTTATACTCGTGTCAAGGAGTTCTTAATTTTTTTTTCCAAGTAGACAGTTTAAACTCGTGTCAAAGAGTTTTTTTTATTATTATTCAGATAGTTTATACTCGTATCAAAGAGTTCTTAATTTTTAAACTCGTCTCAAGGAGTGTCATTTTGTTTTTTTTGGAGACAGTTTAAACTCGTGTGAAGGAGTTCTTGATTTCTTTTGCAGGTAGACAGTTTAAACTTGTGTCAAGGAGTTCTTGATTTTTTTTGTCAGGTAGATAGTTTAAACTTGGGACAAGGAGTTCTTGGTTTTTTTTTTCCCAGACAAATAGTTTATACTCATATCAAGGAGTGTCATCGACAGTTTATGCTCGTATCGGGTAGCACTTCAACTTTAATTATTCTTCAACTTTGCGAGAATCAGACGACAATCCAAGCTTATACTGGAGGGCACAGACTATCTCGTCGTCACTTGGAGGATTTTCTTCTTGGTTTCCTTGACTTAATGCACCCTATGATTTTTCACTTTCGGTTGAAGTCATTGTAGTAGCATGGTGCATTTCTTGATGCAACTCTCTCGAGGTGATGCTTATAATGAAAGATGAAGCTACTTCGTCATCCGAGTTAGGAAGTATATTGTTATCTTCTTTGGACTCACTTCCCTCATCTTCTTGAAGATTGTCGGATACATCAGGAACATCTTCTCTAGCACCATAATTTTCCATGCTAAGCTCCATGTCATGGGCTCGAGTAACAAGCTCCTTTAAATGTGCGAGGCTTAATCCCTTGTAGGATGTAAAGAAGCTCTCAACGCATGCCTTGCATACATGCTTCAACTGCAGAAATTTCAAACAAACGATCCTTACAATCAAGACTTAGAGCTCACTAATGGCTGATGTAGTTAACCATGGGTTCACCCTTCATCTGTTTTGTGTTTGTAAGCTTCATCATACTTACAGTACAACGAGTGCTGTAGAAACAGTTGAGAAATTCTCGTTCCATCTGCTCCCAACTGTTAATACCTCCAGCTTTGAGGCCTGTGTACCAATCAAAAGCATTCCCTTTGAGGGAACGAAAGAAATGCTTGACAAGGAGATCTCTATTTGTACCAACATTGCCGCAAGTTTCTACAAAGTGTGCGATATGTTGCTTGGGATTGTCTTTTCTGTCAAATTGTTGAAGCTTTGGAGGTTGATACCCAACCGGCATTTTTAAGATGTCAATTCTTTCCGTGTAAGGCTTTGAGTACATGCAAGCACTTTGAGAAACACCACTGTATTGTTCTCTTATGTAATTCATTATCATGTCTTGAAGTTGTTAAACAGTAAGTAAAGTGACAGAGGCAGCATCAATTGTTGGATTGGCAGACACGTCAATTTGATCATCAATTGGAGTGTTCTCTGGCATAGAATTAGAATGAGGAATTCAGCCTTTGCTTGACTCAGCATTGTAGTCACGCAATTTTAACTTTTTTGTCAACGAGACAATTTTTAGATCTTGCCCCTTGAGAGAGTGTTGTAATCTTTCAATTTCACGGACCATAGTTGTTAATTGCTCTTCGTACGAGGTAATACTAGTCATCATGACTGGCATAGTGATGGAGTCAAAAAATCTTTCGCCATGGGTGGACCAGCCTTGAACTTGAACTTATGACTGAAGCAACCTTTGAGGTTGTATGAACCTTCCTCCTTGCCCCCAGTGAGGTTAAGGTGATATGAGTTTGAGTTGTTACTTTGACAGATTTGGCGGAATTGACTCTCATCGCATCGTGCTGTCTTTTGGCAGGACAGATGATTTGACCACGCTTTACACCATTGAACTTACAGAGTTGCTTGTACCACATGACGAAGTTGCAACCTTCTTGCTGCCTTTTATGGTAGTGATGATCTTGTCTGTCATGATTGCGATGTCCTTGGTGGTATTCTTGCTCTTCGTCTGAATCTTGTTCGAAGTCATAGAATTTGACGATGAATTTGTTGATGATTTGATGTAGGAGAAAGAGATGAGAGGCAGAAGATGTCCCACTGGGCGTGCCAAAAATTTGCACACATAAATTTCGTAGTCTGCAAATAAAGAACGAAAGATGGGGCAAATAATAATTAATTAATTTATGAAAATTGAGTACAATCCTCTGAGATATTCTTTACAAAAAGAAAGAAAATATCTTCTGATTCAATCTCCTTTGATGGTTGGATTTAAAGGCTTTTGGAGCTTAATCTTGAATCGGGTTGTTGACAATCTTCTTCAAGTATTTGTAGTTACAGAAGATCGTCGATGATTTCTGATCGAGGGCTAACGAAGCTTGATCTCGGACAGTATTGTGTGGTGATTTGTCAAACTTGTTGAATCATGGAGAAAGAACTGCACGATTTTGATGTATTTGTTGTTCTTTGTTGAATTTGAGGAAAAACGACACGGCTTTGGATGTGCTTGTCATTCTTCATCTTCAGAGAGGATTTGTTGAATTCGGTGAAGAATGGCACGACTTTGGATGTGCTTGTTGTTGATCACCGTGGAATTTCGATGAAGAATGACACGATTTGATGTGCTTGTTGTTGATCACTGTAGAATTTGATGAAGAACGGCATGATTTGATGTGCTTGTTGTTAATTACCATGGAATTTGATGAAGAACAACATGATTTGATGTGCTTAGTGTTCTTCGCCTTCAGGTTTAGGTGTTGGCGATGAATGTCGGCAGAGCTTCAGTATTTCTCTCTGGAATTCTGGCCCTCTGGATTTTGAGTCTTTCAATTTCTAGACCCCTAGATTTCTGAGTCTCTCAATTTCTGGACCCCTTCCTCCTTCCTCTAGGCCGCTATTTATAGGCTTCTTGGATTAATAGAATGATGACACGTGTCCTCTCCTGATATGGATAAAATCATAACTGGGCCGGGCCGGTTATATTATGATAATTATCCTTAAAAATAATTATTCCAAATATATTTTACTAGGAATAATTATCTTTTCATTTAATCATCTGCGCTGGGCTAATTAAATAATTTAAGTGGACCAAGCTTGGGTCAATTAAATAATTTAATTAAACATAAGACCCATATTTGATGGGTCAATTTGTCAAAACAAAAGTCCATAAAATTTTAATGTCTACAAGTGGTGAAGAACTTTTTTTATTGTAAACATACCATTTTCCTTTCATTTTATACCTTGATTTTCAAAATCATCAAATTCACCTGCTCATCTCAGTTTAACACAAATCAATATAAGATTTCAAGTTTCTACCTCACAGAATGCATGCTAGGGTGAACATGTGCAAAGTGAAGTACTCTAGAGATTAAAATCATTAAACAGTAATCATCTTGACAAAGTGGACCACAGGGCACCAACTGATTTCAAAAATTTTCAAAAATCCCTATTTAGCATTAATTTGGCATATAAGCCATCTTTAACTAATATCAGACTGCATATGGACATCACAACAATCAACAGACTCAAACACCATTCTTAAACAATTAAATTCCATCCTCTTATGCATATCATATCATCAACAAAATTTTAAAATATTTGTCGTACCCCCAAACTTAGTGTGCACATTGTCTTCAATGTGTGAAAACAAATATAGAGTTGGAAAGATTTTACCAAATACGCAGAACTAATAAAGATCATGAATTATAACGCAGAAGGGTAAAACAGGCAGCTCACCCCCAAACTTAGTCCTTAGTACCTGGTAAAACAATCACATTCCACAACACATATCAGAGTATCAAGTATATGTAGTAAAACAAATATATATCATCATGCATAAGTCATTTTTTTTTTTTTACTTAAAACAAACATAAACTAACATTATCTAAAAATAAAATAAAAATACACAAATAAACTAAAAACCTAGAAAACAAAAATAAAATAAAGAAGAAAAAAAAAATAATAAGACAAATAAAACAAACCGATTTAAAGTACAAACCTACAAATGCTAAGTTTAATGTCGATAGCTCGACATCATGCTAAGTTTAACGCCGCTAGCTCGATATCATACCACTCTTTAGCCTGTATCCAACAATTCAACTACCTCTCTTAACCCAAAACTAGTCCAATGGGTGATTATAAAAAACAAAATAGGAGAAACCAGTGTGGTTCCATCAAGACCCAAAAAGGAATACCCAAGCTTATCCGGTGGTGGATTACGCTCAAGTTTGTGAGAAGACTCACAAGAAGGACAAGGAGGACTCGAAATCAAAGTATGAAGTTCTTTTGTTGGAAGGATGGTGACTGATTCCTCATCAATAATATCAAGAAAGAAGCACTCATATTTCTCTAAGGAATATTGAGTGGCATTGAAGATGTTCAATTTGACCTTCATATTCCCAAAAGAAATATCCATAGCCCCAGTCCTACAGTTAATGTTAGCATTCGCTGTAGCCAAGATTGGACGACCGAGGATCACGGGAGTACATCAATTGGGATCATGGACAGGTTTTGTATCCAGGACAAGAAAGTCAACCAAAAAATATAACTTATCCACTTTTATGAGAACATCTTCAATGATTCCACATGGTTGCTTCATAGATCGATCATCTAGTTATAACACAACCGACGTGGGTTTAACCTAATTGCTCATACACCGAGTAGGGAAGAAGATTTACACTCACTTCAAGATCGAGAAGTCCACGGCCTATGACATTGTTTCTAATGATGCATGACAAGGTAGGAGCACTAGGATCTTTGAACTTAGGAGCAATGTTATGCTGAATGAGTGCACTGACTTACTCGGTGAGAAATATTTTCTTAGAGACTTGACTTTTTTATTTTCTCTTTTGTGTGCACAAATCTTTTAGAAATTTAGCATAGGCTAGGATTTACTTGATAGCTTCAAGGAGAGGAATATTAACTTTAGCCTATTTAAAGACCACCATCATGTCTTGAATTTTCTCCCCTTGCTTACCAAAGTATGATGGTTCCATGAGACGTTGTGGAAAAAGTGTTTTTGTCTCATAAGGTGTCTCACGGTTTGGAGCAGGCGAAGAAATGACTTCACCTTCAACTCCTTTGGAGCTCAATGGATTAGGATATGAGGGAACATCTGTGGGATGTGGATTTGGAATGATGGGAATCCTACGCCTCTCTCTCTCTTCCTATTGTTCCTCGACTTAATTATCAATGATTTTTCCACTCCTCAAAGTGGTGATGGCCTAAACTTACTCATAATGACTACTTGAAGGATTAGATGTGAATTCCTTTTAGCACGAAAATTTCTTAGTTTATTCCAATTATTTTGCTTTATAGCATGAAACCTATTTTATGTAAAGGAATTATAACCATGAAAATCAGTATAAGAATTATCCCTTTTCTTTTTACATCAATAGTGTTGACCTTGTCCAGTTCTACCACAATAAAGCACCTTGGACACATTCTTAGCATGCATAGGCTCAACAAAAAATTTAGGCTTAACAATAGGCACATTTAAATTCATGGGTTTAACAAAAATAGTTTGACCCTCTTTACTAGATGAAGCCTCATTAAAACCTAATCCAGTTTTATCACTTATATGTTTACCAACACTAATCATATTATCAATCTTAATCTGCCCAGAAGTAAAAGCAATTAATTTTTCTTGAATTTTTTTCAATTCAAGCTTAAGAAAATTAAATTTGGCATTAAGAGATTCTCTAGCAGAATTTGCTTGCCTTACCTTGCTCTCAAGAAATTTTACCTTGTCAGAAAGATTTTGAATTTCGGATTTGATCTCGTCAAGCAATTTTTGTTTTCACTCATTCTCCTTCTTCAAGGAATCATTCTCCTTCTTCAAGTTATCTTTTTCTTTTTTCCAGGCATTTTTATCCTTTTTCAAAGCATCTTTCATGTTTTTTACTTCTCTTAACTTCTTAGATTGCTCCTTGACATCCATGCTTAATAACTCATTTTGGGTAAGATTTCCTACACAAAAAGAAAAAAATATTAATAATATCATCATCAACATGAGTAACAAAAGCAATAAAAGCATCTTTATTTTTTTTCTTGTCTTTTAATTTAGAAGGATTTCCTTTATTACAATTTTTATTCTTTCTATTTTTAAGGAACCTTCTAAAATTTTTAGACATGTTAGCTATTTCATCATCACAATTTAACCCATCACATAAAAATTCTAATTCACCCTTATTCATAGGATTTTGCATCATAAATTTTTGAAAAATAAAAATAATTTTATTTTTCCAAAAAAAAAAAACTTTCACAAGGATCAACTCAATGTATATAGATTGGCTCTGATACCAATTTGTGAGTTGTATGCAACGGAAGATTTAAAAGTTTTGTATTTGTAGAAACAGATCTGTGTCTTTCTAACTTTATGCAATTAATCACATGCAAGATAAAATAAAGCAAAGTAATAGAATTAGAAATGACACCAAGATTTTTTGCGAGGAAACCCCAATTGGTAAAATAGACCAACTGTTTGCGCGAGAAAAACCTCATGGATTATGCAGTCCAAAGTAAACAAATTCACTATGTTTGAAACAAAGTACACTGAACTTTGACTCAGACTCACACTTTATTGTTTTACCAAACACTAATAGCTGACAATCCTTTAGTTTTGCGACGTCTCGTCCAACAGCACTTGACCTCTGGCTTATTCTTGATCTCTGTAAAAGGGTTGCAGGTAGATCGAACAAAACTCCTCGAATACTTTGACCCTTTCAAAGTGTGATCGCTTTTTACTTCTGTTCTTCAATATCTGAATTTGATATAGAAGTAAATCTGCTTTTTTCTGATCATTGTAGATGCAAGACTTTGATCATGATCAGGATTTGAATAACACTCTAAACTCACTCTTGTGTTTATTTATGTGTTTTAGAAAGAATGACAGAAAAATCAACTTTGATTTTCTGTAAAAATATCTCTCTAAGGCTTTTATGAAATATGAAGTTGTAATGCAAAAGCCGTACAAACCTAGATGAATATCATGGTTTAAATAGAATAATCAAAGACCTAATCCTTCATAAAATGAAGGAAATCTCGTGTAGGACTTTTGGTAGTATTCTAAACCAACTAGGAAGTTTGAAACAGGGCAGGACAAAGTTACCTTAAACTGTATAAACTGTAATACTGGTAGCCACATGTGGAACCGGTTCCTAAAGGACAAAATACTTTTCTTTGAAGGTAAGGTTCTTGAACCTGTTCCCAAATGTTGGTACCAAATCCCACTTGACAGATTTCTAAAATAACTTAGAAAATCCTATTTTTGGTAACTTCAAAAAATATACCATATAGGTATAGTGTCATAAATGGAAAACAACTTCCTAAAGTGTTATTCTTTCCTGTTTCGATGATCTCAGTTTACCATCTTGGAACAACTTTCCAATTCCGCAGTCAATCTCAATCTTGATATGGTAACTTGAAATTACAACTCGATTAGGACTTGTTTTGACATCGAAATTTGCCAATTACAAAATTATATCTCACAAAAACAAGTCTGATCAAGTTGTAATTTCAAATGTAAAATTTAAGATCGAGATAGGCAACGGAATTGAAGAGTTGTTTGTATTTGATATACTGAGATCTACGAAATAAGTATGAATAATACTTTAGAAAGTTGAGTTAAAGGTTAGGACACTTTAGATACATAGTATGTTTCAAAATTTCCAAAACAGGAATTTTTCCAAGTTTTTGTCCTTCCCATTCGAATCTACTATTTGGGAACCGATACTGTGTCGACCCTGGATTTTACAACCCAATGCGTCTTGTGATGACCCGAAAATTGATCCAAAACGGATCCGAAATGCGGAAGCAAAAATGTAAACCAATTCTCTAGGGATACGCATCATCCCTAAGACACAAGAGTGACCTTCCATGAAGTCACGGAACTCAGTGAGACGAATCCGTGAAACAAGGCCTGGAAATAGACCAAGTGTAGCCCCAAGGGCAAAATGATCTTTTCATATAAAAATGGGTGACACTGTGCTCACCATTGGATAGACAATGAAAAATGAATGAAGTTCGACTTAAGAATCACTTGATTCAGAGTCCGAACGAAAGAGTTATGGCCGAAATAAAAACGGACAACAAGGTTGCCATAATGCACAAGGCTCGAAGGATGCGTCCGGACACTAAGGTCTGCGGCCGGACGCAAGCCAATAGTATTTTATGGGTGAACGCATGCCAATAGTACATTGTGGGTGGATGCCAAAGCCAAAGCCAAAGCAATGGTGGGCGGATGCATGATGCTGCGTTCGGACGCCAAACTGCTGAGTGCACTGCCAAGGGAATGAAAAAGGGTGTTCGGGTGGTTCAAAAATTACCCAAATAGCAAATGCAGCCCTAAAATACACCTATAAGACCCTAAGAAATTCCGGAATGCTCGGCATGACTTTCGAGCAAAATTTGATGAATAGTGCCAAGTTCAAAAGTTTCAAGTTATTTTTAAAAAAGGGAAAACCAGAAAATTGAAATTGAATCAGGATTTCCGAGACCAAGACGACGTTTTCTTGAAAAATTCCGTGAAGAAACCTCCCTTAAAATCACATTTTCTAAGTGACCATATCAAGGCTGGAATTTATTTTTCAAAGAAAAAATCCCAAAATGCCCTTAAACCAGATTTTGTAAATAAAATGCAAAATGAGTCCAAAGGGTGCTCATTTCATAGAGTGAGGTGTTTTGTGCAAAAACAATTGTGCATGCAAACGTAATATAGATATTTAAGTGCGCTCGAATGGTCCACAACCTTAAAATACCCCCAATGCAAAATATGACATGTCAAACCTCCAAAGCGTGAAAAATGTCATTTAAAAGCAAAACTTGAAACCAATGGACTTAAATGCATTCAAAAGACCGTTTGGCCCTTAGTCACACGTCATACATATTAAAAGAGTCCTAGAGAGTGTGCTTATGCACACTTTACATAAGCCAAATTGAAAGCGACATACTAAAACTTTGAATTTCATAATATTGCTTCCAAAAACAAATTACAATTCCAAGTGCAAAAATGCAAACAAAATAGTGTTTGGCCCTTGGCCACACCTCATACATATAAAATGAACCTTAAAAGTAAACTTGCTTACATAATGCATACTCCGAAGCAAAAACGACACATCAAAACCTTTAATTTCATAATATTTTTTTAAAGGTAAAATTCAACACTAAATGCATACATGTAATTCCAAATGAAGTTTGGCCTTTATCCACGTATCATACATATAAAATAAGTGCCAAAAAGTATACTTAGGTACACGTTACATGTTTTAAGGCAAAAGTGACATATTAAGCCAAATTATGCATTACAACTTAAGAAGGAAAAATGATATATGCTAACATTTTCATGCTCGTTAAAATACATCAAGGTACTCCAAAGTAAACAAGGTAACCTAGGGATGTTGTGCATCCTAAACCAAGGTATCTATACCTAAAAAATATCCCAACAACTACGGTGAGTAAACAAGTTACTCGTAAGAAGAAGTGCATGCGTATACCCTAAAGTTTCAAGTGTCATGCAAGATCAATATAGATCATTACAGGGGATCATTCCTCTTAACGTTTACGTTCCAAGGTGATCTAAGGGATCATCTTAAGCTATATAAGCAATTGAAATGAAAGACAATATACAAGTACACATTCTCAAGTACACAATGATCCTTGGTGTGCATGTTTGTCCCTAACTCAGAGATTTGGTGCCACCATGTTCAGAAATTTTGATAAGCAAGCTAAAGTACATACACTTATAGTTAATAGTGGATGGGTTTTACCTCATTTCTTTCCAGAAATTGCTACTGAGTTTGTTGCTAATGTAACTTTGAAGGCTGGAAATCATGAGATCAGTTGGATCCATGGTGAATTCTGTGATACCCCTGGATCTCTGGATGTGGGTTGGCCAGGCCCACGCCCGATTACCCGATAATCAAACACAGAATACAACTAAGACAAATGAAATAAATAAAATTTGCTGAAAAGAAAACTAAAATGATAATCCAATAATTGAAACCTCAGAATAAATAATTCCATTGATAAATAAAACTATTCTGTTACAACTGATCCTCCACGAATACAAATCGTTCTCCAAATTATACAACTCGGGAATCCATCTAGTGGACCCCTAAAAATCCTACTGAACTCAAATAACTGGAAATAAAACCCAAGCCTAAAACATAAAACAAAATCCTACAGCATCGGTGGAGTGAATGACTGTATCTGCTCAGCACGATCCAACTCTAAGACTGGAACTAAATGAACACCTATAACAAAATAAGAGTGGGTTAGGCCCACATGCAAATTCTTCTCTAACTACAATCCAAACAGTGACCCGATACGTGAATACACCCTAGATATCTCAACAATAGCTATCTAGTCCATACATATATAAATATCCACACTAAGAGACATTCACTGGACTACAGTAGGGGTCTCAACCTGAATAGAAGGCAGCATGCAAAAACGCACCCAAAGGTGGGCATGAGTACCTAGACCTAACAGGGTACACCTCAACCTATTGTAGCCAGCTACGCATCCATTGCATATACGCACCCTAACCAACGAGTTTGAGACTCAAGCTCATCTCGTGGTACCATAAACATATATCTAAAGTCCGTTCAAAACCAGAGTAAGTCATTCAATATTTCATTGAGCTGACATGTACATACACACTCATTAGTCACTCAACTCATTCAGTTGATATGACTTAATTACCATCCATTAATCCAGGAAGCCATTCAACTTAGTCGCAGTTGATCTGACTTAGTCACAATTAGGATTCAATATTTTTCAATCCATTCCTTTAATCTGATAGGTTAGGTTTAAGCGTTTTGAGCTAAACCATCCCTAGTATGTCACCGTCCCATACCGGTGCATACAATCCTCCATATCCATGTAATTGACAGAATATATACTTATTCAGCAATTTAAATCCAAAACCATGTAAAAATTACAGACTATGAATAATAGTACAACAATTTAATATCCAGAACCAAAAGCTAGGTAATTGCAGAATAGTTTATAAAATACTACGGCAATTACAGTTCAAAACCATAATTCAATTAGTTGTAGAATAATATATAAAATTCCACAATTAACATCCAAAACCATGTAAATTACAACATATAAATAACAGTTTAGCAATTTACAATCCAAAACCATTCCAAATAATTGCAAAAGAATATTTATTATTTCAGCAATTTAATCCCAGCATTAATTCATGTAATTGCACTAAAGAATTTGATATTCCAACAATTAACATCCAGAGCATGCATAGTTCAAACCTTAAACATAAAATGATCTATCATGCATTCAATATAAGATTTATAATCTTATTATAATCCATTATGTTGCCCAAAATTAATCTAAGCAATTTGGTTCTTTCCATCCATTATCAGTATGCTAAGCTGTATACTTTTATACTGATTCATCCTTTAAATAATTTATAAAAATTATTTACCTACACGTATTGTCAAATTTCTTAAGCATAAGAAGTGTATTATGCATTTTAGAACCATCCAAAGTCCATTTAACCCATTTAGATTACTTAAAATAGGTTTCAAAATAATTCTGGGCAATTAAAACGAAAATCCAGGTCGCGGTCCAACTTAGTCAGCTCAATTGCCAACTGAGTAGGCTAAGTTGCTAAGTTAGTCGGCTCGGTTCCCAACTGAGTCGGCTAAGTTGCTAAGTTAGTCGGCTCGGTTCCCAACTGAGTCGGCTAAGTTCCTAACTTAGTCGGCTCAGTTCCCAACTGAGTCAGCTAAGTTCCCAACTGAGTCGGCTAAGTTGATGCTGAAGCCGTCTTCTTCGTCCGTTCAGCCCCTGTAAGCCCCAGAACTCCATTGTTAAGCCCCAGAACTCCATTTTTAAGGCCTCTAAGCTTCAACCTACGTCCCATACGTCCATACTAAATTATTTTAAGTATTTTAACATGCAAAGATTTATCTTAAACAACAATTATGCATCAAAACTTCCACAACCATTCAAAATAAGAAACTGAAACTAAAAACATATACCCTCTGTTTTAATCCAGTTAAGCATGCATGATTAAATCAGTTTTTAGCATGTATTTAAACCCCTGGAGTCTAGTTAGGCATACACAGAACACGAGCCAAAGAGAAGGAGAAAGAGAAGAACTTGCCTCTGTGGTTTTTGAATAAAAACCCTGTCGCCGTCTTCCTAGGTTTTTTGACGACGTCCGTTCTCTGTCAACTCTACCTCTTACTGCTCAACCTTCCTCCTTCTAGGTCCGATCCTCAAGTCACGGCCAAAACCCTCTCTGAAGTTGCTCTATTTTTCCTCACAACCTCTCTCTGTTTCCACTCTAAAACTCTCTGTAATTTCACTGTTCGTGAATAGGGTTTGTGCTTACAACCCTAAGCAGACTTAACATAATATATATATAGACATACAAAAACCTACGTCTACTTATGTTTAGAGATGGAAACCCAACTAAACTCTAGTGGGCCAAATACACGATCCATAAACCTGAAATTCTAATTTAACATTAAAATTAAACACCTTAATAATTTAACCTAATTAACTCACTTAATCAATCAAAACTAATTTAATCAAATAAAAACAAAAATACAATTAATACAAATAAGCAGACCAAACAAAAATAATCAAGTAAAACAAATATTCAGACAAAACAAAATAATCAATTAACCAATCCACATAAAAATAATTAATCAATCAACATAAACAAATATCCACATAATCACATAAAACACTTAAAATAAATAATAAAATCCCAATTATATCATTTTTAATTTTAGGGGTATTACAAATTCAACTTGAATAATGCTTGGACTGCTTGTAGAGCTAGGGGGTAAGTGGTCAGGTGGAAGAGTTTGTGCTGGAAATATTGCAGACCAAGAGTTGCTGTGATTTTTGTTATTATCATGCATAATAAGAATCTATCATTTGTTAACTTACAAAGAAGGGGGTTTCATGGACCATTAGTTTGCCACAACTGTTTTCAGGCAGAGGATACTAATAACCATCTATTTTGTACTTGTAAGGATGCGGTGGAAGTGTGGCAGCAAGTTGTTCTTTTGTTAAATATTACTGATATACGGTTTCAAGAATTAAGTGTGTTTGTGGAGTGGATGTTACAGCTTACACAGGTTAAGGGCTTCAAAGGGTTGTTTGCTGTTTTTGTTTGGAAGATTTGGATGGAAAGGAATTCAGTTTTACATAGTGGTTCTATGTTCATCTGCTGCTGCTGCGAAGGATATTATTTGGGAAGTTTTAAACTTCTTCTCTCTCTTGGGATTGCTGATATGCTCGCTATATTTGATGAGGGGTAATGATTTATACTGCTAGTTGTTAGTTTGTTTTGGAAACAGAGTGGCACTCAAGTTGCTGACTGAAGTTTGGATGCGCAATTGGTTGAATTCAGCTGGACTGAAAGGTCTTGACACAAGCTTTGTTTTATGTCAAGTTTTTAAGAGCAGAAATTGGTCTTCAGGTCTTCATAATGGGCTGAAATTAGTTTTTAGTCTGGTTAGGCTTTCTTTGTTGTGCTATGTAATTGGATTAGGTTCCATTTCTTTTTTCACTTAGTTTCTGCTGAAGATTTGATCTCTTATTTGTAATTGTACTGCTTTTTCATTATATATAAAACAAAAATATACCATTCAGGAAAAAAAAAGAAAGTATACTAAGCAATTGAAATATGCAAACGCCAAATCACAAGCTACAAGTAATCAACGATTAACAACTTGGAATTGAATGCAAAATCAAGTAGTGGAAAGACTAGGATATGTGGTCTCAAGACCATATAAGTTATTCCGAGCTATTACGACCCACAAGGTGCTACCTAATGCGCACTATGATATAGGAGAATTCTTATTCCCCGTACTAGAGCCAAACCCTAGCCATCACATATTTCTTATCCTTACAAGCTTCCAAAAATTAACAAGTTCAAAACTCATACACAAATAAATAATGCAATAAACCACGTTCCATACGCAAGTAAGGTTGAAGCCACACAAACCATGTCCTAAAGTTCCAAGTCTAAATGGCATACCAAATGTCACAACTTCAATATACAATTTATACATAAAATAAGAATATCGTATAACAGCCAAGTCAAGTTACCATCCTAAGCTACAAGTACTAAATATGCTACAATTTAGTAACAAGCTTTTAAGGTAGATAATTTTTATATTCTAAATAAACTGTATACCTATACAAGATATACAAGACAATGATATCATATATCATGCTAACCTAAATTACCGTCATTGGAAGTCACGAATACTAATTTTATAATAAGTTAGTAACATGCTCACAAGGTAATTAAATGTACTATTCTACAAGAGTTTGTCATCCTAACATGAAAAGTATCTAGAATCAAGTAACCTAGTAAATGAAACAATTTACTTACTACAAGGCACATATACTTCAAGTTACCATCATACAAACTACAAACACTAAATATACTACAATTTAGTAATAAGTCTCCAAGGTAAACATTAATGATATTACACAAGACTTCATCATTTCAACAATAAAATCTCAGGAATTAAACAAGTCATTAAATAATAACCCTTCTACACAATATATATATATATATATAAGCTAGGCATGCATTAAATCATGAAACAAGCTATACAATATATATGTAAGTTACAATTCAACAAGCTATACACATATATACACTAAACATGCTTTTAAATTATTAAACCCTAAATCATTTCAAAGGCTTCCTATCTATATATACAAGACTATGATTTAACAAGCATGTAAAAAATATATATTAAGCCTCAAAAAAACTAAAATACTTAGAATATAAACATACTATAACCCCCTACCTCAATTTGAGATGAAATCTCAAAAGCCACCAAAATGGAACCTTTCAAAATGCGACGCCACTTTAGGGTTATGACGGGGACAATGAGGAGAATAACAATCCCTCTTGTGGCAACACCAAAATCCAAACCGAGCCAAATCCATAACTCAAAAATTGGCCAAAACGGGATTCCAATCGGATGGAATCGAAGGCCTTACCGAGGCCGACCTTAAAACCTTTATCGGCTAAGGAGAAATCAAAGAAGAAAGGGTTCAAAAAGAGAAAAGAAGAGAGGAGGAAAAAGGGCAACAAGGGCGGCAACCATGGGAAGAGAGGGGAAAAATCTGATATTTCTCTTTCCTACCCCTTATTTATAGAAATCCCAAAAAGTGCCCCAAACGGATCGAAAAGTGAAAACTATCCAAACGCACTCAAACGGAAAAAGTCCATGAACAAAAAAGCACTATCATTACAAAAAAAAAAAAAAATGAACAACGAAAGAAACGGCGTTAAAAACGAAGTCCCGTACAAAAATATATGCCTCAAACAAGTTCGGCGGCAACTAGGGTAAAAAATCCTAAAACTGGGGAAAACCACCAGAAGACAATTCTAAGAGCATGCGACTCAACAAAATCTGAAAATGAATCCCATACGAGGATCCAAGTTCAAAAGAGACACTTTGCAATTAATTTTCGTTAATTGCACCAAGGCCCCTACACAAAAGGACAACTGCATAAGTGACCTAAATGAAAATATCTTCCAAAAGATACTTTCTTAAAAATCTCCAAAACAAAATATCATCAAAATATATTTATGAAAAAACACCCCAAGAAACGAAAATATTTCTAAAGAAACTTTGCATCCACGCCCCTACGGGAAAAAGAAACAAATCAACAAGCTTTTCTACAAAAGTAAAGCTACGCATTTCGAGGAAACTAAATGGAATTAGAGCACATGAAGTTAGGAATCAAATCCGAACACGAAAAGTCAGGTTACGCGAAAGAAAATATCAACGGAAAAAGAAAATCTGTAAAAATGGGAAAAAAGAAAGGAAGGAAAATGATCAGGTCATTACAAATACCAACTTGTTCCTACTGGTTCAAGAACCATTGCTTCGAATCCTTGTTAACTCTAAACACTCTAAACCAGTTCCAAAAGTGGCTACCGGTTCATTAGGCTTCTGCAAGTTTGGTAACTTGTTTCCTGTTATGTCTAAACTTTCTATTTGGTATGAATTTCTTTCCAAAAGACCTATGCACGAAATTTACTTATTTCTTATGCATATCTAGGTCTTTGAAAGTCTATATAAACCTTGTTTTATATCTAGGTTGATATGACTTTTGCATTAAACCTTCTGATTCTTTAAAAGCCTATTTGAGAGTTATTTTGTAGAAAATGAAATTTGATTTTTTTGTTTTTATTTCGTGAACACACACATAAACACAAGAGAGATTTTATGGTGTTGTTCAATTCCGGATCATGTTCAAAGTTTATTGAATATTGCATCGACAACGATCCGAGAAACTGATCTATTTCTTCTACATCAAATTCAGATCTTGAAGAAAATGGGTGAAGCGATTATACTTCGGAAGGGTCAAAGCATTTGAGAAGTGTTGTATGATCTATCAACAATCATTCTACAGAGATCAAGAGTAAGCATATAGTAAAAAGCTGTTGGACGGGACGTCGCAAAGGCAGAGGATTGTCAGCAATTAGTTTTTGGTAGAACAATAGGGTGTGAGCCTGAGTCAAAATCTATTGTACTTGGTTTCAAACATAGTGAATGTCTGGATTGTACAGTCCACGAGGTTTTTTTACACAACAATTGGCCTATTCTATCAATTGGAGTTTCCTCACTAAATATTCGTGTGTCATATCTCAGACTCTATTTACTTGTTTTTATTTTGCATATGATTATTTTATTATTTGCTAAATTAAGTAAGGAAAATTAAATAATAAAGACATTCATTAAATTCTCTCTCGATAAAAACTTAAACTTTTCACAATATCTTCCGTTACACAAACTCACTTAGGCAAACTGCGAAAAAAATTGAATTTAGCTCAATTGTACAGCAGGTGATTATTTGAAGGATAAGAGGCAAAGTAGAGTAGAGGAAATAAGCGATTTCAATTGCAATGATAGTTGCAATCATTGCAACCATTGAGGAATCAATGCACACTTTTTGGGAATTTCTTGTTGAGCAAAGTCCCATCGGGGGATCTGGAAATTATGAGGCATGGATCACTCCACAATTAATCTTTTGAGTTTGGTACCCCCAAACTCATGTTGAACTGCAAAACCCTTTATATTTTCTACCTTCTGATGGATAATAAAGACAAAGGTCTGTTTTCTTAAACTTCTTGTGTGTGTGTGTGTGTTTTTTTTTTCTTAATTAGGATGTTATGCAGAAGGAAAGAAGGCTAAAAGACAAACCGAGAGGTGGAAATTGCAAAGTAAAGAAGTTCCAAAAATATCAAAAAGAGAAATTGGGTGGTGCCCAGTTCTTTGCTTAGGTTGAATTAAGATTGGTGTCTAGAGTTCTGAATCTGTCAATAAATCAGTTAGTATGGCTTTATAGAAATTAAATAGAATTAACTTTGTTAACAGAAAAATTCATGTAGAACCCTCATTTTTGTTTTTTGCCATTTTGAATGTTGCTACTATACCATTGTGTTTCCTTTCTAGCCCCATTCGGTTACAATATTAGAATTGTCATAGTGCTGTTCTGCGGACATGTACGCTCTGTTTATTTGGACGTAAAATATTGTTTTTGGAAAATATTTTTTCTTTTTGGGTAAAATATTTTTTTATTTTTATTTTGTCGGTATTTGGTAAAGGTTTACGTCGAGGTTGAGATCGATTCCATCAGATAGAGCATCTAAAATAACTTATTTTTGTTAAATTTTAATTTTTTTTTTCTTCTTAAATATTTTACGTCCAATAACTTCTTCTAAATGATACTCTCTGGCGCGCGAAGAACTTTTGCTAAATTGGTCTCCCCCTCCCTCACACACACAGGGTCACACATTAAATGTTTTTTATGGTTCTTGTAGAGAATGTATGAATATTGTGTAGTTGTTCTTTTTCTTTGAAACATATATACTCAGAGAGGGATTTAGGGGAGGCAAGAGTAGTTGTTATTTTTCTTTCCCTACATTACTTATTCGGTCTTACCGGTATAATCAAAGTAATTTTATGTTCCTCTGGGACCAAAGTCAAACTAAAACAGCACAAAACATTGAAATTTCTTTTCCACCTCCAAAAATAATACGTGCGGAATTATTTTTCTCTTTCTCGAATAATTTTTCACTAAACTACATTGTCTACGATAGACCCAGGATATGGCTTGATCTCATTCTTTTTCCAAAATAATTAAAATAGTAAGAAACAGATAACTGAACTCAGTAAAGCAAGCTAAAATTTATTGAGATTTCAGTTGTTTTGCATTCAATTGAGGGAGATTCTTAGACTCATAGCTACTTGCTTGTAAAAAAATATATATTAAAAATTAAAAAGGGATGGGTATTTTTTACACTTAGATCCGTTTGTTTGGACGTAAATTGTTTGGACATACAATATTTTTCAAAAAATATTTTTTTATTTTATAATGTTTGATTGTGGTAAAATATTTACGAAAAAAAAATATTAAAATTTAATAAAAATAATTTAATCACAAATTTTCGGCAAGTTATTTTACATGTCCCGCTCGATGAACTTGACATCAACCTTGATATAAACCTTTGCTAAATACCGATAGAGTAAAAATAAAAGAATATTTTACCTGAAAAAAAATATTGTTAAAAATTTCCAAATAGAAAAATTATTACTTGAAAATTACTACTTACAACTTTCAATCCATTGTGACTTTGGTAGCCCATGATGGGTTGACATACTATAATTGTAACTGATAAAAAATCTGGACGAGCAAACTCAATGCTGAAGAAATGAAAACAGGCTCTTGTGCTCGGAGACCAATGGAGATGAAATGACGGTTTAGAACAGTTCAAAAAATTGACAACCAAACCCATCACATTTACAAAAAGCCTAGCTCACTCATACATCAACTTGAAAATTTCTCTCTTTCTAGATCTTCATTCAACAAGATCATCTTCAGCCACATTACCATTTCGTTGAAATTCTTCAATGTTCCTCTTGAATATTGGACTAGCAATGCCTTCGGTTTCACAGCGAGTGTTATTGGGAAACCCCTATTTACAGACCCCTTTACTAGGACCCACAAATAATAATAATAAAAAAAAATTGTTTTCCTGAAAAAAAAAAAAAATTAATAATAATAATAATAATAATAAGTGATTTATTTTCCTAGATTGAGAGTGGAAATAGATGCTCCCAATAGCCTCATTTACTCCTTCAAATTGAGAATTAAAGAAAATGAGTTCCTAACTAGCAAGAAACCTTTGCTAGGTTTGTTGCTGACCTTCAGACATTAAAATCCCCAATTACTTTTGCAGCCTGGAATGTCTTGTGTATTTATTTGGATACTTAATTTAGATTACTGGTGATCTCAGAAAAGAAAAAAAGTTACATGAACTCCCTCAACTGCATCTGTAATGAACTGAAATTTTTACCTTTTCACCTGTTCATTACTGCATCTGTATTAATGTTTAGTACAGTCATTCAGTGAATAAGGTAAAAGATCATGTATAAAACTTTTATGATAAAGTAATTAATGTTGGAGAAACTTTTGCCAGACAAGTATTCATGATTGCCATGGGGCCATCGGGGTAGTGGTCAATCAAATCAATATATGGCTGAATTATCAAAATTGTTCAGCATGCCGGAAACTAACAATCAAAGAGGTCCAAACTTCCAAAGCAAGTGGTCTAAATATGATGTGGACTCAAGTTCCATAGTGCCACCAAGAGATAAATTATTATATGATTCGAGGTCAATAGAAATTTTGTGTCGATTTAATTCAGTTTTTATTATTTTTAGGTGTTTGAGGAAATTCATTATAACGTGTAACCTTGATTTTGTAAATTTGTAGCACTTACAGAGAAAAAAAAAGTCTGGGTATTTAGTATGTGATATCCCCTACCACCAAAGAGAGTCATTTTTTTTCTTAAAAACCTCCCCTTTTGTATGTATCAAGACAAAATGAGAATTTCAATGATTATCTATTGATGGGGGTACCATTTGTAAGTATCGGAAGATATTATAAACTTTCTCATTATAGAGACTAGGGCCACGTTACTCCCTACGTGGAGAATGCTATTTCACAATTGCCTATTATTGAGGATTGTCAGTTCTCCTCTCAGGGCAGAATTAGTGCTCCTTGTCAATTCATCCACTGTTTTGTCTCCCTTACAGGATTATCTCGTCACTGTTTTTTTGTTAAACCTGTAAATGATGCTAATTCTACTTAAGAAAGAAGAACCCTGTGGCATGATATTTCCCAATTATCCAGCAACTGAACTAGTGATCCATGGATTCTCTTAGGAGACTTCAATGACATTGGATCATGCAATGAAAGACAAGGTAGATCCATTCACTGGTCTCCTAGGATAAATGACTTGGCTGGTACTCAGACATCTTTCTTTACTTGGTCCAACAAATCTAGTTGCACAACTAACATCTCTAAGAAACTTGTTAGAGTTTTGATCAATCATCAAAAGTGTTGTGATTTTAGTCTCTCTCCTTTTATGATCACTCTTCAATACTAGTCAGAATAGGGTAGGTATGAAAATAGTGTTCCATTGCCTTCTAAATTCTCCAACTTCTGGAAACAAAGTGCCCATTGGAATCTTGATTGTAGTGAAAAGATCCCATTTTTTAAAATGGAGTGACATTTATTTTAATCAAGTTAAAATCTTATTGGATGGAATTGTCTCCTAATAATGACAAGCTGTTCTTTGTAGACTTGAGAAACAATTGGTTGGAGTCCACCAAGTGGAAATGTTACTGTCAAGTGGGAACAAGTACTCGATTCGTTCAAGCCAAAGGAGTCGGGAAGAACATTTTCGTAATTTTATAGTGTAAGTGAACAACTTGCCTTCATGTAGTCATTATTGTTGCATCTGAGGGATGCAATGACGTAGGACAGCCACTTTACCTGCTAGGCCCAATAACAGATAATGAACTGTACTGGACTCAACAAATGAAAAAAAGGAATAATGTGGATAAAATGATCCTATCCCATTCTTAAATTAGATGTCTTATTAGGAAAATCGTGACTCATAAATTGTCAAAATTTTCAAATAGGATATCTTTTTTGAGAGAGGTAGGTTGTCCATCTTCATTAATTGAATTAATTCATTGAGGTTATCCTTCCAATAACTGGATTGTGTGAGCATACCTGTGTATACACAACCAAAGTATTGAAATTGTAGAGAGCAATTTTTCATAGTTGAGGTAGGCTGCAAAGAGAGAACAAATGGATGACAGAATTGCTTCCTTGGCCATAGAGGATTTGGTCCATCAACTAGAAAAGAATGTAGAGTTTCTTCCACAAATGCGGGACCAAGTCCGTCCATTCCGGGCCGAGCTCAAGAAACTGAGTAGCCTCCTCAGTAAGCTGAAGGAGAAGGAATTGGAGGAGTTAACCACTGAAGCTTATGAAGCAGAGGATGCAATCGATGACTTTGTCCTCAATTCTGAACATAAAAGGAGGAGTAAGCTAGGAAGGCTTTTGTACTGTTTGGGCAATATGCGTAAGCTTGGTGATGGCAAAGCAAAATTGGAGATTATTAAGCAGAAGCTGAAAAATATCTGCAACAAAAACAACCCATATGATGATAACGCATATGGAAGTTTGCATTGCCCGAGTTCGTGTATGACCGGTGATGATGTTGTCGGCTTCAGCAAAGAGGAAGAGGATTTGGTAAAGCAACTAGTGTCCGGGAACTTGGTAAAGCAACTACAAGTTTTTTCAATTATTGGAATGGAAGGGTTGGGTAAGACAACATTTGCTACCATGATATTCAATAACAAATCCATCCATGATCATTTTCCATGTCGTGCGTGGGTTAGTGTTCCTCAAGAATATAAGGAATATAAAACAGAAGAGTTGTTTCGGTGTATTTTGGATCAGGTTGGCACAGAGGAATCCGACTACGGAAATGAAGAAGACCTAAAAGAGGTGGTTTCGGGTTGCCTTGAGGGCAAAAGGTACCTGATAGTTATTGATAACTTGTGTAGGAAAGAAGTATGGGACGAGCTAAAACCGGCCTTCCCGGTTGACTCGAATGGAAGTAGAATATTGCTCACTACTCGGTTGGAGGAAGTGGCTTCACATGCTGGCCCAAGACGTTCCATTTCTCTTCCTTTCCTGGATGACAGTCAGAGGTGGGAGCTCTTATCTAAAACGGCACTCAAAGGGGAAAGCTGTCCTCCGGAATTGGAGACAATAGGGAAACAAATTGCAGCGAAATGCGATGGCCTACCACTTGCCATCGTGTTGTTAGGGGGCATCTTGCAAAGAAAGGGAAGGAGTAAAGAGAAGTGGTCGAGGCTGGCTGATAACGTCGGTAAATATCTGGTTAGTCACGGTATGCGGAGCAGTGATGTAGCTCTAAGTTACCACAATTTACAGGAGCACCTCAAAATATGCCTCCTGTATTTCGGGACTTTTCCTGAAGACATGGAGATCCCTGCAAGGAAACTGATTCAGTTGTGGATAGCAGAGGGGTTTATAGAGCAGAGAGGCAACAGAAAGATGGAGGATCTGGGAGAAGAATACTTGGAGGGGCTCATTGGCCAGAGTTTGGTCCAGGTGAGAACCAGGAGGACCGATGGCAGAGTGAAAACATGTCGTGTACTCAATCTAGTGCGCGAGCTCTGCATATGTATTGCGGAAGCCAAGAACTTTTTTCAAGTATATACAAACAACTCCAACCCAAACCATAGAGAGATGACACTAGTGCTGAGGTTAAGCATCCTAGGTGATTCCTTCATGGGTACTGAATTAGACGTGATCCCCAATCATTCACAACTCCGGTCTCTCCAGTGCTATGATGCCCTCCAAGATCAAATTGATTCTAAAAGACTCTGGAGATCACTTTATAATGGTTTCAACTCTCTGAGGGTGTTAAATTTGGGTACCATAAAAGTGGATAAAATTCCCAAGGGTGTCAAGAAGCTATTTCATTTGAAATACTTGAGAGTGAATGCTCCAAACCTCACCTGCATTCAACCCTCCATCTGCAACCTTCTGAAATTGCAGACGCTGGATATGAGAGAATCTTGTGTGCACACCATACCCAATGGGATTTGGAAGATGAAATCCTTGAGACATCTGTACCTGGGTTTGTTCCCGAGTTTTCCAAGTCCTCCTGAATCTGACAACATCAACAATAAGGCTCTCTCCAGCATCCAAACTCTATCCGGTGTACGTCCTGACAGAGTCTTGAAGCGTCTAATGGTCAGGGCCATGTTTCCAAACGTAACAAGGTTACGAATATGTAGTGCAAATAAGCAGGCTACACTGGAGTTCCTTGAAAGTATAGACCATTTATGCCATTTGCAGTCGCTCAAGATAGTGAACGCTTGTGATCTTCCGGATCCACATGCATTTCCTTTGACACTCACCAAGATGACCCTATTAGAGACACATCTCCAACCCAATTGTATGCGAACGCTAGCGAAGCTTCCAAATCTTCGGATTCTTAAACTCTTAAAAGGTTCCATTGATTCTGAAACCAAGGAATGGATCAGTTGCAATGAGGATTTGTTTCCTAAACTTCAATTCTTGAAGTTGGTGGACTTGGAGATCGAAGAATGGAGAATGGGTAGGGCAGCTATGCGGAGCCTACACAATTTGTTCATCAAAAGTTGTGTTCGATTGGAGAAACTTCCGCGTCATCTTTGGTTCATTACTACTTTGCAAGAAGTGGATGTGTTTCAGCCTTCAACAAGATTGAATGAGAGCCTTCAGCGAGTAGGGAGTGTTGCAGGTCGTAGTATCCGAATCCATGATGCTGAACTTGTGTAAGTTTCACCAACTCATTCATTTGTTGTTCATTCAGTATTCCTAGAACAAGAGCAATTTAAACACTGCTTACTCTTTCTCCCTCTGAGATGCTAAAAAAAGTTCAGCACACCTATATACTAATAAAGAATATCATATATACTGTAAGCGAATTAGTTAAAGTAAATTTTTCATCTTCTTCAAGAGATATAAGCAGAATGTTTTGTGACAAATAACAAACCATTCCGTGCAAAGCTTAGATTTTCAGTTCAAAATTCCATGACAATATTAATTTCTGTAATTTAAAATCAATTGAGCCCTTCCGAAAAAAAATGCAAGCAACAAACAAATACCAAGGCTTGAAGGAAATGCATAATTTGACAAATCCTTTTATTCTTTATTTTTTAACCAAGGTAATCATTGTATAAAAGGGAAAAATGAACTGTACAATAGGAAGAAGAAACCCCCTACCAAGATACCCCCCAAGGCCTTACATACACACCCAAAAATAAAAAATAGGTTTCATTTGGATTGATTCATTTGATGGTTGTAAGTTATTTCTTGCTCTCCCTTGCAAGCATGATTAATTTGATGTAGAAAGATGATTGACGTATGATGTGTGTTGCATGATTTATGTTGTATGAGTTCCTATGTGTACAATATATGTCAATATGTGGCTTAAGGTAAAAATCTCATTCTTCTTTTATTGCCTTGTGATCAGTGTATTGTCATTCAATTATTTGAAAGATTACGAGACTATGTGATCAATTGTACTACTATGCCATTGAAATTGTGTTCCTCTATGCCTAGTATGCAAATTGTTTGACAAGATACTTATGTGTGCTCAATATTGTCAATTATATTCAATACTATGTTTTACTTAACCAAGAGATGATGAATTGAGTCAATGTGTGATTAAAAGCATGTGTTGTAGCATTATTTTATTGGCATTCCATGCACATTATGGTGTGAGTGTGTAGAGATGTGTGGGGGAATGTGGAACTTGAATTTGAGAAGTTTGTGGAGAATTTTTTGTTTTTTTAAAACACGGTATTGTGGTGGTACTCCTTTATTCGGAGGGGTTAATTAGTTAATAAGGACACGGAAGATACTTGTGAATAATTTAGCGACTCAGACCCCAAAAGGTAGTTGGGAGGTACCCTTTGCCAAGAACGATAACAAATTCCCCCTAGGGATGAAGGAAGGTACCCAAAGTCTGACTAGTTACCACGTTTTCGGTGTGGGTGTGTATGGAGTTTGGGTTGTATGCGTAGTATGCGGATTTCGTCATGCATTTCATCCATTTTATTAGTTGAACCTTATGACATCTTGAATGAGTTGGAGTGTGTACCTTTCATTCCCTAGCATGATCCTAGTTTCTTACTTCATTTCTTTTACTTGTTATGCGTTTTACTTACTCTACTTTATGATGTGCTATTTAGGCATTCTCTACTAAGTGGGTACACTCACCCCTGTATTTAACATTTTCAAGACACGAGAAGGAGATAATTGATCACATTCCTCCACAAGTTTAGATTTGAGGATGCCATCTTTTGACCTCGTTTTGTAATAAGATTCGAGTAGGAGGATGACCATCCCATGATGGCTATTCATTTTGTGTTTGATGTAATCTCGTCGTTAATGACACTATTGTAGTCTCAAAACTTGTAATTATATTCTTTGGATGGCCAAGTGCATCTTGGTTTACATGTAATGACTTTAATATGAATTTCTACACATTTAGTACTTTTCAATTGTTCCAAGTTAAATTTTTGTTAACAAAAATCATCTGGAACTAAACAACTTTATATCTACTCTCTACACACACTTAAATTTACTAAAAAATCAAATGTGTTGAAGTGTAGATTTAAGGGTGATGAAAGTAGGTACATGGATGGGGAAATCAATATGAAGTTTGTCGGAATATATATATATATTTTTTAATTTGGATCATTTGAAAATTTCAGTAAATTTAAGTATGTTGAAGTGTGAGTTTTAGGGTGGTAAAAATACGCATAAGGGTGATAAATCCAAATTAAGTTTGTTAGGAAAAAATTAACATGCATCATTTGAAAATTCATGTAAATATAAGTGTGTTGAAGTGTAGATTTAAATTAAAGCCATTGAGTTTCAAAAAAAATGTGGTGAGAATAAGATTTAAGAGTGTTGAGTTGAAGTATAAACGTGTTGAGAACCAAATTTAATTGTATTGAGTTAAAAAATAAATGTGGTGAGAACAAGATTTAAGAGCGTTGAGATAAAAAATAAATATGATGAGAACAAGATTTAACCGTATTGAATTGAATAATAAATCTGTTGAGAATAAGATATAAAGGTGTTGAGCTAAAGAATAAATGTGTTGGAATAAAATTTAAGGGTGTTGAGATGTGTTGAGAATAAGATTTAAGGGTGTTGAGTTGAAGAATAAATGTGTCAAGAGTAAGATTTATGGGTGTTGAGTTGAAGATTAAATATGCTGAAACTAAGATTTAAGGATGTTAAGCTGTGTTGAGAATAAGATTTAAGAGTGTTGAGTTGAATAATAAATGTGTTGAAAATAAGATTTAAGGGTGTTGAGTTCAAGAATAAATGTGTTGAGAATAAGATTTAAAGGTGTTGAGTTGAAGATTAAATGTGTTGAAAATAAGATTTAAGGGTGTTGACTGTTGAGTTGAAGATTAAATGCGGTGACAATAAGATTTAAAGGACGTTGTGTTGAAGAATAAGAACCAAATTTAATGGCATAGTTTTGAAGAATAAGAAATAGATTTAAAGGTATTGTGTTAAAAATAAATATAATGAGAATAAATTTTAACAACAAGAATAAATGTAGTGAAAATGTGTTATTTTACTAAATGTAATTTTAATACAATAATAATTGTCTAACTAATCAATGAAATAAACATATTTAATGGTTCATAAATCACTTAAATATTAGGATAAATTGTACTGACACCCCCTGAGATTTTGGTTAACGTAACTTGGCGGACGGTCAATGGCTTTTTTTACATTGACATCCCCTGAGATTTCAAAAATGTGCATTGACACTCCCCCAGACCTCTAAGACCATAGAAAATTACCTTTTAACCATTTGACTTGTCAACAACTCAATTTAAATCATAAAATTACAAATTTAACATCATAACTAATTTTAATGGACCAAACTAAACTCTCCATCTCTTTTATACATGGAGATATAGTTTATATATAACAAAACGTATACCGCCATAACCACCACCACACCGAGAAACCACCACCACAACATAAACATAAAAAATAATATATATTTTGTAAATAGCTAAATAACTGTACACCACCATAACTACCACAAAGGGGAAAAAAAAAATGAAAACAGCCATAGCCAACTCATACTTATACGTCCCAGACGCTACCAGAACCACCACCATACCAAGACAACACCACCAACACACCCAAATGCTACCAGAACCACCACCACAGCAGAAAAAATAAAAATAAAAATAAAAATTTGAAACACCCTGATAACCTAGACGTACACCACCATAATTGTGATACACCCGAATTTCCGAATGCGGGTTGTCCAGCCCACGCCCGAATGCCCAGAGAAATAAAAAACAAATCGGCAATAAACGAACACAGAATACAAAAGGATAACTAGGAATAGATAAAATGCTAAAATGGAAACTAAATGATAATCCAATATTTAAAATCCTCAGAATATATTTTCATTAATAAATTCTTATGATACAATTAATCCTCTAGTAATACAACTCCGGAATCCATCCTGTGTGGACCCCTAGAAAATCTAAAACTAAATAAATAACAGTAATAACTATCTACATCTAAAAACTGAACTATAAATGAATCCTCTATGTACAAGTGTAAGAGTGAAGTAGACTGGTCTCTGCTTAGCACAAACCATCTCTACACCTGATGAACACCTAAAAAATAATGGTGGATCAGGCTCACAAACAAGTTCTACTCTACTGCATTCCAAGCAGAAATTCGATACACGTATATATCCTAGTTAACTCAACAATAGCTAAGTAGTCCATATATATATATATATATAGACACACACTATAGAATGCTCACAAGGCTATAGTGTGCAACATGCAAATCGCACTTAAAGTGGGCATGAGTACCTAGACCTACCAGGGCACACAAATATCTACTATATCCAGTTATCCATCTTATGCAATATATGCACCCTAACCATGATCCTGAGACTCAAGCTTATATCACGACATATATCTATATATATATAATTCGTCCTAACCAAACATAAAAGTAAACCATGGTATGTCATCCAACTGTTCGTTGACCTGACACGAATATAAGTAGGATTAAACATTTTAGTTAATCCATTCCCTTATACATGAATAGATATGACTTACCTTCTTTGGTTAATCCGTCCCTAGAATGTCACCATCACATACTGGTGCATTAAACCATACAATCTAATAAATGATGCAACATATATAATATTACATCAAATAAATCCAGTAATAAGCATAATAGAAATCAGATATATATATGATCATATTATACAGCCAATACATGATTAAAATCATATAAACTCCATTTAAATTGCTAGGATAGTTTTAAGCAATTAAATCCTCCATTATCAACATACAAATTCAATTAGAATTTCATACTAATTTAAATCCTTAGCATAATAAAATAAAAAATAATACATGATTATATTATACTGCCAAAATATAATTAACATCACCCAATATCCATTTAAATTGCTAGAACAAAAGTAAGCAATTAAATCATCCATATCCAATAACAACATGCCAATTTATTTTAAAATTTCATATTATTTAAGTTCTTAGCATACTAGTGTTTATTATACATTCTGGGATTTTACCATGTCAATAATAATCATTTAAAACCTCCCATAAACCTCGAAGTCACCCAAGAACTTCAAAACACCAAAACAGAACTCAAAAACACGTCAAAAACCAATTTCCATGGATAGAGCCGCCTCCCTCTAGGAGGGAGCCGCCTCCTTCCTTCATGAAGCCGCCTTCATTGCTTATGGAGCCGCCTCCATTCCCAACGCAGTCGCCTCCATTCCGGATACTCTCCGTCTTCTTTGTCTCCGGCGACCTTCGGACATTTCGATCGCCTCTGTTAAGGTCCCTAAAGGTCTTAACTAAGTCTCAGACATCCCCAAATAATTTATGCATCTTAATCCCACATCAAAACAAGTTATCATGCAATAAATTTTAAGATTAAGAAAGAACACATAATAACACTTAAAATAAGTTTTCATTCAATTCAAGTGTCACGCCCCTAATTTTCTAATAAAATGCTCTGACACCATTTTGTCATGACCCGAAAATTCTAATAAAATCCCCAATTTATATAAATCAAAATACATCAAAATACACCAGGATCATAAAAAAAAATACCCTCTTTTTATACAAAGTCAATTTCCTCAAATATACACAAAAAAAAAAAAAGTCTCAAAAAAAAAAAATTTAAATCTCGCAACACCGACTCTTCCCCCTAAGCCCGAATCTAGCAATCCCCGTTCGTCATCGGTACGTGAAATTGGAGGGTGGTGAGACAAAAAGTTCAAAACCATAACAAGAATTTTATGGAGGTTTAATAAAATAGCTTCACAACATATACGTATTCATGTGAGTATATAAACAAAAATATATATGCATTTAATTAAAACATTTAATAAAAACCATTGAAATAAAACCACCCCATGCCATTCAAGGTATAGAGAACCTTGCACTGAAAAGGAATTGTCCTCACTGGATCATCAAAGCCTTAAGCTCTCGGCCTCCTCTGCAAACTCTCGGCCCTCTCTGTACCTCCTCAAAACTCTCGGCCCTCTTTTTATGTCCTCAAAGCTCTCCCTGCCTTCTTTTTAATTTTTCTTGGCTCTCTTTCTATCAATAACCATCAGTGCACAAAACACCCATTTAAACAAGCAATTCCACTAACCCAACCCCCCAACTGCTTACCAAACAAATATCAACATAATCAATATACTTTAGCAAACAACAAGTCAGCCCACGTGAATAATTCAGGGTGAAAAGCTTTATGCCCAAAAAATATTTTCATAGGTCCCGCCAATACACACTACCATCATCACAAATTTCTCTCTCTCCTCCCACTTTCGGCCACTTGCTCCTTTTCCTATCTTATCATTTCGCTGCCTCACTTATCCCATCTGAAACATATATATATTACTTAACAGACAACAAAATCAGCCTGATAAGCACCAAATATTGCATATTTAAGCGCCCCTTCTTGCACTAGTTAAGTCCTTGAATGGAGTATAATGTATAGTTTAACTCCAATTGTGTATTTTTTTTGGATTTCAGGTTTTGTTCCCGAGAGTGATCAAGGAAGCGGTTTTGACATCACTTGTGTTGAAATGCATGCGCCGTGTCGGGAAATCATCTTTTTGAGCAAGCCGCTTCTATTACCATTTTTGTGGCGACATGGCTTTGTTTTTCATAAGGGACGTGGGTCATCACTCTAGCCATCAAGAATTGAAGTGCAGCTGCAGCCTCTGCGGGTGCCCACGGAGCTCCCGCGATGCGCCCGCCAACCCCAAACTCTCTGGCCTCTTTCGCGGGGCCTTGCAGCAGCCCCCGCCACAGCTCCCACGCACTACCGAGGGCGCCCGCCGTCGCGCCGCGGGCGCCCACCAAATATGCCAGTGCCATCCTAGCGAGCCATAGCTTCCGCGGGCACTCGCCGGCGCCTCGCGGGCCCCCGCCAACCCTCTGCAGGCAGTTCACCTTCTCCTCTTTTTCAGCATTTTTGTTCCCTTATCTTCATTTTATGTGGTGGAGAATGAGCCAGAGGTTGGAGCTCGAGATTTTCAACATGGGGAGTAGGTTTTGAGTGTATATAGGAGGTTATCTCATACAGATGAGAGATATATCTCATTTTGTAAGGTTTTAGAGAGAGAAATATTGTGAGCAAGAGGGTTTGGGTGTCTTGTGGCCTTGAGGTGCGAAAATAGTGGGGATGATGATCTCTTCTCCTTCCTCCATTGCTCCTATGGGTAACTAAACCTCTATCTAGGGAGGTGATGAAGCCCCATTTTGTAAGCATTGCTTGGTTTTGATTTATATTTGGTGTATAATGTATATATGTAACTTTTTCATGAATTAGAGCATTTCATATGATGTAATGAATTTCAAGTTCTATAAATGATTATTTTGGGTTAAATATCTTGTCTTAGATTGTTTTTCTCTCATGATTATATTGCTATATTTTCATAGTGACAATGGAGACGAGTTCATGGAAGTGTTTTATTGGTATGATATTTAGGAAATTTGATAATCTATTGCTTAGGGCTTTCCTTTGATAGATTCTTCTTGATTTCTAGTTCATGTGCTTTTATTATGAGATTAAGGGCTTGATAATCTATGGCTTGGTGATCCTGTCTAAGGTTGCATCCTAGTTTAGGTAACCAAAACATGTAATGCTTTGATAGGTTATTCTTGTATCTTGATTTTATATATTTCTTGAAGGTAATGTATCAATGTTGTGTTGTTGCATTCCATGGTTATATATACATGTTATTTCCCCAAGTAAATCATATCCTAGCATGCTTATTGATGGGTAGTGGATTCACTTCCCTAGTCCTTTCTTAATTGCCTTTATCTCTTTAATTTTTTGCAATTTATTGCTTTAAGCACATTTCAATTCTAGTAACTAACTGACAAACCAATCAAAACTCTATACACCATTTATCAAACTAAAAGTGATTTCAAAGACCTTGGTTGCTATAGATTAGCGCAGTCCTAGTGGTTCGACTTACCCGACCAATAGCCCTATTTTACAATGATTCGTGCTATTGCGAAGGTTGATTTATTATAGATCGAATTCTCAATTGATCAATTTTTGACGCCGTTGCTGGGGATTGCAAACGGTTTAGCAACCGAAGTTCTAGGGTTCATTTTGGTTTGATTGTTAATATTGTGTTTTGTGAATATTTCCTTGTGTGGTTTTGACCATCTTGTATTGTAAGTGAGATCCTAGGGACTTGAAGCTCGCCGAGGGAAAGCTAGCTAATCTGTAAGTCTAGAGGACCCAAGGTAAGTCTCTTGACCTTCTAGTTTCAACATTGTGAATATTGTGCATGTGTTAAGATTAGTGATAATTTAGTTTTAAAGCCCTTGTTGAGGCTATTATCTTGTTTAAATTTCGTGTACAAGCATCAGTCCTTGTCTTGATAATTGCAGAGAAAGGGAACATCGTATGTGGAGTTGATGATGATAAATTGTTGTGATGGTTGTGTTGTGAGTTGTTGATGTTTGGCCGTAGACCACTTTCCCTACCCACACTTGACTCGCCAGTTGACATAAATTCACTTGAAAGAACTCTTAGACGAGACCTTAGGGAATCTTCAAGCATAAGAGAACTTGAAATTGAATTTAACACAATGGAGGAAAATGTAGGAAATGTCGAAAATGAGGGAATTTATAATGATAGGGCCGAAATTCCAAATGTAGTCCCTATGACTCTTCGGGACCATTTCATCCCTACCGCCTATGCTTCTCCCTCGTGCATTGTGATGCCAAATATTGAGGTGGCTCAATATGAAATTAAATCCAGCACCATCCAAATGCTTCCATCTTTTCATGGCTTTGAGAATGAGGATCCCTATAAGCATATTGATAAATTCCTCGAAATATGTTCTACCATCAAGATTCGGGGCATCCCTGACAATGCTCTCCAATTGTATCTCTTTCCATTCTCCTTAAAAGAAAGGGCAAAATACTGGTTCAACTCCCTTGCTGCAAATTCAATCATTTCATGGGCCCAATTGCAGCAAGAATTCTTAAAGAAATATTACCCAATGAGTAAAACCAACCTAATGAGGCGTTCTATTCTCAGCTTTTTCTCAAATTAATGGAGAACAACTCCATGAGACTTGGGAGAGACTTCAAGACCTCTTAAGGAAATGCCCGCACCACCTAATTCCAAAA
Organism: Cornus florida; assembly: GCF_030987335.1. Lineage (NCBI taxonomy): Eukaryota > Viridiplantae > Streptophyta > Magnoliopsida > Cornales > Cornaceae > Cornus > Cornus florida. The sequence goes on along the minus strand of NW_026775574.1, from coordinate 51,520,326 downwards.
TGGCAATTGGTGCAAGCTTTCTATGCTGGGTTAACCGACCCACATAGATTCATGGTTGACTCATCTTGTGGGGGGATGTTCATGTCTAAAAGTCCGGATGAGGCATGGACCCTGCTTGAGAATTTGAGTGAAAACTCGTTACAACATAATTCTCGTGGTGGTCCAACCTCAACCAATACAAAAAAATCCACTCCATGTCAACCAAAGACCATGAGGGAAGAATCATCTCAAGTAGATGCCATAGCTCATAAATTTTATCAATTAATGGCACCACATCTCTCCCCCTCTTTGTCTCAGAATTCAACTAGCTCGGTGTGTGCATCATGTACTAGTCCATTTCATTTCTCGGAAGATTGTCCCACACCGGAGCAATTTTCCAACCTCAATTAAAAGCAAGCTAATGCAATGTTCTCAAGGCCCGAAAATAATCTATATTCCAATACTTTCAATCTGGGATGGCGAGATCACCCGAATTTTTTGTGGAGGCAACAAGCCCTACAAAATTCCCAATTTCAAAATCAAGGGCATCAAAATCAGACCTCTTCTCAATTTTAAGGTAGGCAATTTCAGGCTTTTTCAAGCTACCGTCTTCCTTACAATCCAAATGTCTCCACTCAACCTCCCGTGTATCCAACTGATGAGATAGTGGCTGTAAACAAGTAAATGATGGAATCATTGAATAAGTAAATTATGGATTCTAACAAGCAACTTTTGACATCTTTGTAGCCTACTCTTCAAATGGTTCATTCTCATACTCAGTCCATAGCTAACCTTGAGAATCAAGTGGGACAAATAGCAAACTCTGTGAACCAATTGCTTCAAAAGGACAAGGGTAAGCTTCCTGCTCAACCATTTGAAAATCCTAGAGGGATGCATGTGATTGATGAAACCCCTCCTCCGAGTGGGCCGAGTTGTGAACATGTTTAAGCAATCACCACCCTTAGGAGTGGTCGAGTTGTTGACAATAAGGTTGATGGAACCAAGGATGAGCAAAATTCTCCTTCGGAAAGTCCAAATCCTAGCTCCTCCAATCCAAAAGTCACTTCTAAAAATCCAAATTCTACTCATGAAAATCCCAAGCTTGTCACCCCAAATGTGGAAACTTCTTACGAGCCAAAAGCTCCGTTTCCTCAATGTCTCCAAGAGTCGACACATTTCGGGAATAAGAATTGCAAAATTCAAGACATGTGGGAAGTTTTCAAGCAAGTGAAGATTAACTTGCCTTTATTAGATGCTATAAAGCAAATCCCCCCCTATGCAAAATTTCTCAAAGACTTGTGCACTCAAAAGCGCACTTCTAAAAATCATTTGCCAAAGAAAGTAAGGTTAACTGAAAATGTGAGCGTAATCATTCAACACAGTGCTCCTCCAAAGTATAAGGATCCGGGCGCTCCAACTATCTCGTGTGTCATTGGCGACAACAAGATAGAACGGGCCCTCCTTGACTTAGGAGCTAGTGTAAATTTGATTCCATATTCAGTTTACTTGCAACTTGGGCTGGGAGATCTAAAGCCAACTTCCGTGGTTTTGCAACTTGCCGATAGATCGGTCAAGCATCCACGAGGCATTCTTGAGGATGTGATCATCAAAGTGGACAAATTCTACTTCCTGGTAGACTTTGTGGTTCTTGACACGGAACCGGTCCATGATCCAAAAAAGCACATTCCCGTGATCCTTGATTGGCCATTTTTAGCTACGGCTAATGCTTCAATTAATTGCTGAACTGGGGTGATGGACATTGCTTTTGGAAACATGCAAGTCAAACTTCACATCTTCCATGCAACTCAACATCCTTCCGATGAAGATGATTGTTTCCTTATAGATGTAATAGATAAAGTGGTCGAGGAATCTCTCCCCTTTGTGCTAAGCAAAGATCATTTTGAAACTTGTATATCTCATTTCAACTTCTCAAGTTTTGACATTGACCAATCCATCCAAGAAGTGAACTCCTTGCTTGACATAAATGCTATCATGGATACTCCTCCTTGGAAAATTCCAAAAGAATCGCTTCCTCAACTTTCTTCTACTCCTCCGGTCCCTTCCTTGAAGTCTCCTCCACAACTTGTGCTAAAACCGCTCCCGGCTCACCTCAAGTATGTATTACTTGGTTCAAATCAAACTCTCCAGGTCATCATTGCATCGGACCTTCTAAAGGACCAAGAAACCAACCTTTTAGCGGTGCTCCAAGAGCATAAAGAAGCTATTGGTTGGGCAGTGGCTGACTTGAAAGGAATTGACCTCTCTATTTATATGCATCGCATTCATATGGAGGAGGACGCGAAGCCTTCTAGAGAGGTCCAGCGCCGGTTGAATCCTAACATTAAGGAAGTGGTAATGAAAAAAGTGATAAAATTGCTAGATACGAGAATCATCTACCCCATCTCCGATAGTAAGTGGGTGAGTCTCACGCAAGTTGTCCTAAAGAAATCCGGCCTCACCGTTGTTGAAAATTCAACGGGTGAGCTCGTGCCACAACGAACCACCACCGGGTGGCGTGTGTGCATAGACTACCAGAAACTCAACTCTTCAACTAGAAAAGATCATTTTCCACTTCCATTCATTGATCAAATCCTAGAGAGGCTAGCCGGCCAAAGCTTCTATTGTTTTCTTGACGGTTATTCCGGTTATAACCAAGTGGCAATCGCCCCTCAGGATCAAGAGAAAACAACGTTTACATGTCCCTTTGGAACTTTTGCCTATCGACGCATGGCTTTTGGGCTATGTAATGCTTCGGCAACGTTCCAAAGGTGCATGATGTCCATATTTTCGGATATGGTTGAAAAGTTCTTGGAAGTCTTCATGGACGATTTTTCCATCTTTGGCTCCTCCTTCGACTCTTGTCTCCACAATCTATCTCTTATACTCCAAAGGTGTAAGGAGACAAATCTTATTCTAAGTTGGGAGAAAAGCCACTTCATAGTCCAAGAAGGCATTGTTTTAGGACATGTCATCTCTAAACGGGGAATTGAGGTAGACAAGGCAAAAGTTGAGTTAATCTCTAATCTTCCTCCCCCAAATTCCGTCCGTCAAATCCGTTCATTTCTTGGCCATGCCGGATTTTATCATCGCTTCATCAAGAACTTTAGCAAAATTTCTCGGCCCTTGTGTAATCTTCTTGCCAAGGATGTTTCTTTTAATTTTGATAAAGCTTGTATGGAGGCGTTCATTAAACTTCGTACTGTTCTTTCGTCTGCCCCTATCATGAAACTGCCCAATTGGTCTCTCCCTTTTGAGATCATATGTAATGCATCCGATTATGCATTAGGTGCAGTTTTGGGTCAGCATATGGACAAGCTTCCGCATGCTATCTATTATGCGAGCAAGACTCGCTCTGATGCTCAGTTAAATTACACCACCATTGAAAAAGAACTGCTAGCTGTGGTGTATGCCTTGGATAAATTCCGCTCCTATCTTCTTGGTTCCAAGGTCATAGTCTTCTCGGATCATGCCACTCTTCAGCATTTGTTAGCAAAAAAAGAGACCAAACCTCACCTAATTCGATAGAGACTCTTACTTCAAGAGTTTGACATCGAAATCCGGGACAAAAAAGGGACTGACAATGTTGTCGCCGATCATCTCTCTCGCTTGCTCATTGAAAAATCTTCCGAATTTGCTGCCGTCCGTGATTCCTTTCCGAATGGGCAAATTTTTCAGATTTCCCATTCAAGTCTCCCTTGGTACACGGATATTGTCAATTATCTAGCAATAGGCAAAATTCCCTCCAATTGGTCCAAACAATAAAGAGACCGTTTCTTCTCCCAAGTTAAGCATTTCTTTTGGGAAGATCCGGAGTTGTTCAAATATTGCACTGATCAAATTATCCGGCGATGCATCTTTAAAACTGAAATCACGAGTGTCCTAAATTTCTGCCACACTCTCGCGTGTGGGGGACACTTTAGTGCCAAAAAGACAGCCGACAAAGTCCTTCAAAGTGGATTTTATTAGCCATCTTGTTTCGGGATGCTTTCAACTTCTGCAAATCTTGTGAGCATTGCCAAAAGCTGGGATCCATGTCTAGGAGAGACACGATGCCCCTCACTCCTGTCCTAATTATAAAAAATTTTGATGTATGGGGGATCGACTTCATGGGACCATTTCCATCTTCTTATGGCTATGAGTATATTCTTTTAGCGGTGGATTCAGAACCGATGATCATAAAGTTGTGATCTAATTCATTCAATCCAACATCTTTAGTCATTTTGGTACGCCCCGAGCAATCATCAGTGACGGTGGCTCTCATTTCCGTAATTGTTACCTTAAATCCGTCCTCTCCAAGTACTCCGTCCTTCACAAGGTTGCCACACCTTACCATCCTCAAACGAGTGGTCAAGTGGAAGTATCTAATCGGGAGATTAAGCACATCTTGGAAAAAATGGTTCGCCCGGACCGCAAAGATTGGTCGTTGAGACTAAACGATGCACTTTGGGCTTACCGGATAGCTTATAAGACTCCCATTGGCATGCCACCATATCGGCTTGTCTTTGGAAAAGCTTGCCATCTCCTAGTCGAACTAGAGCACCATGCTTATTGGGCCATAAAAAGGCTCAACTTTGATCTCCAACAAGCCGGCTCTACTCACAAATTGCAGCTTAATGAGCTTGAGGAACTTCGAAATGATGCGTATGAAAGCGCTAAAATCTATAAGACAAAGATTAAAGATTTTCACGACAAACATATTGTCAACAAGTCTTTTGCCCCGGGACAAAAAGCTTGGCTTTTCAATTCCCGCTTGAAGCTCTTTCCCGGTAAACTCCGGTCAAGGTGGGATGGTCCATACATCATCACTTCTGTCTTTCCTCATGAAGTGGTCGAACTCCAAGATCCTACCAATGGATCTCTCTTCAAGGTTAACGGCCAACGCCTTAAGCCTTATGTTGATGGCATCATCCCTATCTGAAAAATTGAGAAAGTCCTATTGACGGACCCAATTTATGAGGACTAGATTGCCATGCTAAGCCTGGTTCGTCTAGCTATTGACATTAAATTTAGCATTCATGAGAAGTAATTCTTCCAAATTCTTAGCTTTCGTCTTCTACATGTCCAGTGACAAGACTTCTCCGGGAAGTGGCGAAGTCGACCAAGAATGTGCATGTTTCCTTCATTAGTTCATTGGGCACTCCGAAAATTCCATTTGGTCATTTTCCTCATGTCCATAGCTTTGTTCAACTTCAAGAAATATTCGAAGTCATTTGGACACGTCTTTCGTTCTATCCAAAGTTCTTAGTGTTTGCATCTTATGACCGCTAGTGTGTCGGAAAGCCTGAATTGGCTGCACAAGGCAGCATTTCAAGAGCTCCCGCGGGCGCCCGCCGCGTCGCCACGGGCACCTGTGAATCATGCCAGTGCACTCAGCACAGTCGCGGGGCCCCGCCGAGCCCCCGCGGGCCCCCGCGAAACATTACAGGCCCATTCCACGCACCGCGGGCGCTCGCGGATCCCCTTCGCTGGCATTAAAATGGGCTTGAAAGCCCATCTTGGTTCTTTAAACTTATCCCATTCTCTCTACTCTCGCCCCACACCTTTCAAACCCTCCAACCATCCGTCTCTCTCTCCCATTATTCATCTTCCCATCTCCAATCTCCATCACCATCATCCAATTTCAACAATCCATCCTCCTTAGCTCTTATTCAAGATTGAGAAAACCTTGTTCCTCCTCATTGGGTAAGTTTCTATTCATCTTTTACTTCTTTGATTCTTCTTTCATTTTGTGAACAATGGAGGATGGGAATGATGTGGTGAAGGTTGTAGTGTATTTTGGGTTTGTGCATGCTTAATTGTAGGTTAAAATTTTTGGGTTTTTTAATCTTTAACCAACATTTTTCTCTCTTCCCAATTGTGCTGCACACCAGGTGTTCGCTAAAAGTCCTGAACCAACTTTCCTCAATCCAATGGCTTCCAAAGATGCATCTAAGCGATCTCGATCATCCAAGGGCCCTTCTAATGAGCCACCAACCCCAAATTGGGCGGATTGGTCAATCGAAACCGAAGCCATCTTCGACATTGCAAATGCTTTTGAGACCAATCCTGAGACGGCATGGTTTGTTCGTGAGTTGCAAGAGTGTGGCCTCACATTGCTTTTCAAACCACGTGCTCATGCTTATTACCCGCGTGTGGTCCGCCTATTCTATGCCAACATGTTCCATTCCTGTGCCGAACTGGACAAGCTCAAAACCACCATTGATGGCTATGAGTACGAATTTAACATGGATGCCCTTGCTATGGCAATGGATTGCCTACTGGCATCTCCGGCGCTTGATGAGGCGGGCCGCCCCCGTTATGTCGAAGGTCCTAATCGTCCTTCCTTGCAGGACATTGTGGGGGAAATTTGTCATGGTCTCTTCACCGGCAACCGAACCCCACAAGCACCAACAAATCGTACTTGCCATGCCTGCTGTGGTTCCTTGATTCGGTCCTGGCCAAGAACGTCCTTCCCGTGCCAGGCTATTCCGAGAGAAAGGGGGAATTTCTGAAAACCCTCTACTATGTTGAAACGGAGTGTTGGTTTTGCGTCCCATAGCTTGTTTGGGACCAATTGCTGAAAATCTACAATGAATTGATTTTGGTTCGCTCCCGCACCACCACGACCTGGGCCTTCCCATTTCCCTACCTTATCACCAGATTGCTAAAAAATGCGGGGTTCCGACCTCCCCGTAGTGAGGAGAAAAGGAAAGATGTGTTTAATTTCAACCTTGGGGTCTGAAAGTCCAGCACAGCTCAGCTTCAGAAGTCCCGTTAGGCCCGCATTGGCGGCGTGTTGGATTGGGATGCGCCGCCTCCCCCGGTGGCTCCTACTCCTCCTGCTCATGATGCCTTCGATGCTCCAGTAGCCCCTTTTGCGCCGCCGCTGGATGTCATGACTCGAGCTGACTATCTCGCCATGAATGCTCTATTTGATGCATTTGACTTGCGCTTTGACACTATTGAGGGTGCCGTCCAGAAGACTCAAGAGAATTAAGAGATTTTGCAAGCTATGCTTCAGTCATTGATTGACTGAGCGCCAGGCGCACACTTCTTCCTCCGCACCGATGGAAGATTGATTTCCTGTTTCTCGTTTTATTTTCCTTTTGCAGTAATACTACTTTTAGACTTCTTTTGGGCCGCGTTTCACATTTCTTTTCCACTTCTTTTAAACTTTTAACTGCATCTCTTTTGTTATTTTGCATAGATTTTAACTTTGAAATAAATTGCAATTATCGTTAATAATTTTTTTTGGATTCATTTGATTCTTGCTCTATATAGATGTTTTTGACAGGTTTTTGATTTCAAGTTTGGGGGTATGCTTTTGGAATTCACAAAGTGGCTTATTTTTGCACCGCCACTCTTTTCCTCCTCAACTTGGTACTATTGTTCTTCGCACTCTCTATTTTTCTTTTTATTTCTCTAATCCTTTATCTTCTCACATTGAGGACAATGTGACATTCAAGTTTGGGGGTGCATGTGCTTTCATTCGTATGATTTTTACTCATTTTTGATGCTCTTAAGTTAATAAAATCATGTTGTTGAAAGCAATAATAGTGTAACCATGGAACTTTTTGAAGGTTGAAGCATGTACTTAATACTTTGTGTATAGAAGCCAAGGTAATTTTTGAAAATAAGGAAACTTTTGAAATAAGCATGTTGATTCATAGTTGGTTGTATAAAGACTTCAATTAATTTTTCGTCGGATTTTATACTCTTTTATGCTTCACATTGCACATTTGCACAGCAGAAACCTAATTGTGAGGCATGCAACCCAAATTGACCTTGATCGGGACTCAGTGATTTGAATTAATGACCCTAATGAATGGATACCCTTGGCATAGTTTTTTTTTTATATATAAAAAAATTAAAAATAAAAGAGAAGCAATCAATGACCAATCGAAGTTCGTAGCCTTTCCAGCTCGAGTTATTAAGCCCTAGGAGTGTTTCTACACTTAGCACCCTAAAGCCAACTGGTTTGGGAGTTGTTGGCCTAATGCTTGCTACATGGGTTGGATAGAAAGCTTAAAGAACCTAGACATTGCACGGTTATTCAAAAAAAAAAATAATAATAATAAATAAATTTGGTTCGTCGAAGTTCGTAGCCTTTCCAGCTCAAGTTATTAAGCCCTAGGAGTGTTTCTACACTTAGCACCCTAAAGCCATATGGTTTGGGAGTTGTTGGCCTAACACTTGCTACATGGGTTGGTTAGCAAGCTTAAGGGATTTTGGCATTACACAACCAATTGTATGCTTTCTTTTGGGTTAAACAATAGAGTTCTCAATAAGCAACAAAAGTTGCACTGTGAATAAAACTATGCCATGGGGACCTCATTTTGAAGGAGATTTAAAGATGTGAAAATGTGTTTTTGGGATTGAAAAAGAGGGTTAAAACCGTATATTGGGATTTCGGCTCACTTTCACTGAAGTGAGAGTTCATGATTATTTAAGAGATGATAATTGAAGTTTTTATATAAAGCTTAATGATTGATGCATTTAAGATTGAACTCATTTATGTTATTTTGATTATTAAGGCTTCATTTATGCAAGGTAGTCTGTTTAATGGAACTTCCTCCAATTTTTTGTCATTCCATGTTACATTTGAGCTTCATAGATAAATTTCTTGATTAATGATTGATGCATGTGTCATTTTTGCTAGATTCTATATATTGTGTTGCTAAGATACTAGCAAAATGTATGTTTGGGGGTGTGATAAGCGCCGAATATTGCATATTCAAGTGCCCCTTCTTGCACTAGTTAAGTCCTTGAATGGAGTATAATGTATAGTTTAACTCCAATTGTGTATTTCTTTCGAATTTCAGGTTTTGTTCCCGAGAGTGATCAAAGAAGCGGTTCTGACATCATTTGTGTTGAAATGCATGCGCCGTGTCGGGAAATCATCTTTTTGAGCAAGCCGCTTCTATTACCGTTTTTCTGGTGACATGGCTTTGTGTTTCATAAGGGACGTGGGTCATCACTCTAGCCATCAAGAATTGAAGTGCAGCTGCAGCCTCCGCGGGTGCCCACGGAGCTCCCGCTAACCCCAAACTCTCTGGCCTCTTTCGCGGGGCCTTGCAGCAGCCCCCGCCACAGCTCCCGCGCACTACCGTGGGTCCCCGCCGTCGCGCCGCGGGCGCCCGACAAACATGCCAGTGCCATCCTAGTGAGCCATAGCTTCCGCGAGCACCCGCCGGCGCCTCACGGGCGCCCGCCGACCCTCTGCAGGCAGTTCACTTGCTCCTCTTTTTCAGCATTTTTGTTCACTTATCTTCATTTTATGTGGTGGAGAGTGAGCCAGAGGTTGGAGCTCGAGATTTTCAGCATGGGGAGTAGGTTTTGAGTGTATATAGGAGGTTATCTCATATAGATGAGAGATATATCTCATTTTGCAAGGTTTTAGAGAGAGAAATATTGTGAGCAAGAGGGTTTGGGTGTCTTATGGCCTTGAGGTGCGAAAATGGTGGGGATGATGATCTCTTCTCCTTCCTCTATTGCTCCTATGGTTAACTGAACCTCTATCTAGGGAGGTGATGAAGCCCCATTTTGTAAGCATTGCTTGGTTTTGATTTATATTTGGGGTATAATGTATATATGTAACTTTTCCATGAATTAGACCATTTCATATGATGTAATGAATTTCAAGTTCTATAAATGATCATTTTGGGTTAAATATCTTGTCTTAGATTGTTTTTCTCTCATGATTATATTGCTATATTTTCATAGTGACAATGGAGATGAGTTCATTGAAGTGTTTTATTGGCATGATAGTTAGGAAATTTGATAATCTATTGCTTAGGGCTTTCCTTTGATAGATTCTTCTCGATTTCTAGTTCATGTGCTTTTATTATGAGATTAAGGGCTTGATAATCTATGGCTTGGTAATCATGTCTAAGGTTGCATCCTAGTTTAGGTAACCAAAACATGTAATGCTTTGATAGGTTATTCTTGTATCTTGATTTTATATAGTTCTTGAAGGTAATGTATCAATGTTGTGTTGTTGCATTCCATGGTTATATATATATGTTATTTCCCCAAGTAAATCATATCCTAGCATGCTTATTGATGGGTAGTGGATTCACTTCCCTAGTCCTTTCTTAATTGCCTTTATTTCTTTAATTTCTTACAATTTATTGCTTTAAGCACATTTCAATTCTAGTAACTAAGTGACAAACCAATCAAAACTCTATACACCCTTCATCAAACTAAAAGTGATTTCAAAGACCTTGGTTGCTATAGATTAGCGCAGTCCCACTGGTTCGACTTACCCGACCAATTGTCCTATTTTACAATGATTCGTGTTATTGCGAAGGTTGATTTATTATAGATCGAATTCTCAACTGATCACAGCCACCATAACACAAACCCACGTGAGTAGTCAAAGCCAAAGAAATTTTTAGCCAAAATTTCAACTAGTGGGACCCGTAACATCATCACAATCTCTTTTTCTTTCCTTCCTCATTCTGTTGCTCCCTCTTATCTCTTTCATCAAACAAACAGCATATTATATATATATATATATATATATATATATATATATATATATAAACTATAATTCCAAAAATAAAGGTAGTATAATCAATTACCCCCAAACCATTACAACACCCATCAGCATATCCACGTGAACAAACTATCTCAAGTAAAATAATAATAAATCTCCTCCACCTTAATCAATTATTCACACACACTCATCAATTTATAAATCCCATAAATCAGACCCAATATCTCTAAATATCAATCTTTGTCAATTAAAATCATGAAATAAATATTAATTAAAATCCTAAAAATTCTGGTTGTCACATCAAGCATGCATAATAGATTGATTTAATATCTTATTAGTCGTGGAACTAACCTTGGCATGCATAGAACATGAATCTAAGGGAGAGAGTAGGAGAAGAACTTATCTTTAAGGATTTTGGATTGAAACCTTAAACCGCATTCTCCTTCCTTGATTACGGCAACCTTGGTTGCCGTTGGACTCTCTGCTGCTCTATCCCCATCCCCGAGCAAGCCTCCTTTCCGTCCTCCTTGGTTTGGCATTAACCTTGGCCGAAAACCTTTTTCTTCTCTCTCGGTTTCTCCTCTCTATCTCTCTGCCTCCACAGTATGTGGATAAGGTTTTGAAAACCCTTTGGCAGACTATCAATATATAGATATATATACACTACCTATAACAAAATCATATTCTTCATCCCATCTAATTTCCTTATAGAATAATAAAAGAAAAAGGAAATATATAAAATATACATATATATATATATCCACTTATATAATTACTGTAGGTGCAAAAATTCACTTAACTAAAATAGTTAAAAGAAAAAAATACAACTTAAGAAAAATAACAGTTGACAAGAATTATCTAGAGAAAAAGCGTATATTGCTTGATGATCTTTAGTGGAGGTCTCTGCCTCTATTTATATATAAAAAGATGGTGGAATTATGGTAGGACTCGCCTTGCTTCTTCTCCAATTTATTCCATATACATCATTCTTTACATATAAAGTACTTTCTTTTTCATAATTCTTTCCATGCCAGACTTTTCCTACATAGAGCTTTCCTTCTATGTAGGATCCTGTGATTATTAGGACTTGTTCCATCTTTGATGAATCTGGGCCAAATATAACTTGGATCGGCTGAGCTTGTTAACGAGCTAAAAGTTTAACATTAGTGACCTTGGGCTGGTAGTTAAATAATTTGGGCTTAACCAGGGTTGAGCTTCTGTAATCCATCGAAAGATAAAAAATGTAATTCTTTATTGCGGTGACGTGGATGACTTTTACTGGAGGGAAATTTTTCCCCCACACTTCGCCCCCAATTCCCTCTTTAATTGGACTAAAGCTCCTAATTAAAAGGAAATTGAAGGTGCACGGTTTCCAATTTTGTAAGAGGCAGTTCAAGAAGTGTCCATTGCCATTTTGACTCAAGAGCTTCCTCAAAACTCGTTTTTGCCTTCCCTGTACTCATTGTGTTCACTGCGTTCATTGCTTCATCATGACAACAGGTTAGTTCCTTATCTATTTCTTTGATTTTGTACCATGAGCACGTCACCCACTCACGACCATATAGAGATTATAGACTCTAAGTCCACACCCTCGTCTTCCCCTACTCTTATTAGGGTTCCTCCTCCTCGGGTTTCTAACCCTCTCGAATCTTCAAACGATTCAACCATGCGAATGGGTGATTCCCTACCCCAAACAGAAGTATCTACTTCCGGTAGATCAAATAGTATTTTCTAAAAAAAAAGAGAGAGAAATGATTCTGTCCGTACGGCATATCAAGTTCACCATTAACTCTATAATGAAAGAATTTAAAATCCCCGAGGGGGTGGAGGTTGATGATAGGTTGAGAATTCGATCCATAATAAATCAACCTTCGCAATAGCACGAATCATTGTAAAATAGGGCTATTGATCGGGTAAGTCAAACCACTGGGATTGCGCTAATCTATGGCAACCTAAGTGTTTAGAGTCTTTTTAGAATGATACGGGGTGTTCATAGAGGATTTGTTGGTTGTCACTTAAGCAATGAAATTAAGATACATAAAATAAAAGCTTACAAGAATTTAAAGGAGATGAAATACAAGTAAAGAGGACTAGGGAAGTGAATCCGCCTCTATCCCTATACACATGCTAGATTAGAGCTAAATTGGGGAAAAAAACAATATATGATGGTCAAGAAATATATAGCAACACATAGTTGCCATATAATCAACAAGATGTACATTAAATCTCAAGAAAGCATGATCCATCAAAGGTGAACATGTTTAGACTACCTAACTAAGGTGTAGCTTAACCACATTTACTTGAATGAAAGATTATCAAGCCCTAGATAAAATGATGAAGCACATGAAGGTAAGAAATAAGCATAAACCATCAAAGGCATCACCTAAGCAATGATCTATCAAAGTTCTCAACTCCATGCCATTAAAACTATTCCATGATCTCACTACCATTGTCACCATGAGAGTGCAAACAATATGATTAAAAGAATAAACCATCTAAGATAGATAATTGACTCAACATTAATCATTTAAATACATGAAGATCCATTACAAGAGGCAACATGCTCTAGACCATGAAAGGACCAAAGATTATACATTGCAATCCCCAAAATAGAACTATACTAGGACATGCTTACAAGGGAGGGGCTTCATCACCTCCCTAGAAGAAGATTTAGTTACCCATGGAATCTCTAAAAGAAGGAAGAAGCTTGGTCTCCATCCCCATTTTCGAGCTCCTTTGTTGTAGCTTCAAGAACTCTATCTCCTAGCTTTCTTTTCTCTTTTCTAATCTTGAAAATGTGAGATATCCCCAGATATGTGTGGTTCCCCTCACCCTATGTAGATAAAGCCTACCAAATCCCCCCCAAACAGGGCTCCAACTCCCCACCAAAAACGTCTCCAACCACTCCATAAAGAAGGAAATCAGAATTAAGGGAACCAAGGTGTAAGTGGGCTGAATTGATGCTTCACGGAGACCATTCTACCCCAAGTTCGAGCGCTCGAAGTAAGCCCTTCGAGCGCTGGAAGTTGCATCCTGCTGCAATCTTCAACTTGATCTGCCTTGTACTACTTTGGTAAAACAGCCATAACTTTCTGCTCCGTACTCCAAATGATGAACCGTTTAATGATTTGGGAAGCTAATTCAAAGTTCTAAATATGCCATGTTTTAATAGAAGTCCAATTATCGAGTTTGTTAGGTCAAAAATGGCGAGAAAAGTCAAACTCCACTGTTGCCAGAACTTCAGCGTTGAGCACATTGCTATTCAAAGATTCAACAAAACATCATTTTTGCTCCTTTTTGGCCAATGAACCTGAAAATATATAAAAAACTTGCAAAATGAAGATAATCTATATAAAATAATCAAATAATGGACTTAACTAATGCAACTAAAGGCGCTTGAATATGCAATATTTGGCGCTTATCACACCCCCAAACTTACATTTTGCTAGTCCCTTAGCAAAACCAAAATGAAAAACTCAATGAAATGATAACAATGGGAATACTACCACAAAAATATCAACCATGGCAAAATGAAATATATACATAGCTCAAATACAACTCGAAACAAACAAAGGACTGGAGACGTGGTCATTAAGTAGACTACCATGCATATATGAAGCATTGATACAAAAAATGGCAAAACACATTTCAACATTCATGCATCAACATCTTAGTCTATATAAATAACTCAATTGTCATCTCTAGAATGGAAATCAACTCTAACTTCAGTGAAAGTGGATTGGATTCTCAACATACGGCTTTTACTTTCTTTTCCAATTCCAAGACACAAGTCTTCAAATCATCGGATTCCCTTTTAAATGAAGTCCCTAAGGCATGAATTTATTTGCAAGACAACTTTTGCTACTTGCTGACAATTTATTAGAACTAAAAAATAAAACAAAAAATGGTTGTGCAATGCTGAAGTCCTTTAAGCATTCTAACCAACCCATGTAGCAAGCGTTAGGCCAACAACTCCCAAACCAGATGGCTTTAGGGTGCTAAGTGTAGAGACACTCCATAGGGCTTAATAGCTCAAGTTGGAAAGGCTACGAACTCCAACGGACCATGTTTATTACAATTTTTTTTTTTTGAATGACCGTGCAATGTCTAAGTTTTTTAAGCTTTCTAACCAACCCATGTAGCAAGCGTTAGGCCAACAACTCCCAAACCAGATGGCTTTAGGGTGCTAAGTGTAGAGACACTCCTAGGGCTTAATAACTCAAGTTGGAAATGCTACAAACTCAACTGGTCATTATTATATATTTTTTTATATCAACTTAGAAAAATCATGCCAAAGGTATCCATCCAATAGGCTAATCAAATTAGATTAACTAGGTCAAGGTCAAGGTCAATCAAGTTGCATGCCCCACGGTTAAGTTTCCGATGTGCATCTGTGCATTGTTAAGCATAAAAGAGTGTAAAAATCCAGCGAGAATCTAATTGAGACATTTATACAGACTAATTTGAATCCACATGATCATTTTAAATTCAAATTTTTCTTTATTTTCTAAAATTCACAATTACTTCTATACAAAAGGTATTAAACACATGCTTTATCTCTGACAAGTTTCAAGTTATACTATCATTGCTTCGCAAAAATATTGAACCAAAAATGCAATATTGCACGCCCAAACTTGAATTACACATTATCCTCAATGTGGGACAACAACTAATAGCTATGACCAAAAATGACAGAGAATAAGAGGAACAAAAATACCCAGTAGGAGGAAAATGCATGGTGAGGTGAGGAAAAACTCGCAAGGAAAATCTACAAAGAGAGGCCCCCAAACTTGAAATGTGCCATGTAATGACCTGGTCATTTGACTTCCTTTCCTTTTTCCTAAAATTTTACGGATAAATTTTTTCCGTTTAATTTTCTGTTCTGAGCTCTGTTTCTCATCGCTTAGTGTCATTCGAGTGCTCGAAAGTGGTTTCTGAGACTCTTTCGTTTGGATTGACAACTTCCTTTGAGGACCGAGTCATTTCCATATTTTCACTTTTCGGACACTATGCACTATTTCGTCCTTTTCCCTATTCTGTCTTATCCCCGTTTGTCAGTTTTTGGCACAACCTCACTTTTCATGCTCAGAGTTAGATTTTGACTTCACATATCTTTATCTTGAGTGGTTTCCACGAAATACGTATCTTTACTTTTTTAAGAAAGTACTCTGGTTGCTCCCGGTGTCCATAGGGGCATGGATGCACAATTCTTTGGAATTCTTTTCTTTTCTTGGGGTGTTTTTCATAAATATCTTTTGAAAATATTTTATTTCAGGGGTATCTAAGAAAATATCTTTTAGAAGATATTTTCATTCTGGGGCAGTTTTGCAATTAACCCTTTTTATAGGGGTCATTGTGCAATTAACGAAAGTTATTGCAAAAATACTTCGTCTGGGGCCTGGATCCTCGTACGGGATTCATTTTCACATTTCGTTGAGTCGTGTACTCATGGAATTCTATTCTGGTCGTTTTTCTCTAGTTTCAGGGTTTCTGGCCCAAGTTTGCGCCGAACTTGTTCGGGCCATAACTTTCTACACGGGACTCGGTTTTCAATGCTGTTTCTTTCTTTATTCATATTATCTCATTTTGAATCTTTTTTGTTCACAGAGTTTTGCCGTTTGAGCGCGTCTGCTCAAAATTCACTTTTCCGGACCCGGCGGGACCCTTTCCGGACACTTTTTGAGATTTCCTATAAATAGGGGGACTTAAAGTCAAAAAGTGATCTTCTCCCCTCTTCATGCATGACCTGGATCTACCATGGCAACCCAAGGGGGGCTACCACCTTTCTCCTCTCATTTAAACCTCCTTCCCTTTGTTATAAAGTCATAGTGCCTTCGCGTTTTGTGTTTGTCTTGACTACGCGCTTCTTTCACCCTTATTAGAACCTGTTTTCGACCATTTTTCGAGTTCGGGATTGAAGTCAAGTTTGGATTTTCATGGGGCTTCTTGCGGATTCTTGTTCCCGGTGTAGTCCCCAACAAAACCCTTCGGTATCGTCGGATTCGGAGCACTTTTGTTTCGGTGGGCTTTTGAGATTTCATCTCAAATTGAGGTAGGGGGTGTTATAATTTAATTTTCTTATTATATAGCATGCTTGTGATGCTTATACAACTTGTTTGTATGATTAAATATAAAATCTAGAGATTTTATTATTTATTTTTCTTGTACGGGATCTGATTTTTTCGGTTGCTCATGACTTGGTTTAAACATATAGTATGATATTATATTATATTACCCCTTGATATGTTCATCGTCGTGTATTAAATTCAGAGCATTTGAATAAGTATTAAAGGTTTTATTTAATGTTTATCTTAGGTAAAAGATTAATTCACATGGCCTTAACTAGCTTGAAATCAATGTGTGTTAGCATATTAAATTAGGCCCTCGCATGCTCTTCAACATAGATTAATTTGAGAGCATTCGGATGTGTTTTATAATCTAGAGAATATTTAATTAATTGATTAATTAATTTATTTCGAGTGTACTATTCACTCCATTGGAATTCCGACTTGATATTCATGATGTGCCTGCTATGTGGTTTCACATATATTTGATCTAAAATATTTGATTAGGTTTTGAAGCTTTTCAAATATTATTTTTCTAGTATTAAAGTTTAATACTCATAGCCGTACCTTGTATGGAATGTACTTGTATCGAGCTAGAAAATCAAGTCTTGACATGTTGTATAACATATATGAATTTGAGATCGTTTAGATGAATCTCAAAATCTAGAGATTTTAATTAAAGGAATTAATTAAAATCCATTCAATGGTTCCATGAGCTAGATTAAGTTTCTAACCTTGTATTCGTGTTTTCCATGACAAGTTCACTCACGTGTATCAAATCGAGAATAATCGGATAAGTTTTGAAACTTATATTTAATTAATTCCTTTGTATGAAACTTATTTCACATGGTTGTATCTTGCCTAGAATGAACTTGTAACTTGACATTGGACTTGCCTTGTGTAATGATTTGCACACTTCGCATTTAACACCTTTCATGCATAGCGTGTAACGAATCGCACACTGAAGATTCGACATTCATCATATCATATAAATGCGAACTTAGGGTATGACTTGTATGTTTCAAAATCTTAGTTATGCATGAGACGTGGTTAATGTGTTTCTAGTATTTGATACTATCTTGACTTGCACAACATGTTAATTTTGGAACTTGGGATATCAATCAAGAAATGACATGGCTAGGACTTAGTTCTAGTACGGGAGATAGAGAGCTCCCTATTATCAGTGCGCATTGGGGAAAAGGTACCCTTGGGTTAGTAGCCCTAAAGTGATCTCAATTGAACGGTTATCTTATAATGCGCAGTAGGGGAAAGGTACCCATGGGTTAGTAGCCCTAAATTGATCTCAAGAGTACGGTTTTAATCCGGGCGATATCCAAGTTTCCACATTGGTTGATTTCACTCTTTAAATTTCAAGTTGTTATTCCTTGAAGATTTAAACCTTGTCGTATTATGTGAAATGCTCTAATCTTGTCATTTGCATAGATATTATGTCTCATTCGTGATTTCAAGTATACTTCATGTCATGTTAATTGGTATAGTCAAATCATGTAAATTGCATTGATAATGTAATTCTTGTTAACTTATATCCAAGTATACTTACCATCGTGTTATATGGATTATCCCATTCTTGTTTAATTGCATAGATTTTATGCCTTGTCCTTACTTAGGTTTTATGTCTTGTCTTTGCATAGATATTATGCCTTATTCTTGATTCATGTATAACTCTTGCCTTGCTAATTGGAATGTCCCAATCTTGTTTACTAGCATAGATATTATGCCTTATCTTTGAACTCATGTATAAATCTTGTCTTGTTAAATTGGAATGCTCCAATCGTGTTAAAAATTGCATAGATATTATGCCTTGTCCCCGATTCCATGTATCACTTCTTGTCGTGTGCCTTGGGTTATCCCAACCTTGACTCGTTTTATATGTGTATACATATCATGATTCTTGTAGATATTACACGATGGTAGCTTAGGATGATCCCTGAGTCAAATCTTGGCATAGACGTTTGGTGGCATGATCCATTTGAACTATTGCATGTCAGTATAAAAATCTTAAAGAAATCGAGTCATGCATGCTCATTCTCTACGAGTAAACTTGTTAGTCTTGTTTACTCACCCCAAAGTTACTGGGGGTTTTGATCAGGTACGAAGACTTGGTTCTTGATTCTTATCATGCTTGGATGATTTGTAGACTTGAAGATTTCAATTCTTGTAAAGGTCGACCTGAAATGCTATTTGTACCCTTTTATATCAAAATGTGTATATTTGATTCTAAACATGTAATGTGTATATGAGTACACTCTTTTCAATGTATTTGACATGTATGAGATGAGGCCGGAGGCCAATGACATGTATATTGCATTCTATGTAATTTCTGATTTCATGAAATATTGAGAAAATATTGAAAAATGCCAAGTCATTGCTTCATAACTTTTGCATCGGGTGTCGGAATTCCATTTTTATTCTTTCATAGGGTCTTATAAATCATGTTTGAAGTGTGTCCAAGGGCCAAACGGTAATTTGAGATCATTTGATAATTTTGGTTTTCAAAATTTCCCGTTTCTTGTTCATTTTTGTCTTTTTGCCCGTTGGGGGGTCGAATTTTGCATCAGTGGTATTTTTAAGCCATAGACCATTGTAGCGCATCTTAATAGGTAAGTTACGTTTACATGCATGGTCGTTTTCAAGAAAAATCTCATCCTTGGAGATTTGAGCCTCCTACGGACTCACTTTGCAATTTTCTTGCATAATATGATTTTAGGGCATTTTGGGATTTTTCTTCAGAAAATAAATTCTGGTCTCTACATGGTCACTTATAAAATGTGATTTTAGGGGGGGTTTCTTTTTTGTGTTTTTCCAGAAAATGTCGTCTTGGTGCCGGAAATCGATCGCAAAGTTCAGCTTTCTGTTTTTTTTTTTTAGCAACTTTTTGGACCTCCATGACCAGATTTCATGGAGGGGCATTTCGGGCATTCTACATTATCTTTTTTTTTGAATTATCTCTATAATCATGTAGAAAACTCAATTTTGAGGGGGGTTTCTTCTTTGTGTTTTGCCAGAAAAATTCATCTTCTAGCCCGTTTTTGCTCTCAGTTGCAGACAGTCACTGTAGCAATTCTTGCCCTCTTGTTCAGTTCTGATCTAGGGGCATTTTTGGAATTTTTTTCGGGAAATAAATTCCGATCTTGATATGGTCACATATAAAACGTGATTTTAGGGGGGGTTTCTTCACAACATTTTTCCAGAAAATGTCATCTCGGACCTGAAAACCCTACATCAAATCTTCTTTCCTGTGTGCATATGCACTATTCAAAAAAGTCTATTACAAGGGCATTTTGGGGATTTCACGTCAAAAATAAAATTTTATTTTGATATGGTCAGCTTGGAAAAATTATTTTAAGGAGGGTTTCTTCTTTGTGTTTTTCCAGAAAACATCTTTTAGTACCTCAAAACGGCACATGACTTCATCATTTTTGCCTAGGTTACTATTCACGACCGCGGCGACGTCAAAACTTTGTTTTGACTTTTCTCTTCCATCCGGAATCCGAATCAAGTGATTCTTGAGTCTAACTGGATTAATTTTTCTCTGTCTTCCCAGTGGTACGCTCGGTAGCACCCGATTTTATATATTTTCAGAAATAACCATTTTGCCCCTGGTGGCTTATTCGTCATATTTCCGATCTTTTGCTTCCGCGTTAGTTCTCATTGAGTTCCACGACCTCATTGAAGGTCATCAAAGTGTCTCAGAGGTGTGTTGTGTCTTGAGAGACCGTTGACTTGTTTCTTGCTTCTGCATCTGGATCCGCCATTGGGTCAATCTTCGGTTCATCACTGTAGTACCGGGTTGAATCAAAACCCGGGTCGTTACATGCCACCTGAAATGGGACACGAAGAAAAGGCAAAAACAACTACAAAAATATTAATTATCACTAAAATATGGGAAGAAAAATACTGAATGGAAGATAAAAGAAAAGCTAGAAAATTTGCATTCAAAATGAAGTGGGCATGATTACAAAAGGGACTGAAAGTCAGTCATGTCTAACTAGAGCAACTCTTGCATAGCACAGTCCTAAAGTTTAAAAGTAAAACAAAAATAGAAAGGAGAAATATATACATGTGAAACAAAAAGATAAAGCCCAACACGGGCAACTAGCTACGGGCCAGGAGGAAAATGAGCAAGGAGGGCGTTGAGGAGAGATTTTGTTTCACGCCGTTCCTCTTGAGCCGTGCGACGCTCTTCTGTTGCAACACGGCGGTCTTCTTTGGCATGATAGTAGTCAGCAAGAGTGGTCTCAAAGTGGTCTATCCGAGTATGGAAATTAGCAATGCTAGCTCGGAGAAAGGTATGGTCATGCTGAGTGTGAACAGGGGGCTCCTCCCATTCAGCATCCTCAGCCATAAGATTATCCTCAGAAAGAGGAGGAGATGGAGCACGATGGAGAGGAGGGGCAGCGAGCTAAGGTTGCTGAGAATGGCTAAGAACATTGGTCCACCGGTGGAGCGTAAAAGTTTGAATCTTTTTGTCTTTTGGTTAATGGGGAGGAACAATGAAGCCTTTGTGCTTCAAGAGCTTGATGATGAAGAATGGCAATGGCAAAGGTCGATTTTGAGCACGCTGCTGCCATGCATTGAGACACTCATCCCAGAATTGCATGAATGTGTCCCAAATGAGCTTCGGGATAGAGAACCATTGGCCTTGATCCATGGCATACAAGGCTTGCAACATCAGCCCTCAACGCTCGGTGCTATGTGCCAAGGGATAAACATTGTGCTTCAGAACAGACTCAAGGAACCAAACACTCTCCGGAAGAGTGGATTTGAGTGTAAAACTCCAGGGCCGACGAGGGTCATCAACTTGGCAGATGGTAGCCACGACCTGTTCGACAGTCAGATTATCAACTTCCTGATAGAAAGGAAGACCCTCACGATTCATCATATCAGATGGGCACACCAGAGGGCAGCCAGATACAGCCACAGTGTCAGTAAGAGTAAAGGAATAGAGGGTGCCATCAATAGAAGTGGTGAGAGTATTGGGCGATTCTTCAGGACAAACAAGGTTTTGGTAAAAGAGGTGCACTACACGGGGGTAGGTGACCTTTACAATGGGCTGGCAAATGTGCTGAAGGCGCCGGTTGACTAATTCCATAGCAGCCAATGAAGTGGTGGGGAGAGTGTCAAAGACACCCGTGAGCGGAAAGAGAAGCTCATAATTGAGCTTTTTGTCGAGCCAAGGGCCTCGAGGCTGCTCACGATTGACAGCAGGGTCATCTGCAGAGGGTCTAGGACGGCGAGAAGGACCGGCACATGACATTTGGAGAGGTGGACATGGATGGGGAATTGCAGCGAGCACGTAGTGTGCACCAAGAAAGAGAGAATGTGAGAATGAGAGGAATTGATGATGAAACCCAAAAATTTTCAGACACAATGCTCTCTGTCTTAGAGCATAGCAACAATCACAACCAAAACTCCAAGGATTTGATGCCCATACACCTCAAATGGAACACAAATGGAACAAAAAGAATGAAGAGAAAGAGTTAAGAGACATACCTTGAAAGAAGAATGAAGAAAAGTAAGGATGGAATGAGGAGGAATAGTGGGGGTGATGGGTATTTATAGGGATGGATGTGCATGAATGAGATGATTGAAATTGGTAGAGGAATTATGGAAGAGAGGGGAAGAGGTAGGAAGATATGGGTGGTTGGTGCATGAATGAGAGTAGTGGGATGGTTGAGGCCGTGGGATGATGGAAGGAGGAAATGGGAAGGGTTGGGGTCATGGGGTGATAGAAGGAATATGGGGGTGGAAGGGAAGTAATGGAGGAGAGGAAGTGGGAAGGGTTGAGTGGGGTGATGTAACTGAAGGAAGTTGAAGAAAGAGAGAGTCGAGATTTAAGTGGAGAGGGCAGCTTCAAGTTCTTGAAGGAGGCCCTTCGAGTGCTCGAAAAATGGGCAGTGGGCTCGGGGTTGAAGTGCAAAGTGGGGTTCAAGCAACGAGTGCTCGAAATAGGGCCTTCAAGCGCTCGAGGTCATGGCAATGGGCTCGGGAAATCATGGTGAAAGCTTCAAGCGCTTGAAATAACAGGAGTGGCCTCGAAAATTTGTGGATGAAGTTTCGAGCGCTCGAAATAGTGCCTTCGAGTGCTCGAAGTGAAGGCAGTAGCTAATGCATGGATTAATTTTTCAAACTTTTCAACATCTCTTTAATGCATGGATGGAATTTGGAAATATGATTCAACAATACATTGAAAGTAAGAGGTTATGCACATGAGTAGCATTCCAAAGATCCAATGAAATTGCTAAAAAGAGAGAGAAACTTCCGGGAATGAAAATTAGAGTTGAGAAAGTCTAAGAAGCCAGTCTAAAATTTTGGAACACAATTGAAGAGATTTCCAGAAAAATTAAACTTTTGGCTTTTCTAAACCGTTTCCCAGAAAATTTCAAGGCACGAGCAACCTGAGAAGGTAGGGAAGCCTAGACATTGAAAGAATTTCTTCCCTTACTTTGCTAAATTTAAAGTTGATAGCTAGACGAAGCGAGATCATGCATCAGTCCTCGTAAATTGGGTCCGTCAGGAGGACTTTCTCAACTTTTCGGGTTGGGACTATGCCGTCAATGCAAGGCTTAAGCCGTTGGCCATTAACCTTGAAGAGTGATCCATTTGCAGGATCTTGGAGTTCGATTGCTCCATGAGGAAAGACAGTAGTGACGATGTATGGACCATCCCATCTTGACCGGAGTTTACCGGGAAAAAGTTTCAAGCGGGAATTGAAAAGCCAAACCTTTTATCCCAGGGCAAAAGACTTGTTGACAATGTGTTTGTCATGAAAATTTTTAGTCTTTGCCTTATAGATTTTTGCACTTTCATACGCATCATTACGCATTTCCTCAAGTTCATTTAGTTGCAATGCGCGAGTAGAACTGGCCTGTTTGAGATCAAAATTGAGCTTTTTTATGGCCTAAAAAGCATGGTGCTCTAATTCTACCAAGAGATGATATGCTTTGCCAAAGATAAGTCGATATGGTGACATGCCAATGGGTGTCTTATAAGCTGTCCGGTAAGCCCAAAGCGCATCGTTTAGTCTTAGCGACCAATCTTTGCGGTCCGATCGAACCGTTTTTTCCAAAATGTGCTTAATCTCCCAGTTAGAAACCTCTACTTGACCACTCGTTTGAGGATGGTAAGGTGTAGCAACCTTATGAATGAAGAAATACTTAGAAAGGACAGATTTAAGATAATGATTTCTGAAATGTGATCCGCCATCGCTGATGATTGCTCGGGGCGTACTAAAATGACTAAAGATGTTAGATTGAATGAACTCGATCACAACTTTATGATCATCAGTTCTGGTAGCCTCGGCTTCAACCCATTTGGAAACATAATCCACTGCTACAAGGATATACTCATAGCCATAAGAAGATGGAAATGGTCCCATGAAGTCGATCCCCTATACATCAAAAATTTCAATAATTAGGATGAGAGTGAGGGGCATCATGTCTCTCCTAGACATGGATCCAAGCTTTTGGCAATGCTTACAAGATTTGCAGAAGTTGTGGGCATCTCGAAATAAGGACGGCCAATAAAATCTACTTTAAAGAACTTTGTGAGCGGTCTTTTTGGCACTGAAATGGCCTCCACAAGCAAAAGTATGACAGAAATTTAGAATGCTAGTGCTCTCAGTTTCGGGAATGCATCACCGGATGATTTGGTCTAGGCAATACTTGAATAGCTCCGGATCTTCCCAAAAGAAATGCTTAACTTGGGAGAAGAAACGGTCTCTTTCTTGTTTGGACCAATTGGATGGAATTTTTCCTATCACTAGATAATTGACAATATCCGCGTACCAAGGGAGACTTGAATGGGAAATCTGAAAAAGTTGCTCATCCGGAAAGGAATCACGGACGGCAGCAAATTCAGAAGATTTTTCAATTAGTAAGCGAGAGAGATGATCTGCGATAACATTGTCAGTCCCTTTTTTTGTCCCGAATTTTGATATCAAACTCTTGAAGTAAGAGTATCCATCGAATTAGGTGGGATTTGGTCTCTTTTTTCACTAAGAAGTGCTGAAGAGCGGCATGATCCGAGAAGACTATGACCTTGGAGCCAAGAAGATAGGAGCGGAATTTATTCAAGGCATACACCACAGCTAGCAGTTCTTTTTCAGTAGTGGTGTAATTTAATTGAGCATCAGAGAGAGTCTTGCTCGTATAATAGATGGCATGCGGAAGCTTGTCCACATGCTGGCCCAAAACCGCACCTAATGCATAATCGGATGCATCACATATGATCTCGAATGGAAGAGACCAATTAGGTGTTTTCATGATTGGGGCGGATGAGAGAAGAGTGCGAAGTTTAATGAAAGCTTCCATGCAGGCTTCATCAAAATTGAACGGAACATCCTTGGTAAGAAGATTACACAAGGGCCGAAAAATTTTGCTAAAGTCCTTGATGAAGCGACGATAAAATCCGGCATGGCCAAGAAATGAACGGATTTGACGGACGGAATTTAGAGGAGGAAGATTGGAGATTAACTCAACTTTTGCCTTGTCCACCTCAATTCCCTGTTTAGAGATGACATGTCCTAAAACAATGCCTTCTTGGACCATGAAGTGGCTTTTCTCCCAACTTAGAATTAGATTCGTCTCCTTGCACCTTTGGAGCACAAGAGATAGATTGTGGAGACATGAATCAAAGGAGGTGCCAAAGACGAAAAAATCGTCCATAAAAACTTCCAAGAACTTTTCAACCATATCAGAAAATATGGACATCATGCATCTTTGAAACGTTGCCGGTGCATTACATAGCCGAAAAGGCATGTGTTGATAAGCAAAAGTTCCAAAGGGACATGTGAAAGTTGTTTTCTCTTGATCTTGGGGGGCGATTGCCACTTAGTTATAGCTGGAATAACCTTCAAGAAAACAATAGTTGCTTTGGCCGGCTAGCCTTTCTAGGATTTGATCAATAAATAGGAGTGGAAAATGATCTTTCCTAGTTGAGGAATTGAGCTTCCGGTAGTCAATGCACACACGCCACCCAGTGGTGGTTCGTTGAGGCACGAGCTCACCCGTTGAATTTTCAATAACAGTGAGACCGGACTTCTTGGGGATAACTTGCATGGGACTCACCCACTTGCTATCGGAGATGGGATAGATGATTCCCGCATCTAGCAATTTGATTACCTCTTTCATGACCACTTCCTTCATATTAGGATTTAACCGGCGCTGAACCTCTCTAGTAGGCTTTGCGTCCTCCTCCATATGAATGCGGTGCATACAAATGGAGGGGTCAATTCCTTTCAAGTCAACCACTGCCCAACCAATAGCTTCTTTGTGCTCTTGTAGCACCGCTAAAAGGTTGGTTTCTTGGTCCTTTAGAAGGTCCGATGCAATGATGACCGGGAGAGTTTGATTTGAACCAAGGAATACATACTTGAGATGGGCCAGGAGCGGCTTAAGCTCAAGTTGTGGTGGAGATTTCAGAGATGGAACCGGAGGAGTAGTGGAGAGCTGAGGAAGCGGCTATTTTGGAATTTTCCAAGAGGGAATATTCATGATAGCATCAACATCAAGCAGAGAATTAACTTCTTGGATGGATTGATCAATGTCAAAGTTTGAGAAGTCGAAATGAGACATACAAGTTTCCAAAGGATCTTTGCTTAGAACAAAGGGAAGAGATTCCTCGACCACTTCGTCTATCACATCTATAAGGAAATAATCATCTTCATCAGAAGGATGTTAAGTTGCATGGAAGATGTGAAATTTGACTTGCATGTTACCAAAGGCAATGTCCATCACCCCGGTTCAGCAATTGATTGAAGCATTAGCCGTAGCTAAAAATGGCCGACCGAGGATCACAGAAATATACTTCTTTGGGTCACGGACCGGTTCCGTGTCAAGAACCACAAAGTCTACCAGGAAGTAGAATTTGTCCACTTTGATAATGACATCCTCAAGAATGCCTCGTGGGTGCTTGACCGATCTATTGGCAAGCTGCAAGACCACGGAAGTTGGCTTTAGATCTCCTAGCCCAAGTTGCAAGTAAACTAAATATGAAATCAAATTTACACTAGCTCCTAAGTCAAGGAGGGCCCGTTCTATCTTGTTGTCGCCAATGACACACGAGATAGTTGGAGCGCCCGGATCCTTATACTTTGGAGGAGCACTGTGTTGAATGATTGTGCTCACATTTTCAGTTAACCTTACTTTCTTTGGCAAATGATTCCAGGAAGTGCGCTTTTAAGTGCACAAATCCTTAAGAAATTTTGCATAAGGAGGGATTTGCTTTATAGCATCCAATAGAGGCAAGTTGATCTTCACTTGCTTAAAAACTTCCCACATGTCTTGAATTTTGCAATTCTTGTTCCCAAAATGTGTTGACTCTTGGAGACGTTGAGGAAACGGAGCCTTAGGCTCATAAGAAGTTTCCATATTTGGGATGACAAGCTTGGGATTTTCATGAGTAGAATTTAGATTTTTAGGAGTAACTTTTGGATTGGAGGAGCTTGGATTTGGATTTCCTGAAGGAGAATCTCTTTCATCCTTGTTCCTATCAACCTTATTGTCAACAACTCGACCACTCCTAAGAGTGGTGATTGCTTGAACATGTTCAAAACTCGGCCCACTCGGAGGAGGGGTTTCATCAATCACATGCATCCCTCTAGGATTTTCAAAAGGTTGAGCGGGAAGCTTCCCTTTATCTCTTTGAAGGAGCTAGTTCATTGAAGTGGCTATTTGCCCCACTTGATTCTCAAGTTTAGCAATAGACTAAGTGTGGGAATGAACCAATTGGAGAGTGGGTTGCAAAGATGACAAGAGCTACTTGTTGGATTCCATAATTTGCTGATTTAGAGATTCCATCATTTGTTTATTTACAACTATAATCTCATCCTTTGGGAACACAGGAGGTTGATTAAAGACATTTGGATTATACAAAGGACGGTAGCTTGAAGAGGCTGGAAATTGCCTATTTTGAAATTGAGGAGGGGGCTGATTTTGATGCCCCGGATTTTGGAATTGCGAATTCTGTGGGGCTTGTTGCCTCCACAAGAAATTTAGGTGATCTCGCCATCCCGGATTGAAAGTATTGGAATATGGATTATTTCTGGGCCTTGAGAAGATGGCATTAGCTTGCTCTTGATTGGAATTTTGAGACAAAGAGGGGGAGAGATGTGGTGCCATCAATTAATAGAATTTATGAGCTATGGCATCCACTTGAGATGATGCTTCCCTCATGGTCTTTGGTTGACATGGAGTGGGGTTTTTTTGTATTGGTTGAGGTTGGACCACTACGAGAATTATGCTGTAACGAGTTTTCACTCAAATTCTCAAGTAGGGTCCATGCCTCATCCGGACTCTTAGACATGAACATACCACCACAAGATGAGTCAACCATGAATCTATGTGGTTCAGTTAAACCAGCATAAAAGGCTTGCACTAATTGCCATTTGGGAATTAAGTGATGCGGACATTTTCTTAAGAGGTCTTGGAGTCTCTCCCAAGTCTGATGGAGTTGTTCTCCATCAATTTGAGAAAAACTAAGAATATAACGCCTCATTAAGTTGGTTTTACTCATTAGGTAATATTTCTTTAAAAATTCTTGCTACAATTGAGCCCATGTAATGATGGAATTTGCAGCAAGGGAGTTCAACCAGTATTTTGCCCTTTCTTTTATGGAGAATGGAAAGAGATACAATTGGAGAGCATTGTCAGGGAAGCCCCTAATCTTGTTGGTAGAGCATATTTCAAGGAATTCATCAATGTGCTTGTAGGGGTCCTCATTCTCAAAGCCATGAAAAGATAGAAGCATTTGGATGGTGCTAGATTTAATTTCATATTGAGCTGCCTCAATATTTGGCATCATAATGCAAGAGTGAGAAGCATAAGCGGTAGGGATGGAATGGTCCCGAAGAGTCATAGGAACCACATTTGGAATTTCGGCCCTATCATTATTAATTCCCTCATTTCTGACATTTCCTACATTTTCCTCCATTGTGTAAAATTCAATTTCAAGTTCTCCTATGCTTGAAGATTCCCTAAGGACTCGTCTAAGAGTTCTTTCAAGTGAATTTATGTCAACTACCAAGTCAAGTGTGGGTAGAGAAAGTGATCTACGTCCAAACATCAACAACTCACAACATAACCATCACAACAATTTATCATCATCAACTCCACATACGATGTTCCCTTTCTTTTCAATTATCAAGACAGAAATTAAATGGCCACGACAAAGACCGATGCTTGTACACGAAATTAAAACAAGATAATAGCCTCAACAAGGGCTTCAAAACCAAAGTATCACTAAATTTAACACATGCACAATATTCACAATGTCGAAACTAGAAGGTCAAGAGACTTACCTGGGCTCCTCTAGACTTACAAATTAGTTAGCTTTCCCTCGGCGAGCTTCGAGTCCCTAGAATCTCACTTACAACACAAGATGGTCAAATTACACAAGAAGTATTCACAATTCACAATATTAACAATCAAACCAAAATTAACCCTAGAACTTCGGTTGCTAAACCATTTGCAGTCCCCGGCAATGGCGCCAAAAATTGATCGGTTGAGAATTCGATCTATAATAAATCAACTTTCGCAATAACACGAACCATTGTAAAATAGGGCTATTGATCGGGTAAGTCAAACCACTAGGACTGTGCTAATCTATGGCAACCTAAGTGTCTAGAGTCTGTTTAGAATGATACGGGGTGTTTATAGAGGATTTGTTGGTTGTCACTTAAGCTATGAAATTAGATGCATAAAATAAAAGCTTGCAAAAATTTAAAGGAGATGAAATACAAGTAAAGAGGACTAGGGAAGTGAATCTGCCTCCATTCCTATACACATGCTAGATTAGAGCTAAATTGGGGGAAAAATAATATATGATGGTCAAGAAATATATAGCAACACATAGTTACCATATAATCAACAAGATGTACATTAAATCTCAAGTAAGCATGATTCATCAAAGGTGAACATGTTTAGACTATCTAACTAAGGTGTAGCTTAACCACATTTACTTGAATGAAACATTATCAAGCCCCAGATAAAATGATGAAGCACATGAAGGTAAGAAATAAACATAAACCATCAAAGGCATCACCTAAGCAATGATCTATCAAAGTTCTCAACTCCACGTCATTAAAACTATTCCATGATCTCACTACCATTGTCACCATGAGAGTGCAAGCAATATGATTAAAAGAATAAACCATCTAAGATAGATAATTGACTCAACATTAATCATTTAAATACATGAAGATCCATTACAAAAGGCAAAATGCTCTAGACTATGAAAGGACCAAAGATTATACATTGCAATCCCCAAAATAGAACTATACTAGGACATACTTACAAGGGAGGGGCTTCATCACCTCCCTAGAAGAAGATTTAGTTACCCATGGAATCTCTAAAAGAAGGAAGAAGCTTGGTCTCCATCCCCATTTTCGAGCTCCTTTGTTGTAGCTTCAAGAACTCTATCTCCTTGCTCTCTTTTCTCTTTTCTAATCTTGCAAATGTGAGATATCCCCTGATATGTGTGGTTCCCCTCACCTTATGTAGATAAAGCCTACCAAATCCCCCCCAAACAAGGCTCTAACACCCCACCTAAAACATCTCCAACCACTCCATAAAGAAGGAAATCAGAATTGAGGGATCCAAGGTGCAAGTGGGCTGAATTAATGCTTCACGGAAACCATTCTGCCCCAAGTTTGAGCCCTCAAAGTAAGCCCTTCAAGCGGTCAAAGTTGGTGACCATTCTGCTTGAAGTTCGAGAACTCAAAGTAAGCCCTTCGAGCGCTCGAAGTTGCATCATGCTACAATCTTCAACTTGATCTGCTTTGCACTACTTTGGTAAAACAGCCATAACTTTCTGTTCTGAACTCCAAATGATCAACCGTTTGATGATTTGGGAATCTAATTCAATGCTCTAAATATGCCATGTTTTATTGGAAGTCCAGTTCTCAAGTTTGTTAGGTCAAAAATGGCGAGCAATGTCAAACTCCACTGCTGCCAGAACTTCAGCATTGAGCACATTGCTATTCAAAGATTCAACAAAACATCATTTTTGCTCTTTTTTGGCCAATGAACCTGAAAATATATAAAAAACATGCAAATGAAGATAATCTATATAAAATAATCAAATAATGGACTTAACTAATGCAACTAATGGCGCTTGAATATGCAATATTCGGCGTTTATCAGTTGATGAATACCCAAAGAAGGCAGATTTCAATTCAGGCGAGGGTGTCAGAGAGAATTAATTGCTTTGGTTGGTTAGACACCTTCATGCTCTTCGCTTTCCTCTTCACCCCTTCTATCATTTGGTCTTTAATAAGTTAGGTCTTGCCCCTCTTCAAGTAAACCCTAACTTTTTTCGAATAATCTCGGCTCTTCTTGTTCGCCGAAGGCTAAAGAGTCTTGATTTGACTCTCGCCGACCTGTTGATTACTTACACTATCTCCAGACATGGGACCGAGCCTGGTCATCATTATTTTACTTCCTCTCTTCAACAGAGGATATGTATAAACCTCCCTTCTTCCCAAAAGAGATGGAAGGAGAGGATGATTATTGTTAAGGGGAATTGGTCTGTGTCTCAATTGAATAAACTCCCCATTCCTCGTAAATTTGGGACATTAGTTATAGAATGTTCTCCCTCCCTTCATAACAAGTGCTCTGGTTGCTTCCCAGGTCAAGTTTTACTTTTTCGTCACACTTACAAAATTTCTTGGTGTTTTTTTCAACTACATTCCCCTCTTCTGTAGCTAAGAAAAGACTTTCTTTTCTCGAAAAACAAGTCTGGAACAAACCCGCTTCTGTTGAGGATCTATTTTCTTCATCCAACCTTAAGAAAATCGCTTCCAATGCTACAGCTACTGATCTTATGGATCTGGTGGTGTTTGTCGCCGCACCATAAGCTTAAGAGTGTGCATTAAGGGGAGGGCCAAGAGTTCTACATTTATAAAAGCCACTACTACCTTCACTAAAAATATAGTTAGGGCGAGTAGGGATCGTCCCAAGGGATTGTGGATTGTGCTAGGTCGAATTGTATTATGGAATCGAGATTAGGGTTAGTAGGTCGAGTGATCAAACAATGGTTGGTTGGTTGTTTAAACTAGAGAGCAACTAAATTAAACTAAGTATGAATGCAATAAAGAGTAAGTAGAGAAAAAGAGAGAGATCTTGGGGTTTAGAGATCACCACCAAGCAATGCATTTCTATACCATTAACAAGTGACTAATGAGGGTAAGGTGTGTTGCAATATTGGTGTGTGTGTGTGTGTGTGTGTGTGTAATTGGTTGGTTCAATTAGCAAGGATGTCTAATTAAGCAAGTATTATCTAAACATCATGTGAAAGGCACAATATATCAAGCAATGAAGCATTTATTGTCTAAACAACATGTGAAAGGCACAATAGATCAAAACAAGTCATTAATCCTTTCATTCAGCTCATAATCCAAATACACCACAAGGTTAGAGACATATGCTACTTGCATTGAAAAACATGAAACATCAAACAACAAGCAGAGATTGTCCTCTCATTTAACACTACACTGCAACTACACTACATCTACACTACTAGCATGAAAATAAAATAAGAGAGAGAGGCACAATCCATCAAGAAATAAGTATGAACCATCAAGAAAATAACAAGAGCATTCTATTAAGCACTATGTTTTGACAATCTCAAGATCTATAGCATTAATACACATAGACATGCATCAATACCACAAGAAATAGAGACAAACACATGAACATCTATTCTAGCATACATAGACATATAGATAGAATGAAATGATCAATTAAAAGCATTAAACCATATAAATCATTGAATAACAAGATCTATATATATCAAAAGTTAAAACATGTATTACAACACTAATCCCTTAATAATACACAAGATTAAGGTAAAGAAAGCATGCTTGGGGCTAACTCTAGCCCCAAGAGGATGTCTAGCCACTCATGGTGATGCTCCTCCAACCCTCAAGGGCAAGCTCCATGGATGAAATCTACTCCTTGAAGGTGAAAGGCCTCCAATGGTGTCTCTAGCTTCCTCCTCATTTTCTTCCTCACTAAGAGTAGCCTCTAAAGTTGCCTCTACCCAATTGCTAATTCTCCCCAAAAGTCTTTTTTCAAAAAGTGCATCATATTCCTTTTATAGGTAGGTCAAGTGACACACCAAATGAGCTGGGGTCGTGCAAGGCATATTCCCCAATGATTGGATAGAGGATGGAGTGAATGAGCTGGCTTTTTAACTTTTTTGCACTGGAGGAAGTTCGATCGATCGAACCTTGGACTTGGATCAATCGAACTTGGATGGGATCTATCGAACTAAGTCTGGATCGATCCAACTGGCTGAGCTTTTTGGGAAAAGACCAATCCGAGATATTTTTGGAGATATTTTGGGAGAAAGGACAAAAGTGGTTAGTAGGTGGTACAGCTGTGGATAAGATCAATCATTTAGATAAGGACAAGGGGTTCGATCGATCGAAGGATGGTGTTGGATCGATCGAAGTTTTGAATTTCTGAATGTGAACATTATAGTTTCGATCCATCTTGAAGTGCTGAGATCGATGAATGTTGGATCGATCGAACCTTCATCTTGGATCGATCGAACTTTGGTGCTTCCCACTTTTGGCTTCTTTTTGTTTCTTTCTTTCTTTACTTTGCTCATTTCTTTGTCTAATCCCAGAATTATTTCATTTAAGCTCTTATTTGGCTGAGTTAGCTTATTTTCGGGATAAGTGCATGAAAACGAAAATAACACGAAATCAATCTAAAATGGTAAAGTAAGATAGATAAAGGCTCTAAAATACCCAAGCTTAATGGGTTAAAATGCACATTTTTCAGTGCTCATCACACCCCCAAACTTAAATATTGCTAGTCCCTAGCAATGAACTATGAAGTAAAGGAATACAATGAATGACTATACAAGTTTAATCTAGAAAGCAATAAAATGATAGCGCCACTTTCGTAGGGAACACAATTGCACTTTGCACATATAACAAGCCTTTTAAACCCCTACGTTACTCCTAGTGGACGAGTGAAGTCTCGCGAGGGTTTCCAGAAATGATACCCACAAACATTAAGCTCATTATTTCTAAAGAGGCACCAATATTGCAAACAAGCATTGGGAAAAAACTACCTCAAGTATGCAATTTTTCAACCCTTTCCAAGCAATCTCCCGAAATTTCAACATCAAACAAACAAATATAGTCCTCCACACATCAAGAAAATGATCATGCAAATCAAAACAACTCTAGAATCCTTTTTGAGTAGACCGGCATCAAGTATGTTGCTATCTAAGCCAACTAAAGAATTAATCGTATCCTTACCTTCAAACTAGCACACAAATCTAGTACCGATCATCAAGACAAAGAGTGGACCTTTTATTAAAGCTTTATTGATCTAGGTGCGCTTATTATTTTCACTCAAATTTTTTTTTTTCTTTCTATCCTTAAGGATCAAAGATGGAAGCATAGTGCAATGTGTTGATCTATTAAGCTTTCTAGCGATTCATGAGATCGAGCGTTAGGTCAATGACTCCCAAACCAAATGGCTTTAGGGCACAAGGTGTTCAAACACCCCTACGGACTTAGAAGCTCAAATCAACTAGACTACAAATCAAGACAACAACCATCTAATCATTTCCTACTTCTCACCTTTTGGGAGAAGTCCTCACTTTTTTTATTGCTTGCCTTTTTTTTTTTTTTTTTTTGAAAGCATTCAATTATTAACCTAGAGTTTGGGCCCTCCACCTTTCGGTGCAAGAAATTCAGTGCTTGATGAGGCTAAAATCCCTGCTACTTAGTGAAAAGGGGTTGTTATCCACTTTTATCAAGAATGAAAGCTTTCAATGCACTACTAACTCAATTAGGATATAACCAATTCAATAATCAACAAAGCATGTACCCCACAAATGAATGCTAGTGCGCGCCTGTGCTAGTGTAGAATACTAGAGTGAATCTCAAAACAATCACAAAATCAGGATGAAGTGGATCACAAATGCAGCAAGATATCAATCTTTCGAAAAAATTTACTCCTAAATGGCATCCATAAGGCATACAATGAGTATTGGACTCTCAAGTCAAGCAATTTTTAAATTTTAAGCAATATAGTCCTCAAAAGATCAAAATCATAGCTAACATGGACCAATCGTAGAAATATCCCTCAAGTACACAAAGCAAGCTCAAAATTTTGAATTTAAAGCAAACACTACAAAGCACCATTCCCCCCAAACTTAAATGGCACAATGTCCTCAATGTGCAAAGAGAACAAAGGAAAGAGTATACCAGTGCAACTAAGGCATAGAATGATCGGGACTTGAAATATCCGAAGTGGGTGGCATGGCCCCCCCAAACTTGGGATTAACTGTGGTCCTGAAAATTGGCACTTGGAAAAACTCATCAGATAACAAAATAGGATAATCAGTGCACAGTGGACATGCAAGTGTAAATAGGATAAACAGATAAAGAGATGAGAGAGGTATAAGGGTGTTCTTGAAAAATTGGGTAGCTCTCTCTCACTGAAGTTACTGGAATGCACCTGATGGAGTCAAGTGGATATATGTATCAATAAAAGTATACGACATCCATCATAAATAAAAATAACAATAAAGTGCAATACATCTAGTTTCAAAGCCGACAGACCCGGCTAGAAAAATAATAATAGTATCACAAATGTAGCAGAGACATATCATAGATAAAGAATATAAAAAGATAAGGAGACTGGGAGTCTCAGGCTGATGGTGCAGAGCGAATTCCGCAGATATGTTCGGCTAAACCATCAATGGAAGTCAAGATTTCCGTTCAGAGGGAAACAATATCAGCTCGAATAGCTGCCACCATCTGCAGACGGAGGGTATGAATGTCAGCTATAAGGGCAACCAGCATATCCTCCAAACTCTGAAGGTGCTCCTCGAGGTTATGTATCTGATCATGAGTCTCAGGTGCAGCTGAAGCAGAGGAACTGTCATTCTGAGCCATAGTCTGCAAAAGGAAATCTTAAAATAAAAGTTAGTGCTGGAATAAAGAACTG
Organism: Cornus florida; assembly: GCF_030987335.1. NCBI lineage: Eukaryota > Viridiplantae > Streptophyta > Magnoliopsida > Cornales > Cornaceae > Cornus > Cornus florida. The sequence continues at coordinate 51,484,810 of NW_026775574.1, read as the reverse complement.
AAAGCATAATATAGACACATGTATGTCAAGTAAGATAGACATAGCAGAAATAACATGAATCTATGCAAGTGATATAATGTAAAGCATGCCAAACAATATAAGTATGAAATGCATCTAATGTGGAATATCACAGGCATTGGGCATAATTCAGAGAGCATACACACAAGATATGATGAATGAAGTGTCTATGTGAGATCTGGAAGTTCGATCAATCATAGAAAGAAGTGAGATCGATCACAAAAGTTGGATCGATCTAAAGTAAGGTAGACCGATCTCACAACTTCGATCGATCTGAGAAATTAAAAAGGATAAATTCGATCGATCTCTCAAGATTGATCTGACATAGAAGTTTGATCGATCGAACTGTGCGACGATGAAAACTAAAAGGTCACAGATCTGTGACGGTGGAAGCACGGGGCCCACACGAATGTGTTCGTGGGCCCTTCGACTTATAAAATCAACCTTAATCAACAACCAAGCATGGCCCATACTCCCACGAATCAAAAGAAATCTAGAAAATATAAAAACGTATATACATATATACAAAACATGCTTCAAACTTCAACAATGGAGGATTTAATCATGTATACAACCTAGATCAAACTTTTAAAATTGCACGCACAAGATTGAAGCTTAAAATCAACTAGTGAGGTTCGGATCTTACCCAACACGAACGAGAGAAGTAGAGATGCGAAGGGTGAGATGCGAACACAAGAGGAAGGAGAGATTCACGCTTGGAGACTTCACCGGAAAGCTTAGCCAGAGATGGTGAAGTGATTGGACAATACGGCGAGAGAGAAAAAGGGGGGGAAGAGAGGGTTGGATTGATATGTGTAATCGATCTGAAAAACCCTCGGATCTATTTTTAAAAACATTCCCCGATCAGTTCGATCGATCGAACGTCAACTAAGATCAATCGAACTTACTTTTTTTTTTTTTTTTTAAATCATTGAATAACAAATAAAATTGAAAAATAGAAAATATTTTTGGGAAATTTGAAAAATAAGAATAAAAATAAAATCTTTTTGGTATTTTTGGAAAATAAAATAAAATAAAAAATATTTTTGGATTTTAAAAATTGAAAAAGTCAAAACAAAGTCAAACAATGAAATGGAGAAGTGAGATCGATCAGAACGAAATGTTCGATCGATTTGACAGAGAGTAAAAATATGCAGGTTTTTGGTTCAGAAAATTTGGTTAATTGTTGGAACTTGAGATCGATCGAAGTGTGAAGTTGGATCAATCGAAGCTCCTATGATCGATCTTAGAAATTTTTCAATCAATCTAACAGAGAGTGGTTTGGATGCAGGTTCTGCAGGCTTAAAAATATTCAAAGTGTCAAAACTCAAGATCGATCGAAATGATAGTTGGATCGATTAAAGCTCCTATGATCGATCTTAGAAATTTTTCGATCGATCTGACAGAGAACAAAAATATGCAGGTTGGATGTAGGTCGAAAATTTTTTCTAAGTGTTAGATGCAGGTCGAAAATTTTTTCTAGAGTTAGATCGATCGAACTTATGCAGAATGCTCAAAAATAACATGAAACCTCATGCAATCCTCACCAAAGTTCCTTTCAATGCATGTGAACCAAAAACAAGTATTTAGACTTCGCAAGAAATGAAAATTTAAAATAGAAATGGGGGAGGAATAAAGTTTTGAAACTCTACGAAATGCTTTGCTAGTCTTTAACGTCTCTAGCAAGACGTTGGGTTCTTTTAGCCCAGATCAAAGATTTTGTTGCTCATCCCCTCCTTGACGGGGTGATAGATATCTTGAGTTCCATTGTTTCTTAGACGGATACTCCGGCTATAATCAGGTGGCCATTGATCCTAAGGATCAAGAGATGAACTTAACACAGATGCTATCCAACCTTGTCATGAGTAGCTAATCCCATTCTTAGGGCATTGATGTAACCCAACGTTATATTATGGTTTGATTGTTTTGACTCTGGGTTTATTTTAATATACATATCTTCTTGATTATATAACTATGGGCACTTTAGACAACTCAAGTGGTTTTTCAAGTTTTAGTAGACTATAAATTGTTATTACCTTGTCTTACATATAATAATTTATACTCTATTCTAAACCTTCCTTGTTGTATGGTATTTGGCAGAGCCCTGCCCGACACAAGGATAGAGGTCATATAATGGTGTTCCAATGTATTTTGCAAACGAATGTTTTCATAATCTTTGCTTAGGAAAGGTAGTTCATTCACACAGTAGTTAAAGTAGGTAGAGTAGGTAGGTGAATAGTCCACGCTAACCGCAGATAGGATATAGTTAGCTAAATTTGTAGAACATCTTTCTTTAAACTCCGAACTGAATGAATGTTATTGAGTTTAGTTCATTTGAAAACAAAATAAGTTAAAATCCCAGAGTTGATTCAATTAACCATGGTATAACGATTGTGGTGAAGTCAAAGCCCTAAGATTTCCCCTCTCTAATACTTTAATTTAGTTTAATTTGCTTTAGTTAAATATTCCATTTAATTCAAGTTTTTTAAATCGTGACAACCAACAAACTCAATAATTAAGTTTTCTGTAAACCATGCAACTAATTTAAAAGCTAATACCAAATCACATCTCTCTGTGGTTCGACATCCTCTTTGCATAGAGCTATATCCTACACGATATCGCACGATTGGGGTGAGTCCAAAAGAGGAATCATGTGAAGAATCGCCATAATTCGAAATGAGGGAATGTGTAATACCCCTAATTTTAAAAGGATAGTCTCGGTAGTTTATTTTATGGTTTTATTATAATTTTTGCATTTTTTAGTGTTTATTTGGTTGTTTGCTTATATGTTTTAATTGTTGTTAATTAATTGAGTTAATTGCAGTATTTATTTTATTTAATTGAATTATTTAATTGAGTATTTGTTTTAGTTTTAATTGAATGTTTTAGTTATTTTCTTTTTTTTAGTATACGATTTTGTGGAAATAAGAATTAATTGTTTTTAATGTTTTCGTATTCATTATAATTCTAGGGTTTTTATGTTTCACGGTTTAGCCGACTAGGGTTATATTTAGTTGAGGTTCCTGTATCGTAATATAATAGAATTAGGTTTTCCTTAAGCCTATATAAATATATCATTGGACATTTACTTAGGGTTTAGAAATCAAAAACCCTATTCACGTATATAGTGAGACTAAGAGAAACAGATGGCAACAGAGGAGTCAGGAACTGTAGGAACCGCCGAAAAATCTAGGAAGACGGCGTAAAGATTTTAATTCATAATCTTACAGGCAAGTTCTATTCCTAACTCTCTCCCTTTGACTCGTGTTCTTTACATGTGTAAATCAATTCCAGGAACAGATAAAGATCTAAAATCAATCTGGTTTGCATGCTTGCATTGTTTTAATCAAAATGTGTTCATGAACTGTTAATTGTTTGTTTTACATTCTTTTTTACATAATTCATGATTTAAGTGATGTCATGGATAATGAACCTTATAAGTTCTAAAAAACATTGAGAAACCTTAAAATTAATCTGATTTGCAAGTTAGATTTGATTAAATCTGTATGTGTTCATGAATCCGTATTTGTGTGTTTAATTCTTCCTTGCATATTTCTTGTTCTAATTGAAGTTGATTAATGATTAATGATTTTTAAAATCTCTGGAGCACACTGAGAATTAGTATTAACCAGTAGGAACTTTAACCATGGAGGACAGAAGGAATGGAAGTCGCCGGAGGTGAAACAGGTGAGGAAACAAGTAGTAGGGGCTTCTATGTATTGAGGCAGCTCCCCACAAGGGTGGAGCTAGCTATAAGGCTGGTAGAGGCGGCTCCCCATGTGGGGGAGGCGGCTCCACCCCTTTTTGATGAATTTTTGGCACGTTATTGCTTTTGGGGTTGTTTTCTGACCTTTTCGGGGTAATCAGAGGCTACGCATGGGAAGTTTGATGGTATCTAAGGTCTTGTTAAAGTTCCAGAGAGTAGGATAAGGGATAATGAACCACCTAGGGTTTATGCCTTGAGCAGTATAAAATATTTACATAATTTTGGTAAACTGTTTTGGAGGTGGAGGATTTAAATTGCTTAAACTTATCTGTTGCAATTTTTCTATGGATTGATGGATTTATAGTTTAATTCATATTCCAGTGGTAAAATATAAGCATGTTGGATGACAGAATTATTATATGCTTATAAAGGATAAATTGACGTATACATGTGTTAAATGCAATATCAATTCTTGGATAATTGTGTAGCAGTATAAAGTAAGCATGTTCAAATATATATGTTGATTAAGCTTATCACGGATTAAAGGATGGTTATTGTAATGACCTGGATTTTCACGGATAATTTTTTTCCGTGTCTTTCCTTTCTGAGTTTGGTTTCTCGTTGATTAGTGTCGTCTCGAGTGCTCTGGAGTGATTTCTGAGACTCTTTTCTGTGGATTGACAACTTCCTTTGAGGATCGAGTCGTTTTCACATTTTTCGTTTTTCGACACTATTTACTTTTCGTCCTTTTCCTTATTTCGTCTTTTTCCCTATTTGTCTTTTCCCCGTTTGTCACTTTGTTTGAAAAACTACACTTCTTGTGTTCAGAGTTGGTTTCTGACTTCACGTATCTTCATTCTCAGTGGTTTCCATGAGATACGTATCTTCACTTTTACAAGAAAGTAATTCGGTTGCTCCCGGTCTCCATAGGGGCATGGATGCAAAGTTCTTTGGGGACTTTTCCTTTTCTTGGGGTGTTTTTCATAAATATCTTTTGAAGATATTTATTCTAGGGGTTTTTAAGAAAATATCTTTTTGGAAGATATTTTCATTCTAGGGCAGTTTCGCAGTTTTCACTTTTTGGACGAGCCATTACGCAATTAATGAAAGTTATTGCTAAATGTTTTGTGTTGAGCCTGGATCCTCGTACGGGATTAATTTTTCACATTTCGTCGAGTCGTGTACCCAAAGAATTCCCTTCTGGTCGATGTTTTCCAGTTTCAGGGGTTCTGGCCCCAGTTAGCGCCAAATTTGTTTGGGGCATAACTTTATGCTCGGGACTCGATTTTTAATGCCGTTTCTTCCGTTGTTCTTATTTTATTATTTTAAACCTTTTTTGTTCACGAAGTTTTTCCATTTGAGCGCGTCTGTGCGAATTTGACTTTTCCGGACCCAGCGGGGCCTGTTCGGGACACTTTTTGAGATTTTCTATAAATAAAGTGTGAGACAAGAGAATATTAGATTTTTCTCTCTCCTCTCTCTTGGCCGGATCTCATGGCAGCCATGGCTGCCATGCTTCCCTCTTCTTTTCCGGTCACTTCCCTTTAGTGAAAAGGTGTAGTGCCTTAGTGTTTATTGTTCTCTTTGGCGAGGCCTTCGATTCCAACCGATTGGAATCTTGTTTTGGCCATTTCTTGAGTTTAGGTTAGAAGTCAAGTTACGATTTTGATAGGGCTTCTTGGAGATTCATGTTCACGGCATTGCCCCCGACAAAACCTAGTAATTTCGTCGGATTCGGAGCACTTCCATTTTGGTGGGGATTTGAGATTTCATCTCAAATGGAGGTAGGGGATGTTTTAGGATTTTATATGTGTTGTATTATGTATTTTCCATGATTATACAACCTATATGTATGCCTTGTATCAAATCTAGAAAATGGTAATAATTAATTCTTTGTGTAAGATTTAATTTTCATGATGATGTATATAATGGATTTGAATTGTGGCATGCTAGAAAATCTTGCTTTAATATGTTTCATTAACATATATTAAATTTGGATTAATTGAATAAGAATTGCACTTTTTATTTATAATTTATCTTTTGTGAAAGATTAAATCCCAAGGCTGTACCTTGCATAAAATTGACTTGTGATATGCTTTTAAATTATGTCTTGGCATGTTGTTTAACATACTTTAATTTGAGAGCATTTGGACAAGTATGAAAATCAAGAGATTTTAATTAAAATGATTAATTAAAATCTAATTAAGGGTTCCATTGGCCTAATTAAGTGTTTAACTTGATATTTGTGATAATTATGACTTATGTTCTAGCATATGTCAATTTGGAACCATTTGATGTTGTTTTAGAAGTTAGGGATTTGATTATCATGATTTAATTAAATTCCACCTTATTGTTCTTATGGCCTAATCGAGCTTTGATGTGGTGTATGTAATGACCATGCTATATTGTTTATCAAGTATTAATTGGACACCATTTGATTGAGATTTGAAACCTAGGGAATTTAATTAGTTTATTGGTTAAATTTCGTTTCTATTATTTTATTGATTAACTCATGTATTTGACATTGATAGTATGTTTAAAGCATATATTTTGACTTACAATGAATTTATGAGTTTATGTTTTCAATATTGGATTATATTGTTATAGTGTGTAACGAGTCGCACACTGAAGATTCGTCATGTGATGTTATTATAGCGCGTAACGAATCGCGCTCTGAAGATTCGACATTTGTCATCCTTTAGTAGTTATGGATTTGGTGCATGTGTTGTGTGGTTACAACCTACTTGTGCGTGAAAGTTAAGTTCGTGCATTGTATAATTATATATAAGTAGTGAACTTATTTGGCTTATTTTGGAATCTTGGGACATTGTTGAGTTGAGATGGCAAGGATTTGGCTTTAGTACGGGGACGTGAGTCCTCTTAGTCATTATGATAGTGCGCACTAGGGTGGTCTTCCTAGCGTGTTAATGCCTGGAATAACCATTTTGTCTTGGCGAAAATCTAAGCTTTGATGTCCAAGTCTTCCACTATTTGTTTTCGTATTCAATTCGAAGTTAACAATCATATTTAATTGTGACTTGTGGTTTTGGCTATTGGCGATTTGATGTTGTTAAGTACATCTATACTAAATTTTTATATTTAGTTGTTTTCACACTTTTAGATTTCAAGTTGATTACCTTGAGAATCTATGTCTTGACGTATGGTATTAGAAATTCTAATTGTACTAAATTGTTATATTTAGTTGTTTTCGTATTTGTAGATTTCAAGTTGGTAACTTTGAGAATCTATATCTAGTTACTTGTATAGCATGTTTCTATATTGGTTAAATTTCATAGATGTTGTGATTTGTGATTTATTGTCCAAATGTGACTTAGGAATGATCCTACAGATTCATTTGGAACATAGACGTTGGTGGCATGACCCACTTTGGTTGTTCTAGCATTTTAGATTTCAAGTTGATAACCTTGGGAATCTACATTTTTTTTCTTGATGTAAGCATGCTACTATGTTGTTGGAATTACATGAATGATGTGATTATGCTAGAAATGATCTAGGGTAGCTTAGGATGCTCCCAGAGTCTCATCTTGACATAGACGTTAGGTGGCATGAGCCCCTTTAACATGTTTCACCTTAAGGTGATGAAATTGTAAAACGTTGGTCGATGCATGCTAATTTCCTACGAGTAGCTTTATGTTACTCACCCCTACGATATTGGGGCATATTTCAGGTACAGGGTTCAAGATTTGGAGAATTGCACTTGCTTTGGGTGAATTACAGAGTTGAAGTTCCTTTAGAAGCATTCTTGTTCACATGCAAGTGTTAGCATGTTTAAGTTTGCCTATGAAATGTAATTTTTTTCTAAATTGGAGGTTTGACATTTCAAATGATATAAATGATTTGTAATAAGGCCGTAGGCCGTTGTAACATGTCTAAATGTTGTTTTCTACACTTGCGTGTATGTTCACATCATCATTTACTTGCATACAATGCATTTTGATCATGCAATGGGGGATCTACTTGAGACTTAGGAAATTTTCTCCATTTTTGTGCATAGTAGGTTCAGAAGCACATTTTCGAGCCATTTCGGTCGACCGAAATGCCACTTCGGTCGACCGAACATCTTTGAATTTCAATTGAACAGCAAAAGTCCAATTTGAGTAGCCATTTTTAGCTTTCATGGCTATTTTGGTCGACCGATGAGTCATTTCGGTCGACCGAAGTGAAGGTTTTTCCCCTTCTTCTTTCTGGCCCAATTCGGCATACCGAAGCTCCATTTCGGTCGACCGAAATGGAGCTGTCTTGTGAGCTTTGGTTGGTCTGTTGCTCAGGCATGTTCGCTCCATTGTTGTTTGTATAAAGACTTCGTTTACATCATTCGAGCCATTTTTGGTGTACTAGGTCTAGTTTGAACTAGATCTTGTTCTTTTTGTTATCATTGGTGCTATAAGGTACAAATTGGCCTTCATTTTAGTTTTAGCTTCTGCATTTCGGATCCGTTATCGGATCATTTTTCGGTTCATCACTGACGCACCGGGTTGAAAAACTTGGGCCGTCACAAGTAGTATCAGAGCTCCTTGTTTTGAATACCTTGGACGACGGGTTTTGGGTGTATATCATGCTTTTGTTGCCATGCTCTATGTGTTTATATACTTCGTGATAACATATTTTGATTTGATAACATGTTTATGTGCTTATGTGGTATATGTAGTATACCGTTTGTTTAAACATGATTTTAATTCTAATGTAAAGAACATGACATGTGACGTATGCTAGATTAGAATTGTATATGCATAACTGCGTTGTATATTTGGCATGACACGAGATTGGTCATTGAGGCACGAGTTGAGGTTGATGGTGATTGTAGTCACAGTCTCGTGGTGGTTTAGATTGTTGTCGACCTAGCATTGTTTTTGAGTAGGTGGATGGTCACCTTTTGTTTAGGCTCTTGTGAGATGAGTCATTTGGTGTTGCCATAGTGTTGGATTTGTTGGTTTTGGGCCATGATGAGGTTATGGACCTCTTAGGATCCTTGATTTTTTCGGGATGATTCCTCTAGGATTGCGTTTTTCGTGGGCGGGTACGTTTGTAGACGGGTGCATGGCACTGTCATGCTACTATACTGGCGAGCTACAAGTGCAGTTCGGATGGAATCAATGTTGTTTTTGTTTTGATAGGCGTTGTCCTTTTGATCAATGATGATGATGGTTGTTTTGGAGATCAGTCGTGGTGATTGATTTGGTTGTTGTTGGTATGGCTATAGTTGCCATATTTTTTGAGGAGTTCTTGCGTGATAAAGCTTTTGGGATCAATTCGATTGATTGATGTTTTGGGTAGAGAGAGCATTGCATTATTAGTGTCACTTGTAGTGTCACCTCTAGATTCACAATTGAATTATTAGAGTCTTACCATTATGGTAAGGGCTTATGTTCATTTTGAGACAGGTTTTTGTCGCATTGGTTTTGGAGGCAGTTTATGACTGGGATTGGTCTTTCCTTTTCCTAGACACTCTAGGACACGATGCCCATAGGGTTCATTGTTGCATCATTTTTATCTTCTGTAGTTTCGTTCGCTATCGTGTTAGTAGTTTGATTTATGTTATTATGATGCATGAGTAGGTAGAGGTCTATCCACATTTGCCTTCTTGTTGTGTTACAATAGCATGCCTTTCTTATATGCTTAGAGATGCCATGTTGTTATTGCGCTTTAGTGACATGCTTTTGTGCTTACGTGGAGACGTGTTGCATGTACCTTTGATTTTTATCTATGTGAGTAGATTTTCTTTTTGGTAGTTGCAGTCCTTGTCATATGCATGACTTCCAGGTTTAGTTTTCCCATTTGTTTCCCTCAATTGCACGTAGTGTGTATGCGGGTTTCCACAATGGTTTCATGTTGGCTCGTGTCAGGGACTTCACAAGGAGTGAATCTCTTCCCTCTATTGCGTTGTGCACTGTTTTGGGGTTGGTTGGTCCGTGAGGATCACTATCGTTGTCTTGAGTCCTTGGTGAGGATTTGATGGGATTTTGGTCGGCTTACTTCCGTGTAGGGAGTGAAGTCTTTGACCTTGTTGTCTTTCACTTCAGAGATGGAGTCGTGGTGTTGTCCTTCTTAGGACTGGTGGTTCCCTTTCTTTCGTGTCCTCCCTTGGGGAGTTTTTGCCGTGGTTGTTGACGGAGTTATGGTGCTCAGAGTGAGTTGATTGGTGTGAGATATTTTTTCAGGGACTTATGTCCATATCGTTGAGGATTTTTTTGATTGTGAGGTGAGCTCGATGCTCTTTTGAGAATGTCTTTTAGAGGCTTGTTTCCATTTCGGAGGCCTGGATGTGGTTAACTTTTAGGAGAAGTTTTGGAGGATTGCTGTTGGATATGGCTTGTTGTGGAGTTTCTCATCCTAGTTATGACTAGGCATAGTTTTGAGGAATCATACTTCCAGTGATTGTTTTTGAATTGAAATTGAGGAATTTTGATTTGGCTTGGTGATGCCAAGCACGGTTTTGAGAGACTCATTTTGTGATTTTGATTGTCCAGATTTTGATGTATGTGCCACTTGGTGGACTTGTATTTTGAGGATTTAGTTATCCATAGTAGGGATGTGAATCTGATGTTTGATCATGGTGATTGGTCTTTTAGTTGATCTGTTTCAGGGAGAAATGTAGGACTTTCGATGAAAAGTCTTGAGGCGAGGTTCGTTTTGATTTTGAAAGTCTTAATTCGCCTTTTAGGTTTTGGATTCTTGATTGACGTTGTTGGTAGTAGCATTTTGAGACATTAGAGATGTTGGTTTTACTATATTGAGGATTTAGGGCCTTTAGCATAATGGTGCCTATGACATTGTCGTCAGGGTTTGGGATTGGCCAAGATTGTCTAGAACGTCTTTGGACCATATTCCAACTCTCACAGATGCCTGGTTCCCACATTGCTTTTGGCTATGATCGTTTTGTGACATTGATGTCATTGGTATCGAGAGTTTCATGGGTAGACCTAGTGGGGGGCAGGTTATGAATTAGTGCCTTATACTGTCATGCTGCCGTATAAGCTGTGTGTTGTGGGCGAGTGCTAGTTACCGTCGAGGCTACCTTACTAACGAATAAGTGTGGGCAGGCACTAGGTACTGTCATTGCTACCACACATTTGAGTACGTCGTGGGCGAGTTTTGGTCACTATTCGTACTGCCACATTATGTTTGTTCTGTACCCTGATTTGATACGTGGTTATCTTGGAGATCTTTTGGTGGTCATTTTTGGATCGGTATGATGGTTCATCTGGAGGGATGTTTACGGTTGTTGTCTTCCGTTCCTTTATCTCACCTTGGGTGCTGTGTGTGAGTTCCGACTTGTTGGATGGCCATGTAGTCACTTTCCTTTTGAGAGGTTGTCTTGTCATGAACACGTGGGTACAAATGACACTGGTTGGTGTGTTCCTTTCAGTTTGAGGTCGCTGGTGCGGCGTGTTGTGTGGGATGCTCGAAGATGTACTCTGTAGTTATCCTGGTTTCGCCTTTTGTTTTGTTGGGACTGGATTTCGGGGACGAAATCCCTTTAAGGTGGGAAGGTTGTAATGACCCAGATTTTTACGGATAATTTTTTTCTGTTGTATTTCCTTTCTAAGTTTGGTTTCTCGTTGATTAGTGTCATCTCGAGTGCTTTGGAGTGATTTCCGAGACTCTTTTCTGTGGATTGACAACTTCCTTTGAGGACCGAGTCGTTTTCACATTTTTCGTTTTTCGACACTATTCACTTTTCGTCCTTTTCCCTATTTCATCTTTTTCCTTATTTTGTCTTTTCCCCATTTGTCACTTTGTTTGCAAAGCCACACTTCTTGTGTTCGGAGTTGGTTTCTGACTTCACGTATCTTCATTCTTAGTGGTTTCCATGAGATACGTATATTTACTTTTGCAAGAAAGTACTTCGGTTGCTCCCAGTGTCCATAGGGGCATAGATCCAAAGTTCTTTGGGGACTTTTCCTTTTCTTGGGTTGTTTTTCATAAATATCTTTTGAAGATATTTATTCCAGGAGTTTTTAAGAAAATATCTTTTTGGAAGATATTTTCATTCTGGGATAGTTTCGCAGTTTTCACTTTTTGGAGGGGCCATTGTGCAATTAATGAAAGTTATTACTAAATGTCTTGTTTTGAGCCTGGATCCTCGTACGGGATTCATTTTCACATTTCATCGAGTCGTGTACTCATAGAATTCCCTTCTGGTTGATGTTTTCTAGTTTCAGGATTTCTCGCACGGGTTAGCGCCAAACTTGTTTGGGGCATAACTTTCTGCTTGGGAGTCAGTTTTTGATACCGTTTCTTCCGTTGTTCTTAGTTTCTTATTTTGAACCTTTCACATTCATGAAGTTTTTCCGTTTGAGCACGTCTGCGCGAATTTGACTTTTCCGAACCCGGCGGGGCTCATTCGGAACACTTTTTGAGATTTTCTATAAATAGGGTGTGAGACAAGAGAATATCAGATTTTTCTTTCTCTCTCCTCTCCCTTGGCTGGATCTCATGGCAGCCATGGCTGCCATGCTTCTCTCTTCTTTTCCGGTCACTTCCCTTTAGTGAAAAGGTGTAGTGCCTTAGTGTTTATTATTCCCCTTGGCGAGGCCTTCGATTCCAACTGATTGGAATCTTGTTTTGGCCATTTCTTGACTTCGGGTTAGAAGTCAAGTTGCGATTTTGATGGGGCTTCTTGGAGATTCATGTTCACGGCGTTGTCCCCGACAAAACCTAGTAGTTTCGTCGGATTCAGAGCACTTCCATTTTGGTAAGGATTTGAGATTTCATCTCAAATGGAGGGAGGGGAAGTTTTAGGATTTTATATGTGTTATATTATGTGTTTTCCATGATTATACAACCTATATATATGCCTTGTATCAAATTTAGAAAATGGTAATAATTAATTCTTTGTGTAAGATTTAATTTTCATGATGATGTATATCTTGGATTTGAATTGTGCCATGCTAGAAAATCTTACTTTAATATGTTGTTTAACATATATTAAATTTGGATTAATTGAATAAGAATTGCACTTTTTATTTAATATTTATCTTTTGTGAAAGATTAAATCCCATGGCCGTACCTTGCATGAAATTAACTTGTGATATGCTTTTAAATTATATCTTGGCATGTTGTTTTACATACTTTAATTTGAGAGCATTTGGACAAGTATGAAAATCTAGAGATTTTAATTAAAATGATTAATTAAAATCTAATTAAGGGTTCCATTGGCCTAATTAAGTGTTTAAGTTGATATTTGTGATAACTATGACTTATGTTCTAGCATATGTCAATTTGGAACCATTTGATGTTGTTTTAGAAGTTAGGGATTTGATTATCATGATTTAATTAAATTCCACTTTATTGTTCTTATAACCTAATCCAGCTTTGATGTGGTGTATGTAATGACCATGCTATATTGTTTATCGTGTATTAATTGGACGCCATTTGATTGAGATTTGAAACTTATGGAATTTAATTAGTTTATTGATTTAATTTTGTTTCTTTTGTATTATTGATTAACTCATGTATTTGACATTGATAGTATGTTTAAAGCATGAATTTTGACTTATAATGAATTTATGAGTTTATGTTTTCAATATTGGATTATATTGTTATAGCGTGTAACGAGTCACATGCGGAAGATTCGTCATGTGATGTTATTATAGCACGTAACGAATCGCGCTCTGAAGATTTGACATTTGTCATCCTTTAGTAGTTGTGGATTTGGTGCATGTGTTGTGTGGTTCCAACCTACTTGTGCATAAAAGTTAAATTCGTGCATTGTATAATTATGTATAAGTAGTGAACTTATTTAGCTTATTTTGGAATCTTGGGACATTGTTGAGTTGAGATGGCTAAGGTTTGGCTCTAGTACTGCGACGTGGGTCCTCTTAGTCGTTATGATTGTGCTTACTAGGGTGGTCTTCCCACAGGTTAATGCCCGGAATAATCATTTTGTCTTGGCGGAAATCCAAGCTTTGATGTCGATGTCTTCCACTATTTGTTTTCGCATTCAATTCCAAGTTGACAATCATGTTTAATTGTGACTTGTGGTTTTGGCTATTGGCGATTTGATGTTATTAAGTACATCTATACTAAATTGTTATATTTAGTTATTTTTCACACTTTTAGATTTCAAGTTGATTACCTTGAGAATCTATGTCTTGACATGTGGTATTAGAAATTCTAATTGTACTAAATTGTTATATTTAGTTGTTTTCGTATTTGTAGATTTCAAGTTGGTAACTTTGAGAATCTATATCTAGTTGCTTGTATAGCATGTTTCTATATTGGTTAAATTGCATAGATGTTGTGATTTGTGATTTATTGTTCAAATGTGACTTAGGAATGATCCTACAGATTCATTTGGAACATAGACGTTGGTGGCATGACCCACTTTGGTTGTTCTAGCATTTTAGATTTCATGGTGATAACCTTGGGAATCTACATTTTTTTTTCTTTGTGTAAGCATGCTACTATGTTGTTGGAATTACATGAATGATGTGATTATGCTAGAAATGATCTAGGGTAGCTGAGGATGCTCCCGGAGTCTCATCTTGACATAGACGTTAGGGGACATGAGCCCTTTTAACATGTTTCACCTTAAGGTGATGAAATTGTAAAACGTAGGTCGATGCATGCTCATTTCCTATGAGTAGCTTTATGTTACTCACCCCTACGATACTAGGGCATATTTCAGGTACAGGGTTAAAGATTTGGAAAATTGTACTTGCTTTGGGTGAATTGCAGAGTTGAAGTTCCTTTAGAAGCATTCTTGTTCACATGCAAGTGTTAGCATGTTTATGTTTGCCTATGAAATGTAATTTTTTTCCAAATTGGAGGTTTGACATGTCAAATGATATAAATGATTTGTAATAAGGTCGTAGGCCGTTGTAACATGTCTAAATGTTGTTTTTTACACTTGCGTGTATGTTCACATCATCATTTACTTGCATACAATGCATTTTGATCATGCAATGGGGGATCCACTTGAGACTTAGGAAATTTTCTCCATTTTTGTGCATAGTAGTTTCAGAAGCCCATTTTTGAGCCATTTCGGTCGACCGAAATGCCACTTCGGTCGACCGAACCTCTTTGAATTTCAATTGAACAGTAAAAGTCCAATTCCAATAGCCATTTTTAGCTTTCATGGCTATTTGGGTCGACCGAAGTGAAGGTTTTTCCCCTTCTTCTTTCTGGCCCATTTCGGCATACCGAAGCTCCATTTCGGTCGACCGAAATGGAGCTATCTTGTGAGCTTTGGTTGGTCTGTTGCTCTAGCATGTTCGCTCTATTGTTGTTTGTATAAAGACTTCATTTACATCATTCGAGCCATTTTTGGTGTCGACCGAAATGGAGCTATCTTGTGAGCTTTGGTTGGTCTGTTGCTCTAGCATGTTCGCTCTATTGTTGTTTGTATAAAGACTTCATTTACATCATTCGAGCCATTTTTGGTGTACTAGGTCTACTTTTAACTAGATCTTGTTCTTTTGGTTGTCATTGGTTCTATAGGTTACTAATTGACCTTCATTTTAGTTTTAGCTTCCGCATTTCGGATCCGTTATCGGATCATTTTTCGGTTCATCACTGACGCACCGGGTTGAAAAACTTGGGCCATCGTAGTTATACTTCTTCTATGTGCTATAAATTTTGAGAGAATTATGTAACAGTGGTATAAGACAAGCATGTTAGTTTACAAAATTCTATTATGCCTTGTACGGAATTAATTAATGTAAACATTTATTTATGTTCTGTTAATTGTTGGATATATAGATTAGTTGATATTTACTTTCGTTGTCTATATTATCAATTGCTGGTTGGATAGATTGTATGCACCGGTATGGGACGGTGGCATACTAGGGACGGATTAGTTTTAAAATACTACATCCTACCTATACGGAATAAGGGAATGGATTATAAAATAAATCCTACTTATATTTAAGTCAGATCAGCTGAAATAAAGTTGAATGACTAACTGGATTACTTGCTATGGATGTGTAAGTCAGTGCAACTGAATAAGCTAAACGGCTTACTGGATTTCCTATGGATGGATAGGATAGGATAGGATTTTAAATATATTTTTATGGTTCCGCAATATGAGCTTGAGTCTCAAAGTCGACGGTTAGGGAGCATATATGCATTGGGATACATAGCTGGCTATGATCGTTAGAGGTGTACCCTGTTTGGCTTAGGTATACATGCCCACTTCATGTGCGTTTTGTATGTTGCCTCTATTTGGGTTGAGACCGGCCTGTAGTCCAGTGAGAGTCCTTTAGTGTGAATATATATATATATATATTTACGGATTATATAGTTATTGTTAAGTTGGTTAGGATGTACATGCGTATCGAGTCTCTATTTGGATTGTAGTAGGATAGAACTTGTTCGTGGGCCTAACCCACTTCTATTTTTCAGGTGTTCGACAGTTCCAGTTGTAGGCTGATCGTGTTGAGCAGAGACTATCACTCACTCTTCCGACGACGTAGGACTTCTCTCCATGGTTTACTTTGGATGTTCTTTTAGTAGTTTCATTTCAGTTTGGATTTGTATTAGGGGTCCACTAGAGATGGATTCTTGAGTTGTTTAAACTATTGGAGGGTTTTGAAATGCTGGATGTTAAGCATTTAATTTTAAAGGATTTTATTTTTAGAATTCATTCAGCTTTTATTTATTTCTTATTTCATTTTGTACTCCATGTTCGTTTATATATTAATTGTTTGATATTCCCTCGGGTTTGGGCTTGGGCCTGATCAACCCGTGTCTCGGATCCGAGGGGTATCACAATTGGTATCAGAGCACTCCAAGTTAAGTGTCTCTCGGGTATTTCGTATTAAGACTTCCGCGTAGCATTTTCTCTTGATTAGAGCTTAAGTTTAGGATTCATCGTATTCCTTTACGGTTCACTTAGAACGTTCTGATGTCAAGTTTATTTTGTAATTTCAAAATGTTTGGCACTAGGAAAAGGATGTGGTCCACGATGAAAGCAAAGAATGACCCACGAAGGAAGAAGGTTACTCCAACGATTCTCCTGTGAAACCAAGAAGGCGGAATTGGAGACCAAGGAATTGGTTCCAATAGGTGTTGCTTCGGAGTATAAGTCAAGGAAGGTTTCTGGTGTGAGAGATTGGCCACCATACTGTGGACCTAACACAACTTCGGTGGTACTTGAAGCTGAGCCAAGCGGAGAGGAAGACCCCGAAGAAGATCAGGATGAAGGAGATACCGGAGTATCCAAGATGGAGGGCACCTGTGTTCGACGATGAATGCTCTTCTAGGAGTAATTTTAATTACTAGTAGTAGTAGAGATATTACTAAAAGCGTAGTATGGATTTAATTACGTTCACTAGTATTTTGTTAAGGAACATCTTACGATTATTCATTTGACAGTTTGTGGTTTAGAAAAGTTCTTAATAAAGTAAACTAGCGGTTTTGGCTATTTTTATTATGTTTTGTGATAGCATTTTTGTGATTTATACACTTATGGTTTTATAAAACTATATTGGAATGTGTATGTTGCGATAATAAATGATTATCACAGTGGAGTGATTTGGCTTTTGGACAGGCAAACAAATATTTGTTTAGGGTACGTTGTGTTGAGACAGGACGATTACCACGGAGTTTATAAACAAACTTGTGTAAGTTGATATGGTAGGTTGGTTTTCGAAGGAGGAATCTCTAGGATAGCACGATAATCTAAAAGGGAGTAGCTTCGGAGTATTTTGGTTACCTTATGTGTTTTGCTCTCCGGAATATTCAGCATTCTGGTTTGGATAGTTTAGTTGGTGACACTAGATATTTGCAGGCTTAGATTTCTAGCCAATCTAGTGGTCCTGGACATGCACACTTATGACGTGATACTTGGGATGGATTGGTTATCTCACTACCATGCCCAGGTTAATTGTTTTCATAGGTCTATTGTGTTTACCATACCTGGTCAGGATATGTACGTCGTCGCTATGCCATGTATTAATGGGGGCAGTAGCACTTATTTGTTCCATGTGGAGGAGGAAACAGAGGAGGAGGTTACTGTGTCATTGGATCATATACCAATTGTGCAGGGTTTTCCGGATGTATTTCAGGAGATTCCAGGGTTGCCACCTAGTCGCAAGATTGACTTTGTGATTGACTTAGCTCCAGGCACTACGCCTATTACTAGGGCACCAGTGGAGATGAGAGAGCTGAGGGATCAGATTCAGCAATTACTCAGACAAGGCTTTATTTGTAGGAATACTACACCTGGGGAGCACCAGTTTTGTTTATAAAGAAGAAGAATGGTTTGCTTCGCCTATGTACAGATTATAGGGAGTTGAACAAGGTTACTATCCGTAACAAGTACCCTTTGCCCAGGATTGATGATCTTTTTGATTAATTGAAGGGAGCTACGTATTTCTCTAAGATTGATCTATGTTCTGGATATCATCAACTTTGGGTTAGAGAGCAGGATGTTCCGAGGACATCATTTCTCATTAGATATGGATGTTATGAGTTTCGTGTGATGCCATTCGGGTTGACTAATGCACCAGTTGTCTTCATGGATTTAATGAACAGAGTCTTCAGGGCTTATTTGGATCAGCTTGTCATTGTTTTCGTTGATGACATTTTGATTTATTCAAAGTCAGGGGACGATCATGCTAGACATCTTCGTATAGTATTGTAGATGCTTCGTGAACACCAGTTGTATGCCAAGTTTGAGAAGTGTGAATTTTGGCAGCGGGAAGTGAAGTTTTTGGGTCACGTGGTGTCGGAAAGGGGGGTAGCGGTAGATCTAGCCAAAGTTTCAGCAGTGGTTGAGTGGGGACAGCCTACTTCGCCTACCGAGATTCGGAGTTTCCTTGAATTGGCAAGATATTATCGTAGGTTCATCCAGGGGGTTCTCGAAGATAGCGGGACCAGTCACTCATTTGACTAAAAAGGGTGTACAGTTCATGTGGGATGAACATTGTTAGGAAGCTTTTGATGAGCTAAAGACTAAGTTGACTTCTGCATCGATTTTGTCTACTCCACAGAGAGGGATTGAGTATCTTGTCTACACAGATGCTTCTTTGCAAGGACTTGGATGTGTTTTGATGCAGGAGGAGCGATCAATTTCTTATGGATCTCGTAAGCTTAAGCCTCATGAGATTAATTATCCAACACATGATTCGGAGTTAGCAGCTGTGGTCTTTGCCTTACATATTTGGAGGCATTATCTGTTGGGGGAGTCCTTCAGATTATTTAGTGACCACAAGAGTTTACAGTATTTGTTCACTCAGCAGGAGCTAAATATGAGATAGCGCAGATGGTTGGAGTTTGTGAAGAATTATCATTTCTCAATATAGTACCATCTAGGGAAAGTGAATGTGGTGGCAGATGCACTCAGTCACCGACTTGATGCTAGTCTTTCTACTTTATTCACCACTGAGTAGAATGCGTTGAAGACGGTGGATGAGTTGTCGGATGTTTTCATGGCTTGCATGGTAGTTACACCTACTATTATTCACAAGGTGTTGAACGCATAACTCACGGATCAGCGGTGCATTGATAAGGTTACAGAGATAGCTTCTGGGGAGGTTCCATTTTATTATGTTGGGACTGGTGGAGGTTTGAGGTACAAGGGACATTTAGCGGTACCTTCTGCTGATGGTTTAAGAAAGGATGTGATGACTGAGACTCATCATTCTGAGTTTTCTATTCATCCAGGAGGAGACAAGATGTATCAGGATATGAAGCGGCAATTTTGGTGGGCAGGTATGAAAAAGGACATTGCTCTTTTTGTCTCTTGATGTGGTACTTGTCAGATGGTCAAGATTGATCATTAGCGGCCGCTAGAAGCTCTATAGCCACTACCGATACCAGAGTGGAAATGGGAAAGTATTTTTATGGATTTTGTGGAGGGATTGCCAAATTCCTTTAAGGATCACAATTCTATTTGGGTCATCGTGGATAGATTAACTAAATTAGCTCATTTCTTGGCCATTCGTACTGACTTCACATCGGAGCAGTTGGCGAGACTTTACATTACAGAGATTATGCAGTTACATGGCATTCCATTATTCATTATATTGACAAGGATTTGAGTTTTGTGTCAGGATTTTGGAAGAGTTTTCAGCAAGTTTTGGGTACAGAATTACATTTTAGCCCTGCTTATCATCCTCAGACAGATGGTCAGACCGAGCGCGTTAATCAGATCATGGAGGATATGCTTCGTTCGTGTGTTCTTGATTTCAAGGGCGGGAGGATTATTTGCCACTTGTGGATTTTGCATATAATAATAGTTTTTAGAAGACTATTGGTATGGCACCATTTGAGGCGTTGTATGGCCGACCGTGTCGATCACCTGTTTGTTGGATGAAGGTTGGAAAGAGCAGATTTTTGGGTCCTGAGTTCATTAAGGATACCTCTGAGAATATTGCTCTTACTAGAGATCGCATACGCACTGCCCAGAGTAGGCAGAAGAGTTATGCAGATCATCGTACTCTTGCTTTGGGGTTTCAAGTCGGGGATTAGGTTCTACTCAAAGTGTCTCCTATGAAAGGAGTAATGCGCTTTGGGAAGAAAGGGAAGTTGTCACCGCGATTTGTTGGTCCATTCATGATTACGGACTGAGTTGGAGCTGTCGCTTATCGGTTGGCACTTCCGGATAATTTGGATCCTGTACACAACGTGTTTCATGTTTTCATGTTGCGGAAATTTCTGCGAGATGAAGATCGGTATCAGCTTATCGATGTTGGGGAGATTGAGTTGCAGCCGGATGCAACTTATTTGGAGCCACCGTGTCGTATTGTCGACCGACGGGATCACATCTTTCTTAATAAGGTTATCCCTTTGGTGCGTGTTTAGTGAAGTCATCACAATGAGGCTGAGTCTACTTGGGAACGGGAATATGTCATTCGCTCGTAGTTTCCTGAAATATTAGAAGAAGGTAAGAGCGAATTCCGAGGACGGAATTATTTTTGTTAGGGGGGAAGAATGTAATACTCCTAATTTTAAAAGGATAGTCTCGGTAGTTTATTTTATGATTTTATTGTAATTTTTGCATTTTTATGTGTTTATTTGGCTGTTTACTTTTTTGTTTTAATTGTTGTTAATTAATAGAGTTAATTGCAGTATTTGTTTTATTTAATTGAGTATTTGTTTTAGTTTTAATTGAATGTTTTAGTTATTTTCTTTTCTTTATTATACGATTTCGTGGAAATATGAATTAATTGTTTTTAATGATTTTCGTATTCATTATAATTCTAGGGTTTTTATATTTCACGGTTTAGTCGACTAGGGTTATATTTAGTTGAGGTTTCTATATCGTAATATAATAGAATTAGTTTTTCCTTAATCCTATATAAATATATCATTGGACGTTCGATTAGGGTTTAGAAATCAAAAACCCTATTCACATATATAGTGAGACTAAAAGAAACAGACTTGTCGCATAGGCTAAATGCAACCGTGATTCCCATGAAAGCGGCTTTTTAGTTCTATATTGCTAAGGGACTAGCAATATGTAAGTTAAGGGGTGTGATAAACACTAAATATATGCATATTCGAGCCCCAAAGTACGTATATGTTGGGGCTTAAAGTGATACCTTTATCCATTATTAGACTAATTTACGCTTAATGTGTGTTTTCAGGTACTTTCCCAGATAAATTATTAAAACCGGGACTTTATGCTGATATAGAAGCTTACAAAGTCGTTGCTGGTCATTCAGAGTAAGCCGAGAGCTAAATTGGTGAAGTTTGAAGCAATTGAAGCCTTAGAGCTTGAGCCCAAGTGTTGAGGTTCGAGCATTACAACAAAGAAAAGAAGAAATGTCAACAAGGCCAATTGCTCGAGCATCAGTACCTTGATGCTCGAGCCTTACTGCAAAGATGCTCGAGCATTACCACAAAGGTGCTCGAGCCTTAACCAAAGGTGCTCGAGCCTTGACCCTGAAGCTCGAGCATGAGGCATCGGAAATTAATAAGTTGATTTTAAATTAAAGGCTATGCTCTCAGGTCTCATGCATTACCTCCATGATTTAGCACAATCAACAAAGGATCGAGCATTAGTACTTTGATGCTCGAGCAATGAGCCCCATATGCTTGAGCATAGCAATATAGTGATCGAGCGATGTTAAAGGAAAAGACGCTTTAGAAAATTAGTTCAAAAAAATTGGCTAAGTGTCAATGTGGTGATCGAGCACCATTCATTGAAGCTCGAGCATCCATCCAGTATTGCTTGAGCATTTGTTACTAAAGCTCGAGCATGAGTACTAAAGCTCGAGCATCCGTTCCTGAAGCTCGAGCAATGCATGACATGTCAGACTAAAAGATGCAGATTTCTTTCTGTAGCCGCCATATCTCATCCCAGTTGGGACAAAAGACCTAAAAGCCCACCAAATACATATTTTCTTCTATAAAAGAAGGTGTAAGCCTTGATAGAAGAGGTCCAAAATTTTTATTTCTTTTACGGTGTTATTCAGAAGGCTGAAGGTGCGATGGCTTTTAGGGTTCCTACAACCTTAGAAATGTAGATCCCGAGAAGAGAGGTGCCTTCCATGACAAAGGAGATAAACTCAACACAGATGCCATCCAACTTTATCATGAGTAGCTAATCCCTTTCTTAGGGCACTAATCTAACCCAACGTTATATTATGGTTTGATTGTTTTGACTCTGGGTTTATTTTAATATACAATATTTTCTTAATTATATGACTATGAGCACTTGAGACAACTCAAGTGGTTTTTCATGTATTAGTAGACTACAAATTGTTATTACCTTGTCTTAAATATAATAATTTATATTCTATTCTCAACCTACCTTGTTGTACGGTATCTAGTGGAGCCCTGCCGGACACAAGGATAGAGGTCATATAATGGTGTTCCAATGTATTTTGCAAAAGAACGTTTTCATAATCTATGCTTCGGAAAGGTGGTTCATTCACACAGTAGTTAAAGTAGGTAGAGCAGATAGGTGAATTGTCCACACTAACCGCATATAGGTTATAGTTAGCTAAATTTGTAGAACATCTCTCTTTAAACTCTGAACTGAACGAATGTTATTGACTTCAGTTCATTTGAAAACATAATTGATTAAAATCCTAGAGTTGATTCAATTGACCATAGTATAACGATTGTGGTGAAGTCAAAGCCCTAAGATTTCCCCTCTCTGATCATTTAATTTAGTTTAATTTGCTTTAGTTAATATTTTGTTCAATTCAAGTTTTTTAAATTGTGACAACCAACAAACTCAATAATCAAGTTTTCTATAAACCATGCGACTAATTTAAAGGCTAATACCAACTCCATCTCTCTGTGGGTTCGACATCCTCTTTGCATTGAGCTATATCCTACACGATATCATATAATTGCAAGAGAACATCATCAGATGACATCGAGCTTACGAGGGGTCCGGGAAGGCCCTGGATTCCAGTTTGTGGCATGGATGCTAATCCGCCACGGGCACCGACTTACGAGGAGTGGGTGGCTTAGGGAATCAATCAAGGGATCGCTGAGTCCCTACAGGAATTGTTGTGCATGCAGGTGGTAAGGATATGGATTCCAACACCGGCACTGATAGTCAATGAGGCACTGGAGTACTTCATGCGACTTCAAAGGGTTAAGATTGATGCATTTGCAGGGAGTTCAGATCCACTAGTCTCAGAGGCTTAATTTGACCTTATGGTTCACATGTTGGATAATATAGAGGTACCCACGGACAGGTTGAGGATTTCTTTGACTGCCTCTATGTTCATGGGAGATGCAGATATCTGGTGGAGGTCTATGACCAATGTCCACAATGTTGAGTTGATGACTTGGAATGAGTTCAGAGATTTGTTCTTCGAGCGCTTCTTTCAGAGGGCTATGAGGCAGGAGATAAGGATACAGTTCATAGGTCTTTATCACAGCATTATGAGTGTCATTGAGTATGAGACACGATTTACCTCTCTCTCTCTCTCGTTATGCTGAGGATATGGTAGTGATAGATGAGGCTAGGGCAATGAAGTTTCAGGATGGACTACATCTTGACATCAGGCTATGGGTCTCAATTATTGACTTGAGGACTTACAGAGAGGTGGCCCAGAGGGCTAGTTGAGGTAGAAGAACGGGATCAGTCACGGATCAGGGGTTCATATAAGCATCCTCATGGAGATAATCCATCATCTTCCGGGAGTCAGTGGAAGAAGGCTAAGGCAAGGAACAGTTCACACTCATAGGGGTCACCACAGCAGATTCATTCTGCACCCACAGTCCCTGTATCTTTGGGATTAGCTCGGGGTGTGATCTATCACCATTGTCAGTAGACGGGGCACATCAAGCCTCGCTGCCCTCAACTTCGACCACAGGCCAGTCAAACTTCAGTTTCTATGAGAGTAGGGTAGGGAGCTTGCTTCTATTGCAGGCAACCAGGTCATCTCAAGAAGGATTGCCCAAAGTTGTTAAATAAGTCACGCAGTGGCACAAATTTACAGATGGTACCGGCACAATCTACAGTGGTTCAGTCCGGTTTCAGAGTTCCTTAGGCACCATAGCCAATGGCACCAGTTAGTACTTATCCAGCCAGGGGCTCCATACCTACTACTTCTACACATCAGTCAGGCTATCATGGCAGTTCACAACAGGGCTCAGGGACTCAGGGATGAGCCTACACTCTTCCACAGGCGGATGCTTCCATAGGAACCTCTTCAGTTCGAGGTATCTTTCTTGTTTTCAGTTCTTGGGCACGGGTTCTTGTTGACACGAGTACATCACATTCTTTCATTTCTGCATCATTTGCATATTCATTGGGTCTAGGAGTCACGCTTTGGGACAGTTTTCTCTATATTGACACACCAGTTGGGGTCCAGTGTCTTTGGACCGTGTTTGTCAGGGTTATGCTGTTGAGATAGTTGGACGAACCTTAGAGTTCGATTTCGCTGTTCTCGACATGATAGGCTTTGACGTCATTCTCGGACTGGATTGGTTGTCATTCTTTTGGGCTACGATCGATTGCTTCCGCGGGAGGGTGTCCGTTTGCACTCCTAAGGGAGATTGTTTCCATTTTGTGGGAGATCAGAGTGATTCCCACCCTACGATGGTTTTCAGCATTAGTGACTGGAGTCACCACAAATCCTACTTAGCTAGTTTTCTAGTCGATGAGGATAGCAGTTTGGGCCGTGTTCTTCCGGCAGTTGTTGAGGATTTTGTTGACGTCTTTCCAGAGGAACTGACAGAGTTACCTCCTTTAAGGGAAGTTGTTTTTGCCATTGATGTCATTCCCGGTACAGCACCCATCTCCATGGCACCGTACTGTATGGCACCAGTGGAGCTTGATGAGTTGAAAGGTCAATTGGATGATTTGAAAGCTAAGGGCTTTATTCGTCCTAGTGCTTCACCATGGGGAGCACCGGTTCTTTTTGCGAAGAAGAAGGATGGATCTTTGAGACTTTGCATCGATTATCGCAAGTTGAATCATGCTACGATCAAGAACATGTATCATTTACCTAGGATTGATGACTTGTTTTATCAGTTGAAGGGAGCGACATATTTTTCAAAGATTGATTTGAGATTGGGTTACTATCAGTTGAGGGTTAAGGATGAAGATATATCTAAGACCATTTTTCGTACGTGGTATGGCCATTATGAGTTTTTGGTGATGCCATTTGGTTTGACCAATGCCCCAACAATTTTTATGGATTTGATGAACCGTGTATTCAGTGACTATCTTCACAGATTTGTGGTGGTGTTCGTTGATGACATTCTCGTGTATTTAGCTTATTAAAAGCATGTGTTATAGCTTATTTTATTCGCATTCCATGCACATTATGGTGTGAGTGTGTAGAGATGTGTGGGGGAATGTGGAACTTGAATTTGAGAAGTTTGTGGAGAAATTTTTATTTTTTCAAACACGATATTGTGGTGGTACTCTTTTATTCGGAGGTGTTAATTAGTTAATAAGGGCATGGAAGATACTTGTGAGTAATTTAGCGACTCGGACCCCAAATGGTCGTTGGGAGGTATGATCGGTTGATCAACTATACATCAACCTTCGCAATAGCACGAATCATTGTAAAATAGGGCTATTGGTCGGGTAAGTCGAACCACAGGGACTACGCTAGTCTAATACAACCTAAATGTCTAGAATCATTCTTAGAATGATGAAGGGTGTATAGAGGTTTTGTTGGATGTCACTTAAGCTAGGAAATTAAAAGTGCATAAAACAATAAATTGCAAGAATTCAAGGGAGTGAAGTACAAGTAAAGAAGGCTAGGGAAATGAATCCACCTCCATCCCTATACACATGCTAGGTTAAGATTAATTTAAGGGGAAAACAACATATATGATAGTCATGATACATAACAATACTAGGTTGCTATAATATCCTTAAGAAGTTCATTTAATTAGAAAGGCAAGAATAAACCATCAAAGGTTCACATGATCAACTACCTAAACTAAAATGTAGCTTAGAACATGCTTACTAAGCCAAGGATTATCAAGCCCTAATTTAAATGGTGAATGCACATAAAGCTAAGAATCAAGTATAGCCCATCAAAGGGAAACCCTAAGCCATGAACTATCTAGGTTCTCCAACTCCATGCCATTAAAACCATTCCATGATCTAACTTCCATTGTCACCATGGAAGTGCAAGCAATATGATTAAGAAAGGCAACCATCCAAGACAAGATGAATAACTCACAATAATCATTTAAAACATTCAACATTCATTACAACAAAAATGAGGCTCTTGACCATGGAAAGACTATCAAAAATACATTGTAATCCCCAAAAATAAACTATACTAACACATGCTTACAAGGGAGGGGTTTCATCACCTCCCTAGATGAGGTTTAGTTACCCATTGGTGAGCTAGAAGAAGGAAGAAGCATCATCCTCATCTCCATTTTCGAGCTCCTACTGTAGCACTCAAGAGCACCCTCTCCTTGCTCTCTTCTCTCTCCTTTCTCTTGCTCAAGATAAAGCTTAATGATATATGTGGCCTTTGGGTAGCCTTTTATGCTCCAACAATACCCTCTCTCCTCCAAGGAACACCTCCAACCACTTCATAAAGAAGGAAGATGGCATTGAGGAAACCAATGTGCAAGTGGGCTGAAATGAGCCATTTCCGAAGGGCATTCTGCCTGATTTTCGAGCACACGCTTGGTGACTTCGAGCACTCTAACTTAGTGCAATGTGCAACATGCTCCTCTTGCTCAGTGCTGACCTATTTTGGGAAAACTGCTATAACTTTGTGCCCCGAACTCCGAATGACGATCTGTTTGAAGCTTTGGAGAGCTGATTCAGTGCTTTAAAAACTTTATGTTTTGATGAAGACCCAATTCTCAAGTATGGTTGGTCGAAAATGGGGAGAAAGGCAGTACATCAGTGCTGCTAGGCAGTTCTGCGCACCTCTGTTGTGAAGATCATAACTCTCTGCTCCGAACTTCGAATGATGAACCACTTGAAGATTTGGAAAGCTGATTCAGAGCTCTAAATCTTTCATGTTATGAGGGAAGTCCAGTTCTCGAGTTTGGAAGGTCAAAATGGCAAGCAAAGTCCAGGCTCTACTGCTGCCAGAATTCAGCATTGGCACCTTTTGTTGCTCAGGATTCCACAAGGCCTTATTCTTGTTCCATTTTGGCCAATGAACCTGAAAATGCATAAAAACATAGAATTGGAGTTAATCTACATAAAATAATTAATAACTGGACTTTGTTAATGTAATTTAGGGCGCTTGAATGTACATTATTCGGCGCTTATCACACCCCCAAACTTACATTTTGCTAGTCCCTTAGCAAAACTACAATGAAAAACATAAAGAAAAGACAACCATGGGCATGCTACTACAAAAATATCCTCCATGGTAAAATGAGATAGAAACATAGCTCAAATACAACTTGAAACAGACAAAAACTGGAGATGGGGTCATTGGGAAAACTACCTTGCATATATAAAGCATTGATACAAAAATTGGCTAAATACATTTCTACATACATGCATCAAAATCAAAGTCTATATAAATAACTCAATTATCATCTCTTGAATGGAAATCAACTCTAGCTTCAGTGAAAGTGAATTGGATTCTCAACATGCGGCTTTTACTTTCTTTTCCAATTCCAAGGCACAAGTTTTCAAGTCAATGAATTCCCCTTTAAATGAGGTCCCTAAGGCATGATTTTATTTACAAGACAACTTTTGTTGCTTATTGACAATTTATTTCAACACATAAGCGAAACATAGAATGGTTGTGCAATGCTGAAGTCCCTTAAGCTTTCTAACCAACCCTTGTAGCAAGCGTTAGGCCAACAACTCCCAAACCAGATGGCTTTAGGGTGCTAAGTGTAGAGACACTCCATAGGGCTTAATAGCTCAAGTTGGAAAGGCTACGAACGTCAACTGGTCATCATTTTTTTTTTTTTTTTTTTTTTTAAAATACATGCCAAAGGTATCCATCTATCAGGTTCATCAAATCAGATTAACTAGGCCAAGGTCAAGGTCAATCAAGTTGCATGCCTCACAGTTAAGTTTCCAATGTGCATCTGTGCATTGTGAAGCTTATAAGAGTGTAAATCCAGCAAGAATCTAATTGAGGCATTTATACAGACTACATTGTATTTACATGATCATTTCAACTCAACTTTTTCTTTATTTTCAAAATTTTTCAATTGCTTCTATACACAAGGTATTAAACATATGTTTCATCTCCGACAAGTGTCAAGTTATACTATCATTGCTTAGCAAAAATTATGGAACCAAAAATATGCCAAGAATGCTTGATGCACCCCCAAACTTAAACGACACAGTGTCCTCAATGTGGACATGGATGCAAGTGAGAGACAAAAATGACAACGAGTATAAAAGGAACAACAATACCCAGGGGGAGGGAACGGCATTTTGAGACAAAAACCCCCAAACTTGAACTGGACTGCGCAACCTGGAAAGCAACATGAAGAACCAAAAGAAACAACCACAAACAGCATTAATAGCACAAGCATAAAGACAGAAAACGAATGTATCGAAAGTTAACAGAACATAAAGAATTTGCATTGCAAAAAGAGGTTACATGATGACAAAAAGAGCTGTACAGGGATCATGTCGACCAGAGCAACTTATACATAGCAAATTCTTACAGTGTAAAAGGAAAACAAAATATACAAGAGAAATAGTTACAGAGGAAACAAAAGAGAAGGTCCACACGCGCAACAAACTACTGGCCAGAAGGTAAACGGGCGAGGATGGAATGGAGGAGAGATTGAGTCTTACGCCGTTCAGCGGAAGCCAAACGACGGTCCTCAACAGCAACACGGCGATCTTCAGCAGCAAGACGACGATCTTCTTCAGCACGGGAAGAAGACTCACACAGAGCCTGAGTGCACGCGGACAAAGAATGCTCAAAACGATCTAGTCGCGCATGAATACCGGCAATGGAAGCCCGGATGAAAGCCTGGTCCTGGTGAGAGTCGACCGAAGGCTCTACCCGCGCAGTGGCTGCGGCGGTGGAAACTGCCTCAGAAGGAGGAGGAGGTGGAGCGTGGATGAACAGGGGGGCCGGAGGCGGAGGGGTACTAGAATGGCTCAGAACATTGATCCACCGGCGCTGGGTAAAAATTTTAATTTTGTCGCCTTTTGGTTCGTGGGGAGGAACAACGAAACCCTTGTGCTGAAGGAGTCGAGTGATGAAAAACGGCAAAGGCAATTTCCGATTTTCAACTCGCGGAGCCCGTGCATTATGAGCATCATGCCAAAACTTCATAAAGGTGGACCAAATGAGCTCTGGGATGGAGAACCATTGGCCTTGGTCCATGGCATATAAGGCTTGCAGAAAGAGGCCCCGACGCTCGGTGCTGTGCACCAAAGGGCAAACATTGTGCTTGAAGACAGTGTCAATGAACCATAGGCGTTCCGGAAGATTGGTCTTGCGGATAAAAGACCGGGGCCGAGTAGGATCGTCAATAGGGCAAATGGCAGCGGCAATCTGCGCCACAGTTAATGTATCCGGCTCCTCATATAAAGGGAGATTCTCACGATTGATAATGTCATCGGGGCACTCAATGGGGCAACCAGAAACCTGAATGATGTCGGTCATAGTGAAAGCATAGGCGGTGCCATTAATGGATGTAGTGAGAGAAATGGGTGGCTCTTCAGGGCACTGGAGATTCTGGTAGAAGAGGCGCACTACACGGGGGTAGGCAACCCTGGCAAGGGGTGCGCAAATGTGTTGCGGACGCCGGTTAGTCAATTCGGTGACAGCCCACGAAGTTGTGGGTAGAATGTCAAAGGCATCCGTGAGCGGAAATGAGAGTTCGTAGTTGAGTTGTTTGCGATCCCAAGGATCACGTGGTCGCTCACGAATGACAGCACGGGCACCTGAAGAGGGTCGAGGAGGGCGAGAAGGACTGGCACGAGACATTTAGAGAGGTGGACTTGGTTGAGGAATTTCAGCGAACACCTGGCGTGCACCACAAAAAGGAGAAGATGGAAGTGAGTGGGATGGAGGAGCAAACCCAAAAAAATTTGGCAAGATAACAAGCTCTAGCATAGAGCAACATTAACAACAAGCAACCCAAGCATCAACAAAATCACCAACATGCAATCCCATCCTCCTTATGATGAAATAAAGACAAGGAAAGGAGAAAAAAAAAAAAAAAGGAAGCTCACATACCTTGGGACAGAATAGGAAATGGGAACTGCAGAGATGTAGGGGTGGTGGCAATGTGGGTGGGCTGGTGGTGGATGAGAGATGGATTGTGGGTTTGGGGTAGAGAGAGGAAGTGGTGGCATGCATTTGGTGCATGGAGGGGTTGGTGGGTGGGGGGGTCGAGAGAAAGGTGGTGTGAGGTGGTGAGGATGTGGGAGTTTGGTGGGTTGAGAGGGAGGTGGAGTGGGGAGGTTGGTTGGTTGGTTTGGGGAAGGGGAGGGGCCGAGAGAGAGGGAGGTAGTTGTGAGGTGGAAGAGGATTGGGGGTGGTTTTTGTGGGTTGAGAGGGAGGTAGCTGCGAGGGAGAGAAGGGGGTTTAAAAGAGAGAAGAGAGAGCTTGGTTCGAGCACTCGAAGTCCCACTTCGAGTGCTCGAAATTTGGGCAGAGAGCTGGGTTTGGCATAGGGTGTGGGTATGAGGAGTTAGAGCACTCGAAGCTTGGTCTTCGAGTGCTCGAAAGTTGAGCAGTGTGAGGGTTTGAGTTGGTTGAGGTGAATGGCATGGTGAGGGTTGATGGAAGGTGGAGGGGTGGTGGGATTGGTTGGGTGGGGAGGTGAGATGTTTGGTGAGAGGTTTGGTGAGAGGGTTGGCATGCATGCATGGGCGTGCATGCATGCAAGGGTGGTGAGCTGGGTGGGTTCGGCATAGGGTGGTGAGCTGGGTGGGGAGGTGAGAGGTTTGGTGAGAGGGATGCATGGAGTGGGTTGCAGGGAAGGGTGAGGGGTGGTGAGGGTGTTGCATGGAAGGTGGTTATGGTTGGTGAGGGTGTGAGGGGTGGCATGCATGCATGGCCGAGAGGGTGGATGGGTTGGGGAGGGATGAGGGTTGGATGCCGAGAGGTGGTAGTGTTGCATGGTGTGGGATGGTTGGTTGTTGTTGGGGAGGAAATGGTGTTTTGTGAGGAAGCCGAGAGTAGTGAGGGTGTGAGGGGTGGCATGCATGCACGTCCGTGCATGCATGCATGCATGGTGGTGATGGTCGTTTAGAGAGAGAGAGAGATGGTGGGTTTGGATGTGGGGGTTGGTATGGTGCATGGTGTGTATTGATATGTTGATGGCATAGTGGCCGAGAGATGGTGTGAGAGAAGCTGGTGTAGGTTGGTAAGAAGGGTGAGTTGTTTCCTGCATGGTGGTTCATGCATTTGGGGAGGGTGGCAGATGGAAGGTGATTGCTGGGATATTGGTTGTTGGAGGTGGGTTTCTTGGTTGAGAGAAGTGGTCGAGCACTCTAAGCATGGAAGTAGAGTGCTCGAATTGGGACCAGTAGCCTCAGCAGCTTTGGGGTTTAAAAATCAAACAAGGTCGAGCACTCCAAATTGGAGTTTAGATTGCTCGAAATGAAGCCAGAGAGTTCGGGTTTGCTGGGAGGTGGCTGCGAGCACTCCAAAGGAACTTGAGAGGGCTCGAAAATGAGGCAGTGAGCTCATTAGGCAACATGGAGATGGAATTGGCAATGTGAGCAACATTATGCAAACTAGATGGAAAAATTTTTTTGCAACTGCTGCACCTGAGGCCAAGTAATACATAGATGGATTTTCAGACCTTGCATGCATTTTTCCAAACCAATGCATGGATGGAAATCAAGAACTTGGCAACTTCATGCAATGCATGGAAAATTTGGAAAATGCTTCAAACTGTGCAAAAAAAATTTTTTACAGCATGGAAAATTTTTTAAAAATTTCAAATTCAATCCATTCCAATGCATGGGTGGAATTTGGTCTCTTCAAATGCATGGATGAATGTAGGAAAATTTTTTAAACCTTGCAAATTCATTCCATTCCAAAGCATGGATGAAAAATTTTGAAAACTTTTCAACTTCGTTCTAATGCATGGACAATTTTCAAACTTTTGAACTTCAATCCATTCTAATGCAAGGAGGGAAAATTGTCAAACTCTACACTTCATTGCAATGCATGGAAAATTTAGAAAAATTTTGAAATTGTGCAAATTTTTTTTTTTTTTTTTTTTTTTTTTTTTCAATGAGTGCATGGATGATTTCAAGAAGATTTCCTAACTTTTGCAACCTCACACAATGCGTGGATGATTTTGAGAAAATTTTCAAACTTTGGAACATCTCTTCAATGCATGGATGAGATTAAGAACATTTCAACAATGCATTGAAGATGAGAGGTTATGCATGTGAGTGCCATGTTGAAAGTCCGAGAAAATTGCCTGATAGAGCCGGAAACTTTCGGGAATGAAAACAAGAGTTGAGAAGGTCTAAGAAGCCGGTCTAAAATTGCGAAACACAACTGAAGACCATTTCAGAAAAATCAAATTTTTGGCTTTTCGAAACCATTTCCCAGAAAATTTCAAGGCACGAGCAATTTGAGAAGGTAGGGAAGCTTGGAACATCGAAAGAATTTCTTCCCTTGCTTTGCTAAATTTAATGTCGATAGCTAGACCAAGCTAGAGCAGGCACTATTCCTCATAAATGGGATCCGTCAAGGGGACTTCCTCAACTTTTCGGGTTAGAATTGTGCTGTCAATGCAAGGCTTAAGCCTTTGGCCATTTACCTTGAAGAGTGATCCACTTGCAGGATCATGAAGTTCGATTGCTCCATGAGGAAAGACGGTAGTGACAATGTATGGACCATCCCATCTTGACCGGAGTTTACCGGGAAAGAGTTTCAAGCGGGAATTAAAAAGCCAGACCTTTTGTCCCGGGGCAAAAGACTTTTTGACGATGTGTTTGTCATGGAAAGCTTTAGTCTTTGCCTTGTAAATTTTTGCATTTTCATACGCGTCATTACGCAATTCCTCAAGTTCATTCAATTGCAACGCACGATTAGAGCCGGCTTGTTTGAGATCAAAATTGAACCTTTTTACGGCCCAATAAGCACGGTGCTCTAATTCTACCGGGAGATGACATGCTTTGCCAAAGACAAGTCGATATGGTGACATGCCAATGGGTGTCTTATAAGCTGTCCGGTAAGCCCAAAGTGCATCGTTTAGCCGTAATGACCAATCTTTGCGGTCCGGTCTAACCGTTTTTTCTAAAATGTGCTTAATCTCCCGGTTAGAAATCTCTACTTGACCACTCGTTTGAGGGTGGTAAGGTGTAGCAACCTTATGAATGACTGAATACTTAGCAAGGACGGATTTGAGATAACGATTTCGGAAATGAGATCCGCCATCACTAATGATTGCTCGGGGTGTACCAAAACGACTAAAGATGTGAGATTGAATGAAATGGATCACGACTTTATGATCATCGGTTTTGGTAGCCGCGGCTTCAACCCATTTAGACACATAATCCACCGCTACAAGGATGTACTCATAGCCATAAGAAGATGGAAATGGTCCCATGAAGTCAATCCCCCACACATCAAAAATTTCAACAATTAAAATGTTGGTGAGGGGCATCATGTCTCTTCGGGACATGGATCCAAGTTTTTGACATCGTTCACACGATTTGCAAAAATTGTATGCATCCCGGAACAAGGTAGGCCAAAAGAATCCGCTTTGAAGGATTTTGTTAGCGGTCTTTTTGGCACTGAAATGGCCTCCACAAGCAAGAGTATGGCAAAAATTTAAAATGCTTGTGGCCTCGGTTTCAGGAATACATCGCCGGATGATTTGGTCCGGGCAATACTTGAATAATTCCGGATCTTCCCAAAAGAAATGCTTGACTTGGGAGAAAAACCGGTCCCTCTCTTGTTTGGACCAATGAGCTGGAATTTTGCCAACCGCAAGATAATTGACAATATCCGCAAACCACGGAAGAGTAGAATGTGAAACTTGAAGAAGTTGCTCATCCGGAAAGGAATCATGGATGGCTGCAAATTCTGAAGATTTCTCAATAAGTAAGCGAGAGAGATGATCGGCGACAACATTGTCGGTCCCTTTTTTGTCCCGGATGTCAATGTCAAACTCTTGAAGTAAGAGGATCCATCGAATTAAGCGGGGTTTTGTCTCTTTTTTCGCTAACAAATGCCTAAGAGCGGTATGATCTGAAAAGACGATGACCTTGGAGCCAAGAAGATAGGAGCGAAATTTATCCAAGGCGTACACCACAGCTAGCAATTCTTTTTCAGTGGTGGTATAGTTCAATTGGGCATCGCAGAGAGTTTTGCTAGCATAATAAATGACATGCGGAAGTTTATCCACACGTTGGCCCAAAACCGCCCCTAATGCATAATCGGATGCATCACACATGATCTTAAAGGGAAGAGACCAATTAGGGGGTTTCATGATCGGGGCAGAGGAGAGGAGAATGCGAAGTTTGATGAAAGCTTCCATGCAAGCGTCATCAAAATTGAACGGAACATCCTTGGCTAAGAGATTACACAAGGGCCGTGAGATTTTGCTAAAATCTTTGATGAAGCGACGATAGAATCCGGCATGGCCAAGAAAAGAACGGATTTGACGGACGGAATTCGGAGGAGGAAGATTAGAGATTAACTCAACTTTTGCCTTGTCTACCTCGATTCCCCGCTTAGAAATGACATGTCCTAAAACAATGCCTTCTTGGACCATAAAGTGGCTTTTCTCCCAACTTAGAATGAGATTCGTCTCTTTGCATCTTTGGAGCACAAGAGATAAATTTTTGAGACACGAGTCAAAGGAGGAGCCAAATACGGAAAAGTCATCCATGAAAACTTCCAAGAACCTTTCAACCATATCGGAGAATATGGACATCATGCACCTTTGGAACGTTGCCGGTGCATTGCATAGACCAAAAGGCATGCGTCGATAGGCAAAAGTACCAAAAGGGACATGTGAATGTTGTTTTCTCTTGATCTTGGGGGGCGATGGCCACTTGGTTATAGCCGAAATAACCATCAAGAAAACAATAGAAGCTTTGTCCGGCTAACCTTTCTAGGATTTGATCAATAAATGGGAGTGGGAAATGATCCTTCCTAGTTGATGAGTTGAGTTTACGATAGTCAATGCACACACGCCACCCGGTGGTGGTTCGTTGTGGCACGAGCTCGCCCGCTGAATTTTCAACAACGGTGAGCCCGGATTTCTTGGGGACAACTTGTGTGGGGCTCACCCACTTGCTATCAGAGATAGGATAGATGATTCCCGCATCTAGCAATTTGATCACCTCTTTCATGACCACTTCCTTCATGTTTGGATTTAACCGGCGCTGGACCTCTCTAGTAGGCTTTGCGTCATCCTCCATATGAATGCGGTGTATACAAATGGAGGGGTCAATTCCTTTCAAATCTGCCACTGTCCAACCAATAGCTTCTTTATGCTCTTGGAGCACCGCTAAAAGGTTGGTCTCTTGGTCTTTTTGAAGGTCCGAGGCAATAATGACCGAAGGGTTTGCTTTGGACCAAGGAACACATACTTGAGATGGGCCGGGAGCGGCTTAAGCTCAAGTTGTGGCGGAGATAACAATGATGGGACCGGAGGAGTGGTGGAAAGTTGGGGAAGTGGTTCTTTTGGAATTTTCCAAGGAGGTACATCCATGATAGCATTAATATCAAGCAAGGAATTGACTTCTTGAATGGCTTGATCAACATCAAAGTTTGAGAAGTCAAAATGAGACATGCAAGTTTCAAGGGGATCTTTGCTTAGGATGAAGGGGAGAGATTCTTCGACCACTTCATCAATGACATCCACAAGAAAACAATCATCCTCATTGGAGGGATGTTGAGTTGCATGAAAGATGTGGAGTTTGACTTGCATGTTTCCAAAAGAAATGTCCATCACCCCGGTTCGGCAATTAATTGATGCATTAGCCGTAGCTAAAAATGGTCTACCAAGGATCACGGGAATGTGCTTTTTTGGGTCATGGACTGGTTCCGTATCAAGAACCACAAAATCTACCGGGAAGTAGAATTTGTCCACTTTGATGATGACGTCCT
This sequence comes from Cornus florida, assembly GCF_030987335.1. Classification (NCBI taxonomy): domain Eukaryota; kingdom Viridiplantae; phylum Streptophyta; class Magnoliopsida; order Cornales; family Cornaceae; genus Cornus; species Cornus florida. The sequence goes on along the minus strand of NW_026775574.1, from coordinate 51,448,687 downwards.
CAAGAATACCTCGTGGATGCTTGACCGATCTATCGGCAAGTTGCAAAACCACGGAAGTCGGCTTAAGATCGCCCAAACCAAGTTGTAGGTAGACCGAGTATGGAATTAAATTCACACTAGCTCCTAAGTCAAGGAGGGCCCTCTCGATTTTGCTGTCACCAATGACGCACGAGATTGTGGGGGCACCCGGATCCTTATACTTCGGGGGAGTGCTGTGCTGAATAATAGCACTAACATTTTCAGTCAACCTCACTTTTTTTGGCAAATGATTTTTAGAAGTGCGCTTTTGAGTGCACAAATCTTTGAGAAATTTTGCATAGGGAGGGATTTTCTTGATAGCATCCAACAGGGGCAAGTTAATCTTCACTTGCTTGAAGATTTCCCACATGTCTTGAATTTTACAATTCTTGTTCCCAAAGTGTGTCGACTCTTGAAGACGTTGAGGAAACGGAGCTTTTGGCTCATAAGTAGTTTCCACATTTGGGGAGACATGTGTGGGATATCCATGAATGGTATTGGGACAAGAATTTGGATTAGAAGAGCTTGAATTTGGATTTTTCAACGGCGAAACTTCTTCACTTTTGTCTCCATCGACCTTGTTGTCCACCACTCTACCACTCCGAAGGGTGGTGATAGCTTGAACTTGTTCATGAGTCGGCCCACTCGGAGGAGGGGTTTCGTCAATCACATGCATTCCTCTAGGATTTTCAAAAGGTTGAGAGGGAAGCTTGCCCTTGTCCTTTTGAAGCAATTGATTCACCGAGTTAGCTATTTGGCCCACTTGATTTTCGAGATTAGCTATGGATTGAGTATGAGAGTGAACCATTTGGAGAGTAGGCTGCAAGGATGTCAAGAGTTGCTTGTTGGCATCCATTATTTGCTTATTTAATGATTCCATCATTTGCTTGTTTGCAGCTACTATCTCGTCAGTTGGACACACAGGAGGTTGATTGGAGACATTTGGATTGTAAGGAGGACGGTAGCTTGAAGAGGCTTGGAAAGGTCTACCTTGATATTGAGAAGAGGGCTGATTTTGCCGCCCTTGGTTTTGGAATTGGGAATTCTGTGGGGCTTGTTGCCGCCACGAGAAATTCGGATGATCTCGCCAACCCGGATTGTAGGTGTTGGAATATGGATTATTCCCGGGCCGCGAGAACATGGCATTAGCTTGCTCTTGGTTGGGACTAGGAAATTGCTCCATTGTGGGGCAATCTTCCGAGAGATGGAATGGACTAGTACATGAAGCACAAACTGAACTTGCCAAATTTTGAGACAATGAAGGAGGAAGATGTGGTGCCATCAATTGATAGAATTTATGAGCGATGGCATCCACTTGAGATGATTCCTCCCTTATTGACTTTGGTTGACAGGGGTTGGTGTTGTTTGGAGTGGTTGTGGTCGGAGCCCTACGAGAATTGTGTTGAAGTGAATTTTCACTCAAATTCTCAAGTAAGGTCCAAGCCTCATCCGCATTCTTGGACATGAACATCCCACCACAAGAAGAATCAACCATGAATCTATGGGTTTCGGTCAAGCCGGCATAGAAAGCTTGCACTAATTGCCATTTTGGGATCAAATGATGAGGACACTTCCGAAGAAGATCTTGTAACCTTTCCCAAGTCTCGTGGAGTTGTTCTCCATCAACTTGAGAAAAGCTTAGAATGGAACGCCTCATTTGGTTGGTTTTACTCACCGGATAATACTTCTTAAGAAATTCTTGTTGCAATTGAGCCCAAGAAGTAATAGAGTTGGGAGCGAGGGAGTTCAACCAATATTTTGCCCTATCCTTTAGGGAGAATGGGAAGAGATGGAGATGAAGTGCATTGTCCGGAAAACCTCTCAACCGGATGGTTGAACAGATTTCAAGGAACTCATCAAGATGCTTGTATGGATCTTCATTATCAAAGCCATGAAATGATGGAAGCATTTGAATGGTACTAGACTTGATCTCATATTGAGCTGCATCGATGTTTGGCATCACTATGCAAGATGGAGAAGCATAGGTGGTAGGGATGAAATGATCTCTAAGAGTCATTGGCTCGATATTAGGAATTTCAGCCCTTTCATTCCCCGGATTTCCTACGTTATCCCCCATTATATTGAATTCAGTTTCAAGGTCCCTTGTAAGAGTGGGTTCCCTAAGGTTCCGTCTAAGAGTTCTTTCAAGAGAATTGATATCAATGGGCGAATCGATTGTGGGTAAGGAAAGTGACCTACGACCGAACATCAACAATAAATCATAAACTCAACAAAGCAATTCATCAACCACAACTCCACATACGATGTTCCCTTTCTCCTCAATTATCAAGACGGAAAATGTAAATGGCCACGACAAGGACCGATGCTTTAACACAAAATTTAAACAGGATAAGAGCCTCAACAAGGGCTTCACAACTAAACTAAACTAACTTTAACACATGCACAATATTCACAACTCGAAACTAGAAGTCACGAGACTTACCTGGGGTCCTCTAGACTTACAATTTGCTAGCATTCCCACGGCGAGCTTCGAGTCCCTAGAATCTTACAACACTTAAAACACAAAGGTGGTCAAAACACACAAGGAATATTCACAAGATACAATATTCACAATCAAACTAAATTTAACCCTAGAAACTTCGGTTGCTAAACCGTTTGCAGTCCCCGGCAACGGCGCCAAAAATTGATCGGTTGATTAACTATACATCAACCTTCGCAATAGCACGAATCATTGTAAAATAGGGCTATTGGTCGGGTAAGTTGAACCACAGGGACTACGCTAGTCTAATACAACCTAAATGTCTAGAATCATTCTTAGAATGATGAAGGGTGTATAGAGGTTTTGTTGGATGTCACTTAAGCTAGGAAATTAAAAGTGCATAAAACAATAAATTGCAAGAATTCAAGGGAGTGAAGTACAAGTAAAGAAGGCTAGGGAAATGAATCCACCTCCATCCCTATACACATGCTAGGTTAAGATTAATTTAAGGGGAAAACAACATATATGATAGTCATGATACATAACAATACTAGGTTGCTATAATATCCTTAAGAAGTTCATTTAATTAGAAAGGCAAGAATAAACCATCAAAGGTTCACATGATCAACTACCTAAACTAAAATGTAGCTTAGAACATGCTTACTAAGCCAAGGATTATCAAGCCCTAATTTAAATGGTGAATGCACATAAAGCTAAGAATCAAGTATAGCCCATCAAAGGGAAACCCTAAGCCATGAACTATCTAGGTTCTCCAACTCCATGCCATTAAAACCATTCCATGATCTAACTTCCATTGTCACCATGGAAGTGCAAGCAATATGATTAAGAAAGGCAACCATCCAAGACAAGATGAATAACTCACAATAATCATTTAAAACATTCAACATTCATTACAACAAAAATGAGGTTCTTGACCATGGAAAGACTATCAAAAATACATTGTAATCCCCAAAAATAAACTATACTAACACATGCTTACAAGGGAGGGGTTTCATCACCTCCCTAAATGAGGTTTAGTTACCCATTGGTGAGCTAGAAGAAGGAAGAAGCATCATCCTCATCTCCATTTTCGAGCTCCTACTGTAGCACTCAAGAACACCCTCTCCTTGCTCTCTTCTCTCTCCTTTCTCTTGCTCAAGATAAAGCTTAATGATATATGTGGCCTTTGGGTAGCCTTTTATGCTCCAACAATACCCTCTCTCCTCCAAGGAACACCTCCAACCACTTCATAAAGAAGGAAGATGGCATTGAGGAAACCAATGTGCAAGTGGGCTGAAATGAGCCATTTCCGAAGGGCATTCTGCCTGATTTTCGAGCACACGCTTGGTGACTTCGAGCACTCTAACTTAGTGCAATGTGCAACATGCTCCTCTTGCTCAGTGCTGACCTATTTTGGGAAAACTGCTATAACTTTGTGCCCCAAACTCCGAATGACGATCTGTTTGAAGCTTTGGAGAGCTGATTCAGTGCTTTAAAAACTTCATGTTTTGATGAAGACCCAATTCTCAAGTCTGGTTGGTCGAAAATGGGGAGAAAGGCAGTACATCAGTGCTGCTAGGCAGTTCTGCGCACCTCTGTTGTGAAGATCATAACTCTCTGCTCCGAACTCTGAATGATGAACCACTTGAAGATTTGGAAAGCTGATTCAGAGCTCTAAATCTTTCATGTTATGAGGGAAGTCCAGTTCTCGAGTTTGGAAGGTCAAAATGGCAAGCAAAGTCCAGGCTCTACTGCTGCCAGAATTCAGCATTGGCACCTTTTGTTGCTCAGGATTCCACAAGGCCTTATTCTTGTTCCATTTTGGCCAATGAACCTGAAAATGCATAAAAACATAGAATTGGAGTTAATCTACATAAAATAATTAATAACTGGACTTTGTTAATGTAATTTAGGGCGCTTGAATGTACATTATTCGGCGCTTATCAAGGTACCCTTTGCCAAGAACGATAACAAATTCCCCCTAGGGATGAAAGAAGGTACCCAAAGTCCGACTAGTTACCACATTTTCGGTGTAGGTGTGTATAGAGTTTGCATTGTATGCGTAGTATGCGGATTTCGAAATGCATTTCATCCATTTTATTACTTGAACCTTATGACATCTTGAATGAGTTGGAGTGTGTCCCTTTCATTCCATAGCATGATCCTAGTTTCTTACTTCATTTCTTTTTACTTGTTATGCGTTTTACTTACTCGACTTTATGATGTGCTATTTAGGCATTCTCTACTAAGTGGGTACACTCACCCCTGTATTTACATTTTCAAGACACGAGAAGGAGATAATTGATCACATTCCTCCACAAGTTTAGATTTGACGATGCCATCTTTTGACCTCGTTTTGTAATAAGATTCGAGTAGGAGGATGACCATCCCATGATGGCTATTCATTTTGTGTTTGTTGTAATATCGTCGTTAATGACACTATTGTAGTCTCAAAACTTGTAATTATATTCTTTGGATGGCCAAGTGCATCTTGGTTTACATGTAATGACTTTAATATGAATTTCTACACATTTAATAATTTTCAATTGTTCCAAGTTAAATTTTTGTTAACAAAAATCATCTGGAACTAAACAAATTTATATCTACTCTCTACACACACTTAAATTTACTAAAAAATCAAATATGTTGAAGTGTAGATTTAAGGGTGATGAAAGTAGGTACAAGGATGGGGAAATCAATATGAAGTTTGTTGGAATATATATATATTTTTTTTAGTTTGGATCATTTGAAAATTTCAGTAAATTTAAGTATGTTGAAGTGTGAGTTTTACGTTGGTAAAATTACGCATAAGGGTGATAAGTCCAAATTAAGTTGTTAGGGAAAAATTAACATGCATCATTTGAAAATTCATGTAAATATAAGTGTGTTGAAGTGTAGATTTAAATTAAAGCCATTGAGTTTCAAAAAAAATGTGGTGAGAATAAGATTTAAGAGTGTTGAGTTGAAGTATAAACGTGTTGAGAACCAAATTTAATTGTATTGAGTTAAAAAATAAATGTGGTGAGAACAAGATTTAAGAGCGTTGAGATAAAGAATAAATATGATGAGAACAAGATTTAACCGTGTTGAATTGAATAATAAATCTGTTGAGAATAAGATATAAAGGTGTTGAGCTAAAGAATAAATGTGTTGGAATAAAATTTAAGGGTGTTGAGATGTGTTGAGAATAAGATTTAAGGGTGTTGAGTTGAAGATTAAATGTGTTGAAACTAAGATTTAAGGATGTTGAGAATAAAATTTTAAGAGTGTTGAGTTGAATAATAAATGTGTTGAGAATAAGATTTAAGGGTGTTGAGTTCACGAATAAATGTGTTGAGAATAAGATTTAAGGGTGTTGAGTTGAAGATTAAATATATTGAAAATACGATTTAAGGGTGTTGACTGTTGAGTTGAAGATTAAATGCGGTGACAATCAAATTTAAAGGACGTTGTGTTGAAGAATAAGAACCAAATTTAATGGCGTAGTTTTGAAGAATAAGAAACAGATTTAAAGGTATTGTGTTAAAAATAAATATAATGAGAATAAATTTTAACAACAAGAATAAATGTAGTGAAAATGTGTTATTTTACTAAATGTAATTTTAATACAATAATAATTGTCTAACTAATCAATGAAATAAACATATTTAATGGTTCATAAATCACTTAAATATTAGGATAAATTGTACTGACACCCCCTGAGATTTTGGTCAACGTCACTTGGCGGACGGTCAATGGCTTTTTTTACATTGACATCCCCTGAGATTTCATAAATGTGCATTGACACTCCCTCCAGACCTCTAAGACCATAGAAAATTACCTTTTAACTCTTTGACTTGTCAATAACTCAGTTTAAATCATAAAATTACAAATTTAACATCATAACTAATTTTAATGGACCAAACTAAACTTTCCATCTCTTTTATACATAGAGATATAGTTTATATATAACAATACGTATACCACCATAACCACCACCACACCGAGAAACCACCACCACGACATAAAAATAAAAAATAATATATATTTTTAAATAGCTAAATAATTGTACACCACCATAACTAACACAAAGGGAAAAAAAAAATGAAAATAGCCATAGCCAACTCATACTTATACGTCGCAGACGCTACCAGAACCACCAACATACCAAGACAACACCACCAACACACCCAAATGCTACCAGAACCACCACCACCACCACCACAGTAGAAAAAATAAAAATTTGAAACACCCAGATAACCTAGACGTACACCACCATAATTGTGATACACCCGGATTTTCGAATACGGGTTGGCCAGCCTACGCCCGAACGCCCAGAGAAATAAAAAACAAATCGACAATAAACAAACACAGAATACAAAAGGATAACTAGGAATAGATAAAATGCTGAAATGGAAACTAAATGATAATCCAATATGTAAAATCCTCAGAATATATTTTCATTAATAAATTCTTATGATACAATTAATCCTCCAGTAATACAACTCCAGAATCCATCCTGTGTGGACCCCTAGAAAATCCAAAACTAAATAAGTAACAGTAATAACTATCTACATCTGAAAACTGAAATATAAATGAATCCTCTATGTACAAGCGGAAGAGTGAAGTAGACTGGTCTCTGCTTAGCACAAACCATCTCTACACCTGATGAACACCTAAAAATAATGGTGGATCAGGCCCACAAACAAGTTCTACTCTACTGCATTCCAAGCATTAATTCGATACACGAATATTTCCTAGTCAACTCAACAATAGCTAAGTAGTCCATATATATATATATGTATATATATATATAGACACACACTATAGGATGCTCACAAGGCTATAGTGTGCAACATGCAAATCGCACTTAAAGTAGGCATGAGTACCTAGACCTACCAGGGCACACAGATATCTACTATATCCAGTTATCCATCCTATGCAATATATGTACCCTAACCATGATTCTAAGACTCAAGCTCATATCACGGCATATATTTATATATATAATTCGTCCTAACCAAATATAGAAGTAAACCATGGTATGTCATCCAACTGTTCGTTGACTTGAGACGAATATAAGTAGGATTTAACATTCTAGTTAATCCATTCCCTTATACATGAATAGATATGACTTAACTTCTTTGGTTAATCCGTCCCTAGAATGCCACCATCACATACTGGTGCATTAAACCATACAATCTAATAAATGATGCAACAGATATAATATTACATCAAATAAATCTAGAAATAAGCATAATAGAAATCTGATATATATATATGATCATATTATACAGCCAATACATGATTCAAATCATATAACCTCCATTTAAATTGCTAGGATTGTTTTAAGCAATTCAATCCTCCATTATCAACATGCAAATTCAATTAGAATTTCTTACTGGTTTAAATCCTTAGCATAATAAAATCAGAAATAATACATGATTATATTATACTGCCTAATTAACATCACCCAATATCCATTTAAATTGCTAGAACAAAAGTAAGCAATTAAATCATCCATATCCAATAACAACATGCCAATTTATTTTAAAATTTCATATTATTCAAGTTCTTAGAATACTAGTGTTTATTATACATTCTGGGATTTTACCATGTCAATAATAATCATTTAAAACCTCCCATAAACCTCGAAGTCACCCAAGAACTTCAAAACACCAAAACAGAACTCAAAAACACGTCAAAAACCAACTTCCATGGATAGAGCCGCCTCCATTCTTGCTACTCTCAGTCTTTTTTGTCTCCGGTGACCTTCGGACATTCCGATCGCCTCTGTTAAGGTACCTAAAGGTTTGAACTAAGTCCCAGACATCCCCAAATAATTTATGCATCTTAATCCCACATCAAAACAAGTTATCATGCAATAAATTTCAAGATTAAGAAAGAACACATAATAACACTTAAAATAAGTCTTAATTCAATTCAAGTGTCACGCCCCAAATTTTCTAATAAAATGCTCTGATACCATTTTGTCACGACCCAAAAATTCTAATAAAATCCCCAATTTATATAAATCAAAATACATCAAAATACACCAGGATCATAAAAAAAAATACCTATTTTTATACAAAGTCAATTTCCTCAAATATACACCAAAAAAAAAAAAAAAAAAAACAATTCTTCAAATAAAAAAATTAAATCTCGCAACGCCGACTCTTCCTCCTAAGCTTGAATCTAGTAATCCCCGTTCATCATCGGTACTTGAAATTGGAGGGTGGTTAGATAAAAAGTTCAAAACCATAACAAGAATTTCATGGAGGTTTAATAAAACAGCTTCACAACATATACATATTCACGTGAGTGTATAAACAAAAATACATCTGCATTTAATTAAAACATTTAATAAAACCATTGAAATAAAACCACCCCATGCCATTCAAGGTATAGAGAACCCTACACTGAAAAAGAATTGTCCTCACTGAATCATCAAAGCCTTAAGCTCTCGGCCTCCTCTGCAAACTCTTGGCCCTCTCTGTACCTCCTCAAAACTCTCCCTGCCTTCTTTCTAATTTTTCTCGGCTCTCTTTCTTTCAATAACCATCAGTGCACAAAACACCCATTTAAATAAGCAATTCCACTGACCCAACCCACCAACTACTCACCAAACAAATATCAACATAATCATTATACTTTAACAAACAACAAATCAGCCCATGTGAACAATTCAGGGTGAAAAGCTTTCTGCCCAAAAAATCTTTTCATAGGTCCCGCCAGTACACACTACCATCATCACAAATTTCTCTCTCTCCTCCCACTTTCGGCCACTTGCTCCTTTTCCTTTCTCATCATTTCACTGCCTCACATATCCCATCTGAAATATATATATATATATCACTTAACAGACAACAAAATCAGGCCCCATAACACAAGGCCACGTGAGTAGTCAAAGCCAAACCAATTTTTAGCCAAAATTTCAACTAGTGGGACCCGCACCATCATCACAATCTCTTTTTCTTTCCTTCCTCATTCGGTTGCTCCCTCTTATCTCTTTTATCAAACAAACAGCATATTATATATATATATATATATATATATATATATATATATATATATAAACTATAATTCCAAAAATAAAGGTAGTATAATCAATTACCCCAAAACCATTACAACACCCATAAGCATATCCACATGAACAAACTATCTCAAGTAAAATAATAATAACTCTCCTCCACCTTAATCAATTATTCACACACACTCATCAATTTATAAATCCAATAAATCAAACCCAATATCTCTAAATATCAATCTTTGTTAATTAAAACCATGAAATAAATATAAATTAAAATCCTAAAAATTTGGGTTGTCACATCAAGAATGCATAATAGATTGATTTAATATCTGATTAGTCCTAGAATTAACCTTAGCATGCATAGAATACGAATCTAAGGGAGAGAGTAGGAGAAGAACTTATCTTTACGGATTTCAGATTGAAACCTTAAACCACATTCTCCTTCCTTGATTACGGTAACCTTGGTTGCCGTCAGACTCTCTGCTGCTCTATCCCCATCCCTAAGCAAGCCTCATTTCCGTCCTCCTTGGTCTGGCATTAACCTTAGCCGAAAACCCTCTTCTTCTCTCTCGGTTTCTCCTCTCTATCTCTCTGCCTCCATAGTACGTGAATAAGGTTTTGAAAACCCTTTGGTAGACTATCAAGATATAGATATATGTACACTACCTATAACAAAATCCTATTTTACATCCCATCTAATTTCCTTATAGAATAGTAAAAGAAAAAGGAAATATATAAAATATACATATATATATATATATCCACTTATATAATTACTGTAGGTTCAAAAATTTACACAACTGAAATAGTTAAAAGAAAAAAATACAACTCACTCAAGAAAAATAGTAGTTGACAAGAATTATCTAGAGAAAAAGCGCATATTGCTTGATGATCTTTATTGGAGGTCTCTGCCTCTATTTATATACAAAAGGATGGTGGAATTTTGGTAGGACTCGCCTTGCTTCTTCTCCAATTTATTCCATATACATCATTCTTTACATATAGAGTTCTTTCCTTTTTATAATTCTTTCCATGCCAGACTATTCCTACATAGAGCTTTCCTTCTATGTAGGATCTTCTGATTATTAGGACTTGTTCCATCTTTAATGAATCTGGGCCAAATATAACTTGGATCGGCTGAGCTCGTTAACGGGCTGAAAGTTTAACATTAGCAACCTTGGGCTGGTAGTTACATAATTTGGGCTTTACCAGGGTTAGGCTTCTGCAATCCATCGAAAGATAAAAAATGTAATTCTTTATTGCGGTGACGTGGATGACTTTTACTGGAGGGAGATTTTTCCCCCCACACTTCGCCACCAATTCCCTCTTTAATTGGACTACAACTCCTAAATAAAAGGAAATTGAAGGAGCACGGTTGCCAATATTGTAAGAGGCGGTTCAAGAAGTGTCCATTGCCATTTTGACTCAGGAGCTTCCTCAAAACTCATTCTTGCTTTCTCTACACTCATTGTGTTCACTGCGTTCATTGCTTCGTCGTGACATCAGGTTAGTTCCTCATCTATTTCTTTGATTTCGTACCATGAGCACCTCACCTGGTGTGCTATCGCACTAACGCTTAAAAATGTGCACTAAGAGTGTGAGTGTGCAATGTGGCCAAGTTTTAAATTTGTAAATGCCACTACTACCTCTAACTAAAAATATAGATAGGGCAAGTAGGGATCGTCCCAAGGGATTGGTGTCGTATTGAGATGTGGAAACAACATTAGGGTTAGTATGTCGAATGATCAAAAGATGGTTGGTTTAATTGATTAAGCTAAGAATCAGACTAATTAAGTTCAATGTAAATAAGTAATTAAAGGATGGAGAAAACAAAAGAGAGAGAGATCTTGGGATTTAGAGATCACCACTAAGCATAACCTTTCTACAAACTTAATAAACCATTAATGAGAGGTAAACATGTGTTGCAATATTGGTGAGTGTGTGTGGTTGTTTAAACAAGCATGGATGACCAAATAAGCATATATTGTCTAAGCAACAAAGTGAAAAGCACAATATATCAAACTAAGTCATTAATCTTTCCTTTAAGCTCACAATCCAAACACATCGCAAGGTTAGAGATATATGCTACTTGCATTCAAAAGTATGGAACATTAAACAACAAGCATGGATTGTCCTTTCATTTAACAACTAAGGTAACTACACTACAATTAAGCTATTGACATGAAAATAAACTAAGGGAGAAGCACAATCCAACAAGAAATGAGTATGAACCATCAAATAACCAAAGGAGCATTATATTAAGCATTATGCTTTGACAATCTCTAGATCTATAGCATCAACACACACAAACATGCATCAACAACACAAAAGCTAGAAATAAACACACGAGCATCTATTCTAACATACATAAACATATGGATAGAATTAAATGATCAATTGGAAGAATTAACCCACACAAATCATTGAATAAACAAGATTCATGTATAAAAATAGATGTCACAACATGTATTACAACACAAATCCCCTCAAAAATACATAAATCAAAATGTAGAAGGCATGCTTAGGGCTAACTCTAGCCCCAAGAAGATGTCTAGCCACTCATGGGTGTGCTCCTCCAACCCTCAAGGGCTATCTCCATGGTAGAAATGCTCCTCTTCTTGACGTGGATGGAAGAACTCCCAAAAAATGTCTCTAGCCTCCTCTCTAAGAATATGTTATATAATATGTAAGTTATGTCAAGTATGCTCTCAAGAATGGCTCATATTCCTTATATAGGTAGGTTAAATGTCACACCCAATGGTCTGGGCTCGCACACCAATATTCCTCCAATGATTGCACCATGAGCCAACCTGTAATGAGCTGGATATTATCTTTTTTCGGGCTTGAGGAAGTTCGATTGATTGAACTATGGTGAGATCGATCGAACTTGGCTGAGATCCATCAAATACTGCAGAGATCGATCATCTATCTCTGAGATATTTTGAGATATTTTGGGAAAAGGACAAAAGTGGCAGCTGAAGTAGTACATGTGGATAAGATCAAACACTTCGATCGATCGAATAAAAATTTGGATCGATCGAACTTGCTGCATTCTTTTGGATAAGGACAAAAGCTCAGATCGATCTTGAACTGCGTAGATCGATGAACTTTCGATCGATCGAATAGATTCAAAGATCGATCGAACTTGCTGAAATTCCACACTTTGCTTCATTTTGCTTCCTTTTGCCTCCACTTTGCTCCTTTCTTCCATTCAACTTGAATTAACTTCTTTAAGGCTCTTATTTGACTGAATTGACTTATTTTTGGGATAAGCACCTAAAAATGGCAATAACATGAAATTAGTCTAAAACGGGAAAGTAAGATAGATAAAGGTCCTAGAATGCTCAAGCTTAAGGGGTTTAAATGCGCACTTTTCAGCACTCATCACACCCCCAAACTTAAATATTTCTAGTCCCTAACAATGAACTACAAAGTAAAGGAATGAAATGAACAACTAAATAACTATGAACTAGAAAGTAATAAATGGAAAACGCCACTTTCCTAGGGAACACGATTGCATTTAGCACATACAACAAGTCTTTTAAACCCCTAGGTTACCCCTAGTGGACGAGTGAAGTCTCGTGAGGGTTTCCAGAATTGATACCCACAAACATTAAACTCATTCTCACAAAAGAGGCACCAATATTGCAAACAAGCATTGGGAGAAAACTACTTCAAGTATGCAATTTTCCAACCATTTCCAAACAATCTCCCAAAATCTCAACATCAAAAAAGCAAATATGGTCCTCCACACATCAAGAAAATGATTATGGAAATCAAAACAACTCTAGAATCCTTACCCTCAAACTAGCACACAAATCTAGTAGCAATCATCAAGACAAAGAGTGGACCTTTTATTAAAGCTTTATTGATCTATGTGCGCTTATTCTTTCCACTCGAATTTTTTTTTTTTTTTTTAATCCTAAGGATCAAAGATGGAAGCATGGTGCAATGTAGTGATCTATTAAGCTTTCTAGAGATCCATGAGGTCGAGCGTTAGGTCAATGACTCCCAAACCAGGTGGCTTTAAGGCACTAGGTGTTCAAACACCCCTAAGGACTTACAAGCTCAAATCAACTAGGCTATAAATCTAAATAACCTCCATCTAATCATTTCCCACTTCTCATCTTTTGGGAAAAGTCCTCACTTTTTTATTGTTTTTGCAACTTTTCTTTTCTTTTCTTTTTTTTTTTTTTTTTCAACAAGTTCAATTATTAACCTAGAGTATGGGCCCTCCACCTTTCGGCGTGAGAAATTCAGTGCTTGATGAGGCTAGAATCCCAGCTACTCAATGAATAGGGTTTGTTATCCACCTTTATCAAGAATGAAAGCTTTCAATGCACTACTAGCTCAATTGGGATATAACCAATTCAATAGTCAATAAAGCATGTACCCCATAAATGAATGCTAGTGTGCACCTGTGCTAGTGTAGAATCCTAGAGTGAATCTCAAAATAATCATAAAATCAGGATGATGTGGACCACAAATGCAAGCATGGTATCATTATTTCAAAACAATTACTCCTAAATAGAATCCATAAGGCATACAAGGAGTATTTGGCTCTCAAGTCAAGCAATTTTTAAATTCTAAGTAATATAGTCCTCAAAAGATCAAAATCATAGCTAGTTATGGACCAATCATAGAAAATTCCCCAAGTACACAGGTCATGCTCATAATTTTGAATTTAAAGCAAATACTATAATAGCACCTATTCCCCCAAACTTAAATGGCACAATGTCCTCAATGTGCAAAGAGAACAAAGGAAAGAGTATACCAGTGAAGCTAAGCAAAGAATGGCTGGGACACAAGTATCCAAGGTGGGTGATATAATTCCCCCAAACATAGGATTGACTGTGGTCCTGAAAAGACGGCACTGGGATAAAAACTGATCAGATAATAAAGGGAATAATAATAGTGCACAGTGGACATTCAAGTGTAAATGGAACAATAAATGAACTAAGAAGAGAGGAAAAGGGTGGTCCTGAAAAATTTTGGCAGCACTCTCTCTCACTGAAGTCATTGGGATGCACTTGATAAATGGAGTCAGTCACAAACAGATATATCAATATAAAATCCAGACATCCAAAAATATCATGCATAATATAGAGAATGAAAATAGTATATATAGTACATCACAATAATAGGGCCGACAGACTGGCCTCAAAAATATAATATAACAGTATCAAATGGCAGTAATGTAGTACAGATAAATAAAATATGAAAGTGAAACAGAGAGATCAGGTAGAGGAGGTAGGACGGGCGGGGCGTGATCCCCGGATATCTCTAGATATGCCCTGCAGCGTAGCTAAAACGTCAGAGCGGAAAGATGCTACATCTGTGCTAAGGGAGATGACGTCTACTCTGAGAGAGACAACATCTGTCCGGAGAGAGACAACCTCACCCTCCAATGTCTAGAAACGCTCTCCTAGGCCAGGTGTCTGAGCTGGAGCCTCAGGTGTGACTGGATCATGAAACTGTGGTATGTCATGAGTCTACTCCTGAGAATGAACTAGCGACCCTGCCGGAGAGTGATGTGGAAGCTCCTCTGCTGGCAGCTCTCGCTCTAAATCAATATCCATATGTGACGAGTGCCGCTCGTGAACGCCAAATTTATGTAGTGAATTTGCGGTTCAAGAAAAGCCTTTTGGCTCAAATTTAAATTTATAAAAACTACTACCACCACTACTACTAACGTAGCAAGAGTGAGTAGGGATCGTCCCAAGGGATTATACATGTTGGAATTCAACTTCAACTCTAGCGTGTCAAAAGATTGCAAAGGAGGGTTGGTTGTTTGAATTAAACTAAAATTCAATTAAATTAAAATGCAAGTAAAATAAACTAAGTTGTGATAGGAATTTAAGAGATATGAAGAGAGGACTTAGGGTGTTGGAATCACCACTAAGCTTATGTAATTAAGCCCTTGCTTTCCATTAATAGGGAATACATTGTTGTGAACAAAATGCGACTACCAATTGCAATATTAAGCATGGACCATCAAATTAAAGAATGAATTGTCTACCTAACTGAAAAATAAACTAAGTGTAGCACAACCCATCAATTTTAAGCATGACCCATCAAATTAGTCACAATTGTAGCTCACATCAATCTAAAAAATCATGGAATTTGCAATAATAAGCCATGGAATATCAAATTAAGCATAGATTGTCTACCTACCTACAAACATGAATTAAATTGTAGAACATCCCATCAAGCACAAGTATAAACCATCAAATTGATTGACAAACCCATTCAATGAAAAAACCTATGTCTAGCCATCACTAGATTCTCAATCAACCACGCATAGACATGCAATTAATATAGAAAAACTAGTGTAGAGATTAATTCCCCAATAATCACACATAAGAGAACATGTAATTAAAATAGAGAATCAATAGGAAGAATTAAATCATATGAATCATATGAGACATAATTCCTAATTTAATCACACATAGACATGTAAATAAACTAGAGAATTAATAGGAAGAATTAAACCATAAAAATCATAGAAATATACCAAGACTCATGAAATTCACAAAGCTAGAACAATAAGCACAATAATATATATATAAATCCCCAAAAATAGAAATACAAGGGTTTAGATTACACAAGACTTAGGACTCATCCAAGCCCTAAGTGTGGATCTAACCAATCATGGAGGAGGTGGATGTGGTCATGGAATCAAGCTCCAAATATGGCTCCATCTTCTTCTTCCTCTTCTTCTTCTTCTTTTTTGAAGCTCTAAAGATGGAGAGAGAGTGAGAGTGGATCTAGAGATGTGTTCTTGGTGTGCCTCCACTTCCCTCTTTTCTTCTAACCCTAATCTCTAACTCTCTAGAGAGAGAGTAAAATTACAAGTGTAAAAGTAAAAATGATAAAAAGCTTCTTTACAAATGGGTCACTTCCCTTTATATAGAAGGTCATTTTCTTAGTCACTAAGTTAGGAATATAGCCCCAAAAATATCTAATCCCGTACTATGTGATAGGTGAACTTTTGGGCTCGCACGGAATAAGACAGCTCGCTGCCAGCAATGTTCGATCGATCCAACTTTTAAGTTCAATCGATCAGAGAAAAAGTTCGATCGATCCAACTTTGATCGATCTCAGAAAACGATCTATCTCAGAAAAAGTTGGATCGATCCAACTTGGCAGTTTTTCAACATCAGCCTCTTTTTGCTTCAAATCAGCCTCTTTTTGCTCCGGATCATCACTAAGACTTAGTTTGACTCCAAAAAGGCCTTAAAAACCCATTTTTAGCTCGTTTTAAAATTATTGACCTGAAATAGACAAAAACACAAACAAGTACTAAAACGGGTAAATAAGATAGATAAAAGTCCTAGAACACTCAAGCTTAAGGGGTTTAAAAGTGTACTTTTCAGTGCTCATTAATATGCACATTAGCAACCACTGGTGAGTCTGCTGGATCGTCTGCTGCTGCCTGCTCTATCTCCTCTATCTCAAGCTCCTCAGTTGCTAAAATTGCCTCCTCTCGCAAGCTCTTGATAAGAGCATTGTAGCTCTTATTCCAATCCTGCTTGCCAAAATGGCAAGCTCCTGTCTCTGGACGCTCATCCTGATGGATAGGATAGCGCTGATCTCTGAGGATCTGAGTGATGAGATGGCCAAATGGTAGAAAAGTGGCTCACTTGGGCTTGGCCTTGCTAATGTATGTGGAATATAACCTCATCATGACACTCTAGTAAAGTGCTGGCATAGAAACCCAGTGGCCTGTATAGAATCCATGTAAAGCAAGAAAATCAGACCACCTCTGGATCTTATGGGCCACCATAAATACATTTTGGTATAGGACCGAATCGTAGAACCAAAGCTCGTCAGGTAGATAAGTTCGAGTGGCGAAGATCTCGCCATCTGCATAGTAGCCTGTGAGCGCCACAGCTATGTTTGTGTAAGAAGGCCTTCTCTCCAATATAGGATATTGAATATCGGGAGGGAAGACATGAGGACATCTAGATGATCTGGCTAAAATATCAACTGTGATCTGGATGGGGTAACCATCAATAGTGGTCTGCAGATCTGATAAGTTACCCGGGGCCGGACGGAGATACTGGTAGAATAACCAAACAAGCCGCGGATAAACTGGATAAGTGACTGGGGAAAATATAGCTGAAAGACCCCTCCGGTCAAGATCATCGCAGCTGGAGTAGTACATGTGGATAAGATCAAACACTTCGATCGATCGAATAAAAGTCTGGATCGATCAAACTTGCTAGATTCTTTTGGATAAGGACAAAAGCCCAGATCCATCTTAAACTGCGTAGATCGATGAAATTTTGATCGATCGAATAGATTCTGAGATCAATCGAACTTGTAGAAATTCCACACTTTGCTTCATTTTGCCTCCACTTTGCTCACTTCTTCCATTCAGCTTGAGTTAACTTCTTTAAGGCTCTTATTTGGCTGAATTGACTTATTTTTGGGATAAGTACCTAAAAATGGCAATCACATGAAATTAGTCTAAAACGGGAAAGTAAGATAGATAAAGGTCCTAGAATGCTCAATCTTAAGGGGTTTAAATGCGTATTTTTCAGCGTTCATCATCACCCACTCACGACCATATAGAGATTATAGACTCTGAGTCCACACCCTCGTCTTCCCCTACTTTTATTAGGGTTCCTCCTCCTCGGGTTTCTAACCCTCTCGAATCTTCAAACGATTCGACCATGTGAATGGGTGATTCCCTACCCCAAGCAGAAGTATCCACTTCTGGTGATTCCCTACCCCAAGCAGAGAGAGAAATGATTCTATCCGTACAGCGTATCAAGTTCACCATTGGCTCTGTAATCGAAGAATTTGAAATCCCCGAGGGGGTGAAGGTTGTTGAATACCCAAAGAAGTCAGATTTCAATTCAGGCGAGGGTGTTTGAGAGAATGAATTGCTTTGGTCAATTGGACACCTTCATGCTCTTCACTTTCCTCTTCACCCCTTCTATCATTTGGTCTTTAATAAGTTAGGTTTTGCCCCTCTTCAAGTAAACCCTAACTTTCTTCGAATAGTCTCGGCTTTTCTTGTTCGCTGAAGGCTAGAGAGTCTTAATTTCACTCTTGCTGACCTGCTGATTACTTACACTATCTCCAGACATGGGACTAAGCTTGGCCGTTATTATTTTACTTCCTCTCTTCAACAAAGGATATGCATAGACCTCCCTTCTTCCGAGTAGAGATGGAAGGAGAGGATGATTATTGTTAAGGGGAATTAGTCTGTGTCTCAATCGAATAAACTCCCCATTCCTCACAAATTCGGGACATTAGGTATAAAATGTTCTCCCTCCCTTCATAACAAGTGCTCTGGTTGCTTCCCATGTCAAGTTTTACTTTTTCGTTACACTTACGAATTTCTTGGTGTTTTTTTCAACTACATTCCCCTCTTCTGCAGCTAAGAAAAAACTTTCTTTTCTCAAAAAACAATTCTGGAATGAACCCCCTTCTGTTGAGGATCTATTTTCTTCATCCAACCTTAAGGAAATCACTTCCAATGCTGCAGCTGCTGATCTTATGGATCTATCACTCCCCTCCTTCGACAACTTCCCTTTAACTGATGAAGAGAGAAAGAGAGCTGAAGCTCTTAAAAAGAAGGCTACAGAGAGTGAGCCTCTTGTCATTGTGCACTCTACCGAGCAAGCAAAAGAGGTTGATGAGGCTCTTTTACATAAAAAGGCGAAGCTGAACCCTCCCTCAACCTCTAAGTCTAAGAGTGTTACTTACTCAAAGAGCAAGGGGAAGAAAGCTGGAGAGGTTGATCCAGAGGAGGAGGTCAGGGCATTTGTCTTAGCTGATGCTGGGGAGCCTTGGAGGCCTACTTTCTCTCGGGCTGACAAATTAGTCCTTTATTCTGGGGATTCAGTTATTACTGACCCCTTTGCAGCTTTAGCTGTCGCCCGAGGGGTATGGATGCCTAAGGACGAGGAGATAATAGGAAGAATCAGGTTGGAACAGCTTCTTCCTTCAGCTCTATTTCGTACTGTTGAGGTTTGATAAGCGCCGAATATTATATATTCAAGCGCCCTAAATTGCATTAGTAAAGTCTGTTGTATGTTAATTTATGTAGATTATCTTCATTTCTATGTTTTTATGCATTTTCAGGTTCATTGGCCAAAATGGAACAAGAATAAGGCCTTGTGGAATCTTGAGCAACAAAAGGTGCCAATGCTGAATTCTGGCAGCAGTAGAACCTGGACTTTGCTCGCCATTTTGACCTTCCAAACTCGAGAACTGGACTTCCCTCATAACATGAAAGATTTATAGCTCTGAATCATCTTTCTAAATCTTCAAACGGTTTGTCATTCGGAGCTCGGAGCAGAGAGTTATGGCCTTGTTACCAGAGGTGCGCAGAACTGCCTGGCAGCAATGAAATTCTGCCTTGATCTTCATTTACGACCAACCATCCTTGAGAATTGGATCTCCACCAAAACATAAAATATTTAGAGCTCTGAATTATCTTTCTAAATCTTCAAACGGTTCATCATTCGGAGTTCGGAGCGCAAAGTTATGGCTGTTTAACCGAAGTAGGTCTGGGCGGAGCAAGGCAAGAATGGAGCATTCTGCTCCAATTTCGAGTGCTCGAGCCCTTATTTCGAGTGCTCGAACTTAGGGCAGAATTGCATCCGGAAATGGCCCATTTTCAGCCACTTGCATCTTGGGTTCCTCAATTCTAATTTCCCTCTTTAATGGTTGGTTGGAGATGTTGGTTGGTGGGGGTTTCTAGAGCCTTATCTCTAGAAGATAAGAGGGGGAAGCCACACAATAGGATAGAGCTTCATTTTACAAGATTAGAGGAGAGAGAAGAGAGCAAGAAAGGTGTGTTCTTGGAGCTAGAAGAGGGGAGCTCGAAAATGGAGGTCAAGGCTTTGCTTCCTCCTTCCTCTAGTGCATCAATGGGTAACTAACTCCCTTCTAAGGAGGTGATGAAACTCCTTCTTGTAAGCATGTCTTGTTTTTGATTTACATTTGGGGATGTAATGTATATATATGACCTTTCCATGAACTAGAGCTTTATTTGATGTGAAGAGCTTCAATGTCTATTAATGATCATTTTGAGTTTAAGATCTTGTCTTAAGATTGTCTCCTCTTATGATTATTTTGCTTCCATTTTCATAGTGACAATGAAGATGAGTTTATGGAAATGTTTTTATTGGCATGATGCTTGGGAAATTTGATAGTCTATAGCTTAGGGTTCTCTTTTGATAGATTATTCTTGATTCCTAATGTCATGTGCTTCTACTATGTGATTAAGGGCTTGATAACTCTATGCTTAGTGAGTATGTCTAAGGTTGCAACCTAGTTTAGGTAACCAAAACATGCAATACTTTGATAAGTTATTCTTTCCTATTGATTTCATAAAAATTCTTGAAGGTAATGTAGCAATTTTATGTTGTTGCATTTCATGGTTTTATGTATATATTATTCCCCAAGTAAATCATGTATTAACATGCTTATGGATAGGTAGTGGATTCACTTCCCTAGCCCTCTCTACCTAGATCTCCTTCCTTTACATTTACTAGCATTCTTGTTTTATGCACACTTCAATTACTAGCTTAGTGACAAACCAATCAACAACTCCTTATTACACCTTATCATTCTTAAATAACTCTAGATACTTAGGTTGCCTTAAGACTAGCACAGTCCCAGTGGTTCGACTTACCCGACCAATAGCCCTATTTTACAATGATTCGTGCTATTGCGAAGGTTGATGTTAATTGACCAACCGATCAATTTTTGGCGCCGTTGCCGGGGACTGCAAACGGTTTAGCAACCGAAGTTTCTAGGGTTAAATTTAGTTTGATTGTGAATATTCCTTGTGTGTTTTGACCACCTTTGTGTTTTAAGTGTTGTAAGATTCTAGGGACTCGAAGCTCGCCGTGGGAATGCTAGCAAATTGTAAGTCTAGAGGACCCCAGGTAAGTCTCGTGACTTCTAGTTTCGAATTGTGAATATCGTGCATGTGTTAAGCTTAGAAGTAATTAAATTGTAAGCCCTTGTCGAGGCTATTTCAATTGTTTTAAATTTCGTATTCAAGCATTGGTCCTTGTCGTGGCCATTTACATTTTTTGTCTTGATAATTGAGGAGAATGGGAACATTGTATGTGGAGGTTATGGTGATGAAGTGTTGTGTTGATTGCTTTGTGTGTTGTTGAATTACTCCTAGATGGAGAATAGTTATCTTCCAACTCAATTCTACACACCTCATGAGTTTTGTGCTTTTTGCTCTAGTAATACACATCATACAAGAGATTGTCTTCCAACGAGACAATTCTCGGACTTCTATCTAGAGCAACCAAATGAAAATTTCTTTGAACCGGGTAGTGATCCATACTTCAATGGTTATAACTCGGGTTGGGGAGACCAACAAAACTTCTTGTGGCATGACATAGGAAATTCAACCCCACAATCTCATATGCAACCTTTTCAACCCAATGATCATCCTTTCCCGCCCTCTTCTCCTTTTCCACCGTCTCCATTGGATGAGCTAATTGCTGCCAATGAACAAATGATGGAGTCTTTCCACACGCAAATGATGGAGTCCAATAAGCAAATGTTGGATGACATTGTTGGCATGCAATCCACTACTCATTCTCATTCCCAAGTTAGTGCAATGATAGATGACCAAATATCTCAATTTCAACAAAGGATTAATGCTAAAAATCATGAAGAGGAGGAAACATTTTCATTTGAATTTATGGCCAATCCAAAAGAAAATTCTATGAATGATGAGATTACTCCTAGTAACTTTCATCATGAGAATGATCAAGTGGTTATTACATGTGAAAATGATGAAATGGTGGTGGAAGATCAAATTGTTGCCCCACATCAAAATGAAGCAATTGTGGCTCAAAATGGGAAAAATAATGATGTAGAGATTGTCTACCCTACTCCAAAACAGCCCCTACATAATCCTTTGCTTGATACACCTCCTTCAATGGAGGATCCTCTAGAAGCTTGTTTGGCTCATTTCAATTGTGAGGATTTTAATGTTGACAATTCCATTTCGGAGGTGAATTCTTTGCTTAATATTCATCCACCTATTCATTCTCTTCCTTGGTCAACATCAAATGTATCTCTTTCTTGGGAGCTTGCATCTCATCCCATTCCCTCACTTGAGTTGTCTCAAGTTGTTGAGCCCGAACCGCCGGATAAGTGTGAGGAGGATGTTGAAATTTTGAAGGATAAGTTGTCGAGCATTCCCGTGCTCAATATGACCCTTCAAAAGCCTTTGCTAGGTGCACTCTCACCTACTCCATCTTCCTATAATCCAAATAAGCCCCATAATCCAAAGTTCTTCATTGAGGATGAAGAGTGGATTGAGGTCTTTCCATTACCTCTTTCCAACTTTTGTCTTCAAGCTCTTTTTCTTCCGCTTCCAAAATAACTTTCTTATTTAGGGAAGCTTGAATCTCTTGAGAGACATGGTATAGGGTGATGAGGACCAACTTGATCTCGATGCGTCTAGCTATCGACGTTAAATTTAGCACTCATGGGAAGCAATTCTTCCAATTTCCATGCTTCCCTTGTCTTCAATTGCTCGTGCCTTGAAATTTTCTGGGAAACGGTTTAGAAAAGCCAAAAGTTTAATTTTTCTGGAAATATTTTTAGTTGTGTTCCACAATTTTAGACTGGCCTCTTAGATTATCTCAATTCTCACTTTCATTCCTGGAAGTTTCTATCTTAATGCATTAACATGATTCTTGCAAACTTTGAGAATTTTCTCAAAATCATCCATGTATTGGAGAGATTGTATGCAATTTAAAAATTTTCTTAATTTCATCCAGGCATTAGAAGAGAGGTTAAGCAATTTAAAAAAAAAAATTTCCAGAAATTTTCCATGCATGGCTTGAATTGAAGCTGCTGCTTGCAATGATTTTTCAATGCATGGGAATGACATGAAAAATCTTTCCATGCATAGGAATGGCATGCAAAGTTTTCAAAATTTTCCTAAAAATCTATCCATGCATTGGATTGGAATAGCATGCAAAGTTTCCAATGATTTTCCAATACAAAGTCTCCATTTCTTCCCATGCATGCCAAGCTTGAAAATTTCATTTTTGAGAAATTCATCCATTTTACATCATGTTACAATGTATCAAGCTTGGAAAATTTTCCATTGGCATAATGTTGCAATTGTTCAAAAAAATCCTTCCCAGTGATTTCATCCGCCTAGCATGCTCACTGCCTCCAGTTCGAGGGCTCTAGCACCCATTCCGAGTGCTCAGCATTTCATCTCATAAGCCTCCTCATTTTCCCGAGCTTACTGATCCAATTTCGAGCAATCTACCTTCCCTGTCGAGTGCTCATTGCTGCCTCCAATCTTGCATGCACCACTGTCCTGATTTCGAGCATTCAAGATCCAAGTTAGAGTGCTCGCAGCTGCACACCAATTTCAGCCCATCATTCGCAGCTACTGCCTCTATTTCGAGCCCTCGAATCCCAATTTTGAGTGCTCGAACCTCCTCCACATCTTGCCAATCTCTCTGCCCCAAGCTCGAGCACTCTAGCTCCCATTTGGAGTGCTCGAGCCTAGCCAACATGCCCACCATGCAACAAACCAAGCAACCTTCCCATCATCAACCAACCTCTTCACCCCATCCTCTCCACCAACCTCCAACCAACCCACAACCCCTTCACCTCACCATCTCTCCCATTCTCGGCAACCCAGCAACCACCACCCCTTAACCTTAAACCTTCTCTCTCTCTCAAACCAAGTTTCCACCATGCAGCTTCCCTCCCTCACTCACTGCATGTCCTTCGAGCACTCGAAGAACCCATTTCGAGTGCTCGAATTTCTTACCACCCATCTCCTCGAACCCCCCTCTCAACCTCACCCGAGCCCTCTCACTTCCCTCTTGAGTGCTCGAGCTTGTTTGAAGCTCACACCCGAACTCACTGCCAAGACTTCGAGCACTCGAGGTCCCATTTCGAGTGCTCGAAGTGTGAACCAACTTCTCTTCCTCCCTCACCCGAGCCCTCATCTCTCACAACTCACCTCACCAAACCATCACCCTTACCACCTCTCGGCATCAACCATCTTCCCCATCTCCCTCACCTGCAAACCACCAACTCAACCTCAACCCCACACACCCCCCTCCTCCCTCTCGGCAACTCCTCAACCAACCCACATCAACCCACACCCATGCATGCACAACCATGCATGCACAACCTTCATCTCAAACGCATCAACCTCACCTCATCATTCTCAACCCGCATCTCACCTCCCAAACCAACCACCATCCCTCTCGGCCTCACACCATTCAACCACCATCAACCTCACTTCACCACCCTCATCTCATCCCACCATGCATGCAACCCATAACTCAACCAACACCATTCCCTCAACCTCATGCCTGCCCAAAACCATCTCTCTCTCTCGGCACTTTCATGCAACTTGCATGCACCTCACAACCAACTCCAACCACCATGCAACCCAACCTCCATCAACCATGTTCCCACGTCCTCCATGCATAACCACCTTCCTCACCCCTCAAAAACCCACCATCCACCACCCTCACTCTCGCCAACCCAAACCCACCCCTCTCTGCCAATTTCTAGAGCACTCGACCCCAAGTTTCGAGTGCTCGCCATTGCCCGGGCTCTCTCATGCCAACCAGCCGAGGCCACTGCCCCCATTTCGAGCACTCGACGGCACCCTTCGAGTGCTCGAACCAAGCCTCTCTCTCCCTCCCTTTTAAAACCCCAGCCCACCACTCTCACTCAACCTCATCTCCTCTCCTCGGCTGCCAACCCCTCTCCTCCACCAACTTCACAACCTAACCACCCTCAACCTCACCACCCCATGCAAACCCACCTTCACCTCCTCCACCTTTTTCCCCACTCTCCTCTAACCCAAGCACCATCATCAACCTCCCACCCATCCCCACCATTTATCCCACGCACACAGGGCCTTTGGTTCTCCATTGTTGGGTAAGTGTCTAACCCTCTTTTTCTTTTAATTTTTGATCAATAGAGGATGGGATTGCTTGTGGGAAGGATTTGTGATTGTTTGGGAGTTGTGTATTGCATTTGCAGGGCCAAATTTTTGGATTTTCTCATCTCTAATCAACCTTTGGCGCTCTTCCTTTTTGTCTTGCACACCACGTGTTTGACGAATTGCCTAAGCCAACTTCATCTCTCTAAATGCACGGCTTTTGGCACTTTTTGGTTTTGCATTTTAAACTTATGACTCATGTGTGCCAATTTGTTTTTTGTACGGATTTTTACCTTGCAATAACATTCGTCTTAGTGTTTTCATTTCCGTTTTAATTTTTCTTAAGAGTCCTATGCTTTTACCTGTGTCTATTAGTGCTGTTTTGACAGGTCTTCCTGTCCAAGTTTGGGGGACGCGTTTGCGCATTCACATCGATGGATATTTTTGCATTCGTCACTCCACTTGGTAATATTATTCTTTTACCTTCTTTGCTCTTATTTTGTTTAGCTTGTCTTCACACATTGAGGACAATGTGACATTCAAGTTTGGGGGTGCAATAGGACATTTTTGGTTTTGCATTTAGACATTTTTGGTTTTGCATTTTTGCTAAGCAATGATAATGGAATTTGAAACTTGCTGGAGATGAAAGCATATGTTTAAAACTTTGTGTATAGAAGCAGCTGATATTTTTGAAAATAAAGAAAATTTGAGTTGAAATGATCATGTAGATTCAAATTAGTCTGTATAAATGTCTCAATTAAATTCTCGCTGGATTTGACACTCTTTTAAGCTTCACAATGCACAGATGCACATTGGAAACTTAACTGTGAGGCATGCAACTTGATCGACCTTGACCTTGGCCTAGTTAATTTGATTTGATGAACCTGATAGATGAATATCTTTGGCATGATTTAAGTTGTTTAAAAAAAAAAAAAAAAAAAAAAAAAAAAAAAAACTGAAAAGGAAAGAAAATAATGACCAGTTGACGTTCGTAGCCTTTCCAACTCGAGCTATTAAGCCCTAGGAGTGTCTCTACACTTAACACCCTAAAGCCATCTGGTTTGGGAGTTGTTGGCCTAACGCTTGCTACAAGGGTTGGTTAGAAAGCTTAAGGGACTTAAACATTGCACGGTCATTCAAAAAAAAAAATAAATAAACTGGTAATAAACATGGTTCGTTGGAGTTCGTAGCCTTTCCAACTTGAGCTATTAAGCCCTATGGAGTGTCTCTACACTTAACACCCTAAAGCCATCTGGTTTGGGAGTTGTTGGCCTAACGCTTGCTACAAGGGTTGGTTAGAAAGCTTAAGGGACTTCAGCATTGCACAACCATTCTATGTTTCGCTTGAGTTACAATAAATTGTCAACAAGCAATAAAAGTTGTCTTGTAAATAAAATCATGCCTTAGGGACCTCATTTAAAGGGGAATTCAATGATTTGAAAACTTGTGCTTTGGAATTGGAAAAGAAAGTAAAAGCCGCATGTTGAGAATCCAATTCACTTTCATTGAAGCTAGAGTTGATTTCCATTCAAGAGATGATAATTGAGTTATTTATATAGACTTTGATGTTGATGCATATATGTGGAAATGTATTTAGCCAATTTTTATATCAATGCTTCATATATGCAAGGTAGTTTTCCCAATGACCCCATCTCCAGTTTTTGTCTGTTTCAAGTTGTATTTGAGCTATGTATCTATCTCATTTTACCATGGATGATATTTTTGTAGTAGCATGCCCATGGTTGTCTTTTCATTGAAGTATTCATTGTAGTTTTGCTAAGGGACTAGCAAAATGTAAGTTTGGGGGTGTGATAAGCGCCGAATATTATATATTCAAGCGCCCTAAATTGCATTAGTAAAGTCCGTTGTATGTTAATTTATGTAGATTATCTTCATTTCTATGTTTTTATGCATTTTCAGGTTCATTGGCCAAAATGGAACAAGAATAAGGCCTTGTGGAATCTTGAGCAACAAAAGGTGCCAATGCTGAATTCTGGCAGCAGTAGAACCTGGACTTTGCTCGCCATTTTGACCTTCCAAACTCGAGAACTGGACTTCCCTCATAACATGAAAGATTTATAGCTCTGAATCAGCTTTCCAAATCTTCAAACGGTTTGTCATTCGGAGCTCGGAGCAGAGAGTTATGGCCTTGTTACCAGAGGTGCGCAGAACTGCCTGGCAGCAATGAAATTCTGCCTTGATCTTCATTTTCGACCAACCATCCTTGAGAATTGGATCTCCACCAAAACATAAAATATTTAGAGCTCTGAATTATCTTTCTAAATCTTCAAACGGTTCATCATTCGGAGTTCGGAGCGCAAAGTTATGGCTGTTTAACCGAAGTAGGTCTGGGCGGAGCAAGGCAAGAATGGAGCATTCTGCTCCAATTTCGAGTGCTCGAGCCCTTATTTCGAGTGCTCGAACTTAGGGCAGAATTGCATCCGGAAATGGCCCATTTTCAGCCACTTGCATCTTGGGTTCCTCAATTCTAATTTCCCTCTTTAATGGTTGGTTGGAGATGTTGGTTGGTGGGGGTTTCTAGAGCCTTATCTCTAGAAGATAAGAGGGGGAAGCCACACAATAGGATAGAGCTTCATTTTACAAGATTAGAGGAGAGAGAAGAGAGCAAGAAAGGTGTGTTCTTGGAGCTAGAAGAGGGGAGCTCGAAAATGGAGGTCAAGGCTTTGCTTCCTCCTTCCTCTAGTGCATCAATGGGTAACTAACTCCCTTCTAAGGAGGTGATGAAACTCCTTCTTGTAAGCATGTCTTGTTTTTGATTTACATTTGGGGATGTAATGTATATATATGACCTTTCCATGAACTAGAGCTTTATTTGATGTGAAGAGCTTCAATGTCTATTAATGATCATTTTGAGTTTAAGATCTTGTCTTAAGATTGTCTCCTCTTATGATTATTTTGCTTCCATTTTCATAGTGACAATGAAGATGAGTTTATGGAAATGTTTTTATTGGCATGATGCTTGGGAAATTTGATAGTCTATAGCTTAGGGTTCTCTTTTGATAGATTATTCTTGATTCCTAATGTCATGTGCTTCTACTATGTGATTAAGGGCTTGATAACTCTATGCTTAGTGAGTATGTCTAAGGTTGCAACCTAGTTTAGGTAACCAAAACATGCAATACTTTGATAAGTTATTCTTTCCTATTGATTTCATAAAAATTCTTGAAGGTAATGTAGCAATTTTATGTTGTTGCATTTCATGGTTTTATGTATATATTATTCCCCAAGTAAATCATGTATTAACATGCTTATGGATAGGTAGTGGATTCACTTCCCTAGCCCTCTCTACCTAGATCTCCTTCCTTTACATTTACTAGCATTCTTGTTTTATGCACACTTCAATTACTAGCTTAGTGACAAACCAATCAACAACTCCTTATTACACCTTATCATTCTTAAATAACTCTAGATACTTAGGTTGCCTTAAGACTAGCACAGTCCCAGTGGTTCGACTTACCCGACCAATAGCCCTATTTTACAATGATTCGTGCTATTGCGAAGGTTGATGTTAATTGACCAACCGATCAAGGTTTGTTTCCTTTCTTCATTATTCTCTTTACTTTTCTTTCTATCTTACTCATGTCATTGTGATTATGTAAAGCCTATACCACACCATGGCCCTATATGCGACTGCTGAAGCTCAGGCCCTATCTATCAAGAAATTGGAAAGGGACCTTACTTCTGCTGAAAAGAAGGCTTCTAATGCAGCTTTGGATGTCAAAATAGCCTATGAGGCGAGAGACGTTCAGAAAAACCGCTTAGCAGAATCTGTATCCAAGGTGGATGCACTAGAGGCTAAGAACCGGTGCTTGAAGGATGTAATTGATACCTACATTGTTGCTAGGAAACAGATGCAAGAACGCTACTCTACCTTGGTGCATTTATCCAGCGCAAAGGCCTTCCAGTTCAGCTTTAACCAGGGCTCAGGTGACAAACTAAAGGACCCAGAGGCTTTTGATATTGATATGAAGGTGTCCTTCCCTTATGCTGAGGGTCCAAAGGCCCAAGAAGCTGAGGTGTTATTCACTAAGATAGTGAAGTCTCATCAAGAGAATCCTCTAGTTCCAAGTTTGTCAGCTCCTTCATCTTCAAGCACATTAATTCCTCCAGCCTCAAGCCCAAATGTGGTGGATGATTTTGATTCTGCTCCTTTTAAACCCAAAAGGAAGTGAACTTGTATAATAATTTCTTTAAAATAATATATTTCTTGCTTGTAGACAGTAACTATTATAATTTTTATATTTACTTTAGAAAATTTGCTTATCTATGAATATTTCTGAACTGCATATATTTTCTGAGCAATTTTTCTTTCCATTGAGAAAGATTCCTTTTCCCTAGAAACTTTGGA
This sequence comes from Cornus florida, assembly GCF_030987335.1. Taxonomy (NCBI): domain Eukaryota; kingdom Viridiplantae; phylum Streptophyta; class Magnoliopsida; order Cornales; family Cornaceae; genus Cornus; species Cornus florida. Next base: position 51,418,920 of record NW_026775574.1, on the reverse strand, counting down.
CTCCTTATGGTCCGAAGCAAAAGCAGGGAGGATAGTAAGAAGGGAACTCCTATAACAGTTCGGTCACTAACCGAGGATTATTCTGCCACTTAGTGGCCTAACCACCAAGGGAACCCTTCTTGCCATTGACTTATATGGAATGGGTATATCAATACTTGATTTTTCTTATATAATTTCGATGTGGGACGAATTACTTGACTGTCCTAGTAACTGTCTTGACCAAATATATTAAGTTTGAGAGTAGAATGCCAAGAATATCAACCTTCACTTAGGTTTTGGCTCATCTGGGTTTTGACCCATTTATGTTATTCAAACTCTTAGCGTTCGAAGCTTGAGGTTCCTTGCCTTAGAGGATTATTTGTTAATTTCTTCGGATGCATGGGTCCGAGGATTCAAAAGTGAAGGAAGGCCAAGGAAAAGAGTGACAGTGACCTAGTCAGATTCCCAAATGTTTGGTTGGGGTCCCTTATTTCACAGACACTCCTTCATTGGTGTTTAATCGTAATACAATTTGGTTATATCAACCATCCCTACTTCTTATTTCTATTCGATGTGGGATAAATTGCCTAAAGGATTTAGCCAAGTTTCTCAGCCTAGAGGAAATAACACCATGGTTATGTGCTTTGATACCCTCGGACTCTTGGGGTCCGAAGCATGTAGTTCATCGGTAATAGTGTATGCTTTGATACCCTCGGACTCTTGGGGTCCGAAACGTGTAGTTCCTCGACAATAGTGTATGCCTTAGAGGAATATTTGATGACTTTAGACTCCTGGGGTCTGAAGCATGTAATTCCTCGGCAATAATGTATGCCTTAGAGGAATATTTGACGACTTCGGACTCTTGGGGTCCAAAGCACAGAGTCCCTCGGCAATAGTGTATGCTTTAGAGGATTATTATTGATGCCCTCAGACGCTTGAGGTTCGAAGATTTTTAAAGAGGAAGAAGTCATGAAAACGAGTCACCGAGACTATGTAATTTGTAATTGGAAGTCTATTCGTCTCGGACACTTGTTTTATGGCATTTATTTATAATATGATATAGTTATATTAACTATGCACTCTTTTTATTTTTAGTCGATGTGGGACAAAAATAGAGTTTGCATTTTGGGCCAAGAATTCTGGGCTTCAAAAAAGAGAATTATTGTAAAGAATGCCCGCTAGTACTAAGGCTTTAAACACACTTCGTGTTGGGCCATTTTTATTACCAGTATGCCCATTTTGTAATATGTTTAAGTACTTTAACTGTTCCTTATCTAAAGGAATGTTTAAAGTTATTTTTTATTGATGTGGGATCAAAACAGAATTAATGTTTTGGCCAAATACTTTTGGGCTTTGTGTAAAATATGGGGGAAAATATTGCAAAGCGTGTCCTTTGGATATAGGGCCTGAGAATGACACGTGGGCCGCCCTATTGTCCAATGGGTACTCTTTGCAATATACTTATATGCTAAAGTACGTCCCTATTTAAAAGGAATTGTAGCATTACATTTTGCCGATGTGGGACAAAAAAAAAAATTTCTCTTTTTCGTAATATCAATAGTAGGGTATCTATTTTGCCCCCTATGACAAAAAAGAAAATAGTAATGAATAATATCCTACATCAAATAACAAAGAATCAACAAACACCAACATATTTGTGGGGATTGAATTGCCACATGTTGTAATGATGATCATTGGATACACGGGTCTATTAACCGTTTATGTATCCAATGCTCGTCCACATCATGAGTTTACAAAAAAGGATGTAAAAAGATGTAGAGAATAAGAAACTTTATTATATGGGCCATAAACAACCTTATTTGTATAAAGAGAAATTGACGATATTGTCTAATGATAGTACCTTTTGAGGTGTATTGCATTCCATGAGCGTACAATCACTCGCCCATCAACTTCAGCTAACCTGTAAACGCCCTTCCCTACTACTTCTGTTATTCAGTAGGGTCCAGTCCAATTGGGTTGCAATTTCTTCACGTGTGTCATATCTTGCTTCAGCACCCAATCTCCTACTACAAAGCTCCTGAACCTGACTATCTTACTGTAATTATTTCGCAACTTTTGTTGATATAAAGCAAGCCTAATGGCGGCAGCATCCTTTTTTTCTTCCAAGAGGTCAAGGCTATGCTCGAGCTGCTGATCATTGTTCCCTTCGAGCAACAAATGTGTTCGAAGAGTTGGGATAGCCGATTCCGTGGGGATGACAGCTTCGGACCCATAAGCCATTGCAAAGGGGTTTTCCCTTGTTTGCTGGTGTGGGGTGGTTCGGTATGCCCAAAGTACCTTAGGCAGATTCTCGTACCACTTTGACTTGAGCTGCTCCAACTTTTTCTTCAGACAATTGAAGATGGTTCGATTAGTTATTTCAGCCTGCCAATTCCCTTATGGGTGGCTAACCGCAGCTAACTTCTGCCGAATTCTATGTTCGGCAAAGAACTTTCTTGTACTTCTATTTTCCAAGTTCTTGCCATTATCCATCATGATGACCTTCGGCACTCCGAATCGGTAAATTATGTTGCTCCATAAAAAACTCTTCACTTGCTCATGAGTCACACTTGAATAAGCCTCTACTTCTACCCACTTTGTGAAGTAATCCGTGGCTAGTAACACGTATTCCTTTTGATCCACAGCTTTGGGTAGAGGTCCGACCATATCAATCCCCTATTATGCAAATGGCCATGGGTTTGCCATTACATATAGATCTTTAGCTGGTTGATGTTTCATTGGACCGTCCTGTTGACATTTGTCGCATCATCGGGCATACTCCTTGGCATTCCGAGACAAGTACGGCCAGAAGTAACCTCGAGTTAAGACCTTATGTGCGAGGGATAGTCCGCCGAAATGGTTGCCACAATTTCCCTTATGGACTTGCTTCAATATTTCGACGGCCTCAGTGGGGCTTAAGCACTTCAAATAAGAACCTAAGAATGAATTTCTATATAGTTGGTTATTAATAATTGAATATTTGGTTACGGCGAACCTTATTTTCTGTGCCTCTGCTTTCTGGTTCGAAAGGGTCCCGTGTTTGAGATAACTCTCCAATGGGTCCATCCAACATGGTTCTCGGGGAATGATGAGCACTGAAAAGTGCGCATTTAAAGCCCTTAAGCTTGAGTATTCTAGGACCTTTATCTATCTTATTTCTCCATTTTATACTAATTTCATGTATTTCCTTTTTTAGGTCAATAAAGTTAAAACGAGCTAAAAAAAGTATCTTAAGGCCTTTCTGAAGTCAAACAAAGTCTTAGTGAGAATTTAGAGCAAAAGGTAGTTGATTTGGAGCAAAAAGAGGCTGATGCTGAAAAGCTGCCAAGTGAGATCGATCGTGAGATCAATTGAAGAAAAGTTAGATCGATCAAACTCTAATCAATTGAACTTTTCTGAGATCAATCGAACTGTTCGCGAAAGTTATTAAAAAGCAGATCTGAAGCTCATTTCGAACGAACTCGAGCAGAGCTTCAAAGAAGAGATTTTAGGGCCGAGTTCTCACATATTTGGGCTCCTAAAGCCTTGTATATAAGAGGGATTCAACCATTTTTGTTGAGAGATACATATTTTTCATTGTAATTTCTATATTTTCATTACTTTCTCTCTCTAGAAAGTTAGAGATTAGGGTTAGAAGAGAAGAGGGAAGTGGAGGCACATCTCAAGAACACATCTCTAGATCCATTCACTCTCTCTCTCTAGAGCTTCAAAGAAGAAGAAGAAAAAGATGGAGTTATGTTTGGAGCTTACCCTTGAGGGTTTCATGACTACATCTACCTCCTCCATGATTAGCTAGATCTACACTTAGGGCTTGGATGAGCCCTAAGTCTTATGTAATCTAAACCCTTGTATTTCTATTTTTGGGGATTTATATATATTGTTGTGATTAGTGTTCTAGCCTTGTGAATTTAATGAATCTTGGTATATTTCTATGATTTCTATGGTTTAATTCTTCCTATTAATTCTCTAGTTTATTTACATGTCTATGTGTGACTAAATTAGGAATTATTTATTACATGATTCATATGGATTAATTCTTTCTATTGATTCTCTATTTGATTACATGTTGTCTTATGTGTGATTATTTGGGAATTGATCTCTACACTAGATTCTCTATATTGGTTGCATGTCTATGTGTGATTAATTAAGGATTTAGTGATGGCTAAGCATGTGTTTTCATTGAATGGGTTTGTCAATTAATTTGATGGATTATACTTATGCTTGATGGGTTATTCTACAATTTAATTCATGCTTGTAGGTAGGTAAACAATCTATACTTGATTTGATATTCCATGGCTTATTATTGCAAATTTCATGATTCTCTAGATTGATGTGTGCTACAATTGTGACTAGTTTGATGGGTCATGCTTAGATTTGATGGGTTGTTCTATACTAAGTTTATTTGTTGGTTAGGTAAACAATTTATACATGAATTTGATGGTCTATGCTTAATATTGCAATTGGTAGTCGCATTTTGTTCACAATAATGTATTGCCCATTAATGGAAAGCAAGTGGTTAATTACATGAGCTTAGTGGTGATTCCAACACCCTAAGTCCTCTCTTCATATCTCTTAAACCCCTATCTCTCACTAGTTTACCTTAATTGCATTTTAATTTCATTGTACCTTAGTTTAATCAAACCAATATCTCTCTTTGCAATCTTTTGTTACGCTAGAGTTGAAGTTAAATTCCAACACGTATAATCCCTTGGGACGATCCCTACTCACTCTTACTACGTTAGTAGTAGTGGTGGTAGTGGTTTTTATAAATTTAAATTTGACCTAGAAAGGCTTTTCTTGAACCGCACATTCACTACATTATTTTGGCGTATAGGAACGGCTGTCGTCAAATTTTGGCGCTGTTGCCGAGGATTACTGGTTTTGTTGGAATTAGACTAGACAATAGTGTTCATTAAATTGCTTCTATTTTTATTTTATTTTGCATTGTATATTCTTTTCTCATTCTTGATATTATTTGTTCAATTAGGTACTTGACTACAAGGAAGGCAAACTTTGGAACTTGAAGCAATTGTTAGAGCTTAAAACTAACATTAAAATTTGAAGTTGCTTAAGGACCTTTGTGAGCAATTCTTGGAACTCTTGTCTTTTAATTGTTTCACTTCTTTACGTGTTTGTGATAGCTATTGTTGAGGCTAATTTTATTGCTTAAATTTTTGTCCAAGCGTCGGCCCGTGTGGAGGCCATTATTTGTTGCATTTGGATTTTAATTGTGAATGGAGGAATTGTTTGATCCAAGTTTGGGGGGAAATTACATTCCTTCAACTTATGTCCCTCCACCATATTTTGATCCTTATGAGGTTGAGTCCAATTCATTTCAACATGCATCATCTTATTATAGACTTGACTATTCTCATTATCCTTCTTGTGACTATTACCCTCCCCCACTATTTTATAAAAAACCGAATTCACCACATTCTAGGTACTCACCCGGATTTGAAGAAAAAGTATTAGCTTTACTTGATGTACATATTTCACAAACTCCACTTATTAATTCTCATTCTCAAACGTTAGCCAAGTTAGAAGCTCAAGTTGAGCAAATTGCAAGTACTCTTTCTCGTCAAAAGGAGGAGGAAGAGGCAATTGAAAAAATGGCAAGAATTTCAATTTATATACATGAGGATAAGGAGAGTGAGGAAGAAGTAGCAAGTGAGCTAATGCCTAGCACTCTATCTTGTATAGAGGAGGAAGTAGCAAGTGAGTTACTGGCTAATCCAATAGAGCATAACATGATTAATGAGGATTTTCCTTGTTTTGATTATAATTTTATCTTGGCCATTGATGCTTTAAAGAATGAGGAGATATTGACCACTATAGAGGTACGAGAGAAGGAGGATGAACTTGTTGAAGAGAACCTTCCTTCTATTCTCTCCAAGGACCCTCTTGAGGAGTGCCTTTTGTAAATGTATGAAAATTATGGTTGATAAGCGCTGAATATTGCATATTCAAGCGCCCTTATTTGCATTAGTTAAGTCCATTATTTGATTATTTTATATAGATTATCTTCATTTGCATATTTTTATATATTTTCAGGTTTGTTTCCCAAAAAGGAATAAAAATGATGTTTTGATGAGTTCTTGAATATCAAAGTGTGCAATGTTGAAGTTTATAGCTTGGCAGCAATGGAGTTTGACTTTGCTCATCATTTTTGACCCATCAAACATGAGAACTAGACTTCTATTAAAACATGGTGTACTTAGATCTTTGAATTATATTTCCAAATCATCAAACGGTTCTTCATTTGGAGTTCGGAACAGAGAGTTATGGCCTTTTTACCAAAGGTGCGCAGAATAACCTGGCAGCAGTGAAGTTCGACTTTGGTCTTCATTTTTGACCCACCAAACTTGAGAACTGGACTTCTATTAAAACATTACATACTTAGAACTTTGAGTTATCTTTCCAAATCATCAAACGGTTTGTCATTTAGAGTTTAGAGCAGGGAGTTATAGCCTTTTTACCAAAGGTGCGCAGAGCTGAGGAACACCCGCGGGCGCCCGCGAGAAACCCACGGCGCCCGCCAAAAGGGCAAGTAGCTTCGTGCATCCACGGGCGCCCGTCCTACGCCTGCGGGCGCCGGCCGTTCTACGGACCAGCAAGCATGGGCCTCCATTTTCTTCACCAAATGTTATCCCCATTTTTAGGGGATTGCTCTAATCTTGTCTAGGGCTTTTAGGACCACAAATTTGGAGTGGATGGAAGGCTAAGGTTGATATATTAGAGGCTAAAAGCATGTAAGAGGGGATATCTCTCATTTTTCAAGGTTTTAGAGAGAGAAATATTGTGAGCAAGAGGGTTTGGGTGTCTTGGGTCCTCCAAGCACGAAAATGGAGGGGGCTTTCTTCTTTTCTCCTTCTTCTCTTGCATCCATGAGCAACTAACTCCCTATCCTAGGGAGGTGATGAAGCCATTCTTTGTAAGCATGCTATAATCTTGTTTTAATTTGGGGAATGAAGTGTTTATGTAATCTTTTCATATTCTAGAGACTTACACATGTTGTAAATGTTCTTCAATTCAATAAATGATTGTGTTAAATGTATTATCTTGTCTTAGATTGTATGTTTTTATGATTATAGGGCTTACATCTCCTTAGTGAGAATGGAGATGAGAATATGAAATGATTTTAATGGCATGTTGTATGGAAGATTTGATAGTCCATAGCTTAGGGCCTCCCTTTTAATGGATTATTCTTAACTTTTGACTTCATGTGCACTTATCACACAAATTGAGGACTTTGATGGTTCATAACTTAGAAAGAATATTTCATGTTATACCTTAGTTTAGATAGATGAATTATACCAACCTTTGATAGATTATACTTAATTCTTGAATGTGTGAACTTCTTGAAGATATTGTAGTTGTCTTACATTTCTACATATCATGGTTACATGTATATTTTGTCCTCCAAGTTATTTGCAAGCAAGCATGTTTACATAGTTGATGGTGAATTCACTTCCTTAGACCTCTCTTTCTAGATTTCTTCCTCTTAAATTCCTTACATTTATTGCTTTAAGCACATTTCAATTCTAGTAACTAAGTAACAAATCAATCAAAGCTCTATACACCCTTCATCAAACTAAAAGTGATTCTAGACACCTAAGTTGCCATAAACTAGCAATCCCTATGGTTCGACTTACCTGACCAATAGCCCTATTTTACAATGATTTGTGCTATTGCAAAAAGGGTTGATTTATAATTTTAAATCGATCAGTCAATCAATGGTTTTGACCTTGAAAGCTCCATAAATGAAATAAACTTGGAAGGTAAGGAGATGGTTATTTTTGAGGAAGAGGAAAATGATGAAGAGAATGTATTTCTTATTAATCCAAATGAGTCTTTGAAAGACAATGCCTCACCAATTATCAAAGTGAATAATCATTTGAATGTGTTTCAAGAACATAACAAAGGTGCAAGGCCGCTCATCATTGATTTTATTTTCAAGACCGTGGATGAAAGGAACAATATCATCTCTTTCATTTCTTTTCAAGTCATTCTTTTGGAGGATGATTTCATTGTCATAAGTGAGGCATCAAATGAGAAAAGTGAAAAGAGAATCAATAAGGATGTTTCATATCCGGTTTTTAATTCTTTTGATTAGTGAGTTGACCCAACGTCTTGTTAGAGACGTTAAACACTAGTACTCATAGAGTTTTCAAAACTCTATTCCTCCCTCATTTCTTTTTATTTTTCGTTCTTGTGTACATTCTTTCATCCATTTTTCAATCTCTATTCTTGTTATTATCATTGGGGCTTAGCATAGGATTTTCTACACTTTCATCTCAAAATTAGGCATTTAGTGCCAGTTCGATCAATCACAAGTGTCCCTTCGATCGATCGAACCTCTCTGTAGTCAATTCTCTGCATAAATCAGCTCTCTGTGTATTGAGCGAATTTCATTTCAGATCGAGTGTTCCAAGATCGATTGAGATTTTCCTCAGATCGTTCTTCATTCCACACTTAGAAAATTTTTGGAGCTCTACATTTTCACCTCTTTGTGTATCAATCGAGCTTATCTGCAAGTTTTCACATCTTCGATCGATCGAAGTCTCTTTTAGATCGATCATCCTTCGATCGATCACAGCTTTGCCCCTTTGCCCCTTTGACTTTTTGACTTTTTCTATTTTTATTTTATTTTATTTTTCTTTTTCTTTTTCTAATATATATATATATATATATATATATATATATATATATATATATATATCTTTCTTTGCATTATTTATTTCCTTGCATTCTTACTTCTTGCATTTTTATTTACTTGCCCTTTTATTTTTATTTGTGTACATATTTGTTTTGTCTAAAAAAATTCATAAAAAATAAAAGAAAAAATAATAATTTTTCAAAGTAGCATTCCGTCTTGTTGGAGATGTTAAACTTAGCACCCATTTTGTATATTACTTGCATTTTTCATTTTTCTTTGCGCATTTCAAAAAAAAAAAAAATGAGATAGTTTTTATTTTTCATTTTTCATTATTTTGTTCTTACTTTTTGTTTTTCATATCTTGCATTGTACATATTCTTTCATTGCATTTTGCCTTCTTTATTTTTTTTATTTTTATTTTATTCATGCATTTTATTCTTTATTTTTCTTGCATTTTGTATATATTTGCTTTCATAAAATAAAAATAAAAATAGAAAAATTTGTTTCACCATTGTGCCCTTATGTTTAGTCATGCTACTTTATGGTTTATATTGGGCTTGATCTCATATCTCTCTTGTATCTTGTGCTATATTGTCTTGGAATGCATGATTCGATTATTCTTATCCCATTTGATATTTGATGTGAGCTTGCTAGTGTGGTTATTCAAATAGGTTGTTGATTCCAAGTTTGGGGAAGACGTCTTTCGAATTGGATCATTACCGAGCTTCGTGTCTCTATTACCACGGTATACTCTTTCCATCTTTTCTATTGTTCTCATTGGACATTGAGGACAATGTGTGGTTTAAGTTTGGAGGTAAGGTGTCTTTGTTGTATTCTACTTAAAGTTGAGCTTTAATTGCATGATTGAGATTTGAAATCCATGTTAGCGATGATTTTGATCTTTTGAGGACTTTACTGCTTAAAATTTAAAAATTGTTTGACTTGAGAGTCCAATACTCCTTGTATGCCTTGTGGATGCCATTTAGGAGTAAATTTTTTGAAAGATTGATATCTTGCTTGCATTTGTGGTCCACATCATCCTAATTTTGTGATTGTTTTGATATTCACTCTAGTATTCTACACTAGCACAGGCGCACACTAGCATTCGTTTGTGGGGTACATGCTTTGTTGATTATTGAATTGGTTATATCCCAATTGGGCTAGTAGTGCATTGAAAGTTTTCATCTTGATAAAAGTGGATAAGAAACCCTTTTCATTGAGTAGCCGGGATTCTAGCCTCATCAAGTACTGAATTTCTCGCGCCGAAAGGTGGAGGGCCCAAACTCTAGGTTAATAATTAAACTTGTTAAAAAAATAATAATAAAGAAAAAAAAAAGTTTTAAAAGTAATAAAAAAGTGAGGACTTCTCCCAAAAGGTGAGAAGTGGGAAATGATTAGATGGAGGTTGTTTTGATTTGTAGCCTAGTTGATTTGAGCTTATAAATCCTTAGATGGGTTTTAACACCTAATGCCCTAAAGCCATCTGGTTTGGGAGTCATTGACCTAACGCTCGACCTCATGGATCGCTAGAAAGCTTAATAGATCAACACATTGCACTATGCTTCCATCTTTGATCCCTAAAATAAATAAAAAAATAAAAAAAATTAATAAAAAAATAAATCAAGTGAAAAGAATAAGCGCACCTAGAATAATAAAGTTTTAATAAAACGTTCACTCTTTGTCTTGATGATCGGTACTAGATTTGTGTGCTAGTTTGAAGGTAAGGATGTGACCATTTCTTTCATTGACTAAGTTATCAACATATTTGATGCCGGTCCACTCAAAATAATTCTAAAGTTATTTTGATTTGCATGATCATTTTCTTGATGTGTGGAGGACCGTACTTGTTTGCTTGATGTTGAGATTTTGGGAGATTGCTTGGAAATGGTTGAAAAATTGCATACTTGAGGTAGTTTTCTCTCAATGCTTGTTTGCAATATTGGTGCCTCTTTAGTGAGAAAGAGCTTAATGTTTTTGGGTATCATTTCTGAAAACCCTCACGAGACTTCACTCATCCACTAGGGGTAACCTAGGGGTTTAAAAGGCTTGTTGCATATGCTAAATGCAATTGTGTTCCCTACGAAAATGACGTTATCCATTTATTGCTTTCTAGTTCATAGTTGTATAATTGTTCATTTCATTCCTTTATTTTGTAGTTCATTGCTAGGGACTAGCAATATTTAAGTTTGGGGGTGTGATGAGCGCTGAAAAGTACGCATTTAAACCTTAAGCTTGAGTATTTTAGGACCTTTATCTATCTTAAAATGAGCTAAAAATGGTTTCTTAAGACCCTTTTGGAGTCAAACAAAGTTTTAGTGAGAATTTGGAGCAAAATGAAGCTGATTTGGAGCAAAAAGAGGCTGATGCTGAAAAGCTGCCAAGTGAGATCGATCGTGAGATCGATAAAAAAAAAAAAGTGAGATCGATCAAACTCTGATCGATCGAACTTTTCTGAGATCGATCGAACTATTCGCAAAAGTTATTAAAAACCAGATCTGAAGCTCATTTCGAACGAACTCGGGCAGAGCTTCAAAGAAGAGATTCTAGGGCCGAGTTCTCACATATTTGGACTCCCAAAGCCTTGTATATGAGAGGGATTCAACCATTTTTGTTGAGACATTCATATTTTCCATTGTAATTTCTATATTTTTATTACTTTCTCTCTCTACAAAGTTAGAGATTAGGGTTAGAAGAGAAGATAGAAGTGGAGGCACATCTCAAGAACACATCTCTAGATCCATTCACTCTCTCTCTCTAGAGCTTCACAGAAGAAGAAGAAGAAGATGAAGCCATGTTTGGAGCTTACCCTTGAGTGTTTCATGACCACATCTACCTCCTCCATGATTGGCTAGATCTACACTTAGGGTTTGGATGAGCCCTGAGTCGTGTGTAATCTAAACCCTTGTATTTCTATTTTTAGGGATTTATATATATTGTTGTGATTAGTGTTCTAGCCTTGTGAATCTAATGAAACTTGGTATATTTCTATGATTTCTATGGTTTAATTCTTCCTATTAATTCTCTAGTTTATTTACATGTCTATGTGTGATTAAATTAGGAATTATTTCTTACAAGATTCATATGGATTAATTCTTTCTATTGATTCTCTATTTGATTATATGTTTTCTTATATGTGATTATTTGGGAATTGATCTCTACACTAGATTCTCTATATTGGTTGCATGTCTATGTGTGATTAATTACGGATTTAGTGATGGCTAAGCATGGGTTTTCATTGAATGGGTTTGTCAATTAATTTGATGGATTATACTTATGCTTGATGGGTTGTTCTACAATTTAATTCATACTTGTAGGTAGGTAGACAATCTATACTTGATTTGATATTCCATGGCTTATTATTGCAAATTCCATGATTCTCTAGATTGATGTGTGCTACAATTGTGACTAGTTTGATGGTTCATGCTTAGATTTGATGGGTTGTTCTACACTTAGTTTATTTGTTGGTTAGGTAGACAATTCATACATAAATTTAATGGTCGATGCTTAATATTGCAATTGGTAGTCGCATTTTGTTCACAATAATGTATTCCCCATTAATAGAAAGCAAGTGGTTAATTACACGAGCTTAGTGGTGATTCCAACACCCTAAGTCCTCTCTTCATATCTCTTAAACCCCTATCTCTCACTAGTTTACCTTAATTGCTTTTTAATTTCATTGTACCTTAGTTTAATCAAACTAATATCTCTCATTGCAATCTTTTGATACGCTAGAGTTGAAGTTAAATTCCAACACGTATAATTCCTTGGGACGATCCCTACTCACTCTTGCTACGTTAGTAGTAGTGGTGGTAGTGGTTTTTATGAATTTAAATTTAACCTAGAAAGTCTTTTCTTGAACCGTACATTCACTACATTATTTTGGCGTATAGGAACGGCCGTCGTCATGGAACGTCCGGGATCGCCATTATCTGCAGCTGAAGATTCATGCGAGATTCGTCTAAAGTGTCAATAGGTACTATCTAGACTAAATCCTCATCTGAGGAGGATGCCACAATTGCTAGCTTGTCCGCTTCGGAATTCTCTTCTCTCGGTACTTGTTGGAATTCGATTTGAACGAATCCACGCGTAACATTTTCTACACCCTCCTTGTATGCTTTCATTCTTTCTTTTTTAGGCTGGTACTTTCCTGTCACCTAATTCACAATGAGTTGTAAGTCACTAAAAACTTTTAGACATTTTACCTGGAGCTGGTCTGCCAACCGAAGTCCAGCTAGCAAGGCCTCATACTCGGCCTCATTGTTGGTGGCAGGAAAATTAAAGCGGATTGATTGCTGTAGCTTGGTTCCTTCGGGGGTTACAATAATGACCCCGGCTCCTGCACTGGTTTGGTTCGAGGAACCATCTACCCGAAGCTCCCATTGTGGTTCGGGGAACTCGGGTTCTTCGGGCTTATCTTCATACTCTAAAAGGAAATTGGCTAGTGCCTGTCCTTTGTGTGGCACCTTTGGTTCATAAGCTATATCGAAGAAACTAAGTTCGATTGCCCATTTGGTGATTCTTCCACATAGGTCTGGCTTGGAAAGAATAGTTCGCATAGGATAATTTATGAGGACCACAATGCGATAAGACTCGATATAGTGCCGAAGCTTTCCTTTCACATATACTAAGGCCAGTATGATCTTTTCTGCTTTGTTGTACTGTGTCTCAGTATCTGTCATCGTCACACTTGTGTAAAAGACCAGGTATTGATTCTTTCCTTCTTCTCAGATTATTACGGCACTTGTGGCTATGCTGGATATTACTAAATATATGATGAGGGTTTCACCAGGCTTTGGAGCAGACAAATTTGGAGGTTTAGTCATGTAGTACTTTAATTGAGTAAAAGCTTCTTGATGCTGAGGTCCCCATACATCTTTGTTTTTTTGACCTTATAGCATCAAAGAATGGTTTACATTTATCAGACAACCGGGATATGAAGCGGCTGAGAGCTATGATTCGGCCGATTAGAACCTATACTTCTCTATGAGTGTTTGGCTCCTGATTTTGTATGAGGGCCTGAGCTTGAGCCAGGCTTACTTCTATTCCTCTCTTATTGACAATATGACCAAGGAATTATCCTGAAGAGACTGCAAAAGAACACTTCGAAGGATTTAACCTCATATTATACTTTCTCAAAGTATCAAAAACTTCTTGGAGGTGCTTGGGATGATCTTCCTTCCTCACACTTTTGACTACCATATCATCGATGTACGCTTCGACCATTTTTCCTAGCATTCCATCAAAGATCTTGTTAATGAGACGTTGGTAAGTCGCCCCAGTATTCTTAAGTCCAAAAGGCATGACTTTGTAACAGTAAGTTCCCTTTTCTGTAGTGAAGGAGGTTTTTTCTTCATCCTCTAGATTCATAGGGATCTGATTATACCCGGAATATGCATTAAGGAATGTGATTCTCTCATAACCAGTGGTAGCGTCAACCATTTGATCTATCTCTGGTAGTGGAAAACTATCCTTAGGGTAAGCCTTGTTAAGATTGGTAAAATCTATACAAACCGTCAATTTTCCATTCTTCTTTTGAACCACCACTACGTTCGAGAGCCATTGTGGCTAGTGCACTTCTTGAATGAAACCTGCTTGAAGCAACTTGCCTATTTCTTCAGCAATAATTTGATTGCGCTCAGGAGCGAACCTTCTATGTCTTTACTTAACCGGCTTGAATAAGGGATCCACCTTTAGGCTATGGCATGAGATCAAAGGACTGATTCCCAACATGTCCGAATGATCCCAAGCAAATGCATTTGCATTCCTTCAAATGACATCAATTAATATTCATTTCTCTTCGATTGTGGGGGAAGAGCCCATATAAGTGATTTTTTTGGGATCGCCAAGGATAATTTCGACGGTTTTGAGAGATTCCTCGATAGGTTTTGTAGCTTCAGCTCCTCCTTTGCTTTCAAGTACTTGGGTAGAGGACTCTGTAATTGCTATTTAGAATTATCTTCGGGGGTCACATCTGGCTTGGATTGCTTAATCCCCTTCTTTGCTTCATTCAATGTCAGCATGTAGCATTCTTTTGCAGCGACTTGATCTCCCCAAAGATTAATAAGTTCTTTTCCATCTGAAGATAAGCACCGCATCACCTGATGAAGGATAGATGGGACCCCATTCATTTAGTGGATCCAACCTCTTCCCATAATGAGGTTGTAGGAAGGAAGAATTTCTATCAGAATAAAGTTTTCTTTCAATGTCCTCTTCGCCGCAGTGACTGATAAATCGATTACCCCAATGGGGTCGACCTTTGTCCCATCGAACCCCATCAAAGGACTGGAGGTATGTTGAATTGATGATGATGGGATCTCTAATTGTTCAAAGACTGCCTTTGATATAATATTGGCGCTGCTACCCGGGTCTACTAAAACTCTTTTGATCATACAATTTGCTACCAGAAGACTGATGACAAGTGGATCTTCATGGGGAAGTTAAACTCTAGACAAATCTCCATCTCTGAACCCAATATTAATATTGCCCGAAGCAATAGTATTCACTGAAGATAACTTCCTTAGCTTGTGGGGTGCCCTTAACCTGGAACGGTACACCTCTTCTGACTCTTGGTCCTCCTCTGACCCCCATGTATCACATGAATGACCTTTACTTGATTTCTTTCTACTTTCCAAGGATTGACTTCCCTCGGCCTTGCCTACTCTTTTGGTGCAAGGTAGTCTGCTAGATCTCCTCTGGTTATCATACTTTCCACCTATCGCCTGAGGGATCTACAATCATTAGTAGTATGCCCATAATCTCTGTGGTAAACACAGTGTTTGCTTTTATCCCTTTGCTCTAGGGGTTGCCTCATTAGTTGAGGGGCGGTGAATCTTGTTTTTTTCTTTTGGAATAACTGAGCCAATGTGGTACGAAGAAGTGTGAACCTCTCCTCAGTCCTTTGTCTTTTCTCGGGCATCTTGGCGGCTGGTACTGAGGCGTGCTGGCTTCTTTGAGTTTTTGAAGCTTTTTCCCGAGGCTTATTTTCTACCGTGACGAGGGTGGCATGTTGTGCTTGGTGGGCTACATTCTCCTAAAGTTGAATGTAGATCTGTGCCCTAGCATTGAGAGTCTGCATGTCCGGAGGGGAATATTTGACTAGGGAGGTATGGAACTTGGTTCCCTGGATCATGCCGATCTTGAACGTTTCTATAGCAGTCTCAAGATGACAATCTGTTATCTCCGAAGACTCCATTTTAAACCTGGACAGGAAATCCTATAACTTTTCCCCTCTCTTCTGCCTTATAGTAAAGAGACTTGCAATGGTCTTCTTCTATTTCTTATTTCGGCAATATTGTGCTAGGAACATAGCGCATAGAGTTTCGTAGTTCAAAATGGACTTGTGCGATCTATTCTTGAACCATTCCAATGCGGCACCCGTTGGACTAGTTAGGAAGACTTTACACATGAATGCATCGTTGTGATTGTCTAAAGCCATCTTCTGTGAATAGTGGTTAAGGTGACGGGAAGGATCTCCTATGCCATCAAATTGAGTGAAGGAAGGCATGGTGAATTCCTTTGGTCTGTCAACATAGTATACATGATCAGTGAATGAAGTCTTTACCAGAGAGGCCTTATGCTCTCTGGCCATCTCAACGGGCGTCTGAATCCTCAGGAGCCTCTTCTCATCCAAGGTCTCCTGGACACCAATGCCATTCGGAATGCCATTAGTCCACACTATAAGCTTACGGCTAGACTCAGCCTGTTCGTCTTGCACGTGATGAGGATGATTGCCCGAAGTGACCACTTCGGTTCTCGTCCTCTGCTCCTGCTGAACTTCGTTGAGCTGATCCTCATTGGCTTGAGGTTCGTTAATAGGAGGAATATTGTGGTTGGGTAGAAGTCCCGTTACATCACCTAGTGGTGGTTGCGGTGCTATCTGCGCCATAGTTGCTTGGAGAGCATCGTTCCTCTACTAGAGCAACGTAATCTGAGCTGTGCTGGCCTCATTCGCTTGACGAAGTGTTTCGAATTGGTGCAAGAACTCTTCTCGCATCTTTTGCATTAACTCCATCTGTTGATCAACTGCTGCTGCGAATCCTCCGATTGACATTCCAGATCGTAGTAGCATAAAAGATTTGAATTACTTAAGGGAATATATTTCTATACGTTTCCCACAGACGGCGCCAAAGTATAGGTGCAAAAATTCACTTAACTAAAATAATTAAAAGAAAAAAATACAACCCACTCAAGAAAAATAACAGTTGACAAGAATTATCTAGAGAAAAAGCATATATTGCTTAATGATCTTTATTAGAGGTCTGTGCCTCTATTTATATACAAAAAGATAGTAGAATTATAGTAGGACTTGCCTTACTTGTTCTCCAATTTATTTCATATACACTATTCTTTACATATAGAGTTCTTTCCTTTTCATAATTCTTTCCATGCCAGACTTTTCCTACATAGATCTTTCCTTCTATGTAGGATCCTGTGATTATTAAGACTTGTTCCATCTTTGATGAATCTAGGCCGAATATAACTTGGAACGGCTGAGCTTGTTAACAGGCTGAAAGTTTAACATTAGCGACCTTGGGCTGATAGTTACATAATTTGGGCTTGACCAAGGTTAGGCTTCTACAATCCATCGAAAGATAAAAAGTGTAATTCTTTATTGCAGTGACGTGGATGACGTTTACTGGAAGGAGATTTTTCCCTCCATATAATTCCTGTTCACATAGGATGATTTTATAAACATCAAAATGACTTCTTCTTCTTCTTCTTCTTCTTCTTTATTTATTTATTTATTTATTTATTTTTTTTTGATATGAAGAAAAAAAAGATTTAAGAAGCAAAACAAACACCATCCTCAATAACTTTAGATAACCAAAGGGGCCATACATTACACTAGACATCGGTGATTTTTTTACGAGCACTCCATTTGTTAGAGGATCTAGTCAAATTAGTAATGTATACTAATATAGTCATACGGAGAGAGGACGTAGAGAGAGTATATATATATATACACTTGTGTACTGGACTAGAATAAGAGGTACTTGACTTTAAGTATGTAAAGATGGAATATCTAGGAACTCTAATCAAGAGTGACAAAACTCCATATATATAAGTTTCAAATACATGTATACATAGTGAGTTATATGTATAGATACATCATGCATTGTATACTAGTGGCAATGATCCCAAAGAATGAGACAAAATACCAAACAATATATATAGATATACACGGTCTATAAGAAGTGGGTCAAATTGTAAACTTATATTTGTATATAAAGCCAAAAAATAAAAAGAAATCCAAAGCTTCATTCTTAAATTCTTTTGGTGGGTTTTCATAATAGGTATATTGAAATATTATTTAAGCAATGAGTACCTTCTCGGGGAAAATAAAATAAAATAAAATTATTGGAATAGCAATATGTAACCTGAAAATCATTATAAGTAGGAAATAATTAGGCACTTCATAAAATCTTTTTTTATTTGTTTGAAATTGGTGTTGAATTTTTAAAAAGCAGTTTAAAGTTAACAAACATGATTTTTTGTATATTATTTTTAAAATACGAAAAATATTTTTACGTTATTAAACAATCTATCTATTTATTAATAAACAAAAGTTATACAAAAATACTCTTTATATTTAAACTTAAATGATACGTAAATAATAAACAAAAGCAGTTAGGAAACGGCGCCATAACAATTTTCATGTTGAAATAGCATGCGATTAAGTGATATAACCAATAACAAATGTGTGAGATTATGTATCTATCCTGTGATATAACTAATAACCCCCACTGGCTTATATATATATATATATATATATATATATATATATATTTATTTATTTATTTATTTATTTATTTATTGATGCAAATATTTAAAATTTAACGTGGGTGGACTACCCCCACATAAAATTTATTTCATAAATACTTTGTAAATAAAGATAAATTTATTAAGTAATCCGAACTATGACATAGACTCGTTCAATCACGAGATCGGGATAACGTGGCATCTTGTAATTTGGATGGGGCCTAATAATTTATGATGAGTGTATATATATATATTGGTGTACCATATTTTAAACAATACATGGGTGTACTATGAACACCTAGAAGACATTAGTAATATTTACAACCACACAAAATTCATCTAACAGCTAGTAATATTTACAACCAAGAAGACATTACCTTCCAACCAAATTTAAAAAAGGATAAATTCTATTGATCTTTTATGATGCATGTCAATATTTCACGGAACACTCCTACCTTTCATAATAATTTTATTTATGTTCTTTGAGGTACTAATTTATATAATAAATTCACCCTATTATTAGACACTTGACCTCATACGTTTCATAATTCTATTTATGTCCCGTTTTATATAATAGATTCACCCTACTGTTAAACACTTGACTAATACAAACAGAATCTACTAATTTAAGCAATAGAAAAAATTAATAGAAGAACAATTTTACCTTTTTAATATCTGAAATAATAACAAATTTTTTATTAAAAAAAGGGTAAAATGACCAATATGCTTACCAATTTGTCCAAATATTTCAACACGGAATTTTAATCAAAGAATGACAGCCAACAACCTTGAAGCTTGCTTCTGTCATTTTCTTGCTTGTCTCTCTCTTTTCTCACATACATCACATCTTCTTTCG
The DNA here is from genome assembly GCF_030987335.1 of Cornus florida. NCBI lineage: Eukaryota > Viridiplantae > Streptophyta > Magnoliopsida > Cornales > Cornaceae > Cornus > Cornus florida. Next base: position 51,399,670 of record NW_026775574.1, on the reverse strand, counting down.
TTTTTGTTTGTTTCCTTGCTGTTTACTCAGGTATCTAGAGCTAGAAAAAAATAATAATAAAATAAAATATTGAAGGGTCAACTATCAATAACAATATGATTAAAAAAAAATTTAAAATTAAAAAAATTAAACCAAAATAAGAAATAGCAAAGGAGGGATGTTTTATGAATTCTGACTTCTAAATTTTTTATAGAATTCATTGGAGGAGAAACAACGAGTCTTTTTAAATTTTGAAAATTATTTTAGGTCAATGAGTTACAAAATGGGGAATCATTTTGAAATTTGAAAATGTTTATCATGGTTTGTTGTGAATGTTTCAGGGGTTTAATGGGGCTATTTTTGTAATTATCAAAATTTATGTATAAAATACTAAAATAAAAAAAAATTCCAATGGAGTCAATTGGACCACTAGCTCCGCCATTATATATATGTGTGTGTATATATATATATATAAACATATATTGATGCACATATTTCAAATTTCGCATGGGTGGACTATCCCACACAAAATTTATTTCATAAATATTTTATAAATAAAAATAAATTACTAAACCAGTCAGAAATCATGACATAGGCTCGTCCTCGTTCAATCACGAGTCCAGGACCATGTGACCTCTTGTATGATGAGTAACCATCCTACAACTAATGTTATAGGACCAGTTTTTAAAACCGGTTCCACCCACGTGAAGTTTGAACATATATATATATATATATTATTGTATCAGATTTCAAACTACATGACCCACGCAAAGTTTATCGAACTCGTAATACTTACTACTAAGATATTACCCTTCTGAATAAGTTTAAGAAAGGATAAATTCAACTAATCTTTTACGATGTTTGTCAATATTTTATTTAAACTTCTTATGTTTCATAATTCTATTCACGCCATTTGATGTTCTTATATAATAGACCGAATGTATTAACATCAACAGTAGAAAATTAATAGGAGAACAATTTTCCTTTTTTAATATCTGAAATGATAACAAATTGTTTATTAACAAAACAGTAAAATGACACTATGCTTACCAATCTGTCCAATATTTCACTGACAGAAGCTTCTGCCATTTTTTTGGCTTGTTTCTCTCTTTTCTCACATACATCACATCTTCTTTTGTTTTTGTTTGTTTCCTTCTTGTTTTACTCACACATTTAGAGTCAGAAAAATTTGTCTAAAGAGGCCAACTATCAGCAATAATATGATAAAAAAATAAAAAAGTAAACCAAAATAAGAAATAGCAAAGGAGGGGTGTTTTATGAATTTTGACTTCTAAAATTTTTATGGAATTTATTGGAGGAGAAACGGCAAGAGTCTTTTTAAAATTTGAAAGTTATTTTAGGGGTTCAATGGGGTTATTTTTATAATTATTAAAATTTATGTATAGAATACTAAAATAATAATAAATTCCATTTGAGGCAATTGGCCCCACAACCTCCGCCATTATATATATATATACACACACATACATACACACATGTATTGATGCACATATTTCAAATTTTGCATGGTCAAGAAACATGACATCGACTCGTTCACGTTCAATCACGCCTTCAATCACGCCAGGACCATGTGACATCTTGTATGATGAGTAACCATCTACAACTAATGTTGTAGGACCAATTTTAATAATTGGTCCCACCCACGTGCAGTTTGAACATGTATACATGGGTGTATTACGACCCACGCAAAATTCATCAAAATTAATAATACTAACTACTAAGATATTACTCTTCCAACAAAGTTTAAGAAAGGATAAATTTCTTTTATGATCTTTGTCAATATTTTATATATACTATTTAGGTCACATAATTCTATTCATGTCATTTGAGGTTCTGATTTATATAAAAGATTCTTCGTCTTATAAAACACTTCACTGATATAAATAGGATATGCTTATGTCTGAAATAGAAGAAAATTGATAAAAGGACAATTTTATCTTTTTAATATTTGAAATGACAACAAATATTTTTATAAATAAAACGATAAAATGACACACTATAGTTACCAATTTGTCCAAATATTTAATCGACAAAATTTTAATCCAAGAATGATAACCACCAACCTTGAACCTTGCTATTGTCATTTTCTTATTATTATTATTTTTTTCTTTTCTCACATACATCACATATTCTTTTATTTTTGTTTGTTTCCTTCTTGTTTTACCCACGTATCTAGAGTCAAAAAAACAAAATTTTGAAGCGGGCAATCATAAAAAATAATATGAGAAATAATTTCTTTTAAAAAATAAAATAATAAATAACAAAGGAGGGGTGTTTTGTGAATTTTGACTTCTAAACATTTTATGGAATTCATTGGAGGAGAAATGATACAAGTCTTTTTTAATTTTGAAAATTATTTTAGGCCAATGAGTTACAAAATGAGGGATCATTTTTTAAATTTGAAAGTATTTATCATGGTTTTTTGTGAAAATTTTAGGGGTTTAGTGGGAGAATTTTTATAATTATTAAAATTTATGTATAGAACACTAAAATAATATAAATTTTCAAATGGAGGCAATTGCCCCCACTGGCAATGCCATTATATATATGTGTGTGTATATATATATATATATTGATGAACATATTTCAAATTTCGCATCGGTGGACTACCCCCACGCAATTTATTTCATAAATATTTGTAAATAAAGATGAATTACTAAGGAGTTGGGAACAAAAACATAGACTCGTTCTGGTTCAATCACAAGACCGGACCATGTGACATCTTGTAATTTGGACTGGAGGACCACCTTAATAATTTATGATGAGTAACCATCTTACAACTAATGTTATAGGATCAATTTTGAAAATTTGTCCCACCCATTGAACATATGGATTGATTGTTGCATCATATTTCAAACTATACACGGGTGTACTATGATCCACACAAAATTCATCTAACTAGTAGTAATATTTATTACTAAGGTATTATCCTTCCAACCAAGTTTAAGAAAGGAAGAATCCGACTGCTCTTTTATAATGTTTGTTAATATTCTATGTAGACCTTCTATATTTTGTAATTCTATTCATGTCCCTTGAAGTTCTGATATATATAATAGATACCTCATATTGTTAAACATTTGATACAAACAGGGTCTGCTAGTATCAGAAATAGAAAATTGATAGGACATCGCCTTTATAATATTTGAAATGACAACATATTTTATGAACAAAACGGTAAAATGACACACTATGGTTACCAATTTGTCCAAATATTTAATGGACAAATTTCAATCGAAGATTGACAACCACCAACTTCTGCCATTTTTTTGTTTTTTCTTTTTTTTTTTTCTCTTTTCTCACATCATCATATATTCTTTTCTTTTTGTTTGTTTCCTTGTTGATTTACCCCATGTATCTAGACCCAAATTTTTTTTCCATAGGGGGAAATCATTAACAATAATGTGATAAATAAAAAAAGTTAAACTAAAATAATAAATAACAAAGGAGGGGTGTTTTATGAATTTTGACTATTTAAATATTTTTTGGAATTCATTGGAGGAGAAATGACATGAGTCTTTTTTAATTTTGAAAATTATTTTAGGCCAATGAGTTACAATATGAGGGATCATTTTGAACTTACACTTTCTGATTTTCAGCTTCTCTAAAATCATAATTTTACTTTCTTGAGATGAAATAGAAAGTAAAATGATGTTTAATAAATTATTCTTCTTTTAAAATTTTGAAAGTAAAAACATAGAAAGTGAGTTTAATAATTTTAATTTTAATTTTGTTTTCTTGTTATCTTTCTCTCTTTAAAAAAAAAAAATTTAATATCGGTTTGATTGCAATGAGTTCGTTTTAGACTTGGGTGGCAGTGCTTGGGTGGGCAAAGGCAGATCAAATGGAAGTTGTGGGGAGAGAGCTCGATCTGATATAGGGGTCATGACCGGTCCTTTACAAGGGTCGCGATACCAAGTCAAGCTTGAAGAGTTGTGAATTTAGGAGGTGGCCAAGTTTTACATTTATAGAAAGCCACTACTACCTTTCTCTATATAAAATATAGATAGGGCGAGTAGGGATTGTCTCAAGGGATTTGGTGGTGTATCGAATTGTGAAACTATGGTAATTAGGGTTAGTAGGTCGAGTGATCACACAAATGATTGGTTGGTTGATTAAACTAAATTGAATTCAACTAAATAAAATAATATGAAGTAAACAACAGAGAGAGGTCTTGGGGTGTAGAGATCACCACCAAGCAATACTTTTCTATACTACTAACAAGTGATCAATTGAGGGTAATGGATGTGTTGCAATATGATAAGGGTGTGTGTGCATTAGGTTGATTCAATTGGCAAGGATGACAAATCAAGCAAGTATTGTCTAAACATCATGTGAAGAGCACAATATATCTAAACAATAGAGCATATATTGTTTAGACAACATGGGGATAGCACAATAGATCAAAACAAGTCATTAATCCTTCATTAAGCTCATAATCCACATACAACACAATATTAGAGGAATATGCCATTTGGACTCACAAGTATGGAACATCAAACATCAAGAGTAGATTGTCCTCCCATCTAACATTACACTACCACTACACTAAATCTACACTACTAGTATGAAAATAAAGCTATCTAGACTAGGGGAGAGGCACAAACCATCAAGAATAGGCATAAACCATCAAATGAACCAAAATAGCATTCATTAAGCATATCATCTTGATAATCTCTAGATCTATAGCATCAATACACATAGACATGCATCAAAAACACTAAATCTAGGGATAAGCACATGAATATCCTACTCTAGCATACATAGACATATGGATAGAATAGAATAGTCAATTAGAAGCATTAAACCATACAAACCATGAAATAATCAAGATTTATATATACATAAATATTAAGATGTATCATACAACACTAATCCCTCAATAATACACAAGATTAGAGTATAGAAAGCATGCTTGGGGCTAACTCTAGCCCCAAGAGATGTCTAGCCACTCATGGTAGTGATGATCCAACCCTCAAGGGCTAACTCCATGGCTGCTCCTTGTTGGTGAAGATCTCTTCCAATGGTGCTCTAGCTTCCCTCCTTCCTCCTCTCCAAGAAGAGCCTCTAAGATCAATTTTCAATATGTGACAAGAGACTCCCTCAAAAAGTGTATCATATTCCTTATATAGGTAGGTCAAATACACCCCATGATGAGCTGTGGTCGTGCAAGGCATATTCTCCAATCATTGGATGAAGGACGGAATAAATGAGCTGGACTTTAACTTTTTCTCGCTGGAGGAAGTTCGATTGATCGAACCTTAACTTGGATCGATCGAAAATGGGTTCGATCGATCGAACTGCATCTTGGATCGATCGAAGTGGTCTGACTCCTCCAGATAATGACAAGGCTGGGATATTTTCAAGATATTTATGGAGAAAAAGACAAAAGTGGTTGGTAGGCGTACAACTGTGGATAAGATCAATCATTTGAATAGGACAAAATAGGGTTCGATTGATCGAAGGTGATGTTCGATCGATCGAACTTGGAATTTCAGCAAAGGCCAAGGTTGGATCTATCGAGAAGTACTGTGATCGATCATAGATGTTCGATCGATCGAACTCTAAGTTGGATCGATCGAACTTTTCAGCTGCACAACTTGATTCCTTTTTGCTCCTTTCTTTCTCCACTTTGCTCCCTCCTTTGGTTTATCTCAGGATTGCTTCAATTAAGCTCTTATTTGGCTGAGTTAGCTCAATTTTGGGATTAGTGCCTGAAAATATAAATAACACGTAATAAATCTAAAATGGCAAAGTAAGATAGATAAAGGTACTAGAATGCTTAAGCTTAGTGGGTTTAAATGCGCACTTTTCAGTGCTCATCACACCCCCAAACTTAAATATTGCTAGTCCCTAGCAATGAACTAAGAAGTAAAGGAATGAAATAAACAACTATACAAGTATAAACTGGAAAGCAAGTAAAATGATAACACCATTTTCGTAGGGAACACGATTGCATTTAGCATAAGCAACAAGCCTTTTAAACCCCTAGGTTACCCCTAGTGGACGAGTAAAGTCTCGTGAGGGTTTCTAGAAATGGTACCCATAAACATTAAGCTCATTCTTTCAAAAGAGGCACCAATATTGCGAACAAGCATTGGGAGAAAACTACCTCAAGTTTGCAATTTTTCAACCGTTTCTAAGCAATCTCCTAAAATTTCAATATCAAGCAAGCAAGTATGGTCCTTTACATATCAAGAAAATGATCATGAAAATCGAAACAAGTCTAGAATCCATGTGAGAGGTTCGGCATCAAGTGTGTTGCTATCTTAGCCAACTAGAGAAGTAATCACATCCTTACCCTCAAACTAGCACACAAATCTAGTACCGATCATCAAGATAAGAGAGTGGACCTTTTATTAAAGCTTTATTATTCTAGGTGCGCTTATTCTTTTCACTCTTATTCTTTTTTTATTTTTTTTATTTTTTTTTATTGAGGATCAAAGATGGAAATATTGTACAATGTGTTGATCTCTTAAGCTTTCTAGAAGATTCATGTAGCGAGCTTTAGGTCAATGACTCCCAAACCAGATGGCTTTAGGGTATTAGGTGTTAAGACACCCCTACGGATTTACAAACTCAAATCAACTAGGCTAGAAATCAAGACAACAACCATCTAATCATTTCCTACTTCTCACCTTTTGGGAGAAGTCCTCACTTTTATTGCTTTTGCAACTTTTTTTTTTTTTTTTTTTTGAAATCAATTATTAACCTAGAGTTTGAGCCTTCCACCTTTTGGCGCGAGAAGTTCACTGCTTAGTGAGGCAAGAATCCCGGCTACTCAATGAAAAGGGGTTGTTATCCACCTTTATCAAGAATGAAAGCTTTCAATGCACTACTAGCCCAATTGGGATATAACCAATTCAATAATCAACAAAGCATGTACCCCACAATTGAATGTTAGCGTGCACCGGTGCTAGTGTAGAATCCTAGAATGAATCTCAAAACAATCACAGAATCAAGATGATGTGGACCACAAGTGCAAGCATGATATTAATATTTTTTTTTTGAAAAATTTACTCCTAAATGGCATTCAAAAGGCATACAAGGAGTATTGGACTCTTAAGTCAATCAATTTTTAAATTTTAAGCAATATAGTCCTCAAAAGATTAAAATCATAGCTAGAAATGGACCAAGTATAGAAATATCCCTCAAATACACAAGACATGCTCAAAATTTGAATTTTAAAGCAACACTGAAACATACACCAATACCCCCAAACTTAAACTGCACATTGCCCTCAATGTGTGAAGAGAACAAAGGAAAGAGTATACCAGTGCTTTAGATATGAATGATCGGGATAGAAGTATCCAAAGTGGGTGGCATGGCCCCCCCAAACTTGGGATAAACTGTGGTCCTGAAAAGTTTGCACTCGGATAAACTCATTAGATAACAAGATAGGATAATCAGTGCACAGTGGACATGCAAGTGTAAAATGGGATAAATAGAGAATAGAGAGAGAGGTGTAAGAGTGGTCCTGAAAAATTGGGCAGCACTCTCTCACTGAAGTCACTGTGGTGTACCTGATGGAGTCAAACATACAAATATGAGATACTAAGAGACATCCATAATCAAAAAGCAATATATAGAGAATATAAAGTGCAGGTACATCAATAAAATAATAAAGTCGACAAATCGACCGCAAAGTATAATACAGTAACAGTGACAGTATAATACAGATCCAGAATAAAAGAAATAAAAGCATAGAACAACTGGAAGTGGAGTCTTAGGAGGCCTGATCGTGAAGATCTGCAGTGGCTAGAGGTACAGGTGCGGGTGCAGGTGCAGGGAGTCGGCTGGAGAGATCGGCAAAGCAAGCCATGACATCCACCCTGAAAGAGGTGAACTCAGCTCGGTGGGCAGTGATGTCGGCTCGCATGGCTGCTACGTCCTCCTCCAGTGTCTGTAAGCGTGCTCCGAATCCGGGAGTGGGAACTGGAGACTCAGGCAGAGATGCCTCTGAAGAAGACTCCCGAACTCGCTCTTGAGCAGCGGCTCGATCACTGGTATCATCGACATCAGCATCATATGTAGCATCGACATACTCCTCCGCAGGTCGCTCCAGGTCAATGTCCATGCGATCGGCAGCCGGACCGACTGGTGCGTCGTCCGCTGCGATATCTGCTGCTGCTGGAGGTGCCGGTTGTGCCTGGGCTGCCTCCTCCTCCTTTAGTTCAGCTGCTGCCTCTACAGCTGGATCCTGAAGAATCCGAATAAGAGCATTATAGCTCTTCTTCCAGTCGCTCCTCCCATAGAAGCTGGATCGTGCAAGAGGCTCCTCATTTGGGGGCACTCTGTAGCGCTGGTCAAGAAGGATCTGCGTGATGAGGTGTCCGAAGGGCAGGACCTTGGACCGCTTAGGGTCCTCCCTGAAAATGAAAGAATCATACAGCAACCTCATCACGCTCCAGATGAGGACTGGGATAGATACCCAGTAGCCCGTGTAAAAAGCGTAAAGAGCTGTCAAGTAGTCATGACGCCTCTGGATCTTGTGGCCCGCTATGTAAATGTTCTGGAAGAGAACTGTGTCGATGAACCAGAGGTCATCAGGCAAGAAGGTCCTGGTGGCGAATGTCTGACCACCGGCATGATGGCCTGTCAAGGAGACAGCCATGTCAGAAAATGATGGCCTATGCAGCCTCGGGTATGTCTCTACAAGCTCAGGTGGACACCGGTGTGGGCACCGGCAAGCACGGGCCAGAGTGTCAACTGTGATGACAATCTCGTGGCCGTCTACTGTAGTGATCATCTCTGCGGTAGATCGTGGCGAGGGCCGGAGATGCTGAAAGAATAGCCGCACCAGTCGTGGGTATACAAGGCCGGTGACTGGGGCAAGGATGGCTGAAAGGCCTCGCTGCATGATATCCTGATAGCCAGACCGAGTCAGGATAGACTCGGAGAAGTACTCAGTATCGAAGTACAACTCCTGAGCCACGGTCATGGCTGCATATCTTGGCAGCAACTGGTCACGGCGCTGAGCCGGTAGAGGTGGCTGCGGTGATGGCATGGTGGCTGCATCTGCCTGATGGCGCGCAGGAGAAGGTGATGGTGTGAAGGCTGAAGGAGACTGGGATGTAGATGGCACGTGGTCAACTCCCTCCTCAGCCTTGTGGGATGGGGACTGAGGGGGAGTAGCCTGTGTGGGCTCCTCCTGAGTATGAGATGGCTCTGCAACCATCTCTATCTTGGGCCGTATATGTCTGCGGGGTCGCTGTGGCCCCGAAGATCGCCTGGCTACTGTCTTGAACCGTGGAGGCATAACCTGTAAAAAGATAAGAAAATTTCAATATATAAGTCAGTGCCAGATATATAAGAATTTAAATGCATAATAGAAACATGTATGTCAAATAAGATAGACAAAATATGGATGACATGAATCTATGATAATGATGAAATGTGAGTCATGCTAAGTAATGTAGGTATGAAATGCATCCAATGTGGAATATCACAGGCATTGTGCATATAAAGATAGCATGAAGACGACACAAGATTGGATCGATCGAAGGTAGTGAAATGAAGTTCACTACTTCGATCGATCGAAGCACAAGTTCGATCGATCGAACTGTGTGAATGTCGAATTTGAAAAGTCGCAGATCTGTGAGATCTAGAGTACGGGGCCCACACAAATGTGCTTGTGGGCCCATCTACACACCATTCATACAATCAACAACACCCAAACACTCCCCAACTTCAAATCAAATAAAAAACCCCTAATTTTGGTTCGGCCGAATGCATGGGTGTATATATAGCATGTAATCATGAAATTGAAGCTTCAACAATGAATGATTCATACATATTGAACAGGATTTAACATAAACAATCAATAACATGCATCAATTTAAGCTTGGAATCAAGAAAATTGCATTAAGTTTACCTCTAAACCGAGAGAGATGAGATGAGAGAGAAGGGGCAAAGCCGCGATGAAAATGGAGCTTATCCTTGGCGGAATTGGCTCGCCGGAGATGGGGAAGATGATTGGGATGGAGGTTGGCCGGATTAAGCTTGAGATTGAGAGAAAGGGAGACTTAGGGTTAGGGTTTGTTTCGAGGTTGGATCGATCCAAGTGTATCGATCCAACTCGGTTTTATTTTAAAAACATGATATGCAGAGTTTGATCGATCGAACCTAGGTCTCCACTTTTAATTTTTTTTTTTTTTTTTTTTTTTTTTTTTTTTTGAATTTGAATTTTGAATTTTGAAAAATCAAAGGAAATTAAATTAATGAGATGCAAATTTTGATCGATCGAAAAAAAGATTTCGATTGATCGAAGAGGATAAAGAATGTACAAGTTTAAGGGCTCAAGAGTTGACACGTGTTGGAACCTTGGATCGATCGAACTTGGAATTCGATCGATCGAACATGAAAAATTTTGAAAAGTCCCGAAAGCATACATTTTGGAATTTGGATGCAGGTCCAAAATTTTTCTAAGTGTTGGGACTCATGATCGATCGAACCACATGTTGGATTGATCGAAAGATAGTTCGATCGATCGAAGTGGTTTACGATCGATCGAACTTTCAAAAATTTGGAGATCCCGAGAGCATGCATTTTGGAATTTGGATGCAGGTCCAAAATTTTTCTAAGTGTTGGGTGCAAAATGAGAGCTGAATCGATCGAGTCCATAGTTGGATCGATCGAACCAAAACTTGGATCGATCGAAATTATGCCTAAATGCTCAAAATGACTTGAATGCTCATGCAATCCCTTACTCAGTTCCTTCCAATGTATATGAACCACAAAAACAGTATCTAGACTTCGCAAGAATCAAAATGCAAGATAGAAATGAGGGAGGAATAGGGTTTTGACATCCTACGAATTTCGGTGCTAGTTTTTAACGTCTCTAGCAAGACTTAAGGTTCTTTTAACCCGGATCAAAGATCTTGCAATGCATCCCCTCCTTTTTGGGATGAGAGATGTTTCGAGTCACTCCCAACAAATGGTTCTTGGAAGAACTTGTTGGGGTAAACTCAAAAGACGTCTTGAGTTCCTTGTCAAAACTTTCCTTGGGCTTCCACGCCCTTTCACAACAAGAGTTCGAAATCACTTTTCTTGCATGCAATGCTGAAGATGAAGATAAAGGCTTTGAAACATTGTTCATACACAAAAGCTCATTCCTTTCACAAGCAAGATCATGATATTCCTCTACTACATTAACCTCTTCCTCATATTTGTCAAATGGATTGGGTGTGGGGTTAAAGATGTTCAACTTCACTCTCATGTGCCCAAAAGAAATCTTCATTATCCCTGTCCTACAATTTATGTTGGCATTTGAGGTTGCCAAGAAAGGACGGCCAAGGATAACCGGAATTTGGTTCTTTGGATTGGGCACCGGTTCCGTGTCAATGACGACAAAGTCAACCGGGAAGAAGAACTTATCAATCTTAATCAACACATCCTCAATTATCCCCCTAGGCTTCTTAATGGATCGGTCAGCAAGTTGTAAAACCACCGACGTCGGTTTCAATTCACTTAGGCCAAATTTAACATAAACCGAATAGGGAAGAAGGTTAACACTAGCCCCTAAGTCAAGAAGTGCCCGGTTGATGACATGTTCACCAATGATACAAGATGTTGTAGGTGCACCGGGGTCCTTAAACTTTGGCAAAGTGTTGTGTTGTAGAATGGAACTCACTTGTTCGGTTAAGACCACTTTCTTTGATGTTTGGCTCTTGTTCTTCCGCTTTTGGGTGCATAAGTCCTTCAAGAATTTGGCATAAGCCGGAATTTGCTTAATTGCATCCAAAAGTGGAAGATTGACTTTGACTTGCCTAAACATATCCATTATCTCATTGTTCTTGGTCTTTTGCCTTTTTTTTGAAATGGACCCTTTCAAGGCGTCCGGAAATGGAGCTTTTTTAAAAACTCTTTCAGCATTTTCTTTCAAAGAATTCTCAGCATTGGACTTGTTCAATTCATTGGATTTCAAATCACTTTTCAAAGAAGAATCATGAATAACATTTTTCAAAGAACTTTTCTCAAACACATTTTTCAACACTGTTTTCAATGAATCTCTTTGGAAATCATCTTTCAACTCACAATTTGAGGGCTTCTCATTCTCAAGTTCATGCACATGCAATGAAGGAGGAATAGTGTGTGGAACGGGACGGGTGACAACTTGAGGTTGTACCGGTTCACTCTCTTCATTAGGCATTCTAACTTGATTGTCTACTACCCTACCACTTCTCAAGGTTGTTACCGCATTGACATGCTCAACATTATGCCCTTCCAATGAGGATTTGGTTTCTACTACACATTGTTGTTTGATTGGGGCATTCATGTGCATCTTTCCCTTCTCTCTAGCATTAAGTGTTTCAGCTATTTACCCTACTTGGGTTTCTAGCTTGGCAATTGATTGAGAATGAGAATGCAACAATTGAGTATTTGCTTCTAGAGTGCCCAAAGCATTTAAAACCTTTTCCTCAAAAGCGGAACCTCTAGAATTTCCTTGAGAATATGATTGGTTAGGAAAATGAGAACTAGCAAATTGATTTCCTTATGAGTTATATGGTCTTGAACCTTGGGATCCTTAGTTTTGAAGTGGAGGTGGAATGTATTTCCCTTGAAAACCGCCTTGGGAAGAGTTTGAGCCCTCTCCTTGGTTTTTCCAAGAAAAATTAGGATGATTCCTCCAACCGGGATTGTAATGGTTACTATAAGGATTGTTCCCTTGGTTCACAAATGTTGCATTAACTTGCTCAATGGGTTCATTTTGAATTTGTCCATGAGGACAATTAGAAGTAGAATGAAGAACACTAGAACAAGTCATACATGATTCATTTTGAGCTCTAGGAGAATGGTTAGGAAAGGAAGACACTTGATTCGCCAAGTTTTGATTGATCAATTGATTAAACTTTTGAGATAAAGACTTCATCTCGGCGGTTATATCATTTGAGTGGTCAACTTGATGCAAACCAACACTCTTCCTACCTTGAGAATTTCTACCATTCCTAGATGACAATGTTCTATGCAAAGAGTTTTCACTCATGCTCTCATAAAGACGCCACACGTCTTCCTCTTGCCGGTCTATATAAGAACCTCCCATTGAAGCATCAACCATGCCTTTATAATTGTCTGATAAGCTTTCAAAGAAGAATTGGACCAATTGCCATTTAGGCATGTCATGGTGAGGACACTTCCTAAGCAATTCATTGAAGCGTTCCCATGCCTCGGGAAAGTTTCTCCCTCCCCATGTGTGAATTCTCTAATGGCGGTTCTCATAGCATTGGTCTTAGAAACTGGATAGTACTTTTTCAAAAATTCTTGTTGCATTTCTGCCCAAGAAGTTATAGAAAAAGGCCTAAGGTTGTTAAACCAACACTTCGCCTTATCTTTAAGGGTGAATGGAAAAAGTTTCAGCCTTAAAACTTCTTCCGGCATGTCCGTGTATCAAACGGTAGAACAAACTTCAAGAAACTCATCCAAATGCTTGTAAGGTTCTTCACTAGGAAGTCCATGAAAGTTAGGTAGCATTTGGATAGTTTGTGCTTTAATCTCATAATGGTGTGCTCTAAAATGGTGGCAATTGAATGCATGTGGGTGCATTATACTCATTAGGCACATAGTGATCTCTCAATGCGAGTGGTGGATTAGCAACTTGAGGTGCAACATGGACACCTTGGTTATATTGAGCTTGATTAATGATGGGGGGTTGTGGTGCATACATTGGCCTTGGAATTCCCATTGGAATTTGGCCTTGTTGTTGAGGAGGTTGATGAATGTATGGCCTAGGCATGCCAAATGGAACTTGCATATTATCATTTTGCACATTAGGATGAAGGATGCCTTGTTGGTCTATGTGACCAAGGTCTTCAACATGATCATCATTGAGAGCGTCCATTGGTAGATTGGTTCTATGTGAACTTCCTCTTCCCCTTGGATTCCTAATAGTGGATTCTAAATGCAAATCAAGAGGGACAAGAGTAGGTCTCAATGAACGACGACCATGCATGCACAATGCAACACGAATAAGCAACTTTCTCAACAGTGCAATTAAACTTCACAACCACAATTTTCAAATGCAATGTATGTCAAATAAATGCCTCCACGTAGGCCCCCAATTTATCTAATGATGCTATGCAATGCCTCCACGTGGGCCCCCGATTTAACTAAGGAGATTGAGTAAGAAGGTCTCACAATAGTCTTTTAGCACATCAACTCCAAAATTAAAAGCTTAGCTTAGCAATTTTACTTAACAATTTTTCATTTTAAACATTTTTCCTTTGCTTTGCTTTACTCCTTAGCTTGGAATTACTTTACTAGCTCCTTGTTCGATGCACCTAGTCAATGGAGAACAAATTCAATAAGCAATCAAAAACAGAAAATAAAAACAAAGTAAAGACACGATCAAAAGAGTACTAATCCTAATTGAATTTCACAATTCGACGTTGCCAATTTAAAATCCCCGGCAACGGCGCCAAAAACTGACCGGTCCTTTACAAGGGTCGCGATACCAAGTCAAGCTTGAAGAGTTGTGAATTTAGGAGGTAACCAATTTTTACATTTATAGAAAGCCACTACTACCTTTCTCTATATAAAATATAGATAGGGCCAGTAGGGATCGTCCCAAGGGATTTGATGGTGTATCGAATTGTGAAACTATGGTAATTAGGGTTAGTAGGTCGAGTGATCACACAATTGATTGGTTGGTTGATTAAACTAAATTGAATTCAACTAAATAAAATAATATGAAGTAAATAAGAGAGAGAGAGGTCTTGGGGTGTAGAGATCACCACCAAGCAATACTTTTCTATACTACTAACAAGTGATCAATTGAGGGTAATGGATGTGTTGCAATATGATAAGGGTGTATGTGCATTAGGTTGATTCAATTGGCAAGGATGACAAATCAAGCAAGTATTGTCTAAACATCATGTGAAGAGCATAATATATCTAAACAGTAGAGCATATATTGTCTAGACAACATGGGGATAGCACAATAGATTAAAACAAGTCATTAATCATTCATTAAGCTCACAATCCACATACAACACAATATTAGAGGAATATGCCATTTGGACTCACAAGTATGGAACATCAAACATCAAGAGTAGATTGTCCTCCCATCTAACATTACACTACCACTACACTATTAGCCTGAAAATAAAGCTATCTAGACTAGGGGAGAGGCACAAACCATCAAGAATAGGCATAAACCATCAAATGAACCAAAATAGCATTCATTAAACATATCATCTTGATAATCTCTAGATCTATAGCATCAATACACATAGACATGCATCAAAAACACTAAATCTAGGGATAAGCACATGAATATCCTACTCTAGCATACATAGACATATGGATAGAATAGAATAGTTAATTGGAAGCATTAAACCATACAAACCATGAAATAATTAAGATTTATATATACATGAATATCAAGATGTATCATACAACACTAATCCCTCAATAATACACAAGATTAGAGTATAGAAAGCATGCTTGGGGCTAACTCTAGCCCCAGGAGGATGTCTAGCCACTCATAGTAGTGATGATCCAACCCTCAAGGGCTAACTCCATGGCTGCTCCTTGTTGGTGAAGATCTCCTCCAATGGTGCTCTAGCTTCCCTCCTTCCTCCTCTCCAAGAAGAGCCTCTAAGATCAATTTTCAATATGTGACAAGAGACTCCCTCAAAAAGTGTATCATATTCCTTATATAGGTAGGTCAAATACACCCCATGATGAGCTGTGGTCGTGCAAGGCATATTCTCCAATCATTGGATGAAGGACGGAATAAATGAGCTGGACTTTAACTTTTTCTCGCTGGAGGAAGTTCGATTGATCGAACCTTAACTTGGATCGATCGAAAATGGGTTCGATCGATCGAACTGCATCTTGGATCGATCGAAGTGGTCTGACTCCTCCAGATAATGACAAGGCTGGGATATTTTCAAGATATTTATGGAGAAAAAGACAAAAGTGGTTGGTAGGCGTACAACTGTGGATAAGATCAATCATTTGAATAGGACAAAATAGGGTTCGATTGATCGAAGGTGATGTTCGATCGATCGAACTTGGAATTTCAGCAAAGGCCAAGGTTGGATCTATCGAGAAGTACTGTGATCGATCATAGATGTTCGATCGATCGAACTCTAAGTTGGATCGATCGAACTTTTCAGCTGCACAACTTGATTCCTTTTTGCTCCTTTCTTTCTCCACTTTGCTCCCTCCTTTGGTTTATCTCAGGATTGCTTCAATTAAGCTCTTATTTGGCTGAGTTAGCTCAATTTTGGGATTAGTGCCTGAAAATATAAATAACACGTAATAAATCTAAAATGGCAAAGTAAGATAGATAAAGGTACTAGAATGCTTAAGCTTAGTGGGTTTAAATGCGCACTTTTCAGTGCTCATCACACCCCCAAACTTAAATATTGCTAGTCCCTAGCAATGAACTAAGAAGTAAAGGAATGAAATAAACAACTATACAAGTATAAACTGGAAAGCAAGTAAAATGATAACACCATTTTCGTAGGGAACACGATTGCATTTAGCATAAGCAACAAGCCTTTTAAACCCCTAGGTTACCCCTAGTGGACGAGTAAAGTCTCGTGAGGGTTTCTAGAAATGGTACCCATAAACATTAAGCTCATTCTTTCAAAAGAGGCACCAATATTGGATAGAATAGAATAGTTAATTGGAAGCATTAAACCATACAAACCATGAAATAATTAAGATTTATATATACATGAATATTAAGATGTATCATACAACACTAATCCCTCAATAATACACAAGATTAGAGTATAGAAAGCATGCTTGGGGCTAACTCTAGCCCCAAGAGATGTCTAGCCACTCATGGTAGTGATGATCCAACCCTCAAGGGCTAACTCCATGGCTGCTCCTTGTTGGTGAAGATCTCTTCCAATGGTGCTCTAGCTTCCCTCCTTCCTCCTCTCCAAGAAGAGCCTCTAAGATCAATTTTCAATATGTGACAAGAGACTCCCTCAAAAAGTGTATCATATTCCTTATATAGGTAGGTCAAATACACCCCATGATGAGCTGTGGTCGTGCAAGGCATATTCTCCAATCATTGGATGAAGGACGGAATAAATGAGCTGGACTTTAACTTTTTCTCGCTGGAGGAAGTTCGATCGATCGAACCTTAACTTGGATCAATCAAAAATGGGTTTGATCGATCGAACTGCATCTTGGATCGATCGAAGTGGTCTGACTCCTCCGGATAATGACAAGGCTGGGATATTTTCAAGATATTTATGGGGAAAAAGACAAAAGTGGTTGGTAGGCGTACAACTGTGGATAAGATCAATCATTTGAATAGGACAAAATAGGGTTCGATCGATCGAAGGTGATGTTCGATCGATCGAACTTGGAATTTCAGCAAAGGCCAAGGTTGGATATATCGAGAAGTACTGTGATCGATTATAGATGTTCGATCGATCGAACTCTAAGTTGGATCGATCGAACTTTTCAGCTGCACAACTTGATTCCTTTTTGCTCCTTTCTTTCTCCACTTTGCTCCCTCCTTTGGTTTATCTAAGGATTGCTTCAATTAAGCTCTTATTTGGCTGAGTTAGCTCAATTTTGGGATTAGTGCCTGAAAATATAAATAACACGTAATAAGTCTAAAACGGCAAAGTAAGATAGATAAAGGTACTAGAATGCTTAAGCTTAACGGGTTTAAATACGCACTTTTCAGTGCTCATCAGGTCACAGCCTCACTGTCATCAAAATTATTGGTTTTTATCACCAGAATTGTGAATCCTTTGTCACCGGAATATAATCCGATTCGCCGATAATGGAGAATCAACTTCATCTTCTCTAATTCGCCTTTCTATGACTGGTTCAAGTTGATTTGGGTATATTCTTGATGGGTTTTGATGTGTTTGAGAGAGAGGAGATAGATGGTTGATTTGGGTATATTATTGATGGAGTTTGATGTGTATGAGAGAGGAGAGAGTAGTATTTGTCTGCATCTTCTTCGTCAAGATAGAGAGAGAGAGAGAGTAGAGAGAGCGATACTAATAGAAAGTGTGGTGGGTGGTGTTTTCCATTGTCACCGGTGGGCAGGATGAGATGATTGCGACGACCCTAGTTTTTCAAGCCAGTGCGTCCTGTGATGAACCGAAGATTGATCTGATAACGAATCCGAATGCGGAAGCAAAAACTGAAAACAAGACTCTAAGAAGTCAAAGTGACCTTCTATGAGGTCGTGGAACTCAATGAGAACTGACGCGGGAGCAAAAGATCGTAAATATGACAATTAAACCCCCAGAGGCAAAATGGTAATTTTCTAAAAATATAAATTCGGGTGCCATCGGGCACACTACTAGAAATACAACGAAAACTAATCATGATAGACTCAAGAATCGCATGATTCGGAGTCCGGACGAAGGAGAAACGGCAAAACAAGAAAAACGAGCAATAAAGCTAAAAGGGTAAACTGGTAATTATCCAGGAAGATCCGAGTGTAACCGAGAACACCATTGGATAGACAATGAAAAATTAGTCAAGTTCAAAATAAAGTTCACTCCATTTGGGGTCCGGATGAGGGAGAAAGGTCAAAAACAAAAACGATGTCGCACGCCCACCGGCGCCCATAAGCATGGCACGGCTGACAGCAAGGGTTTTTTTTTTCTTCTGATTTTCCAGGACTGAGGCTTAAAATGGACCCTTTAACGAATATTTCTGAAACAATACGAAGAAGAACCCCCCCCCCCCCCCCCCCCCCAAAAAAAAAAAGTTTTTTACCCGACAGCGCAAAAGGAAACAAAAAAAAATGCACTGTAAAATGCCCAGAATACCCTAACGAAAATTAAGTCAAGAAGTTTAAAATCTTTCCGAGCTGCTGCCAAAGGAAAGGAAATGGGGCTTCGGGAGGTTTTTAAATTGCCTAAATTGAAAATGCAACCATAAAATACACCTATAAGACCCTTGGAAGTTTCGGATCGGTCGACACATTTTTCAAAAAAAAGTCGATAAATAGTACCGAGTACTAAAATCTCAAGTTTTAAAGAAAATGGCATAAACCAGAAAAATGAACTTTGCGCGGGATATCTAGGACCAAGATGACATTTTCTGAAAAAATACGAAGAAGAAACCCTCCCTTAAAATCACGTTTTCTAAGTGACCATGTCAAGGCCGGAATTTATTTTTAAAAAAAATCACCAAAATGCCCTCAAATCAGATTATGCATAAAAGTGTCAAAACAAATCATTAGAGTTTTCATTTAGTGGAATATGACTCTAAGCTCAACAATGATCATACACGCAAACGTAATTAGCCCAAATACACGTGTTCCAATGGCCTACGGCCTCTTAGCATATTATATACAAAATATAACCTATCAACGCCAAAAATCTCATGAAATTCCATAAGCAACTATG
Source organism: Cornus florida (assembly GCF_030987335.1). NCBI lineage: Eukaryota > Viridiplantae > Streptophyta > Magnoliopsida > Cornales > Cornaceae > Cornus > Cornus florida. The sequence goes on along the minus strand of NW_026775574.1, from coordinate 51,380,330 downwards.
AATTTAAATTAGCATACACATCAAATAAATGTCTTTAGCCATTGGCCTCATTACATACATGTCCAATGAGTGAAAAATGGTGCACTTACGTGCACATTACATAGCTTGAACAGTAAATACATGTTTTGACATAATAAACCAAAATGGAGTATGATATGCTAACAAGTGGATATTCTAATGTAACAAAAATACTCCAAGTAACCAAGCAAGCCTAGGGGTGTTGTGCATCCCACGGTAACGTTTCTTTACCTGAAAAACACCCGATAACTTCGGGGTGAGTAAACAAGTTTACTCGTAGGGAATGAGTATGCAAGGACCCAACATTTTACAAAGTTATTACCTTAACATTAAACAATTTGAAAGGGGTCATGCCACCTAACGTCTATGTCATAAGTGAGACTCTGGAAGTATCCTAAGCTACCTTAGAACATTTCTAGTATAAACTATAATATTTATGCAATTAAATAATATAAAAGCATACTATACAACGAAACGAGATATAGGTTCTCAAAAGTATCAACTTGCAATCTAAGATACGAAAACAACCAAAGTGGGTCATGTCACCTAGCGTCTATGTTCCAAATGAGTCTATAGGATCATCCCTAAGCTACATTTGAACATCAAAACACAATTCACGATATCGATGCAATTTAACCAACATTGGAACTTCCAATACAACATATAAAGCATGATTTCTCAAAGTTAACATCTTGAAACTCAAAATGGAAAATCAAATAAGGAACAACAAGTTACGATATTATCTAGTTATCAACTTAAAATGAAATGCAAAATCAAACCAGGTGGATACTTGGACGTCACGCCGAATCAGGCCGACACCATAGTTACTTTAAGGTTACTAGCCCACGGGTAACCTCCCTATGTGCGCACTAGACTTGTAGAGGGACAATCCCCCGTACTAGGACCATGTCCTAGCCTTAGTCAAACAACGACATCCCCAAGTTTTCAAAATCAACAAGCTGTGCAACAACGTATATATCAACATGTATATACAAGATAATCAACTATCTACCATGCACAACCAAATTTGGAAACACATACAATACATGCTCTAAGTCCACAACTACTATGGCATGGAAGATATTAACTACAAAATGTGCAACTCATTACACAAGACAATAATATATTCAATAAGGAAAACATATTCTCATGAATATAAATATAACAACTATGTTATCCAATGCTCAAAATGTAACCAAGTGAATATACAACAAGTCCAAGTCTAAGTCCAAGTCCATGATTTAAACATAGAAACAACTTCCAAAACGCAATTAAATCCATGGAGCAATTAGATAGAATTTAATTAAATTCTCTAAAATCTAAATGAATTCCAAATAACCTCAAATTAATATATGTTGAAAGACATATTATGGTCATCACATATATAACATCAAATAACTAATTAAGTGATTAAAACACTTAATGTAAAATTAATTAAGCTAATTAATTAATTTCTTCTAGATTTTTAAACAATTCCAAATGTTCTCAAATTAACATATGTTCAAGAACTCACCAATGCCTACTTTAATATCACATTACAAGTTTATTTCATGCTTGATACAACTATGTAAATTAAACTTTCACAAAAGATAAATATTAAATAAAAGTTGCAATTCTTTTTCAAATAATCCCAATTTAATATATATCAACCACCATACCAAGGCCTAAATTTTTAGCATGCCATAATTTAATTCTAAGTTGAATATCATCATAAGAATTAAATCTTACACAAAGAAAATAATTAAATTAAATTCTAGATTATGAACAAAAGTATGCATACAAGTCGTATAAGCATCATTTGCATGCAAGACAACAAAAATATGAAACTATAACATCCCCTACCTCAATTTGAGATGAAAATCTCAAATCCCCACCGAAAGAAAAGTGCCCCGAATCCGACGATACTTCGGGGTCATGTCGGGGACAACACGGTGATCATAAAACTCCAAAGAGGACATACCAAAATCCTAACTTGGCCTCAAACCTAAACTCAAAAAATGGCCAAAAACGGATTCTAATAAGGGGGAAAGGTAGAGCACAACGAGGCCTACGATAAACGTTAAGGCGGAAGACTTTTTACAAAGGAAATCAAGTGGAGGAGAAGAAGAAAAGGTGGTAGCCCAAGGAGCTCCCATGGCTGCTAGCCAAAGAGGGAGGAAGATGATGGAAAAAGTGATTTTTCAATTTAAGACATTCTATGTATAGTAAAACCCTAAAAGTGCCCCGAAAGGGCCTTTCGGGTCCGAAAAAGTGAAATTTGAGCAGACGCGTTCAAACGGTGAAACTCCGTGAACAAAAAAGAACGAAAATGAGAAAATATGAACAAAAAAAGAAATAGCATCGAAAATCGAGTCCCGAGCAGAAAGTTATGTCCCGAACAAGTTCGACGGCAACTAGGGCCAGAAACCCTGAAATTGTGAAAAAATGACCAGAAGAGAATTCTAAGAGTACACGACTTGATGAAAAGCGAAAATGAATCCCAAACGAGGATTCATGCTTAAAACGAGACATTTTTGCAATAACTTTCGTTAATTGCACAATTGCCCCTCCAAAAAGGGTTAACTGCACTAATGGCCTAGAATGAAAATATCTTCTAAAAATATTTTCTTAAAAACTGCTGAAATAAAATATCTTCAAAATATATTTACGAAAAACACCTCAAGAAGAGAAAATATTTCCAAAGAACTATGCATCCATGCCCTTATGGACACCGGGAGCAACTAGAGTACTTTCTTATAAAAGTAAATATACGTATTTCATGGAAACCACTCAGAATGAAGATACGTGAAGTCAAAAGCCAACTCCGAACACGAAAAGTGAGGTTGTGCCAAAAAGTGACAAACGGGGAAACGACAAAATATGGAAAAGGACGAAAAGTGAATAGTGTTAAAAAACGAAAAATGTGGAAATGACTCGGTCCTTAAAGGAAGTTGTCAATCAAAAGGAAAGAGTCTCAGAAACCATTTCTGAACACTCAAGATGACACTAAGTGACGAAAAACCAAACACAGAATAGAAAAGAAAACGGAAAAAAATTATCCCCAAAATTTGAGGAAAAAGGAAAGGAAGAAAATGACTAGGTCATTACAACGATGATGATATAGAGGGAGATGGTGGTGGGTGATGGTCAGGTGAGAATGGTAGAGTAAGATGATGATGATAGAGAGGGAGATGATCGGTCTCGTCGGCTATCAATAATAATCGACCCTTTGCAATAGCACAAATCATTGTAAAATAGGGCTATTAGACGGGTAAGTCGAACCACTGGGATTGCTAGTTTATGGCAACCAAGGTCTTTAAATTCACTTTTAGTTTGATGAAAGGTGTATAGAGTTTTGTTTGGTTTATCACTTGAAACTAGAAATTAAATTGCATAAAACAATAATTGCAAGGAATTGAAGAGATAAAAATAATGTAGAGGGGAATAGGGAAGTGAATCCACTACCTTCCACATAAACATGCTAGATTGCAATTAACTTGAGAAACAATGTCAATGTATGGCAATGATATGTAGCAATACTAGATTGCTACATTACCTTCAAGAAGTTCATAGGATTAAGACTTAAGTATAACCCCTCAAAGTTCCACATGCTTGAACTACCTAAACTAGGGTGTAGCCATGACATGCTCTCTAAGCTAGGGATTATTAAACCCTCAATCAAATGATAATAGCACATAAAGTCAAAAATCAAGAGTAGTCCATCAAAGGAAGGCCCTAAGCTATGGAATATCAAGTTTCTCATACAACATGCCATTCACAATTTCATTTCCATTCTCACTATGAAGATGCAAGTTATATAATCATGAGAGGATAAAATCTAAGATAAGATAATGAACTCAACATGATCATTTATAGGCATTAAAATTCATTACAACAAGTGTAAGTGCTCTAAATCATGAAACTACCATATAAATGAATCATTCCCCAAATTAAATGAAACTAAGGCATGCTTACAAAGAAGGGCATCATCACCTCCCTAGAAAGGGAGTCAGTTACCCATAGGAGCAATAGAGGAAGGAGAAGAGATCATCATCCCCACCATTTTCGCACCTCAAGGCCACAAGACACCTAAACCCTCTTGCTCACAATATTTCTTTCTCTAAAACCTTGCAAAATGAGATATATTTCCCACCATAGCCTCAAGCCTCTTATCTACTCAAAATAATCTCCCTTTCCCTCCATTTTCGTGCCGCAACAACCTTAGGAAAAAATAAGACCACAGAAAAGGGGTCAAGGGGACAAATTTCAGCACAAATTCAGGGGCAGTTGATCTGCTATCCGCAGGTCGGCGGGCGCCCGCGGGTGCTTGAAATTCAAGGATGGCCACTGGAGTGTTTGGCGGGCACCCGCGGATTTGCGGCGGGCGCCTGCAGTGCTTGCTGGCGGGGGCCCGTAAGACACGGCGAGGCCCCGCGGTTGAAGGAATGCTACTGGAGTGTTTAGCGGGCGCCTGCAGATCTGCGGCGGGCGCCCACGGTGCTTGGCTTCAAAGCCTTCACATCCTCTCTTGAGCCATTTTGGATCGGTTCGTTTGACGCGGTCTTTATCCTGAGCGCTATGCCGCAAAACTCACACGCTTGATTGAATCAAACGGCTTAACCAAAATGACGGTCCCCAGCAATGGCATTCTTTGATTCTTCAAGAGTTTGTTAAGACCGCTCTTTTAACCATTTTCGGGGGAACCAACCTAAAAGAAGACAGAAATAAACATATAAAGCTAAACTATACTTTATAATTAACTAATGTACTTAACTAATGCAAATAAGGGCGCTTGAATATACAATATTCGGCGCTTATCACACCCCCAAACTTACATTTTGCTAGTCCCATAGCAAAACCAAAATACAAAACCTAAAAAAAAATGACAACATTTGAAATGCTATCAACATGCATCAATCATGGAGGAAGAAAATACCTATAAAGCTCAAATGTAACTTGGAACAACAGAAAATTGGAGAGATACTCATTAAGCAGACTACCTTGCATATATGAAGCCTTGATATAACAAAATGGCTCAACATACTTCAACTCTCATGTATCAACATCATAGTCTATATAAATACTTCAATTGTCATTTCTTGAATAGAAATGAACTCTAGCTTTATTGCAAGTGAACCGGATTCCCAATATATGGCTTTTACCCTCTTTTTCCAATCTCAGGAACACAAGCCTTCAATTCATTGAATTTCCTTTTAAATGAGGTCTTTAAGGCATGACTTTATTCACAATACAACTTTTGTTGCTTGTTGAAATATATATATATATATATATATATATATATATATATATATATATATATATATTTCAACATGATACGTATTATAGTCGTGCAATGCCAAAGTCCCTTAAGCTTTCTAACCAACCCATGTAGCAAGCGTTAGGCCAGCAACTCCCAAACCGGATGGCTTTAGGGTGCTAAGTGTAGAGACACTCCTACGGCTTAATAATTGGAGTTGGCAAGGGTACGAACTCCAACGAACCATATTTATTTATTTTTTTGAATGACCGTGCAATGTTTAAGTCCCTTAAGCTTTCTAACCAACCCATGTAGCAAGCGTTAGGCTAGCAACTCCCAAACCGGATGGCTTTAGGGTGGTAAGTGTAAAGACACTCATAGGGCTTAATGACTCGAGTTGGCAAGGCTACGAACTCAAACTGGTCATTATCATTATTTATTTCATTTCAAAATAGCTTTTTTTTTTTTTTTTTTTTTTTTTTAACGTGCCAAAGGTATTCATTCATTAGTGTCATCAATTCACATAAACTTTGTCAAGGTCAAGGTCAAGGTCAATTAGGTTACATACCTCACAATTAGGTTTCTGATTTGCATCTGTGCAGTGTGAAGCATAGAAGAGTAAGAAATCCGACGAAAATCTAATTGAAGCATTTATACAAACCATCGTGAATTAACATGATCATTTCAGATTTTTCTTTTATTTTCAAAACTCTCATTTGCCTCTATACACAAAGTCTTAAACACATGCTTCAATCTCCAACAAGTTCCAAATTACAAGATCATTGCTTTCAACAAAAATTGATTTTATTAACTTCCATGCGAGCAAAAATGTAATAATGCACCCCCAAACTTAAATGTCACATTGTCCTCAATATGAGAAGACAAAGGATAAGTAATGAAAAATGAGGAGTGTAATAAGAACAAAAGTACCAAGTTGAAGAGGAATTGAGTGACGGCGTAAAAATGATGAGCTACTTTGGGAATTCCAGGAGCATGCCCCCAAACTTGATTTCAAAAACCTGTCAAAAGACATCTATACACAGCAACATTATATGAATCCAAACAAATATGAATAAAAATAACTGCAATTTCTTTATCGAAAAACCAAAATTCATGCAAAGCAGCAAAAGAGGTGTAGTTATAAGTTCAAAATAAATAACTGGAAAGTAAATGCCTAAGGCGGCCCCAAAGTAAGTCTAAGAAGTACTACTAGAAAGAAAAATAGAAACTAAAATCATGAAATCACTCCATCATTGGAGTGGAGGAGGAACCGCCAGGCGTGTCGGGTGCACGGTCAATCAATGTCTGGAGCATACCTTTCAAAACCTGCTGACTCTCCTAAGTCGCCTTAACAGTGCTTTCTATGCTTTCGAGGTGCATGTGAAATGCATCAAGGCAAGCACTAAGATTATAATAATGAGCTTGGGTCATGACAGGCGGTGGCGGCGCAACAGGGGCAGCCGGAGTAGCGGGGGCATCATGAATAGGGGGAGCAGGAGACACTGGGGGAGCCGGCGCACCCCAATCCAATGCATCCCCAATGCGGGCCTGACGGTACGTCTTAAGCTGGGCAGTACTCGACTTCCAGACCCCAAGGGTGAAATCAAACACATCCTTCTTTTTCTCCTTATGGCACGGGGGCCTGAACCCTGTATTTTTGAGCAGCGGGGTGATAAGATATGGAAATGGGAATGCCTAAGTGATGAAGCTGCTCGACCTGACCAAAATTAATTCATTGTAAATCTTGAGGATTTGGTCCCAGACAAGCTGCGGGACACAAAACCACTGCTCCTTTTCAGCGTCGTAGAGGGCTTGTAGAAAAATCCCCTTACGCTCGGAATGGCCCGGCATAGGAAGGACATTTTTGGCCAGGACCGAGTCCAGAAACCACAGTCGGCACGGTAAGAATGATTTATTGGTGCTTGTGGTTCGATTGCCGGTGTATTGATTGTGGCAAATCTCCCCCACAATGTCTAACAATGACAGCTGAGCCGGAGCTTTAACATATAGGGGCAGGCCCGCATTATCCACCGGCGATGCCAGTGGGCAAGCCAAAGCCGCAGCAAGATCATCGAGGGTAAATTCGAAAGCCTTGCCATCAATGGTGGTCTTGATGATCTCCGACTCCGCACAGGAATGGAATAAGTTTGAGTAAAATAGGCGAACCACACGCGGATAGTATGCACTAGCACATGGCTTAAAAAGAGATTCGAGGCCACGCTCCCTCAATTCACGGACTGCCCATGCCGTCTCTGGGTGGTTTTCGAAACCATTTTGGGTGTCAAATTTTGCTTCGGTTTCGATTGGCCAATCAGCCCAATTTGGCATGGGAGGCACATTGGAAGGTCCCTCAGAAGAGCGAGCACGCTTGGAAGCGACTTTGGGCGCCATTTGAGTGAAAGAGTTGGTTTAGGAATTTTGTCGAACACCTGGTGTGCACAAAAATTAGGAAAAGAGACAAAAGTGGGTTAGAGATAGAAAAACCCAAAATTTTGGACCTGCAATCAACAATATACAATCCCAAACAATTGAAAATCTTCCACAATATCAATCCCATCCTCTATTGATTGACAATTCAGAGAAAAAGATATGAGACTGAGCTTACCCAATTGGAGGAACCAAGAGCCCTTTGCTTGGTGGGGATTGATGGAATGAGGATGAGGAAGGTGGATGAAGGATGGAAATGGATGATGATGGATGAAGAGATTGAAATGAGAGTGAGATGGGAAGGGAGAGATGTAGGGGTCATAGGTTGAGAGGGAAAGAGGGAGGAGTTATAAGACATAAAATGGGCTTTCAAGCCCATTTTAGAATATGTAGCGACGGGTGGCGGGTGCCCGCGGGATGCATGGTCTCACTACTCAAATTGGTGGGCGCCCGCAGATCTGCGGCGCGCGCCCGCCGCTGCTTGGACGTCACTGCCACTTTCGCGGGCGCCCGCGGGAATCTGGCGGGCGCCCGTAGGCCTACTTCAGAAACTGCCTTTGGCAGCGAATCGCGGCCTAGAAAGGCCGGGATGAGATTAAAGGTGACTCAAACATGAACTGAAAGCTGTTAGAGACCTTAGTAATCGAGTAGAACCGCTGGAACTGGAGTCGACTCAATTGTACAAGCGATAGCCAAAAGGTCCGAATGTTATTTGAATTTTGGATTAGACGAGATAAATGCCTGAATGACCTTGAATACTTCCAGAAGTGGTTCGGAGATCTGTAAATGATGAAGAAAACCGAATGTGACCACAATAATGCTATATGAAACAATTCCGGAAGAGTGCACATTTTGGTTAAACTTAGCGAATTCCTGGAAAATTCTTGCCTATTGGCACTTAGAAGAGGGAAGCTCGGAAGATGGAAGAATTGCTTCCCATGAGTGCTAAATTCAACATCGATAACTAGACGAACCAAGATCGCGCATTAGTCCTCGTAAATTAGGTCCGTTAATAGGACTTTATCCACTTTGTGGATAGGGACTATGCAATCAACATAAGGCTTAAGCCATTGACCATTAACCTTAGAGAGCGATCCATTGGTAGGATCTTGAAGTTCTATTGCACCATGAGGAAAGACAGAAGTGATGATATATGGACCATCCCACCGTGAGCGGAGTTTATCGGGAAAGAGTCTTAAGCGAGAATTGAAAAGCCAAACTTTTTGTCCAGGGGCAAAAGACTTGTTGACAATGTGCTTGTCATGAAAAGCTTTAGTCTTTGCCTTATAGATTTTAGCGCTTTCATACGCATCATTTCGAATTTCCTCAAGCTCATTGAGCTACAATTTATGAGTAGAGCCAGTTTGTTTGAGATAAAAGTTGAGACTTTTTATGGCCCAATAAGTACGGTGCTCTAGTTCAACTGGGAGATGACAAGCTTTGCCAAAGACAATTCGGTATGGCGACATGCCAATGGGCGTCTTATACGTTGTCCGGTAGGCCCAAAGCTCATCATTTAGTCTTAATGCCCAATCTTTGTGGTCCGGTGGAACCATTTTTTCCAAGATATGCTTAATCTCCCGATTAGATACTTCCACTTGACCACTCTTTTGAGGGTGGTAAGGTGTGGCAACCTTGTGAATGACGGAGTACTTAGAAAAGACGGATTTGAGATAACGATTTCGGAAGTATGATCCGCCGTCACTGATGATTGCCCGGGGTGTACTGAAACGACTGAAAATATTTGATTGAATGAATTTGACCACAACTTTATGATCATTGGTTTTGGTAGCCTCGGCCTCAATCCACTTAGACACATAATCCACCACTACAAGGATATACTCGTAGCCATAAGAAGATGGAAATGGAACCATGAAGTCAATCCCCCACACATCGAAAATTTCTATGATTAAGATTGGAGTGAGGGGCATAATGTCTCTTTTAGACATGGATCTGAGCTTTTGGCAACGCTCACATGATTTACAGAAATTGTAAGCATCCCGAAATAGAGAAGGCCAATAGAATCCGCTTTGAAGGACTTTGTCAGCGGTCTTTTTGGCACTGAAGTGACCCCCACAAGCAAGGGTGTGGCAGAAATTTAAGACACTTGTGAATTCATTTTCGAGAATACATCTCTGAATAATTTAGTTCGGCAATATTTGAATAACTCTGGATCTTCCCAAAAGAAATGCTTGAATTGGGAGAATAAATGGTCTCTTTCTTGTTTTGACCAATTGGAGGGAATTTTTCTTACCGCAAGATAGTTGACAATATCCGCGAACCATGGAAGATTTGAATGAGAAATCTAAAACAGTTGTTCATCCGGAAAGGAATCACGAACTGCGGCAAGCTCAGAAGATTTCTCAATGAGCAAACGAGAGAGATGGTCGGTGACAACATTGTCTGTTCCTTTTTTGTCCCGGATTTCAATGTCAAATTCTTGGAGTAAGAGTATCCATTGAATTAGGCGAGGTTTAGTCTCTTTTTTGGAGAGCAAATGCCTTAAAGCGGCATGGTCTGAGAAGACAATGACCTTGGATCCTAGAAGGTAAGAGCGGAATTTATCCAAGGCATACACCACAACTAGCAATTCTTTTTCAGTGGTGGTGTAATTTAACTGAGTATCAGAGAGAGTCTTGCTAGCGTCATAGATAGCATGTGGAAGCTTGTCCACACGCTGGCCCAAAATGGCACCCAATGCATAACCGGATGCATCACACATGATCTCAAATGGAAGAGACCAATTGGGCTGTTTCATGATTGGGGCTGATGAGAGAAGAGAACAGAGCTTCTTGAAAGCTTCCAAACAGGTTTCATCAAAATTAAATGGAACATCCTTGGCAAGAAGATTACACAAGGGCCGAGAGATTTTGCTAAAATCTTTAATGAAGCGGCGGTAGAAGCCAGCATGTCCAAGAAAGGAACGAATTTGATGGACAGAATTGGGAGGAAGAAGGTTAGAGATTAACTCAACTTTAGCCTTGTCGACCTCAATTCCCCTTTTTGAAATGACATGTCCTAAGACAATGCCTTCTTGGACCATAAAATGGCTCTTTTCCCAACTTAGAATCAAATTGGTCTCCTTGCATCTTTGAAGCACAAGGGATAGATTTTGGAGACACGAGTCAAAGGAGAATCCAAAGACAAAAAAATCATCCGTGAACACTTCTAAGAACTTTTCAACCATATCCAAAAATATGGACATCATGCATCTTTGGAACGTGGCCGGCGCATTGCATAGCCTAAAAGGAATGCGTTTATAAGCAAAGGTTCCAAAGGGGCATGTGAATGTGGTCTTCTCTTAATCTTGCGGATCAATTGTCACTTGGTTATAGCCGGAATAACCATCAAGGAAATAATAGTAGCTTTGGCCGGCTAGCCTCTTTAGGATTTGATTAATGAATGGGAGTGGGAAATGATCCTTCCTAGTGGTAGAGTTAAGTTTCTGGTAATCAATGCATATACGCCACCCGGTGGTGGTGCGTTGTGGCATGAGCTCGCCCGCTGAATTTTCAACAACGGTGAGACCAGATTTCTTGGGAACAACTTGAGTGGGGCTTACCCACATGCTATCAGAGATGGGGTAGATGAATCCCACATCTAGTAGCTTGATCACTTCTTTTATGACCACTTCCTTCATGTTAGGATTCAACCAGCGCTGCACCTCTCTGGAAGGTTTAGCGTCTTCCTCCATATGGATGCGATGCATATAAATAGAAGGGTCGATTCCTTTTAAGTCAGCCACTACCCAGCCAACAGCTTCTTTTTGCTCTTGTTGCACCATTAAAAGGTTGTTTTCTTGGTCCTTTAAAAGGTCCGATGCAATGATGACCGAAAGATTTTGATTTGCACCAAGAAACACATACTTGAGGTGGGCCGGGAATGACTTTAACTCAAGTTGTGGTGGAGATTTCATGGAAGGGACCAGAGGAGTTGTGGAAAGCTGAGGAAGTGGCTCTTTTGGCACCTTCCAAGGAGGACAATTCATGATAGCATTATTGTCAAGCAAAGAGTTTACTTCTTGGATGGATTAGTTAATATAAAAGTTGGAGAAGTCAAAGTGTGACATGCAAGTTTCCAAAGGATCTTTGCTTAGAATGAAGGGGAGAGATTCTTCGACCACTTCATCTACCACATCAATAAGGAAACAATCATCCTCTTTGGAAGGATGTTGAGTGGCATGGAAAATGTGAAGTTTGACTTGCATATTTCTAAACGCGATGTCCATCACCCCGGTTCGAAAATTAATTGAAACGTTAGCTGTAGCTAAGAATGGCCTACCGAGGATCACGGGAATATGCTTCTTTGGATCATGGACCGGTTCCGTGTCAAGAACCACAAAATCTATCGGGAAGTAGAATTTGTCCACTTTGATTATGACATCTTCAAGAATGCCCCTTGGAAGCTTGACCGATCTGTCAGCAAGCTGCAAAACCACGGAGGTTGGCTTTAAATCTCCTAATCTAAGCTGTAAGTAAACTAAATGTGGAATCAAATTTACACTAGCTCCTAAGTCAAGGAGGGCCCTTTCTATCTTGTTGTCACCAATGACACGAGATTGTTGGGGCGCCCGGATCCTTATACTTTGGAGGAGCACTGTTTTAAATGATTGCACTCACTTTTTTAGTTAATCTTACCTTTTTTGGCAAATGATTTTTGGAAGTGCGCTTTGGAGTGCACAAATCCTTGAGGAATTTTGCATAGGGAGGGATTTGCTTTATAGCATCCAAGAGAAGCAAGTTGATCTTTACTTGCTTGAAAACTTCCCACATGTCTTGAATTTTATAATTTTTGTTCCCAAAATGTGTTGACTCTTGGAGACGTTGGGGAAACGGAGCCTTAGGCTTATAAGAAGTCTCCACATTTGGGTTGACAAGCTTAGAATTTTCAGCATTAGACTTTGGATTTTCAGGAGTGAGATTTGGATTAGAAGATTTTTGGAAGGAAGGATTGTTCCATCTTTTCCTCTATCAACCTTGTTGTCCACAATTCGACCACTCCTAAGGGTGGTGATTGCTTAGACTTGTTCATGAGTAGGCCCGCTTGGAGGAGGGGCTTCATCAATCACATGCATCCTTCTAGGATTCTCAAATGGTTGAGCGGGAAGCTTTCCCTTATCTCTTTGAAGAAGTTGGTTCATTGAAGTAGCTATTTGTCTGACTTGATTTTCAAGCTTAGCTATGGACTGAGTATGAGAATAAATCATTTGGAGAGTGGGCTGTAATGATGTCAAGAGTTGCTTGTTGGATTCCAACAATTGCTTGTTTAGAGATTCCATCATTTGCTTGTTTGCAGCGAGAATTTCATCCGTTGGGAACACAAGAGATGGAGTAGAGACATTTGGATTATACGGAGGACAGTAACTCGAAGAGGCCTGAAATTGCCTAATTTAAAATTGAGAAGAGGGCTGATTTTGCTACCCTTGATTTTGGAATGGCGAATTTTGTGGGGCTTGTTGCCTCCGTAAGAAATTCGGATGATCTCTCTATCTCGGATTATAGGTATTAGAATAAGGATTGTTTCCAGGCCTGGAGAACATCACATTCGCTTGCTCTTGATTAGGACTAGGAAATTGCTCTCGAGTGGGGTAATCTTCTGAGAGGTGGAAAGGACTAGTGCATGATACACACACCGCACTGGTTGAATTTTGGGACAAGGAAGGAGAGAGATGTGGTGCCATTAATTGATAGAATTTATGAGCTATGGCAATCACTTGAGAAGATTCTTCTTGCATTGTTTTTGGTTGACAAGGGTTAGTGTTCTTTGTATTGGCTGAGGTTGGAGCACTACGAGAATTATGTTGCAGTGAGTTTTCACTTAGATTCTGAAGTAGGGTCCATGCCTCATCCGCACTTTTAGACATGAACATCCCTCCACATGACGAATCAACCATGAATCTATGTGGGTCGGTTAACCCAGTATAGAATGCTTGCACCAATTGCCATTTTGGAATTAGGTGGTGCGGACATTTCCTAAGAAGATCTTGAAGTCACTCCCTAGTCTCATGGACTTGTTCCCCCTTGTTTTATGAAAAGCTAAGAATGGAATGCCTGATTAAGTTGGTTTTACTCACTGGATAGTACTTCTTTAAGAATTCTTGTTGTAATTGAGCCCATGTAGTAATGGAATTTGCAGCAAGGGAGTTCAACCAATATTTTGCCCTTTTTTTTTAAGGCGAACGGGAAAAGATGCAAATGGAGAGCATTGTCAGGGAAGTCCCTCAGCTTGATGGTAGAACAGATTTCAAGGAACTCATCAAGATGCTTATAGGGGTCCTCATGTTTGAAGCCATGAAATGAAGGAAGCATTTGAATAGTACTAGATTTGATCTCGTACTGGGCTGCATCAATGTTTGGCATCACTATGCAAGAAGGGGAGGCATAAGTTGTAGGGATAAAATGGTCCCTAAGAGTCATAGGAGCATTTGGAACTTCAGCCCTATCATTATGGATCGCCTCATTCCCGACATTTCTCTCATTGTTGGCCATTGTATTAATCTCAAGATCAAGTCCTCTTAAATTTTCTGATTCCCTAAGGTTTCTTCTAAGATTTCTTTCAAGTGAATTTATATCAATTGGCACTTCAAGAGTAGGCAAGGATAGTGACCTACGGTCCAACATCAACTACGCAATTCGTAACAAACACAATATCCCTTCACTATCACATCCACATACGATGTTCCCGTTCTCCTTAATTATCAATCAAGACAGAAAAGTAAATGGCCACGACAAGGACCAATGCTTTGCAATATAGACAAACAATAAAATAGCCTCGACAAGGGCTCCACAAGCTAAGTATCTCTAAATTATACACATGCAAGATATTCACTGATAAGCGCTGAATATTGCATATTCAAGCGCCCTTATTTGCATTAGTTAAGTCCATTAGTTGATGATTGGCCGTCGTCCACCACATAGCTTAGAGAAGTGCATTAAGGTGAGGGCCAAGTTTTACATTTATAAAAGCCACTACTACCTTCACTAAAAATATAGTTAGGGCGAGTAGGGATCATCCCAAGGGATTGCGGAGTCGAATTGGGTTGTGGAATTACAACTAGGGTAGTAGGTCAAATGATCAAACAAATGGATGGTTGGTTGTTTAAACTAGAGAGCAACTAAATTAAACTAAGTATGAATGCAATGAAGAGTAAGTAAGAGAGAGACAGAGAGATCTAGGAGTTTAGAGATCACCACCAAGCAATGCATTTCTATACCATTAGCAAGTGACTAATGAGGGAGATGTGTGTTGCAATAATGATGTGTGTGTGTTTGGTTGATTCAATTAGCAAGGATGACTAGTTAAGCATATAATGTCTAAAAAACATGTGAAAGACACAATATATCTAATCAATGAAGCATATATTGTCTAAACAACATGTGAAAAGCACAATAGATCAAAACAAACCATTAATCTTTCTTTAAACTCACAATCTTAATACACCGCAAGGTTAGAGATATATGCTACTTGCATTCAAAAGCATGGAACATCAAACAACAAGCATGGATTGTCCTCCCATTTAACATCTACACTATGCTACACAACCACTACAATACAATTAAGCTACTAGCATGAAATTAAACTAAGGGAGAGGCACAATCAATCAAGAAATAAGTATAAACCATCAAGAAAATAGCAAGAGCATTCCATTAAGCACTATGTCTTGCCAATCTCTAGATCTATAGCATTAATACACATAGACATGCATCAATAACACAAAATCTAGAGACAAGCACATGAACATCTATTCTAGCATACATAGACATATGGATAGAATGAAATGATCAATTGAAAGCATTAAACCATCTAAATCATTGAATAAACAAGATTTATATAAATCAAAGTGTCAAAACATGTATTACAACACTAATCCCTCAATAATACACAAGATTAAGATATAGAAAGCATGCTTGGGGCTAACTCTAGCCCCAAGAGGATGTCTAGCCACTCATGGTAGTGATCCTCCAACCCTCAAGGGCAAGCTCCATCAATGAAATCTGCTCCTTGGAAGATGAAAGGCCTCTAATGGTGTCTCTAGCCTCCTTCTCCTTTTTCTTCTTCACTAAGAATAGACTCTAAAGTTCCTCTACCAAATGCTAATCTCCTCTTTTTTCAAAAAATACATCATATTCCTTTTATAGGTAGGTCAAATGACACACAAAATGAGCTGGGGTCATGCAAAACCTATTCCCCAATGATTGGATAAATGATAGAATGAATGAGCTGGCTTTTTAACTTTTTCGCACTGGAGGAAGTTCGATCGATCGAACTTGGCTGAGATCTATCGAACTAAGGCTGCATCGATCTAACTGGCTAAGCTTTTTAGGAGAAGAATAAAGCTGAGATATTTTGAAGATATTTATGGGGAAAAGGACAAAAGTGGTTAGTGGGTGGTACAAATGGATAAGATCAATCATTTAGATGAGGATAAAGGTGTTCGATCGATCAGAGATGGAGTTAGATTGATCGAACTTTGGACTTTCTGCTTTCGGTTCAAGGTTTGGATCTATCTTGAAATGCTGAGATTGATCCATGTTGGATCGATCAAACCTTTTCTTGGATCGATCGAAAATCTTGAATTCCACCCTTTTGCTCCTTTTGCTTCTTTCTTTCTCCACTTTGCTCCTTTCTTTATTTCATCTCAGAATTGCTTCTTTTAAGCTCTTATTTGGCTGAGTTAGCTTATTTTCGGGATAGGTGCCTAAAAATGGAAATAACATGAAATCAATTTAAAATGGTAAAGTAAGATAGATAAAGGTACTAGAATACCTAAGCTTAAAGGGTTTAAATACACCCTTTTCAGTGCTCATCACACCTCCAAACTTAAATATTGCTAGTATCTAGCAAGGAACTACAAGGTAAAGAAATGAAATGAATAACTATATAAGTATAAACTAGAAAGCAATAAATGGAGAACGCCACTTTCGTAGGGAACACGATTGCACTTAGCACATGCAACAAGCCTTTTGAACCCCTAGGTTACCTCTTGTGGATGAGTGAAGTCTCGTGAGGGTTTCCAGAAATGATACCCATAAACATTAAGCTCATTCTTTCTAAAGAGGCACCAATATTGCAAACAAGCATTGGGAGAAAACTACCTCAAGTATGCAATTTTTCAACCATTTCTAAGCAATCTCCCAAAATCTCAACATCAAGCAAGCAAGTATGGTCCTCCACACATCAAGAAAATGATCATGCAAATCAAAACAACTCTAGAATCCTTTTTGAGTGGACTGGCATCAAATGTGTTGCTATCTTAGCCAACTAAAGAATTAATCACATCATTACCCTCAAACTAGCACACAAATCTAGTACCGATCATCAAGACAAAAAATGGACCTTTCATTAAAACTTTATTGTTCTAGGTGAACTTATTCTTTTCACTCAATTTTATTTTTTATTTTTTTAATAGGATCAAAGATGCAAGTATAGTGCAATGAATTGATCAATTAAGCTTTCTACCGATTCATGAGGTCGAACGTTAGGTCAATGACTTCCAAACCAGACGATTTTAGGGCATTAGGCATTTAAATACCCCTGCGGACTTACAAGCTCAAATCAACTAGGCTACAAATCAAGACAACCTTCATCTAATCATTTCCCACTTCTCACCTTTTCGGGAGAAGTCCTCACTTTTTTGATTACTTTTGCAACTTTTTCTTTTTCTTTTTCTCCTTTTTTTCTTTTCTCTTTTCTTTTTTTTTTAATTTATTTTTTATTTTTTTATTTTTTATTTTTTTCTTTTAGAAGCAAGTTTAATTATTAACCTAGAGTTTGGGCTCTCCACCTTTCGGCACGAGAAATTCAGTGCTTGATGAGGCTAGAATCCCGGCTACTTAGTGAAAAGGGGTTATCCACCTTTATCAAGAATGAAAGCTTTCAATGCACTACTAGCTCAATTGGGATATAACCAATTCAATAATTAACAAAGCATGTACCCGACAAATGAATGCTAATGTGCGCCGGTGCTAGTGTAGAATCCTAGAATGAATCTCAAAACAATCACAAAATGAAGATGATGTGGACCACAAGTGCAAGCAAGATATCAATCTTTCAAAAAATTTACTCCTAAATGGCATTCACAAGGCATACAAGGAGTATTGGACTCTCAAGTCAAGAAAATTTTCAATTTTAAGCAATATAGTCCTCAAAAGATCAAAATCATAGCTAGTTATGGACCAATCATAGAAAAATCCTCAAATACACAAGTCATGCTCAAAAGATATGCAATTTAAAATTGACACTACAAAACACCATTCCCCCCAAACTTAAATGGCATAATGTCCTCAATGTGTAAAAGGAAAGAGTATACCAGTGTAACTAAGCGAGAATGATCGGGACTGAAGTATCCAAAGTGGGTGGCATGGCCCCCCCAAACTTGGGATTAACTGTGGTCCTGAAGAGATGGCACTTGGATAAACTCATCAGATAACAAAATGGGATAATCAGTGCACAGTGGATATGCAAGTGTAAATGGGATAAACAGGTAAAGATATGAGAGAGGTATAAGGGTGGTCCTGAAAATTGGGTAACACTCTCTCACTGAAGTCACTGTGATGCACCTGATCGAGTCAAACATTCAGATATAAGAACATAATCATATGACATCCATCATAAAAGCATGCATAAAGAAAATAAAGTATAGGTACATAAAAATGTCTAGGCCGACAGTTCGGCTGCAAAAATGATATATAGTAACAAAAATAGGGTATCAATGATAGAGAAGGATCATGAAAAGATAGAACTGGGAGCTCAGGAGGATGAGGCAGGATGGGCAAGTCGGGCTCCGTGGATATCTCTGGATAGATCTCAAAACATAGTCGCGACATCTGTACGGAAGGTAGCAAAATCAGCTCTGTGGGCCGTAAGATCAGTTCGCATAGCAACAATAGCATCCTCAAGATTCTGCAGGCGTACTCCAAAGCCGGGGGTCTAATCTGGAGCCTCAGGAATAGAAGATTCAGAAGAATGAGAATCCTGAGTCTACTCCTGCTCGTGAATGGGCAACCTAGCTAGAGAGTGTTGCTCTGTAGCGTCTGCAGGGTGCTCTAAATCAATGTCCATGTGCTCGGTAGCCGGATCGACTGGTGTGTCGTCCGCTACCGGATTTGCTGCTACTGGGGCTGCCTCTACCTCCTTCTCTTCTAAATCCTTAGGCGCCTGGACTGCATAGTCCTGAAGGCGCCCAATGATGGTGTTGTAGCTCTTGTCCTAATCCTTCTTCTTGAAGGAATAGGATCCTCTCTCTGGGCGCTCCCGTGGCTGGAATGGATAGTGCTGATCAATCAGAATCTGGGTGATGAGGTTGCCAAATGGGAGGAACTTAGCCCGCTTGGGCTGCTCCTTGCTAATGAAGTCATCATAGAGCTTCCTCATTACGCTTCAGATGAGCGCAGGGATAGAAATCTAGCACCCTATATAGAATGCATACAGAGCTGTCAAATAATCGCCTCTCCGCTGAATCTTGTGTCCGGCCATATAAATTTTTTGAAAGAGAACGGAATCAACAAACCACTGGTCATCTGGAAGATATGTGCGGGTGGTGAAAGTCTCGCCAGCGTCATGGTGACCTGTCAAAACAACTGCCATGTCGGCATAAGAAGGCCTGTATAGCCTCGGATATAGCTCCTGAAGCTCTAGAGGGCATCTGTATGGACAATGGCATGATCTGGAAAGTGTGTCCATAGTGATAGTGATTTGGTGGCCATCAATAGAAGTGACCAGCTTTGCCCAGTGACGCGGGGATGGTCGGAGGTTCTAGAAGAACACTCGGACAGGCCTTGGATAGACGGGCTCAGTAACTGGGGCAAGAATAGCTGTAAGGCCTCTCTGGATAATATCATCATAGCCGGATCGGGTCAGTACCAATCGGGAGATGAAATCTATGTCAAAGATTGACTCGTAGGCCATGGTCATCTTTGTATATCTGTGTGCTGGTCAGTCAAGCTCTGGAGCTGGCTGAGCTGGCTGAGGTGATGGAGATGGTGATAGGGATGGTGTAAACTCAGCCTGTGCCTGAGATGTAGAAGCAATATGCTTATCCTCAGCTGCATGAGAGGGTGACTGAGGTGGAGTAGACTGTGCTGGCTCCTGAATATGAGAGAGCTCTGCTGGCTCCTCTATCCTATGCCGGGTACGTGTCTGTGATCTCGGAGGTCCGTGGTGCCTTTTGGCAATAGTCTTCGTCCTTGGCATGGCCTGTAAAAAGAAAAAGAAACACTTGCTATGGAAGTTAGTGCCAGAATAAAGAATTAAAAGCACAAAATAGACACATGTATGTTAAGTAAGATGGACACAACAGAAATGACATGAATCTATGCGAGTGATAGAATGTGAAGCATGCTAAGCAATATAAGTATGAAATGCATCCAATGTGGAATATCACAAGCATTGGGCATGAATAAGATAACACGAACACAATACATGATGAATGAAGTGTGTGTGAGATCGATCTGTGAAGTTCGATCGATCTTAAAAAGAAGTGAGATCGATCACAAAAGTTAGATCGATCGAAAGTAAGTGAGATCGATTTCACAACTTCGATCGATCAGGACACAAGTTTGATCGATCGAACTGTACGATGCGAAAACTGAAAGGTCACAGATATGTGAATATAGAAGCACGGGGTCCACACGAATAAGGTCATGGGCCCATTTACACATCAAATCAATCAATTCCATCACTTAATGGAGCCTATACTTCCAAAGATCAAAAGATCAAAAGAAATCATGAAAAAAAAAAATACAAAAACATATATACATATATATTCATATATGCACAGTGGTTTAAGCTTCAATAATGGAGATTTTTATCTTCAAAACAACTGAGATCTAACAGGTAAAGCATGAATGGATCGTATAGAAGCTTAAAAACACAAGATGGGAGTTCGGATCTTACCCAAATCGAGGAGAGAAGTGTAGATGCGAAGGGGGTGACGAGATCCGAGAGGAGAGAGAGATTCGAGATGAGAGTGAGGTCACCGGAGATTCGCCGGAGATGGAAGATGTGAATGGGTACGGTGGTGATGAGCTCCTAGTGTTTGAGAGAGGGTTAGATCGATCCTTGGAATCGATCTACAAACCCTCGGTTTCTATTTTTAAAAACATCCCCGACAGAGTTCAATCGATTGAACCTCAACTGAGATCGATCGAACTTAAAATTTTTTTATTTTTTTTTTTAATAAACAATTAAAAACTAAATAAAATATTTTTTAATTTTTGAAAAATAAAATAAAATAAAATGAAAATGTTTTTGGATTTTAAAATTTGAAAGTCAAAATAAAGTCAAAATAATGCGATGAAGAATTGAGATCGATCAGAACAAGTGTTCCATCGATTAGATAGAGAGTAAGAATATGAAAGATAGAAATGAGGGAGGAATAGGGTTTTGACACCCTACGATTCTTGTGCTAGTCTTTAACGTCTCTAGCAAGACATTGGGCTCTTTTAGCCCGGATCAAAGATCTTGTTGTTCATCCCTTCCTTTTTGGGGTGATAGATACCTTGAGGTCCACCCAAAAAATGGTTCTTGGAAGAACTTGTTAGATCAAACTCAAAAGAAGGTTTTGTTCCCTTGTCAATGCAATTAAAATTTTTGGGCTTCCATGCCCTTTCAAAGCAAGAATATGAAACAATGGTCGTAGAATGCAATGTTGAAGATAAAGCTTTAGAAACTTTTGAGTCACACAAAAACTCATTTCCTTCACAATTGAACCCATGACATTTTTCCACAACATTGACCTCTCCTTCATACTTGTCAAATGAGTTAGGGGTTAGATTGAATATATTCAACTTCACTTTCATGTGGCCAAAAGAGATCTTCATTACCCTCTTCCTACAATTGATGTTGGCATATGCGGTTGCCAAGAAAGGACGGCTAAGGATAATGGGTATTTGGCTCTTAGGATTGGAAACCGGTTCCGTGTCTATGACAACGAAATCAATCAGGAAGAAGAATTTATCAATTTTAATCAAAACATCCTCAATGACGCCCTAGGCTTTTTGATGGATCGGTCGGCAAGTTGTAAAACTACCGACGTCGGTTTTAATTCACCTAGGCCTAATTTGACATAAACCGAGTATGGAAGAAGGTTAACACTTGCTCCTAAGTCAAGAAGCGCCCGATTAATGATATGCTCACTAATGATGCATGATGTAGTGGGTGAACCGGGGTCCTTAAACTTTGGGAGAGTGTTGTGTTGAAAAATTGAGTTCACTTGCTCAGTCAAAACCACTTTCCTTGGTGCTTGGCTTTTGTTCTTCCTCTTTTGGGTGCAAAGATCTTTTAAAAACTTGGCATAAGCCGGTATTTGCTTGATTGCATCCAAAAGTGGGACATTAACTTTTACTTGCCTAAACATTTCCATAATCTCATTGGTCTTAACCTTTTGCTTTTCTTTTGAAATAGACCCTTTCAAGGCATCCAAAAATGGATCTCTTGGCTCAAAAACATTTTCAGCATTTTCTTTTAAAGCCTCTTCAGCACAAGAAGTTTTCAAATCACTTTTCAATAAAACTTTCTCAACATCATTTTTCAAAACTTCTTTTTCAAACACATTTTTCAAAACTTTTTTCAATGAATCATTTTCAAGATCACTTTTCAAATCACATTTTGAAGATATCTCATTCATAAGATCAAGAACATGCAATGAAGGAGGAATAGAATGTTAAACGGGACGGGTGACAACTTATGGTTGCACTAGTTCACTCTCTTCATTAGACACTTCTACTTGATTGTCCACAACCCTACCACTCCGTAAGGTGGTCACCGCATTGACATGTTCTATGGTATGCCCTTCCGCTGAGGAATGGGTCTCCACAACACATTGTTGCTTGATTGGGGAATTTATAGGCATCTTTCCTTTCTCTCTAGCATTAAGAGTGCTAGCTATTTGCCCTACTTGGGTTTCTAGCTTCGCAATGGATTGAGAATGGGAGTGTAACAATTGAGTATTCACCTCAAGAGTGCCCAAAGCATTTAAAACTTTTTCTTCAAAAGCGGGACTTCTAGTATTACCTTGAGAATAAGATTGGTTGGGAAAATGAGAATTAGAGAATTGATTTCCTTATGATTGGTAAGACTTATAACCTTGGGATCCTTGGTTTTGAAGTGGAGGTGGAATATACTTCCCTTGGAAACCGCCTTGGGAAGGGTTTGAGCCTTCTCCTTGGTTTTTCCAAGAGAAGTTCGGATGATTTCTCCAACTTGGATTGTAATGAGTACCATAAGGATTTCCCCCTTGATTCACAAAAGCTGCATTGACTTACTCATTAGGTTCACTTTGCACTTGTCCATGAGGACAATGAGAAGTAGAATGAAGAACATTAGAACAAGTCATACAAGATTCATTGGATGTACGATGTGAATGGTTAGTGTAGGAAGATACTTTGTTTGCCGAGTTTTGGTTGATCAAGAATTGATTAAACCTTTGAGATAGAGATTTCATCTTGGCGGCTATCTCATTTGAATGGTCGACTTGATGTAAGCCAACACTCTTCCTACCTTGTGTATTTCTACCATTTTTTGAAGACAATGTTCTATGCAATGAATTCTCACTCATGCTTTCATAGAGACGCCACACATCATCCTCATGCCTATCAATATAAGAACTACCCATAGAAGTATCAACCATACCTTTGTAATTGTCCGATAAGCTCTCAAAGAAATATTGAACTAATTGCCATTTCGGTATGTCATGATGTGGACACTTCCTAAGCAATTCATTAAAGCGTTCCCATGCCTCATGAAATGTTTCCCCATCCCCATGTGTAAACTCTCTAATGGACATTCTCATGGCATTGGTTTTTGAAACCGGATAGTACTTCTTCAAAAACTCTTGTTGCATTTCTGCCTAAGAAGTGATTCAAAAAGGCCTAAGATTGTTGAACCAATTTTGCCTTGTCCTTTAAGGTGATTGGAAAAAGTTTAAGCCTTTTTTACCTCTTCCGGCATGTCCGTGTATCTAACAGTGGAACACACTTCAAGGAACTTATCCAAATGCTTGTAAGGTTCTTCACTAGGAAGTTTATGAAAGTTAGGAAGCATTTGAATGGTTTGTGCTTTGATTTCATAATGATGTGCTCTAAATGGTGGCAATTGGATGCATGTGGGTGCATTATACTCATTTGGCACATAATGGTCTCTTAAAGCAAGTGGTGGGTTAGCAACTTGAGTTGCAACATGAACACCTTGATTTTGAATTCCTTGATTGATGATGGGAGGTTGTGGAGCATACATTGGCCTTGGCATTCCAAATGGAACTTGGCCTTGTTGTTATTGAGGTTGGTGAATGTATGGCCTAGGGATGCCTAATGGTACTTGTATGTTCTCATTGTGCATATTAGGATGAAGAATGCCTTGTTGGTCTATGTGACCAAGGTCCTCAATGTGATCATCATTATGGTCATCCATTGATAGATTGGTTCTATTTGAACTTCCTCTTCCCCTAGGATTTCTAACGATGGATTTAAGATGCAAATCTAAAGGGATAAGAACGGGTTTCAATGAACGACGACCATGCATGCACAATAACAAACAAGCAAGCACAACAAATGAACAAACACTTTGCCTTCCAACAATGCAATTAAACTTCCTCCATAATCACAATTCCCATGTTTGAAACAACAATGATGCAATGACAAGAAAAATGCCTCTACGCGGGCTCACGATTTAACTAAGGAGATTGAGTAGAGAAAAGCTCACAAAGGTCCTATAGCACTTCAACTCCAAATTTTTAGCCTAGCTTAGCAATTTTTCAATTTTCAGTTTTTTTAGTTTTTTACTTCCTTTGCTTTGCTTTGCTTCCTCTCCAACAATACACCTAGTAAAGTAAGAATAAACACAATAAGTAACCAAAAAGAAAAATAAAATTAAAGTAAAGACACGATCAAAAGAGTACTAATCCTAATTGATTCCACAAATTCGACGTTGCCAAATCAAGTCAATCCCCTGCAACGACGCCGAAAACTATGGCCGTCGTCCACCGCATAGCTTAGAGAAGTGCATTAAGGTGAGGGCCAAGTTTTACATTTATAAAAGCCACTACTACCTTCACTAAAAATATAGTTAGAGCGAGTAGGGATCGTCCCAAGGGATTGAGGAGTCGAATTGGGTTGTGGAATTGCAACTAGGGTAGTATGTTGAATGATCAAACAAATAGATGGTTGGTTGTTTAAACTAGTGAGCAACTAAATTAAACTAAGTATGAATGCAATGAAGAGTAAGTAAGAGAGAGAGAGAGAGATCTTGGGGTTTAGAGATCACCACCAAACAATGCATTTCTATACCATTAGCAAGTGACTAATGAGGGAGATGTGTGTTGCAGTAATGATGTGTGTGTGTTTGGGTGATTCAATTAGCAAGGATGACTAGTTAAGCATATAATGTCTAAACAACATGTTAAAGGCACAATATATCTAATCAATGAAGCATATATTGTCTAAACAACATGTGAAAAGCACAATAGATCAAAACAAACCATTCACCTTTCTTTAAACTCACAATCTTAATACACCACAAGGTTAGAGATATATGCTACTTGTATTCAAAAACATGGAACATCAAATAACAAGCATGGATTGTCCTCCCATTTAACATCTACACTATGCTACACTACCGCTACACTACAATTAAGCTACTAACATGAAATTAAACTAAGGGAGAGGCACAATCCATCAAGAAATAAGTATGAACCATCAAGAAAATAGCAAAAGCATTCCATTAAGCACTATGTCTTGACAATCTCTAGATCTATAGCAATAATACACATAGACATGCATCAATAACATAAAATCTAGAGACAAGCACATGAACATCTATTTCTAGCATACATAGACATATAGATAGAATGAAATGATCAATTGAAAGCATTAAACCATATAAATCATTGAATAAACAAGATCTATATAAATCAAAGTGTCAAAACATGTATTACAACACTAATCCCTCAATAATACACAAGATGAAGATATAAAAAGCATGCTTGGGGCTAACTCTAGCCCTAAAAGGATGTCTAGCCACTCATGGTAGTGATCCTCCAACCCTCAAGGGCAAGCTCCATGTAATGGCCCGGTCATTTGACTCCTTTTCCTTTTTCCTGAAATTTTACGGATAAATTTTTTTTTCGTTTAATTTTCTGTTCTGAGTTCAGTTTCTCATCTCATAGTGTCGTCTCGAGTGCTCAGAAAAGGTTTCTGAGTCTCTTTTGTTCGGATTGACAACTTCCTTTGAAGACCGAGTCATTTTCACATTTTTTGTTCTTCGACACTATGCACTATTTTGTCATTTTCCCTATTTCGTGCTTTTCCCTATTCTGTCTTATTCCCATTTGTCAGTTTTTGGCACAGCCTCACTTTCTGTGCTCAAAGTTAGTTTTTGACTTCACATATCTTGATCTTGAGTGGTTTCCACGAAATACGTTTCTTTACTTTTTCAAGAAAGTACTCTGGTTGCTCCCGGTGTAAATAGGGGCATGTATGCATAATTCTTTGGAATTCTTTTCTTTTCTTGGGGTGTTTTTCATAAATATCTTTTGAAGATATTTTATTTCAAGGGTATCTAAGAAAATATCTTTTGGAAGATATTTTCATTCAGGGGCAGTTTTGCAGTTAACCCTTTTTGTAGGGGCCATTTTGCAATTAATGTAAGTTATTGTAAAATACTTCGTCTGGAGCCTGGATTCTCTTACGGGATTCATTTTCACATTTCATCGAGTCGTGTACTCATGGAATTCCATTCTGGTCATTTTTCTCCAGTTTCAGGGTTTCTGGCCCCAGTTTACGCCAAACTTGTTTGGGCCATAACTTTCTACACGGGACTCAGTTTTTGACGCCGTTTCTTTCGTTGTTCATATTTTCTCATTTTAAAACTTTTTTGTTCATAGAGTTTTGCCATTTGAGTGCGTCTGCTCAAAATTCACTTTTCCAGACCTAGCGGGGCCCGTTCGGGGCACTTTTTGAGATTTTCTATAAATAGGAGGACTTAAAGTCAAAAAGCCATCTTCTCCTCTCATCAAGTACAACCAGCAGCTCCCATGGCTGCCTAAGGGGGGATGCCACCTTTCTTCTCTCAAGTAAACCTCCTTCCCTTTGTTATAAAGTCATAGTGCCTTCGCGTTTAATGATTGTCTTGACGCCGCGCACCTTTCACCCTTACTAGAACCTGTTTCTGACCATTTTTTGAGTTTGGGATTGAGGCCAAGTTTGGATTTTCATGGGGCTTCTTGCGGATTCTTGTTCCCGGTGTAGTCCTCGACAAAACCTCCCTGTATCGTCAGATTCGGGACACTTTTATTTTGGTGGGCTTTTGAGATTTCATCTTAAATCGAGGTAGGGGATGTTCTAGATTTAATTCTTGTTATATATCATGCTATTGATGCTTATACAACTTGTTTACATGATTAAATATAAAATCTAGAGATTTTATTATTTATTTTTCTTGTACTGGATCTGATTTTCCCGGTTGCTCATGACTTGGTTTAAACATGTAGCATGATATTATATTGCCCTTTGATATGTTCATTGTCGTGTATAAAAATTAGAATAATTGAATAAGTATTAAAGGTTTTATTTAATAATTATCTTAGGTGAAAGATTAATTCACATGGCCTTAACTAACTTAAAATCAATATGTGTTAGCATATTAAATTAGGCCCTAGCATGCTCTTCAACATAGATTAATTTGAGAGCATTCGGATGTGTTTTGAAATCTAGAGAATATTTAATTAATTTATTCCGAGTGTACTATTCATTCCATTGGAATTCCGACTTGATATTCGTGATATGCATGCTATGTAGTTTCACATATGTTTAATCTAGAATATTTGATTAGGTTTTGAAACCTTTCATTTATTATTTTTCTAGTATTAAGGTTTAATACTCATGGCCGTGCATTGCATGTACTGTACTTGTGTCGTGTTCTTAAATCAAGTCTTGGCATGTTGTATAACATATATTAATTTGAGATCATTTAGATGAATTTCAAAACCTAGAGATTTTAATTAAATGAAGTAATTAAAATTCATTTCATGGTTCATTGGTCTTGATTCAGTTCTAACCTTATATTCATGATTTTCTAGACAAGTTCATTCACGTGTATCAAATCGAGAATAATCGGATAAGTTTTGAAACTTATATTTAATTAATTCTTTTATATGGAACTTAATTCACATGGTTGTATCTTGCTTAGAATGAACTTGTAACTTGACATTGGACTTGCCTTGTGTAATGATTTGCACACTTCGCATTAAACATCTTTCATGCATAGCGTGTAACAAATCGCACACTGAGGATTCGACATTCATCATATAATATTAATGCGAACTTAGGGCATGACTTGTATGTTTCAAAATCTTGGTTATGTATGAAACGTGATAAATGCATATCTTGTATTTTTGATACTATCTTGACTTGCACAACATGTTGATTTTGGAACTTGGGATATCAATCAAGAAATGACATGGTTAGGACTTGGTTCTAGTACGGGAGATAGAGAGCTCCCTATTATCAGTGCGCATTGGGGGAAAGGTACCCTTGGGTTAGTAGCCCTAAATTGATCTCAATTGAATGGTTATCTTATAATAAGCAGTAGGGGAAAGGTACCCATGGGTTAGTAGCCCTAAATTGATCTCAAGAGTACGGTTTTAATCCGGGCGATATCTAAGTTTCCACATTGGTTGATTTCACTCTTTAAATTTCAAGTTGCTATGCCTTGAAGATTTAAACTTTTCGTGTATGTGAAATGCTCCATTCTTGTTTCATAGCATAGATTTTATGCCTTGTCCTTGCATAGATATTATGTCGTGTTCCTGATTTCGTGTATAACTCTTGTCTTGCTAATTGGATTATCCCAATCTTGTTATTTGCATAGATATTATGCATTGTTCTTGATTCCTTGTATAACTCCCATTGTGTAAATTAGAATGTTCTAATCTTGTCGTTAGCATAGATATTATGCCTTATTCGTGATTCAAGTATACTTCTTTTCGTGTTTTATGGAGTGTTCCATCTTTGTCTACTTGCATAGATATTATGATTCGTTCTTGATTTTAAGTGTACTTCATGTCGTGTATTCTATCCTTGTATTCTAGTGCAAACTTGTCGTGTTCTTGGATTGTTCCAAATCTTGACTTGTTTCATACCTGTATATGTATCATGATTCTTGTTGCTTATGCTCTAGGGTAGCTTAGGATGCTCCCTGAGTCTCATTGTGATATAGACGTTAGGTGGCATGAGCCCTTTAACATGTTTCACCCTAGGGTGATAAAACTATAAAACGCTAGGTCGATGCATGCTCATCTCCTACGAGTAGCTTTATGTTGCTCACCCCTACATTACTGGGGCATATTTCAGGTACGAAGACTTGGTTTGCGATGTTCATCATTGCTTGGATGATCGTAGACTTGAATGTTTTAAATTCTTGAAAAGGTTGGCTTGAAATGCCATTTGTAGCTATTTTGTCAAATGCGTATATTTGATCCCAAACTTGTATTATGTGCTTAAGCATATATTTTGGTATTCATTCTATGTATATGATATGTGGCCAAGTGCCAAATTTCATTTGAAAACCTTGTATATTGAAAAATGTTGAATTTTGCCTTAAATGAGAAAGGTATGAAAAATTAGGGTTTTAATATGTCATTTTTGCACCGGAGTGTGCATTGTATATGAAATTCATCCTTTAGCATTCATTTGCCATATGTGAGGTGTGGCCAAGGGTCAAACACCATTTAGTTTTCATTTTTGCATTTTAGTTCACATATTGCATTTTTGGGCTAAATAGTAGAATCCGAGCCTTTAAGGGTTCATTTTCAAATCGGGTGGTGCAAAGTGTGTTCCGGCACCTCCAATAGGTCTCATTCATCTTGTATGAAGTGTGGCCAAGGGCCAAATGGTCATTTGAAACCATTTCCTAATTTCGGTTTCCATATTTTCCATTTCAAGTTCATTTTTGCCTTTTTGCCCATTGGGTGGTCGAATTTTGCATCGGCTATATTTTTAAGCCATGGACCATTGTAGCGCATCTAAATAGGTAAGTTGCACTTGCGTGCACATTCGTTTCAACCTAGAAATGCATTTAGGGCCAAATGCATACTTGGTGCAAAGTTTCATTTTCCTCATTTTTGCTCTTTTCCGATCTAGGGGCATTCTGGGTATTCCATAGTGCATTTTTTTCGTTTTCTTCCACGCATCGGGTAGAAAACATGATTTAAGGGGGGGTTTTTTTTCGTGTTTTTCCAGAAAATGTCGTTAAGGTCCCCGTTTTTGCTCTCAGTTGTGGGCAGATTCTGAAAAATATGTGTAGCAGCTTTTTGCAAAACCCTCTTGACCTAGGCTGTTCTAGGGGCATTTTAGGGATTTTACAGCTTGTGTTTTTTTGTTTCTTCAGCGTTTCCGGTTAGAAAATGTGATTTTAAGGGGGGTTTCTTCTTTGTGATTTTCCAGAATAACTTGTTTAAGTGTCCGTTTTTAGCCTCAATTCTGGGAAAAAAAAATCAAAAGATGTTTTCTGTCAAAACACTATTCCTGCCCAGATTTCTTACCCGGAAAATGAGTTGTTTTTTTTGAAACTTTGAGGCTTCATATCTTTATCATCCGGACTCCAAATTAAGTGATTTTTGAGAGTAAGTTTATAAGTTTTTTCTAGTCTATCCAACGGTATGCACAGTTGCATCTAATTATATCTTAAAAGACCATTTTACCCCTTGCAAAGTACCCTTGCTGCACTGATTTTAAGCCCAAAAGTTATTTTTTTTGAAACTTTGACGCTTCATATCTTTATCATCCGGACTCCAAATCAAGTGATTCTTGAGTCTAGATTCATTAATTTTTACTGTTCTATCTAAGGGTATACTCAGTTTCATCTATTTCTGTATGAAAAGACCATTTTAACCTTTGTGAAGTACCCTTGCCGCAATGTTTTCAAACCCAAAAGTTTGATTTTATGAAACTTTGGAGTTTCATATCTTTTTCATCCGGACTCCGAATCATGCGATTCTTGAGTCTATCTTGACTAGTTTTTCATTGTCTTTCTAGTGCTATTCTTGGTGGCATCTGAATCCATACTTTCAAAAATAACTAACTTGCCCCTGGGGGCTTAATTGTCATTTTTCCAGTCCTTTGCTTCCGCACCTCGGTTCTTTGAGTTCCGTGATCTCATGGAGGGTCATATTTGGGTCTTAGAGGTGTTTTTTTTGCCTTGGAAGACCATCGTTTTGTTCTTGGTTCCGCATCTAGATTCGTTATTGGGTCAATCTTCGGTTCATCACTGTAGTACCTGGTTGAATCCAAACCCGGGTCGTTACACTCCATCAATGAAATCTGCTCCTTGGAAGATGAAAGGCCTCCAATGGTGTCTCTAGCCTCCTCTTCCTTTTCTTCTTCACTAAGAATAGCCTCTAAAGTTCCTTTACCAAATGCTAATCTCCTCTTTTTTCAAAAAATGCATCATATTCCTTTTATAGGTAGGTCAAGTGACACACAAAATGAGCTGGGGTCGTGCAAAACATATTCCCCAATGATTGGATAGATGATGGAATGAATGAGCTGGCTTTTTAACTTTTTTGCACTGGAGGAAGTTCGATCAATCGAACCATGGACTTGGATCGATTGAACTTGGCTGAGATATATCAAACTAAGGCTGGATCGATCCAACTGGCTAAACTTTTTCGTATAAGAACAAAGCTGAGATATTTTTAAGATATTTATGGGGAAAAGGACAAAAGTGGTTAGTGGGTGGTACAAATGGATAAGATCAATCATTGGATGAGGACAAAGGTGTTTGATCAATCAGAGATGGAGTTGGATCGATCGAACTTTGGACTTTCTGCTTTCGGTTCAAGGTTTGGATCTATCTTGAAATGCTAGGATCGATCCATGTTGGATCGATCGAACCTTTTCTTGGATTGATCGAAAATCTTGAATTCCACCCTTTTGCTCATTTTGCTTCTTTCTTTCTCCACTTTGCTCATTTCTTTGTGTCATCTCAGAATTGCTTCTTTTAAGCTCTTATTTGGCTGAGTTAGCTTATTTTCGGGATAGGTGCCTAAAAATGGAAATAACATGAAATCAATTAAAAACGGTAAAGTAAGATAGATAAAGGTACTAGAATACCTAAGCTTAAAGGGTTTAAATACACACTTTTCAGTACTCATCAATGATAATGTATAGCTTAGCTTTATTTGTTTATTTTTGTCCTCTTTCAGGTTAGTTCCCCCGAAATTGATTAAAAGAATAGTTTGGGCAAACTTTTGAAAAATCGAAGCACGCCATTGTTGGGGACCATTCTTTAGGCCATGTTCTTGAGCCATCATGTGCATGAGTTTTGTGGCATTGCATTCAATA
The DNA here is from genome assembly GCF_030987335.1 of Cornus florida. NCBI lineage: Eukaryota > Viridiplantae > Streptophyta > Magnoliopsida > Cornales > Cornaceae > Cornus > Cornus florida. The sequence goes on along the minus strand of NW_026775574.1, from coordinate 51,348,314 downwards.
TGATGTCCGCGTCAATAGGCCAACCAAAATGGCTAAAGAAAAGGCTGAATGTTTTGAGCAGAGGGACCCGCGGGCACCCGCTGAGCCACCGCGGGCGCCCACTAAATTCTTCAGATTACTACCTTCATCCGCGTGGTCTTACAGGTCTCGCAGGCCCCCGCCGCAAGCCTCCGCGGGCGCCCGCCAAACGTGCCAAGAGTTCCCTTGGATGCTGAGAACTCGCGGGCGCCCGCCAGCACACCGCGGGCCCCCGCCAGCACACCGCGGGCCCCCGCCGATCTGCAGGTAGAAATCACCTGCTCTTGTTTTTGTGCTAAATCTTGTTCCCTATGCAATTTGTGTGGTGCAGATTACTTCTAGGGTGGTTGGAGCTCGTGATGGGGTGGGAAGAGAGAGAATTTTTGGTAGATAAAAGGGGAGAGACCTTGTATATGGATATATCTCACATGTTGGTTATGTTTTAGAGAGAGAAAGATGAGTCTTGGAGGGTTTGTGTGTTCTTGGAGCCTGAGGTGCGAAAAATGGAGAGGGGATCTTCTTCTTCTTCTTCTTCATTCCTTGTATCCATGGGTAACTAACTCCCTATCTAGGGAGGTGATGAAGCCCTATGTTGTCAGCATTGCTTTGTTTTGATTTATTTTTGGGAGATAATGTATATATGTGATTTTTCCATGAACTAGAGCACTCTATATGATGGAATGAACTTCAAGGTTTATAAATGATCATTTTGAGTTAAATATCTTATCTTAGATTGTTTTTCTCTCATGATTATAATGCTACATTTTCATAGGGACAATGGAGATAAGTTCATGGAAATGTTTTTATTGGCATGATATTAGGAAGTTTGATAATCTATTGCTTAGGGCCTTCCTTTGATAGATTATTCTTAATTTCTATTTCATGTGCTTTTATTATGAGATTAAGGGCTTGATAATCTTTGGCTTAGTGAGCATGTCTAATGTTGCATCTTAGTTTAGGTAACCAAAACATGTAATGCTTTGATAGGTTATTCTTGCCAATTGATTTCATAAAATTCTTGAAGGTAATGTAGCAATTTTATGTTGTTGCATTCCATGGTCATGTATATATGTTATTTCCCCAAGTAAACCATGTCTTAGCATGCTTATTGATAGGTAGTGGATTCACTTCCCTAGTCCCTTCCGTATTGTCTTTATCTCTTCACTTCCTAGCACATTACCATTTTATGCATTTTTTTCGATTCTTAATTTTAGTGACAAACCAAACAAAACTCTATACACCTTCATCATTCTAAAAGTGATTTTAGACACCTTGGTTGCCGCAAACTAGCAATCCCAGTGGTTCAACTTACCCGACCAATAGCCCTATTTTACAATGGTTTGTGCTATTGCAAAGGTTGATGTATAATTGTCATTCCGATCAATTTTTGGCGCCGTTGCCGGGGATTGCAAATGATTTTATGACCGAGGTCTTAAAGATTACCTTTTTTTTCATTGTGAATATTTTGTTTTGTGTATATATTTTGTTTTGTGTTTTGTGTGTTTTTGTGTGATCCTAGGAACTGAAAACTCGCTAAGGAGAAGCTGAATTTTGAAATCTTAAGGACTCTGGGTAAGTGTTTGATGTTCTAGTTTTACATCCATTTTTGTGTTGTATATATTTTGTTTTGTGTGAATTTATCTTAATGTTTCTAAAAAAGTGGCTGAATTAGTCCGAGATGGAGGGTAATTATCTTCCAACTAAATTTTACACACCACATGAGTTTTATGCATTTTGCTCTAGTCATACACATCATACAAGAGATTGTCCTCCACCGGGACAATTCTCAGATTTTTATTTAGAGCAACCAACTGAAAATTTCTTTGAACCAGGTAATGATCCATACTTCAATGGTTATGACTCGGGTTGGGGAGATCATCAAAACTTCTTGTGGCATGACATGGGAAATTCAGCCCCACAATCTCATGGGCAACATTTTCACGCCAATTTTAAACCCAATGATCATGATTTCCAGCCCTCTTCTCTTTTTCCACCATCTCAATTGGATGAGTTTATTGCTGCCAACAAACAAATGTTGGAGTCTATCAACAAGCAAATGACGGATTCCAACAAACAAATGTTGGATGACACTGTTAGCATGCAATCCACCACCTATTCTCATTCCCAATCTAGAGTTGAGTTAGATGACCAAATAGCCCAAATTCAACAAATAGTTAATGCTCTAAATGATGAAAGGAAAAAGAATTTCCAATTAAACTTGTGGTCAATCCAAAAGAAAATTCTATGAATGATGAGATTACTCCTAGTAACTTTCATCATGAGAATGATCAAATGGTTACCATATGTGAAAATGAAGAAATTGTGGTTGAAGATGAAATTGTTGTCACACAAAAAATTGAAGAATTTGTGGTTCAAAATGAGGAAAATAATGATGAAGAGATTGTCTCCTTTAAAAATCCAAAATAGCCCTTAAAGAATCCTTCGCTTGATACACTTCCTTTAATGGAGAATCCTCTAAAAGCTTGCTTGGCTCATTTCAATTGTGAGGATTTTGATGTTGACAATTCTATTTGGGAGGTAAATTCTTTGCTTGATATTCCTCCACCCATTCACTCTCTTCCTTGGGTAACATCAAATGTATCTCTTTCTTGGGAGCTTGCATCTCCTCTCATTCCCTCACTTGAGTTGTCTCAAACTATTGAGCCCGAACCACCGGATAAGTGTGAGAAGGATGTTGAAAGTTTGAAGGACAAATTTTTGGGCATTCCCGTGCTAAATATGATCTTTCACAAACCTTTGCTAGGTGTGCCCTCACTTGATCTATCTTCCCATAATCCAAATCAGCCCCATAATCCAAATTTCTTCATTGAGGAAGAAGAGTGGGTTGAGGTCTTTCCTTTACCCCTTTCCAATTTTTTTCTTCAAGCTCTTTTCCCTCCGTTTTTAAAAGAACTTTCTTATTTGGGGAAGTATAACTCTCTTGAGAGACTTGGTGTAGGGTAAACCCTACTTTGAGATTCGTCTAGCTATCGACATTAAATTTAGCACTCCTGGGATGCAATTCTTTCAATTCCAAAGCCTCCCTCTCCCAAAGTTGCCTTAGCCAATATTTTTTCGGAAATTAGCTAAGTTTATCCAAAATGTGACTTCTTCCAGAATTGTCCCGAATTGCATTCCAAAAATCACATTCGGTTTTCTTAGTCATTTTAAGGTCTTAGTACCATTTGCGGAACTCTTCAGGGTCATTTCGGCAACTTTCTTATCTAATCCAAAAATCACGGGACATTCGGCTTCTAAACTATCACTTTTGCATTTGAGATCCAAATCCCATTCCGCAGCTTCTATACAGTGTCTAGGGTCCATCAGAGCTTAAATTTCATATTAGAGACGCCTTTGATGCCAGCTTGGCCTTTGTAGGCCAAAAATTTACTACAAAAGGCAGCTTTTACATAGGCCTACGGGCGCCTGCCAAAATCTCGCGGGCGCTTGCCAAAGCAGGCAATGGGCTCGTCAGTTCCGCGGGCGCCCGCCGCCCGTCGCTGGTGCATTAAAATGGGCATTCCAAGCCCATTTTAAATCATAAACTCTTCCTTTCCCTCTCAACCCTTGCCCCCACCCTATTCAAACCTCAAACCTTTCACTCGTTCTCTCTCCATTTCCCATCTTCGTCCATTCCATCCATCATCCTTCCCTCTTCCATCTCATTCATCCCTCAATCTCTCATCCTTCAAGCATAAAGGAATTTTATTCCACCAAGTTGGATAAGTCTCTTCCCCTTTATTTTTCTTTAAATTTTTGCATCATGTAGGTTGGGACTCTTTTTGTGGAGGATTGGTAATTGTTGGGTGATAATTGCATGTCCATTACAGGTTAATTTTTGGGATTTTTACATATCTAACCTCATTTTGCCCCTCTCCCCAATTCTTGTGCACGCCAGGTGTCCGTAGAAATTCCTGAACCAAATTTCCTCACTCCAATGGTTCCCAAAGTTGCATCCAAGAGTGCTCGCTCGTCTGAGGGACCTTCCAATGTGCCTCCAACTCCAGATTGGGCTGAATGGCCAATTGTCCCCAAAGAAAAATTCAACATGGAAAATGATTTTGAGCAAAATCAAGAGACGGCATGGTCAGTCCGCGAATTAAGGGCACATGGCCTCGCATCGCTTTTCAAGCCATGCGCTCATGCCTACTACCCGTATGTGGTCTATCTATTCTACGCCAACATGTTCCACTCATGTGCGAAACCAGTTATCATCAGAACCACCATTGATGGCAAGGATTTTGAATTCACTCTTGATGACCTTGCCATGGCTATGGACTGCCCATTGGCATCGCCGGTGGATGATGCGGGCCTGTCCCTATATGGTGCATTGTCAGACATTGTGGGAGAAATTTGTCATGGTCAATTTACCGGCAATCGAACCACAAGCACCAATAAATCCTTTTTACCATGCCGGCTATGGTTTTTTGATTCGGTGCTAGCCAAGAACGTCCTTCCCAAGCCAGGCCATTCCGAGCATAAGGGGGATTTTCTGCATGCCCTCTACGCCGCTGAGACAAGATGTTGGTTTTGTGTCCCACAGCTGGTGTGGGATCAAATTCTCAAAATTTACAATGAGCTGATTTTGGTGAGGTCAAGCAGCGCCACAAATTGGGATTTCCCATTTCCCTACCTTATCACCAGGTTGCTGAAAAATGCAGAGTTCAAAGCACCCTGTGGTGAGAAGAAAGAGAAGGATGTGTTTGATTTCAACCTTGGGGTCTGGAAGTCAGGCACGGTTCAGCTTAAGACGTCCCTTTAGGCCCGCATCGGGGGTGAGTTGAATTGGGGTGCTCCGGCTCCCCCTGTGGCTCCTGCCCCTCCTGCTCATGATGCCCCAGCCGCTTCAGCTGCCCCTGTTGTTCCACCACTAGATGTCATGACCCAAGCTGATTATCTTCCCCTCAATGCTCGTCTTGATGCGTTTCACATGCGCCTAGACAACATAGAGGGCACCGTTAAGGCGACTCAGGAAGGTCAGCAGGTTCTACAGGCTATGCTCCAGACTCTGATTGACCGTGCACCTGGCGCTTCCTCCTCCACTCCAATGATGGACTGATTTTATGATTCTAGTTTTTATTTCCCATTTCAGTAGTACTTTTTAGACTTCTTTTGGGCCGCGTTTGGCATTTGCTTTTCGTCTTATTTTGAACTTATAACTGCATCTCTTTTGTTACTTTGCATGGTGGTGGTGCGTTGGGGCACGAGCTCTCCCGCTAAATTTTTAACAACGTTGAAGCCGGATTTCTTGGGAACAACTTGAGTGGGGCTCACCCACTTGCTATCAGAGATGGGGTAGATGATTCCCGCATCTAGTAGCTTGATCACTTCTTTTATGGCCACTTCCTTCATGTTTGGATTCAACCGGCGCTGCACCTCTCTAGAAGGTTTAGCATCGTCCTCCATATAAATGCGATGCATACAAATAGAAGGGTCGATTCCTTTTAAATTAGCCACTGCCCAACCAATAACTTTTTTGTGCTCTTGTAGCGCCGGTAAAAGGCTATTTTCTTGGTCCTTTAAAAGGTCTGATGCAATAATGACCGGAAGGGTTTTATTTGCACCAAGAAATACATACTTGAGGTGGGCCGGGTACGGCTTTAACTCAAGTTGTAGTGAAGATTTCAAGGAAGGGACAGGAGGAGTAGTGGAAAGTTGAGGAAGTGGTTCTCTTGGCACTTTCCAAGGAGGAAAGTCCATGATAGTACCAATGTTGAGCAAAGAGTTTACTTCTTGGATGGATTGATTGATATCAAAGTTTGCGAAATCAAAGTAAGACATGCAAGTTTCAAGAGGATCTTTGCTTAGAATGAATGGGAGAGATTCTTCGACTGCTTCATCTACCACATCAATGGGAAAACAATCATTCTCTTCGGAAGGATGTTGAGTTGCATGGAAAATGTGGAGTTTAACTTTCATATTTCCAAAGGCGATATCCATCACCCCGGTTCGGCAATTTATCGAAGCATTAGCCGTAGCTAAGAAAGGCCTACCGAGGATCACGGGAATATGTTTCTTTGAATCATGGACCAGTTTCATGTCAAGAACCACAAAAGTCTACCGGGAAGTAGAATTTGTCCACTTTGATTATGACATCTTCAAGAATGCCTCATGAGTGCTTGACCGATCTGTCGACAAGCTACAAGACCACGGTGGTCGGCTTTAGATCTCCCAACCCAAGTTGTAAGTAAACTGAATATGGAATCAAGTTCACACTCGCCCCTAAGTCAAGAAGGGCCCTCTCTATCTTGTTGTCACCAATGACACACGAGATTGTGGGGGCACTCGGATCCTTATACTTTGGAGGAGTGTTGTGCTGAATTATCGCACTTACTTGTTCAATTAGCCTTACCTTCTTCGGTAAATGACTTTTGGAAGTGCGCTTTTAAGTGCACAAATCCTTAAAAAATTTGTCATATGGAGGATTCTGCTTGATAGCATCCAAGAGAGGTAGGTTGATCTTTACTTGCTTAAAGACCTCCCACATGTCCTGAATTTTACAACTTTAATTCCCAAAATGTGTTGACCCTTAGAGACGTTGAGGAAAACGAGCCTTAGGCTCATAAGAAGTCTCCACATTTAGGGTGATAAGCTTGGAATTTTCAGTGCTAGACTTTGGATTTTCAGGAGTGAAATTTGGATTAGATAAGCTAAGATTTCGATTTTTGGGAAGAAGAACGATGCGACCCGAGTATGTGCACAAAATAATGCACAACACTTTAAGTTTGGAAATTAGTGTCAAGTGGGCATCATATTTTAAATTTATAAACCGCTTAACACCTATACTATGTAGTATGAGTGAGAAAGGATCATCCCAAGAGATTATACGTGTCGGAATTTAACTTTGACTCTAATGTATCACAAGATTGCAAAGAGATTTCATGAGATGATTAAACTACTTCAATTAATGAAAATGCAATTAAAATAAAACTAAGTTGAGATAGGGATTTAAAAGATATGAAGAGAGGTCTTAGGGTGTTGGAATCACCACTAAGCTCGTGTAATTAACCACTTGCTTTTCATTAATGGGGAATACATTGTTGTGAACAAAATGCGACTACCAATTGCAATATTAAGCATGGATCATCTAATTTAAGAATGAATTGTCTACCTAAACTAAGTGTAGCACAACCCATCAATTTTAAGCATAACCCATCTAACTAGTAACAATTGTAGCACACATCAATCTAGAGAATCATGGAATTTGCAATAATAAGCCATAGAATATCTAAGCAAGCATAAATTATCTACCTACCTACAAGTATGAATTAAATTGTAGAACAACCCATCAAGCATAAATATAAACCATTAAATTAATTGACAAACCCATTCAATGAAAACCCATGCTTAGCCATCACTAAATCATTAATTAATCACACATAGATATGCAACCAACATAGAGAATCTAGTGTAGAGATCAATTCCCCAAATAATCACACATAAGACAACATGTAATTAAAATAGAGAATCATAAGGAAGAATTAAATCAACAATTACAAAGCTAGAGCACTAATCACAACAATATATATATAAATTCCCAAAAATAGAAATACAAGGGTTTAGATTACACAAGACTTAGGACTCATCCAAGCCCTAAGTATAGATCTATCCAATCATAGAGGAGGTGGATGTGGTCATGGAATCAAGCTCCAAATATGGCTCCATCTTCTTCTTCCTCTTTTTTTTCTTCTTCTTTGAAGCTCTAGAGATGGAGAGAGAGAGTTGTCTAGAGATGGATCTTGAGATGTGCCTCCACTTCCCTCTTTTCTTCTAACCCTAATCTCTAACTTTTTCTAGAGAGATAAAGTAAAATTACAATGTAGAATTAAAATGATAAAAAGCTTCTTTACAAAATGGGTCACTTCCCTTTATATAGAAGGTCATTTTCTTAGTCACTAAGTCAGGAATATAGCTTCAAAAATATCTAATCCCGTACTACTTGGTAGGTGGACTTTTGGGCGCACACGGGAATAAGACAGCTCGCTGCCAGCAAAAGTTCGATCGATTAGAGAAAAGTTCGATCGATCCAACTTTGATCGATCTCAAAAAAAGCGATCCATCTCAGAAAAAGTTGGATCGATCCAACTTGGCAATTTTTCAGCATTAGCCTCCTTTTGCTCCAAATCAGCCTCTTTTTGCTCCAAATCATCACTAAGACTTAGTTTGACTCCAAAAAGGCCTTAAGAAACCATTTTTAGCCCATTTTAATATTATTGACCTGAAATAGACAAAAACACAAATAAGTACTAAAATAGGAAAATAAGATAGATAAAGGTCCTAGAATAGTTAAGCTTAAGGGGTTTAAAAGCGCACTTTTCAGCGCTCATCACACCCCCAAACTTAAATATTACTAGTCCCTAGCAATGAACTGCGAAGTAAATGAATGAAATGAACAACTAATTAACTATGAACTAGAAAGCAATAAATGGATAACGCCACTTTCGTAGGGAACACGATTGCACTTAGTATATGTAACAAGCCTTTTAAACCCCTAGGTTACCCTTAGTGGACGAGTGAAGTCTCGTGAGGGTTTCCAGAAATGATACCCGCAAACATTAAGCTCATTCTCACAAAAGAGGCACCAATATTACAAACAAGCATTGGGAGAAAACTACCTCAAGTATGCAATTTTCAAACATTTCTAAGCAATCTTCCAAAATTTCAACATCAAGCAAGCAAGTATGGTCCTCCACACATCAAGAAAATGATCATGTAAATCAAAACAACTCTAGAATCCTTTTTGAGTGGTCTGGCATCAAATGTGTTGCTATCTAAGACAACTAAAGAATTAATCATATCCTTACCCTCAAACTAGCACACAAATCTAGTACCGATCATCAAGCCAAAAAGTGGACCTTTTATTAAAACTTTATTGTTCTAGGTGCGCTTATTCTTTGCACTCGATTTTTTCTTTTTTTTTTTCTTTTTTTTTTTTTTTTTTTTTTTTTTTTTTAGGATCAAAGATGGAAGCATGGTGTAATGTGTTGATCTATTAAGCTTTCTAGCGATTCATGAGATCGAACGTTAAGTCAATGACTCCCAAACCAGACGGCTTTAGGGCATTAGGCGTTCAAACACCTCTACGGATTTACAAACTCAAATCAACTAGGCTACAAATCAAGACAACCTCCATCTAATCATTTCCCACTTCTCACCATTTGGAAGAAGTCATCACTTTTTATTACTCTTGCTTTTGCTCTTTTTTTTTTTTTTTTTTTTTTTTTTTGTAATCAAGTTCAATTATTAACCTAGAGTTTGGGCCCTCCACCTTTCGGCGCAAGAAATTCAGTGCTTGATGAGGCTAGAATCCCCGCTACTTAGTGAAAAGGGGTTGTTATCAACCTTTATCAAGAATGAAAGCTTTCAATACACTACTAGCCCAATTGGGATATAACCAATTCAATAATCAACAAAGCATGTACCCCACAAATGAATGTTAGTGTGCGCCTGTACTAGTGTAGAATCCTAGAATGAATCTCAAAACAATCACAAAATCAAGATGATGTGGATCACAAATGCAAGCAAGATATCAATCTTTCGAAAAATTTACTCATAAATGGCATCCACAAGGCATACAAGGAGTATTGGACTCTCAAGTCAAGCAATTTTTAAATTTTAAGCAATATAATCCTCAAAAGATCAAAATCATCGCTAATATCAATCTCAAATCTCAATCATGCAATTAAGTCTTAACTTAAAAAAAATTTTTAGACATAACAAATATGTACACAAACAAGAATTAAAAGGCAAGTAAATAATAATGTAAGAAGAAAAAAAATGCAAGGAAATAAAAAATGCAAAGAATAATAATTTTTTTTAAATTTTTTTTTTTTTGAAATTAAAAAATTAAAAATTAAGAAAAATTAAAAATTAAAGTTAAACAAAATATTTTTGGATTTTTTTGGAAAAAAGATAAAAGGAAATAAAATAAAAGAAAAGAAAAAAAAAATATTTTTTGGATTTTTTTTTTTTTAAAAGTTTGAAATAAAAATAAATCTTGAAAGTAAAAATGAAAATAAAATAAAATAAAAATCTTTTTAGAGTTTTTGAAAATAAAATAAAATAAAATAAATATTTTTGTATTTTAAAAATATTTTAAAACTTTTTTTTTTTATAAAAGAAAAAAGAGTAAATAAAATAAAATAAATAACAAAAGTCAAAGAAGATAAAAAATAAAAGAAAATAAAAATAGAAAGAAGAAAAAGTCAAAAAGTCAAAGGGGCGAAGCTGTGATCGATCTTGACTTAGATCGATCACACCATGATCGATCTATGCTCACACGATGGGATAAAGTATGAAATTTGCAGTGCTTTGAAAATTTTTCTAAATATGGAATCTCGATCGATCCAATAATGAAGTTGGATCGATCGAAGAACTTTAGATTGATCTAGGAATGTTTTCGATCGATCTGACAGAGAGCTGAAATATGCTGGTTGATGCCGGCGCAAAATTTTTCTAAGTGTTGATACAGATCGACCGAACTTGATGTTTGGATCGATCGAAGGTCTTTTGATCAATCTAACTAAGAATTGAGATCTGAAGATTTCCTTGGATCGATGAGACAGAGAGTAATTTGGATGCAGGTTTGATGCAGGTATGAAGTTCGATCGATCGAACTTATGCAAAATGCTCAATTTTCAACATGAAAGTGCATAAAACCCTATGCTAAGCCTCAATGACGATAATAAGAATAAAAATTGAAAATTAGAAGAAAGAATGTACACAAGAACGAAAAATAAAAATAAATAATAAAAAGAAATGGGAGAGGAATAGAGTTGAAAACTCTACAAATACTAGTGTTTAACGTCTCTAGCAAGACGTTGGGCCAATTCACTAATCAAAAACCGGATATAAAGCATCCTTATTGATCCTCTTTTCACTTTTCTCATTTAATGTCCCACTTACAACAATGAAATCATCCTCCAAACGAATGACTTGGAAAGAAATGAAAGAGATGATATTGTTCCTTTCATCCACGGTCTTAAAAATAGAATCAATGATGAGCGGCCTTACACTTGGCAAGGCAAAGTCTTTTAAAGACTCAATTGGGATATCAAGAAACACATTCTCTTCATCCTTTTCCTCTTCCTCAAAAATCACCATCTCCTCACCTTCCAAGTTAGCTAAGGAGTCCATTAGAGAGTTTATTTCATTTTTGGAGCTTTCAAAGTTAAAACCACAATTTTTATACATTTCAAAAAGGCATTCCTCAAGAGGGTCATTGGAGATAATAGAAGGAAGGCCCTCTTCAATAAGTTCCTCCTCATTCTCTCCTACCTCAAGTGTGGTCAACATCTCCTCACTCTCTAAAGTAGCAATGTCTGAGATAAAATCATAATCAAAACAAGGAAAGTCCTCATTAATCATGTTATGCTCTATTGGATTAGCCACTAACTCACTTGCCACTTCCTCCTCTATACAAGATAGAGTGCTAGGCATTAGCTCACTTGCTACTTCTTCCTGACTCTCCTCATCCTCATCTATATACATTGAAGTTCTTGCCATTTTTTCATTTGCCTCTTCCTCCTCCTCTTGACGAGAAAGAATACTTGGAATTTGCTCAACTTGAGCTTCTAAATTGGCTAAAGTTTGAGAATGAGAATTAATAAGTAGAGCTTGTGAAATATGCACATCAAGTAAAGCTAACACTTTTTCTTCAAATCTGGGTGAGTACCTAGAAGGTGGTGGAATTGGTTCATCATAAAATGGTGGGGGAGGATAATAGTCATAAGAAGGATTAAATGAGTGATCAAGTCCATAATAAGATGATGCATGTTGTGAATTGGACTCAATCTCATAAGGATTAAAATATGGTGGAGAGACAAAAGGTGAGGGGAAGTAATTTTCCCCCAAACTTGGATCAAACAATGGCTCCATCCACATTCAAAATCTAAATGCAACAAATAATGGCCTCCACACGGGCCGATGCTTGGACAAAAATTTAAGCAATAAAATAAGCCTCAACAAGGGCTATCACAAGCATGCAAAGAAGTGAAACAATTAAAATACACGAGTTCCAAGAATTGCTCACAACAGTCCTTAAGCAACTTCAAATTTTAATATTAGCTTTAAGCTCCAATTATTGCTTCAAGTTTCAGAGTTTGCCTTCCTTGTAGTCAAGTACCTAATTGAACAAATAATAATAAGAACAAGAAAAAATAATATACAATGAAAAATAAAATAAAAATAGAAGCAATCGAATGAACACTATTGTCTAGTTTAATTCAACAAAACCGTCAATCCCCGGCAACGGCGCCAAAATTATGATGTGACCCAAGCGTGTGCACAAAATAATACACAACACTTTGAGTTTGGAAATTAGCATCAAGTGGGCATCATACTTTAAATTTATAAACCACTTAACACCTATACTATGTAGTATGAGTGAGAAGGGATCGTCCTGAAAGATCATATGTGTTGGAATTTAACTTTGACTCTAATATATCACAAGATTGTAAAAAGATTTGATGAGATGATTAAACTACTTCAATTAATGAAAATGCAATTAAAATAAAACTAAGTTGAGATAGAGATTTAAGAGATATGAAGAGAGGTCTTAGGGTGTTGGAAACACCACTAAGCTCGTGTAATTAACCATTTGCTTTCTATTAATGGGGAATGCCAATTGCAATATTAAGCATGGACCATCTAATTTAAGAATGAATTGTCTACCTAAACTAAGTGTAGCACAACCCATCAATTTTAAGCATGACCCATCTAACTAGTAACAATTGTAGCACACATCAATCTAGAGAATTATGAAATTTGCAATAATAAGCCATGGAATATCTAAGCAAGCATAGATTGTCTACCTACCTACAAGCATGAATTAAATTGTAGAACAACCCATCAAGCATAAGTATAAACCATCAAATTAATTGACAAACCCATTCATGCTTAGCCATCACTAAATCCTTAATTAATCACACATAGACATGCAACCAACATAGAGAATCTAGTGTAGAGATCAATTCCTTAAATAATCACACATAAGACAACATGTAATTAAAATAGAGAATCATAAGGAAGAATTAAATCAACAATCAGAAGGCTAGAGCACTAATCACAACAATAAATATACAAATCCCCAAATATAAAAATACAAGGGTTTAGATTACACAAGACTTAGGGCTCATCCAAGCCCTAAGTATAGATCTAGCCAATCATAGAGGAGGTGGATGTGGTCATGGAATCAAGCTCCAAATATGGCTCCATCTTCTTCTTCCTCTTCTTCTTCTTTTTCTTTAAAGCTCTAGAGATGGAGAGAGAGAATGGTCTAGAGATGGATCTTGAGATGTGCCCCGACTTCCCTCTTTTCTTCTAGCCCTAATCTCTAACTTTTTTCTAGAGAGATAAAGTAAAATTATAATGTAGGAATAAAATGATAAAAAGCTTCTTTACAAAATGAGTCACTTCCCTTTATATAGAAGGTCCTTTTCTTAGTCACAAAGTCAGGAATATAGCTCTAAAAATATCTAATCCCGTACTGTGTGGTAGGTGGACTTTTGGGCGCGCACGGGAATAAGACAGCTCGCGGCAGCAAAAGTTCGATCTATCAGAGAAAAAGTTCGATCGATTAGAGAAAAGTTCGATCGATCCAACTTTGATTTTCGATCGATCCCACTTTGATCGATCTCAGAAAAAGTGATCGATCTCAGAAAAATTTGGATCTATCCAACTTGGCAGTTTTTCAGCATTTGTCTCCTTTTGCTCCAAATCAGCCTCTTTTTGCTCCGGATCATCACTAAGACTTAGTTTGACTCCAAAAAGGCCTTAAGAAACCATTTTTAGCCCATTTTAACATTATTGACTTGAAATGGACAAAAACACAAATAAATACTAAAATGGGAATATAAGATAGATAAAGGTCCTAGAACACCCAAGCTTAAGGGGTTTAAAAGTGCACTTTTCAGTGCTCATCAAAGAACTTGTTCATCTTTTCCTCCATCAACCTTTTTGTCCACAATTCGACCACTCCTAAGGGTGGTGATTGCTTCGACTTGTTCATGAGTAGGCCCACTCGGAGGAGGGGCTTCGTCAATCACATGCATCCCTCTAGGATTCTCAAATGGTTGAGCGGGAAGTTTTCCCTTATCTCTTTGAAGAAATTGGTTCATTGAATTAGCTATTTGTCCCACTTGATTCTCAAGTTTAGCTATTGACTGAGTATGTGAATGAACCATTTGAAGAGTGGGCTGCAATGATGTCAACAGTTGCTTGTTAGATTCTAACATTTCCTTGTTAAGAGATTCCATCATTTGCTTATTTGCAGCGAGAATTTCATCAGTTGGAAATACAGGAGGTGGAGTAGAAACATTTGGATTATAGGGTGGATGGTAACTTGAAGAGGCTTGAAATTGCCTATTTAGAAATTGAGAAGAGGGCTGATTTTGATGCCCTTGATTTTGAAATGTCAAATTTTGTGGGGCGGGTTGCCTCCATGAAAAATTCGGATGATCTCTCCATCCCAGATTATAGGTATTGGAATAAGGATTATTTTCGGGCCTAGAAAACATAGCATTTGCTTACTTTTGATTGTTACTAGGAAATTGCTCCGGTGTGGGGCAATCTTCCGAGAGACGGAATGGGCTAGTATATGATGCACACACCACACTTGCTGAATTTTGAGACAAGGAAGGAGAGAGATGTGGTGCCATTAATTGATAAAATTTGTGAGCTATGGTATCCACTTGAGAAGATTCTTCCCTCAGTGTCTTTGGTTGACACAGATTGGTGTTATTTGTATCGGTTGAAGTTGGAGCCCTACGAGAATTATGTTGTAATGAGTTTTCACTCAAATTCTCGAGTAAGGTCCAAGCCTCATCCGCATTTTTAGACATGAATATCCCTCCACATGATGAGTTAACCATGAATCTATGTGGGTCGGTTAAACCATCATAGAAAGCTTGCACCAATTGTCATTTTGGAATTAGATGGTGCGGACATTTTCTAAGGAGGTCTTGAAGTTTTTCCCAAGTCTCATGGAGTTATTCCCTATCGATTTGTGAAAAGTTAAGAATGGAATGCCTCATTTGATTGGTTTTACTCACCGGATAGTATTTTTTTAGAAATTCTTATTACAGTTGTGCTTATGTAGTGATGGAATTTGCAGCAAGGGAGTTCAACCAATATTTTGCCCTATCTTTTAAGGCGAATGGGAAGAGATGCAAATGGATAGCATTTTCAGGGAAGCCTTTCAGCTTGTTGGTAGAACAGATTTCAAGGAACTCATCAAGATGCTTATAGGGGTCTTCATTTTCAAAGCCATGAAAGGATGGAAGCATTTGAATTGTGTTAGATTTGATCTCATATTGGGTTGCCTCGATATTTGGCATCACTATGCAAGAAGGAAAGGCATAAGTTATAGGGATGAAATGGTCCTTAAGAGTCATAGGTGCTACATTTGGAATTTCGGCCCTATCATTTTTGATTCCCTCATTCCGACATTTCCTTCATTTCCGGCCATTGTATTAAATTCAAGTTCAATTTCTCCTATATTTTCAGATTCCCTAAGGTTTCTTTTAAGAGTTCTTTCAAGTGAATTTATATCAATTGGGGCTTCAAGAGTTAGCAAAGATAATAACCTACGTCCCAACATCAACTACACATTTCACAACAAGCACAACACTTCTTCCCCATAACATCCATATACAATGTTCCTTTTCTCCTCAATTATCAACAAGACAGAAAATAAATGGCCTCGACAAGGACCGATGCTTTGTAAAATAGTACAACAAAAATAGCCTCGACAAGGGCTCCACAATCAAATATTTCTAATTTAACCACATGCAAGATATTCACAATTTTAAAACTAGAACTTTGAAAAACTTACCTGAAGTCCTCTAGACTTATGATATTTTCAGTTTTCCCTCGACAAGCCTTGAGTCCCTAGAATCCCACAAGAAAACTTAGAACATAATGTCACCAAAACCAACAAGAAAATATTCACAAGACACAATATTCACAATCAAACCAAAGTTAATCTTTGAACCTCGGTTACAAAACCGTTTGCAATCCCTGGCAACGGCACCAATAATTGATCAGTTGTGTCGATTACAATAATAATCAACCCTTTGCAATAACACAAATAATTGTAAAATAGGGTTATTGTACGGGTAAGTCGACTACAAGGATTGCTAGTTTATGGCAACCAAGATTGTAAAATCACTTTTAGTTTGATGAAAGAGGTGTAGAGTTTTTGTTTGGTTTGTCACTTAGAAACTTGGAATTAAAGATTGCATAAAACAATAAATTGAAGGAAATTAAGAGGAAAGAAATTTAGGTAGAGAGGACTAAGGAAGTGAATCCACTACCTACCATATAGACATGCTAGCTTGTGATTACACTTGGGAAACAAATTAAATATATGGCAATGATGTGTAACAATTCAAGATTACTACACCATCTTCAAGAAGTTTATAGATTTAAAAGTTAAGTATAATCCCTCAAAGCTCCACATGTTTGACTACCTAAGTTAGAGTGTAGCTTCACATATTTACTAAGCTAGGGACTATCAAACCCTTCAATAACTATGGTGAAAGCACACGGAGTCAAGAATCAAGAAAAATCCATCAAAGGGGGGCCCTAAGCCATGGACTAACAAGGTTCTCAAATACATGCCAATAAAAACATTTTCATAATCTCATTTCCATTATCACTATGAAAATAAACACAATATGATCATGAGAGGAAACAATCTAAGACAAGATAATCAACTCAAAATGATCATTTATAGACATTAATGTTCATTACAACATATAAAGTGTTATAGATTATGAAAATACCATATACTCAATTCATTCCCCAAATAAAAATCAAAACTAGAGCATGCTTACAAATAAAGGCTTCATCACCTCCTTACAAGCCTTTTATATATCAAAGATAGCCTCCCAACCACTCTAATTTTGTAGCTCACCATCCCTAGAAGATTGCAGAACCACACATTGGGTCAAGGGGACAGCATTGGGTGAAACAAAGCAGTTGGTGGCCTGCTGTCTGCAAAATGGTGGGCGCCCGCAGTGGAGGGAGGGCGCCCACAGGGTGTTAACATGGCTTGTCTACGGCACAAGGCGAGGGCTCGCAGGTAGTGGCGGGCGCCCGCAAATTTGCAAACTTTCTGCCTCATTTGGCGAACGCCCGCGATGCTTGGAAAGCACCACCTTGCATCTTGAACTGCTTTTGGCTTGGTCTAATGACGCGCTCATCGTGGCTAGCGCTTTTTGCAGGGATAACCAGGAGTTCAATGGATTACTAGCTTGGCCAAAATGAAGATCCCCAGCAAAGGCATGCTTTGATTCTTCAAGAACTCAACAAAGCCGTACTTTTAACTATCTTTGGGGCACCAACCTAAAAGTAAACAAAACACGCAAATCAAGCTAATATATACAATATGATCAACTAATGGACTTAACTAATGCAAAAAAGGGCGCTTGAATATGCAATATTCGGCGCTTATCACTAGCCATAACAATTTTCAATGTTCATACAAGCTTTCCAAAAAATTATTAAGTTGTGCAACAAGTATATCACATATACACAATGCACCAAAATCAATTACCACGCACAACCAAGTCATGGAATACACAAAAGCCATGCCCTAGGCATTCAAGCTACAATGGCATATTAAATGTCATATAAATAAAATGTGAATACTTACAAGTTAAATCATAACTTCAACTCATGGAATACTATCATGTAATCATATAACAAGTTCTAAACTACAAATTAAGCAAGAATACAACATTAAAGCCTAATTACCTCAATGGAAGCATAAAAAGGAAAATTCTCAAGATTACAAAGCTAAGCATTACTAGGTGAATTAAATTCCATACAAGGAAATAATTAAACAAAGTATTCAAGGCTCATTCAAATATTCTCAATTCAAGGTATGTTATTAAACATATCAAGGCCTACATTAAAATCATATTACAAACTAATTATACACTAGTTACAACTAGATAAATTAAACTTAATGCCAAGAAAATAAACAAATAAAATTTTCAAAACTTATTCAAATATTCTCTATTTAATACGTAGGATAGAACATGCCAAGCTCATCAACAATATCAAGTTAAAAATCCATTCTAGTGGATAGAACACTTAAAATAAAATTAATTAATCTAATTAATTTATTTTCTCTAGAATTTAAAACAACTCCAAATGTCCTCAAACTCACATATGTTAAAGACCATACCAAGTACTAATTTAATATCATATTACAAGTTGATTCTATGCTAGCTACAACCATGTGAATTAAATTTTCATAAAAGTGAAAGATTAAATAAAAGTTGTAATACTTATTCAAATCCTCCCAATTTAATATATGTTAACAAACATATCAAAGCCTAATTTAATAGCATGTCACAATTTATTTCCAAGATATATACAACCCCGAGAATTAAATCTTATCATTAGAAAATAATTAAATTAAATTCTAGAATTAATACAAAGGCATGCTTACAAGTTGTATATGCTTAGAAAACAATCAATACAACATAAATATAAACCTAAAACATCCCCTACCTCATTTTTGTGATAAAATCACAAATCCCCACCGAAACGAAAACGCTCCGAATCCGACGGTACTCCTAGGTTATGTCGGGGACTACGAGGGAAGCAACTTTAACCTTTGAGGCACCATGAAAATCCAAACCCGAACTCAAAACCTGAACTAAAAAATGATCGAAAATGATAAGGAAGAAAGGTGTGCCTCGCTAAGGCCTTCGATAAATGTTAAGGCACAACGGCAAAATACCTAAGGGAATAAAATTAAAATGAGAGAAGAAGAGTGGCATCCCCCCTTAGGCTGCCATGGCAGCTGCTGGTCATCCATGAAGAGGGGAGAAGGTCAAAAATGAAATGTCCCACCCCCCTTTTATAGGAAAACCCTAAAAGTGCCCCAGAAAGGCCCCGCCGGGTCCGGAAAAATGGAATTTGAGCAAACACGCTCAAACGGTGAAACTCCATGAATGAAAAAGAACTGAAATACGAGAAGATGAACAATGGAAGAAACGCCATAAAAAACTGAGTCCTGAGCAAAGAGATATGCCCCGAACAAGTTCGGCGGCAATCGGGGACAAAAATCCCTAAAACTGGGGAAAACAACCGGGAGGAAATTCTAAGAGTACACGACTCGATGAATGTGAAAATGAATCCCGTATGAGGATCCAGCCTCAAAATGCGGTATTTTGTAATAACTTTCGTTAATTGCACAATGGACCCTATAAAAAGGGATAACTGTAAAACTGCCCAGAATAAAGATATTTTCTTAAAAACCCTTGAAATAAAATATCTCTAAAATATATTTACGAAAAACACCCCAAGAAACAAAAATATTTGGGAAGAACTTTGCATCCATGCCTCTATGGACACCAGGAGCAACCAGAGTACTTTCCTACAAAAGTAAAGATACGTATTTCGTGAAAACCACTTAGGATGAAGGTAAATGAAGTCAAAACTCAACTCTAAACATGAAAAGTGAGGTTATGCCAACAAAGTGACAAACGAGGAAAAGGATGAAAAGTGCATACTGTTGAAAAACGAAAAATGTGAAAATGACGCGATCCTTTAGGGAAATTGTCAATCCAAAGGAAAGAGTCTCAGAAACTATTTCCGAGCACTCGAGACGACACTAAGTGACGAGTAACCGTACTCAGAAAAGAAAAAATAACGGAAAAAATTTATCCGTAAAAATTTGAGAAAAAAGAAAGGAAGGAAAATGACCGGGTCATTACATAGGTTGATTTCGCAGACAAAATCCTTGTAAGTCGGGGAGATTGTGACGTTTCACAATTTTTCATTTTACCATTTTTCGGGTATTTTTTTTATTTTTATGGAATTATTTATTTGTCTCTTCGTTTTACATGCTGAACACCGTAAGGTGTAACGTATGGGTCACGAGAGTCTTTTGGGGCATTTATTCGAGTTCAAGACTCTTAGAAATGCATTGTCAACCATTTTAGCATTTTTTTTATTTTCGGGCTAGGAGGTCCTTGGTGGGACCCGCACCTGAATTTTTAGCGCACGGGATTATTTTTCGGCATCATTACACATTATATATATATATATATATATATATATATATATATATATATATTATTAATTGGTGTATATTTGTGGGGCTATGTGCATAGATGTGTAGTTGTGGCATGTATATATATATATATATGCATATATAAAGGGGCAAAGATGATTTCTTTTTGGGCATGTGGATCCCACAAGGACATAAGGCCATTACATAGGCCATACTTTGGCTAATTTTCTACATTCTTTTCCTTCACAAACCGTCGCTCCACTTTCTCTCTCTATAAAACTTCATGTTTTCAAGCTTAGAGTCATCCTTTTCTAGTGGGATCTGATCTTTGCCATTGAAGGCAAAGTTGTAAAGCTCGACGTGAGCTACGAGGTGATTGGAGCAGATTTCCATTTGGAGGATTTTGGCATTTTTGAATTTGGGGTTTTTGGGAGTTTTTGCTTGATTTTCTTAAGGTAGGGGTTTCTAAACTGCAAGTCTTTAGATTTTTGTGAATTAAACTCCTATTTTGTGATCTAACATGTTTAGTTTATAATTTTTAAGCATGACTTCCATGTTTTGGGTAATGAAATGTATTTAATGACATGGCTATGTGAATTGTTGTAAAGATAAATGTTTAATACATGTTATACCATGACCTTCTTGTGTAAGATGTTATGTTTGTTAAGTGATAACATGATACTAGTGGTGTTGAAATTTTTTTTTCTAAGCTTGCTATATGATTAAGGTTTAAAAGCATGGGATTTCATGGCATTGAATTGCATGTTGTATTTATACATTAGCATGGGGTAAGAAAGGGGGAAATTGTTTTGGAAAAGAAATGAGATTTTTTTGGAATGGAAAGGAGATTATTTTGGAAAAGGGCTTGGAAATAGGGAGCGACATTTCATCTCATGGTTTTGCATAGCATTGCACTTATTATGTATGGGTTGTATGTGAAGGTGTGTGATGGTATATATTTCCCCAAAACGAGTATGACACCTCTTCTATGAGCCATTCTTTATTTGGATTCATGGGATCATTAAGGGGTGCATTTTAGGCACTTCCTACTAAGCCATTGTGCTCACCCCATTCTTTTTTTTTTTTTCAGGAGCCGTAAGGGAGGTAATGGGCGATCCACAGTTTTGTCCATGCCAGCGCTGTGGATATTTTTTTTATTAGGTCCTAGCTTAGTTCGAAACTATAATTTTGATGTAATCACTAAAACTGTAAGGATCATGTATTCATTGAGGCTTCTTGAGTAATTTGGATTCATGTAAGGCCTTCAGGCCATTTTGTTATATATTCAGGCTCATTTTGATTTTCGTTGATGTAGTAGATTCATTTATACTTTAATAAAATGTATGAAAGGTTTAATTATAATGTATGCCACCAAATGCATATTTTTGGGATGGATTTAGACCATAATCAAGGTTACAAATGGACTAAATGATGTCGGGGCCTCAAAACATCAAGTGCAAGCCTTGAAGGCCAAAGCAGACCCAAACCAGTCGACGTGCTGCAGGTTAGGCGTCGACCGGTACCCCTCTCTGTAAAAGATCGCAAGAGCATTTTCAAACCAATCGACATGAACTGGCACACGTCGACCGGTTCTAGAAAACCAGTCGACCGTTTTAAGTGAAACCGTCGACGTGTACCCTGCACACATCGACCGATTCCTATTCTTTCCTGTTTCCATCTTATCTTCCTCTTCTAGCCAATTCCGAGCCACAAGATGGTATGATGGTACACCATAAAGACTAAAATAATGAATTAACCATGAATAGACATTAGGAATGACCTTAATGCCCTTAGTTGACCTCGGGTCTAAGTAAGGACCCGAATAATGATCTGGACCCTCGGGTTCAGGTCGTTATAGAGGCCAAGCTGCAAAGTCAACACACTCGATCAATCGAGCAATTTCCTAGATCAATCGAGCCCTTTGGCCTTATCTCACTTTGGCCTTATCTAGAATCAATCTCCAATATACTTGATCGATCGAGTAGCATCCCGGATCGATCGAGCACTTTAGCCTTATTCGAAATAAATATCTTCAATAACCTCGATTGATCAATCCAAAGCTTCGATTGATCAAGCGAGCCTGACAGCTACAAAAATTAAAATTTAAGCCTTGAAATTGAAGGGCTCGGGGTGCAATCTGAAGGTGTTTTTAAAGGACGGGTTCTGACCAAATTGGGAAAACATGAGCCACATATAAATACAAGATTAGAACCTTAATTAAAAAGCTTGGTACATTATTTGGAAGATTGAATAGAATTTAGGGATTTTCTCTACATTCTCTCTTTAGGGTTTTTCTTAAAGAAGAAAAAGAAGATGATGAACCCAAAATTGGAGATGGATTGTGAGACCACCAAGATGACATCTACCTTCTTCATGAGTGGCTAGTTCTTCACTTAGGGCTTTGATGAGCCCTAAGTTTGTGTAATTAAATCTCTTGCATTTCAATTTTAGGGATTATTAATTGCAATTAAATGTTTAGTCTTGAGATTTTAAACTTGGTTGTACCAAGGTTTATATTGTTAATTTTTTCCATTGATTTTCTATTTTGATTACATGTTGTCGTATGCGTGATTAAATGAGGGTTGATCTCTACATTGAGTAGTTTTTGTAATTATGCTTAATGATGGCCATGCATGGTTTTTATTGGATACAACTACTCTTAGTTTGATGGATTATGCTTAATCTTGATGGATTGTGCTACACCTTAGAGTAATTATAATTAGGTAGACAATTCGTGCTTGAATTTGATAGTGCATACTTATTTATTGCAATTTGTATTATCTTCTTGAACATTGATGTGAGCTTGTAGCCATATTTCTATTACAATTGGTTTTCCCCATTATTTGAAGGCATTTGGTATAATTGCATGAGCTTAGTCGTGAAATCCATGCCCTAAGCTTCTCCCCTTATTACTTTAATCCAAGTTTACCTTAGATTTAATTTCGTTGCAAACTTCACATATTAAAGTCATCATTAGTATAATCAAACAAACCACCATCTTTTCAATCTCACGCTCATTGATGTTAAATTAAATTCCAAGCCAATAATCCTAGTGGACAATCCCTTCTCCCTATACTAACATATAATTGTTTAGTGGTTTTATAAATATAAAAGTTGATGTCCCATTTGCCACATATAAACATCTATTTTGTTGACACACTTGAGTCGTATCAATACGTCTGTGGACTGGTAACACTTTTTTAGTTAGGAGATCTTAAGAGTCTGACTGGTTCCACTTTTAAGATTGGTCTCATTTGCCTGAAATGTGCAAGAATTGTTTCCTAATATGAGAATTTGTTTTCCTAAAGGGTGCAAACTTGTAGGGTAAGTTATTTTTTGTAATTAAGGAATTTTCTTGTAAAGAAAGACTTAACCACCAAGAATTTTTAATCATTATCCAACAAGGAATTAGGCGTTGAAAAATCTATAAATAGAGATGGAGTTGAGTGAAGAAGTTAGAGAATATATGAAAAAGGGTTTAAGTGAGCGAGTAAAGAGAGAAAAAGGTGGGTATAAAACTAGAGGAATGGAGCCTCATAGGAAATGGGTTTGCTCTTAACCCAAAATCAAGAGTGAGTTTGCTCTTAGCCCAAAGAAAGCTGATGGGTTTGGTTGACAAACTTCCTATGGGTTAAGTGAATGAATGATTGAGTGAATGAGTGAATGCTTGACTGAATTTTTAACTAACTGAGCATTCTCTACAATTGTACGTTCTCTTCTTCATTTATTATAATGGAATTTATTCTCTCTATTGACATTGCCCTAAAGGTTAAGTGTACCACATAAAATATTGTGTTGTGTGATGATTGTTCGATTGTTATGTGATTAGATCTCCATACAAGTTGTTTGTTGATGTGATTTGCTTCTACTGTGTTGAACGAAGGGGGATTTAATTCTTGACAGAGGAATCCATTGATCATTCCAAAAGGAAGTCTTCAGACCTAATTTAATGATGTGTTTAAACCTTAATTTAAGAAATTATTTATGCAGCAACATTTGTCTCCAGCACCAGGAAGATGAAGAAAGCATATTCATAACCCAAAAATTCTTACCTTTAAGGAAGTATGTGGAAATCCATCTGCACCAAATAGAATCAAAATTGGGCGGAATGCCAAAGATGAGATTCCATATGATTTTACAAAAGATACCTTATTCCAGGCTAGTAAGTCCTTGATACCATGCCCACCTTCGGAGATATGAGCAAAAATTGCAAACAAATCTACCTTGCAACCACCCTAGTGAAGAGAAAAACATTTCCAAAGAAACCTCATAAGAGTTTGATTGATAGCATCAATGATCTTCTTGGGAAGGATGAATAGAGAAGACCAATATACATGAATAAAGAATATAATGGACTTCAATGGTTAAAGTCTACTAGAGTAAGATAGCCAATTAGTATTTTGACTCCTAGCTTTGGCAAACTCCAAATCGATGATTAGTGTAATGGACCCAATTCAAAAATTTGTAATACTCTTTATCAACATTTATACTTCTAAGACAATGTATATATATTTGTGTTTATTTATATATCACCAAATCTCTCTTTCAAAGAAAATTTTTTAATACCCAGAAGTACTTATATGTAGTATCTATTAAAATATATATTATACATATATATTATATTCGGTTTCCTTTCTTTCCTCCTTGATTTACTTCGTGATGTATTCCTTTTGTTTTCCTTCTTCCTTATATATATGTATAATATATATATATATATATATATATATATATATATATATATATATATTCGGTTTCCTTTCTTTCCTCCTTGATTTACTCTTTGATTTATTACTTTTGTTTCCCTTCTTTCCTCCTTGATTTATTCCTTTGTCAACTTTATTTCCTATATATAGTGTATCAATACAATGTAAACATATCAAAAAATACAAGCAATAAGAGAAATGTAGCCTTAGTGGCTCTTGATCAATGGATGTAGGTCTTATTGCCGAACCATGTATATACTGTGTTCATCTTACTATTTTACATCTTATATTTCCGCATCCTAAATTTAACATGGTACACAGCAACAATCCTAGATCGTTTTTTTTTTTTTTTTTTCTCCTTTCCTTTACTGATTGCAGAGAGCAGTGAAAGAGAAGACCTATAAAATATGATCCGTTTCTAGTTCAGATCTCTCTTTGTTTTCCTTTTTCGATCAACCATGTGCCTCCAAGCAACGTCCCACCCGTCACGCACCGACACTCCTATGAGTAGATCTCACTCGCGCTACACGCGCTCCTCTTTTACTAACGGTAGTCAACACTCTGAAGCGTTGTTCCGACCACTTCCCCCACTTTGTTCTGACCACTTCGCCGGCTTTGTTCTGGCCACTTCCTCGGTTTTGTTTTGGCATTTCTTGGCTTTGTTCCGACTATTCCCTGGCTTTGTTTCGGCCTTTTACCAGTTTTGTTCTGAATCTTTTTCATTTCTCAGATGGATTACCCGGATGTCTCCCAGTGTTACTCCAACCCATTTCTCGGCTTTGTTCTGGCCTTTCGGATGTTTTTCACTCCACCACCATTTTCAAGATTTCATCTCCAAACTCAAGTTGGCTTCGAGAAACCCATCTCGAGTTTGCGAGAGAATATTGAAATATATATTACACATATGTATAATATATTATGTATAATATATTATATATATTATATATATATATTACCAACAGGCCTGTAGCCTAGCGATACAAGGCCCCTACTTCTCAAAGGGAGGTCAGGGGTTCGAATTTCAGTGGAGGCATGTGTGTGTGAGTACCAATTAGGAAAAAAATATTATACATATTTATTATATTCGGTTTCCTTTTGATTTACTTCTTGATTTATTCCTTCCTTTTGTTTCCTTTCTTTCTTTATATAAATGTATAATATATTATATATATTATACATATATATTATATTTGGTTTCCTTTCTTTCCTCCTTAATTTCCTCCTTGATCTATTCCTTTTGTTTCCCTTCTTTCCTCCTTGATTTATTCTTTTTATCAACTTTATTTCCTCTATATTGTATATCAATACAATGTAAACATATCAAGAAATACAAATAATAAGAGAAATGTAGTCTTAGTGGCTCTTGATCCATGGATGTAGGCCTTAGTGTCAAACCATGTATATACTGTGTTCATCTTCTTATTTTACATCTTATATTTCCGCATCCAAAATTTAACAGTATCATGCCCAATGAAGACTCCTTATATATTCTCTTAATAATATGATAAGATAACTATATTATGGGGTATACATACGCAAACCCAAAGACTAAATTGCATGCTCCATTCAAACCTATTAGAGACGATTGAAGATCATTGATAGAGTGAAACACGACAACCTAAAACCCCATAACTAACTCAAGATATTCGACATTTTCCTAAGAAATTGCTAAAAAAACTTTCCCCCAAAAGAAAGCACCAAAAAATCACCTTTTAAAGAACCGCTTGAGTGCCAAAAAATGATAATTACAATTTTGCTCCAACCCTAAATTGCAATTCCAAAATGAGGAATATATCAAGAAAACAAAATATGTATAATAAAGTGTAAATAGAATAGATATATGCATCAACAATGTATTAAAAGTGTATGTATATTTTTTTTAATCTTACATACATATATATGATCATACATTCTTTCTTACAAGTTTATTTCATTTTCATTTGGAGGTTGATAGGTGATGGCCATGGTGGTGAGAGGTGGAGGCCATGATTTTGGGGCAACGGTGATAAAAGGTGGAGAGGGGAGACAGAAGAGAAAGAAGAACAACCCTTCTTTTTTTTTGGGACAATACTTGGTCCTTTCATGGAAGGATGAACTTTATCCTCCCAACTGAAGTGGTCCAATATAATTAAGACACATGTCCAAATTTTTAATAATAGTTATTATCCAATTTCTTATGGGTTAAACCCAAATCCAATATTTTTTTCTTTTCTTATTTAAAATTTTTAGAATCCCTTAAAACCAAACTCAATTTTTTTTCTTCCCCCTCACTCTCTCCTGCCACAAATCTCCATACCCAACCTCAATTTGAAAGCATAGTCTATCTACATCAATAAAAAACACTCAACTTTGATTCAATATGAAAAATAATATACAAACCAATGTAAACTCATAAGTGACACAAAACTATACCAATTGGAGTATTCACAAACTTTTAATATTTCTTTTTCATAATTTCCACCAATGAGGAAGAAAAAAAAAAAAACAACCCTTAGCATTATCAATTGAAGGTGTTGGAACTTGGGAAGGATGCAAAAGATAGATTTAACTTTGACAAAAAATAGATCTACGAGAAAAGCTAACTCTGAATAAGAAATAAATATATGAGAAAAACTCGTGTCAAATATATGTTAACATCAAATTTTCATATAATATTTTAAGCTCATATTCCTTCCCTATTCAACACTTGATATAGCACATTCTTTAAATAATTTTAGTAATTTTTCAATTTGGGTATAGAAACAATAGTATTCTTTTGGAAAAAAAAAAAAAAAAAAATTGGGATTCGGTTTAACCAGTAAGAAAATAGGTAATGATTATTTTTAGAAAATTTAAAATTTTAAACATATGTCTAAATTGTATTGGGCCACATCAGTTTGGAGGATGAACTTTATCCTCCACGAGGAGGGCCTAAGTATTATCCCTTTTTTTTTTTTTTTTTTTTTTTTTTTTTTGCATTGACAAAATTTGAGGGGAGTATTTGTCAAAAAGAAAATGATTCTTGCACCCAATAGTTGCAATGAATTGTTAAACATATTTTTTTAATTGGTCAATTATGCAACAAATAAGAAAGTGGAGCCCTCCACTTAGTTATATTTGATATAAATAACAAATTAAAAATTATTAAATTAGACAATTTACTACAAATATTCAGTGTAAGTATCACTACTCTTGTCAAAATAAAATAAACCACATAAGCACACGGTGCAACCCAATAAATTTGCATGTTAATCTCTTAAAATAAAACTACCACACTCTAAACTACTGAACGTTTAAAAATACGAGAAACAACCTAACTGCCGTAGATCATAGTCAAAAGTGTCTGGAAATTTAAAAATTGCCCCAAGTTTAGTGCACAAAGCTCAAGGACTATTATGCATGGTTATCAAAATCGCGATTCTGAGTCGTAGAATCGCACGATTCTACGACTCATAACTCAAAATCAAGTCAAATCGTAGTAGAATCGCTCAATTGGTAGAATCGGGGATAGAATCGGGGAATCGGAGGTAGAATCGTACGATTCTTCACGATTCTACCGATTCTACAAAATTGGTTGTTTGGGCCTTTATTTTTGGGCTTTTTTTATTTTTTGGTTGGTTTCTTCTAGGTTACAAAATAAAAGAGGCCTGGCCCAAGTATAGTATACAAAGTTAAATATTTATTCGATAAAATATAAATTATTTTTCATTAGTGGCAGAAAAAGAAATATATATATATATATATATATATATATATATATATATATATATATCAATTATTTTTACCATGCATGTCGATGTTCCATAATATATTTTTGTATTTAATTATAAAAAATTAAAATCATCAATTATATTTCAAGGATGCATACTCATGACTAACAGGTTTAGGCAAATTTTGGTTTCATGATCAATATTTTCATTTGACTAATTCTTTTTTTTTTTTTTTTTTTTTTTTAAAGGCTTATCATATATATTAAAAATTAAAAATAATTTAAAAGCTTAAAATACTTGTCGGATCTGCCAGCCAAGGTATAATCCTGTAGTCTAAACTGATAATATAATGAGATCGAGTTAACACGTGGTTCATTAATTTTGTTGTTCTAACTCTTGATTAATTTCATACTTGTGACTAATAAGGTCACATATACCGAAACACTTGGATTGGTGGACAAAAAGGTCTTTTTATTTCTTCACTTTTCAAAAAAGAAAAAAATAAAGAAAAAAAAAAGAAAGGAAATTGCATAGAGTTAAAAAAAAAAAATTCCTTTTGATACGTAATTTTAGTTTCTAACTTTGGAGACGGATGAGTTAAGATTTGAGATTTGTAAACTCATGTTATTTTAAACTGCATTCTCTTTTATATATATTCGGACTTTGAAATATTGTTAGGATTTGAGATTTGTGAACTCATAAATATGTAACATTGTGTGTTTTGGCTTCATTTTTGTTATATTTTACAGATCTTATTGTTTAAGAAGATAGTTTCAATTCTTTTTTCACAATTTGGTAGAATCTTACGATTCACGATCCGATTCTATGGAACTCAAAATGATTCTACGTAGAATCCCGATTTTAACAATCTTGCTATTATGTACTATTTCTGTTTTAACATCCTTTCAGTTAAACCAAACAGTAAGTTGGGATTTCAAGTCTTAATAGTCAATACTTTGACAGCCTATTTTGCCGTTAATGAGCGGATTCTATGCAAAAATTTTACTATTTAGGTATCTGCTAAAAATTTACGATATTGGAGCAATATGCAAATTTATTAATTCATTCAATTAAAAAGTGAATAGTCAAGTCAACGTCTGAAAACTACAAATCTTTAGGAGAACTCATTTCGACTATCCAAGCAACTATAAAACCAATACTTTATTTACGAGGATGATGTCACTCCAATCCTCATTAGCATACGTCAACCAATGACCCACTGGCAAGAATTACTTATTTAGCTACTCCACCAAAATTATGATATAAAAATTACATTGAAGAGTGGAATTAATGAAAGCTTACAAAATTTTACATTTTAAGCATTGAGCAGTGATTCTTGGGCAGAGTCATTGATGGATGTATAATTTAAATATCCATAATTAAGGAAAGATTGCTAAATTAACGCACTATTGAGATAGGCTCTGCAGATTACGATAAGGATTACAGATTGAGATAGGATTTACAGATTACGATAAGGATTAAAGATTGTGATAAGGATTAAAGATTACGATGAGGATTAAGTCTACAGATTACAATAAGGTAATTCTACGTGACATCTTAACCTAAGCCCTATAAAAAAGGCGGGGTAATCAACGTTTGGAGGTACGCAAAAAACCCTAACTCAAGTTCTTGATTTCTCTTAAGAGATTAGTTCGCACACTGACTTATTCGTCGGAGCCTACTCCACTGGTAACACACCGGTGCTTGTAGGATCACCTTTTCTTCTCTCTGTCCAGGAAGTTAGATCAGATCCGGGTTGCGCAGAATCCATCATCAACAGTTGGCACCGTCTGTGGGAATGATTTTAGTTCTCTAAATAAAGTATGGTTCGATTGCGATCTGGTCTGGTTGCTAGCGAATACGAAGCGTTGCAAACTTCTGATCAAAGGGACTCGACGAGGCAACCCCCCGCCGTCCCAAACGATCAGGAACGCGTCACATCGTTGGAACAATAGGTTTAAACCTTAAATAAGGGAATGAACCAATTAGTCCAGAAAAATTCAATGATTCTACAACGCTTAGCCGACCTTAATGAGGTGGAGAATAATGAAGTACCCAATAATGACTCCCGTAGGATTGACAACGACGCTGAGCTTAGTCAAATAGGGGGTCAACAGAGAAGCCATCACCATCGGTCTCTTGAACGGAATAATACCAAGCTCCGTGTAGGTACCTCTGGTTGTGTTGGTGACAAGACTGAAGACGTCACTTATTTCAATCTGTAGATGCAAGATCTGAGAACTAGGGTCAAAGACGTCATGCAAGCAATGAAAGGGAAGGGCCAGGCCACAGTGAACGATCTGGTACAGAAGACCAACCTAGCATTTAGCCTCGCTGTTATGTTATGAGTTGTCCTCTACCTAGCAAATTTAAGATGCCAACTCTTGAGAGCTTCGATGGATTGCAGGACCCTCTAGATCATTTAGAGACCTACAAAGCTCTTATGTATTTGCAAGTCGTACCGGATGAGATTATGTGCAGGGCTTTCCCTACCACACTAAAGGGTTGGGCTTGTCTTTGGTTCAATAAATTAAAGCCAGGCTCCATTGAAATCTTTAATGAGTTGAGCAAACAATTCATTGGACACTTCATCGCTGGGCAGAGGCATAGGAGACAGCAACACACTTATTGAATGTGAAACAGCAGAAGGGAAAGCCTCTCCGTAGTTACATAAGTAGTTTTAACGCTGATATACTGCAGGTAGAAGAGGTGGACGACAAGGTTGCCCTCACAGCCTTTATGGGAGGACTACAGACTTCTAAGTTCCTATTTTCCTTATCAAAAGAAGCCCCTACAAGCATGACAGAGTTGATGGTTAGAGCGTGGAAGCACATGAACGCTGAGGATGCTATGAATGCACGAAAAAACAAAGATGGTGAAGATAAGAGGTCGGAGAAGAAGAGGCCAGCACCTAACACTAGGGAGGAAAAGGAA
Organism: Cornus florida; assembly: GCF_030987335.1. Classification (NCBI taxonomy): domain Eukaryota; kingdom Viridiplantae; phylum Streptophyta; class Magnoliopsida; order Cornales; family Cornaceae; genus Cornus; species Cornus florida. The sequence continues at coordinate 51,316,938 of NW_026775574.1, read as the reverse complement.
TCGAAGTACAAGAAATTCTCAAACAACCAGGCTGACAGATCGTCTCGCCGCCCAGTGAGTCCAGGCAGGTATAATAACTATACCCCCTAAATACATCTGTAGAGCCAGTCTTTCTGCAGATTCAAGATGACGCATCATTGAAATGGCCGCCAAAGCTAAAAGCTGATCCAACAAAGAAGTCTCTAGGTAAATACTGTAAGTTTCACCGGGACCATGGGCATAACACAGAAGATTGTTTCGACCTCAAAAACCAGATCGAGAACCTTGTTCGTAAAGGTCATTTACGCAAATTCACAACTAGAAATGGAAAAGGAGGCTCCAACCCAGCCCGGGAGGGCCGAGATGATCGCCCTCCTCAACACCAACCAATGGGTGAGATCAAAGTTATATCGGGTGGCTTCGCTGGTGGTGGTGAGACAAGTTCGGCTCGAAGGGCTCATGCTAGGAGAATTCGGAGTTTTTCAGAGGTGAATGAAGTTGGAATGACAAGTCCTCCAACAAAATTACCTCGAGTTGAGGAGCCGGTCATAACCTTTTCTGAAGAAGATGACAAGGGAATTCACCAGCCCCATGATGACCCTCTGGTAGTTTCCATGGTCGTTGCTAATTTCACTATTCGATGAATACTGATAGACAATGGTAGCTCGGCTGACATACTATTTCTTAGGGCGTACGAGAAATTAAAAATTGGCCGAGAGAAGCTCCGACCCATGAAGTCACCACTGGTGGGATTTTCAGGCGACAAAGTATATCCACTGGGGGCAGTTACCCTTCCAGTTACTGCAGGAGCCAATCCAAAGCAGGTCACTATAATGGTGGACTTTGTAGTGGTGGACTGCCCATCATCATATAATTTTATCCTGGGGAGGACAACATTGAATGCCATGAAAGCAATCACGTCCACTTACCATCTCCTGATGCGTTTCCCAACTGAATATGGTATGGGAGAGCTAAGAGGGGACCAAACAATAGCTCACGAATGTTATGTCGCCTCTCTCAGAAAACAAAATCGTAAGAGGCATTTATGATTGAAGGGCTGGAAGGGAAAGATAGACCAGACTTTCATAGAGCGGAACCTACAGAAGAGCTAGAAGAGGTCATCCTTGGTGATGGTGAGCCTGAGAAAAAAGTGAGTATAGGGTCTTTACTCCCCCCAGGTATCAAAGATGAACTTACTCAATTCCTCAGGAAGAATCGAGACGTATTTGCATGAAGACATGCCGGGTATAGACCCCACTATCATGGAGCACCGCTTAAATGTAAATCCTGACTTTAAACCTGTCAGACAAAAGAGGAGGACTTTCGTTCCAGAAAGGAATCAGGCTATATCAAAAGAGGTGAAAAAGCTCTTAAAAGTCGACTTTATTCACGAGGTGTACTACACCGACTGGCTGGAAAATGTGGTCTTAGTGAAGAAGGCAAATGGAAAGTGGAGGCTATATGTGGATTTCACAGACCTTAACAAAGCTTGCCCGAATGACAGCTTTACTCTCCCAAGAATCGATATGCTCGTTGAGGGAATGGCTGAACACGAACTATTAAGTTTCATGGATGCATATTTTGGATACAACCAGATATCTATATACACCTCAGATAGAGAAAAAATGGCCTTCATCACTGATAGAGGTTTGTACTGTTACAAAGTAATGTCGTTTGGGCTCAAGAACGCTGGTGCAACATACCAAAGGCTAGTGAATGCAATGTTTAAGCATCAAATTGGTAGAAACATGGAGGTATATGTTGATGACATGTTGGTGAAAAGCTTAAAAGCTGAAGACCATTTGACTGACCTACAGGAGACCTTCGAGGTACTTAGGAGGCATAAGATGAAACTCAACCCCAGCAAGTGTGCCTTTGAGGTTTCCTCAGGAAAGTTCTTAGGATATATGGTAAGCAGAAGAGGAATTGAGGCCAATCCAGAGAAGATCCGAGCAGTCATTGACATGAGATCGCCAAGATCAACCAAGGATCTACAATGACTAACAGGGAAGATTGCTGCCTTGAGTAGGCTAATCTCTCGGTCAACTGACAGGTGTCTACCTTTCTTTTGTGTGCTAAGGAAGGCGTTGGAATGGACCCCAGAGTGTAAGCAGGCGTTCAAAGAGCTAAAGCAATACCTTAGTTCTCCCCCACTAGTGTCTCGAACCATACCGAGAGAGGAACTATACATATACCTTGCAGTCTCCACGACAGCTGTCAGTTCAGCTCTGATACGAGAAGAAGAAGGGGTCCAAAGGCCAGTATACTTCGTGAGCAGAGCACTTAGGGGTGCGGAGGAAAGATATCCAAGGATGGAACAGTTGGCCTTTGCTTTAATTGTGTCCGCCAGGAAACTGAGACCATACTTTCAAGCGCATACGATAGTGGTCCTAACAGATCAACCCCTTCGACAGGTCCTACACAAGCCAAAAAGCTCTGGTCGACTGATGAAGTGGTCAGTAGAGTTAGAAGAGTTCGACATTCAGTATAAGCCAAGAACAGTAGTAAAGGCTCAGGTGTTGGCTGATTTCTTAGCTGAGTTTACACCTCCAGAAGAGGAGAAACAACCCCAATTTTCGACAGAACCAGGTTTAAGTGAGCAGATGGGACCAGAAGTAGTTTGGGACTTGTTCGTGGATGGGTCATCTAATGTTCAGGTTAGCGGAGCCGGGCTTGTTCTTGTCTCCCCAGAAGGAGAAAGTATACAGTACGCACTTCGGTTTGGTTTCAAAGCAACCAACAACAAAGCAGAGTACGAAGCCTTGATAGCAGGATTAAAAGTGGCAAATGCCCTAGGGGTTGAGCAATTAAATATGTACACTGACTCCGAGCTGGTCGCTGGACAAGTTCAAGCGGAATATGAGGTACGAGACGAGAAGATGAAGAGTTACCTATAAAAGGTGAAGGAATTAAAGAATCACTTCCAAAGATTCTCAATTCATCAAATACCACGAGAAGAGAATGGGAAAGCAGACACTTTAGCCCGGCTAGCTACTGCATTGAACTTGAGATCAATAAGAATATACCACTGGAATATTTGGAAGAACCATCTATATCTCAGGAGAGACAAATTGAAGTGCAACAAGCGATATTGAGTGTGGAATGGGCAGATCCTATCATCAGATATATCAAGGATGGGGTGTTACCAATAGACCGAGCAGAAGCTCGAAAGGTCAAGATGCGGGCAGCTAGGTATACGCTTATCAAAGGGGTGCTCTACAAGAGAAGCTTCTCCATGTCGTATTTACGATGCGTTTCTAGCGAGGAAGCTGACTACATTTTAACACCTAGGAGTTTGTGGAAACCATGCTGGGGGTAGGTCACTTGCTAACAAGGCCATCCAACTAGGATACTATTGGCCCACCATGCAGAAAGATACACTTGACTTCGTTAAAAAGTGCGAGGGGTCAGCTTCATCTTCTTCCCTCGTAAAAAGATGAGGGGTTAAATACTTCCCTTGTTAAAGGGTGAGCTGAGTGAAGTTCATATTAATCTACTTCCCCTGTTAAAGGGTGACCTGGGTGAAACTCGTATTAATCTACTTCCCTTGTTAAAGGGTGAGATGAGTGAAGCTCATAGTAATCTACTTTCCTCGTAAAAAGATGAGGGGTTAACTACTTCCCTTATTAAAGGGTGAGCTGAGTGAAGCTAATAGTAATCTACTTCCCCTATTAAAGGGTGACCTAAGTGAAGCTCGTATTAATCTACTTCCCCTGTTAAAGGGTGACCTGGGTGAAGCTCGTATTAATCTACTTCCCTTGTTAAAGGGTGAGATGAGTGAAGCTCATAGTAATCTACTTCCCTCGTTAAAAGGTGAGCTGAGTGAAGCTCATAGTAATCTACTTCCCCGATGAGTGAAGCTCATAGTAATCTACTTCCCTCGTTAAAAGGTGAGCTGGGTGAAGCTCATAGTAATCTACTTCCCCTGTTAAAGGGTGAGCTGAGTGAAGCTCGTATTCATCTACTTACCTTATTACGAGCTACGTGAAACTCGTCTTAATCTACTTTCCTTATTAAAGGGACTAGCCGACTAAGGATGTCAATAAAATTAAGTATAAAATAACGGTAGCATGCCAGCAGGGCAGCTTGCCAAATAATGGGAGCATGCCAGTAGGGCAGCTTGCCAAATAAAGGCAGTATGCCAGCAAGGCAGCTTACCAAATAAAGGCAGCATGCCAGCATGACAGCTTGCCAAATAAAGGCAGCATATCAGCAGGGCAGCTTGCCAAATAACGGCAGCATGCTGGCAGGGCAGCTTGCCAAATAAAGGCAGCATGCCAGCAGGGCAGCTTGCCAAATAAAAGCAGCATGCCTGCCAAATAAAGGCAGTATGCCAATGGGGCAACTTGCCAAATAACGACAGCATGCCAGCATGACAGCTTGCCAAATAAAGGCAGCATGTCAACAGGGCAGCTTGCCAAATAACGACAGCATGCTGGCAGGGCAGCTTGCCAAATAACGACAGCATGCTGGCAGGGCAGCTTGCCAAATAAAGGCAGCATGCCAGCAGGGCAACCTGCCAAATAACGGCAGCATGCCAGCAAGACAGCTTGCCACGGCAGCATGGCATGGCAGCTTGCCACATAACGGTAGACTACCAGCATGGCAGCTTGCCACATATACGAGCTGCCAATGTGGCACTACGACAAATATACAAGCTTGCCAATATACGACAAATATACGAGCTTGCCACATATACGAGCTGCCAATATGATATTATGACCCCCGACTGTATTCGCGAAATGACAATATAAGTCAGGCTAATGGACAAGGCTCTACAATTCTAACTATATATTATTGTGTGATATTTTAGAATTAACGTTCCGGTGGTTTGACAAGTAATCCTCCGAAACGAGGGGCAACTGATGGATGTATAATTTAAATATCCATAATTAAGGGAAGATTGCTAAATTAACGCACTATTGAGATAGGCTCTACAGATTACGATAAGAATTACAGATTGAGATAGGCTTTATAGATTACGATAAGGATTAAAGATTGTGATAAGGATTAAAGATTACGATGAGGATTAAGTCTACAGATTACAATAAGGTAATTCTACGTGACATCTTAACCTAAGCCCTATAAAAAAGGCGGGGTAATTAACGTTTGGAGGTACGCAATAAATCCTAACTCAAGTTCTTGATTTCTCTTAAGAGATTAGTTCGCACACTGACTTATTCGTCGGAGCCTACTCCACCGGTAACACACCGGTGCTTGTAGGATCACCTTTTCTTCTCTCTGTCCAGGAAGTTAGATCAAATTCAGGTTGCGCAGAATCCATCATCAACAGTCATAAAGAGAATTATTTGAACTATAATTTTTAATTAATTATTTTTACTAAATTTACTTTTTTTATAAAAGTATATATAATTAATTAAAAGTTGTCGGTCAAACAAATCACTTTAATTAATTAACTTTAAAATTATGCAGCAAATAAAATTTTAATATAAAAAATTGATGATATTATTCGTGTTTGTAGCATATGCTAACACTCTCGAATGGACTAAGCAGGACATTCAACATAACCCAAAAATAAATATATAAATAAATAATAAATAATAAAACCATTTTGTTTTGAACACTATACTTTTAGATACTTTGTATAAGCTAAATATTTTAGACCACATATTTGACATATCTTAAACATTAAAAAGTTTAATACATGTTTTGAACTTTAATGTTTTTGTACATTATTACTTTAAAACCTCTCGAAGAACTACAAGATTTTTTTAATTAGCTTTAAGTTTTAATGGCAGATTGGTTCATTTTAAACATAAAATTAAAATCGATTTGATTCGAATAATTTCATGAAAATCCACAAACCAATGAAAAGTTGTAATCGAATCAATCTAACTCTTAAATCTAATTATATCATGGTGGTTTTACGGATTAGACTTTTCTAAATACTTCAATACTGATTAGGCTTTTCTAAATAGTTTAATACTTACTTTGTAGATATATATATATATATATATATATATATATATATATATATATATATATATATTTCTAACCACACCCCATTACATATTAGGATATGGATTGAGCTATTTCCGGTTAAGTTCACCAAAATAAAAAATAAAATAATTTCATTTGTTAGATTGCATATTATGAGCTTTAAAAGTAATAAAACTATAACTTAAGGTTATTGGAATTGTTTTAGAGATTTGCATGAAAGATGTCAATAGAAAAGACTATCATGATTGATGGATTGCTATCATAGTTGGTAAGGTTATTAAGGGCATTTTCAATGGACTCTCCGAATTTGTCATATCAACATTTTTTCATAACCACGTCAGCATATCCCATAGTCACGTTAGCGTTTTAGAATCTCCAAATTTTAGTTATCGGATATACTCCAATGTTGCATTTTCGCTTTCCAAAATAATTAATATTTTATTATTTTTTAAATTTTTAATAAATTTTATTTTTTAACTTTTTCGTAACGCCTATATTTTTAAAATGGCTATATCATAAAAAATAAAAAAATTAAACAATAGAATATTTATTATTAAAAACAATACGATACGACATAAATTTAAACAATACAATAAATTTATGTCAGTAGGAATATTCTAAAAAGCAAATTTAAAAAAAAAAAAAACACTTTATCCATATTTTTTTAAACTTTTTTTGCCCAAAAAAGCCTTTAAAGCACTGTTTGTGCCAGCCAAACAGTGCCTTAATAGCTCTTTGGTTTAATTATTTTGAGAAAAAAAAAAAAGAAAAAAAAAAAGATCAAAATCAGGCAAAAAACTATTTTTTTTCCCAAAGAAAAAGAAAACTGATGCGGACCCGTATGTTAGGCCCGCAATTCACCAAACCAATCTTGGTTTTTGGAAACTTGGATCAAGATTGTCTTAAAGGGGCCCACTTTTTGAAGAGTGCATTGGAGCAGCCCAGTTTTTATATTCAGCCCAAAATCGCCGGATTTTGCACCATTAGACCTGCTCTAAGAAAATTAAATTCTAGAGTCACTGGGACTTAACATAGTGATTTGAAAGGAATTCTTTTTGTCACACTGTATATGAGTACAGGGTATGCATTGGAATCGACATTGTAAAGTAAACAAAGTTCAACAATCATAAGAAAGCTGGTATGTATTTTTATATCATATGCCGACTACCAATCATAAGTAAGGCACAGTGTGAAGGTTATTTTGAAAAGGGTGATGCTATATAGTCAGAGGGATAAATCTAGAAAAAACATATGAGGGAGGGCAATTGTGAAAATGTTTAGAAATTTCAATAGGGGCAATAGTAATTTTTTATAGGTATACTATCAAAATGAGAAAAAATAGCAAGGCATAATGATAATAAAAAATAAAAAATAAAAAATAAAAATAAAATTCAGTGGGGCAAGACACTCTTAGAACCGTGCCTGCATAGACTTCGACTCCTACCGACTCCTATGTTGCAAGTTGAGGTGGAATAAAAATACTAGATACCCTTTAAACTTTAGTTTTTACTTTCTTTTGGGCTACAATAATAAAATAATGATTTTAAAGAAAAATGCAACAGTTTATACGGATGCTTTTAGCATTTAGACTTCTCATGGAGTGCTATGGTTGACATTCGCTAATCTCTCTCTCATAAAAAGCATCACTTTTTTTTCGAATTTTGAATGTCACAAATTAAATTGACACTATTCTTAAAAAATGACATATTATTTTGTTTTTTTAAACAAAGGTAATAAAATATTTATAAACCACACAACTGGTTTCCAATTTGATTCACCATTTACTAAAAATTTTACTAGCCCCAAAGTCCAAGGAGGCCCAACAACTAACATTTTGTCCTCGCCCGAGGTTTAGCTGTTCAAGTTACTCGAAAAAATAAAAAGGAAAAAAACCGAGTCTTTGGAGACTACCAGGATTAATAAAACAATGTAGTAATATTGTGGTTAAAAAGAAAAAAAAAATTTAATAAAACAATAGAAGTCTTCGGTGGCAGGTAAGATTAATATAAAAACTTAATTATATAGCATGAACCTTCCTAAGATGCAACTTAATGAACAAATAAAATAAATCCTACGGTATTAAAGCAACAATTAAAATATTGTCACTTATAATGTGAAATAGCGACAAATTCAACCTCTGTGACAAGAGAAATTATAAAAAATTGTAAAATGTAAAATAAGGTTTAGCTTCAGTTTGTGATGTGTCTTGGATGTCTAGTATGAGAGACAATAACATTTTCAATATAAGAGTCTTGAATTTCTTATTCATTATAAAGAGGTCGCTCAATATAATTTAAAATTTTAGGGCGAAAATAATAAAAGTGGGCTGAAAGACCACTTAAGCATTTGATTATCATTATGAATTAAGTAAATAATATATATATTTTTCTTTTATTAGTGTATAATTTTTAATAGATTTTCATTTGTTAAAGTGAGTTCAAATGGAGAGCGAAGATAATAGTATAATTATATATAATAGTTGCACTATATATTCGGAATTATATATAAAAATTGCAACTATATATTCCGAGTTATATACAATAGTTGCACCATGTGGATAATTCATAGTATATATATTCGGAATTAGACATGCAGGCAGGGTACATGGATGAATAGGTCTAAGCATCTTAACGAACTTTAACAAAACTTAATTCCCAACATATCAATTGACCACCACAATTACAATGAGAAATAAAGAAAAAATTACCTTTAAAAAAATAATAATAATAAAGCAAAAATTAAATTTTAAACTTTCATGCAAAGAACACCAATTTTATGTCGACAATTCAAATAAAAAAAAATCACAAGAACAATTTTTTTTTTCAATAAATTCATAAGAACTTAGGACTAGCATAATCAATCCACTGTCAAGAAAATATTAGAATTATGAGTATCAGAGTCTTAATTCAAAAATATTGTTGAGTCAGAAGTAAATCTGGGTTAATTCAAAAAGACAGATTACATCTCTATATATATGAGAAATCGTTTCCAAAAAATATATATATACTACACCATGACTCAGGCCAATTGAATATTAATTAAAGAAAAAAATGTACACAATTGATATGTCAACAACTAACTTTTAATTAATTCCAAAATATGTACACTTGTTTTGAAAATGAGTGGAAAATGAAAATTGCCTCCATAATTTTCTAAGTATCTATTATTTTTGAAAATATTATATATAAATGGTGCTAATGATCCATACTTTTACTATTTAATGGAGTGAAAGTCTCATATATAGTTTCGAAAAAATGAAGTTGACCAAAATTATGATGTAGACATGAAAAAACATTATTTACCTTCACTGAAGTATCACTTTTAGGCACATATGTACCATTTTTTGTACACTGAGGTACTACTTTTTATTTTTAACATAGAAGTACTACTTTTATTCACATAAGTAACACTTTTTGTGTATCAGGTACTATTTTTTTGTGCAATACAAAAAGTGGTACGTATGTGCCTAAAAGTAGTACCTTAGTAAGAGTAAATAATGTTTTTTCATGTCTTTATTTTTTCGAAATTATAAGACTTTGACTCCATCAAATGATAAATATGGGTCACTAGCACCATTTACATGTAATAATTTCATTATTTTTCATCCATTAGTTAAAATGTTTTATAGCTCACAGCCCGGTATTGATCCGAAATTTGTTCAAGCAAAATTTATTCGAGCTCCAAAATCCAAAAGCCCTAGGACTAAATTTATTAATTGTGTTTATCGTAGTATCAACAAACGTTAGTCAATGGGAGCAAAAAAGTGTGTGAGTGGGGTATAAGTGTATTTTTTGTTCATTTAAAAAAATAAATAAATAAATAAAATAATAAAGTGTCAAGAGACTTCATTGCAACCAAAAGTACTGTTACTCTGCTAAGTTGCTCCCAAACAAATTACAAGTCTTCTATGGCATGCAAGATTAGTAATAGAAAATTATATTCCCATTACATATTTCCTAGCTTGCAACTTGCTAAAACATGAGCCAACAACTAACCAAGAAAAAATTGCCTGTCGTGAGAAGCAAGCAGAAATATATATATATATATATATATATATATATATATATTAGACTTCACAAGAATCACAACAAGGTTCTCCGCTTGGGATGCATGGCTCCGGCATGTTCAATCTGAGCCAGCTTGTATTCTTCATTTTTTGTCATAAGATTATGCAGACAGCTTGCAATTTTCATTTAACAGGCTTTAAATGAATGATTTTGCAAGTATGTGGACAACTTGTTTCATGGTTTTGCAAATGCACTCCATTGACTTTATTAATTTGGTGGAGCTAATTGGCTCTATAAAAACATTGAAAGTGATTTGCCAACTCGGTACGTACAATAAGCATTATTCAAATAACAAATCACCAAAATCACGAAATCTTTTAAGAAAAAAAAAGTTCCTATCAACTCTATTTTCCTGCCCACAATTTTCAATAGCAGAAACAAAATCATTTGAAGTTAAATTTGCATTTTGGTACGTGGAAGCTCTCCCATAACAATAATGCTACTAGACCAGTAAGAGTTCCAAAGTGTATCATCTCTTCACTGCCCAGTGGATGTAAATTTTGGATCTAAAAGTCCAAAAAGTTTACAATACTCTGTGTACTTACACATGATACCCTGATCAATATGATCAATAGACAGTTATGAAAACTTTCAATTTTATATTTTTTTCTCGGTAAGTAACTCAATTTATCTTGATACACAAAAATGGAGAATTTTTAAGAAGAATCATGACTGATCTAAATACCTCGTAAGTTCACGACTATATAAGAGTAGAAGATTGCATCTGAACATTTGGGTAATCAAGCACTTTAATTGGAGAATCAAACACTGTTGAACACAACATGGCTTATGTAAATGACAACGCATAACAATGATAAATACGAAAGATTGGTAGGAACAAAGGCATAAATATGCACATTATTGGTATTGACTGCAACAGAAACCTAGTTAATAATAAGCAAGCAAGGTGTATAGGGTGGATAAAAACGTAAGGGCAAAAAGGATAAGGGCAGCAACGACTGATATGCCTGACCATGGACTACCAAAATAATATTGTGTTAGCCTTCTGCTATAAAGTCGCCAAGGATTGCAGAACTTCATGACATCCTTGTATTCCTTACGGTAATGAAAACGACGTGGAATGGCATTCTTGCATATACCATTGAAAAGTTTGGCCACTTCTTCCCTGGAACCTAAATTGTTGCGTATGATTCCTGCTTCCTCCAACAGTTCAACATCTTCGGCAGTGTCGATGAGGATATCCATGAGAAAAGCAAGTGATGTGAAGTAATTACCAATCCAGGAGTAACTCTGCTCGAGAGCAATGCAGTTTCTTAAGAAAGACTCGGTGGAATCAAAAATAAGGAAAGGTGTTATCTCTAAGCGACCTTTTCGAAACAAGGAAGAACAGCTAGTAAAACTAAAAGTAGTACTGAACTTGATGTCGAATAGGTTTCCATGCGCGCCTGCCTTCAATTCGACTCCCGCCAATTGAAGTTGTGTTGCAGGGTAGCTGATTCTGTTCTCCATCTTTTCTTTTTCTTTGTTCTCCATCTTTTGGTTTTCTTTGTTCTCCATCTTTTTTGTTTCATCATCTTTTTTGTCTTTTTGAAGGTATGGAGTACAAACCGGCAGGTATTGCATATGCAAAAGATGGAGTATATGATAAGGAGTTTCGTCTTCCTTGTATTCATTTTTTTCAAGGCCCATTATGTTTCCAAAGAAGACTAGCACCCATCGAGTAAGGGAGGACTTCTGGTCGTTTGGATTTGGGATAACATTTCCCACCGTTAGTCGGAACAATTGTTGAAGAACTGCGAAAGGAATCTGATTCTCGAGCAATAGCAAGTCACGTTGGATGGCATAGTACTTGAAAGAGTTCCCCAAAATGGGATCATCATCATTATCCTTGTTTCCATTTCTGAATAGAAGCTCAATGATGAAGCAACCATCAATAAGCATCACTTCTGCAAGTTTGCTCTCATCTTCTGTGTGGCAGGACTGCAACCTGGCCGGCTCATAGTATTTCCTAACTTCATCTTCCATCTCAAGCATAGCTACCGCACAAGCTCTTTTTGTTTCCTCAAATGTTCCAGCTCGATTCAGTAGTACACGGGTGTAGCTCGACTTCACAGGCTCCATTGCTTGAAGACTTTCTGTCCCTCTGTGAAGAGGGCCAATAGATATGGTGGTAGGGCTATACGCCTTTTCGTTTTGCTGGCGAAGCATATCAGGGACCCTGTCCATCATCACCTCATTTTTTTCACTGCAGTTGATTTTAATCTCAACAGACTTTAAAAATGTAGACACTACTTCATCTTTCAACGAGGGGAGACTTACTTCTTCATCTTTCGACAAGGCACAACTTGCTTCTTCACCGTCCCACAAGGCAACAATTGCTTCTTCATCTTCCCAAATGGGGACACCAGGTCTTGTCACCGTTGTCATACTCCTGGTTTGTTTGTGATCAGGGGTTCTCTAGATCTGTATATAATTAAATTGGTTTCATTTGGTAAATTATAATGACAACCCTAAATCCCTAATAGCCACTGGATTTGGTCCTTAGTTGACGGTGAAATGTCATTTTGGTCTTTTTATTTGATATAAATAATACCAACACGGCAACACCCCAGACCCCACTGAACTAAGGTCTAATTAGACGCGGATTCCAACAGTATATATAAATAAAAATATACCCATATGAGTCTTATTTTATTCGTGTTTGATTTTTATGTACCATATTAGTCTTAAATATGGTTTCATAAGGAAAATAATAATAATAATAAGATCAATAAAATATAAAATAGGATTTATTTATCAATAAAAAATATTTTATAACCGATAAGTGCATACAAATGGTAAAAAAAGAAAAAAAAAAGAAAAAAAAAGAGGCATAAATAAGTAAAAAATAAGGATAATACTTGAGTCCACTTTTAGGAGGACAAACTTAGTCCAATTTTAACATATGTTCACAGACTTGGTCCAATTTAAACACATGCTTGAAAAAAAAAAAATTAATAAAATAAAATAAAATAGGTATTACCAATCTTATTAGGGGTTAACCCAAAGAAAAATGATGATACTCTCCATCCAACCAAACAACAGAAAAATCCTAAAGAATCTAAATCATTACTCACTAGCCACACCGCATTTCTTGGACTCTCCGATTTTGGGTCTTTATTGATGAAGATACATAGATCTTGATCATGTACTCTTCATCTCTCATCTCTTTCCGATTCTGGGTATCTCTTGATGAAGATCAATAGATCTTGTTTAATATCTTACAATGACAGAGGACTATGAGACAGCAAACATTCAACATATTTGAGATATAGCCAACATCTATGGCTGTATGGCTGTTTTGAGAAAATCATTGGTATAATGAAGGAAAAATCAGTTAGATTATTTTAATTTTGGATAATATTTGCATTACAATCACTTTACTTAAATAGGCAAGAGAACGTAATCACCTAAGTGATAAATAACCACAATCATTCAAACTCTAACAACCCACCCAACCCTATCAATCTAATTGACAAGATAACATTGGCGTGATATCACTGAAGTTAAATTTGAATTAACTTCCCGTACTTTCCTTAATTCAAAATTTCAAACAACTTCAACAAGTTTAGGGTCTTCAAATCAGGGACAGCTCGATATAACTCGGGACCTTGGGCGAAAAATAAAAAAGTAGCTTTTTCATATCATAATATGCCATATATTAATTATTAAATAATAATTAATTAAAAATTATCCTTCTTGCTTTTTGAGCTAAATCAGGGAGAGCGGGAGCGGGAGTGAATTTGAGAGCGGGAGAATTTGAGCAAGAGCGCGCGCAGAGCGTTAGAGCGGGAACGCGTTTGGAGCGTGAGAGCGACACCTGTTAAGAAATATTGTGTGACTTGATTTTTGAGATGCAAACTTACTAATTAAATTATTATATTCAAGTGTGGTTAAAATATTTTTTTCAATAGACATATAACCAATCCATTTAATCTTTCTTGTGACATAATTAGTGTAGATATAATTTTATCAACTTTAATTTTGAAAAACTTCTTTATGCATTTGGAAAAGAATCTAATCTTTTAATATAATTTAATATTTTAATTGGAGTGTTTGTTTCTATGTGTAAAATTTCTTTTAAAACTTTTAATTATAAAAATAAATCTAAACCATCAATATCAAAAGACTCATCATGTTTTAAAAATGGTTCTAAATTAAAACAATATTTTTTCAAACTATCATCATCTAATCTCAACAGACTTTAAAAATGTAGACACTACCTCATCTTTCAACGAGGGGAGACTTACTTCTTCATCTTTCGACGAGGCACAACTTGCTTCTTCACCGTCCCACAAGGCAACAATTGCTTCTTCATCTTCCCAAATGGGTACACCAGGTGTTGTCACCGTTGTCATACTGAATGAACCTTTGGTGTGTGTTGACGGGGGCAAAGACTCCTGGTTTGTTTGTGATCAGGGGTTCTCTATATCTGTATATAATTAAATTGGATTCATTTGGTAAATTATAATGACAACCCTAAATCCCTAATAGCCACTGGATTTGGTCCTTAGTTGACGGTGAAATGTTATTTTGGTCTTTTCATTTGACATAAATTATACCAACACCCCAACACCCCAGACCCCACTGAACTAAGGTCTAATTAGACGCGGATTCCAACAGTATAAATAAATAAAAATATACTCATATGAGTCTTATTTTATTCGTGTTTGATTTTTATGTACCATATTAGTCTTAGTATAGTTTCATAAGGAAAAAAATAATAATAATAAGATTAATAAAATATAAAATAAGATTTATTTATCAATAAAAAATATTTTTTAACCGATAAGTGCATACAAATAGTATAAATAAGTAAAAAAATAAGGATAATACTTGAGTCCACTTTTAGGAGGACAAACTTAGTCCAATTTAAACATATGTTCACATACTTGGTCCAATTTAAACACATGTTAAAAAAAAAAAAAAAAAAAAAAAAATGGGGGGTGGTTAAAAATAGGTATTACCAATCTTATTAGGGGTTAACCCAAAGAAAAATGATGATACTCTCTATCCATCCAAACAACAGAAAAATCCTAAAGAATCTAAATCATTACTCACTAGCCACACCGCATTTCTTGGACTCTCCGATTTTGGGTCTTTATTGATGAAGGTACATAGATCTTGATCATGTACTCTTCATCTCTCTCTCTTGTTCCTGAACTCTTCATCTCTCATCTCTTTCCGATTCTGGGTATCTCTTTATGAAGATCAATAGATCTTGTTTAATATCTTACAATGACGGGGGACTATGAGACAGCAAACATTCAACATATTTGAGATATAGCCAAATCAATGGCTGTATGGCTGTTTTGAGAAAATCATTGGTATAATGAAGCAATACGTACCAACAGGAAAGAGAAAATATACGTGAAGGAAAACTCAGTTAGATTATTTTAATTTTGGATAATATTTGCATTACAATCACACTTTACTTAAATAGGCAAGAGAACGTAATCACCTGAGTGATAAAAAACCACAATCATTCAAACTCAAGATAATATTGGCATGATATCACTGAAGCTAGTTAAATTTGAATTAACTTCCAATACTCTCCTTAATTTAAAATTTCAAACAACTTTAACAAGTTTAGGGTCTTCAAATCAGGGACGGCTCGATGTAACTTGGGGCCTTGGGCGAAAAATAAAAAAGTGACATTTTCATATCATAATATGCCATATATTAATTATTAAATAATAATTAAAAATTATCCTTCTTGCTTTTTGCGCTAAATCAGGGAGAGCGGGAGCGGGAGCGAATTTGAGAGCGGAAGAATTTGAACAAGAGCGCGCGCAGAGCGTTAGAGCGGAAACGCGCTTGGAACGTGAGAGCGACCCCTGTTAAGAAGGATTGTGTGACTTAATTTTTGAGATGCAAACTTACTAATTAAATTCTTATATTCAAGTGTGGTTAAAATATTTTTTTCAATAGACATATAGCCAATCCATTTAATCTTTCTTGTGACATAATTGGTGTAGATATGATTTTATCAACTTTAATTTTGAAAAACTTCTTTATGCAGTTGGAAAAGAATCTAATCTTTTAATATAATTTAATATTTTAATTGAAGTGTTTGTTTCTATGTGTAAAATTTCTTTTAAAACTTTCAATTATAAAAATAAATCTAAACCATCAATATCAAAAGACTCGTCATGTTTAAAAAAAAGTTCTAAATTAAGACAATATTTTTTCAAACTATCATCATCTAATGATTTCAGCTTTTTGAAATTAAACAAAAAACCAAAAATATCTTCATATATTTTAAATTGTTCAAACCTACTATGAAGAAGTAGCTTGATCAACTAACCTAATTTAGAAAGTCCCAATTCAATGTTATTGCAAATTCTTCAATAAAAGAAAAGTGCGTTCAAATTGAGATTTGAGACTAATGAATATTGAGTCGAGAAGAAAGAAAATTGTAAAGTTGTAATGAGAGAAGACTGAAGGGAGATGACTTGTAAGTAACTTGTTAATTTTGTTGAGAGAGAAAATAATGAACGTGAGGATTAGGAATAAGAAAAAAATAAAATAAAATAAAATCTAGGAAAAAATAATATGGAAAGTTTCTTCACTTCCCAATACAAATGCTAAATATTTATTGTGGTGCAACTTACCAAAAAAATATTAAATATATATAGTGCTGGTGTAAAAAAAAAAAAAAAAACCTTGGATAAAAAAAAAAAGTGTATAAGATAGACAAAGAAAAAAAATATTATTTAAGAATATAAATATTTGGGCCCATATTAAGTATGTGTAATGGTTATAGTTTGGTTTACTAAACAACAGTGAATGAGGAGGAGAGAGAAATTGATAGAAAAAATGAGATATTTTAGGAGATAAAAAAAATGAGATATTTTAGGAGATAAATAATTTCTCACTTGGTAAAAGTTTAATGACAAGACGTGAATGATAATAAGGAAAGACAAAACAAAAAACAGTAGAGTTATTTTAGGAGATAAATTTTTTTACAATTAGTGTTCAACAAAGAAACAATTACAATATATCATCTACAAGGCAACTATAATATTTTGGGGCCTTTTTATTGACTAGGGCCTTAGGTGGCCACTTAAGTCGATAAAGCCTCAAGCCACCCCTGTTTCAAATTTCTACCACAATCACTGCATGAGACAGCCCAAGTTTTTCAACTCGGTGCGTTAGTGATGAACCGAAAGATGACCTGATAACGGATCCAAAATGCAGAAGCAAAAGACAAAACAACGGTCTCTAGAGATACAACATGGCTCTAAGACACCATTATGACCCTCAACGAGGTCACGGAACCCAAAGGAATCAAATGCGGAAGTAACGTTTTCAAAAACGAACAAGAATGAACCTAGGGGCAAAAACATCATTTCCAGCTTAAAAGTGGGTGCCACCAAGCACACCATTGGAAAGAGAACGAAAAATTAATGAATTTAGACTCAAAAATCACTTGATTTGGAGTCCGGATGAAGAAGATATGGCTAACGGAAGGAGAAGGGGCAAAACGGTCAAAAATAGCAAACCCTAGGTCATCTAACCGGTTACCAAGCCTTCCTAACTGGTTAGGACACCAAAATTCTCGACCAAAACACTACCCATGCACATGTAACTGGTTACGAAACCCCTTCTAACCGTTTAGATGTGAAGGAGGCAGAATAGACAGTAAGAAATTCTGGCAGCAGGGGTTTTTCCGGAAAAAATGGAAATTTGAGGGCCTAGATGACATTTTATGGAAAAACACAAAGAATAAACCCCCCTCAAAATTGAGTTTTCTACGTGACTGACAAGGAAAATAAAAAAATATGCAGTGTGAAATGCCCAAAATGCCCTCCCAAGAAAACTGGTCCAGAGGGTCCAAAAAGCTGCTAAATGGAAAAACAGAAGCTAAACTTTATGATCGATTTCCGACACCAAGATGGCATTTTCTGGAAAAACACGAAGAAGAAACACCCCCTAAAATCACATTTTCTAAGTGACCATATGAAGAAAGGAATTTATTTCCCAAAGAAAATTCCCAAATTACCCTTAGGTCAGATTATGCAACAAAAGTGTGAAATGAGTCCGTAAGAGGCTCATTTCACCAAAGAAGAAGCTTTGGACGGAAACGACCATGCATGCAAATGTAACTTACCTAATCAGATGTGCTACAATGGTCCATGGCTCAAAAATATGGCCGATACAAAAAATGATCCCCCAACGGCCAAAATGCCAAAAACGAAGTTTGGAATGAAAACTTGGAATTTAAAATCTTGAAATGGTTTCAAAATGCCGTTTGGCCCTTGGCCACACTTCAAACATGCTAAATGAATTCTAGATAATGAATTTCATACACAATGCACGCTTCGGTACAAAATAACATACTAAAACGCATGAATTTTCATATAATCTCATTAAAGGCAAAAATCAACATCCATGACATAAATGTGATTCTAAAATAAGTTTGGCCCTTGGCCTTATATCATAAATATAAAATGAGAATCAAAAAGTGTGCTTCACAAAATGGAAATCTCCAAGTCCACAAGTCATCCAAGCATAATGGGAGTCTCAACTTTAATTCTTGTACCTGAAATATGCCCCAGTATCGTAGGGGTGAGTAACATAAAGCTACTCGTAGGAAATGAGCATGCATCGACTTACATTTTACAAGTTTGCATGATTTAATTATTGTGGTTCATTCCACCTAACTTTTATGTCAAAGGTGAGACTCAAGGAGCATCCTACTTACCTAGGATCATTTCTAGCATCAATCACCTCATTTATGCAATTTTAGTAACATAGGGTCATGCTTACACAAAGCAAAAACATAGGAGCATGCTTACATAAAGCAACAATATATAGATTCTCAAGGTTATCAACTTGAAGTATAAAATGCAATATCAACTAAATATAACAATTTAGCATAATTAGAATATCTAAACCACACATCAAGACATAGATTCTCTAGGTTATCAACTAGAAATCTAAAAGTGTGTAATCAACTAAATATAACAATTTAGTATGGATGTACTTAACAACGTCAAAATCGTCAATTGCCAAAACCACAAGTCAACAAGGTAAACATGATTGTCAACTAGGAATTGAATGCGAAAACAAATAGTAGAAGACTTGGACATCACGTCTCGGATTTCCGCCGAGAACAAAATGGTTGTTCCGGGCACTAACCAGTAGGGAAAACCACCCTAAGTGCACACTATTTCGATTGGGAAGAACTTATACCTCCCGCCCTAAAGCCGAACTTTAGTCATATCACATAAAATAATAATATCCCAAGACTTCAAAATAAACCAAATAAGTTCATAACTTATACATATTACTACTACATAGAAACAAGTTAGCAATATAACTCTCAATTGTGCATAATAAGCATTTCATATCCATAATACTATGCAATCACAAGCCAACAATAAATTCATATTAGAAACATAC
Source organism: Cornus florida (assembly GCF_030987335.1). NCBI lineage: Eukaryota > Viridiplantae > Streptophyta > Magnoliopsida > Cornales > Cornaceae > Cornus > Cornus florida. The sequence continues at coordinate 51,297,523 of NW_026775574.1, read as the reverse complement.
TCTCATGTATATAAATTTAACAACAATGCTCTTCAATGCATTTAACACAATCAAGTGAATACATCACAAGTCTAAATCCATACTCTTAAAATATAAACAACTTCTAAAACATGATTAGATCCATGGATAAACAAGATAGGATTTAATTATATCAAAATAATTAAACTCTCTAGATTTCAAATCATTTCCAAATGGCCTCAATTTAATATATGTTAAAAAACATATCATGATCATTACATATATTCACACACAAGCTTAATTAGGCCCATGAAACCACAAAAAATGGATTTTAATTAATTCTCTTAATTAAAGGCTCTAAATTTTCAAACTCAACCAAATGCTCTTAAATTAATGTATATTAACAAACCTGCCAAAACTCAATTTAGAAACATAATACAACTTAATTTCATGCAAGGTACGGCCATGAACTTTAATCTTTCACAAAAGATAAATATTAATTAAAAAGAGCAATTCTTATTTAATTAATCCAATTTTAATATATGTTAACCAACACATTAAAACAAGATTTTCTAGCATGCCACAATTCAAATCCAAGTTACACATCATCATAAATTTTAAATCTTATACAAAGAAATAAAAATTACTAACTTTCTAGATTTGATACAAGGCATACATATATGTTATATAATCATGGCAAACACATAATACAACACACAAATAACCCTAAAACATTCCCTACCTCCATTTGAGATGAAATCTCAAATCCCCACCAAAATAAATCGGCTCCGAATCCGACACACTCCTAGGTTTTGTCGGGGACAACACCATGAACATGAATCCCAAGGAAGCCCCATCAAAAACACAACTTGACTTCAAACTTGAACTCAAGAAATGGCCAAAATGAGATTCCAGTCGGTTGGAATCGAAGGCCTCGCCGAGGGGAACAATAAACATAAAAGCATCACCCCTTTTTAGTGAGGGGAGGAAGCTCAAAAGAAGAGAGAGAAGATGGAAGCCATGGCTACCATGAGATCCGGCCAAGAGAGGGGAGAGAGAGAGTGAAATATGATTTTTTCACTAAAGATCCCCTATTTATAGAAAACTCAAAAAGTGCCCCGAACGGGCCCCGCCAGGTCCAAAAAAGTGAAATTCGAGCAGACGTTCTCAAATGGCAAAACTCCGTAAACTAAAAAGATTCCAAATGAGAAAATATGAACAACGGGAGAAACGGCGTCGAAAATCGAGTCCCGATCAGAGAGTTATGCCCAAAACAAGTTTGGCGCAAACTGGGGCCAGAAACCCTGAAACTGGAAAACATCATCCAGGAGGAAATTCTAAGAGTCCACGACTCGACAAAATATGAAAATGAATCCCATATGAGGATCCAGGCTGAAAACAAGGCATTGAGCAATAACTTTTATTAATTGCACAATGGCCCCTCTAAAAAGTGAAAACTGCGAAACTGCCCCAGAATGAAAATATCTTCCAAAAGATATTTTCTTAGATACGCCTGAAATAAAATATCTTTAAAAGATATTTATGAAAAATACCCCAAGAAAAGAAAAAGTTTCCAAAGAACTTTGCATTTATGCCTCTATGGGCACCGGGAGCAACCAGAGTACTTTCTCACGAAAGTAAAGATACATATCTCATAGAAATCATTGAGAATGAAGATACGTGAAGTCAGAAACCAACTCCGAACACAAGAAGTGTGGTTACACAAACTGAGTGACAAACGAGGAAAAGATGAAATAGGGAAAAGGACGAAAAGTGAATAGCGTCGAAAAACGAAAAATGTGGAAATGACTCGTTCCTCAAAGGAAGTTGTCAATCCAAAGAAAAGAGTCTCGGAAATCACTCCAGAGCACTCGAGACGACACTAATCGACAAGAAACCAAACTCAGAAGGGAAAAGACAACGGAAAAAATTTATTCGAAAAAATTCGGGTCATTACAACCTTCCCACCTTAAAGGGATTTCGTCCCCGAAATCCAGCCCAAACAACAAAAGGCAAAACCAGGATAACTACGGAGTACATCTCCGAGTACCCCACACAACACGCCACACTAGCGACCTGAAAGCTGAAAGGAACACACAAACCAGTGTTATCTACACCCACGTGCTCATGATAAGACAACCTCTCAAAGGAAAAGTGACCACACGGCCACACGACAAGTCTGAACTCACACAAAGAACCCAAGGTCAGACAAAAGAACGGAAAACAACAGCCGTAAGCGTCCCTCATGACAAACCATCATAAGGAACCAAGAACAACCACCAAAAGAACTCCAAGATAACCACATATCAAATCAGGGTACAGAACAAACACAACGTGGCAGTACGAATAGTGACCAAAACCCGCCCACGACGTACTCAAATGTGTGGTAGCAATGACAGTACCTAATGCCCGCCCACACTTACTCGTCAGTAAGGTAGCATCGACGACAACTAGTACTCGTTCACAACACACAACTTTATACGGTAGCATGACAGTATAAGGCACTAGTTCATAACCTGCCCCCCACTAGGTCTACCCATGAAACCTCTCAATACCAATGACATCAATGTCAAAAATGATCATTACCAAAAGCACTACGGGGACCAACATTTTGTGAGAGTCGAGATATGGTCCAAAGATGTCCGGCCGGACCATCCTGGCCAATCCCAAAACTCTGACAACAATCCTATAGGTACCGCTATACTTAAGGCCCCAAATCCTCAATACAGCAAAATCAACATCTCCAATGTCTCAAAATACCCCTATTAACAACATTAATCAGGAATCCAAAACCTGACAAACAAATTAATGCCTACAGAAATCAAAACGAACCTCACAATAAGACATTTCGTCGAAAGTCCTTCATATCTCCCTGAAACAGATCAATTACAAGACTACACCATAATCAAATATCAGATCCACATCTCTATCATGGATAACTAAATCCTCAAAATATAAATCCATTAAGTGGCACACACATCAAAATGCCAACAACCAAGGTCACAAAATGAATCTCTTAAAACCGTACTTGGAAACACCAAGTTAAATCAAAATTCCTCAATTTCTATCGATCCATAAACAACCATTGGAACTACGATTCCTCAAGACCATACCTAGTTATAACTAGGACGAGAAGACTCCACAGACAAGCCATATCTAACAGCAATCCTTTAAAACTCCTCATAAGAGTCAACAACATCAAGATTTCCAAAACTGAAACAAGTCTCCAAAAGACATTCTCAAAAGAGCATCGAGCTCACCTCACGAATCAAACAAATCCTCAATGGTATGGACATATGTCCCCACAAAATGATCTCACACCAATCAACTCAGTTTGAGCACCACAGCTGTCAACAACCACGGCAGAAACTCCCCAAGGGAAGACACGAAAGAAAGGGAACCACCAGTCCTAAAAAGGACAACACCACAACTCCATCTCTGAAATGAAAGACAATAAGGTTAAAGACTTCACCCATTACATGGAAGTAAGTCGACCAAAATCCATCAAATCCTCACCAAAGACTCAAGACAACGATAGTGATCCTCACAGACAGACCAACCCCAAAACTGTGCATAATGCAACGAAGAGAAGAGACTCACTCCTTGTGAAGTCCCTTACACGAACCAAACACGAAACCATTGTGGAAACCCGCATACACGTTACGTGCGACCGAGGGAAGACAAAAGGGAATACCAAACCTGGAAGTCATGCATATAACAAGGAATGCAACTACCAGAAAGAAAATCTACTCACGTAGATAAAAATCAAAAGTACATGCTGCACGTCTCCACATAAACACAAAATCATGTCAGTAAAGCACATAAACAACATGACATCTCTATGTATATAAAGAAGGCATGCTAATGCCACACAACAAGAAGGCAAATGTGGATAGACCTCCACCTACTCATGCATCACAATAACATAAATCATACTACTAACATGGTAGTAAACGAAACTGCATAAGATAAAATGATGCAACAATGAACCCTATAGACATCGTGTCCTAGAGTGTCTAGGTAAAAGGAAGGACAATTCCTAGCCATAAACTGACTCCAAAACTAATGCGACAACAACTTGTCTCTAAACAAACGTGAGCCCTTACCACAACGGTAAGACTCTAACAATCTAACTCCGAATCTAAAGGTGACACTACAAGTGACACTAATAGTGCAATGCTCTCACTACCCGAAACATCAATCAATCGACTTGATCCCAAAAGCGTCATCACATAAGAACTCCTCAAGGAAAATGACAACTACAGCCATACCAATAACAACTAAATCAATCACCACGACTGATCCCTAAAGCAACCATCATCATCACCGATCAAAGGACAATGCCTATCAAAACAAAACCAACACTAATTCCATCTAAACTGCGCTTGTAGCTAGCCAGCACAGTAGCATGACAGTGCCATGCACCCGCCCACAAACGTACCTGCCCACGAAAAATGCAAGTTCCTGATCGGTTGGTCAATTAACATCAACCTTCGCAATAGCACGAATCATTGTAAAATAGGGCTATTGGTCGGGTAAGTCGAACCACTGGGACTGCGCTAATCTACGGCAACCTAAGTATCTAGAATCATTTTAGAGTGATATGGAGTGTTCATAGAGGATTTGTTGGTTGTCACTTAAGTTATGAAATTAAGATGCATGAACTAAAAACTTGCAAGAATTTAAATGAGATGAAATTCGATTAAAGACAACTAGGGGAGTGAATCCGTCTCCATCCCTATACACATGCTAGATTAGAGCTAAATTGGGGAAAAACAATATATAATGGCCAAGAATTATATAGCAACTCATGGTTGCCATATAATTAGCAAGAAGTACATTGAATCACAAACAAGAATAATCCATCAAAGGTGAATATGTTTAGACTACCTAAACTAGAGTGTAGCTTAAACACATATACTTAAATGAAAGACTATCAAGCCCTTGACACAATGATGAAGCACATGAAGGTAGGGATTAAGCATACACCATCAAAGGGCTTCCCTAAGCAATGATCTATCAAAGTCACCTATCAACATGTCATTAAACCATTCCATAACCTAGTTTCCATTCTCACCATGAAAACTCAAGCAACATGATTAATGTAAGAGGTCATCTAAAACAAGATAAACAACTCAAATAAATCATTCATAGCAATATTAACATTCATTACAACAAATGAAGTGCTCTTGGTTATGAAAAGACCATAGCATATACATTGTAATCCCCAAAATAAAGCTAAACTAGATCATGCTTACAAGGGAGGGACTTCATCACCTCCCTAGAGGGTGAGTTAGTTACCCATAGAAGCTTTAGATGAAGGAAAAACCATGCCTTTTCCCTCCATTTTCGAGCTCCCTTCTTGTGGCTTCAAGAAAACCTTCTCTTGCTCTCCTCCCTCTCTCTAGAAATTCTGCCCTTCCAAGATCTTTGATAATGAAATGCTCCTTTAGCTTTTGTAGGCAAGAAAACCAACCAAAACCCCTCAAAACAAGGCCCTCCACACATCTTCTACCAACTCCAAAAAGAGGAAATAAGAGATGAGGGTGACAAGGCACAAGTGGGCTGAAAATGAGGACTTCCGGAGGGCATTCTGCCCAATTTTCGAGCGCTCGAAGGTGGCTCTTTGAGCGCTCGAAGCTACTTTCCAGCTTGAGCCACTTTGGCAAAATGACCATAACTTCCCGCTCCGAACTCCAAATGACGAACCGTTTGAAGATTTGGAAAGCTAATTCAAAGCTCTACATAAACCATGTTATAATGAAAGTCCAGTTCTGAAGGTTGGAGGGTCAAAAATGAGGAGCAAGGTCGAAATCCATTGCTGCCAGGCTGTTCTGCGCACCTTTGGTGAAAATAGCATAACTCTTTGCTCTGAACTCCAAATGAAGCAAACTTTATGTCTTTGGAAAGCTGATTCATAGCTCTTCATGTTATATGTTTTGATGAAAGTCCAGTTCTCGAGTTTGCTAGGTCAAAAATGGCGATCAAACTCACTTCCCACTGCTGCCAGAACTTCCTTAATGAGCACCATGACATTTAAGGCTTCAACAAAAACTCATTCTTGCTCCTTTTTGGCCAATGAACCTGAAAATAAATATGAACATGCAAATGAAGGCAATCTAAATAAAATAAACAACTAATGGACTTAACTAATGCAAATAAGGGCGCTTGAATATGTAATATTCGGCGCTTATCACACCCCCAAACTTACATTTTGCTAGTCCCTTAGCAAAACTAGAATGAAAAAAAAACTTAATGAAATGACAACCAATGAAATGCTTCCCATAGACATCAACCATGGTGAAAAGGAAACATGCATAGCTCAATTACAACTTGAAACAGACAAAAGGTCAGAGATGCTATCATTAGGTAGACTACCTTGCATATACGAAGCATTGATACAAAAATTTGCTAAACACATTTTCAAATACATGCATCAACATCGTGGTCAATATAAATAATTCAATTGTCATCTCTTGAATGGAAATCAACTCTAACTTCAGTGAAAGTGAACCGGATTTCCTAACATGTGGCTTTAACCTTTTCTTTTCCAATTCCAAGACACAAGTCTTCAAATCATTGAATTCCCTTACTTTTGAAGTCCCTAAGGCACGAATTTATTCACAAAACAACTTTTGTTGCTTGTTGACAATTTATTAAAACAAAAAAAAACGATACATAATATGGTTGTGCAATGTTGAAGTCCCTTAAGCTTTCTAACCAACCCATGTAGCAAGCGTTAGGCCAGCAACTCCCAAACCGGACGGCTTTAGGGTGCTAAGTGAAAAGACACTCCTAGGGCTTAATAACTCGAATTGGCAAGGCTACGAACTCCAACGAACCACAGTTATTTATTCTTATTTTTGTGAATGACCGTGCAATGCCTAAGTCCCTTAAGCTTTCTAACCAACCCATGTAGCAAGCGTTAGGCCAGCAACTCCCAAACCGGACGGTTTTAGGGTGCTAAGTGAGAGAACACTCCTAGGGCTTAATAACTCGAGTCAGCAAGGCTACGAACTTAAGCTAGTCATTATCTTTCTATTTTCCTTTTTCTTTCTTTCTTTTTTTTTTTTTTTTTTTTTTTTTTTAACATGCCAAAGGTATCCATCCATTAGGTTCATCAATTCAGATTAACTAGGTCAAGAACAAGGTCAATCCAGTTACATGCCTCACAGTCAAGTTTCCGGTGTGCATCTGTGCATTGTGAAGCATACAAGAGTATAAGATCCAACGAGAATCTAATTGAAGCATTTATACAGATTGAATTGCATCCGCATGATCATTTCAAATTCAAAATTTTTTCTTTATTTTCCAGACTTAACAATTGCTTTTATACACAAGGTATTAAACATGAGCATCATCTCCGACAAGTTTCAAATTGTCATATCATTGTTTTACAAAAGTTGACTTTATTGCTTTACATGGATCAAAATACATTATGCAGGCAAAAATGAAATACCAAAAATGCAATTGCACCCCCAAACTTGAATGACACATTGTCCTCAATGTGTGAAGACAAGTGACGTCAACAAAAAGTGAAAAACAAAAACAGGAACAACAATACCATGAGAATGAGGAGAGAGCATGACGGGGTGACAAAAAGCTCCTATGCGACGTCTCACAAAAACAAGCCCCCAAACTTGAATTGTGCAAGCTGCAAGAAACAGTTAGAAAGATAGATGGGAATAAACATGACAAAAATAATGAGACAGTAAAAGAAAATATGTATTGAAAAGCAGGTGGACAAAAGAACAAAAAGAACTAAAAAGGGGCATGCCAAACCAGATCTAGAAAGACAAAAACAACTTGCCAAGTTCAAAATAAAAACGAACATACACAATTGAAAAAAAAAAATAATAAAATAAACTAAGAGCTAGGGGGAAGACGGGCAAGGATAGCATTGAGGAGAGAGTTGGTTTCACGCCTTTCTTCTTGAGCTATGCGACGCTCTTCAGTAGCAATACGGCGGTCTTCTTCTGCACGGTGGTAGTCCTCACGCATGGTCCGATTGTAGTCAGCAAGGGTGGCCTCAAAATGGTCCAGGCGGGTGTGGATGCCGGCAATGCTGGCTTGTAGAAAAGCATAGTCAGGTGGAGGGTCAACAGGGGGCACCTCCATGCCAGCAGCCTCAGCCATGGGATCATCCCCGGAAAGAGGAGGAGATGGAGAGCGGGGGACTGGAAAGGCAGCAGGCTGAAGTGGCCGAGAATGGCTAAGAACATTGGTCCACCGGCGGAGAGAAAAAGTCTGAATCTTTTTGCCTTTAGGTTCATGAGGGGGAACAATGAAACCTTTACGCTTCAAGAGCCGGATGATGAAGAAAGGCAATGGCAATGGCCGATTTTGAATGTGCTGATGCCGCGCATTGATACATTCGTCCCAAAACCGCATAAATGTGTCCCAAATGAGCTCTGGGATAGAGAACCATTGGCCTTGGTCCATGGCATACAAAGCTTGCAACATTAAGCCTCGACGCTCGGTGCTGTGCACCAAGGGGCAAACATTGTGCTTGAGAACCGAGTCAAGGAACCACACGCGCTCCGGAAGAGTGGATTTGAGTGTAAAGCTCCGGGGTCGATGAGGGTCATTAATATTGCAAATGGCAGCCACCACTTGCTCGACAGTTAAATCATCGACTTGCTCATACAATGGCCGGCCTGTGGGGTCTAAGAGGTCATCGGGACATTCCAGAGGACAACCGGAAATGTTAACAATGTCGGCCAAAGTGAACGAAAAAGGAACACCATCAATAGATGTGGCGAGAGAGATGATGGGCGACTCTTCAGGACAAGTGAGATTCTGGTAGAAGAGTTGCACCACTCGAGGATAGGTGGTCCTAGCGAAGGGCCGGCAAATGTGCTGAATGCGCCGGTTGGCTAGGTCGGACACTGCCCAAGAGGTGGTGGGAAGAGCGGCAAAGACATCCGTGAGCGGAAAGAGAAGCTCATAATTGAGCTTTCTGTCGAGCCAAGGGGGCTGGGGCTGCTCACGAGCAGCAATTGGGGCATCCACAGATGGTCTAGAATGACAAGAAGGGCCGGCACGAGACATTTGGAGAGGAGGACGTGGATGGGGAATTTCAGCGAACACCTGGCGTGCACTACAAGAAGAAGAAGGTGTAAGAGATGGCAATGGATGAAAAACCCAAAAAAATTTTAACAACCTATGCTCTCTATCCTAGAGCAACATCAACAAACCCAACACTCCTCCAAAATTATCATCCCCACACTCCTCAAAATGACACAATAGAAATGAACTGAAAAAGAAAAAGAAGAGGATACTTACAGTGAGAGGAAGCTTGGGAGCAAGATGATGGATGGATTGAGGGAGGAGGGTGGTGAAGAGGGGTATTTAAAGGGGTGGAAGATAGGAATGGGGGTGCTGGAATGGGGGAAGTGGAGAGGTGGTGGGGAGTTATGGAGGAAGTTCATGGAGGGAGTGGGAGAGGTGGTGGGGAGTTATGGAGGAAGTTCATGGAGGGAGTGGGAGAGGTGGTGGGGTAGTGGAGAGGTTAGGCAGTTGGGAGAGGGAAAGGGTGGGTTTTAAAAAAAACTGAAGCTGCTCGAGCGCTCGAAGGTGGCGTCGAGCGCTCGAGCTTCTGGCAATGTGGTCGAGAGAGGGCGCTTCGAGCGCTCGAAGGTGGCGCTTCGAGCGCTCGAGAATTGGGCAGTGGGGCATCAGGAGGCGTCGAGCGCTCGAAGGAGGCGCTTCGAGCGCTCGAGATTCGGGCAGTGAGGGGTGCAGGTTGCCTCGAGCGCTCGAGGGTGGCGCCGAGCGCTCGAGATTTGGGCAGTGGGGTGCTTGGCTGCGAGGGGAAGCTTCGAGCGCTCGAAGGAGGCTCCTCGAGCGCTCGAAATCTGGGCAGTGTGCTCCTTGAAAGCTTCGAGCGCTCGAAGGCCCTTTTTCGAGCGCTCGAACTTCTGGCAGTAGGCTCCTTAAGGCTTGAACTTCAGGGCATTGATGTTCATAGGTCCCCTAAAAGCTTGGAATGAACTTTTTGCTACATGGTAGTGACAACAAAGTCCCCGGGTGAGTCAATGTAGGGATTAAAACACTCGGATGGACTTGGAAAACCTTGAACATTTGGTGTATTGAAAGAGGGAGGTTATGCGCAAGAGTACCATGTTGAAGGACCGATGAATTTGCCGGATAGAGCTGAAAATCTCCGAGAATGAAAGCAAAGGCTTAAAATGACTAAGACAACCACTTGGAATTGCAGGAGCACAATTCAAGTTAGTCCCCAAAGAAAAATTAAATTTTTGGCTTTCTCAACCGTTTTCCAGAAAATTGCAAGGCACGAGCAATTTGAGAAGGTAGGGAAGCTTGGAACATCGAAAGAATTTCTTCCCTTGCTTTGCTAAATTTAATGTCGATAGCTAGACGAACCAGGATCAGGATCCATTGGAGAGATGGATCTTTAACGCTCCGTATGCAACTTGCCTCCTTCATATGGTCTCAAACTTGGATCAATGAATGGTGAGGGATATTGATCCTTCCGAAGAGAAACAAGTTTGGCCTTAGAGGATTTGAGCATCGCTTTTAATCTCACTTCTTTTATTTTCAGATTTAAGCAAAGGTGTTGCTTGTTCGAGATTATGGAGGCTCGTTGAATGTCATTGTTTTGACTAACAATGGTAGGATCATGACCTTCCATATTTGCAATCTCCAAGTCATAAACCTCATTGTACTCAAATGGTTTGTTCACAGGTTGAGTATCATGGACAATGATTCTAGATTGGGCTGGAATGATTGGAAGAATTTTTAGCAACTTGTCAACATTCTCCTTACCTTTGTCCGGTGGTTCACCCTCAAAATGTTGAGGTAACTCCGGTGAAGAAATGGAAGGAGAAGGACAATCCCATGATAGAGATGGATTTGGTGCTTCCCATAAAGGAGAGGAAAATGGTGATGGAATATCAAGCAAGGAGTTGACTTCCCGAATGGATTTGTCCACACCAAAATCCTCAAAATCAAAAGGGACCAAGCAAGCATGTAGGGGATCCTCCGTTGAAGGAGGTGGGATTGGATTTTGAATGTGTTCATCAGCAATAGTGATTTCAAAACACTCATTGTCATCTGAAGGAAGTTGCACAGCATTGAAGATATTGAGCTTAACATTCATATTCCCAAAAGAGATATCCATCAATCCGGATCTACAGTTAATGGAAGCATTAGCTGTAGCTAGAAAAGGACGTCCGAGAATTATGGGAATGTGTTTTCTTGGATCATGGACTGGTTCCGTATCAAGAACCACGAAGTCTACCGGGAAGTAGAATTTGTCTACTTTTATGATCACATCTTCAATAATTCCCCGTGGTTGCTTAATAGATCGATCAGCAAATTGCAACACTATCGGAGTTGGCTTTAGATCTCCCAAACCAAGTTGTAGGTAAACAGAATATGGAATCAAATTCACACTAGCTCCTAAGTCAAGGAGGGCCCTCTCGATTTTGTTGTCACCAATGACACAAGAGATTGTGGGGGCACCCGGATCCTTATACTTCGGAGGAGTGCTGTGCTGAATGATCGCACTAACATTTTCGGTTAACCTCACTTTCTTTGGTAAATGACTTCTGGAAGTGCGCTTTTGAGTGCACAAATCCTTAAGGAATTTTGCATAGGGAGGAATTTGCTTGATAGCATCCAAGAGAGGAAGATTGATCTTTACTTGCCTAAAGACCTCCCACATGTCTTGAATTTTGCAATTCTTATTCCCAAAATGTGTCGACTCTTGAAGACGTTGAGGGAACGGAGCTTTTGGCTCATAAGTAGTTTCCACATTTGGGGTGACATGCGTGGGACTTCCGTGAATGGTATTTGGACAAGAAGAACTTGGATTTGGACTTGAAGAGCTTGAATTTGGATTTTTCAATGGAGGGTTTTTCTCACTTGTGTCTCCATCAACCTTGTTGTCAACCACTCTACCACTCCGAAGGGTGGTGATAGCTTGAACTTGTTCATGAGTCGGCCCACTCGGAGGAGGGGTTTCATCAATCACATGCATTCCTCTAGGATTTTCAAATGGTTGAGCGGGAAGCTTACCCTTGTCTTTTTGAAGAAGTTGGTTCACTTGGTTAGCTATTTGTCCCATTTGATTTTCAAGCCTAGCTATGGATTGAGTATGGGAGTGAACCATTTGGAGAGTAGGTTGCAAGGATGTCAAGAGATGCTTGTTGGAATCTATGATTTGCTTATTTAATGATTCCATCATTTGCACATTTAATGATTCCATCATTTGCTTGTTTGCAGCCACTATCTCATCAATTGGATTCACAGGAGGTTGAGTGGAGACATTTGGATTGTATGGAGGTTGGTAGCTTGAAGAGGCTTGGAAAGGCCTACCTTGATATTGAGAAGAGGGCTGATTTTGAGGCCCTTGATTTTGAAGTTGGGAATTTTGTGGGGCTTGTTGCCTCCACGAAAAATTCGGATGGTCTCACCAACCCGGATTGTAGGTGTTGGAATATGGATTGTTCCCGGGCCGTGAGAACATGGCATTAGCTTGCTCTTGGTTGGGATTGGGAAATTGCTCCGGTGTGGGGCAATCTTCCGAGAGATGAAATGGACTATTACATGAGGCACAAACCGACTTTGCCGAATTTTGAGACAATGAAGGAGGAAGATGTGGTGCCATCAATTGGTAGAATTTATGAGCTATGGCATCCACTTGAGATGATTCCTCCCTTATTGATTTTTGTTGACAAGGATTGGTGTTCTTTGGAGTGGTTGAGGTCGGAGCCCTACGAGAATTGTGTTGAAGTGAATTTTCACTCAAATTCTCAAGTAAGGTCCAAGCCTCATCCGCATTCTTGGACATGAACATCCCACCACAAGAAGAGTCAACCATAAATCTATGGGTGTCGGTCAAACCGGCATAGAAAGCTTGCACTAATTGCCATTTTGGGATCAAATGATGAGGACATTTTCGAAGAAGATCTTGTAGCCTTTCCCAAGTCTCGTGGAGTTGTTCTCCATCAACTTGAGAAAAGCTTAGAATGGAACGCCTCATTTGGTTGGTTTTACTCACCGGATAGTACTTCTTAAGAAATTCTTGTTGCAATTGAGCCCAAGAAGTAATAGAGTTGGGAGCGAGGGAGTTCAACCAATATTTTGCCCTATCCTTTAGGGAGAATGGGAAAAGATGGAGATGAAGTGCATTGTCCGGAAAACCTCTCAACCGGATGGTCGAACAGATTTCAAGGAACTCATCAAGGTGCTTATATGGATCTTCATTATCAAAGCCATGAAATGATGGAAGCATTTGAATGGTACTAGACTTGATCTCATATTGAGCTGCATCGATGTTTGGCATCACTATATAAGAAGGAGAAGCATAGGTGGTAGGAATGAAATGATCTCTAAGAGTCATTGGTTCTACATTAGGAATTTCAGCCCTTTCATTCCCCGGATTTCCTACGTTATCCCCCATTATATTGAATTCATTTTCAAGGTCCCTTGTAAGAGTGGGTTCCCTAAGGTTCCGTCTAAGAGTTCTTTCAAGAGAGTTAATATCAATGGGAGAATCGATTGTGGGTAAGGAAAGTGACCTACGACCGAACATCAACAACAAAGCATATACTCAACAAAGCAATTCATCAACCACAACTCCACATACGATGTTCCCTTTCTCCTTAATTATCAAGACAGAAAATGTAAATGGCCACGACAAGGACCGATGCTTGAACACAAAATATAAACAAGTTAAGAGCCTTGACAAGGGCTTCACAACTAAATTAAACACATACACAAAATTCACAATGCGAAACTAGAAGTCAAGAGACTTACCTGGGGTCCTCTAGACTTACAATTTGCTAGCAATCCCACGGCGAGCTCCGAGTCCCTAGAATCTTACAACACAAAGATGATCAAAACACGCAAGGAATATTCACAAGACACAATATTCACAATCAAACTAAAATTAACCCTAAACTTTGGTTGCTAAACCGTTTGCAGTCCCCGGCAACGGCGCCAAAAATTGATCGGTTGGTCAATTAACATCAACCTTCGCAATAGCACGAATCATTGTAAAATAGGGCTATTGGTCGGGTAAGTCGAACCACTGGGACTGCGCTAATCTACGGCAACCTAAGTATCTAGAATCATTTTAGAGTGATATGGAGTGTTCATAGAGGATTTGTTGGTTGTCACTTAAGTTATGAAATTAAGATGCATGAACTAAAAACTTGAAAGAATTTAAATGAGATGAAATTCGATTAAAGACAACTAGGGGAGTGAATCCGTCTCCATCCCTATACATATGCTAGATTAGAGCTAAATTGGGGAAAAACAATATATAATGGCCAAGAATTATATAGCAACTCATGGTTGCCATATAATTAGCAAGAAGTACATTGAATCACAAACAAGAATAATCCATCAAAGGTGAATATGTTTAGACTACCTAAACTAGAGTGTAGCTTAAACACATATACTTAAATGAAAGACTATCAAGCCCTTGACACAATGATGAAGCACATGAAGGTAGGGATTAAGCATACACCATCAAAGGGCTTCCCTAAGCAATGATCTATCAAAGTCACCTATCAACATGTCATTAAACCATTCCATAACCTAGTTTCCATTCTCACCATGAAAACTCAAGCAACATGATTAATGTAAGAGGTCATCTAAAATAAGATAAACAACTCAAATAAATCATTCATAGCAATATTAACATTCATTACAACAAATGAAGTGCTCTTGGTTATGAAAAGACCATAGCATATACATTGTAATCCCCAAAATAAAGCTAAACTAGATCATGCTTACAAGGGAGGGACTTCATCACCTCCCTAGAGGGTGAGTTAGTTACCCATAGAAGCTTTAGATGAAGGAAAAACCATGCCTTTTCCCTCCATTTTCGAGCTCCCTTCTTGTGGCTTCAAGAAAACCTTCTCTTGCTCTCCTCCCTCTCTCTAGAAATTCTGCCCTTCCAAGATCTTTGATAATGAAATGCTCCTTTAGCTTTTGTAGGCAAGAAAACCAACCAAAACCCCTCAAAACAAGGCCCTCCACACATCTTCTACCAACTCCAAAAAGAGGAAATAAGAGATGAGGGTGACAAGGCACAAGTGGGCTGAAAATGAGGACTTCCGGAGGGCATTCTGCCCAATTTTCGAGCGCTCGAAGGTGGCTCTTTGAGCGCTCGAAGCTACTTTCCAGCTTGAGCCACTTTGGCAAAATGACCATAACTTCCCGCTCCGAACTCCAAATGACGAACCGTTTGAAGATTTGGAAAGCTAATTCAAAGCTCTACATAAACCATGTTATAATGAAAGTCCAGTTCTGAAGGTTGGAGGGTCAAAAATGAGGAGCAAGGTCGAAATCCATTGCTGCCAGGCTGTTCTGCGCACCTTTGGTGAAAATAGCATAACTCTTTGCTCTGAACTCCAAATGAAGCAAACTTTATGTCTTTGGAAAGCTGATTCATAGCTCTTCATGTTATATGTTTTGATGAAAGTCCAGTTCTCGAGTTTGCTAGGTCAAAAATGGCGATCAAACTCACTTCCCACTGCTGCCAGAACTTCCTTAATGAGCACCATGACATTTAAGGCTTCAACAAAAACTCATTCTTGCTCCTTTTTGGCCAATGAACCTGAAAATAAATATGAACATGCAAATGAAGGCAATCTAAATAAAATAAACAACTAATGGACTTAACTAATGCAAATAAGGGCGCTTGAATATGTAATATTCGGCGCTTATCAGTTCCAGAGGAATCTTCTTAGACAATCAAGGATCCTAAGAGGTCCATAACCTCATAATGGCCCAAAACCAACAAATCCACCACTACGGTAATGCCAAATGACTCATCTCACAAGAGCCTAAACAAAAGGGTGACTATCCACCTACCTCAAAAACCAATGCTAGGTCGACAACAACCAACATCACCACGAGACTATGACTACAATCACCATCAACCTCAACTCTTGCTTCAATGACTAATCCCATGTCATGCCAAGTATGCAACACAATTATGCATATACAATTCTAATCTAGCATATGTCACATGTCATGCTCTTTACATTAGAATAAAACAATGCTAAACAAACGGCATACAACATGTAGCACGTAAACACATAAACATGTTATTAACCAAAACATGTTATCATAAAGAATATAAACACATAGAGCATGGCAACAAAAGCATGATATGCACCCAAAATCCGTCGTCCTAAGGTTTTCGAACCTAGGAGCTCTGATACCACTTGAGATGGCCCAAGTTTTTCAACTCGGTGCGTTAGTGATGAACCGAAAGATGACCCGAAAACGGATCCGAAATGCGGAAGAAAAAGATAAAACAATGGTCTCTAGAGATACAACATGGCTCTAAGACACCATTATGAACCTCAAAGAGGTCACGGAACCCAATGGAATCAAATGCGGAAGCAACGTTTTTAAAAACAAACAAGAATGAACCTAGAGGAAAAACCTCATTTCCAGCTTAAAAGTGGGTGCCACCAAGCACACCATTGGAAAGAAAACAAAAAATAAATGAATTTAGACTCAAAAATCACTTGATTTGGAGTCCGGATGAAGAAGATATGGCTAACGAAAGAAAAAGGGGCAAAACGGTCAAAAATAACAAACCCTAGGTCATCTAACCGGTTACTAAGCCTTCCTAATCGATTAGGAGACCAAAATTCTCAACCAAAACACTGCCCATGCACATGTAACCGGTTACGAAACCCCATCTAACCATTTAGATGTGAAGGAGGCAGAATGGGTAGTAAGAAATCTCGGTAGCAGGGGTTTTTCCGGAAAAAATAGAAATTTGAGGGCCTAGATGACATTTTACTGGAAAAACACAAAGAAACCCCCCTCAAAATTGAGTTTTCTATGTTAAACGCGAGGAAAATCAAAACACGCACTGTGAAATGCCCAAAATGCCCTCCCAAGAAAACTGGTCCAAAAGGTCCAAAAAGCTGCTAAATGGAAAAATAGAAGCTGAACTTTGCGATCGATTTCCGACACCAAGATGGCATTTTCTGGAAAAAAATGAAGAAGAAACCCCCCCTAAAATCACATTTTCTAAGTGACCATGTGAAGAACGGAATTTATTTCCCAAAGAAAATTTCCAAAATACCCTTAGGTCAGATTATGAAACAAAAGTGTGAAATGAGTCCATAGGAGGCTCATTTCACCAAAGAAGAAGCTTTGGCCGCAAATGACCATGCATGCAAATGTAACGTACCTAATAAGATATGCTACAATGGTCCATGGCTCAAAAATATGACCGATACAAAATATGACCACCCAACGGCCAAAATGCCAAAAACGAAGTTTGGAATGAAAACTTGGAATTTAAAATCTTGAAATGGTTTTAAAATGCCGTTTGGCCCTTGGCCACACTTCAAACATGCTAAATGAATTCTAGATAATGAATTTCATACACAATGCATGCTCCGGTGCAAAATAGCATACTAAAACGCATGAATTTTCATATAATCTCATTAAAGGCAAAAATCAACATACATGACATAAATGTGATTCTAAAAGAAGTTTAGCCCTTGGCCTCATGTCATAAATATAAAATGAGAATCAAAAAGTGTGCTTAGGCACACATTACAAGTTTAGAATCAAATATACACTTTTGACATATAAAGCTACAAAGGTATTTCAAGCCAATCTTCACAAAATGGAAATCTTCAAGTCCACAAGTCATCAAAGCATAATGGGAGTCTCAACTTTAATTCTTGTACCTGAAATATGCCCCAGTATCATAGGGGTGAGTAAAATAAAGCTACTCGTAGGAAATGAGCATGCATCGACCTATGTTTTACAAGTTTGCATGATTTAATTATTGTGGTTCATTCCACCTAACGTCTATGTCAAAGGTGAGACTCAATGAGCATCTTAGCTACCTAAGATCATTTCTAGCATCAATCACCTCATTTATACAAGTTTAGCAACATAGGAACATGCTTACACAAAGCAACAACATAAAAGCATGCTTACACAAAGCAACAACATATAGATTCTCAAGGTTATCAACTTGAAGTCTAAAATGCAACATCAACTAAATATATCAATTTAGCATAATTATATTATCTAATACCACACATCAAGACATAGATTCTCTAGGTTATCAACTAGAAATCTAAAAGTGTGTAATCAATTAAATATAACAATTTAGTATGGATGTACTTAACAACATGAAAATCGCCAATAGCCAAAACCACAAGTCAACAAGATAAACATGATTGTCAACTTGGAATTGAATGCAAAAACAAATAGTAGAAGACTTGGACATCATGTCTCGGATTTCCGCCGAGAACAAAATGGTTGTTCCGGGCACTAACCCACGGGGAAAACCACCCTAAGTGCGCACTATCTCGATTGGGAAGAACTCATACCTCCCGCACTAAAGCCGAACTTTAGCCATATCACATGTAACAACAATGTCCCAAGACTCCAAAATAAACCAAATAAGTTCATAACTTATACATATTACTACTACATAGTAATAAGTTAGCAATATAACTCTCAATTGTGCATAATAAGCATTTCATATCCATAATGCTATGCAATCATAAGCCAACAATATATTCATATTAGAAACATACTCTCATGAATATAAATTTAACAACAATGCTCTTTAATGCATTTAACACAATCAAGTGAATACATCACAAGTCTAAATCCATGCTCTTAAAATAGAAACAACTTCTAAAACATGATTAGATCCATGGATAAACAAGATATGATTTAATTACATCAAAATAATTAAACTCTCTAGATTTCAAATCATTTTCAAATGGCCTCAATTTAATATATGTTAAAAGACATATCATGATCAATACATATATTCACACACAAGCTTAATTAGGCCCATGAAACCACGAAAAATGGATTTTAATTAATTCTCTTAATTAAAGTCTCTAAATTTTCAAACTCAACCAAATGCTCTCAAATTAATGTATGTTAACAAACATGCCAAAACTCAATTTAGAAACATAATACAACTCAATTTCATGCAAGGTATGGCCATGAACTTTAATCTTTCACAAAAGATAAAATATTAATTAAAAAGAATAATTCATATTTAATTAATCCAATTTTAATATATGTTAACCAACACATTCAAACAAGATTTTCTAGCATGCCACAATTCAAATCCAAGTTACACATCATCATAAATTTTAAATCTTGTACAAAGAAATAAAAATTACTAACTTTCTAGATTTGATACAAGGCATACATATATGTTATATTATTATGGCAAAACATAATACAACACACAAATAACCCTAAAACATTCCCTACCTCCATTTGAGATGAAATCTCAAATCCCCACCAAAATAAATCGGCTCTGAATCCGACGAAACTCCTAGGTTTTGTCGGGGACAACACCACGAACATGAATCCCAAGGAAGCCCCATCAAAAACACAACTTGACTTCAAACCCGAACTCAAGAAATGGCCAAAACAAGATTCCAATCTGTTAGAATTGAAGGCTTCGCCGAGGGGAACAATAAACATAAAGGCATCACCACTTTTTAGTGAGGGGAGGAAGCTCAAAAGAAGATAGAGAAGATGGCAGCCATGGCTGCCATAAGATCCGGCCAAGAGAGGGGAGAGAGAGAGTGAAATCTGATTTTTTCACTAAAGACCCCCTATTTATAGAAAAACTCAAAAAGTGCCCCGAACGGGCCCCGCCGGGTCCGAAAAAGTGAAATTCGAGCAAACATGCTCAAACGGCAAAACTCCATGAACTAAAAAGATTCCAAATGAGAAAATATGAACAACGGGAGAAATGGCATTGGAAATCGAGTCCCGAGCAGAGAGTTATGCCCAAAACAAGTTTGGCACAAATTAGGGCCAGAAACCCTGAAACTGGAAAACATCGTCCAGGAGGAAATTCTAAGAGTCCACGACTCAATAAAGTGTGAAAATGAATCGCATACGAGGATCCAGACTCAAAATAAGGCATTGAGCAATAATTTCATTAATTGCACAATGGCCCCTCCAAAAAGTGAAAACAGCGAAACTGTCCCAGAATGAAAATATCTTCCAAAAGATATTTTCTTAGATACCCCTGAAATAAAATATCTTGAAAATATATTTATGAAAAACACCACAAGGAAAGAAAAAGTTTCCAAAGAACTTTGCATTTATGCCCCTATGGGCACCGGGAGCAACCAGAGTACTTTCTCATGAAAGTAAAGATGCGTATCTCATAGAAATCATTGAGAATGAAGATACATGAAGTCAGAAACTAACTTGGAACACAAGAAGTGTGGTTACGCAAACAGAGTGACAAACGAGGAAAAGACGAAATAGGGAAAAGGACGAAAAGTGAATAGCGTCGAAAAATGAAAAATATAGAAATGACTTGGTCCTCAAAGGAAGTTGTCAATCCAAAGAAAATAGTCTTGGAAATCACTCCAGAGCACTCGAGACGACACTAACCGACAAGAAACCAAACTAGAAGAGAAAAGGCAACGGAAAAAATTTATCTGAAAAAATCTGGGTCATTACACTGCAACGGTTTCTTTTGAATCTTCTGTCAATTCTCTGTGTTTTTTAAGGAGTTGCTTTTGTAGTGCATGCCGCCATTTCTTTCGCCTTCTCATCATCCCTGAGAAAATCAGGAGGATAAATATTTTTATGAGACAGTTTTGAAGACAATATTAATTTTTTTATCTCCTTTGTTGTACAACATGCATCTGTTATCTTCAAATACAACTAAAAAACCTTTCTTGAGCAACTCTGCCAAACTGATCAAATTTTGAGTCAAACCTGGAATATACAAAACCTGTAATGACCCGGTCATTTTCATTCATTTCCCTTTCCTCAGATTTTCACAGATATTTTTTTCCGTTGATCTTTTTCCTTTCTGAGTTCAGATTCATGTCGCTTAGTGTCATCATGAGTGTTCTGGAGTGATTTCCGAGACTCTTTTCTGTGGATTGACAACTTCCTTTGAGGACCGAGTCGTTTCCACATTTTTCGTTTTTCGACACTATTCACTTTTCGTCCTTTTTCCTATTTTGTATTTTTCCCGTTTGGCACTTTGTTTGGGTAACCACAATTCTTGTGTTTGGAGTTGGTTTCTGACTTCACGTATCTTCATTCTCAATGATTTCTATGAGATACGTATCTTTACTTTCGTGAGAAAGTACTCTGGTTGCTTTCGGTGTCCATAGGGGCATGGATGCATTGTTCTTTGGAAACATTTCCTTTTTTTGGGGTGTTTGACGTAAATATCTTTTGAAGATATTTTAGTTCAGGGGTATCTAAGAAAATATCTTTTAGTTCTGGGGCAGTTTCGCAGTTTTCACTTTTTGGAGGGGCCATTGTGCAATTAATGAAAGTTATTGCTCAATGCCTTTTTTTGAACCTGGATCCTCGTACAGGATTCATTTTCACATTTTGTCGAGTCGTGGACTCTTAGACTTTCCTCCTAGACGATGTTTTCCAGTTTCAGGGTTTCTGGCCCTAGTTTGTGCTAAACTTGTTTGGGGCATAACTCTCAGCTCGGGACTCATTTTTTGACGCCGTTTCTTCCGTTGTTCATATTTTCTCATTTTGAATCTCTTTTGTTCACAAAGTTTTGCCGTTTGAGCGCGTCTGCTCAAATTTTACTTTTTTGGACTCGGCGGGGCCCGTTCGGGGCACTTTTTGAGTTTTTCTATAAATAGGGGGTTAGTAGAAGAAAAATCAGATTTTTCTCTCTCTCTCCTCTCTCATGGCTGGTCCAAGCTCCTCCCATGGCTGCTATGACGGCCCAAGTTTTTCAACCCGGTGCGTCAGTGATGAACTGAAAGATGACCCGATAACGGATCTAAAATGCAGAAGCAAAAGACAAAACAACGGTCTTTAGAGATACAACATGATTCTAAGACACCATTATGACCCTCAACGAGGTCACGAAACCCAAAGGAATCAAATGGGGAAGCAACGTTTTAAAAACGAACAAGATTGAACCTAGGGGAAAAATCATCATTTCTAGCTTGAAAGTGGGTGCCATCGAGCACACCATTGGAAAGACAACGAAAAATCAATGAACTTAGACTCAAAAATCGCTTGATTTGGAGTCCAGATGAAGAAGATATGGCTAACGGAAGAAGAAGGGGCAAAACGGTCAAAAAGTGCCAACCAAAGATCATCTAACCGGTTAGATGGCCTTCCTAACCGGTTAGGAGGCCAAAATTCACGACAAAAACACTGCCCATGCACATGTAACCGATTACCAAACTCCTGGTAACCGTTTACATGTGAAGAGGGCAGTAAGGTGCAACCCAAAAACCTGGCAGCAGGGATTTTTTCGAAAAAAATGGAAATTTAAAGGCCTAGATGATATTTTCTGGAAAAACTCAAAGAAGAACCCCCCCCCCCCCCCCCCAAAATTGAGTTTCCTACGTGAATCGTGTGGAAAATAAAAAAATACGCAATATGAAATGCCAAAAATGCCCTCCCAAGAAAACTAGTCCAGAGGGTCAAAAAAACTGCTAAATTTAAAAACTGAGAGCTGAACTTCGGATGCGATTTCTGATGCCAAGATGGCATTTTCTAGAAAAACACGAAGAAGAAACACCCCCCCCCCCCCCAAATCACATTTTCTAAGTGACCATGTGGAAAACGGAATTTATTCCCCAAAGAAAATTCCTAAAATATGGCCGATACAAAATATGCAACAAAAGTCAGAATATGCAACAAAAGTGTAAAATGAGTCCGTAGGAGGCTCATTTCACCAAAGAAGAAGCTTTGCCCTGAAACGACCATGCACATAAATGTAACTTACCTAGTAAGATGTGCTACAATGGTTCATGGCCCAAAAATATGGCCGATACAAAATATGACCCCCCAACGGCCAAAATGCCAAAAACGAAGTTTGGAACGAAAACTTGGAATTTACAATCATGAGATGGTTTCAAAATGCCGTTTGGCCCTTGTCCATACTTCATACATGATTAATGAATGCTAATGGAAGAATCAAAATGGAATTCCCATACCCAATGCAAACATGGTGAAACAAAAACTCAATATTTTTCAATACATTCATAATATTCCACGAAGTCAAAAATTACATAGGATACAATTTACATGTCATTGGCCTCCGGCCTCATCTCATACATGTCAAATACATCGTAAAGAGTGTACTCATGTACACATTATATATAAGGAATCAAATAGAAGTCCTCAACTTTGATTCCAAGCCAACCTTCACAAAAATGGAAGTTTCCAAGTCCACAAACCATCCAAGCATAATAAAGACCTCAACTTTGATTCTTGTACCAGAAATATGCCCCAGTATCGTAGGGGTGAGTAACATAAAGCTACTCGTAGGAAATGAGCATGCATCGACCTACGTTTTACAAGTTTGCATGATTTAATCATTGTGGTTCATTCAACCTAACGTCTATGTCAACGGTGAGACTCAAGGAGCATCCTAGCTACCTAAGATCATTTCTAGCATCAATCACCTCATTCATGCAATTTTAGCAACATAGGGTCATACTTATACAAAGTAACAACATAGGAGCATGCTTACACAAAGCAACAACATAGGAGCGTGCTTACACAAGGCAACAACATAGGAGCATGCTTACACAAAGCAACAACATATAGATTCTCAAGATTATCAACTTGAAGTCTAAAATGCAACATCAACTAAATATAACAATTTAGCACAATTAGAATATCTAATACCACACATCAAGACATAAATTCTGTAGGTTATCAACTAGAAATCTAAAAGTGTGAAATCAACTAAATATAGCAATTTAGTATGGATATACTTAACAACATCAAAATCGCCAATAGCCAAAACCACAAGTTAACAAGGTAAACATGATTGTTAACTTGGAATTGAATGCGAAAACAAACAGTGGAAGACTTGGACATCACGCTCGGAATTCTGCCGATACCTCAATGGTTATTCCGGGCACTAACCCGCAGGGAAGACCACCCTAAGTGCCCACTATCTCAATAACTTAGAGGACTCACGTCCCCGTACTAGAGCCAAACCCTAGCCATCTTAACTCAACAATGTTCCAAGATTCCAAAATAAGCCAAATAAGTTCATAACTTATACATATTACTATTACATAGTAACAAGTTAGCAATATAACTCTCAATTGTGCATAATAAGCAGTTCATATCCATAATGCTATGAAATCACAAGCCAATAATATATTCATATTAGAAATATACTCTCATGAATATAAACTTAACAACAAATGCTCTTCAATGCATATAACACAATCTAGTAAATACATCACAAGTCTAAATCCATGCTCTTAAAATAGAAACAACTTCTAAAACATGATTAGATCCATGGATACACAAGATAGAACTTAATTACATCAAAATAATTAAACTCTCTAGATTTCAAATCATTTCCAATTGGCCCCAATTTAATATATGTTAATAGACATATCATGGTCATTACATATATTCACACACAAGCATAATTAGGCCCATGAAACCACAAAAATAGATTTTAATTATTTCCCTTAATTAAAGTCTCTAGTTTTCCAATTTCAACCAAATGCTCTCAAATTAAAGTATGTTAACAAACATTCTAAAACTTAATTTAGAAGCATAATACAACTCAATTCCATGCAAGGTATGGCCATGAACTTAAATCTTTCACAAAAGATAAATATCAATTAAAAAGAGCAATTCTTATTTAATTAATCACAAATTAATATATGTTAACCAACATATTAAAAAAAGATTTTCTACCGTGCCACAATTCAAAATAAAGTTATATATCATCATAAATTTTAAATCTTATATAAAGAATTAAAAATTATTAACTTTCTAGATTTGATACAAGGCACATATATAAGTTGTATAATCATGCTAAACACTTAATACAACACACACAAAAAACCTAAAACATTCCCTACCTCCATTTGAGATGAAATCTCAAATCCCCACCAAAATAAATCGGCTCCGAATCCGACGAAACTCCTAGGTTTTGTCGGGGACAACACCACGAACATGAATCCCAAGGAAGCCCCATCAAAAACACAACTTGACTTCAAACCCGAACTCAAGAAATGGCCAAAACGAGATTCCAATCGGTTAGAATCGAAGGCCTCGCCGAGGGGAACAATAAACACAAAGGCATCACCACTTTTTAATGAAAGGAAGAAGTCCAAAAGAGGAGAGAGAAGATGGCAGCCATGGATGGAGCTTGTACCGGCCATGAGAGAGGAGAGAGAGAGAGAAAAATCTGATTTTTCTTTTTAAGACCTCATATTTATAGAAAAACTCAAAAAGTGCCCTGAACGGGCCCCGCCGGGTCTGGAAAAGTGGAATTCGTGTAAACGTGCTCAAATGGCAAAACTCTATGAACAAAAAAGATTCAAAATGGGATAATATGAACAACAGAAGAAACAACGTCAAAAACTGAGTCCCGAGCAAAGAGTTATGCCTAAAACAAGTTTGGGGCAAACCGGGGCCAGAAACCCTAGAACTGGAAAACATCGTCCAGGAGGGAATTCTAAGAGTCCGTGACTCGATGAAATATGAAAATGAATCCCATACGAGGATCCAGGCTCAAAACAAGGCATTGAACAATAACTTTCATTAATTGCACAATGGCCCCACAAGAAAGTAAAAACTGCGAAACTACCCCAGAATGAAAATATCTTCCAAAAGATATTTTCTTAGATACCTCTGAAATAAAATATCTTCAAAAGATATTTATGAAAAACACTCCAAGAAAAGAAAAAGTTTCCAAAGAACTTTGCATTTATGCCCCTATGGACACCAGGAGCAACCAAAGTACTTTCTCATGAAAGTAAAGATACGTATCTCATAGAAATCATTGAGAATGAAGATACGCGAAGTCAAAAATCAACTCCAAACACAAGAAGTGTGGTTACACAAACAGAGTGACAAATGAGGAAAGACGAAATAGGGAAAAAGACAAAATAGGGAAAAGACAAAAAGTGAATAGTGTCGAAAAACGAAAAGTGCGGAACTGACTCGGTCCTTAAAGGAAGTTGTCAATCCATATAAAAGAGTCTCGGAAATCACTCTAGAGCACTCGAGACGACACTAATCGACAAGAAACCAAACTCAGAAGGGAAAAGACAACGGAAAAAATTTATCCGAAAAATCCGGGTCATCACAGCTGCCACATTCTCTCTCCTCTTTTGAGCTTCTTCCCTTCAATGAAAAGTTATCGTGCCTTAGTGTTTTATGTTCGTGTTGGTGAGACCTTTGATTCTTACCTATTGGAATCTCGTTTTGACCATTTCTTGAGTTCGGGTTTGAAGTCAAGTTATGTTTTTGATAGAGCTTCCTTGGGATTCATGTTCGTGGTGTTGTCCCCGACAAAACCTAGGAGTTTTGTCGGATTCGGAGTTGATTTATTTTGGTGGTGTTTTGAGATTTCATCTCAAATGGAGGTAGGGAATGTTTTAGGATTTTATATGTGTTGTATTATGTGTTTTCCATGTTTATAAAACCTATATGCATGCCTTGTATCAAATCTAGGAAATTTGAAATATTTAATTCTTTGTATAAGATTTAATTTTCTTGATGATGAGAAATTTGGATTTGAATTGTGGCATGGTAGAAACTCTTATTTTAATATGTTGGTTAACATATATTAAATTAGGATTAATTATATAAGAATTGCTCTTTTTAATTAATATTTATCTTTTTTGAAAGATTAAAGTTCATGGCCGTACCTTGCATGAAATTGAGTTGTTATATGCTTTTAAATTAAGTCATGCCATGTTCTTTAACATACTTTAATTTGAGAGCATTTGGTTGAGTTGGAAATCTAGAGACTTTAATTAAGAGAATTAATTAAAATCTATTTTGTGGTTTCATGGGCCTAATTAAGCATTTGTGTGAATATATGTAATGACCATGATATGTCTTTTACCATATATTAAATTGAGGCCATTTGGAAATGATTTGAAATCTTGAGAGTTTAATTATTATGATGTAATTAAATTCTATCTTGTTTATCCATGGATTTGATCATGTTTTAGAAGTATCTTCTATTTTAAGGGCATGGATTTAGACTTGTGATGTATTCACTTGATTGTGTTATACGCATTGAAGAGCATTGTTGTTAAATTTATATTAATGAGAGTATATTTCTAATATGAATATATTGTTGGCTTGTGATTTCATAGCATTATGGATATAAAATTGTTATTATGCACTATTGGGAGTTAAATTGCTAACTTGTTACTATGTAGTAGTAATATGTATAAGTTGTGAACTTATTTGACTTATTTTGGAATCTTGGGACATTGCTATTGTGATATGGCTAAAGTTCGGCTTTAGTGTGGGAGGTATGAGTTCTCCCCAATTGAGATAGTGCGCACTAGGGTGGTTTTCCTAGCGGGTTAATGCCCGAAATAACCATTTTGTTCTCGGCGGAAATCCGAGACGTGATGTCCAAGTCTTCCACTATTTGTTTTCGCATTCAATTCCAAGTTGACAACCAATGTTTAATTGTGACTTGTGGTTTTGGTTATTGGCGATTTGATGTTGTTAAGTACATCCATACTAAATTGTTATATTTAGTTGTTTTCATACTTTTAGATTTATAGTTGATAACCTAGAGAATCTATGTCTTGATGTGTGGTATTAGATGTTCTAATTATGCTAAATTGTTATATTTAGTTGATGTTGCATTTTAGAATTCAAGTTGATAACCTTGAGAATCTATATGTTGTTGCTTTGTGTAAGCATGCTCCTATGCTATTGCTTTGTGTAAGCATGCTCCTATGTTGTTGCTTTATGTAAGTATGCTCCTGTGTTGTTGCTTTGTAAGCATGCTCCTATGTTGTTGCTTTGTGTAAGCATGACCCTATGTTGTTAAAATTGCTTGAATGAGGTAATTGATGCTAGAAATAATCTTAGGTAGCTAGGATGCTCCCTGAGTCTCGCCTTTGACATAGACGTTAGGTGGAATGAACCACAATGAATAAATCCTGCAAAAATTGTAAAACGTAGGTCGATGCATGCTCATTTCCTACGAGTAGCTTTAAGTTGCTCACCCCAAAGTTACTGGGGCATATTTTCAGGTACAGGAATCAAGGTTGAGATTTCCATTATGCTTGGATGGTTTGTGGACTTGAAGATTTCCATTTTAGTAAAGGTTGGCTTGAAATGCCATATGTAACCTTATTTATCAAATGTGCATATTTGATTCTAAACTTGTAATGTGTGCCTAAGCACACTTTTTGATTATCATTTTACATATATGACATGAGGCCAAGGGCTAAACTTCTTTTGGAATTGCATATATATCATGGATGTTAATTTTTGCCTTAATGAGAATATATGGAAAATCATGCGTTTTAGTATGTTATTTTGCACCGGAGTGTGCATTGTGTATGAAATTTGTCCATTAGCATTCATTAATTATGTATGAAGTGTGGCCAAGGGCCAAATGGTATTTTGAAACCATCTCATAGTTTTGAGCTCCAAGTTTTCTTTCCAAACTTCATTTTTGTCATTTTGGCCGTTGGGGGGGTCATATTTTGTATCGGCTATATTTTTGAGCCATGGACCATTGTAGCACATCTTATTAGGTAAGTTACGTTTGTGTGCATGGTCGTTTCCGGGCAAAGCTTCTTCTTTGGTGAAATGAGCCTCCTATGGCCTCAGTTTGCATTTTTGTTGCATAATCTGACCTAAGGGCATTTTGGGGTTTTCCTTTAGGAATCTGACGGTTCAATGGCCGCTCCTACATGCCAAATTGATGTAGTGAATGCGCGATTCAAGAAAAGCCTTTTGAGTTAAGTTTAAATTTATAAAAACCACTACCAACACTACTACTAACGTAGTAAGAGTGAGTAGGGATCGTCCCAAGGGATTGGAGTCGTACTTAAATGTGGAATCGCAATTAGGGTTAATAAGTCGAGTGATCAAACAAATGGTTGGTTGGTTAATTAAACTAGAGAGCAACTAAATTAAACTAAGTAATTGAATGTAACAAAGAGTAAGCAAGAGAGAGAGAGAGATCTTGGGGTTTAAAGGTCACCACCAAGCAATGCTTTTCTACACTTCCAACTAGTGACTAATGAGGGTAAAGTGTGTTGCAATATTTGTGTGTGTGTGTTTGGTTGATTCAATTAGCAAGGGTGACCAATTAAGCATACATTGTCTAATCAACATGTGAAAAACACAATATATTTAGCAATTAAGTATATATTGTCTAAATAGCATGTGAAAAACATAACATATCTAGCAAGTCATTAATCCTTTCATTAAGCTCACAAGCCAAATTCACCACAAGGTTAGAGACATATGCTACTTGCATTCAAAAGTATGGAATATCAAACAACTAGCATGGATTGTCCTCTCATCTAACAACTATGCCATCACTACACTACAATTAAACTAATGACATGAAATTAAACTAACTAAGCTAAGGGAGAGGCATAATCCATCAAGAAATGAGCATGGACCATCTAGAAAATCACAAGAGCATTCTTTTAAGCATAATGTTTTGACAATCTTCAAATCTATAGCATTAATACACATAGACATGCATCAATTACACAAGAAAAAGAGGCAAACACATGAACATCTATTCTAGCATACATAGACATATGGATAGAAAGAAATGATTGATTGGAAACATTAAATCACATAAATCATTGAATAAACAAGATCTATATGTATAGAAGTGTCAAAACATTAATTACAACACTAATCCCTCAATAATACACAAGATTAAGATATAGAAAGCATGCTTGGGGCTAACTCTAGCCCCAAGAGGATGTCTACCCACTCATGGTGATGATGTTCCAACCCTCAATGGCTAATTCCATGGTTGAAATCTGCTCCTTGTTAATGAAGAGTCTCCAATGGTGTCTTTAGCCCCCTCTTCCTCTAAGCTTTCTCTCCAAGAGATGATATGAAAATAATGTTGGCTCCCTTGTAAAAAATAATCCTTATCCTTATATAGGTAGGTCAAAATGACACCCAAAGTGAGCTGGGGTCGTGCACACAATATTCCCTTATGATTGGATAAAGGACAACTTTCAATGAGATGGAATTTTAACTTTTTCGCACTAGAGGAAGTTTGATCGATCGAACTTTGGACTTGGATCGATCGAACTGGCTGAGATCTATCAAACTTAGGCTGGATCGATCCAACTGGTTGAGCTTTTTGGGAAAAGACAAATCCGAGATATTTTGGGGGATATTTTTGAGAAAAGGACAAAAGTGGTTAGTAGGTGGTACAACTGTGGATAAGATCAATCATATGAATAAGGACAAAAGTGTTTGATCGATCAAACTTTTGGGACTTTATGCTTTTGGGCCAAGGCTTGGATCTATCTTGAGGTGCTGAGATCGATCATTGTTTGATCGATCGAAACTTGAACTTGGATCGATCGAACTTTGCAGCTTCCCACCTTTGGCTTCATTTACTTCGTTCTTTCTCCACTTTGCTCCTTTCTTTGTTTAATCCCAAAATTGCTTCAATTAAGCTCTTATTTGGCTGAGTTAGCTTATTTTTGGGATCAGTGCCTGAAAAAGGAAATAATATAAAATCAATCTAAAATGGTAAAGTAAGATAGATAAAGGTACTAGAATGCCTAAGCTTAAGGGGTTTAAATACGCACTTTTCAGCGCTCATCAGAATTAAATTCCGGTCTCCACAGGCTCACTTAGAAAATGAGATTTTAGGGGGGGTTTCTTCTTCATGTTTTTCCGGAAAATGTCGTCTTGGCATCGGAAATTATTCCCAAAGTTTAGCATCCTGTTTTTCATTTAGTAGCTTTTTCGACCCTCTGGACCAGATTTCTTGGGAGGGCATTTTGGGCATTTCACAGTGTGTATTTTTCTATTTATCATGCGATTTACGTAGAAAACTCGATTTTGAGGGGGGTTTCTTCTTTGTGTTTTTCCAGAAAATGTCATCTAGGGCCTCAAAAACCTTTTTTTCCCGGAAAAACCCCTGCTGCTAGGGTTTCTTGCTGCCCATTCTGCCTTCTTTACATCTAAACGGTTAGATTGGGTTTTGTAACTGGTTAGATGAGTGTGGGCAGTGTTTTGGTCGAGTTTTTTGGCCTTCTAACCGGTTTGGAAGGTATGGTAACCGGTTAGATGTTCTTGGGTTGACACTTTTTGATCGTTTTGCCCCTTCTTCTTCCGTTAGCCATATCTTCTTCATTCGGACTCCGAATCAAGTGATTCTTGAGTCTAAATTCATTAAATTTTCATTGTCTTTGCAATGGTGTGTTCAGTAACACCCACTTTTATGTTGGAAATGACCATTTTGCCCCTAGGTACATTCTTGTCTGTTTTTTGAAACGTTGCTTTCGCATTTGTTTCCTTTGGGTTCTGTGACCTCATTGAGTGTCACATTGGTGTCTTAGAGACGTATTGTATCTCTAGAGACCATTATTTTATCTTTTGCTTTTGCATTTTGGATCCGTTTTCGGGTCATCTTTTGGTTCATCACTGACGCACCGGGTTGAAAAACTTGGGCCGTCACAAGTGGTATCAGAGCTCCTAGGTTTGAATACCTTGGATGACAGGTTTTGGGTGCGTGTCTTGCTTTTGTTGCCATGCTCTATGTGCTTATATGCTTCATGATAACATGTTTTGGTTTGATAATATGTTTATGTGTTTATGTGTTTATGTGGTATATGAGGTATGCCATCTGTTTAGCATGATTTAAATTTATCGTAAAGAGCATGACATATGATGTATGCTAGATTAGATTTGTATATGCATAATTGTGTTGCATATTAAGCTTGACATGGGATTGGTCATTGAAGCACGAGTGGAGGTTGATGGTGATTGTAGTCACAGTCTCTTGGTGGTGTAGGTTGTTGTCGACTTAGCATTGGTTTTGAGGTAGGTGGATGACCACCTTTTATTTAGGCTCTTGTGAGATGAGTCATTTGGCATTACCGTAGTGGTGGATTTGTTGGTTTTGGGCCATTATGAGGTTATGGATCTCTTAGGATCCTTGATTGTCCAGGAAGATTCCTCTGGAACTTGTATTTTTCGTGGGCGGGTAAGTTTATGGGCAGGTGCATGGCATTGTCATGCTACCGTGCTGGCTAGCTATAAGCGCAGTTCAGATGGAATCAGAGTTGGTTTTGTTTTGATAGGCGTTGTCCTTTGATCGGTGATGATGATGGTTGTTTTGGGGATCAGTCGTAGTGATTGATTTGGTTGTTGTTGGTATGGCTATAGTTGCCATTTTCTTTGAGTTCTCCTTATGTTATGACGCTTTTGGGATCAAATCGATTGATTAATGTTTTGGGTAGAGAAAGCATTGCACTGTTAGTGTCATTCGTAGTGTCACCTCTAGATTCGGAGTTGGATTGTTAGAGTCTTACCGTTGTGGTGAGGGCTCATGTTGGTTTTGAGACAGGTTGTTGTCACATTGGTTTTTGGAGTAAGATTATGGCTAGGATTGGTCATTCCTTTTACCTAGACACTCTAGGACAAGATGTCCATAGGGTTCGTTGTTGCATCATTTTAATCTTCTGCAGTTTTGTCTACTACCATGTTAGTAGTATGATTATGAAATTGTGATGCATGAGTAGGTGGATGTGAATTCATATTTGCTTTCTTTTTATGTGGCATTAGCATGCCCTCTTTATATGTTAAGAGATGCCATATCGTTACTATGTTTTAATGACATGATTTTGTGCTTACGTGGAGTCGTGCTACATGTACCCTTGATTTTATCTATGTGAGTAGATTTACTTCCTTGGAAATTGCATTTCTTGTCATTTGCATGACTTCCATGTTCAGTTTTCCCTTTTCGCTCCCTTTTCATTTTTGTCATGTTGACACTTGTGGGAGAATAGGGTTTCTTCTCTTTTCTTGGTTCGAGTAAGGGACTTCACATGGAGTGAGTCTCTTCTCTGCGTTGCGTTGTGCACAACTTTGGGGTTGGCTGGTCCGTGAGGATCACTGTTGTTGTTTTGAGTCCTTGGTGAGGATTTGTTGGATTTTGGTCGACTTACTTCCATGTAGGGGGTGAAGTCTTTGACCTTGTTGTCTTTTATTTTAGAGATGGAGTCTTGGTGTTGTCCTTTTTAGGACTGGTGGTTCCCTTTCTTTCATGTTTTTCCTTGGGGAGTTTTGTTGTGGTTGTTGATGGAATTGAGGTGCTCAGAGTGAGTGGATTGGAGTGTAATCATTTTTTGGGGACTTATGTTCATATCATTGAGGATTTTTTTGATTCGCAAGGTGAGCTCGATGCTCTTTTGAGGATGTCTTTTGGAGACTTGTTTTAGTTTTAAAGACCTTGATGTGATTGATTCTTAAGAGAATTCTTTGAAGATTGCTGTTAGATATGGCTTGTCTGTGGAGTCTTCTCATCCTAGTTATAACTAGGCATGGTCTTGAGGAATCGTAGTTCTAGTGGTTGTTTATGGATCGATAGAAATTGAGAAATTTTGATTTAGCTTGGTGTTGCTAAGCATGGTTTTGAGAGATTCATCTTGTGGCCTTAGTTGTTGGCATTTTGATGTGTGTGCCACTTAATGGACTTGTATTTTGAGGATTTAGTCATCCATGATAGGGATGCGGATCTGATGTTTGATTATGGTGTAGTCTTGTAGTTGATCTGTTTCAGGGAGATATGAAGGACTTTCCATGAAATGTCTTGTGGAGAGGTTCGTTTTGATTTCTGGAGGTTCCGATTTGCTTTTTAGGCTTTGGATTCTTCATTAATGTTATTAGTTGAAGTATTTTGAGACATTGGAGATGTTGGTTTTGTTGTATTGAGGATTTAAGGCCTTAAGCATAGCGGTACCTATGACATTGTTGTCAGAGTTTTGGGATTGGCCAGGATGGTCTGGCCAGACATCTTTGGACCATATCTCAACTCTCACAAAATGTTGGTCTCCGTAGTGCTTTTGGCAATGATCATTTTTGACATTGATGTCATTTGTATCGAGAGGTTTCATGGGTAGACCTAGTAGGGGGCAGGTTATGAATTAGTGCCCTTTTACTATCATGCTACCATATAAAGTTATATGTTGTGGGCGAGTACTAGTTGCCGTCGATGCTACCATACTGACGAGTAAGTGTGGGTGGGCACTAGGCACTATCATTGCTACCATACATTTGAGTACGTTGTGGGCGGGTTTTGGTCGCTATTCGTACTGCCATGTCATCTCTGTTCAGTACCTTGATTTGATATATTGTTATTTTGGAGTTCTTTTGTTGGTTGTTTTCGAACTCGTATGGTGGTTCGTTAGGAGGGATGCTTTCGGTTGTTGTCTTCCATTCCCTTGTCTGACCTTGGGTTCAGTGTGTAAGTTCTGACTTGTCGTATGGCCATGTGGTCACTTTTCCCTTGAGGGGTTGTCTTGTCATGAGCACACGGGTGCAATTGACACTGGTTTGTGTGTTTCTTTCAGCTTTGGGGTCGCTGGTGTAGCGCGTTGTGAGGAATACTCGGAGATATACTCTGTAGTTGTCCTGGTTTCGCTTTCTATTTCGTTGGGCTGGATTTAGGGGATGAAATCCTATTAAGGTGGGAAGGTTTTAATAACCCGGACAGTTTCATTCCTTTCCCTTTCCTTAGATTTTCATGGATATTTTTTTCCGTTGATCTTTTTCCTTTCTGAGTTCAGTTTCATGTCGCTTCGTGTCATCTTGAGTGCTCTGGAGTGATTTCCGAGACTCTTTTCTGTGGATTGACAACTTCCTTTGAGGACCGAGTCGTTTTCACATTTTTCGTTTTTCAATACTATTCACTTTTCGTCATTTTTCCTATTTTGTCTTTTTCCTGTTTGGCACTTTGTTTGCGTAACCACACTTCTTGTGTTCGGAGTTAGTTTTTGACTTCACGTATCTTCATTCTCAATGATTTCTATG
Source organism: Cornus florida (assembly GCF_030987335.1). NCBI lineage: Eukaryota > Viridiplantae > Streptophyta > Magnoliopsida > Cornales > Cornaceae > Cornus > Cornus florida. The sequence continues at coordinate 51,262,768 of NW_026775574.1, read as the reverse complement.
AGATACGTATCTTTACTTTCGTGAGAAAGTACTCTGGTTGCTCCCGGTGTCCATAGGGGCATGGATGCATTGTTCTTTGGAAACATTTCCTTTTCTTGGGGTGTTTTTCTAAATATCTTTTGAAGATATTTTATTTCAGGGGTATCTAAGATATTTTCATTCTGGGGCAGTTTCGCAATTTTCACTTTTTAGAGGGGCCATTGTGCAATTAATGAAAGTTATTGCTCAATGCCTTGTTTTGAGCCTGGATCCTTGTATAGGATTCATTTTCACATTTCATCGAGTCGTGGACTCTTAGAATTTCCTTCTAGACGAAGTTTTCCAGTTTCAGGGTTTCTGGCCCCAGTTTGTGCCAAACTTGTTTGGGGCATAACTCTCTGCTCGGGACTTGGTTTTTGCTGCCATTTCTTCCGTTGTTCATATTTTCTCGTTTTGAATCTTTTTTGTTCACGAAGTTTTGCCGTTTGAGTGCATCTGCTCAAATTTCACTTTTTCGGACCCGGCGGGGCCCTTTCGGAGCACTTTTTGAGTTTTTCTATAAACAGGGGGTTAGTAGATGAAAAATCAGATTTTTCTCTCTCTCTCCTCTCTCATAGCCGGTCCAAGCTTCTCCCATGGCTGCTGTAATACCCCGTAATTTTAAAGAATGTATTTAAATTAATTTTGTGTTAGGTTAATTAATTTTATTTATTTGTGCATACTACATTATTATATTATGTTCATTTAATTGTGCATGTAAAGTGATTGTGTATGTTAAAATAGTAAATTTATTCATTTAATTATGCATGTATTATTAATAATAATTTTATTTGTTGGTTATGCTTATATTAATCATTATTAGTTAATTAAAGTATTATATTTGTGTTATATAGTATTATGATGATATAATGTATTATTTTGTAATAATAATAATTATATTAGTTTAATAATAATAATAATAATAAGAATATAATAATAATAATTATTATTATAAAAGTTTATTAATAATAATATTAGTAATAATAATAATAATATTTATAATAATAATAATAGTATTAAACCAAAGTCATGATGAAATTAGAGATTAGGATAGGATTGCATCAATGGTTATGGTTGGAATTAAAGCCATATAGGTAGGAATATGAGAAATGGGTGAGAAGTTATTATAAATTAGATATTTGTAATATTTATATTATATATTTTGTGTATAAATTAACTAGCTTGCCTTAGAAAAAAAAAAAAAAGGGAGTTAGAAGCAAAGTATAAATTCTAGAGAGCTATTTTATAAGAGTGAAAGGAAAAGAGAAAGAGAAAGAAGCTTGGACCGGTGTAGGCAATTTTACCCGACTACGCGCAGACCGGCGGATTTAGTTTAAATCCAAAAAGGCAAGTTATTATCTACTTTTCCCCTTTGAATTAATAAATTAATTGTTTAGCCTATTTTTATGCATAGAGCCAAGGTTAGGAGGTTGATAAATTATTTATTTTATTTTATTAAATTAATGGAATTTTAATTATATAGGATGGTATATATTTATTTAATGTCCTATGAAATTAATAATGGCTAAAAATAATTAAATAAGACTTTAGGGATTTTTCTAGAATTTTCTAGATTTTTCCGGGCATTTTCTGCAATTTCCGGCGACCTTCCGGCGAGTTTTCCGGTCGCCGGCAGTGGGGGAGACGACCGGAGTGATCCGGTGCAACGCGGCGCACCATAGGAGGGTGTACGCGCGCATCCTGGCCATTAGTGGAGTCTGATTGATCCGGTGCATCGCGGTCCATGATACCGCGGTACACCCGGATTTGTGGGCGCTGGATGGAGGGAAGATAGGGTGAGATGATCCGGTGTGACGCGAGTACGGAGTCCGGATGCAGCCAACCAACCAGGAAGTGACACGTCAGCAAGGCACCCTTAGTGCGCGCGTGGCAGCGCGTGCGCGCGCGTGGGAGCGCGTGGCTGATGCCAGACGCGCGTGGAGGCGCGTGGGAGAGTGGGGAAGGTTGGGCTGCGCGTGGGGAGGCTCTGGGAGGCGCGTGAGGGCGCGTGTGGGGTCCCTACAGCTGCTGGAAATTACCAGAATACCCCTAGGGCCTGTTTTGAAAATTCCAGAACCTTAAACTTGGATTTTTAGGTACTGTGTTGGTAATTACGGGTTTAACGGGCCACGAAATTATTATTTTAACACCCGTTACTTATTCTTATAACCGATTAATCTTTTCTAAGCATTTATTGGCTCGTTCACAGTACAGATACTAATGTAATTTATTTAACGACATTGTTAAATATAAATAGTGTTATTATCTTATTAAATGGTATCAACCATTACTGATAAAATTAAATAAGGCCATGGTTGTAGTCAGATAAATTATCCATGATATCTTATGGGATGTTTATACTGTTAATTGATATATAAACCATGATTATTATGCTGTGTGCATTTCAGGGAATAAATGGACTGTTTATTATGTCGCATTTATATTATATGGATGTGTTGCCATATAGAACCATGTGAGCTGACTAATAAGTTTAGACTCATTTATACCTTATGCATTCGTTGCGATAGACAGATGTGTGGCTGTCGGGGTATGTGGTTTAATATTATTGGCATGTGTTGCCTAATTGACATACTCGGTATATTTATTAATATTATTGGCATGTGTTGCCTAATTGACATACTCGGTATATTTATTAATATTATTGGCATGTGTTGCCTAAATTGACATTCTCGGTATATTTATTAATATTGTTGGCATGTGTTGCCTAATTTATATGCTCAGTATATTCATCAGTACTTTGCGAGGTGTTATCACTGTGTAGTTCGTTATAGTCTGTGTTGTCAGTACCGTGCACCATGTATAATAGCTGATTTCCCGGGTAGGGAAAGGCGACACTTAACCACCTAGTGTGAGTCTAAGTGATCACCGTCTATTCTGGTTGAGGTCATGTTATACATCGGATACTTCCCGTAGGATGTATACAGATATAGTACTCATCCGATTCATAATGATTAATTTATTTGATTCTCTGATTTGGGTCATAGTAGAGAGGACTTGCTCGTGGGGTTGACCCACCATTGTTGTTATTTCAGGATACGGTCAGTATCCGTTTCAAGGCTGAGGTTAGCAGTGTGGGACCATCATCCGAACTCATCTACTCTTACGATCCAGTGCAGGGTAGAAGTTTTATGTAATACTTCAGTTTCAATTTTTATTTACTTTTGACGTTGAACTCTCAGGGTTATATTTAGGGATCCCTGACGTAGGATTTCCAAGTTGTAATGAAGTACTGTATTAAATAAAGGATGGATGGATGTTGTATTATTTAGTGTTCCTTTCCGGTCTAAATTCTTTTATTATCATCATTTTGTATTCCATGCTTGTATATTGCCAATTGTTTTTGATATCCCTCGTTTTTCGTGTATAAGCCTGATCAACTTATGCGTGGAAAATGTGGGGGTGTTACAGTTGGTATCAGAGCATTCCAGGTTCGAGTGTCTTAGGGATCTGTGATTACTATACTTCCGCGTTGTGTATTCTGATAATTAGAGCCTAAGTATTAGGGTTCTTTGTATTCTTTTAGTCGGTCCATTATAATGTACTGACGTTAGATTTTTCTAAATTTAATAGAAGGATGTCTCGGCGTGGGACAAGGAATGCGAACCGTCATCGCAGTATTTCCCCAACTCATAATGAGAATCAGGAATTTTCTCCTCAAGTTGCTGATATCATTGCACGAGCGGTGGCAGCAGGAGTAGCATCTGCTCTACGAAACCAGCAACCTCCTCCGATAGTACCTGTTCCTGAACCAGTGGCACAGCCAATGTCATGGGACAAAGTTCGTCACTCGTTCATCCGGGGAAATCCACCGACATTTGCGGGGTCCACAGATGTCCTGTTAGCATATCAGTGGAAACAGGAGAGCGAGCGTCATCTTCGGATGGTAATCTGTACCGAAGTGCAGAAACAGATGCTGGCTACGTTTATGCTGATAGGCAATGCATTGCAGTGGTGGGAGTCTATTACTACTGTCGATGAGAGGACCAGATTGACGTATGCCGAATTTCAGACTCGCTTTGACGGCAAGTATTTTCCTATGTCAGTAAGATCAGCGATGAAGACCGAATTTCTGGATCTGCAACAGGAAGATATGACTGTGGCTGAGTATGAACAGAAGTTCATAAATTTGTCATTATTTGCACCAGAGGAGGTCAATACGGAAGAAAAGAAGAGAGACCGCTTTGTGAAGGGGTTGATATGGCCGATTAAAGTGGTGATCTTAGGTAGTCCGGCATATACTACTTATATCCAGGTGGTTAATGCCGCCTTACAGCACTGCCAGATGAGGAGTGATTACCGGAAGTCCAAGGGAGATAAGCGGACTAACCGAGACTACCAGACAGGGGAGAAAGGAAGCAGCAGTGGTGCCAAGTCCAATGATCGGGGCAGATTTCAAGGACATCAACCTTGGAAGAAAAACAAAGGAAACCCAGATGTGCAAAGGGATGGAGTCCCTAATCAGGGTAGACAAGGTGGGATACCTCAGACCGGACAGGAACAGTGGTCGGGAAATCAACAGAGAAGGCAGGCAGGTCCTTTTACGGGACGTTGTTATCACTGTAGAGAGATTGGGCATCCGGCCAAGATGTGTCCCAAAGCTAAACAGGGACAGTATGGGCAGCCGAGACCTAATCAGCCGTTACCTCTACCGGCCCCACCGATGCCACGTGGGCAAGTTCAGAATTTTCCGGCACTTCCAGCACCACCATTTCCTCCGGGACAACCTCCACAGCAATTGCATCATGGCAGAGTTTATAACTTCATGCCACATAATGCGCAGGCTCCTCAGGCTATTGAGGGTATGTTTTCTATACATGGTCGAACTGCTCGTATACTGTTTGACACTGGTGCATCACATTCTTTTGTGTCTAGATCTTTTGTTATCTTATCTGGTATGACGACTCAGTTATGTGACCAACCTCTTAATATTTATACACCATTGGGAGTTGGCGCAATTTTACGAGAGTATAGCGGTGATATCCTTATAGATATGGGCCGGCTTCGATTTCTTACAAATTTGTTAGTGTTAGATATGCATTCGTATGATGTTATACTTGGGATGGACTGGTTATCTCAGTACCATGCTCAGGTTAACTGTTACGAAAAGTCTATTGTATTTTCTATACCAGGACAGGAGATGTATCTTCTTGTTGTACCACAACCTGATAGAGGGCCTAGCACTTATTTATTCGTTCTTGAGAAGGACTCACAGGAAGCGACTGCGGTATCTCTTGACAGCATCCCGGTAGTACAGGAATTCCAGGATGTATTCCAGGAAATTCCAGGCTTGCCACCGAGTCGAGAGATAGACTTCGTTATTGATTTAGCTCCAGGCACTACGCCTATTGCTAAGGTGCCGTACAGAATGGCACCAGTGGAGATGCGAGAGTTGAAAGATCAAATTCAACAGTTGCTCAGCCAGGGATTTATTCGCAGGAGTACTTCACCATGGGGAGCACCAGTACTGTTTGTAAAGAAGAAGGATGGATCTCTTCGTCTTTGTATTGATTACAGAGAACTGAACAAGGTCACTATTCGCAACAAGTACCCGTTGCCCAGAATTGATGACCTGTTTGATCAGTTGAAGGGAGCTACTTACTTCTCAAAGATCGATTTGAGGTCTGGTTATCATCAGCTACGAGTCAGAGAACAAGATGTTCCAAAGACAGCATTTCTCACGAGGTACGGATCTTATGAGTTTCGTGTTATGCCTTTCGGTTTAACGAACGCTCCAGCTGTCTTTATGGACTTGATGAATAGAGTATTCAGAGAATACTTAGATCAGTTTGTCATTGTTTTCATTGATGATATTCTGGTTTACTCCAAGTCGGAGAAGGACCATGCCAGACATTTACGCACAGTATTGCAGACACTTCGAGAACATCAGTTGTTTGCGAAGTTTGAGAAGTGTGAATTTTGGCAGAAAGAGGTCAAATTTCTGGGACATGTAGTGTCAGAAGAAGGGTTAGCAGTAGATCCAGCCAAGGTTGCGGCCGTTATGGAGTGGGGACAGCCTACCTCACCGACAGAGATTCGCAGTTTTCTGGGATTAGCGGGGTATTATCGCCGGTTCATCCAGGGATTTTCCAAAATTGCGGGTCCACTTACTCATCTGACTAAGAAGAATGTACCATTTGTATGGGATGATTCTTGTCAGACTGCTTTTGCTGAATTGAAGAGCAAGTTAACTTCTGCACCTGTCTTAGCCACACCTCAGAGTGGAATCGAGTATTTAGTATTTACCGACGCTTCTCTGAAGGGTTTGGGTTGTGTGTTGATGCAAGAAGAGCGACCAGTTTCTTATGGGTCTAGGAAGCTTAAGCCTCATGAGCTTAATTACCCGACTCACGACCTAGAGCTCGCCGCAGTGGTTTTTGCCTTGCGTATTTGGAGACATTATCTTTTGGGGGAGACTTTTCGATTGTTTAGCGATCATAAGAGTCTACAGTATTTGTTCACACAGAGGGAACTGAATATGAGACAGCGCAGATGGTTGGAGTTCGTGAAAGACTATCACTTCTCTATACAGTATCATCCAGGGAAAGCAAATGTTGTAGCAGACGCACTCAGCCGCCGACCATATGTCAGCCTTTCAGCTTTGTTTACAACAGAGTGGGATGCTTTGAAGACTGTTGATGAGTTAGCAGACGCTTTTATGGCATGTGTGGTAGTAACTCCTTCTATCATTCATCAGGTCATTCAAGCGCAACTCTCAGATCAACAGTGTATTGATCGGGTTTCGGAGTTAGCCTCCGGAGATGTTCCTTTTTATTCTATAGGGACTGATGGAGGATTGAGGTACAAGGGACGTTTAATTGTGCCTTCAGCTGACAATTTGAGAAATGTTGTGATGAGAGAGACACACACTTCTCAGTTCTCGGTACATCCAGGGGGAGATAAGATGTATCAGGACATGAAACGCCAGTTTTGGTGGGCCGGCATGAAAAGAGATATAGCTCTCTTTGTCTCTAAATGTAGCACCTGTCAGATGATTAAGATTGATCATCAGAGACCGCCAGGATCGTTACAGCCACTTCCCATACCAGAATGGAAATGGGAAAGTATTTCCATGGACTTTATAGAGGGATTACCTACTTCACAGCATAATCACAACTCTATTTGGGTCATTGTTGATAGATTGACCAAGTCCGCTCACTTTCTGCCTGTTCGTTCAAACTTTACGTCAGAACAGTATGCTAAGCTGTATATTGCAGAAATGGTGAAACTTCATGGAGTACCATTGTCCATCGTATCAGATAGAGATCCGAAGTTTATATCGGGATTTTGGAGGAGCTTTCAGCAGGCTTTGGGTACAGAACTATATCTTAGCACTGCTTATCATCCTCAAACAGATGGACAGACTGAGCGAGTTAATCAGATTTTAGAAGACATGTTGCGGGCATGTGTTCTTGATTTTAAGGGCAATTGGGAGGAATATTTGCCGCTTTCAGAGTTTGCGTATAACAATAGTTATCAGAAAACTATTGGTATGGCACCATTTGAGGCTTTGTACGGCAGACCGTGTAGGTCTCCTGTCTGTTGGCTTGGAGTTGGTGAGAACAGCTTTTTGGGTCCTGAATTTATTAAGGACACGTCAGAAAAGATCGCTATTATTAGGGATCGGATGCGTACAGCTCAAAGCAGACAGAAAAGTTATGCTGACCGTCGAACTCGTGCTTTGGAGTTTAAGGTTGGTGATCAGGTTTTGCTTAAGGTTTCTCCTATGAAGGGAGTAATGCGGTTTGGGTCAAAGGGTAAGTTATCGCCTCGTTTTGTGGGTCCTTTTATGATTACTGATCGGATTGGGGCAGTAGCTTATCGTCTGGCTCTACCAGATAATCTTCATAGGGTACATAATGTTTTTCATGTATCTATGCTGCGAAAATTTCTACGGGATGAAGATCGATACCAACACATTGATGTGGGTGAGATTGAGTTGCAACCCGATGCAACCTATTTGGAACAACCTTACTGTATTCTCGATCGTAGGAATCAGATACTGCGCACAAAGACTATTCCATTAGTACGTGTACAGTGGAGTCATCATAATGCTACAGAGTCTACTTGGGAACGGGAAGATATTATCCGTGCCAAGTATCCAGGACTTTTTAATACAGGTATGTAGTGAATTTCGGGGACGAAATTCCTTTATTAGGGGGGGAGAATGTAATACCCCGTAATTTTAAAGAATGTATTTAAATTAATTTTGTGTTAGGTTAATTAATTTTATTTATTTGTGCATACTACATTATTATATTATGTTCATTTAATTGTGCATGTAAAGTGATTGTGTATGTTAAAATAGTAAATTTATTCATTTAATTATGCATGTATTATTAATAATAATTTTATTTGTTGGTTATGCTTATATTAATCATTATTAGTTAATTAAAGTATTATATTTGTGTTATATAGTATTATGATGATATAATGTATTATTTTGTAATAATAATAATTATATTAGTTTAATAATAATAATAATAATAAGAATATAATAATAATAATTATTATTATAAAAGTTTATTAATAATAATATTAGTAATAATAATAATAATATTTATAATAATAATAATAGTATTAAACCAAAGTCATGATGAAATTAGAGATTAGGATAGGATTGCATCAATGGTTATGGTTGGAATTAAAGCCATATAGGTAGGAATATGAGAAATGGGTGAGAAGTTATTATAAATTAGATATTTGTAATATTTATATTATATATTTTGTGTATAAATTAACTAGCTTGCCTTAGAAAAAAAAAAAAAAGGGAGTTAGAAGCAAAGTATAAATTCTAGAGAGCTATTTTATAAGAGTGAAAGGAAAAGAGAAAGAGAAAGAAGCTTGGACCGGTGTAGGCAATTTTACCCGACTACGCGCAGACCGGCGGATTTAGTTTAAATCCAAAAAGGCAAGTTATTATCTACTTTTCCCCTTTGAATTAATAAATTAATTGTTTAGCCTATTTTTATGCATAGAGCCAAGGTTAGGAGGTTGATAAATTATTTATTTTATTTTATTAAATTAATGGAATTTTAATTATATAGGATGGTATATATTTATTTAATGTCCTATGAAATTAATAATGGCTAAAAATAATTAAATAAGACTTTAGGGATTTTTCTAGAATTTTCTAGATTTTTCCGGGCATTTTCTGCAATTTCCGGCGACCTTCCGGCGAGTTTTCCGGTCGCCGGCAGTGGGGGAGACGACCGGAGTGATCCGGTGCAACGCGGCGCACCATAGGAGGGTGTACGCGCGCATCCTGGCCATTAGTGGAGTCTGATTGATCCGGTGCATCGCGGTCCATGATACCGCGGTACACCCGGATTTGTGGGCGCTGGATGGAGGGAAGATAGGGTGAGATGATCCGGTGTGACGCGAGTACGGAGTCCGGATGCAGCCAACCAACCAGGAAGTGACACGTCAGCAAGGCACCCTTAGTGCGCGCGTGGCAGCGCGTGCGCGCGCGTGGGAGCGCGTGGCTGATGCCAGACGCGCGTGGAGGCGCGTGGGAGAGTGGGGAAGGTTGGGCTGCGCGTGGGGAGGCTCTGGGAGGCGCGTGAGGGCGCGTGTGGGGTCCCTACAGCTGCTGGAAATTACCAGAATACCCCTAGGGCCTGTTTTGAAAATTCCAGAACCTTAAACTTGGATTTTTAGGTACTGTGTTGGTAATTACGGGTTTAACGGGCCACGAAATTATTATTTTAACACCCGTTACTTATTCTTATAACCGATTAATCTTTTCTAAGCATTTATTGGCTCGTTCACAGTACAGATACTAATGTAATTTATTTAACGACATTGTTAAATATAAATAGTGTTATTATCTTATTAAATGGTATCAACCATTACTGATAAAATTAAATAAGGCCATGGTTGTAGTCAGATAAATTATCCATGATATCTTATGGGATGTTTATACTGTTAATTGATATATAAACCATGATTATTATGCTGTGTGCATTTCAGGGAATAAATGGACTGTTTATTATGTCGCATTTATATTATATGGATGTGTTGCCATATAGAACCATGTGAGCTGACTAATAAGTTTAGACTCATTTATACCTTATGCATTCGTTGCGATAGACAGATGTGTGGCTGTCGGGGTATGTGGTTTAATATTATTGGCATGTGTTGCCTAATTGACATACTCGGTATATTTATTAATATTATTGGCATGTGTTGCCTAATTGACATACTCGGTATATTTATTAATATTATTGGCATGTGTTGCCTAAATTGACATTCTCGGTATATTTATTAATATTGTTGGCATGTGTTGCCTAATTTATATGCTCAGTATATTCATCAGTACTTTGCGAGGTGTTATCACTGTGTAGTTCGTTATAGTCTGTGTTGTCAGTACCGTGCACCATGTATAATAGCTGATTTCCCGGGTAGGGAAAGGCGACACTTAACCACCTAGTGTGAGTCTAAGTGATCACCGTCTATTCTGGTTGAGGTCATGTTATACATCGGATACTTCCCGTAGGATGTATACAGATATAGTACTCATCCGATTCATAATGATTAATTTATTTGATTCTCTGATTTGGGTCATAGTAGAGAGGACTTGCTCGTGGGGTTGACCCACCATTGTTGTTATTTCAGGATACGGTCAGTATCCGTTTCAAGGCTGAGGTTAGCAGTGTGGGACCATCATCCGAACTCATCTACTCTTACGATCCAGTGCAGGGTAGAAGTTTTATGTAATACTTCAGTTTCAATTTTTATTTACTTTTGACGTTGAACTCTCAGGGTTATATTTAGGGATCCCTGACGTAGGATTTCCAAGTTGTAATGAAGTACTGTATTAAATAAAGGATGGATGGATGTTGTATTATTTAGTGTTCCTTTCCGGTCTAAATTCTTTTATTATCATCATTTTGTATTCCATGCTTGTATATTGCCAATTGTTTTTGATATCCCTCGTTTTTCGTGTATAAGCCTGATCAACTTATGCGTGGAAAATGTGGGGGTGTTACAGCTGCCACCTTCTCTTTCCTCTTTTGAGCTTCTTCCCTTCAATGAAATGTTATCGTGCCTTAGTGTTTTATGTTCGTGTTGGAGAGGCCTTCGATTCCAACCGATTGGAATCTCATTTTGGCCATTTGTTGAGTTCAGGTTTGAAGTCAAGTTGTGTTTTTGATGGGGCTTCCTTGGGATTCATGTTCGTGGTGTTGTCACCGACAAAACCTAGGAGTTTCGTTGGATTCAGAGCCGATTTATTTTGGTGGGGATTTGAGATTTCATCTCAAATGGAGGTAGGGAATGTTTTAGGATTTTATATGTGTTGTATTGTGTGTTTTCCATGTTTATACAACCTATATGCATGCCTTGTATCAAATCTAGGAAATTTGAAATATTTAATTCTTTGTATAAGATTTAATTTTCATGATGATGAGAAATTTGAATTTGAATTGTGGCATGGTAGAAACTCTTATTTTAATATGTTGGTTAACATATATTAAATTGGGATTAATTAAATAAGAATTGCTGTTTTTAATTAATGTTTATCTTTTGTGAAAGATTAAAGTTCATGGCCGTACCTTGCATGAAATTGAGTTATAATATACTCTTAAATTAAGTCATGGCATGTTCTTTAACATACTTTAATTTGAGAGCATTTGGTTGAGTTGGAAATCTAGAGACTTTAATTAAGAGAATTAATTAAAATCTATTTTGTGGTTTCATGGGCCTAATTAAGCTTTTGTGTGAATATATGTAATGACCATGATATGTCTTTTACCATATATTAAATTGAGGCCATTTGGAAATGATTTGAAATCCAGAGAGTTTAATTATTATGATGTAATTAAATTCTATCTTGTTTATCCATGGATTTAATTATGTTATAGAAGTTGTTTCTATTTTAAGAGCATAGATTTAGACTTGTGATGTATTCACTTGATTGTGTTATATGCATTGAAGAGCATTGTTGTTAAATTTATATTCATGAGAGTATGTTTCTAATATGAATATATTGTTGGCTTGTGATGTCATAGCATTATGAATATAAAATGCTTATTATGCACTATTGGGAGTTAAATTGTTAACTTGTTACTATGTAGTAGTAATATGTATAAGTTGTGAACTTATTTGGCTTATTTTGGAATCTTGGGACATTGTTACTGTGATATGGCTAAAGTTCGGCTTTAGTGCGGGAGGTATGAGTTCTCCCCAATTGAGATAGTGCGCACTAGGGTGGTCTTCCTAGCAGGTTAATGCTCGGAATAACCATTTTGTTCTCGGCGGAAATCCGAGACGTGATGTCCAAGTCTTCCACTATTTGTTTCGTATTCAATTCCAAGTTGACAACCAATGTTTAATTTGACTTGTGATTTTGGTTATTGGCGATTTGATGTTGTTAAGTACATCCATACTAAATTGTTATATTTAGTTGTTTTCACACTTTTATATTTATAGTTGATAACCTAGAGAATCTATGTCTTGATGTGTGGTATTAGATATTCTAATTATGCTAAATTGTTATATTTAGTTGATGTTGCATTTTAGACTTCAAGTTGATAACCTTGAGAATCTATATGTTGTTGCTTTGTGTAAGTATGCTCCTATGTTGTTGCTTTATGTAAGCGTGCTCCTATGTCGTTGCTTTGTGTAAGTATGCTCCTATGTCGTTGCTTTGTGTAAGCATGCTCCTATGTTGTTGCTTTGTGTAAGCATGACCCTATGTGGTTAAAATTGTATGAATGAGGTGATTGATGCTAGAATTGATCTTAGGTAGCTAAGATGCTCCCTGAGCCTCACCTTTGACAAAGACGTTAGGTGGAGTGAACCACAATGAATAAATCATGCAAAAATTGTAAAACGTAAGTCAATGCATGCTCATTTCCTACGAGTAGCTTTAAGTTGCTCCCCCCAAAGTTACTGGGGCATATTTTCAGGTACAGGAATCAAGGTTGAGATTTCCATTATGCTTGGAAGGTTTGTGGACTTGAAGATTTCCATTTTAGTGAAGGTTGGCTTGAAATCCCTGATGTAACCTTATTTGTCAAATGTGCATATTTGATGCTAAAATTGTAATGTGTGCCTAAGCACATTTTTTGATTCTCATTTTACGTATATGACATGAGGCCAAGGGCCAAACTTCTTTTGGAATTGCATAAATATCATGGATGTTAATTTTTGCCTTAATGAGAATTTATCGAAAATCATGCGTTTTAGTATGCTATTTTGCACCAGAGTGTGCATTGTGTATGAAATTTGTCCATTAGTATTCATTAATCATGTATGAAGTGTGGCCAAGGGCCAAACGGTATTTTGAAACCATCTCATAGTTTTGAGCTCCAAGTTTTCTTTCCAAACTTCATTTTTGTCATTTTGGCCGTTGGGGGGTCATATTTTGTATCGACCATATTTTTGAGCCGTGGACCATTGTGGCATATCTTATTAGGTATGTTACGTTTGCATGCATGGTCGTTTCCTGGCAAAGCTTCTTCTTTGGTGAAATGTGCCTCCTACGGACTCATTTTGCATTTTTGTTGCATAATCTTACCTAAGGGCATTTTGGGGTTTTTCTTTGGGAATTAAATTCTGGTCTCCACATACTAACATGGATCTCCTTTGTGTTTTTCCAGAAAATGTCGTCTTGGCATCGGAAATCATTCCCGAAGTTCAGCATCCTGTTTTTCATTTAGCAGCTTTTTCGACCCTCTGGACCAGATTTATTGGGAGGGCATTTTGGGCATTTAACAGTGTGTATTTTTCGATTTCTCTTGTAAGACAAATAGAAAACTCGATTTTGAGGGGGGTTTCTTCTTTGTGTTTTTCCAGAAAATGTCATCTAGGGCCTCAAAAACCTCTTTTTTTCCCGAAAAATCCCTGCTGCTAGGGTTTCTTGCTGCGCATTCTGCCTCCTTTACATTTAAACGGTTAGATGGGGTTTCGTAACCGGTTAGATGAGTGTGGGCAGTGTTTTGGTCGAGTTTTTGGGCCTTCTAACCGGTTAGGAAGGTGTAGTAACCGGTTAGATGTTCTTGGGTTGGCACTTTTTGACCGTTTTGCCCCTTCTTTTTCCGTTAGCCATATATTCTTCATCCGGACTCCGAATCAAGTGATTCTTGAGTCTAAATTCATTAATTTTTCATTGTCTTTCCAATGGTATGTTCGGTAGCACCCACTTTTATGTTGGAAATGACCATTTTTTCCCTAGGTACATTCTTGTCCGTTTTTGAAACGTTGCTTCCGCATTTGTTTCCTTTGGGTTTTGTGACCTCATTGAGTGTCACATTGGTTTCTTAGAGACGTAATGTATCTCTAGAGTCTATTGTCTTATCTTTTGCTTTCATATTTTGGATATGTTTTTGGGTAATCTTTCGTTTCATCACTGACGCACCGGGTTGAAAAACTTGGGCCGTCACAAAACCGCATCAATCAACTTTTTACCAAAATTAGTAGTCAATGCAACTCTTCCTTTGCCTTGAACTTGCACCCTTTTGTCATTCCCATATGCACCTAAGACTTTATAGATTCATCAAGTTTAACAAAAATAAATTTATCTCTGGTCATATAGTTACTACAACCACTGTCAAGATACAATATATTTTTTACAGTGGCATTGTGGCAAGATATTGATAGATATTCATCATTAGCATTTTCATCTTCAATTTTTTCTTCATCAGCTCTTTCCTCGTGAAAATTGGCTTGATTTTTAGGATTATACCAACAATACTTTTCATTATGTCCATATTTTTCACAAAAGGAACACTGAGGGATATTTAGATTCTTAATTTTGTACCAACAGTCCTGTTCAATATAACCCTTCTTCCTACAATGATAAGAAATATGAATTTCACTATTACCTTTATTGAATTGCCTCCCTTTTCCATTGAATTGATTCCCTCTTTTAGCTTGAAATCTGTGGGTTTTCCTTTTTCCATTTGAGCCTCTTTTAAACTCCAATTTTGATTGGAAAGCCTGCTCCACTTGACTTTCTGTAGACGTCTTCAACCTTTCTTCATGCATTTTTAGTGATCCCATCAATTGAGTAAAAGACAACTTGGATAAATCTTTTGACTCCTCAATTGTAGCTACAACACTATTGAATTTAGGAGCTAGACTTCTCAAGACTTTTTCAATGATTTTTTTATCATTTAAATTTTCACCAAAATATTTTGCTTGATTAAGAATAGAAGTAACTCTAATTAGGTAAGCATGAATTAACTCATAACTTTTCATCATCAAAGTTTTAAACTCATGACTGAGAGTCTGTAACCTTAAAGTAATTACCTAACTCGATCCTTTGTACTCATTTTGAAGCAACTCCCATGCTTCCTTTGAAGTTTTGGCTCCCATTATTCTTGAAAAAATAGTGTCATCCAATCCTTGTTGAATACAGGACAAGGTATTGTTATCTTTCTTCTTGTTTTCTTTCAATGATGTTCTTTGTGCAACAGTAACTCTCTCTTCCTGATTAAAACTCAAGATCGATCGAATTTTGAAATTGGATTGATCAAAGACTTTAGATCGATCTAGGAATGAATTTCGATCGATTGGACAGAGAGGTGATTTGGATGCAGGTGGATGCAGGTCGAAAATTTTTCTAAGTGTTAAGTGCAATCCACAGTTCGATCGATCGAACTCCAATTTGAGATCGATCAAACTTGTGCCAAATGCGCAATTATGGCATGAAAGTGCATGCAATCCTTATCACAATTCCTTGAGATGCATGTGAACCCAAAACAAATATCTAGGCTTCGCAAGAAATGAAAAAGAAAAAGAAATGAGGGAGGAATAGAGTTGTGAAACTCTACGAATACTAGTGTTTAACGTCTCTAGCAAGACGTTGGGCCAACTCACTAATCAAAAGAATCAAAAACCGGATATGAAACATCCTTATTGACCCTCTTTTCAGTTTTCTTATTTAATGTCCCACCTATGACAATGAAATCATCCTCCAAAAGAATGACTTGAAAAGAAATAAAAGAGATGATATTGTTCCTTTTATCCACGGTCTTGAAAACAAAATCAATCATGGTTGGCCTTGCATCAATTTTGTGCTCTTGAAGTGTATTTAAAGAATCACTTCCTTTGTGAATTGGCAAGTCAATGTCTTTCAAAGACTCATTTGGAATATCAAGGAATACCTTCTCTTCATCCCTCTTCTCGTCCTCAAAAATAACCATCTCCTCACCTTCCAAGTAAGCTAAGGAGTTCATTAGAGAGTTGATTTCATTTTTGGAGCTTTCATAGTCAAGACCACAATTTTTTACATTTCAAAAAGGCAAGTCTCAAGAGAGTCATTAGAGATAATAGAAGGAAGGCCCTTTTCAACGAATTCCTCCTCCTTCTCTCCTACCTCAAGTGTGGTCAACATCTCCTCACTCTCTAAAGTAGCAAGGTCATAGATAAAATCATAATCAAAACAAGGAAAGTCCTCATTAATCATGTTATGCTCTAGTGGATTAACCACTAACTCACTTGCCACTTCCTCCTCTATACAAGATAGAGTGCTAGGCATTAGCTCACTTGTTTCATCATCTTCACTTTCATCATCCTCATCTATATACATTGAAGTTCTTGCCATTTTTTCATTTGCCTCTTCCTCCTCCTCTTGACGAGAAAGAGTACTTACAATTTGCTCAACTTGAGCTTCTAACTTGGCTAAAGTTTGAGAATGAGAATTAATAAGTGGAGCTTGTGAAATATGCACATCAAGTAAAGCTAACACTTTTTCTTCAAATCCAGGTGAGTACCTAGAAGGTAGTGGAGTTGGTTCTTCATAAAATTGTGGTGGAGGGCAATAGTCATAAGAAGGATTAAATGAGTGATCAAGTCCATAATAAAACGATGTATGAAATGAATTGGACTCAATCTTATAAAGATTAAAATATGATGGAGGGGCATAAGGTGAGGGAATGGAATTTCCCCCCAAACTTGGATCAAACAATTCCTCCATTCACAATTAAAATCTAAATGCAACAAATAATGGCCTCAACAAGGGCCTATGCTTGGACAAAGATAAAGCAATGAAATAAGCCTCAACAAGGTATCACAAGCATGCAAAGAAGTGAAACAATTAAAATACAAGAGTTTCAAGGATTGCTCACAACGGTCCTTTAGCACTTCAACTCCAAATTTTAATATTAGCTTTAACCTCTAATTAGTGCTTAAAGTTCCAAAGTTTGCCTTCCTTGTAGTCAAGCACCTAATTGAAAAAATAATAATGAGAACAAGAGAAAAGAATTTACAATGAAAAATAAAATAAAAATAGAAGCAATCGAATGAACACTATTGTCTAGTTTAATTCCAACAAAACCGTCAATCCCCGGCAACGGTGCCAAAAACTATGGTCGGCGTCCTACCATAAGCTTAATAGTGTGCATTAAGGCGAGGGCTAAGAGTTTTACATTTATAGAAGCCACTACTATCTTTCACTATAAATATAGCTAGGGCGAGTAGGGATCGTCCCAAGGGATTATACGTGTTGGAATTTAACTTCAACTCTAATGTACCAATTGATTACAAAAAGAGATTGATTGTTTGATTACTCTAGAAAGCAATGAATTAAAATGAAAGTGAAATAAACTAAGTAGAGATAAGGATTTAAGAGATGAGAAGAGAGGACGTAGGGTGTTGGAATCAGCACTAAGCTCATGTATTTAACCACTTGCTTTCCATTAATGGGGAATACATTGTTATGAACAAAATGCGGCTACCAATTGCAATATTAAGCATGGACCATCTAATTTAAGCATGAATTGTCTTACCTAAACTAATTGTAGCACAACCCATCTAGATTAAGCATGACCCATCTAAGTAGCAATAATTGTAGCACACATCAATATAGAGAATCATGGAATTTGTAATAATAAGCTATGGAATATCTAAGCAATCATAGATTGTCTACCTACCTACAAGCATGAATTAAATTGGAGAATAACCCATCAAGTATAAGTATAAACCATCTAATTAATTGACAAACCCATTCAATGAAAACCCATGCTTAGCCATTACTAAATCCTTAATTAATCACACATAGACATGTAACCAACATAGAGAATCTAGTGTAGAGATCAATTCCCCAAATAATCACACATAAGACAACATGTAATTAAAATAGAGAATCAATAGAAATAATTAATCCATATGAATCATGTAAGAAATAATTCCCAATTTAATCACACACAGACATGTAAATAAACTAGAGAATTAATAGGAAGAATTAAACCACAGAAATCATAGAAATATACCAAGATTCATTAAATTCACAAGGCTAGAGCACTAATCACAACAATATATATAAATCCCCAAAAATAGAAATACAAGGGTTTAGATTATACAAGACTTAGGACTCATCCAAGCCCTAAGTGTAGATCTAGCTAATCATGGAGGAAGTGGATGTGGTCATGGAATCAAGCTCCAAATATGGTTCCATCTTCTTCTTCCTCTTCTTCTTCTTCTTCTTTGAAGCTCTAAAGATGGAGAGAGAGAGTGGTCTAGAGATGGATCTTGAGATGTGCCTCCACTTCCCCCTTTTCTTCTAACCCTAATCTCTAACTTTTCTAGAGAGAGAAATAAAAAATACAATGTAAAAATAAAAAGATAAAAAGCTCCTTTACAAATGGGTTTCTTCCCTTTATATAGAAGGTCCTTTTCTTAGTCACTAAGTCAGGAATATTGCTCCAAAAATATCTAATCCCGTCCTATGTAGTTGGTGGACTTTTGGGCGTGCACGGGAATAAGACAGCTCGCTGCCAGCAATGTTCGATCGATCAGAGAAAAAGTTAGATCGATCAGAGAAGTTGGATCGATCAGAGAAAAAGTTGGATCAGAGAAATTGGATCGATCAGAGAAAAAGTTGGATCAGAGAAGTTGGATCGATCAGCGAAAAAGTTGGATCGATCAGACTTGGTAGTTTTTCAGCATTGGCCTCCTTTTGCTCCTGATCATCACTAAGACTTAGTTTGACTCCAAAAAGACTTTAAGAATCCATTTTTGGCCCATTTTAACATTATTGACCTGAAATTGACAAAAACACAAATAGGTACTAGAACGGGTAAATAAGATAGATAAAGGTCCTAGAATACTCAAGCTTAAGGGTTTAAAAGTGTACTTTTCAGCGCTCATCACCATGGCACAGATAGCACCACCACCACCACCACCAGTCAATGTAGTGGGTGCTCCCCCCAACCACAATATTCCTTTTGTTGACGAAGCTCAAGTCAATGAGAGTCGGCAGGGGCGAGAACTGAGGCGGTAGTTTCAGACAACCACCCTCATCGTACACAAGACGAACAGGCCAAATCCAGCCGCAAACTCACAGTATAGACAAATGTCGTTCAAGATGGTGTCCAGGAAGTCTTTGATGAAAAGAAGCTCTTGAGGATTTAGACACCTACCTAGATGGCCAGGGAGCGTAAGGCTTCTCTAGTGAAGATTCCATTCACTGATTATATATACTATGTCAACAGACCTAAAAAATTCACCATGCCGGCCTTTGCTCAGTTTGATGGCACATGAAATCCTTCCTGTCACCTCGATCATTACTCTCAAAAGATGGCCCTGGATAACCACAATGATGCGTTCATATGCAAGGCTTTCCCAACTAGTCTGACGAGAGCTGCACTGAAATGGTTCAAGAATAGGCCACACAAGTCCATCCCGAACTACAAAATTCTGTGCGCCATGTTCCTAGCACAATACTACGGTAATAAGAAGCAAAAAAATACAATCGCTAGTCCCTTCACTATAAGATAGAAGAGAGGAAAAACATTACAGGATTTCTTGTCCAGGTACAACATGGAGGCTTCGAAGACAGCAGATTGTCACCCTAAGACTGCTGTAGAAACATTCAAGATCAGTATGATCTATGGAACTAATTTCCATACCTTTTTAGTCAAATACTCCCCTCCAGACATGCAGACTCTCAATGCCAGGGCACAAATTTACATTCGATGTGAGGAGAATGTAGCCCACCAAGCACAACATACAACCCTCGCCATGGTAGAAAATAAGCCACGGGAAAAAGCTTCGAGTTTAAAAAGTCAAAGAAACCAATATGCCTCAGCACCAGTTGCCCAAATACCTAAGAAAAGGCAAAAGACTGTGGAGAGGATAACACCTCTCCGTACCACATTGGCTCAATTATTCCAGGAGAACAAAGTAAAATTCATAGTCTCTCAACCAATGCGACAACCCCTAGAGCAGAGGGACAAAAGCAAACAATGTGCCTACTATAGGGATTATGGGCATAAAACCAATCAATGCATATCCCTTTGGCGACAGGTAGAAAACATGATAGCTATAGGATACCTAGTAGATTGTCTCTGGCCGAAGGAGTATACAAGGCCTAGGGAAGTTAATCCTCGAAAAGTGGAAGGTAGTCAAGTGAAGCTCATTCATGCAATACATGGAAAATCAGAAGGAGACCAAGAGTCAAAAGAGGTGTACTACTCCAGATTGAGGGTTGTTCACAAGCTAAGGAAGTTGTCCTCATTAAATACCATCACTTGGGACATTGTTACTGTGATATGGCTAAAGTTTGGCTTTAGTGCGGGAGGTATGAGTTCTCCCCAGTTGAGATAGTGCACACTAGGATGGTCTTCCCAACGGGTTAATTCCCGGAATAACCATTTTGTTCTCAGCGGAAATCCAAGACGTGATGTCTAAGTCTTCCACTATTTGTTTCGCATTCAATTCCAAGTTGACAACCAATGTTTAATTGTAACTTGTGGTTTTGGTTATTGGCGATTTGATGTTGTTAAGTACATCCATACTAAATTATTATATTTAGTTGTTTTCACACTTTTAGATTTCTAGTTGATAACCTAGGGAATCTATGTCTTGATGTGTGGTATTAGATATTCTAATTATGCTAAATTGTTATATTTAGTTGATGTTGCATTTTAGACTTCAAGTTGATAACCTTGAGAATCTATATGTTGTTGCTTTGTGTAAGCATGCTCCTATGTTGTTGCTTTGTGTAAGCATGGTCCTATGTTGTTGCTTTGTGTAAGCATGCTCCAATGTTATTGCTTTGTGTAACATGACCCTATGTGGTTAAAATTGTATGAATGAGGTGATTGATGCTAGAAATGATCTTAGGTAGTTAGGATGCTCCCTGAGTCTCACCTTTTACATAGACGTTAGGTGGAATGAACCACAATGAATAAATCATGCAAAAATTATAAAACGTAGGTCGATGCATGCTCATTTCCTACGAGTAGCTTTAAGTTGCTCAGCTTTAAGTTACTGGGGCATATTTTCAGGTACAGGAATCCAGGTTGAGATTTCCATTATGCTTGGATGGTTTTTGGACTTGAAGATTTCCATTTTAGTGAAGGTTGGCATGAAATGCCATATGTAACCTTATTTGTCAAATGTGCATATTTGATTCTAAACTTGTAATGTGTGCCTAAGCACACTTTTTGATTCTCATTTTATGTATATGACATGAGGCCAAGGGCCAAACTTCTTTTGGAATTGCATATATATCATGGATGTTAATTTTTGCCTTAATGAGAATATATGAAAAATCATGCGTTTTAGTATGCTATTTTGCACCGGAGTGTGCATTGTGTATGAAATTTGTCCATTAGCATTCATTAATCATGTATGAAGTGTGGCCAAGGGCCAAACGGTATTTTGATACCATCTCATAGTTTTGAGGTCCAAGTTTTCTTTCTAAACTTCACTTTTGTCATTTTGGCGGTTGGGGTTCATATTTTGTATCGGCCATCTTTTTGAGCCATGGACCATTGTAGCACATCTTATTAGGTATGTTACGTTTGCGTGCATAGTCATTTCCGGGCAAAGCTTCTTCTTTAGTGAAATTAGCCTCCTACGGACTCATTTTACATTTTTGTTGCATAATCTTACCTAAGGGCATTTTGGGGTTTTTCTTTGGGAATTAAATTCCGGTCTCCACATGCTCACTTAGAAACTGTGATTTTATAGGGGATTTCTTCTTCGTGTTTTTCTGGAAAATGTCGTCTTGGCATCGGAAATCATTCCCGAAGTTCAATGTCCTATTTTTCATTTAGCAGCTTTTTTGACCCTCTGGACCAGATTTCTTGGGAGGGCATTTTGGGCATTTTACAGTGTGTATTTTTTGATTTATCTTTGTCAGACACATAGAAAACTCGATTTTGAGGGGGGTCTCTTCTTTGTGTTTTTCCAGAAAATGTCATCTAGGGCCTCAAAAACCTTTTTTTTTTTTTTATATTTTTCCCGGAAAAACCCCTGCTACTAGGGTTTCTTACTGCCCATTCTGCCTCCTTTACATCTAGATAGTTAGATGGGGTTTCGTAACCGGTTAGATGAGTGTGGGCATCGTTTTGGTCAATTTTTTTGGCCTTCTAAACGGTTAGGAGGGTGTGGGAACCGGTTAGATATTCTTGGGCAATTTTTGACCGTTTTGCCCCTTCTTCTTCCGTTAGCCATATCTTCTTCATCCGGACTCCGAATCAAGTGATTCTTGAGTCTAAATTCATTAATTTTTCATTGTATTTCCAATGGTGTGTTCGGTAACACCCACTTTTATGTTGGAAATGACCATTTTTCCCCTAGGTACATTCTTGTCCGTTTTTGAAACGTTGCTTCCGCATTTGTTTCCTTTGGGTTCTGTGACCTCATTGAGTGTCACATTGGTGTCTTAGAGATGTATTGTATCTCTAGAGACCGTTGTTTTATCTTTTGCTTCCGCATTTCGGATCCGTTTTCGGGTCATCTTTCGGTTCATCACTGACCCACCGATTTGAAAAACTTGGGCCGTACAAGTGGTATCAGAGCTCCTAGGTTTGAATACCTTAGACGATGGGTTTTGGGTGCATATCTTGCTTTTTTTGCCATGTTCTATGTGCTTATATGCTTCATGATAACATGTTTTGGTTTGATAACATGTTTATGTGTTTATGTGCTTATGTGGTATATGAGGTATGCTGTTTGTTTAGCATGATTTAAATTTATCATAAAGAGCATGACATATGATGTATGCTAGATTAGATTTGTATATGCATAATTGTGTTGTATATTTGGCACGACACGGGATTGGTCATTGAAGCACGAGTTGAGGTTGATGGTGATTGTAGTCACTGTGACGACCCTGGTTTTTAGGCCAGCGCGTCCTGTGATGAATCGAAGATTGACCCGATAGCAGATCCAGATGCCGAAGCAAGAAATAAGTCAATGGTCTCCCAAGGCACAACACACCTCTATGACATTTTGATGACCTTCCATGAGGTCGTGGAACTCAATAAGAACTGACGTGGAAGCAATTAAACCCCCAGGGGCAAAATAGTCATTTATAAAACTATGGATTCGGGTGCCATCGAGCACACCGCTAGAAAGACAACGAAAAACAAATCAAGTTAGACTCAAAAATCGCTTGATTCGGAATCCGGACGAAGAAGTTATGGCCTAATAACGAAAAATGGACACTTAAAGCTTTAAGGGAAAATTGGTAATTATACAGAAATATCTTGGTGTAACCAAGCACACCGTTGGATAGACAACGAAAAATTAATCAAGTTAAAAAAAAAAATTCTCTTGAATCGGAGTCCGGACGAAGGAGAAAAGCCTAAAAGAAGAATTGACGTCGCGATGGCCCGATGAGGGGCCATGATAGCCCCATGCGCATGCCTATGCGCGTGCCCATGCACGCCACGCGCGCGCTGGGTGCACACATGGCTGGCAGCAGCCCATAAAGCTACTGTGTGGTTTTTTTCCAGAAAAATCCAGAACAGAAGTTGAATTTAGAGGCCTAGATGAATTTTTTTGCAAATACGCAAAGAAGAAACCCCCCTCAAAATTGAGTTTTCTACGTGAATTGCATGAGAATTAAAAAAAAAAACTCATTGAAAAATGGCCAAAATGCCCTCCCAAGAAATCTGGTCAAAAGAGCTAAAAAGCTGCTAAAATGAAAACTGGAAGCTAAAACTTTACGAGGGATTTCCGGTACCAAGACGATGTTTAATGGAAAAACATGAAGAAGAAACCCCCCCTAAAATAACGTTTTCTAATCGACCATTTCAAAAGAAGAAAATAAAACTGATGTGAAAGGTCTAGAATACCCCTAGATCAGATTATGCAACAAAACCTCAAAATGAGTCCATAGGAGGCTCATTTCACCAAAGGAGAAGATTTTCCTAGAAACGAAAATGCATGCAAACGTAACTTACCTATTAGGACTCGTTACAATAGTCCATGACTTAAAAATACCACCGATGCAAAATCCGACCCCCCAACGGCCGAAAAGGCAAAAATGGACTTGAAAGGGAAAACATGAAAACCAAAATTGACGAATGATTTCAAATTACCATTTGGCCCTTGGCCACACTTCAAACATGATTTATGAGACCCTATGAAAGAATGAAAATGGAATTCCCACACCCGATACAACCATGGTGAGACAATGACTTGGCATTTTTCAATATTTTCATAATATTTCATGAAGTTAAAACATACATAGAATTCAATATACAAGTCAATGGTCTCCAGCCTCATCTCATACATGTTGAATACAATGAAAATAAGTATACTTATGTACACTTTACATATATGGAATTAAATAATACAAGTCTCATACATAAGACTATGAAATGGTATTTCATGCTAACACTTGTATGAAATAGAAACTGAAAAGCTAGAAACCATCCCACTGAACAGCAAGCATCACGAACCATGTCTTCATACCTGATCAAATCCCCCAGTAACTTCGGGGTGAGTAAACAAGTTTACTCGTAGAGAATGAGCATGCATCGACTCGATTTCTTTAGAGATTTTTAGGACTAACATGATCTAGTTCAAAAGAGATCAAGCCACCTAACGTCTATGTCAAAGATTAGACTCAGGGATTATCCTAAGCTACTCATACAATTGAAATGAACAATGACATACAAGTATACATGCCCAAGTACACTAAACCGTATTAAAATATGATACACGACATACAAGCATACATGCTTAAGTACCCTAAATCATGTTAAACAAGTTATGCATTGTCTAAGCGTACATATACAAACATACAATTAACATGGAAAACTCATAAATCAAGTATATAGGCACAAGTATACTAAGCTAAATGAATTACGCATAAGACAAACGTACACGTCACAAGTATACATAATGAAGTCCGATTGCACAAATCAAACATATAATGCGAAAGTATACTAACTAGGGTTTAGATACACAACCAAAGATACAAGTTCAAGTATGGTACATGAGATCTAAATATACAAGACAAGTATACATTTTCAAGTATACTAAACAAGATCTAAATATCCAAAGTAAGCATCAATTCTCAAGTTACAAGTAATCCATGATTAACAACTTGAAATTAAATGCGAAATCAAATAATGGAAAGACTAGGATCCTTGGCTACAGACCAATCAAGTTATTTCGGGTTACTAGCCCGCAAGGTACTACCTAGTGCGCACGTGTATAAGTTATTTCGGGTAATTATGACCCACAAGGTACTACCTACTGCACACTTCATATGACTTAGGAAACACGAATCCGTACTAGGGCCATACCTTAGTCATCATATGAATATGATCCTTACAAGCCTCCAAAAATAATAAGTTCAAAACTTATGCAAAATCAATAAGTTAAACCAAACTTATACATTTCAAATAATGTCTAAGAATCAATTTACGTGCACAAGTAAAGTTGAATCTACACAAACCATGTCCTAGAATTCAAGTCCAGATAGCATATGACGTGTCAAGTTTCCATTATGCAATTTATACACAAAGCAAGAATATTTTACAACAATTGAACCACATTACCATCCTTAGCCACAAGTACTAAATAAGCTACAATTTAGTAACAAGCTCCCAAGGTAAGCAATTGTAGTATTCTAACAAGCTATACACCTACACAAGATATATTTAAACGAGCTATTCAAGACAATGATATCACCTATTATGCTAAGTCAAATGACCATCTTTAGGGGCTACAAGTACTAATTCTACAACAAGTTAGTAGCATGCTCACAAGGTAATTAAACGGACTACATTTCAAGGATCATGTCAAGGCCAAGTTCATTGTTACAAGTCCATTACATACAAGACGCAACCATGTGAATTAAATTCCATATAAGGGAATTTATTAAATATAAGTTTGAAGACTTATCCGATTATTCTTGATTTGCTACACGTGAAGGAACTTGCCAAGGAAATCATGAATACAAGTTTAGAAACTTAATCTAACTCATGAAACCATTGAATGGATTTTAATTTATTAAAATCTCTAGATTTTAAAAGTCATCCAAATGACCTCAAATTAAAGTATGTTATACAACATGCCAAGACTTGATTTAAAACCATGATACAATTAAGTTATAGGCAAGATACTACCTTGAGTATTAAACTTTAATACTAGAAAAATAATAATTGAAAGGTTTCAAAACCTAATCAAATATTCTAGATTTAATATATATGAAACTACATGCCATGCACATCAAGAATTTCAAATTGGAATTCCAACAGGATGAATAGTACACTTGGAGCAATTTAATTAATCTAATTAATTAAATATTACTAGATTTCAAAACACTTCCAATTTCTCTCAAATTCACCTATGTTGAAGAGCATGCCAAGGCCTAATATAATATGCCAACACACATTGATTTCAAGCTAGTTAAGGCCACATGATTTAATATTTTATTCAAGATAAATATTAAATAAAATCTTCAATACTTGTCCAAATGATCTAGATTTAATATATGTCAACCAACATATCAAGGGGTAATATTCTACCATGCCACATGTTTAAACAAAGTTATGGATAATCGGGAAAATTAAATTTTTCACAAGAAAAATAAATAATAAAATCTCTAGATTTTATATCCAAGCATGTAATCAAGTTGTATAAGCATCACACGCATGTAATATAGCAAGAAAATAAATTATGACACTCCCTACCTCAATTTGAGATGAAAACCCCAAATCCCCACCGAAAAAAAAGTGTTCCGAATCCGCCGAAACCGAAGGGTTTTGTCGGGGACAACACGATCTACATGAATTCAAAGGAAGCCCCATTAAAAACACTTCTTGACTTCAAACCCAAACTCAAGAAATGGTCAAAAATGAATTCTAATAAAGGGGAATGGTAGAACACGTCGACGGGAACTAAAAATGTGAAGGCCAAAGACTTTTCACTTAGAAAAAGTAAATCAAAGGAGGAGAGAGAAGGTGGAAGCTCCATGGATATCCATGGCTGCTTCAGGTCATGCAAGGGGATTGGGGAAGATGAAAAATGAAATATCTCATCCCCCTTTTATAGAAATCTCAAAAAGTGCCCTAAACGGGCCCCGTCGGGTCCGGAAAAGTGAATTTTGAGCAAACGAGCTCAAATGGAAAAACTCTGTGAATAAAAAAGATTCAAAATGAGAAAATATGAACAACAGAAGGAATGGCGTCAAAAACCGAGTCCCGAACAGAAAGTTATGCCCCTAACAAGTTCGGCGGCAACTGGGTCCAAAAACTCTGAAACTGGAGAAAAACGATCAGAAGGAAATTCTTTGAATTTATGAGTCAAAAAAAAGTGAAAATGAATCCCGTACGACGATCCAGGCTCCAGATGAGATATTTTGCAATAACTTTCGTTAATTGCACAATGACCCCTACAAAAAGGGTTAACTGCGAAACTGCCCCAGGATGAAAATATCTTCCAAAAGATATTTTCTTAGATGCCCCTAAAATAAAATATCTTCAAAAGATATTTATGAAAAGCACCCTAAGAAAAGAAAAAGATTATAAAGAATTGTGCATTCATGCCCTTATGGACACCGGGAGCAACCAGAGTACTTTCTTGCAAAAGTAAAGATACGTATTTCGAGGAAACCACTGAAGATGAAGACACGTGAAGTCAAAAACCAACTCCAAGCACGAAAAGTGAGGTTGTGCCAAAAATTGGCCAACGGGGAAAAGACAGAGTAGTGATGGATTTGTTGGTTTTGGGCCATTATGAGGTTATGGACCTCTTAGGATCCTTGATTATCCAGGAAGATTCCTTTGGAACTTGTATTTTTCGTAGGCGGGTACGTTTGTGGGCGGGTGCATGGCACTGTCATGCTACCGTGCTGGCTAGCTATAAGCGCAGTTCGGATGGAATCAGTGTTGGTTTTGTTTTGATAGGCATTGTCCTTTGATCGGTGATGATGATGGTTGTTTTGGGGATCAGTCGTAGTGATTAATTTGGTTGTTGTTGGTATGGCTATAGTTGCTATTTTCTTTGAGTTCTCCTTGTGTTATGACGCTTTTGGGATCAAGTCGATTGATTGATGTTTTGGGTAGAGAAAGCATTGCACTGTTAGTGTCACTCGTAGTGTCACCTCTAGATTCGGAGTTGGATTGTTAGAGTCTTACCGTTGTGGTGAGGGCTCATGTTGGTTTTGAGACAGGTTGTTGTCACATTGGTTTTTGGAGTAAGATTATGGCTAGGATTGGTCATTCTTTTTACCTAGACATTCTAGCACACGATGTCCATAGGGTTCGTTGTTGCATCATTTTAATCTTCTGCAGTTTTATCTACTACCATGTTAGTAGTATGATTATGATATTGTGATGCATGAGTAGGTGGATGTGAATCCATATTTACTTTCTTGTTATGTGGCATTAGCATGCCCTCTTTATATGCTAAGAGATGCCATATCGTTATTATGTTTTAATGACATGATTTTGTGCTTACGTGGAAGCGTGCTGCATGTACCCTTGATTTTATCTATGTGAGTAGATTTACTTCCTTGGAAATTGCATTTCTTGTCATTTGCATGACTTCCATGTTTAGTTTTCCCTTTTCGCTCCCTTTTCATTTTTGTCATGTTGACACTTGTGGGAGAATAGGGTTTCTTCTCTTTTCTTGGTTCAAGTAAGGGACTTCACATGGAGTTAGTCTCTTCTCTTCGTTGCGTTGTGCATAGCTTTGGGGTTGGCTGGTCCGTGAGGATCACCGTTGTTGTTTTGAGTCCTTGGTGAGGATTTGTTGGATTTTGGTCTACTTACTTCCATGTAGGGGGTGATGTCTTTGACCTTGTTGTCTTTCATTTTAGAGATGGAGTCTTGGTGCTGTCCTTTTCAGGACTGGTGGTTCCCTTTCTTTCATGTCTTTCCTTGGGGAGTTTTGTCATGGTTGTTGACGGAATTGAGGTACTTGGAGTGAGTGGATTGGTGTGTGATCATTTTTCGGGGACTTGTGTCCATATCATTGATGATTTGTTTGATTCGCGAGGTGTGCTTGATGCTTTTTTGAGAATGTCTTTTGGAGACTTGTTTTAGTTTTAAAGGCCTTGATGTGATTGATTCTTAAGAGAATTCTTGGAAGATCGCTGTTAGATAAGGCTTGTCTGTGGAGTCTTCTCGTCATAGTTATAACTGGGCATAGTCTTGAGGAATTGTAGTTCCAGTGGTTGTTTATGGATCGATAGAAATTGAGGAATTTTGATTTAGTTTGGTGTTGCCAAGCATGGTTTTGAGAGATTCATCTCGTGACCTTAGTTGTTGGCATTTTAATATGTGTGCCACTTGGTGGACTTGTATTTTAGGGATTTAGTCATCCATGATAGGGATGCGGATCTGATGTTTGATTACGGTGTAGTCTTGTAATTGATCTGTTTCAGGGAGATATGAAGGACTTTCGATGAAATGTCTTGTGGAGAGGTTTGTTTTGATTTCTGGAGGTTCCGATTTGCTTTTTAGGCTTTCGATTTTTTATTAATGTTGTTGGTTGAAGTATTTTGAGACATAGGAGATGTTGGTTTTGTTGTATTGAGGATTTAAGGCCTTAAGCATAGCGGTACCTATGGCATTGTTATCATAGTTTTGGGATTGGCCAGGATGGTCTGGCCAGACATCTTTGGACCATATCTCAACTCTCACAAAATGTTAGTCTCCGTAGTGCTTTTGGCATTGATCATTTTTGACATTGATGTCATTTGTATCAAGAGGTTTCATGGGTTGACCTAGTGGGGGGCAGGTTATGAATTGGTGCCCTTTTACTGTCATGCTACCGTATAAAGTTATGTGTTATGGGCGAGTACTAGTTGGCGTCGATGCTACCTTACTGACGAGTAAGTGTGGGCAGGCACTAGGCACTGTCATTGCTACCACACATTTGAGTACGTCGTAGGCGGGATCTAGTCGCTATTCGTACTGCCATGTCATCTCTATTCAGTACCTTGATTTGATACGTTGTTATTTTGGAGTTATTTTGTTGGTTATTTTTGAACTCGTATGGTAGTTCGTTAGGAGGGATGCTTTTGGTTGTTGTCTTCCATTCCCTTGTCTAACCTTGGGTTCTGTGTGTGAGTTCTGACTTGTCGTATGGCCATGTGGTCACTTTTCCCTTGAGGGGTTGTCTTGTCATGAGCACGCAGGTGCAATTGACACTGATTTGTGTGTTCCTTTCAGCTTTAAGGTCGCTGGTGTAGCGCGTTGTGAGGAATACTCGGAGATGTACTCTGTAGTTATCCTGGTTACACTTTCTGTTTCGTTGGGCTGGATTTCGGGGATGAAATCCCATTAAGGTGGGAAGGTTGTAATGACCCGGTCATTTTCATTCCTTTCCCTTTCCTCAGATTTTCACGGATATTTTTTTCCGTTGATCTTTTTCCTTTCTGAGTTCAGTTTCATGTCACTTAGTGTTATCTTGAGTGCTTTGGAGTGATTTTTGAGACACTTTTCTATAGATTGACAACTTCCTTTGAGGACCGAGTCGTTTCCACATTTTTCGTTTTTCGATACTATTCACTTTTCGTCCTTTTTCCTATGTTGTCTTTTTCCCGTTTGGCATTTTGTTTGCGTAACCACACTTCTTGTGTTCGGAGTTGGTTTCTGACTTCACGTATCTTCATTCTCAATGATTTCTATGAGATACGTATCTTTACTTTCGTGAGAAAGTACTTTGGTTGCTCCTAGTGTCCATAGTGGCTTGGATGCATTGTTCTTTGGAAACATTTCCTTTTCTTGGGGTGTTTTTCATAAATATCTTTTGAAGATATTTTATTTCAGGGGTATCTAAGAAAATATCTTCTAGAAGATATTGTCATTCTGGGGTAGTTTCAAAATTTTCACTTTTTAGAGGGGCCATTGTGCAACTAATGAAAGTTATTGCTCAATGCCTTGTTTTGAGCCTGGATCCTCGTACAGGATTCATTTTCACATTTCGTCGAGTCGTGGACTCTTAGAATTTCCTCCTGGACGATGTTTTCTAGTTTTAGGGTTTTTGGCTCCGGTTTGTGCCAAATTTGTTTGGGGCATAACTCTCTGCTTGGGACTTGGTTTTTGACGCCATTTCTTCCGTTGTTCATATTTTCTCATTTTGAATCTTTTTCGTTCATGGAGTTTTGCCGTTTGAGCGCGCCTGTTCAAATTTCACTTTTTCGGACCCGGCGAGGCCCGTTCGGGGCACTTTTTGAGTTTTTCTATAAATAAGGGGTTAGTAGATGAAAAATCAGATTTTCCTCTCTCTCTCTCCTCTCTCATGGCCGGTTCAAGCTCCTCCCATGGCTTCCACATTCTCTCTCCTCTTTTGAGCTTCTTCCCTTCAATAAAAAGTTATCGTGCCTTAGTGTTTTATGTTCGTGTTGGAGAGGCATTCGATTCCAACCGATTGGAATCTCGTTTTGGCCATTTCTTGAGTTCGGGTTTGAAGTCAAGTGTGTGTTTTTGATGGGGCTTCATTGGGATTCATGTTCGTGGTGTTGTCCTCGACAAAACCTTGGAGTTTCGTCAGATTCGGAGCTGATTTATTTTGGTGGAGATTTGAGATTTCATCTCAAATGGAGGTAGGGAATGTTTTAGGATTTTATATGTGTTGTATTGTGTGTTTCCCATGTTCATACGACCTATATACATGCCTTGTATCAAATCTAGGAAATTTGAAATATTTAATTCTTTGTATAAGATTTAATTTTCATGATGATAAGAAATTTGGATTTGAATTGTGGCACGGTAGAAACTCTTGTTTTAATATGTTGGTTAACATATATTAAATTGGGATTAATTAAATAAGAATTGCTCTTTTTAATTAATATTTATCTTTTGTGAAAGATTAAAGTTCATAACCGTACATTGCATGAAATTGAGTTGTAATATGCTTTTAAATTAAGTCATGGCATGTTCTTTAACATACTTTAATTTGAGAGCATTTGGTTGAGTTGGAAATCTAGAGACTTTAATTAAGAGAATTAATTAAAATCTATTTTGTGGTTTCATGGGCCTAATTAAGCTTTTGTGTGAATATATGTAATGACCATAATATGTCTTTTACCATTTATTAAATTCTATCTTGTTTATCCATGGATTTAATCATGTTATAGAAGTTGTTTATATTTTAAGAGCATGGATTTAGACTTGTAATGTATTCACTTGATTGTGTTATATGTATTGAAGAGTATTGTTGTTAAATTTATATTCATGAGAGTATGTTTCTAATATGAATATATTGTTGGCTTGTAATTTCATAGCATTATGGATATAAAATGCTTATTATCCACTATTGGGAGTTAAATTGTTAACTTGTTAACTTGTTACTATGTAGTAGTAATATGTATAAGTTGTGAACTTATTTGGCTTATTTTGGAATCTTGGGACATTGTTACTGTGATATGGCAAAAGTTCGGCTTTAGTGCAGGAGGTATGAGTTCTCCCCAATTGAGATAGTGCGCACTAGGGTGGTCTTCCCAGCAAGTTAATGCCCGGAATAACCATTTTGTTCTCGGCGGAAATCTGAGATGTGATGTCCAAGGCTTCCACTATTTGTTTCGCATTCAATTCCAAGTTGACAACCAATGTTTAATTGTGACTTGTGGTTTTGGTTATTGGCGATTTGATGTTGTTAAGTACATCCATACCAAATTGTTATATTTAGTTATTTTCACACTTTTAGATTTCTAGTTGATAACCTAGAGAATCTATGTCTTGATGTGTGGTATTAGATATTTTAATTATTCTAAATTGTTATATTTAGTTGATGTTGCATTTTAGACTTCAAGTTGATAACCTTGAGAATCTGTATGTTGTTGCTTTGTGTAAGCATGCTCCTATGTTGTTGCTTTGTGTAAGCATGGTCCTATGTTGTTGCTTTGTGTAAGCATGGTCCTATGTTGTTGCTTTGTGTAAGCATGCTCCTATGTTGCTGCTTTGTGTAAGCATGACCCTATGTGGTTAAAATTGCATGAATGAGGTGATTGATGTTAGAAATGCTCTTAGGTAGCTAGGATGCTCCCTGAGTCTCACCTTTGACATAGACGTGATAAGCGCCGAATATTGTATATTCAAGCGCCCTAAATTGCATTAACAAAGTCCAGTTTTTAATTATTTTATGTAGATTAACTCCATTTGCATGTTCTTATGCATTTTCAGGTTAAAGTGCAAAAAGGAAGCAAAAATGAGGCCTTGTGGAATTTTGAACAAAAAGGATGCCATTTCTGAATTTCTGGCAGCAGTGATCCTGACTTTTGTCGCCATTTTCGACCTAGCAAACTCAAGAACTAGACTTCCATCATAACATGAAAGATTTAGATCTCTGAATCAGCTTTCCAAATCTTCAAGTGGTTCATCATTCGGAGTTCGGATCAGAGAGTTATGATCTTCATAACAGAGGTGCGCAGAACTGCCTGGCAGCACTGATGTACTGCCTTTCTCCCCATTTTCGACCAACCAGACTTGAGAATTGGGTCTTCATCAAAACATGAAGTTTTTAAAGCACTGAATCAGATCTCCAAATCTTCAAACAGATCATCATTTGGAGTTCAGGGAACAAAGTTATAGCAGTTTTCCCAAAATAGGTCAGCGCTGAGCAAGAGGAGCATGTTGCACATTGCACTAAGTTAGAGTGCTCGAGATCACCAAGCGTGTGCTCGAAAATCAGGCAGAATGCCCTTCAGAAATGGCTCATTTCATCCCACTTGCACATTGGTTTCCTCAATGCCATCTTCCTTCTTTATGAAGTGGTTGGAGGTGTTCCTTGGAGGAGAGAGAGAGGGTGTTGTTGGAGCATAAAAAGCTACCCAAGGGCCACACATTAGGAATCTTGGATTTTTAGGAAGATAAAGGAGAGAGAAGAGAGCAAGAAGAAGAGGGTTCTTGGAGCAAAAGGAAGGGAGCTCGAAAATGGAGGAAAAGGGCAAGCTTCTTCCTTCTCCTAGCTCACTCAAGGGTAACTAAACCTCATCTAGGGAGGTGATGAAGCCTCCCCTTATGTTCATGTTCTAGATTAGATTCTATTTTGGGGATTATAATGTATAAACTTTGGTCTTTTCATAGTTTAAGAGCTTATTACTTCTTGTAATGAATATTCATGTTTAAATGATTGATGTGAGTTATTTAGCTTGTCTTGATGATTCTTACATTAGTCTTATTGCTTTTATTTTCATAGTGACAATGAAGATATTAACTATGAATGGTTTTCAAGGCATGTTAATTTTGAAGCTTGATATTCCATTGCTTAGGTACCTCCTTTGATGGACTATGCTTGATTCTTACTTTCATGTGCTTCATCATTTGATTGAATGCTTGATGGTCTTTTGCTTAAGTTAATGTATTTGATACTACACCCTAGTCTAGGTAGTCCAAATGTGTTGTCTTTTGATAGACCATTCTTGTTTTAATCTCATGAACTCTTTATTGGTTATGAAGCAACTATGTGTTGCTACATAATTCTCGATCATTGCTTATATAGTGTTTATCCCCAATTTAGTCTTGATTTAGCATGTACTTAAGGCGTAGGTGGATTCACTTCTCTAGTTTCCCCTTTTATTATCTCTAACTCTCATTTACTAGCACTACTATTTTATGCATTCTAAGTTCTAAGTTTAAGTGACAAACAACCAAAACCCTCAATAAACCCCTTATCATTCTAAGAATAATTCTAGACACTTAGGTTGCCATAGACTAGCGCAGTCCCAGTGGTTCGACTTACCCGACCAATAGCCCTATTTTACAATGATTCGTGCTATTGCGAAGGTTGATGTTAGTTGATCGACCGATCAATTTTTGGCGCCGTTGCCGGGGACTTGCATACGGTTTAGCAACCAAAGTTTTAGGGTTAAACTTAGTGTGATTGTTAATATTGTGTTTTGTGCATATTTCTCGTGTAGTTTAACCATTTTTATGTTGTAAGATTCTAGGGACTTGACTCTCGCCGTGGGAACGCTAGCAAAGTGTAAGTCTAGAGGACCCTAGGTAAGCTTCTTGACCTTTTAGTTTCGCATTGTTATATTTTGTGCATGTGTTAAGCTTAGAAGTAGTTAATTTATTTGCAAGCCCTTGTTGAGGCTTTATTATTGTTTTAATTTTGTGTTCAAGCATCGGTCCTTGTCGTGGCCATTTATTTTCTGTCTTGATAATTGAGGAGAAAGGGAACATCGTATGTGGAGTTGATGATAAAGATTTGTTGTGATGCTGTTGTTGTGAATTGTTGATGTTTGGCCGTAGGTCACTCTCTCTTCCCACACTTGACTCGCCTATTGATATAAATTCACTTGAAAGAACTCTTAGACAGAACCTTAGGGAACCCACTCTTACAAGGGACCTTGAAACTGAATTCAATATAATGGGGGATAACGTAGGAAATCCGGGGAATGAAAGGGCTGAAATTCCTAATGTAGAACCAATGACTCTTAGAGATCATTTCATTCCTACCACCTATGCTTCTCCTTCTTGTATAGTGATGCCAAACATCGATGCAGCTCAATATGAGATCAAATCAAGCACCATCCAAATGCTTCCATCATTTCATGGCTTTGATAATGAAGATCCATATAAGCATCTTGATGAGTTCCTTGAAATCTATTCGACCATCCGGTTGAGAGGTTTTCCAGACAATGCACTTCATCTCCATCTTTTCCCATTCTCCCTAAAGGATAGGGCAAAATATTGGTTGAACTCCCTCGCTCCCAACTCTATTACTTCTTGGGCTCAATTGCAACAAGAATTTCTTAAGAAGTACTATCCGGTGAGTAAAACCAACCAAATGAGGCGTTCCATTCTAAGCTTTTCTCAAGTTGATGGAGAACAACTCCACGAGACTTGGGAAAGGCTACAAGATCTTCTTCGGAAGTGTCCTCATCATTTGATCCCAAAATGGCAATTAGTGCAAGCTTTCTATGCTGGCTTGACCGAAACCCATAGATTCATGGTTGATTCTTCTTGTGGTGGGATGTTCATGTCCAAGAATGCGGATGAGGCTTGGACCTTACTTGAGAATTTGAGTGAAAATTCACTTCAACACAATTCTCGTAGGGCTCCGACCGCAACCACTCCAAACAACACCAACCCTTGTCAACCAAAGTCAATAAGGGAGGAATCATCTCAAGTGGATGCCATCGCTCATAAATTCTACCAATTGATGGCACCACATCTTCCTCCTTCATTGTCTCAAAATTCGGCAAGTTCAGTTTGTGCTTCATGTACTAGCCCATTCCATCTCTCAGAAGATTGCCCCACACCGGAGCAATTTCCTAGTCCCAACCAAGAGCAAGCTAATGCCATGTTCTCGCGGCCCGGGAACAATCCATATTCCAACACCTACAATCCGGGTTGGCGAGATCATCCGAATTTCTCGTGGCGGCAACAAGCCCCACAGAATTCCCAATTTCAAAACCAAGGGCGGCAAAATCAGCCCTCTTCTCAATATCAAGGTAGACCTTTCCAAGCCTCTTCAAGCTACCGTCCTCCTTACAATCCAAATGTCTCTAATTAATCTCCTGTGTGTCCAACTGACGAGATAGTAGCTGCAAACAAGCAAATGATGGAATCATTAAATAAGCAAATAATGGATGCCAACAAGCAACTCTTGACATCCTTGCAGCCTACTCTCCAAATGGTTCACTCTCATACTCAATCCATTGCTAATCTCGAAAATCAAGTGGGCCAAATAGCTAACTCGGTGAATCAATTGCTTCAAAAGGACAAGGGCAAGCTTCCCTCTCAACCTTTTGAAAATCCTAGAGGAA
Source organism: Cornus florida (assembly GCF_030987335.1). Classification (NCBI taxonomy): domain Eukaryota; kingdom Viridiplantae; phylum Streptophyta; class Magnoliopsida; order Cornales; family Cornaceae; genus Cornus; species Cornus florida. The sequence continues at coordinate 51,225,807 of NW_026775574.1, read as the reverse complement.
TGCATGTGATTGACGAAACCCCTCCTCCGAGTGGGCCGACTCATGAATAAGTTCAAGCTATTACCACCCTTCGGAGTGGTAGAGTGGTTGACAATAAGGTCGATGGAGACAAAAGTGAGGAAGTTTCTCCTTTGAAAAATCCAAATTCAAGCTCTTCTAATCCAAGTTCTTGTCCAAATACCATTCACGGAAATCCCACACATGTCTCCCCAAATGTGGAAACTTCTTATGAGCCAAAAGCTCCTTTTCCTCAGCGTCTTCAAGAGTCGACACATTTTGGGAACAAGAATTGTAAAATTCAAGACATGTGGGAAGTTTTCAAGCAAGTGAAGATTAACTTGCCCCTCTTGGATGCTATCAAGCAAATCCCTCCCTATGCAAAATTTCTCAAAGATTTGTGCACTCAAAAGCGCACTTCTAGAAATCATTTGCCAAAAAAAGTGAGGTTGACTGAAAATGTTAGTGCTATCATTCAGCACAGCACTCCCCCGAAGTATAAGGATCCGGGTGCCCCCACAATCTCGTGCGTCATTGGTGACAGCAAAATCGAGAGGGCCCTCCTTGACTTGGGAGCTAGTGTGAATTTAATTCCATACTCGGTCTACCTACAACTTGGTTTGGGAGATCTTAAGCCGACTTCCGTGGTTTTGCAACTTGCCGATAGATCGGTCAAGCATCCACGAGGTATTCTCGAGGACGTTATCATCAAAGTGGACAAATTCTACTTCCCGGTAGATTTTGTGGTTCTTGATACGGAACCGGTCCATGACCCAAAACAGCACATTCCCGTGATCCTTGGTAGGCCATTTTTAGCCACGGCTAATGCATCAATTAATTACCGAACCGGGGTGATGGACATTGCTTTTGGAAACATGCAAGTCAAACTCCACATCTTTCATGCAACTCAACATCCCTCCAATGAGGATGATTGTTTTCTTGTGGATGTCATTGATGAAGTGGTCGAAGAATCTCTCCCCTTCATCCTAAGCAAAGATCCCCTTGAAACTTGCATGTCCCATTTTGACTTCTCAAACTTTGATGTTGATCAAGCCATTCAAGAAGTCAATTCCTTGCTTGATATTAATGCTATCATGGATGTACCTCCTTGGAAAATCCCAAAAGAACCACTTCCCCAACTTTCCACCACTCCTCCGGTCCCATCATTGTTATCTCCGCCACAACTTGAGCTTAAGCCGCTCCCGGCCCATCTCAAGTATGTGTTCCTTGGTCCAAAGCAAACCCTTCCGGTCATTATTGCCTTGGACCTTCGAAAAGACCAAGAGACCAACCTTTTAGCGGTGCTCCAAGAGCATAAAGAAGCTATTGGTTAGACAGTGGCAGATTTGAAAGGAATTGACCCCTCCATTTGTATGCACCGCATTCATATGGAGGATGACGCAAAGCCTACTAGAGAGGTCCAGCGCCGGTTAAATCCAAACATGAAGGAAGTGGTCATGAAAGAGGTGATCAAATTGCTAGATGCGGGAATCATCTATCCTATCTCTAATAGCAAGTGGGTGAGCCCCACACAAGTTGTCCCCAAGAAATCCGGGCTCACCGTTGTTGAAAATTCAGCGGGCGAGCTCGTGCCACAACGAACCACCACCGGGTGGCGTGTGTGCATTGACTATTGTAAACTCAACTCATCAACTAGGAAGGATCATTTCCCACTCCCATTTATTGATCAAATCCTAGAAAGGTTAGCCGGCCAAAGCTTCTATTGTTTTCTTGATGGTTATTCCGGCTATAACCAAGTGGCCATCGCCCCCCAAGATCAAGAGAAAACAACATTCACATGTCCCTTTGGTACTTTTGCCTATCGACGCATGCCTTTTGGTCTATGCAATGCACCGGCAACGTTCCAAAGGTGCATGATGTCCATATTCTCCAATATGGTTGAAAGGTTCTTGGAAGTTTTCATGGATGATTTTTCCGTATTTGGCTCCTCCTTTGACTCGTGTCTCAAAAATTTATCTTTTGTGCTCCAAAGATGCAAAGAGACGAATCTCATTCTAAGTTGGGAGAAAAGCCACTTTATGGTCCAAGAAGGCATTGTTTTAGGACATGTCATTTCTAAGCGGGGAATCGAGGTAGACAAGGCAAAAGTTGAGTTAATCTCTAATCTTCCTCCTCCGAATTCCGTCCGTCAAATCCGTTCTTTTCTTGGCCATGCCGGATTCTATCGTCGCTTCATCAAAGATTTTAGCAAAATCTCACGGCCCTTGTGTAATCTCTTAGCCAAGGATGTTCCGTTCAATTTTGATGACGCTTGCATGGAAGCTTTCATCAAACTTCGCATTCTCCTCTCCTCTGCCCCGATCATGAAACCCCCTAATTGGTCTCTTCCCTTTGAGATCATGTGTGATGCATCCGACTATGCATTAGGGGCGGTTTTGGGCCAACGTGTGGATAAACTTCCGCATGTCATTTATTATGCTAGCAAAACTCTCTGCGATGCCCAATTGAACTACACCACCACTGAAAAAGAATTGCTAGCTGTGGTGTACGCCTTGGATAAATTTCGCTCTTATCTTCTTGGCTCCAAGGTCATCGTCTTTTCAGATCATGCCGCTCTTAGGCATTTGTTAGCGAAAAAAGAGATAAAACCCCGCCTAATTCGATGGATCCTCTTACTTCAAGAGTTTGACATTGACATCCGGGACAAAAAAGGGACCGACAATGTTGTCGCAGATCATCTCTCTCGCTTACTTACTGAGAAATCTTTAGAATTTGTAGCCATCCATGATTCTTTTCCGGATGAGCAACTTCTTCAAGTTTCACATTCTACTCTTCCATGGTTTGCGGATATTGTAAATTATCTTGCGGTTGGCAAAATTCCAGCTCATTGGTCCAAACAAGAGAGGGACCGATTTTTCTCCCAAGTCAAGCATTTCTTTTGGGAAGATCTGGAACTATTCAAGTATTGCCCGGACCAAATCATCCGGCGATGTATTCCTGAAACCGAGGCCACAAGCATTTTAAATTTTTGCCATACTCTTGCTTGTGGAGGCCATTTCAGTGCCAAAAAGACCGCTAACAAAATCCTTCAAAGTGGATTCTTTTGGCCTACCTTGTTCCGGGATGCATACAATTTTTGCAAATCGTGTGAACGATGTCAAAAACTTGGATCCATGTCCCGAAGAGACATGATGCCCCTCACCAACATTTTAATTGTTGAAATTTTTGATGTGTGGGGGATTGACTTCATGGGACCATTTCCATCTTCTTATGGCTATGAGTACATCCTTGTAGCGGTGGATTATGTGTCTAAATGGGTTGAAGCCGCGGCTACCAAAACCGATGATCAAAAAGTCGTGATCCATTTCATTCAATCTCACATCTTTAGTCATTTTGGTGCGCCCCGAGCAATCATTAATGATGGCGGATCTCATTTCCGAAATCGTTATCTCAAATCCGTCCTTGCTAAGTATTCAGTCATTCATAAGGTTGCTACACCTTACCACCCTCAAACGAGTGGTCAAGTAGAGATTTCTAACCGGGAGATTAAGCACATTTTAGAAAAAACGGTTAGACCGGACCGCAAAGATTGGTCATTAAGGCTAAACGATGCACTTTGGGCTTACCGGACAGCTTATAAGACACCCATTGGCATGTCACCATATCGACTTGTCTTTGGCAAAGCATGTCATCTCCCGGTAGAATTAGAGCACCGTGCTTATTGGGCCATAAAACGGTTCAATTTTGATCTCAAACAAGCCGGCTCTAATCGTGCGTTGCAATTAAATGAACTTGAGGAATTGCGTAATGACGCGTATGAAAACGCAAAAATTTACAAGGCAAAGACTAAAGCTTTTCATGACAAACACATCGTCAAAAAGTCTTTTGCCCCGGGACAAAAGGTCTGGCTTTTCAATTCCCGCTTGAAACTCTTTCCCGGTAAACTCCGGTCAAGATGGGATGGTCCATACATTGTCACTACCGTCTTTCCTCATGGAGCAATCGAACTTCATGATCCTGCAAGTGGATCACTCTTCAAGGTAAATGGCCAAAGGCTTAAGCCTTGCATTGACGGCACAATTCTAACCCGAAAAGTTGAGGAAGTCCTCTTGACGGATCCAATTTATGAGGATTAGTGCCTGCTTTAGCTTGGTCTAGCTATCGACATTAAATTTAGCAAAGCAAGGGAATAAATTCTTTCGATGTTCCAAGCTTCCTTCTCTTTGAAATTGCTCGTGCCTTAAAAAAAAAATTTTTCTGGGAAACGGTTTAGAAAAGCCCAAAATTTGATTTTTCTTAGACCTTCTCAACTCTAATTTTCATTCCCGAAATTCTCCATCGCTTTCTAGCAATTTCATTAGATTTTTCAAATGCGACTCATGTGCATATTTTCTCATTTTTACTAAAAAGTTTGAAAATTTTCTCAAAATTCTTCATGCATTTGAGATGTTTAAACAGTTGAAAAATTGCAAGGTTTCAAAACAAAACCTTCAAAATTTCCCATGCATTGGAATGGAATGATTTTGCAAGTTTAAAAATTTTCTCCAGAAATTTCATTCATGCATTGTGTGATGTTGCCAAGGTTTGAAAATTTTCTTACATCCACCCATGCTTTGTGTGATGTTCTGAAAGTTGGCATTTTTTCCATGCATTAGATATTGCAAAGTTTGAAAAAAAAAAAAAAAAAAAAAAAAAAAAAAAAAAAAAAAAAAAAAAAAAAAAAATTTCTAATTTCCAAAATTTTCAAATTCATTCCAAGTCTGGAAATTTTCCAAAGATGATGCAATTTGAAAATTTTCTTCAGTTCATTCAAGCATTATGAGACAATTTGAAAATTTTCAGAAATTCTTCCATTCCATTCCATTGCATTTCCAAGTCGCCACCTTGCAAAATTCCTGGAATGATGTTGCAAATACATCAACATGCATGAAAATGCATGCAATAGTGCTCACTGTCTCCCATGGAATGAGATTGCAAATGCAAATGCATGGAATTTCCATGCATGGGCTCCATTTTGAACAGCTTACATTTCCATGTTGCTCACATTCTATATTCCTTTGCAACAATTTCAACTTCCATGGTGCTCACTGTCTTGCATGTTGTTCCCTTCACTCCTTGCTTCAGTCCTCCCAGTCGAGCTCACCCTAGCATACTGAGCCATTTTCGAGCACTCTATATTCTAGTTTGAGTGCTCGAATTCCATGCCCCAACACACCCAGCTCACTGCTCTCATTTCGAGTACTCGAGCTCCCTCTTCCGAGTGCTCGAACTCCCCATACAAACCACCCGCGCCTACTGTCTCCATGCAGAGCACTCGACCACCCCCTTACGAGTGCTCGAAGCACCTCAACCCACCACAGGCACCTCAATCCATGTAGAGCTTTCGAATCACCAACCTCAACCCTCCTGCATGCATGCATGCACGCCCATGCATGCATGCCCCTCAACCATCCCAGCCACCCCCATGCCCCAAAACCTCCACCAACTATCACATGCATGCATGCCCAACCAAACTGCATGCACACCCCATGACATCCATGCATGCATGCAACCTCCATGCATGCATGCCAAACCAAACTCCCTCACCATCCCACCCCCAAGCTCACCACCCTCTCGGCATTTACAACCCACCACAACCATCCCAGCCACCCCCATGCACCAAAACCTCCACCAACTAACCCACCTCCCAACCTCTACCAACTCACACAACCTTCCTCATCTCCTCTCGACATCATGCATGCACACCACATGCATGCATGCCACCCACAAACCACCATCAACCCTCACCATGCCATGCACATCAACCAACTCACAACCAACTTCTCTCGGCATCCTCACCCTTCCCTGCAACCCACTGCTCAAATTTCGAGCACTCGAAGACCAAGCTTCGAGTGCTCGAACTCCTCATGCCCACACCCTAGCCCATCACTCAAGCTCTCTCACTCACCACCGAGTGCTCAAGCCCCTCTCACCCTCGGCCCCCAACTCTCTGCCAACATTTCGAGCACTCGAAGTGGGACTTCGAGTGCTCGAACCAAGCTCTCACTCTCTCTCTTTTAAACCCCGAAGCCACACCAACACCTCACTCTTATCACCCTCTCTCGGCTGCAACACTACCCACCTCAACTACCTCTCCTTCACCATCAACTCAACCCACATTGCCAACCACCTCACCTCTCTCTCTTAACCACTTTTCACCTCTCTCTCTAACTTCACCACCCTCCTGCTCGAACTTCTCACACACCACACCAACTTTTCTCTCTCTCCCACTCACAACCAAATTCAAAACCACCAGCATGCAACATTCCATGACCTGCATCAAAACCTCACCTTCACCCTCTCGGCCATCCTCACCAACCACCCATCAACAACTAAACCAATCAACCACCAACACCCACCTCCTACCCATCACCACCACTTATCCCACGCACCAAGGGCCCTTGGTTCTCTATTGTTGGGTAAGTTTCTTCCTTCTCTTTCTCTTTCACATTTTTGGTATAAATGGAGGATGGGCTTGCATGTAATGGAGATTTGTGATTGTTTGGGAGTAGTTATTGCAATTGCAGGGCCAAAATTTTTTGGGTTTCATCATCCCCCCCACTCATTTTCACCTTCTCCTTTTTGTGGTGCACGCCAGGTGTTCGCTGAAATTCCTCAACCAAGTCCACCTCTCTAAATGTCTCGTGCCAATCCTTCTCGCCCTCCTAGACCCTCTGCGGGTGCCCGTGCTGTCAATCGTGAGCGACCACGTTATCCTTGGGATCGCAAACAACTCAACTACTAGCTCTCATTTCTGCTCACGGATGCCTTTGACATTCTACCCACAACTTCATGGGCTGTAGCCGAATTGACTAACCGGCGTCTGCAACACATTTGCACACCCCTTGCCAGGGTTGCCTACCCCCGTGTAGTGCGCCTCTTCTACCAGAATCTCCAATGCCCTGAAGAGCCACCCATTTCTCTCGCTACATCCATTGATGGCACCGCCTATGCTTTCACTATGACCGACATCATTCAGGTTTCTGGTTGCCACATTGAGTGCCCCGATGACATTGTCAATCGTGAGAATCTCCCTTTATATGAGGAGCCGGATACATTAACTGTGGCGCAGATTGCCGCTGCCATTTGCACTATTGACGATCCTACTCGGCCCCGGTCTTTTATCCGCAAAACCAATCTTCCGGAACGCCTATGGTTCATTGACACTGTCTTCAAGCACAATGTCTGCCCTTTGGTGCATAGCACCGAGCTTCGGGGCCTCTTTCTGCAAGCCTTATATGCCATGGACCAAGGCCAATGGTTCTCCATCCCAGAGCTCATTTGGACCACATTTATGAAGTTTTGGCATGATGCTCATAATACACGGGCTCCGCGAGTTGAAAATCGGAAATTGCCTTTGCCGTTTTTCATCACTCGGCTCCTTCAGCACAAGGGTTTCGTTGTTCCTCCCCATGAACCAAGAGGCGACAAAATTAAAATTTTTACCCAGCGCCGGTGGATCAATGTTCTGAGCCATTCTAGTAACCCTCCGCCTCCTGCCCCCCTGTTCATCCACGCTCCACCTCCTCCTCCTTCTGAGGCAGTTTCCACCGCCGCAGCCACTGCGAGGGTAGAGCCTCCGGTCGACTCTCACCAGGACCAGGCTTTCATCCGGGCTTTCCATTGCCGGTATTCATGAGCGACTAGATCGTTTTGAGAATTCTTTGTCCGCGTGCACTCAGACTCTGTGTGAGTCTTCTTCACGTGCTGAAGAAGATCGTCGTCTTGCTGCTGAAGACCGCCGTGTCGCTGCTGAGGACCGTCGTTTGGCTTCCGCTGAACGGCGTAAGACTCAATCTCTCCTCCATTCCATCCTCGCCCGTTTACCTTCTGGACAGTAGCTTGTTGCGAGTGTGGACCTTCTCTTTTTGTTTCATCTGTAACTATTTCTCTTGCATCTTTTGTTTTCCTTTTAAACTGTAAGAATTTGCTATGTATAGGTTGCTCTAGTCGACATGATCCCTGTACAACTCTTTTTTTCATCATGTAAACTCTTTTTGCAATGCAAATTCTTTCTGTTCTGTTAACTTTCGCTACATTCTTTTTCTGTATTTATGCTTGTGCTATTAATGCTGTGTGTGGTTGTTTCTTTTTGTTCTTCATCTTGCTCTCCAGGTTGCGCAGTCCAATTCAAGTTTGGGGGTTTTTGTCTCAAAATGCCGTTCCTCCCCCTGGGTATTGTTGTTCCTTTTATACTCTTTGTCATTTTTGTCTCTAACTTGCATCCATGTCCCACATTGAGGACACTGTGTCGTTTAAGTTTGGAGGTGCATCAAAGCATTCTTGGCATATTTTTGGTTCCATAATTTTTGCTAAGCAATGATAGTATAACTTGACACTTGTCGGAGATGAAACATATGTTTAATACCTTGTGTATAGAAGCAATTGAAATTTTTGAAAATAAAGAAAAATTTGAGTTGAAATGATCATGTAGATTCAAACTAGTCTGTATAAATGTTTCAATTAGATTCTTGCTGGATTTACACTCTTATAAGGTTCACAATGCACAGATGCACATTGGAAACTTAACTGTGAGGCATGCAGCCGATTAACCTTGACCTTGGCCTAGTTAATCTGATTTGATGGACCTAGTTAGAAAGCTTAAAGGACTTAAACATTGCACGGTCATTCAAAAAAAAAATTGTAATAAACATGGTTAGCTGAAGTTCGTAGCCTTTCCAACTCGAGCTATTAAGCCCTTTGGAGTGTCTCTACACTTAACACCATAAAGCCGTCTGGTTTGGGAGTTGTTAGCCTAACGCTTGCTACAAGGGTTGGTTAGAAAGCTTAAGGGACTTTAGCATTGCACAACTATTCTATGTTTCGCTTATGTGTTGAAATAAATTGTTAACAAGCAACAAAAGTTGTCTTGAAAATAAAATCATGCCTTAGGGACTTCATGTAAAAGGGAATTCAATGATTTGAAAACTTGTGCTTTGGAATTGGAAAAGAAAGTAAAAGCCGCATGTTGAGAATCCAATTCACTTTCACTGAAGCTAGAGTTGATTTCCATTCAAGAGATGATAATTGAGTTATTTATATAGACTTTGATGTTGATGCATGTATGTGGAAATGTATTTAGCCAATTTTTGTATCAATGCTTCATATATGCAAGGTAGTTTTCCCAATGACCCCATCTCCAGTTTTTGTCTATTTTAAGTTGTGTTTGAGCTATGTATCTATCTCATTTTACCATGGATGATATTTTTGTAGTAGCATGCCCATGGTTGTCTTTTCATTGAAGTATTCATTATAGTTTTGCTAAGGGACTAGCAAAATGTAAGTTTGGGGGTGTGATAAGCGCCGAATATTGTATATTCAAGCGCCCTAAATTGCATTAACAAAGTCCAGTTTTTAATTATTTTATGTAGATTAACTCCATTTGCATGTTCTTATGCATTTTCAGGTTGAAGTGCAAAAAGGAAGCAAAAATGAGGCCTTGTGGAATTTTGAACAAAAAGGATGCCATTTCTGAATTTCTGGCAGCAGTGATCCTGACTTTTGTCGCCATTTTTGACCTAGCAAACTCAAGAACTAGACTTCCATCATAACATGAAAGATTTAGATCTCTGAATCAGCTTTCCAAATCTTCAAGTGGTTCATCATTCGGAGTTCGGAGCAGAGAGTTATGATCTTCATAACAGAGGTGCGCAGAACTGCCTGGCAGCACTGATGTACTGCCTTTCTCCCCATTTTCGACCAACCAGACTTGAGAATTGGGTCTTCATCAAAACATGAAGTTTTTAAAGCATGAATCAGCTCTCCAAATCTTCAAACAGATCATCATTCGGAGTTCGGGGCACAAAGTTATAGCAGTTTTCCCAAAATAGGTCAGCGCTGAGCAAGAGGAGCATGTTGCACATTGCACTAAGTTAGAGTGCTCGAGATCACCAAGCGTGTGCTCAAAAATCAGGAGGATGCCCTCCGGAAATGGCTCATTTCAGCCCACTTGCACATTGGTTTCCTCAATGCCATCTTCCTTCTTTATGAAGTGGTTGGAGGTGTTCCTTGGAGGAGAGAGAGAGGGTGTTGTTGGTGCATAAAAAGCTACCCAAGGGCCACACATTAGGAATCTTGGATTTTTAGGAAGATAAAGGAGAGAGAAGAGAGCAAGAAGAAGAGGGTTCTTGGAGCAAAAGGAAGGGAGCTCGAAAATGGAGGAAAAGGGCAAGCTTCTTCCTTCTCCTAGCTCACTCATGGGTAACTAAACCTCATCTAGGGAGGTGATGAAGCCTCCCCTTATGTTCATGTTCTAGATTAGGTTCTATTTTGGGGATTATAATGTATAAACTTTGGTCTTTTCATAGTTTAAGAGCTTATTACTTCTTGTAATGAATATTCATGTTTAAATGATTGATGTGAGTTATTTAGCTTGTCTTGATGATTCTTACATTAGTCTTATTGCTTTTATTTTCATAGTGACAATGAAGATATTAACTATGAATGGTTTTCAAGGCATGTTAATTTTGAAGCTTGATATTCCATTGCTTAGGTACCTCCTTTGATGGACTATGCTTGATTCTTACTTTCATGTGCTTCATCATTTGATTGAATGCTTGATGGTCTTTTGCTTAAGTTAATGTATTTGATACTACACCCTAGTCTAGGTAGTCCAAATGTGTTGTCTTTTGATAGACCATTCTTGTTTTAATCTCATGAACTCTTTATTGGTTATGAAGCAACTATGTGTTGCTACATAATTCTCGATCATTGCTTATATAGTGTTTATCCCCAATTTAGTCTTGATTTAGCATGTACTTAGGGCGTAGGTGGATTCACTTCTCTAGTTTCCCCTTTTATTATCTCTAACTCTCATTTACTAGCACTACTATTTTATGCATTCTAAGTTCTAAGTTTAAGTGACAAACAACCAAAACCCTCTATAAACCCCTTATCATTCTAAGAACAATTCTAGACACTTAGGTTGCCATAGACTAGCGCAGTCCTAGTGGTTCGACTTACCCGACCAATAGCCCTATTTTACAATGATTCGTGCTATTGCGAAGGTTGATGTTAGTTGATCGACCGATCAAGACGTTAGGTGGAATGAACCACAATGAATAAATCATGCAAAAATTGTAAAACGTAGGTCGATGCATGCTCATTTCCTACGAGTAGCTTTAAGTTGCTCACCCCAAAGTTACTGGGGCATATTTTCAGGTACAGGAATCAAGGTTGAGATTTCCATTATGCTTGGACGGTTTGTGGACTTGAAGATTTCCATTTTAGTGAAGGTTGGCTTGAAATGCCATATGTAACCTTATTTGTCAAATGTGCATATTTGATGCTAAACTTGTAATGTGTGCCTAAGCACACTTTTTGATTCTCATTTTACGTATATGACATGAGGCTAAGGGCCAAACTTCTTTTGGAATTGCATATATATCGTGGATGTTAATTTTTGACTTAATGAGAATATATGGAAAATCATGCATTTTAGTATGCTATTTTGCACCGGAGTGTGCATTGTGTATGAAATTTGTCCATTAGTATTCATTAATCATGTATGAAGTGTGGCCAAGGGCCAAACGGTATTTTGAAACCATCTCATAGTTTTGAGCTCCAAGTTTTCTTTCTAAATTTCATTTTTGTCATTTTCGCCATTGGGGGGTCGTATTTTGTATCAGCCATATTTTTGAGCCATTGACCATTGTAGCATATCTTATTAGGTAAGTTACGTTTACATGCACGGTCGTTTTCGGGCAAAGCTTCTTCTTTGGTGAAATGAGCCTCTTACGGACTCATTTTGCATTTTTGTTGCATAATCTTACCTAAGGGCATTTTGGGGTTTTTTTTGGGAATTAAATTCTGGTCTCCATATGCTCACTTAGAAACTATGATTTTATGGGGGGTTTCTTCTTCGTGTTTTTCCGGAAAATTTCGTCTTGGCATCAGAAATCATTCCTGAAGTTCAGCATCCTGTTTTTTATTTAGCAGCTTTTTCGACCCTCTGGACCAGATTTCTTGGGAGGGCATTTTGGGAATTTTACAGTGTTTATTTTTTGATTTTCCTTGAGAGATACGTAGAAAACTCGATTTTGAGAGGGGTTTCTTCTTTGTGTTTTTCCAGAAAATGTCATCTAGGGCCTCAAAAACCATTTTTTTTTCCCAGAAAAACCCCTGCTGCTAGGGTTTCTTGCTGCCCATTCTGCCTCCTTTACATCTAAACGGTTAGATGGGGTTTCGTAATCGGTTAGATGAGTGTGGGCAATGTTTTGGTCAAGTTTTTTGGCCTTCTAACCGGTTAGGAAGGTGTGGTAACTGGTTAGATGTTCTTGGGTTGGCAATTTTTGAACGTTTTGCCCCTTCTTCTTCCGATAGCCATATCTTCTTCATCCGGACTCCGAATCAAGTGATTCTCATGTCTAAATTCATTAATTTTTTTATTGTCTTTCCAATGGTGTGTTCGGTAGCACCCACTTTTATGTTGGAAATGACCATTTTTCTCCTATGTACATTCTTGTCAGTTTTTGAAACGTTGCTTCCGCATTTGTTTCCTTTGGGTTTCGTGACCTCATTGAGTGTCACATTGGTGTCTTAGAGACGTATTATATCTCTAGAGACCGTTGTCTTATTTTTTACTTTCGTATTTCGAATCCGTTTTCGGGTTATCTTTCGTTTCATCACTGACGCACCGGGTTAAAAAACTTGGGCCGTCACAAAACCTCATCAATAAACTTTTTACCAAAATTGGTAGTCAATGCAACTCTTCCTTTGCCTTGAAATTGCACCCTTTTGTCATTCCCATACGTACCTAAGACTTTATTGATTCATCAAGTTTAACAAAAATAAATTTATCTCCAGTCATATAGTTACTACAACCACTGTCAAGATACAATATATTTTTTACAGTGGCATTGTGGTAAGATATTGATAGATATTCATCATTAGCATTTTCATCTTCAATTTTTTCTTCATCAGCTCTTTCCTCGTGAAAATTGGCTTGATTTTTAGGATTATACCAATAATACTTTTCATTATGTCCATATTTTTCACAAAAGGAACACTGAGGGATATTAAGATTCTTAATTTTATACCAACAGTCCTGTTCAATATGACCCTTCTTCCTACAATGATAAGAAATATGAATTTCACCATTACCTTTATTGAATTGCCTCCCTTTTCCATTGAATTGATTCCCTCTTTTAGCTTGAAATCCGTAGGTTTTCCTTTTTCCATTTGAGCCTCTTTTAAACTCCAATTTTGATTGGAAAGCCTGCTCCACTTGACTTTCTGTAGACGTTTTCAACCTTTCTTCATGCATTTTTAGTGATCCCATCAATTGAGTAAAAGACAACTTGGATAAATCTTTTGACTCCTCAATTGTAGCTACAACACTATTGAATTTAGGAGCTAGACTTCTCAAGACTTTTTCAATGATTTTTTTATCATTTAAATTTTCACCAAAATATTTTGCTTGATTGAGAATAGAAGTAACTCTAATTAGGTAAGCATGAATTGACTCATAACTTTTCATCATCATAGTTTTAAACTCATGACGGAGAGTCTGTAACCTTAAAGTAATTACCTAACTCAATCCTTTGTACTCATTTTGAAGCAACTCCCATGCTTCCTTGGAAGTTTTGGCTCCCATTATTCTTGAAAAAATAGTGTTGTCCAATCCTTGTTGAATACAGGACAAGGCATTGTCATCTGTCTTCTTGTTTTCTTTCAATGATGTTCTTTGTGCAACAGTAACTCTCTCTTCCTGATTATCATTTTTTGCATAACTGTTTTCCCATAAATCAAGAGAAATAATAATTATTTTCATTTTAATACTCCAAAATTGATAATTTTCACCTTTAAAAGTAGGAACAATTGGATGAAAGTTGTTGTTACTTTTTACAGTTATCATTTTTTTACCTAACCTTTTGTCACTTTGTAGCGCAGTTAATCATTGACTACTTTGATACCACTCTATTAGCCTTTTTGGCTATAATAATGAAGCAACGCGTAACAATAGAAAAAAGAAAATATACGTAAAAGGGAAATTACATAGATTATTTTAATTTAGGATAGATATTACCATCATTCAAACTCCAACAACCTAACCCTATCAACTATTTTATTTAAATTCAAAAACCTAAGTGACAAGATAACATTGACGTGATATCACTGAAGTAAAATTTGAATTAACTTCTAACACCTTTGTCTTAAAAGTAAAGTAGAATAATATTAAAATGAAATTTTGTTTTGTTTGGTTTGAACCTTTTGATGGAGAGAGAGATGAAGAGAGCGTGAGAGTTAGAAATGTGATTCATCCAAAAAAAAAAAAAAAAAAAAAAATTGGTTCATTTAAAATTTTGAACAGGTGTTTAAATTTAATTGAGGCACATCAGCGGTGAGGATTAAGTTTGTCCTCCTAAGGGACGATCCAAGTATTGTCCAAAAAAAATTAGAAACCAAGTTTCAAAAGGATAAAATAGGCATATTTTGAAGTTATTGTTATGAATATTTTAATAAAAATTTAATTATTATGATTGTGGAGGGAACCCCTCCAATAAGAATCGTCCACGTCATTTAAATAAAGTATAACCTTATTAGTTCTCCAATAACCCATCAAAGCCCAATTTGATCAAGCCTAAGTAAAGTCAATATCGATCCAAGGATGTTAATGTTAACCTTTCGGCCTACTAAAAAGCCCATCCAGCCCATTGACATTATAATCCAAGTCCATCAGATTAATCAAATCCTACTATACAAAAGATCCTTCAAGGAAGTTCTGTGTGGGATCAATCCTGTGTAGTAAAGAATCTTATATGGAAATAAGCTCTGCATGGGAAAAGTCTTGCGTGGAAAGAATTATAGAAGGAAAAAACCTTTTAGGTAAAGAATTATATATGGAATGAATTGGAGGACAAGCAGAGCGAATCTTACCATAATTCCACCATCTTTTGTATATAAATAGAGGCTTAGACCTCCAATAAAGATCATCGAGCATTACAAGCTTTTCTCTGAATTGTTCTTGTTATTAATTATTCTTTATTTGAGTGAGTTGTATTTATTCTTTTGGCTTTTTAGTTAAACAAATTATTTGCACTTACACTTTGGCACCGTCTGTGGAAAACATATAGAAATATACCCCCACGAGTGATTTGAAATCTTTTATGGTATTACGATCCGGGATGTCAATCGGAGGATCCGCAACCGTAGTTGATCAACAGATGGAACTAATGCAAAAGATGGAAAAGAGTTCTTGCAGTAGTTTGAGACCCTCCGTCAAGCAAACGAGGCCAGTACGGCTCAGATTGAGTTGCTTCAGCAAAAGAACGATGCTCTCTAGAATGCCATGGCACAGATAACACCACCACCACCACCACCAGTCAATGTAGCGGGTGCTCCCCCCAACCACAATGTTCCTCTTGTTGATGAAGCTCAAGTCAATGAGAGTCGGCAGGAGCAGAGGGCGAGAACCGAGGCGGTAGCTTCGGACAACCACCCTCATCGTACACAAAACGAACAGGCCAAATCCAGCCGCAAACTCACAGTATAGACAAATGGTGTTCGAGATGGTGTCCAGGAAGTCTTTGATGAAAAGAAGCTCCTGAGGATTCAGACACCTGCCTAGATGGCCGGGGAGGATAAGGCTTCTCTAGTGAAGACTCCATTCACTAATTATATATACTATGTCAACAGACCTAAAAAATTCACCATGCCGGCCTTTGCTCAGTTCGACGGCACAGGAGATCCTTCCTATCACCTCGATCACTACTCTCAGAAGATGGCCCTGGATAACCACAACGATGTGTTTATGTGCAAGGCTTTCCTAACTAGTCTGACAAGAGTTGCACTGAAATGGTTCAAGAATAGGCCACACAAGTCCATCCCGAAGTACGAAATTCTGTGCGTCATGTTCCTAGCACAATACTATGGTAATAAGAAGCAAAAAAATACAATCGCTAGTCCCTTCACTATAAGATAGAAGAGAGGAAAAACATTACAGGATTTCCTGTCCAGGTACAACATGGAGGCTTCGAAGACAGCAGATTGTCACCCTAAGACTGCTGTAGAAACATTCAAGATCAATATGATCTAAGGAACTAATTTCCATACCTTTTTAGTCAAATACTCTCCTCCGGACATGCAGACTCTCAATGCTAGGGCATAAATTTACATTCGACATGAGGAGAATGTAGCCCACTGAGCACAACATGCCACCCTTGCCACGGTAGAAAATAAGCTGCGGGAAAAAGCTTTGAGTTTAAAAAGTCAAAGAAACCAATATGCCTTTGCACCAGTTGCCCAAATACCTAAGAAAAGGCAAAAGACTGGGGAGAGGATAACACCTCTCCGTACCACATTGGCTCAATTATTCCAGGTGAACAAAGTAAAATTCACAGTCCCTCAACCAATGCTACAACCCCTAGAGCAGAGGGACAAAAGCAAACAATGTGCCTACTATAGGGATTATGGGCATACAACTAATCAATGCAGATCCCTTTGGCGACAGGTAGAAAACATGATAGCCAGAGGAGACCTAGTAGATTGTCTCTGGCCGAAGGAGTATACAAGGCCTAGGGAAGTTAATCCTTGGAAAGTGGAAGGTAGTCAAGTAAAGCTCATTCATGCAATACATGGAAAATTAGAGGAAGACCAAGAGTCAGAAGAGGTGTACTACTCCAGATTGAGGGTTGTTCATAAGCTAAGGAAGTTGTCCTCATTAAATACCATCACTTTGGGCAGTATTAGTATCGAATTCGGAGAGGAAGATTTATCCAGAATGCAACTTCCCCATGAAGATCCACTCGTTATTAGTCTTCTGGTAGTAAACTGCATGATTAAAAGAGTCTTAGTGGACCCTGGCAGCAGTGCCAATATTATAACAAAGGCAGTCTTTGAGCAGTTAAAAATCCCATCATCATCAATCCGAGCCACTTCTAGTCCTTTGATGGGATTCAGTGGAACAAAAGTAGACCCTGTTGGGGTAATCGATTTATCAGTCACTGCTGCGAAAAGGACATTGAAAGAAAACTTTGTTTTGACAGAAATACATCTTTCTTACAATCTTATTATGGGAAGAGGTTGGATTCACTGAATGAATAGAGTGCCGTCTACTCTATATCAGGTGATGCGATGCTTATCTCCAGATGGAAAAGAAGTCATTAGCCTTTGGGGAGATCAATTTGCTACAAAAGAGTGTTACATGTTGACATTAAAGTAAGCAAAGAAAGGAGTTAAGATATCCAAACCAGATACAGCCCCTGAAGGTGTTGCAAAATAGCAATTACAAAGCCTTCTGCCAAAGTATTCAGAAGCAGAGGTAGAAACAGCAAAACCCATCAAGGAATCTCTTGAAGCTGTGGAAGTTATCCTTGGTAATTCATAGAAATTCACTAATATGGGTTCGTCCCCCTCAGCCGAAGAGAGGGAGGTGTTAATTGATGTCATCCGAAGAAATGCAGATACATTCGCATGGATCCATTCGGACATGCCAGGGATCAACCCTTTGGTATCATGCCATAACCTAAAGGTGGATCCTTCATACAAACCAGTCACACAAAAACGTAGGAGGTTCGCTCTTAAAAGAAATCGAATCATTGCTAAAGAAATAGACAAGTTGTTTCAATCGGGCTTCATCAGGGAAGTGCATTATCCACAGTGGCTTTCGAACGTAGTGGTAGTCTAAAAGAAGAATGGAAAGTGGAGGGTATGTATAGATTTCACCAATCTCAACAAGGCTTCTCCCAAAGATAAATCATATGGTAGATCCTACCACAAGCTATGAGAGACTAACATTCCTCGATGTGTACTTCGGATATAATCAAATTCCCATGAATCCAGAGGATGAAGAAAAAACATCCTTCATCATAGATAAGGGAACTTATTGTTACAAAGTTATGCCCTTCGGACTTAAGAACGCCATGGCAACTTACCAGTGCCTTGTCAACAAAATCTTCGATCAGATATTGGGCAAGGCAGTCGAGGCTTATATCGATAACATGTGGTCAAAAGTGAGAAGAAGGAAGATCACCCCAGGCACCTCTAAGAAGTCTTTGACACTTTAAGAAAGTAAAATATGAGGTTGAGTCTCTCAAAGTGTTCCTTTGCAGTTTCTTCAGGATAATTCATCAGCCATATTGTCAACAAAAGAGGGATAGAGGTAAGCTCGGCTTAGGCCCAGGCCCTAGTACAGAATTAAGAGCCAAAAACTCGAAGAGAAATGCAGATCTTAACTGGCAGAATAGCAGCTCTCATTCACTTCATAACCCGATTGTCTGATAAGTGTAAACCTTTCTTTGATGCTATACACTCGAAGAATAAAGACATATAGGGACCTCAACAGCAGGAAGCTCTTGCTAGACTAAAGTATTAAATGACTAAACCCCCTATTTTATGTGCCTCGAAGCCTGAAGAAGTCCTCACAATGTATTTAGCAATTTTTGACACAACCACAAGTGTAGTTCTGATTTGAGGGGAAGGAGGGAATCAGCATCCAGTCTTCTACACAAGCAAGACAATGATGAATGCCGAAACAAGGTATAACAACGCAGAAAAGATCATACTAGCCCTAGTATATTCAAAGAAAAAGCTTCGGCACTACTTCGAATCTCATCGTATAGTGGTCCTCATAAATTATCCTATGCGAGCCATCCTCTCTAAGCCAGATTTGTCAAGAAGAATTACAAAATGGGCAATCAAGCTTAGTTCTTTTGACATAGCCTATGAGTCGAAGGTGTTACACAAAGGACAAGCGATGGCAGATTTCCTCCTAGAGTATGAAGACAAGCCCGAAGAGCTAGAACTCCCAGAACCACAGTGGGAACTCCATGTTGATGGTTCCTCGAACTTGAATAATGCAGGGGCAGGGATCATCATCATAACTCCAGAAGGAACAAAGTTACAACAATCAATCCATTTGGGTTTTCCCGCCACTAACAATGAGGCCGAATATCAAGCCTTGCTAGCTAGGCTTCGGCTGGCAAGCCAATTCTAGGTAAAGTATCTAAAAGTTTTTAGTGACTTACAACTCATTCTGAATTAAGTAACTGGAAAGTATTAACTAAATGAAGAAAGAATGAGGGCATGGATTCGATCAAATAGAATTTCACTAAGTACCAAGAGAAAAGAATTCTGAAGCAGACAGACTAGCTACAACAGCTTCCTCTTTGGATGAAGATTTAATCTAGGTCATGCCTATTGACACCCTGGAAGAACCTAGTTTAGGACCTCAACTGCAGGTAATGGTAATCCCAAAGATTCTAAGGGAGCCGAGCTGGATGGATTCACTAGAAAGCTATCTTAAAAATAGAATCCTTCAGAATCAAAAGGATGAGGCCAAAAAAGTAAGGTTTACAGTAGCCAAATACTCCATCATTAATAACCGATTATACCAAAAGTCATTCTCAGGCCCGTATTTGAAGTTCTTAACTCCCACGGAGTCACTGGAGGTATTAAAGCAGGTACATGATAGGGATTGCGGCAACCACTCTGGTCGAAGAGCCCTCGCCCATAAAATTTTAACTTAAGGCTATTTCTGTCCATACTTAGCCAAAAACACCGAGGAATATGCTAGGAGGTTCGACAAATGTCAACGTTATGGCCCAATGAAGCATCAACCGGCTGAAGATCTACAAACAATGGCAAATCCATGGCCATTCGGTCACTGGGGAATAGATGTGGTAGGTCATCTACCCAAGACTCTAGAGCAAAAGGAATACGTGTTATTGGCCATGGATTATTTCACAAAATGGGTAGAAGCAAAGGCCAATTCAAGTGTGACTCACAAACAAGTGAAAAGCTTTTTGTGAAATAATATAATCTGCAAATTTGGAGTACCGAAGGTTATCATGATAGACAACAGAAAGAACATGGATAACCGGAGCACAAGGAAGTTCTTTACCGAGCATGGAATCAGACAGAAGTTAGCTGTAGTAAGCCATCCACGGGGGAATGGATAGGCTAAGATAAATAATCGGACCATCTTCGACTGTCTGAAGAAGAAATTGGAAAAACTCATGTCTAAGTGGTACGAGAATCTTCCCAATGTGCTCTGGGCTTATCGAACCACTCCGCAAAGACCGACAGGGGAGAGTCCCTTTACAATGGGTTATGGGTCTGAAGCTGTCATCCCAACAGAATCAGCAATCCCAACTCTTCAGACACACTTGTTACTCGAAGGGAATATTGATCAATAGCTAGAACACAGCCTTAACCTCTTGGAAGAAAAAAGGGATGCTGCGATAGTTCAACTTGCTTCATATCAACAGCAGTTGCGAGATAGTTACAATAAGTGGGTTAGGTTCAGAAGCTTTGTAGTGGGAGATTAAGTGCTAAAGCAAGAGACAACACACGTAAAGAAATTATAACCCAATTGGATTAGACCCTATCGAGTTACAAAAGTAGTTGGGAAAGGCACTTATAGGCTAGCTGAAGCTGATGGGCGAGTGATTGCACGCCCATGGAATGTAATACACCTCAAAAAGTACTACTATTAGAAAATTTCATCAATTTTTCTATGTTCCTTTATACGAATAAGGCTGTTTACGGCCCATATAATAAAATTTCTTATTTACTACATCTTTTTACATCCTCTTTTGTAAATTTATGATGTAATGATGCTTTAAAAGATGGAGAACGTTGGATACATGAGTGATCAATAGTGCCGTGTTTCCAACTATCTTCATTACAATATGAGGTCATTCCCACCCACATAAATATATGGATATTTTTGGTGTTTTATATTCGATGTGGGATATTTATTTCTTAATTCACTAGTTTTTCTTTCGTAATAAGGGGCAAAACTAGTACCCTAAATAGATATTACGAAAGAATAATTTATCTCTTTTAAAACAATAATATGTATAAATGTTGTCACATATTTATCTCTTTTAAAACAAGAATATGTATAAATATTATCTCACATCGATAAAAAAAAAAAAAAAACTTTAAACATTCCTTTATATAAGGAAAAATTAAAGTATGCAAGCATATTGCAAAGTAGGCCTATTGGTAACAAAAGCGGCCGAACACGGATTGTGTTTAAGCCCTAGTACCAGTGGACACTTTTTGCAATAATCATCTCTTTTTTAAGCGCAAAATATTTAGCCCAAAACTTGACTCTTTTTGTATCCCACATCGACTAAAAATAAAAAAAAGTGTATAGTTAATATAACCATGGCTCACCACAGCTAGATGCCACGAAGAGAGTCTCCGTGGAATAGAGTTTGCCAAACAAACGAATAGGAGACTTCCTAGTCACGGTTACTCTTTTTCGTGGCCTCCTACCATTTTTAAATCTTCAGCCTCCAGAGTTCAGAGAATTACTCTAGAGACGCGGCCTCTTCTTAACTAAGGCTTCGGACCCCAAGAGTCCGAAGTTATCAATAATTTCCTCTAAGGCATATCCCATTGCCGAGGAACTTCAAGCTTTGGATCTCGATAATCTGAAGATACTAAACAATTCCTCTAAGGCATATACCATTGCCGAGGAACTGCAAGCCTCAAATCTTAAGAGTTCGAAGGTATTAAATAATTTCCTCTAAGGCAAATCCCATTGCCCAGGAACTTCAAGCTTCATATCTTGATAATCCAAAAATACTAAACAATTCATCTAAGGTATATACCATTGCCGAGGAATTGCAAGCCTTGGATCTTAAGAGTCCGAAGGTATTAAATAATTTCCTCTAAGGCAAACACTATTGCCAAAGAAATCCATGCTTCGGACCCCAAGAGTCCAAAGTTATCAAAATATTCTTCTAAGGCATATACAACTACCGAGGAACTTAAAACTTCAGACCTCAAGAGTCTGAAGATATACAAATGCATCTAAACCCGAATGGGGGCAAATATTATTTATGGATGTCCTACTCTCAGGCCCCAATTCTTGGCCTAACAGTGCTAGGCCCATTAAAAAGTTGTCCCACATCAAAAACAAACAAGAAAAAGGAATGCTATATATGGTTGCATCCCATAATTGTTGACAACCAAGAAAGGTTCTCCCTGATAAATAGATCTTCAAGCGAAATTCTTCAATCAGAGACCAACATATGAAGGGAAACTCTTTCTTGAGCCTATTTTTCAACAAATCCTCGGACCACAACGATTCTGAGGGTTTCAAGAGCAAAATTTCCCCCAAGGCATAAAACAATTGCTGAAGAATAATAATCTTCGGACCTCAAGAATCCGAAGGCTTATAGTCTTACAGAAATTAGGTATAAGCCCAAGTGGAGGCAAATATCCTTCACTCGGCGCCGTACTTTTAAGACCAATGTATTTGGCCAAGATAGTATTAAGCCTATAAGTAATCTATCCCACATCGAAAAAATACAAGAACAAGAAAGCACTAATATTATCATGTCATAAGCTGACACTCAACAAGAAGGGTTCCCTTAATAAGAAAATCACTGAGTGAAATAATAATCTTCAGTTTGTGACTCAATTATCATGGGATCTCTCTTCTTGTTACCTTTTTTTTTTTTATATCTTCGGACCATAACAAGTCCGAAGGCCCCAAGGGGAACAAATTTTTCTCTAAGGCATGAAAGATTGCCGAAAAGAAGCATACAACTTTGAAATACTCAAAGGTATAGAAATTCTTCAAAAAAATATATATACATAAATGCAAGGAATAAGCAAGTTAAAAGTAGACATAGCCCAAAAAATATTGTTCAGAAAACCATTGGTTCAGATAAATATTATAGAATATGAATTCATTTCCTTTTGGGATCAAAAGGAGCTGAAGCGAAGGCATCAACCACATTTGTACCTAAGGTTGTAGCAGGAGCAATTGAGGAACTTAAAGCTAGAAGATCCCTTTGATGACTCTTCACCATCTCAACAAATAAAACTTCAGCCTCTTGGGCCTTTAGACCCTCAGCATAAGGGAAGGTCACCTCCATGTCTTTGTCGAAAGCATTCGGCTCCTTCTGCTTATCA
Source organism: Cornus florida (assembly GCF_030987335.1). Taxonomy (NCBI): domain Eukaryota; kingdom Viridiplantae; phylum Streptophyta; class Magnoliopsida; order Cornales; family Cornaceae; genus Cornus; species Cornus florida. Next base: position 51,202,935 of record NW_026775574.1, on the reverse strand, counting down.
CCTACACCTTAAGCAAAACCAAACCGGAAAGCCCTTGCACTAGAAAAGCATACCAATGTAGAGTAGCACTCCTGTATCTGTTTCCCAGCAGTTATACAGGTATTAATCGCATCTCTCCAGCGTAGGTTCTCAGTTTCTAGTTCCTTCACCTTGGCTTCAGAAGCTGCAAGATGACCCTTGTATACATCTTTTGCGTCATAGCACATTAAAAAGTTTCTTTTCAGTAAAAGCAAGATTATTCTCCATTTTTTGAATAGATAGAGATTGTGCCTCAGCAGTCGCACATAAAGCCATTGTGTGGTACAGACTCTACAGGATAATTAGGATATAAGTAGAAGCATAATTACAAATACAAGGAAGAATGGGACAAAGTGGTAAACTGAACCTCTATAGCACGGATAGGGGTAGACGGAAGGAGCTAATCCAAGCCTATATTGCTCATCAATTCTTCATCCTTGGGTAGCCACATCCCACGAACAACTGTCAGTGCAGTAGAAGGATCAATGACTATAGAATCCCCGGAATGAAGAACTGATTTGTCAGCCCTAAAGAAAGTTGGTTTCCAAGCTTCCCCTTTATTTGCCAAAACAAAAGCCCAAACTTCCTTTTCAGGCTCCACCTCTGCGTCTTTCTTTCCTTTGTTCTTGCCAAGGTCAGTATATTTGCCTTTGGTAGACGAATGAGGATTCTTATTAGCTTTTTTCCTTAAAGGAAGTCCATTAACTGTCTTCTCCTGCTCAATAGAGCACACAACTATAAGATGCTCGTTCCCTACAGCCTTCTTCTTCTCTTCATTATTTAAAGGAAAACTGTCAAAAAAAGGAAGTGACAAATCCATGAGATCGGCTACTACAACACTAGATACAAGCTCCTTTAGGTTGGATGAAGAAAGGAGGTTTTCTGCAGAAGGAGGATTGTTCCAAACTTGTTCCTCGAAGAAATCAAGCCTTTTCCTAGCTACAGAAGATGGGAACGTTGCTGAAAAAACACCAAGAAATTCATAAATACAACAAAAAATTAAAACCTGATATGGGAAGCAACCAGAGCATTTTTAATGAAAGGGAGATAAATCTATACCTAATATCCCAAATTTGCGAGAATTAGGAAGTTTGTTTGGTTGAGACATAGACCAAATCCCCCTAACAATAATCATCTTTTCTTTTCATCTCTTTTCGGAAGAAGAGAGGTCTGTACATATCCTCTATTAAAGAGAAGAAGTGAAATAATAACAGCCAAGCTCGGTCTAATGTCTGGAAATAGTATAAGTGATTAATAAGTCAGCGAGAGTCAATTCAAGACTCTCTAACCTTCGGCGTATAAGAAGAGACAATATTATCCTAAGAAAGTTAGGGTTTACTTGAAGAGGGGCAACACCTAACTTATTCAGATGGCTAATAGATAAAAATAATTCATTTTCACCCACTCCTTCACCAGAACTGAAATCGGCATTATTTGGGTATTCAGCAATCTCTACCCCCTTGGGGATCTTAAACTCTTTCATTACGGAATCAATGGTGAACTTGATACGCTGGACTGACAAAATCATCTCTCTTTCCTTTTTTATAAAAATATTATTCAATCCATAAGTGGATACCTCTGCTTAAGGTAGAGAATCATCCACTCGCACAAAAAAATTATCTATGACTTCAAGGGAGTTAGAAACCCTAAAAGAAGGGACTCTAAGGAGGATAGAAGATAACGAAGGTATGGTTTCAGAATCCATAATCTCTATAAGGTCCTGAGTGAAGGAAGTACTCATGGTATAAAATGAGTAAGGAAAATGAAGAATTAACCTGGTATCACGACGGGGCAATGAACTGAATGAAGACAGAAGCAAACCTTAAAGGAATTCTTTGGTCAGAATGTCAATGGTCACATCTCAAACTGCTTCTTACAAAATTGGCAACCGTGCAAATTCAATTCCCTTCTAATTAGGAGCCGTAGTTCAATTTAGGAAGGAATTAGGGGCAAAGTGTGGAGGGAAAATCTCCCTCCAATAAGAATCGTCCATGTCATTTAAATAAATTATAACCTTATTGGTTCTCTAATAACCTATCAAAGCCCAATCTTGATCAAGCTCAAGTAAAGTCAATATCGATCCAAGGATGTTAATGTTAACTTCTCGGCCTACTAAAAACCCCATCTGGCCCGTTGAAATTATAATCCAAGTCCATCAGATTAATCAAATCCTTCTTTACAAAGGATCCTTCAAGGAAGTTCTGCGTGGGATCAATCCTGCATAGTAAAGAATCCTATAAGGAAAGAAGCTCTGCATGGGAAAAGTCTTGCGTGAAAAGAATTATAGAAGGAAAAAACCTTGTAGGTAAAGAATTATATATGGAATGAATTGGAGGGCAAGCAGAGCGAATCCTACCATAATTCCACCATCTTTTTGTATATAAATAGAGGCTTAGACCTCCAATAAAGATCATTGAGTATTATAAGCTTTTCTCTGAATTGTTCTTGTTATTAATTATTCTTTATTTGAGTGGGTTATATTTATTCTTTTGGCTTTTTAGTTAAACGAATTATTTGCACATACAATGATGATTTAATATATATATTATTATGGTAACTAAATTATATTTAAGGGGTATATTATTTTAATAACTATCATTATATTACCTTAGCAGTTACATCTTTACTCTCTGTATGTACTACTTATATTGTGATGGCCCAAGTTTTTCAACCCGGTGCGTTAGTGATGAACCAAAAGTTAACCCGATAACGGATCCAAAATGCGGAAGCAAAAGATAAAACCAAAGTCTTTAGAGATATAGATCATCCCCAAGACACCATTGTGACCTTCCATGAAGTCACGGAACTCAAAGAAATAACTGGAAGCGAAATCTAAAATGAAAAGGTCAAATGGTACCCTATAGCACCAATGATGACCAAAGGAACAAGATCTAGTTCAAACTACACCAGGTGCGCCATTAAATGGTTTAGAAAAGATAGACAAGGTCCTATGGGGACGAACAAACGGAGTTAACCTGTCTAGGCAACAAACCAAACAAAACCCACATGACAGCATCATTTCAGTCATCCGAAATGATGCTTTGGTCGACTAAAGTGAGTAGAGAAAAAGAAGGGAATGAGCCTTTATTTCGGTCGACCGAAATGATAAACAGGTCGACCGGTTTGTGGCTCAGAATGAAAAATGGTTACTGGAATTGGACTTTATTGTTCAATTGAAATTCAAAACATGTACCAGTCGACCGAAACAAGCCACTGGTCGACCGAAACAGGTCGAAAATGTGAAGAATGAACCTGCTATGCCCCAAAAATGAAGAGAAGTTCCTAAGTCTCATTTGCATCCCTCATAGCATGATCAATGTATATTATATGCAAATGTGTGATGATGTGAACATCACACAAGTGTAATATGACATTTAAAACATGCTACAATGGCCCATGGCCTTATTACAATTCATTTACGAAATTTGACATGTCAAACCTCCAAAGTTGATAAAAATACCTCTTTAAACAAAATATGGCGCCAAATGAGTACAAGTGCTAAGTCATACATATAAAATGAAAGTGAAAAGGTGTGCTTAGGCACACATTACATATTTAGAATAAAAATGCAAGTTTTGACATATAAGCTACAAAATGACATTTCATGCTAACTGCATGAAATGAAAATTTAAAAGCTATAAGTCATCCAAGGAATGTTGAGTATCACGAACTAAGCCTTCTTACCTGAAACAAATCCCCAGTAACTTCGGGGTGAGTAACATAAAGCTACTCGTAGGAGGTGAGTATGCAAAGACCTAAAGTTTTACAAGTTTGCATAAATTAATCATCGTGGTTCATTCCACCTAGCGTCTATGTCAAAGGTGAGACTCAGGGAGTATCCTAAGCTACCTTAGAACATTTCTAGCATAAATCACATCATTCATGCAATTCAAACAATATAGAAGCATGCTATACAAAACAACAAGATATAGATTCTCAAAGTCATCAACTTGAAATCTAAAATACGAAAATGACAAAAGTGGGTCATGTCACCTAACATCTATGTTCCAAATGAATCTATAGGATCATTCCTAAGTTACATTTGAACAACAAAACACATTCACAATATCTAAGCAATTTAACCAATATAGAAACATACTATACAAAACAACAAGCTATAGATACTCTGATCGGTTGATCAACTATACATCAACCTTCGCAATAGCACGAATCATTGTAAAATAGGGCTATTGGTCGGGTAAGTCGAACCACTGGGACTGCGCTAGTCTTAAGGCAACCTAAGTATCTAGAGTTATTTAAGAATGATAAGGTGTAATAAGGAGTTGTTGATTGGTTTGTCACTAAGCTAGTAATTGAAGTGTGCATAAAACAAGAATGCTAGTAAATGTAAAGGAAGGAGATCTAGGTAGAGAGGGCTAGGGAAGTGAATCCACTACCTATCCATAAGCATGTTAATACATGATTTACTTGGGGAATAATATATACACATAACCATGAAATGCAACAAAATAAAATTGTTACATTACCTTCAAGAATTTTTATGAAATCAATAGGCAAGAATAACTTATCAAAGTATTGCATGTTTTGGTTACCTAAACTAGGTTGCAACCTTAGACATACTCACTAAGCATAGAGTTATCAAGCCCTTAATCACATAGTAGAAGCACATGACATTAGGAATCAAGAATAATCTATCAAAAGAGAACCCTAAGCTATAGACTATCAAATTTCCCAAGCATCATGCCAATAAAAACATTTCCATAAACTCATCTTCATTGTCACTATGAAAATGGAAGCAAAATAATCATAAGAGGAAACAATCTTAAGACAAGATCTTAAACTCAAAATGATCATTAATAGACATTGAAGCTCTCACATCAAATAAAGCTCTAGTTCCTGGAAAGGTCATATATATACATTACATCCCCAAATGTAAATCAAAAATAAGACATGCTTACAAGAAGGAGTTTCATCACCTCCCTAGAAGGGAGTTAGTTACCCATTGCCAAGCTAGAAGAAGGAAGAAGCTCCATCTTCATGGCCATTTTCGTGCAACCTCCTTGGAGCTTCAAGAACACCTTTCTTGCTCTCTTCTCTCTCCTCTAATCTTGTAAAAATGTAGGATTATGAAATGTGTGGCTCTTATCCCTCTTATCTACCACCAAACTAGGCTCTCTCTCTCCTCCAAAAACATCCCCAACCACCTCATAAAAGAGGGCCATCCAAAATTGGAAATTTCAGAGCACAAGTGGGCTATCTCGTGGAGCAAACTGCCCAAATTTCGAGTGCTCAAAATAGGGCCTCGAGCACTCGAATTTAGTGTAAAAACCTCCATGCTTCACTTGCTCCTCCCAGACCTACTTTGATGAAATGGCCATAACTTTGCGCTCCGAACTCTAAATGACGAACTGTTTAAAGATTTGGAGAGCTGATTCAGAGCTTTAAAAACTTCATGTTTTGATGAAGACCCAAATCTGAAGTCTGGTTGGTCGAAAATGGGGAGAAAGGCAGTACTTCAGTGCTGCCAAGCAGTTCTGCGCACCTCTGGTAACAAGGCCATAACTCTCTGCTCCGAGCTCCGAATGATGAACCGTTTGAAGATTTAGAAAGCCAATTCAGAGCTCTAAATCTTTCATGTTATGATGGAAGTCCAGTTCTCGAGCTTTCTGGGTCAAAATGGCAAGCAAAGTCCTGACTCCACTGCTGATCTCGTGAAGCAATCTGCCCTAATTTCGAGCACTCGAAATAAGGCCTCGAGCACTCCAAAATTGGCCAGAATGCCTTATGCTTGGTTTGCTCCGCCCGGACCTACTTTGGTAAAACGGCCATAACTTTGCGCTCTGAACTCCAAATGATGAATCGTTTGAAGATTTGGAAAGCTAATTCAGAGCTCTAAAAACTTCATGTTTTGGTGGAGATCCAATTCTCAAGGATGGTTGGTCAAAATTGAAGAGAAAGGCAGAAATTCATTGCTGCCAGGCAGTTCTGAGCACCTATGATAAGAAGATCATAACTCTCTGCTCCGAACTCCGAATGACGAACTGCTTGAAGATTTGGAAAGCTGATTCAGAGTGATAAATATGTCATGTTATGAGGGAAGTCCAGTTCTCAAGTTTTCAAGGTCAAAATGGCGAGCAAAATCCAGGTTCCACTGCTGCCAGAAATTCAGCATTGTGACCTTTGATGTTCAAAACTCCACAAAGCATCCTTCTTGCTTCTTTTTGGCCAATGAACCTGAAAATATGCAAAAACATGCATATGAAGGTAATCTACATAATTAAACAAATAATGGACTTAAATAATGCAATTAAGGGCGCCTGAATATGCAATATTCGGCGCTTATCACACCCCCAAACTTATATTTTACTAGTCCCTTAGCAAAACCAAAATGAATACTTCAATGAAAATACAACCATGGGCATGCTACCACAAAAATATCATCCATGGTGAAATGAAGTGCAAACATAGCTCAAATACAATTTCAAACAACAAAGAACTGGAGATGGGGTCATTGGGAAGATTACCTTGCATATATGAAGCATTGATACTAAAATTGGCTAAATACATTTCCACATACATGCATCAATATCATCGTCCATATAAATAACTCAATTGTCATCTCTTAAATGGAAATCAACTCTACTTCAGTGAAAGTGAATTGGATTCTCAACATGCGGCTTTTACTTTCTTTTCCAATTCCAAGGCACAAGTTTTCAAATCAATGAATTCCCCTTTACATGAAGTCCCTAAGGCATGATTTTATTTTCAAGACAACTTTTGTTGCCTGTTAACAATTTATTGTAACTCATAAGCGAAACATAGAATGGTTGTGCAATGCTAAAGTCCCTTAAGCTTTCTAACCAACCTATGTTGCAAGCGTTAGGCCAACAACTCCCAAACCATATGGCTTTAGGGTGTTAAGTGTAGAGACACTCCAAAGGGCTTAATAGCTCAAGTTGGAAAGGCTACGAACTCTAGCGAACCATGTTTATTACAATTTTTTTGAATGACCGTGCAATGTTTAAGTTCTTTAAGCTTTCTAACCAACCCTTGTAGCAAGCATTAGGCCAACAACTCCCAAACCAGACGGCTTTAGGGTGCTAAGTGTAGAGACACTCCTAGGGCTTAATAGCTCGAGTTGGAAAGGCTACGAACGTCAACTGGTCATTTTTTTCTTTCTTTCTCAGTTTTTTTTTTTTTTTTTTTTTTTTTTTTTTTTTTTTTTTTCAACTTAAATCATGCCAAAGATATTCATCTATCAGGTTCATCAAATCAGATTAACTAGGCCAAGGTCAAGGTTGATCAAGTTGCATGCCTCACAGTTAAGTTTCCAATGTGCATCTGTGCATTGTGAAGCTTAAAAGAGTGTCAAATCCAGCGAGAATTTAATTGAGACATTTATACAGACTAATTTGAATCTACATGATCATTTCAACTCAAATTTTTCTTTATTTTCAAAAATTTCAATTGCTTCTATACACAAGGTATTAAACATATGTTTCATCTCCGACAAGTGTCAAGTTATACTATCATTGCTTAGCAAAAATTATGAAACCAAAAATGCATAAATGCACCCCCAAACTTGAATAACACATTGTCCTCAAGGTGTGAAGACAAGCATACCAAAATAAGAGCAAAAAAGGGGGGAAAAGAACAATAATACCAAGTGGAGTGACGACGACGTAGATGTTCAGCTATGTGAGTGCGCAAAAGCGTCCCCCAAACTTGGACAGGAAGACCTGTTAAAACACAACTACTATACACAAGTAAAAGCATAGGCTTTTAAGAAAAACAGTCACATATATATAGATTTTTTTTTAATTTTAAAATTTAGCTTCTTTTTTTTTTTTTTTTTTTTTTTTGGTTGGCATGAAGGCATGGCTCGGGTGGAGAGAGAGAAGGTTTGTGGGTGATGGTGAGGTGGTGTTGGAGTGAGGAAGATGAAGTATTGTGAGGTGGTGGGGTTGTGGTTGCAGTCGAAGTTGAGTGGGGGTTGCAGGGGTTGGTTTGGTGCATGGTGTAAATGGTTGGGTGGTGAGGAAGGTGCTGAGAGAGAAATGGTTAGGTTGCTTGGTGGAAACTGAGAGGAAGGGGGTGTGAGGTTGGTTGGTGTGATGCTGTGCATGGCTTGCAAGCACGGTTGCTTGCTTGCATGGTGAAGTGGAAAAATGCCAAGAGAAGGTTGCATGGTTGTTGACTTGGGTGAGAAAGAGATTTTGAGCACTCGAAATGGGATTTCGAGTGCTCGATTTGAACACAGAGAGTTCGGTATGTTGGGTTGCAGTGGGATAGCAGCTACGAGCACTCGAAGCTTGGCCTTCGAGTGCTCGAATTGGAGATAGTGGTTGCGGGATGTTGGGCTGAAAATTTAGAGCACTCTAAATGGAAGCTAGAGTGCTCTAAATGCAGGTTGGGATTGATGGTTCACATTTAGAGCACTCCAAATGGGAGCTAGAGTGCTCTAAATGAAGGCAGTAGCTTGGGATGAGATTGATTCACATTTAGAGCACTCCAAATGGGAGCTAGAGTGCTCTAAATGAAGGCAGTAGCTTAAGATGAGATTGGTTCACATTTGGAGCACTCTAAAATGGAATTAGAGTGCTCTAAATACAAGCAGCAGCCTCGGAATGATGGTGGAGAAGTTTGGAGCAATCCAAATGGAAGCTAGAGCGCTCCAAACTTGGGTAGTGAGCATGCAAAATTGGTGTGGTAATTTGGAGCAATCTGAATGGGATTTGGAGGGCACGAAATTGGCTCAGTAGCTTGGAAATGAATTGGCACTTGGAGATTGAATGTTTCAGCCAACTTGAATGCATGGAAGATCTTGCATGGATAGATTTTGAGTGCATGGATGAAATGGATTGAAATTTTTGCATGGATGGAAAAAAATTTCAAACTTTGCACTGCACATAATGCATGTATGAGTTTAAGAAAATTTTCAAGCTTTTTGCAACATGATGCAAAATGGATAGAATTCTCAAAAATGAAAATTTTAAGCATAGAGAATTTTTGAAAATTTGCATGTCAGTCCTAAATTCAAGCCATGCATGGAAAATTTGAAACTTGACACATTATTCCAATCCAATGCATGGATGGATTTTGAGAAAATTTTCAAGCCTTGGAACATCTCTTCAATGCATGGATGGGATTTGGTCTCTTCAAATGCATGGATGAATGTAAGAAATTTTTTTTTTTAAACCTTGCACTTCATCTCCAATGCATGAAAAATTTCGGGGAACCATGATCCAACAATGCGTTGAAAATGAGAGGTTGTGCACATGAGTTGCATGCCAAAGATCCTATGAAATTACTCGAAAGCGATGGAAATTTCCAGGAATGAAAATTAGAGTTGAGAAGGTCTAAGAGCCATGCTAAAATTGTGGAACACAATTAAAGAGCTTGCCAGAAAAATTAAACTTTTGGCTTTTCTAAACCGTTTTCCAGAAAATTTCAAGGCACGAGCAATTGAAAAGATAGGGAAGCCTTGAAGTAGAAAGAATTGCTCCCCATGGGTGCTAAATTTAACGTCGATAGCTAGACGCACCGAGATCAAGTTGGTCCTCCTTACCCTATACCATGTCTCTCTAGAGAGTCATATTTCCCCAGATAGGATAATTCTTTTAAAAGCAGAGGAAGACTTTGAAGACAAAAGTGGAAAAGAGGTAACGGAAAGACCTCAACCCACTCTTCATCCTCAATGAAGAACTTTGGATTATGGGGCTTATTTGGATTATATGAAGATGGAGTAGGTGAGGGTGCACCTAGCAAAGGCTTTTGAAGGGTCATATTGAGCACGGGAATGCTCGACAACTTATCCTTCAAAATTTCAACATCCTCCTCACACTTATCCGGCGGTTCGGGCTCAAGAACTTGAGACAACTCAAATGAGGGAATGGGATGATATGCAAGCTCCCAAGAAAGAGATACATTTGATGTTAACCAAGGAAGAGAATGAATAGGTGGATGAATATTAAGCAAAGAATTCACTTCCGAAATGGAATTGTCAACATTAAAATCCTCACAATTGAAATGAGCCAAACAAGCTTTTAGAGGATCCTCCATTGAAGGAGGTGCATCAAGCAAAGGATTATTTAGGGGTTGTTCTGGAGTTTTAAAGGATGCAATCTCATCATCTTTTTCCTCATTTTTAACCACAAATTCTTCCATTTTATGAGTGGCAACAATTTGATCTTCAACCACCATTTCATCATTTTCACATGTAATAACCACTTGATCATTCTCATGATGAAAGTTACTAGGAGTAATCTCATCATTCATAGAATTTTCTTTTGGATTGGCCATAAATTCAAATGAAAATGTTTCCTCCTCTTCATGATTTTTAGCATTAATCCTTTGTTGAATTTGAGATATTTGGTCATCTATCATTGCACTAACTTGGGACTGGTGATATGGTATCACTTGATTGATAGACTCTACTGTGGATTGCATGCTAGCAAGGGAGGCCAATAGTTGATTGTTGGAGTCTATCATTTGTGTGTGCATAGACTCCATCATTTGTTTGTTAGCAACAATTAGCTCATCCAATGGAGACGGTGGAAAAGGAGAAGAGGGCTGGAAATAATGATCATTGGGTTGAAAATTGGCTTGAAAATGTTGCCCATGAGATTGTGGGGCTGAATTTTCCATGTCATGCCACAAGAAATTTTGGTGATCTCCCCTACCCGAGTCATAACCATTGAAGTATGGATCACTACCCAGTTCAGAGAAATTTGCATTTGGTTGCTCTAAATAAAAATCCGAGAATTGTCTCGTTGGAAGACAATCTCTTGTATGATGTGTATTACCAGAGCAAAAAGCACAAAACGCATGTGGTGTGTAGAATTGAGTTGGAAGATAACTACCCTCTATCTAGGACTTAAACATCAACAACACACAACATAATCAACACAACAATTCTTTATCATCAACTCCACATACAATGATCCCTTTCTCCTCAATTATCAACAAGATAGGAAATAAATGGCCACGACAAGGACCGATGCTTTGCAATATAGTAAAACAAAAATAGCCTCGACAAGGGCTTCACAAATAAATTAACTACTTCTAAGCTTAACACATGCACAATATCCACAATTCGAAACTAGAAGTCACGAGACTTACCTGTGGTCCTCTAGACTCACAATTTGCTAGCATTCCCATGGCGAGCTTCGAGTCCCTAGGATCTCACTTACAACTTAAAGATGATTAAAACACACAAGGAATATTCACAAAACACGATATTAACAATCAAACTAAAATTAACCCTAGAACTTTGGTTGCTAAACCGTTTGCAGTCCCCGGCAACGGCGCCAAAAATTGATCGGTTGATCAACTATACATCAACCTTCGCAATAGCACGAATCATTGTAAAATAGGGCTATTGGTCGGGTAAGTCGAACCACTGGGACTGCGCTAGTCTTAAGGCAACCTAAGTATCTAGAGTTATTTAAGAATGATAAGGTGTAATAAGGAGTTGTTGATTGGTTTGTCACTAAGCTAGTAATTGAAGTGTGCATAAAACAAGAATGCTAGTAAATGTAAAGGAAGGAGATCTAGGTAGAGAGGGCTAGGGAAGTGAATCCACTACCTATCCATAAGCATGTTAATACATGATTTACTTGGGGAATAATATATACACATAACCATGAAATGCAACAACATAAAATTGTTACATTACCTTCAAGAATTTTTATGAAATCAATAGGCAAGAATAACTTATCAAAGTATTGCATGTTTTGGTTACCTAAACTAGGTTGCAACCTTAGACATACTCACTAAGCATAGAGTTATCAAGCCCTTAATCACATAGTAGAAGCACATGACATTAGGAATCAAGAATAATCTATCAAAAGAGAACCCTAAGCTATAGACTATCAAATTTCCCAAGCATCATGCCAATAAAAACATTTCCATAAACTCATCTTCATTGTCACTATGAAAATGGAAGCAAAATAATCATAAGAGGAAACAATCTTAAGACAAGATCTTAAACTCAAAATGATCATTAATAGACATTGAAGCTCTCACATCAAATAAAGCTCTAGTTCATGGAAAGGTCATATATATACATTACATCCCCAAATGTAAATAAAAAATAAGACATGCTTACAAGAAGGAGTTTCATCACCTCCCTAAAAGGGAGTTAGTTACCCATTGCCAAGCTAGAAGAAGGAAGAAGCTCCATCTTCATGGCCATTTTCGTGCAACCTCCTTGGAGCTTCAAGAACACCTTTCTTGCTCTCTTCTCTCTCCTCTAATCTTGTAGAAATGTAGGATTATGAAATGTGTGGCTCTTATCCCTCTTATCTACCACCAAACTAGGCTCTCTCTCTCCTCCAAAAACATCCCCAACCACCTCATAAAAGAGGGCCATCCAAAATTGGAAATTTTAGAGCACAAATGGGCTATCTCATGGAGCAAACTGCCCAAATTTCGAGTGCTTGAAATAGGGCTTCGAGCACTCGAATTTAGTGTAAAAAGCTCCATACTTCACTTGCTCTGCCCAGACCTACTTTGATGAAATGGCCATAACTTTGCGTTCCGAACTCCGAATGAAAAACCGTTTAAAGATTTGGAGAGCTGATTCAGAGCTTTAAAAACTTCATGTTTTGATGAAGGCCCAAATCTCAAGTCTGGTTGGTCGAAAATGGGGAGAAAGGCAGTACTTTAGTGCTACCAGGCAGTTCTGCGCACCTCTGGTAACAAGGCCATAACTCTCTGCTCCGAGCTCCGAATGATGAACCGTTTGAAGATTTAGAAAGCTAATTCAGAGCTCTAAATCTTTCATGTTATGATGGAAGTCCAGTTCTTGAGCTTTCTGGGTCAAAATGGCAAGCAAAGTCCTGACTCCACTGCTGATCTCGTGAAGCAATCTGCCCTAATTTCGAGCACTCGAAATAAGGCCTCGAGCACTCCAAAATTGGCCAGAATGCCTTATGCTTGGTTTGCTCCGCTTGGACCTACTTTGGTAAAACGGCCATAACTTTGTGCTCTGAACTCCAAATGATGAACCGTTTGAAGATTTGGAAACGGCCATAACTTCATGTTTTGGTGGAGATCCGATTCTCAAGGATGGTTGGTCAAAATTGAAGAGAAAGGCAGAAATTCATTGCTGCCAGGCAGTTCTAAGCACCTATGATAAGAAGATCATAACTCTCTGCTCCAAACTCCGAATGACGAACTTCTTAAAGATTTGGAAAGCTGATTCAGAGCTCTAAATATGTCATGTTATGAGGGAAGTCCAGTTCTCGAGTTTTCAAGGTCAAAATGGCAAGCAAAATCCAGGTTCCACTGCTGCCAGAAATTCAGCATTGTGACCTTTGATGTTCAAAACTCCACAAAGCATCCTTCTTGCTTCTTTTTGGCCAATGAACCTGAAAATATGCAAAAACGTGCATATGAAGGTAATCTACATAATTAAACAAACAATGGACTTAAATAATGCAATTAAGGGCGCTTGAATATGTAATATTCGGCGCTTATCATTCTCAAAGTTATCAACTTGAAATCTAAAGTACGAAAATAACTGAATATTGCAATTTAGTATGATTAGAATTTCTAATACATCGCATCAAGACATAGATTCTCAAAATTATCAACTTGAAATCTAAAAGTACGAAAACAACTAAATATATCAATTTAGTATAGTTAGAATTTCTAATACCACACATCAAGACATAGATTCTCTAAGTTATCAACTATAAAAACAACTAAATATAGCAATTTAGTATAATTAGAATTTCTAATACCACACAAGACATAGATCTCGAAGATATCAAGTTGAATCTAAAAGTGCGAAATCAGCAAAAGCGGATATACTTGGACATTAGTCGGATCAGACCGATACAGGGCTACTTTGTGGGCTACTAACCCATGGGCAGCCTACCCGACGTGCGCACTATTGACTTAGAGAACTCTTGTCCCCATACTAAAGCCAAACCCTAGTCATCAAACAATGTCCCAAGCGGCTCCAAAATAAATAGGTTAACAACTTATATACGTATTAAATAGTACACAAAACTACCTTCATGCACAAGTAGGTTGACACCACACAATACATGCTCTAAATCCACAACTACTATAGGTAGACAATGTCGAATCTTCAGAGTGCGATTCGTTACACACTATAATAACATCACATTTCGAATCTTCAGTGTGCGATTCGTTACACGCTATAACAATATAATTCAATATTGAAAACATAAACTCATGAATCCATTACAAGTCCAAAATTATGCTTTAAACATACTACCAATGTCAACATATGATTAAATCATCAATGCAATAGAAACAGAAATTAATTATATAACCTAATTAATTTCTCTAGGTTTCAAATCTCAATTAAATGATCCCTAATTAATATATGTTAAACAACATAGCATGGTTATTACATATATTCATTCAAAATCCCAATTTAATATATGCTACTAAACAAGTCCTAGTCATTACGAATATCAAGTTAAAAACTCAATTAAGCTAATGGAACCTTTAAATAGATTTTAATTAATTCTTTTAATTAAAATCTCTAGATTTTCAAATTCATCCAAATGCTCTCAAATTAAAGTATGTTAAAGAACATGCCAAGACTCAATTTAAAAGTATATCATAAGTTAATTTCATGCAAGATACATCCATGAGAATCGAACATTCACAAAAGATAATTATTAAATAAAAAGTGTAATTCTTATTCAAATAATCTCAATTTAATATATGTTAACAAACATATCAAAGCCTAATTTTCTAGCATGCCACAATTTAATTCTAAGTTATATATCATCATGTGAATTAAATCTTAAACATAGAAAATAATTAAATTAAATTCTAAATTATGACAAGTTGTATAAGCATCAATAGCATGCAAGACAATAAAAATATGAAACTATAACATCCCCTACGTCCATTTGAGATGAATTCTCAAATCCCCACCGAAATGAAATGGCTCCGAATCTGACAAAACTTCTAGGTTTTGTCAGGGACAATAAGGTGAACATTAAACACTAAGGAGGTACCATGAAAATCCCAACTTAGCTTCAAACCCGACTCGAAAAATGGCTAAAAACGGATTCTAATAGGGGGGAAAGGTAGAGCACGTCAAGGCGAACATAAAACACTAAGGCACTACGACTTTTTACTAAATGGAAGTGGCCAGAAAAGAAGAAAGAAGGGTGGCAGCCCTTTGGCTGCCAGCCAAGAGAAAGGAGAGAGAGAGAAAAAAAAAAATTGAATATTCATCTACTAACTCTCTACTTATAGAAAAACCCTAAAAGTGCCCTAAAAGGGCCCCGCCGGGTCCGGAAAAGTAGAATTTGAGCAGACGCGCTCAAACGGCAAAACACCTTGAATGAAAAAGAACCGCAATGAGAAAAAATGAATAACAGAAGAAACAACGTTGAAAACTGAGTCCCGAGTAGAGAGATATGCCCCAAACAAGTTTGGCGGCCACAGGGGTCAGAAACCCTAAAACTGGAGAGAAACGACCAGAAGGGAATTCTAAGAGTACATGGCTCTACAAAAAGTGAAAATGAATCCTGTACGAGGATCCAAGCTCAAAATGAGGCATTTTGCAATAACTTTCATTAATTGCACAATGGCCCCTAGAAAAAGTGAAAACTGCGCAATTGGCCCAGAATGAAAATATCTTCCAAAAATATTTTCTTAAAAACTCCTAAAATAAAATATCTTCAAAATATATTTACGAAAAACACCCCAAGAAAAAAGAATGTTTCTGAAGAACTATGCATCCATGCCCCTATGGACACCGGGAACAACCAGAGTACCTTTCTACAAAAGTAAAGATGTGTATTTCGTGGAAACCACTTAGAATGAAAAAACATGAAGTCAAAAATCAACTCTGAACACAAAAAGTGTGGTTATGCTAACAAAGTGACAAACGGGGAAAAGACAAAATAGGGAAAAGGATAAAAAGTGAATAGTGTCAAAAAAATGAAAATGAATAGTGTCAAAAAAATGAAAATGTGGAAATGACGCGGTCCTTTAAGGAAGTTGTCAATCCATAGGAAAGATCCTCGAAAACCATTCCAGAGCACTCGAGATGATACTAAGTGATGAGAAACCGAATTCAAAAAGGAAGAGATCAAGGGAAAAAAATATCCGTGAAAATCTGAGAAAAAAGAAAGGAAGGAAAATGACCGGGTCATTACATATATAAAGTATCCAATATATCTTTGATGGGTATAATATGTTTTAGAATTTCACTTTTGGATACACAAGGCTGTGGGCCTATTTTTTCAAATACGTCTCTTTATCTTTTCTTTATTCTTTGAGAGTATTTTACATATTGAATTTGTGACCGCCAAGACAGCAGAAGGGATAAATCAATTTTATGAATAATATTTCAGAATTCTTTATGAATTTTCTTCTAGTTTGTGGATTCAAACTACCCTTGTGGATTTAAGGTAACTCTGTTCTTTGTGAACGTCTAATCTCTTCCGCTATATCAGTTGGTATCAGAGATATTGATTTACCTTAGGCACTCTGATGACGATTAATCGTTTTGGCAGCAACCACTCTCGCGAAGTTGATTTGGGAGTGCAGGCCCCTTGGGCAGCGATACATACTTAAGATCGGTTCGTAGCAACTAGTTTTGAGATTGGTGGCAACCAGGTTCGTAGTTCAGTTCAAGTTCGCGCTTGATAAGGATAATTTGAATTATGGTATTTTAACGATACAGATAAAGAGGGTTGACCTGGTTTAAACAGTGATAACCAAAGTTCAAATTCAAAGGGATAAATTAACTTTCCAGAAAATATCCTCGATCTTAACTACTCTTAACGGGTGACGTCTACCTGTTATAAGAGCATAGTTCTGTCAAACCAAAGAGGTATGCAAGTATTAAATAATATATTTCCTGCTTAAATTTCATAGGTTCCATACACACTTGATTGTTGGAGAACCATTAGCAGGCACCACATTGGTGTCGACAAGGGTCACCATCTCTTATTGTTACAGGAAACGACGTTACATCGGGTCATACAGATTTATGCATCAATAGTTAGTGCCGTCTGTGGGAATGTATTCTAGTCTCCAAAGAAATTACAATCTAAAAATTGTTGATTTTTTAGTGATATATGTGTTATTGGTTTTTGTGATACCCCTCAATTCTAGAACCACGAGTGATCAAGTCCGAGTATATATCCGAGGGATACCAAATAATTAATATTTAAACAAGCATGAGTACAAAAAGAATTAAAGAATAAATAAATAATTAAGCTGAAAGAACTCTAAATAAAAATCCTCAACGTATTAATAAATAATCCCAAAATTCCAAAACCTCCAATATTCTTACAACTCGGGAATCCATCTAGTGGACCCTTAATCCAATCCCAGCTGTAACATAAATAATTGAACTAAAACATAAATAAAAGTCCTACGTAGTTGGAAGAGTGAGTGACTGTCTTTACTAAGCACGATCAAGCTCTAAGACTGAAACTGTCGAACACCTGAGAAAAATAATAGTGGGTCAGGCTTACGAGTAAGTTCCACTCTACTACAATCCAAGCTGAGACCTGATACGCATGTACACCCTAAATAACTCAACAAAAACTATATAGTCCATAAATATATATATCCACACTAAGGGACTCTCACTGGACTATAAGGCGGTCTCAACCTGACTTGTAGGCATCATGCAAAACGCACCTGAAGTGGGCATGAATACCTAGACCTAATAGGGTACACCACTAACCATCATAGCCAACTATGCATCCCAATGCATATACGCTCACTAACCATCAATCCTGAGGCTCAAGCTCATATCGTGGTACCATAACTATATATATATATAAATCCATCCAATCCAAAGTAGTGTCAGTCAACTGTTTGTTGACCTGACACGAATATAAGTAGGACTTAACTTTTATAGTTAGTTCATTCCCTTATTTCAGAGTAGGTAGGACTTCGCGTTTTGAGCTAATCCATCCTTTATATGCCACCGTCCCATACCAGTGTATATAAACCACAATTCCAACAATTGATGAAATAATTAATTAATCTAAACATCAATTAATCTGTAACAAGCATAATAGAAATATATAAATTAACATAACTATATTATGCCATTGATACATAATTAAAACCACATAATCATACATAGAAAATTACTTAAATAAAGGTAAACAATTTACATCATCCATATCTAGTAATAACATGCATAGTTGTTTAAAACCTCATGTTGTTCAAATTCCTAGCAATGTAAAGTTTACCATGTCTTCCGGAATTTTAACTTGTCCTTAGAATTTATTCAAATCCTCCCATGGCAGTTCCTAATTGAATCTGGAACTTCAAAACCCAACCACAGTAGCTAAAAACTCACTGAAAACATAAAAAATATAAAATAAAATAAAATAAAATAAAATTTAGCGAAGAAGCCGGCTCCCTTAAAGAGGGAGCCGCCTCTTTTCCACAAGGAGCCGACTCCCCCTTTAAAGGAGCCACCTTCCATCCATGTAGAAGCGGCTCCCCACCATGGGGAGCCGCTTCTTTACGAAGGGGAGTCGCCTCCCTTTAAAAGGGAGCCGGTTTTCCTCCTATTTCATCATCTGCTTCACCTCCGACGGCGTCCAATTACTCCATTCCTTCATTCCAAGGTCCTTACTGGTTAGTACTAAGTCCCAGTGTATTCCAAAATTATATTTAAATTCATTATGCTTTGATAACCTTAATTAAAACTAATATTTGTGCAAGAAAAATCAAGATTCAATAATTATAATTGCATTAACAACGTACTGTTCTAATTAAATTCAACAAGCATAAAAGATCAATTTGTTATTCAATTACTCCTGGAATTGTTTAGGCATGTAAAGAACACGAAGCCTAAGGGAGAGAGCTAGATATAAACTTACCTTTGAGATTTCGGATTGAAATTTCAACGTTGTCTTCTTAGATTTTTCAGAAATCCTTGATTGCCGTTACGCCCCCTACTGCTTTGGTTCAACCCCCAAGCAATCCTTTCCTTCCTCCTTGGTCTGACCTTTAATCTATGGCCAAAACCCTAAGTTGTTCTCTCTGTTTTTTGCTCAAACCTCTCTGTTCGTGAATACGGTTTTTGTAATGACCCGGTCATTTTCCTTCTTTTCCTTTTTCCTAAAATTTTATGGATAATTTTTTTCCATTTAATTTTCTTTTCCAAGTTCTATTTCTTGTCACTTAGTGTCGTCTCAAGTGCTTGGAATTGGTTTTTGAGACTCTTTCATTCGGATTGACAACTTCCTTTGAGAACCGAGTCATTTCCACATTTTCACTTTTTCGACACTATTCATCTTTCGTCTTTTTCTCGTTTGTCAAATTGTTGGCACAACCTCACCTTTCATGTTCAGATTTGATTCCAGTTTTGCATGCATCCATGATATTTAAATTCCATGCCATGTGTATTTTTATTTTCGTAGTAATGCATGCCATTTGTGCACTTTTCTTCCTTAGGGGTATAGATGCACACTTTCTTTGGAAACTTCTTATTTTTGGGGTTTTAGTATAATTATGTAAGTAATTATTTTTCGTCTTAGGGACCATTTTACAATTTAATTTGGAAGATATTTTCAAAAAGGACCTTTTTGCAATTTCTGAAAAGTGTGACAAGTGTCATACTTTCATTGGTCCACTTGTTGACATTTGTGTGGAGACACTTAGATGCCTTGGATGATGACATGTGAAAGGTGTAGATTCACCCACTTGTTGGCCTAGGATTGGTGCACTTATTGGCTTAGATGGTTGACAAGTGTAGGCTTGGGATTAAGCCTAGGAAGGAGCCTTAGATTTGTGACAAGTGTAGGCTCGCAATTTAGTCTTGTAATTATTTTTGGGCCACTTTGGGATTATAGTTTTAAAGAAGGGTTTTTGTGCAATTGACCAAGACTTGTGTGTGTGGACCATGGTGTAAGATCACATAGTGAGTGGAGGATTTCTAATTCCTCCACTCACACTTCATCTCATTGTTTCATTTCCTTCCTCACCAAAAACCCTAGCCACCATTAGAGGAGCTTGATACTTAAGCCTTGACCTTGGAACACTTTTTGTTCCCCTCGCACTCCTCTTCATAACCCTTGAAGGGTTTGCCATTTTAACCTTTTTTACCTTGGATTCTAGAGAGACTCTTCTCTAGTGAGGTAGGGGGTATTATAATTTATTTGTATGAAATAAAAGTTGTATGCATGTTTTATATCAATTTATGAAATCAATGATGAATCATAGTTTGCATACAACTCACTTTAGACTTGATATATAGCATGGCGTTGACTTGATCTTTGTTATATAATTATTTGGAGCCATTTGAATGAGTTTTCAAATCTAGAGATTTAATGAATTTAATTTGACTTAAATTCTAGCTAAGTTGAATGACTTCCTGGAATAGTTGGTTGTAGTAAAGTCATATCAGCTGAATAAGTTGAGTGACTATCTGGATTGCATTTTGTGTGTCTTCTCAATGAATAATTGAATGACATACTCTGGTTTTGATCAGACTTTAGATATATGATTATGGTACCATGAGATGAGCTTGAGTCTCAGGCTCGTTAGTTAGGGTGCATATATGCAGTGGATGCGTAGCTGGATATAGTAGGTTGAAGTGAACCCTGTTAGGTCTAGGTACTCATGCCCACCTTTGGGTGCATATTCGCATGTTGCCTTCTATTCAGGTTGAGACCCCTATTATAGTCCAGTGAATGTCCCTTAGTGTGGATATATATATGTTTGAACTAAATAGATATTATGAGATATCTAGGGTGTATCTGCGTATCAGGTCACTGTATAGATTGTAGTTAGATTAGAACTTGTTTGTGGGCCTGACCCACTCCTTTATTCTTTTCAGGTACAAGACGGTTCCAACCTTAGAGCTTGATCGTGTTGGTCGAGGGCAGTTTCTCATTCATCGGATTACGTAGGACTTCTCTTTATGATCTAGCTTAGTTTTATTTTTTAGTTCAGTTGACATTTTTATTTAGGGGTCCACTAAATGGATTCCAAAGTTGTACTCATGGAGGTTTTGGATTTAGAGTTTTATTATTCATTTTTAATTGGAGGAATTTATATTCATAACTCTTTTCGATTTCTTATTTAAATATTTTTATTCTGTGTTCACTTTAAAATACTTAAATTGTTTGATATTTCCCTCGGGTTTGGGCCTGGGCCTGATCAACCCGTGTCTCGGATCCGAGGGGTATCACATAGTGGAATAAGAGCTACAATGCTCTTATCAAGAGTTTGGTGGAGGACGCTATTCTAGCAGCTGAGGAGCTAGAGGAGGAGGAGAGGCAGCCGCAGCCGCAACAGCAATTGACGATCCAGTAATCGCACTAGCAGCTACCGTGCATATAGATATAGACTTGGAAAAGGAGACTCCAGCAGAGGAGATCCCACATCACTCTTTAGCGGGGTCACCATTATATTTCCAGGAGTAGGCTTAGGATGCACATCATTTTCCTAATCCAGGGGTACCTGAGGCTCTAGCATCGACTCCCGGCTTTGGAGAGCGTATCCAGGCCTTGGAGGATGCAGTTGTCTCTCTTCGGTCAGATGTGGCATCTCTCCGCTCTGATGTCTTAGCTGCACTGCAGGGCATATCCAGAGATATCAGGGGATCATGCCCCACTCGCCCTACCTCATCTGCTTGATCTTTATTCCTCTTTTTTATCATGTTATATATCTGTGATACATTCCTGCTATTTTGATACAGTTATGTTATTATTGCGGCCAGTCTGTCGGCCATATTACTGTGATGTACCATATACTGTTCTTATTTTCCTATTTTATGCATGATATTTTGGACGTCTTATTCTAACTATTGATATATCTGTCTATGACTGACTCCAGTATTAGGTTCATCCCAGTGACTTTAGTGAGAGAGTGCTGCCCGAAATTTTCAAGACCACCATTTTCCTCTTTCATTAATTCATTTATTATCCCATTTACACTTGCACGTCCACTGTGCACCATTATTGTCCCCTTTGTTATCTGATCAACTTTTCTCCTAGTGCCATCTTTTCAGGACCACAGTTAATCCCAAGTTTAGGGGGGTTATACCACCCACTTTGGATACTTCTGTCTCGGCCATTCTTTGCCACAGCCGTACTGGTATGCTATTTCCTTTGTTCTCTTTGCACATTGAGGACACTGTGCCATTTAAGTTTAGGGGTAATGGGTCCT
The DNA here is from genome assembly GCF_030987335.1 of Cornus florida. NCBI lineage: Eukaryota > Viridiplantae > Streptophyta > Magnoliopsida > Cornales > Cornaceae > Cornus > Cornus florida. Next base: position 51,180,801 of record NW_026775574.1, on the reverse strand, counting down.
GTTACAGTATTTGCTTTTAATTTAAAATTTTGAGCATGACTTGTGTATTTGAGGGATTTTTATGATTGGTCCATGACTAGCTATGATTTTGATCTTTTGAGGACTATATTGCTTAAAATTTAAAAATTGCTTGACTTGAGAGTCCAATACTGTAATACCCCTAATTTTAAAAGGACATTTCTGGTATTTAATCTTTGCTTTAATTGCATTTTTATTTAATTAATTGTTTTATTGTTTTATTGTGGTGATTAAATTGAATTAATTGAGTTAATTGTTTAATTGGATTTAATTAATTATTTGAATTAATTGGCTTATTTGAGTTAATTGCATTTTTTTATTTAATTGACTTATTGGTTTTAAGTAATTATTTAAATTAAATTAAGTGCTAAATAATATATAACTTGGATTAATTACCTGTTTAATTACTATACTTATTTAATTGTTTTACTTAGTTAATGTAATGGTTATTTATTTTCTTTATGGTTACAGTTATAATTACTATAATTATAATTCACGTATAGGTGAGCCGCCGTAGGATTAGAACTGAGATAGTGTAATGGGCTGATTAGGATGGGGATTAGGGCTTAATCTCTGATTATTTATGGACTAGGGTATTAATATACGCCTATAAATATAAAGCAATACATGGTTTAGGGTTTGGAAAACAGAAACACGTAAGTCTGTAAACCACAAATAGAGCCTCTAATCTTGTAGTGAAAACCAGAAAGATACAGAGAGAACCGGAGTGGGAATTTGGGTGGTTCACAAAGCAGAGTCAAGGAGGGAAGTTTGGTGTGTGTTACTGGACTACAATAGGAGCAGCTATGGTGGTTTAACATAACTAACATTGCCGGAGAAGATAGAGACAACAGTTAGAGCTTTTTATCCAAAGTTTCAAAGGCAAGTCTCTGTTCTTCTCTTTCCCATGAATCTGTGTTCTATGCATGCTTAGTTAGACTCCAGGAATTAAACTAAGTCTTAATTACATTGCTTATACATGTTAAATCAGTTTCTAGCATCATTGAATTAAATCTGTTGCTCTGTTGTTACAAGTTTAGGTTGTATATGGTGGTTGTTTGCTTTAAACATTGATGAGTAATTAAATTTTTAATTGTATAACTCCATCTTGTGATCAATCTGGGATGAGGATGGGACTTTAAAACCTGTAATAAAACTAATTTCAAAGACTGATAACCACTGGAGTCAGAGAAGACACACGCAGAACAACTACGGCTCTTCTTGAGATGGAGAAGGCTCTCCTTGAAGTGGAGAAGGCTCTTTTGTTACAGAGCCTTCTCTTTCTCTTGTTTGAAGCGTAAAACTGATGTTTGAGGTCTGTTTAGCTAAACTGGATTTTTCAAAGGCTATCTATGTGCTACTGTATGATGCAATTCACTGCTTAAGACTTATAAAAATGTTGGGAAGCCAGCTCACATTCAGATATTAGAGATAGAATTAATCTAAGTTTAAATAGAGAATTCCTAGGTGGATGAGTAAAGAATTAAATTCTGTTGCTTACTATTTTTTGTTTAAATTTTGATTTCTCTGAAAGATCTTAAATTGTAAATTATATTTCTAGTTGTGGTATAATCATATAGTAGTATAAATATGTGTATGCTTGGATGGAATTAACTGATGATTTAAATTTGCTACAGAATGCATCAGTTGAGGCACTGTTCGGAGGAGTTAAGTGCATGGTTTTACTTTGCCAATTTAATGGATTGTAATTAGGATTCAAAATCCTTTCTGGGTTGCCTAATTTAGTTACACACATGTTAAACTATACTTACGCTTATTTTGGAATGTGGTTGATAGAAAATTATACTATTTTCGTCAACTATGTTAACTGGAGGATAGTATGCACCGGTATGGGACGGTTGCATACTAGGTATGGATTAGTTCAGTCACTAAGCCTACCTAATCTGGATTGAGGTTTAGGTTAGCAATAAAAGTTAAGTCCGACTTCTATTAGTGTCAGGTCAGTAAACAACTGAATGACATAATTGGATTTCTAGGATGAATTGTTATACAGATATCGAACCACTATATCAGATGGATGAGATTTTGTATTAAGAGGATACGAACTTTATATATTTACGTTATGATGCCATTGTATAAGCTTGAGTCTCATGACCATGGTTAGGGTACGTATATCGCCTAGGATGGATAGCTGGACAGAGGTGCTGTTCCCTGGTAGGTCTAGGTATACATGACCACGTAATGTGCGATTTGCATGGTATCTCTACTCAGGCTGAGACAGACCTATTGGACTAGTGAGCATCCTATAGTGTGTAATATATACATATGTGGACTACTCTAGATATTGTTGAGTCTATCTAAGATGTATCTGCGTATCGGATTCTTGTTTGGATCGTAGTAAATCAGGACTTGCGTGTGAGCCTGACCCACTCTTTTATAATTTTCAGGTGCTTGTCAGTTCCAGGGTTAGAGCTTGGTCGTGCAGAGCAGATACAGACTTCTATTTCACCAACTACGTAGGACTGCTTACTTATTAGCTTTGGATCTTATTTCAGTTATTTCATTTTACAGTTGGGATTTTTATTAGGGGTCCACTAGATGGATTCCCGAGTTGTTAATTAATTGGAGGTTTTGGAGTTTGGATATTTATAACATTATTTTGAGGATTTTCAATTAGAGTTCTTTTCAGCCATTTTTATTTACTTCTTATTATTTCATCTTGTATTCTGTGTTCGCATTAAATATTAATTGTTTGATATTCCCTCAGGTTTAGGTCTGGGCCTGATCAACCCATGTCTCGGATCCGAGGGGTATCACAAATACTCCTTGTATGCCTTGTGAATGCCATTTAGGAGTAAATTTTTTGAAAGATTGATATCTTGCTTACACTTGTGGTCCATATCATCCTGGTTTTGTGATTGTTTTGAGATTCACTCTAGGATTCTACACTAGCATAGGCCCATACTAGCATTCATTTGTGGGGTACATGCTTTGTTAATTTTTGAATTGGTTATATCCCAATTGAGCTAGTAGTGCATTGAAAGCTTTCATTCTTAATAAAGGTGGATAACAAACCCTTTTCACTAAATAGCCGGGATTCTAGCCTCATCAAGCACTGAATTTCTCGCGCTGAAAGGTGGAGGGCCCAAACTCTAGGTTAATAATTGGATTTAAAAAAAAGAAAAAAAAGTTATGAAAGCAATAAAAAAAAGTGAGGACTTCTCCCAAAAGGTGAGAAGTAAGAAATGATTAGATGGAGGTTGTTTTGACTTGTAACCTAATTACTTTGAGCTTGTAAGTCCTTAGGGGTGTTTGAATACCTAGTGCCCTAAAGCGGTCTGATTTGGGAGTCATTGACCTAACGCTTGACCTCATGGATCGTTAGAGAGCTTAATAGATCAACACATTGCACCATGCTTCCATCTTTGATCCTTAGGTTAGTAAAAAAAAAAAAAAAAAGAGAAAAAAAAAAAGAAAAAAAAAGAAAAAAAAAATCGAGTGAAAAGAATAAGCGCACCTAGAATAATAAAGCTTTAATAAAAGGTTCACTCTTTGTTTTGATGATCGGTACTAGATTTGTGTCCTAGTTTAAGGGTAAAGATGTGATCATTTCTTTAGTTGGCTAAGATAGCAACATATTTGATGCCGGTCCACTCAAAAAGGATTCTAGTATTGTTTTGATTTGCATGATCATTTTCTTGATGTGTGGAGGACCATATTTACTTATTTGATATTGAAATTTTGGGAGATTGCTTGGAAAGGGTTAAAAAATTGCATACTTGAGGTAGTTTTCTCTCAATGCTTGTTTGTAATATTGGTGCTTATTTTCAGAGAATGAGCTTAATGTTTGTGGGTATCATTTCTGGAAACCCTCACGAGACTTCACTCGTCCACTAGGGGTAACCTAGGGGTTTAAAAGGCTTATTGCATATGCTAAATGCAATCGTGTTCCCTACGAAAGTGGTGTTATCCTTTTATTAATTTCTAGTTCATAGTTGTATTGTTGTTCATTTCATTCATTTACCTTGTAGTTCATTTCTAAGGACTAGCAATATTTAAGTTTGGGGGTGTGATGAGCACTAAAAAGTTTCAAGGACCTTTATCTATCTTATTCCCCATTTTATTCTAATTTCATGTTATTTCCCTTTTCAGGTGCTTATCCCAAAAATAAGTCAATTCAGCTAAATAAGAGCATTAAAGAAGTTAACTCAAGCTGAATGGAAGAAATGAGCAAAGTGGGAGCAAAATGAAGCAAAGTGTGGAAATTCAGCATGTTCGATCGATCTCAGCATTTCTTCGATTGATCAAAAGTTCATCGATCTAAACAATTCAAGATGGATCCAAGCCCTTGTCCTTATCCAAAAGAATCCAACAAGTTCGATCGATCCAACATTTCCCAGATCGATCGAAATGATTCGATCTTATCCACACCTACCACCCACCAACCAATTTTGTCTTCTTCCCAAAAATATCTCAAAGATTTGTCTTTATTCAAAAAGGCGCCACCAAGGATGATCGATCTCTACAGCATTCGATGGATCTCAACCATGTTCGATCGATCTCAACACAGTTCGATCGATCGAACTCCCTCAAGTCCAAAAAAAAAAATAGATTCCAGCTCATTAAAAGTTAGCTCATGGTGCAATCATTGGAGAGACCTTGGTGTACGAGCCAAGACCATTGGGTGACATTTTGACCTACCTATATAAAGATTGAGAGCCACTTTTAGAGCATAATTGAGAGTTGATAGTTGTTATTCATAATTTGTATATTTCATATCTTGGAGAGGAGGCTAGAGATTAGAGAGGGCTTTTACACATTTTTGGAGTTCTTCCATTCTTCTAGGGTTTCCATCAAGAAGGAGGTCATTCCTACCATGGAGATAGCCCATGAGGGTTGGATGACTACTTCAATGAGTGGATAGACATCTACTTGGGGCTAGAGTAGCCCCTAAGTTTGCTTCCTAGACTTAGTTCTTTGTATATTTTTGGGGATTTATTTGTAACAATGTTTTGATCTTGGATTTATATATATATCATGTGGCTTCTACTTGATATGTATAGAATAATGCTTTCAATTGATTATCTACTTCTAACCATATGTCTATGCATGCTAGAATGGATGATTCATGTGCTTTTCTCTAGATTTAGTGGAATTTATGCATGTCTATGTGTATGGATGAAGTTAATCTAAAGATAGTCAAAACATAAAGCTTAATGGAACACTCTTGCAATTTATTTGATGGTTCACACTTGTTTCTTGATGGATTGTACCACAACTTTAGCTTACTTAGTTAAATTTCATGTTTTTAGTGTAGATGTAGTGTAGTTGCTTTACATTCATAGATAGGTGGACAATCTACTCTTGTTCCTTGGTGTTCCATACTTATGAATGCATTAGGTATATGTTTTTAGATAGTTATGTGTGCATAAATTGTGGTTTCATTGAATGGATTTTGGTCTCATTTGATAGGTTGTGCTTTCCATTTGATTTGGTTTGACAATCTATACTTATTTGCCATCCATGCCTAGTTTCAATTAATATCACACACACACACACACAAGTTACAAGTCAATTCCCCCATTAATATACAATTGCTAGTGTCTAATGAAGTCAAGCTTAGTGGTGAGCTCTAGTACCCCAAGTCCTCCCCTCTATATCTTTCTTTACTTTATTAATCATTGAATTTCGTTTACTTTAATTTCTATTGCATAATAGTTTAATCAATTAATCCAACCAATCTTTAATCACTCGACCTACTAACCCTATATATTGTTTCCATTGCAACGGTACCCATAAATCCCTTGGGACGATCCCTACTCACCCTGGCTATATTTTTAGTTAGAGGTAATGGTGGCTTTTACAAATTTAAAACTTGGCTACATTGCACACTCACACTCTTAGTTCAACATCTTTTGCAAACTTTTGGTGCAACCGACGGCGAAACACACCACAATCTTCTCGCCAAGGAGACCCTTTTGTCTTTGATCAAGCATTCTTGGATGCTTTTCATGCACTCCGTGGTTTATTGTCATCTACTTCTATTATACAACATCCTAATTGGACATTACCATTTGAAATCATGTGTGAAGCTTCTGATTATGCCATGGGAGCAGTTTTGGGACAAAGGATAGGAAAACTTCCATACGTCGTATACTATGCAAGCAAGACTTTCTCAGGAGCTCAATTGAATTACTCCACTACTAAAAAGGAATTACTTGCCGTAGTGTATGCTCTTGATAAATTTTGGTCCTATCTCTTAGGGTCTAAAGTCATTGTCTATTCTAATCATCCTACTTTGAGGCATCTTTTGACAAAAAAAGAGAAACAAAACCTCGTTTGGTATGATGGATTTTGCTTCTTCAAGAATTTAATTTCGAGATCAAAGATAAGAAAGGCACCGAAAATATGGTTGCCGATCATCTTTCGAGGTTAGTTATAAAATCTTCCCTGAGTCCACCAATTCATGATTCATTTCTAAATGAACAACTCTTCCAAATTTCTAATAGACAAATGGCTTAGTTTGCCGACATTGTGAACTTTCTTGCAATTAACAAACTTCTAACTAATTGGTCAAAGCAAGCAAAGAAGCATTTCTTTACCAACATCCAGAATTACTATTGGGAAAATCCTGTCTTGTTTCGATATTATCCGGATCAAATAGTGAGAAGATGTATTCCGAAGAGTGAAATTCCAAGTGTCCTTGTATTTTGCCATACCCTTGCATGTGGTGGGCATTTTAGTGCAAAGAAAACCGCATTGAAGGTTCTCCAAAGTGGGTTATTTTGGCCCACCATCCATAGAGATGCCTATAATTTTTGTAAGGAGTGTGAGAGATGTCAAAAGATGGGATCGATGTCGAGAAGAAACATGATGCCCTTGACAAATATTCTTGTTATTGAGATCTTTGATATTTGGGTCCTTTTCCTATGTCTTATAGATTTCAATATACTTTACTTGTCATTGATTATGTTTCTAAGTGGGTAGAGGCTTGTGCTACCAAAACCAATGACCATTCTGTGGTCGTTCAATTCATTAAATCTAATATTTTCATCCATTTTGGTATGCCAAGAGCCATGATTAGTGATGGAAGAAAGCATTTTTGCAATCAATTCTTAAGTAATTATTTCTTAAGTATTCCGTTACTCATAAAGTCACCAACCCTTACCATCCTCAAACAAGTGGGCAAGTAGAAGTTTCAAACTGGGAAATTAAATATATTCTTTAGAAAACGATAAACACAACCAGGAAGGATTGATCATGCAAATTGAATAATGCTTTGTGGAATTACCGAATGCTATATAAGACTCCCATTAGCATGTCTCCTTATAGACTTGTATATAGAAAGCCTTGCCATCTTCCGGTTGAGCTAGAACACAAGGCTATATGGGCGGTTAAAAAGCTCAATCTTAACCTTGATAAAGCCGGGGAGAATCAGTTACTTCAATTGGATAAGTTGGAAGAATTAAGACATAATGCATATAATAATGCTAAACTTTATAAAGAAAGAACTAAAGCTTTTCATGACAAACATATTGTGAAGAAATCTTTTGAACCCGGTTAAAAAGCATGGCTCTTCAACTCTAGGCTAAAACTCTTTCCCGAGAAGTTGCGAACCAAATAGGAAGTTCCATATGAGATCATCTCTGTTGCGCCTCATGGGGCGGTTGAAATTCAAAGCTTAAAAGATGGAACTACAACCCTACATTGAGAAGTTTTTCAAAGACATATGGAAGCTGCCCTTTTGGTTGATCCTATCTATAAAGAGATATAGTGATGCATTCAATATTATCAAGGGGAGTTCGATTTGCTTCCCCTTTGGTATCATTCATTCTCAATGTCTCCATCATCATCAACTTGCTTAGATTTGTGTGCAATGAAAAATGCATGAATTTTTGCCAGTTCGATCGCTCATAAAAGAAGTTCGATCAATCGAGCATCATCTCTACATACTCTCACCTCTCAGCTCCATCGTGCAAAAAATCTCTATATATTTTAGATCTCTGTGTATCGTGCGTATTCCTATATTGATCCAACTTTCCTTTCGATCGATCTGTGTTTCATACTTAGAAAAAAATTTCAATTCCTGCATAAATCATCTCTTTATGCATCATTCGAAGCTTTCTGTAGGTTTTCAGGCCTTGGATCGATTGAAGTGAGATCGATCATTCTCTAAAAGGGGGGGGGGGGGAATCTTTCAAAGTGGCATTCTGTCTTGCTAGAGACGTTAAACTTAGCAATCACTGTGCATATTTCTTGCATCATGTTTCATTGTAAATGCTATATATAAAAATAAAATAAAATAAAATATTTTAAAAAATATTTTACCATTATGCCCTTCTATGTAGTCATACATACTTTTGCTTGATTTGCTTATCTTATCCCATTTGTTATTTGATATGAGTTTGCTAGTGTGCTTATTCAAGTAGGTTATTGATTCCAAGTTTGGGGGACACTCTATCCCAATGGATCACAACCGGGCTTCATGTCATTTCTACTATGGTATATTCTCTCCATCTTTTCCGTTGTTCTCATTGCACATTGAGGACAATATGCAGTTTAAGTTTAGGGGTAAGGTAGCTTTATTACATTCTACTTAAGTTGAGCTTTAAATGCATGATTGAGATATGAGATCCATGACTAGCTATTATTTTGATCTTTTAAGGACTATATTACTTAAAATTTAAAAATTGCTTGACTTGAGAGTCCAATACTCCTTGTATGCCTTGTGGATATCATTTAGGAGTAAATTTTTTGAAAGATTGATATCATGCTTGTACTCGTGGTCCATATCATCTTAATTTTATGATTGTTTTGAGATTCACTCTAGGATTCTACACTGGCAGAGGTGTATACTAGCATTCAATTATGGGGTACATGCTTTGTAGATTATTGAATTGGTTATATCCCAATTAAGCTAGTAGTGCATTGAAAGCTTTCATCTTAACAAAAGTGGATAATAATCCCTTTTCATTGAGTAGCCGAGATTCTAGCTTCATCAAGCACTAAATTTCTCGTTCTGAAAGGTGGAGGGCCCAAACTCTAGGTTAACAACTTGAAAAAAAAAAGAAAAAAAAGAAAAAAAAGAAGTTGCAAAAGCAAATAAAAAAAGTGAGGACTTCTCCCAAAAGGTGAGAAGTGGGAAATGATTAGATGGAGGTAGTTTTGATTTGTAGCTTAGTCGATTTGAGCTTGTAAGTCCTTAGAGGTGTTTAAACACCTAATGCCCCAAAGCCGTCCGGTTTGGGAGTCATTAACCTAATGCTTGACCTCATAGATCGTTAGAAAGCTTAATAGATCAACACATTACACCATACTTCCATCTTTGATCCTCTAGGTTAGTAAAAAAAAATTTGAGTGAAAAGAATAAGCACACCTACATCAATAAAGCTTTAATAAAAAGCCCACTCTTTATCTTGATGATCGGTACTAGATTTGTGTACTAGTTTGTGGGTAAGGATGTAATCATTTCTTTAGTTGGCTTAGATAACAACATATTTTGATGCCGGTTCACTCAAAAAGAATTCTAGAGTTGTTTTGATTTGCATGATCATTTTCTGGATGTGTGGAGGACCATACTTGCTTGCTTGATATTGAGATTTTGGGAGATTGCTTGGAAATGGTTGAAAAATTACATACTTGAGATAGTTTTCTCCCAATGCTTGTTTGGAATATTGGTGCCTCTTTTGTGAGAATGAGCTTAATGTTTGTGGGTATCATTTCTAGAAACCCTCACGAGACTTCACTCGTCTACTAGGGGTAACCTAGAGATTTAAAAGGCTTGTTGCATTCGCTAAATGCAATCGTGTTCCTTACGAAAGTGGCATTTTTCATTTATTGCTTTCTAGTTCATAGTTGTATAGTTGTTTATTTCATTTCTTTACTTTGTAGTTCATTGTTAGGGACTAGCAATATTTAAGTTTGGGGGTGTGATAAGCGTTAAAAAGTGCGTATTTAAACCCCTTAACCTTGAGCATTTTATGACCATATCCTATCTTATTTTTCCGTTTTAGTCTAATTTCATGTTATTTCCTTTTTCAGGCACTTATCCCTAAAATAAGTCAATTCAGCTGAATTAGAGTATAAAAGATGCAATCTCAAGCTTAGTGGAAGAAAGGAGCAAAGTGGAATCAAAGTGGTGGAAAGCAGCATTCTTCAATCGATCAGACCAAGCTCCGATCGATCTCACAGTGATTATTCCAACCATGCCAAGATGGATTGAGCTTTTTGTCCTTATCCTCAAGAAATTTCCTTCTTCAATCGATCCAACATTACTTCGATCGATAGGACATCTTTGATCTTACCCCCACCTACCACTTTTATCCTTTTCCCAAAATATCCTGAAAATATCTCAGATTTGTTATTATTCCAAAAAGGCGCCGCCATAGTTCGATCAATCTGACCACCCATGTGATCGATTGAACCTCCTCAAGTGTGAGAAAAACAGAGTTCCAGCCAATTAAAAAGTATGCTCGTGGTGCAATCATTTGGAGGTCCTAGTGCACGAGGTCTGACCATTGGGTGTGACACTTGAGATACCTATATAAGGATTTTGGGCCATTTTATGCATATACAATCTTAGAGAGGAATGAACCATATACACAAAAGAGGTTGGAGGAGTCTATAGATTAGAGAGACATACACCATTTGGGAGTTCTTTCACTCATCTAGGGTTTCCATCAAGGAGAAGAATATCATTTCGACCATGGAGATAGCCCTTGAGGGTTGGATGACTACATCAATGAGTGGCTAAACCATTCTCTTGGGGCTAGAGATAGCCCTAAGCATGCCTCCTAGACTTTGATGCTTTATAATTTGAGGGGATTTGTGTTGTAGTTCTTGTCTTGACATTTGATTTATATATGAATCATGTTTCTACAATGATTTGTGTAGTTTAATACTTCCAATTGATCATTTCATTCTATTCATATGTCTATGTATGATAGAATAGATGTTCATGTGTTTATCTCTAGGTTTTTTGATATTGATGCATGTCTATATGTGTTGATGCTATGAATCTAGTGATGGTCAAGGCATGGTGCTTAAATGGAATACTCTTGATGTTTATTTGATGGTTCATACTCACTTCTTGATGGATTGTGCTTCTTCCTTAGTTTAATTAGTTTAATTTTCATCTCCTTAACTTAGTTGCAGTGTAGTTGCTTTACTTTCTTAGATGGGAGGACAATCCATGCTTGTTGTTTGATGTTCCATACTTATGAATGCAAGTAGTATATTTATCTAATTTGATGATGTGTATTGATTGTGGACTTAAAGGAAGGAATAATGGCTTAACTTGATATATTATGCTATTCACTAGTTTGGCTAGAAAATGTATACTTATTTAGTCATCCATGCTTATTGATTCAATCAAAGACACACACTAGTATTGTGACGGCCCAAGTTTTGTAAACCCGGTGCGTTAGTGATGACCAAAAGATAACCCGATAATGGATCCGAAATGCAGAAGCGAAAGATGAAACAACAGTCTCTAGAGATACAATGTGTCTCTAAGACACCAATGTGACCCTCAATGAGGTCACGGAACCCAAAGGAAACAAATGCAGAAGTGTCGTTTCAAAAACGGACAAAAAGAATCTAGGGGCAAAATAGCCATTTTGCAAAAAGTGGATTCAAGTGCTATCGAGCACACCGCTGGAAAGACAATGAAAAATTAGTCAAGTTCAAAAAAAATTTTACTCAATTTGGAGTCCGGACGGGGGAGAATGGTCAAAAACAAAAATGATGTCGTGGCGGCCCAACGAGGACAACCCACCACTACTGCAACTGAGAGTAAAAACGGGCATCTAGACGGACTTTTTTGGAAAAACTCAAAGAAGAAACCCCCCCTAAAATCAAGTTTCCTACCCTAAAGGTGGACAGAAACAAAAAAAATGAATTGTAAAATGCCCAGAATGCCCCCAAGAAAATCAGGTCAAGAGGAAAAAAACTAATCCGAGCTACTGCCTAAGTTTTGGAAATAGGGCTTCGGGAGGTTTTTAAATTGCCTAAATTGAAAATTCAATCTTAAAATGCACCCACAAGACCTCCGGAAGTTTTGAATCGGTCGTAACGATTTTCAAAAAAATGTCGATGAATAGTACCAACTACATTTGTAATAAAAATTTGCAAAACCTGGCAATAAGGATTTTTCGGAAAAATATTGATTTTTGAGGGCCAAGATGATGTTTTCTGGAAAAACACAAAGAAGAAACCCCCCTCAAAATTTAGTTTTCTACGTGACTAGGGAGGAAAAATTAAAAAAAAATGCATTATGAAATACCCGAAATGCCCCTGGAACAGAATAGGGTAAAACTCCCTAAAAATGCTACTTAGAGTTTTTCTTTCATCAAGGAAGGTATTGTTTGCCAAAGTGAGCATGCAAGTGTATGTAATATGATAAAATAGATGTGTTACAATGGCCTATGGCCTATTTACAATACATTTACAATATTTTACATGTCAAACCTCCAAATTAGAAAAATTACATTTCATAAACAAATCATGAACATGCTAACACTTGCATGTGAACAAGAATGCTTGTAAAGAAGCTCAACTCAGCAAATCACCCAAGCAATTGCAATCTCCAATCTTGTATCCTGTACCTGAAATATGCCCCAGTATCGTAGGGGCGAGTAACATAAAACTACTCATAGGAAATGAGCATGCATCGACCTATAGTTTTACAAGTTGCATGATTTAATTATTGTGGTTCATTCCACCTAACGTCTATGTCAATGTGAGACTCAGGGAGCATCCTAGCTACCTAAGATCATTTCTAGCATCAATCACCTCATTCATGCAATTTTAACAACATAGGGTCATCCTTACACAAAGCAACAACATAGTGGTTCTCAAGGTTATCAACTTGAAGTCAAAAATGCAACATCAACTAAATATAACAATTTAGCATAATTAGAATATCTAATACCACACATCAAGACATAGATTCTCTAGGTTATCAACCAGCAATCTAAAAGTGTGAAATCAACTAAATATATCAATTTAGTATGGATGTACTTAACAACATCAAATCGCCAATTACCAAAACCACAAGTCACAATTAAACATTAGTTGTCAACTTGGAATTGAATGCAAAATCAACTAGTGGAAGACTTAGACATCACAGCTCGGATTTCCACCGAGACAAGGCAAATTTGGAGCTATTAACCCCCAGGCAGCCTACCCAACACGCAAACTTTTGACTTAGAGGACTCTTGTCCCCGTATTAGAGCCAAATCCTAGCCATCACAGCTTAACAATGTCCCAAGCAACTCCAAAATAAATAAGTTAACAACTTATATACGTATTAAACAGTACACGAAACTACCTTCATGCACAAGTAGGTTGTAACCACACAACACATGCGCTAAATCCATAACAACTATAGGATGACAATGTCGAATCTTCAGAGCGCGATTCGTTACGCGCTATAATAACATCACATGTCGAATCTTCAGTGTGCGATTCACTACACGCTATAACAATATAATCCAATATTGAAAACATAATTTATAAATCTATTACAAGTCTAAAATCATACTTCAAACATACTATCAATGCCAATTTCAGAATTTAATCATTAAAGCAATAGAAACGGAATTTAATCAAATAAACTAATTAAATTCCCTAGCTTTCAGATCTCAATCAAATGGCCCCTAATCAATGCATATTATACAATATAGCATAGTATATACATACATTCACTAAAATCTCAATTAGGCCAATGGCACAACAAGGTAGAATTTAATTATATCATGATAAACTTCTAAATTTCAAAGCAACTTCAAATGGTCCAAATTTAATATATACTAGTACACAAATCCTAGTCATCATGATTATCAAGTGAAAAACTTAATTGGGCCAAGGGAACCACTAAATAGATTTTAATTAATCATTTAATTTAAAATCTCTACATTTTCATACTTGTCCAAATACTTTTAAATTAAAGTATGTTAACAAACATGCTAAGACTTAATTTAAAAGCATACTACAAGTTCATTTCATAAAAAATATGGCCATGGGATTTAATCTTTCACCAAAGATAAATATTAAATAAAAAGTACAATTCTTATTCAATTAATCCCAATTTAATATTTGTTAACAAACATATTAAAACATGATTTTCTAGCATGCCACAATTCTAGTCTAAGTTATACACATCCTTGTGAATTAAATTTCATACAAAGAAATAATTAATACTAATTTTCTAGAATTGATACAAGGCATGCAATTAAGTTGTATAATCATGCTAAACACTCAATACAACACACACAAAAACCTAGAACATCCCCTACCTTAATTTAAGATGAAAATCTCAAAAGCCACCAAATGGAAACCGTTCCGAATCCGACGAAACTTCTAGGTTTTGTCGGGGACTACACCGTGTACATAACCCCCAAGGAAGCCCCATCAAAATCACAACTTGACTTCAAACCTAAACTCAAAAATGGTCAGAAATGGGTTCTAATAAGGGTGAAAGAAGCGCGTAGTCAACACGAACACTAAACCTTCTATGTTCTGATAGCACACTTTTAGATTTCTAGTTGATAATCTAGAGAATCTATGTCTTGATGTGTGGTATTAGATATTCTAATTATAGTATATTGCTATATTTAGTTGATTTCACATTTTTTATTTTAAGTTGATTACTTGGAAAATCTATATCTAGTTGTTTTGTGTAAGCATGTTTCTATCTATTTGCTTCGTGTAAGCATGTTCCTATCTTGTTGCTTTATGTAAGCATGTTATATCGTGTTGCTATGTGTAACATGCTCTTGTGTTGCTAAAATTGCATAAAGGATGTGTTTTATGCTAGTAATGATCTTAGGTAGCTAGGATGCTCCTTGAGTCTCACCTTTGACATAAACGTTAGGTGAAATGAACCACAATGATTAAATCATGCAAACTTGTAAAACTTAGGTCGATGCATGCTCATTTCCTACGAGTGGATTTATGTTGCTCACCCCTACGTTACTGGGGCATATTTCAGGTACAGGCAACGAGGTATGGAGATTGGCATTTATATAATGACCCGGATTTTTCAAATAAATTTTTTCCGTTGTCTTTTCCCTTCTGAGTTTGGTTTCTTGTCGATTAGTGTCGTCTCGAGTGCTCTAAAGTGATTTCCGAGACTCTTTTCTGTGGATTGACAACTTCCTTTGAGGACCGAGTCAGTTCCGCACTTTTTGTTTTTTGACACTATTCACTTTTTGTCTTTTCCCTATTTTGTCTTTTTCCCTATTTCGTCTTTTCCTCATTTGTCACTCTGTTTGCGTAACCACACTTCTTGTGTTCGGAGTTGGTTTCTGACTTCGCGTATCTTCATTCTCAATGATTTCTATGAGATACATATCTTTACTTTCGTGAGAAAGTACTCTGGTTGCTCCCGGTGTCCATAGGGGCATAAATGCAAAGTTCTTTGGAAACTTTTTCTTTTCTTAGGGTGTTTTCTTTTTCTTTTCTTGGGCTGTTTTTTCATAAATATCTTTTGAAGATATTTTATTTTAGGGGTATCTAAGAAAATATCTTTTGGAAGATATTTTCATTCTGGGGCAGTTTTGCAGTTTTCACTTTTTGGAGGGGTCATTGTGCAATTAATGAAAGTTATTGCTCAATTCCTTGTTTTGAGCCTGGATCCTTGTACGAGACTCATTTTCACATTTTGTTGAGTTGTGGACTCTTAGAGTTTCCTCCTGGACGATGTTTTCCAGTTTCAAGGTTTCTGGCCCTGATTTGCGCCAAACTTGTTTTAGGCATAACTCTCTGCTCGGGACTCAGTTTTTGACGTTGTTTCTTCCGTTGTTCATATTATCTCATTTTGAATCTTTTTCGTTCATGGAGTTTTGCCATTTGAGAGCATCTGCGCGATTTCCACTTTTCCGGACCCGGCGGGGCCCATTCGGGGCACTTTTTGAGTTTTTCTATAAATAGGAGTCTTAGAAAGAAAAATCAGATTTTTCTCTCTCTCTCTCCTCTCTCATGGCCGGTCCAAGCTCCATCCATGGCTACCATCTTCTCTCTCCTCGTTTGGACTTCTTCCCTTCATTAAAAAGTGGTGATGCCTTTATGTTTATTGTTCCCCTCGGCGAGGCCTTCGATTCCAACCAATTGGAATCTTGTTTTCACCATTTCTTGAGTTCGGGTTTGAAGTTAAGTTGTGTTTTTGATGGGGCTTCCTTGAGATTCAGATTCGTGGTGTTGTCCCCGACAAAACTTAGGAGTTTCGTTGGATTCGGAGCTGATTTATTTTGGTGGAGATTTGAGATTTCATCTCAAATAGAGGTAGGGAATGTTTTAGGCTTTTGTGTGTGTTGTATTGAGTGTTTAGCATGATTATACAACTTATATATGTGCCTTGTATCAAATCTAGAAAGATGATAATTTTTAATTCTTTGTATAAGATTTAAAATTCATGATGATATATGACTTTGATTTGAACTGTAGCATAGTAGAAAATCTTGTTTTAACATGTTAGTTAACATATATTAAATTTGGATTAATTAAATAAGAATTGCTCTTTTAATTAATATTTATCTTTTGTGAAATATTTAAGTTCATGGCCATACCTTGCATGGAATTGAGTTGTATTATGCTTCTAAATTAAGTTTTGGCATGTTTGTTAACATACTTTAATTTGAGAGCATTTGGTTGAGTTTGGAAATCTAAAGACTTTAATTAAGGGAATTAATTAAAATCTATTTTGGTGATTTCATGGGCCTAATTAAGCTTGTGTGTGAATATATGTAATGACCATGATATGTCTATTAACACATATTAAATTGGGGCCAATTGGAAATGATTTGAAATCTAGAGAGTTTAATTATTTTGATGTAATTAAATTCTATCTTGTGTATCCATGGATCTAATCATGTTTTAGTAGTTGTTTCTATTTTAAGAGCATAGATTTAGACTTGTGATGTATTCACTACATTGTGTTATATACATTGAAGAGCATTGTTGTTAAGTTTGTATTCATGAGAGTATGTTTCTAATATGAATATATTATTGGCTTGTGATTTCGTAGCATTATGGATATGAAATGCTTATTATGCACAATTGAGAGTTATATTGTTAACTTGTTACTATGCAATAGTAATATGTATAAGTTATGAACTTATTTGGCTTATTTTGGAATCTTGGAACATTGTTGAGTTAAGATGGCTAGGGTTTGGCTCTACTACGGGGACGTGAGTCCTCTAGGTCATTGAGATAGTGCGCACTTAGGGTGGTCTTCCCTGCGAGTTAGTGCCCGGAATAACCATTGAGGTCTCGGCAGAATTCCGAGCGTGATGTCCAAGTATTCCACTGTTTGTTTTCGCATTCAATTCCAAGTTGACAATCATGTTTACCTTGTTAACTTGTAGTTTTGGCTATTGGCGATTTTGATGTTGTTAAGTACATCCATACTAAATTTATATATTTAGTTGATTTCACACTTTTAGATTTCTAGTTGATAACCTAGAGAATCTATGTCTTAAATTGTTATATTTAGTTGATTTCACACTTTTAAATTGTTATATTTAGTTGATGTTGCATTTTAGACTTCAAGTTGATAACCTTGAGAATCTATAAGTTGTTGCTTTGTGTAAGCATGTTCCTATGTTGTTGCTTTGTGTAAGCATGAACCTATGCTGCTAAAATTGCATGAATGAGGTGATTAATGCTAGAAATGATCTTAGGTAGCTAAGATGCTCCTTGAGTCTCACCTTTGACATAGATGTTAGGTGGAATGAACCACAATGATTAAATCATGCAACTTGTAAAGCGTAGGTCAATGCATGCTCATTTCCTACGAGTAGGTTTATGTTACTCACCCTTACGATACTGGGGCATATTTCAAGTGCAAGAATCAAAGTTGAGGTCTGCATTATGCTTAGATGTTCTTGGTTGCCATCTTTTTGACCGTTTTGCCCCTTTTTCTTCCGTTAGCCATATCTTCTTCATCCGGACTCCAAATCAAGCGATTTTTAAGTCTAAGTTCATTGATTTTTCATTGTCTTTCCAATGGTGTGCTCGGTGGCACCAACTTTTAGGCTAAAAATGACAATTTTGCCCCTAGGTGCATTCTTGTCCGTTTTTGAAATGTTGTTTCCGCATTTGATTCCTTTGGGTCCCGTGACCTCGTTGAGGGTCACAATGGTGTCTTAGAGTCATGTTGTATCTCTAGAGACCGTTGTTTGTCTTTTGCATCCACATTTCGGATCTGTTATAGGATCATTTTTCTGTTCATCACTGACGCACCGGGTTAAAAAACTTGGGCCGTCACAATTTATCCTTTGGTGGTTTAGAGATTTGAAGTTTCTTTCAAAGCATTCTTGTTCACATGCAAGTGTTAGCATGTTCAAGTTTTACATTTGATGTTGTAACACTTAGATAGGTTCAATATGCTATTTTTGTCTCATTGTATGTAAAATATACTTAAGTTAGTTATTTGGAACCTATATCATATGTATGATCTGTGGCCAAGGGTCACCAACCTTAAAGATTCAAGTGTATGTGTTTAAATTGCAAGTTTTGTTCTTGAAATGTAAACTTTTCCAACCTTGAGGGTTGGTATATCAAATCTTGTAAATGGAATGTAATAAGGCCATAGGCCATTGTAACATGTTTAAAATGCCATATTACACTTACGTGCTTGTTCACATCATCACATACTTGCATATAATGCAAATTGAACATGCCATTGGTGATTCCTAGTGGACTTTCAGCCATGGATGCATAACAAGAGGTTAGTGCACTTTCTCGAGTCATTTCGGTCGACTGAAATGTCATTTCGGTCGACCGAAGCCTTTTGGGTTTTATTTGAACCTTAAAACTTCACTTTCCAGTAGCCAAAGTCAGCATTTAGGGTCATTTCAGTCGACCGATGGCTCATTTCGGTTGACCAATGGTTCCTTTTGGTGTATCAAACCAACCAAGCCTTAAAGACTTGTTTTCAGCTGAAATTTTGTCCATTTCGGTCGTCCGATGGGTCATTTTGGTCGACCGAAATAGCTAGATTCCGAGAGTAGCTTTAGTCCAGTTTCAGCACTGTTCTTCCGACTTCAAATGACCATAACTCCTTCGTTTTAAATCTAAATGGGGTGATTTCTTGAGCCTAAATTCATGGATTTTGAGTTATATTTTCAATGGTACCAATTTCATTCTCAGATTCCAATCACAGTGGGAGTTATTCAAGTTTTAGTGAGAGGGTGTCGGTTTTCGCTTAAACTGGGAAAAAGCGTTTTGTGGGGTTCTTGTCCAATGTTCTTAGAAACTCTTGGAAAGTCATGAAATGATTAAGTTAGGTTGTTTTCACTTTGTTTGACTTGTTTAGAGTCAAGTTTCTCTTTTTGGTTGCGAGTTGACCACTTTGCCCTTGGTTCATGGTTTTTGTCTACTTTGACCTTTGTTTCCGTTTTCATTCTCCTTAAACTCCGTGACTTCTTGGAAGGTCGCATTGGTGTCTTAGACATGGTTTATATCTCTATAGACTTTGGTTCTATCTTTTGCTTCCGCATTTCGGACTCGTTCTCAGGTCAACTTTCGATTCATCACTAACGAACCAGGTTAAAAAACTCAGGTCGCTACACCCATAATCATCTTCAAGGTCAAAACAGATACTCTACGATGGTGGTGATGATTAGTAGTGGTGGTCATGGTTAGGTGTGGTAGTAAGAAGGGGGCAAGTTCAGAGTAATTTGAGTTGTTTATGTTGATAGGTCCTGAGATCAAATAGAGACACAACAGATTCCCTTCATCTTGATTCTCTTTGGCAACAAGAAACCCATATAGAGAACCCAGGTCAGCCAAATCTATTATTGAAGATCAATCGGAGTAGTTGTAGTCTTATTGCAGGAAAGAAGCCTGATTAGACTGAGAATTGACCAGAGCTGAAGTCTCTATTATTGCCAGACTGAAGATCCATTTAATTCGATAAGAGCACATAGCTACAATGACCTTAACCATGGGCTCCAAATAAACCCAATAACTTCAGCGATTGTCCACACATCTCTGGTGAGAGCTTTAGAATACATATCGGTTCGGTTAAGACAAATCCAACTGGTGACAGTCACAGCATAGATTGAGAGTCGGTGCTAAATTGATATATATATATAACTATGAGATACTAGAAAGCTCATCAATGTGTCACTGGTGTGAGCCCAGAAATGTAATGACCTGGTTATTTTCCTTCCTTTCCTTTTTCTCAGATTTTTACAGATAAATTTTTTTTCATTGATTTTTCTTTTCTGAGTTCGGTTACTCATTACTTAGTGTCATCTTAAGTGCTTAAAAATGGTTTTCGAGACTCTTTCCTTTGGATTGACAACTTCCTTAAAGGACTGCGTCATTTCCACATTTTTCATTTTTTGACACTATTCACTTTTCGTTCTTTTCCCCATTTATTACTTTGTTGGCATAACCTCACTTTTTATGTTTGGAGTTGAGATTTGACTTCACAAGTTTTCATTCCAGTTGATTTCCTCGAAAGGTGTAGCTTTACTTTTAAAAAAAAGCTCGCCGGTTGTTTCTTCTCCAACAGGGGTGTGGACGAAAAGATTCTTCAGAAACATTGATGTTTCTTGGGGTGTTTTTTGTAAATATCTTTTGAAGATATTTATTTTAGGAGTTTTTAAGAAAATATGTTTTGGAAGATATTTTCATTCTGGGCAGTTTTGCAGTTACCCTTTCTTGGAAGGGCCATTATGCAAATAATTAAAGTTATTACAAAATGCCTCATTTTGAGCCTGGATCCTCGTACGAGATTCATTTTTACATTTTATCGAGTCGTGTACTCTTAGAATTTCCTCACAGTCGTTTTCCCCAGTTTTAGGGTTTTCGGCACCGGTTAGCGCTGAACTTGTTTGGGTCATATCTTCCTGCACGGGACTCGATTTTTTATGTTGTTTTTTTGTTATTCATTTTTTTTCATTTCAGTTCTTTTTGGTTCACAATATTTTACCGTTTGAGCGCGTCTGCGCAAATTCCACTTTTTTGGACCCGGCGGGGCCTGTTCGGGGCAGTTTTTGGGATTTTCTATAAATAGGGGGTTTAAAAAATTAAACCATAATTTTTCTCTTCTTCTCCACACATTCTGGATCATTTCTACAGCCCAAAGGGGGCAGCCACCCTTCTTCTCTCAAATTGACCTTCTTCCCTTTTGTAAAATGTCGTAGTGCCTTAGCATTTATCGTAGGTCTTGACGAGGCGGTCCATTTCCCGTAATTAGAAGTCAATTCCGACCATTTTTTAGTTTGGGTTTTGAGTTTGAGTTTGGATTTTCATGGTGCCTCAAGGGTTAAAGTTGTTTCCCTCGTAGTCCCCGACATAACCTAGGAGTATTGTCGGATTCAGAGCGTTTTCGTTTCGGTGGGGATTTGTGATTTCATCACAAAATGAGGTAAGGGATGTTTTAGGTTTATATATATGTTATATTGATTGTTTTCTAAGCATATACAACTTGTAAGCATGCCTTTGTATTAATTCTAGAATTTAATTTAATTATTTTCTATGGATAAGATTTAAGAACCTCTTCCTCCACTCTCTAGCACTCCACCAGTCTCATCTTTAGTTTCTCCACAAACTCTTGAGCTTAAAACTCTACCTTCCAATCTCAAGTATGCATTCTTAGGACCAAAAGAGACTCTTCCGGTTATCATTTCTTCAAGTCTTGAAAAAGACCAAGAAGATGCTCTCTTAAATGTGCTTAAAGAAAATAAGGAAGCCATAGGATGGAGTGTAGCGGATCTTAAGGGAATTAACCCTTCTATTTGTATGCATCACATACTTATGGAAGATGATGCAAAACCCTTTAGGGATGCCCAAAGTCGACTTAACCCTAACATGAAAGAGGTAGTCAAATAGGAAGTTGTCAAACTCTTAGATGCCGGATCATTTACCCAATCTCCAATAGCAAATGGGTGAGTCCAACTCAAGTAGTTCCCAAGAAATCGGGGATTACCGTGGTTAAGAATGCAAAGGGTGAGGAAATCTCTAAGCACACCGCTAATTCATGGCATGTATGTATTGATTACCGCAAATTAAATGCTGCCACTAGAAAAGATCACTTCCTTTTGCCATTCATTAATCAAATTCTCGAAAGATTGGCTGGACAACAGTACTATTGCTTCCTTAATGGCTATTCGGGGTATAATCAAGTAGCCTTTGACCCATTAGACCAAGACAAAACCACCTTTACTTATCCATTCGGCACATTTGCTTATAGACGGATGCCTTTCGGTTTGTGCAATGCCCCCGCCACATTCCAAAGGTGTATGATGTCAATTTTCTCA
Source organism: Cornus florida (assembly GCF_030987335.1). Classification (NCBI taxonomy): domain Eukaryota; kingdom Viridiplantae; phylum Streptophyta; class Magnoliopsida; order Cornales; family Cornaceae; genus Cornus; species Cornus florida. Next base: position 51,158,548 of record NW_026775574.1, on the reverse strand, counting down.
GACATGGTGGAAGAGTATCTAGAAGTGTTCATGGATGATTTTTCTGTCTTTGGGTCTTCATTTGATGTATGCTTCAAAATTTTGGATCTAGTGCTTAAGAGATGTCGTGAAACAAACCTTGTTCTTAGTTGGGAAAAGAGCCATTTTATGGTTCAAGAGGGTATTGTTTTGGGTCACGTCATCTCAAGGAGGGGGATTGAGGTAGATAAAGCGAAATGAAGTTTTTTGCTGAATTACCACCACCTTCAACGATGAGAGAGGTTCGCTCCTTTCTAAGTCATGCCGGCTTTTATCGCCGATTCATAAAAGACTTTAGCAAAATTGCTCGACCCTTGTGCAATCTCCTTGCCAAGGAAACTTCTTTTTTCTTTGATCAAGCATGCCTAGACGCTTTTCATAAATTGCATGATTTATTGTCATCAGCTCCTATCATGCAACCTCCCAATAGATCATTGCCATTCAAAATTATGTGTGATGCTTCTGATTATGCCATGTGAGCAATTTTGGGCCAAAGAGTAGGAAAGCTTCCTTGTGCCATCTACTATGCAAGTAAAACTTTCCACTACCGAGAAAGAATTACTTGCCGTAGTGTATGCTTTTGATAAATTTTGATCCTATCTTTTAGGTTCTAAGGTGGTTGTTTACTCCGATCATGCCGCCTTGACACATCTTTTGATAAAGAGAGAAACAAAACCTAGACTGATTATATGGATTTTGCTTCTTCAGGAATTCAATTTTGAAATCAAGGACAAGAAAGGCACCGAGAATGTGGTTACCGATCATCTCTCTAGGTTATCAATAGAACCTTTCTCTAGTCCACTAATTCGTGATTCTTTTTCGGATGAACAACTTTTCCAAGTTTCTAATAGACAAATGCCTTGGTTTGCCGACATTGTGAATTATTTGGCAATTGGCAAACTTCTAACTTCTTGGTCAAAGAACGAAAAAGAATCATTTATTTACCAACATCCTGAATTACTATTGGGAAGATCCTGTCTTGTACCGTTATTGTCCGGATCAAATTGTGAGGAGATGCATTCCAGAGAGCGAAATTCCTAGTGTCCTTGTGTTTTGTCATACACTTGCATGTGGTGGGCATTTTAGTGCAAAGACGACCACCTTGAAGGTTCTTCAAAGTGGGCTCTTTTGGCTCACTATCCATAGAGATGTCTACAATTTTTGCAAGTCATGTGAAAGATGTCAAAAGATGGGTTCAATGTCGAAAAGAGATATGATGCCTTTAACCAACATTCTTGTTGTAGAAATTTTTGACATATGGGGTATTGATTTTATGGGTTCATTTCCTATGTCCTATGGTTTTCAATACATTCTTCTTGCCGTTGATTATGTTTCCAAGTGAGTGGAAGCTTGTGCTACCAAAATAAATGACCATTCCGTGGTTATTAAATTCATCAAGTTTAATATCTTTGCTCATTTTGGTATGCCTAGGGCTATGATAAATGACGGAGGAAAGCATTTTTGTAATCAATTCCTAAGGCATTTATTTCTTAAGTACTCCGTCACTCATAAAGTGGCCACTCCTTACCATTCTTAAACAAGTGGGCAAGTAGAAGTGTCTAACCAGGAAATTAAGCATATTCTTGAGAAGACGGTTAACACCACCCGGAAAGATTGGTCACGGAAGTTAAATGACGTTCTATGGGCTTACCAGACGGCATATAAGACTCCCATTGGCATGTCTCCCTCTAGACTTGTATATGGAAAGCCTTGCCATCTTCCGATAGAGTTGGAACATAAAGCCTTGTGGGCGGTTAAGAAGCTCAATCTTGACCTTGATAAAGCCGGAGAGAACCGGTTGTTACAATTGAGTGAGTTGGAGGAGTTGAGACATAATGCTTATGACAATGCCAAACTCTACAAGGAAATAAGTAAAGTCTTTCATGATAAGCATGCTGTGAAGAAGTCCTTCGAACCCAGTCAAAAATTTTGGCTTTTCAACTCTAGACTGAAACTCTTTCTGGGGAAGTTGAGAACCAAATGGGAGGGTCCTTATGAAGTCATCTCTGTTGCACCGCATAGGGCGGTTGAAATTCAAACTTTGAAAAAAGGGAACATTTTCAAGGTTAATGGACAGAGACTAAAACCCTATATTGAGGGACAGGTCTTCCAAAGACATTTGGAAGCTACACATCTAATAGACCCTGTGTACGAAGATATCTAGGGATGCATTGCAAATAGAATAGTTTTGTTTGTTCGATCGATCTCAATAAAAGTTCGATCGATCGAACATCATGCCTGCATCTAACACTTAGAAAATTTTTGACTTGCATCCACCTGCATCCAAATCCCCTCTCTGTCCCATTGATCGAATTTGTTCTCAGATTGATCATAAGTCCTTAGATCGATCCAACCTTCAAGTTTGATCGATCTTGAGTTCCAACACTTAGAAAAATTTTAACCCTGCATCCACCTGCATCCAAAGACCTCTGTCTCATCGTTTGAACTTTTCTGCAGGTTCATGCATGTTCAATTAATCAAACATCTTTTGAGATCGATCTGCCTTGATCGATCTGAGCATCTTGGGTTTGACCTTTTTCTTCCCTCTTTGGATTTTGAACTTATTTATTTAAAGCAGTATTACGTCTAGCTAAAGACGTTAAACTTAGCAATCATTGTTCATACTTTCTTGAATTCCATCTTGTTTCTTCAAAAAAAAAAAAAAAAAAAATTCTCTTGTGCCTTTATGTGTAATCCTGCTACTTTTCTATCAAGCTTGATCTCATATCTCTCTTTCATCTCATGCTACATTGCCTTAGAATGCATTCTTTAATTTGATTATTCTTATCCTATTTGATATCGATGAGAGTTTACTAGTGTGGTTATTCAAGTAGGTTGTTAATTCTAAGTTTGGGGGAGGCGTCTTTTGAAGTGGATCACTACTGGGCTTTATGATTTTGCCACCATGGTATACTCTTTCCATCTTTTCCATTGTTCTCATTGCACATTGAGGACAATGTGCAGTTTAAGTTTGGGGGTAAGGTGACCTTGTTGCATTCTACTTAAAGTTGAACTTTAAATGCATGATTGAGAATTGAGATCTATGATTAGCGATGATCTTGATCTTTTGAGGACTATATTGCTTAAAATTAAAAAATTGCTTGACTTGAGAGTCCAACACTCCTTGTATGCCTTGTGGATGCCATTTATGAGTAAATTTTTCGAAAGATTGATATCTTGCTTGCACTTGTGGTCCACATCATCTTGATTTTGTAATTGTTTTGAGATTCACTCTAGTCTTCTACACTAGCACAGGCGCACACTAGCATTCATTTATGGGGTACATACTTTGTTGATTATTGAATTGGTTATTTCCCAATTGAGCTACTAGTGCATTGAAAGCTTTCATTCTTGATAATGGTGGATAACAACCCCTTTTCACTAAGTAGCGGGATTCTAGCCTCATCAAGCACTAAACTTCTCGCGCCGAAAGGTGGAGGGCCCAAACTCGAGGTTAATAATTGAACATGCTTAAAATAAAAAATATAAATATAAAAATAGAATAAAAATAAAATAAAAAAAGTTACAAAAGCAATAAAAAGTGAGAACTTCTCCCAAATGGTGAGAAGTGGGAAATGATTAGATGGAGGTTGTCTTGATTTGTAGCCTAATTGATTTGAGCTTGTAAGTCCGTAGGGGTGTTTGAACACCTAATGCCCTAAAGCCGTCTGGTTTGGGAGTCATTGACCTAACGCTCGACCTCATGAATCGCTAGAAAGTTTAATAGATCAACACATTGCACCATGCTTCCATCTTTGATCCTATTAAAAAAAAAATCAAAAAATTCGAGTGAAAAGAATAAGTGCACCTAGAACAATAAAGCTTTAATAAAAGGTTTACTTTTTGTCTTGATGATCTATACTAGATTTATGTGCTAGTTTAAGGGGAATGATGTGATTAATTCTTTAGTTGGCTTAAATAGCAAAACATTTGATGTCAGTCCACTCAAAAAGGATTCTAGAGTTATTTTGATTTGTATGATCATTTTCTTGATGTGTGGAGGACCATATTTGCTTGCTTGATGTTGAGATTTTGGGAGATTGATTAGAAATGATTGAAAAATTACATACTTGAGGTAGTTTTCTGCCAATGCTTGTTACCAATATTGGTGTCTCTTTTGTGAGAATGAGCTTAATGTTTGTGGGTATCATTTCTGGAAACCCTCATGAGACTTCACTCATCCACTAGGGGTAACCTAGGGGTTTAAAAGGCTTGTTGCATATGCTAAGTGCAATCGTGTTCCCTACGAAAGTGGCGTTATCCATTTATTGCTTTCTAGTTCATAGTTGTATAGTTGCTCATTTCATTCCTTTACTTTTTAGTTCATTGCTAGGAACTAGCAATATTTAAGTTTGGGGCTGTGATGAATGCTGAAAAGTGCGTATTTAAACCCCTTAAGCTTAGTTATTCTAGAACCTTTATCTATCTTATTTTACCGTCTTGTATTGATTTCGTGTTCTTTCCATTTTCAGGTACATATCCCCAAAATAAGCTAACTTAGCCAAATAAGAGCATAATTGAAGCAATTCTAGGATTAATCAGAGAAAAGAGCAAAGTAGAGCAAAAGTAAGCAAATGGTGGAATTTCAGCAACTTCGATCGATCTTAAGAAAAGTTCGATCGATCCAACTTTCATTAATCTCAGCACTTCAAGATGGATCTGAGCCATGTTTGTCCCTGTTCAAAGATCTCAAAAGTTCAATCGATCCAACTTCCTTCTTCGATCGATCGAATATTCTTGTCCTTATCCAAATGATTGATCTTATGCAGTTGTACCACCCTACCAACCACTTTTGTCCTTTTCCCAAAAATATCTTAAAAATATCTTAGATTTGTTTTTATCCAAAAAGGCGCCGCCATTGAGGATCGATCCAAGTCCAAGGTTCGATCGATCGAACTTCCTCTAGTGCGAAAAAGTTTAATTTCCAGCTCAAAAAAGTTATCATTTATCCAATCATTGGGGAATATTTTTTGTACGACCCCAGCTCATTTTGGATGTCATTTGACCTACCTATATAAGGATAAGGATTACTTATTGTAAAATAGAAAACAGAGGATCATATTGTATTATCTCATATCATACCATACCTTAGAGAACTCTTAGTGAGGAAGCAAAGAAGAGGAAGAGGCTAAAGACACCATTGGAGACTCTTCATCAACCAAGGAGCAGATTTCTTCCATGGAGCTTGCCCTTAAGGGTTGGAGGACATCATCTATGAGTGGCTAGACATCCTCTTGGGGCTAGAGTTAGCCCTAAGCATGCTTCCTACTTCTTGATTTATGTATTTTTTAGCGGATTTATATTGTGATTCATGTCTTGACACTTTTATATATATAGATCTTGTTTCTTCAATGATTTATATGGTTTAATGCTTCCAATTAATCATTTCATTCTATCCATATGTCTATGTATGCTAGAATAGATGTTCATGTGTTTGTCTCTATTTCTTGTGTTATTGATGCATGTCTATGTGTGTTGATGTTTTAGATCTACAGATTGTCAAGACTTAGTGCTTAATGTCATGTTCTTGTGGTTTATTTGATGGTTCATACTCATTTCTTGATGGATTGTGCCTCTCCCTTAGTTTAATTAGTTTAATTTCATATCATTAGCTTAGTTGTAGTGTAGTTATTAAATGGAAGGACAATCCATACTTGTTGTTGATGTTTCATACTTATGAAAAGCAAGTAACATGTATCTCTAACCTTGTGACATGTTTGGATTGTGAGCTTAAAAAAAAGATTAATGGCTTAATTTGATATGTTGTGCTATCTACCATGTTGTTTAGACAATATATGCTTAATTTGTCATCCATGCTTGATGAAACAACCACACACACACACTTCATTGCTATATATGTTCTTCCCTTCATTAATCATTCATTAAAGGTGTAGAAAAGCTATGCTTAGTGGTGATCTCTAAACCCCAAGATCTCTCTATATCTTTTATTCTCTCTATTGCATTATTACTTACTTTAGTTTAATTTGCATTTAGTTTAATTCAACCAACCAACCACCATTTTGATCCCTCGACCTTCTAACCCTAATTTTGATTCCCCAACCTAGTACGACAACTCAATCCCTTGGGACGATCCCTTCTCACTCATACTACATAGTATAGGTGTTAAGCGGTTTATAAATTTAAATTATGGTGCCCACTTGACACTAATTTCCAAACTCAAAGTTTTGTGCATTGTTTTGTGCACCGCCCGAGAAGATACTACTGCACGAGAAAGATTGGGTTGTGTCTTAATGCAGACAGAGTGGGTGGTTGCTTATGGGTCTCGACAGTTGAAGACTCACGAGTTGAACTATCCGACACATGATTTGGAGTTGGCAACAGTTATCTTTGCCCTAAAAGGGTGGAGACATTATTTGTACGAGGAGAAGTTTGAAGTTTTCTCCAATCATAAGAGTCTCAGGTATCTTTTCTCTCAAAAGGATTTGAACTTGAGGCAGCGCAGATGGGTTGAGTTCATGGAGGACTATGACTTTGAGTTGCAGTATCATCTGGAGAAGGCCAATGTGGTGGCCGATGCATTGAGTATGAAGTCACGGGGTACTCTTGCTAGCATTTCTATTCACAGATGGAAGATGCTAGAAGAGCTTGCAGATCTTGGTTTACAGTTGTATGAGGATGTTACACCGGTTATTTTGTTTGTGGCTCAACCAGCTCTTGTTAACAGAGTTATTAAGGCACAGCAGGAGGATGGGGAGATGAAGTCCATCCACGGTCGAATTTCAGGTGGCGAGAATGTAGAGAGTTGGACCTTACATTCAAACAGTGGTCTCGGGTACCGAGGGAAGATGGTTATTCCTTTATCTTGTCATGACAACGTTCTTTAGGATTTTCACCATTCTCGACTCGCAGTTCATCTAGGTGGTACGAAGATGTACCACAATCTGTGACGACAGTTTTAGTGGAAAGGCACGAAACGGGATGTTTCTTAGTTCGTGGCTAAATGCCTTACTTGTCAGCAAGTGAAGGCAGAGCATCAGAGATCGGCGGGGTTGTTGGAACCACTACCAGTGGCAGAGTGGAAGTGGGAGCATATCACTATGGATTTCCTGACGGGACTTCTGAGGTTTCAGGCAGGGAATGTTGCCGTTTGGGTCATAGTTAACAGATTGACTAAGACGACTCACTTCTTGCCCATGGCAATGACAGACAGTACAGAGAGATTTAGTGGACTGTATGTGAGGCAAATTATCAAGCTTCACGGGGTTCCTGTATCTATTGTTTCGGATAAGGATCCACGGTTTACGTCTTACTTTTGGCAGAGTTTTCAGGAGGCTCTTGACACTAGGCTTCATTTCAGCACAGCATTCCATCCTCAGACTGATGGTCAGTCAAAACACACCATTTAGATATTGGAGGATATGCTACGGGCAGGTATTTTGGAGGTAGTTGGGAGGACCACTTACCTTTGGCTGAGTTTGCCTACAACAACAGTTACCAAACCATTATTGGCATGGCACCTTTTGAGGCGTTGTATCGTAGACCTTGCAGATCTCCAGTTTGTTGGGCCAAGGTTGGTGATACTATTGCCTTGGGTCCCAACATTGTTATCGAGACTACAGAGAAAATTAAGTTGACTCGGCAGCGGTTGGCTACAGCTCAAAGCAGGCAGAAGAGTTATACTTATAGGAGGAGGAGATCTTTGTCTTTTGAGGTAGGGGACCATGTCTTTCTCAAGATTTCTCCACGGAAGGGACTTTTGAGATTTCAGCAGACGGGTAAGTTGTCTCCGAGGTTCATTGGACCATTTCAGATTTTGGAGCGCGTCGGTGAATTGGCTTATCGTTTGGCGTTGCCACCAGACCTGGATAGGGTTCATAACGTCTTTCATGTATCTATGTTGAGAAAGTACGAGCCGGATCCATCGCATATTTTACGATGGACTAATGTTGTTGTTAATGAAGATGTGACCTACGAGGAGGGTCCAGTCCAGAATCTTGATTCACGAGAACAGGTTTTACGGACTAAGACTATTCCATTGGTTAAGGTCTTGTGGAGACATCATGGTGTTGAGGAGGCTACTTGGGAGCTCAAACAGGAGGTTCGCTCTCGGTATCCCAATTTGTTATCTCTTTCAGGTACGACTTGATTTTAGGGACAAAATCCCTTTTAAGGAGGGTAGGTTGTAATAACCCGGTCTTTTTCCTCCTTTTCCTTTTTCGATGATTTTCTTTTTTCGTCTTTTTCCTATTTTGTCTTTTCCCTATTTCGTCTTTTTCCCGTTTATTGTTTTTCCTTGCATAACCTCACTTGTTATGCTCAGATTTGATTCTGGTTTTGCATGCATTTATAATATTTGATTTCCATGACATTTGTATTTTTACTTTTGTAGAAAAGCATGTAAGTTGCTTACTTTTTTCATAAAGGGTATAGATGCATACTTCATTGTAATTATTCTTTATTTTTGGGATTTTTGTGTAATTACATAAAGTAATTATTTTTCGTCTTAGGGACCTTTTTGTAATTTAATTTGTAAGATATTTTGAAAAAGGACCTTTTTTGCAATTTTTGGAAAATGTGACAAGTGTCACATTATCATGGTGCCACTTGTTGGCAATGGGGTGGAGTGACTTGGATGTGTAATCTCTTGACATTTGGAGGGTAGAGATTCATCCACTTGTTGGCCTAGGATTGGAGCACTTGTTGGCTTAGATGGTTGATAAGTGTAGGCTTAAGATTAAGCCTAGGAAGGAGCCTTGGATTTGTAACAAGTGTAGGATCATAATTTAGTCTTGCATTGTGTGTGTGTGTGAGAGGTAGTGTAAGAAAACATAGTGAGTGGAGGAATACTAGATCCTCCACTCACCATTTTCACTTTATCCTCTTCATTTCACTTGTTTTCTAAGAACCCTAACCTAGCCACCATTGGAGAAAAGCTTGATTAATAACTTTAACTTCATTTTTGGCCTCCTTCCATTCACCCTAGACTTAAAACCTTGGAACACAAAATTTTCCCCTCACTCTCCTCTTCATTAACCCTAAACTTGTTTTCCATTTTGAGCTTGGTTGCTTGGATTATAGAGATTCAATTCTCTATTGAGGTAGGGTGGTAGTATGTTTATATTTTAAGTGTTTTATAATCCTAGGGGTTTAATATATATTGTATACATGCTTTTAATATGATAGGTTTGCATATTATAGAAAACCCTCACTTCTTGACTTAGGGTTTATTGATTTAAGCATGTATGATGTGTATAAACCATGTGTAGAAGGATTATATAATTTAGTAGTATGCTAAATTCTAGTATTTTCACATGTGTAGTGATATAGAATTGTTGTAGAATTATTAATGTTATATACAATTCCTATTGACTTGAATTGCTATATTTATGGTGGTGATAATTCTATGATCTTGTTGATGACAATTGTGATTATTTTAGAAGCTTAATACTATAATGTTGTAATCTAGTATAAATTGATAAGTTGGTGGTACTGTATAGTACAAAATATTAAGATGAGGACTTGTCATTTGGTATGCCATTTTAGACTTGGAACCCTAAGACATGGTTTGTGTGGTTTCAAAATACTTGTGCATGGAAGGTGGTTTATATGCCTTAATTATAGCGTTTGAGTTTTGAAGTTGATTGTGATTTTGGATTATCATGGGACATTATTACAAGTGATATGGCTAGAGTTTGGCTCTAGTGCGGGAGGTATGAGTTCTCCCCAATTGAGATAGTGCGCACTAGGATGGTCTTCCCAGTAGGTTAATGCCTGAAATAACCATTTTGATCTTGGTTTAGTCCGAGACGTGATGTCCAAGTATTCCACTAATTGATTTCGTATTAAATTCCAAGTTGACAACCAATGCTTAATTGTAACTTGAGATTTTTTGTTATTGGTGAATTGATGTTGTTAAGTACATTGGTATTGATATGTGTTGCTAAGAGATATTTAAGTTAGTTTAAGATGATCCCTTAGAATACCTTGAACATAGACGTTAAGTGGAATGCTCCCTTGTATTAGTCTATATTGATCTTGCAATGATATTAAAACTTTAGGGTATGCGCATATGCTTCTTCCTACGAGTAACTTGATTACTCACCCTAGTGGTTTAGGTTGTTTTTCTAGTAAGGAGACTATGTTCTTGGATGCTCATCATCCTTAGGGGCTAATGAGCAATTGGAACATTTTTGTACATTGACGTGCAAGTGTTTAGCATGCTTAACTTTTGATGTCATATTTTGTATACCATGGGTGTATGGTATTTTAGAAGCTTATGTAGTTTTCTTGATGTGTAATGATACTTAAGTATTTACTTTTGACATTATAAGCATGTATGTATAGAGGCCAAGGGCCAAGCATGATTACTTTTGTACTTATACTCTTTTGGTATCAAACTTTTACTTCAAAATGCGTTTTAACCAACTTGGAGGTTTAGCACATGAAAATCATTGAAATTGATATGTATGAGGTTATAAGCCTTTGGTTACATTCAATTTTTCATATTAAAGTTCTTGGCATGTTCACATACTCAAATCTCATTGAAAATCAGTTTTAAAACATTCATTTTAAACCAATTCATGAGGGGATTCAAAGTATGGGTTGAACCTTAACACCTTAGGCATATAGCAGGCCTTACAGCAGTATTTTAAGGTGTTTTGATCCAGTGAAACTCTATTTTGGTCAATCGATGGCAATTGGAAACTTCATTGCACAGTAAAAACCCATTTCTAGTAGCCATTTTCACTGTTTGGGCCTATTTCGGTCGACCGATGCTTCAATTCGGTCTACCGAACCAACTAACACTTAAAAACATGTTTTCAGAAAACATTCTGTCCAGTTTGGTCGACTGACACTCTATTTCGGTCGACCGAAATAGCTTGAACTCGCACACAGCTTCCAATTAGGTTTCAGCTCTGATGGTCTAACTTCAAAAGGCCATAACTTCTTCGTTTCTAATCCAAATGGGGTGATTCTTGAACCTAAACTCAAGGATTTTAAGTTAGGTTTCCAATGGTACCAATACCATCCTCAGATTAAAAACATAGTGAGAGATATTCATATTTTAGTGAGGTAGGGTCAATTTTCACTTAAACCGGGAAAGGGCATTTTGTGGGATTCTTGGCCAATGTTCTTAGAACCTCTTGGAATGTTGTGAAATGATTAGATTAGGTTATATACACCTTTTTTGACTTATTTTGAGTCAATTTTCTCCTTTTAGTTATGAATTGACGATTTTACCCTTCATTAACGAATTTTGCCCATTTTAACTCTAGTTTCCTCTTTCGCTCTCCTTAAGTTCCGTGACATCATGGAATGTCATATTGGTGCCTTAGAGATGATTTATATCTCAAAGGACTATGGTTTTATCTTTTGCTTTCGTATTTCGAATCCGTTATCAGGTTAACTTTCGGGTTATCACTGACGCACCGGGTTGAAAAACAAGGGTCACAACAGTTTTTTTTCTTCTTTTGACATAGTCGGGTAGAAAACGTGATTTTAGGGGGTGTTTCTTCTTTGTGTTTTTCCAGAAAATTTTGTCTTGGAACCGGAAATCCCTTGTGAAGTTCAGCTTTTTGTTATGCATGTAGCAGCTTTTTAACCCTCTTGGCCTAAACTGATCTAAGGGCATTTTGGAAATTTATTTTGAAAACTAAATTCCGGTCTTGATATGGTCACATAGAAAATGTGATTTTAGGGGGGTTTCTTCATAATATTTTTCCAAAAAATGTCGTCTCAGACCCGAAAACCCCGCATCAAATCTGATTTCCTGTGCGCACCTGCACTATTTGAAAAAGTTTGTTGTAAGGACATTTTGGAGATTTTACATTAAAAATAAAATTTTCTTTTGACATAGTCAGCCTGGAAAATTTATTTTAAGGGGGGTTTCTTTTTCGTGTTTTTCCAGAAAACGTCATTTAGTACCTCAAAACGGCATACAAACTTCAACATTTTGCCCAAGTTACTATTCATTGCTGTCAAAACACTATTCACGGCCTCGACGACGTCAAAACTTTGTTTTGACTTTTCTCTTCCATCCGGATTCCGAATCAAGTGATTCTTGATTCTAACTTGAATATGTTTTCGCTGTGTTTCCAATGGTGTGCTCGGTAGCACTCAGATCTTACTAAAATTACTATTTTGCCTTTGGGACTAAACTTGTTCCGTTTTTCTTTTTTTAAATTACTTCCACTATACTTTCTTATGAGTTCTGTGACTTCATGGGAAGTCACGAATGTGTCTTGGGAATGATGTACATTTCCAGAGATGTTGTTTCCATGTAAAAGACTATTTTACCCTTGGAGGAGTATTTGGTCTTTTTCTGATCTTTTCTTCCGCGTCGGTTCTTGTGGAGTACCATGGCCTTATGAAAGGTCACTTTGGTGTCCTAGGGATGCTGTATATCCCTAGAGACTTGTTTTCTATTTTTGCTTTGCATGTTGGATCCATTATTAGGTCTAACTACGGTTCATCATAGGATACACTGGCTTGAAAAACCAGGGTCGTCACAAGAAACTTCAACAATCTATTAACCGGTGAGAACAGTTCCGGCAAGACCTAACAACTACCACTAAATCCGGTGAAAGATTCATATAACAGCTAGAAAATGATGTCAATTAGGGCATACACAATGTTGCACTTGGAACCGATGATGGATTGGTACTAGCTGACGGTTAAGAGGTTGTAGATAGCGAAGGCGGTAGTGCGTGGCGAACTGGGTAGCTAGGAGTGTTGGTGGCTGTGATGGTCTCAGCAAGTGCCAATCAAGCACGTGGTAATGATAGGAGACTTTTTTCCTACATATTGTGGAGGTGTTTGTGACGGCCTAAGTTTTCAAAACCCGATGCGTCAATGAGTGACCCGAAACTAACTTGAAATTAACCCGTTAATGGATCCCAAATGTAGAAGCAAAATAAAAGCAAGGCGATCTCTAATGATGACTATCATCCCTAAAACCCCAAAAGCAACTTCCTAGATGTCACGGAACTCGAAGGAAACAAATGCGAAAGCAAAAATGTTTAAAATGGACAAAGTGAACCACAAAGGATAAAATAGTCTTTTTACACTGAAATGGGTGCTATGATAAGTGCTGAAAAGTGCGTATTTAAAGCCCTTAAGCTCGAGTATTCTAGGACCTTTATCGATCTGAACATTCTTCGATCGATCGAATCTCCTCAAGTTCGAAATAAAACAAAGTCTAGCTCATTAAAAGATGGCTCGTGGTGCAATCATTGAAGGGGCCCTAGTGCACGAGACCTGACCATTGGGTGTGACATTGGAGCTACCTATATAAGGATTCTTGAGCCATATTTACAAGGGACACATAATATACAATCTAGAATAGAAAAATAGAAGAGAAAGCTTAGAGATTAGAGACACACACACCATTTGGGAGTTCTTCCATTCATCTAGGGTTTCCATCAAGGAGAAAAAGATCAATCCTACCACGGAGATGGCCCTTAAGGGTTGGATAACTACATCAATGAGTGGCTAAAAATCTTCTTGGGGCTAGAGTTAGCCCTAAGCATGCCTTCTAGATCTTAATGTTTTGTATTATGGGGTAATTTATGTTGTAATTCTTGTCTTGACATTTGATTTATATATACATCTTGTTTCCACAATGATTTATGTTGTTTAATACTTCCAATTGATCATTTCATTCTATTCATATGTCTATGTATGCTAGAATAGATGTTCATATATTCATCTCTTGGTTTTGTGAAATTGAAGCATGTCTATATGTGTTGATGCTATGAATCTAGAGATTGTCAAGGCATGGTACTTTAATGGAATACTCTTGTGGCTTGTTTAATGGTTCATACTCATTTTTTGATGGATTGTGCCTCTACCTTAGTTTAATTTGCATATCCTTAGTTTAGTTGTAGTGTAGTTGCCTTATTTTCTTAGATAGGAAGACAATCCATGCGTGTTGTTTGATGTTCCATGCTAATGAATGCAAGTAGTATAATTCTCTAACTTGTTAAAGTGTTTGATTGTGAGCTTAAAGGAAGGAATAATGGTTTAGTTTGATATATTGTGCTATTCATTAGGTTGTCTAGACAATGTATACTTAATTAGCCATCCATGCTTATTGATTCAATTAATCACACATTTGAATATTGCAATATATATTTCCCCTCATTCATTACACATTGAGTATCTAGAAAGGTGGTGTTTAGTGGTGACCTCTAAATCCCAAGATCCCTCTCTCTTGTTGTCTACCCTTTACTTACTTTAATTGCTTTGCATTGAATTTATTTACATTGTAGTTTAATTAACCAATCAAACCACTTTTTGATCACTCGACCTACTAGTCCGACCTTGTTTCCATATTAACATTGCCCCCAATCCCTTGGGACAATCCCTACTCACCCTAGCTATATTAGTAGTTAGAGGTAGTAGTGGCACTTTACAAAATTAAACTTGGCCACTCTTTAACACATTTCAACTTGTCCTTCCGAGGCGAAACCAAGTTTTGGCACCGTTGCCGGGGATTGAATTGGCAACGCCGTGTTTTAGAAATAATTAGGAATTAATACTCTTTTGATCGTGTTTTTACTTTATTTTATTTTGATTACTTATTGTATTTGTTATTCATTAGCTAAGTGCATTGAGAAAGGAAGTGAAGCAAAAGAGAATTGGAAATCAATGAGCTAAGCTAAGCATGAAAAGGGCAAAATTCTAAAAAATTGCAAAGCATAGCAAAACTTGAAAACTAAATTGAAGTTGCTTAAGGACCCTTTGTGAGCTTTTTCTAACTCAATCTCTAGTTAAATCGTCGGCCCGCGTGGTGGCAAGTTCTTAAATTCTTAGATAGATCGTGAGCCCGCGTGGAAACAATTTAATTTTTCTTGCATATTGTTCAAGCATGGGAGTATGGGATCAATGTATGTGGAGGATGTTTGTTGATTGATTTGTTGTGGAAGTGAAGTGATTGCTACTTGCTTTTTGAGTATTTTTGTTTTGTTTGTGCATGCATGGTCGCAGATCATTAAATCCTATTCTTGTCCCACTTAATTTGAATCTTGAATCCATTGTTTGTAATTCTAGGGGAAGGGGTAATTCTAGTCATTCCATTTCATCAATGGAAAACGTCAATGAGGACTATGTGGAGGACTATATGGAGGACCTTGGTCACATAGACCAACAAGGCATCCTCCACCCTAATGTGCATCATGACAACATTCAAGTCCCATTAGGCATACCTAGACCATTCATTCCACAACAACAACAAGGCCAAATTCCATTGGGAATGCCTCGGCCAATTTTTGCTCCACAACCTCCCATGGTTCAAGTTAATCATGGTGTTCGTTTAGCATCACCGGTTGGGAATCCCCCCATTGCTTTGCGTGATCATTATGTGCCAAATGAATATAATGCACCCACTTGCATTCAATTGCCCCCATTTAGAGCACATCACTATGAAATTAAACCGCAAACTTTTCAAATGCTTCCTAACTATCATAGACTTCCAAGTGAAGAACTGTACAAGCATTTGGATGAGTTTCTTGAAGTATGCTCCACCATGAAATACATGGACATGCCAAAAGAGGTTTTGAGACTCAAACTTTTTCCTTTTATCCTTAAAGACAAAACAAAATATTGGTTCAACAATCTTAAGCCTTTTTCGATAACTTCTTGGGCAGAAATGCGACAAGAGTTCTTGAAGAAGTACTACCCGGCATCAAAGACTAATGCTATGAGAACTTTCACTCATGAATTTTCTCAAGGGGATGGGGAATTGTTTCATGAGACATGGGAAAGATTTAATAATTTGCATAGGAAGTGTCCACGTCATGACATTCCTAAGTGGTAATTAGTCCAATACTTCTTGGAAAGTTTACCGGATAATCAAAAAGGAATGGTAGATGCATTTATGGGTGGTTCGTATCTTGATAAACATAAAAATGAGGTTTGGCAATTGTATGAAAGTATGAGTGAAAATTCCATGCATCGATCTTTGTCTTCTAAAAATGGTAGAATTCTAGGTGGAGGGAAGAATGTTGGCTTATACCAAGTTAACAATTCCAATGACATTGCCGCCGAGGTGAAATCCTTAACTCAAAGGTTTGATCAATTTTTGGTCAACCACAATTCGGTGAACCAAGTGTCTTCCTCCCCTAATCGTGTTCATCATCCATCTAATGAAACATGTATGACTTGTTCTAGTGTCTTACATTTTACTTCCAATTGTCCACATGGACATGTGCAAAGTGAGCATCATGAACAAGTTAATGCCATATTTGTCAACCAAGGGAATAACCCTATGGCACACTACAATACCGGATGGAGGAACCATCCAAACTTCTCTTGGAAAAGCCAAGGGGAAGGCTTAAACCCTCCCCAAGGTGGTTTTCAAGGAAAGTATGTTCCACCTCCAATGCAAAGCCAAGGTTCCCAAGGTTATAGATCATCTTTTCAGTCACATGGAAACCAATTTTCAAACTCTCATTTCCCTAATCAATCGTTTTACTCTTAAGGAAATTCTAGGAGTGCCGCTTTTAAAGAAAAAGTGTTGACCGCTTTGGGTACTCTAGAGGCAAACACTCAATTACTTCATTCCCATTCTCAATCCATTGCTTAGCTAGAAATCTAAGTCGGACAAATAGCTAGTACTTTGAATGCTAGAGAAAAAGGGAAGATGCCTCTAAATGCCCCACCAAAACAACAATTTGTTGTGGAAACCAATAAAGGTCACACAATTGAACATGTTAACGCGGTGACAGCCTTGAGAAGTGGAAAAATTGTTGACAATCAAATTGGTGTTTCCAATGAAGAGAGTGAACCGGTGCAACCAAAAGTTGACACCCGTCCCATTTCACATTCTATTCCTCCTTCATTGCATGTGCATGATCATCTTGTTGAGAAAGTGGTGAGAAATGATTTGAAAAATGATTTGAATAATGATTTGAAAACTTCTTGTGTTGAAAATGATTCAAAGAAAGATTTTGAAAAAACTTTTGAGCCTGAAGCTCCATTTCCGGATGCCTTGAAATGATCCATTTCTATTGAGAACCAAAAGACCAAAGTGAATGAAATCATTGAAGTGTTTAGGCAAGTGAAGATTAATCTTCCACTTTTGGATGCAATTAAACAAATTCCGGCTTATGCCAAGTTCTTGAAAGATCTTTGCACCCAAAAGAAGAAGAACAAAAGCCAAGCACCAAAGAAAGTGGTCTTGACTGAGTAAGTAAACTCCATTTTGCAACACAACACTCTCCCAAAGTTTAAGGACCCCGGTTCACCTACTACTTCTTGTGTCATTGGTGACCATGTTATTAATCGAGCTCTTCTTGACTTAGGAACAAGTGTTAACCTTCTTCCGTACTTGGTATATGTTAAATTGGGCTTAAGAGAGTTAACACCGACGTCGGTAGTTTTGCAACTAGCCGACCGATCTATCAAAAATCCCCGGGGTATTATTGAGGATGTATTGATCAAGATTGATAAGTTCTTCTTCTCGGTTGATTTCGTTCTCATTGACACGGAACCAGTTATGAATCCCAAGAGCCAAATTCCCATTATCCTTGGCCATCCTTTCTTGGCAACCGCAAATGCCAACATAAATTGTAGGACGGGGATAATGAAAATCTCATTTGGCTGCATGAAAATGAAGTTGAACATATTTAATTGAACCCCGAGTTCAATAGACAAGCATAAAGAAGTGTGTGTTGTGGAAAAGTGTCTTGAAAATGAACTTGAAAAACATGAGTCTTTGCTTCTAAATGGAGTTTCCAAAAAGACTCAAAAGAAGAATGTTGTTTTAAAAACAAGTTTTGAAAGGGCATGGAAGCCCAAGAATTGGTTTAACAAAGGACCGTCAATCTCCTTTGAGTTGAATCCAACAAGTTCTCTAAGGAACAAATTGTTGGGTGGGACTCAAAGTACCTTTCGCCACGTCAAGGAGGGGATGTACAACAAGATCTTCGATCCGGGCTAAAAGAGCCTAACGTCTTGCTAGAGACATTAAACACTAGTACTTCGTAGAGCTTCACAACTCTATTCCTTCCACATTTCTTTTTATTTTTCATTTCTTACGAAGTATAGATATATCCTGGGTTCATACACATTGCTAGGGACTTTGATTGAGAATGCATGCACTGTCATTTTTGAATTAAGCATTTTGTGCTTGTTCGATCGATCACAAAAGAGGTTCGATTGATCGAACATTATCTCTGCATCCAATCATCTCTCTGTCCCATCGTGCGAACATATCCTGCATATTTCAGCTCTCTGTCCCATCGTGCGAACTTTATGTCCGATCGATTTTAGTGTTCCAAGATCGTCTAGATCTTCCTCAGATCGATCTTCATTCCATACGTAGAAAAAATTTTGAACCCACTGAAAATCACCTCTCTGTGTGATAGTTCGAGCATGTCTGCAGGTTTTTCACCTATTGGATCGATCGAGCTTTGATCGATCTATATTCGATCGATCTGGGTGCTCTTGTTGACCTTTGACTTCTTATTGAATTATATATATATATATATATATATATATATATATATATATATATATAAATAAAAATAAATAAATAAAAAAAATAAAATCCAAAAATATTTTTCAAAATTTATTTACAGAAATTCAAAAAATATTTTTATTTTATTTTATTTTATTTTTATTCTCTTAATTTTAAAATATAAAAATATAAAATAATAATAATAATAATAATAATAATATTTTGTTTTAATTTTCAAAAATTCAAAAATTTTCAAAAATACTATGTCGTTTTGTAAGTTCGATCGATCTGAGTTCCTTTATGATCGATCGAAGTTCGATCGATCTAATTTCCAAGTGATCGATCGAACTCGTCGAAGATCGTTTTTAAGAATATGACCCACGGGTCATTTGGATCGATTTCAACATCGATCCAAAGCCCTCTTTCTTCTTTGGCGAGTTCCCATCTTCTCTTCTATCTCCGGTGAGCTTCCGACAACCTCTCAAGCTTCCAAACTCGATCCCGATCTCTCATCTCTCTCGGCCCACTTTTCTCCCTCATTTTTGGTAAGCTTTTACACTTGTTTTCCATTTTCGCACTTTATCTTCGTACTTTGACATTACCATACTTAGATCTGAGCTTCCATAGTTAATTTCTTATTATTTTTGCCATCTTTGAAGCATGTTTATATATATATATATATATATATATATATATATATATATATATATTGTTCCAATTTCGATTTAGGGGGTAACGTGCCTATTTAAGTGACCAATATTGACTTGTTGAGGTGTAAAGGGGCCTACGAGCTTGCTCGGGTACCACACGTATGGTCCACATCACAGATCTATGACTGTTCATGTTTTTTACAAAGTTCGATCGATCACAATTCTTCTCTGATCAATCTAAGCTCAATCGATCTTATCCATGTCCTTATCGATCCAACCTGGATCGATATCATCTTTTTTCTGATGATCGAACTTTTCTATATCGCATATCATCTCTTATGTTTCATGCTATCCAATTTATGCCCATTGCCTGTGTTTTCCACATTAGATGCATTCCATACTTATCATGTTCAGCATGTTTCACTCTATTTTGAACTGTAATGACCCGGATTTTCACGAATATTTTTTTTCCGTTGTCTTTCCTTTCTGAGTTCAGTTCCTCTTCGCTTAGTGTCATCTCGAGTGCTCTGGAGTGATTTCTGAGACTCTTTTTTGTGGATTGACAACTTCCTTTGAGGACCGAGTCGTTTCCACATTTTTCGTTTTTCGACACTATTCACTTTTCATCTTTTTCCTTATTTCGTCCTTTTCCCTATTTTGTCTTTTCCCCGTTTGACACTTTGTTGGCGTAACCACACTTCTTGTGTTCCAAGTTGGTTTTTGACTTCATGTATCTCCATCTTGAGTGGTTTCCACGAAATACGTATCTTTACTTTTGTAAGAAAGTACTCTGGTTGCTCCCGGTGTCCATAGGGGAATGGATGCAAAGTTCTTTGAAATTATTTTCTTTTCTTGGGGTGCTTTTCGTATATATCTTTTGAAGATATTTTATTTCAGGGGTTTTTAAGAAAATATTTTTGGAAGATATTTTCATTCTGGGCCATTAGTGTAGTTTTCACTTTTTGGAGGGGCCATTGTGCAATTAATGAAAGTTATTGCTAAATGCCTTGTTTTGAGCCTAGATCCTCGTACGGGATTCATTTTCACTTTTCATCGAGTCATGTACTCTTAGAAATTCCTTCTGGTCATTGTTTTCCAGTTTTAGAGTTTCTGGCCCTAGTTAGCGCCAAACTTGTTTGGGGCATAACTTTCTGGTCGGGACTCAGTTTTTGATGCTGTTTCTTCTGTTATTCATATTTTCTCATTTTGAATCTTTTTTGTTCACAAAGTTTTGTAATTTGAGCGCATTTGCTCAAATTTTACTTTTTTAGACCCGGCGGGGCCCGTTCGGGGCACTTTTTGAGATTTCTATAAAAGGGGGGTGAGATATTTCATTTTTCATCTTCTCCCCTCTTCATGCACGACCTGGAGCTCCCATGGCTGCCCAAGGGGTGCTGCCATCTTCTCTCTCATCTTTTGGTTCACTTTTCCTTAATGGAAAGTCTTCGGCCTTAATGTTTGTTGTTCCCCTCGCCGTGCTTTACCTTTCCCCCTTATTAGAATTCAGTTTTGACCATTTCTTGAGTTTGGTTTTGAGGTCAAGTTATGATTTTGATGGGGCTTTCATGGGGGTTATGTTCACGGCGTTGTCCCAGACAAAACCTAGTAGTTTCGTCGGATTCGGAGCCGTTCCATTTTGATGGTTTTTGAGATTTTCATCTCAAATTGAAGTAGGGAATGTTTTGGGCTTTTGTGTGTGTTGTATTGAGTGTTTAGCATGATTATACAACTTATATATATGCCTTGTATCAAATCTTGAAAGTTATTAATTTTTATTTCTTTGTATAAGATTTAAAATTCATGATGATATATAACTTTGATTTGAATTATGGCATACTATAAAATCTAGTTTTAATATGTTTGTTAACATATATTAAATTGGGATTAATTAAATAAGAATTGCTCTTTTTAATTAATATTTATCTTTTGTGAAAGATTAAAGTGCATGGCCGTACCTTGCATGAAATTAAGTTGTAGTATGCTTCTAAATTAGGTTTTGGCATGTTGTTTAACATACTTTAATTTGAAAGCATTTGGACAAGTATAAAAATCTAGAGATTTTAATTAAAATGATTAATTAAAATCTAATTAAGGGTTCCGTTTGCCTAATTGAGTGTTTAGCTTAATATTTGTGATAACTATGACTTATGTACTAGCATATGTTAATTTGGGACCATTTAGAATTGTTTTAGAATTGAGAGATTTAATTATCATGATGTAATTAAATTCTACCTTGTTGCACCGTTGATTGAATCATGTAATTGACATTGATAATATGTTCAAGGCATGATTTTAGGCTTATAGTGGAATTATGAGTTTATGTTCCAATATTGAATTATATTGTTATAGCGTGTAACGAATCGCACACTGAAGATTCGACATGTGATGTTATTATAGTGCGTAACGAATCGCGCTCTGAAGATTCGACATGTGATGTTATTATAGCGCGTAATGAATCGCGCTCTGAAGATTCGACATTGTCATCCTATAGTAGTTGTGGATTTAGAGCATGTGTTGTGTGGTTACAACCTACTTGTGCATGAAGGTAGTTTCGTGTACGGTTTAATACGTATATAAGTTGTTAACTTATTTATTTTGGAGTCTTGGGACATTGTTAAGTTGAAATGGCTAGAGTTTGGCTCTAGTACGGGGACGTGAATCCTCTAATTCATTGAGATAGTGTGCACTAGGGTGGTCATCCCAGCGAGTTAATGCCCAGAATAACCAATTTGTTCTTGGTTTAGTCCGAGACGTGATGTCCAAATCCTCCATTATTTGATTTCGCATTCAATTCCAAGTTGACAACCAATGTTTAATTGTGACTTATGGTTTTGGTAATTGGCGATTTGATGTTGTTAAGTACATCCGTACTAAATTGATATATTTAGTTGATTTCACAATTTTAGATTGCTAGTCGATAACCTAGAGAATCTATGTCTTAATGTGTGGTATTAGATATTCTAATTATGCTAAATTGTTATATTTAGTTGATGTTGCATTTTAGACTTTAAGTTGATAACCTTGAGAACCACTATGTTGTTGCTTTGTGTAAGCATGCTCCTATGTTGTTGCTTTGTGTAAGCATGACCCTATGTTGTTAAAATTGCATGAATGAGGTGATTGATGCTAGAAATGATCTTAGGTAGCTAGGATGCTCCCTGAGTCTCACCTTGACATAGACGTTAGGTGGAATGAACCACAACAATTAAATCATGCAACTTGTAAAACTTTAGGTCGATGCATGCTCATTTCCTACGAGTAGCTTTATGTTACTCACCCCTACGATACTAGGGCATATTTCAGGTATAGGATACAAGATTGGAGATTGCAATTGCTTAGGTGATTTGTTGAGTTGAACTTCTTTAGAAGTATTCTTGTTCACATGCAAGTGTTAGCATGTTCATGATTTGTCTATGAAATGTAATTTTTCTAACTTGGAGGTTTGAAATGTCAAATGTTGTAAATGTATTGTAATGAGGCCATAGGCCATTTTAGCTCATCTATTTTATCATATTACATACACTTGCATGCTCACTTTGGTAAACAATACCTTCCTTGATGAAACAAAAACCTAAAGTTGCATATTTTTTAGTTTTGACCATATTCTGTTACAGGGGCATTTTGGATATTTCACAATGAGGTTTTTTCATTTTTCCTTGAGAGTCACATAGAAAACTTGATTTTGAGGGGGGTTTCTTTTTTGTGTTTTTCCAGAAAACATCATCTTGGCCCTTAAAAATCCATATTTTTCCATAAAATCCTTGCTGCCAGGTTTTGCAAATTTTTAGTACAAATGTAGTTGTACTATTCATCAATTTTTTTTTGAAAATCGTCACGACCAATCTGAAACTTCCAGAGGTATTGTGGGTGTATTTTAAGATTGCATTTTCAATTTAGGCAATTTAAAAACCTCCCGAAGCCCTATTTCCAAAACTTGGGCAGTAGCTCGGATTCGTTTTTTTTCATCTTGACCTGATTTTCTTGGGGGCATTCTGGGCATTTTACAATGCATTTTTTTTGTTTTTGTCTGAGGCAAGGGTAGGAAAATTGATTTTAGGGGGGGTTTCTTCTTTGAGTTTTTCCAAAAAAGTCCGTTTAGATGCCCGTTTTTACTCTCAGTTGCAGTAGGGGTGGGTTGTCCTCGTCGGGCCGCCACGACATCATTTTTTTTTTTGACCTTTCTCCCCCGTTTGGACTCTAAATTAAGTAAAAAAAATTTTGAACTTGACTAATTTTTCATTGTCTTTCTAGTGGTGTGCTAGATAGCACCTGAATCCAATTTTTGCAAAATGACCATTTTGCCCCTAAGTTCTTTTTGTCCGTTTTTTAAACGACACTTCTGCATTTGTTTCCTTTGGGTTCCGTGACCTCATTGAGGGTCACATTGGTGTTTTAAAGATGCATTGTATCTCTAGAGACGTTGTTTCACCTTTTGCTTCCGCATTTCAGATCTATTATCGGGTCATCTTTTAGTCATCACTGATGCACCGGGTTTACAAAACTTGGGCCGTCACAAGTGGTATCAGAGCTCCTAGGTTCAAAAACCTTAGGATGACGGGTTTTGGGTGCATATCATGCTTTTGTTGCCATGCTCTAAGTGTTTATATGATTTATGATAACATGTTTTGGTTGATAACATGTTTATGTGCTTACGTGCTACATGTTGTATGGCATTCGTTTAGCATTATTTTATTCTAATGTAAAGAGCATGACATGTGACGTATGCTAAATTAGAATTGTATATGCATAATTATGTTGCATATTTGGCGTGACACGGGATTGGTCATTGAGGCACGAGTTGAGGTTGATGGTGATTGTAGTCACAGTTTCGTGGTAGTATAAGTTGTTGTCGACCTAGTATTGGTTTTAAGGTAGGTAGATGGTCACCTTTTGTTTAGGCTCTCGTGAGATGAGTTGTTTGGCGTTACCATAGTGCTGGATTTGTTGGTTTGGGGCCATTATGAGGTTATGGACCTCTTAGGATCCTTGATTGTTCAGGATAATTCCTTTGGAACTTGCGTTTTTCGTGGGCGGGTACGTTATGGGCGGGTGCATGGCACTGTCATGCTACCGTACTGGCATGCTACATGTGCAGTTTGGATGGAATCAGTGTCGATTTTGTTTTGATAGGCGTTGTCCTTTTGATCGATGATGATGGTGTTTGTTTTGGGGATCAGTCGTGATGATTGATTTGGTTGTTGTTGGCATGGCTATAGTTGCTATTTTCTTTGGAGTTCTCCTTGAGTGATGATGCTTTTAGGATCAAGTCGATTGATTGGTGTTTCGGGTAGAGAGAGCATTGCATTGTTAGCGTCACTTGTAGTGTCACCTCCAGATTTGGAGTTAGATTGTTAGAGTCTTACCATTTTGGTAAGGGCTCACATTTGTTTTGAGACAGGTTAATGTCGTATTGGTTTTTGGAGACAGTTTATGGCTAGGCCTGGTCCTTCCTTTTGCTTAGACACTCTAGGACACGATGTCCATAGGGTTCATTGTTGCATCATTTTGTCTTTTGTAGTTTCGCTTACTACCATGTTAGTAGTATGATTTATAATGTTCTGGTGTATGAGTAGATGGAGGTGTATCCACATTTGCCTTCTTGTTGTGTGGCATTAGCATGCCTTCCTTATATGCTTAGAGATGTCATACTGTTATTACGCTTTAATGCCATGCTTTTGTGCTTACGTGGAGACGTGTTGCATGTACCTTTGATTTTTATCTATGTGAGTAGATTTCTTTCTGGTAGTTGCATTCCTTGTCACATGCATGACTTCCAGGTTTGGGTTCCCTTTTGTTTCTCCTCAGTCGCATATAGTGTGTATGTGGGTTTCCGTAAGAGTTTCTTTGTGAGATTCCTTGTAAAGGAGTTATCACATTTGTTCCATCTTGAGATGTCCACTTCCCTAAGGTGGGAAGGATGCTCCATTTTCATGTTTGTCATATCGACACTTGTAGGAAGATAGGGTTTCTTCTCTTTTCTTGGTTCGTGTTAAGGACTTTACAAGGAGTGAGTCTCTTCTTTTTGTTGCGTTGTGCACAGTTCTTGGTTGGTTGGTCCGTAAGGATCACCATTGTTGTTTTGAGTCCTTGGTAAGGATTTAATGGATTTTGGTTGACTTACTTCCATGTAGGGGGTGAAGTCTTTGACCTTGTTGTCTTTTATTTCAGAGATGGGGTTGTGGTGTTGTCCTTTTTAGGACTGGTGGTTCTCTTTCTTTCGTGTCTTCCTTGGGGAGTTTTTGCTATGGTTATTGACGGAATTGTGGTGCTTGGAGTGAGTTGATTGGTGTAAGATCATTTTATGGGGACTTGTGTCTATATCATTGAGGATTTGTTTGATTGTGAGGTGAGCTCGATGCTCTTTTGAGAATGTCTTTTAGAGACTTGTTTCCATTTTGAAGGTCTAGATGTGGTTAACTTTTAGGAGGAGTTTTGGAGGATCGCTGTTGGATATGGCTTGTTGTGGAGTTTCTCGTCCTAGTTATAACTAGGCATGGTTTTGAGGAATCGTAGTTCTAGTGGTTGTTTATGGATCGATAGAAATTGAGGAATTTTGATTTAGCTTGGTATTGCCAAGCATGGTTTTGAGAGATTCATCTTGTGACCTTAGTTGTTGGCATTTTGGTGTGTGTGCCACTTGGTGGATTTATATTTTGAGGATTTAGTTATCCGTGATAGGGATGTGGATCTGATGTTTGATTATGGTGTAGTCTTGTAGTTGATCTGTTTCAGGGAGATGTGAAGGACTCTCGATGAAATGTCTTATTGTGAGGTTCGTTTTGATTTCTGTAGGTGTTGATTTGCTTGTCAGGTTTTAGATTCCTGATTAATGTTGTTAATAGGGGTATTTTGAGACATTGGAGATGTTAGCTTTATTGTATTGAGGATTTAAGGCCTTAAGCATAGCGGTACCTATGGCATTGTTGTCAAAGTTTTGGGATTGGCTAGGATGGTCTGGCCAGATATCTTTGGACCATATCTCAACTCTCACAAAATGTTGGTCTCCGTAGTGCTTTTGGCAATGATCATTTTTGACATTGATGTCATTTGTATTGAGAGGTTTCTTGGGTAGACCTAGTGGGGGGCAGGTTATGAATTAGTGCCTTATACTGCCATGCTACCGTACAAAGTTGTGTGTTGTGGGCGAGTACTAGTTGCCGTCGATGCTACCTTACTGACGAGTAAGTGTGAGCGGGCACTAGGCACTGTCATTGCTACCACACATTTGAGTACATCATGGGCGGGTTCTGGTCGCTATTCGTACTGCCGCATCGTCTTGTTCGGTACCCTAATATGATACATGGTTATCTTGGAGATCTTTTGGGTGGTCGTTGTTGGATCGGTATGATGGTTCATCTAGAGGGATGTTTACGGTTGTTGTCTTCCATTCCTTTGTCTCACCTTGGGTTCTGTGTGTGAGTTCCGACTTGTTGGGTGGCCATTTAGTCACTTTCCTTTTGAGAGGTTGTCCTGTCATTAGCACGTGGGTGCGAATGACATTGGTTTGTGCGTTGTCTTTCAGCTTTGGGATTGCTTTTGTATCACGTTGTGTGGGATACTCGGAGATGTACTCCGTAGTTATCCTGGTTTCGCCTTTTTATTTTGGTTGGGGCTAGATTTCGGGGACGAAATACCTTTAAGGTGGGAAGGTTGTAATGACCTGGATTTTCACGGATTTTTTCTTTCCGTTGTCTTTCCTTTCTGAGTTCAGTTCCTCTTCGCTTAGTGTCGTCTCGAGTGCCCTGGAGTGATTCCCGAGACTCTTTTCTGTGGATTGATAACTTCCTTTGAAGACCGAGTCGTTTCCACATTTTTAGTTTTTCGACACTATTCACTTTTCGTCCTTTTCCCTATTTCGTCCTTTTTCCTATTTCGTCCTCTTCCCCGTTTGACACTTTGTTGGCGTAACCACACTTCTTGTGTTCTAAATTAGTTTTTGACTTCATGTATCTCCATCTTGAGTGGTTTTCACGAAATATGTATCTTTACTTTTGCAAAAAAGTACTCTGGTCGCTCCTGGTGTCCATAGGGGCATGGATTCAAAGTTCTTTGAAATTATTTTCTTTCTTGGGGTGTTTTTTGTAAATATCTTTTGAAGATATTTTATTTCAAGGGTTTTTAAGAAAATATTTTTGGAAGATATTTTCATTCTGGGCTATTAGTGCAGTTTTCACTTTTTGGAGAGGCCATTGTACAATTAATGAAAGTTATTTTTAAATCCCTTGTTTTGAGCCTGGATCCTCGTACGGGATTCATTTTCACTTTTCTTCAAGTTGTGTACTCTTAGAAATTCCTTCTGGTCATTGTTTTTTAGTTTCAGGGTTTTTGCAACTTGTAAAACTTTAGGTCGATGCATGCTCATTTCATACGAGTAACTTTATGTTACTCACCCCTACGATACTGGGGCATATTTCAGGTATAGGAGACAAGATTGGAGATTGTAATTGCTTGGGTGATTTGCTGAGTCGAGCTTCTTTAGAAGTATTCTTGTTCATATGCAAGTGTTAGCATGTTCATGATTTGTCTATGAAATGTAATTTTTCTAACTTGGAGGTTTGACATGTCAAATGTTGTAAATGTATTATAATGAGGCCATAGGTCATTGTAGCACATCTATTTTATCATATTACATACACTTGCATGCTCACTTTGGCAAACAATACCTTCCTTGATGAAACAAAAACCTAAAGTTGCATATTTTTTAGTTTTGACCCTATTCTGTTACAGGGGCATTTTGGATATTTCACAATGATTTTTTTTCATTTTTCCTTGTGATTCACATAGTTAACTTGATTTTGAGGGGGGTTTCTTTTTTGTGTTTTTCCAGAAAACATCATCTTGGCCCTCAAAAATCCATATTTTTCTAGAAAATCCTTGCTGCCAGGTTTTGCAAATTTTTAGTACAAATGTAGTTGGTACTATTCATCGATTTTTTTTTTAAAATCGTCACGACCGATCCGAAACTTCCAGAGGTCTTGTGGGTGTATTTTAAGATTACATTTTCAATTTAGGCAATTTAAAAACCTCCTGAAGCCCTATTTCGAAAACTTGGGCAGTAGCTCGGATTCGTTTTTTTTCCTCTTGACCTGATTTTCTTAGGGGCATTCTGGGCATTTTACAATACATTTTTTTTGTTTCCGTTCGCGATCGGGGTAGGAAACTTGATTTTAGGGGGGTTTCTTCTTTGAGTTTTTCCAAAAAAAGTCCGTTTAGATACCCGTTTTTACTCTCAGTTGCAGCAGTGGTGGGTTGTCTTCGTCGGGCCGCCACGACATCATTTTTGTTTTTGACCTTTCTCCCCTGTCCGGACTCCAAATTGAGTAAACTTTTTTTTGAGCTTGACTAATTTGTCATTGTCTTTCCAGTGGTGTGCTTGATAGCACCTGAATCCACTTTTTACAAAATGACCATTTTGCCCCTAGGTTCTTTTTGTCCGTTTTTGAAACGACACTTCTGCATTTGTTTCCTTTGGGTTCCTTGACCTCATTGAGGGTCACATTGGTGTCTTAGAGATGCATTGTATCTCTAGAGACCGTTGTTTCACCTTTCGCTTCCGCATTTAGGATCCATTATCGGGTCATCTTTTGGTCATCACTAACGCACCGGGTTTACAAAACTTGGGCCGTCACATGAACATTCAATGTCTATACCTGGTTACATTATCACTTGCATAGATTTATGTAAATT
This sequence comes from Cornus florida, assembly GCF_030987335.1. Classification (NCBI taxonomy): domain Eukaryota; kingdom Viridiplantae; phylum Streptophyta; class Magnoliopsida; order Cornales; family Cornaceae; genus Cornus; species Cornus florida. Next base: position 51,129,772 of record NW_026775574.1, on the reverse strand, counting down.
ATTCTGAGTTGTCTATCTTAACTTGATAAACATGTTTCTATTTGTTGTGCTTCAATTCTATATTTTATACCTGTTACTGACTACAATTGCAAGTGTTTTCTTTCTTTTGCAGGCCATGGCTCGAGTCAAGACTATTGCCCACTAGTAGTATCACCGTCGAGTGAGACAGCGTGTAAAGGAGGTTGAGGAGCCAGCTCTAGCTCAGTCCGAGCGCTCCACCTCTTCTGCATCAGTTTTTTCATCTTCTTCAGTGGCGGATGATATTGAGCATATACCACCTCCTTCACCACCACCAGCATAGCCCGGCCAAGTCCGAGACAGACCTATCAGAAGATACTCAAGCCTTTCAGTGGCGCGTGAGTTTGTCTTTGACACTGCCTTCTTTTCCAGGTCAGTCTGGACCAGGGCGACCTTTGATAAGATAGAGCGGCGCGACATTTCAACCATTCTTGCCCCAGTCACCTACCCGGTTTACCCACGGCTCATCCGGTTGTTCTACCAGAACCTCCGGCCGGCCCCGAGTAACCTATCTGAGTTGCGAACTACTATAGATGGCCATCTCATCCGCATCACAGTGGAGACATTGGCCATACCTTCTCGGTGCCCACACATCTGCCCTCCCGATCTTCAGTATCCTATTCTAAGGAGGCCTCCTGACGCAGACATGGCAATCGCCCTGACTGGCCATTATAGTGATGGCGAGACATTCGCCACCTGGACTTATTTGCCCGATGAACTATGGTTTTTCGACTCGGTTTTGTACCGAAATGTATTTATAGCGGGCCATAAGATCCAGCAGCGTTCAGATTTTCTGGCTGCCCTCTACGCCTTCTACATGGGCCATTGGTTTTCTATTCCTGCACTCTGCTAGAGTGTTATAATGAGACTTTACTCCAGCCACATCAGCAAGGTCAAGCCCAGGCATGCCACCTTCCTTCCATTTGCCCACCTGATTACTCAGATCCTTAGAGATCAATACTACCCTTTCCATCCGGCGGAGTATACTGAGTCAGGCATTTGCCGCTATGGCAAGAAGGATTGGGACAAGAGCTACAATGCTCTTATTCGGAGCCTTGAGGATAAGACAGCCTTGGTAGCTGATGAGGCAGAGTTAGCAGAGGCAGCAACAATAGTAGCAGAGCATGATCCAGCAAACCCACATGTGGCTGCTGACGTGCATATGGATATCGACTTGGAGCAGGAGCCTCCAACGAAGTCACCACATCACTTTTCAACAGGGTCGCCAGTACATTCTCAGAAATAGAGCCAGGATGAGCATCAGTCTCCTGACCCAGTCATCCTTGACGCTCTAGTTCAGACACCTGGCCTAGGAGAGCGTATTTAGACCTTGGATGTAATGACCCGGTCTTTTTCCTCCTTTTCCATTTTCGGGGATTTTCTTTTTTCGTCATTTTCCTATTTTGTCTTTTCCTTATTTCGTCTTTTAGTTGTTTTTCATTTTTCCGTGCATAACCTCACTTGTTGTGCTCAGATTTGATTCCGATTTTGCATGCATTCATGATATTTGATTTCCATGACATTGGTATTTTTACTTTTCTTGAAAAGCATGCAAGATTAGTACTTTTCTTGTAAAGGGCATGAATGCATACTTTAGTGTAATTATTTATAACTTTTGGGGTTTTAGTGTAATTATGTAAAATAATTATTTTTCATTTTGGGGACCTTTTTGTAATTTATTTTGGAGGATATTTTGAAAAAGGACCATTTTGTAATTTTTGGAAAGTGTGACAAGTGTCACACTCTCATGGAGCCATTTATTGGCATTTAGGTGAAGAGACTTGGCACCATGACTTCTTGACATTTGGTGGGTGGAGATTCATCCACGTGTTGGCCTTAGATTGGTGCACATGTAACCATTGATTATTGACAAGTGTAGGCTTGAGATTAAGCCTAAGGATAGAGCCTTTGATTTGTGACAAGTGTAGGATCAAGATTTAATCTTGCAAGTGTGTGTGAGAGAGGTAGTGTAAGAGCACATAGTGAGTGGAAGATCTCTAGCCCTTCCACTCACCATTTTTCACTTATCCTCTTCATTTTCCTTAGTTCTTCAAAGTTCTAACCTAGCCACCATTGGAGAAAAGCTTGGTTAATAGCTTTCTTCTTCAATTTTGGTGCCCTTCCATTTATCTTAGACTAAGAACCTTAACTAGTAAAAGTTTCCTCTCATTCTCCTCTTCATTAACCCTAAGCTTGTTTTCCATTTAGTGCTTGGTTGCTTGGATTATAGAGATTCAATTCTCTATTGAGGTAGGGGTGGTAGTATGTTTATATTTTAAGTGTTTTATAATCCTTTGGGGTTTAATATATATTGTGTACATGCTTCTAATATGATAGTCTTGCATATTATAGCAAATCCTTATGATTGACTTAGGGTTTATTTTATCTAAGCATGTATATTGTGTATGTCTCTTGTGTAGGATTACTGATGTTGTATATAACTTTTATTGATTTGAATTACTATACTATTGTGATGATAATTCTACATTCAAGTTGATTACTATTGGTGATTGTAATTATTTTAGAAACTTAATACTATAAATGTTGTAATCTAATATATAAAGCTTATTGTTGAGACATGGTTTAAATTGATGAGTTTGTGGTATTATATTACACGTTATATCATGTTAAGACCTTGTTATTTATTATGCCATTCTAGATTTGGAACCCTAAGACATGGTTTGTGTGGTTTCAAAGATACTTGTACATGGAAGGTGGTTTATATGCCTTAAATTATGATATATAAGTTTTGAACTTGATATATTTTGGATTCTCTTGGGACATTGTGTTACAATTGCATTAGCTAAAGTTTGGCTTTAGTGCGGGAGGTATGAGTTCTCCCCAATTGAGATAGTGCGCACTAGGGTGGTCTTCCCAGCGGGTTAATGCCCAGAATAACCATATTGATCTTGGTTTAGTCCAAGATGAGATGTCCAAGTTTTCCATTATGTGATTTCGCATTAAATTTCAAGTTAGCAACCAATGTTTAATTGTAACTTATAATTTTTGGTTGATTGCGAATTGATGTTGTTAAGTACATTGACATTATTATTTGTTGTTTAAGAATTATTTAAGTTAGCTTAAGATGATCCCTTAGCACACCTTGAACATAGACATTAAGTGGAATGCTCCCTTGTATTCATCTATATTGATCTCGTAATGATATTGAAACTTTAGGGTATATGCATATGCTTCTCCTACGAGTAACATGATTACTCACCCTAGTGGTTTGGGTTGTTTTTCAGGTAAAGAGACCATGTTCATGGATGCGCATCATCCTTAGAAGCTTTTGAGCTAGTTTAAGCATTTTTGTATATTAGCATGCACTTGTTTAGCATGTTTTATCTTTTGGATGTAATACTTTTGTATACCATGGATGTATGGTATTTTAGAAGCTAAGATGGCTTCCTTCATGTAATGTGTATCTAAGTACTCTTTTTGATGCTTGTTTTGTATGTATAGCATGAGGCCGAGAGCCATTAACATGAAAGATTACAAGCATGTTCTCTTTAAAACTCAAGTATTGCCATTGTAGCTTATTTGTGAGAAATGTAGGCTTTGTATGCTAAACTTGTTAATGGAATGTAAAGAGGATTTAGGCCATGTTGGTACATCTATTTTATCATATTGCATGCACTTGCATACTCACTTTGGCAAACAATACCTTCCTTGATGAAACAAAAACCTAAAGTTGCCTATTTTTGAGTTTTGACCCTATTCTATTACAGGGGCATTTTGGGTATTTCACAATGATTTTTTTTCATTTTGCCTCACAAGTCACATAGAAAACTTAATTTTGAAGGGGGTTTCTTTTTTGTGTTTTTCTAGAAAACATCATCTTGGCCCTCAAAAATCCATATTTTTCCAGAAAATCCTTGCTGCCAGGTTTTGCAAATTTTTAGTACAAATATAGTTGGTACTATTCATCAACTTTTTTTTGAAAATCGTCATGACCGATCTGAAACTTCCGGAGGTCTTGTGGGTGTATTTTAAGATTTCATTTTCAATTTAGGCAATTTAAAAACCTCCCGAAGCCCTATTTCCAAAACTTGGGCAGTAGCTCAGATTCATTTTTTTCCTCTTGACCTGATTTTCTTGGGGGCATTCTGGGCATTTTACAATGCATTTTTTTGTTTCCGTTCACGTGTAGGGTATGAAACTTGATTTTAGGGGGGGTTTCTTCTTTGAGTTTTTCCAAAAAAGTCTGTTTAGATGCCCGTTTTTACTCTCAGTTGCAGCAATGGTGGGTTGTCCTCGTCGGGCCGCCACAACATCATTTTTTGTTTTTAACCTTTCTCCCCCGTCCGGACTCCAAAATGAGTAAAAAAAATTTTGAACTTGACTAATTTGTCATTGTCTTTCCAGTGGTGTGCTCAATAGCACCAGAATCCACTTTTTGCAATATGACCATTTTGCCCCTAGGTTCTTTTTGTCCGTTTTTGAAACGACACTTCTGCATTTGTTTCCTTTGGGTTCCATGACTTCATTGAGGGTCACATTGGTGTCTTAGAGACACATTGTATCTCTCAAGACAATTGTTTCACCTTTCGCTTCCGCATTTCGGATCCATTATCGGGTCATCTTTTAGTCATCACTAACGCACCAGGTTTACAAAAACTTGGGCCGTCACAAGTGGTATCAGAGCTCCTAGGTTTGAACACCTTTGGACAACGGGTTTTGGGTGCATATCATGCTTTTGTTGATCTACTTTGACATATTCACATGCTTTTGATAACATGTTTTGTCTTTATAACATGTTTAAGTGTTTCTTTATTGCACGTTTGGTAGTATGACATGCCTTTGTGCTTATATGCCTATGTGGTTAAGAGCATTTTAGTTTGACATGTATGCTTATTTGCTTTAAGTGCTTAACTGTTTTAAGAGCTTTCTTTGATTACTTTAGCATGACAGTATGTTGCATATCTTATCTTGCTTCGTGTCTTGTGCATTCATAGTGTAAGTTACACTTGGTCATAATAACTTGTGTTATTGTTGACCTCCTTTCTTTTACACGTTTAGCACTATGGTTGTCACGTGTGGAGAGTCTTTACGTCAGGGCATTGAGGAGTAAGTGGCTGACACCGAGTTCACACGGGGTCCAGAAAGGCCCAGGATTCCAGTTCGTGGCAGGGATGCTAATCCACCACAGGTATCGACTTATGAGAAGCGAGTGGCTCAGGGAATCAATCAGGGGATCACTGAATCTCTACAGGAGTTGATACGTAGGCAGGTAGCAGGAGTACAGATTCCAGCACCGGCACCGGCACCGATAGTCAATGAGGCACTGGAGTACTTCATGCGACTACAGAGGGTCAAGATTGATCCATTTGTGGGGAGTTCAGATCCGCTAGTCTCAGAAGCTTGGTTGGACCTTATGGTTCGCAAGTTAGATAGTATGGCAGTACCCACGGACAGGTTGAGGATTTCCTTGACTGTTTCTTTGTTCATGGGGGATGCAGATATCTGGTGGAGGTCTATAACCAATGTCCATAACGTTGAGTTGATGACTTGGAACGAGTTCAGAGATTTGTTCTTCGAGCACTTCTTTCCTAGGGCTATGAGGCGGGAGATGAGGACACAGTTCGCAGGTCTTTATCAGGGCACTATGAGTGTCATTGAGTATGAGACACGATTTACTTCTCTCTCACATTATACCGAGGATATGGTAGCGACAGACGAGGCCAGGGCAATGAAGTTTCAGGATGGGTTACATCTTGACATTAGGCCACGGGTCTCAATTCTTGATTTGAGGACTTACAGAGAAGTGGGTCAGAGGGCTATGCTAGCTGAAACAGAGGAACGGGATCAGTTACGGATCAGGGGTTCACACAAGCAGCCTCGTGGAGATAATCCATCATCTTCCAGGAGTCAGTGGAAGAAGGCTAGGACAGGGAACAATACTCACTCACAGGGGGCATTACAGCAGAATCGTTCTGCACCCACAGTTCCTGTATCTTCGGGATCAGCCCAGGGAGTGGTTTGTTACCATTGTCAGCAGCCGAGGCACATCAAGCCTCGTTGCCGACAGCTTCATCCATAGGCCAGTCAGACTTTAGTTTCTACGAGGACAGGGCAGGGAGCTTACTTCTATTGCAGGAAACCAGGTCATATCAAGAAGGATTGTCCAAGATTATTGAATAAGCCACGTAGTGGCACAGATTCACATATGGTACCGGCACAGTCTGCAGGGGTTCAGTCTGGTTTTAGAGTTCCTCAGGCACCACAGTCAGTGGTGCCGGTTGGCACTTATCCAGCCAAGGGTTCTACACCTACTGTTTCTACACATCAGTCAGGCTATCATGGCAGTTCACAGCAGGGCTCAGGGACTCAGGGACGAGCCTACGCTCTTCCACAGGTGGATGCTTCCACAGGCACCACTTCAGTTCAAGGTATCTTTCTGGTTTTCAGTTCTTGGGCACGAGTTCTTGTTGACACGGGTGCATCACACTCTTTCATTTCTGCATCATTTACATATTCATTGGGTCTAGAGGTCACACTTCGGGACAGTTTTCTCTGTGTTGACACACCAGTAGGGGGTCCAGTGTCTTTGGATCGTGTTTGTCGGGGTTGTGCTATTGAGATAGCTGGACGGACTTTGGAGTTCGATTTCGTTGTTCTCAACATGAAGGGTTTTGATGTCATTCTTGGGATGGATTGGTTGTCATTCTTTCGGGCTACGATTGATTGCTTCCGCGGGAGGGTGACCATTTGTACTCCCAAGGGAGATTGTTTCCATTTTGTGGGAGATCGGAGTGATTCGCACCCGGCTATGCCGTGTTTTCTCGGCAGTTGTTGAGGATTTTGTTGATGTCTTTCCAGAGGAGCTAACGGAGTTACCTCCTTTAAGGGAAGTTGTTTTTGCCATCGATGTCATTCCTGACACGGCACCCATCTCTATGGCACCATACCGTATGGCACCGGCAGAGCTTGATGAGTTGAAAGGTCAGTTGGATGATTTTAAAGCTAAGGGCTTTATTCGTCCTAGTGCTTCACTATGGGGAGCACCAGTTCTTTTTGCGAAGAAGAAGGATGGGTCTTTGAGATTTTGCATCGATTATCACAAGTTGAATCAAGCTACGATCAAGAACAGGTATCATTTGCCTAGGATTGATGACTTGTTTGATCAGTTGAAGGGAGCGACATGCTTTTCGAAGATTGATTTGAGATCAGGTTACTATCAGTTGAGGGTTAAGGATGAGGATATATCCAAGACTGCTTTTCATACACGGTATGGCCATTATGAGTTTCTAGTGATGCCATTTGGTTTGACCAATGCTCCAGCAGCTTTTATGGATTTGATGAATCGTGTATTCAGTGACTATCTTGACAAATTTGTGGTGGTGTTCATTGATGACATTCTTATATACTCAGCTTCGAGAGAGGAGCATGAGTATCACCTGAGAGCAGTTTTACAGATCCTTAGGGATAACCAATTGTATGCCAAGTTCGAGAAATGCGAATTTTGGCTACCAGAGGTAAAGTTCCTTGGACACGTTGTGTCAGGGGGTGGTGTTGCAGTGGATCCATCGAAGATTAAGTCTGTGATGGATTGGGAGCATCCGAAGACAGTGTTTGAAGTTCGGAGTTTTCTTGGCCTAGCCTGCTATTACAGGAGATTTGTTCGGGATTTCTCTCGTTTAGCGGTACCTATGACTCGACTTACTCGCAAAGGGGTTAAGTTCATATGGAATGAGACTTGTGATTTTGCTTTTCAGGAGTTGAAGGTCAGGTTGACATCAGCTCCAGTTTTGATCATACCTGAACGTGGTTTGGGTTACGTGGTCTATTATGATGCTTCGTGAGAAGGTTTGGGTTGTGTCTTGATGCAGACAGAACGGGTAGTTGCTTATAGGTCTCGACAGTTGAAGACTCACGAGTTAAACTATCCGACACATGATTTGGAGTTGGCAATGGTTATCTTTGCCCTGAAGTGGTGGAGACATTATTTGTATGGGGAGAAGTTCAAAGTTTTCTCTGATCACAAGAGTCTCAAATATCTCTTCTCTCAGAAGGATTTGAATTTGAGACAGCGCAGATGGGTTGAGTTCATGGAGGACTATGACTTTGTGTTGTAGTATCATCCAGGGAACCCCAATGTGGTGGCTGATGCATTGAGTAGGAAGTCACGGGGTACTTTTGCTAGCATTTCCATTCACAGATGGAAGATGCTAGAAGAGCTTGCAAATCTTGGTTTGCAGTTGTATGAGGATGTTTCACCAGCTATTTTGTTTAGCCTTGTGGCTCAATCGGCTCTTGTTAGCAGAGTTATTGAGGCACAATAGGAGGATGGGAAGATGAAGTCCATCCACGATTAGATTTCAGACGGCGAGAATGTAGAGGGTTGGACCTTATATTCAGACAGTGGTCTCAGGTACAGAGGGAGGATGTTTGTCCCTTTGTCTTGTCGTGACAATGTTCTTCGGGATTTTCACCATTCTCGACTCGCAGTTCATCCAGGTGGTATAAAGATGTATCACAATTTGCGGAGACAGTTTTGGTGGAAGGGTATGAAACAGGATGTTTCTCAGTTCATGGCTAAATGCCTTACTTGTCAGCAAATGAAGGCAGAGCATCAGAGACCGGCAGGTTTGTTGCAACCACTACCAGTGGCAGAGTGGAAGTAGGAACACATCACTATGGATTTCGTGACGGGACTTCCGAGATCCAAGGCAGGGAATGATGCCATTTGGGTCATTATTGATAGATTGACTAAGACAGCTCACTTTTTGCCTATGGCAGTAACAGATGACACAGAGAGGCTTAGTGGACTGTATGTGGGGCAGATTGTCAGGCTTCACGCGGTTCCGGTATCCATTGTTTCGGATAGGGATCCCAGGTTCACGTCTCACTTTTGGCAGATTTTTCAGGAGGCTCTTGACACGGGGCTTCATTTCAGCACAGCATTCCATCCTCAGACTGATGGTCAGTCAGAGCGTACTATTCAGATATTGAAGGATATGCTACGGGCTTGCATTTTGGATTTTGGGGGTTGTTGGGAAGACTACTTACCCTTAGTTGAATTTGCCTATAACAACAGTTACCAGACCAGTATTGGCAAGCCACTTTTTTAGGCATTGTATGGTAGACCTTGCAGATCTCTAATTTTTTGGACCGAGGTAGGTGATACAGTCTCCTTAGGTCCCGATATTGTCTTTGAGACTACAGAGAAGATTAAGTTGATTCAGCAGCGGTTGGTTGCAGCTCAGAGCAGATAGAAGAGTTATGTTGATAAGAGAAGGAGATCCTTGTCTTTTGAGGTAGGGGACCATATCTTTCTAAAGATTTCTCCACGGAAGGGACTTCTGAGATGTAGACAGACAGGCAACTTGTCTCCTAGGTTCATTGGGCCATTTCAGATTTTGGAGCGCGTCGGTGAAGTTGCTTATTGTTTGGCATTACCGCCTGACCTGGATAGGGTTCACGACGTCTTTCATGTATCTATGTTGAGGAAGTACGAGCCGGATCCATCGCATGTTTTACGGTGGACAGATGTTGTTGTTGATGAGGACGTGACCTACAAGGAGGGTCCGGTTCAGATTCTTGATTCACGGGAGCAAGTTTTGTGGACCAAGACCATTCCATTGGTTAAGGTCTTATGGAAACATCACGGCGTTGAGGAGGCTACCTGGGAGCTCGAACAGGAGGTTCGCTCTCGGTATCCCCATTTGTTCTCCTTTTCAGGTACGACTCAATTTCAGGGACGAAATCCTTTTAAGGAGGGTAGGTTGTAATGACTCGGTCTTTTTCCTCCTTTTTCATTTTCGGCGATTTTCTTTTTTCATCTTTTTCCTATTTTGTCTTTTCCTTATTTCGTCTTTTAGTCGTTTTTCATTTTTCCTTGCATAACCTCACTTGTTGTGCTCGGATTTGATTCCGATTTTGCATGCATTCATGATATTTGATTTCCATGACATTGGTATTTTTACTTTTCTTGAAAAGCATGCTAGATTAGTACTTTTCTTGCAAAGGGCATGAATGCATACTTTAGTGTAATTATTTATAACCTTTGGGGTTTTAGTGTAATTATGTAAAATAATTATTTTTCAATTTGGGGACCTTTTTGCAATTTATTTTGGAGGATATTTTGAAAAAGGACCACTTTGCAATTTTTGGAAAGTGTGACAAGTGTCACACTCTCATGGAGCCATTTGTTGGCATTTAGATGAAGAGACTTGGCACCATGACTTCTTGACATTTGGTGGGTGGAGATTCATCCATGTGTTGGCCTTAGATTGGTGCACATGTAACCATTGATTATTGACAAGTGTAGGCTTGAGATTAACCCAAAGGATAGAGCCTTTGATTTGTGACAAGTGTAAGATCAAGATTTAGTCTTGCAAGTGTGTGTCTGAGAGGTAGTGTAAGAGCACATAGTGAGTGAAGGATCTCTAGCCCTTCCACTCACCATTTTTCACTTATCCTCTTCATTTTCCTTAGTTCTTCAAAGTTCTAACTTAGCCACCATTGGAGAAAAGCTTGGTTAATAGCTTTCTTCTTCAATTTTGGTGCCCTTCCATTTATCTTAGACTAATAACCTTAACTAGTAAAAGTTTCCTCTCATTCTCCTCTTCGTTAACCCTAAGCTTGCTTTCCATTTAGTGCTTGGTTGCTTGGATTATAGAGATTCAATTCTCTATTGAGGTAGGGGTGGTAGTATGCTTATATTTTAAGTGTTTTATAATCCTTTGGGGCTTAATATATATTGTGCACATGCTTCTAATATGATAGTCTTGCATATTATAAGAAATTCTTATGATTGACTTAGGGTTTATTTGATCTAAGCATGTATATTGTGTATGTATCTTGTGTAGGATTATTGATGTTGTATATAACTCTTATTGATTTGAATTACTATACTGTTATGATGATAATTCTACATTCAAGTTGATTACTATTGGTGATTGTAATTATTTTAGAAACTTAATACTATAAATGTTGTAATCTAATATATAAAGCTTATTGTTGAGACATGGTTTAAATTGATAAGTTTGTGGTATTATATTGCACATTATATCATGTTAAGAACTTGTTACTTATTATGCCATTCTAGATTTGGAACCCTAAGACATGGTTTGTGTGGTTTCAAATATACTTGTGCATGGAAGGTGGTTTATATGCCTTAAATTATGATATATAAGTTTTGAACTTGATATATTTCGGATTCTCTTGGGACATTGTGTTACAAGTGACATGGCTAAAGTTTGGCTTTAGTGCGGGAGGGATGAGTTCTCCCCAATTGAGATAGTATGCACTAGGGTGGTCTTCCCAGCAGGTTAATGCCCAGAATAACCATATTGATCTTGGTTTAGTCCAAGACGAGATGTCCAAGTTTTCCATTATGTGATTTCGCATTACATTTCAAGTTAACAACCAATGTTTAATTGTAACTTGTAATTTTTGGTTGATTGCGAATTGATGTTGTTAAATACACTGACGTTGTTATGTGTTGTTTAAAAATCATTTAAGTTAGCTTAAGATGATCCCTTAGCACACCTTGCATATAGACGTTAAGTGGAATGCTCCCTTGTATTCGTCTATATTGATCTCACAATGATATTGAAACTTTAGGGTATACGCATATGCTTCTCCTACAAGTAACATGATTACTCACCCTAGTGGTTTGGGTTGTTTTTCAGGTAAAGAGACCATGTTCATGGATGCTCATTATCCTTAGAAGCTTTTAAGCTAGTTGAAGCATTTTTGTATATTAGCATGTACTTGTTTAGTATGTTTTATCTTTTGGATGTAATACTTTTGTATACCACGGATGTATGGTATTTTAGAAGCTAAGATGGCTTCCTTCATGTAATGTGTATCTAAGTACTCTTTTTGATGCTTGTTTTGTATGTATAGCATGAGGCCAAAAGCCATTAACATGAAAGATTATAAGCATGTTCTCTTTAAAACTCAAGTATTGCCATTGTAGCTTATTTGTGAAAAATGTAAGCTTTGTATGCTAAACTTGTTAATAGAATGTAAAGAGGATTTAGGCCATGTTGGTACATCTATTTTATCATATTGCATGCACTTGCATACTCACTTTGGAAAACAATACCTTCCTTGATGAAACAAAACCTAAAGTTGCATATTTTTTAGTTTTGACCCTATTCTATTACAGGGGTATTTCGGGTATTTCACAATGAGTTTTTTTCATTTTTCCTCACAAGTCACGTAGAAAAATTGATTTTAAAGGGGGTTAATTTTTTGTGTATTTCCAGAAAACATCATCTTAGTCCTCAAAAATCCATATTTTTCCAGAAAATCCTTGCTGCCAGGTTTTGCAAATTTTTAGTACAAATGTAGTTGGTACTATTCATCAACTTTTTTTTGAAAATCGTCACAACTGATCCGAAACTTCCGGAGGTCTTGTGGGTGTATTTTAAGATTGAATTTTCAATTTAGGCAATTTAAAAACCTCCCGAAGCCCTATTTCCAAAACTTGGGCAGTAGCTCGGATTCGTTTTTTTCCTCTTGACCTGATTTTCTTGGGGGCATTCTAGGCATTTTACAATGCATTTTTTTTGTTTCCGTTCATGATCAGGGTAGGAAACTTGATTTTTGGGGGGGTTTCTTCTTTGAGTTTTTCCAAAAAAAGTCCGTTTAGATGCCCGCTTTTACTCTAAGTTGCAGCAGTGGTGGGTTGTCCTCGTCGGGCCACCACGACATCATTTTTGTTTTTGACCTTTCTCCCCCGTCCGAACTCTAAATTGAGTAAAAAAAATTTTGAACTTGACTAATTTGTCATTGTCTTTCCAGTGGTGTGCTCGATAGCACCAAAATCCACTTTTTACAAAATGACCATTTTGCCCCTAGGTTCTTTTTGTCCGTTTTTGAAATGACACTTTTGCATTTGTTTCCTTTGGGTTTTGTGACCTCATTGAGGGTCACATTGGTGTCTTAGAGACGCATTATATCTCTAGAGACCGTTGTTTCACCTTTCACTTCCGCATTTCGGATCCATTATCGGGTCATCTTTTGGTCATCACTAACGCACCGGGTTTACAAAAACTTGGGCCGTCACATTGGAGGATGCAATTGTCTCTCTTCGATCAGATGTGGCCTCCCTTAGCACTGACGTGACCACTCTCCGTGCGGACATCTTGGCTGTGCTGCAGGACTTATCCAGAGATATCAGGGGATCCCGCCCTACCAGACTGACCTTATCTTCCTGACCTCCCTATCTCCATTATTTTATATATCTATGATATTTGGCTATTCTTTTGATACTATTATCATATTTGTGTGGCCATTCTGTTGGCATGATACTCTGTTGTACCTTGCATTGTTTTTCTATTCTTTCTATTTTATGCATGATGTTTTTGGATGTCAGGTTATTATATTGATATATTTATCTGTGATTGACTCCATTATTAGGTACATCCTAGTGACTTCAGTGAGAGAGTGCTGCCCAAAAATTTTCAGGATCATCCTTATTTTTCTCTCCTTATTCGTTTATTCTCCCACTTACACTTACATGCCACTGTGCACTGTTATTATCCCCTTTGTTATCTGATCAGCTTTTATTCTAGTGCCATCTTTTTAGGACTATAGTCAATCCCAAGTTTGGGGGGGTTATACCACCCACTTCGGATATTTGTGTCCCGGCCATTCTTTGCAATAGCTGCACTGGTATACTCTTTCCTTTTGTTCTCTTTGCACATTGAGGACACTGTGCCATTTAGGTTTAGGGGTAATAGGTGTTCTTTGCAGTGTTTGTTTTCAATTAAAAATTTTGAGCATGACTTGTGTATTTGAGGGATTTTCTATGATTGGTCCATAGCTAGCTATGATTTTGATCTTTTGAGGACTATATTGCTTAAAATTTAAAAATTGCTTGACTTGAGAGTCTAATACTCCTTGTATGCCTTGTGGATGCCACTTAGGAGTAAATTTTTTGAAAGATTGATATCTTGTTTACACTTGTGGTCCACATCATCATGATTTTGTGATTGTTTTGAGATTCACTCTAGGGTTCTATACTAGCATAGGCGCACACTAGCATTCATTTATGCGGTACATGCTTTATTGATTATTGAATTGGTTATATCCCAATTGAGCTAGTAGTACATTGAAAGCTTTCATTTTGACAAAAGTGAATAACAAACCCTTTTCACTAAGTAGCCGGGATTCTAGCCTCATCAAGCACTGAATTCTCGCACCGAAAGGTGGAGAGCCCAAACTCTAGGTTAATAACTTGAAAAAAAAAAAAAAAAAAAAAAAAAAAAGTTGCAAAAGCAAATAAAAAAGTGATGACTTCTCCCAAAAGGTGAGAGTGGGAAATGATTAGATGAAGGTTGTTTTAATTTATAGCCTAGTTAATTTGAGCTTGTAAGTCCTTAAGGGTGTTTAAACACCTAATGCCCTAAAGCCGTCCAGTTTGGGAGTCACTGACCTAGTGCTCCACCTCATGGATCGCTAGAAAGCTTAATAGATTAACACATTGCACCATGCTTCCATCTTTGATCCTTAAGGTAGTTGTTAAAAAAAATAAAAATAAAAATAAAAAATATCCGAGTGAAAAGAATAAGTGCACCTAGATCAAAAAAGCTTTAATAAAAGGTCCACTCTTTGTTTTGATGATCGGGGGACTAGATTTGTGTGCTAGTTTGAGGGTAAGGATGTGATCATTTCCTTAGTTGGCTTAGATAGCAACATATTTGATGTCGGTCCACTCAAAAGGATTCTAGTGCTGTTTTAACTTGCATAATCATTTTCTTGATGTGTGGAGAACCATACTTGCTTGCTTGATGTTGAAATTTTGGGAGATTGCTTGGAAAGGGTTGAAAAATTACATACTTGAAGTAGTTTTCTCCCAATGCTTGTTTGCAATATTGGTGCCTCTTTTGTGAGAATGAGCTTAATGTTTGTGTGTATCATTTCTGGAAACCCTCACGAGACTTCATTTGTCCACTAGGGGTTTAAAAGGCTTGTTGCATGTGCTAAATGCAATCGTGTTCCCTATAAAAGTGGCGTTATCCAATTATTGCTTTCTAGATTCATAGTTGTATAGTTGTTCATTTTATTCCTTTACTTCATAGTTCATTGCTAGGGACTAGCAATATTTAAGTTTGGGGGTGTGATGAGCGCTGAAAAGTGCGTATTTAAATCCCTTAAGCTTAAGTATTCCAGGACCTTTATCTATCTTATTTTCCTGTTTTAAACTAATTTCATGTTATTGCCCTTTTTAGGCGCTTATCCCCAAAACAAGTCAATTCAGCCAAATTAGAGCATAAAAGAAGCAATCACAAGCTAAATGGAATAAAGGAGCAAAAAGGAGCAAAGTGGTGGAAAACAGCAAGTTTCAATCGATCATACCTGTCATCGATCGATCTCATAATGATCGATCTAGCCTTACCAAGATGGATCAAACCTTTTTTCCTGATCTTCAAGAATTTCCATCTTCGATCGATCCAACTTTCCTTTCGATTGATCGAACTTCTTTGATCTTATCCCCACCTACCACTTTTGTCCTTTTCCCAAAATATCCCAAAAATATCTCAGACTTGTCCTATTCCAAAAAGGCGTTGCCAAGGTTTGATCAATCTACCCACACTTTAATCGATCGAAACATTCTTTGATCGATCTCATCAGAATTTGATCGATCGAATCTCCTCAGGTTTGAAATAAAACATAGTCCAGTTCATTAAAAGATGGTTCGTGGTGCAATCATTGAAGGGGTCCTAGTGCACGAGACCTGACCATTGGGTGTGACAGTGGAGCTACCTGTATAAGGATTTTTGTGCCAGTTTTATAAGGGACACACAATATATAATCTAGAAAAGAAAAATAGAGGAGAGAGCTTAGAGATTAGAAACACACACACCATTTAGGAGTTCTTCCATTCATCTAGGGTTTCCATCAAGGAGAAGAAGATCAATCCTACCACGGAGATGGCCTTTGAAGATTGGATGACTACATCAATGAGTAGCTAAACATCTTCTTATGGCTAGAGTTAGCCCTAAGCATGCCTTCTAGATCTTGATGTTTTGTATTATGAGGGGATTTATGTTGTAATTCGTGTCTTGACATTTGATTTATAAATGAATCTTGTTTCTACAATGATTTATGTTGTTTAATATTTACAATTAATCATTTCATTCTATTCATATGTCTATGTATGCTAAAATGAATGTTCATATATTTATCTCTTGGTTTTGTGAAATTGATGCACGTCTATGTGTGTTGATGCTATGAATCTAGAGATTGTCAAGGCATAGTGCTTTAATGGAATACTCTTGTGACTTGTTTGATGGTCCATACTCATTTCTTGATGGATTTTGCCTCTACCTTAGTTTAATTTGCATATCCTTAGTTTAGTTGTAGTGTAGTTGTCTTATTTTCTTAGATAAGAGAACAATCCATGCTTGTTGTTTAATGTTCCATGCTTATGAATGCAAGTAGTATAATTCTCTAGCTTATTAAGTGTTTGATTGTGAGCTTAAAGGAAGGAATAATGGCTTAGTTTGATATATTGTGCTATTCATTAGATTGTCTAGACAATGTATACTTAATTAGCCATTCATGCTAGTTGATTCAATCAATCACACATTTGAATATTGCAATATATATTTCCCCTTATTCATTACACATTGAGTATCTCGAAAGGTGGTGTTTAGTGGTGACCTCTAAATCCCAAGATCCCTCTCTCTTGTTCTCTACCCTTTACTTACTTTAATTGCTTTGCATTGAATTTATTTACATTATAGTTTAATTAACCAATCAAACCACTTTTTGATCACTCGACCTACTAGTCCGACTTGTTTCTATATTAACGTTGCCCCCAATCCTTGGGACGATCCCCACTTACCCTAGCTATATTAGTAGTTAGAGGTAGTAGTGGCACTTTACAAATTTAAACTTGGCCACTCTTTAACACATTTCAACTTGTACTTTCGAGGCGACACCATGCTGCCATGCACACCATTGGATAGACAACAAAAAAATTAATAAGGTTAGACTCGAGAATCACTTGATTCGGAGTCCAGATGAAAGAGTTATAGCCAAAACAAAGTTGGGTGTCAAAACGAATGCCATAAAATCAAGCCTAAGGAAGTGGGCGGTCGCCAACGGCTACGGGTGCCCGCTAAGCTAACACTTCTGGCGGACGCCAAATCCTGCAAGCGCTCACCAAAATACAGAGTTACTACCCAATGAAAGAAAATGGGACTTCGAGAGGTTTTTAGAAGACCTAAATTGAATTTGTAATGTTCAAATACATCCACAAGACCTTCGGAAGTCCCAGAATGGTTGGTTCGATTTTTGAAAAAAAATTGATGTATGGTAACCATGCCCTAAATTTCAAAAGAAGGATTTTTGTTTCGTTTTGGAAAATGCAAGTTTTTAAGGCCAAAGTTGAGCTCTTTTGGAAAAAGTTTGTTAAGTGACCTCCCCTAAAGTTGAGTCTTCTAATCAACCATAGTCCAAACCACAATCGGCATGCAAGAGGAAATGACAAAAATGCCCCCAACATAATGCAATGTCATATAAGCTAAAACATGATGAAATTTCTCATACATTCCATCCAACCAAAAGAAATTGGCCCTTGGCTTCATTACATACATGTTGTAGTAAAATCAAAATATGATGTTTACGTTCATATTACATGCCCAAAAAAGGAAACAAGCTATGCTTCCATGCAAGTTATATATTACAACTTCAAAAGATAGTTAAACATGCTAACACTTGCATGTACACAAAATCACACAAAATATCCAATGTAGTATAAGTCAAACTAGGGATGTTGTGCATCCCAAAACAAGGTCTCCTTACCTGAAATGTCCCAAACAACTAGGATGAGTAAATAAGTTACTCGTAGGAAATGGATATGCGTATATCCTAAAGTTTCAATGGCTTTTATATGCGTAATAGAAACCGATTTCATGTGGATCATGCTTCCTAACTGTAATGACCCAGTTATATTCCTTCCTTTCCTTTTTCCTCAAATTTTGCGGATAATTTTTTTCGTTGTCTTTTCTTTTCTGAGTTCGGTTTCTCATCTCTTGGTGTCATCTCGAGTGCTCGGGAATGGTTTCCGAGACTCTTTTCTTTGGATTGATAACTTCCTTTAAGGACCAAGTCATTTCCACATTTTCACTTTTTGGACACTATGCACTTTTCGTCTTTTTCCGCGTTGGTCACTTTTTGGCACAACCTCACCTTTTGTGTTCGAAGTTAGTTTTTGACTTCATGTACCTTCATTCTATGTGGTTTCCACAAAATATGTATATTTACTTTTGTAGAAAAGCTCTCTGGTTGCTCCCGGTGTCCATAAGGGCATGGATACATAGTTCTTCAGAAACATTCTTGTTTCTTGAGGTATTTTTCGTAAATATCTTTTGAAGATATTTTATTTCAGGGGTTTTTAAGAAAATATTTTTGGAAAATATTTTCATTATGGGTCATTAGTGCAGTTAACCCTTTTTAGAGGGGCCATTATGCAATTAGTGAAAGTTATTACAAAAATGCCTCATTTTGAGCCTAGATCCTCATATGGGATTCATTTTCACTTTTTTTTTAGTCACATACTCTTAGAATTCCCTTCTGCTCATTTTCCCCAATTTTAGGGATTTTTGACCCCAGTTGCTGCCAAACTTGTTTGGGACATATCTCTCTGCTCGGAACTCAGTTTTTTACGTCGTTTCTTTCATTGTTCATATTTTCTCATTTTGGTTCTTTTTCATTCATGGAGTTTCACTATTTAAGCGTGTCTGCTCAAATTTCACTTTTCCAGACCCAACGGGGCACTTTTAAGGTTTTCTATAAATAGGGCAACTGAAGAAAAAAATTGGATTTTTCTCTTCTTCTCCCTCTCTTGGCCGGCAGCCATGAAAGCCCATGGGGCTGCCACCTTCTCTCTCTTCTTTTGAGCTCCTTCCTTTTGTTAGAAAGTCGTAGTGCCTTAGTGTTTTATGTTCGTCTTGGCGAGGCGCATCTTTCCCCCTTATTGGAATCCGTTTTTGGCCATTTTTTGAGTTCGGGTTTGAAGCCAAGTTTGAATTTTCATGGTACCTCCTTGGTGTTTAGTGTTCACCTCATTGTTCCGACATAACCTAAGAGTATCGTAGGATTCGAAGCACTTTTCTTTCGCTTAGGATTTGAGATTTCATCTCAAATGGAGGTAGGGGATGTTATAGGTTCATATTTTTGTTGTCTTGCATGCTATTGATGCTTATACAACTTGTATGCATGCTTTTGTTCATAATCTAGAATTTAATTTAATTATTTTCTTTGTGTAAAATTTAATTCTCATGATGGTATGCAACTTGGAATTAAATTATGGCATGCTAGTAATTTCGGCCTTGGTATGCTTGTTGATATATATATTAAATTGAGAGGATTTGAATAAAAATTGCGACTTTTATTTAATATTTTTCTTTTGTGAAAGTTTAATTCACATGGTCGTAACTTGCATGAAATCAACTTTTAATGTGAAATTACAATAGCCCTTGGTAAGTTCTCTAACCTATGTTAATTTGGGAGCATTTGGATGAATTTAAAAATCTAAAAATCTTAATTAAAAGAATTAATTAAAATCTATTTAATGGTTCCAATGGGCTTAATCAAGTTTTTGACTAGATATATGTAATGACCATGCTATGTCCTTTAACATATATTAATTTGAGGTTATGTGGAATTGATTTAGAATCTAGAGAATTTAATTAGTTTTATTAATTAAATTCTATCTAATTGCTCCATGGATTTAATTGTGTTTTAGAAGTATTTCTATGTTTAAATCATGTACTTAGGCTTGTTGTATATTCACTTGGTTATGTTTTGAGCATTGGATAACATTATTGTTATATTTATATTCATGTGAACATGTCTTCTTTATTGAATATATTGTTGTCTTGTGTAATGAGTTGCATACTTTGTTTTTAACATCTTTCATGCCATAGTAGTTGTGGACTTAGAGCATGTATTGTATGAGTTCCCAAATTTGGTTGTGCGTGGTAGATAGTTGATTTTCTTGTATATACATGTTGATATATACGTTGTTGCACAACTTGTTGATTTTGGAAACTTGGGGATGTCATTGTTTGACTACGGCTAGGACATGGTTCTGGTACGGGGAATTGTCCCTCTATAGTCTAGTGCACACATAGGGAGGTTACCCATAGGGTAGTAACCTTAAAGTAACTATGTTGTCGGTCTGATCCGGCTTGATGTCCAAGTATCCACCTTGTTTGATTTCGCATTTCATTTCAAGTTGATAACTAGATGATGTTGTAGCTTTTTGTTCCTTATTTGATTTCCCATTTTAAGTTTCAAGATGTTAACTTTAAGAAATCATGCTTTATGCGTTGTATTGGAAGTTCCAATGTTGGTTAAATTGCATCAATACTATGATTTGTGTTATAATGTTCAAATGTCGCTTAGGAATGATCCTATAGATTCATTTAGAACATAGCCGTTAGGTGGCATAACCCACTTTAGTTGTTTTCCACATTTTAGGTTTCAAATTGATAACTTTGATAATCTATTATGTTGTTAAATTGTATAAAAATGTGGTTTATGCTAGAAATGTTTAAGGTAGCTTAGGATGCTCCTTAGGTCTCACTCTTGACATAGACGCTAGGTGGAATGAACCACAATGATTAAATTATGCAAATTTGTGAAACTTTAGGTCTATGCATGCTTATCTCCTACGAGTAGCTTTATGTTACTCACCCAAAGTTACCGGAGACATTTTGTAGGTACAAGATTCAAGATTTGGGGATTTGTATTTGCCTTGGGTGAATTATAGCTTTGAAGTCTATTTAAATGTTTTCTTATTCACATACAAGTGTTAGCATGTTTAAGTTTTACCCTTTAAAGTTGTAATACTTAGTTAGGTTCAATATGCCTTTTTTGCCTTATGACGTGTAAAGTATACTTGGATACACTATTTGGAGCCTATTTGATTTGTATAATTTGTGGCCAAGGACCACCAACATTTAAGTTCAAGTGTATGTAGTTAAATTTTAAGTTTTGCCTTTGAGACGTAATTTTTCTAACTTTAGAGGTTTGGCATGTGATTTGGAGTAAATGATATGTAATGTGGCCATGGGCCATTGTAACACACTTCATTTTGTAAAATACATATGTTAGCTTGCTTGCATAGCTTTAAAGTTTGTTTTTGGACCAAATTCATGATGGGAATTGAAGCTTAGGTCAAGACTCAACATTTTTGGTGTGTAATAGGTTTTTTAGTGCTATTTTGAGTCATTTCGACCGACCGAAAGGTCATTTTGGTCGACCAATGGCTTTTGAAAATCTTTTGAATTGTAAAAACTCACTTTCCAGTAGCCATTTTCACTATTTGGGCTCATTTCAGTCGACCGATGCCTTATTTCAGTCTACCAAAGTGAATTTCTCTCAAAAATCAGATTTTTGGCCATTTTTGTTCATTTTGGTCAACCGAAATGCCATTTCGGTCGACCTATATAGTCTTCATTCAGCTGCCCTTTAGATTTTGTAACAGTACTGTTGTTCCGACTTCAAACGGCCATAACGTCTTCATTTCTAATCCAAATGGGGTGATTCTTAAGCCTAAACTCAAGAATTTTGAGTCAGTTTTCCAATGGTACCACTTCCATTCTCAGATTCAATTCCCACTGGGAGTTATTCATATTTTAGTGAGACAGTGTCAGATTTTGTTTAAACCAGGAATGGGCGTCTTGTGGGATTCTTCGCCAAAGTTCTTAGAACCTCTTAGAATGTTGTGAAATGATTAGTTTAGGTTGTGTGGACCTCATTTGACTTGCTTAGAGTCAAATTTCCCTTCTTATTTGTAAATTAACCATTTTGCCCTTCATTGACGGATTTTGCCCGTTTTGACTCTCGTTTGCTCATTCGCTTTTCTTTGAGTTCCGTGACATTATAGAAGTTCACATTAGTGTCTTGGGGATGATTTATATCTCTATAGACTTTGGTTTTTATCTTTTGCTTCCACATTTCAGATCCATTACCGGGTTAACTTTTGTGTCATTACTAACGCACCGGGTTGAAAAACTTAGGCCGTCACACTAACATCTACATTTCAAGGGGAAGCTAAAGCAATGTCCTAAGCTATATTTGAAACAAGTTAAAAGTAATCCACAATGGGCATAATAATCAAATACAATGGAATACTCCATAAGATACAACAAGTTACAACCCTAGGTTATATCAACTTTTAAAATAACGCGAAATCATACAATGTGAAAAACTTAGAGGCGGCGTCCGGTTGTGAAGTCACAACACAAGACAATACAAGTTGTTTCGGGCATTAACCCTTAAGGAATTGCCTAAGTGTGCACTATAATTTGGGGAGAACTCGTACCTCCCGTACTAAGGCCAAACCCTAGCCATATCAATGTTTTTTTTACCCCAAGTACTTCCAAAATCAACAAGTTGTCACAACAACTACAAGTGCTACAATGCAACTAAGCACCTTCCATGCACAACCAACATTTGGTAATCACACACAACCATAGTCTCCAAGCTACAATGGCATGTGAATGTCAAATTTATAATGCAATATCATCTATGCTATAACAAGGTTACTTGTAATGACCCGGTCATTTTCCCCTTTTTCGGCTATTTTCTTTTTCGTGAAATTTTATTTATTATTATTTATTTATTTATTTGTCGTTTCCCTTCACATAACCTCACTTTTTGTGCTCGGATTTAGTTCTTGCTTTGTGTGCATCCATGATATTTAATTTCCATGATATATATATTTTTACTTTTGTAGAAAAGCATGCTAGTTGTTTAATTTTCTGTAAAGGGCATAAATGCTTAATTTCTTCGAAAACATTCTTGATTTTTGGAGTTTTAGTGTAATTAAATAAAATAATTATTTTTCATCTTAGGGACCATTTTGTAATTTAATTTGAAAGATATTTTGGAAAAGGAACTTTTTACAATTACTGAAAAAGTGTGACAAGTGTTACACTCCCAATGGTCCACTTGTAGGCATCTCATTGGTTCACACTTATGAGCCTTGGATGATGACATGTGGAGGGAGAGGATTCACCCACTTATTGACCTAGGATAGGTGCACTTGTTGGCTTGGATGGTTGACAAGTGTAGGCTTAAGATTAAGCCTAGGATGGATGCTTAGGATTATGACAAGTGTAGGCTCCAAATTATATTTTGCATTTTGTGTGTGTGTGTGAGGTAGTGTATGTGTGTGTGTGTTTGACCAACCACCTTTAGTTAGTGGAGAAATACACATTTCTTCACTAACTTTGCTTCTGATAAGTGCACAAATGTGGCACATTTTAGCACCTAAGTTAGGGTATTTTAGTCGATTCATCTATCTTATTTTCATGTGTTAGTATTTATTTGTGTTTTTACCTATTTCAAGTCAATAAAGTTCAATAGCTCAATTTTGGATCTAAGGAGCAAAATTGGAAAGAAGTCAAGAAAATTGCACCAGAGGAACTTCGATCGATTGAAGGAAGTCCCGATCGATCAAAGTTGGCTACAATCGATCGAAATGGAAGGCGGTGCCAGCTCAGCATTTTGGATTAGGCCAAGAAGATATTTTCATGACACGTCATCTTTGATCGATCGAAGCTAAGTGTTGGATCGATTGAAAATGCTTCGATCGATCGAAATGGCTTTGATCGATCGAAATGGCTGCTGGCAGTGTGCTGTCTAATTCTCGAGCGCACCAGACTCTGCCTAACTTTTGTAGCTGCGAATTTCCTCTGATCAAAGGCTGTATTTCTGACTTGGTGCCTACTCAAAGAAGCTTGTAATAGATAAATTGAACCACATTGTAAGGAAAGCAAAGATGAAGATGATAATGTCAACCTCCAAGCTAGCCGTTAAGGGTTCCATGACCACTACAATGAGTGGCTAAATCCTTCTCTTAGGGCTAGAGATAGCCCCTAGGCTTGCTTCCTAAACCTAGCTTTGGTATATTTTTGGGGATTTTAGTTGTAATTAATGTTTCGACCATGAATAAATATAGATCTTGTGATTTTTACTTGATTTGTATGGATTAATGGTTTCAATTGATTATTTAATTATATCAATATATCTATGTATGCTAGAATGAATGTTCATATGTTTTTCTCTAGATTTAATGAAATTGATGCATATTTATGTGTGTTGATGTTGTTAATCTAGTGTTGGTCAAGGCATGGTGCTTAATTGATTACTCTTGTAGTTTATTTGATGGTTCATACTTATTTCATGATGGATTGTGACACATCCTTAGTTTAATTAGCTTAATTTTCATGTCACTAGCTTAGTTGTAGTGTAATTGCTTTAATTTCTTAGATAGTGGACAATCCATTCTTGTCGTTTGATGTTCCATACTCATGAGTGCAAGAAGTACATTTCTCTAGATATTTGTGAGTGCACTAATTGTGGTTTAATTGAATGGATATTGGTCTCATTTGATGGGTTGTGCTATTCACTAGATTGACTAGGCAATCTATGCTTATTTTCCATCCATGTTTAGTTTTCAATTAGTGACACACACACACACATTTTACAACTTGAATTTCCCCATTAATTTACAATTGCTAGTGTTTGGTGAAGTGAAGCTTAGTGGTGAACTCTAAGCCCCAAGACCTTTCTCTCATATTACTTTCTCTAATTTCTAGATTGTCACTTAATTGCATTGTTTTAATTGAACCATTAGTTTAATTAATCAAACCAAATCCCTCTTTTGATCATTTGACCTACTAGTCCAACATTGATTCTAAAGTACCGTTCATTTCCCTTAGAACGATACCTACTCACTCTTGCTATATTTTTAGTTAGCAGTGGTAGTGGCATTCTAAAAATTTAAACTTGGCCACATCTCATCACACCACTTTTGTGCAACTCAGTCCAGACACCACTAGCTTCTTCCTCACAAAAACCCTTAGCCACCATTAAAGGAAAGCTGTAATGACCCGGTCATTTTCCACCTTTTCCTTTTTCCTGAAATTTTACGGATAAATTTTTTCGTCTAATTTTCCTTTCTGAGCTCTGTTTCTTGCCACTTAGTGTCATCTCGAGTGCTTGGAAATAGTTTCTAAGACTCTTGCATTTGGATTAACAACTTCCTCTAAGGACCAAGTCATTTTCACATTTTCACTTTTCGGATAATATGCATTATTTGTTCCTTTTCTCTTTTTCGTCTTATCTCCGTTTGTCAGTTTTTGGCACAACCTCACTTTTCATGCTCGAAGTTGGTTTTTGACTTCACGTGCCTTCATCTTGAGTGGTTTTCACGAAATACGTATCTTTACTTTTGCAGAAAAGTACTCTGGTTGCTCCCGGTGTCCATAGGGGCATGGATGCACAAATCTTCAGAATCTTTTCCTTTTCTTGGGGTGTTTTTCATAAATATCTTTTGAAAATATTTTATTTTAGGGGTATCTAAGAAAATATTTTTATTCTGGGGTAATTTTGCAGTTAACCCTTTTTGTAGGGGCCATTGTGCAATTAACGAAAGTTATTGCAAAATACCTTGTTTTGAGACTGGATCCTCGTACGGGATTCATTTTCACATTTCATCAAGTCTCGTACTCTTAGAATATCCTTTTAGTTGTTTTTCTCCAGTTTCAGCGTTTTTGACACCGATTGCCGCCGAACTTGTTTGGGCATATCTCTCTGCTTAGGACTCGGTTTTCGACGCCGTTTCTTCCGTTATTCATATTTTCTCATTTTGAATATTTTTTTGTTTACAGAGTTTCATCATTTGAGTGCGTTTGCTCAAAATTCAATTTTCCAGACCCGGTAGGGCCCTTTCGGGGCACTTTTAGGGTTTTTCTATAAATAGAAGACTTAAAGAGAAAATATAAGATTTTTCTCTCTCCCTCCTCTCTTTTGGATGGCAACCATGGCAGCCAAGGGGCTACGATGCTTCTTCTTCTTTTTCTGGCCACTTCCTTCGAGCAAAACATCGTCGTGCCTTAGTGTTTATTGCTCGCCTTGACGACGCGCATCTTTCCCCCTTATTAAAACCCATTTCTGACCATTTTTCAGTTCAGGTTTCAAGTTCAAGTTTAGATTTTCATGGTACCTCCTTGGTGTTTAATGTTCCTCTTATTGTCCCCGACATAACCTAGGAGTATCATCGGATTCGGAGCATTTTTCTTTCGGTGGGGATTTGAGATTTCATCTCAAATGGAGGTAGGGGGAGTTATAATTTATTTTCTTGTTATATTACATGCTATTGATGCATATACAACTTTTTTACTTGCTTTGATATCAAATCTAGAGATTTTATTATTTATTTTTCTTGTATGAGATTTGATTTTCCCGGTAATTATAACTTGGTTTAAACATGTGGCATGATAGAATATTACCCCTTGATATGTTCATTGACATATATTAAATTGAGAGCATTTGAACAAGTAATGAAGATTTTATTTAATATTTTTCTTAAGTGAAAGATTAATTCATGTGGCCTTAACTAGTTTGAAATCAATATGTGTTAGCATATTATATTAGGCCTTAGCATACTCTTCAACATAGGTGAATTTGAGAGTAATCGGAGGTGTTTTAAAATCCAGAGAATATATAATTAATTTATTCCATGTGTACTATTCACTTCATTTGAATTCCGACTTGATATTATTGATGTGTATGCCATATACTTTCACATATATTAAATCTAGAATATTTGATTAGGCTTTGAAACCTTTCATTTATTATTTTTCTAGTATTAAAGTTTAATACTCATGGCCGTATCTCGCTTAGAATTCACTTGTATCATACTTTTAAATCAAGTCTTGACATGTTATATAACGCACATTAATTTGAGAACATTTGGACTTGCCTTGTAATCTTGATAATTTAATCCGTTAAGTAGATTAAATTTCCTTTTTATGCTTCCATCGAGTTAATCATGCCTTGATATTGAATTCTTGTTAAACTTGTGAATTGGACTTGTGTTTCATAAACCCTTGTCTTTTTATCAAGCATCATGACTTTTTGTAACTTAGTTTCATTAATGTACTTAATGAATATACACATTTGTCTTAGAATGGTTTAATTACACATGTGTTGTTTAGTATGTAATCGAATCATATATCTTATACTTGTAGTATATTTACTTCAATGGATTTCTTGTACTATATATCTTGGTTCTAGTCTATATAGATGCACATTATGATTTCTTGACATTTCGCATGCCATCATAGTTGAGAACTTAGGGCATGACTTATGTGTTCCAAAATCTTAGTTGTGCATGAAACGTGGTTAATGCATTTCTTGTATTTTAATACTATCTTGACTTGCACAACTTGTTAATTTTGGGACTTGGGATATCAATCAAGAATTGACATGGCTAGGACTTGGTTCTAGTACAGGAGATAGAGAACTCCCTACATTATAGTGCGCACTAAGGGAAGGTACCCATGGGTTAGTAGCCCTAAAGTGATCCCAAGAGTACGGTTTTAATCCGGGCAATATCCGAGTTTCCACATTAGTTGATTTCACTCCTTAAATTTCAAGTTGTTATTCCTTGAAGATTTAAACTTGTCGTGATATGTGAAATGCTCCAATCTTGTTATTTGCATAGATATATTCACGATTTCAAGTATACTTTTTGTCGTGTTATGTGAAATGCTCCAATCTTGTTTACTTGCATAGATATTATGCCTTGTTTATAATTTCATATATAACTCTTTTTGTGCTTCATGGAATATTCATCCTTGTTTTATTGCATAGATATTATGTCTTGTCCTTGATTCTATGTATTACTCCTATCGTGTTAATTGGCATGTTCCAATCATGTAAAATTCATTGACAAGGTGATTCTTGTATTTTAGTATTCTCTTGTCGTGTTGTATATGTAATGACCTGGTTATTTTCATTCCTTTCCCTTTCTCAGATTTTCACGGATATTTTTTTTTTTTCGTTGATCTTTTTCTTTCTGAGTTCAGTTCCTCGTCACTTAGTGTCGTCTTGAGTGCTCTGGAGTGATTTCCGAGACTCTTTTCTTTGGATTGATAACTTCCTTTGAAGACCGAATCATTTCCATATTTTTCGTTTTTCGACACTATTCATTTTTCGTCCTTTTCCCTATTTCGTCTTTTCCCTGTTTGCCACTTTGTTGCATAACCTCACTTCTTGTGTTCGGAGTTGGTTTTTGACTTCACGTATCTTCATTCTAAGTTGTTTCCAGGAAATGCGTATCTTTACTTTTGCAGTAAAATACTCTAGTTGCTCCCGGTGTCCATAGGGGCATGGATGCACAGTTCTTCAGAATCTTTTCCTTTTCTTGGGGTCGTTTTCATAAATATCTTTTGAAGATATTTATTTCAGGTGTTTTTAAGAAAATATCTTTTGAAAGATATTTTCATTCAGGGGCAGTTTTGTAGTTTTCACTTTTTGGAGGGGTCATTATGCAATTAATGAAAGTTATTGCTAAATGTCTCGTTTTGAGCCTGGATCCTCGTACGGGATTCATTTTCACATTTCGTCGAGTCATATACTCTTAGAATTTCGTTCTGGTCATTTTTCTCTGGTTTCAGGGTTTTTGGCCCTAATTGCCACCGAACTTGTTCGGAGCATATCTCTCTGCTCGGGACTCAGTTTTCAACGCCGTTTCTTCCGTTGTTCATATTTTATCATTTAGATTCTTTTTCGTTCATAGAGTTTTACCATTTGAGCGCGTCTGCTCAAATTTCACTTTTTCAGACCTAGCGGGGCCCCGTTCGGGGCACTTTTTGAGTTTTCTATAAATAGGGTGTGAGACAAGAGAAATCAGATATTTTCTCTCTCTCCTCTCTCTTGGCCGGATCTCATGGCAGCCATCTTGTAATAACCCTAATTTTAAAAGGATAGTCTCGGTATTTATTTATTTGTTTTAATTGTATTTTTAATTATTTAATTGATTATTTGACTAATTGCTTATGTGTTTAATTGAATTAGGTATTACTTGATTATTTGATTATGTGTCTATGTATTATTTGTATTTGTCTATGTGTTAATTGTTTAATTAGATTATGTGCTTAAATGGTGTTTTGATTAATTGTAAATTAAATGTTTTCTTTTCCTTTATTATTTTATTTTATTTTTATTTTATGGTTATGGTTAGTAGTAATGGGCCAACCAATTGAGTCCCATGGACTACTTGGATAGGAGGTTGGATGTGTATGAATTATTACCCATGGATTGTTGTGTATGAATATATATAGATATATATTATATACATATATAAAAAGGAAAGTAATTTATAAATTACTTTTATGGTAACTTGGGTAATAATATTTAATCTGATTTATATCTTTTATATTTAAATAATAAAACTATAAATAGATTTGATACGTGTTATGTTTTAAGTTACTTTATAATATTATGGTAACTTAAGCATTATTGGATAATCCATTAATAAATAATGAAATGTGTATAATTTATTTATTTAATAAACATATACATAAATTATATACGTAACATATTTTACTTACCTTTTTAATATATATAAAAGGGAAAGTAATTTATTAATTACTTTTATGGTAACTTGGATAGTAATATTTAATCTAATGTATATGTTTTATATTTAAATAATAAAAATATATGTAGATATGATACGCGTTATGTTTTAAGTTACTTTATAATATTATGGTAACTTAAGTATTATTGGATAATCCATTAATAAATAATGGAATGTTTATAATTTATTTATTTAATAAACATATACATAAATTATATACTTAACATATTTTACTTACCTTTTTAATATATATAAAAGAGAAAGTAATTTATTAATTACTTTTATGGTAACTTGGGTAATAATATTTAATCTGATGTATATATTTTATATTTAAATAATAAAAATATACATAGATTTGATACGTGTTATGTTTTAAATTACTTTATAATATTATACTAACTTAAGTATTATTGGATAATCCATTAATAAATAATGGGATGTGTATAATTTATTTATTTAATAAAGATATACATAAATTATATACTTAACATATTTTACTTACCTTTTTAATATTTTAATATATATATATATTTTTAAGTTAACTTGGATTGGGAAAAGGGTTAGGATTATTTTATTTAGCCTATAAATATATAGCTATAGGTTGTAAAAGGGAGTTAGAAATATTCACATGATATATTCTAGAGAGAGAGAGTTAGAGAGGGAAGGATGAAAATGAAGGAAGGAGGGAAAAAAAACCCCTGTAGAAAAAAGATCAAGGAAGAAGAAATTTAACTTTCGATCCGAAAGTTTAAGGCAAGTTCTTCTTCTATCTCTTTCCTTTTAATTCGTGTTTCTATGCATGCCTAGGAAATTCCAGGATTTATTAAACACATAAAATTAAATAATTATGCATGTTTAATTGGATTAAAATATATGTTTTATGAAATTGGTTCATATCTGTCCTTGTGTTATGAATTGATAAATGCATGATTTTGATTTGATTTTCGGTGTGAATTTTTATATGTTTACATTATGTATTTTTCATATCTGTAGAATGATGGAACGTAGAAACATGCCTAGAATTCCTGAACATTAAATAGAAATTAGGTTTGGGTTTAAATAAATTTAAATAGACTCAATCATAATGATGCTTGCTATTTGAATGTTTTAAACAAACGAATGGTTTTAATCTTTTAAAATGTTTTAGCAATTAAGATTAAATGTGTAGGATGAATTGGATATGCAGAATGCTTATTTGACGGTATAATAAAATATCATCATGTATAAGATTCAGTTTGTATGGGACATATAATATAGCAAGCTTAAATAAATAATAAGTCATTCATATTTTGTGATAACTTGATATCATATTATCATAGTTATTTCTGGATTGTTTGATGTATTTCCTTAATCATTACATCAATTGTTGGATTGTGTGGTTTAATGCACCGGTATGGGACGGTGGTATTCTAGGGACGGATTAACTTATCAGTTAAGTCCTACCTATTTTAAATAAGGGAATGGATTACCTAAAATGTTAAGTCCTACTTATATTCAAGTCAGGTCAGCTGAACAAGTTAAATGACTTATGGATGATTAATTTATTATATAAGGGAATGGATTAACTAAAATATTAAGTCCTACTTGTATTCAAATCAGGTCAGCTGAACAAGTTGAATGACTTATGGAGGATTAATTTATACTGGATAGGATGGTTACAAGTAGGACTTAATATTTTAGTTAATCCATTCCCTTATATAATAAATTAATCCTTCATAAGTCATTCAACTTGTTCAGCTGACCTGACTTGAATATAAGTAGGATTTAACATTTTAGTTAATCCATTCCCTTATTTAAAATAGGTAGGACTTAACTGATAAGTTAATCCGTCCCTAGAATGCCACCGTCCCATACCGGTGCATTAAACCACACAATCCAATAATTAATGTAACGATTAAGGAAATACATCAAACAATCCAGAAATAACTATGATAATATGATATCAAGTTATCACAAAATATGAATGACTTATTATTTATTTAAGCTTGCTATATTATATGTCCCATACAAACTGAATCTTATACATGATGATATTTTATTATACCGTCAAATAAGCATTCTGCATATCCAATTCATCCTACACATTTAATCTTAATTGCTAAAACATTTTAAAAGATTAAAACCATTCGTTTGTTTAAAACATTCAAATAGCAAGCATCATTATGATTGAGTCTATTTAAATTTATTTAAACCCAAACCTAATTCCTATTTAATGTTCAGGAATCCTAGGCATGTTTCTACGTTCCATCATTCTACAGATATGAAAAATACATAATGTAAACATATAAAAATTCACACCGAAAATCAAATCAAAATCATGCATTTATCAATTCATAACACAAGGACAGATATGAACCAATTTCATAAAACATATATTTTAATCCAATTAAACATGCATAATTATTTAATTTTATGTGTTTAATAAATCCTGGAATTTCCTAGGCATGCATAGAAACACGAATTAAAGGAAAAGAGATAGAAGAAGAACTTGCCTTAAACTTTCGGATCGAAAGTTAAACTTCTTCTTTCTTGATCTTCTCTCTACAGGAGTTTTTTTTTCCTCCTTCCTTCATTTTCCTCCTTCCCTCATTTTCCTCC
Organism: Cornus florida; assembly: GCF_030987335.1. NCBI lineage: Eukaryota > Viridiplantae > Streptophyta > Magnoliopsida > Cornales > Cornaceae > Cornus > Cornus florida. Next base: position 51,097,746 of record NW_026775574.1, on the reverse strand, counting down.
TTCCCTTTCTAACTCTTTCTCTCTCTAGAATATATCACGTGAATATTTCTAGCCCCCTTTTATAACCTATAACTATATATTTATAAGCTGAATAAAATAACCCTTACCCTTTTCCCAATCCAAGTCAACTTAAAATATATATATATATATATATATATATATATATATATATATATATTAAAATATTAAAAAGGTAAGTAAAATATGTTACGTATATAATTTATGTATATCTTTATTAAATAAATAAATTATACACATCCCATTATTTATTAATGGATTATTCAATAATACTTAAGTTAGTATAATATTATAAAGTAATTTAAAACATAACACGTATCAAATCTACGTATATTTTTATTATTTAAATATAAAACATATGCATCAGATTAAATATTACTACCCAAGTTACCACAAAAGTAATTAATAAATTACTTTCCCTTTTATATATATTAAAAAGGTAAGTAAAATATGTTACGTATATAATTTATGTATATGTTTATTAAATAAATAAATTATACACATTGCATTATTTATTAATGGATTATCCAATAATACTTAAGTTACCATAATATTATAAAGTAACTTAAAACATAACACGTATCAAATCTACGTATATTTTTATTATTTAAATATAAAACATATGCATCAGATTAAATATTACTACCCAAGTTACCATAAAAGTAATTAATAAATTACTTTCCTTTTTATATATATTAAAAAGGTAAGTAAAATATGTTACGTATATAATTTATGTATATGTTTATTAAATAAATAAATTATACACATTCCATTATTTATTAATGGATTATCCAATAATACTTAAGTTACCATAATATTATAAAGTAACTTAAAACATAACACGTATCAAATCTACATATATTTTTATTATTTAAATATAAAACATATACATCATATTAAATATTACTATCCAAATTACCATAAAAGTAATTAATAAATTACTTTCCCTTTTATATGTATTAAAAAGGTAAGTAAAATATGTTACGTATATAATTTATGTATATGTTTATTAAATAAATAAATTATACACATTCCAGAATGAATTATCCAATAATACTTAAGTTACCATAATATTATAAAGTAACTTAAAACATAACACGTATCAAATCTATGTATATTTTTATTATTTAAATATAAAACATATACATCAGATTAAATATTATTATCCAAGTTACCATAAAAGTAATTAATAAATTATTTTCCTTTTTATATATGTATATAATATATATCTATAAATATTCATACACAACTATCCATGGGTAATAATCCATACACATCCAACCTCCTATCCAAGTAGTACATGGGACCCAATTGGTTGGCCCATTACTACTAACCATAACCATAAAATAAAAATAAAATAAAATAATAAAAGAAAAGAAAACATTTAATTTACAATTAATCAAAACACCATTTAAGCACATAATCTAATTAAACAATTAACACATAGACAAATACAAATAATACATAGACACATAATCAAATAATCAAGTAATACCTAATTCAATTAAACACATAAGCAATTAGTCAAATAATCAATTAAATAATTAAAAATACAATTAAAACAAATAAATAAATACCGAGACTATCCTTTTAAAATTAGGGGTATTACATTCTTCCCCCCTAACAAAAGGAATTCTGTCCTCGGAATTCGCCTTTACTTCCTTCCATTATGCTTGGAAATTGTGAGCGAAAAATATCATCATTTTCCTAAGTAGACGCAACCTCACTATAAGGGCTCCACTTAACTCCAATATACCAAGTGGTATACAGGGTTCTTATATTTTAAGAAACACAATAATCATACGATACGTAGGTTGTATCAACGTAATCCTCCCATGTCGATAAGGGAATGATCTACATACCTCCAAGTGCCATAGAATATATGCACAAACTCCTATGCACCAAGCGCTAATAATTTGGTAACGCTAATTAAGAGGTGACTGCCTCAATTGCGAAACACAATCCTCTAAAAGTCAATGTAATAAGTAAAATTGACCTTTCTCCAAAAATCGTCGTTCGTCCTACATGGAAAACAGAATGAGCAAACTACTCCCTGATAGAAAAATCTAGTATGCGAGTTCAACTATTTACAACATACTACTATCGCCTCCCAACCGCGCGCAGTTCAATATAGAGGGAAGTATCTCTTTCTGGCATATTTTTAAATGAAGTCGAGGTCTTATTGTACAACCCTTACTTCCATTTCCAACCAACAAATGAGAGGTATGCATTGTGAAAGATACAAAACCTCCAAAGTTGTCACACTAACCTCCTTGTGCCAACAATATCACAGACAAAATTCTGACAAATGAAGTAAACAATTCCAACTGTCCATAAAAATCTAGGATATACGCCTCAAACATATCCTTTATGGGAAGATTATATATGTTGATTGTTGGTGTGTTGATTTTCTTGATATGGTGTGAATTAGTTGTAGCTTCATATTTGTTAATGTGCTTCGTGTAATTAATTTTCAATATTTTAAGTGGTTGAGTAATTTTCATTATTTATTTAAATTAATTAGATTTGGCTTAAGGGAAGTTGGACCAAAGGATGTGGTCTTGGGCTTGGATGAAATCTTGTTGGGTAATTAATTAGAGGCCCATGGTTATGAGGTTGTTTAAAGGATGTTGTTGTGCATATATATAACAATTATTATTATTTGAGGTTAATTAATTAATTATTATGGAAGGATATATAAATATATATTATATATATTTATGGATAAATGTGCATATGATTTAATTATTTAAGGAAAGAAGTATACATATATATTTTATACAATATATGTGTATTTGTATATATGTATATATATATATGTATATATATATATATATAACATAATATATATGTATATATATTTATATTATTTTATTAAAGGATGATTATTATTTATTCAATAGTCATACTAGTAATAGGATTAGGGTTATGTGTATAAATATACACATAACGTTTTATTGTGAAAAGTTTTCACGTTAGAAAAATAAGAGAGAGTCAGAGAGAGAAGAAAAGGGGCTAACGAAGAGGAGGTCGGATCAGAGAAAGAGGAGGCCAGATTTGAAATAGACAGGCAAGTTCTTTTCTAATTCTCCTCTTAAGACTCATAAGCCTATCACCTATTATCAAAATTATAGTTTTATTTTACTTTTATTTTTATTAAATTAATTTATTAATGGAATTATATGAATATGATTACTCTTTACAAGATTATAGAATTAAATCTTTGTATGTATCGTTCTGATAATTTAAATCTTGTATGTGAGTTAGGTTACTTAAACTTTGTCTTTGAAATTTTTTTATAGTTTGCTTTAACCTTGTGTAAGATGGTTAATTAAATTAAATAGATCTTAATTTAATTATATGTGTTCATTTATGCCCAAAAATAATTAAATTAAGTTTTTGAGATTTTTCTAAGATTTTCTGGAATTATATGGAATTTTTCTGGAATTATTGTATATTATTTTAGAAATTATTCGGTATATTTTGTATAAAATATATATTGTTTATATATATATACACTGGAAGGATGCAAATCGGCGCACTCAAAAGGGATCCAATCCAGTGCAGCGCGGCATATAATACAAGTGTGTGCGCACGGTTCTGGGCCTTTGATGCGGTTGATAGTGGGCTGATGGATTTGGTGCATTGCGGACCATTATAGTATGGTGCCCAAGTATATCCAGTGGCTAAGAAAGGTTGATGAAGGGGCGGCCGATCCAGTACATCGTGGCGTTTAATGAAGTGGTGTGCATGTGAATCTGGACCATGGATTAGGCCTAGTCAACCATAGAATGATCCGGTGTAGCGCAGCTCCATAGAACATGGAGTACCAAGCAACCAGAGGGCGCCACGTCATCCAGAGAGTCATCAGGCGCGTGTGCAGCGCGTGAGGGCACGTGATGACATGTGACAGCTTGGGGCGGCGCGTGGAGGCACGTGTAGTGGGTCTAGATGCATGTGGCAGCGCGTGGGAGTGCGTGTGGGGGTGTTTGAGGTCCCTGGAAGTTCCTGTGTGGTCCCGGGAATTCCTAAAATTTATTTTTAAACTGTTAAGGTTGAAAGCAACCATTAGATGACGCGTTCGTGGTATTTTGAGAGGCGTATAGTATGGCTATAGTATTTAATGGGCGTAAGTATATTAAATTAATAATTAAGGATGAAAGGATGTATGTATATATGTATTGACATATATATATATACATATATATTATTTTAATAATCCGGGATTTTTTTGTGGAAGGGGTTTATACATATATTTATAATAAATAATATATGTGTAGATGTATATGCTATTTGAAATAATTTGATAGGTATATCTTAATAGGCTGGTTGTTACATTTGATGGTATACTTATAATATGCATGGAATGTTTAGGGATGATTTGGCTTATGGTTAAATTAGTTTTAAAATTTGGTATATGGCTGAATTGTAGGCATGAATGAATTGCCAAAGGTTTAAATAGATAGCCTTATTATTTATGAATAAATTTCATAAATGGGAAGCATGGATGAATTGTTATTTAAAAGTATAAATAAATATACTTAAGGAAGCATGGTTGAATTGCTAATATTTAAATAAATATATTTGTAATGGCATGGTTGAATTGCCATTGCATAATTAAATTGTTATGTATTAGATGAGTTAAAATTCATCTGTGGATATCGTATGTATAAGTTGGATTAGGATTGAATATTCTTATTAGAATAATCCAGTAACTACAGGTTAGTTATTATTTTATCATATCAATCAAATAATATTGGTGGAGAAATGGATGATTTGTCAAAGCCTAAGTTGGTTGTGTGATTTATATAATTAAAGAAAATCATTATTGCGTTTTGGATTATTTATAATTTTCCTTTAATTGTAATTTATTGCTTAAATGATTAAATTACTGTCTGGGATGGAATTAAGGAATTTATGTGTTTCTTTTAAAAGAACTATATATGGGCAGATTAGTTTAGGTATGATTAGTAATTAATCATTGGTTAATGGTTTTGGGCAATTTAATGAACCTATTAACAAATAGGATTGGTGTATTATATATATAAGTATTTGTATATTTTTGTAGCATCGTATATTAAAGTTAAAACTTTATTAGGGTTAGTTTTAGTATAGATGATTCGTTTATTGGTTTTCAGAGGTTTAGTAGAGAGAACTTGCTCGTAGGTTTAACTCGCGATTTATTTTTCAGGTTATTAGAAGTTCCAGTCTCGAGGTTGAAGATCCGCAAATGGGAGACTGTCATTCATCTATTCATCTTGTGTACTTTTTAAGTAGTTTTGAATTATTAGATAATGTTTTAAGGGGTCCTTGAGTTACGGGATTTCCAAGTTGTTATTGTTGAATTATTAATTAATGAAATTTTTATTTGTTAGTTTTCTTCAACGTATTATTTTATTCTTTATTTCATTTTTGTAATCTGTGCTTGTTTAAATACTTTAATTGTTTTGATATTTCCCTAATTTTGTGCACGGACTTGATCAACCCGTGTTCCGAAATTAGGGGGTATCACAGTGGGTAGCTAGATATAGTATAGTTGTGTACCCTGGTAGGTCTAGGTACTCATGTCCACTATATGTGCGTTTTGCATGTTGCCTACTATTCAGGTTGAGACAACCCTATAGTCTAGTGAGGTTCCTTTAGTGTGTATATATATATAGACGGGCTACTAGTCACTGTTGGATTGATTAGGATGTATACATGTATCGGATCTCTACTTTGACTATAGTAGAATAGAACTTGTTTGTGGGCCTGACCCACCATTATTTTTCAGGTGTTCGTCAGGAGTAGAGGTTGTTCGTGTTGAGCGAGGATCAGTCTACTTCATTCTCCCGATGCTACTAGGAGTTCCTTTATGATTCAGTTTCCTGATTTAGACAATTATTACTGTCATTTGTTTAGTTTGGATTTTCTAGGGATCCACACAGTATGAATTCCCGAATTGTATTTTGGAGGATCAGTTGTATTAGAAGAGTTTATTAATTAATGGAAATATATTTTGAGGTTTATTATTAGATTATCATTTTAGTTTCTTGTCAGCATTGACGACCCTGGTTTTTAGGCCAGCGTGTCCTATGATGAATTTATCGGATCCGAAATGCGGAAGCGAAAACAGAAAACAAGACTCTAAGAAGTCAAAGTGACCTTTCATGAGGTCGTGGAACTCAATAAGAACTGATGCGGAAGCAAAAGATCAAAAATATGACAAATAAGCCCCCAGGGGCAAAATAATCATTTTTAAAAACTGTAGATTTGGGTGCCACCAAGCACACCGCTGGAAGGACAACAAAAAACTAATCAAGATGGACTCAAGAATCGCATGATTCGGAGTCCGGACGAAGGAGAAACGGCATAACGAAGAAAAACGAGCACTTAAGGCAAAAAGGGTAAACTGGTAATTATTCAGGAAGAACCGGGTGCAACCAAGCACACCGTTGGAAAGACAGCGAAAAATTAGTCAAGTTCAAAAAAAAACTCACTTGAATCGGAGTCCGGACGAAGGAGAAAAGCCCAAAAGAAGAATTGACGTCGCGACGGCCCGACGAGGGGCCATGACAGCCCCATGCGCACGCCTGCGCGCGCGCTGAGTGCACCATGGCTGGCAGCAGCAGCCCATAAAGCTGTTGTGGGGTTATTTTTCAGAAAAATCCAGAATAAAGGCTGAATTTGGAGGCCTAGATGAATTTTTTTGCAAAAATACAGAGAAGAAACCCCCCCCCCCCCCCCCCCCCAAAATTTAGTTTTCTATGTGACTCACGAAAGAATTAAAAAAAAATGCAATGTAGAATACCCGAAATGCCCCTCCATGAAATCTGGTCATGGAGGTCCAAAAAGCTGCTATTTTGAAAAACTGAGAGCTGAACTTCGTAATCGATTTCCAATATCAAGACGACATTTTCTGGAAAAACACGGAAAAGAAACCCCCCCATAAAATCATGTTTTCTATTTAACCATGCTGAAAGAAGAAAATAAAACTACAGTGAAAAGTCTATAATGCCCCTAGATCAGAATATGCAAAAAAAGTGCGAAATGAATTCACAAGAGGCTCAAAACACAAATGATAAGGTTTTGCCCGGAAATGACCATGCGCGCAAACGTAACTTACCTATTAGGACGTGCTCCAATGGTCAACGGCTTAAAAATATAGCCGATGCAAAATTCGACCCCCCAACGGGCAAAAAGGCAAAAATGGAACTTGGAATGAAAACTCGGAATCCAAAAATACAAAACGGGATCAAATGACCGTTTGGCCCTTGGCCACACTTCAAACATGATTTATAAGACCCTATGAAAGAATGAAAATGAAATTCCCACACCCGATGCAACCATGGTGAACCAATGACTTGCAATTTTTCAAGGTTTTCATAGCTTTTCAAGAAATCAAAAGATACATAGGATACAATATAATGGTCATTGGCCTCCGGCCTCATCTTATACATATCAATTACATTGAAAGAAGTGTACTTAAGTACACATTACATACATGGAATCAAATATACATATTTTGACATATAAGTCTACAAAATGACATTTCATGCTAACATTTGCATGAAATGGAAACTTGAAAGCTACACGACATCCAAGGAATGCTAGGCGTCACGAACCAAGTCTTCGTACCTGAAATATACCCCAGTATCGTAGGGGTGAGTAACATAAAGCTACTCGTAGGAGATGAGCATGCATCGACCTAGCATTTTACAAATTTATCACCTTAAGGTGAAACATGTTAAAGGGGTTCATGCCACCTAACGTCTATATCGAAATGAGACTCAGGAAGCATCCTAAGCTACCTTAAAGTGTTTCTAGCATAAATCACATCATCTATGCCATTTAAACAATATGGAAGCACGTTATACAAAGCAACGAGATATAAGTTCTTAAAGGTATTAACTTGCAATCTCGAATACAGAAACAACTAAAGTGATCATGTCACCTAACGTCTATGTTCTAAATAAGTCTAAGGAATCATCCTAGGCCATGCTGAACAATCAAAACGCAAATTACAACTTCAATGCAGTCTAACCACATAAAAGCATATTATACAAGGCAACAAAATACAATTTCTTAAAGCTATCAGCTTGAAATCTAAAGCACGAAAACAACAGAAGTGGGTCATACCACCTAACGTCTAAGTTATAAATGAATCAATAGGATCAATCCTAAGTTTTGTTAGAACGTCAAAACACAATTTTCAATATCGATGCAATTTAATCAACATTGGAACTTCCAATACAACGCATAAAGCACAATTTCGCAAAGTTAACATCATGTAGCTTAAAATGGAACAACAAATAAGAAATAACAAGTTACAACATCATCTAGTTATCAACTTGAAAATGAAATGCGAAATCAAATAAAGTGGATACTCGGACGTCACGCCGGATCAGATCGACAACATAGTTACTTTAGGGTTACTAGCCCATGGGTAACCTCCCTATGTGCGCACTAGACTATATAGAGGGACTATCCCCCGTACTAGAACCACGTCCTAGCCATAGCCAAACAACGACATCCTCAAGTTTCCAAAATCAACAAGTTATGCAACAACGCATATATCAACAGCAATATGCAAGATAATCAACTATCTACCAAGCACAACCAAATTTGGAAACCTATACAATACATGCTCTAAGTCCACAACTAAGATGATGTGATGAATATCGAATCTTCAGTGTGCGATTCGTTACACGCTATGCATGAATGATGTTAAATACGAAATGTACAAATCATTACACAAGGCAACAATATATTCAATAAGGAAAACATATTCTCATGAGTATAAACATAGCAACTATGTTATCCAATGCTCAAAACATAACCAAATGAATATACAACAAGTCTAAGTCCATGATTTGAATATAGAAACCACTTCTAAAACACAACTAGATCATGGAGCAAATTAATAGAATTTAAATAGATAAACACAATTAAATTCTCTAGATTCCGATTCAATTCCAAATAACCTCAATTTAATACATGTTAAAGGACATGGCATGGTCATCACCTATATCCATTCTAAAACTCAATTAGGTTGTTAGAACAACGAAGTAGAACTTTAATTAAATCATGCTAATTTAAATCCCAAGGTTCTAAAACAACTTCAAATAGTCCCAAATTAATATTTACTAGTAAACAAGTCATGGCCAATACAAATATCAAGTTAAAACCTTAATTAAACTAATGGGACCACAAAATAGATTTAATTAATTCTTTTAATTAAAATCTCTTGATTTTCAAACCTAACTAAATGCTCTCAAATTAACCTATGTTGGAAAGCATACCAAGAACTAATGTAATATCACATTACAAGTTTATTTCATTCAATTTAAGACCATGTGAATTAAACTTTCACTAAAGTTAAATATAAATTAAAAGTTGCAATTCTCATGCAATTAATCCCAATTTAATATATGTGAACAACTATACCTAAGCTTAATTTTCTAGCATGCCACAATACAATTCCAAGTTATATATCACCATGAGGATTAAATCTTAAACATGGAATTTAATTAAATAAAAGGTTTCAAAACCTAACCGAATATTCTAAATCAAATATATGTGAAGCTATATGGCATGTAAATCAAGAATATCAAGTCAGAATTCAAATAGAGTGAATAGTGCACTCAGAGCAAATTAATTAATCAAATTAATTAATAATTACTAATTTTCTAAACACCTCCAATTACTTTCAAATTCAACTATGTTGAAGAGCATGCTAAGGCCTAATATAATATGCTAACACATATTAATTTCAAGCTAGTTAAGGCCATGTGAATTAATCTTTCACCTAAGATAAATATTAAATAAAATCTTTAATACTTATTCAAATGTTCCAATTTTAATACACGACAATGAGCATATCAAGGGGCAATATAAAATCATTCTACATGTTTAAACCAAGTCATGAGCAACCGGGAAAATTAGATCCCGTACAAGAAAAATAAATAATAAAATCTCTAGATTTTATATTTAATCATGCAAACAAGCAGTATAAGCATCACAAGCATGCTATATAACAAGAATTTAAACCTAGAACATCTCCTACCTTAATTTGAGATGAAAATCCCAAAGGCCCACCAAAATAAAAGTGCTTCGAATTCGACGATACCGAGAGGTTTTGTCGGGGACAACACCGTGAACAAGAATCCGCAAGAAGCCCCATGAAAATCTCAACTTGACTCCAAACCCGAACTCGAAAAATCGTCAAAAATGGATTCTAATAAGGGCAAAAGGTAGAGCACGTCGAGGGAAGCAATAAATGCTAAGGCCGAAGGATTTCTACCAAGGAAAAGTGGGCCAAAGGAGGAGAAAGAAAGTGGCAGCCATTGCTGCTAGGAGATCCGGCCAAGAAAGGTGAGGAAGATGACCAAAATCTGATTTTTCACTTTAGGGCATCCTATTTATAGTAAGTCTCAAAAACTGGCCCGAAAGGGTCCAGAAAAGTGGATTTTGAGTAAACGTGCTCAAACGGCAAAAATCCATGAACAAAAAAGATTCTTAATGAGAAAATATAAACAACGGAAGAAACGACATTGAAAACTGAGTCCCGAGCAGAAAGTTATGCCCCGAACAAGTTCGGCGGTAACCAGGTCCAGAAACTCTGAAACTGGAGAAAAATGACCAGAAGGAAATTCTATGAATTTACGAGTCAACGAAAAGTGAAAATGAATCCCGTACGAGGATTCAGACTCCATACGAGACATTTTGCAATAACTTTCGTTATTTGCACAATGGCCCCTACAAAAAGGGTTAACTGCGAAACTGCCCCAGAATGAAAATATCTTCCAAAAGATATTTTTGTAGATGCCCCTGAAATAAAATATCTTCAAAAGATATTTACGAAAAATACCCCAAGAAATGAAAAAGATTCTGAAGAATTGTGCATCCATGCCCCTGCGGGCACTAGAAGCAACCAGAGTACTTTCTTGCAAAAGTAAAGATACATATTTCGAGGAAACCACTCAAGATGAAGGCACGTGAAGTCAAAAACCAACTCCGAGCACGAAAAGTGAGGTTGTGCCAAAAACTGACAAACGGAGATAAGACGAAATAGGAAAAATGACAGAATAGGGAAAAGACGAAATAGCGCATAGTGTCCAAAAATGAAAAATGCGAAAATGACTCGGTCCGCAAAGGAAGTTGTCAATTCACATGAAAGAGTCTCAGAAACCAATTTCGAGCAGTCGAGGTGACACTAAGTGACACGAAACAGAGCTCAGAAAGAAAAATTAAACGAAAAAAATTCATTCGTAAAATTTCAGGAAAAATGAAAGGAAGGCAAATGACCGGGTCGTTACAATTTTATTTATTCTTCTTTATTCTTTTGTACTCTGTGTTTGTTTATTATCAATTTGTTTTGATATCCTCAGGTATTTGGGCGTGGGCCTGGCCAACCCGTATTCAGAAATCGGGGGGTATCACAGTTGGTATCAGAGCACTCCAAGTTCAAGTGTCCTTAGGAGTGTCTTTCGTTTTGTGACTTCCGTGTTGCGTCTCTTAAAACTTAGAGCCCGTATTAGGATTCGTTGTACTCTATTTACGGTTTGTTAGGAGGAACTGATGTCAATTATATTCTGTAGTCATGGAATAGTTGGCACTAGGAAAATGATGGGTTCAAGACGAAAGCGATAAAGACCAAAAGGAGTAAAGGATTACGTTATCGATTTCGTTGCCAGAAGGCAGAGTTAGGGATCGATGGTTTAGGTTCGTTTGGCGTTACTTTAAAAGTATAAGCCAAGGAAGGATTTAGGTATATGTGATAGGTCACCGCATATCGGGGCCAACACGACTTCAGTTGATCTCAAAAAGGAGACAAGCGAGGAGTAGGAGCCGAAGAGGATCCTAATGGAGGAGACTTATGTGCATCCAATAGAGAGGGTACTAAATCTTGAAGATGGATGATCGCGCGAGATGATCTGAATTGCTAGTAGTATAGCGAATGTTATTAGTAGAATTGGGGTTGATCAATCTACAAATAATTAAGCTTTCTTATCATCTCTAAAAGAGGTATATAAGAAGTATTGTTCAGGAGTTTAGGGATCGGATGTGTTCTTATCAGAATGAAATACACAATTTTTAAATCACATACAAGAGGGCATTAGTATTATGTTGTGATGTTCTAATTCCCTTTAAAAAGCCAAGTTAGACAGTTTACATTCCGCATATAAGAAGGATGAGGGTTAAGCCCTTGGTATTTGCTTAGGCAAACATTTGTGTTTTTAAGCTATGTTTTAAAGGATATGTTTCGAGGTTGGATGATTATTTACGAAACTATAAAAGGAAATTTTGAAATAATCTAGTAAGGTTGATTTCAAATGAGACTTTCTTTTCTAAAAGAACGATGTCCTAAGTAGGAGTATATTTTGTTTTATTGTGTTTATCATACGTGTTTTTATTTTTATTTTTGTTAATTACTCGGGATTTGGTATGTGGTTTAGATGGGGATATAAGTGTGTGATCAGCTAATTATTGTTTTAATAACACTCTGTAATAACGCTATTTACGCTAGATTTGTGAGCATACGGTCGTAGGATTTGGTAGATACACATAAATCTAGCCAATCTATTAAACCTGGACATGGGTCATTATGGTGTGTTTTGGGATGGGATAATTAAACATCACTACGAGTCAAACAATCTAGAACGATTAGTTTGATATACTTTACGTTAGGTATGGATTCGTATCATATTACAACGCCATGATATTGGTGATTGTTAATGTTTTGGTATGCATGAGGTAGGGGTAAATAAAGATCACTGTAACGTCATGATGATATATCAGAGGTGCTAGATTTGCTGAACATCTTCTTGAAAATTTCAGAAGTTGTTACTAAGTCGGAAGGAGGATTTAGTACTAGATTAAGTACTTATTGGAATGACACCGAGTGAGGATAGGAGACTGAATAAATATTCATTAGTAAATTCTTAATCAAGAATTTATTCAAGAGGGTGTGTAAGGAGGAATTTGCCGGTGTTGCACATGGAGGAGGAAACTAAGTCTCTTCATTTCCATAAATAATATGGAATTATTTTTTTTAGTCACAATTTGCAGCAATTAGCTGTTACAAGGAAATTGATGACTTATGTAGAGGATGGAAAGATTTCATATTCTTTTGAAGTTAGACAAAGAAGTCGGATTGTCATTAACTTGCCTTAAAGAAGCAGGGTGTGTCAAAGACAAGATGGTGAGACCAAATACTTGTATAAAGATGAGGTGCATGGTATGTATGGAAAGGTCGTAGTTTGTTGACTTTTGTTGAGTTAAAGTCATAGTTGACTATTGATAAATGGAATTACCAATTAATTTTCAATATCGGCAAGTTTATCACGGATCAATGGTGAATAGATTTAGTTACAGAATTCGCTTTTAAAGATACTCCAATTTAAACATTGGGTACAGACGAAAGCTGGTGGTAACAGACTAACGGTACTTTCTATAGACAAATTGGATGGAGGATGCACGGACTGAGTTTCACAACTTTTAGTTCTTCATCCTAGTAGAAACATGATGCTTCACGATTAGCAGGAGAAGGGACATAGTGATTTATCTCCATGTCTAATATTTATTAGATAGTAGAGATGGACCATCAAAGATCACTAGATCCTTTACAGCCATTTCCCATACTAAAGTGGAAATGAGAGAGCATTTTACGGATTTTTTACAAGGGTCAGGATTCTGGATGGGATATTGGTTGACTGATACATTAGGTAAGCTTGATTCTTGTCTATTTCAAACTAGTAGGACTTCAGTTCATATGAATAGAATGGATCACGAGACGGTTTAGATATATTACACTGCTGATTCACACTTTATATCAAGTTCCGTCTAGTGGAAGCAATGATGTAAATGGATGCTCTCAATAAACGATAGAATATTTAAATCTTTCGGTTAGTTGTTGAGTTATCAGATACATTTATAACAAGTGTAATAGTAACACTTGTTATTACTACGGTAGTTGAGAACGTCAATTTTGAATATTGGAGCTGACCTTGGAGACGGTATTACCTTACTCAGATAGAGTTTAAGGTACTCGAGGAAGATTTAGTAGTTTCTGTAAATAGTGATATGACGATCAGGCGACTGAGCTAAAAAGTTTATAATTTTTCTCAGTATGCTCAGACAGTTAGAAGGTACATCATGACATCAAATATCGATTTTGGTGAACAGATACGGATAAGGATGCATATATAATTGCCCAAAGTGTAAAACCTGCTACAAAGGTGGAAAGTTGATCATCAGATATCGTAGGAATCTTTAGCCACTTCTTATAACAAATATATATACGTTTTGCATGTTGCCTACTATTTAGGTTGAGACAACCCTATAGTCTAGTGAGGTTCCTTTAGTGTGTATATATATATAGACGGACTACTAGTTACTGTTGGATTGATTAGGATGTATACATGTATCGGATCTCTGCTTTGGCTATAGTAGAGTAGAACTTGTTTGTGGGCCTGACCCACCATTATTTTTCAGGTGTTCGTCAGGAGTAGAGGTTGTTCGTGCTGAGCGAGGATTAGTCTACTTCATTCTCCCGGTGCTACATAGGAGTTCCTTTATGATTCAGTTTCCTGATTTAAACAATTATTGCTGTCATTTGTTTAGTTTGGATTTTCTAGGGATCCACACAGTATGGATTCCCGAATTGTATTTTGGAGGATCAGTTGTATCAGAAGAGTTTATTAATTAATGGAAATATATTCTGAGGTTTATTATTAGATTATCATTTTAGTTTCTTGTCAGCATTTTATTTATTCTTCTTTATTCTTTTGTACTCTGTGTTCATTTATTATCAATTTGTTTTGATATCCTCGGGTATTCGAGCGTGGGCCTGGCCAACCCGCATTCGGAAATCCGGGGGTATCACACTTCTCTCTTCTTTTTCGATCACTTCCCTTTAGTGAAAAGGTGTAGTGCCTTAGTGTTTTTTGTTCCCCTTGCCGTGCTCTACGTTTCCCCCTTATTAGAATTCAGTTTTGGCCATTTCTTGAGTTCGGGTTTGAGGTGAAGTTGTGTTTTTGATAGGGCTTTTATGGGGGTAATGTTCACGGTGTTGTCCCCGACAAAACCTAGAAGTTTCGTCGGATTTGGAGCCGTTCCATTTTAGTGGGGAATTGAGATTTCATCTCAAATTGAGGTAGAAAATGTTTTAGGATTATTTGTGTGTTGTATTATGTGTTTCCCATAATTATACAACTTATATGTTTGCCTTGTATCAAATCTAGAAAGTTAGTAATTTTTATTTCTTTGTATAAGATTTAAAATTCATGATGATAAATAACTTTGATTTAGATTGTGGCATGCAAAAAGTTTAGTTTTAATATGTTGGTTAACATATATTAAATTGGGATTAATTAAACAAGAATTGTACTTTTTAATTAATATTTATCTTTTGTGAAAGATTAAAGTCCATGGCAATACCTTGCACGAAATTGAGTTGTATTATGCTTCTAAATTAAGTTTTGGCATGTTTGTTAACATACCTTAATTTGAGAGCTTTTAGACAAGTATGAAAATATAGAGAGTTCAATTATTTTGATTTAATTAAATTCTATCTTGTTTATTCATGGATTTAATCATATTTTAGAGGTTGCTTCTATGTTGAGATCATGGATTTGGACTTATTGAGTATTCACTTGATTATGTTTTAAGCATTGAAGAGCATTGTTGTTAAATTTATATTCATGAGAACTTGTTTCTAATATTGAATATATGATTGACTTGTGTAAGGAATTGTACACTTTGTGTTGACATTATGCATGTCATTTTAGAATTGAAACTTAAGGCATGGATTGTGTGGTTTCAACCTACTTGTGTATGGAAGGTGGTTTTCGTGCATTATATAAATTACGTATAAGTTGTGAGCTTATTTGATTATTTTGGAGTCTTGGGACATTGTTACTGTGATATGGCTAAAGTTCGGCTTTAGTGCGGGAGGTATGAGTTCTCCCCAATTAAGATAGTGCGCACTAGGGTGGTCTTCCCAGCGGGTTAATGCCCGGAATAACCATTTTGTTCTCGGCGGAAATCCGAGACGTGATGTCCAAGTCTTCCACTATTTGTTTTCGCATTCAATTCCAAGTTGACAATCATGTTTAATTATGACTTGTGATTTTGGCTATTAGCGATTTGATGTTGTTAAGTACATCCATGCTAAATTGTTATATTTAGTTGTTTTCACACTTTTAGATTTCAAGTTGATAACTTTGAGAATCTATGTCTTGATGTGTGGTATTAGAATTCTAATTGTACTAAATTTTTATATTTAGTTGTTGTCGTACTTGTAGATTTCAAGTCGATAACTTTGAGAAACTATATCTAGTTGCTTTGTATAGCATGCTTCTATGTTGGTTAAATTGCATAGATGTTGTGATTTATGATTTATTGTTCAAATGTGACTTAGGAATGATCCTATAGATTCATTTGGAACATAGATGTTAGGTGGCATAACCCACTTTGGTTATTCTGGCATTTTAGATTTCAAGTTGATAACCTTGAGAATCTACATTTTTTTGCTTTGTGTAAGCATGCTCCTATGTTGTTGGAATTGCATGGATGTTATGTTTTGTGCTAGAAATGATTTTAGCTAGCCTAGGATGCTCCTTGGGTCTCATCTTGACATAGACATTAGGTGGTATGAGCCCCTTTAACATATTTCACCTTAAGGTGATAAAATTGTAAAACGTAGGTCGATGCATGCTCATTTCCTATGAGTAGCTTTATGTTGCTCACCCCTACGTTACTGGGGCATATTTCAGGTACAAGATTCAAGATTTGGAGATTGGCATTTACCTTTGGTGGTCTAGAGATTTGAAGTTTCTTTCAAAGCATTCTTGTTTACATGCAAGTGTTAGCATGTTCAAGTTTCTCTTTTGATGTTGTGGCACTTAGACAGGTTCAATATGCTATTTTTGTCTCATTGTATGTAAAGTATACTTAAGTTAGTTGTTTGGAACCTATATGATATATATGATTTGTGGCCAAGGGTCACCAACTTTAAAGTTCAAGTGTATGCACTTAGATTCCAAGTTTTGCTTTTGAAACGTATTCTTTTCCAACTTTGAGGTTTGGTATGTGAATTTGAGCAAATGTCATGTAATGAGGCCATAGGCCATTGTAATACATTTCAATATGTAAATTATACTTGCTAGCATGTTTATATAGCTTAAAATCATGTTTTTGGATCATATCCATGTTGGGGTTTGAAGCTTGGGTGAAGCTTCATCAAATCTTGTTCATAGCAGGTTCATTCTGAGCTTTTCAAGTTGTTTCAGTCGTCTAAAACTTCATTTCGGTCGACCAATAGCCTTTAGAGTTGTTAATGCACAGTAATCACTCATTTCGGTCATCCGATGGGTTATTTTGGTTGACCGAAATGACCCCGTTCACCCAACTTCTTCAGTTCAGTTTCAGCACTGTTCTTCCGACTTCAAATGGTCATAACTTCTTCATTTTAAATCCAAATGGGGTGATTCTTGAGCCTAAATTCATGGATTTTGAGTCATATTTCCAGTGGTACCAATGCCATTCTTAGATTCCAATCAGAGTGGGAGTTATTCATGTTTTAGTGAAGTAGTGTCAGTTTTTACTTCGACCGGGATAGGGCATTTTGTGGGATTCTTATCCAATGTTCTTAGAACCTCTTAGAAAGTCATGAAATGAATAAGTTAGGTTATTTTAACCTTTTTTTGACTTGTTTAGAGTCAAGTTTCTCTTTTTGGTTGTGAGTTGACCATTTTGCCCTTGGTTCATGGTTTTTGTCTGTTTCGACCTTTGTTTCCGTTTTCGTTCTCCTTGAACTCCGTGACTTCTTGAAAGGTCACATTGGTGTCTTAGAGATGTTCTATATATCTATAGACTTTGGTTCTATCTTTTGCTTCCTCATTTCGGACTCGTTATCGAGTCAACTTTCGGTTCATCACTAACGAACCGGGTTGAAAAACTCGAGTCGCTACAGTATGGATTATTCCAAACCTTGCTTAATTGTATTAAAAATGAAAGTCATGTTGATCTGTACTCAAGCATCCTTCTTGTCGTGTTCTTTGGATTATCCCAACCTTGATTCGTTTCATGTATGTATATATATCATGATTCTTGTTGATATTACTCTAAGGTAGCTTAGGATGATCCCTGAGTCTCACCTTTGACATAGACGTTAGGTGGCATGACCCTTTTGAACAGTTTCATGTTAATATAAAAATCTATAAGAAATTGAGTCCATGCATGCTCATTCTCTACGAGTAAACTTGTTTACTCACCTTGAAGTTACTGGGGGATTTGTTTAGGTACAGGATTCAAGATTCGGAGATTTGCACTTGCCTTGGGTGACTTGGAGATTTGAACTACCTTTTAAAGTTTTCTTGTTCACATGCAAGTGTTAGCATGTTTAATTTTTGTTTATAAGGATGTAATACATAGCTAGGTTCAATATGTCATTTTTGCCTTATAACATGTAAAGTGTGCTTGGATACACTATTTAGGTTGTATTTGATATGTATGGCAAGAGGCCAAGGGCCACAAACCTTTAAGTTCAAGTGTATGTATTTAAACTTCAAGTTTTGCCTTTGAAATGTAACTTTTCTAACTTTGGATGGTTGGCATGTCAAATTTTGTAAATGGAGTGTAATGAGGCCGTAGGCCGTTATAACATGTTTAAAATGTCATATTACACTTACGTGCATGTTCACATCATCACACAATAGCATATGATGTAAATTGATCTTGCCATGGGGGATTCCAAATAGACTTTCAGCCTTGGGTGCATAACAGGTGGTTTTTGCACTTTATCGAGCCATTTTGGCCGACCGAAATGCCACTTCGGTCGACCGAAACCTTTTGGACTTCATTTGCACAGTAAAAAGTCTTTTTCCAGTAGCTTTTGCCTTGTTCAAGTCCATTTCGGTCGACCGATTCATCATTTCGGTCGACCTAAGTGATTTCTCTTCAATTTCAAGAGTTTTGGAACTTTTTTGGTCATTTCAGTTGACCTAAATAGCTTCTATACACAGCACTCTTCAATTTTGTTTCAACACTATTGTTCCGACTTCAAACAGCCATATCTCCTTCATTTCAACCCAAATAGGGTGATTCTTGAGCCTAAACTCAAGGATTTTGAGTCAGCTTTCCAATGGTATCTATTCCATTCTAAGATTAAAATCATAATAGGAGTTATTTATGTTTTAGTGAAGTAGTGTCGGGATTTGGTTTGAACCGGGAAAAGGCTTCTTGTGGGATTCTTGTCCAATATTTTTGGAACCTCTTTGAATGTTGTGAAATGATTAGTTTAGGTTGTATGGACCTCATTTGACTTACTTAAAGTCAAATCTCCCTTCTCATTTGTAAATTGACCATTTTGCCCTTGATTAACGGGTTTTACTCGTCTTTCTTCATCTTGTCATTTCTTCTTCGTCCGGACTCCGAATCATGCAATTCTTGAGTCCATCTTGGTTAGTTTTTTGTTATCTTTCTAATGGTGTGCTCGGTGGCACTTGAATTCATACTTTTTAAAATGACTACTTTGCTCCTGGGGGTTTAATTGTTATTTTTCTGATCTTTGCCTTCACACTTGTTTCTTTGGGTTCCATGACCTCATTGAGGGTCACATTGGTGTCTTAGAGACGTATTGTATCTCTAAAGACCATTGTCTTGTTCCTTGCTTCCGCATCTGGATCCGTCATCGGGTTAATCTTCGATTCATCACTGACCCACCGGGTTGAATCAAAACTTAGGTCACTACAAAAGCTTAACCTAGGCTTAAAACTTTGGTTTTGGTTCCTTTCCACTCACCTTTGGCCAAAAAGCTTGGAATACAAAAGGTCCCCATCACCTTCCTCTATAAAACGCTTGAAGGAATTCTTGAAATTCATTTGCTTCCTTTGGATTCAAAAGGAACAATCTTCTTGTGAGGTAGAGCGTGATATATGTTTATAATCTTTGTATTTTAAATGCTTTTGTAACTTAATATAATTTGTATGCATGTCTTAACTTAATTATAAAAATTGTTGGTAGTAGTACTTTGCATGAAATTAAGTAAAAGCATGATATTGTTATAGGCCATGACTTGATCTATGACTTGTGTTAATTTGAGGTCATTTAGAGATGTTTTGAAATCTAGATTAATTATTTAATTTAATTAAGTTTTATTTATATGTTCTTTTGATTTAAATTAAGTTTCGACATGATATTAAATTAGGCCTTGACCTATTCTTTAACATATATTAATTTGAGAATATTTAGATAAGTTTTAAAATCTAGAGATTTAAATTAAATGAATTAATTAAAATTTATTTAATGGTTCCATTAATTTGATTGTGTTTTTAACTTGATATATGTAATGACCTTGACTTGCTCTTTCGCATATATTAATTTGGATTCATTTGGAGTTGTTTTAAGATCTAGAGATTTAATTATTTTAATTAAATTAATTTTATTTAATTGTTCCAATGATGTAATTAAGTTTTTAAGTTGATATATGTAGTAATCATGATGCAATCTTTGATATATAATTATTTGAAGTCATTTGAAGTTGATTTAAATTCTAGAGAAATTAATTAATTAGTTTAATTAATTTTTATTTAAGTGTTTAGTTCATTTAAATAAATATTTGATTTGATATATGTGACAACCCTTGGATTTTTCAACCCAGTGTGTGTGTCCTGTGATGACTCAAACCGGATCCAAAAATGCGGAAGCAAAATAGAAACAAGGTCTATAGAGACATCAATCATTCCTAAGACACCAGAGTGACCTTTCATGAAGTCACGAAACTCAAGGAAATAACCGGAAGTGAAAACTAGAATGAAAGGAGTCAAATGGTACCCTATGGCACCAATGACAACCAAGGGAACAAGATCTAGTTGACACCAAAGTGACCTTTCATGAAGTCACGAAACTCAAGGAAATAACCGGAAGTGAAAACTAGAATGAAAGGAGTCAAATGGTACCCTATGGCACCAATGACAACCAAGGGAATAAGATCTAGTTCAAACTAGATCATATATACCATTAAATGGCCCAAACAAGATTAACGAAGTCGAGTAGAAGTAAACCAATTGGTACAAGCCTAAAGAAACAACAACCAAACAAAATCAACAAGGCAACTCCATTTTGGTCGACCAAAATGTAGCTTCGGTCGGCCGAAGTGAGCCAAGAACAGAAAAGGAATGAGCCTTCATTTCAGTCGACCGGTTTGTGGCTCGAAGTGAAATTGCCTACTGGAATTGACAAAATACTGTTCAAATCAATTTGAACAATGAACCGGTCGACCGAAATGAGCCACTGGTCGACCGAAACAGGTCAAAAATGTGAAAATTAGGCCTATTATGCACCAAGGCTGAAAAGAGTTCCTAAGTCTCATTTGAATCCCCCATGGCATGATCAATTTACATTATTTGCTACAGTGTGATGATGTGAACATACACGCAAGTGTAAAATGGTGTTTTAAATATGTTACAATGGCCCATGGCCTTATTACAATTTATTTACAAAATTTGATATGCCAAAACTCCAAAGTTAATAAAAATACATTTCTTAAACAAAATATGACACCAAATGAGTATAAGTACAAATATGAACATACTTGACCCTTGGCCTCATGTTATACATGTCAAATACATTACAAAAAGTGTACTTATGTACACATTACGTATATGGAATCAAGGATACAAGTTTTGACATATAAGCTACAAAATGACATTTCATGCTAACATTTGCATGAAATAGAAATTTAAAAGCTACAAGTCATCCATGGAATGAGCATCACGAACCAAGCCTTCATACCTGCAACAAATCCCCAGTAACTTCGGGGTGAGTAACATAAAGCTACTTATAGGAAATGAGCATGCATGGACCTAACATTTTACAAAACTATCACCTTAAGGTGAAACATGTCAAAGGGGCTCATGCCACCTAACGTCTATGTCAAAGTGAGACTCAGGGATCATTCTAAGCTACTCATGCAATTGAAATGAACTACGGCATACAAGTATACATGCTCAAATACACCAAACTGTATTAAAACATGACACACGACATACAAGCATACATGTTCAAGTACCATAAATCATGTTAAACAAGATAAGCAATATCTAACATACATACACAAGTATTCGATATATGTAGTGTACTCATAGATCAAGTATACAAGTACAAGTATACTAAGCTAAACGAAATACACATAAGACAAGTATACACGGCACAAGTATACTAAGCTAAACGGAATACACATAAGACAAGTATACACGGCACAAGTATACTAAGCTAAACGGAATACACATAAGACAAGTATACATGGCACAAGTATACTAAATAAAATTTAAACTCACGGAGCAAGTATACAAGTCCAAGTATACTAAATAGGATTCAAATATTCAAAGTAAGCATCAATTCTCAAGTTACAAGTAATCCATGATTAACAACTTGAAATTAAATACGAAATCAAATAGTGGAAAGACTAGGACATGCAGTCGCTAGACCAAGCAAGTATTTTTGGGTAATTACGACCCACAAGGTACCACCTAGTGCGCACTTATGACTTAGAGGACACTTGTCCACTTACTAGAACCAAACCCTAGCCATCACATAAATTATGCCCTCGCAAGTTGACGAAGCCGCTTGTGAACGCCAAAATAATGTAGTGAATGTGCGGTTCAAGAAAAGCCTTTTGGGTCTAGTTTAAATTTATAAAAACCACTACCAACATTACTACTAACATAGCAAGAGTGAGTAGGGATCGTCCCAAGGGATTATACGTGTTGAAATTTAACTTCAACTCTAGCGTACCAAAAGGTTGCAAAAGATAGAGATTGGTTGATTACTCTAGAAAACAATTAATTAAAATGCAATTAAAATAAAACTAAGTAGAGATAAGGATTAAAGAGATGAGAAGTGAGGTCTTAGGGGTGTTGGAATCACCACTAAGCTCATGTAATTAACCACTTGCTTTCCATTAATGGGGAATACATTGTTGTGAACAAAATGCGATACCAATTGCAATATTAAGCATGGACCATCTAATTTATGTATAAATTGTCTACCTAAACTAAGTGTAGCACAACCCATCAATTTTAAGCATGACCCATCTAAGTAGCAATAATTGTAGCACACATCAATCTAGAGAATCATGGAATTTGCAATAATAAGCCATGAAATATCTAAGCAATCATAGATTGTCTACCTACCTACAAGCATGAATTAAATTGTAGAACAACCCATCAAGCATAAGTATAAACCATCAAATTAATTGACAAACCCATTCAATGAAAACCCATGCTTAGCCATCACTAGATTCTCAATCAACCACACATAGAGATGCAATTAATATAGAAAAAATAGTGTAAAGATCAATTCCCAAATAATCACACATAAGACAACATGTAATTACAAAGAGAATCAATAGGAAGAATTAAACCATATGAATCATGTGAGACATAATTCCTAATTTAATCACACATAGACATGTAAATAAACTAGAAAATTAATAGGAAGAATTAGACCATAGAAATCATAGAAATATATCAAGATTCATCAAATTCACAAGGCTAGAACACTAATCACAACAATATATATATAAATCCCCAAAAATAGAAATACAAGGGTTTAGATTACACAAGACTTAGGGCTCATCCAAGTCCTAAGTGTAGATCTACCCAATCATGGAGGAGGTGGATGTGGTCATGGGATTAAGCTCCAAATATGGCTCCATCTTTTTCTTCCTCTTCTTCTTCTTCTTATTTGAAGCTCTAGAGATGGAGAGAGAGAGTGGTCTAGAGATGGATCTTGAGATGTGCCTCCACTTCCCTCTTTTCTTCTAACCCTAATCTCTAACTTTGCTAGAGAGAGAAATAAAAATTACATTGTAAAAATAAAATGAAAAAAAGCTCCTTTACAAAATGGGTCACTTCCCTTTATGTAGAAGGTCTTTTTCTTAGTCATTAAGTCAGGAATATAGCTCCAAAAATATCTAATCTCGTACAATGTGAAAGGTGGACTTTTGGGCACGCACGGGAATAAGACAGCTCGCTGCCAGCAAAAGTTCAATTGATCAGAGAAAAGTTCGTTCGATCCAACTTTGATTTTCGATCGATCCAACTTTGATCGATCTCAGAAAAAGCGATCGATCTCAGAAAAAGTTGGATCGATCTCACTTCACAGCTTTTCAGGATCAGCCTCTTTTTGCTCCAAATCAGCCTCCTTTTGCTCCGGATCCTCACCAAGACTTAGTTTGACTCCAAAAAGGCCTTAAGAAACCATTTTTAGCCTATTTTAACATTATTGACCTGAAATAAATAAAAACACAAATAAGTACTAAAATGGGTAAATAAGATAGATAAAAATCCTAGAATACTCAAGTTTAAGGGGTTTAAAAGTGTACTTTTCAGCGCTTATCACACTCCCAAACTTAAATATTGTTAGTCCCTAGCAATAAATGTAATGACCCGGTCATTTGCCTTTCTTTCCTTTTTCCTGAAATTTTACGAATGAATTTTTTCCGTTTAATTTTCTTTTTTGAGCTCTGTTTCGTGTCACTTAGTGTCATCTCGAGTGCTCGGAATTGGTTCCTGAGACTTTTTTCCGTGGATTAACAACTTCCTTTGAGAACCGAGTCATTTTCACATTTTTCGTTTTTCGACACTATGCACTATTTCGTCCTTTTCCCTATTCTGTCTTATCTCCGTTTGTCAGTTTTTGGCACAACCTCACTTCTCATGCTCGGAGTTGGTTTTTGACTTCACGTGCCTTCATCTTGAGTGGTTTCCACGAAATACGTATCTTTACTTTTGCAAGAAAGTACTCTGGTTGCTCCCGGTGTCCATAGGGGCATGGATGCAAAGTTCTTTGAAATTATTTTCTTTTCTTGGGGTATTTTTCGTAAATATCTTTTGAAGATATTTTATTTCAGGGATTTTTAAGAAAATATCTTTTGGAAGATATTTTTATTCTGGGGCAGTTTCGCAGTTAACCCTTTTTGTAGGGGTCATTGTGCAATTAACGAAAGTTATTGCAAAATATCTCGTCTGTAACCTGGATCCTCGTACAGGATTCATATTTACATTTTGTCGAGTCATGGACTCTTAGAATTCCGTTCGGTCATTTTTCTCCAGTTTCAGAGTTTCTGGACCCAGTTGCCGCCGAACTTGTTCGGGGCATAACTTTCTGCTCGGGATTTAGTTTTTGACGCCATCTCTTCTGTTGTTCATATTTTATCATTTTGAATCTTTTTTGTTCACAAAGTTTTGCCATTTGAGTGCATCTGCTCAAATTTTACTTTTTCAGACCCGGCGGGTCCCGTTCGGGGCACTTTTTGAGATTTCTATAAAAGGGGGGTGAGATATTTCATTTTTCATCTTCTCCCCTCTTCATGTACGACCTGGAGCTCCCATGGTAGCCCAAGGGGTGCTGCCATCTTCTCTCTCCTCTTTTGGTTCACTTTTCCTTAATGGAAAGTCTTCGGCCTTAACGTTTGTTGTTCCCCTCGCAGTGCTCTATCTTTCCTCCTTATTAGAATTCAGTTTTGACCATTTCTTGAGTTTGGTTTTTAGGTCAAGTTATGATTTTGATGGAGCTTTCATGGGGGTTATGTTCACGGCGTTATCCCCTACAAAACCTAGTAGTTTCGTCGGATCCGGAGCCGTTCTATTTTGATGACTTTTGAGATTTTCATCTCAAATTGAGGTAGGAGATGTTCTAGGTTTAAATTCTTGTTATATAGCATGCTTGTGATGCTTATACTACTTGTTTGCATGATTAAATATAAAATCTAGAGATTTTATTATTTATTTTTCTTGTACGGGATCTAATTTTCCTGGTTGTTCATGACTTGTTTTAAACATGTAGTATGATTTTATATTGCCCCTTGATATGCTCATTGTCGTGTATTAAAATTGGAACATTTGAATAAGTATTAAAGATTTTATTTAATATTTATCTTAGGTGAAAGATTAATTCACATGGCCTTAACTAGCTTGAAATTAATATGTGTTAGCATATTATATTAGGCCTTAGCATGCTCTTCAACATAGTTGAATTTGAAAGTAATTGGAGGTGTTTAGAAAATTAGCAATTATTAATTAATTTGCCCCGAGTGCACTATTCACTCTATTTAAATTCTGACTTGATATTCTTGATTTACATGCCATATAGCTTCACATATATTTGATTTAGAATATTCGGTTAGGTTTTGAAACCTTTTATTTAATTAAATTCCATATTTAAGATTTAATCCTCACGGTGATATACAACTTGGAATTCTATTGTGGCATGCTAGAAAATTAAGCTTTGGTGTGGTTGTTCACATATATTAAATTGGGATTAATTGCATGAGAATTGAAACATTTATTTTATATTTAACTTTAGTGAAAGTTTAATTTACATAGGTGTAACTTGCATGAAATAAGCTTGTAATGTGATATTACATTAGTCTTTGGCATGTTCTCTAAGATATGTTAAATTGAGAGTATTTGGTTAAGTTTGAAAATTTAGAGATTTTAATTAAAAGAATTAATTAAAATCTATTTTGTAGTCCCATTAGCTTAATTAAGATTTTAACTTGATATTTGTATTGACCATGACTTATTTACTAGTATATATTAATTGTGGACCATTTGAAGTTGCTTTAGAACCTTGGTAATTAAATTAGCATGATTTAATTAGAGTTCTACTTTTGTTGTTCCAATAACCTAATTGAGTTTTAGAATGGATATAGGTGATGACCATGCCATGTTCTTTAATATGTATAAATTTGAGGTTATTTGGAATTGAATTAGAATCTAAGGAATTTAATTATTTTTATTTAATTAAATTCAATCGAATTGAGCCATGGATTTAATTGTGTTTGAAAGTCGTTTCTATATCAAAATCCTGGACATGGACTTGTTGTATATTCATTTGGTTATATTTTGAGCATTGGATAACATAGTTGTTATGTTTATACTCATGAGAATATGTTTTGCTTATTGAATATATTGTTGCCTTGTGAAATGATTTGCACATTTCGTATCTAACATCATTTATGCATAGCGTGTAACGAATCGTATACTAAAGATTCGACATTCATCACATCATATTAGTTGTGGACTTAGAGCATGTATTGTATAGGTTTCCAAATTTGGTTGTGCATGGTAGATAATTGATTATCTTGCATATTCCTGTTGATATATGCGTTGTTGCACAACTTGTTGATTTTGGAAACTTGGGGATGTCGTTGTTTGGCTATGGCTAGGACGTGGTTCTAGTACGGGGGATAGTCCCTCTATATGGTCTAGTGCACACATAAGGAGGTTACCCATGGGCTAGTAACCCTAAAGTAACTATGTTGTCGGTCTGATCCAGCGTGACGTCCGAGTATCCACTTTGTTTGATTTTGCATTTCATTTTCAAGTTGATAACTAGATGATGTTGTAACTTGTTGTTTCTTATTTGTCGTTCCATTTTAAGTTACATGATGTTAACTTTGCGAAATTGTGCATTATGCGTTGTATTGGAAGTTCCAATGTTGGTTAAATTGCATCGATATTGAAAATCGTGTTTTGACGTTCTAATAAAGCTTAGGATTGATCATATTGATTCATTTATAACTTAGACGTTAGGTGGCATAACCCACTTCTGTTGTTTTCGTGCTTTAGATTCCAAGCTAATAGCTTTAAGAAATTGTATTTTGTTGCCTTGTATAATATGCTTTTATGTGGTTAGACTGCATTGAAGTTGTAATTTGCGTTTTGATTGTTCAGCATGGCCTAGGATGATTCCTTAGACTTATTTAGAACATAGACGTTAGGTGACATGATCACTTTAGTTGTTTCTGTATTCGAGATTGCAAGTTAATACCTTTGAGAACCTATATCTTGTTGCTTTGTACAACGTGCTTCCATATTGTTTAAATGGCATAGATGATGTGATTTATGCTAGAAACACTCTAAGGTAGCTTAGGATGCTCCCTGAGTCTCATTTCGATATAGACATTAGGTGGCATGAACCCCTTTAATATGTTTCACCTTAAGGTGATAAATTTGTAAAATGCTAGGTCGATGCATGCTCGTCTCCTACGAGTAGCTTTATGTTACTCACCCTTACGATACTGGGGCATATTTCAGGTACGAAGACTTGGTTCGTGAAGCCTAGCATTCCTTGGATGTCGTGTAGCTTTCAAGTTTCCATTTCATGCAAATGTTAGCAAGAAATGTCATTTTGTAAACTTATATGTCAAAATATGTATATTTGATTCCATGTATGTAATGTGTACTTAAGTACACTCCTTTCAATGTATTTGATATGTATGAAATGAGGCCGGAGGCCAATGACATGTATATTGTATTCTATGCAACTTTTTAACTTCATGAAATGTTATGAAAACCTTGAAAAATCGCAAGTCATTGCTTCACCATGGTTGCATCAGGTGTGGGAATTCCATTTTCATTCTTTTATAGGGTTTTATTAATCTTGTATGAAGTGTGGTCAAGGGCCAAACGGTCATTTGATCCCGTTTTGTATTTTTGGATTCCGAGTTTTCATTCCAAATTTCATTTTTGCCTTTTTGCCCGTTGGGGGTCGGATTTTGTATCGGTGGTATTTTTTAAGTCATGGACCATTGTAGCACGTCCAAATAGGTAAGTTACGTTTGCATGCATGGTCGTTTCCGGGCAAAACCTTATCGTTTGTGTTTTGAGCCTCTTGTGAATTCATTTCGCACTTTTTTTGCATATTATGATCTAGGGGCATTATAGACTTTTCAAGGTGGTTTTATTTTCTTCTTTCAACATGGTTGAATAGAAAACATGATTTTAGGGGAGGGGGTTTCTTTTCCGTGTTTTTCCAGAAAATGTCGTCTTGATATCGGAAATCGCTTACGAAGTTCAGTTCTCAATTTTCAAAATAGCAGCTTTTTGGACCTCCATGACCAGATTTCATGGAGGGGCATTTCGGGCATTCTACATTGCGTTTTTTTTTAATTCTCTAGCGAGTCACATAGGAAACTCATTTTTTAGGGGGGTTTCTTCTTTGTATTTTTGCAAAAAAAATCATCTAGGCCTCCAAATTCAGCCTCTGTTCCGGATTTTTCTGAAAAACAAAACACATAGCAGCTTTTGGGCTACTGGCATGGGCGCGCGCATGGGCGTGCGCGGCGTGCATGGGCGCGCGCATGGGCGTGCGCATGGGGCTGTCATGGCCCCTCGTCGGGCCGCCGCGACGTCAATTCTTCTTTTGGGTTTTTCTCCCTTGTCCGAACTCCGATTCAAGTGAATTTTTTTTTGAACTTGACTAATTTTTCGCTGTCTTTCCAATGGTGTGCTCGGTTGCACCCGGTTCTTCCTAAATAATTACCAGTTTACCCTTTTTACCTTAAGTGCTCGTTTTTCTTCGTCATGCGGTTTCTCCTTCGTCCGGACTCCGAATCATGCGATTCTTGAGTCCATCTTGATTATTTTTTTGTTATCTTTCCAGTGGTGTGCTCGGTGGCACCCGAATCCACATTTTTTAAAAATGACTATTTTGCCCCTGGGGGCTTATTTGTCATATTTTTGATCTTTTGCTTCCACATCAGTTCTCATTGAGTTCCACGACCTCATGGAAGGTCACTTTGACTTCTTAGAGTCTTATTTTCTATTTTTGCTTCCGCATTTCAGATCCGTTATCGAATCATCCTTACGATTCATCACAGGACACGCTGGCCTAAAAACCAGGGTCATCACAATAAACTACAAAGTAAAGAAACGAAATGAACAACTAAACAACTACGAACTAGAAAGCAATAAAATGATAGCACCACTTTCGTAGGGAACACGATTGCACTTAGCACATGCAACCAGCCTTTTAAACCCCTAGGTTACTCCTAGTGGACGAGTGAAGTCTCGTGAGGGTTTCCAAAAATGAAACCCCCAAACATTAAGCTCATTCTTTCAAAAGAGGCACCAATATTGCAAACAAGTATTAGGAGAAAACTACCTCAAGTATGCAATATTTCAAACACTTCCGAGCAATCTCCCAAAATCTCAACATCAAACAAGCAAGTATGGTCCTCCACACATCAAGAAAATGATCATGCAAATCAAAAGAACTCTAGAATCCTTTTTGAATGGACTAGCATCAAATATGTTACTATCTTAGCCAACTAAAGAATTAATCACATCCTTACCCTCAAACTAGCACACAAATCTAGTACAGATCATCAAGACAAAAAGTGGACCTTTATTTAAAGTTTTATTATTCTAAGTGAGCTTATTCTTTTCACTCGATTTTTTTTTTTTTTTTAATTGAGGATCAAAGATGGAAGTATAGTGCAATGTGTTGATCTATTAAGCTTTCTAGCGATTCATGAGGTCAGGTCAATGACTCCCAAACCAGACGGCTTTAGGGCATTAGGCTTTCAAACACCCCTATGGACTTACAAGCTCAAATCAATTAGGCTACAAATCAAAACAACCTCCATCTAATCATTTCCCACTTCTCACCTTTTGGGAGAAGTCCTCACTTTTTTATTATTTTTGCAACTTTTCTTTTTTTTTTTTTTTTTTTTTTTTTTTTTTTTTTTTTTTTTTTGTAAGCAAGTTCAATTTAACCTAGAGTTTGGACCCTCCACCTTTCGGCTTGAGAAGTTCAGTGCTTGATAAGGCTAGAATCCTGGCTACTTAGTGAAAATGGGTTGTTACCCACCTTTATCAAGAATGAAAGCTTTCATTGCACTACTAGCTCAATTGGGATATAACCAATTCAATAGTTAACAAAGCATGTACCCCATAAATGAATGCTAGTGTGCGCTTGTGCTAGTGTAGAATCCTAGAATGAATCTCAAAACAATCACAAAATCAAGATGATGTGGACCACAAATGCAAGCAAGATATCAATCTTTCGAAAAATTTACTCCTAAATGGCTTCCACAAGGCATACAAGGAGTATTGGACTCTCAAGTCAAGCAATTTTTAAATTTTAAGCAATATAGTCCTCAAAAGATCAAACTCATCGCTAACATGGATCTCCAATCTCAATCATGCATTTAAGTCTCAAACTTAAGTAGAATGCAACAAAGTCACCTTACCCCCAAACTTAAACCGCACATTGTCCTCAATGTGCAATGAGAACAATGGAAAAAATGGAAAGAGTATACCGTGATGGCGAAAACATGAAGCCCGACAATGATCTAATATGAAAAGGGTCTCCCCCAAACTTGGAATCAACAACCTACTGATCGGTTGAGTCGATTACAATTATAAATTAACCTTCGCAATAGCACGAATCATTGTAAAATAGGGCTATTGGTCGGGTAAGTCGAACCACTGGGACAACGCTAATCTATGGCAACGTAAGTGTCTAGAGTCTTTTTAGAATGATAGGGGTGTTCATAGAGGATTTGTTGATTGTCACTTAAACTATAAAATTAAGGTGCATAAATTAAAAGCTTGCAAGAATTTAAAGGAAATGAAATACAAGTAAAGAGGACTAGGGAAGTGAATCCGGCTCCATCCCTATACACATGCTAGGTTAGAGCTAAATTGGGGGAAAAACAATATATACTATGGTCATGATACATAGCAACACTTGGTTGTTATAATATCCTCAAGAAGTTCATTAAATCTGAAGCAAGCATGATCCATTAAAGGTTAACATGTTTAGACTACCTAACTAAGGTGTAGCTTAACCACATTTACTTGAATGAAAGACTATCAAGCCCTAGAAAAAATGGTGAAGCACATGAAGGTAAGAAACAAGCATAAATCATCAAAGGTTTCACCTAAGCAATGATCTATCAAAGTCCTTATCAACATGCCATTAAACCATTTCATAACCTTGCTTCCATTCTCACCATGAAAACTTAAGCAATATGATTAATATAAGACATCATCTACAACAAGATAATCAACTTAAAGAAATCATCCATACATATATCAACATTCATTACAAGAAATGAAGTGCTCTTGGTTATGAAAAGACCATAAAAATATACATTGTAATCCCCAAAATATAGCCTAAATTAGAACATGCTTACAAGGGAGGGGCCTCATCACCTCCCTAAATGGAGGTTTAGTTACCCATGGGAGCTTTAGAAGAAGGAAGAAGCTTGGATGCAACCTCCATTTTCGAGCTCCCTTCCCTTGGCTTCAAGAACTCTATCTTTTTCTCCTCTTTTTCTCTCCACAAATCTTGCTAAGATCAGATATGATATGTTATGTGTGGTTCTCCTCCTTTGTAGACATTCCTCTCCACCAAACAAGGCTCAACTCCCACCAAAAGACATCTCCAACCAACCCATAAAGATAGAAATCAGAAATGAGGGAATCAAGGAGCAAGTGGGCTGAAGTGATGGATCCCGGAGAGCATTCTGCTCAAAGTTCGAGCGCTCGAAGTTCCATCAGCTTGCTCAACTCTAAGCAACTTTGGTAAAATGGCCATAACTTTCTGCTCCGAACTCCAAATGACGAACCATTTAAAGATTTGGAAAGCTAATTCAAAGCTCTAAGTACACCATGTTTTAATGGAAGTCCAGTTCTCAAGTTTGTTAGGTCAAAAATGGCGAGCAAAGTCAGACTCCACTACTGCCAGAACTTTAGCCTTGAGCACATTGCTACTCAAAGATTGAACAAAATATCATTTTTGCTCCTTTTTGGCCAATGAACCTGAAAATATATAAAAACATGCAAATGAAGTTAATCTACATAAAATAATCAAATAATGGACTTAACTAATGCAACTAAGGGCACTTGAATATGCAATATTCGGCGCTTATCACCTACTTAAATAACCACACTAGCAAACTCACATCAAATATCAAATAGGATAAGAATAATCAAGCATTCTAAGGCAATATATCACAAGATGAAAGAGAGATATGAGATCAAGCCTTACCTAAAGCATAAAGGCATGAATACACACAAGGGCACAATGATGAAACTTTTTTATTTTTTTTATTTTTTTTTTAATATTTTTTATTTTATGAAAGCATGTATATACAAAATGCAAGAAAAACAAAGAATATGATGCATGAATAAAATACAAAAAGAAAAATAAAGAAGGTAAAATGCAATGAAAGAATATGTACAATGCAAGAAATTAAAAAAAAAAAACAAAAAGTATGTACATACACAAAATAATGAAAAAAAAGTATGTACCATTTTTTTTTTTTTTAAGACATGCAAAGAAAAATGAAAAATGTAAGAAAAATAAAGAAATAAAAATGAAAATGAACATGTATGATACAAGAGATAAAAGACACAATGTGTCATATGGATGCTAAGTTTAACGTCTCTAGTAAGCCGAAATGCAACTTTGAAAAACTGTTTTTTTTTTTCATAAATAAAATAAAATAAAATAAACTAAAATAAACTAAATAAAATAAAAGAAATATTTTTGGGATTTTGGAAATATAAACAAAAATAAAAATAAAAGTAAAAGTAAAAATAAATTTTCAAAACCTGTAGACATGTTCGATCGATCTGACAAAATGCTCGATCGATCTGACAGAGAGGTGAAAATATGCAGGTTTTCTGGGTTCAAAATTTTTCTAAGTGTTGGAACTCAAGATCGATCCAATAATGAAGTTGGATCAATCGAAGAACTTTAAATTGATCTAGGAATGTTTTCGATCGATCTGACAGAGAGCTGAAATGTGCACGTTAATGCAAGCTCAAAATTTTTCTAAGTGTTGGAACTACAGATCGATCGAACTTGATGTTTGGATCAATCGAAGGTCTTCTGATCGATCTAACTGAGAATTGAGATATGAAGATTTTCTTGGATCGATGAGATAGAGAGTGATTTGGATGCAGGTTTGCTGCAGGAATGAAGTTCGATCGATCGAACTCTCATTTGAGATCGATCGAACTTATGCAAAATGCTCGATTTCAACATGAAAGCTCATGCAATCCTTATCACAGTTCCTAGCAATGCATATGAACCCAAAAAAAATATCTAGACGTCGTAAAATGAAATTTAAAATAGAAATGAGGGAGGAATAGAGTTGTGAAACTCTACAAATACTAGTGTTTAACGTCTCTAGCAAGACGTTGGGCCAACTCACTAATCAAAAGAATAAAAAACCGGATATGAAACATCCTTATTAACCCTCTTTTCACTTTTCTCATTTAATGTCCCACTTATGACAATGAAATCATCCTCCAAAATAATGACTTGAAAAGAAATAAAAGAGATAATATTGTTCCTTTCATCCACGGTCTTGAAAACAAAATCAATCATGGTTGGGCTTGCCTCTTTGTTGTGTTCTTGAAACACATTCAAAGGATCATTCACTTTGATAATTGGTGAGGCATTGTCTTTCAAAGACTCATTTGGAATATCAAGAAACAACTTCTCTTCATCCCTCTTCTCTTCCTCAAAAATCACCATCTCCTCACCTTCCAAGTTAGCTAAGGAGTTCATTAGAGAGTTCACTTCATTGTTGGAGCTTTCAAAGTCAAAACCATAATTTTTATACATTTCAAAAAGGCATATCTCAAGAGGGTCTTTGGAGATAATAGAAGGAAGGCCCTCTTCAACAAGTTCCTCCTCCTTCTCTCCTACCTCAAGTGTGGTCAACATCTCCTCACTCTCTAGAGTAGCAAGGTCATAGATAAAATCATAACCAAAACAAGGAAAGTCCTCATTAATCATGTTATGCTCTATTGGATTAGCCACTAACTCACTTGCCACTTCCTCCTCTATACAAGATAGAGTGCTAGGCATTAGCTCACTTGTCTCATCCTCCTCACTCTCATCATCCTCATCTATATACATTAAAGTTCTTGCCATTTTTTCATTTGCCTCTTCCTCCTCCTCTTGACGAGAAAGAGTACTTGCAATTTGCTCAACTTGAGCTTCAAGCTTGGCTAAAGTTTGAGAATGAGAATTAATAAGTGGAGTTTGTGAAATATGCACAACAAGTAAAGCTAACACTTTTTCTTCAAATCCGGGTGAGTACCTAGAAGGTGATGGAATTGGTTCTTCATAAAATGGTAGTGGAGGGCAATAGTCATAAGAAGGATTAAATGAGTGATCAAGTCCATAATAAGATGATGCATGAAATGAATTGGACTCAATCTCATAAGGATTAAAATATGATGGAGGAGCATAAGATGAAGGGATATAATTTGCCCCCAAACTTTGATCAAACAATTCCTCCATTCACAATTAAAATCCAAATGCAAGAAAATAATGGCCTTAATAAGGGCTTATGCTTGGACAAAGATAAAGCAATATAATGAGCCTCAACAAGGGCTATCACAAGGATTCAAAGAAGTATAAAATTAAAATACAAGATTTTCAAGAATTGCTCACAACGGTCCTTAAGTAACTTCAAATTTTAATATTAGCTTTAAGCTCCAATTATTGCTTCAAGTTCCAAAGTTTGCCTTCCTTGTAGTCAAGTACCTAATTGAACAAATAATAATGAGAACAAGAGAAAAGAATATACAATGGAAAATAAAATAAAAATAGAAGCAATCAAATGAATACTATTGTCTAGTTTAATTCCAACAAAATCGTTAATCCCCGGCAACGGCGCCAAAATTTGACTAGGACGCTTGTGAACGCCAAAATAATGTAGTGAATGTGCGGTTCAAGAAAAGCCTTTTGGGTCAAGTTCAAATTTATAAAAACTACTACCAACAGTACTACTAACGTAGTAAGAGTGAGTAGGGATCGTCCCAAGGTATTATACGTGTTGAAATTTAACTTCAACTCTAGCGTACCAAAAGATTGCAAAAGATAGAGATTGGTTGATTACTCTAGAAAATAATTAATTAAAACGCAATTAAAATAAAACTAAGTAGAGATAGGGATATAAGAGATGAGAAGATAGGTCTTAGGGTGTTGGAATCACCACTAAGCTCATGTAATTAACCACTTGCTTTCCATTAATGGGGAATACATTGTTGTAAACAAAATGCGACTACCAATTGCAATATTAAGCATGGACCATCTAATTTTTGTATGAATTGTCTACCTAAACTAAGTGTAGCACAACCCATCATTTTTAAGCATGACCCATCTAAGTAGCAACAATTGTAGCACACATCAATCTAGAGAATCATGGAATTTGCAATAATAAGCCATGAAATATCTAAGCAATCATAGATTGTCTGCCTACCTACAAGCATGAATTAAATTGTAGAACAACCCATGAAGCATAAGTATAAACCATCAAATTAATTGACAAACCCATTCATTGAAAACCTATGCTTAGCCATCACTAGATTCTCAATCAACCACATATAGAGATGCAATTAATATAGAAAAACTAGTGTAGAGATCAATTCCCAAATAATCACACATAAGACAACATGTAATTACAAAGAGAATCAATAGGAAGAATTAAACCATATGAATCATGTGAGACATAATTCCTAATTTAATCACACATAGACATGTAAATAAACTAGAGAATTAATAGGACCATAGAAATCATAGAAATATATCAAGATTCATCAAATTCACAAGGCTAGAACACTAATCACAACAATATATATATAAATCCCCAAAAATAGAAATACAAGGGTTTAGATTACACAAGACTTAGGGCTCATCCAAGCCCTAAGTGTAGATCTAGCCAATCATGGAGGAGGTAGATGTGGTCATGGAATCAAGCTCCAAATATGGCTCCATCTTCTTCTTCCTCTTCTTCTTCCTCTTCTTCTTCTTCTTCTTTGAAGCTCTAGAGATGGAGAGAGAGAGTGGTCTAGAGATGGATCTTGAGATGTGCCTCTACTTCCCTCTTTTCTTCTAACCCTAATCTCTAACTTTGCTAGAGAGAGAAATAAAAATTACAATGTAAAAATACTTTGATAAAAAGCTCCTTTACAAAATGGGTCACTTCCCTTTATATAGAATGTCATTTTCTTAGTCACTAAGTCAGGAATATAGCTCCAAAAATATCTAATCCCGTACTATGTGAAAGGTGGACTTTTGGGCGCGCACGGGAATAAGACAACTCACTGCCAGCAAATGTTCGATCGATCAGAGAAAAGTTCGATCGATCCAACTTTGATTTTCGATCGATCCAACTTTGATTTTTGATTGATCCAACTTTGATCGATCTCAAAAAAAGCGATCGATCTCAGAAAAAGTTGGATCGATCTCACTTCGCAGCTTTTCAGGATCAGCCTCTTTTTGCTCCAAATCAGCCTCCTTTTGCTCTAGATCCTCACCAAGACTTAGTTTGACTCCAAAAAGGCCTTCAGAAACCATTTTTAGCCCATTTTAACGTTATTGACCTGAAATAGACAAAAACACAAAAAAGTACTAAAACGAGTAAATAAGATAAATAAAGGTCCTAGAATACTCAGGTTTAAGTGGTTTAAAAGTGTACTTTTCAGCGCTCATCACAAGCTTTCTAAAATCAACAAGTTCAAAACTTATACAAAATCAAATGCAAGTTACCATATTCCATGCACAAATAAGGTTGAATCCATACAAACCATGTCCTAGAATTCAAGTCTATATAGCATACGACATGTCATGTCCTCAATATGCAATTTATACCCAAAGTAAGAATATTTTACAACAATTGAACCAAATTATCATCCTAAGCTACCAGTACTAAATAAATTACAATTTAGTAACTAGCTTTCAAGGTAAACAATTGTAATATTCTAACAAGTTATATACCTACACAAGATATATTTAAATAAGTCATGTAAGACAATGATATCCTATATCATGCTAAGTCCAATTCCTTGATTTAAACATAGAAACAATTTCAAAGACATAGTTAAATCCTTGGAACAAGTTGATAGAATTCAATTAACTAAAATAATTAAATTCTCTATATTTCAAATCAATCCCGAATAATCTCAAATTAACATATGTTAAGGGACATAGCATAGTCTTCACATATATCACATCAAATATCGAATCAAGGGATTAAAACACTTAAAATAAAATTAATTAAACTCATTAATTAATTTTCTCTAGATTTCCAAATAACTTCAAATGCCCTCAATTTTACATAGGTTGAAGAACATACCAAGGCCTATTTTAATATCACATTACAAGTTGATTTCATACTTGTTACAACTATGTGAATTAATCTTTCACAAAAGATAAATACTAAATAAAATTTGCATTTCTTATTCAAATACTTCCAATTTAATATATGTTGATATACATACCAAGGCCTAATTTACTAGTATACCACAATTTAATTCTAAGGTACACACCTTCATGAGAATTAAATCTTAAATATAGAAAATAATTAAATTAAATTCTAAATCTTGAACAAAGGCATGCTTACAAGTTGTATATGCTTATATAACAATCAATACAACATTAATATAAACCTAAGACATCCCCTACCTCATTTTGAGATGAAATCTCAAATCCCCACTGAAATGAAACCGTTCCGAATCTGACGAAACTTCTAAGTTTTGTCGAGGACAACACGATGAACATGAACCCCAAGGAAGCCCCATCAAAATCACAACTTGACTTCAAACCCAAACTCAAAAAATGGCCAAAACGAGATTCCAATCGGTGGAATCGAAGGCCTCGCCAAGGAAAACATAAAACACTAAAGCACTACGGTATTTATCACGAGGAAAGGGCTTCAAAAGAGAAAAAGAAGCATGGCAGCCCTTTGGGCTGCTATGGCCAGCCATGGGAGAGAGACAAGAGCTTTTAAAAATTTTGTCTATCATCTCCTATTTATAGAATTTCAAAAAAGTGCCCCGAACGGGTACCGCCAGGTTTGAAAAAGTGGAATTTGAGCAGACGCGCTCAAATTCCAAAACTCCATGAACAAAAAAGAACCAAAATAAGAAAAGATAAACAATGAAAGAAACGATATCAAAAACTGAGTCCCGTGTAGGAAGATATGCCCCGAACAAGTTCGACGGCAATCGGGGCCAAAAACCCTGAAACTGGAGAAAAACAACTAGAAAGAAATTCTAAGAGTACGCGACTCGACGAAAAGTGAAAATGAGTCCCGTACGAGAATCCAGGTTCAAAATAAGGCATTTTGCAATAACTTTTATTAATTACACAATGACCCCTCTAAAAAGTAATAACTGCACTAATGGCCCAGAATGAAAATATCTTCCAAAAATATTTTCTTAAAAACCCTTGAAATAAAATATCTCCAAAAGATATTTACGAAAAACACCCAAAGAAACAAAAATATATTTGAAGAACTTTGTATCCATGCCCCTATGGACACTGGGTACAACCAGAGTACTTTCCTACAAAAGTAAAGATACGTATTTCGTGGAAACCACTAAGGATGAAGGTACATGAAGTCAAAAACCAACTCCGAACACAAAGAGTTAGGTTGTGCTAGCAAAGTGACAAACGGGGAAAAGACAAAATAGGGAAAAAGACGAAAGTGAATAGTGTAGAAAAACGAAAAATGTGAAAATGACGCGGTCCTTAAAGGAAGTTGTCAATCCAAAGGATTATTTGAAGTCATTTGGAGTAGATTTGAAATATAGATAAATTAATTATTTTATTTAATTAATTTTCATTTTGCTGTATTAATGATTTAATCATGTATTTTGTAATGCGGACTTGAAACTTTTTCATAATTAGATTAATGTATTTCATAAGTTGACTTGTATTATAACTTAGAGATTTACATTATGACTTGTAGATATGTAGTGTTTATATATAAATTATGTTGTGTGTGTGCCACTCAGACGTTAGGAGCATTATGGTCACCATTTGGTTTATAAATACGCATTTGATTTTAATCTATGTATGCATGGCATACATAATGAGTTTGAAGGATGGATGCCATCCAAATATTGAAAAAAGTGGACATCGCGTCCGGTGGGTTGGAAGTCATATAATACACTTGGCCAGTGGGGTGTGGAAGTGCACCAATTTGTTTTCATGTTCGGAACTTGATATCGACATTTATCTTTCATCACATTACATCATGGAGTACTTGTGTGAGTTACATCATAGAGGAGTCTATGTGCAAACTATTTGGTAACTCTTAATATGTTATATACTTTACATTGATTTGCTTTCAATTACAAGTTAAGTATGCCTTGTTGTATATCATTCTACTAGCTATGTGGTAGTTATTTGTACAAGTATATGTTTTATGTTTGATTCGTCTTCATTTACAAGTTAACTATGCCTTGTTGTATATCTTGTTTTTCTACTAGCTATGTGGTAGTTATTTGTGTAAGTACATGCTTTGTGTTGATTTCGTCCGTTTTTCCTTACAATTTGGCATTGCCTTTTTAGGTTGTAAATTATTGATTTCAATTTTGGTGAATGGTTTATAACATGTTTATTTGTAGCTTTAGGGTATCCTTTAGCTTCCCTATAATGACCCGGATTTTCACGGGTAATTTTTTTCCGTTGTCTTTCCTTTCTGAGTTCAGTTCCTTATCGCTTAGTGTCATCTCGAGTGCTCTGGAGTGATTTCCGAGACTTTTTTCTTTGGAATGACAACTTCCTTTGAGGACCGAGTCATTTCCACATTTTTCGTTTTTGACACTATTCACTATTTCGTCTTTTTCCCTATTTTATCTTTTCCTCGTTTGGCACTTTGCTTGTGTAACCATACTTCTTGTGTTCGGAGTTCGTTTCTGACTTCACGTATCTTCATTCTCAGTGGTTTCCATGAGATACGTACCTTTACTGTTATAGTAAAATACTCTAGTTGCTCCCAGTGTCCATAGGGGCATGGATGCACAGTTCTTTGGAATTTTTTCCTTTTCTTTGGATGTTTTTCATAAATATCTTTTGAAGATATTTATTTCAGGGGTTTATAAGAAAATATCTTTTGGAAGATATTTTCATTCTGGGGCAGTTTTGCAGTTTTCACTTTTTGGAAGGGCCATTGTGCAATTCGTCGAATCTTGGACTCTTAGAATTTCCTCCTGGTCGATGTTTTCCAGTTTCAGGGTTTTTGGCCTCGGTTACCGCCAAACTTGTTTGGGGCATAACTTTCTGCTCGAGACTCGGTTTTTGACGTCGTTTCTTCCGTTATTCTTATTTTCTCATTTTGAATCTTTTTCGTTCATGGAGTTTTGCTGTTTAAGCGCGCTTGTGCAAATTTGACTTTTCCGGACCAGGCAGGGCCCGTT
This sequence comes from Cornus florida, assembly GCF_030987335.1. Lineage (NCBI taxonomy): Eukaryota > Viridiplantae > Streptophyta > Magnoliopsida > Cornales > Cornaceae > Cornus > Cornus florida. The sequence goes on along the minus strand of NW_026775574.1, from coordinate 51,056,716 downwards.
CAGGGCACTTTTAGGGTTTTTCTATAAATAAGAGCACTTAAGAGAAAATATCAGATTTTTCTCTCTCTCCTCTCTTCTGGCCGGAATCCATGGCTGCCATCTTCTCTCTCCTCTTTTGGTTCACTTTTCCTTGATGAAAAGTCTTCGGCCTTAACGTTTGTTGTTCCCCTCGACGTGCTCTATCATTCCCCCTTATTAGAATTCATTTCCGACCATTTCTTGGGTTCGGGTTTGAAGCCATGTTGTGATTTTGATGGGGCTTCCTTGGGGGTTTTGTTCACGGTGTTGTTCTCGACAAAACCTAGAAGTTTCGTCGGATTCGGAGCACATTCATTTTGGTGGGGATTTGAGATTTCATCTTAAATGGAGGTAGGGAATGTTTTAGGCTTTTGTGTGTGTTGTATTGAGCGTTTAGCATGATTATACAACTTATATATGTGCCTTGTATCAAATCTAGAAAGTTAGTAATTTTTAAATTCTTTGTATAAGATTTAAAATTCATGACGATATATAACTTTGATTTGAATTGTGGCATGGTAGAAAATCTTGTTTTAATATGTTAGTTAACATATATTAAATTTGGATTAATTAAATAAGAATTGTTCTTTTTAATTAATATTTATCTTTTGTGAAAGATTAAAGTTCATGGCCGTACCTTGCATGAAATTGAGATGTATTATGCTTCTAAATTAAGTTTTGGCATGTTTGTTAACATACTTTAATTTGAGAGCATTTGGTTGAGTTTGGAAATCTAGAGACTTTAATTAAAAGAATTAATTAAAATCTATTTTGGTGGTTTCATGGGCCTAATTAAGCTTTTGTGTGAATATATGTAATGACCATGATATGTCTATTAGCATATATTAAATTGGGGCCAATTGGAAATGATTTAAAATTTAGAGAGTTTAATTATTTTGATGTAATTAAATTCTATCTTGTTTATCCATGGATTTAATCATGTTTTAGAAGTTGCTTCTATTTTAAGATCATGGATTTAGACTTGTGGTGTATTCACTTGATTATGTTTTAAGCATTGAAGAACATTGTTGTTAAATTTATATTTATGAGAGCACGTTTCTAATATGAATATATTGTTAACTTGTGGTTTCAAAATTTCTTGTGCATAGAAGGTGACTTCATGCATTATAAAAATTATGTATAAGTTGTGAACTTATTTAGATTATTTTGGAGTTGCTTGGGACATTGTTAAGTGGTGATGGCTAGGGTCTGGCTCTAGTACGGGGACAAGAGTCCTCTAAGTCAAAAGTTCGCGCGTTGGGTAGGCTGCCTGGGGGTTAGTAGCTCCAAATTAGCCCTATAAAGTTCACGCGTTGGGTAGGCTGCCTGGGGGTTAGTAGCTCCAAATTAGCACTATAAAGTTCGCGCGTTGGGTAGGCTGCCAAGGGGTTAGTAGCTCCAAATTTGCCTTGTCTCGGCGGAAATCCGAGCTTTGATGTCCAAGTCTTCCACTATTTGTTTTCGCATTCAATTCCAAGTTGCAATCATATCTCTATTGTGACTTGTGGTTTTGGCTATCGGCGATTTGATATTATTAAATACATCTATACTAAATTGTTATATTTAGTTGATTACATACTTTTAGATTTCTAGTTGAAAACCTAGAGAATCTATGTCTTGATGTGTGGTATTAGATATTCTAATTATACTAAACTGTTATATCTAGTTGATTTAGCATTTTAGATTTCAAATTGATAACTTTGAGAATCTATATCTAGTTGTTTTGTCTAAGCATGTTTCTATCGAGTTGCTTTGTCTAAGCATGTTTCTATCTAGTTGCCTTGTGTAAGCATGTATATCTTGTTGCTATGTATAGCATGCTCTTGTGTTGTTGGAATTGCATGAATGATATGTTTTGTGCTAGAAATGATCTTAGGTAGCTTAGGATGCTCCTTGGGTCTCATCTTGACATAAACGTTAGGTTGCTTGAGCCCCTTTAACATGTTTCACCTTAAGGTGATATAATTGTAAAACTTTAGGTCAATGCATGCTCATTTCCTACGAGTAGCTTTATGTTGCTCACCCCTACGTTACTGGGGCATATTTCAGGTACAGGATTCGAGATTGGAGTTTTGCACTCGCTTTGGGTGAATTTTAGAGTTGAAGTCTCTTTAGAAGTATTCTTGTTTACATGCAAGTGTTGGCATGTTTAGTTTTGCTTATGAAATATAATTTTTCTAATTTGGAGGTTTGACATGTCAAATGTTGTAAATGAATTGTAATAAGACCTTAGGCCATTGTAACATGTTTAAAATGTTATTTTTCACTTGTGTGGATGTTCACATCATCACACACTTGCATATAATGTAATTTGGTCATGTTATGGGGGATTCAAATGAAAACATAAGATCCATCTTTAGAAATTGTGCATAGCAGGTTCATTCTCAGTATTTCAACCTATTTCGGTCGACCGGTGGGTTGTTTCGGTCGACCGAACCTCCTCGAATTTCAATTGTTCAGTACAAATTCCGATTCCAGTAGCCTTTTGCACTTTGAGGCTTATTTCGGTCGACCGGTTGTCATTTCGGTCGACCGAAGTGAAGGTTTATTTCCTTCATTTCTTGGTCCATTTCGGCAGACCGAAGCTCTATTTCGGTCGACCGAAATGGAGCTGTTTTATGGTTTTTGCTTGGTCGTTTGTTTCGGCTGGTTAGTTTTGTCTATTGTTCCCATAGAACTTAGTTTATCTTGCTTAAGCCAATTAGTGGTGTACTTGGTCTAGTTTGAACTAGATCTTGTTCCTTGACCGAAATGGAGCTGTTTTGTGGTTTTTGCTTGGTCGTTTGTTTCGGCTGGTTAGTTTTGTCTATTGTTCCCATAGAACTTGGTTTATCTTGCTTAAGCCAATTAGTGGTGTACTTGGTCTAGTTTGAACTAGATCTTGTTCCTTTGGTTGTCATTGGTGCTATAGGGTACCATTTGACCTTTTTATTCTAGCTTTCGCTTCCGATTATTTCCTTAAGCTTCGTGACTTCAGGGAACGTCACATTGGTGTCTTAGAGATGGTTTATATCTCTAAAGACTTTGGTTTCATCTTTTGCTTCCGCATTTCGAATCCGTTACCAGGTCAACTTTCGGTTCATCACTGATGCACCGGGTTGAAAAACCTTGGGCCGTCACATTCCCTTTTTAACCTAGACATTAGGTGGCATGAACCACATGGATTAATTTATCTTAATGTGATAAACTTGTAAAACTTTGGTTATAAGCATGTTCATTCCCTACAAGTAATGTACATTACTAACCCCGCTGAATGCGATTTGTTTTAGGCAAGAAGACATGGTTTCGGGATGTATAACATCCCTAGGTTGTTTTGTTAAATTGAAGTACTTCTAATGTATTTTTGTCACATGCAAATGTTAGCATGTTCAAGTTTTACATATAAAATTGTAATGCTTAGTTATGTAAAGTGTATTTAGATATACTTTTTAAAATTTATTTGACATGTATGTAAAGAGGCCAAAGGCCATTTACTTTTAAGTTGTTTCTTTTAAGCACTTTGGTTTCATGTTTAATTATAGAAAAATGAAGAAATAGGATGCTTTAACATGTCATTTTCATTACGAGATGTGTAAAGTGTGCATAAGCACACCCTTTAGGTCTTTTTGTATGCATGAAGTGTGACCAAGGGCCAAACAGTCTTTTGAATGCATCTATGATTTTTAGTTTCAAGTTTTTCTTTTAAAAGTCATTTTAGGCAAATTTGAGAATTGATAGGTCATTTTATGCATTGGGCCTATTTGGGGGCTATGAACTATTCCCGCGCACTTTAAAACACTTATTATGTTTGCGTGCATAATCGTTTCAACACACAACTTCATTTTTGGTCAAATGAACACTTGAAGCAACATTACATTTTTAAGTTTTAGAAAAAACTGAACAGATGGGCATTTTGAGGATTTCACATCAAATTAAAATTTTATTTTGACATGGTCAACTAGAAAACATGATTTTAAGGAGGCTTCTTCTTTGTGTTTTTCGAAAAAAATTCATCTAGGGGTCTGTTTTTGCTCTCTGTTTCGGCATTTTCTGTCAAAAATCAAGGTCTGTTGTCAAGCAGGCTGCCCGGGCGAGCAACAAGGCATGCGTGCGAGGCGCTCAAAGGCATGAGCGCACGGGGTGCCTTTGGGTGCCTCCCTTGGCCGCGACGACTCCGTTTTTGTTTTGAGCCTTATTCCTTCATCCGAACTCCGAATCAAGTCATTCTTGAGTCTAATTTTATTAATTTTTTGTCGTCTATCCAACGGTGTGTTAACTTAAATATTTTTATAAATGATCATTTTGCCCCTAGGGCTAAACTTGTCCATTTTTAAAACATCGCTTCCGCATTTATTTCCCTTTTAGTTTTCATGACTTATGGTAGGTCACATTGGTGTCTTAGGGATGACGTACATCTCTAGAGACTTGGTTTCTATTCCGCTTCCGCATTCAAGATCCATTATCGGGTCATCACAGGATGCATTGGCTTGAAAAATTAGGGTCATCACGTTACTAAACAATGGATTTCATCCACACAGCATAGTAAACCTAAAATCTTAATATAGACAATAATATAGTATAGATTTCACAACAAAATCAAGGCAAGAATTACACTAGAATTTCATAAGCACAATACAAGAAATCTCTAGATTTTATTCTTACACAAAACAAAACTACAACTATACAAGAGTTTAATCATATACAAGTATTATGCAAAATGAAACCCTAGGTTAGATAAAAATCAAAATTCATCTACATACAACCCTAGAACTTCATTAAACATGCATACAACTTATATCCACTACAAAGAACACATGATACACTAAGAATATAAGCATAATACACCCCCTACCTAGCTAGATAATAGAATCTCTAGAATCCTCAAGCAAATGGAAGCAAATGGTGAATCCAAGCAGAAGTGTTATAGAGGTGAATGAGATGAAGGTTTTGTCTTCAAGGTGCTAAGCCAAAAGGTGTGAGCAATGAGGTTGAATTCAAGGTTTAAGGGTTAGGGTTTTGGTAAACATCAATGGAGGCAGGTAAAAGTTTGGAGAAGAAAGGAAATTTCACAAGATTCTCCACTAACTCACACACTTGTTAGTCACAAAAACATCACTAACACTACCTCTCTCACACACAAATACATCACACCCCTCTACTTGTCATGATCTCACACACCCTCACAAGATGCAATCCTAATTTTACACTTGTCATAATCTTATGCCTCTTCACAAGACTAAATCTAAGCCCCACACTTGCCAACATCACAAGCCACCAAGGGTCCCAATCCAAGGCCAACAAGTGGGTGAATCTATACCTAACACTTGTCACCAAGCAAGGCTTCCAAGTGTTTCCACTCCAAAGCCTATAAGTGGTCCAATGAAAGTGTGACACTTGTCATACTTTCTCAAAAATTATAAATAGGTCCTTCCGCAAAATATCTCACAAAAATATTTGCAAAAAGGTCCTTAAGACCAAAATATCCCAAAAAGATAGTTACGTAAAACACCCCGAAAAAGGAAAATGTTTCCGAAGAAACCATGCATCCATATCCCTGGAAATTAAAATAAACGAGCATGCTTTACAATGAAATTAAGACATACGCGGGCATTAAAAGACAATGTAATGTAATGCACGTAGTGCCAAAAATCATTTTCGAACACCAAATCCTACCTCGGGCGCAACAAAACCCTAAGACAATGCGAAAAAAGACTAAATCAAATAAATAATAATAATAAAATGAATGACAAAGTGGCAGCTGTGATGAGTAGTGGTGGTATGATGGCTATGACTTTGGTTGAAGAGAGAGAGTGGTGGCAAAGAGAGGGGAAGAGAAGGGGGTGGATGGTTGCGCTTAAAAACCCTAATAACTGTGGACAAAGTTGTCATTTTACAATTTGAGATATTTTTTATTTTTATTATTAAAATAAATTATATATTAAAGGGCAATATCGTATTTTCCAACCTTTTAAAGACCTGTTTGGTTCAAAATTTTATTAAAAAAAAAAAACCTAACTTGTATATAACTGTTATTATAACAAATCTCAGGAGGTGTCATTGTAATTAACCCTATTACATATAAAAGGAGCCACTTTTATATTTTTCGCCTAACATATCAAAAGAGATAAAACTCTACAATCTCTTTAAATACACGACTTCAATAATTGTGTACAATTGTATGTACCATTAATGTGATTTACGAGAGGAAAATATATTTTAAAGAGATTCAAAAGTAGTAAGCATCAAAGAGTGAGTATGATTGTGACAAGTTAAAGTATGTATAGGGTTTTTAACAAAACAATTTTGCGGGGGTCATAAGGAAAGAAATCCTCTCCTTTGCACCTCTCACTGGAAACTGTCCAGTAAGAGGTTAATGGGCTAATGAGGCAAATTGGTGAAATGTGTATTAACTTGATTTTGTCTTATACATCCAAGTGTACATACTGGTTTGTACTTTGTACCTGTACTTCAATTTCAATTTCAATTTGAAATTCTCCCCAAAATGAAAATTGAGCTTGCCCCTAAAACTGCTATATATATACTGATTCTGAAATATCCCTCTCTTTTCAAACATCCAAACTGAACTCCAAGATGAAGTGAAACCGAGAAACAAGGCAACCAAGACATAAAGATAAAGATTTTGGAGAAAAAGAAGTTGAATTGAGGACGGTTTCTGGAAGACAAACGATCTCCCTGTTAAACGAAGGTCCCTGTTCAAAGAAGCTCCATTCGGAAAAACCTCCATACATTCCGGCGAGAAGCTAAAATCTCCAAGAAGGAGAGATTCCCCCAAAAAATTTCAAGTTCGGCAAGAATTTGAAGCTCTGATCATCCAGTCCAATGTAATTTATACATCTTCTTTATGCACCGTATTATTGCATTTTTCCAAAATCGTATTTGAGTTTCAATTTTCAATTTCTCTCCAAAAGGAAAGTTGACCTTCCCCCAAAACTATGCTATATATACTATGTCTGAAATATCAAATAGGAAATCCCTCTCTGAAATTTGAAATCCGGTGAAGAAACTCCCCCCAAAACTCTGTTATTTATGTTTATGTGTAAAAAACTCTCTTGGTGAAGGTCGAAGAGGCATAGCAAATAAAAGGAGATCTAGTCAGAAAAATCACCATATATTCCGGCAATAAACTAAAATTTCCGAAAATGAGAGATTCCCCCAAAATATTTTCGACAGTCCGGCGAAAAGCTAAAGCTCCAATTATTATAAGTATTAGGTTGTTATTTTGAATTTCTTGTAACTTTATTCATAATGAAATATCAAAGTTTATCTTATATGGCAGCAATCCAGTGGTGATTATTGGTAATAAAAAAATTTGAAGACTGGGTTCATCACCTACTTTTTTTAACAGCATATAAATCAATTTATTATGCTACAACTTATTTAAACATGTATCATGTATGAATTGCATATTACATCAACATCTTTTCCTAACACGTTAAAAAAATTAACTTCCGCAACTCAATTTCACAATTCCCAAATTAATAATAAGAATCACAAATACTTTCAATATATATGTAGGAAGATTTGCATATTCCATCACTTACATTTTGTAACAACATACAATACAAAAGTTGGAGAGATCAAATTATTATTATCATTACTTCTTTTTTTTTAACATGTATCATGTATAAATTGCATATAGCATCAACATATTTTCCTAGCACGTTAAAAAAAATTAACTTCCACATCAAATTATTATTATCACAACTTTTTTAAATATGCATCATGTATGAATTAACATATTTTCCTAACACGTTAAAAAAAATTAACTTATACAACACAATTTCACAATTCTTAAATTAATAATAAGAATCATAAATACTTTCAACATGTATGTAGGAAGATTTGCATATTCCATCAACTACTTTTTGTAACATCATACAATACAAAAGTTGGAGAGATTAAATTATTATTGTCACAACTTTTTAAAACATGTATTGTGACAGCCCAAGTTTTTTAACCCGGTGCGCCAGTGATGACCCAAAAGTTGACCCGATAACGGATCTGAATGCGGAAGTAAAAGGTGAAATCATAGTCCTTTGAGATATAAATCATCTCTAACACATAAATGTGATATTCCATGAGGGCACAGAAGTTAAAGAAAATCGAATGGGCAAACGAGAGTCAAAACGGCCTAGATCCATCAATTAAGGGCAAAAAGGTCAATTCACAACTGAGAAGAGATACTTGACTCTAGGCAAGTCAAAAAAGGTGAATACAACCTAATCTAATCATTTCACAATATTCTAAGAGGTTCTAAGAACTTTGGACAAGAATCCCACAAAATGCCCTTTTCCCGGTTTAAGCGAAAACTGACACTACCTCACTAAAACATGAATAACTCCCACTGTGATTGGAATCTGAGAATAACATTAGTACCATTGGAAAGCTGACTCAAAATTCATGAATTTAGGCTCAAGAATCACTACATTTTGGTTAGAAATGAAGGATTTATGCCCTTTTGAAGTCAGAACTTCAGTGCTGAAACTCGATAGAGAAGCTATGCATGTTCAAGCTATTTCGGTCAACCGAAATAGAGTTTTGGTCTACCGAACTGGATAGAAACTTTTCTAAAATCATAATTTTAAGGAGCCTTTGGTTTAGTAGACCAAATTGAACCATCGGTCGACCGAAATAGGCCATCGGTCAACCAAAATGGCCCTGAAAGCTAAAAATGGCGGCTGGAATTGATGAATTTCTGTGCAATGAAGCAACCAAAAGCAATCGGTCAACCGAAATAGAGTTACGGTCGACCAAAACACCTCGAAATGGTACTATATGACCTGTTATATACCAAAGGTGTTAAGGTTCAACCCATGCTTTGAATCCCATGATGATTTGGTTCAAAAATGAAAGTTTAAAGTTGATTTTCAATAAGATTTGAGTAGGTGAACATGTCAACAAACTTCATATGCATAATTGAATACAAAACAATAGCCCATGGCCTCATACATGTCCTTTACAAGATTTTCACGTGCCAAACCTCCAAGGTAGTTAAAAATACATTTTTTTGAAATAACAGTTGGTACCAAATGGATACAAGTACTAATATAAACATGCTTGGCCCTTGGCCTCCATACATACATGCTTCTAATATCAAAAGTAAGTACTTAGGTGTCATTACACATTAAAAAAGCTACATTAGCTTTTAAAATACCATACATCCATGGTATGCAAAAATATATCATTCAAAAGTAAAGCATGCTAAACACTTGCATGTCAATATACAAAAAATGTTCCAAATTTGCTCATTAGCCTCTAAGGATGATGAGCATCCAAGAACATAGTCTCCTTAGGGTGAGTAATCAAGTTACTCGTAGGAAGAAGCATATGCATATACCCTAAAGTTTTAATATCATTACAAGATAAATATAGACGACTACAAGAGAGCATTCCACTTAACGTCTATGTTCAAGGTATTCTAAGGCATCACCTTAAGCTAATGTAATGATTCCATCATAACATAATAACAATATCAATGTACTTAACAACATTAATTCGCTAATAACCAAAATCACAAGTCACAATTAAACATTGGTTGTCAACTTGAAAAAAAATGCGAAATCAATTAATGGAATACTTGGACATCAAATCTTGGATAAAGCCAAGACCTAAATGGTTATTCCGGGCATTAATCCGCTGGGAATACCACCCTAAGTGCGCACTATAAATGGGGAGAACTCATACCTCCCGCACTAGAGCCAAACTCTAGCCATATCACTTGTAACAACAATGTCCAAAGATAATCCAAAATATAGCAAGTTCAAAACTCATACATAATTATTAAGGCATATATATCACCTTCCATGCACAAGTATTTTGAAACCACACAAACCATGTCTTAGGGCTTCCAAGTCTAGAATGGCATAATAAATGATAAGTATTCATCATGATATATTGTGTAAAACGATATCACCAACTTATCAATTTAAACTATGCCTCAACAATAAGCTTTATATACTAGATTACAACATTTATAGTATTAAGCTCCTAAAATAATTACAATTACCAATAGTAATTCACTAGAATGTAGGATTGACATCACAATAGTATAATAATTCAAATCAAATAGAGTTCTATACGACATTAATAATCCTACTCGAGATACATACACAATATACATGCTTAATCAATGAATCCTAAGTCAATCATAAGGATTTCCCATAATATGCAACACTACAATTCTAAAAGCATGTATACAATATATATTAAACCCCAAAGGATTTTAAAACACTTAAAATATAAACATACTACCACCCCTACCTCAATAGAGAATTGAATCTCTATAATCCAAGCTACCAAGCTCAAAATGGAAAACAAGTCTAGGGTTAATGAAGAGGAGAGTGAGGGGAAACTTTTGTGTCCCAAGGTTTTAAGTCTAGGGTGAATGAAAAGAGGCTAAAAGTGAAGTCCAAGCTCCAAGCCAAGCTTTTCCTTCAATGGTGGCTGGGTTAGGGTTCTTAGAGAACAAGTGCAAATGAAAGGGATAAAGTGAAAAATGTGAGTGGAAGATCTAGTATTCCTCCACTCACTATGTGTTGTTACACTATCTCTCACACACACACAATGCAAGACTTATTTTGGTGCCTACACTTGTCACAAATCAATGGCTCCTTCCTAGGCTTAATCTTAAACCTACACTTATCAACCATCTAAGCCAACAAGTGCTCCTATCCTAGGCCAACAAGTGGGTGAACCTCCACCCTCCAAATGTCAATAGATTATGCTCCCAAGTCACTCCACCCCATTGCTAAAAAGTGGCACCATGAGAATGTGACACTTGTCACATTTTTCAAAATTTGCAAAAAAAAAGTCCTTTTTCAAAATATCTTACAAATTAAATTGCAAAAAGGTCCCTAAGACGAAAAATAATTATTTTTCATAATTACACAAAAAAAAAACCCAAAAATAAAGAATAATTACAAGAAAGTATGCATCCATGCCCTTTATGAATAAGTAAGCAACTAGAATGTATTTTCTACAAAAGTAAAAATACAAATATCATGGAAATCAAATATCATGAATGCATGCAAAACCGGAATCAAATCCGAGCACAAAAAGTGAGGTCATGCAAAGAAAAACAATAAACGGGAAAAAATACGAAATAGGGAAAAGACAAAATAGGAAAAAGGACGAAAAAAGAAAATCACCGAAAAGGAAAAGGAGGAAAAAGTCTGGGTCATTACAACCTACCCTCCTTAAAAGGATTTCATCTCCAAAATTGAGTCGTACCTGAAAGAGAGAACAAATTGGGATACTGAGAGCGAACCTCCTGTTCGAGCTCCTAGGTAACCTCCTCAACGCCGTGATGTCTCCACAAAACCTTAACCAATGGAATGGTTTTGGTCCGCAAGACTTGCTCCCATGAATCAAGAATCTGGACTGGACCCTTCTCGTAGGTCACATCCTCATCAACAACAACATCTGTCCATCGTAAAACATGCGATGGATCCTGCTCATACTTCCTTAACATAGAGATATAAAAGACATCGTGAACCCTATCCAGGTCTATCGGTAATGCCAAACGATAAGCAACTTCACCGACGCGTTCTAAAATCTGAAATGGTCCAATGAACCTAGGAGACAACTTGCCCGTCTACCGAAATCTCAGAAGTACCTTCCGTGGAGAAATCTTGAGAAAGACGTGGTCCCCTACCTCAAAGGACAAGGATCTCCTCCTCCTGTCAGCATAACTCTTCTGCCTGCTCTGAGCTATAGGCAATCGCTGCCGAATCAACTTAATCTTTTTTGTAGTCTCAAAGACTATATCGGGACCCAAGGCGACTGTATCACCCACCTCAGTCCAACAAAATGGAGATCTGCAAGGTCTGCCATACAACTCCTCAAAAGGTGTCATTCCAATACTGGTCTGGTAACTATTGTTATAGGCAAACTCCACCAAAGGTAAGTAGTCTTCCCAACTACCCCCAGAATCCAAAATGCAAGCCCGTAGCATATCCTCCAATATCTGAATGGTACGCTCCGACTAACCATCAGTCTGATGATGGAATGTCATGCTGAAATGAAGCCCTGTGTCAAGAGCCTCCTGAAAACTCTGCCAAAAGTAAGACGTGAACCTGGGATCCCTATCTGAAACAATGGATACCGGAACCCCGTGAAGCCTGACAATCTACCCCACGTACAGCCTACTAAGTCTTTCTGCGTCATCTGTCACTACCACAGGCAAAAAGTGAGCCTTCTTAGTCAGTTTGTCAACAATGACCCAAAAGGCATCATTCCCTGCCTTGGATCTCGGAAGTCCCGTCACGAAATCCATAGTGATATGCTCCCACTTCCATTCTGCCACTGGTAGTGGTTGCAACAAACCTGCCGGTCTCTGATGCTCTGCCTTCACTTGCTAACAAGTAAGGTATTTAGCCACGAACTGAGAAACATCTCGTTTCATGCCTTTCCACCAAAACTGTCTCCGCAAATTGTGATACATCTTCATACTACCAGGATGAACTGCGAGTCGAGAATGGTAAAAATCCTGAAGAACAACGTCACGACAAGACAAAGGAACAACCACCTTCCCTCTGTACCTAAGACCACCGTCTGAATGCAAGGTCCAATCCTCTATATTCTCACCGCCTAAAATCCTATTATGGATGGACTTCATCTCCCTATCCTCCTGTTGTGCCTCAATAACACTGCTAACAAGAGCCAGTTGAGCCACAAGGCTAAACAAGATAGCGGATGAAACATCCTCATACAGTTGTAAACCAAGATCTGCAAGCTCTTCTAGCATTTTCCATCTGTGAATAGAAATGCTAGCAAGAGTACCCCGTGACTTCCTACTCAATGCATCGGCCACCACATTGGCCTTTCCCGGATGATACTATAACTCAAAGTCGTAGTCCTCCATGAACTCAACCCATCTGCGCTGTCTCAAATTTAAATCCTTCTAAGAGAAGAGATAATTGAGACTCTTGTGGTCAGAGAAAACCTCGAACTTCTCCCCATACAAATAATGTCTCCACCCTTTTAGGGCAAAAATAACTGCTGCCAACTCCAAGTCATGTGTCGGATAGTTTAATTCATGAGTCTTCAACTGTCGAGACCCATAAGCAACTACCCGTTCTGTCTGCATCAAGACATAACCCAATCCTTCTCGTGAAGCATCACAATAGATCACATAAACCAAACCACATTCAGGTATGATCAAAACTGGAGCCGATATCAATCTTGTGACGGCCCAAGTTTTGTAAACCCGGTGCGTCAGTGATAACCAAAAGATGACCCGATAACGGATCTGAAATGCGGAAGCGAAAGGTGAAACAACAGTCTCTAGAGATACCATATGTCGCTAAGACACCAATGTGACCCTCAATGAGGTCACGGAACCCAAAGGAAAACAAATGCGTTAGTGACGTTTTAATTACGGACAAAAAGGAACCTAGGGGCAAAATGGTTATTTTGCAAAAAAGTGGATTTAGGTGCTATCGAGCACACCGCTGGAAAGACAATGACAAATTAGTCAAGTTTAAAAAAAAAATTTACTCAATTTGGAGTCCGGACGGGGGAGAAAGGTCAAAAACAAAAATGATGTCGTGGCGGCCCGACGAGGACAACCCACCACTGCTGCAACTGAGAGTAAAAACGGGCACCTAAACGGACTTTTTTGGAAAAACTCAAAGAAGAAACCCCCCCCCTAAAATCAATTTTTCTACCCCAAAGTATGGACGGAAACAAAAAAAAAATGCATTGTAAAATGCCCAGAATGCCCCCAAGAAAATCAGGTCAAGAGGAAAAATATAATCCGAGCTACTGCCCAAGTTTTGGAAATAGGGCTTTGGGAGGTTTCTAAATTTCCTAAATTGAAAATGCAATCTTAAAATACACCCACAAGACCTCTGGAAGTTTTGGATCGGTCGTGACGATTTTCAAAAAAAAGTCGATGAATAGTACCAACTACATTTGTACTAAAAATCTGTAAAACCTGGCAGCAAGGATTTTTCGGAAAAATATGGATTTTTTAGGGCCAAGATGATGTTTTCTGGAAAAACACAAAAAAGAAACTACCCCTAAAATCATGTTTTCTATTCAACCATATTGAAAGAAGGAAATAAAACCACTGTGAAAAGTCTAGAGTGCCCCTAGATCAGAATATGCAATAAAAGTGCAACATGAGTCCGTAAAAGGCTCAAAACTCAAACGATGAGTTTTTGCCCGGAAACAACCATGCACACAAACGTAACTTACCTATTTGGATGCGCTACAATGGTTCATGGCTTAAAAATATAGCCGATGCAAAATCCGACCCCCCAGCGGCCAAAATGACAAAAATGGAACTTGGAATGAAAACTCGGAATTCTAAATTATGAAATGGTTTCAAAATACCATTTGGCCCTTGGCAACGCTTCATACATGAGTAATAAGACCCTATGAAAGAATCAAAATGGAATTCCCACACCCAATGCAAACATGGTGGAACAATAACTCAATAATTTTCAATATTCTCTTAATATTTCATGAAGTCAAAAATCACATAGGATATAAATTACATGTCGTTGGCCTCCGGCCTCATCTCATACATGTCAAATACATTGTAAAGAGTGTACTTACGTACACATTATATTAATGGAATCAAATATACACATTTTGACATATAAAACTATAAAGGCATTTCAAGCCAATCTTCACAAAATGGAAATCTTCAAGTCCACAAGTCATCCAAGCATAATGGGAGTCTCAACTTTAATTCTTGTACCTGAAATATGCCCTAGTATCGTAGGGGTGAGTAACATAAAGCTATTCGTAGGAAATGAGCATGCATCGACCTAGCATTTTACAATTATATCACCTTATGGTGAAACATGTTAAAGGGGCTCATGCCAGCTAACGTCTATATCAAGTGAGACTCGGGGAGCATCCTAAGCTACTCATGCAAGTTAAAGCGAACAACGGCATCCAAGTATACATGCTCAAGTACACTAAACCATATTAAAACATGATATACGACATACAAACATACATTTCCAAGTATACTAACCATGTTAAGACAAGTCACATAATGTCTAAGCATATTACCTAAGTATACATTTTATATGAAAATCTCATAAATCAAGTATACGAACATAAGTATATTAAGCTCAACAAAATGCACATAAGACAAGTATACATGGCACAAGTATACTAAATGAAAGTCAAACTCACGGAGCAAGTATACAAGTTCAAGTATACTAAATAGTATTCAATTGTCCCAAACAAGCATCAATTCTCAAGCTACAAGTAATCCATAATTAACAACTTGAAATTAAATGCAAAAACAACAAATAGTGGAAAGACTAGGACATGCGGTCGCTAGACCAAGCAAGTATTTTGGGTAATTACGACCCACAAGGTACTACCTAGTGCGCACTTATGACTTAGAAGACACTTGTCTCCGTACAAGAGCTAAACCCTAGCTATCACATAATATATGTCCTCACAAGCTTTCCAAAACTAATAAGTTCAAAACTTATACAAAATCAAATGCAAGTTACCACATTGCATGCACAAGTAAGGTTAATTCCACACAAACCATGTCCTAGAATTCAAGTCTAAATAGCATATGACATGTCAAGTCCTAAATATGCAATTTATATACAAAGTAAGAATATTTTACAACAATTGAGTCACATTACCATCCTAAGCCACAAGTACTAAATAAGCTTCAATTTAGTAACTAGTTTCCAAGGTAAACAATTGTAATATTCTAGATAAGCTATATACCTACACAAGATACATTTAAACAAGCTTTACTAATCAATGATATTCTATATCATGTTAAGTCTAAATACCATTTTAAGAGGCCACAAGTACTAAATATACTTCAAATTAGTAGCATGCTCACAAGGTAATTAGAATATTACATTTTAAGAGATTTTCAACCTAATCATGCAAAGTCTCTAGATTTCAAATCTATCCCAAACAACCTCAAATTAATCTATGTTAAACAACATAGCATACTTAATACATATATCAAATCAAAAGAGTAAAATAAGCAAGACATCATCATGTAGATTTTAATTAATTCAATTTTAATTAAATCTCTAGATTTCAAAAGTTCTTCAATTGATCCCAAATTAATATATATCAAGCACTAAGTCATGGTCATACCATATATCAAGTCTAAAATGGAATACTAGCAAAACATAATTTACTAGAATTTAAATCAAATTAAATTCATTAAATCTCTAGATTTGAAAACTCATCTAAATCATTCCAAATTAATACATATCAAAGATCAACTCATGGCCATGCCATTTACCAAGTCTAAAAGGAGTTACATGCAAGCTATGATAAATTCTAATTTCTCAATTTACAAAAGACATGTATACAACTTATATAAGCATCAATAGCATGCAAGAAACAAATATATAACCCTAAAACATCCCCTACCTCACAAGAGGATTGTTCCTCTTGAATCCAAGGCAAATCAACACAAAATGGCGAACCCTTCAAGGGATATGAAGAGGAAGGTGAGAGGAAACTTTTGTCTCCCAAGGTTAATGGTCTAAGGTGAGTGGAAGACCCTCAAAATCAAGGTCAAGGTTTAAGGCTTCAAGCTCCATCCATGGAGGTTAGAGTTTTTGGTGAGAAAGGAAATGAAATAATGAAATGAAATGTGAGTAGAGAAGTTAGAAATCTTCCACTCACTATGTGATCTTACACCATGGTCAACACACACAAGTCTTAGTCAATTACACAAAAACCCTTCTTTAAAACCATAATCCCAAAGTGGCCCAAAAATAATTGCAAGACTAAATGTGAGATCTATACTTGTCATCATCCTAAGGTTCCCTTCTAAGCTTAATCCTAGGCCTACACTTGTCAACCATCCAAGCCAACAAGTGATCCAATCCTAGGCCAACAAGTGGATGAATCTCCACCCTCCATGTGTCAAGAAGTCATGGTACCAAGTCTCTCCACTCCAATACCAACAAGTGGCACCATGAGAATGTGACACTTGTCACATTTTCCAAAAATTGCAAAATAGTCCTTTTTCAAAATATCTTCCAAAATAAATTGCAAAAAGGTCCCTAAAATGAAAAATAATTATTTTACATAATTACACTAAAACCCCAAAAGTTATGAATAATTACACTAAAGTATGCATTAATGCCCCATTATGAAAGAAGTAAGCAATTAACATGCTTTTCTAGAAAAGTAAAAATACCACTATTATGGAAATCAAATATCATGAATGTATGCAAAACCGAAATCAAATCCGAACACAAAAAGAGAGGTTATGCTAACAAAGTGACAAACGGGAAAAAGACAAAGAGTGAATAGTGTCGAAAAACGAAAAATGTGGAAATGACTCGGTCCTTAAAGGAAGTTGTCAATCCACATGAAAAAGTCTCAAAAACTATTTCTGAGCACTCCAGATGACACTAAACGACGAGGAACTAAACTCAGACAAGAAATTTCAACGAAAAAAATTCATCCGTGAAATTCTGAGGAAAAAGAAAAGGAAGGAAATGACCGGGTCATTACAAATCTGACCTTCAACTCTTGAAAAGTAAAATCACAAGCCTCATTCCATATGAACTTGACTCCCTTGCGAGTAAGTCGAGTCATAGGTGCTGCTAAACAAGAGAAATCCCGAACAAACCTCCTGTAATAGCCGGCTAGGCCAAGAAAGCTCCGAACCTCGAACACTGTCTTCGGACGCTCCCAATCCATTACAGACTCAATCTTCGATAGATCCACTGCAACACCGCTCCTTGACACGACATGTCCAAGGAACTTCACTTCCGGTAGCCAAAATTCGTATTTCTCGAACTTGGCATACAACCAATTATCCCTAAGGATCTGTAACACTGTCCTCAAATGATACTCATGCTCCTCTACCAAAGTTGAGTATACAAGAATGTCATCAACGAACACCACCATAAATCTGTCAAGATAGTCACTGAATATACAGTTCATCAAATCCATAAAAGCTACTGGAGCATTGGTCAAACCAAATGGCATTACCAGAAACTCATAATGGTCATACCGTGTACGAAAAGCGATCTTGGATATATCCTCATCCTTAACCCTCAACTGATAGTACCTGATCTCAAATCAATCTTCGAAAAGCATGTCGCTCCCTTCAACTGATCAAACAAGTCATCAATATTAGGTAAATGATACCTGTTCTTAATCGTAGCATGATTCAACTTGCGATAATCGATGCAAAGCCTCAAAGACCCATCCTTCTTCTTCGCAAAAAGAACTAGTACTCACCATGGTGAAGCACTAGGACGAATAAAGCCCTTAGCTTTCAAATCATCCAACTAACTTTTTAGCTCATCAAGCTCTGTCGGTGCCATACGGTACGGTGCCATAGAGTTGGGCGCTATACCGGAAATGACATCAATGGCAAAAATAACTTCCCTTAAAGGAGGTAACTCTGTCAGTTCCTCTGGAAAGACATCAACAAACTCCTCAACAACTGCCGGAAGAACACGGCCCAAACTGCTATCATCATCTACTAGCAAACTAGCCAAGTAGGATCTATGGTGACTCCAGTCACCAATGTTGAAAACCATTGCCGGGTGGGAATCACTTCGATCTCCCACAAAATGGAAACAATCTCCCTTGGGAGTGCAAACGGACACCCTCCCGCAGAAGCAATCGATTGTAGCCCGAAAGATGACAACCAATCCATCCCGAGAATGACGTCAAAGCCCGTCATGTTGAGAACAACGAAATCGAACTCTAAGGTCCGCCTAACTATCTCAATAGCACAACCCTGACAAACAAGATCCAAAGACACTGGACCCCCAATTGGTGTGTCAACACAGAGAAGACTATCCCGAAGTGTGACCTCCAGACCCAACAATGTGCAAATGATGCAGAAATAAAAAAAAAATGTGATGCACCTATGTCAACAAGAACCCGTGCCCAAGAACTGAAAACTGGAAAGATACCTCGAACTGAAGAGGTGTCTGCGGAAGCATCCGCCTGTGGAAGAACGTAGGCTCGTCCCAGAGCCCTACTGTGAACTGCCCTGATAACCTGACTGATGTGAAAAAATAGTAGGTGTAGAACCCCTGGCTGGATAAGTGCCAACTGGTGCCACTGGCTATGGTGCCTGAGGAACTCTGAACCCAGACTGAACCACTATAGACTGTGCTGGTACCATTTGTGAATCTGTGCCACCACGTGACTTATTCAACAACTTTGGACAATCCTTCTTGAGATGGCCTAGTTACCTGCAATAGAAGCAAGTTCCCTGCCATGCTCTCATAAAAACTGATGTCTGACTGGCCCGTGGTCGAAGCTGTAGGCAGCGAGGCTTGATATGCCCCGGCTGCTGACAATGGTGACAAATCACACCCCGGGCTAATCCCAAAGATACAGGAACTGTGGGTGCAGAATGATTCTGCTGTAGTTCCCCCTATGAGTGTGTACTGTTCCCTGCCTTAGCTTTCTTCCACTGACTCCCGGAAGATGATGGATTGTCCCTATGAGGCTATTTATGTGATCCCTTGATCCATATTTGATCCCGTTCCTCCGCCTCAGCTAGCATAGCCCTCTGAACCACCTCCCTGTAAGTCCTTAAATCAAGAATTGAGACCCGTGGACTGATGTCAAGATTTAACCCATCCTGAAACTTTATTGCCCTGGCCTCGTCTTTCGCTACTATATCCTCAGAATAATGAGAGAGAAGTAAATCGTGTCTCGTACTCAATGACACTCATAGTGCCCTGATAAAGACCTGTGAACTGTATCCTCATCTCCCGCCTCAATGCCCTCGGAAAGAAACGCTTGAAGAATAAATCTCTGAACTTATTCCAAGTCATCAACTCAACATTGTGGACATTGGTCATAGACCTCCACCAAATATTAGCATCTCCCATGAACATAGAAGCAATCAAAGAAATCCTCAACCTGTCTATAGGTACCGCCATACTGTCTAACTTACGAACCATAAGGTCCAACCAAGCTTCTGAGACTAGCGGATCTTAACTCCCTACAAATGCATCAATCTTGACCCTCTGTAGTCGCATAAAGTACTCCATTGCCTCATTGACTATCGGTGCCGATGCCGGTGCCGAAATCTATATCCCTGCCACCTGCCTGCGTATCAACTCCTGTAAGGATTCAGTGATCCCCTGATTGATTCCCTGAGCCACTCGCTCCTCATAAGTCGGTGCCCATGGCGGATTAGCATCCACGCCACGAACTGGAATCCTGGGCCTTCCCGGACCCCTTGTGAACTCGGTGTCAGCCACCTGCTCCTCAGTGCCCTAACGTGAAGACTCTCCGCGCGTAACAACCATGGTGCTAAATGTGCAAAAGAATGGAGGTCAACAATAACACACGTTATTATGACCGAGTGCAACTCACACTATGAATGCACGAAACACAAAGCAAGACAAATTATGCAACATACAGTCATGCTAAAGTAATCAAAGAAAGCAGTGTAAACAGTTAAACACTTAAGCAAGTAAGCATATATATCAAACAAGGATGCTTTTAAACATATAAGTATATAAGCCTAAAGACATGTCATACTACTAAGCGTGTTATAACGAAACACATAAACATGTTATAAAGCCAAAACATGTTATCAAAAGCATGTGAATACATCAAAGTAGATCAACAAAAGGATGATATGCACCCAAAACGCATCGTCCTAAGGTGTTCAAACCTAGGAGCTCTGATACCACTTGTGACGGCCCAAGTTTTTCAACCCGGTGCGCCAGTGATGACCGAAAAGTTGACCCAGTAACGGATCCAAAATGCGGAAGCAAAAGATGAAACCATAGTTCTTTGAGATATAAATCATCTCTAAGACACAAATGTGACATTCCATGAGGGCACGGAAGTTAAAGAAAAGCGAACAGGCAAACGAGAGTCAAACCGGCCTAAATCCGTCAATTAAGGGCAAAAAGGTCAATGCACAATTGAGAAGAGATAATTGACTCTAAACAAGTCAAACAAGATGAATACAATCTAATCATTTCACAACATTCTAAGAAGTTCTAAGAACTTTGGACAAGAATCCCACAAAATGCCCTTTCCCAGTTTAAGCGAAAACTAACACTACCTCACTAAAACATGAATAACTCTCACTGTGATTGGAATCTGAGAATGGCATTAGTACCATTGGAAATATGACTCAAAATACATACATTTAGGCTCAAGAATCACCCCATTTGGGTTAGAAATGAAGGAGTTATGCCCTTTTGAAGTTGAAATTCAGTGTTGAAACTCAATAGAGAAGCTGTGCATGTTCAAGCTATTTCGGTTGACTGAAATAGAGTTTCGGTTGACCGAACTGGACAAAAACTTTTTTGAAATCATGATTTTAAGGAGTCTTTGGTTCGGTAGACCAAATTGAACCATCAGTCTACCGAAATAAGCCATCGGTCGACCGAAATGGCCCTGAAAGCTGAAAATGGCTACTGGAATTGATGAATTACTGTGCAATGAAGCTACCAAAAGCTATCAGTCGACCGAAATAGAGTTTTGGTTGACCAAAATACCTCGAAATGCTGTTATATGACCTGCTATATACCAAAGGTGTTAAGGTTCAACCCATGCTTTGAATCCCATGATGATTTAGTTCAAAAATGAAAGTTTAAAGTTGATTTTCAATAAGATTTGAGTCGGTGAACATGTCAACAAACTTCATATGCATCATTGAATACAAAACAATAGCCCATGGCCTCATACATGTCCTTTATGAGATTTTCACACGCCAAACCTCCAAGGTAGTTAAAAATACATTTTTTTGAAACAACAGTTGGTACCAAATAGATACAAGTACTAATATAAACATGCTTGGCCCTTGGCCTCCATACATACATGCTTCTAATATCAAAAGTAAGGACTTAGGTGTCATTACACATTAAGAAAGCTACATTAGCTTTTAAAATACCATACATCCATGGTGTGCAAAAATATAACATCCAAAAGTAAAGCATGCTAAACACTTGCATGTCAATATACAAAGAATGTTCCAAATTGCTCAATAGCCTCTAAGGATGATGAGCATCCAAGAACATAGTCTCCTTACCTAAAAAACAACCCAAACCACTAGGGTGAGTAATCAAGTTACTCGTAGGAAGAAGCATATACGTATACCCTAAAGTTTTAATATCATTGCAAGATCAATATAAATGAATACAAGGGAGCATTCCACTTAATGTCTATGTTCAAGGTATTCTAAGGGATCACCTTCAGCTAATGCAATGATTCCATCATAGCATAATAACAATATCAATGTACTTAACAACATTAATTCACCAATAACAATTAAACATTGGTTGTCAACTTGGGAAAAGAATGCGAAATCAATTAATGGAATACTTGGACATCAATCTTGGATAAAGCTAAGACCTAAATGGTTATTCCGGGCATTAACCCGCTGGGAATACCACCCTAAGTGCGCACTATAAATGGAGAAAACTCATACCTCTCGCACTAGAGCTAAACTCTAGCCATATCACTTATAACAACAATGTCCCAAGATAATCCAAAATATAGCAAGTTCAAAACTCATACATAATTATTAAGGCATATATATCACCTTCCATGCACAAGTATTTTGAAACCACACAAACCATGTCTTAGGGCTTCTAAGTCTAGAATGGCATAATAAATGACAAGTATTCATCATGATATATTGTGTAAAACGATATCACCAACTTATCAATTTAAACCATGCCTCAACAATAAGCTTTATATACTAGATTACAACATTTATAGTATTAAGCTCCTAAAATAATTACAATTACCAATAGTAATTCACTAGAATGTAGGATTGACATCACAATAGTATAGTAATTCAAATCAAATAGAGTTCTATACAACATTAATAATCCTACTCAAGATACATACACAATATACATGCTTAATCAATGAATCCTAAGTCAATCATAAGGATTTCCTATAGTATGCAATACTACAATTCTAAAAGCATGTATATAATATATTTTAACCCCAAAGGATTTTAAAACACTTAAAATATAAACATACTACCACCCCTACCTCAATAGAGAATTGAATCTCTATAATCCAAGCTACCAAACTCAAAATGGAAAACAAGTCTAGGGTTAATGAAGAGGAGAGTGAGGGGAAACTTTTGTGTCCCAAGGTTTTAAGTCTAGGGTGAATGGAAGCAGGCCAAAAGTGAGGTCAAAGCTCCAAGCCAAGCTTTTCCTTCAATTGTGGCTAGGTTAGGGTTCTTAGAGAACAAGTGCAAATGAAAGGGATAAAGTGAAAATGGTGAGTGGAGGATTTAGTATTCCTCCACTCACTATGTGTTCTTACACTACCTCTCACACACACACAATGCAAGACTTATTTTGGTGCCTACACTTGTCACAAATCAATGGCTCCTTCCTAGGCTTAATCTTAAGCCTACACTTGTCAACCATCTAAGCCAACAAGTGCTCCTATTGTAAGCCAAAAAGTGGGTGAATCTCCACCTTCCAAATGTCAATAGATTATGCTCCCAAGTCACTTTACCCCATTGCCAACAAGTGACACCATGAGAATGTGACACTTATCACATTTTCCAAAATTTGCAAAAAAATTCATTTTTCAAAATATCTTACAAATTAAATTGCAAAAAGGTCTGTAAGACGAAAAATAATTATTTTTCATAATTACACAAAAAATCCCAAAAATAAAAAATAATTACAAGAAAGTATGCATCTACGCCCTTTATGAAAAAGTAAGCAACTAGAATGTATTTTTTACAAAAGAAAAAATACAAATATCATGGAAATCAAATATCATGAATGCATGCAAAACCGGAATCAAATCCGAGCACAAAAAGTGAGGTTATGCAAAGAAAAACAATAAACGGGAAAAAAGACGAAATAGGGTAAAGACAAAATAGGAAAAAGGACGAAAAAAGAAAATCACCGAAAAAGGAAAAGGAGGAAAAAGACCGGGTCATTACATGTATCATGTATGAATTACATATAGCATCAACATATTTTCCTAACACGTTAAAAAAATCAACTTCCACAACTCAATTTCATAATTCCTAAATTAATAATAAGAATCACAAATACTTTCAACATATAGGTAGGAAGATTTGCATATTATATCACCTATTTTTTGTTACAACATACAATACAAAAGTTGGAGAGATCAATTTATTAGTATCACAACTTTTTTAAACATGTATCATGTATGAATTGCATATAGGATCGACATATTTTCCTAATACGTTAAAAAATTAACTTCCACAACTCAATTTCACAATTCCAAACCTTAAAATCTATATAATTAATCAATTATTTCAAAATCCTAAAATCTCAAATAAATTTATATTTGGATATTGAATTATACCGATACATAATCAATATTTAAGATTTGTAATTTTACTGAAAATGAATGGAATAAAATATTTTTGTATATAATATATTGTTATACGTATATTTGAATACTGAACTATACCGATATATTTTTGTATATAAGATTTGTATATATATAATGTATAAGTGTATGTTGTATGGGAATTTGTAATTTTACAGAAAATGAATGAAATAAAATATTTTTGTATATAATATATTTTTGTATATAATATATTGTTATCTGTATATATGGATACTAAACTGTATCGATATATTTTTGTATTTAATATTTGTATATATATAATGTATAAGTGTATATTGTATGGAGATTTGTAATTTTATTAAAAACGAATGGAATAAAATATTTTTGTATATATTATATTGTTGAACGTACATTTGGATATTGAACAATACCGATATATTGTTGTATATAAGATTTGTATATATATTTTTGTATATATATAATGTATATGTGTATGTTGTATAGTTGGAAATTGTATTGTCGATTTGGCTACTATATTAGTACATGTGGTAAAAAAAAAAAGTACATCAGTAACTTTGTTGACTAAGTTGCTAACTGGGCGCTGAGTTAGAGCTGATTAGGCGGTGATGTGGCAAAAAATGCTGAGGTGGTTTGATCTTAGCCCTTGAATCCTTACTGGACGAGTCCAGTGAGAAGTACACTAGATCAGAGAGTGAGTATGATTGTGACAAGTCAAAGTATGTATAGGGTTTTTAACAAAACAATTTCACGGGGGACATAATCACATAACATAAAAAAAAGGAAGAAAAAAAAGAAAAAAAAAAGACTGAGTCTAATGAAAGATGTGCTGGAGCATAATCGGTTGGAAAGTAAGGGCCCGTTTAGGAAGTGTTGTGTGGTGTAGTGTAATACTCTAGCCTAGAATTGAACAAGTGTTTTATAGTGTATTGTTCTGAAATGAAAACAAAACATGTTTGGCAACGAAAAATTGCTCTGAGAATTTTGGAACAAAAACATTGTAGAACATGTTTAGCAATGTGTTTCGTTCTAAGAAATATAAGAACAAAATATGTTTGGCAAAGTGAAAGTGTAACCAAAATCAGTAAAAAAATAATAATAATAATTAAATATTAATGCTAAAGAATATTTTTAAATAATTTGTTCATTAATACATTTTTTATAACTTTATTAAATATAAAGTAAAAATTAATTATTGTATAATTTTAATATACAATTGATATAACTTTTAATATATATATATATATATATATATATATATATATATATATATATATTGTTAAAAATTTATCTTAGTTTATTATAAAAACCAATAAAATAAATTCTAAATTGTAAAACCTATTAATGCTACATATTATTTTCACAGTTGTGGACTACATTGTTTTAATATGGAACTGAAATAAAGTTTCAACATATTATACATTTCATGAATTTAATATATTACATACATGAGTTTCAAAAATATTACAGCATTTGTCAACAGGCACAATAAAAGTTCATGAAATAAAATTAAACTAATATATTACATCATTTATCAACTGCCACAATAATCAACAACAACAACATGAGCAATAACATAAAGAATATAGTTATAGTAAGACAACAACAACAACCATAGATAATGTAGTTTTGCTGATTTTGTTGAGCTTGCATAACAGCAACTACATCTTCCAACTCTTCCTGCACATGACCACCCACTTGCAGATGTTGGTGCATGTCATCCAACCATATAAATGCACAATCATGTGACTAAATTCGAACAAAGAGTTGTATATTATTAGAATGCACCTATGACAGTAAGATGTACTTAAAAAAAAATTATGAATGCAAAGAAAATTGTATACCTCCCAAGCTGGACATCTATAGAATGAACGTCCATAATTCTTTGAAGTTCCAGCCATATAAAGATTCATTCGACCCCTTCCACATGCACAAGGTGGCTCGTCACCCAGTATCTTATACATGACTGCATATACAAGTTATTAAACTGATCCAAAAAAGTTATAAAAATAAAAAAAAAATAAAAAAAAAAGAGAGAGAATCGTTTATTGAAATCGTAAAGTAATGTTAAAATAAAGTAGTTATTACAGTTATCCAAATCCTAACAAATAATTAAAATGAAGTAGTTGTTATAGTTATCCAAATACTAACAAATGGAACAAGTATAAAAATCTTATTGCAGTTATCCAAACATGATAAACATGTAAATCCTATTTCAAGGGTGCTAACTTGCATTCCATATAGTATCAGCAATATGATCGTGTACAATATCCATTGGTCGCGAGTGAGAGTGCGATGCATTAGGCTGAACATCAACATCATCATCTCCAAAACTTTCATCTGTCATCGCCTCCACAGTTGCATCATTAAATATTGGATCTACATGCGCCTCCTTTCTTTTAAAGTTATGAAGTGTGCAGCAGGCTAAAACAATAGCAACTTGAGTTTCAAACCTATATGGGGGCATTTGCTTCAAGACGGAGAATCTCATCTTAAGCATCCCAAAACAACGCTCAATTATATTTCGCAATGACGAGTGCCTGTGATTATATATTTCTTCTCTACCTTGGGGTTGCCAAGAAGCTCTACGGTACTCTTAGAAGTGGTATCGTTGGCCCCTGTAGGGAGCCGAGAAACCCAGTTGATTGGCATACCCGGAGTCCACCAAATAATATTTCCCTACCATTTTACAAACTATAAGGCACGTTTTTTTACCATGATATTTTAAATAAGTATTCCAAAATTATAGCAAGTATGACATTTACCTTCTGGAGGCATTAGGAAATACAAATCCTTATTATTAATGGTCTCGTTCAATATCTTAGAATCATTAGCAGACCCCTCCCATCCTGCTACGACGTACGTGAATATCATATCAAAATCACAAACAGCCATTACATTTTGTGTGGTATCCCCCTTCCTACCACGAAATGGTATTTGCTGGTCCACAGGCAAGTTCGCATGGACATGAGTTCCATTAATTGCCCCTACACAATTCTTAAAAAAAGGGTGGTACTTTTTTGACTTCTTTATATGGTTAGGAACTTGGCTAAAATCTGGGGGGACAATAATCTGTTTCCCTAAATCACGGACTTTTTGTAAAACCACATGGAAGTATTTTGAAATTTTATAGGTAGAGTGTTGAAATCTTTCTACGACCACACGATTCCTTTCATTATGAGCTAAAGTAAGCAAAAATATGCCAACTTGTTCATAAACACTTACCCCTGTAGAGTCTTTTAATCCTAATGACTTAAGCTCCCCACATAACTTCAAAAAAATAGGGGTGGACATCCTGAAATTTTCAAAACATCTACTTCCATGCCCATGCAAGATCTCCATTATATATGCTTCCCCGGTTAAAAGAGAATCCCGACACGGTTGTTTATCGTAATGTTTCATATAATCCTCTAACATGCATGCCATTATGATGACACTATCATTCTCCTCATCACCATTATCATATAAGTCAATTATTGTCATAATATCCATCTGTATAATACAAAATTTAATAAACGAGATAAATTACAATCATCCCAAGTGAAATACCAAATAATAAATAACAACATAAGACAACAAATAAAATCAAAGCAAGCCAATGATCGGTTGTCAATCATACATCAACCTTTACAATAGCACAAATCATTATAAAATAGAGCTATTGGTCGGGTAAGTCGAACCACTGGGACTGCTAGTTTATGGCAATCGAGGTTTTTAAATCACTTTTGGAATGACGAAAGGTGTATAGAGTTGTGTTTGATTTGTCACTTAAAACTAGGAATTAAAGAGTGCATAAAATAATAATTTGCAAAAACTTTAGAGAAATGGAATTTAGATAGAGAGGATTAGGGAAGTGAATCCACTCCAACCCCTTACACATGCTAAATATATGATTCATTTAGGGAAATAATATATATATGTAACCATGATATACAGCAACACATGGTTACTACAATATCTTCAAGAAATTCATTAAATCACAAGGCAAGAATAACCTATCAAAGCTTCACATGCTTGAACTACCTAAACTAGGGTGTAGCCTTAGACATGCTCACTAAGCTAGAGATTATCAAGCCCACAATCAAATGGTAAAAGCACATGGAGTCAAGAGACAAGATTAACCCATCAAAAGGAAACCCTAAGCTATGGATTAACAAATTTCTCAAAAACCATGCCATTAAAACCATTTCATAATCTTATTTCCATTGTCACTACGAAAATGCTAGACATACAACCATGAGAACAAATAATCTAAGACAAGAGTAATCGATTCAACATGATCATTTATACAAAATAATATTCATTACACATTGTAAAGTGTTCTAGATTATGAAACTTGGTCCATACATACATACATTCCCCAAAATAAATCAAACTTTAAACGTGCATACAAGGAGGGTTTCATCACCTCCCTAGATAGGGAGTTAGTTACCCATAGGAGCAATGGAGGAGGAGAAGAAGTGAAGAAGCCTTCCATTTTCGCACCTAGAGGACCCAAAATGCACAAACCCTCAAGAACTCTACTTTCTCTCTCTAAAACTTAGCAAAAATATGTATATCCCATAATACAAGCTTCTAACCTCTTATCTAGGCAAAATCCTCCCTCTAACCACACAATTTCGAGCTCCAACCACCCTAGAAGCAATCTAGACCACAAAAATTGCATAGGGAACAAGATTCAGCACAAAAACAGGAGCAGGTGATCTGTTACCTACAGATCGGCGGGGGCCCGCGAGGTGCGGGCGGGCGCCCGCGGGTTCTCAGCATCCGAGGGAACTCACTAGACAAAACGGCGGGCGCCCGCAGTGGCGCGGCGAGCGCCAATGGAGGCTTGCGGCGGAGGCTGGCGAGACACTACAGGGCCCCGCGGAGGAAGGCTTGCTACTGGGGTGATTAGCGGGCGCCCGCGGTGGTTTATCTTCAACACATATCACCCTTTTTTGAATCACATGGATTGGCCCGACGACACGATCGTCATTCTGAATATAATGCTGCAAAACTCACATGCATGATGACTAAAGAAACTTGGCCCAGAAGACGGTTCCCAGCAACGGCGTCGTTTGATTCTTTTTGAGATTGTCAAAACCGTTCCTTTAATCATATTCGGAAGAACTAACCTGAAAGTAAAAGAAAACAAACAAATAAAGCTAAACTATACATTATGATCAACTAATGGACTTAACTAATGCAAATAAGGGCACTTGAATATGCAATATTCGGCGCTTATCACACCCCCAAACTTACATTTTGCTAGTCCCATAGCAAAACCAAAATATAAAACCTAACAAAAATGACAACATATGAAATGCTGACAACATGCGTCAATCATGAAGTGCTAAAATACCTACAAAGCTCAAACATAACTTAGAACAACCGAAAATTGGAGACAGATTCATTAAGCAGACTACCTTGCATATATGAAGCCTTGATAAACAAAATGGCAAAACACATTTCAACTTTTATGCATTAATCATCATAGTCTATATAAACACTTCAATTGTCATTTCTTGAATAAAAATGAACTCTAACTTCAGTGAAAGTGAACCGGATTCCCAATATGCGACTTTTACCCTCTTTTTCCAATCACAGGAACACAAGCCTTCGAATAATTGAATTTCCTTCCAAATGGGGTCTCTAAGGCATGACTTTATTCATAATACAACTTTTGTTGCTTGCTGAAAATTTATTATATAACTCAGAATGATACATATTATGGTCGTGCAATGCCAAAGTCCTTTAAGCTTTCTAACCAACCCATGTAGCAAGTGTTAGGCCAACAACTCCCAAACCGGATGGCTTTAGGGTGTTAAGTGTAGAAACCCTCCTAG
Organism: Cornus florida; assembly: GCF_030987335.1. Taxonomy (NCBI): domain Eukaryota; kingdom Viridiplantae; phylum Streptophyta; class Magnoliopsida; order Cornales; family Cornaceae; genus Cornus; species Cornus florida. The sequence continues at coordinate 51,026,579 of NW_026775574.1, read as the reverse complement.
GGCTTAATAACTCGAATTGGCAAGGTTACGAACTCCAACGAGCCATATTTATTTATTTATCTTTTTGTGAATGACCGTGCAATATCTAAGTCCCTTAAGCTTTCTAACCAACCCATGTAGCAAGTGTTAGGCCAACAACTCCTAAACCGGATGGCTTTAGGGTATTAAGTGTATAGACACTCCTAGGGCTTAATAACTCGAGTTGGAAAGGCTACAAACTCAAACTGGTCAGTGTCATTAATTACTTTTTTTTTCCTTTTTTTTCTTTTTTTTATTTATTTTTAAAGACAAAAGATCATGCCAAAGGTATCCATTCATTAGGGTCATCACCTTAAATCAACTGAGTCATGGTCAAGGTCAATTGGGTTGCATGCCTCACAATTAAGTTTCCGGTGTGCATTTGTGAAAAGTGAAGCATAGAAGAGTATCTAATTGAAGCATTATACAAACCAATATGAATTAAGATGATCATTTCAAAAATTATTATTATTATTATTATTATTATTATTATTATTTGTAATTATCATTTGGCTCTATACACAAAGTCTTAAACACAAACTTCAATCTCCAATGATTACACTATCACTACTCCCAACAAAATGGTTTTATTAACTTTCATGCATAAAAAAAAATGAGCAAAAATCATAAAAAATGAGCAAAAATGTAATAATGCACCCCCAAACTTAAATGTCACATTGTCCTCAATGTGAGAAGACAAAGGGGAAATAATAAAAAATAAAGAGTGCGACAAGAACAATAGTACCAAGTTGAAGAGGAACTGAGTGGTGGTGCAAAAATAGGCCACTTCGTGAATTCTACATGAGCATGCCCCCAAACTTGGATTCTAAAACCTGTCAAAAACATCTATACACAGCAAGTATCATATGGATCCAAAAATGAATAAGAATAACTGCAATTTATTCATCTAAAAACTATTATCCATGCAAAGAAGCAAAAGTGATGCAGTTATAAGTTCAAAATAAGATGGAAAAGCAATGCCAAATGCGGCCCAAAAAGAAGTCTAAAAAGTACTACTAAAAAAAGAAATAGAAACTAGAAACATAAAATCACTTCATCATCAGAGTGGAGGAGGAACCGCCAGGCGCGCCGGGCGCACGGTCAATCAATGTCTGGAGCATGCCTTTCAAAACCTGTTAACTCTCCTGAGTCGCCTTAACGGTGCTCTCTATGTTTTCGAGGCGCATGTGAAACGCATCAAGGCGAGCACTGAGATTATAATAATGAGCTTGAGTCATAACAGGTGGCAGCGACGCAACAAGGGCAGCCGGAGCAGCGGGGGCATCATGAACAGGGGAAACAGGAGCCACAAGGGGAGCCGGCGCACCCCAATCGAACTCATCCCCAATTCGGGCTTGATGGGACGTCTTGAGCTGAACTGTGCTTGACTTCCAGACCCCAAGGTTGAAATCAAACACATCCTTCCTTTTTTTCTCATGACGCGGGGGCCTGAACCCTGCATTTTTTAGCAGCCGGGTGACAAGATATGGAAATGGAAATGCCCAAGCGATGGCGCTGCTCGACCTCACCAAAATTAATTCATTGTAAATCTTAAGGATTTGGTCCCAGACAAGCTGCGGGAAAGAAAACCAATGCTCCTTTTCAGCGGCGTAGAGGGCTTTCAGAAAATCCCCCTTACGCTCAGAATGGCCTGGTACGGGAAGGACGTTCTTGGCTAGGACTGAATCTAAAAACCACAGTCGGCATGGTAGAAATGACTTCTTGGTACTTGTGGTTCGATTGCCGGTATATTGATTGAGGTAAATCTCCCCCACAATGTCCGCCAATGACAACTGGGCTGGAGCTTCAACATAAAAGGGCAAGCCCGCATCATCCACGGGCGATGCCAGTGGGCAAGCTAAAGTTGTCGCAAGATCGTCGGGGGTAAATTCGAAAGCCTCGCCATCAATGGTGCTCTTGATGATCTCTGGTTCTGCACAGGAATGGAACAAGTTAGCGTAAAACAGACGGACCATGCGCAGGTAGTAAGCATGAGCGCGTGGCTTGAAAAGAGATGCGAGGCCACGTGTTCTCAATTCGCGGACGGACCATGCGGTCTCTTGATTTTGCTCAAAATCATTTTCAATGTTGAAATTTGCTTCGGGGACGACTGGTCAAACTTATAACACTCTAGAACAAGTATAAAGGTGATGCTTAAATATTTTAGGTCATTTTGCACCCCAACTTTCTCTATCCTCCATCGATGTTCTCTGTGGCAACTTGGGTCCTGAAAACTTCAATCAATTCAAGCCTTTTTGCTTAAAACCACCACCGATCTAAAGCTCTTTACACTTTTCGTTGAAGAAGAAGCCAGGTTTGACCCATTTGGTTTAACTTTGTTCGATTAAGTTCAACATATTGACTGTTTTCTGTATTTTTTTTAGTTTTTTTGTTGGAAATCCATAGATGGTGTGTAATATTCTTTGATTTTGGAGGTTTTTTTTTAAAAAAAATTGATTATTCCTGAAAACCGTAATTTTTCTTTCAGTTTTATGAACATAAAACTCTTCTATATTGTTAGATTTGAGCTTATATTTGAAAGGAAACCAATATTTGTGGAAACCTTAAATTTTTCTTTCAGTTTTCGGATTAATTACCACAACAGTGTTGTGTTGGAGCCTAATAATCTTATATTTGTATAAATCCTAAATTTTTATTTCAGTTTTTTAGATTAATTGTGACGACCCAAGTTTTGTAAACCCGGTGCGTTAGTGATGACCAAAAGATGACCCGATAATGGATCCGAAATGCGGAAGCGAAAGGTGAAACAACGGTCTCTAGAGATACAATGCGCCTCTAAGACACCAATGTGACCCTCAATGAGGTCACAGAACCCAAAGGAAACAAATGCAGAAGTGTCGTTTCAAAAACGGACAAAAAGAACCTAGGGGCAAAATGGTCATTTTGCAAAAAGTGGATTTAGGTGCTATCGAGCACACCGCTGGAAAGACAATGACAAATTAGTTAAGTTCAAAAAAAAGTTTACTCAATTTGGAGTCCGGACGGAGGAGAAAGGTCAAAAACAAAAATGATGTCGTGGCGGCCCGACGAGGGCAACCCACCACTGCTGCAACTGAGAGTAAAAACGGGCATATAAACGGACTTTTTTGGAAAAACTCAAAGAAGAAATCCCCCCTAAATCAAGTTTCCTACACCAATCGCGGATGGAAACAAAAAAAAAAAATGCATTGTAAAATGCCTAGAATGCCCCCAAGAAAATCAGGTCAAAAGGAAAAAAAAAACCAATCCGAGCTACTACCCAAGTTTTGGGAATAGGGCTTTGGGAGATTTTTAAATTGCCTAAATTGAAAATGTAATCTTAAAATTCACCCACAAGACCTCCGGAAGTTTCGGATCAGTTGTGACGATTTTCAAAAAAAAGTCGATGAATAGTACCAACTCATTTGTACTAAAAATTTGCAAAACCTGGCAGCAAGGATTTTTTGCAAAAATATTGATTTTTGAGGGCTAAGATGATGTTTTCTGAAAAAACACAAAGAATAAACCCCCCTCAAAATTGAGTTTTCTACATGACTTAAGAGGAAAAATGAAAAAAATGCATTTTGAAATACCCAAAATGCCCCTGGAACAGAATAGGGTAAAACTCCCTAAAAATGCTACTTAGAGTTTTTGTTCCATCAAGGAAGATATTTTTGCCAAAGTGAGCATGCAAGTGTATGTAATATGATAAAATAGATGTGCTACAATGGCCTATGGCCTCATTACAATACATTTACAACATTTGGCATGTCAAACCTCCAAGTTAGAAAAATTACATTTCATAGACAAATCATGAACATGCTAACACTTGCATGTGAACAAGAATGCTTTTAAAGAAGCTCAACTCAGCAAATCACCCAAGCAATTGCAATCTCCAATCTTGTATCCTGTACCTGAAATATGCTCCAGTATCGTAGGGGTGAGTAACATAAAGCTACTCGTAGGAAATGAGCATGTATCGACCTAAAGTTTTACAAGTTGCATGATTTAATTATTGTGGTTCATTCCACCTAACGTCTATGTCAAGGTGAGACTCAGGGAGCATCCTAGCTATCTAAGATCATTTCTAGCATCAATCACCTCATTCATGCAATTTTAACAATATAGGGTCATGCTTACACAAGGCAACAACATAGGAGCATGCTTACACAAAGCAACGACATAGTGGTTCTCAAGGTTATCAACTTGAAGTCTAAAATGCAACATCAACTAAATATAACAATTTAGCATAATTAGAATATCTAATACCACACATCAAGACATAGATTCTTTAGGTTATCAACTACCAATCTAAAAGTGTGAAATCGACTAAATATATCAATTTAGTATGGATGTACTTAACAACATCAAATCGCTAATTACCAAAACCACAAGTCATAATTAAACATTGGTTGTCAACTTGGAATTGAATGCGAAATCAAATAGTGGAAGACTTGGACATCACGTCTCGGACTAAACCAAGAACAAATTGGTTATTCCGGGCATTAACTCGCTGGGAAGACCACCCTAGTGCGCACTATCTCAATTGGGGAGAACTCATACCTCCCGCACTAAAGCCGAACTTTAGCCATATCATAGAAACAATGTCCTAAGACTCCAAAATAATCAAATAAGTTCACAACTTATACGTAATTTATATAATGCACTAAGTCACATTCCATACACAAGTAGATTGTATCCACACAACACATGCTCTAAATCCACAACTACTATAGGATGACAATGTCGAATCTTCAAAGTACGATTCGTTACACGCTATAACAATATAATCCAATATTGAAAACATAAACTCATAAATTCATTATAAGTCAAAAGTCATGCTTTAAACATACTATCAATGTCAAATACATGAGTTAATCAATAATACCATAGAAACGGAATTTAATCTATAAACTAATTAAATTCCCTAGGTTTCAAATCTCAATCAAATGGCCTCCAATCAATACATGATAAACAATATAGCATGGTCATTACATACACCACATCAAAACTCGATTAGGCCATAAGAACAATAAAGATGAATTTAATTAAATCATGATAATCAAATCCCTAACTTCTAAAACAACATCAAATGGTTCCAAATTAACATATGCTAGAACACAAGTCATAGTTATCACAAATATCAAGTTAAACACTTAATTAGGCCAATGGAACCCTTAATTAGATTTTAATTAATCATTTTAATTAAAATCTCTAGATTTTCATACTTGTTCAAATGCTCTCAAATTAAAGTATGTTAAACAACATGCCAAGACATAATTTAAAAGCATATCACAAGTCAATTTCATGCAAGGTACGGCCATGGGATTTAATCTTTCACAAAAGATAAATATTAAATAAAATATGCAATTTTTATTCAATCAATACCAATTTAATATATGTTAACAAATATATTAAAACATGATTTTCTAGCATGCCACAATTCAAATCAAAGTTATATATCATCATAAATTTTAAATCTTATACAAAGAAATAAAAATTATCAACTTTCTAAATTTGATACAAGGCATATATATAAGTTGTATAATCATGCTAAACATTCAATACAACACACACAAAAGCCTAAAACATTCCCTACCTCAATTTGAGATGAAAATCTCAAAAGCCATCAAAATGGAAGGGCTCCAAATCCGACGAAACTACTAAGTTTTGTCGGGGACAACATCGTGAACATAACCCCTATGAAAGCCCCATCAAAATCATAACTTGACCTCAAAACCAAACTCAAGAAATGGTCAAAACTGAATTCTAATAACGGGGAAAGGTAGAGCACGGCGAGGGGAATAACAAACGTTAAGGCCGAAAACTTTCCATCAAGGAAAAGTGAACCAAAAGAGGAGAGAGAAGATGGCAGCACCCCTTGGGCTGCCATGGGAGCTCCAGGAAGTGCATGAAGAGGGGAGAAGATGAAAAATGAAATATCTCACCCCCCTTTTATAGAAATTTAAAAAAGTGCTCCGAACGGGCCCCGCCGGGTCCGAAAAAGTAAAATTTGAGTAGACGTGCTCAAATGGCAAAACTTTATGAATGAAAAAGATTTAAAATGATAAAATATGAACAACAGAAGAAACGATGTTGAAAATCGAGTCCCGAGCAAAAAGTTATGCCCAAAACAAGTTTGGCGCAAATTGGGGCCAAAAACCCCGAAACTGGAAAACATCGACCAGAAGAAAATTCCAAGAGTACACAACTCGACGAAATGTGAAAATGAATCCCGTATGAGGATCCAGGCTCAAAACAAGACATTTTGCAATAAGTTTCATTAATGGCCCCTCCAAAAAATGAAAACTGCACTTATGGGCCAGAATGAAAATATCTTCCAAAAATATTTTCTTAAAAACCCCTAAAATAAAATATCTTCAAAAGATATTTATGAAAAACACCCCAAGAAAAGAAAATAATTTCAAAGAACTTTGCATCCATGCCCCTATGGACACCGGGAGCAACCAGAGTACTTTCTTGCAAAAGTAAAGATACGTATTTCGTGGAAACCACTCAAGATGGAGATACATGAAGTCAAAAACCAACTCCGAACACAAGAAGTGTGGTTACGCCAACAAAGTGTCAAACGGGGAAAAGACAAAATAGGGAAAATGACGAAATAGGGAAAATGATGAAAAGTGAATAGTGTCGAAAAACGAAAAATATGGAAACGACTCGGTCCTCAAAGGAAGTTGTCAATTCACAGAAAAGAGTCTCGGAAATTACTTTAGAGCACTCGAGACGACACTAAGTGAAGAGAAACTGAACTCGGAAAGGAAAGACAACGGAAAAAAAATATCCATGAAAATCCGGGTTATTATAACCTTCCCACCTTAAAGGGATTTCGTCCCCGAAATCCAGCCCCAACCAAAACAAAAAGGTGAAACCAGGATAACTACATAGTACATCTCTGAGTATCCCACACAACACGATACAAAAGCAATCCCAAAGCTGAAAGACAACGCACAGACCAATGTCATTCGCACCCACGTGCTAATGACAAGACAACCTCTCAAAAGGAAAGTGACTAAATGGCCACCCAACAAGTCGAAACTCACACATAGAACCCAAGGTGAGACAAAGGAACAGAAGACAACAACCGTAAACATCCCTCTAGATGAACCATCATACCGATCTAATAACGACCACCAAAAGATCTCCAAGATAACCACGTATCATATCAGGGTACCGAACAAGACGATGTGGCAGTACGAATAGCGACCAGAACCCGCCCACAACGTACTCAAATGTGTGGTAGCAATGACAATGCCTAGTGCCTGCCCACACTTACTCGTCAGTAAGGTAGCATCGACGGCAACTAATACTCGCCCACAACACACAACTTTGTACGGTAGCATGGCAGTATAAGGCACTAATTCATTTAAAGTGTGGCCAAGGGCCAAACTGTAAATTGAAATCATTTGTTAATTTTAGTTTTCAAATTTCTCATTTCTTTTTCATTTTCGCCTTTTTGGCCGTCAGGGGGTTGAATTTTGCATCGGCGATATTTTTAAGTCATGGACCATTGTAGCACGTCCTAATAGGTGAGTTACGTTTGCGTGCATGGTCGTTTTTGGGCAAACCTTCTTCTTTGGTGAAATGAGCCTCCTATGGACTCATTTTGAAACTTTGTTGCATAATTTGATTTTAGGGCATTTTAGGATTTTTCTTCGAGAAATAAATTCTGGTCTTTACGTGGTCACTTAGAAAACGTGATTTTAGGGGGGGTTTCTTCTTCGTGTTTTTCCATAAAATGTCGTCTTGGTACCAGAAATCCCTCGTGAAGTTTTATCTTCCAGTTTGCATTTTAGCAGCTTTTTTGCCTTCATGACCAGATTTCATGGAGGGGTATTTTGGGCATTTTACACTGAGTTTTTTTTGAATTATCTCGTTAGTCACGTAGAAAACTCGATTTTATAGGGGGTTTCTTCTTCGTGTTTTTCCAGAAAAACTCGTCTTGACCTCCGTTTCAAGCCTCAGTTCTGGAAAACCTGCTGTGGACCCTCGCTGTCAGCATGGGCATGCCATTGGGCGCCGGGCACGCATGGCGCTGCCATGGCTTTCGTCGGGCTGCCGCAACGTCTCAACTTTAAACACTCGTTTCTCCCTCGTCCGGACTCCAAATTGAGTGAACTTTTTTTTGAACTTGACTAATTTTTCGCTGTCTTTCCAACGGTGTGCTCGGTTGCACCCGAATATTTCTAGATAATTACCAGTTTACCCTTTTAGCCTTAAGTGCTCGTTTTTCTTCGTCATGTTGTTTCTCCTTTGTCCGGACTCCGAATCATGCGATTCTTGAGTCCATCTTGATTAGTTTTTCATTGTCCTTCCAGTGGTATGCTCAGTGTCACCCAAGTCCACAGTTTTTAGAAATGACTATTTTGCCCCTGGGGGCTTATTTGTCATATTTTCGATCTTTTGCTTCCGTATCAGTTCTCATTGAGTTCCACGACCTCATGGAAGGTCACTTTGACTTCTTAGAGTCTTGTTTGCTGTTTTCGCTTCCGTATTTGGATCCGTTATCGGGTCAATCTTCGGCTCATCACAGGACGCACTAACTTGAAAAACCAGGGCCGTCATATACTATGTATCTGTATTCCTATCTGCAGTATGGATGTATGATTGAGGTTAAATTTTCTCAATTACTAAATTGGAACTTAACATATAAAGAACAATGGAAACCTTTTGTCATTTTGCAAAATTCTTGATTTCTCTTTTGCTTGTTAAAAGTGGGAACCAGGAAAGGCGCATAGGAATATAACATGTAACAATTTGATTTTTTGATATTGCATACTGATTGGTGTACAATATGATCTGTTGATATTGATAATAGTGCAGTATAACATGTTGAGTCTCTTTGCACCATGTTTTTTTCATGGTTGGTATTATGGAACTATGTGATTGCAAATTGTCATAGTAAGTTTATAGCAATCTAATAATCTTTTCCTTTGGCAAAATAAAGTTGAATATAGTTAGAACTTAGAAGGAGCTCTTCCTTGTCATCCTTGTAGCCCTTTAATAAGGTTCTAGAGGTTTAGCTTTGATCCTTTGCAACCACTTCCCCTGGGGCTCCCATGCTTGATAAATAGTTCAAGGATGTGCCTGGGTTCTAGTCTCCACAATTGAGTAAAATAGTGGACTAGAATATTTACTAGCAATTTCCCCTAAATTACCTCTGACATGGCTGCTGATATCATAAACATAAAATATGTTTTCTCTATACTTTTCGGATCTAATGTAATTTGAACTCTCTTTCAATTGTTGCGTGATTCACGAGTGATACAATTTGTAGCTAATGTGTTTCCTTAATAAATTGTTGCATGTTGCTTCTAAAATGTAATTTTTTTTTTTTGATAAATAAAATTCTTATATATCATTATGATTATCTCATAGAGTCAACTATTATTATATTACTTATGTTTCTTCTTTTTTTTCTTTTTTCTTTTCCCTTTCTGTTTCCAAGATTAAGGAAAAGAGAAGAAAAGTTGGAATCTTTCACATTGTTTATTTGAATTTTTATATATTTTGAATCAACCTGTAAGAGTCAAAATTTTGATTCACTCTCGATTCCTAATTTTTATATATTATACCAACGTTAAATTTTATGTCTCCCTAATATGATTTTCATGATTTAAACAAATCTTCTATAATTTTGCTTTTACATGTTCATATCCCAATGATGAACTATTTAGTAATCTGAATTTTTGCATGGAACTTGTAAAATTTGGTGCTCTCTCTTGCAAGCTCATTACTGGGCTTGAGGAACCATGAGTTCATGCTAGGTAGATAATAGGCATTTTGAGGGATATGCTGTTATCTGATTTTAATATTTTCTTTTTCTTTTTTCTTTTTGGCTTCATTTTTTTAGCACAAATGTACTTATGATGCTTTATTGTACTACAATGTATTGTGTCATAAGACTCCACTTGTCGTATGGGTTTTAGATATTTTAGCTTTATCTAGAATTATAAGATAATTTTTTTAATAAATAAGTTGTTGCCATGGAGACCTGGGCTTCAATCACTTGGCATGATTCATTGTTTGGAGAAACTTATAGCAATAATATTAATTTAAAAATGGTTGTTTTGTTATATAATTTCTACTAAATTTATTTACTGAGGTCACTTGTTTTGACTTTGGCATATTGTGCATCTATTATACCAATGTTAAATTTTATGTCTCCCTCATCAATTTTCATGATTTAAACAAATCTTCTATAATTTTGCTTTTACATGTTCATATCCCAATGATGAACTATTTAGTAATCTGAATTTTTGCATGGAACTTGTGAAATTTGGTGCTCTCTCTTGCAAGCTCATTGCTGAGGTGTTGAGGAACCATGAGTTCATGCTAGGTAGATAATAGGCATTTTGAGGGATATGCTGTTATTTGATTTTTTTAATAAATAAGTTGTTGCCATGGAGACCTGGGCTTCAATCCCGTTAGCCGATGTGTTTTTTACACAACTTCATTAGAAATCAATATCAGCCTAATGATTTATTTGATGGTGGCGATCCTCCTCGAGAAATGGATCAGTTGCGTAATACTATTATTAATCGAATCTGGAATTCTCTTAGGCAATCTTGATCTTCCTGAAATTGATGGTATGTTTTTTTTTATATGTAATATATTTGTTGCTATTGTGGGCTTGTAATATATATATGTAATATATATCATTTTTGCTGTTACTATTTTGCTTTTACTATTACTATTACTGTATAATATTATTGTTAATATTTTTCAACTTAAATTCTACCATTACAGATGTGAAGTGTGTTGATACTCTCTTAAAGGTGATGTGTGTTGTTATGAAGATGACGTGTCCTACTATTGAAGCTTGTTCCATGGAAGTGAAATTTGTGTTTTTTGAAATATGTCTCCTATAAGGAAAACATAAGGAAACATCTTTTTATTTGTTAAGCATCTTTTTCTTCGTTTTTAAATCCTATTGTTGAAATTTGTAAACAATAAGGTGAATTGTGTTTGAACTTTGAATTATATCTCATGTTTAATTTAATCTACTGTTTAATTTGTTCTCAATTTTTTTGTCATTTTTCCTAATACAGAAGAATGAGTATGATTTGAGAAGCTTCCTTGCAAGCTTCCATTCTAGCAGGGTGCTTTTTTTATTTTATTTTTATTTTTTTATGTTATGTCTCCTTAATAGATGTTTTGTGAAGTTTGACTCCAAATAGATGGATTAGAAATGAAAAAGGTGATCTTAATATCTAGATCATAAGAACACAGTAAAAGATTGAACTCTACATGTCATCAAGACTCAAGTTGATGCCAAAACATTGGTCTCGCTGAAGCAGTTGCTTCTGTAATTACACTTTGGTTATATATATATATAATACATATACATATATATACATATATATATATATATGTTTGTGTGTTCAAATTTCAATATATTTATTAAAAATATATAAATTATTTATATAGAAATAAATTTATAAATATATTTAAAATTTATAAAAATAAATTAAAAACAATGATAACCAAACATGTTTTTTTTTTTTTTTTTTTTTTTTTTTTTTTTTTTTTTTTTTTTTTTTTTTACAACCGTTGGAGTTACCGAATATGTTTTATTTTCAAAATTCTTGAAACACATGGCTTACTAAACATGTTTTTTATGTTTCTGTTTCCGACATTTCCACAACAAAATATCGTTCCCAAACGTGTTTCCGATTTTTGCCAAAACACTCCAATAACAAAAACATTGTTTCAGTTTTAGCCAAAAACAAAATGCTTAAAGCAAAACGCATGCCAAACGGGCCCTAAGTCTCTTTCAGATAGTGCATGACATCGCTGATTGTGGAGGCAAAACTCCCTCTCTTTGGTTTCTTACCATGAGGTTCAGGAGAACGACTGAATTCATGACCGCCTAACTCAGCAAAATCATCATTAAGGTCAAATGAGGTATGTATGCCTGCATGGTGTGTGGGGGCTTGGTTGATAATGGGTGGACTGTAAGAAGTATCGACATGTGCACCTGTAGGGTGTGTGCCTCCAAATATGGTGGTGAGCTTGTCAAAATGATTGCATGGCTTCTTTCGATACTTACCATATTGGGCATTCACCTACAAATTATTAAATTACTATTAATATTAAGTTAAGTATACTTTTTTGTAAAATCAACATACATTTATTTGAATAACTAACCTTGATCAATCTAGTCCATCTTTCATTTTCAACTATAACCATGCCTATCTCAACATTGTATCCCACGCCTGTTTCTCCTAACAAACTCACAAAGGCTTTGTAGTCTACCCTCACGTAGTTGAATTTGCTCTTAAGTTATTTCGGTACATACTTTTTACCTGTACGGTCCGTCATGCCTTTTAGTATATTCTTCCAACCAATTAGACTAAAAGTTGTGTTATTCCGATTACCAACCTTCACTTCTTCCTCCATATAGATGATGAGAGCTTCAAGCTGAGAATCATCCCATACTAGTTTTCCATCATCGCTATTGTCTGTAAGGTCCTCTATTTCTTCTCCCACCACATTATCAGTATTGATATCCATCTAATTACATAGTTTTAATAAGAATGTGTTAAAAGGGTCATTAATAACTGTAATATGCCATTAAGAAAGTACGAATACATTTACTAAGCTGGCATAATAATATGACACTCGCATATTTTTTTGAATGTGTAAATACAGCTCGAATACGTGTTAAAATATTTGAATAGTTAATATCTTATTTTATGGTTGGACTAAGTGGAGTAACAAATTAAAGTCATTCACACAATTGATATAACTTTGTATACTTTTTCTACCCCCCCCCCCCTGATTGCTCTTATAGGATACCTTAAACTTCTAACCGGAAGTAACTCGCTTATCATGATTTTTTATTTTTTTTTCCTAAGTGGCTTATCAAGATTTTTATCAATCAAATGATCTCACTGCTGCATATGTCTATAATCCCTATAATATAGTGAGACTACAATTTTTTGTGATTTAAATTCAGTAGAACATAAGCTATAGAATATACTGTTTTGCAATGGGTTGTGACAAGTCATTCATAAGAAGCTTGACAGGATTATGCAGTGCACAATAAAAGGATTATGCAGTGCACGAGAAAAAGCTTGACAGGATTATGCAGTGTACAATATTTTGTGAAGTAAATTCAGTGTTGGACTACAAAAGTAGACTGTATTATTGCTTCATTTGCGGGGAATCCAAATATGAGCAATCAGTGTTTGGTTGCTCATAAAACAGTACAAAGCAGTAGAAAAGAAGCTATAGAATATACTATTTTACCGAATTCCAAATGAGTAAAAGTTAAAAAGTGGCATCAGCGAAACACAGGTTGTAATGCGAAAAGATGAATGGAGATTTTTGCTTGACTGCAAGAATCAAAGCTCAATATCCATCGTTATCCCAACATTTTCCTAGAAACCAAACAGGGCAAAACAGAAAACCGCTCGATTCTTCCATTTTCAAAAATCAAAATTCCAAAACGTCTCATCTTCAGGCATTTTTTTAAGCTACAAAACAAGCTTCAACTTTCCAAATAGTTGAGAACAAAAGAGAGAATCAACAAAAATAGTAAACATTTTGAGTCTCATTCATCCATGTATCCATATATATACATATGTGTGATAGTGTGTGTGTATATACACACAAATATAAATATACGCTCACACACATAACCAGAAATGGAAAACGAGATTTGGTGAATAACTACCTTAGTCAAGATTTTTTAAGAACTCCAAAATGATAAAAACTCACTTGGTGTCGACGATGAAAGTAATAGACTGAGAATCGCCTGTGAATCCGAGAGTGCAGAGAGCAGCGGCGAAGCTTGGGTTTGCCGAAAAAAGCAGAGCAGAGGTGAGACAGAGGGAGTTTCTCTTCAGATCTGCATACACACTGGTCGATTTGAAGCCCGATCTTCAAACAACAATACCAATTTTATACAGAGCACAACGAATTCTGATGAAGAAGAAGTAGAGGAGCTCACCGGTGAGAAGAAGACGACTCTCGGAAAGCTTCAGATCAGTTTCAACAGTGTTGATTTCAACCCCACTTTTGTGACAAGTACAGCATTGTGAATCGCCTCTGAATCGCCTTGCAAAAAACCCTAGGAATGTTCCACCGATTCTCTTTATACCTGTTCTCAAAATGGAACAAGTTTGGGTTGTTGTTCCACCCGCTACAGTTATTAATGGGCCGGCCTCATTTTGGGAACAAGGCAGAACACAGATATTTTGTTCCAACTTTTGGGCCATTCTTCCAAAATGTTCCACCACTGTTGAAAACACTACAAGCCATGCCAAACAAGTTTTGGGTCAGAATAGTGATACTGTAGCATTTTGGGAAGAAGGTAGAACAGGTAGAACAAACACCAAACAGACCCTAAGTATGATTGTGACAAGTCAAAGTATGCATAGGCATAACATAAAAAAAAGGGCAAAAAGAAAAAAAGAAATAAAAAAAATCAATGACCGCCCCCACTCGACCTCTTTTACCTTGTCTAAATTTTTTGTCCTATTTATTTTTACTTTTAATTTTTTTTTTTTTTTTTTTCAACAATCGCATCATGATTAATTTAAAAGAAAAAGAAGATACCGCGTACTATATTTTTTTTCTCCCTTGCCTTGGTCTACACTGTGATTACTTCATTACTCGCCTCTTCTCTTTCACGCGCTCGACGTATCAGATTACTTATCATCAGCAATCCAACTAACAAAGTTAGTCCTTTTCACCTTTTTAGTTGTTTAATTTCTCTATTCATCCAAAGAGCAGAACTATTTCATTTTGCTGTTCATCAATCTTCCATTGTTCCTTGCGATTAACATGTGGTTCTCATTCTTTCTCATTTATTTTCAATTTTTGAGTTAATGTTAGATGGTCTAGAGTCGCTTTCTTTGTCGGGTTTCAACAATTTAGCAGAACAAAGTTAAAAAAAAAAAAAAGAAGAGAAAGATTATTGAGAGGTTTAATGTAATTTGATTCACCGTCTTCGTTGAATGTCAGTCGCAAAAGTTTGAATCTTGGCTAATTTTTAGAAACCCCAGAGTTGGGTTTTGCTTTTGTTCAAATTCTGATTTTTTTTTTTTTTTTTTTTTTTTCTAATTAAAATTTGGGCTTTTTTTTTTTTTTTTCATTTTTTTTTTCGTCGTGGGTTTTTGCTTAAATATTGAATCTATATGCTTAAGTAGCAGTATTAGCTTTTACCGCTCAATATATATGTGTATAGTATATATTCATTCACCAACTTCATTGAATGGAAGTCAAAAAAGTGTGAGTCTTAGCTTTCAACAAAAAAAAAAAAAAAAAAAGGGTGAATTTTAGCTATTTTCAGAAACCCCAAAATTGGGTTTGCTTTTGTACAAATTCTGATTTTTTTAATTTTATTTTATTTTATTTTATTTTATTTTATTTTATTTTAAAAAATTTAAATTTTGGGTTTTCTTTTTATTTTTTCCATCATGGGTTTTGCTTAAATATTGAATCTGTATATACTTAAGTTGCAGTATTAGCTTTTACAGCTCAATAATATATATATATATATAGCTTTGGTGATTTGTTCTTCATTGCTTTTTCTGGGTTTTTGATTATAATATTTTGGGCAATTTTGTCTGAATATAGATAGGACAGTGACTAAATTGGACTTTGACCAACCACGAACAGTTTGGGGTCGGGGTTAGGCGGCAGGTGGGAGAGTATTTTGGGGGTAATGGCTGGTCTAACAAAGGACCACCAACTTCTTGGTATTGACGATATAAATGAAGAAAATACGCATAAGCTGAGCAGAGATATTATCCAGATAGAAGGAGAAGAGAGAGAGATGGCTCCCCCTGCCGGCAGTTCCATTCACCGGTCTACTTCTCGTCCGCAGCTCGACGTCAGCCGGGCTGCTATTCAAGGGAATTTCGAGGAGAGGGACCCCACAATTCTGTTGCCTAATCAGTCTGATGATATATCTCATTTGGCTTTGGACATTGGAGGTGAATTTTCTCACCACCTCTGTTTTCTTCTACCATTCTTTTTGTTAGTGATATATAGTTGTATTAGTTTTGGCTTAATTGTGACTTCTCTTTGATATTGGTTGACTATTGATTGGTAATGGTTATAATATGCTCATTTGCTTATTCATAATTGTTTCTTCACCTTTGATTTTGAATAGATTGACTCTTTTTACTAAATCTTGTGCTTTAGTTTTGAATATTTTTTGTCGGCTTTGAATTTGTTTCTTTGTTAATATATTTCCTTTAGTTGATTCTTGTGCCATCTTTTTCATGGCTTTGAGGTAGTGAAGATTTTAAAAAGAAAATTTGGTTTGGTGTACAACGAAGTACTCTCTCTCTCTCTGTCTCTCTCTCCTTGAATGGTTTTCTTGGACACTGCATATCTCAGTTTGTGTTTCTTTCCAAGACCTCTTATACTTCCACTAGTCATTTTAGTGTTCATCTTTCTTCTGCTTCATTTCTACATGCCGTTGCACTTTGCTGTTTCCAAAATGGGATTACCTGGTTCAGCATTTTGCAATCTCTTAAGAACAATATCTACCAAAAGAGAAAATATATTGAGAACTAAAAATTGAAACTGCTCAATGTTACAAAAAACTCGTTTTGAATTGAAACCACTTATAATTCTTTTTATTTTATTTATTTATTTATTTTTACTTGAGAAGAAGCAAGTTTGATTAATTACTCACCATTTTGTTTTTCCAGAACTTATATGTGTTTTTTCAGATAGGCACATTACTTGGTAGTCTTTCTAATGTTGTTTCTCTCTCTTATTGGTTTTAATAATTGCAAGTTTAATTCCATTCCCTCATGGCTCCATCAAGGACATTCGAAATGGCATGGCAATCTTTTAGTAACATCGTAGGGAAATTGACATTTCCTTTCCCTTGGATATGGCTGTCTTGTTAGTTGTAGTTGTTTAAAAGCTTATCACAGCATCTGTTCTCCTTTAGTAGAGAATATTAGTAATGGTAGGAGTTTATATGGCAATTGGTTACTGAGAATTCACAATCAATATGCTCTGAAACCAATTGAGAAATCTAAGGACCATTTAATCAGATCTAGAGGGGAGGTGAATAAGTGTTATGGATATTAATTTGTGAATTACTAAGTTTTCAAATTTACCATGGTGCTTTGATCAATTTTCTTTTTGATTAGGTTATCATATGTCTCAACATCAATCACAAGCACATAAAGCAGTAAGTAAAGAAAAAAAAGATACAATTAGATCAAATCCATTGTGAAGAAGGGTTTACAATTAGTTTAACAATACTCTAAACCAAGAATCTCCTATTTACCTTTGATTTAGACTCATGCCAAACAATCCACCACGATCTGTGCTGTTTCTTCAGTGAACTCGGTCCTGAATCAGTCCACTCTTCATCTAGTACTTTGATCTCCAATGATTAGTCATGTCCATTGAACTTGTTATTTACGAACCACCCGGTTGATGCTTTGTTTGATAATTTCTATTCTGCTTCTTACTGTGATTCTGTCAATCACATGGAATACCTTAGTCTATGAAAAATTTTAGATTGGTTCTCAAGGTCGCTCTAAAAATTATAAAATTTCTCAATAAACGTATGAGTTAAAAACCCTGTGAGAAGCACCCTAGACTGACTGTAATCCTATATAAATATCCAATATAATAGTCGAAATATATAAAGAAGAAAATGAGAGAATTGTGTAAAGGTTTGAATGAGATAATCACTCATTCACAGCTCTAGTATTTATAGATAAAAAGAGCACATGTTCATATTACAAGAAAGGAAATTAAATCAATCACATTATATTCTATAGCATAATCAAATCTATGCTAATACGGTAAGTCATTCCATTAATCATGGCTATCATATCTGCTAACAATAAGAGTCCTAAGAGAAATAGGAAGCTAGATCCTCTTTACATTTTGTTTTGACATTGTTTTCAAAAAAATAGTTTTCATATAAGTTGATCAATCGAGACGTTGATCGAGAGACCCTGGCATTGATTTGACTAATCAAGCATTTTATCGAAAATGACTGTTTAAATTTCAATTGATGGAGCATTTTGGTTAAGACCATGGTTCACAGTTGCGGTATTGGTTGCGGTCGCGGTGTAACGGACTCGAACGAGTATCGGTGTTACATAACGGTATTGGTTATCGCAGTCATGAATTTTTTTAAAACTCACACATGATGATCAAAATACACCGATACAGGGTTCTTTTAACATAATTCGATAAAGATTAATTTTTTAATTAATTTTGGTGAATTTTAATGAATTTTGTAGCATCATTTAGTAATAAGATATTAATGAGTTTGAGTCAATGTTTTTTTTATTTATTAAAAAGGCTTAGTAATTATACTTTTTACAAAATTAATGAAGAAAAATAAAATCAATTATGAAAAGGATGAAATTTCATATCATATACTAGTATAACATATGAGAAGTAAAAGATCAAAAATAAAATTAAAAATTACACTCTGTACAAGTCCAGATACATAGATGGTTTTCTCTATTAGGTTACTAGAAGTTTTGATAGAGAAAGCAAATCCTCACATAATACCCTTTGTATGGATGTGAACAAGTCTATAGATAAAAGAAGCTTGTGAAGGCTAACTCTGGTACAAGTCATTGTCCCGTATCTGAAATTTTAATAGAAGGTGTGAATAACTCTGCTTATAAAACCAATGCCTAATCAGTTAAAGTTTAGGTAGGCGGGCCTCTAATTTAGAGGCCCATTTTTAAAGTTCTAAAAGTTAGCTGGGCTACTAATTTAAAGGCCCATATATAACGTTTTTAAATTTAAAGTTTGTAGGCCGGTTTATGATTGGGCTATTACTCAAAAAAAGGTCGGTTTGGTCTAAAACCAGCCGGTACGTTTTGAACCGGCCGGTTCATATGTGAATCTGTACACACCCCGATAAACTGGGTTGTAACGGAACCGATTTTGGCCATTTCCGGTGCGAACCGGTTCGTTTGGCGAGCCATGGGTAAGACATTTTGGACTTCAATGATTGAGCATGCTATCGAAAACCACTAATTGATCATTCAATTTTAATTGAACATTTATGTTTCTATAAATTCCCTGTTTAAAAACTTACATTGATTCCGTATAAATTCTTTTTATCAAAAACCCTACTTTTGAAAAACCTTTTTAAAACAATATTTTTGAACCTTTCAAAGATAAACTTAGGTCATGAATGGTCATTAAAGTCTTATCTTCTGTTAATTTAAATATGTGATTGAGCTTAAGGTAGTTTCGGCGTATTATTCATTGATCTTCATATTCATCATCTTCTTTTGGTTGTAAACTAGGAAACAGAGGCACAGCTAAAAGGACAAAGAATATGTGTTGGACACGGACACGCCAAAAAACGTGTATGATTTTTTTTTTTTTCTTTCTTGAATATTGGAACACGACACGGTTGTCTGACACACATGTCCCGTTCTTGGGGATTTTTATTTATTTTTGGATAAGTATGACACTGGGGGATTTTAAGAAATTTTAGAAAGAAAGTTAGGTTGAAGTGTAAATGTGAGGATATTTGAATTTAATTTCATTTTATTTTTCAGGGCAAGAATGTTAGGGATTAGTGGTTAGTGTTAGTTGTTAGAGGGGAGGTGGAGGGTACAAGTCTCAACACGGGCTCCCAGACACGGGGAGCAACCCGTCCACTCTGGCAACACGGCACTTGCAAATATGACGAGTTGTTTAATAGCTTTTAGTAATATGATGGTCATTACAAATTATTTAAAAGTTGTTGTTTTATAAAACGATTCTATGTTAAACAATCACATACTTATGCTTACTAGTAAAGAGCACGTGCAATTAAAAAAGTCTTTAATCAATTATGAAATTTTTTACTTGACTAGCGGTTGATGCAATGGTGGAAGGAAAATTGTAAATTTAGTGAAGTTAAATTTTAATCTACACACTTCAAAAAAGAAAATATCACAATTAATTTTCAAGTAATTCACTCTTCCAAATTAAAAATTATAATCCAAAAATTTAGATTTATAATTAACCATTGCTTTGTCACATTCTCACAGTGAATATTCTTTGTTTTTTGAAAATAGATGTCGCCTTGCCCCTTTTTTTTTTTTTTTTTTCAAACATAGATGTTGCTTCGGCTACACCTCCATCACACCCAAACTCTGCTCGAAAGGATCCAATTATCTTCCCCTTAACAACTTCCCACCCGAATTTTATGTGTTCTTAAATCCAATTTCACAAATTGAGAATAGTTTCCACTAACGTTGAACGGTCACAAAAATATATATTACTACTTCAATATCATAGTGATGATACAAACACATGTGACAATACCAGAGTTAGATTCAAAAAAAAAAAAAAAAAAAAAAAAACTGTTGGAATTAGACTTATTGCAAAGAAAGAAATGGTATATGAAATCTTTCGAGGCAAATTTTTGCATTGAAAATGGACTTACTGGCCAAATATGTTGAGGACCCAATTGAATTTTTTTCCATAAGAAATTGACTGCTAAGTAATATGAATCAGCCTCTTTTGGAGTCCAATTGTTATTCAAACTGTTATCAATCAAAATCTATCATAGTTAGTTGCACCATCAAGAACAAACAGTTAGAGAAGTAAGATTTTTCGCTAAACAGTAAACCATATACTTGCTATATCCAATAATCTGATATAATGGAGAGAGAAGAGAAACTATCAATCATATATTTTCTATCATAGTTAGTTGCACCATCACATTGTTGTTGGAGACCATGGACAAAGAAGAGAAAGAAAGTGAGAAGTTGTATCATGAACTTTTGGTGTGAATCTTCAAATAACAAATTAAAATCTCAATATCATCAAACCTTATATACTATAATGATCAACAAATATAACAATAAATAAAATAAAAAAGCAGACAAAAGAAAATTCGCATGTATGGGTTGAACACAACCACCGATATCTTTGTTGTTTTGCAATGCAAGCCCATTTCATTTCTGCAAATGACTGTTGCAAAAGGATCTTGGGCACAATTCTTGGGTGTGATGGGAAGGTAATGAACAGTGATGAAATTTACTACGGAAAAAAAATGATCAGTGATGCACGGGGTATGGAAGATATGTAGAAATTGTTATTTGGATGCAATTAAAACTGGAGATGTCATGGCTTAAGTAGTGATACAAGCCCAAGGATCTAGAGAAAGTGGAAAATAGAAAACGAAGAGAAGTATCATTGATGAATTCAATAGCGTTAATGTTATGAAAACTGAACCATCACCTTGCTTATGAAAATGTAATGTTACGAAATCTGAACCATCACTTTGCTTATGAAATCAGTAAATACTATCTTCATATTTCGTTGTAAATGCTCTTTTTAAATTCCATTGTTTGATTAAAACAAAACTGAAAAATGTTAAGAAATTCAAAAAAGTCGTTACACTTTTATAATAGTATAGATATAGATATTTTAGTTCAAAGGTTCAAAGTCTTGCACAATCATATTTGATTCTCTCTCTTATTCTCTCACTGACCAAGCTTCACGCTTGCTCTCCTCTTTTCTCTCTTCTTCTTTGTCCTCTTCTTTTCTTTTTCTTCACAAACCCTAGATACTTCTTTTTTATCCTTTCACAACAAAATTCTTTTTGTGTCTCTTTTTCTTTCCTCTTGTTTCCATGAATTTTTTTCTCTTCCATGGATTCTTACTAACTAAGCCTAATTCTTTTTCTAACAAAACCCTAATCCTCTTTGTTTCTTTGTTTTCTTCTCTTTCTATCGTTCTTTCTTTTTCCCGGCAAAGCACATATATATATTTTCATTATTAGGTTGATAAAAGTAATATTACTCTTAATTTCTTAAAGTACAACATTATCTATCTATCTATCTCTCTCTATATATATATATTTATTATTTGCTGTGTTCCCACAGTGTCCGTGTCCTAATTTTTAAGGATTTTCCGTGTCCGTGTCGTGTCACATTCGTGTCATATCCGTGTCCCATATCTGTTTATGTTTTTCTTAGGTTGTAGACATGATTTAAGACATTTGATTCACATTACAACCTAAATTTTGAGTAGAAATTTGCCAACACATGACTCAATAACTGACTAGGTCAGATTTTCAACAGTTTTACGCATCGTAATCATGTCATCAATGCTATCTTTATCATTCTTCTTGTTGTTACTTTTTGCCATTTTAAACTTTGGATAGCCCATGGAAGGCTTGATATATTTTGGCAGCCATTTGTATTATCATTTATCTAAATCTTGTATTTGTCAATGGTCTATGCAGGATCTCTCATCAAATTGGTTTACTTTTCAAGACATGAGGACAGATCGGCCAATGACGAGAGGAAGAAGTCTGGCAAGGCGAGATTGGGTGTTTCCAATGGTAATAGGAGGAGCTTTCCTATTCTGGGAGGGAGGCTCCATTTTGTAAAGTTTGAGACAACCAAGATTAATGAGTGTTTGGATTTCATATATTCCAAGCAGCTTCACCGCGGTGGTATACATCTTTTCTTTTGCTGGCCTCTTTCCTTTGGTTCTGTTCATTTTGAATGTCGAACTTAATGTCAAGTTAAGAAGAAACTGAGGCTTTTCATGTACTTTGTAGTTAGAAAAAGGTTTTGTTAAGTTGAGCATTGTTAACTTGGAAGGACAAATTTAATTTTCCAAACATGTTGCTTCTAATCTTTTCACTGTCTCATGGATAGGGATGGATATGCGCTGTTGGGATTCTGAGGCCCAAAAGAATGAAAGTGCAGTAATTAAGGTAAATTTAATGTTCCATTGTGTAAGGAGGAGATAAATTTTCAGGTGGAACTTCAGATAAATGGATTTATTGGAAAGATGAAGTAGAAACCGTGTGTGATATCAAAGTATATTTCACTTTAAAACAGAAAAACAGAAATGGAAAGGAATGTATCTTAAAATCAGATAACAACATTTTTCTTTGGCTAATTTTCTAGAAACTTCTCAATTGTATGGGACAAAAATGTATATTGAATAACTGTATATTAGTAAACATGGCGGTAATGGCATTTCTGTGGCCAGTTTCTTAGTTGAATAGCTGCTTTTGCCACAAACAGAACTCCTAAATCTCTCTCTCTTGGACATTGCTCTCTTCATGAATTGATGAACAAGTTGCACTTGATAGATTGCTCATTGGTGAAGAATGATAACACGGTTATGCAGAAGTATCGTGCAAATCTTACAAAATAGTCACTAAGACTTTAATTTGTGAGGATTTAAACAATTTTATGTATTAACTGGTTCTGAATAAAACTGAGATGAGTAACAATGCCCAGTAAACCTTACCAACAGGATAGTGCATAGCCAGCTAGATTTTGGGTATGAAACACCAATGACTGAGCCACAGTCCAAGGGCTTATCATTTATGATTACTTTTTAACGAGGTATTTTAAATGACTTAAAATTTCATTATTGTTTTCGTAGAATGAGGATTTAGGTAGATAGCTACAAAGAATTTGTTGTGACCTCGTAGAACATAGCTTTACATTATAGGCACATAATAAGTTCCTTAACTTCTCTATTTCAAATAATGGGTGTACTGCGAGAAATAAATAATGGTCTTGTGGTCCACTTTCGGATTTGGTGACTGCATTTTGATTTTTTTTTTTTTTCTTTGATACGTGGATTTTGATTTACTTTTGATTTGTGTATGTCCATTTACTAGTTTAAAGTTGTGAAAAGGCTACAGGTGGTGGGGCATACAAATTCGCAGATCTCTTTAAAGAAAGACTTGGGGTTAGTATAGAAAAAGAAGATGAAATGAATTGTCTTGTGGCTGGAGCTAATTTTTTGCTCAAGGTGCAGTTCTGGTTCTAACTACTTTTAAGGATTTGTTAGATATTATGGTTGGTGATTTGCTAATTTTTTTTTTTCTTCTTCTTTTTCCCTTTTTTTGGTTTTTGTTTTCTTTTTGTTTTTTGCTTTTTGTTTGGCTTTGCTGTTCAATGTTCTTAATTGATGCTGAACCCAACTATTTTTATACTGATGATGTTATTGCTTCTTTTATCGCATCACACAGTTTTTCTTTCGAGATATATGAAGAGCTGCTCGTTGCATATATACTTACTTTCTTGTTCTTTCATGATAACCGTGCTTAATAATTATTGTTGAGGATGTGGGGATTCATGACAGTTTGACCTAATTAATTTTGAAAAAGGATGTTACCGAATGGTAAATGGCTTTAAAGTAAAAAGAAGATAATGATTACCTATCTTGTACTCACATAGAAAAAAACTAGAAAATAAAAAAACGAAAGAAAATAAAGTAGCATACAGAGGTGACAGAACTAATATTTCCATAAAATGTATTCCCGTGGTTGTGCAGATTTGGCATGGATCTGTATAAAGTTTATTTGGAGCTCAAAATTATTAATATGGAAAGAAGCATATCTAGTGAAGAGTCGTCCAAGTTGAATTTATCAAATTGTTGAAGTTGGCTAAAGGATAAGAGTTTTTTGGAACGTATTTTAATTTTCATGGCGTTCTATTAACTTGTGGTTGATTTTTTCTCTAGATATCTTTTGCTATACATGCCAAGATCATGTATTATTGGTAGATGTATTGCCAAAAAGTGACTAAAGATTCTACTTACAATGGTCTCTTATTTGCTCTCCTTTCTCTCAGTAATGCTGTAATGTCATTAACTGAAGGTATTATGTATTTTGTTTCTTCAGTTTCACCTGCTATACTGAGAAGTAGGAAACTGTTCAGATGCAATGCATCTACTTGATTGATTTTGTGCTTTAATTTTGCCTGAGAAAAGCTGTAATATAGGTTAGTGAGTCTATTCAGAAAATTTGTAACTTATAATATAGTGATGGTAACCTGTCATTGTAGTGTTGTCTTTACAAATGTTAATTTGAACATGTCACTGTTATCTAGTTATTTCCCCTTATTGACTAATAAGCTGTCTGTGCAGGATTTGATTTTATCAATTTCTTTTTAGTTTCTAAACTTCGAATGCAAATTTTTTTACTAATTTTTCAATTTAATTATTTTCCTTCACGGAGAATCTCATCTTATACCTGTGGTTTGAGTAGGCAATCCGTCATGAAGCTTTCACGCACATGGAAGGTCAGAAAGAGTTTGTGCAGATTGACCATAATGATTTATTTCCATATCTTCTTGTTAATATTGGATCTGGTGTTAGTATGATCAAGGTACCATCTCCTTTAATTGGTTCTTGTATTTACTGTTGAGCTCAGGTGTCATATAGTCTACTTAGGTTTCGGCTAAATCTCTCAACTGTCCACTGATACAGGTTGACGGGGATGGAAAGTTTCAGCGGGTTAGTGGGACAAATGTTGGCGGTGGTACTTATTGGGGTTTGGGAAGGCTATTAACAAAGTGCAAGAGGTCATTTTGGTTTTCTGGTCATTTTATAATTTTATATTATTCTATAGTTTTTTCTTCTGCACATGGAAATAATTAAGTTCTTAAATTCGCCTCAATTTCAGTTTTGATGAATTGCTAGAGCTGAGCCAACGGGGAGATAATAGAACCATAGATATGCTTGTGGGTGACATTTATGGTGGTATGGATTATTCAAAGGTAAATGTTATTGTGAAATGTCAAAATCTTCGATTCCATCCCCTCTATCATTACATTCCTATCTTTTGTATCTATATTCTTAAGGACACAACTAAGATATTGTGTTCTGTCTATTACTTCGCCTGCATGTCTCTGTATGGATGATGTTTTTCTAAAGTTTCCATCTACTAGCCCATTAATGTTAAACATATCATTTTTTACAAAATTCCCAGATTGGTCTCTCTGCATCAACAATTGCTTCTAGTTTTGGCAAGGCCATTTCTGAAAATAAGGAGCTTGAGGACTACAGACCTGAAGACATTTCTCTGTCCCTCCTGCGAATGATCTCATATAATATTGGCCAGGTGAGTGGCAAAAAGATGAAATGTTAATCATGCAACAACTGACGTTCATAGTTGGCAATTTATTTATTTTTTGTTGTTTTTGTTTTTTTGTATGGAACTTATATGTGTTCAAACTGACGAGAGAGAGAGAGAGAGAGAGAGAGAGAGAGATGATGGAGGCTGCATTTGTATTTCATATATGTATTTCGACCCTAAGACAAACGAAGGTTATATAAAGGTACAGGAATGAGCTAATTACATAATGACCCTACCAACTATGTGTAATTACAGCATGACCCAACATAAATAAATATATATATACATAAACATTCTAACACTCCCCCTCAAGCTGGAGAATATATATCAAATAATCCCAGCTTGGAACAAATAGTCCTTAACCGGTTATGACCCAACACTTCGGTAAACATATCAGCTAATTGATCTTCAGACTTCACAAATGGAGTAGAGATGCTCCCACTTAATATTTTTTATCGAATGAAGTGACAATCAACTTCAATATGTTTGTTCCTCTCATGAAACACAGGATTTGATGCTATGTGAACATTTGCTTGAAACACAGAACAATGGAATAGGAGCTTCAACTGTCAACCCAAGTTCTTTTAGAAAATGTTGTATCCATGTCAACTCACTAGTGGTATGGGCCATTGCCCTGTACTCAGCTTCAACACTAGATCGAGCTACTACCGTTTGCTTTTTACTTCTCCATGTAACAAGATTTCTTCCTACAAATGTGCAGTAGCCTGTAGTAGATCTCCTATCTGAAGGAGAACCAGCTCGGTCAGCATTTGTAAAACCTTACACCCTGAGATGACCATTTAATTTATATAGCAACCCAAAACCAGGAGCTTGCTTGAGATATCGGATAATCCGAAGAATAGCATTCCAATGTGGCATTCTAGGAGCTCCCATGAAATGACTTACCACATCAACTGCATATGAAATATCAGGTCGAGTGATAGTAAGATAAATTAATTTCCCAACAAGGTGATGAAATCTGCTCGGGTCATTAAATAGATCACCCTCATCAGACACAAGTTTTGTATTTGAATCCATAGGAGCATCAATCGAATGACCATCTAACATACCTGTTTCTTCTAATAAGTCCCAACACATATTTTCGTTGAGATAAACTTATACCTTCCTTGGATCTTGCAACTTCAATACCCAAAAAATATGTAAGTTTACCCAAGTCTTTAGTATGGAATCGATTTTGCAGAAATAAATTCAACTTAGCAATGCCTTCAGAATCATTACCTGTGATCACAATATCATCTACATACACCACAAGAAAAATGAAGCCAGCTTTACTGCGCTGGTGAAATACCAAATGATCGGTCTTACATCTGCTTAGACCAAATTCTAATGCCTCCTCAGAGAATTTTCCAAACCAAACCCGTGGAGATTGTTTCAATCCATACAGGGCCTTTTTAAGCCAACAAACAGTGTCACGATACTCCCCCTGAGCAACAAACCCAGGTGGTTGCTCCATATAAACTTCTTCAACCAAGTCACCATGTAAGAAGGCATTTTTGACATCCAATTGAAACAATGGCCAGTTACAATCGGCAGCAATGGAAATAAGTACCCGAATAGAAGAAATCTTAGCAACAGGGGAAAAAGTCTTATCATAATCAACACCATAAGTTTGAGTGTACCCTTTTGCCACTAGACGAGCCTTCAACCGCTCAATAGACCCATCGTGAAGGTATTTAATAGTGTAGACCCACTTACAACCAACCGTTTTGGAGCCCGGAGGTAAGGGAACAAGATCCCATGTCTGAGCCCGGAGGTAAGGGAACAAGATCCCATGTCCGATTACGGTGAAGGGCATCCATTTCATCTTACCATGGCTTGGCACCAATCCAAATTAGAGAGAGCATCCTGCAAAGTCTTGGGAACAAAAGTAGTAGACACTTTGGATAAAAAACCGAGATAAAGAGGATGAAACATTATAGTAGGAGACAAAGTTAGAAATGGGATGTGTAGTAACACATGACCGAGAACCTTTACGGAGAGCAATAGGCAAATCATCAGGCATAGTAGATGGAGTCGGATCTGAAGACTCTGAAGGAGATAGAGGGAGCGAAGTAGGCGGTCGAAGTTGTCGAGTATAAACTTGCAATGGGACAACCAGTGTTGTTAAAGGCACACCTAGGCGTGCCTAGGCTCGAGGCACAGGTCTAGCGCCTATTGTCATCCCAGGCTCACTAATGTTTACTAGGCGCGCGCCTCAGTTGCGCCTCATCCTATTTGTCAAGGTGCGCCTAGGCGCGCCTCGCTGTTTTTTGTTTTTTGTTTTAAATGATTGTTCTCTCTCTTAAGCCAAAAAGGGTACTTTTGGCAACTTAATAAACAAATAAGAAAGCCTAAGCATATCATAGAAGGATCTTTTGTTCAAAAGAATAAACAAATAAGAAAGTCCAAGACCGAACATAGAAAGAGCAAGACTGTGAGAGCAACGACGAAGTCCTAGTGGTAGTGATGAATGATAAAGCCATGTTAGTTCTTTCTTCTTCTTCTCTCTCTTCTCCTCTGCTTCTCTCTCCCCTCTTCTCCTCTACTCCTCTCTTTTCATCTTTGTTTACTTCTTTCTCTCTGTCTGGTTCTCTTCTCTTTGTCCTTTTTTTTTTTTGGGCTCTATTTTTTTCTCCCTTTTCTTCTTTAACACTCTCTTTTCTCATCTACTTCTTTTGTCTCTGCCTTTTTTTTTTTTGGCTCTATTTTTTTTTTTTTTTTTTTTTTTCTTTTCTTTTCTTGTAAACAGTTTTTTTTTTTTAATCGATTTAATTCGTTTTGTACTCCGTTTTGCCTTTCAAGAAAACAAATTTGTGCTATGTTTTATGGTTCTTAAATGCTTATATAGTTGATGGATTTACTTTTTTATATTTGATATTAATTTTTTAGAATATTGATATGACTTGTGAGATATGAATGCTATTATGATAGTTTAAAATTTCAATTGTGCGCCTCACTTCACTCAGGCGCGCGCCTCGCGCCTAGACCTCTAACGCCTTGGTGCACCTTGAGCCTTTAATAACACTGGGGACAACGGAGCGAGGAGGTGCGGGAGCAGGGAATAGAGAGGGAACAGTTGGCATAGGTGGCTCAGGAGAAATATCGAGAAGAGGAGTAGAATCAGAAAAATATGGGAGAGACTCAGAAAAGGAGACATCAACACTAGTGAAATAGTGTTGAAAATGAGGACTGTAGCAAGGATAATCCTTCTAAGGGCAAGAATACCCAAGAAAAACACACTTAGTGGCACGAGAGTTGAGTTTGTCAAGACCGGGTCCAAGGTTATGGACATAACACACACATCCAAAGACCTGGGGAGTAAGATTAAACGACTCGGAGTTGGAAAATAGAACAAAATGAAGAGATTTCCCTTGTAACACCGACGAGGGCATCCGATTAAAAAGATGACAGGCCGTAAGAACATCACTACTCCAAAAACGTTTAGGAACATGCATATGAAATAAAAGGCACGACACACTTCCAGGATATGACGATTTTTTACGTTCAGCTACTCCATTTTCTTTAGCATTGTCAGAACGTAAAACTTTAATGGAACACCCAAATTGAGTTTTTATTTCTTTGCGAAATATTTTAAAAATAGAGAATAATTCAGAACGATTTTTCATTAGAAACAACCAAGTCATATGAGAATGATCGCCCACAAATGTCACAAAATAACGAAATCCATTAATAGAAATATGTTTTATTGGCCCCCATATATCTGAATGAACTAACTGAAAAGAACTAGCAACACGATTAGTAGCTCTAGGTTTGAAGGATACATGACAATGCTTACTAAGCTGACATGTTTTACAAGACATGGACTCAACACGACTAAGACTGGGGACTTGACGTTGCAAAACTGATAATGATGGGTGGCCGAGACAACAGTGCCACTGGAAAGAACACAAAGATGATTGAAAAGCCGTGGGAGATGGTGCAAAATCAAAGTAATACAAGCCACCTAGTTCATGTCCCGTACCAATCTTCTTCTTCGTCATGAGATCCTAAAAAATACAACATGCGGGATAAAATGTAACGGAGCAATTAAGAGATTTAGTAATTTTACTAATAGATATCAAATTAAAAGGGAATTGAGGAACATATAATACAGAGGAGAGGAACATAGAAGAGGTGAGATGAGTGGTTCCTAAACCCAAAACTTTAGTTGATGAGCCATTAGCAAGAGTAACACTTTGAGAGGAAGGAACATAATGAAATTCAGATAAGAGATGAAAACTACCAGTCATGTGATTGGATGCGCCAGAGTCAAGAATCCTGAGACTCTGACGAGAGGACAAGCGACATGTAGGTGCACTACCTGATTGGGCAAAGGAAACCATGGAAGATGAGGGGAGGGCCATTGTTGAGACATAAGCTGAGCATACTCATCACGGGGAATCGTGACCATGGCAGGCTCAACAACCGAGTGTGAAGCAGTTGGTGTGGCAGTGAAAGCAGGCTCAACAGCCAAGTGTGAAGCAGTTGGTGTGGCAGAGAAAGAAGAATCCCTTTCATTAGAGGTCACGTGATGTGAATAGGGATAAGGTGGCGGTTTCCCATGAAGAGCCCAATAGTAGTTGATAGAGTGATTAGTAAAACCACAGTGAGTATAGAGTTTCGAGTCTTTGCCTCTGCTACGGCCACAACCACGGGTAAAATGACCGCCACAGCTACGAGAAGACTGAAAGCCACCCTGGGAGACAACTAAGGCAGAACATTCACCGCTAGGAGGAGTAATGACACCACTTGAAGCACCCCTTGAAGCGCCACAAGATAGAGTAGCACGCTGGAGTCTGGATAACATATCATGAAGAGAGGGAAGTGTCGGGCTACCCAAAATATGTGCTTGAACGGGTTCATACTCTGGTGAAAACCTTGTGAGAACACGAACAACATTAAAATTCTCACGTTATTGTTGCATACTCTTCACATCAGAGGTGATGGGTTGATACAAGTTCATTTCTTCACAAATTCCCATTGCCCATGAGAAGTATTCTTCTAGATTGTGGGTACCTTGCTGGAGGTCAAAGAATTGTCTGCACACCTCATAAATTCTAGTGATATTACCAGTACCCGAATATAACTGTTGGGGTCGGTCCCATATCTCCTTGGCAGTATCCAAATACAACAAGTTGGAGCTAATATGGGGGTTCAGTACAATTCAACATTAAAGAAATGATCTGAGCATCCCTTTGTTCCCATGAACTGAAACCAGCATCATTGTCTTTAGGTTTATCCTTAACCAAATGAGTGCCTAAGCCTTTAGCTTTCAGGAAAATTGCTACTAACTTGCCCATAAAACGTAATTCTTGCCATTGAGCGTTACTGAAGTCATGGGAGGATTGAAGGAAGCAGAGGAAGATAACAAGTCTGAATCGGTAGCCATGGAGAAGAGAACAAAATAAATTATCGAACCTGGAAAAAAATTGGCTGAATTTGTATTCAGGTCGAATTTGGGCAAACGGGTTGAATCTGGGTAAACGGGTCGAATCTGGTCAAACAGGTCGAATCAGAACCAGATCTCTGCAACTCTGGTTTTAGTAAACCAAGGTTTGGATAGCATAACCGCGTAGCCAAACACAGTTCTTCTTCTTCACAAACAGACGTCGGCAAGCACGCAACAGTGGCCGAATCAACAAGCAGCGACACCACACTGAACAGAACCTCTGCAACTTCCGGCCAAAAAAAAAAAAAATTGATGAAGCATCACCTCTCCAAATAACGACGGTAGAAGGCAGCGAGCTCGACGACAGCCAAAGCGGCAACAACACGAGCAACCAAACGGGGCTTCAGATCTGAGGACGACGAACGAGCTCTGAACAGACCGGCAACCAAACCTTCAGCAAAGAACAGGTTTGACCTCAATCGTGATTTCGATCTATACAAGAACAACACAATTTCAGTTTCCCACACCCACGATTTCGTATGGCTCTGATACCGTGTTCAAACTAACAAGAGAGAGAGAGAGAGAGAGAGAGAGAGAGAGAGAGATGATGGAGGCTGCAATTGTATTTCAACCCTAAGACAAACGAAGCTTATATAAAGGTACAAGAATGAACTAATTACATAATGACCCTACCAACTATGTGTAATTACTGCATGACCCAACATAGATATATACGTATATATATATACACACACACACACATAAACATTCCAACAATATGCACTAGGAGTATCTGGAAATTCAATAGTGAATTGGTGAATTGACTACATGTTGGGAAATTTAAGATAATTGTTGTGGGCAGAAAGTATCTGCTGTTAGAATAGACATTGAATAAAAATCAGAATCTAGGAATAAATTTTTGTATCTTTGAATTATACACGGTGAGGTAGGGTCACCGACAAGGAATTTCTTATAAATCTTAAACTTCTCTAACTTATCAAAAAAAAATCTTAAACTTCTCTAAGTAAATCATAATGGAATTATAATGTTCTAGGGAGTTTGCCATCAATTATTACTGTTCCTATATTGTCATCATTCTTGTAATTATCATTGATTCTTTCACATGCTTTATTTGAACCATGTGCAATTGAGTTCATTTAACTCCAAAAGATTCTTATAATGAAATAAGTAAAATGAGGCTCAAGTGACATAGGACGAACATTTCATTGATTATGACCCTTGTAGAAAATTTAGGAGTAGGCACCTAATATTAAGATTTGGTGTGTTAACAAAGCTAACCCTTTAGGTTGTTTGTAAAGGATCATATTGTTCCAAGTCTTTATGAAGATCCTCTATCTTCAGTTCTTATTGAAGATTTTCCTCCATTAAATCTTCAATAAGAACTGAAGATAAGAGGATCTTCACTTCTATTTCATTATTTACAACACGGTATTAGAGCCTAATTTCTCTTCTTAGGTTCGGACCCTATTTTGGGGTATTCCCTTAGCATCTAAAATGTTGCTAATGGTTTTTCGGTGCTATTTGTGACTTGCTTGGACTGTTGGTTTGTTCGACAGTAATGTTTTTCTTCTTTGCCGTGCTTGACAATTTTTATTGACTTGTTTGGGCTGCTGGTGTGTTCGGCAGCATTGTCTTCATCTTTGCCATGTCTCAAGTAGTTTTTATCAACTTGTTTGGGCTGCCGGTGTGTTCGGTAGCATTGTCCTCGCCTTTGTCGTGTCTCCGGCTGTTTTTTGTTGACTTGTTTGGGCTGTCGGTGTGTTTGGTAGCATTTTTCTTCGTCTTCTCTCTTCTCTATTCATCATTCACACTTGTTGTTACTCGTCATCTCAATGACAAGATAGGCATTCATGCTCCAACTTGAGGGGGAGTATTAAAGATTTATGGAGGAAGAGGAAAATCTTTTATTAATTAATGTTGTTTCCTATTATTGAAGATTTAGTGTTACTAGAGGAATCAGTGGAGAAAAATCCTCGTCGTTTCCTATTTTCTAATTCTTTCCATTCTCATATTTTCTTCTCCTATATAAAGGAGTCTGCACCATTGTATTATATATGAATTAAGAGAATATTATAAAAGTGATGTAGCCCTTTTGACTCTTTGTGCCATGGATGTAGGCCCTAGTGGCTAAACCACGTAATATCTATGTGTTCTAGTTGTTTTTTTTTTTTCTCTTCGTTTACGTCTTATGCTTTACAACAGTTCTTATGAAGAATTTTAGATTAGCAAACAGTAGATTAGCAATGTCTTTATTGTTGTCTGTAATGTAGGGGTAGTGGAAATGGCTGTCAAAGGGAAGAGTATGATTGGCTCAAAACCAAGAGTTGGAGGGTATATTAGACTATGGATAAAATTGGGTGGGGATCTGTCCAAGCTAAGAAGCGCAAAAACGGATACGGTACATGGATATGACATGGCACGGTGACATGTCAAATCCTAATTTTTTTATCAACTTAATAATTAAAAATAAAATTGTGTTTTGCTAGGAAAAATAAAGAATGGTAGAAAGAGAGTTAAGAAAGAGAAAACAAAAAAGAAACAAAGAGGATTAGGGTTTTGTTAGAAAAAGAATTAGGGCTTAGTTAAAAATAAAGGTAAGAATCCATAGAATAGGAAAAAACTCATGAAAACAAGACGAAAAAGAAAAAAGAGACACAAAAAGAATCTTGTTGTGAAAGGAAAAAAAGAATAGGCGATTTCAAGATTGAAAGGAATCTGTATTTTGCCTTACTTTGAATGGTTTATAATGCTTTAGTTAAATAGGAAATACAAGGGGCTAAAAAAAAGGAAACTACAAGTTGACTACAGGCTGTAACAGCAAACTATAGGCTGTAATTACAAGCTGTATACTAACAGAAGATACAGGCGGTACACTAATAGAAGGTACATGTTGTACACTAAAATATCCCCTAAAATCTGGTCATTGACTATCTATATTTACACGCCTATCATATCCTAAAATCTGGTCTTATTAAAACCGAATATCTCTTTTTCAACACTCCCCCTCAAGCTGGCTTGTAGATGTCTTCCATAACTAGCTTGCTTCTTAAAACTTCAAACTGTCTCTTGTGTAGTCCTTTGGTAAGGATGTCTGCAGCTTGTTCAGTAGTAAAGACATAAGGAATGCAAATCATACCACAGTCAAGCTTTTCCTTGATAAAGTGTTTGTCAACTTCCACATGTTTGGTTCTGTCGTGGAGGACTGGATTATGAGCAATTGAAATGGCAGCTTTGTTGTCACAGTAGACTCTCATTGGAGGAGAAACAGTAACCTTCAAATCTTCAAGGAGTCTTTTTAACCATATAGCTTCGCAAATCCTATGGGCGAGTGCTCTGAACTCGGCTTCTGCACTACTCCTCGCTACTACATTTTGTTTCTTGCTTCGCCACGTGACTAAGTTTCCTCCAACGAAGGTGCAATATCCTGAGGTAGATCGTCTATCAACTATACTACCTGCCTAATTAGCATCTGTGTATACCTCCACTTGCAAATGACCTTGTTTTTTGAATATAAGTCCTTTACCTGGTGAGCCCTTTAAGTACCTCAGAATCCTGTACACTGCTTCAAAGTGTTCCTGTCCAGGAGAGTGCATGAACTGACTCACCATACTGACTGCAAATGCTATATTTGGGCGTATGTGAGATAAGTAAATTAGTCTTCCCACCAATCTCTGATATCTTTCACGATCAACCATATTCTCGGGTTCGGCAGCTTCTAACTTCAGGTTGACTTCAATTGGAGTGTCAGCAGCTTTACACCCGAGTAGTCCTGTCTCATTAAGCAAATCAAGTACATATTTTCGTTGATTCACGAAAATTCCTTCTCTTGACCTGGCAAATTCCATTCCAAGGAAGTATTTTAATGCTCCCAGATCTTTGACTTCAAAATCTTTAGCAAGTTTCTTCTTCAGTCTGGTCAACTCTTCAATGTCATCACCTGTCAAAATTATACCATCCACATACACAATTAAAACGGCAATTTTCCCTTCCTCACCGTGTTTGTAGAACATGGTATGGTCTGCCTGACTCTGATGATACCCATGACTCTTCACAGCCTTTCCAAAGCGTTCAAACCACGCTCTTGGAGACTGTTTCAAACCGTACAGGGATTTTTTGAGTTTACAGACTTTGCTCTGACTGTGTTTTCCTTTGAACCAAGGTGGCAAGCTCATAAACACTTCTTCTTCCAAGTCTCCATTTAAAAAGGCATTTTTTATGTCCAATTGATGTAATGGCCAGTTAGAATTGACTGCCAACGACAATAAGACTTGGATAGAATTTATTTTTGCTACAGGAGCAAACGTCCCTTGGTAATCAATGCCGTACGTTTGCGTAAAACCTTTCGCCACAAGTCTTGCCTTGTATCTTTCCACACTACCATCAGCTTTACACTTAATAGTGAAAACCCATTTACACCCAACAGTTTTCTTTTCTTTGGGCAAGTCAACTATCTCCCACATTCCACTCCTTTTAAGAGCATTCATCTCCTCTCACACTGCTGATTTCCAATTCGGATCATCTAGTGCTTCCCGAATGTTTCTTGGAACAAACAAGTGAGAAATATTTGAAGTAAAGGCCCTATGTTTATGGGAAAGTTTATCATAAGACAAGTATTTGGCAATGGGATGCTGGGTACAGGTTCGGATTCCTTTTCTAACAGCTATAGGGATATCAAGGTCTACAGGAACTTGGCTAGGTGACTCTGTACGATCAGAACTAATAAGGACAACTATAGACAAGTTAGGATTTAGAGTACCTTAGAGTGTTCAGGGAGTCATTGCTCGGGACCTCTGATTGGCGTTGCTCAGGTACAAAAGTAGGCTCTCTACTCTTTTGATGAGTCTTTTTCTTGTTATAAACCAGAAGCTCAGGATTCCGTTTTTTTGGAACCGTTGGTAGGATTTCTCCCCCTGTTGGAGATACAGTAAGGCTCGGCAGATTAGGACTAGGAGGCCCCGGGTTTCCTGATTGTAGAACACCATTTCCCTGTTTAAAAAGATCAGTGTTTGGAGTAATAGAGTGTGAGACAATAGTTTTAGGTAAGGGAATATTGTAGAAATCTCCCTAAAATTTTCTTCACTCTCTTTCTCCCCCTGAAGAAAAGTTATCTGAAAATAAGGATGATTTTCTAGAAAAAAGACATCCATACTGATAAACATTTTTTTTGTTTTCGGATTGAAGCATTTGTACCCCTTTTTATTCGGGACATACCCAACAAATACACAATTTTCAACCCGAGGATCCAATTTAGACCGAAGTCTACTAGGTAAATGGACAAAGATAGCGCACCCAAATACTTTCAAAGGCAGGTTGGAATAAATCCGAGTTTCAGGAAAAAAAATTCCAAGGCTTTCAAGGGGTGTAAAATAGTTAAGAACACGACTAGGCATCCTGTTAATCAAATATGTTGCTGTTAAAACAGCTTCACCCCACAAATACTTAGGAACATTTATTGAAAACATGATGGCACGAGAAACTTCAAGTAAATGTTTATTCTTTCTTTCAGCAATTCCGTTTTGTTGGGGCGTGTCAACACAAGTGGATTGGTGAAATTTTTTCTTTTTCTGTTAAAAAACTTCCTAAAACTTCATTAAAGTATTCGGTGCCGTTATCAGTATGAAGAATGCCAATTTTTGTTTGAAATTGATTTTCAATCATCAAATAAAAATCCTTGAATAATTTTTCAACCTCAAATTTTTCATTCATTAAATACACCCAACACAAACATGTATGATCATCAATAAAAGTCACAAACCATTTTTTTCCAGAAAGAGTTGTGATCCTAGAAGGCCCCAAACATCGCTATGGATTAAATAAAATGGTTTTGATGTTTGGTAAGGTTTGGGAGAATACGTAGTACGATGACTCTTTGATAAAAAACAATTCTCACAATAAAAAGATGAACAATCCAATCCTTTAAACAAAGAAGGAAATAATTTTTTAAGAAAAGAGAAACTAGGATGCCCTAGTCTAAGTTCTCTAACAAGGATAGAACGAAAACTACTCAAACCTTGAGCCTTTTTATTACTTGAAATATCATCTTCAAAATGGTAGAGACCATCTATCATCTTAGCACTGCCAATCGTCTTCCCCAAGCTCTGGTCCTGAAATTCACAATAGGATTCAAAAAAGATAACACGACAATTAGAGTCTTTAGACAATTTACTAACTGATAAAAGGTTACAAGCAAGCTTAGGGACATGAAGGACAGACTTAAGATCAATAATTTTTGAAAGTTTTACCAAACCTTTGCCTGCAATAGGAGAATAAGAACCATCGCCTATTCTGATTTTTTCAGAGCCAGAACTGGGTGAATAAGTTTGAAATAAATGAGAAAAACTTGTCATATGGTCAGAAGCCCCTGAATCAATGATCCATGGGGTAACACTGGAATTTGAACGATAAGATAAGGCATTCGGGTTGTTTCTTGTTTGAGCAAGAGAAGCATTAGGAGTACCAGATGAGGAATTGAATTTCAGCAATTTTTTTTTTTTTTTTAATTTTTATTTTTATTTTTATTTTTTTGAGTAAACAAGAAATCTCCATAAATTCACTAGTTCTCATTTCAAACTATCAAAAATTCTAGAGCTAAAACAGACTTGAATAAAAGTGAGGGTACATCGTATAGAAAGATGTACTAATCAAAGAGTGAGAATCCTATATCATCATCACTCTCCTCTTTTTCTTCCTTTTTCTCAGGAGCTGGAGGTGCTTCAGTAGCTGGGGCACCACCACCTCCAGGAGCTGCTGTTGTAGCTCCACCACCTCCAATGCTTCCACCAACAATCACCTGGAAAACAGCGGATGAGGGAGTGATGAGAGAGAAAGAGGACTGCACACAGGAGGAGTCGCAGGACAGGGCTTCTTGGACGAGCTTCCTCTGCAACTCGTAAGTAGAGCCAGCTGAGGCTTCGAGGTCGCCGAAGAGTTGCTTCGCACTCCAATCTTTGCCGGAGCTCCGGCACACGAACGTGAACACTCCCATTATGTCGACTACTTGAAACCCTAAATCTTAATTCGAGACTTTTAGAGACAACTGCGGCTTTTTCAGCAATTTTAGAAGATGATCCATCTGTTCTTTGCTGAAGGGAAGTGCCTCGGCTTCATGAGCTGATGGGGCTCGGTTGAATCTGCCTTCCTGGTTGAATCTGCCTTCCTGCTTACTCTCCAATTCGCTGGTTTACGATGAATTTTCCAGCAGGTTTCACGGGTATGGTGAGGCTTGTTGCAGTGATCACACCAAAGACGGGGCTTTTCATTATGTTTCCTGCCAATATTCGCTTCAGATGCGACCAAGGCAGAGGTCTCAATGGCACCATTTGATAACTTTTTTCCAAGCATGACTAGCCTGCGACTTTCCTCTCTTCGAACCTCGGAGAAGATTTCATCGATTAAAGGCAAGGGTTGTCGTCCAATTATTCTGCCTCACTTCATTAAACTCGACATTGAGTCCCATGAGAAACTTGAAGATACGGTTGTCTTCCACCTTCTTTTTGTAATGGTTGCAATCTTCAGGCGATTTCCACTCATAATTGCTGAACAAATCAAGGTCCTGCCACAAACGTTTCAGAGAGTTGAAATATTTTGTAACACTATTATCTCATTGACAGATCTCTCCGAGTTTCAACGTTAGTTCATAGACTTGAGACTGATTTCCCAGGTCTGAATACATCTGGTTGACATTGTCCCAGAGTTCTTTTGCTGTGTGGTAACACATATAATTAGAACTGATGTCCTCCTCCATTGAATTCCACCAACCAGGTCATCACCATCGAATTCTCTGCATCCCAGGTCGAGTAGGATGGATCTTCAGGTTTTGGTTCCTTCTTTTCTCCTGTTAGGTAGCCCATTTTGCCTTTGCCTCTGCCTCGGATATACATCCACACGGACTGGGACCAGCGAAAGAAGTTTTCACCATTTAGCCGAATTGTGGTAATCTGGACCGAGTGTGTCTGAGAGTTTTGGACTTGGGACTCAAAGGTCTTGGTCTTGGACTCAGGTATGTCATCAGACATGGTGATCAGGGTTGTTTGGAAGAGAGAAAAAAAAAAAGAGACGGCTAAGGTTTTTTTTTTTTTCTAGAAGAATCGGTAAGATGCTCTGATACCAAATAGGCGATTTCAAGATTGAAAGGAATCTGTATTTTGCCTTACTTTGAATGGTTTACAATGCTTTAGTTAAATAGGAAATACAAGGGGCTTAAAAAAAGGAAACTACAAGTTGACTACAGGCTGTAACAGCAAACTATAGGCTGTAATTACAAGCTGTATACTAACAGAAGCTACAGGCTGTACACTAATAGAAGCTACAAGTTGTACACTAAAATATCCCCTAAAATCTGGTCATTGACTATCTATATTTACACGCCTATCATATCCTAAAATCTGGTTTTATTAAAACTGAATATCTCTTTTTCAACAAAAAGAATATAGGGTTTGTGAAGAAGTAGAAAGAAAAGAGGACAAAGAAGAAGAGAGAAAAGACGAGAGAGAGAGAGAGAGAGAGAGGAGAGAGACCATCCACATGCAAAGCTTGGTTGGTGGGAGAACAAGAGAGAGTTAAAGATGATCGTGGAAGAGTTTGAACCTTTTGAACAAAAATATAAGCACAAATCTTAGATTGTTTTTGTTGAAAGAGAGAGTGAGAAAGAGAATATATGAAAATGCATATGTTATTGAGTGAGTAATACAATAATACAATGGTGTTTATATAGGAGAAGTTACGGGAGTAGGTGAGTGGGGAACAAGTAAACCCTACACATGGTAATTCCATATGTGGTAATGATGGGTAGGCGACAACTCATACAATACTAACTGTACACGTGTGACAACTCATACAATATTGTACAACACTCCCCCTCAAACTGGAGTGTAAATGTCAATAACTCCCGGCTTGCTACATATGGAATCAATAGAGTTATTGGGAAGCGCCTTAGTGAAGATGTTTGCCAACTGTCTAC
This sequence comes from Cornus florida, assembly GCF_030987335.1. Classification (NCBI taxonomy): domain Eukaryota; kingdom Viridiplantae; phylum Streptophyta; class Magnoliopsida; order Cornales; family Cornaceae; genus Cornus; species Cornus florida. The sequence continues at coordinate 50,986,337 of NW_026775574.1, read as the reverse complement.
CAGAAGGAACAAAAGGTGTAACAATCTCATTTGAGTCAACTTTAGATCGAATGAATTGACAATCTACTTCAATGTGTTTAGTCTTCTTATGGTAAACTGGATTGCTAGCAATATGAATAGCTGCCTGATTGTCACAATGGAGAGGAATTGGGTATTGGATTGAAATCCCAAGTTCCTGTAAAAGAGTTTTCAACCAAGTAAGGTCACAGGCAATGTGTGCCATGGTACGATACTCTGCTTCAGCACTGGAACAGGCCACAACTGACTGTTTCTTACTCCTCCAAGTTTCTAGATTTCCTCCTATGAAGGTGCAATAACCCGTGGTGGACCGTCGATCAAAAGGAGAACCGGCCCAATCTGCATCTGTGTATCCCTCAATCTGAAGATGTCCAGAAGATTGATAAAGCAAACCACGTCTGGGAGCACCCTTGAGATACTTCAAGATGCGTACAATTGCTTTCATGTGAGGTACCCGAGGACTGGTCATGAACTGGCCAAAAATGATCAAGGGTATTCGATCGATCTTATTCAAATTTTAATTAATAGTAACTAACTTCTAAATTCTAGCAATTATGTTTTAAACATATCAAATATAAATTATTTAAGTATAGAGAACAAAATAATAATAATAATAATAATAATAATAATAAAATCAAGCTATCACAAAAAAACACACACTTTTTACGTGGAAGTCCAATGGATAAAAACCACTATTCATAGTCCATGCAGATCAAATCCACTATAGAGAGAAAAGTAATATAACACTAGAATTGGAGAATATTATTATAGGAACCCTTACTTAAATTACTTTTTGACAAAATGTTGCTATGAAACTTGTTTCCATGTTTGTATTTGACTTTCTGTGTAATTTCTTTATTATAAAATACTTGTAAAGCAAGAATATGTGTAGAGCAAGAATTTTATATTCTCTAGCTACAAGTCTTTCTCATTTCACCTATGAATAGAGGTGATCATTGTATATGTTGGAAATTGTGTTTCAAATTCCTATTCTAATTAAGATTCTATTTTAAAATTGTATTCTATTAGGTAATTTTTTATTTGGCAAGTTTTGGCCTCTAAGGAATTGTAATCCTTGTCCAACAAGGAGTTATGTTGGTAACTCTATAAATAGGTACATATGTTGTGGTTTAAGACTTATGAGAATGAGAGAGATGTAATCTTATGAGAGAGTTGATGGGTAGAGGTAGTTTATGAGTTAATAGAGTATGAAAAACATCGGTGACACTGTTAGAGAGGAGATAGGCTCGTGGAGTGGTACATGGTGAAAAGACATGTACGTGGTGTTAGTACTCTGTTGTTGTAATATCTCTACGAATCATAGTGGAATCTTTTCTCATCCATAGAAGTAGGCCAGTTTTGGCTGAACCATGTATATCTTGTGTTTCTGTGTGATTGCTTTGTTGCCTTTCATTGAATCTTTCTTATTCGCGCGCTTTCGCTGCCCAACAAATTGGTATCAGAGCCAAAGGTGAATGAGATCCAGAAAACACAAGAAGTCTCAACATGTGATGCAACAGGCTTCAATTGTAGGTGGAGTCAATCGGCTTGGTTACATAGCATGGAGCTCGAGTGGTCAAGGTGGAGCCTTGGAGGTTTGACTGACCGAGCAACATATAATGTGGACAGTCGGAGTTTTGTACGAGTATCGACAGGATTGAAGCTGCAAAAGAATTATCATGATCAATGCCATGGAAAGCGATGATTGGCTGGATGGAATTTGAGCCAAGGTAGAGATTGTTGAAAATTGTCTCAAATTCCTATTCTAATTAAGATTCTATTTTGGAGTTGTATTCTATTAGGTAATTTTTTATTTTCCAAGTCTTGGCCTTTAAGGAATTGTAATCCTTGTCCAACAAGAAATTATGTTTGTAACTCTATAAATAGGTACATATGTTGTGGATTGAGACTTATGAGAATGAGAGAGATGCAATCTCATGAGAGAGTTGATGGGTAGAAGTAATTTATGAGTTAATAGAGTAGGAAAAACACCGATGACACTGTTAGCGAGGAGATAGGCTTGTAGAGTGGTACATGGTGAAAAGACATGTACGTGGTGTTGGCACTTTATTGTTGTAATATCTCTACGAATCACAGTGGAATCTTTTCTCATCCATGGAAGTAGGTCGGTTTTGGCTGAACCATGTATATCTTGTGTTTTTGTGTGATTGCTTTGTTACCTTTCATTGAATCTTTCTTATTCGCGCTCTTCTATTGCCCCAACAGTATACAAAAATCAAGAGAGTACAATAAAGATATGTAGCCCTTTGGGCTTTGTGCACCGTGAATGTAAGCCCTAATGGCTGAACCACGTATATTTTTGTGGTGTTCATTTTCTATCTCTCTTCAATTTTGACATGGTATCAAAGCAGGTTTATCATAATATACTCGTCTCGAATTTTCAGATCAACTTGTTTTGGATCTATGGATCCGGATCAACTCATCTTGGATCTTCAGATTAACTCCTCTTAGATATACTCATCTCAGACTCTTGACAACTTAATTTTTAGTTTCAAATTGGACACTTGGGTTAAAATCTCCGTGTATCTCAGTGAATGTTATTATAGGAGCCCTTACTTAAATTACTCTTTGACATAATATTGCTATGAGATTTGTTGCCATATCTGTATTTGACTTTCTGTGTAAACCCTTTATTATAAAATACTTGTAAAGCAAGAACACGTGTGGATCAAGTATTTTCTATTCTATAGCTACAAGTCTTTCTCGTTTAACCTATAAATAGAGGTGATCATTGTATACAAAAATCAAGAGTCTTTCTTGTTTCACCTATAAATAGTGGTGATCACATATATCTTTTCACCTCAATAAATAGAGGTGAATATTATTATAGGAACCCTTACTTAAATTACTCTTTGACATGATATTGCTATGAGATTTGTTGCCATATCTGTATTTGACTTTTTGTGTAATTCCCTTTATTATAAAATACTTGTAAAGCAAGAATACGTGTAGAGCAAGTATTTTCTATTCTCTAGCTACAAGTCTTTCTCATTTCACCTATAAATAGAGGTGATCATTGTATACAAAAATCAAGAGTCTTTCTTGCTTCACCTATAAATAGAGGTGACCACGTATATCCTTGTGTTGTTCATGTTCAGTCTCTCTCTTCAATTTTGACAACTAGGTTATCATATTCTAACCCCAAGAATTCCCAAGTTACCTTTGACCCAAACTCACAGCCGATAGGTCAATCATAATGGAAGTCTTGTTTTCCTTAATGAGTGAGGAAATATTCTTTTATAGTCTCAGTTTGAAACTGTTTGGAAACAGGTGTGAGTGGAGTGTTTAAACATTCAGCTTATGTGGCTTGTTTCTTTTCTAGCGATCTATTGTTCCAAGTTAGCAGATGTCTTGTTGGTCGATTCTGAGGGCATTTTCGTGCTCCAGCTCTGATCCAGCTCACCATGGGAGAGCGTCTGTTTGGCAGAGATATCAGACACCTCAAGGCTTGTACATGTACTATGGTCTTATCCATTAAGCTCAGCCACACCATTGGCTAAGGATAGCTTGTTCAAACAAGCAATTATCCTTTGTTTCACTTTAATTTGAATTAAACATTTTGGTTCCTTATAGTGAAAACACCAAATGACCGTTTATTACTACAATGCCCTTTTTTATTTTAAATTAAAGTGAGAGTTGAGTCATTGTTCCTTAGGGACCAAGACATAAGTTTGTCTTTTAACCTTGGTCCGGCTATTATCTCCTATAGTTGAGCATAGAATCATCTTGCAAGATAACTAATACTTTACATTGATTCTAACACTCACCAACCCTAAATGCCTAATGGTCTTGAACTTGATCTTCAGTATATGTAGTTCCTTCGCTATGTTGTGCTAGGTTTGGCCAAAAGGTTGAGTCTATGTGCTTGATTTGAATATAACTTGATGCACCATCCATGGATCAACTTAATTACTTGAGATTGAATATAAATCCTGAAATTAAGTGCACTCAAGTAGGCTGTTAAATACTCACATTAATAGGTTGTTATCATCAAAATCACCAAGTTTCACTTGGCTTGAAACCTTCTGGCCAACATCTCCCAATAAGTTTATTTCCTTATGATAGAGAGAGGAGAAGTTGGAGGTGGGGGGAGTTGTTCACGAAGATCATGGATCCTTTTGGCATGACTTGTAATCCACTAGATTGTGTATCGAGTGTTGGACAATTTGGGACGTGGCTTAGGATGATCTCACCACTTTTGATCACGTCTTGGATGTTGTCTTGCAGATTCAGCCAAATGTCTAGTTGGCCCATAATGATATGCATAGTTTTTGGTTGGATCATGCTTCTTTAATTCAAAGGTTTTGAATGTACCAAGTTAGAATTGGTGTTTTACTTGTAGGGAGTTAGCAAGAGAAAGTGAGCATCATGGATATAAATACTTGATGTATTGTCTTGGGAGTGTAGTCACAATGATTCTCTTAACTACTAAGGTGTCAAACTTCTAGAATTGCAACGAGTTGTTTTTTTAGACGTTTGATCTATGTCGCTTAGCCTCATGTACGTATATTGAGCGTGCTTATGTTTGTAAGTATTAGTCATCCTTAAATCCCAAATCCCGGAAAACAAAAAATGTGGCTAGAAAAGTGTCCAAAAGTTGGTGTGGGTAAGTAGAGACGTCTTGCATATTTAAGTATTAAATTTGAGATTTTCTTTTCTTTTTCCGTAACCAAATGTAGAAAATTGGAGTGTCTAATATCTGTCCATATCTTATACTTACGCCTTTGTTGTGTCATGTTGATACAATATATTGGAAGTAATGTAAAAATACATGTAATACAAAATCTGATTGATTAATTGAATTTGAGTGGTTTGACTTTTGATGTTGGGGAGAAAAATTTATTTGTTTTCCTTTTGAAGTGGTTACCGAAGTTTTGGATGATTAAAAGTTCCAATGCAGTAAGATTTATATGCTGCAAGAATATGCAACCTTTCTACTTCTAAAAACGTGGTGGGACTCTAGCATTGGAACTTTTGATGCACTCAGCTCGTAGTATAGAAATTAAATTTTCATTTCTCGTTATCGGAAAAGCATGCTTTTTGTCATTCAGTTATATACTTACGATTTTGCCATCAGTTTTGTAAAGGATCCCAATAAAGAAATGACAAAATCTTTCACGCTAATTGAAGATGACTGATAATCCATTACTTACCACAACATTCTTTAAGGCCTTGATTGTGATTCTATCTCGAGATCATTTGTTTGCTGTTGTAAAGTTGTTCATAAACTTGCTTTTCCTTGCATGATCTGAGCGTCCCATATCAGATCACCAATAAAAGCTGCCATAATCATATTGCATATTGTTTGATGGGTGTTATTTTTAACATCTATGCATCTGATTTTGCATTTCCCTTTTGCAGATATCTTACTTAAATGCACTTCGATTTGGGCTTAAGCGGATATTTTTTGGTGGATTTTTCATTAGGGGTCATGCTTATACCATGGACACAATTTCATTTGCTGTTCAGTTCTGGTAACTCTTAAAAGTTATATTGCTCTATGAAGGCTTAGAAGTTCTACTGATTTTCTCTTTTGAATTATCAATTTTTGTTATGAAAATTTAAATTAGTTCAATAATTTGTTAATAAAATACTTCAATATATATATATATATATACACATATATTTCTCCTTGCTGTCTGGGTGACTTCTGTTTATTTTAATTTTTATTCAGCATCTTTCTGTCTCCCCTCTTTTCATTTTTTCTTTGGTTAGGTCAAAAGGAGACGCACAAGCAATGTTTTTGCGACATGAAGGATTTTTGGGAGCTTTAGGTGCATTTATGAGCTACGAAAAACATGGTTTGGATGACTTGATGGTTCATCAGTTGGTGGAGAGGTTCCCTATGGGTGCACCATACATTGGAGGACGGATTCAGGGTCCACCATTGGGGGATTTGAATGAGAAGGCAGGTATCTTTCTAGATATAGAGCTGCCAATTTGCTTAGAATTACTAGGTGGGCCTTCTAGCCGGCTAGTTTTATCACAATTGGGTTGCGTTTTTGGGTAAGCCTAAAGTTTTTTATTTTTTTGGGAGTACAGTAACTCTTAGTCTGAAGTTTTTGGGCTGCATTGTGTTTAAATATCACCTAACCAACCTGAATCCAGTCTGATAGTGGTTGCATAACCTTTATTTAATATATGGCAAGCTACTTTCGAGTTGACCTTAAATGAATAATTTTATTACTTCTGTTTGAGGTTTCCAGACCATAAATGAGTCTGACAGGTGAAAATCTAACATGATTGAATCAATCATTGCCAACATCTGATTTTGGCTGCATGCTTGAATCAGTGGTAATGTCAAACACAAGTATTGTTGTCTAATGATGCACAAGAAATCTTCTGAGTCCCTTGCAATCCGTTGGAGTTGTAGTATATCGAAAAAAAAGAAAGGAGGATAAAACATTAATTAATCAGAAAATGTGACACATAAAAATAATATTTCCAATATAAGCCCTGAGCTCTCTTTCTTTGCAAAAAAAATGAGCATAAGCAAGTTCTTTTTAACTTATTGCAATATATGTTAGTTTATACTTTATACCTTGTTCGTGTTGTCTTTAAATTTTTTTTAATTCTATTTTGTGATCTATTGTAGGAGTTAGATGCTTTAGACCTTTTATGCCTTGTTGAACCAGGTGCGCAAAATCTAAATTTGCAAGTAAAAAAATCCAAATATAATATATTAGAGTCAGAATTATAAAAACTTCCAAATATAAACATATTAGATTCAGAATTATGAAATTCCATTGCGTGTATGGTTATGTAGTAGGGAACTCAAAGTTTCACTTTATTCCTTGACCCTGCAAGTTTATTACAATACACTTCTTAATTGAGGAAAGCATCGAAAATCATGAAAAGGTTCTTTCAGAATAAAATTAAAATATCACCTGTTCCTATATTTGAAAATCTTTGAGTTTCTGTCAAAGTATGTATATGTTTTGGAGTGGACAATATATTCTAGATTTCTGTAGGCTCGTCCACCCATTGACATGCTCGGGCTTACTCTCTCCCTCCTTCTCCCCAACCCAAAGGAAAAAAGTAAATAAATAAATGAAAGATAAAAAAGAAAGAAAAAAAATTGAGAAAATTGTTCTACTATGTTTTATTCCAGTATGCTTCTTGGAATAAATCCGATCAATATAATATGATATTTTCAGGAATAAAAATAACTTTATCTTGATGATTCCCTAGAACATATTCTTATTTTACTATGCTAACTTTCTCAAATTTCAGTTCTTAAAAAATACTTTATGCAATCATACAGGAATATATTCAATCAGTTTATTTCTGAAGTCTAGCTGGGGCATCCAATAAAGGTGAAGTGATTGGAATATAGTGATAAATGACCAAAAAGACCCTACTGGTTGAACTATGCAATCAGAGAGAAAAAGCAGTTGTGAGGAAACAGAAAAGTGGTTGTGCAATCAATTTCTCATTCCTGGGTGTGACTAAACTAATTTATTGCCTCAGCTCTTTTTATGGAAACTGTCAAATTAATTCACCATCTTTATATTTAGCTAGTGCTGGTGAACTTACTAAATATAATGAGCATATCGTAGTGTTGTCCTAGGGTGTGAAAATGTGATCTCTGATTTAAGTGGAGCTGCTTTTTGGTGCTTTATATTGGTGATGATGCCCTTTATATGTGAGAAATTATGTGCGACTATCTGCTCAATTTTCAGTTCAGGATGCATGTCGAATTAGGAGAAACATTCATTTTCTCATAAACACGAGGTATCGTGTTAAATCTTATCTCAAATGAATGATAACAATACAGAAGGTGGTATATAATTGAGAGAGTTACTTAGCGAATCAGTTATCAACAAAAATTTGTTATGCTTGAGAGTTCAGTACCTGCATAGAAAAACCTAGGGGGTGGCTGTAATAACCTTGTTCATAACTCTACGAGTTTTTGTTCTGCTGCTCTACTTTTCCCTAGCGAAGTTTTTGTCTTTGCAAGCATGTTTTTGTTTGCACAATTCTAAAACACAATTCATGTGCATTTTATTGCAGATATCATGGATGGAAAAGTTTGTGCAGAAGGGAACTGAGATTACTGCTCCTGTTCCAATGGCTCCACCAGGAACCACTGGCCTTGGTGGCTTTGAAGTTCCATCATCCAAAGGGGATACTCTGCGTTCTGATGCAAGTAATCTTAATATTGGTGTTCTCCATCTTGTACCTTCTTTGGAGGTGTTTCCGTTGTTGGAAGACCCAAAAACGTAAGCAAAATTTTACAATCTCCCAAAATTGTATGCAAAATTTTATTATTGCATTCTTACTGTCTTTCCTATGTTGAATTCTGATGAAAATATACTTCAAATACTTCATAATCATTTGACTTCATTTTGGTTTATTATCCCTTGAAAAGATTTAGAACATTTTATATTTTTGGGTCTTTATTTCTGATTATGATCTCCATGTGTCATTTCTTTACATAGGATTCATATCCTCATTGCTTACCGTTTACCTCTGTGGTTAAGCATTTTATACTACAGAATCTTATACGCTCCCCTTTTTTATTCCTTTACATGATACAAATCCCTTTTACTTCAAATTTACACTCAGAATTACTCCTTTATACAATGTTATTAAGAAGATTATACTTGTAGACTGGAATAAGGGAATCCATGGATACACAAGACAGACAAGGAAGGAAAATCATGGATAGTATTAGTTTCTTTTTCTTTTTTTTTTTTTTTTTACAATGGATGGTGTTAGTTGTATTGGTGGTTATGATTCAATTAGCTGGTTGCTTGAGTTTTTTTTCTTATCATCCCTTAAGAGGGTAGGTGCAGGGTCAAACTCCTGGTCGGCATGTGGGTTTGTTTCTTATATGTCAGAAGAAGGAATAAGAAAAATAACTCATTGGTGGTTATGATAATAGATGTCTTCCCTTGCTTGCAGCTACCAACCAATTTGAGGATTGTGATTTGTGCATAGAAAGTGTCTTCTTTGGTTTTGTTTTCCCCCACTTGAAAACTCATAAGTATTAATAATTGTAAAAGGCACGAATTTACTTAGATTTGTTAACAATCCTTTGATACATAATATTTTTTTAGAAAGTCTAACCATTTTGTTTTCACCTAATACTTATTTTAACTGTTTTGACTTTGATTTCCACAGGTACGAGCCTAACACAATTGATCTCTCGGATCACAGTGAGTTAGAGTGAGTAACATACTGTTAAACTTGTATGGGAAAACCTTTTTTTTTTTTTTTTTTTTCCTTTAATAACTTGCTTGTTTGGGATAAGAGGTCAACTTATCATTGCAGAATAAGTAATAATAATATTAAGACATAAGAACCAATCACAATTACTGTGGATAGATGTATGGAAAAAATTCTCATATTCCCTGTGTATTTTGATGTAGGTATTGGTTCACCGTGCTGTCAGAGCATTTGCCAGACCTTGTTGATAAGGTAAACATTCATATCTTCTTTAAACACCTGAGATGCTCTCTCTCTCTCTCACACACACACCCACACACACACCAAAGCCATCATGAAAATGGAATAATGAGTGTTGCTAATTAGACTGTACCTTTGGTGAATATCTGGGTAAACTATCTCATGTTAATCTTGTTGTACAGTCTATGAGTGATCCAAGATTTCTCAGAGAAGCAATCTAGTTGTTAAATATTGGCATTTACATAACTTTCCTGCAATTCCAATTTCCTCCGCACATATATACATATATATACACACACGGCAACTCATATTTTAACAAAAATGTTTCTGTTGCCACTAGAAGTATATGGCCTTAATTTCCCTGGCTTCCTACGCGTTTTCGTAACTTAGTAAATAAAGTGTATCAACAGAATGCAATTTAATGATAATAACAATTAAAGCTGAGTGCATGAAGACGACATTGGAATTTGAACTAAAAATCTAGGAATGACATAAGAGATTGGCGTAGGACTTGTCATTGTTGGACTCACAGTTTTCTTCTCATTCCTACCTTTTCTGCAGTCAAACTGAGTATTTTGAAAAGGTGTATTTTGAAAGTCAACATGCTTGAAATTTAAAGTCTTTAATATCCTTGAGCTTTTATTGTATGTCTATTGTTCTGTAGGAGTTACACTTCTAAGATTATAATTTTAAGAGTTTAATGTGGAATATGTAGGCAGTGGCTAGTGAAGGTGGCACTGATGATGCTAAAAGAAGGGGTGATGCATTTGCTCGTGCCTTTTCTGCCCACTTGGCAAGGTATCTACACATTCATAAGTAATCTCATTGTTCTTTGCATGGTAAGATGACCCATTTGATCATCATCAACCATGGGTAGATTATACTTGTAGTATCAAATTTACTGTTATCGTTGATCCTGTTCCTTGCTATATGAGATAATGCTTGATGGCTGGTAACGGACATGAAATTTGAAAGCTAGGATCATGAGAACAAGTCGCTGAGGTTTCAAAGCTTTTAGATGTGAGGTTTTGTTAATCACCATTACTCTATAAGCTTAAGCTATTAGAGAGGGTGTAACTTTAACTATTAAATCCTCTTATACACCATCTCACATGTGGCATTCTTCCGGTTCAACCACTTTTTCAATTTTAATTATTAGGGTGATGTTGAGGTTTGAACCCTAGACCTTTGACTTTGATACCATGTTATCCACCACGGTGAGGTTTGAACTTGAGACCTTTTGGCTATGGCACCTTTTTAACCACCATCTACTACAAAAGGTTAAGCTCTTAGAGATGGTGTAACTTTAATTATTTATATCCTCTTACAGGTTTATTCATGCTGGGCATGTGTACCATATCTCTTGTGACACTGTTATGTCAATGTTGGCCATGTCATTGTTGGAACTACTCTCCTTCAGTGTTTGCTAAAGTGCGTGCCAAGCATTGATCATTAAGAAATCCTCTCACTTCACCTTATTTTATTTTCTTCAACTCTAGTGCTCCATTCAATTATCTCTCTCTATCTATCTTATTTCTACATATCAACATTCTTATTCCATTTCTATTCCTTCGATTAAATATGCCGCTGCTAGATAAAATGAATTGCCAAAATTTCATTTCTCCATGTGTGTGTGTGTGTGTGTGTGTGTGTGAGAGAGAGAGAGAGAGAGAGAGAGCTCACTTCTCCTTATCTTATTTTTACATTTAATCATTCTTATTCCATTTATATTCCTTTTTTCAATTAAATATGCCCTATTTGATCAAAAGAACAGACAAAATATCCTCTCTCCTTGTTTAGAGAGTGAGAGAAAGCGACACAGGCAAAACAAGCAGAGAGTCAATGAACAGTGAATTAGAGTTTGGTTAACAACCATCTACTCCAAAAGCTTAAATTGTTAGAGAGGGTGTAACTTTAAATATTTAAATCCTTCAACGCGCCCCCTCACGTGTGGCCTTCTTTTGGTCCAACAGGTGATTTCAATTTTAATTATGAGGGTGACAGTGAGGTTTGAACTCGTGACCTTTGCCTCTGATACCATGTTAACAACCATCTACTCCAAAAGCTTAAGCTGTTAGAGAGGGTGTAACTTTAAATATTTAAATCCTTCAACAAGTTTGATGCATGGATAAGATTAAATTTATAAGAAAATATTAATTACTGATGTCTTGGATATAATTCAGCAATTCACCCCATAACATTTAACTTGTTACAGTCCTGGGTGATGGCATCATAGAGTCATACCTCTTTGGGTCATTAGATCTACAGTAGTACAGTGTGCTATGTTCTTTTACATGATCTGAATTTTTTTGTTCGTCAAGTTAAAAAATCCTTACTTAAAAGGATCACCTTGGTCTAGTTTTTTATAATTTGAAAGATCATAATCTTTTCTGTTGCAGTTGGCATTTATCAAATTCATGCTATTAGAAAGTCACTTCCTATAAGGATGAAAAAGCCTTGACATCTGGGTCATGGCCTTACAAGCGAATCCTAAATCCATAATGATTGGCTCGAATGAGATGACATATATTGAATCTATGAATCACTTACCAAAAAAGAAAAAGAAAAAAGAAAACAGTTTGGCTCAGTTGTTTCAAAACATTCCTCTTGAACTCTAAAAACAGAAAACAGTTTTAAGAGAACTATAAACGATGTTTTCTAGGAAAATTGTCAATGGCTTTTCGAACTGCTTTTCGTTTTTCAATTCTTAAAGAATAACCAAGGTTTGTAGCCTAGTGGAAGGTCGAGGGGTTCAAGACCTCGTAGGGGCAAAGTGGGTGTGTGAGGTTCTTGCCAGTGTAAATAAAAATAAAAAATATTGAAAACTTTTCTTATAAAATTGAACTAAGCAAGTCCTAAATTTTAAATTTGTCCATTAATATCTGTACCCCTCCTGGAGAACTTTTGGCACCATCAGTCTGCCTCTCTCGCAACAACTAAATGAAATCAAGTCTTTCAATTGCTTTATAAAAAAAAGTTTATCATTTCAGTTTTCCCAATAAAAAGTTCTAATTATCTGAAACAGGTTGATGGAGGAGCCTGCCGCATATGGAAAGTTGGGGCTGGCAAACCTTTTGGAACTAAGAGAAGAGTGCTTGAGGGAATTCAATTTCGTTGATGCGTATCGAAGCATAAAGCAAAGGTATCCACTTGTGGAGATGATTTGTTTATTTGTCAATAGTTTCTTCTCATTTTTCAATTTATATAAATTAGCAAGTTTATGACATCGTCTTTTCAAAAAAAAAAAAAAAAGTTAAATACATCATTCATAAAAACATATGAATTGATCAGTGTCTAAAGCAACATGCCTTTTAGCTTTTCCTTTGAAGTTTAATTAATTGGACCTTGATAGGACCTTTGATGCACCCAGCTGTCTAGTTATATGCACGTGCACTGTTGGTCTATTCGCAACTATTTTACTTTCCTTACCTCCTTTATGTTGCATGTGACAGGGAAAATGAGGCATCACTAGCTGTTTTACCCGATCTCTTAATGGAGATCGATGGTATGAGTGAGGTATATATATAATTTCAAACTTACCCTTGTCTTCTCTTCAATACCCTCAGTGGAAGAAGAGAGATTGTAGCTTCATTGTGGAAGCTTATTACATATTCTAATAAGAACCTTACATAAATCTAATCAAATATATGTTTGGTTTTACCCTTATCTAAATATATAAAGATTATTTGTGCCACAGACATGAACTCATTCAGTTCTTTTTGGCCTAATTTTCCTTCCTCCTTCACCCTAGCCGTCATACTCCTGATCCTCTGCAGCTTTCTCCCATTTGCAGGATACAAGACTGCTTACACTAATTGAAGGTGTTCTTGCTGCAAACATTTTTGATTGGGGATCCCGTGCTTGTGTTGATCTCTATCATAAAGGAACAATTATTGAAATTTATAGAATGAGTCGCAAAAAGATGCAAAGACCTTGGCGGGCAAGTGCAGCAAAAATATATATTTATTGTTAAAAAAATTATTATAATCAAATTATTAATTTTCATTCAAAAACAGTTGTTAGACTTAGATAGGAGATTATAAACCACTCAGTTTTTTTTGTGTATTTCAGGTGGATGATTTTGATGTATTTAAGGAGAGAATGTTGGGGTCTGGAGAGAAGAAGCTTCGTCATCAAAGAGCATTGCTCTTTGTGGACAACTCAGGTGCTGATGTTATTCTTGGAATGCTTCCTCTAGCACGGGAACTCCTCCGACGTGGAACTGAAGTAAGTTTGTTTCTAAGCAATGCTCGTGAAATGGTTCTGAATCACTTTCTTGAAATTTGACCTGTGAACAAAACACCAGATTGAAGTTTCTTGCTCAGTTCTTCAAATTTGATTTAATGAAGTTTTATTGATAAAAAAGTGTCAATAGCCAGTGTAGTCCCTATTAATTGTAAGTGTTTGCGAGAGGCAAACTGGATGCAGTCCTAACCTTTGTTTTTTGTCAAGCCTATGTAGGCAAAATAGTTGTTTTGCGAGGTTCCACTCTAAAATACAACACACATATATATATATATATATATTTATATATTTAAAACTGGCAACTAAATTTTTGTTTGTACAGCAAAAGTAATGTCTGCCTTTCCAAATATATTTCTTCTCCAACATACCCCCTACCCTTCCCCGTTAGGTACTTCTCTGAAGTTCATTGTTTCCTCCCAAGTACCTTTCCAAGCTCATATAAATATCATGGCCGTTGTTCGTCTTTCCAAACTGCTTTCTCATCACTGATTTCATTCCATCTTCTTTTTGGGACTGAATTTTCAGCAGTTCATGATTGTACTATTGTTTTGCATGTGAATGCATTATCTAACTGTTTAAATGATGAATATTACCATGTGTGCTTAATTTCTTCTGCAACAATAATGTTCAGTTCCCACCAAAGATATTGTATCATGTAAACAAGTAATGATGACATCTATTGTAGGTTGTTCTGGTTGCAAACTCCCTTCCTGCTCTGAATGATGTTACTGCCATGGAGCTTCCTGATATTGTAGCTGAAGCTGCCAAGGTTTGTATTAGACTGTATTCATAAACTAGGACAAGGCTTGATAGTTGTTTATTCTTTAGTACTTCTAACTTCACAGCCACTTTATCTTTTCAGTATATTTGCGCATGTATTGAAAATTTGAAATTTCAGTTTAGTATTACTAGGTGGAGTAAAGGAAAGTACGCACATCTGATTAAATCATGTACAAGTTTTTTTTTTTTTTTTTTTTTAATCTATTACAGAGTAGACAGGAAACATTGAGAATAAAGGGGTGAGACCTTGAGCCAACCCGTAGTTTAAATACATTATAACTGGATAAACACCCAACCACATTCACTCTTTGGATGTTCCTATTCCATTATCAACGAGTTTAGTTCCATTATAGTTTCAATACATTATTCTGGAGATCAGTTTGCTAATCAAAACAAAAGAACTGATTCTTCTGACTTGCAGCATTGTGACATTCTTCGTGGAGCTGCTGAAGCAGGAGGCCTGCTTGTGGATGCAATGATTAACATCCAAGACGGTTCTAAGGAAAATTCATCTTCAGTTCCTTTGATGGTTGTGGAAAACGGATGTGGGAGTCCATGCATAGACTTGAGGCAGGTCAGCTCAGAGCTGGCTGCTGCTGCTAAAGATGCTGATTTGGTAGGATGCTGTTTCCTTTACCTAAGACTTATGTGGACCTTTATTAGAAATTCCTGTGTGTGCGCGCGCGCATGCGCGCTAGGGTTGTTTTCTTCAACCTTTTTAAATCATTTATGCTATATAAGAACAATGTGGAAAAGATTAGGCCCCTAATATTGATGCTGAAGTTTTTACACCATGCAGGTCATTTTGGAAGGAATGGGTCGATCTTTACATACCAACTTTAATGCTCGGTTTAAGTGTGATGCTCTAAAGGTACGATTACTGCTTTGTAATATTTTGGAATGTAAGGAATCAAAATAGTTTGTGGATTGGTGGTCGTTACCCAAGGTTCTTATATCATGGTTCAGTTAGACCTAGAGGGAGGGAGGGAGGGAGGGAGGGAGGGGTGGGGGGGGGGAAGAATATGTCTTGTAGATATTAAATTTGCAACTAACCTCTTAAATTTTTATTGATCCTTATTTAAAATTCAATTGATTAGTTAATCATATATCTCTATTACAATCAGACACATAAAGCAGCAAATAAAGTAGACACAAAAATTTTACATAAAATATCTTAAAGAGAGAAAAAAGCATGAGACCTCATCCAGTCATGAACAATCCACAATTAGAAAAATGTGTACAACCAAAGTTAACTAGATTTTCACTCTAGGATGCCTTAGTTGCCTCTTGAGTCAGACTTGTGCTAAACTCTCCACTTGAGCTCTTACCGATGTCAGTCAACGGTTCTGCTCCTCATGCCATCTGCTTTTCCATGGTTGTTCGATCCTTGATCTTCATACTTTGCTCTATTGATTAGCTTTTGATAGTAGTCTCTATGCGCTCCTTGTTTGAATCTCTCAATCAAATAAATTGAATAAATTATGGCGAACCTTAAATTGAATCTCAAAGCTCGCTCTCTTAAAATATATACTCTCACTTCATTGTAGAGAGGCTCAACAGAAACCCCTAAACTGACAACTCATATCTATAGATAATGTAGGAATCCTACATAGAATAGGAAAATAAATCCTTTTAAAAATATGTTTTGAGGGAGTACTCGAGAAAGTGTTTCCACACAAGTTGATCGATCAAGCCTTTGATCTATTGACTCTGTTGTGCTTCGATGGATTGAATTTTTTTATCAAGAGTGTCTGTCCAGGTTTCGATCGATCGAATATTAGATTAAGCTATTCTAGATTGAAACAAAATTCCTTGGAAATGTCTATTGATTTTTCAATCGAACCCTCTCTATTTTTACGAAAATCCCCAAATCATTAGTTTCTTGGAAAATCATAGGATCAAAACGTTAATTTTGAAAAAACATTTTGGAAACAATATTTCGGATCTTTTAAAGATCATAATTGTTTCTAAGTCTCAAATTACCTTACCCTAGGATCAAAATTTTGGCGTGTTTGCTGATCTTCATCTCTGTCATCATCTTGTGGTTGTAGACACGAGTGGTTGTAGACAAACGACTCATGACATTCAATATGCATTACAACTCAAGTTTTGGCTAGGAATTTGCCGACACACAGACTCAATATCCTTACATAGTGTGGAGGGCAATTTTTCCACCAATAAAGAAACGTCGTCTGTACAAATGAGAACCAATCACAATGCAACACTTGTCTATCACCCGCACTAACATGGATAGCGTTCATCTATAGTCGAACAAACCAAAGGGGTCGATCGGCCAGACCCAATGATGAAGCTGAATCCCATGACATCAGCAGAGAGCAGAATCAGGACAAATGACACAATTTCCTCCACAACAGGGGAATTGATTTTAACCCCCTAAAATGAGGGGAGAAATACATGGCAGTCAGTTGGGTTTTTCCTGACATAAATACCAACGGGGCAAGACAAAAAACGGGATATATGAAAAAGCCATAGGAGAAATTTCTTGTATTCAAAGAGGCATTGCCTGAATAATAACAAGGATCTTCTTTTGGTTTTCATTTTCTGAAGGTGTGGTTTGAATTTGTTGTTGCTTTTCTTATGGGTAAAGTGCAAAAATAAAAATAAAAATCCCCCCCCCCCCCCCATCCCCTCCCCCCCCCCCCCCCCCCCTCAATAAATTAAGGGCATTTTTTAAAATTTTATAAAAAACCCCCCAAAAAATTATTATTTATTATTTTTATTTGATTATTAAAAAAAAATACCTAAAATTTCCTTATGGTATATTGGGTTTTTTATATATAAAATAATAATAAGAAATTGGTCAAAATTGTTGAGCAGGGGGCAATTTGTTACAAATTTTCAAAATACAGGGAGTTATATGCACTTTTTAAAAAAGCAGGGGTGTTTCTTGCATATTTTTTTTTATATAGCAGGGGAGTTTTTTGCACTTTACCTTTTCCTTATTTATACAATTCTACACCTACACATAAGTATATTTGTCTTGTTCAATATTTAGTGGTAAAAATATACCCAATTTTCTTGTGGTTAGAAGTTATGTCCATTAGCATATAGAATAGATGGTTGTTTTCATCTAGTTAATCTCTCTCACAGTGACACTGAGATTTTTAATTTTTGGTGGGAATGTGTAATAGCCACATCTCAATACGGCCATGCCTTCTGAACATTGGCTGTTCTGGGAGTGTTGGAAAGTAGCTCTTGGATATTTTCCTCGACTTCTTTTATGACATGAACATTTTGTTTTGCAGCTTGCAATGGTGAAGAATCAACGACTGGCAGAAAAGCTGATTAAGGGAAACATATATGATTGTGTCTGCAGATACGAACCTGCCAGTTGAGTGCTTTCTTTCCCCCAAATGTACGTTAACTTTGTTTACATCAGTTTCGGCTGACAGTGAATCGGAGATGGTAACATCTTCTTCGGAGCTTTTAGCACGCTGCACGTAGACTTTCAGATTAGTTGTCTTGTTTTTTGAATTTATATCGTTTACTTTTCCTGCTACTGGGATCGGTTAATCAGGGAAGAACTAGTTACCTTGCCACCGCAACAAAATTTGGACGAGCATCGAAACTTGTACTTTATAGAATAGTTTACATTGCCTGTTATGGTTACCCCAAAAAGCCAGTTCAAATGACAGAGCAGGAGTTAGGTGACTGTTTGATCACTTGACTCAAAACTTGGCATTGTGAACATATTGTTGTCTTTGCCTGTTTGGTTACTGGGCAAAATAATAATAATAATTATTATTTTCATTGTTGTTTTACTAGTTGACATAAAAATAAGACATGGCCCATAAATTTTGGTCATATAACTTTATTTATTTTATTTTATTTTTTTTCACATATTGTTGTGGATGTTTAATCAATCCAGTTGTTTATGAAAGCACTGGAGAATTTTTAGAATATAATGAATATGAAATGTCTCAGCTATATCACAAAGGCACTAATGTAAACTGTTTTAATAAATAAATAATTATTAATAAAAATTAAAAAAAAAAAAAAAGACACCCACAAAGATTTATTGGCTCCGGAGGAAAAGACATGTAGATTTTTGAGAGGGAAGAGGCTAATGAAGTGCTCAAATTAACAGAGACCATTGCTGGGCTCTTTGGCTAATGGTTAATGGTTTCATGTCTGTCTCCACGAAGAAACTAAGAGTCAAGGGAGTGAAAAACAAATTTAATGTTTGGGAGCAAGGAATTAGTGTCTTAGAATTAAGATTGAAGAAAATTTAGTATAAATTTTAAACTAAATTTTTTTCAATTCCAAATTCAAAGTATCGATTTGGTGATCCAAACATAACATAAAACATTTTTTTTTATGGTGAATAGAAAAACAAGGAAGATCTTAGAAATTGTGGTGTCCTATGTTTCCATATAATTTTTTTAATTTTTAATTTTATTTTCCAATAGCTACATTGCCAATGGGAGCAAAAGATTAAACTAAACTTTATGTTTCAATTTTATCGTGTTTACAATGATCTTCACTTATAGAAATTAAATAGTGATATGGGGCTTCGTTTTTTTTTTTTTTTTTGTTTACTCCTTGATGCATACAATGGATTGATTTAGCTTTTTCAAAAATCTTCTAACATCAATTTTTATTTATTTATTTATTTTTAGGTAAAAAAATATAAAAGTGATCTTTTAATATGTAATATATTAATAAAAATTAATCGTTAATAATGTTTACTTAAAAGTGATTCTTCTTGCTTTTTAATTTGAAAGGAATAAATTGCTATCATAAAATGCTACCTTCTATAAAACTCCAAAGCCCCAATTGGCATGCTTTTTGTTTCTACTGTTTCTGTTTTTGGGCTGCTACAATGTTGATTTTGATAACAAAAGTATATTTGGTGCAGCCTTATTTTATTTTACACAATGCCAAAACACTTCGTGAACAGTGGCCAAAAATCAAAATAACAAAAAGTTGTTTTTTCTTATTTTGACAACTGTTCATGGCCTAAAACCATAACAGTAGCGCAATACGGACCAAAAACAAAAAGCTTAAAATATAGTTTCCAAACGTGCTTCCAGCAAAAATATTGTTTTTGTCAAAAACAAAAAGCCAAAAACTAAGCACATGCCAAACTGGCCCTAAATATCAATTATTAAACCCCAACCTAGTACAGATTGAATAGTAAAAAATTGCCACATTCTTGAAGAGTTCCAAAACACCAAAATATGTGAGAATTGTAATGAGTGAAAAAAATAATAAATACATAAAATTCTAATGAAAGGAGATGGAGATGGAGCGTTTGTAACGAGATTATGAGCGGAGAAAATTTTATCCAATCCCATCATTGTCATATATATTCAATAATTAATGAGCTAGGGTAACGATAGATGAGTAAAAACCGTGGAATGAGTAGAGGAGGAAAAAACAAAAGGTTAAATAAAAGATAGAAATTATGAGTTTTAATTAAAAAAAAAAAAAATGGAATGACAAATTTTGGAATCAATTAAATTATTTGGGCTGTCTATTAATCTCAGGTATTTGTTGGGATCTAATAATATAAGGATATAAAGGGGTCTAATAATATCTCAATATAATATAAGCTAATAAATTTTTAAAAAAGTCTAATAATATAAAAAAAAAAAAAAAAAAAATTAGGATCCTATTGACTAGGACCTAGGAAAATTTTAGGCAGCAAGTACCATTAAACTGTAAACTATATATATATATGGTTATGTATATGCACTACAATTTAATACATGAAGTAGCACAGTTGTTTCCCAAATTGTTCAATGAGATGGTGGGAAGGATCCAAAGCCAGTATCCTCCCCTTACCATATGGGTCCATCTATTCTTTGGCAATATAATGGGCCTTGAAAATTATCAAAGAAGAAACATGGAGAAGGAACGTCCTCATCATGTACTCCATTTCTTGCACATTCAATACATGCCGGCTTGTACAGACGATACGTACACTCAAAGATCCCTCGATGATGAAAATGAAATAGATAAGATGGAATGTGATGAAACAGAAAGGATGGAAAGCAAAATCATTTACTCTGCAACAGAACTTCGCTTGGCGGGAGTCAGATTGAAGGCAGCTAATACGGATAGAAACCTATTCGACATAAGGTTTACTACTGCTTTTAGTTGTAATAGCTGCTCCACTCTGTTTGTAAAAGGTTACATAGAAATTCCACCTTTCTCTGTCTCTGATTCCACGGAGTCAGTCTTGAGAAACCTCATCGCTTTCGAGCTAAGCTGTCACTGGATTCCTAGTTACTTCACATCATTTGCGTTCCTCATGGATCTCCTCATCAATACTCCCGAAGATGTTAAATTGTTCGAGGATGCAGGAATCATACGCAATTATTTAGGTTCGAGGGAAGAAGTGGCCCGGCTTTTCAATGGTATTTGCCAGAATGCCAATCCGAGTGGTTTCCATTACACTAAGCAATACAAGCAGGCGATGGATTTCTGCACGCCTTGGCGAGTTTCTACCGCAAGGTTCAGACAATATTATTTTGGTAGTGCATGGTCAGGGATATCAGTCATTGCTGCCATCATCCTTTTCACCCTCGCGTTTATGCAGACCCTATACAGCATGCTTTCCTTTTATTAATTAGGTATCTTTGCCTTTGTTCCTATCACTATAAGCAATCCTACTAGTGTCTGTAAGAGCATATTGAATTAGTTAGGTACGTAATTATAGTCCTTATGGTTTGTCTTTAACATAAGCTCTGTTGTTCATCTCTGTATGGGTTCTCTTAATGAAAGTGTTTAATTACCCAATTTATGTGGAAGAGCCTTGTACATTAACCAAGTTTGTTTTGTTTTCAAGTGAAATATTTTTCTCTTAAAATATTTTCTTATTAATTTTTCTTGGTAAATATTTTAGGACAATCAAATACCAAAAAAATAAAAAAAATATTTTCTATAAAATATTTTACATCGGTTTTTATTTATTTATTTTTTTTGGGGAATTCCAAAACAAAACGTCTGTTTTGTTTCCACGTGAAATATTTTTCTCCTAAAATATTTTTCTTCTTCAAATAAAATATTTTTTATTTTTACTTTTTTAGCGTTGTGCATAGGTTTAGGTTTAGTCTATCCGGCGAGACATGAAAAATAACTTACTTAAAATTTATAGATAAATTATTTTTGTTAACTTTTAATATTATTTTTTCTTCGTAAATATTTTACAACAATCAAATACCAAAAAAATAAAAAATATATATTTTTTAAAAAATATTTTACATCCAAACAAATCAGAATTATTTATTTATTTATTTATTTTTATTTCAGTAATTCCAAACAAGCGGAGACTTGCGGTGAATATCTTTCTTTTATTTGTTGAGATGCAATCTTCTACTTTTAGATCCAAAATCTACATCCATTGGGCACTGGAGAGGTGAATAGGTGATAACCCTAGATATCTTACTGATCTAGTATTTCTATTTCTTTTCATGTTAAAGCATTATCTCTAAAACATATCCTAAATAATACTAAATAAGAACTTAATTTATTTTTTATTTTTATTTTTTTAAAATAAAAATATTATTGGAATATACAACTGATATATCCACTAGGCACTATAAAATCACATTCATGCTTCAAATATTTTGGCCTCTTCTATTAAAAGTTGATAATAACTTGTCATCTTGGAGATTCCATGAGGTGATTTATTATTGATTCTTGACTTGGGTGTTAGTTTGGTTTAGCTAACTTTTTATTTATTTTTAATGATGTATGTATTTCATGTTAGGGTAGTGATGTTTGATCTTTGCCGTGTATGTATATGTCCTTTGGCATTAGCATTTTCTTGCCAAAAAAAAAAAAAGTTGGCAAATTACCAATTTTGTTTTGAAACAAGCTGTCCATGTAAAGTGAAAAGGCAAGCTGTCAACATAATAGGCATATAAAACTGATCCACTATAAAATCAAAAGAAATGAATATAATTAATATTCAATTAGAGTTTTATATGATTGTATTTATGAACAGAAACGAATATAGAGTGTTCAATTAGAGACGCGGAAAGATCTAGATACTTTTAATGATATGCAAGTCTCACAGCAAAGAAGCTAAGAAAATTTTGAACCAACGTGAAGAAATTCAAATTGGATTATATCTATTTTTAAACGCAATGTTAAATTAACCAATCACAAAGTAAAATAAATGCAAGTAGTAAAGTTTGAGAGACACCTAATTTTAGTGAAGAAACCTAGTCGAAGAAATTATCAAATAATCCGAGAAATCTCCGAGATTGTCACGCGATTTTGAGCGAAACAAGCAACTATGTTTGAAGCAATGTACAACAAATTTTGACTTAGACTCACACCTTCTCACTCTACCAAGAACCAATTACTGACCGTCTTTGGCTCTGTGATTTCCCCGTCGAATAACTCTTGACCTCAGACTTAACCTTGACTCTGGTAAAAGGATTGTTGGTATATCAAATAACACTCCGCAAATTCTTTAACCCCTTTAGGGTGTGATCGCTCTCTCATTTTCTTCAAGTCTGATTTCGATGAACTGAAATAGAAGCTCTATTTTTTTCTCCCGTTCAACATCCTAAATCACTCTTGTATATACAGTATGTATGTCTCAATATGAAAATAAACACTCATAAAATTTTCACAAATTGGTTGTACGAATTAAATTCAAAAGCGGTAGAAAACCCTAAGTTGTAAACAGTATTTATATAGATTTTTGAAGACCTAAACTTCTTTTTTTGGTAAATAAGACATAAACTTACTCCGAAAACGAGTTTAATTCGAGTCTAATTATCTCAAATATATATATATATATATATATATATATATATGATAAAAAGTAACCTAATTAGAGTAAGAAAATAATTTTTAATTTGGTTTCAAGATAGCGTAACCGGTTTCACTTTGGTAGTGTCTAATATTTCAAAAACGAATTTTGAAAAACAAGTACCAAAGGGGTTCTGTTTTTGCAATGCACTTTTGTAAAACTATTTTCAAAAATCGTTTTAATTGCCTAACCTAAAACTTAACAAAGATGAAAATAAAATGTCCTCACACACTTACTTGTCTTGTGTTATTATGGAACTGGAGTATGTTCACACAATCCTCAATATTCAAAGATTAAACTAAAAGTACAACTCTGACTGAACTTATTTTGGCGCCCAATATTAATAATTACAAAGTTATTTCTCACAAATTTTTTTAACTGAAATGAGTCCTCGAACTAAATTACACCATTAAACAAAAAATTAAGTTATGCCGATTACCGAATAATACCAATAAAAAAATTCAGGACTTGGATAAATATAAAAATTATTAAAATGAAGATCAATTACTCAGAATATAAACCAACTTTAAAGACGAAAACGAAAAAGATAATATGAATGTCAAAATATTTTACCCCCAATCAAAATCATCATCTATATAGAAGAGCCAACTCATGGTAAGGTTTTATTAAGTATGGGATCCAAGATAGAGACTGAAATTGACATTGATATTCTAAGAAAACGTGTAACATGAGATCAAAGATTCCATAATAATTGTTGGTTAAAGATTCGCTGATCTGATATTCGGATCAACTACTTTTTTCCAATTATTTTTTTGGCAAATAACTTTTTCTAAGTGGTATGAATTAATTTTTCCTACCTTAATGTATTATGGCCCAGACTTTTGAATATTTTTATGCGTTGGTCCCCAAACCTAAATGTTAAAATGACGAATGTAACGTGACGTTAAACAAGAACAGTATAAAAGCAATATCTCCACTACTTTTTTCGTCTTCTTTTTCCAAAGAGAGAAAAAGAAATTTTATTAGAGAAAATGAAATTTTATGTGTCCATAAAATAGATGTGAATTATAGGTTAAAAAAAAAAGTGTAACATGACAAGTTTTGTATTTAACAAGTTTGTTTTTACTTTCTTTTCTTTAATATTTGAATATAGAAATGAATGCATGCATGTCTTGACAAATAGACGTAATAATATCATTTTTTTACTATGATGAAATAATCAAACAATTATAAAACATGTTACACAAATGGAAAGGAACAATTAAAACGTTACACGTGTCCAATTTGCATTCTAGTGATTGGTTTAGTTTTGGTGTTGGAATTATCAATGGCGACGGATCAGTGAAAATCACTATAATCTGTTTTCTAGTAGTCTTCGTCGTCCCTCCATAAAGTAAGTCTTGGGACCATGTTGAATATGAATCTGTGGTTTGGAGAAAAAAGTTTGATAAAGTTGCTTTTTAATTTTTTTTTTCAATCTTATCTTGTTGTGTCTGATCAGAAAATGTGAGATAGAGTGAGAGTCTGTCCAGTGAGAGAGAGAGAGCTTGGTCTTTTGTAGAACACTAGGATCACATTATTTTCCAATGTGATCCTACAAAAGGAAAAAATGAAATTAAAATGTACCATTTTCTCATGAAACTATCTGTCATGAGACAATTTTCTACGAGTGTGGACTATTTTTCAATTATCTATGGTATTATGTTTATCCTTGTCAATATTATCCTACAAAATGGAAAAAAATAAAATGAAAATGTACTAAAATAAGATAATTTTTTTTTGAAAATATTCAAACCAGTGATGGAGCTAATGAAGGCCTAGGAGAACACGTGCCCCCTGCCCTGGCCCCGCCCTTTATAATATTTGTGCTAATTTTATTTATTTATTTATTTTTTCATGTATATGAGAAATTTTAAACAATGTGCCCTCTTAAATTTTGTGGTTTCTAAAATTATTTCTTATTTTCTTTTTTATTCTTTAAATTCTCTAAATTTCCTTAAAAGAAAAGGTTAAATTTTTCTTACTCAATTGAAACTCTTAGCTCCCACGGGCTTGGATGAGTTGGTAAGGTGAGGGCTTTGGTTATCACTCGCCAGGGTTCGAGCCTTCCCACCTCTTTTATTACTCTCGACTTACTTTGCTGACGTCGGCAGTTTTACTTGATAGCTACAAATCCAAAGGGCAAGTGGTTGTGAGGGTTCCCAATATATATATATATATATATTGAAACTCTTAACTTTTTCCTTTTAAAGTTTCCTCATTTGCTTTCCTTTTTCCTTTTCTACTTCTACTTCTTAAAATTCTTTTTTTCTTTTTTACTGTACATATTTGAATAATTTTCTACTTCTTTTGTATTTTATATTTGTTATGTTATATATAAATCTAGACAATACTTAGATCATCACTAGTGAGAATTTATAATATCTTAAACATATCAAAAAAATAAAGAAAGAGAAAATAAACGAGATCCTACCCGAATAAAATTGTAATGAACTGGTCATTTTCCTTCCTTTTTTTTTTTCTCAAATTTTATGGATATTTTTTTCCGTTAATGTTTCTTTTCCGAGTTCGGTTTCTTGTCACTCGGTGTCGTCTCGAGTGCTCGGGAATAGTTCCCGAGACTCTTTCCTTTAAATTGACAACTTCCTTAAAGGATCGCGTCATTTCCACATTTTCATTTTTTAGACACTATTCACTTTTCCTTTTTTTCACGTTTGTCACTTTTTGGCACAACCTCACTTTTTGTGCTCGGAGTTGATTTTTGACTTCACGAGTTTTCATTCCATTTGATTTCCTCGAAACGCGTAGTTTTACTTTTGGAGAAAAGCTTGTCGGTTGTTCCTTTTTTCCGTAGGGACGTGGATGAAAGGATTCTTTAGAAATATTTATGTTTATTGGGGTATTTTTCATAAATATTTTTTGAAGATATTTTATTTTGGGGGGTTTTTAAGAAAATATCTTTTTCATTCTGGATAGTTTTGCAGTTATCCTTTCTTGGAGGGGCCATTGTGCAATTAACGAAAGTTATTGTAAAATGCCTTATTTTGAGCTTGGATCCTCGTCCAGGATTCATTTTCACATTTTGTCGAGTCGGGTACTCTTAGAATTTCCTTCTGGTCGTTTTCCTCAGTTTTTGGGTTTTCGGCCCTAGTTGCCGCCGAACTTGTTCAGGGCATATCTCTCTGCACGGAGCTCGATTTTCGACGCCATTTCTTCCGTTGTTCATTTTTTTTTTTCTTTCATTTCGGTTCTTTTTTATTCACGGTATTTTTACCGTTTGAGCGCGTCTGCGCAAATTTCATTTTATCAGACCCGACGGGATCCGTTCAGGACACTTTTTGAGATTTTCTATAAATAAGGGGTTTGGAAATTAAATTATTTCATTTCCTCTTCTTCTACACTGTTGCAGATCAGATTCTACAGCTCTTCCATGGCTGCCACCCTTCTTTTCCCAAATCAATCTCCTTCTCTCTTGAATTTTGCCGTAATTCCTTAGGCTTTATCGTAGGCCTTGGTGAGGCGGTCGTTTCCCCTCTATTAGAAGCCAATTCTGACCATTTTTGAGTTCGGGTTTGGATTTTGGTGGTACCTCAAGGGTGATAGTTGTTTCCCTCGTTGTCCCCGACATAACCCCGAAGTATCGTCGAATTCGGAACGGTTTCCTTTAGGTGGCTTTTGAGATTTTCATCTCAAATTGAGGTAGGAGATGCTTTAGGGTTATATATGTGTTGTATTGAATGTTTTTCATACCTATACAACTTGTATGCATGCCTTTATATTAATTTTAGAATTTAATTTAATTATTTTTTATGTATAAGATTTAATTCTCATAGTTGTATACAGCTTGGAATTAAATTGTGACATGTTATTAAATTAGGCTTTGATATGTTCATTAACATATATTAAATTGAGAGTATTTGAATAAGTATTGAAACTTTTATTTAATTATTTTCTTGAATGAAAATTTACTTCCATGATTTTAACTAGTATAGAATCAACTTGTAATGTGATATTAAAATAGCCCTTGGTATATTCTTTAATATATTTAAATTTGAAGACATTTGAAATTGTTTTAAAATCTAGAGAAAATTAACTAATTAGATTAATTAATTTTTTTTAAGTGTTCATTTTACTTAATTGAATTTTTGATTTGATATTGTTGATGAGCTTGGCATGTTCTATCATATATATTAAATAGAGAATAGTTGGATAAGTTTTGAGACTTTTATTTAATTATTTTCTTTGTATGAAATTTAATTCATATGGTTGTATCTAGCATAGAATGAACTTGTAATATGATATTGAATTAGACCTTGACATTACCATTGACATATCTTATTTGTAGAATTTTTGGAGTTGCTTTATAATTTTGAGAATTTAATTATTTAAATTAATTAAATTACCTTTTTATACTTCCATTGAGGTAATTATGCATTGATGTTGAATTCTTGCCTAATTTATAATTTAGAACTTGTTATATGATTACATGATAGTATTCCATGAGTTGAAGTTATTATTTAATTTGTTAGTACACACGTTTACTTATATGACATCTAATATGCCATTGTAGCTTGAATTTGATGTACACAAATGTGTACTACTTAAAAATACCACTTATAACAATAGCACATTCATCATTGTAGATTAATGCTATAGTAGGGGATTGTCGAACCACAAGGATTACTAGTTTATGGTAAACAGATTGTAAAATTACTTCCTAATTTAATAACACAGATGATAATTCAATTGGTTTGTCACTTAACCTACGAATTAAAATTTCATAAAACGGTAAATAATGTGATTAGAATGGATTGAACTTATAAAGAGAAGGCTAAGGAATTGATTTGACCTCAACCTCATAAACATGTTAAACTTGTATTTAACTTGGGGATAGACAATTATATATATAAAATGATGTGTAGAAGTACAAAACTACCACAACATCATCAAAAATATCATACATTTAGGACTAAGCATAACCCCTCGTTGGTTAGCATGGTTCATCCACCTAAACTAAGTTATGGTATGAACCATCTTCCCTAGGCATAGCCTATCAAGGTCCTTTAATGGTATGTTGCAGCACATAAAATCAATTAAATATCATAAATTATCTTCAGTTGGTATGGACCTTCCACCTAACTACATTAATTTAAAGGTGTAGCATGGTCTATCTTCCTTAAGCATAACCTATATAAATACTCAGTTACATGCCAATATAACCATTCCATAAATTCTTTCCCATTGTCACTATAGGAAATCAAGTGTAATATTTGTATCAATGTGATTTTTAAGACAAGATAACAAATCAACACAAATATATATTCGAATGATAATTACATACATCAATTCAATGGAAAGTACATTAATTCAATGCAAATACTTCTAATTTATGAAAATGAATATATACAATAAAAATACCCGAATTAAAATACAAATCAACATATGTTTACTTGGTTTAGGTTACATCAACTCCCTAGAAAGGGATTTAGCCTCTCATGGATATGGCATCAACTTCCAGGATCGAAGAAGAGAAAGAAATCTCTCTTCTCACCATTGTTGCAAAAATCAGCCAAGAACCCTAAGAAAATCCTCCTTCCCACAATATATCTTTTCAAAACAAAAAAAAACTAAATGACTTCATCCAAGCCTTTGCCCCTCCTTTATCCTAACATGAGTTTCCAAATAAAAGAATTCGGTCAAAATTTGAATTTCCGCTCAAGATAGAAAAAAATTGGACTTAATTCAAATGGGGGCTCGTAGCCTTGCATCCAGACTCGAAGAATGGCGTCCGGACATGAGGTCCTGATGGTTTGGCATCCGGACGCCAAATGCAGCATCCGGACGCGAGGTACTGAAAGGTTGGTGTCCGAACGCGAAGCATGCTTCTTTGGCTTCTTCTTCTTTCTTTAGCTCTGATTGCATCCATCGCCTATTCAGGTCATTTCTCCTTGAAAATCACTTGATATGTAGGCCTGATATGACTTGTGCTCCAAAAACCCTTAAAACCTTATTCTTATTCCTTTTTAGCAATAAGACTTGCAAAGACACAAAAACATAAAAATGCAGTTAATCTATATTCAAAGATCAAATAATGGATTTAACTAATGCAATTAAGGGCGCTTAAATATGTAATATTTGACACTTATTAGACCCCCAAATTTACATTTTTCTAGTCCCTTAGCAAAACAAAATTGAACCACAGACTTCTCCTCTTTCGTGGAAGTGACGATTACATTTAGCATATGCAACAAGCCTTTTAAACCCCTAGGTATCCCTAGAGGACGAGTGAAGTCTCGTGAGGGTTTACCAAAAATGATATCTGCAAACACTAAGCAACAAGGCTCATTCTAGTATAAATTGAAACATATGACTTTGGGGAAAGACTCTATCAAGAAGACTACAACAAGTATGCATACAATGACATCTCAAAACAATATTCAATTCCCAACATTCATGCATCAACAAACTAGTCCACATACATGATCTTCAACATCTCATTTATAATAGAATTTCATCTCAAGATCCTTCAAAGTGAACCGAAATTTCATTTTCTTTTAAAATGCACTTTTATCCCTTTTATGGCTCATTCAATATTTTCCCATCCTTAATCTATCTTTTGAAATCATTATCCAAGGCAAGCATTTATTTGAACACATTTTGTGTTGTTTTATTTTTTATTTTTTATTTTATTTTTTAATGTGTATGACCATGTGCAATGTCTAAGTTCCTTAAGCTCTCTAATCACCCCATGTAACAAGCGTTGATCCAATGACTCCTAAACTAGATGGTCTTAGGGCGTTAAGTGTAAAGACACTCCTAAGGGTGTAATGACTTGGAATGGCTAGGCTACGAACTCAAACTAATCATACATCTTACATTCTTTCCTTGTCTTCCTTTTTAATCAGTTGACATGTTGAAAGAATGCAGTTTTATTCAATTTTTTTTTTTTTTTTTTTTTTTCCAAATGCCAAGGATTATTTCTTTCATCCGACCTACCAATTCAGGAAGTCAATTAAGTAAAACCACAAGGAAGGGAATGCAATTTTCGATGTGCTCAATGTGCATTGTGAGGTCAAGTAGAGATGAAAGACTCCAAAATAAAACATTTAAATCATTCAATGGACCTTTTTCATTTGAACAATTATGCCAGCAACTTTCAATCATTCCTTGATATCCTATATAAGCATACAAGTTGTACTAATCACATAAATTCTCTTCCAAACTTAGTTCCAATAACACCAAAAATCATTTACCTAACCATACAATTTTATTTTTTATTTTTACTTTTTTATTATTATTATTTTTTTAACAACAATTTAACTATAAATAAATAATTCAACTATACTCAACAATGACAATCTTCCTGTGAATAGCAACTCTCAACACCCCTAAACTTAAATGATACATTGTTCTCAATGTATGAAAACAAGTATAGAAATTAAGCATGCAAAGAAGTTCAAACAGAGAGAAACTACCAAGTGCGAGATAATAATCCAGTGCAACCAGTCGCATTGAAAAAGCTAAATTTCTTCCCCCAAACTTGGACCTGATAATCTGTTCACAAAAACTGGATACCAAGCATAAAAGTATAGACATATATAAAGATATAAAATGAAGTAATATGTCATGCTTTATTCAAAACCGGGAAAGAAAACCAAAATATGTGCACATCAAAAAGTGCACCCACAATTGTCATGCCAAACACGGCCCAAATCCTAACAATATTCAAAACACACAAAGCATAAATAA
The DNA here is from genome assembly GCF_030987335.1 of Cornus florida. Lineage (NCBI taxonomy): Eukaryota > Viridiplantae > Streptophyta > Magnoliopsida > Cornales > Cornaceae > Cornus > Cornus florida. The sequence continues at coordinate 50,955,358 of NW_026775574.1, read as the reverse complement.
ATAGCATGAACTATAAAAACTAAAGAGTAACACAATGCTCAATCCTCCATAAATGTGGAAGAAGATAGACCCGGACCGGCACCACCACAGTCAATAAGTGACTACATCATTGCCTGCAGAAGCTTCTGTCCTTCTCTTGTCTCTTTACGAAAATCTGTAAGAGTGCCCTCCATAGTACCGACCTGTAGTTGAAGAGTGTCAAGCCGGGTGCTAAGAGAGTTATACTCTGCCCTAGTCATTGCAGGTGGCATTAGACCAACAGGTGCAGGGTCATCATGCTCAGCCTCCAAAGGAATATTCACATCACCCCAATTGAACTCATCACCAATTCGTAGCTGTCTACCCTTTTTCAATTGAGAACGACTCTTCTTCCATTCAGTGAGATTACAATGGTACACATCCTCCAATTTCTCCTCACTTTAGCGCACCTTGAGTCCTTTTTTCTTTAGCATTTTTGTGATCAAATAAGGAAATGGAAATGCCCATGTCAAAGCATTATCCACTTGCTTCACAATGAGTTCATGATAAAGTTTTAGAATTTGATCCCAAATTAACTGTGGAACACAGAACCAATAACCTCTTTCCACAGCATAGAGGGTAGTCAGAAAAACACCTTTCATTCTGAATACCTAGCAACTGAAAAAACATTCTGATTAAGGATAGAATCTAAGAACCAAATCCGACACGGAATGTATGACTTGTTGGTGCTCATTGTGCGACGACGTGTGAAGCTGTTGTGATAAATTTCACGCACAATGTCCGGTAAAGTAATTATGTCCGAATAAATGCCATAAATATGATCATCCTCATCATTTAATGCAGAAGTCATAAGAACATCCCAAGCTGTGGCAATGTCATTGATGGTAAATACGAAAGGCGCACCATCAATTGTTCTTTGTATCACGTCTGGCTCGGCGCAGGAGTGTGACATGTTGGCATAGAATTGCCGGACGCTCCGCGGAAGGAAGACACTAGCACATGGCTTAAATAAAGCAGCAAGATCATGATTTCGCAATTCTAAAACAGACCAAGCCGTTTCTGGATGGTCTTGAAATTCATGCTTAATTGTGAATTCGGTTTCATATGCAATGGGCCAGTCAGTCTAATTTGGGGTATGATTGTCCTCAGAAGATCCCTCGGATGTGTGAGGGCGCTTAGAAATGGAGTAAGAGGCGATGTGAGTGATTGAAGTTGGTTCAGGACTTTTGTCGAACACGTGGTGTGCAAGACTGAAAAGTAAAGAACACTTGGGATGATTAGATTATTTGAATCCGACAAGCATGAATCTAGAATCAAATCACAACAATTCCTCACCTAAGAAATCATTTGCCTACAAAATCAAGTTCTCATCTCTATAAAATAATCAATAGTTGAAAAATAGAAGAGAGAAGAGAAAAGAACTTACCTTAATTTGGAGTTTGAAACTTTGCCCTCCTTGATTGAAAGATGATGATGGAAGAGGATGATTAAAGATGATGATTTGATGAAAAATGGATATTGAGAGTGAAATATGATTTTGAGATTGTGAGATGGTGTGGGAAAGTAGGGTTAGGAGTTGGGAGGTGTAGGTTGTGAATAAGGAATGAAGGAGTAAAGCTTATAAAATCCCGAGCTGGGCTCGGGTTGGCTTTATGGGTTTTCGTGTCTGGACGCGAAACATGGCATCCAAACACGGACTGTAGCGGGGCTCTTGATGAGTTATTTTTGCACACAGGGGCCTGATGGTGATAGAATGGTGACCCGACACCGGTTATGGCATCCAGATGCGAGTAGCAGTAGGAGCTGGCGTCCGGACGCCGGTGGTGGCATTTGGACGCGAGTGCTTCTAGGTAGTGGCGTCCGGATGCAAGAAATGACATCCGGATATGGGGTGCTTCCAGGTGTTAGCGTCCGGATGCAAGATCCTTCAATTGCTTTAATGAATTGGTGATAAAAAAAAGGCCCAAAAATGTTACCAAACCTTTGTATGACTATAGAAACCCACTATGGCCACTTAAATGGACATGTAAATGATTCTTAAAGAATGCAAAGCGGAAATTCAATTCAACTATTTAGAAAGAATTTTCATTCATGGTAACAAGTATAGAAGGAAGCTTAGAATGGAAAGAATTTGCTTCCTTGAAGTGCTAAATTTAATGTCGATAGCTAGACGAAATGGGAATCTTTTTAGTCTGTATAAATTGGATCTGTCAAGATGATGGAATCCATATATCCGACTGGGACTAGGTTGTCAATGTAAGGCTTAAGCCGCTGACCATTGACCTTAAAAAGATTCTCATTCTTCGGGTCTTGCAGCTCAACTTCACCATAAGAGAATACAGAAATGATTAGAAAAAGGACCTTCCCAGCGTGAACTGATGAGGGCTAAAAAGTGCGCATTTAAACCCCTTAAGCTTAGGTACTCTAGAACCTTTACCTATCTTATTTTTCCGTTTTAGATTGATTTCGTGTTATTTCCGTTTTCAGGTACTTATCCCCAAAATAAGCTAACTCAGGTAAATAAGAGCAGAATTGAAGCAATCTTAAGATGAATCAAAGAAAGGAGCAAAGTGGGAGCAAAAGGAAGCAAAGGGTGGAAATTCAGCAAGTTCGATCGATCAGGGAATCTCTTTGATCGATCCAACATTGATCGATTTCAGCACTTCAAGATGGATCCAAGCTATTTTATCCTTATCCAAAGATCCCACAAAGTTCGAAAATGTAAAATGGAGTCAAATGACCATTTGGCCCTTGGCCACACTTCATACAAGATTAAAAAGACCCTATAAAAGAATGAAAATGGAATTACCACACCAGATGCAACCATGGTGAAGCAATGACTTGCGATTTTTCAAGATTTTCACAATATTTCATGAAGTTAAAAAGTACATAGAATACAATATAATGGTCATTGGCCTCCGGCCTCATCTCATACACATCAAATACATTGAAAGGAGTGTACTTAAGTATACATTACATACATGGAATCAAATATACATATTTTGACATATAACTCTACAAAATGACATTTAATGCAAACATTTGCATGAAATGAAAACTTGAAAGCTACACGACATCCAAGGAATGCTAGGCGTCACGAACCAAGTCTTTGTACCTAAAATATATCCCAGTATCGTAGGGGTGAGTAACATAAAGCTACTTGTAGGAGATGAGCATGCATCAACCTAGCATTTTACAAATTTATCACCTTAAGGTGAAATATGTTAAAGGGGCTCATGCCACCTAACGTCTATGTCCAAGTGAGACTCAGGGAGCATCCTAAGCTACCTTAGAGTCTAAGCAACAAGAATCATGATATACATACGTGTATGAAACGAATCATGGTTGGGATAATCCAAAGAACACGACAAGAAGGATGCTTGAGCATAGATTAACATAAATTGCATTTTCTATACAATTGAACTAGGTCTAGAGTAATCCATACAACATAACAAAAGCATATTTGAATACAAGTTAACAAGAATCACATTATCCATGCAATTCAATAACAAAAGAGCATGTTATACAATGCAACAAGGTTTAAGTTCTCAAAGCCATCAACTTAGAATCTAAAGCACAAAATAACAGTAGTGGTTCATGCCACCTAACGTCTATGTTATAAATGAATCAATAGGATCAATCCTAAGCTTTATTAGAACGTCAAAACACGATTTTCAATATCGATGCAATTTAACCAACATTGGAACTTCCAATACAACGCATAAAGCACAATTTCGCAAAGTTAACATCCTGTAACTTAAAATGGAACGACAAATAAGAAACAACAAGTTACAACATCATCTAGTTATCAACTTGAAAATGAAATGCGAAATCAAACAAAGTGGATACTCGGACGTCACGCCGGATCAAATCGACAACATAGTTACTTTAGGGCTACTAGCTCATGGGTAACCTCCCTATGTGCGCACTAGACTATATAGAGGGACTATCCCCCGTACTAGAACCACGTCCTACCATAGCCAAACAACGACATCCCCAAGTTTCCAAAATCAACAAGTTGTGCAACAACGCATATATCAACAGAAATATGTAAGATAATCAACTATCTACCAAGCACAACCAAATTTAGAAACCTATACAATACATGCTCTAAGTCTACAAATAATATGATATGATGAATGTCGAATCTTCAGTGTGCGATTCATTACACGCTATGCATGAATGATGTTAAATACGAAATGTGCAAATCATTACACAAGGCAACAATATATTCAATAAGGAAAACATATTCTCTTGAGTATAAACATAGCAACTATGTTATCCAATGCTCAAAACATAACCAAATGAATATACAACAAGTCCATGTCCAGGATTTTGATATAGAAACGACTTTCAAACACAATTAAATCCATGGCTCAATTCGATAGAATTTAATTAAATAAAAATAATTAAATTCCCTAGATTCTAATTCAATTGCAAATAACCTCAAATTAATACATATTAAAGAACATGGCATGGTCATCACCTATATCCATTGTAAAACTCAATTAAGTTATTGGAACAACAAAGTAGAACTCTAATTAAATCATGCTAATTTAATTACCAAGGTTCTAAAGCAACTTCAAATGGTCCACAATTAATATATACTAGTAAACAAGTCATGGCCAATACAAATATCAAGTTAAAATCTTAATTAAGCTAATGGGACCACAAAATAGATTTTAATTAATTCTTTTAATTAAAATCTCTAGATTTTCAATCTTAACCAAATGCTCTCAATTTAACATATCTTAGAGAACATGCCAAGGACTAATGTAATATCACATTACAAGCTTATTTCATGCAAGTTATACCTATGTAAATTAAACTTTCACTAAAGTTAAATATAAAATAAATGTTGCAATTCTCATACAATTAATCCCAATTTAATATATGTGAACAATCACACCAAAGCTTAATTTTCTAGCATGCCATAATTCAATTCCAAGTTGTAGATCACCATGAGGATTAAATCTTAAACATGAAATTTAATTAAATAAAAGGTTTCAAAACCTAACCGAATATTCTAAATCAAATATATGTGAAGCTATATGGCATGTAAATCAAGAATATCAAGTCGGAATTCAAATAGAGTGAATAGTGCACTCGGGGCAAATTAATTAATTAAATTAATTAATAATTACTAATTTTCAAAACAGCTCCAATTACTTTCAAATTCAACTATGTTGGAAAGCATGCTAAGGCCTAATTTAATATGCTAACACGTATTAATTTCAAACTAGTTAAGGCCATGTGAATTAATCTTTCACCTAAGATAAATATTAAATAAAATCTTTAATACTTATTCAAATGTTTCAATTTTAATACACGACAATGAGCATATAAAGGGGCAATATAAAATTATGCTATATGTTTAAACCAAGTCATGAGCAACCGGGAAAATTAGATCCCGTACAGGAAAAATAAATAATAAAATCTCTAGATTTTATATTTAATCATGCAAACAAGTAGTATAAGCATCACAAGCATGCTATATAACAAGAATTTAAACCTAGAACATCCCCTACCTCAATTTGAGATGAAAATCCCAAAGGCCCACCAAAATAAAAGTGCTCCGAATTCAACGATACGGAGAGGTTTTGTCGGGGACAACACCGTGAACAAGAATCCGCAAGAAGCCCCATGAAAATCTCAACTTGACTCCAAACCTGAACTCAAAAAATCGTCGGAAATGAATTCTAATAAGGGCAAAAGGTAGAGCACGTCGAGGGAAGCAATAAATGCTAAGGCCGAAGGATTTCTACCAAGGAAATCAAGTGGAGGAGAAGAAAGAGTGAAGGCAGCCCCTTGGGCTCCCATGGCTGCCAGCCAAGGGGAGGAAGAAGGTCTGAAAATCTGATTTTAAAAATTAGGGCAACCTATTTATAGAAATCTCAAAAAGTGCTTCGAAAGGGCCCCGCCGGGTCCGGAGAAGTGGATTTTGAGCAAACGCGCTCAAACGGCAAAACTCCATGAACAAAAAAAGATTTAAAATAAGAAAATATGAACAACGGAAGAAACGGCGTCAAAAACTGAGTCCCGAGTAGAGAGTTATGCCCCGAACAAGTTCCGTAGCAACCGGGTCCAGAAACTCTGAAACTAGGGAAATATGATAAGAAGGAAATTCCAAGAGTCCATGACTCGACGAAATGTGAAAATGAATCCCGTATGAGGATCCAGGCTCCAGACGAGGCATTTTGCAATAACTTTTGTTAATTGCACAATGGCCCCTACAAGAAGGGTTAACTGAGAAACCGCCCCAGAATGAAAATATCTTCCAAAAGATATTTTCTTAGATACCCCTGAAATAAAATATCTTCAAAAGATATTTACGAAAAACACCCTAAGAAAAGAAAAAGATTATGAAGAATTGTGCATCTACGCCCCTATGGACACCAGGAGCAACTAGAGTACTTTCTTGCAAAAGTGAAGATACGTATTTCACGGAAACCACTCAAGATGAAGGAACGTGAAGTCAAGAAGTGAGGCTGTGCCAACAATGTGACAAACGGGGAAAAGATAGAATAGGGAAAAAGATGAAACAGGGAAAAGGACGAAAGGCGCATAGTGTCCGAAAAGTAAAAATGAGAAAATGACTTGGTCCTCAAAGGAAGTTGTGAATTCACATGAAAGAGTCTTAGAAACCAATTTTGAGCACTCGAGATGACACTAAACGACACGAAACAGAGCTCAGAAAAGAAAATTAAATGAAAAAAATTCATTCGTAAAATTTCAAGAAAAAGGAAAGGGAGGCAAATGACCGGGTCATTACATGGATGGTGTCCTCCAACCCTCAAGGGTAAACTCCATGGAAGAAATTGCTCCTCTTCTTGGTGGATGGAAGAACTCCAAGCTTTGTGTCTTTAGCCTCCTCCCTTATTTGCTTACTCACTAAGTATATGAAATTGTGCCCAAAATCTTCCTATCTAGCCTCCTTCTCAAAAAGGTGCCTCTTATTCCTTATATAAGTAGGTTAAAGTGTCACCCTAATGGTCTGGGCTCGCACTCCAACATTCCTCTAATGATTGGCTATGAGACAACTTTCAATAAGCTGGATTTTGTCCTTTTTTGCACTTGGGAAAGTTCGATTGATCGAACCTTGTCTTTGATCGATCGAACATGGCTGAGATCTATCGAATTAAGGCTGGATTGATCCTCTATGGCAGCGCCTTTTTGGGTAAGGACAAATCTAAGATATTTTTGAAATATTTTTAGGAAAGAGACAAAAGTGGTAGGCGTGGTGGTACAACTGGATAAGATGGAATTTTTTCGATCGATCTAAATAAAGTTGGATTGATCGAACTTTGTTAGATCTTTGGATAAGGACAAAATAGCTTAGATCCATCTTGAAGTGTTGAAATCGATTAATGTTGGATCGATCGAAGAAATTCCCTGATCGATTGAACTTGCTGAATTTCCACCCTTTGCTTCCTTTTGCTCCTACTTTGCTCATTTCTTTGATTTATCTCAAGATTGCTTCAATTATGCTCTTATTTGTCTGAGTTAGCTTATTTTAGGGATAAGTACCTGAAAATGGAAATTGATAGGGAAAAATATAAACCTACCCTACCCTCGATAAGATTGATTAGATTTCATTATCAAGGATAATGAAATCTGACGTGGTTCAATAGGTAAGAATAATCCTATTATAACTGGAGGAGGTCAAAAGGATTAAATCATATCCTGACAAATCTGGCAACAAATCTCTTATGATTTTGCACAAGCGGAAGATAAGATCAACCATCGACATCGGCGGAGCGATTTTGATTCCAATCAACAGCCATAAATAGGGCACCAAGCCATTAAAGAAGGGACGACGTAAAAAAAAAACTATTATTAATCCCTGCCTTCTTTTTAGACCTCCGTGAGTAATTTGATCGTTGGAGAGCTCTTGGCAGGCACCACACCGGTGCCGTCAAGGTTCATCGATCTTCTCCTCTCTTCCATGCAGGAAAACGGTATCGTATCGGACTGCGCGAATTTCAGCCTCAACAGTTGGCGCCGTCTGTGGGAACGATGATTCCCTTGAATCAATTAATTACCCGGGCTGAGTGAATCTCGTAATCCGTATCGTCGTACTATAAGGGATAGTAATTGAGTGTCCTGTATTACAAGGACCCGGGCTGAGTGAATCCCGTAATCCGTATCCCCGTACTATAAGGGATAGTAAATGAGTGTCATGTATTACAAGGACCCGAGCTGAGAGAATCCTGTAATCCGTATCCCCGTACTATAAGGGAATAGTAAATGAGTGTCCTGTATTACAAGGACCTGGGCTGAATGAATCCCGTCATCCATATCCCCGGACTATAGGGGATAAGTATCTTGTATTATCAGGACCCGGGCTGAATGAATCCTGTAATCCATATCCCTATAATATAAGGGATAATAAATGAATGTCCTGTACTACAAGGACCCAGGTTGGATGAATCCCGTAATTAATATCCCCTTAAAATAAGGGATAGTAAATAAAAATCCTTTATTAAAGAGGTGAGTTAAGTAAAACTCGTAAAGTTCAATTCCCTTACTAAAGGGACGAGCTGAGTAAAACTAGTAAAGTTCAATTCCCTTATTAAGGAGTGAAACTCATACAATTTATTCCCTTATCAAAGGAAGAATACTGTTCCCTCGGGTGCCAAAAAAAAAATTCCTGAGTTACTATTCACATGAATAATGCCCACGAGAATAGTACCCACGGGTACTGTTCACAGGGGTATTAAAAAAAAAAAAAATTCCTGAGTTATTATTCACGTGAATAGTGCCCGCAGGTACTGTTTATAAGGGTATTAAAAAAAAAGTTCCTGAGTTACTATTCACATGAATAGTACCCGCGGGTACTGTTCATAGGGGTTGGAAAAAAAATCCTGAGTTACTATTCACGTGAATAGTACCCGCAGGTACTGTTCACAGGGGTTGGAAAAATAAAAATAAATAAATAAATAAAATAAAATTTATTTATTACATTCCCAAAGCTAGACGTGCAAGCTTGGGAATGGGGGGCAACTGATAGGGAAAAATATAAACCTACCCTACCCTCGATAAGATTGATTAGATTTCACTATCACGGATAATGAAATCTGACGTGGTTCAACAGGTAAGAATAATCCTATTATAATTGGAGGAGGTCAAAAGGATTAAATCATATCCCGACAAATCTGGCAACAAATCTCCTATGATTTTGCACAAGCGGAAGATAAGATCAACCATCGGCATCAGCGGAACGATTTTGATTCCAATCGACAACCATAAATAGGGCACCAAGCCATTAAAGAAGGGACGACGTAAAAAAAAAAACTATTATTAATCCCTGCCCTCTTTTTAGACCTCCGTGACTAATTTGATTGTCGGAGAGCTCTTGGCAGGCACCACACCGGTGCCGTCAAGGTTCATCGATCTTCTCCTCTCTTCCTTGCAGGAAAACGGTATCGTATCGGACTGCGCGAATTTTAGCCTCAACAGAAATAACATGAAATCAATCTAAAGCGGGAAAATAAGATAGATAAAGGTTCTAGAATACCTAAGCTTAAGGGGTTTAAATGCGCACTTTTCAGTACTCATCACACCCCCAAACTTAAATATTGTTAGTCCTTAGCAATAAACTAGAATATAAAGGAATGAAATGAACAACTATACAAGTATGAACTAGAAAGCAATAAAAAGATAACGCCACTTTCGTAGGGAACACGATTGCACTTAACACATGCAACAAGGCTTTTAAACCCCTAGGTTACCCCTAGTAGACGAGTGAAGTCTCTTGAAGGTTTCCAGAAATGATACCCACAAACATTAAGCTCATTCTTTCAAAAGAGGCACCAATATTGCAAACAAGCATTGTGAGAAAACTACTTCAAGTATGCAATTTTTCAACCATTTCCAAGCAATCTCCCAAAATTTTAACATCAAGCAAACAAATATAGTCCTCCACAAATCAAGACAATGATCATGCAAATCAAAACAACTCTAAAATCATTTTTGAGTGGACTGGCATCAAGTATGTTGTTATCTTAGCCAACAAAGGAAATGATCACATCCTTACCCTCAAACTAGCACACAAATCTAGTACTGATCATCAAGACAAATAGTGGACCTTTTATTAAAGCTTTATTGTTCTAGGTGCACTTATTCTTTTCACTTAATTTTTTATTTTTTTAAATTTTTTTATATTAAAAATAATTAAAAATTAAAACTATTTTTGAATTTTGAAAAATTAAAATTTAAAAATAAAAAATTTAAAATTTAGAAATTTAAAATTTAAAATCAAAAATGTTTTTGGATTTTGTTTGGAAAATAAAAATAAAAATAAAATTAAAATTAAAAATGGAAAATTTGAAAATTTTTAATTTTTTCAAAAACAAAATAAAAATAAAATAAAATAAACAAAAATCAAAGTCAAAGTCAAAATGATGGATCAAAGAATAGAGATTGATCTCCCCAAGATCGATCTCAGAAAGACTTAGATCGATCGAACATGCAAATCTTGCAGAAATGTTTGAACGATGGGACAGAGAGGCCTTTGGATGCAGGTGGATGTAGGTTCAAAATTTTTCTAAGTGTGAAAACTGCAGATCGATCGAAGAGAAGGTTCGATCGATCTTGATAGACTCAGATCGATCTAAAATGAAAATCGATCGATGCACAGAGAGATGAAATATGCAGGTTTTCTTCGAATGATTGGACAAAGAGGTAATTGGATGCAGGTTGGATGCAGGTAGGAAGTTCGATCGATCTAATCTCCTTAGAGATCGATCGAACAGGAACAAAATGTCCATTTTCAACATGAAAGTGCATGCAATCCTAATCACAAGTCCCAGCAATACATATGAACCTAAAGCAAATATCTAGACTTCGCAAGAAATGAAATTTAAAATAGCAATGAGGGAGGAATAGGGTTGTGACACCCTACGAAATGCACTAGTCTTTAACGTCTCTAGCAAGACACTGGGCTCTTTTACCCTACAGGGTGATATGTGCTTTGAACTCCATCCAACAAATGGTTCTCTAAAGAACTTATTGGATTTAGCTCAAAAGAACTTGTTGGTCCTTTTTCAATGTGATCTTTGGGCTTTCATGCCCTTTTAAAACAAGATTTTGAAATTACATACTTTGGTTTCAAGGTTGAAGATGAACTTTTTGAAATTTTGGTTTCACACAAAAACTCTATTCCTTCACATTCATGGTCATGACATTTCTTTACAACATTCACTTCTTCATGCTTGCCAAATGAATTGGGGGTTAGATTGAAAATATTCAACTTCACCTTCATGTGGCCAAATAAAATTTTCATTATCCCCGTCCTACAATTAATGTTAGCATTTGTGGTTGCCAAGAAAGGACGGCCAAGGATAACCGGAATTTAGCTCTTAGGATTTAGAACCGGTTCCATGTTAATGACAATGAAATCAACGGGAAAGAAGAATTTATCAATCTTGATCAATACGTCCTCAATGATACCCCTGGGCTTTTTGATTGATCGGTCAACAAGTTGTAAAACTACCGACGTTGGTTTCAAGTCTCTTAAGCCTAATTTGACATATACCGAGTATGGAAGAAGGTTAACACTTGCTCCCAAATCAAGGAGAGCCTGATTAATGACATGGTCACCAATGATGCATGAAGTGGTAGGTGAACCGGGGTCCTTAAACTTTGGAAGAGTGTTATGTTACAAAATTTAGCTTACTTGCTCGGTTAAGACCACTTTTCTAGGTGCTTGGCTTTTGTTCTTTCTTTTTTGGGTGCATAAGTCTTTTAGGAAATTGGCATAAGCTGGAATTTGCTTAATTGCATCCAAAAGTGGAAGATTAACTTTCACTTGCCTAAACCCATCCATAATTTCATTAGTCTTGGCCTTTTGCTTGTTAATAGAAATGGATCCTTTTAAGGCATTCGAAAATGGAGCTTTTGGTTTTCAAAATTTTTCTTTGAAGTCTTTTCAACACAAGAGGTTTTGAAATCATTTCGCAAATCACTTTTCTTCAAATCACTTTTAAAATCGCTTTTCAACACATTCTCATTTGAAAGATCATGCATATGCAATTAAGGAGGAATATGATGTGAAACGGGACGAGTGTCAACTTGTGGTTGCACCGGTTCACTCTCTTCATTGGACATACCCACTTGGTTGTCCATAATCTTCCCACTTCTCAAGGTCGCATTGACATGCTCTATTGTGTGACCTTCCGATGAGGAATGAGTCTCCACAACGTATTGTTGCTTTGGTGGGGCATTCATAGGCATTTTTCCCTTCTCTCTCGCATTTAAAGTGCTAGCTATTTGCCCTACTTGGGTTTCTAGCTTTGCAATGGATTGAGAGTGAGAATGAAGCAATTGTGTGTTCGCCTCTAGAGTGCCTAAACCGGTCAAAACTTTCTCCTCAAAAGCGGGACTCCTAGAATTTCCTTGAGAATATGATTGATTGGGAAAATGAGAATTTGAGAATAGGTTTCCTTATGATTGATATGATTTATATCCTTGGGATCCTTGGCCTTGCATTGGAGGTGAAATGTACTTTCCTTGAAAACCACCTTGGGAAGGGTTTGAGCCTTCCCCTTGGTTTCTCCAAGAGAAATTCGAGTGATTCCTCCAACTAGGATTATAGTGATTGCCATAAGGATTGTTCCCTTGATTAACAAATGTTGCATCAACTTGTTCATGGTGCTCACTTTCACATGTCCATGGGGACAATTGGAAGTAGAATGTAAGACACTTGAACAAGTCATACATGATTCATTAGATACATGATGAGAATGGTTAGGGAAAGAAGATACTTGATTCGCCGAGTTTTGGTTGATTAATAATTGATCAAACCTTTGAGATAATGATTTTATCTCGGCGGTAATTTCATTAGAGTGATCAACTTGATGTAAGCCAACACTCTTCCTTCCACTTGAATTCCTACCATTCTTAGATGATAAAGATCGATGCAAAGAATTTTCACTCATGCTCTCATAAAGACACCACGCATTATCCTCATGCCTATCAATATAAGAGCCACCCATGGAAGCATCAACCATGCCCTTGTAATTGTCGGATAAACTTTCAAAAAAATATTGAACTAATTGCCATTTGGGCATGTCATGATGTGGACACTTCTTAAGCAATTCATTGAATCATTCCCATGCCTCATGAAATGTTTCCCCATCCCTATGTGAAAATTCCCTAATTGAAGTTCTCATGGCATTGGTCTTAGACACCGGATAGTACTTCTTCAAGAACTCTTATTGCATTTCTGCCCAATAAGTTATTGAAAAAGGCCTAAGATTGTTAAACCAATATTTTGCCTTATCTTTAAGGGTGAATGGAAGAAGTTTAAGCCTTAAGACCTCTTCCAGCATGTCCGTGTATCTTACGGTGGAACATACTTTAAGAAACTCATCCAAATGCTTGTAAGGTTCTTCACTTGGAAGTCCGTGATCAATGGCCACCTGGTTATGGCCAGAATATCCGTCTAAAAAGCAATAATAGCTCTGGCTTGCCAATCACTTTAAAATTTAATCAATGAATGGAAAAGGAAAATGATCTTTTCTAGTAGCGGAGTTGAGTTTTCGGTAATCAATACACACACGCCATCCAGTGGTGGTGCGTTATGGAACTAATTCTCCTTTAGTATTCTCAATTACTGTAATACCTATCTTCTTAGGTACTACCTGAGTAGGACTCACCCACTTGCTATTTGAGATGGGGTAGATTATTCCCGTATTTAGCAACTTCATAACTTCCTTCAAAACCACCTCATTTATATTATGATTCAATCTTCTTTGGAGTTCTTGAGATGTTCAAGAATCCTCCTCCAAATGAATCTAATGCATGCAAATTATGGGACTAATTCCTTTCAAGTTAGCCACACTCCACCTAATAGCCTCTTTATTTTGCTCGAGAACTTTTAAGAGACCACTTTCTTAGGAACTTGTAAGATTGGAAGCAATGATCACCGGGAGGGTGTCATTACTTAAGCTCATCCGGAAGTGCCTTAAGCTCAAGCTTAGGTGGAGACTCTAGGGAAGGAATAAGCGGACTACTAGAAAGTGGAGGAAGAGGCTCAATTCTAGATTTCCATGGAGGAAAATCTGTGATAGGAGTGGAATTGAGCAAAGAATTCACTTCAGCTACTGAAGATTCCATATCAAAATCTTCATAATTGAAATTATTCAGACAAGCTTCTAAAGGATCCTTGAATAAAATAGTTGGGAGTGATTCCTCCACCAACTCATCAATAACATCAAGAAAGAAGCATTCACTATCATCATGGGGATGATGAATAGCATTGAAGATGTTTAGCTTGACTTTCAAATTTCCAAAAGATAAATCCATGGCTCCAGTCCTACAGTTAATGCAAGCATTCGTTATGGCTAGAAAAGGATGCCCAAGAATAACTGGAATATACTTTTTGGAATCATGGACTGGTTCTATATCAAGAACTAAGAAATCGACTGGAAAGAAGAACTTATCCACTTTTATGAGTACATCTTCAACAATACCCCGTGGTTGTCTGACAGAACGGTCAGCAAGCTATAGAACAACCGACATAGGTTTTAACTCACCCAGACCTAACTTTTCATACACCGAGTAAGGAATAAGACTAACACTTAGTCCAGGATCAAGAAGTTCTCGCTCTATCACATTATTTCCAATGATGCAAGAAATTGTAGGAGCACCAGGATCTTTAACCTTTAGAGGAGTGTTATACTTAAGAATAGCATTGACTTGCTCGGTAACACAAATTTTCTTAGGAACTTGGCTTTTAGATTTTCTCTTGAGAGTGCACAAGTCCTTTAAAAATTTAGAGTAGGCTGGTATTTGCTTTATAGCATCAAGCGGAGGAAGATTGATTTTGACCTGTTTAAAGACCTCCATCATATCTTGAATTTTCACCCCTTGTTTACATAAGTGGGAGGGTTCCTTGAGACGTTCAGGATAAGGCGCTTTAGGCTCATAAGCTATCTCTAAATTAGGAGTAGATGAAAAAGGGACTCCACCTTCAACTCCTATGGTGGATTGTGGAATAGTATTTAAAGGAACATCTTTAGGATGTGGATTACGAATGATAGGAATAATGGGAATCCTAAGCCTCTACTTCTCTTCCTGTCCCTTTTAAACTTGATTATCAACCACTCTACCACTCCTCAATGTAGTAATAGCCTGAACTTGCTCATGATGAATACCTGAAGAATTAATTTCATCAATTATGTAAGTTTGCCTTTTCGGGTTGGCTACTGGCTGACTAGACAGTTTTCCATCCTCTCTTCGAGAGAGAGTACTCGCTTTTTGCCCAATTTGTGCCTCTAGCTTTGCTATGGCTTGTTAATGAGAATTAAAAAGTTGGGTATTGGCTTTTGTAGTTAGCTTTCCAAAAGCAGAATTTCTAGGAGGATATGGAAGATTAGGAGTTTGAGTGGCTTGATTCCTAAACTTAGGTGGACGATAGATACCAGATTGATTGAAAGAATTATTTTGTGGCATAGGATTGGATGAATTTTGATACTGTCCCTGAGATTGAGGAATAGTGGTTCCTTGACTTTGATTATGCCATAATAGATTGGGATGATCTTTCCAGCCAGAGTTATATGTAGAAGCATATGGATTATAAGTTAGTTTAGAGAATGCATCATTCATTTGCTCCTGTGGGATCTTAGATGATTGTCCCATCATAGGGCAAGTGTCAGCAAAATGAGAAGGATTAGCACAAATGGAACAAACTTCTTTTGGCAAGGCAGTTTGTGGATTAGCAATAGGAGCAAAACCATATGATAGAATTTGATCAAACCTACGGTTCAATGCTTCTATTTGAGCGGCTAACTCACTAGATTTGTCTACATCAAAGACTTTTTCAACTTTATGCATTCCAGGTGAAGACCTAGACCTAGAGGAATACGTATGTTGCGTTGAATTTTCACTTAGGGCCTTAAACAATTCCTAAGTGATGAGCACAAATTTGTACCACTTAAAAATACCACTTATAACAATAGCACATTCATTATTGAAGATTAATAATAGAGTAGGGGGTTGTCGAACCACAAGGATTGCTAGTTTATGGTAAACAGAATTATAAAATTACTTCCTCTATTTGATAAAGAAATGATAAATCGATTGGTTTGTCACTTAACCAACAAATTTAACTTTCAAAAAATAGTAATTAATGTAACAATGATGGATTAAACTTATAAAAAAAAAAAAAGGCTAGGGAATTGACTTCACCTCAACCTCATAAACATGTAGAACTTGCACTCAACTTGGGGATTGAAACTTATATGTGTGTGTGTGTGTATATATATATATATATATATATATATATATATATATATAATAATGTGTAGGAGCATAAAACTTCCACAACTTTGTCAAGAAGATCATACATTCAGGATTAAGCATAACCCATCTTTGGTTAGCATGGTTCATCCACTTAAACTAAATTGTGGTATGAACCATCTTCCCTAGGCATGGCCTATCAAGGTCCTTCAATAATATGTTGCAGCTTATGAAATTAATTAAATATCATAAACTATCTTCAGTTGGTATGGACCATCTACCTAACTACATTAATCTAACGGTGTAGTATGGTCCATCTTTCTTAGGTATAACCTATGTAAATGCTTAATTTCATACCAATACAAATATTCCATAAATTCTTTCTCATTGTCACTATAGGAAATCAAGTGTTGTGACAACCTTGGTTTTTAGGCCAGCGTGTCCTGTGACGAACCGTAAGGATGATCCGATAACGGATCCAAATGCAGAAGTGAAAACGGAAAACAAGACTCTAAGAAGTTAAAGTGACCTTCCATGAGGTCGTGGAACTTAACAAGAACTGATGCGGAAGCAAAAGATTGAAAATATGACAAATAAGCCCCCAGGGGCAAAATAGTCATTTCTAAAAACTGTAGATTCGGGTGCCACTGAGTACACCGCTGGAAGGACAACGAAAAACTAATCAAGATGGACTCAAGAATCGCACGATTCGGAGTCCGGACGAAGGAGAGACGGCATGATGACGAAAAACGAACACTTAAAGCTTTAAGGGCAAACTGGTAATTATCCAGAAATATCCGGGTGTAACTGAGCATACCGTTAGATAGATGACGAAAAATTAATCAAGTTAAAAAAAAAAATTCACTTGAATCGGAGTCCGGACGAAGGAGAAAAGCCCAAAAGAAGAATTGACGTCGCGGCGGCTCGACGAGGGGCCATGGCAGCCCCATGCACACGCCCATGCACGCCGCGCGCGCGCTGGGTGCACACATGGCTGGCAGCAGCCCATAAAGCTGCTGTGTGGTTTCTTTTTTCAGAAAAATCCAGAACAGAGGCTGAATTTGGAAGCCTAGATGAACTTTTTTGCAAAAACACAAAGAAGAAACCCCTCTCAAAATTGAGTTTTCTATGTGACTCGTAAGTCAACTAAAAAAACTCACTGTAAAATGCCCAAAATGCCCTCCCAAGAAATCTGGTCCAGAGGGTTGAAAAAGTTACTAAATTGAAAAACTGAGAGCTGAACTTCGTAAGCGATTTCCGATGCTAAGACGACATTTTCTGGAAAAACATGAGAAAGAAACCCCCCCTAAAATCATGTTTTCTATTCAACCATTTGAAAGAAGGAAATAAAATTGAATGAAAAAGTCTAGAATACCCCTAGATCAGAATATGCAACAAAAACGCAAAATGAAATCGTAGGAGGCTCAAAACACAAACAATGAGGTTTTGCCCGGAAACGACTATGCACGCAAACGTAACTTACCTATTTAGACGCGCTACAATGGTCCATGGCTTAAAAATATAGCCGATGCAAAATCCAACCCCCCAACGGGCAAAAAGGCAAAAATGGACTTGGAATGGAAAACATGGAATCCAAAAATGTAAAATGGAGTCAAATGACCGTTTGACCCTTGGCCACATTTCATACAAGATTAATAAGACCCTATGAAAGAATGAAAATGGAATTTCCACACCCGATGCAACCATGGTGAAGCAATGACTTGCGATTTTTCAAGGTTTTCATAATATTTCATGAAGTTAAAAAGTTGTATAGAATACAATACACATGTCATTGGCCTCCGGCCTCATCTCATACATGTCAAATACATTGAAAGGAGTGCACTTATGTACACATTACATACATGGAATCAAATATACATATTTTGACATATAAGTCTACAAAATGACATTTCATGCTAACATTTGCATGAAATGGAAACTTGAAAGCTACACGACATCCAAGGAATGCTAGGCTTCACGAACCAAGTCTTCGTACCTGAAATATGCCCTAGTATCGTAGGGGTGAGTAACATAAAGCTACTCGTAGGAGATGAGCATGCATCGACCTAGCATTTTACAACTTTATCACCTTAAGGTGAAGCATGTTAAAGGGGTTCATGCCACCTAACGTCTATGTCCAAGTGAGACTCGAGAAGCATCCTAAGCTACATTAGAGTCTAAGCAACAAGAATCATGATATACATACGTGTATGAAACGAATCATGGTTGGGATAATCTAAAGAACACGACAAGAAGAATGCTTGAGCATAGATTAGCATGAATTGCATTTTCAATACAATTGAACTAGGTCTAGAGTAATCCATACAACATGATAAAAGCATATTTGAATACAAGTTAACAAGAATCACATTATCCATGTAATTCAACAACAAAAGAGCATGTTATAGAATGCAACAAGGTTTAAGTTCTCAAAGCCATCAACTTAGAATCTAAAGCACAAAATAACACTAGTGGTTCATGCCACCTAATGTCTATGTTATAAATGAATTAATAGGATCAATCCTAAGCTTTATTAGAACGTCAAAACACGATTTTCAATATCGATGCAATTTAACCAACATTGGAACTTCCAATACAATGCATAAAGCACATTTTCGCAAAGTTAACATCTTGTAACTTAAAATGAAACGACAAATAAGAAACAACAAGTTACAACATCATCTAGTTATCAACTTGAAAATGAAATGCGAAGTCAAACAAAGTGGATACTCGGACATCACACTGGATCAGACCGACAACATAGTTACTTTAGGGTTACTAGCCCATGGGTAACCTCCCTATGTGTGCACTAGACTATATAGAGGGACTATCCCCTGTACTAGAACCATGTCCTAGCTATAGTCAAACAACGACATCCCCAAGTTTCCAAAAATCAACAAGTTGTGCAACAACGCATATATCAACAGGAATATGCAAGATAATCAACTATCTACTAAGCACAACCAAATTTGGAAACCTATACAATACATGCTTTAAATCCACAACTAATATAATATGATGAATGTCGAATCTTTAGTGTGCGATTCGTTACACGTTATGCATGAAAGATGTTAAACACGAAGTGTGCAAATTATTACACAAGGCAACAATATATTCAATAAGGAAAACATATTCTCATGAATACAAACATAGCAACTATGTTATCCAATGTTTAAAACATAATCAAATGAATATACAACTAGTCTAAGTCCATGATTTGAATATAGAAACCACTTCTAAAACACAACTAGATCATGGAGCAAATTGATAAAATTTAAATAGATAAACACAATTAAATTCTCTAGATTTTTGATTCAATTTCAATTAACCTCAATTTAATACATGTTAAAGGACATGGTAAGGTCATCACCTATATCCATTCTAAAACTCAATTAGGTTGTTAGAACAACAAAGTAGAACTTTAATTAAATCATGCTAATTTAAATCCCAAGGTTCTAAAACAACTTCTAATAGTTCCAAATTAATATATACTAGTAAACAAGTCATGACCAATACAAATATCAAGTTAAAACCTTAATTAAGCTAATGGGACCACAAAATAGATTTTAATTAATTCTTTTAATTAAAATCTCTTGATTTTCAAACTTAACCAAATGCTCTCAAATTAACCTATGTTGGAAAACATGCCAAGAACTAATGTAATATCACATTATAAGTTTATTTTATTTAATTTAAGACCATGTGAATTAAACTTTCACTAAAGTTAAATATAAATTAAAAGTTGTAATTCTCATGCAATTAATTCCAATTTAATATATGTGAATAACTATACCTAAGCTTAATTTTCTAGCATAACACAATACAATTCCAAGTTGTATATCACCATGAGGATTAAATCTTAAATATGGAATTTAATTAAATAAAAGGTTTCAAAACCTAACCGAATATTCTAAATCAAATATATGTGAAGCTATATGGCATGTAAATCAAGAATATCAAGTCGGAATTCAAATAGAGTGAATAGTGCACTTGGGACAAATTAATTAATTAAATTAATTAATAATTACTAATTTTCAAAACACCTCCAATTACTTTCAAATTCAACATGTTGGAGAGCATGTTAAGGCCTAATTTAATATGCTAACACATATTAATTTCAAGCTAGTTAAGGCCATGTGAATTAATCTTTCACCTAAGATAAATATTAAATAAAATCTTTAGTACTTATTCAAATGTTCCAATTTTAATACACGACAATGAGCATATCAAGGGGTAATATAAAATCATGTTACATGTTTAAACCAAGTCATGAGCAACTAGGAAAATTAGATCCCGTACAAGAAAAATAAATAATAAAATCTCTAGATTTTATATTTAATCATGCAAACAAGTAGTATAAGTATCACAAGCATGCTATATAACAAGAATTTAAACCTAGAACATCCCCTACCTCAATTTGAGATGAAAATCCCAAAGGCCCACCAAAATAAAAGTGCTCCGAATTTGACGATACTACTAGGTTTTGTCGGGGACAACGCCGTGAACATAACCCCCATGAAAGCCCCATCAAAATCATAACTTGACCTCAAAACCAAACTCAAGAAATGGTCAAAACTGAATTCTAATAAGGGGGAAAGGTAGAGCACGGCGAGGGGAACAACAAACGTTAAGGCCGAAGACTTTCCATCAAGGAAAAGTGAACCAAAAGAGGAGAGAGAATATGGCAGCACCCCTTGGGCTACCATGGGAGCTCCAGGTCGTGCATGAAGAGGGGAGAAGATGAAAAATGAAATATCTCACACCCCTTTTATAGAAATCTCAAAAAGTGCCCCGATCGGGCCCTGCCGGGTCCGAAAAAGTAAAATTTGAGCAAACGCGCTCAAATGGCAAAACTTTGTGAACAAAAAAGATTCAAAATGATAAAATTGGAATAATGAAAGAAACAGCGTCAAAAACTGAGTCCCGAACAGAAAGTTATGCCCAAAACAAGTTTGGAGCAAACTAGGGCCAAAAACCCTAAAACTGGAAAACATCGACCAGGAGGAAATTCCAAGAGTACACAACTTGACGAAATGTGAAAATGAATCCCGTACGAGGATCCAGGCTCAAAACAAGACATTTTGCAATAACTTTCATTAATTGCACAATGGCCCCTCCAAAAAGTGAAAACTGCACTTATGGCCGAGAATGAAAATATCTTCCAAAAGATATTTTCTTAGATGCCCCTGAAATAAAATATCTTCAAAAGATATTTACGAAAAATACCCCAAGAAATGAAAAAGATTCTGAAGAATTGTGCATTTATGCCCCTATGGACACCGGGAGCAACTAGAGTACTTTCTTACAAAAGTAAAGAAACGTATTTCCAGGAAACCACTCAAGATGAAGGCACGTGAAGTCAAAAACCAACTCCGAGCATGAGAAGTGAGGTTGTGCCAAAAACTGACAAACGTAGATAAGACAGAATAGGGAAAATGACGAAATAGCGCATAGTGTCGAAAAACGAAAAATGTGAAAATGACTCGGTCCTCAAAGGAAGTTGTCAATCCACGGAAAAGAGTCTCAGGAACCAATTCCGAGCACTCGAGATGACACTAAGCGACACGAAACAGAGCTCAGAAAAGAAAATTAAATGAAAAAAATTCATTCGTAAAATTTCAGGAAAAATGAAAGGAAGGCAAATGACTGGGTCGTTACAAGTGTAATACTTGTATCAATATAATTTCTAAGACAAGATGACAAATCAACACAAATATATATTCATATGATAAACACATGCATCAATTTAATGTAAAGAACATCAAGTCAATGTAAATACTTTTAATTTATGAAACTAATATGTACAGTAAGAATCCCCAAATTGAAATACAAATCAAACCATGTTTACTTGGTCTAGGTTACATCAGCTCCCTAGAAAAGGGATTTGGCCTCTCATGAATATGGCTACACCCTCCAGGACTGAAGAAGAGAATAGAATTCCCTCTCTCACCATCTGTGCAAGCCTCCTCCAAGAACCCTAAAAATCCCTCTCTTCCTCTCTGTCTCCTTTTCCTAAACAAAAAACCGAGATCCTTTCTTCCACATTTCCCCCCTTTTTATCTTCCCGTAAGTTCAAAATACAAAATCCTTCATTTAAAATTTGAAATTACATCTCCAGATAGACAAAATCGGACTTAAAGATAATGGGGGCACTCGGTCTCGCGTTTGGACGCGAAGACTAGCGTCCGGATGCGAGGCCCTGATGGTATGGCGTCCGGATGCGAAAATGGGCGTCCGAACGTGAGCTCTGAAGGATGGCGTCCGGATGCTAGTTCTTGCATCCGGACGCCAGGCATGCTACTCTGACATCAACTTCTCTCTTAAGCTTCGGTTACATCCATAGCCTCTTCATGTTATTTATCTTTGATGATCACTTGAAATGTAGGCCTGATATGACTTGTGCTTCAAAACCCTTTAAAACTTTATTCTTATTCTTTTTTAGCAATAAGACCTGCAAAAACACAAAAATATAAAAATGTAGTTAATCTATATAAACAGATCAACTAATGGGCTTAAATGTAATTAAGGGTGCCTAAATATAAAATATTTGATGCTTATCAGACACCGAAACTTACATTTTGCTGGTCCCTTAGCAAAACAAAATTGAAACACAGACTTCTCCTCTTTCGTGGAAGTGACGATTGCATTTTGCATATGCAACAAGCCTTTTAAATCCCTAGGTATCCCTAGAGGATGAGTGAAGTCTCATAAGGGTTTACTAGAAATGTTGCCCACAAACACTAAGCAACAAGTTTCTCTATGATTCCTTTGGTTTAATTATTCCATTTAATTCTCTAGTTTAGTTGCATGTTTATATTTAATTAATTAAGGATTATATCTCTATGATTCATATGGTTTAATTCTTCCTTTTGATTCTCTTTCTGATTACATGTTGTCTTATGTGTAATTATTTGAGAATTGATCTCTACACTTGTTTCTCTATGTTGGTTGCATGTCTATGTGTGATTAATTAAGGATTTAGTAATGGCTATGCATGGTTTTCATTGAATGGGTTTGTCAATTAATTTGATGGATTATACTTATACTTGATGGGTTGTTCTACAATTTAATTCATGTTTGTAAGTAGGTAGACAATCTATGCTTGACTTGATATTTCGTAGCTTATTGTTTCAAATTCCATAATTATCTAGATTGATGTGTGCTACAATTGTACTAATTTGATTGGTCATGCTTAGAATTGATGGGTTGTGCTACACTTAGTTTATTTGTCAGTTAGGTAGACATTTCATTCTTGAATTTGATGGCGTATGCTTAATACAACAATTGGTAGCCGTATTTTGTTCACAAGAATGTTTTCCTCAATTAGTTGAAAATGTGTGGTTTGGTGAACGAGTTTGGTGGTGATTCCAACACCCCAAGACCTTTCTCTCTACCATTCAAACCCTATCTCATTTTTGTTATTTTAATTGCATTTTAATTTCATTGTACCTCAGCTTAATCAACCAATCTCTACTTGCAATCTTGTGATCCACTAGAGTTGAAGTTAAATTTCAACACGTATAATCTCTTGGAACGATCCCTTCTCAGTCATACTACATAGTATAGGTGTTAAGCGGTTTATAAATTTAAAGTATGATGCCCACTTGACACTAATTTTCAAACTCAAAGTGTTGTGCATCATTTTGTGCACACGCTCGGATCGCATCAAAAATCTTCTAGCCAATTCAGGAAATCTTAAACATGAAACAAACCATCAAAACTAGGAGGAAAATTCCTAAGATCATAATCCACATGATTAGAATATATTTACGTGTCTTTATGACCCCGAAACACGTCTTCAACGCAATCTTTATCATCATCACTGAATTCTTCCTCGTAGGCTAGCTGCCTACACGGCAGGATGGGGTTGCGATTTCGAATAGGTTCTTCGTCAACGTTACGCACCCTATTGTTATCGCAATTTTGCTCCAACTCACATTACTTGAATATCTTGTAACGTTCGTCAGGTTTTACGTTGATAGCCTTGAAATACGTCCATAGAAGGAGCCACTCTTTGTTGATCTTCGTTGCCAATGAGGTTGTCGTCACCATATTCATCTGTCATCAGATCGGAAAAAGACAAGACTCTGATAGCAACTGACGTAAGCGGAAGCGATAAAGTTGTTCACAATGAACACTTTACTTTAACTCCACAAATTAGGTATTTTGAATCCACAAAGCAAAGAGATAATTAAGAGAAATCTAATATGTTATTAATAATTGAATGAATAAAAGTTAATTGTGCACTTTGCATTGCAGTACACGTATTTATGATACTCAATAGAAAACCTAACTCTAAAAGAAAACTTAAATATAAGGAAACCTAATAGCAAAAGGAATATAACACTAGAAATACGCCTAAAAATAAAGTTTTTCTAAAAATTTTGAAAAAATAAAATAAGAAATGTAATAAATAAAAAATATTAAATCTAAAATTTGAGAGCAATCAGATTTTGTTTAGGCATCGAATAAAAATTCAAAAATAATTAACAGTCCTCCTATAACATAACAAAACACAATTTCAAAATCCTAAACCAATATTTTCAGCGGAAAACCAACATTGCCACAAGCCAAGGCTAGTGGGTTTTTCTCAATGCATCGTTTCCACTCAAAATACATTACTGATTTGTCAAAAATGAACTTGTCAAACCGATTGTCGAACTGTTCACGCTAAAAAAATTATACCTAATTTTAGCGGAGTCAAAAAAAATAAAATAAAAATTATTACTACTATTAGCCCATCTAAAAAAATATTAGCCCACCCCGCTCAAAATTCCCGGGACTGTTCGCTACATCATATTCCTTGAAATTATATGCAGTCTACCATCATAAACTTTCCCGGTCCCCCACTCAAGAAAGTCACCTAACAATTTGTCCCCTTCAAAAAATTTCCTTAGATACCTTAATAATTGGTAAACTGACAGGTCAACCCCAAGTCTATCGACTATCTCAATTATTACTCTCCTTTAGACTTGGTATGTTGTTGGATGATCTCTCCCTGGTGTGTTTCTCTTTGTGCATGCAATGTTTGTAGCGTCCATTGATCTCGCCTTCAGTCCTTCCCTCCCTTTGAATCATCGTTTTTGACGAGCTAGATTGACAATGCTCTTTACAGGTACGGTCGGTTTCATTAAACTCCGTTTGTCTTTTGAACCTCTGGTTTTACATATATTTATATATAATTTTCATTATTAGATATACATAGAAAGCATTGCTTATGAATTAATCCAATAGATTCAAAACACTGGTATGTAATTTGAGTTTGTTGATTATCAATAGATCAGTCAATTCCTAACTTTTTAATGTAATATATATCTATCTATAAATTGAATTAGTTGCAAGCGCATTCATGTACGTGGAGAATAGGCAGCTTATGGAAGTGTTCCCAGAAAATGCAAGGAAATTGTGGAATGATTGGGAGCTGCGTGTAATGATGCTTCTGAGCCTCACCTTGCAGATAATACTAATTGTGCTTGGAGACCGAAGAAAGTATCTTGGCAGGACTCGGGTCAGAATCATTCTTTGGTCTGCCTACTTAATGGCGGACTGGGTTGCAACCGTTGCCCTTGGCATTATCTCAAGAAATTATACTGGCCAACAACAATGCAAAACACCGTCTTCTGGAGGGGTTGAAATTGAGAATGCCACCAACGACCTCACGTCATTCTGGGCACCATTTCTTCTGCTGCACCTTGGCGGTCCTGATACCATCACAGCTTACTCTATGGAAGACAACGAGCTCTGGCAGAGGCACATGCTGGGACTGGGGGTTCAGACCGGAATGGCACTCTATATCTTTCTCAGGGCCTGGCCGGGTTCTTTTTTGCTTCCAATTTTGAGCATGGTCATGCTTAATGCCGGTCTCATCAAATATGGTGAGCGAACCTGGTCACTCAGATCTGCAAACGGCGAGCATCTTCGTGACTCCATGCTCACTCCCCCTGATTCAGGCCCCAATTATGCCAAATTCATGGAGGAATTTACTTTGAAGAAGGCTGAGGGGTTCCATGTTGAGGCGGCTGAGGTAATTGAAGCCCGGGTTCCCACTGACCAATTTCCTAATGATAATGATGCTGGTGGAGGTGAATTCATACTCAAAGCATACCTTCTGTTCCAGACATTTAGGCGTCTGTTTGTAGATCTCATCCTTAGTTTCCAGGATCGAGACAGCAGTCGATCCTATTTCGAAAGTCTCAAAAATAACCCTGAAAATGCTTTCTGTGTGATTGAGGTTGAACTCGGATTTGCCTTTGACATTCTCTACACTAAAGCACCGGTGATATATACTTTTGCAGGCTGTATGTTTCGCCTTTTGAGCTTTTCCTGCACTTCATCGGTGTTGGGGGCTTTTGTCTTACTATCTGACAACGATAGATACCACACAATTGATCTACTAATCACATACCTACTGATGGTGCTGGCAGTTCTACTGGAAATATATGCTGCCATTCTAATGCTCAACTCAGACTGGATGTATTATTATTGTTCGACTAAACAGAGCAAATCTCGCAGCTTTAAGATCTTCTCTTCCTTGCGACAACCCAAGAAACAGAGGTGGTCCAATTCAATTGCACAGTATAATTTACTGAGCTTTTGTCTCCGACATAAGCCCCCAATTTTCCTTGGAGTCCAAAGTTTCCTTGGGATCGATAAACTTCGAGAAAAGCATTGCTATAAGACCTATGAAAAGGTTTCCTCCAACATGAAAGAACTGATCTTCAAACATCTGTTGAAGTTGGCTTGCAACAGCCCTGATGATCGTAGTGCTTTGTGTATCCGGAGAGGTAGTTTTGTTCTTAGGGATTATAATTGTCTCTCACTTGATTGGGCAACCAAGATGGAATTCGACCAAAGCATTCTTATCTGGCACATTGCTACTGACCTCTGTTACTATTTGGATGGTGGGGAAAATCTAACAGATTCGGTGGTTAGTATCAGCAAACATATATCAGACTATATGTTATATCTTATGGTCATGTGTCCTTCTTTGTTGCCAATGGGAATTGGAATGATCAGGTTTCGTGACACCTGCGCTGAAGCCAAGGAGTTCTTTGGAGAAAGAAATATTTCAAAAAATGATTTTGCTTTAGCCTGTAAGAAGTTACTTCAGGTGAACACTGAAGTATTGCCGATTAAAGTGAAGGGGGACCGAAGCAAATCTGTGTTGTTTGATGCTTGCCGGCTTGCAAAGTCATTGCAAAACAAGGAAAATAAATGGGAAATTCTGAGTCAAATGTGGGTGGAAATTCTAGCATATGCTGCGACTCACTGTAAAAGCAGTCACCATGCTCAGCAGCTCCGAAAAGGTGGAGAACTTCTGACTCATATCTGGCTTCTAATGGCACATCTGGGAATCACGGAGCAGTTCCAAATATCTCAAGGCCATGCTAGAGCTAAATTGATTGTGAAGTAGGTAGCTAGGAAGCCTGCAATGTTGCTGGTAGGCTATGGACAGACCAGTAACATTGGATGTTTGGTGAGTGTAAGATACTTGATTGCCACAAGATTGCTTGATCTGGTATAATGAGGCTTTACAATGAATTTACGTAAAGCTAGTTGCGTTCCTTTGCATATATAATAAGGCATGCAATGTCATGTAACTTACCTTTTTATCTTGCAGCAGTTGTAGCATGTTGGTGCAATGTAGCATCTTTTAGAATTAATGAATAGAAGAAATTTTTAAGACGGTGCTGTATAATGGCCATTGTGGTGTCTTTATTGCACCAATGAGTTTTTCTTTTTCTTTTATTATTTTTATTATTTATTTCTTTTTTGTTCATTTTACTTTCTTTAATTATTCCTTTCTCAAATGCCTTTTATTTTAATTATTTCTTTATTTTTATTCTAAGACACAAATGTATCCCTAATGAGTTATGCAACACAATGTCATTAAATCCACTGCTGAAAATTCAGGAGACTCAAGGAAAACCACAAAGGCCATGTTGGAATTCAGAAAGTGCCTTCGCCAAGCCAATCTTGATGACCTTAACTTCTTTGGGGTGTACCATTCTTGGACAAACAAGAGTCTTTTTGGTGTATCAAATATCTCTAAGTAGCTTGATAGAGTCTTGATTAATGACTCTTGGACCCATACTTTTCCTCTATCCCACTGCACTTTCCTCCCACAAGGCATCTCAAACCACTCCCCTATGATCACAAAACTTGGTAACCCAAAACCAATGAGGAAAATTCCATATAGATTCTTCAATTGCTGGGCTGACAATGATGAGTTTCTACCACTTGTTCACTCTCTCTGGATTAAACTTGTGGAGGGCTGCACCATGTACCAAGTACTCACAAAACTCAAATCGCTCAAACAACCCCTTAAGAAAACCTTCTCCAAGAATTTTGAGGCAATCAAAATTGAAGTTCAAACTGCAAAGGACCTCTTGGACAAATGCCAGCTTGCCCTTTATTCAAAACTAGATGACAGCACACTGAGACTTCAAGAGAAACAACTGATCTCCAACTACACCAAAATTTGTGCAGCTGAAGAGAAATCCTACTGGCAAAAATCTTGAATTCAATGGTTCAAAGAAGGTGACTCCAACTCATCCTCCTTCTTCAAATCCATTGCTTCTAGGCAAAATAGGAATAAGATCACAACTCTCACATCTCCATCTAGTGCACTGTTGGATACTGAGAATTCAATCAAAGCTGGGCTCATCAACCATTTCACAATAACATTGGGTATGAATGCTCATCCCTATCCAGGTATGGAGCAACTATCCTCATTCATTCAACCAACTTTACCACCACAATTTATCTCGTCCCTCTATTCTATTCCCTTTGAGGAGGAAATTAGACAGTGCATGTTCTCATTGAGTAGTGACAAGGCCCAGGGCCTAATGGCTTTAATGCCATATTCTTCAAGAAATGTTGGCCAATCATTGGCCATGATGTCACACAAGCAATCAAGGAATTTTTCACTAATAGCAAAATTCTTAAAGAAATCAATTCAACTTATGTTGCATTGGTTCCTATATCTTCAAACCCCTCTACTCCAAATGACTTTAGGTCAATCTCATGTTGTTAAACATTATACAAATGCATATATACTCTCCTTGCTAACAAGCTCAAACCCAAACTGCCATTCATCATTGGACCTGCACAGTCAGCATTTGTATAAGGTGGAAATATGGATGATTCTATTCTCCTAGCACAAGAACTCCTCAATGGTTACCATAAGCATGCTAGTTCACCAAGATGTACCATCAAGATTGATATTAAAAAGCCTTTGATACTGTATGTTGGAATTTTCTCTTCGACTCTCTCAAGCTTTTAGGATTTCCCCCTACCTTCATATCATGGATTCAATCATGTGTCACTAACCCTTCCTTCTCAATTTCAATCAATGGTGAACTATGTGGCCACTTCAAAAGTATTAAAGGCCTAAGGCAAGGGGATCTCCTCTCACCCTTTCTTTTCACAATTGTCATGCAATGCTTTTACTCAATTGTATCCAAACTCACCTCTAAAATGACCTTCAAATACCATTGGAGGTGTAAGAAGTTAAGATTGTCCCACCTCAACTTTGCAGATGATCTCATGCTATTTTCACATGGCGGCATCCAATCACTGCACACACTTGTAACTGCCATTGAGAATTTTTTTTTTCTTCCTAAATGCTGTATTTTTTGTTTTATATATGAATAAAAAATAGTACAATTACAAGTAGAAGGACAAGCCTCCAGAACAAACCAAAAATGGAATAAATCCATTTTCAAAAAACCTACCAAAAATAACCAAAATCTGACCTGACAAAAAACCAGAAAGAAGCACAAGAGAGCATGACTATAAGCCTGCTCAAACATGAAAAATCCTGATCACAAAGTTCATTATCTCCAGCCATTTAAAAAGAAACCAAAAACTCCTTACAAGAATAAAAGACAGTCCCTTGGAGACACCCAAGCAAGACCCCAGCAGAACACCATGAGCTAGGACAGCCCCCTCCAACAACCACCAAACAGCCTCAAGACATTATAGTGCAAACACAATTAATAAATCCTGTAATGAAATATTAAGATATGCAAGCACATCCCAAATAATGGATCAAACTACATGGGCAGCATCATCTTTGACTCCATTGAGAAATTCCATTCTTTGTCTTGTCTCCAAATCAACCATAGCAAGAGTCAGGTTTTCTTATCTGGTGTAACCTCACAAGTGGAGACTGCCATCCTTGATTTTCTGGGATTTCAAAAAGGAACCCTTCCTGTGAGGTACCTTGGTGTACCATTGGTTACTACTATGCTCAAAGCAAATGACTGCAGCACATTAATAGATAAGATTACTTCTAGAATTGCACATTGGACAATCAAAAATCTTTCATTTGCAGGAAGACTACAACTTATTAGAGCTGTCCTATTCTTAACTCATATGTACTGGAGCTCTAAATTCATCTTACCAATGAGCATTATTTATGAACGTGAAAGTATCTTTGGTGTTTTCCTGCGGTCTAGTCCAATGCTGAAAAAAGGCATATGCTAAGGTTATTTGGAGCAAATGCTGTCTTCCTAAAAGGGCTGGGGGACTTGGTCTACCAAACCTGTATTCATGGAATGAGAGTGCTATTATGAAACATTTTTGGCACATCTATAGCTCAAAGGATATGCTTTGGGTCAAATAGATTCACACCTATCTTCTCAAAGGTAGAAGTGTTTGGGAAGTCAAAGTTCCTGGTCAATGTTCATAGAGTTGGAGAAGACTTCTTGGCCTTAGAGATACAATCTACCCTCTTGTCAATATAGAAATTGGTGATGGAACCTCAACCAATTTCTGGTTTGACAACTGGTGTTCTCTTTGGCCACTGCACCATCTTATTCAACCACAGCAGAGAGCAGGAATGGAGTTTGGCAACATGACAAAAGTCAGCTCATTCATCACCTCCAGCACATGGTCCTTCCGTACAACCATCCTCAACCACCTACCACAGCTGCAGAACATTGTCTCATTACCTAACCCCAATCCTACCATCAAAGATAAGTTCATTTGGCTACCTTCTAACTCCAATCAGTTATCTATCTCCGAAATAATGAAACATTTCAATCAACAACACCCTACCCTACCTTGACCACACCTAGTCTGGTCCAAACCATGCATTACAAAACACTCCTTTACACTTTGGGTTGCCATTCAACACAAACTCCCAACTCTCAACAGAAGGTGCACACCTCACATCAATTCTACATTGTGTACTCTTTGCAACACTGAAGCTGAATCACATGATCATCTCTTATTCTCTTGTTCATTTGTCAAACCTTTGTGGAGCTTTTTTCAAGTAAGATGTGGATTCTACATCCAGCCATCCTCTTGGGCTCAATTTATTGTTTGGGCATCACACCATTGGAGGGGGAATTCACCATTTCAAAGCAATATAATATCCAAATTGGTGCTAGCAGCCCTTGTCTACCATGTCTGGAATGAGAGAAATAGCAGAATCTTCAAAAAGAGAGCACTCAGTTCCAATTCAATCCTACACCAATTCTTGGAAACAATTCGAGCAAAACTACTCTCCTCTACAATCACTGATTCCCTCATCACCACCAGAATCGCTTTGGAATGGGATCTTCCTGAATCAGTGACTCGTCCAACTGCTAAACCACCTGACTTGAGGTGCCAGATTGATCCCACCACTGTTGGAAATTAGTTCCATGATCACCAGATTGTTGTGCTGATCTTCATTATCGCACAGTACTGTTGCTGGGTTGAATATTGTGTCTACAATGTTGTAACTTTCCCATGTGGGCTTCTTGGGCGGTACTTGTTTAGTTTTATAGTTAGCATTGGGCTAACTTCTGGGCTGTAATTCTTTCCATATTGAGTGTTAAATTAAACTTTCCAAAAAAAAAAAAAAAACACAAGATATAAACACTGATTCTAAAACTGCCAAGAATTGATTCAAATGCTTAAGGATTTTTTGCAGATGCCTTTTATTTTAAGATTAGGAGTTAAAATTTTAGCTCTTACCCACCTTTCCCCAAGCAATGGAGTTAGGGTCAGACATTTTTGATTTTATATGAATAAAACTAACCGCAGAATGGTGTGATTAACATTAATAACAAAGCTACAAACGTACAAGGATTAAAAGAGGGCATACCCCCTTAGTACAAGCTGAAATGGAATAAGCGCATTTCCAATAATAATAAAAGTAATAAAAAAAACATTTGAAAGAAAAAAGATAAAAATCTACTCAAATCAGAAATCAGGAAGGCTGGAACAAGGTTAAGACATCCTCAATAGACAAATATTGAAGAAGCGACAAGACTTTTATAGAAACTCTAGACCTGCAAAATTTCCAAACTATCCTATACCAGTCCATCCTTTCTTCCTTTAACCTTGAGGCATTCCAAGCTGACTTCAACGAGAATTTCCCACGTCTCCATAACCTGGTCATGCTGACTCTGCTGATTAAAGTTATCATGCTGTTAG
Organism: Cornus florida; assembly: GCF_030987335.1. NCBI lineage: Eukaryota > Viridiplantae > Streptophyta > Magnoliopsida > Cornales > Cornaceae > Cornus > Cornus florida. The sequence goes on along the minus strand of NW_026775574.1, from coordinate 50,922,706 downwards.
ACAAGGAAGCTGGGCACTTCTACCTGCCATTAGTTATACTGGAAGAAACAGAAGCTGACTTATCAAACCTACACACCAAGGATCATACAATAAATTGAAGGAAGAACCAGAACCCACTTAATGGTCTCACCTCCGAAATTTGTCTCCAAACAGCAGAGTGCTTCTATTCTTCTGAAATTGGCCTAAAAAGACGTGACTGAAAACCTTACATCTTCCATTTAAGCTCAAATATTCTTTTTGAAAAATATTTTTTTTCAGGTAAAATATTCTTTTATTTTTATTTTGTCAGAGTTTGGCAAATGTCTACGTTAAGGTTGAGGTTGAGATTGAGGTTGAGTCCATTAGATGGGGCATGTAAAATAACTTGTTGAAAATGGATGGATAAGTTATTTTTGTTAAATTTTAATATATATTTTTTTCGTAAATATTTTACGACAACCAAACACCAGAAAATAAAAAAGATATTTTCTGAAAAATATTTTACGTCCAAACAACATATCAAGGGGATCTTATATGCATAACCAGGGGCGGAGCTAGTGTATGTCCGGGGGCACGTACTCCCTAACTTGGCCTCGCATACTATAATACATATACTAAATTTATATATATTTTTACATATATATATATATGAAGAAAATCAAATAATCCCCCTACCCCCCCGCCCCGAAATTTTTATTTTTTAAAATTATCAATAAGTTCATTGAATTTCTTTATAAAAAAAAAAAAAAAATGAAAATACCCTTTTTAAATGAAACTCCAATTTTTTTGCCTTTCAAAATTCTCTCAATTTTCTTTCCTTTTTAAATTTTTTATTAACTATTTATCTATCTTAAATTACACATGACATATTATTTTGAATAATTTTTCTTCTTTTACCTCTTAATTTATAGAATCTATATTTATTTTCATGATTATTGAATTTTTTTTTTTTTTGGTTAGATATCTTGTCCAAAATAGGACAAAAATCTGACTACTTCAAAGATTTATAAAAAATGGGCACACGAAGTTATCAAAAAGGAAATGAGCTCAATCTGAACCGCAAAACGTTCATTATTCTTCTTTTCCTTCTAACAACTTTGGAAAAGATGATAATACTTTTCTCTCTTGATCTTAAAACCAGTGGCTTTTTTGGAAATCTTCAAACACCTGCAATAACTTTGGCAATCCCAATGTCGACCTCATCTTCAACCAATTTAGAGAAGTACTCAGTTTTTTTTTTTTTTTTCCCTGGCAAACACAAACCACCACACACCTAACTAGAATTCAAAGACACATCCCTAATTGCCAAATCCATAATATTAGGAACCGCCACACACCTAACTAGAATTCAAAGACACATCCCTAATTACCAAATCCACAATATTAGGAGGCACGGTCAGTAAAGAACAATCGGAATCCATAGGATCTCTAGACAAAGCGGCAAGAGCATGAGCCACTCTATTACCAGATCGCCACACATGAAAAACTGAGGCCGAATGAAACAAATTCAAAGCTATGTTAATATCATAAATGATTGACGTAACCTCAATTACAACATGTCCCATTCCATTGACATCCTCCACAATCAGCTTTACATCGGATTCAAAACATATATTAAGCAGTCGAAGCGATTGAGCCCAGGAAATAGCACGTCGAAGACAAACGGCCTCCGCCACCAAAGCAGAGGATGAAGGAAACGGCTGAAACACCACTGAATGAAGGATGGAACCTGAAGAGTCGCGAAAAACCGCCCCCACCTCCTAAGGAAGAGACCGCGTCAAAACAAGCATCCACATTACATTTAACTTGCCCCGGTAATGGCGAAACCCAGGCATAAGGCGAAAAATCCGTACTTCTCATCCTTACTAACTACCTACATCTCATTCGCATATCTGCAAATTCACATAAGCACTCCACAATAAGGTTCACCACCACTGAAGGACTCCTTAACTCTTTTTCAAACACTTGCTGATTACGAGCTTTCCAAATAGCCCAAGCACAAAAGGAAATCAAACTCATACAAGAGTTTTTATTAGGAGCACACGTTGCACGGTTAAGCACAAAACTCCGCCATTCCACAAAAGAGGAAAAGTGAGCATTTGAAAAATTAAACCGGAGAGGAGACAGCTTCCAAACCTGAAGTGAATGTGGACATTTGACCAAAAGATGAACAAGGTCCTCTCCATCAGCCCCGCTGCAAAAGAACTAACCCCGTTGGGAGGGGCATCATGGCAACATCTCCACAAAAAATGTTTAACCTTAGAAAGAGCATCACACCTCCAAACGGATTTCCACCAAGTAGTAGCAGCAGAACCCAAAGAAGGCAATAGAGACCACCCAGAAAAGAAATCCCCATGTAGCCCAACAATGGATAAAGCCAATCTATAAGCCAATTTCACTAAAAACTTCCCAATAGCTTCGAGAGCCCAAAATTGAACATCATCCTTGTCCCAATAACTAAATACCAAACGAGAAATAGCTTGGACAACATTTGGCTTAAATAATTGATGAAGAAGATCCATTCACCATGAAGAATGAGGATAATCAATAAGCTCAGCCACATGACAATAAGAAAAAACATCAGTCTCTCGGCGTGAAGTGAGCGTAGTTGGAAAATCCGAGACCCAATGATTACGCCAAATATGAATTACTTTCCCATTTCCAACTGACCATCTCAGCCCGAATCTCAATAGAGTTTGGGTTGACCAAATACTACGCCACCCCCAGGATGGTATCTGATGAGCACTGAAAAATGCGTATTTAAACCCCTTAAGCTTAGGCATTCTAGTACCTTTATCTATCTTACTTTACCGTTTTAGATTGATTTCGTATTATTTCTATTTTCAGGCACTTGTCCCAAAAATAAGCTAACTCAGTCAAATAAGAGCTTAATTGAAGCAATTCTGAGATTAAACAAAAAAAGGAACAAAGTGGAGAAAGAAAGAAGCAAAATGAAGCAAAGCAGCAAGTTCGATCGATCCAAGTCCAAGGTTCGATCGATCGAACATTGATCGATCTCAGCACTTCAAGATAGATCCAAGCCTTAACCTAAAGCACTTAAGTCCAAAAGTTCGATATATCCAAAATCATTCTTCGATCGATCGAACACCTTTGTCCTTATCCAAATGATTGATCCTATACACAGCTGTACCACCCGCTAACCACTTTTGTCCTTTTCCCATAAATATTTCCCATAAATATCTCGGATTTGTCTTTTTCCAAAAAGCTTAGCCAATTGGATCGATCCAGCCTAAGTTCGATCAATCTCACTTACTTTTGATCTATCTCACTTACTTTCGATTGATCGAACTTCCTCCAGTGCAAAAAAATTAAAATTCCTTCTCATTGAAAGTTGTCCTTTATCCAATCATTAGGGAATATTGTGTGCACGACCCAGCTCATTTTCGGTGTCATTTTGACCTACCTATATAAGGATAAGGATTGCTTTTTCAAGGAGCCAACATTATATTTTTCATATCATCTCATGGAGAGGAAGTTTAGAGGAGGAGGAGGTTAGAGACACCATTAGAGATCTTCATCAACAAGGAGCAAACCTCTTCTATGTAGTTAGCCCTTGAGGGATGGAGCATCATCACCATGAGTGGCTAGACATCCTCTTGGGGGCTAGAGTTAGCCCCAAGCATGCTTTCTATATCTTAATCTTGTGTATTATTGAGGGATTAGTGTTGTAATTGATGTTTTGACACTTTGATATATATAGATCTTGTTTATTCAATGATTTATGTGGTTTAATGCTTCCAATTGATCATTTCATTCTATTCATATGTCTATGTATGCTAGAATTGATGTTCATGTTCTTGTCTCTAGATTTTGTGTTATTGATGCATGTCTATGTGTATTGATGCCATAGATTTAAAGATTGTCAAAACATTGTGCTTAAAAGAATGCTTTTATGATTCTCTTGATGGTTCATGCTTATCTCTTGATGGATTGTGCCTCTCCCCTAGTTTATTTTCATGCTAGTAGTGTAGATGTAGTGTAGTTGTAGTGTAGTGTTAAATGGGAGGACAATCTATGCTTGTTGTTTGATGATCCAAGCTTTTGAATGCAATTAGCATATGTCTCTAATCTTGTGTTGTATTTGGATTGTGAGCCTAATGAAAGGATTAATGACTTGGTTTGATTTATTATGTCTTTCACATGTTGTTTAGACAATATATGCTTCATTGCTTAGATATATTGTGCCTTTTACATGATGTTTAGACAATACATGCTTAACTAGTCATCTTTGTTTATTGAATCAACCAAATACACACACACCAATATTACAATACCCTAATTGCCCTCATTACTCACTTGTCCATAATATAGAAATGCATTGCTTGGTGGTGATCTCTAAACCCCAAGACTCTTCTCTCTCTTACTTACTCTTAATTGCACTCTTTTGCTATTACTTAGTTTAATCTAGTTGCTCTTTAATCAACCAACCAACCAATTGTTTGATCACTCGACCTACTAACCCTAATAGCGATTCCACAACCAACTCCGACATTGCTCAATCCCCATAATCCCTTGGAACGATCCCTACTCACTCTTGCTACGTTAGTAGTAGTGTTGGTAATGGTTTTTTTTATAAATTTAAACTTGACCCAAAAGGCTTTCCTTAAACCGCACATTCACTACATCAATTTTGGCGTGTATCAAGCGGCCATGTAGAGCCGTCGTCAAATTTTTGGCGCCGTTGCCGGGGATTTGTTGATTAGATTTGGCAACGTCGGATTTGTGGAATTGATTAGGATTAGTACTCTTTTGATCGTGTTTTTATTTTATTTTTATTTTTATTTTTGGTTACTTATTGTGTTGTTCTTACTTAACTAGGTGCATTGTTGGAGAGGAAGCAAGCAAAGGAGCCATTGAGCATTCAATTCAAGCAAGCAAAGAAAGGAAAAATGCTAAAAACTTAAAAAAAAAATTGCTAAGCTAAGCTTTAAAATTTGGAGTTGAAGTGCTAAAGGACCTTTGTGAGATTTTCTTTACTCAATCCATTAGTTAAATCATCGGCCAGTGCGGAGGCTTATTTTTTATTGTCTTACATCATTGAGTTAAAGTATAGGAGTATGAATTTAATGTTTGTGGAAGAAGTCTAATTGCATTGTTGTGAAGGCATAGTGTTTGTCATTCTTTGTGTTTATTGTGTTTTGTATTGTGCATGCATGGGCGTCGTTCATTGAGACCAACTCTTGCCCCTCTTGATTTTCATCTTGAATCTATCGTTAGAAATCCTAGGAGAAGAGGAAGTTCAAATAGAGCCAATCTTTCAATGGATGACCATAATGATAATCATGTTGAGGACATTGGTCACATAGACCAACAAGGTATCCTTCATCCCAATCTTCATAATGAGAACATATAAGTACCATTAGGTATGCCAAGGCTATTCATCCAACCACCACAACAACAAGGCTAAGTTCCGTATGGAATGCCAAGGTCAATGTATGCTCCATAACCTCCAGTCATTAATCAAGGAATTCATAACCAAGGTGTTCATGTTGCACCTCAAGTAGCTAATCCACCTCTTGCTTTGAGAGATCACTATGTGCCTAATGAATACAATGCACCCACATGCATTCAATTGCCACCATTTAGAGCACATCATTATGAAATTAAAGCACAAAATATTCAAATGCTTCCTAACTTTCATGGACTTCCTAGTGAAGAACCTTACAAGCATTTGGATGAGTTTCTTGAAGTATGTTCCACCGTAAAATATACGGACATGCCGGAAGAGGTTTTAAGACTCAAACTTTTTCCATTCACCTTAAAAGACAAAACAAAATATTGGTTTAACAATCTTAGGCCTTTTTCAATCACTTCTTGGGCAGAAATGCAACAAGAGTTCTTGAAGAAGTACTATCCGATTTCTAAGACTAATGCCATGAGAACCTCAATTCGAGAATTTTCACATGGGGATGGAGAAATATTTCATGAGGCATGGGAACGCTTCAATTAATTACTTAGGAAGTGTCCACATCATGACATGCCCAAATGGCAATTAGTTCAATTTTTCTTTGAGAGCTTATCGGACAACTATAAGGGTATGGTTGATGCTTCTATGGGTGGCTCTTACATTGATAGGCATGAGGATGACGTGTGGCGTCTTTATGAAAGCATGAGTGAAAATTCTTTGCATAGAACACTATTATCTAAGAATGGTAGAAATTCACAAGGTAGGAAGAGTGTAGGCTTACATCAAGTCGACCATTCAAATGAAATAGCCACCGAAATAAAGTCTTTGTCTCAAAGGTTTGATCAATTTTTTATTAACCAAAACTCAGCGAACCAAGTATCTTCCTTTCCTAACCATTCTCATCGTGCATCAAATGAAACATGTATGACTTGTTCTAGTGTTCTTCATTCTACTTCTCATTATCCTCATGGACAAGTGCATAATGAACCTAATGAATAAGTCAATGCGGCTTTTGTAAACCAAGGGAACAATCCTTATGGTACTCATTATAATCCAAGTTGGAGGAATCATCCGAATTTCTCTTTGAAATACCAAGGAGAAGGCTTAAACCCATCCCAAGGCGGTTTCCAAGGGAAATACATTCCACCTCCACTTCAAAACCAAGGATCCCAAGGTTATAGACCTTATCAATCACAAGGGAATCAATTTACTAATTCTCATTTTCCCAACCAATCTTATTCCCAAGGAAACACTAGAAGTCCCGCCTTTGAAGAAAAAGTTTTAAATGCTTTGGGGACTCTTGAGGCTAACACACAATTACTTCATTCTCACTCTCAATCGATTGCTAAGCTAGAAACCCAAGTAGGGCAAATAGCAAGCACTCTTAATGCAAGAGAGAAGGGAAAGATGCCCATTAATGCCCCACTTAAACAACAATGTGCTGTGGAAACCCATTCCTCATCGGAAGGGCATACCATTGAGCATGTTAATGCGATGACTACCTTACGGAGTGGTAGAGTTGTGGACAATCAAGTTAAAATATCCAATGAAGAGAGTGAACCGGTGCAACCTCAAGTTGTCACCCATCCCGATTCACATCCCATTCCTACTTCATTGCATACACATAATCTTGCAAATGAGAAAGTTTTGAAAAATGTGTTTGAAAAAGAAGTTTTGAAAAATAATGTTGAAAAGGTTTTATTGAAAAATGATTTGAAAACTTCTTGTGTTAAAGAGAGTTCAAAAGAAAATTCTGAAAAAGTGTTTGAACCAAAGGTTCCATTTCCGGATGCCTTAAAAGGATCCATTTCAAAAGACAAGCAAAAGGCAAAAACCAATGAAATCATGGAAATGTTTAGGTAAGTGAAAGTTAACCTTCCACTATTGGGTGCAATCAAGCAAATTCTGGCTTACGCCAAATTCTTGAAAGACTTGTGCACCCAAAAGCAGAAGAATAAGAGCCAAGCACCAAGAAAAGTGGTTTTAACCGAGCAAGTAAGCACAATTTTGCAACATAACACTCTTCCAAAGTTTAAGGACCCCGGTTCACCCACTACATCATGCATTATTGGTGATCATATCATTAATCGGGCACTTCTTGACTTAAGAGCAAGTGTTAACCTTCTTCCATATTCGGTCTATGTTAAATTGGGCCTAGGTGAATTGAAACCGACGTCGGTAGTTTTGTGTGATACCCCTCGGATCCGAGACACGGGTTGATCAGGCCCAAGCCCAAACCTGAGGGAAATATCAAACAATTTATATGTAATACGAACACAGATGACAAAATGAATTTAATAAATAAAGTTTAAGCTAGAAGAAACTAAAAGTAAAATCCTTTATAATTAAATACTTAGAATTTGATAATCCAAAACTCCATCAGTTTAACAACTCGGGAATCCATCTCTAGTGGACCCCAAATAAAAATCCCAAACTGAATGAAAGTAAAAACTAAAAATAAAATCCAAATCTAATATTTGGAAAGAAGTCCTGCGTCGTCGGTAGAATGGAAGATCGTCCCTGCTCAGCACGAACAAGCTCTAGACTGGAAATGTCCGATACCTGAAAAATGATGAGTGGGTCAAGCCCACATGCAAGTTCTATACTACTACTACCCAAGCAGAGACCCGATATGCATGTACATTGATGAGCACCGAAAAGTGCGCATTTAAACCCGTTAAGCTTAAGCATTCTAGTACCTTTATCTATCTTACTTTGCCATTTTAGACTTATTACGTGTTATTTATATTTTCAGGCACTAATCCCAAAATTGAGCTAACTCAGCCAAATAAGAGCTTAATTGAAGCAATCCTGAGATAAACCAAAGGAGGGAGCAAAAAGGAATTAAGTTGTGCAGCTAAAAAGTTCGATCGATCCAACTTAGAGTTCGATCGATCGAACATCTATGATCGATTACAGTACTTCTCGATAGATCCAACCTTGGCCTTTGCTGAAATTCTAAGTTCGATCGATCGAACATCACCGTTGATCGATCGAACCCTATTTTGTCCTATTCAAATGATTGATCTTATCCACAGCTGTACGCCTGCCAACCACTTTTGTCCTTTTCCCCATAAATATCTTCGAAATATCTCAGCCTTGTCCTTATCCGGAGGAGTCAGACCACTTTGATCGATCCAAGATGCAGTTCGATCGATCGAACCCATCTTCGATCGATCCAAGTTAAGGTTTGATCGATCGAACTTCCTCCAGCGAGAAAAAGTTAAAGTCCAGCTCATTTATTCCGTCCTTCATCCAATCATTGAAGAATATGCCTTGCACGACCATAGCTCATCATAGGGTGTATTTGACCTACCTATATAAGGAATATGATACACTTTTTGGAGAGGGCTCTAGAGTCTCTTGTCACACATTGAAAATCATCTTGGAGGCTATTCTTGGAGAGGAAGAAGGGAGGAAGCTAGAGCACCATTGGAGGAGATCTTCACCAACAAGGAGCAGCCATGGAGTTAGCCTTTGAGGGTTGGATCATCACTACCATGAGTGTCTAGACATCCTCTTGGGGCTAGAGTTAGCCCCAAGCATGCTTTCTATATTCTAATCTTGTGTATTATTGAGGGATTAGTGTTGTATGATACATCTTGATATTCATGTATATATACATCTTGATTATTTCATGGTTTGTATAGTTTAATGCTTCCAATTGACTATTCTATTCTATCCATATGTCTATGTATGCTAGAGTAGGATATTCATGTGCTTATTCCTAGATTTAGTGTTTTTGATGCATGTCTATGTGTATTGATGCTATAGATCTAGAGATTATCAAGATGATATGCTTAATGAATGCTATTTTGGTTCATTTGATGGTTTATGCCTATTCTTGATGGTTTGTACCTCTCCCCTAGTCTAGATAGCTTTATTTTCATGCTAGTAGTGTAGATTTAGTGTAGTGGTAGTGTAATGTTAGATGGGAGGACAATCTACTCTTAATGTTTGATGTTCCATGCTTGTGAGTCCAAATGGCATATTCCTCTAACATTGTGTTGCATGTGGATTGTGAGCTTAATGAAGGATTAATGACTTGTTTTGATCTATTGTGCTATCCCCACGTTGTCTAGACAATATATGCTCTATTGTTTAGATATATTGTGCTCTTCACATGATGTTTAGACAATACTTGCTTGATTTGTCATCCTTGCCAATTGAATCAACCTAATGCACACACACCATTATCATATTGCAACACATCCATTACCCTCAATTGATCACTTGTTAGTAGTATAGAAAAGTATTGCTTGGTGGTGATCTTTACACCCCAAGACCTCTCTCTCTCTTGTTTACTTCATATTATTTTATTTAGTTGAATTCAATTTAGCTTAATCAACCAACCCAATTCTCTTTTGCAATCCTTTGGTACACTAGAGTCGAAGTTGGAATTCTAACACGTATAATCCCTTGGGACGATCCCTACTCACTCTTGCTACGTTAGTAGTGGTGTTGGTAGTGGTTTTTATAAATTTAAATTTGACATAAAAGGCTTTTCTTGAACCACACATTCACTACATTTAGTTTGGCGTATTGGAATGGCCGTCGTCAGACATCCTAACCAATCCAACAATAGCTAATAGTCCGTAGATAAATATATATATATATATAATCACACTACAGGACTCTCACTGGACTACAGGCCCGTCTCAACATGACTAGTAGGCACCATGTGAAAGCGCACCCAAAGGTGGGCATGACTACCTAGTCCTAGCAGGGTACACATCCAACCATCATAGCCAGCTATGCATCCCAATGCATATACGCTCCCTAACCAACGACTCTGAGACTCAAGCTCATATCGTGGCATCATAAAAATATATTTAAATTCCATTCCAAACCAAAGTGTCACTCAATTATTTATTGATCTGATACAGAAGACAGGTAGGACTTAACTTTTGTAGTTAATCCATCCCATATTCCAGAGTAGGTAGGACTTAGCATTTTTAAGCTAATCCCCCTAGTATGTCACCATCCCATACCGGTGCATACAAAAACATCCATCCAGAATTGATAATATATATATGACAGCATAACATATCAATATCAACATACCCAAGTTTACACAACATCCCACAAGTTGACATGCTTACTTATAATTACTCCACAACATCTAGTATCTACATGCTTACTTATAATTACTCCACAACATCCCACAAGTTGACATAAACAATTGTTTTGGTAACCATCAACTAGTTCCTTATTAAGTATTAACTGAATTTATATTAGTTAATAGGCTTAATCCCATACCCCTGTTATATGATTTACATATCAAACTCCTAATTCAATTGCTAAATTAAAATTAAACAACTTGAATCATCCGCACAAGGCAACCATGTAAACTTTCTTAACAGTTTCATAACATCCCTTCTACTAACCTTCTATGGTATAATATGTATTTCCATGCCTTCTGAAGTTTTAGTAGAATTTAAACATCACTGAGAACCTCTAATTAAATACTCAGTTGCCCCTGGAAACCCATTAACCCAAGCACAGTAGCTAGCAATCTCGCAGAAAACCAAAAAAAATGAAAACCCATAAAGGAGCCGGCTCCACCCAAAGTGGAGCCGCCTCCACTACCAAGTAGAGCTGGCTTTACTACAAAGTAGAGCCTGCTCCACTTTTTAATTGAGCCTGCTCTACTTGAAATAGAGCAGGCTCCTTCCCCTGTGCGTCGTTTTTCCAATTCCGGCGGTGTCCGGCTGTGTTGGTCCTCCAAACCAAATTTCTTGCTGATTTAAATTAAGTCCTTGGGTGGTCAAAAGTTAATTAACTTCCTTGATTAATAATCACATTCAGTGGAAACAAGAATTAAACAAAATAATTTAAAAACGGTTAACATGCACCTACAAGGAAACATGCTGTTCAACTTCTTCTCCAACTCCGGCAACTTTGTTCCTCCAACCCAAGTTTCCTGTGGATTAAAACTAAGTCCCAAAGTGCTCTAAAGTTATTTAAGTTCATTACTTGTTAATCAAATTCAATTAAAACAAGAACAAGCACAAACAGTTTCATCACGAACGGAAAATACATACAAGAACCCATTCTGTTGAAACAAATAATTACAACCAAATTAATTTAGCTTTATTTCTTCCTGGAACTGAATTAGAGATGCAAAGAACACAGGCCAAAGAGATAGAGTTAGTAATAAAACTTGCCTGTAAGATTCGGTTCAAAAATCTCAACGTCTTTCTTCTAAGTTTTCCGGCGAACTACCTTCTCCTAACTCCCCTAATACCTCCGCCTCCAATACGTGTGGTTAGGGTTCTAAACCCTTGACCGCCTTATACAGATATATTTATAGGTTTATAAGTTTACACAAAACCCTAGTTTAATTTAAACCCTAAACTAAATCCTTAATGCTTAATTATGTCGGCTACATACGTGACTTCTAAAACCAAAACCCTAATTAATCCTACTAACGTAAAAACTCATTTACTTAATTAAATCATTTAATAATTAATTCTATTTAAAGAAAACAATTTCATCAAATAATTAAACCCAATCAATAAACAATTAGAGAATTAAATAGAATAAATAAATTACAACACTTAAACAAGTCACAAAATTCAAATAATTAATTAAATCCAATGAAACAATTAAACCAACAAATTCACAACTAAACACATAAAACAATTAATACAATAAAATGAGCAATTCAACAGATAAAAACAAATAAACAGGCAATTAAAACAATTAACTTAATAAAAACGTAATTAAATACAATAATTAAATTCCAGAACCGTCCTTTTAAAATTAGGGGTATTACATTCTTCCCCCCTAACAAAAGGAATTCCGTCCTCGGAATTCGCTCTTACCTTTTTCCCATAATTCAGGAAATTGCGAGCGAATGACTTCCTCCTATTCCCAAGTGGACTCAGCCTCATTGTGATGACTCCACTGCACACGAACTAAAAAGGATAACCTTATTACGAAGGATTTGATCCCGACTGTCAACAATACAACACGGTGACTCTAAATTGGTTGCATTCGGCTGCAACTCAATCTCCCCAATATCAATATGCTGATACCGATCCTCATCTCGCAGAAATTTCCGTAACATGGAAACATGAAACACATTATGGACGCGATCCAAATTATCCGGAAGTGCCAACCGATAAGCGACAACTCCAACTCGATCCGTAATCATGAATGGACCGACAAACCGCGGTGACAACTTCCCTTTCTTCCCAAAGCGCATTACACCCTTCATAGGCGACACTTTGAGTAACACCTGATCCCCAACCTGAAATTCCAAAGCACGAGTGCGACGATCAGCATAGCTCTTCTACCTACTTTGAGCAGTACGCATGCGATCCCTAATAAAAGCTATCTTCTCAGAAGTATCCTTGATGAATTCCGGACCCAAGAATCTGCTCTCACCAGCCTCTATCCAACAACAGGCGATCAACACGGTCGGCTGTATAACGCCTCAAATGGTGCCATCCCAATAGTCTTTTGAAAAATATTGTTATAAGCAAACTCCACAAATGGTAAATAGTCCTCCCAGTGGCCCTTGAAATCAAGAACACACAAACGGAGCATATCCTCCATGATCTGATTTACCCTCTCAGTTTGTCCATCAGTCTGAGGATGATAAGTAGTACTATGGTGTTAGTCTGTTCCTAAAGCCTACTGAAAACTCTTCCAGAACCCTAACACAAGGCTCGAATCCTTGTCCGATATAATAGACAAATGAATGCCACGCAACTCACCAACTGCTCCGAAGTGTAATCAGGGAAAATAGGCAAGAAATGAGTTGACTTAGTCAACCTATCCACAATGACCCATATGGAATTATGCCCCTTGAAAGAATTTGGCAAACCTTCCACAAAATCCATAGAAAATGCTCTCCCATTTCCACTCCGGTATCGGTAGTGGTTGTAGAGCCCCTGGTGGTCGCTGATGATCAATCTTAACCATTTGACAAGTACTACACTGAGAAACAAAAAGAGCAATGTCCCTCTTCATACCTGCCCACCAAAACTGCCACTTCATATCTTGATACATCTTATCGCCTCCTGGATGAACAGAGAACTCAGAGTGATGAGTCGCAGTCATCACATCCTTCCTCAAATTATCAGCAGAAGGTACTACTAACCATCCCTTGTACCTTAAACCTCCATCAGCCCCAACATTGTAGAATGGAACCTCTCCGAAAGCTATCTCTGTAACTTTGTCGACACACTGCTGATCGGTGAGTTGTGCTTATAAAACCTTGCGAAAGATGGAAGGTGTAACCACCATGCAAGCCATAAAAGCATACGATAACTCATCCACACTCTTTAAATCATTCCACTCAGTAGTGAATAGAGCAGAAAGACTACCAATAGGTCGGCGACTGAGTGTATCCGCCACCACATTCGCTTTCCCTTGATGGTACTGTATAGAAAAATGATAGTCTTTCACAAACTCCAACCACCTGCGCTGTCTCATATTCAGCTCCCGCTGAGTAAACAAGTACTGCAAACTCTTGTGATCACTGAATAATCTGAAGGACTCACCCAACAGATAATGCCTCCAAATACGCAAGGCAAAGACCACTGCTGCCAACTCCAAATCATGTGTTGGATAATTAAGCTCGTGAGGCTTAAGTTTCTGAGATCCATAAGAAATCGGTCGCTCCTCCTACATCAATACACATCCAAGACCCTGCAACGAAGCATCCGTGTAAACAAGATACTCTATCCTGCTCTGCGGAGTAGCCAGAACCGGTGCAGAAGTCAGTTTCCTTTTCAGCTCATCAAAAGCTCGCTGACAGTGTTCATCCCACACGAACTATACACCTTTCTTGGTCAGATGAGTGAGTGGTCCTGCTATCTTGGAGAACCCCTGGATGAATCTCCTGTAATATCCTGCCAGACCGAGAAAACTCCGAACCTCAGTAGGTGATGTAGGCTGTCCCCATTCAACCACCGCTGAAACCTTAGCCGGATCCACTGCTATCCCCTTTTCTGACACCACGTGACCCAGAAATTTCACCTCCCGCTGCCAAAATTCATACTTCTCAAACTTGGCATATAACTGGTGCTCACGAAGCGTCTGCAAGACTATGCGAAGATGTCTAGCATGATCATCCTCCGACCGAGAATAGATCAAGATGTCATCAATAAAGACAATAACAAACTGATCCAAATAAGCCCGGAAGACTTTATTCATTAAGTCCATGAATACTGCAGGTGCATTAGTCGTCCCAAACGGCATAACACGAAACTCATAAGAACCATATCTCGTGAGAAATGCTATCTTAGGAAACATCCTGCTCCTTAACCCTCAGCTGATGATACCCAGAACGCAGATCAATCTTGGAGAAGTATGTGGCTCCCCTTAACTGATCAAACAAGTCATCAACCCTGGGCAAAGGATACTTGTTATGAATCGTAACCTTGTTCAACTCCCTGTAATCTATACACAGACGAAGCAAACCATCCTTCTTCTTCACAAACAGAACCGGTGCTCCCCAAGGTGATTTACTCCTATGAATAAAACCTTGGCTGAGTAACTGCTGAATCTGATCCCTCAGCTCTCTCATCTCCACCGGTGCCATCCTATAGGGTGCCCTAGCAAAAGGCGCAGTGCCTGGAGCTAAATCTATCACAAAATCGATCTCGCGACTAGGTGGCAACCCTGGAATCTCCTGAAATACATCCAAAAAATCCTGTACAATTGGTATGTTATCCAAAGATACAGTAATCCCCTCCTCTGTCTCCTACTCTACCCGAAACAAATAGGTGCTATTGTCCCCGCTAGAGCGTGGCATAGCAATGACGTAAAATATCCTGACTAGGTATGGTGAACACAATAGACCTTTCCAACACAAATAATTTGAGCATGGTAGTGATAACCAATCCATCTCAAGTATCACGTCATACGTGTGCATGTCCAGGACCAAAAGATTTGTTAGAAATCTGAGTCTACCAATATCTAGTGTCACAGGCCCATCCTTCTATGTAAGATGGCGTTATTGCCAAAAAGGTGTAGAAATACCCTGAGGTCTATTGCATACATGTGTCACCAACCTAAATCCTAACTGTTCAAAACACGTAAAATAAACAAAATGCTCTGAAATCTACTCAGAGTTAGAATGTCGCTCTATTTTGAGAATCTTCCTTCTATACCAAACCCAACGTATTGAGTTTACACAAGTTCTTTTATAACTCCTTGGTAATCATCCTATTTCAAGACAATGAACCTATAAGCAAAACTTTATTTGCTTGCCCAAAAACCAATCACCCTACTGTGATTGACTTTTTTTCCTTATCGCAACGTACACATTCTAATACAGTTAAATAAAACCATTCATGTATACATCACAACATAACTTCCAATAAACAAAAATTGAGATAGCCAAAACCACAAGTTTACTTTATTAAGAACTTTTCAAACAAAAACTATCAAACAAATAACCGTAAGGTGTTCTTTAACATAATCCTAATGTACGTGATTAAATCCGTACTACATTCTTACTAATACCTCCTCCACTACTAGTAATTAAAAGTACTCTTAAAAGAGCAGTCATCCTTGAACTCCGGTGCCCTCCATCTCGGATGCTCCGGTATCTCCTCCATCCTGATCTTCTTCGGGGTCTTCCTCTCCCCTTGGCTCAGCTTCGAGCACCACCGAAGTTGTGTTAGGTCCACAGTATGGTGGCCAATCCCACACGCAAGAAACTTTCCTTGACTTGTCCTCCGATGCAACACCTATTGGAATCAACTCCCTGGTCTCCAATCCCGTCTTCTTGGTCGGCCTTCGTAGGGGAATCACCGGAATAACCTTCCTCAACCTTGGGCCCTTCTTTGCTTCCATCGTGGCCCTCATCCTCATCCTCTTCCTAGTGCCAAACATTCTGCAATTACAGAATACACTTGACATCAGTACCCTCTAAACGAACCGTAAAGGAATACAACGAATCCTAAACTTAAGCTCTAATCAAGAGGAAACGCTACGCGGAAGACTTAATACGAAACATCCTAGAGACACTTGAACCTAGAGTGCTCTAATACCAACTGTGATACCCCTCGGATCCGAGACACGGGTTGATCAGGCCCAAGCCCAAACCCGAGGGAAATATCAAACAATTTATATGTAATACGAACACAGACGACAAAATGAATTTAATAAATAAAGTTTAAGCTGAAAGAAACTAAAAGTAAAATCCTTTATAATTAAATACTTATAATCTGATAATCCAAAACTCCATCAGTTTAACAACTCAGGAATCCATCTAGTGGACCCCTAATAAAAATCCCAAACTGAATGAAAGTAAAAACTGAAAATAAAATCCAAATATAATATTTGGAAAGAAGTCCTACGTCGTCGGTAGAATGGAAGATCGTCCCTGCTCAGCACGAACAAGCTCTAGACTGGAAATGTCCAATACCTAAAAAATGATGAGTGGGTCAGGCCCACATGCAAGTTCTATACTACTACTACCCAAGCAGAGACCCGATACACATGTACATCCTAACCAATCCAACAATAGCTAATAGTCCATAGATAAATATATATATATAATCACACTACAGGACTCTCACTGGACTACAGGCCCGTCTCAACTTGACTAGTAGGCACCATGCGAAAGCGCACCCAAAGGTGGGCATGACTACCTAGTCCTAGCAGGGTACACATCCAACCATCATAGCCAGCTATGCATCCTAATGCATATACGCTCCCTAACCAACGACTCTGAGACTCAGGCTCATATCGTGACATCATAAAAATATATTTAATTTCCATTCCAAACCAAAGTGTTACTCAATTATTTATTGATCTGACACAGAAGACAGGTAGGACTTAACTTTTGTAGTTAATCCATCCCATATTCCAGAGTAGGTAGGACTTAGCATTTGTAAGCTAATCCCCCTAGTATGTCACCATCCCATACCGGTGCATACAAAAACATCCATCCAGAATTGATAATATATATATGACAGCATAACATATCAATATCAACATACCCAACCATAAGCATAACAAGAATGTTTAACTAGCATGCTTGTTCAATATATTCAGTACCTGATTCTCTAACGAATTTTAAATGTAGAGAATAAATATAACCATCCTGTAACTCACAATAAGCATAATAATAACATTAATAGTATCTACATGCTTACTTGTAATTACTCCACAACATCCCACAAGTTGACATAAACAATTGTTTTGGTAACCATCAACTAGTTCCTTATTAAGTATTAACTGAATTTATATTAGTTAATAGGCTTAATCCCATACCCCTTTTATATGATTTACATATCAAACTCCTAATTCAATTGCTAAATTAAAATTAAACAACTTGAATCATCCGCACAAGGCAACCATGTAAACTTTCTTAACAGTTTCATAACATCCCTTCTACTAACCTTCTATGGTATAATATGTATTTCCATGCCTTCTGAAGTTTTAGTAGAATTTAAACATCACTGGGAACCTCTAATTAAACTCTCAGTTGCCCCTGGAAACCCATTAACCCAAGCACAGTAGCTAGCAATCTCGCAGAAAACCAAAAAAAATGAAAACCCACAAAGATATATTTATAGGTTTATAAGTTTACACAAAACCCTAGTTTAATTTAAACCCTAAACTAAATCCTTAATCGGCCCATATGAAACCTAATTAATGCTTAATTATGTTGGCTACATACGTGACTTCTAAAACCAAAACCCTAATTAATCCTACTAACGTAAAAACTCATTTACTTAATTAAATTATTTAATAATTAATTCTATTTAAAGAAAACAATTTCATCAAATAATTAAACCCAATCAATAAACAATTAGAGAATTAAATAGAATAAATAAATTACAACACTTAAACAAGTCACAAAATTCA
Source organism: Cornus florida (assembly GCF_030987335.1). Lineage (NCBI taxonomy): Eukaryota > Viridiplantae > Streptophyta > Magnoliopsida > Cornales > Cornaceae > Cornus > Cornus florida. The sequence goes on along the minus strand of NW_026775574.1, from coordinate 50,904,462 downwards.
AATAATTAATTAAATCCAATGAAACAATTAAACCAACAAATTCACAACTAAACACATAAAATAATTAATACAATAAAATGAGCAATTAAACAGATAAAAACAAATAAACAGGCAATTAAAACAATTAACTTAATAAAAACGTAATTAAATACAATAATTAAATTCCAGAACCGTCCTTTTAAAATTAGGGGTATTACATTTTGTAACTTGCCGACCGATCCATTAAGAAACCTAGGGGTGTCATTGAGGATGTTTTGATCAAGATTGATAAATTCTTCTTCCCGGTTGATTTCGTTGTCATTGACACGGAACCGGTTTCCAATCTTAAGAGCCAAATTCCCGTTATCCTTGGCCGTCCTTTCTTGGCAACCGCCAATGCCAACATCAATTGTAGAACAGGGGTGATGAAGATTTCATTTGGCCACATGAAGGTAAAGTTGAATATCTTTAATCCCACACCCAATTCACTTAACAAGTATGAAGGAGAGGTCAATGTTGTAGAAAAATGTTATGATCTTCATTGCCAAGGAAATGAGCTTTTGTGTAAAACCAAAAATTCCAAAGGATCATTTTCAACCTTGCATTCTCAAAGTGTTGTTTCAAATTCTTGCTTTGAAAGGGCATGGAAGCCCAAAGGTTTTAATTGCATAGACAAAGGATTAAAAGCTTCTTTTGAGCTTGATCCAACAAGTTCTTCAAAGGACCATTTGTTGGGTGGAGTTCAAAGTATTTATCACCCCAACAAGGAGGGGATGCATCACAAGATCTTTGACCCGGGCTAAAAGAGCCCAACGTCTTGCTAGAGACATTAAATACTAGCAAAGGCATTCGTAGGGTGTCAAAACCCTATTCCTCCCGCATTTCTATCTTTCATTTTGTTTCTTGCGAAGTCTAGATACTTGTTTTAGGTTCACATGCATTGAAAGGAACTTTGGTGAGGATTGCATAAGCTTTTATGTTATAATTGAGCATTTGACAAAGTTCGATCGATCTCACATTGTAGTTCGATCGATCAAACTATGGATTGCACTCAACATTTAGAAAAATTTTCGACCTGCATCCACCTGCATCCAAAATCAGCTCTCGGTCCCATCGTTCGAACTCATTCTTAGATCGATCAGATATCTTTGATCTATCCAACTTCCAGGTTCGATCGATCTCAGGACTCAACACTTAGAAAATTTTTTGAGCCTGCATAAACCTGCATATTTCAGCTCTCTGTCCCATCGTTCGAATTCAATTCAAGATCGATCTGAAAATTTTCGATCGATCCAACATTAAGGTTGGATCGATCTCAAGTTCCAACACTTAGCCAATTTTTGAACCAAAAACCTGCATATTTTTGCTCTCTGTCTGATCGATCGAAATCTTGTTTTGATCGATCACAAATCTTCATTTCATTATTTTAACTTTAGTTTGACTTTTCTACTTTTCAAAAATCCAAAAATATTTTCATTTTTATTTTATTCTATTTTCACTCCCATTTTATTTTGTTTTAATTTTCAACAATTTTTCAAAAATTCAAAAATATTTTAATTTATTTAGTTTTTAATTAATTAAATTTAAAAAAAAAAAATCCAAAAATACTTTGAAAGGAGTTCATCAAAGTTCGATCGATCACAACTCATCTTCGATAGATCGAACTAGTCGGGAAATGTTTTTGAAAACAGATCCAAGGGTCTTAGGATCGATCATTTGGATCGATCTCACTCACCAAACCCACCCTAGCCTCTCGTCCCTCTTCATTATGAATCATCTCTCCAAGCTCCGGCAACTCCTCCGGCGAGATCCAAATATCTCGAATCTCAGTTCATCTCCATCCTCTTCGTCTCAGATCATCTTAGTTCATTCTCCATTCTCTCGCTCTCTAGAGGTAAGATTCGAGACATCCTTCCCTAGATTTGAACTTTCATGCATCAATACTTGTTTCAAATGTCATAATCATGTTGCTCTCATGTTGAATCTTCCATTCTCAAAGCTCTAGCATCCATGTCTATATATATATATATGTGTGTGTACATGTGTGCATAGATTTTGAAGATTTTGTTAGATTTGGGTGTTTGGGCCACGTTTGGAGTGCATTTAGGCTTGATTTGTGTTGATTGGAGGGCCCACGAACTCACTCATATGGGCCCCATGCTTCAAAAGTCACAGATCTGTGACTGTTAGGTTTCATCGTCGCATTGTTCGATCGATCGAACAAATTTATGATCGATCGAATATTTGTGATCGATCCAACTCAACTTTCGATTGATCCAACTTTTATGATCGATCTCATTTCTTTTTCTGATCGATTGAATTTCACAGGTCTCATATACACACTTCATTCATCTTATCTTATGTTCATGCTACCTTATATATGCGCAATGCCTGTGATATTCCACATTGGATGCATTTCATACTCATATTGTTTAACATGTTTCATATTCTGCCACTTGCATGGAATCATGCGATATTTTGTTTTGTCTATCTTATTTGACATACATGTTTCTATATTGTGCCTTATATTCTATATATGCTGGGACTAATTTCTGAATTTCTATTTGCAGACTATGGCTCGCATCAAGACTGTAGCGCGTAGACACCATTACGGTACCAGACGCAGACTTGACGACGAGGCCGGTCCATCTCATGTCTGTGACCCTACTCCCAACCACACACAGAGGAGAGTCCGACAGCGGACTGGGGAGACTGCGCAGCCCTCTCATACAAAGGAGCCATTACACCCTACTCCACCCCAGTCGCCGGCTCATCCAGCATTCACTCCATCACCATCTCCACCGCATAGAGGCGCTGAGCAGCCAGCTCAGTCGGCTCCACCTGTTCAGCCAGCTCATCTACAGCGCGATAGGCTCGCGCCTAGATATGCACACATGACTATCGAGCACGAGTCAGCATTCGACACCGCATTTTCTCAAGATCAGCGTTGACTTGATCTGCCTATCACAACATTATTCAGCGGGGCCTCTCAGATATTCTTGCCCCAGTCACAGAGCCGATCTACCCGAGACTGGTGCGGTTGTTCTACCAGAACCTCCGACAGTCGCTGAGCACTACAGCCGAGCTCATCACCTCTATCGATGGCCATGAGATCACCATTACAGTGGATACTCTGGCCCGTTCGACTCGCTGTCCACATCGGTGCCCGCCAGAGCTTCAGGAGACCTATCCCAGGCTCCACAGACCTTCTTACGCCAATATGACGGTTTTTCTCATAGGTCACCATGCCAGTGGAAAGACCTTCGCCACCCGGACATTCTTGCCGGATGACCTGTGGTTTACAGATTCGGTGCTCTACCGAAATATATACATGGCAGGACACAAGATTCAGAGGCAGGGCGACTATCTAGCAGCCCTGTACGCCTTCTATACAGGCCACTGGGTGTCTATTCCTACGCTTATCTGGAGAGTGATGAGGAAGCTCTACGATGAATACGTCAGCAAGGAGGCGCCCAGAAGGGCCAAGTCTCTTCCATTCAGCCACCTCATCACCCAGATTCTCATTGACCAGTGTTGTCCCATCAACCCGCAAGAGGACCCTAAGAGAGGTTCCCGTCACTTCCTCAAGAAGGACTGGGACAAGAGCTACAGAGCTATTATCACTCACCTGCAGATCCATGCCGTACTGGCGGCTGCAGAGCTGGAGTTAGAAGAGGAGGCGGCAGCACAGGCAACCCCCGCACCAGCAGAGCCAGCAGCAGCAGCTCCCGCAGCGGACGATGCACCTGTCGATCCAGCTGCCGAGCATGATGACATTGATATAGACATTGACTTGGAGCACTCAGCGGATGATGCAGCTCAGCATTCTCCAGCCGGGTCACCTATCCATGAGCAAGAGCAGACCCAAGAGCTGTTTTCTGACTCATCCATACCAAACTTGACCCCTGGCTTCAGAGTGCGTCTGCAAACGCTCGAGGATGCTGTTATTGCCATCAGAGCTAACCTCACAGCCCAGAGAGCGGAGTTTGCTTCCTTCCGCACGGATGTCACAGCTATGTTCAGAGATTTATCCGGAGACATCTGCAGAGCCAGACCTACCCGTCCTACCTTATCTTCCTGAGCTCCTAGTCTTTTCTATCTTATGATCCCTCTCTCCTTTTGATACTTTGTTATTGTCACTGTATTATTTTTACAGCCGGTCTGTCGGCTTTAATATTTTTGTTGTACCTGCACTTTCTCTATTTTATATATCTATTTTTGCTATGGATGTTATATCATTGTATTCTCATATCTGTATATTTGACTCCATCAGGTGCATCACAGTGACTTCAGTGAGAGAGTGCTACCCAATTTCCAGGACCACCCTTATACCTCTCTCATTTCGTTATCTGTTTATCCCATTTACACTTGCATGTTCACTATGCACTGATTATCCCATTTTGTTATCTGATAAGTTTATCCAAGTGCCAATTTTCAGGACCACAGTTCATCCCAAGTTTGGGGGAGCCAAGCCACCCACTTCGGATACTTCAGTCCCAATCATTCTTGCTCAGTTGCACTGGTATACTCTTTCTTTTGTTCTCTTTGCACATTGAGGACATTGTACAATTTAAGTTTGGGGGAAATGGTGCTCTATAGTGATAGTTTTAAATTCAAACTTTTAGCATGACCCGTGTATTTGAGGGATATTTCTATGATTGGTCTATACCTAGCTATGATTTTGATCTTTTGAGGACTATATTGCTTAAAATTTAAAAATTGCTTGACTGGTCCAATACACCTTGTATGCCTTATGAATGCCATTAAGGAGTAAATTTTTCAAAAGATTGATATTTTGCTTGCACTTGTGGTCCACATCATCCTGATTTTGTGATTGTTTTGAGATTCATTCTAGGATTCTACACTAGCACAGGTGCACACTAGCATTCATTTGTGGGGCACATGCTTTGTTGATTATTGAATTGGTTATATCTCAATTGGGCTAGTAGTGTATTGAAAACTTTCATTCTTGATAAAGGTAGATAACAACCCCTTTTTCGCTAAGTAGCCGGGATTCTAGCCTCATCAAGCACTGAACTTCTTGCGCCGAAAGGTGGAGGGCCCAAAACTCTAGGTTAATAATTGTTTAATAAATAATAAAAAAATAAATAAAAAATAAAAACCAAAAGTGAGGACTTCTCTCAAAAATTGAGAAGTGGGAAATGATTAGATGGTTATTATCTTGATTTGTAGCCTAGTTGATTTGAGCTTGTAAGTCCGTAGGGGTGTTTGAACGCCGAATGCCCTAAAGCCGTCAGGTTTGGGAGTCATTGACCTAACGCTCAATCTCATGAATCACTAGCAAGCTTAAGAGATCAACACATTGCACCATACTTCCATCTTTGATCCTTCAAAAAAAAAAAAAAAAAAAAAAAATGAGTGAAAAGAATAAGCGTACCTAGAACAATAAAGCTTTAATAAAAGGTCCACTTTTTGTCTTGATGATCGGTACTAGATTTGTGTGCTAGTTTGAGGGTAAGGATGTGATTAATTCTTTAGTTGGCTAAGATAGCAACACATTGATGCCGGTCCACTCAAAAGAATTCTAGAGTTGTTTTGATTTGCATGATCATTTTCTTGATGTGTGGAGGACCATACTTGCTTGCTTGATGTTGGGATTTTGGGAGATTGCTTGGAAAGGGTTGAAAAATTGCATACTTAAGGTAGTTTTCTCCCAATGCTTGTTTGCAATATTGGTACCTCTTTTGAAAAAATGAGCTTAATGTTTGTGGGTACCATTTCTGGAAACCCTCACGAGACTTCACACGTCCACTAGGGGTAACCTAGGGGTTTAAAAGGCTTGTTGCATATGCTAAATGCAATCGTGCTCCCTACGAAAGTGGCATTATCCATTTATTGTTCTCTAGCTTATATTTGTATAGTTGTTCATTTCATTCCTTTACTTTCTAGTTCATTGCTAGGGACTAGCAATAATTAAGTTTGGGGGTGTGATGGCACTGAAAAGTGCGTATTTAAACCCCTTAAGCTTAGGCATTCTAGTACCTTTATCTATCTTACTTTACCGTTTTAGATTGATTTCGTATTATTTCCATTTTTAGGCACTTGTCTTGAAAATAAGCTAACTCAGCCAAATAAGAGCTTAATTAAAGCAATTCTGAGATTAAATAAAGAAAGAAGCAAAGTGGAGAAAGAAAGAAGCAAAATGAAGCAAAGCAGCAAGTTCGATCGATCCAAGTCTAAGGTTCGATCAATCGAACATTGATTGATCTCAGAACTTCAAGATAGATCCAAGCCTTGACCCAAAGCACTTAAGTCCAAAAGTTCGATCGATCCAACATTATTCTTCAATCGATCGAACACCTTTGTCCTTATCCAAATGATTGATCCTATCCACAGCTGTACCACCCGCTAACCACTTTTGTCCTTTTCCCATAAATATTTCCCATAAATATCTCAGATTTGTCTTTTTCCAAAAAGCTCAGCCAGTTGGATCGATCCAGCCTAAGTTCGATCAATCTCACTTACTTTTGATCGATCTCACTTACTTTCGATTGATCGAACTTCCTCCAGTGCAAAAAAATTAAAATTCCATCTCATTGAAAGTTGTCCTTTATCCAATCATTAGGGAATATTGTATGCACGACCCAGCTCATTTTCGGTGTCATTTTGACCTACCTACATAAGGATAAGGATTGCTTTTTCAACGAGCCAACATTATATTTTTCATATCATCTTATGGAGAGGAAGTTTAGAGGAGGAGGAGGTTAGAGACACCATTGGAGATCTTCATCAACAAGGAGCAAACCTCTTCCATGTAGTTAGCCCTTGAGGGTTGGAGCATCATCACCATGAGTGGCTAGACATCTTCTTGGGGCTAGAGTTAGCCCCAAGCATGCTTTCTATATCTTAATCTTGTGTATTATTGAGGGATTAGTGTTGTAATTGATGTTTTGACACTTTGATATATATAGATCTTGTTTATTCAATGATTTATGTGGTTTAATGCTTTCAATTGATCATTTCATTCTATTCATATGTCTATGTATGCTAGAATTATTGTTCATGTTCTTGTCTCTAGATTTTGTGTTATTGATGCATGTCTATGTGTATTGATGCCATAGATTTAAAGATTGTCAAAACATTGTGCTTAAAAGAATGCTTTTGTGATTCTCTTGATGGAAAATGCTTTTCTCTTGATGGATTGTGCCTCTCCCCTAGTTTATTTTCATGCTAGTAGTGTAGATGTAGTGTAGTGTTAAATTGGAGGACAATCTATGCTTGTTGTTTGATGATCCAAGCTTTTGAGTGCAATTAACATATGTCTCTAATCTTGTGTTGTATTTGGATTGTGAGCCTAATGAAAGGATTAATGACTTGGTTTGATTTATTGTGCCTTTCACATGTTGTTTAGACAATATATGCTTCATTGCTTAGATATATTGTGTCTTTCACATGTTGTTTAGACAATACATGCTTAACTAGTCATCCTTGCTTGTTGAATTAACCAAATACACACACACCAATATTGCAACACCCTAATTGCCCTCATTAATCACTTATCAATAATATAGAAATGCATTGCTTGGTGGTGATCTCTAAACCCCAAGACTCTTATCTCTCTTACTTACTCTTAATTGCACTCTTTTGCTATTACTTTGTTTAATCTAGTTGCTCTTTAATCAACCAACCAACCAATTGTTTGATCACTCGACCTACTAACCCTAATAGCGATTCCACAACCAACTCTGACATTGCTCAATCCCCATAATCCCTTGGGATGATCCCTACTCACTCTTGCTACATTAGCAGTAGTGTTGGTAGTGGTTTTTTTATAAATTTAAACTTGACCCAAAAGGCTTTCCTTAAACCGCACATTCACTACATCAATTTTGGCGTGTATCGAGCGGCCATGTAGAGCCGTCGTCAGTGTCAATCCCAACTATGCCTCTAAAAAAGAACACGACGGAAAATACTTAGCTTTGAGCAATTGTAAGCCAAACCTTTGTGAGAAACTTTAAAATTCCAAGGATGTTTTGCCAATAATGCCAAATTGAAAGCTTCCAAATCTCTAAATCCAAGCCCCCTAATCCTTTAGACCAATACAAAAGTTCCTAGCTGATCTAATGCACTGGTCGCTTCTTCTAATTTTGATGCCACTTGAACCCTCTAATATGTTGTATCAACTCAAAACATAGAGAACGAGAAAGCTTAAAAGCAAACATTATGTAGGTGGGAAGGGTATTCAACACTGCTTTTATCAGAATCTCTTTCCCTCCGGCCGATAATGTACTAGATTTCCTAGAAGCCAGTTGTTCCTGCATGTGTTGAGATACAAATTTAAACACATTTCTTTTAGACCGACCAATAATTGCCGGCACTCCTAAATAATGAGCATGCATTCCTTCCTCAGTTAAACCAAGCAACCTATTTAAGTTACAGCGCAAAGTTGGGGAAGCATTTTTGGACAAGAAAATTGAAGATTTTGTAAAGTTTACTTGTTGTCCCAAGGCTCATTCATATTGTTGCAATATTCATTTTAAGGATTGAACTTCACCTTCCGTAGCTGAACAAAACACAATAGACTCATCTGTAAAAAACAAATGAGAAATTTTTAGAGCTCCCCTGCAGATTTGAACTCCAGTCAATACCTTTGCTTGTTGAACGCAATGCATAGCCAAGGAGAGCGCTTCAACATAAATGATAAATAAATATGGTGAAAGAGGATCTCCTTGCCGCAACCCACGAGAAGGATGGAAGAAGCCAACAGATTTCCCATTGATATTAATGGAATAAGTAACCAAAGAAACATAAGCAGATATAAACTTTATCCAATGCTCATGGAACCCCAATCTTGACAACATCTGAAAAAGGAAAGCCCATTCAATACGGTCATACGCCTTACTCATATCCAATTTAAGGGCCATAAAAACCTTCCGTCCCTTTCGCTTATTTTTTAGGTAATGTAAAATCTCATGAGTGACAAGAATATTTTCCATGATATGCTGCCTTACAACAAAAGCATTCTGTGTTTCGCTAATGATAGAATCAATCACCGGCTTTCAACCTGTTTGTTAGTACTTTTGCAATAATACGACAAGAAACATTACATAACGAAATAGGTACTGCGAAACTAAAGTAGGCGACATAATTTTAGGAATCGAAACAATATTAGTATGATTAAGACCTGAAAGCATATAACCTAAATGAAAAAAACTGGCTATGCCCGCAACAACATCGCCTTTAACCATATCCCAATATTTTTTTTAAAACAAAGGCATCATACCGTGAGGTCCAGGCACTTTCAGTGGAGCCATGTCAAACACCGCCTTCCTAATTTCCAACTTCGTAGGGGGTGCCAAAAGAAAATGATTCTGTTCAGGAGAAAAATGACGAGGAAAGTACCTCAAAAATTGATCAATATTGAAGGGGTTTTGAGACTGAAAGAGACCTTGAAAATATTGTAAGAAAATGGACTAAACTCGAGACTCCTCATCATACCATTTCCCTCATTCATCTGCAATAATAGAAATAAGGTTTCAAGCCTGTCTTCATTTTGTTGCAGTATGGAAGAACTTAGTATTTTGATCCCCAAATTGGAGCTACTGGTTCCGAGATTTTTACGTCCAATAGAGCTCCTCGTCCAACCAATACTTACGTAAAAGTTGTTCAATTTGTAAAACATGATGATGATTGTAATCCATGGTTTTACCCTTTAAACTATGAAGCTCACGCTCTACTTGATTAATTTTTTCTCGAGAATTCCCTTGATTCTCCTTTACCCACCGGATTAGAGCCACTTTACAAGACTTTAATTTCGAAGCCTAACCAAATTGGTGAGAACCCCGAACAGGTATCTGCCAATTATTAGCAATAATTTCAGAACATTTATTATCCAAAGTCCAATGCGCATCAAAGTGGAATTGTCTCTTAATCAGAGAAAATAATGGATGAAGCTCAAGAAACAGAGTGTGATGGTCGAAACCCATAACGGGAACATGTGATAATTTAGCATGAGGAAAGGTAGAACACCATTCTTGTGTAGCAAGTGCCCGGTCTAACCTTTCTTGGATATTAGCCGGCCTATCTCTGTGATTTTTCCAAGTAAACGGATACCCTTTAAACCCAATATCGAATAAATTACACCGTGCCATCAAGGAATTGAAATTCCATAGCCTCCAGCCCTGTTTACTCACTCAACCACTTTTCTCCGAAGTGTGAAGAATATCATTAAAATCACCCACCAACACCCACCGACCAGGCCAGAATTGAGAGCGATGTTCCAAATATTTCCATTGCATGGCTCGGGTACTATCCACCGTACTCGCGTAATAATCGATAATGTCTAAGGTTGCTTGGTATCCCAAGAGACAACAACAGTAATAGAAAATCGATTATGTTCAATCACCTACAAATTCACTACATCCATTCACCATAAAACTATACCACCAGAACGACCCACCGAATCCACCATGCATATATTGTGGTACCCAAGAGCCTTTTGGAGATTGGCAAGATGATTCCCCCTACTTTTAGTTTCAAGAAGAGCAAAGATGGTAGGGGAAAACTTACGTTTGAGGATCTTACGTTGCTGAATTGTCAAAGGATTTCCCAATCCTTGGTAATTCCAGACGATTATGTTGCCATCAGTAAGAGAAGATTATACCAAAGATGGAGCCACCCCAGAGGTTGTCAAAGCTACTAGTCTGAATGACGAAGTGGAGCATATGAAGACATAGATCCTAATTCACAGTTCTCTGCCCAAAAAATACCCAAATGGGATTGGCCCAAAGGGCCATCAAATGAATGGGAGTTCGCCATTACATGGACTAGGAGGCATGGATTCAAGAATGGAAAAAACCCCTATGTTGAGCCGGATTAAGAGGCCCAAGAGTTTGGGTGACCCGAATCCATCATCCAGGCCAAAGAAGCACATCACAGACTATAATACCCCTAATTTTAAAAGAATAGTCTCGGTATTTATTTATTTGTTTTAATTAAATTTTTAATTGTTTAATTGATTATTTGGTTATTTGTTTGTGTGTTAGTTGAATTATTGTTTGTGTTATTTGAATTATGTGGCTAAGTGTTATTTGTTTAATTAGATTTATTTGTATTTGTCTATGTGTTATTTTGTTTATTTAGATTGTGTGTAAGTGATGTATTTGATTAATTGTAAATTAAATGATTAAATGTTTTATTTTATTTTATTTTATGGTTATGGTTAGTAGTAATGTGCCAACCAATTGGGTCCCATGGACTACTTGGATAGGAGATTGGATGGGTATGGATAGTTGTTTATGTGTGTGTGTATATATATATATATATATATTACATACATATATGAAAGGGGAAAGTAATTTATTATGGTAACTTGGGGATTAATAGGTAAATCTGATGTATATTTTTATATTTTTAAATAATAGGGATATACATAGATTTTATACGTGTTATGTTCTAAGTTATTTTATATTATTATGGTAACTTAGGTATTGTTAGATAATCCATTAATAAATAATGGGATGTGTAGATTTATTTATTTAATAAAGACATATATAAATTATATACGTAACAAATTGTATTTACCTTTTTAATAATTTAATTTTTTTTTTTTTTAAGTCGATTTGGATTAGGAATTAGGATTAGGGTTAGTTATATTTAACCTATAAATATATAACTATAGGTCTCTAGAAAGATATCACGTAATATTTTCTAAAGAGAGAGAGAGAGAGAAAGTTAAGGTTTAGGACAAAGCATTAAGCCGGACCAAGGAAGAAGGTGGAGGGTTGTTCGAGGGTTGTAACAAGAGCAGAGGAGTTCTTGACGGCAGTTATGATCGCCGGGAAAATTGGGAAGAAGGAGTTAAGGTTTTAATTAGAAATCTAGAGGTAAGTTCTATCTCTAACTCTTTTCCCTTAGACTTGTGTTCTATGCATGCCTAGATAGTCTCCAGGATTTAAATGGACATTAAAAGTAATCTTTTAATCATGCTATCAAATTGATCTAGTACTTCATATTTTTCTATGGTTGTTCTTATGCATAAATTGTTAAATTTATGATTTGATTTGATTGTTTTGTAAATTGATTTCATGTTTTATATGAGGTTCTGTTACATCTGTATATGGATGGAACGTAAAAACTGTAATGATCCGGTCATTTTCTTCCTTTTCCTTTTTCCTCAAATTTTGCGGATAAATTTTTTCCGTTATCTTTTCTTTTCTGTGGATGGTTTTTCGTCACTTAGTGTCGTTTTGAATGCTTGGAAATGGTTTCTGAGACTCTTTTCCGTGGATTGACAACTTCCTTTGAGGACAGAGTCATTTCCACAATTTTAATTTTTTGACACTATTAACTTTTTGTCCTTATTCCTATTTCGTCCTTTTCCCTATTTCGTCTTTTCCCCGTTTGTCACTTTGTTGGCAAAATCTTACTTCTTGTGCTCGGAGTTGGTTTTTGACTTCACATATCTTTATCGTGAGTAGTTTCCATAAAATATGTATCTTTACTTTTGTAGGAAAGTACTCTGGTTGGTCCCGATGTCCATAGGGGCATGGATGCATAATTCTTTGAAATTAATTTCTTTTCTTAGGGTGTCTTTCGTAACTATCTTTTGAAGATATTTTATTTCAGGGGTATCTAAGAAAATATCTTTTGGAAGATATTTTCATTCTGGGGCAGTTTTGTAATTAACCCTTTTTATGAGGGCCATTGTGCAATTAATGAAGTTTGTTGCAAATTATCTTGTTTTGAGCCTGGATCCTTATACGGGATTCATTTTCACTTTTCGTCGAGTCGTAAACAATTAGAAGTCCCTTCAGGTCGATGTTTTCCAGTTTCAGGGTTTTTGGCCCTAGTTTGCGCCAAACTTATTTGGGGCATAACTTTCTACTCGGGACTCAGTTTTTGATGTTGTTTCTTCCATTATTCTTATTTTATCATTTTGAATCTTTTTTGTTCACAGAGTTTCATCATTTGAGAGCGTCTGCTCAAATTTCACTTTTCCGGACCCGGCGGGGCCCGTTCAGGGTACTTTTTGAGATTTCTATAAAAGGGGTATGAGATATTTTATTTTTTCATCTTCCCCACTCTCTTGTATGACCTGAAGCTTCCATGGCAGCCCAAGGGAGGCTGCCACCTTCTCTCTCCTCATTTTAACTTCATTTCTTTGTCAGAACATAGTAGGGCCTTTGCGTTTTGTATTCGTGTTGACTACGCACTTCTTTCACCCTTATTAGAACCCATTTCTGGAAAAATTTTGAGTTTGGTTTTGAAGTCAAGTCGTGATTTTCATGGGTCCTTTTTGGAGTTTATCGTTCATGGTGTTGTCCCCGACGAAACCTCGAAGTATTGTCGGATTCGGAGCCGTTTCGTTTTGATGGCTTTTGAGATTTTCATCTCAAATTGAGGTAGGGAGTGTCTTAGGTTTATATTATTATTGTATTGATTGTTTTATAAGCATATACAACTTGTGAGCATGCCTTGTTCAAGTTTTTAGAATTTAATTTAATTATTATTATTTTTTTTTAAGATTTAATTCTCATGATGCTTGGCAACTTAGAATTAAATTGTGGCATGCTAGAAATTTAGGCCTTGGTATGGTGGTTGATATATATTAAATTGGGGTTATTTGAATAAGAATTGCAAATTTTATTTAATATTTATCTTTTGTAAAAGTTTAATTCACCTAGTTGTATCAAGCATGGAATCAACTTGTAATGTGATATTAAAGTAGGCCTTGGTGAGTTCTTTAACATATATTAAATTAAGGACATTTAGATATGTTTGAAAATCTAGAGAAAAATTAATTAATGAGCTTAATTAATTTTATTTTAAGTGTGTTGGTCACTTAAATTGATATTGGAGGTAATAGGTTGATAATCCCTTGAAATGTGGTCTATTTAATCACTTTGTGAGCATGTTACTAATTTGATGTAGAATTAGTACTTGAGACATCTTGAAATGGTAATTGGACTTAGCATGATATAGAATATCATTGACTTGCATGGCTTGTTTAGATATATCTTGTGTAGGTGTATAGCTTGTTAGAACATTATAATTGTTTACCTTAGAAGCTAGTTACTAAATTGGGACTTATTTAGTTTTTGTGGCTTAGTGTGGTAATGTGGTTCAATTGTTGTAAAATATTATTGTTTTGATGTATAAATTGCATATTGGAGGCTTGACATGTCATATGCTATCTAGACTTGAATTCTAGGACATGGTTTGCGGGGATTCAACCTTATTTGTGCATGGAAGATGGCTTTATGCATTAGTGGATTTGGTATAAGTTTGGTCTAACTTATTGATTTTTGTATAAGTTTTGGACTTATTAATTTTGAAAAGCTTGTATGGACATATTTCACGTGATGGCTAGGGTTTGGCTCTAGTACAGAGACAAGAGTCTTCTAAGTCATAAGTGCACACTAGGTACTACCTTGTGGGTCGTAATTGTCCGGAATAACTTATGCATGTGCGCACTAGGTAGTGCCTTGTGGGTCGTAATTACTTGGAAACACTTGCTTGGTCTAGTGACTATATGTCCTAGTCTTTCTACTTTGATTTTGCATTCAATTTCAAGTTGTTAATCATGGATTACTTGTAGCTTGAGAATTAATGCTTGCTTTGGATATTTGAATCTTACTTAGTATACTTGAAACTGTATACTTGTTTTGTGCATTTAGATCTCATATAGTGTACTTGAACTTGTATGCTTTCTCTGTGAGTTTAGATTTCATTTAGTATGCTTGTGCCGTGTATACTTGTTTTAGGCGTATCTCTCTTAGCTTAGTATACTTGTGTCAGTATACTTGATTTACGAGATTTTCATATAAAATGCATACTTGTGTGAATATGCTTAGACATTGTATGACTTGTCTTAATGTGGTTTAGTATACTTGGAAATGTATGCTTGTATGTTGTATAACATGTTTAACATTATTTAGTATAATTGAGCATGTATACTTGTATGCCATTGTTCACTTTAAATTGCATCAGTAGCTTAGGATGATCCCTGAGTCTCACTTGACATAGACGTTAGGTGGCATGAGCCCCTTTAACATGTTTCTCCTTAAGGTGATATAATTGTAAAACGCTAGGTCTATGCATGCTCATCTCCTACGAGTAGCTTTATGTTACACACCCACGTAGTGGGGACATTTTTCAGGTACCGGGATCAAGATTCAGTATTCACATCATACTTGGATGATTTGTAGACTTGAAGTTCTCATTTCTTGTAAATGTTGGCTTGAAATGCCATTTATAACTTTATATGTCAAAATGTGTAAATTTGATTCTATTTTTGTAATGTGTACGTAAGTACACTCTTTATAATGTATTTGACATGTATGGGATGAGGCTATAGGCCATTGACATCTAATTTGTATCCTATGTAACTTTTAACTTCATGAAATGTTATGAAAATATTGAAAAATGCCGAGTCGTTGCTTCACTATGCTTGCATTGGGTGTGGGAATTCCATTTTTATTCTTTCATAGGGTCTCATTAATCATGTATGAAGTGTGGCCAAGGGCCAAACGGTAATTTGAAATCATTTGTTAATTTTGGTTTTCAAATTTCCTTTTTCTTGTTCATCTTTGCCTTTTTGCCCGTTGGGAGGTCGGATTTTGTATCGGTGGTATTTTTAAGACATGGACCATTGTTGCACGTCCTAATAGGTAAGTGAGGTTTGTATGCATGATCGTTTTCAAGAAAAACCTCTTCCTTGGCAATTTGAGCCTCCTAGGAACTCATTTTGAGGTTTTGTTGCATAATCTGATCTAGGGGTATTCTAGACCTTTCACATCAGTTTTATTTTCTTCTTTTGACATGGTCGATTAGAAAACGTTATTTTAGGAAGGGTTTCTTCTTCGTGTTTTTCCAAAAAACATCGTCTTGGTACCGGAAATCCCTCATGAAGTTTCAGCTTCCAGTTTTCATTTTAGCAGCTTTTTAGCTCTTTTGACCAGATTTCTTGGGAGGGCATTTTGGCCATTTTACATTGAGTTTTTTTTGAATTATCATGCGAGTCACATAGAAAACTCAATTTTGAGGGGGGTTTCTTCTTTGTATTTTTGCAAAAAAATTCATCTAGGACTCCAAATTTAGCCTCTGTTTCGGATTTTTCTAAAAAAAAAACCATACAGCAGCTTTATGGGCTGTTGCCAGCCATGTGTTCACCCAGCGCGCACGCGGCGTGCATGGGCGTGCGCATGGGCGTGCGCATGGGGCTGTCATGGCCCCTCATTGGGCCGCCGCGACGTCAATTCTTCTTTTGGGCTTTTCTCCTTCGTCCGGACTCCAATTCAAGTGAATTTTTTTTTGAACTTGACTAATTTTTCGCTATCTTTTCAACGATGTGCTCGGTTGTACCTGGTTCTTCTTAGATAATTATCAGTTTACCCTTTTTGCCTTAAGTACTTGTTTTTCTTCTTCATGCCGTTTCTCTTTCGTCCGGACTCCGAATCATGCGATTCTTGAGTCCATCTTGATTAGTTTTTTGTTATCCTTCCAGTAATGTGCTCGGTAGCACCCGAATCTACAGTTTTCAGAAATGACTATTTTGCCCCTGGGGGCTTATTTGTCATATTTTCGATCTTTTGCTTCCGCATCAGTTCTTGTTAAGTTCCATGACCTCATGGAAGGTCACTTTGACTTCTTAGAGTCTTATTTTCTATTTTCGCTTCCGCATTCGGATCCGTTATCGGATCATCCTTTCAGTTCATCATTGACGCACTGGCCTAAAAACCAGGGCCGTCACTGGTGGTATCAGAGCTCTTAGGTTTGAATACCTTGGGACGACGGGTTTTGGGTGCATTTCACATTTCTGTTGCTTTGTTTTACGTGTTAATATGTTTCATGATAACATGTTTTGGCTTGATAACATGTTTATGTGCTTACGTGCTATATGTGTTATGCTATCTATTTAGCTTGTTTTGATTCTAATGTAAAGAGTATGACATATGATGTATGCTAGATTAGATTTGTATATGCATAATTGTGTTGCATATTTTTCATGACACGAGATTGGTCATTGAGGCACGAATTGAGGTTGATGGTGATTGTAGTCACAGTTTCATTTTAGTTTAGGTTGTTGTTGACCTAGAGTTAACTTCGGATAGGTGGAGAGACTCTTTTTGTTTAGGCTCTCGTGGGGTGAGCCATTAGGCATGACCGTAGTACTGGATTTGTTGATTTTGGGCCATGATTAGGTTTTGGACCTTTTGGGCACCTTGGTTGTTTTGGAAGGTTCCTCTGAGATTGCAATTTTCATGGGCGGGTACGTTGTGGGCGAGGGCATGGCACTGTCATGCTATTGTGCTGGCTAGCTACGAGCGCAGTTCGGCTGGAATCAGTTTTGGCTTTTGTTTTGATAGGCGTTGTCCTTTTGAACGATGATGATGATGTTGTGTTGGGGATCAGTCGTAGTGATTGATTTGGTTGTTATTGGTATGTCAATAGTTGCCGCTTTCTTTAAGTTCTCCTTGCGTGATGATGCTTTTGGGATCAAGTTGATTGATTGATGTTTGGGGTTGGTGAGGGCATTGCACCGTTAGTGTCACTTGTAGTGTTACCTTTAGATTTGGAGATGGATTGTTAGAGTTTTACCAGTGTGGTAAGGGCTCACGTTGTTTTGAGACAGGTTGTTGTCACATTTGTTTTGTCTTGAGCTGTCCATTTCTTTAAGGTGGGAAGAATGTTTCCTTTTCGTGTTCGTCGTGTTGATAGTTATGGGGGGGATAGGGTTTTCACCTTTTCTTGGTCTGTGTTTGGGACTTCACAAGGAGTGAGTCTCTTCTCTTTATTGCCTTGTGCACGGTTTGGGGTTGGTTGGTCCATAAGGATCATTGTTATCGTTTTGAGTCCTTGGTGAGGATTTGGTGGATTTTGGCTGACTTACTTCCATGGAGGGGGTGAAGTCTTTGACCTTATTGTCTTTCTTTCAGAGATGGGGTTGTGGTGCTCAAAGTCAATTGATTTGTGTGAGATCATTTTCGGGGACTTGTGTCCATTTGATTGAGGATTTGGTTGATTCATGAGGTGAGCTCGATGCTCTTTTGAGAATGTCTTTTGGAGACTTGCTTTGGTTTATGGAGACCTGGATGTGGTTGACTCTTAGGAGAGGTTTTGAAAGATCACT
Organism: Cornus florida; assembly: GCF_030987335.1. Taxonomy (NCBI): domain Eukaryota; kingdom Viridiplantae; phylum Streptophyta; class Magnoliopsida; order Cornales; family Cornaceae; genus Cornus; species Cornus florida. The sequence goes on along the minus strand of NW_026775574.1, from coordinate 50,886,389 downwards.
GTTAGATTTGGCTTGTTTATGGAGTTTTCTCGTCCTAGTTATGGCTAGGCGTAGTTTTGAGGAATTGTTGTTCCAGTAATTGATTGTGGATTGAAATTAAAGGATTTTGATTTAGCTTGGTGATGCCAAGCACGGTTTTGAGAGATTCATTTGTGACTTTAGTTGTCAGGACTTGATGTGTGTACCACTTAGTGGACTTGTATTTCGGGGATTTAGTCATCCGTGATAGGGATTTTGATCCGATGTTTGATTTCGGTGTGGTTTTGTAGTTGATTTGTTTCAGGATGATATCTGGAATTTTAAGACATTGGAGTTGTTGGTTCTGTGGTATTGAGGATTTAAGGCCTTAAGCGTAGCGATGATTGTGACATTATTGTCAGAGCTTTGGGATTTGCTACCCCAACTCTCATAAGATGCTTGGTTTCCGTAGTACTTTTGGTAATGATGATTCACGACATTGATGTCATTGGTATCGAAAGGATTCATAGATAGACCTAGTAGGGGGCAGGTTATGAACAAGTGCCTTATACTATCATGATACCATACAAAGTTGCGTGTTGTGGGCGAGTGCTAGTTACCGTCGATGTTACCTTACTGACGAGTAAGTGTGGGTGGGCACTAGGTACTATCATTGCTACCACACATTTGAGTACGTCGTGGGCGGGTTCTGGTCGCTATTCGTACTGCCATGTTGTCTTTGTTCTGTACCTTAATTTGATACGTGATTATCTTGGATTTCTTTTGGAGGTTATTTTTGGATCGGTATGATGGTTCATCAAGAGAAATGCTTACGATTGTTATCTTCCGTTCCTTTAACTTGTCGTGTGGCCGTGCAGTCATTTTTCTTTTGAGAGGTTGTCCTGTCATAAGCACGTGGGTACGAATGGCATTTGTTTGCATGTTGTCTTCTAGTTTTGGAATTGCTCTCGTAGCATGTCGTGGGGTACTCGAAGATGTACTCCGTAGTTATCCTAGTTTCACCTTTTGTTTTATTGGGGCTGGATTTTGGGGACGAAATCCCTTTAAGGTGGGAAGGTTGTAATGACCCGGTCATTTTCTTCCTTTTCCTTTTTCCTCAAATTTTGCGGATAAATTTTTTTCGTTGTCTTTTCTTTTCTGTGGATGGTTTTTCGTCACTTAGTATCATCTTGAGTGCTCAGAAATGGTTTCTAAGACTCTTTTCCGTGGATTGACAACTTCCTTTGAGGACCGAGTCATTTCCACAATTTTCTTTTTTCGACACTATTAACTTTTTGTCCTTATTCCTATTTTGTCCTTTTCCCTATTTTGTCTTTTTCTCATTTGTCAGTTTGTTGGAAAAATCTCACTTCTTATGCTCGGAGTTGGTTTTTGACTTCACATATCTTTATCGTGAGTGGTTTCCACAAAATACGTATCTTTACTTTTGTCGGAAAGTACTCTGGTTGGTCTTGGTGTCCATAGGGGCATGGATGCATAATTCTTTGAAATTAATTTCTTTTCTTAGGGTGTTTTTCAAAAATATCTTTTGACAATATTTTATTTCAGGGGTATCTAAGAAAATATCTTTTGGAAGATATTTTCATTCTGGGACAGTTTTACAGTTAACCCTTTTTGTGGGGGCCATTGTGCAATTAATGAAGGTTGTTGCAAATTATCTTGTTTCAAGCCTGGATCCTCATACGGGATTAATTTTCACTTTTCGTCGAGTCGTAAACTCTTAGAAGTCCCTTCTGGTCGATGTTTTCCAATTTCAGGGTTTTTGGCCCTAGTTTGCGCCAAACTTATTTGGGGCATTACTTTCTGCTCAGGACTCAGTTTTTGACACCGTTTCTTCCATTATTCTTATTTTCTCATTTTTAATCTTTTTCGTTCATAGAGTTTCATCATTTGAGCGCGTCTGCTCAAATTTCACTTTTCCTAACTCGGCGAGGCCCGTTCGGGACACTTTTTGAGATTTCTATAAAAGGGGGATGAGATATTTTATTTTTTCATCTTCCCCACTCTCTTGCATGACCTGAAGCTTCCATGGCAGCCCAAGGGAGGCTGCCACCTTCTCTCTCCTCATTTGAACTTCATTTCTTTGTCAGAACATAGTAGGGCCTTTACGTTTTGTGTTCGTGTTGACTACGCGCTTCTTTCACCCTTATTAGAACCCATTTCTAGCCAAATTTTGAGTTTGGTTTTGAAGTCAAGTTATGATTTTCGTGGGTCCTCTTTGGAGTTTATCGTTCATGGCGTTGTCCCCGATGAAACCCAGAAGTATTGTCGGATTCGGAGCTGTTTCGTTTTGATGGCTTTTGAGATTTTCATCTCAAATTAAGGTAGGGGGTGTCTTAGGTTTATATTATTGTTGTATTGATTGTTTTATAAGCATATACAACTTGTTAGCATGCCTTGTTCAAGTTTTTACAATTTAATTTAATTATTTTCTTTGTTTAAGATTTAATTCTCATAATGCTAGGCAACTTAGAATTAAATTGTGGCATGCTAGAAATTTAGGCCTTGGTATGGTAGTTGATTTATATTAAATTGGAGTTATTTGAATAAGAATTGCAAATTTTATTAAATATTTTTCTTTTGTGAAAGTTTAATTCACCTAGTTGTATCAAGCATGGAATCAACTTGTATGTGATATTAAAGTAGGCCTTGGTGAGTTCTTTAACATATATTAAATTGAGGACATTTAGATATGTTTGAAAATCTAGAGAAAAATTAATTATTGAGCTTAATTAATTTTATTTTAAGTGTGTTGGTCACTTAAATTGATATTGGAGGTAATAGGTTGATAATCCCTTGAAATGTGGTCTGTTTAATCACCTTGTGAGCATGTTACTAATTTGATGTAGAATTAGTACTTGAGACATCTTGAAATGGTAATTGGACTTAGCATGATATAGAATATCATTGACTTGCATGGCTTGTTTAGATATATCTTGTGTAGGTGTATAGCTTGTTAGAATATTACAATTGTTTACCTTGGAAGCTAGTTACTAAATTGGGACTTATTTAGTATTTGTGGCTTAGTGTGGTAATGTGGTTCAATTGTTATAAAATATTATTGTTTTGGTGTATAAATTGCATATTGGAGGCTTGACATGTCATATGCTATCTAGACTTGAATTCTAGGACATGGTTTGTATGGATTCAACCTTATTTGTGCATGGAAGATGGCTTTATGCATTAGTGGATTTGGTATAAGTTTGGTTTAACTTATTGATTTTTGTATAAGTTTTGGACTTATTGATTTTGGAAAGCTTGTAAGGACATATTTCACGTAATGGCTAGGGTTTGGCTCCAGTACGGAGACATGAGTCTTCTAAGTCATAAGTGCGCACTAGGTAGTACTTTGTGGGTCGTAATTGCCCGGAATAACTTATGCATGTGCGCATTAGGTAGTGCCCTGTGGGTCGTAATTACCCGGAAACACTTGCTTGGTCTAGTGACCACATGTCCTAGTCTTTCTACTTTGATTTCGCATTCAATTTTAAGTTTTTAATCATGGATTATTTGTAACTTGAGAATTAATGCTTGCTTCGGATATTTGAATCTTACTTAGTATAGTTGAAACTATATACATGTTTTGTGCATATAGATCTCATATAGTGTACTTGAACTTGTATGCTTGCTCTGAGAGTTTAGATTTCATTTAGTATGCTTGTGCCGTGTATACTTGTTTTAGGTGTATCTCTCTTAGCTTAGTATACTTGTGTCGGTATACTTGATTTACGAGATTTTCATATAAAATGCATAATTGTGTAAATATGCTTAGACATTGCATGACTTGTCTTAATGTGGTTTAGTATACTTAGAAATGTATGCTTGTATGTTGTATAACATGTTTAACATTGTTTAGTATACTTGAGCATGTATACTTGTATGCCGTTGTTCACTTTAAATTGCATGAGTAGCTTAGGATGATCCCTAAGTCTCACTTGACGTAGACGTTAGGTGGCATGAGCCCCTTTGACATGTTTCACCTTAAGGTGATATAATTGTAAAACGCTAGGTCGATGCATGCTCATCTCCTACGAGTAGCTTTATGTTACTCACCCACGTAGTGGGGACATTTTTCAGGTACCGGGATCAAGATTCGGGATTCACATCATGCTTGGATGATTTGTAGACTTGAAGTTCTCATTTCTTGTAAATGTTGGCTTGAAATGCCATTTATAGCTTTATATGTCAAAATGTGTAAATTTGATTCTATTTTTGTAATGTGTACATAAGTATACTTTTTACAATGTATTTGACATGTATGAGATGAGGCCATAGGCCAATGACATCTAATTTGTATCCTATGTAACTTTTAACTTCATGATATAATATGAAAATATTGAAAAGTGCCGAGTCGTTGTTTCACTATGCTTGCATCGGGTGTGGGAATTCCATTTTTATTCTTTCATAGGGTCTCATTAATCATGTATGAAGTGTGGCCAAGGGCTAAACGGTAATTTGAAATCATTTGTTAATTTTGGTTTTCAAAATTCCCTTTTCTTGTTCATCTTTGCCTTTTTGCCCGTTGGGGGGTCAGATTTTGTATCGGTGGTATTTTTAAGCCATGGACCATTGTTGCACGTCCTAGTAGGTAAGTGACGTTTGCGTGCATGATCGTTTTCAAGAAAAACCTCTTCCTTGGCAATTTGAGCCTCCTAGGAACTCATTTTGAGGTTTTGTTGCATAATCTGATCTAGGGGTATTCTAGACCTTTCACATCAGTTTTATTTTCTTCTTTTGACATGGTCGATTAGAAAACGTGATATTAGGGAGGGTTTCTTCTTCGTGTTTTTCCAGAAAACATCGTTTTGGTACCGGAAATCCCTCGTGAAGTTTCAGCTTCCACTTTTCATTTTAGCCGCTTTTTAGCTCTTTTGACCAGATTTCTTGGGATGGTATTTTGGCCATTTTACAGTGAGTTTTTTTTTTTTAATTCTTATGAGAGTCACGTAGAAAACTCATTTTTGAGGGGCTTTTTTTATTTGTGTTTTTGCAAAAAAATTCATTTAAGCCTCCAAATTCAGCCTCTGTTCTAGATTTTACTGAAACAAAAACCATACAGCAGCTTTATGGGCTGCTGCCAGCCATGTGTGCACCCAGCGCACGCTTGGCGTGCATAGGCACGCGCATGGGCGTGCGCATGGTGCTGTCATGGCCCCTCGTCGGGCCGCCGCGACGTCAATTCTTCTTTTGGGCTTTTCTCCTTCGTCCGGACTCCGATTCAAATGAATTTTTTTTTTAACTTGACTAATTTTTCACTGTCTTTCCAACGATGTGCTCTGTTGTACCCGATTCTTCTTAGATAATTACCAGTTTATCCATTTTGCCTTAAGTGCTCGTTTTTCTTCGTCATGCCGTTTCTCCTTCGTCCGGACTCCGAATCATGTGATTCGTGAGTCCATCTTGATTAGTTTTTTGTTGTCCTTCTAACGGTGTGCTCGGTGGTACCTGAATCTATAGTTTTTAAAAATGACTATTTTGCCCCTGGGGGCTTATTGGTCATATTTTCAATCTTTTGCTTCCGCATCAGTTCGTTGAGTTCAATTACCTCATGGAATGTCACTTTGACTTCTTAGAGTCTTGTTTTCTATTTTCGCTTCCGCATTCGGATTCGTTTTCAGATCATCCTTTCGGTTCATCACTGACGCACTGGCCTAAAAACCAGGGCCGTCACAAAAACATACCTAGGATTCCTGAAACAAATGAGGATTTGATGCACAATTGAAATTTTGGGTTTCATGTAACAGGGTCGGACCGATGTTATAGTGCTTGAGCATTTGGTAGTGAAGCTCGAGCATTGGGATGAAAAGCTCGAGCATTTGGTTGTGAAGCTCGAGCATTTAGATGAAAAGCTCAAGGAATTGGTGGTGATGCTCGAGTAATTGGTTATGATGCTCGAGCACTTGGTTGTGAAGGTCGAGCATTTGGGGATATAAAGCTCAAGCCTACAGTAGGGTGCTCGAGCCTTGGATAGGGTGCTCGAGCCTTGGATAGAAGCTCGAGCCTTAGCTGGTAAAGTCTAGGAATCAGCGTTCTAATAGTGGTAGATTGGATTTATGGAGTCCTAAACATCGAATAAGGACTAGGTATGATTTAAATAACTTTTAAAAAAACAAAGTTTGGAGAACGCTTAAGTGATTGTATAGAAAATATATATATATATATATATATATATATATATATATATATATATATATATTAATATGTTTAAGATTCTATATATGTAGGATATGTGGCATAGGAAACTTAAATAAATTATAAGTTGTCCTATCTTGTGTTAGCATAATATAATATTATTATTATGTGTAACTTTGGACATTTAGATGTACTTCTGAAATTGTTAAATAAATAGTTGGATTGTGTAGATTTAATGTACCGGTATGGAACGGTGGCATTCTAAGTATGGATTAACCAAAGAAGTTAAGTCCTACCTACTTTGTATAAGGGAATGGATTAACTAAAATGTTAAGTCCTACTTATATTCAAGTCAGTTCAGCTGAATAAGTTGAATGACTTATGGAGGATTACTTGTAGATGATTAATTTATACTGGATAACATATATAATTATGGTGTCATGATATGAGCTTGAGTCTCAGGATCATGGTTAGGGTGCGTATATCGCCTAGGATGATTATCTGGAATATAGGTTGATGTTCCCTGGTAGGTCTAGGTGAACATGGCCACTTCATGTGCGATTTACATGTTGCCTCCTACTCAGGTTGAGATAGATTTATGGACTAGCGAGCGTCCTATAGTGTGTATATATACTTATATGGACTACTTAGCTATTGTTGGGGTTGTCTAGGATGTATCTGTGTATCGGGTCTCTGCTTGGACTGTAGTTGGAATAGAACTTGTTTGTGGGCCTGACCCACCCTTATTTTTTTCAGGTATGCGTTAGGAGTAGGGATTGTTCATGCTGAGCAGGGAGCATCTACTTCACTCTTCCAGTTTATCTACATAGGAGTTCCTTTATGTTTCAGTTTCTTGATTTAAATAATTATTGCTGTCATTTGTTTAGATTGGATTTTCTAGGGGTCCACACAATATGGATTCCTGAGTTGTATTTGTAATGGAGGATTGGATGTACCAGAATCTTTTCTTATTTATAAAAATTGGTTCTGAGGATTTCATTATTGGATTATCGTTTTATTTTTCTTTTAGCCATTCTAATTAATTCCTATTTATCAAATTTGTATTTTGTGTTCATTTATTGCCATTTGTTTTGATGTCCTCGGGTATTTGGATGTGGGGCTGGCCAACCCGCATCTGGAAATTTGGGAGTATCACAGTTGGTATTAGAGCACTCCAGGTTCAAGTGTCCTTAGGAGTGTCCTTCGTTATATGACTCCGCGTTGCGTCTCTTAAAACTTAAAGCCCATATTAGGATTCGTTGTACTCTATCTATGGTTTGTTAGGAGGAGCTAATGTCAATTATATTCTGTAGTCACAGAATGGTTGACATGCGGAAGAGGATATGGTCCGAGGCGAAAACGATAAAGACCCAAAGGAGTAAAGGAGTACGTTATCGATTTCTTTGCCAGAAGGCAAAATTTGAGATCGAAGGTTTAGTTCTGGGTTGGCGTTACTTTAATACTATAAGCCAAGGAAGGATTTAGGTGTACGTAATAGGTCACAGCATATTGGGGCCAACACGACTTCAGTTGATCTAAAAAAGGAGACAAACGAGGAGTAAGAGCTGAAGAGGATCCTAATGGAGGATATTTCAGAGTATCTAAGAAAGAGGGTACTAAATCTTGAAGTTGGATGATCGCGTAAGGTGATCTTAAATTGTTGTTAGTATAGCGAATGTTATTTGTAGAATTGGTATTGATCAATCTACATATAATTAAACTTTCTTATCATCTCTAAAAGAGATATATAAGATGTATTCTCAGGAGTTTGGGGATCTGATGGAGTTCTTATCTGAACGAAGTAATGATTTTATATCACTTTTCGGAGAGTATGGGGATTAGGTTGTGACGTTCTAATTTGCTTTATAAAGCCAAGTTAGACAGTTTACCTTCCATGTATAAAGAGGATGAAGGGATTAACCCTTGGTATTTGCTTAGGCAAACGAATGTTGTTTCGAGGTTGGATGAGTACCTAAGAAACCAAAAAAAAAGGAAATCTTGTGGAAAAAAAAAAATTAAAAAAAAATTTGCAAGTTGATTTCAGAGAAGACTTTCTTTTCTCGAAAGAACGATATCTTAAGAAGGATTATGTTTTGTGTTATTATGTTTTGTCATGCGTGTTTTTTTTTTCGTTAGTTATTCAGGATTGGGAATATGGTTTAGTTGGGGATACAAGTAGGTGATCAACCACTTATTATATTTAATAACATGGATTAATAGCACTTTTTACGCTAGATTTGTTAGCATACGGTCGTAGTATTTGGTAGATACGTATAAATCTAGCCAATCTATCGGACCAGGACATGCGTCATCATGGTATATTATTTGGGATGGGATATTAAACCATCACTACGAGTCAAACAATCTAGAAGGATTAGTTTGATAAACTTTACGCTAGGTATGGAGTCGTATCATGTTACAACACCATGATATTGGTGGTTAATAATGTTTCGGTATACGTATGGTGGTGGTAAATAAAGATCACTGTAATGCCATGATGATTTACCAAGTTGGAAGGAGGATTTAGTACTGGTTTAGGTACTAATTAGAATGACACCGATGGGGGACAGTCGACTGAATAAATATTCATCAGTCTATTTTTAATCAAAAATTTATTCATGAAGGTGTGTCATTAAGAGGGGTTGCCGTGTTGCACATGGAGGAGGAAACTAAGTCTCTTCATTTACATAATATGGAATGTTTTTTTATTTTAGGTCACAACTTGTAACAATTAGCTGTTACTAGGAAATTAATGACTTATTTGGAGGACAGAGCGCTTCCAAATTCTTTTGAAGTTCGACAAGGAGTCAGATTTACACTTACTTGTATTAAAGAAATAGGGTGTGTCAAAGACAAGATGGTGAGACCAAATACCTATATAAAGAAGAGGTGTACGGTATGTATGGAAATGTCATAGTTAGTTGAATTTTGTGGTGTTGACTTTCTTTATCGGCAAGTCTATCACAGATCAATGATGCATGGATTCAGTTGTAGAGTTCACTTTTGAAGATGTTTCAATTTAAACAATGGGTATAAGACAAAAGCTGGTGGTATCGGACTAATGGTACTTTCTATAGAGCAATTGGATGGAGGATGCAAGGACTGAGATTTACAACTCTTAGTTCTTTATTTATCCTAGTGGAAACATGATGCTTCACGGTATGAAGCAGACATTTGGAGGACAAGCAGGAGGAGGGCCATGGTGATTTTTTCTCCAAGTCTAATATTTATTAGATAACAGAGATGGACCATCCGATATCACTAGATCCTTTCAGCTATTTTTATACTAAAATGGAAATGACAGAGCATTTTCACTTCAATATAAAAATAGTTGCAAGGATCTAGTGATCTCTGATGGTCCATCTCTACTATCTAATAAATATTAGAATTGGAGAAAAAATCACCATGGCCCTCTTCCTGCCTGTTCTCCAAATGTCTACTTTATATCGTGAAACATCATGTTTCCACTAGGATAAATAAAGAACTAAGAGTTGTGAATCTCAATCCTTGCATCCTCCATCAAATTACTCTATAGAAATTACCGTTAGTCTGGTACCACCAACATTTGTCTTATACCCATTGTTTAAATTGAAACATCTTCAAAAGTGAACTCTGTAACTGAATCCATGCATCATTGATCTATGATAGACTTACCGATAAAGAAAGTCAACACCACAAAATTCAACTAACTACGACCTTTCTATACATACTGTACACCTCTTCTTTATATAGGTATTTGGTAGAAGTGGAAATGATAGAGCATTTTCACAGATTTAGTTGAGGGATTGCTGATTTGATACAAGGGTCAGGATTCTGGATGGGATATTGGTTGACTGATAAAATTAAATCAGTTTCATTTTGCCTATTTTATTCGAGCTGAAAAGATATCAGTTCATACGAATAGAATGGATCGCGAGACGGCTTAGGTGGATAGCATTGGTGATTTATACTTTGCATCAAGTTCCATCTGTTGAAAGCAAAGGTGGAAATGAATACTCTCAACGATCGATAAGATATGTAAATCTTTCGGTTAGTTAACGAGATATCAGTTAAATTTATAGCAGGTGTAATCATAACACTTATTATTACTAAGGTAGTTGAGAATGTCAACTTTGAATATCGGAGTTGACCCTGGAGACAGTGTTACCTTACTCAGATGGAGTTTAAGGTACTAGAGGAGGATTTAGTAGTTTCTGTAAATAGTGCTATGATGGTCGGGCGACTGAGATGGAAGGTTTATAATTTTTTTTCTCGGTGCACTCGGACGGTTAGAAGGTACACCATGACATCAAATGTCGATTTTGGTGAACAGGTACGGATAGGGACGTGGTTATAATTGCCCTAAGTGTAACACCTGCTAGAAATGTGGAAAGATGATCATCGGATATCATAGGATTCTTTAGCCACTTCCTATAACAAATATGGAGATAGGACTAAACAGGAATGGACGATCAGTGGGAATTAACGACATTGATTTGGAATTTCAATTTTCTAGATGGAATAAAAGTGGTGGATTGAGAAAGTTCGCTTGAGGACATTAATTTGAGTGATGCCTATTTTAGAACTTCATAGTAGTTCTTTAGTACAGTGATAGTGGTGTTATAGCATGTGGATGTCCATTATAGTGGATGCAAAGTGCTATTTCGAAGGAACTTTATAAAGATTTTAGAGCAACAACTTTGCTTCATATCTTTAGACGGAAGAATGGATCGAGAAATTTTATTCTACCATATAGGATATGCTTGAGGCGTATATCCTAGGTTTTCATAGACAGTTAGAAGTGTTTTCTTCACTTGTCAAAATCTTGTCTGTGATATTATTGGCACAAGGAGGGTAGTGTGACAACTTTGGAGGTTTTGTATCTTTCAAAAAGCAGACCTCTCATTTGTTGGGTTGAGATGGAAGTAAGGGTTGTACAATCAGATTGACTTCATTTAAAAATATGTCGGAGAGAAATACTTCCCTTTGTAATGGACTGCGCGCGATTTGGAGGTGGCAGTGGGATGTTGTAACTAGTCAAACTCGTATACTCGAGTTTTCTATCAGGGAATAGGTTGCTGTTATGTCTTCCATATATGTAGCGACCCAAGTTTTTTTTTTCAACCTGGTGCGTCAGTGATGAACCGAAAGTTGATCCGATAACGGATCCGAATGTGGAAGCAAAAGATGAAACCGAAGTCTTTAGAGATATAAACCATCTCTAAGACACCAATGTGACCTTCCATGAAGTCACGAAGCTCAAAGAGAATGAAAGCAAAAACAAGGGTTAAAACGGGCAAAAACCGTGAACTAAGGGGCAAAATGGTCAACTCACCATTAAAAGGAGAAACTTGACTCTAAATAAGTCAAATAAGGTGAATACAACCTAATCTAATCATTTCACAACAATCCAAGAGGTTCTAAGAACATTGGACAAGAATCCCATAAAATGCCCCATCCCGGTTGAAGTGAAAACTGACACTACTCATCTAAATCATGAATAACTCGTACTATGTTTAGAATTTGATAATGGGATTTGTACCATTGGAAATCTAACTCAAAATACTTGAGTTTAGGCTCAAGAATCACCCCATTTGGATTTAAAACGAAGGAATTAGGACTCTTTGAAGTTGGAAGATCAGTGTTGAAACTAGACTGAAGCTACTCTCGGGATCTAGCTATTTTGGTCGACCGAAATGACCCATCGGACGACCAAAATGACCCATCGGACGACTGAAATGAACAAAATTTGTGCTAAAAACAAGTTTTTAAGGCTTGCTTGGTTTGATATACCAAAAGGAACCATCGGTCGACCGAAATGAGCCATCGGTCGACCGAAATGACCCTAAATGCTGACTTTGGCTACTAGAAAGTGAAGTTTTAAGGTTCAAACAAAATGCAAAAGGCTTCGGTCCACCGAAATGGCATTTCAATCGACCAAAAAGACTCGAGAAGGTGTACAAACCTCCTGTTATGCACCCATGGCTGAAAGTCCACTTGGAATACCCCATGGCATGTTCAATTTGCATTATATGCGAGTATGTGATGATGTGAACATGCACGTAAGTGTACTATAACATTTGAAATATGTTGCAATGGTCTATGGCCTCATTACATTCCTTTTACAAAATTTCACATGTCAAATCTCAAAATTTGATTAAAAGACATTTGAAGCAAGATTTGATACAAAAAGTGTCTAAGTACAAAAGTTGACATGCTTGGCCCTTGGCCTCTTTATATACATACTTATACTGTCAAAAGTAATTACTTAAACATCTTTACACATCAAAGAAGTTACATGAGCGTCAAAAGTACCATACACCCATGGTATACAAAATATGTTGTCAAAAACAAGTCATGCTAAACACTTGCATGTAAACAAGAATGCTTTGAAAGAAACTTCAAATCTCCAACCCATCAATGATAAATGCCAATCTCCATATCCTGAATCCTGTACCTAAAATATGCCCCAGTAATGTAGGGGTGAGTAACATAAAGCTACTCGTAGGAAATGAGCATGCATCGACCTACGTTTTACAAGTTTGCATGATTTAATTATTGTGGTTCATTCCACCTAACGTCTATGTCAATGTAAGACCCAGGGAGCATCCTAAGATACCTAAGATCATTTCTAGCATAAATCACATTATTCATGCAATTTAATAACATAAGGACATGTTATACAAAGCAACAAGATATAGATTCTCAAAGTTATCAACTTGAAATCCAAAATGCTAGAATAACCAAAGTGGGTCATGCCACCTAACGTCTATATTCCAAATGAATCTATAGGATCATTCCTAAACCATATTTGAACATATAAGGCATAATTTACTTAACAACATCAAAGTTCACAATGATTCACTAAAATCATAACACATAGATGTACTTAAAAACATCAAAATGATTCATTAAAATCATAAACATGGATGTACTTAACAACATCAAAATCGCCAATAACCAAAACCACAAGTCACAATATAAACATGATTGTTAACTTAGAATTGAATGCAAAAACAAATAGTGGAAGACTTGGACATCACGCTCGGAATTCTGCCGAGACCTCAATGGTTATTCTAGGCATTAACCCGCAGGGAAGACCACTCTAAGTGCGCACTATCTCAATTGGGGAGAACTCATACCTCCCGCATTAAAGCCAAACTTTAGCCATGTCACATGTAACAATGTCCCAAGAGATTCCAAAATAAACATCAAGTTCAAAACTTATACATATCACTACTACATAGTAACAAGTTAGCAATATAACTCTCAATTGTGCATAATAAGCATTTCATATTCATATTGCTATGAAATCACAAGTCAACAATATATTCATATTAGAAATATGTTCTCATGAATATAAATTTAACAAAAATGCTTTTCAAAGCTTAAAACATAATCAAGTGAATACACCACAGGTCTAAATCCATGATCTTAAGATAGTAGCAACTTCTAAAACATGATTAAATCCATGGAACAATAAGATATAGTTTAATTAAATAAAAATAATTAAACCCTCTAGATTTTCATACTCAACCAAATGCTCTCAAATTAAAGTATGTTAAAGAACATATTAAAACATGATTTAAAAGCATAACATAAGTCGAATTCATGCAAAGTACGACCATGAACTTTAATCTTTCACAAAAGATAAATATTAATTAAAAGTGCAATTCTTATTTAATTAATCCCAATTTAATATATGTTAACCAACATATTAAAACAAGATTTTCTGACATGCCACAATTCAAATCCAAGTTACACATCATTATGAAAATTAAACCTCATACAAAGAATTAAATATTTCAATTCTCTAGATTTGATACAAGGCATACATATAGGTTGTATAATCATGGGAAACACATAATACAACACACAAATAATCCTAAAACATTCCCTACCTCCATTTGAGATGAAATCTCAAATCCCCACCAAATGGAAACCGCTCCGAATCTGACGAAACTCCTAGGTTTTGTTAGGAATAACACCACGAAAAAGAATCCGAAGAAAGCCCCATCAAAAACACCTCTTGACTTCAAACCCAAACTCAAGAAATGGTCAAAACTGAGTTCTAATAAGGGGGAAAGGTAGAGCACGGCGAGGGAAACAATAAACGCAAAGGTACTACACCTTTTCAACCAAGGGAAGTGACCAGAAAAGAAGAGAGAAGCATGGTAGCCATTGCTTCCATGAGATCCGGCCAAGAGAGAGGAGAGAGAGAGAAAAATCTGATATTTTCTTGTCTCACACCCTATTTATAGAAAAACCCTAAAAGTGCCCCGAACGGGCCCCGCCGGATCCGGAAAAGTCAAATTCATCCAGACGCACTCAAATGGTAAAACTCTGTGAACAAAAAAGATTCATAATGAGAAAATATTAATAACGGAAGAAACGACATCAAAAACCGAGTACCGAACAGAAAGTTATGCCCTAAACAAGTTTGGCGCAAACCGAGGCCAAAAACCCTGAAACTGGAAAACATCGACCAGGAGGAAATTCCAAAAGTACAGGACTCAAGGAAAAGCGAAAATGAATCCCGTACGAGAATCCAGGCTCAAAACAAGGCATTGAGCAATAACTTTCATTAATTGCACAATGACCCCTCTAAAAAGTGAAAATTGCGAAACTGCCCTACAATGAAAATATCTTCCAAAAAGATATTTTCTTAGAAACCCCTGACCTTCAAAAGATATTTATGAAAAACACCCCAAGAAAAGAAAAAAATTCTAAAGAACTGTGCATCCATGCCCCTATGGACACTGGGAGCAACCAGAGTACTTTACTACAAAAGTAGAGATATGTATTTTATGAAAACCACTGAAAATGAAGATACGTGAAGTCAAAAACCAACTCCGAACACAAGAAGTGTGGTTACACCAACAAAGTGACAAACGGAAAAAAGACAAAATAGGGAAAAGGACGAAAAGTGAATAGTGTCGAAAAAGTGAAAGTATGGAAATGACTCGGTCCTTAGAGGAAGTTGTCAATCCAAAGAAAAGAGTCTCAGAAATCATTCCAGAGCACTCGAGATGACACTAAGTGACAAGAAACCAAACTCAGAAAGGAAAGACAATGGGAAAAAATTATCCATGAAAATCCGGGTCATTACAATATAAGAAGTAAGGCGATTTTTTGGGAAAATGTCAATTTTAATTATTACATTGACTTTTAGAGGATTGTGTTAATAATTTGAGGCAGTAGCCTTTGGATTAGCGTTATCAAATCATTAGCGTTGGGTGCACAGAAGTTTTGTGCATATATTCTATGGTACTTGGAGGTATATAGACCATTACCTTGTCATATTGGGTGGATTGAGTTGTTCTTAAGTATGACATACGCGTTGTATGATTATGGTGTTTCTTAAATTTAGGAACCATGTATACTACTTGGTATAATGGAGTTAAGTGGAACCCTTGTAGTGAGGTTGTTCTACTTGGAAATAAGAGAATGTTTTTTTTTGCTCACAGTTTCCAACCGTAATGGAAAAAAGTAAGGGCGAATTCCGAGGATGGAATTTCTTTCGTTATGGGGGAAGAATGTAATACCCCTAATTTTAAAAGGATAGTCTCGGTATTTATTTATTTGTTTTAATTAAATTTTTAATTGTTTAATTGATTATTTGGCTATTTGTTTGTGTGTTAGTTGAATTATTTGTTTACGTGTTATTTGAATTATGTAGCTAAGTGTTATTTATTTAATTAGATATATTTGTATTTGTCTATGTGTTATTTTGTTTATTTAGATTGTGTGTAAGTGATGTATTTGATTAATTGTAAATTAAATGATTAAATGTTTTATTTTATGGTTATGGTTAGTAGTAATGGGCCAACCAATTGGGTCCCATGGATTACTTGGATTGGAGGTTGGATGGGTATGGATAATTACCCATGGATAGTTGTGTATGTATATATACATAAATATATATGATATACATATATGAAAGGGAAAAGTAATTTATTAATTACTTTTATGGTAACTTGGGGATTAATAGGTAAATCTGATGTATATTTTTATGTTTTTAAATAATAGGGATATATATAGATTTTATACGTGTTATGTTCTAAGTTATTTTATATTATTATGGCAACTTAGGTATTGTTAGATAATCCATTAATAAATAATGGAATGTGTACAATTTATTTATTTAATAAAGACATACATAAATTATATATGTAACAAATTGTATTTACCTTTTTAATAATTTAATTTTTTTTTTTTTTGAAGTCGATTTGGATTGGGAATTAGGATTAGGGTTAGTTATATTTAGTTTATAAATATATAGCTATAGGTCTCTAGAAAGATATCACGTAATATTTTCTAGAGAGAAAGAAAGGGAAAGCTAGGGTTTAGGCCAAAGCATTAGGCCGGACCAATGAGGAAGGTGGAGGGTTGTTCGAGGGTTGTAACAAGAGTAGAGGAGTTCTTGACGGCAATCATGATTGCCAGGAAGTTGGGAAGAAGGAGTTAAGGTTTCAATTCGAAACCTAGAGGCAAGTTCTATTTCTAACTCTTTTCCCTTAGACTTGTGTTCTGTGCATGCCTAGGTAGTATCCAGGATTTAAACAAAAATTAAAAGTAATCTTTTAATCATGTTTGAATCGAATTGATCTAGTAATTCGTATTTTTCTATCGTTGTACTTATGCATAAATTGTTAAATTTATGATTTGATTTGATTATTTTGTAAATTGATTTCATGTTTTATATGAGGTTCTGTTATATATGTATATGGATGGAACGTATAAACATGCCTAGGATTCCTGATACAAATAAGGATTTAATGCACAATTGAAATTTTGGGTTTCACGTAACAGTGTCGGACCGATGTTACAGTGCTCAAGAATTTGGTAGTGAAGCTCGAGCATTGGGATGAAAAGCTCGAGCATTTGGTTGTGAAGCTCGAGCATTTGGATGAAAAGCTCGAACAATTGGTGGTGATGCTCGAGGAATTGGTTGTGATGCGCGAGCAATTGGTCGTGATGCTCGAGCAAAATTGGCTCGTGCAGTTGGTTGCACGAGCCTTGGACAGGGTGCTCGAGCCTTGGACAGAAGCTCGAGCCTTAGCTGGTAAAGTTTCGGAATCAGCGTTCTAATAGTGGGAGATTGGATTTATAGAGTCCTAAACATCGAATAAGGACTAGGGATGATTTAAATAACTTTTAAACAAACAAAGTTTGGAGAATGCTTAAGTGATTGTATAGAATATATATATATATATATATATATATATATATATATATATATATATATATATCAATCTATTTAAGATTTTGTATATGTAAGATATGTGACATAGGAAACTTAAATAAATTATAAGTTGTCCTATCTTATGTTAGCATAATATAATATTATTATTATGTGTAACTTTGGATATTTAGATGTACTTCTGAAATTGTTACATCAATGGTTGGATTGTGTGGATTAATGCATCGGTATGGGACAGTGGCATTCTAAGTATCGATTAACCAAAGAAGTTAAGTCCTACCTACTTTGTATAAGGGAATGGATTAACTAAAATGTTAAGTCCTACTTATTTTTAAGTCAGGTCAGCTGAATAAGTTGAATGACTTATGGAGGATTACTTGTAGTTGATTAATTTATACTAGATTATATATATAATTATGGTGTCATGATATGAGCTTGAGTCTCAAGATCATGGTTAGGGAGCTTATATCGCCTAGGATGATTAACTAGAACATAGGTTGATGTTCCATGGTAGGTTTAGGTGAACCTGGCCACTTCATGTGCGATTTACATGTTACCTCCTACTCAGGTTGAGACAGATTTATGGACTAACGAGCATCTTATATTGTGTATATATACTTATATGGACTACTTAGCTATTGCTAGGGTTGTCTAGGATGTATCTACGGTTCGGGTCTCTGTTTAGACTGTAGTTGGAATAGAACTTGTTTGTGGGCACGACCTACCCTTATTTTTTCAGGTATGCGTCAGGAGTATGGATTGTTCGTGCAGAGTGGGGAGCATCTACTTCACTCTTCCGGTTTATCTGCATAAGAGTTCCTTTATGTTTTAGTTTCTTGATTTAGGCAGTTATTGCTGTCATTTGTTAAGTTTAGATTTTTTAGGGGTCCACACAATATGGATTCCCGAGTTATATTTGTAATGGAGGATTGGATGTACCAGAATCTTATGTTATTTATAAAAATTGGTTATGAGGATTTCATTATTGGATTATCGTTTTAGTTTTCTTTCAACCATTTTAATTAATTCCTATTTATCAGATTTGTATTCTATGTTCGTTTATTGCCATTTGTTTTGATATCCTCGGGTATTCGGGCGTGGGTTTAGCCAACCAGCATATGAAAATTCGGGGGTATCACACAGACGTTACCAAGAATCCTCGAATCAGGTACACAGATCCCACCACAGTCGCCATCGACGTCCTCAACGGAATCGGAGAAACCTTCGCACCACAAAAACCATCACATCGACGCTGATCCACAAAGGAGACATCCCAGGGAGCCAGATGGAGGAAAGAAACACCTGAAATCACTCCTCCAACCAAAGAAAGAAGCAGTGAAAATCAGAGCCAAAAGCCCACAATCACCACTACAAGGAACTCAACCAAACTAAAAACAAGACCATCAACACTGCACAACCAGAAATTGGAGAAATTCCTGACCAACCTTGACCAAAACAGAAAAACAATGGTGTCTCAAAGAAAGGATCAGAAAAGGGATCGAGCGCACTATCATTTGGAGAAACAAGAAAAGGGAAAAGGGAGAATTAATAGATCAAACTATCACAACAACGGAACGGAAAGTGACTAATACTCTAACAAGTAGAGAACCAAAGACAAAGCAGTCCACCCAACATAAGTAGGTTGCAGAACACCTACGAGCTCCACAAACAAACAACCTACCACCACCAAAAGGATCGCGATGAACTTGAAGACAAAAAATCTTGATGATATGAGACCATCTTTCTACAGAGAAACCCTCGATAGCAGCGAGGAATATGCCCATCCTATGATCCTCTCATGGGCCGTCGTTGTGGTCCAGAGAAGTACTCAGTTACCAAGCTAAATACAAGAGGAGACAAGGGACACCCGTCTCAAAGCCTAAAAGCATGAAAATACCCCGAGGGAACTCTATTAAATTGAATTGAAGACTTTTTTTTTTATATTAATCAAACTAATAATTCTTTTCCTTAAATTCTTTTGAATTATTTCTAATTATTAATTTATATCGAGCATATAACTACAGTTTGAAATTAAAACTTTACACATTTTTAGTGATTGCACATTTATTCTGATTCATTTTCATAGTGGTGAATTACATATGAAAACCAAGCAGTAACAGCAGGTCACACACATTACAACAATAAAGATATTTTTGCGATTTGCTAAAATTTTTTTTTTGTAGCAAAAAGTAACATATTTACGGCAAATAGAAATGTGTAGTAAATATTCTAAAAAAGAAGCTACAAAATTTGAGTATTGTTGGAATTGATCCTTTATATAATCGTCTGGTCCCAAACTCCAACTACAATATTGTTTCGAGTTTCACTTTGGAACGATAGCAGTTCCTGGCACGCTCACAACCCACCTGCTTTCCACACCTGGAAAGGACCACTAGCACGATTTTCACTAGCCGAACAGCTATAATTTTTATTTTTTTTTAGTAACCAAAGGTAACCTATTTACCACAAATAGAAATGTGTAGTAAATATTCTAAAAAAGATGCTACAAAATTTGAGTATCTTTGGAGTTGATCCTAAAAGGCCCTATTTATCACACTCTCTCTGGCTTATCATTCACCAAATTGAACACGATTACACCTTTATAAATTCAGATTATCATCAAAGATCTAATAATTCATGATATAAGAAGAGAAAATACACATTCGTAGCTGCTCTCTGTATGCTCTCTCTAGAGAGAAAATACACATTCAGGTCTTCAATTGCTCTGAATCCAACACAAGAACAAATTTCCAAATGCTCGTTCTTAGCTACTGATTATATGCTCTGTAGCTAATGGACCCGTTTCGCAACCCAACATCTCTGAACTGGTATGACCAAGGTTTGTGTACTTGGGTCTGATATTTTTTGCAAAGATTTAGTACATATTTATTTTTATTTCTTGAAATTATGGTAGATTTGGTTAATGAAGTTCAATCTTCAACAGCACAACATCATCATAATTGTCACTTGTCTCTGTTCAAGATTTCATGCTTATGTGAGTATATTTGTATTATATTTCTCTTTCGTTTGCTTAACAAATATATGGCGGTTTCTTATGTTACATGAATAGTGAATACCACCTCCAGACTTTATGCTGAAAATATCCCCAAAAGAACCGAGAAATGCAACCATTAATGTGTTCAACCTCCATAAAGCTTTTCTGAACAAGAATGTATTTCTCTATATTCTTTCACCATCCTTTTTGACATTTCTTTCATTGTTACGGAATTACAATTTCTCGTTATATTGCAGGTATTCTTCCATAAGATTTAATATTCTATAGTTATCTAACTATTTTTATTAACAAAAATCGATCAGGAAGTATTGTTTCCAATTTTAAGTTGAAGCACCAAAATTATATTAAGTTCAAGTTCCAAAATAATTTTAGTGACATCATCTGTTTGACATTTCCAACTAGAGAAGTTAGGGATTATGATATGTCCTGCTTTAGATGTTAATAATATGACTATGGAGGGAAAAATTCCCCCACCAATAAAAATCAGTCACGTCATTAAATGAGTTACCACCGCTTTATTTCGGCCCACTAGCTTTCCAAAGCCTAATTTTGGATCAAGCAAAAACAAAGCCATCATCAGCCCAAAACTTCTCGGCCCGCCATAAGACCAATCCAATCCACTACCCGGATCAATCAAATCACAGCACTGCAAATGGTCCTATATAGGAGACTCTACAGAGGAAGAATTCTATATGGAAGGAGTTAAACAAGGAAAGAACTTTGTATAGAAGAAACTCTATATGGAATAAATTGTGACGCGTTAAAGCCATTCCTTGTATGCCAAAATTGATGTAGTGAATGTGCGGTTCAAGAAAAGCCTTTTGGGTCAAGTTTGAATTTATAAAAACCACTACCAACACTACTACTAAAGTAGCAAGAATGAGTAGTGATCATCCCAAGGGATTGGAGTCGTACTTGAATGTGAAAATACAACTAGGGTTAGTAGGTCGAGTGATCAAACAAATGGTTGCTTGGGTAAGTAAACTAGAGAGCAACTAAATTAAACTAAGTCATTGAATGTAACAAGAGTAAGCAAGAGAGAGAGAGAGAGAGACCTTGGGGTTTAGAGGTCACCACCAAGCAATGCTTTTCTACACTTCCAACTAGTGACTAATGTGTAATGACCCGGATTTTCACGGATATTTTTTTTCCGTTGTCTTTCCTTTCTGAGTTCAGTTCCTCTTCGCTTAGTGTCGTCTTGAGTGCTCTGGAGTGATTCTGAGACTCTTTTCTATGGATTGACAACTTCCTTTGAGGACCGAGTCGTTTCCACATTTTTCATTTTTCGACATTATTCACTTTGGTCCTTTTCCCTATTTCATCCTTTTCCCTATTTTGTCTTTTCCCCGTTTGACACTTTGTTGGCATAACCACACTTCTTGTGTTCAAAGTTGGTTTTTGACTTCATGTATCCCCATCTTGAGTGGTTTCCACGAAATACGTATCTTTACTTTTGCAAGAAAGTACTCTGGTTACTCTCGGTGTCCATAGGGGCATGGATGCAAAGTTCTTTGAAATTATTTTCTTTTCTTGGGGTGTTTTTGGTAAATATCTTTTGAAGATATTTTATTTCAGGGGTTTTTAAGAAATTATTTTTGGAAGATATTTTCATTCTGGGCCATTAGTGCAGTTTTCACTTTTTGGAGGGGCCATTGTGCAATTAATGAAAGTTATTGCTAAATGCCTTGTTTTGAGCCTGGATCTACGTACGTGATTCATTTTCACTTTTCGTCGAGTCATGTACTCTTAGAAATTCCTTCTGGTCATTGTTTTCCAGTTTTAGGGTTTCTGGCCCTAGTTAGCTCCAAACTTGTTTGGGGGATAACTTTCTGTTCGAGACTCAGTTTTTGACGCCATTTCTTCCTTTACTCATATTTTCTCATTTTGGATCTTTTTTGTTCATAGAGTTTTGTCATTTGATCGCGTCTGCTCAAATTTCACTTTTTCGAACCCGGCGAGGCCCGGTCGAGGCACTTTTTGAGATTTCTATAAAAGGGGGATGAGATATTTTGTTTTTTCATCTTTCCCACTCTCTTGCACGACCTGAAGCTTCCATGGCAGCCCAAGGGAGGCTGCCACCTTCTCTCTCCTCTTTTGAGCTTCATTCCTTCGTCAGAACATAAAAAGGCCTTTGCGTTTAGTGTTCGTGTTGACTACGCGCTTCTTTCACCCTTATTAGAACCCATTTCTGACCATTCTTTGAGTTTGGGTTTGAAGTCAAGTTATGATTTTGATGGGGCTTCCTTGGGGGTTATGTGCACGGTGTAGTCCCCGACAAAACCTAGAAGTTTCGTCAGATTCGGAATGGTTTCCATTTGGTGGCTTTTGAGATTTTCATCTCAAATTGAGGTAGGGGATGTTCTAGCCTTTTGTGTGTGTTGTATTGAGTGTTTAACATGATTATACAACTTAATTGCATGCCTTGTATCAATTCTAGAAAATTAGTATTAATTATTTATTTGTATAAAATTTAATTCACAAAGATGAGTATAACTTAGAATGGAATTGTGGCATACTAGAAAATCATGTTTTAAAATTTTTGTGAACATATATTAAATTGGGATTAATTGAATAAGAATTGCACTTTTTATTTAATATTTATCTTTGGTGAAAGATTAAATCCCGTGGCCATACTTTTCATGAAATGAACTTGTAGTATGCTTTTAAATTAAGTCTTAGCATATTTGTTAACATACTTTAATTTGAGAGTATTTGGACAAATATGAAAATCTAGAGATTTTAAATTAAATGATTAATTAAAATCTATTTAATGGTTCCCTTGGCCCAATTAATTTTTTTACTTGATAATCATGATGACTAGGACTTATGTACTAGTCTATATTAAATTGGGACCATTTGAAGTTGCTTTGAAATTTGGAAGTTTAATTATCATGATATAATTAAATTCTACCTTGTTGTGCCATTGGCCTAATTGAGATTTTAGTAAATGTATGTGTATACTATGCTATATTGTATAATATGCATTGATTAGGGGCCATTTGATTGAGATTTGAAAGCTAGGGAATTTAATTAGTTTATTTGATTAAATTCCGTTTCTATTGCTTTAATGATTAAATCCTGAAATTGGAATTGATAGTATGTTTGAAGCATGATTTTAAACTTGTAATAGATTTATAAATTATGTTTTCAATATTGGATTATATTGTTATAGCGTGTAGCGAATCGCACACTGAAGATTCGACATGTGATGTTATTATAGCGCGTAACGAATCGCGCTCTGAAGATTCGACATTGTCATCCTATAGTTGTTGTGGATTTAGAGCATGTGTTGTGTGGTTACAACCTACTTGTACATGAAGGTAGTTTCGTGTACTGTTTAATACGTATATAAGTTGTTAACTTATTTATTTTGGAGTTGCTTGAGACATTGTTAAGCTGTGATGGCTAGGGTTTGGCTCTAGTACGGGGACAAGAGTCCTCTAAGTCAAAAGTTTGCGCGTTGGGTAGGCTGCCTGGGGGTTAGTGGCTCCAAATTAGCCCTATAAAGTTCGCGCATTGGGTAGGCTGCCTGGGGGTTAGTAGCTCCAAATTTGCCTTGTCTCGGCGGAAATCCGAGCTGTGATGTCCAAGTCTTCCACTATTTGATTTCGCATTCAATTCCAAGTTGACAACCAATGTTTAATTGTGACTTGTGGTTTTGGTAATTGGCGATTTGATGTTGTCAAGTACATGCAAACTAAATTGATATATTTAGTTGATTTCACACTGTTAGATTGCTAGTTGATAACCTAAAGAATCTATGTCTTGATGTGTGGTATTAGATATTCTAATTATGCTAAATTATTATATTTAGTTGATGTTACATTTTAGACTTCAAGTTGATAACCTTGAGAACCACTATGTTGTTGCTTTGTGTAAGCATGACCCTATGTTGTTAAAATTGCATGAATGAGCTGATTTATGCTAGAAATGATCTTAGGTAGCTAAGATGCTCCCTGAGTGTCACCTTGACATAGACGTTAGGTGGAATGAACCACAATAATTAAATCATGCAACTTGTAAAACTTTAGATCGATGCATGCTCATTTCCTACGAGTAGCTTTATGTTACTCACCCCTACGATACTGGAGCATATTTTAGGTACATAATACAAGATTGGAGATTGCAGTTGCTTGGGTGATTTGTTGAGTTGAGCTTCTTTAGAAGCAATCTTGTTCACATACAAGTGTTAGCATGTTTATGATTTGTCTATGAAATGTAATTTTTCTAACTTGGAGGTTTGACATGTCAAACGCTGTAAATGTATTGTAATGAGGCCATAGGCCATTGTAGCACATCTATTTTATCATATTACATACACTTGCATACTAACTTTGGCAAACAATACCTTCCTTGATGAAACAAAAACTCTAAGTAGCATTTTTAGGGAGTTTTACCCTATTCTGTTCCAGGGGCATTTTGGGTATTTCACAATGCATTTTTTTCATTTTTTCTCACGTATCATGTAGAAAACTCAATTTTGAGTGGGGTTTCTTCTTTGTGTTTTTCCATAAAACATTATATTGGCCCTCAAAAATCAATATTTTTCAGGAAAATCCTTGCTGCCAGGTTTTGCAAATTTTTAGTACAAATGTAGTTGGTACTATTCATTGACTTTTTTTTGAAAATCGTCATGACCGATCTGAAACTTCCGGAGGTCTTGTGGGTACATTTAAAAATTGCATTTTCAATTTAGGCAATTTAAAAACCTTCCAAAGCCCTATTTCCAAAACTTGGGCAGTAGCTCGGATTAGTTTTTTTCCTCTTGACCTGATTTTTTTGGGGGCATTCTGGGCATTTTACAATGCATTCTTTTTGTTTCCATTCGCGATCGGGGTAGGAAACTTGATTTTAGGGAAGGTTTCTTCTTTGAGTTTTTCCAAAAAAGTCTGTTTAGATGCCCGCTTTTACTCTCAGTTGCAGCTGTGGTGGGTTGTCCTCGTCGGGCCGCCACGACGTCATTTTGTTTTTAACCTTTCTCCCCCGTCCAGACTCCAAATTGAGTAAAAATTGTTTTGAACTTGACTAATTTGTCATTTTCTTTCCAGCGGTGTGCTCAATAGCACCTGAATCCACTTTTTACAAAATGACCATTTTGCCCCTAGGTTCTTTTTGTCCGTTTTTGAACGACACTTCTGCATTTGTTTCCTTTGGGTTCCGTGACCTCATTGAGGGTCACATTGGTGTCCTAGAGACGCATTGTATCTCTTGAGACCGTTGTTTCACCTTTCGCTTCCGCATTTTGGATCCATTATCGGGTCATCTTTTGGTCATCACTAACGCACCAGGTTTACAAAACTTGGGCCGTCACATAATGAGGGCAAAGTGTGTTGCAATATTTGTGTGTGTGTGTTTGGTTGATTCAATTAGCAAGGGTGACCAATTTAAGCATACATTATCTAATCAACATGTGAAAAGCACAATATATCTAGCAATTAAGTATATCTTGTCTAAATAACATGTGAAAAGCACAACATATCTAGCAAGTCATTAATCCTCTCATTAAGCTCACAAGCCAAACACACCACAAGGTTAGAGACATATGCTACTTGCATTCAAAAGTATGAAACATCAAACAACTAGCATGGATTGTCCTCTCATCTAACAATTATGCTATCACTACACTATAATTAAACTAATGGCATGAAATTAAACTAACTAAGCTAAGGGAGAGCCGTAATCCATCAAGAAGTGAGCATGGACCATCTAGAAAATCACAAGAACATTCTTTTAAGCATAATGTTTTGACAATCCCTAAATCCATAGCATTAATACACATAGACATGCATCAATTACACAAGAAATAGAGTTAAACACATGAACATCTATTCTAGCATACATAGACATATGGATAGAATGAAATGATTGATTGGAAGTATTAAACCACATAAATCATTGAATAAACAAGATCTATATGTATAAAAGTGTCAAAACATTAATTACAACACTAATCCCTTAATAATACACAAGATTAAGATATAAAAAGCATGCTTGGGGCTAACTCTAGCCCCAAGAGGATGTCTAGCCACTCGTGGTAATGATGCTCCAACCCTCAAGGGCTAATTCCATGGTTGAAATCGGTTCCCTGTTGATGAAGAGTCTCCAATGGTGTCTCTAGCCTCCTCTTCCTCTAAGCTTCCTCTCCAAGAGATGATATGAAAATAATGATGCCTCCCCTTGTAAAAAGCAATCCTTATCCTTATATAGGTAGGTCAAAATGACACGCAAAATGAGCTGGGGTCGTGCACACAATATTCCCTAATGATTGGATAAAGGATAACTTTCAATGAGATGGAATTTTAACTTTTTCGCACTAGAGGAAGTTCGATCGATCGAACCTTGAACTTGGATCGATCGAAAGTAAGTGAGATCGATCGAACTTAGGCTGGATCGATCCAATTGGCTGAGCTTTTTGGAAAAAAGACAAATCCGAGATATTCATGGGAGATATTTATGGGAAAAAGACAAAAGTGGTTAGTGGGTGGTACAGTTGTGGATAGGATCAATCATTTGAATAAGGACAAAAGTATTCGATCGATTGAAGGATGGTGTTGGATCGATCGAAATTTTGGAACTTTATGCTTTTGGGTCAAGGCTTGGATCTATCTTGAAGTGCTTAGATCGATCATTGTTCGATCGATCGAACCTTGAACTTAGATCGATCGAACTTTGCTGCTTGCCACCTTTGGCTTCATTTGCTTCCTTCTTTCTCCACTTTGCTCCTTCTTTGTTTAATCCCAAAATTGCTTCAATTAAGCTCTTATTTGGCTGAGTTAGCTTATTTTCAGGATAAGTGCCTGAAAAAGGAAATAATACGAAATCAATCTAAAACGGTAAAGTAAGATAGATAAAGGTACTAGAATGCCTAAGCTTAAGGGGTTTAAATACGCACTTTTCAGCGCTCATCACACCCCTAAACTTGAATATTGCTAGTCCCTAGCAATGAACTAGAAAGTAAAGGAATGAAATGAACAACTATACAAGTATGAACTAGAAAACAAAAAATGGATAACGACACTTTCGTAGGGAACACGATTGCACTTAGCATATGCAACAAGCCTTTTAAACCCCTAGGTTACCCCTAGTAGACGAGTGAAGTCTCGTGAGGGTCTCCAAAAATGGTACCCACAAACATTAAGCTTATTCTTTCAAAGGAGGTACCAATATTGCAAACAAGTATTGGGAGAAAACTACCTCAAGTATGCAATTTTTCAACGCTTTCCAAGCAATCTCCCAAAATCTCAACATCAAGCAAACAAGTATGGTCCTCCACACATCAAGAAAATGATCATGCAAATCAAAGCAACTCTAGAATCCTTTTGAGTGAACCGGCATCAAATGTGTTGCTATCTTATCTAGCTAAAGAATTAATCACATCCTTACCCTCAAACCAACACACAAATCTAGTACCGATCATCAAGACAAAAAGTGGACCTTTTATTAAAGCTTTATTGTTCTAGTGCGCTTATTATTTTCACTCATTTTTTTTTTTTTTTTTTTTTTTTATAGGATCAAAGATGGAAGTATGGTGCAATGTGTTGATCTCTTAAGCTTTCTAACGATTCATGAGGTCGAGCGTTAAATCAATGACTCCTAAACCAGATGGCTTTAGGGCATTAGACATTCAAATACCCCTATGGACTTACAAGCTCAAATCAACTAGGCTACAAATCAAGACAACAACCATCTAATCATTTCCCACTTCTCACCTTTTGGGAGAAGTACTCACTTTTTTTTATTGCTTTTGCTTTTTTTTTTTTTTTTTTTGTATAAAAGTATTAGCATAGAGTTTGGGCTCTCCACCTTTCGGCGCGAGAAGTTCAGTGCTTGATGAGGCTAGAATCACGGCTACTTAGTGAAGAAGGATTGTTATCCACCTTTATCAAGAATGAAATCTTTCAATGCACTACTAGCTCAATTGGAATATAACCAATTCAATAATCAACAAAGCATGTACCCCACAAATGAATGCTAGTGTGCGCCGGTGCTAGTGTAGAAGAGTAGAGTGAATCTCAAAACAATCACAAAATCAGGATGATGTGGACCACAAGTGCAAGCAAGATATCAATCTTTCGAAAAAAATTTACTCATAAATGGCATCCACAAGACATACAAGGAGTATTGGACTCTCAAGTCAAGCAATTTTTAAATTTTAAGCAATATAGTCCTCAAAGATCAAAATCATAGCTAGATATGGGCCAATCATAGAAATATCCCTCAAATACACAAGTCATGCTCAAAATTTGAATTTAAAACTAACACTGTAAAGCACTAGTCCCCCCAAACTTAAATTGCACAATGTCCTCAATGTGCAAAGAGAACAAAGGAAAGAGTATACCAGTGCAACTAATCAAGAATGATCGGGACTGAAGTATCCGAAGTGGGTGGCATGGCCCCCCCAAACTTGGGATGAACTGTGGTCCTGAAAATTGGCACTCGGATAAACTCATCAGATAACAAAATGGGATAATTAGTGCACAGTGGACATGCAAGTGTAAATGGGATAAACAGATAAAGAAATGAGTGAGGTATAAGGGTGGTCCTGGAAATTAGGTAGCACTCTCTCACTGAAGTCACTATGATGCACCTAATAGAGTTAAAAGGACAAATGTATCAATAGAAGCATACAACATCCATCATAGATAGAAACAACAATAAAGTGTAATACATCCAGTGTTAAACCCGACAGACCCGGCTACAAAAATAATAGTATCACGAGTGTAGTAGACACATAACATAGATATAGAGCGTAAAAAGATAAAGAGATTGGAAGTCTCAGGCAGAGGGAGCTCCGCAGATCTCCCAGGCTAAGTCATCAATGGCAGTCAAGATCTCCGTACGGAGGCGAGAAATGTCAGCTCGAATGGCAGTCATCACATTCAGACGAAGGGTACTAATGTCAGCTTTAAGGGCAACCAGCATATCCTCCAAACTCTGAAGGTGCTCCTCTAAGCGACATATCTGATCATGAGCCTCAGGTGTGGCTGAAGTGGAAGAATTGTCATTCTTAGCCAGGGTCTGTAAAAAGGAAATCTTGCAATGGGATTAAGTGCTAGAATAATGAATTAAACATAGTAACATATTTGTTAGATAGGATAGTCAAAACATATATGATATAAATCCATGCAAGTGATAGGATGTGAAATATGCCAAGCAATATAAGAATGAAATGCATCCAATATGGAATATCACAGGCATTGGGCATAGATATGATAGCATGAAGTGAATACAAGATGAATGAAGCGTGTGTGTGAGATCTGTGAAATTCGATCGATCAGAAAAAGGAGTGAGATCGATCACAAAAGTTGGATCGATCGAAAATAAGTGAGATCGATCTCACAACTTCGATCGATCTGGGGCACAAGTTCGATTGATCGAACTATGTTCTGTGAAAAATGAGAAGTCACAGATCTGTGACTGTGGGAGCACGGGGCCCACACAAACATGTTCATGGGCCCATCAACACAACAATCATCAATCACAATTACCTGAAATGGCTCACACTCCCAAAAATTAAAGCAACTCATTATAATGGTTGTGGCATAAAGACGAAAATGGACATATAAACATGAAAAGCTTAAAACCTCATCCATGGCCAACAATCATCATGAATATGGGAGTGGATCAAACACTTAAAGCATACTGTTAACAAATCGAGGTATGAAACAATAATGGGTCTCGGATCTTACCTTGAAGCAAAGAAAGGAGAGATGAAATGGAATGTGAAGAGGAAGAAGATCCGAGAAGAGGGAGAGATCGACACTTGGCTCACTATGGAGATCTCGCCGAAGATGGAGGAAGTGGGCGAGGGTACGGTGGCGTAGGAACTAGGGTTTGGAAATGGGGTAGAATGGGATCTTATCCTCTATTTAAAAACTGTCACACAAGAGTTCGATCGATCGAACTAGAATTTCAGATCGATCGAAACTCCCTTTTTTTTTTTTTTTTTTTTTTTTTTTTTTTTTTTTTTAGTACAAGAAAATAAAATAAAAAATAAAAATGAAAATATTTTTGGATTTTTGAAATTTGAAAAGTTAAAACAAAGTCAAACAATGAAATGGAGAATTGAGATCGATCAAAACAAGAGTTCGATCGATCAGACAGAGAGCAAAATTATGCAGGTTTTGGTTCAAAATTTTGGCTAAGTGTTGGAATATGAGATCGATCGAACTTGGAAGTTGGATCGATCGAAGAACTTTCAGATCGATCTTAGAATGTTTCGAACGATCAGACAGAGAGCTGAAATATACATGTGGATGCAGGCTCAAATTTTTTCTAAGTGTTGAATCATGAGATCGATCGAACTTGGAAGTTGGATTGATCGAAGGTCTCTTGATCGATCTAAGAATTGGTTCGAACAATGGGACAGAGAGGTGATTTGGTTGCAAGTTTCTGCAGGTCAAAAAATTTTCTAAGTGTTGAATGCAGAGAAGAGTTCGATCGATCGAACTCAAGTTTGAGATCGATCGAACTTTGTAGAATGCTCAATAATGGCATGAAAACTCATATAATCCTCACCAAAGTTCCTTTCAATGCATATGAGAACCAAAAACAAGTATCTAGACTTTGCATGAAATGAAATGAGAGATAGAAATGAGGGAGGAATATGGTCTTGACACCCTACGAATGCCTTTGCTAGTCTTTAACGTCTCTAGCAAGACGTTGGGCTCTTTTAGCCCAGATCAAAGATCTTGTTATGCATCCCCTCCTTATTGGGGTGATGAATGGTTCTTTGAACTTTTCCCAACAAATGGTTCTTTGAAGAACTTGTTGGTTTAAGCTCAAAATGAGCTTTTGGTTCCTTGTCAATGCAATCTTCTATGTGCTCATACACCTGGTCAATTAGATGTGCAGCTTCAAAATGTCTTTGAAAGACTTGACCCTCTATGTAAGGTTTCAATCTTTGACCATTAACTTTGAAAATGTTGCCCTTCTTCAAGTTTTTGATTTCAACCACCCCATGAGGTGCAACAAAGATGATTTCATAAGGGCCTTCCCATTTGGTTCTTAATTTCCCAAGAAAGAGTTTCAGTCTAGAGTTGAAAAGCTAAGCTTTTTGACCGGGTTCCAATGACTTTTTCACAATATGCTTATCATGAAAGGCTTTGGTTCGTTCTTTGTAGATTTTGGCATTATCATAAGCATTGTGTCTCAACTCTTCTAACTCACTCAATTAGAGTAACCTATTCTCTCCGCCTTTATCAAGGTCAAAATTGAGCTTTTTAACTGCCCATAAGGCTTTATGCTCTAGCTCAACCGGAAGATGGCAAGGCTTTCCATATACAAGTCTATAAGGAGACATGCCAATGGGAGTCTTGTATGCTTAATTTAGCTTTCTTGACCAATCCTTCCAAGTGGTGTTAACCATTCTCTCAAGAATATGCTTAATTTCCCGGTTAGACACTTCAACTTGCCCGCTTGTTTGAGGATGGTAGGGAGTGCCTACCTTATGAGTGACGGAGTACTTAAGAAATAAGTGCCTCAAGAATTGATTGCAAAAATGTTTTCCTCCATCACTTATTATAGCCCTTGGCATACTAAAATGAGCAAAGATATTGGATTTGATGAATTGAATAACCACAGAGTGGTCATTTATTTTGGTAGCACATGCTTCCACCCATTTAGAAACATAATCAACGGCAAGAAGAATGTATTGAAAACCATAGGATATAAGAAATGGACCCATAAAATCAATGCCCCATATATCAAAGATCTCAACAACAAGTATATTGGTCAAGGGCATCATATCTATTCTAGACATTGTCCCTATCTTTTGGCATCTCTCACATGATTTGCAAAAATTGTAGGCCTCTCTATAAATAGTGGGCCAAAAGAGCCCACTTTGAAGAACCTTCAAGGCGGTCTTCTTTGCACTAAAATGCCCACCACTTGTAAGATTGTGACAAAACACTAGGACACTTGGAATTTCACTCTCTGGAATGCATCTTCTCACAATTTGATCCGGACAATATCGGTATAAGACAGAGTCTTCCCAATAGTAATTCCGGATGTTGGCAAAGAAACGATTCTTTTCGTTCTTCGACCAAGAAGTTGGTAGCTTGCCTACTGCCAAATAATTCACAATGTCGGCAAACCAAGACATTTTTCCATTAGAAATTTGAAAGAGTTGTTCATCCGGAAAAGAGTCACAGATTGGTAGACTGGGGAAAGGCTCTATCGATAACCTAGAAAGATGATCGGCAACCACATTTTCGGAGCCTCTCTTGTCCTTGATTTCAAAATTGAATTCCTGAAGAAGTAAAATCCATCTAATTAGCCTAGGTTTTGTTTCCCTTTTTGTCAATAAATGCCTCAAGGCGGCATGATCAGAATAAACGATAACCTTGGACCCTAAGAGATAGGAACGAAATTTATCAAGAGCATATACAACGGCAAGTAATTCTTTCTCGGTAGTGGAGTAATTCAATTGAGCTCCCAAGAAAGTTTTACTTGCATAGTATATGGCACAAGGAAGCTTACCCACTCTTTGTCCCAAAACTGCCCCCATAGCATAATCAGAAGCATCACACATGATTTCAAATGGCAATGACCAATTGGAAGGTTGCATGATTGGAGCAGATGATAATAATTCACGTAATTTATGAAAAGCGTCTAGGCATGCTTGATCAAAGATGAAAGGAGTTTCCTTGGCAAGAAGATTGCACAAGGGTCGAGCAATTTTGTTCAAGTCTTTGATAAAACGGCGGTAAAAGCCAGCATGACCTAGAAATGAGCAAACCTCTCTCACCGTTGAAGGCGGAGGCAATTCAGAAATAAGCTCGACCTTCGCTTTATCTACCTCTATTCCTCTCCTTGAGATAACGTGACCCAAAACAATACCTTCTTGAACCATGAAATGGCTCTTTTCCCAGCTAAGTACAAGGTTGGTTTCACGACATCTCTTAAGCACTAGATCTAAGTTTTTGAGGCATGCATCAAATGAGGACCCAAAAAAAGAAAAATCATCCATAAAGACCTCTAGATACTCTTCCACCATATCCGAGAAAATTGACATCATACACCTTTAGAATGTGGCGGGTGCATTGCACAAACCAAAAGGCATCCGTCTATAAGCAAATGTGCCGAATGGACATGTAAAAGTGGTTTTTTCTTGGTCTAATGGGTCGAGGGCTACTTGATTGTACCCCGAATAGCCATCAAGGAAGCAATAATATTGTTGCTCGGCCAATCTCTCTAGAATTTGATCAATGAATGGCAAAGGGAAGTGATCCTTTCTAGTGGCGGCATTCAATTTGCGGTAATCAATGCATACACGCCATGAATTGCCGGTACACTTTGAGATTTCCTCACCTTTTGCATTCTTAACCACCGTAATCCCTGATTTTTTGGGAACTACTTGAGTTGGACTCACCCATTTGCTATCGGAGATTGGGTAAATGATTCCAGCATCCAAGAGTTTGATAACTTCCTTCTTAATTACTTCCTTCATGTTTGGATTAAGTCTCCTTTGGGCATCCCTAAAGGGTTTTACATCATCTTCCATAAGGATGCAATGCATACAAATAGAGGGGTCAATTCCCTTAAGATCCGCCATACTCCATCCTATGGTTTCCTTATTTTCTTTAAGCACACTTAAGAGAGCATCTTCTTGGTCTTTTTCAAGACTTGAAGAAATGATAACCGAAAGAGTCTCTTTTGGTCCTAAGAATGCATACTTGAGATTGGAAGGTAGAGTTTTAAGCTCAAGAATTGGTGGAAAGACTAAAGATGAGATTGTTGGAGTGCTAAAGAGTGGAGGAAGAGGTTCTATTGGAGTTTTCCAAGATGGAAAATCTAAGCTTGCAACAGATTCCATGAGATTGCTTACCTCATTCATTGAATTTTCATTATCAAATCCACAACTTCTATACATTTCAAGAAGGTAAGAGGCTAGAGGATCATCGGATAAAAGAGATGAAAGACTATCCTCAATTGGTTGTTTCATTACCATTGTGGAATTACTTCCTCAACAACCTCATCTAACACATCTACAAGGCAACACTCATCCTCATCAATGGGATGTCGACTTGCATGGAAAGCATTAAGTTTGATCATCATATTGCCAAAAGAGAGGTCCATTATCCCAGATCTACAATTAATTGTTGCATTTGCAGTAGCAACGAATGGTCTTCCCAAGATGATTGGGATGTGGTTAGAAGGATAAGTAACCGGCTCGGTATCAAGAAATACGAAATCAACCAGAAAGTAGAATTTATCTACCTTGACAAGAATGTCCTCAACCATACCCCTAGGTGTCTTGACAGATTTATCGGCCATTTGAAGCACCACCGAGGTTGGCTTCAATTCATTCAACCCTAATTGGACATATACAGAGTAAGGAATCAAGTTGACACTTGCACCTAAGTCAAGAAGAGCTCTACGAATTTCATGAGTTCCAATCACACAAGAAATAGTCAGAGCACCGGGATCTTTGAACTTAAGTGGAGTGTTCTGTTGAAGAATAAAGCTCACTTGCTCCGTGAGGAACACTTTTTTAGGGCTGGGTCCCTTGCTCTTCCTCTTTTGTGTGTAAAGATCTTTCAAGAATTTTGCATAAGGCGGAATTTGCTCAGTGGCATCCAAAAGAGGAAGATTGATATTGACTTGCTTAAAAACTTCCATCATGTCATATGTTTTCCCTTCTTGCCTCCCATGAGGCGAAGTTTCTTTTAAAACATAAGGGAATGGAGCTTTTGGCTCACAAGACTTTCTAATTTGAGAGGATGATGGAGAAGATTGAGAATTCTGATTAGGATCATTTTCATTCAAAGGAGTAGGAGTAGAATTGGAAATTGGATGGGTGACAACTTTAGGTTGCACCAATTCACTATCTTCCTTTGGTAGCTTAACCCTATTGTCCACTATCTTACCACTTCTCAAGGTGGTGATGGCTTGCGCTTGAGCTTGGGAAGAATACCCCGATGTAGGGTTTGCTTCCACACAAAATTGGGCCTTTGGATTCCTCTCGGGTTGACTAGGCAATTTCCCAATTTCTCTTGCATTCAATGCATTAGCTATGGTCCCAATTTGGGATTCAAGCTTTGATATAGATTGGGAGTGGGAATACAACAAGTTGGTATCCTTTTCTAAGCTACCCAAAGCCATCAAGACCTTGTCTTCAAATGTGGAATTACTAGAAAGTGCTTGATTATAATGAAAGCCAACTTGGGAATCATACATTTGAGGATGTGAGAAGTCATTCATTCTTTGATGATGAAAAAAAGAAGAAACGAACCCTTGAGATCCTCCATTTCTTTTATGAGGTGGAATGTATTTTCTTTGAAGATTTTTAGCTTGATAAGGGTTTTCATTCCACAATGGAACATATGCTTTTGAATAAGGGTGAGCAAATGTGGCATTAACTTGTTCAAAGTGTTCATTAACAACATGTCTATGGGGACAATTGAAAGTAGTATGCAAAACACTTGAACATGTCATGCAAGGCTCACAGAGATGAGTTGTATGATGAAAAAGAGACACATTGGTAGCCGGTTTTTGATTCAACAAGAATTTGATCAAGTTTTTAAGAAAGAGTTTTAACCTCGGCTACAATTTCCCTTAAATTATCGATTTGACACGCTGTTACACTTTCCTCCTTTTTAGTAAAACCATGGTCAAGCCGAGAAGTGTAATATTTGTGCAAAGAATTTTCACTCATTTTTTCAAAGAGGTGCCAAATGTCATCTTCATGTTTTCCAAAATATGAACCCCCACATGAGGTATTAACTATGTCCTTTTGCATGTCAGATAGGCATTCATAGAAGTATTGGACAACTTGGCATTTTAGAATACCATGGTGTGGACACTTTCTTACCAAGTCATTCAATCTCTCCTACACCTCATGCAACAACTCTCCTTCCCTTTGAGAAAATTGTCTAATTGAAGCACACATTACATTGGTCAAACTTACGGGGTAATTTTTTTTAAAAAACTCAGTTTGCATTTGTGCCCAAGATGTTATTGAATTCACCCCTAAAGTATTGAACCAATGTTTTGCTTTATTTTTAAGTGTGAAAGGGAAGAGGAGTAATTTAAGAACTTCCTCCGGGACATCCATGTACATCACGGTGGAACATAGTTCAAGAAATTCATTGAGATGCCTATATGGTTCCTCTTCATCCAAGCCATAAAAGAGTGGACACATTTGAATGGTCCCGGGCTTGATTTCATATTGATTAGCCTCAAAATTAGGCAACATAATGCAAGTAGGTGCATGGTATGCATGAAGATTATAATGATCACGAAGGACCATTGGAGCTTGAACTCCGGGGTCGTATTGATTAAAAGGTAGGTTATGCATGAAATGTGGGTCTAAGTAGCCAAGATTACCCTCTAGATTTTCCATGTGAATGCCTAGAATGTATGATAGGACAAGGTCTATACAAGGCTACAAACGACACACAAATCACCACAAAACAAGCAAGCACTCCTTCTTCGCAACGAATCAACAATTAACAAACTTCCTCCACATACAATGTTCCCATACTCCCATGCTTTGATAACAATGCAAAGTAAAGTAAATAGCCTCCACGCAGGCTCACGATTTATCTAAGAATTCAAAAACAAGCCTCCACGCGGGCCGACGATTTAACTAAGGGATTGAGTAAGAAAGTCTCACAAAGGTCCTTTAGCACTTCAACTCCAAATTTAAAGCTTAGCTTAGCAAAATTTTTTTAATTATTTTTAGCACTTTTCCTTGCTTGCCTAGCTCCTTTACTTGATGGCTCCTTTGCTTGATGGCTCATTTGCTTGCATCCTAGCTCAATACTCCTTGTAAAAGATGAACAAACACATTAAGTAATCTAAAGGAAAAACAAAGTAAAGATAAGATCAAAAGAATACTAATTCCTAATTGATTCCACAACTACAACGTTGCCTAATCCCCGGCAATGGCGCCAAAATTTGATGCGTTAAAGCCGTTCCTTGTACGCCAAAATTGATGTAGTGAATGTGCGGTTCAAGAAAAGCCTTTTGGGTCAAGTTTGAATTTATAAAAACCACTACCAACACTACTACTAAAGTAGCAAGAGTGAGTAGGGATCGTCCCAAGGGATTGGAGTTGTACTTGAATGTGAAAATGCAACTAGGGTTAGTAGGTCGAGTGATCAAACAAATAGTTGGTTGGGTAAGTAAACTAGAGAGCAACTAAATTAAACTAAGTGATTGAATGTAACAAGAGTAAGCAAGAGAGAGAGAGAGAGATCTTGGGGTTTAAAGGTCACCACCAAGCAATGCTTTTCTACACTTCCAACTAGTGACTAATGAGGGTAAAGTGTGTTGCAATATTTGTGTGTGTGTGTTTGGTTGATTCAATTAGCAAGGGTGACCAATTTAAGCATACATTGTCTAATCAACATATGAAAAGCACAATATATCTAGCAATTAAGTATATATTATCTAAATAGCATGTGAAAAGCACAACATATCTAGCAAGTCAATAATCCTTTCATTAAGCTCACAAGCCGAACACACCACAAGGTTAGAGACATACGCTACTTGCATTCAAAAGTATGGAACATCAAACAACTAGCATAGATTGTCCTCTCATCTAACAATTATGCTATCACTACACTACAATTAAACTAATGGCATGAAATTAAACTAACTAAGCTAAGGGAGAGGCATAATCCATCAAGAAGTGAGCATGGACCATCTAGAAAATCACAAGAACATTCTTTTAAGCACAATGTTTTGACAATCCCTAAATCCATAGCATTAATACACATAGACATGCATCAATTACACAAGAAATAGAGGTAAACACATGAACATCTATTCTAGCATACATAGACATATGGATAGAATGAAATGAATGATTGGAAGCATTAAACCACATAAATCATTGAATAAACAAGATCTATATGTATAAAAGTGTCAAAACATTAATTACAACACTAATCCCTCAATAATACACAAGATTAAGATATAGAAAGCATGCTCGGGACTAACTCTAGCCCCAAGAGGATGTCTAGCGACTCATGGTAATGATGCTTCAACCCTCAAGGGCTAATTCCATGGTTGTAATCTGCTCCTTGTTGATGAAGAGTCTCCAATGGTGTCTCTAGCCTCCTCTTCCTCTAAGCTTCCTTTCCAAGAGATGATATGAAAATAATGTTGGCTCCCCTTGTAAAAAGCAATCCTTATCCTTATATAGGTAGGTCAAAATGACACCCAAAATGAGCTGGGGTCGTGCACATAATATTCCCTAATGATTGGATAAAGGACAACTTTCAATGAGATGGAATTTTAACTTTTTCGCACTGGAGGAAGTTCGATCGATCGAACCTTGAACTTGGATCGATTGAAAGTAAGTGAGATCGATCGAACTTAGGTTGGATCAATCCAATTGGCTAAGCTTTTTGGAAAAAAGACAAATCCGAGATATTCATGGGATATATTTATGGGAAAATGACAAAAATGGTTAGTGGGTGGTAAAACTGTGGATAGGATCAATATTTTGAATAAGGACAAAAGTATTCGATCGATCAAATGATGGTGTTGGATCGATCGAACTTTTGGAACTTTATGCTTTTGGGTCAAGGCTTGGATCTATCTTGAAGTGCTGAGATCGATCATTGTTCGATCAATCGAACCTTGAACTTGGATCGATTGAACTTTGCTGCTTGCCACGTTTGGCTTCATTTGCTTCCTTCTTTCTCCACTTTGCTCCTTTCTTTGTTTAATCCCAGAATTGCTTCAATTAAGCTCTTATTTGGCTGAGTTAGCTTATTTTTGGGATAAGTGCCTGAAAAAGGAAATAATACGAAATCAATCTAAAATGGTAAAGTAAGATAGATAAAGGTACTAGAAT
Organism: Cornus florida; assembly: GCF_030987335.1. Lineage (NCBI taxonomy): Eukaryota > Viridiplantae > Streptophyta > Magnoliopsida > Cornales > Cornaceae > Cornus > Cornus florida. Next base: position 50,847,269 of record NW_026775574.1, on the reverse strand, counting down.
GCCTAAGCTTAAGGGGTTTAAATACGCACTTTTCAGCGCTCATCAAATTGTATAGGAGAGAAACGTGGAGGACAAGCATAGCAAATCCTAGCATAATTCTACCTCAATTTGTATATAATAGAGGCATAGACCTCCAATAAAGATCATCAAGTATTACAGACTTTTAACTGTTCTTATTATTTCATTGAGTGAATTGTTCTTTTGTTTGAGTGAGTTGCTTTTATTCTTTGGCTTTTTAAAGTTAACGAATTTTTGCACCGACAATTTGGCGCCGTCTGTGGGAAACGTATAAAAATATACCCCCACGAGTGATTAGAGATCTTTTTATGCGACTATGATCCGGGATGTTAATCGGAGGATCCACAGCCGCAGCCAATCAACAGATGAAAGTAATACCGAAAATGCAAGAAGAGTTCTTGCAGTAGTTCAAGACGCTCCGTCAAGAAAACTAGGCCAATGCGGCTTAAATTGCATTGCTTCAACAAATAAATGATGCTCTTCAGATAGCCATGGAGCAGATAGCCGCATAACCACCACTAGACAATGCCACGAGAGTCCCCCTCGACCATATTATACCTCCTATAGATGAGGCTCAAGCTAACGGGAGTCGGTAGGAGTAGAGGATGAGAACCAAAGCAGGAGCTTCGGAGAACCACCCTCATCAATGCACACAGGACGAGCAGGCAGATTCTAGCCACAAACTCATAGTGTGGCTGAATGGCACTTAAGAAGCCTTCGATGAAAAGAAGCTTTTGAGGATCTAGACACCAACTGAGATGGCCAATGAGCATAAGGCCTTTCTAGTGAAGACCCCATTTACCGATGAAATATATTATGTCAAAAGACCTAAGAAATTTAGCATGCCATCCTTCACATAGTTCAATGGCACAAGAGATCCTTCCCATCACCTCGATCACTTCTCCCAGAAGATGGCTCTAAATAACCACAATGAACGTTTATGTGCAAAGTTTTCCCAACTAGCTTGACAGCAGCCATATTAGAGTGGTTCAAGAACAAACCACACAAATCAATCCCGAACTATGAAACTTTGTGCGCCATGTTCTTAGCGTAATACTGCGATAATAAGAAGCAGAAAAAGACTTTCACTAGTCTCTACACTATAAGGCAAAAGAAAGGAGAACCGTTACAAGATTTCCTCTCCGGATATAACATAAAAGCGTTGAAAATAGTGTATTGCCACTGTGAAACAGTTGTGGAAGCATTCAAGATCGCCATGATCCAGGGGACTAAGTTCCCTACTTCTTTAGTCAAATACACTCCTCCAGACATGCAAACTCTTAACGCTAGGGCGCAAGTATATGTCCGACTCGAGGAGAATGTAGCCAATAAAATACAGCATGTCACCATCGTTAAGGTAGATAATAAGCCTCGGGAAAAAGCCTCGAGCTCAAAAAACCAAAGAAATCGACATGCCTCGATACCAACAGTCCAACTACCTAAGAAGAGGCAGAGGACTGAGGAAAGGCTAACCTCTCTGTACGACCTTAGCCCGACTATTCCAGGAGAACAAAGCAAGATTCCCAGTCCCCCAACCGATGCGACAACCTCTGGAACAGATGGATAAAAGTAAGTACTGCGCCTACTATAGGGATTATGGGCATACCACTAATGATTACAGGTCCCTTCGGCGACAGGTGGAAACCATGATAGCTAGAGGAAACCTAACAGGCTATGTCGGGCTGAAGGAGCAAACAAGGCCGAAGGAGGTAAATCCTTGTAAATTGGAAGGCAATCAAGTGAAGGTCATTCACGCGATACATAAAAATTCAGAGGAAGATCAGGAGTCAGAAGAGGTGTACCACTCCAGATTGAGAGCAATCCATAAGCTGAGGAAGTTATCCTCAGTTAATACCATCACCTCGGGCAGTATTAGGATCAGGTTCAGAGATAAAGATCTGTCCAGAATACAGCTTCCCCACGAAGATCCACTCGTCATTAGCCTTCTGGTAGCAAACTGCATGATTAAAAGAGTCCTAGTAGACCCTGGCAGCAGCACTAATATTATAACTAAGGCAGTCTTTGAGCAATTGGAGATCCCATCATCGTCAATTAGAACCACTTCTAGCCTTTTATTGGGTTCAATGGAATGAAGGCAGACCCCATTGGAATAATAGATTTTTCAGTCACTGCCACTAAAAGGACACTGAAGGAAAACTTCGTCTTGATAGAATTCACCCTTCTTACAATCTCATCAGGGGGAGGGGGTGGATTCACTGAATGAAGGGAGTACCATCTACTCTACACCAGGTGATGTGATGCTTGTCTCCAGATGGAAAAGAAGTCATCAACTTTTGGGGAGATCAAGCCGCTGTAAAAGAATGTTATATTTTGGCACTAAAGGGAGCAAGGAAAGGAACTAAAACACCCAGATCAGATACAGCCTCCGAGGGTACTACTAAATAACAATTACATAGCCGTCTGCCTAAGTATTTGGAAGTAGAGGCAGAGACAGCAAAATCAACTGAAGAATCTCTTGAATCTATCAAAGTTATCCTGGGTAATCCACAGAAAGTCACTTATATAGGATCCTCCCACTCGCCAGAGGAGAGAAAGAAGTTGGTTGACGTCATCCGGAGAAATAAAGATATGTTCACATGGACCCACTCAAAAATGCCTAGGATTAATCCTTTGGTCTCGTGCAATAACCTCAGAATAGATCCCTCATTCAAACCAGTTAAACAAAAACATAGAAGGTTCCCTTCATCAAAGAAGTGCATTACCCCCAGTGGCTCTCGAAGGTGGTGGTGGTTCAAAAGAACAATGGAAAGTGCATAGATTTCACCAATCTTAACAAGGCTTTCCCCAAAGATAGTTTTCCATTACCGAAGATAGATCAAATGGTAGATGCTACCAAAGGTTACGAGCGACTCACCGTCCTTGACGCATACTCCAGATACAATCAGATTCCCATGAATTCGGATAAGGAGGACACAGAGAAGGGAACCTATTATTACAAAGTAATGCCCTTCGGGCTTAAGAATGCCTGGGCTACTTACCAGTGCTTCATCAACAAGATCTTCAATGAGATGCTGGGGAAGACAGTGAAATCTTATATCGACGACATGGTTGTCAAAAGTGAGAAGAAAAAAGATCACCCCAAGCACCTCCAAGAGGTATTCAACACTCTGAGAAAATTCAATATGAGATTGAACCCCTCTAAATGTTCCTTTGTAGTATCTTTGGGAAAATTCCTCGACCATATTGTCAACAAAAGAGGGATAGAAGTAAGCCCGGCTCAGGCTAGGACCTAGTACAGAATCAGGAGCCAAAAACCTGGAGAGAAGTGCAGATCCTAACCAGCAGGATAACAGCACTCAACTGCTTCATATCCCTATTGTTCGATAAGTGCAAGTCGTTCTTTGATGCCATACGATCGAAGAACAGAGACATATGGGGACCTCAACAGTAAGAGGCTCTCACTAAACTGAATTATTATATGACTAAACCACCAATTTTGTCTACCCCGAGACCTGATGAAACCCTCACCATGTATTTAGCAATCTCCAGCATAGCCACAAGTGAAGTTCTGATCTGAGAGGAATGAGGGAATCAGCACCCAGTCTTCTACACAAGTAAGAGAATGAATGATGCCAAAATAAGATAAAGCAAAGCAGAAAAGATCATACTAGCCCTAGTGTACGCGAAGAGAAAGCTTTGGCACTACTTTGAGTCTCACCGCATTGTGGTCCTCACAAATTATCCTATACGAGCCATCCTATCCAAACCAGATCGGTTTTGAAGAATCACCAAATGGGCAATTAAACTTAGTTCCTTCAATATTTCCTATGAGCCAAAGGTATCACACAAAGGACAAGCCAATGCCGATTTCCTCCTTAAATATGAAAATAAGCCTGAAGGACTAGAACCTTCAGAACCACAGTGGGAACTTCATGTAGATGGTTCCTCAAACCTGACCAATGCAGGAACAGGGATCATCATCACAACTCCCGAAGGGACTAAGCTACAACACTCAATCCGTTTAGATTTTCCCGCCACCAACAATGAGGCCGAATATGAGGCCTTGCTAGCTGGACTTTGATTGGCAAACCAACTTAAGGTAAAGTGTCTAAAAGTTTTTAGTGACTTACAATGTTGGCCTAAGGATTTTATCTAAAGGTCAATCTTATGTTTTGATGATTACAATCCATTAATGATGTTTATGTACTAATATTTTCATTGAGTGAAGTATAGTTGTTCAATCATTCAATCCTTAATGATGAGCTAGAAGTTCCATTTCAAGCATTCCAAACACTCAAGCAATGATTTCAAAGAAGCATCAAAGTGCAAGAAAATAAAGAAGAACTCGGTCTTCAAAGATCATTTAAGCTTTTCAGCAAATCTTCATCAAGCCTAGACGATCATGATCAAGAAATGAAGAAAAGGGTAGATAGGATGGTGAGATACTAAGGTTCAATGTCAAAGTTCAGTTGAATATATTTTGAAGCTCAAAATTACAATTCATGCATATCATTCTCATCTCATCTCTCAAAGAACATAAAATTAGCTCATTAGGTTTTTAAACACATTCATATGAGCCTTACATCATACTGGAATTCATTTTAAGCCTCTACTGAAAGTAGAGAAGGCTCTACAAAAAGTAGAGAAGGCTCTTTGAAAGTAGAGAAGGCTCTAAAAATCTAGAGAAGGCTCCATTTGTATATTGAGCAGTCTCCTTTTCAGAAAAAGAGCCTGCTCCACTTTTTTAATGGAGCCGCCTCCATTTGAAATTGAGCCGCCTCCACTTTTACAAAGAGCCGGCTCCTTCTAGGGTTTTGATCTACAACAAAAACTTTTTCATTTATTATTTTCCAACCACCTGCAACAGCTATATCGACCATTGTTTATCTATAAATACAGAGGTTGGTCTGCATCAAAAATTTGTACAATTACAGAGAGCATTCTACCATTCCTAAAAAGCATTAAAGAAGCATTCGTTGAGCTTTCATTCCCCCTGCTTTCATTTCCTCTCTTACATTTCATTCTACTGTAGTAATTCTGGGCTTCAGATATATATTCATCTTTACTATAGTCGTGAGCAGAACTGTGTACTTCTATCTTTGAGAGATTTATTGTACAATTCATTTCTTTTCAAGTTATTGTAAAAGGGTTGGTGTGACCCAAAAGAAAGTCTAGGAGAAGGGTGTTCTCTTAGCAAGGAAGAGAAGCAAGGTCTTGCTTAAACTGAAGGTTTGCTCTCCACCATTAACAAGAAGCTCTAGTGATTTTGGGAAGTCTCAAGGGGGACCTTGAGCCGAGGAGTAGGAGTTTCCGAACCTCGCTAAATCACCGAGTCATTGTTTGCAATCTCTCATCTCTATCTCTCTTATACTTGTGCCATACACTGCTTGAATATTTCAGTTTCTATGTGATTAATAGTCTGTTAGATTTAATATTTTTAAATTGCAAAAATTGGCCCTTAACTCTATTCACCCTCCCTCTAGAGTCAATTAGTGACTAACAATTGGTATCAGAGCCTAATCTCTAGAAAAAGATCTAACCATCTTAGAGAACGACCATGGCCAATACAATTTTTCATCAAGAAGGTCAATCTAACAATAGACCTCCTTGGTTTGACGGAAATGACTACAACTATTGGAAGATCAAAATGAGAGCATTTCTAAGAGGTGTTGATATAGATGTCTGGAAAGCCACAGAAAAAGGGGACCACGTTCCAACCAAAATTGTAAATGGTGAAACTGTTCCAACACCTGATATTGAATGGACCCTAAATGACCATAGGCTTGTACAATGTAATGTCAAGGCTATCACCAATCTCTATTGTGCTTTAAGCAAAGACAAATTCAATAGAATTTCGGATTGCGAAACAGCCAAAGAAATTTGGGATAAACTTGAAGTTATCTGTGTAAGGACCAGTCATGTAAAGGAATCCAAAATGAATATGCTTGTCCATAAATATGAACTTTTCACTATGAACAACAGAGAAACTATTAGTGAAATGCATTCACGTTTTACTAACATTGTGAATCCTTTGAAGGCTCTTGGAAGATCATATACATCGTCCGACAATGTGAGAAAAATTCTTAGGTCTCTGGCTAAAAACTGGGAAGCCAAGAAGACCGCCATCCAAGAGGCCAAGGATCTCAATACATTCCCCATAGATGAACTTATTGGCTCATTAATGGCCTATGAGTTAGAGATTAATGATAGAGATGAAGACAAAGAAGCTCAAAAGAAGGATATAGCTTTTCAAGCCTCTGCGAAAGAAGTCACAATTGATAAAGCTCCTAATGATGAAGAAGAAGAAGAAGTTGCTTTCATTACCAAGACCGTGAGAAGAGTTCTTCAAATGAAAAAATTCCAAAAGAGTAACAACTTCAAAAGAAATGGTGCATCAAGTGAGCAAGGAAAAAGAGAAGCACCTACATGTTTTCATTGTGGAAAATCGGGACATTTCAAATCCGATTGCTTTACCTACAAAAATGAAAAAGAAAGGAAAAAGAAAGGCAAAGCCATGTGAGCTACATGGGAAGATGATGATTCAAATGGATCCGAAAGTGACGATGAACTCAATGAATTGGTCAATCTTTGTCTCATGGCCGATGAAGATGAGGTAAATTCTAATCATGACTCATTTGATTTAGAAACTTCATATGATGAATTAGTTGATGCACACAATTATTTGCTAGATGCTTTTAAAGAATTACATGATAAATTAGGCAAAATGGTTCAAAAGTGTGCTAGCCTTAGAAGAGAAAAGCTTATCATCTCTCAAAACCTTGAAAAATCTCAACTTGAAAATGAAACCTTGAAAAAGGAAAAAGAATTAGCTAAAGAAGCAGCCTCAATTGAGTTAATTTCTGAAAATGAATCATTGAAAGTCATTATTGAGGATCAAGTTGAAACCTTAGCCAAATTCACAAAAGGAAGAGAGAATTTAAGCATCATTCTTGGAAAGCAACGAAATGCTTATGCTAAGGATGGGCTTCGATTTGATCCTCATAACAAAGATTCATGTTTATTAAAAAGGAAAAGGCCCTTGAACAATTACTTTGTTAAAAATTTCTCTTTTAGTCCAACATGCAATTATTGTAAAAAGATAGGACATAAGATCAATCATTGTCCTATTAGGCCATGCAGAACAAAAGAGGTTTGGGTTGTTAAAGGAACTTATGTGCTTCTTCCTAACTTTCATGGACCCAAAAGAATGTGGGTACCAAAAGAAGATTACTCAAATTCATTTTGTAGGTTTACGTGAAGTCTTCATACTCATCCAAGGAAAAATGGTTCCTTGATAGTGGATGCTCAAGACATATGACGGGAGATCAATCAAAATTTTGCTCTATCAAACCTCACAAAGGAGGAAATGTTACATTCGGCGACAACTCAAAAGGCAAGGTCATTGGCATTGGAACTATTGGTATCTCCTCTTTCTTAACTATTGATAACGTTTTACTTGTTAAAGGCTTAAAACACAACTTATTTAGTATTAGCCAACTATGTGATAAAGGATATGATGTTTTGTTTAAATCAGATAAATGCATTGTCAAAAAGGATAATAATGAAGTTTTTCGTGCTCTAAGAAATGGTAATGTGTATACTTTGCTTTTACGTGAATTACATGATCAAGATGTCAAGTGCTTTGTATCCTCAAATGAAAATTATTGGTTGTGGCATAGAAGGTTAGGTCATGCTAGTATGGATTTGATTTCAAAGCTATCTAGAAATGAATTAGTCAAAGGCCTCCCAAAGACTAATTTTTCTAAAGATAAAACTTCTAGCGCATGCCAAATAGGTAAGCAAATTAAGACATCGTTTAAAAGGAAAAAGGACATAACAACAACAAGGCCACTTGAATTAATTCATATGGACTTATTCGGTCCAGAGAGAACTGCTAGTCTTGGTGGAAAACTCTATGCATTTGTCATTGTTGATGATTACTCTAGATTCTCTTGGGTATTTTTCCTTACACACAAAAATGAGGCTCATGCAATCTTTGCTAAATTTTGTAAGAGAGTCGAGAACGAGAAAGAGTGTAAGATTAAGTCCATTAGAAGTGATAGAGGAAAAGAGTTCGATAACCAAGATGTAGAAAGATTTTGTGATGAAATGGATACAATCATAATCTTTCTACTCCTAGAACTCCTCAACAAAATGGAGTAGTTGAAAGGAAAAATAGGTCTCTCCAAGAAATGGCTAGAACTATGTTAAATGAACATAAATCTCCTAGAACTCTATGGGCCGAAGCCATCAGTACCTCATGCTATGTCATAAATAGAGTAATCATTAGAAAGCTTCTTAATAAGACTCCTTATGAACTTTAGAATAAAAGGAAGCCAAATATTGGATACTTTAAAGTCTTTGGGTGTAAATGCTTCGTGTTAAATGACAAACATAGTCTAGGAAAATTTGATCCTAAATCGGATGAAGGTATTTTTCTAGGTTATTCAACTCGTAGCAAAGCATTTAGAGTGTTCAATAAAAGAACACTAGTGGTTGTGGAATCTATACACGTCGTATTTGATGAATCACCATTACCCCCTCTTAGGTGCTCATTGGATGATAATGAAGATGTGATTGAGATTGAAAAGAACATTGAAAATCTTGATTTAAATGGTTCGTCTATTGAAGATCACTCCAAAGATGTTCCAAAAGATTGTCGCTCTCATGAAGATACTCTTCCTAAGGCTTGGAAGCAAGTGTCCAATCATCCAATAAATTAAATTATTGGCGATCCATCTAAAGGAGTAAGCACTAGATCTCAAATAAGTAATGTTTGCAACTATGTAGCTTTTGTTTCCCAACTTGAACCAAAGAATATTCTTGAAGCCGAAAATGATGAATCTTGGCTCTTGGCTATGCAAGAAGAACTTAATCAATTTGAAAGAAATGATGTTTGGCGTTTGGTTCCAAAACCTAAAGATAAAACTGTCATTGGCACAAAGTGGGTGTTTAAAAATAAAAAGGATGAATCGGGAACAATTGTGAGAAATAAGGCAAGGCTTGTTGCTCAAGGTTATAATCAAGAAGAAGGAATTGATTATGAGGAAACTTTTGCCCCCATAGCTCAACTTGAAGCTATAAGAATGCTCCTTGCATTTGCATCTCATAAAAACTTTAAGTTATATCAAATGAATGTAAAAAGCGCTTTCTTAAATGGCTTCATTGAAGAAGAAGTGTATGTTGAGCAACAACCTGGTTTTGAAAGCTATAGTTGTCCAAACCATGTTTTCAAATTCACAAAAGCATTGTATGGTTTGAAACAAGCTCCAAGAGCTTGGTATGAAAGACTAAGTGGTTTTTTACTTGCTAATGGGTTCATTCGAGGTAAAATTGACAATACTCTTTTCACTAAAACCATTGACTGCAACTTGTTGGTCATTCAAATTTACGTTGATGATATTATCTTTGGATCAACCAATAGTGTTTTATGTGAAATGTTTGCCTCTTGTATGCAAAATGAATTTGAAATGAGCATGATGGGTGAACTAACCTTCTTCTTAGGGTTGCAAATTAAACAAACACATGATGGTATTTTTGTTTGCCAATCTAAGTATGTTAAGGATTTGCTAAAGAAATTTGGCTTGGAGAAAGTCAAACATGCCATTACTCCAATGAGCCCTTCTTTGAAACTTGACAAGGATGAAAAGGGAGTTAATGTGGATATTAAAAAATATAGAGGCATGATTGGTAGTCTCTTATATTTAACCACTAGTAGACCGGACATCATGTTTAGTGTATGCTTATGTGCTCGTTTTCAATCTTGCCCTAAAGAATCTCATCTATGTGCTGTTAAACGCATCTTTCGCTATTTAAGCTATACTACATTCTTAGGTCTTTGGTATCCTAGACATACATCATTTGAACTTGTTGGTTACTCGGATGCTGACTTTGGAGGATGCAAAGTTGATAGAAAAAGCACTAATGGGACTTGTCACTTCATTGGACAATCACTGGTTTCTTGATCCTGTAAGAAACAAAACTCTGTCGCTCTATCAACGGCGGAAGCCGAGTATATTGCAGCCGGTAGTTGTTGTACTCAAATGCTTTACATTAAGCAACAACTTAAGGACTTTGGATTTTATTTTGATCATGTTCCTATAATGTGTGATAATACAAGTGCAATTTGTATTTCAAAAAATCCGATTCAGCATTCTAGGACAAAGCATATAGAAATTAGGTACCACTTTCTTAGGGATCATGTCTCTAAGGGCGACATTGAACTTATGTTTGTCAATACGGAGAAACAATTAGCTGACATTTTTACAAAACCACTCCAAGAAGATAGGTTTTGCTTGCTTAGAAGGGAAATTGGAATGTGCTCAGAAGAAGAAATACAACAGTAAAGCAAAGCAACAGCAGAGCCAGTTTCATTCAGAAAAAGAGTCGTCTCTTTGAAGAAAAAGAGCCGTCTCTACACAAAGCAGAGTAGTCTCCACAGATAATATCACATTGCTTGCTCTCAGGATCTCAATTTTTTTAAAAAAGAGCCTGCTCTATAAAAACAAGAGCCGGCTCCCCAACCTGCATACAAATTAGAATAGGAAGAGTCGTCTCTAGAAAAAGGTAGAGCTGGCTCCTTTAGTGCTAATTTTTTTTTTTAACTCTCGGGATCTCCTCTACAAACAATTGAGCCTGCTCTAAAAATTAATTGAGCAGTCTCCAAAAATTGTTTAGAGCCGTCTCCAATTTCTTCCTTGAGCCGGCTGTTATTTTTTTTTCTTTTTCTTTTTTTTTTCTTTTTCTTTCTTTTCTATATTTTCTCTCTGAGCCGTCTCCATAACTTTGAAGAGCCGGCTCCAAGTAACTTTCAAGAGCCGGCTCAACATTTCCTAAGAGCCGACTCCAAATCCTTTTACCGAGCCGGCTCCAAATTCTCTATGAGCCAGCTCTTCCATAAATTGCCTTGGTCTCGGCACTTCCTCATTTTGAGGTTATAACAGAACCCTTCCAGAAGCATTTGGAGACTCCATCTTGCCTTGGGCGATTTCCTCTATTCTGTATTGGATGCCTCCACTGATAAGAATAATCCATTAATCCCCATCATTGCAATGCCTCGGACTGTCAAGCAATTGAACTGTAGGATGTTGTAAGCCTTGGCAGTATCACTATTGGGCATACACACTTCATTCCACAGAGCTCTTCGGCTAGGGCACTTCTCCATTCTCTTTGGGCATTGTGTTCTGTAAGTCACTTCCTCTCAAATTCAATCATTATTGTAGATGATCTCACATTTAATTCATAATTTTAGCTGTCCATTTTTTTTGGTTCATTTCCTTTAAGCTTTCCTTCATGAAACCCTCATATTCATTATAGTTATTTTTTCTTTTAAAGGGTCAATCATCCTAAGAAAATTGCTTACTATATGTTCTGCTATTCAAATTTTATACTTAAACTATCAGTTTGGCTCTATTTAATCTACTGCTCCATTATTGATCAAATCTTGAGATATTGCATAAATTTTGTTATCAAAACCAATTTTTTTTTTTTTTTTTTTTTGTTGTTGTTTTGAATTTATTTTTGGATAAATTTGAATCATGTGATGTCTATGGTTCATTTGGGAAATACATTTCATTAATCTGTCGAATTCCTACTCTTAAGATGAATTTATCTATATCTCAATCCCCTGAGCATGATATATAAATTTTTTTTGGGTTTATCAAGCACACATTTTAGGATTATTCCATGCACTATCTTGTCAAAATTCTATATCCTTCCATTTAAATTTAAATTTGAATCCTCTATTATGATTCTAGTTTGGCTCTTTATATCTAGATAAATACTTTTTCTCTCAAAATTCTAACTAAATGTGAAACTTTAACTAGGGCCTTGTCATTGGTTCAATTTGTTTTATTATTTCTAATGTTAATCTTCTGTCTAAACTTATTTGTGATTTGAATTTTTCATTGCCTTTTAAATTGAATCTTTATTCAGAGAATTCCTCTGTTATTTCAGTTTAATTTCTAGAAATGTCCACAGCTTCATCCTCACGTAGAAAGAATCCCTCTCGTGGACAAAAACGGTCTACTCAACATAATGATGAATCAGGCCCTAGTGAACCAAATCCTCCTCCACTTCAAATCTCTGCCACCATGCTATATAAAAACCCCACATACAAAAGCATATATGACAAATTCTTTCAGCATAGAAAAGTGGCCACAACAATGGTGTTGTCTGACACAATTTGCAATGATCTTCATCTCAACACCTATAGATTGTTTGATGCAATTGGCCTTGGATCATTTGTTGGAATGAATGAAGGTTACTATCCAAAATTAGTAAAGTTATTCTACACTCATCTTGAAGAAATGCCTGGAGAAGAAAAACTTAACTGCTATGTGGCTGGAATATATTTTCACCTTGATACAAACAGCATTGCTCGAATCCTTCATCTTCCCTCTGTGGATGGAATTCAATTCTATTCTCATTTCAACTGGTTTAAAGGACAAGGCTTTGATAAACTCGCGGCTATTCGGCAAATGAGTTATGATTCAAATGTAACAAATACCAGAGAAGTCAACACCAAACAATTAACTATGGAAGCTCGGCTGATTCACAAGATCATCATGTACTCTATTCTTCCTAAATCTGGCAGTCGATCCAAAGTTTCCCACATGGACGTCTTTCTTATCTGGTGTGTCTTAAATGGCAAGCACTTTGATCTTGCATACATTATATTTCATCACCTTCTTACATGCAAAAGAAAGAAAAAGGTCTCTCTATATTATCCCATGGTTCTCTCTCACATATTTATGGCTAAGAAGGTTCCGCTTGATAGTCGTGAAGCAATCAAACCAGGGCCAAGACACATTCTCACTGCCTCAAATCTTGCGTCAATGGGGCTAAAAGGGGATTACAATGGAGTGTGGTTTTATCCTAGGCAACGAAGGTTGGAAAAGGCTAGAGCTAGAGGAGAGGAGATTGAGGATGTTGATGATGGCGATGAAGACGACCATGAAAGTGATGACGATGATGAAAATGAGGAAGTTCCAGTTGAAAATCGTACCAATCGTGCTATCTTGTTGGAAATTCTCAAAGGGACTCGTCAAAACCAAGAAACTCTTGAAAAACAACAAACTCAACTTGACGAAATGCACATGGCAATCGCTCATCTTAATGAGGATTTTACAGAATTTCGAAACCAATATGCACCTTCTTCTCCTTAAAACATTTTTTCTCCATTTCAAATCCTCTTTTGTGTGCACTTATTAGCTTTATTTGCTTTAGAGAAGCATTTTTCTGTGTTTTATAAACTATGCCTTTATCTGTCATATGGTAGTCGTGTTCAAAGTCTCTTTCTGTTATCTATAAAATGCCACTTTTGCTTATCATTCTTCTCTGATATTTCCTGCAATGGCAAGTTATTTTTCTTTATCTGTTCATTTAGTCGCCCATTTTTTTTTTGAGATGACAAAGGGGGAGAAAGATGTGTTATCATGCTAATGTGCTATTCTATTGCTTTTTAAGTATCTTGATAGATGCATATTGATAGGGGGAGTCTTCTAAAAATGTCTGTGAAATTTATATGCTAAAATTATTGCTATTGAATCAAGTTTGATATAATTTTCAAAATATGCTTATTGATAGAGGGAACATTCTTTCTAATGCAACTCCCTGTTGACTATAAACACATCAATGTTTTGTCATCATCAAAAAGGGGGAGATTGTTGGCCTAAGGATTTTATCTAAAGGTCAATCTTATGTTTTGATGATTACAATCCATTAATGATGTTTATGTACTAATATTTTCATTGAGTGAAGTATAGTTGTTCAATCATTCAATCCTTAATGATGAGCTAGAAGTTCTATTTCAAGCACTCCAAACACTCAAGCAGTGATTTCAAAGAAGCATCAAAGTGCAAGAAAATAAAGAAGAACTCGGTCTTCAAAGATCATTCAAGCTTTTCAGCAAATCTTTATCAAGCCTACACGATCATGATCAAGAAATGAAGAAAAGGGTAGATAGGATGGTGAGATACTAAGGTTTAATGTCAAAGTTCAGTTGAATATATTTTGAAGCTCAAAATTACAATTCATGCATATCATTCTCATCTCATCTCTCAAAGAACATAAAATTAGCTTATTAGGTTTTTAAACACATTCATATGAGCCTTACATCATACTGGAATTCATTTTAAGCCTCTACTGAAAGTAGAGAAGGCTCCACAAAAAGTAGAGAATGCTCTATGAAAGTAGAGAAGGCTCTAAAAATCTAGAGAAGGATCCATTTTTATATTGAGCCGTCTCCTTTTCAGAAAAAGAGCCTGCTTCACTTTTTTAATGGAGCTGCCTCCATTTGAAATTGAGCCGCCTCCACTTTTACAAAGAGACGGCTCCTTCTAGGGTTTTGATCTACAACAAAAACTTTTTCATTTATTGTTGTCCAACCACCTGCAACAGCTATATCGACCATTGTTTATCTATAAATACAGAGGTTGGTCTGCATCAAAAATTTGTACAATTACAGAGAGCATTCTACTATTCCTAAAAAGCATTAAAGAAGCATTCGTTGAGCTTTCATTCCCCCTGCTTTCATTTCCTCTCTTACATTTCATTCTACTGTAGTAATTCTGGGCTTCAGATATATATTCATCTTTACTATAGTCGTGAGCAGAACTGTGTTCTTCTATCTTTGAGAGATTTATTGTACAATTCATTTCTTTTCAAGTTATTGTAAAAGGATTGGTGTGACCCAAAAGAAAGTCTAGGAGAAAGGTGTTCTCTTAGCAAGGAAGAGAAGCAAGGTCTTGCTTAAATTGAAGGTTTGCTCTCCACCATTAAGGAGAAGCTCTAGTGATTTTGGGAAGTCTCAAGGGGGACCTTGAGCCGAGGAGTAGGAATTTCCGAACCTCGCTAAATCGCTAAGTCATTGTTTGCAATCTCTCATCTCTATCTCTCTTATACTTGTGCCATACACTGCTTGAATATTTCAGTTTCTCTGTGATTAATAGTCTGTTAGATTTAATATTTTTAAATTGCAAAAATTGGCCCTTGACTCTATTCACCCCCCCTCTAGAGTCAATTAGTGACTAACATACAACACATTGTGAATCAAGTGACAGGAAAATATCAACCAAAAGAAGACAGAATGAAGGCATACAAGGAGGACATCGAGGGTGTTACGCGTGGATTCAATCAAATCTAATTTCACCAAGTACCAAGAGAGGAGAACTCTAAAGCAAACAAGCTAGCTACAACAACTTCATCCTCAGTTGAAGATTTGATCCGGATCATACCTGTCGACACCCTGGAGGAACCTAGCTTGAATCCTCACCTACAAGTAATGGTGGTCCTAAAAGCTCTGAGGGAGCCATACTGGATGGATCCACTAGAGAACTATCTCAAAAATAGAATCCTTCCAAGTCAGAAGGATGATGCAAGGAAAGTGAGGTTTACAGCGGTCAAGTACTCCATCATTAAGAACTACTTATAGCCAAAGTCTTTCTCAGGCACATACTTAAAGTGCCTAACCCTTAAGAAGGCCCTTAAGGTGATGAAGCAAATACATGATGGGGACTGCGGCAACCGCTCCGGCAGGAGGTCCCTCGTTTATGACGGCCCAAATTTTTACAACCCGGTGTGTTAGTGATGACATTAAGTTGACCCGGTAACGAGTCCAAAATGTGAAAGCAAAAGATGAAAACAAGGTCTCTAGAGATATAAATCATCTCTAAGACATAAAAGTGACCTTCATGAAGTCACAGAACTCAAAGAGAACGAGAGAAGAAATGAGAGTCAAAACAAGCAAAATTCGTTAATTAAGGGCAAAATGGTTAATTTATTAATAAGAAGAGAAACTTAACTCTAAACAAATCAAATGAGGTCCATAGAACCTAAACTAATCATTTCACAATATTCTAAGAGGTTCTAAGAACTTTGGCCAAGAATCCCATAAAACGCCCATTCCCGGTTTAAGCAAAAATTGACATTATCTCACTAAAACATGAATAACTGTCACTATGATTTGAATCTAAGAATTATATTGGTATTATTGGAAAGTTGACTCAAAATCCTTGAGTTTAGGCTTAAGAATCACCCTATTTGGATTAGAAATGAAGAAGTAATGACCGTTTGAAGTCGGAACAACAATGTTGTTACAAAACTGACAGACAGCTGTGTGTGAGTTATTTAGGTCGACCGAAATGGCCATTTTGGTAGACCGAAATGAACAGAGAATCACTCAAAAGCTAATTTTTTAGAAAAAGTCACTTCGGTAGACCGCAGCTGATTTTTAAATAATGTTTTTAGCTACTGGAAAGTGAGTTTTACTGTGCAATTAATTCCCAAAAGCTATCGGTCGACCGAAATGACTCAAGAAGGTACTGAAAGACCTACTATACACAAAAATTGTTGAGGCTTAACCCAAGCCTCAATTCTCAACATGAATTGGTTCAAAACCAAAGGTTAAAAGCTGAATTTCAAAGAGATATGAGCATGTGAACATGTCAACAAACGTCATATGAATATTTAAATGTAATACAACGGCTCATAGCCCTATACATGTCAATTACAAGAATTTCATGTGTTAAACCTTCAAAGTTGGTTAAAATACATTTTTAAAGCAAAATTTTGTACTAAATGAGTACAAGTGCTAAAGTAAACATGCTTGGTCCTTTGCCTCATTACATGCATGATAATAGTGTCAAAAGTAAGTACTTAAGTACCATTACACATCAAGGAAGCCACATTAGCTTCTAAAATACCATACACCCATGGTATACAAAATATATCATCAAAAGTAAGGCATGCTAAATATTTGCATCTCAATATACAAAAATTTTCTAAATTGCTTATAAGCCCTAAGGAAGATGAGCGTCCAAGAATATAGTCTCTTTACCAATAAAATAACCCAAACCACTAGGGTGAGTAATCAAGTTACTCGTACGAAGAAAGTTATGCGTATACCCTAAAGTCTCAATATCATTACAAGATTAATATAGACGAATACAAGGGATCATTCCACTTAACATCTATGTTAAAGGTGTTCTAAAGGATCATCTTAAGCTAACTTAAATGATTCTACCACATCACAATTTCTATATCAATGTACTTAACAACATCAATTCGCCAATAACTAAAATTACATGTCACAATTAAGCATTGGTTGTCAACTTGGAATTGAATGCGAAATCAAATAGTGGAAAACTTGGACATCAAATCCCGGAGTAAACCAAGACCTATACGATTATTCCGGGTACTAACCCGCTGGGAATACTACCCTAGTGCGCACTATAAAATAGGAAGAACTCGTACTAGAGCCAAACTCTAGCCATGTCATTTGTAACAATGTCCCAAGAGAATCCAAAATCATAATTAAGTTCAAAACTTATATACAATAATTGAGGTATATAAACTACATTCCATGCATAAGTAATTTGAAACCACATAAATCATGTCTTAGGGTTCCAAGTCTAAAATGGCATATCAAATGACAAGTCTTTATCAAGATATAATGTACAATATAAAACCATCAACTTATCTATTTAAATCATGCCCCAACAATAAGCCTTATATACTAGATTATAACATTGTAGTAATAGGTTTCTAAAATAATTACCAATAGTAATCAACAAAAATATAGAATTACCACTACAACAAATATAGCAATTCAAGTCAATAAGAATTGTACATAACATTAATAATTCTATACAAGATATATACATATCATACATGCTTAAATCAACAAATCCTAAGTCAAATGTAAGGATTTCCTATAATATACAAGACTACAATACTAAAAGCATGTACACAATATATATTAAACCCCAAAGGGACATAAAACACTTAAAGTATAAACATATTACTGCCCGTACCTTAATAGAGAATTGAATCTCTATAATCCAAAGCAACCAAGCTTAAAATGAAAAACTAAATTAGGGTTTTGTAGAGGAGAGTGAGAGGAAACTTTTACTTCCCAAGGTTAAAGGTCTAAGGTGAGTGGAAGGAGGCCAAAATGAAATATAAAGCTCTAAGCCAAACTTTTCTTCAATGGTGGCTAGGTTAGCGTTTGAGAGTAAAGAAAGTGAGGAAGATGAAATGAAATGTGGCAAGTGGAGGATCTAGTATTCCTTCACTCACTATGTGTTCTTACACTTCCTCTCACACACACACTAATGCAAGACTAAATTTGGAACCTACATTTGTCACTAATCTATGACTCCTTCCTAGGCTTAATCCTAAGCTTACACTCGTCAACCATCAAAGCCAAAAAGTGCACCTATCCTAGGCCAACAAGTGGGTGAATCTCCACCCTCCACATGTCACAAGATTAAGCTTCCAAGTCTCTCCACCCCAATGCCAACAAGTGGCTCCATAAGAGTATGACACTTGTCAAACTTTCCAAAAATTACAAAAAGATCCTTTTCCAAAATATCTTCTAAATTAAATTACAAAAATGTCCCTAAGACGAAAAATAATTACTTAACATAATTACACTAAAACCCCAAAAAATCAATAATGTTTCCAAGAAACTATGCATCCATGCCCTTTACGAAAAAAGTAAGCAACTAGCATGCTTTCCTCCGAAAGTAAAAATCCAAATATCTTGGAAATCAAATATTATGGATCCATGCAAAGCTGGATTCAAATCCGAGCACAAAAAGTGAGGTTATGCAGGGAAAAATGATAAATGGGAAAAAGACAAAAAATTAAATTACCAAAAAAATAAAAAAAGAAAAATGACTTGGTCATTACAACCTACCCTCCTTAAAAGGATTTCGTCCCCGAAATCGAGTCGTACCTGAAAGAGAAAACAAATTGGGATACCGAGAGCAAATCTCATGTTCGAGCTCCTAGGTAGCCTCCTCAACGCCGTGATGTCTCCACAAGACCTTAACCAATGGAATGGTCTTGGTCCACAAGACCTGCTCCTGTGAATCAAGAATCTGGACTGGACCCTCCTCGTAGGTCACATCATCATCAACATCAGCATCTGTCCACCGTAAAATATGTGATGGATCCGGCTCGTACTTCCTCAACATAGAGACATGAAAGACGTCGTGAACCCTATCTAGGTCTGGCGGCAATGCCAAATGATAAGCAACTTCACCGACGCGCTCTAAAATCTGAAATGGTCCAATGAACCTAGGAGACAACTTGCCCGTCTGTCGAAATCTCAAAAGTCCCTTCCTAGGAGAAATCTTGAGAAAGACGTGGTCCCCTACCTCAAAAGACAAGGGTCTCCTCCTCCTGTCTGCATAACTCCTCTGCCTACTCTGAGCTGTAGCCAACCATTGCCGAATCAACTTAATCTTCTCTGTAGTCTCAAAGACAATATCGGGACCCAAGGTGACTGTATCACCTACCCCGGTCCAACAAACTGGAGATCAACAAGGTCTGCCATACAACGCCTCAAAAGGTGCCATGCCAATACTGGTCGGGTAACTGTTATTGTAAGCAAACTCAACCAAGGGTAAGTAGTCTTCCCAACTACCCCCAAAATTCAAAATGCAAGCCCGTTGCATATCCTCCAATATCTGAATGGTACGCTGCGATTGACCATTAGTTTGAGGATGGAATGTCGTGCTGAAATGAAGCCCAGTGTCAAAAGCCTCCTGAAAACTCTACCAAAACTGAGACATTAACCTAAGATCCCTATCCGAAACAATGGATACTAGAATCCCGTAAAGCCTAACAATCTGCCCCACATACAATCCACTAAGTCTATCTGTGTCATCTGTCACTACCATATGCAAAAAGTGAGCCGTCTAAGTCAATCTGTCAACAATGACCCAAACGGCATCATTCCTTGCCTTGGATCTCGAAAGTCCTGTCACAAAATCCATAGTGATACACTCCTACTTCCACTCTACCACTGGTAGTGGTTGCAACATACCCGCTGGTCTCTGATGCTCTGCCTTAACTTGCTGACAAGTAAGGCATTTAGCCACGAACTGAGAAACATCTCATTTTATGTCTTTCCACCAAAACTGTCTCCGCAAATTTTGATACATCTTCATACCACCAGGATGAACTACGAGTTGAGAATGGTGAAAATCATGAAGAACAACGTCACAACAAGACAAAGGAATAAATATCTTCCCTCTTTCCCTGAGACCACTGTCTGAATGCAAGGTCCAACCCTTTACATTCTCGCCACCTAAAATCTGAATGTGGATGGACTTCATCTCCCCATCCTCTTACTGTGCCTCAATAACACTACTAATTAGAGCCGGTTGAGCCACAAGGCTAAACAAGATAGCCAGTGAAACATCCTCACACAACTATAAACCAAGATTTACAAGTTCTTCTAGTATCTTCTATCTGTGGACGAAAATGCTAGCAAGAGTACTCCGTGACTTCCTACTCAATGCATCAGCCACCACATTGGCCTTTGCCGGATGATACTGCAACTCAAAGTCATAGTACTCCATGAACTCGACCCATCTGCACTGTCTCAAATTCAAATTCTTCTGGGAAAAGAGATATTTGAGACTCTTGTGAACTAAGAAAATCTCAAACTTCTCCTCGTACAAATAATGTCTCCACCCTTTCGAGGCAAAGATAACTGCTGCCAACTCCAAATCATGTGTCGGATAGTTCAACTCGTGAGTCTTTAACTATCGAGACCCATAAGCCACCACCCATTCTGTCTGTATCAAGACATAACCCAAACCTTCTTGTGAAGCATCACAGTAGACCACGTAACCCAAACCACGTTCAGGTATGATCAAAACTAGAGCCGATGTCAATCTGACCTTCAACTCCTAAAAAGCAAAATTACAAGCCTCATTCATTATGAACTTGACTCCCTTACGAGTAAGTCGAGTCATAGGTGCCGCTAGACGAGAGAAATCCTGAACAAATCTCCTATAGTAGCCGGCTAGGCCAAGAAAGCTTTGAACCTCAAACACTATCTTCAGACGCTCACAATCCATCACAGACTTAATCTTCGACGGATCCACTACAACACCACCCCTTGACATGACATGTCCAAGGAACTCCACTTCCAGTAGCCAAAATTCTCATTTCTCCAACTTGGCGTATAACTGATTATCCTTAAGGATCTGCAACATTGTCCTCAAATGATACTTATGCTCCTCTACCGAAGCTGAGTATACGAGAATGTCATTAATGAATACCACCATAAATCTATCAAGATAGTCACTGAATACACGGTTCATCAAATCCATGAAAACTGCTGAAGCATTGGTCAAACCAAATGGCATCACCAGAAACTCATAATGGCCATACCGTGTACGAAAAGTGGTCTTGGATGTATCCTTATCCTTAACCCTCAATTGATAGTAACCCGATCTTAAATCAATCTTCAAAAAGTATGTCGCTCCTTTTAACTGATCAAACAAGTCATCAATCCTAGGCAAAGGATACCTGTTCTTGGTCATAGCGTGATTCAACTTGCGATAATCGATGCAAAGTCTCAAAGACCCATCCTTCTTCTTTATGAAAAGAACCGGTGTTCCCCATGGTGAAGCACTAGGAAGGATAAAGCTCTTAGCTTTCAAATCATCCAGCTGACCTTTCAGCTCATCTAACTCTGTCAGTGCTATATGGTACGGTGCCATAGAGATGGGTACTGTACCGAGAATGACATCAATGGCAAAAATAACTTCCCTTAAAGGAGGTAACTCCGTCAGTTCCTCTGGAAAGATATCAACAAAATCCTCAACAACTGCCAGAAGGACACGACTCAAACTCATATTCTCGTCGATTAGCAAACTAGCCAAGTAGGATCTGTGGCGATCCAGTCACCAACGCTGAAAACCATCGCCGGGTGGGAATCGCTCCGATCTCCCACAAAATAGAAATAATCTCCCTTAGGAGTGTAAATGGACACCCTCCAGCAGAAGCAATCGATTGTAGCCCGAAAGAAAGATAACCAATCCATCCCGAGAATAACTTCAAAGTCAGTCATATCAGGAACAATGAAATCTAACTCTAAGGTTTGCCCAGCTATCTCAATAGCATAACCCCGACAAACATAATCCAAAGATACGTCAAAACAGAGAAAACTGTCCGAAAGTGTGACTTCTAGACCCAATGAATGTGTAAATTATGCAGAAATGAATGAATATGATGCACCCATGTCAACAAGAACTCGTGCCTAAAAACTGAAAACTGGAAAGATACCTCGAACTGAAGAGGTGCCAGTGAAAGCATCTGCCTGTGGAAGAGCGTAAACTCATCCTTGAGCCCTACTATGAACTGCCATGATAGCCTGACTAATATGTAGAAGCAGTAGGTGTAGAGCCCCTGGCTAGATAAGTGCCAACTGGCGCCACTGTGGTGCCTGAGGAACTCTGAAACCAGACTGAACCACTGTAGACTGTGCCGGTACTATCTGTGAATCTGTGCCAGTACGTGACTTATTCAACAACTTTGGACAATCCTTCTTGAGATAAACTGGTTGCCTGTAAGAAAAGCAAGCTCTCTACCCTGCTCTTGTAGAAACTGATGTCTGACTCGCCTGTGGTTGAAGCTGTAGGTAGCAAGGCTTAATGTGCCCCGGCTGCTAACAATGGTGACAAATCACATCCCGGGCTAATTTTGAAGATACGGGAACTATAGGTGCAGAAAAAATTTGCTGCGGTGCCCCCTGTGAGTGCGTACTGTTCCCTACCTTGGCCTTCTTCCACTGACGCCCGGAAGAAGACGGAGTGTCTCCGCGAGGCTACTTATGTGAACCCCTGATCCGTAATTGATCTTGATCTTCTATCTCAACAAGCATAGCCCTCTGGACCACCTCTCTATAAGTCCTTAAATCAAGAATTGAGACCTGTAGCCTGATGTGAAGATGTAATCCATCCTGAAACTTCATTGCCCTGGCCTCATCTGTTACTATCATATCCTCAGTATAACGAGAGAGAGAAGTAAATCGTGTCTCGTACTCAATGACACTCATAGTGCCCTGATAAAGACCTGTGAACTGTATCCTCATCTCCCGCCTCATAGCCCTGGGAAAGAAGCGTTCGAAGAACAAATCTCTGAACTCATTCCAAGTCATCAACTCAATATTGTGAATATTGGTCATAGACCTCCACCAAATATCTGCATCTCCAATAAACATAGAAGCAGTCAAAGAAATCCTCAACCTGTCTGTGGGTACCGCCATACTGTACAACTTGCAAACCATATGGTCCAACCAAGCCTCTGAGACTAGTGGATCTGAACTCCCCACAAATAGATCAATCTTAACACTCTGTAAGTGCATAAAGTACTCCATTGCCTCATTGACTATCAGTGCCCGTGCCCGTGCCAGAATCTGTATCCCTACTACCTGCCTACATATCAATTCCTATAGGGATTTAGCAATTCCCTAATTGATTCCCTGAGCCACTCGCTCCTTGTAATTCAGTGCCCGCAGCGGATTAGCATCCACGCCACGAACTAGAATCCTAGGCCTCCTCAAACCCCTCGTAAACTCGGTGTCTTCCACCTGCTCCTCAATGCCCTGACGTGAAGACTCTCCACATGTAACAACCATGATGTTAAACGTACAAAAGAAAAGAGGTCAACAATAACACAAGCTATTATAACCGAATGAAACTCACACTATGAATGCACGAAACACGAAGCAAGAAAAGGTATGTAACATATGGTCATGCTAAAATAGTCAAAGAAAGCACTTTAAATGATTAAACACTTAAGCAAATAAGCATACATGTCAAACAAGGATGCTTTTAAACATATAAGTATATAAGCATAGAGACATGTCATAATACCAAGCGTGTTATTAAGAAACACGTAAACATGTTACAACACCAAAACATGCTATCAGAGGCATTTGAATAAATCAAATTAGATCAATAAAAACATGATATACACCCAAAACCCATCATCCTAAGGTTTTTGAACCTAGAAGCTCTGATACCACTTGTGACGGCCCAAGTTTTTACAACCCGGCGCGTTAGTGATGACCTTAAGTTGACCCGATAATCGGTCCAAAATGCGAAAGTGAAAGATGAAAATAAGTTCTATAAAGATATAACTCATCTCTAAGACACAAAAGTGACCTTCCATGAAATCACGAAACTCAAAGAGAACAAAAGAGGAAATGAGAGTCAAAATGGGCAAAATTCGTCAATCAAGGGCAAAATGGTTAATTTACTAATAAAAAGAGAAACTTGACTCTAAACAAGTCAAACGAGGTCCATAGAACCTAAAATAATCATTTCACAACATTCCAAAAGGTTCCAAGAACTTTTGTTTAAGAATCCCACAAAAGGCATATTCCCGGTTTAAGCAAAAACTGACACAATCTCACTAAAATATGAATAACTCTAACTATGATTTGAATCAAATAATGGAATTGTTACCATTGGAAATATGACTCAAAATGCTTGAGTTTATGCTTAAGAATCACCCCATTTGGATTAGAAATGAAGAAGTTACGACCATTTGAAGTCGGAACAACAACGTTGTTACAAAACTGAAGGGCAGCGGTGTGTGAGTTATTTAGGTCAACCGAAATGAACATAGAATCACCTAAAATCTAATTTTTGAGAAAAATTCACTTCGGTCGACCGAAATGAAGAAATGGTCGATCGGTTATAACCCAAACAATGTTTTTAGCTACTGGAAAATGAGTTTTACTGTGCAATTAATTCCCAAAAGCTATTGATCGGCCGAAATGACATTTTGGTCGGCCAAAATGACTCGAGAAGGTGCTGAAAGACCTGTTATACACCAAAATTGCTGAGGCTTAACCCACGCCTCAATTCCCATCATGAATTGGTTCAATAACAAAGGTTAAAAGCTGAATTTCAAAGAGATATGAGCATGTGAACATGTCAACAAACGTAATATGAATATTTGAATGTAATACAACGGCTCACGGACTCAAACATGTTAATTACAAGAATTTCATATGTCAAACCTTCAAAGTTGGTTAAAATACAGTTTTAAAGCAAAATATGGAATCAAATGAGTACAAGTGCAAAAGTAAACATGCTTGGCCCTTGGCCTCATTACATACATGATAATAGTGTCAAAAGTAAGTACTTAAGTACCATTACACATCAAGGAAACCACATTAGCTTCTAAAATACCATACACCAATGGTATACAAAATATATCATCAAAAGTAAGACATGCTAAACATTTGCATGTCAATATACAAAAATATTCCAAATTTCTTATAAGCCCCTAAGGATGATGAGCATCCAAGAACATAGTCTCTTTACCTGTAAAACAACCCAAACCACTAGGGTGAGTAATCAAGTTACTCATAGGAAGAAGCATATGCATATACCCTAAATGCATATACCCTAAAGTCTCAGTATCATTGTAAGATTAATATAGACGAATACAATGGATCATTCCACTTAACGTCTATGTTCAAGGTGTTCTAAAGGATCATCTTAAGCTAACTTAAACGATTCTATCACATCACAATATCTATATCAATGTACTTAACAACATCAAATCACCAATAACTAAAATTACAAGTCACAATCAAGCATTAGTTGTCAACTTGGAATTGAATGCGAAATCAAATAGTGGAAAACTTGGACATCAAATCCCAGAGTAAACTAAAACCTAAACGGTTATTCTGGGCACTAACCCGCTGGGAATACCACCCTAGTGCATACTATAATATGGGAAAAACTCATACCTCCCGCACTAGAGCCAAACTCTAGCCATGTCATTTATAACAATGTCCCAAGAGAATCCAAAATCATAATTAAGTTCAAAACTTATATACAGTAATTAAGGCATTTAAACCACCTTCCATGCACAAGTAATTTGAAACTACACAAACTATGTCTTAGGGTTCTAAGTCTAAAATGGCATACCAAATGACAAGTCTTTATCAAGATATAATGTACAATATAATACCATCAACTTATCTATTTAAATCATACCCCAACAATAAGCATTATATACTAAATTATAATATTATAGTAATAGGCTTCTAAAATAATTACCAATAGTAATCAACAAGAATATAGAATTACCACCACAATAAATATAGCAATTCAAGTCAATAAGAATTGTACATAACATTAATAATTCTACACAAGATAAATACATATCATAAATGCTTAAATCAACAAATCCTAAGTCAAATGTGAGGATTTTCTATAATATGCAAGACTACAATACTAAAAACATGTACACAATATATATTAAACCCCAAAGGAATATAAACCACTTAAAGTATAAACATACTACCACCCCTACCTTAATAAAGAATTGAATCTTTATATCTAAAGCAACCAAGCTTAAAATGGAAAACTAAACAAGGGTTTTGGAGAGGAGAGAGAGAGAACTTTTACTTCCCAAGGTTAAAGGTCTAAGGTGAGTGGAAGGAGGCTAAAATGAAGTATATAGCTCTAAGCTAAGCTTTTCTTCAATGGTGGCTAGGTTAGGGTTTGGGAGTAAAGAGACTGAGGAAAATGAAATGAAATGTGGTGAGTAGAGGATTTAGTATTCCTCCACTCACTATGTGTTCTTACAGTACCTCTCACACACACACTAATGCGAGACTAAATTTGGAACCTACACTTGTCACTAATCCATAGCTCCTTCCTAGGCTTAATCCTAAGCCTACACTTGTCAACCATCCAAGCCAACAAGTGCACCTATCATAGGCTAACAAGTGGGTGAATCTCCACCCTCCACATGTCACAAGATTAAGCTTCCAAGTCTCTCCACCCCAATGCCAACAAGTGGCTCCATGAGAGTGTGACACTTGTTACACTTTTCAAAAATTACAAAAAGGTCATTTTCCAAAATATCTTCCAATTTAAATTGCAAAAAGGTCCCTAAGATGAAAAATAATTATTTTACATAATTACACTAAAACCCCAAAAATAAAGGCTGTTTCCAAGAAACTATGCATCCTTGCCCTTTACGAAAAAAGTAAGCAACTAGCATGCTTTCCTCCGAAAGTAAAAATACAATTATCTTGGAAATCAAATATTATGGATGCATGCAAAGTTGGAATCAAATCCGAGCACAAAAAGTGAGGTTATGCAAAGAAAAACAATAAATGGGAAAAAGACGAAAAAAGAAATTAACGAAAAAAGAAAAGAAGGAAAATGACCGGGTCATTACATTGCCCATAAGATTTTGACTCAAGGCTACTTCTAACCGTACCTAGCCAGAAACACCGAAGAATATGCGAGAAGGTGCGACAAGTGCGAACGCTATGGCCCGATGAAGCACTAATCGGCCGAAGATTTACATGCGATGGCAAATCCATGACCATTCGCTCAATGGGGAATAAATGTGGTGGGTCATTTACCAAAACCTCTGGAGCAAAAAGAGTACGTACTACTGGCCATAGATTACTTCACAAAATGGGTAGAGGCTGAGGTTTACTCAAGTGTGACTCACGACCAAGTGAAAAGCTTCTTGTGGAACAATATAATCTGCCGGTTCGGAGTACCGAAGGTCATCATAATAGACAACGGAAAGAACCTGGACAATAGGAGCACAAGGAAGTTCTTCGAAGAGCACAGGATAGAACAGAAGTTGGCCGCAGTAAGTTATCCACAAGGGAACGGGAGGCTGAGATAACTAACCGAACCATCTTCAACTGTCTAAAGAAAAAGCTAGAAAAGCTCAAGACTAAGTGGTACAAGAATCTTCCCAATGTGCTCTGGGCCAAACGAACCACTCCACGAACGCCAACAAGGAAGAGTCCCTTTGCAATGACTTATGGTCCCGATGGCGTAATCCCAATAGAATAAGAAGTACCAACACTTCGAGAACACTTGTTACTTGAAGGGGCCAACGATCAGCAATTGGAACACAGCCTCGACCTCTTAAAAGAAAAAAGGGATGCCGTGACGATAAGACTTGCCTCATATCAGCAGCAGTTGTGAAACAATTACAATAAGCGGGTCAAGCCTAAAAGTTTTACAACGGGAGATTGGGTACTGAAGCAAAAGATAGCACACGTGAAGTGTAACGACCCGGTCATTTACCTTCCTTTCCTTTTTTCCTGAAATTTTACAGATAAATTTTTTCCGTTTAATTTTCTTTTCTGAGCTGTGTTTCTTGTGGCTTAGTGTCATCTCGATTGCTCGGAAGTGGTTTCTGAGACTTTTTCATGCGGATTAACAACTTCCTTTGAGCACGAGGTCATTTCTGCATTTTCACTTTTCGGATTCTATGCACTATTTTGACCTGGCGGGGCCCTTTCGGGGCACTTTTTGAGACTTACTATAAATAGAAGTCATAAAGTGAAAAATCACTTTTCACTTCATCTTCCTCCCTCTTTGGCCAGCAGCCATGGGAGCTCCTTGGGCTGCCACCCTTTCTCCTTCTCCTCCAGTTGATTTCCTCAGTGAAAACTATTTGACCTTTACGTTTATTGTTCCCCTCGACGTGTTCTATCTTTTCCCCTTACTAGAATTCATTTCTGACCATTTCTTGAGTACGGGTTTGAAGTCAAGTTGTGATTTTCATGGGGCTTCTTGGGGATTCATATAGATCGTGTTGTCCCCGACAAAACCTAGGAGTTTCGGCGAATTCGGAACACTTTTCTTCCTGTGGGTATTTGAGATTTTCATCTCAAATTGAGGTAGAGGGTGTTATAATTTACTTTCTTGTTATATTACATGCTTGTGATGCTTATAAAAGTTGATTACATGCTTGAATCACAAAATCTAGAGATTTTATTATTAATTTTTTCTTGTGAAGGATTTAATTTTCCTAGTAGTCCATAGCTTTGTTTAAACATTTGGCATGATAGGATATTACCCCTTGATATGTTCATTGACATATATTAAATTTAGAGCATTTGGACATGTATTGAAGATTTTATTTAATATTTATCATGAATAAAATATTAAATCATGTAGCCTTAACTAGCTTGAAATCAATATGTGTTAGCTTATTATATTAGGCCCTACCATGCTCTTCAACATAGGTGAATTTGAGAATAATCAGAAGTGTTTTGAAATCTAGCAATATTTAATTAATTAGATTAATTAAATTGCTCCAAGTGCACTATTTACCTCATCGGATTTCCGACTTGATATTCTTGATGTGCATGCCATGTAGTTTCACATATATTTAATCTAGAATACTTGATTAGGTTTTGAAACCTAACATTTATTATTTTTCTAGTATTAAGGTTTAATACTCATGGTCGTACCTTGCATGAAATGTACTTGTATTGTGTTCTTAAATCAAGTTATGGCATGTTGTACAACATATATTAAACTGAGGTCATTTGGATGACTTTCAAAATCTAGAGATTTTAATTAAATGAAATAATTAAAATCCATTCAATGGTTCTATGCACTTGATTAAGTTTCTAACCTTGTATTCATGATTTTCTTGACAAGTTCCTTCGTGTGCATCAATTTGATAAGTTTTGAAATTTATATTTAATTATTTTCCGTGTATGGAACTTAACTCACATGGTCGCTGTATGAGATGAACTTGCAACTTATTGTTAAACTTGTTTTCGGTATGATCTTTGACATGCCTTAATCGTAGAACATATGGACTTGCTTGTAATCTTGACAATTTAATCCCTTAAGTAGATTAAATTACCTTATATGCTTCCATCGCGTTAATCATGCTTTGATATTGAACTCGAGTTAAACTCATGAATGGGACTTGTATTTCATGTACTTTCACCTTTTTATCAAGCATCGTGACTCCTTGTATCTAGGTTTCATTAATGTACTTAATGAACATGCATCTTTGTCTTGGAATGGTTTAATTACACATGTGTTGTTTAGTGAGTAATTGAATCATGTATCTTATACTTGTGGTATATTTACTTCAATAGATTTCGTGTGCTATATATCTTGGATATAGTCTATATAAATGTACACTATGATTTAATGACATTTCACATGCCATTATAGTTGAGAACTTAGGGCATGACTTGTGTGTTCCAAAATCTTAGTTGTGTATGAAACATGGTTAATGCATTTCTTGTATTTGATACAATCTTGACTTACACAACTTGTTGATTTTGGGACTTGGGATATCAATCAAGAATTGACATGGCTAGGACTTGGTTCTAGTACAGGGGAATGTCCACCTACATTATAGTGCGCACTAGGGGAAAGGAACCCATGGGTTAGTTGCCCTAAAGTGATCTCAAGAGTACGGTTTTAATCCGGGCGATATCCGAGTTTCCACATTGGTTGATTTCACTCTTTAAATTTCAAGTTGCTATGCCTTGAAGATTTAAACTTATAGTGTTATGTGAAAGGCTCCAATCTTGTCTCATTGCATAGATTTTATGCTTATCCTTGATTTTAGTCCTTAAATTTCAAGTGTTATTCCTTGAAGATTTAAAAATCTCTTATGTTATATGAAATGTTCTAATCTTGTAAATTGCATAGATTTTATGCCTTGTCCTTGCATAGATCTTATACCTTGTCCTTGATTACAAGTATACTTCTCGTCGTGTTAATTGGATTATCCCAATCATGTCAAATTGCATAGTTATTATGCCTTGTTCTTGATTTTGTGTATAACTCTTGTCTTGTTAATTAGAATGCTCCAATCATGTTAATTGCATTGATAATGTAATTCTTATTAACTTGTATCCGAGTATGCTTCTTGTCGTGTTGTATGGATTATTCTAAACCTTGTTTAATTGTATTGAAAGTGCAATTCATATTGATCTATTTTCAAGCATCCACCTTATCGTGTTCTTTGGATTGTCCCAAACCTGATTCGTTGCATATATGTATGTATATCAAGATTCTTATTAACATTGTTCTAAGGTAGCTTAGGATGCTCCCTGAGTCTAGCCTTTGACATAGACATTAGGTGGCATGACCTTTTTGAACTATTACATGTTTGTCTAAAAATCTCTAAAGAAATCGAGTCGATGCATGCTCATTCTGTACGAGTAAACTTGTTTACTCACCCCGAAGTTACTGGGGTTTTGATCAGGTACGAAGACTTGGTTCGTGATTGTTATCATGCTTGGATGATTTGTAGACTTAAAGATTTCAATTCTTGTAAAGGTTGACTTGGAATGCCATTGTAGCCATTTTGTCAAATGTGTATATTTGATTCAAAGCTTGTATTATGTGCTTAAGCACACTTTTTGGTATTCATTCTATGTATATGATATGTGGCCAAGGGCCAAACTTCATTTGTAATCCATGTATATTGAAAAATGTAGAATTTTGCCTTTAATGAGAAAAACATAAAAACTTGGTTTTCAATATGTCATTTTCGCACCAGTGTGTGCGTTGTGTATGTAATTCATCTTTTAGCATTCATTTGCCATATGTGAGGTATGGCCATGGGCCAAACACCATTTAGTGTTCATTTTTCCATTTTAGTTCACATATTGCATTTTTGGGCTAAAATAGTAGAAAC
Source organism: Cornus florida (assembly GCF_030987335.1). NCBI lineage: Eukaryota > Viridiplantae > Streptophyta > Magnoliopsida > Cornales > Cornaceae > Cornus > Cornus florida. Next base: position 50,816,018 of record NW_026775574.1, on the reverse strand, counting down.
CGAGCCTTTAAGGGTTCATTTTCAAATCAGTTTGTGTAAAGTGTGTTCCGGCACCTCTCCTAGGTCTCATTAATCTTGTATGAAGTATGGCCAAGGGCTAAATGGTCATTTGAAAGCATTTTAAAATTTTAGTTTTCAAATTTTCCATTTCAAGTTCATTTTCGCCTTTTTGGCCGTTGGGGGGTCGGATTTTCACTCGGCCATTTCTGGGAGCCGCAGACCTTTCCGCACGCTCGAAATCACTATTTACATTTGCATGCATGATTATTTTCATGAAAAACCCTTTTGTTTGCATTTTGAGCCCCCTACAGACTCATTTCACCTTTTTATTAAAGAATCTTGCTTAAGGGCATTTTGGCTACTTCCTTTGGGAAATAAATTCCGTTCTTAACTCCTTCACATAGAAAATGTGATTTTAGGGGGAGTTTTTCTCCGTGTTTTTTCGAAAAATGTCATCTTGACCACGAAAACCGCGTTGCAAACTCATTTTTCTGCATTTTTTGAGGTTACAGACCACCCCAATGCCTCATTTGGCGGGCCCCCGCATTGTTCTGGCTGGCGCACATGAGAATCTGTCGTGTTTGGTGGGCCCCCACAGGTTTTTGGCGGGCCCCTGCGGGAACAGTTCCTTCTCCAGACATCTTTCTCCAATAGGCCATATCTCACTTGTTTTAACTCCGAATTAGTCCGTTCTTGAGTCTAAATTGACCGTGTCAAAACAAGCTTTCCAATGGTACCAATTGGAGCTTCAGATTCCCCTTGTACCTCAAGATATTCAAGTTTTAGTAAGGTAGTGTCAGAATTTGGTTCGAACCGGGATAAGGTTTCCCTTCCTTCAACTTCAGGACTTGATATCTTTTCCGTCCGAACTCCGAATCAGGCGATTCTTAAGTCTAACTTCATTAATTTGTAGTTGTCTTTCTAATGGTATGCTTGGTAGCATCCATTTCTCTATGAAATGACTATTTTTCCCCTGGGGGCTTTAATTGTTATCCTTCCGATCTCTTGCTTCCGCACTTAATCCTTTGGGTTCCGTGACCTCATGGAAGATCATCTTAGGGTCTTAAAGGTGTGTTGCGCCTTGGAAGACTGTTGTCTTATTTCTATCTTCTGCATCTTGGATCCAGTTCGGGTCATCACAGGACACACTAGGTTGAAAAATCTAGGGTCGTTACAAGTGGTATCAAAGCGTCCGGGTTCAAATACCTTGGACGACGAGTTTCGGGTGCATATCATGCTCACGTTGTTATGCTTTGATATGTCATTTGCATCTTAATAACATGTCTTATTTGATAACATGTCTTGTTTGATAACATGTCTTGTATGATAACATGTTCATATGCTCAGGTGTTTTGAGACATCTATCATTTGTTAAGCCTGCTTTATGTGTATATATGCTTCCTAATAACATGGTCTGAGTAGCTATCATGTCTTGGTGTGATATTATGTCTGCATACTTATGTTAGTATAACCGTATGCGACCTATGTCGTCATACCTTACGTTTTTCATTCACGTGTATTGTCGTACCATGTACTTACGTGCTTCTTGATAACATGTTTTGGTTGGATAGCATGTCTGTTTGCTTATGAGGCACCTTGAGTAGATAGTCCGTGCTACGTTGCATGCTAGTTGTCTCCTTTTTATATCTGGTTTTGACATTATCAGTTAGGATCTGTCGTATCCCTAAGATGTATTCTTATTTTACGAGTTTCTTCATCGGATAGGAGAAATTCGTTTTGTAAGGACCCATGTCGGGAACCTTCTTGTCTGTTTACTTGATTGGGTGTTTTGAGACCTTAGTTGTCGATTGATACGAGTAAGGCTCATGTGAGAGTAGAGGACTGCGATTCATTTCTTTTTCCTTATCTAGTGGAGTGAGAAGTGGGCTAAGGACGCACCGTTTCATTTCTTTCTCCTTCGTGGCTTCTAAATCTAAGGCCTTACGCAAAATAGTACCAATGACATTGTTGTTAGAGTTTTGGGATTAGCTACCCCAACTCTCGCAAATGCCTAGTTCCTGTGGTGCTTTCGGTAATCATCGTTCCTGACATTGATGTCATCCATATCGATAGGTTTTCTGAGTTGACCTGGTTGGGGCATGTTATGGACTAGTGCCTTATACTGTCATGCTACCTTACTGATGAGTAAGTATGGGTGGGTTCTGGTCACTGTTTATACTGCCTTGTCACTCTCTTCTTTTGTTATACTTCAACGTTTCGTTATCTTGGGATTCTCTCAGTGGTTGATGTTGAGTTAACGTGCCGATTCATATGAGGTGTTATCTCAATTCATGGTTTCGCGTTCCTTCAGTGCTTTATGAGCTATCCTTTGTTTGACCTTTTGTTTGGTCCCTGTTCTATTCTTTCCTGTATGTTTTGAATTTCGGGGACGAAATTCCTTTAACGAGGGCAGGTTGTAACGACCCGATCATTTACCTTCCTTTCCTTTTTTCCTGAAATTTTACGGATAAATTTTTTCCGTTTAATTTTCTTTTCTGAGCTTTGTTTTTTGTCGCTTCGTGTCGTCTCGATTGCTTGGAAGTGGTTTCTGAGACTCTTTTATGCGGATTAACAACTTCCTTTGAGGACGAGGTCATTTCTGCATTTTTACTTTTCAGACACTATGCACTATTTTGCCCTTTTCCCTATTCTATCTTATCTCCGTTTGCTAGTTTTTGGCACAACCTCACTTTTCATGCTTGGAGTTAGTTTTTGACTTCACGTGCCTTTATCTTCAGTGGTTTCCTCGAAATACGTTTTTTTACTTTTACAAGAAAGTACTCTTATTGCTCCCAGTGTCTATAGGGGCATGGATGCACAATTCTTTAGAATCTTTTTCTTTTCTTGGGGTGTTTTTCATAAATATCTTTTGAAGATATTTTATTTCAGGGTTATCTAAGAAAATATCTTTTGGAACATATTTTCATTCTGGGGCAGTTTCGTAGTTAACCCTTTTTGTAGGGGCCATTGTGCAATTAACGAAAGTTATAGCAAAATGCCTCCTCTGGAACCTGGATCCTCGTACGGGATTCATTTTCACATTTCGTCGGGTCATGTACTCTCAGAATTTCCTTCTGATCGTTTTTCTCCAGTTTCGGAGTTTTTGGACCCGGTTGCCGCCGAACTTATTCGGGGCATATCTCTCTGCTCGGGACTCAGTTTTTAACGTCGTTTGTTCCGTTATTCATATTTTCTCATTTTGAATCTTTTTTGTTCATGGAGTTTTTTCGTTTGAGCGTGTTTGCTCAAATTTCACTTTTCCGGACCCGGCGGAGCCCTTTCGGGGCACTTTTTGAGACTTACTATAAATAGAAAGTCATAAAGTGAAAAATCACTTTTCACTTCATCTTCCTCCCTCTTTGGCCAGCAGCCATGGGAGCTCCTTGGGCTGCCACCCTTTCTCCTTCTCCTCCAATTGATTTCCTAAGTGAAAACACTTCGACCTTTACGTTTATTGTTCCCCTCGACGTGTTATATCTTTCCCCCTTACTAGAATTCATTTCTGACCATTTCTTGAATACGAGCTTGAAGTCAAGTTGTGATTTTCATGGGGCTTCTTAGGGATTCATATAGATCGGGTTTTTCCCGACAAAACCTAAGAGTTTCGGCAAATTCGGAACACTTTTCTTCCGGTGGGGATTTGAGATTTTCATCTCAAATTGAGGTAGGGGGTGTTATAATTTACTTTCTTGTTATATTACATGCTTGAAATGCTTATACAACTTGATTACATGCTTGAATCACAAAATCTAGAGATTTTACTATTTATTTTTTCTTGTGAAGGATTTAATTTTCCCAGTAGTCCATAGTTTTGTTTAAACATGTGGCATTATAGAATATTACCCCTTGACATGTTCATTGACATATATTAAATTTAGAGCATTTGGACATGTATTGAAGATTTTATTTAATATTTATCATGAATAAAATATTAAATCATGTGGCCTTAACTAGCTTGAAATCAATATGTGTTAGCATATTATATTAGGCCCTACCATGCTCTTTAACATAGGTGAATTTGAGAATAATCAGAAGTTTTTTGAAATCTAGTAATATTTAATTAATTAGATTAATTAAATTGCCCCAAGTGCACTATTCACCTCATCGGATTTCCGACTCGATATTCTTGATGTGCATGCCATGTAGTTTCACATATATTCAATCTAGAATATTTGATTAGGTTTTGAAACCTAACATTTATTATTTTTCTAGTATTAAGGTTTAATACTCATGGCCGTACCTTGCATGAAATGTACTTGTATTGTGTTCTTAAATCAAGTTATGGCATGTTGTATAACATATATTAAACTAAGGTCATTTGGATGACTTTCAAAATCTAGAGATTTTAATTAAATGAAATAATTAAAATCCATTCAATGGTTCTATGCACTTGATTAAGTTTCTAACCTTGTATTTATGATTTTCTTGACAAGTTCCTTCACGTGCATCAATTTGAGAATAATCGGATAAGTTTTGAAATTTATATTTAATTATTTTCCATATGGAACTTAACTCACATGGTCGCGTTTTGTATGAGATGAACTTGCAACTTGTTGTTAAACTTGTTTTCGATATGATCCTTGACATGCCTTGATCGTAGAACATATGGACTTGCTTGTAATCTTGACAATTTAATCCCTTAAGTAGATTAAATTACCTTATATGCTTCCATCGCGTTAATCATGCTTTGATATTGAACTCGAGTTAAACTCATGAATTGGACTTGTATTTCATGTACTTTCACCTTTTTATCAAGCATCGTGACTCCTTGTATCTAGGTTTCATTAATGTACTTGATGAACATGCATCTTTGTCTTCGAATGGTTTAATTACACATATGTTGTTTAGTGAGTAATTGAATCATGTATCTTATACTTGTGGTATATTTACTTCAATAGATTTCATGTGCTATATATCTTGGTTATAGTCTATATAGATGTGCACTATGATTTAATGACATTTCACATGCCATTATAGTTGAGAACTTAGGGCATGACTTGTGTGTTCCAAAATCTTGGTTGTGCATGAAACGTGGTTAATGCATTTCTTGTATTTGATACAATCTTGACTTGCACAACTTGTTGATTTTGGGACTTGGGATATCAATCAAGAATTGACATGGCTAGGACTTGGTTCTAGTACGGGGGAATGTCCACCTACCTTATAGTGCGCACTAGGGGAAAGGAACCCATGGGTTAGTTGCCCTAAAGTGATCTTAATAGTACGGTTTTAATCCGGGCGATATCCGAGTTTCCACATTGGTTGACTTCACTCTTTAAATTTCAAGTTGTTATGCCTTGAAGATTTAAACTTATCGTGTTATGTGAAAGGCTCCAATCTTGTCTTATTGCATAGATTTTATGCTTATCCTTGATTTCAGTCCTTAAATTTCAAGTGTTATTCCTTGAAGATTTAAAAATCTCTTATGTTATATGAAATGTTCTAATCTTGTAAATTGCATAGATTTTATGCCTTGTCCTTGCATAGATCTTATGCCTTGTCCTTGATTACAAGTATACTTCTCATCGTGTTAATTGGATTATCCCAATCATGTCAAATTGCATAGGTATTATGCCTTGTTCTTGATTTTGTGTATAACTCTTGTCTTGTTAATTAGAATGCTCCAATCATGTTAATTGCATTGATAATGTAATTCTTATTAACTTGTATCTGAGTATGCTTCTTGTCGTGTTGTATGGATTATTCCAAACCTTGTTTAATTGTATTGAAAGTGCAATTCATGTTGATCTATTTTCAAGCATCCGCCTTATCGTGTTCTTTTGATTGTCCTAAACCTGATTCGTTGCATATATGTATGTATATCTGATCGGTTGAGTCGATTACAATTATAAATCAACCTTCGCAATAGGACGAATCATTGTAAAATAGGGCTATAGGTCGGGTAAGTCGAACCACTGGGACTGCGCTAATCTATGGCAACCTAAGTGTCTAGAGTCTTTTCAGAATGATAGAGGTGTTCATAGAGGATTTGTTGGTTGTCACTTAATCTATGAAATTAAGGTGCATAAATTAAAAGTTTGCAAGAGTTTAAAGGAAATAACATACAAGTAAAGAAGACTAGGGAAGTGAATCCGCCTCCATCCCTATACACATGCTAGATTAGAGCTAAATTAGGAGAAAAACAATATATACTATGGTCATGATACATAGCAACACTTGGTTGCTATAATATCCTCAAGAAGTTCATTAAATCTGAAGCAAGCATAATCCATCAAAGGTTAACATGTTTAGACTACCTAACTAAGGTGTAGCTTAACCACATTTACTTGAATGAAAGACTATCAAGCCCTACATAAAATGATGAAGCATATGAAGGTAAGAAATAAGCATAAATCATCAAAGGTTTCACCTAAGCAATGATCTATCAAAGTCCTTATCAACATGCCATTAAACCATTTCATGATCTCACTACCATTGTCACCATGAGAGTGCAAGCAACATGATTAAAGGAATAAACCATCAAAGATAGATAATTGACTCAACATTACTCATTTAAATACATGAAGATCCATTACAAGAGGCAAGATGCTCTAGACCATGAAAAGACTAAAGATTATACATTGCAATCCCCAAAATAGAACTATACTAGGACATGCTTACAAGGGAGCGGCTTCATCACCTCCCTATAAGGAGGTTTAGTTACCCATGGGAGCCTTAGAAGAAGGAAGAAGCTTGGTTGCAACCTCCATTTTCGAGCTCCCTTTCCTTGGCTTCAAGAACTCTATCTTCTCCTCCTCTTTCCCTCTCTACAAATCTTGCAAAGATCAGATATCCTCTTATGTGTGGTCCTCTTCCTTTTGTAGAAAATCCTCTCCACCAAACAAGGCTCAAAACCCCACCAAAAGACATCTCCAACCAACCCATAAAGATGGAAATCAGAGATGAGGGAAACAAGGTGCAAGTGGGCTGAAGTGATGGTTCCCGGAGAGTAGTCTGCCCATAGTTCGAGCGCTCGAACTAAGCACTTCGAGCGCTCGAACTAAGCACTTCGAGCGCTCGAACTAAGCACTTCGAGCACTCGAACTAAGCACTTCGAGCGCTTGAAGTTAGACCAGTAAACTCCTTCCTCTTGACCTGCTTTGTACTACTTTGGTAGAACAGCCATAACTTTCTGCTCTGAACTCCAAATGATGAACCATTTAAAGATTTGGAAAGCTAATTCAAAGCTCTAAATATGTTATGTTTTAATGGAAGTCCAGTTCTCGAGTTTGATTGGTCAAAAATGGTGAGCAAAGTCAGATTCCACTGCTGCCAGAACTTAGCCTTGAGCACATTGCTATTCAAAGATTGAATAAAACACCATTTTTGCTCCTTTTTGGCCAATGAACCTGAAAATATATAAAAACATGCAAATAAAGATAATTTATAAAGAATAATCAAATAATGGATTTAACCAATGCAGCTAAGGGCGCTTGAATATGCAATATTCGGCGCTTATCACACCCCTAAACTTACATTTTGCTAGTCCCTTAGCAAAACTAAAATGAAAAACTCAATCAAATGACAACAATGGGAATGATACCACAAAATCAACTATGGCAAAATGAAATATACACATAGCTCGAATATAACTCGAAACAGACACAAGACTAGAGACGGGGTCATTGAGTAGACTACCATGCATATATGAAGCATTGATACAAAAATTGGTTAAACACATTTCAATATACATGCATCAACATCCTAGTCTATATAAATAACTCAATTGTCATCTCTTGACTAGAAATCAACTCTTGCTTCAGTGAAAGTGGATTGGATTCACAACATGCGGCTTTTACTTTCTTTTTCCAATTTCAAGACACAAGTCTTCAAATAATTAAATTCCATTTTAAATGAAGTCCCTAAGGCATGAATTAATTTACAAACAACTTTGTTGCTTGTTGACAATTTATTTTAACTCAAAAATGATACATAAAATGGTTGTGCAATGCTGAAATCCTTTAAGCTTTCTAACCAACCCATATAGCAAGCGTTAGGCCAACAACTTCCAAACCAGATGGCTTTAGGGTGCTGAGTGTAGAGACACTCCTAGGGCTTAATAGCTCGAATTAGCAAGGCTACGAACTCCAACGAACCATGTTTATAAAAATATTTTTGAATGACCGTGCAATGTCTAAGTCTTTTAAGCTTTCTGACCAACCCATATAGTAAGCGTTAGGCCAACAACTCCCAAACCAGATGGCTTTAGGGTGTTGAGTGTAGAGACACTCCTAGGGCTTAATAACTCAAGTTGGAAAGGTTACAAACTCAAACTGGTCATTATTTTCTATTTTCTTTTTTTTTCTTTTTTTTTTACACAAAAGGTATCCATTTATTAGGTTCATCAATTCAGATTAACTAGGTCAAGATCACGGTTAATCAAGTTACATGCCTCACGGTTAAGTTTCCAATGTGCATCTGTGAATTGTGAAGCATAAAAGAGTGTAAAATCCAGCGAGAATCTAATTGAGACATTTAAACAGAATAATTTGAATCCACATGATCACTTTAAATTCACATTTTTCTTTATTTTCAAAAATTCACAATTGCTTCTATAAACACGGTATTAAACATATGCTTTATCTCCGACAAGTTTCAAATTATATTGTCATTGCTTAGCAAAAATATGGAACCAACAATGCAACTTGCACCCCCAAACTGGAAGTACACATTGTCCTCAATGTGGGAGACAAAGATGGATAAATAAAGGGCATAGGGGATAAAAGGAACAAAAATACCAAGTGGAGCGACGAAGGCAAAGGTTTCCAGCTATATAAAAGCGCAAAATGCTTCCCCCAAGCTTGAAATGTGCCACCTGTAATGGGACACGAAGAAAAGGCAGAACAACGACAAAAATAGTAACAAACAGTAAAATATGGACGGAAAATTTCTGAAAAGAAGATAACAGAAATGCTAAAGGATTTTTATTCATAATAACATGATTACAAAAGGAACTGAAAGTCAATCATGTTGAACCAGAGCAACTTGTGCATAGCACAATCCTAAAGTTGAAAAGTAAAACAAAAACAAAAAGGAAACATACACAAATACGAAACAAAATGATAAAGTCCAACACTGGCAACTATCTACAGGGCCGGGGGAAAACGGGCGAAGATGGCACTGAGGAGAGATTTAGTCTCACGCCGGTTCTCCTGTGCCACGCGACGGTCCTCCGCCGCAACACAGCGGTCGTCTGCAGCAAGACGACGGTCTTCTTCGGCACGAAAGTAGTCCTCACGCACAGTCCGAGTGTAGTCGACCAAAGAAATCTCAAAATAATCCATCCGCTCATGAATACGGGCAAGACTAGCCCGGATGAAGGCCTGGTCTGGCGGAAGATCAACAGGAGGCTCATCCCTTTCAGCGTCCTCCGCCATGGGGTCATCCTCAGAAAAAGGAGGAGTTGGAGAGTGGGGCAAAGGAGGAGCAGCGAGCCAAGGGTTCCGAGAATGGCTTAGAACATTGGTCCACTGGCGGAGAGTAAAAGTTTGAATCTTTTTGCCCCTTGGTTCATGAGGAGGAACAATGAAGCCTTTGTGCTTCAAGAGCTTGATAACAAAGAATGGTAATAGCAAAGGCCGATTTTTAAGACGCTGCTGCCGTGCGTTGATACACTCGTCCCAAAACCGCATAAATGTGTCCCAAATGAGTTCTGGGATAGAGAACCATTTGCCTTGGTCCATGGTATACAAGGCTTGCAACATCAGGCCTCGGCGCTCGGTGCTGTGCGCCAAGGGGTAAACATTATGCTTGAGAACGGAGTCAAGGAACCAAACTCGCTCCGGAAGGGTGGATTTGAGGGTAAAGCTCCGAGGTCGATGAGGGTCATCCACGTTGCAAATGGCAACGACAACCTGCTCCACAGTTAAAGTATCCGGCTCCTCATATAAAGGGAGATTCTCACGATTGACAATGTCATCGGGGCACTCCAGAGGACAGCCAGAGACCGCCACCATGTCAGCAAGAGTGAAGGAAAAAGGGATACCAGCAATGGATGTGGTGAGAGTGACCGGCAGCTCTTCGGGGCAATTAAGATTCTGGAAGAAGAGCCGCACCACACGGGGGTAGGTGACCTTGGCAACGGGTTGGCAAATGTGCTGAAGGCGACGGTTAACTAGCTCCACGGCAGCCCATGAAGTGGTGGGTAGAGTGTCAAAGACACCCATGAGTGGAAAGAAAAGCTCATAATTGAGCTTTTTGTCGAGCCAAGGGGCTCGGGGCTGTTCATAAGGAACGATGGGAACATCCTCAGAGGGTCTAAGACGACGGGAAGGGCTGGCACGAGACATTTGGAGAGGCAAACTTGGTTGGGGAATTTCAGCGAGCACCTGGTATGCATAAAGAAAGAAAGGATGTGAGAATGAGAGGAATTTATGAAGAAACCCAAAAAATTTCAGACACAATGCTCTCTATGATAGAGCATAGCAACAAGCACAATCAAACTCCAAGGATTTGATGCCCATACTCCTCAAATGTAATATAAATGGAACAGAAAGATTGAAGAGAAAGAGGGAAGAGACATACCTTGAAAGAAGAGTGGAGAGAAGCACGGATGGAATGAGGAGGAATAGTGGGGGTGATGGTTATATATATAGGGATGGATGAAGAAGAAGGAGAGGAGTGAAATGGGTGGATGAATTATGGAAGGAGAGTAGTGGGATGTGGGTAAATGAAGGAGAGAAGTGGGATGGGTTAGGAGTTAATAGAGGGAGAGATGAAGGTGGAAAGGTTGAGGTTGTGGGTTGATGGAAGGAGTAGGGGGTAGAAGAGAAGTAATGGGAGAGAGGAAGTTAGAAATTGAGGGAGGAGGTCATGGGTTGAGGACCTGGAAAGACGCGGGAGAGAGAGAGTTCAGATTTTAAAAGTGGGGAAGGAGGATTAGAGCGCTCGAAGTTAGGCCTTCGAGCGCTCGAACTTGAGGCAGTGAGTTTCGAGCGCTCGAACTTGAGGCAGTAGGCTCTTAAATGAAAAATGGAAGTTTTGAGTGCTCGAAGCTTGAACTTTGAGTGCTCAAAATTTGACCAGTGAGCAAAGCTTAGGTGAAATGACTAAAATTGCCAATTTTCCAACATCTCTTCAATGCATGAATGGAATTTGGAGAAAATTTTCCAATAATGCATTAAAAATGAGAGGTTACACACATGCGTAGCATTCCAAAGATTCGATGAACTTGCCGGATAGAGCTGAAAATTTCCGGGAATGAAAACAAAGGTTGCAGAAGGCCAAAGAAAACCAGTCTGAATTTTTGGACAACAATTTAAGATAATTCCAAATAAGGTTAAATTTTGGCTTTCTTTAGCAATTTCCCAGAAAATTTCAAAGCCCAGGCAATTGAAAATATAGAGAAGCCTGGAAATAGAAAGAAATGTTTCTCATGCTGTGCTAAATTTAAAGTCGATAGCTAGACGAAGCTAGAGCAGGCATCAATCCTTGTAAATTGGGTCCGTCAAGAGGACTTTCTCAATTTTTCGAGTTGGGACTATGCCGTCAATGCAAGGCTTAAGCCGTTGGCCATTAACTTTAAAGAGCGATCCTTTTGCCGGATCTTGGAGTTCGATTGCTCCATGAGGGAAGATAGTAGTGACGATGTATGGACCATCCCATCTTGACTGGAGTTTACCGGGAAAGAGTTTCAAGCGGGAATTGAAAAGCAAAACCTTTTGTCCCAAGGCGAAAGACTTGCTAACAATGTGCTTGTCATGAAAAGCTTTAGTCTTTGCCTTATAGATTTTGGCATTTTCATATGCATCATTTCGGATTTCCTCAAGTTCATTCAGTTGCAAAGCACGATTAAAGCTGGCTTGTTTGAGATCAAAATTTAGCCTTTTTATGGCCCAAAAAGCACGGTGCTCTAATTCTACTGGAAGATGACATGCTTTGCCAAAGATAAGTCGATATGGCGGCATGCCAATGGGTGTCTTATAAGCCGTCCGGTAAGCCCAAAGTGCATTGTCTAGTCTTAGTGACCAATCTTTACGGTCCGGTCGAACCATTTTTTCTAAAATGTGCTTTATCTACCGGTTAGAAACCTCTACTTGACCACTCGTTTGGGGATGGTAAGGTGTAGCAACCTTATGGATGACGGAATACTTAGAAAGGACGGATTTAAGATAATGATTTCTGAAATGTGATCCGCCATCGCTGATGATTGCTCAGGGCGTACCAAAACGACTAAAGATGTTAGATTGAATGAACTCGATCACAACTTTATGATCACTGGTTCTGGTGGCCGCGGCTTCCACCTATTTGAAAACATAGTCCATCGCTACAAGGATGTACTCGTAGCCATAAGAAGATGGAAATGGTCCCATGAAGTCGATTCCCCACACATCAAAAATTTCAATTATTAATATGGAATTGAGGGGCATCATATCTCTTTGGGACATGGATCCGAGCCTTTGGCATCTTTCACATGATTTACAGAAATTGTATGCATCTCGAAACAAGGAGGGCCAATAGAATCCGCTTTGAAGAACTTTGTGAGCGGTCTTTTTGGCACTGAAATGGCCTCCACAAGCAAGAGTATGAGAGAAATTAAGAATGCTTGTGGTCTCAGTTTCGGGAATACATCGCCGGATGATTTGGTCTGGGCAGTATTTGAATAGCTCCGGATCTTCCCAAAAGAAATGCTTGACTTGGGAAAAGAACCGGTCCTTCTCTTGTTTGGACCAATGAGTTGGAATTTTACCTACCGCAAGGTAGTTAACAATATCCGCAAACCATAGAAGATTTGCATGGGAAATCTGGAAGAGTTGCTCATTCGTAAAAGAATCACGGACAACAGCGAAATCGGAAGATTTTTCAATGAGTAAGTGAGAGAGATGATCGACGACAACATTGTCTGCCCCTTTTTTATCCCGGATTTCAATGTCGAACTCTTGAAGTAAGAGTATCCATCGAATCAAGCGGGGTTTGGTCTCTTTTTTTTATAGCAAATGCCGAAGGGCGGCATGATCCGAGAAAACTATGACCTTGGAACCTAGAAGATAGGAGCAGAATTTGTCCAAGGCATAAACTACAGCTAGCAACTCTTTTTCAGTAGTTGTGTAATTTAATTGAGTATCAGAAAGAGTTCAACTAGTGTAATAAATGACGTATGGGAGCTTGTCCACACGATGACCCAAAACCGCGCCTAATGCATAGTCGGATGCATCAGACATGATCTCAAAAGGAAGAGACCAATTAGGCGGTTTCATTATTGGGGCAGATGAGAGGAGAGTGCGAAGTTTAATGAAAGCTTCCATACAAGCTTCATCAAAATCAAATGGAACATCTTTAGCTAAGAGATTACACAAGGGCCGTGAGACTTTGCTAAAGTCTTTGATGAAGCGACGATAGAATCCAGCATGGCCAAGAAAAGAACGGATTTGACGGACGGAATTCGGAGGAGGAAGATTAGAAATTAACTCAACTTTGGCGTTGTCTACCTCGATTCCCCGTTTAGAGATGACATATCCTAGAACAATGCCTTCTTGGACCATGAAATGGCTTTTCTCCCAGCTTAGAATTAGATTTATCTCCTTACATCTTTGGAGTACAAGAGATAAATTGTTGAGACAAGAATCAAAGGAGGAGCCAAAGACAGAAAAATTGTCCATGAAAACTTCCAAGAATTTTTCAACCATATCAGAAAATATGGACATCATACACCTTTGAAACATTGCAGGAGCATTGCATAGCCCAAAAGGCATGCGTTGATATGCAAAAGTTCTAAAGGGACATGTGAATGTTGTTTTCTTTTGATCTTGAGGGGCGATTGCCACTTGGTTATAGCCGGAATAACCGTCAAGAAAATAATAGTAACTTTGGCCGGCTAGCCTTTCTAGGATTTAATCAATAAATGGTAATGGAAAATGATCTTTACTAGTTGACGAATTGAGCTTCCGGTAATCAATACACACACGCCACCCGGTGGTGGTTCGTTGTGGCATGAGCTCACCCACTGAATTTTCAACAATGGTGAGACCGGATTTCTTGGGAACAACTTGTGTGGGGCTTACCCACTTGCTATCAGAGATGGGGTAGATGATTCCCGCATCTAACAATTTTATTACTTCCTTCATTACCACTTCCTTCATGTTAGGATTTAACCGGTGCTGAACCTCTCTAGTAGGCTTTGTGTCATCCTCCATATGAATGCGGTGCATACAAATGGAGGGGTCAATTCCCTTCAAGTCAGCCACTGCCCAACCAATAGCTTCTTTGTGCTCTTGTAGCACCGCTAAAAGGTTGGTTTCTTGGTCCTTTAGAAGATCCGATGCAATGATGACCGGGAGAGTTTGATTTGAACCAAGGAATACATACTTGAGATGGGCCGGGAGCGGCTTAAGCTCAAGTAGTGGTGGAGATTTCAGAGACGGAACCGGAGGAGTAGTGGAAAGCTGAGGAAGCGGCTCTCTTAGAATTTTCCAAGGGGGAATATCCATGATAGCGTCGACATCAAGCAGAGAATTAACTTCTTGGATGGATTGGTCAATATCAAAGTTTAAGAAGTCGAAATGAGACATGCAAGTTTCAAGGGGGTCCTTGCTGAAGGGGAGAGATTCTTCAACCACTTCATCAATGACATCAATAAGAAAACAATCATCCTCATTGGAAGGATGTTGAGTTACATGAAAGATATGGAGTTTGACTTGCATGTTTCCAAAAGCAATGTCCATCACCCCGGTTCGGCAATTAATTGATGCATTAGCGGTAGCTAAGAATGGCCTACCAAGGATCACTAGAATATGCTTTTTTGGATCGTAGACCGGTTCCGTGTCAAGAACCACAAAGTCTACCGAGAAGTAGAATTTGTCCACTTGGATGATAACATCCTCAAGAATGCCTCGTGGATGCTTGACCGATCTATCGGCAAGTTGCAAAACCATGGAAGTCGGCTTCAAATCTCCCAGGCCAAGCTGTAAGTAAACTGAGTATGGAATTAAATTCACACTAGCTCCTAAGTCAAGGAGGGCCCTCTCGATTTTGTTATCACCCATGACACAAGAGATTGTAGGGGCACCCGGATCCTTATACTTTGGAGGAGTGCTGTGCTGAATGATAGCACTAACATTTTCAGTTAACCTCACTTTCTTTGGCAAATGACTTTTAGAAGTGCGCTTTTGAGTGCACAAGTCTTTGAGAAATTTCGCATAGGGAGGGATTTGCTTGATAGCATCCAAGAGGGGCAAGTTGATCTTCACTTGCTTGAAAACTTCCCACATGTTTTGAATTTTACAATTCTTGTTCCCAATATGTGTTGACTTTTGAAGACGTTGCGGAAATGGAGCTTTTGGCTCATAAGTAGTTTCCACATTTGGGTTAACATGTGTGGGATTTCCATGAATGGTATTTGGACGAGAAGAGCTTAGAATTTGATTGGAAGAGCTTAAATTTGGATTTCTCAAAGGAGGTTCTTTTCTATTTTTGTCTCCATCAACCTTGTTGTCAACCACTCTACCACTCCTAAGGGTGGTGATTGCTTAAACATGCTCATGACTCGGCCCACTCGATGGAGGGGTTTCATCAATCGCATACATCCCTCTAGGATTTTCAAATGGTTGAGCGGGAAGCTTACCCTTATCCTTTTGAAGCAATTAGTTCACAGAGTTAGCTATTTGGCCCACTTGATTTTCGAGCTTAGCTATGGATTGAGTATGAGAGTGAACCATTTGAAGAGTAGGCTGCAAAGATGTCAAGAGTTGCTTGTTTAACGACTCCATCATTTGCCTGTTTGCAGCTATAATTTCATCAGTTGGGTACACCGGAGGTTGATTAGAGACATTTGGATTATACGGAGGACGGTAGCTTAAGGAGGCTGGAAATTGCCTATTTTGAAATTGAGGAGGGGGCTGATTTTGATGCCCTTGATTTTGGAATTGGGAATTTTGTGGGGCTTGTTGCCGCCACGAAAAATTAGGGTGATCTCGCCATCCCGGATTGTAGGTATTGGAATAGGGATTATTCCCGAATCTTGAGAACATGGCATTAGCTTGCTCTTCATTTGGATTGGAATATTGCTCCGGTGTGGGGCAATCTTCCATGAGATAGAATGGACTAGTACATGATGAGCATACCGAACTTGCCAAATTTTGAGATAATGAAGGAGAGAGATGTGGTTCCATCAATTGATAGAATTTATGAGCTATGGCATCAACTTAGGATGATTCCTCCCTTATTGATTTTAGTTGACACGGGTTGGTGTTCTTTGCATTGGTTGAGGTCGGAGCCCTACGAGAATTATGTTGAAGTGAATTTTCGCTTAAATTCTCTAGTAGGGTCCAAGCCTCATCTACATTCTTGGACATGAACATCCCACCACAAGAAGAGTTAACCATGAATCTATGGGGTTCAGTTAAGCCAGCATAGAAAGCTTGCACTAATTGCCATTTTGGAATCAAATGATGCGGACATTTTCTAAGAAGGTCTTGTAGCCTTTCCCAAGTCTCGTAGAGTTGTTCTCCATCCATTTGAGAAAAATAGAACGCCTCATTTGGTTGGTTTTACTCACAGGATAATACTTCTTAAGGAATTCTTGCTGTAATTGAGCCCAAGAAGTGATGGAATTTGGAGTGAGTGAGTTTAACCAATACTTTGCCCTATCTTTTAAAGAAAATGGGAAAAGATGCAGATGGAGTGCATTCTCAGGAAAACCTCTCAATCGGATGGTCGAACAGATTTCAAGGAATTCATCAAGATGTTTATACGGATCTTCATTATCAAGGCCATGGAAAGATGGAAGCATTTGAATGGTACTTGATTTGATCTCATATTGAGCCGCATTAATGTTTGGCATCACTATGCATGAAGGTGAAGCATATGTAGTAGGGATGAAATGGTCCCTGAGAGTCATTGGCTCTTCATTTGGAATTTCGGCCCTAATTCCCTCATTTCTAACATCTCCTACATTTTCAGCCATTGTGTTAAATTCAGTTTCAAGCTCTCTTACGCTAGAAGATTCCCTAAGGTTTCGTCTAAGAGTTCTTTCAAGTGAATTTATGTCAACTGGCGAGTCAATAGTTGGTATCTATGGCTAAACATCAACAATATATAATGCTATCAATGCTACTATTCATCATTCCCAACTCCACATACAATGTTCCCATTCTCCTCAATTATCAAGACAGAATTTAAATGGCCATGACAAGGACCGATGCTTGTACATGAAATTTAAACAAGATAATAGCCTCAACTAGGGCTTTAAAACTAAATTATCACTAAGGTTAACACATGCACAATATATTACAAATTCGAAACTAGAAGGTCAAGAAACTTACCTGGAGTCCCCTAAACTTACAAATTTGCTAGCGTTCCCTCAGTGAGCCCCGAGTTCCTAGAATCTCACACAACTTACAACAACAGAATTGTCAAAACCACACAAGAAATATCCACAAAACACAATATTAACAATCACACTAAAATTAACCCTAAAACTTCGGTTGCTAAACCGTTTGCAATCCCCGGCAACGGCGCCAAAAATTGATCGGTTGAGTCGATTACAATTATAAATCAACCTTCGCAATAGCACGAATCATTGTAAAATAGGGCTATTGGTCGGGTAAGTCGAACCACTGGGACTGCGCTAATTTATGGCAACCTAAGTGTTTAGAGTCTTTTTAGAATGATAGAGGTGTTCATAGAGGATTTGTTGGTTGTCACTTAAGCTATGAAATTAAGGTGCATAAATTAAAAGTTTGCAAGAGTTTAAAGGAGATGAAATACAAGTAAAGAAGACTAGGGAAGTGAATCCGCCTCCATCCTTATACACATGCTAGATTAGAACTAAATTGGGGGAAAAACAATATATACTATGGTCATGATACATAGCAACACTTGGTTGCTATAATATCCTCGATAAGTTCATTAAATCTGAAGCAAGCATAATCCATCAAAGGTTAACATGTTTAGACTACCTAACTAAGGTGTAGCTTAACCACATTTACTTGAATGAAAGACTATCAAGCCCTAGATAAAATGATGAAGCACATGAAGGTAAGAAATAAGCATAAATCATCAAAGGTTTCACCTAAGCAATGATCTATCAAAGTCCTTATTAACATGCCATTAAACCATTTCATGATCTCACTTCCATTGTCACCATGAGAGTGCACGCAACATGATTAAAAAAATAAACCATTAAAGATAGATAATTGACTCAACATTACTCATTTAAATACATGAAAATCCATTACAAGAGGCAAGATGCTCTAGACCATGAAAAGACCAAAGATTATACATTGCAATCCCCAAAATAGAACTATACTAGGACATGCTTACAAGGGAGGGGCTTCATCACCTCCCCATAAGGAGGTTTAGTTACCCATGGGAGCCTTAGAAGAAGGAAGAAGCTTGGTTGCAACCTCCATTTTCGAGCTCCCTTTCTTTGGCTTCAAGAACTCTATCTTCTCCTCCTCTTTCTCTCTCTACAAATCTTGTAAAGATCAGATATCCTCTTATGTGTGGTCCTCTTCCTTTTGTAGAAAATCCTCTCCACCAAACAAGGCTTAAAACCCCACCAAAAGACATCTCCAACCAACCCATAAAGATGGAAATCAGAGATGAGGAAAACAAGGTGCAAATGGGCTGAAGTGATGGTTCCCAGAGAGTAGTCTGCCCATAGTTCGAGCGCTCGAACTAAGCACTTCGAGCGCTCGAACTAAGCACTTCGATCGCTCGAAGTTAGACCAGTAAACTCCTTCCTCTTGACCTGCTTTGCACTACTTTGGTAGAACAGCCATAACTTTCTGCTTCGAACTCCAAATGATGAACCGTTTGAAGATTTGGAAATTTAATTCAAAGCTCCAAATATGTCATGTTTTAATAGAAGTCCAGTTCTCGAGTTTGATTGGTCAAAAATGGCGAGAAAAGTCAGATTCCACTGCTGCCAGAACTTAGCCTTGAGCACATTGCTATTCAAAGATTGAATAAAACACCATTTTTGCTCCTTTTTGGCCAATGAACCTGAAAATATATAAAAACGTGCAAATAAAGATAATTTATAAAGAATAATCAAATAATGGATTTAACTAATGCAGCTAAGGGCGCTTGAATATGCAATATTCGGCGCTTATCAATATCATGATTCTTGTTAACATTGTTCTAAGGTAGCTTAGGATGCTCCCTGAGTCTAACCTTTGACATAGACATTAGGTGGCATGACCCTTTTGAACTATAACATGTCTGTCTAAAAATCTCTAAAGAAATCAAGTCGATGCATGCTCATTCTCTACGAGTCAACTTATTTACTCACCCCGAAGTTACTGGGGTTTTTATCAGGTACGAAGACTTGGTTTGTGATTCTTATCATGCTTGGATGATTTGTAGACTTGAAGATTTCAATTCTTGTAAAGGTCGACTTAAAATGCCATTGTAGCCATTTTGTCAAATGTGCATATTTGATTCCAAACTTGTATTATGTGCTTAAGCATACTTTTTGGTATTCATTCTATGTATATGATATGTGGCCAAGGGCCAAACTTCATTTGTAATCCATGTATTTTGAAAAATGTAGAATTTTGCCTTTAATGAGAAAAACATGAAAACTTGGGTTTCAATATGTCATTTTTGCACCGTTGTGTGCATTGTGTATATAATTCATCCTTTAGCATTCATTTGCCATATATGAGGTATGGCCAAGGGCCAAACACCATTTAGTGTTCATTTTTGCATTTTAGTTCACATATTGTATTTTTGGGCTAAAATAGTAGAAACCGAGCCTTTAAGGGTTCATTTTCAAATCGGGTTGTGTAAAGTGTGTTCTGGCACCTCTACTAGGTCTCATTAATCTTGTATGAAGTGTGGCTAAGGGCCAAATGGTCATTTGAAAGCATTTTAAAATTTTAGTTTTCAAATTTTTCATTTCAAGTTCATTTTTGCCTTTTTGGCCGTTGGGGGGTCGGATTTTGACTCGGCCATTTTCGGAAGCCGTGGACCTTTTCGCACGCTCGAAATCACTATTTACGTTTATGTGTATGATCGTTTTCATGAAAAACCCTTTCGTTTGTGTTTTGAGCCCCCTACGGACTCATTTCACCTTTTTTTAAAGAATCTTGCTTAAGGGCATTTTGGGGATTTCCTTTGGGAAATAAATTCCATTCTCGACTTCGTTACATATAAAATGTGATTTTAGGGGGAGTTCTTCTTCATGTTTTTTCGAAAAATGTCATCTTGACCACGAAAACTGCGTTGCAAACTCATTTTTCTGTATTTTTTAAGGTTCCAAACCACCCCACTGCCTCATTTGGCGGGCCCCCGCAGTGTTCTGGCGGGTGCACGTGAGAATCTGCCATGTTTGGAGGGCCCCCACAGATTTTTGGCTGGCCCCCACGGGAACAGTTCCTGCTCCAGACATCTTTCTCCAACGGGCCAAATCTCACTCATTTTAACTCCGAATTGGTCCGTTCTTGAGTCTAAATTGACCGAGTCAAAATGAACTTTCCAATGGCACCAATTAGAGCTTCAAATTCCTCTTGTAGCTCAAGATATTCAAGTTTTAGTAAGGTAGTTTCAGAATTTGGTTCGAACCAGGATAGGGTTTCCCTTCCTTCGACTTCGGGACTTGATATTTTTTCCGTCCGGACTCCGAATCAGGCGATTCTTGAGTCTAACTTCATTAATTTTTCATTGTCTTTCCAATGGTATACTTGGTAGCATCCATTTCTCTATGAAATGATTATTTTGCCCCAGGGGGCTTAATTGTTATCCTTCCGATCTCTTGCTTCCGTACTTATTCCTTTAGGTTCTGTGACCTCATGAATGGTCATCTTACGGTCTTAGAGGTGTGTTATGCACTAGGAGATTGTTGTCTTGTTTTTAGCTTCCGCATCTTGGATCCAGTTCGGGTCATCACAAGACACATTGGGTTGAAAAATCCAGGGTCGTTACATAAAGAAGTTACAGCCCAACTGGACTGGACCCTACAAGGTTACCGAGGTAGTGGTAAAAGGAGCCTACAGGATAGCTGAAGCTAATAGCTGAATAATTGCACGAGCATAGAATACAATACACCTCAAAAGGTACTACCATTAAAATATGAAGTGAATTTTTCTCTATTTTTCTTTAAGAGAATATGGTCACTTATGGCCCTCTGAATAAAAATTTCATTATTACAATCTACTACATCTTTTTGCATTATCTTTTTTATATTATAAGATGTAATGATGTGATCCTCCAAAATATAAAGAACGTCGGATACACAAATGGATCAAAGATCCATGTATCTGACGGTCTCCATTACGTTAGAAAAACCATTCCCCCCACATAAATAAATTGACATCCACATGTCTTCTTTATCGATGTGGGATAAAATTTATTTCAAAACACTTGCCAAATAGAAAAGGTAAACCATTTTTCAAGAATGGGAATACTATTTTTCTATCATAATAGGGGGCAATACCAGTACCCTAACAGATATTACGAAAAGAAAAATAATATATTTTTTACACGTGTTGTCCCACATCGATAAAGTACAAACTTATAAACTCCTTTAAATAAGGAAACACTCAAGTATATAAGCATATTGCAAAGTGGGTCCATCAGTGAACAGAGGCGGCCCAGCACAAGCTATACCCAAGCCCTGTCGCCAAAGGACACTCTTTGCAATAATCCACCCCCCTATTTTTTAAAAGCCCAAAGTACTTGCCCAATAAGTTAACCCTACTCTACCTTATCCCATATCGAACAAAATAAGAAAAGAAGATGGTTAATATAACCACATCTCACCACAGGTAGATGCCACAAAAAAAGTCTCCATGAAGTGTAGAATCCCAATCAAAAGAATGGGGGTACTACCCAGCCACGGTAACTCTTTTTCGTGGCCGCCTCTCATTTTTAAATCCTTAGACATCAAGAGTGTAATAACCCTAATTCTCAAAAGGATATAACTAAAATTTATTTATTTATTTTATATGCATTTTAATTGATTGATTGATTATTTGTTTTATGTGCACTTTGATGTAATTTTCTAGCTAGGTGTTTAATTGAAATTGTTATTTATTTTATTATTTGCATAATGGATTAATTGTGAATTATTTATTTGTTTTACTTTAATTATTTAATTGTAATGGTTTATGTGTTTTAATTTAATTGGTGTATTTATGATTTAATTATTTGATTATTAGTAACTTAATTGACATGTATTTTTGGAAGCTTAGAATATTTATGTGTGTTGTATTTATAATTAAGTTTAGGGTTTAATTTATGTATAATAGGGTAGCCGACGTATTAATGGGCTGGGATTAGGATTAGGGTTTAGAAGGAACCTATATATATATATAAGACAATATGGTCTGCTAGGTTATAAATCCTATTCACGACATATTATCTTGAGAAGAAAAATAGAGGAAAACTAGAGAAGAGAGAAACAGAGAGCTTTCAGCTATAGACTGTAGGTATGCCACAGAGGAAGGAAGAGGTTAATGGTGGAATAGAACTGGAGCAGTAGGAAGGTTGCCGGTAGTCGTCCATTAGTCGGAAACTCCATAGACGGCAGTGAAGATTTCAAACCGAAATCTTAAGGCAAGTTTTATTCTATCTCCTTCCTATAAACTTGTGTTCTGTGCATTCTCTATAGTCTCCAGGAATCTAATTTAATTATTAAAATGGATGTTTATGCATGATAGAGTTTCTGTACAATTTTAAACCCTTCTTCGCTTTTGAAACTATGAACTGTTGTGTTTTTGTTTTAAATTTTTATCAATAATTTCACGAACTATTGTATTTTTGTTTTAAATTTTTGTCAATAATTTCACAAGGAAATTTGAGGAGTTTCTAGGGTTGAATGAACCTGAATTGAACCTTCGGAATGTAAGAAAAAGTTCTGGAACGGAGGGTTGAACTTCGCCGGAAGCGAAGAAGACAAACGGAGAAAACATAAACTATTGCGATCATAGTTTAAGCTTTTGATAAGTAATTCATACTAGAATTGGAGACATGTTTAGGCTTGTTAGGACTTAAATTGAACCTTAAAAATCTTTAACAAAGGTGGGACAAAGGACTGAGACCTTGCCGGACGCGAAGAAGGCAACGCAGAGGAAGCAGAGAAGGAAAAACGGAGGCTGGGGAAGTAGAGGCGGCTCCACCCTTCAATGGAGGTGGCTCCATTGAAGTGGAGCCGGCTCCACAAAGTGTTAAGGTGGCTCCAATATGGGTGGAGCCGACTCAACTTAAAATTGGAGGCGGCTCCAATTTTTGTAAGTGCCCAGAACGTGTTTTTTTGGTGGTTTTTGGACTGCAGGGGCTATAATGCAATACTGAAGTTTAGTTGGGGGTTTTAAAATATTATATATAACATATTTAAAGACCTAGGAGTAATGGTTTAGGCTGTGGGTAAGGGACATCATGAATTATAAACATAATTATGCATGGTGTCAAGGAAGGAGAAATATTTAAATTTCTAGTTATTTAAGCTAAATGAATGGACTGAAAGGGAAGTTGTTCTTGGGATTTTATATCAATGACCTATATAATCTAATCAGGTTCTAGGAACGATGGTTTCTGCTATGGTTATAGATATCATGAACTTTAGATAAAAGTTACATGCTGTCAGGAGTTGAGGGAATTTTAATCACTGGTTTTGTTTTAATCCAATTTATATGGATCTGCTAAAATACTATTGGGGGTTTTATATAATGTGTAGTTTAGACTTCCGAGTGTCATTATATCTGGCACAGGATTTACAATTGAGAATTAAAGGGACGTCATGAGATTTGAAGAATAATTTACATGCCGTCAAGGATTGAGAAGGGTTTAAATGCTAGTCTTCGTTTTAGCAATGTAAATGAACTAGTATGGAAGTACTGGTTGGGAATTTTTATTATAATATGCTCAAGTTAAAATTCTAAATATTATTATGTCATGCCATGAATGTTAAATGAGGAACTGCTAAAATTATTGTTCATTTAATTATGTGGATATGGATGATTTAAATTGTTGATTATGTTTTAGCAATTTAAATGGAAGTTTTATGGATATAATCATATACTGGATGCATGATGGGATCTTAATAATATCTATTTTCTATTATGCTGGTTTCTGGATATATTTGATGTTCATTTAAATGTACATCATCTGTGAATCATATGCATGTATGTACCGGTATGGGACGGTGACATACGGAGGGACGGATTAGATCAAAACGCTAATTCCAACTCAATCATACATGCATAATGGATTAACTAAAACAGTTAACTCCTACATGGATGCATGTCCTGTCAACTAAGACAGTTAAATGACATAACGGATGATTACTTTACTTTTTTGTATTTAGAAGGATTTAAATATATACTTATGATGCCGTGATACGAGCTTGAGTCTCCTGATCACAGTTAGGGTGCGTATATCACCTAATGATGTTTCCCTGGTTGTTCTACTCGGGTTGAGACGGATTATGGGAGCTGGTGAACGTCCTATAGTGTGTACTTATATCTATATGGACTACTTTAGCTATTGTTAAGCTATTTAGGATGCATTTGCATATCGGGTTTATGTACGGATTGTAGTAGATTGGAACTTGCATGTGGGCCTGACCCACTCTTATTTTTCAGGTGTTCGTCAGTACCAGGCTTAGAGCTTGATCGTGTTGATACAGATACAGACACTCACTCTTCCACTTACATAGGACTTCCTTTCTATTTTGGTTTTGGATTTTTAATTTTGTAAATTTATTTAAGGATTTGGGATTAGGGGTCCACTAGGTAGATTCCTGAGTTATACGGATTTTAATTATATTAATATATTATGTGACGGCCCAAGTTTTTCAACCCGGTGCGTCAGTGATGAACTGAAAGATGACCTGATAACGGATCCAAAATGCGGAACCAAATGACAAAACAAGGGTCTCTAAAGATACAACATGGCTCTAAGACATCATTATGACCCTCAACGAGGTCACAGAACCCAAAGGAATCAAATGGGGAAGCAACATTTCAAAAACAAACAAGATTGAACCTAGGGGAAAAATCATTATTCCAGCTTAAAAGTGGGTGCCACCGAGCACACCATTGGAAAGACAACGAAAAATCAATGAACTTAGACTCAAAAATCGCTTGATTCGGAGTCCAAATGAAGAAGATATGGCTTACGGAAGAAGAAGGGGCAAAACGGTCAAAAAGGGGACAACCAAGAACATCTAACCGGTTAGGAGACCTTCCTAACCGGTTAGGAAGCCAAAAATCTCAACCAAAGCACTACCCATGCACATGTAACCGGTTACGAAGCCCCTTCTAACTGTTTACATGTGAAGGAGGCAAAATGGGCAGCTCAAAAACCTGACAGTATGTGTTTTTCCAGAAAAAAATGGAAATTTGAGGGCCTAGATGACATTTTCTGGAAAAACTAAAAGAATAAACCCCCCTCAAAACAGAATTTATTTCCCAAAGGAAATTTCCAAAATACCCTTAGGTCAGAATATGCAACAAAAGTGAAAAATGAGTTCGTAGGAGGCTCATTTCACCAAAGAAGAATCTTTGCCCGGAAACGACCATGCACGCAAATGTAACTTACCAAGTAAGATGTGCTACAATGGTCCATGGCCCAAAAATATGGCCGATACAAAATATGACCCCCCAACGGCCAAAATGCCATAAATAAAGTTTGAAACAAAAACTTGGAATTTAAAATCATGAGATGGTTTCAAAATGTCATTTGGCCCTTGGCCACACTTCATACATGGTGAATGAATGCTAATAGAAAAATCAAAATGGAATTCCCACACCCAATCCAAACATGGTGAAGCAAAAACTCAATATTTTTTAATACTTTCATAATATTCCATGAAGTCAAAATTTACGTAGGATACAAATTACATGTCGTTAGCCTCCGGCCTCATCTCATACATGTCAAATACATCATAAAGAGTGTACTCATGTACACATTACATATAAGGAATCAAATGTACACATGTTGACATATAAGACTACAATTGGCATTCCAAGCCAACCTTCACCAAAAATGGAAGTCTCCAAGTCCACAAACCATCCAAGCATAATGAAGACCTCAACTTTGATTCTTGTACCTGAAATATGCCCCAGTATCGTAGGGGTTAGTACGTAGGAAATGATCATGCATCGACCTACGTTTTAAGAGTCTGCATGATTTAATTATTATGGTTCATTCCACCTAACGTCTATGTCAAAGGTGAGACTTAAGGAGCATCCTAGACACCTAAGATCATTTCTAGCATCAATCACCTCATTCATGCAATGTTAACGACATAGGGTCATCCTTACATAAAGCAACAACATAGGAGCATGCTTACACAAAGCAACAACATAAGAGCATGCTTACACAAAGCAACAACATAGGTGCATGCTTACACAAAGCAACAACATATAGATTCTCAAGGTTATCAACTTGAAGTCTAAAATGCAACATCAACTAAATATAACAATTTAGCATAATTAGAATATCTAATACCACACATCAAGACATAGATTCTCTAGGTTATCAACTAGAAATCTAAAACTGTGAAATCAACTAAATATATCAATTTAGTATGGATGTACTTAACAACATCAAATTCGCCAATAGCCAAAACCACAAGTCAACAAGATAAACATGATTGTCAACTTGGAATTGAATGCGAAAACAAATAGTGGAAGACTTGAACATCACGTCTCGGATTTCCGCCGAGAACAAAATGGTTGTTCCGGGCACTAACCCGCAGGGAAAACCACCCTAAGTGCACACTATCTCAATTGGGGAGAACTCATACCTCCCGCACTAGAGCCGAACTTTAGCCATATCACATGTAACAACAATGTCCCAAGACTCCAAAATAAATCAAATAAGTTCATAACTTATACATATTACTACTACATAGTAACAAGTTAGCAATATAACTCTCAATTGTGCATAATAAACATTTCATATCCATAATTCTATGAAATCACAAGCCAACAATATATTCATATTCGAAACATACTCTCATGAATATAAATTTAACAACAATGCTCTTCAATGCATATAACACAATCAAGTGAATACTTCACAAGTCTAAATCCATGATCTTAAAATAGAAGCACCTTCTAAAACATGATTAATTCCATGGATAAACTGTATCGACCCGGTCATTTGCCTTCCTTTCCTTTTTTTTGAAATTTTACAAATGAATTTTTTTCGTTTAATTTTCCTTTCTGAGCTCTGTTTAGTGTCACTTAGTGTCATCTCGAGTGCTCAGAATTGGTTTTTGAGACTCTTTCATATAAATTGACAACTTCCTTTGAGGACTGAGTCATTTTCGCATTTTTCATTTTTCGGACACTATGCACTATTTCGTCTTTTCCCTATTCTGTCTTATTCCCGTTTGTCAGTTTTTGGCACAACCTCACTTTTCGTGCTCAGATTTAGTTTTTGACTTCACGTATCTTGATCTTGGGTGATTTCCACGAAATACGTATCTTCACTTTTCCAAGAAGGTACTCTGGTTGCTCCCGGTGTCCATAGGGGCATGGATGCACAATTCTTTGGAATTCTTTTCTTTTCTTGGGGTGTTTTTCATAAATATCTTTTGAAGATATTTTATTTCAGGGGTATCTAAGAAAATATCTTTTGGAAGATATTTTCATTTTGGGCCAGTTTGGCAGTTAACCTTTTTGTAGGGGCCATTGTGCAATTAACGAAAGTTATTACAAAATGTCTCGTCTGGAGCCTGGATCCTTGTATGGGATTCATTTTCACATTTCGTCGAGTCGTGGACTCTTAGAATTTCCTTCTGGTTGTTTTCCCTAGTTTTAGGATTTCTGGCCCTAGTTGCCGCCGAACTTGTTCGGGGCATAACTTTCTGTTCGGGACTCAGTTTTTTATGTCGTTTCTTCCGTTGTTCATATTTTCTCATTTTGAATCTTTTTTGTTCATGAAGTTTTGCTGTTTAAGCGCGTTTGCTCAAAATCCACTTTTTCGAACCCGGCGGGGCCCTTTCGAGGCAGTTTTTGAGACTTTTTATAAATAGAACACTTAAAGAAGAAAAATCAGATTTTGGTCATCTTCCCCACCTCTCTTGGCCAGATCTCCTAGCAGCCATGGCTACCACTTTCTCTCTCCTCCTTTGGTCCACTTTTCCTTGGTAGAAATCCTTCAGCCTTAGCATTTATTGCTTCCCTCGACGTGCTTTACCTTTTGCCCTTATTAGAATCCATTTCCGACGATTTTTTGAGTTCGGGTTTGGAGTCAAGTTGAGATTTTCATGGGGCTTCTTGCGGATTCTTGTTCACGGTGTTGTCCCCGACAAAACCTCTCGGTATCGTCGAATTTGGAGCACTTTTATTTTCGTGGGCCTTTGAGATTTCATCTCAAATTGAGGTAGGGGATGTTCTAGGTTTAAATTCTTGTTATATAGGATGCTTGTGATGCTTATACAACTTGTTTTCATGATTAAATATAAAATCTAGAGATTTTATTATTTATTTTTCTTGTACGGGATCTAATTTTCCCGATTGCTCGTGATTTCGTTTAAACATGTAACATGATATTATATTGCCCCACGATATGCTCATTGTTGTGTATTAAAATTAGAGCATTTAAATAAGTACTAAAGCTTTTATTTAATATTTATCTTAGGTGAAAAATTAATTCACATGGCCTTAACTAGCTTGAAATCAATATGTGTTAGCATATTATATTAAGCCCTAGCATGCTCGTCAACATAGATTAAATTGGGAGTAATCGGAGTTGTTCAAAAATCTAGAGAATATTTAATTAATTGATTAATTAATTGCCCGAGTGTACTATTCACTCCATTTGATTTTCGACTTGATATTTATGATGTACATGTCATCTAGTTTCATATATATTAAATTGGGATTAATTGCATGAGAATTGCAACTTTTATTTTATATTTAACTTTAGTGAAAGTTTAATTCACATGGTCGTAAATCGAATGAAATAAACTCGTAATGTAATATTTCATTAGTCCTTGGCATATTCTCTAAGATATGTTGAATTGAGAGCATTTGGTTAAGTTTGAAAATCTAGGGATTTTAATTAAATGAATTAATTAAAATCTATTTAATGGTCCCCTTAGCTTAATTAAGTTTTTAACTTGATAATTGTATTGATCATGACTAGTTTACTAGCATATATTAATTTGGGACTATTAGAAGTTGTTTTAGAACCTTGGGATTTAAATTAGCATGATTTAATTAAAGTTCTACTTTGTTGTTCTAACAACCCAATTGAGTTTTAGAATGGATATAGGTGATGACCTTGCCATGTCCTTTAAGATGTATTAAATTGAGGTTAATTGGAATTGAATCGGAATCTAGAGAATTTAATTATGTTTATCTATTTAAATTTTATCAATTTGCTCCATGATCTAGTTGTGTTTTAGAAGTGGTTTCTACATTCAAATCATGGACTTAGACTTGTTGTATATTCATTTGGTTATGTTTTGAACATTGGATAATATAGTTGCTATATTTGTACTCATGAGAATATGTTTTCCTTATTGAATATATTGTTGCCTTGTGTAATGATTTGCACATTTCGTATTTAACATCTTTCATGCATAGCGTGTAACAAATCGCACACTGAAGATTTGACATTCATTATATCATATTAGTTGTGGATTTAGAGCATGTATTGTATAGGTTTCCAAATTTGGTTGTGCTTGGTAAATAGTTGATTATCTTGCATATTCCTGTTGATATATGCGTTGTTGCACAACTTGTTGATTTTGGAAACTTGGGGATATCGTTGTTTGACTATGGCTAGGACGTGGTTCTAGTACGGGGGATAGTCCCTCTATATAGTCTAGTGCGTACATAGGGAGGTTACCCATGGGCTAGTAACCCTAAAGTAACTATGTTGTCGATCTGATCCGGCGTGACGTCCGAGTATCCACTTTTTTTGACTTCGCATTTCATTTTCAAGTTGATAACTAGATGATGTTGTAACTTGTTGTTCCTTATTTGTCGTTCCATTTTAAGTTACATGATGTTAACTTTGCGAAATTGTGCTTTATGCGTTGTATTGGAAGTTCCAATGTTGGTTAAATTATATCGATATTGAAAATTGTGTTTTGACATTCTAACAAAGCTTAGGATTGATCCTATTGATTCATTTAGAACTTAGACATTAGGTGGCATGAACCACCACTGTTATTTTGTGCTTTAGATTCTAAGTTGATGGCTTTGAGAACTTATACCTTGTTGCATTGTATAACATGCTCTGTTGTTGTTGAATTGCATGGATAATGTGATTCTTGTTAACTTGTATTCAAATATGCTTTTGTCATGTTATATGGATTACTCTAGACCAAGTTCAATTGTATTGAAAATGCAATTCATGTTAATCTATGCTCAAGCATTCTTCTTGTCGTGTTCTTTAGATTATCCCAACCATGATTCGTTTCATACACGTATGTATGTCATGATTCTTGTTGCTTAGACTCTAAGATAGCTTAAGATGCTCCCCGAGTCTCATTTGGACATAGACGTTAGGTGGCATGAGCCCCTTTAACATGTTTCACCTTAAGGTGATAAATTTGTAAAATGCTAGGTCGATGCATGCTCATCTCCTACGAGTAGCTTTATGTTACTCACCCCTACGATACTGGGGCATATTTCAGGTACGAAGACTTGGTTCGTGAAGCTTAGCATTTCTTGGATGTCCTGTAGCTTTCAAGTTTCCATTTCATGCAAATGTTAGTATGAAATGTTATTTTGTAGACTTATATGTCAAAATATGTATATTTGATTCCATATATGTAATGTGTACTTAAGTACACTCCTTTCAATGTAATTAATACGTATGAGATGAGGCCGGAGGCCAATGACATGTATATTGTGTTCTATGTACTTTTTAACTTCATAAAATATTGTGAAAATCTTAAAAAATTGCAAGTCATTGCTTCACCATGGTTGCATCAGGTGTGGGAATTCCATTTTCATTCTTTTATAGGGTCTTATTAATCTTGTATGAAGTGTGGCGAAGGGCCAAACGGCATTTTGAAACCATCTCATGATTTTAAATTCCAAGTTTTCAATCCAAACTTCGTTTTTGGCATTTTGGCCGTTGGGGGGTCATATTTTGTATCGGCCATATTTTTGGGCCATGGACCAATGTAGCACATCTTAATAGGTAAGTTACATTTGCATGCATAGTCATTTTTGGGCAAAACCTCATCGTTTATGTTTTGAGCCTCCAACGGACTCATTTTGCGTTTTTGTTGCATATTCTGACTTAAGGGTATTTTGGGAATTTCCGTTAGGAAATAAATTCCATTCTTCACATGGTTGAATAGAAAATGTGATTTTAGGGGGGGATTCTTCTTCATATTTTTCCAGAAAATGCCATCTTGGCATCAAAAATCGAATCCGAAGTTTAGCTCTCAGATTTTATATTTAGCAGCTTTTTGGACCCTCTGGACCAGTTTTCTTAGGAGGGCATTTTAGGCATTTAACAGTGACTTTTTTTCGATTTTTCTCATGAGTCACGTAGAAACTCGATTTTGAGAGGGGTTTTTCCTTTGAGTTTTTCCAGAAAATGTCATCTTGGCCCTCAAATTTCCATTTTTTCCGGAAAAACCCTTGCTGCCAGGTTTTTGGGTTGCACTTTACTGCCCTCTTCACATGTAAACGGTTACGGGGGGTTTTGTAACCGGTTACATGTGCATAGGCAGTGTTTTGGTCAAATTTTTTGGCCTGTAGGAAGGTCTCCTAACCGGTTAGAT
Source organism: Cornus florida (assembly GCF_030987335.1). Taxonomy (NCBI): domain Eukaryota; kingdom Viridiplantae; phylum Streptophyta; class Magnoliopsida; order Cornales; family Cornaceae; genus Cornus; species Cornus florida. The sequence goes on along the minus strand of NW_026775574.1, from coordinate 50,784,370 downwards.
GTTCTAGGTTGTCACCTTTTTGACCGTTTTGCCCCTTTTTCTTCCGTTAGCCATATCTTCTTCATCCGGACTCCGAATCAAGTGATTCTTGAGTCTAAATTTATTAATTTTTCGTTGTCTTTCCAATGGTGTGCTCGGTGGCACCCATTTTTAAGATGGAAATTACATTTTTTCCCCTAGGTTCATTCTTGTTTGTTTTTGAAACGTTGCTTCCGCATTTGATTCCTTTGGGTTCCGTGACCTCGTTGAGGGTCGTAATGGTGTCTTAGAGTCATGTTACATCTCTAGAGACCGTTGTTTTGTCTTTTGCTTCCACATTTTGGATCCGTTAACGGGTCATCTTTCGGTTCATCAGTGACGCACCGGGTTGAAAAATATGGGCTGTCACATAAATAAGATAGAATCTAATTACATCAAAATAATTAAACTCTCTAGATTTCAAATCATTTCCAATTGGCCCCAATTTAATATATGCTAATAGACATATCATGGTCATTACATATATTCACACACAAGCTTAATTAGGCCCATGAAACCACCAAAATAGATTTTAATTAATTCCCTTAATTAAAGTCTCTAGATTTCCAAACTCAACCAAATGCTCTCAAATTAAAGTATGTTAACAAACATGCCAAAACTTAATTTAGAAGCATAATACAACTCAATTTCATGCAAGGTATGGCCATGAACTTAAATCTTTCACAAAAGATAAATATTAATTAAAAAGAGCAATTCTTATTTAATTAATCCCAAATTAATATATATTAACCAACATATTAAAACAAGATTTTCTACCATGCCACAATTTAAATCAAAGCTATATATCATCATGAATTTTAAATCTTATACAAAGAATTAAAAATTTCCAACTTTTTAGATTTGATACAAGGTACATATATAAGTTGTATAATCATGCTAAACACTCAATACAACACATACAAAAGCCTAAAACATTCCCTACCTCCATTTGAGATGAAATCTCAAATCCCCACAAAAATAAATCGGCTCTGAATCCGACAAAACTCTTAGGTTTTGTCGGGGACAACACCACGAACATGAATCCCAAGGAAGCCCCATCAAAAACACAACTTAACTAAAAAACCCGAACTCAAGAAATGGCCAAAACAAGATTCCAAAAGGTTGGAATCGAAGGCCTCGCCGAGGGGAACAATAAACACAAAGGCATCACCACTTTTTAATGAAGGGAAGAAGTCCAAAAGAGGAGAGAGAAGATGGCAGCCATGGATGGAGCTTGGACCGGCCATGAGAGAGGAGAGAGAGAGAAAAATCTGATTTTTCTTTCTAAGACCTCCCATTTATAGAAAACTCAAAAAGTGCCCCAAACGGGCCTCGCCGAGTCCGAAAAAGTGAAATTTGAGCAGACGCGCTTAAACGGCAAAACTCTGTGAACGAAAAAGATTCCAAATGAGAAAATATGAACAACAGAAGAAACAGCGTCAAAAACCGAGTCTCGACCAGAGAGTTATGCCCAAAACAAGTTTGGCGCAAACTGGGACCAGAAACCTTGAAACTAGAAAACATCGTCCAGGAGGAAATTCTAAGAGTCCACGACTCGACAAAATGTGAAAATAAATCCCATACAAGGATCCAGGCTCAAAATAAGGCATTGAGCAATAACTTTCATTAATTGCACAATGACCCCTCCAAAAATTAAAAACTGCGAAACTGCCCCAGAATGAAAATATCTTCCAAAAGATATTTTCTTAGATACCCCTGAAATAAAATATCTTTAAAAGATATTTATGAAAAACATCCCAAGAAAAGAAAAAGTTTCCAAAGAACTTTGCATTTATGTTCCTATAGACACCGGGAGCAACCAGAGTACTTTCTCACGAAAGTAAGGATACATATCTCATGGAAACCACTGAGAATGAAGATACGTGAAGTCAGAAACCAACTTCGAACACAAGAAGTGTGGTTACGCAAATAGAGTGACAAACGAGGAAATGACGAAATAAGGAAAAAGACAAAATAGGGAAAAGACAAAAAGTGAATAGTGTCAAAAAACGAAAAATGCGGAACTGACTCGGTCCTCAAAGGAAGTTATCAATCCACATAAAAGAGTCTTGGAAATCACTCCAGAGCACTCGAGATGACACTGATCGACAAGAAACCAAACTCAGAAGGGAAAAGACAACGGAAAAAATTTATCCGAAAAATCTAGGTCATTACAACCTTCCCACCCTAAAGGGATTTCGCCCCCGAAATCCAGCCCGAACAAAACAAAAAGGCAAAACCAGGATAACTGCGGAGTACATCTCCGAGTACCCCACACAACACGCCACACCAGCGACTTCAAAGCTGAAAGGAACACACAAACCAGTGTCATTTGCACCCACGTGCTCATGACAAGACAACCTCTCGAAGGCAAAATGACCACATGGCCACACGACAAGTCAGAACTCACACACTGAACCCAAGGTCAGATAAGGGAACGGAAGACAACAACTGAAAGCATTCCTCCTGATGAACCATCAAATCGATCCAAAAATAACCACCAAAAGAACTCCAAGATAACCACATATCAAATCAGGGTACAGAACAAACACAACGTGGTAGTACGAATAGTGACCAAAACTCGCCCACGATGTACTCAAATGTGTGGTAGTAACGACAGTACCTAGTGGCCGCCCACACTTACTCGTCAGTAAGGTAGCATCGACGGCAACTAGTACTCGCCCACAATACACAACTTTGTACGATAGCATGACAGTATAAGGCACTAATTCATAACCTGCCCCCCACTAGGTCTACCCAAGAAACCTCTCAATACAAATGACATCAATGTCAAAATGATCATTACCAAAAGCACTACGGAGACTAACATTTTGTGAGAGTTGAGATATGGTCCAAAGATGTCCAGCCGGACCATCCTGGCCAATCCCAAAACTCTGACAACAATGCTATAGGTACCGCTATGCTTAAGCCCTAAATCCTTAATACAGCAAAACCAACATCTCCAATGTCTCAAAATACCCCCATTAACAACATTAATCAGGAATCCAAAACCTGACAAGCAAATCAATGCCTACAGAAATCAAAACGAACCTCACAATAAGACATTTCATCGAAATTCCTTCATATTACCCCCTGAAACAGATCCACTACAAGACCAATCACCATGATCAAACATCAGATCCGCATCCCTAACATGGATAACTAAATCCTTAAAATACAAATCCACCAAGTGGCACATACATCAAAATGCCAATAACTAAGGTCACAAGATAAATCTCTCAAAACCATGCTTGGCAACACCAAAGTAAATCAAAATTCCTCAATTTTTGATCCACAACCAATCATTAGAACTACGATTCCTCAAAACCATGCCTAATCATAACTAGGACGAGAAACTCCACAACAAGCCATATCGAACAGCGATCTTTCAAAACTCCTCCTAAGAGTCAACAACATCAAGATTTCCAAAACTGAAACAAGTCTCCAAAAGACGTTCTCAAAAGAGCATCGAGCTCACCTCTCGAATCAAACGAATCCTTAATGGTATGGACACAAGTCCCCACAAAATGATCTCACACCAATCAACTCACTCTGAGCACTACAACTCCATCAACAACTACGGTAGAAACTCCCCAAGGGAAGACACGAAAGAAAGGGAACCACCAGTCCTAAAAAGGACAACACCACGACTCCATCTCTGAAATGAAAGACAACAAGGTCAAAGACTTCACCCCCTACATAGAAGTGAGTCGACCAAAATCCATCAAATCCTCACCAAGGACTCAAGACAACGATGGTGACCCTCACGGATCAGTTAACCCCAAAACTGTGCACAACACGACAGAAAGAAGAAACTCACTCCTTGTGAAGTCCCTAACACGAACCAACACAAAACCCTTGTGGAAACCCGCATACACACTATGTGCGACCGAGGGAAAACAAAAGGGAAAACCAAACCTGGAAGTCATGCATATGACAAGGAATGCAACTACCAGAAAGAAAATCTACTCACATAGATAAAAATTAAAGGTACATGCAACACGTCTCCACGTAAGCGCAAAAGCATGTTTCTAAAGCGCAATAACAACATGGCATCTTTAAGCATATAAAGAAGGCATGCTAATGCCATACAACAAGAAGGAAAATGTGGACACACTTCCACCTACTCATGCATCAGAATATCATAAATCATACTACTAACATGATAGTAAACGAAACTGCATAAGATAGCATGATGCAACAATGAACCCTATGGACATCGTGTCCTAGAGTGTCTAAGAAAAGAAAGGACAACTCCTAGTCATAAACTGTCTCCAAAACCAATGCGACAACAACCTGTCTCAAAGCAAACATGAGCCCTTACCACAACAGTAAGACTCTAACAATACATCTCAGAATCTAGAGGTGACACTACAAGTGACACTAACAGTGCAGTGCTCTCACTATCCGTAACATCAATCAATCGACTTGATCCCAAAAGTGTCATCACGCAAGGAAAATGGCAACTACAGCCATACTAATAACAACCAAATCAATCACTATGAGTGATCTCTAAAACAACCACCATCATCATCGATCCAAAGGACAACGCCTATTAAAACAAAACCAACATTGATTCCATCTGAACTGTACTTGTAGCTCGCCAGTACGGTAGCATAACAGTGCCATACACCCACCCACAAACGTACCCGCCCACGAAAAAAAAAAAACGCAAGTTCCAGAGGAATCATCCTGAATAATTAAGGATCTTAAAAGGTCCATAACCTCATCATGGCCCAAAACCAACAAATCCACCACTACGGTAATGCTAAATGACTCATCTCACAAGAGCCTAAATAAAAGGTGACCATCCACCTACCTCAAAACCAATGCTAGGTCGACAACAACCTATACCACAACAAGACTGTGACTACAATCACCATCAACCTCAACTCGTGCCTCAACGACCAATCCCGTGTCATGCCAAATGTGCAACACAATTATGCATATACAATTCTAATCTAGCATACATCACATGTCATACTTTTTACATTAGAATAAAATAATGTTAAACAAATGGCATACAACATGTAGAACGTAAGCACATAAACATGTTATCATAAAGCATATAAACACATAGAGCATGGCAACAAAAGCATGATATGCACCAAAAACCCGTCGTCCTAAGGTTTTCAAACCAAGGAGCTCTGATACCATTTGTGACGGCCCAAGTTTTTCAACCCGGTGCATCAGTGATGAACCGAAAGATGACCCGATAACGGATCCGAAATGCAGAAGCAAAAGACAAAACAATGGTCTCTAGAGATACAACATGGCTGTAAGACATCATTATGACCCTCAACGAGGTCACAGAACCCAAAGGAATCAAATGAGGAAGCAATGTTTCAAAAACGAATAAGATTGAACCTAGGGGCAAAATCATCATTTCCAGCTTAAAAGTGGGTGCCACCAAGCACACCATTGGAAAGACAACAAAAAATCAATGAACTTATACTCAAAAATCGCTTGATTCGGAGTCCAGATGAAGAAGATATGGCTTACGGAAGAAGAAGGGGCAAAACGGTCAAAAAGGGGACAACCAAGAACATCTAACCGGTTAGGAGACCTTCCTAACAGGTTAGGAAGCCAAAAATCTTGACCAAAGCACTACCCATGCACATATAACCGGTTACGAAGCCCCTTCTAACCGTTTACATGTGAAGGAGGCAGAATGGGCAACCCAAAAACCTGACAGCAGGGGTTTTTCCGGTAAAAATGGAAATTTGAGGACCTAGATAACATTTTCTAGAAAATCTCAAAGAATAAACCCCCCTCAAAATAGAGTTTTCTATGTGACTCTCGAGAAAAATTGAAAAATACACACCGTGAAATGCCCAAAATTCCCTCCCAAGAAAGCTGGTCCAGAGGGTCCAAAAAGCTGCAAAATTTAAAAACTGAGAGCTGAACTTTGGGATCGATTTCCGATGCCAAGACGACATTTCCCGAAAAAATACGAAAAAAAACCCCCCTAAAATCACATGTACACATTACATATAAGGAATCAAATGTACACATGTTGACATATAAGACTACAATTGGCATTCCAAGCCAACCTTCACCAAAAATGGAAGTCTCCAAGTCCACAAACCATCCAAGCATAATGAAGACCTCAACTTTGATTCTTGTACCTGAAATATGCCCCAATATCATAGGGGTGAGTAACATAAAGCTACTCATAGGAAATGAGCATGCATCGACCTACGTTTTACAAGTTTGCATGATTTAATTATTGTGGTTCATTCCACCTAACGTCTATGTCAAAGGTGAGACTCAAGGAGCATCCTAGCCACCTAAGATCATTTCTAGCATCAATCACCTCATTCATGCAATTTTAACAACATAGGGTCATGCTTACACAAAGCAACAACATAGGAGCATGCCTACACAAAGCAACAACATAAGAGCATGCTTACACAAAACAACAACATATAGATTCTCAAGGTTATCAACTTGAAGTCTAAAATGCAACATCAACTAAATATAACAATTTAGCATAATTAGAATATCTAATACCACACATCAAGACATAGATTCTCTAGGTTATCAACTAGAAATCTAAAACTGTGAAATCAACTAAATATATCAATTTAGTATGGATGTACTTAACAACATCAAAATCGCCAATAGCCAAAACCACAAGTCAACAAGGTAAACATGATTGTCAACTTGAAATTGAATGCGAAAACAAATAGTGGAAGACTTGGACATCACGTCTCGGATTTCCGCCGAGAACAAAATGGTTGTTCCGGGCACTAACCCGCAAGGAAAACCACCCTAAGTGTGCACTATCTCAATTGGGGAGAACTCATACCTCCCGCACTAAAGCCGAACTTTAGCCATATCACATGTAACAACAATGCCCCAAGACTCCAAAATAAATCAAATAAGTTCATAACTTATACATATTACTACTACATAGTAACAAGTTAGCAATATAACTCTCAATTGTGCATAATAAACATTTCATATCCATAATGCTATGAAATCACAAGCCAACAATATATTCATATTCGAAACATACTCTCATGAATATAAATTTAACAACAATGCTCTTCAATGCATATAACACAATCAAGTGAATACTTCACAAGCCTAAATCCATGATCTTAAAATAGAAACACCTTCTAAAACATGATTAATTCCATGGATAAGCAAGATAGAATCTAATTACATCAAAATAATTAAACTCTCTAGATTTCAAATCATTTCCAATTGGCCCCAATTTAAGATATGCTAATAGACATATCATGGTCATTACATATATTCACACACAAGCTTAATTAGGCCCATGAAACCACCAAAATATATTTTAATTAATTCCCTTAATTAAAGTCTCTAGATTTCCAAACTCAACCAAATGCTCTCAAATTAAAGTATGTTAACAAACATGCCAAAACTTAATTTAGAAGAATAATACAACTCAATTTCATGTAAGGTATGGCCATGAACTTAAATCTTTCACAAAAGATAAATATTAATTAAAAAGAGCAATTCTTATTTAATTAATCCCAAATTAATATATGTTAACCAACATATTAAAATAAGATTTTCTACCATGCCACAATTCAAATCAAAGTTATATATCATCATGAATTTTAAATCTTATATAAAGAATTAAAAATTTCCAACTTTCTAGATTTTATACAAGGTACATATATAAGTTGTATAATCATACTAAACACTCAATACAACACACACAAAAGCCTAAAACATTCCCTACCTCCATTTGAGATGAAATCTCAAATCCCCACCAAAATAAATCGGCTCCGAATCCGACGAAACTCTTAGGTTTTGTCGGGGACAACACCACGAACATGAATCCCAAGGAAGCCCCATCAAAAGCACAACTTGACTTCAAACCCGAACTCAAGAAATGGTCAAAACAAGATTCCAAAAGGTTGGAATCGAAGGCCTCGCCGAGGGGAACAATAAACACAAAGGCATCACCACTTTTTAATGAAGGGAAGAAGTCCAAAAGAGGAGAGAGAAGATGGCAGCCATGGATGGAGCTTGGACCGGCCATGAGAGAGGAGAGAGAGAGAAAAATCTGATTTTTCTTTCTAAGACCTCCCATTTATAGAAAACTCAAAAAGTGCCCCGAACGGGCCCCGCCGGGTCCGAAAAAGTGAAATTTGAGCAGACGCGCTCAAACGGCAAAACTCCGTGAATGAAAAAGATTCCAAATGAGAAAATATGAACAACAGAACAAACAGCTTCAAAAATTGAGTCTCGAGCAGAGAGTTATGCCCAAAACAAGTTTGGCGCAAATCGGAGCCAGAAACCCTGAAACTGGAAAACATCGTCCAAGAGGAAATTCTAAGAGTCCACGACTTGACAAAATGTGAAAATGAATCCCATACGAGGATCCAGGCTCAAAACGAGGCATTGAGCAATAACTTTCATTAATTGCACAATGACCCCTCCAAAAAGTGAAAACTGCAAAACTGCCCCAGAATGAAAATATCTGCCAAAAGATATTTTCTTAGAAACCCCTAAAATAAAATATCTTCAAAAGATATTTATGAAAAACACCCCAAGAAAAGAAAAAGTTTCCAAAGAACTTTGCATTTATGCCCCTATGGACACCGGGAGCAACCAGAGTACCTTCTCACGAAAGTAAGGATACGTATCTCATAGAAACCACTGAGAATGAAGATACGTGAAGTCAAAAACCAACTCCGAACACAAGAAGTGTGGTTACGCAAACAGAGTGACAAACGAGGAAAAGACGAAATAGGGAAAAAGACAAAATAGGGAAAAGACAAAAAGTGAATAGTGTCGAAAAACAAAAAATGCGGAACTGACTCGGTCCTCAAAGGAAGTTGTCAATCCACAGAAAAGAGTCCCAGAAATCACTCCAGAGCACTCGAGACGACACTAATCGACAAGAAACCAAACTCAGAAGGGAAAAGACAACGGAAAAAATTTATCCGAAAAATCCGGGTCATTATATATTATTTAAGGTTTGAGGATTTTCATTTTAGTTTTCTTTCAGCGAATTATTCTTTTATTATTAATTCAGTTATTCTTAATTCAGTTTTTATTCCTGCTTGTTTACATATTAATTGTTTGGTATCCCTGGGATCTGTGCTCGGACTTGATCACCCGTGGCTCTAGAATCGAGGGGTATCACAGTTGGTATCAGAGCACTCCAGGTTCTAGTGTCCTTAGGAGTGTCTTTCGTTAAAAGTCTTCTGTGTTGCGTCTCTTAAACAAACTTAGAGCCATATTAGGATTCGTAGTACTCTTTTACGATTCGTAGGAGGGGCAACTGATGTCAATTATATTCCATAATTATGGAATGGTTGACACTAGAAGAAGGATGGGGTTCGCGGCGATAGCGAATTAGACCCGATGGAGTAGAGGAGTACGTTATCGAGTTCTCTATCAGAAGCAGAACTTGGGATCGAAAGTTTAGTTCTGGTTGGCACTACTTTTAAAAGTATAAGCTAAGGAAGAATTTAGGAGTGTGTTTTAAGTCACCGTATAAAGGGACCAACACGATTTCAGTTGTTCTCCTAAAGGAAATAACCGAGGAATAGAAGTCTGAAGACGATTCTGGGGGACGAGAATTCAAGATACCCAGTAAAGAGGGTATTGAATCTTGACAATCAAGGATCATGCAAAGATGATCTTGTTCGCTGATAATACTGTAAACGATACTAGTAGTGTTGGTGTAGATTGACCTACATATAGTTAACCTTTCGTATTACCTTTAAAAGAGGTAGAGAAAGAGAACTCTTCAGGAGTTTAGGATTGGATGGAGTTCTTATCGGAACACAGCAAAGATTAAATAGCACGTTCTGGGGAGTAGGGGGATTAAGTTGTGATAATCTAAGTTGCTTTATATAGATACATTGACGGGTTGCATTCCGTATATAAGGAGGATGACGGTTAAGCCTTTGGAATTTGCTGCGGCAAATGAATGTTGTTTTGAGCTATGGTTTGAGCTTAGGTTTCGAGGTTGGATGATTACCTCTGGAACTGGAAAAGGAGATTGTGAACCAATCAAGTACAGTTAATTTCCAAAACAAATTTTCTTTGCCAGGAGGAACGATGTTTTATGTAAATTTTTATTGTGTTTTTATTGTGTGTGCATTATGTGTTTCCTTTTTGTTAATTGGTCAGGATTGGAAAATCGGTTTAGTTGGGGACACAAGTGAGTGGTCAGTCAACTACCATTTTGGAGGAATAGCGTTAATTACGCTATGATTTTAGGCATGTGGTCATGGGATTTAGTAAATATACCAACTTTTAGCCAATCTGATGAACCTAGTCATGTGAGGTTATAGTACACTTTAAGGATGGGGTAAGTAGACCAGTAATTCGAGTCAAATGATATAGATTCATTTGATAAACTGTAAAGTCACGATGGTTTATCGGAGGAACTGACTTGGCTAAATATTTTCTCGGCAATTTTAAACAGGTGTTTCCAAGTCAGTAGGAGGATTTTGTACTGGTTTAAGTACTGGTTAGAACGACACTGACTGAGGATAGTAGACGGATTAACTACTCATCGGTTTATCCTTAATCAAGAATTTGGTTCATGAGGGCGTGTTGTTAGAAGACGTTACCGGAGTTACATATTGAGGATGAAGCAAAGTTTCTTTATTGGCATAAATAATGTGGAAATTTTTTTTAGGTCACAGTTCGCAACAAATAGTTGTTGCTCGGAAACTGTTGACTAATTGGAGGATGAAAATAGTCCATATGAATTTGAAGTTAGACAAATTGGAAGGAAGGTGTAAAGACTGAGGTTCACAACTCTTAGTTCTTTATAGGGCTTGGCGGAAACATAATGCTTCGCAAAAGGAAGCAGATGTTGGGACGGCAGGTAGGAAGAGGGACATAGTGATTTGTGTCACCGTCTGATATCTAGTAGGTAATCTAGATGGACCGTCAGAAATCATTAGATCCTTGGGGCAATTCTCATGATAGAGCGGGACTGACAGAGTAGTTTCCACGGATCTAGATGAGAGATTACTGATTCTACGCAAGGGTTTAGATTCTGGTTGGGATATAGGTTGACTGATAAAAATTAAATCAGCTTTGCTTTGTCTATTGTGGAACTAGTAAGATATCTGTTTCTACGAATAGCACGGATCGCGAGACGGCTTAGATGGATAGCTGTGGTGATTCACGCTTTGCATTAAGTTGCGTCTAGTGGAGGTAATAAGGAGGAGGATGATTTTATTAACCGCTATGGTAATTGAGCTTTTGGTGGTTATTTTGAAGTCAGTTGAGTTTTCGCATGTGGAAATAATAACACTTGCTATTTCCGGGGAAATGGAGGCGGTCAACTTGGAATATTTGGGCTGACCCCATAGGAGGTTGTACTTTACTCAGATGAGTTTAGAGTACTGAAGGAGGATTAGTATGTGGTTATCTCTTATAGGAGGTAAACACTGCTACGTCAACGGAGTTTTTGAAGATGTTGGAGCAACAATTGTGCTTCGCATCTCTAGATGGGACATTTGGGTGAAATATAATATTGGATCATGGCAAATAGGCTTAGGATATCTATCCTAGGTTGGCATGGGTAATTGCAAGCGTTACTTAGCATTTTAGTTATTATCTATGCTATGGTTGGCGCAAGGAGGTTCGTGCGACAATGTTTGGGGATTTTGGATAGTATGTAGTGCTGATCTCTCACTGTTTGGTCTAGCATGGAAGTGAGGTTATATAATAAGACCTTATTTTCTTAAAGGATACATCGGAGATTAATACTCTCTTTTGGGAATGGTGGCGCACGGTTTGGAGGCAGCAGTCGGATTTTGTAAATAGTTGAACTCGTGCAGTAGAGTTTTTTATCAGAAAATGGTTGGTTGGAATGTCTTCCGTGTAGGAAGCAATGTGCTGTTTGGAGGAAGGTCAATTTTAAATATTAAATTAACTTTTCACACATTTTGTTTCTCAGGTTCGGCAGTAGCTTATAGTTTAGCGTTACCAATTTGTTAAGCGTTGTATGCCTAGAAATTTTGTACGTATATTCTATGGCACTTGGAGGACTATGGATTGGTGCTCTGGTATAGTTATTGGGTAAGGATAATTTGTTGTGCAAAACAACCTATGTGTAGCTTGTGGTGTTTTCTTAACTAATGGAACTATAAAATGTCTTAAAGGAGTGCGAATTCAGTGGAGCCCATAACCAGAGGCAAAGTCCACAACGGAATGGGAATGAATTTAACATAAAAGAATTCAGAATTTCGTGAATTCCGAGGACGGAATTACTTTTGTTAGGGGGGAAGAATGGAATACCCCTAATTCTCAAAAGAATATAACAGAAATTTATTTATTTTTTTATGTGCATTTGAATTGATTAATTGATTATTTGTTTTATGTGCACTTTGATGTAATTTTCTAGCTAGGTGTTTAATTGAAATTGTTATTTATTTTATTATTTGCATAATGGATTAATTGTGAATTATTTATTTGTTTCAATTTAATTATTTAATTGTAATGGTTTATGTGTTTTAATTTAATTAGTGTATTTATGATTTAATTATTTGATTATTAGTAACTTAATTGACATGTATTTTTGGTAGCTTAGAATATTTATGTGTGTTGTATTTATAATTAAGTTTAGGGTTTAATTTATGTATAATAGGGTAGCCGACGTATTAATGGGCTGGGATTAGGATTAGGGTTTAGAAGGAACCTATATATATATATATAAGACAGTATGGTCTGCTAGGTTACAAATCCTATTCACGACATATTATCTTGAGAAGAAAAATAAAGGAAAACTAGAGAAGAGAGAAACCGAGAGCTTTCAGCTATAGACTGTAAGTGTGCCACAGAGGAAGGAAGAGGTTGATGGTGGAATAGAACTGGAGCAGTAGGAAGGTTGCCGGTAGTCGTCCGTTCGTCGGAAACTCCATAGACGGCGGTGAAGATTTCAAACCGAAATCTTAAGGCAAGTTTCATTCTATCTCCTTCCTGTAAACTTGTGTTCTGTGCATTCTCTATAGTCTCCAGGAATCTAATTTAATTATTAAAATGGATGTTTATACATGATAGAGTTTCTGCACAATTTTAAACTCCTCTTCGCTTTCGAAACTATGAACTGTTGTGTTTTTGTTTTAAATTTTTGTCAATAATTTCACAAGGAAATTTGAGGAGTTTCTAGGGTTGAATGAACCTAAATTGAACCTTAGGAATGTAAGAAAAAGTTCTGGAACGGAGGGTTGAACTTCGCCGGAAGCGAAGAAGACAAATGGAGAAAACATAAACTGTTGCGATCATGGTTTAAGCTTTTGATAAGTAATTCATACTAGAATTAGAGAAGTTTTTAGGCTTGTTAGGACTTAAATTGAACCTTAAAAATCTTTAACAAAGGTGGGACAGAGGACTGAGACCTTGCCGGATGCGAAGAAGGCAACACAGAGGAAGCAGAGAAGGAAAAACGGAGGCTGGGGAAGTGGAGGCGGCTCCACCCTTCAATGGAGGCGGCTCCATTGAAGTGGAGCCGGCTCCACAAAGTGTTGAGGTTGCTCCAATATGGGCTGAGCTGGCTCAACTTAAAATTGGAGGCGGCTCCAATTTTGGTAAGTGCCCGGAACGTGTTTTTTTGGTGGTTTTTGAACTGCAGGGGCTATAATGCAATACTGAAGTTTAGTTGGGGGTTTTAAAATATTATATATAACATATTTAAAGACCCAGGAGTAATGGTTTAGGCTGTGGGTAAGGGACATCATGAATTATAAACATAATTATGCATGGTGTCAAGGAAGGAGAAATATTTAAATTTCTAGTTATTTAAGCTAAATGAATGGACTGAAAGGGAAGCTGTTCTAGGGATTTTATATCAATGACCTATATAATCTAATCAGGTTCTAGGAATAATGGTTTCTGCTGTGGTTATAGATATCATGAACTTTAGATAAAAGTTACATGCTGTCAGGAGTTGAGGGAATTTTAATCACTGGTTTTGTTTTAATCCAATTTATATGGATCTGTATAAAATACTTTTGGGGGTTTTATATAATGTGTAGTTTAGACTTCCGAGTGTTATTATATTCGGCACAGGATTTACAATTGAGAATTAAAGGGACGTCATGAGATTTGAAGATTAATTTACATGCCGTCAAGGATTGAGAAGAGTTTAAATGCTAGTCTTCGTTTTAGCAATGTAAATGAACTAGTATGGAAGTACTGGTTGGGAATTTTTATTATAATATGCTCAGGTTAAAATTCTGAATATTATTATGTCACGCCATGGATGTTAAATGAGGAACTGCTAAAATTACTGTTCATTTAATTATGTGGATATGGATGATTTAAATTGTTGATTATGTTTTAGCAATTTAAATGGAAGTTTTATGGATATAATCATATACTGGATGAATGATGGGATCTTAATAATATCCGTTTTCTATTATGCTGGTTTCTGGATATATTTGATGTTCATTTGAATGTGCATCATCTGTGGATCATATGCATGTATGTACCGGTATGGGACGGTGACATACGGAGGGACGGATTAGATCAAAATGCTAATTCCAACCCAATCATACATACGGAATGGATTAACTAAAACAGTTAACTCCTACATGGATGCATGTCCTATCAACTAAAACAGTTGAACGACATAACGGATGGTTACTTTACTTTTTGGTATCAGGAAGGATTTAAATATATACTTATGATGCCGTGATACGAGCTTGAGTCTCCTGATCACGGTTAGGGTGCGTATATCGCCTAGGATGGACAACTAGGCCTAATGATGTTTCCCTGGTTGTTCTACTCGGGTTGAGACGGATTATGTGAGCTGGTGAACGTCCTATAGTGTGTACTTATATCTATATGGACTACTTTAGCTATTGTTAAGCTATCTAGGATGTATCTGTGTATCAAGTTTATGTACGGATTGTAGTAGATTGGAACTTGCATGTAGGCCTGACCCACTCTTATTTTTCAGGTGTTCGTCAGTACCAGGCTTAGAGCTTGATCGTGTTGATGCAGATACATACACTCACTCTTTCGCTTACATAGGACTTCCTTTCTATTTTGGTTTTGGATTTTTAATTCTGTAAATTTATTTAAAGATTTGGGATTAGGGGTCCACTAGGTGGATTCCCGAGTTGTACGGATTTTAATTATATTAATTTATTATTTAAGGTTTGAGGATTTTCATTTTAGTTTTCTTTCAGCGAATTATTCTTTTATTATTAATTCAGTTATTCTTAATTCAGTTTTTATTCTTGCTTGTTTACATATTAATTGTTTGGTATCCCTCGGATCTGTGCTCGGACTTGATCACCCGTGGCTCTAGAATCGAGGGGTATCACAAAGAGTCTGAAGGTATAAATAAATTCCTCTAAGGTACAAACGACTGCCGAGGAACAATAATCTTCGAACTTCAAGAATCCGAAGGTAACAAAAAAGACCTCTAAGGCACAAAAGAGTGTCAAGGAACAATAATCTTCTGACCCCAAGAGTCCGAAAGTATCAATAAGCTCCTCTAAGGCACAAAAGAGTGCTGAGGAACAATAATCCTCGGACCTTAAGAGTTCGAAGGCATGCAATCTTATAAAAAAATAGGCCTAAACCCAAATGAGGGCAAATACTTTTTATGGATATCCTACTCTCAGGCCCAAAATATTGGCCCAACAGTGCTAGGTCCATTAAATAATTTGTCCCACATCAAAAAAATATAAGAAAAAGAAAGCATTGATATAATCACACCACATAAATCAATTAATAACAAGAAGGGGTCCCTTGATAGATAGATCACTAAATGGTATAACAATCTCCGGTTAGTGACCTAACTATCACGGCAACTTTCTTGCTCCTCATTTTTTGAATATCTTCGGATTATAAAGAGTCCGAAGTCCACAAAGAGGTAAAATTCCCTCTAACGAAATAAAGAGTGCCAAGAAAAAACAACCATTTTCGGACCACAGAGAGTCCAAAGGTTTCGAAGGCATAAGAATTCTTCAAATACATGACACAAAGAATATACAAAAGCAAGGGATAATATTACATTGATTTAAAAAATATATATTGTTCAATACAAAGAACCATTTGTTTATAAATTACATCAGCCAAAAGCAAATCTACTTTCTATTGGGATCAAAAAGGGCAGGACCAAATGCATCCACCACATTCTGGCCTAAAGCCTTAGTCGGAGCAGCTGAAGAACTTGAAGCTGGAGGATCCACTTGGTGACTCTTCACCATCTCGGTAAATAGTGTGAGAAGCCCAATTTGAAGGCCTTGGCACTAGATAAGTGCACCAGAGAGGAATAACGATCCTGCATCTACTTCCCAGCTGTTATGTAAGTTGTAGTCGATTCCCTCCAATGTTGGTTGTTGGCCTCCAACTCCCTCACATTGGCTTTAGAGGGTGCAAGCTGACCCTAATATACGTCTCTAGCATCATAAGCCATCTTGACATCCAGAAGCGCATTGGAAAGTTTCTTTTCTGTAGCAGAAAAGTCCTTCTCCATTTTTTGAATAGAGAGGGACTGGGCCTCAACAATTGCACACAAGGCCATGGTGTGATACTAATTCTATAGATTAATTAATATATGAATTAAAAGATAATAGAAAGACAAAAATAAGGAAAAATGGAGCAAAGAAGTAGGACAAACCTCCATAGCACGAACAGGGGCAGATGGAAGAAGCTATTCCAACCCCATGTTTCATATCAACTCCTTATCCTTCGGGAGCCACATCCCTTGGGCAACAGCCAATGTGGCCAAAGGATCCGTCACCACAGAGTCACCTGAATGAAGAATCGATTTGTCGGCCCTTGAAAAAACTGGCCTTCAGGGTTCTCCCTTGTCAGCCAGAACATAAGCTCTAACTTCTTCTTCAGCTTCAACCTCACTAGTCTTCTTTTTTCCTTTATCAAGGCCAATGACATTAGTCTTGGTCATTGAAGAAGAGTTTTTCTTAGCCTTTTTATTCAAAGGAGATCCTCAGGCTCTCTTTCATGCTCCGTAGAGCGAATGACATTCAAAGGCTCCTCAGCCACTTTCTTTTTAAGCGCTTCTACTCTCTTTTTCTCCTCATCGATCAAAGGGAAAACTTCAAAGGAAGGAAGGGACAAATCCATGAGATCAATTGCTGAAGCACCAAAGTTGATTGATGTGTGTTTTTATTTATCAATAATAAAATACCACTCGCAATAGAACGAATACCTATAGGATAGGCTATGTTGGGGGTGTCAAACCTCAAGGACTGTGGTGGTTTATCGAGTCTTCAATTAATACTATTTTAATTTAGAAAAAGGATTTGATTTGTTGTGTTGTGCTGCAATTCAATAACATAAAAGAAAATAAACGGAATAAAAGGATTAAGATCAAGAGAAGAAATACTTAGGGATTGACTTAATCACGAATCACATACTATGGTCAACTGTTCAACCTTGGGATTTCAATAATTATGTATCATATGGAATTAAACTCAATAACATTCATTTAATTCAAGTTTAAAGAAAGATGTTCCATAAATTTCAATTAATAATAACCTATCTTCGGTTGGCACGAATTATCTACCTACCTACTTCTAACTAATTTTGCAGTATTACTCGTCCGCCCTAGGCATAGGCTATGAAAACATTCATTCATAAAAAATGTTTGAACACCATTGCATGATCTCCATTCCTATGTCCGATAGGCCTCCACCAAATACCGTCCAATAAGAATGGATTGAATATAATTTAAGAATAATTAAATCTAAGACAAGGTATTAATCATTCAAAAACTATGTAATCATTAAAAACCAATTGAATTAAGTCAATTGCCCATAATCATGCAATCAAAATGCATAATATAATAAATTCCCAAAATACAGAACCATCAAACCATAGTATTCAGATTCGGGCTACATCAATACCCTAAGAGAGGAATTAACTACTCATGACGACACAAGATATCATCTGTGTTGTTGTAGTCCTCATCGCTATAGACCAGCAAAACTCCTTTTGAATCTTCTTCTTCAAAACCCTAAAAGCCGTAATGAGAAAGATATATGAAAAACCACTGATATGATGGCCTTGTGCCTCCTTTTATAGAAGAATTAACTTCTAATAAGGGTTGGATGGGCTTTTAGGTCTTCTGGGGTAATCTGGGCCCATCTGGGATAAATTATAACTGAATTAGAACAAATCCTACAACTTGAAAATTCTTACTTAATAGCAAAGCTCGAGTTTTGTACCTAAGGCTCGAGTTTTAGGTACAGGGCTCGAGCTTTCAAGAATGGTGCTCGATCCCTAATTCTATACTTAGCCAAATTTCTTCCAATATTTTCTGAAGCGTCTTTTCCATCAACACTTAGAATATATTTGGGTTTTTCCTTTTAATAGTGCTCGATCCCCTTTTATGGTGCTCAATACTTGATTTTTGGGTCTCGACTCGAGCTTTTTGTAACTAAAGCTTGAGCATTAGGTACAGGGCTCGAGCTTTCAAGAACAGGGCTCGAGCCCATGCGATTTTGACCCATTTAGAGTGCGAATTTAGAGATGGCTATTAGAGATAAAAAGATCGGACTTTAAGTCTTCTTTCCAGAGCTACTAAGTTTGCTCAATTTGGAGTTTTGAGTAAAATGTTATGTCCAAAATACTGAAATAGGTCCATAATTCTCATCATTTTTACTCCAAGCTTGCTTTAGATGACAGGCAACGGCCCTATAAGCTTCAATATCAATTTTTTATCATAAAATCATGGTTTTAACTTGTTCTTTGGGAAAGTACCTATAAACACGAAATAAGCATAAATTAGTCTAAAACTGGATAGAAGTATCACTTTAGGTCTTAACATACGTATATTTAGGAGTTCCATTATGCAATATTCAGCGCTTATCAGCGATTTTCTTAAGATTGGACGAAGAAAGAAAATCCTCCGCAGATGAAGGACTTTGCCACACCTTTTCTTCAAGGAAAGAGAGCCTGTTCCAAGCCACCGAAGATGGAAACGATACTGAAAAAATACTAAGAAATTCATAAATACGACGAAAAAGTAAAACCTGGCATGGAAAATAGCCGGAACACTCCAGATGAAAAGAAGAAAACCCCCTTTATACCTAAAATCCCAAATTTTTGAAAGATAGGGAGTTTGGCAGATTGGAGCACAAACCAATTCCCCCGAACAATGATCATCCTCTCTTTTCATCTCTTCTTAGAATTAAGAAGGTGAGTACATAATCTCTATTGTAGAGATGAAGTGAAGAAATAGCAACCAAGCTTTGTTTGGTGCTTGGAAATGGTGTAGCTGAATAACAAATCAGCGAGGTTCAGATCAATTCCCTCTAATCTTCGACGGATAAGAAGAGCCGAGACTATTCTCAGGAAGTTAGGGTTTATTTAGAGAGGAGCAATCCCTAACTTATAAAATACTAAATGGTAAAAGGGGTTAAGGGGAAAACAAAGGACATGGAGGTGCCTAACAGACAAGAGTAGTTCATTCTCGCCAACACCCTCACCGGAACTGAAATCAGCGTCGGAAGGATACTTGGCTATCTCCACCCCCTTAAGAATCTCAAACTCTTCCAACACGGAGTCAACAGAGAACTTAATACGACGGACCGATAAAATCATCTCTCTCTCCTCTTGGGTAAAGATCTCCTCAGATTCGGAAGTGGATTCCTCCACTTGATGCGAAGAATCATCTCCCATCACATTCGAATCATCTAAAACACTAAGAGAGTTAAGAACTTTTGGGGGGAGGGGTTTTAAGAAGAACGGAAGACGCTGAGGGAGTGGCCTTAGAATCTATATGCTCTACTTGATTGTGAGTAGGTGAAGTGTTCATATTATGAAATCAACAAAAGAGAAGTACAGACTAACCTGAGAAGAAAAAGAAGCTATGAAACACGGTGATGACAGAAACGAACTTTAAAGAGGCTTTTGTCAGAATACCAATAGCCAATGCCAAACCGCCTCTTACACTTCTAAGTAACCGTGTAAAATCAACTCCCTTTTAATTAGGGACCGTTGTTCAATTTAAGAGGTAAATGGGAGAAAAATGTGGAGGGAAAAATCCCCCCACCAATAAAAATCAGCCACGTCATTAAAAGAGTTACCACCTCTTTATTCCGGCCCACTAGCTTTCCAAAGCCCAATTTTGGATCAAGCAAAATAATGCCATCATCAGCCCAAAAGTACTAATGTCAACTTCTCCACCCGATACTCATTATGATCTAAATGTAATCCGGATCAATCAAATCACAGCATTGCAAAGGGTCCTATATAGAAGGAGACTCTACATAGGAAGAATTCTACGTGGAAGGAGTTAAACAAGGAATGAACTTTGTATAGAAGAAACTGTATATGGAATAAATTGTATATGAGAGAAACGTGGAGGACAAGTATAGCGAATCCTACCATAATTTTACCTCAATTTGTATATAAATAAAAGCATAGACCTCCAATAAAGATCATTGAGTATTACAGACTTTTTTCTGAATTGTTCTTATTATTTCATCGAGTGAATTGTTCTTATTATTTCATCGAGTGAATTGTTCTTTTATTTGAGTGAGTTGCTTTTATTCTTTGGCTTTTTAAAATTAATAAATTTTTGCACTGACAGTGAGGTTTGAAATCTTGAGGTTGTATACATGTACTAGTTGATATGTATCATTTTTATTGTATAAAACTTTCCGTGTAACTATGTAATTAATTAATGAGGATATAATGTACCAAGTTAAGCGAGTGTCACGTTATATATGTAGTCATGCAGCTTAATCCTTTTTTTAATATAGAGGTATTAGTTATTGTGCGTTTTTTTTTTTCCTTGTAAATTTTTTTTTTTTTTTTTGTTGGTTTTTATTTTTGGTTTTTGCACATATAAGTAAAGGAAATTTTTGATGGATATAGTTTTGGAGTGCACACTTAACTGTTAAAGAAATGCCGCCCTTCGGCCTGTTTGACACGTAATACATTCTCAATGCATTTTGATTTTTTTTCTTCAATATTGCTACTCTTGCAATTGCTCGGAAATGAGGCTTTTCAAGGGCAAACTTCCATGGAAGTGGTTTGGCGTTCGAAGGGCCCCCCTTAAAGTGGCCTACTTTATGTGGCCTGATTTTTGCTCATGAATTGTCTGGTAGTATAATACAATATCGTCTGGAACTTCTACTTCGCTCAGATGTGAGTCCTTACAAATTGGTGAGAACTTCAACTATCATCTGACATTAAAAGCCAATATTTCCCATTACCTGATGTAGAATCTAGTAAAAGAAGTATTCAGTTAGTTTAATAGAATATGATACTATGCCGATATTTTATTATACTACCAGAGATAAAGCTTATAGGAAGCCTATATGGTCCTCGTTGATGGAAAGTTAACTGAAGAGCAGATGATAAACAAGATCTTTGTTTTCAGGGATATGGAATTTGATCAGGCAATGAGGAAGTTTCCATTTCATGCACATTATTGGCATCCGGAGAATGAAGATTCAGAGAGTGATTCAGATACCGAGGTTGAGGAGCCAATTATTTATGGTCCACGTATGAGTTCTTTCGGAGTAAATGACATGAATGGTTGGCTGAGAGGGTGGGAAACAGATTATGAAGTGATACAGAAGAAATTTTAGAAAAAGGGATTTAGTAAGGTGCCGGGGATCATGTTCTGGAACCTTAGGCACTCCAGAACCCAACATTAGGGTTAAGCAGATTGCCAGAGGTCAAACCACTCATATCTAATTTACTGTTATGCTTCTTTCTGATTTAAGTGGAAAACTTCAAGTTTCTTTCCTATAAACCATTTCTTCTATAAGAATACTTGCCAGTAAAAAGATTTAGAATCTAAATAAAACACTTGGCAATGAGTTCTTTTTAGTAGTTTCGCAACCATTAGATGGACTATTTTCATTCAATGTCGCAGCATTATGGGGTCTCCTTGTGTTTTGCTTGATAGTAAACAACCCATCTTTCATTTCAATTCTTCACATGGTACATAGACCTCTGCTTAGTTCACTGAAAGCATCTTTCAGCAGCTAGACTTAGATGTCTTGTATCATTTGGACTTGATATAATCACAAGCAAAGAAGCATAAATTTAAAGGTTCTCTTTAATTTACCAACCTTTAAACAATGTCTGCTCCACATGTTCACTTTTCCATAAAATTGAGTAGAATGGAAGCTGGGATTTTGCAACTGCCATTGTTCCTCGATGAGAAAGAAAGTGGCACAAAATGGACGTAGAGTTGTTCATTAAACTACCCTGTTTGTGGTTGACGTGTTCAGCTTTATAGCTTAATAGGCATGCATCAAAATAGATGATGAATATTATTTGGTCGGGCTGCTGATGGGGTTGATTCTTATTAAG
Organism: Cornus florida; assembly: GCF_030987335.1. NCBI lineage: Eukaryota > Viridiplantae > Streptophyta > Magnoliopsida > Cornales > Cornaceae > Cornus > Cornus florida. Next base: position 50,762,080 of record NW_026775574.1, on the reverse strand, counting down.
CATCAGCTCAAGGTGTTCACAGCTCAGGCTTTTCTGCTTTTGTTTTTCCCTTCTGTTCTTTAATTTGTAGTAATTTTTTTGAATCTGAATAAATAAGTTTGTCTTTATTAAACATGATTAGCATTTATACTGTAGTCATGATCCTTGTTGGTTAAGTAGGCTTCTTGAGTTGTACAAGTATTAGTAGTTTCTCACACAAAAATGTGGCAGTACGTAATTATGTTAGGAAACATGCAAGTTTTAAAAAATACTTTATGAGGGATTTTCATATATAGATCTTGATTTATCACATAGAGACAAGTTTTATGTAAAAATAAAATATGATATATCATTCAATTAATAGATTGAATACTTATATCAAGGTTTGAGTAAACCTTAGATCTTTCATCTAAAGTGAATGTTCTTATTTATTGTAGATCCCTTTGCTAGATGCCTTCTCCTTAGATCTCCTTCTTCTTGGTAATGGTCTTACCTTTAGGATCACCCATAAACCTCCATGAATGACTTTGGAAAATTAGACTTGTGGGAGCCTCCATTAGATGAGAACACTAACCCTAAAATTCTAGAGAGAGAAAAATATATTCTTTTTTTTTTTTTTCCTTCCAAAAGTCACACATAAAATATACATAGATCATGTATATATATGCAACATAAAGATAAGGAAAGGAAACAATAAATCCTTCTCAATCTCTAATTCGCATATCTCAAATCTAATAAGATTTCAATATCAAGTTGGGTTATGAGTGAGAATCCTTTGGGGTTATTATTTTCTTGGCTACAATGAATTAATAATTGGCTCGATCCATGGACCTAATACAATCAATTCATAAATTAATTTTTACTCCACTAAAAAAAATTAATTGAACTCCAATTAAATAATAAATAACATCTAAGTCAATGTTGCACTTTGACCCCTCTATGCATAATTAGTTATTGGATAAATAAATTCATCAATTTGACTACTTAATTAATATATTTATTTTGGTAACTTTGATTATTTCTGACTTGATCACAATAAAACATTTGTTTGACAAAAATAATAATTTCAATAAATAAATATATATAAATCATTTTGTCTAAAAACACACGAAAGCCTTCGAATTTATTTTGTGATCAACCATAATCAATTTAAAATAAATACAAGTAGCAATAATGCAAATATTGAAAATATAACTCTCTAACTATTAATTACATAATTACCCAAAGTGCCGGTCTATAGATTCCGAAGATTCCGCCGAACAAATCAAAGTAATTACTAATTAATAAAAGAGTCTATATTTTTCTCATGCTTAAGAGTCAAATGCCATGACAGTGATAGGAAGCAATTACATACGACGGCTCTCGCAATATATCTCAACCTAACGCGGATCTAGTTCAAGTCTTAGCTAATAATGAGTTCATCCATAATTACCGACTATGAACAATTTATGATTACTATTTAAATTCATGTATTGATCGTCATCACATACATATATAAATATTTCTTGTAATCAAGTGGACACTCTCAATTCCATAATAAATCAAAACATAATACATTGAATTCACCAATTATATAAATCATAAATATTTCAGATACATGTGTCATTATAATTCAAATAAGAATTTGCTATGCGATATATAAATCCCAACAAATTAAACAAGGAACAAATGAGGAGACCCTCTAGCACTAGCTACAGCATTGAACAGAATGAGAAGATGAAGCACACGGTGGAAACGATTCCAAGTTAAAAATGTGAACCTTCTTTTTGTGGGAAATGGCCCTACATATTGAAGCTCAAGTTTCTGGCTTTATATGGGTGCAGCCGGCCAACGCAGCCTCAGCATCTCTAGCAATAGTTGGATCATTAATGCCCCCGTCCGAAAGAATATCTTGTTTCCACTGCCATGACGACAAATTTAAGAGCTCAGTTCCAAGTAAGTGTTTAGCATGCAAACATTTTAAGTAAGAATGGAGGACATGGAAGTTTTCTCTTCCTTCCCCTTTTACCCCCACTAATTCTAGTGAAGTTTAAGAATTTAGTAGCTTTAATGTAAAATTAAGAACAGAAGAAACTCACCGGCAAAGAGTCAAAATTCTTGACAGTAGCGGTGCGGTATAACTTAACATCAGCTACGAATGCATCTGGCATGTTTGTCAAAATCAATTCTTCCAATGTGCTCGATTCCATCAGTCTCTGGGGTATGTTCTTCAGTCTATGACAACATCTGATGTTCAGTTTTCTGAGGCTCTGCATTGCCCCCGTCTTCAATTCCCACTCCTGCAACTCCTTCAGCAACCAGAGTTTCAGGACTTGAAGCTTTCTAAATCCTCAAACTCCATCAGCATCCAGAGGGCAAGTGATTTGTTGCCCAAGGTACGAGTCTGCTAAAAGCCTGAGGACTGTTAGGCTTGGCAGGCGCCCCAGGATAGGCATGGGATCTTCCGTCAGCCGGGAGACTAACAATGTGATAACTTTAACTGCTGATGGGAAATCTTTTATATCTGGTAACTTTTGTAAATTCCCCACCAAATACAAATGGGAAAGTTTCTCTAAACCTGACAATGGCTTCAAACAGAGGTCCATTGGACATCCCCTCCCATCCTTTGATCTCAACCTTAGAGATTGAAGAGCAGTTAAAGTTGCGACCCAGTCTGCTATGTCTTTCTTTTTTTTTTCTTGAACCTCTGCTATGTCTTCCTTTTTTTTTTTTTGAACCTCTGCTATGTCTTCCTTTTTTTTTTGAATCTCTGCTTTGTCTTCTGGGTCGGTGCTCAAATGGAGTGTAATGCCTAATTCTCTAAGGTCCCTCAACCTGTCCAAACAATTCCTCACCGGGCTCTTGTGATCTATGACTAATCCCCATAATGTAAGGAGACAGGAATTGGGTGGTTGTGATGGCATGTCAAGTAGAATCTCATTGAGATTCAAGTGTCGCAAATGCTTCAATTTCCAAATGGAACTGGGTAGACTATTGATGTACGTGTGCTTCAAATCCAATGTTTCGAGGTAGGTCAGGGTGCCCACCGAGGAAGGGAGGTAGTCTAAGAAAGTCCATCTCAACCCCAGATATCTCAAATGAAAAAGATCTCCCAGATTGTCAGGCAAACTCGGTTTGTACACACCCTCTAGATCTAGCACCCTCAGCAATCCAAAGCCTTTCTTACCAATGAGTTTGCTGACAAATTGCCTTACTTCCGTTGCCGGTGTATCTTTCTTTTGAAAGTTAAATGAAATATAAGACCGCGAGTTCTGGAACTCAGAAGGATTGCAATTCTTAACATCGTCGTACTCAACGATCCTACGAACACTTAGTCGATAACTTGCAGCTCCACAGCTATTGGAGTTGCGGTGGATGTGGAAGAGGCTAATGTCTTGTGCTTTGGACGATAAGTTATCATGTAGAGCACCGAGTAAACGACATCCTCTGGCGCTTCCATCGGACCTCAATTTAGATATCCGAATCATGTTCCTTTTAACCAGATCCTCAAAGTATTCCTGTACCACATCCTCTGGGATCATTTCGGGAGATCGTTTCACGAATCCCTCTGCAAGCCACAACCGAAGTAACCTCCTTACTGGGATATCATAATCTTTGGGGAAAAGCGCTAAATAAAGAAGACACAGCTTTGAGTGAACGAGTAGCTCATCGTAACTCAACGAGAAGATATCACGATTTGATTGGTCAACGACTCGAAACCATTCATTCCAACTTGATTCTTTCTTGGTCGATAACAGACCACCAAGGAGAACAATCCTCAGGGGTAGACCATCACATTTTTCCAGAATCTTCTGCTTTAGAGACGGGTTGTCAATACTAGTTTCTGGCAATCGGGCATTCTTCAAGAACATTTCCCACCGATCCGATTCGCTCAACAGGCTCACATTATGTGTGATGCTGCGTTCATCGGTAAAATTCTGCAGGCAATCGTTGAAGCTCAATGCAGACCTGATACGTCGTACTGAATTGGCACAGGCTAGGGCGGGCATTACCTTAACTTGAGAAATTGCACGACTATTACTGCTACTACTTTTTTCAAGTCTCGGCCAATCAATAGAAGCGTTAGCTTCCTTTTCTTCTTCTTGATCCTCATCATGTTGTAAGGGTTGAGCAGAAGCCTTTTTGTCGTTGAGTTCTTTGATTTTAATTTGGATTTCCAGCATCTTCTTAAGGAGGCTTTTTTGGGAAAACCCCAAGTGGTTGAAGCAGCCACCAATCGGCAACAGTGAGCTCTTCCTCTGATGACGGGCTAGAGCAAAAGTTTCAATAGCATCCTCCACTTGATAAAGAATGCCAAGATTGTCGCATGTGTTGGAAATAGTGGCCTAGTTACACACACAACACTATACTATTTGGAAGAGAATAGAAATGGAGGAAAATACTTTTTATTTCACTTGATAATTCATTTTACTAGAGTACATGAATATATAGGCCTCACATATGTATGTGTAACCATTACATTTAAATGTCCATAACTCTCCTATCTCCCACTAACATAATCTTCAATATGCATAACTCCCACTAACATAGTATTTGTTAGGCTTAACTCTCATGACTCTTTATTTTACATAACCTTAACTCCCACTAAGACAATTTACTACCCACTAACATGCTAAATTAACACATGCATCATGGATACAAAAATACTTGAAAATACGAAATATTAAAATCAAGTTTATTTTCAATAGCATGTCCACTTCTTTCCTTCTTCGTTGCAGTCTAGCTTGTGTTCTTCAGCATCCCGCATCATCAGTCTCGCAGCAGTTCTGATCTCCTCCAGTACTTGATCTATCACTTTGTCCATGATCAATGATTTCTCAATCAGCGCCAGTTTTTCTATCACCACCGATGCCACTGCTGCTGCGGCCATTTCAATCTCTCTGCCTGACCAAAACCCAGAGAGGTAGAAAGGAGTTGATGGATCTGCTGTACGTCTAAATTCCGGTGTTTTATTGGTTGAAGATCCAATATTTGCAAGGAATTGGGGACTTCTTTGTTCGGAAGAAAATAATTTGGAGTCTGGATTCCAAACAGCAAAATGAGAAAGGGAAAGTGACACAAATCTTTATTCCGTGTTACCAAAAAGTCACTAATTTTGTGTCCCAATCTTGTAGGCCAGAAGGAAGATAAGCCATTGAAGTTGGCCAAAGACTTGGTGAACACAAAATCAATTTTTATGTCCCTATCTTGTTGGCCAGAGTGTAGATGAGGAAAAATATTTGGTTGTGCAACGGGTGCATCTAGACTGTCTATGTAATACACGTACGGATGCATATATTATACATGCAATAATGAAAAGTTAGATACGTCTAGTGCAATGAATGCAACCAAATTTTTTTTAGTAGTTTAGACATGTTAGGCGCTAAGTGTTATACATTTTAGCCCCTTAATTTGAATATTTTATTCTCTTAGTAGTAGTTTATTTATGATTTTACATTGTTTTAATTTTTTTTATTTTAGGGCTTTAATTGTAAAATCAGTCAAAATTGATTCCGAACTTTAAAAGATGACATTCTGTAAGACCGATTAATGATGAAGATCCAAGTCTAATTAAACTTATAAAAGAGTCCAATAGAAGCCACAAGTTGATGAGAATGAAAAGAAGAAGAAAAGGAAAAATCATTTTCCAACTAGAAAACTTTATCCAAAGTTAGAAACTTGAATCCGTTTTGATAATTTGTCTGTATCTCTCTCCTCGAGTGTCAAAACAGCTAAATTCTCGCGTAAGTTGAAAAGAAATTCGAAGAGTTACAATTTTATATTTCACAAGAATTTCATAAAAAAATTGTTTACCTTATTAAACTAGGTTGGAAGTTTAAACGAATTTTGGAATCCTTGTTTAGCAGATTTTCCATATATGTCTTCTATGTGAAAAAGAGAACTTTAGAACTGATCTTCTCTTATTTAAAGGGAGTTCTCTACATCATTAGAGATGATACAAAGGAGCTAGAAGCTAAGATCAGAGGAGAAGCATTCAAAAGACATAAGGGATCAATCCATGGCGGTGAAGATGTCTTCCTCAACTATGAAGAATTCCACTCCGGTCATACTTGGCTAAACGCTTTGCTAGGGTTGTGATGTAGCCCTAGCTTAGCACCACTGGTTTGATTGTATTTATTTATTGGAGAACAATTATTCATGTATGATTGTGTAATCTATAGGATTTTTAATTGATTTTTCAATAAAAATCGGTTTTAAAGTTTTAATTCAATTACAAATATTATTTTATCTTGTCTTGGATATTTGAATCTTGTGATTGAGCACAGTTCATTCACTTCTTATAGTTGTGAATGAGATGATTACACAATGGTTTTTCTCTGAATATAATATTAAAGATTTGATGGATTATGCCTAGAAAAGATAGACCATAGTACACCCTAGAGTAAAGTAGTTAGATAAATGGTTTATGTCAATCGAAGATTGTCCATACTTAGCTTTAAATTATATTATCTTTTAAGTGAATTAATATGTACTTGTAGTCATGATTAATTCCTTATGCATGTTATATATATATATATATATATATATCCAATAAATTGATGCAATTGACTAGTGGTGCGACGTTAGTGGCGAAGTCATGTCCCTAGTTCTCTCTCTTTATTTTCTACATCTTATTTAATCATTGCTCTTTATTTTATTTTTCTACTTAGTTCATTTAAACTCATCAAGGTTTTCAATAAAATTACTTCTTACACACAGAGAGAAAAACGTTGTGATAAAAAATAAAAAAAACCTACAACATTGATCATTGTTTCATTCATATCTATTGAGCTTTAAACCTTTTGTTAATCTCTAAATATGCAATAGGCTTGTGAGCATTGATCTGCGTATCAAATTCTGAGAGTTTCTTTGTTCTTCAGTTGTAAATGTTGTATGGGTTGGTTTAACTCAAAAGAAGTCTAAGAGAGGTTTATTCACTTAGCAAGAAGATTCAGAAGCGGTGTGCTTCTTGTACCAGTTTACTCTCCACCTTTAAGGAGAATCCATAGTGGGTTTTGGGAGGTTTCAAGATGGATCTTGAGCCGAGGAGTAGGAATTTTCGAACTTCGCTAAATCTTGATGTTATGAGTTTGTTTCTTTCTCTCTTTACTTTGTATCTTGATTAATATTGCTTTGTTTTTTCAATATCTGTTATTGTGTATTCAAGATTATTAATTGATCATTATAAATTAAATAAACCCGATTAATTGGTATTGTTCTATTAAGACTGTATTCACCCCCCTAGAGTCATAAACTGGGTAAAACTGACGTTAGCAGATTTTGTTTGTATCAGTCAAGTATTTAATGACAAGGGAAATTTGTTATATAAATTAGAACATCAAAGATCAAAGTAGAATTATGAAACATAAAAGGTCTATGTGAATATTGGCAAATATCATAAAAGAGTGAAATTTATCCTATCTTAAACTTGGTTGGAAGAGTCATGTCTTAGTAGTAAATATTATCCCCTCCTTCCCAAAATACTTGTCATCTTTTTATTTTGGGATGTCCCAAAAAATATGTCTCATTCCAAAATTGAATGTAATATTTTTTATAACATTATCAAACTATCCTTTTAACTAAGTGCATTAATTACGGAGCATTATTTTGTCTTTTAACAAAAGCATATTTGAAACTTCACTTTTATCAATATAATAAAAAAATTATTAAAACTCTATTATCATAAAAAAGTTGGATTTCCCAAATATGACATGTATTTTGGGACAAAGATTGTACTAGTTAGATGCATTTTGTGTAGGTCATAGTACACCCATATGGACTTTGAAATATTTTTTTCGAAAAGTACGTAGACTTTGAAATATGATACTACAATAAATGTATATGTTCAAACTTCATGTGGGTGGGTCTAATTTTCAAAATTTATCTTATAACATTATTGTAAGATGCTTACTCATCATAAATTATTAAATCGTCCTCCTGTCCAAATTACAAGTTGTCACATGGTCCCGACCTTCACGAGAACGAGTTCATGTCATGGTTCTAACTACTTAATAATTTATTTTTATTGACAAAATATTTACGAAATAAATAAATATATATATATATATATATATATATACACACACACACACACACACACATTTATATAATGGCAAAGCCAATTGGGGCAATTGCCTTCATTTGAATTTTTATATTATTTTTGGGCCTATTCATTAACAGGAATAATTTCTCTTTTCTACTCTCAATTCCTAAAATGTAAAGTAAAAGTACAAATTATGTTTATTAACATAATTTTAATTTTTATCTTCTAGAAAGTACTTTCATATTTAATGAAGGAAATAGAACTGTACACAAAAAAATGCTTTTTGTTACTGTAACATTCACTCTCCCATTCGCCCATCATCCTCTCCCTCTCTATCATCAATATCTCACTCTACCATTCTCACCTGACCATCACCCACCACCATCTCCCTCTGCTCTCTCTCTCTCTCTCTATTTGGACGAAGAAGATGCAGACGAATACTACTCTCCCCTCTCTCCTCTCTCATACACATCAAACCCCATCAATAATATACCCAAATCAACCATCTCCCTCCTCTCTCATACACATCAAAACCCATCAAAAATATACCCAAATCAACTTGAACCAATCAGAGAAGACGAAGTTGATTCTCCATTATCGGCGAATCAGATTATATTCCAGTGACGAAGGATTCACAATTCCGGTGATAAAAACCAATAATTTTGATGATAGTGAGGTTGTGACCCCAATATCAAATCGAGCTCTCTCCCCACACCTTCCATTTGATCCGCCTCTGCCCACCCAAGCACCGCCACCCAGGTCTAGAACGAACTCATTATAATCAAACCCAGATTATTATTATTATTATTATTATTATTATTATTAGTTAAAGAGAGAAAGATAACAAGAAAACAAAATTAAAATTAAAATTATTAAACTCACTTTCTATGTTTTTACTTTTAAAATATTAAAAGCAGAATAAATTATTAATCATCATTTTACTTTCTATTTCATCTCAAAAATGTAAAATTATGATTTTAGAGAAAGTGAAAATCAAAAAGTGAAAGTTCAAAATGATCCCTCATATTGTAACTCATTGCCCTAAAATAATTTTCAAAAAAAACTCCCTGAACTATTGGGGTATGTGCAAAAAACCCCCCTGAACTATAAAAGTTATAAAAAAAACCCCTGAACTATTGGGGTATGTGCCCTGAACTATATATTTTTTTGCAGTTTACCCCATCCACGCGAATCGATTGACTGAAACGGACGATGAAGCCGAGGAATTTGTTGCTGGGATCGGTGGGTCTCCTGTCATAGCTCCATCATAGCTGTTGCACCACTCGCCAGATCCGTCAGCCATATATATTGCACTTCTCTGCACCGTTGTGTCAGCTCATCGCCGTCACCGCCTTGCCCGCCGTTCAACTCGCCTTGCTCGCCGGTCCATTCCACCGTCCATTTCAATCTCGCCGGCCCATTCCGCCATCTCTATAGCCGAGCACATCGTCGTCCGTGTTTCGAGCACACAGCCGTCCACAGTTCACCGCCGAGCCCCCTTGAGCTCGCCGCCGCCTCCACAGTTCACGGCCGAGTCAACCGAGCTCTCATCACAGCCGAGTCCTCCGCACACAAGCCGCCATCATCCGAGACCGAGCCATCCCGCCGATCTTGGATTTCTTTGGTCTCTTCTCTCTCTCTCTAGCTCTCAGTTTTGGGTTGTGTTGGGTTAAAGGCATCTTTTGGTAGAAAAAAAAAAAAAAAAGAAAATAAGAAGTGTATAAGTTAAAACGACGCAGTGTACGTGTTATAAGGGTAAACTGGTCTTTTAAAATTTTTGGTACCGGAAGCTGATGTCATGGGGGTAAATTGCAACAAAATCATAGTTCAGGGGGGTAAATTGCAACAAAAACGTAGTTCAGGGGGGTTTTTTGTAGTTCAGATGAGTTTCTTGCAAATGACCAATAGTTCAAGGGGGTAAATTGCAACAAAATCATAGTTCAGAGGGGTTTTTTGAAGTTCAGGGGGGTTTCCTGCAAATGACCAATAGTTCAGGGGGGTTTCCTGTAAATGACCAATAGTTCAGGGGGGTTTAATGCACTTTACCCTAAAATATTTGTTGTCATTTCAAATATTATAAAGGCGATGTTCTTCTATCAATTTTTTATTTCTGACATTAGCAGATCCTGTTTGTATCAAGTGTTTAACAATATAAGGTATCTGTTATATATATCAGAACTTCAAGGGACATGAGTAGAATTACAAAACATAGGAGGTTAACATAAAATATTAACAAACATCATAAAAGATCAGTCGGATTTGTCATTTCTTAAACTTGGTTGGAAGGGTAATATCTTAGTAATAAATATTACTAGTTAGATGAATTTTGTGTGGATCGTAGTACACCCATGTATATTTTGAAACATGATACAACAATCAATGTGTATGTTCAAACTTCACGTGGCTGGGACCAATTTTCAAATTTGATCCTATAACATTAGTTGTAAGATGGTTACTCATCATAAATTATTAGGTGGTCTTCCTGTCCAAAGTACAAGATGTCACATGGTCCGGTCTTGTGATTGAACCAGAACGAGTCTATGTTATTGTTCCCAACTCCTTAGTAATTCATCTTTATTTACAAAATATTTATGAAATAAATTGTGTGGGGGTAGTCCACCTATGCGAAATTTGAAGTATGTTCATCAATATATATATACACACACACACACATATAATGGCATTGCCAGTGGGGGCAATTGCCTCCATTTGAATTTTTATATTATTTTAGTGTTCTATACATAAGTTTTAATAATTATAAAAATTCCCCCACTAAACCCCTAAAAATTTCAAAAAAAAAACCATGATAAATACTTTCAAATTTAAAAAATGATCCCTCATTTTGTAACTCATTGGTCTAAAATAATTTTCAAAATTAAAAAAGACTGGTATCATTTCTCCTCCAATGAATTCCATAAAATGTTTAGAAGTCAAAATTCATAAAACACCCCTCCTTTGTTATAATTTTATTTTTTTTAAAAAATTATTTCTCATATTATTTTTTATGATTGTCCGTTCCAAAACTTTGTTTTTTTGGCTCTAGATACGTGGGTAAAACAACAAGGAAACAAACAAAAATAAAAGAATATGTGATGTATGTGAGAAAAGAAAAAAAAAATAAGAAAATGACAAAAGCAAGGTTCAAGGTTGGTGGTTATCACTCTTGGATTAAAATTTTGTCAATTAAATATTTGGACAAATTGGTAACCATAGTGTGTCATTTTACCATTTTGTTCTTAAAAAATATTTGTTGTCATTTCAGATATTAAAAAGGTAAAATTGTCCTTTCATCAATTTTCTTTTATTTTTAACATAAACAGATCCTGTTTGTATCGGTGAAGTGTTTTATAAGAGAGAAAATCTGTTATATAAATCAGAACTTCAAATGACACAAATAAAATTATGAAAAGTAAGAGATTTATATAAAATATTAACAAACATCATAAAAGATTAGAGAATTTATCCTTTCTTAAAATTGGTTGGAAGAGTAATATCTTACTAGTTAGTATTATCAGTTGGATGAATTTTGCGTGGGCCATAGTACACCCATGTATGTTCAAACTGCACGTGGGTGGGACCATTTATTAAAATTGGTCCTATAACATTAGTTGTAGATGGTTACTCATCATACAAGATGTCACAAGGTCCTGGCCCGTGATTGAACGTGAACGAGTCTATGTCATGTTTCTTGACTACTTAGTAATTCATCTTTATTTGCAGAATATTCATGAAATAAATTATGTCCGGGGTAGTCCACCATGCAGAATTTGAAATATGTGCATCAATAGGTGTGTAGCCTCAAATGGAATTTTTTTATTATTTTAGTATTCTATACATAAATTTTAATAATTGTAAAAATAACCCTATTGAACCCTTAAAATAATTTTCAAATTTTAAAAAGACTCTTGTTGCTTCTCCTCCAATGAATTTCATAAAAATCTTAGAAGTCAAAATTCATAAAACACCCCTCATTTGCTATTTCTTATTTTGGTTTAATTTTTTATTTTTTTATCATATTATTGTTGATGGTTGCCCCTTTAGACCAATTTTTCTGACTCTAAATGTGTGAATAAAGCAAGAAGGAAACAAACAAAAACAAAAGAGGATGTGAAGTATGTGAGAAAAGAGATAAACAAACAAGAAAATGACGAAAGCAAGCTTAAGGTCGGTGGCTGTCACTCTTTGATTAGAATTCTGTCAGTGAAATATTTGGTCAAATTGGTAAGCATAGTGTCATTTTACTGTTTTGTTAATAAACAATTTATTTTCATTTCAGATATTAAAAAGGGGAAATTGTTTTTCTATTAAATTTCTATTGTTGACATTAGTAGATTTTGTTTGTATTAGCCAAGTGTTTGACTGTTGGGTGAGTATATTATATAAATCAGAACCTTATGATGTGTTTGTTTGGAGGGAAGGATTGGGGAGGGATGGATGAGAGGGTGAATAAAAATATTTTTTTGCATTTGGTTAGAGGAAAGAGATAAGAGGAAGGAAGCAAGGAGGGATGAAGCATCCTCTCCTTTCTTTGTATTTTTTTATCCGTCCAAAATTAGAAGGAAGAGGAGAGAGAAATAAGTTACTATTAATAGAAATATGTATTTTTCATTTCTAACCTTCCCATAAACTTGGAATAAATATAGAATTTTTATAATTTTAAATAATAAGGGTATATTGGTAAAAAAAAATATAAAAACCCTCTTTCCTTTCTTTTTAAACAAACAAAAATAATGTGTCACCTAATCTATCATTTCTACTATACAATCCATCAAATCAAACAAAATTTAAGGGAGACATCTTCTCTTCCCTAGGGATGACTCATCTATTTCTTCCCCTCTCCATTCCATCAATTTTTTCATTCCTTCAACCAAACAGAGCATAAATAATATGAGTAGAATTATGAAATATAAAAAGTTTATTTAAAATATTGACAAACATCATTAAAGATTAGTGGAATTTATCCTTTCTTAAACTTTGTTGAAAGGGTAATATTTTTTTTAGTAGTAAGTATTACTAGTTAGATAAATTTTGCGTGGGTCATATAGTTTGAAATATGATACAATAATGAATATATATATGTTCAAACTTCACGTGGGTGGGACCAGGTTTTAAAATTGGTCCTGCAACATTAGTTGTAGGATGGTTACTCGTCATACAAGATGTCACGTGGTCCCAGACTCGTGATTGAACGAGAACGAGTCTGTGTTATGGTTCCTGACTACTTAGTAATTTATCTTTATTTACAAAATATTTATGAAATAAATTTTGTGTGGGGTAGTCCACCCATGCAAAATTTGAAATATGTGCATCAGTATATGTTTATATTCACAAACATATATATAATGGCGGAGCCAGTGGGGCCAATGGACTTCATTGGAATTTTTTTTTATTTTAGTATTTTATACATAAATTTTACTCCTCCGTCCCTTATTAATTATCCATTTTTATTTTATAACTTTTTATGAGAATATGTAATCAATGCATTGTCTCCTTTCAAATTACTAAGTTGTTCTTTAAACTTTAAATATATATAATACCAAGTTGTAAGATTTTGAAAAATTAGAAGGGTAACTATGAAAAAATGACATTTATTTTGTTTAACTTTTCAAAATGAACATTTAATTTGGGACATTCTAAAAACGAAAAATGGACTACTAATATGAAACCGAGGGAGTGATAATTACAAAAATAGCCCAACTAAACCCCTAAAACATTCACAAAAAACCGTGATAAATATGTGGCCTAAAATAATTTTCAAATTTTAAAAAGACTCTTATCGTTTCTCCTCCAATGAATTCTATAAAAATTTTAGAAGTCAGAATTCATAAAACATCCCTCTTTTGCTATTTCTTATTTTAGTTTTTTTTTTTTTTTTTTTTTTTTATCATATTGTTGTTTATGGTTGGCCCTTCAATTTTTTATTTTATTTTATTATTATTTTTTTTTCTAGCTCTAGATACGTGAGTAAAACAGCAAGGAAACAAACAAAACAAAAGAAGATGTGATGTATGTGAGAAAAGAGAGAGACAAGCAACAAAATGACAGAAGCAAGGTTCAAGGTTGGTGGCTGTCATTCTTTGATTAAAATTCCGTGTTGAAATATTTGGACAAATTTGTAAGCATATTGGTCATTTTACCCTTTTTTTAATAAAAAATTTATTATTATTTCAGATATTAAAAAGATAAAATTGTTCTTCTATTAATTTTTTATATTGCTTAAATTAATAGATTCTGTTTGTATTAGTCAAGTGTTTAACAGTAGGGTGAATCTATTATATAAAACAGAACTTCAAATGACATAAATAGAATTATAGGTCAAGTGTTTAATGGTAAATTTATTATATAAATCAGAATCTCAAAGAACATAAGTACAATTACAAAAAGTAAGAGGTTTACCTAAAATATTGACAAATAACGTAAAAGATCAGTGAAATTTATCCTTTCTTAAACTTGGTTGGAAGGTAATGTCTTCTTAGTTGTAAATATTACTGGTTGTTAGATGAATTATGTATGGTTCATAGTACACCCATGTAGAGTTTAGAATATGGTACACCAATAAATATATATGTTCAAAATTGATCCTATAACATTAGTTGTAAGATGGTTACTCGTCATAAATTATTAGGCCCCATCCGGCCCCATCCAAATTACAAGATGTGACGTGGTCCCGGTCTCGTGATTGAACGAGTCCATGTCATAGTTCCATTACTTAATAATTTATCTTTATTTACAAAGTATTTTTTAAATAAATTTTATGTAGGATAGTCCACCCCTAGGTAGTTAATTCTTGTATGATACGCGAATTAAACGTGTACATACGACATACGAATTTTAAACTATACTTTCATTTGTCAATGAGTTGAATGATATAGTAAAATATGCATTTTTTTTTTTTCCATCACCCCCTATTTAATGCGTTTATTCGTTTAGATTGCTCCGTTTAATTCGTAACCTAATTATTTTTTTTTTTTTTCTTTCGTTCACGAACTTCTGTTTTTAATAGAGTATTTTTCTGAAACACAAGCTACCGTCTTTTGCTTAGTATAGCCATTATCTTTCACGCCATCAAAATAATGTTATTTGTTGTGCAATCTTGGGGAAGGTTGTGACCACTCTCTCACACAGTTGTTCTGCATATATTCAAGGTATCACTTTTTTTTTTTTAATCTTTTATTATTGTCACTCCAATGTATGATCTTTAATCAAAGTAATGAAAGATACACACACACACACACACACACTTGTAGAACACTATAATTTTGAAGTATCATAAGTTTTTAATGATATTTGTAGATATTTATAGTTTTTTTGTTTTGTTGTGGGATCGTTTGTAGATCACCACACCACCTAAATGTTTTAGTAGAGTATCACATTATATACTTATGAATTTTTTTTTTATGATTATTATGATAGTGTCAATTGTAATATATTTATTTTATTATTTATTACATATTTTTTATTATCCTTACAAATATATAATATATAAGAATATAATAAGATGTGTATAGCTGAATTTTCTATCTCGAATTTTTAGTATATATAACGTATTATACGCGTACGTATCCGTATTCGTATTTTTAAGTTTTTGTATTTTTTTGCCGAATTTTTTAAACATAGTTTTAAAAAAATATCGAATTACACTCGTACCTTTCTGTACCTGTATTTTTCCCGTATCACATTTTACTAACTATGGTCCACCCACGTTAAATTTTAAATATGTGCATCAATATCTATCTATATATGTTTATATATATATATACTAATAAAAGGCACGTGTGATGCACATAATAAATGTTTTGTAACTTATCAAAATTTTCTTTTCATATATTTTTTAATTATTTTATAAAAATTATTTTATTTTCTTTATATATATCCTTGGCTAATTAGATTTTCTTTTATTAAACAACTCATAATAAATAGGTAAATACATTAATTAATAAATATTTTTTATATTAAAAAATAAATACTCAAATTATTTTATTTTCTTTAAATATATTACAGGTTATATGTTATAGAGTTTTAAAGAAAAAAAAATAGTTAATTTGTGATAGAGTTTAGTTAATTTGTGTTAGTGTTTTATAGAAACTCTTTTAATATATCCTTATTTAATGTGATAGAGTTTTATTGAAAATAAAATAGGTAATTTGTGGTAAAATTTATAGAAATTATTTATTTTCTTTAAATATATATATATCCTTATCTAATTAGATTTTTTTTTTTATTAAAAAACTGTAATTTGTGTTAGAATTTTAGAAAAATTATTTTACTTTTTATACCAATTAATAAATATTTTTTATATTAATAATTCTACTCTAATTAGATTTTCTTTAATTAAAAAACTCATAATAAATAGATAAATTGGTAATTTGGGTTAGAGTTTTATATAAACTATTTTAAAATTTTATTTTATTTTATTTTATTTAAATATATCCTTATCTAATTAGATTTCCTTTTATTAAAAAACTCATAATAAATATATAAATACAGGTTATATGTGATAGAGTTTTAAAGAAAATAAAACCACTAATTTGTGGTAGAGTTTTATAGAAATCATATTTTCTTTTATTAAAAAAACTCATAATAAATAGATAAATAGGTAATATTTGTTAGAGTAAACCTTTTAAAAACTTTTTTTATATCAATTAATAAATATTTTTTTATATTAATAATTCTTGTCTAATTAGATTACCTTTTATTATAAAAAAAAAAAAAAAAAAAAAAACTCAAAATAAAAGATAGATTGTGGTAGAGTTTTAGAAAAATTATTTTATTTTTTATATTAATTAATAAATATTTTTTATATTAATAATTCTTGTCTAATTAGATTTTCTTTTATTAAAAACTCATAATAAATAAATAAATAGGTAATTCATTTTAAAATTTTATATAGAAACTCCTTTAAAAACTCTTTTTAAATCAATTAATAAATATTTTCTTATATTAATAATTCTTGTCTAATTAGATTTTCTTTTAATAAAAAAAATCATAATAAATAGATAAATTGTGTTAGAGTAATATAGAAACTCTTTTAAAACCTCTTTTTTATATCAATTAATAAATATTTTTTTATATTAATGATACTCGTATAACTAGGTTTCTTTTTATTAAAAAATCTCATAATAAATAGATAAATAGGTAATTTGTGTTAGAGTTTTATAGAAACTCTTTAAATATATCTTTATCTAATGTGATAGAGTTTATTGAAAAAAAATAGGTAATTTGTGTTAGAGTTTTATAAAAATTATTTATTTTATTTAAATATATCCTTGTCTAATTAGATTTCTTTTTATTAAAAAGTTATGATAATTTGTGGTAAAATTTTAGAAAAATTATTTTATTTATACATCATGTAATAAATTTGTTTTATATTAAAAATTCTTGTCTAATTAGATTTTCTTTTATTTTAACTCAAAATAATAAATAAATAAGTAAGTAATTTGTATTGGTGTTTTATAGAAACTTTTTAAATATTACCTTGTGTAATGTAATACAGTTTTATTGAAAATAAAATGGGTAATTTGTGGTAGAGTTTTTTAAAAAATTATTTTATTTTCTTAAAATATATCCTTGTGTAATTAAATTTCCTTTTATTAAAAAACGCATACCTTATCCAATGTGAGATAGTTTATTGAAAATAAAATGGGTAATTTGTGGCAGAGTTTTAGAGAAATTATTTTATTTTCTATATCAATTAATAAATATTTTGTATATTAATAATTTCTTGTCTAATTAGATTTTTTTTTATAATAAATATATAATATGATAGAGTTTTATAGAAAATAAACTGCTAATTTGTGGAAGATTTAATAGAAATTATTTTATTTTCTTTAAATTTATTATTATTTAGTTATATTTTCTTTTATTAAAAAAACTCATAATAAAAAGATAAATAGGTAATATGTGTTAAAGTAAATCTTTTAAAAACTCTTCTTATATTAATTAATAAATATTTTTTCTATTAATAATTCTTGTCTAATTAGATTTTCTTTTATTAAAAAATCATAATAAATAAATATATAGGTAATTTGTCTTAAAGTTTTATATAGAAATTCATTTAAAAACTCTTTTTAAATCGATTAATAAATATTTTTTTATATTAATAATTTTTGTCTAATTAGATTTTTTTTTTATTAAAAAACTCATAATAAATATATAAATAGGTAAATTGTGTTAGAGTTTAATAGAAATTATTTTGAAACCTCTTTTTTATATCAATTAATAAATATTTTTTATATTAATAATACTCGTATAATTAGATTTCCTTTTATTAAAAAAACTTATAATAAATAGATAAATAGGTAATTTGTGTTAGAGTTTTATAGAAACTTTTTAAATATATTTTGTCTAATGTAATAGAGTTTTATTGAAAAAAAAAAAAATAGGTAATTTGTGGTAGAGTTTTATATGAAATTATTTTATTTTCTTTAAATATATCGTTGTCTAATTATATTTTTTTTTATTAAAAAATTATAGTAAAAGGTAATTTGTGGTAGAATTTTAGAAAAATTATATTAGTTTATATATCAGTTAATAAATTTTTTTATATTAAAAATTCTTGTCTAATTAGATTTTCTTTTATTTTTACTCAAAATAATAAATAGATAAATATGTAATTTATGTTAGAGTTTTATAGAAACTCTTTAAATATATCCTTATCTAATATAATAGAGTTTTATTGAAAATAAAATGGGTAATTTGTGTTAGAGTTTTAAAGAAATTATTTTATTTTCTTTAAATATTTCCTTATCTAATTAAATTTCCTTTTATTAAAAAACTTATAATAAAAGATAATTTGTGGCAGAGTTTTAGAGAAATTATTCTATTTTCTATATCAATTAATAAATATTTTTTATATTAATAATTTCTTGTCTAATTAGATTTTATTTTATTAAAAAATTGATAATAAATAGGTAATTTGTGTTAGAGTTTTATAGAAACTTTTAAATATATCCTTGTCTAATGTGTTTTATTGAAAATAAAATAGGAAAATTATTTTATTAAAAACTCTCAATAAAAGGTAATTTGTGTTAGAGTTTTACAGAAATTATTTTATTTTACCTATTTAATTTTAATTGATAATTGATTTGTGTCAAAGTTAACATATTTGAAATTGAATTATCATTAGCACTCTAGCATTACTTAAGAATATTTCAAAAGTTGCAACAAGAAACTTCATGAGATACAGTTTTTCAAGAGAACAATCATTTTCATTGATTTGTGTCAAAGTTAACATATTTGAAATTGAATTATCAATAGCACTTGTACTATTACTTAAGAATATTTTAGAAGTTGCAACAAGAAACTTCATGAGATACAATTTTTCAAGAGAACAATCATTTTCACAGTTTATCTCTATTCATTCTACAAATTCCTCATAAGATTTTACCACGTCG
This sequence comes from Cornus florida, assembly GCF_030987335.1. NCBI lineage: Eukaryota > Viridiplantae > Streptophyta > Magnoliopsida > Cornales > Cornaceae > Cornus > Cornus florida. Next base: position 50,742,685 of record NW_026775574.1, on the reverse strand, counting down.
GTTTAAATAAGTACGGAAACCTACCACTTGATGCGCCTAGATGTAATGTCTAATCCACTGCCCAACCTTATCATGAGGATGTAAAAAAAAAAAGCAAAAAAAAAAAAAAAAAAAAAAAGAAAGTATGAGGATAATATGTGGTGAATTAATTATTTATGCACCAATTGATTTATTTCAATATTTTATACACCAATTAATTTATTAAATATTTTACTATGCATTAACACTTTTTTTTACTAAGCAAATAATAATTAATTTTATTAATTTATAAAAATTGAGTTTATTAATTTATAAAAATTGAGTACAATATGTATTCTTTGCATATAAAACAAATAATAATCAATTTATTAATTTATAAAAATTGATATTCTTTGCATATGAAGCAAAAAATAATTAATTTATTAATTTATAAAAATTGATATTCTTCACATATGAAGCAAATAATAATTAATTTATAAAATTAAGTACAATCCTCTAATCCTTTGTTGGTTGGATCCATGTGCTAACGAATCTTGATCTCGATTTTAGATGTGCTTATTGTTATTCATCTTCAGAGAATTTGTGGAAGAACGGAACTGATAAGTGCTTAAATGTTGCACATTTCAGCACCTAAGTTAGGGTATTTCAGTCTTTGCATCTATCTTAATTTCATGTTTTAGTCCTAATTTATGTTTATGTGTATTTCAGGGCGATAAAGTTAAAATGAGTTAAGAACGGTCCATTAAAACCTTTTTGGAGTCAAGCAAAGATATTCAGAAAAAGTTCAGAAAATGACAAAAAGAGGTCGTAGCCCATTGCTCGTATAGTGTGTTTATTCTTCGAAAGTGGTAAATCTCGAGCCTTTGATGATGTTTCCAAAGATGAAGAAGCAAACCAATTAGCCCAGAGCCAAGATAGAGCTAAATAAGGCTTAAGGGAAATTTCCAACTCTTGGGGGATCGATTCCCCAGGGTGGGGGATCGATCCCCCAGGACTTGGCAACATTACAGATTTTTTTTTTATTGTTTGGGCTTATTTTGTGAACTATTGGGCTTCAATAGGGTTGTTACTTAAGGCCCAGTGAGCCATTAGATTAGGGTTAGTATTTATTTTATTTAGGTGAATATTATTTTTTGATTAAGTTTTTTTAGTATTCTGTATCGATATTTTTATTCTCTGGAAAAACACGGGAAAGAGGAGAAAAGCCAAGAACAGGCTAGGGTTTTGAGAAGAAGCTCAGAGATGATGAATCCAAGGATGGAGATTATTCTATCTTCAACTCCATCAACCATGAGTGGCTAATTCTCCTACTTAGGGTTGGATAAACCCTAAGCATGTAACCTATTCGCTCTCTCTTTTCATACTTTTTGGGGATTTATTTATGTAATTGATGTATAGGCTTGAATAACATGATTTAATTCTTTCAATTGTTTATTCGTATTAATCTCATGTTGTCTTATGTGTTATTGATGAATAAACAAGCTATACACTTGAATTCCTTGTAAATTGATTCTTGTGATGTCTATGCATGTGGTTAATTAGTTGTAATCGTGTTCAAATTGATGAAAAATTACTTTTATTTGATGGATGGCACTATATGTTTAGGTTAATTTATTGTCTAATTAGTTTTAAATTCATGTTTAATTCGTTTAATTTAAGATTAATTAATTTAATTGCAATTCAATTATTAGATAAGTAGACCATCCATACTTATGTTTGAATTCTATACTTTTTGTCACAATTGCATTATCTTCTAGATTAATGTAAGCTAGAATTGTAACTTGAATTGATGGACCATTCTTTGGATTGGTGAATTGCACTACACTTAGTTTATTTGTCATTAGGTATGCAATTCAAGCTTGAAATTGATGCTTTATACTTTTCTTTGCAAGTATTAGCTACATTAGAATTACATTTAATTATTTCCCCAATTAGTTGAAAGTGAGTGAGTTAAGGAATGTGCTTAGTGGTGAATCCTACACTCTAAGTCTCTTTCCAATCTTTTATACTCTACTCTTTATTTGCATTATTAAGTTTAAAATTAGTCTAATCACAAAACCAAACCTTTTTAGCAATCACATAAGCACTAAAGTAGAATTCAATTCTGAAAAACCTATAATTGTTTAGATCTCTTGGGACGATCCCTACTCACTTCATACTCCATAGTATAAGTGTTTAGTGGTTTTATAAATTTTAAAATATGGTGCCCACTTGACATTATTTCTAAACCTAAAGTGTTGTGTATTATTTTGTGCACACGCTTGGTCGCACCATAGTTTTGGCGCCGTTGCCGGGGATCTAATGGTTTTTAAAAGAATTGAATTAGACATTAGTTCTTTGTTGATTGTTTACTTTTAAGTCATTTTAATTTTTATTTTCTCATTTGATTTGTCAATTAGGTATTTGAAGCAAAGTGGAGCAAACGCTAGACTTGGAAGCAATTAAAAAAAAAAAAATTGAAGTTGCTTAAGGACCATTTGTAAGTTTCTCTTTAATTTTTGTCCTTAATTGTTTACTATCTTGCATGTTTTGGACAGCCCAATTGGAGGCTTAAATTGAATTATTTTATTTTTAAGTCCAAGCATACTTTCTTGTAGAAGGCATCGGCCCGTGTGGAGGCATTTATTTGTTTTAAGTGCATTGATATTATTGAGGAGTTTGGGAACATCGTATGTGGAGGTTGAAATTTTGAAATGTTGGTGTGTTGACTTGTTCTAGTGCATGCATGGTCGTAGATCACTTAATCATCCTCTTGCTCCTATAAATCAAAATCTCGAAATTTTTTTTCGGCGTTTAAGAAGTAGTATTAGGGATAGTCATCTTAATTTTTCAAATTTTGATCTTCCATCACCTTTAATGGAAGACCCAATAAATCCAATTGAAGATCCCATTATAGATCTTGGTCATGTGGATCATAATGATGTGCACCACCCACCACAAGTTCATATTGTGGATCCTCAAGGTGTGCATCCACCTTTGGGAATGCCACAACTAGTTAATCATGCGGTGTAACAACCTAATCTAGGGATGCCAAGGCCAAATGTTGTTCCCCCAATTGGTGAGCAACAACAACAATATGTTCAAATGGCATACCCTCAACAAGGTCAAATGGCATATCATCAACAAGGTCAAATGCCATATCCTCCTCTTAATCCTCTCAATCCTCCAATGGTCCTTAGGGATCGTTACACTCCAAATCAATATAATGCACCCACTTGCATTCAATTGCCAAATTTCCGTGCTCATCATTATGAGATTAAGGCTTCTACCATTAACATGTGCCCCCTTTTCTATGGGTTGAGCAATGAAGAGCCTTATAAACATTTAGATGAGTTCTTGGAAGTTTGTTCCACCGTGAAAATCACGGATGTTCCGGAAGAAGTCCTAAAAATGAAGCTTTTCCCTTTCACTCTTCGAGATAAAGCTAAATATTGGTTTAACAACTTGCGACCAAATACAATCACCTCTTGGGCACAATTGCAACAAGAGTTCCTAAAAAAGTATTACCCCGCAAGTCGAACCAATACCATGAGAACTTTCATTCGTGAATTTAAACAACAAGAAGGAGAACCCCTTCATGAAGCATGGGAACGTTTGAATAACTTGCTACGGAAGTGTCCACGTCATGACATTCCTAAGTGGCAATTAGTTCAATGTTTCTTTTCAAGTTTATCCGATGCTAATAAGGGCATTGTTGATGCTTCTTGTGGCAGAAGCTACATAGAAAGAAATGAAGATGAAATTTGGCTTCTTTTCGAAAAAATGAGTGAAAACTCAATGCATAGATCTTCATCTTCTAGGGGTGGTCACTTAGCAAATATGGGAGGCAAGAAAGCTCTAAATCAAATAAACTCTTCCATGGAAATTGCCGTCGAGGTCAAAAATCTTACTCAAAGATTTGATAAATTCCTTTTGAATCAAGGTCCGGCAATTCAATCTTATTCTCATCCTTCCAAAGAAATGTGCATGACTTGTTCTAGTTACACTCACCATACTTCAAATTGCCCTCTTAGACAAGTCATACCAAGTGAGTCTCAAGAACAAGTAAATGCAACTTTCATTCATCAAGGGAACAACCCTTATTCCAATACTTACAATCCGGGGTGGAAAAGTCATCCTAACTTTGCATGGAGAAATCAAGGAGATGGTGCAAACCCTCCCCAAAATCAAGGTTACCAAGCAAAGTATGTTCCCCCACATCTCCAAAATCAAAATCAGAATTCTCAAGGTTACCGTCCTTCATTCTATCCTCAGAATGTGAATCAATACTCCCAACCTCAAGCATCAAATTCTCAATCCTATTCTCAACCTCAAACATCAAATTCTCAATCTTACTCTAATCCAAATCAAGCGCCTCCTAAAAGTTCCGCTTTTGAGGACAAGGTCTTGCAAGCCTTAGGTGATCTTCGAAAAGATAATCAATTGTTTCATTCTCACTCTCAATCAATTGCAAAGCTTGAAGCTCAAATTGGGCAATTAGCTAATTCTTTAAATGTGAGAGAGAAAGTTAAGTTGCCTAGTCAAACTGAGACCAATCCTAAGGGCCAATTTATAGCGCAAGCAAGTCCTTCATCAGAATTTTCTGGAAATGAGCAAGTTCAAGCAATTGCTACCTTGAGGAGTGGTAGGAAAGTGGATAATAAGGTAGAGGTACCTAAGGAGGATAATGAACTGAAGCAACCAAGTGGTAGCATCCGTCCCATTCCAAATCCTATTCCTATTTCTTTGGATGCTAGTGGTTCCAAAATGGACATTCCGTCATCTTCATCACAATCTCCCCAATTAGAGAAGCCTTATGAGCCAAAAGCTCCATTTTCTCAAGCTTTGAAAGAGACTTTATCATTTGGGAGACAAGAAGAGAAAATTCATGATATGATGGAAGTGTTTAAACAAGTAAAAATCAATCTTCCTCTTCTAGATGCAATTGGGCAAATTCCACCATATGCAAAGTTTTTGAAGGACTTGTGCACACAAAAGAGGAAGAGTAAGGGAAAGGACCTTAAGAAAGTGCTTTTAACAGAACAAGTGAGTTCCATCATCCTGTCTAACACTCCTCCTAAGTTCAAGGATCCGGGTGCTCCGACCATTTCTTGTGTTATCGGAAACCAAGAGGTTCGTAGAGCTCTCCTTGATTTAGGTGCAAGTATCAATCTCATTCTATACTCTGTTTACTTGCAGTTAGGGTTAGGGGACTTGAAGCCAACATCGGTAGTAATCCAACTAGCCGATAGATCAATTAAGAAACCAAGGGGAATTGTTGAGGATATTCTAATTAAGGTTGATAAATTTTATTTCCCGGTTGATTTTGTGGTACTAGATACTGAGCCAGTCCCTAATCTCACCAATCACATTCCAGTCATCCTAGGAAGGCCATTCCTTACCACTGCCAATGCCACCATTAATTGTAGATCCAGCATTATGGACATCTCTTTTGGCAACATGATGGTTAAACTTAATGTTTTCAATGCAAGTCAACATCCCATAGATGAAGATGAGCGTTTCCTAGTAGATGTCTTAGATGAAACCATATAGGAGACTCTTCCCTCTATTCTCTCTAAGGACCCTCTTGAGGTGTGCCTTTGTGAAATGTTTAAAAGTTGTGATTTTGACACACAAAGATCCATAAGTGAGGTGAATGCTTTGATGGACTCTGTGGCCACTTTGGATTACCCACCTTGGAAAAGCAAGAAAGAACCTCTTCCTTCATTCTCTAGTACTCCACCAGTTCCATCTCTCATTTCTCCTCCTATTCTTGAGCTTAAGCCCCTTCCATCAAATCTGAAATACACCTTCTTAGGCCCAAAAGAGACTCTTCCGGTCATCATTGCTTCCAATCTTGAAAATAACCAAGAGAATGATCTTTTGGAAGTGCTTAAAGCTAACAAAGAAGCCATTGGATGGAGTGTGGCTGACTTAAAAGGTATTGACCCTTCTATTTATATGCATCGTATACACATGGAAGAGGATGAAAGGCCATTTAGGGATGCTCAAAGGAGATTGAACCCAAATATGAAGGAAGTTGTCATGACGGAGGTTGTGAAACTTCTAGATGCAGGAATCATTTATCCTATCTCTGATTCCAAATGGGTTAGTCCAACTCAAGTGGTTCCTAAAAATTCGGGAATCACAGTTGTTGAAAATGCTAAGGGTGATCTGATTTCGAAACGCACCGCCACTTCATGGCGTGTTTGCATAGATTACCGAAAGTTGAATTCTGCCACTAGGAAGGACATTGCCTTTCATTGACCAAATCTTGGAAAGATTGGCTGGGCAACAATACTATTGCTTCCTAGATGGTTATTCGGGGTACAATTAAGTGGCCCTAGATCCATTAGATCAAGAAAAGACCACATTCACATGTCTTTTCGGTACATTTGCTTATCAACGGATGCCTTTTGGATTGTGCAATGCTCCTGCCACTTTCTAAACGTGTATGATGTCAATTTTTTCGGACACGGTGGAGAAGTATTTAGAAGTCTTCATGGATGACTTCTCGATTTTTGGGTCCTCATTTGATTCGTGTCTCCAAAATCTCAAAAAAGTGCTTCAAAGATGTCGTGAGACTAATCTTGTGTTAAGTTGGGAAAAGAGCCATTTCATGGTTCAAGAAGGAATCGTGCTTGGACATGTCATCTCTAAAAGAGGAATAGAAGTAGATAGAGTGAAAGTTGAGCTAATTTCTGAATTGTCTCCACCTACTACGGTGAGGGAAATCCGCTCCTTTCTAGGACATGCCTGTTTTTATCGCCGGTTCATCAAAGACTTTAGCAAAATTGCTAGACCCTTGTGCAACCTTCTTGCCAAGGAGACTCCATTTGTCTCTGATGAAGCATGCCTAAATGCTTTTCATCAACTTCGCACTCTTCTATCATCCGCTCCCATCATGCAACCTCCAAATTGGTCATTACCATTTGACATTATGTGTGATGCTTCCGACTTCGCAATGGGTGTTGTTTTGGGGCAAAGGGTAGGTAAACTAAAATATGCTATATACTATGCAAGTAAGACTTTCTCAGGTGCCCAATTGAACTATTCTACCACCGAGAAAGAGTTACTTGCCGTAGTATATGCCCTTGATAAATTTCGGACATATCTCTTAGGATCCAAGGTAATTGTGTTTTCCGATCATGCCGTTCTTAGGCATCTTTTAATGAAAAAGGAAACCAAACCTCGCTTGATAAGATGGATCCTACTTCTTCAAAAATTTGACTTTGAAATCAAGGATAAAAAGGGCTCCGACAATGTCGTTACTGATCATCTGTCTAGATTAATGGTTGAATCTTCTCCAAATCTTGAAATTCATGAATCATTTCCGGATGAACAACTCTTTCAAATCTCAAATGGGACGTTGCCTTGGTTCGCTGACATTGTTAATTATCTTGTAACCAGCAAACTTCCCATTACTTGGTCAAAACAAGAAAAGGACCGATTCTTTGCTACCATCCGGAAATACTATTGGGAAGATCCCATTCTGTTTCGTTATTGCCCGGATCAAATCATAAGAAGATGTGTGCCGGAAAGTGAAGTTCCGAGCGTCCTTGTGTTTTGTCACACGCTTGTGGTGGGCATTTCAGTGGAAAAAAAGACCGCTTTGAAGGTTCTTCAAAGTGGGCTCTTCTGGCCCACTATCCATCGAGATGCCTATAACTTTTGCAAGGTGTGTGTTCGGTGCCAAAAGTTGGGATCAATGTCAAAGAAAGACATGATGCCCTTAACTTCAGTCTTCGTTGTTGAAATCTTCGATGTATGGGGCATAGACTTTATGGGACCATTCCCAATGTCTTATGGCTTTCAATACATCCTCGTTGCCGTTGATTATGTTTCAAAGTGGGTTGAGGCTTGTGCTACCAAAACGAATGACCACTCCGTGGTAATTGCATTCATTAAATCAAATATCTTTACTCGTTTTGGTATGCCAAGGGCTATGATAAGTGATAGAGGAAAACATTTCTGTAATCAATTCTTGAAGCAACTTTTCTTGAAATACTCCGTTACACATAAAGTGGCCACTCCTTACCATCCCCAAACAAGTAGGCAAGTCGAGGTGTCAAATAGGGAAATCAAGCTTATTCTTGAGAAAACTATCAATCCGACCCGAAAAGATTGGTCAAGAAAATTGAATGATGCTTTGTGGGCTTACCGGACAGCTTACAAGACTCCAATAGGCATGTCTCCATATAGACTTGTTTATGGGAAGCCTTGTCATCTTCCGGTTGAGCTAGAACACAAAGCACTTTGGGCAATAAAAAGGCTCAACTTTGATCTTGATAAGGCTGGAAAGAACCGTTTACTCCAACTCAATGAGCTAGAGGAATTGAGAAATGATGCCTATGATAGTTCAAAAATTTACAAGGCAAGGACAAAAGCATTTCATGATAAACATATTGTGAAAAAGTCTTTTGAAGCCGATCAAAAGGCTTGGTTATTCAACTCTAGGCTCAAATTTTTCCCTGGAAAGCTTCGAACCATAGGGAAGGCCCTTATCAAATTATCTCCGTCTCACCTCATGGGTCGGTTGAACTTAAAAATCTAAAAGATGAAGGGACCTTCAAAGTTAATGGTCAAAGGCTTAAACCATACATTGATGGACAAACTTTTCAAAGAAATGTGGAATATGCCCTCTTGGTAGATCCCATTTACTTTGAAGATTGAGAACATCTCACGTCTTTCTAGCGACGTTAAACACTAGTTGTATCGAGTTTCTCCTTCGTTGCATTTTAATTTTCATTTTATTATTATTTTATTTGTATTTTTTCTTTTGTACATTTATGCATTTTTAAATTAAAAAAAAAGTAAAAAAAATTAAAAAAAAAAAATTGTAAATGAGTAATGTAGGTTGGTGTTTGATTTTATTTCTATTTTACTATTATTATTTTTATTATTTTTATATATATTTCATGTTAGTTTTGATTTATTCAAAAACATAAAAAAAATTTTTTTTTTAAAAAAGTATTAGTTAGTATAGGTTGATAAATGATTTTATTTCAATTTTATTTATTATTATTATTATTTTTATTTTTTTATCTATTTTTCATTTTAGTGTATATATTCTTTTTAGTTTTATTTAGTTTTATTATTATTTTTTTTTTAAAAAAAAATTAAAAAAAAAGAAGAAAGATCGATCCCCAAAATGCGTGGGAGATCGATCCCATTTTCTTGGCAGAGAGCAACAAAAAAAATAGGCCAAGTGGATTGATTTCCCGTCCATGTGGATCGATCCCATTTTACTTGTATTTTTCCCTTCTCATTAAACAGTGAAGGGGACATTTTTTTGCCTAAAATTGTCGATCCCCCATCAAAGCAGATCGATCACACCTTAGCCCTTGAAACCACGAATACATTCTTCTCTTCTGTTGCTTGAAATTCTGCTTCTTCCCCTAAAAATCTCTAAACTCAATTTCATCGTCCAACCCTCACGGTTCGCTCTTCTCTTCTTGCAGCTGTTCGTAGTTCTTCTCTGGCGTTGAGGCTGAGTTTTTCCAGCGATTTAGGCTAGTTTCGCTGGCGATCAAGGCTGGATTCTCTCCGTAGATCGCGGCTGGTTCGCGGTTCTTCTCCGGCGATTTTGTGGGTCGCCGTTTGCCGTTTTCTTGGTCGCTGTTTCCAGCGATTTCGGCTTGGTCTCGCCGGTGATTTCGGCTGGGCTCATAGCTGGCGAGCTTGTGGGTAATCTTCGCCGGCGATTCTTGAACTGGTTTACCCAGCGCTGCCGGTTTCTTATCTGGCGAGCTTGTGTTAAATAAAAAAAAAAAATGTAAATAAATAAATAATAATAATAAAATTAAATAAAAAAAAATTAAATAATAAAAAAAAAAAATTTTGAATTGTGGTTTTTTTAAAAAAAAATTGGATTGATGATTTCTTAAAAAAAAAAAAAAACAGTTGAAGTGTTGTTAAAAACAATTGCATTGATAATTTAAAAAAAAAAAAAAAAATTTGAATTGATTTATTTTTAATATAAAAAATAAAAAATAAAAAAATTCAGTAGCATTCCGTCTTACTAGAGACGTTAAACTTAGCTCATTTATTTTATTTATTTTGTAGGTTGTCTATACATATTCTTTTTCTTTCTTAAAAAAAAAAAAACTTAATTTTCTTTCCATTTATTATTATTTGTTTATTATTATGTATATATATATATATATATATATATACATACATTATTTTAGTATATATTTTTCTTTCTAGTTTAGCATATTTATTCGTATTAAAAAAAAAAAAAAAAAAAAAAAACAACATCTGGGAGATCAATCCCATTCTTGAAATAAAAAAAATAAAAATCAAAAATATCAAACATATGTGTTTCCAGTATGCCCTTCTGATTGGTTAGGAATGTTTTCAGATTTTATCATGGGTTTCATCTCATATCTCTTTGCAATGTATTATATATTATTTTGAATTGTATGAATTGCTTATCCCATGTGATATTTGATATGAGTTTGCTAGTATGGTTATACAGATAGGTTTTTGCATCCAAGTTTGGGGGAGACATCTTTCCTACTGGATCATTGCCGGACTTCATAGTCTTTACCATCACGGTATACTCTTTTCATTATTTTTCATTGTTCTCATTGCACATTGAGGACAATGTACAGTTTAAGTTTGGGGGTAAGGTCATCATGATTCATTCTATTTAAGTTAAGCTTTAAATGCATGATGAGATTTGAGATGTGTTTGGCAATGATTTCAAACTTTTGAAGTATAGTTCCTTTGAAAAGCAAGTTGTTAGGGTCTAATACTTCTTGTATGCTCTAGGATGCCATTTAGGGGTAAATTTTTAATTTTTGATATTATGTTTGCTCTTGTGGTACACATCATCTTATTGGTTGAAAATGCTTTGAGAGTTGATTCTAAAATTCTACACTTGCACTTGCGCACACTAGCATTCAATTTGTGGAGTACATGCTTAGTTGATTATTGTCTTGGTTTATCCCAATTGAGCTAGTATACTTTGAAAGCTTTCATTCTTGATAAAATGACCTTGTAAAGAAAAGAAATAAAAGCACTCACCAAAGGTGAGGAATAAAAAATAAATAAAAAAATAAAAACTGCATTCTTTCAACATGTCAACTGATTAAAAAGGAAGACGAGGAAAGAATGTAAGATGTATGATTAGTTTGAGTTCGTAGCCTAGCCATTCCGAGTTATTACGTCCTTAGGAGTGTCTTTACACTTAACGGCCTAAGACTATCTGGTTTGGGAGTCGTTGGCTCAACGCTTGTTACATGGGGTGATTAGAGAGCTTAAGGAACTTGGACATTGCACATGGTTCTTTCAATGTCTTGATGTCTGGTACTATATCTGCATGCTAGTTTGAGGGTAAGGCTATGCCATTACTTTGATTTGCTAGGATAGCAACACATTTTGATGCCGGTTCACTCAAAAGGATGACAGAATTGATTCAATTTGCATGATTAATTGATTGATGTGTGGATGACCATTTTTGCTTACATGATGTTGAAATGTTGATAATAGCTTAGAAATGGCAGAAATTTGCATACTTGAGGTAGTCTACTTTCAACACTTGTTTAATATGTGTCATTGCTTCTCAAGTAAGAAAGAGCTTTTGATGTTTGTGGGTACCATTTTTGGAAACCCTCACGAGACTTCACTCGTCCACTAGGGGTAACCTAGGGGTTTAAAAGGCTTGTTGCATATGCTAAATGCAACCGTGATCCCTACGAAAGTGGTGTTATCTTTATTTGTTTTATTAGTTTATAGTAGTATATATGTTTGTTTCATTTCCATGCTTTAGTTCATTGCTAGGGACTAGCAATATCTAAGTTTGGGGGCGTGATAAGTGCTTAAATGTTGCACATTTCAGTACCTAAGCTAGGGTATTTCAGTCTTTGCATCTATCTTGATTTTCATGTTTTAGTCCTAATTTATGTTTATGTGTATTTCAGGGTGATAAAGTTAAAATGAGCTAAGAACGGTCCATTAAAGCCTTTTTGGAGTCAAGCAAAGATATTCAGAAAAAGTTCAGAAAATGACAAAAAGAGGTCGTAGCCCATTGCTCGTATAGTGTGTTTATTCTTCGAAAGCGGTTAATCTCGGGCCTTTGATGATGTTCCCAAAGATGAAGAAGCAAACCAATTAGCCCGAAGCCAAAATAGAGCTAAATAAGGCTTAAAGGAAATTTCCAACTCTTGGGGGATCGATCCCCCAGGGTGGGGGATCGATCCTCCAGGACTTGGCAACATTACAGATTTTTTTTATTGTTTGGGCTTATTTTGTGAACTATTGGGTTTCAATAGGGTTGTTACTTAAGGCCCAGTGAGCCATTAGATTAGGGTTAGTATTTATTTTATTTAGGTGAATATTATTTTTTGATTAAGTTTTTTTAGTATTCTGTATCGATATTTTTATTCTCTGGAAAAACATGGGAAAGAAGAGAAAAAGCAAGAACAGGCCAGGGTTTTGAGAAGAAGCTCAGAGATGATGAATCCAAGGATGGAGATTATTCTGTCTTCAACTCCATCAACCATGAGTGGCTAATTCTCCTACTTAGGGTTGGATAAACCCTAAGCATGTAACCTATTCTCTCTCTCTTTTCATACTTTTTGGGGATTTATTTATGTAATTGATGTATAGGCTTGAATAACACGATTTAATTCTTTCAATTGTTTATTCATATTAATCTCATGTTGTCTTATGTGTTATTGATGAATAAACAAGCTATACACTTGAATTCCTTGTAAATTGATTCTTGTGATGTCTATGCATGTGGTTAATTAGTTGTAATCGTGTTCAAATTGATGAAAAATTACTTTTATTTGATGAATGGCACTAGATGTTTAGGTTAATTTATTGTCTAATTAGTTTTAAATTCATGTTTAATTAGTTTAATTTAAGATTAATTAATTTAATTGTAATTCAATTATTAGATAAGTAGACCATCCATACTTATGTTTGAATTCTATACTTTTTGTCACAATTGCATTATCTTCTAGATTAATATAAGCTAGAATTGTAACTTGAATTGATGGACCATTCTTTGGATTGGTGAATTGCACTATATTTAGTTTATTTGTCATTAGGTATGCAATTCAAGCTTGAAATTGGTGTTTCATACTTTTCTTTGCAAGTATTAGCTACATTATAATTACATTTAATTATTTCCCCAATTAGTTGAAAGTGAGTGAGTTAAGGAATGTGCTTAATGGTGAATCCTACACCCTAAGTCTCTTTCCAATCTTTTATACTTTACTCTTTATTTGCATTATTAAGTTTAAAATTAGTCTAATCACAAAACCAAACCTTTTTAGCAATCACATAAGCACTAAAGTAGAATTCAATTCTGAAAAACCTATAATTGTTTAGATCTCTTGGGACGATCCTTGCTCACTTCATACTCCATAGTATAAGTGTTTAGTGGTTTTATAAATTTTAAAATATGGTGCCCACTTGACATTATTTCTAAACCTAAAGTGTTGTGCATTATTTTGTGCACACGCTTGGTCGCACCAGGAACGACTTTGGATGTGCTTGAACTTGTAACGACCCGAACCCGTAGGTCTGGACTGTTACACGGGTCCTTCTCCGAAACCCGAGGTCAACTAGGCCAAACTCGTCACTTCTTGCGTCCAACATTGTCATAGGGATCAATTCGGGTTCCAAAATACCCTAAAATACATCCATACAATGGTGGTCAAGCAATGCAGGCCAAAGGGGATGATCAGCCGGCTGATGGGCCTTCACCGGCCGGATGACAAAGCAGGATCAACCGGCTGACCTACGGGGTCGGTCGGTTGAAACGATGGGGCAAAATGCAAGCTCTCGGGACTTTCACTGTGCAAGCATCGGTCGGCTGACGATGGGGGTTCGGTCGGCCGAACCTAGTGTTTCGGTCGGCTGATGGTGAGGATCAGCGGGCCGAAACAAGGCCTTGAACCCTGAAACTCACTAGAATGAACACTGACTGTGTTTACTACCACCCGAACTCACACCAGACCTGTTGTACACTTCATTTCCGAATTCATGGCAACGAAATATGATATTAAGTAATTGAAAGACATTAATGAATTTATCAAAATACAACTTTAATTCCCATTCAAGATGAAATATGTACATAGTCTTAAATTTACATCATTTACAATCTAGTGTCTTAGTCACGATACATGTCCATGGTGTGCAAAAATAAATACACTTTACTATAATTTGAGACTTTGCAAAAAAAATGGGAAATATACAAAAGATGACAAAATAAACCCCTAGTCTTCCTCATGCTTGTGGAAGGTCGGCATCTACGACTTCTTTTTCCGGCCCTGAAAAATGTTAAATGATAGGGTGAGCATAAAGCTCAGTAGGTAATGCCTAAGATACACCTCTTGTAGCCCCGTGAATCCAAACAATGAATAGGACAATAGGGAACGGGGTCATGCTAAATCAGGAAAACACAATATCAATTCTAAGTACAAAACAAATGGATGTTGTGCCATGAATGAAATGCTATGCATGTCACTCCCCATTTTCAGAAAAACATCAATCGCTTTGCAAACTGTTAATATAACCCGTCCTTTGGTGACCCCGCAGCGACACGAAAGAAGGATTGGCTACTGTTCCTGACCCTTGGTACCCCCGCGGCGTCATTTGGGGCCCAGATAGCTCAACCACGCTAAAGCAATCTCCCTAGTTCCCTCTAGGCTATATTAACACACCGGCCCTTTGGTGACTCCGCGGCGACCGGGTTTTCTCAAAACCATTTTATCAAATTTCTTCCCAAAATCCCCTTTTTATTTTCATTTCAAACACTTTGCCCTTTTATTTCATGCCCAATGCTATGAAATGCATGTCACATATTTCTCCAATAATATGAACATAAAGGAAATTCACGCTACACAATTTAACATCCACTTTCATAGCAACTTCTAGAAAATTAGTAAATACCGTAGGCATGTAAATTAACATCTAAGCATGCTTTTCACATAAATTCATCAACACATATAAGCATAGATTTCAAATATAACAAGTATATCATTCTCAAGACAATTAACTCAAAATTAAACATACTTTACACAATTATGGAGAAATAATTCACAAAGGAACAAGAAAAGCATGAATTAGAGACCCCTGCCTCAATCTAAGCCAAAAGCCATAATTTCTTCTCAAACCGTAGGATTTAGAGATCCCTCAAATGATGATCAAATAGAGATTGGCTCCGATCAACTTGTAGATCTCGCCGTGAGCTTCAATTTGCCGCAAATGGCACTTAAAAATACAAAGTATTGAAGAAGAAATCTAAGCTTGAAGTTTTGATTGAAAAAGAAAAAGAAAAAGCAAAGTTAGGGGGTGAGAGAGAGAACCAATGGGAGAGAGAAAAGAGAGAAGAGAAAATGAGGCAAAAATTGCCTCTTGATTCCTTTTTGATAAAGGTGTGGGTCCCACCAAAATATTTTATCTTTTTTATTTATTTTTTTATTTTACACCACACACAACATATATATACACATATAAATTTACTACCACACAAAATGCATTAAATAACATTTATGAAATGATAATGGATCTAACTAAAATACCCGTATGCAACAGTTCCGGTTGCGGGTCCCACACGGGGCCGTCCGGCCCGAAAACTGAAAAATGCCAAAATGATCACCCTTACATTTCAAAGAGTCTAGAACTCAATGAAGTGCCCCAAATAACTTTAGGACACAACCAGCACACTCTGCAATGCTTGGTATGTAAAACGATAAAAGACAAAAATACCCTTGCAACGATAAAAATTCTGAAAAAATGAAAAATGCCAAAAATTAGAAATATCACAATTTACCCTTCTTAAAGAGATTTCGTCCTCGAAATCTACCCCCCTTATGAAGAAGGCCCACAGCCACACACTTTCTGAGAACACCTCGCAAAACCCCAAAACCATGAACTCACCAACATTATTGACTTTGACACCGGACGTCACCAGGCAATCACACACCATTGCCACTAAAACCCAATACAGGTACTCATCTCTCATTTCATCATAACATAAGACCAACAAAGCTCTACACTTGACTCAAAACGAACATCAGTCTACTCCACACATTCACAAAAGACTCCAAAGCCCGAGACAAGAACAGTCACCATACCACCAAGAAGATAACATTTAACCTCAACACATCCTTTAAAAGACACACTAAACCTCAAACAAGGAATCCTGTCCATCTCTCAATCAATCTCAATTCTAATCTACACATCTTTGACAGACCAAACACTTGATATCTAATACGTAGCCACACCACCACATAACCGTACCAACGACTACTAATCACACTATATGATAATCATTACTCTTAACAACTTCATAATGATTAAATAATGAATCTCCCAATGACTGCATAAACATTAGTCACCGAAACAATAAAGCGCATTATCCCGTACTCAGGATACAATTCCTCAAAGCAAGATCTTTAATAATCAATGATTGTACCACAAACCCTTTTTATCAAATACTTGGTCTTACTTAGCACACCTTATCACCCGAGACAAACCACCTGAATCCACACCAACACACTAACACACACCATATACCATACTTTCACTATTCGTGACAACTCAAAACAATCATTGACCTTTGACCCAACATCGTGCTAAAAAGGGATTGATTCAGGAGAAATGGTTAGCCAGGCCATTCTCATCCTTGAGCTGGTCTCAGCACAGACATCGTTCTTGTCCTCAGGTCCACACCTCAAATACAATCTTACACAGTCCATAAAACAACAATGAGATCCACTCAATATCCATCTATCACTATATGTAACCTCAACAACTAAGCAATCACATACCAGCCCTAAGAATCTCAGTCATGCCTTAATCACACAATCATAACAAGTTAAAAGCAACATGACACCAAATGTCACAACCATCAACCAGTACAAAAGATCTTTAATTGCCTCATAACACCCACACCAGATAAACGACTTCACCGCATCATTTGATTCAATTCTTACCTCTTTAGAACACACCATATACCTGTTTCATGGCTGAAACCTCAAAACAAAAGTCAATCACTCCTATTATTCCTCAATGAAATCACACATTCTCTCTCTCTAGCTGCTTAGCACTCAAACAATACCAACACTTGTCCTCAAGACACTGCTCAATTCAGATATCAATAAAAGTATTCGGATATACAACCCATATCACGTCACCTAGTTATCTTCAAACTACCGTTCATAACACATTCCCTAGCCTTCACTGATAGTATCATACACCGGAAATAAAATCCATATTTGGCAACCCGTGCCTCTCATTCCACTAGTCAAAACCATTCTCAGAACAAGCACTTACAAAACTCAAGACTCCACCTCCCTCCATTGGAGTGAGTCATCCTATACAACCAAACCTTACTGGTGAACTCTAACAACATAACAAACCACACACAGGTCCATCCACCCACGAACGCGCACAACTCCTCACCAGAGAACAAGACTCACGGCAATGACGTCCTTGCTATGACTAGAACAATGAAAAGGGTAACAAACCCCGCTCTCAGAAGAGACCAACGACTCACACCTGAGTGTACCCGACCACCTGTCACACGCTATTCATCAATCGTCCAACCATGGACACCTAATCTCTCCTGATATGAATTGAACTCCTTATACACAAGGAAAATAACCAACTTAGAAACACATACGAGACCACGAACACCGATCTAAGCGACCTCGCCACTAACGGACCGTCCTATACAATCAACACAGAAACCTCGCACGTATTTCTCCGCAAGATTATGCTAACCGAAACCAATCAGATAAAAGCACCAACACCCTCAACGTACTAACACTAGGAACCATCACTGCACGTTGGACACCGCGTCCCATCCTTCCAAATAATCTCTCAATGAGAAACTCTATGAAATACAATGACACGTGATCCCCTATTCCAACTCTACCTTTTAAAGGCGACACTGCCTCAAACACTGTGTACACAAAACCTATGACCTCAATCACAACGACCCACTGGCTCGTCAAAAGAAAATGGTGCCTATCTGGCAATATCGTCCTCACTAACCCCAATAACCATACCATTCACAATCGCCTTAACTGATATACAATCCATCACCTACCGGATAACACACAACAAACAACTCGTAATTTCCAAACTGCAGTTGGATCACACTTTAAACCCCTCTGCTCATTAGCACTAAGTATCACACTATAACACCATAACACCTCTACTGCCACTCATTCCAACCACAGTTCTATCCTATCATCCCACCGGACAATCAAGCCACTACCAAACAATCCTTCTTCCAACATCCTTAAGGCAACACCATCATAACAAGAAAATAACCATTCCTCTAGATACTTCCCCCATAACAACCACTATTTACCACTAGGGAAGAACCTCCATACGGCAACGTCGTGCCGACAAATCCTCAAAATAAAAATGAGCATAAAAAAAAAAATCCAAAATGCTCAACACCCAACTGTCTCTGTAAAACCATCAACGATGCAATCAATCACCACTTTCTTCCCGAATACTAAGGTCACCCTAAAACTAACTTATTTTCCAATACAAGAACCTCAAGTACTAATAACCCCATGATCATCCTTCCTAAAATAACTACATAACTCCAATCCCCTGGAAACAATGAGCCTCCATTAATCAGCCGCTCATTCAAAAGTGATACCAACCCGACACGAAACACACGCATTACTCATGATACCTGACACCATAGTCAACAACCCGTTACAAGAAAATAAGTGATGAGAGCTAAAAAGTGAGCATTTAAACCCCTTAAGATTGAGTATTCTAGGACTTTTATCTATATTATTTTTCCATTTTAGACTAATTTCGTGTTGTTTCCCTTTTTAGGTCAATAAAGTTAAAACGAGCTAAAAAAGGTTTCTTAAGGCCTTTTTGGAATCAAACTAAGTCTTGGTGAGAATCTGGAGCAAAAGGAGGCTGATCTGGAGCAAAAAGAGGTTGATGCTGAAAAACTGCCAAGTGAGATCGATCAGAGATCGATCCAACCAACTCTGATCGATCGAAGAAAAGTTAGATCGATCGAAAATGTGTTGGTAGCGAGCTGTCTTATTCCTGCGCGCCCAAACTCCACCTACCACATAGTACGGGATTAGATATTTTTGGGGCTATATTTCTGACTTAATGGCTAAGAAAAGGACTTTGTATTTAAAAGGGAATTGAACCATTTTGTAAAAGAGCTTTTTCATCATTTTATTTTTACATTGTAATTTTTACTTTCTCTCTCTAGAAAGTTAGAGATTAGGGTTAGAAGAAAAGAAGGAAGTGGAGGTACATCTCAAGGACCCATCTCTAGATCCACACACACACACTCTCTAAAGCTTCAAAGAAGAAGAAGATGAAGAAGAAGATGGAGCCATGTTTGGAGCTTACCCTTGAGGGTTCCAAGATCACACCCACCTCCTCCATGATTGGCTAGACTTCTCCTTAGGGTTTGGACGAGCCCCAAGTTTGTAATCTAAACCTCTATCTCTTTTATACTTTTTGGGGAATAATATCTTGTGATTTGTGTTCTAGCCTTGTGAATTTAATGAATCTTGGTATATTTCTATGATTTCTATGGTTTAATTTTTCCTATTAATTCTCTAGTTTATTTATATGTCTATGTGTGATTAAATTGGGAATTATGTCTCACATGATTCATATGGTTTAATTCTTCTTATTGATTCTCTTTGTGATTACATGTTGTCTTATGTGTGATTATTTGGGAATTGATCTCTACACTAGTTTTTCTATATTAATTGCATGTCTATGTGTGGTTGATTGAGAATCTAGTGATGGCTAGACATGGTTTTTATTAGATGGGTTTGTCAATTAATTTGATGGATTATTCTTATGCTTGATGGGTTGTTCTACAATTTAATTCATGCTTGTAGGTAGGTAGGTAGACAATCTATACTTGATTTGATATTCCATGTCTTATTATTGCAAATTCCATGATTCTCTAGATTGATGTGTGGTACAATTGTTACTAATTTGATGGGTCATGCTTAGAATTGATGGGTTGTGTTACACTTAGTTTATTTGTCGGTTAGGTAGACAATTCATTCTTTAATTTGATGGTCCATGCTTAATATTGCAATTGGTAGTTGTATTTTGTTCACAAGAATATTTTCCCTAAATTAGTTGAAAGTGTGTGGTTTGGTGAACAAGCTTGGTGGCAATTCCAATGGACCCCAAGACCTCTCTTTATATCTCTTGAATCCCTATCTCTCACTAGTTTATTTTAATTGTATTTTAATTAATTAAATTTTAGTATACTCAAACAATCAATCTCTCATTTGCAATCTTGTGATCCACTAGAGTCGAAGTTAAATTCCAACACGTATATGATCGACGGATCGATTACAATTATAAATCAACCTGTTTTGCAATAACACAAATCACTGTAAAATAGGGCTATTAGTCGGGTAAGTCGAACCACTGGGACTGCTAGTTTATGGCAACCTAGGTGTCTAGAATCAATTTTTAGGATGATGAAGGGGGTAATAAGGAATTCTGAATTTGTCACTTAAACTACAAATTGAGAGATGCATAAAATAGTAAATTACAAGGAATTTGGAAAGAAAAGATCTAGATAGAGAAAACTAGGGAAGTGAATCCACTCCAACCTTTTACACATGCTAAGAATATGATTGATTTGGGGAATTAATATATACATGTGACCATGATACATAGCAACACATGGTTACTACAATATCTTCAAGAAATTTAAATAATCACAAGGTAAGAATAACCTATCAAAGCTTCACATACTTGAGTTACCTAGACTATGGTATAACCTTAGACATGCTCACTAAGTTAGAGATTATCAAACCCTAGATTAAATGGTAAAAGCACATGGAATCAAGATACAAGATTAACCCATCAAAAAGATGTCTTAAGCTATGGATTAACAAATTTCTCAAAAACCATGCTAATAAAACCATTCTATAATCTTGGTTCCATTGCCACTATGAAACCACTAGTTATACAACCATGAGAATAAATAATCTAGAACAAGAACATTTAATTCAATATGATCATTTATACATAAAAACATCTATTACAAAGTGTAATATACTCTAGATTATGAAACTTGGCCATATATACATTTCATTCCCCAAAATAAATTAAAAATTAAACATGCTTACAGGAAAGGGTTTCATCACCTCCCTAGATGAAGGTTTAGTTACCCATAAATGTTATAAGAAATGAAGAGGAAGAAGAAGATCCCTCTATTGCTACACCTTGCTCCAAGAACCTTTCTCTCTCTAGTTCTCTCAATATCTAATATGAGATCCCCCAAAATTGAGATGAGATAGCCCTCTTATCATTCAAAACCTACTTCCCATCCTCCCAATCCCGAGCTCCCTCCTTTGCCTCAAGCTAAGCCACACAAAATAAAGATAAGGAGACAAAAATGCTGAAAAACAGGAGCAGTTGAACTGCCTGCAGAAGGTCCGCGGGGCCCGCGAGGCGCCGGCGGGCGCTCGCGGAGGCTTGGCTTCGAGGGGATGCTACTGGAGTGAATGGCGGACGCCAGCGGTGGCGCAGTGGGTGCCCACGGAGGGCTGCGGAGGCTTCTGCAGGGGCTTCTGTAAGGCTCTGCGAAAGAGGCCAGAGAGTTAAGGGGTTCGGCAGGCGCCCGCCGGAGCTTGCCTTTGCAACATTATCAAGGCTTCTTGCAAGCCTTCTTCAAGCCGGACCGTGGACGCACTTCCACGACGAACACTCAGTCATGACTTCACAAAATGACAACAGAAGAAGTCAGGTCCAAAAGATGACTCCGCGGCACGGCGCACGTATTTCAACACAATTGATGCTAAATCCGCTTCTTTGATCAAATTCAGGGAGACTGACCTGAAACATGACAAAAGTGCAAAAATGAATTAAAACTGTACATTATATTCCATTAACAGACTTAACTAATGCAAGAAAGGGCGCTTGAATATGCAATATTCGGCGTTTATCAGTATAATCCCTTGGGACGATCCCTACTCACTCTTGCTACGTTAGTAGTAGTGGTGGTAGTGATTTTTATAAATTTAAACTTGACCTAAAAGGCTTTTCTTGAACCGCACATTCACTACATTATTTTGGTGTATACAAACGGCCTCGTCAAATTTTGGTACCGTTGCCGGGGATTAACGGTTTTGTTGGAATTAAACTAGACAATAGTGTTCATTTGATTGCTTCTATTTTTATTTTATTTTCCAGTATATTTTTTTCTTACTCTTGATGTTATTTGTTCAATTAGGTACTTGACTACAAGGAAGACAAACTTTGGAACTTGAAGCAATTGTTGGAGCTTAAAGCTAAAATAAAATGTGAAGTTGCTTAAGGACCTTTGTGAGCAATTCTTGGAACTCTTGTATTTTAATTGTGCACTTCTTTGCATGCTTGTGATAGCCCTTGTTGAGGCTCATTATATTGCTTAAATTTTTGTCTAAGCGTCGGCCGTGTGGAGGCCATTATTTGTTGCATTTAGATTTTGAATGTGTATGGAGCCATTGTTTGATCCAAGTTTGGGGGAAAATTACTTCCCTTCACCTTATGTCCTTACACCATATTTTAATCCTTATGAGATTGAGTCCAATTCATTTCAACATGCATCATCTTAATATGGACTTGATCACTTTTTTGATCCTCCTTATGACTATTACCCTCCACTACCATTTTATGAAAAACTACCTCCATCACCTTATTCACCCGAGTTCCAAGAAAAAGTGTTAGCTCTACTTGATAGGCTTAATTCATAAACTCAAGATATTAATTCACATTCTTAAATTTTAGTCAAGCTTGAAGCTCAAGTTGAGCAAATTGCAAGTACTCTTTCTCGTCAAGAGGAGGAGGAAGAGGCAAATGAAAAAATGGCAAGAACTTCAATGTATATAGATAAGGATGATGAGAGTAAAGAGGAGGATGAAACAAGTGAGCTAATGCCTAGTACTCTATCTTATATAGAGGAGAAAGTGGCAAGTGAGTTAATGGCTAATCCAATAGAGCATAACATGATTAATGAGGACTTTCCTTGTTTTGATCATGATTTTATCCTGGCCATTGCTACTTTAGAGAGTGAGGAGATGTTGACCACTATAGAGGTAGGAGAAAAGTAGGAGGAACTTATTGAAGATGGCCTTCCTTCTATTCGCTCCAAGGACCCTCTTGAGGAGTGCCTTTTGCAAATGTATGAAAGATGTGGTTTTGACATAGAAAGCTCCATAAATGAAGTCAACTCTCTAATGGACTCCGTGGCTATTTTAGAGGGTGTAGAGATGGTTATTTTTGAGGAAGAGAAGAGGGATGAAGAGAAGGTGTTTCTTGATATTCCAAATGAGTCTTTGAAAGACAATGCCTCTCCAATTATCAAAGTGAATGATCATTTGAATATGTTTCAAGAACACAATAAAGAGGCAAGCCTAACCATGATTGATTTTGTTTTTGTCATGACCCGGAAATTTTCCGTTTAATTTTCCTTTCTGCACTCTATTTCTTGTCGCTTAGTGTCATCATGAGTGCTTGAAAATGATTTCTGAGACTCTTTTCCATGGATTGACAACTTCCTTTAAGGACCGAGTCATTTCCACATTTTTCGTTTTTCGACACTATACACTATTTCGTCCTTTTCCCTATCCTGTCTTTTCCCCGTTTGTCAGTTTTTGGCAAAACCTCACTTTTCATGCTCAGAGTTGATTTCTGACTTCACGTACCTTCATCTTGAGTGGTTTCCACGAAATACGTATCTTTACTCTTGCAAGAAAGTACTCTGGTTGCTCTTGGTGTCCATAGGGGCATGGATGCACAACTCTTTAGAATCTTTTTCTTTTCTTGGGGTGTTTTTCATAAATATCTTTTGAAGATATTTTATTTCAAGGGTATCAATGAAAATATCTTTTGGAAGATATTTTCATTCTGGGGCAGTTTTGTAGTTAACACTTTTTGTAGGGGCCATTGTGCAATTAACGAAAGTTATTGCAAAATACCTTGTCTGGAGCCTGGATCCTCGTACAGGATTCATTTTAACGTTTCATCGAGTCGTGTACTCATAGAATTTCCTTCTGGTCATTTTCCTCTAGTTTCAGGGTTTTTGGACCTGGTTGTCGCCGAACTTGTTCGGGGCATATCTCTCTGCTCGGGACTCGATTTTTGACGTTGTTTCTTTCGTTGTTCATATTTTATCATTATGAATCTTTTTTGTTCATAGAGTTTTGACGTTTGAGTGCGTCTGCTCAAAATCCACTTTTCCGGACCCGCCGGGGCCCTTTCAGGGCACTTTTTGAGATTTTCTATAAATAGGGGGTCTTAAGAAGAAAAGTTAGATTTTCTTCTCTCTCTCATCTCTCTTGGCCGGCAGCCATGGCTGCCAAGGGGCTGCCATGCTTTTTCTTCATTTTTCGGCCACTTCCCTCGAGTGAAAACTCTTCGGCCTTAACGTTTAATGCTTCTCTTGACGACGCGCACCTTTTGCCTTTATTAGAACCCGTTTCTGACCATTTTTTGAGTTCGGGTTTGAGGTCAAGTTGTGATTTTCATAGGTCCTCTTTGGAGTTTAATGTTCACAGTGTTGTCCCCGACAAAACCTCTCGGTATCGTCGAATTCGGAGCCGTTTCGTTTTGATGGCTTTTGAGATTTTCATCTCAAATTGAGGTAGGGGATGTCCTAGGTTAAATTCTTGTTATATAGCATGATATTGATGCTTATACAACTTGATCAAATGCTTAAATATGAAATCTAGAGATTTTATTATTTAATTTTCTTATATTGGATTTGATTTTCCCGGTTGCTCATAACTTGTTTTGAACATGTTGCATGGTATTATATTACTCCATAATATGGTCATTGACATATATTAAATTGAGTATATTTGAATAAGTATTAAAGATTTTATTTAATATTTATCTTGAATGAAAGATTAATTCGCATGGCCTTAACTAGCTTGAAACCAATATGTGTTAGTATATTATGTTAGGCTGTAATATACTCTTCAACATAGGTAAATTTGAGAGTAATCGGAGATGTTTTAAAATCTAGTATTTATTAATTAATTTGATTAATTAATTTACTCCGGATGTACTATTCACCCCATTGGAATTCCAACTTGACATTCTTGATATGCATGCTATATGGTTTCACATATATTAAATCTAGAATATTTGATTAGGTTTTGAAACCTTTCATTTATTTATTTTCTAGTATTAAAGTTTAATACTCGTGGTCTTCTCTTGCATGTAATTCACTTGTAGCATACTTTTAAATCAAGTCTTGACATGTCGTATAACATACATTAAATTGAAATCATTTGGATAAATTTCAAAAACTAGAGATTTTAATTAAATGAATTAATTAAAATCCATTCAATGGTTCTGTGAGCATGTTTAAGTCTCTAACTTGTTTTTCATGATTTTCTTGACAAGTTCCTTCACGTGTATCAATTCGAGAATAAACGGATAAGTTTTAAAATTTATATCAAATCAATTCCTTTGTATGAAACTTAACTCACATGGTGGTGTTTTGCATGAAAAGAACATGTAACTTGATATTGAACTTGTCCATGACATGATCCTTGACTTGCCTTGTAATCTTGATAATTTAATCCCTTGAGTAGATTAAATTCCTTTCTATGCTTCCATCGAGTTAATCATGCCTTGTTATTGAATTCTTGTTAAACTTGTGAATTTGATTTGAATTCCATGAACCCTATTCTTTTTATCAAGCATCGTGACCTCTTGTATCTAGGTTTCATTAATGTACTTAATGAACATGCACCTTTGTCTTGGAATGATTTAATTACTCATGTATTGCTTAGTAATTTCTTGAATCATGTATCTTATACTTATGGTATATTTACTTCAATGAACTCCATGCGCTATATATCTTGGTTGTTGTCTATATAGTTGCACATTATGATTTCTTGACATTTCACATGCCATTATAGTTGATGAACTTAGGGTATAACTTGTATGTTCCAAAATCTTGGTTGTGCATGAAACGTGGTTAATGCATTTATTGTATTTGATACAATCTTGACTTGCACAACTTGTTGATTTTGGGACTTGGGATATCAATCAAGAATTGACATGGCTAGGACTTGGTTCTAGTACGGGGGAATATCCTCCTACAACTATAGTGCGCACTAGGGGAAAGGTACCCATGGGTTAGTAGCCCTAAAGTGATATCAAGAGTACGGTTTTAATCCGGGCGATATCCGAGTTTCCACATTGTTTGATTTCACTCTTTAAATTTCAAGTTGCTATTCCTTGAAGATTTAAAACTTGTCGTATTATGTAAAATGCTCCAATCTTGTCATTTGCATAGATATTATGCCTCATTCGTGATTTCAAGTATACTTCTTGCCATGTTAATTGCATTGATAATGTAATTATTGTTAATTTATATCCAAGTATACTTATTATCGTGTTATATGGAATATTCCATCCTTGTTTACTTGCATAGATATTATGCCTTGTCCATGATTTTGTGTACCACTTCATGACGTGTCAATTGGTATGTTCCAATCATGTAAATTGCATTGATAATGTGATCCTTGCATTCCATTGTTTTCTTATCCTGTTGTATGGATTCTTCCTAACCTTGTTCAATTGCATAGATAATGTGATTCATGGTAAATTGAAAACTTGTCGTGCTAATTGGATTATTCCAAATCTTGCTTAATTGCATTGATAATGTAATTCTTGTTAACTTGTATTCAAGCATCCATTTTAACGTGTTCTTTGGATTATCCCAATCTTGACCTGTTTCATATATGTATATATATATCATGATCCTTATTGCTTATGATCTAGGGTAGCATAGGATGATCCCTAGGTCTCATTGTGACATAGACGTTAGGTGGTATGAACCCCTTTAACATATTTCACCTTAAGGTGATAAAATTATAAAATTCTAGGTCGATGCATGCTCATCTCCTACGAGTAGCTTTATGTTGCTCACCCCTACGTTACTGGGGTATATTTCAGGTACAGGATTTAAGACTTGCAGACTTCATTTGCTTGGATGATTGTAGCTTCTCATGACAAAACTTGTATTCTTGATTCTATGTATGTAAAGTGTACACAAGTACACTCTTTTTAATGTATTTGATATGTATGACATGAGGCTAAGGGCCACAAACCATAAAGTTCAAGTGTATGTATTTTAACTTCAAATTTTGTTTTGAAATGTAAACTTTTCCAACCTTGAGGTTTGACATGTGAAATTTTGTAAACGGAGTGTAATGAGGCCATAGGCCATTGTAACATGTTTAATTATCCATACTACACTTGCGTGCATGTTCACATCATCACACACTTGCATATTATGTGAATTGAACATGCCATGGGGGATTCCAAGTAGACTTTCAGCCTTGAGTGCATAACATGAAATTTTTGCACTTTCTCGAGTCATTTCGGTCAACCGAAGCCTTTTGGTTTTTTTATTGAACTTCAAAACATGCATTCCAGAAGCCTTTTTCACTGTTCATGCCTATTTCGGTCGACCGATGGTTCATTTCGGTCTACCGATACAACTAAGCCTTGAAAACATGTTTTAGCAGAAAATTGGTCCATTTCGATCGTCCGATGGGTTATTTCGGTCGACCGAAATAGCTAGATCCCGAGACTAGCCTCTGTTGAGTTTTAGCACTGAATTTCCAACTTCGAATGGCCATAACTTCTTCGTTTCTAACCCAAATAGGGTGATTATTGAGCCTAAATTCATGAGATTGAAGTCAGATTTCCAATGACACCAACCATGCATTCAAAATCCAATTGTGGTGAAAGTTATTCATGTTTTAGTGAGAGGGTGTCAGTTTTTATTTAAACCGGGAAGGGGCATTTTGTGGGATTCTTGTCCAATATTCTTGGAACTCCTTGGAATGTTGGGAAATGATTGGTTTAGGTTGTGTGGACCTTATTTGACTTGTTTAGAGTCAAATCTCCCTTCACATTCGCAAATTAACCATTTTGCCCTTGATTAATGGGTTTTGCTCGTTTTTCTTCATCTCATCGTTTCTCCTTCGTTCGGACTCCGAATCGTGCGATTCTTAAGTCCATCATGATTTGTTTTTCGTTGTCTTTTCAGTGGTGTGCTTGGTGGCACTTGAATCCATATCTTCAGAATTGACTACGTTGCTCCTAGGGACTTAACTGTTATTTTTCCAATCTCTTGCCTTTGCATTCTATTCCTTTGGATTCCATGACCTCATGGAAGGTCATCTTAGAGTCTTAGAGGTGTGTTATGCCTTGAGAGACCATTGTTTTGTTTCTTACTTCCGCATCTGGATCCGTTATCGGGTTAATCTTCGATTCATCGCTGACCCACTGGGTTAAATAAAAATCCGGGTCACGACAGTTTTCAAGACCGTGGATGAAAGGAACGAAATCATCTCTTTCATTTCTTTTCAAGTCATTCTTTTGGAGGATGATTTCATTGTCATTAGTGGGACATTAAATGAGAAAAGTGAAAAGAGGATCAATAAGGATGTTTCATATCCGGTTTTTGATTCTTTTGATTAGTGAGTTGACCCAACGTCTTACTAGAGACGTTAAACACTAGCATTTTTTAGAGTTTTCAACTCTATTCCTCTCCTATTTCTTTTTATCTTTCACTTCTTGCGGCGTCTAGATATATTCCATTGAGCTTCATTGAGGATTTCATGTATGTTAGGCATAAACACTAGTTTTTCGTAGAGTTTCAAAACTCTATTCCTCCCTCATTTCTTTTTATTTTTCATTCTTGTGTACATTCTTCCATCCATTTTTCAATCTCTATTCTTGTTACCTTTATTGGGGCTTAGCATAGGATTTTTTGCACTTTTAGCTCAAAATTAGGCATTTAGTGCATGTTCGATCGATCACAAGAGATATTCGATCGATCAAACATCATCTCTGCATATTTTCATCTCTCTGTTCCATCGTTCGAAGATTCTCTGCATATTTTAGGTCTCTGTGTATCGTTCGAACTTTCTGTTCAATCGATCCAAGTACTCTTCGATCGATCTGGTTGTCCCTGTGATCGATCTCACTTCTATACTTAGAAAAATTTTCAAAGCTTTACAAATTTCATACTCTTTGTCCCATCGTGAGAGCATAGATCGATCATGGTATAATCGATCCAAGTCCGGATCGATCACAGCTTTGCCCCTTTGACTTTTTGACTCTTTCTTCTTTCTATTTTTATTTTATTTTATTTTTCATTTTATTTTACTTTTGTCATTTTCTTTTATTTTATTTAGTTATTTTTCTCTTGAAAAAAAAAATTATTTCTTTGCATTCTTTATTTCCTTGCATTTTTACTTTTTGCATTTTTATTTACTTATCTTTTTATTTTTGTTCGTGTACAGATTTGTTTTTTTCAAAAAAAAAAAAAAAAAACAACCAAAAACAGTTTTTTAAAGTAGCATTCCGTCTTGCTAGAGACGTTAAACTTAGCACCCACATGACACATTGTGTCTTTTATCTTTTGTATCATACATGCTCATTTTCATTTTTATTTCTTTATCTTTCTTGCATTTTGTTTTATTATACATACTTTTATAAAAAGAAAAATAAAAAAAAAAACTTTTCAACATTGTGCGCTTTTGTGTAGTCATGCATACTTTATGCTTTAGTTAGGGCTTGATCTCATATCTCTCTTTCATCTTGTATTATATTGCCTTAGAATGCATGATTTGATTATTCTTATCACATTTGAAATTTGATGTGAGTTTGCTATTGTGGTTATTTAAATAGGTTGTTGATTCCAAGTTTGGGGGAGACCTTTTTCATATTGGATCATTGCCGGGCTTCATGCTTTCGCCACCACGGTATACTCTTTCCATCTTTTCCATTGTTCTCATTGCACATTGAGGACGATGTGCGGTTTAAGTTTGGGGGTAAAGTGTCTTTGTTGCATTCTACATAAGTTTGAGACTTTAAATGCATGATTGAGATGTGAAATCCATGTTAGCTATGATTTTGATCTTTTGAGGACTATATTGCTTAAAATTTAAAAATTGATTGACTTGAGAGTCCAATACTCTTTGTATGCCTTGTGGATGCCATTTAGGAGTAAATTTTTCGAAAGATTGATATCTTGCTTGTACTTGTGTTCCATATCATCTTGATTTTGTGATTATTTAGAGATTCACTATGGGATTCTACACTAGCACAGGCACACACTAGGATTCATTTGTGGGGTACATGCTTTGCTGATTATTGAATTCGTTATATCCCATTTAAGCTAGTAGTGCATTGAAAGCTTTCATTCTTGATAAAGGTGAATAACAAACCCTTTTCATTGAGTAGCCGGGATTCTAGCCTCATCAAACACTGAATTTCTCGCGCCGAAAGGTGGAGGGCCCAAACTCTAGGTTAATAATTGAACTTCTAAAAAAAAGAAAAAGTTGTAAAAGTAATAAAAAAAGTGAGGACTTTTCCCAAAAGGTGAGAAGTGGAAAATGATTAGATGGAAGTTGTTTTGATTTATAGCCTAGTTGATTTGAGCTTGTAAGTCCTTAGGGGTGTTTTAACACCTAATGTCCTAAAGCCGTCTGGTTTGGGAGTCATTAACCTAACGCTCGACTTCATGGATCGCTAGAAAGCTTAATAGATCAACACATTGCACCATGCTTCCATCTTTGATCCTTAGGGATAGAAAAAAAAAATAAAGTGAAAAGAATAAGCGCACCTAGATCAATAAAGCTTTAATAAAAGGTCCACTCTTTGTCTTGATGATCGGTACTAGATTTGTGTGCTAGTTTGAGGGTAAGGATGTGATCATTTCTTTAGTTGGCTAAGATAGCAACATACTTGATGCCGGTCCACTCAAAAAGGATTATAGAGTTGTTTTGATTTGCATGATCATTTTCTTGATGTGTGGAGGACCATACTTGCTTGTTTGATGTTGAGATTTTGGGTAATAGCTTGGAAATGGTTGAAAAATTGCAAACTTGAGGTAGTTTTCTCCAAATACTTGTTTGCAATATTGGTGCCTCTTTTGTGAGAATGAGCTTAATGTTTGTGGGTGTCATTTCTGAAAACCCTCACGAGACTTCACTCATCCACTAGGGGTAACCTAGGGGTTTAAAAGGCTTGTTGCATGTGCTAAATGCAATCGTGTTTCCTACGAAAGTGGCGTTATCCATTTATTGCTTTCTAGTTCATAATTGTTTAGTTGTTCATTTCATTCCTTTACTTTGTAGTTCATTACTAGGGACTAGTAATATTTAAGTTTGGGGGTGTGATGAGCGCTGAAAAGTGCACATTTAAACCCCTTAAGCTTGAGTATTCTAGAACCTTTATCTATCTTATTTTCTCATTTTAGACTAATTTCGTGTTATTTCCCTTTTTAGGTCAATAAAGTTACAACGAGCTAAAAATGGTTTCTTAAGGCCTTTTTGGAGTCAAACTAAGTCTTGGTGAGAATCTGGAGCAAAAGGAGGCTGATCTGGAGCAAAAAGAGGTTGATGCTGAAAAACTGCCAAGTGAGATCGATCAGAGACTGATCCAACCAACTCTGATCGATTGAAGAAAGTTAGATCGATCGAAAATGTGTTGGTAGCGAGCTGTCTTATTCCCGCACGCCCAAACTCCACCTACCACATAGCATGGGATTAAATATTTTTGGGGCTATATTTCTGACTTAATGGCTAAGAAAAGGACCTTGTATTTAAAAGAGAATTGAACCATTTTGTAAAAGAGCTTTTTCATCATTTTATTTTTACATTGTAATTTTTACTTTCTCTCTCTAGAAAGTTAGAGATTAAGGTTAGAAGAAAAGAGGGAAGTGGAGGCACATCTCAAGGACCCATCTCTAGATCCACACACTCTCTCTCTTTAAAGCTTCAAAGAAGAAGAAGAAGATGAAGAAGAAGATGGAGCCATGTTTAGAGCTTGCCCTTGAGGGTTCCAAGATCACACCCACCTCCTCCATGATTGGCTAGACTTCTCCTTAGGGTTTGGATGAGCCCCAAGTTTGTAATCTAAACCTCTATCTCTTTTATACTTTTTAGGGAATAATATCTTGTGATTTGTGTTCTAGCCTTGTGAATTTAATGAATCTTGGTATATTTCTATGATTTCTATAGTTTAATTTTTCCTATTAATTCTCTAGTTTATTTACATGTCTATGTGTGATTAAATTGGGAATTATGTCTCACATGATTCATATGGTTTAATTCTTCTTATTGATTCTCTTTGTGATTACATGTTGTCTTATGTGTGATTATTTGGGAATTGATCTCTACACTATTTTTTCTATATTAATTGCATGTCTATGTGTGGTTGATTGAGAATCTAGTGGTGGCTGGACATGGTTTTTATTAGATGGGTTTGTCAATTAATTTGATAGATTATTCTTATGCTTGATGGGTTGTTCTACAATTTAATTCATGCTTGTAGGTAGGTAGGTAGACAATCTATACTTGATTTGATATTCCATGTCTTATTATTGCAAATTCCATGATTCTCTAGATTGATGTGTGGTACAATTGTTACTAATTTTGATGGGTCATGGTTAGAATTGATGGGTTGTGTTACACTTAATTTATTTGTCGGTTAGGTAGACAATTCATTCTTTAATTTGATAATCCATGCTTAATATTGCAATTGGTAGTCGCATTTTGTTTACAAGAATATTTTCCCCAAATTAGTTGAAAGTGTGTGGTTTGGTGAACAAGCTTGGTGGCAATTCCAATGGACCCCAAGACCTCTCTTCATATCTCTTAAATCCCTATCTCTCACTTGTTTATTTTAATTATATTTTAATTAATTGAATTTTAATATAATCAAACAATCAATCTCTCCTTTGCAATCTTGTGATCCACTAGAGTCGAAGTTAAATTCCAACACGTATAATCCCTTGGGACGATTCCTACTCACTCTTGCTACATTAATAGTAGTAGTGGTAGTGATTTTCATAAATTTAAACTTGACCTAAAAGGCTTTTCTTGAACCGCACATTTACTACATTATTTTGGTGTATACAAGCGGCCTCGTCAATAAGAATCCTACACGGCAACGCTACAGGAACAGTCCCTAAGAGGGATAACAGACACCACGCCAAACGGTCAACCACACAAACTACACTCTACGACAACTATAAAACAATGGTCTCTCATTGGTATCTAACTGGACACTCAAGTCATACCTACAACTGACCTATCCGACCAAACACAAGGGTATACAACTCCTACACCCCTAACACTATCATTTTCGAACCAATCGCTACGACTACCATACAACTCAATGGAATGTCCACATCGATTTCATCTGAGTTGTGTGCCCGCAGCTAGCACAGTGTGGTAGCCTTCTGGTGCCACCTGCACACGCTCACGCACACTAGCCCACAGGGCCACAAAACAAAGAAATCAAATAGAACAGGCCACCAAGCCCAAGAGGTCACTCCTCATCCTGGCTCAACACAATCTGTGACCAACACTCTATGGTCACCAAACAACATCGCATTAAGCTTCTGCCTTCCTCACTGGAAATCAAAACAAAAGGTGCAACCTACTCATCTCGTCACCAACTCAAAGTCAACCTCAACTCTTACTCCCAAAACGGCAATTTAAGAGACAAACTCTCAACCTTAACATCAGTGAACTTCTAAATAAAAATCTAAATACAAACCTTGCTCAACCTGTACAACACTTGAACCTTATAAGTCAAACACTATATACCACCTCACGTACTATGACATCTAATCAACTTTGTTTACATGATAGGATCCCATGAGTCACACACCATACCCTACTAACCCATTATCCTAAGAATCCACTCACTACACTGAGAAAACACAACATAAACTCTCGCCCGTGCAAGAAAATGAGAACTTCCGTCCCGGAAGACACCTAAGATCAAACCCTTCCACCGTTACCAGTTTCTAGGGAAAATACCCCTAATGGAACAACGCATTCAAATCAAACCGGACTCAAAAGATAGTGATATTCATATCACCCATGCTCACAACACCGATACCTTTTCCAGTCGTAGCTGACAACTCGCAGAACTAATACAACATAAAAACATGCCTGCTAAACAATTATACACTGAAAACATAACATTTACTCATGAATCATTTAAGTCAGTGATACACACACATAACATATAAGCATGTGATCACGTAAGCAAATAACCAGGTAAGTAAGTAAGCATACTTCACAAACAGTTAAACACTTTAACACATAACACATAACCATGCAATTCAACTTCCCCATGCAAACCTAAGTAGGCCTCTACCCGTCGTCCTAATGGTATTCGAACCATTGTTTTGATACCAATTTTGTAATGACCTGAACCCGTAGGTCCACACCGTTACATGGGTTCTTCCCTGAATTTGAGGTCAACTAGGCCAAACTCGACACTTCCTGTGTCCAAAATACCCTAAAATATATCCTTACAATGGTGGTCAAGCA
The DNA here is from genome assembly GCF_030987335.1 of Cornus florida. Lineage (NCBI taxonomy): Eukaryota > Viridiplantae > Streptophyta > Magnoliopsida > Cornales > Cornaceae > Cornus > Cornus florida. The sequence continues at coordinate 50,708,354 of NW_026775574.1, read as the reverse complement.
ATGCAGGCCAAAGGGGATGATCAGCCGGCTGATGGGCCTTTATCGGCCGGCTGACAAAGCAAGATCAGCCGGCTGACCTACAAGGTCGGTCGGCTGAAATGATGGGGCAAAATGCAAGCTCTCGGGACTTTCACTGTGTAAGCATCGGTCAGCTGACGATGGGGGTTCGGATGGCCAAACCTAGGGTTTCGGTTGGCTGATGGTGAGGGTCAGCCGGCCGAAACAAGGCCTTAAACCCTGAAACTCACTAGAATGACCACTGACTGTGTTTACTACCACCCGAACTCACACCGGACCTGTTATGCACTTCATTTCCGAATTCACGGCAGCGAAATATGATATTAAGTAATTAAAAGACATTAATGAATTTGTCAAAACACAACTTCAATTCCCATTCAACATGAAATATCTACATAATCACAAATTTATATCATTTACAATCGAGTGTCTTAGTTATGATATATGTCCATGGTGTGCAAAAATAAATACACTTTATTATAGTTTGAGACTTTACAGAAAAAGGGAAATATACAAAAGATGACAAAATAAACCCCTAGTCTTCCTCATGCTTGTGGAAGGTCGGCATCCACTACTTCTTTTCACGGCCCTGAAAAATGTTAGATGATAGGGTGAGCATAAAGCTCAGTAGGTAGTGCCTAAAACACACCTCTTGTAGCCCCATGAATCCAAACAATGAATAGGACAATAGGGAACGGGGTTATGCTAAACCGGGAAAACACAATATCAATTCCAAGTATAAAATAAACGGATGTCATGCCATGAATGCAATGTTATGCATGTCATTCCTCATTTTCAGAAAAACATCCATCGCTTTGCAAACTGTTAATATAACCCGTCCTTTGGTTACCCCGCAGCGACACGAGAGAAGGGTTGGCTACTGTCCCTGACCCTTGGTACCCCCGTGGCGTCATTTGGGCCCAGATAGCTCAACCACGCTAGGGCAATCTCCCTAGTTCCCTCTAGGCTATATTAACACATCGACCCTTTGGTGATTCCGTGGCGACCGAGTTTTCTCAAAACCATTTTCTCAAATTTCTTCCCAAAATCCCCTTTTCATTTTCATTTCAAACACTTTGCCCTTTTTATTCATGCCCAATGCTATAAAATACATGTCACATATTTTTCCAATAATATGAGCATAAAGGAAATTCACACTACATAATTTCACATCCACTTTCATAGCAACTTCTAGAAAATTAGTAGACACCGTAGGCATGTAAATTAATATCTAAGCATGCTTTTCACATAAATTCATCAACACATATAAGCATAGATTTCAAATAAAACAAATATATCATTCTCAAGACAATTAACTCAAAATTAAACATACTTTACACAATTATGGAGAAATAATTCACAAAGGGACAAGAAAAACATGAATTAGAGACCCCTACCTCAATCTAAGCCAAAAGCCCCAATTTCTTCTCAAACCCTAGGATTTAGAGATCCCTCAAATGATGGTCAAATAGAGATTGGCTTCGATCAATTCGTAGATCTCGCCGTGAGCTTCAATTTGCCGCAAACGGCACTTAAAAATACAAAGTATTGAAGAAGAAATTTAAGCTTGAAATTTTGATTGAAAAAGAAAAAGAAAAAGCAAAGATAGGAGGTGAGAGAGAGAACCAGCGAGAGAGAGAAAAGCGAGAAGAGAAAATGAGGCAAAAATTGCCTCTTGATTCTTTTTTGATAAAGGTGTGGGTCCCACCAAAATATTTTATCCTTTTTTTTTTTTAATTTTATTTTACACCACACACAACATATATATGCAGATATAAATTTACAACCACACAAAATGCATTAAATAACATGTATGAAATGATTATGGATCCAACTAAAATACCTGTATGCAACAGTTCCGGTAGTGGGTCCCACATGGGACCGTCCGGCTCGAAAACTGAAAAATGCCAAAATGATCACCCTTGCATTTCAAAGAGTCATGAACTCAATGAAGTGCCCCAAACAACTCTCGGAAACAACCGGCACACTCTGCAGTGCCCGGTACGCAAAACTGTAAAAGGCGAAAATGCCCTTGCAACGATAAAAATTCTGAAAAAATGAAAAATGCCGAACATTGGAAACATCACAGAACTTAAATTATGAGTCTCTAAATTTCTAGAATTATCAATTTCTGAACCCTTCCTCCTTCCTCGATGCCTCTATTTATAGGCTGATGACATGTGTCCTCTCCTGATAAAGACATAATCATAACTGGGCGGGGTAGGATGAATGTCATTATCTTTTATAATAATAGTATAGATATAGATTTTGCGCTTGAACTTAAATTATGAGTCTCTGAATTTCTGCCCCCTTGGATTTCTAGAATTCTCAATTTCTGTATCATTCCTCCTTACTCGATGCCTCTATTTATAAGTTGATGACATGTGTTCTCTCCTGATAAAGACATAATTATAACCGGGTGAATGAATGTCATTATCTTTTATAATAATAGTATAGATATAGATATCTAGATGAATGTCATTATCTTTTATAATAATAGTAAAGATATAGATATAGATTTTGTGTTACAGTTTTATAAAAACTCTTTTAATAATAGTATAGATTTATTAGGGAATTTGTAATTTGATTTTATAAAAACTCTTTTATAATAATATAGATTTATTAGGTAATTTGTAATTTGTAATTTGAATTTTATTAATTAATTTAAAAGTCGTGAAATATTGAATTTTTAGAGTTTTATATCAATTAATAAATATTTTTTTATATTAAAAATAAATACTGAAATATATATATACTATTATTAAATGTGCAAAGAGTTTCAGTATTTTAGTATTTCAATATTTATTTATTAATATAAAAAAAGAGTTTTTATAAACAAAAAATTACCTAAAAATTATTTAAAGAGTTTAATTCAAATTAAAAATTACCTAATAGAATTCATTTTTTTTGTCCCACATTGGTTTTGAGTTAAAAAACATTACATGAAAGCCTCTTATAAAACTATAGACTTAAAAAAATATTAATCATACCTTTCTCGGCCTTTTGGCTAAGATCAAGTGTAGTACTAAATTTAAAGGTTAAGATCAAGTGTAGTACTAATTTTTTTTGGGTCGGCTTTTCGGCTAACCTTTCTCGGCCTTTTGGCTAAGATTAAGTGTACTACTAACCTTTCTCGGGTCGGCCTTTTAGCTAAGATCAAGTGTAGTACTAAATTTTTTTAGGTCACCCTTTGGTTAACCTTTCTCTGCCTTTTGGCTAAGATCAAGTGTAATACTAACTTTTTTTGAGTCGGCCTTTAAGAGTTTCAGTTTTCAATATTTATTTATTAATATAGAAAAAGATTTTTTATAAAAAAAATAAGTACCTAAAACTTATTTAAAGAGTTGAATTCAAATTACAAATTACCTAATAAAATTCATAAAAATTAATTTAAAGAGTTTAATTCAAATTACAAATTACCTATAAAATTCATTTTTCTTGTCCCACATTGATTTTGAGTTAAAAATGATTATATGAAAATCTCTTATACTATAGACCTAAAGAAATATTATTCACACATTTCTTGACCTTTTGGCTAACCTTTCTCGGCCTTTTAGTTAAGATCAAGTGTAGTACTAAATTTTTTTTTTTTTTTAATTCAAAATTTATTTTTCTTGTCCCATGTACATTGGTTTTAAGTTAAAAAAGATTACATGGAAGCGTCTTATAAGACTATAGAGTACCGAAAGAAATATTAATCACACTTTTCTCGGCCTTTTGGCTAAGATCAAGTGTAGTACTAAATTTTTTTGGGTCGGCCTTTTGGCTAACCTTTTTCGGCCTTTTGGTTAAGATCAAGTGTAGAGTTTTAGTATTTCAGTATTTATTTATTAATATAAAAAAAAAGAGTTTTTATAAACAAAAAATTACCTAAAAATTATTTAAAGAATTTAATTCAAATTACAAATTACCTAATAAAATTTTTAAAAATTAATTTAAAGAGTTTAATTCAAATTACAAATTACCTAATAAAATTTATTTTTCTTGTCCCACATTGGTTTTGAGTTAAAAATGATTACATGTAAGCTTCTTATAAAACTATAGACCTAAAGAAATATTAATCACACCTTTCTTGGCCTTTTGGCTAACCTTTCTGGGCCTTTTGACTAAGATCAAGTGTAGTACTAAATTTTTTTGGGTCGGCCTTTTGGCTAAGATCAAGTATAATATTAAATTTAAAGGCTAAGATCAAGTGCAGTATTAAATTTTTTTGGATCGGCCTTTAAGAATTTCAGTCTTTCAGTATTTATTTATTAATATAAAAAAAGAGTTTTTATAAAAAAAAAAATTACCTATTTATTTATTAATATAAAAAAAGAGTTTTTATATATATAAAAATAAGTACCTAAAAATTATTTAAAAAGTTGAATTCAAATTACAAATTACCTAATAAAATTCATAAAAATTAATTTAAAGAGTTCAATTCAAATAACAAATTTCCTAATAAAATTCATTTTTCTTGTCCCATATCGGTTTTGAGTTAAAAAGGATTACATGGAAGCCTTTTATAAAACTATAGACCTAAAGAAATATTAATCATATATTTCTCGGCCTTTTGGTTAAGATCAAGTGTAGTACTAATTTTTTTTTTTTTTTAATTCAAAATTCATTTTTCTTGTCCTACATTGGTTTTGAGTTAAAAAGCATTACATGGAAGGGTCTTATCCTATAGACCTAAAGAAATATTAATATAAAAAAAGAGTTTTTATAAACAAAAAATTACTTACAAATTATTTAAAGAGTTTAATTCAAATTACAAAATTCCTAATAAAATTTTTAAAAATTATTTTCAAACAGTTATAGTTTTTGATTTTCTAATATATTTTGTTTCTTTTGAGGTGACAATTATTACAATCTAAAAATTGTTAGTACCCTTTCGAATTTTATAATATATAGAATTTTTATATAATATTTATTTATGAATGTTTTGTAAATTGTAGAATTTTATTTTTATATATTTTTTAAATGTTTATAGTTTTTATTCATTCATCAATGAAAAACCTTATTTTGTTTCTTTTGAAGTGACAATTATTACTCTCTAAGGCATTCTGGCCCGAAACTGTTTTGCGTATTTTTTTTTTTTATAAAATTATAAACAATTAATAAATATATGAAAATATAAATGATATAAATTACAAAACATTCATTACGTGCATTGCACGTACCTTTTACTAGTATTATTAAATGTGTAAAGGGTTTCAATATTTTAGTATTTCAGTATTTATTTATTAATATATCTATACTATTATTAAATGTGCAAAGTATATAATGGCGGAGCCGGTGAGGGCAACTGCCCCCATTGATTATTAGTTATATCACAGGGATAGATACATAATCTCACACATTTGTTCTTGGTTATATCACCTAATTGCATACAATTTCACCATGATAATTATTATGGCCCCATTTCCTAAGTGCTTTTGTTTATTATTTATCATTTAAGCTTAAATATAATGAGTCTTTATGTGTAACTTTTGTTTATCAATAAACAGATACATTGTTTATCAATAAACAGATACATTGTTTGATAATGTAAAAATATTTGTCTTATTTTAAAAACAATAAATAGAAAAACAGGTTTACTAACTTTAAACTGTATTTTAAAAATTTAACACCAGTTTCAAACAAATAATAATAGTTTTTATGAAGTGTCCAATTATTTCTTACTTATAATGATTTTCAGGTTACATATTGCTATTCCAATCATTTTTTTTCTTCCAAAAAAGGTACTCATTACTTAAATAATATTCAAAATAATCATTGTGAAAACACACCAAAAGAATTTAAGAATGAAGCTTTGGATTTCTTTTTATTTTTTTGGCTTTATATACAAAGATATGTTCACAATTTGACCCACTTCTTATAGACCTTATATATCTATATATATTGTTTAGTATTTTGTCTCATTCTTTGGGATCATTGCCACTAGTATATAGCGTATGATGTATCTATACATTTAACTCACTATGCATGTATGCATTTGAAACTTATATACGGAGTTTTGTCACTCTAGATTAGAGTTCCTTGGTAGTCCATCTCTACATACTTGAATGATAACTCTTGTATTAGTCCGTACATAAGTGTATATATATATATATACTCTCTACTTTCTCTATCCGTATGACTATATTAGTATAGGTTACTCATTTGACCACATCCTCTGACAAATGGAGTGCTTGTAAAAAAATCAGTGATCTCTGTGTAAAATAGGTTACTCATTTGACTATATCCTTGTAAAAAAATCACTGATCTTTGTATAATGTATGGCTCTTGATTATTTAAAGTCACAGAAGATGATGTTTGTTTTGCTTATTTACTCTCTGTTTTTTTCATATCAGGACAAAAAAAAAAAAAAAATGTCATTTTGATGTTTATAAAATAATCCACTGTAAACAGTAATTATATAAGTGGATTTATATAATTGATAAACAAAAATAATATTAATAAACATGTTTTCTTTCAAAATATTTTTTTATAAAAAATAAATTGTAAAGATAAATAGTTATCAAACAAACTTATGTTATTGCAGTAAAAAAAAAAATGTATAAATATATGAAAATTTTAACTTAAATGCCCCCTAAAATTATTAGTTTTTAATATCTATTAATTTTTAGTTATTTTTTCATTAAAGTCCTTAAAAAAAGTTAAATTTTCTTTTTAAAATTAAACTCTAATTTTTTAACTACTAAATTTTGTCATTTTTTTTTTCCCCCTTCTACATCTTTAAAGTTATCTTTTTCTGTTTCTTTTTCTTCTTTTCTCTACACTGAACTAAAATCCCAGCTCCCCCGTGTTTGCTACAAGCATCACCATTGCTAGTAAATTACTTCACGAGGATTCAGCCCCATACTAGTATGATTTGTTACCATTATCGCCAAAACTAGAGTAACTTCACAGTAATGGTAATTGCTTTTTCTTGAACACTAAAACTTAAAAAGTAACGGTGTTAACTTTTTAGTCATTTAATTTTTAGTTGCAAAAGATGCGCTGATGTGGCACGCTGTGAACCAAGTATTTCGCACTTCAGAAACAACACCAAAGGCTCGTTGGAGGATTTTAATTCTGTGACTGTTTCCCTCGAACCAAGTTTGATGGCTAACAAACTGAGTAAATGTGACATCCATGAAACATGTCACGCTCCGCTGTAAATAACAGAGACGAGATGCGGTGTGCTAATTCAATTTTATTATGTAATTCTAAATAAATTAATAACAAACATTTTTTTATTTTTTTTTATTTTATCATTGCAAAGGCACAAAGGCTAAGCCATTAATGACACTATAGAGACAAAAAACCAAGCCAGATAAAAGACATACAATCATAAAACAAAACAAAGAAAAATGAAGCACATGTTACAGATTTTTTAAGAAGGAGCCACAGCTCAACAACGGAAACCACCAAGGGAGAAGTGTAGCAACAGGAGTGACCCAAAGGTCTGGTCATCATCAAGACAATAGCTCCAAAACTACATCCACAAGGCGCCTTTAACAGGGAAAAAACCACCTAAACCCCGCACAAGATAAAATCAGGTCAGGGATAACAAAAACCGACATAGATTAGAGTTCTAGCCGGAAAGAAAACATCAGATCCACCCTATCTAGCCGAAAACAAGCCAAACAGGAGCAGATATAGCAAAACAAAAGCAAAAAGGGCGTGAAAACTACCCACACGCTAACTTATTGATACATGCCGAGTTTATTTAACCTGTGGGAGACAAAAGACGGCACCGCCCCACTCCCATGGAAGGGAGCAGGGAGAGCAGAGCATGGGGAAGACCAAGTTGAAGACAGAAAGGGTAGAGAGAGAACAAATAACAAACTTTGTTGAATTACCTTAAATCTTGTATATGGATTGGCGAATCACATTGAATTTGGTTTGTTACGAAATAAGGATAAAGAAGGAGTTTATGAGAACAAGAGAAAAATAAATTACAAGAAAAATAAAATAGCACACACATAAACGAGACAATGATTTATGTGATTCGGCTGTGCCTACGTCCACGGGGAGAAGACAGATAAATATTTCACTATAGAAATATAAAGATATAAGGCTAAGTGGCTCACATCCAAAACCCAAATTACACCCAAAGACTCTCACACACTTTGCTTTGCTTGATATTAAGTAAACACTCAAATTTTTGGATGCTTCTCGGATGCCATAGGCATAGGCTATTTATAGCAGTTTATGCTTGTTGATCAAGCACACGGGCTAACACCAAAAACTTTTCAAACACAGCTTGGAGATCACGCATGCTTGGAGGGGAAGCTGATGATGCAAGTGATGAGCTATTGCATGATGATGCAAGTGGTGAGTTATTGTATGGTGAGTTGGCAGAATTTGAGCCACATGCAGCTTTCAACAGATCTCCATCTTGGCGAAAATTCAAATGAGCTACTATATCTTTGCAAAACAAACTGTCTTCTCCACTAAGCCCCTAAGGTCAATTTCAACATTTGAGAATACCAACCAAGTCCAAGCAATGCTTGAACTTGAGAGCCGGAATGGACTTTGTCATTATATCCGCCAGATTTTCAGCTGTGCCAATTTTCTTCAATGTAGTAATTCCTTCTCATATGACATGCTGAATAAAATGATATTTGACATCAATGTGTTTGGTTCTCATGTGATACATTTGATTTTTGGTCAAATATATCGCACTCTATCACAATAAATAACAATTGAGCTCTGCTGCAAACCCAAAACGCTAACCAAACCTCTCAACCAAATGGCTTCTTTCACTACTTCAGTGGCCGCCATATATTCTGCTTCTGTAGTAAAGAGAGCAACTGTAGATTACAAAGTTGCTTTCCAACTAATTGCATAACCTGAGAGAGTAAAGACGTATCCTGTCAGATATCTCCTTTTATCTAAATCACCAATGTAGTAAGAGTCCATAAAACCAACAACACTGCCAAAATCATCACTGCTTTTCTGATAGACTAAGCCAATATCTACAGTACCTTTCAAATACCGAAGAATCCACTTCACGGCTAGCCAATGCTCTTTTCCTGAATTATCCATATATCTGCTAACTATACTGACTGCATGTGAAATATCAGGGTGAGTGCAAACCATTGCATACATCAAGCTACCAAGTGTACTAGCATAAGGAACACGTGATATGTGCTCCTTCTCCTTTTTGGACTACGGTGATAAAACTGCAGAAAGACGAAAATGAGCAGCAAGTGGTGTGCTCACATGTTTGGAATTCTGCATGTTGAACCGCTCAAGCACTAATATAACTCTTCTGTGACAATCTTAACCTGCTAGCTTGGCGATCCCTCTGAATTTCCATGCCCAAAATCTTCTTTGCTGCATCGAGATCTTTCATCTCAAATTCCGTATTCAACTGAGATTTTAACTTGTTGATTTCTGATATATCTTTTGCAGCAATAAGCATGTTATCAACATATAACAACAAGTATACAAAAGAACCATCTGAGAGCTTCTGATAGTAAACAAAACTGTTATAGTTATTTCTCAAGTAGCCATGTCTAATTATAAAAGTGTCAAACCTCTTGTACCACTGCCTTGGAGATTGCTTCAATCCATACAAGGATTTCTTCAACAAACAAACATGGTCTTCTTTTCCCTGAACAACAAACCCCTCTAGCTGATGCATATAAATTTCTTCTTCAAGCTCACTATGTAGAAAAGCTGTTTTGACATCAAGTTGCTCAAGCTCTAAATCAAATAGAGCAACCATGGCAAGCAATACGCGGATAGAGGTGTGTTTCACAACTGGTGAGAATACTTCATTGAAATCCACACCTTCTCTTTGACTATAACACTTTGCCACCAAACGTGCTTTGTACCTTGCATCTTCAACACCTGGAGTTCCTTCCTTTTTCTTAAAGACCCATTTGCAACCAACAATCTTCTTGCCTTTAGGAGGTTTCACCAACTCCCATGTCTGATTCTTATGAAGAGATTCAATCTCCTCAGCCATAGCAACAGTCTACTTGGCAGATTTATTTCCTGTAACTGCTTCTTGGTAGGTGAAAGGCTCTTTATCTTTAATATTTTCTGCCACAGACAAAACATAAGCAACTAAATCTACATAAGCATACCTCTCAGGAGGTTTAATCTGCCTTTTCTGTCTCCCTGTAGCAATACTGTACTGTTGCTCATCTGGTACTTGATCATTCTGCACCTCTTCAATATTAGGCTGAACTAGAGTGCTGACTTGTTTCTCTGGAGCTTTAAAGTCATGCTCCACCTACTGCTTAAAACCTTGAGATTCACCTGTAACAAAAGACTCCTTCCTCGGGTGAAGTAAAACAAACTCATCAAAAGTAACATCTTTGCTGGTAATAAACTTAGGTGACTTAGGATTAGGACACCACAACCTGTATCCTTTCACCCTGAATGCATAGCCAATAAAAATACATTTCTTGGCTCTAGGCTCAAGTTTTCCTTCATTAACATGAGCATAAGCAGGACATCCAAAAACTCTTAAATTAGAATAATCAGCAGGAGTACCAGACCATACCTCTTCAGGTGTTTTGCACTCAATAGTAGTCGATGGTTACCTGTTTACCAAATAGCAAGCTGTGTTGACTGCTTCAGCCCAAAATTCCTAAGACAACCCAGCATTGAAAAGCATACAACGAGCTCTTTCTAAGAGAGTTCTATTCGTGCGTTCTGCTACACCATTCTATTGTGGAGTCTTTCGAACTGTATGGTGTCTGACAATGCCTTCATTACTACAGAACTCGTCAAACTCTCCTGAGCAAATTCTAAACCGTTATCTGTTCTGAGACGCTTGATCTTCTTTCTGGTCAGCTTTTCAATCATGGCTTTCCATTGCTTAAACTTAAGGAACACTTTATAGTTTTGCTTCAAGATATAGATCCAGACTTTCCTGGAGAAGTCATCAATGAAAGTTAACATATATCGAGAACCACTAAGAGAGGGAACTTTGGAAGGATCCCAAAGATCTGAATGAATGTAATCAATAGTGCCCTTGGTCCTGTGAACAACTGTACTGAACTTGAGTCTTTTTTGCTTGCCAAAGACACAATGCTCGCAAAAGTTCAGCTTTCCCATCTTTTACCCACCTAGCAAACCTCGTTTGCTCAATTCTGTTAAACCCCTCTCACTCATATGCGTTAAACGCATATGCCATAGATTGGTAGTTTCTGAATCTTGATCAACTGAAGAAGATACTGAAGCAGCGCCTGTCACAGTACTGCCCTGCAAAAAATAGAGGCATTTTCTCTGTTTTCCTTAAGCATAATAAGAGCACCTTTAGAAACTCTCAAAACTCCACCTTCAGCTGAAACCTTGCAACCATTAGAGTCAAGAGTACCAAGAGAAATCAAATTCTTTTTCAAATCTGGAACATGCCGAACATCAATTAAATTTTTAATACTACCATCATGCATCTTAATTTGGATTGTGCCTATTCCAACAATCTTACAGGGATTGTTGTTCCCCATTAAGACAGTACCACCATCAACAGAACGGTAAGTAGAAAACCAGTCCCTATTGGTACATATATAATAGGAACAACCAGAATAAAAAACCTATTCACTATTGGAGTGACAATCACTGACAGAAACTAAAAGAACATTTTCGACATCCGAGGAATTTTCCTCAGCAATCCCAGCAACATCAGAAGAATTACTAGTGGATTTATCCTTAGACTCCTTTTTATCTTTCTTCTTATTTTTTAATTTTGGACAATTCCACTTAATGTATCTTTTTTGGTGATAATAATAACATTCAATATCTTTATGAGACCTAGATTTAGATCTCGATTTGCCTCTACTACCAGAACCCTTTTTCTCACTTCTTCCCCTCATAACCAGACCCTCGACCTATTCATATCCATTATTTCCAGACACCTTTTTTTTTTTTTCAACTCTTGAGAGTTCAGTGAGGATTTAACATCCTCCATACTAATGGTGTCTTTTCCATAGAGCAATGTAGTAACAAAATGCTCATAGGAAGAAGGCAAAGAATATAACAAAATAAGGGCTTGAGCTTCTTCATCAATTTTAATATCACTATTTTTCAAATCCATAATAATAGAATAAAAATTATCAACATGTTCCTTAAGAGGCATACCTTCCTTCATACGAAGGGTGTAGAGTCTCTGTTTCAGGTAAAGTCTGTTGGTGAGAGACTTCGTCATGGATAGACTTTCCAATTTCAGCCACAACTTTGCCGTCGTGTCTTCAACAATAACCTCATGCAACACCTCATCAGCTAGATTCAGGAGAATCGCACTGCATGCCTTTTCTTCAACCTCATCCTTGTCTTCATTGGACATAGTTTCTGGCAACTTTTCCTTCCCAAACAACACCTTCTTTAGACCTTGCTGAGTCAGTAGGGCCTGCATCTTAATGGGCCAAAGACTGAAGCTAATCTTGCCATCAAAATTCTCAATCTCGTATCTGGTCGACATCTCAAAAAAATAAATTTCCTCGGTGAATAGTACCGTATGTGTGAACAATATCTGTACATAATACACGAACCGAGCACTGATACTAATTTGTTATGAAATAAGGATCGAATAGGAGTTTATGAGAACAAGAGAAAAATAAATGACAAGAAAAATAAAATAGCACACACACAAACGAGACAAAGATTTTCGTGGTTCGGCTGTACCTACGTTTACAGGGAGAAGACAGATTAATAATTCATTATAGAAATATAGAGATACAAGGCTAAGTGCTCACACCCAAAACCCCCTAAGACTCTCACACACTTTGCTTTGCTTGATATTAAGTAGACACTCAGATTTTTGGATACTTCTCGGATGCCATGGGCATAGGCTATTTATAGCAGCTTATGCTTGTTGATCAAACACATGGGCTGACACCAAAAGCTTTTCAAACATGACTTGGAGATCACGCATACTTGTAGGGGAAGCTAATGATGCAAGTGATGAGCTATTGCATGATGATGCAGGTGGTGGGCTATTGCATGGTGAGTTGGCAGAATTTGAGCCACATGCAACTTTCAACAAATTTGGTATATGTTTGTGTGTTTATGTAATTGCTTTATTATTTGCAGTTAGATCTATATGAATTAAAGCCAACGCTATAATTATTCCACGCATGTCAAAGAGAAGGACACTAGAAGCCCAATAAGTTTAATTTTTCATTCTTTTTATCTTCTTATCTCATGTTCTCTATTGTTAAGAGTTCAAGTCCACCAGTACATGTGGATAATATAAGCAAGGGATTTGAGTCCTCTGATGAGCACTGAAAAGTGCGCATTTAAACCCCTTAAGCTCGAGTATTCTAGGACCTTTATCTATCTTATTTTTCCGTCTTAGACTAATTTCATGTTTTTGTCCTTTTCAGGTGCTTATCCCAAAAATAAGTCAATTCAGCCAAATAAGAGCATAAATGAAGCAATCTTGAGCTGAATGGAAGAAAAGAGCAAAGTGGAAGCAAAATGAAGCAAAGTGTGGAAAGTCAGCATCTTCGATAGATCTCAACATTCCTTCGATCGATCAGAGCAAGATCGATCTAGACACTTCAAGATGGATCCAAGTCTTTGTCCTTATCCAAAAGAATCCACCAAGTTCAATCAATCCAACCTTTCTCAGATCGATCAAAATTATTCGATCTTATCTACACATACCACCCCACCTACCACTTTTGTCTTTTCCCAAAATATCTAAAAAATATCCCAAAATATCTCAGAGATTTATCTTTATTCAAAAAGGCGACGCCAATGATGATTGATCTCTGTAGCATTCGATGAATCTCACCTATGTTCGATCGATCTCAACACAGTTCGATCGATCGAACCTTCTCAAGTCCGAAATAAAACAAATTCCAGCTCATTAAAAGTTGGCTTGTGGTGCAATCATTGCAAGGGCCCTAGTGCACGAATCCAGACCATTGGGTGTGACACTTGACCTACCTATTTAAGGATTTGGAGCCATTTTAAAAGCAAGATTCATCATAACTTACATATCTCATATCTTGAAGAGGAGGCTAGAGACTAGAGAGAGCTTTACATATTTTGGGAGTTCTTCCATTCTTCTAGGGTTTCCATCAAGAAGGAGGTCATTCCTACCATGGAGATAGCCCTTGAGGGTTGGATGACTACTTCAATGAATGGCTAGACATCTACTTGGGGCTAGAGTAGCCCCTAAGTTTGCTTCCTAGACCTAGTGTTTTGTATATTTTTGGAGATTTACTTGTAACAAATATTTTGATCTTGGATTTATACATATATCTTGTGGTTTCTACTTGATGTGTATGGATTAATGCTTTCAATTGATTATCTATTTCTAACCATATGTCTATGTATGCTAGAATGGATGATTCATGTGCTTTTCTCTAGATTTAGTGAAATTTATGCACGTCTATGTGTATGGATGAAGTTAATCTAGAGATGGTCAAAACATAGTGCTTAATTAAGCACTCTTGTAATTTATTTGATGGTTCACACTTGTTTCTTGATGGATTGTGCCACACTTTTAGCTTACTTAGTTTAATTTTCATGTCTTTAATGTAGATGTAGTGTAGTTGCTTTAGATTCATAGATAGGTGGACAATATATTCTTTTTTCTTGGTGTTCCATACTTATGAATGCAAAGGGTGTATGTTTCTAAATAGTTGTGTGTGCATAATTGTGGTTTCATTGAATGGATTTTGGTCTCATTTGATAGGTTGTGCTTACCACTTGAATTAACTAGACAATCTATACTTATTTGCCATCCATGCCTAGTTTCAATTAATGTCACACACACACACAAGTTACAATTTAATTTCCCCATTGATATACAATTACTAGTGTCTAGTGAAGTCAAGTTTAGTGGTGAGCTCTAGTGCCTCAAGTCCTCCCTTTTATATCTTTTTCTTTATCTTATAAATCATTGTGTTTTGTTTGCTTTAATTTCAATTGCATTGTAGTTTAATTAACAAAACAAACCACCCTTTTGATCATTCGACCTACTAACCCTATATATTGTTTCCATTACAAATACGCCCACAATCCCTTGGGACGATCCCTACTCACCCTAGCTATATTTTTAGTTAGAGGTAGTAGTGGCATTTATAAATTTAAAACTTGGCCACACTGCACATTGGCACTATTTTGCACATTTTTAGACGCTGGTCTGGTGGCACACCAAGTTTTTGGTGCCGTTGCCGGGGATTGAGTTGGCAACATCGTATTTCTTTGGAAAAAAATAGGAATTAGTACTCTTTGGATCGTGTTTTTACTCTATTTTACTTTTGTTACTTATTGTGTTTGTTCTTGATTGGCTAGGTGCATTGAGCAAGAGAGTCGAGCGAAGGGAATTAAAGAGCAAAGGAAGCAAGGAAGCCAAGTGAAGCTAAGCAAAAGCATAAAAGGCTAAAATAAAAAAAAAAATTGCAAAGCATAACAAGGCTTGAAAATTGAAAATGAATTGAAGTTGCTTAAGAACCTTTTGTGAGATCTTTCTAACTCAATCTCTAGTTAAATCGTCGGCCTGCGTGGAGGCATATTTTTATTTTCCTAGATAAATCGTGAGCCCGCGTGGAGGCAATTTACTTTTCTTTGCATATTGTTTAAGCATGGGAGTATGGGATCATTGTATGTGGAGATTTGTTGATTGATTTGTTGTGGGGGTGAAGTGATTGTTACTTGCTTATTTCTTGTTATTTGTTTTGCTAGTGCATGCATGGTCGTATGTCATTAAATCCTACTCTTATCCCTCTTGATTTTCATCTTGAATCGGTTGTTCGTAATCCTAGGGGAAGAGGTAGTTCTCATCACTCTATCTCATCACTGGAGGATCAACATGACGGCCATGTGAAGGACCTTAGTCACATAGACCAACAAGGCATCCTCCACCCTAATGTGCATCATAAAAACATCCAAGTACCATTAGGCATGCCTAGACCATTCATTCCACCACAACAACAAGGCCAAATTCCATTGGGAATGCCTCAGCCAATTTTCGCTCCACAACCTTCTATGGTTCAAGTTAATCACGGTGTTCGAGTAGCATCGCCAGTTGTGAATCCTCCCATTGCTTTAAGAGATCACCATGTGCCTAATGAATATAATGCACCCACTTGCATTCAATTGCCCCCATTTAGAGCACATCACTATGAGATTAAACCACAAACTATTCAAATGCTTCTTAACTATCATGGACTTCCAAATGAAGAACCCTACAAGCATTTGGATGAGTTTCTTGAAGTATGTTCCACCGTGAAATACACGGACATGCCAGAAGAGGTGTTAAGGCTTAAATTTTTTCCTTTTACCCTTAAAGACAAGGCAAAATATTGGTTTAACAATCTTAGGCCTTTTTCAATAACTTCTTGGGCAAAAATGCAATAAGAGTTCTTGAAGAAGTACTATCCGGTATCAAAGACCAATGCCATGAGAACTTCCATTCGTGAATTTTCTTAAGGGGATGGGGAAACGTTTCATGAGGCATGGGAAAGATTTAATGACTTGCTTAGGAAGTGCCCACATCATGATATACCTAAGTGGTAATTAGTTCAATATTTTTTTAAAATATTTACCGGATATTCACAAGGGTATGGTTGATGCATCTATGGGTGGTTCTTATCTTGACAAGCATAAAAATGATGTTTGGCAATTATATGAAAGTATGAGTGAAAATTCCATACATAGATCTTTATCATCTAAAAATGGTAGAAATCTAGGTGGAAGGAAGAATGTCGGCTTATATCAAGTTGACAATTCCAATGACATAGCCACCGAGATGAAATCCTTATCTTAAAGGTTTGATTAATTTTTGATCAACTAAAATTCGGCGAATCAAGTATCTTCCTCCCCTAATCATGTTCATCATCGTGCATCTAATGAATCTTGTATGACTTGTTCAAGTGTCTTACATTCTACTTCTAATTGTCCCAATGGACATGTGCAAAATGAGACCCATGAACAAGCAAATGCTGTTTTTATCAATTAAGGGAATAATCCCTATGTCTCACACTATAATCTAGGGTGGAGGAACCATCCAAACTTCTCTTGGAAAAGCCAAGAGGAAGGCTCAAACCCTCCCCAAGGTGGTTTTCAAGGGAAGTATTTTCCACCTCCAATGCAAAGCCAAGGTTCCCAAAGCTTTAGATCATCATCATTTCAATCACATGGTAATCAATTCTGTAATTCTCATTTTCCTAATCAACTATCTAATTCTCAAGGAAATTCTAGGAGTCCCGCTTTTGAGGAGAAAGTGTTGACCGCTTTAGGCACTCTAGAGGCGAACACTTAATTGTTTTATTCTCATTCTCAATCCATTGCTAAGCTAGAAACCCAAGTCGGGCAAATAGCTAGTAACTTGAATGCTAAAGAGAAAGGGAAGATGCCTTTGAATGCACCACCAAAACAACAATGTGTTGTGGAAACTCATTCCTCATCAAAAGGTCCTATAATTGATATGTCAATGCGGTGACAACCTTGAGAAGTGGGAAGATTGTGGACAACCAAGTGAGTATATCCAATGAAGAGAGTGAACCGGTGCAACCAAAAGTTGACACCCGTCCCGTTTCACATTTTATTTCTCCTTCATTGCATGTGCATGATCATCATGTTGAGAAAATGTTGAAAATGATTTGAAAGATTCTTGTGTTGAAGATTCTTCAAAGAAAGATTTTGAAAAAGATTTTGAGCCAAAAGCTCCATTTTCGGATGTTTTGAAAGGTTATATTGACAAACAAAAGACAAAGACCAATGAAATCATTGAAATGTTTAGGCAAGTGAAGATTAATCTTCCACTTTTGGATGCAATCAAGCAAATTCCGGCTTATGCTAAGTTATTGAAAGATCTTTGCACCCAAAAGAGGAAGAACAAAAGCCAAGTACCAAAGAAAGTGGTCTTGACTGAGCAAGTGAGCTCCATTTTGCAACATAACACTCTACCAAAGTTTAAGAACCCCGGTTCACCTACTACTTCTTGCATCATTGGTGACCATGTCATTAATCGGGTGCTTCTTGACTTAGGAGCAAGTGTTAACCTTCTTCCATATTCAGTGTATGTTAAATTGGGCTTAAGAGACTTGAAACCGACGTCGGTAGTTTTACAACTTGCCGACCGATCCATCAAAAAGCCCCAGGGTATCATTAAGGATGTTTTGATTAAAATTGATAAGTTCTTATTCCCCGTTGATTTCGTTGTCATTGACATAGAATCGGTTCCAAATCCTACGAGCCAAATTCTAGTTATCCTTGGTCGTCCCTTCTTGGCAACTGCAAATGCCAATATCAATTGTAGGACGGGGATAATGAAAATCTCCTTTGGCCATATGAAGGCGAAGTTAAACATCTTTAACCCAACCCCGAATTCAATGGACAAGCATGAAGAAGTGTGTGTTGTAGAAAAATGTATTGCCAATGAATTTGATGAAGTTGAGTCTTTAATTGATATTGAACATTCCCATAGTTTGCATACCAAAGAGAGTTCAAAGAAACTTGTTTTGAAACCAAGTGTTCTAAGGGCATGGAAGCCCAAGAGTTGCATTGATAAAGGACTGTCAAATCCTTTTGAATCAAATCCAACAAGTTCCCTAGAGAACCATTTGTTGGGTGGGATTCAAAATGCCATTCACCCCATTAAGGAGGGGATGCATAATAAGATATTTGATCTGGGCTAAAAGAGCCCAACGTCTTGCTAGAGACGTTAAAGACTAACAAAGCTTTATAGGGTTTACAACCCTATTCCTCCCTCATTTCTATTTTACCTTTCATTCCTTGCGTTGTCTAGATATATTCTAGGTTTATACACATTGCTAGGAATTATGATTGAGAATGCATGCCCTTTCATTTTCGAAAATAGGCATTTTGTGCCTGTTCGATTGATCTCAAAAGAGGTTCGATCGATCGAACCTCCTTCCCTGCATCCAATCATCTCTCTGTTCCATCGAGCGAGAATTCCCTGCATATTTCAGCTCTCTATGTATCGAGCGAACTCTAGCTCAGATCGATCTAAGTGTTTGAAGATCGATCAAGATTGTCCTCAGATCGATCTTCATTCTATACATAGAATTTTTTTTGAAACCCATGAAAAAGGCCTCTTTGTGCATCGTTTGAACTTGTCTGTAGGTTTTCACCTGTTGGATCGATCGAATCTCATTCCTGATCAATCTTTGATCGATCGATCCATGTTCTTTGACTTTGACTGCCCTTTTGAATTTTAATTTATTTAAAAAAAAAAAACATTTTGAAATTTTATTTTATTCTCAAAAATTTCAAAAATATTGTTAGTTTTAAGAAATTTTCCAAAAAACCAAAAATATTTTTCCTTTATTTTATTGTATTTTTATTTTAAAAGTAATTTCAAAAATTCCAAAAAGATTTTTATTTTATTTTATTTTTACTTTTATCTTATTTTTCCAAAAATTCAAAAATATTTTCTTTTACATTTTTTATTTTTATTTTTATTTTTATCTTTTTATTTTCTAAAAATCTAAAATAAAAATATTTTCTAATGTTTACTTTTTAATTTTAATTTCCAAATATTCAAAAATTTTCAAAAATACTGTGTCGTTTTGAGGCTTAGATCGATCTACGTTCCTTCAAGATCGATCTATGTTCGATCGATCTTCGTTCTTTCCTGATCGATCGAACATGTCGAAGATCGTTTTTAAAAATAGTAGCCAAAGGTCATTTGGATCGATTTCACTATCGATCTTAAACCCTCATCTCTTCCCGCCGCTGTTCACCTTCTTCCCAACCTCCGGCGAGTTTCCAGAGCTTCAAAACTTCATCTTTCATCTCAGATCTCATCTTTCGCTCGTTCTCCACTTCTTTCATCCGATTTGGTAAGTTTGAGTTTTATTTTTGGATTTCAAGCTTTAATCTTGAGTGATGCCCATGTTTCCATGTTAGATCTGAGCTTCCATGATTGATTGTTTCCATTTTTGAGTTGATGAAGCGTGTATATATATATATATATATATATATATATCTATATATTTTGATTCCAAATTCGATTTTAGGGGTCACGTGCCTATTCAAGTGATTATTGTTATGTTGTTCAGGTGTTGAGGGACCCACGAGCTTGCTCGGGTACCCCCCGTGTCGTCCATGTTGCAGATCTGTGACTTTTTAATTTCTTCATAACAGTTCGATCGATCAAATTTTTCTTTGATCGATCTGAGAAAGATCGACCTCATTCATGTCCAGATCGATCCAACATGGATCGATCTCATCTTTTCCTGATCGATCGAACATCACAGATTTGCATGCACACTCCACACACCATCTTTTATATTCTATGCTAATTTATTGATGCCCAATGCTTGTGTTTTCCACATTGGATGCATTCTATACTTGTCATGATTAGCATGTTTCACTTATTCATTGACCATACCTGGCTGCCTTATCACTTACATAGAGTCATGTCGATTATTCTGAGTTGTCTATCTTACTTGACATACATGTTTCTATATACTGTGCTTCAATTCTTTATTATCCGTTACTAATTTATTTTGCAAGTGTTTCTTTTCTGTTTTGCAGGCCATGACATGGGTTAAGATAGTTGCCCATCGATAGAATGATAGGAGAGTGCGACAACGAGTATAGGAGCCCGCAGAGCCTTATCATACTCAGGATCCAGCTCTAGAGCAGGTTAAGCAGGCTGAGCAGCCTGAGCAGTTAGAGGAGTATGAGGTGCCAGTCCCGGCTCAATCTGACTGTTCTGCTTTCGCCGCTTCTGCATCTACATCTTTAGCAGCTTAGTCTGAGCATGTACCATCTCCCTCACCACCACCGGCACAGCCTTACCAGGATCTAGATAGACTTATCAGAAAGTTCTCACGCTTTTCAATGGCGCATGAGTCAGTATTCGACATTGCTTTCTTCTCTCGGTAGATTCTGACCAGGTCAGCATTTGATGATATTGATCGGCGTGGCATTTCAGCCATTCTAGAGCCAGTTACCTATCCTGTTTACCCGCGGCTTGCTCAATTGTTCTTCCAGAACCTCCGACCGGCCCTGAGTAATCTATCAAAGCTATAGACTACTATTGATGGCTATCCCATCTGCATTACAGTTGATATATTGGCCACAGCTTCTCGATGCCCGCATATCTGCCCTGCTGGTCTTGATTATCCTATTTTGAGGAGGCCTTCTGACGCAGACATGGCCGTTGCCCTTACTGGCCATTACGCAGATGGCGAGACTTTCACCACCCAAACTTATTTTCCTGATGATCTTTGGTTCTTTGACTCGGTTTTGTACCGAAATGTATTTATGGTGGGCCATAAGATCCAGAGGCGCTCAGACTTTCTTGCTGCTCTTTACGCATTCTACACAGGGCACTGGTTTTTTGTTCCTGCACTCTATTGGAGTGTCATGATGAAGCTCTATATAGACTATATCAGCAAGGCTAAGCTTAAGCGGGCCAAGTATCTCCCCTTTGCACATCTTATCACACAGATTCTCAGAGACCAGCGCTACCCTTTCCATCCACAGGAGCACCCTGAGACAGGAGCTTGCCATTATGGCAAGAAGGATTGGAACAAGAGCTACAACGCTCTCATAAAGAGTCTCGAAAATGAGGCCATCACAGCAGCTGAAGAGGCAGAGGGAGCCGAGTTAGCAGAAATGGAGGCACAACAGGTAGCAGCAGTAGCTGATGATCCAACAGTCACACTGGCGGCTGCAGCACATATGGATATAGACCTGGAGTAGTAGCCTCCAGAGGAGTTACACCATCACTCTCCAGTTGGGTCGCCAGTTCATTTCTAGGAGTAGACTTAGGATGTACATCATTCTCTCGATCCGGTCATTCCCGAGGCTCCAGTTCAGACACCCGGCCTAGGAGAGCGTATCCAGACTTTAGAGGATGCGGTTGTCTTTCTCTGAGCAAATGTTGTATCTCTTCAGTCAGATGTGGTCTCTCTCAGCACAAATGTGACTGTTGACCTTAAGGACTCCATCCAAGGATAATCTAGAGGTTTTGATGATAACAAACCATTAATGATGTTTAAGGACTAATGTTTGCATTAAGTATTATATAGATTATTCACATTTATAGAATGACCTCAATGAAGCTAGTATTCCATTATTCAAGATCACATCAAGGAAAACAATGGATACAAAGAAGACATTAAGTTGCAAAGAACCAAATGCAAAGTCCATCCAAAGATAGCTTGGACTACATTGAGTAAGAAAGCAACTCAAAGAAAGGAACAAAACAAGTCTACCTGAAAGCGTACACGATCATGGACAAAACGTGAAGAAAGGGGTAGATAAGATGGTAAGTGTTTAGGATTCAATGTCAAAGTATTTGTGAATCCATTTGAAGCTCATCTCTATAGGACCATGCATATCATATCATCATTTATGTGTTCCTATATCAATTAGCAATAGACTACGCACTTCATTCATATATAATTGCACAATGAAGTCATTGCTAAAGAGTGAGTTAGTTCAAGCTTGCATAAGCTTTGAAAGAACTCATCACTTGTGCTAGAAATGCTAAGACCATGCACATCAATCATATAGTTCATATTGGTCAACAATTAAGGCACGGGAAGCCTTTATTACCATGAGTTGGTAACAGACATTAGGACCCCAGAATGCGCGTCATGAAAAACTGTGTTTTTAGCTAAGTGTGAAAAATGGATTTTTGAAATAATGATTATTTTAAAATAATTTTTCCCGGTAATAACTCCTTATACTTAAACTAGCCTAAACTGATTTTATCAGAATTTTTGACCAAGTCTACATTGGTCTTCATAAGGATTCAATTTTACCAAAACTGTCGGAAATTCAAATTTGTACTAAAATTGAATTTCTACATTTCTATTTAGTTGGATTTCAATTTTCTAGTATTTTTTATTGAATCCAAATGGGGGGTACTTCCTTATTTACATTGTAAACTTAAAGTAAATGGACATATAAATTAAAGTAAAGACATTTACTTTAATGTTTTCAATAGAAATAAGGTATGTGTAGATGTCTTGTGCACAAACTGTACTATTTCATCTGTTAACTTAGAACAATTCTTGAAGCTGCAGTTTCATTTTGGCAGACCAAAATGCATAGGCAAGTTATTTCGGTCTACCGAAATAAAGGAGCAAATGAATCAGTCGACCGATTTAAAATAGAGAGTCTGGATCAAAACCTCAAGCTATTTCGGTCTACCAAAATAGAAAATTAATTCATTTCGGTCTACCGAAATGAATACACAAATCCAACTCCTAGTTATTTCGGACGACCGAAATAACTGTGAGTTTTTCTTCGGTCTACTGAAACAGAAATACTGAGGATGATGACCAATCTTAAAACCATTTCGGATGACCGAAACACAATGGTGTTTCATTTCGGTCGACCGAACCTTGTCCAGATCTGAATTTGAATGGCTATTTCCTCTTGGGCAGCGTGCACAGCAGCTCTAATTTTGAATTACCTACTGAAACTCTTTAAATAGAGTAAGGGGACTTCGGGATTTAAGGTTGCTACCATTGAGAAATATTATATAGCATCCAAAGAGCTTTTGTTTTTTATTCATATCATACTCTTTCATCCCATATCATTTATAGAGTATTGAGCTTTAATTTATTCATCTATACTTTAGTTGTGAGCTAATATTTGCATATCAATCTTTGAGAGATATATTTGTATGCAACAAATCTGATCTTCAATTTGTAAGGGCTGGTGTGGCCCAAGGAAGAAGAAGCAAGCTAGCTTCTATTTGTAAGGGTTGGTGTGACCTAAAGGAAGACTAAGAGAGGTTGTCTCTTAGTAAAGTGAAGCAAGGAGTTGCTTCATGTAAAGGTTTGCTCTCCACCCGTAAGGAGGTGCCATAGTGGTTTGGGAAGTCTCAAGAGGGGTCTGGAGCTGAGGAGTAGGAGTTTTCGAACCTCGCTAAAATCACCGTCTTAATGTTTGCAATCTCTCTTCCTTTATCTCTGTTATATTGATGCTATTAATTGCTTATGTTTATATCTTGATTATAACATAATTGTTAAAAGGGTTTAGTAGAATTTGAAAATCAAAAAATTGGCCATTGTTTGCCAAAGACTCTATTCACCCCCCCTCTAGAGTCTATACTTGGGCAACAATTGGTATCAGAGCCTAACTCTAATTAAAAAGACTTAACCGTCTTAGAGTACGATCATGGCCAACAATGGTATATTCACACACCTAGAAGGGCAATGTATTGATAGATCTCCAATTTTTGATGGAACCAACTATAACTATTGGAAAAGTATAATGATAGACTTCTTTCAATCCATAGACTGTAGAATTTGGCTTGCCATAGTTAATGGACCATTCATTTCCATGAAAGAAGTAGAAAAGACAATGGTTCCTAAAGAAGAGAAAGAATGGGATGTAAATGACCGTAGATTAATTCGATGCAATGCTAAAGCTATAAATAATCTTTATTGTGCATTGGACAAAAATGAGTTCAATAGAATTGCAAATTGTAAAACGGCAAAAGAAATTTGGGACTCACTTGAGATATTCTATGGTAGTACTTGTAATGTTGAGGAATCAAATTTATGCATGCTTATCAATGAAAATGAATCTTGTAGCATAAATAACAATGATTCAAATAATGAGATGAACTTTAGTTCTACTAACATTACTAATCATGTGAATGATCTTGCTAGAACTTACTCATCTTCTGATAGTGAAGAAAATGAAGCAATTCAAAAGAAGAGTGAAACTCTCCAAGCTTCTAGCAAAGAAGCAAATGACATCAAAGATATGGTTGATCATTATGAAGATATTGTTCTTTGTCTTATGGCCAACAAAGATGAGGTAAATGCCAACCATGATTCTTTTGATTTAAATGATTCCTATAATGAGTTAGTTGATGAGCATAATGTTTTGCATGATGCATTTAAAGAGTTACATGGTGTGCTAGAAAAATTGCTTGAAAATTGTGATTCTCTTAAAAAGGAAAATCATGATATCTCTCAAAGACATGAAAAAGTTCAAATAGAAAATGATTCTTTGAAAAATAAAAATCATTATCTTGTGCAAGAATTAGAAAAGATTCAAATTGAAAATGAGTGTTTGAAAAAGGAAAAAGATAATGTACTATATAAAGAATCAACATCAATTGATTGTGTTTTCGAAAAGAATTTTTTAAAAGAAGTCATTGATGATCAAAATGGCATCTTAGTAAAGTTAACCAAAGGAAAATAGAACTTGAATACTATGCTTAGAAATCAAAGAAAGGTCTCTTTCAAAAATGGGATAAGATATGATCCTTGCAATAAAGATGCATACTTATTGAAAAAGAGAAAGCTCTTAAATGATTCATTTGACCAAAGTTCTTTTCAATATCCTAAATGCAATTGTTGTAAAAGGTTAGGACACAAAATTCACAATTGTCCATTTAGAAAGAAGAAAAGGATCAAGAAGATTTGAGTTCCAAAAGGAACTTTTGTGCCATTGCCTAACACTTATGGACCCAAGAAAATTTAGGTACCAAACGAAGATTTCCTAAGTTTACCTTGTAGGGTTGCTTGAAGGAATCTTCACCATCCAAGGAGAAATGGCTTCTTGATAATGGTTGCATAGGATGTAAGAAATGTTCCAAACTCTTCACTCTCAAAGCAAAGGAGCATTACAATTGGAACAACTACAAAAGCATGGTCATTGGTATACCTCATAGAAAATTTTTATTGCTTGACTCTTTTGGTATGTTAGAATCATTTATGATCAATAAATTATTGCTAAATGAAATCAAATGCTTAAGTTTTTGGTCATCATTATCGAGGAGCTCTTGAATGAATTATGCAAAAAATGAAGACTATAATAGTATGCTATTTATTATGGAATTCTTATCTTCATTGTGACGACCCTGGTTTTTAGGCCAGCGTGTTCTGTGATGAACTGAAGATTGACCCGATAACGGATCCGATACGCGGAAGCGAAAATAGAAAACAGGACTCTAAGAAGTCAAACTGACGTTCCATGAGATCGTGGAACTCAATGAGAACTGATGCGGAAGCAAAAGATTGAAAATATGACAAATAAGCCCCTAGGGGCAAAATAGTCATTTCTGAAAACTATAGATTCGGGTGCCACCGAGCACACCGCTAGAAGGACAACGAAAACTAATCAAGATGGACTCAAGAATCGCATGATTCGGAGTCCGGACGAAGGAGAAACGGCATGACGACGAAAAACGGACACTTAAAGCTTTAAGGGTAAACTAGTAATTATGCAGAAATATCTGGATGTAACCAAGCACACTGTTGGATAGACGATGAAAAATTAATCAAGTTAAAAAAAAAAATTCACTTGAATTGGAGTCAGGACGAAGGAGAAAAGCCCAAAAAAAGATTTGACGTCGCGGCGGCCCGACGAGGGGCCGTGACAACCCCATGCGCACGCCCATGCATGCGCCCATGCACGCGGCACGCGCGCTGGGTGCACCATGGTTGGCAGCAGCCCATAAAGCTGCTGTATGGTTTTTTTTTTTTTTTCAAAAAAATCCAGAACAGATGCTGAATTTGGAGGCCTAGATGATTTTTTTTGCAAAAACACAAAGAAGAAACCCCCCTCAAAATTGAGTTTTCTACGTGACTTGTAAGAGAATTAAAAAAAAACTCACTGCAAAATGGCCAAAATGCCCTCCCAAGAATTCTGGTCGAAAGAGCTAGAAAGCTGCTAAAATGAAAGTGGAAGCTGAAACTTTACGAGGGATTTCCGGTACCAAGATGATGTTTTCTGGAAAAACACGAAGAAGAAACTCCCCCTAAAATCATGTTTTCTAAGTGACCATATTGAAAGAAGAAAATAAAACTAATCTGAAAAGTCTATAATGCTACTAGAACAGATTATGCAACAAAATTGAAAAATGATTCCATAGGAGGCTCAAATCACAAAAGAAAGGGTTTTTCCCGGAAACGACCATGCACGCAAACATAAATGGTGATTTTGAGCGTGCGGGAATGGTCCGCGGCTCCCGGAAATGGCCGAGTCAAAATCCGACTCCCCAATGGCCAAAAAGGCAAAAATGGACTTGAAATGGAAAATATGGAAACCAAAATTAGGAAATGGTTTCAAATGACCGTTTGGCCCTTGGCCACACTTCATACAAGATAAATGAGACTTAGTGGAGGTGCCGGAACACACTTTGCACCACCCGATTTGAAAATGAACCCTTAAAGGCTCGGATTTTACTATTTAGCCCAAAAATGCTATATGTGAACTAAAATGCAAAAATGAAAACTAAATGGTATTTGGCCTTTGGCCACACCTCACATATGGAAAATGAATGCTAAGGGATGAATTAAATACACAATGCACGCACCAGTGCGAAAATGACATAATATCTCATGAATTTTCAATATTTTCATAATAACTTTGAAAGTAAAGTGCATAGAATACATAATACATGTTATTGGCCTCCAGCCTCATCTTATACATGTTGAATACAATGAAAAGAGTGTACTTATGCACACTTTACATAATTAGAATCAAAGAATACAAGTTACATACATTAGGCTATGAAATGGTATTTCATGCTAACACTTGCGTGAAATGGAAACATAAAAGGTATAAGCCATCCCAATGAACAATGAACATCATGAACCAAGTCTTCGTACCTGTCAAAACCCCAGTGACTTCGGGGTGAGTAAACAAGACTAACAAGTTTACTCGTAGAGAATGAGCATGCATCGACTCGATTTCTTTAGAGATTTTTAGGACTAACATGATATAGTTCAAAAGGGATCATACCACCTAAAGTCTATGTCAAAGATTAGACTCAGGGATCATCCTAAGATACCATGGAGTATAATCAACAAGAATCAAGATATATATACATGTATGAAACAAGTCAAGATTGGGATAATCCAAAGACATGATAGGAAGGATACTTAAATACAAGTTAACAAGAACTACATTACCGATGCAATTAACATGATTAGTGCATACCAATTAACATGATAGAAATAACACACGAAACTAAGAGCAAGGCATAAAATCTATGCGACTTAACATGATTGGAGCATTCCAATTTACACGATATAAATTATACATAGAATCAAGAACAAAGCATAAAATTTATGCTATTTAACAAGATTGGTGCATTTCACATAACACGACAAGTTTAAATCTTCAAGGAATAGCAACTTGAAATTTAAAGAGAGAAATCAACTAATGTGGAAACTCGGATATTGCACGGATTAAAAACCGTACTCTTGAGATCACTTTAGGGCTTCTAACCAATGGGTACCTTTCCCCTAGTGCGCACTATAGTGTAGGAGGACAATCCCCCGTACTAGAACCAAGTCCTAGCCATGACAATTCTTGATTGATATCCCAAGTCCCAAAATCAACAAGTTGTGCAAGTCAAGATTGTATCAAAATACAAGAGAATGCATTAACCACATTTCATGCACAACTAAGATTCTGGAACACACAAGTCATGCCCTAAGTTCATCAACTATCATGGCATGTGAAATGTCAAGAAATTATAGTGTGCAACTATATAGACAATAACCAAGATACATAGCACATGGAGTTCATTGAAGTAAATATACCACAAGTATAAGATACATGATTTAATTACTTTCTAAGCAACACATGTGTAATTAAACCATTCCAAGACAAATGTGCATATTTGTTAAGTACATTAATGAGTTCAAGATAGAAGTGTTCACGATGCTTGATAAAAAGAATTAAGTCCATGGAATTCAAGTCAAATTCACAAGTCTAACAAGAATTCACTAACAAGGCATGATTAACTCGATGGAAGCATATAAGGAAATTTAATCTACTCAAGGATTAAATTATCAAGTTTTCAAGGTGAGTCAAAATGTTCTACGAACAAGTTATTTCAAGGATCATGTCAAGGCCAAGTTCATTGTCAAGTTACAAGTCCATTACATACGAGATGTAACCGTGTGAATTAAATTCCATACAAGGGAATTAATTAAATATAAGTTTGAAGACTTATCCGATTATTCTTGATTTGATACACTGAAGGAACTTGCCAAGCAAATCATGAATACAAGGTTAGAAACTTCATCTAGCTCATGGAACCAATGAACGGATTTTAATTAAAATCTCTAGATTTTAAAAGTCATCCAAATGACCTCAAATTAAAGTATGTTATACAACATGTCAAGACTTGTTTTAAAACCATTATACAAGTAAGTTCTAAGCAAGATACTACCTTGAGTATTAAACTTTAATACTAGAAATTTAATAATTGAACAGTTCCAAAACCTAATCAAATATTCTAGATTTAATATATGTGAAACTATATGACATGTAAATCATAAATGTTAAGTCGGAATTCTAATGGGGTGAATAGTACACCAGGAATAAATTAATTAATTAAATAATTAATTATTCTCTAGATTTTAAAACATCACCGTTTACTCTCAAATTTACATATGTTGAAGAGTGTATTTAGGCCTAATATAATATGCTAAAACATATTGATTTCAAGCTAGTTAAGGCTATATGATTTAATATTTTATTCAAGATAAATATTAAATAAATTCTTCATTTCTTGTCCAAATGATCTAGATTTAATATATGTCAATGACCATATCAAGGGGTAATATATGTCATGCCACAAGTTTAAAACATGCTATAATCCACCGGGAAAATTAAATTTCACACATGAAATTTAAATAAATAAAAACTCTAGATTTGATAACCAAGCATGTAATTAAGTAGTACAAGCATCCATAGCATCGTATATAGCAAGAAAGTAAATTATAACACTCCCTACCTCAATTTGGATGGAAATCCCAAATCCCCACCGAAAAAAAAGTGTTTCGAATCTGCCGAAATCGAAGGGTTTTGTTGGGGACAACACGATCTACATGAATCCCCAAGAAGCCCCATGAAAATCCAAACTTGGCCTCAATTCTGAACTCAAAATTTGGTCAGAAATGGTTTCTAATAAGGGGTAATGGTAGAGCACGACGAGGCGAACAACAAATGTTAAGGCCGAAGGATTTTCACTTAGGAATACAAGTGCGGGAGAAGGTCAAAGGGTGGAAGCCAAGGAGAGGAAGAAGATGAAGAAAATTCTGATTTTCTTCTTTAAGGCACCTATTTATATTAAGTCTCAAAAAGTGCCCCAAAAGGGTCCCGCCGGGTCCGGAAAAGTAAAATTTGAGCAAACGCACTCACATGGAAAAGCTCTATGAACTAAAAAGATTCAATATGAGAAAATATAAACAACGGAAGAAACGGCGTCAAAAACCAAGTCCCGAGCAGAAAGTTATGCCCCAAACAAGTTCAGCGGCAACCGGGTCCAGAAACTCTGAAACTGGAGAAAAACGACCAGAAGGAAATTCTATGAATTTATAAGTCAACGAAAAGTGAAAACGAATCCTGTATGAGGATCCAGGCTCCAGACGAGGTATTTTGCAATAACTTT
The DNA here is from genome assembly GCF_030987335.1 of Cornus florida. Classification (NCBI taxonomy): domain Eukaryota; kingdom Viridiplantae; phylum Streptophyta; class Magnoliopsida; order Cornales; family Cornaceae; genus Cornus; species Cornus florida. Next base: position 50,678,026 of record NW_026775574.1, on the reverse strand, counting down.
CATTAATTGCACAATGGCCCCTATAAAAAGGGTTAACTGTGAAACTGCCCAAGAATGAAAATATTTTCCAAAATAAAATACCCCTGAAATAAAATATCTTCAAAAGATATTTACGAAAAACACTCTAAGAAAAGAAAATAATTCCAAAGAATTGTGCATCCATGCCCCTATGGACACCGGGAGTAACCAGAGTACTTTCTTGCAAAAGTAAAGATACGTATTTCGAGAAAACTACTCAAGATGAAGACACGTGAAGTCAAAAACCAACTCCAAGCATGAAAAGTGAGGTTTTTCCAAACAAGTGGCAAATGGGGAAAAGACAGAATAGGGAAAAAGACGAAACAGGGAAAAGGACGAAAGGCGTATAGTGTCCGAAAAGTGAAAATGTAAAAATGACTCGGTCCTCAAAGGAAGTTGTCAATTCACATGAAAGAGTCTCAGAAATCAATTCCGAGCACTCGAGATGACACTAAGCGACACGAAATAGAGCTCAGAAAAGAAAATTAAACGAAAAAAATTCATTCGTAAAATTTCAGAAAAAAGGAAAGGGAGGCAAATGACTGGGTCGTTACATTCATGCTCCAAGTACTCATTATTCATGCATTACATACTTGAGTTTGAATTTGAATTGCTACACTTAAAATTTGATAAAATTGCTTTAAAAAGTGTAGGTCTCATGAAGCATTACTTTACAATAAGTTATCATTCTTTGAAATGTAAAGTTGATTAGGGAAATAAATGCATCTTCCTTATAATTATTGAATCCTTTAAGGATTTCAAATTTGGGCACTTTACTTGACTTTGCCCACTTAGGAAGAATCTTGTATATTGTGTCAATTCTAGATTCTATCATGAATAATGCACATGATACCTTTTGTCATAATCTATATATGAAAGTATACTACGTCACTCAACTGTTATTCATTTCATATTGAGTCATTGAGGTGAACTTAATCATAAGCATCTATTCCTTGAATTGATAAATGTACTAGCATGCTAGATCCACTAAAATTGCAAATTTTTTTGAAGTATGTTAACTAAAGGAAACATCATTAGTGCCTTATTGAATTGAGCTCCCAAGAGGAACCTTAACTATGTTTACTAATTCACAAGGACCCTAAAAGAATGGGGTACCAAAGATTGCCACTTGAGTATGTTTTTGTAGATTCAAAATCCATTTCACTCAAGAACAAGTGGATACACAAATATAAATGGCGAAAGCACTTGAAAAGAAATCAAGTCATGAATTCCTCTCAACATCAAAAGGATGAAGGGTGCACTATATTGAGAAACCATGCCGAAGCTAATGTAAGTAAATACTTTGGTAAATATCCCCTTCCTCATCACAAATGTGCTTTTATTTCATGGGTTAAAATGTGACTTAATTATGCTATGTGATAAAGACTATAGTATTTTATATCTAGTCATGGCATAATTAATATGGTTAGTGATGTTGACATGAATGCTACTTATTGTTAACAATGTTTATCTTATAGTAGCTTGTCTTGGATTATGTGACTTAAACATGCTAGCATTCATTTATTGTTAATCAAGACTAAAATTGTGAAAGATACTTGGAATTACATGCCATCAAAGAAAGTCACCCAAAGAGGATAAAAGCTACTTAATTTGAATTTGTTTTAAAGTAGCTATATCTAGAAAGTCATTCATGTGCCTCTGTGATTTTCAAAGCTTCATTTACATTCTCTTGGCATCCCTAGCATATAAAATGAAATCATTTGAACTAGAAGATGATTAGGATCAAATCTGGAAAAAGATACTGTAACAGGTCCTAAATTTACTGGTTTTGCATTCCTGTAAAAACCGGTCGACCGAAGTGAAAATCGGACGACCGAAATAGCTATTTCGGCAAACCGAAACTCCAATCCGGCCGACTGAAATAAGAAAATCAAAATTGCTTCAGGGATGTAAATCGGCCGACCGATGGAGTCATTTTGGTCGACCGATGTGTGTGCAGCACCAATTCATATAGGGTTTTCAAATCTACATCATGATATGCATTGTGGGTCATTATTGGTAATTAAGCTAGAATTTGTTCCCAATAGATCAATCAAGAAAAATGTCTTCAAATATGTTTTTGAGCATATATGACTTTAAATTAAAGCAATAAGAATGTTACATGTTTTGCATGAAATGATTTTTATCAAATGCATGACTTATTGACTTCATATCTAAAAAGTCTATTAAAGAAAAATCACTCGGACTTGAAATGCAAAAATTTGAACAACATGTTTAAAATTATCAATTGCCTTTTGCATTTATAAAATAAGCTCTTAGAGCTCATTTTGAAAGGCTTTAGTGATTTTCTCATGATTAATGGTTTTTGACAAAATTAATATACATCACTCTTATTATTTTCAAAACCATTATTGACATTATGTTGATTGCACTTACATGGATGATACTATCTTAAAACAACATTTATGTTTTGTACAAAGGAGTCTACCTCAAGCATGCAAAATGATTTAAAATTAGCATGATGCATAAACTTGAATTCTTCAAAAGGTTTAAAACTCCATTAGTGTCATGAAATTCATAATTCACATATTTATTTGACACTTTAATATTGGGATTATAATTCTTATAGAACACCTTGTTCTAGCTTAGATGACTAATGTGATATCACAAGTGCTAATTCATTTAATGTATCTATCTTGAGCACTTTAGAAATTCATGTGATATTTCTTCATCACTTCTTAAAGAATGAGTCTAAAGGAGATATTAAGCTCACCCACATGGAAAGTCATGTAGTCAATCTCACCACATCTATTAAAGAAGACATTTTGGTATTAATACCTCATTCTATACACTTCAAGAGATCTAGTGACTTCATTCCTTAAAGAAATATGTGCAAAGAGAAATATTGAGCTCATTCACATGTACAATCATGTACCAATTATTTCTAATCATACATGTCCAAGAAAATATGCTTTTGCATAATTGGAAATTTATTGTGTGACGGCCCAAGTTTTTCAACCTGGTGCGTCAGTGATGAACCGAAAGATGACCCGATAATGGATCCGAAATGTGGAAGCAAAAGACAAACAACGGTATCTAGAGATACAACATGACTCTAAGACGCCAATGTGACCCTCAATGAGGTCATGGAACCCAAAGGAATCAAACGCTGAAGCAACGTTTCAAAAACAAACAAGAATGAACCTAGGGGAAAAAACATCATTTTCAGCTTAGAAGTGGGTGCTACCGAGCACACCATTGGAAAGACAACAAAAAATCAATGAACTTAGACTCAAAAATCACTTGATTCGAAGTCCGGATGAAGAAGATATGGCTAACGGAAGAAATAGGGGCAAAACGGTCAAAAAGTGCCAACCCAAGAACATCTAACCGGTTACCACACCTTCCTAACCGGTTAGAAGACCAAAAAACTCGACCAAAACACTGCCCACACTCATCTAACCGGTTACAAAACCCCATCTAATTGTTTAGATGTAAAGGAGGCAGACTGGGCAGCAAGAAACCCTAGCAGCAAGGGTTTTTCCGAAACAAATGGGATTTTGAGGCCCTAGATGACATTTTTTGGAAAAACACAAAGAATAAACCCCCCTCAAAATTGACTTTCTATGTGACTCCTAAGAGAAATTGAAAAATACACAATGTAAAATGCCCAAAATTCTCTCCTAAGAAATCTAGTCTAGAGGGTCGAAAAAGCTGCTAAATGGAAAAACAGAAGCTGAACTTTAGAAATGGTTTCCGATGCCAAGACGACATTTTTAGGGAAAACACAAAGAAGAAACCCCCCCCTAAAATCACATTTTCTAAGTGACCATGTGAGGAACGGAATTTATTTCTCAAAAAAAATTTCCAAAATACCCTTAGGTCAGATTATGCAACAAAAGAGTAAAATGAGTCCGTAGGAGGCTCATTTCACCAAAGAAGAAGCTTTGCCCAGAAACGACCATGCACGCAAACGTAAATTACCTAATAAGATATGCTACAATGCTCCATGGCTCAAAAATATGGCCAATACAAAATATGACCCCCCAACGGCCAAAATACCAAAAAACGAAGTTTGAAACGAAAACTTGGAATTTAAAATCATGAGATGGTTTCAAAATGCGGTTCGGCCCTTGGCCACACTTAATACATGATTAATGAATGCTAGTGGACAAATTTCATACAAAATGCACACTCCGATGCAAAATAGCATACTAAAACGCTTGATTTTTCATATATTCTCATTAAGGGCAAAAATTTAACATCCATGATACAAATATAATTCCAAAAGAAGTTTAGCCCTTAGCCTCATGTCATAAACATAAAATGAAAATCAAAAAGTGTGCTTAGGCACATATTACAAGTTTAGAACAAATTTGCACATTTGACAAATAAGGTTACATATGGCATTTCAAGCCAACCTTCACAAAAAAAACTAAAGCCTTTAAGCCACAATCATCCAAGCAATGATGAGAATCTCAACCTTGATTCTTGTACCTGAAAAATGTCCCCACTACGTGGGTGAGTAACATAAAGCTACTTGTAGGAAATGAGCATGCATCGACCTACGCTTTACAAGTTTGCGTGATTTAATTATTGTAGTTCATTCCACCTAACGTCTATGTCAAAGGTGAGACTCAGGGAACATCCTAGCTACCTAAGATCATTTCTAGCATCTATCGCCTCATTCATGCAATTTTAACAACATAGGGTTATGCTTACACAAAGCAACGACATAGGAACATGCTTACACAAAGCAACAATATAGGAGCATGCTTACACAAAGCAACAGCATAGGCGCATGCTTACACAAAGCAACAACATATAGATTCTCAAGGTTATCAACTTGAAGTCTAAAATGCAACATCAACTAAATATAACAATTTAGCATAATTAGAATATCTAATACCACACATCAAGACATAGATTCTCTAGGTCATCAACTAGAAATCTAAAAGTGTGAAATCAACTAAATATAGCAATTTAGTAACAACATCAAATCGCCAACAACCAAAACCACAAGTCACAATTAAACATGATTGTCAACTTGGAATTGAATGCGAAAACAATTAGTGGAAGACTTAGACATCATGTCTCGGATTTCTGCCGAGAACAAAATGGTTGTTTCGGGCACTAACCCGCAGGGAAAACCACCCTAAGTGCACACTATCTCAATTGGGGAGAACTCATACCTCCCGCATTAAAGCAAACTTTAGCCATATCACATGTAACAACAATGTCCCAAGACTCCAAAATAAACCAAATAAGTTCATAACTTATACATATTACTACTACATAGTAACAAGTTAGTAATATAACGCTCAATTGTGCATAATAAGCATTTCATATTCATAATGCTATGAAATCACAAGTCAACAATATATTCATATTAGAAACATTTTCTTATGAATATAAATTTAACAACAATGCTCTTCAATGCATATAACACAATCAAGTGAATACATCACAAGTCTAAATCCATGCTCTTAAAATAGAAACAACTTCTAAAACATGATTAGATCCATGGATAAACATGATAGAATTTAATTACATCAAAATAATTAAACTCTCTAGATTTCAAATTATTTCCAAATGGCCTCAATTTAATATATGATAAAAGACATATCATGGTCATTACATATATTCACATAAAAGCTTAATTAGGCCCATGAAACCACAAAATAGATTTTAATTAGTTCTCTTAATTAAAGTCTCTAGATTTCCAAACTCAACCAAATGCTCTTAAATTAAACTATGTTAAAGAACATGCCATGACTTAATTTAAAAGCATATTACAACTCAATTTCATACAAGGTACGGCCATGAACTTTAATCTTTCACAAAAGATAAATATTAATTAAAAAAGCAATTCTTATTTAATTAATCCCAATTTAATATATGTTAACCAACATATTAAAACAAGAGTTTCTACCATGCCACACAATTCAAATTCAAATTTTTCATCATCATAAAAATTAAATCTTATACAAAGAATTAAATATTTCAAATTTCCTAGATTTGATACAATGCATGCATATAGGTTGCATAAACATGGAAAACACATAATACAACACATATAAAATCCTAAAACATTCCCTACCTCCATTTGAGATGAAATCTCAAATCCCCACCAAAATGAAACCGCTCCGAATCCGACGAAACTTCTAGGTTTTGTCGGAGACAGCACCACGAACATGAATCCCCAAGAAGCCCCATGAAGAACATAACTTGACTTCAAACCTGAACTCAAGAAATGGCCAAAATGAGATTCCAATCGGTTGGAATCAAAGGCCTCGCCAACACGAACATAAAACACTAAGGCAGGATAACTTTTCATTGAAGGGAAGAAGCTCAAAAGAGGAGAGAGAAGGTGGCAGCCATGGGAGGAGCTTGGACCGGCCATGAGAGAGGAGAGAGAGAGAAAAATCTGATTTTTCATCTACTAACCCCCTATTTATAGAAAAACTCAAAAAGTGCCCCGAACTGGCCCCGCCGGGTCCGAAAAAGTGAAATTCGAGCAGACACTCTCAAACGGCAAAACTCCATTGACAAAAAAGATTCAAAATGAGAAAATATGAACAACGAAAGAAACGACGTCAAAAATCGAGTCTTGAGCAGAGAGTTATGCCCTAAACAAGTTTGGCACAAACCGGGGCCAAAAACCCTAAAACTGGAAAACATCATCCAGGAGGAAATCCTAAGAGTCCATGACTCAATGAAATGTGAAAATGAATCCCGTACAAGGATCCATTCTCAAAACAAGGCATTGAGCAATAACTTTCATTAATTGCACAATGGCCTCTCCAAAAAGTGAAAACTGCGAAACTGCCCCAGAATGAAAATATCTTCCAAAAGATTTTTTCTTAAATACCCCTGAAATAAAATATCTTCAAAAGATATTTACGAAAAACACCACAAGAAAGGGAAATGTTTCCAAAGAACTATGCATCCGTTCCCCTATGGGCACCGGGAGCAACCAGAGTACTTTGTCACAAAAGTAAAGATACTTATCTCATGGAAACCACTGAGAATGAAGGTACATGAAGTCAAAAACCAACTCCGAACATAAGAAGTGTGGTTACGCAAACAAAGTGCCAAACGGGAAAAAGACAAAATAGGGAAAAGGACGAAAAGTGAATAGTTTCAAAAAACGAAAAATGTGGAAACGACTCAGTCCTCAAAGGAAGTTGTCAATCCACAGAAAAGAGTCTCAGAAATCACTCCAGAGCACTCAAGATGACACTAAGAGATTTGAAACCAAACTCAGAAATTAAAAAGATCAATGGAAAAAAATATCCGTGAAAATCTGAGGAAAGGGAAAGGAATGAAAATGACCGGGTCATTACAACCTTCCCACCTTAAAGGGATTTCGTCCCCGAAATCCAGCCCAACGAAATAGAAAGCGAAACCAGGATAACTACAGAGTACATCTCCGAGTATCCCTCACAACGCGTTACACCAGCGACCTCAAAGCTGAAAAGAACATACAAACCAGTGTCAATTGCACTCGCGTGCTCATGACAAGACAACCCCTCAAGGGAAAAGTGACCACATGGCCATGCGATAAGTCAAAACTCACACACTGAACCCTAGGCCAGACAAGGGAAAGGAAGACAACAACCGAAAACATCTCTCCTAACGAACCACTATACGAGTTCGAAAACAACCAACGAAAGAACTCCAAAATAACAATATATCAAATCAAGGTACTGAACAGAGACGACATGGCAGTACGAATAGCGACCAGAAATCGCCCACGACATACTCAAATGTGTGGTAGCAATGACAGTGCCTAGTGCCCGCCCATACTTACTCGTCAGTAAAGTAGCATCGACGGCAACTAGTACTCGCCCACAACACACAACTTCGTACGGTAGCATGACAGTATAAGGCACTAATTCATAACCTGCCCCCCACTAGGTCTACCCAAGAAACCTCTCAATATAAATGACATCAATGTCAAAAATGATCATTGCCAAAAGCACTACGGAGACCAACATTTTGTGAGAGTTGAGATATGGTCCAAAGATGTCTGGCCAGACCATCATGGCCAATCCCAAAACTCTGACAACAATGCCATAGGTACCGCTATGCTTAAGGCCTTAAATCCTCAATATAACAAAACCAGCATCTCCAATGTTTCAAAATACTTCAACCAACAACATTAATGAAGAATCCAAAGCCTAAAAAGCAAATCGGAACCTCCAAATATCAAAACGAACCTCTCCACAAGACATTTCATCGAAAGTCCTTCATATCTCCCTGAAACAGATCAATTACAAGACTACACCGTAATCAAACATCTGATCCACATCCCTATCATGGATGATTAAATCCTCGAAATACAAGCCTACCAAGTGGTACACACATCAAAATGCCAACAACTAAGTTCACAAGATGAATCTCTCAAAACCATGCTTGGCAACACCAAGCTAAATCAAAATTCCTCAATTTTTATCGATCCATAAACAACCACTGGAACTACGATTTCTCAAGACCATGCCTAGTTATAACTAGGATGAGAAGACTCCACAGACAAGCCATATCTAACAACGATCCTTCAAAACTCCTTCTAAGATTCAACAACATCAAGATTTCCAAAACTGAAACAAGTCTCCAAAAGACGTTCTCAAAAGAGCATCGAGCCCACCTTACGAATCAAACAAATCCTCAATGGTATGGACATATGTCCCCACAAAATGATCTCACACCAATCAACTCACTCTGAGCACCATAGCTATCAACAACCACTGCAGAAACTCCCCAAGGGAAGACACGAAAGAAAGGAAACCACCAGTCCTAAAAAGGACAACACCACGACTCCATCTCTGTAACGAAAGACAACAAGGCTAAAGATTTCACCCCCTACATGGAAGTGAGTCGACCAAAATCCATTAAATCCTCACCAAGGACTCAAGACAACGATGGTGACCCTCACGGATCAGTCAACCCCAAAACAACGCACAACAGAACGGAGGAAAGAGACTCACTCCTTGTGAAGTCCCTTACACGAACCAAACACGAAACCATTGTGGAAACCTGCATACACGCTACGTGTGACCGAGGGAAAACAAAAGGGAATACCAAAACCTGGAAGTTATGCATATGATAAGGAATGCAACTACCAGAAAGAAAATCTACTCACGTAGATAAAAATCAAAAGTACATGCTGCACCTCTCCACATAAACACAAAATCATGTCAGTAACGCATATAAACAACATGGCATCTCTATGCATATAAAGAAGGCATGCTAATGCCACACAACAAGAAGGCAAATATGGATACACCTCCACCTACTCATGCATCATAATATCATAAATCATTCTACTAACATGGTAGTAAACAAAACTGCATAAGACAACATGATGCAACAATGAACCCTATGGACATTGTGTCCAAGAGTGTCTAAGAAAAGAAAAGACAATTCCTAGTCATAAACTGTCGCCAAAACCAATGCGACAACAACCTGTCTCCAAACAAACGTGAGCCCTTACCACAACGGTAAGACTCTAACAATCTAACTCTGAATCTAGAGGTGACATTACAAGTGATACTAACAATGTAGTGCTCTCACTACCCGTAACATCAATCAATCGACTTGATCCCGAAAGCGTCATCACGTAAGAATTCTTCAAAGAAAATGGCAACTACAGTCATACCAATAACAACTAAATCAATCACCACGACTGATCCCCAAAACAACCATCATCATCACCGATCAAAGGACAACGCCTATCAAAACAAAACCAACACTGATTCCACTCGAACTGCGCTTGTGGCTAGCCAGCACGGTAGCATGATAGTGCCATGCACCCGCCCACAAACGTACCCGCCCACGAAAAATGCAAGTTCCAGAGGAATCTTCCTGGACAATCAAGGCTCCGAAGAGGTCCATAACCTCATAATGGCCCAAAACCAACAAATCTACCACTACGGCAACGGCAAATGACTCATCTCACAAGAGCCTAAACAAAAGGTGACCATCCACCTACCTCAAAACCAATGCTAGGTCGACAACAACCTATATCACCACGAGACTGTGACTACAATCACCATCCACCCTAACTCGTGCCTCAATAACCAAACCCATGTCATGCCAAATATGCAATACAGTTATGCATATACAAATCTAATCTAGCATACATCATATGTCATGCTCTTTACGACAAATTTAAATCATGTTAAACAAATGGCATACCACATGTAGCACGTAAGCATATAAACATGTTATCATGAAGCATATAAGTACATAAAGCATGGCAACATTAGCATGATATGCACCAAAATCCCATTATCCAAGGTATTCAAACCAAGGAGCTCTGATACCACTTGTGATGGCCCAAGTTTTTCAACCCGGTGCGTCAGTGATGAACCGAAAGATGACCCGATAATGGATCCAAAATGCGGAAGCAAAAGACAAACAATAGTCTCTAGAGATACAACATGACTCTAAGACGCCAATGTGACCCTCAATGAGGTCACGGAACCCAAAGGAATCAAATACGAAAGCAACGTTTCAAAAACGAACAAGAATGAACCTAGGGGCAAAAATTAAATTTCTAGCTTAAAAGTGGGTGCTACTGAGCACATCATTGGAAAGACAATGAAAAATCAATGAACTTAGACTCAAAAATCACTTAATTCGAAGTTCGGATGAAGAAGATATGGCTAACGGAAGAAACAAGGGCAAAACGGTCAAAAAATGCCAACCCAAGAACATCTAACCGGTTACCACACCTTCCTAACCGGTTAGAAGACCAAAAAACTCGACCAAAACACTGCCCACACTCATTCAACCAGTTATGAAACCCCATCTAACCGTTTAGATGTAAAGGAGGCAGAATGGGCATCAAGAAACCCTAGCAGCAGGGGTTTTTCCAGAACAAATGGGATTTTGAGGCCCTAGATGACATTTTCTGGAAAAACACAAAGAATAAACCCCCCTCAAAATTGACTTTTCTATGTGAATTGTGTAAGAAAACAAAAAATACACACTGTGAAATGCCCAAAATTCTCTCCCAAGAAATCTGGTCCAGAGGGTCGAAAAAGCTGCTAAATGGAAAAACAGAAGCTGAACTTTAGAAATGGTTTCCGATGCAAAGACGACATTTTTAGGGAAAACACGAAGAAGAAACCCCCTCTAAAATCACATTTTCTAAGTGACCATGTGAGGAACGAAATTTATTTCCCAAAGAAAATTCCCAAAATACCCTTAGGTCAGATTATGCAACAAAAGTGTAAAATGAGTCCGTAGGAGGCTCATTTCACCAAAAGAAGAAGCTTTGCCCAGAAACGACCATGCACGCAAACGTAACTTACCTAATAAGATGTGCTACAATGGTCCATGGCTCAAAAATATGGCCGATACAAAATATGACCCCCCAACGGCCAAAATGCCAAAAAACGAAGTTTGGAACGAAAACTTGGAATTAAAAATCAGGAGATGGTTTCAAAATGCCGTTTGGCCCTTGGCCAGACTTAGTACATGATTAATGAATGCTAATGGACAAATTTCATACACAATATATTCTCATTAAGGGCAAAAATTTAACATCCATGATACAAATGTAATTCCAAAAGAAGTTTGGCCCTTGGCCTCATGTCATAAACATAAAATGACAATCAAAAAGTGTGCTTAGGCACATATTACTAGTTTAGAATCAAATATGCACATTTGACAAATAAGGTTACATATGGCATTTCAAGCCAACCTTCACAAAAAAAACTAAAGCCTTCAAGCCACAATCATCCAAGCAATGATGAGAATCTCAACCTTGATTCTTGTATCTAAAAAATATCCGCACTATGTGGGTGAGTAACATAAAGCTACTCGTAGGAAATGAGCATGCATCGACTTACGCTTTATAAGTTTGCGTGATTTAATTATTGTAGTTCATTCCACCTAACGTCTATGTCAAAGGTGAGACTCAGGGAGCATCCTAACTACCTAAGATCATTTCTAGCATCTATCACCTCATTCATGCAATTTTAACAACATAGGGTTATGCTTACACAAAGCAACGACATAGGAACATGCTTACACAAAGCAACAACATAGGAGCATGCTTACACAAAGCAACAACATAGGCGCATGCTTACACAAAGCAACAACATATAGATTCTCAAGGTTATCAACTTGAAGTCTAAAATGCAACATCAACTAAATATAACAATTTAGCATAATTAGAATATCTAATACCACACATCAAGACATAGATTCACTAGGTGATCAACTAGAAATCTAAAAGTGTGAAATCAACTAAATATAACAATTTAGTAACAACATCAAATCGGCAACAACCAAAACCACAAGTCACAATTAAACATGATTGTCAACTTGGAATTGAATGCGAAAACAATTAGTGGAAGACTTGGACATCACGTCTCAGATTTCTGCCGAGAACAAAATGGTTGGTCCAGGTACTAACCCGCAGGGAAAACCACCCTAAGTGCACACTATCTCAATTGGGGAGAACTCATACCTCCCGCACTAAAGCCGAACTTTAGCCATATCACATGTAACAACAATGTCCCAAGACTCCAAAATAAACCAAATAAGTTCATAACTTATACATATTACTACTACATAGTAACAAGTTAGTAATATAACTTTCAATTGTGCATAATAAGCATTTCATATTCATGATGCTATGAAATCACAAGTCAACAATATATTCATATTAGAAACATATTCTCATGAATATAAATTTAACAACAATGCTCTTCAATGCATATAACACAATCAAGTGAATACATCACAAGTTTAAATCCATGCTCTTAATATAGAAATAACTTCTAAAATATAATTAGATCCATGGATAAACAAGATAGAATTTAATTACCTCAAAATAATTAAACTCTCTAGATTTCAAATCATTTCCAAATGACCTCAATTTAATATATGATAAAAGACATATCATGGTCATTACATATATTCACACAAAAGTTTAATTAGGCCCATGAAACCACAAAATAGATTTTAATTAGTTCTCTTAATTAAAGTCTCTAGATTTCCAAACTCAACCAAATGCTCTCAAATTAAATTATGTTAAAGAACATGCCATGACTTAATTTAAAAGCATATTACAACTGAATTTCATGCAAGGTACGGCTATGAACTTTAATCTTTCACAAAAGATAAATATTAATTAAAAAGAGCAATTCTTATTTAATTAATCCCAATTTAATATATGTTAACCAACATATTAAAACAAGAGTTTCTACCATGCCACAATTCAAATTCAAATTTCTCATCATCATAGAAATTAAATCTTATACAAAGAATTAAATATTATAAATTTCTTAGATTTGATACAAGGCATGCATATAGGTTGTATAAACATGGAAAACACACAATACAACACATATAAAATCCTAAAACATTCCCTACCTCCATTTGAGATGAAATCTCAAATCCCCACCAAAATGAAACCACTCCGAATCCGACGAAACTTCTAGGTTTTGTCGAGGACAACACCGCGAACATGAATTCCCAAGAAGCCCCATGAAAAACAAAACTTGACTTCAAACCCAAACTTAAGAAATGGCCAAAACGAGATTCCAATAGCTTAGAATCGAAAGCCTCGCCAACATGAACATAAAACACTAAGGCACGATAACTTTTCATTGAAGGGAAGAAGCTCAAAAGAGGAGAGAGAAGGTGGTAGCCATGGGAGGAGCATGGACCAGCCATGAGAGAGGAGAGAGAAAAATCTGATTTTTCATCTACTAACCCCCTATTTATAGAAAAACTCAAAAAGTGCCCCGAACGGGCTCCGCCGGGCCCGAAAATCTGAAATTCGAGCAGACGCACTCAAACGGCAAAACTCTATGAATAAAAAAGATTCAAAATGAGAAAATATGAATAACGAAAGAAATAGCGTCAAAAATCGAGTCCCGAGCAGAGAGTTATGCCCCAAACAAGTTTAGCACAAACCGGGGCCAGAAACCCTGAAACTGGAAAACATCGTCCATGAGGAAATCCTAAGAGTTCATGACTCGACTAAATGTGAAAATGAATCCCATATGAGGATCCAGGCTCAAAACAAGGCATTGAGCAATAACTTTCATTAATTGCACAATGGCCCCTCCAAAAAGTGAAAACTGCGAAACTGTCCCAGAATAAAAATATCTTCCAAAAGATATTTTCTTAGATACCCCTAAAATAAAATATCTTCAAAAGATATTTAAGAAAAACACCCCAAGAAAGGGAAATGTTTCCAAAGAACTATGTATCCGTTTCCCTATGGGCACCGGGAGCGACCAGAGTACTTTGTCACAAAAGTAAAGATACGTATCTTATGGAAACCGTTGAGAATGAAGATATGTGAAGTCAGAAACCAACTCCAAACATAAGAAGTGTGGTTACGCAAACAAAGTGCCAAACGGGAAAAGGACAAAATAGGGAAAATGACGAAAAGTGAATAGTTTTAAAAAACGAAAAATGTGGAAACAACTCGGTCCTCAAAGGAAGTTGTTAATCCACAGAAAAGAGTCTCAGAAATCACTCCAGAGCACTCAAGATGACACTAAGTGACATGAAACCAAACTCAGAAAGGAAAAAGATCAACGAAAAAAAATATCCGTGAAAATCTGAGGAAAGGGAAAGGAATGAAAATGACCGGGTCATTACATATTGCACATAACTTGAGTAGTGACACTACTTGCATATGCCTTATGGTTTACATGCCACACATGATTTTGATTATTCAAGCATATGCTTATAAAAAGAAGATCCTTGGCATCAATGGCTCATTTCATATATCATTGATTTATTACATTATCTAGTATATCTCCAATACTTGATATATGATATAAATGGAAACACACTTATAGGAGGAGATTATGGATAATCTCTTATAAATGTTTATTGCATGACTTGTTATGTTTAATTGACTTATTTTTGAAATTGTCAAGCAGGCTACAAAATGACTTGTTGATCATCATATTCATATTTATGAGCTTTCATGATTTTGATTATTTTTCCCTCATACTTCTTAAAGATATCAAATGGGAAAACTCTTTTAGGATTGAAGCACACTTAAATTCTTAGATTTGCCTTACAAGGTTTTTGCCTTTTGGTTCATTCTAGTCCATGCTTCATTTTTATTTGGTCACGCTTTACTATGTATACTTTTGTATACTTTTGCCTATTTGAGTTTATGTTTCATCTTTGGTTTATGTCTTATGTATACTTTTGTATATGTCATGAACCTTAATGATCTATTGAACTCATGCTTTCAATGAAATTGATATCTTATGATATAATTGCTTATATGTTGCACTCTAAAGCATATTATAGTTATTACCGAAATATTGCCAATTCTTGATGCCATCACTTCTCTATGCTTAATGATAAATGCTAAATGAAGTTGTCTAGGCCTCCCACCTTTTTGAGATGACAAAGGGGGAGAAATATGTGTGATGTGATTCAAATGCTTGATGTTATATATATCATTATCTCATTGTGCTTACATGTCAAATGAATGATATATATCTTTTAATGGAAGCATGTTGACAGGGGGAGATTCATAGAAATCTCTTAGAACTTAAAATGATCTTGTACGCATATAAATGTCTAAAATTCATGAAGAATATACAAGCATGCTATTTTATAATATTATGTTCATTGAATGCACTTTAATAGGGGGAGCATTTTTCAAATGCTACTCCACTTGCTTATGAACACATCAATGTTTTGTCATCATCAAAAAGGGGGAGATTGTTGACCTTAAGGACTCCATCGAAGGACAATCTAGAGGTTTTGATGATAACTGATCGACGGTCGAAATCAATTATAAATCAACCCTCTTCGCAATAGCACGAATCATTGTAAAATAGGGCTATTGGACGGGTAAGTTGAACCACTGGGACTGCGCTAGTCTTAAGGCAACCTAAGTATCTAAAGTCATTTTAGAGTGATGAGGGGTTTATAAAGGGTTTGTGTGTTTGTCACTAAACTAAGAAATTAAAATGTATAAAACAATAGATTGCAATGAAATTGAAGAAGTGAGATACAAGTAGAAAAGACTAGGGAGATGAATTCACTCCAACCCTATACACATGCTAGATTAAGATTAAATTGGGGAAAAACAACACAAATGATGGTCATGATACATGGCAACACTTGGTTGCTATAGTATTTTCAAGAAGTTCATTAAATCAACAACAAGAATAATCCATCAAAGGTTCACATACTCAAGCCACCTAAACTAGGGTGTAGCCTTCACATGCTCCCTAAGCCCAAGATTATCAAGTCCTTCATGGAATGATGAAAGCACATAAAATTAGGAATTAAGCATAGACCATCAAAGGGGGATCCTAAGCAATGGACTATCTAAGTTCTCCAACCTCATGTCAATAAAACCATTTCATGATCTAACTTCCATTGTCACTATGAAAGTGTAAGCATTATGATTAAGAGAAGCAATCATCTAAGACAAGAGGAATAACTCAAAATAATCATGTATAGACATTAAAGTTCATTACAACAAATATGATGCTCTAGATCATAAAAATAACCAAAAACTATACATTGTTCTCCCCAAAATAAAATCTACACTAGCACATGCTTACAAGGGAGGAGCTTCATCACCTCCCTAGATGGAGGTTTAGCTCTCCATTGATACAAAAATAGAAGAAGAAGAAGAAGGATCCATCTCCATTTTCGAGCTCCTACTGTAGCACTCAAGAACACCCTCTTCCTTGCTCTCTTCTCTCTCCTCTAATCTTGTAAGAATGAATGATCATAAAGATATGTGTGGCTCCCCTCCTTTGTAGACATCTTATCCACCCAAAAAGGCCACCAACCAACATCTCCAACCAACCATTAAAGAGGAAAATTAGAATTGAGGAACCCAAGATGCAAGTGGCTGAAAATGGGCCATTTTCGGATGCAATTCTGCCCCAATTTCGAGCACTCGCAATAAGGGCTCGAGCACTCGAAATTGGAGTAGAATGCTCCATTCTTGCCTTGCTCTGCCCGGACCTACTTTGGTAAAACGGCCATAACTTTGTGTTCCAAACTTCGAATGATGAACCATTTGAAGATTTAGAAAGATAATTCAGAGATCTAAAAACTTTATGTTTTGGTGGAGATCCAATTCTCAAGTCTGGTTGGTCGAAATTGAAGAACAAGGCAGAACTTCATTACTGCCAGGCAGTTCTGAGCACCTATGATAAGAAGATCATAACTCTCTGTTCCGAACTTCGAATGACAAACCACTTGAAGATTTGGAAAGCTGATTCAGATCTCTAAATATGTTATGTTATGATGGAAGTCCAGTTCTCAAGTTTTCAAGGTCAAAATGGCGAGCAAAGTTCAGGATCTACTGCTGCCAGAAATTCAGCCTTGTGCCTTTTGATGGCCAAAACTCCACAAAGCATCCTTCTTGCTTCTTTTTGGCCAATGGACCTGAAAATATACAAAAACATGCAAATGAAAGTAATCTACATAATATAAGCAAACAACGGACTTAAATAATGCAATTAAGGGCGCTTGAATATGTAATATTCGGCGCTTATCAATAACAAACCATTAATGATGTTTAAGGACTAATGTTTGCATTGAGTGTTATATAGATTATTCACATTCATAGAATGACCTCAATGAAGCTAGTATTCCATTATTCAAGATCACATCAAGAAAAGCAATGGATACAAAGAAGACATCAAGTTGCAAAGAACCAAATGCAAAGTCCATCTAAAGATAGCTTGGACTACATTGAGTAAGAAAGAAACTCAAAGAAAGGAAGAAAACAAGTCTACCTGAAAGCCTACACGATCATGGATAAAACGTGAAGAAAGGGGTAGATAGGATGGTGAGTGTTTAGGATTCAATGTCAAAGTATTTATGAATCCATTTGAAGCTCATCTCTATAGGACCATGCATATCATATCATCATTCATGTGTTCCTATATCAATTAGCAATAGACTATACACTTCATTCATATATAATTGCACAATGAAGTCATTACTAAAGAGTGAGTTAGTTCAAGCTTGTATAAGCTTTAAAAGAACTCATCACTTGTCTAGAAATGCTAAGACCATGCACATCAATCATATAATTCATATTGGTCAACAATTAAGGTATGAGAAGCCTTCATTACCATGAGTTGGTAACGGACATTAGGACCCCAGAATGTGCGTCATGAAAAACTGTGTTTTTAGCTAAGTGTGAAAAATGGATTTTTGAAATAATGATTATTTCAAAATAATTTTTCCCGGTAATAACTCCTTATACTTAAACTAGCCTAAACTGATTTTATCAGAATTTTTGACCAAGTCTACATTGGTCTTCATAAGGATTCAATTTTACCAAAACTGTCAGAAATCCAAATTTGTACTAAAACTGAATTTCTACATTTTGATTTAGTTGGATTTCAATTTTCTAGTATTTTTTTATTGAATCCAAATAGGGGGTACATCCTTATTTACATTGGAAACTTAAAGTAAATGGATATATAAATTAAAGTAAAGACATTTACTTTAATGTTTTCAATGGAAATAAGGTATGTGCAGATGTCCTGTGCACATACTGTTTCATTTGTTAACTTAGAACAATTCCTGAAGCTGTAGTTTCATTTTGGCAGACCAAAATGCATAGGTAAGTTATTTCGGTCGACCGAAATAAATGAGCAAATGAATCAGTCGACCGATTTAAAACAAAGAGTCTGGATCAAAACCTCAAGCTATTTCGGTCTACCAAAATAGAACATCAATTTATTTCGGTCTACCGAAATGAATACACAAATCCAACTCCTAGTTATTTCAGACGACCGAAATAACTGTGAGTTTTTCTTCGGTCTACCAAAATAGAAATACTGAGGATGATGAGCAATCTTAAAACCATTTTGGACGACCGAAACACAATGGTGTTTCATTTCGGTCGACCGAACCTTGCCCAGATCTGAATCTGAACGGCTATTTCCTCTCGGGCAGCGTGCACAACAGCTCTAATTTTGAATTAGCTGCTGAAACTCTATAAATAGAGTAAGGGGACTTTGGGATTTAAGGTTGTTACTATTGAGAAACATTTTATAGCATCCAAAGAGCTTTTATTCTTCATTCATATCATACTCTCTCATCCCATATCATTCATAGAGTATTGAGCTTCAATTTATTCATCTATACTCTAGTTGTGAGCTAATATTTGCATATCAATATTGTGAGATATATTTGTGTGCAACAAATCTGATCTTCAATTTGTAAGGGCTGGTGTGGCCCAAGGAAGAAGAAGCAAGCTGGCTTCAATTTGTAAGGGTTGGTGTGACCCAAAGGAAGACTAAGAGAGGTTGTCTTTTAGCAAAGTGAAACAAGGAGTTGCTTCATGTAAAGGTTTGCTCTCCACCCATAAGGAGGTGCCATAGTGGTTTGGGAAGTCTCAAGAGGGGTCTTGAGCCGAGGAGTAGGAGTTTCCGAACCTCCCTAAAATCGCCGTGTGAATGTTTGCAATCTCTCTTCCCTTATATCCTTTATATTGATGCTATTAATTGCTTATGTTTATATCTTGATTATAGCATAATTGTTAGAAGGGTTTAGTAGAATTTGCAAATCAGAAAATTGGCCATTGTTTGCCAAAGACTCTATTCATCCCCCCTCTAGAGTCTATACTTGGGCAACAGTGACTACTCTCTGCTCCGATTTACTAACTGTGCTGCGCGATATATCTAGAGATATTCGGGGATCACGCCCTACTCGCCCTACATCTTCTGCCTGATCTCTATACCTCTTTTTCATTTTCATATAACTATAATATTTGATTGCTATTTTGATAGTGTTATGATATTTTTAAGGCTAGTCTGTTGGCCCTAATACTGTAATGTAGGGTACATTATTTTTCTCTTTTTATGCATACTATGTTTGGATGTCAGATTCTTATATTGATATATCTATCTCTGATTGAATCCATTATCAGGTACATCCTAATGACTTCAGTGAGAGAGTGCTGCCCAACTTTTCAGGACCATCCTTTTACCTCTATCATTAGTTCATTTCTTGTCCCATTTACACTTGCATGTTTACTGTGCACTGTTATTATCCCCTTTGTTATTCGATCAGCTCTTATTCCAGTGCCATCTTTTTAGGACCACAGTTAATCCCAAGTTTGGGGGAGTTATATCACCCACTTTGGTTACTTCTGTCCTGGCCATTATTCGCTTGGCTGCACTGGTATATTCTTTCCTTTGTTCTCTTTGCACTTTGAGAACACTGTGCCATTTAAGTTTGGGGGTAATGGGTGTTATTTACAGTAATTGCTTTCAATTCAAAATTTTGAGCATGACTTGTGTATTTTGAGGGATTTTCTATGATTGGTCCATGACTAGCTGTGATTTTGATCTTTTGAGGACTATATTGCTTAAAATTTAAAAATTGCTAGACTTAAGAGTCCAATACTCCTTGTATGCCTTGAGGATACCATTTAGGAGTAAATTTTTTTGAAAGATTGATATCTTGCTTGCATTTGTGGTCTACATCATCCTGATTTTGTGATTGCTTTGAGATTCACTCTAGTACTCTACACTAGCACAGGTGTACACTAGCATTCATTTGTGGGGTACATGCTTTGTTGATTTTTGAATTGGTTATATCCCAATTGGGCTAGTAGTGTATTGAAAGCTTTCATCTTGATAAAAGTGGATAACAAACCCTTTTCATTGAGTAGCCGGGATTCTAGCCTCATCAAGCACTGAATTTCTCGCGCCGAAAGGTGGAGGGCCCAAACTCTAGGTTAATAATTAAAAAAAAGAGAAAAAAAGAAAAATTGCAAAAGCAAATAAAAAAAAAGTGAGGACTTCTCCCAAAAGGTGAGAAGTGGGAAATGATTAGATGGAGGTTGTTTTGATTTGTAGCCTAGTTGATTTGAGCTTGTAAGTCCTTAGGGGTGTTTGAACACCAAATGTCCTAAAGCCGTCCGGTTTGGGAGTCATTGACCTAACGCTCGACCTCATGGATCGCTAAAAAGCTTAATAGATCAACACATTGCACTATGCTTCCATCTTTAATCCTTAGGATTAGGGAAAAAAAAATAGAGTGAAAAGAATAAGTGTACCTAGATGAATAAAGCTTTAATAAAAGGTCCACTCTTTGTCTTGATGATTGGTACTAGATTTGTGTGCTAGTTTGATGGTAAGGATGTGATCATTTCTCTAGTTGGCTTAGATAACAACATATTTGATGTCGGTCTACTCAAAAAGGATTCTAGAGTTGTTTTGATTTGCATGATTATTTTCTTGATGTGTGGAGGACCATACATGCTTGCTTGATGTTGAGATTTTGGGAGATTGCTTAGAAATGGTTGAAAAATTGCATACTTGAGGTAGTTTTCTTCCAATGCTTGTTTAAAATATTGGTGCCTCTTTTGTGAGAATGACCTTAATATTTGTGGGTATCATTTATGGAAACCCTTATGAGACTTCACTCACCCACTAGGGGTAACCTAGGGGTTTAAAAGGCTTATTGCATACGCTAAATGCAATTGTGTTCCCTACGAAAGTGGCGTTATCCATTTATTGCTTTCTAGTTCGTAGTTGTATAGTTGTTTATTTCATTCCTTTACTTTGTAGTTCATTGCTAGGGACTAGCAATATTTAAGTTTGGGGGTGTGATGAGCGTTGAAAAGTGCGCATTTAAACCCCTTAAGCTCGAGTATTCTAGGACCTTTATCTGTCTTATTTTCCCGTCTTAGACTAATTTCATGTTATTGCCCTTTTCAGGTGTTTATCCTAAAAAAATAAGTCAATTCAGCCAAATAAGAGCATAAATGAAGCAATCTTGAGCTGAATGGAAGAAAGGAGTAAAATGGAAGCAAAGTATGGAAAGTCAGCATCTTCGATCGATCTCAACATTCCTTCGATCGATCAGAGCAAGATCATCTAGACACTTTAAGATGGATCCAAGCCTTTGTCCTTATCCAAAAGAATCCACCAAGTTCGATCTATCCAACCTTTCTCAGATCGATCGAAATTGTTCGATATTATCTACACCAACCACCCCACCTACCACTTTTATCTTTTTCCCAAAATATCTCAAAAATACCCAAAATATCTCAGAGCTTTGACTTTATTCAAAAAGGCGCCACCAAGGATGATCGATTTCTGCAGCATTCGATGGATCTCACCTATATTCGATCGATCTTAACACAATTTGATCAATCGAACCTCCTTAAGTCCGAAATAAAACAAATTCTAGCTCATTAAAAGTTGGCTCATGATGCAATTATTGCAAGGGCCCTAGTGCACGAATCCAGACCATTGGGTGTGACACTTGACCTACCTATATAAGGATTTGGAGCCATTTTAAGACCAAGATTCATCATCGCTTACATATCTCATATCTTGGAGAGGAGGCTCGAGATTAGAGAGAGCTTTACACATTTTGGGAGTTCTTCTATTCTTCTAAGGTTTCCATCAAGAAGGAGGTCATTCCTACCACGGAGATAGCCCTTGAGGGTTGGATGACTACTTCAATGAGTGGCTAGACATCTACTTGGGGCTAGAGTAGCCCCTAAATATGCTTCCTAGACCTAGTGTTTTGTATATTTTTGGGGATTTACTTGTAACAAATGTTTTGATCTTGGATTTATATATATATCTTGTGGTTTCTACTTGATGTGTATGGATTAATGCTTTCAATTGATTATCTATTTCTAACCATATGTCTATGTATGCTAGAATGGATGATTCATGTGCTTTTCTCTAGATTTAGTGGAATTTATGCATGTCTATGTGTATGGATGAAGTTAATCTAGAGATGGTCAAAATATAGTGCTTAATTGAACATTCTTGTAATTTGTTTGATGGTTCACACTTGTTTCTTGATGGATTGTGCCACACCTTTAGCTTACTTAGTTTAATTTCCATGTCTTTAGTGTATATGTAGTGTAGTTGCTTTAGATTCATTGATAGGTGGACAATCTATTCTTGTTTCTTGGTATTCCATACTTATGAATGCAAATGGTGTATGTTTCTAGATAGTTGTGTGTGCATAAATTGTGATTTCATTGAATGAATTTTGGTCTCATTTGATAGGTTGTGCTTACCACTTGAATTGGTTAGACAATCTATACTTATTTTCCATCCATGCCTAGTTTCAATTAATGTCACACACACACACAAGTGACTGTGACGGCCCAAGTTTTGTAAACCCGGTGCGTCAGTGATGACCAAAAGATGACATTATGACGGATCCAAAATGCAGAAGTGAAAGATGAAACAACGGTCTTTAGAGATACAACACGTCTCTAAGACACCAATGTGACCCTCAACGAGGTCACGGAACCCAGAGGAATCAAATGCGGAAGCGGCGTTTCAAAAACGGACAAGAATGAACCTAGGGGAAAAATGATCATGTCCAATATTAAAGTAGGTACTACCGAGCACACCATTGGAAAGACAACAAAAAATTAATAAACTTAGACTCAAGAATCACTTGATTCGGAGTCCGGAGGAAGAAGATATGGCTAATGGAAAAAAAAGGGTCAAAAATGTCAAAATAGTTAACCCATGCACATCTAACTGGTTACCTGTGACGACCCTGGTTTTTAGACCAGCGTGTCCTGTGATGAACCTAAGATTTGAAAAATAGTCATTTTTGAAAAATGTGGATTCGGGTGCTACCGAGCACACCGCTGGAAAAACAACAAAAAAATAGTCAGGATGGACTCAAGAATCGCATGATTCGGAGTCCGGACGAAGGAGAAACGGCTTGATGAAAAAAAATAAGCACTTAAGGCTAAAAGGGTAAACTGGTAATTATCCATGAAGATCTAGGTGCAACCGAGCACACCATTGGAAAGATAGCGAAAAATTAGTCAAGTTCAAAAAAAAGTTCACTCGATTTGGAGTCTGGACGAGGGAGAAACGAGGGTTTGAAGTTGAGACGTCGCGGCGGCCCAACGAAGGCCTTGGCGCACACGGCGTCCATGCACGAGCCCACCGGCGCCCGCATGCACCAGTTGACAGCAAAAAAAAAAAAAGTGAGGTTCCGGAACTGAGGCTTGAAACGGAGGCCGAAATGAATTTTTCTAGAAAAACACGAAGAAGAAATCCCTCCTAAAATCGAGTTGTCTACCCGACCTAGCGGACGGAATCGAAAAAAACTCACTGTGAAATCCCCAAAATGCCCCTAGATCAGAACTGAACAAGAGGGTTAAAAGTTCCTACAGTGACTGTCTGCAACTGAGAGCAAAAACGGGCTCGAAGATGAATTTTTCTGGAAAAACACAAAGAAGTAACCCCCCTCAAAATTGAATTTTCTATTTGAATCTTGAGAGAATTAAAAAAAAATACAATGTAGAATGCCCGAAATGCCCCTCCATAAAATCTGGTCATGGAGGTCCAAAAAGCTGCTAAAAAAAAATAGAAAGCTGAACTTTAGGATTGATTTCCGGCACCAAGACGATATTTTCTAGAAAAACACAAAAAAGAAACCTACACCTAAAATCACGTTTTCTAAGCGACCATGTGAAGACCGAAATTTATTTCCCGAAGGAAAATCCTAGAATACCCTAAAATCAGATTATGCAACAAAAGTGCAAAATGAATCCATAGGAGGCTCATTTCACCAAAGGAGAAGGTTTGCCCGAAAATGACCATGCATGCAAACATAACTTACCTATTAGGACGTGCTACAATAGTCCATGACTTAAAAATACCACCTATGCAAAATTTGACCCCCCAACGGCCAAAAAGGCAAAAATGAACTAGAAATGAAAAATTTGAAAACTAAAATTAGGAAATGGTTTCAAATGACCGTTTGACCCTTGGCCACACTTTATACAAGATAAATGAGACCTAGTGGAGGTGCCGGAACACACTTTGCACCACTCGATTTGAAAATGAACCATTAAAGGCTCGAATTCTACTATTTAGCCCAAAAATGCAATATGTGAACTAAAATGCAAAAATGAAAACAAAATGGTGTTTGGCCCTTGGCTACACCTCACATATGGCAAATGAATGCTAAAGGATGAATTACATACACAATGCATACACCGGTGCAAAAATGACATATTGAAACCCAAGTTTTCATGCTTTTCTTATTAAAGGCAAAATTCTACATTTTTGAATATACATGGATTACAAATGAAGTTTGGCCCTTGGTCAAATATTATACACATAGAATAAATACCAAAAAGTGTGCTTAAGCACATAATATAAGTTTTATCAAAATAAACAAAAGTAAACATGATATGCTAACATGTGCATAATCAATGTCATCAACAATACTTCAAGACTTTTAGCCTGTCTAAGAGTATTGTGTGTCCCACAACAAAGCTTTTTTACCTGCAAAACACCTAGTAACTTCGGGGTGCAAAACATCCAGTACCTGCACAATAAAGTTTATTCGTAGGGATGAGCATGCATCGACTCGATTTCTTTAGAGATTTTTAGGACTAACATGATATAGTTCAAAAGGAATCATGCCACCTAGCGTCTATGTCAAAGATTAGACTCAGGGATCATCCTAAGCTATCTTAGATCATTTCTAGCATAAATCACATCATCTATGCAATTTAAACAAGGTGGGAAAATACTCCATAAAACACGACAAGGTTCTTAGATCTTTAAGAGATAACACTAGAAGTCTAAGAATTTAGAGATTTTGCATGTTGATATAAATCATTACTCGTGGTCCATGCCACCTAGAATCCAAGTCAAGTTACATGTAGAGGATCATTCCTAAGTCATGGTAGCATAAAGTAACATGAAACAAGATAACCAAGAAATTTAACGAGATTGAAACAATTCAATTAGCATGACAATGACAAGGCATGAAATCAAGGATAAGGCATAGTATCAATGAAATCAAACAAGGTTGGAACATTTCATATAACAAGAAAAGAGTTTTAAATCTTCAAGGAATAGTAACTTGAAATTTAAAGAGTGAAATCAACCAATGTGGAAACTAGGATATCGCCTGGATTAAAACCATTCTCATGGGATCACTTTAGGGCTACTAACCCATGGGTACCTTCCCCGAGTACGCACTATAGTGTAGAGGGACTTTCCCCCGTACTAGAACCAAGTCCTAGCCATGTCCATTTTGATTGATATCACCAAGTTTCTAAAATCAACATGTTGTGCAAGTCAAGATAGCATTAAGACACAAGTAATGCATTGAACACGTTTTATGCACAACTAAGATTTTGGAAATATACAAGTCATGCCCTAAGTTCTCAATTAACATGGCATGTGAAATGTCAAGAAATCATAGTATGCATCTACATAGACTACAAACTAGGATATATGTCACATAGAATCCATCGATGTAAAAATACCACAAGTATAAGATTAATGATTTAATTATTTACTAAGCAACACATGGATAATTAAATCATTCAAAGACAATTGTGCTAGTTCATTAAGTACATTAATGAAACTAAGATACACGGGGGTCTAGTTACATGATGAAACGCTAAAACTTCCACGGAATACAAGTTATAACTAAGTGAACTAAGTTCTATATGAGTAAAACAAGTAAGTGTAAGTCTCTAACTTATTCGATTGTTCTTAATTTAATACACGTGAAGGAACATGTCAAGGAAATCATGTATGCAAGGTTGGAAACCTAATCAAGTGCATAGAACCATTGAATGGATTTTAATTATTTCATTTAATTAAAATCTCTAGATTTTGACTCGTCCAAATGATCTCAAATTAATATATGTTATTAAACATGTCAAGACTTGATTTAAGAGCATGAGACAAGTACATTCTATAAAAGTTACGACCATGTGTATTAAACTTTAATACAAGAAAAATAATAAATGAAAGGCTTCAAAACCAAATCAAATATTCTAGATTTAATATATGTGAAACTATATTGCATGCACATCAAGAATTTCAAGTTGGAAATCCAACGGGATGAATAGTACACTTGGAGCAAATTAAAATAATCTAATAAATTAAATATTACTAGATTTCAAAACTTCTCCGATTACTCTCAATTTAATCTATGTTGAAGAGCATGCTAGGGCCTAATATAATATGCTATCACATGTTGATTTAGCTAGATAAGGCCACATGATTTAATATTTTATTCAAGATAAATATTAATTAAAATCTTCATTTCTTGTCCAAATTATCTAGATTTAATATATTTCAATCTACATATCAAGGGGTAATATTCTATCATGCCACATGATTAAACAAAGCTATGGATAACCGGGAAAATTAAATCATTCACAAGAAAAATAAATAATAAAATCTCTAGACTTTGAATCCAAGCATGTAATCAAGTTGTATAAGCATCACAAGCATGTAGTATAGCAAGAATTTAAATTATAACACCCCCTACCTCAATTTGAGATGAAAATCTCAAAGGCCCACCGAAAAAAAAAGTGTCCCGAATCCGCCAAAACCGAAGGGTTTTGTCGGGAACAACACGATCTACATGAATCCGAAGGAAGACCCATAAAAATCACAACTTGACCTCAAACCCAAACTCAAGAAATGGTCAGAAATGAATTCTAATAAGGGGGAATGGTAGACCATGTCGAGGGGAATAAAAACCGTGAAGGCCGAAGACTTTTCACTTAGGAAAAGTAGATCAAAGGAGGAGAGAGAAGGTGGAAGCTCCATGGGAATCCATGGCTGCTTCAGGTCATGCAGGTAGAGTGGGGAAGATGAAAAATAAAATATTTCACCCCCCTTTTATAGAAATCTCAAAAAGTGCCCCGAACGGGCCTCGCCGGGTCAGGAAAAGTGGAATTTGAGGAAACGCGCTCAAATGAAAAAACTCTATGAATAAAAAAGATTCAAAATGAGAAAATATGAATAAGGAAAGAAACGGTGTCAAAAACTGAGTCCCGAGCAGAAAGTTATGCCCCAAACAAGTTTTGCGGCAACCGGGTCCAAAAATTTTGAAACTGGAGAAAAACGACCAGAAGGAAATTCTGTGAATTTACGAGTCAACAAAAAGTGAAAATGAATCCTGTACGAGGATCTAGGCTCCAGATGAGATATTTTGTAATAACTTTCGTTAATTGCACAGTGGCCCCTACAAAAAGGGTTAACTACGAAACTGCCCCATAATGAAAATATCTTCCAAAAGATATTTTCTTAAATACCCCTGAAGTAAAATATCTTCAAAAGATATTTATGAAAAACACCCCAAGAAAAGAAAAAGATTCTGAAGAATTGTGCATCCACGCCCCTATAGACACCGGGAGCAACCAGAGTACTTTCTTGCAAAAGTAAAGATACATATTTCGAGGAAACCACTCAAGATGAAGGCACATGAAGTCAAAAACCAACTCCGAGCACGAGAAGTGAGGTTGTGCCAACAATGTGACAAATGGGGAAAAGATAGAATAGGGAAAAAGACGAAACAGGGAAAAGGACGACAGACGCATAGTGTCCGAAAAGTGAAAATGCAGAAATGAGTCGGTCCTCAAAGGAAGTTGTCAATCCGTGAAAAAGAGTCTCAGAAACCATTTTTGAGCACTCGAGATGACACTAAGCGACAAGAAACAGAGCTCAGAAAAGAAAATTAAACGGAAAAAATTTATCCGTAAAATTTCAGGAAAAATGAAAGGAAAGCAAATGACCGGGTCGTTACATTACCAAATCTTCCTAACCGGTTAGAAGGCCAAAAATAGAAGTCATGCATTCTACCCATGCTCATGTAACCAGTTACGAGATTCACCGCCCGTACACTTGACCCATACACTTGTACTACGACTCAGCAAAAACCTGGCAGTAGAGGTTTTTTGGTAAAAAAGGGTTTTTGAGGCCCTAGATGACATTTTCTGGAAAACCACAAAGAAGAATCCCCCTCAAAATCGAGTTTTCTACTCGACAGTGCAAAAGAAAATGAAAAACACTCACTGTGAGATGCCCAACATGTCCCTCCATGAAATCAGGTCATGAAGGTCAAAAAGCTGCTAAAATGAAAAATTGAAAGCTGAACTTTGCAATGGATTTCCGCTACTAAGATGACATTTTTAGGAAAACATGAAGAAGAAACCCCCCCTAAAATCACGTTTTCTAAGTGACCATGTCAAGATCGGAATTTATTTCCTGAAGAAAAACCCCAAAATGCCCCTAGACCAGATTATGCAAAGAAAATGTAAAATGAGTCCCTAGGAAGCTCATTTCGCCAAAGAAGAAGTTTTTCTTAAAAACGATCATGCACACAAACATAACTTACCTATTAGGACACGCTACAATGATCCATGGCTTAAAAATACCACCGATGCAAAATCTGACCCCCCAACGGCCAAAAAGGCTAAAATGAACTTGAAATGGAAATTTTGAAACATAAAATTATAAAATGGTTTCAAATCACCATTTGGCCCTTCGCCACACTTCATATATGATTAATGAGAGCTTATGAAAGAATCAAAATAGAATTCCCACACCCGATGCAAACATGGTGAAGCAATGACTCAACATTTTTCAATATTTTCATAATATTTCATGAAGTCAAAAATTACGTAGGATACAAAATATATGTCATTGGCCTCCGACCTCTTCTCATACATGTCAAATACAATAATAAAAGGTGTGCTCATGTACACAATACATGTTTAGAACCAAATATACACATTTTGACAATTAAGGCTACAAGTGGCATTTCAAGCCAACCTTTACAAGAACTAAAGCCTTCAAGTCCACAATCATCCAAGCAATGATGAACATCACGAACCAAGTCTTCGTACCTGAACAAATCCCCAGGTAACTTTGGGGTGAGTAAACAAGTTTACTCGTAGAGAATGACAATGCATAGACTATATTTCTTATAGATTTTTACATTAACCTGAAACAGTTCAAAAGGATCATGCCACCTTACGTCTATGTCAAAGGTGAGACTCAGGGAGCATCCTAAGCTACCCTACATCATTTCTAGCATAAATCACATCCTTCATGCAATTCCAAACAACATAAGAACATACTATACAAAGCAACAAGATATAAATTCTTAAAGTTATCAACTTGAAATCTAAAATGCAAAAACATCTAAATATGACAATTTAGCATAGATGTACTTAACAACATCAAATCGCCCATAACAAAAATCACAAGTCACAGTTAAACATGATTGTCAACTTGGAATTGAATGCGAAATCAAATAGTGGAAGACTTGGACATCTAAACTCAGAATTCGGCCTAGACTCAACGGTTATTCCGAGCATTAACCCGCTGGGAAGACCACCCTAGTGCGCACTATCTTAATTGGGGAGAACTCATACCTCCCGCACTAGAGCCAAACTCTAGCCATGTCACTTGTAACAACAATGTCTCAAGACTCCAAAATAAACCAAATAAGTTCACAACTTATACATAATTTATATAATGCACGAAAACACCTTCCATGCACAAGTAGGTTGAAACCACACAATCCATGCCTTGGAGTTTCAATTCTAAAATGGCATATATAATGTTAATTACAAAGTGTGGAATTCATTACACAAGGCAACAATATATTCCATAAAGAAAACATGTTCTTATGAATATAAATATAACAACAATGTTATTAAATGCTCAAAACACAACTAAGTGAATACACAACAAGTCTAAGTCCATGATTTAAATATAGAAACAACTTCTAAAACATAAGTAAATCCATGGAGCCATTAGATAGAATCTAATTAAACAAAAATAATTAAATTCTCTAGATTTCAAATCAATTCCAAATAATCTCAAATTAATATATGTTAAACAACATAGCGTGGTCATTACATATATGAAATCAAAAGTGCAAGATAAACAAGATATCATCATATAGAATTTAATTAATTTAAAACAATTAAATCTCTAGATTTCAAAAGTTGTTCAAATGATTTCAAATTAATATATATCAAGCATTAAGTTATGGTCATACCATATATCAAGTCTAAAATGAAATACAAGCAAAACATAATTAACTAGAATTTAAATCAAATTAAATTCATTAAATCTCTAGATTCGAAATTTCATTTAAATCATTCCAATTTAATACATAGCAAAGATTAAGTCATGGTTATGCCATATATCAAGTTTAAAATGAGTTATATGCAAGTTAAGATAAATCATTAATTTCTCAAATTAACTAAAGACATGCATACAACTTATATTTCATATAAAAGTAAGTAAAATCACTTAGAAAATAAATTATTACACCCCCTACCTCACAAGAGGATTGTTTCTCTTGAATCCAAGGCAAATCAACACAAAATGGAAAACCCTTCAACGGTTATGAAGAGGAGGATGAGGGGAACAAAAAGTATTCCCAACGTCAAGCTTGGAAATCAATGGAAGGCTCTCAAAAATCTAAGTCAAAACTTAAGGCTTTAAGCTTCATCCATGGAGGCTAGGGTTTGTGGTGAGAAAGATAATGACATAATGTGAAAAAGTATGAGTGGAGGAAATAGAAATCCCCCACTCACTATGTGATCTTACACCATGGTCAACACACACATCTATGGTCAATTGCACAAAAACCCTTCTTTAAAACCAAAATATTTCATATAAAAGTAAGTAAAATCACTTAGAAAATAAATTATTACACCCCCAACCTCACAAGAGGATTGTTTCTCTTGAATCCAAGGCAAATCAACACAAAATGGAAAACCCTTCAACGGTTATGAAGAGGAGGATGAGGGGAACAAAAAGTATTCCCAACGTCAAGCTTGGAAATCAATGGAAGGCTCTCAAAAATCTAAGTCAAAACTTAAGGCTTTAAGCTTCATCCATGGAGGCTAGGGTTTGTGGTGAGAAAGATAATGACATAATGTGAAAAAGTATGAGTGGAGGAAATAGAAATCCCCCACTCACTATGTGATCTTACACCATGGTCAACACACACATCTATGGTCAATTGCACAAAAACCCTCATTTAAAACCAAAATCCCAAAGTGGCCCAAAAATAATTGCAAGACTTAATTTGGAGCTTACACTTGTCACTCATCCAAGCATCCATTGTAGGCTTAATCGTAAGCCTACACTTGTTAACCATCCAAGCGAACAAGTGGTCCAATACTAGGCCAACAAATGGGTGAATCTCCACCTTCCATGTGTCAAGAGATTAAGCTTCCAAGTGGTTCCACCAAAATGTCAACAAGTGGTTCCATAGGAGTGTAACACTTGTCACACTTTTCAAAAATTGCAAACAGGTCCTTTTCCAAAATATTTTCCAAATGAAATTGCAAAAGGGTTCATAAGACGAAAAATAATTACTTTTTTTAATTACACTAAAACCCCACAAGTTAAGAATATTATAAAAAGGTTATGCATCCATACCCTTTACAAGAAAAGTAAACACTTAGCATGCTTTTCTACAAAAGTAAAAATACACATAGCACAGAATTTAAATATCGTGGATGCATGCAAAACCGGAATCAAATCCAAACACAAAAAGTGACGTTATGCCAACAAAGTAACGGGAAAAAGACGAAAAGTGAATAGTGTCACAAAAGTGAAAATGTGAAAATGATTTGGTCCTCAAAGGAAGTCGTCAACCCAAGGAAAAGAGTCTTGGAAACCATCCCTGAGCACTCAAGATGACACTAAGTGACGAGAAATCGAACTCAGAAAAGAAAAGATCAATGGAAAAAAAATATCCGTAAAAATCTGAGAAAAAGGAAAGGAAGAAAAATGACAGGGTCATTATAGTTACAATTTAATTTCCCCATTGATATACAATTGCTAGTGTCTAGTGAAGTCAAGCTTAGTGGTGAGCTCTAGTACCCTAAGTCCTCCCTTCTATATCTTTTTCTTTATCTTATAAATCATTGTGTTTTGTTTGCTTTAATTTCAATTGCATTGTAGTTTAATCAACCAAACAAACCACCCTTTTGATCATTCGACCTACTAACCCTATATATTGTTTTCATTGCAAATATGCCCACAATCCCTTGGGACGATCCCTACTCACCCTAGCTATATTTTTAGTTAGAGGAAGTAGTGGCATTTATATTTTTTAAAACTTGGCCACATTGTACATTCACACTATTTTTCACATTTTTAGACGTTGGTCTGGCGGCACACCATCCTCTACTGTAATCGAGTCATGCTGTGCTAAATACGACAACGTTTTATTTTTGTGAGATTCAACTTTCTTTCTTTCTCTTCAGGGTACAACACTTTCTTTCTCTCTCAAGATACATCACCTTCTTCTCTTCTCTCTATCCATTATGTTCTCACATCAGCAATTTTTATCTTTCCTTCTATTTCTTCTTTCTCTCTCTACATGTTCTTTAAATCAGATTTTACATAACTTGGATTTGGATTTTGACATTTTGCTACTGGAACCGGATCGAGGATTATGTAAGGCAATCTAATCACTAATTGTGTGGTATATTTCCTCATACTTAAAGAAATCAATTAGTTAAAATCAAAAAGTTATCAATTCAATCTTCTAAATTAGGGGCTTCTCTTTCATTTAATGCCCATGTGCCACACCAGATTTGCCAACTCTTTTAATGGACCTTTTCTTTTCAGGCCCTTGTAATCATCTTCAAAATTCATAGAGTAAAACGCAGGTTTTAAACTTGCATTGAACCATTATGGTCCACCCTTTTTCATCTGTCCTCTTTCTTCTTTCTCTCTCTTTACTGTTCTCTGGTGATGCGTCTAACATTTATTATACACACACACACATATAAGCATCTACGTGAGGAAGGAAACAATTTTGGGTAAATTACACTAAGGCCCTGTTTGGATTGGCTTTTGAAAAGCTGCTTTCAGCTTCTAGAGCCAAAAAGTCAATTTTTTTAGTGTTTGGATGATTTTCGGAGAACAGCTTCGGCCCCTAGAAGAGCGTTTAGATGAAGCCGGTGAGGACTAGTTTCTATAGGACACTAAGGTTAGGTCATTTTTCAGCTCGATGAGGATTTTGGTTTTAACTTTCCCTTACACCCCAATTTACTTTTTGCCTTCTGATATATGTGAATTGACTATTTTATCCTCAAATTTTTAATACAAAATATATATAATCTTAAAAGACAAAAAGGCTTATATATATATATATATATATATATATATATATATATATATATATATATATTCAACACCAACGGCAACAGCTGCCCCCACCCTTAACACCTCCATCACCACCACCCTTGTGACGACCCTGGATTTTTCACCCAGTGTGTCCTGTGATGACCCGAAATGGATCCAAGATGTGGAAGAAAAAGTTAAGACAATGGTCTCTAGAGATACAACACGTCCCTAAGACACCAATGTGACCCTCAATGAGATCATGGAACCCAAAGAAAACAAATGCAGAACCGACGTTTCAAAAACGAATAAGAATGAACCTAGGGGAAAAATGGTCATTTCCAAAATGAAAGTGGGTGCTATCGAGCACACTATTGGAAAGAAAATAAAAATGAACGAAGTTAAACTCAAGAATCACTTGATTCAGAGTCCAACCAGAAAAGATATGAAAATGGAACAAAATGGCCTTCTCCGTTTTAGAGATACCACGACCCTATCTCACTAAAACTGAAATAACTTTGTACAGTTGGAGCTTTGAAGTGTGGTTGGAACCATTGGAATGCTAACTTCAAGCTCTTGAACTTAGACTCAAGAATGACCAGGTTTGAATCATAAATGAAGGAGTTATGACCCTCTGAAGTTGGTGCAAGGAAGTTATCTAAGAAAAACTGAAAAGGGAAGGTTCCAGGGAGGATCGGCCAACCGCCGGCAAGGGTCAGCTGGCCGAAACGATGATTTTCACAAAAATCCTACTGGAATGAGTCTCTAGGGCTTGTCAGCCGGCTGATGGCTCTCATCAGCCGATCGACACATTTGCTGCAGCAAAAAAAAAACTACTGCAATGTGCGTGAAAGGTTCCTGGTCCGTCTCTAAGGTTCTACATGCTTTCTACATGATATGAACAAGTTTCAAAACATTCCCTAGCCTCATTCAAGTTTCCAAAACATGCCCAAACAAAGAGGAACTTAAAAGGATACCCCAATGCATGATTTTTTCATAAAAATTCATAAAATAGCCCAAAAATAGTTCCAAAGTTGAAACTTAAGAGTTTTGTGAAATGTGGACATGCACGTAAACGTAAAAAGACATTTAAGACGCGTCCCAATGGTTCGCGGCCTCAAAATAACCCCAATGCAAAATATGACCTCTTAAACCTCGATTTTCGCATAAAATGCCTTAAAATGCAATAAATGAAACCAAAATGGAAAACCTAAAACAAAGTTGTGTTTGGCCTTTGGCCACACCTCACACATGATCATAGAGACCTTATGAAAGAAAAAGAATGGAATTCCCACACCCAATGCAAACATGGTGAAGCAATGACTTGTGCTTTTTCAATACTTTCATAATATATCATGAAGTTAAAGTTACATAGGATACAAGATAGATGTCATTGACCTCCGGCCTCATCTCATACATGTCAAATACATTACAAAAGGTGTACTTATGTACACATTACAAATATGGAGTCAAAGATACAGGTTTTGATATATAAGACTACAAAATGATATTTCATGCTAACATTTGCATGAAATGGAAACTTAAAAGCTACAAGTCATCCAAGAAATGATGAGTACCACGAACCAAGTCTTCGTACCTGAAAAATGTCCCCAATAACTTTGGGGTGAGTAACATAAAGCTAGTCGTAGGAAATGAGCATGCATCGACCTAGCATTTTACAATAATATCACCTTAAGGTGAAACGAGTTAAAGGGCTCACACCACCTAACGTCTGTAATAACCCGGTCATTTTTCTTTCTTCCTTTTCTTTTTCTCATATTTTAACGGATATTTTTTTCCCGTTGTCTTTTCCTTTTTGGGTTCGGTTTTCCATCACTTGATGTCGTCTTGAGTGCTCTGGAATGATTTCTGAGACTCTTTTCCTTGGATTGACAACTTCCTTTGGGCATTGTGTCATTTCCATATTTTATTTTTCTGAACACTATTCACATTTTGTCTTTTTCTTGTTTATCCTTTTTCCTTGCACAACCTCACTTTTTGTGCTCGAATTTGATTCCGGTTTTGCATGCATTCATGATATTTGATTTCCATGATAGTGGTATTTTTACTTTTCTAGAAAAGCATGTTGATTGCTTACTTTTTTCATAAAGGGGCATTAATGCATACTTTAGTGTAATTATTCTTAACTTGTGGGGTTTTAGTGTAATTAAATAAAGTAATTATTTTTCATCTTGGGGACCATTTTGCAATTAAATTTGGAAGATATTTTCAAAAAGGACCTTTTTGCAATTTTTAAAAAATGTGACAAGTGTCACACTCTCATTGGTCCACTTGTTGACATTTGTGTGGAAACATTTTAATGCATTGGATGATGACATTTGGAGGGTGAGGATTCACCCACTTGTTGGCCTAGGATTGGTGCACTTGTTGGCTTGGATGGTTGACAAGTGTAGGTGTGGGATTAAGCTTAGGAAGGAGCCATGGATTGGTGACAAGTGTAGGTTCACAATTTAGTCTTGCAAATATCTTTTGGCCACTTTGGGATTATGGTTTTAAAGGAGGGTTTTTGTGCAATTGACTATAGATGTGTGTGTTGACCATGGTGTAAGAGCACATAGTGAGTGGAGGATTTATATTTCCTTCACTCACACTTAACCACATTATTTCATTCTCTTCCTTACAAGAAAACCCTAGCCTCCATGGATGGAGCTTGAAGCCTTAGGCATTGACCTTGATCTTTGAGGCCCTTCCACTTACTTTAGACCATAAAGCTTGGAATACTTTTTACTCCCCTCATCCTCCTCTTCAAAACACTTGAAGGATCTAGCCTAACTCCTAGTTTTGCTTTGGTATCTAGAGATTCAATTCTCTAGTGAGGTATTGATCTATTATTTTGAAGTATTTTTATATCATTATTGAGTGTTTTACATGCATGGAAGTGAAGGACCTCTATTTTGCCCTTAAACTGTTTTAACTTAAAATTAATCTTGTCAAATTAAATATAGAATATAAAAATATACTCAATTAGATTTCATTTAGTTTTGGTTTCATGTAATTTGGATTTAAAATGAATTAGTTA
Source organism: Cornus florida (assembly GCF_030987335.1). Lineage (NCBI taxonomy): Eukaryota > Viridiplantae > Streptophyta > Magnoliopsida > Cornales > Cornaceae > Cornus > Cornus florida. The sequence goes on along the minus strand of NW_026775574.1, from coordinate 50,641,084 downwards.
TGAATTTCTGAAGTTGCAAGCTAGTTACTGGAAATTTGAAGCTTTTCCTTTTTGGTCCGGAAATGAATTTTTATATGGAGTTTTGGTGCTTCAATTGCCTTGAAATTTTTACTGGAACTTCCTCCATGGGTTTTACACTATTTAGAATTTTTTCACGATTTTAGAGTATTTCTAAATTTTTTTAAAAATCTGAAACTATCTGATGTCCATGTTTTTGTTGCAGCTGGAAAACATATTTTTAGATGATTTATTTCACTAACCTTTTGACATTGGATCATGGTTTAAATTTTTAGTTTTACACTCTATATGTTTACTTCCAAAATAAATTAGGTTTGCCCAATTTGGATGTCAAATGAATTTTTCATGAATTTTCAAATTTGGAAGCTACAGGCTGAAAATGTGTTTTCTGGGCAGAATTTGTTTCAGAGTTGTGGGTCAAAAATATTTCAATTGGGAAAATATTTTGTTAAACTAAATTGATATTATCAAATTACAGTGTTTAAGCTTTCTTTGGGCTTCAGATTCATTTAATTTGGGTTAGAATTGAATTTTTTATGAATTTTACAAGTTGAAGGTAGCAAGCTGAAAAATCTGTTTTGCGGACCGAAAATTTGGGGCGATTTCATTTCAGTGGTAATTGGGATTTTCATTCCAATTGAGGTAGTGAATGTTTTAGGATTATTTGTGTATTGTATTATGTGTTTGCCATTATACAACATATATGTATGCCTTGTATCAAATCTAGAAAGTTAGTAATTTTTAATTCTTTGTATAAGATTTAAAATTTATGATGGTGTATAATTTTGATTTGAATTGTAACATGTTAGGAAATTATGCTTAGATATGTTGGTTAACATATATTAAAGTTGGATAATTTGATTAAGAATTACAACTTTTATTTAATATTTATCTTTAGTGAAAGTTTAATTCACATGGGTGTATCAAGCATTAAATCAAGTTGTAATGTGGTATTTAAATAGGCCTTGGCATGTTCTCTAACATAGATTAAATTGAGGGCATTTGGAATTGTTTAAAAATCTAGAGGAAATTAATTAATTAGCTTGATTAATTTTGTTTTAAGTGTTTTAATCACTTAACTTGTCATTTGATGTTATATATATGATGACCATGACATGTCTTTCAATATATATTAAATTGAGGTTATTTAAATTAACTTGGAATTTAGAGAATTTAACTATTTATGTTTAATTAAATTCTACTTTATTACTCCATGGATTTAATTTCATTTTGGAAGTTGTTTCTATATTTAAATCATGGATTTGGATTTGATGTATGTTCACTTGATTACTTTTGAGCATTGGATAACATAGTTGTTACTTTTATATTCATGAGAATATGTTTTTCCTTATTGAATATATTGTTGCTATGTGTAAGGAATTGCACACTTTTTATTTGACATCTTACATGCCATAGTAGTTGTGAGTTTTGAGCATGTATTGTATAAGTTTCCAAAATTTGGATTGTGCTTGGTAAATAGTTGATATCTTGTATATACATATTGATATATATACGTTGTTGCACAATTTGTTGATTTTGGAAACTTGGGAATGTCGTTATTTGGCTATGGCTAGGATTTGGTTCTAGTACGGGGGATTGTCCCTCTATATAGTCTAGTGCACACATAGGGAGGTTACCCATAGGCTAGTAACCCTAAAGTAACTATGTTATCGATCTGATCCGGCCTGACGTCCGAGTATCCACTTTGTTTGATTTCGTATTTCATTTTAAGTTGATAACTAGATGATATCGTAACTTGTTGTTCCTTATTTGATTTCCTATTTTGAGCTTAAAATGTAGCATTGTGAAAGCATGTTTCATGCGTTGTATTGGAAGTTCCATTGTTGGTTAAATTGCATCGATATCATAATTTGTGTTTTGATGTTCAAATGTAGTTTAGGAATGACCTTATAGATTCATTTTGAACATAGACGTTAGGTGGCATGACCCACACTTGTTGTTTTCGTATTTTGGATTTCAAGTTGAAGACTTTGAGAATCTATATCTCGTTGCCTTGTATAACATTTTTCCATATTGTTTGAATTGCATGAACAATGTGATTATGATATAAATGATCTAAGTAGTTTAGGATGCTCCCTGGGTCTCATCTTGACATAGACGTTAGGTGGCATGAGCCCATTTAACATGTTTCACCATAAGGTGATAAAATTGTAAAATGCTAGGTCGATGCATGCTTATCTCTTACGAGTAGCTTTATGTTACTCACCCCTACGATACTGGGGCATATTTCAGGTACAGGACTTAGGATTTGAAGATTCCATTGCTCCTTGGATGGCTTACAGTTTCTAAGTTTCTATTTTATGCAAGTGTTAGCATAAGATGCCTCTTGTAGCCCTATTTGTTTAAACTTGTATTCGTTGATTCGTATATATAAAGTGTACGTAAGTGCACTCTTTTCAATGTATTTAACATGTATGAAATGAGGCCGGAGGCCAATGACATGTATCTCGTTTTCTATGCACTTTTGTTTTCAAAGTTTATTATGAAAATATTGGAAAATGTTGAGTCATTGCTTCATAACTTTCACATCGGGAGTTGGAATTTCATATCCTTTCTGCCCGGACTCAGAATCAGATGATTCTTGAGTCTAATTTTGTTCATTTTTCGTTGTCCTTCCAATGGTGTGCACGGTGGCACCCTTTTCAGTGAGAAATGACAATTTTACCCTTAGTTCATCTCTTTTCGGGTTAGGCATTCTTGCTTCATTTAGTTAGCTCATTTGAGTTCCATGGCTTCATGGAGAGTCACTTTGGGGCTTTAGGGATGGCGTACATCTCTTGAGGTCATTTGGCTTCTTTCGCTTCCGCATTTTGGGTCCGTTATCGAGTCAACTTCCGGTTTATTACTAACGCACCGGGTTGAGAAATCCGGGTCGTTACAACGTCTATGTCAAGATAAGACTCAGGGAGCATCCTAAGCTACCTTAGAGTATAAATTGTAACGAACCGGTCATTTGCCTTCCTTTCCTCTTTCCTGAAATTTTACGAATGAATTTTTTTCCTTTAATTTTCTTTTCTGAGCTCTATTTCGTGTCACTAAGTGTCATCTCGAGTGCTCGGAATTGGTTCCTGAGACTCTTTTCTGTGGATTGACAATTTCCTTTGAGGACCGAGTTATTTTCACATTTTTCGTTTTTCGGACACTATGCACCATTTCGTTTTTTCCCTATTCTATCATTTTCCCTATTTCATCTTATCTCTGTATGTCAGTTTTTGGCACAACTTCACTTTTCATGCTCGGAGTTAGTTTTTGACTTCACATGTCTTCATTTTGAGTGGTTTCCTCGAAATACGTATCTTCACTTTTGCAAGAAAGTACTTTGGTTGCTCTCGGTGTCCATAGAGATATGGATGTACAATTCTTTAGAATCTTTTCATTTCTTGGGGTGTTTTTCGTAAATATCTTTTGAAGATATTTTATTTCAGGGGCATCTAAGAAAATACCTTTTGGAAGATATTTTCATTCCGAGACAATTTCGCAGTTAACCCTTTTTGTAGGGGCCATTGTGCAATTAACGAAAGTTATTACAAAATGTCTTGTCTGGAGCCTGGATCCTCGTATGGGATTCATTTTCACTTTTTGTTGACTTGTAAATTCATAGAATTCCGTTCTGGTCGTTTTTCTCCAGTTTCAGAGTTTCTGGACCCGGTTGCCGCCGAACTTATTTGGGGCATAACTTTCTGCTCGGGACTCAGTTTTTGACGCTGTTTCTTTCATTGTTCATATTTTCTTATTTTGAATCTTTTTTGTTCACAGAGTTTTGCCGTTTGAGTGCGTTTGCTCAAAATCTACTATTCCGAACCCGGCGGGGCCCTTTCGGGGCACTTTTTGAGATTTCTATAAATTGGTTGCCCTAATTTTATAAAATCAGATTTTCAGGCCTTCTTTCTCCTCTTGGCTGGCAGCAATGGGAGCCCAAGGGGCTGCCTTCACTCTTTCTTCTCCTCCACTTGATTTCCTTGGTAGAAATCCTTCGGCCTTAGTATTTATTGCTTCCCTCGACGTGCTCTACATTTTGCCCTTATTAGAATCCATTTCTGACGATTTTTCAAGTTTGGGTTTGGAGTCAAGTTGAGATTTTCGTGGGGCTTCTTGCGGATTCTTGTTCATGGTGTTGCCGCCGACAAAACCTCTCGGTATCGTCGAATTCGAAGCACTTTTATTTTGGTGGGCCTTTGGGATTTTCATCTCAAATTGAGGTAGGAGATGTTCTAGGTTTAAATTCTTGTTATATAGCATGCTTGTGATGCTTATACTACTTGTTTGCATGAATAAATATAAAATCTAGAGATTTTATTATTTATTTTTCTTGTACGGGATCTAATTTTCCCGGTTGCTCATGACTTGGTTTAAACATGTAGCATGATTTTATATTGCCCCTTGATATGCTCATTGTCGTGTATTAAAATTGGAACATTTGTATAAGTATTAAAGATTTTATTTAATATTTATCTTAGGTGAAAGATTAATTCACATGGCCTTAACTAGCTTGAAATCGATATGTGTTTGCATGTTAAATTAGGTCTTAGTATGCTCTCCAACATAATTGAATTTGAAAGCAATTGGAGGTGTTTTGAAAATTAGTAATTATTAATTAATTAATTTGCCCCGAGTGTACTATTCACTCTATTTGAATTCCGACTTGATATTTGTATTCGCCATGACTTGTTTACTAGTATATATTAATTGTGGACCATTTGAAGTTGCTTTAGAACCTTGGTAATTAAATTAGCATGATTTAATTAGAGTTTTACTTGTTATTCGAATAACCTAATTGAGTTTTAGAATGGATATAGTTGATGACCATGCCATGCTCCTTAATATGTATTAATTTGAGGTTATTTGTAATTGAATTAGAATCTAGAGAATTTAATTATTTTTAATTAATTAAATTCTATCGAATTGAGCCATGGATTTAATTGTGTTTGAAAGTCGTTTCTATATCAAAATCCTGGACATGGACTTGTTGTATATTCATTTGGTTATGTTTTGAGTATTGGATAACATAGTTGCTATGTTTATACTCATAAGAATATGTTTTCCTTATTGAATATATTGTTGCCTTGTGTAATGATTTGCACACTTCGTATTTAACATCTTTCATGCATAGCGTGTAACGAATCGCACATTGAAGATTCGACATTCATTATATCATATTAGTTGTGAATTTAGAGCATGTATTGTATAGGTTTCCAAATTTGGTTGTGCTTAGTAGATAGTTGATTATCTTGCATATTCCTGTTGATATATGCGTTGTTGCACAACTTGTTGATTTTGGAAACTTGGGGATGTTGTTGTTTAACTACGGCTAGGACGTGGTTCTAGTATGGGGGATAGTCCCTCTATATAGTCTAGTGCGCACATAGGGAGGTTACCGATGGGCTAGTAAACTTAAAGTAACTATGTTATCGGTCTGATCCGGCATGACGTCCGAGTATCTACTTTATTTGACTTCGCATTTCATTTTCAAGTTGATAACTAGATGATGTTGTAACTTGTTGTTTCTTATCTGTCGTTTCATTTTAAGTTACAGGATGTTAACTTTGCAAAATTGTGCTTTATGCGTTGTATTGGAAGTTCCAATGTTGGTTAAATTGCATCGATATTGAAAATCGTGTTTTGACGTTCTAATAAAGCTTAGGATTGATCCTATTGATTCATTTATAACATAGACGTTAGGTGGCATGAACCACTACTGTTATTTTGTGCTTTAGATTCTAAGTTGATGGCTTTGAGAACTTATACCTTATTGCATTGTATAACATGCTCTTTTGTTATTGAATTGCATGGATAATGTGATTCTTGTTAACTTGTATTCAAATATGCTTTTGTCATGTTGTATGGATTACTCTAGACCTAGTTCAATTGTATTGAAAATGCAATTCATGTTAATCTATGCTCAAGCATTCTTCTTGTCGTGTTCTTTGGATTATTCCAACAATGATTCGTTTCATACACGTATGTATATCATGATTCTTGTTACTTAGACTCTAAGGTAGCTTAGGATGCTCCCCGAGTCTCACTTGGACATAGACGTTAGGTGGCATGAGCCCCTTTAACATGTTTCACCTTAAGGTGATAAATTTGTAAAATGCTAGGTCGATGCATGCTCATCTCCTACGAGTAGCTTTATGTTACTCACCCCTACGATACTGGGGCATATTTCAGGTATGAAGACTTGGTTCGTGACGCCTAGCATTCCTTGGATGTCGTGTAGCTTTTAAGTTTCCATTTCATGCAAATGTTAGCATGAAATGTCATTTTGTAGACTTATATGTCAAAATATGTATATTTGATTCCATGTATGTAATGTGTATTTAAGTACACTCCTTTCAATGTAATTGATATGTATGAGATGAGGCCGGAGGCCAATGACATGTGTATTGTATTCTATGCAACTTTTTAACTGCATGAAATGTTATGAAAACCTTGAAAAATCGCAAGTCATTGCTTCACCATGGTTGCATCGGGTGTGGGAATTCCACTTTGATTCTTTTATAGGGTCTTATAAATCTTGTATGAAGTGTGGCCAAGGGCCAAATGGTCATTTGACTCCATTTTACATTTTTGGATTCCATGTTTTCCATTCCAAGTCTATTTTTGCCTTTTTGCCCGTTGGGGGGTCGGATTTTGTATCGGCTATATTTTTAAGCCATGGACCATTATAGCGCGTCTAAATAGGTAAGTTACGTTTGTGTGCATAGTCGTTTCTGGGCAAAACCTCATCGTTTGTGTTTTGAGCCTCCTACGATTTCATTTTGCGTTTTTGTTGCATATTTTGATCTAGGGGCATTCTAGACTTTTCCATTCAGTTTTATTTCCTTCTTTCAACATGGTTGAATAGAAAACATGATTTTAGGGGGGGGGGGGGTTTCTTTTTCATGTTTTTCCAGAAAATGTCGTCTTGGCATCGGAAATTGCTTACGAAGTTCAGCTCTTAGTTTTTCAATTTAACAGCTTTTTCGACCCTCTGGACCAGATTTCTTGGGAGGCATTTTGGGCATTTTACATTGAGTTTTTCCTGAATTCTCTCACAAGTCACGTAGAAAACTCAATTTTGAGGGGGGTTTCTTCTTTGTGTTTTTGCAAAAAAGTTCATATAGGCCTCCAAATTCAGCCTCTGTTCCGAATTTTTCTAAAAAAAGAACCCACACAGCAGCTTTATGGGCTGCTGCCAGCCATGTGTGCACCCGGCGCGCGCGCGGCGTGCATGGGCGCGCGCATGGGTCATGGCCCCTCGTCGGGCAGCCGTGACGTCAATTCTTCTTTTGGGTTTTTCTCCTTCGTCCGGACTCCGATTTAAGTGATTTTTGTTTTTAACTTGATTAATTTTTCGTCGTCTATCCAACGGTGTGCTCGGTTACACCCAGATATTTCTGGATAATTACCAGTTTGCCCTTAAAGCTTTAAGTGTCCGTTTTTCGTCGTCATGCCGTTTCTCCTTCGTCTGGACTCCGAATCATGCGATTCTTGAGTCCATCTTGATTAGTTTTTTGTTGTCCTTCCAGCGGTGTGCTCGGTGGCACCCGAATCTACAGTTTTCAAAAATGACTATTTTGCCCCTGGGGGCTTATTTGTCATATTTTTAATCTTTTGCTTCCGTATCAGTTCTTGTTAAGTTCCACGACCTCATGGAAGGTCACTTTGACTTCTTAGAGTCTTGTTTTTCGTTTTCGCTTCCGCATTCGGATCCGTTATCGGATCATCCTTACGGTTCATCACAGGACACGTTGGCCTAAAAACCAGGGTCGTCACATAAATCAACATGAATCATGATATATATATACATATATGAAACGAATCAAAGTTGGGATAATCCAAAGAATACGACAAGTTTATAATTTAGCATGAATTGCATTATCAATGAAATTGAACAAGGTTTGGAATAATCCATACAACACGACAAGAAGGATACTTGGATACAAGGATCACATTATCAATGCAATTTACATGGTTGGAACATTCCAACTAACACGACAAGAATAATACGTGAAATTAAGGATAAGGCATAATATCTATGCAAGTAAAAATATTGGAGCATTCCACACAAGACGACAAGTTTTAAATCTTCAAGGACTAGCAACTTGAAATTTAAAGAGTGAAATCAACCAATGTGGATACTTAGATATCGCCTAAGTTAAAACCATACTCTTGGGATCACTTTAGGGCTACTAACCCTTGGGTACCTTCCCCTAGTGCGCACTATAGTGTAGGGAGCTCTCTATCTCCCGTATTAGAACTAAGTCCTAGCCATGTCAAATCTTGATTGATATCCCAAGTTCCAAAATCAACATGTCGTGTAACCAAGAGTGTATCAAGATACAAGCAATGCATTAAACCACCTTCCATGCACAACCAAGATTTTGGAACACACAAGGCATGCCCAAAGCTCTCAACTATAATGGTATGTGAAAAGTCAAGAAATCATAGTGTGCATCTATATAGACTACAACCAAGATATATAATATATGGAATCCATTGGTGTAAATATACCACAAGTATGAGATTAATGATTTAATTATTTACTAAACAACACATGAGTAATCAAACCATTCCAAGATAATTGTGTAAGTTCATTAAGTACATTAATGAAACCAAGATACAAAGGGTCATAATGCTCGATAAAAAGATAAAAGTCCATGAAATACAAGTCCGATTCGTAAGTTTAACAAGAGTTCAATATCCAGGCATGATTAATTCGATGGAAGCATAAAAGGGAATTTAATCTACTTAAGGGTTTAAATTATCAAGATTTCAAGGCAAGTTTAAATATTCTACGAACAAGATATGTCAAGGATCATATCAAGGACAAGTTCATTTCATACAAGACATAATCATGTGAATTAAATTCCATATAAAAGAAAGTAATTAAATATAAGTTTCAAAACTTATCCGATTATTCTCAATTTGATACACGTGAAGGAACTTGTCAAAGAAATCATGAATACTAAGTTAGAAACTTAATCAAGTTCATGGAACCATTGAATAGGTTTTAATTAATTCTTTTAATTAAAATCTCTAGATTTTGAAATTCATCCAAATGATCTCAAATTAATGTATGTTATATAACATGTCAAGACTTGATTTAAGAGCATGATACAAGTGAATTCCATACAAGATACGGCCATGAGTATTAAACTTTAATACAAAAAAATAATTAAATGAAAGGTTTCAAAACCTAATCAAATATTCCTGATTTAATATATGTGAAAGTATATGACATGCACATCAACAATATCAAGTCAGAATTCCAATGAAGTGAATAGTGCACTTGGAACAATTTAATTAATCAAATTAATTAATTATTACTAGATTCTAAAACATCTCTGATTACTCTCAAATTCACATATGTTGAAGAGTATGCTAGGGCCTAATATAATATGATATCACATATTGATTCCAAGCTAGATAATGCCACATGAATTAAACTTTTATTCAAGAAAAATATTAAATAAAAACTTCAATACTTGTCCAAAAGCTCTCAATTTAATATATGTCAATGAACATATCAAGGTGTAATATAATATCATGCCACATGTTTAAACCAAGCTATAACTAGTGGGTGGAATACGTTTACCTATAATAATCAACCCTTGCAATAGCACAAATCATTGTAAAATAGGGCTATCATAGGGGTAAGTCAAACCACAAGGATTGCAAGTTTATGGCAACCAAGGTTTTTAAAATCAGTTTGTTTGAGGGAAGAGATGTAAAAGGTTTGGCTTGTTTGTCACTTAGAACTAGAAATGGAATTTGCATAAAACGGTAAATGGAAGGAATTTAAGATGAGAGGAACTTATGTAAAGAGGGCTAGGGAAGTGAATCAACCACCAACCCTATAAACATGCTTGCTTGTGATTAACTTGGGGAACAACTTATGTATATTACCATAATATGTAGTGATGAGCGCTGAAAAATGCGTATTTAAACCCCTTAAGCTCGAGGATTCTAGAACCTTTATTTATCTTATTTTCCCATCTTAGACTAATTTCATGTTATTGTCCTTTTCAGGAGCTTATCCCCAAAATAAGTTAATTTAGTCAAATTAGAGCGTAAAAGATGCTATCTTAGGCTGATGGAAGAAAGGAGCAAAGTGGATGCAAAGTGGTGAAAACAGCAAGCTTCGATCGATTTGACCAATCTTTGATCGATCTCATAGTGATCGATGATGAGCGTTGAAAAGTACGCATTTAAATCCCTTAAGCCTGAGTATTCTAGGATCTTTATCTATCTTATTTTCCCGTCTTATACTAATTTCATGTTATTGCCCTTTTCGGGTGTTTATCCCAAAAATAAGTTAATTCAGCCAAATAAGAGCTTTAATTGAAGCAATCTTAAGCTGAATGGAAGAAAGGAGCAAAGTGGAAGCAAAATGAAGCAAAGTTTGGAAAGCCAGCATATTTGATCTATCTCAACAATTCTTCGATTGATCTGGAGGTGATCGATCTGGGTACTTCAAGATGGATCCAAGCATTCATCCTTATCCAAAAGAATCCACCAAGTTCGATCGATCCAACATTTCCCAGATCGATCGAAATGATTCGATCTTATCCACACCTACCACCCTACCTACCACTTTTGTCTCTTTCCCAAAATATCCCAAAATATCTCTGAGATTTGTCTTTATTCAAAAAGGCGCCGCCAAGGATGATCGATCTCTACAGTATTCGATGGATCTCAGCACTGTTCGATTGATCGAACCTCCTCAAGTCTGAAATAAAACAAATTCCAGCTCATTAAAAGTTGGCTCATGGTGCAATCAGTGGAGGGACCTTAGTGCACGAATCCAGACCATTGGGTGTGACCCTTGACCTACCTATATAAGGATTTGGAGCCATTTATTCATAAAAAACTTGGATAATTCATCATATCTCATATCTTGGAGAAGAGGCTAGAGACTAGAGAGAGTTCTACACATTTTGGGAGTTCTTCCATTCTTCTAGGGTTTCCATCAAGAAGGAGTTCATTCCTACCATGGAGATAGCCTTTGAGGATTGGATGACTACTTCAATGAATGGCTAAACATCTATTTGGGGCTAAAGTAGCCCCTAAGTTTGCTTCCTAGACCTAGTGCTTTGTATATTCTTGGGGATTTATTTGTAATAAATGTTTTGATCTTGTATATATATATATATATATATATATATATATATCTTGTGGTTTCAACTTGATGTGTATGGATTAATGCTTTCAATTGATCATCTACTTCTGCCCATATGTCTATGTATGCTAGAATGGACGATTCATGTGATTTTCTCTAGATTTAGAGGAATTTATGCATGTCTATGTGTATGGATGAAGTTAATCTAGAGATGGTCAAAACATAATGCTTAATTGAACACACTTGTAATTTATTTGATGGTTCACATTTGTTTCTTGATGGATTGTGCCACACCTTTAGCTTGCTTAGTTTAATTTCCATGTCTTTAGTGTAGATCTAGTGTAGTTGCTTTAGATTCATAGATAGGTGGACAATCTATTCTTGTTTCTTGGTGTTCCATACTTATGAATGCAAAGGGTGTATGTTTTTATATGGTTGTGTGTGCATAAATTGTGATTTTATTGAATGGATTTTGGTCTGATTTAATGGGTTGTGCTTTCCATTTGAATTGGTTGGACAACCTATACTTATTTGCCATCCATGCTTAGTTTCAATTAATTTCACACACACATAAGTTACAATTCAATTTCCCCATTGATCTACAATTCTTAGTGTCTAGTGAAGTCAAGCTTAGTGGTGAGCTCTAGTACCCCAAGTCCTCTCCTCTATATCTTTTCCCTACTTTCTAAATTGTTACCTTTTGCTTACTTTAATTAATTTGCATAATAGTTTAATCAATCAATCCAACTATCTTTTGATCACTCGACCTACTAACCCTATATATTGTTTCCATTGTAAACACGCCCACAATCCCATGGGACGATCCCTACTCCCCCTTGCTATATTTTTAGTTAGAGGTAGTAGTGGCATTTATAAATTTAAAACTTGGCCACACTCTTTGCACATCATTAAACGTTGGTCACCGCGGCAAGACCAAGTTTTTGGCGCCATTGTCGGGGATTGAATTGGTAACGTCATGTTTTGGAAACAAATAGGAATTAGTACTCTTTTGATCGTGTCTTTATTTTATTTTATCTTTAGTTACTTATTGTGTTTGTTCTTACTTTGCTAGGTGAATTGAGCAAGGAAATCAAGCAAAGAGACTTAAAGAGCAAAGGAAGCAAGGAAGCCAAGTGAAGCTAAGTAAAAGCACAAAAAGGCTAAAATCTAAAAATTTGCAAGGCATAACAAGGCTTGAAAATGGAAAGTTAAATTGAAGTTGCTTAAGGACCCTTTGTGAGATCTTTCTAACTCAATCTTTAGTTAAATCGTCGCCTCGCGTGGAGGCTTGTTTTTACTTTCCTAGATAGACCGTGAGCCCGCGTGGAGGTAATTTAATTTTCTTTGCATATTGTTTAAAACATGGGAGTATGGGATCATCGTATGTGGAGAGGTGTTGATCATTGATTTGTTATGGGGGCAAAGTGATTGTTACTTACTCAATTGCTTGTTATTTGTTTTGCTAGTGCATGCATGGTCATAGGTCATTGAATCCTACTCTTGTCCCTCTTGATTTTCATCTTGAATCGGTTATTCGTAATCTTAGGGGAAGAGGTAGTTCTAATTGCTCCATTTCATCAATAGAGGAGCAAAACAATGACCATGTGGAGGACCTTGGTTACATAGACCAAAAAGGCATCCTCCACCCTAATGTTCATCATGAAAACATCCAAGTACCATTAGGCATGCCTAGACCATTCATTCCACAACAACAATAAGGCCAAATTCCATTGGAAATGCCTCAACCAATCTTTGCTCCATAACCTCCCCTAGTTCAAATTAATTAAGGTGTTCGTGTAGCACCGCTGGTTGTGAATCCTCCCATTGCTTTGCTTGACCACTATGTGCCTAATGAGTATAATGCACCTACTTGCATTTAATTGCCCCCTTTTAGAACACATCACCATGAGATTAAACCATAAACCCTTCAAATGTTTCCCAACTATCATGGACTTCCAAGTGAAGAGCCTTACAAGCATTTAGATGAATTTCTTGAAGTGTGTTCCACCATGAAGTACACGGACATGCCAGAAGAAGTTTTAAGACTCAAAATTTTTCCTTTTACCCATAAAGACAAGGCAAAATATTGGTTTAACAATCGTAGGCCTTTTTCGATAACTTCTTGGGCAGAAATGCAACAAGAATTCTTGAAGAAGTACTATCCGATTTCAAAGACCACTGCCATGAGAACTTCTATTCGTGAATTTTCTTAAGGGGATGGGAAAATGTTTCATAAGGCATGGGAAAGGTTTAATTACTTGCTTAGAAAGTGCCCACATCATGACATAAGTAAGTGGCAATTAGTTCAATATTTCTTTGAAAGTTTACCAGATAATCACAAGGGTATGGTTGATGTATCTATGGGTGGGTCTTATCTTGACAAGCATGAATATGTTGTGTGGCAATTGTATGAAAGTGTGAGTGAAAATTTAATGCATAGATCATTGTCCTCTAAAAATAGTAGAAATCTAGGTGGAAGGAAGAATGTTAGCTTGTATCAAGTTGACAACTCCAATGACATTGCCGCCGAGATGAAATCCTTATCTCAAAGGTTTGATCAATTCTTGATCAACCAAAACTCGGCAAATCAAATGTCATCCTCCCCTAATAATGTTTATCATCGTGCATCTAATGAATCTTGTATGACTTGTTTAAGTGTCTTGCATTCTACTTCCAATTGTCCCCATGGACATGTGCAAAGTGAAAACCATCAGCAAGTCAATGCTGCATTTATTAACCAAGGGAATAATCCCTATGGCACTTATTACAATTCAAATTGGAGGAACCACCCAAACTTCTCTTGGAAAAGCCAAGGGGATGGCTCAAACCTTCCCCAAGGTGGTTTTGAAAGCAAGTATGTTCCGCCTCCAATACAAGGCCAAGGTTCTCAAGGTTATAGATCTTCTTTTCAATCATTGCATGGAAACCAATTTTCAAATTCTCACTTTCCTAACCAATCATCGTATTCTCAAGGAAATTCTAGGAGTCCCACTTTTGAAGAGAATGTGTTGACTGCTCTAGACACTCTAGAGGCGAGCACTCAATTGCTTCATTTTCATTCTCAATCCATTGCTCAGTTAGAAACCCAAGTCGGGCAAATAGCTAGTACTTTGAATGCTAGAGAGAAAGGGAAGATGCTTTTGAATGCACCACCAAAGCAACAATGTGTTGTGGAGACTCATTCCTCATCGAAAGGTTCCACAATTGAGCATGTCAATACGGTGACAACCTTGAGAAGTGGGAAGGTTATTGACAACCAAGTAGGTATGTCCAATGAAGAGAGTGAACTGGTACAACCAAAAGTTGGCACCTATCCCGTTTCACATTTTTTTTCCTCTTTCATTGCATATGCATGATCATCATGTTGAGAAAGTGTTGAAAAATGATTTGAAAGATGAATTGAAGCATGATTTGAAAAATGATTTTACAAATTCTTGTGTTGAAGACTCTTCAAAGAAAAATTTTGAAAAAGCTTTTGAGTCAAGAGCTCCATTTCCGGATGCCTTGAAACATTTATCTTGACAAACAAATGACCAAGACTAATGAAATCATTGAAATGTTTAGGCAAGTAAAGAAGCTTTTTATCATATATCGTGACTTTTTGTAACTTGTCTCCATTAATGTGATTAATGAACTAGCACAATTGTCTTGGAATGATTTAATTATCCATGTATTGCTAAGTAAATAATTAAATCATTAATCTTATACTTGTGGTATATTTATATCAATGGATTTCATGTGCTATATATCTTGGTTCTAATCTATATAGATGCACACTATGATTTCTTGACATTTCACATGCCATCATGGTTGAGAACTTAGGGCATGACTTGTGTGTTCTAAAATCTTAATTGTGCATGAAACGTTGTTAATGCATTTCTTGTATTTTGATACAATCTTAACTTGCACAACTTGTTGATTTTTGGACTTGGGATATCAATAAGGAATTGACATGGCTAGGACTTGGTTTTCGTATGGGAGATAGAGAGCTCCCTATACTATAGTTCGCGCTAAGGGAAGGTACCCATGGGTTAGTAGCCCTAAAGTGATACCAAGAGTACGGTTTAATCCGGGCGATATCCGAGTTTTCACATTGGTTGATTTTACTCTTTAAATTTTAAGTTGCTATTCCTTGAAGAATTAAAACTTGTCGTGTTATGTGAAATGCTCCAATCTTATTTAATTACATAGATTTTATGATTCATCTTGATTTCACTCCTTAAGTTTCAAGTGTCCATTCCTTGAAGACTTAAGAACCTTTTCATGTTACTGGAATACCTCAATCTTATTTTATTACATAGATATTATGTATTATCCTTGATTACATATATTCTTCTTGTCTTATAAATTGGAATGTTCCAATCTTGTTAATTTCATTGATAATGTGATTCATGTTAAATTATAAACTTGTCGTGTTCTTTGGATTATCCCAACCTTGATTCATTTCAAATATGTATATATATCATGATTCTTGTTGACTTATACTCTGTGGTAGCTTAGGATGCTCCCTGTAATTGTTTCATGTTGATGTAAAAATCTGTAAGAAATCGAGTTTATGCATGCTCATTCTCTACGAGTAAACTTGTTTGCTCACCTCGAAGTTACTGGGGGTATTATTCAGGTGCATAATTCAAGACTTGGAGATTTTCACTTGCCTTGGGTGATTTGGAGATTTGAAGTTTCTTTTAATGCATTTTTGTTCACATACAAGTGTTAGCATGTTTAAGTTTACCCTTAAAGTTATAATACTTAGTTAGGTTCAATTATGTCATTTTTGCCTTATGACATGGAAAGTGTACTTAGATACACTATTTGGGAAGTATTTGATATGTATGACATGATGCCAAGGGCCAAGTATGTTTATATTTGCACTTGTACTCATTTAGCGCCACCTTTTGTTTAAAAATGTAATTTTTCCAACTTTGGAGGTTTGGCATGTCAAATTTTGTAAATGAAATGTAATGAGGCTGTAGGCTATTGTAACATGTTTAAATTACCATATTACACTTGCGTGTATGTTCACATCATCACACAATAGCATATAATGCAATTTGATCATGCCATTGGGGATTCCAATGAGACTTAAGGCTTCTTTTTCAGTCCTGGTGCATAATAGGCTTGATTTGCATGTTTTTGACCTGTTTTGGTCGACCGGTGGCTCATTTCGGTCGACCATTTCTTGGTTCAATTCATTTGTATAATAAAAACACACTTTCTAGTAGGTATTTTCACTATTTTGGCTTGTTTCGGTCGTCCAAAAATCCATTTCGGTTGACCGATGCCTTATTTCAATCTACCGAAGTGACCTTCCCTCAAAAACATGTTTTCAATAGAATTTCAGTCCAGTTCGGTCATCCGAAACTCCAGTTTGGTCGACCGAAATAGCCCACATTCACCAGACTTCTTGATTTTGTTTCAGCACTATTGTTCCAACTTCAAATGGTCATATCTTCCTCATTTCTAATCCAAATGGGCTGAGTCTTGAGCCTATATTCATGGATTTTGAGTCAGATTTCCAATGGTACCAATTCCATTCTAAGATTCAGATCAAAGTGGGTGTTATTCAAGTTTTAGTGAGGTAGTGTTAGTTTTCGCTTCAATCGGGAAAAGGGCTTCTTGTGGGATTCTTGGCCAAAGCTCTTAGAACCTCTTGAAATATTGTAAAATGATTGGTTTAGGCTGTCTGTACCTCATTTGACTTTCTTAGAGTCAAATCCCCCTTCTCATTTTTAAATTGACCATTTGCATGATTAACGGGTTTTGCTCACCTTTCTTCATCTTGTCATTTGTCATTCGTTCGGACTCCAAATCATGCGATTATTGAGTCCATCTTGGTTAGTTTTTCATTCTCCTTCCAGTGGTGTGCTCGGTGGCACCCGAATCTATATTTTTAGAAATGACTATCTTGTCCCTAAGGACTAAATTGTTATTTTTCTTATCTCTTACCTGCACACTTTATTCCTTTGGGTTCCGTGACCTCATGGAAGGCCATCTTAGGGTCTTAGAGGTGTATTATGCCTTAGGAGACCATTATATTGTTTCTTGGTTCCGCATCTGGATCCGTTAATGGGTCAATCTTTGGTTCATCACTGACGTACCGGGTCACTACAGGTGGTATCAAAGCATCCGGGTTCAAATACCTTAGATGACGGGTTTTGGGTGCATATCATACTCACATTGTTTTACTTTGATATGTCATTTGTATCTTACTAACATGTCTTATTTGATAACATGTCTTGTATATAATATGTTCACATACTTAGGTGTTTTGAGACATCTATTATTTATTAAGCTTGCTTTATGTGTATATATGCTTCTTGATAACATGGTCTAGGTTGCTATGATGTCCTGGTGTGATATCATGTCTGCGTGCTTATGTTAGCATGACCGTATGCGACATATGTCGGTATACCTTACACTTTTCATTCACGTGTATTGTCGTACTATGTACTTACGTGCTTCTTGATAACATATTTTGATTTGATAACATATCTATTTGCTTATATGGCCACTTCTTTAGAAGCTTACCTTGACTGTTTTAGCGTATGATGTATGCTTGTTTACCTTAGCACATGGTACCTGCCTATTATTTTAGCATGTGGTATATGCTTGTCTACCTGAGTACGTTGTATACGCTTATTCATCTTGACATGATTATATATAGCATATCATCATGCTTTTCGTTCTTCTTCTGTATACACTCACATGTCTTATGTGATTTTACTACTTGTGTGAGTAGATAGTCCGTTGTTACGTTGCGTGCTAGCTGTTTACTTTTATGTCTGGCTTTGGCATTGTCTTTTAGGATCTGTCGTATCCCTTGGATGCATTCTTATTTTATGAGTTTCTTCCTTAGATAAGAGAAATTCATTCCGTAAGGATCCCTGTCGGGAACCTTCTTGTCTGTTTTCTTGGTTGGGTGTTTCGAGACCTTAGTCTGATGGTTGATGCGAGTAAGGCTTATGTGAGCGTAGAATCGCGGTCCTTGTCTGGTGGAGTGAGACGCAGGCCAGGGAGGCACTGTTTCATTTCCTTTTCCTTCGTGGCTTCAAGGGTGTTTTGCAATGTAGGAGCTGCTGGCTCTACTTGCACTATGGATCTAAGGCCTAAAGCATAGCGGTGCCTATGACATTGCTGTCAGAGTTTTGGGATGAGCTACCCAATTCTCACAGATGCCTAGTTTCGGTAGTGCTTTTGGTAATGATCATTTTTGACATTGATGTCATCCGTATCGATAGGTTTTTCCGAGTTGACTTGGTTGGGGCATGTTATGGACTAAGGCCTTATACTGTCATGCTACCTTGCTGACGAGTAAGTGTGGGCGGGTTTTGGTCACGGTTTATACTGCCTTGTCACTATCTTCTTTTGTCGTGTTTCAACATTTCGCTGTCTTGGGATTCTCTCGGTGGTTGACATTAAGGTAACGTGCCGATTTGTGTGAGGTGTTGTCTCGGTTTGTGGTTTCGCGTTCCTTCAGTTAATCTTGAGACATCTGGACTGTCCTTTAGTGCTTTATGAGCTGTCCTTGGTTTGACCTTTTGTTTTGTCCCTGTTCTGTTCTTTTTCTGGTATGTTCCTAATTTTGGGGACGAAATTCTTTTAAGGAGGGTAGGTTGTAATGACCCGGTCATTTTCCTCCCTTTCCTTTTTCTCAAATTTTATAAATAAATTTTTTTCGTTTAATTTTCTTTTCTGAGTTCTATTTCTCGTCACTAAGTGTCATCTCGAGTGCTCGGAAATGGCTTTTGAGACTCTTTTGTTCGGATTGACAACTTCCTTTAAGGACAGAGTCATTTCCACATTTTTAATTTTTTGATACTATTCACTTTTCGTCCTTTTCCTATTTTGTCTTTTCCCCGTTTGTCACTTTTTGGCAAAACCTCACCTTTCATGCTTGGAGTTGGTTTTTGACTTCACGTGCCTTCATCCTTAGTGGTTTCCACGAAATACGTCTCTTTACTTGTCAGAAAGTACTCTGGTTACTCCCGGTGTCCATAGGAGCATGGATGCATAGTTCTTCATCATCTTTTTCTTTTCTTGGGCTGTTTTCATTAATATCTTTTGAAAATATTTTATTTCAAGGGTTTTTAAGAAAATATTTTTAGAAGATATTTTCATTCTGGGTCATTAGTGCAGTTAACCCTTTTTGGAGGGGCCATTGTGCAATTAACGAAAGTTCTTGCAAAATACCTCATTTTGAGCCTGAATCCTCGTACAGGATTCATTTTCACTTTTCATCGACTCGTTAACTCTTATAATTCCCTTCCGGTTGTTTTCCAAAGTTTTAGGGATTTCTGACCCCAGTTGCCGCCGAACTTGTTAGGGGCATATCTCTCTGCTCGAGACTCAGTTTTTGACGCTGTTTCTTTTGTTATTCATATTTTTTCATTTTGGTTCTTTTTTGTTCATGGAGTTTTACCGTTTGAGCGCGTTTGCTCAAATTCCACTTTTCAGGACCTGGCGGGGCCCTTTCGGGGCACTTTTAGGGTTTTTCTATAAATAGAATGTCTTAAAGTGAAAAATCACTTTTTCATCATCTTCCTCCCCTCTCTTGGCCGGATTCCATGGCAGCCAAGGTTGCCACCTTCTCTCTCCTCTTTTGAACCTCTTCCATCGCGTGAAATGTCGTAGTGCCTTTATGTTTTATGCTTGCCTTGATGACGTGCATCTTTCCCCCTTATTAGAACCCATTTCTGACCATTTTTCGAGTTCGGGTTTGAAGCCAAGTTTGGATTTTCATGGTAACTCATTGGTGTTGTTGTTCCTCTCGTTGTCCCCGACATAACCTAGGAGTTTCATCGGATTCGGTGCATTTATCTTTCAGTAGGGATTTGAGATTTCATCTGAAATGGAGGTAGGGGGTGTTATAGTTTATTTTCTTGATGTATTGCATGTTATTGATGCTTATACAACTTGTTTACTTGCTTTGATATCAAATCTAGAGATTTTATTATTTATTTTTCTTGTATGAGATTTGATTCTCCCGGTTCGTTATAGCTTGGTTTAAACTTCTGACATGATATTATATTACTCCATGATATTGTCATTGACATATATTAAATTGAGAGCATTTGAATAAGTATTGAAGATTTTATTTAATATTTTTCTTAAATGAAGGATTAATTCATGTGGCCTTATCTAGCTTGAAATTAACATGTGCTGTCATATTACAGTAGACCCTAGCATGCTCTTCAACATAGGTGAATTTGAGAGTAATCGGAGATGTTTTGAAATCTAGTAATATTTAATTAATTAATTTATTCCATGTGCGCTATTCACTCGATTGGATTTCTGACTTGATATTCTTGATGTGCATGCCATATACTTTCACATATATTAAATCGGGAATATTTGATTAGGTTTTGAAACCTTTCATTTAATTATTTTCTATTATTAAAGTTTAATACTCATGGCCGTACCTTGCATGGAATTCACTTGTAATAGGCTTTTAAATAAAGTCTTCACATGTTGTATAACATACTTTAATTGGAGAGCATTTGGATGAGTTTCAAAATCTAGTGATTTTAATTAAAACAATTAATTAAAACCTATTTAATGGTTGCATGAGCTTGATTAAGTTTCTAATTTTGCATTCATGATTTCCTTGATAACTTCTTTCACGTGTATCAAATTGAGAATAATCGGATAAGTTTTGAAACTTATATTTAATTATTTTCTTTGACTGAAACTTAATTCACATGGTTGTAACTTGTATTTCATGTGCTTTCAGCTTTTTATCATGTATCTAGACTTTTTGTAACTTTGACTTCATTAATGTGATTAGTGAACTAGCACAATTGTCTTGGAATGATTTAATTATCCATGTATTGCTTAGTAAATAATTAAATCATTAATCTTATACTTGTGGTATATTTACATCAATGGATTTCATATGCTATATATCTTGGTTCTAATCTATATAGATGCACATCATGATTTCTTGACATTTCACATGTCATCATAGTTGAGAACTTAGGGCATGACTTGTGTGTTCCAAAATCTTGGTTGTGCATGAAACGAGGTTAATGTGTTTCTTTTATTTTGATACAATCTTGACTTACACAACTTGTTGATTTTGGGACTTGGGATATCAATCAAGAATTGACATGGCTAGAACTTGGTTTTAGTACGGGAGATAGAGAGCTCTTTATACTATAGTGCGCACTAAGGGAAGGTACTCATGGGTTAGTAGCCCTAAAATGATCCCAAAAGCACGGTTTTAATCCAGGCGATATCCGAGTTTCTCTAATGATCCGGTCATTTTCCTTCCTTTCCTTTTCTTAGATTTTCATGGATATTTTTTTCCCGTTGATCTTTTCTTTTCTGAGTTTAGTTTCTTATCACTTAGTGTCATCTCGAGTGCTCTGAAATGGTTTTCGAGACTCTTTTCTTTGGTTTGACAACTTCCTTTGAGGATCGTGTCATTTTCACGTTTTCATTTTTCGGACATTATTCACTTTTCGTCTTTTTCCTTATTTTGTCTTTTCCCCATTTGTCACTTTTTGTCACAACTTCACTTTTTGTGTTCGGAGTTGGTTTTTGACTTCACATATCTTCACTCTAAGTGGTTTCCAAGAAATACGTATCTTTACTTTTGTAGAAAGATACTCTAGTTACTCCCGGTGTCCGTAGGGGCATAGATGCATAGTTCTTTAGAAATATTCTTATTTCTTGGGGTGTTTTTCATAAATATCTTTTGAAGATATTTTGTTTCAGGGGTTTGTAAGAAAATATTTTTGGAAGATACTTTCATTCTAGGCCAGTTGTGCAGTTTTCACTTTCTGGAGGGGCTATTGTGCAATTAATGAAAGTTATTGCTAAATGCCTTGTTTTGAGCCTAGATCCTCGTATGGGATTCGTTTTCACTTTTCGTTGAGTCGTGTACTCATAGAATTTCCTTCTGGTCGTTTTTCTCTAATTTAAGGGTTTTGGGCCCTAGGGGCATAACTTTCTGGTCGGAACTTGATTTTTGACGCTGTTTCTTCCGTTGTTCATCTTTTCTCATTTCAGTTCTTTTTCGTTCATGGAGTTTTGCCGTTTTAGCGCGTCTACGCAAATTCCACTTTTTCGGACCCGGCGTGGCCCTTTCGAGGCACTTTTAAGGTTTTACTATAAATAGAATGTCTTAAAGTGAAAATTCACTCTTTCTATCTTCTTCCTCCCTCTTGGCCGGTAGCCATGGAAGACCATGGGGCTATCACCTTCTCTCTCCTCTTTTGAGCTTCTTCCCTTCGTCAAAACATCGTAGTGCCTTAGTGTTTAATGCTTGTCTTGACGACGTGCATCTTTCACCCTTATTAGAATCCATTTTTGGCCAATTTTTGAGTTTGGATTTGAGGCCAAGTTAGGATTTTGGTATATCCTCTTTGGAGTTTAATGTTCACCTCGTTGTCCCCAATAAAACCTAGAAGTTTTGTCGGATTCGGAGCCGTTTCATTTCGGTGGAGATTTGGGATTTCATCTCAAATTGAGGTAGGGGGTGTTATAATTTCATATTTTTGTTGTCTTACATGCTTTTGATGCTTATACAACTTGAATGCACGCTTTTGTTCATAATCTAGAATTTAATTTAATTATTTTCTATGGTTAAGATTTAATTCTCATGATGATGTGTAACTTAGAATTAAATTGTGGCATGCTAGAAAATTAGGCTTTGATATGTTTGTTAGCATATATTAAATTCGGATTATTGGAATAAGAATTGCACTTTTTATTTAATAATTATCTTTGGTGAAAGTTTAATTCTCGTGGCTGTATCTTACATGAAAATAACTTGTGATATACTTTCAAATTGAGTCTTGGCATGTACCTTAGCATACTTTAATTTGAGAGCATTTGGATGAATATGAAAATCTAGAGATTTTAATTAAAAGAATTAATTAAAATCTATTTAATGGTTGCATTGGCTTAATTAAGTTTTTAACTTGATATTTGTGATGACTAGGACTTGTATGCTAGCATACATTAGTTTGGGACCATTTGATGTTGTTTTAGAAGTTAGAGATTTAATTATCATGATTTAATTAAATTCTACCTTGTTGTTCTATTGGCCTAATTAAGATTTTTAATGGATGTGTGTAATGACCATGCTATGTTGTTTAACATGTGTTAATTTGGGGTCATTTAATTGAGATTTGAAACTTAGAAAAATTAATTAGGTTATGTAATTAATTTCCGTTTCAATTGCGTTAATGATTTAATCATGTGTTTGACATAGGTTATATGTTTAAATCATGATTTTGGACTTGTATTGGATACTTCAGTTTATGTTTTCAATATTGGATTATGTTGTTATAGCGTGTAACGAATCGCACTCTGAAGATTGAACATTGTCATCCTATAGTAGTTGTGGATTTAGAGCATGTATTGTGTAGTTTTAACCTACTTATGCATGGAAGGTGGTTTTCGTGCATTATATAAATTACATATAAGTTGGGAACTTATTTGATTATTTTAGAGTCACTTAGGACATTGTTACTGTGATATGGCTAGAGTTTGGCTCTACTGCGGGAGGTATGAGTTCTCCCCATTTGAGATAGTGCGCACTAGGGTGGTCTTCCCAGCGGGTTAATTCCTGGAATAACCATTTTGATCTTGGTTTAGTCCGAGACGTGATGTCCAAGTCTCCCACTATTTGATTTCGCATTCAATTCCAAGTTGACAACCAATGTTTAATTGTGACTTGTGATTTTGGTTATTGGCAATTTAATGTTGTTAAGTACATTTATGGATGATGATTTTGAATGAATCATAGCATGCTTTTAATGATGTTAAGTACATTCATGTTTTATGATTTTTGATGAATCAATGTAAACTTTGATGTTTTTAAGTACATCATGTTGTATTGTTCAAATGTAGCTAAGGAATGATCCTATAAATTCAATTGGAACATAGACGTTAGGTGGCATGACACACTTTAGTTGTTTTTCGCATTTTAGATTTCAAGTAGATAACTTTGAGAATCTATATCTTGTTGCTTTGTAGAGCATGCTCCTATGTTGTTGAAAATGCATAAAGGACGCATTTTATGCTAGAAATGATCTAAGGTGGCTTATGATGCTCCCTGAGTCTCACTTTTGACATAGACGTTAGGTGGCATGACCCTTTTGAATTGTTTCATGTTGATATAAAAATCTATAAGAAATCGAGTCTATGCATGCTCATTCTCTACGAGTAAACTTGTTTACTCACCTCGAAGTTACTGGGGGTATTGTTCAGGTACATGATTCAAGATTCGGAGATTTGTACTTGCCTTGGGTGATTTGGAGATTTGAAGTTCCTTTTAAAGCATTGTTGTTCACATGCAAGTGTTAGCATGTTTAAGTCTCATTATTGATGTTGTAACACTTAGTTGGGTTCAACATGCACTTTTTGGTTTATGACATGTAAAGTGTACTTAGATACAGTATTTGGAACCTATTTGATACGTATAACATGAGGCCAAGGGCCATAAGCTTTAAAATTCAGGTGTATGTATTTAAATTTCAAGTTTTGCATTTGAAATGTATTTTTATCAACTTTGGAGGTTTGGCATGTAAAATCTTTTAAATGTTATGTAATGAGGCCATGGGCCATTGTAACACATTTCAATACTTAAAGTACACTTGTTGACATGCTTACATAGCTTAAAATCATGTTTTTGGACCAATTTCATGTTGGGGTTCGAGGCTTGGGTTAAGCCTGAATATTTTTGGCATATAGCAGGCCTTAGAGTAGCCTTTCGAGGAGTTTCGGTCGACCGATGGCTTTTGGAAACTTCATTGCAAAGTAAATCACTCATTCCAGTAGCCATTTTTGCTATTTGGGCCCAGTTCGGTCGACTGATGGCTTATTTTTGTCTACCGAAACAACCTCCCTTCAAAAATAAGTTTTCAAGCTAGTTTTTGCCCAGTTCGGTCGTCCGAAACTCTATTTCGGTCGACCGAAATAGCCCTCACTCAGCTGCTTCTTCAGTTTTTTTTCAGCACTGTTGTTCCGACTTTAAACGGTCATATTTCCTTCATTTCTAATCCAAATGGGGTGATTCTTAAGCCTAAATTCATAGATTTTGTGTCAGATTTCCAATGGTACCAATTCCATTCTAAGATTCAAATCATAGTGGGATTTATTCATGTTTTAGTGAGGTAGTGTCGGTTTTTGCTTTAACCTAGAAAGGGCGTTTTTGTGGGATTCTTTGCCAAAGTTCTTAGAACCACTTAGAACATTGTAAAATGATTAGTGTTGCCCAAGGAAGGACTCTAGAGGGGGGGGGGGGGTGAATAGAGTCCTTGTCTAATAATGGTAGATTTAAAATTTAAAGTAATGCAATTTTAGCAAGCTACTTAACATATATATGCAATTTCATATAGGTAGAATCATAGTAAACAAATCAGTAAATTGCAGCAAGTATAAACTGCAATGCAAAGGGAAGAGATAGAGAAATTGCAAATATAGACACTGCTATTTTAGCGAGGTTCAGAAACTCCTACTCCTTGGCTCAAGACCCCTCTTGAGACTTCCCAATCCACTATGGCTCCTTCTTACGGGTAGAGAGCAAACCTTGTAGTGAAGCAACTCCCTAGCTTTTTCTTGCTAAGAGACACCCTCTCTTAGACTTCCTTTGGGCCAAACCAGCCCTTACAATAGCTTTGCTAAGAGAACTCCTTCTCTTAGGCTTACAATAGATTTGTTGGAAATATAGAAGTGCTACAAATCTCCCTCTCTCTGATTTACAGATTATCACTCACTCTAGAGAATCAATGAATACAAGTGAAGCTCACTCTCTAAGTATGATATATATAAGAGTTATAATTACAGAACAACAACTCTGTATCTAAGTGTAAATCTCAGAACAAAAGCTTTGAATAAATGTCTGAAATTACTCAAGAAATTCGCAGCTTTTCTCTCTCTGTTGTGGCTATGCAAGCTTGTGTAGCAGAAGATGATTGATTGTTTAGAACAAGAGCTCTCTCAAAGAGTAATACCAGAACAAAAGCTCTGTAGAATGGTAGAGCAAAAGCTCTCTTGGATTTTTTAAAATGGCTCCCTCCGCTCTGTATTTTTGAAGCTCATGCTCATAATTTGTAGACAACATAACTCAGCATATATAGACATCTTCCATGGTCAATAGCCATTGTAAACCCTTGTCTTGGCCGTTGAAAAACCTTTTCTTGATAAAGACATGATATAGCAACATTTGGCAGAGAAGCTCTGTGCATTGGACAGATCTCAGATTTGGAATCATGTGTACGGCTCTTCTATAAAAAATATAGCTGTTGACCTTAAGACAAGAACATTAACACAGCTAGAAGACAGTCAATATGTCAGTATACATATGTGAATCAAACTGTACAGTTATAAAATGAATCACGGGTTGAAAGATGAGGGAACTCTATAGCAGGTCTTGTTTGACCAGCAAAGGAGTCGACTTAGTTGAGAACTAAGTCGGCTTAGTTCAAGAGCGAGTCGGCTTGGTTAGTAACCGAGTCGGCTGAGTTGTGCATTTTCAAGATTCTGAAAGTGAAGAGCCTCGGCCTGATTGAGTCGGCTGAGTTGAGAAGGGAGTCGGCTGAGTTAAGAAGGGAGTTGCCTGAGTTATCAATTGAGCCAGCTGAGTTGTATTTTGATTTTAATGAGCCTTGGCCTAATTAAGTCGGCTGAATTGGTGATTGAGTCGACTCAGTTGTGAACTAAGTCGGCTGAGTTGAAGATTGAGTCAACTAGGTTGCAGTTATACCAGAAAATAAAACTGTTCAGTGCTCTACTACTGGCTTCTGCACAGGACTTCTTCACACAGCTTATTTTCATTGAAAGCATTTAAGAAAATGTCCATTTACTTTAAGTTTACAATGTAAATAAGGAAGTACCCCCCATTTTGATTCAATAAAAAATATAAGAAAATTGAAATCCAACTAAATCAAAATCTGAAAATTCAGTTTTAGTACAAATTGGGGTTCCCGACAGTTTTGGTAAAACTTAATCCTCCGTGTAGGCTCATGTAGAATTGATGAAAAAATCTAATAAAATTAGTTTAGGCTATTTAAAGTGTAAGGAGTAAAAACCGAGAAAAATTACTTGGAAAAATGTTTTCTTCAAAAATTCAATTTTCACACTTAGCCAAAAACACAGTTTTCATGATGTGCATACAAGGGTTCTAAAGTTCGTTACCAAGTCATGGTAATGAAGGCTCCATATGCCTTAATTGTTGACCAATATGAATCATGTGATTATTATGCATGGTCTTAACATTTCTAGCATAAGTGATAAGTTCTTTAAAAGCTTATGCAAGCTTGAACTAACTCATTCTTTAGCTAAGACTTCATGTGTCAATTATATATGAATGAAGTGCATAGTCTTTTGCTAATGGATATAGAAGGATATGAATGATGTATGATATGCATGGTCCTATAGAGACGAGCTTCAAATGGATTCATAAATACCTTGACAATGAATCCTAAACACTCACCAACCTATCTACCCCTTTCGTCATACTTTGTCTATGATCGTGTAGGCTTTGAGGTTGTCATGCTTTGTTTCTTTCTTAGAGTTGCTTTCTTGCTCGTTGTAGTCTACGCTATCTTTCCTTGCAACTTCAAGTCTTCTTCGTATCCATTTCTTTCATTGATGTGATCTTGAGTAATGGAATACTTGGAATGATCTTTATGATCTTCAGTGAGGTTCTTCTTTGAATGTAAAGCATCTAGAACACTCAATGTAAACATTAGTGTTTAAATACCATTAATGGTTGTTATCATCAAAACACCTAGATTGTCCTTGGATGGAATCCTTTTGGTCAACAATCTCCCCCTTTTTGATGATGACAAAACATTGATGTGTTCATAAGCAAGTGGAGTAACATTTGAAAAATGTTCCCCCTATCAAAGTACATATAATGAACATAATGTCATAAAATAACATGCTTTTTATATCATAAATCATTTTAGACATAAACATGCATTTAAGATCATTTAACACATCACATTTATCTCCCCCTTTGGCATCTCAAAAAGGTGGGAGGTCAAGACATCTTCTTTTAGCATTTTATCATTTAGCATAGTGAATTGACATGGTGAAGTCAAGAATTGGAATTTGAAGAATTAATGACTATAATTTGGAATGAAACATATAAGCAATTATATCATAAGAAGCCAATTTCATTGATAGCATGAGTTCAATAGATCATAAAGGTTCATGGCATACAAAAGTATACATAAGACATAAACCAAAGAATGAAACATAAACTCAATTACAAGAAGTATACATAATAAAACTTAAAAAGAATGAAGTATGGATTAGAATAAGCCAAAAGGCAAAAACCTTGTAAGGCAAATTTAGTAATTTAAATGTGTTTCAATCCTAATATATGTTTCCCATTTGATATCTTCAATAATAAAGGAAAATTTTCAAAGTTATGAAAGCTCATAAGAACGGAATATAATGACCAAAAAGTCATTTTAAGGCATGTTTTGACAATATACAAGATAAGTCAATTAAGCTAAGCAAATCATGCTATATTCCTTCACAAGAGATAAGTAATAACCTCCCCCTATCAATATGCTTCCATTTACATCATATATTATTCAATGATTATGCAATGAGTTATTGATTCCAAAGTATGTAATTGAATGATAACAATTATACATGGCATGAAGAACATAAAAAATATACAAGTAGTGTCACTACTTCTAGTTATATGCAATAAATTTTCAAGTTTGCAAAAAAAACATATTTTCTTGGACATGCATGGTTAGAGATAATTGGATACATGATTGTCCATGTGAATGGGCTCAATATTTCTCTAATACATATTTCTCAAGGAGTCATTTCAAAACATCTTATGGAATCCTAAGGTGCTAAGAATAATAATTAGAATATGGCCTTGATACCCAAAAAAAATCTTCTTTAAAAGTTATGAGAGATTGGCTACATGATTTTTCATGTGGATGAGCTTAACATTTCTTTTAGACACATTCTTTAAAAAGTGATGTAGAAACATCACATTTAGTTCCAAAGTGCTAAAAAATGGATACATAAAAATAGACATCTAAGCTAGAACAAAGTGTTCTTTGAGCAATATATTCCCAAACTAAAGTGTCAAATAAATATATGAATTTTAATTTTCATGACACTAAAAGAGTTTTACTCCTTAGAAGAAATCAAGTTTACTTATCATGCTCATTTCAATTTATTTTGCATGCTTTAGGTAAACTTCTTTGTACAAAATATAAATGTTGATTTAAAGACAAGATCATCCATGTAAGTGCAATTAAGATAGTGTCAACAATGGTTTTGAAAATGATGAGATACAAAAATATCAAGTTTGTCCAAAAACCATCATTCTTGAGAAAACCACAAAGCTTTTTGAAAAGAGCTCAAGGAGCTTATTTTTAATCACAAAGGCTATAGATTATTTTAAACATGTAGTTCAAAATATATGTACTTCAAATCCGGGAGGTTTATCTTTAAAGACCTTTGAATTTAAAGTCACTTAAAAATGCATTTGATAAAAATCATTTCATGTAAAAACATGTAGCATTTTTGTTCCTTTAATCAAAGTCACATATGCACAAAGTCATTCATTTAATTCCTTCTTCATGGTTGAAGACTTGGGGAGATATTTTAGCTTAGTTGCCAATGATGACACATGCTGCATGTTATGATGTGAAAACAAAGTCAAGGAACTAAGATAATATCATAACAAAACAAAATTGTTCCATTAATTAGCACATTTATAAAGTTCACCAATAATGGATCAACAAATGAAGGTGAACTACTCTTTAACTCTTAGGAAGACATTATAAACTCTCATTCTTAGATCACATTAGATGGTTCTTCCAAAAAGTTTTGTTCCTTGAGATTTTCAAGTGAGGACTTATTTGATTTTTCATTATCTTAAGTCCATCAAAATATTTCAAGTTTAGTAACCTCATTTCATATACACAAGAAATGATACCACTAAAATGTAGATAAACCATTTAAGATCACAAAATTACATAAATGACTTTCTTGTACATAGCTGCTTTAATAGATTTGATTAACTTTGAATGAGGTAGTATTAAGAGTCAACAATATGCCAAAACATACTAATTTCATATAAGTCATCAAAATCTATAAAATAGACATTTTTAGTAACAAGTAGCATTCATGTCAAGATCACCATCCATATTAATTATGCCATAAAAATAATCATGCATTACCTTTTATCTAGCACAATCAAGTTGCATTTAAGCTTATCAACTAAAAGCACATTTGTGATCAAGAAGGGGATATTTACCGAAGTAAGTAATTCCATTAGCTTTTGCATGGTTCCTCAATGTAGTACATCCTTCATCCTTTTGTAGGCAAGAGGAAATCATAACTTGATTTCTCTTTATGCGCTTTAGTAATACATTTTTGAGAATCCACTTATTCTTGAAAGAGGAGGTCGTTAATCTACAAAACATACTCAAGTGGCATTCTTTGGTACCCAATATTTTTAGGGTCCTCAGGAGATAGCACACATTGTTAAGGTTCCTCTTGGGAGCTCAATTCAATGCAAGGCATGAATGTGATACAATCTTTATTCAACATGTTTCATAATAAATTTTCAATTTGAGTGGATTTAGCATGCTAGTGCATTTGTCAATTCAATAAGTATATATGGTTATTGCAAAATACAACCTTATGAACCAATATGAAATGAGTGACAATTGAGTAGAAAACGTAATTTCATATATGGATCATAATGAAATTTCATGTGCATTATCCATGATCAAATTCAAGAATTGACAACAAGAATAAGATTCTTCCTAAGTAAGTGCCCCATTTTTGAAATCCTTAAAGGATTTAACAATGAAGGAAGAGTTTTTCTTTCCAAAAATAAACTTTCATTTTCAAGGAATGATAGTATATTGGAAAGTAATACTTTTCTTGAAACCTACACTTTTAATTCAAATTGTAAATTATTATAAGTGTAGCAAAATAAATGCAATATCAAGAAGGTAATGCATAAACAAACTGTTTTCAATAAAACATACACAATTTGCATTTTCAATGAAAGCTTCTACCTAGATGATGCATGAATAAATCATATCATTATCTTGTAATGCCAATGATCTTTTAAAGTACAATAAATTAGTAAGTACTCTTCATATAGGTAATGATACCAATTACCTTGTCATTTGAGTTATTCCTATTTGTAAGACTTCCTTCATCATAAGATTTGAGAATGTGGAAGTTGGAACATTCTCTTGTCATTTGCTGCCCTTCAAGAATTCCTACAAGAAAAACTCAAAGGTTCTTCTTTTGGTACCCAAATTTTCTTGGGTCCATAAACATTAGGAAGAGGCACATATGTTGTGACGGCCCTAGTTTTTCAAGCTAGTGTGTCCTGTGATGAACTGAAGATTGACCCAATAACGGATCCAGATGCGGAAGCAAAAAATAAAACAACGGTTTCCCAAGGCACAACACGCCTCTAAGACACTTTGATGACCTTCCATGTGGTCATGAAACACAATGAGAACTGACACGGAAGCAAAAGATCAGAAATATGACAAATAAGCCCCCAGGGGCAAAATAGTTATTTTGCAAAAATATGGATTCGGGTGCTACCGAACACACCGTTGAAAATACAATGAAAAAAATAATCATGATGGACTTAAGAATCGCATGATTTGAAGTCCGGACGAAGGAGAAACGGCAAAACAAAGAAAAACGGACATATAAAGCAAAAATGGTAAACTGGTAATTATTTAGAAATATTTGGGCATAACTAAGCACACCATTGAATAGACGACGAAAAATTAGTCAAGTTCAAAATTTTTTTTACTCGATTTGGAGTCCGGACGAAGGAGAAAGGTCAAAAACAAAAACAATGTCACGGCGGCCCGACGAAGGGTCACGACTGCTACAGTGTTGCCGACCCACTACTGCTGCAACTGAGAGTAAAAACGGGCATCTAAACGGACTTTTTTTGGAAAAACTCAAGGAAGAAACCCCCCCTAAAATCAAGTGTTCTACCCAGCATCACAGACAAAAATAAAAAAATGCATTGTAAAATGCCAAGAATGCCCTCAAGAAAATCAGGTCAAGAGGGTAAAAATCAGTCGTAGCTGCTGCCCATGAAAAGGAAATGGGGCTTCGGGAGGTTTTTAAATTGCCTAAATTGAAAATGCAATCTTAAAATACACCCACAAGACCCTCGGAAGTTTTGGATCGGTCGTCACGCTTTTTAAGAAAAAGTCGATGAATAGTACCAAGTACACTTGTATTAAAATCAACAAAAAACCTAGCAGCAAGGATTTTTCAGAAAAATATGGGTTTTTGAGAGCCAAGATGACATTTTCTGGAAAAATACAAAGAAAAAACCCTCCCCAAAATCTAGTTTTCTACTCGGCTTTGCGAGCGAAAATGAAAAAAACACATTTTGAAATACCTGAAATGCCCCTGAAACAGAATAGGGTAAAAACTCAAAAAAATGCAGCCTTAAGTTTTTGTTTCATCAAGAAGGGTATTGTGTGCCAAAGTGAACATGCAAGCATATGTAATATGATAAAATAGACGTACTACAATGGCCTATGGCCTCATGGCATATTGTATGTAAAATATGACCCTTCAATGCATGAAATCTCCTAACTTCCGTAAGCAACAATGAAGTTAAAAATTTGCATACATATCACATAAAGTGTCTTTGGCACTTGGCCTCATTACATACAAGTCAAATACATTGCATAGAGTGTACTTATGTATACATTACATAAATGAAATCAAATATACACATTTTGACCTAAAAGACTACAAATGGTATTTCAAACCAACCTTTACAAGAATTAAAACCTTCAAGTCTACAATCATACAAGCAATGATGCTTGAACAAATCCCCCAGTAACTTTGGGGTGAGTAAACAAGTTTACTCGTAGAGAATAAGCATGCATAGACTTGATTTCTTACAGATTTTTTTAGACTAACATGAAATAGTTCAAAAGGATCATGCCACCTAACGTCTATGTCAAGGTGAGACTCAAGGATCATCCTAAGCTACTCATGCAATTGAAATGAACTACGGCATGCAAGTATACATGCTCAAGTACACTAAACCATATTAAAACATGATACACGACATTCAAGTACACATGCTCACAAGTACACTAAATCACGTTAAACGAGATAAACAATATCTAGTATACGTACACAAGTATAAGATATATATATATATATATATATATATATATATATAGAGTACTCTTAAATCAAGTATACAAACACAAGTATACTAAGCTAAATAAGTACGCACAAGATAAGTATACATGGCGCAAGTATATTAAATGCAATCTAAACTCACGGAGCAAGTATGCAGGTTCAAGTATACTAAATAGGATTCAAATACCCAAAGTAAACATCAATTCTCAAGCTACAAGTAATCCATGATTAACAACTTGAAATTAAATGTGGAAACAAATAGTGGAAAGACTAGGACACGTGGTTGCTAGACCAAATAAGTATTTTCGGGTAATTACGACCCACAAGGTACTACCTAGTGTGCACTTATGACTTAGAAGACTCTTGTCTTCGTACTAGAGCCAAACCCTAGCCGTCACATAATTTATGTCATCACAAGCTTTCCAAAATCAATAGGTTCAAAACTTATACAAAATCGAATGCAAGTTACCATATTCTATGCACATGTAAGGTTGAATCCACACAATTCATGTCCTAGAATTCAAGTCTAAATAACATATGATAAGTCATGTCCTCAATATGCAATTTATACATAAAGCAAGAATATTTTACAACAATTGAGCCACATTACCATCCTAAGCCACAAGCACTAAATAAGCTTCAATTTAGTAACTAGCTTCCAAGGTAAACAATCGTAATATTCTAACAAGCTATATACCTACACAAGAAACATTTAAACAAGCTTTGCAAATCAATGATATTCTATATCATTTTAAGTCCAATTACCATTTTAAGAGGCCACAAGTACTAATTATACAAGGTAATTAGAATACTACATTTTAAGAGATTTTCAACCTAATCATGGAAAGTCTCTAGATTTCAAATCTATCCTAAATAACCTCAAATTAATATATGTTAAACAACATAGCATGCTCATTGCATATATCAAATCAAAAGAGCAAAATGAGCAAAACATCATCATGTAGATTTTAATTAATTTAAATTAATTAAATCTCTAATTTATCAAAGTTGTTCAATTGATCCCAAATAAATATATAACAAGAACTTAGTCATGGCCATGCCATATATCAAGTCAAAAATAGAAAACAAGCAAGGTACAATTAAATAGAATTTAAATCAAATTAAATTCGTTTAAATCTCTAGATTTGAAAAATCATTCAAATGGCTCCAATTAATTATATAACAAGGATCAAGTGAAGGCCATGCCACATACCAAGTCAAAAGTGAATTATATGCAAGTTACAACAATCATTAATTTCTCAAATTAACATTATAACATGCATTTCACTTGTATTCCATTACAAAAGCAATCAAAATGACTTGAAAAATAAACTATAACACCTCCTACCTCACAAGAGGATTGTTCCCCTTGAATCCAAGGTAAATCAACACAAAATGGCAAACCCTTCAAGGGTTATGTAGAGGAGGATGAAGGGAACAAAAAGTATTCCAAGCTTCATGGTCAAAGGTGAGTGGAAGGGCCTCAAAAATCAAGGTTAAAGCTTAAACATCAAGCTCCTCTAATGGTGGCTAGGGTTTTTGGTGAGGAAGGAAATGAAACAATGAGATGAAGTGTGAATGGAGGAATTAGAAATCCTCCACTCACTATGTGATCTTACACCATGGTCCACATACACAAGTCTTGGTCAATTGCACAAAAATCCCTCTTTAAAACCATAATCCCAAAGTGGCCCAAAAATAATTGCAAAACTTAATTGTTAGCCTGCACTTGTCACAAATCCAAGGCTCCATCCTAGGCTTAATCTCAAGCCTACACTTGTCAACCATCCAAGCCAACAAGTGCACCAATCCTAGGCCAACAGGTGGGAGAATCTCCACCCTCCACATGTCATCATCCAAGGCATCAAAGTGTCCCCACACAAATGTCAACAAGTGGACCAATGAGAGTGTGACACCTGTCACACTTTCCAGAAATTGCAAAAAGGTCCTTTTTGAAAATATCTTCCAAATTAAATTTTAAAATGGTCCCTAAGATGAAAAATAATTATTTTACATAATTACACTAAAACCCCACAAGTTTAGAATAATTACCAAAAAAAATTATGCATCCATACCCTTTATAAGAAAACTAAACACTTAGCATGCTTTTCTAAGAAAATAGAAATACACATTTCTAAGAAATCATATATCATGAGTGCATGCAAAAATGGAAGCAAAACCAAACACGAAAAGAGAGGTTGTGCTAACAAAGTGACAAACGGGAAAAAGACAAAAAGTGAATAGTATCGAAAAATGAAAAATGTGGAAATGACTCGGTCCTTAAAGGAAGTTGTCAATCCAAAAGAAAGAGACTCAGAAACCATTTCTGGGCACTCGTGATGACACTAAGCGACGATAAACTGAACTCAAACAAGAAATTTCAACGAAAAAAATTCATCCGTGAAATTCTGTGGAAAGAGAAAAGGAAGGAAATGACCGGGTCATTACATATGTTCCTTTCGGAAGCCAAATTTTCTTAGTCCTTATCTTCTTTTTAAATGGACAACTATAGATTTTATGTCCTAACCTTTTACAATGATAGCATTGAGAATAATTCTTAACAAAAGAGTTTCTCTTTTTCAATAGACATGCATCTTTATTGTCAGGATTAAATCCTATCCCATTTTTGAAGTAAACACTTCTTTGTTTTCCAAGCATAATACGTAGGTTTTCCTTTCCTTTTTCAAAAGTTCATTTTCAGTTTTAATCTTTTCAAGCTTTTGAAGAAGAATGTGGCTTTCCTTTTGAAGAGAAGTGCATTTCAAAAGCATTTTTCTCAACTCATCATGAATCTCTTTAAAAGCATTTTGCAATTCATTATGCTTATCAACTAATTCATTGTAAGAAATATCTTCATCACATAATGAGTCTAGATTAGAGTTTACCTCTTCTTCGAAGGTAATGAGACACAAGGCAGCATCTTCATGATTTTTAACCTTTTCTTTGATGTCACTTGCTTCTTTGCTATAAGCTTGAAGAGCTATTTCTCTTGAGTTACTTCATTTTCTTCACTATAGGAGTACGAGTGAGTTCTATCAAGAGCATTCAAATGGTTAGAGATGTTAGTAGAATAAGAATGCATTTCAAGATATGATACATTTGTCTCTTATGCTAAAAGAATCATACTCATTAAGGTGCATATTTGATTGCTCAACTTGACATATACCCTCATAAGTTAATTCAAGTGAGTTCCAAATATCTTTAGCCGTTTTACAAAAGATAATTTTATTGAACTCATTTTTGCTTAATGCATAATAAAGATAGCATATAGCAATAGCATTGCATTGAATTAATCTATGCTCATTTTCAGTCCATTTTTCTTTTGATTTAGGAAATTCATTTCCTTCATTAACTTTGGTTGGAATATGATCACCATTTTCAATGACTTCTCCTACATCAATATCAATGCTCTCAAGAAAGACTCTCATTCTAATTTTCCAATAGATATAATCAATTCCATCAAAACAAGGAGGTTTATCAATGAAATGTCCTTCTAAGGAAGTGGATGTGTCAATGCTAGACATGATCGTACTCTAAGATGGTTAAGTCCTTTAGATAGAGTCTAGGCTCTGATACCACTTGTTGCCCAAGGAAAGACTCTAGAGGGGGGTGAATAGAGTCCTTGTCTAATAATGGCAGATTTAAAATTTAAAGCAATGCAATTTTAGCAAGCTACTTAACATAAGTATGCAATTTCATATTGGCAGAATCATAGTAAACAAATTAGTAAATTGTAGCAAGTATAAACTGAAATGCAAAGAGAGGAGATAGAGAAATTGCAAACATAGACACTGCGATTTTAGCGAGGTTCGGAAACTTCTACTCCTCAGCTCAAGACCCCTCTTCAGACTTCCCAATCCACTATGGCTCCTCCTTACGGGTGGAAAGCAAACCTTGTAATGAAGCAACTCCCTAGCTTCTTCTTGCTAAGAGACACCCTCTCTTAGACTTCCTTTGGGCCAAACCAGCCCTTACAATAGATTTGTTGGAAATATAGAAGTGTTATAAATCTCTCTCTTTGATTTACAGATTATCATTCACTCTAGAGAATCAATGAATACAAGTGAAGCTCACTCTCTAAGTATGATGTATATGAGAGAAATAATTACAGAACAACAACTCTGTATCTAAGTGTAAATCTCAGAACAAAAGCTCTTAATGAATGTCTGATATTGCTCAAGAAATTCGCAGCTTCTCTCTCTTTGTTTTGGCTATGCAAGCTTGTGTAGGAGAAGATGATTGATTATTCAGAAAAGAGCTCTCTCAAAGAGTAATACCAAAACAAAAGCTCTATAGAATGGTAGAGCAAAAGCTCTCTTGGATTTTTGAAAATGGCTCCCTCAGCTCTGTATTTTTGAAGCTCAACCTCACCATTTGCAGATAACATAACTCAGCATATATAGACATCTTCTTTGGTTAATAGCCGTTGTAAACCCTTGTCTTGGCCGTTGAAAAACCTTTTCTTGATAAAGACATCATATAGCAACATTTGGCAGAGAAGCTTGTTTTTGACAAAGAAGCCATGTTTGATAGAGAAGCTCTGTGCATTGGGCAGATCTCAGATTTGGAATCATGTGTATGGCTATTCTATAGAAAATATAGCTATTGACCTCAAGACAAGAACATTAACACAGCTAGAAGACAGTCAATATGCCAGTATACACATGTGAATCAAATTGTATAGTTATAAAATGAATCACAGGTTGAAAGATGAGGGAACTTTATAGCAGATCCTGTTTGACCAACAAAGGAGTCGGCTTAGTTCAAGAGCGAGTCGGCTTGGTTAGTAACCGAGTTGGCTAAGTTGTGCATTTTCAAGATTTTGAAAGTGAAGAACCTTAGCCTGATTGAGTCGGCTGAGTTGAGAAGGGAGTCGGCTGAGTTGAGAAGGGAGTCGACTGAGTTATCAATTGAGCCGGCTAAGTTGTATTTTGATTTTAATGAGCCTCAGCCTAATCAAGTCGGCTGAATTGGTGATTGAGTCGGCTTAGTTGGGAACTGAGTTGGCTGAGTTGAAGATTGAGTCAACTAGGTTATAGTTATACCAAAAAATAAAACTGTTTAGTGCTCTACTACTGGCTTCTGCACAGGACTTCTTCACATAGCTTATTTCCATCGAAAACATTTATGTAAATGTCTATTTACTTTAAGTTTACAGTGTAAATAAGGAAGTACCCCCCATTTGGATTCAATAAAAAATATAAAAAAAATTAAAATCCAACTAAATCACAATGTGAAAATTCAATTTTAGTACAAATTGGGGTTCCCGACAGTTTTGGTAAAACTTAATCCTCCATGTAGGCTCATGTAGAATTGATGAAAAAATCTAATAAAATCAGTGTAGGCTATTTAAAGTGTAAGGAGTAATTACCGGGAAAAATTATCTTGGAAAAATGCTTTCTTCAAAAATTCATTTTTCACACTTAGCCAAAAACACAGTTTTCATGATGCACATACAAGGGTCCTAAAGTTCATTACCAAGTCATGGTAATGAAGGCTCCATATGCCTTAATCGTTGACCAATATGAATCATGTGATTGTTGTGCATGGTCTTAACATTTCTAGCACAAGTGATAAGTTCTTTCAAAGCTTATGCAAGCTTGAAGTAACTCATTCTTTAGCAAATCTGCACTCAAAACACCTCAAAGCAGCCCCTTCTTTTCAAATCTGCACTCAAAACATTTGGCAAACAAATGAAAAACAGAAAAATGTATACAAAATTTTTAATTATAAATAAACTGAATTTAATCTTTGAATTTTTTGATCACAAAGCCGAATGCATTCCCCGGCAATGGTGCAAAAAATTGATGCAACACTAGGGGCGACGTCAATTATAAAATCATTGACTAGCACGAATTCACGAAGAAATCGGCTAAGTTGAGGTATCGATCCACGAAGATTGTGAAACTTATGGCAATTAGATTTCAAAGACTAATTTATGGTTTGTTAATGTCACAAAATGGTTTGAAGAATTGTTTATTTGTTTGTCGCTTGCATAAAAATTAAATAAAATTAATTGAATTCAAAGATTAAAATAACAATTAAAGGGAGGCTAGGGAATTGAGTTCACAAAGACCTTGTAAACATGATTTAATGTAAATAACTTGGGAAAACAACTACATGTAATGATAAAG
Source organism: Cornus florida (assembly GCF_030987335.1). Classification (NCBI taxonomy): domain Eukaryota; kingdom Viridiplantae; phylum Streptophyta; class Magnoliopsida; order Cornales; family Cornaceae; genus Cornus; species Cornus florida. Next base: position 50,601,652 of record NW_026775574.1, on the reverse strand, counting down.
TGTAGAAGCTGTTAATCAAATGACCCTAATCCATTTGTTTTGATGATAACAAATCATTTGAAGAGGTTTTATATTCTAATGTTTCAACTGAGTTTGAATGCAAGGAAAAATGATTGCTTCCTCATAGAAGAAAAGAAATGAACTTTATGTCATCATATAGACTCAGATGCATATTCTTGAAACATCAAAAGGCTGCAAATGTTCTACAAGAATTCATAATTAACTAAAGGCATCAAGAAGAAGGGAAGATAGGAGGGTGAGATATAGGTAACCTTGTCAAGTACTAGATGAATTTTATTCAAGCTCAAGAACACTAAAATCATGCAAGTTGCACTTATTCAAATTCAATGTACCAAGGCATGATTTTGACAAAGCACAAAAGGGCTCAAAGCTGTAGGATCAAAGAGTTCATATTAACTGATTTGATGCATATGTCGACCGGTATATAGATAGTAGCAAAACTACAAGTGGAATCTTGTTTATGTCGATGCCTACTAAGCTCATGTCAACCGGTATCTAGGCAGTAGCAAAATCTCAAAAAGAAGGTTATATGCGTCGACTGGTTTGTAGCATACATCAACTAGTTCATGAAGAAGATGCCAACCGGTTTATAGCATACATCAACTAGTTTATGAAGAAGATGTCAATTGGTTTGTACCATACATCAACCGGTTCATGCAAAGAGGTCAACCAATTTATCGACATGTCAAACGGTTTGGTCACAGCTCTGCCGATTCAAATCTCAAACGGCTAAAAATTCATTTAATGCTCCCAACCACCTGCAATAGCTCCATTGAACTCGAAATCTCTATAAATACGGAGGGTAGGTCTGGAGATAAAAGACACACCTTGAGAGAGCATTCAAGTCTATCATTCCGGTGCATTTAAGAGTATTCGAAGAGCCCAAAAATTCACATCTGAGCTTTCACTTCTCATTACATCTCTCTTATCAGTTTAAGAACCTGAGCTTTATTTATTTCATCTACTTACTCTAGAGTGAGATTGATTCATGTAATATATCCTAGAGAGAGAGAGAAACATTGTTGTAACTTTAATTTATATTTCTACAATCTTGTAATGGTTGGTGTGACCCAAAAGAAGCCTAAGAGAAGGGTGTTCTCCTAGCAAGGAAGAGAAACAAAGGCTTGCTTCATTTAAAGGTTTGCTCTCCACCATTAAGGAGAAGCCATAATAGATGGGGGAGTCTCAAAAGGGATCTTGAGCCGAGGAGTAGGAGTTTCCAAACCTCGTTAAAATTGCCGAGTCACTGTTTGCAATCTCTTATTTCTATCTCCTATATATTTGGTTCTATAAATTGATTAACTGTCTTTATTGATTATTGTTTGCTTAATAGTTAGAAAACATTTTTATAATTTGCGAAAATTGGCCATTGACTCTATTCACCCCCCTTTTAGAGTCAATTAGTGGTTAACAATTGGAATCCGAGCCTATTCTCTAGAAAAATATTTAGTCATCTTAGAGAACGATCATGGCCAATACAATGTTTCATCAAGAAGGTCAACCTAACAATAGACCTCCTTGGTTTGATGGAAGTGACTACAGCTATTGGAAAATAAAAATGTGAGCATTCCTTAGAGGCATAGATATATATTTTTGGAAAGCCACCGAACAAGGAGATCATGTTCCAACCAAAATAGTAAATGGTGAAAATGTTCCAACAACCGATATTGACCGTAGGCTTGTACAATGCAACGTTGAGGCTATCACTAATCTTTATTGTGCTTTAAGCAAAGACGAATTCAATAGAATTTTGGATTGCGAAACGGCCAAAGAAATTTGGGATAAACTTGAAATTACCTATGTAGGTACTAGTCATGTTAAGGAATCCAAAATGAATATGCTCATCCATAAATATGAACTCTTTACCATGAACAACAAAGAAACTATTAGTGAAATGTACTCTCATTTTACTAACATTGTGAATCCTTTGAAGGCTCTTGGAAGGTCCTATACATCATCCAACAATGTGAGAAAAATTCTGAGGTCTTTGCCTAAAAATTGGGAAGCCAAGAAGACCACCATCCAAGAGGTCAAAGATCTCAACACACTCCCCATAGATGAACTCCTTGGTTCATTGATGGCATATGAGCTAGAAATGAATGATAAAGATGAAGAAAAAGAAACTCAAAAGAAGGACATAGCTCTTCAAGCTACTACCAAAGAAGTCACAATTGATAAGGCTCCTAATGATGAAGAAGAAGAAGAAATTGCTTTCATTACCAAAACCATGAGAAGAGTCCTTCAAATGAAGAAGTACCAAAAGAGCAACAACTTCAAAAGAAGTGGTCATCAAGTGAGCAAGGAAAAAGAGAAGCACCTACTTGTTTTCATTGTGGAAAACTGGGACATTTCAAATCTGATTGTTATGCTTACAAAAATGAAAAAGGAAAGGAAAAAGAAAGGCAAAGCCATGTTAGCTACATAGGAGGATGACGATTTAAATGGATCCGAAAATGACGATGAACTCAATGAATTAGTTAATCTTTGTCTCATGGCTGATGAAGATGAGGTAAACTCTAATCGTGAGTCATTTGATTTGGAAACTACTTATGATGAATTGGTTGATGCACATAAGTACTTGCTAGATGTTTTTAAAGAATTTCATGATGAATTAGGCAAAATGGTTCAAAAATGTGCTAGTCTTAAAAGAGAAAAGTATATTATCTTTCAAAACCTTGAAAAATCTCAACTTGAAAATGAAGCTTTGAAAAAGGAAAAAGAATTAGCTAAAGAATCGGCCTCAATTGACTTAATTTCTGAAAATGAATCATTACAAGTCATTATTAAGGATTAAATTGAGACTTTAGCCAAATTCACAAAAGGTAGAGAGAACTTGGGCCGAGAATTTGGGCCTTATTCTTAGAAAGCAAAGAAATGCTTGTGCTAAGGATGGGCTTGGATTTGATTCTCACAACAAAGATTCTTGTTTATTCAAAAAGAAAAAACCTTTGAACAATTATTTTGTTAAAAATTCCTCTTTTAGTCCAAAATGCAATTATTGTAAAAAGGTAGTACATAAGATCAATCACTGTCCTATTAGGTTATGTATGACAAAAGAAATTTGGGTTATTAAAAGGACTTATATGCCTCTTCCAAACCTTATGGACCCAAGAAATTGTGGGTACCAAAAGTAGATTACTTAAATTCCTTTTGTAGGCTTGCTTGAAGTCTCCATATTCATCCAAGGACAAATGGTTCCTTAATAGTGGATGCTTAGGACATATAACGGGAGATAGATCAAAATTTCTCTCTATCAAGTCTCATAAAGGAGGAAGTGTTACATTTGGAGATAATTCAAAAGGCAAGGTCATCGGCATCGGAACTATTGGTATATCCTCTTCCTTATCTATTGACGATGTCTTACTTGTTAAAGGCTTAAAACGTAATTTGTTTAGTATTAGCTAACTATGTGATAAAGGATATGATGTGTTGATTAAATCGGATAAATGCAATGTCAAAAAGGACAATAATGAAGTATTTCATGCTCTTAGAAATAGTAATGTGTATACTTCGCTTTTATGTGAATTACATGATCAAGATGTTAAGTGCTTTGTATCTTCAAATGAAAATAGTTCGTTATGGCATAAAAGGTTAGGTCATGCTAGCATGGATTTGATCTCAAAATTATCTAAAAATGAATTAGTCAAAGGCCTCCCAAAGACTAATTTTTCAAAAGATAAAACTTGTAGTGCATGCCAAATCGGCAAGCAAATCAAATCGTCATTTAAAAGGAAAAAGGACATAAAAACTACAAGACCATTTGAATTAATTCATATGGACTTATTTGGCCCAGAGAGAATTGCTAGCCTTGGTGGAAAACTCTATGCATTTGTCATTGTTGATGATTACTCTAGATTCACTTGGGTGTTTTTCCTTACCCATAAAAATGAGGCTCATACAATATTTTCTAAATTTTGTAAAAGAGTTAAGAACGAAAAAGAGTGTAAGATTAGAACCATTAGAAGTGATAGAGGAAAAAAGATTGAAAACCAAGATGTTAAAAGATTTTGTGTTTATAATAGATACAATTATAATCTTTCGGCTCCTAGAACTCCTCAACAAAATGGAGTTGTTGAAAGGAAGAATAGGTCCCTCCAAGAAATGGCTAGGACTATATTGAATGAACATAAATCTCCTAGGACTCTATGGGCCGAAGCCATTAGTACCTTATGTTATGTCATAAATCGAGTCATTATTAGAAAACTTCTCAACAAAACTCCTTATGAACTTTGGAATAAAAGGAAGCCTAACATTGGTTATATTAAGGTTTTCGGGTGTAAATGCTTTGTATTAAATGATAAAGATAACCTAGGAAAATTTAAACCTAAATCGGATGAAGGGATTTTCCTAGGGTATTCATCTCGTAGCAAAGCATTTAGAGTGTTTAACAAAAGAACACTTGTAGTTGTTGAATCTATACATGTTGTATTTGATGAATCACCACTAGCCCCTCTTAGATGCTCTTTGGATGATAATAATGATGTGATTGAGATCGAAAAGGACCTTGAAAATCTTGATTTAAATGATTCATCTCTAGAAGATCTCTCCAAAGATGATCCAAAAGAAAGCCACTTTCATAAGGATACACTTCCTAAGAATTAGAAGCAAGTGCCTCATCATCAAATCAATCAAATTATTAGCGATTCATCCAAAGGAGTAAGCACTAGATCTCAAATGAGCAATATATGCAATTATGTCACCTTTGTTTCACAACTTGAACTGAAAAATATTCATAAAGCTCAAAATGATGATTCTTGGCTTTTGGCAACGCAAGAAAAACTTAACCAATTTAAAATAAATGAAGTTTGGAAATTGGTTCCAAGACCTAAAAATAAGACCATCATTGGCACAAAGTGGATATTTAGAAATAAAAAGGATGAATTGATAATTATTCTGAGAAATAAGGCAAGACTTATTGCTCAAGGTTATAATCAAGAAGAAGGAATTGATTATAAGGAAACCTTTGCTCCCGTAGCTAGACTTGAAGCTATAAGAATGCTTCTTGCATTTGCATCCAATAAGAACTTTAAATTATTTCAAATGGATGTAAAAAGTTCTTTTTTAAATAGCTTCATTGATGAAGAAGTGTTCATAGAACAACCACCGGGCTTTGAAAGTTATGATTGTCCTAATCATGTTTACAAATTGTCAAAAGCATTGTACGGTTTGAAACAAGCTCTAAGAGCTTGGTATGAAAGACTAAATGGATTTCTACTTGAAAAAGGTTTTTGTAGAGGAAAAATTAATAATACTCTTTTTACTAAAACTATTGATAGCAACCTATTGATTATTCAAATTTATGTTGATGATATTATCTTTGGATCAACCAATAAAATGCTATGTGAAAAGTTTGCTTCTTGCATGCAAAATGAGTTTGAAATGAGCATGATGGGTGAACTCACTTTCTTCCTAAGGTTGCAAGTTAAACAAATTCTTGATAGCATTTTTATTTGCCAATCAAAGTATGTTAAAGATTTGCTAAAGAAATTTGGCTTGGAGGAAGTCAAACATGCCAATACTCCTATGAGCTCATCCTTGAAACTTGATACAGGTTAAAAAGGGGTTAATGTAGATATTAAAAAGTATAGAGGAATGATTGGTAGCCTTTTGTATCTAACCGCAAGTAGACCGGATATCATGTTTAGTGTTTGTTTATGTCCTCGATTTCAATCTTGTCCTAAGGAATCTCACGTAAGTGCCGTTAAATGAATTTTTCGTTACTTGAGCAATACCATAACTTTAGGTCTTTGGTGTCCTAGGCATACCTCATTTGAACTTGTTGGATTCTCGGATGCTGATTTTGGCAGGTGCAAAGTTGATAGAAAAAGCACTAGTGGGACGTGTCACTTTCTTGGACAATCCCTAGTGTCTTGGCCGTGCAAGAAACAAAATTCCGTGGCTTTATCTAAGGCTGAAGCCAAATATATAGTAGCGGGAATTGTTGTGCTCAAACTCTTTATATTAAGCAACAACTTGAAGATTTCGGACTCCACTATGATCATATCCCTATTATGTGCGATAACACAAGCGCAATATGCATTTCTAAAAATCCCATTTAACATTCAGTAACAAAGCATATTGAAATTAGATATCACTTTCTAAGGGATCATGTGTTGAAAGGCGATATCGTGTTCACATACATAGGCACCGAGAAGCAATTAGTAGATATATTCAATAAACCTATTCAAGAAGATCAGTTCTGTTCTCTTAGAAGGAATATAGGAATGGCTTTTACTAATGAAGTGGTCCAAAATTAAAATTAGACTTGGTTTAGCATCTTAGATCCAACCAGTTGACATTTCTACACCTTACATCAACCGATTTAAGTGAACCGGTTGACCCCTAGAATGTTTACATCAACCGGTTCCTGTGACGTCTCAATTTTACTCCTATGTTATTACTTGAACCGTGACACTTCCTTTTACTTTTCACATTTCACTTTTCACAGTTCTGTTGTCTCTCTCGCCCCTTTCTCACTTCTAGGTGATTTAGGGTTCTTCAAGACTCCCCCCTTCCTGCATTATTCGAAGTAAGTAACTCCCAATCCTCTAGTTCATGATTCAATTTACATCATGAATTTTGTGCTTATCCTATGTTAGGTAGTTCTAATATTTTGCTTGATAAATCCGAATCCAGGGTTCAATGTTTAATCGTGTGTTCTCTATTATTCAAATGTTCATTGTTGATATCTGTTTATCATTGGGTTTCATAATCGTTTACAGTATGCTCTATTCATGTTATATATACATAAGTACTGAAGTTCATAACCCTATTTGTAGCGATTTTTCAAAATTCTGATGTGTCAATTGGGTGTTTCTTTGATTTTACTTAAATCACTCTTGTTTATCTTGATGTTAACCCTTTCATATCTACCATATCTCTCACATCAGACCCAACTTCAATCTTCAGTGGGTCCTAGAAGAAACCTTCCCTAAACCCGAGAGAAGAGATCCAAGGGCTCTCATAATCATAAAGCCAGCGCTTCAATCCCACCTCCTCCTCTCTCAACTAATGTCCCTCACAACCTTAGGCTCTTCCAATCTCCTGAATATAAGGAGATGTTTGAAACTAAATTTCTTCAAAAGAGAGTTGCTTATGGGAAAACTCTCTCCAATGCATTCGAAAGTATTCAAAGAGCCCAAAAATTTTCATCTGAGCTTTCACTTCTCATTACTTCTCTCTTATCAGTTTAAGAACCTGAGCTTCATTTATTTCATCCACTTACTCTAGAGTCAAGTTGGTCGCAGCTCTGTAGATTCAAATCTCAAACGGCTAAAAATTCATTTAATGCTCCCAACCACCTGCAATAGCTCTATTGAACTCAAAATCTCTACAAATACAGAGGGTTGGTCTGGAGATAAAAGACGCACCTTGAGAGAGCATTCAAGTCTATCATTCCAATGCATTCAAAAGTATTCAAAGAGCCCAAAAATTCTCATTTGAGCTTTCACTTCTCATTTCTTCTCTCTTTTATTTTTAAGAACCTGAGCTTCATTTATTTCATCTACTTACTCTAGAGTGAGATTGATTCATGTAATATATCCTCGAGAGAGAGAGAGAAACATTGTTTTAACTTTCATTCATATTTCTACAATCTTGTAAGGGTTGGTGTGACCCAAAAGAAGCCTAGGAGAAGGGTGTTCTCCTAGCAAGGAAGAGAAGCAAATGCTTATTTCATTTAAAGGTTTGCTCTCCACCATTAAGGAGAAGCCATAGTAGATTGGGAAGTCTCAAGTGGGATCTTGAGATGAGGAGTAGGAGTTTCCAAACCTCGCTAAAATCGCCGAGTCACTATTTACAATCTCTTATCTCTATCTCCTTTATATTTGGTTTTATAAATTGATTAACCGTCTCTATTGATTATTGCTTGCTTGATAGCTAGAGAACATTTTTATAATTTGAGAAAATTGGCCATTGACTCTATTCACCCCCCTCTAGAGTCAATTAGTGGTTAACAGAAGCATTAACGACTGTAACAATTTTTGAGAAAATCATGCAATTCACAACTAAGTATAACCCATCTGCAGTTGGCATGGCTTATCCACCTAAACTAGGGTGTGGTATGAGCCATCTTCCCTAGGCATGGCCTGTCATGGTCTTAAAATTACAAGTTTTAGCACATGAAATCAATTTTCTAGCATAGACTATATTTGGTTGGCATGGACCATTTACCTAACTATGTTAGTCTAGGAGTGTAGCATGGTCCATCTTCCCTTGGCATACTCTATCTAAATTCATACATAACATGCCAATAATCCCATTTCATAAAATCAATCATCATTATCATTATAAAGATATTAAAAGTATAAATATATAATCATGGTTCTAAGACAAGAATTACGTGGTATATATACTTATATATAAATATTTTGCCCAGATCATACATCAATTTAATGTATTACATAAATTGAACACAATTTTTTTTCTTATTCATGATACTCATCACATATAATATTATTCCCAAAATTAAATTACAGAAATTACATGATTACTTTAATCAAGGCTATGTCAATCCCCTAAGAAGGGGTCTAGCTCATTCTGGTAGTGGTTGAAGTTCCAATGCTTGAAGAGGAAGCCTCCATCTTCAGCTTTATAGCAGCCACACCCAAGAACCCTAACTATTCCTCACTTTCTCTCTCTAAAAAATTACAAAATTTGAATTCCCAAATGATATATGATATGACCTTTTTCAAATACAATGGAGAGATGTGTATATAACCCCCCTAGCCAGAATCAGTTAAAATCCCCCACATAATTCGTGCATTCAAGTGGAGAGGAGAGAGAAAAATAACTGAAAATTCAAATCTGCATATTAATTCAGTGGTGGGCGTCCGGACGCTAGGTGTTAGGATGGCTTGTCAATGGCGCGCGCTGGTGCTAGTTGGAATGGCTTGTGACACTCGGCATCCGGACGTAAGGTGGTGTGTCCGAATGTAAATTTATTCAGCTACTGGAATTTCATTTTCTTGAAACTGCTATTGTTGTCTCAATTTACAAAAAGGCATCCGGACGCCAGAATTGGTCATGAGAATTTCTTCCGAAAATTAAGCCTTATGTTCCAAGGTTGACTTCTTCTTTCTTGTTCTAATTCACGAGTCTGACTTCTTTCTTAGGCTGAGTATGCTCTTGGACTTAAGTCCATTTTGTCGTGTTCCATAGCTCGCCAAACACTTTGTTCAATAAAAGTCCATAAAAGTCCATTTTTATGCCATTTAGAGATAAACCCTGAAAATAACAAATATACAAAAAAGCCTATAAAATGTACTCTATTAACACGTTAAATAGACTAAACCATGTAATTATGGGTGCTTAAATATGCAATATTTGCCGCTTATCAGCATATACTAAATGCAATCGTCACTCCCACGAAAGAGGGGATGTTTCATTTCTGTTTTTTCTAAGGGACTAGCAAAATGTAAGTTTTGGGGTGTAATAAGCGCCAAATATTGCATATTCAAGCGCCTTAAGTGCATGGTTTAGTCTATTTAGCATGTTAATAGAGTGTGTTTTACAGGCTTTTGCGTATATTTGTTATTTTCAGGGCGTATCTTCAAAAAGGCATAAAACCGGATTCGTACGGGCTTTTAATGAACAAGGTGCTTGGCAAATTATGGAAACCAGCAAAATGTACCTCCAAGAGTGTACTCAGCCTGAGAAAGAAGTCAGGCCCATAAAGCTAAGCAAGAAGGAGAAGTTAATTTTGAAGATCAAAGCTTGGTGTCTGGACGCAAGTGTTAAGACCATTCTTGGCGTCTGAACACCCTTTGTAAATCGGGACCAACAAATTACAATTTACAAAAAGTTAAAATTCCAGTAACCAGACAAAATTGCATCCGGATGCTCAGCCTTGCGTCCGGACCCCCAATACCACAAGCCATGCCAACCAGCGCCCAGCGCACGCAATGACAAGCATCCTGACACTCAGCGCCCAGCACGTGCTATGACAAGCATCTGACACTTGTAAACTTTGTGTTGATTTAAAATTTTAGTTACTTTTCTCTCTCCTCTCCACATGAATGCATGATTTTAAGGGGTTTTGAACCTAATTCTACCAGAGGAGGTTATATACACATGCCTAATATTGTATCATAGATCATATATCAGTTTGGAATTCAAATTTTGTAAGTTTCTAGAGAGAGAAAGTGAGAAATAGCTAGGGTTCTTGAGTGTTCTTAGGCGTGGCTACTATGGAACTAAAGATGGAGGCTTCCTCTTCATCCATCGAAGCTTCAACCACCACTAAGATGAGCTAAATCCCCTCTTAAGGGATTGAGGTAGCCTCGATCAATGTAATCATGTAACTCTTGTAATTTAATTGGGGGAATAATATTGTGTGTAATGGATTTCATGAGTGAGATGATGATTTATATGCAATTTATGTTTTACATTAAATTGATGTATGATCCGGGCAAAATATTTATATATAAGTACATTTATTATGTAATTCTTATCTTGGAACCATGTTTTTATACTTGTGCTCTTGATATCTTCATAGTGATGATGAAGATTGCTTTCATGAAATGGGATTATATGCATGTTATGTATGATTTTAGATAGATTATGCCAAGGAAAGATGGACCATGCTACGCCCCTAGATTAATGTAGTTAGGTAGATGGTTCATGCCAACCAAAGGTAATTTATGCTAGATAATTGCTTTCATGTGCTAAAACTTGTAATTTCAAGACCTTGATAGGCCATGCCTAAGGAAGATGGCTTATACCACACCCTAATTTAGGTGGATGAGCCATGTCAACCGCAGATGGGTTATGCTTAGTCTCAAGTTGCATGATTTTCTAAAAAATTGTTGTAGTTGTCAATGCTTCTACACTTTATCATTACTTGTAGTTGTTTCCCCAAGTTATTTACACTAAAGCATGATTACGAGGTCTTGGTGAACTTAATTCACTAGCCTCCCTTTAATTGTTATTTTAATCTTTGAATTCAATTTATTTTTATTTAATTTTTATGCAAGCGACAAACAAACAAACAACTCTTTAAACCATTTTGTGGCATTAACAAGCCAAAAATTAATCTTCGAAATCTAATTGTGTGATACCCCTCGATTCTAGAGCCACGGGTAATCAAGTCCGAGCATAGATCCGAGGGATACCAAACAATTAAATATACAAATGAACACAGAATACAAAACAATTTTAAAATAAATAATTAAATAAGCTGAAAAGAATTCTAAATAATAATCCTTAATAATGCTAATTAAATAATCTTCCAACATAATCCATAACATCCTCCAATAATAGAACAACTTGGGAATCTATCGAGTGGATCCCTAATAAAAATCCTAACTGAAGAATAACTAAACTAAAGAAGAAATCCAAAACTAAATATAAATAGCATGGCTACGTAGTCGGAAGAATGAGTGACCGTCTCTGCTCAGCACGAACAAGCTCGAAGACTGGAACTGTCCGATACCTGAAAAATAATAGTGGGTCAGGCCAACGAACAAGTTCTATTCTAACTACAATCCAAACAGAGACTCGATACGTAGATACATCCTAGATACCTCAACAATAACTATTTAATCCATAAATATATATATCCACACTAAAGGACTCTCACTGGACTATAAAGGGGGTCTCAACCTGAATAGAAGGCAACAAGCAAAACGCACCTGGAGTAGGCATGAGTACCTAAGCCTAGTAGCGTATACCTTAACCTATCATATCTAATTATGCATCCCACTGCATATACGCACCCTAACCAGCGACTCGAAGACTCAAGCTCATATCACGGTACCATAATTATATATTTATATAAATATAACCCATCCTAATATAGAACATAAAAAAACAAACATCCAATATGTCATTCAACTATTTTAGTTGACCTGACATGAAAATATGTAGGATTTACAGTTTTGGTAAATCCATTCCGTTATGCATGAATAGGTAGGAATTAGCGTTTTGATCTAATCCATCTCTAATATGCCACCGTCCCATACCGGTGCATATAATCCTCAAAATCCATAAATGATGTAACATCCAAAGTACTACATGAAATAAATAAACAAATCCAATAATTGATGCAATAAATGATAAATTTAAACATCAATTAAGTAGTTCATCAATTATACTCCAAAATAAGCATAAATAAAGTCTAATATGTATATAACCATATTATGCATCCAATACAAGATTTAAAAATCATTTTCCAGTCATTTAAATTGCTAAAATAAGACTAAGCAATTAAATATTTTATATTTGTTAACAGCATGCAAAATTTTTTAAGCTTTCATACTGTTCAATCCATTAGTATATAGACATTAATTATACAATATGGGGTTTTAATACAACATGAAATAATATTCAGAATCCTGCATATTAACCCAAAATAGTTCGGGAACCCCAAAACATCCAAACAGTGCCTAAAACCCCTTCCAGTACACATTAAAGCAAGAGAGCTTGCTCTCAAAAGTGGAGAGCAAGCTCCCACACAAAGGGAGCCGGCTCCCTTACCCTTGCCTCAGGGAGCCGGCTCCCTCAAACGATGGAGCCGGCTCTCTCTCTTAGAGAGAGCCATGGCCAAAAAAAAAAATAGGGAACCGACTCTATCCCTGCTTCATGTCGTCGTCTTCGTCTCCGACGATGTTAAAATCCCTATGAAATCTTTAGTTTAAGTTCCTAGAGGTCCAACTATATCCTATAACCTCCAAAATAACATGTAAACTCAGTATACATCGTTACAAGATTTTAAACAGAATACGAAATAATTTATATGACAATTCAATTTCAATTAAATCAACACATAAAACAGTTTAAAGTCTGAATTAACATGTATAAAATATCAATTTTTAAAGCTTGATGTAATCCTAGAGATTATCTAGGCATGTACAGAACACAGGTTAAATGGAAAGAGCAAGAAATAGAACTTGCCTCTGATTTCAGTTTTGAAACCTTAAAGTCGTCTTCTTAACTTTTTCGACAATCCTTCACTGCCCTAACTCCTTTGTTGCGCCTTGGTTCAAACCATGAGCAACACCCCTTCGTTCTCTCCTTGGCTTAGCCTTAGCCTTAGCCAAACCCTAAGTTTCCCTTTCTCTATTTTCTCTCAGACCTCTTTGTATCTCGTCCCCTCCACTGTTATGTGATTAGGGTTCTAAAACCCTTGGCAGACTTATACAAGTATATTTATAGGCCAATAACTTTACCCTAATTCTAATCATATTAAGAGACGGAAAAACTAAAATAAAAATAGAACTAGACGGCTATATCCCACAACGAGATTACCTAAAAGAATATAGAACCCTAATTTAACATTATTAAAATTTAAAATTAAATTAACCTTATAACCTAATTAAACAATTAATGAAAACAAATAATCCACATAAGCATACATTAATAAAACAAATAATGCAATTAAATACTTAAACAATTACACAAATAGGCAAATAATCAAATAAGTAAATAAAAATGAAATAAAATGATTAATTAAAATACCGAGACTATCCCTTTATAATTAGGGGTATTACATTCTTCCCCCCTAACAAAAGGAATTCTGTCCTCGGAATTCGCTCTTACCTTCTCCTATAATTACAGGAAACTGCGGTCGAATGACATCCTCTCGTTCTTAAGTAGACTCAGCCTCATTGTGGTGACTCCACTGAACATGCACTAAAGGAATAACTTTATTACGAAGAATCTGATCCCCACGATCGACTAAACGACATGGTGGCTCCAAATATGTTGCATCCGGTTATAGCTCTATCTCCCCAACATCGATATGCTGGTAGCGATCCTCGTCTCACAGAAATTTTCGTAACATGGAAACATAAAACATATTGTGCACACGATCCAAATGATCTAGAAGTGCCAACCGATAAGCTACAGCTCCAACTTGATCTGTAATCATGAATGGACTAACAAACCGTGGTGACAACTCCCCTTTCTTTGCAAAGCGCATTACCCCTTTCATAGCAGACACTTTGAGCAGAACCTGATCCCTAACCTGAAACTCTAATGTACGAGTACGACTATTTGTATAACTCTTCTGCCTACTCTGAGTAGTACGCATGCGATCCAAAATAAGAGCAATCTTCTTAGAAGTATCCTTGATGAACTCAGGACCCAAAAATCTGCTCTCTCCAACCTCCATCCAACAAACAGGAGATTGACATGGTCGGTCGTATAATGCCTCAAATGATGCCATACCAATAGTTTTCTGGAAGCTATTATTATACGCAAACTCCACAAGTGGTAAATAATCCTCCTAGTGGCCTTTGAAGTCAAAGACACCAGAGCGAAACATATCCTCTATGATCTGATTAACCCTCTCGGTCTATCCATCAGTCTGAGGATGATAAGCAGTCCTAAGATGTAACTTTATACCCAAAGCCTGTTGAAAACTCTTCCAAAATCCTAACACAAAGCTCGAATCCCTATCCGATATAATAGACAACGGAATGTCATGTAACTTCACAATCTCTGTAATGTAAAGTCTCGCCAACTTCTCCAAAGTGAAGTCAGTGCAAATAGGCAAGAAATAAGCTGATTTAATCAATCTATCAACGATGACCCAAATAGAATTGTGATCCTTAAATGAATTAGGCAATCCTTTCACAAAATCAATAAAAATACTCTCCTATTTTCACTCCGGTATAAGTAGTGGCTGTAGAGCTCCTGGCGGCCTCTGATGATCAATCTTGACCATCTGACAAGTACTACACTAAGAGGCAAAAATAGCAATGTCCTTTTTCATACCTGCCTACCAAAATTGCCGCTTCATATCCAGATACATTTTGTCTCCTCTTGGATGAACAGAAAACTCTGAATGATGAGTCTCAGTCATCATATCCTTCCTCAAATCGTCAGCAAAAGGTAATATTAAATGCCCCTTGTACATCAAACCTCCATCAGTCCAAACATAGTAAAATGGAACCTCCCTAGAAGCTATCTCTGCAACTTTGTTAATGTACTACTGACCCGTGAGTTGTGCCTTCAAGACCTTGTGAATGATAGAAGGTGTAACTATCATGCAAGCCATAAAAAGCATTAGACAACTCATCAACTGTCTTTAAAGCATTCCACTCAGTGGTGAATGAAGCAGAAAGACTCGCATAAAGTCAACAACTGAGTGTATCTACCACTTTATTTGATTTCCCTAGATGGTACTGTATTGAGAAATGATAGTCTTTCACAAACTCCAACCATCGGTGCTGTGTCATATTCAGCTCCCGCTGAGTGAACAAATACTGTAAACTCTTATGATCACCAAATAATCTGAAGGATTCTCCCAACAAATAATGCCTCCAAATACATAAGGCAAAGACCACAGTTGCCAACTCCAAATTAGGTGTTGGATAATTAAGCTCATGAGGCTTAAGTTTATGAGATCCATATGAAGTTGGTCGTTCCTCCTGCATCAAAACACACCTTAGACCTTGTAAAGAAGCATCTATGTAGACAAGATACTATATCTCGCTCTGTGGAGTAGACAGAACTGGTGCAAAAGTTAACTTATGCTTTAACTCCTTAAAACCTTTCTGATAGTGTTCATCCCATACGAATCGTACACCCTTCTTAGTTAAGTGAGTGAGTGGTCCTGCTATCTTTGAGAACCCTTGGATGCACCTACGATAATATCCTGCCAAACCGAGGAAACTCTGAATCTCAGTAGGTGAAGTAAGTTGTCCCCACTTGACCACTGCTGAAACCTTGGCACCGCTATTCCCCTTTCTGACACCATGTGACCTAGAAACTTCACTTCCCGCTGCAAAAATTCACATTTCCTGAACTTAACATATAACTGGTGTTCACAAAGCATTTGTAACAATGTACGAAGATGTTTAGCATGATTGTCCTCTGACTTAGAATAAATCAAAATGTCATCAATGAAGACGATAACAAATTGATCTAAGTAAGCCCTGAATACTTTATTCATCAAATCCATAAAGACTGCTGGTGCATTAGTCAATCCGAAAGGCATGACACGAAACTCATAAGAACCATATCTAGTGAGAAACGCTGTCCTAGGAACATCCTGCTCTCCAACCCGAAGTTGATGATATCCAAAATGCATATCAATCTTAGAGAAGTATGTAGCTCCTTTCAACTGATAAAAAAGGATCATCAATTCTGGGTGAAGGGTACTTGTTCCAATGATGACCTTGTTCGCCTCCCTAAAATCTATACACAGACGAAGTAAACTATCCTTCTTCTTCAAAAACACTACTGGTGCTCCCCTAGGTGAAGTACTCCTAAGAATAAAACCCTGACTGAGCAATTGCTGAATCTGATCCCTCAGCTCTCGCATCTCCACTGGTGCCATCCTATATGGTGCTTTATGATAAACGCTGAATATTGTATATTTAAGTGCCCCTATTTGCATTACTTAACTCCATTAGTTGATTATACTATATATATTAGCTTTATTTGCATACTTTTGTCTATTTTTAGGTTGGTTCCCCAAAGAGAGTTAAAAATGACGCTTTGATAAGTTTTTGAAGATCAAAGAATGCCATTGCCGGGGACCGTCATTTTGGCCAAGTTAATGATCCGTGGAACTCATGATAATTTATGCAAAAAGTTCTAGGAAGAAGAATCACATCAATGGTTCGCGCCAAGAACAGTCATGAGCAAAATTTCAGAGCATATGCTTTTCGCAGGACTCGAAGTTTGAAATTTATTATTTTATTATTACCCTTTTCTCTCTCATTTGAAGCGATTTTTCTTGTGACTAGGGTTATGGTTGAGGGGGCAAGTTCACTATGGAGGAGGGTCAGTCCTCCTCCCCCTTGATGCCAGCAAGTTCTCAAGGCTAGATCCCTACCCCAAACAAACCTAAATACAGCAGTTTTTTTTGATGACTCTCAAGCCACGTTCAAGAATTTACAGTACCATCTAGAATGTCGAGGAATGAAAGTATCTATCAAGGAAGAAGATGTGGTTAATGAAATAGCTTTTTGGAAATCCTCTGTCGTGGGATACGTGATGGGTAAGAAGCCTTACTACCCTTATTTTAAAGCTTTTGTGGCGAAGTATTGGGCCAAAGATTTCACTTTGGTTTACCTTAAAGATGGATTCTTCATGGTCAGATTTAAGAATGGGGAAGATGTTTCAAAGGTGCTATCCCAAATACACACCTTCGAGGGAAGACCTGTCATTATGAAGAGATGGAATAAGAATGTCAATCTACAAAAGGAAATTCTTGAAACGGTTCCAGTGTGGCTGCGCATACATGATTTACCAGTGCACTGTCATAATGAAAAATCGGTGTCCAAGGTTTGCTCTTCGTTTTCTAAACCCATTTACATAGATAAACCGGAGACTCATACGGATAAAGGAATTTTTGTTAGGGTTATGGTCGAAGTCGAAGTCACAGAAGACTCCATGGCAATAGATATACATGGTGTAGATTGTCATGTTGAGTTTGAATATGAATGGAAACCGGTGGTGTGTAAGTTGTGTCAACGAGTTGATCATATTGAAAATCGATGTCCACTGAAGATCACCCAACTTCAGCAAAAGCCTAAGAAATCTACGGAGCAGTGGGTGGTTAAGAAGAAAGGAAAGTTGGTCGAAATTGACAATGCTAATAAGGTTGTTGATGTTTTGTCACAAAGAGATGTTCAGACTGAAAAAGGGGTGGCAACGTCCAATGCATTTGCTATTCTTGAAGTCAAGGAGGATATTCCTACTGATAATGTAGTTTCAGATGAAGCTGTTTGTTTGGGAGATCCTAAAGAACGTTCATTTACTGAGATAATTGGAGAAGTGAGAGTTGATAATGAGGTTGTTCTTGACAGTCCCACAGGTATTGAATTTGAATGTTCCAGAGTTGAAGAAACAGCAGCTCCTCTTATTGGAGAAGTTGTGGAAAAATAGTTTTATAAGGAAGATATGGATGAAAGCAATAGTCTAGAGACTGATGCACAGGCTCTATTATATTCAACTGAAGAAGATAGTCAAGGAAGAATATAGAACTCTAGACAAAGAAAGAAACCTTATGTACCTCCTTCAGATAGAGTTACTCGAGGAATGCAAGGTGGCAGTGCTTTATTGCCAAAATCTCATTAATGTTAGGTGCATGGAACGTGAGAGGTCTGAATCGACCTCCCATGCAAAAGGAAGTAAAGCAGTGGATCATTGATAATAAATTCTCCTTTGCTATCCATGTTAAAACTCGAGTTAAAGAAGGTAAAGCCTCTATCATTCAGAAACGACTTTGCTCACAATGGAATTGGCTGTCTAATTACAAGTCTAGCTATTTGGGAAAAATTTGGATTGGTTGGAATAGAAATCTATTTAATGTGGATTTGGTTCATGAAGATGCTCAATATTTGATGGTTCATGTGAAACACATTGTTACTAGAAGAAGTATCTTTATCACTAAAGTGTATGCAGCTAATAGGGTTAAGGATAGAACCGAGTTACGGAATTCTTTGAACCTTCAAGCTACCAAAGCTACTGGGCCTTGGATTGCTTTAGGAGACTGGAACATGGTTAGATACAGTCATGAGCAAAAAGGTGGTTTGAGTGTTCCTCAGAGCAAACTTGATGAATTTAATAGTCTAATCTTTGATATTAGCATAGAAGACTTGCCTATTAATAATGGGGAATGGTCTTGGTACAACAAACAGATTATTCCTAAGAGGATCAATACTAAATTGTATAGAGTCCTAGTTAATTCTCAGTGATTGCAAAATTTCAATGATTCCAAGGTCACTCTTACACCAGCTTCCCTCTCTAAGAATTATGGTATGGTGGTTCAATGGTTGTTTGATTGTTCATTTGGTCCAAAACCTTTCAAGTTCCTCGAGATATGGTTTCTGCAAATAGAGGTTGAAAAGGTGGTGAGAAAAGCATGGGATTGTAATGTTCCTGGAAACCCAATCCATGTACTTCAGAAAAAACTCAGAGCTGTAAAGGAAGCTGTCAAAATTTGGAATAAAGAAAAGGGCTATACTTCAGACCAAATTAAATCTGCTGTAAGGCAAAGAAGAGGGCTTGATGAAATTTGGAACAAAGAAAAGGGCTTGATGAAATTGTTTGGGCTCAGAAATCTAGACTCAAATGGTTACAAGAAGGAGACCAATGTATGAAGTTCTTCCATAATGCTATAAGGCAAAGAAGATGTGCAAATTCTATTACTCAATTACAAAATTCAGTAGGCGAGGTTTCTTCTGATGCTCACAAGATTAAAGACTAGCTGGTTCAATTTTATTCTGAGCTTTTTAAATCTCAAGGAGGGTTGAATGGTGATCTCAGACTTCCTAGACAGATGTTATCTCAAGAAGATTGTGATAGTTTAGATAGGGTTATTACTGCTGAAGAAATAAAAAATGTTGTTATGCACTTTAACCCTGACAAGGCTCTTGGTCCTGATGGCTTTCTAGCTAGATTTTTCCAACGTTATTGGTAAATCATTGGTCAAGAACTTATAAATGCTGTTTGCCATTTTTTTAATTCTGGAAATATGCCTCAAGGTATTAATTCTACATTTCTTACTCTCATACCTAAGCCTAATCATGGAGATAAAATTGCAAATTACAGGCCTCTAGCCTTATGCAATTTAGTGTATAAAGTCATTTATAAGGTCTTAGCAAATAGATTGAGTTTGGTGCTTCCAACCTTGATTGGCCCTGAACAATCAGCTTTCATTAAGACTAGATGGTTACATGATAACATTTTGTTAGTTTCTGATTTGATTAAGGGATTTGGGAAACAACACATTAATCCATCAATGGCTTTGAAGGTTGATTTGAAAAAAGCCTATGATTCTGTGGAATGGGGCTTTATTTAATGGATTTTGTAAGGTCATGGGTTTAGTGATAGATGGATAAAGTGGATTTTTACTTGTATTTCATCTCCAAGGTTTTCTATTCTTTGCAATGGGGTTCCAGCTGGGTATTTTTCTGCTTCTAGAGGCATCAGACAAGGCTGTCCTCTTTCAGCTCTGTTGTTTTATTTTATTACTGAATATTTTAGTACTTTAATGGAGTAAGCTATTGTAGAGGGGAAGATCAAATTACACAAAGCAGTGGCAGTGACAGACCTGAAGATTTCTCATGCTTTGTATGTAGATGATTTACTAATTGTTGTCAAAGCTGACATTCCCACAGCCAAGGCAATTCTTAAAGTGTTTAAGCAGTTTCAAGAGGCTACAGGTTTACAAGTCAACACAGACAAAAGCTCAATTATATTTTCCAAAGCAGTGAGAGGCAGAAGAAGATTAACCAATATTCTGTAATTTCAGACAGAGAATTTTCCTTTTAAATATCTAGGACTGCCTTTATCTAACAAGGCTCTGAGAGCAGGTGATTTTAGAGTTCTAACAAATAAAATTAATGCTAGATTGTATCATTGGAATACAATCAATTTGTCTATTGCTAGAAGGGTTGAACTGATCAGGTTAGTTCTTTACTCCTATTTGTATCATTGGGTTTTTGGTTTCAGGATTCCTTGGGGAATTAAAGTTGGTCTTGAAAGAAGGTTTAAACAATTCTTGTGGAGTGGAAAACAAGATGTCAAGAAAACTTATCAACTAAAATGGAGTCAGGTTACTTTGCCTATTTCAAAGGGAGGGTTTAATATTAGAAAAATTCATGAGATTGATTTAGCTGCTAAAATTACTCTCTATTGGGATTTTGTACAGAACAAGGATAAAATGTGGATCAAATAGCTTCATGTTATGTACTTGCAAAACAGTTGTTTCTGGTCTGTGTTGCCAAAATGTAGTGATTCTACATTGTGGAAATAGTTGTTAGGGGTTCGACAGATTTTACTTGATAATGTGGAGTTTAAGATTGGAGATTGAATGGCTTTTAAATTCCTAACTGATCCTTGGTGTGATAATTAGTCTATTATACATAAATTTGGGGCTGCTATGCTTCGACAAATCGATAGAAATCTTATAGCAGCTGAGCTAATAAATGAGGGTAGATGGAACATTCCTGTTTCTACGTCTATTGAAGTTAAGGAGACTGTTCAAAGAATTAAAATCAATCATGGAACAGATGTCATTACTTGGAGGACTTGTCAATTCTCATTGAAAGTAGCTTGGAATGCATGCAGATTTAAAGGCCAACTTCAGAAATGGAGTGATTTAATTTGGAAGCATTATAGACCTAGAGTTGCTGTGGTGGTGTGTATAATTTTACACAACAAAAATCTATCTTTAGTTAATTTACAGAAGCGTGGGCTGGTTTTAACATCTATATGTCATAATTGTTGGAAGAGTTTGGACACAAATGATCACTTATTCTATCAATGTCCTTATGCACATGCAATTTGGTAGGAAATTTTTTGCCTCATCAATATGGATATGCCAGTTTGTGATACATTGATGCAAGTAGTTGATTGGTTCTGTTTACATTCTACTCCTAATTCTGTCAAGACAAAGATTTTGAGCGCTATTTTTGTAACTACTGTATGGAAGATATGGGCTGTTAGGAATGCTGCTCTTCATGAAGGTTGTCAAGATCAGGCTGCATTTGTTACTAAGACTATAGTTTGGGAAGTTTTGGCTTATCTCAAACTAAGTTTAGATGATTTTATACTTGTGTTTTAATTGCTTTATGGTTTTGTTTTATGTTTTTTGTTCCAATTTGTACTGGAAGTGGGCTTTTTCTAGCTCTGGAATTGTAAAGGAGGTATGCCTCCTTATGCACTTGTACTTCAATTTTTTTGTATATAAAACCATCCCATTCAGGAAAAAAAAATAAAATTTCAAAGCATGAGTTTTAAGGTGCGGGAGCCCGCCGGAAACCCACGGGCGCCCACCATTTTGGGCCAAGACTTCATGCACCCGTGGGCACCCGCCGGAAACCCGTGGGCACCCGCCCATTCGGGTAGAATCTTCGAGCTTCCACGGGCGCCCGCCAATTCGCAGACAAGTAGGCATGGTCTGCATTATTTCCTTCAAAGCTGTCCCCTTGACCCATTTTGTGTGGTGCTGCACACTCCTAGGGATTATAGACCATGAAATTGGAGTGGTTAGGAGTCTATGGTGGCATATAGAAAGGCTATGAGGGTTGTATTTTGAGATATCTCACTTTTGGAAAGGTTTTTAGATAGAGAAATATCGTAAGCTTAGGTTTGGTGAGTCTTGGAACCCTTAAGCACGAAAATGGAGAGGATGAGCATCACTTCTCCTTCCTCCACTGCTCCTATGGGTAACTAACTCCCTTTCTAGGGAGGTGATGAAGCCCTACTTTGTAAGCATGCTTTAGTTTTTAGTTTATTTTGGGGTAATGATGTATATATGTGGTTTTTCTATGATCTAGAGCACTTTATATGATGTAATGAACTTCAATGTCTATAAATGATCATTTTGAGTTAATTATCTTGTCTTAGATTGTTTCCTCTCATAATTATATTTCTTTCATTTCATAATGACAATAGAAATGAGATTGTGGAAGTGTTTGTATGGGCATGTTTTATAAGAACTTATTAGTTCATAGCTTAGGGCCTCCCTTTGATGAATTAATCTTGAATCTTGATTTCATGTGCTTTTATCATTTAATTGAGGGCTTGATAATCTCTAGCTTAGTGAGCATGTCTAAGGCTACACCCTAGTTTAGGTAGTTCAAGCATATGAAACTTTGATAGGTTATTCTTGCCTTTCGATTTCATGAATCTCTTGAAGGTAATGTAACAATTTTGTGTTGTTGCATTCCATGGTCATATTTATATGTTGTTTCCCCAAATTAATCATATTCTAGCATATTTAGAAGGTTGGTAGTGGATTTGTTTCCCTAGTCCTCTCTACCTATATTTCTTTCCTCTTTAAATTCCTTGCATTTATTGCTTTAGGCACATTTCAATTCTAGTTTAAAGTGACAAACCAAACCAACTCTTATACCCCTTTCATTAAACTAAAGGTAATTTTACAATCTTGGTTGCCATAAACTAGCAATTCCAGTGATTCGACTTACCCGTCCAATAGCCCTATTTTACAATGATTTGTGCTATTGCAAAGGGTTGATTTATAATTGAGATCGAATCTTAATGGATCAAAATTTTAGCGTCGTTGCCGGGGATTGCAAACGGTTTTGTAACCGAGGTTCTAAGATTAACTTTGGTTTGATTGTGAATATTGTGTTCTTGTGGATATTTTCTTGTTGGTTTCGATTAATTTGTGTTTTAAGTGTTCTTTTGAGATTCTAGGTACTCAAGGCTTGCCGTGGAATAGTTGAAAATATCATAAGTCTAAAGGACTCCAGGTAAGTTTTTCAGTGTTCTAGTTTCAGAAATTGTGAATATCTTGCATTTGGTTAAATTATAGATAGTTAAATTATGAAGCCCTTGTCGAGACTATTTATTGTTTCTATATATTGCAAAGCATCGGTCCTTGTTGTAGCCATTTTTTTTCTATCTTGTTGATAATTAAAGAGAAAGGGAACATCGTATGTGGATGTGACGGTGAAGATTTGTTGTGCTTGTTTTGAAATGTGTTGTTGATGTTTGGCCATAGGTCATTGTCTTTACCAACTCTTGAATCTCCAATTGACATAAATTCGCTTGAAAGGACTTTTAGAAGAAACCTTAGGGAATCTGCAAACATAAGACGAATTGAACTTGAATTTAAGACAATGGCCGGAATTGGAGAAAATGTTGGGAATGAGGGAATCAATAATGATGGGGCTGAAATTCTGAATGTTGTCCTTATGACTCTTAGGGACCATTTCATCCCTACCACCTATGCCTCTCCTTCTTGCATAGTGATGCCAAACATTGATGCAGCCTAATATGAAATCAAATCTAGTATAATTCAAATGCTTCCTTCCTTTCATGGATTGGAACATGAGGACCCCTATAAATACCTTGATGAGTTCCATGAAATATGTTCTACCATTAAGCTGAGGGGCTTCCCTGAAATGGCTCTCCATTTGCATCTCTTCCCATTCGCCCTAAAAGATAGGGCAAAATATTGGTTGGACTCCTTTACTGCAAATTCCATCACTACATGGGCTCAGTTGCAACAAGAATTCTTAATGAAGTACTATCCAGTGAGTAAAACCAACCTAATGAGGCGTTCCATTCTTAGCTTTTCACAAAGCACTGGAGAACAACTCCATGAGACCTGGGAAAGACTATAAGACCTCCTTAGGAAATGTCCGCACCACCTAATTCCAAAATGGCAATTGGTGCAAGCTTTCTATGCTGGGTTAACCGACCCACATATATTCATGGTTGACTCATCATGTGGAGGGATGTTCATGTCTAAAAGTGTGGATGAGGCGTGGACCTTACTTGAGAATTTAAGTGAAAACTCATTGCAACATAATTCTCGTAGTGCTCCAACCTCAACCAATGCAAAGAACACCAACCTATGTCAACTAAAGACAATAGGGAAGAATCTTCTCAAGTGGATGCCATAGCTCATAAATTCTATCAATTGATGGCACCACATCTCTCTCCTTCCCTGTCTCAAAATTCAGCCAGTGTGGTGTGTGCCTCATGCACTAGTCCTTTCCATCTCTCGGAAGATTGCCCCACACCGGAGCAATTTCCTAGTAACAATCAAGAATAAACAAATGCTATGTTTACCAGGCCCGAAAATAATCCCTATTCCAATACCTATAATCTAGGATGGAGAGATCATCCGAATTTTTTGTGGAGGCAACCCGCCCCACAAAATTTGAACTTTCAAAATCAAGGGCATCAAAATCAGCCCTCTTCTCAATTTCAAAATAGGCAATTTCAGGCCTCGTCAAGTTATCATCCACCTTATAATCCAAATGTCTCTACTCCATCTCCTGTGTTCCCAGTAGATGAAATTCTCGCTGCAAACAAGCAAATGATGGAATCTCTAAACAAGCAAATGTTGGAATCCAACAAGAAACTCTTGACATCATTGCAGCCCACTCTCCAAATGGTCCATTCTCATACTCAGTCCATAGCTAAACTTGAAAATCAAGTCGAACAAATAGCTACTTCAATGAACCAACTTCTCCAAAGAGATAAAGGAAAGCTTCCCGCTCAACTATTTGAGAATCCTAGAGGGATGCATGTGATTGACGAAGCCCCTCCTTCGAGTGGGCCTACTCATGAACAAGTCCAAGCAATCACCACCCTACGGAGTGGTCGAGTTGTGGACAACAAGGTTGATGGAAGAAACAATGACAAAGTTCTTCCTCCCAAAAATCCAAATCTTCTCTCTTCTAATCCAAAGTTCACTCCTGAAAATCCAAATTCTAGCATTGAAAATTCCAAGCTTGTCAACCCAAATGTGGAGACTTCTTATGAGCCTAAGGCTCCATTTCCTTAACTTCTTCAAGAGTCAACATATTTTGGGACTAAAAATTGTAAAATTCAAGGCATGTGGGAAGTCTTCAAGCAAGTAAAGATCAACTTGCCTCTCTTGGATGCCATAAAGTAAATCCCGCCTTATGCAAAATTTCTCAAGGATTTGTGCACTCAAAAGCACACTTCTAAAAATCATTTGCCAAAGAAGGTAAGATTAACTAAAAATGTGAGTGCAATCATTCAACATAGTGCTCCTCCAAAGTATAAGGATCCGGGTGCCCCAACTATCTCGTGTGTCATTGGCGACAACAAGATAGAGAGGGCCCTCTTTGACTTAGGAGCTAGTGTCAACTTGATTCCATATTCAGTTTACATACAACTTGGGTTGGGAGATTTAAAGCCAACCTACGTGGTCTTGCAGCTTGCCGACAGATTAGTCAAGCATCTACAGGGCATTCTTGAAGATGTCATAATCAAAATGGACAATTTCTACTTCCCAGTAGACTTTATGGTTCTTGACACGGAATCGGTCCGTGATCTAAAGAAGCATATTCCCGTGATCCTCGGTAGGCCAGTCTTAGCTACGGCTAACGCTTCAATTAATTACCGAACCGGGGTGATAGACATCGCCTTTGGAAATATGCAAGTCAAACTCCACATCTTCCATGCAACTCAACATCCTTCCGATGAGGATGATTGTTTCCTTATTGATGTGATAGATGAAGTGGTTGAAGAATCTCTCCCCTTCATTCTAAGCAAGGATCCTCTTGAAACTTGTATGTCTCACTTTGACTTCTCAAACTTTGATATTGACCAAGCCATCCAAGAAGTAAACTTTTTGCTTGACATTGGTGCTATCATGGACTTTCCTCCTTGGAAGGTGCCAAGAGTGCCACTTCCCCAACTTTCCACTACTGCTCCGGTCCCTTCCTTGAAATCTCCACCACAACTTGAGTTAAAGCCACTCCCGACCCACCTCAAGTATGTGTTAGGGAAAGTCAAACTCTTCCTATCATCATTGGATCAGACGTTTTAAAAGACCAAGAAAATAGCCTTTTTGCGGTGCTACAAGAGCACAAAGAAGCTATTGGCTGGGCAGTGGCTGATTTGAAAAGAATTAACCCTTCTATTTGTATACATAGCATTCATATGGAGGATGACACTAAACCTTCTAGAGAGGTGTAGCGCCGGTTGAATCCCAACATGAAGGAAGTGGTTATGAAAGAAGTAATCAAGATTCTAAATGCGGGAATCATTTACCCCATCTCTGATAGCAAGTGGGTGAGCCCCACTCAAGTTGTTCCCAAGAAATCCGGTCTCACCGTTGTTGAAAATTCAATGGGCGAACTCATGCTACAACGCACCACCACCGGGTGGCGTGTGTGCATTGACTACCGGAAGCTAAATTCAACCACTAGGAAGGATCATTTCCCACTTCCATTCATTGATCAAATCTTTGAGAGGATAGCCGGCCAAAGCTACTATTGTTTCCTTAATGGTTATTTCGACTATAACCAAATGGCAATTGATCCGTAAGATCAAGAGAAGACTATATTCACATGTCCCTTTGGAACGTTTGCCTATAAACGCATGCCCTTTGGGTTATGCAATGCACCGACAACTTTCCCAAGGTGCATGATGTCCATATTTTCCGATATGGTTGAAAAGTTCTCAAAAGTGTTTACAGATGATTTTTCCGTCTTTGGATCCTCTTTTGACTCGTGTCTCCACAATCTATCCCTTGTGCTTCAAAGATGCAAGGAGACAAATCTGATTTTAAGCTGGGAAAAGATTCATTTTATGGTCCAAGAGGGCATCGTCTTGGGACATGTCATTTCTAGAAGAAGAATCGAGGTTGATAAAGCTAAAGTTGAGTTAATCTCTAACATTACTCCTCTGAATTCTATCTGTCAAATCCGTTCTTTCCTTGGACATGCTGGCTTCTATCGCCGCTTCATCAAAGACTTTAGCAAAATCTCTCGGCCTTTGTGTAATCTTCTTGCCAAGGATGTTCCCTTCAATTTTGATGAAGCCTGTTTGGAAGCTTTTAAGAAGCTCTGTGCTCTTCTCTCATCTGCCCCAATCATGAAACCCTCTAACTGGTCTCTTCCATTTGAGATCATATGTGATGCATCCGATTATGCATTGGGTATGATTTTGGGCCAGCGTGTGGACAAGCTTCGGCATACTATCTATTATGCTAGCAAGACTCTCTCTGATGCTCAGTTAAATTACACCACCACTGAAAAAGAATTGCTAGCTGTGTTATACGCCTTGGATAAATTCCGTTCTTATCTTCTTCGATCCAAGGTTATTATCTTTTCGGACCATGCCACTCTTAGGCATTTGCTTACTAAAAAAGAGACCAAACCCTATCTCATCCAATGGATACTCTTACTTTAAGAGTTTGAAATTGAGATTTGGGATAAAAAAGGAACAGATAATGTTGTCGCCGACCATCTCTCTCACTTACTCATTGAGAAATCGTCTGAATTTGCTACGGTGCGCGATTCTTTCCCGGATGAGCAATTGTTTCAGATTTCTCATTCAAGTCTTCCTTAGTTTATAGATATTGTCAACTACCTTGCGGTAGGAAAAATTCCATCCAAATGGGAAAAACAAGAGAAAGACCGGTTCTTCTCCCAAGTTAAACATTTCTTTTGGGAAGATCCAAAATTATTCAACTATTGCCCAAATCTGAATTCACAAGTGTCCTACATTTCTGCCACACTCTTGCTTGTGGGGGTCACTTCAGTGCTAAGAATATTGTTGACAAAGTCCTCCAAAGCGGATTCTATTGGCCTTATTTGTTTCGGGATGCTTACAATATCTGTAAATCTTGTGAGCGTTGCCAAAAGCTTGGCTTTATGTCTAGAAGAGACATGATGCCCCTCACTCCCATCTTAATCATAGAAATTTTTGATGTGTGAGGGATTGACTTTTTGGGACCATTTCCATTTTCTTATGGTTATAAGTATATTCTTGTAGCGGTGAATTATGTATCTAAATGGGTTGAGGCCGAGGCTACCAAAACCGATGATCATAAAGTTGTGGTCAGGTTCATTTAATCGAACATTTTCAGTCGTTTTGGTATGCCCCGAGCCCTCATTAGTGACGGCAGATCTCATTTTAGGAATCGCTATCTCAAATCCGTCTTTCTTAAATATTTCATCCTTTATAAGGTTGCCACACCTTACCACCCTCAAACGAGTTGTCAACTGGAAGTGTCTAATCATGAGATCAAGCATATTCTGGAAAAAATAGTTTGACCGGACTCCAAAGATTGGTCATTGAGACTAAACGATGCGCTTTGGGCCTACCGGACAACGTATAAGACGCCAATTGGCATGTTGCCATATCGGCTTGTCTTTGGAAAAGCTTGTCATCTCCCAGTCGAATTAGGGCACCTTGCTTATTGGGCCATAAAAGGGTTTAACTTTGATCTTAAATAAGCCGGTTCTAATCGCAAATTGTAGCTCAATGAGCTTAAGGAAATTCGTAATGATGCATATGAAAGTGCCAAAATCTACAAGGCAAAGACTAAAACATTTCATGACAAGCACATTGTGAACATGTCTTTTACCCCTGGATAGAAGGTTTGGCTTTTGAATTCTAGATTGAGACTCTTTCCCGGTAAACTCCGTTCACGGTGGGATGGTCTATATGTCATCCCTTCCGTCTTTCCTCATGGTGCAATTGAGCTCCAAGATCCTACCGATGGATCTCTTTTTAAGGTTAATGGCCAACGGCTTAAGCCTTATGTTGATGGCATTATCCTAATCTGAAAAGTCGAGAAAGTCTTACTAGCGGACCCGATTTATGAAGACTAATGCGAAATCATGGTTCGTCTAGCTATCGATGTTAAATTTAGCACTCTTGGGAAGCAATTCTTCCAATTTCCAAGCTTCCCACTTTCAAGTTGCCTTGGCCAAGAATTTTCTGGAAATTAGCTAAGTATAGCTAAAATGTGACATTTTTCAGAATTGTCTCGAATTGTAGTCCAAAAGTCACGTGCGGTTTTCTTAGTTATTTTAAGGTTTCAGTACCATTTTCGGAATTTTTCGAGGTCATTACTGCAATTTTCTCGTCTAATCCAAAAATCACGGGAAATTCAGGCATCAACAATACCACTTTGGTAATTGAGCTTCGAATCTCGTTCCGAAGGTTCTACACGGTGTCTAGGGTCCACAAACGCTTAAATTTCAAATTTCAAAATTCTTCGACCCCGGCCCAGCTTTTGTAGGCCAAAATTTACTTCAAAAAGCAGTTTTCTACATAGGACCTGTGGGCGCCCGCCAAAGTGGGAAGCATGATCATAAGCACCGCGGGCGCCCGCCGGGATTCCGTGGGCACCCTCCATTCTGGGCAGTAGGCTCATGTAGATTCGTAGGCGCCCGCCGCCGTCTCACCCCTTTTAAATGGGCATTTAAAGCCCATTTTTTTTAACATTCTAAACACTCTAACCTTCCCTCTCTCTCAACCTACGAACCAAACCCCCCCTTCTACATCTTCCAACCTCTCTTCATCTCTTCCTCTCCCATCTCTATCATTCTTTTGCCCATCCTTCCTTCTTCCATCTCACTTTTCATCCTCTTCCATCACCAAGCAAGAGGGATTGTGTTGGTTTCTCCATCAACTTGGGTAAGTTTCTACCACTTGATGGGCATTAAAAAGTACGTATTTAAACCCCTTAAGCTTAGGCATTCTAGTACCTTTATCTATCTTACTTTACCATTTTAGATTGATTTCGTATTATTTCCATTTTCAGGCACTTATCCCGAAAATAAGCTAACTCAGCCAAATAAGAGCTTAATTGAAGCAATTCTGGGATTGAACAAAGAAAGGAGCAAAATGGAGGAAGAAAGAAGCAAAGCAGCAAGTTTGATCGATCCAAGTCCAAGGTTCGATCGATTGAACATTGATCAATCTCAGCACTTCAAGATAGATCCAAGCCTTGACCCAAAACACTTAAGTCCAAAAGTTTGATCGATCTAACATCATTCTTCGATCGATTGAACACCTTTGTCCTTATCCAAATGATTGACCCTAACCACAGCTGTACCACCAACCAACCACTTTTGTCCTTTTCCCATAAATATCTCGGATTTGTCTTTTTCCAAAAAGCTCAGCCAGTTGGATCGATCTAGCCTAAGTTCGATCAATCTCACTTACATTTGATCGATCTCACTTACTTTCGATCGATCGAACTTCCTCTAGTGTGAAAAAGTTAAAATTCCATCCCATTAAAAGTTGTCCTTTATCCAATCATTAGGGAATATTGTGTGCACGACCCCAGCTCATTTTGGGTGTCATTTTGACCTACCTATATAAGGATAAGGATTGCTTTTTCAAAGGGGAGTCAACATTATTTTTGATATCATCTCTTGGAGAGGAAGTTTTAGAGGAGGTAGAGGCTAGAGACACCATTGGAGATCTTCATCAACAAGGAGCAAACCTCTTCCATGGAGTTAGCCCTTGAGGGTTGGAGCATCATCACCGTGAGTGGCTAGACATCCTCTTGGGGCTAGAGTTAGCCCCAAGCATGCTTTCAATATCTTAATCTTGTGTATTATTGAGGGATTAGTGTTGTAATTGATGTTTTGACACTTTGATATATATAGATCTTGTTTATTCAATGATTTATGTGGTTTAATGCTTCTAATTGGTCATTTTATTCTATCCATATGTCTATGTATGCTAGAATAGATGTTCATGTGTTTATCTCTAGATTTTGTGTTATTGATGCATGTCTATGTGTATTGATGCTATAGATTTAGAGATTGTCAATACATTGTGCTTAAAAGAATGCTTTTGTGATTCTCTTAATGGTTCATGCTTACCTCTTGATGGATTGTGCCTCTCCCCTTGTTTATTTTCATGCTAGTAGTGTAGATGTAGTGTAGTTGTAGTGTAGTGTTAAATGGGAGGACAATCTATGCTTGTTGTTCGATGATCCAAGCTTTTGAATGCAATTAGCATATGTCTTTATCCTTGTGTTGTATTTGGATTGTGAGCTTAATGAAAGGATTAATAACTTGTTTTGATTTATTGTGTCTTTCACATGTTGTTTAGCCAATATATGCTTCATAGCTTAGATATGTTGTGCCTTTCACTTGATGTTTAGATAATACATGCTTAACTAGTTATCCTTGCTTATTGAATCAACCAAATACACACACACCAATATTGCAACCCACTATTTGCCCTCATTAATCACTTGTCAATGATATAGAAATGCATTGCTTGGTGGTGATCTCTAAACCTCAAGATCTCTCTCTCCCTTGCTTAATCTCTTTAGTATTATATTCTTACTTAATTTAATTTAGTTGCTCTCTAGCTTAAACAACCAACCAATCACTTGTTTGATCATTCGACTTACTAGCCTTAATTGCAATTCCATAATCAACTCCGACATTGCTCAATCCCCTTAATCCCTTGGGACGATCCCTTCTCACTCATACTACATAGTGTAGGTGTTAAGCGGTTTATAAATTTAAATTATGGTGCCCACTTGACACCAATTTCCAAACTCAAAGTTTTGTGCATTGTTTTGTACACACGCCTGTTTCCCACCATAGTTTTTGGCGCCGTTGCTGGGGATTAGTTGATTAGATTAGGTAATGTCGTATTTGTGGAATTGATTAGGATTAGTACTCTTTTGATCGTGTTTTTACTTTATTTTTGTTTTTCTTTTTGGTTACTTATTGTGTTGTTCTTACTTCACTAGGTGCATTGTTGGAGAGGAAGTAAGCAAAGGAGCCATTGAGCATTCAATTCAAGCAAGCAAAGAAAGGAAAAATGCTAAAAACTTAAAAATTGCTAAGCTAAGCTTTAAAATTTGGAGTTGAAGTGCTAAAGGACCTTTGTGAGACTTTCTTTACTGAATTCCTTAGTTAAATCATCGGCCCGCGTGGAGGCTATTTTATTGTTCTTTATATCATCTTTGTTAAAGCATAGGAATATGGGTTAACTGTTTGTGGAGGGAGTTTCATTGCATTGTTGTGAAGGCATAGTGTTTGTTATTCTTTGTGTTTGTTGTGTTTTGTATTGTGCATGCATGGGCGTCGTTCATTAAGACCAACTATTGCCCCTCTTGATTTGCATCTTGAATCTATCGTTAGAAATCCTAGGGGAAGAGGAAGTTCGAATAGAGCCAATCTCTCAATGGATGACCATAATGATGACCATATTGAGGACATTGGTCACATAGACCAACAAGGTATCCTTCATCCCAATATGCATAATGAAAACATGCAAGTACCATTAGGCATGCCAAAGCCATTCATCTAACCACCACAACAACAAGGCCAAGTTCTGTATGGAATGCCAAGGCCAATGTATGCTCCACAACCTCCCGTCATTAATCAAGGAATTCATAACCAAGGTGTTCATGTTGCACCTCAAGTTGCTAACCCACCACTTGCTTTGAGAGACCATTATGTGCCTAATGAATACAATGCACCCACATACATTCAAATGCCACCATTTCGAGCACACCAGTATGAAATTAAAGCACAAACCATTCAAATGATTCCTAACTTTCATGGACTTCCAAATAAAGAACCCTATAAGCATTTGGATGAGTT
This sequence comes from Cornus florida, assembly GCF_030987335.1. Classification (NCBI taxonomy): domain Eukaryota; kingdom Viridiplantae; phylum Streptophyta; class Magnoliopsida; order Cornales; family Cornaceae; genus Cornus; species Cornus florida. The sequence continues at coordinate 50,568,842 of NW_026775574.1, read as the reverse complement.
TCTTGAAGTATGTTCCACCGTAAAATATACGGACATGCCGGAAGAAGTCTTAAGGCTTAAACTTTTTCCATTCACCCTTAAAGACAAAGCAAAATATTGGTTTAACAATCTTAGGCCTTTTTCAAGCACTTCTTGGGCAGAGATGCAACAAGAGTTTTTGAAGAAGTACTATCTGGTTTCTAAGACCAATGCCATGAGGACCTCAATTCGAGAATTTACACATGGGGATGGAGAGACATTCCATAAGCATGGGAATGCTTCAATGAATTGCTAAGGAAGTGTCCACATCATGACATGCCCAAATGGCAATTAGTTCAATATTTCTTTGAGAACTTATCGGATAATTATAAGGGCATGGTTGATGCTTCCATGAATGGCTCTTACATTGATAAGCATGAGGATGACATGTGGCGTTTCTATGAAAGCATGAGTGAAAATTCTTTGTATAGAATATTGTCATCAAAGAATGGTAGAAATTCACAAGGTAGGAAGAGTGTAGGCTTACATCAAGTCGAGCATTCAAATGAAATAGCCGACGAAATGAAGTCTTTGTCTCAAAGGTTTGATCAAGTTTTGATTAACCAGAACTCGGCGAACCAAGTATCTTTCTTCCCTAACCATTCTCATCGTGCATCAAATGAAACATGTATGATTTGTTCTAGTGTTCTTCATTCTACTTCTCATTGTCCTCATGGACAAGTGCAAAGTGAACCTAATGAACAAGTCAATACGGCTTTTGTGAACCAAGGGAACAATCCTTATGGTACTCATTACAATCCAAGTTAGAGAAATCATTCAAACTTCTCATGGAAAAACCAAGGGGAAGGCTCAAACCCTCCCCAAGGCGGTTTTCAAGGGAAGTATATTCCACCTCCAATGCAAAACCAAGGATCCCAAGGTTATAGGCCATACCAATCACAAGGGAATCAATTCTCTAATTTTCATTTTCCCAACCAATCATATTCCCAAGGTAATTCTTGAAGTCCCGCTTTTGAAGAGAAAGTTTTAAATGCTTTGGGCACTTTAGAGGCTAACACACAATTGCTTCATTCTCACTCTCAATCTATTGCAAAGCTAGAAACCCAAGTAGGGCAAATAGCTAGCACTCTTAATTCTAGAGAGAAGGGAAAGATGCCTATTAATGCCCCGCCTAAGCAACAATGTGTTCTGGAAACCCAATCCTCATCGGAGGGGTGTACCATAGAACATGTTAATGCGGTGACCACCTTGCGGAGTGGTAGAGTTGTGGACAATCAAGTTGAAATGTCCAATGAAGAGAGTGAACTTGTGCAACCTCAAGTTGTCACCCGTCCCATTTCACATCACATTCCTCCTTCACTGCATACACATGATCTTGCAAATGAGAAATTTTTGAAAAATGTGTTTGACAAAGAAGTCTTGAAAAATGATGCTGAGAAAGAAGTTTTGTTGAAAAGTGAATTGAAACCTAATTTGAAAACTTCTTGTGTTGAAGAGGCTTTAAAAGAAAATTCTCAAAATGTTTTCGAGCCAAGAGCTTCATTTTCGGACGCCTTGAAAGGGTCCATTTCAAAAGAAAAGTAAAAAGTCAAGACCAATGAGATTTTGGAAATGTTTAGGCAAGTAAAAGTTAATCTCCCACTTTTGGATGCAATCAGGCAAATTTCGGCGTATGCCAAGTTTTTAAAAGATCTTTGCACCCAAAAGCGAAAGAACAAAAGCCAAACACCAAAAAAAGTGGTTTTGACCGAGCAAGTAAGCTCAATTTTGTAACATAACACTCTTCCAAAGTTTAAGGACCCCGGTTCACCCACTGCATCATGCATCATTGGTGAATATATCATTAATCGGGCGCTTCTTGACTTAGTAGCAAGTGTTAACCTTCTTCCTTACTCGGTTTATGTCAAACTAGGCTTAGGTGAATTGAAACCGACGTCGGTAGTTTTGTAACTTACCGACCGATCCATTAAAAAGCCTAGAGGTGTCACTGAAAATGTTTTGATTGAGATTGATAAATTCTTCTTTCCCCGTTGATTTCGTTGTCATAGACACGGAACCGGTTTCAAATCCTAAGAGCCAAATACCCGTTATCCTTGGCCGTCCTTTCTTGGCAATAGCAAATGCCAACATCAATTGTAGGACGGGGATAATGAAGATCTCTTTTGGCCACATGAAGGTGAAATTGAACATATTCAATCCAACACCCAATTCATTTGACAAGTATAAATGAGAGGTCAATGTTGTGGAAAAATGTCATGAATTCAATAGTGAAGGAAATTAGTTTTTATGTGATTCAAGGGTTTCTAAAGCTTCATCTTCAACCTTGCATTCTTAAAGTGTTGTTTCAAATTCTTGCTTCGAAAGGGCATGGAAGCCCAAAAGTTTTGATAGCATAAACAAAGGATCAAAAGCCTCTTTTGAGCTTGAACCAACAAGTTCTTCAAAGGACCATTTGTTGGATAGAGTTCAAAGCATCCATCACCCCAACAAGGAGGGGATGCATTATAAGATCTTTGATCTGGGCTAAAAGAGCCCAATGTCTTGCTAGAGACGTTAAAGACAAGCAAAAGCATTCGTAGGGTGTCAAAACCCTATTCTTCCCCCATTTCTATCTTTCATTTCATTTCTTGCGAAGTCCAGATACTTATTTTTGGTTCATATGCATTTCAAGGAACTTTGGTGAGGATTGCATAAGCTTTTATGTCATAATTGAGCATTTGGCAAAGTTCGATCGATCTTACATTGGAGTTCGATTGATCGAACAGTGGATTGCACTCAACACTTAGAAAAATTTTGAGCCTGCATCCACCTGCATATTTTCAGCTCTCTGTCTAATCGTTCGAAACATTCCAAGATCAATCTGAAAGTTCTTCGATCGATCCAACTTCCCAGTTCGATCGATCTCATGTTCCAACACTTAGCCAAATTTTTGAACCAAAAACCTGCATATTTTTGCTCTTTGTATGATTGATCGAACTCTTGTTTCGATCGATCACAAATCTTCATTTCATTATTTTAACTTTAGTTTGACTTTTCAACTTTTCAAAAATCCAAAAAATATTTTCATTTTTATTTTATTCCATTTTCACTCTCATTTTATTTTGTTTCAATTTTTAACAAGTTTTCAAAAATTCAAAAATATTTTAATTTATTTAGTTTTTAATTAATTATTTAATTTCAAAAAAAATTTTTTTAAAGCAAATCAAAAATATTTTGTTTTACTTTATTTTCCAATTTTTAATTTTATTTTTGCAAATTTAAAAAAAAAAAAAAAAAACCAAAAATCCAAAAATACTTTGAAAGGAGTTCATCAAAGTTCGATCGATCACAACTCATCTTCGATCGATCGAACTAGTCGGGAAATGTTTTTAAAAAAAGATCCAAGGGTCTTGAGATCGATCATTTGGATCGATCTCAACACGTCAAACCCTAGCCTCTTATTCCCTTCTACTGCAAATCATCTCCTTTAGCTCAGGCTACCACTCTGGCGAGATCCAAGCACCTTGAATATCAGTCCATCTTCATCTTCTTCATCTCAATTCTTCACAAGCTCATTCTCCATTCTCTCATTCTCTTGAGGTAAGTTCCGACACACCCTCCATGGATTTGACCTATCATGCATCAATAGATGTTTCTAAATGTCATAATCGTGTTGCTTTCATGTTAAATCTGTTATTCTCCAAGCTTGAGCATCCATGTCTTTGTGTATATATATATGTGTATATATGTGTATATGTTTTGGGGATTTTGGTTAGATTTAGATGTTGGGCCATGTTTGGGATAGAATTAGGATTCAATTGTGCTGTTAGAGGGCCCACGAACACGTTCGTGTGGGCCCCGTTCTTCAAAAGTCACAAATTTGTGACTGTTAGGTGTCATCGTCGCACTGTTCGATCGATCGAACAAATTTATGATCGATCGAATATTTGCGATCGATCCAACTCAACCTTCGATCGATCCAACTTTTGTGATCGATCTTATTTCTTTTTATGATTGATCGAATTTCATAGATCTCATATACACACTCCATTCATCTTATCTTATGTTCATGCTACCTTATATATGCCCAATGCCTGTGATATTCCACATTGGATGCATTTCATGCTCACATTGTTTGGCATGTTTCATATTCTGCCACTTGCATAGAATCATGCGATATCTTGTTTTGTCTATCTTATCTGACATACATGTTTCTATATTCTGCCTTATATAATATATATGCTGGCACTAACTCTTGAAATTCTATTTGCATACTATGGCTCGCGTCAAGACTGTAGCACGTAGACACCGTCACGGCACCAGACGCTGACTTGACGACGGGGCCGGTCCATCTCATGTCCAGGATCCTAGCCCCGAGCACACACAGAGGAGAGTCCGACAGCTGATAGAGGAGACTATGCAGCCCTCCCATACAGAGGAGCCATTACACCCTACTCCACCCTAGTCGCCAGCTCTTCCAGCATTCACTCCATCACCACCTCCACCGCACAGAGGCGCTGAGCAACCAGCTCAGCCGGCTCCACTTGTTCAGCTAGCTCCTTTACAGTGCGACAGACTCGCACCTCGATTTGCACACATGATTATTGACCACGAGTCAGCATTCGACACCGCATTCTTCTCTAGATCGGTGTTAACTCAATCTGCCTACCAGGACATCATTCAGTAGGTCCTCTCAACTATTTTTGCCCCAATCACAGAGCCGATCTAACCGTGACTGGTACGATTGTTCTACCAGAACCTACGACCATCGCCACGCACTACAACCGAGCTCATCACCTTTATCGATGGCTATGAGATCACCATTACAGTGGATACTCTGGCCTGTTCAACTCGCTGTCCACATCGGTGCCCGCCCAAGCTACATGAGACATATCCCAGGCTCCACAGGCCTTCTTACGCCGATATAGTAGTTTTTCTCACAGGTCACCATGCCGGTGGTGAGACTTTCTCACATAACTTCCAGACGACCTTTGGTTCATCGATTCCGTGCTTTTCCGAAACATATACATGGCCAGACACAAGATTCAGAGGCGGGGCGACTATCTCGAAGCCCTGTATGCCTTCTATACTGGCCACTAGGTGTCTATTCCTGCGCTTATATGGAGCGTGATGAGGAAGCTCTACGATGAGTACGTCAGCAAGGAGGCACCCAGAAGGGCCAAGTCTCTTCCAATCAGCCACCTCATCACCTAGATTCTCATAGACCAGCGCTATCCCATCCCCGCGCAGGAGGACCCCGAGAGAGGTTCATGTCACTTCCTCAAAAAGGACTGGGACAAGAGCTACAGAGCTATTATCACTCTCCTACAGACCCATGCCGTACTGGCGGCTGCAGAACTGGAGTTAGAGGAGGAGGCAACAGCATAGGCACCAGTAGAGCCAGCAGCAGCAGCTCCCAAAGCGGACGATGCACTAGTTGATCTAGCTGCCGAGCATGATGACATTGATATAGACATTGACTTGGAGCACTCAGCGGATGACGTAGTTCATCATTCTCTAGCCGGGTCACCTATCCACGAGCAGGAGCAGACCCAGGAGCTGTCTTCTGACTCCTCCATACCAGACTTGACCTCCGGCTTCGGAGTGCGTCTGCAGACGATTGAGGATGCTGTTGCTGCTATCCGAGCTGATCTTACTGCTCATAGAGCTGATCTTATTACCCATCGAGCTGATTTCGCTACCTTCCGCACGGATGTCGCGACCATGTTTAGAGATTTATCTAGAGACATCCGCAGAGCCAGACCTGCCCGTCCTACCTCATCTTCCTGGGCTCCCACTCTTTTCTTTCTTATGATCCCTCTCTCCTTTTGATACTTTATTATTGTCACTGTATTATTTTTACAGCCGGTCTGTCGACTTTGATATTTTTGTTGTACCTGCACTTTATTTATTTTATATATCTGTCTTTGTTATGGATGTCATATGATTATATTCTCATATCTATATGTTTGACTCCATCAGGTGCATCACAGTGACATCATTGAGAGAGTGCAACCTAATTTTCAGGACCACCTTTATACCTCTCTCATTTCATTTTCTGTTTATCCTATTTACACTTGCATGTTCACTGTGCACTGATTATCCCATTTTGTTATTTGATGAGTTTATCCAAGTGCCAATTTACAGGACCACAGTTCATCCCAAAGTTTGGGGGGGCCATGCCACCCACTTCGGATACTTCAGTCCCGATCATTCTTGCTTTGTTGCACTAGTATACTCTTTCCTTTGGTCTCTTTGCACATTGAGGACATTGTGCAATTTAAGTTTGGGGGGAATGGTGCTCTATAGTGATAGTTTTAAATTCAAACTTTTAGCATAACCCATGTATTTGAGGGACATTTCTATGATTGGTCCATACCTCGCTATAATTTTGATCTTCTGAGGACTATATTGCTTAAAATTTAAAAATTGCTTGACTTGAGAGTCCAATACTCCTTGTATGCCTTATGAATGCCATTTAGGAGTAAATTTTTCAAAAGATTGATATCTTGCTTGCACTTGTGGTCCACATCATCCTGATTTTGTGATTGTTTTGAGATTCACTCTAGTCTTCTACACTAGCACAAGAGCACACTAGTATTCATTTGTGGGGTACATGCTTTGTTGATTATTGAATTGGTTATAGCCTAATTGAGCTAGTAGTGCATTGAAAGCTTTCATTCTTGATAACGGTGGATAACAACCCCTTTGCACTAAGTAGCCCGGATTCTAGCCTCATCAAGCATTGAACTTCTTGCGCCGAAAGGTGGAGGGCCCAAACTCTAGGTTAATAATTGAACTTGCTTACAAATAAAAAAAAAAAAAAATAAAAAAAAAAAAATAAAATGTAAAAGCAAAAGCAATAAAAAGTGTGGACTTCTCCCAAAAGGTGAGAAGTGGGAAATGATTAGATGGTTGTTGTCTTGATTTGTAGCCTAGTTGATTTGAGCTTGTAAGTCCGTAGGGGTATTTGAATGCCTAATGGCCTAAAGCCGTCTGGTTTGGGAGTCATTGACCTAACGCTCGACCTCATAAATCGTTAGAAAGCTTAATAGATCAACACATTGCACTATACTTCCATCTTTGATCCTATGAAAAAAGAAAAAAAAAAAAATCGAGTGAAAAGAATAAGCGCACCTATATAAATAAAGCTTTAATAAAGGGTCCACTTTTTGTCTTGATGATCGGAACTAGATTTGTGTGCTAGTTTGAGGGTAAGGATGTCATTAATTCTTTAGTTAGCTAAGATAGCAACATATTTGATGCCGATCCACTTAAAAAGGATTCTAGAGTTGTTTTGATTTGCATGATCATTTTCTTGATGTGTGGAGGACCACACTTGTTTGCTTGATGTTGAAATTTTGAGAGATTGCTTGGAAAGGGTTGAAAAATTGCATACTTGAGGTAGTTTTCTCCCAATGCTTGTTTGCAATATTGGTACCTCTTTTGAAAAGAATGAGCTTAATGTTTATGGGTACCATTTTTGGAAACCCTCACGAGACTTCACTCGTCCACTAGGGGTAATCTAGGGGTTTAAAAGACTTGTTGCATGTGCTAAGTGCAATCGTGTTCCCTACAAAAGTGGTGTTATCCATTTATTACTTTTTAGTTATAGTTATATAGTTGTTCATTTCAATCCTTTACTTTCTAGTACATTGCTAGGGACTAGCAATATTTAAGTTTGGGGGTGTGATGAGCACTGAAAAGTGCGTATTTAAACCCCTTAAGCTTAGGCATTCTACTACCTTTATCTATCTTACTTTACCATTTTAGATTGATTTCGTATTATTTCCATTTTCAGGCACTTATCTCGAAAATAAGCTAACTCAGCCAAATAAGAGCTTAATTGAAGCAATTCTGGGATTGAACAAAGAAAGGAGCAAAGTGGAGGAAGAAAGAAGCAAAATGAAGCAAAACAGCAAGTTCGATCGATCCAAGTCCAAGGTTCAATCGATCGAACATTGATCGATCTCAGCACTTCAAGATAGATCCAAGCCTTGACCCAAAGCACTTAAGTACAAAATTTTGATCGATCCAACATCATTCTTCGATCGATCGAACACCTTTGTCCTTATCCAAATGATTGATCCTACCCACAGCTATACCACCCACCAACCAATTTTGTCCTTTCCCATAAATATCTCCCATAAATAGCTTAGCCAGTTGGATCGATCTAGCCTAAGTTTGATCGATCCACTGCATATACACGCCCTAACCAGTGACTCTGAGACTCAAGCTCATATTGTGGTACCATAATTATATATTTATATAAATATAACCCATCCTAATATAGAATATAAAAGAAAAAAAAACAAACATCCAATATGTCATTTAACTATTTTAGTTGACCTGACATGAAAATATGTACGATTTACATTTTTGGTAAATCCATTCCGTTATGCACAAATAAGTAGGAATTAGCGTTTTGATCTAATGAATCCCTAATATGCCACCGTCCCACACCCGTGCATATAATCCTCAAAATCCATAAATGATGCAACATCTAAAGTAATGCATCAAATAAATTCACAAATCCAATAATTGATGCAATAAATGATAAATTTAAATATCAATTAAAATCCACAAAACAGCCAAATAATTGATAAAACAAAAATAAGTAGTTCATCAATTATACTCCAAAATAAGCATAAATAAAGTCTAATATGTATATGACCATATTATGCATCCAATACAAGATTTAAAAATCATGTTCCAGTCATTCAAATTGTTAAAATAATACTAAGCAATTAAATCTTTTATATTCGCTAACAGTATGCAAAATTGTTTAAGCTTTCATATTGTTCAGTCCATTAGCATATAGACATTAATTATACAATATGTGGTCTTAATACAACATGAAATAATAATTAGAATCCTCCATATTAAACCAAAACAGTTCGGGAACCCCAAAATATCAAAACAGTGCCTAAAACCCCTTCCAGTACATATTAAAGCAAAAGAGCTTGCTCTCAAAAGTGGAGGGCAACCTCCCACACAAAGGGAGCCGGCTCCCTTATCCTTAGAGCCGGCTCTGTGCCTTAGGGAGCAGGCTACCTCAAACCATGGAGCCGGCTCTCTCTCTTACAGAGTGCTATGGCCAAAAAAAATAGGGAGCCGACTCCATCCCTTTGGGAGCCGGCTCTGTCCCTGCTTCTTATCATCGTCTTCATCTCCGAAGATGTTAAAATCCCTCTAAAATCTTTAGTTTAAGTTCCTAGAGGTCCAACTATGTCCCATAACCTCTAGAATAATATGTAAACTCAGTACGCATCGTTACAAGATTTTAAACAGAATACGAAACAATTTATATGAAAATTCAATTTCAATTAAATAAACACATAAAATAGTCTAAAGTCTGAATTAACATGCATAAAATATCAGTTTTCAAAGCCTGATTTAATCCTGGAGATTATCTAGGCATGCACAGAACACAGGTTAAAGGAAAAGAGCAAGAAATAGAACTTGCCTCTGATTTCAGTTTTGAAACCTTAACGTCGCCTTCCTAACTTTTTTGCCAGTCCTTCACTGCTCTAACTCCTCTATTGCCCCTTGGTTTAACCCACGAGCAACACCCCTTCGTTCCCTTCTTGGCTTAGCCTTAACCGTAGTCAAACCCTAAGTTTCCCTCTCTCTGTTTTCTCTTAGACCTCTCTATATCTCGTCGCTCCCACTGTTACGTGATTAGGGTTCTAAAACCCTTAGTAAACTTATACAAGTATATTTATAGGCCAATAACTTTACTCTAATTTTAGTCATATTAAGAGACGAAAAAACTAAGATAAAAATATCACTAGTCGGCCATATCCCACAACGTGATTACCTAAAAGAATATAAAACCCTAATTTAACATTATTAAAATTTAAAATTAAGTTAACCTCATAACCAATTAAAAATTAATGAAAATAAATAATCGACATAAGCATACATTAATAAAACAAATAAAGCAATTAAATAGTTAAACAATTACACAAATAGGAACAAATAGGCAAATAATCAAATAAGTAAATAAAAATGAAATAAAATGATTAATTAAAATACCGAGACTATCCTTTTATAATTAGGAGTATTACAGATTGCTTTAACCTTTGCGCCTAAGCAAGCATACTTAAGACTTGAGGAGATCATTTTGCTGGTCTTTTTCAAGACTTGAAGAGATGATGACTGGAAGAGTCTCTTTCGAGCCGAATAAGGCATACTTAATATTGGAAGGAAGAGTTTTAAGCTCAAGAATGGGTGGAGGAATCAAAGATGGAACCGTTTGAGTGCTAGAAAGTGGAAGAAGAGGTTTTTTTAGAGTTTTCCAAGGTGGAAAATCCAAGCTTGCAACGGATTCCATTAAATCGCTTACCTTATTCATTGATCCCTCATTGTCAAACCCACAATTCCCATACATTTTAAGAAGACAAGATTGAAGAGGATCATCGGAAAGGAGAGAGGGAAGATTATCTTCGGTTGGCATTTTCATAATCATGGAAGGAATGGACTCTTCAACAACCTTATCTAAGACAACACTCGTCTTCATCTATAGGATGTCGACTTGCATTGAAAATATTACGCTTATCCATCATCTTACTAAAAGAAAGGTCTATAACCCAGGATCTATAATTAATGGTAGCATTTATGGTGGTAAGAAATGGCCTTCCTAAGATAATTGGGATGTGGTTGGTAGGATTAGCAACTGGTTCGGTATCAAGAACCACAAAATCAACCAAGAAATAAAACTTGTTAACCTTGATAAGTATGTCTTCAACCATGCCCCTTGGTGTTTTGATGGATCTATCGACTAATTGAAGCACCACTAAGGTTGGTTTCAAGTCATTCAAACCTAGCTGAACATACAAAGAGTAAGGAATCAAATTAACACTCGTTCTTAAGTCAAGAAGAGCTCTACAAACTTCATGGTTTCCAATCACACATGAGATGGTCGGAGCATCGGGATCTTGACCTTAGGTGGAATGTTATGTTGAATGATGGAACTCACCTGCTCCATGAGGAATAATTTTTTTGGGCCTTGTCCCTTATTCTTTCTCTTTTGTGTGCAAAGGTCTTTCAAAAATTTTGTATAAGGTAGATTTTGCCAAATTGCATCCAAGAGAGGAACATTTATGTTAATTTGTTTAAACACTTCCATCATGTCATGGATTTTTCCTTCTTGCCTCCCAAAGGGTGAAATCTCTCTCAAAGCGTATGGAAATGAAGCTTTTGGTTCATAAGATTTTTCAACTTGAGGAGATGACGAAGAAGATTAAGAATTCTTAGTGGGAGCATTTTCATCCAAGGAAGTAGGAATAGGATTGGAAACGGGATGGGTGATAACGTTGGGTTACACCGGTTCACTATCTTCACTTGGTTTTTCAACCCTATTATCAATTTTCTTACCACTTCTTAAAGTGGTAGTGGATTGCACTTGCTCTTGGGGAGGACACCCCAATGTAGGGTTTGCCTCCACAAGGTATTGGGCCTTTAGATTCCTTTCGGGTTGGCTTGGTAGTTTACCAATTTCTCTCGCAATCAATGCATTAACTATCATCTCGATTTGGGATTCAAGCTTTGATATCAATTGAGAATGAGAATATAACAACTTAGTATTCATTTCCAAACTACCCAAAGCCACCAAAACCTTATCCTCAAATGTGGAATTAGTAGAAAGTGCATGTGGATGATGAGAGCAAATTTGAGAATCATACAATTGAGGATGAGAATAGTGATTCATTCTTTGATGAAGATAAAAAGATGAAACAAATCCTTGAGAACCTTCATTTCTTTTATGAGGAGGAACATATCGATTTTGAAGATTTTTAGCTTGAAAAGGACTTGGATTTTCATTCCACATCGGGACATAAACATTTAAATGAAGGTGAGCAAATGTAGCACTGACTTGTTGAAAGTGTTCATTAAACACATGTCCATGGGGATAATTAGAAGTAGAATGTAAAACAGTATAACATGTCATGCAAGGCTCACAAGAATGGTGAAGGTGATGAAAATGAGATGATTTAATAACCGGTTTTTGACTTAACAAAAATTTATCAAGTCTTTGAGAAAGAGTTTTGACTTCGGCTACAATCTCCATTGGACTTTCAATTTGACACACTTTCAAATTTTTCTTTTTATTAGAATGATGACCCAACCGAGAAGAGTGATATTTATGCAATGAATTTTTGCTCATTTTTTTCAAAAAGGTGCCAAACATCATCTTCATGCATTCCAAAATATGAACCTCCACATGATGTATCAACTATGTCCTTGTGAGTGGTAGATAGGCTTTCATAGAAGTATTGAACCACTTGCCATTTTGGAATGCCATGATGGGGACATTTCCTTAACAAGTCATTCAATCTTTCCCAAGCCTCATGCAAAAGTTCTCCTTCCCCATGAGAAAATTCTCTGATGGCATTTCTCATTGAATTGGTCAAACTTACGGGGTAAAATGTTTTCAAAAATTCATTTTGCATTTGTATCCAAGAAGTTATTGAATTTTCCCCCAAGTTGTTGAACCAATGTTTTGCCTTGTTTTTAAGAGTAGAAGGGAAGAGGAGTAACCTAAGGACTTCCTCTGGAACATTTATGTATTTCATGGTGGAGAATATCTCAAGAAATTCATCAAGATGTTTATATGGTTCCTCATCATTTAAGCCATAGAAAAGTAGACACATTTGAATAGTCTCGAGCTTAATTTCATTTTGATCGGCCGCAAAGTTAGGAAGCACGATACAAGTTGGTGCATGGTATTTATGGAGATTGTAATGATCACGAAGGATCGTTAGAGTAATTTAGGGAATTAGAGCTTGAGGAGGGTGTTCCATAAAATTCGGGTCTAGATAACCAAGATGACCCTCTAGATTTTCCATTGATGTGGTTGTGATGAAGGATAGGCTAGGACCACACAAAATGTAAGCAACACAACAATAAATTTAACATAAGCAAGCACTTCTCCTTCGCAACAAGTCAATCCACAAACCTCCACATACATTAATCTCATACTCCCATGCTTTGAACAATTTGCAAGAAAAGTAAATTGCCTCCAAGCGGGCTTTTATCTAAGAATTTAAAGACTTACCTCCACGTGGGCTGGTGATTTAACTAGGGAGAGAGTTAAAAAAGCTTACAAAGGGTCCTTAAGCAACTTCAAATTATTTTTCAATTTTTGCCTTGCTTTGCTTTGCAATTTTTTTTTTTTTTTTTTAGCTTTTTATATTTTTGTTTAGCTTAGCTTGCTTCTTTGCTTTTGAATATCCCCTTACTTTACTTCCCTTGGCTCAATGCACCTAGCCAATCAAGAACAAACACAATAAGTAACTAAAGTACAATAAAAATAAAAACAGGATCAAAAGAGTACTAATTCCTAATTGATTTCCAAAGTACGACGATGCCAAGTCCCTAGCAACATCGCCAAAACTTGGTGTCAAATATCTAGCAACGGCACCAAAATTAAGTGTGTCGCGGACCAAAGCATGCAAAAAGATGATGTGTAGTGTCGCCAAGTTTAAATTTAGAGATTGCCACTATCATTTCTAACTATAAATGCAGCGAGAGTGAGTAGGGATCGTCCCAAGGGAAATGAAGTGTATTTAGCTTGAAAATCAACATTGGATTAGTAGGTCGAATGATCAAAGATGGTTTAGTGGTTGAATTAAACTACAATGTAAACTAAGTAAATGTAATGAAAATCAATTAAAGTAAAGTGAGGTGTAGAGAGTTTAGGAGAGGGGTCTTAGGACTTAGAGTTCACCACAAAGCATTACTTTCCTACACATTCAATGTTTGATGGATTAGGGGGACTATATGTTGCAACAAAAATGTGTGCCATTAATTGAATCAACGATCATGGATGGCCAATTAAGAATACATTATCTAACCAAACTAGTGAATAGCATAGCATATCAAATCAAGCCATAATTCTTTCCCTTAAATCCACAATTAATGCACACCATTAAATTAGAGAAATATACTACTTGTATTCATAAGTACGGAATATCAAACAACAAGTATGGATTGTCCACCTATATAAGAAAATAAGGCAACTACACTATAACTAAACTACTGACAAGAAATTAAAGTAACTAAACTAAGGTTGTGGCATAATCCATCAAGAAATAAGTATGAACCATCAAATAAATCACAAGAGTAATCTATTTAAGCACCATGTCTTGATCATCACCAGATTCATAATATCAACACACATAGACATGCATCAATGTCACAAAATCTAGAAATAAACACATGAACATTCATCATAGCATACATAGACATATGGATAGAATTAAATGATCAATTGGAAGTATTAGACTACACAAATCATTGTATAACAAAGATTCATATATATAAGATGTCAAGACAATAATTATAACACAAATCCCCTTTAATTTCAAAGCATCAAAGTCTTAGAGGCATGCTTAGGGCTTTCCCTAGCCCCAAGATAATGGTTTAGCCATTCATTGATGTAGTCATCCAACCCTCAAGGGTTATCTTCATGGTAGAAATGTTCTTCTTCTTCTCGGTAGAAACCCTAGATGAGTGGAAGAACTCTCCCAATTAGTGTGTATCTATCTCTTGATCTCTAGACTCCTCCAACCTCTCTATTGTATTTGGTTCCCTCTAAAAGTATATGATTGTAAAAATGGCCAAAATCCTTATATAGGTAGCTCTAACGTCACACCGAATGGTTAGACCTCGTGCACTAGGACCTCCAAATGATTGCACCACAAGCACACCTTTTAATTGGTTGGAACTCCGTTTTTCTCGCACTTGAGGAGGTTCGATCGATCACAAGGGTGCTTCGATCAATCGAACTATGGCAGCGCCATTTTGGAATAAAGACAAAGCTGGGATATTTTTGGGATATTTTGGAAAAAGGACAAAAGTGGTAGGTGAGGATAAGATCAAAAATGTTTGATCGATCGAAAAGGGAAATTTCTTGAGGATAAGGACAAAAGACTCGATCCATCATGGCATGGTTGGAATGATCAATGTGTTATCAATCGGAGCTTGGTTCGATCAATCGAAGAAGGCTGTTTTTCACGACTTTGCTCCTTTCTTCCATTAAGCTTAAGATTGCTTCTTTTATGCTCTAATTCAGCTGAATTGACTTATTTTTGGGACAAGTACCTGAAAAGGGAAATAACATGAAATTAAACTAAAACGGGAAAATAAGATAGAATAAGTTCCTAGAACGTTCAAGCTTAAGGGGTTTAAATGCCCGTTTTTCGGCACTTATCACACCCCCAAACTTAAATATTGCTAGTCCCTAGCAATGAACTACAAAGGAAATAAAGAAATTAACTACTATACAACTATGAACTAGAAAGCAATAAATGGATAATGCCACTTTCGTAGCGAACACGATTGCATTTATTATGTGCAACAAGCCTTTTAAACCCCTAGGTTACCCCTAGTGGACGAGTGAAGTCTCGTGAGGGTTTCCAAAAATGATACCCATAGACATTAAGCTCATTCTCACAAAAGAGGCACCAATATTCCAAACAAGCATTGGGAGAAAACTACCTCAAGTATGCAATTTTTTTACCATTTCCAAGCAATCTCCCAAAATCTCAATATCAAGCAAGCAACTATGGTCCTCCACACATCAAGATAATGATCATGCAAATTAAAACAACTCTAGTATCCTTTTTAAGTGAACCGACATCAAATATGTTGCTGTCTAAACCAACTAAAGAAATAATCACATCCTTACCCTCAAACTAGCACACAAGTCTAATATCGATCATCAAGACAAAGAGTGGACCTTTTATTAAAGCTTTATTGATCTAGGTGCGCTTATTCTATTCACTCAATTTCATTTTTTTTCTCTTTTTTTCAATCCCTAAGGATCAAAGATGGAAGCATAGTGCAATGTGTTAATCTATTAAGCTTTCTAGCGATCCATGAGGTCGAGCGTTAGGTCAATGACTCCCAAACCAGACGGCTTTAGGGCATTAGGTGTTTAAACACCCCTAAGGACTTACAAGCTCAAATCAACTAGGCTACAAATCAAAACAACCTCCATCTAATCATTTCCCACTTCTCACCTTTTAGGAAAAGCTCTCACTTTTTTATTTGTTTTTGTAATCTTTGTTTATTTTATAGAACAAGTTATTAACCTAGAGTTTGGGCCCTCCACCTTTCGGCACAAGAAATTCAGTGCTTGATGAGGCTACAATCCCGGCTACTCAATGAAAAGGGTTTGTTATCCACCTTTATCAAGAATGAAAGCTTTCAATGCACTACTAGCTCAATTAGGATATAATCAAATCAATAATCAACCAAGCATGTACCCCACAAATGAATGCTAGTGTGCGCTTGTGCCAGTGTAGAATCCTAGAGTGAATCTCAAAACAGTCACAAAATCAAGATAATGTGGACCACAAGTGCAAGCATGATATCAATCTTTCAAAAAATTTACTCCTAAATGGCATCCACAAGACATACAAGGAGTATTGGACTCTCAAGTCAAGCAATTTTTAAATTTTAAGCAATATAGTCCTCAAAAGATCAAAATCATAGATAGTCATGGATCTCTAATCTCAATCATGCATTTAAAACTCAACTTTAAGTAGAATGCAACAAAGACACCTTAACCCCAAACTTAAACCACACATTGTCCTCAATGTGAAATGAGAACAATGGAAAAGATAGAAAGAGTATACCGTGGTGGCGAAAACATGAAACCCGACAATGATCCAATTTGAAAAGGGTCTCCCCCCAACTTGGAATCAACAACCTATTTGAATAACCACACTAGCAAACTCACATCAAATATCAAGGGGATAAGAATAATCAAATCGTGCATTCTAAGACAATAGAGCACAATATGAAAAAGATATATGAGATCAAGCCTAATATAAATCATAAAGTATGCATGACTACACAAAAGGGCACAATGATGAAACAAATTTTTGTTGGGATATATTACTTTATTTTTTTATTTTTTATTTTTGTAAAGAAAAATGAAAAATGCAAGAAATATGCAAAATAGATGCTAAGTTTAACGTCTCTAGTAAGATGGAATGCCACTTTGAAAGATTGGTTATTATTATTATATTATTATTTTTTAGAAACTGTGATCTATCGAAGAATGATCGATCGAACATAGATCGATCCAAGACCTAAAAAACCTGCATAGAGTTCGCACGATACACATAGAGATGAATTTTCAGAGATTCGAAAAAAATTTAAGTATAGAATACAGATCAATCGAAAGAGAAACTAGATCGATCAAGAAAACATGGATCGATCGGGGAAAAAGTTTGAACGATACACAGAGAGGGAAAATATGTAGAAAATCTTCGCACGATGGAACTGAGAGATGAGAGTATGCAGAGAGATGTTCGATCGATTAAAAAATCCTTGAAATTGATCGAACAGGGAAGAATTCTTAAATTTTCTATTGCGCAACTAATCCAAGCGAGCTATGATGATGGAGGCAAAGAGACTGCATGAATTGAACTATAGGAGAAACAATTTGAGCAACCTTTGATGACATCAAGTGCATCAGTAAATCTCCTTATAAATAGGATCCACTAAGAGAGCGGCTTCCATATATCTTTGAAAAACTTGGCCTTAAATATAAGGCTTCAACCTTTGCCCATTCACTTTGAATGTGTTGCCATCTTTTAAGCTTTTTATTTCAACCGCCCCATGAGGCGCTACAAAAACTATCTCATATGGGATTTCCCATTTAAACGCAACTTCCTAGGAAAGAGTTTAAGCCTAGAGTTGAAAAGCCATACTTTTTGACCGGGTTCAAAAAATTTCTTCACAATATGTTTGTCATGAAAAGCTTTAGTTCTTTCGTTGTAGAGTTTGGCATTATCATAAGCATTTTGTCTTAACTCTTCCAACTCATTCAATTGAAGTAAACGATTCTCTCTGGCTTTGTCAAGGTCAAGATTGAGCTTTTTAACTACCCACATAGCCTTGTGTTCTAGCTCAACCAGAAGGTGGTAAGGCTTTTTATAAACAAGTCTATAAGGAGACATGCCAATGGGAGTCTTATATGCCATTTGGTAAGCCCATAAAGCATCATTCAACTTGCGTAAACAATCTTTCCGGGTTGTGTTTACCATTTTTCTCAAGAATATGCTTAATTTCCCGGTTTGAAACTTCTATTTGCCCACTTGTTTGAGGATGATAAGGGGTGGTGACTTTATAAGTAACGGAGTACTTGAGAAATAATTGCTTCAAGAATTGATTGCAAAAATGCTTTCCTTCATCACTAATTATGGCTCTTGGCATACCAAAATGAGTGAAAATGTTGAATTTAATGAATTGAACAACAACGGAGTGGTCATTCGTTTTGGTAGCACAAGCCTCCACCCACTTAGAAACATAATCAACGGTAAGTAAAATATATTGAAAGCCATAAGACATAAGAAAAGGACCCATGAAATCAATGCCCCATATATCAAAGATATCCACAATAAGAATATTTGTCAAGGGCATCATGTCTCTTCTTAACATCAATCCCATCTTTTTACATCTCTCACACTCTTTGCAAAACTTATAGCCATCTTTATGGATAGTGGGCCAAAATAGCCCATTTTGAAGAACCTTCAAGGAAGTCTTTTTTGCACTAAAATGCCCAACACATGCAAGGGTATGACAAAACACAAGGACACTTGGGATTTCACTTTCCGGAATGCATCTTCTCACAATTTGATCAGGACAATATCGAAACAAATAGGATCTTCCCAATAGTAATTACGGATGTTAGCAAAGAAACATTTCTTTGCTTGCTTTGACCATTTAGTTTGAAGTTCGCCAATTGCAAAAAAGTTCACAATGTCGGCAAAACAAGGCATTTGGCCATTAAAAACTTGGAATAGTTGTTCATCAGGAAATGAATCACGAATTGGTGGACTTGTAGAAGACTTTATCCTCAACCTCGAAAGATGATCGGCAACCACATTTTCAGTGCCTTTCTTATCCTTGATCTCAAAATCAAATTATTAAAGAAGCAAAATCCATCTCATCAAATGAGGTTTCGTTTATTTCTTGGTCAAAAGATGTCTCAAAGCGGCATGATTAGAATAGACAATGACTTTTGACCCAAAGAGATAGGACCAGAATTTATCGAGAGTATACACTACGACAAGTAATTATTTCTCGGTAATGGAGTAATTCAATAGAGCTCCCAAGAAAGTCTTGCTTGCATAGTGTATGGCACATGGAAGTTTTCCTATCCGTTGTCCTAAAACTGCTCCCATGGTATAATTAGAAGCATCACACATGATTTCAAATGGTAATGACCAATTGGGAGGTTGCATAATAGGAACAGATCATAATAAACCACGAAGTGTATGGAAAGCATTAAGGCAGGCTTGATCAAAGACGAATAGAGTCTCCTTGGCAAGAAGATTCCATAAGGGTCTAGTAATTTTGCTAAAGTCTTTGATGATGCGGCAATAGAAGCTGGCATAACCTAGAAAGGAGCGAACTTCTCTCACCATATAAGGTGGAGGCAATTCAGAAATGAGCTCAACTTTTGCTTTATCAACTTCGATTCCCCTTTTTGAGATGACATGACCCATAACAATACCTTCTTGAACCATGAAATGGGTCTTTTCCTAACTAAGAACGAGGTTTGTTTCTCGACATCTTTTAAGCACTGGAGATAGATTTTTAGGACATGCATCAAATGAAGACCCAAAGACCGAAAAATCATCTATAACAACTTCTAGATACTCTTCCACCATATCCAAGAAAATTGACATCATACACCTTTGGAATATGGTAGAAGCATTTCATAAACCAAATGGCATCCGTCTATAGGCAAATGTGCCAAAGGGACAAGTAAATGTGGTTTTCTCTTGGTCTAAAGGGTCAAGGGCTACTTGATTGTAACCCGAATAGCCATCAAGAAAATAATAATATTGTTACACGGCCAATCTCTCTAGAATTTGATCAATAAAGGGCTAAGGGAAGTGATCTTTTCTAGTGGCGACATTTAACCTTCGGTAATCAATGCATACACGCCATGAATTAGTGGTACGTTTAGAAATTGCCTCACCTTTTGAATTTTCAATCACCATAATTCTGGATTTTTTGGGAACTACTTAGGTTAGGCTCACCCATTTGCTATCAGAGATTGGATAAATGATTTCCGCATCCAAGAGCTTTATAACTTCCTTCTTAACCACTTATTTCATGTTTGGATTCAATCTCCTTTGGGTATCTCTAAAAGGTTTCTCATCCTTTTCTATAAGAATGTGATGCATACAAATGGAAGGGTCAATTCCCTTTAGGTCAGCCACACTTCATCCAATGGCTTCCTTATTTTCTTTAAGCACATTCAAGAGATCATTTTCTTGGTCTTTTTCAAGACTTGAAGAGATGATGACTGGAAAAGTCTCTTTTGAGCCTAAGAAGGCATACTTAAGATTGGAAGGAAGAGTTTTAAGATCAAGAGTGGGTGGAGAGATCAAAGATGGAACCGGTGGAGTGCTAAAAAGTGGAGAAAGAGGTTCTTTTAGAGTTTTCCAAGGTGAAAAATCCAAACTTGCAACGGATTCCATTAAATCGCTTACCTCATTCATTGATCCCTTATTGTCAAACCCACAATTCCCATACATTTCAAGAAGACAAGATGCAAGAGGATCATTGGAAAAGAGAGAGGAAATATTATCTTCAGTTGGCTTTTTCATAATCATTGAAGGAATGGACTCTTCAATAACCTCATCTAAGACATCTATGAGATAACACTCGTCTTCATATGGGATGTCGACTTGCATTGAGAACTTTAAGCTTAACCATCATGTTACCAAAAGAAAGGTACATAACCCCAAATTTTTATTTAATTGTAGCGTTTGTGGTGGCAAGAAATGGCCTTCCTAAGATGATTGGGATGTGGTTGGTAGGATTAGCAATCGGTTCGGTATCAAAAACCACAAAATCAACCGGGAAATAAATCTTGTCAACCTTGATGAGTATGTCCTTAACCATGCCCCTAGGTGTTTTGATGGATCTATCAGCTAATTAAAGCACCATCCAGGTTGGCTTCAAGTCATTCAAACCTAGCTGGATATACACAGAGTAAGGACTCAAATTAACACTCGTTCCTAAGTAAAGAAGAGCTCTACGAACTTCACGGTTTCCAATCACACGTGAGATGGTCAGAGCACCAGGATCTTTGAACTTAGGTGAAGTGTTATGTTGAATGATGGAACTCACTTGCTCTGTTAGGAATACTTTTTTTTAGGCCTTATCCCTTGTTCTTTCTCTTTTGTGTACAAAGGTCTTACAAAAATTTTGCATAAGGCAAAATTTGCTTAATTCATCCAAGAGAGGAAGATTTATGTTAACTTGTTTAAACACTTCCATTATATCATGGAATTTTCTTTCTTGCCTCCCAAAGGGTGAAGTCTCTCTCAAAGCGTATGGAAATAGAGCTTTTGGCTCATAAGATTTTTTAACTTGAGGAGATGACGAAGAAGATTAAGAATTCTTAGTAGGAGCATTTTCATCCAAGGAAGTAGGAATAGGAATGGAAACGGGACGGGTGATAACCTTGGGTTGCACCGGTTCACAATCTTCACTTGGTTTTTCAACCCTATTGTCAATTTGCTTACCACTTCTTAAAGTGGTAATGGATTGCACTTCCTCTTGGGGAAAACACCCCAATGTAGGGTTTACCTCCATAAGGTATTGGGCCTTTGGATTCCTTTCTGGTTGGCTTGGTAGTTTAACAATTTCTCTCGCATTCAATGCATTAACTATCATCCCGATTTGGGATTCATGATTTGATATCGATTGAGAATGAGAATGTAACAATTTAGTATTCATTTCCAAACTACCCAAAGCCACCAAAACCTTATCCTCAAATGTGGAATTACTAAAGAGTGCATGTGGATGATGAGAGCAAATTTGAGAACCATACACTTGAGGATGAGAATAGGGATTCATTCTTTGATGATGATAAGAAGATGAAACAAATCCTTGAGAACCTTCATTTCTTTTATGAGGAGAAACATTTCGATTTTGAAGATATTTAGCTTGAAAAGGACTTGGATTTTCATTACACATCGGGACATAAACATTTAAGTGAGGGTGAGCAAATGTAGCATTGACTTGTTCAAAGTGTTCATTAAACAAATGTCCATGGGGATAATTGGAAGTAGAATGCAAAACACTAGAACATGTCATGCAAGGCCCACAAGAATGGTAAGGGTGATGAAAAGGAGATGATTTGATAACTGGTTTTTGACTTAACAAAAATTTATCAAGTCTTTGAGAAAGTGTTTTGACCTCGGCTACAATCTCCATTGGACTTTCAATTTGACACACTTTCAAATTTTTCGTTTGATTAGGATCATGACCCAACCGAGAAGTGTGATATTTATGCAATGAATTTTCACTCATTTTTTCAAAAAGGTGCCAAATATCGTCTTCATACATTTCAAAATATGAACCTCCACATGATGTATCAACTTTGTCCTTGTGAGTGCTGGATAGGCTTTCATAGAAGTATTGAACCACTTGCCATTTTGGAATACCATGGTGGGGACATTTCCTTAGCAAGTCAGTCAATCTTTTCCAAGCCTCATGCAAAAGTTCTCTTTCCCCATGAGAAAATTCTCTAATGGTAGTTCTCATTGAATTGGTCAAACTTATGTGGTAAATTTTTTTCAAAAATTCATTTTACATTTGTATCCAAGAAGTTATTGAATTTGCCCCCAAGTTGTTGAACTAATGTTTTGCCTTGTTTTTAAGAGTAAAGGGGAAGAAGAGTAACCTAAGGACTTCCTCCAGAACATTCATGTATTTCACGGTGGAGCATATCTCAAGAAATTCATCAAGATGTTTATACGGTTCCTTAACAATTAAGCCATATAAAAGTGGACACGATTTAATAGTCTCAGACTTAATTTTATATTGATCAGCCCCAAAGTTAGGAAGCACGATATAAGTTGGTGCATGGTATTTACGAAGATTGTAATGATCACGAAAGATCGTTGGCAGAATTTGAGGAATTGGTGCTAGAAGAGGGTGTTCCGTGAAATTCGGGTCTAGATAACCAAGATAACCCTCCAGATTCTCCATTGATGTGGTTATGATGAAGGGTAGGCTAGGACCGCATAAAATGCAAGCAACAGAACAACAAATTTAACATAAACAAGCACTTCTCCTTCGGAACAAGTCAACTAACAAACCTCCACATTCATTGATCCCATACTCCCATGCTTTGAACAATATGTAAGAAAAGTAAATTACCTCCATGCGGGCTCACGATTTATCTAAGAATTTAAAAACTTACCTCCGCGCGGGCCGACGATTTAACTAGGGATAGAGTTAGAAAAGCTTACAAATGGTCCTTAAACAACATTAAATTATTTTTCAATTTTTGCCTTGCTTTGCTTTGCAAATTTTTTTATTTTTAGCTTTTTATGCTTTTGCTTAGCTTAGCTTGCTTCTTTGCTTTTGAATTTCATTTGCTTTAGTTCCCTTGGCTCAATGCATCTAGCCAATCAAGAACAAATACAATAAGTAACCAAAGTACAATAAAAATAAAAATAGGATCAAGAAAGTACTAATTCCTAATTGATTTCCAAAATACGACGGTGCCAAGTCCCCGGCAACGGCACCAAAATTTGGTGTCAAATCCCTGGTAATGGCGCCAAAACTTGGTGTGTCACGGACCAAAGCATGCAAAAAGATGATGTGTAGTGTGGCCAAGTTTAAATTTAGAGATTGCCACTACCACTTCTAACTATAAATGTAGCTAGAGTGAGTAGGGATCGTCCCAAGGGAAATGGAGTGTATTTAGCTAGTAAACCAACGTTGGATTAGTAGGTTAAATGATCAAAGATGGTTTGGTGGTTGAATTAAACTACAATGTAATGCAAATCAATTAAAGTAAAGTGAGGTGTAGAGAGTATAAGAGAGGGGTCTTGGGACTTAGAGTTCACCACTAAGCATTACCTTCCTAGACATTCAATGTTTGATGGATTAGGGGGACTATATGTTGCAATAAAAGTGTATGCCATTAATTGAATCAACAAGCATGGATGGCCAATTAAGCATACATTGTTTAACCAAACTAGTGAATAGCACAATATATCAAATCAAGCCATTATTCCTTCCCTTAAGTCCACAATTAATACACATCATCAAATTAGAGAAATACACTACTTGTATTCGTAAGTATGGAACATCAAACAACAA
The DNA here is from genome assembly GCF_030987335.1 of Cornus florida. NCBI lineage: Eukaryota > Viridiplantae > Streptophyta > Magnoliopsida > Cornales > Cornaceae > Cornus > Cornus florida. Next base: position 50,544,725 of record NW_026775574.1, on the reverse strand, counting down.
GCATGGATTGTCTACCTATATAAGAAAATAAGGCAACTACACTATAACTAAACTGGTGACATGAAATTAAACTAACTAAACTAAAGGTGTGGCACAATCCATTAAGAAATAAGTATGAACTATCAAATAAACCACAAGAGAACCATCAAATAAACCACAAGAGTAATCTATTTAAGCACCATGTCTTGATCATCATTAGATTCATAATATCAACACACATAGATATGCATCAATGTCACAAAATCTAGAAATAAACGCATGAACATTCGTCCTACCATACATAGACATATGGATAGAATTAAATGATCAATTGGAAGTATTAGACTACATAAATCATTGTAGAACAAGGATTCATATATATAAGATGTCAAGACAATAATTACAATACAAATCCCCTTTAATTACAAAACATCAAAGTCTAGAAGGTATGCTTAAGGCTATCTCTGGCCCCAAGAGAATGGTTTAGCCACTCATTGATGTAGTCATTCAACCTTCAAGGGCTATCTCCATGGTAGAAATGTTCTTCTTCTTCTTGATAGAAACCCTATATGAGTGGAAAAACCCTCCCAAAGGGTGTGTATCTCTCTCTTGATCTCTAGACTCCTCCAACCTCTCTACTGTATATGGTTCCCCTCTAAAAGTATATGATTGTAAAAATGGCCAAAATCCTTATATAGGTAGCTCAAATGTCACACCCAATGGTCAGACCTCGTGCACTAGGACCTCCAAGTGATTGCACCACGAGCACACCTTTGAATTGGCTGGAACTCTATTTTTCTCGCAGTTGAGGAGGTTCAATCGATCACAAGAGTGCTTCGATCGATCGAACTATGGCATCGCCTTTTTGGAATAAAGACAAAGCTGAGATATTTCCAAGATATTTTGGGAAAAGGACAAAAGCGGTAGGTGAGGATAAGATAAAAAATGTTCGATCGATTGAAGGAATGTTAGATCAATTGAAAAGGGAAATTTCTTAAGGATAAGGACAAAAGGCTCGATTCATCATGGTATAGTTGGAACGATCATTGTGTGATCGATCAGTGCTTGGTTCGATCGATCAAAGAAGGCTATTTTTCACCACTTTGCTTCCACTTTGCTCCTTTCTTCCACTAAACTTAAGATTTCATCTTTTATGCTCTAATTCAGCTAAATTGATTTATTTTGGGGATAAGTGCCTGAAAAGGGAAATAACATGAAATTAGACTAAAACGAAAAAATAAGATAGAATAAGGTCCTAGAATGTTCAAGCTTAAGGGGTTTAAATGTGCTCTTTTCAGCTCTTATCACCCAACTTAAAATCAAATTTGTCTCCTTGTACCTTTAAAATAAGTAAGAGATTATAGGGACAATCTTCAAAGGATGGTCCAAAGACAGAAAAATCATCCACAAACACTTTAAGGAAATTTTCAACCATATCAAAAAATATAGATATCATGCACCTTTGAAAAGTGGTTGGTGCATTGCACAACCCAAAGGGCATGCGACGATATGCAAAAGTTCCAAAAGGACAAGTGAAGGTGGTTTTCTTTTGATCTTAAGGATCTACAACCACTTGGTTATAGCCAGAATAACCATCAAGAAAACAATAGTAACTTTGGCCGGCTAGCCTTTGTTGGATTTAATCAATGAATGGAAGTGGGAAATGATCTTTCCTAGTTACAGAATCGAGTTTCCTGTAATCTATGCACACATGCCACCAGGCGGTGGTGTACTGTAGTACAAGTTTTCCCACTAAATTTTTAACAACTGTGAGACTGGATTTCTTTAGAACAACTTGAGTGGGGCTTACCCATTTACTATCCGAGATGGGGTTGATGAGTCCCGCAACTAATAGCTTGATTACCTCTTTTTTGATAACCTCCTTCATGTTGGGATTTAACAGACGCTGCACCTCTCGAGAAGGTGTGGCATCTTCCTCCAAATGAATGTGGTGCATGGAAATGGAGGGGTCAATTCCTTCTAAATCAGCCACCAACCAACCAATAGCTTCTATGTGCTCTTGTAGCACCGCTAAAAGGCTATTTTTTTTAGTCTTTAGAAAGATCCAAGGCAATGATGACCGAAAGAGTTTAATTTGCACCAAGAAACACATACTTAAGATTATCTGTGATGGCCCTAGTTTTTAGGCCAGTGCGTCTTGTGATGAACCGATAACAAATCCAAAATGTGGAAGCAAAAATAGAACCCAAGTCTCTAGAGATACAATACGTCTCTAAGAAACCAAAGTGACCTTCTAAGAGGCCACGAAACATAACAAGAACTAACGTAAGAGAAAAAGATCAAAAATAGACCAAGTATGCCTCCAAGGGCAAAATAGTCTTTTCACATGAAATGAAAGTCTAGAGAGATATACGTCATCCCTGAGACACGTATCCCGAGGAGTCACGAGACTCAAAGGAAGCAAGAAGGGAACAAGGTTTTCAAAACCCTACAAGAAATGGACTACGGGTAAAATTGTCATTTTACCTAGGAAAAGGTGCTACGGTGCAAACCATTGGAAAGGCAACGAAAAATTAATCAAGATGGACTCAAAAATCGCATGATTCGGAGTCCGGACGAAGGAGAAACGACAAGACGAAGAAAAGTGAGCACTTAAGGCTAAAAGGGTAAACTGGTAATTATCCACGAATATTTGGGTGCAACCGAGCACCTCATTGGATAGACGACGAAAAATTAGTTAAGTTCAAAACAAAGTTCACTCAATTTGAAGTCCGGATGACAAAGTTATGATCAAATGAAGAAAAAGGTCAAAAGATGCAACTCAGGACCATCTAATCGATCTAATCGATTAGATGGATTAGATGGCTCATCTAATCGATTAGATGAGGATGACAGTAAGCAAAAAAAATTTCTACCAAAAAATTGAATTTGAAATGGGGTTTTCGTGTCTGAGACGACGTTTGTTTGGAAAAATACAAAGAAGAAACTCCCCCTAAAATCACATTTTCTACCTGACCATGACAAGAGAATTTTTTATTTTTCAAGTGAAATACCCAAAATGCCCTTATACTCAGTTTATGCAAAAAAAAAAAAAAAAAAAAAAAGGCTCCAATCACCAAGGAAGAGATTTTTCTTGAAAACGATCATGTACGCAAACGTAACTTACCTATTAAGACGTGCTACAATGGTCCATGGCTTAAAAATAAAGCCAATGCAAAATCCGACCCCCCAACGGCCAAAAAGGTGAAAATGAACTTGAAATGGAAATTTTGAAATCCAAAATTATGAAATGGTTTCAAATTACCGTTTGGCGCTTGGCCACACTTCATACATGATTAATGAGACTTTATGCAAGAATAAAAATGGAATTCCCACACCCGATGCAACCATGGTGAAAAATAACTTGGCATTTTTCAATATTTTCATAAAATTTCATGAAGTCAAAAATTACATAGGATGCAAAATACATGTCATTGGCCTCCGGCCTCATCTCATACATGTCAAATACATTGCAAAGAGTGTACTCATGTACACAATACATGTTTAGAATCAAATATAAACATTTTAACAAATAACGCTACAAGTGGCATTTTAAGCCAACCTTTACAAGAATTAAAACCTTCAAGTCCACCATTATCCAAACAATGATGAACATCACGAACCAAGTCTTCGTACCTGAACAAATCCCCGGTAACTTTGGGGTGAGCAACATAAGGCTACTCGTAGGAGATGAGCATGCATATACCTAACATTTTACAAGATTATCACCTTAAGGTGAAACAATTCAAAAGGATCATGCCACCTAACGTCTACGTCAAAGGTGAGACTCAGGGAGCTTCCTAAGCTACTCTAGATCATTTCTAGCATAAATCACATCCTTTATGCAATTCTAAACAACATAAGAGCATGCTTGATGAGAGCCGAGAAGTGCGTATTTAAACCCCTTAAGCTTAGGTATTTTAGAACCTTTATCTATTTTATTTTACCATTTTGTATTGATTTCGTGTTATTTTCATTTTCAGGTACTTATCCCCAAAATAAGCTAACTTAGCCAAATAAGAGCATAATCGAAGTAATTCTGTAATGAAATAAAGAAAGGAAACATAGGGTGGAATTTCAGCAACTTCGATCGATCTCAAGAAAAGTTTGATCGATCCAACTTCCTTCTCTGATCGATTGAACATTCTTGTCCTTATCCAAATGATTGAACTTATCCAGTTGTACCACCCTACCAACCACTTTTGTCCTTTTCCCAAAAATATCTCCGAAATATCTCAGATGTGTCTTTATTCAAAAGAGCACTGCAAGTTGGATCGATCTCAGCCTTAGTTCAATAGATCTCAGCCATGTTCGATCGATCCAAGTCCAAGGTTCGATCAATCGAACTTCCTCTAGTGCGAAAAAGTTAAATTTCCAGCTCACAAGAAATTATCCTTTATCCAATCATTGGGGAATATTTGTTGTACGACCCCAGCTCATTTTGGGTGTCATTTGACCTACCTATATAAGGATAAGGATTACTTTTTACAGAGAGATATATGATACCATATACACATACTTAGAGAAGATAATACTTAGTGAGGAAGCAAAGAGGAGGAGGCTAGAGACACCATTAGAGGCTCTTCATCAAATAAGGAACAGATTTCTTTCATGGAGCTTGCCCTTGAGGGTTGGAGGACATCATCCATGTGTAGCTAGACATCCTCTTGGGGCTAGAGTTAGCCCTAAGCATGTTTTCTATTTCTTAATTTATGTATTTGTGAGGGGATTTGTATTGTGATTCATGTCTTGACACTTATATATATATAGATCTTATTTATTCAATGATTTATGTGATTTAATGCTTTTAATTGATCATTTCATTCTATCCATATATCTATGTATGCTAGAACAGATGTTCATGTGTTTGTCTCTATTTCTTGTGTTGTTGATGCATGTTTATGTGTATTGATGCTATAGATCCAGAGATTGTCACGACATAGTGTTTAATGTCATGTTCTTGTGGTTTATTTGATGGTTCATACTCATTGCTTGATGGATTGTACCTCTCCCTTAATTTAATTAGTTTAATTTCATATCATTAGCTTAGTTGTAATGTAGTTGTTAAATGGGAGGACAATCCATGTTTGTTATTGATGTTCTATACTTATGAAAAGCAAGTAATATGTATCTCTAACCTTGTGATGTGTTTGGATTGTAAGCTTAAAGAAAGGATTAATGGCTTAATTTGGTATGTTGTACTATTCACCATGTTGTTTAGACAATATATGCTTAATTTGTCATCCATGCTTGTTGAAACAACCACACACACACACACTTTGTTTCAATACATGTTTTTCCCCTTATTAATCATTCATTAAAGGTGTAGAAAAGTATGCTTAGTGGTGATCTCTAAACCCCAAGATCTTTCTCTCTCTTTTATTCTCTCTATTGTATTATTGTTACTTAGTTTAAATTGCATCTTAGTGTAATTCAACAATGAACCACTATTTTGATCACTCAACTTACTAACCCTAATCTTGATTTCACAGTAACTACGACATCAATCCCTTGGGACGATCCCTACTTGCCCTTGTTATATTTTTAGTTAAAGGTGGTAGTGGCTTCTATAAATGTAAAACTTAGCCCCGCCTAAATTGCACACTCTTAAGCTTGTGGTGCGGCGACACACCCGACCAGTTTTTGGGGCCATTGCCGGGGATTGATTGATTGATTGGCAACGTCATATTTGTGAAGTCAATTAGGATTAGTACTCTTTTGATCGTGTCTTTACTTTGTTTTTATTTTCTTTTGTGTTACTTATTATGTTTGTTCTTGTTTGACTAGGAGTATTAAGTTAGGAGCAAGCAATGGAGCTAAGTAAGCAAAGAAGAAAAATGCTAAAATCATAAAAAAAATTACTAAGCTAAGCTATAAATTTGGAGTTGAAGTGCTAAAGGACCTTTGTGAGCTTTTTCTTACTTAAACCCTTAGTTAAATCGTCGGTCCGGGTGGAGGCAATTTACTTTTCTTGCATATTGTTAAAGCATGGGAGTGTGGGAACATTGTATATGGAGGAAGCTTGTTGATTATTGATTTGTTGTGAAGGTGAAGTGTTTGTCGTTATTGCTTTTTGTGTTGTATTGTGCATACATTGTCATAGATCATTGAGACCCACTCTTGTCCCTTTAAATTTTCATCTTGAATCCATTGTTCGAAACCCTAGGGGAAGAGCTAGTTCTAGTCAATCCATTTCATCAATGGAAGTTAACAATGAGGACCATGTGGAGAACCTTGGTCACATAGACCAACAAGGTATCCTCCACCCCAATGTGCATCAGGATAACATGCAAGTTCCATTAGGTATGCCAATGCCATTTGTTCATCCACCACAACAACAAGGCCAAGTTCCATTGGGAATGCCAAGGCCAATCTATGCTCCACCACCTCCCATTATTCAAGGCAATCAATGTGCCCATGTTGCACCTCCAATTGCTAATCCACTTCTTGCTTTAAGAGATCACTATAGGCCTAATGAATATAATGCACCCACATGCATTCAATTGGCACCATTTAGAACACATCACTATGAGATCAAACCACAAACCATTCAAATGTTTCTTAACTATCATGGACTTCCAAGTGAAGAACCTTACAAGTATTTGGATGACTTTCTTGAAGTATGTTCCACCGTGAAATACACGGACATGCTGGAAGAGGTCTTAAGGCTTAAACTTTTTCCATTCACCCTTAAAGACAAGGCAAAATATTGGTTTAACAATCTTAGGCCTTTTTCAATAACTTTTTGTGCGGAAATGCAACAAGAGTTCTTGAAGAAATACTATACGGTTTCTAAGACCAATGCCATGAGAACCTCAATTCAAGAATTTTCACATGGGGATGGGGAAACATTTCATGAGGCATGGGAATGCTTTAATGAATTGCTTAGGAAGTGTCCACATCATGACATACCCAAATGGCAATTAGTTCAATATTTCTTTGAGAGCTTATCGGATAATTACAAGGGCATGGTTGATGCTTCCATGGGTGGCTCTTACATTGATAGGCATGCGGATGATGTGTGGCGTCTTTATGAGAGCATGAGTGAAAACTCTTTTCATAGAACATTATCATCAAAGAATGGTAGAAATTCCCAAGGTGGGAAGAGTGTTGGCTTACATCAAGTCGACCACTCTAATGAGATAGCCGCCGAGATGAAATCCTTATCTCAAAGGTTTAATCAATTCTTGATTAACCAAAACTCGGCAAACCAAGTATCTTCCTTTCCTAACCATTCTCATTATGTATCAAATGAATCTTGTATGACTTGTTCTAGTGTTCTTCATTCTACTTCCATTTGTCCCCATGGACATGTGCAAAATGAACTTAATGAACAAGTTAATGCAACTTTTGTGAACCAAGGAAGTAATCCTTATGGCAATCATTACAATGCTAGTTGGAGAAATCACCCGAATTTCTCTTGGAAAAACCAAGGGTAGGGCTCAAACCCTTCCCAAGGCGGTTTTCAAGGACAATACATTCCACCTCCAATGCAAAGCCAAGGTTCCCAAGGTTTTAGATCATCAAATCAATCACAAGGAAACCAATTTTCAAATTCTCATTTTCCAAATCAACCATCGTATTCCCAAGGAAGTGTTAGAAGTCCCGCTTTTGAAGAGAAAGTTTTGACTGCTTTGGGCACTTTGGAGGCCAACACACAATTACTTCATTCTCACTCTCAATCTATTGCTAAGCTAGAAACCCAAGTAGGGCAAATAGCTAGTACTTTAGATGTAAGAGAGAAGGGAAAAATGTCTATGAATGCCCCACCAAAGCAACAATGTGTTGTGGAAACCCATTCCTCATCGGAAGGGCACACAATAGAGCATGTCAATGTGGTGACTAGCTTGAGAAGTTGTAGGATTGTGGACAACCAAGTGAGTATGTCCAATGAAGAGAGTGAACCGGTGCAACCAAAAGTTGACACCCGTCCTGTTTTATATCATATTCCTCCTTCATTGCATGTGCATGACCATATAAATGAGAATGTGTTGAAAAGTGATTTTGAAAGGAAAGATTTGCAAAATGATTTGAAAACTTCTTGTGTTGAAGAGACTTTAAAGAAAATTTACGAAAAGGTTTTTGAACCAAATGCTCTATTTTCGGATGCCTTAAAAGGATCCATTTCAAATGACAAGCAAAAGGCCAAAATAAATGAAATCATGGAGGTGTTTAGGCAAGTGAAAGTCAATCTTCCACTTTTGGATGCAATCAAGCAAATTTCGGCTTATGCTAAATTCTTGAGAGACTTGTGCACCTAAAAGAGGAAGAATAAAAGCCAAGCACCTAGAAAAGTGGTCTTAACCAAGCAAGTAAGCTCAATTTTGCAGCATAACACTCTTCCAAAGTTTAAGGATCCCGGTTCACCTACTACTTCATGCATCATTGGTGATCATATCATTAATCGGGCTCTTCTTGACCTAGGAACAAGTGTTAACCTTCTTCCATACTCGGTATATGTCAAATTAGGCTTAGGAGACTTGAAACCGACGTCGGTAGTTTTGTAACTTGCTGACCGATTAATTAAAAAGCCTAGGGGTATCATTAAGGATGTCTTGATTAAAATTGATAAATTCTTCTTTCTCGTTGATTTCGTTGTCATTGACACGGAACCAGTCCCAAATCCTAAGAGCCAAATTCCCATTATCCTTGGCCATCCTTTCTTGGCAACCGCAAATGCCAACATTAATTGTAGGACGGGGATAATGAAGATCTCATTTGGCCATATGAAGGTAAATTTGAATATTTTCAATCCAACCCCTAACTCATTTGATAAGCATGAGGAGATTCATGTTGTAGAGAAATGGCCTCAAAAGTGATGGAATTGAGTTTTTGTGTGAGACCAAAGTTTCAAAAATTCCATCTTCAAACTTGAAACCAAAGAAAGTTATTTCAAAATCTTGTTTTGAAAGGGCGTGGAAGCCCAAAGATTGTCTTGACCGAGGACCGAAAATGTCTTTTGAGCTTAATCCAACAAGTTCCTTAAAGAACCATTTGTTGGGTGGAGTTCAAAACACTTATCATCCCATTGAGAAGGGGATGCATTATAAGATGTTTGATCCTGGCTAAAAGAGCCCAACGTCATGTTAGAGACGTTAAAGACTAGCACGACATTTCGTAGGGTGTCAAAACCCTATTCCTCCCTCATTTCTATCTTTAATTTCAATTATTGCGAAGTCTAGATACTTATTTTTGGTTCATACGCATTGTTAGGAGTTGTGATTAGGACTGCATGCACTTTTATGTTGAAATTGAGCAAATTGCATAAGTTCGAGCGATCTCCAAGGAAGATTCAATCGATCGAACTTCGACCTGCATCCAACACTTAGAAAATTTTCGATCTGCATCCACCTGCATCCAAATCACCTCTCTGTTCCATCGATCGAATTTGTTCTCAAATCGATCATAAGTCCTTAGATCGATCCAAACTTCAAGATCGATTGATCTTGAGCTCCAACACTTAGAAAATTTTTGAACCCAAAAACCTACATATTTTTGGCTCTCTGTCAGATCGATCGAACATTTTGTTCAGATCAATCTCTATTTTTCATCTCATTGCTTTGACTTTGTTTTGACTTTTTAATTTTAAAATTCCAAAAATATTTTTATTATTATTTATTTTATTTTATTTTCCAAAAATCCCAAAAAGATTTTATTTTATTTTAATTCATCAAAAATCCAAAAAATATTTTCAAATTTTTAATTTTTAGTTTTTAATTTTTTTTTAGTTTTTAATTTCAAAATTGTTTATTCAAAAAAAAAATTTCCAAAATTTTTTTCGTATTTTCAATTTTTAATTTTATTTTTAATTTTTCTATTTTCCAAAAATATTAAAAATTTCAAAAATACTTTGAGGAGAGATCATTTTAGTTCGATCGATCTAAGAGTTAGTTAGATCGATCTAAGATTTCAGTCAAATCGATCTGAGAGTTCAGTTTGATTGATCTGACTAGTCGGGAAATGTTTTTAAAAATGGAAACCGAGGGTTTATAGATCGATTCCAAAGATTGATCTAACCCCCTCTCAAACCCTAGGAGCTCGCCGTCACTGCACCTATTCACCTCTTCCATCTCCGGCAAATCTCCGGTGACCTCACCCTCATCTCGAATCACTTTCTCTCTTCGTAGCTTCGAGTTCGCATCTCACCCTTTCGCATCTCCACTTCTCTCTCGTCTTGGGTAAGATCTGAATCTTCCTTGTAGATTTAAGCTTCGTTATCATGTATACATGCCTTAAAATCTTATATCTATGTTGTTTTGATGATGAATCCGCCATTGATGAAGCTTGAACCACTGTGTATATATATGTATATATATGTATATATATTTTTGTATTTTTCATGATTTGTTTTGATTTTTGGGAGTATGGGCTTCATTAAGTGATTAAGATTGATGATTTGTTGTGTTGATGGGCCCACGACATTGTTTGTGAAGGCCCCGTGCCATCCACGTCACAGATCTGTGACTGTTCGTGTTTTTCGCACAGTCTGATCGATCAAATCTATTTTTCAGATTGATCTGGTGAGATCAATTAAACTTAGTTTCTTAGTTTCTTAGATCGATCATGTGAGATCGATCTCACATTTTTTTGTGATCGATCGAACTTCACAGATTTCATTTACACATCCCATGCATCGTATCTTGTGTTCATGCTATCTCATCTTTGCCCAATGCCTGTGATTTTTCATATTGGATGCATTTCATACTAATACTGCTTAGCATGCCTCACATCCTATCACCTGTATAGATTCATGTCTTTATCTATTTTGTTTATCATATTTGACATGCATGCTTCTATTTCGTACTTTAAAATTTCTTATTCGGGCACTAACTTCCATTGCAAGTTTTTCTTTTTCTTTTGCAGGTTATGACTCGATACAAGACTGTTGCCAAGAGGCAACACGGCCCACAGAGATGAGTCAGGCCCAGGACAGAGGAGCCAACAGAGCCCTCTCACAGACAGGAGGAGCCCATTGAGCCCACACCATCTCCATCTCCGCTAGCAGCTCTGCCAGTTAAGGAGTTAGACAAGCCATTACGTAGATATACACGCCTTGCAGTGGTACACGAGTCAGTCTTCGATGTCGACTTCTTCTCCAGATACGTTCTTACCCGATCCACATATGATGATATACTACGGAGAGGCCTTGCAGACATTCTTGCCCCTGTCACATACCCGGTGTACTCGAGGCTAGTACGGATGTTTTTCTAGAACCTCCGGCCTGCCCCGCGTAACACGGCGGAGCTGAGGACCTCTATTGATGGCTATCTGATTTCTATTACCGTGGACACATTATCCAGATCGTGCCATTGTCCACATGACTGCCCTCCAGAGTTACAGGAGACATATCCCAGGCTATACAGGCCTTCATACAAGGACATGGCAGTTCTTCTTACAGGTCACTACGCCGATGGCGAGACCTTCGCCACCCGTACATATTTGCCAGATGACTTGTGGTTCTTTGACTCAGTCTTGTTCCGTAACGTCATCATAGCCGGACACAAGATTTAGTGGAGGGGTGATTATTTGACAGCTCTGTATGTATTCTATACAGGGTGCTGGATTTCTATCCCTGCGCTTATCTGGAGCGTAATGAGGAAGCTCTATGATGACTTCATTAGCAAGGAGCGGCCCAAAAGGGCTAAGTTTCTCCCATTTAGCCACCTCATCACCCAGATCTTGCTAGACCAGCACTATCCTTTCCATCTACAGGAGCGCCCTGAGAGAGGATCCTCTTCTTTCAAGAAGAAAGATTGGGACAAGAGCTACAATGCTCTTATCAAGACTCTACAGGATGATGGAATAGAGGCGGTAGAGGAGCTAGAAGCTGAGGAGGCAACAGCAGTAGCAGGCCCGGCAGCGGATGATATACCTGTCGATCCGGCTGCTATACATATAGATATTGACTTGGAGCAGCCTACAGAGGATACAGAGCAGCACTCTCCAGTTGGGTCGCCCATTCACGCTGAGGAGCAGGCTCAGGATCAGTATTTTTCAGATCCAGTACCTGAGGCTCCAGCACAGACACCTGGCATTGGAGAACGTCTTCAGGCTTTTAAGGATGCAATAGTGGCTATCTGAGCAGACACTGCTGCTATCCGAGCTGATGCTATTACTTCTCGCGCTGATTTTGATGCATTCCGCACGGATGTCATGACTGCGTTTAGAGATTTATCCAGAGACATCCGCGAAGTATGCCCTGCTCATCCTACCTCTTCCTCCTCATCTCTCTATCTCTTTCTTCCTATTTTTTTATATCTATTTTTGCAGCCGTGATTGTCGGCTCTGATACTGGATGTACTGCACTTTATTTTATATATATATATTTTCTGTATGGATGTCATATTTTCATATTCTTATAGATATCTGTTTGACTCCATCAGGTACATCCTAGTGACTTCAGTGAGAGAAAGTACTGCCCAAAATTTTAAGGACCACCCTTTTACCTCTTTCTATTTTCAGTTGTTATCCCATTTACACTTGCATGTCCACTGTGCACTGTTATTATCCCTTTTGTTGTCTAATAAGTTTATCCAAGTGCCAAATTTCAGGACCACAGTTAATCCCAAGTTTTGGGGGGCTATGCCACCCACTTTGGATACTTCTGTCCCAGCCATTCTTTGCCTTAATTGCACTGGTATACTCTTTCCTTTTGTTCTCTTTGCACATTGAGGACATTGTGCCATTTAAGTTTGGGGGTAATGGTGCTTTGTAGTGTTTGTTTTTAAATTCAAAATTTTGAGCATAACTTGTGTATTTGTGAGTTTTCTATGATTGGTCAAAACTAGCTATGATTTTGATCTTTTGAGGACTATATTGCTTAAAATTTAAAAATTGCTTGACTTAAGGGTCCAATACTCCTTGTATGCCTTGTGGATGCCATTTAGGAGTAAATTTTTTGAAAGATTGATATCTTGCTTGCATTTGTGGTCCACATCATCCCAATTTTGTGATTGTTTTAAGATTCACTCTAGTATTCTACACTAGCATAGGTGCACACTAGCATTCATTTGTGGGGTACATGCTTTGTTGATTATTGAATTGGTTATATCCCAATTGAGCTAGTAGTGCATTAAAAGCTTTCATTTTTTATAAAGGTGGATAACAAACCCTTTTCATTGAGTAGCCGGGATTCTAGCCTCATTAAGCATTGAATTTCTTGCGCCGAAAGGTGGAGGGCCCAAACTCTAGGTTAATAATTGAACTTATTTATTCAATGAAAAATAAATAAATAAATAAATAAAAAGTTGTAAAAGCAATAAAAAAGTGAGGACGTCTCCCAAAAGGTGAGAAGTAGGAAATGATTAGATGGAGGTTGTTTTGATTTGTAGCCTAGTTGATTTGAGCTTGTAAGTCCATAGGGATGTTTGAACGCCTAATGCCCTAAAGTCATCTAGTTTGGGAGTCATTAACCTAACGCTCAACCTTATGAATCGCTAGAAAGCTTAAGAGATCAACACATTGCACCATGCTTCCATCTTTGATCCTATAAAAAAAAATAAAAAAATAAATAAATAAGAAAAAAAAAATCGAGTGAAAAGAATAAGCGCACTTAGATCAAAAAAAAGTTTTAATAAAAAGTCCATTTTTTATCTTGATGATTGGTACTAGATTTGTGTGCTAGTTTGAGGGTAAGGATGTGATTAATTCTTTAGTTGGCTAAGATAGCAACATATTTAATGCCGGTCCACTCAAAAAGGATTCTATGATCATTTTCTTATGATCATTTTCTTGATGTGTGGAGGACCATACATGCTTGCTTGATGTTGAGACTTTTGGAGATTGCTTAGAAATGTTTGAAAAAATGCATACTTGAAGTAGTTTTCTCCCAATGCTTGTTTGCAATATTAGTGCCTCTTTTGAAAGAATGAACTTAATGTTTGTGGGTATCATTTCTGGAAACCCTCACGAGACTTCACTCGTCCACTAGGGGTAACCTGGGGGTTTAAAAGGCTTATTGCATATGTTAAATGCAATCGTGTTCCCTATGAAAGTGGCGTTATCCATTCATTGTTTTCTAGTTCATAGTTGTATAGTTGTTCATTTCATTCCTTTACTTTCTAGTTCATACTAGCAATATTTAAGTTTGGGGGTGTGATGAGCTCTGAAAAGTGCGTATTTAAGCCCCTTAAGCTTAGGTATTCTAGAACCTTTATCTATCTTATTTTACCGTTTTGTATTGATTTCGTGTTATTTCCATTTTCAGGTACTTATCCCCGAAATGAGCTAACTCAGCCAAATAAGAGCATAATGGAAGCAATTCTGGGATGAATCAAAGAAATGAAGTAAACGGTGGAATTTCAGCAACTTCGATCGATCTCAAGAAAAGTTCGATCGATCCAACTTCCTTCTCTGATCGATCGAACATTCTTTTCCTTATCCAAATGATTGATCTTATCCACACTACAAGAAAAAAGGGCTTCTACGAGGGGCCAAAAACACCGTGGAAACCTATTCACGGTGCATTCTAGGCACTCGTGTACGAGGGTTCCGTAAATACTCAATTTTTTTTACGGGAAAAAATCTACCTCGTAGAAAAACGAATAGATACGCCGTAGAAAATAGTTTCATTTATAAATATTAAATTTTATTTAATTAACCTACGAGGTGCCGAGGCATGCCGTAAAAAAGGTTTCTACGGCAAATTGTAACTACCCATAGAAAACTCACGAGACACCATCGCCTCCTATAGAAAAGTTTTTTACGGCGAAGTATAACTACCTGTAATAATCTCACGAGGTACCCACGGCTGCCGTAGAAAAGTTTTCTATGGCAAGTTGTAACTACCCGTAAATAATCTGACGAGGTACAGAAGCATGCCGTAGAAAAGTTTTCTAAGGCGAATTTTAACTACCGTAAATAATCTCACGAGGTATTGAATCATGCCATTGAAAACTTTTCTACGGTAAATTTTAGGTACCCGTAAATAATATAAACCAATCTCATGACTTGCCATATATGCTGTAGAAAAGTTATTTAAAGAGGATTTTCACTTATTTACGGTATTTCAAGCTCCCCGTAAATAAAATATATATATATATATATTTATAAATAATGCACCCTTAATTAATTCCTGTTAATCATCCACTACCTATAATTCACATCACTTTCAGCTATAATTCATTTCAATTCAAAAAATATACATATCCTATTAAAGATATCAAAAGAGTTGAAACATTTTTACAATTCATTATTTATCAATGTTCCAAAACAGAAAGTACATCCATTTGTCAAGAAAATCATTAATTTCTTAACACTTTTGTTGAAAAATTGATAAACCTTCTAGCACTTGAGTTTCAATCTGCACTTGTCAAAAAACTACCTCACTATACAAAATCTAAGGAAGTAGCTGCAAAATCCAAGGAAGCAGCTGCATCACACAAGTCTCAAATTCAGAATACTAATAAAAAAGGGAAATAACAAGATTATCATTTATGAATCAAATACAAACATTTTGATAAGAATTTTTTTCTTAGATCTACTTTTATATTTGAAGCAGATAATTTTCCTTAATTGAATACTAGATTTTTGCAAGGATGTATGAGAACAGACAATATCATAATATCTTTATATTCATGAACACTACAATATCATAATATGTAGTCTCTTTATCTCATGATTATGAGCAAATCTGAAACATTCTGAAACAAATCGGAAACATTATAGGTTTTTGGTGCAACGATTATGAGCAAATCTAAAAATTTGAATACAAGTCAAGTCTTATATATATATATATATAATATATATATATATATTATCTCAGTTTATTGCTAGTTTAATTTATGTATGTTTTCTTTTCATGTTCTATTTTAATAATTTTTTAGATTTTCCGTTTTTGGGTTGCAGTAGGATTTATGGGTCATATTTTGGTCCAAATTATTGTAATGAACCTTTGTTCATGGTTTTTAGTTGGTCTATATTAGTTTAATTAGTCAAAGTTTATATGTTTTTATTTATTTATTTTCCCTAAGTAAAGTTCTCAAGTTTCTAAATAAGACTCCAAATCTTATAGCTATGAGTGCTTCAATTAAGTAGAGAACATCTTTTACAGGAATTTTCCAACAAACCTTAAGTGTGATGGTTATGGAAATCTAGGGTGATCGTTCTACTCTATTGGTCCCTAATATGCTTATCTTGAGGTTTGCTCTTTTAATGACAAAATGCATGTTTAAAGGGCCAAATGCAATTTGATCATGGTTTATTGACATGTTGGGGTTTGGTCAAGTGTTGTTTGCCACATCTTGGAGGTTTACTAATTGAATTACAAACTGATGAGTTTCAAGGAAGTCATTGCAGCCCTTATAAGTTAAAGAATTCCGTGACAACACACTTAATTGGCCTACAGCCTTTATAAGGGCATTTTTGTCATTATACACATCATTATATTCATATTATATATGCTTGTAGAGCTACAATGTTCAGCTGAGCTCGAATTATTCATATACCAAACAAATCAAATGTGACAGTAGTTCTTTTGTTGGTATGTAAAAAGGGGAATCTGCGGGGGCAGTTTTATAATTCTGTGTAGCTACAAATGCTGACTTGTGCACAGTGGTCCTGCTAATATTAGCTGATGACAGAATGGCATTTATTGGCCTCATGGTTACACTACATTGTATATACACATTTACACACTTATGTGTATTAAATATTTGTCAAAGCTACTAAAAAGGTGTGTTCTTCAGCTGAAATATACAAGGATATGGTAGTTTTTTCTCACACTAAAATAGTAGGCCTACTACCTCACTGTGATAGGTGGAATGTAGCTCTGTCTTATTCATATTAGGGTTGACAGTGTAAGGCCTATAAAAAGACTATTATAACAATTGAAAAAGTGTGCCTCAATGTGAAAAATCCTAGAGAAATACATCATAAGAGTGTCTCGAGCGATATAATGAAATGAAGGTTTTCTGAGCTAGTAATTATGAATTTGAGCTGAATGTAACCTTAAAAATCAGTGAGTAAGAGTTGATTCATTAAAGATGAAGTGGAAAGGCTGAATGGTGCAGATTTTCTGGTCTAAAGAGAGTTTAAGATGGTCAAATGGTGCTGTGAGCATTTCTGGATCAAGCACAAGGATTGAACAAGTTTGTCTAGCTGATATACATCAGTTGAAAGTGTCAGAACCTCCATACTGAAGCTGGTATTAAATTTCATCCCTTAAACCTCCAGTTTTGGTTAATTTTCTGGTTTAGCTTTTTAATTTGAGTACAAAGTGATTATACCTTGTTGTGAGTTACATGTTAATCATTTTAGCAATTTTTTATTATGGATTAAAGGCTATTCAAACTCAGAATTAATCAAAAATATGGTCTTGTTGAAGAATGGTCTTGTAAACCTAATCTGTTAAGGTTTAAGGCTTGGAAATTGAGAATTGAACTGTGGAAATTGAATACCATGCTATTCTTGATGTTATTTCTATACAAGCATGTGTATTATCATGGAAAATGACTGAGGGTCTCAAGTACAAGTCACTAGAGTTGTGAATTTACAATTCAGTCCCTTAGAGCTGTATTTCTGCAGAAACTAACTAGTAGCAATTTTTGGGGCTGAGTTTCATACATTTATTGATGTTCTTAACCTCCGAGCTTTTGTGAAAAGATGAACCAAGTGTATGAGAACATTATCTAAGCCGAAGACCTTCAAGAATTCCATTTATACCTGATAAGCGCTGAATATTACATATTCAAGCGCCCTTTCTTGCATTAGTTAAGTCTGTTAATGGAATATAATTTACAGTTTTAATTCATTTTTGCACTTTTGTCTTGTTTCAGGTCGGTCTCCCTGAATTTGATCAAACAAGTGGATTCGGCATCAATTGTGTTGAAATACATGCGCTGTGCCGGGGAGTCATCTTTTGGACCTGACTACTTCTGTTGTCGTTTTGTGAAGTCATGATTGAGTGTTCGTCGTGGAAGTGCGTCCACGGTCTGGCTTGAAGAAGGTTTGCAAGAAGCCTTGATAATGTTGCAAAGGCAAGCTCCTGCAGGCGCCCGCCACGCCACCGCGGGCGCCCGCCGAACCCCTCAACTCTCTGGCCTCTTTGGCGGTGCCTTGCACAGTGACCGTCGAAGTCCCGCGGGCACCCGCCAAACATGCCAGTACCTTCCTCGAATTCGCAAGCTGCCGCAGGCACCCGCCGGCATCTTGCGGGGGCCCGCCAACCTGCAGAAGGCAGTTCAACTGCTCCTATTTTTTAGTATTTTTGTCTCCTTATCTTCATTTTGTGTGGCTTAGCTTGATGCAGAGGGGGGAGCTCGGGATTTGGGGGGTATGGTGATTAGGTTTTGGTTGGAATAAAGGGAGAACTCATATGTTGGATCTCATATCTCAAGTTTTAGAGGAGGCTAAGTGCTAGAGAGGAAAAGAAGTGTTCTTTTAATTATGGGTAACTAACTCCCTATTTAGGGAGGTGATGAAGCTCCATCTTGTAAACATTGCTCTATTTTGATTTATATTTGGGGATTAATGTATATGTGTGATCTTTCCATGAACTAAAGCAATTTATGTTATGTAAAGAACTCCAATGCTTATAAATGATCATTTTGGGTTAACTATCTTGTTTTAGATTTTTTTCTCTCATGATTATATTGCTACATTTTCATAGTGACAATGGGGATGAGTTCATGGAAGTGGTTTTATTGGCATGATATTTAGGAAGTTTAATAATCTATTGCTTAGGTTCTTCCTTTGATAGGTTATTCTTGATTTCTATTTCATGTACTTTTATTATGAAATTAAGGGCTTGATAATCTTTGACTTAGTAAGCATGTCTAAGGTTGCATCTTAGTTTAGGTAACTAAAACATGTAATGCTTTGATAGGTTATTCTTGCCTATTGATTTTATAATTTTCTTGAAGGTAATAGAGGTACTTTATGTTGTTATATTCTATGGTCATTTATATATGTTATTTCCCTAAAGTAAATCATGCCCTAGCATGCTTATTGATAGGTAATGGATTCACATCCCTAACTCCCATCTTTTATTATTTTTGTCTCGTTCTCATTCTCAATTTATACACATTTTAATTCCTACTTTTAGTGACAACCTAACAAATCCTCTATAAACCCCTTTATCATTCTAAAAGATGAGTTACTTAGGTTGCCATAAACTAGCAGTCCCAGTGGTTTGACTTACCCGACCAATAGCCCTATTTTATAATGATTTGTGCTATTACAAAACGGGTTGATTTATAATTACAATCGATCTGTCGATCAATTTTTGGCGCCATTGCCAGGGATTGCAAATGGTTTAGCAACCGAAGTTCTAGGGTTAACTTTGGTTTGATTGTTAATAACGTGATTTGTGAATATTTCTTGTGTGGTTTTGGCTGTCTTTGTGTCTTAAGTTGTTTGTGAGATTCTAGGGACTTAAAGCTTGCTGGGAGAACGCTAGCAAATTTGTAAGTGTAGAGGACTCCAGGTAAGTTTCTTGACCTTCTAGTTTCGAAATTGTTAATATTATGCATGTGTTAAAATTAGCGATAATTAAGTTGTGAAGCCCTTGTCGAGGCTATTTTCTTGTTATTTTCAATTGCAAAGCATCAGTCCTTGTCATGGCCATTTAATTCCTGTCTTGATAATTAAGGAGAAAGGAAACATCATATGTGGAATTGATGGTGTTGAATTGTTGTAATGATTGTGTTGTGAGTTGTTGATGTTTGGCCGTCGATCACTTTCCTTACCAACTCTTGACTCACCAGTGATATAAATTCACTTGAAAGAACTCTTAGACGAAACCTTAGGGAATCTTCTAGCATAAGAGAACTTGAAACTGAATTTAACGCAATGGCTGAAAATGCAGGAAATGTCAAGAATGAGGGAATTAATAATGATAGGGCCGAAATTTCAAATGTAGAGCCAATAACTCTCAGAGACCATTTCATCCCTACCACCTTTGCTTCACCCTCATGCATAGTGATGCCAAACATCGATGTGGCTCAATATGAGATCAAATCTAGTACCATTCAAATGCTTCTATCCTTCCATGGTTTTGATAATGAAGATCTATATAAGCATCTTGATGAGTTCCTTGAGATCTGTTCGACCATCAGGTTGCGAGGTTTCCCTAAAAATGCACTCCATTTGAATCTTTTCCCATTTTCCTTAAAAGATAGGGCAAAGTATTGGTTAAACTCCCTTGTTGCAAATTCCATCACTTCTTGGGCTCAATTGCAGTAAGAATTCCTCAAGAAGTACTATCCGGTGAGTAAAACCAACCAAATGAGCCGTTCCATTCTTAGCTTTTCTTAAATTGATAGAGAACAACTCCATGAGACTTGGGAAAGGTTACAAGACCTCCTTAGGAAATGTCCGCATCATCTAATTCCAAAATAGCAATTGGTGCAAGCTTCTATGCTGGTTTAACCGAACCACATAGATTCATGGTTGACTCATCATGTGGAGGAATGTTCATGTCAAAGAATGCGGATGAGGCTTGGACCCTACTTGAGAATTTAAGTGAGAATTCATTACAACATAATTCTCGTAGGGCCCCGACCTCAACTAATGCAAAGAACCCCACTATGTGTCAACCAAAATCAATAAGGGAAGAATTATCTCAAATGGACGCCATAGCTCACAAATTCTATCAATTGATGGCACCACATCTCTCCCCGTCATTGTCCCAAAATTCCACGAGTATGGTATGTGCATCGTGTACAAGCCCATTCCATCTCTCGGAAGATTGCCCCACACCGGAACAATTTCCCAATCCAAATCAAGAGCAAGCAAATGCTATGTTCTCAAGGCCCAGAAATAATCCATATTCTAACACCTATAATCCGGGTTGGAGAGATCATCCGAATTTTTGGTGGTGGCAACAAGCCCCACAAAATTCTCAATTTCAAACTCAAGGGCATCAAAATCAGCCCTCTTCTCAATTTCAAAATAGGTAATTTCCAGCCTCTTCGAGTTACCGTCCTCCGTATAATCCAAATGTCTCTAATCAACCTCCCAAGTTCCCAAAGGATGAGATTATGGCTGCAAATAAACAAATGATGGAATCTCTTAATCAACAAATGATGGAATCCAACAAGCAACTCTTGTCATCTTTGCAGCCCACTCTCCAAATGGTTCATTCTCATACTCAGTCCATAGCTAAAATTGAAAATCAAGTGGGGCAAATAGCCACTTCAATGAACCAGCTCCTTCAAAGAGATAAAGGAAACTTCCCACTCAACATTTTGAGAATCCAAGAGGAATTCATGTGATTGATGAAACTCCTCCTCCGAGTGGGCCAATTCATGAACAAGTCTAAGCAATCACCACCCTTAGGAGTGGTCGAGTTGTTGACAACAAGGTTGATGGAAACAAAGATGAGAAAAATTCTCCTTTGAAAAATCCAAATACTAGCTCTTCTAATCCAAATCCTACTCATAAAAATCCCAAGCTTGTCACCCCAAATGTGGAAACTTCTTATGAGCCAAAAGCTCTGTTTCCTCAACGTCTCCAAGAGTCGACACATATTGGGAATAAGAATTGTAAAATTCAAGACATGTGGGAAGTTTTCAAGCAAGTGAAGATCAACTTGCCTCTCTTGGATGCTATAAAGCAAATCCCTCCCTATGCAAAATTTCTCAAGGATTTGTGCACTCAAAAGCGCACTTCCAGAAATCATTTGCCAAAGAAAGTAAGGTTAACTGAAAATGTGAGTGCAATCATTCAACACAGTGCTCCTCCAAAATATAAGGATCTGGGTGCCCCAACTATCTCGTGTGTCATTGGTGACAACAAGATAGAAAGGGCCCTCCTTGACTTAGAAGCTAATGTAAATTTGATTCCATACTCAGTTTACTTACAGCTTGGGTTGGGAGATCTAAAGCCAACCTCCCGTGGTCTTGCAACTTGCCGATAGATCGATTAAGCACCCACGAGGCATTCTTGAGGATGTCATTATCAAAGTGGACAAATTCTACTTCCCAGTAGACTTTGTGGTTCTTTACATGGAATCGGTCTATGACCCAAAGAAGCACATTCCCGTGATCCTCGGTAGGCCATTTTTAGCTACGGCTAACGCTTCAATTAATTGCTGAACTGGGGTGATGGACATTGCCTTTGGCAATATACAAGTTAAACTCCACATCTTCCATGCAACTCAACATCTTCCGATGAGGATGATTGTTTTCTTATCAATGTGGTTGATGAAGTGGTCGAAGAATCTCTCCCCTTCATTCTAAGCAAAGATCCTTTGGAAACTTGCATGTCTCACTTTGACTTCTCAAACTTTGATATTGACCAATCAATCCAAGAAGTAAACTCCTTGCTTGACATTAATGCTATCATGGATACTCCTCCTTGGAAAATCCCAAAAGAACCGCTTCCTCAACTTTCTTCTACTCCTCCGGTCCCTTTCTTGAAGTCTCCACCATAATTTGAGCTAAAGGCGCTCCCGGCTCACCTCAAGTATGTGTTTCTTGGTGTAAATCAAACTCTTCCAGTCATTATTGCTTCTAACCTTTTAAAGGATCAAAAAACTAGCCTTTTAGCAGTGCTACAAGAGCATAAAGAAGCTATTGGTTGAGCAGTGGCTGATTTAAAAGGAATTGACCCCTTTATTTGTATGCATCGCATTCATATGGAGGAGGACGCGAAGCCTTCTATAGAGGTCCAGCGCCGGTTGAATCCTAATATGAGGGAAGTGGTCATGAAAGAGGTGATCAAATTGCTAGATGCAGGAATCATCTACCCCATCTCTGATAGCAAGTGGGTAAGCCCCACTCAAGTTGTCCCCAAGAAATCCAGCCTCACCGTTGTTAAAAATTCAACGGGTGAGCTCGTACCACAACGCACCACCACCGGGTGGCGTGTGTGCATTGACTACCGGAAACTTAACTCTACTACTAGGAAAGATCATTTTCCACTTCCATTCATTGATCAAATCCTAGAAAGGCTAGCCAGCCAAAGCTACTATTGTTTTCTCGATGGTTATTCCGGCTATAACCAAGTGTCAATCTCCCCCCAAGATCAAGAGAAAACAACTTTCACGTGTCCCTTTAGAACTTTTGCCTATCGACTCATGCCTTTTGGGCTATCTAATGCATCGACAACATTTCAAAGATGCATGATGTCCATATTTTCTGATATGGTTGAAACGTTCTTGGAAGTTTTCATGGATGATTTTTCTGTCTTTGGATCCTCCTTTGACTCGTGTCTCCAAAATCTATCTCTTCTACTTCAAAGGTGCAAGGAAACAAATCTCATTCTAAGTTAGGAGAAAAGTCACTTTATGGTCTAAGAAGGCATCATTTTAGGACATGTCATTTCAAAAAGGGGAATTGAGGTTGACAAAGCCAAAGTGGAGTTAATCTCTAATCTTCCTCTTCTGAATTCCATCCGTCAAATCCGTTCCTTCCTTGGCCATGCCGGATTCTATTGTCGCTTTATCAAAGATTTTAGCAAAACCTCTCGGCCCTTGTGCAATCTTCTCGCCAAGGATGCTCCATTCAATTTTGATGAAGCTTGCATGGAAGCTTTCATTAAACTTCGTACTCTTCTTGTAACACCCCCACATTTTCCACGCATAAGTTGATCAGGCTTATACACGAAAAACGAGGGATATCAAAAACAATTGGCAATATACAAGCATGGAATACAAAATGATGATAATAAAAGAATTTAGACAGGAAAGGAACACTAAATAATACAACATCCATCCATCCTTTATTTAATACAGTACTCCATTATAACTTGGAAATCCTATGTCAAGGATCCCTAAATATAAACCTGAGAGTTCAACGTCAAAAGTAAATAAAAACTGAAACTGAAGTAATACATAAAACTTCTACCCTGAACTGGATCGTAAGAGTTGATGAGTTCGGATGGTGGTCCCTCACTGCTAACCTCAACCTTGGAACGGGTACTGACCATATCCTGAAATAACAACAATGGTGGGTCAACCCCACGAGCAAGTCCTCTCTACTATGACCCAAATCAGAGAATCAAATAAATTAATCATTATGAATCGGATGAGTACTATATCTGTATACATCCTAAGGGAACTACCCAATGTATAATATGACCTCAACCAGAATAGACGGTGATCACTTAGACTCACACTAGGTGGTTAGGTGTCTCCTTTCCCTACCCGGGAAATCAGCTATTATACATGGTGCACGGTACTGACAACACAGACTGTAAAGACTAAACAGTAGTAACACATCTCAATGTACTAATGAGTTACTGAGCATAACAATTAGGCAATACATGCCAATAATAATACTAAATATACTGAGTATGTCAATTAGGCAACACATACCAATAATATTAAACCACATACCCCGACAGCCACACATCTGTCTATAGCAATGAATGCATAAGGTATAAATGAGTCTAAACTTATTAGCCAGCTCACATGGTTCTATATGGCAACACATCCATATAATATAAATGTGACATAATTAAGCAGTCCATTTATTTCCTGAAATGCACACAGCATAATAATCATGGTTTATATATCATTTAACAGTATAAACATCCCATAAGATATCATGGATAATTTATATGACTAAAACCATGGCATTATTTAATTTAACAGTAATGTTTGATACTATTGAATAAACTAATAGCACTATTTATATTTCACAATGCCGTTAAATAAATCACATTCATATCCGTACGGTAAACGAGCCAATAAATGCTTAAAAAAAGATTAATCGGCCATAAGAATAATTAACGGGTAATAAAATAATAATTTCGTAGCCCGTCAAACCCGTAAATACCAACACAGGCCCTAAAAATCAAAGTTTAAGGTTCTGAAATTCACAAAAATGGCCCTAGGGGTAGTCTGGTAATTTCCAGCAGCTGAAAGGGCCCTTCACACGCCCCCACACGCCGCCCTAAGCTTCCCCTTGCGCAGCCCAACCTTCCCCACTCTCCCACGCGCATCTGGCATCAGCCACGCGCGCGCACGCGCTCCCACGCGCGCACCATGGCTTCTTGTAAACGTGTCACTTCTTGGTTGGTTGGCTGCATCCGAACTCTGTACTCGCGTCACACCGGATCAATCTTAATGAGCCTAATTAATCCTACGGCCGATGATTCGCGCGCACCATCATATGGTGTTCCGCGCTACGCCGTATTAATCTAAGGATCCACAACCCATCTAACGGCTGCTGATCCATGCGCATGCTTGTTACAATACATCGCAACACACCAGATAACTCTGGTCACCTTCCTCACTGCCGGTGGCCGGAAACCTCGCCGGAGGCTCGCCGGAAATTGCAGAAAATGCCCGAAAAATTCCTAAAAATTCTAAAAAAAATCCCTAACACCTGAAGGAATTATTTTTAGCTATTTTGAATTTCATAGGATAATAACTAATTATATACCATCCTAAATAATTAAAAATTCATTAATTTAATAAACTAAAAAAAATAATCATTTATTAAAATCTAAGCATGCTCTCAATGCTCCATCATAATCTAAATAATTTAAACAATTAATTTATGGATTCAAAGGGGAAAAATAGATAATAACTTGCCTTTAGGATTTAAAATAAATCCGCCAATTGCGCGTAGTCGGGTAAAATCGCCTACACCGGTCCAAACTTCTTTCTCTCACCTTTCTTCTCTTTCTTTCCTCTAACAATAACTCTCTACTATTTTAATTTGTTTCTAACTTACCTTCTCATCAAACTAACTAATATTTATACAAATTAAAATAATATAAATATTACAAATATCTACTTTTACATTTAACTAACCACATTCCCAACCATATGGCTTCAAGTCTACCCATAAACATTAATGAAATCCTATCCAAATCTCTAATTTCATCATGACTTATGATTTAATACTATTATTATTATTACAACTATTAATATTCTTATTACTATTATTATTATTATTATTATTATTTTTATAAGAATACATTACAATCATAATCATACTTTACAATATAAATATAATACTTTAATTAACTAATATTGCTTAATATAAACCTTACCAATAAAAATATAAAATAAGAATACATGCACACTTAAATGAATAAATTTACTACTTTAACATACACAATTAATTCACATGCACAATTAAATGAACTTAATATAATAATGTAGCATGCACAATAATAGGTAAAGAAATCTACACATAAATGAATTTAAATAAACTAAGCTCTTTAATTAAATATGGGGTATTACATTCTCCCCCCCTAATAAAGGAATTTCGTCCCCGAAATTCACTAAATACCTGTATTAAAGAGCTCTGAATACTTGGCATGGATAATATCTTCCCGTTCCCAAGTAGACTCTGTAGCACTATGATGACTCCACTGTACACGTACTAATGGAATAGTCTTCGTGCGCAGTATCTGATTCCTATGATCGAGAATACAGTAAGGTTGTTCCAAATAGGTTGCATCGGGTTGCAACTCAATCTCACCCACATCAATGTGTTGATATCGATCTTCTTCCCGTAGAAATTTTTGCAGCATAGATACATGAAAAACATTATGTACCCTATGAAGATTATCTGGTAGAGCCAGACGATAAGCTACTGCCCCAATCCGATCTGTAATCATAAAAGGACCCACAAAACGAGGCGATAACTTACCCTTGGACCCAAACCGCATTACTCCCTTCATGGGAGAAACCTTAAGCAAAACCTGATCACCAACCTTAAACTCCAAAACACGAGTTCGACGGTCAGCATAACTTTTCTGTCTGCTTTGAGCTGTACGCATCCGATCCCTAATGATAGCGATCTTTTCTGACGTGTCCTTAATAAATTCAGGACCTAAAAAGCTGTTCTCACCAACTCCAAGCCAACAGACAGGAGACCTAAACGGTCTACCGTACAAAGCCTCAAATGGTGCCATGCCAATAGTTTTCTGATAACTATTGTTATAAGCAAACTCTGACAGCGGCAAATATTCCTCCCAATTGCCCTTAAAATCAAGAACACATGCCCGCAACATGTCTTCTAAAATCTGATTAACTCGCTTAGTCTGTCCATCTGTTTGAGGATGATAAACAGTGCTAAGATAAAGTTCTGTACCCAAAGCCTACTGAAAGCTCCTCCAAAATCCTGATACAAACTTTGGATCTCTATCTGATACGATGGACAATGGTACGCCATGAAGTTTCACCATTTCTGTAATATAAAGCTTAGCATACTGTTCTGACGTAAAGTTTGAACGAACAGGCAGAAAATGAGCGGACTTGGTCAATCTATCAACAATGACCCAAATAGAGTTGTGATTATGATGTGAAGTAGGTAATCCCTCTATGAAGTCCATGGAAATACTCTCCCATTTCCACTATGGTATGGGAAGTGGCTGTAACGATCCTGGCGGTCTCTGATGATCAATCTTAATCATCTGACAGGTGCTACATTTAGAGACAAAGATAGCTATATCTCTCTTCATGTCGGCCTACCAAAACTGGCGTTTCATGTCCTGATACATCTTGTCTCCCCCTGGATGTACAGAGAACTGAGAAGTGTGTGTCTCTCTCATCACAACATTTCTCAAATTGTCAGCTGAAGGCACAATTAAACATCCCTTGTACCTCAATCCTCCATCAGTCCCTATAGAATAAAAAGGAACATCTCCGGAGGCTAACTCTGAAACTCGTTCAATACACTGTTGATCTGAGAGTTGCGCTTTGAATGACCTGATGAATGATAGAAGGAGTTACTACCACACATACCATAAAAGCGTCTGCTAACTCATCAACAGTCTTCAAAGCATCCCACTCTGTTGCAAACAAAGTTGAAAGGCTGACATAGGGTCGGCGGCTGAGTGCGTCTGCTACAACATTCGCTTTTCCTGGATGATACTGAATAGAGAAATGATAGTTTTTCACGAAGTCCAACCATCTGCGCTGTCTCATATTCAGTTCCCTCTGTGTGAACAAATACTGTAGACTCTTATGATCACTAAACAATCAAAAAGTCTCCCCCAAAAGATAATGCCTCCAAATACGCAAGGCAAAAACCACTACTGCGAGCTCTAGATCGTGAGTCGGGTAATTAAGCTCATGAGGCTTAAGCTTCCTGGACCCATAAGAAACTGGTCGCTCTTCTTGCATCAACACACAACCCAAACCCTTCAGAGAAGCGTCGGTAAATACTAAATACTCGATTCCACTCTGAGGTGTGGCTAAGACAGGTGCAGAAGTTAACTTACTCTTCAATTCAGCAAAAGTAGTCTGACAAGAATCATCCCATACAAATGGTACATTCTTCTTAGTCAGATGAGTAAGTGGACCCGCAATTTTGGAAAATCCCTGGATGAACCTGCGATAATACCCCGCCAATCCCAAAAAACTGCGAATCTCTATCGGTGAGGTAGGCTGTCCCCAGTCCATAACGGCCGCAACCTTGGCTTGATCTACTGCTAACCCTTCTTTTGACACTACATGACCCAGAAATTTGACCTCTTTCTGCCAAAATTCACACTTCTCAAACTTCGCAAACAACTGATGTTCTCGAAGCGTCTGCAACACTGTGCGTAAATGTCTGGCATGGTCCTTCTCCGACTTAGAGTAAACTAGAATATCATCAATGAAAACAATGACAAACTGATCTAAGTATTCTCTGAATACCCTGTTCATCAAGTCCATAAAGACAGCTGGAGCGTTCGTTAAACCGAAAGGCATAACACGAAACTCATAAGATCCGTACCTTGTAAGAAATGCTGTCTTTGGAACATCTTGTTCTCTGACTCGTAGCTGATGATAACCAGACCTCAAATCGATCTTTGAGAAGTAAGTAGCTCCCTTCAACTGATCAAACAGGTCATCAATTCTGGGCAACGGGTACTTGTTGCGAATAGTGACCTTGTTCAGTCCTTTGTAATCAATACAAAGACGAAGAGATCCATCCTTCTTCTTGACAAACAGTACTGGTGCTCCCCATGGTGAAGTACTCCTGCGAATAAATCCCTGGTTGAGCAACTGCTGAATTTGATCTTTCAACTCTCGCATCTCCACTGGTGCCATTCTGTACGGCGCCTTAGCAATAGGCGTAGTGCCTGGAGCTAAATCAATGACGAAGTCTATCTCTCAACTCGGTGGCAAGCCTGGAATTTCCTGGAATACATCCTGGAGTTCCTGTACTATCGGGATACTATCAAGAGATACCGCAGTCGCTTCCTGTGAGTCCTCCTCAAGAACAAATAAATAAGTGCTAGGCCCTCTATCAGGTTGTGGTACAACAAGAAGATACATCTCCTGTCCTGGTATAGCAAATACAATAGACTTTTCGTAACAGTTAACCTGAGCATGGTACTGAGATAACCAGTCCATCCCAAGTATAACATCATACGAATGCATATCTAACACTAACAAATTTGCAAGAAATCGAAGCCGGCCCATATCTATAAGGATATCACCACTACACTCTCGTAAAATTACGCCAACTCCCAATGGTGTATAAATATTGAGAGGTTGGTCACATAACTGAGTCGTCATACCAGATAAGATAACAAAAGATCTAGACACAAAAGAATGTGATGCACTAGTGTCAAACAGTATACGAGCAGTTCTACCATGTATAGAAAACATACCCTCAATAGCTTGAGGAGCCTGCGCATTATGTGGCATGAAGTTATAAACTCTGCCATGATGCAACTGCTGTGGAGGTTGTCCCGAAGGAAATGGTGGTGCTAGAAGTGCCGGAAAATTCTGAACTTGCCCACGTGGCATCGGTGGGGCCGGTAGAGGTAATGGCTAATTAGGTCTCGGCTGCCCATACTGTCCCTGCTTAGCTTTGGGACACATCTTGGCCGGATGCCCAATCTCTCTACAGTGATAACAATGTCTTGTAAAAGGACCTGCCTGCCTCCTCTGTTGACTTCCCGAACACTGTTCCTGTCCGGTCTGAGGTACCCCACCTTGTCTACCCTGATTAGGGACTGCATCCCTCTGCACATCTGGGTTTCCTTTGTTTTTCTTCCAAGGTTGATACCCTTGAAATCTGCCCCAATCATTGGACTTGGTACCACTGCTACTTCCTTTCTCCACTGTCTAGTAGTCTCGGTTAGCCTGCTTATCTCCTTTGGATTTTCGGTAATCACTCCTCATCTGGCAGTGTTGTAAAGCGGCATTAACCACCTGGATGTAAGTAGTATATGCAGGACTACCTATGATCACCACTTTAATCGGCCATATCAAACCCTTCACAAAGCGGTCTCTCTTCTTTTCTTCCGTATTGACCTCCTCTGGTGCAAATAATGACAAATTAATGAACTTCTGTTCATACTCAGCCACAGTCATATCCTCGTGTTGCAGATCCAGAAATTCAGTCTTCATCGCTGATCTTACTGACATAGGAAAATACTTGTCATCAAAGCGAGTCTGAAATTCAGCATAAGTCAATCTGGTCCTCTCTTCGACAGTAGTAATAGACTCCCACCACTGCAATGCATTGCCTATCAGCATAAACGTAGCTAGCATTTGTTTCTGCACTTCGGTATAGATTACCATCCGAAGATGACGCTCGCTCTCCTGTTTCCACTGATATACTAACAAGACATCTGTGGACCCCGCAAACAATGGTGGATTCCCTCTGATAAACGAGTGACGAGTTTTGTCCTATGACATTAGCTGTGCCACTGGTTCAGGAACAGGTACTATCGGAGGAGGTTGCTGGTTTCATAGAGCAGATGCTACTCCTGCTGCTACAGCTCGTGCAATAATATCAGCAACTTGAGGGGAAAATTCCTGATTCTCATTTTGAGTTGGGGAAATACTGCGATGACGGTTCGCATTCCTTGTCCCACGCCGAGACATCCTTCTTTTGGATTCAGAAAAATCTAACGTCAGTACATTCTAATGGACCGACTAAAAGAATACAAAGAACCCTAATACTTAGGCTCTAATTATCAGAATACACAACGCGGAAGTATAGTAATCACAGATCCCTAAGACACTCGAACCTGGAATGCTCTGATACCAATTGTAACACCCCCACATTTTCCATGCATAAGTTGATCAGGCTTATACACGAAAAATGAGGGATATCAAAAACAATTGGCAATACACAAGCATGAAATACAAAATGATGATAATAAAAGAATTTAGACAGGAAAGGAACACTAAATAATACAACATGCATCCATCCTTTATTTAATATAGTACCCCATTACAACTTGGAAATCCTATGTCAAGGATCCCTAAATATAAACCTGAGAGTTCAACGTCAAAAGTAAATAAAAACTGAAACTGAAGTAATACATAAAACTTCTACCATGAACTGGATCGTAAGAGTAGATGAGTTCGGATGGTGGTCCCTCACTGCTAACCTCAACCTTGGAACGGGTACTGACCGTATCCTAAAATAACAACAATGGTGGGTCAACCCCACGAGCAAGTCCTCTCTACTATGACCCAAATCAAAGAATCAAATAAATTAATCATTATGAATCGGATGAGTACTATATCTGTATACATCCTAAGGGAACTACCCAATGTATAATATGACCTCAACCAGAATAGACGGTGATCACTTAGACTCACACTAGGTGGTTAAGTGTCTCTTTTCCCTACCCAGGAAATCAGCTATTATACATGGTGCACGGTACTAACAACACAGACTGTAAAGACTACACAGTAGTAACGCATCTCAATGTACTAATGAGTTACTGAGCATAACAATTAGGTAATACATGCCAATAATAATACTAAATATACTGAGTATGTCAATTAGGCAACACATGCCAATAATATTAAACCACATACCCAGACAGCCGCACATCTGTCTATAGCAACGAATGCATAAGGTATAAATGAGTCTAAACTTATTAGCCAGCTCACATGGTTCTATATGGCAACACATCCATATAATATAAATGTGACATAATTAAACAGTCCATTTATTTCCTGAAATGCACACAGTATAATAATCATGGTTTATATATCATTTAACAGTATAAACATCCCATAAGATATCATGGATAATTTATATGACTAAAACCATGGCATTATTTAATTTAACAATAATGTTTGGTACTATTGAATAAAATAATAACACTATTTATATTTAACAATGTCGTTAAATAAATCACATTCATATTCGTACGGTAAACGAGCCAATAAATGCTTAAAAAAAGATTAATCGGCCATAAGAATAATTAACGGGTAATAAAATAATAATTTCGTAGCCCGTCAAACCCGTAAATACCAACACAGGCCCTAAAAATCAAAGTTTAAGGTTCTGAAATTCACAAAAATGGCCCTAGGGGTAGTCTGGTAATTTTCCGCAGTTGAAAGGGCCCTTCACGCACCCCCATGCACCGCCCTAAGCTTCCCCACGCGCAGCCCAACCTTCCCCACTCTCCCACGCGCCTCCACGCGCGTCTGGCATCAGCCACACGCGCACCATGGCTTCCTGCAGAAGTGTCACTTCCTGGTTGGTTGGCTGCATCCGGACTCTGTACTCGCGTCACACCGGATCAATCTTAATGAGCCTAATTAATCCTACGGCCGATGATTCGTGCGCACCATCATATGGTGTTCTGCGCTACGCCGTATTAATCTAAGGATCCACAACCCATCTAACGGCTGCTGATCCATGTGCATGCTTGTTACAATACACCGCAACACACCAGATAACTCCGGTCACCTTCCTCACTGCCGGTGGCCGGAAACCTCGCCGAAAATTGCAGAAAATGCCCGGAAAATTCCTAGAAATTCTAAAAAAAATCCCTAACGCCTGAAGGAATTATTTTTAGCTATTTTGAATTTCATAGGATAATAACTAATTATCTACCATCCTAAATAATTAAAAATTCATTAATTTAATAAACTAAAAAAAATAATCATTTATTAAAATCTAAGCATGCTCTCAATGCTCCATCATAATCTAAATAATTTAAACAATTAATTTATGGATTCAAAGGGGAAAAATAGATAATAACTTGCCTTTAGAATTTAAAATAAATCCGCCGGTTGCGCGTAGTCGGGTAAAATCGCCTACACCGGTCCAAACTTCTTTCTCTCACCTTTCTTCTCTTTCTTTCCTCTAACAATAACTCTCTACTATTTTAATTTGTTTCTAACTTACCTTCTCATCAAACTAACTAATATTTATACAAATTAAAATAATATAAATATTACAAATATCTACTTTTACATTTAACTAACCACATTCCCAACCATATGGCTTCAAGTCTACCCATAAACATTAATGAAATCCTATCCAAATCTCTAATTTCATCATGACTTATGATTTAATACTATTATTATTATTATAACTATTATTATTCTTATTACTAATATTATTATTATTATTATTATTATTATAAGAATACATTACAATCATAATCATACTTTACAATATAAATATAATACTTTAATTAAATAATATTGCTTAATATAAACCTTACCAATAAAAATATAAAATAAGAATACATGCACACTTAAATGAATAAATTTACTACTTTAACATACACAATTAATTCACATGCACAATTAAATGAACTTAATATAATAATGTAGCATGCACAATAATAGGTAAAGAAATCTACACATAAATGAATTTAAATAAACTAAGCTCTTTAATTAAATATGGGGTATTACACTTCTCTCATCCGCCCCAATCATGAAACCGCCAAATTAGTCTCTTCCTTTTGAGATCATGCGTGATGCATCCGATTATGCATTAGGCGCGGTTTTGGGCCAGCATGTGGACAAGCTTCCGCATGCCATCTATTTTGCGAGCAAAACTCTCTCTGATGCTCAATTAAATTACACCACCACTGAAAAAGAATTGCTAGCTGTGGTGTATGCCTTGGATAAATTCCGTTCCTATCTTCTTGGATCCAAGGTCATAGTCTTTTCGGTTCATGCCGCTCTTAGGCATTTTCTCTCCAAAAAAGAGACCAAACCCCACCTGATTCGATGGATACTCCTACTTCAAGAGTTTGACATTGAAATCCGGGACAAAGAAGGGACCGACAATGTTGTCGCAGACCATCTCTCTCGCTTACTCATTGAGAAATCTTCTAAATTTGCTGCTATCTGTGATTCCTTTTCGGATGAGCAACTTTTTCAGATTTCCCATTCCAGCCTCCCTTGGTATGCAGATATTGTCAACTATCTAGCGATAGGCAAAATTCCATCCAATTGGTCCAAAAAAGAAAGAGACCGTTTCTTCTCCCAAGTTTAGCATTTCTTTTGGGAAGATCCGGAACTATTTAAGTATTGCCCGGATCAAATCATCCGACGATGCATTCCCGAAGCTGAGACCACAAGCATTCTAAATTTCTGTCATACTCTTGCTTGTGGAGGCTATTTCAGTGCCAAAAAGACAGCCGACAAAGTCCTTCAAAGCGGATTTTATTGGCCATCCTTGTATCGGGATGCTTACAACTTCTGCAAATCTTATGAGCGTTGCCAAAAGCTCGGATCCATGTCTAGAAGAGACATGATGCCCCTCACTCCCATCCTAATTATTGAAATTTTCGATGTGTGGGGGATCGACTTCATGGGACCATTTCCATCTTCTTATGGCTATGAGTACATCCTTATAGCGGTGGATTATGTTTCCAAATGGGTTGAAGCCGAGGCTACCAGAACCGATGATCATAAAGTTGTGATCCAATTCATTCAATCAAACATCTTTAGTCGTTTTGGTACGCCCCGAGCAATCATCAGTGACGGTGGATCTCATTTCCGAAATCGTTACCTTAAATTTGTCCTCTCCAAGTACTCTGTCATTCATAAGGTTGCCACACCTTATCACCCTCAAACAAGTGGTCAAGTGGAAGTATCTAATCAGGAGATTAAGCACATCTTGGAAAAAATGGTTCGACCGGACCGCAAAGATTAGTCATTGAGACTAAACGATGCGCTTGGGCTTACCGGACAGCTTATAAGACACCCATTGGCATGTCGCCATATCGACTTGTCTTTGGCAAGGCTTGTCATCTCCCCGTCGAACTAGAGCACCGTGCTTATTGGGCCATAAAAAGGCTCGACTTTGATCTCAAACAAGCCAGCTCTACTCGTAAATTGCAACTCAATGAACT
Organism: Cornus florida; assembly: GCF_030987335.1. Classification (NCBI taxonomy): domain Eukaryota; kingdom Viridiplantae; phylum Streptophyta; class Magnoliopsida; order Cornales; family Cornaceae; genus Cornus; species Cornus florida. The sequence goes on along the minus strand of NW_026775574.1, from coordinate 50,509,778 downwards.
TGAGGAAATTCGAAATGATGCGTATGAAAGCGCCAAAATCTATAAGGCGAAGACCAAAGCTTTTCATGACAAGCACATTATCAAAAAGTCTTTCACCCCTGGACAAAAAGTTTGGCTTTTTAATTCTAGATTAAGACTCTTTCCCGGTAAACTCCGTTCACGGTGGGATGGTCCATATGTCAACACTACCGTCTTTCCTCATGGTGCAGTCAAACTCCAAGATCCTACCAATGGATCTCTCTTCAAGGGTAATGGCCAACGGCTTAAGCCTTACATCGATGGCATAGTCCTTTTTTAAAAAGTTGAGAAAGTCTTCTTGACGGACCCAATCTACGAGGATTAGTGCGCCATGTATCTCCTGGTTCATCTAGCTATCAACAATAAATTTAGCATTTATGGAAGAAATTCTTCCATTTTTCCAAGCTCTCTTCTTCCAAGTGCCTCGTTCCACCAATATTCCGGGAATTGGCTAAGTTTAGCCAAAATGTGACTTCTTATAGAATTGTTTCGAATTGCATTCCAAAAGTCACATGTGTTTTTCTTAGTCATTTTATGGTCTCGGTGAAATTTTCAGAATTTTGCAAGGGCATTTTGGTAATTTTCTCAACAAATCCAAAGATAACGGGAGATTCGGACCTCAAGTCTAGCGTTTTTGAAAATGCGCTTCAATTCCTGTTCCGCAAGTTCTACGAGGTGTCACGGATCCTTAGACACTTAAATTTTCAAATTCGGTATTCTTCGACCCTGGCCCGGCCTTTGTAGGCCAAAGCTTAGGTTGCACAAGGCAGTTGCAGAGAGGCCCCGTGGGCGCCCGCCGCGCCTCCGCGGGCTCCCGCCAAAGTGGGCAGTGCCAAACCAACCTCCATGGGGACCCGCCAAGCTGCGCGGGCCCCCACCATCCATTCCGTGGGCGCCCGTCCCCTTCGCTGGTAGGGTTTTAAATGGACTTTCAAGCCCATTTTTCCCTCTTTTATTCTCCCTTTCACCCTTCTTCCTCTCTTCTCTCGCCCCCATCCCTCTCAAACCCTCAAACCATCCCACACTCTCTTCCAATTCTTCCCTAATCCTCTCATTCATTCATCTCACCCATCATCACCTCCATCCTCATCATCCATCATTCAAGCTTGAGGGAATTGAGTCCTCCACTTTGGGTAAGTGTTTCTACCTTTCTTTTTCTTTAAATTTTGCACTAAGGAGGATGGGATTCTTGTTCTGAGGGATTGGTGATTGTTGGGTTTCGATTAAATGTCCATTACAGCTTAAAATTTTGGGGTTTTTGCATTTTCAACTTTATTTTTGCTCCCTTCCCAATTTTGCTGCACACTAGGTGTTTGTTAAAAGTCCTAAACCAATTTTCCTCCTTCCCATGGCTCTTAAGGTTGCTTCCAAGCGTGCTCACTCGTCCGAGGGACCTTCCAATGTGCCTACGACTCCTAATTGGGCTGAATGACCAATTGTACCCGAAGCCAAGTTCGCTATCAAAGATGGTTTTGAAAACAATCATGAAACGGCTTGGGCGGTCTGCGAACTAAAGGCGCGTGGTTTTGAAGCTCTCTTCAAACCACGTGCTCATTCCTACTTCCCACGCATGGTCCGTCTCTTCTATGCCAACCTATCCTATTCATGTGAGGAACCAGACATAATTAAAACCACAATTGATGGCTATGATTATGAGTTCACTCTCGATGACCTTGCTTTGGCCATGAGTTGTCCTTTGATTTCACCAGTCACCGAAAATGGCTTGCCTCTTTATGGGGATTTTCTGAATTAGTACAAATTACCGAACATTGTGAGGGACATGTGCCACAATCAGTACACTGGCAATCGCACCACCAGCACAAACAAGTCTTTTTTGCCATGCCGGCTATGGCTTCTTGACTCGGTGCTTGTCAAGAACGTTCTACCTATCCCGGGCCATTCCGAGTGAAAGGGGGATTTTCTAAACGCACTCTACTCCACTGAGATGGAATACTGGTTTTGCGTCCCACAGCTCGTTTGTGACCAAATTCTTGAAGTCTATAATGAGCTGATTCTTGCACGGTCAAGCACGACTACCACTTGGGCATTCCCATTCCCTTACCTTATCACCCGGTTGTTTAAAAATGCCGGATTCATGGCACTCCGTGGTGAGGAGAAAAAGAAAGATATGTTCGACTTCAATCTTGGGGTTTGGAAGTTTATCACGGCTCAACTCAAGACACCCCATCAGGCCCGCATTAGGGATGAGTTGGATTGGGGTGCTCCAACACCCCCTTCGGCTCCTACTTCGCCTATTCATGGTGCTCCTGCGCCTCCACCATTAGATATCATGACTCGAGCTGACTATCTCGCTTTGAATGCTCGTCTCGATGCATTTAACGTGCGCTTTGATTCCATAGAGGGCGCCGTCCAGCAGACTCAAGAGAATCAAGAGATTTTACAGGCTATGCTCCAGTCATTGATTGACTGTGCACCGGGCGCACCTGGTGTTTCCTCCTTCACTCCAATGATGGAGTGATTTTATGCTTTCAGTTTTATTTCCCTTTTCAGTAGTACTTTTTAGACTTATTTTGGGCCGTGTTTGGCAATTGTTTTTCAGTTTTTCTTTCGAACTTATAACTGCATCACTTTTGCTACTTGGCATGGATTATAGTTTTTAGTCGAATAAATTGCAGTTATTGCTAATGATTTTTGGATTCAGGTAGTTCTTGCTTTGTATAGATGTTCTGACAAGTTGTTGCATTCAAGTTTGGGGGTATGCTTCTAGTATTCATGCAGTGGCCTATTTTTGCACCGCCACTCCAATCCTCTCAACTTGGGTACTATTGTTCCTTTCCCCCTCTGTTCATTTTCTTTTCTATCCCTTGTCTTCTCACATTGAGGTCAATGTGACATTCAAGTTTAGGGGTGCATGTGCATGTTTTTATATTTTTGGTGCATGTGCATGATAGTTATTTATTAATAACTTTTGCTCATTTTTTATGCTTGTGAGCGACTAAAATCATTTTTTTTTAAGTAATGAGATTGTAAGTTGGAACTTGTTGGAATTTGAGCTTGTGTTTAATACTTTGTGTATAGAAGCCAAGGAATTTTTTTGAAAATAAAGCAAATTTTGAAATAAGCATCTTGATTTGTTTTAGTTCGTATAAATACTTTAATTACAATTTCATTGGATTTCATACTCTTTTCTGCTTCACATTGCACATTTGCACACCAGAGAGGCATACATCCCAAATTAACCTTGATCGGAACTCAGTAATCTGAATTGATGTCCCTAATAAATGGATACTCTTGGGTTTAAAAATAAAATAAAATAAAATAAAATAAAATGATGACCAGTTTGAGTTCGTAGCCTTTCCAACTTGAGTTATTAAGCCCTAGGAGTGTCTTTACACTTAGCACCCTAAAGCCATCTGGTTTGGGAGTTGTTGGCCTAACACTTGCTACATGGGTTGGTTAGAAAGTTTAATGAATTTAGACATTGCACAATCATTCAAAAATAAGTAAATTTGGTTCATTGAAGTTCGTAGCCTTTCCAACTTGAGTTATTAAGCCCTAGGAGTGGTTCTACACTTAACACCCTAAGGCCATCTGGTTCGGGAGTTGTTGGCCTAACACTTGCTACATGGGTTGGTTAGAAGTTTAAGGGATTTTGGCATTGCACAACCATTACATTTTTTCTTTTGTGTTGATAAAATTTCCAATAAAGCAACAAAAGTTATGCCTTGGGGACCTCATTTAGAAGGGATTTAATGATGTGAAAATGTGTTTTCGAGATTGGTAAAAGAGGATAAAAGCTATATATTGGGAATCCGGTTCACTTTCACTGAAGTTAGAGTTAAAATCCATTCAAGAAATGATAATTGAAGTGTTTATATGATCGTTGGTGATTGATGCATTAAAAAAAATAAATAAATAAAAATAAAATTTTGAAATGTGTTTTGTGTATCAAGGCTTCAAATATGCAAGGTAGTCTGCTCAATTTCTATTTTCGAATTCTCTGTTGTTCCAAGTTGCAGTTGAGCTTCATCAATATTTTTGTCCATGAATGATGCATGTTGTCAGCATTTCATTGGTTGTCATTTGCGTTGAGCTTTTTATTTTGTTTTGCTAAGGGACTAGCAAAATGTAAGTTTGGGGGTGTGATAAGCGCCGAATATTGCATATTCAAGCGCCCTTTCTTGCATTTGTTAAGTCTGTTAATGGAATATAATGTACAGTTTTAATTCATTTTTGCACTTTTGTCTTGTTTCAGGTCGGTCTCCCTGAATTTGATCAAAGAAGCGGATTTGGCATCAATTGTGTTGAAATACGTGCGCCGTGCTGGGCAGTCATCGTTTGGACCTGACTTCTTCTGTTGCCGTTTTATGAAACCATGACTGAGTGTTTGTTGTGGAAGTGCGTCCACGGTCCGGCTTGAAGAAGGCTTGATAATGTTGCAAAGGCAAGCTCCCGCGGGCACCCGCCGCTCCACCGCGGTAGCCCGCCGAAGTCCCGTGGGCGCCCGCCAAACACACCAGTACCTTCCTCGAATTTGCAAGCCACCGCGGGCACCCGCCAACCTGCAGAAGGCAGTTCAACTACTCCTGTTTTTCAGCATTTTTGTCTCCTTATCTTCATTTTGTGTGGCTTAGCTTGATGCAGAGGGGGGAGCTCAGGATTTGGGGTGTATGGTGAGTAGGTTTTGGTTGGAATAAAGGGAGAACTCATATGTTGGATCTCATATCTCAAGTTTTGGAGGAGGCTAAGTGCTAGAGAGGAAAAAAAGTGTTCTTGAGTTTAGGGTGTGAAAATGGAGAGAGATTCTTCCTCTTCTTCTACATACTTTGTAATTATGGGTAACGAACTCCCTATTTAGGGAGGTGATGAAGCTCCATCTTGTAAGCATTGCTCTATTTTGATTTATATTTGGGGATTAATGTATATGCGTGATCTTTCCATGAACTAGAGCAATTTATGTTATGTAAAGAACTCCAATACTTATAAATGATCATTTTGGGTTGACTATTTTGTTTTAGATTATTTTTCTCTCATGATTATATTGCTACATTTTCATAGTGACAATGGGGATGAGTTCATAGAAGTGGTTTTATTGGCATGATATTTAGGAAGTTTAATAATCTATTGCTTAGGTTCTTCCTTTGATAGGTTATTCTTGATTTCTATTTCATGTACTTTTATTATGAAATTAAGGGCTTGATAATCTTTGACTTAGTAAGCATGTCTAAGGTTGCATCTTAGTTTAGGTAACTAAAACATGTAATGCTTTGATAGGTTATTCTTGCCTATTGATTTCATAATTTTCTTGAAGGTAATATAGCTACTTTATGTTGTTATATTCTATGGTCATTTATATATGCTATTTCCCCAAAGTAAATCATGCCCTAGCATGCTTATTGATAGGTAGTGGATTCACCTCCCTAACTCCTATCTTTTATTGTCTTTGTCTCATACTCCATTGTATTCTAAATTTATGCACATTTTAATTCCTACTTTTAGTGACAATCCAACAAATCCTCTATAAACCCCTTTATCATTCTAAAAGATGATTCTAATTACTTAGGTTGCCATAAACTAGCAGTCCCAGTGGTTCGACTTACCCGACCAATAGCCCTATTTTACAATGATTTGTGCTATTGCAAAACGGGTTGATTTATAATTATAATCGATCTGTCGATCAATACCCTCAGTTCAGAGGCATCAAAGTGGCACTAAAGCAGATCTTGTGTTGAGCCTATTTGTTACTGGTTTATACTGAAATATCTTAATCTTGCTGAGTTTATTGAAGACCATGTTTGTGCAAGTGTATTATGATTAAATGAAGTTGTGAGAATCCTTTGTTGAAGAGAATTTGAATTGTTTCAAGGTTGTGTCTGATAAAACTGAAATTCAGTGTTTTAACACTGAAGATGCTATTGTAACCTTACATTGGAATATACCTTGCTTGTTAATTGGTTATTAATACCTAAGCAAGTGTATCTAGCCTATTGAAGACTAGGGGAGTGGACTGTGAGGTGTTCCTAATCTTAAATCACAAAGTTGCCCTTGAAAGCTTAAAAGCTAGGTTTTGGTGGGATTAAGCCTACTTGTGTGTGCCTATTGCTATAACTTGCTATCTAAAGTGTTTTAAACAAACAAGCAATTATAATTTGATGATACAAGGCTGTGGGAGTTAATTGAATACCTGAACAGAAGCTGCATTGTGAAAAGACTTGTCTAACCTCAGTTTTGGGGTTTAAGCCTTTGTGAAGAGAAACTGTTTTATCTTGCTCCTATCATTGTGCTATTCTTTTGAGCAAGTGTTTTTAAAGATACCAAGGCTGGGAGAAACAAGTAAAGGTCTATTTTGAAGCTACATTGTGAAGTTACTGGTTTAACATTGGGAGGTCATGAGTCTTAATTGACAATTTATTCTTTATCTTCCATTAATTGACAAATTTGTGGATGGACAAGAGAGAGAGTATGCATAATGCCATTTCCATCCATTCCATCTATTAATCATGTTGCATTTCATGTATGATGACGCATACTTAGTCTTGGGTAGACTTTATCTATAATGGCAGATATATACGTATAGAGTAAATACTGAAAATTGTATTGAATAAATTGTAGGTTAGTAATGATTGCATAGGACTTTGTTTCCTAAAGTTTGGGTATGAGGAGGTTGTATATTGGAAGTGGGACATAGATATTCATGAGCAGATATATACATATACTTAGAACTTGATTGCGTAGCCTATTATTCAAGGAGTTGATATTTAATTGGGTGGAGCATGATTAATAAAAGAAAGCTGTGTTTAATGATAGCTATATATGCATTGATAGTATTATATTGGATTGTAATTACTGGAACTATGTAGGTAAGATATATAAATTTATATTTATAGATATTTTACATTGAGATGATGAGCTATCGAGAGTTTTTGGTAACAATAAATTACTAGGTCTATTAAGTTTGAATTGTGGATGTACTTATATAATCTAGTTTCTCACAGTTGGAAAGTAGATAAGTTTAGTGACTTGGTTTCACCAGCAAGCTTGCGCGGATTTGGTTCAAGACTGTTGATCAGCTCCCAATGAATGTTGGGGATCCACATTACGACCCCCTCTTTCCATTTGGATTTGGACTCACTACCACACCTACTAATGAGTAGTGTGAGTCTATTGTTTATGACAAATCTCCCATCCAATGGCTTTTTAATTAATGCTTACTATTTAACATTAGTATAGAAAGTGTGTGAGGACGGACCAAGCACATTATAGTCTCTATGTAATAAGGTCACTGTATATCTACAAGTGGGTAAATCATTATAATCCAACGATGAAAGCTGAATTTATGCAACAAAAGCCCAATCTCTAATTGGTGTGAAAAATATTATATCATTGGATCAATATGGTAAAATTAGGCAAAACTATACTCTAGTATTCATAGAGGGGGGATTACTTGGATATCACAGATTTGATATATGCTCCTCGATCCAATTTTGAAACTTGAGACTGAACTAGCGAAGTAGAAAAGCTTGAGACTGAACCAGCCAACTTGGAAATTTTTTTTTTGGGAATGTCTCTAGTCTTCCTTCATCACATGGCGTATACACTGAACATAAATAAACTTGATATGTTGTAACTAGGAAAGTATATTCTACATCATGTTCTCTAGTTGTCAGTTGTTTCTTTTGCTGTCTTAAAAAAAAAAAAAAAGAATGGCTGATGGAAACACATCCTCAATAATCACGCCTGTTGACACAATAATTCATGAGGAGGACTGATTTGTGGTTGAGTTTCATAAATGCCCTAACAAATAGGTTTGAAAAATCTGGTTATTCCATTTCAAACATATCTAAAGGTAGACTGACGTAAACACACAGACTTATACATTTTTACATATGTTTGAAATGAGGTCCTATATAGCTTGAAACATATCTAAGAACTTTTCACTAGAGTAGTCTATTTTTACATAAATGTTTGAAATGAGATCCTATAGCTTAAATCAAAGTTTATTTTTACATAAATGTTTGAAATAAGATCAACAGTCTTGAACCAAGTCCGCGCAAGCTTGCCGGTTGGATTTGTTCCTTACCTATTATTGGTTAGTTGGATTTGTTCCTTACCACTACTTGCAGGCTGGATTCGTTCCTTAACCGGAAGACTGGGAATTATACAAAAAAAAAAAAAACTAAGTGGAAGGAATGATATAAAAACAATAATTTCTATGATATATTGTGCAATTTTTGGTAAGAGATAGTAAGAGTTTACTTGTTGAGTTGTGAACTCACCCTTTATTTAAACATTTCAGGTAAGGCGCCTATGGAGTAGAATTAATGATGCTATAACGAGTTTACTAGATAATTGTTTTTAGTTTATTTTTATTTTATGTCAAACATTAGTTGAGTGGAATAATTTAATTATTTGATTTTGTTACTTGTTGTTCAAATGGAATACCTTATCTTTTGCTTATTTGTACGGTTACTGATTTCTAGTAAAAATGCCAGTTATTATTTTATTTTGTTACATGGTGAGTTTAAGTTTTAGTCATGCCATGTAATGTATTGGGTGAGGGAACCCGTTATTGAAATGGGGGCGTGACATTAACAACTTCTCCTCCGCAACAATCAATCAAAACCTTCACATACGATGATCCCATACTCCCATGCTTTCAACATTTTAAAACAAGAAATAAAATTTAATGGCCTCCACACTGGCCGATGTACCAATAAGGTAATAAAGTTCAAGGTACACTGCAAAATTGGTCACTTAAAGGCACGTGACCCCCCTAAGTATGATTATAAAAAGCATTAAAATTGTGCAATCATAAAAGAAGCTTAGTAGTTGACCTTTGTTGTAGACTGGAATCATAGAAATTCTGATTCTTCTACTCCTAATGAACTGGTGATAATCAATCCTGTCAGAAAAAAATATTTCAAAAATGTAATGCCAACAAATACATAAAAAATCAAATCGTATGACTAATTTAAGAAATATAATAATATGTTAATGAATGATTTGTTCCTTACCTATTTTGCTTAATTATTTTGTCTACTAACCTATCATAAAAGATAAAAAAAAATTGTCAAAATTCTAGCAAGAATAATATCTAACTATATTCATAATAATGTTAATAAAGGCAGAAAATGGTCTTTTCAAAGAGTAAGTTAGTAATTAAATAACTCTCACTACAAGAAAAAGAGGTATTAGTGACAATCTTTTAGGGACAGTACAAAAAACTGTCCCTAAAAACACTATTTTTTGGCACAGGCCATAAGTTACCGTTCCTAAAGCCCAAAAAAAATTCTCCCCCAAAATTTTGCTGGCGGGAAATATAGTGCCAAGTGATTTTATGGAAATATGAATTTTTTGTAATAAAAAAAAAAATTTTAAATGCCTTCGGGGACGATAAATTTACCGTCCCTGATTCACTAATAGTAATGAAGTAATGCTACCTTCATAAATGACTTAGTTTTTGGCTATTAAGTACTGTATACATTTTTGACTATTAAGTATATACATCTCTGCTTTATCTCTCAAGTCGAAGACTACCTTTTTCTCTCTACTCTCACAATACTTATTCAATATCAGATTGAAGTCCAATTTTGCTTTTTTTTTTTTTCGATTGAAGCCCCAATATCTCACTCGGTTAAATCTCTCTCTTAGAGGTAATCCTTTACCAGGTATTTCTTTATCTAAATATATATATGTGTGTGTGTGTGTGTGTGTATATATATCACACACAAGCATACACTCTGAGCGTATTTTAGTTTATTGATTTTGGTCCTTAATTTTCTTGTTTTAGTTTACTTTGGTATGGTGTTGGTAGATGAGATCTTATGTTGTAGATGTGTGGCAGAGTTTGGGTATTTTGCGTTATTTTTAGATATTATTTTTCATGTACGCATATATGTGTGTATGAAAGTGCAGATGTGTGGATTGTTCTAGGTGTTATTTTCATAAATTATTTTGATATGGTGTAGATGTATGATATTTGATTTGAAGCTAACTTATTCAAGTTGTTGACGCGGTCAAACACGAGTTTCTGAAACGAAGATCTCCATAAAAGAACCCTAATCCTTGCTCTAATTTGAAGCAAAGTTTGACACTTCATTGACGGAGGCATCGAAGATTGCTTATATTTGTTCGTTCTATAAAGAAACTAGGGTTCCTATTTTGAATCTTCGATATCAAGTAAGTCTCTTTTATTTGATTTCTGTGTTTTCTTCTTTTCATAAATTTCTATTAGATTTAGGTCTTCCTTTAATCTATAATTTTTTTTTGGGTACTCTGTATAGAGATTATTTAGCTATAAATTATTAGTATCAGAAGGGAAAAAACAACTGTAACATCATTTTTTTATTTTTTATTTTTTCGGTAATTAACTGTAACATCAAGTTCAATGAAAAAAAATCTAAACGCTAAAAAAAACACAAGGTAATTCTATATGGGTTTTGTTGGTCGAAGTACCTAAGTTAACATTGATAAGTCTAAAGCTATTATTATTATTATTATTATTATTATTTTCTGGGTAATTGGATTATGCTAAGTGTTTTTGGCTGAAACATTCATATTTACTGTTCATCAAAGTAACAACTACATGAAAGATTGGCTCAGTCGGCTGCAAGATGAAATTCTTGTTTCTATTCTGTCTCTTCTAGGAGTTAGAGAAGCTGCATATACTTGTGTACTCTCAAAAAGATGGGAGCATGTGTGGTCATACAACAGGATTCTAATTTTTGATGCTTTACAAACAATTTTGCATCTTGAATCCAATTGAAAGGAACTGGAAATAGAAAGATCTTGGTACATAAATTGGGTGAACAAAGTCATGGAGTCGCATCTTGGTTCAATCATAGATGAGTTTAGAGTTTCCTTTTGTTTGAAGAACTCTTCTAGTTGTGACATTGATAGATGGGTTGAGTTTGCAATTGAAATGAAAGGTTTCAAAAGTTATCAATTCCAAACACGTTTTTTAGATTTCTATCTCAATTCTTAATATATATTATATATTTTTTTGTAAAAATATATAATAAAATAAAAATTCCCCTCTCACCGAATTTAAAAGCAATATACATCTAATATTAGTTTATTACTCATCTGCACATTCAAACCAATATATATGCATATATATGGTGCTGAAAAAAATAGAAATAAAAAGGCAAATATGATAAAAGAAAAGGAGGACAAGGGCTATATGATAATATAAATGCCCCCCCCCCCCCCCCCACACACACACACGTATGTACAAGGCCATAATAAAAAAAAAAGGCAAATATACAAATATAAGAAGCAACGAAAAAAAAAATTAAATATAAAAAATAAAAAAACACTTACAACACCAGTAGAAGAGTAAGTAGTGACACTAAACTTCTGGTCGCTCTGGTAGTCCTTGTAGAGAAGACCTACGATACGAAACAAACAATTGGTGGGCTTTACAAAGAAAACAAGTACCTATAAAACTTACAATCTTATACTCTGTACAAGATATGTATGAGACATTGACTAAAATTAACACTACATGCGGAGAAACTAGTGACTTTCCATAAAAGTGGGTTTACACCAAAGATGAGTGAGTCCATGCTTATTTGCGATGATAGAAGACGAAATTACGGAAGATATTAAAGAAAACATCCCTTGTGTATGTTATTTGCAGAAGACAGTTTCAATTGAGATACCTCTAAGAAAGCCTTGGATGTAAAATTAGAAATATGGAGAAAGACATTAGAATCAAGGGGCCTAAGAATATGTAAAACCAAAATAGAATATATGGCATATAAAATTGATAAAATAGAAAACGATGACAATATAAATATTACACTTCAAAATCAAAGTGTTACTCTAAAAATAACAATTTTCGTTACATAGGATTAATACTACAAAAAGATGGGGATATATATGGTGATGTAGTAAGTATGATTGGAGTTGGGTGGACGAAATGGAGGCAAGCTAGTGAGAGGTAGGTATTCTTTGTGACAAACAGAAAAATCTATAGAATGGCTATTAGGCAATATTGCATGGGGCAGAGTGTTGGGCATTGAAAAGACATAAATACAATGCATCCATGTAATGGAAATGAGGATGCTATGTTGGATGATAAAAGTCACTACAAGAGATAAGATATATAATGTACCTGTGAGGGAATAATTAAGTATAGCGCCAATAAATAATAAAGTTAGGGAAAGTAGACTTAGATCGTATAGTCATATTTAATGTAGACTCAATGATGCACCTATTAAAAGAGGAATAATGGTTTGTGTAGAAGATAAGCGACAAAGAGGCCGACTAAAGCTTATGTGTGGGATGTGGTAATTAAATACTTAAATTTAAGAGAAGCACAAGAATGATTTATAATAGGAAAGAATGCAAAAAGAGAATTCATGTAGCCAACCCCATCCATATGGGATAAAGGGAAGAATGATGACGATGATGATCGTGATGCCAAGAGCAAGTTCTATAACAAGTTGGATAGCTTCCCAAGTCCAACTGAAGCTAAGGGCAACTCCACTCATAACAATAGAAAATATGCCAATTTATAACTACATTCCTATTGAGTTTTCATTCTATCCATGCATCGAGATGACTGATATTAATTACCTCAAGGTTCTTGTTTTGGTTCCTTGAGCTTGAGAGCATCAGTCAGAGCAGATCTTGATACAAAAGCAGCATCTAGTAGACGCATAGCCTGCAAAAGAAATACATGTTTATAAATTTGCAGCGAGCAGTTTATAGAACTATAATTATGGAAGAACACTTCTACAATTGTATCAGATTTCTGGTGGTGATATTGGGTGGTATAGAAATTGTGCAAGGAACTATGGAGTATATATATAGTAAATATTATTAGGTAATAGTTATTTTTTGTCTTAGAACATAGTTACTTCCGTGGTGTTTCTTAATACCTACCAGTTTGGGCATTTTGACATGTTAAAATATTATGTGCTGGGCTCATATATCTATTGACATTGTTTTAAAATTGTGTTACATTATAGGTAATAGAGAAGCATGTTAGTAAGGTTTGAATAACTAAATTGACTTTATATAGTTTTGTTATGTCAAACCTAGGCCTAACCTTTCATGTTTTAACTATTCCAATTTGAAGTTTTTTATAGGCAATTCACAAACAAGGAGGGTACAAAACTGAAAGGGAATTCAATTTCCATTCATTTGGTTGGGATAAAAATCTGTTAGGAAAAGAGAGCATGAAGGAAAAAGTGAACAATTAATCTCAACTGGGTTAGGAAAATTCAGATCGATAGCTCCAATGGAGTTCCTAGATGGAGATGGTGTTGGGACAGAACCCTCAATGGAAAGCTCCTCAACTCGCTTGGCTATTTTGTTCCTAACCTAAGTTCTTCCAAATTTGCAATTTCACTTGCAATAAATCTACAATTTCACTTGTAATTTGAAATCCTATAATATGCTAGTCCTCAAGCAAAGAAGAAGAGCATGCATGACAGAGAGATAAAGATGGAAAGGGTGGGAGATTGATTTGATGTTGGAGGAGACTTTAAATTAAAATTAAATAAAACACTCTTAATCAAAGAATTAAAACTAATAGATACATATATAGAAAGAGATTAACGAACATAAATTTTTTGCTTCAAATTGATGTGTATAGCCGTCTGAAATTCGAAGAAATTGTGGCTCCAAATGCTTATTTGTTGTGTCTAAACCAGAGAGAGAACTCGAATAGAGAGGCGAACCAGAGAGATAACTTGAATAGGGAATCTACAACATCATCTGCATCTTTTTCGTCTAAAGAGAGAGAGCACAGAGAGAAAGTGAGAAACTTAGGGCTTCAACATGAGAGAAGGAGAGCAGAAAGAGAAAGGGCTTATACATAACCTATTAACAAAAACTACGTCGTTTTTATCAAATTTTTAATTATGTTTTCTATTAAAAAAAATTCATTTATTTGGCTTTTTGGCGCTAAGTCTCCCGCCAGCGGGGAAAATTTTATTTGAAAAATTTGCTTTATCTACGGGGCAAAAAAGGCGCCTTAAATGTGAAATTTATTCACGACATCTTTACTACACAGTAAAAGAACTTAATTATGTTTAGTAATGTTTTTTAATTAAAAAATCATTTATCTGACACTAAGTTTCCCGCTTGTGGTAGGCTAAAAATAGTATTGCTTATCTGCGAGGCAAAAAATATGCCTTAAATGTGAAATCTATTCACGGCATCTATGATACAACATAAAAGAACTTAAGTTCATCTTTTTATTATTTTCTGCATATATTTTTAAAGTAATTTTAGGAATTTAAGTTCTATTGCTTATTTACGGGGAAAAAGAAAGGCCTTAAATGTAATATTTATCAACGAGCAACATTGATCCCGTTAAAAGTGTACAAATATGCCGTAAATATATCTAAATATCCACGACCTCTTTAATACACCGCAAAAAAAAATTTCTACGAAGATTCTAGTAAATCCTCGTGAAAACATGTAACAATTATGAGGATTCTTTTAAAAACTCCGTAAATGGTGATAATCATGAGGCAAAATAAAGAAGCTCTGTAAATACTATGTTGTAAAAGCCCACATTTCTTGTAGTGCCAGTTGTACCACCCTACCAACCACTTTTGTCCTTTTCCCAAAAATATCTCCAAAATATCTCAGATTTGTCTTTATCCAAAAGAGCACCGCAAGTTGGATCAATCTCAGCCTCAGTTCAATAGATCTCAGCCATGTTCAATTGATCCAAGTCCAAGGTTCGATCGATCGAACTTCCTCCAGTGCGAAAAAGTTAAATTTCTAGCTCACAAGAAGTTGTCCTTTATCCAATCATTGGGGAATATTTGTTGTACGACCCTAACTCATTTTGGGTGTTATTTGACCTACCTATATAAGGATAAGGATTACTTTTTACATAGAGATATATGATACTATATACACAAACTTAGAGAAGATAATACTTAGTGAGGAAGCAAAGAGGAGGAGGCTAGAGACACCATTGGAGACTCTTCATTAAACAAGGAGCAGATTTCATCCGTGGAGCTTGCCCTTGAGGGTTGGAGGACATCATCCATGAGTGGCTAGACATCCTCTTGGGGCTAGAGTTAGCCCTAAGCATACTTTATATTTCTTGATTTATGTATTTATGAGGGGATTTGTATTGTGATTCATGTCTTGACACTTATATATATATAGATCTTGTTTATTCAATGATTTATATGGTTTAATACTTCCAATTGATCATTTCATTCTATCCATATGTCTATGTATGCTAGAATAGATATTCATGTGTTTGTCTCTATTTCTTGTGTTATTGATGCATGTCTATGCGTATTGATGCTATAAATCTAGAGATTGTCAAGACATAGTGCTTAATGTCATGTTTTTGTGGTTTATTTGATGGTTCATACTCATTGCTTGATGGATTGTACCTCTCCCTTAGTTTAATTAGTTTAATTTCATGTCATTAGCTTAGTTTTAGTGTAGTTGTTAAATGGGAGGACAATCCATGCTTGTTGTTGATGTTCCATACTTATGAAAAGCAAGTAACATGTATCTCTAACCTTATGATATGTTTCGATTATGAACTTAAAGAAAGGATTAATGGCTTAATTTGATATGTTGTGCTATTCACCATGTTGTTTAGACAATATATGCTTAATTTGTCATCCATGCTTGTTGAAACAACCACACACACACACTTTGTTGCAATACATGTTTTTCCCCTCATTAATCATTCATTAAAGGTGTAGAAAAGTATGCTTAGTGGTGATCTTTAAACCCCAAGATCTGTCTCTCTCTTTTATTCTCTCTATTGTATTTTTATTACTTAGTTTAAATTGTATCTTAGTGTAATTCAACAACCAACCACTATTTTGATCACTCGACCTATTAACCCTAATCTTGATTTCACAACAAATACGACATCAATCCCTTGGGACGATCCCTACTTGCCCTTGCTATATTTTTAGTAAAAGGTGGTAGTGGCTTCTATAAATATAAGACTTGGCCTTGCCTAAATTGCACACTTTTAAGCTTGTGGTGCGGCGACACACCCGACCAATGCTATACAAAGCAACAAAATATAGATTCTCAAAACCATCAACTTGAAATCTAAAATACAATAACAATTAAATATAACAATTTAGTATAATTACAATTTCTAACACAATGCATTAAGATATAGATTCTCAAAGTTATCAACTTGAAATCTAAAGTGCAAAAGTAACTAAATATAATAATTTAGCATAGATGTACTTAACAACATCAAGATCATGCGATGATTCCTTAAAAATCATAATGCACAAATGTACTTAACAACATTAAATCGCCAATAACAAAAATCATAAGTCACAATTAAACATGATTGTCAACTTGGAATTGAATGTGAAATCAAATAGTGGAAGACTTGGAAATCACGTCTCAGAATGAACCAAGAACGAAACGGTTATTCCGGGCATTAACCCGTTGGGAAGACCACCCTAGTGCGCACTATCTCAATTGGGGAGAACTCATACCTCCTACAGTAGAGCCAAACTCTAGTCATATCACTTGTAACAATGTCCCAAGATTTCAAAATAAATCAAATAAGTTCACAACTTATACATAATTTATATAATGCATGAAATCACCTTCCATGCACAAGTAGGTTGAAAGCACACAATCCATGTCTTAGAGTTTAAATTCTAAAATGGCTTATATATTTTCAATTATAAAGTGTGCAATTCATTACACAAGACAATAATATATTCCATTAAGAAAACATGTTCTCATAAATATAAATATAACAACAATGTTATCCAATGCTCAAAACACAACCAAGTGAATACACTACGAGTCTAAGTCCATGATTTGAATATAGAAACAACTTCTAAAACACAAGTAGATCCATGGAACCATTAGATAGAATTTAATTAAACAAAATAATTAAATTTTCTAGATTTCAAATCAAATTCAAATAACCCCTAATTAATATATGTTAAACAACATAGCATGATCATTACATATATCAAATCAAAAGTGCAAAATGAGCAAGATATCTTCAAATAGAATTTAATTAATTTAAATCAATTAAATCTTTAGGTTTCAAAAGTTCTTCAAATGATCTCAAATTAATATATATCAATCACTAAGTCATGTTCATACCATATATCAAGTCTAAAATATAATACAAGCAAAACACAATTAACTAGAATTTAAATCAAATTAAATTCATTTAATCTCTAGATTTGAAAACTCATTTAAATCATTTCAATTTACTATATAACAAAGATCAAGTCATGGCCATGCCATATATCAAGTCTAAAATGAGTTATATACAAGCTACGATACATTATTAATTTCTCAAATTAATAAAAGACTTGCATACAACTTATATTTTATACAAAAGCAAGTAAAAACACTTTGAAAATAAATTATAACACTCCCTACCTCACAAGAGGATTGTTCCTCTTGAATCCAAGGCAAACCAACACAAAATGGCAAACCCTTCAAGGGTTATATAGAGGAGGATGAGGGGAACAAAAAGTATTCCAAACTTTATGGTCTAAGGTGGATGGAAGGAGGTCAAAAATGAATTCAAAGCCTTGAGTCAAGTTTTTCCTTCCATGGAGGCTAGGTTAGGGTTTGAGAACAAAGTGGTGAGGAAGATGAATTAAAATGTGTGAGTGGAGGATTTAGCATTCCACCACTCACTATGTGAGTCTACACCATGGTCTTCACACACACATAGTGCAAGACCTAAAATGAACCTTACACTTGTCATTAATCTAAGGCTCCTTTCTACACTAAATCCCTAGCCTACACTTGTCAACCATCCAAGCCAAAAAGTGGTCCAATCCTAGGCCAACAAATGGGCCAATCCTTGGTCACACTTCATACAAGATTAATGAGACTCTATGAAAGAATAAAAACAGAATTCCCACACCCGATGCAAAAGTAATGAAGCAATGACTTATGAATTTTCAAGGTTTTCATAACATTTCACGAAATCAAGAATTACATAAGATTAAATATAAATGTTATTGGCCTCCGGCTTCATCTCACACAAGTCAAATACATCGTAAAAGGTGTATTTATGTATACATTACATGTATAGAATCAACGATACAAGTTTAGACATAAAAGGATAAAAAATGATATTTCATGCTAACATTTGCATGAAATGGAAACTTAAAAGTTACAAGCCATCCAAGGAATGATGAGCATCACGTACCAAGTCTTTGTACCTGAAAAATGTCCCCGGTAGCTTTGGGGTCAGTAACATAAAGCTACTTATAGGAGATAAGCATGCATAGACCTAACATTTTATAATAATATCACCTTAAGGTGAAACATGCTAAAGGGGCTCATGCCACCTAACGTCTATGTCAAAGTGAGACTGGGGAAGCATCCTAAGCTATCTTAGAACATTTCTAGCATAAACCACATCATTCATACAATTTAACAACATAGGAGCATATAGTGTAATGCAACAAGACATAGGTATTCAAAGTTATCAACTTGTGACCTAAAACGTGAAAACAACCGAAACGGTTCATGCCACCTAACGTCTATGTTCCTAATGAGTCTAAGGAATCATCCTAGGCTACATTAAACAATTAATATCCAAATTACAATGTCAATGCAATTTTAACTAACATTAGAACTTCTAATACAATGCATCAAGGTATAGATTATCGAAGTTAACAATTTGTAATCTAAACTACTGAAATAACAAGTTATGACAATTTAGTGCTATTAACTTGTATTAAGAAATAAGGAATGCAAGTATACTAAGCACATGTATACTACACCTAATAGAAATGTCAAACACCACATCACAAGCTATGAATAATCCATATTAAACAACTTGGAATTGAATGTGAAATCAAGTAGTGGCGGAAAGATAAGGACATACGGTCTCAATGACCAAGCAAGCTGATCTCGGGTTACTAGCTATCAAGGTACTACCTAGTGCGCAGTAAACCGGAGTCAAACCGTATATTGGTGTTTTATGATTACTAGCCCTCAGAGAACTACCCAGTGCGCACTAAATGTTATAGGGGGAGCTCTCATCCCCCGTACTAGAGCCATGCCCTAGCCGTAACACATTACAATGCTTTGTAAGCTTTCCTAAAATCAACAAGTTGTGCATCAAGGTATAATACATATACACAATATATTAGTCAACTATCATGCACAAACAAGTCAAGTAAAACACACAATATTCATCCTATGTCTTCAAGCTACAATGGCATACGACATGTCAAATATATAATATGTATATAAGTAAGTAAATAAAAACTTCAATACTTGTCCAAATGCTCTCAATTTAATATATGTCAATGATCATATCAAGGTGTAATTTAATAGCATGCCACAAGTTTAAACCAAGATATAACCAACAGGGAAAATCAAATCTCACATAAGAAAAATAAATAATAAAATCTCTAGATTTAATACAAAGACATGTAAATGAGTTATATAAGCATCAATAACATGCAATACATCAAGAAAAATCCCCACTGAAAGAAAAATGCTCCGAATCCGACGATACCGCAGGGTTATGTCGGGGACAACGAGAGGAACAACTTTAACCTTTGAGGTACCATAAAAATCCAAACCCAAACTCAAAAAAGGTCAGAAATGGATTCTAATAAGGAGGAAAGGTAGAGCACGACGAGGCCTAAGATAAACGTTAAGGGGGAAGACTTTTTACCAAGGAAATCAAGTGGAGGAGAAGAAGAAAAGGTGGCAGCCTAAGGGGCTACCATGGTTGCCGGCCAAAGAGGGAGGAAGATGATGGAAAAAGTCATTTTTCACTTTAAGACATTCTATTTATAGTAAAACCCTAAAAGTGCTCGAAAGGGCCCCGCTGGATCCGAAAAAGTGAAATTTGAGCAAACGCGCTCAAACGGCAAAACTCTGTGAACAAAAAAGAACCAAAATGAGAAAATATAAATAATGGAAGAAACGGCATCAAAAACTGAGTCCCGAGCAAAGAGATATGCCCGAATAAGTTCGGCAGCAACTGGAGTCAAAAACCCTGAAACTGAGGAAAAACAACCAAAAGGAAATTCTAAGAGTTCACGAGTTGACGAAAAGTGAAAATGAATCACATACGAAAATTCAGGATCAAAACGAGGTATTTTTGCAATAACTTTCATTAATTGCACAATGGCCCCTTCAAAAAGGGTTAACTACAAAACTTGCCCAGAATTAAAATATCTTACAAAAGATATTTTCTTAAAAACCCCTAAAATAAAATACCTTTAAAAGATATTTACAAAAAATACCCCAAGAAAAGAAAATATTTCTGAAGAACTATGCATCCATGCCCCTGTGGACACCGGGAGTAATTAGAGTACTTTCTACAAAAGTAAAGATACGTATTTCATGGAAACCACTTAGAATGAAGATACGTGAAGTCAAAAACCAACTCCGAGCATGAAAAGTGAGGTTGTGCCAAAAAGTGACAAACGGGGAAAAGACAAAATAGGAAAAAGGACGAAAAGTGAATAATGTCTAAAAAAACGAAAATGTGGAAATGACTCGGTCCTTAAAGGAAGTTATCAATCCAAACAAAAAAGTCTCGGAAACCACTTCCAAGCACTCGAGACGACAGCCAGTGATAGGAAACAGAACTCAGAAAAGAAAATTAAACGGAAAAAATTTATCCGTAAAATTTGAGAAAAAGGAAAGGGAGGAAAATAACTGGGTCATTACATCTCTTAAGCCAAGTTGGAAGTAAACTATGCCAGGGATCATATTTATACTCGCTCCTAAGTCAAGGAGGGCCTTTGTGATACCCCTATTACAGCCTTTTCTATCTATTGTCGTCAATGACACACGAGATTGTCGGGGCACCCAGATCCTTAAACTTTGGAGGTATATGATTGTGTCTAATTTTACCACTCACAATAGTACGATTTCGTGTAGGATAATGTTATAAAGAGAGATATCGAACCCACAGGGAGATGAGATTAGTATTTAGTTTTTACTTTAGTCCTAATGGTTTACAGGTAATTAGTTGAAAAGTTTGCTTGGTTGTCACGATTAAAAAGAAACTAAAATTGAAACGAAGTATTAAGCTAAATTAAATTAAGTGATCAGAGAGAAAGATCTTAGGGCTTTGACTTCATCGCAATCATCATACTATGGTTAATTATATCAACTCTGGGGATTTAACCAACTATGTCTTTAAAGGAATTGAACTCAATAACATTCGTTTAATTCGGGTTTTAAATAAAGATATTTTTATAAAATAGTTAACTATAACCTATCTGCGGTTAGCATGGACTATCAACCTACCTACTTTAACTACTTTAACTATTTTGCAAATAATCCATCTTTCCTAAGCATAGACTATGAAAACATTCTTTTATAAAAAACGTTAGAACACCATTATATGACCTCTATTCTCATGTCCAGCAGGGCTCCGCCAGATACTATCCAATAAGATAGGTTCAGAATAGAAAACAAATAACTATATCTAAGATAAGGTAATAAGATTTGTAATCTACTTAAGACAAAAAAAACCAATTGAGTTGTCTCAATTGCTCATAGTCATATAATCAAAACATAATATACATTAAAATAATCCCAGAGTTAAGAATAATCAAACTATAATACTAGATTGGGTTACATCAGTGCCCTAAGAGAGGAATTAGCTACAGATGACGATGTTGGATGTCATCTGTGTTGGAGTTGTCTCCATCGTCACAGACGGCACCTCTCTTCTCAGGATCTTCACCTTCTAAGGTTGTGGAAACCCTAAAAGCCACCACCACAATATTAGCCTTCTAAATCACACGGGAAAAAGGACTTAGAATTTTGGACCTCTTTTATCACGGTTTAAGCCTTCTTTTATAGAAGAAAATAAGGATTTGGTGGGCTTTTAGGTCTTCTGGCCCATCTGGAATGAGATACAGCTTCAAAAGAAAGCAATCCCCGTAACTTAATCTAACATGTCATGGAAGGCTCGAGCTTTAGGAACAAAGGCTCGAGCTTTAAGGTTCAGGTTTGAGCTTAAGGAACAAGGCTCGAGCTTCTCTGGATTGATGCTCGAGCTTCAAGAATTGGTGCTCGAGCTTCACTTTGACACTTAGCCAAATTTCTCCAATTACTTTCTTAAGCGTCTTTTTCTTCAACACTTAGAATATTCTTGGGGCTTCATATCTTTTAACATTTCTCGATCTAGGCTTCATAGGCTCGAGCACTAGGTACTAGGCTCGCACATTTGGTTCTCAAGGCTCAAGCTTCAATGGATGGTGCTCGATCCTTGGGTTGAGGCATGAGGTCTAGGAGCTTAGAAATCAACTCTTCAAATTCTGACGCATTGTGCTCAAGCTTAAGGGTCAAGGCTCGAGCCTGAAGGTACAATGCTCGAGCTTTAATGCTGTCGTGACCCGGATTTTTATTCAACCCGGTGGGTCAGCGATGAACTGAAGATTGACCCGATAACGGATCCAGATGCGGAAGCAAGAAACAAAATGATGGTCTTCCAAGGCACAAAACACCTCTAAGACCCTAGGATGACCCTCTATGAGGTCACGGAACTCAAAGAAACAAGGTGCTGAAGCAAAGAACCGAAAGAATAACAATTTAAGCCCCTAGGGGCAAGGTAGTCATTTATGAAGGTATGAATTCAGGTGTCACTGAGCACACCACTAGAAAGGAAATGAAAAACTAATCAAGATAGACTCAAGAATCGCATGATTCAGAGTCCGGACGAAGGAGAAACAACAAGATGAAAAGAAGCGAATAAAACCCTTTAATCAACGGCAAGGTGGTCAATTTGCAATTAAAAAGGGAGATTTGACTCTAAAAAAGTCCAATGAGGTCCACACAACCTAATCCAATCATTTCACAACATTCCAAAAGGTTCTAAGAACTTTGGACAAGAATCCCACGAAATGCTCCTTCCCGGTTGAAGTAAAAACTGACACCCTCTCACTAAAACATGAATAACTCTCACCACAATTGGATTTTGAATGCATGGTTGGTTTCATTGGAAATATGACTTCAAGCTCATGAATTTAGGCTCAAGAATCACCCCATTTGGATTAGAAACGAAAAAGTTATGGCCATTCAAAGTCGGAGCAGCAGTGCTGAAACTGAACTAAGGCTACTCTCGGGATCAGGCTATTTTAGTCGACCGAAATAACCCATTGGATGACCGAAATGACTTAAATTTGTGCTAAAATCATGTTTTCAAGGCTTGGTTGTATCGGTACACCGAAATGAACCATCGGTCGACCGAAATAAGCCATCGGTCGACCACAATGGCCCTGAACAATGGAAATGGCTACTGGAAATGCATGTTTTGAAGTTCAATCAAAAACCAAAAGGCTTCGGTCGACCGAACTAGAATTTCGGTTGACCAAAATGACTCAAGGAAGTGTAAACGAACCTGTTATGCACAGAAAGCTGAAAGTCTATATGGAATCCCCTATGGCATATTCAATTTGCATTATATGCAAGTGTGTGATGATGTGAACATGCACGCAAGTGTAATATGGATATTTAAACATTTTGCAATGGCCAACAGCCTCATTGCATTCCATTTACAAGATTTGACATGTCAAACCTCTAAAGTTGGAAATATTACATTTCAAAGGTAAAACTTAAAGTTTACATACTTAGACTTGAACTTAAAGGTTTGTGGCCCTTGGCCTCATGTCATACATGTCAAATACATTAAAAAGAGTGTACTTATGTACAATTTACATACATATAATCAAGAATACCAGTTTTGTCATGTGAAGCCACAAATCATCCAAGCAATGAAATCTTCAAGTCTTAAGTCCTGTACCTGAAATATGCCCCAGTAACGTAGGGGTGAGTAACATAAAGTTACTCGTAGTTGATGAGTATGCATCGACCTAGCATTTTACAAAATTATCACCTTAAGGTGAAACATGTCAAAGGGGCTCATGCCACCTAACGTCTATGTCACAATGAGACTCAGGGAGCATCCTAAGCTACCCTAGAGTACTAACAACAAGAATCATGATATATACTCATATGAAACAAGTCAAGATTTGGGACAACCCAAGAACACAACAAGAAGCATATTCGGAATCAAGAACTAGGCATAAAATCTATGCAAGTAAACAAGGATAGAATACACGACATGAAGTATACTTGTAATTAAGAACGAAACATAATATCTATGCAAGTAGACAAGGAAGGAACGTTCCATGAAACACGAAAAGAACTATACTAGAATCACGAATAAGGTATAATATCTACACTAATGACAAGATTAGAACATTCTAATTTACACGATAGGAGTTATACACGAAATCAGGAACTAGGCATAATATCTATGCGATTAACAAGGTTTGTGCATTTCGTAAAACACGTCAAGAGGTAACATATGGAATCAAGGACAAGGCATACTATTTATGTAGGTAAACAAGGATGGAATATTCCATATAACACGACAATAAGTATACTTGGATATAAGTTAACAAGAATTGCGTTATCAATGTAATTTACAAGGTTGGATTATACCAATTTACATGACATGAAGTATACTTGAAATCATGAATGAGGCATAATATCCATGCAATTAACAAGATTGGAGCATTTCACATAATACAATAAGTTTTAAATCTTCAAGGAATGGCAACTTGAAATTTAAAGAGTGAAATCAACCAATGTGAAAACTCGGATATCGCCCGGATTAAAACCATACTCTTAGGATCACTTTAGGGTTACCAGCCCAAGGGTACCTTCCCCTAGTCTTGGGATCACTTTAGGATTATCAACCCAAGGGTACCTTCCCCTATTATTGGGATCACTTTAGGGATTATCACCCAAGGGTACCTTCCCCTATTCTTGGGATCACTTTAGGGATTATCACCCAAGGGTACCTTCCCCTATTCTTGATTGATATCCCAAGTCCCAAAATCAACAAGTTGTGCAAGTCAAGATTGTATCAAAATACTAGAAACACATTAACCACGTCTCATGCACAACCAAGATTTTGAAACATACAAGTCATGCCCTAAGTTCGCATTAATATGATATGATGAATGTCGAATCTTCAGTGTGCGATTCGTTACATGCTATGCATGAAGGATGTTTAATGCGAAGTGTGCAAATCATTATACAAGGCAAGTCCAATGTCAAGTTACAAGTTCATTCTAAGTAAGATACAACCATGTGAATTAAGTTCCATACAAAGGAATTAATTAAGTATAAGTTTCAAAACTTATCCGATTATTCTCGATTTGATACACGTGAATGAACTTGTCTAGAAAATCATGAATACAAGGTTAGAAACTGAATCAAGACCAATGTACCATGAAATGGATTTTAATTTCTTCATTTAATTAAAATCTCTAGGTTTTGAAATTCATCTAAATGATCTCAAATTAATATATGTTATACAACATGCCAAGACTTGATTTAAAAACACGACACAAGTGAATTCCATGCAAGAGAAGACCACGAGTATTAAACTTTAATACTAGAAAATAAATAAATGAAAGGTTTCAAAACCTAATCAAATATTCTAGATTTAATATATGTGAAACCATACAGCATGCATATCAAGAATGTCAAGTCGGAATTCCAATGGGGTGAATAGTACACCCGGAGCAAATTAATTAATCAAATTAATTAATAAATACTAGATTTCAAAACAACTCCAATTACTCTCAATTTGATCTATGTTGAGGAGTATACTAGGGCCTAATATAATATGCTAACACATATTGATTTCAAGGTAGTTCAGGCCATGTGAAATAATCTTTCACCTAAGATAAATATTAAATAAAAGCTTTAATACTTATTCAATTGCTCTAAATTTAATACATGATAGTGAGCATATCAAAGGGTAATATAATATCATGCTACATGTTTAAACCAAGTCATGAGCAATCGGGAAAATCAGATCCCGTATAAGAAAAATAAATAATAAAATCTCTAGATTTTATATTTAAGTATGGAAACAAGTAGTATAAGCATCAATATCATGCTATATAACAAGAATTAAACCTAGAACATCCCCTACCTCAATTTGAGATGAAAATCTCAAAGGCCCACCAAAATAAAAGTGCTCTGAATTCGACGATACCGAGAGATTTTGTCGGAGACAACACCGGGAACAAGAATCCACAAGAAGTCCCATGAAAATCTTAACTTGACTCCAAACCCGAACTCGAAAAATCGTCCGAAATGGATTCTAATAAGGGCAAAAGATGCGCATCGCCAAGAGAAACATTAAATGTTAAGGCCGAAGACTTTTCCTTAAAGAAAAGTGAACAAAAGGATGAGAGAGAAGGTGGCAGCCATGGCTGCCATTGATTCTGGCCAAGAGAGGGGAAGAAGATAAAGAAAATCTGATTTTTCTTCTTAAGACCCCCTATTTATAGAAAATCTCAAAAAGTGCCCCGAAAGGGCCCCGCCTGGTCTGGAAAAGTGGAATTTGAGCAGACGCGCTCAAACGGCAAAACTTCGTGAACGAAAAAGATTCAAAAAGAGAAAATATGAGCAACGGAAGATATAGCGTCAAAAACTAAGTCCTGAGAAGAGAGATATGTCCCAAACAAGTTCAGCGGCAACCGGGTCCAGAAACTCTGAAACTGGAGAAAAACGACGAGAACGGAATTCTATGAGTACACGACTCGACGAAATGTAAAAATGAATACCGTACGAGGATCCACGCTCCAGATAAGATATTTTGCGATAACTTTCGTTAATTGCACAATGACCCCTACAAGAAGGGTTAACTGCAAAACTGCCCCAGAATGAAAATATCTTCCAAAAGATATTTTCTTAGATACCCCTAAAATACAATATCTTCAAAATATATTTACGAAAAAACACCCCAAGAAAAGTAAAAGATTCCTAAGATTTGTGCATCCATGCCCCTATGGACACCGAAAGCAACCAGAGTACTTTCTTGAAAAAGTAAAAATACGTATTTCGTGGAAACCACTCAAGATCAAGATATGTGAAGTTAAAAACTAACTCTAAACACGAAGAGTGAGGCTGTGCCAAAAATTGACAAACGGGGATAAGACAGAATAGGGAAAAGAACGAAATAGTGCATAGTGTCAAAAAACGAAAAAATGACTCGGTCCTTAAAGGAAGTTGTCAATCCATGGAAAAGTGTCTCAGAAACCATTCATAAGCACTCGAGATGACACTAAGTGATGAGAAACTGAACTTAGAAAAGGAAATTAAACGAAAAAAAATTCATTCGTAAAATTTCAGGAAAAAGAAAGGAAGGAAAATTTCGGGGTCATGACAAATGCCTTGTTGATTTTTCTTCTTTCACTTGTAAGGCTTGAGCCTCAAGACTTGGGCTCAAGCTTTGGATATTAAACTCCTTCAAACTTCACCATTTAAGCTCTCGGCTTGCTCTAAATGACCTGCAATGACTCTGTAAGCTTCGATATCATCATAAAGTCTTGGTTTTAACCATTTCTCTAGGAAAGTACCTACAAACACAAATTAAGCATAAATCAGTCTAATAATAGATAGAAGTATTACTTAAGGCCTTAACATAGTATATTTAGGGGCTCAAATATGCGAATATTCAATGCTCATCACACCCCCAAACATACATATTGCTAGTCCTTTAGAAATACAAAACTAAAAAGCCACTTTCATGGGAATCACGATTACATTTAGCTTATGCAACAAGCCTTTAAACCCCTAGGTTACCCCTAGTGGACGAGTTATAGTCTCGTGAGGGTTTCTATTGAAGATACCCACAAACTTCTCAAATCAGTGCCTTAATTGCATAGTAAGCTCATTCTAGCCTGTTTCAAATCATATTATTCCTGCAATTCATTAATTAGTCAAATATAGCAAGTACAACCAATCATGTAATCAAGAAAATTTCAATTTCTAATTTCAATTTAACAGCCATGGTCCCCATATATCTGTTTAATTATTTATTCAATAATCTTAATCTCCAAAACACTTTATAAAAATGACCCTGCAATTCAGCGTGTGGCATATTATCCATACTTGCATTCATTTCTAGCTTTTTCTCAATTCACAGGCAAACTTTTCAAATTCTAACTCCCAAGGCATTTATTATTTTTTTTTCAAGGCATGCATCTTTCCAAAAAGGATATTGTGCAATGTTCAGGTCTATTCAGCTTTCTAAATCACCCATATAACGAACTTTCAGCCAATGACTCCCAGACCAGATGGCCTTAGGGCATTAAGTGATAAAGCACCCCTCGGGACCTAATTGTTCAAGTAATCTAGGCAACCTAAACCTCTTATGTAACAAGCTTTTAGCCAACAACTCCCAGACCAGATGGTCTTAGGGCATTAGGTGTCAGAACACACCCTAAGGGACTTAATCACTCAAGAAATCTAAGTACAGACCTGAACTTAATCATTTTCTACTTCTTTTCTTTAATTTTTTTTTCTTTTCATTCACATTGGTGAAGAATTTTCTTTCTTTTAGTACATTGCATACATACCAATCTTTTCTATTTTTTTTTCAACTTTCTTTTTTTCTTTAATTTTTTTTTTTATGCCTTGGTTATCAAAATCATCAAATTTATCTACTCATCTCAGTTCAACTCAAAACAAAATAAGACTTCTAGTATTTACCCCATAGATTTCATGCAAGTATGAATATGTGCAAACTGTAGTATGGCAGAGATTAATTTCATTAAACAAGGATCATCCTAACAGAGTAGACCACAGGCCACCAACTAATTTCAAATTTTTTAAGAATCCCTTTTCATAATATTTTAGCATACAAACCATATCCAACTAACATTTGACTGCAAACGGAGTATATAACAATCCACAGACTCAAAGTCATGCTAATAACATCAAATATCATATCCGAGGTATCAATTTTCAAAATTCAGTCAAATATACCATACCCCCAAACTTATTTTGCACATTTTCCTCATTGTGTGAGAACAAAAGAGAGATTAGAAAGATATTACTAGAAACGCAGAGCAATAAAGATAGACAAAACTAAAACTCAAAAGGGTAAATTGGAATATCACCCCCAAACTTAATCTGTAACATCTGGCAAAATCAACCAACTCAAAACATATCAGAGTATCAAGCATAGGAAGTAATAATATAGAAATATCACAAGTAACTCAAATATCAACACAAGGAAACAATAGGCAGAGAACATGTATATATATCAGCAAGATGAGTACAATACTTTTCAAAATAATAGACTTAGGGCAGGTATACATCATAATGAAATAAATACATCAAAAGACTTCCCTAGTCAACAAAAGAAACTATAGAAAAACCTTAGTCAGCTAATCTATCTGAGGTGGAGGCAGATCAGTAGAGGTAGAAAGGGCAGACGGGGTGCGGCGTAGAAGCTCCTCCAGAATGCCCTCCTGCGCAGTCAGCATCTGTCTCAGCATTGTTCGGCCGTCTTGCAGCTTGGCCACCCTGGCTTGTAAAACTCTAATCTCAACCTTAGAAGAACTCTCAGGCTGGGCTGCAGGAACTGGCCTCTCCCTCGGTAGGGCCTGGCTATCAGCGACATCCATCTCATCCTCTGTAGCCTCATCATCTGCCCTCCTAGTAGCAACTGCTACATATCCCTAATCACCAAACTCTACTACATCACGATGATGTGCAAGCATATATGCCATACTTTATTTCATTCTTTCATCCCAAACTTTAGAGATTCATCACATGACTCCTCTTTCGGATCTACTACAAAACCCTGTGGCTCTAACAGCCTGGTAATCATATATAGAAAAGGTAACATATGGGTAGGAATAGTCTTATGTGCTCCAATTTCTAACCAAAACTCCAATAGCAGACAAACTGAATAGCCAAAGGTGGAAAGCAGCAAAGTTCGATCGATCGAACACTGATCGATCTTAGCACTTCAAGATAGATCCAAACCTTGACCCAAAGCATGATGTCCAAAGTTCGATCAATCCAACACCATCCTTCGATCGATCAAACACTTTTGTCCTTATTCAAATAATTGATCCGATCCACAGCTGTACCACCTACTAACCACTTTTGTCCTTTTCCCATAAATATCTCCCAAAATATCTCAGATTTGTCTTTTCCCAAAAAGCTCAACCAGTTGGATCAATCCAGCCTAAGTTCGGTAGATCTCAGCCAGTTCAATCGATCCAAGACTAAGGTTTGATCGATCGAACTTCCTCTAGTGCGAAAAAGTTAAATTTTCATCTCATTGAAAGTTATCCTTTATCCAATCATTAGGGAATATTGTGTGCACGACCCCAGCTCATTTTGGGTGTCATTTTGGCCTACCTATAAAAGGATAAGGATTGCTTTTTATAAGGAGAGCCAACGTTGTTTTCATATATAATCTCTTGGAGAAAAAGTTTAGAGAAGAGGAGGCTAGAGACACCATTGGAGTTCTTCATCAACAAGGAGCATATTTCAACCATGGAATTAGCCCTTGAGGGTTGGAGCATCATCACCATGGTGGCTAGACATCCTCTTGGGGCTAAAGTTAGCCCCAAGCATGCTTTTTATATCTTAATCTTGTGTATCATTGAGGGATTAGTGTTGTATTTAATGTTTTGACTCTTTGATATACTTAGATCTTGTTTATTCAATGATTTATGTAGTTTAATGCTTCAAATTGATTATTTCATTCTATCCATATGTCTATGTATGCTAGAATAGATGTTCATGTGCTTGTCTCTAGATTTTATATTATTTGTGCATGTCTATGTGTATTGATGCTATAAATTTGGAGATTGTCAAAACATAGTGCTTTGCTTAAAGGAATTCTCTTGTGATTCTCTTGATGGTTCATACTTATTCCTTGATGGATTGTGCCTCTCCCCTAGTTTATTTTCACGCTAGTAATGTAAATGTAGTGTAGTGTTAAATGGGAGGACAATCTATGCTTGTTGTTTGATGATCCAAGCTTTTGAATGCAAGTAGCATATGTCTCTATCCTTGTGTTGTATTTGGATTATGAGCTTAATGAAAGGATTAATGACTTGTTTGATCTATTGTGCCTTTCACATGTTGTTTAGACAATATATGCTTCGTTGCTTAGATATATTGTGCCTTTCACATGATGTTTAGACAATACATGCTTAACTAGTCATCCTTACTTGTTGAATCAACCAAACACACACACACACACACCAATATTGCAACACACCATTTGCCCTCATTAATCACTTGTCAATGATATAGAAATGCATTGCTTGGTGGTGATCTCTAAACCTCAATATCTCTCTCTCTTATTTACTCTTAATTGCATTCTTTTGTTATCACTTAGTCTAATTTAGTTGTTCTTCAATCAACCAACCAACCAACCAATTGTTTGATCACTCGACTTACTAACCCAATTTGAAATTCCACAATCCAATTCGACATTTTGCATCATTCACAATCCCTTGGGATGATCCCTACTCACTCTTGCTACTTTTGTAGTAGTGTTGGTAGTGGTTTTTATAAATTTAAACTTGACCCAAAGGGCTTTTCCTGAACCGCACATTCACTACATCAATTTTGGCGTATATATCAAGCGGCCTCATCAAATTCTGGCACCGTTGTCGGGGATTGATTGATTTGATTAGGCAACGTCGAATCTGTGGAATTCAATTAGGATTAGTACTCTTTTGATCGTGTCTTTACTTTACTTTGATTTCATTTCTCTGTTTGGTTATTTATTGTGTTTATTCTTACTTGACTAGGTGTATTATTGGAGAGAAGCCAAGTAAAGGAGCATCCAAGCTAAGGAGCAAAGCAAAGCAAAATAAAGGAAAAAGCTAGAAATTTTTAAAAAAAAATTTGCTAAGCTAAGCTAAATTTGGAGATGAAGTGCTATAGGACCTTTATGAGACTTTCTTGACTCAATCTCCTTAGTTAAATCGTAAGCCCGCCTGGAGGCATTGCATTTCATTTGTAGATAAATCGTGAGCCCGCGTGGAGGCATTTTTCTTGTCATTGCATTATTATTGTTTCAAACATGGGAATTGTGTTTGTGGAGGAAGTTTAATTGCATTGTTGTGAAGGCAAAGTGTTTGTTCTTTTGTTTCACTTGCTTGTTTGTTATATTGCATGCATGGTCGTCGTTCATTGAGACCAACTCTTGTCCCTTTTGATTTCCATCTTGAATCCATCGTTAGAAATCCTAGGGGAAGAGGAAGTTCAAATAGAACCAACCTATTAATGGATGACCATAATGATTATCATGTTGAGGACCTTGGTCACATAGACCAACAAGGTATCCTTCATCCTAATGTGCACAATGAGAACATGGAAGTATCACTAGGCATTCCAAGGCCATACATTCACCAACCTCAACAATAACAAGGCCAAGTTCCATTTGGAATGCCAAGGCCAATGTATGCTCCATAACCTCCCATTATCAATCAAGGAATTCAAAATCAAGGTGTTCATGTTGCACCTCAAGTTGATAACCCACAACTTGCTTTGAGAGACCATTATGTGCCAAATGAGTATAATGCACCCACATGCATTCAATTGCCACCATTTAGAGTGCACCATTATGAAATTGAAGCACAAACCATTCAAATGCTTCCTAACTTTCATGGACTTCCAAGTGAAGAACCCTATAAGCATTTGGATGAGTTTCTTGAAGTTTATTCTACCGTGAAATACACGGACATGCCGGAAGAAGTCTTAAGGTTTAAACTTTTTCCATTCACCCTTAAAGACAAGGCAAAATATTGGTTTAACAATCTTAGGCCTTTTTCAATCACTTCTTGGGCATAAATGCAACAAGAGTTTTTGAAGAAGTACTATCCGGTTTCTAAGACCAATGCCATGAGAACTTCAATTAGAGAATTTACACATGGGGATGGGGAAACATTCCATGAGGCATAGGAACGCTTCAATGAATTGCTTAGGAAGTGTCCACACCATGACATGCCCAAATGGCAATTAGTCCAATATTTCTTTGAAAGCTTATCGGATAATTATAAGGGCATGGTTGATGCTTCCATGGGTGGTTCTTACATTGATAGGCATGAGGACGATGTGTGGCGTCTCTATGAAAGCATGAGTGAGAATTCATTGGATAGAACATTGTCTTCAAAGAATGGTAGAAATACACAAGGTAGGAAGAGTGTTGGCTTACATCAAGTCGACAATTCTAATGAGATAGCCGCCGAGATGAAATCCTTTTCTCAAAGGTTTGATTAATTCTTGATTAATCAAAACTCGGTGAACCAAGTATCTTCCTTTCCTAACCATTCTCATCGTGCATCCAATGAATCTTGTATGACTTGTTCTAGTGTTCTTCATTCTACTTCTCATTGTCCTCATGGACAAGTGCAAAGTGAACCTAATGAGCAAGTCAATGCAACTTTTGTGAATCAAGGAGGAAATCCTTATGGTACTCATTACAATCCAAGTTGGAGAAATCATCCGAACTTCTCGTGGAAAAACCAAGGGGAAGGCTCAAACCCTCCCTAAGGCAGTTTTCAAGGGAAGTATATTCCACCTCCAATGCAAAACCAAGGATCCCAAGGTTATAGGCCATACCAATCACAAGGTAATCAATTCTCTAATTCTCATTTTCCCAACCAATCATATTCCCAAGGTAATACTAGAAGTCCCGCCTTTGAAGAGAAAGTTTTAAATGATTTAGGCACTGTAGAGGCAAACACACAATTGCTTCATTCTCACTCTCAATCTATTGCAAAGCTAGAAACCCAAGTTGGGCAAATAGCTAGCACTCTTAATGCTAGAGAGAAGGGAAAAATGCCTATGAATGCCCCGCCTAAGCAACAATGTGTTGTGGAAACCCAATCCTTATCTGAGGGGTGTACCATAGAACATGTAAATGCGGTGACTACCTTGCGGAGTGATAGGATTGTGGGCAATCAAGTTGGAATGTCCAATGAAGAGAGTGAACCGGTGCAACCTCAAGTTGTCACCCGTCCCATTTCATATCCCATTCCTCCTTCATTGCATATACATGATCTTGTAAATGAAAAACTTTTGAAAGATGTGTTTGAAAAAGAAATTTTGAAAAACAATGTTGAAAAGGTTTTGTTGAAACCTAATTTGAAAACTTCTTATGTTGAAGAGGCTTTAAAAGAAAATTCTGAAAATGTTTTTGAGCCACGAGCTCCATTTCTGGACGCCTTGAAAGGGTCCATTTCAAAAGAAAAATAAAAGATTAAAACCAATGAGATTTTGGAAATGTTTAGGCAAGTAAAAGTTAATCTCCCACTTTTGGATGCAATCAAGCAAATACCGGTTTATGCCAAGTTTTTAAAAGATCTTTGCACCCAAAAGCGGAAGAACAAGAGCCAAGGACCAAGGAAAGTGGTTTTAACTGAGCAAGTGAGCTCAATTTTGCAACATAACACTCTTCCAAAGTTTAAGGACCCCGGTTCACCCACTACATCATGCATTATTGGTGATCATATCATTAATCGGGTGCTTCTTGACTTAGGAGCAAGTATTAACCTTCTTCCATACTTGGTTTATGTCAAATTGGGCCTAGGTGAATTGAAACCGACATCGGTAGTTTTACAACTTGCCGACCGATCCATTAAGAAGCCTAAGGGTGTCATTGAAGATGTTTTGATTAAGATTGATAAATTCCTCTTCCCCGTTGATTTCGTTGTCATTGACACAGAACTGGTTCCCAATCCTAAGAGCCAAATACCCGTTATCCTTGGCCGTCCTTTCTTGGTAACCGCAAATGACAACATCAATTGTAGGACGGGGGTAATGAAGATCTCTTTTGGCCACATGAAGGGGAAGTTGAATATATTCAATCCAACACCCAATTCATTTGACAAGATTGAAAGAGAGGTCAATGTTGTGGAAAAATGTCATGAGTTCAATCGTAAAGGAAATGAGTTTTTATGTGACTCAAGGGTTTCTAAAGCTTTATCTTCAACATTGCATTCTAATAGCATTATTTTAAATTCTTATTTTAAGGGCATGGGAGCCCAAAGATTGTTTGGACAAAGGATCAAAAGCTTCTTTTGAGTTTGATCCAACAAGTTCTTCCAAGAACCATTTGTTGGGTGGAGCTCAAGGGATCTATCACCCCAACAAGGAGGGGATGCATAACAAGATCTTTGATCTGGGCTAAAAGAGCCCAATGTCTTGCTAGAGATGTTAAAGACTAGCAAAAGCATTCGTAGGGTGTCAAAACCCTATTTCTTCCCCATTTCTATCTTATATTTCATTTCTTGCGAAGTCTAGATACTTGTTTTTGGTTCATATGCATTGAAAGGAACTTTGGTGAGGATTGCATGAGCTTTCATGTCATTATTGAGCATTTTGCATAGTTCGATCGATCTCATACCTTAGTTCAATCGATCGAACTCCATTGTGCATCCAACACTTAAAAAAATTTTCGACCTGCAGAAACCTGCATCGAAATCACCTCTCTGTCCCATCGTTTGAACTAACTTTAGATCGATCAAGAGACCTTCGATCGATCCAACTTCCAAGTTCGATCGATCCAACTTCCAAGTTCGATCGATCTCATGACTCAACACTTGGAAAAATTTTAAGCCTACAAAAACCTGCATCCAAAACACCTCTCTGTCTCATCGATCGAAACATTCCAAGATCGATCTGAACTTCTTCGATCGATCTAACTTTCAAGTTCGATCGATCTTCAAATTCCAACACTTAGCCAATTTTCTAAACCAAAAACCTGTATATTTTTGCTCTCTGTTCGATCGATCGAACTCTTGTTCCGATCGATCTCAGTTTTCATTTCATTCTTTGACTTTTCGAATTTCAAAATCCAAAACTATTTTTATTTTATATTATTTTATTTTCCAAAAATACCAAAAAGATTTTATTTTATTTTTATTTTTAAAAAATCCAAAAATATTTTCTATTTTTCAATTTTAATTTTTAATTTTTAATTTTAGTTTTTAATTTTTCAAAAATTCCAAAAATACCTTAAAGAGAGAAAGTTCGATCGATCTCAGCTGAAGTTCGTTCAATCGAACTAATCGGGGAATGTTTTAAAAAATAGAATCGAGTGTTTTCAAGATCGATCTCATAGATCGATCCAACCCACTCTCCAAACCCTAACCCCTTTTTCTCCCTCGTCACTGTGCACTCATCTCTCCCACCTCCGGCGAGATCCAGTGAGCATCACTCTCTCTCTCTTCTCGGATTTCACCCTCTTCACATCCACTTCTCTCCCTTCATTTTGAGGTGAGATCCGAGAATCTCATGTTGATTTAATGCTTTGATCTCATGTATATATGCTTTATAGCTTGAATCCATGCTTTATATATGATGAATCTCTATTATTGATTAGCTTTGAAGCATATTTTATATATGTGTATATATATGTATATATTTGTATAATTTTTTATTATTTTTGTTTGATTTGGGAGTATGGGCCATGTTTGGGGGTTGATTGTTGTTGATTTGATGTGTTGTAGGGCCCACGAACACGTTCGTGTGGGCCCCGTGCCTCCATCGTCATAGATCTGTGACCTCTCAGTTTTCATCGTCACACAGTTCGATCGATCGAACTCTTATCTCAGATCGATCTTGAGAGATCGATCGAACTCATATAGCAGATCGATCAAAGTTGTGAGATCAATCTCACTTACTTTCGATCGATCCAACCTTTGTGATCGATCTCACTTCTTTTTATGATCAATCAAACTTAGATCTCACACACATACTTCATTCATCATATCTTATATTCATGTTATCTTATTTATGCCCAATGCTTGTGATATTCCACATTGGATGCATTTCATACTTATATTGTTTAGCATGATTCCTATCCTGTCACCCGCATAGATTCATGTCATATACGTTTCGTCTATCTTATTTGACACACATGTTTCTATTATATGCTTTTAATTCTTTATCCTGGCACTAACTCCCATTGTAAGTTTTTTTTTTTTTTTTTTGCAGGCCATGGTTAAGCGTAAGACTGTTGCCAACAGGCAACACGGGCCTCAGAGACATATTCGACCACGGATACAGGAGTCAGCAGAGCCCTCTCATGCACAGTGGGAGCCAGCATAGGCTACCCCACCTCAGTCACCATCTCATGAGCCTGAGGATGACCATATACTATCCACCTCCGCGACTCATCCTGCTTTCACTCCATCACTATCTCCACCGTATCATGGAGCTGAGCATTCACATATACAGCTCAGCCTGCTCAGCCAGCTCATCTAGAGCGTGATAGGCCCATGCCTCGATATGCACATATGACGGTCGACCATGAGTCAGTGTTCGACACAGGCTTTTTCTCTAGATCAGTGCTGACCCGATCCGCCTACCATGATATTAGTCAGAGAGGCCTAGTTACTATTCTTACCCCCATCATAGAGCTGGTCTACCCACGGCTGTTACAGTTGTTCTACCAGAACCTCCGACCATCGCCGCGTACCACAGCCAAGATGGTCACTTCTATAGATGGCCATCAGATCACCATCATAGTGGACTCAATAGCCCGTTCTTGTCACTGCCCACATCGCTGTCCTCCAGAGCTTCAGGAGACCTATCCAAGGCTACACAGGCCTTCTTATGCCGACATGGCAGTTTACTTGACAGGTCACCATGCTGCTGGCGAGACCTTCACCACCCGCACATATCTTCCAGATGACCTTTGGTTCACCGATTCCGTGCTTTTCCGGAACATATACATGGCCGGACAAAAGATCCAGAGGATGGGCGATTATCTGACAGCCCTCTACACCTTCTACACCCGGCACTGGGTGCCCATTCCCGCGCTCATCTGGAGCGTGATGAGAAAGCTTTATGATGAGTACATCAGCAAGGAGACACCCGGATGGGCTAAGTCTCTTCCATTCGACCACCTCATCACCAAGATTCTTATTGACTAGCGCTACCCTTTTCATCCTCGGGAGCACCCCGAGAGAGGTTCCTGTTACTTACTCAGGAAGGATTGGAACAAGAGCTACCGCTCCATTATTACTAGGTTGCAGGACCACGTGGAACTGGCTGGAGCAGAGTTAGAGCTAAAAGAGGCCTAGGCCCAGACACAGGCACTGGCACCAGCAGAGGCAACAGCAGCACATCCCGCAGCAGACAACACACCAGTCGATCCAGCTGCCGAGCATTTAGACATAGACTTAGAGGGCCCTGCAAACGACACAGAGCAGGATTCTCCAGCTAGGTCACCCATTCACGAGCAGGAGCAGACTCAGGAGCTCTCTTCTGATTCATCTATGCCTGGGACTGCAGATATGACCCCCAGCTTTGGAGTACACCTACAGACTCTTGAGGATGCTGTTGTTGCTATACGAGATGATCATCCTGCCCATAGAGCTGATTTTGCCATCTTCCGCATTGATGTCGTGACCATGTTCAGAGATCTATCTAGAGACATCCGTGGAGCCAGACCTGCCCGTCCTACCTCATCCTCTTGAGCTCCCAGTCCTTTCTATCCCATGATCCCTCTCTCCTATTGATACTTTACTATTGTCACTGTACATTATTATTTTTACAACTGGTCTGTCGGCTTTGATATTTTTGTTGTACCTACACTTTATCTGTTTTATATATCTATTTTTATTATGGATGTCATATATTATATTCTCATATTTATATGTGTGACTCCATCAGGTGCATCACAATGACTTCAGTGAGAGAATGCTACCCAATTTTCAGGACCACCCTTATACGTCTCTCATTTATTTATCTGTTTATCCCATTTACACTTGCATGTCCACTATGCACTGATTCTCCCATTTTGTTATCTGATGAGTTTATCCAAGTGCTAATTTTTAGGACCACAGTTAATCCCAAGTTTGGGGGGGCCATGCCACCCACTTCGGATACTTCAGTCTCGATCATTCTTGCTTAGTTGCACTGGTATACTCTTTCCTTTGTTCTGTTTGCACATTGAAGACATTGTGTAATTTAAGTTTGGGGGGAATGGTGCGTTACAGTGTTAGTTTTAAATTCAAAATTTTGAGCATAACTTGTGTATTTGAGGGATATTTCTATGATTGGTCCATATCTAGCTATGATTTTGATCTTTTAAGGACTATATTGCTTAAAATTTAAAAATTGCTTTACTTGAGAGTCCAATACTCCTTGTATGCCTTGTGGATGCCATTTAGGAGTAAATTTTTCGAAAGATTGATATCTTGCTTGCATTCGTGGTCCACATCAGCCTGATTTTGTGATTGTTTTGAGATTCACTCTAGGGTTCTACACTAGCACAGGCGCACACTAGCATTCATTTGTGGGGTACATGCTTTGTTGATTATTGAATTGGTTATATCCCAATTGGGCTAGTAGTGCATTGAAAGCTTTCATTCTTGATAAAGGTGAATAACAACCCCTTTTCACTAAGTAGCCAGGATTCTAGCCTCATCAAGCACTAAACTTCTCACGTCGAAAGGTGGAGGGCCCAAAAAAAAAAAAATATGAGTGAAAAGAATAAGCGCACCTAGATCAATAAAGCTTTAATAAAAGGTCCACTTTTTGTCTTGATGATCGGTACTAGATTTGTGTGCTAGTTTGAGGGTAAGGATGTGATAAATTCTTTAGTTGGCTAAGATAGCAACATATTTGATGCCGGTCCACTCAAAAGGATTCTAGAGTTGTTTTGATTTGCATAATCATTTTCTTGATGTGTCGAAGACCATATTTGATTGCTTGATGTTGAGATTTTGGAAGATTGCTTAGAAATGTTTGAAAAATTGCATACTTGAGGTAGTTTTTTCCCAATGCTTGTTTGCAATATTGGTGCCGATTTTGAAATAATGAGCTTAATGTTTGTGGGTACCGTTTCTGGAAACCCTCATGAGACTTCACTTGTCTACTAGGGGTAACCTAGGGGTTTAAAAGGCTTGTTGCATATGCTAAGTGCAATCGTGTTCCCTACGAAAGTGGTGTTATCCATTTATTGCTTTCTAGTTCATAGTTGTATAGTTGTTCATTTCATTCCTTTACTTTCTAGTTCATTGCTAGGGACTAGCAATATTTAAGTTTGGGGGTGTGATGAGCGATGAAAAGTGCGTATTTAAACCCCTTAAGCTTAGGCATTCAAGTACCTTTATCTATCTTACTTTACCGTTTTAGATTGATTTCGTATTATTTCCATTTTCAGGCACTTATCCCGAAAATAAGCTAACTCAGCCAAATAAGAGCTTAATTGAAGTAATTCTGGGATTAAACAGAGAAAGGAGAAAAGTGGAGAAAGAAAGACGCAAATGAAGCCAAAGGTCGACAGTAGCAAAGTTCGATCGATCCAATTTCATGGTTCGCTCGATCGAATACTGATCGATCTAAGCACTTTAAGATAGATCAAAACCTTAACCCAAAGCATAAAGTCCAAAGTTTGATCGATCCAACACCATCCTTCGATTGATCGAACACTTTTGTCCTTATTCAAATGACTGATCCGATCCACAGCTGTACCATCCACTAACCACTTTTGTCCTTTTTCCCATAAATATCTCCCAAAATATCTCAGATTTGTCTTTTTCCAAAAAGCTCAGCAAGTTGGATCGATTCAGCCTAAGTTCGATAGATCTCAGCCAGTTCGATCGATCCAAGACCAAGGTTAGATCGATCGAACTTCCTCCAGTGCAAAAAAATTAAATTTCCATCTCATTGAAAGTTCTCCGTTATCCAATCATTAGGGAATATTGTGTGCACGACCCCAGCTCATTCTGGTTGTCATTTTGACCTACTTATAAAAGGATAAGGATTGTTTTTTACAAGGATGTGACGACCTTGGTTTTTAGGCCAGCATGTCCTATGATGAACCGTAAGGATGATCCGAAAACGGATCCGAATGCGGAAGCGAAAACAGAAAACAAGACTCTAAGAAGTCAAAGTGACCTTCCATGAGGTCGTGGAACTCAACAAGAACTAATGCGGAAGTAAAAGATCGAAAATATGACAAATAAGCCCCTAGGGGCAAAATAGTAATTTTTAAAAACTATAGATTCGGGTGCCACTGAGCACACCGCTGGAAGGACAACGAAAAACTAATCAATATGGACTCAAGAATCGCATGATTCGGAGTCCGAACGAAGGAGAAACGGCATGACAAAGAAAAACGAGCACTTAAAGCAAAAAGGGAAAATTGGTAATTATCCA
Organism: Cornus florida; assembly: GCF_030987335.1. Taxonomy (NCBI): domain Eukaryota; kingdom Viridiplantae; phylum Streptophyta; class Magnoliopsida; order Cornales; family Cornaceae; genus Cornus; species Cornus florida. The sequence continues at coordinate 50,468,837 of NW_026775574.1, read as the reverse complement.
GGAAGAATCGGGTGCAACCAAGCACACCGTTGGAAAGACAGCGAAAAATTAGTCAAGTTCAAAAAAAAAATTCACTTGGATCGAGTCCAGACGAAGGAGAAAAGCCCAAAAGAAGAATTGATGTCGCGGCGGCCTGACGAGGGGCCATGGCGCACACGGCGCCCATGCGCGAGCCCACCGGCGTGCATGCCGGCGCCAAAGACATGGCTGGTAGCAGCCCTTGGCTGCTGCTACATATTTTTTTGATCTGCCCAGAACTGAGGCTTGAAACGGAGGTCAAGACGAGTTTTTCTGGAAAAATACAAAGAAGAAACCCCCTTAAAATCGAGTTTTCTACCCAACAGCACGGACGGAATTGAAAAAAACTCACTGCGAAATTCCCAAAATGCCCCTAGATCAGAACTGAACAAGGGGGTCATAAAGTTGCTAAATGAAAACTGGAAGTTGAAACTTCACGAGGGATTTCCGGTACCAAGACGACATTTTCTAGAAAAACACGAAGAAGAAACCCCCCCTAAAATCATGTTTTCTATTCAACCATGTCAAAAGAAGAAAACAAAACTGATGTGAAAGGTCCATAATGCCCTTAGATCAGAATATGCAAAAAAAATGCGAAATGAATTCACAAGAGGCTCAAAACACAAACGATAAGGCTTTGCCCAGAAACGACCATGCATGCAAATGTAACTTACCTATTTAGACGCGCTATAATGGTCCATGGCTTAAAAATATAGCCGATGCAAAATCTGACCCCCCCAACAGGCAAAAAGGCAAAAATGGACTTGGAATGGAAAACATGGAATCCAAAAATGCAAAATGGGATCAAATGACCGTTTGGCCCCCTTGGCCACACTTCATACAAGATTAATAAGACCCTATAACCATGGTGAAGCAATGACTTGCGATTTTTCAAGTTTTTCATAACATTTCATGAAGTTAAAAAGTTGCATAGAATACAATATATATGTCACTGGCCTCCGGCCTCATCTCATACATATCAAATACATTGAAAGGAGTGTACTTAAGTACACATTACATACATGGAATCAAACATACATATTTTGACATACAAGTCTACAAAATGACATTTCATGCAAACATTTGCATGAAATGAAAACTTGAAAGCTACACGACATCCAAGGAATGCTAGGCTTCACGAACCAAGTCTTCGTACCTGAAATATACCCCAGTATCGTAGGGGTGAGTAACATAAAGCTACTCGTAGGAGATGAGCATGCATCGACCTAGCATTTTACAAATTTATCACCTTAAGGTGAAACATGTTAAATGGGCTCATGCCACCTAACGTCTATGTCCAAATGAGACTCAGGGAGCATCCTAAGCTACCTTAGAGTCTAAGCAACAAGAATCATGGTATACATACGTGTATGAAACGAATCATGGTTGGGATAATCCAAAAAAAACACGACAAGAAGAATGCTTGAGCATAGATTAACATGAATTACATATTCAATACAATTGAACTAGGTCTAGAGTAATCTATACAACATGACAAAAGCATATTTGAACACAAGTTAACAAGAATCACATTATTCATGTAATTCAACAACAAAAGAGCATGTTATACAATGCAACAAGGTTTAAGTTCTCAAAGCCATCAACTTAGAATCTAAAGCACAAAATAACAGTAGTGGTTCATACCACCTAACGTCTATGTTATAAATGAATCAATAGGATCAATCCTAAGCTTTATTAGAACGTTAAAACACGATTTTCAATATCGATGCAATTTAACCAACATTGGAACTTCCAATACAACGCATAAAGCAGAATTTCGCAAAGTTAACGTCCTGTAACTTAAAATGGAACGACAAATAAGAAACAACAAGTTATAACATCATCTAGTTATCAACTTGAAAATGAAATGCGAAATCAAACAAAGTGGATACTCGGACGTCACGCCGGATCAGACCGACAACATAGTTACTTTAAGGTTACTAGCCCATGGGTAACCTCCCTATGTGCGCACTAGACTATATATAGAGGGACTATCCCCCGTACTAGAACCACGTCCTAGCCATAGTCAAACAACGACATCCCCAAGTTTTCAAAATCAACAAGTTGTGCAACAACGCATATATCAATAGGAATATGCAAGATAATCAACTATCTACTAAGCACAACCAAATTTGGAAACCTATACAATACATGCTCTAAATCCACAACTAATATGATATGATGAATGTCGAATCTTTAGTGTGCGATTCGTTACACGCTATGCATGAAAGATGTTAAACACGAAGTGTGCAAATCATTACACAAGGCAACAATATATTCATTAAGGAAAACATATTATCACGAATACAAACATAGCAACTATGTTATCCAATATTCAAAACATAACCAAATGAATATACAACAAGTCTAAGTCCATGATTTGAATATAGAAACCACTTCTAAAACACAACTAGATCATGGAGCAAATTGAAAGAATTTAAATAGATAAACACAATAAATTCTCTAGATTCCGATTCAATTCCAAATAACCTCAATTTAATACATGTTAAAGGACATGGTATGGTCATCACCTATATCCATTCTAAAACTCAATTAGGTTGCTAGAACAACAAAGTAGAACTTTAATTAAATCATGCTAATTTAAATCCCAATGTTCTAAAACAACTTCAGATAGTCCCAATTTAATATATACTAGTAAACAAGTCATGGCCAATACAAATATCAAGTTAAAACCTTAATTAAGCTATTGGGACCACAAAATAGATTTTAATTAATTCTTTTAATTAAGATCTCTAGATTTTCAAACTTAACCAAAGGCTATCAATTTAACATATCTTAGAGAATATGCCAGGGACTAATGTAATATCACATTACAAGTTTATTTCATTCAATTTAAGACTATGTGACTTAACCTTTCACTAAAGTTAAATATAAATTAAAAGTTGCAATTCTCATGCAATTAATCCCAATTTAATATATGTGAACAACCACACCAAAGCTTAATTTTCTAGCATGCCACAATTCAATTCCAAGTTGTATATCACCATGAGGATTAAATCTTAAACAAGGAATTTAATTAAATGAAAGGTTTGAAAACCTAACCGAATGTTCTAAGTCAAACACATGTGAAGCTACATGGCATGTAAGTCAAGAATATCAAGTCGGAATTTAAATAGAGTGAATAGTGCACTCGGGGCAAATTAATTAATCAAATTAATTAATAATTACTAATTTTCAAAACACCTCCAATTACTTTCAAAATCAACTATTTTGGAGAGCATGCAAAGACCTAATTTAATATGCTAACACATATTGATTTTAAGCTAGTTAAGGCCATGTGAATTAATCTTTCACCTAAGATAAATATTAAATAAAATCTTTAATACTTGTTCAAATGTTCCAATTTTAATACACGACAATGAGCATATCAAGGGGCAATATAAAATCATGCTACATGTTTAAACCAAGTCATGAGCAACCAAGAAAATTAGATCACGTACAAGAAAAATAAATAATAAAATCTCTAGATTTTATATTTAATCATGCAAACAAGTAGTATAAGCATCACAAGCATGCTATATAACAAGAATTAAAACCTAAAACATCCCCTACCTCAATTTGAGATGAAAATCTTAAATGCCATCAAAATGGAACGGCTTCGAATCCGACGAAACTGCTAGGTTTTGTCGGGGACAACGCCGTGAACATAACCCCCATGAAATCCCCATCAAAATCATAACTTGACCTCAAAACCAAACTCAAGAAATGGTCAAAACTGAATTCTAATAAGGGGGAAAGGTAGAGCACGGCGAGGGGAACAACAAACGTTAAGGCCGAAGACTTTCCATTAAGGAAAAGTGAACCAAAAGAGGAGAGAGAAGATGGCAGCACCCCTTGGGCTGCCATGGGAGCTCCAGATCATGCATGAAGAGGGGAGAAGATCAAAAATGAAATATCTCACCCCCCTTTTATAGAAATCTCAAAAAGTGCCCCGAACGTGCCCCGCCGGGTCCGAAAAAGTAAAATTTGAGCAGACGTGCTCAAATGGAAAAACTTTGTGAATGAAAAAGATTCAAAATGATAAAATATGAATAACGGAAGAAACGGCATCAAAAACTGAGTCCCGAGCATAAAGTTATGCCCAAAACAAGTTTGACGAAAACTAGGGCCAGAAACCCTGAAACTGGAAAACATCGACCAGGAGGAAATTCCAAGAGTACACAACTCAAAGAAATGTGAAAATGAATCCTCTAAGAGGATCCAGGCTCAAAACAAGACATTTTGTAATAACTTTCATTAATTGCACAATGGCCCCTCTAAAAAGTGAAAACTACACTTATGGCCCAGAATGAAAATATCTTCCAAAAATATTTTCTTAAAAACCCCTAAAATAAAATATCTTCAAAATATATTTACGAAAAATACCCCAAAAAAAGAAAATAATTTCAAACAACTTTGCATCCATGTCCCTATGGACACTCGGAGCAACCAGAGTACTTTCTTGCAAAAGTAAAGATACGTATTTCGTGGAAACCACTCAAGATGAAGATACATGAAGTCAAAAACCAACTCCGAGCATGAGAAGTGAGGTTGTGCCAAAAACTGACAAACAGAGATAAGACGAAATAGGGAAAATGACAGAATAGGGAAAAGACGAAATAGCGCATAGTGTCCAAAAACGAAAAATGCGAAAATGACTCGGTCCTCAAAGGAAATTGTCAATTCACATGAAAGAGTCTCAGAAACTAATTTCGAGTACTTGAGATGACACTAAGCGACACGAAACAGAGCTTAGAAAGGAAAATTAAACGAAAAAAATTCATTCGTAAAATTTCAGGAAAAAGGAAAGGAAGGCAAATGACTGGGTCGTTACAAAGGAGAGCCAACATTGTTTTCATATCATCTCTTGGAGAGGAAGTTTAGAGGAGAGGAGGCTAGAGACATCATTGTAGTTCTTCATCAACAAGGAGTAGATTTCAACCATGGAATTAGCCCTTGAGGGTTGGAGCATCATCACCATAAGTGGCTAGACATCCTCTTGGGGCTAGAGTTAGCCCCAAGCATGCTTTCTATATCTTAATCTTGTATATCATTAAGGGATTAGTGTTGTAATTAATGTTTTGACTCTTTGATATACTTAGATCTTGTTTATTCAATGATTTATGTAGTTTAATGCTTCCAATTAATCATTTCATTCTATCCATATGTCTATGTATGCTAGAATAGATGTTGATGTGCTTGTCTCTAGATTTTGTGTTATTGGTGCATGTCTATATGTATTGATGCTATAGATTTGGAGATTGTCAAAACATAGTGCTTTGCTTAAAGGAATGCTCTTATGATTCTCTTGATAGTTCATACTTATTCCTTGATGGATTGTGCCTCTCCCCTAGTTTATTTTTATGCTAGTAATGTAGATGTAGTGTAGTTGCAGTGTAGTGTTAAATGGGAGGACAATCTATGCTTGTTGTTTGATGATCCAAGCTTTTGAATGCAAGTAACATATGTCTCTATCCTTGTGTTGTATTTGGATTGTGAGCTTAATGAAAGGATTAATGACTTGTTTGATCTATTGTGCCTTTCACATGTTGTTTAGACAATATATGCTTCATTGCTTAGATATATTGTGCCTTTGACATGATGTTTAGACAATACATGCTTAACTAGTCATCCTTGCTTGTTGAATCAACCAAACACACACACACACACCAATATTACAACACACCATTTGCCCTCATTAATCACTTGTCAATGATATAGAAATGCATTGCTTGGTTGTGATCTCTAAACCCCAAGATCTCTCTCTCTTACTTACTCTTAATTGCATTCTTTTGCTATCACTTAGTCTAATTTAGCTATTCTTCAATCAACCAAAAAACCAATTGTTTGATCACTCTACCTACTAACCCAATTTGCGATTCCACAATCCAATTTGACATGTTGCATCATTCACAATCCCTTAGGATGATCCCTACTCACTCTTGCTACTTTAGTAGTAGTGTTGGTAGTGGTTTTTATAAATTTAAACTTGACCCAAAAGGCTTTGCTTGAACCACACATTCCTTACATCAATTTTGGTGTATATATCAAGTGGCCTTGTCAACTTCATAGCCCATCTAGTGCGAGGATCATTAATGAATGCCTGATACTCAAAGGTAGTTTCATAAGAAATTGGAATCTCTTTCCAAGCACTTGGCAAAACATCCTTAGCCACCCTAGCACGCTTAGAAGGAGAAGGATGAACCATCTCTAGTCTCAACTAATAGTAGCTTGCAATAAAATCCCAAAAATCACACAAAATTATCCAAATCCTATAATTCTAGGAACTGAGGCTCGAGCTTGAGCTTCCGGGCTTGAGCTTCAACTAATGCTCGAGCTTTAAGTGTCAAGGCTCGAGTTTTACCTAGATTTCACCAAAACAGATCGGTGAACTCAGCTTGCAAATCAATCATTGAAAACTCATCAATTGAATCAAACAACTACTATATGTCAATGATGTATGCAAGTCAAAGAATCATTCATGCAAGTAGCAACTCATGCTCCTCTCTCTAAATCTAGAAATTTAAATAATGAAGTAAGAGCAATGGAAAAAGGATGAAGAAGAAGATCTTTACCTCTAATGATCCTACAAATCTTCAAGAAGAATCTAAATCATCACTAGATATAAGTATGAAGAAAACCTGGAGAGACTCTATAAGAGATGGACATCCTTTGCGTAATAGAAGATGGAGTACGTAGTTTCCTGAGTTTAAAAGACTTTGGAAACCAAAGGTTCGAGCTTTAAGGATATAAGCTCGAGCTTGCCACCACAAACCCTAGAATTAACGATGATGGAAGGCTCGAGGTTGAGGTATTAATGCTCAAGCCTTTAGTAGCTGATGCTTGAGCCCCAAAGTTCAGGCTCGAGCATTGAGGCAAATTTTTGGATTTTTCCCAATTTTTTAATTTTTACTTTCTTTTTCTATTTTATCTAACCTAAACTACCTTAAACCTAAAATTAACTTAAAATAAACCTAAAACCTAGAAAAGAAAATATTAAATCAAAAACTAAAATAAAAATCAAATAAAAATATGGTACAACATAGAAATGCTAAGTTTAACGTCGATAGCTCGACAGCATACTAAGTTTAACGTCGATAGCTTAATGAAATCTTAACCTCTCTAGTCCAAGTAAATAGGATCACAAAGTTCTACTGCCTCTACTGTGCCTCTCTGGACACTACCCTCTATATAGGGCTTTAGTCTCTGTCCATTGACTTTAGACAGTTGTCTAGTCTTGCAATCTTGTATCTCAATTGCACCGTAAGGTGTAACAGAAATAACCATATGTAGACCTTCCCAGTGACTTCAGTTTGCCAAGAAAAAGTTTCAATCGTGTGTTAAGCAACCAAACTTTCTTCCCAGGCTCAAAAGTCTTACACAAGATATGCTTGTCATCAAATGCCTTAGTCTTTGATTTATAAATCTTAGCACTCTCATAAGCATCATTACGTAATTCTTCGATCTCTGTTAGTTAGAGCTTCATATTAGATCCAGCAGAGTTTATATCAAAGTTGAGCTTTTTTATGGCCCATAAAGCTCTGTGTTCTAATTCTAGAGGAAGGTGACACCCTTTGGCATAGACGAGATGGTAAGGTGACATATCAATCGGAGTCTTATAAGCTATTCGGTAAGCCCATAAAGCATCATTCAGTCTTAAAGACCAATCTTTACGATCTGGCTTAACCGTTTTCTCAAGAATTCTCTTAATTTCATGATTGGATAATTCAACTTTGCCACTTGTTTGGGGATAATAGGGAGTAGCAACTTTATGAGTGATGGAGTATCTTTGTACCAAAGTACGAAAATACCTATTACAGAAGTGAGTACCCCTATCACTAATAATAGCTCGTGGCATACCAAATCGACTAAAAATGTTCGTTTGAATGAACTTAACCACGACTGCGTGATCGGCGATTTTAGAAGGAACTGCTTCAACCTATTTAGACACATAATCTACAGCCACAAGAATATATTCATTTTTATTTGACTGAACAAAAGGACCCATGAAATCAATACCCCAAACATCAAAAACCTTAATAACTAAGATTGGAGTTAAGGGCATTATGTTTCTTCTAGAAATTGATCCTAACTACTGACATCGAAGGCATGACCTACAGAATAAGTATGCATCCCGAAAGAGTGATGGCCAAAAGAAACCGTATTGAAGAATTTTAGCTGCAGTTTTCTTTGCACTGAAATGACCTCCACAAGCTAAACTGTGACAGAAGGTGAAAATACTATGAAACTCACTCTCAGGAACACATCTGCGAATGATTTAATCAGCACAATATTTGAAGAGCTGAGGATTGTCCCAATAGTATATCTTAATCTAAGAGAAGAATCGACATTTTTCCTGCGTTGACCAAGATAAAGGAATTTTGCCTATTGCGAGGTAATTCACAATATTAGCAACCTAAGGCAAATCCATATGAGAAACCCCAAACAGTTGTTCATTCGAAAAGGAATCACAAACTGGATGTGAAGATGAGGTATCCTCAATACGAATTCTAGAAAGATGGTCAGCTACCACATTTAATGACCCTTTTCTTATCCCGAATCTCATAATCAAACTCTTGAAGCAAGAGGATCCATCGAATCAAACAGGATTCGGTTTCCTTTTTGGAAAGAAGATGTTTCAAAGCGGAATGATCAGAATAGACTATGACTTTAGAACCCAATAGATATGATCTAAATTTGTCTAAAGCAAAGACAACACCAAACTACTCTTTTTTCAGTTGTGGTATAATTTAATTGTGCTTCTGAAAGAGTTTCGCTCGTATAGTAGATAATATGAGGAAGCTTATCTCCTTGTTGTTCTAAGATAACACCGTAGCATAATCAGATGCGTCACATATGATCTCAAATGGAAGAGCCCAATTTGGAGGATTCATGATAGGAGCTAAAGAAAGAAGAAAGTGAAGCTTGTGGAAAGCTTCCAAGCATGACTCATCAAAGATAAAAGGAACGTCCTTTGCACGTAGATTACACAAAGGACGAGAAATTTTGCTGAAATCTTTAATGAAGTGTCGATAAATCCCGGCGTGCCCAAGAAATGATCACACTCCCCTTACAGAGGTAGGAGGAGGTAATTTGGAGATCAAATCTACTTTGGCTTTATCAACTTTAATACCTCTCTCTGAAATGATATGTCCTAAAACGATCCCCTCCTGAACCATAAAATGTCTCTTCTCACAACTAAGAATAAGATTGGTTTCCCTACAATGCTGAAGTACTAGGGATAGATTTTGGAGACAATTCTCAAATGTGGATCCGAAAATAGAGAAGTCATCCATAAAGACCTCGAGAAGTTTTTTAACCATGTCCAGAAAGATAGACATCATACACCTCTCGAATATTGCTGGCACATTACACAATCCGAAAGGCATCCGTCTATATGCAAATGTATCGAATGAACATGTGAAAGTAGTTTTATTTAGATCCTTAGGATCAATAGCCACCTGATTATAGTCGAAATATCCGTTTAAAAAGCAATAATAGCTCTGGCCAGCCAATCGCTCTAGAATCTGATCAATGAATGGAAGTCGAAAATGATCTTTTCTAGTAGCGGAGTTAAGTTTCCGGTAATCAATACACACACGCCATCCAGTGGTGGTGCACTGTGGAACTAATTCTCCCTCAGAATTCTCAACCACTATAATACCTGTCTTTTTAGGTACTACTTGAGTAGGACTCACCCACTTGCTATCTGAGATGGGGTAGATTATTCCGTAACTAGCAATTTCATAACTTCATTCAAAACCGCCTCCTTCATATTAGGATTCAATCTTCATTGGAGCTCCCGAAATGTTCAGGAATCCTCCTCTAAATGAATCTTATGCATGCAAATTGTGGGGCTAATTCCTTTTAAATCAACCACACTCAACCCAATAGCTTTTTTATTTTGCTCAAGAACTTTTAAAAGACTACTTTCTTGGGAACTTGAAAGATTGGAAGCAATGATCACTGGAAGGGTGTCATTTAAACCCCCAAAAGTATATTTGAGCATGTTCGGAAGAGGCTTAAGCACAAGCTTAGGTGGAGAGTCTAAGGAAGGAATAGGCGGAATGCTAGAAAGTGGTGGAAGAGACTCTAATCTAGATTTCCATGGAGGAAAATCTTTGATAGGAGTGGAGTTGAGCAAAGAATTCACTTCAGCTATCGAAGCTTCGATATAGAAATCTTCATAATTGAAGTGATTCTGACAAGCCTCTAAAGGATCCTCGGATAAAATAGTTGGGAGTGACTCCTCAACCAACTCATCAATAACATCAAGGAAGAAGCATTTACTATCATCGTGGGGATGTTGAATAATATTGAAGATGTTTAGCTTGACTTTCATATTCCCAAAAGATAAATCTATGGCTCCAGTCCTACAGTTAATGCAAGTATTCGCTGTAGCTAGAAAAGGATGCCCAAGAATAACTGGAATATACTTTTTGGAATCATGGACCGATTCTATATCAAGTACTAAGAAATCGATCGAAAAGAAGAACTTGTCCACTTTTATGAGTACATCTTCAACAATACCTCGTGGTTGTCTGACAGAATGGTCAGCAAGCTGCAGAATAACTGAGAAAGGTTTTAACTCTCCCAAACCTAACTTCTCATACACCGAGTAAGGTATAAGATTAACACTTGCTCCAAGACCAAGAAGTGCTCACTCTATCACATTATCTCCAATGATGCAAGAAATTATAGGGGCACTAGGATCTTTAACCTTAAGAGGAGTGTTATACTTAAGAATAGCACTGACTTGCTCAGTAAGACAAATTTTCTTAGGCACTTGGCTTTCGGATTTTCTTTTTAGATTGCACAAGTTCTTTAAAAATTTAGAATAGGCTAGAATTTGCTTTATAGTATGAAGCAAAGGAAGATTGATTTTGACTTACTTAAAGACCTCTATCATATCTTGAATTTTCTCCCCTTGTTTACCAAAGTGGGAGGGTTCCTTGAGATGTTCAAGATAAGGCACTCTTGGCTCATATGCTGTCTCAGGATTAGGAGCAGATGAAGAAGTGACTCCACCTTCAACTCCTGTGGTGGATTGTGGAATAGCACTTGAGGAAACATCCTTGGGATGTGGATTATGAATGACAGGAACAATGGGAACCCTAAGCCTTTCTTTTTTTTTCCTATCCTTTCTTAACTTGATTTTCAACCACTTTACCACTGCTCAATGTAGTGATAGCCTGAACTTGCTCATAATGAATACCTGAGGAATTGGTTTCATCAATCATATAAGTCTGCCCTTTCGAGTTGGCTATTGGCTGACTAGACAGTTTTCCATCCTCTCTTCAAGATAGAGTACTCGCTATTTTCCCAACTTGTGCCTCTAGCTTTGCTATGGCTTAAGAATAAGAATTATGAAGTTAGGTATTGGCTTTAAGATCAACTAGAGCATTGAGTATTTGATCCTCAAATACAGAATTTCTAGGAGGAGGTGGAAGATTAGGAGCCTGAGTGGATTGATTCTTAAACTGAGGTGGACTGTAAATACCAAATTAGTTGAAAGAATTTTTTTGTGGCATAGGAATGGATGAATTTTGATACTATTCCTGAGATTGAGGAAAAGTGGTTCCTTGGCTTTGATTACGCCACGACAGATTTGGATGATCTCTCCAGCCAGAATTCTATATGGAATAATATGGATTATATACTGGTCTAGAGAATGCAACATTCACTTGCTCCTGTAGGATCTCAGATGATTGTCCTATCGTAGGGCAAGTGTTAGCAAAATGGGAAGGATTAGCATAAATTGAACAAACTTCCTTTGACAAGGAAGTTTGTGGACTAACAACAGGAGCAAAGCTAGATGATAGAATTTGATCGAATCTATGGTTCAAGGGTTCTATTTGAGCAACTAATTCACTAGATTTGTCTACCTTAAAGACTTTTGTTAACTTTATGCATTCCAGGTGAAGACCTAGACCTAGAGGAAGACGTATGTTGCGTTGAATTTTCACTTAGGGTTTCAAATAGTTCCCAAGCGTCAGCTGGACTCTTACGTAAAAAAGCTCTATTACTAGAAGCATCAACCATATTTCTATAAGAATCGGAGAGACTATTATAGAAAATCTATATTAAGTGCCATTGTGCAATATTATGGTGTGGACATTTTCTTAGAAGATCATTATATCTTTCCCAAGCATCATGGAACTGTTCTCCCAAGATTTGGGAAAACGCCATGATTTCTCTTCTCATTTGACAGGTTTTACCTACTGTGTAGTACTTTTTCAAGAACTCTTATTGCAACATCTCCCATGTTGATATGGAATTTGGAGGAAGGGAATATAACCAACTTCTTACTTTGTCCCTAAGAGAAAATTGGAAAAGTCGCATCCTGAATGAATCGTTGGTAAGAGTGGTCAACTTACTAGTTGAACACAATTCCAAAAATACATCAAAGTGCGTATAAGGATCCTCTATTGCATACCCATGGAAGGTAGGAAGCATTTGGATCATAGCAGGCTTGATCTCAAAATGGGTTGCATCAGTGTTTGGAAATACAAAGCACGAAGGAGAAAGGTATGTGGTAGGAATAAAATAGTCCCTTAATTGTTGTTGTGAAGGGAGAGGTGGAACCTATCCTCCATTACCATTGCCATTATTATTACCATTACCCAATGCATCATGAATATTAGCCATGTTATCAAAGGAACTTCCTATATTATTTAAACGTTTTTTAAGTTTTCTTAACAGACTAAGAGTTCTCTCTATTTCAGGATCATGCACTAAAGGTTTTGACCTAGTTTGGCGAGTTAACAAGCATTTATTCCACTAATCCTAAGCAGTGACAAAAATAAAATTTTCCAAGTAAAAGAAAACAGTAAAAACTCACAGAAGGTTTAATAAACCGAAGCTTTTATACCTTAAGCATCTTTATCCTTACTGTTAATTTCCTTGTACCTGAAAAGAAAAAGAATTAAGGTGAGATATTAGAAAGTCCGAAGACTGGTAAACCAAAATAAACTAATTAAAAACTAAACTAAAACAAATCTCCCCGGCAACGGCGCCAAAAATTGATCGTGTCTAATTTTACCACTCGCAATAGTACAATTCTGTGTATGATAGTGCTATAAAGAGAGATGTTGAACCCACAGGAAGATGAGATTAGTATTTAGTTTTTACTTTAGTCTTAATGGTTTACTGGTAACTGGTTGAAAAGTTTGTTTGGTTGTCATGATTAAAAACATACTAAAATTGAAACGAAGTATTAAACTAAATTAAATTAAGTGATCAGAGAGAGATTTTAGGGCTTTGACTTCACCGCAATCATCATACTATGGTCAATTGTATCAACTCTAGGGATTTAACCAATTATGTTTTTAAAGGAATTGAACTTAATAACATTCGTTCAATTCGGGTTTTAAAGAAAGATGTTTTTATAAAATAGTTGACAATAGCCTATTTGCAGTTAGCATGGACGATCCACCTACCTACTCTAACTACTTTAACTACTTTGCAAATAATATATCTTTTTAAAGCATAGATGACGATGGCCGCTTGTATACGCCAGAATAATGTAATGAATGTGCGGTTCAAGAAAAGCCTTTTAGGTCATGTTTCAATTTATAAAAACTACTATCACCACTGCTACTAATGTAGCAAGAGTGAGTCGGAATTTAACTTTAACCCTAGTGGATCATAAGATTGCAAAGAGAGAGATTGGTTGATTAAACTAAGATGCAAACAAATTAAAATGCAATGAAAATTAACTAAGTTGAGATAGGGATTTAAGAGATGAGAAGTGAGGTCTCGGGGTTCATTGGAATCGCCACTAAGCTCGTTCACCAAACCACACACTTTCAACTAATTTGGGGAAAACATTCCTGTGAATAAAATGCGACTACCAGTTGCAATATTAAGCATGGACCATCAAAATTCATGTATGAATTGCCTACCTAGCCAAAAAATAAACTAAGTGTAGCACAACCCATCAATTCTAAGCATGACCCATCAAACTAGTCATAATTGTAGCACACATCATTCTAGCGAATCATGGAATTTATAATAATAAGCCATGGAATATCAAATAAATTAAAGATTGTCTACCTATTTACAAGCATAAATTAAATTGTAGAACAACCCATCAAGCATAAGAATAATCCATCAAATTAATTGACAAACTCATTCAATAAATACCATGCATAGCCATCACTAGATCCTTAATTAATCACACATAGACATGCAACCAACATAGAGAAACTAGTGTAGAGATCAATTCCCAAATAATCACACATAAGATAATATGTAATCATAAAGAGAATCAATAGGAAGAATTAAATCATATGAATCATGTGAGACATAATTCCCAATTTAATGACACATAGACAGGTAAATAAATTAGATAATTAATAGGAAGAATTAAACCATAGAAATCATAGAAATACACAAAGATTCATTAAATTCACAAGGCTAGAACACTAATCACAAGATATTATTCCCCAAAAAGTATGAAAAAGATAGAGGTTTAGATTATAAACTTGGGGCTCATCCAAGCCCCAAGGAGAAGTCTAGCTAATCATGGAGGAGGTGGGTATGATCTTGGAACCCTCAAGGGCAATCCCCAAGCATAGTTCCATCTTCTTCTTCTTCTTCTTTGTTGAATTCTAGAGAGAGAGTGTGTGTGTGTAGATCTTGAGATGTGTTCTTGGAGCCTCCACTCTTCTCTTTTCTTCTAATCCTAATCTCTAACTTTTCTAGAGAGAGAAAATAAAATTTACAATGTAAAAATAAAATGATGAAAAAGCTTCTTTACAAAATGGTTCAATTCCCTTTAAATACATGGTCCTTTTCTTAGTCACTAAGTCAGAAATATAGCCCTAAAAATATCTAATCCCGCAACTATGTGATAGGTGGAGCTCCGGTGCGCGGGAATAAGACAGCTCACTGCAAGCACATTTTTTATCGATCCAAAATATCTTCGATCGATCCAACTTTTCTTCGATCGATCCAACTTGGCAGTTTTTTAGCATCAGCCTCCTTTTGCTCCAGATCAGCCTCCTTTTGCTCCAGATTCTCACCAAGACTTAGTTTGACTCCAAAAAGGTCTTTAGAAACCATTTTTAGCCCGTTTTTACATTATTGACCTGAAATAGACAAAAACATGAAATTAGACTAAAACGAAAAAATAAGATAGAATAAGGTCCTAGAATACTCAAGCTTAAGGGGTTAAAATGCGCACTTTTCAGTGCTCATCACACCCCTAAATATAAATATTGCTAGTCCCTAGCAATAAACTAGAAGGAAAAGAAAGAAATAAACAGCTAAGCAAGTATGAACTAGAAAGCAATGAAATGATAACGCCACTTTCGTAGGGAACACGATTGCATTTAGCATATGCAATAAGCCTTTTAAACCCCTAAGTTACCTCTAGTGGACGAGTGAAGTCTCGTGTGGGTTTCCAAAAATGATACCCACAAACATTGAGCGCTTTCTCACAAAAGAGACACCAACATTGGAAATAAGCATTGGGAGAAAACTATCTCAAGTATGCAATTTTTCAACCATTTCCAAGCAATCACCCAAAATCTCAACACCAAGCAAACAAATATGGTCCTCCACACATCAAGAAAGTGATCATGCAAATTAAAATAACTCTAGAATCCTTTTAAGTGGACCGGCATCAAGTATGTTCTATCTAAGCCAACTAAAGAAATGATTAAACCCTTACCCTCAAACTAGTACATAAATCTAGTACCGATCATCAAGATAAAGAGTGTACCTTTTATTAAAGCTTTATTCAAGTAGGTGCGCTTATTCTTTTGACTCATTTTTTTTCCCTAAGGATCAAAGATGGAAGCATAGTGCAATTTGTTGATCTATCAAGATTTCTAGCGATCCATGTGGTTGAGCGTTACGTCAATGACTCCCAAACCGGATGGCTTTAGGGCATTAGATGTTTAAACACCCCTAAGGACTTACAAGCTCAAATCAACTAGGTTACAAATCAAAATAACCTCCATCTAATCATTTCCCACTTCTCACCTTTTGGGAGAAGTCCTCACTTTTTTATTGCTTTTGCAACTTTTTTTTTTTAATTTTTAGCAAGTTCAATTATTAACCTAGAGTTTGGGCCCTCCACCTTTCGGTGTGAGAAATTCAGTGGTTGATGAGGATAGAATCCTGGCTCCTCAATGAAAAGAGTTTGTTATCCACTTTTGTCAAGAATGAAAGCTTTCAATGCACTACTAGCTCAATTGGGATATAACCAAATCAATAATCAACAAAGCATGTGCCCCACAAATGAATGCTAGTGTGCACCTGTGATAGTGTAGAATCCTAGAGTGAATCTCAAAATAATTACAAAATTAAGATGGTGTGGACCACAAGTGCAAGCAAGATATCAATCTTTCGAAAAATTAACTCCTAAATGGCATCCACAAAGCATACAAAGAGCATTGGACTCTCAAGCCAAGCAATTTTTAAATTCTAAGCAATATAGTCCTCAAAAGATCAAAATCATAGCTAACATAGATCTCCAATCTCAATCATGCATTTAAAACTCAACTTTAAGTAGAATGCAACAAAGACACGTTACCCCCAAACTTAAACCGTACATTGTCCTCAATGTCCAATGAGAACAATGGAAAAGATGGAAAGAGCATACCGTGGTGGTGAAATCATGAAACTCGGCAATGATCCAATATAAAAAGTGTTTCGTCCAAACTTAGAATCAACAACCTATTTGAATAACCACACTAGCAAACTCACATCAAATATCAAATGGGATAAGAATAATCAAATCATGCATTCTAAGGCAATATAACACAAGATGGAAGAGAGATATGAGATCAAGCCCTAGCTAAAACATAAAAGTTTCATGACTACACATAAGGGCACAACGGTGAAAAGTTTTTACATTTTTCTTTTTATGAAATATATACAATGAAACAACATGAAAGAAAAGTAAAGAAATAAAAATAAAAATAAACATGAACTATACAAGAGATAAAAGACACAATGTGTCATGTGGGTGCTAAGTTTAATGTCTCTAAAAAAACAGAATACTACTTTGAAAAATTCTTTTTTTGGTGTTTTTTTTTATTTATTTTATTATTATTATTATATATATATATATATATATATATATATATTTTATTTTTGTTTAGAAAAAAACAAATATGTACACAAACGAAAATAAAAAAGTCAAGTAAATAAAAATGTAAGAAGTAAAAATGCATGGAAATAAAGAATGCAAAAAAATAATTTTAAATTTTTTTTTTAAGCACTAGGGAAATGTAATGACCAGGTTATTTTCCTTCCTTTCCTTTTTCTGAAATTTACGGATAATTTTTTTTCGTTGAATTTTCTTTTTTGAGTTCGGTTACTCGTCACTTAGTGTCATCTCGAGTGCTCGAAAATGGTTTTCGAAACTCTTTCCTTTGGATTGACAACTTCCTTTAAGGACAGAGTCATTTTCAATTTTTTTCATTTTTTGGACACTATTCACTTTTCGTCTTTTTCCCAATAACGATTTTCTTCGCGTAACCTCACTTTTTGTGCTCGGATTAGGTTCTGATTTTGTATGCATTCATGATATGTTATTTCCATAATATTTGTATTTTTACTTTTTGTAGAAAAGCATGCTAGTGGCTTACTTTTCCGTAAAGGGCATGGATGCATAGTTTTTTCGGAAACATTATTTGTTTTTGGGATTTTTTCGTAATTATAAAAAATAATTATTTTATTTCTTAGGAACCTTTTTGTAATTTATTTTGGAAGATATTTTTAAAAAGGACCTTTTTGTAATTACCAAAAAGTGTGACAAGTGTCGCGCTCTCATTGGTCCACATGTAAGCATCTCATTGGTTAACACTTGGAAGCCTTGGATGATGACATGTGGAGGGTGGAGATTCACCCGCTTGTTGGCCTAGCATTGGTGCACTTGTTGGTTGGATTATTGACAAGTGTAGGCTTTAGATTAAGCCTAGAATGAACCATTGGATTAATGACAAGTGTAGACTTCTAATTAAAGTCTAGCTTTTGTGTGTGTGAGGGGATGGTGCAAGACTAGGTGTGTTTGACTTCCATTGACCAAGTGAGTGGAGGAATACCCTAAAGTGTTTTAATTATTTCATTTTACACATTAAACTTCTTCTTCCTCGCTTAGAACCCTAGCCACCATTGAAGGAAACCATTAACCTAGGCTTAAAACCTTGGTTTTGATCTCCTTCCACTCACCTAAGACCTAAAAGCTTGGAACACAAAACACTTGCCTCACCTTCCTCTATATAACCCTTGAAGGAAATTATAAAATTCATTTGTTTGCTTTAGATTCAAACGGAACAATCCTCTTGTGAGCTAGGGGGTGATTTAGGTTTATAATTTAAGTGTTTTAATTATTTTTATAGCTTACAATAAATTGTTTACATGTCTTATACTTAATTTTTAAATTAATAGGTTGTAGTACCTTGCATGAAATTAAGCTAGAACATGATATTCTTGAAGGCCATGACTTGATCTATAACTAGTATTAGTATAAAGTCATTTAGAGTTGTTTTAGATTCTAGAGATTTAATTATTTAAAATTAATTAATTTCTATTTAATTGTTCCACTTACTTAATTAAGTTTTTGAGTTGATATATGTGATTACCATGATAGTACCGTTAGCATATAATTATTTGGAGTCATTTGAAATTGATTTAAATTCTAGAAAAATTAATTAATTAGTTTAATTAATTTCTATTTAAGTGTTACATTCATTTAAATTGACATTTGACTTGATATATGTAATGAGTATGATATGTTTGGAAAACTTTATTTAAGTATTTTCTTGTATGAAATTTAATTCACCTAGTCGTAGCTAGTGTAGGATTAACTTGGAACTTGATTTTAAATAATGTCTTGACATGTTCCCTAACATATATTAAATTGAGAATATTTCAATGAGTTTTGAGACAAATTTGTCATTATTTTTTTGTCATTGATCTTAGTTTACCTTTTTGTAACTAAGGTAGAATTGGTTTGTAACTTGAAATTAAATTAGGCCTTGCTATGACCTCTGACATATAATATATTTAGAATTTTTGGAGTTGCTTTGTAATCTTAAGAATTTATAAATTAAATTCCATATATATGCTTTCATTGAGGTAATTAAGTATTGATGTTATGTTCTTGCTTAATTTATAATTTGCAACTTGCTGTATGATTACAAGATGGTATTGCATGAGTAGAAGTTATGATTTAACTTGTTGTATACACACTATACTTATATGAAATTTAATATGCCATTGTAGCTTGAAGGCCTAGAGCATATCTTGTGTGTGACTTAGTTGTGCATGGTAATTGACAATGTGCATTGTGTATATATGATATACTTGTTGCACAACTTGATGATTTTTGGAAAGCTTGTATGGACATTGTAATATGCTAAGGCTAGAGTATGTCTCTAGTACGGGGGATAAGAGTTCCCTCTACAACATATAGTGCGTACTAGGTAGTTCCTTGCGGGCTAGTAACCCGAGATCACTTGTTTGGTCATTGAGACCATATGTCCTTTATCTTTCCGCCATTGGTTGATTTCGCATTCAATTCCTATTTGTAATTGTGGATTACTTTTAACTTGTTCTTGGACGCATGGTACTTCATTTCTTGCTTAGTATACTTGTATTTGTATACTTGTACGCCTTGTATATTAAAAATGCATTATATACTTGGATTTTGTAATACCCCTAATTTTAAAATGATAGTCTCGACATTTTTATTAATGGTTTTATTGCAATTTTATTTGCTTATGTGTCTATTTGCCTATTTGTTTAAATGATTATTAGATTAATTGATTTTTTTTTTTAAATTATTTGATTATGTGCTTAATTGTTTCATTATTTAATTAATTTGTTTTAATTGAATTCGTGTATATGTATGTGGAATTATTTGTTTTATTTTCAGTAACTGTTTATTAGGGTTTTATTTTCTTTTAGGTAATCACGGATTGAGTTTAGCTGACTTAGAGATACTATGAATTATGTTTTTCCCTTCTCGTAGTATAATTAGAATTAGGGTCATGTTTGTATAAGCCTATATAAACACTTGTATAAGTCTGCCAAGGGTTTTGAGAACCCTATTCACGTACTGGAGGCAGAGTGAAACAGAGAGAGACTTGAGAAAAAACATAGAGACTAGTTAGTGTTTCGGTTGTGGAGTTAAAGGTCGGACTTGGGTGAGAAGGAAGAGGTGTTGTTCGTGGTTTGAACCAAGGGCAACGGAGGAGTCAAGAACAGTAGGAGTTGCCAGAAAAGTTTATGGAGATGACGGTGAAAGGTTTCAAAACTGAAACCGAAAGTAAGTTCCTATTCTAACTCCTTCCCTTAAACCTGTGTTCTGTGCATGCCTAGGTAGTCTCGAGGGTTTAAATTCACGTTAAAATAAATCTTTTAAGCATGCTTGAATTGAATGGAATTAAATGGACTTTAATCGAATTAAAACTGTTGATAGTTATTATATGCTTACGGTTTAATTCTTGAGTTTCTTTGAATGCAAACTTATTTAGATTCATGTAATTGATGCATAAATACTTCTTATAATTTGTTGGGATTGTCTGGAACCTAGAACAGAGGGTTGGAAACCTCAATAAGGGTAATCGGAGGGTCAGACAACAGCCGGAGACGAAGAATGTAATGACCCGGTCATTTGCCTCCCTTTCCTTTTTCTTGAAATTTTACGAATGAATTTTTTTCGTTTAATTTTCTTTTCTGAGCTCTGTTTCGTGTCGTTTAGTGTCATCTCGAGTGCTTAGAATTGGTTTCTGAGCCTCTTTCATGTGAATTGACAACTTCCTTTGAGAACCGAGTCATTTTCGCATTTCTCGTTTTTCAGACACTATGCGCTATTTCATCCTTTTCCCTATTCTGTCTTATCTCTGTTTGTCAATTTTTGGCACAACCTCACTTCTCATGCTCGGATTTGGTTTTTGACTTCACGTGCCTTCATCTTGAGTGGTTTCTACGAAATACGTATCTTTACTTTTGCAAGAAAGTACTTTGGTTGCTCTCGGTGTTATAGGGGCATGGATGCAAAGTTCTTTGAAATTATTTTCTTTTCCTGGGGTATTTTTCATAAATATCTTTTGAAGATATTTTATTTTAGGGGGTTTTAAGAAAATATTTTTGGAAGATATTTTCATTTTGGGCCATAAGTGCAGTTTTCACTTTTTGAAGGGGCCATTATGCAATTAATGAAAGTGATTACAAAATGTCTTGTTTTGAGCCTGGATCCTCGTACGGGATTCATTTTCACATTTCGCTGAGTTGTGCACTCTTGGAATTTCCTCCTGGTCGATGTTTTCCAATTTCAAGGTTTCTGGCCCCAGTTTTCGCCAAACTTGTTTTGGGCATAACTTTCTGCTCGGGACTCAGTTTTTGATGTTGTTTCTTCCGTTATTCATATTTTATCATTTTGAATCTTTTTTGTTCACAAAGTTTTGTCATTTGAGCGCGTCTGCTCAAATTTTACTTTTTCAGACCCGGCAGGGCCTGTTCGGGGCACTTTTTGAGATTTCTATAAAAGGGGGTGAGATATTTCATTTTTCATCTTCTCCCCTCTTCATGCACGACTTGGAGCTCCCATGGCAGCCCAAGGGGTGTTGCCATCTTCTCTCTCCTCTTTTGGTTCACTTTTCTTTGATGGAAAGTCTTCGGCCTTAACGTTTGTTGTTCCCCTCGCCGTGCTCTACCTTTCCCCCTTATTAGAATTCAGTTTTGATCATTTCTTGAGTTTGGTTTTGAGGTCAAGTTATGATTTTCATGGCGCTTCTTGTGGATTCTTGTTCACGGTGTTGTCCCTGACAAAACCTCTCGGTATCGTCGAATTCGGAGCACTTTTATTTTGGTGGGCCTTTGGGATTTTCATCTCAAATTGAGGCAGGGGATGTTCTAGGTTTAAATTCTTATTATATAGCATGCTTGTGATGCTTATACTACTTGTTTGCATGATTAAATATAAAATCTAGAGATTTTATTATTTATTTTTCTTGTACGGGATCTAATTTTCCCGGTTGCTCATGACTTGGTTTAAACATGTAGCATGATTTTATATTGCCCCTTGATATGCTCATTGTCGTGTATTAAAATTGGAACATTTGAATAAGTATTAAAGATTTTATTTAATATTTATCTTAGGTAAAAGATTAATTCACATGGCCTTAACTAGCTTGAAATTAATATGTGTTAGCATATAATAATAAGCCTTAGCATGCTCTTCAACATAGTTGAATTTGAAAGTAATTGGAGGTGTTTTGAAAATTAGTAATTATTAATATTTTTGATTAATTAATTTGCCCCGAGTGCACTATACACTCTATTTGAATTCCGACTTGATATTCTTGATTTACATGCCATATAGTTTCACATATATTTGATTTAGAATATTCGGTTAGGTTTTGAAACTTTTTATTTAATTAAATTCCATGTTTAAGATTTAATCCTCATGGTCTTAAATTGAATGAAATAAACTTGTAATGTGATATTACATTAGTTCTTAGCATGTTTTCCAACATAGTTTAATTTGAGAGCATTTGGTTAAGTTTGAAAATCTAGAGATTTTAATTAAAAGAATTAATTAAAATCTAGTTTGTGGTCCCATTAGCTTAATTAAGGTTTTAACTTGATGTTTGTATTGGCCATGACTTGTTTACTAGTATATATTAATTGTGGACCATTTGAAGTTGCTTTAGAACCTTGGTAATTAAATTAACATGATATAATTAGAGTTCTACTTTGTAGTTCCATTAACCTAATTGAGTTTTAGAATGGATATAGGTAATGACCATGCCATGTTCTTTAATATGTATTAATTTGAGGTTATTTGGAAGTGAATTAGAATCTAGGGAATTTAATTATTTTTATTTAATTAAATTCTACCGAATTGAGCCATGGATTTAATTGTGTTTGAGAGTCGTTTCTATATCAAAATCATGGACTTGGACTTGTTGTATATTCATTTGGTTATGTTTTGAACATTGGATAACATAGTTGCTATGTTTGTATTCATGAGAATATATTTTCCTTGTTGAATATATTATTGCCTTGTGTAATGATTTGCACACTTTGTGTTTAACATCTTTCATGTATAGGGTGTAACGAATCGCACACTGAAGATTCGACATTCATCATATCATATTAGTTGTGGATTTAGAGCATGTATTGTATAGGTTTCCAAATTTGGTTGTGCTTAGTAGATAGTTGATTATCTTGCATATTCCTGTTGATATATGCGTTGTTGCACAACTTGTTGATTTTGGAAACTTGGGGATGTTGTTGTTTGACTATGGCTGGGACGTGGTTCTAGTACGGGGGATAGTCCCTCTATATGGTCTAGTGCGCACATAGGGAGGTTACCCATGGGCTAGTAACCCTAAAGTAACTATGTTGTCGGTCTAATCCGGCGTGACGTCCGAATATCCACTTTGTTTGATTTCGCATTTCATTTTCAAGTTGATAACTAGATGATGTTGTAACTTGTTGTTTCTTATTTGTCGTTCCATTTTAAGTTATAGGATGTTAACTTTGCGAAATTATGCTTTATGCGTTGTATTGGAAGTTCCAATGTTGGTTAAATTGCATCGATATTGAAAATTGTGTTTTGACGTTCTGATAAAGCTTAGGATTGATCCTATTGATTCATTTATAACATACACGTTAGGTGGCATGAACCACTACTGTTATTTTGTGCTTTAGATTCTAAGTTGATGGCTTTGAGAACTTAAACCTTGTTGCATTGTATAACATGCTCTTTTGTTGTTGAATTGCATGGATAATGTAATTCTTGTTAACTTGTATTCAAATATGGTTTTGTTATGTTGTATGGATTACTCTAGACCTAGTTCAATTGTATTGAAAATGCAATTCATGTTAATATATGCTTAAGCATTCTTCTTGTCGTGTTCTTTAGATTATTCCAACCATGATTCGTTTCATACACGTATGTATATCAAGATTCTTGTTGCTTAGACTCTAAGGTAGCTTAGGATGCTCCCCGAGTCTCACTTGGACATAAACGTTAGGTGGCATGAGGCCCTTTAACATGTTTCACCTTAAGGTGATAAATTTATAAAATGCTAGGTCGATGCATGCTCATCTCCTACAAGTAGCTTTATGTTACTCACCCCTACGATACTGGGGCATATTTCAGGTACGAAGACTTGGTTCGTGAAGCCTAGCATTCTTTGGATGTCAAGTAGCTTTCAAGTTTCCATTTCATGCAAATGTTAGCATGAAATGTCATTTTGTAGACTTATATGTCAAAATATGTATGTTTGATTCATGTATGTAATGTGTACTTAAGCACACTCCTTTCAATGTATTTGATATGTATGAGATGAGGCCGGAGGCCAATGACATGTATATTGTATTCTATGCAACTTTTTAACTTCATGAAATATTGTGAAAATCTTGAAAAATCACAAGTCATTACTTCACCATGGTTGCATCGGGTGTGGGAATTCCATTTTGATTCTTTTATAGGATCTTACTAATCTTGTATGAAGTGTGGCCAAGGGCCAAACGGTCATTTGACTCCATTTTACATTTTTGGATTCCATGTTTTCCATTCTAAGTCCATTTTTGCCTTTTTGCCCGTTGGGGGGTCGGATTTTTCATCGGCTATGTTTTTAAGTCGTAGACCATTGTAGCACGTCCAAATAGGTAAGTTACATTTGCGTGCATGGTCGTTTCCGGGCAAAACCTTATCGTTTGTGTTTTGAGCCTCTTGTGAATTCATTTTGCATTTTTTTTGCATAATCTGATCTAGGGGCGTTCTGGACCTTTCAGATCAATTTGATTTCCTTCTTTCAACATGGTTGAATAGAAAATGTGATTTTTGGGGGGGTTTCTTTTTCATGTTTTTCCAGAAAATGTCGTCTTGGTACCGGAAATCCCTCGTGAAGTTTTAGCTTCCAGTTTTGATTTAGCAGCTTTATGACCCTCTTGTTCAGTTCTGATTTAGGGGCATTTTGGGGATTTCACAGTGAGTTTTTTTTTATTCCGTTCGTGTTGTCGGGTTGAAAACTCGATTTTAGGGGGGGTTTCTTCTTCGTGTTTTTTCTAGAAAAACTCGTCTTGACCTCCGTTTCAAGCCTCATTCTTGGGCAGATAAAAAAAAATATAGCAGCAGCCAAGGGCTGCCACCAGCCATGTCTTTGGGCGCCGGCATGCACGCCAGTGGGCTCGCGCATGGGCGCCGTGTGTGCCATGGCCCCTCGTCGGGCCGTCGCGACGTCAATTCTTCTTTTGGAATTTTCTCCTTCGTCCAGACTCCGATTCAAGTGAATTTTTTGTTGAACTTGACTAATTTTTCGCTGTCTTTCCAACGGTGTGCTTAGTTTCACCCGGTTCTTCCTGGATAATTATCAGTTTACCCTTTTTGCTTTAAGTGCTTGTTTTTCTTCGTCATGCCGTTTCTCCTTCGTTCGGACTCCGAATCATGCGATTCTTGAGTCCATCTTGATTAGTTTTTCATTGTCCTTCCAGTGGTGTGCTCGGTGGCATCGAATCTACAATTTTCAAAAATGACTATTTTGCCCATGGGGGCTTATTTGTCATATTTTTGATCTTTTGCTTTCGCATCAGTTCTTGTTGAGTTCCATGACCTCATGGAAGGTCACTTTGACTTCTTAGAGTCTTGTTTTCTGTTTTCGCTTCCGCATTTGGATCCGTTATCGGATCATCCTTATGGTTCATCACAGGACACGCTGGCCTAAAAACCAGGGTCGTCACAAAGAAGATGGAGGCTAGGAAGAGTGGAGGTGTCTCCATTAGAGTGTAGCCGGCTCCACATCTTATTAGAGGTGGCTCCATGTGGGTAGAGGCGGCTCCACACTTTTTTGGAGCCGGCTCCAATGCTGATTTTTTATTTTTTTATTTTCAGCGGGCTGTTTTGCTACTGTAAGTTGGTTTTGAAATTCCAGATGCAGTTAGGAGCTGTTGGGGGGCTTTAAGTGATGTCTAAATCTCTACTAAAACTCTAGAGGACAATTTAATGCCTAGTTAATCACATTGAATTAAGGGCTTGAACAGTATGAACTTTTAATTAAATTTGCATGCTGTTATCGGCTTGGAAGAATTTAAGTTGCTTGTCGTAATGTTAGCAAATTAAATGGAGGGGTTTTGAAATGATATATATAACATATTTAAGACCCAAGAATGTTGGTTTATACTATGGAAATGGACTTCATGAAATTTTAAATACTAATTTGCATGTTATTACGGAATATGGAAGTTTTATTGCTAGTGGTTGTATAGGCAAATTAAACGGACTAGTAGGAATGTATTTTTGTAATACCAATATAATGTGCTCAGTTTATAATTCTGATTATCATTATATCATGTTATGGATGTTAGTTGATGAACTATTATAATTTTTGTTTTGTCAATTATATGGATATGGATGATTCAAATTGTTTACTTTACTTTAGCAATTTAAATGGACATTATATGATTATAATCATATACTGGATGCATAATGGAATCTTGCATATATCTGACTTCTATTATGTTTGTTTCTGGATGTATTTGATGTTCAAATGAGTGTTGCATCATCTATGGATAATATGCATTATATGCACCGGTATGGGACGGTGGTATATTAGGGATGTATTAGATCAAAATGTTAATTTCTACCTATTCATACATACGAAATGGATTAACTAAAATAGTTAAATCCTACATGGATTCATGTCTTGTCAATTAAAATAGTTGAACGACATACCGGATGTTTGCTTTTAATTCTACATTAGGAAGGATATTAAATATATATGGAAGGTACTGTGATATGAGCTTGAGTCTCCTGATCACGGTTAGGGTGCGTATATCGCCTATGATAGATAACTGGACGTAATGATGTTTTCCTGGTAGGTCTAGGTATTCATGACTACGTTACGTGCGTTTTGCATGTTACCATCTACTAAGGTTGAGACAGAACTGTGGGCTAGTCAGAGTCCTATAGTGTGTATTTATATCTATATGGACTACTTTAGCTATTATTGAGCTATCTAGGATGTATCTACGTATCGAGTTTCTGTTTGGATTGTAGTAGGATAGAACTTGCATGTGGGCCTAACCCACTCTTATTTTTCTCAGGTGTTCGCAAGTTCCAGGCTTAGAGCTTGATCATGCCGAGTAGATACAGACACTCACTCCTTCGACTATGTAGGACTGCTTTCCATGTTTAGCTTTGGATTTTTATTTCAGTTGTTTCCTTTTTAGTTTAGGATTTGAATAAGGGTCCACTAGATGGATTCCCGAGTTGTTTAAATTAATGGAGGTTTTGGATTATTGGATTTAGTTATTTAATTTTAAGGATTTATTTTAGAATTCTTTCAGTGTTAATTATTTTATTTATTTATTCATTTTTGTATTCCGTGTTCATTTACATATTAATTGTTTGGTATCCCTCGGATCTGTGCTCGGACTTAATCACCCATGGCTCTAGAATCGAAGGGTATCACAGATTTATATACTTGTATGCCATGTACATCAACATTGCTTAGTAAACTTAGAAATGTATACTTGAATATATATGTTGTATTCTATTTCAATATTACTTAGCACACTTAGTATGTACACTTGCATATTGATGATTTACTTTCTCGGTAACCTAGTATACTTGTGTCATGTATACTTGTCTTAAATGTATTCCAATATTGATTGTATACTTGTGTACGTATACTTGTATATCGAATATCTTATTACATGTACCGTATGCTTTTATAGTGTTTAAATTGCATGAATGAAGTAGTTTATACTAGAAATACTCTAAGGTAGCTTAGAATTCTCCCTGAGTCTCATTTTGACATAGACGTTAGGTGGCATGAGCCCCTTTAACATGTTTCACCTTAAGGTGATAATTTTGTAAAATGCTAGGTCTATATATGCTCATTCCCTACGAGTAACTTGTTTACTCACCCCAAAGTTACCAGGTTATTTTCAGGTATGGATATCTTGGTTCGAGGTGCACATCATTCGTTGGACGATTTGTAGCTTTTAAGTTTACATTTCATGCAAATGTCAGCATGAAATGTTATTTCGTAGCTTTATATGTCAAAACTTGTATCTTTGATTCCATATATGTAATGTGTACGTAAGTACACATTTTTTAATGTATTTAACATGTATGAGATGAGGCCGGAGGCCAATGACATGTATCTTGTATCCTATGTAACTTTCAACTTCATGAAATATTATGAAAATATTAGAAAATGCCAAGTCATTGCTTCACCACGTTTGCATCAGGTATCGGAATTCCAATTTTATTTTTCCATAAGGTCCTATTAATCATGTTGGAAGTGTGGCCAAGGGTCAAATGGTAATTTGACTCCATTTTATAATTTTGGATTTCAAATTTTCCATTTCAAGTCCATTTTTTCTATATTTGGCCGTCGAGGGGTCGGATTTTGATTCGGGGCTTCTCGGGAGCCACAGACCATTCCCGCACGCTTAGAATCATTTATTACACTTGCGTGCACATTCGTTTGAACCTAGAAATATATTTAGGGTCAAATGCACACTTGGTGCAAAGTTGCATTTTCTGAGTTTTTAACCCATTATTGATCTAGGGGCATTTCACAGTGTGTTTTTTTCATTTTCTCTCGCGTTGCTGGGTAGAAAACTCAATTTTGGGAGGGGTTTCTTTTTTGTGTTTTTCCAGAAAAATTCGTTTGATAGCCCGTGTTTGCTCTTAGTTGTGGACAGATCCTGAAAAAATTCCATGTAGCAGCGTTTTTGACCCTCTTGACCTTCGCTGATCTAGGGGAATTTTAGGGATTTTACAACGTGTTTATTTTTGTTTCTTTCGTATTTTCGGGTAGAAAACGTGATTTTAAGGGGGGTTTCTTCTTCGTGTTTTTCCAGAAAAATTCGTTTAAGGGTCCATTTTTAGCCTCAGTTCTGGAAAAAAAAAAAAAAAAAAATCAAATAATGCTTGCTGTCAAAACACTATTCACTGCCCAGATTTTTAACCCGGAAAAGTTGTTTTTTTTTTTTAACTTTGACGTTTCATATCTTCTTCGTCCCGACTCTTAATCAAGTTCCTTTTGAGTCTAACTTTATTAATTTTTCATTGTCTATCCAATGATATGAAATGTTGCATTGAATTTGGTCTAAAAAGACTATTTTACCGTTTGTCAAGTACCCTTGCCGCACTGATTTTAAACCCAAAATTTGGTTTTTTTAAAATTTTGACGTTTCATATCTTCTTCATCTGGACTCCGAATCAAGTGATTCTTGAGTCTAGATTTATTAATTTTTCCATTTCTATCTAATGGTATGCTCCAATGCATCTAGTTTTGTCTAAACATAATATTTTACCCAATGTAAAGTACCTTTGCCGCACTGATTTCAAACCCAAAAGTTTGATTTTATGAAACTTTGGAGTTTCATATCTTCTTTATCCAGACTCCGAATCAAGTGATTGTTGGGTCTAACTTCATTGATTTTTTGTTGTCTTTCCAGTGGTGTGATCGGTAGCACCTGATTTTATATTTTTAGAAATAACCATTTTGCCCTTGGGTTAAATTTGTCCGGTTTTCTTTTAATTTGTTTCCCCTACTTTCTTTGAGTCCCGTGACTTTATGGGAAGTTACAGATGTGTATTATGAATGATGTACATTCCCAAGGACATTGCTTCCATATAAAAAAGACTATTTTGCCCTCGAGGGCCTGTTCGGTCTTTTTTTGATCATTCGTTTCCGCTTTGTTCTCGTTGAGATCTGTGGCCTCATGGAAGGTCACTCTGGCTTTTTAGAGATGCAATACATCTCTAGGGTCTTATTTTCTATTTTCGCTTCTACATTTGGATCCGTTATCACATCAATCTTCGGTTCATCGCAGGACACACTGGCTTGAAAAACCAGGGCTGCCACAGGTGGTATTAGATCCTAGGTTCGAATAGCTTGGACGACGGGTTTTGGGTGCATATCATGCTTGTGTTTCCATGCTCTACGTGTTTAATTTCTTATTAAAAACATGTTTTGAATTGATAACATGTCTATCTGCTTATGTGGCAACTTGTTTAGAAGCTTACCTTATCCGCTTTATGATGCGAGTAAATTATAATCAACCCTTTGCAATAGGACAAATCGTGGTAAAATAGAGCTATTGTTCGGGTAAGTTGAACCACAGGGATTGCTAGTTTATGGTAACCAAGGTTGTAAAATCACTTTTAGTTTGATGAAAGGAGGTATAAGAGTTTTATTTGATTTGTCACTTAGAACTACGCATTGAATTGTGCATAAACAACAATTGCAAGGAAATTAAAAGAGATGAAATCTAGGTAGAGAGGACTAGGGAAGTGAATCCACTACCTACCCTATTAACATGCTAGATGGTGACTAACATGGGGAAACAACATATATATTGGTCATGATATGTAGCAACACATGGTTGCTACATTATCTTCAAGAAATTCATTAAATCAAAAGGCAAGAATAACCTATCAAAGTTTCACATGCTTGAACTACCTAAATTAGGGTGTAGCCTTAGACATGCTCACTAAGCTAGAGATTATTAAGCCCTTAATCAAATGATGAAAGCACATGAAGTTAGAAATTAAGCATAGACCATCAAATGAAGGACTTAAGCCATAGACTATCAAGGTTCTCCAATAACATGGCATTAAAACAATTTCACAATCTCATTTCCATTGTCACTATGAAAATACAAGCAATATGATCAAGAGAGGAAACAATCCCAGACAAGATAATCAACTTAAAATGACCGTTTATAGACATTAAAATCCATTACAACAAGTAAGGTGCTCTAGATTATGAAATAACCACTTATATACATCATTCCCCAAAATGGAATCAAAACTAAGGCATAATTACAAAGTATGGCTTCATCACCTCCTTAGAAAGGGAGTTAGTTACCCATGGATGCAAAGGAGAAAGGAGAAGAAGTGGTCTCAACCTCCATTCTCGCAACTAGGAGCTCTAAGACACACAAACCCTCAAGCTCACAATATTTCTCTCTCTAGAACCTTACCTAAAAAAGGAGATATCTCAAATACCACCAACTATGCGTCCTATAAGCAACCATAGACTCCTAACCACTCCAATTTTGTGGTCTAAAATCCCTAGGAGATTGCAGAGCGACACATTGGGTCAAGGGGACAGAATTGGAGGAAACAATGCACACCACGCCCACTTGTCTACAGATTGGCAGGCGCCCGCAGCGTAGGGCGAGCACCCGCACAGGGACATAAATGTGTGTGGCGAGGGCCTGCAGGTCATGGCGGGCCCCCGCTGTTCTTCTTGTTCACTGCTATATTTGGCGGGCTCCCGTAAGGGCTTGGCGGGCGCCCGGGCATTGTCAAGGGCGTGCCTTTAGTGGGGTCCTACAGTGCCTTGCAGGCCCCTACAAACCTCAAAAGCTCTCTAGACCATTTGGCGAGCACCCGCAGCTCCTTAGCACTGCACCAATTAGCTTCATAATTTGATCTTTGCTCCGCCCGGTGACGCGATCATTCTTCTTAGCTCTTTTTACAGGGATAACCGGGAGTTTAATGGGATATTGGCTTGGCCAAAATGAAGGTCCCCGGCAATGGCATGCTTTGATTCTTCTAGAACTCAACAAAGCCCTCTTTTAATTCTCTTTGGGGAACCAACCTAAAATTTAACATAAGCGCACAAATGAAGCTAATATATACAATATGATCAACTAACAGACTTGACTAATACAAATAAGGGCGCTTGAATATGCAATATTTGGCGCTTATCACACCCCCAAACTTACATTTTGCTAGTCCCATAGCAAAACCAAAAATGAAACTCTTGACCAAAATGACAACATTTTAAATGCTATCAACATACATCAACCATGGTGCAAGAAAATACACACACAGAGCTCACTAGCAACTTGGAACAGACAGAATATTGGAGACAGAATCATTATGTAGACTACCTTGAGTATATGAAGCCTTGATTTACAAAATGACTAAACAAAATTCAATTCTCATGCATCAATATCCTAGTCTATATAAATACTTCAATTGTCATCTCTTTAATAGAAATCAACTCTAACTTCAATGAAAGTGAACCGGATTCCCAATATGTGGCTTTTATCCTTCTTTTTCCAATTTCAAAACACAAGCTTCAAATCATTGAATTTCCCTTTTGAATGAGGTCTCTAAGGCATGAATTTATTCAGAAAACAACTTTTGTTGCTTTTATTTATTTATTTATTATTTTTATATATGATACATATGGTCGTGCAATGTCGAAGTCCCTTAAGCTTTCTAACCAACCCATATAGCAAGTGTTAGGCCAACAACTCCCAAACCGGATAGCTTTAGGGTGCTAAGTGTAAGGACACTCCAAGGGCTTAATAACTCGAGTTGGTAAGGCTACGAACTCCAATGAACCATATTTATTTATTTTTATTTTTGTGAATGACCATGTAATTCTTAAGTCCCTTAAGCTTTCTAACCAACCCATATAGCAAGTGTTAGGCTAACAACTCCCAAACTGGATGGCTTTAGGGTGCTAAGTGTAAGGACACTCCAAGGGCTTAATAACTCGAGTTAGCAAAGCTACGAACTTAAACTAATCATTATCCTCTCTTTTTTATTATTATTTTTTTAGATTCAATGCCAAAGATATCCATTCATTAGGGTCATCAATTCAAATCAACTGAGTCAAGATTAAGGTAAATCAGGTTGCATGCCTCAGAATTGAGTTTTCGGTGTGCATCTGTGTAGTATGAAACATAGAAGAGTTTGAAATCCTACAAAATCTAATTGAAGTATTTATACAAACCGGTTTGAATCAACATGATCATTTCAGATTTTTTATTTTTATTTTCAAAACTATCATTTGCCTCTATGCACAAAGTATTAAATATATGTTTCAATCTCCAACAGGTTCCAAATTACAGAATCAATGCTTTCTAAAAATGATTTTAGTACTTTACATGAACAATTAGCACATGCAAACAAAAATGTAATACCAAAAATGCAATAATGTACCCCCAAACTTGAATGTCACATTGTCCTCAATGTGAGGAGACAAATAATGGAATTGGAATTGAAAAAGGAGGGTACAAAGAGCAATAATACCAAGTGGAGGAAAAATCAGGGGCGGTGTAAACAAACCACCATGCGAATTCCATAAGTACTCCCCCAAACTTGAAGTTAAAAACCTGTCAACATCACATCTATGCACAACAAGCTTCAAATAAATCCAGATAGGGAGAAAAAATAAACAACTGTAATTTATTTAACTAAAAATGAAGTGTTCATGAAAAATAGCAACACAATAGCAATTATGAGTTCAAAATAGGACAGAAAGTAAATGCCAAAAGCGGCCTAAAATAAAGTAAAAGATATGCCAAACACGGCCTAAAATAAATCCAAAAAGTATTACTAAAAAGCAAAATAAAGATTAAAATCATAAAATCTCTCCATCATCGGAGTGAAGGATGAGCCGCCGGCATCGCCTAGGGTGCGATCAATCAGAGTCTAGAGCATGGCCTACAATGCCTGCTGTCCATCTTGAGTCACTTTCAGCCTCTCTAGAGTCTCCTTACGGAACTCCGTAAGGGTGCCCTCGATGCCCTCGACTCGCAGCTGGAGTGTATCAATGCTAAGTGAGTCGTAATCGGCCTGGGGTATAGCATATGGAGGCGGTGCAACAGGAGCGGGAACAGCCGGTGTAGGAGCAATAGGAGCAGCTGGAGTTCCCCGATCCAACACATCACCAATGCGTGCCTGTCGAGACGTCTTGAGCTGGACGGTGCTCTACTTCCAAGCACCACTATTAAAAAGGAAAACCTCTAATTTCTTTTCTTCTCCTCGGGGGACCTTGAACTGTTTGTTCTTGATGAGCTTGGTGACCAAGTAAGGAAAAGGAAGGGCCCAAGTGAGGGCCTTGTCCGTCTATGTCACAAACAGGTCATTGTAGACCTTGAGAAGTTGGTCCCAGAAAAGCCTTAGGATAGCAAACCAACAGTCCGTCTCCGCAGCATAAAGGGTGTTTAGGAAAGCCCGCTTACGCTCAAAATGCTTAGGGATGGGGAGGACACTCTTTGCAAGGACAGAGTCCACAAACCAGAGCCGGCATAAGAGGAATGACTTATTTATGCTTATTTTGCGACTGTCGGTAAATTGGTTGTGGCAAATTTCCTCTACCATGTTTGCCAATATCAGATTATTTGGAGGATCAACGTACAGAGGCAGGACCGCCTCATCCACCGAAGAGTCTAATGGACACGCCAATGCCGTGGCAAGGTCATTAAGGTCAAACTTAAAAGATATGCCATCGATGGTGGTTTTAATGACGTCTGGCTCCATGCATGTATAAAACATATTAGAATAGAACTGGTGGACAAGGTGTGGATAGAAAGCGCTAGCGCGTGGCTTGAACAGAGATTGGAGGCCACGGTCCGTCAATTCCTTAACCGCTCATGCGGTTTCCGGATAGTCTTTGAAGCTGTACTCGATGACAAATCTTGCCTCCGTTTCAATAGGCCAATCCACTCAATTTGGCGTGGGAGGTTCCTCGGATGGTCCCTCGGATGAGTGAGCATGCTTAGCAGAAGGTTTGGGCGCCATTTGTGAAGAAGAAGTTGGTTTAGGAATTCTTTTGAACACCTGGCATGCACAAAAATTAGGAAGAGAGACAAAAGTTGATTAGAGATGTGAAATCCCAAAAATTTTGGACCTGGAATCAACAAGACACAACCCCAAACAACTAGAAATCCTCCACATAATCAATCCCGTCCTCCATTAATCCACAAATTGAAAGAAGGGGAGAAGAAAACTTACCCCAAGTTGAAGAACTAAAAGCTCCCTTGTTAGTGCAAAAAGGATGGGATGATGAGGATTATGGATGAGAGATGATTGAGATGGTTGAGGGAGAGGAAGAAGTGAGGAAGAAAAAGAGGAGAGGAAGAATGTAATTGAAGGGTTAAAGGGTTTGGGGTTGTAGGTTGAGAGAGAGGGAGAGTTAGATTTTTGAAATGGGCCTTGTTTGGGGCCTTTTTAATGAACCTGCGAAGGGCAGCGGGCACCCGTAGCGCAGGGCTGGCACCCGCGCCTTGTCAAGCTTGCCCCGGGCTTACAGCTGGAAGGCCCTGTGGGCACTCAGTGGGCCCCCGCAACCTTGGAAAGCCCATTGCCTATTTTGGCGGGCACCCGCAAGGGCTGGGCGGGCGCCCGCACTACTTATGGGCAGAAAACTTTCTGAAATGAATTTTGGACTAACAGAGGCCGGGCCGCGGTCAGAAAAATTTTAAATTTTAAATTTAAGCTTCTATTGACCCTAGACACCTTGCAGAACCTTCGGAATGAGAATCGAAGATCATTTGCAAAAGTGATATTTTTGAGATCCGAATTTCCCGTGATTTTTGGATTTGTCGAGAAAATTACCGAAATGACCTTGAATAATTCCGAAAATGGCACCGAAACCTTAAAACAACTAAGACAACCGAATGTGACCTTTGGAACTCACTTCGAGGCAATTCTGGAAGAGTTCACATTTTGGCTACACTTAGCTAATTTTCAAAATATTCTTGGATAAGGCAACTTGGAAGAGGGAAGCTTGGAAATTGGAAGAATTGCTTCCCATGAGTGCTAAATTTAACGTTAATAGCTAGACGAACCATGATTTCACATTAGTCCTCATAAATTGGGTCCGTCAATAAGACTTTTTCGACTTTTCCGATCGGGACTATGCCATCAACATAAGGCTTAAGCCGTTCGCCATTAACCTTAAAGAGAGATCCATCGGTAGGATCTTGGAGTTCGATTGCACCAGGAGGATAGACAAATGTGATGACATATGGACCATCCCACCGTGAACGGAGTTTACCGGGAAAAAGTCTCAATCTAGAATTGAAAAGCCAAACTTTTTGTCCGGGGGCAAAAGACTTGTTGACAATGTGCTTATCATTAAAAGCTTTAGTCTTTGCCTTATAGATTTTAGCGTTTTCATACGCATCATTTGGAATTTCCTCAAGCTTATTGAGCTACAATTTGTAAATAGAGCTGGCTTATTAAAGATCAAGGTTGAGCCTTTTTATAGCCTAAAAAGCCCGGTGCTCTAATTCGACTGGGAGATGACAAACTTTTCCAAAGACAAGCCAATATGGCGACATGCCAATGGGTGTCTTATACGCTGTCCGGTAGTTCCAAAGCGCATCGTTTAGTCTTAATGACCAATCTTTGCGGTCCAGTCGAACCACTTTTTCTAGAATATGCTTGATCTCATAATTAGATACTTTCACTTGACCACTCGTTTGAGGGTGGTAAGGTGTGGCAACCTTATGAATGACTGAGTATTTAAGAAGGACAGATTTGAGATAGCAATTTTGAAAATGAGATCCTCCGTCACTGATGATGGCCTTAGGCGTACCAAATTAACTAAAGATATTCGATTGAATGAACTTGACCATAACTTTATGATCGTTGGTTTTGGTAGCCTTCGCCTCAACCCATTTAGACACATAATCCATCGCTACGAGAATGTACTCATAGCCATAAGAGGATGGAAATGGTCCCATGAAGTCAATTCCCCACACATTAAAAATTTTGATGATTAAGATGGGAGTGAGGGGCATCATGTCTCTTATAGATATAGACCCGAGCTTTTAGCAAAGCTCACAAGATGTACAGAAGTTGTAAGCATCCCGGAACAAAGAAGGCTAATAGAATCTGCTTTGAAGGACTTTGTCAACGGTCTTCTTGGCACTGAAGTGACCCCCATAAGCGAGAGTGTGGCAAAAATTTAGGACACTTGTGAATTCAGATTTGGGAATGCATTGCCGGATGATTCGATTCGGGCAATACTTTAATAGTTCCGGATCTTCCCAAAAGAAATGCTTGACTTGGGAGAATAATCGGTCTTTCTCTTGTTTAGACCATTTGGATGGAATTTTTCCTACTACAAGGTAGTTGACAATATCTGCAAACCAATGAAGACTTGAATGAGAAATCTGAAATAATTGCTCATCCGGGAAGGAAGCACGAACTACAGCAAATTCAGAAGATTTCTCAATGAGTACTGAGCACTCGAGATGACACTCAGCGATGAGAAACAGATCTCAGAAAAGAAAATTAAATGGAAAAAATTTATCCGTAAAATTTCAGGAAAAGGAAAGGAAGGTAAATGATCGGGTCATTACAAATACACTAAAGTATTTTAATTATTTCATTTTACACATTAAACTTCTTCTTCCTCACTTAAAACCCTAGCCACCATTGAAGGAAACCATTAACCTAGGCTTAAAACCTTGGTTTTGATCTCCTTCCACTCACCTTAGACCTAAAAGCTTGGAACACAAAACACTTGCCTCACCTTCCTCTATATAACCCTTGAAGGAAATTGTAAAATTCCTTTGTTTGCTTTGGATTCAAGAGGAACAATCCTCTTGTGAGGTAGGGGGTGATTTAGGTTTTTAATCTAAGTGTTTTAATTGTTTTTATAGCTTACAATAAATTATTTACATGTCTTATACTTAATTTTTAAATTAATAGGTCGTAGTACCTTGTATGAACTTAAGCTACAACATGATATTCTTGAAGGCCATGACTTGATCTATAACTTGTATTAGTATAAAATCATTTGGAGTTATTTTAAAATCTAGAGATTTAATTATTTAAAATTAATTAATTTCTATTTAATTGTTCCACATACTTAATTAAGTTTTTGAGTTGATATATGTGATTACCATGATAGTACCATTGTCATATAATTTTTGGAGTCATTTGAAATTGATTTATATTCTAGAGAAATTAATTATTTAGTTTAATTAATTTATATTCAAGTGTTACATTCATTTAAATTGACATTTGACTTGATATATGTAATGAGTATGGTATGTTCTTTAACGTATATTAAATTAAGAATATTTGAATGACTTTGGAAAACTTTATTTAATTATTTTCTTGTATGAAATTTAATTCAACTAGTTGTACCTAGTGTAGAATTAACTTGTAACTTGATTTTAAATAATGTCTTGACATATTACTTAACATATGTTAAATTGAGAATATTTCAAAGAGTTTTGAGAAATTTATTTAATTATTTTCTTGGCATTGATCTTAATTTACCTTGTTATAACTAAGGTAGAATTGGTTTGTAACTTGAAATTAAATTAGGCCTTGCTATGATCTCTGACATATATTATATTTAGAATTCTTGGAGTTGCTTTGTAATCTTGAGAATTTATAAATTAAATTCCATATGTATGCTTTCATTGAGGTAATTAAGTATTGATGTTATGTTCTTGCTTAATTTATAATTTGCAACTTGGTGTATGATTACAAGATGGTATTCCATGAGTAGAAGTTATGATTTAACTTGTTGTATACACATTATACTTATATAACATTTAATATGCTATTGTAGCTTGAAGGCCTAGAGCATATCTTTTGTATATTCCATGACTTGGTTGTGCATGGTAATTGACAATGTGCATTGTGTATATGTGATATACTTGTTGCACAACTTGATGATTTTCGGAAAGCTTGTTTGGACATTGTAATATGATAAGGCTAGAGTATGTCTCTAGTACGGGGGATGAGAGTTCCCTCTACAACATATAGTGCGTACTAGGTAGTTCATTGCTGGCTAGTAAACCGAGATCACTTGTTTAGTCTTTGAGACCATATGTCCTTTGTCTTTCTGCCATTGGTTGATTTCGCATTCAATTCCTATTTGTAATTGTGGATTACTTTTAACTTGTGCTTGGATGCATGGTACTTCATTTCTTGCTTAGTATACCTGTATTTGTATACTTGTACACCTTGTATATCAAAAATGCATTGTGTACTTGGATTTGTATACTTGTATGCCATGTATGTCAACATTGCTTAGTATACTTAGAAATGTATACTTGAAAATATATGTTGTATTCTATTTCAATATTGCCTAGCACATTTAGTATGTACACTTGCATAGTGATGATTTACTTTCTCGGTAACCTACTATACTTGTGTCTTGTATACTTGCCTTAAGTGTATTCCAATATTGATTGTATACTTGTGTACGTATACTTGTACATCGAATATCTTGTTGCATGTACCGCATGCTTCTATATTGTTTAAATTGCATGACTTATGTGGTTTATGCTAGAAATACTCTAAGGTAACTTAGGATGCTCCCTGAGTCTCATTTTGACATAGACATTAGGTGGCATGAGCCCCTTGAACATGTTTCACCTTAAGGTAATAATTTTGTAAATGCTAGGTCTATGCATGCTTATTCCCTACGAGTCGCTTGTTTACTCACCCCAAAGTTATCGGGTTATTTTCAGGTACGGATACCGTGGTTCGAGGTGCACATCATTCCTTGGATGACTTGTAGCTTTTAAGTTTACATTTCTTGCAAATGTTAGCATGAAATGTCATTTTGTAGTTTTATATGTCAAAACTTGTATCTTTGATTCCATAAATGTAACATGTACGTAAGTACACATTTTTCAATGTATTTGACATGTATGAGATTAGGCCGAAGGCCAATGACATGTATCTTATATCCTGTGTAACTTTCAACTTCATGAAATATTATGAAAATATTGGAAAATGCCAAGTCATTGCTTCACCACGTTTGCATCGGGTGTGGGAATTCCAATTTTATTTTTCTATAGG
The DNA here is from genome assembly GCF_030987335.1 of Cornus florida. NCBI lineage: Eukaryota > Viridiplantae > Streptophyta > Magnoliopsida > Cornales > Cornaceae > Cornus > Cornus florida. Next base: position 50,429,239 of record NW_026775574.1, on the reverse strand, counting down.
GTCTTATTAATCATGTTTGAAGTGTGGCCAAGGGCCAAATGGTAATTTGACTCCATTTTATATTTTTGGATTTCAAGTCCATTTTTCCAATATTTGGCTGTCGAGGGGTCAGATTTTGAGTCAGGGCTTTTCGGGAGTCACGGACCATTCCCATGCGCTTAGAATCACTTATTACACTTGCGTGCACATTTATTTCAACCTATAAATGTATTTAGGGTCAAATGCACACTAGGTGCAAAGTTGCATTTTCTGAGTTTTTAACCCATTATTGATCCAGGGGCATTTCACAGTGTGGTTTTTTCATTTTCTCTCACGTTACTAGGTAGAAAACTCGATTTTGGGAGGGGTTTCTATTTCGTGTTTTTCCAGAAAAATTTGTTTGATAGCCCGTGTTTGCTCTCAGTTGTGGACAGATCCTAAAAAAATTCCATGTAGCAGCTTTTTGGACCCTCTTGACCTTTGTTAATCTAGGGGCATTTTAGGGATTTTACAGCGTGTTTGTTTTTTTCCTTCCGCGTTTCTGGGTAGAAAACATGATTTTAAGGGGGGGTTTTTTTCGTGTGTTTCTAAAAAAATTCGTTTAAGGGTCTGTTTTTAGCCTCAGTTCTGGAAAAAAAAAATTTCAAATGATACTTGCTGTCAAAACACTATTCACTGCCCAGATTTTTAACCCGGAAAAGTTGTTTTTTTTTTAAACTTTGACGTTTCATATATTCTTTGTCTGGATTCCTAATCAAGTTCCTTTTTAGTCTAATTTTATTAATTTTTCATTGTCTATCCAACGGTATGAAATGTTGCATCCAGTTTTGTCCAAAACAACCATTTTACCCAAAATTTGGTTTTTTTAAAACTTTGACGTTTCATATCTTCTTCGTCCGGACTCCGAATCAAGTGATTCTTGAATCTAGATTTATTAATTTTTCCTTGTCTATCTAATGGTATGCTCAATTGTATCTAGTGTTGTCTAAAATGACCATTTTACCCCTTGTAAAGTACCCTTGTCGCACTGATTTCAAACCCAAATGTTTGATTTTATGAAACTTTGGAGTTTCATATCTTCTTCATCCGGACTCAGAATCAAGTGATTCTTGGGTTTAACTTGATTAATTTTTTTTGTCTTTCCAGTGGTGTACTCGACAGCACCCAATTTTATATATTCAGAAATGACCATTTTGCCCTTGAGGTTAAATTTGTCCAGTTTTCTTTTAATTTGTTTCCGCTACTTTCTTTGAGTCCCGTGACTTCATGGGAAGTCATGTATGTGTCTTAGAAGTGATGTAAAATCCCAAGGACATTGCTCCCATATGAAAAGACTCTTTTGCCCTTGGGGGCCTGTTCGGTCTTTTTCTGATCATTCATTTCTGTATTGTTCTCGTTGAGATCCGTGGCCTCATGGAAGGTCACTCTGGCTTCTTAAAGATGCACTGTATCTCCAGAGTCTTGTTTTTTATTTTTGGTTCCGCATTTGGATCCGTTATTGGGTCAATCTTCGATTCATCACAGGACGTACTAGCTTGAAAACTAGGGCCGTCACATGAAAAGTAACTAAATAAAATAAAAAAAAATGAAAAGTAAAAGAAATAAAATAAAAATAGAAATAGGAAAAAGTTAAAAAGTCGAAGGGGCAAAGCTGTGATCGATCCTGACTTGGATCGATCATACCATGATCGATCACGATGTTCGCACGATAGGACAAAGAGTATGAAATTTGCAGAGCTTCAAAAATTTTCTAAGTATAGAACTGAGATTGATCACAGGGATATCCAGATTGATCGAGGAGTACTTGGATCGATTAAACATAAAGTTTGAACGGTGGACAGAGTAATGACCCGGTCATTTTCATTCCTTTCCCTTTTCTTAGATTTTTACGGATATTTTTTTTCCGTTAATCTTTTCCTTTCTGAGTTTAGTTCTTCGTCACTTAGTGTCGTCTCGAGTGCTCTGGAGTGATTTCTGAGACTCTTTTCTTTGGATTGAAAACTTCCTTTGAGGACCGAGTCATTTTCACATTTTTCGTTTTTCGACACTATCACTTTTCGTCCTTTTCCCTATTTTATCTTTTCCCCGTTTGTCACTTTGTTGGGATAACCTCACTCTTTGTGTTCGGATTTAGTTTTTGACTTCTTGTATCTTCATTCTAAGTGGTTTTCATGAAATACGTATCTTTAGTTTTGTAAGAAAGTACTCTGGTTGCTCCCGGAGTCCATAGGGGCATGGATGCATAGTTCTTTCGAATTAATTTCATTTCTTGGAGTGTTTTTCATAAATATCTTTTAAGATATTTTATTTCAGGGGTTTTTAAAAAAATATTTTTGGAAGATATTTTCATTCTGGGCCAGTTGTGTAGTTTTTACTTTTTGGAGGGGCCATTGTGCAATTAATGAAAGTTATTGCTAAATGCCTTATTTTGAGCTTGGATCCTCATATGGGATTTATTTTCATTTTTCGTCAAGTCGTGTACTTATAGAATTTCCTTCTGGTTGTTTTTCTCCAGTTTTAGGCTTTCTGGTCCCAATTGCCGCCGAACTTGTTCGGGGCATAAATTTCTGCTCGGGACTTGGTTTTGGATGCTGTTTCTTCCGTTGTTCATATTTTCTCATTTTAGTTCTTTTTTGTTAACGGAGTTTTGCCGTTTATGCGCATCTGCGCGAATTTCACTTTTCCAGACCGGGCGGGGCCCGTTCGGGGCACTTTTTGAGATTTTCTAGAAATAGGGGACCTTTAAGTGAAAAATTAGATTTCTCACTCTCTCTCCCCTCTCTTGGCTGGATTCCATGGTAGCCAAGGGCTGCCACATTCTCTCTCCTCTTTTAAGCTTCTTCTCTTCAGTAAAACATTGTAGTGCCTTAGTCTTGATGGCGTGCATCTTTCACCCTTATTAGAACCCGTTTTTGGCCAATTTTTGAGTTCGGGTTTGAGGCCAAGTTAGGATTTTCGTATGTCCTCTTTGGAGTTTAATGTTCACGGCGTTGTCCCCGACAAAACCCCAAAGTATTATCGGATTCAGAGCCGTTTCATTTTGGTGGCTTTTGAGATTTTCCTCTCAAATTGAGGTAAGGGATGTTTTAGGATTATGTATGTGTTGTATTGAGTGTTTCCCACGATGATATAACTTGTATGCATGCTTTTGTTCATAATCTAGAATCTAATTTAATTATTTTCTATGGTTAAGATTTAATTCTCATGATGATGTATAACTTAGAATTAAATTGTGGCACGCTAGAAAATTATGTTTTAATATGTTTGTTAACATATATGAAATTGGGATTAATTGAATAAGAATTGCACTTTTTATTTAATATTTTTCTTCGGTGAAAGATTAATTATCATGGTTGTACCTTGCATGAAATTAAGTTATGATATGCTTTTAAATTAAGTCTTGGCATGTTCTTTAATATACTTTAATTTGAGAGCATTTGGATAAGTATGAAAATCTAGAGATTTTAATTAAAAGGATTAATTATGATCTATTTAAGGGTTCCTTTGGCTTAATTGAGTTTTTAACTTGATATTTGTGATGACTAGGACATGTATGCTAGTATATATTAAATGGGATCATTTGAGGTTGTTTTCAAAGTTAGAGATTTAATTACCATGATTTAATTAAATTCTACCTTGTTGTTCCATTGGCCTAATTAAGATTTTTAATGGATGTGTGTAATGACCAAGCTATGTTGTTTAACATGTGTTAATTTGGGTCATTTAATTTAGACTTGAAACTTAGAGAAATTAATTAGGTTATGTAATTAATTTCTGTTTCAATTGCGTTAATGATTTAATCATGTGTTTGACATAGGTTATATGTTTAAATCATGATTTTTTGACTTGTCATGGAATTATGAGTTATGCTTTCAATATTGAATTATATTTTTATAGCGTGTAATAAATCGCACTCTAAAGATTCAACATTGTCGTCCTAAAGTAGTTGTGGATTTAAAGCATGTAATGTGTGGTTTTAACCTACTTGTGCATGGAAGGTGATTTCGTGCATTATATAAATTATGTATAAGTTGTGAACTTATTTGGTTTATTTTGCAGTCTTGGGACATTGTTACAAGTGACATGGCTAGAGTTTGGCTCTAGTGCGGGAGGTATGTGTTATCCCTATTTGAGATAGTGCGCACTAAAGTGGTCTTCCCAGCGGGTTAATGCCTGGAATAACCATTTAGTTCTCGGCGAAAATTCGAGACGTGATGTCCAAGTCTTCAACTATTTGATTTCGAATTCAATTCCAAGTTGATAATCATGTTTAATTGTGACTTGTGGTTTTGGCTATTGGCGATTTGATGTTTTAAGTACATCCATACTAAATTGTTATATTTAGTTGTTTTCACACTTTTAGATTTCAAGTTGATAACTTAGAGAATCTATGTCTTGATGTATGGTATTAGAAATTCTAATTGTACTAAATTGTTATATTTAGTTGTTATTGCATTTTATATTTCAAGATGGTAACCTTGAGAATCTATATCTTGATACTTGTGCAGCATGCTTCTATGTTGGTTAATTGCGTAGATATTGTGATTGGTGCTTTGTTGTTCAAATGTGACTTTGGAATAATCCTACAGATTCATTTGGAACATAAACTTTAGTTACATGATCCACTATAGTTGTTTTAGCATTTTAGATTTCAAGTTGGTGACTTTGAGAATCTATATCATGTTACTTGTAGAGCATGCGCCTATGTTGTTGAAATTGTATGGAGAATGTGATTTATATTAGAAATGGTCTAAGGTAGTTTAGGATGCTCCCTGAGTCTTACCTTCGACATAAACACTAGGTGAAAAGAAGCACAATGATTAAATCATTCAAACTTGTAAAACGTTAGGTCGATGCATGCTCATTTCCTACGAATAGCTTTATGTTGCTCACCCCAAAGTTACTGGGGTATATTTCAGGTATAGATTTTAAGATCTGGAGATTTGCACTTGCCTTGGGTGCTTTGTAGATTGAGGTTTCTTTTAACGCATTTTGTTCACATACAAGTGTTAGCATGTTTTTGTGTTGCCTTAGAAATGAAATTTTTTTAACTTTAGAGGTTTGAGAATTCAAATCTTGTAAATGTGATGTAATGTGGCCGTAGGCCATTGTAACATGTTTAAAATACCATTATGTTTACATCATCACACATTAGTATATAATGCAATTGATCATGCCATAGGGAATTCATATGAAACTTAGGGATTTTTCTTCATTTTGGTGCATAACAGGTTCATATGCATTTTCTCGAGCCATTTCGGTCGACTGAAATACCAGTTCCGTCGACCGATTCCCTTTTTGGTTTCATTTGTTCAGTAAAAACACGCATTCCAGTAGGCTTTTCCCCATTTTTGACCTATTTCGGTCGACCGGTTTGTCATTTTGGTCGACCGAAATGAAGGTTCATTCCCTTCTTTTCTTGGCTCACTCTGGTCGACTGAAGCATCATTTGGGACGACGAAATGATGCTGTCTTGTGGGTTCTGGTTTGGTTTTTTGCCTAGGCATGTTAACTCTGTTTGTTTGTTCCCACAAGACCTTGTTTATTTAGTTTAAGCCATTTAATGGCATACGTTGTCTAGTTTGAACTAGATTTTGTTCCTTTGGTTGTCATTGGTGCCATAGGGTACCATTTGACCTTTTTACTCTGGCTTTCGCTTCTGATTATTTCCTTGAGTTCTGTGACTTCATGGAAGGTCACACTTGTGTCTTAGGGATCGTTTATATCTCTAGAGACTTTGGTTTTATGTTTTGCTTCCGCATTTTTGGATCCGGTTGGGCTCATCACTGATGCACCGGGTTAAAAAAACTCGGGTCACGACAAGTGGTATCAGAGCTCCTAGGTTTGAATACCATGGACAACGGGTTTTTGGTGCATATCATGTTTGTGTTGCCATGCTCTATGTGTTTGTATGTTTCATGATAACATGTTTTGGTTTGATAACATGTTTATGTGCTTATGTGCTATATGTGACATATTGTTTGTTTAGTACGTTTTTATTCTAATGTAAAGAGCATGACATGTGATGTATGCTACATTAGAATTGCATACACATAACTGTGTTACATATTTGGCATGACACGGGATTGGTCATTGAGGCGTGAGTTGAGGTTGATGGTGATTGTAGTCACAGTTTCGTGGTTGTGTAGGTTGTTGTTGACCTAGCGTTGGTTTTGAGGTAAGTGGCGAGTCACCTTTTGTGTAGGTCCTCGTGAGGTGGGTCATTTGGCGTTGCCGTAGTGCATGATTTGTTGGTTTTGGGCTATGATGAGGTTATGGACCTCTTAGGATCCTTGATTGTTTAGGATGATTCCTCTGGAACTTGTATTTTTTGTGGGCGGGTGTGTTTGTGGGCTGGTGCATGGCACTGTCATGCTACCGTACTGGGTAGTTACAAGTGCAGTTTAGACGGAATCAGTGTTGGTTTTGTTTGATAGGCGTTGTCCTTTTGATCAATGATGCTGACGGTTGTTTTGGAGATCAGTCGTGGTGATTGATTTGGTTGTTGTTGGTATGGTTGTAGTTGCCATTTTCTTTGAGTTCTCCTTGCGTGATGACGCTTTTGGGATCAAGTCGATTGATTGATGTTTTGGGTAGAGAGAGCATTGCATTGTTAGTGTCACTTATAGTGTCATCTTTAGATTCAGAGATGGATTGTTAGAGTCTTACCATCGTGGTAAGGGCTCACGTTTGTTTTCAGACTAGTTGTTGTCGCACTAATTTTTGGAGTCAGTTTATGGCTAGGACTGGTCTTTCCTTTCACCTAGACACTCTATGACACGATGTCCATAGGGGTTTTATCTTCTGCAGTTTCATTTACTACCATATTAGTAGTTGAATTGTGATATTGTGATGCATGAGTAGGTAGAGATCTATCCACATTTGCCTTCTTATTGTGTGGCATTAGCATGTCTTCTATATATGCTTAGAGATTCCATGTTGTTACTGTATTTTAGTGACACGATTTTGTGCTTACATGGAGACGTGCTGCATGTATCCTTCATTTTTATCTGTGTGAGTAGATTCACTTTCTTGGTAGTTGTATTTCCTCGTTATTTGCATGACTTCCATGTTTTGTTGTTTTCCCTTTTGTTTCCCCTCGGTCGCACGTAGTGTGTATGTGGGTTTCCGTAAGGGTTTCGTTGTAACATTCCTTATAGAGGAGTTGTCACATTTGTTTTGTCTTGAGCTGTCCACTTCCCTAAGGTGGGAATGATGCTCCATTTTCGTGATTGTCATGTCGACACTTGTGGGAGAATGGGGCTTCTCCTCTTTTTCTTAGTTCGTATTAGGGACTTCACAAGGATTGAGTCTTTTCTCTTCGTCGCCTTGTGCACAGTTTTGGGGTTGGCTGGTCCGTGAGGATCACCATCATTGTCTTGAGTCCTTGGTGAGGATTAATGGATGTTAGTCGACTTACTTCCATGTAGGGGGTGAAGTCTTTGATCATGTTGTCTTTCATTTCAGAGAAAGAGTTGTGGTGTTGTCCTTCTTGGGACTGGTGGTTCCCTTTCTTTCGTATCCTCCCTTGGGGAGTTTTGCCGTGGTTGTTGACGAAGTTGTGGTGCCCAGAGTGAATTGATTGGTGTGAGATCATTTTACGGGGACTTGTATCCATTTGATTAAGGATTTGGTTGACTCGTTATGTGAGTTTGACACTATTTAGGGATGTTCTTTGGAGACTTGTTTCAATTTTGGAGACCTGGATATGGTTGACTCTTTGGAGAAGTTTTAGAGGATCGTTGTTGGATATGACTTGCTTGTGGAGTTTTCTCGTCCTAGTTATGACTAGGCGTAGTTTTGAGGAATCGTAGGTCCAATGATTGGGTGTGGATTGAAATTGAAGAATTTTGATTTAACTTAATGTTTTGAAGTACAGTTTCGAGAGATTCATTTTGTGACCTTAATTGTCAGGATTTTGATGTGTGTGCCACTTGGTGAACTTATGTTTTGAGGATTTAGTTATCCTTGATAGGGATGTGGATCTGATGTTTGATCACGATAATTGGTCTTGTGGTTGATCTGTTTCAGGGAGATATGTAGGACTTTCGATGAAATGTCTCGTTGTGAGATTCATTTTAAATTCTGGAGGTTTCATTTTTGCTTTTCAAGCTTTGGATTCGTGATTGATGTTGTTGATGGTAGTATTTTGAAATATTGGAGTTGTCAGTTTTGTTGTATTAACAATTTAAGGCTTTAAGCATAGCGGTACCTATGGCATTGTTGTCAGAGTTTAGGATTGGCTAGGATGATCCAGCTGGACGTCTTTAAACCATATCTCAACTCTCACAAAATGTCTAGCCTCCGTGGTGCTTTTGGTAATGATCATTGTTGAAATTAATGTCATTTGTATCGAGAGGTTTCATGGGTAGACCTAGTGGGGTGCAGGTTATGAACTAGTGTCTTATACTATCATGCTACTGTACAAAGTTGTGTGTTGTGGGCGAGTGCTGGTTGCAGTCGATGCTACCTTATTGACGAGTAAGTGTGGGTAGGCACTTGGCACTGTAAGTGTGGGTAGGCACTTGGCACTGTCATTGCTACCATATATTTAAGTACGTCGTGGGCGGGTTCTGGTCGTTATTCGTACTGTCACATCATCTTGTTCGATTCCTTGAGTTGATATGTGATTATCTTGGTGTCCCTTTGGTGGTTGTTTTTGGATCGGTATGATGGTTCAGCAGGAGGGATGGTTACGGTTGTTGTTTTCCGTTCCTTTGTCTGACCTTTGGTTCTGTATGTGACCTTTGACTTGTCGTGTGGCCATGTAGTCACTTTTCCTTTGAGTGGTTGTCTTGTCATGAGAACGTGGGTGCAAATGACACTGGTTTGTGGGGTTCCTTTCAGCTTTAAGGTCATTGGTGTAGCGTGTTGTGTGGAATACTCGGAGATATACTCTGTAGTTATCCTCGTTTCACCTTTTGTTGGTTGGGGCTGGATTTCGGGGACAAAATCGCTTTAAGGTGGGAAGGTTTTAATGACCCGGTCATTTTCATTCCTTTCTCTTTTCTCAGATTTTTACAGATATTTTTTTTCCATTGATATTTTCCATTCTAAGTTTAGTTCTTCGTCGCTTAGTGTCATATCGAGTGCTCTGGAGTGATTTCCGAGACTCTTTGCTTTGGATTGACAACTTCCTTTAAGGACCGAGTCATTTCTACATTTTTCATTTTTTGACACTATTTACTTTTCATCATTTTCCCTATTTCGTCCTTTTCCCTATTTTGCCTTTTCCCCGTTTGTCACTTTGTCGGGATAACCTCACTCTTTGTGTTCGGAGTTGGTTTTAGACTTCGTGTATCTTCATTCTATTTGGTTTCCACGAAATACGTAACTTTACTTTTGTAAGAAAGTACGATGGTTGCTCCCGATGTTCGTAGGGGCTTGGATGCATAGTTCTTTCGAATTATTTTATTTCTTGGGGTGTTTTTCGTAAATATCTTTTGAAGATATTTTATTTTAGGGGTTTTTAAGAAAATATTTTTGGAAGATATTTTCATTCTGGGCCAGTTGTGCAGTTTTCACTTTTTAGAGGGGCCATTGTGCAATTAATGAAAGTTATTGCTAAATGCCTTGTTTTGAGCCTGGATCCTCATACGGGATTCATTTTCACTTTTCGTCGAGTCGTGTACTCATAGAATTTCCTTCTGGTTGTTTTTCTCCAGTTTCAGGGTTTTTGGCCCCAGTTGCCGCCGAACTTGTTCGGGGCATAACTTTTTGATCGGGACTCAGTTTTTGATGTTGTTTCTTCTGTTATTTGTATTTTCTCATTTTAGTTCTTTTCCGTTCATGGAGTTTTGCCGTTTGAGTGCGTCTGCGCGAATTTCACTTTTCCAGACCCGGTGGGGCCCGTTTAGGGCACTTTTTGAGATTTTCTATAAATAGGGGACCTTTAAGTGAAAAATCAGATTTCTCACTCTCTCTCCCCTCTCTTGGCCAGATTCCATGGTAGCCAAGGGCTGCCACATTCTCTCACCTCTTTTGAGCTTCTTCCTTTTAGTAAAACATCGTAGTGCCTTAGTGTTTAATGCTTGTCTTGATAGCGCGCATCTTTCACCCTTATTAGAACCCATTTTTGGCCAATTTTTGAGTTCGGGTTTAAGGCCAAGTTAGGATTTTGGAAGGTCCTCTTTGGAGTTTAATGTTCACGGCGATGTCCCCGACAAAACCCCGAAGTATTGTCAGATTTGAAGCTGTTTCATTTTGGTAGCTTTTGAGATTTTCATCTCAAATTGAGGTAGGGGATGTTTTAGGATTATGTATGTGTTGTATTGGGTGTTTTCTATGATTATACAACTTGTATGCATACTTTTGTTCATAATCTAGAATCTAATTTAATTATTTTTTATGGTTAAGATTTAATCCTCATGATGATGTATAACTTAGAATTAAATTGTGGCATGTGAAAAAATTATGTTTTAATATATTTGTTAACATATATTAAATTGGGATTAATTGAATAAGAATTGCACTTTTTATTTAATATTTTTCTTTTGTGAAAGATTAATTATCATGGTCGTACCTTCCATGAAATTAAGTTCTGATATGCTTTTAAATTAAGTCTTGGTATGTTCTTTAACATACTTTAATTTGAGAGCATTTGGATAAGTATGAAAATCTAGAAATTTTAATTAAAAGGATTAATTATGATCTATTTAAGGGTTCCATTGGCTTAATTGAGTTTTTAACTTGACATTTGGGATGACTAGGACATGTATGATAGTATATATTAAATTGGGACCATTTAAGGTTCTTTTAGAAGTTAGAGATTTAATTACCATGATTTAATTAAATTCTACTTTGTTGTTCCATTCGCCTAATTAAGATTTTTAATGGATGTGTGTAATGACTATGCTATGTTGTTTAACATGTGTTAATTGGGGTTATTTAATTGAGATTTGAAACTTAGAGAAATTAATTAGGTTATGTAATTAATTTTTGTTTCAATTACGTTAATGATATAATCATGTGTTTGACATAGGTTATATGTTTAAATCATGATTTTTGGACTTGTAATGGAATTATGAGTTATGCTTTCAATATTGAATTATATTGTTATAGCGTGTAACGAATCACACTCTGAAGATTTGATATTGTCATCCTATAGTAGTTGTGAATTTAGAGCATGTAATGTGTGGTTTTAACCTACTTGTGCATGGAAGGTGATTTCGTGCATTATATAAATTATGTATAAGTTGTGAACTTATTTGGATTATTTTGGAGTCTTGTGACATTGTTATAAGTGACATGGCTAGAGTTTGGCTCTAGTGCGGGAGGTATGAGTTCTCCCCATTTCAGATAGTGTGCACTAGGGTGGTCTTTCCAGCGGGTTAATACCCGGAATAACCATTTAGTTCTCGGCAGAAATCCGAGACGTGTTGTCCAAGTCTTCCACTATTTGATTTTGCATTCAATTCCAAGTTGACAATCATGTTTAATTGTGACTTGTGGTTTTGGCTATTGGCGATTTGATGTTTTAAGTACATCCATACTAAATTGTTATATTTAGTTGTTTTCACACTTTTAGATTTCAAGTTGATACTTAGAGAATATATATCTTGATGTGTGGTATTAGAAATTCTAATTGTACTAAATTGTTATATTTAGTTGTTATTGCATTTTAGATTTCAAGATGGTAACCTTGAGAATCTATATCTTGATACTTGTGTAGCATGCTTCTATGTTGGTTAATTGCGTAGATATTGTGATTGGTGCTTTGTTGTTCAAATATAACTTTGGAATGATCCTATAGATTTATTTGGAACATAGACTTTAGGTGGCATGATCCACTATAGTTGTTTTAGCATTTTAGATTTCAAGTTGGTGACTTTGAGAATCTATATCATGTGGCTTGTATAGCATGGACCTATGTTGTTGAAATTGCATGGAGAATGTGATTTACGTTAAAAATGATCTAAGGTAGTTTATGATACTCCCTAAGTCTCACCTTTGACATAGACGCTAGGTGGAATGAACCACAATGATTAAATCATTCAAACTTGTAAAACGTTAGGTCAATGCATGCTCATTTCCTAAGAATAGCTTTATGTTGCTCACCCTAAAGTTACTAGGGTTTATTTTTGGTACAGATTTCAAGATCTGGAGATTTGCACTTGCCTTGGGTGCTTTGTAGAATGAGCTTTCTTTTAATGCATTTTGTTCATATGCAAGTGTTAGCATGTTTGTGTTTTGCCTTAGAAATATAATTTTTCTAACTTTAGAGGTTTGAGATGTCAAATCTTGTAAATGTGATGTAATGAGGCCGTAGGCCATTGTAACATATTTAAAATACCATTTTAAACTTGCGTGTATGTTTACATCATCACACATTAGTATATAATGTAACTGATCATGCCATCGGGAATTCATATGAAACTTAGGGATTTTTCTTCATTTTGGTGCATAATAGGTTCATATGCACTTCCTCGAGCCATTTCGGTCGACCGAAATGCCAGTTCAGTCGACCAATTCCCTTTTTGGTTTCATTTGTTTAGCAAAAACACGCATTCCAGTAGGCTTTTCCTCATTTTTGACCTATTTCGGTTGACCGGTTTGTCATTTCGGTCAACCGAAATGAAGGTTCATTCCCTTCTTTTCTTGGCTTACTTCGGTCGACCATAGCATCATTTCGGACGACCGAAATGATGCTGTCGTGTAGGTTTTGGTTTGGTTTGTTTCCTGGGCATGTTAACTCTGTTTGTTGGTTCCCACAGGACCTTGCTTATTTCATTTAAGCCATTTAATGGCATACGTTGTCTAGTTTGAACTAGATTTTGTTCCTTTGGTTGTCATTGGTGCCATTGGGTACCATTTGACCTTTTTACTCTAGCTTTCGCTTCCGATTGTTTCCTTGAGTTCCGTGACTTCATGGAAGGTCACACTTGTGTGTTAGGGATTGTTTATATCTCTAGAGACTTTGGTTTTATGTTTTGCTTCCGCATTTTTGGATCCGGTTCGGGTCATCACTGACGTACCGGGTTGAAAAACTCGGGTCACGACATGTGGTATCAGAGCTCCTAGGTTTGAATACCTTAGAAGACAGGCTTTGGGTGCATATCATGTTTGTGTTGCCATGCTCTATGTGTTTGTATGCTTCATGATAACATGTTTTGGTTTGATAACATGTTTATGTGTTTATGTGCTATATGTGACATATTGTTTGTTTAGCACGTTTTTATTCTAATGTAAAGAGCATGACAGATGTATGCTAGATTACAAATGCATACACATAACTGTGTTGCATATTTAGCATGACACGGGATTGGTCATTGAGGCACGAGTTGAGGTTGATGGTGATTGTACTCACAGTTTCGTGGTTGTGTAGGTTGTTGTCGACTTAGCATTGGTTTTGAGGTAAGTGGTGAGTCACCTTTTGTGTAGGCCCTCGTGAGGTGGGTCATTTGGCATTGCCATAGTGCATGATTTGTTGGTTTTGGGCCATGATTAGGTTATGGACCTCTTAGGATCCTTGATTGTTCAGGATGATTCTTTTGGAACTTACGTTTTTCGTGGGTGGGTGCATTTGTGGGTGGGTGCAAGGCACTGTCATGTTACCGTACTGGCTAGCTACAAGTGCAGTTCGGATGGAACGAATGTTGGTTTTGTTTGATAGGCATTGTTCTTTTGATCAATGATGATGACAGTTGTTTTGGAGATCAGTCGTGGTGATTGATTTGGTTGTTGTTCGTATGGTTGTAGTTGCCATTTTCTTTGAGTTCTCCTTACGTGATGACGCTTTTGGGATCAAGTCGATTGATTGATGTTTTGGGTAAAGAGAACATTGCATTGTTAGTGTCACTTATAGTGCATCTTTAGATTCGGAGATGGATTGTTAGAGTCTTACCATTGTGGTAAGGGCTCACGTTTATTTTCAGATAGGTTGTTGTGGCACTAATTTTTGGAGTCAGTTTATGGCTAGGACTGGTCTTTCCTTTCACCTAGGCACTCTATGACACGATGTCCATAGGGTTCATTGTTGCTGTGACGACCCAAGTTTTTCAACCCGGTGCATCAGTGATGAACTGAAAGTTGATCCGATAACGGAACCGAAATGCAGAAGCAAATGATAAACCAAGGTCTTAAGAGATAAGATTCACTCCTAAGACACCAATGTTACCTTCCCCAAGATCACGGAACTTAAAGAGAACAAAAACGGTAGTAATGGTCCTAGGGGCAAAAAGGTTAATTCACAATAAAAGAGAGGAACTTGACTGTAAACAAGTCAACCAAGGTTAATAAAACCTAATCTAATCATTTTGAAACATTCCAAGAGGTTCCATAAACATTGGCTAAGAATCCCACATAATGCCCTATCCCGGTTGAAGTGAAGACTGACACTAGTTCAGTAAAATAAGAATAACTCCCACTGTGTTTGGAATCTGAAGATGGAATTGGTACCATTGGAAAGTGGACTCAAAATCTATGAATTTAGGCTCAAGAATCACCCCATTTGGATTAGAAACGAAGAAGTTATGACCCGTTGAACTCGGATGATCAGTGCTAAAACTCAACAGAGGTTAGGCTCGGATTCTAGCTATTTCGGTCGACCAAAATGAAGTTTTGGATGACCGAAATGGAGATACTGAGACCTAAAGTCATGAAGAAAAGATTTATCCCACTTCAGTAGACCGAAATAAGGGTTCGATCGACCGAAATGACCTTTGAATAGTGTATTTAGCTACTGGAATGATGAATTATTGTTCAAACACAAAACCATTTGACATCGGTCGACCGAAATACCGAAACACCTTGAAATCCTGCTGCTGAACCTGGTATGAGCCTAAGGTGTTAAGGTACTACCTCAACTTTGAATCCCATGATGAATTGGTACAAAATGAATGTGCAAAACTGATTTTTCATGAGTTTTGAGAATGTAAACATGTCAAGAAGTTTGATATGAGTAAATGAATATAAAACAATGGCCTATAGCCTCATGCACTTCATTTACAAGATTTTGATTTCTCAAACCTCAAAATTTGATTAAAAGACATTTAAAGCAAAACTTTGTTAGCAAAAGTGTCTAAGTACAAAAGTAGACATGCTTGGCCCTTGGCCTCATTACATTCATGCTTAAAATGTCAAAAGTTATTACTTAACATCTTTACACATCAAGAAAATTACATAATCTTCAAAAGTACCATACATACATGGTATACAAAATATAACTTCAAAAGTTAAGCATGCTAAACACTTGCATGTTAATATACAAAAATGCTTCAACAAGCTCAAAAGCTTCTAAGGATGATGAGCATCCATGAGCATAGTCTCTTTACCTGAAAAAACAACCCAAACCACTAGGGTGAGTAATTAAGTTACTCGTAGGAGAAACATATGCGTATACCCTAAAGTTTCAATATCATTGCAAGATCGATATAGACAAATACAAGGGATCATTCCACTTAACGTCTATGTTCAAGGTATTCTAAGGGATCATCTTAAGCTAACTTAAAATGATTCTTTAGCAACACAAATCAATATCAATGTACTTAACAACATCAATTCGTAATTAACCAAAAATTACAAGTTACAATTAAGCATTGGTTGTCAACTTGAAATTTAATGCGAAATCACATAATGGAAAACTTGAACATCTCGTCTCGGATTTTTACCGAGAACAAATATGGTTATTTCGAGCACCAACCCGTTGGGAAGACCACCCTAGTGCACACTATCTCAATTGGGGAGAACTCATACCTCCCGCACTAAAGCCGAACTTTAGCCATGTCACATGTAACAATGTCCCAAGAGATTCCAAAATATACATGAAGTTCAAAACTTATATATATATAATAAGGCATACCAACCACCTTCCATGCACAAGTATTTTGAAACCATACAAACCATGTCTTAGGGTTCCAAATCTAGAATGGCATGCCAAATGACAAGTACTTATCACGATATTATGCATAATACAACACCACTAACTTATCAATTCTAGTCATGCCTCAACAATGAGCTTTATATACTAATTATCAACATTTTAGCAATAAGCTTCTAAATTAATCACAATTTGTAATTCATAAGAATATAGAATTATTGTCACGACAATATAGCAATTCAAGGCAATACAAATTGCATATAACATTAATAATTCTATAAGAGTTCTATATCACAACACATGTAAAATTACTAGAATTTAGCATATCAGTAAATTATAAAATCCTTCTACACATGGTTCACACGTATCATACATGCTTAAATCAATAACCCTAAGTCAAGATGTGAGGGTTTCCTATAATATGCAAGACTATCATATTAAAAGCATGTACACAATATATATTAAACCACAAGGACTATAAAACACTTAGAATATAAACATACTACAACCGCTACCTCAATAGAGAATTGAATCTCTATAATCCAAGCAACCAAGCTCTAAATGGAAAACAAGTTTAGGGTTCTTGAAGAGGAGAGTGAGAGGAATCTTTTCTCTCCCAAGGTTTTTACTCTAAGGTGAATGGATGTGAGCCAAATTGAAGGGATAAGCTATGAACTAAGCTTTCCTCCAATGGAGTCTTTGCTAGGGTTATGAAGAACAAGTGTTAAAGATGAAGGAGAAGGTGAAAATGGTGAGTGGAGGGGCTAGTAATCCTCCACTCACTATATGCTCTTACACTACCTCTTACACACACACAATGCAAGACTAAATCATGAGCTTACAATTGTCACAAATCCAATGCCTCTTCCAAGACTTAATCCTAGACCTATACTTGTCAACAATTAATGGTTATATGTGTACCAATCCTAGGCCAACACATGGATGACTCTCCACCTTCCAATTATCAAGAAACTGTGGTACCAAGTCTCTTCACCCAAATGCTAACAAGTGGCTCCATGAGAATGTGATACTTGTTACATTTTCCAAAAATTACAAAATGGTCCTTTTTCAAAATATCATCTAAAATAAATTATAAAAAGGTCCCTAAAACAAAAAATAATTATTTTGCATAATTACACTAAAAGCCCAAAAGTTAAGAATAATTACACTAAAGTATGCATTCATACCCTTTACAAGAAAAACAAGCAACTAGCATGCTTTTCCACAAAAGTAAAAATACTAATGTCATGGAAATCAAATATCATGAATGCATGCAAAACCGAAATCAAATCCGAGCACAACAAGTGAGGTTATGCAAGGAAAAACAAAAAATAGGAAAAAGACAAAATAAGGAAAAGACAAAATAGGAAAAAGATGAAAAAAGAAAATCACCAAAATGAAAAAGGAGGAAAAAGACAGGGTCATTATAACCTACCCTTCTTAAAAGGATTTCGTCCCCGAAATCAAGTCGTACCTGAAAGAGAGAACAAATGGCGATACCGAGAGCAAACCTCCTGTTCGAGCTCCCAGGTAGCCTCTTCAACGCCGTGATGTCTCCACAAGACCTTAACTGAAGGAATGGTCTTGGTTCGCAAAACTTGCTCCCGTGAATCAAGAATCTAGACTGGACCCTCCTCGTAGGTCACATCCTCATCAAGAACAACATCTGTCCACCGTAAAACATGTGATGGATCCGGCTTGTACTTCCTCAACATAAATACATGGAAAACGTCGTGAACCCTATCTAGGTCTGGCGGCAATGCCAACCGATAAGCAACTTCACAGATGCCCTCCAAAATCTGAAATGGTCAAATGAACCTAGGAGACAGCTTGCCCGTTTGCCGAAATCTCAGAAGTCCTTTCTGTGGAGAAATCTTGAGAAAGATGTGGTCCCCTACCTCAAAGGACAAGGATCTCCTCCTCTTGTCAGCGTAACTCTTCTGCCTGCTCTGAGCTGTAGCTAACCGCTGCCGAATCAACTTGATCTTCTCTGTAGTCTCAAAGATAATATTGGGACCTAAGGTGACTGTATCACCTACCTCGGTCCAACAAACTGGAGATCTGCAAGGTCTGCCATACAACGCCTCAAAAGGTGCCATGCCAATACTAGTCTGGTAACTGTTGTTGTAGGCAAACTCAACTAAGGTTAAGTAGTCTTCCAAACTACCCCCAAAATCCAAAATACAAGCCCGTAGCATATCCTCCAATATCTAAATGGTACGCTCCGACTGACCATCAGTCTAAGGATAGAATGCTATGCTAAAATGAAGCCCCGTGTCAAGAGCCTCCTGAAAACTTTGCCAAAAGTGAGACGTGAACCTGGGATCCCTATCTAAAACAATAGATACTGGAACCCCATGAAGCCTGACAATCTGCCCCACATACAGTCCACTAAGTCTCTCTGCGTCATCTGTCACTTCCATAGGCAAAAAGTGAGCCGTCTTAGTCAATCTATCAACAATGACCCAAACAACATCATTCCCTGCCTTGGATCTCGGAAGTCCCGTCACGAAATCTATAGTGATGTGCTCTCACTTCTACTCTGCCACTGGTAGTGGTTGCAACAAACCTTCCGGTCTCTGATGCTCTGCCTTCACTTGTTGACAAGTAAGGCATTTAGCCACGAACTGAGAAACATCCCGTTTCATACCTTTCCACCAAAACTGTCTCCACAAATTCTGATACATCTTCGTACCACCAGGATGAACTACGAGTCGAGAATGGTGAAAATCCCGAAGAACAATGTCACGACAAGACAAAGGAATAACCATTTTCCCTCTGTACCTGAGACCACTATCTGAATGCAAGGTCCAACCCTCTACATTCTCGGCGCCTGAAATCTGATCGTGGATGGACTTCATCTCCCCATCCTCCCATTGTGCCTCAATAACTCTGCTAACAAGAGCCGGTTGAGCCACAAGGCTAAACAAAATAGGCGGCGAAACATCCTCATACAATTGCAAACTAAGATCTGCAAGCTCTTCTAGCATCTTCCATCTGTGAATGGAAATGCTAGCAAGAGTACCCCGCGACTTCCTACTCAATGCATCGGCCACCACATTAGCCTTTCCCGGATGATACTGCAACTCAAAGTCGTAGTCCTCCATGAACTCAACCCATCTGTGCTGTCTCAAATTCAAATCCTTCTGAGAGAAGAAATACTTGAGACTTTTGTGACCAGAGAAAACTTCAAACTTTTCCCCGTACAAATAATGTCTCGACCCTTTCAGGGCAAAGATAACTGCTGCCAACTCTAAGTCATGTGTCGGATAGTTTAACTCGTGAGTCTTCAACTATCGAGACCCATAAGCAACCAACCACTCAGTTTGCATCAGAACACAACCCAAACCTTCTCGCAAAGCATCACAATAGACTACGTAACCCAAACCACGTTCAGGTATGATCAAAACTGGAGCTGATGTCAACCTGACCTTTAAATCCTGAAAAGCAAAATCACAAGCCTCATTCCATATGAACTTGACCCCGTTGCGAGTAAGTCGAGTCATAGGTGCCGCTAGATGAGAGAAATCCTGAACAAATCTCATGTAATAGCCGGCTAGGCCAAGAAAGCTCCGAATCTCAAACACTATCTTTGGATGTTCCCAATCCATCACAGACTCAATCTTCAATGGATCAATTGCAACACCGCCCCTGAACATGACGTGTCCAAGGAACTTCACCTCTGGTAGCCATAATTCGCATTTCTCGAACTTGACATATAGCTGGTTATCCCTAAGAATCTGTAAAACTGCTCTCAAGTGATACTTATGCTCTTCCCTCAAAGCTGAGTACATGAGAATATCATCAACGAACACCACCATAAATTTGTCAAGATAGTCACTGAATACATGGTTCATCAAGTCTATGAAAGCTGCTGGAGCATTGGTCAAACCAAATGGCATCACCAGAAACTCATAATGGCCATACCGTGTTCGAAAAGCGGTCTTGGATATATCCTCATCCTTAACCCTCAACTGATAGTAACCTGATCTCAAATCAATCTTTGAAAAGCATGTCGCTCCCTTTAACTGATCAAATAAATCATCAATCCTAGGCAAAGGATACATTTTCATGATTGTAGCGTGATTCAACTTGTGATAATCGATACAAAGTCTCAAAGACCCATCCTTCTTCTTCGCAAAAAGAACTGGTGCTCCCCATGGTGAAGCACTAGGATGAATAAAGCCCTTAGCTTTCAAATCATCTAGCTGACCTTTCAACTCATCAAGCTCTGCCGGTGCCATACGGTACGGTGCCATAGAGATGGGTACCGTACCGGGAATGACATCAATGGCAAAAATAACTTCCCTTAAAGGAGGTAACTCTGTCAATTCCTTAGGAAAGACATCAACAAACTTTTCAACAATTGCTGGAAGAACACGGCCTGAACTACTATCCTCGTCAACTAGTAAACTAGCCAAGAAGGATCTATGGCGACTCCAGTCACCAATGCTGAAAACCATAGCCGGGTGGGAATCACTCCGATCTCCCATAAAATGGAAACAATCTCCCTTAGGAGTGCAAACAGAAACCCTCCTATGGAAGCAATCGATCATAGCCCGAAAGAATGACAACCAATCCATCCCAAGAATGACGTCAAAACCTGTCATGTCGAGAATAATGAAATCGAACTCTAAAGTCTACCCAGCTATCTCAATAGCACAACCCTGACAAACACGATCCAAAGACATTGGACCCCCAACTGGTGTGTCAATAGAAAGAAAACTGTCCCGAAGTGTTACCTCCAAACCCAATGAATGTGCAAATGATGCAGAAATGAAATGAAAGAACGAATGCATACGAAAAGGAAGGCTCAAACGAAAAAACTGAATAGAGGAGAGGTACTCGGTCAGTCAAAATCCCTGCAGAAGCATCCGCCTGTGGGAGAAAAACAACCATACGCGCCTTGGCATGCAGCTTTGGACACCCCCTCTTGAAGTGGCCCTGCTGCTTACAGTAGTTGCAAGTCCCGTGAACTACACTGACAGCAACAGCCGTATGCCGAATGATTTGAGCTTGAAGCCATGGGCAATGAGGCCTGATGTGCCTTGGCTGGTGGCAATGGTGACACATTATCTCATGAGTGGACCCTGTTGTCAAAGAAACTGTGGTCGCAGGAAGGATCTGTTGTACTGGCCCCCGCGAGTAAGCAATGTCCCCAACTTTAGCCATTTTTGCCTGCACCCCTAAAGATGAAGCCTCATCCTTACATCACTTCCTAGACTCCTTAACCCGTACTACATCCAAAGCCTCTGCCCCGATGAGTACAGCCCACTGAATCAAATCCTTATAAACCCTTAAGTCTGGGAGTGCAGACCGTGGCCTGACCTCAAGCTGTAAGCCATCTTGAAGTCCCCTAAGATACTCCGAAACCTCAAAGACTATTGGTGCCGGTACCGGTGCCGGAATCTGCATCCCTGCCACCTATCTGCGTACAACTCCTGTAAAGATTTAGCGATCTCCTGATTGATCCCATGAGCCACTCACTACTCATAAGTTGGTGCCCGTGGTGGATTAGCATCCACGCCACGATTTGGAATCCTGGGCCTCCCGGGACCCCGTGTGAACTCGGTGTCAGCCACCTACTCCTCAGTGCCCAAACGCGAAGACTCTCCACACATGACAACCATGATGCTAAACGTACGAAAGAAAGAAAGCCAACAATAACACAAGTTATTATGATTGAGTGCAACTCACACCATGAATGCATAAGATATGAAGCAAGACAAGATATGCAACATACTGTCATGCTAAAATAATTAACTAAAACTTCTTAAACAGTTAAGCACTTAAGCATATAAGCATACTGTTGGGATTTATATGCCCTGGCATAGCAAATTCCTGTTTGGATTAATTGACATATGTTCCTGACATTTCTGAAATATTTATGTTATATACAATTGGTGAATTCAATGTATTATATTTCGATTCACTATGAAATTGATAGTGTCCATGTAATTACAAGAAATATTTATATATATGTATGTGATGGCAATCAATGCATGATATATAAATAGTAATTATAAATTGTTCATAGTCGGTAATTATGGATGGACTCATAATTAATTAAGACTTGAACTGGATCCGCGTTAGGTTGAGATATATTGCGAGAGCCGTCGTATGCAATTGCTCCCTATCACCGTCATGGCATTTGACTCTTAAGCATGAGAAAAGTATAGACTCTTTTATTAATTAATAATTACTTTGATTTGTTCGGCGGATTCTTCGGGATCCTTAGACCGACACTTCGGGTAGTTATGTAATTAATAGTTAGAGGTTATATTTTCAATATTTGCATCTTTGCTACTTGTATTTATTTTGTATTGATTATGGTTGATCACAAAGTAAATTCGAAGGCCTTCGTATGATTTTAGACAAAATGATTTATTATATATTTATTTATTAAATTATTATTTTTGTCGAACAAATGTTTTATTGTGATCGAGCCAGAAATAATCAAAGGTACCAAAATAAATATATTAATTAAGTAGTCGGATTGATGGCATTATTTATCCGATAACTAATTATGCATAGAGGGGTCAAAGTGCAATATTGACTTAGAGGTTATTTATTATTTAATTGGAGTTCAATTAATTTCTTTTAGTGGAGTAGAAATTAATTTATGAATTAATTGAATTGGGTCCATGGACTGGGCCAATTATTAATTCATTGTAGCCAATAAAATAATAGGCCCAATGGATTCTCACTCATAGCCCAACTTGATATTGGAATCATATTAGATTTGAGACATATGAATTAGAGATGGAGAAGGATTTGTTGTTTCCTTTTCTTTATTTTTATATTGCCTATAAATATACATGGTCTATGTATATTTTGGGGGGTGATTTTTATGAGAAGGAAAAAGGAATAAATTTTCTCTCTCTAAAAAATTAGGGTTTATGTTCTCATCTAATGGAGGCTCCCACAAGCCTAGTTTTCCAAGGTAATTCATGGAGGCTTATGAGTGATTCCTAAAGGCAAAATAATTACCAAGAAGATGGAGATCCAAGGAGAAGGCATCTTGCTAAGGGATCTACAATAAGTGAGAACATTCACTTTAGAGGAAAGTTTTAAAGGTTTACTCAGACCTTTGATGTAAGTATTCAATCTGTTAATTGAATGATACATCATATTTTATTTTTGCGTAAAACTTGTCTCTATGTAATGAATCAAGATCTATGAATTTAAATCCCTCGAAAAGTTTTTAAAACTTGCACGTTTCCCAACAGTGGTATCAGGGCATGGTTTGATTCATTACTAAGGATCATGATTTTATGAAAATCATCATTCATGGATCCAAAATTATATTCATATATATTTTTATTGATGTATGATTTAATATGTTGATATATATTGATATATTATGATGTATGAATAATTGTGAGTGAATGATGATGTATGGTTGGGCCATGGATGAAGCTTATAGGAATATTGAATGTAATTTTATCTTTGGATGAATGTAATTAAGGCTTTGATTTAGCCGTTTGAAAGTTCAATGATGTAATTTATTTTTACCATTGTATTTCAAGTTGTAAATATTTTTAAAGCCATGTAATATTCATCAAAGGATGCTATGAAGCTTTAAGAAGATCCAAATTATGCTTCAGTAATTTTCTGGAATTTTTTCGGATTTTTTGGAATTTTTCTGGAATTTTTTGAGGCTTAATTTAATTTTCTGGGAATTTTTCTGGAATTTTTCGGCGTTTTTCCGGTGGCCGTAGCATCGCCGGCGGCGAGAAGAGGCGTCGGAGGAGGCTGGGATCAGATGTGGTGCATGTGGGGTGAGCCTGGCGCGTGAGGAACACGCGCCAGGAGGTGACATATGCTGGCGCGTGCATTGCACGCGCCAGCCAAGGTTGTAGGACCTCCACGTGCGTGCAGGCGCGTCCCACGTGCCCCGCGCGCATGCCAGCACGTGGGGGCGCGTCTCACGCGCCCCAGGCGCGTGCCAGCGCGTTGGGCCCCGTGCCTTCACCTGCAGCATGCCCAGGCGCGTGTGAGCGCGTGTGGGGCCCTCCAGGCGCGTTCCAAGTGGTGTTTTGCTTCTCCTGGTGCGTACCAGCCTTATGTGGGTGTTTGCAAGCCGATGGATGATCTTCCCGCGATACTTAGAGTAGTTAAATATTAAAAGCTGATTCCATTGGCCGTTTTATTTGTTTTATCTGTTATTTATTTATTTATGCAATGTATGAAATGCATGGAATATATAATTGTTAATTAATTATTTTTCATGCATTGGATCCATGATATTTATTTAAATGGCTTGATTTACATTAATAAAATTATGAAAATTAATTGGATTAGATTACTAATTAATTTGAGGGCACTTATTGGGAAACGAAAAATTATTTTTGAAAATTATTTTTAAAGTGTCCTCCAATTAAATATTAGTGAATCATTTAAAAGTCCAATTATTTTCTAAATTTAATTGGATTAAAATCAAGACATTTTGCATGCATTATATCATGTAAATGAATAAAATGAAAACCCTAATTATGGATGATTAAAAATTGAGTGGGAGCGGGGATTTTTATACATTGCCCCATGGCCTTCGTTATTAACACCATTGTAATTAGGTCTTCAAAAATAAGGCCCCACGCATGATTTGAAGAGTCTTAATATTACAAGAATGGTTATCTCATAAAAATAATAATATTAAATGTTCATTGTAATTAGATCTTTAAAAATAAGGCCCTACGCATGATTTAAAGAGTCTAGATTATAATGACAAGATATTTAATATTTTATTTTTCATTAGAGCATTAATAACGTTATACACTCAATCTAAAATCAATAGTGTTAGCTCCCCAATGGAGTGGTCTATACTAGGTGATTTTAGAAAGGGTAAACATAATCGGAAATCATTTCATATAAATAGACAAGGCATTGTCTTAAGAGATATGGAAATGATGGGATTTGCCTGCCAATAGTAATAATGAACTTCGCCAACCGAATAAATTATTGGCGTATTGGTTATTCGATTTTTCATGCAGTGGTTAAGGGACCTACATAGTATTATTTTAATGGAAGTGCTCGCCTAATAACAAATGAATCTCAATAATAGTAATAATAAACTCCTTCAACAGGATAAGTTATTGACATATTGATTGGTTGATTTATTATGCTACAGAGTTAAGGGGCCCACATTAATTAAAAGGGATTGTTCACCAATAATGATAATGATCTCTTGTTCGATTGAGATTTATTGTATTATGTGGTTAACAAGCTCATTTTAATTTTAAATATGCATGACATTATTAATAATTCACCTTGCATATTGTATGAATGCATTTATATTCAGATTAATTATGTCTAATCCAGTTTATCTGCTTGCTTACATATTCAATATAACTGGATCTTATTTATAATGACTGGAAAATGAGCTTAGATATTTTATTCACAACGTAAGGGTACAAAATGTGTTTATTACTCTTATACCTATCTCTTTTACTTTGAGATACAAAATTTGACATTAATGCTTTTAATAAATTAGATAAGGCAAATGATATGACTTGGTGCAATATTCTAGAGTTTAGCTCGAATATACTCCAAAGCTAACATTTGTATTATTTTATTTTTTTCAAGCCTCATATTAAATGTCAATGAGATATTTTGGTGAGATTAGATAGAGAGTATGCCAAAGTACTATGTCAGACTTGAATAGCATCAAGATAGCCTAAGGAACTCCAGTATGAAATCGAATTTTGAAAAATGATTGTTTATTATTTAAAAATTAGCTGGAGATCAATAAGGCTGACTTGGGTGGTAAGTTTCAAGTTGACATGATTATTGCCTTGTTACCAAACTCATTCGACTCTGTTAGAGTGAACTAAATAAGGAATCAGTTTGAGTTCTCACTCGCTGATATTCTTATAGAATTGGTAACAGATGAAGGGATAATCAAGAGTATGGGCGTTCCTATCAATCTAACCTAGTCTATACCATCTTCTTCTAGGCCCAAGTGGACGGGCAAAGCAAAGAAGAAGGATGATAATAGGACTAGACTAGCACAAAACATGGGTATTCAAAAAGGTTAAAGGGAATAAGGCAGTGTATGTTGAGGGCGAAGAAAACTGTTTCTTTTGTCGCTAACTAAAACACTAAAGGACGAACTATTTAAGCAATGACGTGGCATAGGAAAATATATATTTAATCATTGAGCCATATTATGTGGTTGTGTCTATTAATTCCTGATGGATAGATTCTGGAGCCACTAAACATGTTTGCAACTTATTGTAAGGATTTCAGGAATCCAGAAGCCTTGATGATATGGATATATATTTATCTTTTGGCCTGATGCCAAGGTTGTAGTTAAGTCAGTGGGAGTATTACATCTGAAATTAGAGAGTATGAGGATATTAGTATTAGAGAACTATCTTTATGCACAGAAGTGAAACGCAATCTCATTCTTATTTCACTTTTGGTTTATAAAAACTGTGTTGTTATTTTGTAAAACTGGTTTTATAAAATTGAATAGATATGCGATTGCTTCTGGTGCATTGAAAGATGGTTAACATACTATAATCACAAACTCTTAAGATTTGTAGGATGTAGAAACTAATGTTGCATCTTCTAGGTTGAATGTTAAGAGAAAAATTGTTATTCCTGACTCATTGTATTTTTAATGTCTATTTTTGGGTTGTAATCAATCAAAATGAGATTTAAAGATTGGTTAAAGAAGGTTTATTACCTAGTAAGGCAGAGGAGCCTAAACCAAACTTGTGAATCTTGTTTTGAAGGATAGATAACTCTAAGGGCTTAATCAGCCAAATAAAATAAACATAAAGAACAATTGGAGTCGGTACACACGTACACGTGTAGTCTTATGAACATCCAATCAAGATTACTCACGTTTTGGATAAATTTACCTGTTGCGACACAAGTCTTATACTTTTGGTATATTCCGAGAGGGTCAAGACTTATGTGGAGCACAGATTAGGTAAACTTATCAAGACACTTCGATCTGATCGAGTATTTAAGTATTTCTTGGGATAGTGCAAAGACTATATGGTCAATGAGGGTGTTGTGTACCAGTTTTCCGCAATTGACGCTAAATTAATTTAGGTGTCAAATAGGAATAACAGAATTCCACTTAACATGGTTAGATCTATGATTAGTAATGCCACATTATCTCTTTCATTTAAGAGTTTAGCGTTAATGACATCGATGCGCATTATGAACTGCATTCCATCTTAGTCTGTCTCAAGGATACCATTGAGCTGTGTTTTTGACAAAATATTAGTTTGAATCATATGCGCATATGGGGTAGTCTTGCACATGTGCGCTTAATATGGACAAGTAAGTTGGAAGCAGATCATAGGCATGCTAGATTTGATAGCTGCTCTAAATGTCACTAGGATGGATTATTTTATGATCTTAAAGATAAAAGTTGATTGTTTTCACTCACTGTTTATCTATAGGAGAATCATATTATGAATCACATACCTAGTAGCATAATGTTAGAGAATTTGGTATGAGTACCAGATGTACCAGATGTACCACATGTGAACACACTTATTATAGAGATTGAGAATAATATATGAATTCCCTATTGATGCGTTAGCATCATCTACTACACAGATTCTTGCATCGGTACATTGATGTAGTGGGAGGATTATCATCCAATTCGACAGAATCATGTTTTTAGGTGAGACCATTATGGACATCCCTGTTAAACATGAGTTGGACCCAGTAAGCTACACGGAAGCGTGAACCAATGTGGATACAGATCGTTTTGGTGAGTTACTATGAAATCAGAGTTGGAATCGATGTATTCTAATAAATTCTGGAATCTTGTAGAACTTTCTAGTAGGGTGATTCTTATGGAAGGCAAGTTAATCTACAAATAGATACCAGAAGATTTCTTAGTGAATAAATCATGATTGTACAAGGGAATGTCATTGTTTTTCTAATTCTATATATATATATATATTGATGACATCCTACTCATTTAGAATGATGTGGAAGTTTTGTCATTAATTAAAAGGTAGTTGTTCAATTACTTTTAAATGAAGGATTTTCAAGATGTAAGCTATATTCCTAGGATCAAGCTTTTGCAAGATCAGGTTAAAAGGAAAATAGGCTTATCTTAATAATCCTACATTGATAAAGTTTTGACCAGGTTTGGTATGCATAACTCAAAGAATGAGTTCTTGCTTTATTGATATGGATCGCTCTCTCTAGTAAGTAGTTTTTCAAGACTAGCAGAGGAGATTGAGCAAATGAGACTGGAACAATATGTTTCGGCATATGAGAGTCTCATATATGCCATGGTCTATACCAAATAGGACATCCGCTACATAGTAGGGATAGTCAGTAGAGATCAGTCCAATACTGGACTTGACAACTGGTCTATTGTGAAAAATATCATTAAGTACCTAAGGAGAACCAATGATATCATATTCATTTATGGATGTGATGATATGGTCCTAGTCAGGTATGCTAGTTCTGATTTTCAATCAGAAGTAGATACTATGAGGTTCATGACTCAGTGTAAGTTCACTTAATGGAAGGGAGATCAGTTGGTAGATTGTTAAGCAGATTTCAACTGCTGACTCAAACCTGTAGGTGGAATATATTACAGCCTTAAAGGCAGCAAAGGAAGCCTATTAGTTTGATCTCACTGATTTAGAGGTTGTGGAGTATACTAGCCTGCCTATTGAGCTACGTTGTGACAATAGTGCAGAAGTAGTCCAAACCAATGACCCAAGGTTCCATAGAGGAACAAGATACACTGAGAGGAAGTATCATGTTCTACATGATATTATCCGGCAAGAAAATGCACTTGTAGTTAGAACATTGCATTAGAACACAACTTTGTTAATCCATTATCAAAGGTGTCATTGATCAATAATTTTGATCATCATCTGGATAACATTGGAGTTAGGTGCAATTTGAATTGGCTATGAGGGCAAGTGGGAGCTGTTGGGATTTATATGCCCTGGCATAGCAAATTCCTGTTTGGATTAATTGACATATGTTCCTGACGTTTCTGAAATATTTATGTTATATACAATTGGTGAATTCAATGTATTATATTTCGATTCACTATGAAATTGATAGTGTCCATGTAATTACAAGAAATATTTATATATATGTATGTGATGGCAATCAATGCATGATATATAAATAGTAATTACAAATTGTTCATAGTCGGTAATTATGGATGGACTCATAATTAATTAAGACTTGAACTGGATCCGCGTTAGGTTGAGATATATTGCGAGAGCCGCCGTATGCAATTGCTCCCTATCACCGTCATGGCATTTGACTCTTAAGCATGAGAAAAGTATAGACTCTTTTATTAATTAATAATTACTTTGATTTGTTCGGCGGATTCTTCGGGATCCTTAGACCGACACTTCGGGTAGTTATGTAATTAATAGTTAGAGGGTTATATTTTCAATATTTGCATCTTTACTACTTGTATTTATTTTGTATTGATTATGGTTGATCACAAAGTAAATTCGAAGGCCTTCGTATGATTTTAGACAAAATGATTTATTATATATTTATTTATTAAATTATTACTTTTGTCGAACAAATGTTTTATTGTGATCGAGCCAGAAATAATCAAAGGTACCAAAATAAATATATTAATTAAGTAGTCGGATTGATGGCATTATTTATCCGATAACTAATTATGCATAGAGGGGTCAAAGTGCAATATTGACTTATAGGTTATTTATTATTTAATTGGAGTTCAATTAATTTCTTTTAGTGGAGTAGAAATTAATTTATGAATTAATTGAATTGGGTCTATGGACCGGGCCAATTATTAATTCATTGTAGCCAATAAAATAATAGGCCCAATGGATTCTCACTCATAGCCCAACTTGATATTGGAATCATATTAGATTTGAGACATATGAATTAGAGATGGAGAAGGATTTGTTGTTTCCTTTTCTTTATTTTTATGTTGCCTATAAATATACATGGTCTATGTATATTTTGGGGGGTGATTTTTATGAGAAGGAAAAAGGAATAAATTTTCTCTCTCTAGAAAATTAGGGTTTATGTTCTCATCTAATGGAGGCTCCCACAAGCCTAGTTTTCCAAGGTAATTCATGGAGGCTTATGAGTGATTCCTAAAGGCAAAATAATTACCAAGAAGATGGAGATCCAAGGAGAAGGCATCTTGCTAAGGGATCTACAATAAGTGAGAACATTCACTTTAGAGGAAAGTTTTAAAGGTTTACTCAGACCTTTGATGTAAGTATTCAATCTGTTAATTGAATGATACATCATATTTTATTTTTGCGTAAAACTTGTCTCTATGTAATGAATCAAGATCTATGAATTTAAATCCCTCGAAAAGTTTTTAAAACTTGCACGTTGCCCAACATATACATATCAAACAAAGGTGCTCTTAACCACATAGGCATATAAGCATAAAGACATGTCATACTACTAAGCTTGTTATCACGAAACACCTAAACATGTTATAAAGTCAAAACATGTTATCAAAGCATGTGAATGCATCAAAGTACATCAATAAAAGCATGATATGCACCCAAAACCCATCGTCCTAAGGTATTCAAACCTAGGAGCTCTGATACCACTTGTGACGGCCCAAGTTTTTTAACCCGGTGCGTCAGTGATGAACTGAAAGTTGATCCGATAACAGATCTGAAATGCAGAAGCAAATGATAAACCAAGGCCTTAAGAGATAAGAGTCACTCCTAAGACACCAATGTGACCTTCCCCAAGATCATGGAACTTCAAGAGAACAAAAATGGTAGTAAGGGTCAAAAAGGACAAGAATCGTTATCCTAGGGGCAAAAAGGTCAATTCACAATAAAAGAGAGGAACTTGGCTCTAAACAAGTCAAACAAGGTGAATACAACCTAATATAATTATTTTGAAACATTTCAAGAGGTTCCATGAACATTGGCTAAGAATCCCACATAATGCCCTATCCCGGTTGAAGTGAAGACTGACACTACTTCACTAAAATAAGAATAACTCCTATTGTGTTTGGAATCTGAATATGGGATTGCTACCATTGGAAAACTGACTCAAAATCTATGAATTTAGGCTCAAGAATCACCCCATTTGGATTAGAAACAAAGAATTTATGACCCGTCGAAGTCGGATGATCAGTGCTGAAACTCAATAGAGGTTAGGCTCAGATTCAAGCTATTTTGGTCGACCAAAATGGAGTTTCGGATGATAGAAATGGAGATGCTGAGACCTAAAAATATGAAGAAAAGGTTCGTGCCACTTTGGTAGACCGAAATAAGGGTTCGGTCGACCGAAATGACCCTCGAACAATGTATTTAGCTACTGGAATGACGAATTACAGTTCAAACACAAAACCATTTGACATTGGTCCACCGAAATGGAGTTTTGGTCGACTAAAACACCTCGAAATCCTGCTGCTGAACCTTTTATGAGCCTAAGGTGTTAAGGTACTACCTCAACTTTGAATCCCATGATGAATTGGTTCAAAATGAATGTGCAAAACTGATTTTTCATGAGTTTTGAGAATGTAAACATGTCAACAAGTTTGATATGAGTAAATGAAATCAAACAATGGCCCATGCCCTCATACACTTCATTTACAAGATTTTGACTTCTCAAACCTCAAAATTTGATTA
This sequence comes from Cornus florida, assembly GCF_030987335.1. Taxonomy (NCBI): domain Eukaryota; kingdom Viridiplantae; phylum Streptophyta; class Magnoliopsida; order Cornales; family Cornaceae; genus Cornus; species Cornus florida. Next base: position 50,397,844 of record NW_026775574.1, on the reverse strand, counting down.
AAAGACAATTGAAGCAAAACTTTGTTACTATCTCAATTGGGGAAAACTCATACCTCCCACACTAAAGCCGAACTTTAGCTATGCCACATGTAACAATGTCCCAAGAGATTCCAAAATATATATGAAGTTCAAAACTTATATATATATAATAAGGCATACTAACCACCTTCCATGCACAAGTATTTTGAAACCATACAAACCATGTCTTAGGGTTCCAAATCTAGAATGGCATGCCAAATGACAAGTACTTATCATGATATTATGCACAATACAACACCACTAACTTATCAATTCTAGTCATGCCTCAACAATGAGCTTTATATACTAATTATCAACATTTTAGCAATAAGCTTCTAAATTAATCACAATTTGTAATTCACAAGAATATAGAATTATTGTCACGACAATATAGCAATTCAAGGCAATAGAAATTGCATATAACATTAATAATTCTATGAGAGTTCTATATCACAACACATGTGAAATTACTAGAATTTAGCATATCACTAAATTATAAAATCCTTCTACACATGGTTCACACGTATCATATATGCTTAAATCAATAACCCTAAGTCAAGATGTGAGGGTTTCCTATAATATGCAAAACTATCATATTAAAAGCATGTACACAATATATATTAAACCACAAGGACTATAAAACACTTAGAATATAAACATACTACAACCGCTACCTCAATAGAGAATTGAATCTCTATAATCCAAGCAACCAAGCTCTAAATAGAAAACAAGTTTAGGGTTCTTGAAGAGGAGAGTGAGAGGAATCTTTTCTCTCCCAAGGTTTTTACTCTAAGGTGAATGGAAGTGAGCCAAATTAAAGGGATAAGCTATGAACTAAGCTTTCTTCCAATGGAGTCTTTGCTAGGGTTATGAAGAACAAGTGTAAAAGATGAAGAAGAAAGTGAAAATGGTGAGTGGAGGGGATAGTAATCCTTCACTCGCTATGTGCTCTTACACTACGTCTTACACACACACAATGCAAGACTAAATTATGAGCTTACACTTGTCACTAATCCAATGCCTCTTCCAAGACTTAATCCTAGACCTACACTTGTCAACAATCAATGGTTACATATGCACCAATCCAAGGCCAACACATGGATGACTCTCCACCTTCCAATTGTCAAGAAACTATGGTACCAAGTCTCTCCACCCAAATGCTATTAAGTGGCTCCATGAGATTGTGACACTTGTCACATTTTCCAAAAATTACAAAATGGTCCTTTTTCAAATTATCATCTAAAATAAATTACAAAAACGTCCCTAAAACGAAAAATAATTATTTTGCATAATTACACTAGAACCCCAAAAGTTAAGAATAATTACACTAAAGTATGCATTCGTACCCTTTACAAGAAAAGTAAGCAACTAGCATGCTTTTCCACAAAAGTAAAAATACCAATGTCATGGAAACAAATATTATGAATGCATGCAAAACCGGAATCAAATCCAAGCACAACAAGTGAGGTTATGCAAAGAAAAATGAAAAATGGGAAAAAGACGAAATAGGGAAAAGACAAAATAGGAAAAAGACGAAAAAAGAAAATCACCGAAATGAAAAAGGAGGAAAAAGACCGAGTCATTACAGTTGCATCGTTTTATCTTCTGCAGTTTCGTTTACTACCATGTTAGTTGTTGAATTATGATATTGTGATACATGAGTAGGTGGAGATCTATTCACATTTGCCTTCTTATTGTGTGGCATTAGCATGTCTTCTTTATATGCTTAGAGATGCCATGTTGTTACTGTACTTTAGTGACATGATTTTGTGCTTACGTGCAGATGTGCTGCATGTATCCTTGATTTTTATCTGTGCGAGTAGATTCACTTTCTTGGTAGTTGTATTTCCTCATTATTTGCATGACTTCCATGTTTTGTTGTTTTCCTTTTTGTTTCCCCTCGGTCGCAGTTAGTGTGTATGTGGGTTTCCGTAAAGGTTTCGTTATGACATTCCTCGTAGAGGAGTTGTCACATTTGTTTTGTCTTGAGCTGTCCACTTCCCTAAGGTGGGAAGGATGCTCCATTTTTGCGATTCTCATGTCGACACTTGTGGGAGAATGGGGCTTCTCCTCTTTTTCTTGGTTCGTGTTAGGGACTTCACAAGGAGTGAGTCTCTTCTTTTCGTCACCTTGTGCACGGTTTTGGGGTTTGTTGGTCCATGGGGATCACCATCATTGTCTTGAGTCCTTGGTGAGTATTGATGGATTTTAGTTGACTTACTTCCGTGTAAGGGGTGAAGTCTTTAATCATGTTGTCTTTCATTTCAGAGAGAGAGTCGTGGTGTTGTCCTTCTTAGGAGTTGTGGTTCCCTTTGTCTTCCCTTGGGGAGTTTTGCCATGGTTGTTGACGGAGTTGTGGTGCTTAGAGTGAATTGATTGGTGTGAGATCATTTAACGGAGACTTGTGTCCATTTGATTGAGGATTTGGTTGACTCGTTATGTGAGTTTGACACTGTTTAGGGATGTCGTTTGGAGACTTGTTTCAGTTTTGGAGACCTAGATATGGTTGACTCTTTGGAGAAGTTTTGGAGGATTGCTGTTGGATATGACTTGTTTGTGGAGTTTTCTCATCCTAGTTATGTCTGGGTGTAGTTTTGATGAATCGTAGGTCTAATGATTGGTCGTGGATTGAAATTGAAGAATTTTGATTGAACTTGGTGTTTCCAAGTACAATTTCGAAAGATTCATTTTGTGACCTTAATTGTCAGGATTTTGATGTGTGTGCCACTTGGTGGACTTGTGTTTTGAGGATTTAATTATCCATGATAGGAATGTGGATCTGATGGTTGATCACGGTGATTGGTCTTGTGGTTGATCTATTTCAGGGAGATATGTGGGACTTTCGATGAAATGTCTTGTTATAAGATTCGTTTTAAATTCTGGAGGTTTCATTTTTGCTTTTCAAGCTCTGGATTCGTGATTGATGTTGTTGATGGTAGTATTTTGAAACATAGGAGTTGTTAGTTTGTTGTATTGAGGATTTAAGGCCTTAAGTATAGCGGTACCTATGGCATTGTTGTCAAAGTTTGGGATTAGCCAGGATGGTTCGGCCGGACGTCTTTGGACCATATCTCAACTCTCACAAAATGTCTGGCCTCCGTGGTGCTTTTGGTAATGATCATTGTTGACATTGGTGTCATTTGTAATAAGAGGTTTTATGGGTAGACCTAATGGGGGGCAGGTTATGAACTAGTGCCTTATACTGTCATGCTACCATACAAAGTTATGTGTTGTGGGCGAGTGCTGGTTGCCATCGATACTACCTTATTGATGAGTAAGTGTGGCCGGGCACTTGGCACTGTCATTGCTACCATATATTTGAGTACGTTGTGGGCGGGTTCTGGTCGCTATTCGTACTGTCACATCGTCTTGTTCGGTACCTTGAGTTTATATGTGATTATCTTGGTGTTCCTTTGGTGGTTGTTTTTGGATCGGTATGATGGTTCAGCAGGAGGGATGGTTACGGTTATTGTTTTCTATTCCTTTATCTGATCTTAGGTTCTGAGTGTGACCTTTGACTTGTCGTGTAGCCATATAGTCACTTTTCCTTTGAGAGGTTGTCTTGTCATGAGCATGTGGGTGCAAATGACACTGGTTTGTGGGGTTCCTTTCAGCTTTGAGGTCACTGGTGTAGCGTGTTGTGTGGGATACTCAGAGATGTACTCTGTAGTTATCCTGGTTTTGCCTTTTGTTGGTTGGGGCTGGATTTCGGGGACAAAATCCCTTTAAGGTGGGATGGTTTTGATGACCCGGTCATTTTCATTCCTTTCCCTTTTCTCAGATTTTTATGGATATTTTTTTCCGTTGATCTTTTTCTTTCTGAGTTCAGTTCCTCATCGCTTAGTGTCATCTCGAGTGCTCTAGAGTGATTTCCGAGACTCTTTTCTTTGGATTGACAACTTCCTTTGAGGAACGAGTCATTTTCACATTTTTCGTTTTTCAACACTATTCACTTTTAATCCTTTTCCCAATTTTGCCTTTTCCCTGTTTGTCACTTTGTTGGGATAGCCTCACTCTTTGTGTTCGGAGTTGGTTTTTGACTTCGTGTATCTTCATTCTAAGTGGTTTCCATGAAATACGTATCTTTACTTTTGTAAGAAAGTACTCTGGTTGCTCCGGTGTCCATAGGGGCATGGATGCATACTTCTTTCGAATTATTTTCTTTTCTTGGGGTATTTTTCTTAAATATCTTTTCAAGATATTTTATTTCAGGGGTTTTTAAGAAAATATTTTTGGAAGATATTTTCATTCTGGGCCAGTTGTGCAGTTTTCACTTTTTGGAGAGGCCATTGTGCAATTAATGAAAGTTATTGCTAAATGCCTTATTTTGAACCTAGATCTATGTACAGGATTCATTTTCACTTTTCATTGGGTCATGTACTCATAGAATTTCCTTCTAGTTGTTTTTCTCCAATTTCTGGGTTTCTGGCCCCGGTTGCCACCGAACTTGTTCGGGGCATAACTTTCTGTTCGGGACTCAGTTTTTTATGCTGTTTCTTCTATTATTCATATTTTCTCATTTTGGTTCTTTTTCGTTCACGAAGTTTTTCCGTTTGAGTGCGTCTGCGCGAATTTCACTTTTTCAAACCCGGCGGGGCCGGTTCGGGGCACTTTTTGAGATTTTCTATAAATAGGGGACCTTTAAGGGAAAAATCAGATTTCTCACTCTTTTTCCCCTCTCTTGGCCGGTTTCCATGGCAGCCAGGGGCTGCCACCTTCTCTCTCCTCTTTTCAGCTTCTTCCCTTCAGTGAAACATCGTAGTGCCTTAGTGTTTAATTCTTGTATTGATGGCATGCATTTTTCACCCTTATTAGAACCCGTTTTTGGCCAATTTTTAATTTCGGGTTTGAGGCCAAGATAGGATTTTGGTAGGTCCTCTTTGGAGTTTAACGTTCCCGGCGTTGTCCCTGACAAAACCCCGAAGTATTGTCAGATTCGAAGCCGTTTCATTTTGGTGGCTTTTGAGATTTTCATCTCAAATTCAGGTAGGGGACGTTTTACGATTATGTATGTGTTGTATTGAGTGTTTTCCAAGATTATACAACTTGTATGCATGCTTTTGTTGATAATCTAGAATCTAATTTAATTATTTTCTATGGTTAAGATTTAATTCTCATGATGATGTATAACTTAGAATTAAATTGTGGCATGCTAGAAAATTATGTTTTAATATGTTTGTTAACATATATTAAATTGGGATTAATTGAATAAGAATTGCACTTTTTATTTAATATTTTTCTTTTGTGAAAGATTAATTATCATGGTCGTACCTTGCATGAAATTAAGTTGTGATATGCTTTTAAATTAAGTCTTGGAATGTTCTTTAACATACTTTAATTTGAGGGCATTTGGATAAGTATGAATCTAGAAATTTTAATTAAAAGGATTAATTATGATCTATTTAAGGGTTCCATTGGCTTAATTGAGTTTTTAACTTGATATTTGTGATGACTAGCACATGTTTGGTAGTATATATTAAATTGGGACCATTTGAGGTTGTTTTAGAAGTTAGAGATTTAATTACCATGATTTAATTAAATTCTACCTTGTTATTCTATTGGCCAAATTAAGATTTTTAATGGATGTGTTTAATAACCATGCTATGTTGTTTAACATGTGTTAATTGGGGTCATTTAATTAAGATTTGAAACTTAGAGAAATTCATTAGGTTATGTAATTAATTTCCGTTTCAATTGCGTTAATGATTTAATCATGTGTTTGATATAGGTTATATGTTTAAATTATGATTTTTGGACTTTTAATGGAATTATGAGTTATGCTTTCAATATTGAATTATATTGTTATAGCGTGTAACGAATCGCACTCTGAAGATTCGATATTGTCATCCTATAGTAGTTGTGGATTTAGAGCATGGAATGTGTGGTTTTAACCTACTTGTGCATGGAAGGTGATTTCGTGCATTATATAAATTATGTATAAGTTGTGAACTTATTTGGTTTATTTTGGACTCTTGGGACATTGTTACAAGTGATATGGCTAAGGTTTGGCTCTAGTGCGGGAGGTATGAGTTCTCCCCATTTGAGATAGTGCTTACCAGGGTGGTCTTCCCAACAGGTTAATGCCCGAAATAACCATTTAGTTCTGGGCAGAAATCCAATATGTGATGTCCAAGTCTTCCACTATTTGATTTCACATTCAATTCCAAGTTGACAATCATGTTTAATTATGACTTGTGGTTTTGGCTATTGGCGATTTGATGTTGTTAAGTACATCCATACTAAATTGTTATATTCAGTTATTTTCACACTTTTAGATTTCAAGTTGATAACTTAGAGAATCTATGTCTTGATGTGTGGTATTAGAAATTCTAATTGTACTAAATTGTTATATTTAGTTGTTATTGCATTTTAGATTCCAAGATGGTAACCTGGAGAATCTATATCTTAATACTTGTGTAGCATGCTTCTATGTTGGTTAATTGTATAGATATTGTGATTGGTGCTTTGTTGTTTAAATGTGACTTTAGAATGATCCTATAGATTCATTTGGAACATAGACTTTAGGTGGCAAGATCCACTATAGTTGTTTTAGCATTTTATATTTCAAGTTGGTGACTTTGAGAATCTATATCATGTTGTTTGTATAGCATGCGCCTATGTTGTTGAAATTGCATGGAGAATGTGATTTATGTTAGAAATGATCTAAGGTAGCTTAGGATGCTTCCTGAGTCTTACCTTTGACATAGACGCTAGGTGGAGTGAATCACAATGATTAAATCATGCAAACTTGTAAAACGTTTGGTCGATGCATGCTCATTTCCTAAGAGTAGCTTTATGTTGCTCACCCCAAAGTTACTGGGGTATATTTCAGGTATAGATTTCAAGATCTGGAGATTTGCACTTGTCTAGGGTGCTTTGTAGATTGAGGTTTCTTTTAATGTATTTTGTTCACATGCAAGTGTTAGCATGTTTGTGTTTTACCTTAGAAATGTAATTTTTCTAACTTTAGAGGTTTGAGATGTCAAATCTTGTAAATGTGATGTAATGAGGCCGTAGGCCATTGTAACATATTTAAAATACCATTTTACACTTGCGTATATGTTTACATCATCACACATTAGTATATAATGCAATTGATCATGCCATAGGGAATTCATATGAAACTTAGGGATTTTTCTTCATTTTGGTGCATAACAGGTTTATATGCACTTTCTCGAGCCATTTCGGTCGACCGATACCCTTTTTGGTTTTATTTGTTTAGCAAAAACACGCATTCCAGTAGGCTTTTCCTCATTTTTGACCTGTTTCAGTCGACCGGTTTGTCATTTCGGTCGACCGAAATGAACGTTCATTCCTTTCTTTTCTTGGCTCACTTCGATCGACCGAAGCATCATTTTGGACGACCGAAATGATGCTGTCTTGTGGGTTTTGGTTTGGTTTGTTGCCTAGGCATGTTAGCTTTGTTTGTTTATTCCCACAGGACCTTGTTTATTTCGTTTAAGCCATTTAATGGCATACATTGTCTAGTTTGAACTATATTTTGTTCCTTTGGTTGTCATTGGTGCCATAGGGTACCATTTAACCTTTTTACTCTGGCTTTCACTTCCGATTGTTTCCTTGAGTTCTGTGACTTCATGGAAGGTTACACTTGTGTCTTAGGGATCATTTATATCTCTAGAGACTTTGGTTTTATATTTTGCTTCCGCATTTTTGGATCCTATTCGGGTCATCACTGACGCACTGGGTTGAAAAACTTGGGTCACGACAGACAGAGAACTGAAATACGTAGAGAATCTTGAACGATGGGACAGAGAGATGAAAATATGTAGAGATGGTGTTCGATCGATCAAAAATCTCTTGTGATCGATCGAATAGGGCACTAAATGCCTAATTTTGAGATGAAACCGCAGAAAATCCTATGCTAAGCCCCAATGATGGTAACAAGAATGGAGATTGAAAAATGGATGGAACAATGTACACAAGAACAAAAAATAAAAAGAAATGAGGGATGAATGGAGTTTTGAAACACTACGAATACTAGTGTTTAACATCTCTAACAAGACGTATGGTCGATGCACTAGTCGAACAAATGAAAAATTGGATATAAAACATCCTTATTGACCCTCTTTTCCATTTTCTCATTTAATGCCTCACTTACAATAATGAAATCATCCTCTAAAATAATGAATTGAAAAGAAATGAAAGAGATGATTTCAGTCCTTTCATCCACAGTCTTGAAAATAAAATCAATGATAAGTGGCCTTGCACTTGGCAAGGCAAAGTCTTTCAAAGACTCAATTGGAATATCAAGAAACACCTTCTCTTCCTCCTTTTACTCTTCCTCAAAAATAACCATCTCTTCACCTTCCAAGTTAGCTAAGGAGTCCATTAGAGAGTTCATTTCATTTTTGGATCTTTCAAGGTCAAAACCACAATTTTCATACATTTCCAGAAGGCACTCCTCAAGAGGGTGTTTGGAGATAATAGAAGGAAGGCCCTCTTCAACAAATTCCTCCTATTCCTCTCCTACCTCTATAGTGGTAAATATCTCCTCACTCTTTAAAGTAGCAATGGTCGGGATAAAATCATGATCAAAACAAGGAAAGTCCTCATTAATCATGTTATGCTTTATTGGATTAGCCACTAACTCACTTGCCACTTCCTTATCTATTCAAGATAGAGTGTTAGGAATTAGCTCACTTGCTACTTCTTCCTCTTCACTCTCATCATCCTCATCTATATAAATTGAAGTTCTCGCCATTTTTTCATTTGCCTCTTCCTCCTTTTTTTGACGAGAAAGAGTACTTGCAATTTGCTCAACTTGAGCATCAAGCTTGGCTAAAATTTGAGAATGAGAATTAATAAGTAAAGTTTGTAAAAAATGCATATCAAGTAAAGCTAACACTTTATCTTCAAATCCGGGTGAGTACCTATAAGGTGGTGGAGTTGGTTCATCATAAAATGGTGGGGGAGGATAATAGTCACAAGAAGGATAATGAAAATAGTCAAGTCCATAATAAGATGATGCATGTTGAAATGAATTGGACTCAAACTCATAAGGATCACAATATGGTAGAGGGACATAAGGTGAGGGGAAGTAATTTTCCCCCAAACTTCGATCAAACAATGTATAATGACCCGATCTTTTTTCTCCTTTTTCATTTTCGGCGATTTTCTTTTTTTAGTCTTTTTCCCATTTATCAATTTTCCTTGAATAACCTCACTTTTTATGCTCAGATTTTATTCTGGTTTTGCATGCATTCATGATATTTGTATTTTCACTTTCCTAAAAAAGCATGCTAAATGTTTACTTTTCTTGTAAAGGGCATGAATGCATGACTTCTTGTAATTTTTCTTGATTTTGGGGGTTTTAGTGTAATTATGTAAAATAATTATTTTTCATTTTAGGGACCATTTTACAATTTATTTTGGAAGATATTTTCAAAAAGGACTTTTTTACAATTTCTGAAAAATGTGACAAGTGTCACATTCCTATGGTGCCACTTGTTGATTTTGTGGTGGAACCACATGGAGACTTAATCTCTTGACACATGGAGGGTGGAGATTCACCCATTTGTTGGCCTAGGATTGGACTACTTGTTGGCTTATATGGTTGACAAGTGTAGGCTTAAGATTGAGCCTAGGAAAGAGTTTTGGATTTGTGACAAGTGTAGGCATGAAATTAAGTCTTGCATTGTGTGTGTGTGAGAGGTAGTGCAAGAGCACATAGTGAGTGGACAATCCCACCACTTTTAACTTAGGGTTTTCATTTCATTTTATGTCATTCATCTCTTTCCTCTCAAACCCTAACCTAGCCACCATTGGAGAAAAGCTTGGTTAATAGCTTTCTTCTTTATTTTGGCCTCCTTCCACTCACCTTAGACCTAAAAACTTGGGAGACAAAAGTTTCCTCTTACTCTCCTCTTCATTAACCCTAAACCTATTTTCCATTTTAGGCTTGGTTGCTTTAGATTATAGATATTAAATTATCTATTGAGGTAGGGGTGGTAGTATGTTTATATTCTAAGTGTTTTATAATCCTTTGGGGTTTAATATATATTGTATACATGCTTTTAATATGATAGTTGTAATGACCCAGATTTTTCGGATAAATTTTTTTCCGTTGTCTTTTCCCTTCTGAGTTTGGTTTGTTGTCAATTAGGGTCGTCTCGAGTGTTCTGGAGTGATTTCTGAGACTCTTTTCTTTGGATTGACAACTTCATTTAAGGACCGAGTCATTTCCACATTTTTCGTTTTTTGACACTATTCATTTTTCGTACTTTTCCCTATTTCGTCTTTTCCTCGTTTCTCACTCTGTTTTCGTAACCACACTTCTTGTACTCGGAGTTAATTTCTGACTTCGCGTTTCTTCATTCTCAATGATTTCTATGAGATACGTATCTTTAATTTCGTGAGAAAGTACTCTGGTTGCTCCCGGTGTCCATAGGGGCATAAATGTAAAGTTCTTTGGAAACTTTTTCTTTTCTTGGGCCATTTTTCATAAATATCTTTTGAAGATATTTTATTTCAGGGGTATCTAAGAAAATATCTTTTGGAAGATATTTTCATTCTGGGGTAGTTTCGCAGTTTTCACTTTTTGGAGGGGTCATTGTGCAATTAATGAAAGTTATTACTCAATGCCTTGTTTTGAGCCTGGATCCTCGTACGGGACTCATTTTCACATTTCATCAAGTTGTGGACTCTTAGAATTTCCTACCGGATGATGTTTTCCAGTTTCAAGGTTTCTGGCCCCGGTTTGCGCCAAACTTGTTTTGGGCATAACTCTCTGCTCGGGACTCAGTTTTCAATGTTGTTTCTTCCGTTGCTCATATTATCTCATTTTGAATCTTTTTCATTCACAGAGTTTTTCCATTTGAGTGCGTCTGCGCAATTTCCACTTTTTCAGACCCGGCGGGGCCTATACGAGGCACGTTTTGAGTTTTTCTATAAATAGGAGGTCTTAGAAAGAAAAATCAGAATTTTCTCTTTCTCTCCTCTCTCATGGTCGGTCCAAGCTCCATCCATGGCTACCATCTTCTCTCTCCTCTTTTGGACTTCTTCCCTTTATTAAAAAGTGTTGATGCCTTTGTGTTTATTGTTCCCCTCGGCGAGGCCTTCGATTCCAACCGATTCGAATCTTGTTTTGGCCATCTCTTGAGTTTGGGTTTGAAGTCAAGTTGTGTTTTTGATGGGGCTTCCTTGGGATTCATGTTTGTGGTGTTGTCCCAGACAAAACCTAGGAGTTTCGTCGGATTCTGAGCCGACTTATTTTGGTGGGGATTTGAGATTTCATCTCAAATGAAGGTAGTGAATGTTTAGGATTTTATATGTGTTGTATTGTGTGTTTTCCATGTTTATACAACCTATATGCATGCCTTGTATCAAATCTAGGAAATTTGAAATATTTAATTCTTTGTATAAGATTTAATTTTCATAATGATGAGAAATTTGGTTTTGAATTGTGGCATGGTAAAACGCTTGTTTTAATATGTTTGTTAACATATATTAAATTGAAATTAATTAAATAAGAATTGCTCTTTTTAATTAATATTTATCTTTTGTGAAGGATTAAAGTTCATGGCCGTACCTTGCATGAAATTGAGTTGTATTATGCTTCTAAATTGAGTTTTGGCATGTTTGTTAACATACTTTAATTTGAGAGCATTTGGTTGAGTTTGGAAATCTAAAAACTTTAATTAAGAGAATTAATTAAAATCTATTTTTTTTTTGAGGTTTCATGGGCCTAATTAAGCTTGTGTGTAAATATATGTAATGACCATGATATGTCTATTAACATATATTAAATTGGGGCCAATTGGAAATGATTTGAAATCTAGAGAGTTTAATTATTTTGATGTAATTAAATTCTATCTTGTTTATCCATGGATATAATCATGTTTTAGAAGTTGTTTCTATTTTAAAAGCATGGATTTAGACTTGTGATGTATTCACTAGATTATGTTATATGCATTGAAGAGCATTGTTGTTAAGTTTATATTCATGAGAGTATGTTTCTAATATGAATATATTGTTGGCTTGTGATTTCGTAGCATTATGGATATGAAATGCTTATTATGCACATTTGAGAGTTATTTTGCTAACTTGTTACTGTGTAGCAGTAATATGTATAAGTTATGAACTTATTTGGCTTATTTTGGAATCTTGGAACATTGTTGAGTTGAGATGGCTAGGGTTTGGCTCTAGTACGGGGACGTGAGTCCTCTAAGTCATTGAGATAGTGCGCACTTAGGGTGGTCTTCCCTGCGGGTTAGTGCCCAGAATAACCATTGAGATCTCGGTAGAATTCCGAGCGTTATGTCCAAGTATTCTACTGTTTGTTTTTGCATTCAATTCCAAGTTGACAATCATGTTTACCTTGTTAACTTGTGGTTTTGGCTATTGGCGATTTTGATGTTATTAAGTACATCCATACTAAATTAATATATTTAGTTGATTTCACACTTTTAGATTTTCTAGTTGATAACCTAGAGAATCTATGTCTTGATGTGTGGTATTAGATATTCTAATTATGCTAAATTGTTATATTTAGTTGATGTTGCATTTTAGACTTCAAGTTGATAACCTTGAGAATCTATACGTTGTTCTTCGTGTAAGCATGCTCCTATGTTGTTGCTTTGTGTAAGCATGAACCTATGTTACTAAAATTGCATGAATGATGTGATTGATGCTAGAAATGATCTTAGTTAGCTAGGATGCTCCTTGAGTCTCACCTTTGACATAGACGTTAGGTGGAATGAACCACAATTATTAAATCATGCAACTTGTAAAATGTAAATCGATGAATGCTCATTTCCTACGAGTAGCTTTATGTTACTCACCCCTACGATACTGAGGCATATTTTAGGTACAAAAATCAAAGTTGAGGTCTTCATTATGCTTGGATGGTTTGTGGACTTGGAGACTCCCATTTTTGGTGAAGGTTGGCTTGGAATGCCAATTGTAGTCTTTTATGTCAACATGTGTACATTTGATTCCTTATATGTAATGTGTACATGAGTACACTCTTTACGATGTATTTGACATGTATGAGATGAGGCCAGAGGCCAATGACATGTAAATTGTATCGTATGTAAATTTTGACTTCATGGAATATTATGAAAGTATTGTAAAATATTAAGTTTTTGATTCACCATGTTTGCATTGGGTGTGGGAATTCCATTTTGATTCTTCCATTAGCATTCACTCACCATGTATGAAGTGTGGCCAAGGGCCAAGCGGCATTTTGAAACCATTTCATAGTTTTGAATTCCAAGTTTTCGTTCCAAACTTCATTTTTGGCATTTTCGCCGTTGGGGGGTTATATTTTGCATCGGCCATATTTTTGGGCCATGGACCATTGTAGCACATCTTACTAGGTAATTTACATTTGTGTGCATGGTTGTTTCCGGGCAAAGCTTCTTCTTTGGTGAAATGAGCCTCCTACGGACTCATTTTACACTTTTATTGCATTTTCTTACCTAAGGGTATTTTGGGAATTTTCTTTGGGAAATAAATTCTTTTCTTAACATAGTTGAATAGAAAATATGATTTTAGGAGGGGTTTTTTTTCGTGTTTTTCCAGAAAATGCCATCTTGGCATCGAAAATCGCATCCGAAGTTCAGCTCTCTGTTTTTAAATTTAGCAGCTTTTTGGACCCTCTGGACAGTTTTCTTGGGAGGGCATTTTGGGCATTTCACGTTGTGTATTTTTTTATTTTTCTTGCGAATCACGTAGAAAGCTCGATTTTGAGGGTGGTGTCTTCTTTGAGTTTTTCCAGAAAATGTCATCTTGACCCTTAAATTTCCATTTTTCCCAGAAAAACCCCTGCTGCCAGGTTTTTGGGTTGCACTTTACTGCCCTCTTCACATGTAAACGGTTACGAGGGCTTTCGTAACTGGTTACATGTGCATGGGTAGTGTTTTGGTCGTGAATTTTGGCCTCCTAACCGGTTAGGAAGGTCTCCTAACCGGTTAGATGTTCTTGGGTTTGCTATTTTTGATCGTGTTGCCCCTTCTTCTTCCAATGGTGTGCTCGGTGGCACCCACTTTTATGCTAGAAATGATAATTTTGCCCCTAGGTACATTCTTGACCATTTTTGAAACATTGTTTCCGCATTTGTTTCCTTTGGGTTCTGTGACCTCATTGAGTGTCACATTGGTGTCTTAGAGATGCGTGGTATCTCTAGAGACCGTTGTTTTTTCTTTTACTTCCGCATTTCGGATCCGTTATCGGGTCATCTTTCGGTTCGTCATTGGGGCACCGGGTTGAAAAACTTGGGCCGTCAAAAGTGGTATCAGAGCTCCTAGGTTCGAAAACCTTTGGACGACGGGTTTTGGGTGCATATCATGCTTTTGTTGCCATGCTCTATCTATTTATATGCTTTATGATAATATATTTTGGTTGATAACATGTTTATGTGTTTACGTGCTACATGTTATATGTCGTTTGTTTAACATTATTTTATTCTAATGTAAAGAGCATGACATGTGACATATGCTAGATTAGAATTGTATATGCATAATTGTGTTGCATATTTGGCATGACACGGGATTGGTCATTGAGGCACGAGTCAAGGTTAATGGTGATTGTAGTCACAGTCTCGTGGTGATGTAGGTTGTTATCGACCTAGCATTGGTTTTGAGGTAGGTGGATGGTCACCTTTTATTTAGGCTCTTGTGAGATGAGTCATTTGACATTACTGTAGTGGTGGATTTGTTGGTTTTTGGCCATTATGAGGTTATGGACCTCTTAGGATCCTTGGTTGATCAGGATGATTCCTTTGGGATTGCAATTTTCGTGGGCAGGTACGTTTGTGGGTGGGTGCATAGCACTGTCATGCTACTGTATTGGCGAGCTACAAGCGCAGTTCGGGTGGAATCAATGTTGGTTTTGTTTTGATAGGCGTTGTCCTTTGATCAGTGATGATGATGGTTGTTTTGGCGATCAGTCGTGGTGATTGATTTAGTTGTTATTGGTATGGTTGTAGTTGCCATTTTCCTTGAGGAGTTCTTGCGTGATGATGTTTTTGGGATCAAGTCGATTAATTGATGTTACGGGTAGTGAGAGCACTGCACTGTTAGTGTCACTTGTAGTGTCACCTCTAGATTCGGAGTTAGATTGTTAGAGTCTTACCGTTGTGGTAAAGGCTCACATTTATTTGGAGATAGGTTGTTATCACATTGGTTTTGGAGACAGTTTATGACTAGGAATTGTCCTTTCTTTTCTTAGACACTCTAGGACACGATGTCCATAGGGTTCATTGTTGCATCATGTTGTCTTATGTAGTTTCGTTTACTACCATGTTAGTAGTATGATTTATGATGTTGTGATGTATGAGTAGGTGGAATTTTGTCCACATTTGCCTTCTTGTTGTATGGCATTAGCATGCCTTCTTTATATGCTTAGAGATGCCATGTTGTTACTGCATTTTTGTGATATGTTTTTGTGCTTACGTGGAGTCGTGTTGCATGTACCTTTGATTTTTATCTATGTGAGTAGATTTTCTTTCTAGTAGTTGCATTCCTTGTCATATGCATGACTTCCAGGTTTGGTTTTCCCATTCGTTTCCCTCGGTCGCACGTAGTGTGTATGCGGATTTCCACAAGGTTTTGTGTTGGTTTGTGTGAGGGACTTTACAAGGAGTGAGTCCCTTCTTTCCGTTGTGTTGTGCACTGTTTTGGGGTTGGTTGGTCCATGAGAATCATCGTTGTTGTCTTGAGTCCTTGGTGAGGATTTGTTGGATTTTGGTCGGCTTACGTCCATGTAGGGGGTCAAGTCTTTGACCTTGTTATCTTTCGTTTCAGAGATAGAGTCGAGGTGTTATCCTTTTTAGGATTGGTAGCTCCCTTTCTTTCGTGTCTTTCCTTAGGGAGTTTTTGCCGTGGTTGTTAACGAAGTTGTGGTGCTCAGAGTGAGTTGATTGGTGTGAGATTATTTTTTTTGGGGACTTATGTCCATATCATTGAGGATTTGTTTGATTGTGAGGTGAGCTCGATGCTCTTTTGAGAATGTCTTTTGGAGACTTGTTTCTGTTTTGGAGACTTGGATGTGGTTAACTTCTAGGAGAAGTTTTGGAGGATTGCTGTTGGATATCGCTTGTTGTGGAGTTTCTCGTCCTAGTTATGACTAGGTATAGTTTTGAGGAATCGTAGTTCTGATGATTGGTTGTGAATCAAAAAAATTGAGGAATTTTGATTTAGCTTGGTGTTGCCAAGCATGGTTTTGAGAGATTTATCTTGTGACCTTAGTTGTTGGCATTTTGATGTGTGTGCCACTTGGTGGATTTGTATTTTGACGACTTAGTTATCCGTGATAGGAATGTAGATCTGATGTTTGATCATGGTGATTGGTCTTGTAGTTGATCAGTTTCAGGGAGAAATGTAGGCTTTCGATGAAATGCCTTATGGTGAGGTTCGTTTTGATCTCTGGAAGTTTTGATTTGCTTGTCAGGTTTTGGATTCCTTATTAATGCTGTTAATAGGGGAATTTTGAGACATTGGAGATGTTGGTTTTGCTGTATTGTTGTCAGAGTTTTGGGATTGGCCAGGATGGTCTGGCCAGACATCTTTGGACCATATCTCAACTCTCACAAAATGTTGGTCTCCGTAGTGCTTTTGACAATGATCATTTTTTACATTAATGTCATTTGTATCGAGAGGTTTCATGGGTAGACCTAGTGGGGGGCAGGTTATGAATTAGTGCCTTATACTGTCATGCTACCATACGAGTTGTGTGTTGTAGACGAGTACTAGTTGCCGTCGATGCTACCTTACTAACGAGTAAGTGTGGGCGGGCACTAGATACTGTCATTGCTACCATACATTCGAGTACGTCGTGGGTGGGTTCTGGTCACTATTCGTACTGCCACGTTGTGTTTGTTTTGTACCCTGATTTGATATGTGGTTATCTTGGAGTTCTTTTGGTGGTTGTTTTTGGTTCCTTATGATGGTTTGTCAGTAGGGATGCTTACGGTTGTTGTTTTCTGTTCTTTTGTCTGACCTTGCATTCTCTGTATGAGTTTAGACTTGTCGTGTGGCCATGTGGTCACTTTTCCCTTGAAGGGTTATCTTGTCATGAGCGCGCGGGTGCAATTGAAAGTGGTTTGTGTGTTCCTTTCCGCTTCGAGATCGCTGGTGTAGCGCGTTGTGAGGGATACTCGGAGATGTACTCTGTAGTTATCCTGGTTTCGCTTTCTGTTTCATTGGGTTGGATTTCGGGGACGAAATCCCTTTAAGGTGGGAAGGTTGTAATGACCCGGATTTTTCGGATAAATTTTTTTCCGTTGTCTTTTCCCTTCTGAGTTTGGTTTCTTGGCGATTAGTGTCATCTTGAGTGTTCTGGAGTGCTTTCCGAGACTCTTTTCTTTGGATTGACAACTTCCTTTGAGGACCGAGTCATTTCCACATTTTTCGTTTTTTAACATTATTCACTTTTCGTCCTTTTCCCTATTTCGTCTTTTCCTCGTTTGTCACTCTGTTTACGTAACCACACTTCTTGTGTTCGGAGTTGGTTTCTGACCTCGCGTATCTTCATTCTCAATGATTTTTATGAGATACGTATCTTTACTTTCGTGAGAAAGTACTCTGGTTGCTCCCGGTATCCATAGGGGCATAAATGCAAAGTTTTTTGGAAACTTTTTCTTTTCTTGGGGTGTTTTTCATAAATATCTTTTGAAGATATTTTATTTCAGGGGTATTTAAGAAAATATCTTTTGGAAGATATTTTCACTCTGGGGCAGTTTCGCAGTTTTCACTTTTTAAAGGGGTTATTGTGTAATTAATAAAAGTTATTGCTCAATGCCTTGTTTTGAGCCTGGATCCTCGTACGGGACTCATTTTCATATGTCGTCGAGTCATGGACTCTTAGAATTTCCTCCTGGACGATGTTTTCCAGTTTCAGGGTTTCTGCCCCTAGTTTGCGCCAAACTTGTTTTGGGCATAACTCTCTGCTCGGGACTCAGTTTTCAATGCCGTTTCTTCTTTTGTTCATATTATCTCATTTCGAATCTTTTTTGTTCACGATGTTTTGCCATTTTAGTGTGTTTGAGTGATTTTCACTTTTCCGGACCCGGCGGGGCCCGTTCAGGGCACTTTTTGAGTTTTTCTATAAATAGGAGGTCTTAGAAAGAAAAATCAGATTTTTCTCTCTCTCTCTCCTCTCTCATGGCCGGTCCAAGCTCCATCCATGGCTGCCATCTTCTCTCTCCTCTTTTGGACTTCTTCCCTTCATTAAAAAGTGGTGATGCCTTTGTGTTTATTGTTCCTGTCGGTGAGGCCTTCGATTCGAACCGATTGGAATCTCGTTTTGGCCATTTCTTGAGTTCGGGTTTGAAGTCAAGTTGTGTTTTTGATGGGGCTTCCTTGGGATTCATGTTCGTGATGTTGTCCCCGACAAAACCTAGGAGTTTCGTCGGATTCCGAGCCGATTTATTTTGGTGGGGATTTGAGATTTCATCTCAAATGGAGATAGGGAATGTTTAGAATTTTATATGTGTTGTATTATGTGTTTTCCATGTTTATACAATCTATATGCATGCCTTGTATCAAATCTAGGAAATTTGAAATATTTAATTATTTGTATAAGATTTAATTTTCATGATGATGAGAAACTTGGTTTTGAATTGTGGCATGGTAGAAACTCTTGTTTTCATATGTTGGTTAACATATATTAAATTGGAATTAATTAAATAAGAATTGCTCTTTTTAATTAATATTTATCTTTTGTGAAAGATTAAAGTTCATGGCCGTACCTTGCATGAAATTGAGTTGTATTATGCTTCTAAATTGAGTTTTGGCATGTTTGTTAACATACTTTAATTTGAGAGCATTTGGTTGAATTTGGAAATCTAAAAACTTTAATTAAGGGAATTAATTAAAATCTATTTTTTTTGAGGTTTCATGGGCCTAATTAAGCTTGTGTGTGAATATATGTAATGACCATGATATGTCTATTAACATATATTAAATTGGGGCCAATTGGAAATGATTTGAAATCTAGAGAGTTTAATTATTTTGATGTAATTAAATTCTATCTTGTTTATCCATGGATCTAATCATGTTTTAGAAGTTGTTTCTATTTTAAGAGCATGGATTTAGACTTGTGATGTATTCACTAGATTGTGTTATATGCATTGAAGAGCATTGTTGTTAAGTTTATATTCATGAGAGTATGTTTCTAATATGAATATACTGTTGGCTTGTGATTTCATAGCATTATGGATATGAAATACTTATTATGCACAATTGAGAGTTATATTGCTAACTTGTTACTATGTAGTAGTAATATGTATAAGTTATGAACTTATTTGGCTTATTTTGGAATCTTGGAACATTGCTGAGTTGAGATGGCCAGGGTTTGGCTCTAGTACGGGGACGTGAGTCCTCTAAGTCATTGAGATAGTGCGCACTTAGGGTGGTCTTCCCTGCGGGTTAGTGCCCGGAATAACTATTGAGGTCTCGGCAGAATTCCGAGCGTGATGTCCAAGTATTCCAATGTTTGTTTTCGCATTCAATTCTAAGTTGACAATCATGTTTACCGTGTTAACTTGTGGTTTTGGCTCTTGGCGATTTTGATGTTGTTAAGTACATCCATACTAAATTGATATATTTAGTTGATTTCACACTTTTAGATTTCTAGTTGATAACCTAGAGAATCTATGTCTTGAAGTGTGGTATTAGATATTCTAACTATGCTAAATTGTTATATTTAGTTGATGTTGCATTTTAGACTTCAAGTTGATAACCTTGAGAATCTATATGTTGTTGCTTTGTATAAGCATGCTCCTATGTTGTTGCTTTGTGTAAGCATGAACCTATGTTGCTAAAATTGCGTGAATGAGGTGATTGATGCTAGAAATGATCTTAGGTAGCTAGGATGCTCCTTGAGTCTCACCTTTGACATAGACATTAGGTGGAATGAACCACAATGATTAAATCATGCAACTTGTAAAACGTAGGTCGATGCATGCTCATTTCCTACGAGTAGCTTTACGTTACTCACCCCTATGAAACTGGGGCATATTTCAGGTACAAAAATCAAAGTTGAGGCCTTCATTATGCTTGGATGGTTTGTGGACCTAGAGACTCCCATTTTTAGTGAAGGTTGGTTTGGAATGCCAATTGTAGTCTTATATGTCAACATATGTACATTTGATTCCTTATATGTAATGTGTACATGAGTACACTCTTTATGATGTATTTGACATGTATAAGATGAGGTCAGAGGCCAATGACATGTAAATTGTATCCTATGTAAATTTTGACTTCATGGAATATTATGAAAGTATTGTAAAATATTGAGTTTTTGATTCACCATGTTTGCATTGGGTGTGGGAATTCCATTTTGATTCTTCCATTAGCATTCATTCACCATGTATGAAGTGTGGCCAAGGGCCAAGCGGCATTTTGAAACCATTTCATAGTTTTGAATTCCAAGTTTTCGTTCCAAACTTTATTTTTGGCTTTTTCGCCGTTGGGGGGTTATATTTTGCATTGGCCATATTTTTGGGCCATAGACCATTGTAGCACATCTTACTAGGTAATTTACATTTGTGTGCATGGTTATTTCCGGGCAAAGCTTCTTCTTTGGTGAAATGAGCCTTCTACGGACTCATTTTACACTTTTGTTGCATTTTCTGACCTAAGAGTATTTTGGGAATTTTCTTTGGGAAATAAATTCCTTTCTTAACATGGTTGAATAGAAAATTTGATTTTAGGAGGGGTTTCTTTTTTGTGTTTTTTCAGAAAATGCCATCTTGGCATCGGAAATTGCATCCGAAGTTCAGTTCTCAGTTTTTAAATTTAGTAGCTTTTTGGACCCTCTGGACCAGTTTTCTTGGGAGGGCATTTTGGGTATTTCATGGTGCATATTTTTGATTTGTCACACGCGTCACGTAGAAAACTCGATTTTGAGGGTTTGAGTTTTTCCAGAAAATGTCATCTTGACCC
This sequence comes from Cornus florida, assembly GCF_030987335.1. NCBI lineage: Eukaryota > Viridiplantae > Streptophyta > Magnoliopsida > Cornales > Cornaceae > Cornus > Cornus florida. The sequence continues at coordinate 50,376,920 of NW_026775574.1, read as the reverse complement.
TTAAATTTCCATTTTCCCCCGAAAAACCCCTGCTGCCAAGTTTTTGGGTTGCACTTTACTGCCCTCTTCACATGTAAACGGTTACGAGGGCTTTCGTAACCGGTTACATGTGCATGGGTAGTGTTTTGGTCGTGAATTTTGGCCTCCTAACCAGTTAGGAAGGTCTCCTAACCGGTTAGATGTTCTTGGGTTTGCTATTTTTGACTGTTTTGCCCCTTCTTCTTCCGTTAGCCATATCTTCTTCATTCGGACTCCGAATCAAGTGATTTTTGAGACTAAGTTCATTAATTTTTCATTGTATTTCCAATGGTGTGCTCAGTGGCACCCACTTTTAAGCTAAAAATGACAATTTTTCCCCTAGGTACATTCTTGTCCATTTTTGAAACGTTGCTTCCGCATTTGTTTCCTTTGGGTTCTGTGACCTCATTGAGTGTCACATTGGTGTCTTAGAGATGCGTGATATCTCTAGAGACCGTTGTTTTATTTTTTACTTCCGCATTTCGGATCCGTTATCGGGTTATCTTTCGGTTCGTCACTAACGCACCGGGTTGAAAAACTTGGCCGTCACAATAGTCTTGCATATTATAGGAAATCCTTATGATTGACTTAGGATTTATTGATTTAAGCATGTATATTGTGTGTGTATCTTGAGTAGGATTATTAAAGATGTATAAAACTCTTATTGATTTGAATTACTATACTATTGTGATGTTAATTCTACATTCTAGTTGATTACTATTGGTAATTGAAATTATTTTAGAAGCTTGTTACTATAATGTTGTAATCTAGTATATGAAGCTTATTATTGAGGCATGGTTTAAATTGATGAGTTGGTGGCATTATATTGCATATTATATTATGTTAAGAACTTGTCATTTATTATGCCATTATAGACTAGGAACCCTAAGACATGGTTTGTGTGGTTTCAAAAATACTTGTGTATGGAAGGTGGTTTATATGCCTTAAATTATTATATATAAGTTTTGAACTTGATATATATAGTTTGGATTCTCTTGGGATATTGTTACAAGTGACATGGCTAAAGTTTGGCTTTAGTGCAGAAGGTATGAGTTCTCACCAATTGAGATAGTGCGCACTAAGGTGGTCTTCCCAGTGGGTTAATGCCTGGAATAACCGTATTAATCTTTGTTAAGTCCGAGACGTGATGTCCAAGTCTTCCATTAATTTATTTCGCATTAAATTCCAAGTTGGCAACCAATGCTTAATTGTAACTTGAAATTCTTGTTATTGGCGAATTGATGTTGCTAAGTACATTGATGTTATTATGTGTGTAAAGAATCATTTAAGCTAGCTTAAGATGATTCCTTAGAACACCTTGAACATAGACGTTAAGTTGAATGCTCCCTTGTATTCATCTATATTAATCTTGCAATGATATTGAAACTTTAGGGTATACGCATATGCTTCTTCCTACGAGTAACTTGATTACTCACCTTAGTGGTTTGGGTTGTTTTACAGGTAAGGAGACTATGTTCTTGGATGAACATCATCCTTAGAGGCTTATGAGTTATTTGAAGCATTTTTGTATATGGACATGCACTTGCTTAGCATGCTTTACTTTTGGATAATGTATTTTGTATACCATGGATGTATGGTATTTTAGAAACTAAGATGGCTTCCTTAATGTGTAATGAATATCTAACAATACTTGAAGATGCCTTATTTTGTATGTATAACATAAGGCCAAGTGCCACGTACATTTATGTCACATGTGTGCTAGTTTAATTCCATAGTTTGTTTTTATGAAATTATGAGAATTCGAGATTTGATAGGTCATATTTTGTATATGACGTACCATAAGGCCATGGGCTATTGAAACACGTGTATTTATTCATTTTACATATGCGTGCATGTTCACTTTGGCATTCAACACCATTCTTGATGAAATGAACACTTAGAGTAGCATTCATTCTCATATTTTTGATAAATCTAACCTTAAGGGAATTTTGGGGATTTTCTTTAGGAAATAAATTCCATTCTTGACTTCGTCACATAGAAAATGTGATTTTAGGGGGAGTTTCTTCTTCGTGTTTTTCCGAAAAATGTTATATTGACCTCATAAATTGCGCTCTAAGCTTAATATTCTGCAAAAAACACTATTTCTGCATTTTTAGAGGTTCCAGCCCACACCACTGCTGCATTTGGCGGGCCCCCGCAGCTTTTGGGTGGGTACCCATGGGGTTCTGCCATATTTGGTGGGCCCCCATAGCTTTAAGGCGGGCGCCCGCGGGGAACTGTTCCTACTCCTGATACCTTTCTTCAACGGGCCATATCTCACTTGTTTTAACTCCGAATTGTTCCGTTCTTGAGTCTAAAATGACCTTGTTGAAATAAGATTTCCAATGGTACCAATTAGAGCTTTACATTCCATTTTTAGCTCAAGTTATTCATGTTTTAGTGAAGTAGTGTCAGGATTTGGTTCGAACCGGGATAGGGTTTTCCTTCCTTCGACTTTGGGACTTGATATCTTTTACGTCCGGACTCCGAATCAGGTGATTCTTAAGTCTAACTTCACTATTTTTTCGTTGTCTTTCCAATGGTATGCTTCATAGCATCTATTTCTCTATGAAATTACCATTTTTCCCTTGGTTCATTCCTATAGGGTTTGACATTCTTGCTTCATTGCTTAGCCCAATCGAGTTTCATGGCTTCATGTGGGGTTATTTTGGTGCCTTAGGGATGATGTACATCTCTAGAGGTCATTTTTATCTTTTGCTTCCGTATTTCGTATTCGTCAATAGGTCTACGTTCGGTTCATCATAAGATGCATTGGCCTAAAAATCAGGGTCGTCACACAATGACTCCATCCACATTCAAAATCCAAATGTAACAAATAATGGACTCCACACGGGCCGATACTTGGACAAAAATTTAAGAAATATAATGAGCCTCAACAAGGGCTATCACAAGCATGCAAAGAAGTGCAACAATTAAACTACGAAATTTTCAAGAAAATGCTCACAAAGGTCCTTAAGCAACTTCAAATTCCAATGCTAGCTTTAAGCTCTAATGATTGCTTTAAGATCCAATGTTTGCCTTCCTTGTAGTCAAGTACCTAATTGAACAAATAATATCAAGAATGAGAAATGAACATACAATGGAAAATAAAATAAAAATAGAAGCAATCAAATGAACACTATTGTCTAGTCTAATTCCAACAAAACCGTTAATCCCCAGCAACGCTGCCAAAATCTGACGATGGCCGCTTGTATACGCCAAAATAATGTAGTGAATATGCAATTCAAGAAAAGCCTTTTAGGTCAAGTTTAAATTTATAAAAATCAATAACACCACTACTACTAACGTAGCAAGAGTGAGTAGGGATTGTCCCAAGGGATTATATGTGTTGGAATTTAGCTTCGACTTTAGTGAATCATAAGATTGCAAAGAGAGAGATTGGTTGATTAAACTAAGATGCAAACAGATTAAAATGCAATTAAAATAAACTAAACTGAGATAGGGATTTAAGAGATGAGAAGTGACGTCTTGGGGTTAATTGGAATCGCCACTAAGCTCGTTCACCAAACCACACACTTTCAACTAATTTGGGGAAAACATTCTTGTGAATAAAATGTGGCTACCAATTGCAATATTAAGTATGGACCATCAAATTCATGTATGAATCGTCTACCTAACCGACAAATAAACTAAGTGTAGCACAATCCATCAATTCTAAGCATGACCCACCAAACTAGTGATAATTGTAGCACACATCAATTTAGAGAATCATGGAATTTGCAATAATAAGCCATGGAATATCAAATCAAGTAAAGATTGTCCACCAACCTACAAGCATGAATTAAATTGTAGAACAACCCATCAAACATAAGAATAATCCATTAAATTAATTGACAAACCCATTCAATGAATACCATGCATAGCCATCACTAGATCCTTAATTAATCACACATAGACATGCAACCAACATAGAGAAAGTAGTGTAAAGATCAATTCCTAAATAATCACACATAAGACAACATGTAATCATAAAGAGAATCAATAGGAAGAATTAAACCATATGAATCATGTGAGACATAATTCCCAATTTAATCACATAGATATGTAAATAAATTAGAGAATTAATAGGAAGAATTAAACCACATAAATCATAAAAATATACCAAGATACATTAAATTCACAATGCTAGAACACTAATCATAAGATATTATTCCCTAAAAAGTATGAAAAAGATAGAGGTTTAGATTACAAACTTGGGGCTCATCCAAGCCCCAAGGAGAAGTCTAGCCAATCATAGAGGAGGTGGGTGTGATCTTAGAACCTTCAAGGGCAATCCCCAAACATGACTCCATCTTCTTCTTCTTATTCTTTGTTGAATTTGAGAGAGAGAGTGTGTGTAGATCTTGAGATGTGTTCTTGGAGCCTCCAGTCTTCTCTTTTCTTCTAACCCTAATCTCTAACTTTTCTAGAGAGAGAAAAAAAAATTTACAATGTAAAAATAAAATGATGAAAAAGCTTTTTTACAAAATGGTTCAATTCCCTTTAAATACAAGGTCCTTTTCTTAGTCACTAAGTCAGAAATACAGCCCCAAAAATATCTAATCCCGTAACTATGTAGTAGGTGGTGTTCAGGCGCGCGAGAATAAGACAGCTCGTTACCAACACATTTTTGATCGATCCAAAATATCTTCGATTGATCCAACTTGGCAGTTTTTTAAGCATCAGCCTCCTTTTGCTCCAAATCAGCCTCCTTTTGCTCCAGATTCTCACCAAGACTTAGTTTGACTCCAAAAAGGCCTTAAGAAACCATTTTGAGCCCATCTTAACATTATTGACCTGAAATAGACAAAAACATGAAATTAGACTAAAACTAGAAAATAAGATAGAATATGTGACGGCCCAAGTTTTGTAAACCCGGTGTGTCAGTGACGACCAAAAGATGACCCGATAATGGATCCGAAATACAGAAGCGAAAGGTGAAATAACAGTTTCTAGAGATACCATATATCGCTAAGACACCAATGTGACCCTTAATGCGGTCACGAAACCCAAAGGAAAACAAATGCGTTACTGACATTTCAATTACGGACAAAAAGGAACCTAGGGGCAAAATGGTTATTTTGCAAAAAGTGGATTCAGGTGCTATTGAGCACACCGCTGGAAAGACAATGACAAATTAGTCAAGTTCAAAAAAAAGTTTACTCAATTTGGAGTCCGGACGGGGGAGAAAGGTCAAAAACAAAAATGATGTCGTAGCGGCCCGATGAGGACAACCCACCACTGCTGCAACTGAGAGTAAAAACGGGCATCTAAACGGACTTTTTCTAGAAAAACTCAAAGAAGAAACCCCCCCTAAAATCAGGTTTCCTACCTTAACACATGAACAGAAACAAAAAAAAAAAAATGCATTGTAAAATGCCCAGAATGCCCCCAAGAAAATGAGGTCAAGAGGAAAAAAATAATCCGAGCTACTGCCCAAGTTTTGGAAATAGGGCTTCGGGAGGTTTTCAAATTGCCTAAATTGAAAATTCAATCTTAAAATACACCCACAAGACCCCCGGAAGTTTCGGATTGGTCGTCACGCTTTTCAAAAAAAAGTCGATGAATAGTACAAAGTACATTTGCACTAAAGTCTACGAAAAAACCTGGCAGCAAGTTTTCTGGAAAAAATGGGTTTTTGATTGCTACGATGGAATTTTCTGGAAAACCACAAAGAAGAAACCCCCTTCAAAATTGAGTTTTCTACGTGACTCGAGAGAAAAAATGAAAAAAATGCATTGTGAAATACCTAAAATGCCCCTGGAACATAATAGGATCAAAACTAAAAAATGTGCAACTTTAGGTTTTTGTTTCATCAAGAAAGGTATTGTTTGACAAAGTGAGTATGCAAGTGCATGCAATATGATAAAATAGATGTACCAACATGGCCTAAAGCCTTTTTACATTTCATTAACAAGTTTTAGCATACAAAGCCTCCATTTCTCACAAATAAGCTATGATGGCAATACTTGAGTTTTAAAGAGAACATGCTTGTAGTCTTTCATGTTAATGGCTCTTGGCCTCATGCTATACATACAAAAAAAGCATCAAAAGAGTACTTAGCTACACATTACATGAAGGAAGCCATCTTAGCTTCTAAAATACCATACATCCATGGTATGCAAAAGTATTACATCCAAAAGATAAAGCATGCTAAAGAAGTGCATGTCCATATACAAAAATACTTCAAGTACTCATGAGCCCCTATGGATGACGAGCATCCATAAATATTGTCTCCTTACCTATAAAATAACCCACACAACTAGGGTGAGTAATCAAGTTACTTGTAGGATGTGGTGCATGCGCATACCCTATAGTTTCAAATGTAATTTGAACCAAGCATAGATCATCATACAGGTGCATTCCACCTAATGTCTATGTTTTCAAGGTACTCTAAGGGATCATCTCAAGCTATACAAATATTTGAAATGACAATCACATAGCATCCAAGTATACATGAACAAGTACACTAACCACATTGAAACTAAAATCACCAAATCACAAGCTACAAGAACTCTATAATTTACAACTTGGAATATAATGCAAAATCAAATAATGGAAAGACTAGGATATGTGGCCATGAGACCATACAAGTTATTTTGGGTAATTATGACCCACAAGGTATTACCTAGTGCGCACTATGACTTAGGAGAATTCCTATCCTCCGTACTAGAGCCAAACTCTAGCCATCAAACATTTCATATCCTTACAAGCTTCCAAAAATCAACAAGTTCATGACATTTATACAATCTCAATGCATGAAACTACCTACCAAGCACAAGTAGGGTAAAACCACACAACCCATGTCTTAAGGTTACATGTCTAAAGTGGCAAGTTAATGATATTACATATCATGTTATATCAATTTACTATCAATATAGGCCATAATTGCAAATCATGAAATATAGTAATCTACCTACAAGTAATTATAAGAGCCACACACAAGATTTTCATACTAAGCTTTCAATGAAATCTATATTACTTAACATCATAAATGTAATCTCAAGATATCCATAATAAAACCTCAATGGAATCATAAGTATTAGGCAATTTATTAGACAATAGTCTACCTATATAATTTAATAGTCACATACATGCTTTAATCCACAAATCCTAAGTTAAGCATATAAAATCATTATTTACATGCTAGTACAAGAATTTAAAAAGGTCTGTAATTAATATATATTAAGCTCCAATATATATAAAACCCAAAGAAGATAAACATACAACCACCCCTACCTCAATAGAGAATTGAATCTCTATAATCTAAGCAACCAAGCTCAAAATGGAAAACAAGTTTAGGGTTAATGAAGAGGGGAGTGAGAGGAAGCTTTTATCTTCCAAGGTTTTATGTCTAAGGTGACTGGAAGGAGGCTAAAATGAAGAAGAAAGCTATTAACCAAGCTTTTCTCCAATGGTGGCTAGGTTATGGTTCTTGAAGACAAGTGAAAATGAAAATGATAAAGTGTAAAATGGTGAGTGGAAGGGCTAAAAATCCTCCACTCACTATGTGCACTTACACTACCTCTCTCACACACACAATGCAAGACTAAATGGTGAACCTACACTTGTCATGAATCTATGGTTCATTCTTAGGCTTAATCTCAAGCCTACACTTGTCTCCATCCTATGTAAACTTCCAAAACTTAATATTGAACCTACATTTGTTATCCATCCATGCCAACAAGTGTACCAATCCTAGGCCAACAAGTGGGTGAATCTCCACCCTCCACATGTCATCATCCAAAGCATCAAAGTGTTTCCACACAAATATCAACAAGTGGACCAATGAGAGTGTGACATTTGTCACACTTTCCAAAAATTGCAAACAAGTCCTTTTTGAAAATATTTTCCAAATTGAATTGCAAAATGGTCCCTAAGACGAAAAATAATTACTTTGCATAATTACACTAAAACCCCTCAAGTTTAGGTTAATTACCAAAAAGTAATGCTTTCATGCACTTTACAAGAAAAGTAAACATCCAATATGTTTTTCTACAAAAGTAAAAATGTAGATATCATAGAAATGAAATATCATGAATGTATACCAAACCAGAATCAAATTCGAGGACAAAAAGTGAGGTTAGGCAAGGAAAAATGAAAAATGACTAAAGGACGAAAAAGGGAAAAGACGAAAAAATGAATAGTATCAAAAAATAAAAAATGTGGAAATGACTCAATCCTCAAAGGAAGTTGTCAATCCAAAGGAAAGAGTCTCAGAAACCATTTTCGAGCACTTGAGACGACACTAAGAGGCGGGAAATCGAACCCGAAAAGAAAATGACAATGGAAAAAATTTATCCGCAAAATTTGAAGAAAGGGAAAGAAATGAAAATGACCGGGTCATTGCAGAATAAGGTCCTAGAATACTCAAGCTTAAGGGATTTAAATGTGCACTTTTCAGCACTCATAAATAGACTATGGAAACATTCTTTTATAAAAAATGTTGGAACACCATTATATGACCTCTATTCTTATGTCCAGCGGGGCTTTGCCAGATACCGTCTTATAAGATAGGTTGGGAATAGAAAATAAATAATTATATCTAAGACAAGGTAATAAGAGTTTATAATCTATTTAAAGCATGAAAACCAATTGAGTTGTCTCAATTGCTCATAGTCATATAATCATAACATAATATACATTAAAATAATCACAGAGTTAAGAACAATCAAACCATAATATTAGATTGAGTTACATCAATGCCCTAAGAGAGGAATTATCTACTGATGACGATATCGAATGTCATTTGTGTTGGAGTTGTCTCCATTGTCACGGACGGTACTTCTCTTCTCAGGATCATCACCTTCTAAGGTTGTGAAAACCCTAAAAGCCACCACCATAGTATTAGCCTTCTAAATCACACGAGAAAAAGGACTTGGAATTTCAGACCTCTTATATCGTGGCTTAAACCTTCTTTTATAGAAGAAAATAAGGATTTGGTGGGCTTTTAGGTCTTTTGGCCCATCTGGAATGAGATACGGCTTCAAAAGAAAGCAATCCCGTAACTTAATCTGACATGTCATAGAAGGCTCGACCTTTAGGAACAAAGGCTCGAGCTTTAAGGTTCAGGCTCGAGCTTAAGGAACAAGGCTCGAGCTTCTCTAGATTGATGCTCGAGCTTTAAGAATTGGTGCTTGATCTTCACTTTGACACTTAGCCAAATTTCTCCAATTACTTTCCAAAGTGTCTTTTTCTTCAACACTTAGAATATTCTCAGGCTTCATCTCTTTTAACATTGCTCGATCCAGGTTTCATGGGCTCGAGCATTTGGTACCACGCTCGAGCACTAAGTAAGGCTTGAGCTTCAATGGATGGTGCTCGATCCTTGGGCTAAGGCACGAGGTCTGGAGCTTGGAAATCAACTCTTCAAATTTTGATGCCTTGTGCTCGAGCTTAAGGGTCAAGGCTCGAGCACCCTATGGTCAGGCTCAAACACCCTTTGTTCAGGCTCGAGCCTGAAGGTACAAGGCTTGAGCTTTAATGCCTTGTTGATTTTTCTTCTTTCACTTGTCAGGCTCGAGCCTCAAGACTTGGGCTCGAGCTTTGGATATTAAACTCTCCTAAACTTCAGCATTTAAGCTCTCGGCTTGCTCTGAATGACCGGCAACGACTCTGTAAGCTTCAATATCATCATAAAGTCGTGGTTTTAACCATTTCTCTACGAGAGTACCTACAAACACACATTAAGCATAAATCAGTCTAATAATGGATAAAAGTATTACTTAAGGCCTTAACATAGTATATTTAAGGGCTCAAATATGCAAATATTCAAAGTCTGGATGAAGAAGATATGAAACTACAAAGTTTCATAAAATCAAACTTTTAGGTTTGAAATCAGTGCAGCATGGGTACTTTGTAAGGGGTAAAATGGTCCTTGTAGACAAAACTAGATACAAATAAGCATACCATCAGATAGTCAAGGAAAAATTAATAAATCTAGACTTAAGAATCACTTGATTTGGAGTCCGGATGAAAAAGATATGAAATGTCAAATTTTCAAAAAAACCAACTTTTGGGTTTAAAATAAGTGCGGCAAAGGTACTATGCAAGGGGTAAAATGGCATTTTTAGATAGCATTGGATGCAACCGTGTATACCGTTGGATAGAAAAGCAAAAGTTAATAAACTTAGACTTAAAAATCACTTGATTCAAAGTCGGGACAAAGAATTTATGAAGTGTCAAAGTTTCAAAAAAACTAACTTTCAGGGTTTCAAGCATATGCAGGTCCTGCACAGATTTTCGGAATTCAAATGGGGTTTTGAGGGCTTAAACAACATTTTTTGGAAAAAAGTTGTGAAGAATCCCCCCCCCCCTAAAAATCATGTTTTCTACATGACCATGTCAAGAATAGTTTTTATTTATCAAGTAAAATACCCGAAATGATCAACACTTTTTGTGGAAAAACCTGAAACACGCCAGGTTTCCAGATCTGCGAGTTATTTTCGGCATCAAAATAATATTTTTTTGTAAAAACATAAAAAAGAAACCCCCCCTAAAATCATGTTTTCTACCTGACTTTGTGAACGAAAATGAAAAAAACACAATATGAAATACCCAGAATTCCCCTAGATCAGAAATGGCCAAGAAGGTTAAAAAGCTGCTACAAGCGTAGCAGAAAACTAAACTTTGCACGGGATTTCTGGCACCAAGACGACATTTTCTAGAAAAACACAAAGAAGAAATCCCCCCTAAAATCACGTTTTCTAACTAACCATGTTAAGCGCGGAGTTTATTTCCTAAAGGAAAATCCCAAAATGCCCTTAAACCTGATTATATAAGAAAAATGTAAAATGAGTCTATAAGAGGCTCAAATCATAAAGGAGAGGGTTTTTCTTGAAAACAATCATGCACATAGACGTAACTTACCTATTAGGATGCACTACAATGATCCACAGCGTAAAAATATCACCGATGCAAAGTATGACCCCCCCGACGGCCAAAATGGCTAAAATGAACTAGAAATGGAAAATTTGAAAACCAAAATTAACAAATGATCTCAAATTACCATTTGGCCTTTGGACACAAATCAAACATGATTAATAAGACCCTATGAAAGAATAAAATTGGAATTTCCACACCCGATGCAAACGTGGTGAAGCAATGACTTGGCATTTTTTAATATTTTCATAATATTTCATGAAGTTAAAAGTTACATAGGATACATGATACATGTCATTGGTCTCCAGCCTCATCTCATACATGTCAAATATATCGTAAAAGGTGTACTTATGTACACGTTACATATATTAAATCAAAGATACAAGTTTTGACATATAAAGCTAACAAAAATGACTTTTCAAGCTAACATTTGCATGAAATGGAAAACTTTAAAACTACAAGTCGTCCAAGGAAGGATGTGTATCTCGAACCAAGGTATCCATACTTGAAAAATAACCCGGTAACTTTGAGGGGAGTAAACAAGTTACTCGTAGGGAATGAACATGCATAGACCTAGCATTTTACAAAATTATCACCTTAAGGTGAAACATGTTAAAGGGGCTCATGCCACCTAATGTCTATGTCAAAATGACACTCAAGGAGCATCCTAAGCTACCTTAGAGTATTTATGGCATAAACCACATCATTCATGCAATTTAAACAATATAGAAGCATGCGGTACATGCAACAAGATATTTAATATACAAGTATACGTACACAAGTATACAATCAAAATTGAAATGCACTTAAGACAAGTATACAAGACATAAGTATACTAGGTTATCTAGAAAGTAAATCATCAATGTACAAGTGTACATACCACGTGCACTAAGCAATATTGAAATAGAATACAATATATATATTCAAGCATACATTTCTAAGTATATTAAGCAATGTTGACATACATGGCATACAAGTATAAAAATCCAAGTATACAAAACATTTTTGATATATAGAAGGTGTACAAGTACACAAATACAAGTATACTAAGCAAGAAGTGAAGTACCATGCATCCAAGCACAAGTTAAAAGTAATCCACAATTACAACTAGGAATTGAATGCAAAATCAACCGATGGCGGAAAGACAAAGGACATATGGTCTCAATGACCAAATAAGTGATCTTGGGTTACTAGCCCGCAAGGAACGGCCTAGTGCGAGCTATATGTTGTAGAGGAACTCCCATCCCCCATACTAGAGACATACTGTAATGACCCGGTCATTTCTTTTCTTTCCTTTCTTCCTCAGAATTTTGCGGATGAATTTTTTTCATTGAAAAATTCTTTTCTAAGTTCAGTTTCTTGTCACTTAGTGTCGTCTCGAGTGCTCGGAAATGGTATCTAAGACTCTTTCCTTTGGATTGACAACTTCCTTTGAGGACCGAGTCATTTCCACATTTTTCGTTTTTCGATACTATTCACTTTTCGTCCTTTACCTATTTCGTCATTTTCCCTATTTTGTCTTTTCCCCATTTGTCACTTTGTTGGCATAACCTCACTCTTTGTATTTGGAGTTGGTTTTTTACTTCACACATCTTCATTCTAAGTGGTTTCCACGAAATACATATCTTTACTTTTGCAAGAAAGTACTCTGGTTGCTCCCGGTGTCCATAGGGGCATGGATGCAAAGTTTTTTGGAATTATTTTCTTTTCTTGGGGTGTTTTCGTAAATTTCTTTTGAGGATATTTTATTTCAAGGGTTTTTAAGAAAATATTTTTGGAAGATATTTTCATTTTGAGCCATTAGTGCAGTTTTCATTTTTTGGAGGGGCCATTGTGTAATTAATGAAAGTTATTGCAAAAATGTCTCATTTCAATCCTGGATCCTCGTACGGGATTCATTTTCACTTTTCGTTGAGTCGTGTACTCATGGAATTTCCTTCCAGTCGTTTTTCTCCAATTTCAGGGTTTCTAGCCCCATTTGCCGCCGAACTTGTTCGGGGCATAACACTTTGCTCGGGACTCAATTTTTGATGTTGTTTCATCCATTGTTTATATTTTCTCATTTTGAATCTTTTTTGTTCATAGAGTTTTGCCGTTTGAACGCGTCACCACGAATTTCACTTTTCCAAACCCGGTGGGGCCCATTCGGGGCACTTTTTGAGATTTTCAATAAATAGGGGGTTATAAAAATTAAAAGCCATCTTCTCCCCCAACTTTAATGGCAGCCCAAGGGGGCTGCCACCCTTCTTCTCTCATTTAAACCTTCTTCCCTTTGTTAAAAAGTCAAAGTGCCTTCGCGTTTTGCGTTTGTCTTGACCACGTGCATCTTTCCCCCTTATTAGAACCCATTTTTTGCCAAATTTTGAGTTCGGGTTTGAAGTCAAGTTGTAAGCTTGATGGGGTTTCTTAGGGGTACATGTAGACCGTGTTGTCCCTGACAAAACCCCGCAGTATCGTCGGATTCGGAGCACTTTTTTTCGGTGGGATTTTGAGATTTTCATCTCAAATCGAGGTTGGGGATGTCTTAGGTTTATATCATTGTTGTATTGATTGTTTTGTAAGCATATACAACTTGTGAGCATGCCTTGTTCAAGTTTTTAGAATTTAATTTATTTATTTTCTTTGTTTATGATTTAATTCCAATGATGGTATATAGTTCAGAATTAAATTACGGCATGGTAGTAAATTAGGCCTTGGTGAGTTGTGTAGCATATATTAAATTTGGGACATTTAAATAAGAATTGCAAAACTTATTTAATATTTATCTTTTGTAAAAGATTAATTCACATAGTTGAAACAAGCATGAAATCAACTTGTATTGTAATATTAAAGTAGGCCTTGGTGAGTTCTTTAACATATGTTAAATTGAGGTTATTTGGATATATTTGAAAATCTAGAGAAAAATTAATTAATTAGCTTAATTAATTTTATTTTAAGTGTGTTAGTCACTTAAATTGATATTGGATGTAATAGGCTGATAATTCCTTGAAATGTAGTCCGTTTAATTACCTTGTGAGCATGCTATTAACTTGTTGTAGAATTAGTACTTGTAGCCTCTAAAGATAGTAATTTGTCTTAGCATGATAGGTGTTGTCATTGTCTTGAATAGCTAATTAAAGATATCTTGTGTAGGTATATAGCTTGTTAGAATATTACAATTGCTTACCTTGAAAGCTTGTTACTAATTTTATAGCTTATTTAGTACTTGTGGCTTAGAATGATAATGTGGTTCAATTATTATAAAATATTCTTTCTTTGTGTATAAATTGCATAATGGAGACTTGACATGTCATATACTATGTAGACTTGAATTCTAGGACATGGTTTGTGTAGATTCAACCTTATTTGTATAGGTAAATTGATCCCTAAACATTATTTGAAATGTATAAGTTTGGTTTAACTTATTGATTTTGCATAAGTTTTGAACTTATTATTTTTAGAGTCTTGTAAGGATCATGTTCATGTGATGGCTAGGGTTTGGCCCTAGTACGGATTCATGAGTTTCCTAAGTCATATGAAGTGCGGAATAGGTAGTACCTTGTGGGTCGTAATTACCCAGAATAACTTATACACGTGCGCACTAGGTAGTACCTTGCGGGCTAGTAACCCGGAATAACTCGATTGGTCTGCAGCCAAGGATCTTAGTCTTTCCACAATTTGTTTTCACATTTAATTTCAAGTTGTTAATCATAGATTACTTGTAGCTTGAGAATTGATGCTTACTGTGGATATATAGATCTTATTTAGTATACTTGAAACTGTATACTTGCTTTGTGTATTTAGATCTCATTTAGCATACTTGAACTTGTATCCTTGGTTGTGCATCTAAACCCTATTTAGTATACTTACGCACTGCATGTTTGATTTGTATAATCGGATTTCATTTTGTATACTTGTGTCGTGTATGCTTGTATTGTGCGTAATTCATTTAGCTTAGTATACTTGTGCCTGTATACTTGATTTATAAGTTTTCCACGTTAATTATATAGTTGTATATGCATGCTTAGACATTGCATAACTTGTTTAATATGATTTAGTATACTTGTAAATGTATGCTTATATGTCGTATAAAATGTTTTAGCATTGTTTAGTATACTTGAACTTGTATACTTGCTTTGTGAGTTTAAATTTCATTTTTTATACTTGTGCTTGTATACTTGATCTATGAGTACCCTACACATGTCGAATACTTGCGTATGTATGTTAGATATTTCTTATCTTGTTTAACATGATTTAAGGTACTTGAGCATGTATGCTTGTACGTCGTGTATTATGTTTTAATACGGTTTAGTATACCTGAGCATGTGTACTTGTATGCCGTAGTTCATTTCAACTGCATGAGTAGCTTAGGATGATCCTTGAGTCTTACTTTGACGTAGACGTTAGGTGGCATGAGCCCCTTTGACATGTTCCGCCTTAAGGCGATAATTTTGTAAAATGCTAGGTCGATGCATGCTCATTTTCTACGAGTAGCTTTATATTGCTCACCCCAAAGTTGCTAGGGTATATTTCAGGTACAAGATTCAAGATCTGGAGGATTGCACTTTCCATGGGTGATTTGTAGATTTAAAGACCATTTAAATGTATTCTTGTTCACATGCAAGTGTTTGTATGTTTAAGTTTGCCATTTAAATGAAAATTTTCTAACTTGGAGGTTTGACATGTCAAATGTTGTAAATGAGTTGTAATAAGGCCATGGGCATTGTAGCATGTTTAAAATACCATATTACACTTGCGTGTATGTTCACATCATTACGCAATAGCATATAATGCAATTTGATCATGCTATGGGGAGTCATTTTGATGCCTTAGGGATGACGTACATCTCGAGTGGCCACTTAGTTTCTTTCGCTTCCACATTTCGGATCCGTTATTGGGTCATTCTTTTGGTTCATCACAGGACACACTGGATTGAAAAATTTAGGGTCGTCATAGGTGGTATCAGAGCTCCTAGGTTCGGAAACCTTAGGACGACTGGTTTTGGGTGCATATCATGCTTGTATTGCCATGCTCTATGTTTTTAGTTTATTCTTGATAACATGTTTGGTGTGATAATATGTTTACGTGTTTATGTGGATGTATGTTTAGAAGTTTACTTCAACTGCCTCAGCATGATATATGTACTTGTTTACTTTTGTACATTGTATATACTTGTGGGTCCTAGCATGTTGTATGTGCTTATCTGTTTGAGTACATTGTATATGTCTATTTGCATTAGCGTATTGTATGTGCTTGCTTGCCTTAGCATGCAGTGTATGCTTGTCAGCTTTAGTAGATTGTGTATGCTTGTCTGTTTTAGCATGTTGATTTACGCTGTCTGTTTAGCATGAGGGTTATGCTTGTTTGCTTTGGCGTATTGCATGTGCTTGTTATCTTTAGCATGGTTATTCAATGCATACATCGGCATGCCTTATGTGACCTTACTACTTGTTTGAGTATGTAGTCCATTGCTGTGTTACTTGTTAACTGCTTACTTTTTATATCTTGTTTAGGCATTGCTGGTTGTCCCAGCTTGGTTGGTTGAGATTGATGCTAGGGCATTGTCTCTTGGAGTCCGTTGTATCCCTTGGATGCATTCTTGTCTTGCGGAGTTTCTTCATTGGGTTAGAGAAATTCATTATGTAAGGGAACCACGACGGGAACCTTCTTGTCTATTTTGTTAGTTTGGGTGTTTCAAGACCTTAGTTTGATGTTTGATGAGAGTAAGGCTCATGTGAGTGTAGAGTCACAGTCCTTGTCTGGTGGAATGAGACGTGGGCCAGGGAGGCACCGTTTCATTTTTTTTCTTCTTTAATGGCTTCATGACGTAGTTAGGGTGTTGGTATCATCTCTTGGGGTTTCGTGGTGACATTGATGTGGTGACATCATTGGGGTCTTGTTCTAGCATCATAGGACGACAACTTGGGATCGTCTCAAGTCCTTCCTTGGGGATTGGGAGTTTTGTTTTCGTGAGCCTCAATGGCGAGGTCCTCGCTTCTTTTCTTCTTAGAGTCTTGGTTACGGATTTGATAGGTGTGTTGACCTAGGATATCTTTTTGTCTTGCCTTGGACAGCTCTTATGAGCTAAGGTTTGGATGTGAGTGTTTCCGTGTAATTAATTGCATTGGTGCAATTAATTACTCTCCCTCGTTATCGGAGACTTGGGGGTGGTGTTTAGGGTTCCGATAGGATCCTATAGAGTTCTCATCGAACTCGTCGATATCTTGCGTTGAGTTGGTGTCTCGTAATGGTTAGTATTGGGACTATCCATTACATTGTTGTTTATTTTGTGTGGTGTTAGGATTCCACCTTGTGTTTAAGTCAGTCTTGGGAAATACTTGTAGACTCCTTGTTTCGAGAACCTTAGTGTTCATTCTGGGGAGATGATTCCTTTCCTCGCAGTGAGAGATCGGACTCATCTGGGTTTTTGAGTTTCCTTTTTGTGAGTTGTCCTTCTGAGAGACATTCCATCCCTTCTTGCCTTTGATTTTGTGGGATTGTTAATTGCCTAGTCATTCTTATATGTTTATATGCCTTGTTGTTTTGAGCATGGCTTAGAAACATGTTAAGGGATGTGACTATTTGGTAGTTACGTGATGACATAAATGATGTGTTTTTCATTTACTATATCTGCTTGTCATGCTAGCGTCATAGGTGATGTGTAGCGTGTCACTGATGCTTGACCCCTATGTGATAGGTAGCATATTTAATTACCCTTGTACACTGTGTGTTTAGTTGTATGGTGCGTGGACTTTTATTTACATTTAGTATACTTGTACCTAGTATGCTTGTGCGTTGTTTATTTCAGTTCATTTTGGTTTAGTATACTTGAGCTCGTATACTTGTCTACCATGGATTTAGTACTACTTAGTACACTTATGAGTGTATACTTGTACATATACATATATTGCGTTTCTGTTTTGACATTTCTTAGTATACTTGTGAATGTATACTTGCATAGATATATATATGTTTCATGACTAATTGCCTTATTAGTTCATTCCTTTTTATCATTCCGTATTGTGCTGGGGGTTATATGACCTTAGTTGTCGGGATTGTGTATGTGAGCTTGATCAGATGTCTTGATTCCTAGGCGTAGCCTTGTAGTAGGTTAGATTTAGCATGACGTGGAGGATTTTGGGTGCATTGTCTTGTTGGGAGTCATTATGACTAAGGCGATGATGATGTTGTTTGATTTGTAAAGTCCGATCCATTGGCTTGAAGGCATAGACTTGTCAGGCTTTGGATTCGTGACTGGTGTGGTTGACAATAGTGTTTTGAGACTTGTGGTTGTTAGTTTTTCCAGTATTGAGGATTTAAGGCCTTAAGCATAGTGGTGCCTATGACATTGTTGTCAAAGTTTTGGATTGGCTAGAATGGTCCTGCCGGACATTTTGGACCATAACGCAACTCTCACAGAATGCCTGGTTTCCGTGGTGCTTTTGGTAATGATCATTTTAATATTGATGTCATTTGTATCGATAGGTTTTACAGGTAAGCTTGTTGGGGGCAGGTGATGAATTAGGGCTTTATACTGTCATGCTACCATACAGGTTGCGTGTGGGCGAGTGCTAGTTGCCGTCGATGCTACCTCGTATTACCTAGCTAGTGATGTGAGTGTGGGCAGGCGCTTGATGCTGTCGATGCTACCGCACCTTGAGTACGTTATGGGCGGGTTCTAGTCATTGTTCGTACCTCCATGTTGCTTCTAGTTATGTTTTCTTGTTTCGACGTGTAGTCACCTTGGTCGCTTTTGGGTGGTTGACATTGGGTTAGTATGTCAATTCGTTTGGAGAGGTGTCTCACTGTTCACGGTTTCGTGTCTCTTCATTGATCTTGAGACCTTTAGAGCTATCCTTAGGTACCTTATGATTTGTTCCTTGGTGTGACATTGTGTACGGTCCTTGTTCGGTTCTTCTGGGAGTGTTCCTGATTTTGGGGACAAAATTTCTTTAAGGAGGGTAGGTTATAATGACCAAGTCATTTCCTTCCTTTCCTTTCTTCCTCAGAATTTTGTGGATGAACTTTTTTTGTTGAAAATTTCTTTTCTGAGTTCAGTTTCTTATCACTTAATGTCATCTCGAGTGCTCGGAAATGGTTTCTAAGACTATTTCCTTTGGATTGATAACTTTCTTTGAGGACCGAGTCATTTCTATATTTTTCGTTTTTTGATACTATTCACTTTTCGTCCTTTTCCCTATTTCGTCCTTTTGCCTATTTTGTCTTTTCCCTGTTTGTCACTTTGTTGGCGTAACGCTACTCTTTGTGTTCGGAGTTGGTTTTTGACTTCACGTATCTTCATTCTAAGTGGTTTCCATAAAATACGTATCTTTACTTTTGCAAGAAAGTATTTTGGTTGCTCCCGGTGTCCATAGGGGCATGAATGCAAAGCTCTTTGGAAATTTTTTTTTCTTGGGTTGTTTTTCGTAGATATCTTTTGAAGATATTTTATTTCAGGGGTTTTTAAGAAAATATTTTTGGAAGATATTTTCATTCTGGGCATTAGTGTAGTTTTCACTTTTTGGAGGGCCCATTGTGCAATTAATGAAAGTTATTGAAAAAATACCTCATTTTGATCCTGGATCCTCGTACGGGATTCATTTTCACTTTTCGTCGAGTTGTGTACTCATGGAATTTCCTTCTGGTCGTTTTTCTCCAGTTTTAGGGTTTCTGGCCCTAGTTGCCGCCGAACTTGTTCGGGGCATAACTCTCTGCTTGGGACTTAGTTTTTAACACCGTTTCTTCCGTTGTTCATCTTTTCTCATTTTGAATCTATTTTGTTCACGGATTTTTGCCGTTTGAGTGCGTTTGCATGAATTTCACTTTTTCGGACCTGACGGGGCTTGTTCGGGGCACTTTTTGAGATTTTCTATAAGTAGGGGGTTATAAAATTGAAAAGCCATCTTCTCCCCTCTTGAAGCACAACCAGCAGCTTCAATGGCAGCCCCCTTAAAAAGGGGGCTGCCACCCTTCTTCTCTCATTTAAACCTTCTTCCCTTTGATAAAAAGTCAAAGTGCCTTCGCGTTTTGTGTTTGTCTTGACCACGCACATCTTTCCTCCTTATTAGAACCTGTTTTTGGCCAAATTTTGAGTTCGGGTTTAAAGTCAAGTTGTGATTTTCATGGGGCTTCTTAGGGGTTCATGTAGATCGTGTTGTCCCCTACAAAACCCCACAGTATCGTCGGATTCAGAGCACTTTTTTTTCGGTGGGCTTTGGAGATTTTCATCTCAAATCGAGGTTGGGTATGTCTTAGGTTTATATTATTGTTGTATTGATTGTTTTGTAAGCATATACAACTTGTAAGCATGCCTTGTTCAAGTTTTTAGAATTTAATTTATTTATTTTCTTTGTTTAGGATTTAATTCCAATGATGGTATATAGTTTAGAATTAAATTATGGCATGCTAGTAAATTAGGCCTTGGTGAGTTGTGTAGCATATATTAAATTTGGGACATTTGAATAGGAATTGCAAAACTTATTTAATATTTATTTTTTGCAAAAGATTAATTCACATAGTTGAAACAAGCATGAAATCAACTTGTATTGTGATATTAAAGTAGGCCTTGGTGAGTTCTTTAACATATTTTAAATTGAGATTATTTGGATATGTTTGAAAATCTAGAGAAAAATTAATTAATTAGCTTAATAAATTTTATTTTAAGTGTGTTAGTCACTTAAATTGATTTGGATGTAATAGGCTGATAATTCCTTGAAATGTAGTCCATTTAATTACCTTGTGAGCATGCTATTAACTTGTTGCAAAATTAGTACTTGTAGCCTCTAAAGATGGTAATTTGACTTAGCATGATAGGTGATATCATTGTCTTGAATAGCTCATTTAAATATTTCTTATGTAGGTATATAGCTTGTTAGAATATTACAATTACTTACCTTAAAAGCTTGTTACTAATTTTGTAGCTTATTTAGTACTTGTGGCTTAGGATGGTAATGTGGTTCAATTATTGTAAAATATTCTTACTTTGTGTATAAATTGTATAATGGATACTTGACATGTCATATGCTATGTAGACTTGAATTCTATGACATAGTTTGTATAGATTCAACCTTACTTATGCAGGTAAATTGATCCCTAGACATTATTTGAAATGTATAAGTTTGGTTTAACTTATTGATTTTGCATAAGTTTTGAACTTATTGTTTTTGGAGGCTTGTAAGGATTATGTTCATGTGATGGTTAAGGTTTGGCCCTAGTACGGATTCGTGAGTTTCTTAAGTCATATAAAGTGCGTAGTAGGTAGTACCTTGTGGGTCATAATTACGCGGAATAACTTATACACGTGCGCACTAGGTAGTACCTTACGAGCTAGTAACCCGGAATAACTCGATTGGTTTGCAACCAAGGATCCTAGTCTTTCCACTATTTGTTTTCGTATTTAATTTCAAGTTATTAATCATGGATTACTTGTAGCTTGAGAATTGATGCTTATTGTGGATATATAGATCTTATTTACTATAGAAACTGTATACTTGTTTTGTGTATTTAGATCTCATTTAGCATACTTGAACTTGTATCCTTGGTTGTACATCTAAACCCTATTTAGTATACTTACGCACTGCATGTTTGATTTGTATAATCGGATTTCATTTTGTATACTTGTGTCGTGTATGCTTGTCTTGTGCGTAATTCATTTAGCTTAGTATACTTGTGCCTGTATACTTGATTCATGAGTTTTCCATGTTAATTGTATAGTTGTATATGCATGCTTAGACATTGCATAACTTGTTTAATATGGTTTAATATACTTGTAAATGTATGCTTATATGTCGTATAACATGTTTTAGTATTGTTTAGTATACTTGAACTTGTATACTTGCTCTGTGAGTTTAAATTTCATTTTTTATACTTGTACCGTGTATACTTATCTTATGTGTATTTAGTTTAATTTAGTATACTTGTGCATGTATACTTGATCTATGAGTACTCTACACATGTCGAATACTTGCGTATGTATGTTAGATATTTCTTATCTTGTTTAACATGATTTAAGGTACTTGAACATGTATGTTTATATGTCGTGTATCATGTTTTAATACAGTTTAGTGTACTTGAGCATATGTACTTGTATGCCGTAGTTCATTTCAACTGCACGAGTAGCTTAGGATGATCCCTGAGTCTCACTTTGACATAGACGTTAGGTGGCATGAGCCCCTTTGACATGTTCCGCCTGAAGGCCATAATTTTGTAAAATGCTAGGTCGATGCATGCTCATTTCCTACGAGTAACTTTATGTTGCTCACCCCAAAGTTACTGGGGTATATTTCAAGTACAAGATTCATGATCTGGAGGATTGCACATTCCTTGGGTGATTTGTAGATTTAAAGACCATTTAAATGTATTCTTGTTCAGATGCAAGTGTTTGCATGTTTGAGTTTGCCATTGAAATGAAAATTTTCTAACTTGGAGGTTAGACATGTCAAATGTTGTAAATGAGTTGTAATAAGGCCATGGGCCATTGTAGCATGTTTAAAATGCCATATTACACTTGCGTGTATGTTCACATCATTACACAATAGCATATAATACAATTTGATCATGCCATGGGGAGTCATTTTGATGCCTTAGGGATGACGTACATCTCTAGTGGCCACTTAGTTTCATTCGCTTCTACATTTTGGATCCGTTATCGGGTCATTCTTTTGGTTCATCACAGGACACACTAGGTTGAAAAATTCAGGGTCGTCACACATACTATAGCCTTAACATATTACAATGTCCATACAAGCTTTCCAAAAATCATCAAGTTGTGCAACAAGTGTATCACATATGCACAATGCACATTGTCAATTACCATGCACAACCAAGTCATAGAAAACACACAAGCTATGCTCTAGGCTTTCAAACTATAATAGCATATTAAATGTCATATAAGTATAATATGTATACAACAAGTTAAATCATAACTTCTTCTCATGGAATACCATCTTGTAATCATACACCAAGTTGCAAATTATAAATTAAGTAAGAATATAACATCAATACTTAATTACCTCATTGTGAGCATACAAATAGAACTTAATTAAGTAAAATAATTAAATTCTCAAGATTTCAAAGCAACTCCAAGAATTCTAAATATAATATATATCAAAGGTCATAGCAAGGCCTAATTTAATTTCAAGTTACAAACCAATTCTACCTTAGTTAAAACAAGGTAAATTAAGATCAATGCCAAGAAAATAATTAAATAAATTTCTCTAAACTCATTCAAATATTCCCTATTTAATATATGTTAAAGAACATGTCAAGACATTATTTAAAATCAAGTTACAAGTTAATCTTACACTAGGTACAACTAGGTGAATTAACTTTCATACAAGAAAATAATTAAATAAAGTTTTCTAAACTCATTCAAATATTCTCAATTTAATATATATTAAAGAACATACCATACTCATTACATATATCAAGTCAAATGTCAATTTAAATGAATGTAACACTTGAATAGAAATTAATTAAACTAACTAATTAATTTCTCTAGAATTTAAATCAATTTCAAATGACTCCAAATAATTATATGCCAATGGTACTATCATGGTAATCACATATATCAACTCAAAAACTTAATTTAGTAAGTGGAATAATTAAATAGAAATTAATTAATTTTAAATAATTAAATCTCTAGATTCCGAAACAACTCCAAATGACTTTATACTAATACAAGTTATAGATCAAGTCATGGCCTTCAAGAATATCATGTCTTAGCTTAATTTCATGCAAGGTACTACAACCTATTAATTTAAAAATTTAGTATAAGACATGTAAACAGTTTATTGTAAGTTATAAAAACAATTAAAACACTTAGATTAAAAACCTAAATCACCCCCTACCCCACAAGAGGATTGTTCCTCTTGAATCTAAAGCAAACAAAGGAATTTTACAATTTCCTTCAAGGGTTATATAGAGGAAGGTGAGGCAAGCATTTTGTATTCCAAGCTTTTAGGTCTAAGGTGAGTGGAAGGAGGTCAAAACCAAGGTTTTAAGCTTAAGTTAATGGTTTCCTTCAATGGTGGCTAAGGTTCTAAGTGAGGAAAAAGAAGTTTAATGTGTAAAATGAAATAATGAAAACACTTTAGTGTATTCCTGCACTCGCTTGGTCAATGGAAGTCAAACACACCGAGTCTTGCACTATTCCCTCACATACACAAAAGCTAGAGTTTAATTAAAAGCCTATACTTGTCAACAATCCAAGCCAACAAGTGCACCAAAGCTATGCCAACAAGTGGGTGAATCTCCACCCTCCACATGTCATCATCCAAGGCTTCCAAGTGTTAACCAATGAGATGCTTACAAGTGGACCAATGAGCGCGCGACACTTGTCACAGTTTTCGGTAGTTACAAAAAGGTCCATTTTGAAAATATCTTCTAAAATGAATTGCAAAAAGGTCCTTAAGAAATAAAATAATTACTTTCTATAATTACAAAAAAAAAACCCCAAAACAAATAATGTTTCCGAAGAAACTATGCATCCATGCCCTTTACGGAAAAGTAAGCCACTAGTATGCTTTTATAAAAAAAGTAAAAATACAAATATCATGGAAATAACATATCATGGATGCATGCAAAATAGAAACCTAATCTGAGCACAAAAAGTGAGGTTACACGAAGAAAATCATTCTCGGGAAAAGACGAAAAGTGAATAGTGTCCAAAAAATGAAAAATGTGGAAATGACTCAGTCCTTAAAGGAAGTTATCAATCCAAAGGAAAGAGTCTCGGAAACTATTTCTGAGCACTCAAGACGATACTAAGTGATGAGTAACCGAACTCAGAAAAGAAAATGACCTAGTTATTACAACCTACCCTCCTTAAGGAAATTTGGTCCTCGAAATTAGGAACATCCCGAGGAAAACTGAGCAAGGACTGAACACAAGGTCCCACCGAGGAAATGATCTTAAAGAACTAAAGAACAACTCTAGAAGCCTCAAGATCTAACTGAAGGAACGCGAAACCACAAACCGAAAACAACTCCTCAAACGAATCGGCATGTCAACTCAATGTCAACCATCGAGAGAAACCCAAGACAACGAAATGTCGAAACACGACCAAAGAAAGGAGTGACATGGCAGTACGAACAGCAACCAGAACCTGCCCACGACATACTCAAATGTGTGGTAGCAATTACAGTGCCCGCCCACACTTACTCCTCAGTAAGGTAGCATCGACGGCAACTAGCACTCGCCCACAACATACAACTTTGTATAGTAGCATAACAGTATAAGGCACTAGTTCATAATCTGCCCCAACCAGGTCAACTCTGAAAAACCTATCGATATGAAGACATCAATGTCAAAAATAATCATTACCAAAAGCACTACGGGAACCAGGCATCTTGTGAGAGTTGGGGTAGCTAATCCCAAAACTCTGACAACAATGTCATAGGCACTGTTACGCTTAAGGCCTTAAATCCTCTGTACAAGTAGAGTCAGCAACTCTTACATTGCAAAACACCCTTATCAACATCCTCCGATCACGAATCCAAAGCCTGACAAGTCTATGCCCTCAAGCCAATGGATCGGACTCCACGAAACTGAAAGACACCGTCCTAAGCAGACCTATCCTAAGGTTACAAACGAAAACAAAATGCTGGATCAAAATCCCTATCATGGACAACTAAGTCCTCAAAATATAAGTCTACCACGTAGCTCACTCATGACAATCCCGACAACCAAGGTCTCAAAACCCCAACATAAGTGCAAGAAAATGAAACAGTACAACAACCTACTCACATAGCACATACTCGCAAAATTAAATTGCATAAATTAAATAATACCTTAGTACTAAGCACACAGTACACATTAGGTAAATGAAACATACCACCTATCACATAGGGGTCAAATAAACGACAACACGCTATACACCACTAACGGTACTAACATGCTAAACGGATACCATAAATGAAAATACACCATCTACGTCCACATACAACTACCACATAGTCATATATCCTAAACATGTTTCTAACGCATGCCCTAAAATAATGACTCATAAACATATAAAAAGGGATCATACAAATGGCAAGTTCGTAAAATCAAAAGAAATGAATGGAATGCCTCTCAAAAGACACCATGCAGAAAATGTACAACCGAACCTGGATGAATCCAATTTCTCACTATGAGGAAAGGAACCATCCCCTAGAATGAACACTAAGGTTCCCGAAACAAAGAGTCCACAAGTCTTCCCAAGAATAGCCCCTACCCAAGGTTGAATCTTAACGCCATATAAAATGAAACAACGACGCAATGCGTAGTTCCAATACTAGCCATTACGAGACATCAATAGAGAACTCAACTTAAGATGCCAATGAGTTCGATGAGAACTGGACAGGATTCTAACGGAACCCTAAAATGACAAAAGAGAGTAATTAATTACACCAATGCAATTAATTACACGAAACCGCCCACATCTGTAGCTCGTAAGAGCTACCCAAGGTAACCTAAGAAGGATCCTAAGTCAACGTACGTATCCAAATCCCTAATCGTCATTATAAGAAGATATAATGACCCGGGTTTGAATTCAACCAGGTATTACAGTGATGAACCGAAGATTGACTCGATAACGGATCCAGATGCAGAAGCAAGAAGCAAAACGATGGTCTTCCAAGGCACAAAACACCTCTAAGACCCTAGGATGACCCTCCATGAGGTCACAAAACTCAAAGAAACAAGGTGCGGAAGCAAAGGACCGGAAGAATGACAATTTAAACCCCTAGGGGCAAGGTAGTTATTTATGAAAGTATGAATTCAGATGTCACTGAGCACACCACTAAAAACACAATGAAAAACTAATCAAGATGGACTCAAGAATTGCATGATTCAGAGTCCGGATGAAGGAGAAACAATAAGATGAAGAGGAGCGAGCAAAACCCTTTAATTAAGGGCAAAATGGTCAATTTGCAATTAAAAAGGGGGATTTGACTCTAAAAAAGTAAAATGAGGTCCACACAACCTAATCCAATCATTTCACAACATTCCAAAAGGTTCTAAGAACCTTGGACAAGAATCCCACGAAATGCCCCTTCCCGGTTGAAGTAAAAACTGACACCCTCTCACTAAAACATGAATAACTCTCACCATAATTTGATTTTGAATGCATGGTTGGTTTCATTGGAAGTATGACTTCAATATAATGAATTTAGGCTCAAGAATCACCCC
The DNA here is from genome assembly GCF_030987335.1 of Cornus florida. NCBI lineage: Eukaryota > Viridiplantae > Streptophyta > Magnoliopsida > Cornales > Cornaceae > Cornus > Cornus florida. The sequence continues at coordinate 50,349,872 of NW_026775574.1, read as the reverse complement.
ATTTGGGTTAGAAACAAAGAAGTTATGGCCGTTTGAAGTCGGAACAACAGTGCTGAAACTGAACTGAAGCAACTCTCGGGATCAGGCTATTTTGGTCGATCAAAATGACCCATCGAACGACCAAAATGGACAAAATTTGTGCTGAAATCAAGTTTTCAAGGCTTGGTTGGTTCAAGAGACCAAAAGGAGCCATCGGTCGACCGAAATGACCCTAAATGCTGACTTTGGCTACAAGAAAGTGAAGTTTCAAGGTTCAAACAAAACCCAAAAGGCTTTGGTCGACCGAAATGACTCGAGAAAGTGCAAAAACTTCATGTTATGCACTCAACACTGAAAGTCTACTTGGAATCCCCTATGGCATGTTCAATTCACAAAATATGCAAGTGTGTGACGATGTGAACATGCACGCAAGTGTAATATGGATAATTAAACATGTTGCAATGGCCCATGGCCTTATTACATTTCATATACAAGATTTGACATGTCAAACCTCTAAAGTTGGAAAAATTACATTTCAAAGGTAAAACTTAACATTTACATACATAGACTTGAACTTAAAGGTTTGTGGCCCTTGGCCTCATGTCATACATGTCAAATACATTAAAAAGAGTGTACTTATGTACACTTTACATACATAGAATTAAGAATACAAGTTTTGTCATGTGAAGCCATAAATCACCCAAGCAATGAAATCTTCAAGTCGTGAGTCCTGTACCTGAAATATGCCCCAATAACGTAGGGGTGAGCAACATAAAGCTACTCATAGCAGATAAGCATGCATCGACCTAGCATTTTACAATTTATATCACCTTATGGTGAAATATGTTAAAGGGGCTCATGCCACCTAACGTCTATGTCACAATGAGACTCAGGGAGCATCCTAAGCTACCTTAGAGTACTAACAACAAGAATCATGATATATACTCATATGAAACAAGTCAAGATTTGGGATAACCCAAGAACAAGACTAGAAGCATACTCGGAATCAAGAACTAGGCATAAAATCTATGCAAGTAAACAAGGATAGAATACATGACATGAAGTATACTTGAAATCACGAATGAAGCATAATATCTATGCAAGTAGACAAGGAAGGAACACTTCATAAAACACGAAAAGAAGTATACTTGAATCACAAATAGGGTATAATATCTACACTAATGACAAGATTGGAACATTCTAATTTACACGATAGGAGTTATACAAGGAATCAAGAATAAGGCCTAATATCTATGCAAATAACAAGATTGAGATAATCTAATTAGCAAGACGAGTTATACACGAAATCAGGAACAAGGTATAATATCTATGCGATTAACAAGGTTTTTGCATTTCATAAAACACGTCAAGAGGTAACATATGGAATCAAGGACAAGGCATACTATCTATGCAGGTAAACAAGGATGGAATATTCCATATAACACGACAATAAGTATACTTGGATATAAGTTAACAAGAATTGCGTTGTCAATGCAATTTACATGGTTAGACTATACCAATTTACATGACATGAAGTATACTTAAAATCACGAATGAAGCATAATACCTATGTAATTAACAAGATTGGAGCATTTCACATACTACAACAAGTTTGAAATCTTCAAGGAATAGCAACTTGAAATTTAAAGAGTGAAATCTACCAATGTGGAAACTCGGATATCACTCGGATTAAAACCGTACTCTTGGGATCACTTTAGGGTTACCAGCCCAAGGGTACCTTCCCCTAGTCTTGGGATCACTTTAAGGATTATCAACCCAAGGGTACCTTCCCTTATTCTTAGGATCACTTTAGGGATTATCACCCAAGGGTACCTTCCCCTATTCTTGGGATCACTTTAGGGATTATCAACCCAAGGGTACCTTCCCCTATCCTTGATTGATATCCCAAGTCCCAAAATCAACAAGTTTTGCAAGTCAAGATTGTATCAAAATACTAGAAACACATTAACCACGTTTCATGCACAACCAAGATTTTGAAACATACAAGTCATGCCCTAAGTTCGCATTCATATGATATGATGAATGTCGAATCTTCAGTGTGCGATTCGTAACACGCTATGCATGAAAGATATTAAATACGAAGTGTGCAAATCATTACACAAGGCAAGTCCAATATCAAGAAAAGTTCATTCTAAGCAAGTTACAACCATGTGAATTAAGTTCCATACAAAGGAATTAATTAAATATAAGTTTCAAAACTTATCCGATTATTCTTGATTTGATACATGTGAATGAACTTGTCTAGAAAATCATGAATACAAGGTTAGAAACTGAATCAAGACCAATGAACCATGAAATGGATTTTAATTACTTCATTTAATTAAAATCTCTAGGTTTTGAAATTCATCTAAATGATCTCAAATTAATATATGTTATACAACATGCTAAGACTTAATTTAAAACCACGACACAAGTGAATTCCATGCAAGAGAAGACCACGAGTATTAAACTCTAATACTAGAAAATAAATAAATGAAAGGTTTCAAAACCTAATCAAATATTCTAGATTTAATATATGTGAAACCATATAGCATGCATATCACGAATGTCAAGTCGGAATTCCAATGGGGTGAATAGTACACCCAGAGCAAATTAACTAATTAAATTAATTAATAAATACTTGATAAACGCCGAATATTGCATATTCAAGCGCGCCCTTAGCTGTATTAGTTAAATCCATTATTTGATTATTCTTTATAAATTATCTTTATTTGCACGTTTTTATATATTTTCAGGTTCATTGGCCAAAAAGGAGCAAAAATGGTGTTTTATTCAATCTTTGAATAGCAATGTGCTCAAGGCTAAGTTCTGGCAGCAGTGGAATCTAACTTTGCTCACCATTTTTGACCAATCAAACTCAAGAACTGGACTTCCATTAAAACACAACATATTTAGAGCTTCGAATTAACTTTCAAAATCTTTAAACGGTTTGTCATTTGGAGTTTGGAGCAGAAAGTTATGGCTGTTCTACCAAAGTAGTGCAAAGCAGGTCAAGAGGAAGGAGTTTACTGGTCTAACTTCGAGCGCTCGAAGTGCTAGTTCGAGCGCTTGAAGTGCTTAGTTCGAGCGCTCGAACTATGGGCAGATTACTCTCCGGGAACCATCACTTCAGCCCACTTGCACCTTGTTTCCCTCATCTCTGATTTCCATCTTTATGGGTTGGTTGGAGATGTCTTTTGGTGGTTTATTGTGCCTTGTTTGGTGGAGAGGAATGTCTACAAAGGAGGGGAACCACACAAACAAGATCATATCTGATCTTTGCAAGATTTGTGGAGAGAGAAAGAGGAGAAAAAGATAGAGTTCTTGAAGCCAAAGGAAGGGAGCTCGAAAATGGAGGTTGCAACCAAGCTTCTTCCTTCTTCTAAAGCTTCCATGGGTAACTAATCCTCCATCTAGGGAGGTGATGAGGCCCCTCCCTTGTAAGCATGTTCTAATTTAGGCTATATTTTGGGGATTACAATGTATATTCTTTGGTCTTTTCATGGTCTAGAGCATTTTGCCTTTTATAATGGATCTTCATGTTTTTAAATGATTAATGTTTAGTCAATTATCTATCTTTGATGGTTTATTCTTTTAATCATGTTGCTTGCACTCTCATGGTGATAATGGTAGTGAGATCATGAAATGGTTTAATGGCATGTTGATAAGGACTTTGATAGATCATTGCTTAGGTGAAACCTTTGATGATTTATGCTTATTTCTTACCTTCATGTGCTTCATCATTTTATCTAGGGCTTGATAGTCTTTCATTCAAGTAAATGTGGTTAAGCTACACCTTAGTTAGGTAGTCTAAACATGTTCACCTTTGATGGATCATGCTTGCTTGAGATTTAATGAACTTCTTGAGGATATTATAGCAACCAAGTGTGCTATGTATCATGACTATATATATATATTGTTTTCCCCCAATTTAGCTCTAATCTAGCATATGTATAGGGATGGAGGCAGATTCACTTCCCTAGTCCTCTTTACTTGTATTTCATCTCCCTTTAACTCTTGCAAACTTTTACTTTATGCACTTTAATTTCATAGCTTAAGTGACAACCAACAAATCCTCTATGAACACCTCTATCATTCTAAAAAGACTGTAGACACTTAGGTTGCCATAGATTAGCGCAGTCCCAGTGGTTCGACTTACCCGACCAATAGCCCTATTTTACAATGATTCGTGCTATTGCGAAGGTTGATTTATAATTGTAATCGACTCAACCGATCAATTTTTGGTGCCGTTGCCGGGGATTGCAAACGGTTTAGCAACCGAAGTTTTAGAGTTAATTTGAGTGTGATTGTTAATATCATGAATTGTGAATATTTCTTGTGCAGTTTGACCATCTTTGTGTTTTAAGTGTTTGTGAGATTCTAGGAACTCGGGGCTTACTGAGGGAACGCTAGCAAATTTGTAAGTCTAGGGGACTCCAGGTAAGTTTCTTGACCTTCTAGTTTCGAATTTGTAATATATTGTGCGTGTGTTAACCTTAGTGATAATTTAGTTTTAAAGCCCTGGTTGAGGCTATTATCTTGTTTAAATTTCCTGTACAAGCATCGGTCCTTGTCGTGGCCATTTAAATTCTGTCTTGATAATTAAGGAGAATGGGAACATCGTATGTGGAGTTGGGAATGATGAATAGTAGCATTGATAGCATTATATATTGTTGATGTTTGTTCGTAGATCGCTCTCCCTACCAACTCTTGACTCGCCAGTTGACATAAATTCACTTGAAAGAACGCTTAGACGAAACCTTAGGGAATCTTCTAGCGTAAGAGAGCTTGAAACTGAATTTAACACAATGGCTGAAAATGTAGGAGATGTTAGAAATGAGGGAATTATGGCCGAAATTCCAAATAAAGAGCCAATGACTCTCAGGGACCATTTCATCCCTACTACATGTGCTTCACCTTCATGCATAGTGATGCCAAACATTGATGCGGCTCAATATGAGATCAAATCAAGTACCATTCAAATGCTTCCATCTTTCCATGGCCTTGATAATGAAGATCCGTATAAGCATCTTGATGAATTCCTTGAAATCTGTTCGACCATCCGGTTGAGAGGTTTTCCTGAGAATGCACTCCATCTGCATCTTTTCCTATTTTCTTTAAAAGATAGGGTAAAGTATTGGTTAAACTCACTCACTCCAAATTCCATCACTTATTGGGCTCAATTACATCAAGAATTCCTTAAGAAGTATTATCCGGTGAGTAAAACCAACCAAATAAGGCGTTCCATTCTTAGCTTTTCTCAAACGGATGGAGAACAACTCTACGAGACTTGGGAAAGGCTACAAGACCTTCTTAGAAAATGTTCATATCATTTGATTCCAAAATGGCAATTAGTGCAAGCTTTCTATACTGGCTTAACCGAACCCCATAGATTCATGGTTGACTCTTCTTATGGTGGGATGTTCATGTCCAAGAATGCAGATGAGGCTTAGACCCTACTAGAGAATTTAAGCAAAAATTCACTTCAACATAATTCTCGTAGGGCTCCAACCTCAACCAATGTAAAGAACACCAACCCGTGTCAACTAAAATCAATAAGAGAGGAATCATCCCAAGTGGATGCTATAGCTCATAAATTCTATCAATTGATGGCACCACATCTTTCTCCTTCATTATCTCAAAATTTGGCAAGTTCGGTATGCTCATCATGTACTAGTCCATTCCATCTCACGGAAGATTGCCCCACACCAGAGCAATATTCCAATCCAAATGAAGAGCAAGCTAATGCCATGTTCTCAAGATCCGGGAATAATCCCTATTCCAATACCTACAATCCGGGATGGCGAGATCACCCTAATTTTTTGTGGCGGCAACAAGCCCCACAAAATTCCCAATTCCAAAATCAAGGGCATCAAAATCAGCCCCCTCCTCAATTTCAAAATAGGCAATTTCCAGCCTCCTCAAGCTACCATCCTCCGTATAATCCAAATGTCTCTAATCAACCTCCGGTCTACCCAACTGATGAAATTGTGGCTGCAAACAAGCAAATGATGGAGTCATTAAACAAGCAAATCATGGACTCCAACAAGCAACTCTTGACATCTTTGTAGCCTACTCTTCAAATGGTTCACTCTCATACTCAATCCATAGCTAAGCTCGAAAATCAAGTGGGCCAAATAGCTAACTTTGTGAACCAATTGCTTCAAAAGGACAAGGGTAAGCTTCCCGCTCAACCATTTGAAAATCCTAGAAGGATGCATGCGATTGATGAAACCCCTCCATCGAGTGGGCTGAGTCATGAGCATGTTCAAGCAATCACCACCCTTAGGAGTGGTAGAGTAGTTGACAACAAGGTTGATGGAGACAAAAATGGAAAAGAACCTCCTTTGAGAAATCCAAATTCAAGCTCTTCCAATCAAATTCCAAGCTCTTCTCGTCTAAGTACCATTCACGAAAATCCCACACATGTTAACCCAAATGTGGAAACTACTTATGAGCTAAAAGCTCCGTTTCCGCAACGTCTTCAAAAGTCAACACACATTGGGAACAAGAATTGTAAAATTCAAGACATGTGGGAAGTTTTCAAAGAAGTGAAGATGAACTTGCCCCTCTTGGATGCTATCAAGCAAATCCCTCCCTATGCGAAATTTCTCAAAGACTTGTGCACTCAAAAGTGCACTTCTAAAAGTCATTTGCCAAAGAAAGTGAGGTTAACTGAAAATGTTAGTGTTATCATTCAGCACAGCACTCCTCCAAAGTATAAGGATCCGGGTGCCCCCACAATCTCTTGTATCATTGGTGACAACAAAATCAAGAGGGCCCTCCTTGACTTAGGAGCTAGTGTGAATTTAATTCCATAATCAGTTTACTTACAGCTTGGCCTGGGAGATTTGAAGCCGACTTCCGTGGTTTTGCAACTTGCCGATAGATCGGTCAAGCATCCACGAGGCATTCTTGAGGATGTTATCATCCAAGTGGACAAATTCTACTTCCCGGTAGACATTGTGGTTCTTGACACGGAACCGGTCCACGATCCAAAAAAGCATATTCTAGTGATCCTTGGTAGGCCATTCTTAGCTACGGCTAATGCATCAATTAATTGCCGTACTGGGGTGATGGACATTGCTTTTGGAAACATGCAAGTCAAACTCTATACCTTTCATGTAACTCAACATCCTTCCAATGAGGATGATTGTTTTCTTCTTGATGTCATTGATGAAGTGGTTGAAGAATCTCTCCCCTTCATTCTAAGCAAGGACCCCCTTGAAACTTGCATGTCTCATTTCGACTTCTTAAACTTTGATATTGACCAATCCATCCAAGAAGTTAATTCTCTGCTTGATGTCGACGCTATCATGGATATTCCCCCTTGGAAAATTCCAAGAGAGCCGCTTCTTCAGCTTTCCACTACTCCTCCGGTTCCATCTTTGAAATCTCCACCACTACTTGAGCTTAAGCCGCTCCTGGCCCATCTCAAGTATGTATTCCTTGGTTCAAATCAAACTCTCCTGGTCATCATTGCATCAGATCTTCTAAAGGACCAAGAAACCAACCTTTAGCGGTGCTATAAGAGCACAAAGAAGCTATTGGTTAGGCAGTGGCTGACTTGAAGGGAATTGACCCTTCCATCTGTATGCACCGCATTCATATGGAGGATGACGCAAAGCTTACTAGAGAGGTTCAGCGCCGGTTAAATCCTAACATGAAGGAAGTGGTAATGAAGGAAGTAATAAAATTGCTAGATGCGGGAATCATCTACCCCATCTCTGATAGCAAGTGGGTAAGCCCCACACAAGTTGTTCCCAAGAAATCCGGTCTCATCGTTGTTGAAAATTCAGCGGGTGAGCTCATGCCATAACGAACCACCACCGGGTGGCGTGTGTGTATTGATTACCAGAAGCTCAATTTGTCAACTAGGAAAGATCATTTTCCATTACCATTTATTGATCAAATCCTAGAAAGGCTAGCCAGCCAAAGTTACTATTGTTTTCTCAACGGTTATTCCGGCCATAACCAAGTGGCAATCGCCCCTTAAGATCAAGAGAAAACAACATTCACATGTCCCTTTGGAACTTTTGCATATCGACACATGCCTTTTGGCTATGCAATGCTCCTGCAACGTTTCAAAGGTGTATGATGTCCATATTTTCCGATATGGTTGAAAATTCTTGGAAGTTTTCATGGACGATTTTTCTGCCTTTGGCTCCTCCTTTGATTCTTGTCTCAACAATTTATCTCTTGTACTCCAAAGATGTAAGGAGACAAATCTAATTCTAAGCTGGGAGAAAAGCCATTTCATGGTCTAAGAAGGCATTGTTCTAGGACATGTCATCTCTAAACGGGGAATCGAGGTAGATAAGGCCAAAGTTGAGTTAATTTCTAATCTTCCTCCTCCGAATTCCGTCCGTCAAATCCGTTCTTTTCTTGGCCATGCCGGATTCTATCGGCGTTTCATCAAAGACTTTAGCAAAGTCTCACGACCCTTGTGTAATCTCTTAGCCAAGGATGTTCCATTCAATTTTGATGAAGCTTGTATGGAAGCTTTCATTAAACTTCGCACTCTCCTCTCATCTGCCCCAATAATGAAACCGCCTAATTGGTCTCTTCCTTTTGAGATCATGTGTGATGCATCCGACTATGCATTAGGCGCAGTTTTGGGCCAACGTGTCGACAAGCTCCCATACATCATTTATTACGTAGTCGAACTCTTTCTGATGCTCAATTAAATTACACAACTACTGAAAAAGAGTTGCTAGCTGTAGTTTATGCCTTGGACAAATTCCGCTCCTATCTTCTAGGTTCCAAGGTCATAGTTTTCTCGGATCATACCGCCCTTCGGCATTTACTATCAAAAAAAGAGACCAAACCCTGCTTGATTCGATGGATACTCTTACTTCAAGAGTTCGACATTGAAATTCGGGATAAAAAAGGAGCAGATAATGTTGTCGCCGATCATCTCTCTCGCTTACTCATTGAACAATCTTCCGATTTCGCTGTTGTCCGTGATTCTTTTCCGGATGAGCAACTCTTCCAGATTTCCCATGCAAATCTTCCATGGTTTGCGGATATTGTTAACTACCTTGCGGTAGGTAAAATTCCAACTCATTGGTCCAAACAAGAGAAGGACCGGTTCTTTTCCCAAGTCAAGCATTTCTTTTGGGAAGATCCGGAGCTATTCAAATACTGCCTGGACCAAATCATCCGGCGATGTATTCCCGAAGCTGAGACCATAAGCATTCTCAATTTCTCTTATACTCTTGCTTGTGGAGGCCATTTCAGTGCCAAAAAGACCGCTCACAAAGTTCTTCAAAGTGGATTCTATTGGCCCTCCTTGTTTCGAGATGCATACAATTTCTGTAAGTCATGTGAAAGATGCCAAAGGCTCGGATCCATGTCCCAAAGAGACATGATGCCCCTCAATTCCATATTAATAATTAAAATTTTTGATGTGTGGGGAATCGACTTCATGGGACCATTTCCATCTTCTTATGGCTACGAGTACATCCTTGTAACGGTGGACTACGTTTCCAAATGGGTGGAAGCCACGGCCACCAGAACCAGTGATCATAAAGTTGTGATCGAGTTCATTCAATCTAACATCTTTAGTCATTTTGGTACGCCCCGAGCAATCATCAGCGATGGCGGATCCCATTTCAGAAATCGTTATCTTAAATCCGTCCTTTCTAAGTATTCCGTCATCCATAAGGTTGCTACACCTTACCATCCTTAAACGAGTGGTCAAGTAGAGGTTTCTAACCGGCAGATAAAGCACATTTTGGAAAAAATGGTTCGACCAGACCGCAAAGATTGGTCACTAAGATTAGACGATGCACTTTGGGCTTACCAGACGGCTTATAAGACACCCATTGGCATGTCGTCATATCGACTTATCTTTGGCAAAGCGTGTCATCTTCCAGTAGAATTAGAGCACCATGCTTTTTGGGCCATAAAAAGGCTAAATTTTGATCTCAAACAGGCCGGCTTTAATCATGCTTTGCAACTGAATGAACTTGAGGAAATCCGAAATGATGCATATGAAAATGCCAAAATCTATAAGGCAAAGACTAAAGCTTTTCATGACAAGCACATTGTTAGCAAGTCTTTCGCCTCGGGATAAAAGGTTTGGCTTTTCAATTCCCGCTTGAAACTCTTTCCCGGTAAACTCCGGTCAAGATGGGATGGTCCATACATCGTCACTACTGTCTTCCCTCATAGAGCAATCGAACTCCAAGATCCGGCAAGAGGATCGCTCTTTAAAGTTAATGGCCAACGGCTTAAGCCTTGCATTAACGGCATAGTCCCAACCCGAAAAATTGAGAAAGTCCTCTTGATAGACCCAATTTATGAGGATTGATGCCTGCTCTAGCTTCATCTAGCTATCAACTTTAAATTTAGCACAGCAAGAGAAGCACTTCTTTCTATTTCCAGGCTTCTCTACATTTTCAATTGCCTGGGCTTTGAAATTTTCTGGGAAATTGCTAAGGAAAACCAAAATTTAACCTTATCTGGAATTATCTTAAATTGTGTCCAAAAATTCAAACTGGTTTTCTTAGGCCTTCTACAACCCTTGTTTTCATACTTGGAAATTTTTAGCTCCATCCGGCAATTTTATTGGATCTTTGGAATGCTTCACATATGTGTTACCTCTAATTTTTAATGCATTATTGGAAAATTTTCTCCAAAATCCATTCATGCATTGAAGAGATATTGGTAAATTGGCAATTTCAGTCATTTCACCCAAGCTTTGCTCACTGGTCAAATTTCGAGCACTCAAAGTCCAAGCTTCGAGCACTTGAAACTTCCATTTTTCATTTAAGAGCCTACTGCCTCAACTTCGAGCGCTCAAAGTACACACTTCGAGCGCTCGAAAGTCCATCGAAGCTCACTGCCTCAACTTCGAGCGCTCGAAGTACACACTTCGAGCGCTCGAAACTCACTGCCTTAAGTTCGAGCGCTCGAAGGCCTAACTTCGAGCGCTCGAACCCTCCTTCCCCACTTTTTAAATCTGAACTCTCTCTCTCCCGCGTCTTTCTAGCTCCTCAACCCATGACCTCCTCCCTCCATTTTCAACTTCCTCTCTCCCATTACTTCTCTTCTACCCCCCCACTCCCTCCATCAACCCACAACCTCAACCTTTCCACCTTCCTCTCTCCCTCCATTAACTCCTAACCCATCCCACTTCTCTCCTTCATTTACCCACATCCCACTACTCTCCTTCCATAATTCATCCACCCATTTCACTTCTCTCCTTCTTCTTCATCCATCCCTATATATATAACCATCACCCCCACTATTCGTCCTCATTCCATCCGTACTTCTCTCCACTCTTCTTCCAAGGTATGTCTCTTCCCTCTTTCTCTTCAATCTTTGTGTTCCAATTATATTACATTTGAGGAGTATGGGCATCAAATCCTTGGAGTTTGATTGTGCTTGTTACTATGCTCTATCATAGAGAGCATTGTGTCTGAAATTTTTTGGGTTTCTTCATAGATTCCTCTCATTCTCACATCCTTTCTTTCTTTATGCATACCAGGTGCTCGCTGAAATTCCCCAACCAAGTTCGCCTCTCCAAATGTCTCGTGCTGGCCCTTCCCGTCGTCCTAGACCCTCTGAGGATGTTCCTATCATTCCTTATGAACAGCCCCGAGCCCCTTGGCTCGACAAAAAACTCAATTATGAGCTTCTCTTCCCGCTCATGGGTGTCTTTGACACTCTTCCCACCACTTCATGGGCTACCGCGGAGCTAGTTAACTGGCGCCTTCAGCACATTTGCCAACCCGTTGCCAAGGTCACCTACCCCCGTGTGGTGCGGTACTTCTTCCAGAATCTTAATTGCCCAGAAGAGCCGCCGGTCACTCTCACCACATCCATTGATGACATCCCTTTTTCCTTCACTCTTGCTGACATGGTGGCGGTCTCTGGCTGTCCTCTGGAGTGCCCCGATGACATTGTCAATCGCGAGAATCTCCCTTTATATGAGGAGCCGGATACTTTAACTGTGGAGCAGGTTGTCGCTGCCATTGGCAACGTGGATGACCCTCATCGACCTCGGAGCTTTACCCTCAAATCCACCCTTCCGGAGCGAGTTTGGTTCCTTGACTCCGTTCTCAAGCATAATGTTTACCCCTTGGTGCATAGCACCGAGTGCCGAGGCCTGATGTTGTAAGCCTTGTATGCCATGGACCAAGGCAAATGGTTTTCTGTCCCAGAACTCATTTGGGACACATTTATGCGGTTTTAGGACGAGTGTATCAACGCACGGCAGTAGCGTCTTAAAAATCGGCCTTTGCCATTACCATTCTTTGTTATCAAGCTCTTGAAGCACAAGGGCTTCATTGTTCCTCCTCATAAACCAAGGGGCAAAAAGATTCAAACTTTTACTCTCCGCCGGTGGACCAATGTTCTAAGCCATTCTCGGAACCCTCGGCTCGCTGCTCCTCCTTTGCCTCACTCTCCATCTCCTCCTTTTTCTGAGGATGACCCCATGGCGGAGGATGCTGAAAGGGACGAGCCTCCTGTTGATTTTCTGCCAGACCAAGCCTTCATCCGGGCTAGTCTTGCCCGTCTTCATGAGCGGATGGATCGTTTTGAGATTTCTTTGGCCGACTACACTCGGACTGTGCGTGATGACTACTTCCGTGTCGAAGAAGACCGTCGCCTTGCTGCAGACGATCGCCGTGTTACGGCGGAGGACCGTCGCGTGGCACAGGAGGACCGGCGTGAGACTCAATCTCTCCTCAATGCCATCTTCGCCCGTTTTCCCCCGGCCCCGTAGATAGTTGCCAGTGCTGGACTTTATCATCTTGTTTCATATTTGTGTATGTTTCCTTTTTGTTTTTCTTTTACTTTTCCACTTTAGGATTGTGCTATGCACAAGTTGCTCTGGTTCAACATGATTGACTTTCAATTCCTTTTGTAATCATGTTATTATGAATAAAAATCCTTTGGCATTTTTGTTATCTTCTTTTCAGAAATTTTCCGTCCATATTTTACTGTTTGTTACTATTTTTTTCGTTGTTCTGCCTTTTCTTCGTGTCCCATTACAGGTGGCACATTTCATGTTTGGGGGAAGCATTTTGCACTTTTATATAGCTGGAAACCTTTGCCTTCGTCGCTCCACTTGGTATTTTTGTTCCTTTTATCCCCTATGCCCTTTATTTTTCCATCTTTGTCTCCCACATTGAGGACAATGTGTGCTTCCAGTTTGGGGGTGCAACTTGCATTGTTGATTCCATATCTTTGCTAAGCAATGACAATATAATTTGAAACTTGTCGGAGATAAAGCATATGTTTAATACCGTGAATATAGAAGCAATTGTGAATTTTTGAAAATAAAGAAAAATGTGAATTTAAAGTGATCATGTGGATTCAAATTAGTCTGTATAAATGTCTCAATTAGATTCTCGCTAGATTTTACACTCTTTTATGCTTCACAATGCACAGATGCACATTGGAAACTTAACCGTGAGGCATATAACTTGATTAACCGTGATCTTGACCTAGTTAATCTGAATTGATGAACCTAATAGATGGATACCTTTGGTGTGTAAAAATAAAAAAATAAAAAATAAAAAAAAAATAAAAAATAATGACCAGTTTGAGTTTGTAGACTTTCCAACTTGAGTTATTAAGCCCTAGGAGTGTCTCTACACTCAACACCCTAAAGCCATCTGGTTTGGGAGTTGTTGGCCTAACGCTTGCTATATGGGTTGGTTAGAAAGCTTAAAAGACTTAGACATTGCACGGTCATTCAAAAATATTTTTATAAACATGGTTCGTTGGAGTTCGTAGCCTTGCCAATTCGAGCTATTAAGCCCTAGGAGTGTCTCTAGACTCAGCACCCTAAAGCCATCTGGTTTGGGAGTTGTTGGCCTAACGCTTGCTATATGGGTTGGTTAGAAAGCTTAAAGGATTTCAGCATTGCACAACCATTTTATGTATCATTTTTGAGTTAAAATAAACTGTCAACAAGCAACAAAGTTGTTTGTAAATTAATTCATGCCTTAGGGACTTCATTTAAAATGGAATTCAATGATTTGAAAACTTGTGTCTTGAAACTAGAAAAAGAAAGTAAAAGCCGCATGTTGTGAATCCAATCCACTTTCACTGAAGCTAGAGTTGATTTCCAGTCAAAAGATGACAATTGAGTTATTTATATAGACTAGGATGTTGATGCATGTATATTGAAATGTGTTTAACCAATTTTTTTTGTATCAATGCTTCATATATGCATGGTAGTCTCCTCAATGACCCCGTCTCCAGTCCTGTGTCTATTTCAAGTTATATTCGAGCTATGTATATATTTCATTTTGCTATAGTTGATTTTGTGTTAGCATTCCCATTGTTGTCATTTCATTGAGTTTTTCATTTTAGTTTTGCTAAGGGACTAGCAAAATGTAAGTTTGGGGGTGTGATAAGCGCCAAATATTGCATATTCAAGCGCCCTTAGCTGTATTAGTTAAATCCATTATTTGATTATTCTTTATAAATTATCTTTATTTGCACATTTTTATATATTTTCAGGTTCATTGGCCAAAAAGGAGCAAAAATGGTGTTTTATTCAATCTTTGAATAGCAATGTGCTCAAGGCTAAGTTCTGGCAGCAGTGGAATCTGACTTTACTCGCCATTTTTGACCAATCAAACTCAAGAACTGGACTTCCATTTAAACATGACATATTTAGAGCTTCAAATTAACTTCCCAAATCATCAAACGGTTCGTTATTTGGAGTTTAGAGTAGAAAGTTATGGCTGTTCTGCCAAAGTAGTGCAAAGCAGGTCAAGAGGAAGGAGTTTACTGGTCTAACTTCGAGTGCTCGAAGTGCTTAGTTCGAGCGCTCGAAGTGCTAGTTCGAGCGCTCGAAGTGCTTAGTTCGAGCGCTCGAACTATGGGCAGATTACTCTCCGGGAACCATCACTTCAGCCCACTTGCACCTTGTTTCCCTTATCTCTGATTTCCATCTTTATGGGTTGGTTGGAGATGTCTTTTGGTGGTTTTTTGTGCCTTGTTTGGTGGCGAGGAATGTCTACAAAGGAGGGGAACCACACAAACAAGATCATATCTGATCTTTGCAAGATTTGTGGAGAGAGAAAAAGGAGAAAAAGATAGAGTTCTTGAAGCCAAAGGAAGGGAGCTCGAAAATGGAGGTTGCAACCAAGCTTCTTCCTTCTTCTAAAGCTTCTATGGGTAACTAATCCTCTATCTAGGGAGGTGATGAGGCCCCTCCCTTGTAAGCATGTTCTAATTTATGTTATATTTTGGGGATTACAATGTATATTCTTTGGTCTTTTCATGGTCTAGAGCATTTTGCCTTTTATAATGGATCTTCATGTATTTAAATGATTAATGTTGAGTCAATTATCTATCTTTGATGGTTTATTCTTTTAATCATGTTGCTTGCACTCTCATGGTGATAATGGTAGTGAGATCATGAAATGGTTTAATGGCATGTTGATAAGGACTTTGATAGATCATTGCTTAGGTGAAACCTTTGATGATTTATGCTTATTTCTTACCTTCATGTGCTTCATCATTTTATCTAGGGCTTGATAGTCTTTCATTCAAGTAAATGTGGTTAAGCTACACCTTAGTTAGGTAGTCTAAACATGTTCACCTTTGATGGATCATGCTTGCTTGAGATTTAATGAACTTCTTGAGGATATTATAGCAACCAAGTGTGCTATGTATCATGACTATATAAATATATTGTTTTCCCCCAATTTAGCTCTAATCTAGCATATGTATAGGGATGGAGGCAGATTCACTTCCCTAGTCCTCTTTACTTGTATTTCATCTCCCTTTAACTCTTGCAAACTTTTACTTTATGCACTTTAATTTCATAGCTTAAGTGACAACCAACAAATCCTCTATGAACACCTCTATCATTCTAAAAAGACTGTAGACACTTAGGTTGCCATAGATTAGCGCAGTCCCAGTGGTTCGACTTACCCGACCAATAGCCCTATTTTACAATGATTCGTTCTATTGCGAAGGTTGATTTATAATTGTAATCGACTCAACCGATCAATACTAGATTTCAAAACAACTCCGATTACTCTCAATTTAATCTATGTTGAGGAGTATACTAGGGCCTAATATAATATGCTAACACATATTGATTTCAAGTTAGTTAAGGCCATGTGAATTAATCTTTCACTTAAGATAAATATTAAATAAAAGTTTTAATACTTATTCAATTGCTCTAAATTTAATACACGACAGTAAGCATATCAAGGGGTAATATAATATCATGCTACATGTTTAAACCAAGTCATGAGGAATTGGAAAAATCAGATCCCATACAAGAAAATTAAATAATAAAATCTCTAGATTTCATATTTAAGCATGTAATCAAATTGTATAAGCATCAATATCATGCTATATAATAAGAATTAAACCTAGAACATCCCCTACCTCAACTTGAGATGAAATCTCAAAAGCCCACCGAAATGAAACGGCTCCGAATCCGACGATATTGGGAGGTTTTGTCGGGGACTACGCCATGCACGATAAACTCCAAAGAGGACCTATGAAAAACCCAACTTGACCTCAAACCCGAACTCGAAATTTGGTCAGAAATGGGTTCTAATAAGGGCGAATGGTGCGCGACGTCAAGACAAGCGTTAAACATTAAGGTACCACTATGTTTCACTCGAGGGAAGTGGTCGAAAAGAAGAAACAAGGGCGGCAGCCATGGCTACCAAGGTGGTCCGGCCAGGAGAGAGGAGAGAGAGAGAAAATTCTGATATTTTCTCTTAAGACCCCCTATTTATAGAAAATCTCAAAAAGTGCCCCGAAAGGGTCCCGCCGGGTTCGGAAAACTGGATTTTGAGCAGACACGCTTAAATGGCAAAACTCTATGAACGAAAAAGATTCTAAATATTAAAATATGAACAACGGAAGAAACGGCGTCAAAAACTGAGTCTTGAGCAGAGAGATATGGCTCGAACAAGTTCGGCGCTAACCGGGTCTAAAAACTCTGAAACTAGAGAAAAATGACCAGAACGGAATTCTATGAGTACACGACTTGACGAAATGTGAAAATGAATCCCGTATGAGGATCCAGGCTCCAGACAAGATATTTTAGCAATAACTTTCGTTAATTGCACAATGGCCCCTACAAAAAGGGTTAACTGCAAAACTGGCCTAGAATGAAAATATCTTCCAAAAGATATTTTCTTAGATACCCCTGAAATAAAATATCTTCAAAAGATATTTACGAAAAACAACCTAAGAAAAGAAAAGAATTCCAAAGAATTGTGTATCCATGCCTATACGGATACCAAGAGCACCTAGAGTACTTTCTTGAAAAAATGAAGATACGTATTTCATGGAAACCACGCAAGATCAAGATATGTGAAGTCAAAAACTAACTCTGAGCACAAAAAGTGAGGTTATGCCAAAAACTGACAAACGGGGAAAAGACAGAATAGGGAAAAGGACGAAATAGGGCATAGTATCGAAAAACAAAAAATGTGGAAATGACTCGGTCCTCAAAGGAAGTTGTCAATCCATGGAAAAGTGTCTCAGAAATCATTTCTAAGCTCTCTAGAAGACACTAGGCGACGAGAAACTGAACTCAGAAAAGGAAATTAAACGAAAAAAATTCATTTATAAAATTTCAGGAAAAAGAAAAGGAAGGAAAATTTCCTGGTCGTTACAGAAGATGTGACACGAGGACCTTGCTGTTGAGGTTCACAAAGACAAACCTCCCAATTCCCCAAGAAAGGAGTGGAGTCAACCTCAACTCATCGTCCCATGATGCTAGAAGCAAGACCCCAATGATGTCATCACATCAAGGTCACCACGAAACCAAGAGACTATACCAAAACCCTGGACACTCCCAGACCTTGTCGTGAAGCCACAAAGGAAAGTAGATGAAACAGTGCCTACCTGGCTTGTGTCTCAATCCACCAGACAAAATTTGCAACTCTATACTCACCTGGGCTTACTCGCATCAACTATCAGACCAAGGTCTCGAAACAACCAAACCGACAACAAGGACAAGAAGGTTCCCGTCGTGGGTCCTTACAGAATGAATTACTCCTACCTAAGGAAGAAACTCCTTAAAACAAGAATATATCCAAGGGATACGATAGACCCCAAGAATCTCTCTACCAACCAAGCTGGAAGAATATGCAATGTCAAAACAAGACATAAAAAGTAAACAGCTAGCATACAACATAGCAACAGGCTACCTACTCACACAAGTAGTAAAAATCACATAAGGCATGTCAATGTATACAAGCGAAAGACGTAAAGCATGACGATATACTGCATATAATCATGCTAAGATGAACAGGCATATATAACATGTTAAAGCAGACAAGCATAAATAACATGGTAACTCAGACAAGCCCGTACAATGTACTAAGGCCAACAAGCATATACAGTATGCTAAGGCAGACAAGTACATACAACATGCTATGATAAACAAGCATATACCATATGCTAAGATAAATAAGCATAAATCGTACATTAAGGCGGCTAAGGTAAGCTTCTAAGCAAGTTGCCATATAAGCAAACAAACATGTTATCAATTCAAAACATGTTATCAAGAAGTAATTAAACACATAGAGCATGGAAACACAAGTATGATATGCACCCAAAACCCATCGTCCAAGGTATTCGAACCTAGGAGCTCTGATACCACCTGTGACGGCCCTAGTTTTTTAAGCTAGTGCGTCTTGTGATGAACTAAAGATCGACCCAATAAAGGATCCAAATGCAGAAGCAGAAGAAGAAAAGAAAACCCTGGAGATGCAATACATCTCTAAGAAGCCAGAGTGACCTTCTATGAGGCCACGGATCTCAACGAGAACAATGCGGAAATGAATGATCAAAAAAGACAAAACAGGCCCCTAAGGGCAAAATAGTCTTTTCACATGGGAACAACGTCCTTGGGAATGTACATCATTCCTAAGACACATCCGTGACTTCCTATGAAGTCACAGGACTCAAAAGAAAGTAGCGGGAACAAATTAAAAGAAAACCAGATAATTTTAGCCCCAAGGGCAAAATGGTCATTTTTTAAAATATAAAATCAGGTGCAACCGAGTACACCACTGTTAAGACAGTGAAAAATTAATCAAGCTAGACCCAAGAATCACTTGATTCGTAGTCCGGATGAAGAAGTTATGAAACTCCAAAGTTTCATAAAATCATACTTTTGGGTTTGAAATTAGTGCGGCAAGGGAAGTTTATAAGGGGTAAAATGGTCATTTTAGACAAAACTAGATACAACTGAGCATATCATTAGATAAACAAGGAAAATTAATAAATCTAGACTCAAGAATCAGTTGATTCGGAGTCTGGATGAAGAAGATATGAAACGTGAAAGTTTAAAAAAAATTAACTTTTGGGTCTAAAATCATTGCGGTAAGGGTACTTTGCAAGGGGTAAAATGATCCTTTCAAATAGAATTCGATGCAACTGTGCATACCGTTGGACAGACCAGCAAAATTTAATAAAGTTGGACTTAAAAATCACTTGATTTGGAGTCGGGAGGAAGAAGATATGAAGCATCAAAGTTTCCAAAAAACCAACTTTCTGGGTTTCAAGCATGTGCAGGGCCTGCACAGATTTTCGGAATTCAAATGGGGTTTTGAGGGTTTAAACGACATTTTTTGGAAAAAATTTGTGAAGAAACCAACCCCCCCCCCCCCCCCCCCCCTCGGGCCCCTAAAAAAAATCATGTTTTCTACATGACCATGTCAAGAGAATTTTTTATTTATCAAGTGAAATACCCGAAATGCCCCTTAGATCAGCACTTTTTTTGGAAAAACCTGGAACGCACCAGGTTCCCAGATCTGCGAGTTGTTTTCGGCATCAAAATGATTTTTTTTTGTAAAAATAGAAAGAAGAAACCCCCCTAAAATCATGTTTTCTACCCCACAACGAAGAGGAAAACAAAAAAAAACATAGAATAAAATACCCAGAATGCCACTAGATCAAAAATGGCCAAGAAGGTTAAAAAGCTGCTACAAGCATAGCAAAAAACTGAAGTTTGCACCGGATTTCCGGCACCAAGAAGACATTTTCTGGAAAAACACGAAGAAGAAACCCCCCCTAAAATCACGTTTTCTAAGTGACCATGTCAAGCGCGGAGTTTATTTCTTGAAGGAAAACCCCAAAATACCCTTAAACCGGATTTTGCAAGAAAAATGTAAAATGAGTCCATAGGAGGCTCAAATCACAAAGGAAAGGGTTTTTTCTTGAAAATGATCATGCACAAAGACGTAAGTTACCTATTAGGATGCGTTACACTGATCCAAAGTGTAAAAATATTGCCGATGCAAAATATGACCCCCCGACGGCCAAAATGGCTAAAATGAGCTAGAAATGGAAAATTTGAAAACCAAAATTAACAAATGATCTCAAATTACCATTTGGCCCTTGGCCACACTTCAAACATGATTAATAAGACCCTATGGAAGAATAAAATTGGAATTCCCACACCTAATGCAAACGTGGTGAAGTAATGACTTGGCATTTTTCAATATTTTCATAATATTTCATGAAGTTAAAAGTTACATAGGATACATGATACATCTCATTGGCCTCCGGCCTCATCTCATACATGTCAAATACATCATAAAATGTGTACTTATGTACATGTTATATATATCAAATCAAAGATACAAGTTTTGACATATAAGGCTAAAAAAATGACTTTTGAAGCTAACAATTCCATGAAATGGAAAACTTTAAAGCTACAAGTCGTCTAAGGAAGGATGTGCATCTCAAACCAAGGTATCCGTACCTAAAAAATAACCCGGTAACTTCGGGGTGAGTAAAAAATTTACTCGTAGGGAATGAGCATGCATAGGCATAGCATTTTACAAAATTATCACCTTAAGGTGAAACATGTTAAAGGGGCTCATGCCACCTAACGTCTATGTCAAAATGAGACTTAGGGAGCATCCTAAGCTACCTTAGAGTATTTTTAGCATAAACCACATCATTCATATAATTTAAACAATATAGAGACATGCGGTACATGCAACAAGATATTCAATATATAAGTATACGTAGACAAGCATACAATCAAAATTGAAATGCACTTAAGACAAGTATACAAGACATAAGTATACTAGGTTATCTAGAAAGTAAATCATCAATGTACAAGTGTACTTACCACGTGCACTAAGCAATATTGAAATAAAATATAACATATATATTCAAGTATACATTTCTAAGTAAACTAAGCAATGTTCACATACATGGCATACAAGTACACAAATCCAAGTATACAAAGCATTTTTGATATATAGAAGGTGTACAAGTATACAAATACAAGTATACTAAGCAAGAAGTGAAGTACCATGCGTCCAAGCACAAGTTAAAAGTAATCCACAATTACAACTAGGAATTGAATGCAAAATCAACCAATGGTGGAAAGACAAAGGACATATGGTCTCAATGACCAAACAAGTAATCTCGGGTTACTAGCCCGCAAGGAACTACCGAGTGCGCACTATATGTTGTAGAGGGAACTCTCGTCCCCCGTACTAGAGACATACTCTAGCCTTAACATAGTACAATGTCTATACAAACTTTCCAAAAATCATCAAGCTGTATACAAGTACATCACATGTACACAATGCACATTGTCAATTACCATGCACAACCAAGTCATGGAATACACACAAGATATGCTCTAGGCTTTCAAGTTACACTGGCATATTAAATGTCATATAAGTATAATGTGTATACAACAAGTTAAATCATAACTTCTACTCATGGAATACCATCTTGTAATCATACACCAAGTTGGAAATTATAAATTAAGCAAGAAGAAAACATCAATACTTAATTAGCTCAATGAAAGCATACAAATGGAACTTAATTAAATTAAATAATTAAATTTTCAAGATTTCAAAGTAACTCCAAGAATTCTAAATATAATATATATCAAAGGTCATAGCAAGGCCTAATTTAATTTCAAGTTACAAACCAATTCTACCTTAGTTACGACAAGGTAAAATAAGATCAATGCCAAGAAAATAATTAAATAAATTTTTCTAAACCCATTCAAATATTCCCTATTTAATATATGTTAAAGAACATGTCAAGACATTATTTAAAATCAAGTTACAAGTTGATTCTACACTAGGTACAACTAGGTGAATTAAATTTTATACAAGAAAATAATTAAATAAAGTTTCCTAAACTCATTCAAATATTCTCAATTTAATATATATTAAAGAACATACCATACTCATTACATATATCAAGTCAAATGTCAATTAAAATGAATGTAACACTTGAATAGAAATTAATTAAACTAACTAATTAATTTATCTACAATTTAAATCAATTTCAAACAACTCCAAAGAATTATATGCCAATGGTACTATCATGGTAATCACATATATCAACTCAAAAACTTAATTAAGTGGAACAATTAAATAGAAGTTGATTAATTTTAAATAATTAAATCTCTACATTCCAAAACAACTCCAAATGACTTTATACTAATACAAGTTATAGATCAAGTCATGGCCTTCAAGAATATCATGTCCTAACTTAATTTCATGCAAGGTACTACAAGCTATTAATTTCAAAACTTAGTATAAGACATGTAAACAATTTATTGTAAGTTATAAAAACAATTAAAACACTTAAATTAAAAACCTAAATCACCCCCTACCTCACAAGAGGATTGTTCCTCTTGAATCCAAAGCAAACAAAGGAATTTTACAATTTCCTTCAAGGGTTATATAGAGGAAGGTGAGGCAAGCATTTTGTTTTCCAAGCTTTTAGGTCTAAGGTGAGTGGAAGGAGGTCAAAACCAAGGTTTTAAGCCTAGGTTAATGGTTTCCTTCAATAGTGGCTAGGGTTCTAAGTGAGGAAGAAGAAGGTTAATGTGTAAAATGAAATAATTAAAATACTTTAGTGTATTCCTCCACTTACTTGGTCAATAGAAGTCAAACACACCTAATCTTGCACCGTCCCCTCACATACACAAAAGCTAGAGTTTAATTAGATGCCTACACTTGTCATTAATCCAATGGTTCATTCTAGGCTTAATCTAAAACCTACACTTGTTAACAATCCAAGCCAACAAGTGCACCAATGCTAGGCCAACAAGTGGGTGAATCTCCACCCTCCACATGTCATCATCCAAGGCTTCAAAGTGTTAACCAATGAGATGCTTACAAGGGGAACAATAAGAGCGCGACACTTGTCACACTTTTCGGTAATTACAAAAAGGTCCTTTCTGACAATATCTTCTAAAATAAATTACAAAAAAGGTCCCTAAGAAATAAAATAATTACTTTCCATAATTACGAAAAAAAACCCCAAAAAATGAAAATTAACTAAGTGTAGCCAAAATGTGAAATTTTTTAGAACTATCTCAAATTACATTCCAAAAGTCACTTTAGGCTTACTTAGTCATTTTAAGGTCTCGGTACCATTTTCGGAAATTTTTAAGGTCATTGCAGCAATTTTCTCAAAAATCCAAAAAAATCACGGGCAATTCGAACCCCAAAATTAGTGCTTTTGCAAATGAGCTCCGAATCCCGTTCTGAGTGTTATACAAGGCGTCTAGGGTCCATAGGAGCTTAAGTTTCTAATTGGAGAATTTTTTGACCCTGGCCCGGCCTCGGTTCGGCCAAAATGGCAAGGCAGATTCTGCCCAATAATACGGGCACCCGCCAATCCTTGTGGGCCCTCGCCGAGAGACACTAGCCCCTTCCAGCTACACGCTAGGCTTAGCTTGTGCCAAGCCTTGACAACCCGCGGGTGCCCACCATGCTTCACAGCCCCACTTAAAGGACCCATTTCCAAGGCCCATTTTGAATTATAACTTCCCCCCTCTCTTTCTAGCCGACTCATTCTCCCTTCTAACCCTATTTCCATCACAAACCCTCATCTCCAACCTTATTCCATCGACCCTTTTTCCATCCCCATCCATCTCTCATCAACATCACCATCCTTTTTGCACCAAGCAAGGGGGATATTGTTGAGTTCTCCATCAACTTAGGTAAGTTTCCTTCTCTCTTTCTCTCATTTTTTATCAATGGAGGACGGGATTGCATGTGTGGAGGATTTGTGATTGTTTGGGGATTGCATATTGCATTTGTAGGGACAAAATTTTTGGGATTTCAAATCTCTAATCATCCTTTATCTCTATTCCTATTTATCTTGCACACCAGGTGTTCGATAAATTGCCAAAGCCAAATCCCTCTTCCAAATGGTGCCCAAAATCTCAACCAAGCGTGCTCGCTCATCCCAGGGACCATCCGAGGAACCTCTCACGCCAAATTAGGCTGAGTGGCCCATTGAAACCGAGGCAAAATTTTTTATTAAAGATAGCTTCAACAAAAATCCAGAAACGGCGTGGGCGGTCAAAGAATTGAAGGACCTTGGCCTATAAGCTCTATTCAAACCATGCACTGGCTCTTTCTGTCCGCACATAGTCCACCAATTCTACTCCAACATGTTTTATTCATATGCGGGGCCGGAAGTCATTAAGACCACCATCGATAGCATATCTATTGAATTCAACCTTCATGACCTTGCTACGGCCTTGGACTGTCGATGAGGAGGACCGGCCTCTATACGTTGATCCTCCAGCTAAGCTAAAATTGTCAGAAATAATCGAAGAAATATGCCACAAAATGTATATTGGCAATTGCAAATCAAACACGAATAAGTCATTCTTTTTGTGCCGGCTGTGGTTCTTAGACTCCATCCTTGCCAAAAATATCCTTCATGTTCCTAAGCATTCTAAGTATAAAGGGGTTTTTCTACACACCCTTTATGCCGCTGAGAAGGGATATTGGTTTTGTGTCCCGCAGCTCATCTGGGACCAACTTCTTAAGGTCCACAATGATCTTTTTGTGACACAGTCTGATAATGCCCTCACTTGGGCACTTCCTTCTCCGTACTTGGTCACCAAGCTGCTTAAGAATAAAAGTTCAAGGTCCCCCAAAGTGAAGAAAAGGACACTGAGGTATTCCTTTTTGACCTTGGTGCATAGAGGTCGAGCACCGTCCAGCTGAAGACTTCTCGTCAAGCCCGTATTGGTGGTGTATTTGATTGGGGAGGCCCCGCTGCTCCTGTTACTCCTATGCTGGCTGCTCCCCACTAGTTGCGCCACCACCCACTGTTATGTCCCGTGCCGATTATGACTCTCTCAGCACCCATCTTGATTCCCTTCAACTGCGAGTCGAGACCATAGAGGGCACCCTTATGGACTTCTGTAAGGAGACTTAAGAGGGGCATCAGGTATTGTCAGCCATGCTACAGTCTCTGATTGACCGAGCCCTAGGGGGCGCCGATGGCTTATCCTTCACTCCAATGATTGAGTGATTTTCAGCTTTCAGTTCCTATTTTAATTTTTAGTAGTACCCTTTTGCTTTATGTTGGGCCGCGTTTGGCATTACTTTTGGTTCCTATTTTGAACTTATAACTACAACTGTTTTTGCTATTTTGCATAGACACATGGTTTTTGCTTCAATAAAATTGCAGTTGTTTATTTTTATCTCTATCTGGATTTGTATGATGCTTATTGTGCATAGATGTGTTCTTGACAGGTTTCTAGATTCAAGTTTGGGGGCGTGGCTTTTGGAATTCCCATAGGTGGCATATTGTCACACCACCATGGATTTTCCTCCTCTACTTGGTATTATTGCTCTTTATACCCTCTTAATTTTTCACTTCCAATTCCATTTTTTTCCTTCTCACATTGAGGATAATGTAACATTCAAGTTTGGCGGTACATTTTGGTATTGTATTTTTGCTTGCATGTTCTAACTTTATTTAATGTAAGTTAATAAATTTAAGTTTTAGGAAGAAATGGTCTTGTAATCTTGAAACTTGTTGGAAATTGAAGGATGTGTTTAATATTTTGTGTATATAGGCAAATGATAGTTTTGAAAATAAAAAAAAAAAAATCTAAAATGATCATGTTGATTCAAATCAGTTTGTATAAATGCTTCAATTAGATTTTCGTCGGATTTCATGCTCTTCTATGCTTCACACTTCACAGATGCACACTGGAAACTTAATTGTGAGGCATGCAACCCGATTTACCTTGACTTTGACTCAGTTAACTTGAATTGATGACCCTAATGAATGGATATCTTTGGCATTGAATCTTAAAAAATAAATAAATAAATAAATAAGGATAATGACTAGTTTAAGTACATAGCCTTGCTAACTCGAGTTATTAAGCCCTTGGAGTGTCCTTACACTTAGCACCCTAAAGCCATCCGGTTTGGGAGTTGCTGGCCTAACACTTGCTACAGGGTTAGCTAGAGAGCTCAAGGGACTTAGGCATTGCACGGTCATTCATAAAAATAAAAATAAATAAATATGGTTCGTTAGAGTTCGTAGCCTTGCCAACTCGAGTTATTAAGCCTTTGGAGTGTCCTTACACTTAGCACCCTAAAGCCATCCGGTTTGGGAGTTGCTGGCCTAACACTTGCTACATGGGTCGGTTAGAAAGTTTAAGGGACTTCGGCTTTGCACGACCATAATATGTATGTAAAAAAAAAAATATATATATATATATATATATAATAATAATAATAATAATAATTAAATTTGTATTTTGAATAAATTTATGCCTTAGAGACCTTATTTAAAAGGAAAATTCAATGATTTGAAGACTTGTGTTTTGAAATTGGAAAAAGAAGGTAAAAGTTGCATATTGGGAATCCGGTTCACTTTCATTGAAGTTAGAGTTAATTTCTATTGAAGAGATGACAATTGAAGTATTTATATAAACTATGATGTTGATGCATAAGAATTGAAATATGTTTAGTCATTCTGTTACATCAAGGCTTTATATACACAAGATAGTTTATATAATGATTCCGTCTCCAATGTTTTGTTTGTTCTAAGTTGCAAATGGCCTGTGTATTTTCCTGCACCATGGTTGATGTATATAGATAGCATTTCAAATGTTGTCATTTTGTTAAGAGCTTCATTTTTGGTTTTACTATGGGACTAGCAAAATGTAAGTTTGGAGGTGTGATAAGCACTGAATATTGCATATTCAAGTGCCCTTATGTGCATTAGTTAAGTTTGTTAGTTGATCATATTGTATATATTAGCTTTATTTGTATGTTTTTGTTTATTTTCAGGTTTGTTCCCTAAAGATAGTTAAAAGTGAGGCTTTGATGAGGTTTTGAAGAATCAAAGGATGTCGTTGCTGGGGACCTTCATTTTGGCCAAGCCAGTGATCCATTGAACTCATGTTTATCCTTGTAAAAAGTGCTAAGGAGGATGATCGCGTCATCGGGCCGAGCAAAAATCATTTTAAGAAGTAATGTGGTGCTCTGTAGCCTTACAAGCGCCTGCCATGCACCACGTGCCCCCGCCATATGCCATCTTAACACCCCACGGCAGCCCATTGACACCTCACATGTGCCCGCCCTGTGCTACTGGTGCCCGTCGATCTGCAGACAAAAGGTCGTGGGCTGCTTTATTCCACCTAATGTTATCCCCTTGATTCAAGGGATTGCTCTGCACTTCTCTAGGAGTTTTGGACCACAAAAATGGAGTTGTTGGAAGGCTATGGTTGCTTATTAAAGGCTTAATACAATGTAATAAACATATCTCTTACGGCAAGGCTATTTCTAGTGAGATGAATATTGTGTTCTTATGGGTTGTGTGTGTTTTGTGGCTCCTAGGTGCAAAAATGGAGGGTAAGATCACCTCTACTCCTTCATCCTTTGTTTCTATGGGTAACTAACTCCCTTTCTAGGGAGGTGATGAAGCATTTCCTTATAAGCATGCCTTAGTTTTGGTTTATTTTGGGGAATGAAATATGTATTGGCCAAGTTTCATAATCTAGAGCTATACACATGCTGGAATGAATATTAATGTTTATAAATGATCATTTGGATTTTATTTTCTTCTCTTAGATTGTTTTCTCTCATGATCATATGGCTTGTATTTTTATAGTGACAATGAAAATGAGATTGTGAAATGGTTTTAATGGCATGTTATGTAAGAAGTTTGATAGTCCATAGCTTAGGGCCTTCCTTTGATGACTATTCTTGGTTCTTAACTTCATGTGCTTTTATAATTTTATTGAGGGTTTGATAATCTCTAGCTTAGTGAGCATGTCTAAGGCTACACCCTAGTTTAAGTAGTTCAAGCATATAAAACTTTGATATATTATTCTTGTCTATTGATTTCATGAATTTCTTGAAGATAATATAGCAATTTTGTGTTGTTACATATCATAGTCATATATAGATGTTGTTTCCCCAAATTAATCATAATCTAGCATGTTCATATGGTAGGTAGTGGATTCACTTCCCTTGTCCTCTCTACATAAGTTTGTTTCCTCTTAATTTCCTTCAATTTATTGTTTTATGCAATCTTTAATTCCAAGTACCAAGTGACAAACTAAATAAAACTCTACACCTCCTTCATCAAACTAAAAGTGATTTTATAATCTTGGTTGCCATAACCTAGCAATCCCTATGGGTCGACTTACCCCTACGATAGCCCTATTTTACAATGATTAATGCTATTGCAAGGGTTGATTATAATTGAGACCGACCAGTGTATAGTGGGAATGCAAGTGCAAGTGGGATAGTGAAGGAAATAGGGAGAGAGGGATAAGGGTGGTCCTGAAAAATATGGGCAGCACTCTCTCACTGAAGTCACTAGGATGCACCTAATAACGGAGTCAATCATCAATAGATACATCAATATAAGATCGAAACATCCAAAATATCATGAATAATAAAAAATAAAAATAAAAATAAAAATAAAAATACAGTATAAGGTACATCACAGCAATCGGGCCAACAAACTGGCCGCAAAAATGGAATAAGAGTATCACAGTATCAGTCTAAAAACATAGGAAAATATATGAGATAAAGAGAGAGAGAGGTCAGGCAGATGAAGATGGTCTGGTGGGGCGTAAACCCTGGATATATCTAAAAATGTGTCTAGCACTGTCGTGAAATTTGTGTGGAAAGTGGTCACCTCTGCTCTAAAGGAGAGAACTGCATCCTCTAATGTCCGGATACACTCCCCTAAGCTATTTTTCTGAGCCTGAGTGTCAAAAATGACTGGGTCATCCCGACGGTGTAATTTGGAGTCATTAGAAGACTGATACTCTTCTTGGCTCTGGGAATGATGACTCTGCTCCGGAGAGTGATGTGGTGACCCCACTGAAGGCTCCTACACCAAATCAAAATCCATGTAAGCTCTCTTTGCCACCTGTGCTACCTCTACCTCTACCTCTGCTACTTCTACTGCCTCCTCCTCCTCTGCTACCGCATCCTCTACCACCTGGGCTGCCTTTACCTCCAGACTCTTAATAAGAGCATTATAGCTCTTATTCCAGTCCTTTTTCCTGTAGTGGCAAGCCCCAGTTTTAATGTCCTCATTCGGGTCAAATGGATAGTGCTGGTCCCGAAAGAGCTGTATAATCAAATAGGCATATGGGAAGAACTTTGGTCGCTTTGGGTTACTCTTGTTGATGAAATCGATATACAGATTCATCTTGACACTCCAGTATAGTGTAGGAATTGAAAACGAATGCCCTGTATAGATGGCATATAAAGCTGGATGGAAATTTGCCTGCCGCTAGATTTTGTGCCCAGCCATATATACATTTCGGAATAAAATCGAATCAAAGAACCATATGCTGTTAAGCAAGTAAGTCTGTTTGGCATAAGTGTCGGCAGCAGTAATGGTGCCATGAAGAGCTGTGGCTATATTTGCAAATGACGGCCGCTGCAAAATCGGGTAATCAATGCCCAGAGGGAAGATATGTAGGCATTAAGATACTATCGATAGTGATGTGGATAAGATGCCTGTCAATGGTAGTCCGTAGCTCAGACAGGTTACTCGAAGCTGGCCTGATGTTCTAGTAAAACAGCCGAACAAGTCTCTGGTAGACTGCGTTGGTCACTGGGGCCAAGATGGGAGAAAGATGTTGGTGGTAGATCTCGTCATACAACTACTTGGTCGTGACCGACCGTGCAAAGAATTCCTCATCAAATATAGCTCATGCGCCACTAAAAGGCACATAAACTTCTAAGCCACCCTGTCTCGGACTATGCCAGGCTGTGCCCGTGGTAGCACGAGAGCAGGTGAAGGAGGTGGTGTGGGCTCACCCTCCTAAGATGAAGAAGAAGAAGAGGAAGGATGCTCGGGCTGAGTAGGAGCTATCTCTGCAGGCTCCTCTATCCACTGCCTCACCCGACGGTCATAAGTCCGGTTAGCTGTAGTCTTGAACGTAGTCATGACCTGCAAAAAAAAAGAACACTTGCAATTATAGTCAGTAACAAGAAATAGTATATAAGATGCAGGAATGAAAGCACCAAAAGATAGAAACATGCTTATTAAATCAATATAGACAACACAGAATAGAACACATAAACCTATCTATGCAAGTGGTAATGCAAGCCAAGTATAAACAGTGAATGATCAAAAAGTGTGAAACATGCTAGACAAGATAAGAACAGAATGCAACCAATGTGGAAAACATAGGCATTGGGAAATATATGATAGCATGAAATACAATAGAGGGTATAGGAGTATCAATATGCAAATTAGTGCAGTTCGAATGATCATGGAAAAATGTGATCGATCCATGTTGGATCGATCATCACATACATTGGATCGATCGCGCCCTTAGTCGATTAAGGCACTGGTGTGATCGATTGAACCTGCTGAGAAATAAAAAGTCACCCCCATTCAAAACGTGGAAGACATGGAGCAAATCCCAGTGGTCACTTCAAGGCTCGTGACCCCCTATATACCTTAACAATACATAAATGGTCACTTAAAACTGCACGTGACCCCCGTACCAACTTCAGAAATAAAAATTATATATACACATATATACATATATAGATACATGCTTACAATTCCAAAAAATGGAAAGAAAATCAACATGGAAAGCATGGAATCTAAGCATGGCAACAAGAGAACACATGAATCAACATAAAAATTAAAAAGGAAGCTTGAACTTACTGAAATCCGAGAAGAGAGATGAAGAGAGATGAGATTGGAGATGGTGGACTTAGAACTTGGAGATGTCAGAATCTCGCTGGAGATGGGGAAGATGAGTGGAGAGCTTCGGGGGAGAGAGAATGGCTTTGGATCGATGAAGTAAACGATCCAAATAACCCTTGGGTCTTTTTAAAAAAAAAACTGTTCCTGACATGTGTGATCGATCACATGGCTCATCAGATCGATCTAACCTGGATCGATCATGAAGGTGCTCAGATCGATCGAACCTACAAAATAACAAAATATTTTTGGAATTTTTTTTAAAATTTTAAAATTTAAAATCTTTTTGGATTAAATTTTTTTTTTTTAATTGAAATTTGAAAATTTGAAAAGTCAAAGTCAAAAGAAAGTCAACAGAAAATTCTGAACGATCGGAGAATGATCAATCGAGACTCGATCGATCCAAGACTTGAAAACCTACAAACATATTCGAATGATAGACTAAGATCGATCGAAGGGATAACTGGATCGATCGAGGGAACATGGAATGATCAGAGAAAAAGTTCTAACGGTGGACAGAGCGATGAAATATGCAGAGAAAGTTTGAACGATAGAACAGAAAGATGAAAATATGCAGAGATGATCTTCAATCGATCGAATATCTCCTGTGATCGATCAAAAAGGCACTAAATGCCTAATTTGGAGATGAAAGAGCATGTATTTCCCATCAAAGTCTCAAACAACAGATAAAATCCCAGATTGTATCTAGACAACACAAGAAAGGAAAATAAAATAGAAATGAGGAAGGAATAGGGTTGGAAACCTTACAAAGCACTAGTGTTTAACGTCTCTAGCAAGACGTTAGGCTCTTTTAGCCTAGATCAAAGATTTTCGTATTCATCCCCTCCTTAATGGGGTGAATGGAATTTTGAACCCCACCCAAGAAACTATTCCCTAAAGAACTTATTGGACTTGGTTCAAATGAAATTGATGGTCCTTGGTCAACAACATCTTTGGGCTTCCATGCCCTTTTAACACTTGACTTGAAAACACTTTCTTTTGAAACCTTTTTGGAAAGCAAAATATTTGATTGTTCAATATCAAGCAAAGACTCATTTTTGTCATTTTCAAAACATTCTTCAACAACACACACATCTTCATGTTTGTCCATGGAGTTGGGGGCTAGATTGAAAATATTCAACTTCACCTTCATATGTCCAAATGAAATCTTCATTATCCCCGTCCTACAATTAATGTTGGCATTAGCGGTTGCCAAAAATGGACGGCCAAGGATAACGGTAATTTAGCTCTTGAGATTTAGGACCGATTCCGTGTCAATGACAACGAAATCAACCAGGATGAAGAACTTATTAATTTTAATCAATACATCTTCAATGATACCCCGGGACTTTTTAATGGATCAGTCGGCTAGTTGTAAAACTATCGACGTCGGTTTTAAATCACCTAAGCCCACTTGAACTTAGACTGAATATGGAAGAAGATTCATGTAACGACCCGGTCATTTTCTTTCCTTTCATTTTATCAGATTTTACGGATATTTTTTTTCCATTGTTTTTCCTTTTCTGAGTTTGGTTTTTCGTCTCTTGGTGTCATCTCGAGTTCTCGGGAATGGTTTCCAAGACTCTTTCCTTTGGATTGACAACTTTCTTGTGAGGACCGAGTCATTTCCTCTTTTTCAATTTTCGGTACTATTCACCTTTCGTCTTTTTCTCGGTTGTCACTTTGTTGGCATAACCCTACTTTTTGTGTTTGGATTTGATTCCAGTTTTGCATGCATCCACAATATTTAAATTCCATGCTATGTGTATTTTCACTTTTGTAGAAAATCATGCTAAGTGTTTACTTTTCTTTTAAAGGGTATAAGTGTATAACTTTTTTATAATTTTCTAAACTTTTGGGGTTTTTGTGTAATTACTGTAAAGTAATTATTTTTTGTCTTAGGGACCATTTTGTAATTTAATTTGGAAGATATTTTCAAAAAGGACCTTTTGCAATTTCTAGAAAGTGTGACAAGTGTCACACTCTCATTGGTCCACTTGTTGACATGTGTGTGGAAACACTTTGAGGCCTTGGATGAGTACATGTGGAGGGTGGAGATTTAATCACTTATTGGCCTAGGATTGGTGCACTTGTTGGCTTGGATGGTTAACAAGCGTATGTTTGAGATTAAGCCGAGGATGGAGCCTTGGATTTGTGACAAGTGTAGGCTCACAATTTAGTCTTGCAAATTACTTTTGGGACACTTTGGGATTATGGTTTTAAGGAGGGGTTTTTGTGCAATTGACCATAGTTGTGTGTGTTGACCATGGTGTAGGAACACATAGTGAGTGGAGGATTTCTATTTCCTCCACTCACCCATTTTTCACCTTATGTCATTTCTTTCTCATCACAAACCCTAGCCTCCATGGATGGAGCTTGAAACCCTTGGCCTTGACCTTGATTTTTGATGGCCTTCCACTCACCTTAGACTATGAAGCTTGGAACACTTTTTGTTCTCCTCATCCTCCTCTTTATAAACCTAGAAGTGTTTGCCATTTTGTGTTGATTTTGCCTTCGATTCTAGAAAGACACTTCTCTAGTGAGGTAGGGGATGTTATAGGTTTATATGTTTGTTATCTTGTATATTTTTGATGCTTATATGACTTGTATGCTTGTGTTGTCTTAATTTGAGAAATTATGATTAATGGTAGGTTGCTTATAACTCACTTTTGACTTGGTATATGGTATGGCCATGACTTGATCTTTGTTGTATGTTAATTTAGAATGATTTGAATAGGTTTTCAAATCTAGAGATTTAATGAATTTAATTTGATTTAAATTCTAGTATATTATGTATTGCTTGTATCCCATTTTGGACTTGATATATGGAATGACTATGACTTAGTGCTTGTTATATATTTATTTGGAATCATTTGAGTGACTTTTGAAAATTAGAGATTTAATACCTTTAGGATTAATTAAATTCTACATGATGGTATCTTGCCCATTTTGCATTTTTGATTTGATATATGTAATGACCATGATATGTCTTTTAACATATATTATTTTGAGGCCATTTGGAAATGAATTAAAATCTAAAGAGTTTAATTATTTTCGTTTAATTAGACTATATCTTATTATTCCATGGATTCAAGCATGTTTTAGAAGTTGCTTCTATGTTAGGATTATGGACTTAAACTTGTTGTATATTCACGTGGTTATGTTTGGAGCATTGAGTAACATTATTGTTATATTTATATTCATAAGATCATGTTTTCTTTATGGAATATATTGTTGTCTTGTGTAATAAGTTGCACACTTTATTTTTGACATCTTCCATGCCATAATAGTGGTGGACTTAGGGAATGTATTGTATGTGTTTATAAATTTGGTTGTGCGTGGTTGATAGTTGATTATCTTGTATATACATGTTGATATATATGTTGTTGCACAACTTGTTGATTTTGGAAACTTGGGGATGTCATTATTTGGCTATGACTAGGACGTGGTTCTAGTACGGGGAATAGTCCCTCTATGTAGTCTAGTGCGCACATAGGGCAGTTACCCGTGGGATAGTAACCCTAAAGTAACTTCGGTGTCGGTCTGATCTTGCGTGATGTCCAAGTATCCTCCTTGTTTGATTTCACATTTGAATTCCAAGTTGATAACTAGATGATGTTGTAACTTGTTGTTCCACATTTGATTTTCCATCTTAAGTTTCAAGATGTTAATTTTGGGAATTCGTGCTTTATGCATTGTATTGGATGTTCCAATGTTGGTTAAGTTGCATTGATATCGTGATTTGTGTTTTTATGTTCAAATGTAGCTTAGGAATGATTTTATAGACTCATTTGGAACATAGATGCTAGGTGGCATGAACAATCTTAGTTGATTTGTATTTTAGATTTCAAGTTGATGGCTTTGAGAATCTATGTCTTTTTGCCTTGTATAGCATGCTCTATGTTGTTTGAATTGCATGGACGGTGTGAATTATGCTATAAATGATCTAGGGTAGCTTAGGATGCTCCCCGAGTCTCACCCTTAACATGGACGTTATGTGGCATGAGCCCTTTAACATGTTTCACCTTAAGGTGATAAAATTGTAAAAAGTTAGGTCGATGCATGTTCATTTTCTACGAGTAGCTTTATGTTACTCATCCATGTAGTGGAGACATTTTTCAGGTACAGGAATCAAGGTTCGACATTCTCATTACGCTTGGATGATTCTAGACTTGAAGATTTTTAACTCTTGTAAAGGTTGGCTTGGAATGCCACTTATAGTCTTTTATGTCAAAATGTATATATTTGATTCCATATATGTAATGTGTACATGAGTACACTCTTTACAATATATTTGACATGTAGGAGAAGAGGCCAGAGGCCAATGACATGTATTTCGTATACTATGTAATTTTTGACTTCATGGAATATTATGAAAATGTTGATGATTATTGAGTTTTTGTTTCACCATGTTTGCATTGGGTGAGGAAATTCCATTTTGATTCTTTGGTAGGATCTCATTAGTCGTGTATGAAGTGTGGTCAAGGGCCAAACGGTCATTTGAAGTCACTTGTTGATTTTTAATTTAAAAAATTTCCATTTCAAGTTCATTTTCGCCTTTTTGGCTGTTGGGGGGTCGAATTTTGACTCGGCCATTTTCGGGAGCCATGGACCATTCCCACACGCTCAAAATCACTTATTACGTGTGCGTGCATATTCGTTTCAGCTTAGAAGTGCATTACGTGCGCGTGTATGCTTGGTGCAAAGTTGCATTTTCGCCGTTTTGAGCCTAAACTGATCTAAGTGTATTTTGGGGATTTTCTTTGGGAAATAAATTCCTTTATCAACTCCATCACATAGAAAATGTGATTTTAGGGTGAGTTTCCTTTTCGTGTTTTTCCGAAAAATGTCATCTAGACCTTGAAAACTTCGTCGCAAGTTCATTTTGCTGCTAAAAGTACTGTTCCTACAATTTTTGAGGTTCCAGACCACCCCTCTACCTCACTTGGTGGGCCCCCGCAGTGTTTTGGTGGTCACCTGCAAGAATCTGCCAAGTTTGGCGGGCCCCCGCGGGTCTTTGGCGGTCGCTCGCGAACACTATTCCTGCTCCAGACAATTTTTTTCAACGGGCCATATCTCACTCGTTTTAACTCCGAATTGGTCCGTTCTTGAGTTTAAATTGGCCGCATCGAAATGAGCTTTCCAATGGTACCAATTAGAGATTCATATTCCTCTTGTAACTCAAGATATTCATGTTTTAGTATGGTAGTGTCAGAATTTGGTTCAAACCGGGATAGGCCTTCGACTTCAGAACTTGATATATTTTCTATCCGGACTCCGAATCAAGTGATTCTTGAGTCTAACTTCATTAATTTTTCATTTTACTTCCAATGGTACTAGTTTTAGTTTCAGAACTCTCTCCTAGCTCAAGATATCCTTGTTTTAGTGTGAGGGTGTTGGATTTGCTTTGAACCAGGATAGGGTGCATCTGGGATTTCACTTCCTTTGGCCTTGGTACTTCATGTGAAGTTACCAAAGGATGTTTTAGATCTAATTTGACTTGTTGAAAGTTAAATTCCTTATTCTTGGCGTAAAATGACCATTTTAGCCCTGGCTCTTCTCTTGTAGGATTTTGATGCCCTTCTCAACATTTTGTTTCCATTGAGTCTCGAAACTCTTTGAGAGTCCATTCTTGTGCCCTAGGGATGACGTACATATCTAAGGACTTGTCTTTGTCTTGCTTCCGCACTTTATTCATTTGAATTCCGTGACTTTATAGGGAGTCATCGTGGTGTGTAGGGATGACGTACATCTCTTGAGGCCGTTTTGCTTCTTTTACTTCTGCGTCTTGGATCTGGTTTGGGTC
Organism: Cornus florida; assembly: GCF_030987335.1. Lineage (NCBI taxonomy): Eukaryota > Viridiplantae > Streptophyta > Magnoliopsida > Cornales > Cornaceae > Cornus > Cornus florida. Next base: position 50,313,127 of record NW_026775574.1, on the reverse strand, counting down.
ATCACAAGACACACTGGGTTGAAAAATCCAGGGTCGTCATAGGTGGTATCAGAGCTCCTAGGTTTGAATATCTTGGACGACGAGTTTTGGGTGCATATCATGCTATGTTGCCATGCTCCATGTTCTTACATGCTTCATGATAACATGTTTATATGGTTATGTGCTTATGTGGTATATGTAGTATGACATTTGTTTAAGTATGATTTTATTCTAATGTAAGGAGCATGACATGTGATGTGTGCTAGATTAGAATTGTATATGCATAACTGTGTTGCATATTCGGCATGACACGGGATTGGTCATTGAGGTACGAGTTGAGGTTGATGGTGTTTGTAGTCACAGTCTCGTGCTAGTGTAGGTTGTTGTAGCATTGGTTTTGAGGTAGGTGGTGAGTCACCTTTTGTTTAGGCTCTCCTGAGGTGAGTCATTTGGCGTAGCCATAGTGCTAGATTTGTTGGTTTTGGGCCATGATGAGGTTAGGATCCTTGGTTGTTTGGGATAATTCCTTTGGGATTGCGATTTTCGTGGGCGGATACGTTTGTGGGCGGGTGCATGGCACTGTCATGCTACCGTACTGATCAGTTGATTAACTATACATCAACCTTCGCAATAACAAGAATCATTGTAAAAAAGGGCTATTAGTTGGGTAAGTCGAACCACTGGGACTGCGCTAGTCTATGGCAACCTAAGAGTCTAGATTACTTTTAGAATGATGAGGGGGTATATAGAGTTTTGTTGGTTTGTCACTTAGTCACTAGAATTGAAATGTGCTTAAAGAAATAAATGCAAGGAATTTAAAAGGAAGAAGTCTAGAAAAAGAGGTCTAGGGAAGTGAATTCACCACCAATCCTATAAACATACTAAATTTCTATTAACTTGGGAAACAATTTCACTACATGGCAATGATATGTAGCAATACTAGATTGCTACATTATCCTCAAGAAAATCATAGGATCAAGATTTAAGTATAATCCCTCAAAGAGCCACATACTAGAACTACGTAGATTAGGGTGTAGCCATAACATGCTCACTAAGCTAGGGACCATCAAACCCCTCAATCACTATGGTAATAGCACATGAAGTCAAGATACAAGATTAATCCATCAAAAGGAAGGCTTAAGCTATGGATTAACAAATTTCTCATACAACATGCCTTTAAACCCATTTCACAATTTCATTTCCATTCTCACTATGAAGATGCAAGTTATATAATCATGAGAGGATAAAATCTAAGACAAGATAATGAACTCAACATGATCATTTATAGGCATTGAAATCCATTACAACAAGTGTAAGTGCTCTAAATTATGAAACTACCATGTACATGAATCATTCCCCAAATTAGATGAAATTAAAGCATGCTTACAAGAGAGAGCTTCATCACCTCCCTAGATGGAGGTTTAGTTATCCATGGATACAAAAATGGAAGAAGGAAGCTTAGAAGAATAAGCCATTTTTGAGCACCCTTCCTTTGGCTTCAAGAACACACCCTCCTTGCTCTCTTCTCTCCCCTCTATCTTCTAAAAAAAAAAAGCTTAATGAAATTGTGGCCTTCCTCCCTTATCTTCTAGAGATAAGCCTCTAAAAGCCCCCACCAACCAACATCTCCAACCAACCATTAAAGAGGGAAATTAGAATTGAGGAACCCAAGATGCAAGTGGCTAAAAATGGGCCATTTCCGGATGCAATTCTGCCCTAATTTCAAGCACTCGAAATAAGGGCTCGAGCACTCGAAATTGGAGCAGAATGCACCTTGCTCCGCCCGGACCTACTTTGATGAAATGGCCATAACTTTGCGTTCCAAACTCCGAATGACAAACCGTTTGAATATTTCAGGAGATAATTCAGAGAGTTAAATACTTCATGTTTTGGTGGAGATCCAATTCTCAAGGATTGTTGGTCGAAAATGAAGATCAAGGCAGAATTTCATTGCTGCCAGGCAGTTCTGCGCACCTCTGGTAAGAAGATCATAACTCTCTGCTCCGAACTCCGAATGATAAACTGCTTGAATATTTGGGAAGCTGATTCAGATCTCTAAATCTTTCATGTTATGATGGAAGTCCAGTTCCTGAGCTTTCAAGGTCAAAATGGCGAGCAAAGTTCAGGATCCACTGCTGCCAGAAATTCAGCCTTGTGCCTTTTGATGGCCAAAACTCCACAAAGCCTTGATTTTGCTCCTTTTTTGGCAAATGGACCTGAAAATATATACATACACACAAATGAAGATAATCTACTAAAATAATCAAACGATGGACTTAACTAATGCAATTTAAGGCGCTTAAATATACAATATTCGGTGCTTATCACACCCCTAAACTTACATTTTGCTAGTCCCTTAGCAAAACCAAAATGGAAAACTCAATGGAATGACAACAAATCTCCTCTTTCGTGAGAGCGACGGTTGCATTTAGCAAATGCAACAAGCCTTTTAAACCCCTAGGCATCCCTAGAGGACGAGTGAAGTCTCATGAGGGTTTAACAGAAATGATACCCTTAAACATCAACATGGTGCGTGAAGATGCACGAAGCTCATTTGAAAACTTAGAATATAGAGAACACTGGAGATGGAATCATTATGAAGACTACCTTGTGTATATGAAGCATTGATAGAACAAAATGGTTATTCAAGTTTCAACTTTTATGCATTAGCATCATAGTCTATATAAATACTTCAATTGTCATATCTATAATAGAAATCATCTCAAGCTTCAGTGAAAGTGGATTGGATTCTCAGCATGCGGCTTTTACTTTCTTTTCTAATTCTAAGGCACAAGTTTTCAAATCATTGAATTCCCTTTTAAATGAAGACCCTAAGGCATGAATTTATTACAGAACAAAGCCGACAATTTATTGTAACTCAGAAGTGAAACATAGAATGGTTGTGCAATGCTGAAATCCTTTAAGCTTTCTAACCAACCTATGTAGCAAGCGTTAGGCCAACAACTCCCAAACCAGATGGCTTTAGGGTGTTAAGTGTAGAGACACTCCAAAGGGCTTAATAGCTCAAGTTGGAAAGGCTACGAACTCTAGCGAACCATGTTTATTACAATTTTTTTGAATGACCGTGCGATGTTTAAGTCCTTTAAGCTTTCTAACCAACCCTTGTAGCAAGCGCTAGGCCAACAACTCCCAAACCAGACGGCTTTAGGGTGCTAAGTGTAGAGACACTCCTAGGGCTTAATAGCTCGAGTTGGAAAGGCTACGAACGTCAACTGGTCATTATTTTCTTTCTTTCTTAGTTTTTTTATTTTTTTATTTTTTTATTTTTTTATTTTTTATTATTAGATACATGCCAAAGGTATCCATCTATCAAGTTCATCAAATCAGATTAACTAGGCCAAGGTCAAGGTCAATCAAGTTGCATGCCTCACAGTTAAGTTTCCAATGTGCATCTGTGCATTGTGAAGCATGGAAGAGAATGATACTTGAAGATAATCTAATTGAAGCATTTATACAAACCTTTTTGAATCCATATGTTCATTTCAGATTTTTCTCAATTCAAAACTATCATTTACCTCTATACACAAAGTATTCAACACATGCTTTAATCTCCAACAAATTCCAAAATTCCAAAATCATTGCTTTCATTTTTTTTTTTTTTTTAAATTTTCAGTTTTATACAAATCGATTTGAACAAAATAGCAAATGCAAATACTCTACAATATACAATACCGTACACTATACCCCCAAACTTGAATGTCACATTGTCCTCAATGTGAGAAGACAAGTAAATGAAAATAAGAACAGAGAGGGTTAAAGAACAATAATACCAAGTGGAGTGACGAAGGCGAAGATGGTCAGCTATGTGAGTGCGCAACTGCGTCCCCCAAACTTGGACAGGAAAACCTAACAAAACACAACTAATGTACACAGGTAAAAGCATAGGCTTTTAAGAAAAATCATAACAGAAAAAAAAAAAAAAAAAAAAATACAAACATGAATGTTATTGAAAGAGAGAAATCTATACAAAAACACAAATTGGCATACATTAGGCAGAAATTTAAAATAGAAAACAAAATAATGCCAAAAGCCATGCATTTAGAGAGATGAACACAAAATGAGCACAACAAAATGAGAAGATGGGTTGAGGATGGATGCCGAGAAGAGAAGAGTGGATGGGGGGGTGTGTGTGATGGTGTTGGGATGGTTGTAGGGTTGCTTGGGTTGCTTGGGTTGCATGGAAGGAAGTTGGGTTTAGGATCATGAATGGGTAGTAGCCGAGATTGGGTGGTGTGGAAATGGAGCAGCTGCGAGCACTCGAAGCTTGGCTTCGAGTGCTTGAAAATTTTGCAGAGAAATGGTGTTAGGTTCGGTTAAGGTTGCATGGTGAAGTGGGTTGAAGGAGGGAGATAGGAGTGGATGCCGAGAGGGTAGGGTGTTGTGAGGTTGGTTGATGCTTGGTTTGTATGGTTGAGGTGGTTTATGATTGGTAGGTTGATGGAGCTTGAAGTTTGTGGTAGCCGAGATTGGTTTGTGGTGGCCCCTGCATGGTCACATGCATGCATGGTGTGTGGTTAGGTTCGGGTTGGTATTTCGAGCACTAGAAATGTGGCTTCGAGTGCTCCAAAAACAAGCAGAAGTGAGCACTTGAAGTTTTGAGCATGCTGAATTTTTGGAGTGGAGGCTCGAGCACTCGAAATACATGGTTCTAGTGCTCGAGAAACAAACAGAGAAGTGCCCAAATTTGGATGAGGAAATTCGAAATGGCACATGAAATTTTAGAGCACTTTAAATGGAAGCTAGAGTGCTCGAAATGAAGGCAGTGTCCTCGGCAAGGTGGTGTGGTAATTTAAAGCAATCTGAATGGGATTTAGAGTGCTCCAAAATTGGGCAGTGAGCTTGGGATGAGATTGGTTCACAATTGGAGCACTCTAAAATGGAATTAGAGTGCTCGAAATACAAGCAGTAGCCTCGGAATGATGGTGAGGAAGTTTTAGAACAATCTTAGGCAACATAGCAACATTGAAGTTGAATTTTTGGATGAATTCCCTGGGAAGAAATGAAACTTGGCAACATGATTCCCAAACAATGCTTGGATGCAATTTGCATGCCATTCCCATGCATGGACAAATGCATGGATGGAAAATTTTTAAACTTAGCATGGATGGAAAATTTGCCAAGCTCTAAGCTTCAATGCAATGCATGGAAAAATTTGAAAATTTTTCAGACTGAGCAATTTTTCTCCAATGCTTGGATGAATTTAGGAGAAAAAAAAAAAAAATTTGAAATTGCACATCATCTCAAATGCGTGGAAAATTTTTTAAAACTTTGCAACTCTATTTTAATTCAATGCATGGAAAATTTTAAACTTTGCACTTCATCTCAAATGCAGGGATGGAATTTGGTCTATTCAAATGCATGGATGAATGTAGGAAAATTTTTAAACCTTTGCAACATCACACAATGCATGAATTAAATTGCTGAAATTTTATTTTTTATTTTTTTAAAACTTTGCAAATTCATTCCAATGTAATGCATGGATGGAAAATGTTGAAAACTTTTCAACTTCTTTCTAATGCATGGACAATTCTTAAACTTTTGAACTTCAATCCATTCTAATGCAAGGAGGGAAAATTGTCAAACTCTACACTTCATTGCAATGCATGGAAAATTTAGAAAATTTTTCAAATTGTGCAAATTTTTTTTTTTTTTTTTTTTTCAATGAGTGCATGGATGATTTCAAGAAGATTTCCCAACTTTTGAAACCTCACACAATGCATGAATGATTTTGAGAAAATTTTCAAGCTTTGGAACATCTCTTCAATGCATGAATGAGATTAAGAACATTTCAACAATGCATTGAAGATGAGAGGTTATGCATGTGACTGCCATGTCGAAAGTCCGAGAAAATTGCCTGATAAAGCCGGAAACTTCCGGGAATGAAAACAAGAGTTGAGAAGGTCTAAGAAGCCGGTCTAAAACTGTGGAACACAACTGAAGAGCATTCCAAAAAAATCAAATTTTTGGCTTTTCGAAACCATTTCCTAGAAAATTTCAAGGCTCAGGCAATTGAAAGGAGGGAAGCTTGGAAATTGAAAGAATTGCTTCCCATGAGTGCTAAATTTAGCGTCGATAGCTAGACGCACCGAGATCAGGTTAGTCCTCATCACCCTATGCCATGTATCTCAAGAGATTCAAGCTTCCCCAAATAAGAAAGTTCTTTTGGAAGCGGAAGAAAAAGAGCTTGAAGACAAAAGTTGGAAAGAGGTAATGGAAAGACCTCTATCCACTCTTCATCCTCAATGAAGAATTTTGGACTATGGGGCTGATTTGGATTATAGGAAGATGGAGTAGGTGAGAGTGCACCTAGCAAAGGCTTTTGAAGGGTCATATTGAGCACGGGAATGCTCGACAACTTATCCTTCAAAATTTCAACATCCTCCTCACACTTATCCGGCGGTTCAGGCTCAACAACTTGAGACAACTCAAGTGAGGGAATGGGATGAGATGCAAGCTCCCAAGAAAGAGATATCTTTGATGTTAACCAAGGAAGAGAATGAATAGGTGGAGGAATATTAAGCAAAGAATTCACCTCCGAAATGGAATTGTTAACATTAAAATCCTCACAATTGAAATGAGCCAAACAAGCTTTTAGAGGATCCTCCATTGAAGGAGGTGCATCAAGCAAAGGATTATTTAGGGGTTGTTCTGGAGTTTTAAAGGATGCAATCTCATTATCTTTTTCCTCATTTTTAACCACAAATTCTTCCATTTTATGAATGGCAACAATTTGATTTTCAACCACCATTTCATCATTTTCATATGTGATGACCACTTGATCATTCTCATGATGAAAGTTACTAGGAGTAATCTCATCATTCATAGAATTTTCTTTTGGATTGGCCACAAGTTCAATGGAAAATTCTTCTTCATTTCCATGATTTAGAGCATCAACCATTTGTTGAATTTAGGCTATTTGGTCATCTAACTCTACTCTAGATTGGGAATGAGAATGAGTAGTGGATTGCATGCCAACAATGTCATCCAACATTTGCTTATTGGTCTCTATCATTTGCGTGTGGAAAGACTCCATCATTTGTTCATTGGCAGCAATAAATTCATCCAATGAAGACGGTGAACAAGGAGAAGAGGGCAGGAAAGAATGATCATTGGGTTGAAAAGGTTGCATATGAGATTATGGGGTTGAATTTCCTATGTCATGCCACAAGAAGTTTTGTTGGTCTCCCCAACCCGAGTTATAACCATTGAAGTATGGATCACTACCCAGTTCAAAGAAATTTTCATTTGGTTGCTCTAGATAAAAATCCGAGAATTGTCTCGTTGGAAGACAATCTCTTGTATGATGTGTATTACTAGAGCAAAAAGCACAAAACGCATGTGGTGTGTAGAATTGAGTTGGGAGATAATTATTCTCCATCTAGGAGTTAAACATCAACAACACACAACATAATCAACACAACAATTCTTTATCATCAACTCCACATACAATGATATTCCCTTTCTCCTCAATTATCAAGACAAAAATTAAAATGGCCACGACAAGGACCGATGCTTGGAATTGAAAATACACAATTGAAATAGCCTCGACAAGGGCTTGCAATTTAACTACTTCTAAGCTTAACGCATGCACAATATCCACAATTCGAAACTAGAAGGTCAAGAGACTTACCTGGGGTCCTTTAGACTTACAATTTGCTAGCATTCCCCACGGCGAGCTTCGAATTCCTAGAATCTCACTTACAACACAAAAATGGTTAAACCACACAAGAAATATTCACAAAACACAGTATTCACAATCAAACTAAATTTAAACTTAGAACTTTGGTCGCTAAACCGTTTGCAGTCCCCGGCAACGGCGCCAAAAATTGATCGGTTGATCAACTATACATCAACCTTCGCAATAGCACGAATCATTGTAGAATAGGGCTATTGGTCGGGTAAGTCGAACCACTGGGACTGCACTAGTCTATGGCAACCTAAGAGTCTAGATTACTTTTAGAATGATGAGGGGGTATATAGAGTTTTGTTGGTTTATCACTTAGTCACTAGAATTGAAATGTGCTTAAAGAAATAAATGCAAGGAATTTAAGAGGAAGAAGTCTAGAAAAAGAGGTCTAGGGAAGTGAATTCACCACCAATCCTATAAACATACTAAATTTCCATTAACTTGGGAAACAATTTCACTACATGGTAATGATATGTAGCAATACTAGATTGCTACATTATCCTCAAGAAAATCATAGGATCAAGATTTAAGTATAATCCCTCAAAGAGCCACATGCTAGAACTACCAAGATTAGGGTGTAGCCATAACATGCTCACTAAGCTAGGGACCATCAAACCCCTCAATCACTATGGTAATAGCACATGAAGTCAAGATACAAGATTAATCCATCGAAAGGAAGTCTTAAGCTATGGATTAACAAATTTCTCATACAACATGCCTTTAAACCCATTTCACAATTTCATTTCCATTCTCACTATGAAGATGCAAGTTATATAATCATGAGAGGATAAAATCTAAGACAAGATAATGAACTCAACATGATCATTTATAGGCATTGAAATCCATTACAACAAGTGTAAGTGCTCTAAATCATGAAACTACAATGTACATGAATCATTCCCCAAATTAGATGAAATTAAAGCATGCTTACAAGAGAGAGCTTCATCACCTCCCTAGATGGAGGTTTAGTTATCCATGGATACAAAAATGGAAGAACGAAGCTTGGAAGAATAAGCCATTTTTGAGCTCCCTTCCTTTGGCTTCAAGAACACACCCTCCTTGCTCTCTTCTCTCTCCTCTATCTTCTCAAAAAAAAAGCTTAATGAAATTGTGGCCTCCCTCCCTTATCTTCTAGAGATAAGCCTCTAAAAACCCCCACCAACCAACATCTCCAACCAACCATTAAAGAGGGAAATTAGAATTGAGGAACCCAAGATGCAAGTGGCTGAAAATGGGCCATTTCCGGATGCAATTCTGCCCTAATTTCGAGCACTCGAAATAAGGGCTCGAGCACACGAAATTGGAGCAGAATGCTCCATTCTTGCCTTGCTCCGCCTGGACCTACTTTGATGAAATGGCCATAACTTTGTACTCTGAACTCCGAATGATGAACCGTTTGATGATTTAGAGAGCTAATTCAGAGCTTTAAATACTTCATGTTTTGGTGGAGATCCAATTCTCAAGGATGGTTGGTCGAAAATGAAGATCAAGGCAGAATTTCATTGCTGCCAGGCAGTTCTGTGCACCTCTAGTAAGAAGATCATAAATCTCTGCTCCAAACTCCGAATGATGAACCGCTTGAAGATTTGGAAAGCTGATTCATAGCTCTAAATCTTTCATGTTATGATGGAATTCTAGTTCTTGAGTTTTCAAGGCCAAAATGGCGAGCAAAGTTCAGGATCCACTGCTGCCAGAAATTCAGCCTTGTGCCTTTTGATGGCCAAAACTCCACAAAGCCTTGATTTTGCTCCTTTTTTGGCAAATGGACCTGAAAATATATACATACACACAAATGAAGATAATCTACTAAAATAATCAAACAATGGACTTAACTAATGCAATTTAGGGCACTTAAATATACAATATTCGGCGCTTATCACGTACTGGCTAGCTACAAGTGCAGTTCAGATGGAATCAGTGTTGGTTTTGTTGTGATAGGCGTTGTCCTTTTGAATGATGATGATGATGTTTATTTTGGAGATCAGTCGTAGTGATTAATTTGGTTATTGTTGGTATGGCTATAGTTGCCCTTTTCTTTGAGTTCTCCTTGTGTGATGATGCTTTTGGGATCGAGTTGATTGATCGATGTTTTGGGTTAGTGAGAGCATTGTACTATTAGTGTCACTTGTAGTGTCACTTTTAGATTCGGAGTTGGATTGTAGGAGTCTTACCATTGTGGTAAAGGCTCACGTTTGTTTTGAGACACGTTATTGTCGCATTGGTTTTTAGAGATAGTTATGGCTAGGAATTGTCCTTCCTTTTACCTAGATACTCTAAGACACGATGTCCATAGGGTTCATTGTTGCATCATTTTATCTTCTGTAATTTTGTTTACTACCATGTTAGTAGTATGATTTATGTTATTGCGAGGCATGAGTAGGTGGAGGTCTATCCACATTTGTCTTCTTGTTGTGTGACATTAGCATGCCTTCTTTATATGCTTAGAGATGCCATGTTGTTATTGTATTTTACTGACATGACTTTGTGCTTATGTGGAGACGTGCTGCATGTGACCTCGATTTCATCTATGTGAGTTGATTTACCTTCTTGGTAGTTGCATTTCCTTGCTATTTGCATGACTTCCATGATTAGTTCTTCCTTTTGTTCCCCTTTCATACTTGTCATGTTGACATTTCTTCTCTTTTTTTGGTTCGAGTAAGGGACTTCACAAGGAGTGAGTCTCTTCTCTTCATTACATTGTACACAGCCTTGGGGTTTGCTAGTCCGTGGGGATCACCATTGTTGTCATGAGTTCTTGGTGAGGATTTGGTTGATTTTGGTTGACTTACTTCCATGTAGGGGGGGAAGTTTTTGACCTTGCGTCTTTCGTTTCAGAGACAGAGTTATGGTGTTGTCCTTCTTAGGACTAGTGGTTCCCTTTGTTCCGTGTCTTCCCTTAGGGAGTTTTTGCCGTGGTCGTTGACGGGTTGTGGTGCTCAAAGTGAATGGATTGGTGAGAGATCATTTTCAGGGACTTGTGTCCATATCATTGAGGATTTGTTTGATTCGTGAGATGAGCTCGATGCTCTTTTGAGTATGTCTTTTGGAGACTTGTTTCAATTTTGGAAATCTTGATGTGGTTAACTCTTAAGAGGAGTTTTGAAGGATCGTTGTTGGATATGGCTTGTTTATGGAGTCGTCTCATCCTAGTTGTGACTAGGTATAGTTTTGAGGAATCGTAGTTCCAGTGGTTGTTTATGGATCGATGGAAAATTGAGGAATTTTGATTTAGCTTGGTGTTGCCAAGCACGGTTTTGAGAGATTCATTTTGTGACCTTGGTTGTCAGGATTTTGATGTATGTGCCATTTAGTGGACTTGTATTTTGAGGATTTAGTTATCCATGATAGGGATGTGGATCTGATGTTTGATCGTGGTGATTGGTCTTGTAGTTGATCTATTTCAAGGAGAAATGTAGGACTTCCGATGAAATGTTTTGCGGTGAGGTTCGTTTTGATTTTTGGAGGTTTTGATTTGCTTTTCAAGTTTTGGATTCTCGATTGATATTGTTGGTAGTAGCATTTTGAGACGTTAGAGATGTTGGTTTTGCTGTATTGAGGATTTGGGGCCTTAAGCATAATGGTGCCTATGGCATTGTTGTCAGAGTTTGGGATTGGCTAGTATGGTCCGGCCGGACGTCTTTGGACCATATCTCAACTCTCACAAAATGTCTGGCCTCTATGGTGCCTTTGGTATTGATCATTTTTGGCATTGATGTAATTTGTATTGAGAGGTTTCATGGGTAGACCTAATGGGGGCAGGTTATGAATTAGTGCCTTATACTATCATGCTACCATACAAGTTGTGTGTTCTGGGCGAGTCCTAGTTGCCGTCGATGCTACCTTACTGACAAGTAAGTGTGGGTGGGCACTAGGCACTGTCATTGCGATCACACATTTGAGTACGTCGTGGGCGGGTTCTGGTCACTATTCGTATTGCCATGTCGTCTTTGTTCAGTACCCTAATTTGATATGTGGTTATTTTGGAGTCCTTTTTAGTGGATGTTTTTGGATCCGCATGATGGTTCAACAAGAGGGACGATTTCGGTTGTGGTCTTCCATTCCTTTGTTTTACCTTGAGTTCTGTGTGTGACCTTTGACTTGTCGTGTGGCCGTGAGGTCACTTTTCTTTTGGAGAGGTTTTCCTATTGTGAGCACGTGGGTGCGAATGACATTGGGTTGTATGTTGTCTTTCGGTTTTGGGATTAGTTTTCGTAGCATGTTGTGTGGGATACTCGGAGATGTACATCATAGTTATCCTGGTTTTGCCTTTTGTTTTGTTGGGGCTGGATTTCGGGGACGAAATCCCTTTAAGGTGGGAAGGTTGTAACAACCTGATCATTTTCCTTCCTTTCATTTTCTCAGATTTTACGGATATTTTTTTTCTGTTGTTTTTCCTTTTCTGAGTTTGGTTTTTCATCTCTTGGTGTCGTCTCGAGTGCTCGGGAATGGTTTCCAAGACTCTTTCCTTTGGATTGACAACTTTCTTATGAGGACCGAGTCATTTCCTCATTTTCATTTTTCGGTACTATTCACCTTTCGTCTTTTTCTCGATTGTCACTTTGTTGGCATAACCTTACTTTTCGTGTTCGGATTTGATTCCGGTCTTGCATGCATCCACGATATTTAAATTCCATGCTATGTGTATTTTCACTTTTATAGAAAAGCATGCTAAGTGTTTACTTTTCTTGTAAAGGGTATAAGTGCATAACCTTTCTATAATTTTCTAAACTTTTGGCATTTTTGTGTAATTACTGTAAAGTAATTATTTTTCGTCTTAAGGACCATTTCCTAATTTAATTTGGAAGATATTTTCAAAAAGGACCTTTTTGCAATTTCCAGAAAGTGTGACAAGTGTCACACTCTCATTAGTCCACTTGTTGACATGTGTGTGAAAATACTTTGAGGCCTTGGATGAGGACATGTGAAGGGTGGAGATTTAACCACTTGTTGGCCTAGGATTGGTGCACTTGTTGGCTTAGATGGTTAACAAGTGTAGGTTTGAGATTAAGCCTAGGATGGAGCCTTGGATTTGTGACAAGTGTAGGCTCACAATTTAGTCTTGCAAATTACTTTTGGGACACTTTGGGATTATGGTTTTAAGAAGGGGGCTTTTGTGCAATTGACCATAGTTGTGTGTGTTGACCATGGTGTAGGAACACATAGTGAGTAGAGGATTTCTATTTCCTCCACTCACCCATTTTTCACCTTATGTCATTTCTTTCTCATCACAAACCCTAGCCTTCACAGATGGAGCTTGAAACCCTTGGCTTTGACCTTGATTTTTGATGGCCTTCCACTCACCTTAGACCATGAAGCTTGGAACACTTTTTGTTCTCCTCATCCTCCTCTTCATAACCCTAGAAGGGTTTGCCATTTTGTGTTGATTTTGCCTTGGATTCTAGAGAGACACTTCTATAGTGAGGTAGGGGATGTTATATGGTTATATGTTTATTATCTTGCATGTTTTTGGTGCTTATATGACTTGTATGCTTGTGTTGTATTAATTTGAGAAATTATGATTAATGGTAGGTTGCTTATAACTCAATTTTGACTTGGTATATGGCATGGCCATGACTTGATCTTTGTTGTATGTTAATTTAGAATGATTTGAATAGGTTTTCAAATCTAGAGATTTAATGAATTTAATTTGATTTAAATTCTAGTAAATTATGTATTGCTTGTATCCCATTTTCGACTTGATATATAGTATGACTATGACTTAGTGTTTGTTATATATTTATTTGGAATCATTTTAGTGACTTTTGAAAATTAGAGATTTAATTAATTTAGGATTAATTAAATTCTATATGACAGTATCTTGCCCATTTTGCATTTTTTATTTGATATATGTAATGACCATGATATGTCTTTTAACATATATTATTTTGAGGTCATTCGGAAATGAATTGAAATCTAGAGAGTTTAATTATTTTCATTTAATTAAACTATATCTTATTGTTCTATGGATTCAAGCATGTTTTAGAAGTTGCTTCTATATTAGGATTATGGACTTAAACTTGTTGTATATTTACTTGGTTATGTTTGGAGCATTGACTAACATTATTTTTATATTTATATTCATAAGATCATGTTTTCTTTATGAAATATATTGTAGTCTTGTGTAATAAGTTGCACACTTTATTTTTGACATCTTCCATGCCATAATAGTGGTGGACTTAGAGCATATATTGTATATGTTTACAAATTTGGTTGTGCGTGGTTGATAGGTTATTATCTTGTATATACATGTTGATATATATGTTGTTACACAACTTGTTGATTTTGGAAACTTGGGGATGTTGTTGTTTGGCTACGGCTAGGACGTGGTTCTAGTACGGGGGATTGTCCCTCTATGTAGTCTAGTGCGCACATAGGATAATTACCCGTGGGTTAGTAACCCTAAAGTAACTTTGGTGTCGGTCTGATCCGGCGTGATGTCCAAGTATCCTCCTTGTTTGATTTCGCATTTCAATTCCAAGTTGATAACTAGATGATGTTGTAACTTGTTGTTCCACATTTGATTTTCCATCTTAAGTTTTAAGATGTTAATTTTGGGAATTCGTGCTTTATGCATTGTATTGGATGTTCCAATATTGTTTAAATTGCATCGATATCGTGATTTGTGTTCTTATGTTCAAATGTAGCTTAGGAATGATCTTATAGACTCATTTGGAACATAAATGCTAGGTGGCATGAACCATCTTAGTTGATTCGTATTTTAGATTTCAAGTTGATATCTTTGAGAATCTATGTCTTGTTGCCTTGTATAGCATGCTTCTATGTTGTTTGAATTGCATGGACGGTGTGAATTATGCTAGAAATGATCTAGGGTAGCTTAGGATGCGCCCCGAGTCTCACCCTTAACATAGACGTTAGGTGGCATGAGCTCTTTAACATGTGTCACCTTAAGGTGATAAAATTGTAAAAAGTTAGGTTGATGCATGTTCATTTTCTAGAAGTAGCTTTATATTACTCAACCACGTAGTGGGGACATTTTTCAGGTACAGGAATCAAGGTTCGACATTCTCATTACGCTTGGATGATTCTAGACTTGAAGATTTTTAACTCTTGTAAAGGTTGGCTTGGAATGCCACTTATAGTCTTTTATGTCGAAATGTATATATTTTATTCCATATATGCAATGTGTACATAAGAACACTCTTTATAATGTATTTGACATGTAGGAGAAGTGGCCAGAGGCCAATGACATGTATTTCGTGTACTATGTAATTTTTGACTGCATGGAATATTATGAAAATGTTGATGATTATTGAGTTTTTGTTTCACCATGTTTGCATTGGGTGAGGAAATTCCATTTTGATTCTTTGATAGGATCTCATTAGTCATGTATGAAGTGTGGTCAAGGGCCAAACGGTCATTCGAAGTCACTTGTTGATTTTGGATTTCAAAATTTTCCATTTCAAGTTCATTTTTGCCTTTTTGGCCGTTGGGGGTTTGGATTTTGACTCGGCCATTTTCGGGAGCCACGGACCATTCCCTCACACTAAAAATCATTTGTTACGTGTGCGTGCATATTCGTTTCGGCTTAGAAGTGCATTTGGGGTCAAATGTATGCTTGGTGCAAAGTTGCATTTTCGCCGTTTTGAGCCTAAACTGATCTAAGGGTATTTCAGGGATTTCCTTTGGGAAATAAATTCCATTCTCAACTCCATCACATAGAAAAAGTGATTTTAGGGGGAGTTTCCTTTTCGTGTTTTTCCGAGAAATGTCATCTAGACCTCGAAAACTTCGTTGTAAGTTCATTTTGCTGCTAAAAGCACTGTTCCTACAATTTTTGAGGTTCTAGACCACCCCTCTGCCTCACTTGGTGGGCCCCTGTAGTGTTTTTGTGGGCACCCATGAGAATCTGCCATGTTTGGTGGGCCCCCACGGGTCTTTGGCGTGCGCCCGCGAACATTGTTCCTACTCAAGACAATTTTTTTCAATGGGCCATATCTCACTTGTTTAAACTCCGAATTGGTCCGTTCTTGAGTCTAAATTGACCGCGTGGAAACTAGATTTCCAATGGTACCAATTAGAGCTTCATATTTCTCTTGTAGCTCAAGATATTCAAGTTTTAGTAAGGTGGTGTTAGAATTTGGTTCGAACCGGGATAGGCCTTCGACTTCAGAACTTGATATCTTTTCTATCCGGACTCCGAATCAGGTGATTCTTGAGTCTAAATTCATTAATTTTTCATTTTATTTTGAATGGTACTATTTTTAGTTTTATAACTTTCTCCTAGCTCAAGATATCCTTGTTTTAGTGAGAGGGTGTCAGATTTGCTTTAAACCGGGATATGGTTCATCTAGGATTTCACTTCCTTTGGCCTTGGTACTTCATATGAAGTTACCAAAGGATGTTTTAGATCTAATTTGACTTATTGAAAGTTAAATTCCTTCCTCTTGGGGTAAAATGACCATTTTAGCCCTGGCTCTTCTCTTGTAGGGTTTTGATTCCCTTCTCAACATTTTGTTTCCATTGAGTCTCGAAACTCTTTGAGAGTCCATTCTTGTGCCCTAAGGATGATGTACATCTGTAAGGACTTGTCTTTATTTTGCTTCTGCACTTTATTCATTTGAATTCCATGACTTCATAGGGAGTCATCGTGGTGCCTAGGGATGACGTGCATCTCTTGAGGCCATTTTGCTTCTTTTACTTCCACATCTTTGATCTGGTTTGGGTCATCATAGGACACACTGGGTTGAAAAATTTAGGGTCGTCATAAATCGCACTTTCTCCTAAATCAAGAAGAGCCCGATTGATCACATGATCACCAATAATGCAAGAAGTGGTTGATGAACCGGTGTCTTTGAATTTTGGGAGGGTGTTGTGTTGCAAAATTGAGCTTACTTGCTTGGTTAAGACAACTTTTTTCGGTGCTTGGCTTTTGTTCTTCCTCTTAAGGGTGCAAAGATCTTTCAAAAATTTGGCATAAGTCAGAATTTGTCTAATTGCATCCAAAAGAGGAAGATTGATTTTCACTTGCCTAAACACATCAATTGTCTTATTTGCCTTGCTTTGTTGCTTTTCAAAAGAATTGGATCCTTTTAAGGCATCCGAAAATGGAGCCTTAGGCTCAAAAAATTTTTCACAATCATTTCTTAAATCTTTCTCAACAAAGGGTTCTTTCACATGCAATGAAGGAGGAATAGGATGTGAGACGGGATGGGTGTCAATTTTTGCTTGCACCAGTTCATTCTCTTCATTTTGAACACCAACTTAATTATTAACAACTCTTCCACTTCTCAAAGTGGTCACCCCATTCACATACTCAATTGTGTGACCTTTTGAAGAGGAATTAGTCTCCACAACAAATTATTGCTTGGGTGGTAGATTCAAAGGCATTTTTCCTTTTTCCCTAAGCATTCAAGGTACTAGCTATTTACCTGACTTGGGTTTTTAGCTTTGCAATTGATTGGGAATGAGAATGAAGTAGTTGGGTATTTGCCTCCAAAGTACCCAAAACGGTTAGAACTTTTTCTTCAAATGTGGGACTTCTTGAATTCCCTTGAGAATATGAAGATTGATTTAGAAAATGAGAGTTTGAAAATTGGTTTCCATGTGGTGCTTGGTAAGATAAGCGGTAACCTTGGGAACCTTGGCTTGAAAATCACTCTGGGGAGGGTTTGAGCCTTCCCCTCGGCTTTTCCAAGAGAAGTTTGGATGGTTCCTCCACCTGGCATTATAATGAGTGCCATAGGGATTATTCCCTTGGTTGGCAAAAGCGTCATTCACTTGTTCATGGTGTTCAGTTTGCATATGTCCATGGGGATAATTGGAAGTAGAATATAAAACACTAAAACAAGTCATGTAAGATTCATTGGAAGTATGATGAATATGACTAGAGGAGGAAGACATTTGATTCACCGAATTTCGGTTGATAAAAAATTAATCAAACCTTTGGGATAAAGACTTCACTTCAGCGGCTATATCATTAGAATGGTCAACATGATACAAGCCGACGTTCTTCCTCCCACCTAGATTTTTACCATTTTTAGATGATAAAGATCTATGTATTGAATTCTCACTCATGCTCTCATATAGAAGCCATACATCATCTTCATGCCTATCAAGATAAAAACCACCCATGGAGGCATCAACCATTCCTTTATAATTATCCGACAACCTTTCAAAGAAAAATTAAACCAATTGCCATTTAGGAATGTAGTGATGTGGACACTTCCTAAGAAAGTCATTCAATCACTCTAATGCCTCATGAAACATTTCCCCTTCCCCTTGAAAAAATTATTGAATTGAAGTTCTCATTGCATTGGTCTTTGAAACTAGATAGTACTTGTTCAAGTACTCTTGTTACATCTCTGCCCAATAAGTTATCGTAAAAGGCCTTAAATTGTTGAACCAATATTTTGCTTTATCCTTAAGGGTGAAAGGGAAGAGTTTTAATCTCAAAACCTCTTCTGGCATGTCCGTGTATTTCACGATAGAACATACTTTAGGAAACTCATCCAAAGGCTTGTAAGGTTTTTCACTTGGTAGCCCATGGTAATTGGGAAACATTTGAATTGTTTGTGGTTTAATTTTATAATGGTGTGCTCTAAATTGAGGTAATTGAATGCATGTTGGTGCATTATACTCATTTGGTACATACTGATCTCTCAAAGCAAGAGGAGGATTCACAACCGGTGGCACCACACGAGGACCATGATTTCCTTGAACAATGGGAGGTTGGAGTGGAACAAAAATTGGCCGAGGCATTCCCATTGGAATGTGGCCTTGTTGTTGTGGAATGAAGGGTCTAGGCATGCCTAATGGTACTTGAATATTGTCATGATGGTGTTGCACATTAGGGTGAAGGATGCCTTGTTGGTTTATGTAACCAAGGTCCTCCACATGGTCCTCATTATGTTCCTCTATTGATGAAATGGAGTCACTAGAATTACCCCTTCCCCTAGGATTACGAACAATGGATTCAAGATTCCAATTAAGCGGGACAAGAGTAGGATTCAATAAACTACGACCATACATGCACAATCAAAACAAACAACAAGTCAACAACAAGCAAATAGCAATCACTTCTCCTCCGCAACAACTCAATCAACAAATCTGCACAAACATTGATCCCATACTCCTATGCTTTCAACAATATGTAAGAAAAATAAATTGCCTCCACGCAGGCCGACGATCTATCTAAGACATTAAAATTTGCCACTTTGTGGAAGAAAAGCTCACAAAGGGTTCTTAAGCAACTTCAAATTATTACTATTATTTTTTTTCTTGCTTTGCTTGGCTTCGCAATTTTTTTATTTTTAGCTTTTTATGCATTTGCTTTGCTTAGCTTAGCTTATATCTTTGCTTTAAAATCCTTTTATTTCACTTCCCTTGCTCAATGCATCTAACCAATCAAGAACAAACACAATAAGTAACCAAAATTAAATAAAATTTAGACAAGATCAAAATATGGCAACAGCGCCAAAACATGGTGTGCTGTTAATACCAATGCTCAAAAGTGGTAATAAAATATAGTGTGGCCAAGTTTGAATTTATAGAATTCCACTACCACTACTAACTATTAAAGTAGTTAGAGTAAGTAGGGATCGTCACAAGGGAAAGGAGGCGTATTCTTGGAATCAACGTTGGATTAGTAGGTCGAATGATCAAAAGATAGTTTGTGGTTGAATTATACTACAATTTAGACTAAATAAATACAATGTAAAATAACTAAAACAATATGAGGTGTACAGAATATGAGAGGGGAGTCTTGGAACATAGATTTCACCACTAAGCATTACCTTCCTAGACATTCAATATTTGATGGCTCAGGGGGATTGTGATACTGTAAATGAAAGTGTGTGTCATTAATTGAAATATCAAGCATGGATGGCCAAGTAAGCATACATTATCTAGTCAATCTAGTGAATAACACAACATATTGGTGTGCACAAATGTGTACCAATTAAAAATACCACTTATAACAATAGCATATATATCAATGTAGAATAATGTTATAGTAAGGGGTTGTCGAACCACAAGAATTGCTAGTTTATGGCAAACAAAATTGTAAAATTGCTCATTAGTTTGACAAAAGAGATGATTATTTGATTGGTTTGTCACTTAACCTATGAATTTAAATTGCATAAAATAGTAAATAAATTGAATATAATGGATTGAACTGATGAAGAGAAGGCTAGACTTCACCTCAACCTCATAAACATGTCAAATTGTACTCAACTTGGGGATAGACAACTATATATATATATATATATATAATGATGTGTAGAAGCAAAAAACAACCACAACATCTTCAAGAAAATCATACATCTCAAGACTAAGCATAACCCATCTTTGGTTGGCATGTTTCATCCACCTAAACTAAGTTATGGTATGAACCATCTTCCCTAGACATGGCCTATTAAGGTCCTTCAATGGTATGTTGCAACACATGAAACTAGTTAAATATCATAGATTATCTTCAGTTGTTATGGGCCATCTACCTAACTAAATTAAACTATAGGTGTAGCATGGTCCATCTTCCTTAAGTATAATCTATATAAATACTCAATTTCATGCCAATATAACCATTCCATAAATTCTTTCCCATTGTCACTATAGGAAATCAAGTGTATAATTGTGTCAATGTGATTTCTAAGACAAGATAAACATATCAACATAATTATATATTCAAATGGTAATCGCATACATGAATTCAATGTAAAACATTCATTCACTGTAAATACTTATAATTTATGAAATCAAATATATACACAAGAAGAATCCCTAAATCAAAATACAAATTACTACACATTTACTTGGTCTAGGCTACATCAACTCCCTAGAAAGGAAATTAGCCTCTCATGGATATGGTGGCAACTTCAAGGATTGAAATAGAGAAAGATCTTCCCTCTTTTCCCATTGTTGCAAAACTCAACATAAGAACTGATGGGTGCTGAAAAGTGCGTATTTAAACCCCTTAAGCTTGAGTATTCTAAAACCTTTATCTATCTTATTTTCCTGTCTTAGACTAATTTCATGTTATTGCCCTTTCCAGGTGCTTATCCCTAAAATAAGTCAATTCAGCCAAATTAGAGCATAAAAGAAGCTATCTCAAGCTGAATGGAAGAAAGGAGCAAAGTGGTGGAAAAACAACAAGCTTCGATTGATCTGACATATCTTCGATCGATCTCACAGTGATCGATCCAGCCTCATCAAGATGGATCAAACCATTTGTCCTTATCCTCAAGAATTTCAATCTTCGATCGATCTCACCATTCCTTCGGTCGATCAAACTTCATTAATCTTATCCCCACTTACCACTTTTGTCTTTGTCCCAAAATATCCCAAAATATCTCAGAGATTTATCGTATTCCAAAAAGGCGCCGCCATGGTTGATCGATCTTGCCAAACTTTAATGAATCTGGCAAGAGTTCAATCGATCTCATCAGAATTCGATCGATCGAACCTCCTCAAGTCCGAAATAAAACAGAGTCCAACTCATTAAAAGATGGCTCATGGTGCAATCCTTGGAAGGGCCCTGGTGCACAAGACCTGACCATTGGGTGTGACACTTGAGCTATCTATAAATATTGAGAGGAGGCTAGAGATAAGAAAGCTATACACCATTTGAGAGTTCTTCCATTCATCTAGGGTTTCCATCAAGAAGGAGATCATTCCTACCATGGAGATAGCCCTTGAGGGTTGGATGACTACTTCAATGAGTGGTTAAACATCTACTTGGGGCTAGAGTTAGCCCCTAAGTTTGCTTGCTAAACCTAGTCTTTTGTATATTTTTGGGGATTTAATTGTAATAAATGTTTTGATCTTGGATTTATATATATCTTGTGGTTTCTACTTGATGTGTATAGGTTAATGCTTTCAATTGATTATCTATTTCTAATCATATGGCTATGTATGCTAAAATGGATGATTCATGTGCTTTTCTCTAGATCTAATGGAATTTATGCATGTCTAAGTGTATTAATGAAGTTAATCTAGTGATGATCAAAATATAGAGCTTAATTGCACACTCTTGTAATTTATTTGATGGTTCACACTTGTTTCTTGATGGATTGTGCCACACCTTTAGCTTAATTAGTTTAATTTTCAAGTCTTTAGTCTAGATGTAGTGTAGTTGCTTTAAATTCCTAGATAGGTGGACAATCTATTCTTGTTCCTTGGTGTTCCATACTTATGAATGTAAATGGTGTATGTCTTTAGATAGTTGTGTGTTCACAAATTGTGGTTTCATTAAATGGATTTTGGTTTCATTTGATAGGTTGTGCTTTCCATTTAAATTGACTAGACAATCTATATTTATTTGCCATCCATGCTTAGTTTCAATTAATGTTACACACACACAAGTTGCCATTCAATTTCCCCATTGATGTACAATTACTAGTGTCTAGTGAAGTCAAGCTTAGTGGTGAGCTCTAAAACCCCAAGTCCTCTCCTCTATATCTTTTCCTTACTTTCTAAATTATTTTCTTTTGCTTGCTTTAATTTTAATTGCATTGTAGTTTAACAAACCAAACAAACCATCTTTTGATCACTCGACTTACTAATCTAACCTTTTTTCCATTTCAAATACGCACCCAATCCCTTGGGATGATCCCTACTCACCCTAGCTATATTTAGTAGTTAGAGTAAGTAGTTTCATTTTATAAATTTAAAACTTGGCCACACTTTTATTGCACAAATTTGGGTGCACCACAACGAGCACACCAAGTTTTTGGCGCCGCTGCCGGGGATTGAATTGGCAACGCCGTATTTTGGAAACAATTTGGTATTAGTACTCTTTTGATCGTGTTTTTACTTTGTTTTATTTTTAGTTACTTATTATGTTTATTCTTAATTGGCTAGGTGAATGAGCAAAGGAAGTCAAATGAGGGTGAATTGAAAAGCAAGGAGCCAAGCTAAGCATAAAAAAGGTTAAAATCTAAAAATTGCAAGGCATAGCAAAGCCTGAAAATTGAAAACTAAATTGAAGTTGCTTAAGGACCCTTTGTGAGCTCTTCTTAACTAAATCTGTAGTTAAATCGTCGACCCGCGTGGAGGCATGTTTTTACTTTCCTAGATAGATTGTGAGCTCGCGTGAAGGCAAATTACTTTTCTTACATATTGTTGAAAGCATGGGAGTATGGGATCAATGTATATGGAGGATTGTTGATTATTGATTTGTTGCGGGGGCGAAATGCTTAATTCTATTGTTTTGTTGGTGTGTTACTTAATGTTTTGTGTGGTCAATCCCTTCCCTTCATCTTAGGTATTCTAATGGAAAATCTAGAGGTTAATGTTGGCTATTTTGGCCTACGTTTCATGGGACATCCCCCTATTAACCAACATTCCCATGGAGTTCAAGCTCTGATTCTTCTAATGATTCTTCGTGATCATTATAATCTTCATGAATATCGTGCACCAACTTGCATCATGCTTCCTAATTTTGGGGCCAATCAATATGAAATTAAGCCCGAGACCATTCAAATGTGTCCACTTTTCTATGGCTTAGAGGATGAGGAACCATATAAACATCTTGATAAATTTCTTACAATATGCTCCACCGTGAGGTACATGAATGTCTCGGAAGAAGTCCTTAGACTACTTCTCTTCCCTTACACTCTTAAAAATAAAGTAAAACATTGGTTCAACAATTTGAGGGCAAATTCAATAACATCTTGGATACAAATGCAAATTGAATTTTTGAAAAAATTTTACCTTATAAACTTGACCAATTCAATGAGAACCGCCATTAAGGAATTTTCTCATGGGGAGGGAGAACTTTTACATGAGGCTTGGAAAAGATTGAATGATTTGCTACGGAAATGCCCACACCATGGTATTCCAAAATGACAAGTTGTCTAATATTTCTATGAAAGCCTATCCGACATTCATAAGGACATAGTTGATACTTCATGTAGAGGTTCATATTTTGGGAAACATGAGGATGATGTTTGGCACCTTTTTGAAAAAATGAGTGAAAACTCTTTGCATAATATCACACTTCCCGGTTGGGTCATGATTCTAATGAAAGGAAGAAAAATGTGAAAGTGTGTCAAATTGAAAGTCCAATGGAGATTGTAGTCGAAGTTAAAACTCTTTCTCAAAAACGTGATAAATTTTTATTAAGTCAAAAATCGGTTATCAAATCACCTCATTTTCGTCACTCCTATCATCTTTGTGAGCCTTACATAACTTGCTTTAGTATTCTACATTCCACTTCCAATTATCCTCATGGACATGTGTTTAATGAACACTTTGAACAAGTCAATGCTACATTTGCTCGCATGGGATGAAAATTCAAGTTCCTTACAAGCTAAAAATTTTTGAAAATAAGTATGGTCCTCCTCATAAAAGAAGTGAAAATTCTCAAGGATTTGTTTCATCTTCTTATCATCAAAGAATGAATCACTTCTCACATCCTCAAATGTATGATTCTCAAAACTATTCTCATCATTCTCATGCACTGTCTAGTAATTCTACATTCGAAGATAAGGTTTTGGTGGCTTTAGGTAGTTTAGAAATGAACACTAACCTATTGCATTCTCATTCTCAATCGATATCGAAGCTTGAATCTCAAATTGGGATAATAGCTAATGCATTGAATGTAAGAGAAATTGGTAAATTGCCTAGCTAACCCGAAAGGAATCCAAAAGCCCAATACCTTATGGAAGTAAACTCTACATTGGGGTGTCCTTATCAAGAATAAGTGCAAGCCATTACTACCTTAAGAAGTGGCAAGCAAATTGACAATAGGGTTGAGAAACCAAGTGAAGTTAGTGAATCGGTTCAACCAAAAGTTGACACCTGTCCCGTGCCCAATCTTACTCCTACTTCCTTGGAGGAAAATGTTCTAAATATGAATTTTCAATCTTCTTCATTGTTTCCTCAAGTTGCAATGTTTTATGAACCAAAAGCTCCATTTCCATATGCTTTAAAAGAGACCTCGCCTTTTGGGAGGCAACAAGGAAAAATCCATGACATGATGGAAGTCTTCAAACAAGTTAATATAAATATTCCTCTTTTGGATGCAATTAGGCAAATTTCGCCTCATGCAAATTTTTTGAAAGATCTTTGCACACAAAAGAGGAAAAGTAAGAGACAAGGCCCTAAAAAAGTATTCCTCACGGAGCAAGTGAGCTCCATCATTCAACATAACACTCCACCTAAGTTGAAGATCCCGGTGCTCCGACCATCTCATGCGTAATTGGAAACCATGAAGTTCGTAGAGCTCTTCTTAACTTAGGAGTGAGTTAATTTGATTCCTTACTCCGTGTATGTCCAACTAGGTTTCAATGAATTGAAGCCAACCTCGGTGGTGCTTCAATTGGCCGATAGATCCATCAAAACTCCTAGAGGCGTGGTTGAGGACATTCTCATTAAGGTTGACAAGCTCTATTCCTCGGTTAATTTTGTGGTCTTTGATACCGAACCGGTTGCTAATCCTACCATCCACATTCCAATCATCTTACGAAAACCATTTCTTACTACCGTAAATGCTTCCATTAATTGTAGATCCTGGGTTATGGACCTTTCTTTGGTAACATGATGGTTAAGCTTAATGTTTTCAATACAAGTCGACATCCCATAGATGACGACGAGTGTTGTCTCATAGATGTCTTCGATAAGGTTATGGAGGAGTCCGTTCCTTCCATGATTATAAGAAGCCAACCGAGGACAATCTTTCATCTCTTCTTTCTGAGGAACCTCTTGCATCTTGTCTCCTTGAAATATATGAGAATTATGGGTTTGACAATGAAGGATCAATGAGTGACGTTAATGAATTAATGGAATCCGTTATAAGTTTGGATTTTCCACCTCGGAAAGCTCCAAAAGAACCTCTTCCTCCATTCTCTAGCACTCCACTGGTCCCATCTTTAGTCTGTCCACCCACTCTCGAGCTTAAAACTCTTCCTTCCAATCTTAAGTATGCCTTCTTGGGCCCAAAAGAGACTCTTTCGGTCATCATTTCTTCAAGCCTTGAAGAGGACCAAGAGAATGATCTTTTAAATATGCTTAAAGAAAATAAGGAAGTGATTGGATGGACTATGGAGGATCTAAAGGAAATTGACCCTTCTATTTGTATGCATCGTATACTTATGGAAGAGGATGCAAAAACCTTTTCGGGATGCCCAAAAGAGATTGAATCCTAACATGAAAGAAGTGGTTAAAAAGGAAGTTGTTAAACTTTTAGATACCGGTATAATCTACCCAATCTATGACAGTAAATGGGTGAGTCCAACTCAAGTAGTTTCCAAGAAATCGGGGATTTACGGTGGTTGAAAATTCAAAAGGTGAGGAAATTTCTAAGCGTACCACCAATTCATGGCATGTATGCATCCATTATCGCAAATTAAATGTTGCGACTAGAAAAGATCACTTCCCTTCACCATTCATTGATCAAATTCTAGAGAGATTGGCTGGGTAACAATATTATTGCTTCCTTGATGGCTATTTGGGCTACAATTAAGTAGCCCTTGACCCTTTAGACTAAGAGAAAACTACCTTTACTTGTCCTTTTGGCACATTTGCTTATAGATGGATGCCTTTTGATTTGTGCAATACTCCTGCAACATTCCAAGGTGTATGATGTCAATTTTCTCGGACATAGTGGAAGAGTATCTAAAAGTCTTTATGGATGACTTTTCTATATTTGGGTCTTCATCTAATGCATGCCTCAAAAATCTAAATTTGGTGCTTAAAAGATGTTGTGAAACGAACCTTATTCTTAGTTGGGAAAAGAGCCACTTTATGGTTCAAGAAGGTATAGTCTTGGGGCATGTCATTTCAAAAAGGGGAATTGAGGTTGATAAAGTAAAAGTTGAGCTCATTTCTGAATTACCTCCACCTTCTATAGTGTAAGAGGTTTGCTCCTTTTTAGGTCATGCCGGCTTTTATCGCCGTTTTATCAAAGACTTTAGCAAGATTGCTAGACCATTGTGCAATCTTCTTGCCAAGGAAACACCATTCGTCTTTGATCAAGCATGCCTTGATGCTTTGCATAAATTGCGTGACTTGTTGTCTTCTGCTCCTATTATGCAACCTCCGAATTGGTTATTACCGTTTGAAATAATGTGTGATGCCTCTGATTATGCCATGGGAGTAGTTTTGGAACAAAGGGTAGGAAAACTCCCATGCACCGTATACTATGCAAGCAAGACCCTCTCAGGAGCTCAATTAAAGTACTCCAATACCGAGAAGGAGTTATTTGCCGTAGTGTACGCTCTTGATAAATTTTGGTCCTACCTCTTAGGATCAAAAGTCATTGTATATTCTGATCATGCTGCTCTGAGGCATCTTCTGACAAAGAAAGAAACAAAGCCTCATTTGATAAGATGGATTTTGCTTCTTTAGGAATTTAATTTTGAAATCAAAGATAAGAAAGGCGCCGAAAATGTGGTTGCCGATCATCTCTCAAGGTTGGTAGTAGAATTTTCCCCGAGCCTACCAATTCATGATTCATTTCCAGATGAACAATTGTTCCAACTCTCTAATGGGCAAATGCCTTGGTTTGTTGGTATTGTAAATTTTCTCACAATTGGCAAGCTTCCCACTAATTGGTCAAAGCAAGCAAAGAAGCGTTTCTTTGCCAACATCCGGAGCTACTATTGGGAAGATCCTATCTTATTTCGATATTGTCCAGATCAAATTGTGAGAAGATGTATTCCAGAGAGTGAAATTCCAAGTGTCCTTGTGTTTTATAACACCTTTGCATGTGGTGGGCATTTTAGTGCAAAGAAGACCGCTTAATAGGTGCTTCAAAGTGGGCTATTTTGGCCCACCATCCATAGAGATGCCTACAATTTTTGCAAGGAATGCGAGAGATATCAAAGAATGGGATCAATTTCGAGAGGAGATATGATGCTGATGAGCACTGAAAAGTGCGTATTTAAACCCTTTAAGCTTAGGTATTCTTGTACCTTTATCTATCTTACTTTACCGTTTTAGATTAATTTCATGTTATTTCTCTTTTCAGGCACTTATCCCGAAAATAAGCTAACTCAGCCAAATAAGAGCTTAAATGAAGCAATTCTGAGATAAAACAAAGAAAGGAGTAAAGTGGAGAAAGAAAGAAGCAAAAGGAAGAAAGGTGGACATTCAGCATTTCTCGATCGATCTAAGATGAAGGTTCGATCGATCCAACATGGATCGATCTCAGCATTTCAAGATAGATCCAAACCTCGAACGGAAAGCAGAAAGCCCAAAGTCCGATCGATCCAACACCATCCTTCGATCGATCGAACACCTTTGTCCTCATCCAAATGATTGATCTTATCCATTTATACCACCCTACCAACCACTTTTGTCCTTTTCCCCATAAATATCTTTAAAATATCTCAGCTTTGTTCTTATCCGGAGAGCGTACCCCAGTTGGATCGATCTAGCCTTAGTTCGATAGAACTCAGCCAAGTTCGATCGATCCAAGTCCAAGGTTTGATCGATCGAACTTCCTCCAGTGCGAAAAAGTTAAAAAGCCCGCTCATTCAAGTTGTCTTGTATCCAATCAATGGGGAATATGCTTTGCATGACCCCAGCTCATTTTGTGTGTTATTTGACCTACCTATATAAGGAATATGATACACTTTTTCAGAAAAAAGGAGGAGATTTTTAGCAATTTGGTAGAGGCAAGTTGTAACGACCCGGTCATTTACCTTCCTTTCCTTTCTCCTGAAATTTTACGAATGAATTTTTTTTCACTTAATTTTCCTTTCTGAGCTCTGTTTCATGTCACTTAGTGTCATCTCGAGTGCTCAGAATTGGTTTCTAAGACTCTTTCATGTGAATTGACAACTTCCTTTGAGGACCGAGTCATTTTCACATTTTTCGTTTTTTAATACTATACGCTATTTCGTCCTTTTCCCTATTTCGTCTTATCTCCGTTTGTCAGTTTTTGGCACAACCTCACTTTTCAAGCTCGGAGTTGGTTTTTGACTTCACGTATCCTTATCATGAGTGGTTTCCATAAAATATGTATCTTTACTTTTGCAAGAAAGTACTCTAGTTGCTCCTAGTGCCCATAGGGGCATGGATGCAAAAATCTTTGGAATTAATTTCATTTCTTGGGGTGTTTTTCATAAATATCTTTTGAAGATATTTTATTTCAGGGGCATCTAAGAAAATATCTTTTGGAAGATATTTTCATTCTGGAGCAGTTTCGTAGTTAACCCTTTTTGTAGGGGCCATTGTGTAATTAACGAAAGTTATTGCAAAATGTCTTGTTTGGAGCCTGGATCCTCGTACGGGATTCATTTTCACTTTTTGTTGACTTGTAAATTCATAGAATTCCATTCTAGTCATTTTTCTCCAGTTTCAGAGTTTCTGGACCCGGTTGCCGCCGAACTTGTTCAGGGCATAACTTTCTGTTCGGGACTCAGTTTTTGATGCTGTTTCTTCCGTTATTCATATTTTATCATTTTGAATCTTTTTTGTTCACAAAGTTTTTCCATTTGAGCGCGTTTGCTCAAATTTTACTTTTTCAGACCCGGCGGGGCCCGTTCGGGGCACTTTTTGAGATTTCTATAAAAGAGGGGTGAGATATTTCATTTTTCATCTTCTCCCCTCTTTATGCACGACCTGGAGCTCCCATGGCAGCCCAAGGGGTGCTGCTATCTTCTCTCTCCTCTTTTGGTTCACTTTTCCTTGATGGAAAGTCTTCGGCCTTAACGTTTGTTGTTTCCCTCGCCGTGCTCTACCTTGCCCCCTTATTAGAATTCAGTTTTGACCATTTCTTGAGTTTGGTTTTGAGGTCAAGTTATGATTTTGATAGGGCTTTCATGAGGGTTATGTTTACGGCGTTGTCCCCGACAAAACCTAGTAGTTTCGTCGGATTCGGAGCCGTTCCATTTTGATGGCATTTGAGATTTTCATCTCAAATTGAGGTAGGGGATATTTTAGGTTTAAATTCTTGTTATATAGCATGCTTGTGATGCTTATACTACTTATTTGCATGATTAAATATAAAATCTAAAGATTTTATTATTTATTTTTCTTGTACGGGATCTAATTTTCCCGGTTACTCATGACTTGGTTTAAACATGTAGCATGATTTTATATTGCCCCTTGATATGCTCATTGTCGTGTATTAAAATTGGAACATTTGAATAAGTATTAATGATTTTATTTAATATTTATCTTAGGTGAAAGATTAATTCACATGGCCTTAACTAGCTTAAAATCAATATGTGTTAGCATATTAAATTAGGCTTTAGCATGCTCTCCAACATAGTTGAATTTGAAAGTGATTGGAGGTGTTTTGAAAATTAGTAATTATTAATTAATTTGATTAATTAATTTGCCTCGAGTGCACTATTCACTCTATTTAAATTCTGACTTGATATTCTTGATTTACATGCTATATAGCTTCACATATATTTGATTTAGAATATTCGGTTAGGTTTTGAAACCTTTTATTTAATTAAATTCCATGTTTAAGATTTAATCCTCATGGTGATATACAACTTGGAATTGTATTGTGGCATGCTAGACAATTAAGTTTTGGTATGGTTGTTCACATGTATTAAATTGGGATTTATTGCATGAGAATTGCAATTTTTGTTTTATATTTAACTTTAGTGAATGTTTAATTCACATGGTCTTAAATTGAATGAAATAAGCTTGTAATGTCATATTACATTAGTCCTTGGCATGTTCTCTAAGATATGTTAAATTGAGAATATTTGGTTAAGTTTGAAAATCTAGAGATTTTAATTAAAAGAATTAATTAAAAATCTATTTTGTAGTCCCATTAGCTTAATTAAGATGTTAACTTGATATTTGTATTGGCCATGACTTGTTTACTAGTATATATTAATTGTGGACCATTTGAAGTTACTTTAGAACCTTGGTAATTAAATTAGCCTAATTTAATTAAAGTTCTACCTTGTTGTTCCAACAACCGAATTGAGTTTTAGAATGGATATAGGTGATGACCAAGCCATGTCCTTTAACATGTATTAAATTGAGGTTATTTGAAATTGGATCGGAATCTAGAGAATTTAATTATGTTTATCTATTTAAATTCTATCAATTTGCTCCATGATCTAGTTGTGTTTTAGAAGTGGTTTCTATATTCAAATCATGGACTTGGACTTGTTGTATATTCATTTGGCTATGTTTCAAACATTGGATAACATAGTTGCTATGTTTGTATTCATGAGAATATGTTTTCCTTATTGAATATATTGTTGCCTTGTGTAATGATTGGCACACTTCATATTTAACATCTTTCATACATAGCGTGTAACGAATCGCACACTGAAGATTCAACATTCATCATATCATATTAGTTGTGGATTTAGAGTATGTATTGTATAGGTTTCCAAATTTGGTTGTGCTTAGAAGATAGTTGATTATCTTGCATATTCCTGTTGATATATGCGTTGTTGCACAACTTGTTGATTTTGGAAACTTGGGGATGTCGTTGTTTGACTATGGCTAGGACGTGGTTCTAGTACGGGGGATAATCCCTTTATATATAGTCTAGTGCGCACATAGGGAGGTTACCCATGGGCTAGTAACCCAAAAGTAACTATGTTGTCGATCTGATCCGGCGTGACGTCTGAGTATCCACTTTGTTTGATTTCGCATTTCATTTTCAAGTTGATAACTAGATGATGTTGTAACTTGTTGTTTCTTATTTGTCTTTCCATTTTAAGTTGCAGGATGTTAACTTTGCGAAATTGTGCTTTATGCGTTGTATTGGAAGTTCCAATGTTGGTTAAATTGCATCGATATTGAAAATCGTGTTTTGACGTTCTAATAAAGCTTAGGATTGATCCTATTGATTCATTTATAACATAGACGTTAGGTGGCATGAACCACTACTGGTATTTTATGCTTTAGATTCTAAGTTGATGGCTCTGAGAACTTAAACCTTGTTGCATTGTATAACATGCTCTTTTGTTGTTGAATTGCATGGATAATGTGATTCTTGTTAACTTGTATTCAAATATGCTTTTGTTATGTTGTATGGATTACTCTAGACCTAGTTCAATTGTATTGAAAATGCAATTCATGTTAATATATGCTCAAGCATTCTTCTTGTCGTGTTCTTTAGATTATCCTAACCATGATTCATTTCATACACGTATGTATATCATGATTCTTGTTGCTTAGACTCTAAGGTAGCTTAAGATGCTCCCTGAGTCTCACTTGGACATAGACATTAGGTGGCATGAGCCCCTTTAACATGTTTCACCTTAAGGTGATAAATTTGTAAAATGCTAGGTCGATGCATGCTCATCTCCTACGAGTAGATTTATGTTACTCACCTCTACAATACTGGGGCATATTTCAGGTACGAAGACTTGGTTCATGAAGCCTAGCATTCCTTGGATGTCGAGTTGCTTTCAAGTTCCATTTCATGCAAATGTTAGCATGAAATGTCATTTTGTAGACTTATATGTCAAAATATGTATGTTTGATTCCATGTATGTAATGTGTACCTAAGTACACTCCTTTCAATGTATTTGATAAGCATGAGATGAGGCCGGAGGCCAATGACATGTATATTGTATTCTATGCAACTTTTTAACTTCATCAAATGTTATGAAAAACTTGAAAAATCGCAAGGCATTGCTTCACCACGGTTGCATCGGGTGTGGGAATTCCATTTTCATTCTTTTATAGGGTCTTATTAATCTTGTATAAAGTGTGGCCAAGGGCCAAACGGTCATTTGATCCCGTTTTACATTTTTGGATTCCATGTTTTCCATTCCAAGTCCATTTTTGCCTTTTTACCCGTTGGGAGGTCGGATTTTGCATTGGCTATATTTTTAAGCCATGGACCATTGTAGCGCGGCTAAATAGGTAAGTTACGTTTGCGTGCATAGTTGTTTTCGGGCAAAACCTCATCGGTTGTGTTTTGAGCCTCTTGTGAATTCATTTCACATTTTTTTTGCATATTCTGATCTAGGGGCATTATGGATCTTTCACATCAGTTTAATTTCTTCTTTCGACATGGTCGCTTAGAAAACGTGATTTTAGAGGGGGTTTCTTTTTCGTGTTTTTCCATAAAAGGTCGTCTTGGTGCCAGAAATCGATCGTAAAGTTCAGTTTTCTGTTATGCATATAGTAGCTTTTTAATCCTCTTGCCCTTTTCTGATCTAGGGGCATTCTGGGTACTTCATAGTGTTTTTTTTTCATTTTCGTCTGCGATCCGGGTAGAAAACGTGATTTTAGGGGCTTCTTCATGTTTTTACAAAAAAAATCATCTTGATACCGAAAACAACTCGCAGATCTGGAAAATCTGGTCGTTCCAGGTTTTTCAGGAAAAAGTGCTGATCTAAGGGACATTTCGGGTATTTCACTTGTAAAATAAAATCTTCTCTTGACATGGTCATGTAGAAAACATGATTATACCGGGGGGGGGGGGGGGGGGGGGGGGGAGGGGGCGTTTGTTCACAACTTTTTGCCAAAAAATGTGGTTTAAGCCCTCAAAACCACATTTAAAGTCCAAAAATCTGGGCAGGTCTTGCCCAGATTTGAACCCAGAAAATTGTTTTTTTGGGAACTTTGAGACTTCATATCTTCTTCATCCCGACTCCAAATCAAGTGATTTTTGAGTCTAAGTTTATTAGTTTTTGCTGGTCTATATAACAGTATGCACGATTGCATCAAATTATATCTTAAAAAACCATTTTACCCCTTGTAAAGTATCCTTGCCGCACTGATTTTAAACCCAAAAGTTGGTTTTTATGAAACTTTGACGTTTCAAATCTTCTTCGTCCGGACTCCGAATCAAGTGATTCTTGAGTCTAAATTCTTTAATTTTTCCTGGTCTATCTAACGGTATGCTCAGTTACATTTAGTTTTGTCATAAAAGACCATTTTACCCCTTGCGAAGTACCCTTGCTGCATTGATTTCAAAC
Source organism: Cornus florida (assembly GCF_030987335.1). Classification (NCBI taxonomy): domain Eukaryota; kingdom Viridiplantae; phylum Streptophyta; class Magnoliopsida; order Cornales; family Cornaceae; genus Cornus; species Cornus florida. The sequence goes on along the minus strand of NW_026775574.1, from coordinate 50,279,620 downwards.
CCAAAAATGTGATTTTTATGAAACTTTGGAGTTTCATATTTTCTTCATCCGGACTCTGAATCAAGTGATTCTCGAGTCCATCTTGATTAGTTTTTTGTTGTCCTTCCAGTGGTGTGCTCGGTGGCACCCGAGTCCATAGTTTTCAGAAATGACTATTTTGCCTCTGGGGGCTTATTTGTCATATTGTTGGTCTTTTGCTTCCGCGTCAGTTCTCATTGAGTTCTATGACCTCATGGAAGGTCATTTTGACTTCTTAGAGTCTTGTTTTCTGTTTTCGCTTCCGCATATCGGATCCGTTATCGGGTCAACCTTCGGTTCATCACAGGACACACTGGCCTAAAAACCAGGGTCGTCACATAAGTTTAGAAGTTATTCTTAGTGTAGAAGAAAAGATGAGGAGGTTAGAGACACCATTGGAGGTTCTTCATCAACAAGGAGGAACACTACCATGAGTGGCTAGACATCCTCTTGGGGCTAGAGTTAGCTCCAAATATGCTTTCTATATCTTAATCTTGTGTATTATTGAGGGATTAGTGTTGTAATACATGTTTTGACACTTTGTTATATATAGATCTTGTTTATTCAATGATTTATATGGTTTAATGCTTTCAATTGATCATTTCATTCTATCCATATGTCTATGTATGCTATAATAGATGTTCATGTGCTTGTCTCTAGATTTTGTGTTATTGATGCATGTCTATGTGTATTAATGCTATAGATCTAGAGATTGTCAAAACATGGTGTTTAATGGAATGTTCTTGTGATTTACTAAATGGTTCATACTTATTCCTTGATGGATTGTGCCTCTCCCTTAGTTTACTTTCATGCTAGTAGTATAGATATAGTGTAGTTGTAGTGTAGTGTTAAATGGGAGGACAATCCATGCTTGTTGTTTGATGTTCCATACTTTTGAATGGAAGTAGCATATGTCTCTAACATTGTGGTATATTTGGATTGTGAGCTTAATGAAATGATTAATGACTTGTTTTAATCTATTGTGCCTTTCACATGTTATTTAGACAATATATGCTTCATTGATTAGATATATTGTGCCTTTCACGTGATGTTTAGACAATACATGCTTAACTAGTTATCCTTACTTGTTGAATCAACCAAATACACACACACACCAATATTGCAACACACCATTTGCCCTTATTAGTCACTTGTCAATGGTATAGAAATGCATTACTTGGTAGTGATCTCTAAACCCCAAGACTCTTCTCTCTCTTATTTACTCTTAATTGCATTCTATTACTTAGTTTAATTTAGTTGCTCTCTAGTTTAAACAACCAACCAACCATTTGTTTGATCACTCGACCGACGAACCCTAATCGCGATTCCACAACACAATTCGACCTAGCACAATCCACAATCCCTTGGGATGATCCCTACTCGCCCTAACTATATTTTTAGTGAAGGTAGTAGTGGCTTTTATAAATGTAAAACTCTTGGCCCTCACCTTGATGCACACTCTCAAGCTTATGGTGCGGCGACACACCACCAATTTTTGGCGCCGTTGCCGAGGATTGATTTGATTTGGCAACGTCGAATTTGTGGAATTCAATTAGGATTAGTAATCTTTTAATCATGTTTTTACTTTGTTTTTATTTTTCATTTGATTACTTATTGTGCTTGTTCATCTTTGACTAGGTGCATTGAGTTGGAGAAGAAGGAAAGCAAATGAAGCAATCCAAGGAAAGCAAAGCAAAGCAAAAAGTAAAAAGCTATAAGTTAAAAATAAAAAATAAAAAAATAAAAAAAATAAAAAAATTTGCTAAGCTAAGCTATTAATTTGGAGTTGAAGTGCTATAGGACCTTTGTGAGCTTTTCTCTACTCAATCTCCTTAGTTAAACCGTGAGCCTGCGTGGAGGCATTGCATTTCATTTGCAAATAAATCGTGAGCCTGCGTAGAGGAATTTTTCTTGTCATTGCATTATTGTTGTTTCAAACATGAGAATTATGTTTGTGGAAGAAGTCTAATTGCATTGTTGTGAAGGCATAGTGTTTGTCATTCTTTGTGCTTGTTGTGTTTTGCATTATGCATGTATGGACGTCGTTCATTGAGACCTACTCTTATCCCTTTAGATTTGCATCTTCAATCCATCGTTAGAAATCCTAGGGGAAAAGGAAGTTCAAATAGAACCAATCTATCAATGGAAGACCATAATTATGATCATGTTGAGGACCTTGGTCACATAGACCAACAAGGTATTCTTCATCCTAATGTGCACAATGAGGGCATACAAGTACCATTAGGCATGCCAAGGCCATACATTCACCAACCTCAATAACAACAAGGCCAAGTTCCATTTGGAATGCCAAGGCCAATGTATGTTCCACAACCTCCCATCACCAATCAAGGAATTCAAAATCAAGGTGTTCATGTTATATCTCAAGTAGCTAACCCACCACTTGCTTTAAGAGACCATTATGTGCCAAATGAGTATAATGCACCAAATGAGTATAATGCACCCACATGCATCCAATTGCCACCATTTAGAGCACACCACTATGAGATCAAAGCACAAACCATTCAAATGCTTGCTAACTTTTATGGACTTCTAAGTGAATAACCTTACAAACATTTGGATGAGTTTCTTGAAGTTTGTTCTACCGTTCGATATACGGACATGCCGGAAGAGGTCTTAAGGCTTAAACTTTTTCCATTCACCCTAAAGGACAAGGCAAAGTATTGGTTCAACAACCTTAGGCCTTTTTCAATCACTTCTTGGGCAGAAATGCAACAAGAGTTCTTGAAGAAGTACTATCCGGTTTCAAAGACCAATGCCATGAGAACGTCCATTAGAGAGTTTACACATGGGGATGGGGAAACATTTCATGAGGCATGGGAACGCTTTAATGAATTGCTTAGGAAGTGTCCACACCATGACATGCCCAAATGGCAATTAGTTTAATATTTCTTTGAGAGCTTATCGGACAATTACAAGGGTATGGTTGATGCTTCCATGGGTAGTTCTTACATTGATAGGCATGAGGATGATGTGTGGCATCTCTATGAGAGCATGAGTGAAAATTCATTGCATAGAATATTATCTTCAAAGAATGGTAGAAATACACAAGGTAGGTAGAGTGTTGGCTTACATTAAGTCGACCATTCAAATGAGATAGCTGCCAAGATGAAAACTCTATCTCAAAGGTTTGATCAATTCTTGATGAACCAAAACTCGATGAACCAAGTATCTTCCTACACTAACCATTCTCATCGTACATCTAATGAATCTTATATGACTTGCTCTAGTGTTCTTCATTCTACTTCTCATTGTCCTCATGGACAAGTGCAAAGTGAACCTAAAGAGCAAGTCAATGCAACTTTTATGAATCAAGGGGGAAATCCTTATAGTACTCATTATAATCCAAGTTGGAGAAATCATCCGAACTTTTCTTGGAAAAACCAAGGAGAGGGCTCAAACCCTTCCCAAGGCAATTTCCAAGGGAAGTATATTCCACCTCCACTTTAAAACCAAGGATCCCAAAGTTATAGGTCTTACCAATCACAAGGGAATTAATTCTCGAATTCTCATTTTCCCAATCAATCATATTCCCAAGGTAATTCTAGAAGTCCCACCTTTGAAGAAAAAGTTTTGAATGCTTTGGGCACTTTTGAGGCAAACACACAATTGCTTCATTCTCACTCTCAATCTATTGGAAAGCTAAAAACCCAAGTAGGGCAAATAGCTAGCACTCTTAAAGCTAGAGAGAAGGAAAAGATGCCTATGAATGCCCCACCTAAGCAACAATGTGTTGTGGAAACCCAATCCTCATCGGAAGGGTGTACCATAGAACATGTCAATGCGGTGACCACCTTGTGGAGTGGTAGAGTTGTGGATAATCAAGTTGAAATGACCAATGAAGAGAGTGAACCGGTGCAACCTCAAGTTGTCACCCATCCCGTTTCATTGCATGTGCATGATTATGTGAAGAGAAATCATCAAAATGTGATTTGAAAAGTGATCTTGAAAATGATTCATTGAAGAAAGTCTTGTAAAATGTGTTTGAAAGAGAAGTTTCGAAAAATAATGTTGAGAAAATTTTGTTGAAAAGTGATTTAAAAAATGATTTAAAAACTTCTTGTGTTGAAGAGGCTTTGAAAGAAAATTCTGAAAAAGTTTTTGAAAAAGCTCCATTTCCGGATGCCTTGAAAGGGTCCATTTAAAAAAAAAAAAAAGCAAAAGGTTAAGACCAATGAGATTATGGAAATGTTTAGGCAAGTAAAAGTTAATCTTCCATTTTTGGAAGCAATCAAGCAAATACCGACTTATGCCAAGTTTTTAAAAGATCTTTGCACCCAAAAGAGGAAGAACAAAAGTCAAGCACCAAGGAAAGTGGTTTTGACCGAGCAAGTGAGCTCAATTTTGCAACACAACACTCTCCCAAAGTTTAAGGACCCCGGTTCACACACTACATCATGCATCATTGGTGAGCATATCATTAATCGGGCGCTTCTTGACCTAGGATCAAGTGTTAACCTTCTTCCATACTCGGTTTATGTCAAACTAGGCTTAGGTGAATTAAAACCGACGTCGGTAGTTCTACAACTTGCCGACCAATCCATCAAAAAGTCTAGGGGTATCATTGAGGATGTTTTAATTAAAATTGATAAATTCTTCTTCCCAGTTGATTTTGTTGTCATAGACACGGAACCGGTTCCAATCCTGAAAGCCAAATACCCGTTATCCTTGGCCGTCCCTTCTTGGCTACCGCGAATACCAACATGAATTGTAGGACGGGGGTAATGAAGATCTCTTTTGGCCACATGAAAGTGAAGTTGAATATATTCAATCCAACCCCTAACTCATTTGACAAGTATAAAGGAGAGGTTAATGTTGTGTAAAAATGTCATGAGTTCAATTGTGAAGGAAATGAGTTTTTGTGTGATTCAAAAGTTTCTAAAGCTTTATCTTCAACATTGCATTCTAAAGACATGAATTCAAATTCTCATTGTGAAAGGGCATGGAAGCCTAAAAATTTTGATTGCATAGACAAAGGATCAAAACCTTCTTTTGAGCTAAATCCCACCAGTTCTTCCAAGAACCATTTGTTGGGTAAAGCTCAAGGTATCTATCACCCTAAAAAGGAGGGGATGAGCAACAAGATCTTTGATACGGGCTAAAAGAGCCTAATGTCTTGCTAGAGACGTTAAAGACTAGCAAAAGCATTCGTAGGGTGCCAAAACCCTATTCCTCCCTCATTTCTATCTTTCATTTTGTTCTTGCGACGTCTAGATATTTGTTTTGGGTTCATACACATGGATAGGAACTTTAATTTAGGATTGCATGAGCTTTCATGTCATTTTTGAGCATTCTACATGAATTCAATCGATCCAACTCTGGATTTCGATCGATCGAACTCCCATTTGCAGCCAACACTTAGGAAAATTTTTGAGCCTGCATCCAAACGACCTCTCTGTCCCATCGATCCAAGAAACTTTGCATATTTTTGTTCTCTGTTAGATCGATCAGAGTACCTTTGATTGATCCAACTTCACAGTTCGATCGATCTTGAGTTTCAACACGTAGAATATTTTCGAGCCTGCAGAACCTACATCCAAACCACCTCTCTGTCCCATCGTTCGAATTTGTTTTCAGATCGATCATAAACATTCAATCGATCCAACTTCATAGTTCGATCGATCTCAAGTTCCAACACTTAGCCAAATTTTTTGAACCAAAAACCTGCATATTTCTACTCTCTGTCTGATCGATTGAACTTTTGTTCCGATCGATCTCGCTTCTCCATTTCATTATTTTGACTTTTCAAATTTCAAAAATCCAAAAATATTTTTATTTTATTTTATTTTCCAAAAATACAAAAAGATTTTATTTTTATTCTTCAAAAATCCAAAAATATTTTCTATTTTTTAATTTTAATTTTTTATTTTTACTTTTAGTTTTTAATTTTTTTTCAAAAATTCCAAAAATATTTTGAAGAGAGAAAGTGCGATCGATCGCATTGAAGGTTCGATCGATCGAACTCTGTTGGGGATGTTTTTAAAAATAGAAACCGAGGGTTTCAAGATTGATTCATTAGATCGATCCACCCTCTCTCAAACCCTACCCCCCTTCTCTCTTGTTGCCGTCACTGTTCATCATCTTCTCCATCTCTGGCGAGATTTTCGGCGAGATCCAGGCTTCGAATCTCTCTTTCTTATCTCGATTTTCATCTCTCCCTCTTCGCATCCACTTTTCTCCTAGATTTGAGGTAAAATCTGAGATCTCATCTATGATTAAGCTTCGATTTGATGATTACATACTTTACTTGTTGCATTCATGCTTTTACATGATTGAATTCGCCATTGATGAACCTTCGAAGCAGTATGTATATATATGTATATATGTTTTTATATATTTTTTTGTGTTTTGATTTGATTTGTTGCACTATGGGCTCCACTAAGTGACTCAAAATGTTGATTTAATGTGTAGATGGGCCCACGAACATGTTCGTGTGGGCCCCGTGCTTCCATTTTCATAGATCTGTGACCTTTCAGTTTTCACATCGTACAGTTCGATCTATCGAACTTGTGTCCTGATTGATCGAAGTAGTGAGATCGATCTCACTTATCTTCAATCGATCCAACTTTTGTGATCGATCGAACTTCACAGATCTCACATACACACTTCATTCATCATGTATCGTGTTCATGCTATCTTATTTATGCCCAATGCTTGTGATATTCCATATTGGATGCATTTCATACTTATATTGCGTAGCATGCTTCACATTTTATCACTTGCATAGATTCATGTGTCTATATTGTGCTTTCAATTCTTTATTCTGGCATTAACTTCCATTGCAAGTGTTTCTTTTCCTTTTTGCAGGCCATGGTTAAGAGGAAGACTGTTACCAACAGGCAACACGGACCTCCGAGATCACAAAGACGTATCCGGCATAGGACAGCCGAGCCAACAGAGCCCTCTCATATTTAAGAGCCAGCACAGTCTACTCCACCTCAGTCACCCTCTCATACAGCTGAGGATGAGCATATTACTTCTACATCTTAGGCTCACGCTGAGTTTACACCATCTCCGTCTCCATCTCCTGATCAGGCCGAGGTTGAGCACACCCCATCACCATCTCCACCAGCTCAACCAGCTCAGCCAGCTCGCCAGCTTGACCGGCCATTGCCAAGATATACACAGATGACCATGGCCCACGAGTCATTCTTTAACATAGCTTTCTTTTCTCGATCGTTGCTGACCCGATCAGGGTATGATGATATTGTTCGGAGGGCCTTTAAGCTATTCTTGCCCCAGTTACTGAGGCCGTCTATCCGAGGCTTGTCTGAGTGTTCTTCCAGAACCTCCAATCGTCCCTGCGTACTACAGCAGAGATGGTCACTTCTATTGATGGCCACCAGATTACTATCACTGTGGACACACTTTCCAGATCATGCCATTGTCCACACAGATGCCCTCCAGAGCTTCAAGAGCTATATCCGAGGCTATACAGGCCTTCTTATGCTGACATGGCAGTTGCTTTGACAGGTCACCATGTCGCTGGCGAGACTTTCGCCACCCACACATATCTTTCAGACGACTTGTGGTTTGTTGATTCCGTTCTCTTTCGAAACATTTATATGGCCGGCCACAAGATTCAACGGCTAGGAGATTACTTGACAGCCCTCTGCGCATTCTATATAGGGTGCTGGGTGAACATTCCCGCACTCATCTGGACCGTGATGAGGCAGTTGTATGACACTTATATTAGCAAGGAACAGCCCAAGCGGGCCAAGTTCCTTCCTTTTGGCCACCTCATCACCCAGATTCTTATTGACCAGCGCTACCCATTCCATCTATGGGAGCACCCAGAGATAGGATCCTATTCCTTCCAGAAAAAGGATTTGGATAAGAACTACAATTCCATCATTGGGCGTCTTCAGGACCACGCTATACAGGCAGTAGATGATTTAGAGGAAGATGAGGCAGAGGCAGCCCCAGCAGCAGCAGATCCAGCAGAGGACGATGCACCAGTTGATCCAGCTGCCAAGCGCATGGACATTGATTTAGAGCGACCTGCAGATGAAGAGGAGCAGCACTCTCCAGCTAGGCTGCCTATTCATGAGCAGAAGCTGTGACGACCCTTGTTTTTAGGCCAGCATGTCCTGTGATGAACCGTAAGGATGATCCGATAACAGATCCGAATGCGGAAGCGAAAACAGAAAACATGACTCTAAGAAGTCGTGGGACTCAACAAGAACTGATGCGGAAGCAAAAGATCGAAAATATGACAAATAAGCCCCCAGGGGCAAAATAGTCATTTTTTAAAATGGTATATTCAGGTGCCACCGAACACACCGCTGGAAGGACAACAAAAAACTAATCAAGATGGACTCAAGAATAGCATGATTCGGAGTCCGAACGAAGGAGAAACGGCATGACGAAGAAAAACGAGCACTTAAGGAAAAAAGGGTAAACTGGTAATGATCCAGGAAGAACCGGGTACAACCGAGTACACCGTTACAAAGACAGCGAAAAATTAGTCAAGTTAAAAAAAAAATTCACTTGAATCGGAGTCCGGACGAAAGAGAAAGGCCCAAATGAAGAGTTGACGTCGCGGCGGCCCGACGAGGGGGCCATGGCGCACATGGCGCCCATGCGCAAGCCCACCGGCGTGCATGCCGGCGCCCAAAGACATGGCTGGTGGCAGCCCTTGGCTGCTGCTATATTTTTTTTGATCTGCCCAGAACTGAGGCTTGAAACGGAGGTCAAGATGAGTTTTTATGGAAAAACACGAAGAAGAAACCTCCCCTAAAATCGAGCTTTCTACCTGACTGCGCGGACGGAATCGAAAAAAACTCAATATGAGATCCCCAAAATTCCCCTAGATCAGAATTGAACAAGAGGGTCATAAAGCTGCTAAATGAAAACTGGAAGCTAAAACTTCACGAGGGATTTCTGGTACCAAGATGACATTTTCTGGAAAAACACGAAAAAGAAACCCCCCCCCCCCTAAAATCACGTTTTCTAAGCGACCATGTCGAAAGAAGAAAATAAAACTGAGGTGAAAGGTCCATAATGCCCCTACATCAGAATATGCAAAAAAAAATGCGAAATGAACACAGGAGGCTCAAAACACAAACGATGAGGTTTTGCCCAGAAACGACTATGCACGCAAATGTAACTTACCTATTTAGACGCGCTACAATGGTCCATGGCTTAAAAATATAGCCGATGCAAAATCCGACCCCCCAATGGGCAAAAAGGCAAAAATGAACTTGGAATGGAAAACATGGAATCCAAAAATGTAAAATGGGATCAAATGACCGTTTGGCCCTTGGCCACACTTCATACGAGATTAATAAGACCCTATGAAAGAATGAAAATGGAATTCCCACACCCGATGCAACCATGGTGAAGCAATGACTTGCGATTTTTCAAGGTTTTCATAATATTTTATGAAGTTAAAAAGTTATATAAAATACAATACACATATCATTGGCCTCCGACCTCATCTCATACCTATCAAATACATTGAAAGGAGTGTACTTAAGTACACATTACATACATGGAATCAAATATACATATTTTGACATATAAGTCTACAAAAAGACATTTCATGCTAACATTTGCATGAAATGGAAACTTGAAAGCTACACGACATCCAAGGAATGCTAGGCTTCACGAACCAAGTCTTCGTACCTGAAATATGCCCCAGTATCGTAGGGGTGAGTAACATAAATCTACTCGTAGGAGATAAGCATGCATCGACCTAGCATTTTACAAATTTATCACCTTAAGATGAAACATGTTAAACGGGCTCATGCCACCTAACATCTATGTCCAAGTGAGACTCGGGGAGCATCCTAAGCTACCTTAGAGTCTAAGCAACAAGAATCATGATATACATACATGTATGAAACGAATCATGGTTGGGATAATCCAAAGAACACGACAAGAAGAATGCTTGAGCATAGGTTAACATGAATTGCATTTTCAATACAATTGAACTAGGTCTAGAGTAATCTATACAACATGACAAAAGCATATTTGAATACAAGTTAACAAGAATCACATTATCCATGCAATTCAACAACAAAAGAGCATGTTATACAATGCAACAAGGTTTAAGTTCTCAAAGCCATCAACTTAGAATCTAAAGCACAAAATAATAGCAGTGGTTCATGCCACCTAACGTCTATGTTATAAAAGAATCAATAGGATCAATCATAAGCTTTATTAGAACGTCAAAACACGATTTTCAATATCGATACAATTTAACCAACATTGGAACTTTCAATACAATGCATAAAGCACAATTTCGCAAAGTTAACATCCTGTAACTTAAAATGGAACGACAAATAAGAAACAACAAGTTACAACATCATCTAGTTATCAACTTGAAAATGAAATGCGAAATCAAACAAAGTGGATAATCGGACGTCACGCCGGATCAGACCGACAACATAGTTAGTTTAGGGTTACTAGCCCATGGGTAACCTCCCTATGTGCGCACTAGACCATATAGAGGGACTATCCCCCGTACTAGAACCACGTCCTAGCCATAGTCAAACAACGACATTCCCAAGTTTCCAAAATCAACAAGTTGTGCAACAACGCATATACAACAGGAATGTGCAAGATAATCAACTATCTACTAAGCACAACCAAATTTGGAAACCTATACAATACATGCTCAAAATCCACAACTAATATGATATGATGAATGTCAAATCTTCAGTGTGCGATTCGTTACACACTATGCATGAAAGATGTTAAACACGAAGTGTACAAATCATTACACAAGGCAACAATATATTCAATAAGGAAAACATATTATCACGAATACAAACATAGCAACTATGTTATCCAATGTTCAAAACATAACCAAATGAACATACAACAAGTCTAAGTCCATGATTTGAATATAGAAACCACTTCTAAAACACAACTAGATCATGGAGCAAATTGAAAGAATTTAAATAGATAAACATAATTAAATTCTCTAGATTCCAATTCAATTCCAAATAACCTCAATTTAATACATGTTAAAGGACATGGTATGGTCATCACCTATATCCATTCTAAAACTCAATTAGGTTGTTGGAACAACAAAGTAGAACTTTTATTAAATCATGCTAATTTAATTACCAAGGTTCTAAAACAACTTCTAATAGTCCCAAATTAATATATACTAGTAAACAAGTCATGGCCAATACAAATATCAAGTTAAAACCTTAACTAAGCTAATGGGACCACAAAATAGATTTTAATTAATTCTTTTAATTAAAATCTCTAGATTTTTTAATTTAACCAAATGCTCTCAATTTAACATATCTTAGAGAATATGCCAAGCACTAATGTAATATCACATTACAAGTTTATTTCATTCAATTTAAGACCATGTGACTTAACCTTTCACTAAAGTTAAATATAAATTAAAAGTTGCAATTCTCATGCAATTAATCCCAATTTAATATATGTGAACAACTATACCTAAGCTTAATTTTCTAGCATGCCACAATTCAATTCCAAGTTGTATATCACCATGAGGATTAAATCTTAAATATGGAATTTAATTAAATAAAAGGTTTCAAAACCTAACTGAATATTCTAAATCAAATATATGTGAAGCTATATGGTATGTAAATCAAAAATATCAAGTCGGAATTTAAATAGAGTGAATAGTGTACTCGGGGCAAATTAATTAATAATTACTAATTTTCAAAACACCTCCAATCACTTTGAAATTCAACTATGTTGGAGAGCATGCTAAGGCCTAATTTAATATGCTAACACATATTGATTTTAAGCTAGTTAAGGCCATGTGAATTAATCTTTCACCTAAGATAAATATTAAATAAAATCTTTAATACTTATTCAAATGTTCCAATTTTAAAACAAAACAATGAGCATATCAAGGGGCAATATAAAATCATGCTACATACTTAAACCAAGTCATGAGCAACCGGGAAAATTAGATCCCGTACAAGTAAAATAAATAATAAAATCTCTAGATTTTATATTTAATCATGCAAACAAGTAGTATAAGCATCACAAGCATGCTATATAATAAGAATTTAAACCTAAAACATCCCCTACCTCAATTTGAGATGAAAATCCCAAAGGCCCACTAAAATAAAAGTGCTCCGAATTCGACGATACCGAGAGGTTTTGTCGGGGACAACACCGTGAACATAAATCCGCAAGAAGCCCTATAAAAATCATAACTTGACCTCAAAACCAAACTCAAGAAATGGTCAAAACTGAATTCTAATAAGGGGGAAAGGTAGAACACGGCGAGGGGAACAACAAACGTTAAGGCCGAAGACTTTCCATCAAGGAAAAGTGAACCAAAAGAGAAGAGAGAAGATGGCAGCACCCCTTGGGCTGCCATGGGAGCTCCAGGTCGTGCATGAAGAGGGGAGAAGATCAAAAATGAAATATCTCACCCCCCTTTTATAGAAATCTCAAAAAGTGCCCCGAACGGGCCCCGGCAGGTCTTAAAAAGTAAAATTTGAGCAGACGTGCTCAAATGGCAAAACTTTGTGAATAAAAAAGATTCAAAATAATAAAATATGAACAACGGAAGAAACAGCGTCAAAAACTGAGTCCGGAGCAGAAAGTTATGCCCAAAACAAGTTTGGCAAAAATCGGGGCCAAAAACCCTGAAACTGGAAAACATCGACCAGGAGGAAATTCCAAGAATACACAACTCAACAAAATGTGAAAATGAATCCCGTACGAGGATCCAGGCTCAAAACAAGACATTTTGCAATAACTTTCATTAATTGCACAATTGCCTCCAAAAAGTGAAAACTGCACTTATGGCCCAGAATGAAAATATCTTCCAAAGAATATTTTCCTAAAAACCCCTAAAATAAAATATCTTCAAAAGATATTTACGAAAAACACCCCAAGAAAAGAAAATAATTTCAAACAATTTCGCATCCATGCCCCTATGGACACCGGGTGCAACTAGAGTACTTTCTTGCAAAAGTAAATATACGTATTTCGTGGAAACCACTCAAGATGAAGGCACGTGAAGTCAAAAACCAACTCCGAGCATGAGAAGTGAGGTTGTGCCAAAAACTAACAAACGAAGATAAGACAGAATAGGGAAAAGGACGAACTAGCGCATAGTGTCGAAAAACGAAAAATGTAAAAATGACTCAGTCCTTAAAGGAAGTTGTCAATCCACAGAAAAGACTCTCAAGAACCAATTCTGAGCACTCGAGATGACACTAAGCGACATGAAACAGAGCTCAGAAAAGAAAATTAAACGAAAAAAATTCATTCATAAAATTTCAGGAAAAAAGGAAAGGAAGGCAAATGACCGGGTCGTTACAGGAGCATACTCAAAATTCTCAGTCTTTTGATTCTTCTATACCTGAGTCTCCATATCAGACCCCTGGCTTTGGAGTACGCCTGCAGACTCTTGAGGATGTTGTTGTTGCTTTGCGAGCTGATCTTATGGCCCACAAAGTTGATCTTATGGCCCATAGAGCTGATTTTACTACCTTCCGCACGGATGTCACGACTATGTTCCGAGATCTATCCAGAGATATCCGCGGAGCCCGACCTACCCATCCTACCTCATCATCCTGAGCTCCCAGTTCTTTTTATCTTTTTATGATCCTTCTCTATCTTTGATACTCTATTTTTGATACTATATATCTTTTTTGCAGTCGGTCTATCGGCTTAGATCTTTTGATGGACCAGTACTTTATTTCATTTATCCATGCTTTTATTATGGATGTCATATGATTATGTTCTTATATCTGAATGTTTGACTCCATCAGGTGCGTCACAGTAACTTCAGTGAGAGAGGACTACCCGATTTTCAGGACCACCCTTATACCTCTCTCATTTCTTTATCTCTTTATCCCATTTACACTTGTATGTCCACTGTGCACTGATTATCCCATTTTGTTATCTGATGAGTTTATCCAAGTGCCAATTTTCAGGACCACAGTTAATCTTAAGTTTGGGGGGGCTATGTCACCCACTTTGGATATTTCAGTCCCGATCATTCTTGCTTAGTTGCCTTGGTATACTCTCTCCTTTGTTCTCTTTGCACATTAAGGACATTGTGCCATTTAAGTTTAGGGGGAATGGTGCTTTGCAGTGTTAATTTTAAATTGCATATCTTTTGAGCATGTGCTGTGTATTTGAGGATATTTCTATGATTGGTCCATATCTAGCTATGATTTTGATCTTTTGAGGACTATATTGCTTAAAATTTAAAAATTGCTTGACTTGAGAGTCCAATACTCCTTGTATACCCTTTTAATGCCATTTAAGATTAAATTTTTCGAAAGATTAATATCATGCTTGCACTTGGGGTCCACATCATCTTGATTTTGTGATTATTTTAAGATTCACTCTAGTTTTCTACACTAGCACCGGCGCACACTAGCATTCATTTGTGAGGTACATGCTTTGTTGATTATTGAATTAGTTATATCCCAATTGAGCTAGTAGTGCATTAAAAGCTTTCATTCTTGATAAAGGTAGATAACAACCCCTTTTCACTAAGTAGCCGGGATTCTAGCCTCATCAAGCACTGAACTTATCACGCCGAAAGGTGGAGGGCCCAAACTCTAGGTTAATAATTGAAGTAAAAAATAAAAAAAATAAAAAAAAGAAGAAAAAAAAAAAAAGAAAAAGTTGCAAAAGCAATAAAAAATGAGGACTTCTCCCAAAAGGTGAGAAGTGAGAAATGATTAGATAGAAGTTGTCTTGATTTGTAGCCTAGTTGATTTGAGCTTGTAAGTCCGTAGGGGTATTTGAATGCCTAGTGCCCTAAAGCCATCTGGTTTGGGAGTCATTGACCTAACGCTCGACATCATGAATCGCTAGAAAGCTTAATAGATCAACACATTGTACCATTCTTCCATCTTTGATCCTTTCAAAAAAAAAAAAAAAAATTGAGTGAAAAGAATAAGCGCACCTAGATCAATAAAGCTTTAATAAAAGGTCCACTTTTTGTCTTGATGATCGGTACTAGATTTGTATGCTAGTTTAAGGGTAAGAATGTAATTAATTCCTTAGTTGGCTAAGATAGCAACACATTTGATGCTTGTCCACTCAAAAAGGATTCTAGAATTGTTTTGATTTGCATGATCATTTTCTTGATGTGTGGAGAACCATACTTGCTTGCTTGATGTTGAGATTCTGAGAGATTGCTTAGAAATGGTTAAAAGAATGCATACTTGACGTAGTTTTCTCCCAATGATTGTTTATAATATTGGTACCTCTTTAGAAAGAATGAGCTTAATGTTTGTGGGTATCATTTTTGGAAACCCTCACGAGACTTCACTCGTCCACTAGGGGAAACCTAGGGGTTTAAAAGGCTTGTTGCATGTGTTAAATGCAATCGTGTTCCCTACGAAAGTGGTGTTATCCATTTATTGATTTGTAGTTATAGTTGTTTAGTTATTCATTTCATTCCTTTACTTTATAGTTTATTACTAGGGACTAGCAATATTTAAGGTTGGGGGTGTGATGAGCACTAAAAAGTGCGTATTTAAACCCTTTAAGCTTTGGTATTCTAGTACATTTATCTATCTTACTTTACCGTTTTAGATTGATTTCATGTTATTTCTCTTTTCAGGCACTTATCCCGAAAATAAGCTAACTCAGCCAAATAAGAGCTTAAATGAAGCAATTCTGAGATGAAACAAAGAAATGAGCAAAGTGGAGAAAGAAAGAAGCAAAAGGAAGAAAGGTGGACATTTAGCATTTCTTGATCGATCCAAGATAAAGGTTCGATCGATCCAACATGGATCGATCTCAGCATTTTAAGATAGATCCAAACCTCGAACCGAAAGCAGAAAGCCCAAAGTTCGATCAATCGAACACCTTTGTCCTCATCCAAATGATTGATCTTATCCATTTGCACCACCCTACCAACCACTTTTGTCCTTTTCCCCATAAATATCTTTAAAATATCTCAACTTTGTTCTTATTTGGAGAACGTACCCCAGTTGGATCGATCTAGCCTTAGTTCGATAGATCTCAGCCAAGTTCGATCGATCCAAGTCCAAGGTTCGATCGATCAAACTTCCTCCAGTGCGAAAAAGTTAAAAAGCCAGCTCATTCAAGTTGTCTTGTATCCAATCATTGGGGAATATGCTTTGCATGACCCCAGCTCATTTTGTGTGTTATTTGACCTACCTATATAAGGAATATGATACACTTTTTGAGAAAAAAGAAGAAGGAGATTTTTAGTAATTTGGTAGAGGCAACTTTAGAAGCTAAAGACACTATTGGAGGTTTTTCATCAACAAGGAGCAGATTTCTTCCATGGAGCTTACCCTTGAGGGTTGGAGGAGCACTACCATGAGTGGCTAGACATCCTCTTGGGGCTAGAATTAGCCCTAAGCATGCACTTTCTATATCTTAATCTTGTGTATTATTGAGGGATTAGTATTGTAATACATGTTTTGACACTTTGTTATATATAGATCTTGTTTATTCAATGATTTATATGGTTTAATGCTTTCAATTGATCATTTCATTCTATCCACATGTCTATGTATGCTAGAATAGATGTTCATGTGCTTATCTCTAGATTTTGTGTTATTGATACATGTCTATGTATATTAATGCTATAGATCTAGAGATTGTCAAAACATAGTGCTTAATGGAATGTTCTTATGATTTACTAGATGGTTCATACTTATTCCTTGATGGATTGTACCTCTCCTTTAGTTTACTTTCATGCTAGTAGTATAGATATAGTGTAGTTGTAGTGTAGTGTTAAATGGGAGGATAATCCATGCTTGTTGTTTGATGTTTTATACTTTTGAATGCAAGTAGCATATGTCTCTAACATTGTGGTATATTTGGATTGTGAGCTTAATGAAATGATTAATGACTTGTTTTGATCTATTGTGCCTTTCACATGTTGTTTAGATAATATATGATTAACTAGTCATCCTTACTTATTGAATCAACCAAATACACACACACACCAATATTGCAACACACCATTTGCCCTCATTAGTCACTTGTCAATGGTATAGAAATGCATTGCTTGGTAGTGATCTCTAAACCCCAAGACTCTTCTCTCTCTTATTTACTCTTAATTGCTTTCTATTACTTAGTTTAATTTAGTTGCTCTCTAGTTTAAACAACCAACCAACCATTTGTTTGATCACTCAACCTAAGAACCCTAATCGCGATTCCACAGCACAATTCGACCTAGCAAAATCCACAATCCCTTGGGACGATCCCTACTCGCCCTAACTATATTTTTAGTAAAGGTAGTAGTGGCTTTTATAAATGTAAAACTCTTGGCCCTCGCCTTAATGCACACTCTCAAGCTTATGGTGTGGCGACACACCACCAGATGCCCATAACAAATATTCTTGTTGTTGAAATCTTTGATATTTAGGGCATTGATTTTATGGGTCTTTTTCTTCTGTCTTATGGATATCAATATATTTTGCTTTCCGTTGACTATGTTTCTAAATAGGTGGAGGCTTGTGCTACCAAAACAAATGATCACTCTGTGGTTGTCCAATTCCTTAAATCCAACATTTTCACTCATTTTGGTATGCCAAGAGCTATGATTAGTGATGGAGGAAAGCATTTTTGCAATCAATTCTTAAGGAAATTCTTTCTTAAGTACTCTGTTACTCATAAAGTCGCCACTCCTTACCATCCTCAAACAAGTAGGCAAGTAGAAGTTTCAAACCGGGAAATTAAACATATTTTTGAGAAAATGGTTAACACAACCCGGAAGGGTTGGTCACGTAAGTTGAATGACGCTTTGTGGGCTTACCGAACGGCATATAAGATTCTCATTGGCATGTCTCCTTATAGACTTGTTTATGGAAAGCCTTGCCATTTTTCGGGTGAGCTAGAACACAAAGCTATGTGGGCAATTAAAAAGCTCAATCTTGACCTTGACAAAGCCAGAGAGAACCGATTACTCCAATTGAGTGAGTTAGAAGAGTTGAGATACAATGCCTATGATAATGTCAAACTCTACAAAGAGAGAACTAAAGCTTTTCATGACAAACACATTGTGAAGAAATCTTTTGAGCCTGGTCAAAAAGCTTGGCTTTTCAACTCTAGGTTAAAACTCTTCCCCAGGAAGTTACGTACCAAATGGGAAGGTTTGTATGAGATCATCTCTGTTGCACTGCATAGGGTGGTTGAAATTCAAAGTTTAAAGAATGGTAACACATTCAAGGTGAACGGGTAAAGGTTGAAACCCTACATTGAGGGACAGGTTTTTCAAAGGTATATGGAGGCTGCCCTTTTGGTAGATCCAATTTATGAAGAGATATAGTGATGCACTCAATGTTTTCAATGATAAGTTCAAATTCTTACTTATTTTTGGCTGTTCGATCAATCTCAAAAGAGTTTTGATCGATAGAACATCATCTCTGCATCCAATCATCTTTTTATTCCATCGTGCGAACATTTCCTGCATATTTCAACTCTCTGTGTATCATGCGAATTTTCTTTCCGATCGATCTGAAAATTCCAAGATCGATCTGGTTTTCCTTGGATCGATCGGAGTTCTATACTTAGAAAATTTTTGGATCTCTGCATTTTTCATCTCTCTGTGTATCGTTCGAAGTTGTATATAGACTTTCAGGTTTGGATCAATCATGATTTGATCGATCTTTGTTTGATCGATCAGGACATTTCAAAAAAAATAAATAATAATAATAATAATAATAGTAATAATAATTAAATCGATCTTTCAAAGCAGCATTCTGTCTAGCTAGAGACATTAAACTTAGCACTCATTGTCCATATTTTCTTGCATTTTGTATATACTTGTTTTCATTAAACAAAAATATAAAAACTTTTCACCATGGTGCCCTTATGTGTAGTCATGCATACTTTATGCTTTAATTAGGGCTAAATCTCATATCTCTCTTACATCTTGTGTTATATTGTCTTAAAATGCATGATTTGATTATTCTTATCCCATTTGATATTTGATGTGAGTTTGCTAGTGTGGTTATTCAAGTAGGTTGTTGATTCCAAGTTTGGGGGAGATGCCTCTTTATATTGGATCATTGCCGGGCTTCATGATTTGCCACCACGGTATACTCTTTCCATCTTTTCCATTGTTTGCATTGCACATTGAGGATAATGTGTGGTTTAAGTTTGGGGGTAAGGTGTCTTTGTTACATTCTACTTAAGTTTGAGACTTAATGCATGATTGACATTGGAGATCCATGCTAGCTATGATTTTGATATTTTAAGGACTATATTGCTTAAAATTTAAAAATTGCTTAACTTAAGAGTCCAATACTCGTTGTATGCCTTGTGGATGCCATTTAGGAGTAAATTTTTCGAAAGATTGATATCTTGCTTGCACTTATGGTTCACATTATCCTGATTTTGTGATTGTTTTGAGATTCACTCTAGGATTCTACAGTAACACAGACGTACACTAGCATTCATTTGTGGAGTACATGCTTTGTTGATTATTAAATTGGTTATATCCCAATTGAGCTAGTAGTGCATTGAAAGCTTTCATTTCTGATAAAGATGGATAACAAACCCTTTTCATTGAGTAGCCGAGATTCTAGCCTCATCAAGCACTGAATTTCTCGCGCCGAAAGGTGGAGGGCCCAAACTCTAGGTTAATAATTGAACTTGAAAAAATAAAATAATAATAAAATAAATAAAATAATAATAATAATAATAATAAAATGTTATTGCAAAAGCAAAAAATAAAATAAAATAAAAGTGAGGAAATCTCCTAAAAGGTGAGAAGTGGGAAATGATTAGATGGAGATTGTTTTGATTTGTAGCCTAGTTGATTTGAGCTTGTAAGTCCTTAGGGGTGTTTAAACACCTAGTGCCCTAAAGCCATCCGGTTTGGGAGTCATTGACCTAACGCTCAACCTCATGGATCGCTAGAAAGTTTAATAGATCAATACATTGCGCTATGCTTCCATCTTTGATCCTTAGGGTTAGAAAAAAAAAAATTTGAGTGAAAAGAGTAAGCACACCTAGAACAATAAAGCTTTAATAAAAGATCCACTCTTTATGTTGATGATCGGTACTAAATTTGTGTGCTAGTTTGAGGGTAAAGATGTGATCATTTCTTTAGTTAGCTTAGATAGCAACATATTTGATGTCAGTCCACTCAAAAAGGATTCTAAAGTTGTTTTGATTTGCATGATCATTTTCTTGATTTGTAAAGGACCATACTTGCTTGCTTGATGTTGAGATTTTGGAAGATTGCTTGGAAATGTTTGAAAAATTGCATACTTGAGGTAGTTTTCTCCTAATGCTTGTTTACAATATTGGTACCTCTTTTGTGAGAATGAACTTAATGTTTGTGGGTATCATTTCTGGAAACCCTCACGAGACTTCACTCGTCTGCTAGGGGTAACCTAGGAGTTTAAAAGGCTTGTTACATATGCTAAATGCAATCGTGTTCCCTACGAAAGTGGCGTTATCCTTTTATTGCTTTCTAGACCATAGTTGTGTAGTTGTTCACTTCATTCCTTTACTTTATAGTTCCTTGCTTAGGACTTACAATATTTAAGTTTGGGGGTGTGATGAGTGCTGAAAAGTGCGTATTTAAACCCCTTAAGCTTGAGTATTCTAGAACCTTTATCTATCTTATTTTCCAGTCTTAGACTAATTTCATGTTATTGCCCTTTTCAGGCGTTTATCCCTAAAATAAGTCAATTCAACCAAATTAGAGCATAAAAGAAGCTATCTTAAGCTGAATGGAAGAAAGGAGCAAATAGAAGCAAAGTGGTGGAAAAATAGCAAGCTTCGATCGATCTCATAGTGATCGATCCAGCCTCATCAAGATGGATCAAACCCCTTGTCCTTATCCTCAAAAATTTTCATCTTCGATCGATCTCACCATTCATTCGATCGATCAAACTTCCTTGATCTTATCCCCACCTACCACTTTTGTGTTGTTCCCAAAATATCCCAAAATATCTCAGAGATTTGTTGTATTCCAAAAAGACGCCGCCATGGTTGATTGATTTAGACAAACTTCGATGGATTTGGCCAGAGTTCGATTGACCCCATCGGAATTCGATCGATTGAACCTCCTTAAGTCCAAAATAAAACAGAGTCCAGCTTATTGAAAGATAGCTCGTGGTATAATCAATGGAAAAGCCCTTGTGCACGAGACCTGACCATTGGGTGTGACACTTGACCTACCTATATAAGGATTTTGAGCCATTTTTACACATAGATTCAATCATACAATCATAGAGAAATATTGGAGAGAAGGCTAGAGATAAGAGAGCTATACACCATTTGAGAGTTCTTCCATTCATCTAGGGTTTCCATCAAGAAGGAGATCATTCCTACCATGGAGATAGCCCTTGAGTGTTAGATAACTACTTCAATGAGTGGCTAAACATCTACTTGGGGCTAGAGTTAGCCCCTAAGTTTGCTTCCTAGACCTAGTCTTTTGTATATTTTTGGGGATTTAATTGTAATAAATGTTTTCATCTTGGATTCATATATATCTTGTGGTTTCTCCTTGATGTGTATAGGTTAATGCTTTCAATTGATTATCTACTTCTAATCATATGTCTATGTATGCTAGAATGGATGATTCATGTGATTTTCTCTAGATTTAATAGAATTCATGCATGTCTAATTGTATTAATGAAGTTAATCTAGTGATGATCAAAATATAGAGCTTAATTGGACACTCTTGTAATTTATTTGATGGTTCACACTTGTTTCTTGATGGATTGTGCCACACCTTTAGCTTAATTAGTTTAATTTTCATGTCTTTAGTCTAGATGTAGTGTAGTTGCTTTAAATTCCTAGATAGGTGGACAATCTATTCTTATTCCTTGGTGTTCCATACTTATGAATGGAAAGGGTGTATGTCTTTAGATAGTTGTGTGTGCACAAATTGTGGTTTCATTGAATGGATTTTGGTTTCATTTGATAGGTTGTGCTTTCCATTTAATTTGGCTAGACAATCTATAATTATTTGCCATCAATGCTTAGTTTCAATTAATGTTACACACACACAAGTTGCAATTCAATTTCCCCATTGATGTACAATTACTAGTGTTTAGTGAAGTCAAGCTTAGTGGTGAGCTCTAAAACCCTAAGTCCTCTCCTTTATATCTTTTTCTTTCTTTCTAGATTATTTCCTTGTATTTGTTTTAATTTTAATTGCATTGTAGCTTAGCTAACTAAATAAATCATCTTTTGATCACTCTACCTACTAATCCAACCTTGTTTCCATTTCAAATACGCACCCAACCCCCTGGGACGATCCCTACTCACCCTAGCTATATTTAGTAGTTAGGGTAAGTAATGGCATTTTATAAATTTAAAACTTGGCCACACTTTTACTGCACTAATTTGGGTACAACGCGGCGAGCATACCAAGAACCCTAAAGAAAATCCTCTCCCTCACAATCTTTTGTTAGAATCCAAAACTAACTGACTTGATTCAAGCCTCTACCCTCTCTTTATCCCCGGATGAGTTTCAAAACAAAACAACTCGTCAAAATTCAAATCCCCCCTTTATCTGGAACAGAATATGACTTATTCAAAATGGGGGCCCGTAACCTTGCGTCCGGACATGAAGAATGGTGTTTGGACACGATGTCCTAACAGTTGGCGTCCGAATGCCAATTCATGTATCTGGACGCGAAGTTCTAATAGGTGTCGTCCGGTTCTTGCGTCTAGACGCGAGGCATGCTACTTGGCTTCTTCTTTCATTTCTCCTTCAAAACCACTTGATATGTAGGCCCGATATGACTTATGCTCCAAAAGCCCTTAAAACCTAATTCTTATTCCTTTTTAGCAATAAAACCTCCAAAAACACAAAAACATAAAAATGTAGTTAATCTATATAAACATATCAAATAAAGGGCTTAACTAATGCAATTAAGGGTGCTTAAATATACAATATTTGATGCTTATCACACCCCTAAACTTACATTTTGCCAGTCCCTTAGCAAAACAAAATTGAAACACAAATGTCTCCTCTTTCGTGGGAGTGACGATTGCATTTAGCACATGCAACAAGCCTTTTAGACCCCTAAGTATCCCTAGAGGACGAGTGAAGTCTCGTGAAGGTACCAGAAATGATATCCACAAACATCAAGCAACAAGGCTCATTCTAGTATAAATTGAAACATATGACTTTGGGGGAAAGACTCTATCATGAAGACTACAACAAGTATGCATACAATGACTTCTCAAAACAATATTCAATTCCCAGCATTGATGCATCAACAAAATAGTCCACATACATAATCTTCAACATCTCATTTATAATAGAATTTCATCTCAAGTTCCTTAGAAGTGAACCGGAATTTTATTTTCTTTTTATAATGCACTTTTAACCCTTTTATGGCTCATACAATGTCTTTCACATCCTTAATTTATCTTTTGAAATCATAATCCAAGGCATGAATTTATTTGAACACATTTTGTGTTGCTTTTTATTTTTATTTTTTTATTATGCATGACCATGTGCAATGTCTAAGTTCTTTAAGCTCTCTAATCACCCCATATAACAAGCATTGAGCCAACGACTCCCAAACCAGATGGTCATAAGGCGTTAAGTGTAAAGACACTCCTAAGGGCGTAATGACTCAAAATGGTTAAGCTGAGAACTTAAACTAATCATACATCTTACATTCTTTCCTTATCTTCCTTTTTAATTAGTTGACATATTGAAAGAATGCATTTTTATTAATTTTTTTTTTCAATGCCAAGGATTATTTCATTCATCCGACTTACTAATTCAGGGAGCCAATTAAGTAAAACCACAAGGAAGGGAATGCAATTTCTGGTGTGCTCAATGTGCATTGTGAAGTCACTTAGAGATGAAAGACTCCAAAATAAAACATTTAAATCATGCAGTGGACCTTTTTCATTTGAGCACTCAAGCCAGCAACTTCTAATCATTCATTGATATCATATATAAGTATACAAGTTGTCTTAATCACATAAATTCCCCCCAAACTTAGTTCCAATATCACCAAAAATCATTTGCCTACACACATTTTTTTTTCCTTTTCAATTCAACTATATGTACACAATTCAACCATATTCAACAATGACAATGTGCCTGTGAATAACAACTCTCAACACCCCCAAACTTACATATACATTGTCCATAATGTATGAAAACAAATATAGAAAAATTAAGTAAAGATGTGTAAAAGGAGAGAAACTACCGAGTGCGAGATAGAAACTCCAGTGCAACCAGTCTTAGTCAGAAAACTAAACTTCTCTCCCCCAAACTTGGACCTGATAATCTATTCACAAAAAAAAAAATTGGGTACCAAGTATAAAAGCATAAACATATATAAAGATATCAATATGAAGTAAAATGTCATACTTTATTCAAAACTGGGAAAGAAAACCAAAATATGCACACATCAAAAAGTGTACCCACAATTGTCATGCCAAAATGGCCCAAAACCTAGAATTACTTAAAACACACAAGGCAGAAATAAATAGCATTAACTAGATAAACTAAAGAGCAACACAATGCTCAATCCTCCATAAAGGTGAAGGACGATGGACAAGGACCAGCACCACCACGGTCGATAAGTGACTGCATCATTGTCTACAGAAGTTGTTATCCTTCTCTTGTCTCCTTATGAAAGTCTGTAAGGGTGCCCTCCATGGTACCGACCCGCAGCTGAAGAGCATCAAGCCGAGTGCTAAAAGAGTTATACTCTGCCCTAGTCATGACAGGTGGCATTGGACCAGCAGGTGCAGGATCATCATGCTCAGCCTCCAAAGGAATATCCACATCACCCTAATTAAACTCATCACTGATGCGTAGCTGTCTACCCTTTTTCAATTGAGAGCAGCTCTTCTTCCATTTAGTGAGATTGTACTGATACACATCCTCCTTCTTCTCCTCACTTCGGCACACCTTGAGTCCCTTTTTCTTTAGCATTTTTATGATCAAATAAGGAAAGGGAAACACCCATGTCAAAGCATTATCCACTTGCTTCACAATGAGTTCACGATAGAGTTTCAGAATTTGATCCCAAATTAACTGTAGAACACAAAACCAATATACCCTTTTCGCAACATAGAGGATAGTCAGAAAAGCACCCTTTCGTTCTGAATGCCTAGCAACCGGAAAGATGTTCTGACTAAGGACAGAGTCTAAAAACCAAAACCGGCATGAAATGTAAGACTTGTTAGTGCTCGTTGTGCAATGATGTGTGAAGTTGTTGTGACAAATTTTACGCACAATGTCCGGTAAGGTAATTATGTTCAGGCAACCGCCATAGATAGGCTCATTCTTATCATTTAAAGGGGAAGTCATACGAACGTCCCAAGCTGTGGTAATTTCATTGATGGTTAATGTGAAAGGCATGCCATTAATTGTTGTCCATATCACGTTTGGCTCGGCACATGAGTGTGACGTGTTGGCATAAAATTGCTGGCTGATTTGCGGAAGGAAAACACGAGCACATGGCTTAAATAAATTGTCAAGACCACGATTTTTCAACTCTAAAACTAACCAAACCATTTCTGGATGGTCTTGAAATTCATGCTCAATTGTGAATTCAGTCACATATTCAATGGGCCAGTCAGTCCAATCCAGGGCAGGAACTTCCTCAGAAGACCCCTCTGAAGTGCGAGGGCACTTAGAAGCAGAAGAAGATGCCATTTGAGTGAAGGAAGTTGGTTCAAGACTTTTGTTAAACACGTGATGTGCAGGACTGAAAAGTAAAGAACACTTTTGAATATTAGAATGATTGTAATCCAACAAACATGAATCTAGAATGCAAGCATAACAATTTCTCACTTAATAAATCAATCTCCCATAAAATCAAGTTTTAATCTCTATGAAGTATTCAAGAATCAAAAAAAGGAAGATAAAAGAACTTACCTTAATTTGAAGATTTAAACCTTGCCTTCTTTAATGGAATGATGATAATGGAAGAGGAAGATTTAATGAATAATGGAGATGGAGAGGGTAAAAAACAAGTTTTAGAAGGTGTGTAAGGTAGGGTTAGAAGGTGGGAGGCAGAGGTTGTGAAGATGGAATAAAGGAAGTGCAAATATATAATGAAGGGTAGGAAATATTAAAACCCAAGCTGGGCTCGGGTTTACTTACTGGGCTTTCGCATCCGGACTCAAGAGCTGGCATCCGAACGCGGACGGTAATGTTACGCACACTGGGAGATGTATGTGCGTTATGGGCTGCTATATATGAAATGGTGTCCGGATGCAAGTTTTGGCATCCGGACGCGAGAAGTAGTAGGTGTTGGCGTCCGAACGCATGTGCTTCTAGGTGGTGGCATCCAGACACAGTATGTGGCGTTCAAACGTGAGATACTTCAGTTATTGGCATCCGGACGCGGGAAATGGCATCCGGACGCAAATATGCTCAGTCTTTTTATGGATTATAGCTTAAAGACTCCCGAAAATGTTACCAAACCTTTATATGACTAAAGAAACCCACAATGACCACTAGAATGGAAATTTAAATGATTCTTGAATAATGCAAAGTGGAGTCCCTACATAGGCATTTTTAGAGATTTTTTTTTTTTTTTTTTGGTTCATGGTAACAATGATATAAGGAAGCTTAGAATGGAAAGAATTTGCTTCCTTGAAGTGCTAAATTTAATGTTGATAGCTAGACGATATGGGAATCTATCTAGTCCTCGTAAATTGGATCCGTCAAGATGATGGAATCCACATATCCGACCAGAACTAGATTGTTAATGTAAGGCTTACGCCGCTGACCATTAACTTAAAAAGATTCCCATTCTTTAGGCCTTTGAACTCAACTGCACCAAGGGGGAAGACAGAAATGATTAGGAAGTGACCTTCCCAACGTGAACGGAGCTTCCCAGGGAAGAGTTGCAATCGGAAATTAAAAAGCCAAACGTTTTGACCCAAATCAAAAAACTTCTTGACGATATACTTGTCATGGAACGCTTTAGTCTTTGCTTTATAAAGTTTGGCATTTTTGTAAGCCTCTTTTTGGATTTCTTCTAGCTTATTGAACTGCAATCTTTGGTTAGAGCCGGCCTGATCAAGATTGAAATTGAAACTTTTTATGGCCCAAAAGGCACGATGCTCTAATTCAACCGGGATATAACATGCGTTACCGTAAATGAGCCTGTATGGGGACATGCCAATTGGCGACTTAAATGCAGATTGGTAGGCCCAAAGCGCATCGTTCAGTCGTAATGACCAATCTTTGCGATCCGGTTGATCTATCTTTTCAAGAATATGTTTGATTTCCCGCTTTGAGACTTCCACTTGACCACTTGATTGTGGATGGTAAGGCGTGGCAACCTTGTAAGTGACAAAGTACTTAAGGAGGATGGATCAAAGATAGCGATTGTAACAATGAGATCCTCCATCACTTAAGAGTGCTCGAGGTGTACCAAACTGACTGAATATAATTTTTTGAATGAACTGGACCACTACAGTGTGGTCATTGGTTATGGTTGCCTCAGCCTCTATCCATTTAGATACATAATCCATCGTTAGGAAAATATAAACATAAGCATAAGAAGATAGAAATGGTCCCATAAAATCTATTCCCCAAACATCAAAGATTTCGATAATTAGAATTGAGTTCAATGGCATCATGTCCCTTTTGGACATGGCCCGAAGCTTTTGACACCGTGTACAAGACTTACAAAAATTGTAAGTGTCCCTGAATAATGACAGCAAATAAAATCCACTCTGAAGGACTTTGGATGAAGTCTTTTTGGTACTAAAGTGTCCTCCACATTCAAGAGTGTGGCAGAATTTTAAAATATTTTGGACATCAGATTCAGGAATGCATCTCCGGATTATTTGATCTGGGCAATATTTGAACAGTTCCGGGTCTTCCCAAAAGAAATTTTTGTTTGAGCGAAGAATAGGTCTTTCTCTTGCTTAAACCAATGAGATGGAATTTTTCCAACCGTAAGATAGTTTACAATGTCAGCAAACCAAGGAGACGACACATGAGAAATCTTAAATAGCTACTCATCTAGAAAGGAATCATGAACTAGAGAAAAATCAAAACTGTTCTCAATAGAAAGCCTAGAGATATGGTCTGCAACCACATTGTCAGTTCCTTTCTTGTCCTTCATTTCAATGTTGAACTCTTGGAGTAAGAGTATCCAATGAATAAGTCAAGGTTTGGTCTCTTTCTTTGCAAGTAAATGCCTTAACACTGCACAATTCGTGAAGACAATGACTTTGGATCCAAGAAGATATGAATGGAATTTATCCAATGCATAGACAACTGCTAGCAACTTTATCTCAGTTGTTGTATAATTCAATTGAGCATCTGAGAGGGTCTTGCTAGTGTAGTAAATAGCATAAGGAGTTTTATCCACACGCTGGCCCAAAACAGCACCTAATGCATAATTGGATGAATCGCACATGATCTCAAAGTGAAGAGACCAATTAGGTGGTTTCATGATTGGGGTAGAAGAGAGTAATGAACAGAGCTTTTGAAGAGCTTCCAAACAGGCTTCGTCAAAGTTAAAATGAGTGTCCTTTTAAAGAAGATTCCATAAAAGCCTAGATATCTTGCTGAAATCCTTGATAAAGTGGTGATAAAAGCCAGCATGTCCAAGAAAAGATCGAACTTGTCTCACCGAAGAGGGAGGAGGAATGTTATGAATTAATTCAACTTTTGCCTTATCAACCTTAATCCTTCTTTTAGACATATTGTGTCCCAAGACAATCCCTTCTTGTACCATGAAGTAACTTTTCTCCCAACTGAAAATCAGATTGGTACCTTTATATCTTTGAAGCACAAGTGAAAGATTATGAAGATAGGAGTCAAAGAAGATCCAAAGACAGAAAAATCATCTATGAATACTTCAAGAAATTTTTCGACCATATTGGAAAATATGAACATCATGCATCTTTAAAAAGTGGCTGGTGCATTACATAACCCAAAGAGCATGCGACGATAAGCGAAAGTTCCAAAAGGACAAGTGAATGTGGTCTTCTCTTGATCTTGAGGATCTACAGCCACTTGGTTATAACCAGAATAACCATCAAGAAAATAATAATAACTTTGGTCAGCTAACCTTTCTAGGATTTGATCAATGAATGGAAGTGGGAAATGATCTTTCCTAGTTGCAGAGTTGAGTTTCCGGTAATCTATGCACACACGTCAACCAGTGGTGGTGCGTTGTGGCACAAGTTCTCCCGCTGAATTTTCAACAACAGTGAGGCCGGACTTTTTTTGAATAACTTAAGTGGGGCTTACCCACTTGCTATCCGAGATGGGGTAAATGATCCCCGCATCTAATAGCTTGATTACCTCTTTCATAATAACCTCCTTCATGTTAGGATTCAATCGATGCTGCACTTCTCGTGAAGATTTGGCATCCTCCTCCAAAAGAATGCGGTGCATGCAAATGGAGGGGTCAATTCCTTTTAAATCAGCCACCGACCAATCAATAGCTTCTTTGTGCTCTTGTAGCACAGCTAAAAGGCTGTTTCCTTGGTCTTTGGAAAGTTCTGATGCAATGATGACCAGAAGAGTTTTATTTACACCAAGAAGAACATACTTGAGATTAACCGGGAGTGGCTTTAACTCAAGTTGAGGTGGAGATTTCAGTGAAGGAATGGGAGGAGTGCTGGAAATTAATGGAAGAGGTTCCTTTGGCACTTTCCAAGACTCAACCAAAGAGTTGACTACACGAATGGATTGATCAATATCAAAATTTTTTAAATTAAAATGAGCCAAGCAAGTTTCAAGAGTGGTGGTGGTTGTGTTGCCGCACCAATACCGAAGCTTGAAAAGTGTGTTTTTAGAAAGTGTGTGAGTGTACAATGTGGCCAAGTTTTAAATTTATAAAAGCCAATACTATCTCTAAATAAAAATATAGCTAGGGTGAGTAGGGATCATCCTTAGGGATTGGTGTCGTATTGAGGTGTGGAAACAATATTAGGGTTAGTAGGTCGAGTGATCAAAAGATAGTCGATTTGTTTGATTACGTTAAAAATTAAACTAATCAAGCTCAATTTAAAACAAGTAATTAAAGGATAGAGAAAACAAGAGATAGAGATCTTGGGATTTAGAGATCACCACTAAGCATAACCTTTCTACATACTTAATGAACAATTAATAAGGGGAAAACATGTGTTGCAATATTGGTGAGTGTGTGTGGTTGTTTCAACAAGCATGGATAACCAATTAAGCATATATTGTCTAAGCAACATAGTGAAAAGCACAATATATCAAACTAAACCATTAATCATTCCTTTAAGCTCACAATCCAAACACATCACAAGGATAGAGACATATGCTACTTGCATTCAAAAGTATGGAACATCAAACAACAAGCATAGATTGTCCACCCATCTAACAACTAAGGCAACTACACTACTACTAAGCTAATGGCATGAAATTAATTAAACTAATTAAACTAAGGGAGAGGCACAATCCATCAAGAAATGAGTATGAACCATCAAATAAACCACAAGAGCATTCTATTAAGCACTATGCCTTGACAATCTCTAGATCTATAGTATCAATACACATAGACATGCATCAATAACACAAAAGCTAGAGATAAACACATGAGCATCTATTCTAATGTACATAGACATATGGATAGAATAAAATAATCAATTGGAAGAATTAAACCACATAAATCATTGAATAAACAAGATTCATGTATAAATAGGTGTCAAAACATGTATTACAACAAAAATCCCCTTTAAAATACGTAAATCAAGATGTAGAAGGCATGCTTAAGGCTAACTCTAGCCCCAAGAGGATGTCTAGCCACTCATGGATGTGCTTCTCCAACTCTCAAGGGCTATCTCCATGGTAGAAATGCTCCTCTTCTTGATGTGGATGGAAGAACTCCTAAGAATGTGTCTCTAGCCTCCTCACTTCTTTTCTTTCTTTATAAGAATTAATCTCCAAGATCTAAAATTGGTATATGTGTAAAAAGTAGCTCAAATCCTTATATAGGTAGCTTAAATGTCACACCCAATGGTCTGGGCTCGTACACCAAGGCTCCTCCAATGATTAGACTATGAGATAACTTTTGATGAGCTGGAAATCACTTTAATTTGCACTTGAGGAGGTTCGATCGATCGAACCTTTGGTGTGATCGATCAAACATGGTTGAGATCTATCAAACTTTGGCTGGATCAATCCTCCTATGGCGGTGCCTTTTTAGATATAGACAGATCTAAGATATTTTTAAGATATTTTAGGAAAGAGACAAAAGTGGTAGGTGGGGTGGTACAATAGGATAAGATGGAATCTTTTCGATCGATCTGAAGAATGTTGGATCGATCAAACTTTGTGGAATCTTTGGATAAGGACAAAAGAGCTTAGATCCATCTTGAGGTGCTAAGATCAATTAAAGTCAGATCGATTAAAGAAATTCTGTGATCGATCGAACTTGCTAAACTTCCACCACTTTGCTTCATTTAGCTTCCACTTTGCTCCTTTCTTTGATTCATCTCAAAATTACTTTAATTATGCTCTTATTTGGCTGATTTAACTTATTTTGGTCATAAGTGCCTGAAAATGGAAATAATACAAAATTAGTCTAAGGTGGTAAAGTAAGTTAGATAAAGGTTCTAGAATGCTCAAGCTTAAGGGGTTTAAATGCACACTTTTCAGCGCTCATCATACCCCCAAACTTAAATATTGCTAGTCCCTAACAATAAACTATAAAGTAAAGGAATGAAATGACCAAATAAACAACTATGAACTAGAAAGCAATAAATGCAAACGCCACTTTCGTAGGAAACACGATTGCATTTAGCACATGCAACAAGCCTTTTAAACCCCTAGGTTACCCCTAGTGGACGAGTGAAGTCTCGTGAGGGTTTACAGAAATGGTACCCACAAGCATTAAGCTCATTCTCACAAAAGAGACACCAATATTACAAACAAGCATTGGGAGAAAACTACCTCAAGTATGCAATTTTTCAACCCTTTCCAAGCAATCTTCCAAAATTTCAACATCTAGCAAGCAAATATGGTCCTCCACACATCAAGAAAATGATCATGCAAATCAAAACAACTCTCGAATCCTTTTTGAGTGGACCGGCATCAAATATGTTGCTATCTTAGCCAACTAAAGAAATGATCACATCCTTACCCTCAAACTAGCACACAAATCTAGTACCGATCATCAAGACAAAGAGTTGATCTTTTATTAAAGCTTTATTGATCTAGGTGCGCTTATTCTTTCCACTCAATTTTTTTTTATTTTTTTTTTATTTTTTATCCTAGAGGATCAAAGATGGAAACATGGTACATTGTGTTGATCTATTAAGCTTTCTAGCGATCCATGAGGTCGAGCGTTAGGTCAATGACTCCCAAACCAGACGGCTTTAAGGCACTAGGTGTTCAAACACCCCTAAGGACTTACAAGCTCAAATCAACTAGGCTACAAATCAAAACAACCTCCATCTAATCATTTCCTACTTCTCACCTTTTGAGAGAAGTACTCACTTTTTTATTGCTTTTGCAACTTCTTTTTTTTTTTTTAATACAAGTTCAATTCTTAACCTAGAGTTTGGGCCCTCCACCTTTCGGTGCGAGAAATTCAGTGCTTGATGAGACTAGAATCCCGGCTACTCAATGAAAAGGGTTTGTTATCCACTTTTATCAAGATGAAAGCTTTCAATACACTACTAGCTCAATTGGGATATAACCAATTCAATAGTCAACAAAGCATGTACCCCACAAATGAATGCTAGTGTGCACCTGTCCTAGTGTAGAATACTAGAGCGAATCTCAAAACAATCACAAAATCAGGATGATGTGGACCACAAGTGCAAGCAAGATATCAATCTTTCAAAAAATTTACTCCTAAATGGCATTCAAAAGGCATACAAGGAGTATTGGACTCTCAAGTCAAGCAATTTTAAAATTTTAAGCAGCATAATTTTCAAAAGATCAAAATCATAGCTAGTCATGGACCAATCATAGAAAATCCCTCAAATACACAAGTCATACTTAAAATTTTGAATTGAAAGCAAATACTGTAAACAACACCCATTACCCCCAAACTTAAATGGCACAGTGTCCTCAATATGCAAAGAGAACAAAGGAAAAAGTATATCAGTGTAGCTATGGCAAGGAATGGCCGGGACAGAAGTATCCAAAGTGGGTGGTAGAACCCCTCCAAACTTAGGATTAACTATGGTCCTGAAAAGATGGCATTAGGAGAAAAGCTAATCAGATAATAAAGGGGATAATAATGGTGCACAGTGGCCATGTAAGTGTAAATAGGATAATAAATGAACTAAGGAGAGAGGTAAAAGGGGTGGTCCTGAAAAATTCGGGCAGCACTCTCTCTTATTGAAGTCACTGGGATGCACCTGATGGAGTCAATCACAGACAGAAGTCACTGGGATGCACCTGATGGAGTCAATCACAGATAGATATATCAATACATAGATATGACATCCAAAAGTAAAGCATGCATAAACAAAGAATAGACAGTATATAATATATCCAGTGATAAAGCTAATAGACTGGCCGCAAACATATCGCAACAGTATCCAAAGAGTAATAATGTATCACAGATATAATAGAATAGATAAAAAAGAGATATAGAGATTAAGTAGAGGAGGTAGGACGGGCAAGGCGTGATCCGCGTCTGTCTCTAGAAATGTCTCGCAGCGCAGCTGTGACATCCGTACGCAGAGAAGAAATGTCAACTCGGATGGAGATAGTGTTTGCTCGGATGGAGACTACGACATCCTCCAAAGCCTGGATGCGCTCTCCAAAGCCGAGTGTCTGTGCTAGAGCCTCAAGTACAACTGGATCTGGAGAATGATGTACATCTTGAGTCTGCTCCTGGACATGAACTGGCGACCCAACTGGAGAGTGATGCTGTAACTCCTCTACTGGAGGCTCTCGCTCTAAATCTAAATCCATATGTACTACAGCCTCTGCTGCTGGTGCGTCTGCTGCTACTGCCATCTCCTCCTCCTCAAGCTCCTCAGCTGCTAGAACAGCGTCCTTCACTAGACTCTTGATAGGAGCATTATAGCTCTTGTTCCAATCCTTCTTGCCATAGTGGCAAGCTCCTGTCTCTTTACGCTTATCCGGATAGAAGGGATAACGCTGATCTCGAAGGATCTGTGAGATAAGACGGCCAAATGGGAGAAAAGTAGCTCGTTTGGGGTTGGCCTTGCTAATGTAGACCGTATAAAGTCTCATCATGACACTCCAGTAGAGTGCTGGCATAGATACCCAGTGGCCTATATAGAATACATATAAAGCAGTTAAGAAGTCTACACGCCTCTGGATCTTATGGCCTGCCATAAATATGTTTTGGAATAGTACCGAATCATAGAACCAAAGCTCGTCGGGCAGATAACTCCAGGTGGAGAAAGTCTCACCATCTGCATAGTGGCCAGTGAGTGCCACGGCTATGTCTGCGTAAGAAGTCCTCCACTCCAAGATAGGATAATGAACATCAGGAGGGCAGACATGAGGGCATCAAGAAGATCTGGCTAATGTATCAATGGTGATCCGGATGGGGTGGCCATCAATAGTAGTCTGCAGCTTTGACAGGTTACTTCGGGCTGGCCAGAGGTTCTGGTAGAACAACCGAACAAGCCGCGGGTAAACTGGATAAGTGACTGGGGCAAATATAGCTGAAAGGCCCCTCGGGTCATGATTGTCATAAGCTGGCCGGGACAGGAGATACCGGGAGAAGAAGGTGATATCGAACACAGACTCATGTGCCACCTGAAGGCGTGAGTATCTCGTGATAGGTTTGTCTCAGACCTGGCCTAGCTGTGCCAGTGGTGGTGAAGGAGAAGGTAGATGCTCAATCTCTGCTGAAGAAGATGATGCAGAAGCTGAAGACTGTAGTCTAGAGTCAGATGATGGGGACTGAGATGGATCTGCCTTGGGATAATCCTCTAACTACTCAGGCTCATCATCCTGCTCTAGAGCTGGCTCTGGAATGGGGTCCTGAATATAAGATGGTCCTGCCTGTTCCTCTGCTCTCTGCCTGACTTGGCGTGTGTAATGTTTACGGGCAACAGTCTTTACCCTATCCATGGCCTGCAAAACAGAAAGAAAAACGCTTCTAGAATAAGTCAGTACTGGAATAAAGAAATAAAGTACAGTATATAAAAACATGTATGTCAAATAAGATAGACAAAACAGTATAAAGGACATGAATCTATGCAAATCATAAGGAATAAGTGACATTAAGTGAAGCATGCTTAGATAGTATAGGTATGGAATGCATCCAATGTCGAAAACACAGGCATAGGGCATGTATTAGATAGCATGGAATCACAAAAGATGGTGTGTGAAGTGTATATGTAAATCTGTAAAGTTCGATCGATCAGGAAAATATGAGATCGATCTAAGTTGGATCAATTTGGAATTAAGTGAGATCGATCTCTCTCAGATCTATCTGAGAAAAATAGAGATCAGTCGAACTCTGCAAATAATGCAAACAGTCATACATCTGTGACGTAGATGGCACGGGGGTACCCAAACAAGTTTGCGGGACCCACAACACCACAACAGCACAAGAATAATCACCTATCTTAGCACATAACCCTCAAAACTGAAATCAAAATTGAGATATATACAAAATTATATACACATATATACACATGCTTCATAAACTCAAAAATGGCACGAATCAAACATGAGAAGCTCAGATCTAATATGGAAACATCACAAGCATGTAAGTTGAAACTCGAAAATGGAAATGGAAACACAACTTACCTAATCCGAGGAGAGAAGTGGATCGGGAGAGAGAAAGACAAGATCTGAGACGAGGGAGAGAGATTCGAGGCTCGGGAAGCTTGCCGGAGACACGCCGGATGTTGGGAAGATGGGTTGCAGCAGTGAGAGGAAGATGGGTCTGAGATCGATATACAAATCGATCAAAATGACCTTAGGGTTTCATTTTAAAAATTGGTCCCGACAAGTTCGATCGATCTGGAAAAAGCTCAGATCGATCGAACATAAATCGATCTTGAAAGAACACAGATCGATCTATGCTTCAAAATGGCAAAGTATTTTTGGATTTTTGAAAACTAAATATATTTTATTTTTTGATTTTTGGATAATAAATTAATAAAAATCTTTTGGAATTTTTGAAAAATATATATATGTATATTTTTAAAAAATAATAATAATAAAATAAATAAATAAATAAAATTAAAATTAAAATTAAAATAAGATAAAATGAAAATATTTTTAAATTTATGAAAAATTTCCTAAAATTGTTTTTGGATTTTTTCAAAAATAAAATAAAAATTCAAAATATATATATATTTTTTGTAGTTTTGACATATTAAAATTAAAAAGCAGGGAAAGTCAAAATCAACCAAGGAACATAGATCGATCAATTCAAGATCGATCTAGAAGACACTTCGATCGATCGAACAGGTTAAAAACCTACAGATAATTCGATCGATGCACAGAGAGGCCTTTTTCATGGATCTCAAAAAAATTTTAAGTGTGGAGTGAAGATCGATTCAAGAAAAAGTTTGATCGATATAGGGACTTTCAAATCGATCCAAGAAAATTTTCGATCGATACACGGAGAGCTGATTTATGCAGGAAATTCTCGTTCGATGGAACAGAGAGATGATTGGATGCAGGAAGGAATGTTCAATCGATCGAACCTCTATTGAGATCGATCGAATAGGAACAAAATGCCTATTTTTAACATGAAAGTGCATGCATTCTCAATCATAGTTCCTATCAATGTGTATAAACCCTAAAACATATCTAGACAACGCAAGAAATGAAATTTTAAAATAAAAATGAGGGAGGATTAGGGTAGTGAAACCCTATGAAATCCACTAGTCTTTAACGTCTCTAACAGGACATTGGGCTCTTTTAGCCTAGATCAAACATCTTGTAGTGCATCCCCTCCTTGACAGGGTGTTAAGTACCTTGAACTTCGCCCAACAAATGGTTCCCTAAAGAACTTGTTTGATTAGGATCAAAAGATGAACTTTCGAAGCAAGTTTAAAGCAATCTTTGGGCTTCCATGCCCTTTCGAAGCAAGGATTTAGAACTACATTCTTTGAATTTAAGGTCAAAGATGAACTTTTTAAAGTTTTGGTTTCAAGCAAAGACTCTATTCCTTCATATTCATTGTCATGACATTTTTCTACAACACTTACTTCTTCATGCTTGTCAAATGAATTCGGGGTTGGATTGAAAATATTCAATTTCACCTTCATGTGGCCAAATGAGATCTTCATTATCCCCATCCTACAATTTATGTTAGCATTCGCGGTTGCTAAAAAAGGACGGCCAAGGATAACGAGAATTTGGCTCTTGGGATTTGGGACCAGTTCCATGTCAATAACAATAAAATCAACGGGAAAAAAGAATTTATCAATCTTAATCAAAACATCCTCAATGATACCCCGATGATTTTTAATGGATCGATCGGCAAGTTGCAAAACTACCGATGTCGGTTTCAAGTCTTCTAAGCCTAATTTGACATATACCGAGTATGGAAGAAGGTTAACACTTGCTCCTAAGTCTAAGGAGCCCGATTTATGACATGTTCACCAATGATGCAAGAAGTAGTAGGTGAACCGGGGTCTTTGAACTTTGGGAGAGTGTTATGTTGCAAAATTGAACTCACTTGCTCGGTCAA
The DNA here is from genome assembly GCF_030987335.1 of Cornus florida. Lineage (NCBI taxonomy): Eukaryota > Viridiplantae > Streptophyta > Magnoliopsida > Cornales > Cornaceae > Cornus > Cornus florida. The sequence goes on along the minus strand of NW_026775574.1, from coordinate 50,242,079 downwards.
GACCACTTTTCTAGGTGTTTGGCTTTTATTCTTCCTTTTTTAGGTGCAAAGATCTTTTAAAAACTTGGCATAAACTGGAATTTGCTTAATTACATCCAAAAGTCGAAGATTAACCTTCACTTGCCTAAACACCTCTATGATTTCATTTGTTTTGGCCTTTTGTTTGTCAATGGAAACGGATCCTTTTAAGGCATCCGAAAATGGAGGTTTTGGCTCAAAAACCTTTTCAGAATTTTTCTTTGAAGTTTCTTCAACACAAGAATTTTGCAAATCAGTTTTCAAATTTTCCTTTTTCAAATCACTTTTGAAATCACTTTTCAACACTTTCTCATTTGAAAGATCATGCACATGCAATGAAGGAGGAATAAAATGTGAAACGGGACGGGTGTCAACTTTTGGTTGCACCGGTTCACTCTCTTCATTGGACATACCTACTTTGTTGTCCACAATCTTCCCACTCCTCAAGGTTGTCACAACATTGACATATTCAATTGTAGGACCTTCTGATGAGGAATGAGTCTCCACAACACATTGTTGCTTTGGTAGGGCATTCAAATGCATTTTCCCTTTCTCTCCAACATTTAAAGTACTAACTATTTGCCCTACTTAGGTTTTTAGCTTAGCAATGGATTCAGAATGAGAATGAAGTAATTGAGTATTTGCCTCTAGAGTGCCCAAAGCAGTCAAAACTTTCTCTTCAAATGCAGGACTCTTAGAATTTCCTTGAGAAATTGATTGATTCGGAAAATGAGAATTAGAGAATTGGTTTCCATGTGATTGATATGATGATCTAAATCATTGGGATCCTTGGCCTTGCATTGGAGGTGGAGTATACTTCCCTTGAAAACCACCTTGGGGAGGGTTTGAGCCTTCCCCTTGGCTTTTCCAAGAAAAGTTCGGGTGATTCCTCCAACTAAAATTGTAATAGTTGCCATAAGGATTGTTCCCTTGATTAACAAATACTGCATTGACTTATTCATGATGCTCATTTTGCACATGTCCATGTGGACAATTGGAAGTAGAATGTAAAACACTAGAACAAGTTATAAATGTCTCATTGGATGAATGATGAGAATGGTTAGGTGATCGGTTGAGTCGATTACAATTATAAATCAACCTTCGTAATAGCACGAATCATTGTAAAATAGGGTTATTGGTCGGGTAAGTCGAACCACTGGGACTGCGCTAATCTATGGCAACCTAAGTGTCTAGAGTGTTTTTAGAATGATAGAGGTGTTCATAGAGGATTTGTTGGTTGTCATTTAAGCTATGAAATTAAAGTGCATAAAGTAAAAGTTTGCAAGAGTTGAAGGGAGATGAAATACAAGTAAAGAGGACTAGGGAAGTGAATCTGCCTCCATCCCTATACACATGCTAGATTAGAGCTAAATTGGGGGAAAAAAATATATATATATATGGTCATGATACATAGCACACTTGGTTGCTATAATATCCTCAAGAAGTTCATTAAATCTCAAGCAAGCATGATCCATCAAAGGTGAACATGTTTAGACTACCTAACTAAGGTGTAGCTTAACCACATTTACTTGAATGAAAGACTATCAAGCCCTAGATAAAATGATGAAGCACATGAAGGTAAGAAATAAGCATAAATCATTAAAGGTTTCACCTAAGCAATGATCTATCAAAGTCCTTATCAACATGCCATTAAACCATTTCATGATCTCACTACCATTGTCACCATGAGAGTGTAAGCAACATGATTAAAAGAATAAACCATCAAAGATAGATAATTGACTCAACATTAATCATTTAAATACATGAAGATCCATTATAAAAGGCAAAATGCTCTAGACCATGAAAAGACCAAAGAATATACATTGTAATCCCCAAAATATAGCCTAAATTAGAACATGCTTACAAGGGAGGGGCCTCATCACCTCCCTAGATGGAGGATTAGTTACCCATGGAAGCTTTAGAAGAAAGAAGAAGCTTGGTTGCAATCTCCATTTTCGAGCTCCCTTCCTTTGGCTTGAAGAACTCTATCTTTTTCTCCTCTTTCTCTCTCCACAAATCTTGCAAAGATCAGATATGATCTCATTTGTGTGGTTCCCCTCCTTTGTAGACATTCCACTCCACCAAATAAGGCACAAAAAAAACCACCAAAAGACATCTCCAACCAACCCATAAAGATGGAAATCAGAGATGAGGGAAACAAGGTGCAAGTGGGCTGAAGTGATGGTTCTCGGAGAGTAATCTGCCCATAGTTCGAGCACTCGAACTAAGCACTTCGAGCGCTCGAACTAGCACTTCGAGCGCTCGAAGTTGGACCAGTAAACTCCTTCCTCTTGACCTGCTTTGCACTACTTTGGTAGAACAGCCATAACTTTCTGCTCCGAATTCTAAATGACAAACCGTCTAAAGATTTGGAAAGTTAATTCGAAGCTCTAAATATGTTATGTTTTAATGGAAGTCCAGTTCTTGAGTTTGATTGGTCAAAAATGGCAAGCAAAGTCAGATTCCACTACTGCCAGAACTTAGCCTTGAGCACATTGCTATTCAAAGATTGAATAAAACACCATTTTTGCTCCTTTTTGGCCAATGAACCTGAAAATATATAAAAACATGCAAATAAAGATAATTTATAAAGAATAATCAAATAATGGATTTAACTAATGCAGCTAAGGGCGCTTGAATATGCAATATTCGGCGCTTATCACACCCCCAAACTTACATTTTGCTAATCCCTTAGCAAAACTAAAATGAAAAACTCAATGAAATGACAACAATGGGAATGCTACCACAAAATCAACTATGGAAAAATGAAATATATACATAGCTCGAATATAACTCAAAACAGACACAGGACTGGAGACGGGGTCATTGAGGAGACTACCATGCATATATGAAGCATTGATACAAAAAAAAATTTGGTTAAACACATTTCAATATACATGCATCAACATCCTAGTCTATATAAATGACTCAATTGTCATCTCTTGACTGGAAATCAACTCTAGCTTCAATGAAAGTGGATTGGATTCACAACATGCGGCTTTTACTTTCTTTTTCCAATTTCAAGACACAAGTCTTCAAATCATTGAATTCCATTTTAAATGAAGTCCCTAAGGCATGAATTAATTTACAAACAACTTTATTGCTTGTTGACAGTTTATTTTAACTCAAAAATGATACATAAAATGGTTGTGCAATGCTGAAATCCTTTAAGCTTTCTAACCAACCCATATAGCAAGCGTTAGGCCAACAACTCCCAAACCAGATGGCTTTAGGGTGCTGAGTGTAGAGACACTCCTAGGGCTTAATAGCTCAAATTGGCAAGGTTACGAACTCCAACGAACCATATTTATAAAAATATTTTTGAATTACCGTACAATGTCTAAGTCTTTTAAGCTTTCTAACCAACCCATATAGCAAGCTTTAGGCCAACAACTCCCAAACTAGATGGCTTTAGGGTGTTGAGTGTAGAGACACTCCTAGGGCTTAATAACTCAAGTTGGAAAGGCTACAAACTCAAACTGGTCATTATTTATTTATTTATTTATTTATTTATTTTTTTTACACGCCAAAGGTATCCATCTATTAGGTTCATCAATTCAGATTAACTAGGTTAAGATCACGATTAATCAAGTTACATGCCTCACGGTTAAGTTTCCAATGTGCATCTGTGCATTGTGAATCATAAAAGAGTGTAAAATCCAGCGAGAATCTAATTGAGACATTTATATAGACTAATTTGAATCCACATGATCACCTTAAATTCACATTTTTCTTTATTTTCAAAAATTCACAATTGCTTCTATATCCACGGTATTAAACATATGCTTTATCTCCGACAAGTTTCAAATTATATTGTCATTGCTTAGCAAAAATATGGAACCAACAATGCAAGTTGCACCCCCAAACTGGAAGTACACATTGTCCTCAATGTGGGAGACAAAGATGGAAAAATAAAGGGCATAGGGGATAAAAGGAACAAAAATACCAAGTGGAGCGACGAAGGCAAAGGTTTCCAGCTATATAAAAGCGCAAAATGCTTCCCCCAAACTTGAAATGTGCCACCTGTAATGGGACACGAAGAAAAGGCAGAACAACGACAAAAATAGTAACAAACAGTAAAATATGGACGGAAAATTTTTGAAAAGAAGATAACAGAAATGCCAAAGGATTTTTATTCATAATAACATGATTACAAAAGGAACTGAAATTCAATCATGTTGAACCAGAGCAACTTGTGCATAGCACAATCCTAAAGTTGAAAAGTAAAAGAAAAACAGAAAGGAAACATACACAAATACGAAACAAAATGAATAAAGTCCAACACTGGCAACTATCTACGGGGCCGGGGGAAAACGGGCGAAGATGGCATTGAGGAGAGATTGAGTCTTACGCCAGTCCTCTTGTGCCACGCGACGGTCCTCCGCCGCAACACGGCGGTCGTCTGCAGCAAGGCGACTGTCTTCTTCTGCACGAAAGTAGTCCTCACGCACAGTCCGAGTATAGTCGGCCAAAGAAATCTCAAAACGATCCATCCGCTCATGAAGACGGGCAAGACTAGCCCTGATGAAGGCTTGGTCTGGCAGAAAATCAACAGGAGGCTCGTCCCTTTCAGCATCCTCCGTCATGGAGTCATCCTCAAAAAAAGGAGGAGATGGAGAGTGGGGCAAAGGAGGAGCAGCGAGCCGAGGGTTCCGAGAATGGCTTAGAACATTTGTCCACCGGTGGAGAGTAAAAGTTTGAATCTTTTTGCCCCTTGGTTTATGAGGAGGAACAATGACGCCCTTGTGCTTCAAGAGCTTGATAACAAAGAATGGTAATGACAAAGGCCGATTTTTAAGACGCTGCTGCCGTGCGTTGATACACTCGTCCCAAAACCGCATAAATGTGTCCCAAATGAGTTCTGGGACAGAGAACCATTTGCCTTGGTACATGGCATACAAGGCTTGCAGCATCAGGCCTCGGCACTCGGTGCTGTGCACCAAGGGGTAAACATTATGCTTGAGAACGGAGTTAAGTAACCAAACTCGCTCCGGAAGGGTGGATTTGAGGGTAAAGCTCCGAGGTCAATAAGGGTCATCCACGTTGTAAATGGCAGCGACAACCTGCTCCACAGTTAATGTATCCGGCTCCTCATATAAAGGGAGATTCTCACGATTGACAATGTCATCGGGGCACTCCAGAGGACAGCCAGAGACTGCCACCATATCAGCAAGAGTGTGAAGGTAAAAGGGATGCCATCAATGGATGTGGTAAGAGTGACCGGTGGCTCTTCGGGGCAATTAAGATTCTGGAAGAAGAGCCGCACCACACGGGGGTAGGTGACCTTGGCAACGGGTTGGCAAATGTGCTGAAGGCGCCGGTTAACTAGCTCCGCGGCAGCCCATGAAGTGGTTGGAAGAGTGTCAAAGACACCCATGAGCGGGAAGAGAAGCTCATAATTGAGCTTTTTGTCAAGCCAAGGGGCTCGGGGCTGTTCATAAGGAACGACGGGAACATCCTCAGAGGGTCTAGGACGACGAGAAGGGCCGGTACGAGACATTTGGAGAGGCAAACTTGGTTGGGGAATTTCAGCGAGCACCTGGTATGCATAAAGAAAGAAAGGATGTGAGAATGAGAGGAATCTATGAAGAAACCCAAAAAATTTCAGACACAATGCTCTCTATGATAGAGCATAGCAACAAGCACAATCAAACTCCAAGGATTTGATGCCCATACTCCTCAAATGTAATATAAATGGAACACAAAGATTAAAGAGAAAGAGGGAAGAGACATACCTTGGAAGAAGAGTGGAGAGAAGTACATATGGAATGAGGAGGAATAGTGGGGGTGATGGTCATATATATAGGGATGGATGAAGAAGAAGGAGATGAGTGAAATGGGTGGATGAATTATGGAAGGAGAGTAGTGGGATGTGGGTAAATGAAGGAGAGAAGTGGGATGGGTTAGGAGTTAATGGAGGGAGAGAGGGAGGTGGAAAGGTTGAGGTTGTGGGTTGATGGAGGGAGTGGGGGGGTAGAAGAGAAGTAATGGGAGAGAGGAAGTTGGACAGGGAGGGAGGAGGTGGTGGGTTGAGGAGCTGGAAAGACACGGGAGAGAGAGAGTTCAGATTTAAAAAGTGGGGAAGGAGGGTTCGAGCGCTCGAAGTTAGGCCTTCGAGCGCTCGAAGTTAGGCCTTCGAGCGCTCGAACTTGAGGCAATGAGTTTCGAGTGCTTAAAGTGTGCACTTCGAGCACTCGAAGTTGAGGCAGTGAGCTTCGATGGACTTTCGAGCGCTCGAAGTGTGTACTTCGAGCGCTCGAACTTGAGGCAGTAGGCTCTTAAATGAAAAATGGAAGTTTCAAGTGCTCGAAGCTTGGACTTTGAGTGCTCGAAATTTGACCAGTGAGCAAAGCTTGGGTGAAATGACTGAAATTGCCAATTTGCCAACATCTCTTCAATGCATGAATGGAATTTGGAGAAAATTTTCCAATAATGCATTAAAAATTAGAGGTTACACACATGTGAAGCATTCCAAAGATCCAATAAAATTGCCGGATGGAGCTAAAAATTTCCAAGTATGAAAACAAGGGTTGTAGAAGGACAAAGAAAACCAGTTTAAATTTCTGGACACAATTTAAGATAATTCCAGATAAGGTTAAATTTTGGCTTTCCTTAGCAATTTCCCAGAAAATTTCAAAGCCCAGGCAATTGAAAATGTAGAGAAGCCTGGAAATAGAAAGAAATGTTTCTCTTGCTGTACTAAATTTAAAGTCGATAGCTAGACGAAGCTAGAGCAGGCATCAATCCTCGTAAATTGGATCTGTCAAGAGGACTTTCTCAATTTTTCGGGTTGGGACTAAGCCATCAATGCAAGGCTTAAGCCGTTGGCCATTAACTTTAAAGAGCGATCCTCTTACCGGATGTATGAGGGAAGACAGTAGTGATGATGTATGGACCATCCCATTTTGACCGGAGTTTACCGGGAAAGAGTTTCAAGCGGGAATTGAAAAGCTAAACCTTTTGTCCCGGGGTGAAAGACTTGCTAACAATGTGTTTGTCATGAAAAGCTTTAGTCTTTGCCTTATAGATTTTGGCATTTTCGTATGCAAAGCACGATTAAAGCCGATTAAAGCCGATTTCCTCAAGTTCATTCAGTTGCAAAGCACGATTAAAGCCGGCCTGTTTGAGATCAAAATTTAGCCTTTTTATGGCCCAAAAAGCACGGTGCTCTAATTCTACCGGACGATGACACGCTTTGCCAAAGATAAGTCGATATGGCGACATGCCAATGGGTATCTTATAAGCCGTCCGGTAAGCCCAAAGTGCATCGTCTAGTCTTAGTGACCAATCTTTGCGGTCCGGTCGAACCGTTTTTTCCAAAATGTGCTTTATCTACCGGTTATAAACCTCTACTTGACCACTCATTTGAGGATGGTAAGGTGTAGCAACCTTATGGATGACGGAATACTTAGAAAGGACGGATTTAAGATAACGATTTCTGAAATGTGATCCGCCATCGCTGATGATTGCTCGGGGTGTACCAAAATGACTAAAGATGTTAGATTGAATGAACTCGATCATAACTTTATGATCACTGGTTCTGGTGGCCGCGGTTTCCACCCATTTGGAAACGTAGTCCACCGCTACAAGGATGTACTCGTAGCCATAAGAAGACGGAAATGGTCTCGTGAAGTCAATTCCCACACATCAAAAATTTCAATTATTAATATGGAATTGAGGGGCATCATGTCTCTTTGGGACATGGATCCGAGCCTTTGGCATCTTTCACATGATTTACAGAAATTGTATGCATCTCGAAACAAGGAGGGCCAATAGAATCCGCTTTGAAGAACTTTGTGAGCGGTCTTTTCAGCACTGAAATGGCCTCCACAAGCAAGAGTATGAGAGAAATTGAGAGTGCTTGTGGTTTCAGCTTCGGGAATACATCGCCGGATGATTTGGTCCGGGTAGTATTTGAATAGCTCCGGATCTTCCCAAAAGAAATGTTTGACTTGGGAAAAGAACCGGTCCTTCTCTTGTTTGGACCAATGAGTTGGAATTTTACCTACCGTAAGGTAGTTAACAATATCCGCAAACCATGGAAGATTTGCATGGGAAATCTGGAAGAGTTGCTCATCCGGAAAAGAATCACGGACAACAGCGAAATCGGAAGATTTTTCAATGAGTAAGCAAGAGAGATGATCGGCGACAACATTGTCTGCCCCTTTTTTATCCCGAATTTCAATGTCGAACTCTTAAAGTAAGAGTATCAATCGAATCAAGCGGGGTTTGGTCTCTTTTTTTGATAGCAAATGTCGAAGGGCGGCATGATCCAAGAAAACTATGACCTTGGAACCTAGAAGATAGGAGCAGAATTTGTCCAAGGCATAAACTACAGCTAGCAACTCTTTTTCAGTAGTTGTGTAATTTAATTGAGCATCAGAAAGAGTTCAACTAGCGTAATAAATGACGTATGGGAGCTTGTCCACACGTTGGCCCAAAACCGCGCCTAATGCATAGTCGGATGCATCACACATGATCTCAAAAGGAAGAGACCAATTAGGCAGTTTCATTATTGGGGCAGATGAGAGGAGAGTGCGAAGTTTAATGAAAGCTTCCATACAAGCTTCATCAAAATCGAATGGAACATCCTTGGCTAAGAGATTACACAAGGGCCGTGAGACTTTGCTAAAGTCTTTGATGAAGCGACGATAGAATCTGGCATGGCCAAGAAAAGAACGGATTTGACAGACGGAATTTGAAGGAGGAAGATTAGAAATTAACTCAACTTTGGCCTTGTCTACCTCGATTCCCCGTTTAGAGATGACATGTCCTAGAACAATGCCTTCTTGGACCATGAAATGGCTTTTCTCCCAGCTTAGAATTAGATTTGTCTCCTTACATCTTTGGAGTACAAGAGATAAATTGTTGAGACAAGAATCAAAGGAGGAGCCAAAGACAGAAAAATCGTCCATGAAAACTTCCAAGATTTTTTCAACCATATCGGAAAATATGGACATCATACACCTTTGAAACGTTGCATGAGCATTGCATAGCCCAAAAGGCATGCGTCGATATGCAAAAGTTCTAAAGGGACATGTGAATGTTGTTTTCTCTTGATCTTGAGGGGCGATTGCCACTTGGTTATAGCCGGAATAACCGTCGAGAAAATAATAGTAACTTTGGCCGGCTAGCCTTTCTAGGATTTGATCAATAAATGGTAATGGAAAATGATCTTTCCTAGTTGACGAATTAAGCTTCCGGTAATCAATACATACACGCCACCTGGTGGTGGTTTGTTGTGGCATGAGCTCACCCGCTGAATTTTCAACAACGGTAAGACCGGATTTCTTGGGAACAACTTATGTGGGGCTTACCCACTTGCTATCAGAGATGGGGTAGATGATTCCCACATCTAGCAATTTTATTGCTTCCTTCATTACCACTTCCTTCATGTTAGGATTTAACCGGCGCTGAACCTCTCTAGTAGGCTTTGCGTCATCCTCTATATGAATGCGGTGCATACAGATGGAGGGGTCAATTCCCTTCAAGTCAGCCACTACCCAACCAATAGCTTCTTTATGCTCTTGTAGCACCGCTAAAAGGTTGGTTTCTTGGTCCTTTAGAAGATCCAATGCAATGATGACCGGGAGAGTTTGATTTGAACCAAGGAATACATACTTGAGATGGGCTGGGAGTGGCTTAAGCTCAAGTAGTGGTGGAGATTTCAAAGACGGAACCGGAAGAGTAGTGGAAAGCTGAGGAAGCGGCTCTCTTGGAATTTTCCAAGGGGTAATATCCATGATAGTGTCGACATCAAGCAGAGAATTAACTTCTTGGATGGATTGGTCAATATCAAAGTTTAAGAAGTCAAAATGAGACATGCAAGTTTCAAGGGGGTCCTTGCTTAGAATGAAGGGGAGAGATTCTTCAACCACTTCATCAATGACATCAACAAGAAAACAATCATCCTCATTGGAAGGACGTTGAGTTGCATGAAAGATATGGAGTTTGACTTGCATGTTTCCAAAAGCAATATCCATCACCCCGGTTCGGCAATTAATTGATGCATTAGCCGTAACTAAGAATGGCCTACCAAGGATCACTGGAATATGCTTTTTTGGATCGTGGACCGGTTCCGTGTCAAGAACCACAAAGTCTACCGGGAAGTAGAATTTGTCCACTTGGATGATAACATCGTCAAGAATACCTCGTGGATGCTTGACCGATCTATCGGCAAGTTACAAAACCACGGAAGTCGGCTTCAAATCTCCCAGGCCAAGCTGTAAGTAAACTGAGTATGGAATTAAATTCACACTAGCTCCTAAGTCAAGGAGGGCCCTCTCGATTTTGTTGTCACCAATGACACGAGAGATTGTGGGGGCACCCGGATCCTTATACTTTGGAGGAGTGCTGTGCTGAATGATAGCACTAACAATTTCAGTTAACCTCACTTTCTTTGGCAAATGACTTTTAGAAGTGCGCTTTTGAGTGCACAAGTCTTTGAGAAATTTCGCATAGGGAGGGATTTGCTTGATAGCATCCAAGAGGGGCAAGTTGATCTTCACTTGCTTGAAAACTTCCCACATGTCTTGAATTTTACAATTCTTGTTCCCAATGTGTGTTGACTCTTGAAGACGTTGCAAAAACGGAGCTTTTGGCTCATAAGTAGTTTCCACATTTGGGTTAACATGTGTGGGATTTCTGTGAATGGTATTTGGACGAGAAGAGCTTGGAATTTGATTGGAAGAGCTTGAATTTAGATTTCTCCAAGGTGGTGATTGCTTGAACATGCTCATGACTCGGCCCACTCGATGGAGGGGTTTCATCAATCCCATGCATCCCTCTAGGATTTTCAAATGGTTGAGTGGGAAGCTTACCCTTGTCCTTTTGAAGCAATTGGTTCACAGAGTTAGCTATTTGGCCCACTTGATTTTCGAGCTTAGCTATGGATTGAGTATGAGAGTGAACCATTTGAAGAGTAGGCTGCAAAGATGTCAATAGTTGCTTGTTGGAGTCCATGATTTGCTTGTTTAATGACTCCATCATTTGCTTGTTTGCAGCCACAATTTCATCAGTTGGGTAGACCGGAGGTTGATTAGAGACATTTGGATTATACGGAGGACGGTAGCTTGAGAAGGCTGGAAATTGCCTATTTTGAAATTGAGGAGGGGGCTGATTTTGATGCCCTTGATTTTGGAATTGGGAATTTTGTGGGGCTTGTTGCCGCCACGAAAAATTAGGGTGATCTCGCCATCCCGGATTGTAGGTATTGGAATAGGGATTATTCCCAGATCTTGAGAACATGGCATTAGCTTGCTCTTCATTTGGATTGGAATATTGCTCCGGTGTGGGGCAATCTTCCGTGGGATGGAATGGACTAGTACATGATGAGCATACCGAACTTGCTAAATTTTGAGATAATTTATGAGCTATGGCATCCACTTGGGATGATTCCTCCCTTATTGATTTTAGTTGACACGGGTTGGTGTTCTTTGCATTGGTTGAGGTCGGAGCCCTACGAGAATTATGTTGAAGTGAATTTTTGCTTAAATTCTCTAGTAGGGTCCAAGCCTCATCTGCATTCTTGGACATGAACATCCCACCACAAGAAGAGTCAACCATGAATCTATGGGGTTCAGTTAAGCTAGCATAGAAAGCTTGCACTAATTGCCATTTTGGAATCAAATGATGCGGACATTTTCTAAGAAGGTCTTGTAGCCTTTCCCAAGTCTCGTATAGTTGTTCTCCATCCGTTTGAGAAAAGCTAAGAATGGAACGCCTCATTTGGTTGGTTTTACTCACCGGATAATACTTCTTAAGGAATTCTTGCTGTAATTGAGCCCAAAAAGTGATGGAATTTGGAGTGAGTGAGTTTAACCAATACTATGCCTTATCTTTTAAAGAAAACGGGAAAAGATGCTGATGGAGTGCATTCTCAGGAAAACCTCTCAATCGGATGGTCGAACAGATTTCAAGGAATTCATCAAGATGCTTATACGGATCTTCATTATCAAGGCCATGGAAAGATGGAAGCATTTGAATGGTACTTGATTTGATCTCATATTGAGCCGCATCAATGTTTGGCATCACTATGCATGAAGGTGAAGCATATGTAGTAGGGATGAAATGGACCCTGAGAGTCATTGGCTCTTCATTTGGAATTTCGGCCCTAATTCCCTCATTTCTAACATCTCCTACATTTTCAGCCATTGTGTTAAATTCAGTTTCAAGCTCTCTTACGCTAAAAGATTCCCTAAGGTTTCGTCTAAGCGTTCTTTCAAGTGAATTTATGTCAACTGGCCAGTCAAGAGTTGGTAGGGAAAGCGATTTACGGCCAACCATTAACAATATATAATGCTATCAATGCTACTATTCATCATTCCCAACTCCACATACGATGTTCCCATTGTCCTCAATTATCAAGACAGAATTTAAATGGCCACGACAAGGACCGATGCTTATACAGGAAATTTAAACAAGATAATAGCCTCAACTAGGGCTTTAAAACTAAATTAACACTAAGGTTAACACATGCACAATATATTACAAATTCGAAACTAAAAGGTCAAGAAACTTACCTGGAGTCCCCTAGACTTACAAATTTGCTAGCGTTCCTTTAGTGAGCCCCGAGTTCCTAGAATCTCACAAACACTTAAAACACAAAGATGGTCAAACTACACAAGAAATATTCACAATTCATGATTTTAACAATCACACTCAAATTAACCCTAAAACTTCGGTTGCTAAACCGTTTGCAGTCCCCGGCAACAGCGCCAAAAATTGATCGGTTGAGTCGATTACAATTATAAATCAACCTTCGTAATAGCACGAATCATTGTAAAATAGGGTTATTGGTCGGGTAAGTCGAACCACTGGGACTGCGCTAATCTATGGCAACCTAAGTGTCTAGAATCTTTTTAGAATGATAGAGGTGTTCATAGAGGATTTGTTGGTTGTCACTTAAGCTATGAAATTAAAGTGCATAAAGTAAAAGTTTACAAGAGTTGAAGGGAGATGAAATACAAGTAAAGAGGACTAGGGAAGTGAATCTGCCTCCATCCCTATACACATGCTAGATTAGATCTAAATTGGGGGAAAACAATATATATATATGGTCATGATACATAGCACACTTGGTTGCTATAATATCCTCAAGAAGTTCATTAAATCTCAAGCAAGCATGATCCATCAAAGGTGAACATGTTTAGACTACCTAACTAAGGTGTAGCTTAACCACATTTACTTGAATGAAAGACTATCAAGCCCTAGATAAAATGATGAAGCACATGAAGGTAAAAAATAAGCATAAATCATCAAAGGTTTCACCTAAGCAATGATCTATCAAAGTCCTTATCAACATACCATTAAACCATTTCATGATCCCATTACCATTATCACCATGAGAGTGCAAACAACATGATTAAAAGAATAAACCATCAAAGATAGATAATTGACTCAACATTAATCATTTAAATACATGAAGATCCATTACAAAAGGCAAAATGCTCTAGACCATGAAAAGACAAAAGAATATACATTGTAATCCCCAAAATATAGCCTAAATTAGAACAGGCTTACAAGGGAGGGGCCTCATCACCTCCCTAGATGGAGGATTAGTTACCCATGGAAGCTTTAGAAGAAGGAAGAAGCTTGGTTGCAACCTCCATTTTCGAGCTCCCTTCCTTTGGCTTCAAGAACTCTATTTTTTTCTCCTCTTTCTCTCTCCACAAATCTTGCAAAGATCAGATATGATCTTATTTGTGTGGTTCCCCTCCTTTGTAGACATTCCTCTCCACCAAACAAGGCACAAAAAAAAACCACCAAAAGACATCTCCAACCAACCCATAAAGATGGAAATCAGAGATGAGGGAAACAAGGTGCAAGTGGGCTGAAGTGATGGTTCCTGGAGAGTAATCTGCCCATAGTTTGAGCGCTCGAACTAAGCACTTCGAGCGCTCAAACTAGCACTTCGAGCGCTCGAAGTTAGACCAGTAAACTCCTTCCTCTTGACCTGCTTTGTACTACTTTGGTAGAACAGCCATAACTATCTGATCCGAACTCCAAATGATGAACCATTTAAAGATTTGGAAAGCTAATTTGAAGCTCTAAATATGTCATGTTTTAATGGAAGTCCAGTTCTCGAGTTTGATCGGTCGAAAATGGCAAGCAAAGTCAGATTCCACTGCTGCCAAAACTTAGCCTTGAGCACATTGCTATTCAAAGATTGAATAAAACACCATTTTTGCTCCTTTTTGGCCAATGAACCTGAAAATATATAAAAACTTGCAAATAAAGATAATTTATAAAGAATAATCAAATAATGGATTTAACTAATGCAGCTAAGGGCACTTGAATATGCAATATTCGGCGCTTATCATTAAGGGAGGAAGTCAATTGATTCGCCGAGTTTTGGTTGATCAAGAATTGATCAAACCTTTGAGATAAGGATTTCATCTCAGCGGCTATTTCATTTGAATTGTCGACTTAATATAAGCCAACATTCTTCCTTCCACTAGAATTTCTACCATTCTTGGAAGATAATGATCTATGCATGGAATTTTCGCTCATTCCAAACATCATTTTCATTTTTGTCCAGAATAGAGCCACCCATTAATGCATCAACCATACCCTTGTGATTATCCGGCAAACTTTTAAAGAAGTATTAAACCAATTGCCACTTAGGCATGTCATGATGTGGACACTTCCTACGCAATTCATTAAATCTTTCCCATGCCTCATGAAATGTAACGACCCGGTCATTTGCCTCCATTTCCTTTTTCCTGAAATTTTACGGATAAAATTTTTCCGTTTAATTCTCTTTTCTAAGATCTGTTTCTCGTCGTTTAGTGTCATCTTGAGTGCTTAGAATTGGCTTTTGAGACTCTTTCATGTGAATTGACAACTTCCTTTAAGGACTGAGTCATTTTCGCATTTTCACTTTTCGGACACTATGCGTCTTTCGTCCTTTTCCCTGTTTCGTCCTTTTCCCTATTCTGTCTTTTCCCCATTTGTCACATTGTTGGCACAACCTCACTTTTCATGCTCGGAGTTGGTTTTTGACTTCACGTGCCTTCATCTTGAGTGGTTTCCTCGAAATACGTAACTTTACTTTTGTAAGAAAGTACTCTGGTTGCTCTCGGTATCCATAGGGACGTGGATGCACAATTCTTCAAAATCTTTTTCTTTTCTTGGGGTGTTTTTCATAAATAGCTTTTGAAGATATTTTATTTCAGGGGTATCTAAGAAAATATCTTTTGGAAGATATTTTCATTTTGGGGCAGTTTCACAGTTAACCCTTTTTGTTGGGGTCATTGTGCAATTAACGAAAGTTATCACAAAATATCTCGTCTGGAGCCTGGATCCTCGTACGGGATTCATTTTCACTTTTCGTTGACCCGTAAATTCATAAAATTTCCTTCTCATCGTTTTTCTCCAGTTTCAGAGTTTCTAGACCCGGTTGCCACCGAACTTGTTCGGGGCATAACTTTCTGCTCGGGACTCAGTTTTTGACGCCATTTCTTCCATTGTTCATATTTTCTCATTTTGAATCTTTTGTATTCATAGAGTTTTGCCATTTGAGCACATTTTCTCAAATTCCACTTTTCTGGACCCGGCAGGGCCCGTTCGGGGCACTTTTTGAGATTTCTATAAAAGGGGGGTAAAATATTTTATTTTTCATCTTCCCCACTCTCCTTGCATGACCTGAAGCAGCCATGGATGGCCATGAAGCTGCTACCTTCTCTCTCCTCCTTTGATTTACTTTTCCTAAGTGAAAAGTCTTCGGCCTTCATGGTTTTTGTTCCCCTCGACGTGTTCTACCATTCCCCCTTATTAGAATTCATTTCTGACCACTTCTTGAGTTTGGGTTTGAGGTCAAGTTGTGATTCTCATGGGGCTTCCTTCAGATTCATGTAGATCGTGTTGTCCCCGACAAAACCCTTCGGTTTCGGCGAATTTAGAACACTTTTTTTTCGGTGGGGATTTGGGGTTTTCATCTTAAAATGAGGTAGGGGGTGTTATAATTTACTTTCTTGATATATTACATGCTTGTGATGCTCATACAACTTGATTGCATGCTTGAATCACAAAATCTAGAGGTTTTATTATTTATTTTTCTTGTGAAGGATTTAATTTTCCCGGTTATCCATAACTTTGTTTAATCATGTGGCATAACAGAATATTACCCCTTGATATGTAGATTGACATATATTAAATTTAGATTATTTAGATAAGTAATGAAGATTTTATTTAATATTTATCTTCAATAAAATATTAAATCATGTGGCCTTATCTAGCTTTAAATCAACATATGATAGTATATTATATTAGGCCCAAGCATGCTCTTCAACATAGATTACTTTGAGAGTAATCGGAGAAGTTTTGAAATCTAGTAATATTTATTTAATTAGATTAATTAAATTGCTCCGAGTGTACTATTCACTCCATTGGAATTCCGACTTGATATTCGTGATGTGCATGCCATGTAGTTTCACATATATTAAATCTAGAATATTTGATTAGGTTTTAAAACCTTTCATTTATTATTTTTCTAGTATTAAAGTTTAATATACATGGCCGTAACTTATATAGAATGTACTTGTATCTTGCTCTTAAATCAATTCTTGGTATGTTTAAGAACATACATTAATTTGAGATCATTTAGATGACTTCCAAAATCTAGAGATTTTAATTAAATGAAATAATTAAAATCCATTCAATGGTTCTATGCACTTGATTAAGTTTCTAACCTTGCATACATAGTTTCCTTGACATGTTCCTTCATGTGTATTAAATTGAGAACAATCGGAGAAGTTAGAGACTTACACTTGCTTGTTTTACTCGTATGGGACTTAGTTCACTTAGTTGTGACTTGTATTCCATGGAACTATTAGCTTTTCATCATGTAACTAGACCCCATGTATCTTAATTTCATTAATGTACTTGATGAACTAGCACAATTGTCTTTGAATGATTTAATTATCCATGTATTGCTTAGTAAATAATTAAATCATTAATCTTATACTTGTGGTATTTTTACATCGATGGATTCTATGTGACATATATCCTAGTTTATAGTCTATGTAGATGCATACTATAATTTCTTGACATTTCACATGCCATGTTAATTGAGAACTTAGGGCATGACTTGTATATTTCCAAAATCTTAGTTATGCATAAAACGTGTTCAATGCATTACTTGTGTCTTAATGCTATCTTGACTTACACAACATGTTGATTTTGGAAACTTGGTGATATCAATCAAAATTGACATGGCTAGGACTTGGTTCTAGTACGGGGAAAAGTCCCTCTACACTATAGTGCGTACTCAGGGAAGGTACCCATGGGTTAGTAGCCTTAAAGTGATCCCAAGATTCCGGTTTTCTATAGTACGCACTCAGGGAAGGTACCCATGGGTTAGTAGCCCTAAAGTGATCCCATGAGAACGGTTTTAATCCGGGCGATATCCAAGCTTTCACATTGGTTGATTTCACTCTTTAAATTTCAAGTTGTTATTCCTTGAAGATTTAAAACTCTTTTCTTGTTATATGAAATGTTCCAACCTTGTTTGATTTCACTGATTCTATGCCTTATCCTTGATTTCATGCCTTGTCCTTGTCGTGCTAATTAAATTGTTTCAATCTTGTTAAATTTCTTATTTTACCTTGTTTCATGTTACTTTATGCTACCATGACTTAGGAATGATCTTCTACATGTAACTTGACTTAGATTCTAGGTGGCATGGACCACGAGTAATGATTTATACCAACATGCAAAATCTCTAAATTCTTAGACTTCTAGTGTTATCTCTTAAAGATCTAAAAACCTTGTCGTGTTTTATGGAGTATTTTCCCACCTTGTTTAAATTGCATAGATGATGTAATTTATGCTAGAAATGATCTAAGATAGCTTAGGATGATCCCTGAGTCTAATCTTTGGCATAGACGTTAGGTGGCATGATTCCTTTTGAACTATATCATGTTAGTCCTAAAAATCTCTAAAGAAATCGAGTCGATGCATGCTCATCCCCTACGAATAAACTTGTTAGTCTTGTTTATTCACCCCGAAGTTACTGGGTGTTTTGCAGGTAAAGAAGCTTTGTTGTGGGATACACAACACTCTTAGATAGGCTAGAAGTCTCGAAGTATTGTTGATGACATTGATTATGCACATGTTAGCATATCATGTTTACTTTTGTTTATTTTGATAAAACTTGTATTATGTGCTTAAGCACACTTTTTGGTATTCATTCTATGTGTATAATATGTGGCCAAGGGCCAAACTTCATTTGTAATCCATGTATATTCAAAAATGTAGAATTTTGCCTTTAATGAGAAAAGCATGAAAACTTGGGCTTCAATATGTCATTTTCACACTGGTGTGTGCATTATGTATGTAATTCATCCTTTAGCATTCATTTGCCATATGTGAGGTGTGGCCAAGGGCCAAACACCATTTAGTTTTCATTTTTGCATTTTAGTTCACATATTGCATTTTTAGGCTAAATAGTAGAATTCGAGCCTTTAAGGGTTCATTTTCAAATCGGGTAGTGCAAAGTGTGTTCCGGCACCTCCACTAGGTCTCATTTATCTTGTATGAAGTTTGGTCAAGGGCCAAACAATCATTTGAAACCATTTCCTAATTTTAGTTTTCAAATTTCCCATTTCTAGTTCATTTTTGCCATTTTGGCCGTTGGGGGGTCAAATTTTGCATCGGTGGTATTTTTAAGCCGTGGACTATTGTAGCACGTCCTAATAGGTAAGTTACATTTGTGTGCATGGTCATTTCCGGGCAAACCTTTTCCTTTGGTGAAATGAGCCTCCTATGGATTCATTTTGCACTTTTGTTACATAATCTGATTTTAGGGCATTCTGGGGTCTTTCTTCGGGAAATAAATTCCGGCCTTCACATCGTTGCTTAGAAAACATGATTTTAGGGGTGGTTTCTTTTTCGTGTTTTTCCAGAAAATGTCTTCTTAGTGTAGGAAATCGATCGTAAGTTTAGCTTTCTGTTTTTTTTAGCAGCTTTTTGGACCTCCATGACCAGATTTCATGGAGGGGAATTTCAGGCATCCAATATTGCATTTTTTTTAATTCTCTTGCGAGTCACGTAGAAAATTCAATTTTTAGGGGGGTTTCTTCTTTGTATTTTTTCAGAAAAATTCATCTTCTAACCTGTTTTTGCTCTCAGTTGCAAACAGTCACTGTAGCAACTTTTAACCCTCTTGTTTAGTTTTGATCTAGGGGCATTTTGGGGATTTTACAATGAGTTTTTTTTTATTCTGTTCATGTAGTTGGGTAGAAAACTCGATTTTAGGGGGGTTTCTTCTTCGTGTTTTTCCAGAAAAATTCGTTTCGGCCTCCGTTTCAAGCATCAGTTCTGGAACCTCACTTTTTTCTTTTTCTTTTTCTTTTTTCTTTCTGTCAGCTGGTGCATGCCATTGGGCGCCGGCATAGGCGCCGGTGGGCTCGTGCATGGGCGCCGTATACGCCATGGCCTTCGTCGGGCTGCCGCGACGTCTCAACTTCAAACCCTCGTTTCTCGCTTGTCCGGACTCTAAATCGAGTGAACTTTTTTTTGAACTTAACTAATTTTTCACTGTCTTTCCAACGGTGTGCTTGGTTGCACCCGGATCTTCTTGGATAATTACCAGTTTACCCTTTTAGCCTTAAGTGCTTGTTTTTCTTCGTCAGGCCGTTTCTCCTTCGTCCAGACTCCGAATCATGCGATTCTTGTGTCCATCCTAATTATTTTTTTGTTGTCTTTCCAGCGGTGTGCTCAGTGGCACCCGAATCCACATTTTAAAAAAATGGCTATTTTGCCCCTCAGGGCTTATTTTTCATATTTTTGATCTTTTACTCCCGCATCAGTTCTCATTGAGTTCCATGACCTCATGGAAGGTCACTTTGACTTCTTAGAGTCTTGTTTTCTGTTTTTGCTTCCGCATATCGGACCCATTATCGGGTCAATCTTCAGTTCATCACAGGACACACTGGCCTAAAAACCAGGGTCGTCACATGAAACATTTCCCCATCCCCTTATGAAAACTTTCGAATTGAGGTTCTCATGGCATTGGTCTTAGAAACCGGATAGTACTTTTTCAAGAACTCTTGTTGCATTTTTGCCCAAGAAGTTATCGAAAAGGCCTAAGATTGTTGAACTAATATTTTGCCTTGTCTTTAAGGGTGAATGGAAAAATTTTAAGTCTTAAAACCTCTTCCGGCATGTCCGTGTATCTCACGGTGGAACATACTTCAAGAAACTCATTCAAATGCTTGTAAGGTTCTTCACTTGGAAGTCCATGAGAGTTAGGAAGCATTTGAATGGTTTGTGGTTTAATCTCAAAGTGATGTGCTCTAAATGGTGGCAATTGAATTCAAGTTGGTGTATTATATTCATTTGGCACATAATGATCTCTTAAAGCAAGAGGTGGATTTACAACCGGTGGTGCTACATAAGCGCATTGATTGCCTTGGACTATAGGAGGTTGTGGAGTAAACAATGGCCTAGGCATTCCCAATGGAACTTGACCTTATTGTTGTGGTGGGTGAATGAATGGCCTTGGCATGCCTAATGGAACTTGGATGTTGTCATGATGCACATTAGGGTGAAGGATGCTTTGTTGGTCTATGTGACCAAGGTCCTCAACATGGTCCTCATTATGTACTTCCATTGAAGAAGTAGAATGATTAAAATTACCCCTTCCCCTAGGATTTTGAATAACAGATTCAAGATTAAAATTAAAAGGGACAAGAGTAGGATTCAATGATCTTTGACCATGCATGCACAAACAAAACACAAGCAAGCAACAAACATTAAGCAATCACTTCACCTTCGCAACAATTCAACAATCAACAAATTTCCTCCACATACAATGATCCCATACTCCCATGCTTTCAACAATATGCAAAGAAAAATAAAATTGCCTCCACGCAGGCTCACGATTTATCTATGAATTGAAAAACAAGCCTCTACGCGGGCCGATGATTGAACTAGAGATTGAGTTTAGGAAGAGCTCACAAAGGGTCCTTAAGCACTTCAAATCACTTTTCAACTTAAGGTTTGCAAAAAAATTTTATATTTTAGCTGTTTATGCTTTCTTTGCTTAGCTATTTGCTTAGAATGCTCCCTTGCTCACTTTCCTTATTCTAATGTACCTAGTCAAACAAGAACCAACACAATAAGTAACCAAAATCAAAATAAAAATATAGCAAAGACACGATCAAAAGAATACTAATTCCTAATTGTTTCCACAGTACGACGTTGCCTAAAATCAATCCCCGGCAATGGCGCCAAAAACTTGGTGGTGGTTGTGTCACCGCACCAATACCGAAGCTTGAAAAGTCTGTTTGCACTAAGAGTGTGAGTGTGCAACGTGGCAAAGTTTTAAATTTATAAAAGCCACTACTACCTCTAACTAAAAATATAGCTAGGGTAAGTAGGGATCGTCCCAAGGGATTGGTGTCGTATTGAGGTGTGGAAATAATATTAGGGTTAGTAGGTCGAGTGATCAAAAGATAGTCGATTTGGTTGATTAAGCTAAAAATTAAACTAATCTAGCTCAATGTAAAACAAGTAATTAAAGGATAGATAAAACAAGAGAGAGAGATCTTGGGATTTAGAGATCACCACTAAGCATAACCTTTCTACACACTTAATGAACAATTAATGAGGAGAAAACATGTGTTGCAATATTGGTGAGTGTGTGTGGTTGTTTCAACAAGCATGGATGACCAATTAAGCATATATTGTCTGAGCAACATAGTGAAAAGCACAATATATCAAACTAAGCCATTAATCCTTCCTTTAGGCTCACAATCCAAACATATCACAAGGTTAGAGACATATGTTATTTACATTTAAAAGTATGGAATATCAAACAACAAGCATGGATTGTCCTCCCATCTAACAACTAAGGCAACTACACTATAACTACACTACTACTAAGCTAATGGCATGAAATTAAACTAATTAAACTAAGGGAGAGACACAATTCATCAAGAAATGAGTATGAATTATCAAATAAACCACAAGAGGATTCTATTAAGCACTATGCCTTGACAATCTCTAGATCTATACTATCAATACACATAGACATGCATCAATAACACAAAAGCTAGAGATAAACACATGAGCATCTATTCTAACATACATACATATAGATAGAATAAAATGATCAATTGGAAGAATTAAACCACACAAATCATTGAATAAACAAGATTCATGTATAAATAGGTGTCAAAACATGTATTGCAACACAAATCCCCTCAAAAATACATAAATCAGGATGTAGAAGGCATACTTAGGGCTAACTCTAGCCCCAACAGGATGTCTAGCCAACCATGGATGTGCTCCTCCAACCCTCAAGGGCTATCTCTATGGTAGAAATGCTCATCTTCTTGATGTGGATGGAAGAACTCCCAAGAATGTGTCTCTAGCCTCCTCTCTTCTTTTCTTTCTTTCTAATAATTAATGTCCAAGATCTAAAATTGGTATATGTGTAAAAAGTAGCTCAAATCCTTATATAGGTAGCTTAAATGTCACATCCAATGGTCTGGGCTCGTACACCAAGGCTCATTCAATGATTGGACTATGAGACAACTTTTGATGAGCTGGAAATCACTTTAATTTGCATTTAAGGAGGTTCGATCGATTGAACCTTTGATGTGATCGATCGAACATGGCTGAGATCTATCAAACTTTGGTTGGATCGATAGTCCCATAGCGGTGCCTTTTTAGATAAGGACAGATCTGAGATATTTTTGAGATATTTTAGGAAAGACACAAAAGTGGTAGGTGGGGTGGTACAATAGGATAAGATGGAATCTTTTTGATCGATCTGAAGAATGTTGGATTGATCGAACTTTGTGGAATCTTTGGATAAGGACAAAAGAGCTTGGATCCATCTTGAGGTGCTGAGATCGATCAAAGTCAGATCGATTGAAGAAATTCTATGATCGATCAAACTTGCTAAACATCCACCACTTTGCTTCATTTAGTTTCCACTTTGCACATTTCTTTGATTCATCTCAAGATTGCTTTAATTATGCTCTTATTTGGCTGATTTAACTTATTTTGGTCATAAGTGCCTGAAAATGGAAATAATACAAAATTAGTCTAAGGCGGTAAAATAAGTTAGATAAAGGTTCCAGAATGCTTAAGCTTAACGAGTTTAAATGCGCACTTTTCAGCGCTCATCAAAAAAGGTCTTGACTTAAAATAAATGGGAGAGATTCTTCAACCATTTCATCAATGATGTCAAGAGAAAAACACTCATATTCCCCTTGAGGATGTTGAGAAGCACTAAAGATCTTAAGCTTCACCTTTATATTTCTAAAATAAATATCCATCACCCCGGTTTGGCAATTAATTAAAGCATTAGTCGTACCTAAGAAGGGCCGACCAAGGATCACAGGGATATGTTTTATTAGATTATGGACCGGTTCAGTATCTAGAACCACAAAGTCTACCGGGAAGTAGAAGTTGTCCAACTTGATGAGTACATCTTCAATGATACCATGACGTTATTTTACAGATCTATTCGCAAGTTGCAAGAAAACCGATGTGGATTTGAGTTTTCTTAAGCCAAGTTGCAAGCATACTAAGTAAGGAATCAGATTTACACTTGATCCTAAGTCAAGGAGGGCCTTTTCTATCTCATTGTCTCCAATAACACACGAGATTGTCGGGGCACCCAGATCCTTAAACTTCAGAGGTGTATTATGCTGAATGATAGCACTTGCTTGCTCAGTTAACCTCACCTTTTTGGGAATATTACTCTTAGAAGTGCATTTTTTAGTACACAAATCTTTAAGAAATTTTCCATAAGATAGAATTTGCTTAATGGCATCAAGGAGAGGAATGTTGATCTTTACTTGCTTAAAGACTTCAAAAATTTCCTGAATTTTATCGCTTTTTTTCCCAAAATATGTGGACTCTATGAGGTATTGAGGAAAAGAAGCCTTAGGCTCATAAGATGTCTCAACATTTTGGATTAACATATTTGGAATTTCTGGACTAACTTTCAGAATTTTGGATGAAGAAGTTGAATCCTTGGGAGCAAGAGTTTCAATTTTTTCATCAACCTTATTGTCCACAATTCTTCCACTCCGAAGTGTGGTGATTGCTTAAACTTGCTCAAGATTTTATCCACTCGGAGGAGTAATTTCATCAATATATATTGCCCTTTCGGGTTCACCACAGGTTAAGCTGGAAGTTTTCCTGTATCCTTCTTGTGAAGCTGATTTATTGAATTAACCAATTGTCCCAGTTGGGTTTCAATATTGGCTATTGATTGGGAATAGGTACTAACCAATTGAAAGTTGATTGTATACCACTAAGGGTAGCTATTATCTGATTATTGGAGTTTACTAGGTCATCCAATTGAGACTGTTGAGAAGGAACAGGATTCTGATTAGAAAAATTCGCATTATATGAAGGAGGACAATAGCTTGAAGAAGCTTGAAATGGCCGGTTCATGGACTGAGAATTTGATTGAGTTGATTGCCCATGACCTTAAAATGATGAATTTTGTGGGACTTGTTGCCTCCACGAGAAATTTGGTTGATTTCTCCAACCCGGATTGTATGTATTGGAATAAGGATTATTTCTAGGGCGAGAGAACATGGCATTAACTTTTTCTAGCATACCTTCAGAAAATTGCTCCGGTGTGGGGCAATCTTCTGTATTATGAAACATGCTTGTGCAATATGCACACATAGCACTAGATGAAGAATTCTGAGAGGATGAGAGATGTGGTGCCACAAGATGAAAAACTTTGTGAGAAGATTCTTCCCTACGAATCCGTGGTTGACATGGATTTGAGGGTTTAACCACATTAGATGTAGAAGCTCTACGAGAACTATATTGCATAGAATTTTCGCTTATGTTCTCAAGTAGAGTCCATGCATCATCTTGATTTTTGGACATGAACATGCCCCCACACGAAGAATCAATTAATTATCTATATGGTTCTGTTAAACCATCATAGAAAGCTTGCACTAATTGCCACTTAGGAATTTGGTGGTGCGGACACTTCCTCAGTAAATCTCGAAGTCTTTCCCACGTCTCATAGAATATTTCCCCATCAATTTGGGAGAAACTAAGAATGGATCGATGCATTTGGTTAGTATTACTCATAGGATAGTACTTTTTAAGAAATTCTTGTTGTAATTGGACCCATGAAGTGATGGAATTTATAACAAGAGAGTTCAACCAATATTTTGATTTATCTTTCAAAGCGAATGAGAAGAGAAGCATATAAAGTACATCTTGGGGGTAGTCCCTCATCTTGATGGTGGAGCAGATTTCCAAAAACTCATCAAGATGTTTGTAAAGATCATCATTATCAAACCCATGATATGTTGGAAACATTGAATTGTGGTAGATTTCATCTCATAATGATGAGCCTCAACATTGGGCATGATAATGCATGATGGAGATATATATATAGAGGGTACAAAGTGATCCCTAAGAGTCATTGGTGCTAAATTTTCATTTTCAGCATTAACCTTTTCGAGATTATCATGTTCATTAGCCATTTTGTCTACTTAAATTTCAAGTTCTCTTATAGCTTCAGGATCCCTAAGGCTCCTTCTTTGTTGCCTAAGAGTTCTTTCAAGTAAAGCCACATCAACTGGTTCCTCAAGATGTGGTAAAGACGATGATCTATGACTTACCATCAACTATCAAACACAACAATCACAACAACCCTTCACCAATACATCCATATACATTGATCCCTTTCTCCTCAATTCAACAATAATGAAAACAGATTAAATTGGCTATGACAAAGACCTATGCTTTGAATAAAATAGGAAATTGCAATAGTCTCGACAAGGGCCAACAATGAATAAACTAGAAACTTCAAAACTTAGCCAAAGTCCTCAAGACTTTAAATTTTGCAAGTAAATCTCTTGGAAAGTCTTTGGTCCCTAGTAACACAAAAACATCAAAAACATAAAAATATATATACAATAAAACACAAATCAATTTTTAAATTTTGATTACAAAATCATATGCAATCCCCGGCAACGGTGCCAAAAGATGGTGTGCACAAATGTGTACTAATTAAAAATACCACTTATAACAATAGCACATATATCAATGTAGAATAATGCTATAGTAAGGGGTTGTGGAACCACAAGGATTGCTAGTTTATGGCAAACAATATTGTAAAATTGCTCATTAGTTTGACAAAAAAGATGATTATTTGATTGGTTTGTCATTTAACCTACGAATTTAAATAGCATAAAACAGTAAATAAATTGAATATAATGGATTGAATTGATAAAGAGAAGGCTAGACTTCACCTCAACCTCATAAACATGTCAAATTATACTCAACTTGGGGATAGACATCTATATATATATAAAATGATGTGTAGAAGTATAAAACAACCACAACATCTTCAAGAAAATCATATATCTCAGGACTAAGCATGACCCATCTTTCTTTGGCATTGTTCAACCACCTAAACTAGGTTGTGGTATGAACCATCTTCCCTAAGCATGGCCTATCAAGGTCCTTCAATGGTATGTTGCAGCACATGAAACTAGTTGTATATCATAAATTATCTTCAGTTGGTATGTGCCATCTACCTAACTAAATTAAACTAAATGTGTAGCATGGTCCATCTTCCTTAAGTATAATCTATATAAATACTCAATTTCATGCCAATATAACTATTCCAAAAATTCTTTCCCATTGTCACTGACGAGGCCGCTTGTATACGCCAAAATAATGTAGTGAATGTGCGGTTCAAGAAAAGCCTTTTAGGTCAAGTTTAAATTTATAAAAACCACTACCACCACTACTACTAACGTAGCAGGAGTGAGTATGGATCATCCCAAGGGATTATTCGTGTTGCAATTTAACTTCGACTCTAGTGGATCACAAGATTGCAAAGGAGGGTTGGTTATTTGATTAATTTAGAAAACAATTAAATTTAAATGCAAGTAAAGTAAACTAGTGAGAGATAGGGATTTAAGAGATATGAAGTGAGGTCTTAGGGTGTTGGAATCACCACTAAGCTCATGTAATTAACCACTTGCTATCCATTAATGGGGAATACATTGTTGTGAACAAAATGCGACTACCAATTGCAATATTAAGCATGGACCATCAAATTCATGTATGAATTGCTTACCTAACCGACAAATAAACTAAGTTTAGCACAACCCATCAATTCTAATCACGACCCATCAAACTAGTCACAATTGTAACACACATCAATCTAGAGAATCATGTAATTTGCAATAATAAGCCATAAAATATCAAATCAAGAATAGATTGTTTACCTACCTACAAACATGAATTAAATTGTAGAACAACCCATCAAGCATGAGTATAATCCATCAAATTAATTAACAAACCCATTCAACGAAAACCCATGCTTAGCCATCACTAAATCCTTAATTAATCACACATAGACATGTACCCAACATAGAGAATCTAGTGTAGAGATCAATTCCCAAATAATCACACATAAGACAACATGTAATTAAAATAGAGAATCATAAGGAAGAATTAAATCAACAATCACAAGGCTAAGAACTAATCACAATAATATATATATAAATCCCCAAAAATAGAAATATAAGGGTCTAGATTACACAAGACTTAGGGCTCATCCAAGCACTAAGTGTAGATCTAACCAATCATGAAGGAAGTGGATGTGGTCATGAAGACCTCAAGGGCAAGCTCCAAACATGGCTCCATCTTCTTCTTCCTCTTCTTCTTCTTTGACGCTCAAGGGATAGAGAGTATGTGGATCTAGAGATGTGTTCTTGAGATGTGCCTCCACTCCCCTCTTTTCTTCTAACCCTAATCTCTAACTTTCTAGAGAGAGAAACTAATAAAAATATAGAAATTACAATGTAAAAATATCAATCTCTCTACAAAAATGATTTAATCTCTCATATATACAAGGCTTTGAGAGCCCAAAAATGTGAGAACTCGGCCCTAGGATCTTCTATTTCAAGCTCTGCTCGAGTTGGTTCGAAATGAGCTTCTGATTTACTTTTTAATAACTTTCGTGAACAGTTCAATCGATCAGACTTTTCTTCGCTCGATCAAGGTTCGATCGATCAAACTTGGCAGTTTTTTAGCATCAGCCTCCTTTTGCTCCAGATCAACCTCCTTTTGCTCTAAATTCTCACCAAGACTTAGTTTGACTCCAAAAAGGCCTTAAGAAGCCATTTTTAGCCCGTTTTAACATTATTGACCTAAAATAGACTAAAACATGAAATTAGACTAAAACGAAAAAATAAGATAGATAAAGGTCCTAGAATGTTCAAGCTTAAGGGGTTTAAATGCGCACTTTCCGTGCTCATCACACCCCCAAACTCAAATATTACTAGTCCCTAGCAATGAACTACAAAGTAAAGGAATGAAATGAACAACTATACAACTATATCTAGAAAGCAATAAATGGATAACGCCACTTTCATAGGGAACACGTTTGCATTTACACATGCAACAAGCTTTTTAAACCCCTAAGTTACCCCTAGTGGACGAGTGAAGTCTCGTGAGGGTTTCCAGAAATGATACCCACAAACATTAAGCTCTTTCTCACTAAAGAGGCACCAATATTCCAAACAAGCATTGGGAGAAAACTACCTCAAGTATGCAATTTTTCAACCGTTTCCAAGCAATCTCCCAAAATCTCAACATCAAGCAAACAAGTATGGTCCTCCACACATCAAGAAACTGATCATGTAAATTAAAACAACTCTAGAATACTTTTTAAGTGGACCGGCATCAAATATGTTGCTATCTAAGCCAATTAAAGAAATGATCACATCCTTACCCTCAAACTAGCACACAAACCTAGTATCGATCATCAAGACAAAGAGTGGACCTTTTGTTAAAGCTTTATTATTCTAGGTGTGCTTATTCTTTTCACTCGAATATATATATATTTTTTTCTAATCCTAAGGATCAAAGATGGAAGCATAATGCAATGTGTTGATCCATTAAGCTCTCTAGTGATCCATAAGGTCGAACGTTGAGTCAATGACTCCCAAACCGGACAGCTTTAGGGCTTTAGGTGTTTAAACACCCCTAAGGACTTACAAACTTAAATCAATTAGGCTACAAATCAAAACAACCTCCATATAATCATTTCTCACTTCTCACCTTTTGGGAGAAGTCCTCACTTTTTTATTTGTTTTTGCAACTTTTTTTTTTTTTTTTTTAGCATTCAATTATTAACCTAAAGTTTGGGCCCTCTACCTTTCACCCTCTACCTTTCGGCGCGAGAAATTCAGTGCTTGAATTGGCTAGAATCTCGGCCACTCAATGAAAAGGGTTTGTTATCCACTTTTATCAAGATGAAAGCTTTCAATGCACTACTAGCTCAATTGGGATATAACCAATTCAATAGTCAACAAAGCATGTACCCCACAAATGAATGCTAGTGTGCGCTTGTGCTAGTGTAGAATCCTAGAGTGAATCTCAAAATAATCACAAAATCAGGATGATATGGACCACAAATGTAAGCAAAATATCGATCTTTCAAAAAATTTACTCTTAAATGGCATCTACAAGGCATACAAGGAGTATTGGACTCTCAAATCAAGCAATTTTTAAATTTTAAACAATATAGTCCTCAAAAGATCAAAATCATAGCTAACATCAATCTTAAATATCAATCATACATTTAAAGCTTAACTTAAATAGAATGCAACAAAGTTACCTCACCCCCAAACTTAAACCGCACATTGTCCTCAATGTGCAATGAGAATAATAGAAAAGATGGAAAAAGTATGCCGTGGTGGCGAAAACATGAAGCCTGATAATGATCCAATATTTAAAGAGTTTCCCCCAAACTTGGAATCAGCAACCTATTTGAATAACCACACTAGCAAACTCACATCAAATATCAAATGGGATAAGAATAATCAAATCATGCATTCTAAGGCAATATAACACAAGATGAAAGAGAGATATGAGATCAAGCCTTAACTAAAGCATAAAGTATGCATGACTACACATAAGGGCACAATGGTAAAAAGTTTTTATATTTTTCTTTTTATGAAAGCAAGTATATACAAAACGCAAGAAAAATAAAGAAAGTAAAATACAATGAAAGAATATGTACAATGCAAGAAATGAAAAACAAAAAGTAAAAAAGGATGCAAGAACACAATAATGAAAAATAAAAGTAAAAACTCTCTTTTTATTTATTTATTTATTTATTTATTATTATTATTATTATTATTATTTTGAAACATGCAAAGAAAAATGAAACATGCAAGTAATATACAAAATGGGTGCTGAGTTTAACGTCTCTAGCAAGACGGAATGCTACTTTGAAAAACAATCATCATTTTTTTTTTTTTAGACAAAACAAGTATGTACACAAATAAAAATAAAAAGGCAAGTAAATGAAAATGCAAGAAGTAAAAATGTAAAGAAATAAAGAATGCAAAGAAATAAAATTTTTTTTTTTTTTAAGAGAAAAGAAACTAAATAAAATAAAAGAAAATGACAAAAGTAAAAAAAAAAAACGAAAAATAAAATAAAATAAAAATAGAAAGAAGAAAAAGTCAAAAGTAAAAGGGGCAAAGCTGTGATCGATCTAAGGATGATCGATTGAAACTTGATCGATCCAAGATGTGAAAACCTGTAGACAACTTCGAACGATACATAGAGATCTGAAATATACAGAGATTCAAAAATTTTCTAAGTATAGAATTGAGATCGATCGAAGGGATAACTGGATCGATCGAGAAATAATTGGATCGATCTGAAAGAAAGTTTGCATGATACACAGAGAGCTGATTTCTATAGAGAATTGACTGCAAAGAGGTTCGATCGATCGAATGGACACTTGTGATCGATTGAATTGGCAACAAATGCCTAATTTTGAGATGAAAGTGCAGAAAATCATACACTAGGCCCCAATGATCGTAACAAGAATAGATATTGAAAAATGGATGGAAGAATGTACACAAGAACGAAAAATAAAAAGAAATGAAGGAGGAATAGAGTTTTGAAACTCTACAAATAACTAGTGTTTATGCCTAACATGTATGAAATCTTTAATGAAGCTCAATGGAACATATCTAGACACCACAAGAAGTGAAAGATAAAAAGAAATGGGAGAGGAATAGAGTTGAAAACTCTACGACTGCTAGTGTTTAACATCTCTAGCAAGACGTTGGTTCGACTCACTAGTCGAACGTATCAAAAACTAGATATGAGACATCTGTATTGATCCTCTTTTCACTTTTCTCATTTGATGCCTCAATTAGGATGATGAAATCATCCTCTAAAAGAATGACTTGAAAAGAAATGAAAGAGATGATATTGTTCCTTTCATCCACGGTCTTGAAAACAAAATCAATCATGGTTAGGCTTGCCTCTTTGTTGTGTTCTTGAAACACATTCAAATGATCATTCACTTTGATAATTGGTAAGGCAATGTCTTTGAAAGACTCATTCGCAATATAAAGAAACACATTCTCTTCATCCTTTTCCTCTTCCTCAAAAATCACCATCTCCTCACCTTCCAAGTTAGCTAAGGAGTCCATTAGAGAGTTCATTTCATTTTTGGAGCTTTCAAGGTCAAAACCACAATTTTCATACATTTCCAAAAGGCATTCATCAAGAAGGTCTTTGGAGATAATAGAAGGAAGGCCCTCTTCAACAAGTTCCTCCTCTTCCTCTCCTACATCTATAGTGGTCAACATCTCCTCACTTTCTAGAGTAGTAATGGATGGGAAGGAAAGTCCTCATTAATCATATTATGCTCTATTGGATTAGCCACTAACTCACTTACCATTTCCTTCTCTATACAAGATAGAGTGCTAGGCATTAACTTGCTTGCTACTTCTTCCTCTTCACTCTCATCATTCTCATCTATATACATTGAAGTTCTTGCCATTTTTAATTTGCCTCTTCCTCCTCCTCTTGACGAGAATTAGTACTTGCAATTTGCTCAATTTGAGCTTTTAACATGGCTAACATTTGAGAATGAGAATTAATAAGTGGAGCTTATGAAATATGCACATCAAGTAAAGCTAACACTTTTTCTTCAAATCCGGGTGAGTGCCTAGAAGGTGGTGCATTTGGTACTTCATAAAATGGTGGGGGAGGGTAATAGTTACAAGGAGGATCAAAAGAGTGATCAAGTTCATAATAAGATGATGCATGTTGAAATAAATTGGACTCAACCTCACAAGGATCAAAATATGGTAAAGGGACATAAGGTGAGGGGAAGTAATTTTCTCCCAAACTTGGATCAAACAATAGCTCCATCCACATTCAAAATCCAAATGCAACAAATAATGGTATCCACACGGGCCGATGCTTGGACAAAAATTTAAGCAATATAATGAGCCTCAACAAGGGCCACCACAAGCATGCAAAGAAGTGAAACAATTAAACAACAAGATTTTCAAGAAATGCTCACAAAGGTCCTTAAGCAACTTTAAACTCCAATGTTAGCTTTAAACTCAATAATTGCTTCAAGTTCCAAAGTTTGCCTTTCTTGTAGTCAAGTACCTAATTGAACAAATAATATCAAGAGTAAGAAAAGAATATACAATGGAAGATACAATAAAAATAGAAGCAATCAAATTAACACTATTCTCTAATCTAATTCCAACAAAATCGTTAATCCCCGGCAACGGCGCCAAAATTTGATGAGGCCGCTTGTATATGCCAAAATAATGTAGTTAATGTGCGGTTCAAGATGTGATGACCCTGGTTTTTAGGCCAGCGTGTCCTGTGATGAACCGAAAATTGACCCGATAACGGATCCGATATGCGGAAGCAAAAACAGAAAACAAGACTCCAAGAAGTCAAAATGACCTTCCATGAGGTCGTGGAACTTAATGAGAACTGACGCGGACGCAAAAGACCAAAAATATGACAAATAAGCCCCTAGGGGCAAAATAGTCATTTCTTAAAACTGTGGACTCGGGTGCCACTGAGCACACCACTGGAAGAACAACAAAAAACTAATCAATATAGACTCAAGAATCACTTGATTCGGAGTCCGGATGAAGAAAATATGAAACTCCAAAGTTTCATAAAAATCACATTTTTGGGTTTGAAATCAATGCAGTAAGGGTACTTCGCAAGGGGTAAAATGGTCTTTTTTGACAAAACTGAATGTAACTGAGCATACTGTTAGATAGACCAGGAAAAATTAAAGAATTTAGACTCAAGAATCACTTGATTCGGAGTCCGGACGAAGAAGATATGAAACTTCAAAGTTTCATAAAAACCAACTTTTGGGTTTAAAATCAGTGCGGCGAGGGTACTTTACAAGGGGTAAAATGGTCTTTTAAGATATAATTTGATGCAATCATGCATACTGTTATATAGACCATCAAAAACTAATAAACGTAGACTCAAAAATCACTTGATTTGGAGTCCGGATGATGAAGATATGAAGCCTCAAAATTTCAAAAAATTAGACTTTCTGGGTTTCAAGTATGAGCAGGGTCTGCACACATTTTCCGAATTCAAATGGGATTTTGAGGGCTTAAATGACATTTTTTGGCAAAAAGTTATGCACAAACCCCCCCCCCCCCCCCTCCCCCCCGCCCAAAAATTATGTTTTCTACATGACCATGTCAAGAGAAGATTTTATTTTACAAGTGAAATACCCGAAATGCCCCTTAGATCATCACTTTTTCCGGAAAAAACTGGAACGACCAGATTTTCCAGATCTGCGAGTTGTTTTCAGCATCAAGATGAATTTTTTTGTAAAAACACAAAGAAGAAACCCCCTCTAAAATCACGTTTTCTATGTAGATCGCAAACAAAAATGAAAAAGAAGCACTATGAAGTACCCAAAATGCCCCTAGATCAGAAAAGGGCAAGAGGATTAAAAAGCTGCTATATACATAACAGAAAGCTGAACTTTGCATGGGATTTTCGGCACCAAGGAGACATTTTCTGGAAAAACACGAAGAAGAAACCCCCCCTAAAATCACGTTTTCTAAGTGACCATGTCAAGAACGGAATTTCTTTCCTGAAGGAAAATGCCAAAGTGCCCTAAAATCAGATTATGCAACAAAACTTCAAAATGAGTCCATAGGAAGCTCAAAACACAAACGATAAGGTTTTGCCCAAAAACGACCATGCACACAAACGTAACTTACCTATTTGGACATGCTACAATGGTCCATGACTTAAAAATATAGCCGATGCAAAATCCGACCCCCCAACGGGCAAAAAGGCAAAAATGGACTTGGAATGGAAAACATGGAATCCAAAAATGTAAAATGGAGTCAAATGACTATTTGGCCCTTGGCCACACTTCACACAAGATTAATGAGACCCTATGAAAGAACGAAAATGGAATTCCCACACCCGATGCAACCATGGTGAAGCAATGACTTACGATTTTTCAAGGTTTTCATAACATTTCATGAAGTTAAAAAGTTGCATAGAATACAATATACATGTCATTAGCCTCCAGCCTCATCTCATACATATCAAATATATTGAAAGAAGTGTACTTAAGTACACATTACATATAAGGAATCAAATGTACACATGTTGACATATAAGACTACAATTGGCATTCCAAGCCAACCTTCAGAAAAATAGAAGTCTCCAAGTCCACAAACCATCCAAGCATAATGAAGACCTCAACTTTGATTCTTATACCTGAAATATGCCCCAGTATCGTAGGGGTGAGTAACATAAAGCTACTCATAGGAGATGAGCATGCATCGACCTAGCATTTTACAAATTTATCACCTTAAGGTGAAACATGTTAAAGTGGCTCATGCCACCTAACGTCTATGTCCAAATAAGACTCGGGGAGCATCCTAAGCTACCTTAGAGTCTAAGCAACAAGAATCATGATATACATACATGTATGAAACGAATCGTGGTTAGGATAATCCAAAGAACACAACAAGAAAAATTCTTGAGCATAGATTAACATGAATTGCATTTTTAATACAATTAAACTTGGTCTAGAGTAATCCATTCAACATGACGAAAGCATATTTGAATACAAGTTAACAAGAATCACATTATTCTTGCAATTCAACAATAAAAGAGCATGTTATACAATGCAACAAGGTATAAGTTCTCAAAGCCATCAATTTAGAATCTAAAGCATAAAATATCAGTAGTGGTTCATGCCACCTAACGTCTAAGTTCTAAATGAATCAATAGGATCAATCCTAAGCTTTATTAGAACGTCAAAACACGATTTTCAATATCGATGCAATTTAACCAACATTCGAACTTCTAATACAACGCATAAAGCACAATTTCGTAAAGTTAACATCCTGTAACTTAAAATGAAACGACAAATAAGAAACAACAAGTTACAACATCATCTAGTATCAACTTGAAAATTAAATGCGAAATCAAACAAAGTGGATACTCGGACGTCACGCCGGATCAGACTGACAACATAGTTACTTTAGGGTTGCTAGCCCATGGGTAACCTCCCTATGTGCACACTAGACTATATATAGAGGGACTACCCCCCGTACTAGAACCACGTCCTAGCCATAGTCAAACAACGACATCCCCAAGTTTCCAAAATCAACAAGTTGTGCAACAACGCATATATCAATAGGAATATGCAAGATAATCAACTATCTACTAAGCACAACTAAATTTAGAAACCTATACAATACATGCTCTAAATCCACAACTAATATGATATAATGAATGTCGAATCTTCAGTATGCGATTCGTTATACGCTATGCATGAATGATGTTAAATACGAAATGTGCAAATCATTACACAAGGCAACAATATAT
This sequence comes from Cornus florida, assembly GCF_030987335.1. NCBI lineage: Eukaryota > Viridiplantae > Streptophyta > Magnoliopsida > Cornales > Cornaceae > Cornus > Cornus florida. Next base: position 50,206,370 of record NW_026775574.1, on the reverse strand, counting down.
TCAATAAAGAAAACATATTCTCATGAGTATAAACATAGCAACTATGTTATCCAATGCTCAAAACATAACCAAATGAATATACAACAAGTCCATGTCCAGGATTTTGATAAGAAAACGACTTTCAAACACAAATAAATCCATGGCTCAATTCGATAGAATTTAATTAAATAAAAATAATTAAATTCCCTAGATTCTAATTCAATTCCAAATAACCTCAAATTAATATATATTAAAGAACATGGCATGGTCATCACCTATATCCATTCTAAAACTCAATTAGGTTATTGAAACAACAAAGTAGAACTTTAATTAAATCATGCTAATTTAAATCCCAAGGTTCTAAAACAACTTCAAATAGTCCCAAATTAATATATACTAGTAAACAAGTCATGGCCAATACAAACATCAAGTTAAAACCTTAATTAAGCTAATGGGACCACAAAATAGATTTTAATTAATTCTTTTAATTAAAATCTCTAGATTTTCAAACTTAACCAAATGCTCTCAAATAAACCTATGTTGGAAAACATGCCAAGAACTAATGTAATATCACATTACAAGTTTATTTCATTCAATTCACGACCATGCGAATTAAACTTTCACTAAAGTTAAATATAAATTAAAAGTTGCAATTCTCATGCAATTAATCTCAATTTAATATATGTGAACAACCATACCAAAACTTAATTTTCTAATATACCACAATACAATTCCAAGTTGTATATCACCATGAGGATTAAATCTTAAACATGGAATTTAATTAAATAAAGGGTTTGAAAATCTAACCAAATATTCTAAATCAAATATATGTGAAGCTATATGGCATATAAGTCAAGAATATCAATTCGGAATTCAAATAGAGTGAATAGTGCACTCGGGGCAAATTAATTAATCAAATTAATTAATAATTACTAATTTTCAAAACACTTCCAATTACTTTCAAATTCAACTATGTTAAAGAGCATGCTAAGGCCTAATATAATATGCTAACACATATTGATTTCAAGCTAGTTAAGGCCATTTGAATTAATCTTTCACCTAAGATAAATATTAAATAAAATCCTTAATACTTATTCAAATGTTCCAATTTTAATACACGGCAATGAGCATATCAAAGGGCAATATAAAATCATGCTACATGTTTAAACCAAGTCATGAGCAACCGAAAAAATTGGATCCCGTACAAGAAAAATAAATAATAAAATCTCTAGATTTTATAATTAATCATACAAACAAGTAGTATAAGCATCACAAGCATGCTATACAACAAGAATTTAAACCTAGAACATCTCCTACCTCAATTTGAGATGAAAATCCCAAAGACCCACCAAAATAAAAATGCTCCGAATTCGACGATACCGAGAGATTTTGTCGGGGACAACACCGTGAACAAGAATCCGCAAGAAGCCCCATGAAAATCTCAACTTGACTCCAAACTTGAACTGGAAAAATCGTCGAAAATGGATTCTAATACGGGGGAATGGTAGAGCACGACGAGGGGAACAACAAATACTAAGGCCGAAGGATTTATACCAAGGAAATCAAGTGGAGGAGAAGAAAGAGTGAAGGTAGCCCCTTGGGCTCCCATGGCTGCCAGCCAAGAGGAGGAAGAAGGTCTAAAAATCTGATTTTAAAAATTAGGGCAACCAATTTATAGAAATCTTAAAAAGTGCCCCGAAATGGCCCCGCCGGGTCCGAAAAAGTGGATTTTGAGTAAACGTGCTTAAACAGCAAAACTCCATGAACAAAAAAGATTTAAAATAAGAAAATACGAACAACAGAAGAAATGGCTTTAAAAACTGAGTCCCGAGCAGAAAGTTATGCCCCGAACAAGTTCGGCGGCAACTGGGTCCAAAAACTCCGAAACTGGAGAAAAACGACCAGAACGGAATTTTATGAATTTACAAGTCAACAGAAAGTGAAAATAAATCCCGTACGAGGATCCAGGCTCCAGACGAGACATTTTGCAATAACTTTCGTTAATTGCACAATGGCCCCTACAAAAAGGGTTAACTGCGAAACTGCCCCAAAATGAAAATATCTTCCAAAAGATATTTTCTTAGATGCCCCTAAAATTAAATATCTTCAAAAGATATTTATGAAAAACACCCCAAGAAATGAAATTAATTCCAAAGATTTATGCATCCATGCCCATATGGGCACCGAGAGCAACCAGAGTACTTTCTTGCATAAGTAAAGATACGTATTTCATGGAAACCACTCAAGATGAAGGCACGTGAAGTCAAAAACCAACTCCGAGCATGAGAAGTGAGGTTGTGGCAAAAACTGACAAACGAAGATAAGACGAAATAGGGAAAATGACATAATAGGGAAAAGACAAAATAGCGCATAGTGTCCGAAAAACAAAAAATGCGAAAATGACTCGGTCCTCAAAGGAAGTTGTCAATTCACATGAAAGAGTCTCAGAAACCAATTCCAAGCACTCGAGATGACACTAAGCGACACGAAACAGAGCTCAGAAAAGAAAATTAAACGAAAAAAATTCATTCGTAAAATTTCAGGAAAAAGGAAAGGAAGGCAAATGACTGGGTCGTTACACAAGAAAATCCTTTTAGGTCAAGTTTAAATTTATAAAAACCACTACCACCACTACTACTAATGTAGCAAGAGTGAGTAGGGATCGTCCCAAGGGATTATACGTGTTGCAATTTAACTTCGACTCTAGTGGATCACAAGATTGCAAAAGAGGGTTGGTTGTTTGATTACTCTAGAAAACAATTAAATTTAAATGCAAGTAAAGTAAACTAGTGAAAGATAGGGATTTAAGAGATATGAAGAGAGGTCTTAGGGTGTTGGAATCACCACTAAGCTCATGTAATTAACCACTTGCTTTCCATTGATGGGGAATACATTGTTATGAACAAAATGCGACTACCAATTGCAATATTAAGCATGGACCATCAAATTCATGTATGAATTGCCTACCTAACCGAAAAGTAAACTAAATTTAGCATAACCCATCAATTCTAATCATGACCCATCAAACTAGTCACAATTGTAGCACACATCAATCTAGAGAATCATGAAATTTGTAATAATAAGCCATAGAATATCAAATCAAGAATAGATTGTCTACCTACCTACAAACATGAATTAAATTATAGAATAACCCATCAAGCATAAGTATAATCCATCAAATTAATTGGCAAATCCATTCAATGAAAACCTATAGTTAGCCATCACTAAATCCTTAATTAATCACACATAGACATGCAACCAACATAGAGAATCTAGTGTAGAGATCAATTCCCAAATAATCACACATAAGACAACATGTAATTAAAATAGAGAATCGTAAGAAGAATTAAATCAACAATCACAAGGCTAAGCGCTATTCGCAACAATATATATATAAATCCCCAAAAGTAGAAATACAAGGGTTTAGATTACACAAGTCTTAGGGCTTATCCAAGCCCTAAGTGTAGATCTAGCCAATCATGGAGGAGGTGGATGTGGTCATGAAGCCCTCAAGGGCAAGCTCTAAATATGGCTCCTTCTTCTTCTTCCTCTTCTTCTTCTTATTCTTTGAAGCTCAAGAGATAGAGAGTATATAGATCTAAAGATATGTTCTTGAGATGTGCCTCCACTCCCCTCTTTTCTTCTAACCCTAATCTTTAACTTTCTAGAGGGAGAAACTAATAAAAATATAGAAATTACAATGTAAAAATATGGATCTCTCTAAAAAAATGATTCAATCTCTCATATATAGAAGGCTTTGAGAGCCCAAAAATGTGAGAACTTGGCCCTAGGATCTTCTCTTTCAAGCTCTGCCCGAGTTGGTTCGAAATGAGCTTCTGATCTACTTTTTAATAACTTTCACGAATAGTTCAATTGGTCATACTTTTCTTCAATCGATCAGGTTCGATCGATCCAACTTTTCTTCGATCAATCAGACTTTTCTCAGATCGATCAGACTTGGCAGTTTTTCAGCATCAGCCTTCTTTTGCTCCAGATCAGCCTCCTTTTGCTCCAGGTTCTCACTAAACTTAGTTTGACTCCAAAAAGGCCTTAAGAAGCCATTTTTAGCCCGTTTTAACATTATTGACCTGAAATAGACAAAAATATGAAATTGGACTAAAACTGAAAAATAAGATAGATAAAGGTCCTAGAATGTTCAAGCTTAAGGGGTTTAAATGCGCACTTTTCAGTGCTCATCAGTCACTATAGGAAATCAAGTGTATAATTGTGTCAATGTGATTTCTAAGATAGGATAAACATATCAACATAATTATATATTCAAATGGTAATCACATACAAGAATTCAATGTAAAACATTCATATGTTTTATTCAATGTAAATACTTCTAATTTATGAAATCAAAAATATACATAAGAAGAATCCCCAAATCAAAATACAAATTACTACATATTTACTTGGTCTAGGCTACATCAACTCCCTAAAAAGAAAATTTTCCTCTCATGGATATGGTGGCAACTTCAAGGATTGAAGAAGAGAAAGATCTTCCCTTTTTTTCCCATTGTTGCAAAACTTAGCATAAAAACCCTAAAAAAAATCCTCTCCCTCACAATCTTTTTGTTAGAATCCAAAACTAACTAACTTGATTCAAGCCTCTACCCTCTCTTTATCTCTAAATGAGTTTCAAAACAAAATAACTCGTCAAAATTCAAATCCCCCCTTTATCTGGAATAGAATTTGACTTATTCAAAATAGGGGCCCGTAACCTTGCGTCCGGACGCGAAGAATGGCGTCCAGACGTGAGGTTCTAATGGTTGGCATTCGGACGCCAATTCATGCGTCCGGATGCGAGGTTCTAATAGGTGGCATCCGGACGCCAATTCTTGTGTCCAGATGCGAGGCATGCTACTTGGCTTCTTCTTTCTTTCTTTAGCTCTGGTTGTATCCATCGCCTATTTAGGTAATTTCTCTTTGAAAACCACTTGATATGTAGGCCCGATATAACTTGTGCTCCAAAAGCCCTTAAAACCTTATTCTTATTCCTTTTTAGCAATAAGACCTGCAAAAACACAAAAACATAAAAATGTAGTTAATTTATATACACAGATCAAATAATGGGCTTAACTAATGCAATTAAGGGTGCTTAAATATGTAATATTTGACGCTTATTAATATCAAATTAAGCCATTAATCCTTCCATAAGTCCACAATTATTGCACACTCATCAAATTAAAGAAATATACCACTTGCATTCATAAGCATGTAACATCAAACAACAAGCATGAATTATCCACCTATCTAAGAAAATAAGGCACTTACACTACAACTAAGCTAGTGACATAAAAATTAAACAAATTAAACTAAAGAGGTGGCACAATCCATCAAAAAAATAAGTATGAACCATCAAACAAACCACGAGAGTAATACATTTAAGCACTATGCCTTAACCATCACTAGATTCATAAAATCAACACATATAGAAATGCATCAATGTCACAAAATCTAGAGATGAACACATAAACAATAATTCTAGCATACATAGACATATGGATAGAATTAAATGATCAATTTGAAGTATTAAACTACACAAATCAATGTAGAAACAAGATTTATATATATAAAATGTCAAGACAAGAATTACAACACAAATCCCCATTAATTACAAAACATCAAAGTCTAGGAGGCATACTTAGGGCTATCTCTAGCCCCAAGAGAATGGTTTAGCCACTCATTGATGTTGTCATCCAACCCTCAAGGGCTATCTCCATGGTAGAAATCATCCTCCTCCTCTTGTGTTCTTAGTAGAAACCCAAGATGAGTGGAAGAACTTTCCCAAATTATATGTTTCTCTCTTTAATCTCTAGCCAAGTCTCTCTCTCTATAACCAACCTCTACTCAAAATAGCCAAAATCTTTACATAGGTAGCTCAAATGTCACACCCAATGGTCAGACCTCGTGCATTAGGACCTCCAAATGATTTCACCATGAGCACACCTTTAATTTGGCTTGAACTCTATTTTTCACGCAACTTGAGGTAGTTCGATCTATCACAAGGTTGCTCGAATCGATCGTACTATGTCGGTGCACTTTTTAGATAATGACAAGGTTGAGATTTTTTGGGAAAAGGACAAAAGTGGTAGGTGAGGATAAGATCAAAAGGGTTCGACCGATCGAAGGAAAGATTGGATCGATTGAATAAGAAATTTTCCTGAAGATAAGGACAAAAGGCTCGATTTATCATGGCAAGGTTAGAACGATCACAGTGTGATTAATCATAGCTTAGTTAGATCAATTAGAGAAGGCTTCTTCACCACTTTGCTTCCACTTTGCTCCTTTCTTCCACTAAGCTTGAGATTGCTTCTTTTAGTGCTTTAATTCAACTAAATTAACTTATTTTGGGGATAAGTGCCTGAAAAGGGAAATAACATAAAATTAGACTAAAACGGAAAAATAAGATAAAATAAGGTCCTAGAATATTCAAGATTAAGGGGTTTAAACGCACATTTTTCAACTCTTATCAAAACTCCTATGTAGATAATCCGAAAGAGTGAAGTAGACTGATCCCTGACCAACACGAATAACCTCTACTCCTGACAAACACCTGAAAAATAATGGTGGGTCAGGCCCACAAACAAGTTCTACTTACTACAGTCCAAGTAAAAATCCGATACACATATACATCCTAGTCAATCCAACAATAACTAATATAGTCCGTATATATATATACACATACTAAGGAACCTTACTGGACTATAGGGCGACCTTAACCTGAATAGTAGGCAACATGCAAAACGTACATATACTGGGCATGAGTACCTAGACCTACTTGGGCACATAATGAACAACTATATCCTTCATGATCCTAAGACTTAAGCTCATATCATGGCATCATAATCGTTTATATAAAATCCATTCTATCCAACTATAAGTAATCCTCTACAAATAATCCTCTATAAGTCATTCAACTTGTTCAGCTGATCTGACTTGAATATAGGAAGGACTTAACAATCTTTTGGTTAATCCATCTCTTTACATAAAAATAAGTAGGACTTAACTGATAAGTTAATCCGTCCCTAGAATGCCACCATCCCATACCGGTGCATTACATTCATACAATCCAATTATTGATAAAAGAAATAAAACAATACATCAATAAATTCGGGAATAAGCATAATAACAATCAGATATAAAGAATCAAATTATGCAACCAACACAAGATTAAAATCATATAATCTCCATTTAACTTGCTGAAATAGTTCAAAGCAATTAAATACTCCATTATCAATATGCAAATTTAAATAAAATTTTATACCGATTAATCTTTAGTATAACAACATCAGAAACAATCCATGATTATATTATACTGCTACTACATGATAAAAATCACATATTATCTAATTAAATATTACCGAAATTATATTAAGCAATGAAATTATCCATTAACAATATGATAATTCCATTAAAATTCCATATTGTTCAAGTTATTAGCATAAGAGCACAAATTATGCATTCTGGGATTTTAATCTACTCATTTAAAATTATTTAAAACCCCTATGACCTTTTAAAACAACCCTAGAACTTCAAATTCCAACCATAGTAGCAAAAACCCATGCACATGTGAGTTTCCAGCAAAGGAGCCGGCTCTCACCGGCATGGAGCCAGCTATCTCCAAAAAAGAGCCGGTTCTCAGACTAGGGGAGCCCGCTCTTTTCTCTATAAAGCCGGCTCTCTCTTCTGAGAGCCGTGATTTCTTACAGAAAGAGTCGGTTCTCTCCCCTTGGGACCTGGCTATAACGACCCGGTCATTTGCCTTCCTTTCCTTTTTTCCTGAAATTTTACGAATGAATTTTTTTCGTTTAATTTTTTTTTCTGAGCTCTATTTCGTGTCGCTTAGTGTTATCTCGAGTGCTCGGAATTGGTTCCTAAGACTCTTTTCCGTGGATTGACAACTTCCTTTGAGGACCGAGTCATTTCTGCATTTTCACTTTTCGGACACTATGCGTCTTTCGTCCTTTTTCCTGTTTCGTCTTTTTCCCTATTCTGTCTTTTCCCCATTTGTCACATTTTTGGCACAACCTCACTTCACGTGCCTTCATCTTGAGTGGTTTCCACGAAATATGCATCTTTACTTTTGCAAGAAAGTACTCTGGTTACTCTCGGTGCCCATAGGGGCATGGATGCATAAATCTTTGAAATTATTTTCTTTTCTTGGGGTGCTTTTCGTAAATATATTTTGAAGATATTTTATTTCAGGGGTTTTTAAGAAAATATTTTTGGAAGATATTTTCATTCAGGGCCATAAGTGCAGTTTTCACTTTTTAAAGGGGCCATTGTGCAATTAATGAAAGTTATTGCAAAATATCTTGTTTTGAGCCTGGATCCTCGTACAGGATTCATTTTCACATTTCATCAAGTTGTGTACTCTTGGAATTTCCTCCTGGTCGATATTTTCCAATTTCAGGGTTTCTGGCCCTAGTTTTCGCCAAACTTGTTTTGGGCATAACTTTCTGTTCGGGACTCAATTTTTGACACCGTTTCTTTTGTTGTTCATATTTTATCATTTGAATCTTTTTCGTTCACAAAGTTTTGCCATTTGAGCGCGTCTACTCAAATTTTACTTTTTCGGACCCGACGAGGCCCGTTCGAGGCACTTTTTGAGATTTCTATAAAAGGGGGTGAGATATTTCATTTTTCATCTTCTCCCCTCTTTATGCACGACCTGGAGCTCCCATGGCTGCCCAAGGGGTGCTGCCATCTTCTCTCTCCTCTTTTGGTTCACTTTTCCTTGATGGAAAGTCTTCGGCCTTAACGTTTGTTGTTCCCCTCACCGTGCTCTACCTTTCCCCCTTATTAGAATTCAGTTTTGACCATTTCTTGATTTTGGTTTTGAGGTCAAGTTATGATTTTGATGGGGGCTTCTTGCGGATTCTTGTTCACGGTGTTGTCCCCGACAAAACCTCTCGGTATTGTCGGATTCAGAGCACTTTCGTTTCGGTGGGGATTTGAGATTTTCATCTCAAATTGAGGTAGGAGACGTTCTAGGTTTAAATTCTTGCTATATAGCATGCTTGTGATGCTTATACTACTTGTTTGCATGATTAAATATAAAATCTAGAGATTTTTTCTTGTACGGGATCTAATTTTCCTAGTTGCTCATGACTTGGTTTAAACATGTAGTATGATTTTATATTACCCCTTGATATGCTCATTGTCGTGTATTAAAATTGGAACATTTGAATAAGTATTAAAGATTTTATTTAATATTTATCTTAGGTGAAAGATTAATTCACATGGCCTTAACTAGCTTGAAATTAATATGTGTTAGCATATTATATTAGGCCTTAGCATGCTCTTCAACATAGTTGAATTTGAAAGTAATTGGAGGTGTTTTGAAAATTAGTAATTATTATTTAATTTGATTAATTAATTTGCCCCGAGTGCACTATTCACTCCATTCGAATTCCGACTTGATATTCTTGATCTACATGCCATATAGCTTCACATATATTTGATTTAGAATATTCGGTGAGGTTTTGAAACCTTTCATTTAATTAATTTCCTTATTTAAAATTTAATCCTCATGGTGATATACAACTTGGAATTAAATTGTGGCATGCTAGAAAATTAAGCTTTGGTGTGGTTGTTCACATGTATTAAATTGGGATTTATTACATGAGAATTGCAACTTTTATTTTATATTTAACTTTAGTGAAAGTTTAATTCGCATGGTCGTAAATCGAATGAAATAAACTTTTAATATGATATTACATTAGTCCTTGGCATGTTTTCAACATAGGTTAATTTGAGAGCATTTGGTTAAGTTTGAAAATTTAGAGATTTTAACTAAAAGAATTAATTAAAATCTATTTTGTGGTCCCATTAGCTTAATTAAGGTTTTAACTTGATATTTGTATTGGCGATGACTTGTTTACTAGTATATATTAATTTAGGACTATCTGAAGTTGTTTTAGAACCTTGGGATTTAAATTAGCATGATTTAATTAAAGTTCTACTTTGTTGTTCTAATAACCTAATTGAGTTTTAGAATGGATATAGGTGATGACCTTGCTATGCCCTTTAACATGTATTAAATTGAGGTTAATTGAAATTGAATCGGTAATCTAGAGAATTTAATTGTGTTTATCTATTTAAATTCTATCAATTTGCTCCATGATCTAGTTGTGTTTTAGAAGTGGTTTCTATATTCAAATCATGGACTTAGACTTGTTGTATATTCATTTGGTTATGTTTTGAACATTGGATAACATAGTTGCTATGTTTGTATTCATGAGATTATGTTTTCCTTATTGAATATATTGTTGCCTTGTGTAATGATTTGCACACTTCATGTTTAACATCTTTCATGCATGGCGTGTAACGAATCGCACATTGAAGATTCGACATTCATCACATCATATCAGTTGTGGATTTAGAGCATGTATTGTATAGGTTTCCAAATTTGGTTGTGCTTAGTAGATAGTTGATTATCTTGCATATTCCTGTTGATATATGCGTTGTTGCACAACTTGTTGATTTTGGAAACTTGGGGATGTCGTTGTTTGACTATGGCTAGGACGTGGTTCTAGTACGGGGGATAGTCCCTCTATATGGTCTAGTGCGCACATAGGGAGGTTACCTATGGGCTAGTAACCCTAAAGGAACTATGTTGTCAGTCTGATTCGGCGTGATGTCCGAGTATCCACTTTGTTTGATTTCGCATTTCATTTTCAAGTTGATAACTAGATGATGTTGTAACTTGTTGTTTTTTATTTGTCGTTCCATTTTAAGTTACAGGATGTTAACTTTGCGAAATTGTGCTTTATGCGTTGTATTGGAAGTTTCAATGTTGGTTAAATTGCATCGATATTGAAAATCATGTTTTGACGTTCTAATAAAGCTTAGGATTGATCCTATTGATTTATTTATAACATAGACGTTAAGTGGCATGAACCACTACTGTTATTTTGTGCTTTAGATTCTAAGTTGATGGCTTTGAGAACTTAAACCTTGTTGCATTGTATAACATGCTCTTTTGTTGTTAAATTGCATGGATAATGTGATTCTTGTTAACTTGTATTCAAATATGCTTTTATTATGTTGTATGGATTACTATAGACCTAGTTCAATTGTATTGAAAATGCAATTCATGTTAATCTATGCTCAAGCATTCTTCTTGTCGTGTTCTTTGGATTATCCCAACCATGATTCGTTTCATACACGTATGTATATCATGATTCTTGTTGCTTAGACTCTAAGGTAGCTTAGGATGCTCCCCGAGTCTCACTTGGACATAGACGTTAGGTGGCATGAGCCCATTTAACATGTTTCACCTTAAGGTGATAAATTTGTAAAATGCTAGGTCGATGCATGCTCATCTCCTACGAGTAGCTTTATGTTACTCACCCCTATGATACTGGGGCATATTTCAGGTACGAAGACTTGGTTCATGACACCTAGCATTCCTTGGATGTCGTGTAGCTTTCAAGTTTCCATTTCATGCAAATGTTAGCATGAAATGTCATTTTGTAGACTTATATGTCAAAATATGTATGTTTGATTCCATATATGTAATGTGTACTTAAGTACACTTCTTTCAATGTATTTGATATGTATGAGATGAGGCCGGAGGCCAATGACATTTATATTGTATTTATGCAACTTTTTAACTTCATGAAATGTTATGAAAAACTTGAAAAATCGCAAGTCATTCCTTCACCACGGTTGCATCGGGTGTGAGAATTCCATTTTCATTCTTTTATAGGGTCTTATTAATCTTGTATGAAGTGTGGCCAAGGGCCAAATGGTCATTTGATGCCGTTTTGCATTTTTGGATTCCATGTTTTCCATTCCAAGTCCATTTTTGCCTTTTTGCCCGTTGGGGGGTCGGATTTTGTATCGGCTATATTTTTAAGCCATGGACCATTGTAGCGCATCTAAATAGGTAAGTTACGTTTGCGTGGATGGTCGTTTCGGGGCAAAACTTTATCGTTTGTGTTTTGAGCCTCTTGTGAATTCATTTCGCATTTTTTTTGCATATTCTGATCTAGGGGCATTATGGACCTTTCACCTCAATTTTATTTTCTTATTTCAACATGGTCGCTTAGAAAACGTGATTTTAGGGGGGGTTTCTTTTTCATATTTTTCCAGAAAATGTCGTCTTGGTACCGGAAATCCCTCGTGAAGTTTCAGCTTCCAGTTTTGATTTAGCAGCTTTATGACCCTCTTGTTCAGTTCTGATCTAGGGGCATTTTGGGGATTTCACAGTGAGTTTTTTTTTATTCCGTTCGCGTGGTCGGGTAGAAAACTCGATTTTAGGGGGGGTTTCTTCCTCGTGTTTTCCAGAAAAACTCGCCTTGATCTCTGTTTCAAGCCTCAGTTCTAGGCAGATAAAAAAAAAAATGTGTAGCAGCAGCCAAGGGTTACCACCAGCCATGTCTTTGGGCGCTAGTGGGCTCGCGCATGGGCGCCGTGTGCGCCATGGCCCCCCGTCGGGCCGCCGCGACGTCAATTCTTCTTTTGGGCTTTTCTCCTTCGTCCGGACTCCGATTCAAGTGAATGTTTTTTTGAACTTGACTAATTTTTTGCTGTTTTTCCAACGGTGTGCTCGGTTGCACCCGGTTCTTCTTAGATAATTACCATTTTACCCTTTTTGCTCTAAGTGCTCGTTTTTCTTCGTCATGTCGTTTCTCCTTCGTTCGGACTCTGAATCATGTGATTCTTGAGTCCATCTTGATTAGTTTTTCATTGTCCTTCCAGCGGTGTGCTCGATGGCACCCGAATCTACAGTTTTTAGAAATGACTATTTTGCCTCTGGGGGCTTATTTGTCATAGTTTCGATCTTTTGTTTCTGCATCAGTTCTTGTTGAGTTCCACGACCTCATGGAAGATCACTTTAACTTCTTAGAGTCTTGTTTTCTGTTTCCGCTTCCGTATTCGGATCCGTTATCGGATCATCCTTACGGTTCATCACAGGACACGCTGGCCTAAAAACCAGGGTCGTCACACTGGCTATCGACCTGTTACAACCCACCTTCTCCATCTCCATCGACCTTCAACCCCTCTATTCTCCATTGTTAATGGCCCTAAGGTTCTGAACTATGTCCCAAATCATTCTAGATAAATATATAAGTAGATATGCATCTTAAACACAGTTTAAAACAAACTATTATGCAATTTATTTCAAGATTAATCAAGAACACAAAACAACACATAAAATCAGTTTTAAATCAATTTTAAGCATGCATACATGATCAATTAAAGTCTGATTAGTTCCTGGAATTAACTTATGCCCGTATAGAACACGAAGTCTAAGGGAAGGAGTAAGAGAATAACTTACCTTTAAGGTTTCGGTTTGAAACCTTCTATCGTCGTCTTCCTAGGTTTTTCGGCGACCTTGATTGCCGTCAACCCTCTCTACTACTCGGTCCTAGTCCATGAGCAAGCCCCCAACTTCCCACCTTAGCTCAATCTATGATTCTTGGACAAACCCTAGTTCCTTCTCTTTCTCAGTTTCCTCTCTTTCTCTCTGTAAAACTGTAATGACCCTGTCATTTTCCTTCCTTTCATTTTTCTGAAATTTTACGGATAAATTTTTTTTTCGTTAAATTTTCTTTTCTAAGTTTGGTTACTCATCACTTAGTGTCATCTCGAGTGCTCATAAATGGTTTCCGAGACTCTTTCCTCTAGATTGAGAACTACCTTTAAGGAATAAGTCATTTCCACATTTTCATTTTTTAGACACTATTCACTTTTTGTCCTTTTCCCGTTTATCACTTTGTTGGCACAACCTCACTTTCCATGTTTGGAGTTGAGTTTTGACTTCACGAGTTTTCATTCCAGTTGATTTCCTCGAAATGCGTAGCTTTACTTTTGGAGAAAAGCTCGTCGGTTGTTTTTTTTTTCCCGTAGGGGCGTGGATGAAAGGATTCTTCAGAAACATTGATGTTTCTTGGGTGTTTTTCGTAAATATCCTTTGAAGATATTTATTTATCTTTTGGAAGATATTTTTATTCAGGGTAGTTTTGCAGTTATCCTTTCTTAGAGGGGCTATTGTGCAATTAACGAAAGTTATTACAAAGTGCCTCATTTTGAGCCTAGATCCTCGTATGGGTTTTATTTTCACATTTCATCATGTCGGGAACTCTTAGAATTTCCTTCCGGTCGTTGTTCCCAGTTTTAGGGTTTTCGGCCTTAGTTGCCGCCGAATTGTTCAGGGCATATCTTTTTGCACGGAACTCGGTTTTCGATGTTGTTTCTCTCGTTATTCTTTTTTTTTCATTTTGACTCTTTTTCATTCATGGTATTTTACCATTTGAGAGCGTCTGCGTAAATTCCATGTTTAAGGACCCGGCGGGGCCCATTCGGGGCACTTTTAGGGTTTCACTATAAATAGGATGCCTTAAAGTCAAAATCAAAATTTTGACCCTTCTTCTTCCCTCTTTGGCTGGCAGCCATGGCAGCCCCTTGGGCTACCACCTTCTTTCTTCTTCTCCACTCATTTCCCTTTGTTATTTGCCTTGGGCCTTAACATTTTTCGAAGGCCTTGGGGAGGCGCACCTTTCATCTCTTCTTTCCTAGGACCCTCTTGCATCTTGTCTCCTTGAAATGTATGAGAATTATGGGTTTAATAATGAAGGGTCAATGAGTAAGGTTAATGAATTAATGGAATCCATTGCAAGTTTGGATTTTCCACCTTGGAAAGCTCCAAAAGAACCTCTTCCTCCACTCTCTAGCACTCCACCGGTCCCATCTTTAGTCTCTCCACCCACTCTTGAGCTTAAAACTCTCCCTCCCAATCTTAAGTATGCCTTTTTAGGCCCGAAAGAGAATCTTTCGGTCATCATCTCTTCAAGTCTTGAAAAATATCAAAAAATGCTCTCTTAAATGTGCTTAACGAAAATAAGGAAGCTATTGAATGGAGTGTGGCGGATCTAAAGGGAATTGAACCCTTCTATTTACATGCATCGCATTCTTATAGAAGAGGATGCAAAACCTTTTAGAGATGCCCAAAGGAGATTAAATCCAAACATGAAAGAAGTGGTTAAAAAGGAAGTTGTTAAACTTTTGGATGCCGGTATAATCTACCCAATCTCTGACAGTAAATGGGTGAGTCCAACTCAAGTAGTTCCTAAGAAATCGGGGATTACGGTGGTTGAAAATTTGAAGGGTGAGGCAATTTCTAAGCGTACCGCCAATTCATGGCGTGTATGCATTGATTACCGCAAATTAAATGCCGCCACTAGAAAAGATCATTTCCCTTTGCCATTTATTAATCAAATTCTAGAGAAATTGGCCGGGCAACAATATTATTACTTTCTTGATGGCTATTTGGGTTACAATCAAGTGGCCCTTAACCCTTTAGACGAAGAGAAAACCACTTTTACTTGTCCTTTTGGCACATTTTCTTATAGACGGATGCATTTTGGTTTGTGCAATGCTCCCGCAACATTCCAAAGGTGTATGAGGTCAATTTTCTTGGACATGGTGGAAGAGTATCTAGAGGTCTTTATGGATGAATTTTCTGTCTTTGGGTCTTCATTTGATGCATGCCTCAAAAATCTAAATTTGGTGCTTAAAAGATGTCGTGAAACAAATCTCGTTCTAAGTTGGGAAAAGAGCCATAGCATGGTTCAACAAGGTATAGCTTTGGGTCATGTCATCTCAAAAAGGGGAATTGAGGTTGATAAAGCAAAAGTTAGGCTTATTTCTGAATTGCCTCCACCTTCAATGGTGCGAGAGGTGTACTCCTTTTTAGGCCATGCTGGCTTCTATCGCCGTTTCATCAAAGACTTTAACAAAATTGCTAGACCTTTATGTAATCTTCTTGCCAAGGAAACACCATTCATCTTTAATCAAGCATACCTTAATGCTTTTCATAAATTGCATGATTTATTGTCATCTGCTCCTATTATGCAACCTCCCAATTGGTCATTACCGTTTGCAATCATGTGTGATGCCTCTGATTATGCCATGGGAGCAATCTTGGGGCAAAGGGTAGGAAAACTTTCATGCACCATATATTATGCAAGCAAGACCCTCTCGGGAGCTCAATTGAATTACTCCACTACCGAGAAAGAATTACTTGCTGTAGTATATGCTCTTGATAAATTCCGATCTTATCTTCTAGGATTAAAAGTAATTGTTTATTCTGATCATGCTGGTCTGAGGCATCTTTTGACAAAGAAAGAAACAAAGCCTAGTTTGATAATATGGATTTTGCTTCTTCTGGAATTTGATTTTGAAATCAAAGATAAGAAAGGCACCGAAAATATGGTTGTCGATCATCTTTCAAGGTTAGTGGTAGAATCTTCCCCGAGCCCACCAATTCATGATTCATTTCTAGATGAACAACTGTTCCAAGTCTCTAATGGGCAAATGCTTTAGTTTGCTGATATTGTGAATTTTCTCACAATTGGCAAGCTTCCAACTAATTAGTCAAAGCAAACAAAAAAACATTTCTGTGCCAACATCCAGAATTACTATTGGGAAGATCCTATCTTGTTTCGATATTGTCAGATCAAATTGTGAGAAGATACATTCCAAAGAGTGAAATTCCAAGCGTCCTTGTGTTTTGTCAAACCCTTACATGTGGTGGGCATTTTAATGCAAAAAAAACTGCTTTAAAGGTGCTTCAAAGTGGGCTATTTTGGCCCACCATCTATAGAGATACCTATAATTTTTGCAAGGAGTGCGAGAGATGTCAAAAAATGGGATCAATGTCGAAAAGAGATATGATGCCGTTGACAAATATTCTTGTTATTGAAATCTTTGATATTTGGGGTATTGATTTTATGGGTCCTTTTCCTATGTCTTACGGATTTCAATACATATTGCTTGCCGTTGACTATGTCTCTAAATTTATGGAGGCTTGTGCTACAAAAACTAATGACCACTCCATGGTTATTCAGTTCATTAAATCCAACATTTTCACTCGTTTTGGTATGCCAAGAGCAATGATTAGTGATGGAGGAAAGCATTTATGCAATCAATTTTTAAGGAAACTCTTTCTCAAGTACTCTGTTACTCATAAAGTCGCCACTCCTTACCATCCTCAAACAAGTGGGCAAGTAGAAGTTTCAAACCAGAAAATTAAACAAACTTTTGATAAAACGGTTAACACAACCCGGAAAAATTGGTCGCACAAGTTGAATGACGCTTTGTGGGCTTACCGAATGGCATATAAGACTCCCATTAGCATGTCTCCTTATAGACTTGTTTATGGAAAGCCTTGCCATCTTCCAGTTGAGCTAGAACACAAAGCTATGTGGGCAATTAAAAAGCTCAATCTTGACCTTGACAAAGCCGGAGAGAACCGATTACTCCAATTGAGTGAGTTGGAAGAGTTGAGACACAATGCCTATGATAATGCCAAACTTTATAAAAAGAGAACTAAAGCTTTTCATAACAAACACATTGTGAAGAAATTTTTTGAGCCTGGTCAAAAAGCATGGCATTTCAACTCTAGGTTAAAACTCTTTCCTGGAAAGTTTTGAACCAAATGGGAAGGTCCGTATGAGATCATCTCTGTTGCGCCACATGGGGTAGTTAAAATTCAAAGTTTAGAGAATGGCAACACATTCAAGGTGAATGGGCAAAGGTTGAAACCCTACATTGAGGGACAGGTTTTTCAAAGGCATATGGAAGCTGCCCTTTTGGTAGATCCAATCTATGAAGAGATATAGTGATGCACTCAATGTTTTCCATGAGAAGTTTGAATTCTTGCTTATTTTTGGCTATTCAATCGATCTCAAAAGAGATTCGGTTGATCGAACATTGTCTCTGCATCCAATCATCTCTCTGTTCCATCGTGTGATTATTTCCTGCATATTTCAGCTCTCTGTGCATCATGTGAACATTCTTTCCAATCGATCTGAAAATTCCAAGATCGATCCGGTTTTCCTTGGATCGATCAGGGTTCTATACTTAGAAAATTTTTGGATCTCTATATTTTTCATCTCTCTGTTTATCGTTCGAAGCTATATGCAGACTTTCAGGTATGGATTGATCAAAATTCGATCTTTGTTCGATCGATCAGGACATTTCATTTTCTTAAAAAAATTAAAAATTAAATAAAAATAATTAAATAATTAAATAATTAAATAATTAAATCAAATCGATCTTTCAGAGCAGCATTCCGTCTAGCTAGAGACGTTAAACTTAGCACTCATTATCCATATTTTTTTGCATTTTGTATATACTTGCTTTCATTAAATGAAAAATATAAAATAAAAAAAATTCACCATTGTCCCCTTTTGTGTAGTCATGCATACTTTATGATGTATATTGGGCGTTATCTCTCTTTCATATTGTGCTATATTGTCTTAGAATGCATCATTTGATTATTCTTATCCCATTTAATATTTGATGTGAGTTTGTTAGTGTGGTTATTCAAATAAGTTGTTGATTCTAAGTTTAGGGGAGAACCTTTTCATATTGGATCATTGCCGGGCTTCATGTTTTCGCCACCACGGTATATTCTTTCCATCTTTTCCATTGTTCTCATTGCACATTGAGACAATGTGCGGTTTAAGTTTGGGGGTAAGGTGACTATGTTACATTCTACTTAAGTTTGAGACTTAATTGCATGATTGAGATTTGAGATCCATGTTAGCTATGATTTTGAACTTTTAAGGACTATATTGCTTAAAATTTAAAAATTGCTTAACTTGAGAGTCTAATACTCCTTTTATGCCTTGTAGATGCCATATAAGAGTAAATTTTTCGAAAGATCGATATCATACTTGAATTTGTGGTCCACATCATCCTAATTTTGTGATTGTTTTGAGATTCACTCTAGGATTCTACATTAGCACAGGCGCACACTACTATTCATTTGTAGGGCACATACTTTGTTGACTACTGAATTGGTTATATCTCAATTGGGTTAATAGTGTATTGAAAGCTTTCATCTTGATAAAAGTGGATAACAAACCCTTTTCATTGAGTAGCCAGGATTCTAGCCTCATCAAGCACTAAATTTCTAGCGCCGAAAGGTGGAGGGCCCAAACTCTAAGTTAATAACTTGCTAAAAAAAATAAATTGTTGTTGCAAAAGCAAAATAAAAAAAGTGAGGACTTCTCCCAAAAAGTGAGAAGTGGGAAATGATTAGATGGAGGTTGTTTTGATTTGTAGCCTAATTGATTTGAGCTTGTAAGTCCTTAGGGGTGTTTTAACACCTAGTGCCCTAGGTAGTACCTTGTAGACTAGTAACCCGGAATCACTTCTTTGGTCATTGAGACCTTATGTCCTTTATCTTTCCGTCATTGGCTGATTTTGCATTCAATTCCTAGTTGTAATTGTGGATTACTTTTAACTTGAACTTAGGTGCACGATAATTCATTTCTTGCTTAGTATACGTGGATTTGTATACTTGTATGCCTTCTATATATAAAAAATGCTTAGTATACTTGGATTTTTATACTTGTATGTCATGTATGTCAACATTGCTTAGTATACCTAGAAATGTATACTTGAATATATATGTTGCATTTCCATTTCAATACTTGTAATAACCCGGTCATTTGCCTCCCTTTCCTTTTTCTTGAAATTTTACGAATGAATTTTTTTCGTTTAATTTTCTTTTTTGAGATCTGTTTCTTGTCGCTTAGTGTCATTTCGAGTGCTCAAAATTGGTTTCTGAGACTCTTTCATGTGAATTGACAACTTCCTTTGAGGACCGAGTCATTTTCGCAATTTTACTTTTCGGACACCATGCGCCTTTCGTCCTTTTCCCTATTTCGTCTTTTTCCCTATTCTGTCTTTTCCCCGTTTGCCACTTGTTTGGCAAAACCTCACTTTTCATGCTCGGAGTTGGTTTTTGACTTCACGTGTCTTCATCTTGAGTAGTTTCCTTGAAATACGTATCTTTACTTTTGCAAAAAAGTACTCTAGTTGCTCCTGGTATCCATAGGGGCATGGATGCACAATTCTTTGGAATTAATTTCCTTTCTTGGGGTGTTTTTCGTAAATATCTTTTGAAGATATTTTATTTCAAGGGTATCTAAGAAAATATCTTTTGGGGCAGTTTCGCAGTTAACCCTTTTTGTGGAAGCCATTGTGCAATTAACGAAAGTTATTGCAAAACATCTTGTCTGGAGCCTGGATCCTCGTATGGGATTCATTTTCACTTTTCATTGAGTCGTAAAATCTTAGAATTCCCTTCTGGTCGTTATTTTCCAGTTTCAAGGTTTTTGGCCCTAGTTTGCGCCAAACTTGTTTTGGGCATAACTTTCTGCTCGGGACTCAGTTTTCGACGCCGTTTCTTCTGTTGTTCATATTTTATCATTTTGAAATCTTTTTTGTTCACAGAGTTTTGTCATTTGAGCACGTCTACTCAAATTTCACTTTTCCGAACCCGGCGGGGCCCTTTCGGGGCACTTTTTGGATTTTCCTATAAAAGGGGGATGAGATATTTTGATTTTCATCTGCCCCATTCACCTTGCACGACCAGAGCTCCCATGGCAGCCCAAGGGAGGCTGCCACCACCTCTCTCCCCTTTTGAACTTCATTCCTTTGTTAAAAAGTTGAAGTGCCTTTGTGTTTTGTGTTCCTGTTGACTACGTGCTTCTTTCCCCCTTATTGAAACCTATTTCTGACCAAATTTTAAGTTTGGTTTTGAAGTCAAGTTATGATTTTCATGGGGCTTCCTTTGGATTCAAGTAGATCATGTTGTCCCCGACAAAACCTAGCAGTTTCGGTGGATTCGGAACACTTTTTTTTCGGTGGGCATTTGAGATTTTCATCTCAAATTGAGGTAAGAGGTGTTATAGGTTTAATTATTGTTATATAACATGCTATTGATGCTTATACAACTTGTTTACATGCTTAAATATGAAATCTAGAGATTTTATTATTTAATTTTCTTGTGAAGGATTTAATTTTCCCGGTTGTCCATAACTTTGTTTAATCATGTGGTATGATAGAATATTACCCATTGATATGTAGATTGACATATATTAAATCTAGATTATTTGGACAAGAAATGAAGATTTTATTTAATATTTATCTTGAATAAAATATTAAATCATGTGGCCTTATCTAGCTTTAAATCAACATGTGGTAGCATATTATATTAGGCCTTGGCATGCTCTTCAACATAGATTAATTTGAGAGTAATCGGAGAAGTTTTGAAATCTAGTAATATTTAATTAATTAGATTAATTAATTTGCTCCCAGTGTACTATTCATCCCGTTGGATTTCTAACTTGAAATTCTTGATGTGCATGCAATATAGTTTCACATATATTAAATCTAGAATATTTGATTTGGTTTTGAAGCCTTTCATTTATTATTTTTCTTGTATTAAAGTTTAATATACATGGCCGTAACTTGTATAGAATGTACTTGTATCATGCTCTTAAATCAAGTCTTAACATGTTTAATAACATATATTAATTTGAGATCATTTGGATGAGTTTTAAAATCCAGAGATTTTAATTAAATGAAATAATTAAAATCCATTCAATGGTCCTATGCACTTGATTAGGTTTCCAACCTTGCATACATGATTTCCTTGACATATTCCTTCACGTGTATTAAATTGAGAATAATCGGATAAGTTTGAAACTTATATTCATTTACTTCCTTTGTATGGAACTTAATTCACATGGTTATGTCTTGCATGAAATAGACTTGTAACTTAACATTAAACTTGACCTTGATATGATCCTTGACACACTTTGTTCAAAGAACATTTGGACTTGCCTTGTAATCATGATAATTTAATCCCTTAGGTTGATTAAATTTTCCTTTTTATGCTTCCATCGGTTTAATCATGACCCCTTGTATCTAGGTTTCATTAATGTACTTAATGAACATGCACACTTGTCTTGGAATGATTTAATTACTCATATGTTGCTTAGAAAGTAATTGAATTATGTATCTTATACTTGTGGTATATTTACTTTAGTGAACTCCATGTGCTATATATCTTGGATGTTGTCTATATAGTTGCATACTATGATTTCTTGTCATCTCACATACCATGATAGTTGATGAACTAGGGGCATGACTTGCGTGTTCCAAAACCTTGGTTGTGCATGAAACGTTGTTAATGTATTTATTGTATTTGATACAATCTTGACTTGCACAACTTGTTGATTTTGGAACTTGGGATATCAATCAAGAATAGGGGAAGGTACCCTTGGGTTGATAATCCCTAAAGTGATCCCAAGAATAGGGGAAGGTACCCTTGGGTTGATAATCCCTAAAGTGATCCTAAGAATAGAGGAAGGCACCCTTGGGTTAGTAACCCTAAAATGATCCCAAGAGTACACTTTTAATCCGGGCGATATCCAAGTTCCACATTGTTTGATTTCACTCTTTAAATTTCAAGTTGCTATTCCTCGAAGATTTAAACTTTTCGTGTTAATTAGAATACTCCAATCATGCCAATTGCATTTATAATGTAATTCTTGTTAACTTATATCCGAACATACTTTTTGTCGTGTTAAATAGTATGTTCCAATCATGTAAAGTGCCTTGACAATGTGAACTTGTATCCTAGTAACTCCTTGTCGTTTTTTATTATATTTCCAAACTTTGCCTAATTGCATTGATAATGTAATTCTTGTTAACTTGTATTTAAGCATCCTTCTTGTCATGTTCGTTGAATTATCCAAATCTTGATTCATTTCATAAGTGTTTAAGTATCATGATTCTTGTTGATTATTACTCTAGGGTAGCTTAGGATGCTCCCTGAGTCTCATTGTGACATAGACGTTAGGTGACATGAGCCCCTCTGACATGTTTCACATTAAGGTGATAAAATTGTAAAATGTTAGGTCGATGCATGCTCATCTCCTACGAGTAGCTTTATGTTGCTCACCCCTATTACTGGGGCATATTTCAGGTACATGACTCAAGACTTGAAGGTTTCATTGCCTTTGATGATTTGTAGCTTCTCATGACAAAACTTGTATTCTTTGATTCTATATATGTAAAGTGTGCATAAGTACACTCTTTTCATTGTATTCAACATATATAAAATGAGGCCCGAGGCCAATAACATGTATTATGTATTCTATGCACTTTACTTTTAAAGTTATTATGAAAACATTGATAATTCACAAGTCTTTTATTCATAACTTTTGCATTGGGCATGGGAATTCCACTCTTTCTTTTTCATAGGGATTCTATAATCATGTATGGGGTGTGGCCAAGGGACAAACACCATTTAGTGTTTATTTTTTTGCATTTTAGTTCACATATTGCATTTTGGGCTAAAATAGTAGAATTCGAGCCTTTAAGGGTTCATTTTCAAATCGGGTGGTGCAAAGTGTGTTCCGGCACCTCCACTAGGTCTCATTTATCTTGTATGAAATGTGGCCAAGGGCCAAACGGTCATTTGAAACCATTTCCTAATTTTGGTTTCCATATTTTCCATTTCAAGTCCATTTTCGCCTTTTTGGCCGTTGGGGGGTCAGATTTTTCATCGGTGGTATTTTTAAGCCATGGACCATTGTAGTGCTTCCAAATAAGTAAGTTACATTTGTGTGCATGGTCGTTTCCAGGCAAACCCTCTTCGTTGGTGAAATGAGCCTCCTATGGACTCATTTTGCATTATTGTTGCATAATCTGTTCTAGGGGTATTCTAGACCTTTCACATCAGTTTTATTTTAGTCTTTCAACATGGTCGCTTAGAAAACATGATTTTAAGGGGGGGGGGGGGGGTTTCTTTTTTGTGTTTTTCAAGAAAATGTCGTCTTGGTGCTAGAAATCGATCGCAAAGTTCAGCTTTCTGTTTTTTTTTAGCAGCTTTTTGGACCTCCATGACCAGATTTCATGGAGGGGCATTTCGGGCATTCTACATTGTATTTTTTTTTAATTCTCTGATGAGTTACATAGAAAATTCAATTTTGAGGGGGGTTTCTTCTTTGTGTTTTTCCAGAAAAATTCATCTTCTAGCCCGTTTTTGCTCTTAGTTGCAAATAGTCACTGTAACAACTTTTAACCCTCTTGTTCATTTCTGATCTAGGGGCATTTTGGGGATTTCACTGTGAGTTTTTTCGATTCCGTTAACATGGTCGGGTAGAAAACTCGATTTTAGGGGGGGTTTCTTCTTCGCGTTTTTTCAGAAAAATTCGTTTTGGCCCCGTTTCAAGCCTCAGTTCTACAACCTCACTTTTTTTTTCTTGCTGTCAGCTGGTGCATGCCATTGGGCGCCGGTGGGCTCGTGCATGTGCGCCATGGCCTTCGTCCGGCTGCCGCGACGTCTCAACTTCAAACCCTCGTTTCTCCCTCGTCCGGACTCCAAATCGAGTGAACTTTTTTTTGAACTTGACTAATTTTTCGTTGTCTTTCCAACGGTGTGCTCGGTTTACCCAGATCTTCCTGGATAATTACCAGTTTACTCTTTTAGCCTTAAGTGCTCGTTTTTCTTCGTCAAGCTGTTTCTCCTTCGTCCGGACTCCGAAACATGCGATTCTTGAGTCCATCCTGATTATTTTTTTGTTGCCTTTCCAGGGTGTGCTCGGTGGCAACCGAATCAACATTTTTTAGAAATGATAATTTTGCCCCTGGGGGCTTATTTATCATATTTTTAACCTTTTGCTTCCGCATTAGTTCTCATTGAGTTCCACGACCTCATGAAAGGTCACTTTGACTTCTTAGAGTCTTGTTTTCTGTTTTCGCTTTCACATATCGGATCCTTTATCGGGTCAAATCTTCGGTTCATTACAAGGCACGCTGGCCTAAAAACCAGGGCCGTTACAATACTTCTTAGCATACTCAGTGTGTACACTTGTATAGTGATGATTTACTTTTGAGATAACCTAGTATACTTATGTCTTGTATACTTGTCTTAAATACATTTTAATATTGATTGTATACTTGTGTACGTATACTTGTAAATTGAGTATCTTGTTGCGTTGTACCGCATGCTCCTATGTTATTTAAATTGCATGAATGATATGGTTTATGCTAGGAATATTCTAGGTAGCTTAGGATGCTCCCTGAGTCTCACCTTAGACATAGACGCTAGGTGGTATGGACTGTTTATATTGATTTATATCAATTTAATAAACAGTAAAATGCTAGGTCTATGCATGCTCATCTCCTACGAGTAGCTTTATATTACTCACCCACATAGTGGGGACATTTTTCAATTACAGGAATCAAGGTTCGAGATTTTCATTATGCTTGGATGATTTGTAGACTTGAAGGTTTCAATTCTTGTAAAGGTTGGCTTGAAATGCCACTTGTAGCCTTATATGTCAAAATGTGTATATTTGATTCTAAGCATATAATGGGTACATAAGTACACTCTTTACTATGTATTTGACATGTATGATATGAGACCATAAGCCAATGACGCCTAATTGGTATTCTATGCATTTTCATTTTCTAGGTTTATTATGAAAAAAATAGAAAAATGACAAGTCATTGCCTCACCATAGTTGCATCGGGTGTGGAAATTGCATTTTTGTTCTTCCATAGAGTCTCATTAATCATGTATGAAGTATGGCCAAGGGTCAAATGGTAATTTGAAATCATTTGTTAATTTTGGTTTTCAAACTTTTCATTTCTAGTTCATTTTTATCATTTTTGGCCGTCGAGGGGTTGTATTTTGCATCAGCCATTTTAGGGAGCCTCGGACCATTCTCACGAGCTCAAAATCACTATTTACGTTTCATGCATGATCTTTTTCAAGTTTAAGGTCATATTTCAAAAAATGAGCACTTTATGGATTTATTTTTGACATTTTCTGCACAATCTGATCTAGGGGCATTCTGAACATTTCACAGTAGTTTTATTCTTTTTCTTTCGACATGGTCGGATAAAAAACATGATTTTAGGGGGGGTTTCTTCTTTGTGTTTTTCCATAAAATGTCATCTTGGTACCATAAATCCCTTGTGAAGTTCATTTTTTTGTTATGCATGTAGTAACTTTTTAACCCTCTTGACCTATTCTGATCTAGGGACATTTTAGGGATTTCATAGCATGTTTTATCCATTTTCTTCCCCTTAGCCGGGTGAAAAACTCGATTTTAGGAGAGGTTTCTTCTTCGTGTTTTACCAAAGAAATTTGTTTCGGGCCTCGTTTTGGCTCTGAGTTTTGACAGAAAAATGTTTTTCTTACACCAGCAGCCTTGGAGGCTGTAGTAGCCTTGTGCATGCGTGCTTGTGGGGCTACCTCTAGCCCTTGCCACTTCGTCGTCTAATTTTCAAACCCTCATTTCTCCCTTGTCCAAACTCCAAATCAAGTGATCTTTTTTTTGAACTTGTCTAACTTTTCGTCGTCTATCCAACGGTGTACTCAGTTACACTTGGGTCTTGCTGGATAATTACCAATTTACCCTTTTAGCTTTATTTGCTTATTTTTCATCGTTAGACCATATCTCTTTCGTTCGGATTCCGAATCATGCTATTTCTTAAGTCCATCGTGATTAGTTTTTCACTGTCTTTCCAGTAATGTGCTCGGTAGCACCCGATTTTATATTTTCAAATATAACCATTTTGCCCTTGGGGCTAAATTTGTCTGGTTTTCTGTTTCCGCTTCCGCATTCGGATCCGTTATCAGATCAATCTTCGGTTTATCACAGGACGCACTAGCTTGAAAAACTAGGGCCGTCACAGGTGGTATCAAAGCATCCGAGTTCGAATGCTTTGGACGACGGGTTTTAGGTGCATATTATGCTTATGTTGCCATGTTCTATATGTTTAATTGCTTCTTGATAACATATCTTGATTTGATAACATGTCTGTTAGCTTATGTGGCAACTTGTTTAAAAGCTTACTTTGTTTGCCTTAGCATATGATATATGCTTGATTACCTTAGCACTAGTATATGTCTGTCTATCTTAACATGTTGTTTACACTTGTCTGCTTAGCATGTTGTATATGCTTGTTTGCTTTAGCGTGTTATGTGTGCTTGTTCATCTTGACATGATTATGTGCGGTATATCGTTATGCTTCATATCCTTCTCTTGTATATACTGACATATCTTACTTGATTTTTACTACTTGTGTGAGTGGGGAGCCCGTTGCTATGTTGTATACTAGTTATTTACTTTTATATCTAGTTTTGACATTGCATGTTGTCCCAGCTTGGTTGGTTGAGATTAATGCCAGGGCATTGTCTCTTAAGGTCTATCGTATCCCTTGGATGCATTCTTGTTTTACGAAGTTTCTTCCTTGGATAGGAGAAATTCATTCTGTAAGGACCCATGTCGGGAACCTTCTTATTTGTTTTCTTGGTTTGGTGTTTTGAGACCTTAGTCTGACGGTTGATGCGAGTAAGGGTCATGTGAGCGTAGAATCGCAGTCCTTGTTTGGGGGAGTGAGACGTGGGCCAGGGAGGCACCGTTTCATTTCCTTTTCCCTTCGTGACTTCACGACGGGGTTGGGGAGTGTCTGGGGTGTTGGTTTCAACTCTTGGGGTTTTATTGTGACCTTGAGGTAATCATGTCATTGGAGTCTTGTTTCTAGCATCATGGGACAATGAGTCGAGCTTAACTCGAGTCCTTCCTTGGGGATTTTGCATTGAGGATTTAAGGCCTTAAGGGTAACGGTGCCTATGACATTGTTATCAAAGTTTTGGGATTAGCTACCCCAACTCTCACAAGATGCCTGGTTCTCATAGTGCTTTTGGCAATGATTTTTTCTGACATTGATGTCATTCGTATCGATAAGTTTTTTCGGGTTGACCTGGTTTGGGCAGGTTATGAACTAGTGCCTTATACTGTCATGCTACTGTACAGGTTGTGTGTTGTGGGCGAGTGCTAGTTGCCGTCTATGCTACCTTACTGATGAGTAAGTATGGGCGGGCACTAGGCACTGGCATTGCTACCACACATTTGAGTACGTCGTGGGCGGGTTTTGGTCGCTGTTCATACTGTCATGTTGCTCTTTTCTTTTGTCATGTTTGGACATTTCGTTGTCTTGGGATTCTCTCGGTGGTCAACATTGAGTTGACATGCCGATTCGTTTGAGGAGTTATCTTTCAGTTTGTGGTTTCGCGTTCCTTTAGTTGGATCTTGAGGCTTCTGGAGTTGTCCTTTAGTGATTCGTAATCCTTTCCTCGGTGTGACCTTGTGCTCGATCCTTGTTCGGTTCTTTCGGTGATGTTTCTAATTTCGGGGACGAAATTTCCTTAAGGAGGGTAGGTTGTAATGACATTGTCATTTTCCTTCCTTTCCTTTTTCTGAAATTTTGCAGATAATTTTTTTTTTTTAGATAAATTTTCTTTTTTGAGTTTGGTTAGTACTCATCACTTAGTGTCATCTCGAGTGCTCGGAAATGTTTTTCAAGACTCTTTCCTCTAGATTGACAACTTCCTTTAAGGACCAAGTCATTTCCACATTTTCATTTTTTGGACAAGATTCACTTTTCGTCCATTTCCTATTTATCAGTTTGTTGGGACAACCTCACTTTCCGTGTTCGGAGTTGAGTTTTGACTTCACGAGTTTTTATTCCAGTTGATTTCCTCGAAATGCGTAGCTTTACTTTTGGAGAAAAGCTCATCGGTTGTTTTTTCTCCCGCAGAGGCGTGGATGAAAGGATTCTTCAGAAACATTGATGTTTCTTAGGGTGTTTTTTGTAAATATCTTTTGAAGATATTTATTTTATTCTGGGTAGTTTTGCAGTTATCTTTTCTTGGAGGGGCCATTGTGCAATTAACGAAAGTTATTGAAAAGTGCCTTAGTTTGAGCCTAGATTCTCGTACGGGATTCATTTTCACATTTTGTCGTGTCGGGAACTCTTAGAATTTCTTTCTGGTTGTTTTCCCCAGTTTTAGGGTTTTCGGCCTCAGTTGCCGCTGAACTTGTTCGAGGCATATCTTTCTGCACGGGACTTAGTTTTCAATGTCGTTTCTTCCGTTGTTCATTTTTTTTTCATTTCGGTTCTTTTTTATTCACGGTGTTTTACCGTTTGAGCGCGTCTGCGCAAAATTCCACTTTTTCAGACCCGACGAGGCCCGTTCAGGGCACTTTTAGGGTTTTACTATAAATAGGTTGCCCTAAAGTCAAAATCAGAATTTTGACCCTTTTTCTTCCCTCTTTGGCCGGCAGCCATGGTAGCCGCTTGGGCTGCCACCTTTTTTCTTCTTCTCCACTCATTTCCCTTTGTTATTTGCCTCAGGCCTTAACATTTATCGAAGGCCTTGGCGAGGCGCACCTTTTCTCCTTATTAGCAACCATTCCCGACCATGTTTGAGTTCGGGTTTCGAGTTCGGATTTGAATTTTCATGGTGCCTCAAAGGTTAATGTTGTTTCCCTCATTATCCCTGAAATAACCTAGGAGTATCGTCGGATTCAGAGTACTTTTCTTTCGGTGGGGATTTGAGATTTCATCTGAAATTGAGGTAGGGGTGTCTTAGGATCATATGTTTGTTGTGTTGAATGTATTTCATGTTTATACAATCTATTTACATGCCTTTGTATCAAATCTAGAAACTTTAATTAATTATTTCTTTGTGTAACATTTAATTCTCCCAGTTTATTATAGCTTGGATTAAACTTGAGGCATACTATTAAATTAGACCTTGATATGTTCATTGACATATATTAAATTGGGAGCATTTGGACAAGTATTGAAACTTTTATTTAATTATTTTCTTGAACGAAAATTTAATTCATATGGTTGTACCTAGCTTGAAATCAACATGTAATGTGATATTAAATTAGGCCCTAGCATACTCTTTAACATATGTAAATTTGAGAGTATTTAGAGATGTTTTAAAATCTAGTAATAATTAATTAATTAGATTAATTAATTTTATTCCAAGTGTACTATTCACTTCATTGGTGATATTGTTGATGAGCATGCCATATACTTTCATATATATTAAATCGAGAATATTTGATTAGGTTTTGAAATCTTTTATTTAATTGTCTTCCTGTATGAAGGTATAATCCTCACGGTTGTATCTTGCATGAAACTCGCTTATATTATGCCATTAAATTAAGTCTTGACATGTTTAATAACATACTTTAATTTGAGAGCATTTGGATCAGTTTCAATGGTTCCATGGACTTAATTAAGCTTTTAACTTGATACTTGTTATGACTAGGACTTGATTACTAGCATGTATTAATATCGGAGCCATTCGAAGTTATTTTAGAATCTGGGGACTTAATTATCATGATTTAATTAAATTCTACTTTATTGTTCCAATTTCTAACTTGATATCGTTGATTATCTTGGCAAGTTCCTTCCCATATATTAAATAGAGAATAATCGGACAAGTTTTGAGACTTTTATTTAATTATTTTCTATGTATGAAATTTAACTCACATGGTTGTACCTAGCTTGGAATGAACTTAAAATGTGATATTAATGTAGGCCTTGATATGTTCATTAACATGTCTTGAATTGAGAATATTTGAATGAGCCTTGAAAACTTTATTTAATTATTTCTTTGTATGGAATTTAATTCACTTAGTGATGCCTATTGTAGAATTAACTTGTATCATGAAATTAAAATAAGCCATGATATGACCTTTGACATGTATGATTTGTAGAATTTTTGGAGTTACTTTGAAATGTTGAGAATTTAATTATTTAAGTTAATTAAATTCCCTTTTATGCTTTCATTGAGGTAATTAGGCATTGATGTTATATACTTGCTTAATTTGTAGTTTGGAACTTGTTATGTGATTACATGATAGTATTCCATGAGTTGAAGTTATGATTTAACTTGTAAGTATTCACATTTTTCTTGTATGACATTTAATATGCCATTGTAGCTTGAATGCCTAAGGCATGGCTTGTGTGTATTCTATGACTTGGTTGTGCATGGTAATTGATTTTGTGCATTGTGTATATATGATATACTTATTGCATAACTTGATGATTTTTTTAGAAAGTTTGTATGGGCATTGAAATTTGTTGCGGCTAGGGCATGGCTTTAGTAGGAGGGACGAGAGTTCCGTCCCGAGCAGAAAGATATGCCCCGAACAAGTTCGACAGCAACCGGGGTCAGAAACTCTGAAACTGGAAAAAAATAACCATAACAGAATTCTAAGAGTACACGACTCAACGAAATGTGAAAATGAATCCCGTACGAGGATCCAGGCTCCAGACGAGATATTTTTGCAATAACTTTCATTAATTGCACAATGGCCCATCCAAAATGGGTTAACTGCACTAATGACTCAGAATGAAAATATCTTCCAAAAATATTTTCTTAAAAACCCCTGGAATAAAATATCTTCAAAAGATATTTATGAAAATCACCCCAAGAAAATAAAAAGATTCCAAAGAACTGTACATCGATGCCCCTATGGACACCGGGAGCAACCAGAGTACTTTTTTGCAAAAATAAAGATACGTATTTCGTGGAAACCACTCAGGATGAGGGCACGTGAAGTCAAAAACTAACTCCGAGCACGAAAAGTGAGGTTGTGCCAAAAACTGACAAACGAGGAAAAGACAGAATATGGAAAAGGACGAAATAGTGCATAGTGTCTGAAAAGTGAAAATGTGGAAATGACTCAGTCCTCAAAGGAAGTTGTCAATCCGAACGAAAGAGTCTCAGAAACCATTTCCGAGCACTCGAGATGACACTCAATGACAAGAAACAGAGCTCAGAACAGAAAATTAAACGGAAAAAATTCATCCGTAAAATTTCAGAAAAAAGGAAAGGGAGTCAAATGACCGGGTCATTACAAAAGACCACAGTTGCCAACTCCAAGTTATGTGTTGGATAAGTAAGCGTATGAGGCTTAAGCTTCCGAGATCCATACAAAATTGGTTGGTCCTCCTCCATCAAAACACATTCAAGACCCTGCAAAGAAACATCTGTGTAAACAAGATACTCCATCCCGCTCTGTGGGGTAGACAAAATTGGTGCAGAAGTCAACTTTGTCTTCTGCTCATCAAAAGCTTCCTGACAATGTTCATCCCACACGAACCGTACACCTTTTTTTAGTCAAATGAGTGAGTGGTCCTACTATCTTGGAGAACCCCTGGATGAACCTACGATAATATCCTACCAAACCGAGGAAACTCCAAATCTCGGTAGGTGAAGTAGGTCGTCCCCACTCAACCACTGCTGAAACTTTGGCTGGATCCACCGCTATTCCTCTTTCTGACACCATGTGACCCAGAAACTTCACCTCCTGCTGCCAAAATTCACATTTCTCGAACTTGGCATACAACTGGTGCTCACGAAGCGTCTGCAAGACTATCCGAAGATGTCTAGCATGATCATCCTTAGACCTAGAATAAATCAAGATATCATCAATGAAAACAAAGACAAACTGATCCAAATAGGCCCTGAAGACCGTTAGTGCATTAGTTAACCCAAACAGCATCACTCGAAACTCATAAGATCCGTATCTTGTGAGAAACGTCGTTGATGCGACCTGAGCGTGTGCACAAAATAATGCACAACACTTTGGTTTTGGAAATGGTATCAAGCGGGCATCATAATTTACATTTATAAACCGCTAGACACTTATACTATATAGTATGAAGTGAGAAGGGATCGAACCCAAGAGACCTTTGGCTTGGATTTAAATAAGACAGTTGGTTTTAACAAGTGATTACCATAAGAGAGAGAAAGAGAGAATAAAATAGATGGTTGGTTGATTAAGCTAGTGAACAATTAAATTAAAATGCAATAAAAATAAACTAAGTTAGAGTTAGGGGTTTAAGAGATAGAAGAAAATTCTTAGGGTTTATTGGAAGCACCACTAAGCTCATGCAATTAACCACTTGCTTTCCATCAATGGAGAGAACATTGTTGTAATTAAAATGTAGCTACAATCAATGGCACAATTTGCATATGTAAGCATGATCATCCAATTCATTTGTAATGCATTGCCTACCTAACCAACAAGTAAACTACGTGTAGGACAACACACCAATCTTGAGGCTTAACCTATCTCACCAATCCACAAATGCATCCAATGAGAGCACACATCAATGTGATAACATAAATTTCAATCATGATGATGGATTGATTAATAAAGTGTAGATTGTCTACCTAATGACAAGTAAACTAGGGTGTAGTACAACCTATCAAGACAAAACCATAACCAAACAAATCCATTGACCATTTGCATATAATCCACAATCAAGAAGACGATACAAATTGCATATAATAAGTGTGGAATATCAATTTCAAGTATGAATTGTCTAATCATAACACAACCCATCAAGAATAAAGTATAAACCATCAAACTAGTTAACAATTGCATCCATTAAATACCATGTCATGGTCTTCAAGTATAATTCTCAATTAATAACACATAGATATGAAATTAACATAGAGAATTAATGAAAGAAATAATCTTTAACATCTAATCATGAGTATAAACCCTAGATTGATCACACATAGACATGCAACCAAAGATAGAGAAATAATGGAAGGATTAATTAACATAAATCTTGGAACATCCAAGTATGAAATCACAAGACCACAACATCAACTACAACAATATATTAATCTCCCCAGAAATAGAAATTGCAAAGGTTTAGATTACAAGAGACTTAGGGCTTAACCAAGCCCTAAGTGAAGAGCTAGCCCATCATGGTTGTGGTAGTCCAGGTGTCAACAAGATCCACCTCCATGCTTTGCTCCTTCTTCTTCTTCTTTGATGCTCAAGAGAGATGAGTGTGTAGATATTCTTCCAAACTTGTGCCTCCACTCTTCCCTCTCTTCTCCCCCTAGCCTGTTCTCCAGAGAGAACGTGATATCTCGGTACAGAAACAAAAATAAAAATTTAATAATTAAAACTTAATAATAAAATAATAAAACTCTCTCCTAAATAAAATAAAAACTAACCCTAAACTAATGGCTCACTGGGCCTTAAATAATAACCCTATTAAAGCCCAATAGTTCACAAAATAAGTCCTGGGGGATCGATCCCCCACCCTGGGGGATCGATCCCCCCAGAGTTGGAAATTTCTTTTAAGCCCTATTTAGCTCCATTTTAGCCCCAAGCTCATTAGTTTGCTTCTTCATCTTTGGGAACATCATCAAAGGCCTGAGATTGACTGCTTTTGAAGAATAAACACACTATATAAGCAATGGGTTGCGACCTCCTTTTTGCCATTTTCTAAGCTTTTTCTGAATATCTTTGCTTGACTCTAAAAAGGCTTTAATGGACCGTTCTTAGCTCATTTTAACTTTATTGCCTTGAAATACACAGAAACATAAATTAGGACTAAAACATGAAATTAAGATAGATACAAAGACTGAAATATCCTAACTTAGGTGTTGAAATGTGCAACATTTAAGCACTTATCACGCCCCCAAACTTAGATATTGCTAATCCCTAGCAATGAACTACAGCATGGAAATGAAATAAACATATATACAACTATGAACTAATAAAACAAATAAGGATAACACCACTTTCGTAGGGATCACGGTTGCATTTAGCATATGCAACAAGCCTTTTAAACCCCTAGGTTACCCCTAGTGGACGAGTGAAGTCTCGTGAGGGTTTCCAGAAATGGTACCCACAAACATCAAAAGCTCTTTCTTACTTGAGAAGCAACGACACATATTAAACAAGTGTTGAAAGTAGACTACCTCATGTATGTAAATTTCTGCCATTTCTAAGCTATTATCAACATTTCAACATCATGTAAGCAAAAATGGTCCTCCACACATCAATCAATTAATCATACAAATTGAATCAATTCTATCATCCTTTTTGAGTGAACCGGCATTAAAATGTGTTGCTATCCTAGCAAATCAAAGTAATGGCATAGCCTTACCCTCAAACTAGCATACAGATATAGTACCAGACATCAAGACATTGAATGAACCTTGTTATTCAATCAAACATTCTTTCATTTTTTATTTTTTTTTTTATTGATTTCATTTTTTTTTTTTTATTGTTATTTTTTTTTTTTTATGTATGACCATGTGCAATGTCCAAGTTCCTTAAGCTCTCTAATCACCCCATGTAACAAGCGTTGAGCCAACGACTCCCAAACCAGATGGTCTTAGGGCGTTAAGTGTAAAGACACTCCTAAGGGCGTAATGACTCGGAATGGCTATGCTACGAACTCAAACTAATCATACATATTACATTCTTTCCTTGTCTTCCTTTTTAATCAGTTGACATGTTGAAAAAATGCAGTTTTTTTTTTTTTTATTCCTCACTTTTGGTGAGTGCTTTTATTTCATTTTTTTTTATTATTATTATTTTTTTTTTTTGCAAGGTCATTTTATCAGGAATGAAAGCTTTCAAAGCATACTAGCTCAATTGGAATAAACCAAGACAATAATCAACTAAGCATGTACCCCACAAATTGAATGCTAGTGTGCGCAAGTGCAAGTGTAGAATTCTAAAATCAACTCTCAATGCATTTTCAACCAACAAGATGATGTGTACCACAAAAGCAAATATGATGTCAAAAATTAAAATTTTCCCCTAAATGGCATCCTAGAGCATACAAGAAGTATTAAACTCTAACAACTTGCCTTCCAATGGCACTATGTTTCAAAAGTTCAAAATCATTGCCAAACACATCTCAAATCTCAATTATGTATTTAAAGCTCAACTTAAAGTAGAATGTAACACGACTACCTTACCCCCAAACTTAAACTGCACATTGTCCTCAATGTGCAATGTGAACAATGAAAGAAATGGAAAGAGTATACCGTGATGGCAAAAGTTAATGACGCCCGGTAATGATCCATGACGAAAGAGGTCTCCCCTAAACTTGGATGCAAAAATCTACTGGAAAAGCCACACTAACAACTCACATCAAATATCAAATGGGATAAGTAAAGCATACATTCTAAAACAATCTAGAATAAGATATAAAGAGATATGATATCAAGCCCTTTGTAAAAGATGAAAACATGCATAACTAAGCAGAAGGGCATAACGGGAACACATATTTTTGAAATTTTTATTTATTTATTTATTTGTTTGTTTGTTTTGTTTTTTTAATTGTATTTTAAAAAAAACAAAGAAAAAGAACATGTATATACGACCTAAAAAATAAATAAATAAATAATATGCTAAGTTTAACGTCTCTAGCAAGATGAAATGCTACTGAAATTTTTTTTTATTTAAAATAAATCAATTCAAAAAATTTTTTTTTTTTAAATTATCAATGCAATTGTTTTTAACAACAATTCAACTGTTATTTTATTTATTTAATTTTTTTTTTTTTTTTAGAAGAATAAAATTTTATTTTATGTATTTTTTATTATAATTATTTTTGTTATTTAACTTTGTTATTTTTTTTTTATTATTATTTTTTTTTTTTTTCTTTTCTTTTTCTTTTTTTTTTTTTACACATCACAAGCTCGCCGGAGAAGACAACCGGCAGCGCTGGGTAAACCCAGTCCAAGAATGGCCGGCGAGAACCAGCAGCCAAGCCGCGACGCCGGAGAAAAACTACGAACAGCCGCGAGAAGAGCCCAGCCGCGTTCGTCGGAGAAAGAGCAGTCGCGATGGCGATTAGAGAAGAACCCGGAGATTCAAAAGCTCGCTGGAAGAAAACGGTAATTCAGAAATTTGCTGGAAGGAAACGCAACCCAGAAAAATCAGCGAAGAACAGCGACCCATCGCAACCCAACCGAGATTTGAAGCAGAACCAGTCGAAATCCAGCCAAAATCGCTGGAGAATGACGTTTCGCATTCTCGCCGTAAAGACCCAGTCAAAATCGCTGAAGAGAATCCAGCCGGTGCCGGAAATCAAGAAGCGAAGAACCCAAATTGTCGGAAATTGCGGCCGGAGAAGAACCAGCCTTGATCGCTGTTGGAAGAAGCAGCCGCGATCTGAATCGCCGGAAGGAACAACGAATAGCCGCGACGCCGGAAAACGACCCAGCCACGTTGGAAAATAAAAGGCGAAGCAAACGGCACC
This sequence comes from Cornus florida, assembly GCF_030987335.1. Taxonomy (NCBI): domain Eukaryota; kingdom Viridiplantae; phylum Streptophyta; class Magnoliopsida; order Cornales; family Cornaceae; genus Cornus; species Cornus florida. The sequence goes on along the minus strand of NW_026775574.1, from coordinate 50,169,650 downwards.
GGAATTTTTTTCAGACCTACAACCTACCAAATCGGCAACCCAACTTCCCCAATCGCACCCAACCGAGACCCAAAGAGGCGAAGCAAAGGGCGAACCTCAAACCGCAATCGCCGGAGAAGAATTGGAAGCCATGGCGTCGGAATTTGATGCCTTCGGCACCGCGGTAGAGAGAAGCGAACAGAGAAGGATGATCTAAGAACTTGAGAATTTGGATTTGGGTGAAGAAGTTTGAGGGTTGGGCAGTCAATGGAGGCAAGAGAGAGATGGTAAGGGCAAGGTTAAGGGGTTCGATCACCCTAAGCAAGGGATCGATAATTTTATACAAAAAAAAGTTCTCCTTCACTGTGTAATGTGAGAAATTGGTTGGGGATTGATCCCCATTGTTGGGGATTGATCCTCATGAGCCTTTTTTTTTGCTAGTCTCTGCCAGAAAAATGGGATCGATTTCCCACGCATTTTGGGGATCGATCTTCTTTTTTCTTTTTTTTTTATTATATTTTTTTTTAAGCAAAACTAAAAATACTATATACACTAATATAGATAAAATAAAATAAAATAAATAATAAATAATAAAATTACAAAGCAACCTATATGAACTAGTACTATTTTTTTTACTTTTTTTTTAAAAAAAAAAAAATTTAATTTAAGCAAAACTAAAAAGAAAAATATATATACTAAAATGAAATATATATAAAAATAAAATCAAAAAAATAATACTACTAAAAATTGTAATAAAATCAAATACTAACCTAAACTACCCATCACAACATTTTTTATTTTATTTTGTTATTTATTTATTTTTCTTTTTGAATTTAAAAATGCATAAATGTACAAACGGAAAAGAAAATAAAATAAAAATAAAAATGCAATTTTTTTTTATTTTTTTTTTCAAATCAACGAAAAACTAGTGTTTAACGTCTCTAGCAAGACGTTGGGGCGACTCACTAGTCAAAAGAATCAAAAACCGGATATGAGACATCCTTATTGATCCGTTTATCTATTTTCCCCAATGGATCCACTCTCACAACAACAAATTCATCTCCCAAAAGAATGATATGCACATATATGGAAGACGGTGGTTCTTTCCTTCCATCCATGGTCTTGAAAACAAAATCAATAATAATGGTTGGCTTTACCTCTTCTTTATGCTCATGAAGTGTTTTCAAAGAATCACTTCCTTTGGTACATAGTAAAACATTGTTTTTCAAAGACACAATTGGACTTTGTGGAAGGCCACTCTCTTCATCCTTTTCCTCTACCTCTAAATTGGTCACCTCATCCTCACTTTCCTCTAAGGTGTCATTGGCCTCAATTTCCTTCTGATTAAAATCACAAGGTATGTCTTGCCTCTTCCTTTTTCTCTCATTTATCATATTTTGCTCACTTTGATTAGTCATTAATTGACATGCCTCTTCTTCCTCTTTCTCTTGACGAGGAAGAGTACTTGCAATTTCCTCAACTTGAGCTTCTAGCATGGCTAGCCTATGAGAATGAGAATGAATAAGTTGTCTCCTTTCATTAAGTTCATCAACTAGAGCTAATATTTTATCTTCAAATCTGGGAGAGTAAGGTGATGGAGGTGATTCTTCATAAAATGGTGGGGGAGGGTAGTAGTCATAAGAGGGATTATAAGAGTAAACAAGTCCATTATATGACGATGATTCATGAAATGCATTGGACTCACTCTCATAAGGAACATAATATGATGGAGATGCATAAGGATAAGGGGTAAAAATTTTCCCTAAACTTGGATCAAACAAGGGCTCCATTCACATTCACAATCCAAAAATAATAAAATAATTGCCTTGACAATGGCTCATGTATATAACAATGAAAGTAATGGCCTCGACAAGGACCTATGCTTGGATAAAATATTTAAGCAATTTGATAGCCTCAATAAGGACTATCTCGCAAGCATAGAAAAATGAACAATTAGGGTACGAATTTCTCACAAAGGTCCTTAAGCGACTTCAAATTCTAATGATAGCTTTCAGCTATAGTGATTGTTTTAAGCTTCAATGTTTGCCTTTCTTGTATCAAGTACCTAATTGCACATTAGAGAGAGAAAAATAAGAAAATAGTAAGAATATACAAATGATCAAATGAAAACTAAAATCTAATTTAACTCCAATTAAACCAATGGTCCCCGGCAACGGCGCCAAAATTATGATGCGACCTGAGCGTGTGCACAAAATAATGCACAACACTTTGGTTTTGGAAATAGTATCAAGCGAGCATCATAGTTTACATTTATAAACCGCTAGACACTTATACTATGTAGTATGAAGTGAGAAGGGATCGAACCCAAGAGACCTTTGGCTTGGATTTAAATAAGACAGTTGGTTTTAACAAGTGATTACCATAAGAGAGAGAAAGAGAGAATAAAATAGATGGTTGGTTGATTAAGCTAGTGAACAATTAAATTAAAATGCAATGAAAATAAACTAAGTTAGAGTTAGGGGTTTAAGAGATAGAAGAAAATTCTTAGGGTTTATTGGAAGCACCACTAAGCTCATGCAATTAACCACTTGCTTTCCATTAATGGGGAGAACATTGTGGTAATTAAAATGTAGCTACAATCAATGGCACAATTTGCATATGTAAGCATGATCATCCAATTCATTTGTAATGCATTGCCTACCTAACCAACAAGTAAACTACGTGTAGGACAACACACCAATCTTGAGGCTTAACCTATCTCACCAATCCACAAATGCATCCAATGAGAGCACACATCAATGTGATAACATAAATTTCAATCATGATGATGGATTGATTAATAAAGTGTAGATTGTCTGCCTAATGACAAGTAAACTAGGGTGTAGTACAACCTATCAAGACAAAACCATAACCAAACAAATCCATTGACCATTTGCATATAATCCACAATCAAGAAGACGATACAAATTGCATATAATAAGTGTGGAATATCAATTTCAAGTATGAATTGTCTAATCATAACACAACCCATCAAGAATAAAGTATAAACCATCAAACTAGTTAACAATTGCATCCATTAAATACCATGTCATGGTCTTCAAGTATAATTCTCAATTAATAACACATAGACATGAAATTAACATAGAGAATTAATGAAAGAATTAATCTTTAATATCTAATCATGAGTATAAACCCTAGATTGATCACACATAGACATGCAACCAAAGATAGAGAAATAATGGAAGGATTAATTAACATAAATCTTGGAACATCCAAGTATGAAATCACAAGACCACAACATCAACTACAACAATATATTAATCTCCCTAGAAATAGAAATTGCAAAGGTTTAGATTACAAGAGACTTAGGGCTTAACCAAGCCCTAAGTGGAGAGCTAGCCCATCATGGTTGTGGTAGTCCAGGTGTCAACAAGATCCACCTCCATGCTTTGCTCCTTCTTCTTCTTCTTTGATGCTCAAGAGAGATGAGTGTGTAGATATTCTTCCAAACTTGTGCCTCCACTCTTCCCTCTCTTCTCCCCCTAGCCTGTTCTCCAGAGGGAACGTGATATCTCGGTACAGAAACAAAAATAAAAATTTAATAATTAAAACTTAATAATAAAATAATAAAACTCTTTCCTAAATAAAATAAAAACTAACCCTAAACTAATGGCTCACTGGGCCTTAAATAATAACCCTATTAAAGCCCAATAGTTCACAAAATAAGCCTAAACAATAAGAAAATCCTATAATATTGCCAAGTCCTGGGGGATCGATCCCCCACCCTGGGGGATCGATCCCCCAGAGTTGGAAATTTCCTTTAAGCCCTATTTAGCTCCATTTTAGCCCCGAGCTCATTAGTTTGCTTCTTCATCTTTGGGAACATCATCAAAGGCCTAAGATTGACCACTTTTGAAGAATAAACACACTATACAAGCATTGGGCTGCGACCTCCTTTTTACCATTTTCTGAGCTTTTTCTGAATATCTTTACTTGACTCTAAAAAGGCTTTAATGGACCGTTCTTAGCTCATTTTAACTTTATTACCCTGAAATACACATAAACATAAATTAGGACTAAAACATGAAATTAAGATAGATACAAAGACTGAATTACCCTAACTTAGGTGCTGAAATGTGAAACATTTAAGCACTTATCAGTCGTCCTCGAAACATCCTGCTCCCGAACCCAAAGTTGATGATATCTAGACCGCAGACCAATCTTAGAGAAGTACGTAGCTCCCTTCAACTGATCAAAAAGATCATCAATCCTAGGCAACGGATACTTGTTACGAATGGTAACCTTTGTTCAACTCCCTGTAATCTATATATAGGCGAAGTGAACCATCCTTCTTCTTCATAATTAAAACCGGTGCTCCCTAGGGTGAAGTACTCCTGCGAATAAAACCCTGGCTGAGTAATTACTAAATCTGATCCCTCAGCTCTCGCATCTCCACTGGTGCCATCCTATACAGTGCCCTAGCAATAGGCGTAGTGCCTAGAGCTAAGTCAATCACAAAGTCGATCTCGCGACTAGGCGGCAACCCTGGAATTCCCTAAAATACATCTGGGAAATCCTATACAATTGATATGTTATCCAATGATACAGTATTTCCCTCATCCGCTTCCCCCTCTATATGAAACAAGTAGGCGCTAACGACCCCGCTAGAACACGGCACAGCGACGACTTACATGTCCTGACCAGGTATGGTGAACACAATAGACCCATCCAAAACAAATAACTTGAGCATGGCAGTGACAACCAATCCATCCCAAGTATCACGTCATAAGTGTGCATGTCCAGGACTAAAAGATTAGCAGAAATCTGAGTCTACCAATATCTAGTGTCACAGGCCCATCACTCTCATGTAAAACAAAATGGCGGTCTTGCCTAACGGTGTAAAAACATCCTGAGGTGTATTGCATACGTGTGTCACCAACTAATCTATAAAAATCCCATGTTTCTGAATACTCTGTAGAGCAAAACACATAAGGTAAAACAAAAATGCTCCAAAATCTTCCCATTTTTAGATTATTGTTCTATTCTGGGAATTCCTCCTTCTAAACCAAACCTACCACATTGATTTACACCAGTTCTTTTATAAACTCCTTGGTAATCATCCTGTCTCACCACAACGTACGTACAAGCAAATATTTGTTTGTCCGTTCAAACCCAATCATTCCACTATGACAATCATCTATTATCACAACATACACATCCCAATATAGTCTAATAAAACCACATGTGTATATATCACTAAAAGAATGCTATCATAAACACAATGAAGATAGCCAAAACCGCTAGTTCACTTTATTAAGAACCTTTCTCAACCATAAACTGTCAAACGAATAATCGTAAAATATTCTTTAACATAATACTAATGTACATGATTAAATCTGTACTATGCTTTTAGTAATATCTCCACTACTACTAATAACTAAAATTACTCTTAAAGGAGCAATCATCCTTGAACACCGGTGCCCTCCTCCTTAGATGCTCCGGTATCTCCTCCATCCTGATCTGCTTCGGGGTCTTCCTCTCAGCTTGGTTCAGCTTTGAGCACCACCGAAGTTGTGTTAGGTCCACAGTATGGTGGCCAATCTCGCACACCCGAAACCTTCCTTGACTTGTACTCCGTAGCAACACCTATTGGAATCAACCCCTTAGTCTCCAATTCTGCCTTCTTGGGCGGCCTTCATAGGGGAATCGTCGGAGTAACCTTCTTCTTCTGTGGGTCCTTCTTTGCTTTCATTGCGGACCATATCCTTTTCCTAGTGCCAAACATTCTGCAATTATAGAATATGATTGACATCAGTACTTTCCAACAGAACCGTAAAGGACTACGATGAATCCTAAACGTAAGCTCTAATCAAGAGAAAATGCTACGTGGAAGCCTTAATATGAAACATCCTGGAGACACTTGAACCTGGAGTGCTCTGATACCAACTGTGATACCCCTCGAATCCAAGACACGGGTTGATCAAGCTCAGGCCCAAAACCGAGGGAATATCAAACAATTAAAGTATTTTAAAATGAACACAGAATAAAAGAACGAAATAATAAATAGAATAAAGCTATCAAAAATATCCAATATCAAATCCTCCAAACTATAATGAATAAAGTGAATCCAAATCCCCAAAGCCTCCAAGAGTACAACTCGGGAATCCATCTTGTGGACCCCTAAATAAAATCCCAACTGAACTGAAAAAAAAAAACTGAAATTAGATTAAACTAAAACTTCAAGAGAAGTCCTATGTAATCTGATGAATGGGAAACTGTCCTCGAATAGCACAATTAAGCTCTAAGGCTAGAACCGTCCTGTACCTGAAAAGAATAAAAGAGTGGGTCAGACTCACGAACAAGTTCTAATCTAACTGCAATCCATACAGTGATCCGATACGCAGATACACCCTAGATACCTCACAATATCTATTTAATCCATACATATATACATCCACACTAAAGGACATTCACTGGACTATAATAGGGGTCTCAACCTGAATAGAAGGCAACATGTGAAAATGCACCCAAAGGTGGGCATGAGTACCTAGACCTAACAGGGTACACCTACCTACTATATCTAGCTACGCATCCACTGCATATACGCACCCTAACCAACGAGCCTGAGACTCAAGCTCATCTCGTGGTACCATAATCATATACTTAAAATCCTATCTTGTCCATCCACAATACATCCAATTAGCCGTTCAGCTTGTTCAGCTGCATAGAGTTACATATCCATAGCAAGCCGTTCAGCTTTTTTAGCTGCACAAACTTACATATCCATAGCAAGTAATCCAGTTAGTCATTCAGCTTTGTTTCAACTAACCTAACCTAAATATAAGTAGGATTTATTTTATAATCCATTCCCTTATTCCGTATAGATAGGATATAGTCTTTTGAAACTAATTCGTCCCCAGTATGCCACCATCCCATACTGGTGCATACAATCCATCCATCTAGTAGTTGATAATATAGATAATGCATATAAATATTAACTAATCCATAACTCCAACAATTGATAATAATCCATTACATAAAAATTTCAATTGTTCCATAATAAGCATAACAACATTTAAATTAACATGCTTATCTGATACTACTCCAACAATTTTCATATAATTGATTACACATATAAAGTATGTAAGCATCAATTATTTACTAATAAGCATCCAAGACATTATATGAATCAACATGCTTATTTTATCCACAATTCCAACCAATAATTGATGCAACTGAAAACACAATTACACAATTAAGAATCCAGCACAACATCCCTTTAATTAATGAAATAGAATCTTAACAGTTTATTAATTAAAATCCAACCCAAGTACAAGTAAAATCTAACCGTTACATGACCCTATTATGAATCCAATTATAGATTTCAAAATCCTCCTCCAGTCATCTAAGTTGCTTAAATAAATTTAACCAACTGGATACCTTATATCCGTCAACAGTGTGTGACATTGTTTAAAATGTCCACACTGTGAACACCAATAGAATATAAAGATAAATTATGCATTGGGGGACCTAATATAGCCTAACATCATGTTTAGAGGCCATGCTACAATCCGTTAAATTTTTAAAACAAGATTTAGCAATTTAGTCCTTCCTATCTGTTAGCAGCTTGCAAAGTTGTTTATTTTTACACTGTTTCTTCTATTTGCTCTATGGATCAAAGCATACAATTAGAGAACTTAGAATCCAATGAAAATTACATTTAAAATTCTCATTCCAGTCCCTGAAACCATTTAAAATCCCAAACACGTCCCAAACAGTGCCTGAACAATCTCAAAACCCATCCAAACAGAGCCAAACCAAGGGAGCCTGCTCTCAAATAAGTAGAGCAGGCTCTAGACCACTTAGAGCCAACTCCCTAGCCCTTGGAGCCGGCTCTATAAAGTGGGGAGCCGGCTCCCAACTTCCTGGAGCTGGCTTTCTCCTCCTTTGAGAGCTCCATTTTGCTTCCTTCTCTGTTTCCGACCTTCTGCCTCACCTTCGGCCCTTTTCTACCCGTCTGTTCTTCCTTAAAATTGGTCCTAACTATCTAATATATATCCAGTGAAAACCCCCAGTCCTTAGTTTACCACAACAAGAACTAATACAACGTTTTAAAAAAATAACAATTTATATGCTTAAAACAGACGACAAAGAACACAGTTGCAAGAATTATTTCAGACAAAGTGCAGCCTTTACAGACAATAAAATTAACATATATTAGACATGCAAGGTTTAATTAATATTCAATTAACATCCTAGAGATCCTCTAGGTATGCACAGAACACGGGCCAAGGAAGAGAGGAAGAAAAGAACTTGCCTATACAGTTTTGTAACCAAAACCTTGTCGCCATCTTTCTAAGCTTTTCTGATGATGTCCGTCTACTGTACACCTTCAAGCCTCCTACTATTCTAACTCTAATCCACAATCAACCTCCTTGGCCCTCTCTGTTCTCCTCCTAAGCCTCACTCTATTTTCTTTCTCTCAGTTTTGTCACAAGTCTCTGTTATAATGATCTGCCTTCTCTGTGTCATGAATAGGGTTCTAAAACCCTAGGCAGACATATAACTTACTTATTTATAGACAATTCCAAATCCTAAGTGTAATAAAAACCCTAAACCGTAAACGTAATTTAATCCTAACCGGCCCAAAACCAACACGTGATACAGGAAAATAAAACCCTAACTTAGACCAATAAATGAAACAAATAATTACAAATCCACCTAAGTATATATAAAAACAGAAAAATAATTAAAGTAAAATTGTTAAATCAAATAAGTCAATTAAATAAACAATTCCACTAAATACACAATTAATTCAAATAATAAGCACAAATAAATAATTAAACTAATTAAAAATGCAATTTAACAATAAATTAAATTCCTGGTCTATCCTTTTGAAATTAAGGGTATTACATCTTACAGCTTGCCGACAAATCGGTCAAGCACCCACGGGGCATTCTTGAAGATATCATAAATAAAGTGGACAAATTCTACTTCCCGGTAGACTTTGTGGTTCTTGACACGGAACCGGTCCATGATCCAAAGAAGCATATTCCCGTGATCCTCAGTAGGCCATTCTTAGCTACGGCTAACGCTTCAATTAATTGCCGAACCAAGGTGATGGATATCGCCTTTGGAAATATGCAAGTCAAACTCCATATTTTCCATGCAACGCAACATCCTTCTGAAGAGGATGATTGTTTCCTTATCGATGTGGTAGATGAAGTGGTCGAAGAATCTCTCCCCTTCATTCTAAGCAAAGATCCTTTGGAAACTTGCATGTCTCATTTTGACTTCTTAAACTTTGGTATTGACCAACCCATCCAAGAAGTAAACTCTTTGCTTGACATTAATGCTATCATGAATTGTCCTCCTTGGAAGGTGCCAAAAGAACCACTTCCTCAGCTTTCCACTACTCCTCCGGTCCCTTCCTTGAAATCTTCATCACAACTTGAATTAAAGCCGCTCCCGGCCTACCTCAAGTATGTTTCTTGGTGAAAGTCAAACTCTTCCAGTCATCATTGCTTTGGACCTTTTAAAGGATCAAGAAAATAGCCTTTTAGCGGTGCTACAAGAGCACAAAAAAGCTATTGGCTGGGCAGTGGCTGATTTGAAAGGAATCGACCCTTCTATTTGTATACACCGCATTCATTTGGAGGACGACGCTAAACCTTCTAGAGAGGTGCAATGCCGGTTGAATCTTAACATGAAGGAAGTGGTCATGAAAGAAGTGATCAAGCTACTAGATGCGGGAATCATCTACCCCATCTCTGATAGCAAGTGGGTGAGCCCCACTCAAGTTGTTCCTAAGAAATCCGGCCTCACCGTTGTTGAAAATTCAGCGGGGGAGCTCATGCCACAACGCACCACCACCGGGTGGCGTGAGTGCATTGACTACCGAAAGCTAACTTCTACCACTTGGAATGATCATTTCCCACTTCCATTCATTGATCAAATCCTAGAGAGGTTAGCAGGCTAAAGCTACTATTGCTTCCTTAATGGTTATTCCGGCTATAACCAAGTGGCAATTGATCCGCAAGATCAAGAGAAGACCACATTAACATGTCCCTTTGGAACATTTGCCTATAGGCGCATGCCCTTTGGGCTATGTAATGCACCGGCAACCTTCCAAAGGTGCATGATGTCTATATTTTCCGATATGGTTGAAAAATTCTTAGAAGTATTCATGGACGATTTTTCCGTCTTTAGATCTTCCTTTGACTTCTGTCTCCAAAATCTATCCCTTGTGCTTCAAAGATACAAGGAGACAAATTTAATTCTAAGTTGGGAAAAGAATCATTTTATGGTCCAAAAAGGCATTGTCTTGGGACATGTTATTTCTAAAAAGGGAATTGAGGTCGACAAAGCCAAAGTCGAATTGATCTCTAATCTTCCCCCTCCAAATTATGTCCGTCAAATCTGTTCCTTCCTTGGACATGCCGGCTTCTATCGCCGCTTCATCAAAGATTTTAACAAAATATCTCAGCCTTTGTGTAATCTACTTGCCAAGGATATTCCCTTTAATTTTGATGAAGCCTGTTTGGAAGCTTTCAAGAAGCTCCGTACTCTTCTCTCATCAACCCCAATCATGAAACCGCCTAATTGGTCTCTTCCATTTGAGATCATGTGTGATGCATCTGATTATACATTAGGTGCGGTTTTGGGCCAGCATGTGGACAAGCTTCCGCATGCCATCTATTACGCTAGCAAGACTCTCTCTGATACTCAATTAAATTACACCACCACGGAAAAAGAATTGCTAGCTGTGGTGTATGCCTTGGATAAATTTCGTTCCTATCTTCTTGGATCCAAGGTCATTGTCTTCTCGGACCATGCCGCCCTTAGGCATTTGCTCTCCAAAAAAAAGACCAAACCTTGCCTAATTCGATGGATACTCTTGCTCTAAGAGTTTGACATTGAAATCTGGGATAAAAGGGGGATAGATAATGTTGTCGCAGACCATCTATCTCGTTTACTCATAGAGAGAACTTCTGAATTTGCTACAGTTCGCGATTCCTTCCCGGATGAGCAACTGTTTCAGATTTCTCACTCAAATCTCCCTTGGTTTGCGGATATTGTAAACTACCTTGCGGTAGGTAAAATTCCTTCCAAATGGTCCAAACAAGAAAGAGACCGTTTCTTCTCCCAAGTCAAGCATTTCTTTTGGGAAGATCCGGAGTTATTCAAGTATTGCCTGGATCAAATTATCTGGCGATGCATTCCTGAAACTGAATTCACAAGTGTCCTAAATTTCTGCCACACCCTTGCTCGTGGGGGTCACTTTAGTGCCAAGAAGACCGCTGACAAGGTCCTTCAAAGCAGATTCTATTGGCCTTCCCTATTTTGGGATGCTTATAACTTCTGTAAATCTTGTGAGCGTTGTCAAAAGCTCGGCTCCATTTCTAGAAGAGACATGATGCCCCTCACTCCCATCTTAATCATAAAAATTTTTGATGTGTGGGGGATTGACTTTATGGGACCATTTCCATCTTCTTATGGCTATAAGTATATTCTTGTAGCGGTGGATTATGTGTCTAAATGGGTTGAGGTCGAGGCTACCAAAACCAATGATCATAAAGTTGTGGTCAAGTTCATTCAATCAAACATTTTTAGTCATATTGGTATGCCCCGAGCACTCATCAGTGACGGCAGCTCTCATTTTCGAAATCGCTATCTTAAATCCGTCCTTTCTAAATACTCCGTCATTCATAAGGTAGCCATGCCTTACCACCCTCAAACGAGTGGTCAAGTGGAAGTATCTAATCGGGAAATCAAGCATATCCTAGAAAAAATGGTTCGACCAGACTGTAAAGATTGGTCATTGAGACTAAACAATGCACTTTGGGCCTACCAGACAGCGTATAAGACGCCCATCGGCATGTCTCCCTATCGGCTTGTCTTTGGAAAAGCTTGTCATCTCCCAGTCGAATTAGAGCACCGTGCTTATTAGGCCATAAAAAGGCTCAACTTTGATCTCAAACAAGCCAGCTCTAATCACAAATTGCAGCTTAATGAGCTTGAGTAAATTAGCAATGATGCAATTGAAAGCGCCAAAATCTATAAAGCAAAGACTAAAGTATTTCATGACAAGCACATTGTCAGCAAGTCTTTTGCCCCTGGACAGAAAGTTTGGCTTTTCAATTCTAGATTGAAACTCTTTACCGATAAACTCCATTCACGGTGGGATGGTCCATATGTCATCACTTCCGTCTTTCCTCATGGTGCAATTGAACTCCTAGATCCTACTGATGGATCTCTATTTAAGATTAATGGCCAAAGGCTTAAGCCTTATGTTGATGGCATAGTCCCAACTCGCAAAGTAGAGAAAGTCTTATTGACGGATCCAATTTACGAGGACTAATGCACCATGCAATCCTGATTCGTCTAGCTATCGACGTATAATTTAGCACTCTAGGGAAGCAATTCTTTCAACTTCCAAGCTTCCCTCCTTCAAGTTGCCTTGACCAAGAATTTTTTGGAAATTAACTAGGTTTAACCAAAAATGTAAACTTTTTCGGAATTGACTTGAACTTTTTCGAAATTAGCTAACCTCATTTTTGGAATTTTTTAAGGTCATTCATGCAATTTTCTTGTCCAATCCAAGCATTATGGGAAATTCGGGCCTCGATGATAATCGCTTCTGAATTTGCACTCCGAATTCCATTCCGACATGTTCTACACGGTGTCTCGGTCTAAAAGAGCTTAAGTTTCCAATTTCAGGAATTTTCAATCCCGGCCCAGCCTTCCTTAGGCCAAATATCATTTCTAAGAAGGTTCTGCCAAGCAGCTTAGCGGGCGCCCACCCAAGTCTCGCGGGCGCCCACTAAAATGTCTAGTTTCAGCAAGCCCCCGCGGGTGCCCGCGAAACATGGCAGTATGCTCATGTTATGGCCGGCGCCCGCCGCCTGTCGCTGGCCCTCTTTAAATGGGCGTCCAAGCCCATTAATTTAAATCCTAACTCTCCCCTCTCTATCCCCTTCGACCCAACCTACTTATTTCCCCTATTTCTCACTTCCATCTCTTCTTCTCCCATCTCCATCATTCTTCTATCAAACCCTCTCACCCTCATCACTCCATCCATCTTCCACCAATCAAGAGGAATTTTGTAGGTTCTTCCATCCATTTGGATAAGCTTTCTCTTCTCTCTTTTTCTTTCAATTTTTGGAATAATGGAGGATGGGATTGCATGTAATTAAGGTTGGTGATTGTTTTGGGGCTAGTGTGTGTCAATTATAGGATAAAATTTTTGGGTTTTCTCATCTCTAACCATCACTTAGCTCTCTTCCTTTTTGTCTTGCACACCAGGTGTTTGACAAATTGCCCGAACCAACTTTTTCACTCAAATGGCTCCCAAAACCTCTTCCAAGCAAGCTCGTTCTTCCGAAGGACCTTCTGGGGAGGCTCCCACGCCAAATTGGGTGGATTGGCCCATCAACACCGAGGCCAAATTTGACATCCAAGAGGGCTTCGAAAACAATTCGGAAACAGCGTGGGCCGTCCGAGACTTGACGGTGCGTGGCCTCGAATCTCTTTTCAAGCCACGTGCTAGTGCTTACTATCCGTGTGTGGTCCGCCTGTTTTACGCAAACATATCCGATTCATGTGATAACCCGGACGTCATTAAGTCCACTATTGATGGCATCACTTATAAGTTCAAACTTCGGGACCTGGCCACGGCTTTGCTCTGCCCATTGGCATCCCCGGGGGATGAGGTGGGTCAACCTCTATATGTTGAGCCTCCAGACAATCTAACGATGGCATACATTATGGAGAAAATTTGCCATAACTAGTATACCAGCAATCACACAACCAGCACCAATAAGTCATTTCTCCCATGCCGGCTCTGGTTCCTAGACTCGGTCCTGGCTAAAAATGTCCTTCCTGTGCCGAAGCATTCTGAACGTAAAGGTGCTTTTTTGAACGCCCTTTATGCCGCTGAGAAAGAACAATGGTTCTGTGTCCCGCAGCTTGTCTAGGATCAAATTCTTAAGGTCTACAATGACCTAATTATGATGCGGTCAAGCAATGCTATCACCTGGGCATTTCCTTTTCCATACTTAATCACCCGGTTGCTCAAGAACAAAGGGTTTAAAGCGCCCCGAAATGAGGAAAAGCTGACCGATGTGTCACATTTTGACCTTGGGGTTTGGAAGTCCAGTACAGTTCAACTCAAGACTTCCCGTCAAGCTCGCATAGGTGATGTATTGGATTGGGGAGCTTCAGCTGCTCCTGTTGCTCCGGCTCTGCCTGTTGCTCCTATTGCCCCGCCTCTGCATGCTATGCCTGAGGCCATTTATGACTCGCTCAGCATTCGTCTTGATACACTCCAGCTGCGAGTCGAGGGTATTGAGGGCATCCTTACGGACTTTCGTAAGGAGACTCTGGAGAAGTTTCAGGCGACTCAGGATGGACAGTAAACATTGCAAATCATGCTCCAGACCTTGATTAACCGTGCCCCAGGTGGCGCCGACGCCTCATCCTCCACTCTGATGATGGAGTGATTTTATGCTTTTCGTATCTATTTTGCTTTTTAGTAGTATCTTTTAGACTTATTATGGGCCGCGTTTGGCATTTACTTTTTAGTTCCTATTTTGAACTTTTAACTACAATACTTTTACTGCTTTATAGGGATAATTGGTTTTTAGCTAAATAAATTTGCAGTTATTTATATTCATTTTTGTTGGATTCATTTGATGCTTGTGGTGTATAGATGTCTTTTGACAGGCTTTTGAATTCAAGTTTGGGGGCATGCTCTTGGAATTCGCAATGTGGCTTATTTTTGTGCCACCACTGAATTTCCTCCTCCACTATGTACTATTGTTCCATGTACCCTCTTTTCAATTGCATTTTAATTCTTTGTCTTCTCACATTGAGGACCATGTGACATTCCAGTTTGGGGGTGCATTATTGTATTTTTTGGTATTACACTTTTGCTCGCATGTTTAACTTGATTCATGTAAGTTAATAAAAATCATTTTTGGGAAACAATGATAGAGTAATCTTGGAACTTGTTGGAGATTGAAGCATATGTTTAATACTTTGTATATAAAGGCAAATGATAGTTTTTGAAAATAAAGAAAAATTTGAAAGGATCATGCTAATTCAAACGGGTTTGTATAAATGCTTCAATTAGATTTTTGTCGGATTTCATACTCTTTTATGCTTCACATTGCACAGATGCATACCAGAAATTCAATTGTGAGGCATGCAACCTGATTGACCTTGACCTTGACTCAGTTGATTTGAATTGATGACCCTAATGAATGGATATCTTTGGTATAAAAAAATAAAAAATAATAAAAAATAAAAAATAAAAATAAAAAAAATTAATAAGAATATTGACTAGTTTAAGTTCGTAGCCTTGCTAACTCGAGTTACTAAGCCCTTGGAGTGTCCTTACACTTAGCACCCTAAAGCCATCTGGTTTGGGATTTGTTGGCCTAACGCTTGCTACATGGGTTAGTTAGAAAGTTGAAGGGACTTAGGCATTGCACGGTCATTCACAAAAATAAAAATAAATAAATATAGTTCTTTGGAGTTCGTAGCCTTGCCAATTCAAGTTATTAAGCCCTAGGAGTGTCTTTATACTTAGCACCCTAAAGCCATCTGGTTTGGGAGTTGCTGGCCTAACACTTGTTACATGGGTTGGTTTGAAAGCTTAAGGGACTTCGGCATTGCACGACCATAATATTCATCATAAAAATAAATAAATAAATAAAAATAATAAAATAAAAAATAAAAAAATAAAAAACAACCAAACAAACATGCCTTAGAGACCTCATTAAAAAAAAAAAAAAAAAAAAAAAAAAAAAAAAAAAAAAGAAGAGAAATTCAATGATTTGAAGCTTGTGTTTTGAAATTGGAAAAAGAAGGTAAAAGCCGTATATTGGGAATCCAGTTCACTTTAACTGAAGTTAGAGTTGATTTCTATTCAAGAGATGACAATTGAAGTATTTATGTAGACTATAATGTTGATGCCTGATATTTGAAATATGTTTAGCCATTTTGTATATCAAGGCCTCGTATATGCAAGGTAGTCTGCTTAATGATCCCATCTCCAATATTCTGTCTGTTCCAGGTTACATTTGAGCTATGTATGTATTTTCTTGCACCATGATTGATGCATGTTGATAGCATTTCAAATCTTGTCATTTTGTTAAGAGTTTTATTTTTGGTTTTGCTATAGGACTAGCAAAATATAAGTTTGGGGGTGTGATAAGCGCCGAATATTGCATATTTAAGCGCCCTTATTTGTATTAGTTAAGTCCATTAGTTGATTCTATTGTATATTTTAGCCTTAACTGCATTCTTTTGTCTATTTTCAAGTTAGTTCCCTTAAGAGAGGTAAAAGTGACGCTTTAATAAGTTTTTGAAGATCAAAGCACGCCGTTGCAGGGAACCGTCATTTTGGACAAGTCAAGTAATCCACAGAACTCATGATGTTCGATGCACAAAGTCTAAGGAAGAAGAGTGGTGTCAGCAGTTCGTGCAAAAAGGAGGCTAAGATATATGTTTTCAGAGCTGAGCCAAGAAGGCGCGGGCGCCCGCCAAAACCTCCAAATTCATCTAGCCAGCACGGGGCCCCGCCGTGTCTCTCGGGCCCCCGCCATCATGCACCGCGGGTGCCCGCCAGGCCGGCCAGTGGCCTCCTCAAGACACGGGTGCCCATCGTTTTACAGACAGCTCTGCATTGTTTGGTTTAAGGCTGTCCACTTGACCCATTGTGTGGACCAAAATGCTCATAGGGATGCTAGGGCTCAAAAATGGGGGGGAAAATGAGATTTTTTCTTGGCTAGATAAGGGCTTGGAGGCTAGAATAGAGATATACAATTTTTGCTAAGTTTAGAGAGAGAAATATTGGGTTCAAGTGGGTTATGTACTAAGGAGCCCCTAGGTGCGAAAATGGAGGGTGAGGCCTCTTTTTCTCCTTCATTCCTTGCATCCATGGGTAACTAACTCTCTATCTAGGGAGGTGATGAAGCCCTCCCTTCTAAGCATGCTTTAGTTTCATTTAATTTGGGAAATGATTCATGTATATGGTGGTTCCATGATCTAGAGCACCTTACATTTGTAATGGATCTTTATTTATATAAATAATTATGTTGAATCTATCATCTTGTCTTAGATTATATTCTCACATGATTGTATAACTTGCATTTTCATAGTGAGAATGGAAATGAGATTGTAGAATGGGTTTTGTTGGCATGTTGTATGAGCAGCTTGTTAGTCCATTGCTTAGGCTTTCCTTTGATGGATTTTATCTTGATTTTTAACTCCATGTGCTATCACCATAGTGATCGAGGGGTTTGATAGTCCCTAGCTTAGTGAGCATGTCATGGCTACACTCTAATTTAGGTAGTTCTAACATGTAGTACTTTGAGGGATTATACTTAAGTCTTGATCCTATGAATTTTTTGAGGATAATGTAGCAATCTAGTATTGCTATATATCATTGTCATGTAGTGAAATTGTTTCCCAAGTTAATAGCAATTTAGCATGTTTATAGGGTTGGTAGTGGATTCACTTCCCTAGTCCTCTTTACCTAGATTTCTTTCCTTTAAATTTCTTGCAAATTGTTGTTTTATGTGAATTTCAATTCTAGTTACTAAGTGACAAACCAATCAAAACTCTATACCCCTTTCATCAAATTAAAAGTGAATTCAAAGACCTTGGTTGCCATAAACTACCAGTCCCAGTGGTTCGACTTACCCGTTCAATAGCCCTATTTTACAATGATTTGTGCTATTACAAAAGGTTGATTTATTATAGATCGAATCTCAAACCGATCAGTGGACAATAAGGTTGATGAAAAAATTGAAACTCTTGCTCCCAAGGATTCAACTTCTTAATCCAAGAATCTGAAAGATAGTCCAGAAATTTCAATCCGCCAAACCAAAATGTTGAGACATCTTATGAGCCCAAGGCTCCTTTTCCTCAACGTCTCATAGAGTCCACAAATTTTGGGAAAAAAGGCAATAAAATTTAGGAAATGTTTGAAGTCTTTAAGCAAGTAAAGATCAACATTCCTCTCCTTGATGCCATTAACCAAATTCCACCTTATGAAAAATTTATTAAAGATTTGTGTACTCAAAAATGCATTTCTAAGAGCAATATTCCTAAAAAGGTTAGGCTAACTGAGCAAGCAAGTGCTATCATTTAGCATAATACACCTCCGAAGTTTAAGGATCCGGGTGCCCCAAAAATCTCATGTGTCATTGGAGACAATGAGATAGAAAAGGCCCTCCTTGACTTAGGATCAAGTGTAAATCTGATTCCTTACTTAGTATACTTGCAACTTGGCTTAGGAGAACTCAAATCCACTTCAGTTGTCTTGTAACTTATGGATAAATCTGTAAAGCAACCTCGTGGTATCATTGAAGATGTACTCATCAAGGTGAATAATTTCTACTTCCCGGTAGACTTTGTGGTTCTAGATACTGAACCATTCCATAATCCAATAAAATATATTCCTGTGATCCCTTGTTGGCCTTTCTTAGTTACGGGCTAATGCTTCAATTAATTGTCGAACTGGGGTGATGGATATTTCTTTTAGAAATATGAAGGTGAAGCTTAACATCTTTAGTGCTTTTCAATATCCTCAACAGGAATATGAGTGTTTCTCTCTTGACATTATTGATGAAATGGTTAAAGAATCTCTCCCATTTATTTTAAGTCAAGATCCTCTTAAAACTTGCTAGGCTCATTTTGACTTTAAAAATTTTGATATTGATCAATCCATTCGTGAAGTCAATTCTTTGCTTGAAGCCAATGTAGTCTCAGACTTTCCTTCTTGGAAAGTGCCAAAGGAACCTCTTCCATTAATTTCCATCACTCCTCCTATCCCTTCACTGAAATCTCCACCTTAACTTGAGTTAAAGCCGCTCCCGATTAATCTCAAGTATGTATTTCTTGGTGTAAACAAAACTCTTCCGGCCATTATTGCATCGGATCTTTCTCAAGACCAAGAAAATAGCCTTTTAGTGGTGCTACAAAAGCACAAAGAAACTATTGGCTGGTCGGTGGCTGATTTAAAAGGAATTGACCCTTCCATTTGGATGCACCGCATTCTTTTGGAGGAAGAAGCTAAACCTTCTCGAGAGGTGCAGCGTCAGTTGAATCTTAACATGAAGGAGGTTGTCATAAAAGAGGTAATCAAGCTATTAGATGCAAAGGATTGTCTACCCCATCTCGGATAACAAGTGGGTAAGCCCCACTCAAGTTGTTCTAAAGAAGTCCAGCCTTACCATTGTTGAAAATTCAATTGGAGAACTTGTGCCACAACGCACTACCACTGGTTAGCGTGTGTGCATAGATTACCAGAAACTAAACTGTGCAACTAGGAAAGATAATTTTCCCCTCCCATTCATTGATCAAATCCTAGAAAGGTTAGCTGGCCAAAGTTACTATTATTTTCTTGATGGTTATTCTGGCTATAACCAAGTCGATGTAGATCCTCAAGATCGAGAGAATACCATATTCACTTTCCCTTTTGGAACTTTCGCTTATCATCGCATGCCCTTTGGGTTATGTAATGCGCCGGCCACTTTTCAGAGATGCATGATGTCCATATTTTTGGATATGGTCGAAAAATTTCTTGAAGTATTCATGGATGGTTTTTCTGTCATTGGATCTTCTTTTGACTTTTGTCTCCATAATTTATCACTCGTACTTCAAAGATGCAAAGACACCAATCTGATCTTAAGTTGGGAAAAGAGTCACTTCATGGTACAAGAAGGGATTGTCTTGGGACACATTATCTCTAAAAGAGGGATTGAGGTTGATAAGGCAAAAGTTGAATTAATTCATAGCCTTCCTCCTCCCTCTTCGGTGAGACAAATTTGATCTTTTCTTGGCCATGCTGACTTTTATCGCCACTTCATCAAGGATTTTAGCAAGATTTCTCGGCCTTTATGCCATCTTCTTGAAAAGAATGCTAATTTCAACTTTAATGAAGTATGTTTGGAAGCTTTTAAGAAGCTCCATTCACTACTCTCTTCTACCCCAATCATGAAACCACCTAATTGGTCTCTTCCCTTTGAGATCATGTGTGATGCATCCGATTATGCATTAGGTGTTGTTTTGGGCCAGCGTGTTAATAAAACTCCTCATGCTATTTACTATGCTAGCAAGACTCTCTCAGATGCTCAAATGAATTATACAACAACTGAGAAAGAGTTGCTAGCAATTATCTATGCCTTTGATAAATTCCGTTCATATCTTCTTGGATCTAAGGTCATTGTCTACACGGATCATGCCGCGTAAAGACATTTACTTGCAAAGAAAGAGACCAAACCTCAACTCACTCATTGGATACTTTTACTTCAAGAGTTCAACATTGAGATTAAGGATAAGAAAGGAACTGATAATGTAGTCGCAATCATCTCTCTATGCTTCTTATTGAGAACACTTCTGATTTTTCTCCAATTCATGATTCCTTTCTGGATGAGCAACTATTCCAGATTTCTCATGTGTCGCCTCCTTGGTTTGCTAACATTATCAACTATCTTGCGGTTGGAAAAATTCCATCAAAATGGTCTAAGCAAGAGAAAGACCGGTTCTTCGCTCAAATCAAAAATTTCTTTTGGGAAGACCCGGAATTGTTCAAGTATTGTCCGGATTAAATAATCCGGAGATGTGTTCCTAAATTCGAAGTCCAAAATATCTTAAAATTTTGCCACACTCTTGAATGTGGAGGACACTTTAGTGCCAAAACAACTTCATCTAAAGTCCTTCAAAATGGATTTTATTGGCCTTCATTATTCAAAGATGCTTACAACTTTTGCAAGTCTTGTACGCAATGTCAAAAGCTTGGGGCAATGTCTAAAAGGGACATGTTGCTATTGAACTCCATTTTAATTATTGAAATCTTTGATGTTTGGGGAATAGATTTTATGGGACCATTTCCATCTTCATATGGTTATTTTTACATTCTCCTAGTGGTGGACTATGTATCTAAATGGATAGAGGCTGAGGCAACCATTAATAACCACACTGCTGTGGTTCAGTTCATTCAAAAGAACATATTCAGTCAGTTTGGTACACCTCGAGCACTCTTAAGTGATGGAGGGCCTCATTTCTGCAATCGTTATCTTCGATCTGTTCTCCTTAAGTACTCTGTTCATCATAAGGTTCCCACGCCTTACCATCCTCAATCGAGTGGTCAAGTGGAAATCTCAAATCGGGAAATCAAGCATATTCTTGAAAAGACGATTATACCGGACCACAAAGATTCGTCATTATGACTGAACAATGCACTTTGGGCCTACCGAACTATGTTTAAGATGCTAATTGGCATGTCACCATACCGGATTGTTTACGAGGCATGTCATCTTCCGGTTGAATTAGAGTATCTTGTCTTTTGGGCCATAAAGAGGTTTAATTTTAATCTTGATAAGGCTGGCTCTAACAGAAAATTGCAGCTTAATGAGCTAGCAGAAATCCAAAATGAGGCTTATGCAAATGCCAAAATTTATAAAGCAAAGACTAAAGCATTTTATAATAGACATATCATTAATAAGTATTTTGCTTTAGGTCAAAAAGTTTAGCTTTTCAATTCTCGATTGCAACTCTTCCCAAGGAAGTTTCGTTCATGGTGGTCACCGCAAGCACATAGCTTAGAAGGTGCATTAAAATGAGGGGCCAAGTTTTACATTTATAATTGCCACTACTACCTTTCACTAAAATATAGTTAGGGCGAGTAGGAATCGACCCAAGGGATTGGTGGGTCGTAATGGTTGTGGAAACAAGATTAGGGTTAGTAGGTCGAGTGATCAAAAGATTGGTTAGTGAATTATACTAATGTGTAATTTAAATTAAAGTAAACAATAAAATGCAATAGAAATAATAAAAGAGAGAGAGAGATCTTAGGGTTTAGAGGTCACCACTAAGCATAGCTTTTCTACAAACTTAATGAATGATTAATGAGGGGAAAACATGTGTTGTAATATTGGTGAGTGTGTGTATAGTTGTTTAAATAAGCATGGATGACCAATTAAACATATATTATCTAAGCAACAAAGTGAAAAGCACAATATATCAGACTAAGTCATTAATCCTTCCTTTAAACTCACAATCCAACACATCACAGGGTTAGAGACATATGTTACTTCCATTCAAAAGTATGGAACATCAAACAACAAGCATGGATTGTCCTCTCTTTTAACAACTAGGGCGACTACACTACAACTACACTACAACTAAGCTACTAACATGAAATTAAACTATTTAAACTAAAGGAAAGACATAATCCATCAAGAAATGAGCATGAACCATCAAATAAACCACAAGAGCATTCCATTAAGCACTATATCTTGACAATCTCTAGATCTATAGCATCAATACACATAGACAAGCATCAATAACACAAAAGCTAGAAATAAACACATGAACATCTATTCTAACATACATAGACATATGGATGGAATGAAATGGTCAATTGGAAGCATTAAACCACATAAATCATTGAATAAACAAGATCTATGTATATATAAATGTCAAAACATGTATTACAACACAAATCCCCTCAAAAATACATAAATCAAGATATAAAAAGCATGCTTAGGGCAAACTCTAGCCCCAAAAGGATGTCTAGCCACTCATGGATGTGCTCTTCCAACCCTCAAGGGCTAACTCCATGAAAGAAATTGCTCCTCTTCTTAGTCGATGGAAGAACTCCAAGCTTGTTTCTCTAGCCTCCTCTCTTCTTTTTTCCTCACTAAGAATATGATATGGAAATTGTGTCAAAAGTCATTTTGTAAAAGTGGCTCATATTCCTTATATAGGTAGGTCAAATGTCACCCCCAATGACCTGGGCTCGTACACCAATATTCCTCCCAATGATTGGATATGAGACAACTTTTAATGAACTGGAAATTGAATTTTCTCATACTTGGGGAAGTTCGATCGATCAAACCTTGGCTTTGATCGATCGAACTTGGCTGAGATCTTTCGAACTAAGGCTGGATCAATCCTCTATGGCGGTGGCTTTTTGGATGAGGACAAATCTGAGATATTTTGGAGATATTTTTGGGAAAGAGACAAAACTGGTAGGTGTGGTGGTACAACTGGATAAGATGGAATCTTTTCGATCGATCGAAAGAAAGTTGGATCAATCAAACTTTGTGGGATCTTTGGATAAGGACAAAATAGCTTGGATCCATCTTGAAGTGCTGAAATCGATCAATGTTACTTCGATCGAAGAGATTCCCTGATCGATCGAACTTGCTGAATTTCCACCCTTTGTTTCCTTTTGCTCCCACTTTACTCCTTTCTTTGATTCATCTCAAGATTGCTTTAATTCTGCTTTTATTTAGCTGAGTTAGCTTGTTTTGGGGATAAGTACCTGAAAACGGAAATAACACGAAATCAATTTAAAGCAAGAAAATAAGATAGGTAAAGGTTCTAGAATACCTAAACTTAAGGGGTTTAAATGCGCACTTTTCAGCGCATTTAAATCTAACATGGAAAGCAGTGACACATATATATACAGAGCTTTAAAGCTTCATCAATGGCTATAATCATCATCACCATCATAAATCTAACATGGAAAGCAGTGATTCATCAATATAAAGCTTGAAATCAAAAGAGGGATCTCGGATCTTTACCTAAACCGAGAGATGAGATGAGATGAAGATGAAATTGGAGATCCGAGATGAGGGAGAGAGATTCGGGATGAGATGCAGTCGCCGGAGGGTTCGCCGGAGTTAGAAGAGAAGGGTTTGCAGCGATGATGGACTCTAGGGTTTGAAGATCGAGTTCTTTGAAATCAATCGAATGACCCTAGGTTCGATTTTTAAAAACATTCCCTTTTTAGTTTGATCGATCAAACTAAATCCTTAAATCGATGGAATTGGAATCGATCTCTCCTCTTAAATGACAAAAATTATTTTTGAAACTTTTGGATTTTTCTAAAAAAAATAATTAAAAATTAAAACTATTTTTGAATTTTGGAAAATTAAAATTTTAAAATCAAAATTTTAAAATTTAGAAATTAAAAATCAAAAATGTTTTTCAATTTTGTTTGGAAAATGAATAAAATAAAAATAAAAATAAACAGAAAATTAAAAATGGAAAATTGAAAATTTGTAAGTTTTTCAAAAATAAAATAAACAAAATTATTTTTGTATTTTTGACAATTTCTTCATTTTTTTTTTTTTTTTTTTTTTTTGAATAAACAAAAGTCAAAGTCAAAGTCAAAATGGTGAATCAAAGAACAGAGATCGATCTCCACAAGATCGATCTCAGAAAGACTCAGATCAATCGAACATGCAAAATCTTGCAAAACATATTCGAACGATGGGACAGAGAGGCCTTTGGATGCAGGTGGATGTAGGTTCAAAATTTTTCTAAGTGTGGAGATTGCAGATCGATCCAAGATGAAATTGGATCGATCTGAGAACTGAAGATCGATCTGACAGAGAGCTAAAATATGCAGGTTTTCTTCGCTCGATTGGACAAAAAGGTGATTGGATGTAGGTTGGAAGTTCGATCGATCGAACCTCCTTGGAGATCGATCAAACTGGAACAAAATGTCCATTTTCAACATGAAAGTGCATGCAATCCTAATCACAAGTCCCAGCAATGCATATGAACCCAAAGCAAGTATCTAGACTTTGCAAGAAATGAAATTCAAAATAAAAATGAGGGAGGAATAGGGTTGTGAAACCCTACGAAATGCACTAGTCTTTAACGTCTCTAGCAAGACGTTGGGCTCTTTTAGCCCAGATCAAACATCTTGTAGTGCATCCCCTCCTTGACGGGATGATAAGTACTTTGAACTCCACCCAACAAACGGTTCCCTAAAGAAGTGGTTGGATTAAGCTTAAAGGAACTTGTTGGCCCTTTTTCAATGCAATCTTTGGGCTTCCATGCCCTTTCAAAACAAGACTTTGAAATTACGTTCTTTTGTTTCAAGGTTAAAGATAAACTTTTTGAAATTTTGGTTTCACACAAAAACTCTATTTCTTCACATTCATGGTCATGACATTTCTCTACAACATTCACTTCTTCATGCTTGTCAAATGAATTGGGGGTTGGATTGAAAATATTCAACTTCACCTTCATGTGGCCAAATGAAATTTTCATTATCCCCGTCCTACAATTAATGTTGGTATTTGAGGTTACCAAGAAGGGACAACTAAGGATAACGGGAATTTGGCTCTTAGGATTTGGAACTGGTTCCGTGTCAATGACAACGAAATCAACAGGAAAGAAGAATTTATCAATCTTGATCAATACGTCCTCAATGATACCCTTAGGCTTTTTGATGGATCGGTCGGCAAGTTGCAAAACCACCGACGTCGGTTTCAAGTCTCCTAAGCCTAATTTGACATACACCGAGTATGGAAGAAGGGTAACGCTTGCTCCTAAATCAAGGAGAGCCCAATTAATGATATGATCACCAATGATGCATGAAGTGGTAGGTGAACTAGTCCTTAAACTTTGGGAGAGTGTTATGTTACAAAATCGAGCTTACTTGCTCGGTTAAGACCACTTTTCTAGGTGCTTGGCTTTTGTTCTTCCTCTTTTGGGTGCAAAGATCTTTCAAGAACTTGGCATAAACCAAAATTTGCTTAATTACATCCAAACGCGGAAGATTAACTTTCACTTGCCTAAACATATCTATAATTTCATTAGTCTTGGCCTTTTGCTTGTCAATAGAAATGGATCCTTTTAAGGCATCCGAAAATGGAGCCTTTGGTTCAAAAACCTTTTCAGAATTTTTCCTTGCAGTTTCTTCAACACAAGAAGTTTTGAAATCATTTTGCAAATCACTTTTCTTCAAATCATTTTTCATCATTTTCTCATTTAAATGATTATGCATATGCAATGAAGGAGGAATAGGATGTGAAATCGGACAGGTGTCAACTTGTGGTTGCACCGGTTCACTCTCTTCATTGGACATACTCACTTAGTTGTCCACAATCTTCCCACTTCTCAAGGTCATCACCGCATTGACATGCTTTATTGTGTGACCTTCCGATGAGGAATGAGTCTCCACAATGCATTGCTGCTTTGGTGGGGCATTCAAAGGCATTTTTCCCTTTTCTCTCGCATTTAAAGTACTAGCTGTTTGCCCTACTTGGGTTTCTAGCTTTGCAATGGATTGAGAGTGAGAATAAAACAATTGTGTGTTCGCCTCTAGAGTGCCTAAAGCGGTTAAAACTTTCTCCTCAAAAGCGGGACTCCTAACATTTCCTTGAGAATATGATTGATTGGGAAAATGAGAATTTGAGAATTGGTTTCCTTGTGATTGATATGGTTTATATCCTTGGGATCCTTGGCCTTGCATTGGAGGTGGGATGTACTTCCCTTGAAAACCACCTTGGGAAGGGTTTAAGCCCTCCCCTTGGCTTTTCCAAGAGAAGTTCGGGTGATTCCTCCAACTAGAATTATAGTGATTGCCATAAGGATTGTTCCCTTGATTAACAAATGTTGCATTGACTTGTTCATGGTGCTCACTTTGCACATGTCCATGGGGACAATGGGAAGTAGAATGTAAAACACTTGAACAAGTCATACATGTCTCATTAGATGCATGATGAGAATGGTTGGGGAAGGAAGATACTTGATTTGCCGAGTTTTGGTTGATCATGAATTGATCAAACCTTTGAGATAATGATTTCATCTTGGCGGCAATTTCATTAGAGTGGTCAACTTGATGTAAGTCGACACTCTTCCTTTCACTAGAATTTCTACTATTCTTCGAAGATAAAGTTCAATGCAAAGAATTTTCACTCATGCTCTCATAAAGACGCCACACATCATCATCATACCTATCAATGTAAGAGCCACCCATGGAAGCATCAACCATGCCTTTATAATTGTCCAATAGACTTTCAAAGAAATATTGAACTAATTACCATTTGGGCATGTCATGATGTGGACACTTCCTAAGCAATTCATTGAATCATTCCCATGCCTCATGAAATGTTTCCCCATCCCCATGTGAAAATTCCCTAATTAAAGTTCTCATGGCATTGGTCTTAGAAACCGGATAGTACTTCTTCAAGAACTCTTGTTGTATTTCTGCCCAAAAAGTTATTGAAAAAGGCCTAAGATTGTTGAACCAATATTTTGCCTTGTCTTTGAGGGTGAATGGAAAAAGTTTAAGCCTAAAGACCTTTTCCGGCATGTCCGTGTATCTCACGGTGGAACATACTTCAAGAAACACATCCAAATGCTTGTAAGGTTCTTTACTTGGAAGTCCATGAAAATTAGGAAGCATTTGAATGGTTTGTAGTTTGATTTTTGTGACGACCCTGGTTTTTAGGCCACCATGTCCTGTGATAAACCGAAGATTGACCCGATAACGGGTTCGATATGCGGAAGCGAAAACAGAAAACAAGACTCTAAGAAGTCAAAGTGACCTTCCATGAGGTCGTGGAACTCAATGAGAACTGATGCGGGAGCAAAAGATCAAAAATATGACAAATAAGCCCCCAGGGGCAAAATAGTCATTTCTAAAAAATGTGGATTCTGGTGCCACCGAGCACACTGCTGGAAAGACAACAAAAAATAATCAAGATGGACTCAAGAATCGCATGATTCGGAGTCCGGATGAAGGAGAAACAGCCTAATGAAGAAAAACGAGCACTTAAAGCTAAAAGGGTAAACTGGTAATTATCTAGGAAGATCCGAGTGTAACTAAGCACACTGTTGGAAAGACAGTGAAAAATTAGTCAAGTTCAAAAAAAAGTTCACTCGATTTGGAGTTCAGACGAGGGAGAAACGAGGGTTTGAAGTTGAGACGTCGCGGCGGCCCGACAAAGGCCATGGCACACTTGGCGCCCATGCACGAGCCCACCGGCGCCCATGCCGGCGCCCAATGGCATGCACCAGTTGACAGCAAGAAAAAAAAAATTTGAGGTTCTAGAATTGAGGCTTGAAACGAAGGCCGAAACGAATTTTTCTGGAAAAACACAAAGAAGAAACCCCCCCTAAAATCGAGTTTTCTACCCGACTAAATGGACGGAATTGAAAAAAAAATCAATTTGAAATTCCCAAAATGCTCCTAGAACAGAACTGAACAAGAGGGTTAAAAGTTGCTACAGTGACTGTCTGCAACTGAGAGCAAAAACGGGCTCGAAGATGAATTTTTCTGAAAAAACACAAAGAAGAAAACCCCCTCAAAATTGAATTTTCTATGTAACTCACGAGAGAATTCAAAAAAAAAATGCAATGTAAAATACCCGAAATGCCCCTCCATGAAATCTAGTCATGGAGGTCCAAAAAGCTGCTAAAAAAAAACAGAAAGCTGAACTTTGCGATCGATTTCCGGCACCAAGACGACATTTTCTGGAAAAACACAAAAAAGAAACCCCTCCCTAAAATCACATTTTCTAAGCGACCATATTGAAAGAATAAAATAAAATTGATTTGAAAGGTCTAGAATGCCCCTAGAACAGATTATGCAACAATAATGCAAAATGAGTTCATAGGAGGCTCATTTCACCAACGAAGAGGGTTTGCCCAGAAACGACCATGCATGCAAACATAACTTACTTATTTGGAAGCACTACAATGGTCCATGGCTTAAAAATACCGCCGATGCAAAATCCGACCCCCCAACGGCCAAAAAGGCGAAAATGGACTTGAAATGAAAAATATGGAAACCAAAATTAGGAAATGGTTTCAAATGACCATTTGGCCCTTGGCCACACTTCATACAAGATAAATGAGACTTAGTGGAGGTGCCGGAACACACTTTGCACCACCCGATTTGAAAATGAACCCTTAAAGGCTCGGATTCTACTATTTTAGCCCAAAATGCAATATGTGAACTAAAATGCAAAAAATGAACACTAAATGGTGTTTAGCCCTTGGCCACACCTCATACATGATTATAGAATCCCTATGAAAAAAGAAAGAGTGGAATTCCCATGTCCAATGCAAAAGTTATGAAGAAAAGACTTGTGAATTTTCAATGTTTTCATAATAACTTTAAAAGTAAAGTGCATAGAATACATAATACATGTTATTGGCCTCCGGCCTCATTTTATACATGTTGAATACAATGAAAAGAGTGTACTTATGCACACTTTACATACATAGAATCAAAGAATACAAGTTTTGTAATGAGAAGCTACAAATCATCAAAGGCAATGAAACCTTCAAGTCTTAAGTCATGTACCTGAAATATGCCCCAGTAACGTAGGGGTGAGCAACATAAAGCTACTCGTAGGAGATGAGCTTGCATCGACCTAACATTTTACAATTTTATCACCTTAAGGTGAAACATATCAGAGGGGCTCATGCCACCTAACGTCTATGTCACAATGAGACTCAAGGAGCATCCTAAGCTACCCTAGAGTAATAATCAACAAGAATCATGATACTTAAACACGTATGAAACGAATCAAGATTTGGATAATTCAAAGAACATGACAAGAAGGATGCTTGAATACAAGTTAACAAGAGTTACATTATCAATGCAATTAGGCAAAGTTTGGAATAATCCATACAACACGACAAGGAGTTACTAGAATACAAGTTCACATTGTCAAGGCACTTTACATGATTGGAACATACTATTTAACACGACAAGAAGTATATTCGGATATAAGTTAGCAAGAATTACATTATAAATGCAATTGGCATGATTGGAGTATTCTAATTAACACGAAAAGTTTAAATCTTCGAGGAATAGCAACTTGAAATTTAAAGAGTGAAATCAAACAATGTGGAACTTGGATATCGCCCGGATTAAAACCGTACTCTTGGGATCACTTTAGGGTTACTAACCCAAGGGTACCTTCCCCTATTCTTAGGATCACTTTAGGGATTATCAACCCAAGGGTACCTTCCCCTATTCTTGGGATCACTTTAGGGATTATCAACCCAAGGGTACCTTCCCCTATTCTTGATTGATATCCCAAGTTCCAAAATCAACAAGTTGTGTAAGTCAAGATTGTATCAAATACAATAAATACATTAACCACGTTTCATGCACAACCAAGATTTTGGAACACGCAAGTCATGCCCCTAGTTCATCAACTATCATGGCATGTGAGATGACAAGAAATCATAGTATGCAACTATATAGACAACATCCAAGATATATAGCACATGGAGTTCATTGAAGTAAATATACCACAAGTATAAGATACATAATTCAATTACTTTCTAAGCAACATATGAGTAATTAAATCATTCCAAGACAAGTGTGCATGTTCATTAAGTACATTAATGAAACCTAGATACAAGGGGTCATGATTAAACCGATGAAAGCATCAAAAGGAAAATTTAATCAACCTAAGGGATTAAATTATCATGATTATAAGGCAAGTCCAAATGTTCTATGAACAAGGTGTGTCAAGGATCATATCAAGATCAAGTTCAATGTCAAGTTACAAGTCCATTTCATGCAAGACATAACCATGTGAATTAAGTTCCATACAAGGGAAGTAAATGAATATAAGTTTCAAACTTATCCGATTATTCTCAATTTGATACAGGTAAAGGAATTTGTCATGAAAAGCATGAATTCCAAGTTAGAAACTTAATCAAGACCAATGAGCTATTGAATGGATTTTAATTATTACACTTAATTAAAATCTCTAAGTTTTGAAATTCATCCAAATGATCACAAATTTAAATATGTTATACAACAACCATGACATGATTTAAAAACACGACACAAGTGAATTCCATCCAATGAATAGCCATGAGCATTAAACTTTAATACTAGAAAAATAATAAATGATAGATTTCAAAACCTAGCCAAATATTCTAGATTTAATATATGTGAAACCATATAGCATGCATATCAAGAATGTCAAGTCAGAATTCCAATGGAGTGAATAGTACACCCGGAATAAATTAATTAAATATTACTAGATTTCAAAACAACTCCGATTACTCTCAAACTTACCTATGTTGAAGAGTGAATTAAAGCCTAAGATAATATGCTAACACACATTGTTTTCAAGCTAGTTAAGGCCATGTGAATTAAATATTTATTCAAGATAAATATTAAATAAAATCTTTAATACTTGTTCAAATTCTCTCAATTTAATATATGTCAATGACCATATTATAGAGTACTATATGACCATGCTACATGTTTAAAACAAGCCATGAGCAATCGGGAAAATCAAATCCAATACAAGAAAAATAAATAATAAAATCTCTAGATTTCATATTTAAGCATGTAAACAAGTTGTATAAGCATCAATAGTATGTTATATAACAAGAATTAAACCTATAACACCCCCTACCTCAATTTGAGATGAAAACCTCAAAGGCCCACCGAAAAAAAAGTGTTCTGAATCCGCCGAAACCGAAGGGTTTTGTCGGGGACAACACGATCTACATGAATCCAAAGGAAGCCCCATGAAAATCACAACTTGACCTCAAACCCAAACTCAAGAAATGGTCCAAAATGAGTTCTAATAAGGGGGAATGGTAGAACACGTCGAGAGGAACAAAAACCGTGAAGGCCGAAGACTTTTTACTTAGGAAAAGTAAATCAAAGGAGGAGAGAGAAGATGGAAGCTCCATGGGCATCCATGGCTGCTTCAGGTCGTGCAAGGAGAGTAGGGAAGATGAAAAATAAAATATTTCACCCCCCTTTTATAGAAATCTCAAAAAGTGCCCCGAACGGGCCCCGCTGGGTCCTGAAAAGTGGAATTTGAGAAAACGCTCTCAAATGGCAAAACTCTATGAACAAAAAAGATTCAAAATAAGAAAATATGAACAACGGAAGAAACGGCGTCAAAAACCGAGTCCTGAGCAGAAAGTTATGCCCCGAACAAGTTCGGCGGCAAGTAGGTCCAGAAACTCTGAAACTGGAGAAAAACGACCAGAAAGAAATTCTATGAATTTACGAGTCAACGAAAAGTGAAAATGAATCCCGTACGAGGATCCAAGCTCCAGACGAGATATTTTGAAATAACTTTCGTTAATTGCACAATGGCCCCTACAAAAAGGGTTAACTACTAAATTGCCCCATAATGAAAATATCTTCCAAAAGATATTTTCTTAGATACCCCTGAAATAAAATATCTTCAAAAGATATTTATGAAAAACACCCTAAGAAAAAAAAAAGATTCTGAAGAATTGTGCATCCACGTCCCTATGGACACCGGGAGCAACCAGAGTACTTTCTTACAAAAGTGAAGATACGTATTTCAAGGAAACCACTCAAGATGAAGGCACGTGAAGTCAAAAACCAACTCCGAGCATGAGAAGTGAGGTTGTGCCAACAATGTGACAAACAGGGAAAAGACGGAATAGGGAAAAAGACAAAACAGGGAAAAAGACGAAAGGCGCATAGTGTCCGAAAAGTGAAAATGCGAAAATGACTCAGTCCTCAAAGGAAGTTATCAATTCACATGAAAGAGTCTCAGAAAAAAATTCCGAGTACTCGAGATGACACTAAGCGACACGAAATAGAGCTCAGAAAAGAAAATTTAATTTAAAAAAATTCATTCGTAAAATTTCAAGAAAAAGGAAAGGGAGGCAATTGACTGGGTCATTACAATTTCATAGTGGTGTGCTCTAAATGGTGGCAATTGATTGCCTGTGGGTGCATTATATTCATTAGGCACATAGTGATCTCTTAAAACAAGGGGAGGATTAGCAATTGGTGGTGCAACATAAGCACCTTGATTGCCTTGGACTATGGGAGGTTGTGGAGCATACATGGGCCTTGGCATTCCCAATGGAACTTGGCCTTGTTGTTGTGGTTGGTGAATGAATGGCCTTGGCATGCCTAATGGTACTTGCATGTTTTCATGATGCACATTGGGATGGAGGATACCTTGTTGGTCTATGTGACCAAGGTCCTCCACACGGTCTTCATGATGTACTTCCATTGTAGAAGTAGAATGATCAAAATTACCCCTTCCCCTAGGTGTACGAACAATAGCTTCAAGATTCAAATCAAGAGGGACAAGAGTAGGATTTAATGACCTACGACCATGCATGCACAATAAGACACAACAAGAAACAAGCAATGAACAAACATTTCACCTTCACAACAAATCAATCAACAACAAACTTCCTCCACATACAATGATCCCATACTCCCATGCTTTCAACAATATGCAAAGAACAATAAAATGCCTCCACGCGGGCTCACGATTTATCTAAGAATTGAAATACAAGCACGGGCCGACGATTTAACTAGAAGTTGAGTTAAGAAAGAGCTCACAAAGGGTCCTTTAGCACTTCAATTCATTTTCTATTTTTAGCTTTGCAAATTTTTTTATTTTTAGCTTTTTCCTTGCTTTGCTTACCTCATTTGCTTGGAATGCTCCTTTGCTTGCCTTCTTAGCTCAATGTACCTAGTTAAACAAGAACCAACACAATAAGTAACCAAAATGAAAATAAAAAAATGAAAGTAAAAATACGATAAAAAAAAAGTACTTATTCCTAATTGATTCCACAAATACGACGTTGCCTTCAATCAATCCCTGGCAACGGCGCCAAAAACTATGGTGGTCGTCGCAAGCACATAGCTTAGAAGGTGCATTAAGGTGAGGGGTCAAGTTTTACATTTATAATTACCACTACTACCTTTCACTAAAATATAGTTAGGGTGAGTAGGGATCGTCCCAAGGGATTGGTGGGTCGTATTGGTTGTGAAAACAAGATTAAGGTTAGTAGGTCAAGTGATCAAAAAATTGGTTGGTGATTGAATTATACTAATGTGCAATTTAAATTAAAGTACACAATAAAATGCAATAGAGAGAATAAAAGAAAGAGAGAGAGATCTTGGGGTTTAGAGGTCACCACTAAGCATAACTTTTCTACAAACTTAATGAATGATTAATGAGGGGAAAACATGTGTTGCAATATTGGTGACTGTGTGTGGTTGTTTAAATAAGCATGGATGACCAATTAAGCATATATTGTCTAAGCAATAAAGTGAAAAGCACAATATATCAAACTAAATCATTAATCATTCCTTTAAGCTCACAATCCAACACATCACAAGGTTAGAGACATATGCTACTTCCATTCAAAAGTATGGAACATCAAACAATAAGCATGGATTGTCTTCTCATTTAACAACTAGGGCAACTACACTACAACTACACTACAACTAAGCTACTAACATGAAACTAAACTATTTAAACTAAAGGAAAGGCACAATCCATCAAGAAATGAGCATGAACTATCAAATAAACCACAAGAGCATTCCATTAAGCACTATGTCTTGACAATCTCTAGATCTATAGCATCAATACACATAAACATGTATTAATAACATAAAAGATAGAAATAAACACATGAACATCTATTCTAGCATACATAGACATATGGATGAATGAAATGGTCAATTGGAAGCATTAAACCACACAAATCATTGAATAAACAAGATCTATGTATATATAAATATCAAAACATGTATTACAACACAAACCCCCTCAAAAATACATAAATCAAGATATAGAAAGCATGCTTAGGGCTAACTCTAGCCCCAAGAGAATGTCTAGCCACTCATGGATGTGCTCCTCTAACCCTCAAGGGCTAACTCCGTGGAAGAAATTGCTCCTCTTCTTGGTCGATGGAAGAACTCCAAGCTTGTGTCTCTAGCCTCCTCTCTTCTTTTCTTCCTCACTAATAATATGATGTGGAAATTGTGTCAAAAGTCTTTTTGTAAAAGTGGCTTATATTCCTTATATAGGTAGGTCAAATGTCACCCCCAATGACCTGGGCTCGTACACCAATATTCCTCCCAATGATTGGATTTGAGACAACTTTTAATGAGCTGGAAATTGAATTTTCTCGCACTTGGGGAAGTTCGATCGATCGAACCTTGGCTTTGATCGATCAAACTTGGCTAAGATCTATCGAACTAAGGCTGGATCGATCCTCTATGGCGGCAGCTTTTTGGATAAGGACAAATCTGAGATATTTTGGAGATATTTTTGGGAAAGAGACAAAAGTGGTAGGTGTGGTGGTACAACTAGATAAGATGGAATCTTTTCGATCGATCGAAAGAGAGTTGGATTGGTGTCATATGCCCAGGTTCGGGCCCGTCCATCCCCATTATATTCCCTGACTGAAATTGGTGTTGAGATATGAGGCCATTGACAGCATCCTCAGATTTATAGTTTAAAGTGGGTCCCGAAGGGGCCCTACCTAGGAGAGTTCTTGGTGCCAACCAAAAAAAAAAAAATTGTTTCTCAAAGTTGTAGAAGAATAGAAGAACATTATGGTTCGCGAGAGTTTAACTTGTCTGTCAATAAGCCAATATAAAATAACTTAGTCCCTATAATATTTATAGTTACTTTGTAAAACTGTAATAACCGAACGGGCATTTGGTCTAGTGGTATGATTCTTGCTTTGGGTGCGAGAGGTCCCGAGTTTGATTCTCGGAATGCCCCTTTTGATTTACTTTTTTATTCTTTTAGTAGCGTCCCTTCATTAACAGTGAGTCATCAATTTTTTGTTCTTGCAATATTTATTAAACCACCCACAACCAACACCCCCCGCCCCCCGCGGCGATATTTTTTATCAACATCATCCTTACTTTTGTCCAATAAAAATTTGCATCCCTCCATAATTCTCCTTTTCTACTATTTTCTCTTATACATCATACATTCTATTAAATTTAATTATCTATAATCATTACATATTAATTTTGGTCGACTTCTTTGTACCTAAGCTCTATACAAATTACTCCCTCTCCCCTCACTAGTGCATCTAGAGGTCGACATTGAATATTCCCATATTACATAAGTCTACTATCTCATATTTTGTCACTAATAGGCAGAGTGTATAGTCTCTCCCTAATCAATTAATTATTAATCTTATTTTTACTAATTATTCTTAACATCTATCTTAACCAATGGCGGAGGCACATCGGGACTAGTGGGGCTACTGCCCACATTGGACTCTTCATTAGGCTCCATTTGTTTGGATGTAAAATTTTTTATTATTTTTTGGTATTTGGTTGTCGTAAAATATTTATGAAATAAAAAATATTAAAATTTAACAAAAATAACTTATTTATCAATTTTCGGCAAATTATTTTACATAATTTGTCCGATGGATTCGACCTCAACCTCGACGTAGACCTTTGCCAAATACCGACAAAAAAAAAAATAAAATAATATTTTACCTAGTATTTTACATCGAAACAAACAGAGCCTTAATGTAATTTTTTATACACATTTTTGAATAATTATAGTTGTGCCCCCCCTCTAAACTCCTTAAAATTTCATAAAAGTCCTTAAGAAAAAATTTTAAAATTCAAAAAGACCCCTCCTTTCTATTTCAGTGGTCCAACAAGTTTCTCAAAATTCAAAAAACACCCATGTCTTTTCTCCAGTGGTACAACAAAATTTTAATGAATAAATTTTTTGAAAAGGCACCTTATTTCAAAATTTGTTATTACATTTTTGTTAATGGTTGTCCACCCTAAAATAAAATTTTGACTCACCATTGATCTGTTCACATTTTCACAAATGAATACATTCTACGTGTTTCCTTTTTAGTGTCCTACATTCGGTACCATATAACATAGTCGATTTTATCATTGAGCTTTGGCATCGCTAATCGGTGATGCTCAATTGGGAGCTATATACAAGTAGAATTGAGCTTTGCCTCATTATTTATAAGGTACATTAAGATCTTCAACATAGAATTTGCACTTGTTCTAATGAACAAACAAGTTATTTCAATGATTCTTTAAATGGGTTGAGTTTGTTCAATTCAGTCAGATGATTTCCCAAATTGATGAAGTGTTGATCAATAATAGTTAATAATTTACATATTCAAATTATCAACATTAGTTGAATATATAAGTTATTGAAATGTTATACGAGTCCAATTACCATTAGCATCAACAAGGTGTGCCTCAATTATATTCAACCAATCTCATTTTAAGTTTTTTTTTTTTTTTCCCTAATATTTTCGAATTTGTACCAATGCATGTTATTGTCATCTGATTCTTGTTTTGGTAAGATCTTTTGGCAGATGGAGATCTTGAGAGAGAGGAATCATGAGTTGAGAAGGAAATTCAGACTATTGTAAGGAGGAAATCGTAAATTTGCCGTTCGATTAACAAAATGAAAACGGCTGCATTTTTAGTGTAACTTTAAAAATTGAAGATGTATAATATCTCTAACTGTTGGATGTTCTACT
This sequence comes from Cornus florida, assembly GCF_030987335.1. Lineage (NCBI taxonomy): Eukaryota > Viridiplantae > Streptophyta > Magnoliopsida > Cornales > Cornaceae > Cornus > Cornus florida. Next base: position 50,132,612 of record NW_026775574.1, on the reverse strand, counting down.
CGGGAGAATGTCTTTTAACCAAGTGGAACCGGATCTTTGGTATTATGTTGATGGAAACATTTACGAAAAAGATACCCACTGATGAAACATGTCCGAGGAGGATATGAGCTTTTAGAGTTGGGTAAAAGAGTTACTATTTCATACAATAACTCAGGTTATAGATCTGAACTTGCCAAGGCAAAAGGACTCTTCATTACTGTAGAGCATGGTTTATCATATCGCCCAATACACAACGTATCAATTCCAATTCGTAACCCTTTTTTAAAAATCCGATACCGCTACACACCCCATACCTCCATGAACCAAACGGTTCGGTTGGTTTACACTGATATTCACATGAATCCGTTATATCACAACTGCAAACACTTATATTTGTTTGAGTCCATTACACCACAATCGCGACGATACCACAACTGCAAACCATGCTGTAAAGGTTCAGTTTGTTTCATTTATCATGAAATTAGCTCTGAATTGCTATGCAGAATCACCCCAGGAGAGGATCAACACTAAAGATGCTCTAGTAGCACTCAAGAAGATCAAACTTCAATTACTCGCAGAATGCAAGTGAATTGAAAGATGAAAGTAACTATTTACGCTAATTCTGTTTTTGACATTCCAAGTTACAGAGAGCATGTTTATTTTAATTTTCACAAGACATTCAAATCCAAATGGTCCTTCAATAATTTAGAATATTAAATATTATGCAGGTGCGCAATTGAAGACGGTAAGTAGACGCACCGAATGAGGGTTTAAGACAGACAGACAAAAAAATATGAGGGTATATATTACTTGGCAAACACATACAAGAGTAGGATCCATTTGGGATTCGGCAGTGTACCGGTTATTTTTCTCAGAAATGTACTACTAATGTTGTGACATGCGCCTGGGAAGCTAAAAGCTTTGATAAGTTTGTAATAGCTTATAAGAACTCGCCATACCAAGTATAATGAATCATACATTACAAAGACAGCAGATATGTGAAGTGAAAACAAAAACACATTCAATTCCCTCCCAAGGAAAAGCAAATGTATCCGTTACAACAGGCACGATATATCTGAGCAGCTGAGCCACAACTTGCTGTCCAGAATCCTGCTGGGGACGAGCGAACAAGTCCTGCTGGGGACGAGCGAACAAGGCATCTCTGCATTCATTCTCAAGCATCAACATTAACCCACATTGGGTTAGTATTACTATAGAGTACATCCAGTACTTCTAAAAAGAAGTTCGCGAAAGAAGGCACTGAGAAGCCCCACCAGTGTAGTGCCAATGCCATAGCTTCCTTGTACAGTTTTTGTGAATACCATTTTCTCAGCTAGATGCCATGCATAACAATGTCAGAACCAAAAAGAAACAAGCAAATCTCGCTACAGTTTAACATGCAAGTAGTTATCCTGACATCAATTTCCATCACAATTACTGGATAATTTGACTTGTTCACTCAACTGAATTCTTCAAATACCATCGCAGGATTTGTTTTCCCAACAGCAAATGCACTGCTGCAGGACTTCCCGTACTATTTATACTAAAATTCCATTCAAACATGCACTAAAGTAGTACAGTATCTGTTAAACTACTTGTTCCCTTAACCCAATAAACATAAAAGCTACCCGTTAATTTGTAACATAATTCATATATTGAAGGTATGGAAAAATGGTTCTTACCAACAATGACGGAACCTAATAGAATAGAAAAGACACTAAAAATCCAGTCCAGAATTTCATTCAATCACAGCAACTCCTCCAACAGCCTTTATCTTCTCTATTATCTCGTTCGCCTCTTCTTTGCTGACTCCTTGTTTGAGCACAACAGGTGCCTTCTCAACCAGATCTTTGGCTTCCTTCAATCCCAGATTTGTAAAAGTTCTAACCTCTTTGATTACCTTGATTTTTGCAGCAGCATCAAATTTTTCTAACTTAACATCAAATGCGGTTTTCTCTACCTTCTCCTCGGCCTTTTTAGATCCAGCAGCCTGCCCAGCTTCGGCACCCAGGTCCACGCCTTCTACTGAAATTGGTTGCAGCTTGGGATGCCTAATTCTATCTCTCAGAGAGGGACCAATTTGAGCACGTTCTTCAGGGGGTAGGGCAGCAATTCGTTCAGCAAGCTGAATGATTTTATCAGAAGGTGGAGGTTTAGGGCCATAGGGATCATAAAAGGGTGGATATTTGTACCTTTGGGGTTTGGAATTGGGATCTCTGGGAACAAAGTCAGGTTGGAATGACCGAAATTGCAAAGGCCCATTTATTTCACGAAGGTTAGGGCGTCCATGAACAGTTTTGAGAAGTGAAATTAGCTTCATGGTGCTGTTAATTAGTGAAAACAGTAACTCATGAGATGAAGACGGCTAGAATGAAGGTGACTGCTTTAGCCAATGTATCTGCAGCATTGTTTAACTAAAAGGGCGACAGCTTCATTTTGTGATGATGGTATGACAGGAATATCACCTGGAAAAGGGAATTAAAAAGCATAAGCCAGATGACCTAAAAGGGGAATGAAAAGAAAAAATTAATAAATTAAATAAATAAAAACCCAAAACTCAATAGATGAGAAGACATAGGCGGCCAAAAAGAGTGAAAAAAATAGGTTACTTGCCATTAATATGGCAATTATCATAATAAGATACTTTGGTTTTCCAGAAACCAATAGAAACCATAAAGATTGTAACCAAAGCACAGAAATTTAAGCAAGTAAAAAGTGCCTTCGGAATAAACTAATATACGCTGAACGTACATAAACTTTTATATACACACATACACAGACATACATACACATAAACAGAATTCCAAACTTCAATTTCTCCAAGCAGAATTGAATCGTTTGACAACTTATAGAATTCAGTACAACAACCACTAGCTAACATAGTTTTGACATTTCAATCAAAAGACAACAGTTATCCAGAACAACAGAGATGGTAAACTTATTGGAAGTATATACCCCTACTCGTCATCAATTGGAATAGTAGTATATACTTAATTCTATCAAATAAAGGTTGGTCGGAATCTTGGCCGGACCACAGCTAAGAGCACCGGTAGCACCATTATGCAACATACAGATCTCACATGTGAGGAGTCACATGGGAAACACCAGACAATAAAATTCAATCCAAATGCCTTATAGATTAGGATACACATGTAGATCAAATTACTCAAGCAGATAAAAGTAGACCCAAGAAAAAATCACAATGTAGCAAAACTCATATGAAAAGATGAATACACATTAACTAGGAAAAAGAAAAAAGAGAAGATGATTACACATTTATCTACAGGTATCCAGATCTCAAGTCAGTTTTTACATGTTTGCATCAACATGGTCCCATCAAATCATTCATAATTGTAGTACATCTGACCCTCCCCAGACCCTGTAATGGCAGGACCCTCATGCCTTTGGCCAAGCCTTTTCACTCATTCATAACTGCACCCAAAGCTTATGACAAAGGGGTGTGCATTAACGGAAAAGCTCATGGTAAACCTTCAAGGGCATTGTTATAATTGCTTTTAAACTCCAAACAAACCCATCTTTTGACCTTAATCCCACTAAGCCAATTAATCAACTTTCAGTATAAAAACTAAAACACCCAAGGCTATGTTAGAAGATTTTGCAACTAAAATACAACCAATATAATCCCAAAGAGTCTGTCACTCTCATATAAATATTACAGTAACAATCATCTATGTTGTATAGCCAAGTGATTTCTTTTGGGGAATCGGATTGGTGGTTCTGGATTCCTAACTCGCAAGGCCGTTTTGAGGTTAGGTCCTTTTTCAGATGCCTTTCGGTTGGTCATAGAGATCCCTTCCCTTGGAAGTCTATTTGGCGATCCAAGGCTCTCCGCAAGGTCGCCTTTTTTGCTTGGACCTCTGTCCTGGGTAAGATTTTAACCCAGGATAATCTGAGGAGGAGGAATCAGGTGGTGGTCAATCACTGCTACATGTGTTTGTGTAATGAGGAGTCTGTTGATCACCTCTTTTTACATTTGCAGCATGGCCAGAGATTGTTGGGATTTGATGCTTAGATTATTTGGGGTCCATTGGGCCATGCCTTATTCCTCTAGAGGGTTGATTGAGGCTTGGAGAGGCATCTCTGTTGGGGCTGGCATTAAGGACGCTTGGAGGGCTACGCTGCTTTGTATCTGGTGGTGTATTTGGCTTGAGAGAAATAGGAGATATTTTGACTGAAAAAAGAAGCCTGTTTCTATGCTTAAGTTATCTGTTATTTCTACTCTTTTTTTTTTGGGTTTCAGGGAGAGATTATAGATCTATGGAGGAAATTATTGTTTTCTTGGCCTCTCTGAAGGTCTAAGGCGCCCTTTGGCCCTTTTGTTTTCTTTTGTTTCTTTAGACTTCGCTACCCTTTTGAGCGTTTTTAATAAAATCTTACTTATCAAAAAAAAAAAAAAATTACTTAATTTGACCTAATGCTTTCAATGCCCAATCTAGTCAAACAATTAATTCATAAAGGTTCTCTATTTTGCCAAAATTATCCTAAACACCTGTGGCTATACTAAGGGTGTACATTGTTCGGATTGGACTGGTTTGGGAGCACTTTGGAACCAAACTGGTCCTAATGGTTCCACAAAAACTGGAACAAAACCAAACCGTGACGACCAATAAAACAAAACCAAACCGAACAGTGAAGAACTGGTTCGGTCCGGTTCAGTTCCTTGGTTCTAGCTCAATTAGCCCAATTAGAAATAAAAGATAAACTGAAGAAAGAAAAGGAACAATAGAGGTCTGAATCAAACTAAATAATAATCATGCATGGCCGGCCCTGAAATTGAAAAAATCTTGAGAGGCCCTAGGCGAAATGTGAGGCCCTTTATACATAATATTTCACACGTGCAAAAGAAAATTATAAAAGTGCAAAATTTTCATTAAAACAAATGTGATCGTCTTGCATTTTGAGTTGCAAAATTATCAATTAAAGTGCTCCAATTAAGTTTCTCCAATATATCTTTTTCAATAAATAAGATAGCCAATCCATTCAATCTCTCTCGTGTCATTGTAGACCGTAAGTACGATTTGATTAACTTCAAACTTTGAAAAGCTTCAAGTTTAGCATCTCTTGGAGGACCTCTTTCAACTAATAAATCTCTCAATTTTTTATCAATCTTTTTACAATTTGTTGGATCATTAATGTTCAAGGGTAGATTATCGTACTCATTCACATGTTCTTCATTACCAAATCTTCAAGTCCATACACATTTTCTTCATTTTGATTCTCAATCCCATCTTCATTCGTTAAATCTCCATGTTCATTAAGATTTTCTTCATTCCTATGTTCTTCATTCACCAAATCTTTAACTAAACTCTCTATTTATGTATTGTTCCTAAAAAACTTATGAATAACACCTTTTTGAGATTGAATCAATTCCCACAAACCCCCCCCCCCCCCCCCCCCCCCCCCCCCACACATGCCCAGATTCAAATTTTCTTGTAGACATAATTGACAAAAAAAAAAAAAAAAAAAAAAGAAATAGAAGTTATAGAAATAAAAATATATATATTTGTTTTGCTGAAACAAAATATAGATTACCTCAATCCAATGCAATGAATTGATTCAGGTTGCTGAAATAAAATATAGATATTACCTCAATGCAAAGCAAAAAAAATGGTTCATAATTGTTTGACAAAAATCAACAATGTTTGATTCTTCTCATATTTTCCTTAACCTAATTAATCAGAAAAAAGAATGGAGGTTGTAGTCTGATTCTCCATTTTGATTCTCTTTAATTTTTTTATCACATAAGCAATAATTGACCGCAAATATTCAAAAAAAAAAAAAAAACTTTGTAATTTTCCTTATTGTTCATCAGTACTGTTTTTATGATTTGATCGTACTATATATAATATCTATATACTTGGAACACAACCATTTATACTTGGACATAGAATTATATAAATAGCAATCCTAGCAAGGCTGAGATCTTCATAATCAGAAAAAGAATGGAGGTTTTAGTCTGTACGGAAGATTGAATTCTTGATTATCCAATTTATCCTGCCTTTTTTGTTCTAAGCCTCTAAGGTAAGGGGAAAATCTCCTATTTCAAGCGTCCCATAAATTTTCAAAATTCCATAATCAACCACACCAATGAAATTAGATTCAAATTGATCAAAAAGGAGATAAAGGATTCCATAAACACACGGAATCAAGGAAAAAAAAAATCAATTTCAGATTGAAAAAAGCGAAAAAGGAACCCAGTACCATAAATTGGATGAGTTACTTTACTTGTAATCTTTTCAGCGCTGCTCCTTATGAAACTTAAGCTAATCTCCCAAACACAAACCCAAATTAGCTTCAGTCTCAATTAAAACCCAGTAAGATCCTCCCCACAACAAATAATCGTTCTACATAACAAAACCATTTATTTGAACGAAACCCACGAAAATCTAATAAATGTGAGGAACTTAGTGACATAATGGAGTAACACTGAAGCTAAATTTGACTGAACACAGTCCAGTAGCGAACTAACTTATTCAAAACTAAAAAAAAAAAATGAAAATGCCCAGAAACTAAATTATCCTATGGTAACAAAAATTAATTATATGCTCCTCACAATAATAGTACAGAAAGAAGGAAAAAATTCAGAAATGTTCTCTCAATTTTAAACAAAGAAGAAGAAGAAGAAGAAGCATACAGAACAAAGAGGTCTACATACCTCTCGCAGGACGCCTTTGGATTCGCCGGAGCTCACTGAGATCGTCAGATGTTTGCCCAGGTCGCCACTGCAGTTTAGCAAGTTTCACGCCAGATGGGAAACCTCAGCCCTAGGAGAAAATGGATGTTTATTTGTTTGGGGAGTGGGCTTTGAAAGCTTTATATCTGAGAAAACGCTGGAAGGTTTGTTTTTTGTAGAAAATGGATTCCGCCCAAAAATGGAGCAAACAAATGACCCTAGTCTCGGCCCAGACCTGTAAGATGAATAGATGATGCGTAGAGCCCAGGTAAAGTCTTCTACCCGGCCTGGTTCCAGCCCGCCTGTTTGTTACTTTACTTTTGTTTATTTATTTTACAAATAGCCCTACCCGCCCACATCACTCATGCAATAACATGATTTTGAATCATATTACTGTTGAATGTAGTAAGGCCCTTTCATTTTTAATTTGAAGGGAAATAAAGTGTGAAAGAACTCTTACTATTTAAGTATCTATATATAAATTTTTATAATTTAAAATTTTGTAGCAAATTCTTCTCTAATAGTCAATTTTGATCAATTTTTTTTTATAAAACCCCCAAAATACTTAAAAAAACATTTTAGGTATTTCAGTCTTGTATTTTTATAAAAACTAAAAAAAATATATTTTTTTAAAAAAAAACCCAAAATGTCCCAAACCCCAAATTTTTTTGTTTTGATTTTGTCTCAAGGGAATTTTATAGTTTTTTCTATATTCAAATTGTCCTTACTTGCTTAATTTAAAAAATGTAAATTTTTTTATTTTTTTATTTATTTTTTTATTTTTAACACCAGAATGAGTAATTTCAAATTTTGTATATAGCATTTTTTTTTTTTCCTCTTTATCCTAATCATCTAAAAATTTATAAATAAGGAACTCATTTTCTCATTTCTTCAACCTTTTTAACACTTTTTTATCCGTTCTAGTTTTTTATTTATTTAAATTATTCAATATTGCTCTATACTTTTAGTTCTTACTACTTAAATTTATATATTATTATATGGCAGCATGATCACCTAAATCAACCAAAGAGGTCGAGAAAGAAGAGAAGGAGTCTTCACCCAAAAAGTTTGACCGTCTTATAAGTCTATAAATTAGGATAAACTCTAGTGTCTCGCATAAAGATGGGAATAAGTTCCCCTTTCGTGTGGGGAAAGTAAGAGGTATAACACTTAAATTTTAATATAACTTGACACCTCTATAAAGAGGGCGTTCGGGTCAACAAAAAAGGTACGACACAAATCCCTAAGAAAGTCTTTTCACCTTCTTTCCACCATCCTAATCTAGCACTGACTTAATCATCGGAGGCTCTTAGGCCGATACCACACCGGAATCCCTCGATCATCTTTCTTTTTCTTTTTCAGGTACGACGTCATTTCAGGTCGCGGCGAAATCCTACATCAACAATTGGTGTCGTATATGGGAATACGATATTAGTTTTCTAGAAGAAATATGGTTAAGTTGCGATCTAGAGTCCATCTCGGAGAAGAAAGTCAACACCCCCTCGTGTCTTGATAGTGGAGGTCACCTTTAGCCTAAAGGCGGAAATCAGTCACAACATAGTGATGGCAGCCACCATTAGCCTGAAGGCGAAAATCAGTCACATGGCAGCCACCATCAGCCTGAAGGCGAAAATCAATCACATAGCAGTCACCATCAACCTGAAAGCAGAAATCAGTTGTAGCATGGCAACAACAGTAACCATTATCAACATGATGGTGGGAACCAGTCACGTCATAACAGTGGTCATCAATTACACTATGACGACAGCCAACCTCGTTTCAGGGATAACCGACCTCGCGCAACTCAGTCTCACATAAGGAGAGAGCAATCCGAGCATGCATCCCATCATGAGAGTGGGCCGAGACGTGCTCCAAAAGAGGGGGGCGTGTTACAGCGTTGAACAACATATTCAGAACATTAGTCAAGGTATGAATTAGTTAGTCAAGCAAAATGCGGCAATCATGCGGCACTTAGCTATCCTTGTAGAACCTGTAGAAGGTAACAATGATAGAGCACAGCCAAGTAGGAGGTCGACGAAGAAACCTGCACATTTCCACGCCTCATTCTCAACAAAGGATACGTCCGATACAAGGAAAATGCACGCCTCATTCTCGGCGACAGGATGTATCTTATGCAGGAGAACGCACCGAAGCTACCCACGCTGATCAGCAGATCCAGGATCTCAAATTAAAAGTGGAAGGGATGAACTAAGCCCTGAAAGTAAAAGGTCCTGACACAGTCGATGATCTTGTTTAAAAGACATATCTACCTTTTAATCCCCAAGTTATGGCTCTCCCATTGTCAAGGAAATTCAAGATGCCCCATCTTGAGAGTTTCGATGGAACTCGCGACTCCTTCGACTACGTGAAAACTTTTAAAGCACTGATGAACTTGCAAGATGTTCCAGATGAGATCATGTGCAGGGCATTCCCTGCCACCCTCAAAGGATCAACCCGTGTGTAGTTTAATAAATTGAAGCCATGGTCTATTAGCAATTTTGATGAATGATGTGCATTAAGTGTATCAATTATAATACCACTCCCTCTAGCATAAATTCTTGTAGAAAATGGCTAAGTAACACCTATCGATCGACGAAGATTGCTAGCTTATGGAAATCAAAACTATAGGATCACTTTCGAGTTTGATAGAAAAATGTTCGGTTTTATGAGTTGTTTATCACTTAACATGAACTGAAATTAATACTTAAAATAGAAAGTAAAATGAATTCAATTAGTTTGAGAATATAAAGAGAAGAGGCTAAAGAATTGACTTCACCAATACCTCATAAACATGCCTACATGCAATCAACTTGGGGAAACAACTATATATATAATTATGATGTGTAGGAGTACAAGACAACTACAACATCTTTCAGAATTTTATACGTTTCAGACTTAAGCATCAATAGAGCATATTGCAATCAAATTTTTTTTTTTTTTTTTTTCAGAAATCCTATTTGCATCACAATAACAACATGATATAAGTTTGTAACATATATGGATAAATAATGATTAATTGAGAAACCCTAACCCTAAATTGTGAGACATGCAAATTGGAAAGGACAAAAAAAAAAAAAAAAAAAAAAAAAAGTGGTTATAGAGAATTGCATGTTTCAAAATTCCAGTAAGTTATGGTTCTTTAAATGCAAGAAATAAGAAAATACGCTGCTAATGAATATGGAGATGAATAGTTGCCAACGCTTCTTGTAAAGATGAAAATGAACAGTGTCGGGTTTTAAAATGGCTCACAATTAAAAAGCTATGAGATATAAATTTTGTAATTGGTAAATTTCGGTGCCAAAATGTGTCCGATCAAGTTGTAATTTTCTATTTACTTTTGAACTTCGATGTCGGAAGCAGAACTATAAGTGTTGCCACGTGGGAACAAACTTCGGGTCGATGAGAACATTATTTAGTCAAGATAAGTGTACGAGTAACACTTATGAGTATTTTTAAAGTTGGGTATGAGAGCTTAGGTTAGAAATAACATTCAAAAAAGTCCAACCGGTTTCATTTTCTAAGTAAAAACAGCTCTCTGGATTTTTCCAACCCGTTGCACTTCAAGTCAACCCATTGCATTTGCCTGAATGTGTGAAAAATTAGTTTTTGGTAACTTTTTAGTTTCTTATTTTTACCCAAACTTGTGGGGTAGACCTTGCACGATTTTTAAAGCTATTTTTACCTATTATAAGGACTCTCTAAGTCTATATCAACTCTTTTTTTTTTTTTCATAAATGGATATATCAACTCTCTTTTTTTTTCATAAATGGATTTATTAATTAGGGTTTAAAAAAGAAAAATATTTTCGCTATTGAGAGCTTCTTGAGAGTATTTTTGACAGAAAATCACCTTGATTGTTTAATATGTTTTTATATACTTGAGAGCAACACAATAACACAAGAATGATCTTAGGGTGTGTTCTCAATCTAATCGGAGTTCAAGCATATTGAAGATTCAATCAATTTCGTTTAGAAAGCAGGGTTTCTACTTTTATCTTCAACAAATTCTAATTTAAAGAAAAGGAAGAAGCTAGCGATCACTGTGACGGCCCTAGTTTTTCAAGCCAATGCATCCTGTGATGACCTAAAATTTGACCCGATAACGGATCCCGAATGCGGAAGCGAAAATAGAAACCAAGTCTCTAGAGATATATGTCATCCCCAAGACACCAATGTGACCTCCCATGAGTCACGAAAACCAAAAGGAAAACAAATGCGAAAGCGATGTTTAAAAAAAAAACAAATAAGTTTAGCGCTAGGGGAAAAATGGTATTTTTTAAACAAAAATGAGTGCCACTATGCACACCATTAGAAAGACAACGAATTAATAAAGTTAGACTTAAGAATCGTCTGATTCGGAGTCCGAACGAAGGAGATATAGCCATTTGAAAACGGAGCGTCAAGGTTACCAAGGAGAAGGCACCATGGGTGCCCACGGCGCATGCCGCGCGCGCAGCCCCCTGACATGCCAATGGGGCATGCACTAGATTTTGAGTTTAAAATGGGGTTTTGAGGGCATAAATGACATTTTTAAAAAAAAAAAGTTGTGAAATAACTCCCCCTCCCCAAAACATCATGTTTTCTCCAGGACCATGTCAAGAGAAATTTTTATTTTTCAAGTGAAATACCCAAAATACCCCTTAGATCAGGCTTTTTCTTGGAAAAAAAAATGCGTGCACCAGAAAATCCAGATCTGCAACTGATTTCGGACACTCAAACGAATTTTTTTTTGAAAAACATAAAGAAGAAACCTCCCTTAAAATCATGTTTTCTAACTGACTATGTCAAAAGAAACTCTTATTTTTGAAAGAAAAACCCCAAAATACCCTTAAGACCAGATTTTGCATAAAACCTAAAAATAAAAGGCGTTTCAAGTGCTCATTTCATGTTAATTGATGTTGTGTGCAAAAATGATTATGCATGCAAGCGTAAAATGCCATTTAAGGCGTGTTGCAATGGCCTATGGCCTTTAACACCCCCCCCCCCCCAAAATGCAAAATACTACCTATAAAACCTCAATTTCTCAACATATTGTCAAATAAAACATAAAGTAAATTTAAAATACTTGTAAACTAAATGTGCTTGGCCCTTGCCTCATTACATACATGTCAAATACCTCCCAAAATGTGCACTTAAGTATTCATTACAGAATTAAAACAAAAGATACAAGTTTTGGCATTTAAAACCAAAATAAAGTAAAAAAATGTTACAAGTGCATGAAATCAAATATTCCAAAATACTCCATGCTACCAAACAAGTCTAAAGATGTTGTGCATCCAAAAATAGTGTTTTCTTAAATGAAAAATATCCCAAACAACTTGGGTGAGTAAACAACTTATTCATAGGAAATGAACATACGTATAACCTAAAGTTTTACAAGTTTTGCAAGTTAATATAAATCGATTCATATGGTTCATGACACCTAACGTCTATACCCAAAGTGAGACTAAGGGATCATCCTAAGCTTCTTTAGTACATCATCTACGTAAACCACAAGGTTAACATAATTATATCATATTAGGATATCTAATACAACACAAGAAGTTATAATTTCTCAATATTATCAACTTGGAAACGAAAACGCGAAATCAACTAACGTCTATATTCCAAATGAGTCTATAGGATCATTCATACGCTATATTAGAACAATTCAACATAAACTACAATATTTATGTAATTTAATTAAATTGGAGAACCGAAAATACAACAAGAAGTTACAACAATTAAGTGCTATCAACTTGAAACGAAAAGCGAAATTATACAAAGTGGATATACTTGGACATCACACCGGAATATACACAACACAATGGTCACTTTTGGGTTACTAGCCCGTTGGTACCTTTCCTTTAAGTGCACACTATAAAGTATGGAGAACTCGTATATCCCGTACTAGAGCCTTACTCTAGCCATAGTCAAGACAATGATATCCCAAATTTCCAAAATCAACAAGTTATGGAACAAAAGTGTGTGTATATATATATATATCATCATCTACATACAAGGCAATAAGTTATCTACCATGCACAACGAAATTTTGTAAGCACACAATATATGCTCTAAGTCTTCAAACTATAATGGCATGTAATATGTCAAATTCATAAAGCGTATCAACATAAACTACATCTATGACATCAATTCATAAAGTCCGCTTATGTAATCGTACAACAAGTTCAATTATATGTCAATTTCATAATGTGAATAAATACAAACTACAACTATATTTTCAATACGTAAATTCACCTCATGTAATTATAAAACAAGTTCTAATTTCATGATTTAACTATTAAAACAACTTCAAATATATAATTTAATCATCACATCAACAAAATAGAAATTCACTAAAGCAAATTAATGAAAAGTACAAGATTTCAAAACATATCCAAATAAAGTAAGCTTAATATATGTTGAAGATCAAGTTAAGGCCTAATTTAAAATCATGTCTTAGCCTAATTAAATCAATTGAATAATCACATAAAAATTAATTAAATAAAATAATTAATTTCTCTAGATTTCAAACCTACTCCAAATTACTTCAATTAATTATATGTCAAAGATCATATCATGGTCATTACATATATCAATTCAAAACTTAATTTAAATCAAAGGAACATATAAGTAAAAAATAATTAAATTAATTAATTAATTTCTCTATATTTCAAAACAAATCTAAATGTCTTCAAATTAACATAAGTTATAGATTAAGTCATGGCCTCTAACAATATCATGATTTAGCTTAATTTCATGCAAGGTACTACTACCAACAAATTTTATAATTAAGTTACAGATATGCATATAAATTATACTAACCTACAAAAGCATTTAAAATACTAAGATTATAAACATATATCACCCCCTACCTCACAGAGAAGTGTCTCTCTAAAATCCAAAGAAATCAAGGTTTTACCAAGAAACCCTTCAAGGGTTTTGTAGAGAAAGGTGAGTGGAAGCTTTTGTTTCCCAATGGTTAAGTTCAAATGTCAAGGGAAATGGTCCAAAATGATGGTGGTATGTCTAGGGTTTCAAGGTTCATTAATGGTAGGAAAGAGGGAAAGTGAGGAAGAAAGGAAAAAGTGTTAGAGATAAAAGATAAATGGTGTATTTCTCCACTCACTATGTGCACTAGCACTACTTCTCACACACACATAACTCATCCACACCCTCCACTTGTCAACCAACCAAGCCTCATCACAAGATCACATCATATGCCTACATTTGTCATCATCTAAAGCATTCCAAGGCTTAATCCAAGCCAACAAGTGTACCAATATTAGGCCAACAAGTGGGTGAATCCTCACCATCCACATGTCATCATCTAAGGCTTCCAAGGGTTACCAATGGAATGATGACAAGTAGACCAATAGGAGTGTAATACTTGTCACATTTTTCAAAAATTGCAAAAAGGTCCTTCCTACAAGTATCTGTAAAATGGTCCCTAAGATAAAAAAATAATTACAAAATTTAATTACACAAAAATCCAAAAAAGAAAGAATGTTTTTGAAGAAACTATGCATCCATGCCCTTTACGAAAAAGTAAATAAGTAGCATATTTTTTCTAAAAAGTAAAACTACGCATTTCATAGAAATTAAATGTTTTGGATGCATGCAAAGCCGGGATCAAATCATAGCACAAAAGTGAGGTTACACGAAGGAAATCGATAAACTAAAAAAAGACGAAAAAGGAAAATGTCGAAAAAAAAAATGTGAAAATGACATGGTGCTCACAAAGACGGTATCAATCCAAAAGAAAGAGTCTCGGGAACTATTCTCGAGTACTCAAGACAACCTAAAGGAACAAAAACTTGAATTCGGAAAAGAAAGAAAAAAAAAAATTCAACGGAAAAAAGAAAATCCGTAAAAATGGAAAAAGAAAAGGAAGGAAAATAACCGAGTCATTACAATCACACTTTGAAGGGATCAAGATATTTGTGGAGTGTTGATTAATCTACCAGCAATCCATTTACATAAATCAAAAGTAAGCCTGAGATTGAGAGCTATTAGACAAGGGAGTCACAAAGCTAGTGATTGGTAGCAATTGATTTTTGGTAGAACGATAAAGTGTGAGCCTAAGTTAAATTGAGTTGTACTTTGCTTGAAACATAGTGAACCGTTTCACTTGAGACTATGGCTGTAAATTAATCAAAAGTTTGACAAACAGCTCAAGCTCGAGCTCGAGCTCGGCTCATTAAGAGCTTGGTTGTGTTCGTTTTCCTAGTAAATGAACCAAACTCAAACAAGATTTTGAAGCTTATTTAAAAAACGAACCAATCTCAAACAGTCTCCGGCTCGGCTCGTATGCTTATGAACATGTTCGTAAATAGGGTTGTTAATAAGCTTGTCTGGGTTTGTAAAGATTATAGAGAAATTTTTTTAACTTTATGTTATGAAAGCTTAACCCACATACGATATGCCTATTAAATATTTACACTTAAAAAAAAAAAAAAAAAAAAAAAAAAAAAAATTGTAAAACTCAACCCAACCCAATCTATTTTTACCATTCATTCATTTTAAAACATAACCCAAGTCCATCTATTATTGAAGTATAACCTGTAATAATCCGGTCATTTTCCTTCCTTCCCTTTTTCTCAAATTTTACAGATAAATTTTTTTCGTTTAATTTTCTCTTCCGAATTCAATTTCTTGTCACTTGGTGTCATCTCGAGTGCTTGGAAATGATTTCTGAGACTCTTTCGTTTGGATTAACAACTTTCTTTAAGGACCGAGTCATTTTCACATTTTCACTTTTTGGACACTATTCACTTTTCATCATTTTCCCTATTTTGTCTTTTCCTCGTTTATCACTTTTTGGCATAACCTCACTTTTCATGCTCGAAGTTGGTTTTTGACTTCATGTGTCTTCATCCTAAGTGATTTTCATGAAATACGTATCTTTACTTTTGTATAAAAGTACTCTGGTTGCTCCCGGTGTCCATAGGGGTATGGATGCACAGTTCTTCAGAATTTTTTTCTTTTCTTGGGGTGTTTTTCATAAATAAAAGATATTTTATTTTAGGGGTTTTTAAGAAAATATTTTTGGAAGATATTTTCATTTTGGGTCATTAGTGCAGTTAACCCTTTTTGGAGGGGCCATTGTGCAATTAACGAAAGTTATTGCAAAATACCTCGTTTTGAGCCTGGATCTTCGTACGGGATTCATTTTCACATTTTGTCGAGTCGTGTACTCTCAGAATTTCCTTCTGGTCGTTTTCCCCAGTTTTAGGGATTTCTGACCCCGGTTGCCGTCGAACTTGTTTAGCGCATGTCTCTCTACTCGGGACTTAGTTTTTTATATCGTTTCTTTCGTTGTTCATATTTTCTCATCTTGGTTCTTTTTCGTTCACGGAATTTCACTGTTTGAGCGCATCTGCTCAAATTCCACTTTTCCGGACCCGGCGAAGCCCTTTCGGGGCACTTTTAGGGTTTTCCTATAAGTAGAATGTCTTAAAGTGAAAAGTCATTTTTTCATCATCTTCCTCCCTCTCTTGGCCAGCAGCCATGGCAGCCAAGGGGCTGCCACCCTTCTCCCTTCTCTTCCGGCCACTTTCCTCGTGTAAAACATCGTAGTGCCTTAGTGTTTTGTGTTCGCCTTGACGACGCACACCTTTCCCCCTTATTAGAACCCATTTCTGACCATTTTGTGAGTTCGGGTTTGAAGTCAAGTTGTGATTTTCATGGGGCTTCCTTGGGGTTAACGATCATCGTGTTGTCCCCGACAAAACCCCGAAATATCGTCGAATTCGGAGCACTTTTTTCTGTGGGGATTTGAGATTTTTATCTCAAACTGAGGTAAGGGGTGTTATAAGTTATTATTTTTGTTGTCTTGGATGTTATTGATGTTTATGCAACTTAATTACATGCTTTGGTATCAAATCTAGGACTTTTATTATTTAATTTTCTTGTGTGAGATTTGATTTTCTCGGTTGGTTATACCTTGATTTAAACATGTGGCATGATAGTATATTGTACCTTGATATGTTCATTGTGATACCCTTCGATTCTAGAGTCACGGGTGATCAAGTCCAAGCACAAAATACAAGGGATATCAAACAATTAATATTTAAACAAGCATTTGAATACAAAAAGAATAGTAAAGAAATAAATAAATAATAAGCTGAAGGGAACTAAATAATAAATCCTTATTTTTTAAAAAAAAATCCTCAAATAAATACTAATTAAATAATCCAATAATAAAATCCTCTAATCCTCTGATGCCAGTAACTATTCAAACTACAACTCGAGAATCCATACTGTGGACCCCTAATAAAACAAATTGGAAATAAATAAATAATCCAAATCCCTAACTGAAATAACTGGACTGAAATAAATCCAATAATTAAAACATGAATAAGAGTCCTACATAGAGTCGGAAGAGTAAATGACTGTCTCTGCTCGGCACGAACAATCTCTAAGACTGGATCTGACGAACATCTGAAAAATATTAGTGGGTTAGGCCCACAAACAAGTTCTAATCTACTACATCCCAAATAGAGACTCAGAACTTATATCCATCCTAATTAATTCGACAATAACTAATAGTTCATATATATATATACACACACACACTAAAGGAACCTCACTAGATTATAGAGTTGCCTCAACCTGAATAGTAGGCAACATGCAAAACGCACATATAGTGGGCATGAGTACCTAGATCTACCAAGGCACACAACTACACTATATCTAGCTACACATTACTGGCAATATATGCACCCTAACCACTGATCCTAAGACTTAAGCTCATATCATGGCGTATAATTATATATATATAATCCGTTATATCCAACCATCAAAATAAACTATCCTTAATATTATTTTAATAATATGTCACCCAACTGTTCTGTTGACCTGACACAAATAAGTAGGACTTAACTATATAGTTAATCTGTTCTCTTATAAATATAAATAGGTTGGACTTAACTTACAAGTTAATCCGTTCCTAATACGCCCCCATCCCATAATGGTGCGTTAATCTATATCATAACCAAATAACGGTTTCCAATTCAAGGATAATGTAATTAATATTTACATATAATATTCCAAATAAAAATGGTATAAATCGTATATACATCATGTGCAATTAAATGAGCAAAAATAGCAATTCTAAGTAGCATGTATTTAATTTATATCATAAAAATTTATATGCATCTCACTTAAATTGTACATCTCCATACTCTGATTAAATTAATTTAAATCTACACCATTGATTAAAATAATTTAATCCAACCATATTTAATTATTATTATTTTCCTTTTCAATTTAGCATGTAAGATTCTATCATACATCTCAATCCTTAATGAACTCTTGTAAACCCATTAATAAACTCTTTTAAACCAATTAAAAGATTTAACAGTAGGCCCATTAAATTAGTTAAAAAATCTGGAGTCCAACATCTCAGGTAATTAAACCAATAATTAAAAAAACTATTCAATACAGATCCATTAATGAAACTAGAAAGCTGCAAAAATAATAACCCAGCCATATAATAAACCACAACTCCCAACAACACCCAAGTCCCTGCCTCTTCTTTGTCTTGACGAATTCTGCCCCCTTTTTTTTATTTATATATATATATATATATATATATATATATATATATATATATATATATATTCCTTTTCTCCATTGTTACAAGTTCCATAGATCAAATCTATGCCCTAGAGTTGTCCCAACAACAATAATTAACTATATAATCGTAACTCCAACATATAGGACACAATTCATGAACCAATTCATCCAACCATGTAATATTAGTACAAAACCCATTATTATTTACATGAACTGTAAATTTAGATACAAACATGAAATTAGGTTCCATTAATTTAATTAAATTCCTGGAACTAATCTAGTATGTACAGATTATGAATTAAAGAAGAAGAGAAGGAATATAACTTGCCTTTAGAAATTTTCAGACTTGAAATCCCAACCTCTTCTTCCTTTTCTCTTCCTTCCTCTCTTTCTCGCCGCCGCCCCCTCTCTATTAATTCTATTCTTTTCTTTTGTTGCTTTAAAACCCACCTAGCAGACTTAACGTACATATATAAACATATAAAAAATTAACCTAATCCTACCTTAGCCAAACTATTCTCATTCACACCATAACACACCTAACAACTAACACCTCCTAAACTAATTGAACGGCTGCTAGAATAGTAAAGAATATAATGACTAAAAATAATACTAGCAATATATTATATATATACCTTTATACATATACCTATATATGTAATCTATATATCACACTTACCTATAATATTACAATTATATATATATATATATATATATATATATATATATATATATATATATATATATCCATCCACACAACTACCTTAAAAAAATATAAAATAATACCAATGGAAAAAAATAATTAACTTTTAAACAACAATTAAATAATCAAGCCACAAACAATTCAGATAGCCAAGTAGATAAAAAATAAAATAATAAAATAAACACATCATCACTTAGCATTTAAACAAATCAATTCCTACTAATAATTAATTAAAATAACATTTAAGCACATAAATATAATTTAAACATAACACATAAATAATTAAATCAATTAAACACGTAAACAATTAACCAAGAAATCAAATAAATAATTAAAATGCAATTAAAAAAATTTTAAAAAAAAATACTGAGACTATCCTTTTGAAATTAGGGGTATTACATTCATTGACATATATTAAATTGAGAGCATTTGAACAAGTATTGAAAATTTTATTTAATATTTTTGTAGAATGAAAATTTAATTCATGTGGCCTTATCTAGCTTGAAATTAATATGTAATGTCATATTATATTAAGCCCTAGCATTATCTTCAACATAGGTGAATTTGAGAGTAATCGGAGGTGTTTTGAAATCTAGTAATAATTAATTAATTAGATTAATTAATTTTATTCAAAGTGCACTATTCACTCCATTGGATTTTCGACTTCATTTTATTGATGTGCATGCCATATACTTTCATATATATTAAATCGGAAATATTTGATTAAGTTTTGAAACCTTTCATTTAATTATTTTCTAGTATTAAAGTTCAATACTCGTGGCCGTATCTTGCATGGAATTCACTTGTATTATGTTTTTAAATCAAGTCTTGATATGTTATATAACATATATTAATTTGAGATCATTTGGATGAGTTTCAAAATCTAGAGATTTTAATTAAATTAATTAATTAAAATCCATTCAATAGTTTTATGAGCTTAATTCACATTATTCTGTCTTGTATGAAATGAACTTATAACTTGATATTAAACTTGTCCTTGACGTGACCTTTGAAATGCTTTGTTCGTGGAATATTTGGACTTGCCTTGTAATATTGATAATTTAATCCCTTAAGTAAATTAAATTCCCTTTTATATTTCCATCGAGTTAATCAGGCCTTGATATTGAGCCCTTGTCAAACTTAGGAATCGAACTTGTATTTCATGGACTTTTATCTTTTTATCAAGCATCATGACCTCTTGTATCTTGGTTTCATTAATGTACTTAATGAACTTACACAATTATTTTGGAATGGTTTAATTACTCATGTGTTGTTTAGTAAATAATTTAATCATAATCTTTTACTTGTAGTATATTTACATCAATGGAATGCATGTGCTTTATATCTTGGCTGTAGTCTATATAGATGCACACTATGATTTCTTGACATTTCACATGCCATTATAGTTGAGAACTTAGGGCATGACTTGTGTGTTCCAAAAGCTTGGTTGTGCATGAAATGTGGTTTAATGCATTACTTGTATCTTGATACTATCTTGACTTGCACAACTTGTTAATTTTGGAACTTGAGATATCAATCAAGAATTGGCATGGTTAGGACTTGGTTCTAATACGGGAGATAAAGAGCTCCCTACGCTATAGTGCGTACTAGGGGAAGGTACCCATGGGTTAGTAGCCCTAAAGTGATCCCAAGAGTACGGTTTTAATCTTGGCGATGTCCAAGTTTCCACATTGGTTTATTTCACTCTTTAAACTTCAAGTTGCTATTCCTTGAAGATTTAAAACTTGTTGTGTTATGTGAAATGCTCCAATCTTGTTAATTGCATAGATATTATGCCTTGTTTTTTATTTCATGTATTACTCTTATCGTGTTAATTGGAATGTTCCAATCATGTTAATTGCATTAATAATATAATTCTTGTTAACTTATATCCCAGTATACTTCATGTCGTATTAATTAGAATGTTTCAATCATGTTAATTGCATTGATAATGTGATCCTTGTATTCTAGTAATTTCTTGTCGTGTTATATGGATTATTCCAAACCTTGCTTAATTGTGTTAACAATGTAATTCATGTTGATCTTTATTTAAGTATCCTTCCTACCATGTTCCTAGGATTATTCCAATCTTGATTCATTTCATACATGTATATGTATCATGATTCTTATTGATTACACTCTAAGGTAACTTAGGATGCTCCATGAGTCTCATCTTGACATAGATGTTAGGTGGCACGAGCCTCTTTAGCATGCTTCACCTTAAAGTGATAAAATCGTAAAATGCTAGGTCGATGCATGCTCATTTCCTACGAGTAGCTTTATGTTACTCACCCCGAAGTTACTGGGGATTTGATTCAGGTACGAAGGCTTGGTTCGTGATGCTCATCATTTCTTGGATGACTTGTAGCTTTTAAATTTCCATTTCACGCAAATGTTAACATGAAATGTCATTTTGTAGCCTTGTATATCAACACTTGTATCTTTGATTCCATATATGTAAAGTGTACATAAGTACACTCTTTTCAATGTATTTGACATGTATGAGTTGAGGCCATAGGCCAATTGCATCAAAGATGTATTTTATGCACTTTTATTTTCAAGGTTTACTATGAATATATTGAAAAATGTTAAGTCTTTGCCTCACCATGGTTGCAACGGGCTTGGGAATTCCATTCTTTTTCTTTCGTAGAGTCGCTATGATTATGCATGAGGTGTGGCCAAGAGCCAAACACCATTTTGTTCTAGGTTTCGCAATTTGGTTTCATTTATTGCATTTTAAGGCATTTTTGGCCGTTGAGAGGTCATATTTTGCATTTAGGACATTTTGAGGCCGCGGACCATTAGAACGCGTCTTAAATGTCTTTTTACGTTTGTGTGCATGTCCACGTTTCACAAAACTCTTACATTTCAACTTTTGACCTATTTTTGGGCGATTTTGTGAATTTTTATGAAAATTCATGCATTGGGGTATCATTTTAAGTTTCCTCTAGTTTTAAGTATGTTTTGGATGCTTACATGAGGTTAGGGAATGTTTTTAAACTTGTTCGGATCATGTAGAATGCATATATAGCCTTAAAGACGGACCAAGCACCTCATACACCCATTGCAACAGCTTTTTCTGCTGCAGCAGATGTGTTGGTCGGCTGATGAGGATCCATCAACCGGCTGACAAGGCCCTCGAGACCATTTCAGTAGCCTTTTATTAAAAACCATTGTTTCGGCTGATCATTTGGCTTCGGTAGGCTGGTGATTAAGTTTTGGCTAGCTGACCCTTGCCGTCAGTCGACCGATCCTCCCTAGAACCATTCTCTTTATCCTTTCCTTGGACAGCTTTGTTGTGCTAACTTTGGGGAATCATATCTCTTTCATTTCTAACCCAAATGGGTTCGTTCTTGGGTCTAAGTTCAAGAGCTTGAAGTTAACTTTCCAATAGTACCAACCATTCATCAAAACTCCATCCATAGTTTGAGTTATTCCAGTTTTAGTGAGATAGATTCGTGGTAACCCTTAAATGGAAGAGGCCACTTTGTTTTAATTTCATATCTTTTCCATCCGGACTCTGAATCAAGTGATTCTTGAGTCCAATTTCGTTCATTTTTCGTTGTCTTTCCAATGGTGTACACGGTGGCACCCATTTCAGTTTAAAATGACCATTTTGCCCTTAGTTCATTTGTTTTCGTGTTTGGCATTCTTGCTTCATTGCTTGTTTCATTTGAGTTTTGTGGCTTCATGGGAGTCATCTTGGTGCCTTAGGGGTGACGTACATCTTTTGAGGCCATTTTGCTTTTTTTGCTTCTGCATTTCGGATCCGTTATCGGGTCATCTTTCGGGTCATCACTGACGCACCGGGTTAAATAGAAACTCAGGTTATTACATAACCATAATATCATCTTTATTTTTTGTAAACACATTCAGTAGCCCTAACAGCAACGGCAACACCTCAACGATCTACCAGCGAACTGCAAACTCCATAGAGATTACAACGAGTTGATCGTCTATCTCTCTTACTATATTTATCATATAATCTTACCTCTTTACCTCTTTTTTTATGTTACCTTTCTCTCTTTTATCTCATATCCCATCGTGGTGACGACTAAAGATCTGTGCGTAGGATTCGACGATGATGTCTTAGGACTGATGCGTAAGATTCGATGATAATGTCTTAAGATCGGTGTGTAAAGGATCAGGATAACGATAATTGAGTCAAGCATTTTATTATAGCGTAAACGAGCTCAATTCAAGTTGTGCTTGAGCTCATTAAAGAGCATCGAGCCAAGCTCGTTTATGGCTAAGCTAGGCTTGGCCAAACACGAGCTGAGCTTGAACATGGGTAAGATTTAGCTGAGCCGGGCCTGAACACTCCAAAACTTGGCTCAGCTCGGCTCGGCTCAGCTCAACTGCATCGTTACTCGAGATAGCAAAAGTCTCTTTAGTATTCATCCTGGTTGGTTGGATTTCTTCCAACTAGGGTTTCTAGGCACAAAAACCCAGTGTCATCTCTCAAACTTTATTTACTTTACTTACACTTATTTTTGCTTTATGGGTTTGATTTTAGTTGTATTTCAATAAAATTAATATAAGTAAAATTGGAAGTAAAACCTATTCACCCCCTTTAGGTTATTTTTATATCGAACTTCCATATCCATTCCACATTGCGCAACTCACAAAAGGCACGTAAGAGTCGTATTTTGTCGGTTATTTTTTAGTCGGGTGGAATAACATTCAAAAGGATAGGAGAAAGAGAGAGACAGAGTAAATTTGCGTGGTCGTGTAGAGGAGAAAGACTAAAGAAAGGCGAAGAAGGGCATGTCAATTGTACCAATTTAAGATATACACCAATTTAATTGATTTTTTTCCAGCAAAACCTAGTTGCTTGTTTTATCATTTTCCTTTCTTCATAGGTTGGGTTCCCCTATTGAAATAATAATAATAACAAGCATGGCTAGGACCTGGTCGGCCGAGGGTTGAATCCTATCTATTCTTAGGCGCTATACATTCTCTTGCAGTGTTGGACTAGTTAGCCAAGGGTCCGAGTTATTTTTTCACTTTGGCACTGTCATTCTCTAGGTACCAATAAGTTAATCACAAAAAATAATGATAATGACAACGAGCCGTCAAAGTATAATGGTATACCCTTCTTTAAAGTACACAATGCTCAACAAGTCTTGAAAATTGTATAGTTTCTTTGAACACCAGGGGTATTTACACATTTGTATGTAATAAAATGGTTTGAATTGATTTCTACTACAAACCCCGTAGACAACATATAGAGTCCTCTCAAAGACCATTGAACATTCCATACATGCACACACTTGATACATGTACACACTTGATACATGTATAAACCCAAAAGACATAATGAACATGACATTAATTTAATTTTAACACTCCCCATTAATGCCATGTTTTTATACCCAATAACTCTCTAAAGTATTCAAACTTATTTCTTTGAAGTGCTTTGGTAACGATGTTCGCAACTTGGACTTCGGTCCTGTAATACTTGAGTTGAATCTCTTCATCCTCCACGGGCTTTCTAATAAAGTGATGCTTGATTACAATGTGCCTTATGCGATTATGGAAGATGGGATTCTTTGCAATAGGAATTATGGATTTGTTGTCACATAAAATTGTAGTAGCTTCTCATTGCTTCTCACCAACATCTTCAAAAATTCTTCTTAGCCATATTGTTTATGACGATGAAAATGATGCTGAAATGTATTCAGCCTCAGCAGAAGATTGTGCCACCATTTCTTGCTTCTTGGATGCCTATGAAAATACACCCGAACCAAGAGAGATTGCACAAAATCTAAACAACTTTGCATTAACATTTTGCTCATACAAGATGTCAAAATCAAGTGTACCTTGTATATATCTCAACACCCTCTTGGCTGCCACAAAATGAATTTGGCTTGGATAGTGCATAAACCAAGATAATAAGCTTGTAGTATACATGATGTCGGGTCTTCAAGTTGTCAAATACAATAGACTTCCAACCAAGCTTCTATAGAAAGATGCATCCGCTTCTTTGCTTCCATCTTCTCCCATCAATTTTTCATTCACAACCAAAGGAATGCAAACAGATTTTTAATTCAACTTTCTGATTTTTTTAAGAAAATTTTTTGCATACTTCTTTTGATAAATGAACACTCCTTCTTTTTGATAAATTTCAATACCCAAAAAGTAATGCAATAAACCCAAATAACTCATTTCATATATTTTTTCATCATTACCGATAAACACCAAATTATCAACATAAAGAGAAACAATAAGAATATAGGTTTTACCTTATGTCTTGAAGTACAAGGTTGGATCACTTTTGCTCCTTTGACAGCCCTTTGTGATGAAGTAAGAATCAATCTCACTATACCATGCTCGGGTTGCTTGTTTTAGGCCAGACAAAGCCTTCTTCAATTTGTGGACTTTCTCTTCTTTGCTTTTTGTAACAAAGCCTTGAGGTTGTTGTACATAAACTTCCTCTTTCAAAATTCCATTCAAGAAGGTTGATTTTACATCAAGTTGATACAAGAACCAACCCTTTTGAGCCACCAAGGCAATGAGTGATCTAATTGTGTCAAGACGAGCCACGGGCTTGAAAATCAATTATGGGCTGTTGTGAATACCCTTTTGCTATAACTATTGCTTTGTTCTTTTGAATGGAGCCATCAGAATTGAATTTTGTTTTAAAAATCCATTTCATACCAATCACATCTTTATCTTCCGGCTTCTCTACCAACTCTCAAGTCTTGTTCTTCTTAATCGCATAAATTTCATCTTCCATAATTTTCTTCCATGCCTCTTGTTTAATTGTTTCTTCAAAATTCTCCGGTTCAACAACATAAAATTTTAACTTGCATACACATCACTAAGGCTTCTCATTCTTCTAAGAGTTGAACTTGGAGATAACGTATTTGAGCTTGATAGAGAAGTTGGGGTTAATTGTGAGCTTGTTATTGGAAACATTTGTTGTGGAGCTTCAAGAACATTTTCATATTCTTTTTCATTATTTTCTGATCCATCATTAAAATAAATGACTTGATCTTGAACTTTCTTCTCTTTCCAATCCCAAGAGGCAATCTCATTAAAGAGAACATTTCTACAAATAATCAACTTCTTCTTCTTCAAATTAAAGAGTTTATAACCCTTTGATTTTGAGTTATAACCCACAAAGATGCATTTTTCACTAGCTTCATCAAGTTTGTGCCTCACTTCTCTTGGAACATGTGCAAAACAAATACACCCAAAAACTTTCAAATGATTCAAGGATGGCTTCCTTCCACTCCATGCTTCAAATGGAGTTTTATTCTCCACCGCTTTTGTTGGACTTCTATTCATCAAGTAAACAGTCATATACACGTTTTCACCCCAAACAGATTTAGGCAACCCCTTCTCATATATGAAGCATTGATTTACCCATCTCAACAATTGTTCTATTTTTTCTTTCTGCCACTCTATAGTGTTGTGTAGTGTATCCAACCGTTAATTGTCTCGATCTCCAAGCCAATATCTTCACAAAATTTGCAAATTTGATCATTTGAGTTTTACTCTCCACCTCTATCACTTCTCAATACTTTAATAAGGTGTTCACTTTGCATTTCAAGAAGCTTTTGAATTTTTTTTGAAAATGGAGAACATATCTGATTTTTGTCTCATGAAATAAATAAATCCATGTCATTCTTGAAAAATCATCAACAAAAATGATAAAATACTTGTTACCTGCATCAGTTGGTGTTGTCATCAACCCACACACATCGATATGAATAAGCTCCGATGATGCTTTAGCCCTCCATGCCTTCTCTTTTGAAAATGACTCTCGGTGATGCTTGCCAATAGCACAACCTTCACAAACTTCTTTAACTTCTTGTATTGTTGGCAGCTCGCACACCATGTTCTTTGGTTGTAAATTCTTTAAGTTTTGGAAATTCAAGTGCCCAAGTCTTCTATGCTAATGCCATAATTCATCAACAACATCCATCTTCAAAGCCACATTTTTTTAGCATGAAAAATGAGACGAAAGCTTCTGTTTTTGCCCATCTTAATTCTTGCCACAATTTGATTTTTTCCTCCCTTATCATAAATCTTGCAAGAGTCCTCATCAAAATGAATGTAGTATCCATGCTCTACAAGCTGCCCAACACTCAATAAATTTTGCTCCAAATCCATAACAAGTAGCACATCACAAATATGCTTTCTTCCTTTCTTTTGTCTTTATGGCAATAGTACATTTTCCCTTTACTTAGACCAAGTCATCATTTCCCATCCTCACTTAAGAATTTGATGAAGAATCAATCTCCAAAAAAATGTTTTTATCTCCGGTCATGTGGTTGCTACACCCACTATCAAGAAACCATACATTATCTTTTTGTTCTGATGCCATGTGACAAGCATAAGACATGTTTCTTTAACTTCTTGCTCTTTGAAAAAATTAGTTTGCTGATTTGCTTTGACTCGAAAATCTTTTTGAACATGCCCAAATTTCTTACAATTGAAACATTGTGGTTTTCTACGAAAGCAACAATCTTTCTCAACATGGTTACTTATTTTACAAATTCTACATTTTTGTTGAGTGGACTCCATATTTCCACCTCTCATTATTTCTTCCTCTTCCTATTGAATTTTTTCCTCTTCCTCTTCCTCTTCTATATATTCCACCACTAGAAGACTCACATTTGGATCAATCAAAACTTGATGAGTATTTTTCTTGATTTTTGGAACTAATAGAGCTTGGATTGAAAGGCACTTTCAATTATTTTTTCGAAGCGCCTACTCAACGTTTACTCAAATGTTTTAATAGAACCATTAATTCTTCAACACTCAAATCTGCTAGCAACAATTTAGTCATATTTTTCTAGCAAACTAATTAGAATTTTTTCAATAATTCTTTAATTACAAATATTTTCCCCACATGTTTTCATTTGATTCACAACTTCCATAAATCTAGAGAAATTTTTTTTAGCAACTCATTTTCTTTCATTTTCATATTTTCAAAATCTCTTCTAATTAAAAAATTAGAGTTTTACAGTTCTTACCTTCGTGCTATCTCTATACTCCTTCTCAAAGGATTTCCATGCCTCCTTTGCTTTAGAAGCATTGATAATTCTGAAAAAAATTGTATCAGCAACTCCTTGTTGAATCAAGGCTAAAGTTTTTGCATCTTTCTTCTTATGATAATTCAATTGTTGTTTTTGAGCATTCATCAAAGTTGTCGTATCCTCCGGTTCATCATACTCATCTTCAACATAGTCCCATAGATCATATGAGAGAAAATTGATCTTCATCTTCACATACCAAAAATCATAATTTTTCCCATAAAAAAGGGAAATGCGGATTGTTGGGTTCCTTGATTTTGATTGCTTGTAATCGCCATCACGGTCGATCTTCTTCGTGATTTGTTTTCCCGTCAATAAGCTTCACGCCCAGTTTGCTCTTGATCGGAATCAAGCTCTGGTACCACTTATGTTGGTTCTAGTTTCAACCAACTATGAGTTTTTGTGTATAGAGAAGAAGAAGATATGAAGAAACAAATATTTTTCTTGTTGTATTGTATGTTTTTCTACTACAAACCCCTTGGACAATACCTGCACACACTTGATACATGCACACAGTTGATACACGTATAAACCGAAAAGATATAATGAACATGGCATTAATTTAATTTTAAGAGACGGTTGAAACGAGCTGAACTGGGCTGGTCTTTTACGGGCTTGGGCCAGTATGGGGCATGCGTCCGAGTCATTCTTTTACCTTCAGCACTGTCATTCTCTAGGTATCAATAATTAATCAGAAGAGCCGTCAAAGTACAACGCACTCACATGCAACATACTATATATAACACAGTACTCCAGAGAATTTTGCTTTCAGCACTGGAAACACTGCTTTTCTCTACTTTCTTGTCTCAAAAACACTCTCCCGCCAATACGGTCCGATCACTTTATCAATAATGAATTCATAGCTAGTTCACTAAACACACAGACAATCAGTGAATCACCATATAAAGATACGCCAAGTTCTTTAACACACATGTTTTTGTAACTATAATTAAAAGGCACTGGCTATTATATTATCGATCTCTTCGTACATGGCTATGTCCACAAAAACCTAAAGCTAGCCTTGGATTACTTTACCCAACAAAATCACCAAAATAAAACAAAGTAGCATATTAAAGAGAACACCGAAATAAAATCATATATATTAATGAAAATTAAGATAGAGAACAACATTAAGGCACTAACTAAAAAAAAAAAAAAAACAGTCATTTTTAGACTCTCACATTCCTCATTCACACTACTGCTTGTTTAAGTCAATCAAAGATTAATTGGAAAAAAAAAAAAAAAAAAAAAAAAACCTTCACAGAAAGAAACACTAAAAAAACCCTTTCCATCAAAGGCATATTAAGTAGTACTTAAAGAAGTAGTTAACCGAGTCTAAACTACAGCATCTGTTGATCCACACCAGCACTCATCAAGGCCAAGAAGACCTCTGATTAGTTTAGACTAATGGGTTTGTTGTGGATGATCCATAACCATTCATCAAGCCCGCAGTCCACGGACCGAGGCCCGTGAAATACCCAAAAGAGCTAGGGTCCTTCCCAGCATCAGAACAAGCTTGGTCTTGCCAATCAAGGGACAGAAGCTTAGGGTTTGGCTTCACATCCATTGCATTTTGTCCCTGATGATCACCCATTGTTGCTTCATATGGAAGCATCAACCTTTGAGTACAAGTGTCCATGAAAGGCCCACTACTATTCCCATCGAGTGACATTCCAAATGGAGAGCAAAGCCCATGAAAGTTTGGCGCCAACCCATGAGTGTGACCACTCATGTCATGACCAAGCCCACTCATAAAGCCCAATTCACCACTCCCTAAGAACTTGTAGTTCCTTGAATTCCCCACAATACCCTCATGATACTTACTCTCCATGAAATCAATAGCCCTTGGGTTTTCAAGCATGGCATTGTACTTGCTCTCCATGAAACTAGGGTTTCCAAGACCACCATGGTGGTGGTTCCCCATCAGGTCTCCGAGGTGTGAGAACTGCACCTCCGCAGGGAACGACGACAGCTGAAGATCGGTCGGGTTGTGGGACGAGGATCCGGGGTTTTGATTAATCATAATATTATTGTTGTTGGACTGATGATTGTCATTTGGTGATGATTTCTTGGAAGAAACTTTCTTGTTCTTCCTACAACCCCCACCCACAGGGATGTTCCTCAGTGTCCCACCTTTTGTCCAGTACCTTCTACAAGTCTTGCAGAAGTACCTTGGCTGAGAGAGGCTATAGTTGTTGTAGTAACAGAACTTGGTGTGTGTTGAATCACACCTAGGGCACTTGAGGGCTTGGTCATGGGGAGGCCTAAGCCTCCTCTCTATCATAGGCCTTGAGCATGTCAGAATGTCCCCAGATGGTGAGGATGAATCCATTCCATTCTCCTCGTCCATTGTGCCCTGCCATAAATGGAAAATGTGGCGCCAATTATTGGTCATTCATGAGCACACCATAAAATTAGTCACATTAATTAGGACTATGAAATAATGCTTAACAAATTTAATTTGGAGCTTGCATGCCACTTCTCTTTTCTGGTCAACTTGTTTAATTTTCTTAACTTTATCTCTGTATTCAGTGAGAATTGAGCTTTGTTAGTGGTGACAATTTTAATTTGTTATCATTTTCTGAAAGTTATATAATAAAACTTTACCTATTTGATTCCTTTAAGATTAATTATATTTTCACAACATTTTTTTTATTAAAAAAAAGAACCCATATATCTAACAGAAAATGGAGCCAAAATGATCATGGCCGCTTAATTATGTGGTAAATTAAAATTCATGATACAAAGACACATTTTAAGTGTAACATTTCTTTTTCTCTATGCAATGTCAAATATTGTACTACTAATTAAGAAGAAAAATATAGCAACAAAAAATGGACAAATTGAAACACAAATTAAGTAAATATTAATGCATGGAATACCTGTAGCCAATCAGATGAATCCATGCAAACTTGCAGAGAAGTAAGGCCCATTAATTAAAACTCCGATGTTGAAAATGACCAGATCTTCAATAACACTGCATTTCACTCCATAGTATCACTCTGTGTGTGTTTAATAAATGTATTCTAGATAGAGATATAGAGAGAGAGAGAGAGAGAGAGAGAGAGAGAGAGGGGTTTGTGTGGGTTGGGAAGGGAGGCTGTGATTGTGAATATGAAGGAAGAAAAAGGCAGTGGTGGAGCAGCTGCTAGCCTACAGCTAACGTCGGTGACAACTTATGTGGGTCCCGCCATTGTCTGCCTAGTGTCTCAACTTTGGACCCAATGCTGAGCTCAGCTTGACTAAACGGACTCACTAGCTAACCAACGGCTCTAGCACAACCTGACCGAGCTCGCACGATTACAGCCGTTGATGATGATGAACACTAGGACAGAAAATCTCGGCTTCGTATTCAGAAGGAGATTGTGTGTGACATGACAGGAGAGAGAATATTTTTTGGGCTCATCGATAAAGAGCGAAACCAAAGAGGCACTCCATTTGTGGACCCCACCAGGACATGTGGACCCCACTACTACTCCTCTTACAAGCAAAGGATAAATTCGCCTTGTCACGTGTCTTCACTAGGGTTGACCACGTGCACACCATCTCGGAGCCCCGTCTACACTTCGTGTAGTGTTTAAATTCTTGTGCTTAATTTCTGATTTTGTCAGCATAAGTGTACTGCTTTGTCTCTTCTGGTGACAAATCAAACAAACATTATCTCTTTGAACCCTAAACAAACAGAATTCTCATAGTTCATGTCCATCAATTGTGCAATGTTGGTGTACGATCTGATACCCAATTCAAACTCTTTGAAAAATGAAATTCGGTGCAGTACTATACAAGGTCGTTTTTAGATTTAATCACTTATAAATATTACATGTGTATGTCATTATATATTATACAAGAGAATATAAAGAATGTCATGTGACAAACTCTAAACGAATCAAAAAATACAAGTGTCGGCGAGTCTTCTAAAATAGTTCAAAAGCCAAATTCGACGATCACAAAATCGTATAATCTCACACCATCTTGAAACAAATCTACTAAAAAGCAACATACTAAAATCACAACATTGGATCAGCAGATCAACAATAATTGACCTACAAATATTTGAGATTCAAAATTTTAAACTTTTGATTAAATTGTTTACAGCAAACCCCACTTTGGTTTTGATGTCACAAATTCAGGAATTCTCCTTCAAATGAATCTGATGCATATAAATTATGTTGCTAATTCATTTCAAATCAGTCACACTCCATCCAATAACCTCTTTATTTTATTCAAAAACTTCTAAGAGAGTAATTTCTTGAGAACTTGTAAGATTGGAAGCAATGATCCCTCCTAGTGATTCGTTGAATGTAATAGGATATTTAAATAGTAATGTAAAGGACTCGTTTATTTGGTATCATAAATAAAAAGATTAAAAAAAAAAAAAAAGAGGAAATGAAAAGAAAGGGGATGAAAGATTGGAGAGTCTTTCCCTCTTTTATGTGTGAGAATTTGAAATTTTTTTGAAAGAAAACGTATTCCCTTTATGGTTTTTTCTTTTTCTCTCCATTTCCCTTCCACTTATATAAAAGCACAAATACCTTTTTTTATTTTTATTTTTATCTTTTCCTTTTTCTTTTCTTTCCATTATTTCTCTTCCCCCTCATGAGAACCAAGTTGTTAGAATGCCAATTCGATTGGTTTGCAAGCTAAGTTTGATTCACATGTTATTTAATTACCAATTTTTTGTTTTTTGGCAAAAATTTAGAATATAAAGTTTTTAGCCTTTTCTTTTCATCTACTGGAAAAAAATAAAAATAAAAAAATAAAATTTCAAACATTTGGTATAAATTATTGAATTTAATCAAAATCTATTAAAATAATATTCAAAAGAGAACACTAACCCAAATTGTGCTAGTTTGTGGAATTAATTTCTATTTGGAATTTAGTGGTCAAGTTTGGCTCGCATTGGTCCAACAATGAATTAATTAATTAATTTTTTAACAGCTTAATTAATTAAATGTTGCAAACATGAACCACCATGAAACCCGAGCAGGCACCTTCCAAATAAATAATTAAAAAAAAAAACACGAGGAGGTACGTAGCAGCCTTCGGGTCTCGCATGTATTCGAAGTTTCAGTGGAACTTTAGATACCGTGTGGAACACGCTTCAATGAACAGAGAGCTCAAAGTACAATTGTGATCAGGTCATAAAAAAGTGTGCGCGCCCTACTCTTAAACAGTACACCTGACACAATTCCAGCAGCAGATAAAGGAGTTAATATAGATATTTCCAGGCTCCATTTATGTGTTAAATTCCCATTATAAATATTTAATTTTATTTTAATAAAAACTGATAAGTAGTAGAAAAATATAAGTATTTCCAGGCTCCATTTATGTGTTAAATTACCATTATAAATTTTTATTTTTATTTTAATAAAAACTAATAATTAAGTAGTAGAAAAGTATGATATATGTAACTATTTTATATGAGTGGAAATGATGTCAGCATAAGATATTTTTTATACACGTAAATTTAATCAAATGTGTTTTAATATTTAATTATGTATCATTATTCTTTTTTAATACCTTTACTATGAAGATTGGGCATTGCTATTCCTAGGCTCGAAATAATGTACTGAATATTGATTTAGTGTGTTGTCAAACATTATTGTATTAAGAATTTAACACAATTATTTTGAGAATTCTAACAATTGAAATATTAGTGGTAAATTCTTATGTTGGATGACACACTAAATCAAAAATTTACTCGGTATTAGATAGTCGAAGATCATGTGATTCAGACTAATCAAAATTCTCCAATTACGAAAAATAGTTTTATAATAATTTTATAAGATAGTACAAAGAATATTGAACAAAAATTTTTATTGAGCCTGCTATATGGTGAAGAACCATTTAATAAATTTTTTTTTTTTAAATACCATTTAATATTTTTTCCATTAAATCCAACTTTGAAATAATTGTGTTGTCTCTTGATTTAATGTCCTATTCAATTGAATTAATATCAATATGTTATTATTATCTTTGACGGTGAAATTAGTTTTTATTAATTTAATTGTCTTTCAATTTAATATTTCGCGAGAGTGCTGGTCTTAGAATGCATAAAGTAAAGTATCCAACTCCCATATTATTTTTAAGAATAAAGATTTAAATCATAAAAGTCAGATAATTTCGACTGTTTTGTCTAATACGATCTAATATCAATTAATATATGATTATTATTATTATCCCAAACATCAATATTTACGCACATAAAATGATGATTGAGATTTGTCCTACTGTAAATTTTTCTTCTCCTTACAGTACGTTTACATTTTTAATCATGTGATAGAAAAATCTTAGACTTCAAAATGATTGTGTGGCCTCTCGATTTAATGTGTTGCCTCCGTCCTAATCCCAAAAAGCATAAAGCAGAGGAACCTACCCTTACTTTTAACAGTGTCATAGAAAAATCTTCAGGTTGAAGCTACCTCTGTGTTTTTTGCTTTTGATTTTTGCTCCTATTCTGTGATCCAAACAGCCAATTTAAAAGTTGATTTTTCTAATAATACTTCAAATCCTAATAAACCATACTTTTCGTTTGCCCTATTTGGGTAAGGATAATTAGTACAAAAGCTAAAAGATATTTTTGAACAATCACATTAGTTCTTTTTTTTTTTTTTTTATCATAGTTCACTGTATCAATTGATATACAATATACTAAGTTTAAATAAAATTATATTAGGCCATAACATATATATTTTATATATTTTTATTTATTTAAATCTATATTATTTTTTATTTTTTATTCCATTAATGATATATGTAATAAATAAGTTAGTTTTTTTTTACTAATAGATGCGTGATTTATTTGTAATATTCTTTCATTGAGAAGTATTTTAGTGATATATTTTCAAACGTATGTATGTATATATATATATATATATATATATATATATATTATAGTATACCACTATACAGCTAGGCACACATATAATTTAAGTAATTAATCTATATTAATAAATATATAAATGATAATATAAGTGTTATATATTACTAAGACGGTAACAAATTTAATTATATAAACTAAATTCATATAAAAATAATGAATTGTAAAAATTAAATTTGCAAACTTTGTGCGAATTTACTCTCAAATCATAAATTCACTTAAATTCACTTGGAAAACTTGAAAACGGTGCCACTTTGACCGAATTTTGTAACTAAGATTCCACCTCCAAGGATGGTCACGACCAAAAGTGCAACAAGATAATTAAATCTCACTACCACCAAAATTCAAATTCCACCTCTGGGATAAGATCAAACGGTTGAAATTTGAAGATCCCTCTCATGATGATGGTCAAACAAGCCCACCTCGAAATGTGTGCAGTCAGAGTGATTCTCCAAATTGGGGCTAAGCTCGCCCCCAGAGGGTGGGCCCATCATATTGGGTTCCCATTTGATGCAATCATATGACAAAATCCAAGTTGTTTAGGGGACCATATAATAGGGCCTTAAAAGTTTCCATATTTACTATGTATGATCCGATGGATGTAATCATTTGGCAAATGATCATCAAACGGCCAGGAATACAGCCGGAATCAACGTGACATGAAACACTAGCTCTTTTGAGAAGTGTGATTCGTGTGAACATAGATTAGGGATGAATTGAGAATGGTCTGTGTTGCCTTCCTTATCGTGTGAATGACTACGTGGATGTCCTCTGGTGTACTGAAAACGAACGGACAACTCAACAATGAGAGACAATGAGAGAACAATGAGGGAGAGTGTTGATGTTAGTTTCACTTGCAAATAGAACAAGTGTGATACATCAGGGGAAAGTATGGTAGACTACAAAAGTATATCAAAGTATATCCAAATCAATTTTTTATTTAATTGCTTATGGATTTTGCCCAATAATTTAGAACTTGTTTGGTTGAGATTTTTAATAATATTTTTTATTTTATTTTTTGATAACTAAAATGTAGAAATTTGTACGAAAATCTACTTAATTGATTGATATTTTTTAGAACTATTTTTTGAAAATTCTGTTAAAATTTTTTTTTTTTTAGAGTTCTTGGAGACTATTTTTTTAGTGACAAATCAAATAAGCCCTTAAATTATAGATATATATAGATAAAATTTATACAAAATCGTATTTTATATATATATATATATATATATATATATATATTTCACCTGCTAGTAACAAAACAATAATAAGATCAAAGATGAAAATGTTTCAATTTTATTTATTTACTTATTTATTTTGTTTAGTTTATCAATCAAGCTAAAAATACTCTTAAATTTGACAATAATAGTTTTAATACAAGTTTGAATTAAATCAATTTAATGGAAAAAAAAAAAGAGGATAAATTGTGAGTTGCACAATATGGAATGGTTGTGGAATATAGTATGGATAAGCAACATAGAAGGGGGTGAATAGGTTCAACTGCTTGTTTACTTGATTTTTTACTAATTTAAATTTACCGAAATAAGCTAAAATTATGCACCCCCTAGATAAATATAAATAACAAGTAAAGTAAAAAGTGAGTTTAGAGTGACACTGATTTTTTAGCGAGAAAACCCTGATTAACAAAAGAGACCAATTGTTGTGGGAAAAACCTCGTGGACTACGTCGTCCAAAGCGAAAAGATTCACTATGTATGAAGTAAAGTACAATCGAATCTGACTTAGGGTCACACCCTATCACTCTACTGAAAACCAATTGTTGACGAGATCCCTAACCTTTTGACTCCTCCATCTAATAGCTCTCGACCACAGGCTTACTCTTTATCTTTGTAGAAGGATCGCTGGTAGATCAACCAACACTCCACAAGAGTCTTGACCCCTTCGAAGTGCAATCTTCTTCTCATTTTCTTCAAAACTGATTTTCTAAAGTTTGCAAGAAATTATGCTTTACGACCAGCAGATATGAAATCTTCAATCACGCCAATCCCAATCGAACAATAAATAAACAACCTAAAACACTTTGTGTATAGTTGTGTGCTCTCAAAAACAGAAAAATAATAAACTCTCAAAAACTCGCAAAAAGGCTTTCCAAGGTTATAAAGATTTTAATGCAAAAGTCGTGAATGAATGTGTGTGAATATGCATGAGTTTAGATAAACAAGTAGCTAGTCTTAATAGTGTTAGAAAATACACCAAATTTTGTGCTAGTATATCCTTAACAGTCAAACTCAAAAGGTAACACAAGTTGGTAAAAACACAAATTTTCCTTTTAGTTCAGGAGAATACAACTGGTTAGATTTTTTTCGAGACACGATTTTGCACAAAAAATGCAGCCGGTTCAAGAGTGAAGTCCAAACGGTTGGATTGTTAAAAAACCCTAAAAATGAAAATCCAACTTGTAACCTTAATCTAAGTGATCTGCACACGCTTACCATAACTAGTAGTTGTTCATTGTTGAACCAAGAATGTTGTGAGTAACTTCACTTGAAATTTCCACTTCCAAAACCGAGGCTTGATGATAAACAAATATTACAACTCGATTCAGACTTGTTTTGATCACCGAAATATGCCAATAATAATTTTTCATCTAACATAAATTACATTGGAATTCTCTGAAGTTTCGATAATCTACACTGATCTTCCCCTTATTTGCTAAATTACACTTACATCATTTGAGATTTGTATGTAAATAACACAAACCTTACCTGCGTTCATATTTCTTCTTAGTTAACTGTGATGAAAAATACTAATGTCAGTAATTTTGTAACTTTCAAATTTCAATTATACTCTTAAAAAAATATATTTATTATAAGGTAAATTACATAGACACCCCCTGAGGTTAGGTCATTTTTTAGCTAGATGAAGATTTTTGTTTTAACTTTTACTTACACCCCAATTTACTTTTGGCCTCAAACATATGCGAATTGACCCTTTTACCCTCAACTTTTTAATACAAAATATCTTTATTCTTAAATGACATAAAGGCCCCTATATATATATGTATATGTGTGTGTGTGTACTGTTATCACCTGAGACAGCCACCACCACGACCACCAACACACCCATGCCACCACCACCATAGTCGGAGCCGGAGACGTCGCTGGTGACAACCACCACCACGACCACCAAATCCAAACCCCAAATTGAAAGCCAATAACGCATAGCAAGACTTTGCCAGTGGGTTCTTCATAACTCATCGACGCCGTGAAGCGATGCCGGTCTATCGTCGAGGCCATCGTCTTTTAAGCTCATCGTCGTCAGTGGGTTCTCCCTCTTCTCTGAGGCCATCATCGTCGGTGACTCGCAACCATCGTTCCGAGCTCGCTCGGCGACCGCCACCTTCAATCCATAACCCAAAATTGATTCGGCCAACCCCTGATTCGCAATCGCCATTCCGAGCTCACCCGACCACCACGACCTCCATTCCATAACCCAAAATCGATTCGGCTGACCCCTGATTCGCAACCGCCGTTCCGAGCTTGCCCAACCACCACCACTTCCAATCCACAACCGAAAATCGATCCGGTCGACCCTTGATTTGCAACTGTCGTTTCAAGCTCGCCCAACCACTACCACCTCTAATCCACAACCCAAAATCGATCTGGCCGACCCTTGATTCACAGCCACCGTTTCGAGCTTGCCCCGCCGCCTCCAATCCACAACTGAAAATTGATCTGACCCACCCTTGATTCACAACCGCAGTTCTAAGCTCACCCAACCACCGCCACCTCTAATCTACAACCCAAAATTGATTCGACCGACCCTTAATTCACAGCCACCATTCCGAGCTCGCCCGACCACCACCTCCTCCAATCCACAACCTAAAATCGATCCGGCTCGCCCAGTCACCACCACCTCCTATATAATATATATATACATGCAGTAATAACATTGTCACCAGGCCATAGTACTGTTTTGTTTCTCTGTGTGTGTGTATAAATATATAGATAGATATATATATATCTGCTTTAAGGTGTTGGGTTTTGTGTGGTTGTGTGGAGGTGGTAGAACGACGAATTCGATCGGTAGGAGGAAGAAGAGGAAATGCGTACGTTAGGAGTAGTTTGGTCAAAAAAAATAGTTAACTAGCATAGTCATTTAATATCTCAAAAGTACTATGATCTCACCAAAAATCTCACCAAAAATTGACATTTGGAGTGTAAGTGAAATGTTAAATTACTAATTTAAATGTAAGTAAAATTTAAAACCAAAATATTAATCTATTTTAAAAATGGCCTCATTTCATGTAAGTGTAATTTATCCTTTATTATAATAAAGTATAATATATATATGTATAGATATATAAAGATAGAAATATAATTATAATATAATTAAATAATATGGGTGCATAATTTATCCGGGGGCGGATGATAAATACCCTAGCCATGGTCTATGAGCGTGCTTACTACGCTGTTGTTGCATGGCGATCGCATGACTCCTGAACACTACAGCTACCCTCCACCATAGTCATAGTCTATGCGCATGCCGTGACATCTCCATCAACAAGTCACCACGGCGCAAGCTAGCAAACAAGAAACAATATTCTGTCATGTCTTTAAATTGGAAAGGAGTCAATTCTATAGAATGGACGAATCCAAAAGGTCGGTGGACAGGATCTCATCTCATGCAACCCCCCATTTTTTAATCCCATGTTTGCTTTCTCCTTTGTTCTCTTGTTCAAACAGAATGATTAGTGTTTTTGTTATTTAGCTATTTAATCCACACACATATATATAATATTATATTATAGGAGTATATGTACATAAAGGTACAGTCACTGGGGGCCAATCCATGCATATAGAAGCCGACCATGACTTCTTGGTTTGTCCCTTTGCATCACCTTCCTTTATTAAGTATTTGTCAATTTATTTATTTATTTTTTATTTTTCTAGCTTCTTCTTCTATAAATCCATCTATTTATTTGTCTTTGAAGACCTAATAATTAGTTGTGATGATTAATACTCTTTTTCACATGTTGTTCAGTTTGACTGTCAATGTGTTTGATAATGTAATGATTTTTTTTTTTTTTTTTTTTTTTTTTTTTTTTTTTTTTTTTGTACGTACTACGTGTATACACACTTTTTACATGTAAAAAAAAAAATTAAAAAAAAAGAAAAGGAAAATGAAGTGAAAATGATTAAATAAAAAGTCTAAGAAATTTTGTGACATGAATATATATTTCCTTATGAAGACACTCGTATCTGGAAGTTGATTCTCATTTTTAACTTGAAGTTGGAAGTAAATACTAAATAGTGTTTTAATATTAAGAAGTTTCTAGAAAAATAAATTACATGTTAACATAAGTTGAGAATGAAATATATATTTTATTATATTAACTTTGCAAATAATACATATTTGGTAACTTGCTAGTGGAGAGGGAGCTAGAAAATTATAAATAATAGGAATAAGAGTTGCAGGAAATACACAAACTTGTGAGAGGGGAGCTGAAATAATAGGAATAAGAGTTGCGTATTTTTCAGGT
Source organism: Cornus florida (assembly GCF_030987335.1). Classification (NCBI taxonomy): domain Eukaryota; kingdom Viridiplantae; phylum Streptophyta; class Magnoliopsida; order Cornales; family Cornaceae; genus Cornus; species Cornus florida. The sequence continues at coordinate 50,092,246 of NW_026775574.1, read as the reverse complement.
TAGTGTTATATAATTATTGATTGAGTTTGTCACTAAGTTTAAAAATTAGATAAAGTTACAAATTTCAAAATTCAATTTACAAGATACACCATATCATGATAACCATCAATCATATATCGTTATCGCAATGACTCATAATTGTCACCATTATTATTTCCAACATGCCCCTCGAGCTCGGGGGATATTTAACACTTTTTCGCAAACAAAATGAAATTAGGATTCAAGAAAACATTATAGCCATTAGGTGAGACACCTGCCCAATTAACATTGTAAAAACAAGAAAGAAAGAAAGAGTTGGAGCCATGAATGAAAAAGCCAGCCATGTGTGATAGTTAATGTGGCGGAAATGCAAAAATAACGTTGTTCGAGAAATAAATTCAACTAATCACAAAGAATAAAAATAATGACATATAAGAACACAAGTTATACATGATTCACCCAAAGATTAGAATTATGTCGATGAAGCGCACTGAACAAATTCCACTATGAAAACGATGACGAATTACAATTGAGAATTTTCACTCAATCTCTTTCGATTGCTCTCTCTAGTATTGGCACAAATTAATCAATCATACAATACGTATGATTAATTATGGATGATATATAAGTCCTACACAATTACCACAACTTGTCCTACAAGAGCTTGCCTCTTGTAGAGTCCAAAATCAATAAAGAAATCACTTCACGTAGCTTCCCAAGGGAGTTGAACCGGCTCAACTCCACTTGAACCGGTTCAACTTTGTTGTCTTACGTGATGCAATTCACTGGCCAACTTGAACCGAGACCGGTGGCAGTAGCCAAAGTCCAAATTTACAACTCCAGTTGAACCAGTTCAAAAACCACTGAACCGGTTCAAATGTACCAATAACCAACGTAGAAACTTAATTAACAAATTTAACCTCCCAAATCCTTCACGTAATCAACACGGGATCAGAGACTCCACAAAACCAAAACAATCTCCCACATGGAGGCTAGAACACTTGTAAACCCATTCCATCTTTTTTTCTTGCATGTCCGATGCATGTCGGTGCGCTTATCTTTGTTTTTAACCTAGAAGACCAACTGAAGTTGCGAACAACTTCAGTTTCTCCATGGTCACTATCTAGGTCAACATGTCAGCTGGATTCTCGGTGCCAAGTATTTTTTCAAGTGTCAACACCTTATCTTCCAACAAAGATCTAATGAAGTGATACCGAAGTCTTAAATGCTTGGTGTAGACACTAAAATTTTAGTGGGCTTTGCTTTTGACAAATGGACCCATTAAATATGGACCTAATGTTTAATTAAGTTATTTAATTGACCCAAACTTGGTCCACCTAAATTATTTAATTAGCCCAGCCCAGATGGTTAAATAAACAGATAATTATTCATAATAAAATATATTTGGAATAATTATTTTTAAGGATAATTATCCTAATATAACCTTCCCAGCTCAGTTATAATTTTATCCTTATCGAGAGATGACAAGTGTCATCATCCTATCAACCGAAGAAGCCTAAAAATAGAGGCCTGGAGGAAGAAGGAGGGGACACAAATTCAGAGTCCAGAAATTCAGAGACTCAGAAATCCAGAAGGTCTAGAAATTGAGAGAATTAGAAATCCAGAGGGCCAGAAATCCAGAAGGCAAACCTGAAGGCGAAGAACACCAAACACATCCAAAGTCGTGCCGTTCTTCACCAAATTCAACAAATCCTCTCTGAAGACGAAGAACAACAAGCACATCAAATCGTATCATTCTTCATCCAAATTCCACGGTGATCAACAACAAGCACATCAAATTGTGCCGTTCTTCATCCAAATTCTACGGTAATCAACAACAAACACATCAAATTGTGCCGTTCTTCATCCAAATTTCACTGTGATTCAAGATTAAGCTCGTGCAGCCCTTGGATCCGACTAACCAACAAAGGAGATCGAATCAGAGGACCTTATTCTGTGTAAAGAATATTATTACAGAGAATTGTATTCCAAGTTTTATAAATTAATAGAATATTATTTTTGGCCATATTTTGTTTTTATTCGCAGGCAACAAAATTTGTGTGTACAAATTTCTGGCACGCCCGGTGGGACATCCTCTGCCTCTCATCTCTTTCTCCTACATTAAATCCTCAACAAATTTATCATCAGATTCTATGATTTTTAATAAGATTCAGATGAAGAGCAAGAATACCACCAAAGACATCGCAGTCATGACGGACAACATCAATACCATCATAAAAGGTGGCAAGAAGGTTGCAACTTCGTCAAGTGGTACAAACATCTCTGCAAGTTCAATGATATGGAGCATGGTCAAATTATCCGTTCCTGCCAAAAGACAGCACGATGCGATGAGAGTAAATTCTGACAAATCTGTCAAAGTAACAACTCAAACTCATACTGCCTTCACCTCGCTGGGGGCAAGGAGGAAGGTTTCTACAACCTCAAAGGTTGCTCCAGTTATAAGTTCAAGTTCCACCTTGCTGGGGGGCAAGGAGGAAGGTTCCTACAACCTCAAAGGTTGCTCTAGTCACAAGTTCAAGTTCAAGGTTGGTCCACCCAAGGCCAAAGATTTTTTCTGACTCCATCATTATGCCAGTCATGATGACAAGTACTACCTCAAATAAAAAGCAATTGACGACTATGGCCTGTGCAATTGAAAGATTATAACACTCTCTCAAGGAGCAAGATCTGAAAATTGCCTCGCTAACATAAAAGTTAAAATTACGTGACAATAATGCTGAGTCAATCAAAGGCCGAATTTCTCATTCTAATTCTATGCGAAAGAACACTCCAATTGATGATCAAAATGACGTGTCCGCGCCAATCCAATAATTGATGTTGCCTCTGTCACCTCACTTTCTGTCCAACAACTTCATGGCATGATAGTGAATTGCATAAGAGAACAATACAGTGGCGTTCCTCAAAGTGATCACATATACTCAAAGCCTTACATAAAAAGAATTGACATCTTGAAAATACCGGTCAGGTATTAACCTCCAAAGCTTCAACAATTTGACGGAAAAGGCAATCCCAAGCAACATGTTGCACACTTTGTAGAAACTTGTGGCAATGCTAGTACAAACGGAGATCTCCTTGTCAAGCAATTCGTTCATTCCCTTAAATAGAATGCATTTGATTGGTACACAGACCTCAAAGCTAGAGGTATTGACAGTTAGGAGCAGATGGAACGAGAATTTCTTAACTGTTTCTATAGCACTCGTCGTACTGTAAGTATGCTGGAGCTTACAAACACAAAACAGATGAAGGGTGAACCCGTGGTTAACTACATCAACCGTTGCCGAGCTCTAAGTCTTGACTGTAAGGATTGTTTGTATGAAATTTTTGCAGTTGAAACATGTATGCAAGGTATGCGCTGGGAGTTTCTTTACATCCTACAAGGGATTAAGCCTCGCACATTTAAAGAGCTTGTTGCTCGAGCCCATGACATGGAGCTTAGCATGGAAAATCATGGTGCTAGGAAAGATGTTCTAGATATACCCGACAACCTTCAAGAAGATGAGAGAAGTGAGTCCGAAGAAGAAGACAATATACTTCCTAACTCAAATGACGAAATAGCTTCATCTTTCATTATAAGCATCATTTCGAAAGACTTGCATCAAGAAATGCACCATGCTACAACAATGACTTCAACTGAAAGTGCAAAATCACAGGGGCCATTAAGTCAATGAAACCAAGAAGAAAATCCTCAAAGCGATGACGAGATAGTCCGTGCCCTGCAGTATAAGCTTGGATTGTTGTCTGATTCTTGCAAAATTGAAGAAAATTATTAAAGTTAAAGTGCTCCCAGATACGAGCCTAAACTGTTGATGACGCTCCTTGACACGAGTTTAAACTGTCTACCTAGAAAAAAAAGAAATCAAGAACTCCTTGATACGAGTTTAAACTATCTCCCAAACAAAAAATGACACTCCTTGATATGAGTATAAACTGTTTGTCTGAAAAAAAAAAAAAAAAAACAAAAAAAAAATCAAGAACTCCTTGATACAAGTTTAAACTATCTCCTAAAAAAAAAAAAAAATGGCACTCCTTGACACAAGTTTAAACTGTCTACCTGAAAAAAATTAAGAACTCCTTTATACGAGTTTAAACTATCTCCCAAAATATATATATATATATATATATATATATATATATATATAACACTCCTTGACACGAGTTTAAACTGTTTACCAGAAGAAAAAAATCAAGCACTCCTTGACACGAGCTTAAACTGTCTACCTGGAAAAAAAATTAAGAACTCTTTGATACGAATATAAATTGTTTGAAAAAAAAACTCTTTGACACTAGTATAAACTTTTTTAAAAAAACTAATGTCTCTATTGAACTACGTGATGACTTGATCCCTCTTTTGAGGGTATGTAGGCAACTTAGAAATTTATTTTAAGTTCAGTATGACACTAAAAAAAAAAATCCTCAGAGTATGCAAAATGGCAAAGTGTGCTCGTCATAAAATATCAAAAGGAATAGTCGCAATTAATCAACTTGGCTTACTGTCAAGATATTGTTGTCGCTCGTTATAAATTGCTCTCATGATGTTGTCACTCATCATGCGATATCAAAAGTGCTCGTCGCACCTGTCAACTTGGCGTGCCACCAAAGTGTAGCTGCGAAGAAATAAATTGGTTCGTCGCCAGAATGTAGCTGCCTAGAAAATTTCTGCTTTTCGCCAAGGTATTGCTGAAAGAGAAATTTTGTTTGCCGCCAAGGCATCGCTGAAGAATCTGGTACATCACCAAGGTGTTGTTGCAATAAAATTTTAACTCACCACTGAAGTGTCGTTGAAAGAAAAAAAATTCTGCTTGCCGCCGAGGTGTTGCTGAAAGAAAATTTTGGCTTTCCGTCGAGGTATTGCTAAAAAATATTTGCTCACCGCCGATGTATTGTTGAAAGAGAAATTTGGCTTTCCATTGAGATGTCGTTGAGGAAAAAAATAATTCTGCTTGCCGCCAAGGTATTGCTGAAAAAGATCTTTGGCTTTCTACTGAATAGAACCATGAAGAATATTATTGGCTGGGCACCAACATTCGAGGAATGCTATGAATACATCTCCATAGTGATCATATGAAGACAGCTCGCCGATAAAACCATGAAGAATATTAGTGGCTGGGCACTAACATTTAAGGAATGTTTTGAATATATATTCATGGCGATCATATGAAAATAGGGAGGCAAATAGAGTACCATATAGTTGTTGTTTTAATAGAAAATCATGGAAACGCGCCAGGACATCTTCTAACCACTCCCAATATAGTTCGGTGTGTGGCAATTCAGCAGAAAGTATACAGGGAATACTCCATGATACTTCCTTCGCCTGAACATTGAGACCCAAGAGTGAAAATTGGTTTTTCTCAACAACTCTCATGAAGTGAAGAATTTAATATCAAGGCTTCCGGGACAATGGATTCTTCATTAATCTGATCAAGACCAAAGTTAGTGAGGTTCCCTGTAGCCTTGCGTGTCCAATGAGAAGAACAATGTTCATTGTCGGGGTTAGGCATTTGAATGCTTGTCCAATGAGAAGAATAATGTTGATTGTCAGGATCAGGCATATGAATGGCATTGCGACCGAGAAGTGAGTCGAATACGCTTAGTGTGGTTCCTTAGTTTCTTCGACTATTTTTGCTCTCTAAGATAGTAATCTTTTGCTTCATAAAACACTTAAATACCACCATGATGGAACAATAAACAAATTTGAAGCTCGATCGATGTTGTCTAGAAGGATGATTTTAATTTCTGCTACGGCTGGCAAAATCAAGTTGTTATACCCAATCAAGCCCTTCAAAAAAAAAAAAAAAAAGGGTTAGAGGAACATGAAAAAAAAAGGAAAGAAAAAAAAAGAGGAAGGAAAAAAAAATCATGAAAAAAAAAAGGAAAAAAAAAAAAAAAAGAGTCGTGAAAAAAAAAAAACGTGGAAAAAAGGAAAGAAAAAAAAAAGGAAAAAATTGCGTGAAAAAAATAAAGAGAGAGAGAAATAGGAAAGGAAAAAAAAAAAGAGAAGAAAAACAAAGGAAAGACAAAAAAGAGAAGAAAAAAAATTTGTGTGAAAAAAAAGAGATAAAAGGAAAAAAAAAAAAAAAAAGGAGAGAGAAGAAAAAAAAAACAAAAAGAGAGAAAAATTGCGTGACAAACAAAAAAAAAAAAAAAAAAAAAAAAAAAAAAAAAGGAAAGGAAAGAAAAAAAAACGGAAGGAGAAAAAAAAATGTGAAAAGGAAGGAGAAAAAAAAAGAAAAGAAAGAGAGAAATATCATACCGATTATTCAAGCAGAGACTACAATCTAGCAAGTCTTCAGAGATTTTAGAATTGATGGCAAAACATATAACATTGGTGGTATATATATGCAACGAAATATCTCGTGTTTGTATTGGGATTTGTATAATTCAGTTGAAATAGGAACGGAAAATTCCAATCCAAAGTTGGATAGAAAAGCAAAAGAGGAAATCTTACCATCCAAAGTTGCATTGAAAAAAAGAAGAAGAAGAAGAAGAAGAAGGGAAAGTTGGATACTTCAAGTCCCATTTGAAAAAGGAAACAAGTCCTGTCAAACTCGAGACTCGAAGTGGGGGCAATTTGTCGACACTAAAATTTTAGTGGACTTTGGTTTTGACAAATGGACCCATTAAATATGGGCCTAATATTTAATTAAGTTATTTAATTGGCCCAAACTTGGTCCACTTAAATTATTTAATTAGCTCAGCGCAGATGGTTATATAAATAGATAATTATTCCTAGTAAAATATATTTGGAATGATTATTTTTAAGGATAATTATCCTAATATAACCGGCTTGACCCATTTATAATTTTATCCTTATCAGGAGATGACATGTGTCATTATCCTATTAACCCAAGAAGCCTATAAATAGAGGCCTGGAGGAAGAAGGAGGGGACACAAATTCAACGTCCAGAAATCCAGAGGCTTAGAAATCCAGAAGGTCTAGAAATTGAGAGAATCAGAAATCCAGAGGAAAAACTGAAGGCGAAGAACTCCAAGCACATTCAAAGTCGTGCAGTTCTTCACCAAATTCAACAAATCCTCTCGAAGACGAAGAACAACAAGCACATCAAATCATGCCGTTCTTCATCTAAATTCCACGGTGATCAACAACAAGCACGTCAAATCGTGCCGTTCTTCATCTAAATTCCACCGTGATCAACAACAAGCACATCAAATCATGTCGTTCTTCATCCAAATTCCATGGTGATTTAAGATCAAGCTCGTGCAGCCCTTGGATCCAACCAACCAACAAAGGAGATCGAATCAGAGGACCTTATTCTGTGTAAAGAATATTATTACAGAGGATTGTACTCAAATTTTATAAATTAATAAAATATTATTTTTGCCCCTATTTTGTTTTTATTCGCAGACAATAAAATTTGTCTGTACACTTAGTCCTTAAATAAAATGTTGAATTCTTTGCCAAATGTATCGCATTCTGACTATTACTATGCAAAATATTCTTCACCTGTTCGAATCCCAACTCAGTTAACAACCTTGTAACCAAATCATTTCCTTGCTGGCTTCTATTATCGCCACATACTCTGCTGCTGTAGTAGATAACGCTTGAAGATGCAATAAATTTTCTCTTCTATTTTTGGAAAGTTTTTCTTACACTCCAAACAACTCTGCCTCTTTCAGGCTCCTTTCCTTCTATTTATAGTAGTCTATATTCTACCCTAAGCTATTTGCTTGGCTTCCGGGTTTGGCCTCAATGGGCCTGACTCTTCCTTTTGGACTTTATTCCTTGAGGATTCGTTTCCTTCTGAGATAGGATTGGCCGAGTTTGATTTAATTTAAACCTATTAGGCTAAAATGGCCCAATGAGTTTTTGGTCTTTTCATCTGCCCCCTAATTTCACCCTATTATTTAGGGTGAAATTAATAAATGATGATGGTGGTAAAATTGGTGGTTGAGTGCGATGACGTGGGGGAGCATGGACGGCTAGCACACGTATCTGCATTCCGGATCTTGTGCTATCATTATCATTTCTTCCCTATTGGATTTGCTCTAAAAAAGGTAAACTTTTCTTTGTGACGCAAGATTTGCTCTAAAATATAGATTTATCACTCCTCATCGAGGAACGCTTTATCACTTAAAAGATTATTCAACACGTCGTCCAGGAACTTCAAAAGAGATATTTAATCACACAAATGCTTCTTTATGTAATGCAATTGAAAGGGCATTTGGTTTGTTAAAAACAAGATTTCCAATTTTGGCCAACGGAACTGAACCACAATACAGTTTCAAAACAAAAACTGAAATTATATTAGTTTGTTATATTTTACACAATTTTCTCTTGGAAATAGAACCAGATGAAAGATTAGTTGCAGAAGTCAATGAAGATCTTATGAATTATGAGGATGAACATCGACAAGAAATGCCAAAGAATGACCTAAGTGAAGAGGGTAGACAAGAATCAATGCGAAGAGATCTCATAACGGCAAACATGTGGACATATTATGTGGCTAATCAATAATTCTAAGATAATTTGATGCATTTGAAAGAAATTTTCAAATCTTTTACAATGTGAAACTTCTTGTTTTTTATTATTATTTATGAAATTGTGTACTTCTTACCTTGTTTGCTTTATTAATTTTATTATAGTTCTTATTTTTCATTGAATACAAATAATGTTTTATATAATTTACTTGTGAATGTTCCTTTACATCTTAAGAAATGGATACCATTGTTTCTAATGAAAAAATGAATGCATTAGTATTACTTGTATGGATACAACAAATGGATGAATTTCTACTTAATGTTTTGCTTGACCAAAAAACACAAGGAAAAAAATGTTGATAAATATTTTAACCCTTCAGCATATATGGTTGTGATTGAAGCAATGATCTTGCATTTTACTAAAAAGGTAAACAAAGACAATGTTCAAAATCATTTCAAGTGCGGTAGTGGCTTTGCTTAGAATGATAATACTAAAACAATAGATGTTGAAATACGTATATAGAATACATTAATTAAGTTATGAAAGTGTTGAAGAAAATATTGTCTTTTGTGTTTTGCATAACATAAAGTTACATTTTTTTAATACTTTCTACATGGATAGAGTTGTCTAAATGTGCACAATATTCAGAAAATGTTCTACGTGTAATTTTTGAAAAAGATACAGCTACAGGATCAGGAGCTAAAAGTGCAAAAGAGAAAAATTGTCGCTAAGCAACGCGAGGAAAAGACACAAGTATTGACAAAATAGATGAAATGGTGGCATGAAATGAGATCAATCTCAAAAATTTAGAGGAAATTGAATGTATAAGTGTTCGACAGTCATGAACTACACAGGTGCCTTCTGCATCTGCATCTTCCTTTAAGAGTAGTAAAAGTTAAAAAAAGATTTCAAAATCTAATGAACTAAACCAAAATATTAGTGTTATTACTGACTCACTGACTAAAATTGCAAATGCATTGGATAGATCTAATATTGTGGTTGAGAAAGGTAGACGTTAATTCTATTATGGTGAAAAAAATATTTTCGGAATTAGAGAAGATGGGCGAAACTGATAATGCCTTCCTTTTTCTGCTTATGATTTTCTTATTTCAGATCCGCTGTACATGAAGGATTTTTTGGGCGTTCGGATTAGATGCGTAAAACTTGGCTGTCTTGGAAAATGACTACACGCCTTCCTTAGGCTACTTAGTTTACTTTTTAGTATTTTTTTTTTATAAAAATAATAACTAGGAAAATTTGCATAAATCCCTCTTTACTTTTAACTTTGGGTTAAATATTCTCACACCCCCTTAGGTTTACTTTTATTGCTCATAGATTAAACTAGTAAAAAAAGAAGCCTAAACCTCCCTTTAGGTTTGATTAAATTTGCCTTGAGATCCCCTTATGTTAGTTGACTGTCAACCATGTCAAAAGTCAACTAATTTTAAAAAATAAAATTCCAAAACTACCCCGCTTAATTAGTTGGGCATCTACACCCTTACTCATTATTTGGTTTTACAAACTCTCTCTAAAATTTCTCTGCACTTTCAACCCTATCACCACCACAATGCTCCATCATCTCTTTCTCTCCCTGTTAGGAAACTAATACCAATTAGGCAGTCTTCTTTCCTAATTAGTATTTAATTATGTTAGTATTTAATTATTTTAGGTACTATGCTATTTCTGTATTTATTTTCTTAATTCATCTATATAAGAATGCTATTGTAATAGAATTAGGATATTAAATAAAATAAAAAGTAAAAACTTTGGTGGCTAATCTCCAATTCAATGGATTATTGGTGGCTGATCTCCAATCAACCACTTCAGAGACCGCCCAAATTTTTATTTTTTATTTTATTTTATTTTTATTTATTTATTTATTTTTTTTACTGCTAGTATTCTCAATATGACGGTCAAGGAACTTGTAGAACAGGTTGCTGCCCTTACTACTAGGATGGATGTGATGGTGCGTGATAATCAAGCTAGTTTTTAGCAACTTCAAATAGCTGTGTTGGCCCTAACAGATCGACAAGTATCTCAACCAAATCATGTTCATCCCCAACGTGATGATCACATACCAATACAAGGCGATAACCTTGCTCGACCGCTTCAACGTGACGAGCGTGTTCTTCAAACCGATGTTAACCCTAATCCAACTATCCAATGTGGCGACGATGTTCATCAGCGGGCTTATCCGATTATTTAAGGTCGGACTCTCCGAATCAATTTTCTAAATTTTGATGGTGTTGATCCTGAAAGGTGGTTGTTTCAAGATGAACAATATCAACAACTCAATGGTATTTTAGATGAACCAATGTTTCCATTGGCGGCAGTGCATCTTCAAGGAGATGCTATTTCTTGGTATCATTGGATTAAACAATCCCTCGGTATTTTGAATTGGCAACAATTTTCTCGTGTAATATGTACACACTTTGGGTTTCGACAACATATTGACCCTTGTGGTTCGCTAGCCAAACTCTCTCAAATGGGCACTATTCGTGAATTTATTACTGAGTATGAGCGACTTACTAATAGGGTTCTGGGTTTACTTGAGTCGCATCACGTTAGTTTTTTCCTCTCTGGACTTCGTGCTAATATAAAAGTTGGTGTTCGTTTGCTTCGTCTGATGAGTTTAACTAAGACATTTGAATTAGCACTCTGTCAGGAAGATGCAATTATTGCAACCATAACTCATAATGTGCCAGAGTCTGCTTCTCAACTAGGGCTGCAAATGAGCCGAGCCGAGCCGAGCTTTAGGCTGTTCGGGCTCGGCTCGTTTGTTTATAGGATCAGCTCGGGCTCGGGCTTGGCTCGTGACGAGCTCAAAAATTTGAGCTCGGGCTCGGGCTCGTCTTGATTTTAAAAGCTCGGGCTCGGTTCGGGCTCGGCTCGTTTAACAAAAAAATTAAATTAAAATTCAAAATTAATTAGTATTCTACAGGCCACATACACACTATCATGCAAAAAAAAACACAACAATAACAACAAATTGCTATATTTGTGTCATTACAATATTCATTGTGTTTGCCATAGAGGTCTCAGGAAACCTACAGAGTACAAACTAGAAACAAGCTAGGAAAGTAAAATTTCATCCAAATTGAGAACCCAATCACTAGAAATATTATAAAGAAAACTGAAAACTAATATTCTAGGCATACATAAAAACTCATAGCCACCCAATTGTCTATCAAAAAGGAAACATCAACTTCTCTTAAGCCTTCTTCTTGTCTTTTAATTGCCCTCTTGGAATCTTATCACAACTTTGGCATCAAAAACTGCATACTATTACTTGATTTCAATATTTGCCTTTTCTGCAAAGTGATCAACTTGGTCCTCAATACTCTGTATGCACCGTATGAAGCAATACGAAAGCTGTTTCATTGAAAATTATGATCATCAAAAAATAGTACAACATTTATAATAAATATTTATGTATTCAATGTAAGAAAAAAAATTCGCAAAGCAGTTGCACCAATTCCCCCGATTGACAGAACCCACAAAATGAAAAAATATGTACATCATAACTCATAAGTCAATCCAGCACCCTCTAAGGAACATTCTCCTTGGTAATGCCAAGTTAGCCATACAAGGCAATACAAAGAAACCTCCTACAGGAAATCCAATACAAAGGCAATACAAGGAAATATAGTACAGCTTTAGTTTGCAACATTGACTGGTAATCACTAGACACAGATTCAAGAATTACATTAAAGTTACATTCTCCTTGGTCTTTCATTTGGAAGGAGAACGACATGCCACTTGACTAAGCCCATGGTGGTCACAGGTCACTAGACACAAATTCAAGGATTACATTCAAGCAAATGATCAACAGTATGTAATGCTAGTTACATAAATTAGTTTGCAACATTGAATGGTGATCACTCATGTTTGTATGTATAGTTTGCAGCTTGCAGAAGTCAGCGGATTAAATGTTTTTCAACTTTCAGAAAAAGAATTCAGTGGGTCACAATTTTGCTGATTGCACTTATCAAAAATAAAATAAAATAAATTTTCTAATTGCATGAATGAAATCATGTCACAGAATTATTAAAGGACCTGTGCGGTTCCATGTGGCAAACAACAAAACACAGCATACACATTAGAAAAATCTGCATCCTTGATAGCAACCATATAGGAAGTCAAACATTGAACTTTCATCTCAAAGCTATAAAAATAGTACTAACTGTTCTAGGAATAAGCACAATTGAAACATTTCAAAAAGGAAAAAATAAATAAATAAATAAATAAATGTTTACAGAACTGCAATGCCAGAAAAAGAAAAAGAATATATAAAACAACAATGACTCCATGGTATTCCACATATGCGAAACCATATAAAATCCCCATTAAGTTCTAGTATTTTTGACCGGTACTGCACACTAACAAGATCTTCATTGGAAGAAATTTGTTAATATTGACACCATCAAGAATATATATATACCTGATTTTCTTTCTGATTTTCCTAAACAAAGCACCATCCTTGCAAACAGCAATGCCTTTTTGCAAACATTCCTTAGTTACCTGCCATAAAAGGAAACAAAGACATAAAATGTACATTTAACAGATAGCCGTAATATAAACAATTTCTAAATTTATCTGTGGAAGAAGTTAATATTTCACAACTCAAGAAGAATAGTACAACATTCATAATCTTTTTTTTCAAAGATTTATTACTATCATGAATTACTTTTTTAGGTATATTTTTCTGCGGAAGAATCATTGCAGATTAACTAAAGAAGAATAACCACTGCAACAATTATGTAGCCTACCAATGCACAATAACTAGTAAAGGGGAAAAAAGATATTAAAAATAAAAAAGTAAATACCAGTAACATACCGACAGAAACTTCTTCAAATCTCTTTCAGATGCAATGTCAAGCAACACAGAAAAAGCTCAGCTAATTTCAATTCTCAAGGAAGAGGCAACCTGGAGGAATGGGTTCTTTAGAAGATAAATTTTAGGAATATGTGGAAGAGACCTATAAAGAATTTAGAAAGCCTATGAATTCAGAATAACAATAAATGAAACATACAACTCAGCAGCACTAGAAAAGTAATAGAAACTTACTTCTTATAACAATATTATGCAGGTTTTCTCTTTTCCAAAATCAAAATCACCAAATCACCAAAAAGCTCCAACCTATACATAAATGAAATAAAATAAGATTAAGAATTAGAATATAATTAAGTATGTTAGTAATCTACACAAATAGAAAAAAAAATTACTTACCAAAAGAAATAGTTTCCAGCGAAGGGATTGCCCAAAATGGATCATATAACAACAGGTTTTCTCTTTTCCAAAATCAAAGCACCAAAAAGCTCCAAACTACACATAAATGAAATAAAATAAAATAAGATAAGAATTAGAATTTAATTAAGTATGTTAGTAGTCTACACAAATGAAAAAAAAAAAAATTACTTACCAAAAGAAATAGTTTCCAGACTACCCAAAATGGATCATGTAACTATATTATGCAGGTTTTCTTTTTTCCAAAATCAAAATCACCAAAAAGCTCCAACTTATCCATAAATGAAATAAAATAACATTAAGAATTAGAATATAATTAAGTATGTTAGTAATCTACACAAATAGAAAAAAAAAATTACTTACCAAAAGAAATAGTTTCCAGCGAAGGGATTGCCCAAAATGGATCATACAACAGCATGTTTTCTCTTTTCCAAAATCAAAGCACCAAAAAGCTCCAACCTACACATAAATGAAATAAAATAAAATAAGATAAGAATTCGAATTTAGTTAAGTATGTTAGTAGTCTACACAAATGAAAAAAAAAAAATTTACTTACCAAAAGAAATAGTTTCCAGACTGCCCAAATTGGATCATGTAACTATATTATGCAGGTTTTCTCTTTTCCAAAATCAAAATCACCAAAAAGCTCCAACTTATCCGTAAATGAAATAAAATAAGATTAAGAATTAGAATTTAGTTAAGTATGTCAGGAATCTATACAAATGAGAAAAAAATCTACTTGCCAAAAGAAATAGTTTCTAGTCAAGGGACCGCCCAAAATGGATCATGTAATAATATTATGCAGGTTTTCTCTTTTCCAAAATTAAAATCACCAAAAAGCTCCAACTTACCCATAAATGAAATAAAATAAGATTAAGAATTAGAATTCAGTTAAGTATGTTAGTAATCTATACTAATGGAAAAAAAAAAAAAAAAAAAAAATTACTTACCAAAAGAAATAGTTTCTAGTCAAGGGACTGCCCAAAATGGATCATATAACAATATTATGCAGGTTTTTTGTTTTCCAAAATCAAAATCACCAAAAAGTTCCAACCTAGACATAAATGAAATAAAATAAGATCAAGAATTATAATTTAATTAAGTATGTTAGTAATCTATACAAATGGGAAAAAAATTACTTACCATTCGTGGGATGATTAAGGTAGTTTTATCTCCTTCATATCTTCCGTTGTTCTCTACAAAAATTGAAAAATAAAAAATAAAAAGAAAAATCATTTCAATTTAATTTCAAATATAAGAGAATGGAAGTTATATTAGAAAGTTCAAAAATACTTACATTTAATACTTTTTTTACTCCATGAATAGAACGTACCCAGTCGCCAGCACAAATCAAAGCTTCCACCGTTTTTGTAGATAATGATGCACGATATGGATCTATAGTTCTACCTCCAGTGCTAAAAGCAGCCTCAGAAGCAACCGTAGTGATAGGAATTGACAAAATATCAACTGCCATTTTGGATAGAATGCGAAATTTGAGATTATTGACTTTCCACCATTCTATTGCATCAAAAGAGTGATCCATCTCACCATGACAAATAAAAACACCTTCTTCTAAATACATGTCCAATTCAGATTTTGAAGGCTGAACACATTCATTTTTTCTAACAAAAAGATCAAATTCAAGCCTTCCTTTACTTTTGAACTTAGAAGTGTGACTAGACTCACAATCAATAGCTGCAACTGTTACATTCACTTCTTGCTCCAAGTTGGTGGAAGTATAAGTTTCTACATACTCTTTAAATAAATCATATAATGCCTTACGCACTATGTCAATGTTTTTTGATGCTTCTAGCTCGGAATATATTTTGGGAAAGCAAAACTTAATAAGCACCATTTTGTACCTTGGATCCAAAATTGCACCTATGGCCATCAAAAGATTGCATTCACCCCAATACTTGTCAAACTTTTCTTTCATTTTGTTGGCCATTGATCGCATATAAATATTTTCATCCAATGAATTTTCACTTAAGGCTTCTTTTATCTTCCATACTTCAGGCAAAAACATGTTTGAAGTTGGGTACACACTTCCAGATATAGTGTTTGTCACAACCTGAAAAACTTTTAAAAATTGACACACCTCCTCTATTCTACTCCAATCCTCTAAACTAGGCAACCATCTATAACTGGGATCTCTATCTTGATATCTTGGAAACACCTCCTTGAATTTTATTGCCGCTTCCAACATAGCATATGTTGCGTTCCAACGTGTGGGAACATCTAAAATTAACTTCCTTGAAGGCAATTGCAACTGTTTCACAATCTCACTGAATTTGAGAAGCCGTGCCTCTGATGCCTTTAAGTACTTAACACTCTCACGAACATTTTCAATCACATTCTGGATTTCACTAAGCCCATCTTGCACCATGAGGTTTAAAATATGTGCACAACATCGTACATGAAAGATCTTCCCACCAAAAAACAGTTTACTTTTAATGGTGAAATTATCTCTCAAAATCCTGATAGCTGCATCATTATTACTTGCATTGTCAAAAGTAACAGTTGATACTTTATTTTCAATGCCCCAATCAATTAGACATTGAAAAATAGTATCAGCTTTGACAACGCCAGTATGAGGAGGTGGCACATCACAGAAATTCAAGATCCTCTTCTGTAATTTCCATTCAGAATCGATAAAATGTCCTGTAAGGCACATATAACCGATCTGCTGACCAGACTTCCAGAAATCTGACGTGATACTAACTTTGTTAACACTTTTAAATGTTGTTTTCAACCTTTTCTTCTCCATCTCATAAACTGCCACACAATCATTCTTCGCCGTAGTACGCGATATCTTTTGATAATGCGGGGTGGCCGTATTCATGAACCGATTGAAAAATTCATGCTCCATCATGTTAAATGAATATTCATGTACGAGTATCATGTGAGCAGCAGCTTCTCTAACCTTTGCATGATCATACTTGAAATTTGCAATATTTGGTTCACTTCCCAGTCCTCCTTTTCCTACACTTAGAATATTTTGTTTTTTATCAACCAGTAGACGACGTGGACACGAGTTCAAGTGCCTAATAAGATGAGTTGTAGGACCCCCAACCTTAGTAGCAAGCTTTGTCTTGCAAAATTTGCATTTTGCTTTTTTACTACCATCCGGCTCTGTAACTATCTCAAAGTCATTCCAGACATGAGATGTTTTTTTTCTTTTCTTTGTTTGAAATGGGCTTTCTTTACTGACCTCAACATCAATCACTTCATTAACCTCATCAATTGGCCTTTTGGCATTTTCATTTTTACTATCCATTTCTAAACTCTCTGAATCTGATGTTGAAGAATTCAAAGAGAAATCTGGATTTTCATTTGACATAGCTGTATATAAAAAATTAAAAAAAAAAACTACTACAGTATCAAAAAAAAAGAAAAAAGAAAAAAAAGAAAAAGAAAATGATAGAGTAAAACTTAAATCCAAAGAGATGCTAAATAAGATATATTGGCAAAATCTGTAAAAGGGTTGGAAGAAGATATTTAACAGGAGAGAGAACATCCAAACATATAATATAATTAAAGGTTCGTACTGTGACTGCAAACTTTAGTTATAATTTAGTCTTTGTAAGTGTGAAGAGTGAAGACCTACAAGTGTCTGTGCTGGGAGCTATTGAATGTCTCCAGCTCAATTGACATGGCAACAAGAAACATCACTAAAACACAGCCCACATATACCTTGTGCGATGACATGACATTGCAAACACATGCAATCAAATTCATCAATTACTAAACACCTACCACTGTATCAAATTAATGTCCAGTTTGAGTTCAATTTTTTTTACATAATTTAGCACATCATAATATCTAAAAAAAAATGTCGGATCTAATTGTTCAGATATAATATAATAAATGTAAAATGTTATGTGTAATTATCCATATATAATATAATAACAAGAAATCATTGCGAATTCGGGAAGTAAAAAATTGAATCAATAAATTAGGAAAAAATTCTCTCTCACAGTTCGCACTTGGAGGGTGAAAAATTGAAATAGATATTTCCCCACTAATCTGTAAAGAACTAATTCACGAGATAGAACAGAATGGTTGAATCCACACCCAAAAAAAATAAAGAATAATAAAATAAATAAATTAGGATTTCTTACCAAAAGCAAAGATTCAGCCTCAATTTCCTCTGATGTCTGAAACACCAAGAGATTAGCTTCTTTGATCTGTTCCAAAATTCCCTGTAACTTATCTTGCGGCAGTCTAGATCGAGACGAGATTGTCAACCTTCAGGCAAGGTAACTGGTTAGCCCCAAAGGACTTTCGAAGAAGAGGCCTCACAATTCGCTCACTCCAAAGTCCAGAAGACGGAACTGGGGAACTGAAGATCAAGCCTCACAAGTCACAATAATTCAATAAATCGTCTTTGTTGGAGAATGAATAAGGGAAGTTTGTTGGAGAATGAATAAGGGAAGATGCCAGATGGAGATAAAATTAACCCTCGTGAGATTTCCCAACAGTAACAGATAAGATTTGAGATTTCAAAGAGATAAGGTAAGTTTTAATCAATTGACAGGTGTGCAAATCTGCAATAGTTTATAATTTAATTTATTTTCTTTTGGGTACTTATGTTATAAATTATAATAAAATCATATATATATATATATAATATATATTACATATATAAATATTAACGAGCCTAAACGAGCTCTGTTCACGAACATTAACGAGCCTAAACGAGCTCATGTTCACGAGCCTAAGCGAGCCGAGCCCAGCGTTGCTCGAGCTCGGCTCGTTTACTAAACGAGCCTAAATATTGGGCTCGAGCTCGGCTCGTTTGCTTAATGAACGAGCCCGAGCCGAGCCCTTAACTAGCCGAGCCCGAGCTGTTCATGAACAGCTCGGCTCATTTGTAGCCCTATTCTCAACCATTACTTCATGATGCGGGCTAGATTTTTTGGCTTGAGGACAAGTGTTGATTCAAGAGGGGTGGAATGTTAGGAAACTAATACCAATTAGTACTCCCTCCGTCCCATATTAGTAGTCCATTTTTCTATTTTTGGTTGTCCCATAATAGTTGTCCCATTTCAAAAATCAATGCACTATTTTTATTAACATTCCTAATTTACCCCTAAAAGATAAAACACATTGAAGTGTCAAAATGGTGGACCCCATCAAAGAATAACATTTAAAAGGGATAAATTTGGAAACCAATGTAATAAAAGCTAGTGTCTTCAAATGTGTGAATTTTGAATGTGGACATTTATAATGGGTTGGAGGGAGTATTTAATTATGTTCGTATTTAATTACTTTAGGTACTATGCTATTTTCTTATTTATTTTCTTAATTCATCTAAATAAGAATGTTATTGTAATAGAATTAGGGTATTGAATAAAATAAAAAGTAAGAACTTTGGTGACTAACCTCCCATTCAACGGATCTGAAAATCGTACTTACCCAAATCCACACCTCCTTTTCGTATTAGTGATTGTGGCGATTATGGCTCACTAATATTGCACATGATCCAACAATAGTAATGCTGTCAATCTAACCACAAAAATAGACAAATTTAACTCAATCCATCAAAGATTTAATGATTTAGTTAAATTCAGAATATATAAATATAATTCAAAGGACCCCAAAATGGTTTATTTTTTTTAAAAAAATTCAACACATACATCTATTTAAGAAATATATATATATATATATACATATACAGAGAGAACACTGTAAATCCTGATGCAAAATGATTGATGTTGCTCTCCATATAGTCTGGTGTTCAATAAATCTTTCCTCCTTTGTTAATTAATGAAATATGGCAATAGAAGGAATTAATTTTATTTTTCTTTTTCTTCCTAAAAAGGGACATTTAAGTGATTGGAAAAAAAAGTAAAAATAAAAGAAAAAGAAATGGAAAATTTACGGAAACAAAGCACAGTTTGTCATGTGTCCATCAAAACTCTCCTTGCGCAATGTCTCTCCACAATTTATTTCCCCCGTTGTTTGTCTACGTACTTGATGTAAATTTAGGGTGTATTTTTTTAATAAAATAAATATTTCATTTATTATTTAAAAAAGGCAAAAATAATATAATATTACTTTTATTCCAAATCTCATTTTAAATTCAACTTTTAAATCCAATTTGTTCCAAACATGTAAATGGAATATCATTCTTGATATAAGACTCAAATTGTTATGTTCCTTCCCCAATTATGTATCCGCACAACACATCATAGTTGAATGGGGTTTCCGGCTTCAGTTCTCCGACCACCTCCACGACCACCGGATTGACGGCTGCACAAGACCATTCCTGCAAGTTAATGGCCAACGGTCATGTTTTAAATTTGGGGTTGGGCTTATATTATAAGTTGGGTTAGGTTCAAATATGTGGGAATCGTATCACATAAATGACAATATATGCAATGTTAAGAATAAATAATCACATAGATAAAAAAATATGTGATAAATAATAATATTTCAAAAATATAAATAAAAAAATTAATTATAATTTTAAATCAAGACTTAGAGACGTGTAATCGCTTTTTGAAGATAGTTGAAACCTCAATCGGAATATCAAATTGGCAACACTATCTCTGGGATTCAATTAAGCCAGATTCAACAATATGTCTATTGAGTGACACCCTTTATGAATTCATGTATTTATCTCCGTCCAATTAATAATTCAAAATAAAATATAATTTAAGAAGTTATTTTTGAAAACATATATCAATATATATAGATATCGAATGTACCAACGTGGAATGTTTAGCATTTCATAATTTGGTTACAAAAAATTTTGCGGAATTTCAATTCTAATAATTGAAACAAAGTAACCTTTGCCGGAGTCTCACCGAAATTCGAATTCGGTATTTCACCGGATTTATCCCTTTCTTACTCTATTAGAAAGACTTGCTCTCAAGTTATCTCATATGGGCTCTCCTTAAGCTGCCCTTTTAAGGTGTTCCAGTTATGTTAAGAGTGCCTTTTCACATGCGCTCATGTGCAAAATTGAAACTCCTAATCGTCATCTACTAACTAGATAATTTGTTAATTGTGTTATAAAATAGGAAATAAATATATTTTAAAATTATTTTAAATTTTTTTATAAAAATAATTATATATTTTGAAACATGTTCCAACAAAATATTACTTTACTTTTTGATTAAGAAAGTTCAATGTTAGTTTTGCAATGGAAATATTAACTACTCGTTGTCTCAAACTAAACGCCATTAGAAAAGTCAATATAAAAAAAAAATGTAATTTCTTGATTTTTTTAAAAAAATTGAAAATTAAATTATGAATCTTTATATATACTTTGTGTGCTTAGTTTTGAAATTTCAAAAGAAACCATGCAATTAATTGCATAATAATGCTTCCATCCTCACCTACAATGAGTAACCTCTCCTTATAATTGATGTGTCTGTTAAATTTAGGATGCGAAAAAATAAGATGTAAAATAGGAATATGGAAGAGAGAAAGATAACACAGCATGTACATGGTTCGGTACTAAGGCCTACATTCATGGATCAAGAGCTACTGAGGCTACATTTCTCTTATTAATTGTATTTCTTGATACGTTTACATTGTATTGATACACAATATATAAGAAATAAAGTTGGCAAAAGGAATAAATCAAGGAAGAAAGAAGGGAAACAAAAGGAATAAATCAAGGAGGAAAGAAGGGAAATAAAAGGAATAAATTAAGGAGGAAAAAAAGGAAAACGAATATAATATATATATATATATATATATATATATATATATATATTGTAATATTTCTGTTTTTCACTATTTTTCATTTTCTGAAATTTTTCGATTTTGCGAGGGCATTTTTGTTTTTTTTTCGTTTTGCGTATCGGACACTGTGGGGTGTGTCGGGTGTGTGCGAGAGTTGGTTGGGGCATTTCTTTGAGTTTAGGGTTCCTAAAAATGTAATGGTTGCTATTTCGACATTTTTCTGTTTTTTGGGCCGGACGGTCCCGGGTGGGACCCGTTACCGGAATTGTTGTACACGAGAGTGCTGTCACGGCTCCATTGCATACCATGCAAAATTATTTTGTGCATATTTATACTGTTATGTGTCATTTTGTGTGGTTGTAATATAAGTAGCTCATATATGTGAATTTGTGGTAGAAATTTAATGTTAAAAAAAAAAAATCTTTGTTTTGGTTGGGGGGGGGGGGGGGGGGGGGCATATTTTAGTGGCCAATAGACCATATTTGGTCTCATTCTCTCTCTCTTTCCCTGTAAGCTCTCTCTCCCTCACTTTTCTTCTCTTTTTCTTTCTCTTTTGTTCACAAATTTCCAGTTTCAAATTGCTCTCTCTCATCTTTTGGAATTTTTGGGTGCCGTGTGCGGCAAAACGGAGACCTCGATCTACGCATTGATAGGAGCAAATCATGATTTTGGCCACCCTAGCAATTTCAAAATTTGGGCATCAAATTGGGGTTTTTCTTATTTTGGAGGTTGGGGTTTCTAATTCACGAATTTCTTGTACCTTTATAAATTATACTTTATGATTTGTTGTCTAGCATGCTAAATTGTGTTGATTTTCTTTTAAGTGATTTAATTGTGTATTTGAAGCATATAATTATGTGTGTCAATTGATGTTGTATGAGAAATCATGTTTAAGTGGTGAATTTCTATGCCTATTATGTTTATTTTGCTAGATTTTTCAATATAGAAACATGTTGGTTATTATTAGAAATTTTCTTTAAAGCTTGCTATATTGTGAATACTTGACTTGTATGGTATGTGATTCCTCCTAGTGATATTGTTGAAAAGCATGGGGCATTTATGCATGTCATTGGGCATGAAAAAGGGAAATTGATTTGAAATGAAAAAAAAGAAAGGGGATTTTGGGAAAAGTTTTGATAATGGGTTTTGTGAAAAACTCGGACACCAAGGGGGTACCAAAGGTCCGTGGCGTTAATGTAATCTCAAACGAACTAGGGAGATCGTCCTAGCGTGGTTGAGCTATCTGGGCCTCAAATGATGCCACGAGGTTACCAAGGGTCAGGGATAGTAGCCAGTCCTTCTCTCATGTCTCCATGGGGTCACCGTGAGACAGGTTATGTTAACGGTTTGAAAAGTGAAGAATGAAAGTGATTTTGAAAATGGGGAGCGACATATCATGGCATAGCATTCCATAGCATCACATTATTTATGCTGGTCTTGTAATTTGTTGTATTTTCTCCCGGCATAGCATGATCCCGTTTTCTTTATATCTATTCATTGAGTGGATTCACGGGGTCACAAGAGGTGTGTCTTAGGCACCACCTATTGAGCAATTTGCTCACCCCCTTATATTTAATATTTTTCAGGTCACGGAAATGATGTGGCGGATGACAATCCACCACAAGTTTGAAGGGGACTAGAAGTTCATATTATTTTTTTTATTTTTTTTATTTTTTTTTGTGCTATCTTTTGTATATTGAGCCTTTTTTTTGTAAAAGTCTCATTTGAAATGTATCAAGTTGTAAAACATGGTTTTGTAATATAACTTTGAACTCTTGATAGTATTTTGTTGTTAATGGGATTATGTGTAATGACGATGCTTTTATATATGAGATGAATGGGAAATCATGTGGTAATGTAATAAATCATAAAGTATGTAACCATGGTATATACTATCATTTTCAAAGTGCGTTGGGACAGGTTAAGATCAGTTTCAAAGTTCCTACCAGAGCCGTACTTCATTTTCCAATTGCAGCAGTCCAATTGCTGAAGTCAGTTTCTCAGAGCCATTTTGGCCGGTCGAAATGCCTGTTTCAGCTGACTGATTCTTCCAGTAGCTTCAGCTACTGTTGGGTTCACAACCGGCCGACCGAAGTGGCCATTTCGGTTGACGGGTACAACGGGGATTGTTTTGGCCGACCGAAGCCCCATTTCGGTAGACCGAAATGCACCTTCCTTGTCCACTTCGTTCGTTCTTCCGCATGATCCATGAAATACACCTTCCTTGTCCACTTTATTCCTTCTTCCGGTATGATCCATTCAGAGTCTTGGAAAATTGTCTTGAGCCTTCATGAAGCATGATTATGACCTAAAAATGTTGTTTTTTACACTAGACATGTTCCGATTAATTTAGATGACCTCGGGTCCGAGTAAGGGCTCGGCTAACGGTTCGGACCTACGGGTTCAGGTCGTTACATATATAAGGAAAGAAGGGAAAAGGAAACAGAATATAATACATATATATATATATATATATATATATATATATATATATATAATATTTCAATATTTTCCTTCAAACTCAAGATAGTTTCCTCGAATCTGTTGTTGGCTTCCTTGATGGAGTCGCCACAACCAACAAAGCTTGAAGAGTTGTGAATTTAGGAGGTGGCCAAGTTTTACATTTATAGAAAACCATTACTACCTTTCTCTATATAAAATATAGATAGGGCGAGTAGGGATCGTCCCAAGGGATTTGATGGTGTATCGAATTGTGAAACTATGGTAATTAGGGTTAGTAGGTCGAGTGATCACACAATTGATTGGTTGGTTGATTATACTAAATGAGCTAAACTATAATAAAACAATGCAATAAGATAAAGAGTAAGTAAGAAGGAAAGGTCTTGGGGTGTAGAGATCACCACCAAACAATACTATTCCAAACCATAATCAAGTGACTAATGAGGGAAATGAATGTGTTGCAACAATGTTGTGTGTGTAAAAGACATTCAATTGGTAAGGGTGACTCAACAAGTGCAAATTGTCTCAATCAACATGTGTGAGGCCACAATACATCTATTGGTAGAGGAATATATTGTCTAAACATCATGTGAAGATAACAAAATAACAATTCAAGTCATTGAACCTTTCATTAAGCTCTTAGTCCAAGCAATCCATAAGGATGATTTAGTTAAACATGCATTATTTAAACCTCATGTGAGAGGTACAAAATATCTATTGGGAGAGGAATAAATTGTCTAAACACATGTGAAAGATACAACATATCATAACTAGTCATTAATCCTTCATTAAGCTCAAAATTCCATTACACCACAATATTAGAGCATATGCTTCTTGCATTCAAAAGTATGGAACATTAAAGAACAAGCATGAATAGTTTCCCCAACTAACACTACACTACTTAAAAGAGAAGCACAATCCATCAAGGAATAAGTATGAACCATCTAGAGACATAACAAGAGCATTACATTAAGAACTTCATATTTTGACAATCTCAAGATTAAAGGCATTAATACATATAGACATGCATCAATAACATTAAATCTAGAGGTGAGCATCTACTTTAGCATACATAGACATATAGATAGAGAAAATGATTAATTAGAAGCATTTATCCATAGAACTCAATGAATAATCAAGATCTTCATAAGTTCAAGAGTCAAAATATGCATTACAACACAAATCCCTCAAAATTACACAAGATTAGGTAAAGAAAGCATGTTTGGGGCTAACTCTAGCCCCAAAAGGATGCCTAGCCACTCATGATGATGAAGCTCCAACCCTCAAGGGCTAAATCCATGGTGAAAATCTGCTTCTTGATGATGAAGGTCTCCTCCAAAAGTTGCTCTAGCTTCCTCCCTTCTTCTTTTCCAAGAATAGCCTCCAAGATGATTTTCAATGTGTGACAAGAGACTCCCTCAAAAAGTGTATCATATTCCTTATATAGGTAGGTCAAATACACCTTATGATGAGCTGTGGTCGTGCAAGGCATATTCTCCAATAATTGGATGAAGGACGGAATAAATGAGCTGGACTTTAACTTTTTCTCGCTGGAGGAAGTTCGATCGATCGAACCTTAACTTGGATCGATCGAAAATGGGTTCGATTGATCGAACTGCATTTTAGATCGATCGAAGTGGTCTGACTCCTCCGGATAATGACAAGGCTGGGATATTTTCAAGATATTTATGGGGAAAAAGACAAAAGTGGTTGGTAGGCGTACAGCTGTGGATAAGATCAATCATTTGAATAGGACAAAATAGGGTTCGATCGATCGAAGGTGATGTTCGATCGATCGAACTTAGAATTTCAGCAAAGGCCAAGGTTGGATCTATCGAGAAGTACTGTAATCGATCATAGATGTTCGATCGATCGAACTCTAAGTTGGATTGATCGAACTTTTTAGCTGCACAACTTGATTCCTTTTTACTCCTTTCTTTCTCCACTTTGCTCCCTCCTTTGGTTTATCTTCGGATTGCTTCAATTAAGCTCTTATTTGGCTGAGTTAGCTCAATTTTGGGATTAGTGCCTGAAAATATAAATGACACGTAATAAGTCTAAAACGGCAAAGTAAGATAGATAAAGGTACTAGAATGCTTAAGCTTAACGGGTTTAAATGCGCACTTTTCAGTGCTCATCACACCCCCAAACTTAAATATTGCTAGTCCCTAGTAATGAACTAAGAAGTAAAGGAATGAAATAAACAACTATACAAGTATAAACTGGAAAGCAAGTAAAATGATAACACCATTTTCGTAGGGAACACGATTGCATTTAGCATATGCAACAAGCCTTTTAAACCCCTAGGTTACCCCTAGTGGACGAGTAAAGTCTCATGAGGGTTTCCCGAAATGGTACCCACAAACATTAAGCTCATTCTTTCAAAAGAGGCACCAATATTGCAACAAGCATTAGGAGAAAACTACCTCAAGTATGCAATTTTTCAACCGTTTCTAAGCAATCTCCCAGAATTTCAATATCAAGTAAGCAAGTATGGTCCTTCACATATCAAGAAAATGATCATGAAAATTGAAACAAGTCTAGAATCCATGTGAGAGGTCCGGCATCAAGTGTGTTGCTATCTTAGCCAACTAGAGAAGTAATCACATCCTTACCCTCAAACTAGCACACAAATCTAGTACCGATCATCAAGATAAGAGAGTGGACCTTTTATTAAAGCTTTATTGTTCTAGGTGCGCTTATTCTTTTCACTCTTTTTCTTTTTCTTTTTATTTTTTTATTTTTTATTTTTTATTGAGGATCAAAGATGGAAATATTGTACAATGTGTTGATCTCTTAAGCTTTCTAGAAGATTCATGTAGCGAGCTTTAGGTCAATGACTCCCAAACCAAATGGCTTTAGGGCATTAGGTGTTAAGACACCCCTACAGACTTACAAACTCAAATCAATTAGGCTACAAATCAAGACAACAACCATCTAATCATTTCCTACTTCTCACCTTTTGGGAGAAGTCCTCACTTTTATTGCTTTTTGCAACTTCTTTTTTTTTTTTTTTTTTTTTTTTTTTTTTCCAATTATTAACCTAGAGTTTGGGCCCTCCACCTTTCGGCGCGAGAAGTTCATTGCTTAATGAGGCAAGAATCCCGGCTACTCAATGAAAAGGGGTTGTTATCCACCTTTATCAAGAATGAAAGCTTTCAATGCACTACTAGCCCAATTGGGATATAACGAATTCAATAATCAACAAAGCATGTACCCCACAATTGAATGCTAGCGTGCGCTGGTGCTAGTGTAGAATCCTAGAATGAATCTCAAAACAATCACAAAATCAGGATTATGTAGACCACAAGTGCAAGCATGATATTAATTTTTTTTTTTTTTTTTGAAAAATTTACTCCTAAATGGCATTCAAAAGGCATACAAGGAGTATTGGACTCTCAAGTCAAGCAATTTTTAAATTTTAAGCAATATAGTCCTCAAAAGATCAAAATCATAGCTAGAAATGTACCAAGTATAGAAATATCCCTCAAATACACAAAACATGCTCAAAATTTAAATTTTAAAGCAACACTGAAACATACACCAATACCCCCAAACTTAAACTGCACATTGTCCTCAATGTGTGAAGAGAACAAAGGAAAGAGTATACCAGTGCTGTAGACATGAATGATCGGGATAGAAGTATCCAAAGTGGGTGGCATGGCCCCTCCAAACTTGGGATAAACTGTGGTCCTGAAAAGTTTGCACTCGGATAAACTCATTAGATAACAAAGTAGGATAATCAGTGCACAGTGGACATGCAAGTGTAAATGGGATGAAAGATAGAGAATAGAGAGAGGTGTAAGGTGGTCCTGAAAAATCGGGTGGTACTCTCTCACTGAAGCGATTGGGATGCACCTGATGGATCAAACAGTGATAAATCAAGATAAAATCATAAAACATCCATCATAGATAAGAAATGATAATAAAGTGCAATACATCCAGAGTCAAAGCCGACAGGTCTGGCTGCAAAAATAAAAGTATCACAAATGTGGCAGAGGCATATCAGAGATATAGAGCATAGAAAGATATCAGATAGAGGGAGCGGGATGCGTAGGGTGGACTGTGCGGATTTCGCTGGTGAGGCCCTCAATAGCAGTCAATATCTCTCTGCGCAGGCAAACAATTTCATTCCTGAGGGCAGCCACTAGAGTCAGACGAAGGGTAGCAAAGTTAGCTCTAAGGGTAACTAGCATATCCTCAAGAATCTGAAATCGCTCTTCAAAGCGAGGCATCAGATCATGAGGCTCAGAAATGGCAGAAGCAGAAGAAGTGGCATTTGTATCTATGGTCTGCAAACAGAAAAACTTACAATGGAAATCAGTACCAAAATAAATAATTTGAAGCATAATATAGAAATATTCATGTCAAATAAGATAGACAAAATATGGATGACATGAATCTATGACAGTGATGAAATGTGAATCATGCTAAGCAATGTAGGTATGAAATGCATCCAATGTGGAATATCACAGGCATTGTGCATATAAAGATAGCATGAAGACGACACAAGATTGGATCGATTGAAGGTAGTGAAATGAAGTTCACTACTTCGATCGATCGAAGCACAAGTTCGATCGATCGAATTATGCGAATGCCGAATTTGAAAAGTCGCAGATCTGTGAGATCTAGAGTACGGGGCCCACACAAACGTGTTTGTGGGCCCATCTACACACCATTCATACAATCAACAACACCCAAACACTCCCCAACTTCAATTCAAATCAAAAACCCCCAATTTTGGTTCGGCCGAATGCATGTGTGTATATATAGCATGTAATCATGAAATTGAAGCTTCAACAATGAATGATTCATACATATTGAACATGATTTAGCATAAACAATCAATAACATGCATCAATTTAAGCTTGGAATCAAGAAAATTGCATTCGGTTTACCTCTAAACCGAGAGAGATGAGATGAGAGAGAAGGGGCAAAGCCGCAATGAAAATGGAGCTTATCCTTGGCGGAATTGGCTCGCCGGAGATGGGGAAGATGATTGGGATGGAGGTTGGCCGGATTGAGCTTGAGATTGAGAGAAAGGAAGACTTAGGGTTAGGGTTTGTTTTGAGGTTGGATCGATCCAAGTGTATCGATCCAACTCGGTTTTATTTTAAAAACACGATATGCAGAGTTCGATCGATCGAACCTAGGTCTCCACTCTAAATTTTTTTTTTTTTTTGAATTTGAATTTTGAATTTTGAAAAATCAAAGGAAATTAAATTAATGAGATGCAAATTTCGATCGATCGAAGAAAGATTTCGATCAATCGAAGAGGATAAAGAATGTACAAGTTGAAGGGCTCAAGAGTTGACACGTGTTGGAACCTTGGATCGATCGAACTTGGAATTCGATTGATCGAATATGAAAAATTTTGAAAAGTCCCAAGAGCATACATTTTTGAAAAATGGATGAGGCCTGAAAGTTGTTCTAAGTGTTGGGACTCATGATCGATCGAACCACATGTTGGATCGATCGAAAGATAGTTCGATCGATCGAAATGGTTTACGATCGATCGAACTTTCAAAAATTTGGAGATCCCGAGAGCATGCATTTTGGAATTTGGATGCAGGTCCAAAATTTTTCTAAGTGTTGGGTGCAAAATGAGAGCTGGATCGATCGAGTCCATAGGTGGATCGATCGAACCAATGTTCGATCGATCGAACCAAAACTTGGATCGATCGAAATTATGCTTAAATGCTCAAAATGACTTGAATGCTCATGCAATCCCTTACTCAGTTCCTTCCAATGTATACGAACCACAAAAACAGTATCTAGACTTCGCAAGAATCAAAATGCAAGATAGAAATGAGGGAGGAATAGGGTTTTGACATCCTACGAGTTTCGGTGCTAGTCTTTAACGTCTCTAGCAAGACCTTGGGCTCTTTCAGCCCGGATCAAAGATTTTGTGATGCATCCCCTCCTTTTTGGGTTGAGAAATATTTTGAGTTCCACCCAACAAATGGTTCTTGGAAGAACTTGTTGGATTTAACTCAAAAGATGTTTTTAAGTTCTTATCAAAATCTTCATCAATATGTTCATACACCGAGTCAATAAGATTTTCAGCCTCTAAATGTCTTTGAAAGACTTGACCCTCTATGTATGGTTTCAATCTTTGCCCATTCACCTTGAAGATGTTCCCCTTTTTCAAGTCTTGTATCTCTACCGCTCCATGCGGTGCAACCGAGATAATTTCATAGAGACCTTCCCACTTGGTTCTCAATTTGCCGGGAAAGAGTTTTAACCTAGAGTTGAAAAGCCAAGCTTTTTGACCGAGTTCTAAGGACTTCTTCACAATATGCTTATCATGGAAGGCTTTGGTTCTTTCTTTGTAGAGCTTGGCATTATCATAAGTATTGTGCCTTAGCTCTTCCAATTCACTCAATTGAAGTAGCCTATTCTCTCCGGCTTTGGCTAGGTCAAAATTGAGCTTTTTAACTGCCCAAAAGGCTTTGTGTTATAGCTCAACCGGAAGATGGCAAGGCTTCCCATAAACAATTCTATAAGGGGACATGCCAATGGGAGTCTTATATGCCGTTCGGTAAGCCCACAAAGCATCATTTAGCTTTCTTGACCAATCTTTCCGGGTGGTGTTAACCGTTTTCTCAAGGATATGCTTAATTTCCCGGTTAGACACTTCAACTTGTCCACTTGTTTGAGGATGGTAGGGAGTGGCTACTTTGTGAGTGACGGAGTACTTAAGAAATAATTGCCTCAAGAATTGATTGCAAAAATGCTTTCCTCCATCACTTATCATAGCCCTTGGCATACCAAAACGAGCAAAGATATTGGATTTAATGAATTGAATGACCACGGAGTGATCATTCGTTTTGGTAGCACAAGCCTTAACCTACTTAGAAACATAATCAACGACAAGAAGAATGTATTGATAACCATATGACATGGGAAATGGACCCATGAAATCAATGCCCCAAATATCAAAAATTTCAACAACCAATATATTGGTTAATGGCATCATATCTCTTTTAGACATTGTTCCCATTTTTGACACCTCTCACACGACTTGCAAAAGTTGTAGGCATCTCTATGAATAGTGGGCCAAAAGAGCCCACTTTGAAGAACCTTTAGGGCGGTCTTCTTTGCACTAAAATGCCCACCACATGCAAGTGTGTGGTAAAACACTAGGACAATTGGGATTTCACTCTCCGGAATGCATCTTCTCACAATTTGATCGGGACAATAGCGGTATAAAACAGGGTCTTCCCAATAGTAATTCCGGATGTTGGCAAAGAAACGATTTTTGTCGTTCTTTGACCAAGAGGTTGGAAGCTTGCCTATTGCCAAATAATTCACAATATCAGCAAACCAAGGCATTATTCCATTTGAGACTTGAAAAAGTTGTTCATCCGGGAAGGAATCATGGATTGGAGGACTAGGGAAAGGCTCTATTTGTAATCTAGAAAGATGATCAGCAACCACATTTTCGTTGCCCTTTTTGTCCTTGATTTCAAAATCGAATTCCTGGAGGAGTAAAATCCATCTAATCAATCTAGGTTTTGTTTCCCTCTTTGTTAAAAGATGTCTTAATGCAGCATGATCAGAGTAAACAACAACCTTAGATCCTAGCAAATAAGAGCCGAACTTATCAAGAGCATATACTACAGCAAGTAATTCCTTCTCAGTAGTGGAGTAATTCAATTGAGCTCCTGAGAAGGTTTTGCTTGCATAGTATATGGTACAAGGGAGCTTACCTACTCGTTGGCCCAAAACTGCCCCCATGGCATAGTCAGAAGCATCACACATAATTTCAAAGGGCAAAGACCAATTAGGAGGTTGCATGATAGGAGCAGATGACAATGAAGTGCGTAATTTATGAAAGGCGTCTAGGCATGCTTGATCAAAGACGAAAGGAGTATCCTTGGCAAGAAGATTGCACAAAGGTCTAGCGATTTTGTTAAAGTCCTTGATGAAGCGGCGATAGAAGCCGGCATGACCTAGAAAAGAGCGAACTTCCCTCACCGTTGAAGGTGGGGGTAGTTCAGAGATGAGTTCAACTTTTGCCTTATCTACCTCAATTCCTCTTCTAGATATAACGTGACCCAAAACAATTCCCTCTTGAACCATGAAATGGCTCTTTTCCCAACTAAGAACAAGGTTTGTTTCACGGCATCTTTTAAGCACTAAGTCCAAAATTTTGAGGCAAGCATCAAAGGAAGACCCAAAAATAGAAAAATCATCTATGAAGACCTCAAGATACTCTTCCACCATATCCGAAAAGATAGACATCATACACCTTTGGAATGTAGCAGGAGCATTGCACAAACCAAAAGGCATCCGTCTATAAGCAAATGTGCCAAATGGACATGTAAAAGTGGTTTTCTCTTGGTCTAATGGGTCAAGGGCCACTTGGTTGTAACCGGAATATCCATCTAGGAAGCAATAGTATTATTGCCCCGCCAATCTCTCTAAGATTTGATCAATGAAAGGCAAAGGGAAATGATCATTTCTAGTGGCGGCATTCAATCTTCGGTAATCAATGCACACACGCCATGAGTTGGCGGTGCGCTTAGAGATTTCCTCACCTTTAGCATTTTCAACCACGGTAATTCCCGACTTCTTGGGAACTACTTGTGTAGGACTCACCCATTTGCTATCGGAGATTGGGTAGATGATTCCGGTATCCAAAAGCTTCACTACTTCTTTTTTAACTACCTCTTTCATGTTAGGATTCAATCTCCTTTGGGCATCCCTAAAGGGTTTTGTATCCTCTTCCATGAGTATACGATGCATACAAATGGAAGGATCAATTCCCTTAAGGTCCGCCACACTCCACCCTATAGCTTATTTGTTTTCTTTAAGTACATTAAGAAGAGCATTTTCTTGGTCCTCATCTAGGCTTGAAGAGATGATAACCGGAAGAGTGTCGTGAGGACCTAGAAATGCATACTTAAGATTAGAAGGCAAAGTTTTTAGCTCAAGAGTTGGTGGAGATACCAAAGATGGAACCGGAGGAGTACTAGAAAGTGAAGGAAGAGGCTCAATTAGAGTTTTCCATGGTGGACAATTCAAACTTGCTACGGATTCCATTATATTGCTTACTTCATTGATTGAATTTTCATTATTAAACCCACAACTCTCATACATTTCAAGAAGACATGAGGCAAGAGGATCATCGGATAAAAGAGATGAGAGATCATCCTCAAGCGGTTGTTTCATGATCATTATGGGAACTGATTCCTCAACAACCTCATCTAACACATCAATAACATAACACTCATCTTCATCTATGGGATGTCGACTTGCATTGAAAACATTGAGTTTGACCAACATGTTGCCAAAAGAAAGATCCATGATTCCGGACCTACAATTGATAGTGGCATTGGCGGTGGCAAGGAATGGTCTTCCCAAGATGATTGGGATTTGGGTAGTGGGATTAGCAACCGGTTCTGTGTCTAACACTACAAAATCAACCGGAAAGTAGAATTTATCTACTTTGACAAGGATGTCCTCAACCATACCCCTAGGTGTTTTGATGGATCTATCGGCCATTTGAAGCACCACTGAGGTTGGCTTTAACTCATTTAACCCCAATTGGACATACACAGAATAAGGAATCAAGTTAACACTTGAACCTAAGTCAAGAAGAGCTCTACGAATCTCGTGATTTCCAATTACACATGAAATGGTTGGAGCACTGGGGTCTTTGCATTTAAGTGGAGTATTTTGTTGAAGAATGGAGCTCACTTGCTCCGTGATGAACACTTTCTTAGGACCTTGTCCTTTGTTCCTCCTCTTTTGTGTGCAAAGATCTTTCAAGAATTTGGCATAAGGCGGCATTTGCCTAATTGCATCTAAGAGGGGAAGATTTATGTTCACTTGCTTGAAAACATCCATCATGTCAAGTATTTTCCCATCTTGCCTCTCTTGAGGCGAGGTTTCTCTCAAAGCATAAGGGGAATGAGCTTTTGGCTCATGACATTTTGGCACTTGAGAAGATGATGAAGATTGAGTATTCCGATTTGGAACATTCTCATCCAAAGAGATAGGTATGGAATTGGAATTTTGATGAGTGACAACATTTGTTTGCACCGATTCACTATCCTCCTTAGGCAACTCAACCTTATTGTCAACTTGCTTACCACTTCTCAAAGTAGTGATTGCTTGTGTTTGAACTTGTGAGGCATTCTCCGATGTAGAGTTTGCCTCCACACAAAATTGAGCTTTTGGGTTCCTCTCGGGTTGACTAGGTAACTTACCCACTTCCCTTGCATTCAATGCATTAGCTATGATCCCGATTTGGGACTCTAGCTTTGATATAGATTGAGAGTGTAAATGCAACAAATTTGTGTTCTTCTCTAGGCTATCTAAAGCCATTAAAACCTTATCTTCAAATGTAGAATTATTATGAAGTGCATGAGGAGGATGATGCTCCATTTGGAATTCATACATTTGAGGATGTGAAGAATTATTCATTCTTTGATGATATGAAGGAGTGAACCCTTGAAAACTTTCATTTCTCTTGTGAGGTGGAATGTACTTGTTTTGAAAATTCTGAGCTTGAAAAGAATTTGGATGTTCATTCCACCTTGGAACATAAGCATTGGAATAGGGATGAGCAAATGTAGCATTGACTTGTTCATAGTGTTCATTATAAGCATGTCCGTGGGGACAATCAAAAGTAGTGTGCAAAACACTTGAACATGTCATACAAGGCTCATGCATTTGAGAGGTATGATGATGAGGATATGAATTGTTAGCTGGTTTTTGATTTAACAAGAATTGGTCAAACTTTTGAGAAAGAGTTTTAATCTCGGCTACAATTCCCATTGAACTCTCTATTTGACAAACTTGAGAATTTTTCTTCTTCTCTTTTCTTTCATGGTCAATTTGAGAAGTATAAAATTTTTGTAAAGAGTTTTCACTCATCTTCTCAAAGAGTTACCAAATGTCATCCTCATGTTTCCCAAAATATGATCCTCCACATGATGTATCAACAATGTCTTTATGAATGTCGGATAGGCTTTTATAGAAGTATTGAACCACTTGCCATTTTGGAGTGCCATGATGTGGGCATTTCCCTAACAAGTCATTCAATCTTTCCCAAGCCTCATGTAATAACTCCCCTTCTTTTTGAGAAAAAGTTCTAATTGAAGTACGCATAGCATTGGTCAAACTCATGGGATAAAACTTTTTTAAAAATTCATTTTGCATTTGCATCCAAGAAGTTATAGAATTTGCTTCCAAAGTATTGAACCAATGCTTTGCCTTGCTTTTGAGTGTGAAAGGGAATAGGAGTAGTCTAACCACTTCCTCCGGAACATTCATGTATCTAATGGTGGAACATATTTCAAAGAATTCATTTAGATGCTTATAAGGCTCCTCATCATTTAGACCATAGAAAAGTGGACACAATTGAATAGTTTCGGGCTTGATTTCATATTGATTTGTCTCGAAATTAGGCAACATGATACAAGAAGGTGTATGGTATGCATGGAGATCATAATAGTCACGAAGTACCATTGGAGGCATTGGAGCTTGAGCTCCGAGACCGTATTGATCGGGAGGGAGGTTTTGCATGAAATGCGGGTCTAGGTAGCCAAGATTTCCCTCTAGGTCTTCCATGTGAATGCCTAGAGTGAATGATT
Source organism: Cornus florida (assembly GCF_030987335.1). Classification (NCBI taxonomy): domain Eukaryota; kingdom Viridiplantae; phylum Streptophyta; class Magnoliopsida; order Cornales; family Cornaceae; genus Cornus; species Cornus florida. The sequence goes on along the minus strand of NW_026775574.1, from coordinate 50,056,797 downwards.
AAGTAAAGACTACAAATCACAACAAAGCAATCAAACAAACACTTCTCCTCCACAACAAGTCAAATATCAACAACTTCCTCCATATACAATAATTCCCATACTCCCATGCTTTCAATGATATGCAATGCCACCACGTGGGCCCCCGATTTAACTAAGGAGATTGAGTAAGAAGGTCTCACAATGGTCCTTTAGCACTTCAACTCCAAATTTAAAAGCTTAGCTTAGCAAACAAAATTTTTTTAGCAACTCTTCATTTTTAGCATTTTTTTTCTTTTTTGCTTGCTTTGCTCCTCAGCTTTGAAGTTCTTTGCTAGCTCCTTGCTCAATGCACCTTGTTAATGAAGAACAAACTTAATAAGTAATAAAAAAAAACAGGAAATAAAAAGAAAGTAAAGACATGATCAAAAGAGTACTAATCCTAATTGAATTTCACAATTCGATGTTGCCAATTTAAAATTCCCGACAACGGCGCCAAAAACTTGTTGTTGGCTTCCTTGATGGAGTCGCCACAACCAACAAAGCCTGAAGAGTTATGAATTTAGGAGGTGGCCAAGTTTTACATTTATAGAAAGCCACTACTACCTTTCTCTATATAAAATATAGATAGGGCGAGTAGGGATAGTCCCAAGGGATTTGATGGTGTATCGAATTATGAAACTATGGTAATTAGGGTTAGTAGGTCGAGTGATCACACAATTGATTGGTTGGTTGATTATACTAAATGAGCTAAATTATAATAAAGCAATGCAATAAGATAAATAGTAAGTAAGAAGGAAAGGTCTTGGGGTGTAGAGATCACCACCAAACAATACTATTCCAAACCATAATCAAGTGACTAATGAGGGAAATGAATGTGTTGCAATAATGTTGTGTGGTAAGGGTGACTCAACAAGTGCAAATTGTCTCAATCAACATGTGTGAGGCCACAATACATCTATTGGTAGAGGAATATATTGTCTAAACATCATGTGAAGATAACAAAATAACAATTTAAGTTATTGAACCTTTCATTAAGCTCTTAGTCCAAGCAATCCATAAGGATGATTTAGTTAAACATGCATTATCTAAACATCATGTGAGAGGTACAAAATATCTATTGGGAGAGGAATAAATTGTCTAAACACATGTGAAAGATATAACATATCATAACTAGTCATTAATCCTTCATTAAGCTCAAAATTCCATTACACCACAATATTAGAGCATATGCTTCTTGCACTCAAAAGCATGGAACATCAAAGAACAAGCATGAATTGTTTCCCCAACTAACACTACACTACTTAAAAGAGAAGCACAATCCATCAAGGAATAAGTATGAACCATCTAGAGACATAACAAGAGCATTACATTAAGAACTTCATATTTTGACAATCTTAAGATTAAAGGCATTAATACACATAGACATGCATCAATAACATTAAATCTAGAGGTGAGCATCTACTCTAGCATACATAGACATATAGATAGAGAAAATGATCAATTAGAAGCATTAATCCATAGAACTCAATGAATAATCAAGATCTTCATAAGTTCAAGAGTTAAAATATGCATTACAACACAAATCCCTCAAAATTACACAAGATTAGGTAAAGAAAGCATGTTTGGGGCTAACTCTAGCCCCAAAAGGATGTCTAGCCACTCATGATGATGAAGCTCCAACCCTCAAGGGCTAAATCCATGGTGAAAATCTGCTCCTTGATGATGAAGGTCTCCTCCAAAGGTTGCTCTAGCTTCCTCCCTTCTTCCTCTCTAAGAATATCCTCCAAGATGATTTTCAATGTGTGACAAGAGACTCCCTCAAAAAGTGTATCATATTCCTTATATAGGTAGGTCAAATACACCCCATGATGAGATGTGGTCGTGCAAGGCATATTCTCCAATCATTGGATGAAGGACGGAATAAATGAGCTGGACTTTAACTTTTTCTCGCTGGAGGAAGTTCGATCGATCGAACCTCAGTGGCTATTTTCTTCAGCACTTGCTGTGCCTTCTTCTACTCCAGCTAGGGTGGAGCTGGTTGATGTTTTTATACAGAGGTTTAATGTAGAAGGTAGGGTTGAACCCAAGGATGATCACGCACATGAATAGCTTTTTGTTCATTTTTTTTTGTCTTTTCCAATCTTTTTTGTTTGCTGGAGGTGTAGGGTATATCTTGCATCCTTTATAATTATATATATATATATATGAAAGTTTATTTTGCAATCATTGGGATCGGTTTTGTTTGAGTTCCCACATATGGCCTGCTCTTGGGGCGATCGCCTATTTTCTCGATTAGTTTTAGTGATCGTTTAGCTCTTTTTTGGACTTAATCAATGTTTTGATTAAATCTGATTGGGCGTTCGGCTCTTGGGGCGTTCGTCTGTTTTTGCGATTGGCTCTTGTGGCCTTTTCGGCTTTTTGGGCTTAATCAATTTTTTAATTAAATCTGATTGGGCGTTCAGCTCTTAGGGCTTTCGCCTATTTTTGCGATCGGCTCTTATGGCCTTTTGGCTTTTTGGACTTAATCAATGTTTTAATTAAATCTGATTGGGCGTTCGGCTCTTGGTGCCTTCACCTATTTTTGCGATCGGCTCTTATGGTCGTTCGGCTTTTTGGACTTAACCAATGTTTTGATTAAATCTGATTGGGCATTCGGGTCTTAGGGCCTTGGCCTGTTTTTGTAATAAGCTCTTATGCCCGTTGAGCTTTTTGGACTTAACCAGTGTTTTGATTAAATCTGATATGGCTTTAGCTTTTGGGGCCTTCGCTTGTTTTTGTGATCGGCTCTTGTAGTCGTTCGGCCTTTTGGACTTAATCAATGTTTTGATTAAATCTGATTGGACGTTCGACTCTTGAGGCCTTCTCTTGTTTTTGTGATCGGCTTTTGTGGCCGTTAGGCATTTTGGACTTAACTAATGTTTTGATTAAATTTGATTGGGCATTCGGCTTTTGGGGTTTTCGCCTGTTTCTGCCATCAACTCTTGTGGCCGTTCGGCTTTTTGGACTTAACCAATGTTTTGATTAAATCAGATTAGGCGTTCGGCTTTTGGGGCCTTTACCTTTTTTACGATCGGCTCTTGTCGCCATTTGGCTTTTTAGACTTAATCAATGTTTTGATTAAATCTGATTGGGCGTTTGGCTTTTAGGGTCTTCGCCTATTTTCACGATCGGCTTTTGTGACCGTTCGGCTTTTTGGACTTAATCAATGTTTTGATTAAATCTGATTGGGCATTCGGCTCTTAGGGCCTTCACTTGTTTTTGCGATCTGCTCTTGTGGTCGTTCGGCTTTTTGGACTTAATCAGTGTTTTGATTAAATTTGATTGGGCGTTCGGCTCTTGGGGTCTTCGCCTATTTTTGTGATCGGCTCTTGTGGCCGTTCGGTTTTTTTGGACTTAATCAGTGTTTTGATTAAATCTGATTGGGTGTTAGGCTCTTAGGGCCTTCGTCTGTTTTTACGATTGGCTCTTGTGGCCGTTCGGCTTTTTGGACTTAGTCAGTGTTTTGATTAAATCTGATTGGGCATTCAACTCTTGGGGCTTTTGCTTGTTTTTGCAATCGGCTCTTGTGGCTGTTCGGTTTTTTGAACTCAACCACTATTTTGATTAAATTTGATTGGGCGTTCGGCTCTTGGGGCCTTCGCCTATTTTTGCGATCTGCTCTTGTGGGCATTCAATTTTGTTTTTCTATTTTTCTATTTTTATTTTTTTATTTTTTATGAAAGTCGAAACATAATAAAAGTGTCTCGATGGGAGGGCAGTGTGTGTGTGTGTGTATATATATATATATGTATATATATATTACTATTATTATTACTATTATTTATTTATTTATTTATTATTATTTTTTGGCTCTTGTGGTCACAACGGGTCTCTCTCTTAATAATGGGTCTATAGTGGGCCTCCATTATTAAGGGGGTTAACCTACTGACCTTGAGGCCTAATGGCGCAATTTTAACTACAACGAAAATAATTCTTTTTTAGTTAATGTGGGACATCAATTGAAAAGGAACTATTCGCTTGAAAGGGTTTGACTTGAAAAGAAAGTGGGGAAGGCTTTGAATTACGGATCCACGACGATGGGCTCTGTTTGTTCATAGATCGCATAATTCAGGGTCCTCACCCGCTGATTATATACAAACTGGGTTGTACTTTAATAATAAAAGTAATTTACCTTTTTGGTCGATGTGGGACCCCGAGTCCTAAGAACAGGGAAACACTTTTCGTTTGAAAAAGATGTGGGGAGTGTGTAGAGACCTCTGATAATAGGGTATTTTGATGTCGTAAATGGGTTTCCATTGTTAATGGGTCCCACTCACTGATATATAAGTAAATTGAGTAATCTTGTAAGAAAAGCATAGAAGTATATCTTCTAAGCCATGTGGGACATCGTTATTCATGGGTGAAGAAGTTTTATCCTTCTATAATAAGGCAAAAAGGTGTGAAGTGGAGACCCTTAATAGTGGGTCCCATTATGGGTCTCTTACTATCTAGGGGTTCGCTCTATTGTTTAGATTTTGTGTTGTTTTATCTTAAATAACAACTTTTGTTTCTATCTGATGTGGGACTTCCGAGAAAGACAAAAGGTAACTTTATTCATTCGCAAAAATAAAGTACTGGAAAACATTGTATGATTACTTTATTGAAGATACCTTTTCAAATTCATTGCATTCCTTGGTTTGGTCATTTCTGTACCATCTAGGTGTTAGAGTCTGTATGCTCCATTTCCAATCACATCTGAGATTCGGTAAGGACCCTCCCAATTGGGCTCCAATTTGCCGACATACTTTTCTGACTTCAAGAGCACTAGGTTTCCTTGATTAAAACTTCTATGTCTGACACTTTTGTTGTAGCTACTTGCTATCATCTGTTAAAAGACAACTAGCCAAATAGAGGATGTTTCTCTTTTTTCCTTTAAAAGATCCAGATTGTGTTCTAGAAGTTGATTATTTGATATCTGTTCCTAAGCTAAGCTTCGGATGGTAGGTGCTACCTTTTCAGTGGGGATTATAGCTTCAGTTCCGTAGGCTAAAGAGAAAGGAGTTTCGCCCGTGGGGCATCTCAGAGTGGTTCTGTATACCCATAGGACATTTAGCAATTTGTCCAACCATTTTCCCTTCTTGTCTTTGAGCTTCTTTTTGATGCAAGCAAAGACTATTTTGTTGGTTATTTCTGCTTACCTATTATCTTGTATGTGGTATACAGCTGACATCTTTTGATTGATCCTGTATTTGTCGAAGAAACGCTGAGTGTACTGATTATTCAAATTTAAACCATTATCCATAATGATGGATTTTGGTATTCCGAATCTGCATATTAGATTATTCCAGATGAACTTTCTTACTTGGACGTTAGTTACACTTGCATATGCTTCTGCCTCTACCTATTTAGTAAAATAGTCAATGGCTAATAGGACGTACCTTTTTTGTGATACGGCCGATGGTAGAGGTCCTACTATGTCCATTCCCCACTAGGCGAATGGCCATGTGTTACTCATGGTGTGTGTGTCTTCTTGGAGTTGATGGACGAGGGAGGCATACCTTCGGCAATTGTCTCATCTTCGGGAGTATTCTTCGGCTTCCCTTGCTATGTAGGGCCAGAAGTAGCCTTGAGTCAGAGCTTTTTGAGCTAGTAATCTGCCTCTAGAGTGATTCCCGCATTCCTCTTCGTGTAGCTGCTTTAAAACTTCTCTGGACTCCATGAGAGTCAGGCATTTGAGGTAGGGCCGAGAATGTGAACGCTTGAAGAGCTGCCCTCCTATAACTGAGTATTTGGCTGCTTTTTTCTTAACTGTCGCGCTGTTTCTTTAGCATTGGGGAACTCTTCTGTTTTAAGGTAAGCTAGTACTGGATCTATCCAACTTGGCTCCCATGGAATGACTAGTACCTGTACCCCTTTTATGATACTTGGTGTATCCAAGACATCAATAGGAATAACTCTGGTCAATGATTCGTTTGCTATGGATGCCGCGCAGGCCAGGCGGTCGGCGATCGGGTTTTCTTCCTGTGGGATTTGCCGGAATTCAATCGTGTCAAAATACTTTGCTAGTTTTTCAACTTCTTCTCGGTATGCACACATTTTTTCTACTCTAAGGATATATTCTCATGTCACCTGTCTGGTGATGAGCTATGAATCACTATGAGCATGAAGGTGTTTTACCTGAGTTCCTTGGCTAGTCTAAGCCCTGCTAGTAGTGCTTCATATTATGCTTTATTGTTTGTGGTTAAGAATTCTAGTCAGATTGATTGCTGGAGTTTGGTCCCCTCAGGAGTTCTTATTTCCAAACCTGCCCCAGCTTCGTTCTGGCTCAAGGAAGCATCAACATATAACTCCCAATAGGGTTCCTGTAATTTGTTGCTCCTGTCCTGGATCAGTGTCTAAGAGAAAATCTTAGACGACCCTGGTTTTTCAAGCCAGTGCGTCTTGTGATGAATCGAAGTTTGACTCAATAACGGATCCAAAAGCGGAAGCGAAAATAGAAATGAAGTCTTTAGAAATGCAATGCATCTCTAAGACGCCAAAGTGACTTTCCATGAGGCCACGAAACTCAACGAGAACAACACGGAAGAAAAAGATTGAAAAAAGACCGAATAAGCCCTCAAGGGCAAAATGGTCTTTTTACATGCAAACAATGTCTCTAGAAATGTACATCATCCCTAAGACACAATCATGACTTCTCAAGAAGCTATGGACACAAAAGGAAAACAAGTGAAAGCGATGTTTTAAAAATAAAAAGTTTAGCCCCAAGGGCAAAATGGTAATTTTCAGCAAGGTTTGGATGTTACTGAGTACACCATTGGAAAGACGACAAAAAATTAATCAAATTAGACTAAAAAATCACTTGATTTGGAGTTCGGATGAAAGAGAAAAGTCAAAACAAATTTTTACGTCGCCGCAGCCTTGAATAGTGTTTTGACAGCAATGAATAGTGACCTGAGCAAAATATTGAAAATCATGTGCCGTTTTGAGGCACTAAACGACATTTTTTTGGAAAAATATGAAGAAGAAAGCGAAAGCCCCCTTAAAATAATTTTTCCAAACTGACCATGTCGAAAGAAAATTTTATTCTTGACGTGAAATCCCCAAAATACCCTTAAAACAGAATTTTCTGAAAATGCATGTGCGCATTAAAAAATCAAATTTGACGTAGGGTTTTCGAGACCAAAACGACATTTTCTGGAAAAATGTTGTGAAAAAACCCCCCCTAAAATCACGTTTTCTATGTGACCATATCAAGGCCGGAATTAAATTTTCAAAGGGAATTCCAAAATGCACCTATATCAGTTTAGGTCAAAAGTGATGGAAAAAAAAAGAATAAACAACTTTGCACCAAGTGTTCATTTAACCCTAAATGGTGTTGTGTGTTAAAACGATCATGCACGCAAACGTAAATAGTGATTTTAAGCGAGCGGGAATGGTCCGCGGCTCCCAAAAATGCCCCATGCAAAATATGACTTATCTAAACCTTAAAATGCCAAAAAAAAAAAAAAAAAAATGCTTTAAATGAAAAACTTGAGACCAACAAGCATCCATTTCATACAAATGTGATATTTTGTTCAAGGTGAGCATTTACATAAACGTAATATACATATTTACACACGTTCCAATGGCTTACGGCCTCAATGGTCGCTAAATACAAAATATCACCTATTAAACCTCAATTTTTGCCTAAAATGGCTTTTAAAGGAGAAACTTGAAACTAAAAATTATCAAATGGTTTCAAAGGACCGTTTAGCCCTTGTCCACACTTCATACATAAATGAAGAGACCCTATAGAAGTGTTAAAGCCCACTTCCCACCACCCATGCAAATGTAGTGAAGTTAATATTTGCCATTTTTCTATTTTTCAATAAAATTACTTAGAAATAAAAGTACTTAGAATACAAAATGAAAGTCCTTGGCCCAAGGCCTCATTACATATATGTCAAATACATCCCAAATGGCGCATTTAAGTGCTCATTACATATTTAGATCTAAATATACAAGTTTTGACATTTTGAATAAAAAATAACATTTCATGCTAACATTTGCATGAATTAAATACTTCAAGTCTACAAAACATCCAAGGGATATTGTGCATCCCGAAACCACATCTTCTTGCCTAAAACAAGTCGCATTCAACGAGGGGTGAGTATCATATATTACTTGAAAGGAATGAGCATGCATAGACCTAACTTTTTACAAGTTTATCGCATTAATGTGAAACAATTCATAAGGTTCATGCCACCTAACGTCTATGTCAAATGTGAGACTCAGGGAGCATCCTAAGCTACCTTAAAACGTTTCTGGCATAAACCACATCATTCATGCAATGTAAACAACATTGAAGCATGCAGTACAACGCAACAAGACATTCAATATACAAGTATACACACACAAGTATACAATCAATTTTGAAATACACGTAAGGCAAGTATACCAAACACAAGTATACTAGGTTATTACGAAAGTATATCATCAATATACAAGTGTACATACCAAGTATGCTAAACAATATTGAAGTGGTAATGCAACATAAATACAAGTATACATTTCTAAGTATACTAAGCATTTTTTATATACAAAACGTACAAGTATACAAATCCAAGTATACTAAGTAAAAATGAAATGTCATGCACCAAAGCACAAGTTAAAAGTAATCAACCATAAACAACTTGGAATTGAATGCGAAATCAACAAATGGCGGAAAGACAAAGGACATTCAGTCTTAATGACCAAGCAAGTAATCTCGAGTTACTAGCCCGCAAGGTACTACCTAATGCGCATTAAACTCAGACTAAAATCGTATTATATTGGTGTTTTTGGGTTACTAGCCCTCAGGGTACCTCCTAGTGCGCATTATATGTTATAGAGGGAACTCTTATCCTCCGTACTAGAGTCATACCCTAGCCATAACAATTTCCAATGTCCATACAAGTTTTCCAAAAAAACCATCAAGTTGTGCAACAAGTATATCACATATACACAATGCACAAAATCAATTACTATGCACAACCAAGTCATGGAATATACACAGGATATGCTCTACGCATTCAAGCTACAATGACATATTAAATGTCAATAAGTATAATGTGAATATCAACAAGTTAATTCATAACTTCAACTCATGGAATACTTTCATGCAATCATATAACAAGTTCCAAATTATAAACTAGGCAAGAATACTACATCAACACCTAAATGCCTTAATGGAAGCAAAAAAGACAATTTAATTAACTTAAATAATTAAATTCTCAAGATTACAAAGTAACTCCAAAAATTCTACAAATCACATATATCAAAGGTCATATTAAGGCCTATTTTATTATCATGTTATAAGGTTAATTCTACACTAGTTACAACTAGGTAAATTAAACTCAATGCCAAGAAAATAATTAAATAAAAATCTCAAAACTTATTCAAATATTCTCAATTTAATGTATATGATAGAACATGCCAAGCTCATCAACAATATCAAGTTAAAAATCCAATTTAGTGCTTAAAACACTTAAAATAAAATTAACTAATCTCATTAATTAATTTTTTCTAGATTTTAAAACAATTCCAAATATACTCAAATTCACCTATGTTAAAGAACATATCAAGGCCTAATTTAATATCATATTACAAGTTGATTCTATGCTAGTTACAACGATGTAAATTAAATTTTCATACAAGTGAAAGATTAAATAAAAGTTTCAATACTTATTCAAATGCTCCCAATTTAATATATGTTAATAAACATATCAAGGCTTAATTTAATAGCATGCCATAATTTAATTCCAAGCTATATACAACCATGAGAATTAAATTTTATGCAAAGAAAATAATTAAATTAAATTCTAGATAAAATACATAGGCATGCATACAAGTTGTATAAGCTTATAAAATAATCAATACAACAATTATATAAGCCTAATACATCCCCTAACTCATTTTGTGATGAAATCATAAATCCTCACCGAAAGAAAACCGCTCCAAATCCGACGATACTTCTAGGTTTTGTCGGGGACTACAAGGGAAACAACAATCACCTTTGAGGTACCACCAAAATCCAATCCCGAACTCAAAAATGGTAAAAAAAAAAAAAAAAAACGGCTTCTAATAAGGGAGAAAGGACTGCCTCGCTAAGGCCTACGAAAACGCTAAGGCACTACGGCAAAAATCAAGAGGGAAGAGGCTTGATTTGGGAAAAGAGGGGTGGCAGCCATGGAAGAGCTGTGGAATCTAATTTACAGCAATGTAGAAGAAGGGAAAATGAAATGATTTAATTTTTCAAACCCCCTATTTATAGAAAATCCCAAAAAGTGCCCCAAACGGGTCCCGCCGGGTCTGAAAAAGTGAAATTTGTGCAGACGCGCTCAAATGGTAAAACACCGTGAACGAAAAAGAACCAAAATGAGAAAAAATGAGTAATAGAAGAAACAACGTCGAAAATTGAGTCTCATACTGGAAGATATGCCCGAACAAGTTCAGCGGCAATAGAGGCCAAAAACCTAAAAACTGTAAAGAATGACCAGCAAACAATCCTAAGAGTACAGGACTCGACGAAAAGTGAAAATAAATCCCGTATGAGGATCCAGGCTCAAAATGAGGTATTTTGCAATAACTTTTGTTAACTACACAATGGCCTTTACAAAAAGGAATAACTGCAAAACTGCCCAGAATGAAAATATCTTCCAAAAGATATTTTCTTTAAAACCCCCGAAATAAATATTTTCAAAAGATATTTACGAAAAATACCCCAAGAAATATCAATGTTTTTGAAGAATCGTTTCATCCACGCCCCTGTAGGAGAAAGAAACAACTGGCGAGCTTTTCTCCAAAAGTAAAGCTACGTGCTTCAAGAAAATCAACTGGAATGAAAACTCATGTAGTCAAAACTTAACTCCGAACACGAAAAGTGAGGTTGTGCCAACAAAGTGACAAACAAGAAAAAGACGAAAAGTGAATAGTGTCTAAAAAATGGAAATGCGGAAATAACTCAGTCCTTAAAAAAACTTGTCAATCTAAAGGAAAGAGTCTCGAAAACCATTTTCGAACACTCGAGATGACACTAAGTGATGAGTAACCGAACTTACAAAAGAAAATTCAACGAAAAAAATTCATCTATAAAATTTGAGAAAAAGGAAAGGAAGGAAAATGATAGGGTCATTACAAAATCTGCTACCACTTGCCCCTTCTTCGCAGTGCGTGGTTTGTATTGAATGTCAAAGGAGCTTAACTCAATTGCCCATTTGGTAATTCGAGCCGAAATGTCTGTCTTAGTGAGAATTGCTCTGATCAGATATGTTGTGGGGACTATTTGGTGCGCGTCGTCGCAACACTCCAAATTTGCAATAAAATAGTGTGGCCAAGTTTTAAATTTATAAAAAGTCACTACTAACTCTAAATACTAAATATAGCTAGGGTGAGTAGGGATCGTCCCAAAGGATTATGGGCGTATTTGCAATGGAAACAATATATAGGGTTAGTAGGTCAAATGATCAAAAGATTGTTTGGTTGATTAAACTACTAGCTAAAACTAAGCAAGTTCAATGTAAAACAAATAATAACAAATGAATGAAAGAGGGAACAAGAGAGAGAGGTCTTGCGACTTAGAGGTCACCACTAAACATCACCATTCTAGACATTCAATGTATAAAAAATGAGGGGAAACATGTGTTGCAATACAATGAGGTGTGATTAATTGAATCAACAAGTATGGATTGACTAATTAAGTATACATTGTCTAAACGACCTAGTGAATTGCACAATATATCAAACTAAGCCATTATTTCTTCCTTTAAGCTCTTAATCAACACACTAACAAGTTAGAGAATTATACTACTTGCACTCATAAGTATGAAACATCAAACAACAAGTATAGATTCTCCTCACATCTAAGAAAGCAAAGCAACTACACTACTTCTAAGCTAAGGACATGAATATTAAACTAATTAAACTAAGGTAGAGGCAAAATCCATCAAAAAATGAGTATGAACCATCAAACAAACCACAAGAGTATTCTATTTAAGCACTATGCTTTGACAATTTCTAGATTCATAACATCAATACACATAAACATGCATCAATATCACAAAAGCAAGAGATAAACACATGAACACATTCATAGACATATGGATAGAATGAAATGATCAATTGGAAGTATTAATGAACACAAATCATTATAAGAATAAGATTCATATATAAATCAAGTGTCAAGACAACATTACAACACAAATCCCCTCAAAATACAAAATATCAAGGTCTAGAAGGCATGTTTAGGGCTAACTCTAGCCCTAAGAAGATGTTTAGCCACTCATTGATGTAGTCATCCAACCCTCAAGGGCCATCTCCATGGTAGAAATGCTCTTCTCCTTGGTTGAAACCCTAGAAGAATGGAAGAACTCCAAAAATAGTGTGTCTCTAGTCTCTAGCCTCTCATCCTCTCTTTTCTTAGTCTCTAAGTATGTATGTGAATGAATGTTTTGATGAAATGAAGATATCATGTTGATAAGCACCGAATATTGTATATTCAAGCGCCCTAAATTACATTAGTAAAGTCCGTTGTATGTTAATTTATGTAGATTATCTTCATTTCTATGTTTTTATGCATTTTCAGGTTCATTGGCCAAAATGGAACAAGAATAAGGCCTTGTGGAATCTTGAGCAACAAAAGGTGCCAATGCTGAATGCTGGCAGCAGTAGAACCTGGACTTTGATCGCCATTTTGACCTTCCAAACTTGAGAACTGGACTTCCCTTATAACATGAAAGATTTAGAGCTCTGAATTAGCTTTCTAAATCTTCAAACGGTTTGTCATTCGGAGCTTGGAGCAGAGAGTTATGGCCTTGTTACCAGAGGTGCATAGAACTGCCTGGCAGCAATGAAATTCTGCCTTGATCTTCATTTTCGACCAACCATCCTTGAGAATTGGATCTCCACCAAAACATGAAATATTTAGAGCTCTGAATTAGCTTTCTAAATCTTCAAACGGTTCATCATTCGGAGTTCGGAGTGTAAAGTTATGGCTGTTTAACCAAAGTAGGTCTGGGTAGAGCAAGTGAAACATGGAGCTTTTTACACTAAATTCGAGTGCTCGAGGCCTTGCTTAGAGTGCTCGAATTTTGGGCAGAATGCCCTTCGGAAATGGCTCATTTCAGCCCACTTGCACCTTCGTTTCTTCATTTTGTTTTCCTCTTTAATGAAGTGGTTGGAGATGTTTGTTGGTGGCCTTTTGGTGGTAGATAAGAGGGATAAGAGCCACACAATACATTAAGCTTCATTTTGAGAAGATAGAGGAGAGAGAAGAGAGCAAGAAGGAGGAGTTCTTGAAGCTTCAAGGAGGGTGCACGAAAATGGAGATGAGGATCAAGCTTCTTCTTCAATCTAGGGCCACCATGGGTAACTAAACCCTCTTCTAGGGAGGTGATGAAGCCCTCTCTAGTAAGCATGTTCTAGCCTTAGTTTATTTTGGGGAAAATGATGTATATATGTGATTATTTCACAATCTAGAGTTACACTTGATGTAATGAACCTAATTTCTTATAAATGATTATGATGAATGTATTATCTTGTCTTAGATCATATTTTCTCATGATTGTATGCCTTGCATTTCTATAGTGACATTGGAAATGAGATTGTGAAATGGGTTTCTTGGCATGTTGTATGAGAATCTTGATATTCCATAGCTTAGGACCCTCCTTTGATGGACTATTCTTGACTCTTGACTTCATGTGCTCCTATCATGTGATTAAAGGCTTGATAATCTCTAACTTAGTAAGCATGTCCAAGGCTACACACTAGTTTAGGTAGTTCAAACATGTGTATCTTTGATAGGTTATACTTGCCATTGATTTCATGAATTTCTTGAAGGAATGTAGCAATTTTGGTTGTAGCATTCCATGGTCACATATTTATGTTGTTTCCCTAATTTAGCTCTAATCTAGCATGTGTTTAGGGATGGAGCGGATTCATTTCCTTAGGCTTCTCTACTTGTATTATATCTCTTTACTTCCTAGCACATTACTATTTTATGCATTCTAAGTTCTAAGTTTAAGTGACAAACAAACAAAACCCTCTATAAACCCCTTATCATTCTAAAAACAATTCTAGACACTTAGGTTGCCATAGACTAGCGCAGTCCCAGTGGTTCGACTTACCCGACCAATAGCCCTATTTTACAATGATTCGTGCTATTGCGAAGGTTGATGTATGATTGACCAACCGATCACATGTAAAAATGGCTCAAAATCCTTTTATAGGTAGCTCAAGTGTCACACCCATTGGTCTGGACTCATGCACTAGGGTCCCTTCAATGATTGCACCATGAGCCATCTTTTCATGAGCTGGACTTTGTTTTAATTCTGACTTGAGGAGGTTCGATTGATCGAGTTCAGATGAGATCGATCGCACTGTAGCCAGATCTATTGAATTCAGGCCAAATCGATCAATCCTTGGCGGTGCCTTTTTGGAATAAAACAAATCTGAGATATTTTTGGGATATTTTGGGAAAAGGACAAAAGTGGTAGGTGGAGTGGTAAGTGGGGATAAGATCAAAGGATTTCAATCGATCTGAGGAAAGTTGGACCGATCAAAGATGGTGGAATCTTTTGGATAAGGACAAAGGCTTGGATTCATCTTGAAATGGCTAGATTGATCACCTCTAGATCGATCGAAGAATTTGTTGAGATCGATCGAAGATACTGTTTTTCCACCACTTTGCTTCCACTATGCTCCTTTCATCCATTAAGCTTAAGATTGCTTCTTTTATGCTCTAATTTGGCTAAATTGACTTATTTTGGGGATAAGTGCCTGAAAATGGAAATAACATGAAATTAATCTAAGGCGGAAAAATAAGATAGATAAAGGTCCTAGAATACCTAAGCTTAAGGAGTTTAAATGCGCTCATCACTATTATCCGATGAGCCTCAAAGTAATGTAGAAGATTCCTTTTGGCATGGATCAGAGCAAGGATGACTTTTCTATCATCGAATATCTGCTCTTTGTGTCAGTCATGGTCTTTCTAGAATAGAAGATCGGGTATTGCTTTTTTTTTTTTTTTTCCCCACTTCTCTTACTAGAGCTGAACTGGTCGCTGATTGGGATACTGCTAGATAGAGGTACAATGGTTCTTCGGGTTCTGGGGCAGATAAAATTGGAGGGTTCTTCATGTACCCTTTGAGTTTTGTAGGAGCTTCTCGTTGTTCTACCCCCCCTCCCCAAATATCTCCTTTTCTCGCCTTGATTGCATCAAATAAGGGCTTGCATCTGTCTGACAATTTGGATATAAAACGACTGAAAGCTACTATTTTCCTGGTGAGGATTTGGACTTCCATCATGGTTCGGAGTTCTTTATTCTGTAATAGTTTTGTCAATTGGGTGGGGCTTGCCTCTATTCTTCTCTTGTTCACCAGATGGCCGAGGATCTAGCCTGAGGACACCGCGAACGAACATTTTGCTGGATTTAACATCATTTTATTCTCTCTGGAGTGTCAAATACATCTTGCAGATGTTGCTGATGATCTTTCTTGTCCTTACTTTTCACAACCATGTCATCTATGTAAGCTTCAACTGTTTGGCCGATCTATTTTTCAAACACTTTATTGATAGCAGTTGCCCCTGCATTCTTCAGTCCGAAAGGCATTACTTTGTAATAGTAGGTTCCACGTTTGGTAATGAAAGAAGCCTTTTCTTCATCCGTAGGGTTCATCGGGATCTTGGTTGTAACCTGAACAAGCGTCAAGGAAAGTTAGTTTCTCATACCCAGTCGTAGCGTCCACTATCTATCGATTTTGGGAAGTGGGAAGCTATCTTTCGAGCAGGCCTTGTTCAAGTTAGTGAAGTCTATCCATACTCTCTATTTGCCATTCTTTTCCTGGACTATCACTATGTTCGATAACCATTGAGGGTACTGGACTTCTCTGATGAATCCTGTTTCCAAAAGTTGGTCAATCTCTTCAGCGATAATTTTGTTCCTTTCAAGGGTGAACCTTCTCTGCTTTAGTTTCATTGGATGATGGCTTGAGTCCACATTTAGGTTATGACAGACTACTTGTGGGTCGATTCCTGGCATGTCCCAGTCATTCTAAGCGAAGATATTGGCATTCTGCCTTAATTTTTTTTTTCAACTCTTCCTTTTCCTAAGCTAACTGGAGCGTCCCTACATAAGTTAGCTTGAGTTCACCCTCTATGACTATCTGCACAGCCTCTAGGGGTTCTTCGATTGGGTGCTCCTCTCCTGGCTCCTTACTTTCTTGGTAATTGCTATTTTAGCAATTGCTTGCCCTTGTCAGTTGGACAAATCGTTGTGTGATAGCATTCTTTTGCCGCCACTTGATCCCCCCAAATATCGATGATTTCCTGCCCGTTTGGGCTAACGCACCTCATGACTTGATGTAAAGTTGATGGGATTCCTTCCATATGGTGGATCCACCTTCGGCCCATTAACAAATTATAGGTTGGATGGATATCCACAATCACAAAGTTCTCTTTCAGAAATCTTTTGGCTGCAGTGACTGATAGTGTGATTACACCTAAGGGCTCTACTCTCCTTCCATCGAACCCTACCAAGGGGTTTCCGGGGGACGAATCTGATCTGTAGCCAACTTCAATTGATCGAAAGTCCACTTTGTTATGATATTGGCACTACTGCCAGGATCAATCAGTACACGTCTGACCAGGCAATTGGCCACTAGTAAACTGATCACTAATGGGTTTTTGTGTGGATGTTGTACCCTCCTAAGATCTCCCTTATAGAAGAAACCTGTGTAAGACTGAGTTTGCGGCCAACAACATTGATTTCGCCAATCTTTCGTAACTTATGGGCTTGCTTGAGCTGAATCCTACAGGAATTCTTTGGTTGTTCATCCTCTTTCGGACGACCATAAATCGTATTGATTACTCGAACGGGATGGTTATCCACTGCAGCCTTTGGAGTTGGTCGGGTTCGTTTAAGTTGCCTTTGTTATCCCCGGCTAATCAGATAGTCTGCTAATTCACCTTTGGCTATTAGCGCTTCAACTTGCTTTCTTAGACTCCTGCAATCGGTTAAGTGGCAAAAATCACTATAGAACGCGCAGTGCTTCCTTTGGTCTCTTTGATGATTTGGTTGTCTGATTAGTAATGGGATCTGAAAAATGTTTCTGCTCTTAGCCTCTTGATACAATCTGGCCAGTGTCACTTTGAGAGGTGTAACCTTTTTAGCCGTTCAAGATTTCTTTTCAGGGGCTCTTCCCTCGATGCTCGAGGGTTCACGTTGGACCCTTGAGGTGCTCGATCGTTCCCTCGGTCGGCTCTCCACAATGACCAAAGTTGCCCTTTGCTGTCTGGTTACTTCATTTTCTTTGAGTCTGATATAGTTTTGCGCTCGTGAATTCAACTCTGACATGTTAGTCAGAGTTTTCTTTACCAGAGAAGAATGAAAATGCAAACCTTGCACCATGGCTATCTTGAATGCTTCTATGGCCATAACCTGATTACAATCTGGAAAACCAAAGGACTCTATGTTGAATCGAGTGAGGAATGTTTGCAAGCCCTTTCCTTTCATCTGCCGAATCGTGAAGAGACTGGCAATGGTTTTTTTTCGTTTCTTGTTCCCACAGTACTGGGCAAGAAATGTGATGCACAGTGATTCAAAGTTTGGGATTGACTTGCATAGGTAATTTTTGAACCATTCCAAGGCTACCCCTGTCAGACTGGATGGGAATATCTTGCACATGAATGGATTGTTGTGCGCCTTCAGTGTCATTTCCTCAGTGTAATGGTTTAGATGTTGGAGAGGGTCTCCAGTTCCATTGAACTTGATGAACTTTGGCATTGTAAACTTCTTGGGTCTCGCAACCTATTATATTTCATCCATAAATGGAGTCCTCACTATTGATGCGATTAATTCTTTCACCATATCTTCGGTTGTTTGGGCCTTCAGCCCTTTGATTCGCTTGTCCATTTCCTTTCGGAGTCTAGCGATGAAATTATTCCCTGATAATGGTTGTTCAGTAACTGGGACCCACGCTTTCTTTTTACCTGAATCGGCATCATCTGAGGGTGGGACCTTGGTGGTTCGAGGTCCTCCAGTAGTGGAGTTCCCTTAGGATGCGGGATTGTCTTGCTGTACCCTCAGCATTGTCCGGTGTTCCATCGAATTGTTACCGTGGGACCCTCTACTGGAGAGGAGGGTTATTGAAACCCAAAGCCAGAGGAGGATCTTTGTTCTGACGCTCGGGTTGAGGGTCAGTCAGTGAATCATTCTGTCGAGCATTGCCTCGAAGTCCTTCATTTTCCTGGTGTAGAGTGTTGATTTGCGCTATATTGGCTTCGTGAGCTTGTCTTAGTGCGTTGATTTGTTCTGTACTGGCTTCATTGGCTTGTCAAAGGATGTCAAGTTGCATTTGCATCTTTTCATGCATTTTCTGTATGATTTCCTGTTACTATGCTTATATGGCGTCTGATTCAATAGCTATTCTGGAATGATGTCGCATGAAAGTAATAGAAAATAAACTTTTTGTATCGAATTCCCACAGGCGACGCCAAAATGTAGGTGCAATTTCTCATACCCAAGTACTTAAAGAAATAAATTGGAAAGAAACAATAATGGGAATTCGATTTCTTTCCATTCTCATTTATGCTCTATTTATAAGCTTTTTTCAGAGAATTACATGGAGCCATTTTCCAGCATTTTTTCCAAACATGGGTATTTATGCATATTGATCGTATGCTTATTTCTTTTATGACGGGCGTTATGGACTTATGAGCTTGCCGTGATTGGGCTGACTATTTTCATGCCAAGCAGAGCTTCCTTTGCTAATCGAGCTGACTTTTCATGTGGTTTTCGTTATTGGGCTCCCAATCGGTAATATGTCTCTGGGTGGTTTTAGTTTGCAATGGATTATACTTTACTGCCACGTGGTATGTTGCGGTTGGTGGGGATTTTTCCCTCCACAAAACTGAAGCAAATCTATTGGGTGACGTTGCATCTCTGACTGATAGGAGGACTCCTTGCGTTCAATTTCCCATCATCCCCAATTGGTTTCTGAGTCATTGAATCATTGTCATGCATCGATGTTCTCAAACCCACTTCATCATGTTTTTCATTCTCTGCACCACCAGAGTCATCTCCTACTAGTACATCAAATAGGATATCCTAATTAATGGGGAAAGGAGTCTTTGAAAACTCCACACCATTGATCTGATTTCTACCCTTGCGATTCACAATTATCCGTTCTCGAATTGTTTGACTTTAGTCCCTGCCTCGGGTTGAACCTTACGACCACCATATTGAGCTTGACTCAAACAAGCGCCATAAGTAGCATCATTGTGTCCAAAAACCTTACAATGATCATACTTCAACATCCATTGATACTCGACTTTCACTTTAATACAATTATCCTCTGCAATCTATTAAAGGACTTAGTTTGACATATCAAAATTGGTATCGATCTTCACACACAAACGGTTGAAACTAATTCTCTTCTTGGATGATGCAATGGAGTCAATATATAAAGGAGAACCTATAATACTTGCAATGTGACTAAGCCCACGCCCATTCTAGTATTCCAGCGGGATGCTAACGAATTGAATCTATATACTAGAACCTTGACCAGATCCCTCTTAACCAAGGAAATTCTGATTTACCACTTTTGAGAACCAAGTGTCTATCAAAGAAGTGCCAAGGAACCTTATTGAGGATAACATCTCTTTGATCACTATTCTGAAATTTGAAGAAAAGAACAATAGATTGTTACTCAACACCTCCACCAGACCTTCATTTCTTCGTAACTTCTGGGCAATCGAGTTCACTATGTTGTAGGGAAACTTTTTGTCAAAAAAGTACTATACCAATCAGTCATCCCACTCTTCTCTTCCTTCATCTGTTATATCTTTCTCCGGTTGAGCTCCTTCAACTCCATTAACAACTAGAAGACGAATGAAGTTCAACTTAAGGATACAATGCTTAATGTTGTCTTTAATCGCCATATGGGCCTAATTAACTCTACCATGTTGGCCTCCTTCAAGAGGCCCATTAGCAACTGAGCCCCGATTATCAATTTTAACTCCCTACGAGCTTGGCTCATTCAAATTTTCCCTCCCCAATGAGCGGGAAGAATTCAGATTTGAAGGAGGAACCCTATTATTCTAACCACGTACACTCACCAGGCACGTGTTATCCATAACCCTTAATATGGGAACATTTCATCCCTTTTCATGAAGGATGTCGTTGTCGACCTTCATTCATCAGTCGTAGAGGACAAGATTTCGACCTCGAACTTCTTTTCCAGTTCCTAGATTGAGATTTCCCTCTATCAGAAGGGGCCATCATTGGTATATAGGCTCTTCTCCCTCTTCGGCCACCGCCTCTACCTTCCCCCGGCCTTTGATCTAGTAACATGCCTTAGCAAGTTGTTCCTTAAGTTCATACACCTATAACCAAAAAATATTATTTTGAAGGTCGACATTCAAATCCAATCCCGCTTTAATGGATTCATCCGCATCTGCCACAACTCTTTTCCCTAACAACTTTTCACCGGTTCACCAATGGGAAGATCAAAGTTTGTTGGTGTTTCCTTAGCAACACTCTTATACCTTAATATTCATGATTTGACCGTAACTAGGCTACATAAATAGTTGAGTACGTATCAAATAACTACCATATAGTCATTGATATACGCCCAAATAAGTTATTTTATGTGTCAGCCCACTTGGATATTCAAAGCTCGTGTGTTTAAACCCATTGTAATGGAAAAAATAAGGAGGAGAGTGATGGGCGCAAATCCTTTGAAGTGAGGTTGCCCTGTTGTCCCCTGAAGTAAGCTTTAAGTGGTCGCCATTTGGCCACGTCCTTCTTCATTTAACAGCCATTGAGTCCGCGTTTAGATGCAGCAATTACACAAAGTAGCTTACTCTCTCACCAGAGTCACCACCACCTTCATCCTCAAAACAAGTTATTCACATTGTGCAACTAAATAATGTCACGCATAAATGTAACTCAATATAACATATTATTTATGTTATTATTTGATATTAAATGTATGCAGCAATTACACATAAATGTATTCACATGTTATTATTTGATATTTATGAAAAAAACTTGGCTAAGTTCATTATTATTTATGTTATTATTTGAAATTAAATGTATGCGGCAATTACACATAAAGAATTTAAACCAAGATTAAAGTCACTTGGACTAACTTTAGACAATTATTTATATTTTAATTGAAGTTAAAAGTTAAATTTTATCATAAAAAATAGAGCATCCAAAAAAACAGTGTCACATATTAATTTAAAGAGGATTTTGAAGGGAATTATGAGGTATTTGGCTATCAACAATCTTCACTTTTGTGTAATTGTTTTTTTTAAATTTGGAAGAAAAAAAAATGAAAATAAAAAATAAAAATGAAGGCATACCCATTGGCTATATCAAAATAACCTCAAGCCCAGAAGCATAAAGACAAAAGAGCCCAAAATATTTAGGGCCCAAAACATTTACAGCCCAAATAGGGAGTCCTTCTTCATTGGATGTAAACCATAAATATTATCATTTGGCAGTTCAAACCTTGCATCGTGAGGTCCCCAAACTAAAATTTCATTGATTATGTTGAACAGCGATAAGCCAAGACCACTGATGAATGGGCCTTACCTTTTGAAATTAAATAAAAGAGATTTTTAATCCACAAAATTTAAAGTAACTTCCTTTAATTTAGATATATATATCTTCATTGTCATCTCATCCCAATTAAGTATACTATCAGTGGGTATAACTTAATGATATATATATATATATATATATTCAAAGTAGAAGTGAATGATTTAAATCTTTGTATAAATAAAGTGGATGTGTGAATTTTTTTTACATAGATTAAAAAATAAAAATCTAATTTAGATATATATTATATATTCAGTTTATTATGATCATAAGTTGTCCTAGGTGAGAAAACAACTAATTTAAAAATAGATATAAGATGAATCTGACAACAATCCACGTGATTGATATATTTACTCAATGCATCCTTCAAAAAATTTTGAAATGCTCTTAAGAAACTGACATGGTATCTTTTCACTGAATCAGCATATCAATAAATATCTATATACTTCTATTTTAGCTATGGATTTTATAACCTTTAAGAACATTTTATACGTAAGGGTTGTCCCAAATATAGTATATCTTTGGCTCCAAGAAAAAACTTTTTCTTTGTCACTCTATGTTACTAAGGAACTCAATTCTATTGTCCAACCTTCTGCAGACTTCCCAAATTGTTGAAGTACTCATCATGCCTTCCACGATCCAACCCTTTAATCAAACAATGGTGCAAATAATTCATTTTAGGTGCAAATAATTCTTTTGAAGTCGTGTTCACGGACATCATTTAAATTTTACCCAATATGTGTAGAGAGGCACTTTATATGAATTCCATGAATTAATCGGGACTCCTAATACTGAACAATTAATATAAGATATAACAATGTTATTTAGAGCAAACGTTACATGTATTAATCCTTTGTCGTCATTGATGGAACATGCATGTTCATGATTCAAACTCAAATCATACACTCGGATCTTGTGCGTGTGATCATATACACTGAACAAAAGGCTCATGCTATTAATAATAAAGAAAGATAAATAATATAATAATAAAAAAACCACCTTCGTTCTTTTTTTCTTCTATCACATTGATCTCATTTGATTTAAACATTAATTGATTAAGTCCTTCAATAAATTATCATATTTTACATGATTATAAAAAATATAATTATTTAAGTATATAAGGTTAAGTATATTTCAACATAAGTCACTGTATTCCAACATTAGAAATTTAGTTAGGGGGGTTTTATAATTAGATAAATATCAGCTCCTAACATATTATTAGAGAGTTAAAGTGACATATATTGAGAAGATTCACTCACTTTGTCAAAGGTTGTGTGATTTGCTTAGTAAAATTAAATAAATAAATAAATAAAATTAAAAATTCATTTACTTTAATTTAGATATATATCTCTTCATTGTGGTGCTACTAAATTAATCACTTCATTCTATTTAAATATACCATCAATGGCTATAGCCTAATAGTATTTTTTCATCTTTCAAAGTAGAAAAGTTGATGACATATTTAAGTCCTCGTGGAAAAAATAAAAATGTACCAGGACTTAAATCAAAATAAAAAAATAAAAATCTGATTTAGATATATATCCAATTTATGATCATTTTGTAACTTTGCAAGATTCAAGTTGCATGAGATAGTATAAATTTACTTACCTAATTCATGATTTGTCACAAGAAGCTAGGTCAGAAAACAACTAATTTAAAAGTAGGTATAACATTTACCTAAAAAAAACATGCATCATTCAATAAAATTTGAAATGCTCTCAACAAACTGACATGACATCTTTTCATTGAACCAGCAGATCAATAAATATCTATATACTCCTATTTTAGCTATGGATTTTATAACCTTTAAGAACATTTTCTCTGTAAGGGTTGTACCAAATATAGTATATCTTTTTTATTTTATTTTATTTTTTATTTTTTTGAAAATTCAAGTCAATTTATATAAAATAACAAAGGTCCATACACAGCCCAACGGATAGTTAGCCAAGAGCTAAGCAACCAAGAGGGCCCAGACATGTCCCAAATTCCTACAGGGCTAAAAGGCCAACAAGGCTTAAGGAATCAAACAGTTACATATTGTTACTGAAGTCCTCGTATCCGGTGAACATGGAGAGTGGATCCAAGAAAAAGACTCTTTCTTTTGTCACTATAAGTTACTAAGGAATTCAATTCTACTGTCCAACCTTCTGCAGACTTCCCAAATTGTTAACATACGCAACATGCCTTCCACGATACAACTCTTTAATTAAACAAGGGTGGATCATTATATATATATATATATATATATATTTATATTTATTGGTATTTTCCATTGTTGACCTTCCATTGCTATATATATATATATATTTATCTTATACTATTAATTACTTGGGAAACAAGTCGTAAGGACCATAAAAATTGCAAGTTTGCTTGGATTTTTTAAGGAGAATAATTTGTTGTATTCTAAGAGAACTATATATATATATATATATATATATATATATATATATATATATTTATGATGTATATATTTTTAATTGCAAAATAATATATAGCATTACAAGTATGCATACAGGAGGCTCACTAGAAAGAAAACTAAAGGACCATTTGGCAACTATATCTATTTTCTGTTTTTGCTTTGACCTGAAACACAAGCGTGTTCAATATTTTTGATAATGTATATACGTTGCAAGATTTTTGGAAGCACAAAGATAGAAAATATTTTTGATAAAAAAGCGTTGTAGGTTTGAAATTTTAAAAGGTCATTTATTTTTTTTTTGTTTTTGGTGAAACCATGTACTTTTGCTACAATGCCGAAGCAATCAAAAGCTCATATTTCACCTCTTTTTGGACGTGCTTCAGTAATATTTAAATCACAACAAATTTTATCAAATACACTTCGTACTTTTGCCACGTTACAGTACACACAAAACAGAAATAATTGCCCTAAAACAGTAAAATGAAATAGAGTTGCAAGTATTTGACGGAGCTCGTCAAGAACTCTAGGCCTAAGACTAAGTTTGATTTATATATACGGGTAATGAAATAAAGCAAAATATATATATATATACAACAGTCAATATGCATAAAGTGGATGAAATTCTTTGTTAACATTGTGCAAGAGATCGTGTCCGGTCATAAATCTGTATTATATATTATAAAATATAATAGAATTTATAATATATTTTATATTATAATCGAATGAGAAAGTTGCGTGAATAAAATAGTTATTTCCATTCTATGGTCAGCCATAATTTTCAATAATGGAATAATCATTTTCTATTGTTACAGGAGTTTAATTAAAGTTGAAATGAATTGAGTTTTGAATTTCTTTTACCAAGTTACCCATGTTATTAAAAAATAAATTAAGTTAATCCTGTCATATATTTGTGTTATATAATATAAAATATTATTTAATTATAATATATTTTATGTAATGCTTTACTGCATATTATATCATCTACTACATCTTTATTATTTTTCAATATATTATGAAATATATTTGATTTTAAATGTTTGTAATATATATTATATAAGATAATAAAAAAAACTAAATTAAATTAATTTATCATTTAAGATATATTATGATAAAGTAATTGGAAAAAATAAAATTTACAATAACCTTTATTAAAGTTGCAACTTACCAAACAATGATAATAAAATGAAAAGCAGAAATGAGCATTTCATTTAATTCATTGTACCAAACCTAACTTTAAGGGATTTTTACACATAAGTGAGTATAACTAAAGCATATTACCATTAGGTGAGCGAAGTTTTAATATTTACAAATACATGAATCAATTTTTAGTTGAACTCGTTTTATAAGTTAAATTTATATTTTTACCCCTAAAAATTATTTTATGCACAACTTATCCAAAAAACTTGTGCAAGTTTTAGAATTTTGTCAAACAGCACTTATGAACTGCTACATCGCACTAGAATTAAGAGACACAACGCGTAGCCTACAATGTAGAATAGACGAACTTAGATATAGAATTATTTGAATATAAAATATTTTAGAAGTTAGACGGCAAAGATTTTAGTTAGGTTTATGAGTAGAATAGAATTTAATAATTTAGATAACTCTATAAAATGATTAGGAGAAAATCTTGATTATATCAAGAAACAAGTAGCACAGAATTCTAATCCTAATAATTTAGATAAAAAAATAATTTTAGTTGCCATAAAGGATATAAATAGCGATATTAAAAATATTTCAGAAAATTAAAAAATAATTATCGACTATTTAAAATCTCTTAAAACTGATATTCAAAGGCTATTACAATAGTTTTATGAGCACTAATAATCCTGATTATCTAATAGTTTTAGCCGAACTCAAGAAAATTGATAAAGACCCACTAGGATTACAAGCTTTAAAACCGACGTGCAATCAACTAATATAAATATTAGACAAAACAACTTTTTAATCCAATTATTACTCCAGTTATCTGAAAAAGTTAGTAAACTTGAAGAAAAATTAGAAGTAATACAAGAAAGTATTCCTAGAGAATCTTCTAAAGAATTATCCGATAAAATAAAGGATTTAAAATTATCAACTAATCCGTTCTCGCCGGTAACCACCAAGCGTGTAAATTTATTACAACTATATAAACAATGGCCATTATCCTTAGAAAAGCCAAAGAAATAATGAGAGTAGATGATTTATATAATAATGAGTACGATGCTAAAAAATATATAGAATAAGGAATGAAGAAGGTAAAAAATAAAGTCAACCTTTATTCTAATAATTTATTAAATTTTTAGAGCAAGATATATAATCATCTTAGCCAAAGAAGAATAAGTGCAATTAACAATCAAGTTATCCTAGACGTTATAACACCCGAAGCTTGTCAAGAGTTAAATGATAATAATTTAGAACTTATACATTTAGGTGTCATAATGATAGGATTAGTAGGATTAAACAGAGCAGAAGTAGGAACTAGAGCACTTGCTTATATTTATGATGATAGATGGAATAACCATCAGCAAGCACAAATAGCTAACGCTGAAATAGATCTAGCAGCCAACGCAACCATCGTAGGATGTATCCCCAATTACACGATGACAACTAGAGATGACTACTAGAGAATTTAGTAAACATATTAAGATAGCTATATCCACAAAAGGATACAATATGCGGGACAATTTGAAAACTTATTAGTTAATACTTTATTTATGGGAAAGAGGTTAATAAATATAACTTAAAATTTAAAACCCAATTCAATGAAATAGTTAAACCTTTTAGCAGCAAATATGTCCAAATGATAGAAGTTAGAAAAGTAAGTAGTATCACTCATGAAGAAACAGAATGAAAATTACTTAATCTTATTACTACAACTAAAAAGATTCCCGAGAGTAATATGATATATGTAAAAAAAAGTAGAGAAGCTAGTATAAGGTTTAGTAATTATAAAAGACAAGATAATTTAGTAGATGATACCCAATAAGACTTTTTAACTACACTAATAGAAATAGAATCTCCTAAAAATGTCCTTTATAATAGATTAGAAGATAAAATTCTAGATAAAATTATGCATGATTTTGATAATCTTAAGCTAGAAGATTTGAAAGAAAAATATCTTGAGCCAAATTATCAACTCATAGAAAGCATTTATTTAGGAGAAGGAAATAACTATGATATTAAGAGAAATATACTAAAAGTAGGGTTTGAATCCTTCTACACAAAAACGAACTTAACACTTTAAAAGAAAAGTTAAATATAGTAGAATAGGTAGAACATAGGGAAGGAAAAGAACCAGAAGGATCCACCTCTCAACCTACATGGTCAGTTGACCAAGAAATGCATAACGCAACTAGTAGTACTAATAAAACAAATGATGACTATAGCACTGGACAAAGATTATAACCTACACAAGAAACATATGTTGAAAATAAAAACATACCAGATATATACACGTGGGCACCACATCGTAAACGTTACGATAATATCCTAACACACAACGCAAGAACTATATTAGACATATCACAACACGATCCCCAAGATTGGGCAAGAGTAATCGATGATTGGGAACAAGACTATATTAGAACAGCTATTGTAACTCGATTCGATAATAGAACACAAGCATTAACTTATTGTGAAACCCTATTAAGAGGCACAATTCAAAACTGGAGGCAATCTTATAAAATTACTTATGCTAATGATTACGCCCTCTAAAAAGATAATTTTACAATCCAAACGTTTACCAGTTTAATCAAAAGGGTATTATTAGGTGAAGACAGATTAGTAGAAGAAACTCAAATAAAGCAAAATGAAGCCTTACATAGTCTAAAGTTATTACAAATCCATGCCATTAAAACCGTTCCATAATCTTGTTTCCATTGTCACTATAAAAATACTAGCCATACAACCATGAGAATAAATAATCTAAGACAAGAACATTTGATTCAACATGATCATTTATAATTAAAAACATTCATTACAAATTGTAATATGCTCTAGATTATGGAACTTGGCCATACATACATTTCATTCCCCAAAATAAATCAAAAATTAAACATGCTTACAAGGAAGGGTTTCATCATATCCCTGGATGGAGGTTTAGTTACCCATTAATGCTACAAGGAATGAAGAGGAAGAAGAATATCCCTCCATTTCTGCACCCTTGCTCCAAGAACACTTCTCTCTCCTCTCTAGATCTCCCAAACAATGTTAGATATGTGATATGAGATCACCCTTCCCCCCTTTATCCATCCAAAACCTACTCCCCATACTCACAATCCTGAGCTCCCCCCTCTACATGAAGCTAGACCACACAAAAGAAGGATAAGGGGACCAAAAAGCTGGAAATCAGGGGCAGTTGAACTGCCTTCTGCAGTTCCGCGGGTGCCCGCGGTGGCTTGGCCTGGCGAGGATGCTACTGGTGTGTTTGGTGGGCGCCCGCGATAGCGCGGCAGGCCCCCGCGGGAGTTCGCGGGGGCTTCTGCGGGAGCTCAGTAAGGATCCACGAAACCTGGCAGTGAGGTGTGGAATTCAGCGGGCGCCCGCGGTGGCTTGGCCTTGCGAGGATGATACTGGTGTGTTTGGCGGGCGCCCGCGAGAGTTTGCGAGGGCTTCTGTGGGAGTTCAACAAGGATCCGTTAAACTTGGCAGTGAGGTGTGCAATTCGGCGGGCGCCCGCGGTGCTTTGGCGTGCGCCCGCGGGAGCTTGCAGCTGCACTTCATCAAGGCTTTATTTTGTTGCAAGCCTCTTCAGGCTGGAGCAAAGACACACTTCCACTATGAAACACTAAGCCATGTCTACACAATAACAGCAACAAAAGGGGTTTGATCCAAAAGATGACTCCCCGAAACGGCGCACGTATTTCAACACAAATGATGTTAAAACCGCTTCTTTGATCATTCTCGGGCAAAATACCTGAAATCAGAAAGAAATATACAAATGAATTAAAACTGTACATTATCCTCTAATAATGGACTTAACTAATGCAAGAAAGGGCACTTGAATATATAATATTCGGCGCTTATCAGATATGCATCAACAACACAGGAAATAGAGACAAACATATGAACATCTATTCTAGCATACATAGACATATGGATAGAATGAAATGATCAATTAGAAGCATTAAACCATACAAGTCATTGAATAAACAAGATCTATATATATAAAAGTGTCAAAACATGTATCACAATACAAATCCCCTCAAAAATACATAAATCAAGATGTAGAAAGCATGCTTAGGGCTAACTCTAGCCCCAATAGGATGTCTAGCCACTCATGGATGATGTCCTCCAACCCTCAAGGGCAAGCTCCATGGAAGAAATATGCTCCTTGTTTGATGAAGAACCTCCAATGGTGTCTCTAGCTTCCTCCTCTCCTTTGCTTCCTCACTAAGAATTCTCTCCAAATCTCCCCTTTAAGTATCTTCAAAGTATGCTTCCAAAAAATGGCTCATATTCCTTACATAGGTAAGTCAAATATCACCCCAAATGAGCTGGGCTCGTACACCAAATATTCCTCTAATGATTGGATATGAGACAACTTTTAATGAGCTGGAATTTGGATTTTCTCGGGATTTGGGAAGTTCGATCGATCGAACTTGTGGTGAGATCGATCGAACATAGCTGAGATCTATTGAATTGAAGTTGGATCAATCCTCTGTGGCGGCGCCTTTTTGGATAAAAACAAATCTGAGATATTTTGAAGATATTTTTAGAAAAAGGACAAAAGTGGTTGATAGGATGGTACAGCTGGATAAGATCAATCATTTGGATAAGGATAGGATAGTTCGATCGATCAGAGAATAAAGTTGGATCGATCGAACTTTGAGATCTTGAAATAGGGACAAACATGGCTCAGATCCATCTTGAAGTGCTGAGATCGATGAAAGTTGGATCGATCGAACTTTTCTTGAGATCGATCGAAGTTGCTGAAATTCTACCTTTTGCTCTACTTTGCTCCTTTCTTTGATTCATCCCAGATTGTTTCATTTCTGCTCTTATTTGGCTGAGTTATCTTATTTTAGGGATAAGTACCTAAAAATGGAAATCACACAAAATCAATCTAAAGTGGGAAAATAAGATAGATAAAGGTTCTAGAATACCTAAGCTTAAGGGGTTTAAATGTGCACTTTTCAGCGCTCATCACACCCCCAAACTTAAATATTGCTAGTCCCTAGCAATGAACTAGAAAGTGAAGGAATGAAATGAACGACTATACTACTATGAACTAGAAAGCAATAATTGGATAATGCCATTTTCGTAGGGAACACGATTACATTTAGTATATGCAACAAGCCTTTTAAACCCCTAAGTTACCCCTACTGGACGAGTGAAGTCTCATGAGGGTTTCCAGAAATGATACCCACAAACATTAAGCTCATTCTTTCAAAAGAGGCACCAATATTGCAAACAAGCATTGGGAGAAAACTACCTCAAGTATGTAATTTTTCAAACATTTCTAAGCAATCTCCCAAAATCTTAACATCAAGCAAACAAGTATGGTCCTCCACACATCAAGAAAATGATCATGCAAATTAAAACAACTCTAGAATCCTTTTTGAGTGGACCGGCATCAAATATGTTGCTATCTTAGCCAACTAAAGAATTAATCACATCCTTACCCTCAAACTAGCACACAAATCTAGTACCGATCTTCAAAACAAAAAGTAGACCTTTTATTAAATCTTTATTGTTCTAGGTGCGCTTATTCTTTTCATTCGATTTTTTTTTTTTTTTTTTTTTTTTTCCATAGGATCAAAGATGGAAGCATGGTGCAATGTGTTGATCTATTAAGCTTTCTAGTGATGCATGAGGTTGAGCGTTAGGTCAATGACTCCCAAACCGGACGGCTTTAGGGCACTAGGTATTCAAACACCCCTACGGACTTACAAGGTTAAATCAACTAGGCTTAAAATCAAGATAACTTCCATCTAATCATTTCCCACTTCTTACCTTTTGGGAGAAGTCCTCACTTTTTATTACTTTTGCAACTTTTTTTTTTTTTTTTAATCAAGTTCAATTATTAACCTAGAGTTTGGGCCCTCCAACTTTTGGCGCGAGAAGTTCAGTGCTTGATGAGGCAAGAATCCCAACTACTTAGTGAAAAGGGTTTGTTATCCACCTTTATCAAGAATGAAAGTTTTCAATGCATTACTAGCCCAATTGGGATATAATGTGATACCACTCGTTTCTAGAGCTACGGGTGATCAAGTCCAAGCACAGATCCGAGGGATACAAAAAAATCAATATGTAAACAAGCAAGAATAAAACTGAATTAAGAATAAGATAATAATGCGCTGAAAGAAAACTAAAATGAAAATCCTCGAACCTTAAATAATAAATTAATATAATTTAAATCTGTACAACTCGGGAATCCACCTAGTGGACCCCTAATTCCAAAAATTTATATAAATTTACAGAATTAAAATCCAAAACCAAAATAGAAAGGAAATCTTATATAACCGGAAGAGCGAGTGTCTATATCTGCATCAACACGATCAAACTCTAAGCCTGGTACTGGCGAATACCTGAAAAATAGAAGTGGGTCAGGTCTACATGTAAGTTCCAATCTACTACAATCCGTACATAAACCCGATACGCAGATATATCCTTGATAGCTTGGCAATATCTACCATAGTCCATATATATATATACACACTATAGGATGCTCACTAGCCTAAAACAAAGTTCAGCCTGGGTAGAAGGTGACATATAAAACATGCTTTTCAGCGGTCAAGTACCTAGACCTACCAGGTAAACCTAAGTGATAGTTAATGACGGCTACCTATGAAAAGCTATATATATAACAGTCACGTTGAAAACCAAATCCATGTAACTAAAGCCAGTCATTTAAACAATTAAAGTATTAAATCCCACAAAATTAATTCAATTAAAATCATTAAATTAAAACAATTAAGACAACTAATTAAAATAGACCAATTAAATAATTAACTTTTAAATAAATAAACAAATACAATTTAAATAAATACTCACTTAATCAATTAAGAAATTAAGCACACAATTCAGATAATTAAATAAAAATACAATAAAATCCTCAATCAAAATTCCCAAATTAGCCTTTTGAAAACTAGGGGTATTACATTCTTCCCCCCTAACAAAAGGAATTCCGTCCTCGGAATTCACAAAAATCTGAATTAATGTCTTTGCAAAATTCATTTCCGTTTTCGTGTGGCATAGCCCCTTTAGATGAGCGCCACCCAAATTCCAACACATCCAACCATATACAAGATTCCTATGTTTAAGAAATAGCATAAATGTGCAACTCCTAGATTGTATCTAGCAACGATCCAATCTTACCCAATATTTAATGAAAGGTAACCATCCCTCGTCCCTCCAATACCATAGAACTAACACATAAAAGTCCTTTGCATCCAGTGCTTAACAAGTTGGTAACGCTAAACAATAGGCTACTGCCGAAACCAATAACCAAAACCCGTGAAGAGTCAGTGCGATACATAAAACTGACTTTCCTCCAAAACACATTGCTTCCGATACGGAAAACCGCTCAAACAACCCTTCCTTGATGGAAAACTCCCATATACGGGTTCAACTAGCTACAAAATCCGACTGTCGCCTCCAAACCGTGAGCACTCATTACCAAAAGAGAGCATGGTTCTCCAATGTATCCTTACATAAAGTCAAGGTCTTATTAGATAACCTCGCTTCCATGTCGGACCAACCAATAAGAGATCGACACAACCCGACTATCTAAAATCCCAAACATTATCGCACGAACCTCCTTGTGCCAACAATAACACAGAGAATATCTGAAATGGTAAGTAACGTTTTCAATTACCCATGCCAACCTAGGATATATATCCTAACCATATTTGCCATGATTAAATAGAATATCATGATCCCATTTCCCGTCTAGAGATGCGAAGCATAGTTGTTGCTCCAACACCTTTAGAAAGCTCCTTTGACATAGCACCGGTTATCTTCCATATTGAATAACCACATGTTATAACTCCGTTATCAACGCAATGTACAACTGATAAGAAATGCCAAAGTAAACTCCACTAAAGTGTAGTCCACAAGCGAACTTGCTCTATCCACTACTCTTAAACCACATGGAATTAAAATTCTAACAAATGTCAGTAATTTCTACCAACCATCCCCTCCTGATTAGTCCTACTCCCATTTCGATATAAGAAAGGACTAAAACCTCCAGTGATATCCAAGTATCAATTTTCCGCCCTACTAACAGATGATACTCTTGGAGACAGTTATGTACATGTCCCTATCCATACCGCACCAAAACTAACATTGTATGTCGGGATGCAAACCATAACCAGTTGACTGCACCGTAAAATTTATGAATTTTACAGCTCAGTCACTCTGACCTTCCTAGAAGCAGAAAGATAACTACCAATATTCCTTCAGTACCTTAAACTCATCTGAGTAAGGTACTACCTCCTGTGGGGTCAGCTCAAATATTCCAAGTTAACCACTTCTATTTCCCTGGTAACAGTAGGTGTTATAATTTCCATATGTTAAACCACAATGGATTGTGCAACAACCACCGAAGGTTCAATTACCATACCGGTTGATAAGATCCTCCTCTTCCCTATTACTTCTACCAGACGAAGCTTAACGCAAAGTGTGAATCACCACATCTATCTATCTAAGCCGTCTCGTGATCCGTGCTATTCGTAGGAACTGATATCTTACTAGTTCCCAACATAGACAAAATGAAACTGATTTAATTTTATCAGTCAACGATCTCCCAACCAGAATCCTGACCCTTGTGTAGAATCAGTAATCTCTCATCTAAATCCGTGGAAACTACTCTATCAGTCTTGCTCTAGCATTGAGAAGTGGCCGCAAGGATCTAATGATCTCTGACGGTCCATCTAGATTATTTACCAGATATCAGACTTTGAGACGGATATTAGATGTTCGGTCTCATCTTCAAGTTTTTGACATCTTACTTTTCTAACATAAGTAAGTGTCTATTAGACATTCCTGTTTAACTGCTACCGCATATGGAAATCTTTTCATCCTCCAAATAGTCAAAAAAAAATTTCGAGCAACAACTATTTGTTGTGAACGGTAACCTAAAAAAAAAATTTCCATATTATTTGTGCAAATGAGTGACTCTGCCTCCTCCTTGATATGCATCGCCAGCACCTCCTCCTAATGACACCCCCTGATGAGAATAAAATTCTTGATTAAGAATTGACTGAGGACTAATAAATTCGTCTACTATCCTCAGTCGGTGTCATTCTAACAAGTACTTGAACCAGTACCAAAATCCTCTTACTGACTTAGGAACACCTGTTTAAAATTTTCCTAGAAGATATTCAGCCAAGCTAGTTCCTTCGATAAACCAGCATGACGTTACAGCTTATCCAATGAATCTATATCATTTGACTCAAAACTACTGGTTTTTCTTATTCCATCCTGAACACATACTACAACCACGCATGTCTAGGTTCATTTGATTGACTAAAGTTAGATATACTAACCAAATCCTATGATCACATGCCTACAATCCTACCGTAATTAACGCTATTCCTCCAAAACGGTAATTAACTGATACTTAACGAAAAAGAAACACATAAAGCACACACAATAAAACACAATAAACTCCTATGTAAAACATCGTTCCTCCCAGCAAAGAAAATCTCTTTTAGAAATTAACTTTACCCGATTGGTTCACAATCTCCTTTCTACAGTTTCGGAGGTAATCACCCAACCTCGAAACATAGCTCAAAACCAACTCCATTTGCCTCAGCAAATGCCAAAGGCTTAACCTTCATCCTCCTTATACACAGGATACAAACCATCTAATCTAGCTGTATAAAACAACTTAGATCGTCAAAACCTAATCCCCTTACTCCCCAGAACGTGCTATATAATCTTTGCTTCGTTCTGAGAAGAACTTCATCCGATTCCCAAACCCCTGAAGAGTTTCCTTTATCTACCTCATTTAAAGGTAATACACAAGGTTAACAATCCACCTCAACTCTATGAGTATCGTTCACTATACTATTAGCGAACAAGAACACTTTCACGTGATCCTTGATTTTCAACATTTAATACCCTCTTTCTTGGGTTTGTTGAAATCTCCTCCACTAGAATCCTCTTTGGACTGCTATTCCTCGGTTGTCTCCTTTATGAAAATAACTAAAATCGTGTTAGTCCCTTTATACAGGGACCTAAAACACACTCACATATCCCTCATTTGCTTATACTTCTAAAAGTAATGCCAACCGGAGCTAAACCTTAAATCCCAAGTTCTGCTTCTGATAGAGAACTCGATAACGTACTCCTCTACTCCTTCGGTCTGATTTGCTGTCGCCGCAGACCCCATCCTCCTTCTAGTGTCAACCATTCCATAATTATGGAATATAATTGACATCAGGAGCTCCTTCTAATGAACCGTATAAGAGTACAACGAATCCTAATACGGCTCTAAGTTTTTTTTTAAGAGACGCAACAAGGAAGACTTCTAACAAAAGACACTCCTAAGGACACTAGAACCTGGAGTGCTCTGATACCAACTGTGATGCCACTCGTTTCTAGAGCCACGGGTGATCAAGTCCGAGCACAGATCCGAGGGATACCAAACAATCAATATGTAAACAAGCAAGAATAAAACTGAATTAAAAATAAGATAATAATGCGCTGAAAGAAAACTAAAATGAAAATCCTCGAACCTTAAATAATAAATTAATATAATTTAAATCTGTACAACTCGGGAATCCACCTAGTGGACCCCTAATTTCAAAACTTTAAATAAATTTACAGAATTAAAATCCAAAACCAAAATAGAAAGGAAATCTTATGTAACCGGAAAAGTGAGTGTCTGTATCTGCATCAACACGATCAAACTTTAAGCCTGGTACTGGCGAATACCTAAAAAATAGAAGTGGGTCAGGCCCACATGCAAGTTCCAATCTACTACAATCCGTACATAAACCCGATACGCAGATCCATCCTTGATAGCTTGGCAATATCTACCATAGTCCATATATATATATACACACTATAGGATGCTCACTAGCCTAAAACATAGTTCAGCCTGGGTAGAAGGTCACATATAAAACACACTTTTCAGCGGTCAAGTACCTAAACCTACCAGGGAACATTAGCTATATCTAGCTACTCAACCTTTGCAATATACGCACCCTAACCGTGATCAGGAGACTCAAGCTCGTATCACGGTATCATAAATATATAAATAAATTCTTTCCTAATGCAGAAAAATAAAACAAACATCCGTTATGTCGTTCAACTGTTTTAGTTGACAGGACATGCATCCATATAGGATTTAACTATTTTAGTTAATCCATTCCGTATGTATGAAGGGGTAGGACTTAGCTTTTTGATCTAATCCATCCCTGATATGTCACCGTCCCATACCGGTACATATAATGCAAATGATCCACCAGTGATGCACATTCATTAGAACATCAAGTATATCCATGAACCAGCATAATAGAAAACAAGTATTATTAAAATCCTATTATGCATCCAGTAGATGATTATAATCACAAAACTCCTGTTAAATTGTTATATTACTGTTAAACAATTTAAATTATCCACAACCATCCAATTGACAAAACAGAAACTAAATCAGTTCATCAATTAACAACCATAGCAGAGTATAATGATTATCAGACTTATGAACTGAGCACAATATACCATTCAACCCAAACCATACCCTCATACTAGTTCATTTAAATCATTAAAACAAAGACTAGTAATGCAAACCTCCTTAACCCCCTGACGGCATAAAAATTTATGTTTGCATCATATGACGTCTTTTAATCCTCCAACTTAAAACCTGTGCTTGATACAGTATAACACAGAGAAGTCAAACTGTATCTCATATAAGTCCCCAATGGTACAATATACTAGCCCATTTACTGGTGAAAACAACTCAGTAGTTAGAACTTCCTCCACTCCTTACAGCATGCAACTATATATATTTAAAATTACATGTCAACCACAACCACAACCCAACCAACCTCTTGAGACTCATATATATCCTAGATATCATTGCTATAAAATCCCAACAATATCCGTTATATCAGTTAATTGAATTTGCGGAAACAACTAGCCTTTTCGTCTCCTTTACTTTCTTCTGGACAGCATACACATTACTATTGTTTATATTCATGATGCCCCTTAGAATTAGACCCTAGCATAAACCAACTATTTAAAGGTTCCAATAGGTAAATTTTTAAGTATTTAGAACCCCCTTTATTTTCCAGAAACTCTGTTTAAGGCCCCAAGGGCAAAATAAATACCGAAAATACCCCCGAAGGGGTATCTGTTCAAGGGAGCCGGCTCCCCCCCATGGGAGCCGGGTCTTCATTATCCAGAGCCAGCTCTCCCTCATGGAGAGCCGGCTCTACATTTATGGGAGATGGCTCCCTCTCCTAGAGAGCCGTCTCTCACCCTCTGAGAGCCGTCTCTGCCTCCAAGACTTCGTTCTGCTTCGTCTGGCTGTCATCTGTGTTTCTGGCGAGGTTCAACCTTCTGTCCCCTTTGTTTTTAGACTAATTAGAATTAAATTAAGCCCTCACAGTCCTAACAACTCCCCAATTTCCATTTAACATTGCTTAACAAAAACTATAACCAATTCAAAGCAATTTATGCAAGAAAACACAGTTTCAGTTCTAAAAGCATCAAACAGATTACAACCCAATCTAATATTCATACAAGTTTGTTTAAAAAGTTAATTAGGTTCCTGGAGACTATTAAGCATGCACAGAACACAAGTTTACAGGAAGGAGTGAATGAAACTTGCCTTTAAGATTCCGGTTTGAAATCTTTTAACGCCGTTGCTAAATTCTAGAATTCATCAAGACCATTTCTCCTCTGATCACTGTTTCATTCCACTGTTGCATCTTAATTCCATCCCGAAGCAACCCCTTAATTAATCTCTCAAGACACTCTGTGATTCTCCTTCTGTGTTTTCCTCTCCAGACCACTCTCTGGTTTTGTTTTCCTTTGTGTCTCTCAATACCTCACTGTATCTCGGTTCTACAGAAAAACCTACGTTTTGTTTTGTGATGACTTAAACCCTAGTCCACCATAATATACATATATATAGGTTTAGACATTAAACCCTAATCCATATATAACTCGGCCCATAGGTAAACCTAAGTGATAATTAATGACGGCTACCTATGAAAAGCTATATATATAACAGTCACGTTGAAAACCAAATCCATGTAACTAAAGCCAGTCATTTAAACAATTAAAGTATTAAATCCCACAAAAATTAATTCAATTAAAATCATTAAATTAAAACAATTAAGACAACTAATTAAAATAGACCAATTAAATAATTAACTTTAAAATAAATAAACAAATACAACTTAAATAAATACTTACTTAATCAATTAAGAAATCAAGCACACAATTCCGATAATTAAATAAAAATACAATAAAATCCTCAATCAAAATTCCCAAATTAGCCTTTTGAAAACTAGGGGTATTACATATAACCAATTCAATAATCAACAAAGCATGTACCCCACAAATGAATGCTAATGTGCGCCGGTGCTAGTGTAGAATACTAAAGTGA
This sequence comes from Cornus florida, assembly GCF_030987335.1. Lineage (NCBI taxonomy): Eukaryota > Viridiplantae > Streptophyta > Magnoliopsida > Cornales > Cornaceae > Cornus > Cornus florida. Next base: position 50,018,253 of record NW_026775574.1, on the reverse strand, counting down.
ATCTTAAAACAATCACAGAATCAGGATAATGTGGACCACAAGTGCAAGCATGATATCAATCTTTCGAAAAATTTACTCCTAAATGGCATCCACAAGGCATACAAGGAGTATTGGACTTTCAAGTCAAGTAATTTTTAAATTTTAAGCAATATAGTCCTCAAAAGATCAAAATTATAGCTAATCATGGACCAATCATAGAAAATCCCTTAAATGCACAAGTCATACTCAGAATTTTGAATTTAAAAACAAACACTACAAAGCACCATTACCCCTAAACTTAAATGGTACAGTGTCCTCAATGTGCAAAGAGAACAAAAGGAAAGAGTATACCAGTGCAACTAAGGCAAAGAATGGCTGGGACAGAAGTATCCAAAGTGGGTGGCATGGCCCCCCCAAACTTGGGATTAACTGTGGTCCTGAAATTTTGGCACTTGGATAAAACTCATCAGATAACAAAAGGGATAATAACAGTGCACAGTGGACATGCAAGTGTAAATGGGATAGCAACTGAAAATAGAGAGAGGTATAAGGGTGGTCCTGAAAATCGGGAAGTACTCTCTCTCACTGAAGTCACTGGGATGCACCTAATGGAGTCAAACAAATAGATATAAGAATATGAAAATAGGACATCCATAAAGAAAGCATATATAAACCAAAAATAAAGTATAGTATATCCAGTATCAAAGCCGATAGACACGGCTGCAAAAATAATATAACAGTATAAAAAATATGCAGATATCACAGATATATAAGAGGAATAAGAAGAATGGAAAGATCAAGTGGAGGAGGTAGGATGGGCAGGTCGTGCTTCGCGGATGTCTCTGGATAGATCTCTGAATGCGGTTATGACATCCGTGCGGAGGGAAGCAATGTCAGCTCTAATGGAGACAGTCTATGCGTGGATAGATACCAAGGCGCCCTCCAGAGTCTGAAGTCGCTCTCCAAATTCGGGTATGTGAGCAGGAGCCTCAGGTGTGGCTGGATCGGGAGAATGATGATCCTGAGCCTGCTCCTCATCGTAAACGGGTGACCCAACTGGAGAGTGCTACTCTGGGTCCTCTACAAGCTGCTCCAAATTAATATCCATGTCCATGGCAGGCGGAGTGACTGGTATATCGTCCGCCGCTTGTGCTGCTGCTGCTGCCTGCTCTATCTCCTCTCTCTCTAACTCCTTAGCTGCCTCGGCAGCATCGTCCGGGAGACTCTTTATAAGAGCATTGTAGCTCTTATCCCAGTCCTTCTTCTTAAAAGAACAGGCCCCAGACTCAGTCTGCTCCAGTGGTGATAAGTGCCAAATATTGCATATTCAAGCGCCCTTAATTACATTATTTAAGTCCATTATTTGTTTAATTATGTAGATTACCTTCATATGCATGTTTTTGCATATTTTTAGGTTCATTGGCCAAAAAGAAGCAAGAAGGATGCTTTGTGGAGTTTTGAACATCAAAGGTCACAATGCTGAAATTCTGGCAGCAGTGGAACCTGGACTTTGCTCACCATTTTGACCTTGAAAACTCAAGATCTGGACTTCCATTATAAAATGGCATATTTAGAGCTCTGAATTAGCTTTTTAAATCTTCAAACTTTTTGTCATTCGGAGCTTGGAGCAGAGAGTTATGGCCTTGTTACCAGAGGTGCGTAGAACTGCCTGGCAGCAATGAAATTCTGCCTTGATCTTCATTTTCGACCAAACATCCTTGAGAATTGGATCTCCACCAAAACATGAAGTATTTAAACCTCTGAATTACCTTTCTAAATCTTCAAACTTTTCGTCATTCGGAGTTCGGAGCGCAAAGTTATGGCCATTTCATCAAAGCAGGTCTGGGCGGAGCAAGTGAAGCATGGAGCTTTTTACACTAAATTTGAGTGCTCGAGGCCTTGCTTCGAGTGCTTGAATTTTGGGCAGTTTGCTCCACGAGACAGCCCACTTGTGCTCTGAAATTTCCAATTTTGGATGGCCCTCTTTTATGAGGTGGTTGGGGATGTTTTTGGAGAAAAGAGAGCCTAGTTTGGTGGTAGATAAGAGGGATAAGAGCCACACATCTCATAAGCTTCATTCTAGCAAGATTAGAGGAGAGAAAAGAGAGCAAGGAGGAGCTTCAAGAAGGAAGCTCGAAAATGGAGGGGAAAGCCTTGCTTCTTCCTTCATCTAGGGCCACCATGGGTAACTAAACCTCTTCTAGGGAGGTGATGAAGCTCCATTTTGTAAGCTTTGCTTTGTTTTGATTTATATTTGGGGGTTAATATATGTATGTAATCCTTCCATGAACTAGAGCTCTTCATTTGATGTAATGAATTTCAATATCTATAGATAATCATCTTGAGTTAAATATCTTGTCTTAGATGGTTTTTCTCCTATGATTATATTGCTACATTTTCATAGTGACAATGGAATGGAGTTTATGGAAGTTTTGTTAATGGCATGATATTTAGGAGATTTGATAATCTATTGCTTAGGATCTTCCTTTGATAGATTATTCTTGGATTCTATGTCATGTGCTTCTACTATGTGATTAAGGGCTTGATAACTCTATGCTTAGTGAGTATGTCTAAGGTTACAACCTAGTTTAGGTAACCAAAACATGCAATGCTTTGATAGGTTATTCTTACCTATTGATTTCATAAATTTCTTGAAGGGAATGTAATAATTTGTGTTGTTGCATCCCATGGTTATACATATATGTTATTCCCCTAAGTAAATCATATCCTAGCATGCTTATTGATGGTTGTGGAGTCTCTTCCCTAGTCTCTTCTCTATTGTTCTATCTCATCTAATTCTTGCAAGTCACTATTGTTTTATGTGCATTTTAATTTCTTAGTTTAGTGACAAACACACAAACCCTTATTACCCCTTATCATTCTAAGAACAACTCTAGACACTTAGGTTGCCATAGATTAGCGCAGTCCCAGTGGTTCGACTTACCCGACCAATAGCCCTATTTTACAATGATTCGTGCTATTGCGAAGGTTGATGTTTAATTGACCAACCGATCAATTTTTGGCGCCGTTGCCGGGGACTGCAAACGGTTTAGCAACCGAAGTTTCTAGGGTTAAATTTAGTTTGATTGTGAATACTGTGTTTTGTAAATATTTTATGTGTGGTTTAACCATTTTTGTGTTGTAAGTGAGATTCTAGGAACTCGAAGCTCGCCGTGGGGAATGCTAGCAAATTGTGAGTCTAGAGGACCCCAGGTAAGTCTCGTGACTTCTAGTTTCGAATTGTAGATATTGTGCATGTGTTAAGCTTCGAAGTAGTTAAATTGCAAGCCCTTATCGAGGCTATTTCAATTGTGTATTTTCAATTCCAAGCATCGGTCCTTGTCGTAGCCATTTTAATTTTTGTCTTGATAATTGATGAGAAAGGGAATATCATTGTATGTGGAATTGATGATAAAGAATTGTTGTGTTGATTATGTTGTGTGTTGTTGATGTTTAACTCCTAGATGGAGAATAATTATCTCCCAACTCAATTCTACACACCACATGCGTTTTGTGCTTTTTGCTCTAGTAATTCACATCATACCAGAGATTGTCTTCCAACGAGACAATTCTCGGATTTTTATTTAGAGCAACCAAATGAAAATTTCTTTGAACCGGGTAGTGATCCATACTTCAATGGTTACAACTCGGGTTGGGGAGACCAACAAAACTTCTTGTGGCATGACATAGGAAATTCAACCCCACAATCTCATATGCAACCTTTTCAACCCAATGATCATTCTTTCCCGCCCTCTTCTCCTTTTCCACCGTCTCCATTGGATGAGCTAATTGTTGCTAACAAATAAATGATGGAGTTTATGCACACGCAAATGATGGACTCCAACAATCAACTATTGGCTTCCCTTGCTAGCATGCAATCCACAGTAGAGTCTATCAATCAAGTGGTACCATATCACCAGTCCCAAGTTAGTGCAATGATAGATGACCAAATATCTCAAATTCAACAAAGGATTAATGCTAAAAATCATGAAGAGGAGGAAACATTTTCATTTGAATTTATGGCCAATCCAAAAGAAAATTCTATGAATGATGAGATTACTCCTAGTAACTTTCATCATGAGAATGATCAAGTGGTTATTACATGTGAAAATGATGAAATGGTGGTTGAAGATCAAATTGTTGCCCCACATCAAAATGAAGCAATTGTGGCTCAAAATGGGAAAAATAATGATGTAGAGATTGTCTACCCTACTCCAAAACAGCCCCTACATAATCCTTTACTTGATGCACCTCCTTTAATGGAGGATCCTCTAAAAGCTTGCTTAGCTCATTTCAATTATGAGGATTTTGATGTTGACAATTCCATTTTGGAGGTAAATTCTTTGTTTGATATTCCTCCACCTATTCTCTCTCTTCCTTGGGCAACATCAAATGTATCCCTCTCTTGGGAGCTTGCACTTCCTCTCATTCCTTCTCCTGAGTTATCTCAAGCTATTGAGCCCGAACCGCCGGATAAGTGTGAGGAGGATGTTGAAAGTCTGAAGGATAACTTGTTAAGCATTCCCGTGCTCAATATGACCCTTCATAAGTCATTGCTTGGTGCACCTTCACCTAATCCATCTTCCTATAATCCAAATAAGCCCCATAATCCAAAGTTCTTCATTGAGGATGAAGAGTGGGTTGAGGCCTTTCCGCTACCTCTTTTCCACTTTTGTCTTCAAGCTCTTCCTCCTTCGCTTTTAAAAGAATTATCCTATTTGGGGAAGCTTGAATCTCTTGAGAGACATGGTATAGGGTAAGGAGGACTAACCTGATCTCGGTGTGTCTAGCTATCGAGATTTTTGAGGATTAGTACCTGCTCTAACTTCGTCTAGCTATCGACATTAAATTTAGCAAAGCAAGGGAATAAATTCTTTCGATGTTCCAAGCTTCTCTACCTTCTTAAATTGCTCGTGCCTTGAAATTTTCTGAGAAATGGTTTCGATAAGCCAAAAATTTGATTTTTCTGAAATGGTCTTCAGTTGTGTTTCGCAATTTTAGACTGGCCTCTTAGACCTTCTCAGCTCTAATTTTCATTCCCGGAAATTTCCATCGCTTTCGAGCAATTTCATAGGATCTTTGGCATGCAACTCATGTGCACAACCTCTCGTTTTCAACGCATTGTTGGATCATGGTTCCCCAAAATTTTCCATGCATTGGAGATGAAGTGCAAGGTTTAAAAAAAAATTTCCTACATTCATCCATGCATTTGAAGAGACCAAATCCCATCCATGCATTGAAGAGATGTTCCAAGGCTTGAAAATTTTCTCAAAATCCATCCATGCATTGGATTGGAATAATGTGTCAAGTTTCAAATTTTCCATGCATGGCTTGAATTTAGGACTGACATGCAAATTTTCAAAAATTCTCTATGCTTAAAATTTTCATTTTTGAGAATTCTATCCATTTTGCATCATGTTGCAAAAAGCTTGAAAATTTTCTTAAACTCATACATGCATTGTGTGTAGTGCAAAGTTTGAAAAAAAATTCCATCCATGCAAAAATTTCAATCCATTTCATCCATGCACTCAAAATCTATCCATGCAAGAGCTTCCATGCAGTCAAGTTGGCTGAAACATTCAATCTCCAAGTGCCAATTCATTTCCAAGCTACTGAGCCAATTTCGTGCCCTCCAAATCCCATTCAAATTGCTCCAAATTACCACATCAATTTTGCATGCTCACTGCCCAAGTTTGGAGCGCTCTAGCTTCCATTTGGATTGCTCCAAACTTCTCCACCATCATTCCGAGGCTGCTGCTTGTATTTAGAGCACTCTAATTCCATTTTAGAGTGCTCTAAATGTGAACCAATCTCATCCCAAGCTACTGCCTTCATTTAGAGCACTCTAGTTCCCATTTGGAGTGCTCTAAATGTGAACCATCAATCCCAAGCTCACTGCCTTCATTTATAGCACTTTAGCTTCTATTTAGAGTGCTCTAAATTTTTAGCCCAACATCCCGCAACCACTGTCTCCAATTCGAGCACTCGAAGGCCAAGCTTCGAGTGCTCGCAGCTGCTATCCCACTGCAACCCAACATACCGAACTCTCTGTCTTCAAATCGAGCACTCGAAATCCCATTTCGAGTGCTCGAAATCTCTTTCTCACCTAAGCTAACCTTGCATGCACAACCTTCATCTCAAACGCATCAACCTCACCTCATCATCCTCAACCAGCATCTCACATCCCCAACCAACCACCATCCCTCTCGGCCTCACACCATTCAACCACCATCTTCCTCACTCGCATCCTCTCGGCTAACACCAACCTCACTTCACCACCCTCATCTCATCCCACCATGCATGCAACCCACAACTCACCACCATCAACCCCCCAACCTTCCTCATCTCTCTCGGCAAACCTCAACCCATCAAACCCACCCTCACCACCTTGCTTGACTCACCACTCTCGACCAACCACCACCTCACTACCACATCTCCCTCACTCACTGCCAAGACTTCGAGCACTCGAAGTCCCATTTCGAGTGCTCGAAGTGTGAACCAACTACACCATCCTCACAATCCCAAACCCACTGCCCAAAACTCGAGCACTCCAACTCCCATTTGGAGTGCTCGAGCCCAACACCAACCACTCATCCCTCTTAACCGAACCTCACCAACATCCACACAAACCAACCAACCCACACACAACCCATCTTTCCCTCTCTGCAACTCAACCACTCCATCCCTCCATAACCAAACCACCACACAAGGAAATTCATTCATGCATACACCACCACTTCTACCCCACATTTCCCACCATGCATGCATGCATGCACCTCTCCATACATGCTTATCCATTTCCTTCCACTCCCCATGCATGCTTACCCACCCATCCATCAATCTCTCATCCACATCTTCCATTAACCACAAATAATGGGCCTTGTGTTCTCCATTGTTGGGTAAGTGTCTAACCCTTTTTTTCTTTCAATTTTTGATCAATGGAGGGTGGGATTGCTTGTGTGAAGGATTTGTGATTGTTTGGGAGTTGTGTATTGCATTTGCAGGGCCAAATTTTTGGATTTTCTCATCTCTAATCAACCTTTGGCCTTCTTCCTTTTTGTCTTGCACACCACGTGTTTGACGAATTGCTTAAGCCAACTTCATCTCTCTAAATGCACGGCTTTTGGCATTATTTTGTTTTCCATTTTAAACTTATGACTCATGTGTGCCAATTTGTATTTTGTATGGATTTTTACCTTGCAATAACATTCATCTTAGTGTTTTAATTTCTGTTTTGATTTTTCTTAAGAGACCTATGCTTTTACCTGTGTATATTCGTTGTATTTTGATAGGTCTTCATGTCCAAGTTTGGGGGACGCAGTTACGCACTCAAATAGCTGAACATCTTCGCCTTTGTCACTCCACTTGGTATTATTGTTCCTTTCCCCCCTTTTTGCTCTTAGTTTGGTATGCTTGTCTTCACACATTGAGGACAATGTGTCATTCCAGTTTGGGGTGCATTTATGCATTTTTGGTTTCATAATTTTTGCTAAGCAATGATAGTATAACTTGACACTTGTCGGAGATAAAACATATGTTTAATACCTTGTGTATAGAAGCAATTAAAATTTTTGAAAATAAAGAAAAATTTGAGTTGAAATGATATTGTAAATACAATGTAGTCTGTATAAATGCCTCAATTAGATTCTTGCTGGATTTACACTCTTATAAGCTTCACAATGCACAGATGCACATTGGAAACTTAACTGTGAGGCATGCAACTTGATCAACCTTGACCTTGGCCTAGTTAATCTAATTTGATGAACCTGATAGATGAATATCTTTGGCATGATTTAAGTTGGATTTAAAAAAATAAAATAAAAAAATAAAATAAAATGAGAAAGAAAGAAAAAAATGACCAGTTGACGTTCGTAGCCTTTCCAACTCGAGCTATTAAGCCCTAGGAGTGTCTCTACACTTAGCACCCTAAAGCCGTCTGGTTTGGGAGTTGTTGGCCTAACGCTTGCTACAAGGGTTGGTTAGAAAGCTTAAGAGACTTAAACATTGTACGGTCATTCAAAAAATAAACTAGTAATAAACATGGTTCGTTGGAGTTCGTAGCCTTTCCAACTTGAGCTATTAAGCCCTATGGAGTGTCTCTACACTTAACACCATAAAGCCATCTGGTTTGGGAGTTGTTGGCCTAACGCTTGCTACAAGGGTTGGTTAGAAAGCTTAAGGGACTTCAGCATTGCACAACCATTCTATGTTTCGCTTATGAGTTACAATAAATTGTCAACAAGCAACAAAAGTTGTCTTATAAATAAAATCATGCCTTAGAGACCTCATTTAAAGGGGAATTCAATGATTTGAAAACTTGTGCTTTGGAATTGGAAAAGAAAGTAAAAGCCGCATGTTGAGAATCCAATTCATTTTCACTGAAGCTAGAGTTGATTTCCATTCAAGAGATGATAATTGAGTTATTTATATAGACTTTGATGTTGATGCATGTATGTGGAAATGTATTTAGCCAATTTTTGTATCAATGCTTCATATATGCAAGGTAGTCTTCCCAATGACCCTATCTCCAGTTCTTTGTTGTTTCAAATTGTATTTGAGCTATGTTTGCACTTCATTTCACCATGGATGATATTTTTATAGTAGCATGCCCATGGTTGTATTTTCATTGAAGTATTCATTTTGGTTTCGCTAAGGGACTAGCAAAATGTAAGTTTGGGGGTGTGATAAGCGCCGAATATTGCATATTCAAGCGCCCTTAATTGCATTATTTAAGTCCATTGTTTGTTAATTATGTAGATTACCTTCATATGCACGTTTTTGCATATTTCCAGGTTCATTGGCCAAAAAGAAGCAAGAAGGATGCTTTGTGGAGTTTTGAACATCAAAGGTCACAATGCTGAATTTCTGGCAGCAGTGGAACCTGGAATTTTCTCGCCATTTTGACCTTGAAAACTCGAGATCTGGACTTCCATTATAAAATAGAATATTTAGAGCTCTGAATTAGCTTTCTAAATCTTCAAACGGTTTGTCATTCGGAGCTTGGAGGAGAGAGTTATGGCCTTGTTACCAGAGGTGCACAGAACTGCCTGGCAGCAATGAAATTCTGCCTTGATCTTCATTTTCGACCAACCATCCTTGAGAATTGGATCTCCACCAAAACATGAAGTATTTAAAAATATGAATTAGCTTTCTAAATCTTCAAACGGTTCATCATTCGGAGTTCGGAGCGTAAAGTTATGGCCATTTCATCAAAGTAGGTCTGGGCGGAGCAAGTGAAGCATGGAGCTTTTTACACTAAATTCGAGTGCTCGAGGCCTTGCTTTGAGTGCTCGAATTTTGGACAGTTTGCTCCATGAGACAGCCCACTTGTGCTCTGAAATTTCCAATTTTGGATGGCCCTCTTTTATGAGGTGGTTGGGGATATTTTTGGAGGAGAGAGAGAGCCTAATTTGGTGGTAGATAAGAGGGATAAGAGCCACACATCTCATAAGCTTCATTCTAGCAAGATTAGAGGAGAGAGAAGAGAGCAAGGAGGAGGAGTTCTTGAAGCTTCAAGGAGGAAGCTCGAAAATGGAGGGGAAAGTCTTGCTTCTTCCTTCATCTAGGGCCACCATGGGTAACTAAACCTCTTCTAGGGAGGTGATGAAGCTCCATTTTGTAAGCTTTGCTTTGTTTTGATTTATATTTGGGGGTTAATATATGTATGTAATCCTTCCATGAACTAGAGCTCTTCATTTGATGTAATGAATTTCAATATCTATACATAATCATCTTGAGTTAAATATCTTGTCTTAGATGGTTTTTCTCCTATGATTATATTGCTACATTTTCATAGTGACAATGGAATGGAGTTTATGGAAGTTTTGTTAATGGCATGATATTTAGGAGATTTGATAATCTATTGCTTAGGATCTTCCTTTGATAGATTATTCTTGGATTCTATGTCATGTGCTTCTACTATGTGATTAAGGGCTTGATAACTCTATGCTTAGTGAGTATGTCTAAGGTTACAACCTAGTTTAGGTAACCAAAACATGCAATGCTTTGATAGGTTATTCTTACCTATTGATTTCATAAATTTCTTGAAGGGAATGTAATAATTTGTGTTGTTACATCCCATGGTTATACATATATGTTATTCCCCTAAGTAAATCATATCCTAGCATGCTTATTGATGGTTGTGGAGTCTCTTCCCTAGTCTCTTCTCTATTGTTTTATCTCATCTAATTCTTGCAAGTCACTATTGTTTTATGTGCATTTTAATTTCTTAGTTTAGTGACAAACACACAAACCCTTATTACCCCTTATCATTCTAAGAACAACTCTAGACACTTAGGTTGCCATAGATAAGCGCAGTCCCAGTGGTTCGACTTACCCGACCAGTAGCCCTATTTTACAATGATTCGTGCTATTGCGAAGGTTGATGTTTAATTGACCAACCGATCAGTGGCTGAAAGGGATAGCGCTGGTCTCTAAGAATCTGTGTAATGAGATGGCCGAATGGGAGATACTTAGCCCTTTTAGGCTTGGCCTTGCTGATGTGGTTGACATACAGCTTCATCATGACGCTCCAAATGAGTGCTGGGATAGATAGCCAATGCCCTGTATAGAATGCATACAGAGCTGTCAGATAGTCATCGCGCCTCTGTTTCTTATGGCCGACCATGAAGATGTTACGAAACAAAACAGAGTTGAAAAACCACAGGTTATCTGGAAGATAGGTTCAGGTGGCGAAGGTCTCGCCGCCGGTATAGTAACCTATGAGTAAAACGATCATGTCTGCATATGATGGCCTGTAGAGAGTGGGACATGTGTCATGTAGCTCTGGAGGGCAGACATGTGGACAGTGGCACGATCTGGACAATGTGTCCACAGTGATGCAGATTGGGTAACCGTCGATGGTGGTTCATAGCTCCGCCAAGTTACTCGGGGCAGGCCGGAGGTTCTGGGAGAACATCTGAACCAACCTCGAGTACACTGGGTATGAGACAGGGGCTAGTATGGCTGAGATGCCCCTCCGGAATATATCATCATATGCTGATCGGGTAAGTACCGATCGGGAAAAGAAGTCTGTATCGAAGACCGACTCGTGCGCCACTTGAAGGCATGAGTATCTATGTAATGGCCGGTCTAACTGCTGGGCTGGCTGAGCTGGTGGTGGTGATGGAGATGGTATGTGCTCAGCCTCAGCGTCAGCCTGTGAAGAAGATGCCTCAGCGGAAGACTGTAGTCTGCTATCAGATAAGGGAGACTGAGGTGGAGTGGGCTCTGTTGGCTCTTCCTGAATGGGGTCCTGGACATAAGATGGACCTGCCTCGTCGTCCAAACTCTGCCTGCCCTTGTGGTGATAGTGTCCGTGAGCTACAGTCTTGACCCTAGCCATGGCCTGCAAAATAAAAGGAAAACTTGCAAAATGGGAGTTAGTGCCAGCATAAAGAATTAAAGCATAGTTGATAGAATCATGTATGTCAAAAAGGATAGTTAAAATAGATAAGGAACATGAATCTATACAAGTGACAAGGAATGAGTGACCTGATGTGAAGCATGCTAGACAGTATAAGTATGGAATGCATCCAATGTGGAAAACACAGGCATTGGGCATGTATGAGATAACATGAAACACAAGAGATGGTGTGTGAAATTTGTGAAGCAAATCTGTGAAGTTCGATCGATCACAAAAATATGAGATCGATGCAAGTTCGATCGATCAAGAATAAGTGAGATCGATCTATTATAGATTGATCGAATAAAAAGTTCAATCGATCGAACTATGAAGTGAAACTCGAAAAGTCATAGATCTGTGACGTGGATAGCACGGGGCCTTCACGAATATGGTCGTGGGCCCATCTACACAACAAATCAACCTATTGGGTCACTTGATTCGGCCCATATCTCCCAAAATCAAATCAAAATCAAGAAAATATAAAATATATATACATATATATACAAAGAGGTTGAAGCTTCATTCATGGCAATAAGCATCATGAAAACAACCTAGATTTAACAGTTAAAGCATGTGTTCATGAAATCGAAGCTTGAATCAAAGAGGTGAGGTCTCGGATCTTACCGAAATCTAGAAAGAAGGTGAGATGAAGATGAGGTCCTAGATTCGAGAAAAGATAGAGAGATTCGACGCCTGGGATGCTTGCCGGAGTCTCACCGGAGATGGAGAAGAGTTGGGATGCAGCGACGGAGGGGGAACGAGGGTTTGAGATCGATTCTTGTGAAATCGATCGAATGACCCTGAATCGATTTTTAAAAACATTCCCTTGCCAGTTCGATCGATCGAACTGAATCCTCAGATCGATCGAACTGACATCGATCTCTCCTCTTAAGTGACAAAGTATTTTTGGGATTTTTGAAAAATAAAAATAAAAAGTAAGAATAAATAAAATAAGAAGTAAAAATATTTTTAGGATTTTTTTGAAAAATATTTATTTATTTATGTCTATATATATATATATATATATATATATATATTATTTTATTATTTTAGGAAAATAAAAATAAAAATGACAATAAAATTAAATAATGAAGTATTTTTTTGGAATTTTTGAAATTAAAACAAAGTCAAAACAAAGTCAAAATGGATAAACAAAAAACAAAGATCGATCTCAGAGTACTTTCGATCGATCGAGAATGCATAGAATTGAAGAAATATTCGATCGATGAGACAGAGAGGCTTTTGGATACAGGTTTAAAAATTTTCTAAGTGTTGGAACTGCAGATCGATCCAAGATAAAGTTGGATCGATCGAAGAACTAAAGATCGATCTAGGAACAAGTTCGAACGATGGGACAGAGAGCTGAAATATGCAGGTTTTGTTCGAACCATTGGACAGAGAGTGATTTGGATGCAGGTTTGATGCAGGTGGGAAGTTCGATCGATCGAACTCATTTTGAGATCGATCGAACTTATGCGAAATGCTCAATTTCAACATGAAAGTGCATGCAATCCTAATCATAATTCTTAACAATGCATATGAACCCAAAGCCAATATCTAGACTTCGTAAGAAATGAAATTAAAGATGGAAATGAGGGAGGAATAGGGTTTTGACACCCTACGAAATGTTTTGCTAGTCTTTGACGTCTCTAGCAAGACGTTAGGCTCTTTTAGCCCAGATCAAACATCTTATAATGCATCCCTTCCTTGATGGGGTGATAAGTATTTTGAACTCCACCCAACAAATGGTTCCCTAGAAAACTTATTGGATTAAGCTCAAAAGACGTTTTTGGTCCTTGATCAAAACAATCTTTGGGCTTCCATGCCCTTTCAAAACAAGACTTTGAAACAATTTTCTTTGAATGCAGGGTTGAAGATGGACTTTTTGAAACTTTGGTCTCACACAAAAACTCAATTCCTTCACTTTTAAAGTCATGACATTTCTTCACAACATTAACTTCTTCATGTTTGTCAAATGAATTGGGGATTGGATTGAAAATATTCAATTTCACTTTCATGTAGCCAAATGAGATCTTCATTATCCCCATCCTACAATTAATGTTGGCATTCACGGTTGCCAAGAAAGGACGGCCAAGGATAACGGGAATTTGGCTCTTAGGATTTGGGACTGATTCCATGTCAATGACAACGAAATCAACGGGAAAGAAGAATTTATCAGTCTTAATCAATACGTCCTCAATGATACCCCTAGGCTTTTTGATGGATCGGTCGGCAAGTTGCAAAACCACCGACGTCGGTTTTAAGTCTCCTAAGCCTATTTTGACATATACCGAGTATGGAAGAAGATTAATACTTGCTCCTAGGTCAAAAAGAGCCCGATTAATGATATGATCACCAATGATGCATGAAGTGGTAGGTGAACCGGGGTCCTTAAACTTTGGAAAAGTGTTATGTTACAAAATTGAGCTTACTTACTCGGTTAAGACCACTTTTCTAGGTGCTTGGCTTTTGTTCTTCCTCTTTTGGGTGCATAAGTCATTTAAGAACTTGGCATAAGCTGAAATTTGCTTAATTGCATCCAAAAGTGGAAGATTAACTTTTACTTGCCTAAACACTTCCATGATTTCATTTGCTTTGGCCTTTTGCTTGTTATTTGAAATGGATCCTTTTAAGGCATCCGGAAATGGAGCTTTTGGTTCATAAACCTTTTTAGAAATTTTCTTTGAAGTTTCTTCAACACAAGAAGTTTTGAAATCATTTTGCAAATCTTTCTTTTCAAAATCACTTTTTAAATCACTTTTCAACACATTCTCATTTGAAAAATCATGCGTATGCAATAAAGGAGGACTATGATATGAAACGGGACGGGTGTCAACTTTTGGTTGCACCGGTTCACTCTCTTCATTGGACATACCCACTTGGTTGTCCATAATCTTTCCGCTTCTCAAGGTAGTCACCGCATTGACATGCTCTATTGTGTGACCTTCTAATAAGGAATGAGTCTCCACAACATATTGTTGCTTTGGTGGGGCATCCAAAGGCATTTTTCATTTCTCTCTATCATTCAAAATGCTAGTTATTTGCCCTACTTGGGTTTCTAGCTTTGCAATGGATTGAGAGTGAGAATGAAGTAATTGTGTGTTTGCCTCTAGAGTGCCAGAAGTGGTCAAAACTTTCTCTTCAAAAGCGGGACTTCTAACATTTCCTTGGGAATATGAGTTATTGGAAAAATGAGAATTTGAAAATTGGTTTCCTTGTGATTGGTATAAAGGTCTAAAACCTTGGGAACCTTGGCCTTGTAGTGGAGGTAGAATATACTTTCCTTAAAAACCACCTTGGGAAGGGTTTGAGCCCTCCCCTTGGCTTTTCCAAGAGAAGTTCGGGTGATTTCTCCAACTAGGATTATAGTGATTGCCATAAGGATTGTTCCCTTGATTCACAAATGTTGCATTTACTTACTCATGATGCTCACTTTGCACATGTCCATGGGGACAATTGGAAGTAGAATGTAAAACACTTGAACAAGTCATACATGTCTCATTAGATGCATGATGAGAATGGTTAGGGAAGGAAGATACTTGATTTGCCGAGTTTTGGTTGATCAAGAATTGATCAAACCTTTGAGATAATGATTTCATCTCGGCGGCAATTTCATTAGAGTGGTCGACTTGATGTAAGCCAACACTCTTCCTACCACTAGAATTTCTACCATTCTTCGAAGATAAAGTTCGATGCAAAGAATTTTCACTCATGCTCTTATAAAGACGCCACACGTCATCCTCATGCTTATCAATGTAAGAGCCACCCATGGAAGCATCAACCATGCCCTTGTAATTATCCGATAAGCTCTCAAAGAAATATTGAACTAATTGTCATTTGGGCATGTCATGATGTGGACACTTCCTAAGCAATTCATTAAAGTGTTTCCATGCCTCATGAAATGTTTCCCCATCCCTATGTGAAAATTCCCTAATTGAAGTTCTCATGGCATTGGTCTTAGAAACCGAATAGTACTTCTTCAAGAACTCTTGTTGCATTTCTGCCCAAGAAGTTATTGAAAAACGCCTAAGATTGTTAAACCAATATTTTGCCTTGTCTTTGAGGGTGAATGGAAAAAGTTTAAGCCTTAAGACCTCTTCCGACATGTCCGTGTATCTCACGGTGGAACATACTTCAAGAAACTCATCCAAATGCTTGTAAGGTTCTTCACTTGGAAGTCCATGATAGTTAGGAAGCATTTGAATGGTTTGTGGTTTGATCTCATAGTGGTGTGTGCTCTAAATGGTGGCAATTGAATGCATGTGGGTGCATTGTATTCATTAGGTACATAGTGATCTCTTAAAGCAAGGGGAGGATTAGCAATTGGAGGTGCAACATGGGCACCTTGGTTGCCTTAAATGATGGGAGGTGGTGGAGCATAGATTGGCCTTGGCATTCCCAATGGAACTTGGCCTTGTTGTTATGGTGGATGAACAAATGGCCTCGGCATACCTAATGGAACTTGCACGTTATCATGATGCACATTGGGGTGGAGGATACCTTGTTGGTCTATGTGACCAAGGCCCTCCACATGGTCCTCATTGTATCCTTCCATCGATGAAATGGATTGACTAAAAATACCTCTTCCCCTAGGGTTTCGAACAATGGATTCAAAATGAAAATTTAAAGGGACAAGAGTGGGTTTCAATGAAGTACGACTATGCATGCACAATGCAACACAAAAAGCAATAAGCAATGAACAAACACTTCACCTTCACAACAAATCAATCAACAACAAACTTCCTCCAAATGCAATGATCATATACTCCCATGCTTTAACAACACTATGCAAGAAAATTAAATTGCCTCCACGCGGGCTCACGATTTATCTAAGAATTGAAATACAAGCCTCCACGTGGGCCGACGATTTAACTAGAGATTGAGTAAGAAAAAGCTCACAAAGGTCCTTTAGCACTTCAACTCCACAAAAAAAAAAAAAAAAAAAAAAAAAACAAAAAAATTAGCTTTTAGCTTAGTAATTTTTTTTTTTTTTATTTATGATTTTAGCATTTTTCCTTGCTTGCTTAGCTCCTTTGCTTGGATGCTCCTTTGCTCACTTTCTTAGCTCAATGCTCCTAGTCAAACAAGAACAAACACAATAAGTAACAAAAATTGAAATGAAAATAAAGTAAAGACACGATCAAATGAGTACTAATTCCTAATTCATTCCACAAATATGACGTTGCCAATTTATCAATTCCCCGGCAACGGCGCCAAAAACTTGGTGGTTTGTCAAACACCGACCCAAAGTTTACACTAAAAGATAGTGGTGTAGAGCTATGATGAATGTGGCCAAGTTTTACATTTAGAAATTGCCATTACTACTTTTCACTAAAAATATAGCTAGGGTAAGTAGGGATCGTCCCAAGGGATTAATGAGTCGTACTAGGTTGAGGAATCAAGAGTAGGGTTAGTAGGCCGAGTGATTAAAAGATTGGTTAGTGGTTGAATTACATTAAGATGTAATTTAAACTAAAGTAAACAATAATGCAATAAAGAGAATAAAAAAGAGAGAGATCTTGAGGTTTAGAGATCACCACTAAGTATAGCTTTTCTACACCCTTAATAAATGATTAATGAGGGGAAAAACATGTATTGCAACAAAGTGTGTGTGTGATGTTGTTTCAACAAGCATGGATGACAAATTAAGCATATATTGTCTAAGCAACATGGTGGATAGCACAACATATCCAATTAAGCCATTAATCCTTTCTTTATGCTCACAATCCAAACACATCACAAGGTTAGAAATATATGTTACTTGTTTTCATAAGTATGGAACATCAACAACAAGCATGGATTGTCCTCCCATTTAACATCTAAACTACAACTACACTACAATTAAGCTAATGACATGAAATTAAACTAATTAAACTAAGGGAGAGGTACAATCCATGAAGAAATGAGTATGAACCTTCAAATAAATCACAAGAACATTCCATTAAGTACTATGTCTTGACAATCTCTAGATCTATAATATTAATACACATAGACATGCATCAACAAAACAAGAAATAGAGACAAACACATGAACATCTATTCTAACATACATAGACATATGGATAGAATAAAATGATCAATTGGAAGCATTAAACCATACAAATCATTGAATAAACAAGATCTATATATATAAAAGTGTCAAAACATGTATCACAATACAAATCCCCTCAAAAATACATAAATCAAGATGTAGAAAGCATACTTAGGGCTAACTCTAGCCCCAAGAGGATGTCTAGCTACTCATGGATGATGTCCTCCAACCCTCAAGGGCAAGCTCCATGGAAGAAATCTGCTCCTTGTTTGATGAAGAACCTCCAATGGTATCTCTAACTTCCTCCTCTCCTTTGCTTCCTCACTAAAAATTCTCTCCAAATCTCCCCTTTAAGTATCTCCAAAGTATGCCTCTAAAAAATGGCTCATATTCCTTACATAGGTAGGTCAAATATCACCCCAAATGAGTTGGGCTCATACACTAAATATTCCTCCAATGATTGGATATGAGATAACTTTTAATGAGCTGGAATTTGGATTTTCTCGGGATTTAGGAAGTTCGATCAATCGAACATGGCTGAGATCTATCGAATTGAAGCTGGATCGATCCTCTATGGCGGCGCCTTTTTGGATAAAAATAAATCTGAGATATTTTGAAGATATTTTTGGGAAAAGGACAAAAGTAGTTGGTAAGGTGGTACAGCTAGATAAGATCAATCATTTGGATAAGGACAAGATAGTTCGATCGATCAGAGAATGAAATTGGATCGATCGAACTTTGAGATCTTGAAATAGGGACAAACATGGCTCATATCCATCTTGAAGTGCTGAGATCGAAGAAAGTTGGATCGATCGAACTTTTCTTGAGATCGATCGAAGTTGCTGAAATTCTACCTTTTGCTTCCTTTTGCTCTACTTTACTCCTTTCTTTGATTCATCCTAGAATTACTTCATTTCTGCTCTTATTTGGCTGAATTAGCTTATTTTAGGGATAAGTACCTAAAAATGGAAATAATACGAAATTAATCTAAAGTGAAAAAATAAGATAGATAAAGGTTCTAGAATACCTAAGCTTAAAGGGTTTCAATGCACACATTTTAGCGCTCATCAACTATCCTTGGGTAATTATCCATACTTATTTAACCTTATATCCAAGTAATCCATGAGACCTAATTGGTTGGCCCATTACTACTAACCATAACTATAAAATAAAATAAAATAAAATATTTAATCATTTATTCTATAATTAATTACAATTAATCACACACATCACTTAAGCACAAAATTTAATAAACAAATAATACAAGTAACACCTAGACAAATAGCCAATTAATCAAGTAATACTTAATTCAATTAAACACATAAGCAATTAATTAAATAATCAATTAAATAATTAAAAATGTAATTAAAACGAATAAATAAATACCGAGACTATCATTTTTAAAATTAGGGGTGTTACAGTCAATCAGCAGATGAAACTCATACAACAGTTCGAGAGACTTTGTCAAGCAAACGAAGCTAACACGGCTCAAATTGCATAGCTTTAGCAACGGAACGATGCTCGCCAAGCAACAATGGAGCATATTACGACACAGCCACCATAGCTCCAGGCTAACACAACGGACGAGGGACAGGGAGACCTCCCCAACCCTGTCGCACCTCGGGCGGCAGAGGGTTAAGCCAATGAAGATCAGAGAGAAAGGAGGATGAGAACCAAAGCCGGAGCATCAGAGAATCACCCCCATCAATAGACACATGACGAGCAAGCCGAGTCAAGTCGCAAACTCACGGTGTGGTCCAACGGTGTCCCAGCCCACTTCGATGAAGGAAATATACTAATGATACAAATGCCAAGAAAGATAGCCAAAAAGTATAAGTCTTCACCGGTAAAGACCCCCTTTTTCGACGAGATCTACTATGTGGAGAGGCCAAGAAAGTTTACCATGCCGGTCTTCACACAGTTCGACAGAATCAGAGACCCTTCCCAACACCTCGACCATTATTCCCAAAAGATGGTCATAGACAACCACAATGATCTGTTCATCTGCAAAACATTCTCCACCAGTCTGACGGGGGCACGTTGGAGTGGTTTAAGAACATGCCACATAAGTCGATCCTAAACTACGAGACTCTCTGCATTATCTTCTTAGCCCATATTGCTGTAATAAGAGGCAGAAGAAGATAATCTCCAGCTTGTTCACAATCAGGCAAAGAAGGGGAGAAAAGTTACATGATTTCTTAACTAGATACAATATAGAAGCCTCGGAGATCTCAAATTGCCACCCTACGACGGCCGTGGATGTATTCAAAATCACCATGACCCAAGGCACTAAATTCTACACTTCTTTAATCAAGTACTCCCTTCCAGACATGCCTACTTTGAATCCCAGGGCATAGGTGTTTATACCCTCAGTATTAGCCACTGGAAAGGTGACATATGACAAGTTCTATGGGACTTGATACACTTGATTAATATTCCAACAACTGGAAAGGAAGCTACAATTAGAGATGAAAGAGGAATGCTACTATGTAGGCTATTCCACCTAGCCACGCAAGTTTGAAGCATAGAACCGCTCAGACGCTGCCACATAGAACTGAAGACTAGGTCAATAACATAAATGATCCTATGAGGTGAGGCATACCTAAAGGATAAAGCATGTGGCAATCAATTCCCACGTGTAAGGTTTGGATTGCCAAAGATTGGGGAAGTAATTTAAGATGATAATTGACTTTACCAAATAAAGGAATGTGTTATATTGCTAACATAATTTTAACTTATCATGTAAGTTAGGATTACGCCTAAAATTTAGGGGTACCATTAAGTGAGGGATTGCAGAAGAAGAAGATCTCTTAAAGGTCTAAGATTCAGTCCAAGTACATTATAAAAAGGAGAGATTTTACGAGGAGGTTGCCATATGAATAGCATAATGTTTAAAATGGGTTTAAACCACTAAAGGAAGTTGCTAAAATATTGGTGTCATGCATAAAATCATAACATGGGATTCAGTTTTTCAAATTAAAAGCAATTACATGTGGCATAATCCAAGCAAAAATGGTATACATGGCTGCCATACAAGGAAAATTTTGTGTCAAAATTGACTATATCAACTTTACCAAGTGACGTGTCAACTTTAGAAGGCGGCCACTTGCCTTATTTAGGTGAGAAGGTTGCTAAAAATCAGCAAGTGGGCTGAAAACATGAAGCATTTACCAAAGAAAGCTAAGGAAAACGTAAGACACGTGGCACGATCCGGACCTTCCAGGTTGAAGTTTACAACTGCTGCTATAACCGTCACCTTTCCATCTGGGCAATTCCAGAACGTGGGTAAATGCTTGTAATAAGCATTCAACCAGTAAAACCACTCCGTAGAAGTTGTAGATCATAGGAACACATGATTTTACACATGTCAACATTATGAGAAATCTGGGAAAGATCATGGAACATTTGGCTGCACAAGGACAAGCCAAGTGGAAGTTGTTGAAACTGTCATTGCCAACTGCTGTAAAGAAACTCTAAAAATAGAGTACTTAGGCCTAGAATGCAAATCTTGCTCAACGTGCTTAACACATCAATACAGCACTTTGCTTATCATTTTCAATTCATGTATCTTTCATTCCAGCAATAAATTTACACTATGTTTAATTTAAGTCCAACACTTTCTTTTCTTACTTTCCAGCAAGTAATTTTTAGTTCTTTCAATTACAAATCCAGTACTTCCTTTCTTACATTCCAGCAATTATATCTTACTTGCTTTATTTCAAAGTCCTACACTTTCAATTCCATCTTTCTTTCCACTAGCACAAGAATAGTCCCGAAGTTCTTTTTCAAGGCAAAAAGAACCTTTAGAAGTGGTCATTCCAAGCTTCCTTTCAATCACCTGATCCCGACAGATTTCCATTAGAATATTGTTTGGAGTTCCACTTTGGAATGACAGCAGCTCCTGGCATGCCCGTAACACCCCTTCCACTCGCCCGGGAGGTAATATGATTTTTTGTGAGCCAAACGCCTGGTGGGACATCTAAACAGATTGTTCCATGACTGGTGGAAGAAGGCAAGACAAGTCTATCCAAAACCCCACTGAAGTAGAAGAGATGCAAGCCAGTAAACTTCTAGTGGAAGGTACACGAGTTGCATCTGAAGAAAAAGAAATGGTTGAAAAGTTTGCTCAAGCAATGGCTATAATATCCCTATATTCTGAAATAATTATTTAATTAAATTAATTGCCTTTAAATGGATTTATTGGATTTATTTGTTTTAAATTAATTTATTTGTTTATTTGATTTATTGGTATGATGATTGTGTGTGTGTATGTGCTTAATTTGTTGGCATGTTGATTTTGTTTATATGGAATGACTTTGTTGTTATAATTCTTATTTGTATAAGTGCTATGTGTAATTAGTTGTTGAATTCTTTTATTTATTATTTATTTAAGTTTAATGGGCTAGATTTGGAATGCTTGGAACAAAGGATTTGGTCTTGGGCTAGAGAATGAAGCCTTAAAGGATTTGGAATAGTTTAAGGCGATGTATGATTATATATATTATTAAGTGTTGAAATTTGCACATTTCAACCCTAATCTTGAGTATATTAGAACCTTATTCTATCTTTATTTTCCCTCTTTAGTCTAATTTTATGTTTTTCCCCTTTTCAGGTCCATAAGGTTGAAATGAGCTAACTCGGATGTTTTAGAGCCTTGGGAAGGTCAACCAAAGTCTTGGTGGGAAGATGGAGCAAAAAGGAGGCGTAAGCTACAAAATTTCCTCTTGGATCAATCGAGCAAAGTCACAATCCATCACACATAATCGATCCAGGCAAATTCCATGATGGATCGAAGGCTTTGTTCTTATCGACTAATCATCATAGTAATTTCTTCACATACATTTATCCAATGTCTAGGTGATTAGCATGCAATATTAGCCTACGATTCTGATACCAAAGGTGTAGAATTTATGGGTTCTAAGAGGAAAAATAGAAAATAACTTGCTTGAAGGTTTCAAAATGAAACCGACGTCGCAAGCTTCCCAAATCCGATCTATTCTGTAACTCTGGCTCCTCGCTGTCGTCCTCCATTCATCTAGCCTGATCCTCATTGCTCAAGCCTCCCTCCTTTTCTTTATCTTTTCTTCTTTTCCTTTTCTTTTCTTCGCCACTTTTTTTCTCTCTCTCTTTCTCGGCATCTCTCTCTCTCTCTTCCTCTATTTTATCTTTATACATAAAAACCTCTTCTCTCATCTAACTTATATATATATATATATATATATATATATATAATTATTTATTATACATATATATATATATATATCCTCACACAATAAAAATAAATAATAGATATTGCTAATTCAAATTTTGCTCCATGTAGGACTCTAGTTATATTAATATACGTGACACATATAAATATAAATATATATATTATGTAATATATATTTATAAATCCTTTTTAACTAATATTTACCATATATATGCATATAGTCTTACACATATATACTTACTATAAATATAAAATTCTCTATACAAATATATATAGATATATTTAATCTATTTAATATGCATAATATATATACTCATGCATAAATTCATGGGCCTTTAAACCATCCCAAATCCTTTAAGGCTTCCTTCTCTAGCCCAAGACCCAAATCATTTGGTCCAAATAGTCCAAACCCAATTCATTAAACTTAAACAAATAATTAAATAAATAAACACTTAATATTAAAATAACTAAATACATGTAACACATAAACAAATAAAAATTTACAACCCAGTCATACCATACAAATAAAAATCAACACGCCAGCAAGTCAATCAACAATCAAGCACATACATACACAATCATCATACCAATAAATCAAATAAACAAGTAAACAAATAATTAATTTAAAACAAATAAATCCATTTAAAGGTAATTAATTAAATCCTCTAAAATATAGGATTCTATGATGGTTGTTCCTTTCCTTAACTATAAACTGTTGTCTGTTGCTCAAATAACCTTTACTTTGAATTGTATTGTTATTTTCTGGCCTCACTTTTATGTTTTTAAGGAAATTCAGACTCAGAAGACAATTGGTTATGGTATTAGGAGGGCGAAGCTCTACTTCCTTGATCTGACACCGGCAATATCAAATCCGTTGAGTTAAGCACTCTCAATTGATGGGTCAACGCGTATGTTAAAAAATTCAGAAGAAATTTAGTTATGGCATCAGCGCTAAGGCCATGCGTCTTTTGGATATTTAAAAAAACTATTTCCAAAGTTGTTTTCTCAATTAGATGTTTCCAAATTTAAGTGTGATATTTTAACTTTCTAAAAGTCACTGTGTGCCCTTTCCACTAAGAATGACTAAGAGTTTAGTATCTTTTATAATAATACATTCTGATGTTTAGGGACCCCCAAAGTTTCATTCTTTAAGTGGTGTAAGTTGGCTTGTTTCATTTATTGATGATTATACTCTTATGGCTTGTGTTTGCTTAATGAAATTTAAAAGTGAAGTCAGCTCCTCTCTTTCAGCAGTTTCACAGGATGGTTGCTACTCAATACCAATCTCATATACAGGCCCTTCGCAGTGATAATGATGGAGAGTTTGTTAATCATACCTTGACACAGTACCTGAATACACATGGTATCGCTTGTGACGACCCGAATTTCAAAGAACCCGATGCGTCAAGGAAGTAAAAATATGCTGAAAATTGAAATGCATTCCATACATCAAAAGTGTTTAGCCATTGGCCTCATTACATACATGTTATAGTAATATTAAAATATGTTACTTAGGTTCATATCACATAACTAATAGGAAGCAATTCATGTTTCTAAACAAGTTATACAATAGCCACATCAAAATAGTGCTAAAGCATGCTAACACTTGCATGTCAAAGTACACAAAAAGAAATCCAAAATAATGCAACCCTTCTAAGGATGTTGTGTATCCAAAAACAGTGTCTCCTTACCTGAAAAATAAAATGTCAACTAGGGTGAGTAAACAAGTTACTCCGTAGGATGAAGCACATGCATATACCATAAAGTTTCAATGGCTCTTTGCATGTGTAATATAAACCAAACACATGTGGATCATGCCTCCTGATGTCTAGTTTCAAAGGAAAAGCTAATGGATCATCCTAAGCTATATTTGAGACAATTTGAAATCACTCCACAATAGGTAAAGTGTAACTTCCAATGAGATACTACAAGTTACAAATCCAATGTAATGTCAACTTGTATATTGAACGCGAAATCAAACAATAGAGAAAACTTAGAGGCGGCATCCAATTATGAACTTCACAACGCAAGACAATTAGTTGTTTTAGGCTACTCACCCGTAAGGAACCACTTAAGTGCGCACTATAATTTGGGAAGAACTCATACCTCCTGCACCAGGGCCTTACCCTAGCCATGTCAAAGTTTATTTGCCCTAAGTATTTCCAAAATCAACAAGAATACTACAACTATTACATAGTTAGACAATGCATTTAACCACCTTCCATGCACTTCAATTTTTAAAATGCACACAAGTAATGCCCTAAGTCCTCATGCTACAATGGCATTTGCAATTTCAATTTTACAAGGTGAATACAACAACATTACTACAAGGTTATCAACATAGGAATTTTATTCATGCTAACATAGAAATCTTTAAACCCCTAATTTAACAACAACATAGTATAATTTCACAACACATCAATTGACAAGAACAATTCTAGAATACTATAGTTACAACAACTAAATAATACTAGAAATCAACCTTCTACTAAATGAAACAACAACTACACAAGAGGTAAACCACATATAAGCCTTGTACAAAATGAAACCCTAGGTTAGATATAATCAATATTCGTCTAATACAACCCTAAAACTTCATATTGCATGCATACAATGTATATCAACAATAAGGAACAAAAGAGGATTGAACCTATAGAATCCAAAGAAAACCGAAGCAAAGGGGGAAACCTAGCAAATGTGTGATAGAGATGGATGTGAGGAAGATTTTGTCTTCAAGGTGGAAGACCAAAAACTAATGGGAAGGGGCTTGAAAGTGAACAATGGAGGTTAGGGTTCCAAGGTTATCAATGGTGGCTCTTTGGTGTGGAAGATGAAATCTCTAACTTTTTCACTAACCCTAAGCTTTTGATAGCCAATTACACTACACCAACACTACCTCTCTCACACACACACATCCACCTTCCACTTGTCATGATCCTAGGCCTCTTGACAAGGCTTAATCCAAGCCTTACACTTGTCACTATCCTAGGCTTCCAAGTGCTCCAATGGAAAGTCAACAAATGGCCAATGAAAGTGTGACGCTTGTCACTCTTTCTCAAAATTACAAGTTAGTCCCTTCATTAAATATCTTAAAGAATAATTATAAAAAAGTCAAAATATCTCAAAAACTTAATTATACAAATAACCCTGAAAAATAAAAATGTTTCCGAAAAAACTATGCATCCATATCACCAGAAAATAAAAATAAACATATATGTTTTTCTATAAAATTAAATCATGCATTGACAGTAAAAGATAAAATAATGCAATGCACGTGGTGACGGAAATCAGTTCCGGACATCGAAGCCTACCTCGGCTTCAACAAAACCCTAAGGCAACACAAAAAAAGAATAAAACAAATAATAAAATAAAATAAATAATTAAAAAAAATGAATGACGAAAAAAAAAAAAAAAAAGAAGGGAAAAGGAAAAGAAAAAAAGACTCGGTCTTCACAACCTCCCTTCCTTAAAATGATTTCATCCCCGAAATCAAGTAATACCTGAAATCACGAACAATCCGGGATACCGAGAGCAAACCACCTGCTTGAGCTCCCAAGTGACCTACTCGACTTCGTGATGTCTCCATAAAACCTTGACCAATGGAATGGTCTTAGTCCGTAAGACCTGCTCCTTGGTGTCGAGAATCTGGACTGGACCTTCCTCATAGGTCATATCCTTGTCATCAATAACATCTATCTACCCAAAACATGTGATGGATCTGACACGTACTTCCTTAACATAGAAACATGAAAGACATCGTGGACTCTGTCCAAATGTGACGGCAATGCCAACCGATAAGAAACCTCACTAATGCGGTCCAAAATCTCAAACATTCCAATGAACCTAGGAGATAACTTGTCACTCTATCAAAATTTCATAAGCCCCTTATATGGAGAAATCTTGAGAAAGACATGGTCTCCTACCTCAAAAGACAAGGATCTCCTCCTCCTGTCAGCGTAACTCTTCTATCTACTCTGAGTTGTAGCTAACCACTGTTGAATAAACTTGATTTTCTCTGTAGTCTCAATGACAATGTCGGGACCTAAGGCGACTGTATCACCTACCTCGGTCCAACAAACTGGAGATCTGCAAGGTCTGCCATAGAACGCCTCGAAAGGTGCCATGCCAATACTGGCCTGATAACTGTTATTTAATGCAAACTCAACCAAGGGCAAGTAGTCCCTCCCAAGTACCCCCAAAATCTAAGATGCAAGTGATAAGTACTGAAAAATGCGTATTTGAACCCTTGATCTTAAGTATGTTAAAACATTATTCTATCTTATTTTCTCGCTTTAGTCTTATTTTACGTTTTTTTTCCCTTTTCAGGTGCTTAAGGTTGAAATGAGCTAAATCAGCTGAATCAGAGTATTGGGGAAATCACCCAAAGTCTTGGTGGAAAGATGGAGCAAAATGGAAGCAAAAGATGAAAAATTTCCTATTCGATCGATCGAACCTTACCGTGATCGATCGTACTTTGATCGTTCTAACCTTACAATGATGGATCGAAGCCTTGTCCTTATCCTCAGAAATTCCATTCCTTCGATCAATCCAACCTTTTTTTGATCGATCGAATCTTTTGATCTTATCCTCATAAATATCCTTGTCCTTATCTTCATAAATATCTCAACTTTGTCTTTATCCCATTGATACGTTGCCATGCTTCAATCGATCGAAGCAACAGTGTGATCGATTGAACTACCTAAAAAACTATGCAGAACAGAATTCAAGCTTGATTGGAGGTGTGCTCGTGGTGCAATTATTTAGATGTCCTAGTGCACAAGGTCTGACCACTTTGGGGTGTCATTTGAGCTACCTATATAGGGGAATTAACCTTTTTTGGCTAAGAGTTGGACATTTTTGGCAAGGGATTAGAGAGGATTAGATATATTTTGAGACATTCTCTCTCTAGTTCATGCTACCTATCTCTAGGGTTTCAAGCAAGAAGACCAAGGGGAAGAAGATGAAGCTATGTTTGAGGATTCCCTTGAGGGTTCTATTTCCACATCCACCTCATCCATGAGTGGCTAAACTCATTCCTTAGTGCTTGGATGAGCCATGGGCTTGTAATCTAAACCCTAGTTCTTTAACTTTTTGGGGAATTAATGTTGTAAAGGATGCTATAGCCTTATGTATGTAATGAATCTTGGGTTTTCCTATGATTTTTATGGTTAAATTCTTCCTAATAATTCTCTAGATTGGTTGCATGTCTATATGTGGTTAATTGAGAATTTAATGATGGCTATACATGAATTTCACTAGATGCATTTGTTGACTAATTTGATGTATTATGCTTATGCTTGATGGATTGCATTACATCTTTAGTTTAATTGTTTTAAATTCATTGTCTTAGTTTAATTGTAGTTTAATTACATTTCAATTCTAGTTAGGTAAATAATCCATGCTTGAATTTGATAATCTATGACTTATTGTTGCAAATTGCATTATTATCTAGATTGATGTGTACTACAATTGTTGATCAATTTGATGGTTTATGCTTAAATTTGATTAATTGCGCTACATTTTAATCATGCTTGTAGTTAGGTAGACAATCCATACTTGAAGTTGATGGTCATGCTCATTATTGCAATTAGTAGTCACATTTGGTTTACAACATAATTTTCTCAAATTAATTGAAGACATGTGGTTTAGTGAATGAGCTTAGTGGTAATTCCTATGCCCTAAGACTCCTCTCCTATCTCTTTCACCCTAATTATTTTAGTTTAATTACATTGCATATTTCTAAGTTTAATTGTAGTTTAAACAAACCAAACTAACTCTCTTTACAATCTCATTAGCACTAAAGTTTGATTTAATTCAACATGTGTTTAATCTCTTGGGACGATTCCTTCTCACTATACGTCATTGTATTAGTGTTAATGGCTTTAATAAATTTAAAAGGTGACGCCCTGCTCCCTTCGAAACTCAAATTCTATTTTAGATATCTTATACCAAATCTATTCCCTCCTTATAGTAGTTTTCAATAGTCAAATCGGTAACAACTTTTTACCATAATCAAAATACCAAATCTATTCCCTCCTTATAGTAGTTTTCAATAGTCAAATCGGTAACAACTTTTTACCATAATCAAAATTTAAAGTTAACAAACTATATATAAAACAATAGTCTTAAGAATCACGGTTGTTACATATTATTGTCAAGCAAGACACTTTACGTGACGTGACATATATTGAGAAGATTGTCTCTCAGTTTGCCAAATATCAGCAAGTGATATTCATTTATTCAATGTACTTAGAAAATATAAAACATAACTACCCTTACTCCTAAGTTAGCACTCTCTAATGGGATTTGGATTATCTCCAACGTCTAATTATAAATGCCCACTTATTATTTAATTATATATATAAATTTTATTTTATTCTATTTTATTTTTTGCAACTTTTTTAATTGAAGGTGATGTCAGGGGCGGACGGAGAGGGTGCTACCCTCTAAATAAATTTCATTTGGGGTACCAAAACTAACATAAATTTTCAATTCTCCGAGTAAGAGTATTGTGTATTCCAAGGTACCTGAAAAAATAGTACCATGCCCAATCACGCACTTTGTAGTCCTAATGGAAGGGACCAAATCACATATTTTGTAGTCATATGATCAGGGGAGAGGGAAAGAATATTATTCCCCAGAGGTACCATATTAGAAGTTGCCCTGGGGTATTAAAAATTTTCCCCTTCATTTCCATTGACGAGTCTAAAAATGCCCAATAAATAACAATGATATCATATAAAGTATATGGTAAATTTTTTAATTGTCTTATAAAAATGACAAATTCTATTCATTTTCTTTGTATAATTTATTAAAGTATTTCTCTAATTTGTTCTTTATAATCACGTTTTATTAAAGCTCATGAGATTATTTTTTTAAATTTTTTTGAGAAAGGCACGAACCCTTAGAGCCCCTCAACAACCCAACTAATTTTCGAGGACCGGCCCGAAAGAGAGCCTCTCCACTCGAGTCGGATAAGTCAGTGCAAAAGCAGCATAGGCTAATCACAGAGAACACCATGCGGGACAATTTTTGTTTAGTTAAAATGATACAATTTTTTTCTTAATTTTTCATTAACGTAATAACTATACATCTTCTCTAGATTAAAATCAAAGTACTCATTATTTTTTCAAAAAATTGAAACACTTGTTGGAGGAAAATTAATTTTTTTCCTTTCCTCAATATTTGTTTTTATTTCTCATATTAATTTTCTATTTCCATTTATTTAGGTTACATTTTCTCATATTTTGAGTTATACAGTCCTCAATATCTACATTCCAAGTGTTATATTTTAAAAAGATTATACTGCAAATGTCGACCCTTAATATTATCAACTTTAAATTACATAGTTTTAGTCCCCACTGAGTGATGTGCCTACTGAGTAGATAGGAATTGTCCCAAAAATAGGCCACCGTGGTTTTGGAACATTCTTGCACCGAACTGTTTGAGTTTGGGAGAACGGTTTGAATTTGGGATCTAAATTTCCTTCTATGCTACCAAACGCATCATAAGGGCCTGTTTGGCTCCTTGAAATTTACTCAGCTATTCTATGATTTGTACGTTCTTCCTAATCGCGTGAAAGGAAGCTATGAAAACAACTAGTATAACATTTTTAGCTATGTATGTACATATTCGATCTCTCTGAAAGGATTTAACCAAATACAGTAATATCTTTGGCTCCAAGAAACAACTTTTTAGTCGTCGATGACTATGATGTTACTAAGGAATTCAATTCTACTTTCCAACCATATGAGTAGACTTCCCAAATTGTTGAAATATTCGTGCCCTCCATGATCCATCCCTTGTTTCCTTAATGAAATAAGACACACACACACACACACACATATATATATATATGTATGTATGCGTACTGGTAATTTCCATTGTTGACCTTCCATTGCTGTATATTTTTCATTGTTGATCGATGTTCAAAGTCCTATTTATAATTATTATGTAAAAATTAGAGGTAGGTTTAATTCAATTCATGAGAGTAATTTTTTGTACTTTTACTTACGAGGAAAAATATATATATATATATATATATATATTCTTAAAAACTGAATTAAAAAAAAAATCTAAAATAGATCCAAACATGCCCTCTGTTTCAGATACCATCATAATATAAGAGAATAGAATTACTAATTTACTAGGAGAATGGTGCAAACGTGCCCTCAAAAGAAGTTAAAGAAAACTATATATATATATATATATATATATATATATAATATGACCTATTTTTAGAAAGAAACTTTGAATATGATGTATTTATACTTGCAAAATAACATATAGAATTACTAATTTACTAGGAGAATGGTGCATGAACAAAATCGTTATTTTTGGGGTGAGGTGGGTAGTCCAATTAGTAGAGGCCTATGAAGTGGACATTCCCCCTAGGGTCCATGTCAGTGTTGAATACAGACACGGACACCCGTGCGTGTCCGAGCACGAACACTAGTGTCCGACTAAAAATTATTTTTTATTGGACACCGGATGGACTGTCTAGACACAGATGGGACACGCGGAAGACACGTACTGGACAAGGCGGGGTATATTTTGTAATTTTTTTTTGTAAGAAAAAAGGGATACCTAATGTAATTTTAAATGTTGAAAAGTAAAATTTTGAAAATTTTAAATAACAATCACAAAAACAATGAACTGATTGATGAATGAAGAATGATAAAATGTTGGAAATGTACTTGATCTTATTTGTCTAATTTTGTTAATAACTTTACTAGGTTCTTAATTGCTTAGACGATGAATTGAAGTATTGTGGATTTTGAATATATATATCTATAAATATATATATATATATATATATATATATATATGTCATGTCATATCCGTGTCGCATGTCTGTGTCTATATCCGTGCTTCATAGGTAGAAACACTCCCGAGTTGTGTGAAAGTTAATGTTCGATTCACCACATTCTCACCCTCCTTGTTGAGTATAAAATTAATAATTATTCCGAATCTACCATTCACATGAAATCTTGAAATAAATAAAAATAAATAATTATATTATTCCGAATCTACCATTCACCTGCAATCCTGAAATAATTCAGGAATAAAACGGTTATTCTTATTCTAGTATTTTGTTACAACAGTTTAACAAAGTTGAAGTGAAATGAGTTTTGAATTGATTTTCCCAAGTTACTAATGTCATTGAAAGCTGAATTAAATTAATAGCCTCAAATATCTGTGTTATATAATATTAAATATAATAGTATTTATAATATACTTTATGTACTGCTACAGTGCATATTATATTATACAATACATAAAATATTATATAATTTACTTTTTATTTTTATTTTTTATATAGTATGAAATATATTTGATTTTATTATTTATGGTATATTATGATAAAATAATTCGGAAAAAAAACAATTTACTATAAATTTTATTAGAGTTGCAACTTACCAAACAGTGATCATAATAAAATGAAAAGCTGAAATTAGCATTCATTTCATTGTACCAAACCCAACTTAATAAAAAAAAAAAAAAATGTATTATAAACTATGGTGTATATATATGTGTGTGTGTATATATATATATATATAGTTAGTTAGTTTTCAAATTTCTTAAACCATTGTCTAACTGGGCGAAAGGTTGTCCACTAAATCTTTTTTAGAAACTGATCATGCATTTCACTTCCATCCAGTCAGTGCTACACCAGGACCTTTTACAATAAAGGAAAATATCTCTCTCAATATATATTATCCAAGTCTTTTGCCAAAATTATTAGAATAGTAAGTTTATCGTGAGTCAAACTCATGAATTTGTTATGACCTCTTCTTTAAATTACTTTCTCTGTTTCAAATTAAATGTTATTTTGGGTAATTGTGATTTCAAAATAAGTAATTCATAATTGTCAAATGCGACACTTAATTTGAGACAGAAGAAAATTTATATTTTGGACACCAAAAATAATTTCTTTAAATTATATTCCCTTCATTCCATTTAAAAAATGTAGAGATTTTCATTTTTGATGGTCCCAAAATAAATATACCCCCCAATTCAACGTACAATGCACTACTCAATCCGTCACAAATTAAAAATTTACGTTAGGATTTGGGTTCTCAAAGTGGACTTTTAATTTGAGATTGAAAGAATATTTTTTAATATTTTTAATTTACCCCATTATGTTGAAGTTATAAAATTATATGTAAAGAAGGGTATATTTCAAAATTCATTACCTATAGTATAATAAAAAATTAAAAACAAATTCTGTAAAATTTTCAAAAATATATATATTTTTTTGTGGAATAGATGGAGTAACATTTTGAGCATAATATATACTCCGTATGATATAGGAGCCACATCATAATGTTCTTCAAACTAAAATGGTCCCATCATGTATATATATATATATATATATATATATATATATAAATCAAAGTGCTTTACAAAAATAATATCAAGATGTAATCTATTTTAAATAATTCTGACACGAAATTCAGATAATGTGCTCCTCTATTTTTCTTTTTCAAACGGGTGGTACAAGGTCGAACTACTTGCAACTTTTTCCAATGAAAGAAACTTGGACGAAAAAAAAAATATATATATATATATATAACATTTTGCTACTAAAAATTTCATAGTAGAAAACCTTCCTGTTAACCCTAGAATCACATATGATATACCGTTATATTTTAAAATTTGTCCAAATCCAAGTTCATTTTGATCAGTTATGAATGAGTAAAAAACCAAATTGACTTGTGAAACAAAGATTACATACACACACCATTTGCATTTGAGATTCTCAAATTCCAAATAAATTATTAATACCTTTCTTTTTCAGCTTTCAGTTTTGTTTTCAAACCCTAAAAAAAAAAATAATAATAATAATAATAAATGTACTCTTTAGACTGCTATCTGAAATATTATTTATAATTTTGGACCATAAATGACTTGGTGAACAAGATGAATGAATACCCATGCTCTATTTCTTTGTAAAATGCACTGGAGGGACCACCAAAGGTCCAAATCTTCTGTAGTACAGCTCCAGAGAGAAGAGGAAGTGTGTGCAACACACACACAGTGATGCATAACTATTTTAGCTATTCTATGATTTGTACGTACGTCCTAATCACGTGAAAGGAAGCTGTGGAAACAACTAGTATAACAATTTTAGCTATGTATGTACATGTTCGATCTCTGAAAGGATTCTACCAATTCAAACACAGTAATATCTTTGGCTCCAAGAAACAACTCTTTAGTCGTCGATGATGACGATGTTACTAAGGAAATCAATTCTACTTTCCAACGTATTAGTAGACTTCCCAAATTGTTGAAATATTCGTACCCTCCATGATCCATCCCTTGTTTCCTTTAATGAAATAAGACATGATCGGCATATATATGTGTGTGTGTGTGTGTTTGTGTGTGTACTGGTATTTTCCATTGTTGACCTTCCATTGCTGTATATTTTTTTATTGTTGATCGATGTTCAAAGTCCTATTTATAATTATTTGTAAAAATTATAGGTTGGTTTAATTCAATTTATGAGAGTAATTTTTTGTACTCTTACTTACGAAGTAATTTTTTTTTACTCTCAAAAAAAAAAAAAAAAAAAAAAAAAAAAAAAAAAAGAAGAAAGAATAAGAAGACAAATAAATTCTTAAAAACTGAATTGAAAAAATCTAAAATAGAGCCAAACATGCCCTCTGTTTCAGATACCATCATAATATAAGAGAATAGGAGGCCCACTAAAGAAGTTATAGAAAACTATATATATATATATATATATATATATATATATATATATATATATATATATATATATTTAATATGACCTATTTTTAAAAAGAAACTTTGAATATGATGTATTTATACTTGCAAAATAACATACAGAATTACTAATTTACTAGGAAAATGGTGCATGAACAAAATCGTTATTTTTGGGGTGAGTTGGGTAGTCTAATTAGAAGAGGTCTATGAAGCACGGACACTCCTTTTGGAATCCCGCGTCGAACATGAACACGTGTGTCCAACCAGAAATTATTTTTTATTGGACACGGGATGAACTGTCTGGACACAAATGGGACAAGCGGGGGACACATGGAAGACACGTACTAGACAAGGCAGAGTATATTTTGGAATTTTTTTTGTAAGAAAAAAGGGGTACCTAATGTAATTTTAAATGCTTAAAAGTAAAATTTTTAAAATTTTTAAAAACAACTGCACAGACAATGAACTAATTGATGAATGAAGAATGTTAAAATGTTGAAAATGTATTCGATCTTATTTGTCTAATTTTGTTGATAACTTTACTAGGTTCTTAATTACTTAGATGATGAATTGAACTATTTATTTTATTATAGTATTTTCTAGAGAGATTAGATGTATGGTATTATGGATTTTGAATATATATGTGTGTGTGTGTGTGTCGTGTCGTCTCCGTGTCGCGTGTCGGTGTCTGTGTCCGTATCCGTACTTTATAAGTAGAGGCACTCCCGAGTTGTGTGAAAGTTGACGTTCGACTCACCACATTCTCTCCTTCCTTGTTGAGTAAAAAATAAATAAAAATATATTATTATTCCCAATCTACCATTCACACGCAATCTTGAAATAAATAAAAATAAATAATTATTCCGAATCTACCATTCACATGCAATCCTGAAATAATTCAGGAATAAAACGGTTATTCTTTAATGTAGTATTTTGTTACAACTGTTTAACAAAGTTGAAGTGAAATGAGTTTTGAATTGATTTTTCCAAGTTACTAATGTCAATGAAAACTGAATTAAATTAACAGCCTCAAATATCTGTATAATATAATATTAAATATAATAGTATTTATAATATACTTTATGTAATGCTACAGTACGTATTATATCATACAATACATAAAATATTATATAATTTACTTTTATTTTTTATTTTTTTTGTATATATTATGAAATATATTTGATTTTATATGTTTGTAATATATATTCCTTTCGTTTCATAAAAAGTGTCTTGGTTCCTAAACATGAGTTGTGAGTCACGATTCTCTAAACCTGACATTTTTTATGAAACGGAATGAGTATTATATATACAAATTATATTAAATTAATTTATTATTTACGGTTTATTATGATAAAATAATTCAAAAAAAAAAAAATGATAAACGTTATTAACTTTGCAACTAACCAAACAGTGATAATAAGAACATGAAAAGCTGAAGTTAGCATTTCATTTCATTGTACGAAAACCAACTTAATTAAAAAAAACATGTATAATAAACTAAGGGGTGTGTGTGTGTGTGTGTGTGTATTTTGTTAGTTTTCAAATTTCTAAAACCATTGTCTTACTGGACAAAAGGCTGACATTAACCCATGGAATTAAGCTCCATACCTCATTGTCCATAAATCTTTTTCAGAAACGGATCATGCATTTCACTTCCATCCAATCAGTGCTACACTAACAATAAAGGAAAATATCTCTCTCCATAAATATTATCCAACTCTTTTGCCAAAAATTTTAGAATAGAAAGTTCATCATCAGGTCCAACTCATGAATTTGTTATGATTCTTCTTTAAATTATTATATTTTGGACACCAAATATTATTTCTTTAAATTATATTTCCTTCATTTCATTAAAAAAATGTCCACATTTTTATTTTTTATGGTCCCAAAATAAATATCCCCATGTACTACTCAATTAATCTCTCAAATTAGTCTCCAAAGTAGACTTTTAATTTGAGACCGAAAGAATAGTTTTTAATATTTTTAATTTACCCAAATTATGTTGAAGTTATAAAAATATATGAACAAATCATATAAGGGTATATTTTAAAATTCATTATCTATCGCTATAATAAAAAATTAAAAACAAATTATGCCAAATTTTCAATATTTTTATTTTTATTTTTATTTTTATTTTTATTTTTATTTTTTGTTTTTGCCTTTATATATACTCAGTATAATATAGTAGCCACATCATAATGTTCTTCAAACTAAAATGGTCCCATCATGTATAAATATATATATATATATATATATATAAACAAAATATATACTGTACAAGGCAAAAGTGCTTTACAAAAATAATATCAAGATGTGATCTATTTTAAATAATTCTGACACGAAATTCAGATAATGTGCTCTCTATTATTCGTTTTTCAAACGCGTGGTAGTGTGTCTTGATATTTGTGTATTATTAACATTAAAAGGCAAAGAGCTCAATCATGGGATGGTTCAACAAGGTCGAACTAATTGCAACTTTTTCCAATGAAAGAAACTTGGATGAAAAAATATATATACATACATATATATATATATATATATAACATTTTGCTACTAAAAATTTCATAGTAGAAAACCTTCTGTTAACGCTGAAATCACATACGATATACTGTTATATTTTAAAATGTGTCCAAATCCAAGTTCATTTTGATCACTTGTGAATGACTTGGTGAACAAGTTGAATTAATACCCAGTTCTACTTGTTTGTAAAATGCACTGCAGGGACCACCAAAGGTCCAAATCTTATGTAGTACAGCTCCAGAGAGAAGACGAAGTGTGTGCTACACACACAGTGATGCACACACAGCGCACATGCCAAGAGTGTGTGAGGAAAGCGTAAGGGCAATGTTGTAATTTCAAAGGCGGTTCAAAATTACGGACACTGGGAAGTCACACTTTGTAACCGTCTAAGGGCGCCATAAAACGACGGTCCACAAATCAGTTTGCGGCCGCACCGCCAAGCCCACCACACTCAAGGCGGTTTCCTATTTCTATGACCAGCTCCCTCTCCTCTCCAAATAACCATCCTTATCTACACCTATAATATCTACAATTCTATATATATATACATATATGTATATATACACGCTCTAGCCATACCTATCATTTGTTTCATTCCCAAATCTCAACCACTTAGTAGCTCTCTCTTTTTGTTATCTGAATTTTGCTCTCGATCTGATCATGGTTCTTGTTTTGATTCTCTAATCAATTGTAAGTAGTCTTCAAATTTGTGACCCTCTTCATATCTCTTTAGCAATCTCAATCTTCATCTTTTTTTTTCTTTTTTCTTTTTTTTTTTTTTTTTGGGTATTTTTGTTGGATTAGTCTAGTTAGCTCAATAGGTTCTAGGTTTGCAATTAATTACCTCAGTTTTGTTACAGAGCTCTGATTTGATCAGCTATGGAGAACAACAACACTACACAGCAATTGGTGAATGGGCTCAGGGGTTCAGTTCCAAACAACACAAGCGCGCACACACACACAGTTGAAGCAGGTGATGAATCTGAGCATTTTTCGGAATCGGATTCGGAAAGTGGTGGTTCTGTCTCAGGGATGGATGATGATGATCCAGACTCACAAGTTTCGGACTGTGAGAGTGGCATTTCGAATGGCAACACTTGTGAGCAACATCAACGCTTCGGTGCTAATGGTTTGAATGAAGTTGATGAAGGGGATAGGCAGCACCAACTCATCAAACACTGCTTCTTTTCGGGTTTGGGTTCGCTCGCTGCACAAACCTCTCTGGTTTCCATCCGCAAAAATGCCTGCTCGACCTTCACAGCGAAAGCCCGGCTTCATTCGTTTCGGGTTTTCACGAGAGCCATGGAGATGAAGTATGGTGGTAATGCCAATGTCAAGTACGCTTGGTATGGTGATTCTAAGGATGAGATCACAAACATCATTTCTCGTGGTTTTGGTCATTGTGACAAAACTGAGGACAATGGGTTGTATGGTTGTGGCATCTATCTCACTCCTGATAATCATTCCCTTGAAGGGTAAGTCCTAATTCAGCTCAATTAATATCTATTTTGTGTAAATCTCTATAGGGTTGATCAAATTTTGTATCATTTGTGGTATGTTTGTTAAATTGCATATTGATTTGATATGTTTGTTAATTTTTGTATAATTTTGTATCATTCCCTTGAAGGGTGAGTACTAATTCAGCTAAATTAATGTCTATTGTGTGTAATCTCAGAAAGGGTTAATCAAATTTTGTATGATTTTTGATATGTTTGTTAAAATTTCATATTTGTTTATATGTTTGTTAATTTTTGTATAATTTTGTACCATTCCCTTGGAGGGTAAGTACTAATTTAGCTCAATTAATGTCTATTGTGTGTAATCTCATAGAGGGTTGATCAAATTTTGCATAATTTTTGATATTTTTGTTAAATTGGATACTGTTTGTGTTACAGTGTGAAGTCCACAGTTGTTGATGAGGATGGTCTGAGGCACATTCTGTTTTGTCGTGTCGTTATGGGGAAGATGGAGCTTGTCCATCCTGGCTCTCAGCAGAGTCATCCAAGTTCCGAAGAGTTTGATTCTGGTGTAGACAATCTTACATCTCCAAAAAAGTATATAGTGTGGAGTACCTATATGAATTCTCATATCTGCCCGGAGTTTGTTCTAAGTTTCAGAGCCCCTCCTTGCGTGATGGGTGAGCAATTTGATCCCCAGTCGATTTAGCTTGAATCTATGTTCATCGGGGCGTCTTAGAATTGGAATCGGAGGAAATTTAGTTCAAACTTAAATTTGAATTGAAATTTAGCTCAACAATTCCAAGGGCGCCGATTCAATGCTCCCAAACACACACTGAGTATTTTAGAAGTTCAGAATATACGAAGCACTCATTTGATATGTATCTTGAATTGATTAGGATGGCAAAGGATTCAACATGCTCCGAGGATGCCAACTTCACCATGGCTACCATTTTCGACTCTGATCACTGCACTTTCGAAGTTCTTACCTCCTCATACTATCAGTTTGATCTCCAAGCATTACAGTGATCATAGAGTAAGTACTTGAAATTGCATTTGTTGGCATAATACATGAATGCCTTTTTCTCTCTCCTTATTATGACATTGTTTTCTCGAAATTTGTTCTGCAGGAGCAGAGGATCTCGCGGCATGAATTGGTACAGCGAGTAAGACAAATAACGGGAGACAAGATATTGACTACAATCATCAAATATTTCAGAGACAAGGTATGGCTTCTTGTGATGAAATAGATCTTTCTAGCAGATTATTATGTGCTTAAACCATATATATATGCGTGATGAATGTCTATTATGTTAAGTATTCAATTCACTCTGCATTTGCTTCCCTTTCTTTGATAACTATTGTAGATGTGGTCAGTTTCAAGTCTAGCCTAAATAAAAATATAGTAGTTGTGCAGTAAGAATACACCTAGCTTAGCTTCTTGATCATTTTGGACACTATCAGGATAATTCATCACCGACGCTAGTACATTTTCTCAGTTCACTTAAAATATAGGAAGTGTGGAGCCTAATAGTACTGTACACCTTACCACGTGTTTCCAGATCCTAGGCTATGTTGTTTCTTATAACATTAAGGTTATATGTCGAACCACTCGCATCTGGTAAATACCCTTGATGGGGCTGTGGTGTTCATGTGACCATGATAGCATGTGTGTCACTTTTGGATGGATTGTATTGGAAGTTGTAACTTTGTAATTTTTTCTTGCTGTTGGGTGGCTCACAATTTTTAGCAGCTTCAAGAGGAATAACAATTCTGTTTTTAAATTGAAGCTTAGACATGTCATCTTCCAAGAGTGGGCATCCTTTTCAAAGTAATTTTTGTTAATCCTATAGTATTTGTGAATCATACTCATGAAATTTTTCAGTAGTTTCAACTTTCAAGTCAAGACTACAACATGAAAATTTTTGATAGAATGCGTACGGATAGTCGAGGAAAAAAAATATGCCATGTTTTGTGCTTGTTTTCTGTATGTGTTTCATGGGCTTCTGTATTTTGCTTATTGCTTTCCTTTTAATTAGTAGAAAATCAAATAAGCAATGCTACTCAGTATGCTTCATGTTTATGCTTTCTGGTTTGCATTTACTTCCATTGGCTAAGGAAGATCGATAGAATGCCGAGCAACAAACGGCTTTAGCTTAGTCATAGCTGTAGCAGCTAGGGTGATTAATAAAGAGGAGATTATTCTTGTCTCCATGGTAGACTTGTGTGTGTAGTGCACACACTTCTCTGAACAAAAAATATGCTATTTATTTGTATAATTGTATGCACCTTTATTTAGGGTACCTAATGTAATGGAAAAGAATAAGGACCCTTTGTTACTAATCTATTACTAGTGGCAACACTCCCCCATATTCTTTTTGCTTGCCGTTAGATTCCCAGATTTTATTCCCTAGCTTTGATAATTTCGTATCAACGCATTGTTCCGGTTTCAGTTTGATTCTATATTCCTTTTTTTTCCCTTCACTCTTCTGCTTTCTGGTAAAAGTTCTTTGCTTGTTAATCTTATTGAGTGACGATTTTGTGCTTGGTTTTGCAGCAACTTCGAGAATCAACAGACTTTTTACCAAGCAACAGCGCAACTGTGCGCCAGCAATCAAGTGGAAGAAACAACAAATGCCGGAAAGTTGGATGAGTTTATGTTTGTTGCAAGAAATCTAGTGTTCAAGTTCAAGTTTATATACTGATTAGGAATGAGAAATCAGATTAACCCAAAACAAACAAAGGTATGGTAAGGGATGTGAGCAATAGATCCTGAGTGGACTTTGCTTGTGTTCTTGATAGTAGCTAGCTTTAGTAAGTAGTATTCTAGTTGAGGGTGTGTGCTTGTGTGTTTTTTCTTTTCTTCCTGTTGAAATCCAGTAATCTACAACCTAAGTTTGTTGTAATAGAGAAAAGTTTGTTTTTAGCACGTTGATGATCAAGGAATAAAAATTGTTTTTCCTTTGATTGAGATCTCAGATGTTTTGTTTCTCAACAATTTGGTTTGCTTTTTGTGGAAAATACTCATAATTTCATTGGATCTATGTTTGGTAGTATGGATAGGTGTAAAAGGCTCATTTGTCCCACATCTGATTCGGATGGAAAAATGATCGGGTATAAATGGGTAGATATGCAATACTTTAAGCTAGTGGGTAAATGGACAAGTGCCCACCCATTACAATTGATTCTTGATCCGGTGTCATGTCAAGCGCATGATCCGGAGAGCGTCCGGGTTTGCAGTCCTGGTAGTTTGGATGGGAGAGAATGTAACAAAGGTCATTTGTCCCACATCGGATCCGGATGACCATTACAATAGTTTAGCAACCATTTTTGTTTCCTATCTTTTGTTTCAGACAGTGTACCGTAACAAAGCAAAGCATGGAAGCGTGTTTGGTAACGTTTGTAGAAAGAGGCCAAAATCAGAAGTAAATTAGTATTTCCAGTTGCTTCCACGTCATAGCAAAAATACTATAACGATGAATAGTAAAAAAAAAAAAAATCTTAAATTACAATTTTAAGTCACCATTTTATTTTTCATACTTACAATATTTTTCTACCAAACATGTTTTTATATTTTTGCTTTCAAAAGTCTTGCAACAAATATATCGTTAGTGTCCAAATAGTATTGAATTAGAAACGTTACTTCTGTGCATATCAAAATAAAAGTACAAACCAAAAACGATTGTGACAAGCCCTATTTAATTTATTTATTTATTTATTCAATTTCAATTTCAAATTATCTTTGGTTGTGTGGAACTTGTCTTTATTTGTCCAATTCCAGTTCTAGGGTGCATAATGTTACCAAAACAGAGAAGTTGGACTGCTTTTAGTGGTATGGGTTGAGTGGATTGGACCATGATTGGGCCACTGTGACCTCAACTCATATTCTAGTGGGTCTAAATCCACCTATTCACACTGGGGCTGGTTCTGAGAAAGCCTAAACCCAAGCAAATTATTAGCCTCTTCATATTTATACGTCTTAATAATCTCACACCTTCGGCTAATGTCTTGCCCAATTTGGATCAGGTTTGAACTTTATTCAAAACTCATTCAACAACCAACTGGTGTGTGTGGTGTGTCTACATGATCAATTTATGCATCACCGTCCTTTGTGTATTGCTTTAACCGTACCCAATTGTACATTAGTGAAGTACAGAGAGAGACAAACATACTCGATTTCTTGTTGGGTATATGTTCGGTTGAGCTTTCTGAAAATAATTTTAAATTTTTAAATAATAAAAAATAAAAATAAATTATATAAAAACTTATTGGTTGTCAACAAAATAAAATAAAATAAAATTGTCTTTTATAGTTTTTTAAAATTATTTTTCTATTTTCATGGGAGGGTTATGTGTGTAACAAGTAGGAGGTAAAAAAAATTATTTTTTTCAAATTTTGTTTTTTGAAAATTAAACCAAACAGGGAATTGTATTTGGAATTGGCTACAATTTTATTATTATTATTAAGGATGGTTGTGGCTGATGTTTTAGAGCACTTCATAATTTAGTAATTTATCACATAGCACATGTTGTCCTCTGTCTCATATACACCAAGTAATAATATATCAAAATAATTTTTTAAAATAGCTCAAAGGAAATTCGAACTCCCAACCACTAAAACATGAGGTACCACTAGGCTATCCTCTTGGAGTTTCGGGTTCATGAACTTGGCTCATGTTAAATGGAACAGAAGAAGATGAGTTCATAAAACAGGTATTGCTTATGATTGATTTCGGCTTGTATTTCTTAGATTTGACCTTAGGAAGGTTTGGGGAATTGTTGGACAATACTTATCTACTCACAAGTGAGTGAATCATTTATAGACCATTAATATGGCCAAATCACAAATGCACAAATAGTCTGCTAATTACAAGATCTAAAAAATGATAAATAAGGAAATCAGAGAAGGTGATTGAATTTATTACAAATAA
The DNA here is from genome assembly GCF_030987335.1 of Cornus florida. NCBI lineage: Eukaryota > Viridiplantae > Streptophyta > Magnoliopsida > Cornales > Cornaceae > Cornus > Cornus florida. The sequence continues at coordinate 49,974,993 of NW_026775574.1, read as the reverse complement.
AAAAATAAAAATAATAAAAATAATAAAATAATAAAAAATAAAAATTATTGTCATTATTTATCACTTCCCTGAGTTTTGTAATTAACAATTATTTGTGTATTTGTAATTAACCATTATTTGTGTATTTGTGATTGAACAACATCAGCAATTAGTAGGAATGACCTACTCACCGTTGAGTAGGCAAGTCTTGTCCTTTAAGTATTCACACTATTTAGTCTGAATTTTTACTTTTCTTCAATTTCAAACAATTTTAATTTTAAATTTTCAATTTCATGTCGCCAAACACTGCCTAATAGTATTTTAATATTTTCTTACTTACCATGTAGTGCTAATTTTAAAAAAGTATAGTGGAGAGGTGATCCTTATCAATGTGTTATTCGTTTGCTCTTAATAATAGTAAAAGTTAGGCAATTCTGTTCTTGTAATCTTAATTTTAGACGAAATATGTAAATATGTTTGTTCTTTACTTGTATTCTTCTTCTTATTATTATATATATATATAATATATACACACACGCAACATGATGCAAGAGTTGTGTGAAACATCCAATTAGCAGCTATTCTTCTTCTAGCACAAAGGGAAAATTGATGAAATTTCTAAATGGTGGGTCCATTTTTTGACATTTTCAAGGTTTACTCGATTGTTACGAACTCATTACATATTACAAATTTCTTGGCCCGAAAGATATTAGATTGACTTCGCTTTGCATGGTGTGAACTTAAATTAATTTATTTTCATATTTTAATGGAAACTTCACAACCCGCACGCATTACATATTACAAATTTCTTGGCCCAAAAGATATTAGATTGACTTTTTCTTTGCATGGTGTGAACACAAATTCATTTATTTTCCTATTTTAATGGAAACTTCACAACCCTTCTTCGGGAAACCAATAGAAGTCATAGTGGTTTGGTATTGAAAATTCATAGTTAGAAGAATGTTTGTTAATTCTTGAAAAACCAATGATACCCACTTTACTTGACCCCCAAAGTTTGCTTCAGGTGTCTTCTTTCTCGTTGGTAAAGAAAAACCAATTGTGAACTCAAAGAAATATGCTCCTGATTACTTGCCCAGAATAGTAATAATATTAATCATGATGCCCAATTAATTATATATTTATATATATATATATATGAGTGTACTTAACCATTTATATAAATATATTAATTATATAAGCATGCAAATTGTGTATTAACTTTGCCTCTCCATCTCATTGCAGCGTGACTTTGACAAATTGAATTTGATTAATAAACAAATTATAGATTACTTTTGCTTCCACCATTAATTTTTTATCATTCAAACTTTTCTTTGTTATATAATAATTCTTTTTTATTTTAAAACTTTACAGATTTGTGTTTAATTAGTTGATTTTATTATTGACGTTAATGTTGTCCAATCCCATTAAGCAAACACCAGTCATCAGTGACGTCATCAGCACTACATTGTGGCCAGTGAATAGTAAGTTTAAAAATAAAAAAATTGTAATAATAAAGGTTGAAATAATATTTCATTACTTGTAAAAAAAAATTCAGTAAAAAAAATTTTAGAAACAAAATACGGTTATTAAGCTTATAAAATTGTAAAAACAAATTGACGAAAAAGAAGAGGAAAAAAAATGGCCCAACTTAAAGTTAAATGTTTTGAATCTTAGTTCAATATTCTCATAGTGACTAAAAAATATTATTCTCATCCCAAGTCATACAAAGTGAGAATAAGTAAGAAATTGGCAACTTTAATTAAACTAAAACTTACAAGTGTATATATTTTGCTTGCAAATATGTATGTGTACACGTACACACATATAAAATATATTTATATATATCCGTATGGAGTGAGTGACAACATTTTTTGTTAGGATCACACACGCACTATTGTCAAATTCAACAGATAAAACAGACAAAAGTACACACATAAACAAGATGAGATTTACGTGATTCGGCAAATTGCCTCAAAGGACGACTGTCTTCATTTCACCACTTTGATTACATGCTCTTTCTCTTTTCATGAACTCAACTCACTTTCTCTCCCTAGAATTATCTTTTTCTAAACTTTTTCTCTACACAACATCACCTGTATTTATAGTATCTCCAAATATTAAAATAACAGCCTAATATGCCACAACTGTAGACACGTTTATTCATTAAAAACGTGATATGGCCTACATTGCCACACTATATATATTGATATTCTAACCCATTTAGACTGACACAACATTGCTGGGAAGTTACGACTACGTGGATTTTGGGAAGTTACGGTGGTTTAATAACTGCCATTTTGAATCAAAATAAAAGGAAGGCTTGTATGATGAATTGCACTCTCCTCTCTCGATTTTATTCATACAGAGATCCCATACCTAACAAGTGCAGTTTGCGTCGTCTCCATCAAGTACACGCATAAAGACTTGTATAGGCGTGAACATCTTGGGATTTCTCACCTTATTTTGCAGGCATTAACCAATAAGATTTCATGGCTGGAGGTAATGCGATTTTCTTTGGGCTTAATAGTTTTTCTTACATTTGGTATCAGAGCAATATATTTTGGCTATATTATCCTTCGGTTTATATTGTGAGATATATATTTTATAATTGGCTAATTTTATTGTCAAAATAAGTCCGATCGAGTTATAAAATTTTGATTCAGAATTTCAAGATTGAAGATCGGAAGCGAATTTGAAGAAGTTCATATGTTCATGCTTTAATACATTCCAGAATGAAGAGAACAATACTTTAGAAAGATATGTGAGTGTGTGAGAACACTTAGGAAGTTTTGAAGTTTGAAACACAAGTTTTATGAAGTATTTAGATTCTGCCCAACTTAAAATGGTTCAAGAATTTTGGAACAGGTTCAACTTTTGAGGCTTTTTGGTAGAATTCAAGTCTGGCCAACTTGAACCGATTCAACCACCCTGAACCAGTTTAAGTGTCACACAAAGCTGAGATTGTTTTCTTCGAAAACTTACTGGCCAACTTGAACCGGTTCAGGGTCTTCTGATTCGTTTTGGTAACTTACCTTCCTGGTCTGTTTTGATTCTTATTTAGTTTAAACTTCTTTCTAAAATTCTATGCACGAATTTGACTTGATTTCCAAGTACTCTTAAGTTTTTCAAACTTCTATATAATCTATCTTTCATTCAACATTGAGGTATGGTTTTTAGGAACGAGAATTCATTATTTTGAGAAAGCCTTTTGAGAGATATTGTTCAGAAAATCAAATCTGATTTTTCTGTTTTTATTTTGAGAACACACACATATATGCACGAGTGGTTTAGTTGTGATGTTCTCTATCTCATTAGAATTGGAGCATAATTGAAGATTTATAAATTCCGAAAAGCAAATCTATTTCTTTTACATCAAATTCAGATCTTGAAGAAAATAGGTGAAGCGATCACACTTTGAAAGTGTTAAAGCATTCGAGAAGTGTTATTTGATCTACCAATAATCCTTCTACAAAGATCAAGAGTAAGCCTGGAGTCAATATTAGTTGGACGGGACATTACAAAGCCGGAGATTGTCAGCAATTGGTTTTGGTAGAACGATAGGGTGTGAGCTTGAGTCAAAGTCTATTGTACATTGTTTCAAACATAATGGATCATTTTGCTCTGAACTGCACAGTTCACAAGATTTTTCCCACAACAATTGGTCTCTTGTCTCATCTCTTAAACTTTACTTGCTTTACTTTTTAGTATTTATCTTTATAATTGTGGATGTTTAATTGAACATATTGCTTAGGTAAATTAATCAATTACAAAAATTGGGCAAGTTGACCTAACAACCTCATCTAGGTCATTTAGCGATTTAATCACAACTAAATCAACTAACAACTTCCGCATAACTCACATATATGTCTATAAAATTTGTTTAGCAACCATGTTGTCGTTCTTTTTATCTGGCATGTAATATTTGTTTAGAGGCTACGTCATCGTTCTCTATCTGGCCTGTAATATTTCCTTTGTGGTTCTGTTTATTCTATATTATTTTTGGTGAGTGTGTTTCTATTTCTCTGGTCTGCATGTAATACTTTTTGGTACTGTGTTATTGTTTTGGTTACTTTGGCCGATAACTTTTTTTTGTTACAGTATAAAGTGATAATAGAATGCTACATTGAAAGAGATTGTGATGAATAAAGTGTTCAGACCTGAGCGGTTTAACGACTACTTTAAATATAGAAGAATCTCGTCGTGAATTCATACAGTAGGTACAATCTTGATCTTTTGATGGTAAAAGTGATTCAGACTCGAGTGATTTCACAACTGCTTTAAAAAAATGGTGAATCTCATCATAAGACCATAAATAATGGTTTTGTTATAGAATTTTTAGTTATGCAGTATACTCTGGAATTGTATAGTTTTGAAAATATCTATACATGCAGCTTATTAAAGTATGAGTATGACTATTGTTTTAATGCGCATTTTTAACCAGAGAGTAGCCTCTTTGGTTGTTTGGTTCTGTGATATAAAATAAAGTTTTACTATATGATATTTATATCACATAAAGATTATGCAGTAAAAGGTTATAGTTCATTCATAAAAAGTGTTTTATTCTACTCCATAGGGAAATAATCATTGTTTATGAATGAAAGTGGATAAAAATTAATTTGGAATTAAATTGGCAATAAATACAAATGTCCACAGACTATATCATTATCAGTTTAATGCCATTAAAGTATATTTTATCCTATTATGGTTATATTTCCAAAACATTAGTGTATTAGAACCTCTACCCACGAGAAGGTTACAATAACACATTATTTTGATATGAAATTTTTTAACGTGGGTTAAGATTTTCAGTAATGTGTATAGTACATATTAGTTCATCTCATATACCATTTTTAACTAGTGATAATTATTTGGATTAGAAAGAGAAAATCCTTTTAACATTGGGGTACATGGACATTGATTTGGCACTTCGTGTGGATGAACCACCCAACCCCACGTAATCAAGTACGCTAAGTGAAAATGTTTTTTATGAGAGGTGGGAACGATCAAATCGCTTAAATATGTGTCTCATTAAAAGTTATGTTAGGAAAAACATAAGGAGTTCAATTCCTTAATGTACTAAGGCAAAAGAATACATGGCAAAAATTGAACAACAGTTTGTAAGTTCTGATAAAGCATTGGCTAGCACCCTAATGACTAAATTATCATTAATAAAGCATATGGGTGATAAAGGGGTCCATGAACATATTATAAAAATGAGAGATATAGCTGTCCAAATGAACTTATTAGAGTTCAACTTTTCAGAGTCATTCCTTGTCCAATTTATACTTAACTCATTGCCTACTGAATATGGGACATTCAAGATTTCTTGTAACACACATAAGGAAAAATGGTCAGTTAATAAGCTGCTTACTATGTGTGTTCATGTGATACCTCTCGATTCTAGAGTTACGGGTGATCAAGTCCGAGCACAGATCCGAGGGATACCAAACAATTAAATATATAAATGAACATAGAATATAAAAGAATACTAAGAATAAATAAAATAGCAGAAAAGAAAACTAAATAATAAATTCCCCAAATGAATTATCCAAAACCTTTAATCCTCATTACGACTCGGGAATCCATCTAGTGGACCTATAATAATAATTCAACTGAATCAACTGAAAGTAACCATAATCAAAAACTAAAACATAAAGAGAGTCCTACGTAGAACCGGAAGAATGATGTGGACTATCTCTGCTCAGCACGAACACACTCTATATCTGGAATTGACAAGCACCTGAAAAATATAATAGTGGGTCAGGCCTGCGAGCAAGTTCTTTCTACGACAACCCAAAAGAGACCGGAAAAACTATATATCTATAGCTAACTCATACAATAGCTAAGTAATCCGTAATATATATATATATACACACACACACACACACTAAAGGAACCTCATTAGACTATAAGTTTGTCTCAACCTGAATAGTAAGCAACATGCAAACGCACATATAGTGGGCACGAATATCTAGACCTGCCAGGGAAATACTACATTATATCTAGCTACACATTCCTATCAATATACGCCCCCTAATCATGATCCTAAGATTCAAACTCATACCATGGCACCATAATTTAATATATATAATCCACACTAAATTAATCCACTATGTATCATCCAACTTGTTCATTGACCTGACACAAATATAAGTAGGACTTAACATTTTAGTTAATTCGTTCCCTTATATAATAGGTAGGACTTAACTGATAAGTTAATCCATCCCTATAGTGTCATCATCCCATACTGGTGCACTAAATCCACACAATCCAACAATTGATGTAAGAATTTCAGAATTATATCAAAGAATCCAAAGTTAAACATAATAATATTATATCATGCTAACACAAAATAGGAACAACTTATAATTTATCTAAGCTTACTATATCACATATTTTACACATACTGAATCTTAAATAGATTTACATTTTGCTATACAATCACTTAAGCATTCTCCATACCATTCATGCCATACCTTTAATCTTAATTGTATAAAACAAATTAAAGACTAAGTCCATTCATTCCACAAAGAAATTTAAATAGCATGCACTGATATATTAGTTTAAAATTTATTTAAATCATTCCTAGTCCATATTTAATGTTTAGGACTCCTCAAATCCAATATAAAAGTAAAACAGCGCTATTTCCAAGACTTCACCAGGTAAGGCTCGAGCTTTTCCCCAATTGCTCGAGCACCCTGTCCAAGGCTTGAGCATCCTACTTCAGGCTCGAGTTTTTTATCCCAGTTGCTCGAGCCTTCCTTTTCAGGCTTGAGCTTTATAACCAATTACTTGAGCTTTACAACCAATTGCTCGAAACTTTTCATCCCAAGGCTCGAGCTTTGCCCCCAAGGCTCGAGCACTGTAACAGCGGTCCGAACACTATTACGCAAATCAACCTAGAATTTCACTGTGCATTCATTCTTTATTTGTTTCAGGAATCCTAGGCATGTTTGTACGTTCCATCAATATACAGATATGAAAAACTTTATATACAACATGCAACAAGACATAATGTAATCCAATCAGATCATAAATTTATCAATTTATACACAAGAACAACCATAAACAACTAATTTATAAAACCTAGTTCTAGATTCAATTTAAAACATGAATTTTAATTTTTAATAATCCTTTAAACATCCCAAAAACTATACTAGAGATATATAGATTACAGATCTAAGAGAGAAGTGTAGAACAAAGAACTTGTCTGTAGGATTTGATAAAACCCTAACTTCCTTCTTCTTCTTTTTCTTTCTTTCTCTTTCTCTCTCTAAAATATACATGATATAATTCTAGCCCCTTTTTCCAACGCTATGGTTATATATTTATAGGCTATATATTCACCCTATTCCTTTTACCAATCCACATCCAATTAATAAAGAAAATAAAATTAAAAAGACTAAAAAGGTAACTAAAAATATAATTTACATATAATCTATGTATATTATTTTTATCTAAATAAAATAAATACATTAGATTATCTCCAAAGGACTTTCCTTAAATATATATTATTTAATTATATATATATACATATACACTATCTATGAGTATTTATCCGTCCCCATTAAACCCTTTATCCAAATAATCCACGGAACCCAATTGGTTGGCCCATGACTACTATCCATAACTATTAAAAAAATGAAATAAAATAAAATAAAATAAAATGACCATTTAAAACATTTAATTCCTAGCATTAATTTCAAAGAAAATACCCAACATTTAAATAAACAATTACACATCAAAACACCTAACATTTAAGTAAACAAAAACACATAACTAATTAATTCATTTAAACAATTAACAAATAGCCAATAAATCAATTAATGAATTAAAACACAAATAAAATAATTAATAAAATACAGAGACTATCATTTTAAAATTAGGGGTATTACAATTCAATACGAAAAGAAATTGAATAAAGAGAAGCTAGAAAGTGCTCATCTAGCGACTCATGGAAAGGGACATATCAAGAAAAAGAGTGTGCAATTTAAGAAGAAGGGGAATGCGTCAACTAGCAAAGTTAACGATAAGGGTACCATTAAATGCTTCTTCTGCAAAAAGAAAGGGCACATGAAAAAAGAATGTCTTAAGTATAAGGCTTGGCGGCTTAAAAAGGGTAATCTCTTTTCCTTTGTATGTTATAAATCAAATGTAGTTGATACATTTAATGATACTTGGTGGATTGATTTTGGTTCTACAATTCACATTGCCAATATCATGCAGGGTTCAATCAACCTAAGGAGATCGATGAAAAATGAATGCTTTATCTATTCGGGAAACAAGATGAGTTCACATATAGAGGCGGTTGGAACCTACAGACTCACCTTACCATCTAACTTTACATTAGAACATGAAAGAACTTTTTATATTCCAACATTTTCAAAACATTTTCTCCCATTTCTACAAAGGATTCGCTTCATATTATTATGGCATTAGTAACTCATTTTGATTTAGAGTTACATCAAATAAATGTGAAAACGACATTTCTTAATAGCGACTTAAATGAGGAGGTATACATGAAGCAACCTGAAGGTTTTCATTCAGATAAAGGAAAACACTTGGTTTTCAAACTTAAGAAATCCATATATAGGTTGAAACAATACTCATGTCAGTGGTATTACAAATTTCATGATGTTATCTCTTTTTTTGGGTTTAAATAGAACACCGTTGATTAATGTATATACCTTAAGGTTCGTGGGAGTAAGTTCATTTTCTTGATCATACATATGGATGATATTTTGCTTGCCAGTAGCAACTTAGGGTTGCTACAGGAAGTTAAAGAAATTTTTTCTAAAAATTTTGATATGAAAGATATTGATGAAGCATCCTATATTATTGGCATAGAAATTTATAGGGATAGATCCCAAAGGTTGATTGGATTATCTCAAAAGGCCTATATCAATAAAGTTTTAGAGAGATTTCGTATGTTGGGTTGTTCTTCAAGTGTTGCTCCTATTGTCAAGGGTGACAAATTCAGTTTAAATCAGTACCTCAAAAATGATTTGGAAAGGGAATAGATGGAAGTCATTTCTTATGCATCTGCAATAGGATGTCTAATATATGTTCAAGTATGCACTAGACCAGACATTGCATTTACAGTAGGAATGTTAGGCAGATACCAAAGTAATCCAGGGATGGATCGTTGGCGAGTAGTAAAGAAAATGATGTGATGTCTACAAGGGACAAATAATTACATGATGACATACAAAAGATCAGATCTTTTGGAAGTGGTTGGATATTCTGATTCTGTGTTTGGAGGATGCATTGACTCTAGAAAGTCAACATCAGGATATGTATTCCTTTTTGCAGGAGGAGCTATCTCATGGAAAAGCTTAAAACAAAAATCAATCACTTCTTCTACTATGGAGGCAGAGTACGTAGCATGTCATGAGATTGCAGGACATGCCTTATGGTTACGGAATTTTATCACAGATCTTAAAGTTATGGATACCATTGAGAATCTATTATGATAATTCCGCTGCGGTTCGTTTATGTAACAACAATGCAAGTGGGAGTTCAAACAGGTGGATTGACATAAAGTACCTTGTTGTTAAAGAACGAGTTCAAAATCATCAAGTGTTGGTAGATTACATAAGAACAAGGTCAATGGTCGCAGATCCTATGACAAAAGGGTTTACCACCTAAATTGTATAAGGAACATGTATGACATATGAGATTTATTGATATGTCTTATGTTTGATTTACTGAGATGCTTTTAAGTTTGCAATTGCATTTATGCTATGATGATTCTTAGTATTTATTTGTCATTTTTAAGGAACTATACACAAAGTTTATAAATGACAAATTATCCTTTTGGATAATAAAGTAGGACCTCAGAATAGGCTTATGGGAGCTTATTCATAAAGATAGTCCATTGGAACAATAAAGTTGGCCTCCTTAAATAGTTTTTTGAAATAACTATTTATAAAGCACTACCATATAAAGATGTTTATCTAAGAAGGACGGTGATATAATGAAACATGGAAGGTAACACTCATATGTAGAGTGTAATTTCCGCCATGATTTTATACACTGAAATTCTATAGATAAAATTTTAGTTCTCAAACCCATAAGGGAAAGGAGTGTGTTAATATTGGTCAAGTGAGAGAATGTTAGACACGTTTATTCATTAAATGTGATGTGGCCTATACTGCCACACTATATTGATATTCTAACCCACTTAGACTGACACAACATTACTGGGAAGTTACGACTACGTGAATTTTGGGAAGTTATGGTGGTTTAATAACATTACCATTTTGAATCAAAATAAAAGGAAGGCTTTTATAATGGATTGCACTCTCTTCTCTTGATTTTATTCATACAATATCCTACAGAGGTCACATGCCTAACAAGTGCAATTTGTATTGTCTCCATCAAGTATACGCATAAAGACTTGTATAGGCATGAACATCTTGGGATTTCTCACTTTGTTTTGCAGGCACTAACCAATTTGATTTCATGGATGAAGTTAACGCGATGTTCTTTGGGCTTGATAATTTTTCTTACAACAACTTTCTTCCCAAATCTTCAGCCTTACTCCACAAGTTTTCAGCCTTCTAAAAGGAAAAAAGAAACTGTCTTATGCACAAATTAAAAAAGTGCGATTGATCCAAAATAGTGTGACTAGTCCAACATCTCATAACTCCCCAGTTGAAAAAGAGTGACCAATTCAAAATAGTTGGACCACTTCTTCAAAACAACGTTCTTCAAGAATTTGAGCTACAAATCCAACAGTTCTTTCTTAATATTGTAGGTTTATTTTAAGTTATAGGCCTTTCTAATAATTTTTAGGGTAAATTACACTGACCTCCCCTGAGGTTTCGTCAACATACACAGACCTACCCTCTTGTTTGCCAAATTACACGGACCTCCCCTAAAGGTTGTATTTTTGTAACATTGGGTTCCCTTCTGTTAAGGACCGTTAATGGTTAACTCAGTCAACAATGATGTAAGCATTTTTTTTAATCAAAACTTCCAATAGTACCCTTTTCATTATTTTCTTGACCACTGAAAATACATCAATACCCTCCCACCTTTATATTGCATAATAGGTAAATCGATGCAAGTATGACATACACACGTAAAAAAAGTCAAACGACAACTTGCAAATTTTATCTCTTTCCCTAATTTTCTCTCTCATTTCTTAGCTTCACTGTAATAACAAGTGTAATCTCTATTTTTCTCTCTCCTCTTATCTTCTCTTAGCCCTTTTCAACTCTAAACCAATCTCAATTAAATCTGAAACTAAATTAGTTTTACACAACTCTCAATCTATGCCCTATTTTATTTTTTTGCCAATCCAATTATATCCAATCAGTTGTTTCAATTGTATCATAAAAACTAGAGTTTACAAAAAAAAAAAAAAAAAAAAAAAAAAAAAAAAAAAAAAAAAATTGTAATAAGAGAAATTAATTTTTTTTTTTTTTTTTTGTCATGGTGGTTTTGGATTTCAAATATAATAAGAGAAATTAAACATCTTCTATTAATCAAAAGTTGTTAAATCCACTTCCTTCTAAATTCGTAAAAGGAGGGGGAAAACAAAAAAAGAAATTTTTTTTAAAAGAAAAGGAGGTTTAATTTGTGGAATTTTGAGGTTACAATTTTCCATAGAATAGTAATGGCAGAGCTCATAGGATCGCCCGTTGTTAGATGAGCAAGACGGTAGATGTTAGAATTTCAGCACCTTAAAATTGTTGATTATTTGTATATATTGGTTCGTAACTGAGACATTCAAAAGAGTAGTAGTAGTCCACATGATACAAAGAGAACAATTGACAAATAAAATTCCAATTCATAAACAAAATCATTTCCTAACCACCATTTAAAACACATAAATACACCAGTGACAAACCCAAAAAATATCCACCTATCCCAGATATATAATTACTTGTTCCTTATTAGTGAATAACTAAATGTTGCTTCAAAAAAAGGTGTACTGCATGTAAAAAAAAATTCACTGCATGCTATCAATGAACAATATCCCCAACAAAAAAACTACATGCAAGCAAAAAAACACCACAAAAAAAACAAGTTCACTACATGCTATTAAAAAAGAGTCATTGTATGCTCTAAATAACATTCAGATCTTCCAAATTGGGACTCCCTTTCCTCTGTCTCTTCCTCCAAGAAAGACTCTAGAAAATGTACCACTTCCTGTAGCTCCACTTCCACTTGTTTGACCTCTTTCCAGCTATTGTGTGTTGCTTGATTGACCTCTTCTACCAAGAAAGACTCCAGAAAATGTGCCCTTTCCTGCAGCTTCACTTCCATTTGTTTGACCTCTTTCCAGCTGTTGGTGGGTGTTGCTCGATTAACATCTCCCCATCTTTCTAAGCAATGGGTCTGCATTGCTCACATTTGTTTGTGACTAAGTCACAAACAAATTATCAATTAGGAGGAAAAATTTCTTTAAAACAAATTACATTAAAAGTTATAGACATACTCATTTACAAATGAAAATTTTCTTACTTGTGTGATATGAGCAAAATCTTGGCTACCAGAAACAAGTGTTGAATGTTGGGTGCCTCTTCCCCTAACTTGTTCCTATATGTAAACAAAAAACACAGTTATAATTATGTTCAATCTTAGATACCTATTCTTCAACCACCTGTTATTATACTTAGTATAAAAAATTACAAGTCATAATAAAGAAGTTCGAAGCATATAGCATGATATTAATTGCCATTAAAATTACCTGTGTGTTCTTCCCTTTCTTTTTGACAGAAGCTCCTTTACATGTTTTTCTATTGTGGCCAGTATCATTGCAATTGTAGCATGTAATTGGTCGGGACCTCCTTGTCTGACTAATCCCTGGGACAGGTTCATCATGTTCCCTCTTCCTATTTTTTTTAGGTCTACCAGGAAGTCTTTTTAGAATGGGTGCTTCTAGTGTAGCACCATCAATTGGAGTCCACATTTTCTGATCCACTATAGGGTGGATCATTCCCCCATGAGCTTTTAGGTACTCATCATTGCTATAACATGGATTAGTAAAATCTTCAATATTGTACCTTTGGTAACTAATGGCGGAGGTTGCATGCTTACATGGAATTCCTGAAATCTCCCAAGCCCTGCATACACATATCTTTTTATTAAGGTTTACAACATAAGTGATCCCATCATCCACAACTGAATACTCTTCACTCCCAGCAGGTGTCACTAAACAGGTCCTTGCTTCTTCTATCAATTTATTCAATTTCTTTCTAATGTTAGGAGTAGTCACACTACCCTCCCATGAACATCCCTTCTCATATCTTTTATGAATCCTCTCCATCAGTTTAGTCCTTATACCATCAAGCAGGGTTAAAATAAGGTTAGACCTAAGATCATCACCAACCCAGTTGTTGAAAGACTCTGCCATGTTACTAGTTATATGGTCAGACTTCACTCTCAAATCACATGTATGCCTTGCCCATGTGTGAATGGGATTATCATTAACCAACCAATTATATGCATCCTCTGATAGTCCCCTCAAATGTGTCAAAGCTTCATTAAAATCTAATTCATTGTAGGCTCTGGCTGCCTTCCAGAAATACTTTCTCACTAACATGGAAGGATATTTTTTCTTTAAATTGCTAAACAAGTGTCTACAGCAAAATCTATGTCTTGAACTAGGAAAAATATTAGAGATAGCAGATATCAGGCCCAACAATACAGAAATAAAGTACATTAATTAATGTATAGCATTATTTGTAAAATTAAGTAAATTAATGTGTAGGATTAATGTATAAGCTAATTAATATTTGCCTTTTGCATATCAGACATGAAAGTCCAAGGACAATCTTCACTTTCCTGTCTAATAATGTTATGGAGCTGTAGTAGAAAAAATTCCCAGCTGAACTTTATTTCATTTTCCACCATAGCATATGCAATTGGGAATAAGCCATTATTCCCATCAAGAGCAATTGCAGACAATAAAACACCGCCAAATGGACTCTTCAAGTGGCACCCATCTAGAGCAATGAAAGGCCTACAGCCTTCGAGGAACCCAGATTTCATAGCATCAAATGAAATAAAAATTCTTTTAAACCTAAACGGTTCACCAACTTCTGGATTGTTACGTAGAACTGTCACCAAACTTCCAGGATTTGACTTCCTAATTTCATTTGCATACATTTATAGCTTTGTGTATGAATCAGCATAATTACCTTCAATCTCCTCAAGTGACCTTCTCTTGGCTCTGTATAGTTGCATTTTATTCTTAGGCACAACCCCATAATTATCTTTCAAAGCTCCTTTTAATGCCTTCAATGACATTTCAGGACTATCTTTGAATTTATGCCCCAACTTTTTGGAAATCCATGTCGAATTTGTATTTTTATTTGTACTGATTCTCACACATGTGTGGTGATCTTTGTATGACTTTATCATGTAAGTGACCTTGTCAGGAAGTGGGGATGCATAGATCCTCCAAGGGTAACCTGGTGTCGCACATATACTAGTGCATCTAGTTTTCTCATTCTTGACCCTAAGAAGTGGAAAACCCTCCTGAATAACATAATCTCTCAAAATCTCTCTATAATGGTCCACATTATTAAACAAATGCCCTTGTTTCAACTTAAATTTTCTACCTTCCTCTCTATGAAATGGCACACCAAACACAACTTGGTCAAGCCTCTTACCTTTTGGCCTTCTCTTTTTTCTCCTACCTTCCTTATCTTTATTCAATTCAATCACTTCTACACTTGAATCTGAAACAACACCATCATCATCAAACTCATAGTTGGATAAACCATCATCTAAATTCATGTTCGCAACCACAATAGAAGAGTCATCAACATTTCCATCACTATCACTATTCCAAGTTGAACTATCACTATCACTACGATTTTCTTCAGCATTCCAATCCTCATCCTCAGTACTGAACCCATATATGTCATCATATTCTTCATCTTCTCCTTTATCATTCTCCTGACCCACATTCTCATTTAACTCCTCATCTTCCCCTTCATCATTCTCCCCACCCATGTTATCATTAACTCCCTCTTTTTCACCATATTCTTCGCCCATATTTTGTTCAACAGGAGACTGAAGCCAATGCATAGAAGCTATGTCTAAATTTTCAACTGCAGTAAGTGCTGGAGTTGGTGGCATGTCTAAATTTTTAACTTTTTTAAATTCTACATATAAAATTATATCACCAACACCACTATAGAAATCAAACATATCTAACAAGTCCTTGTCCCTTTCAACCAACAACCTATCAGTAGACCCTGGTATGTCATATCAAATTTGTAATTTAAACTCATACTCAGGTAGGACCCCCAATTTTTATGCAGCAGACATAATATCCTCCTCCAAGTCAAACGTGTTGTATCTATCTGGGTCAACATTGCATAACCAAGTGACTTTATCTAACAAGTGGACTCTAAGGTCATGTAGGTCAGACATAATTCTGAAAATAACAAACACCAAAGGGATTAAAATATAAAAACATGATTAACCATACAAATTCATCATTAACATGGATTATAAATGAGCCTACAAAATGGATTACTAAAATACAGACAAATAATATAAAAATATTATTTAACATTGCTATAACATGATTAAATCAACAAAATGATTAATTTATACAAACTCCGATCCTACAACATGGATTAAAATATACAAACACCTATAACATGGATTAAAATACAGCAAGCATGCAAGGGTTACGATAACATAATACTTAATAGATTTTCTTAGATGCACTAACAGTACTGACAGACACTAACACGTATATATACACACACACAAAAACCTGTAAATATGCAGACATAGATACAATACACAAAGTGCAACCAGAAGGAAACAAAAGTTCTTACTTAAACTCTTAAACCCATGATACGAACCCAAAAAGTGCTACAAGAAAATTTAAACCTCAAGATGAACCCTAAAAACCTAATCTCAAACTCTCAATACAACCCTAAAAACCCAAACTCAAACTCTTAACCCTCGATACGAACCCTAACTAAAACCCTCGAAATGGAGAGAAGACAAGAGAATGTTTAAGCTTCTAGAAAGTAGAAACCTATGAGTTTAATATTTACTTGAGATGGTTTTGGTTTTGGCTACCAAAAACCCTAAACCTTCCCCTAACAGGTACGAATAGATGGTGAAAAGAGAAGAGATGGTGAAAAAAGAAGCAATCAACAAGTTTAATGGTAGGTGAAATATTATATATATAGATATATATATATATATATATATATATATATATATATATTTGACTTGAAAAGTAATCGTAAATATAGATGGGCATTTTGGTCTTTGAAATTTTGAAAAAAAAAAAAAAATATATATATATATATATATATATATATATATATATATATATAATAAGGACAGAAATGTAATTACACAATAATAGTTAACGCCATCCAATCTAAAGTTCTGATAGGGGAGGTCCGTGTAATTTGGCAAATAAGAGGGGAAGTCTGTGTATATTGACGAAACCTCAGGGGAGGTCAGTGTAATTTACCTTAATTTTTATTTATATTATTTACATTTTGGTCATTGCCACCATCATTATAAATTTGAGAATTCACAAATAATATTCAAGAATTGACAAAATTAAATTTATGGATTCGAGAAAAAATTGTTATTAAAATATTAATGTGGCGGGAAGAGTATGAACAACATCCCATTAGAAGGATCGTGAGACTAAAACTCTAGGAATTCATGAAAAAATTGTTATTAAAATATGAACAATACTTGGCTACTCACCGATGGGTAGTCCATTCCTACTGACCGCTAACATTGTCAAATCATAAATGCATACATAGGCTGTAATTATAAAATCAGAAAAAGATAAATAAGAAAATCAAATGAATGATGCAAATTTATTCTATAAAAAATTTATTGTTCTTATTTATCACTTTTCAAATTTTATAAACATAGTTTATGTACATTTATGATTGGATCACGTCATCTATCAATAGAGATGGACTACTCACCAGTGAGTAACCACGTATTTTTCTTAAAATATTAATTTGGCGGGAAGTAACATTAAGGATTGTGAGACTTGAGCATTTTTGAGCTTGGGACATTTGATCACCTCCCATGATATTAATTTAATATGGTCGGCAATATCAATATAATAAAATAAAATAAAAATTAATTATTGGCTCGTTCTTGATAGCTCTTTAGTTGGTGTCTCGCTCAAAGGGCCACACCTGTTTCCACATAATGGCACCACTTGCTACTCTCATAACTTCCTTCCAAAATTGCCCTTGGCTAGCTATTCTTCTAGAATTGCTTAGGTTTACATCATGATATATATATATATGTATGTATATATATATACAAAATATTATAATGCGCGCATATATATATATATGTATATATATATGTATGTATGTATATTCTTTTTTCAAGTATGAAAACTAGTGATTATATTCAGGGACAGAGTGAGAAAATTGTGTGAGGGGAGTGATAATGTAATTTTTTTAATAATTTTAGTAAGGGCCATAATGTAATTTTATAAGTATATATATTAAAAAATGTAAATTAACAAGATATATTACTAAAAAAAAAAAATTCAAATGGCTCCGTCCTTGGTTATATTTGTACCACCTTTTTTAACTAAAGATAAGAAGAAAAAAAATGGAAAATATTTATGCTTAGCTCATAGAAAATTTGGGTAATGCTCTATTTTATTATCAATTCATTTATATAATTATTTCTTAATCTTTAATTTTAAAAGCTAGCCAATGCAGTTGATTTTATTCAAGGAGGCGTTGGATTTATTTGCTTTCTAGTACGTTGAATAACTTTCAAACAATTGAATGATGTTTTATGAATTGACGGCTTAATATACAATTAAAGTACAAGGAGCACGATGATATGACCGCGACCCTAGCTCTATCCTGAAAGTTAAAAGTCTTCAATATTTATCATAATTCAAATCATTTATGGCGTAAACAATTTTTTTTTTTTTGTTAATATAAAACAAAACAATATTGTAAAATGTTTTAAATAGTAATCGAAGCATATTTAATCACGTTTATTTGTTGTAAGATTTTGAAAACAAAAATATGAAAGCATGTTCGGTAAAAAAATGTTATAAGTTTAAAAAATATATTCTGTAATGTTTAGTTTTAAAAAGTTATTTAAAAGTTTATAAAAAATTTTATTTTTATTTCTATATTTTACTGTTCCTCGTTATAATATTGTTTTACAGTGTTGAAACATGTAACCTACTAAACATAAAAACACCAAAAATAAAATGCATACAAAAAAGACCCATATGTATTGACGAGTGGTAAAGGAGTAATTTGATATATATGTACAAAATTTAATTAGTTTCTTTTAAATTTCAAATTAAAAATAATAAGACGAAATTTGAATTAAATGTTAAGAATGTATTATTTTAGCTCAAAGTTAAATATAAAAAATATGTTAGAGGAATATGAGCAATTTATATATATAGGTGTGGATTGGATGAAGATGATTATATACCCATAAAACTTCATTTATGAGCAATTTCTAGTAGAGTCGTTTTATTTTGTTGAGAAATACTATTTTGTTATCTCTCTGCGCGTGTGTGAGAGAGCTAGATAATCGAAAAATGAACTATGAATGAGGATGATAGATTATAATTATATCAACAAGTACAATATGGAAATGGAGATAAAATTGTGATATACAGTATAAAATTAAAATTTTCTATATTTCTTTTATAAAAAATGGATAAAATTTATTTTCTTTGTAATGAATGTTGTGCATTGAATGTGTTTTTAACTACCGTGTGAAGCAATTTTTCAGGTCCAAATTAAGCTTAATTATGTAGTGTTACATGAATACTTATCTCACTTGTCTGTTTATAAGAAAGCTAATGTTGTCCAAATTATTTTTTGGGCTGTGTAATGGAATTTAGAAACCAAAATATATTTTCTCAGCAAAAACTGAACTGAAAATGTTTAAATGGATAATAATTAGTGGTTGTTGCACTACTATCTCTTCAACGTACGGCTGTCTTGAAAAGACCCCTAAATTGCGCCAACGTCTTCATTTAATTAAAAGAAAGTTGCTTTCAAGAGAGTGGTTGCATAATTAGTTCATTCACTCACTGCAGGCTCGAATGAAGGGTTTGTGTGTTCTGATAGTAAAAAATATTTCTCTCCTCTCTCACATAATCCCTCTATTATTAAGCATCTCCAGTGAGGTCTCTAAAACTCATTTTCATGATTATGCATTCAATATTTGGTGAGAGAGAGGGGTCCAATGGCCTCGCGGAAAGTAGGACCCAAACGGACAATCTTGGAAAGCCTTTAGGAATTTAAAGAGGATGGCAATGTGTGGCACTGTTACCCGAATGGTAAAGAATGAGATCTTAAATGCCCCTCGTGGAGTTGCACCAGATAAATTTTTTTTTTTTTTTTTTTTTCAAGGTCCAAAATATGATTTTGGGCACCAGTCATAAGAGCGTGTGTTTGCACATAAAAAAATCCAAAAAGTGTTTTTTAATGTTTTTCTTTCTTGCACTTGACTGAAATAAGAGCCATTAGGTACTGTTTGAAAGACTTATTCTGCCTTACTGAATTCAAAAGCGAATTGTAAGTGTTTTGATTCTGGTGAATTAACACGGCAATAGGGTCATCTGATGAGGAGGATCACAAAGAAGAGGAAGGATTAGAGTTTTGGCAAAGGAAATGATCATAATGACGAAACCATTAGAATTTTGAGTTTGAGATAGATAAAAAATAATATTTTACTATAATGAAAGAGATGAATGTAGTAATGATTCTTACATAAACAAATGAGTGTTTCTATAAGATGAAAAATATATCCATAAGAAATATAGCCGTTGAAGAAAAGGAAAAAAATTTAAAAATTATTAAAATATTACGGAGTATTATTTTTGGAGAACAAAAGCATAAAATACTTAAAATTTGGAGAGTCTAATATTCTGATGTGATTTTAAAATATGTTGACATGACTTTTCAAAATGATAATGTGACAAATTTAAAGGTTCAAAATTTAAATAGGCCATTGGAGATTATCTTCGAACCATTTTGTAACAACTAAAGCAACTCA
Organism: Cornus florida; assembly: GCF_030987335.1. Classification (NCBI taxonomy): domain Eukaryota; kingdom Viridiplantae; phylum Streptophyta; class Magnoliopsida; order Cornales; family Cornaceae; genus Cornus; species Cornus florida. The sequence goes on along the minus strand of NW_026775574.1, from coordinate 49,954,989 downwards.
AGTAAAAGCTTGTTCGGGAATGTTGTTGAATCACTTTAAAATTTTGCTATTTTTTTTTTTATAAACTCAATAATTTTTGTGAACTCATCGATCGAAGGCTCGAAGAATAAGGTGATACCATCAAAAAAGTCAAACTAGTAATTAGGGTGCCACGGAAGATAGCTCTAGGTTGAGGCCAGCCCAGCTCTAGTCCCTTGGGCCAGATCCTCGCGTATCAATTCGAGGCTTAGCCAACCCAACCAAACATTAATTCAAGTGGTATCCTCCCATACCGGGTGTGTGGGCACGATGGTGAGTGTGTACCTACTAAATAAAGAATATATATATATATATATATACACACACATTCTGTATATATACATTTATAATCAGCTTCAATTATGAGCAATTTCTTATGAACCTGATTATAAATGGACGGTGTGATGATAGATCACGTATCAACAAGTATAATGTGGTAATGGAGATTCTCCTCTTGTAATTAGGTTGCAGTTAGGGAACATTGTACGGCAGTAATTCACGTCTGCAAGTTATAAAAATGTCGTGTTGATTTAAATTATTTTATTAAATAACTCAATTCGAACACAATTCGTTTAATAATCATTTTAGCAATTCTCGACACTAACCCAATTTGTTCATTAAACGAATTACACGTGACCTATTAATTAAAACAAAAATATATATTAGTTAATTATTAATAATACTCACTCAAACTATAAATATTAGGAAGATATAAGTTTCAATCCAACTAAATTATTAAATAGTCTCTCGTCTACAAAAGTATAAGATATTAGTTTAGATAATTATTTTGGAACTTAAATATAAATTTGTTTATGATATGTAGCGTTAAACTGGTATCATGGATGACTCAATATAACTTGAAGCCTTAGGCGAAAAATATAAAAGTGGCCTTTTAATATTTAATATATATATAGTCAATTCAATTAATCTTTTTTGTCACATAATTGATCTTAGAGTTATACAACTTATATTTGATATATATATATATATATATGAGAAAAAATATGTCAGAAATAAGAAGTAAAAAAAAAAAAAAAACAAAGATAAAAGTTATTAAAATAAGAATATGGAAAGTTTTACAAATTTTGGAGAAAAGAGAAACGTGAATGAAAAGTTAAGAGCATCTTCAAACGTTATGTATATATATTTGTGTAAATTTGATGTGTTAGAGTCGATTTACACAAAATTTTGTATTACTTATTTTTAGTTATTTTATACTTTTTGTATAATAAAAATATCCCCCAATAACAACAAACTATGTGTCATACCCAAGGCCCTACATAATTTTACAAACCTACTTGATTCATTTTACTTTTTAGCGATTAAACATCATGTCCCAATTCTCCTCAATTAGAAAAAAAAATAATAATTCCCCCCTATATTCCCGCCAATAGCAAATCTTTTTCGCCGCCACCGGAATAATAAAATAAGATTCAAGTATATAGAAACTACATAAACAAAAAATATACAACAACAATTGTGATTGAATTGACTAATCACCAAAAAAGAAAAGAAAAAAAATTAGTATAATTGTATCAAACAACAATTATATAAAATCGTGATTAAAATATATATCTAATATTTGACTAGTACATATTTATCTTATTAAAATATAATGTAAAAGGATAAAAAATCTAAAAACACCCCTAGAATGTATGGCGATGATTGTAGAAGGTAAGATCAAATGAAAGTGATGAATCAAACTATTTTTATTAAAAAAAGAAAAAGAAAAGAAGGTATTCTTACTTTGCCGCCAGTTGCAGATGCTATGGTGCTCTAAAAGTGGGAAACAAAGAGGCGTAATGAAAATGAGAGAGAAGAAAGAGAACGGCTAGTAAGAAAGGAGGAGGAGAGAGAAAATATGTTTACGTGGCGGTGTAAAAGGTTGTGTAAAAGGGTTGTGTAAAATACACAACCCTTTTTATACATTGATGATATGACAGTATATCTTACAGACTGCTGAAAATGAAAAAATATTACAAATCATATGTGGCAGTATATATTTTACACAAAGTGATTTTTTAACATACCGCTGGATATGTTCTAAGAGAAAGAAAAAAAAGAAGTTAGATAAAGATATAAATCTTTTAGCCCTTCTTAAATCTTATTGGTTATGGTTTAATAGTCAATACAAATAAAAATTTTAAGGAGATTATAATATAAGGAAATAAAAAAATTTGGGACTTTTTTATTGAGCAGAATTTAATAATAAGAAGGAAAGGAAATAACATTTTTAGGAAGGTTAAAATATAAATAAATAAAATTTTTTGAAAGTTATAATATAGTAAAATATAAATTTTGGGGTCTTTATATTGGCTAGAATGATAATAGGAAGGAAATAAAAATTTTAAGAATGATATAATATGAAGAAGAAAAAAAAATTGAGGCTTTCTTATGGGGGTTTAGGCAACCGCCTAAGTCTCTTAAGGGTACAGCGGCCCCTGACTGGTATAAACGGATTATGCGGGTTGAACGATCTCAACCCAAACACGACACGATTAACTAAACGAGTTAATTTTGTGTAAGTCGTTTATGACTCGAACCCTTTTGATGTCAATTCAAACATGTTTAACTCGTATCGTGTTCGAGTTGTGTCAAATTTTGTCACCCATAAGAAACAAAATATATATATATATTTTTTTCACGGCAAGAATATTAAATTAGAAATTAGTTAGCTGTGAAGGCTCAAAGTCGAGCTCCTAGGACAACGAAAAGCAACTCAACCGCTGAAGTATGAATGGGTTTGCGAAAAAGAATGGTTCAAGTATTAAGAAACAGAGTATTCAAATTATTCAGAATATAAATTACGTTGTTTTCAACATTTACTAGTGCAGTCAAGGAATAAATAAATGAGAAACGATTTTAGAATTCAAAACTTCCATCTAAAGAAATGGATAAAAATTATGATATATAAAATTAAAATTTTCTATATTTCTTTTCAAAATATTATATAAAAATTATTATCCATGTAATGCTTTCTTTTTTCTCTTGTCTCTCTCTCTCACTCTCTCTTATCTTAAAACAAATAAATAAAATTACAACTCAACTTGAAAGCGGAATGTTGTCCATTGAATGTTTTTTTAACTACTGTGTGAAGCAATTTTGTAGTCCAAATTAAGCTTAATTATGTAATAATAGATAATTAGTTAGTTGAATCTCATTTGTCTGTTTATAATACAGGTAATGTTGTCCAAATAATATTGGGTCAAGTGCATAAAATACTCCTGAAGTATGTTTAAAGTACATATCACACCCTTTACGTGCAAAAACATCCCTAAAGTTTTAATTTGGTACAAATATATAGGTCCCTTTAACAAATTAAAACCCTAAGTTAACTAAATTACTCTTATTGAATTATTTTATAAAATATATGAAAATAAATAATTTTGTCAAATAATTGAAAAGGACACTATTTGAAGATGCCCCTCTCGTACAAAAAATACTCCTAAAGTTTTAATTTAATGCAAATAGAACCCTCTGATAAATTTAAACCCTAAATTGACTATATTACCCTTACTGAACCATTTTATAAAATATGTAAAAATAAATAATTTTAAAAAATTATTGAAAATAATACCATTGGAGTACGTCGCAATGGACAAGTAAAGATAAAAATGTAAAATAAAAATAAAAATATAAAAGAAAAGTAAAGATAAAAATAAAAAATAAAGTGCAAATTAAAGAAAACAAAATTTTCCAAACTCCGAAAACCAGTTGCACTAATATTGGGATTTTTTTTATATATATTTTTTAACAGTGTTGGTACGAAAAAAAAAATAAAGAAGAAAAAAAATTTAGTAGAAAAGAGTAAACTGAAATCCCAAAAAATTCAAATCTTTATTCTATAAATTCTCAAAGTTAAAAAAAATATATATATTTAGAGATATATATAGAGAAAAAAGTTTCAATATAATGTGCACATAATACCCCTATACTATGAGATTAGTAACATATATACCCCCTTAGGTATTTTAGGAAGAGTAAAAGGGCAAAACGGATATTACAACACTAATTTATGTCAGATAGTGTATTTTTGCACAATGTGAAAAGATTAAGGGTATTTTTTATATATTTTTTAAAATAGAGAATAAAAATACTATGCAAAATATATTTTAAGAGTGTTTTCTGCACTTATTCCTAAATTGAGGTGTGTAATGGAATTTAGAAACCAAAATATATTTTCTTAACAAATTGAAATGAAAATTTCTGAATAGATAATATAAGTTGTTGTTGCACTACCATCTCTTCAACGTCTTCCTTGAAAAGACCCCTAAATTGGGCCAACGTCTTCATTTACTTAAATGAAGGTTGCTTTCAAGAGAGTGGTTGCTTAATTAGTTCATTCACTCACTCCAGACTCGAATGAAGGCTTTGTATGTTTTGATACTAAAAAGTTTTCTCCCTCTCACATAATCCCTCTGTCACTCTACATTCTCTCTCCCTAAGAGAGAGGGGTCCCATGGCCTTGCGGAAATTAAAGGGCCCAAACGGGACAATCTTGGAAGGCTTCTAGAAATTTAAAGCGGATTGCAGGGTGTGACAGTATTATTCGAGTGATAAATGATTAAGTTTTAAGTGTCTCTCGTGAACTCACAATAGACACGTAACAGTCCAAAATTTGAATTTGGCCAGCAGTTATAAGGGCGCACATAATAAAACCCAAAAACTGCTTTTTATGTTTTTCTTTCATTGAAATAATAGCCATTAGGTATTATTTGAAATATTTTTATTAGATGAGCAAATGAGTGTTTATATAAAATAAAAAATATATACATTAGAAACATAGTCATTGAGAAAAAGAAAAAAAATAAAAAATTTAAAAATTATTAAAATATTAGAGAGTATTATTTTTGTTGAGCAAAAGTACACCATTGTAGTGCCTTTGCTACCTAAAATTTGGAAAGTCTAAAATTTTGATATCACATTGAAAACATTGACATGACTTTTCAAAATGATGACGTGATAATTAAATCTGGAGACTCAAAATTTAGAGAGTTGATTGAAAATGCTCTTAGACCGGAGTTCATAAAAGATGCTCTAGCTTAGAGTTATTTTGTAACAACTAAAGCAACTCAAGTAAAAGCTTGTTCGGGAATGTTGTTGAATCACTTTAAAATTTTGCTTTTTGTTACCTATTAAAACAGAAAAAGGATATTATTATTATTATTATTTTGATAAACTCAAATATTTTTGTGATTGAGAAAACAATATTTTTGTGAACTCATCCATCGAAGTCTCGAAAAATAAGGTGACGCCATGAAAAAAGTCAAACTAGTAATTAGGGTGCCACGGAAGATAGCTCAAGGTTGAGGCCAGCCCAGCTCAAGTCCCTTGGGCCAGACCCTCGCCTATCAATTCGAGGCTTAGCCAACCCAGCCAAACATTAATTCAAGTGGCATCCTCTCATACCTGGTGTGTGGGCACGATGGTGAGTGTGTACCTACTTATATATATATATATATATATATATATAGGTTTATGGCAAATAATCTCCTTGATCGATTCATGTTCGAGCAAGATGGTCCTCTAATCTATTATTTTGACAATTAACACCTTACATTATTATCTTATGATATTGTTCGTTTTGGCTCAAAACCGCACGATTTTATTCTTGTACTTTTTATCCCAAAATATCGTATATCAATTAGAAATAACACCACCACATATAAACACTTTCCCGGCGATGTGGGATTGTGCATCAGTATCTCACCCATGTCTTGCACCCGACTATAAGGTCGTCACGTACAATCACTCCCCATTGGGCTCAACGTCCTTGTTGGCCACACTTTCGGCTGGGTCAAGCTCTGATATCATTTATAACAACCCACTTCACCGCATGATATGATATTGTTCGCTTTAAATCCGAGCCCATACGATTTTATTTTTGAACTATATATATATATATATATATATTGCAAACAATCTCCTTTGATCTATTCATTTTCGAAGAAGATGGTCCTCTAAACTATTATTTTGACAATTAACACCTTAGACTATCCTGCTTGTTACAAAAGCACCCCACCGTCAATCTATCTATCCATATGTATATATATTTGCACCTATTTGTAAAGGTCTCAGAGGAATTTTTACCATGAACCCCCTTTAAGTTGCTTTTCTATCCGTTGGGTGGGAAATGGCTTTTTCTTTAGTTATCTTTTCTCACGGAGTGTGACTGACTTCTTCTTTAGTAGCATAGTTGGCCTTCAAAGTGTTTTTGGAACTTCAATTCATTGTAATATCCTACATTTTGTAATAAAATTCAAGCTTATATATATATATATACTTACATTTTTTTTTTTTAACCCTGACAATAAGAAAAACAGGCATACGACATCTACAAAAAGCACCATAAATGGTCGTACAAGGACAAACAAATCATGAAACAATAGAATAAAATGAAAGACCGAACTCCAGATTTGCTGAGAAATAATGCACCAGCAGAAACCACCAAGGGAGAAAGTAACAACGAGAGTGACTCATAGGTCAGCCTATCGTCAAGGCAACTGCTACAAGGTTGCATCCACAAGGCGCCATTGACGGGAAAGAAACCCCCAAACCCCGCACAAGAGACATGGACAACAAAACCCACACAGAGACAGGGACCACAAGACCTGACATAGATCGGAGATATAGCCAGAAAACAAAAAGAAGACCTACCCCGTCAAGGCAGAAACAAGCCTAAGAGGAGTAGATTTACCAAAAAAAAAAAAAAAACAGAGATAAAAACTCACCTACCGAGCAACTATGTACAACATGCTGAGTTATTTACGCAGTAAGAGGTGAGGATTGGCACCTCCCCACCCCCACGGGAGGGGGTGGGGAGCAAAACAGACTGAGAGAACCGCCGGGGGCGGGGGGGGGGGGGGGGGGGTTGTTTATATGTGTACTTACACATAACACGTGTGTGTATTATAATTTAACATATCACTACAAATTAATACTAATAATTTTATTCAAGCTACAAGCCATATGAATGAGATATAGGTATTGGCACTAACAAGGTGCTCCAATCAACATTTATTTACTATTAAAGAAGGCATCAATGCGAATAATTAATAAAGCAGCACTTATAAGGTTAATAAGTAAAAAAAAAAAAATAATTAATTAATTAAAAAAATTAATTATTACTTAGCAAGCTTTATTGATATTACTATTTAAATTTGTGTTTTAGCCATCGCCAAAAATAATAATAAAGTACATCCATTATATCAAAATAGAAAGTTAAGTTCAAATACAAAGAGTCCATGACCCAAAAAAAAAAAAAAAAAAACAAAAAAACAAAAACCAGAAAACACAAAAATAAAAAACAAAAACAAAAAATTCTGTCTCAACCCAACTTGCAGAATTTATTTTTACATGTGCGCTGTTATAAGTTAGTTAAGGGTAGATAGCAAAGTGACATTTAATTAAAAACACCTAGCTGCATATTTAGGTTGCTTCCACTTTAGTATATCTAAAGACTATTATCATTTTGGCTAGCCTTTTTAGCCCTCCGGTTTTAAAAATATTTTTCTATAATTTCTTTATGCTTAATTCTGTAGAAAGGGGAAAAAAAAAAAAAAAAAAATCTTAACCTCTTTTTATTCGATTGAATAGAAGAGAAGAACTTAAGTTTAAATTATTTTTGCTGTTATACCATTATTATCTATAATTTTATAATTTATGAAATATTGTAATTTAAAATAGTTATAATAACCTTACTTTATCTCCCTCACAGTGATGAAAATATGTGAATAATAAAGAATGACCCATCAATTATTATCCTTTTATTTCCTTGTCACGACTTTTAGCTTAAATTTGTCTTCCTTGCTATCAAACCATGAAGGAAGCATTAATTAATAGTGATAGCGAAGCATTAATTAATGGTGATAAAGGAATAGGAGGATTTCTAGAAAAAAAAAAATAGTAAATACGTGTGAACACTATTTCCTTTAATTAATTAGGTTAATAGTGTGAACACTATTTTATTTAATTAATTAGGTTAGAGGGATGGATGGCATTTCTAGAACCAAAGAATAGTAGTGAATACGTGTGGAAATGTAATAAGAGTGTGACTCGTGTGAACCTCGCACGTGTTACGTGTGAACCAAGAAAAGAAATATCCCCCGACTCATTGAAATGAAATTGATGCGTGCCTCTCAAAGGTCCCCATTTCTCCAACACCAACACTGGCGGGTACGCTTTCTTTACCCAATTCAATCCCTTTTCCTTTTTCCTTTTCCTTTTCTAAGCGCGTAATTACTCTCTCTCTCTATACATATATAATATATATATATATCTATTGATTTATATATTCTATTGAGATTATATATATATATAAGTATAGGTACCATGTATCTTTCGTTTTCCAAGCATCCACAGATTCACTGGACTCTGGAGGCTAGCTATTTCCTCAACCACTTGCATCTATATATCCTCAAACTAACCCCACACTTTTGGCCATTTTAACCAAACACACACACACATACAAATACTCTCTCTCTCTCTCTCTCTCTCAAAACCCGAAGCCACAGGATCACCACTTTCTTTCTCTCTCTCTCTCTCTAAATTGCACAACAGAGCTGCGAGTGTCCTTTACGACTTGCATACCTCCAAATGCAGTCGAGTTCAGTTCTATCGCTCTCACCCAGCTTCAATAGCTATTCCTCGTGCAATTTGGCCGAGATTGCTGCCAGAGTTGTTGAAGAATTCAGAGCTGAATCGGAGTCAGCAGAGATTGATGATGATGTGTTTGGCTTCAAAAACGAAGAATCGTTTGAGGATAAGCAACCAATCATTATTCAAGACGAAGAAGTGGAGAAGAAGAAGAACGAAGAAGACGACAACGATGAGTTTGAGTTCGCTTTTGTTTGCAGAGAGCCTAATTCGTCTCCGATTTCGGCCGACGATATCTTCTACAACGGTCAGATCCGACCTGTTTTCCCGATCTTCAACAGAGATTTGCTGTTAGGTCATGCCGGAAATGAAAACTCTGTTCCTCCTAAGCCTCCTCGGCTTCCTCTCAGGAAGCTTTTCATCCAAGAGCGTGAGACTCCGTCGTGTTCGTCGTCGGAATCCGACGAGCTGGACCGGATTCCGCCGGGAACGTACTGCGTCTGGAAGCCGAAGGCGGCGGGGGCGGAGTCGCCGGGAAAATGCAAGAAAAGCAACTCGACGGGATCATCGAAGCGGTGGAAATTCCGAGACCTCCTTCACCGGAGCAACAGCGAAGGCAAGGACACCTTCGTCTTTCTGACTCCGTCGAATTCGAATGGAAAGAAGAGAGGCGAGAAGGTTGAGAAATTGACGGAGGCGGCATTGAAATTGGCCGGAGAACTGAAGGCGAATGGAGTTGCCGCCGACGGCGGTGTGTCGCCGGCGGTGCACTACGCGAGGAACAGAACGTTGAAGGACGGAGATCGACGGCGGTCGTTCCTTCCGTACAGGCAAGATATAATAGGGTTCTTTGCTAACGTGAACGGATTGAGCAGGAATATCCATCCCTTCTAAGACACTTGATTTAAATTTCTGATTGGGTATATGTTTTTTTGGGTTAGGGTTTTAATTAATATATGTATGAGTTACGATGCGTTTGATAGTGTTGTTTGTTATTACTTCTGTAAATATTACTAGTATTTGGAACAATTTGCATATTTTGGTGAAATGAAACTGCTTACTTTAGAAGGAAATATATAGTAGTGTGTGTGTATATCTATATATATATATATATAGATATTATTTGAGGTATGTGAAGGATATGGTTGTGTAGCTCCAAAGTTATTTGGAACTTACATCTTGGATAATTTTTAGTTGGGTGCTCAGTGCATCATATCGGATTTATTCGAATCTTATGTATACAATTATCACATTTACATGCAATGCTTACTTACGGAATGGATGAGACGACACACAAACTATTCTTAACACATGAAAATGGAATCTGTGGTGGGTTCCACAGCTGCTTTACCAGGAATTGGACCGACGGAGTACGGCAATACAAAGGCGATAGAGGACAACTCTTCAAATCAATGCCGAGGTGAATGCATTTTGATACCAATGTGAACTTAATTCTTATTGATTTTGCCTTCCCAATATATATATATAATATTCCAACTGTGTAGGTGAATGAGGGTGTAATTTTTATTAAATTTTCGAATACTATTAACCTAATTACGAATTCTAAGTCATTGTTGTTATTAAAGGGTTTAGAATTATACTTTTTATTGAATAAATGAATATAAATAGATTTATTCATAAAATAAACTAAAATTCCGTATTAATATGTGAGAATTAAAAAAACATAATAAATAAATAAAATTTTAAAATTAAAATAAATGAAAAATATAACACAAGCAAAAATTACCAAGAAAATTATGAATCATAACATGTAAAACATATCACAAAAAGTTCCATTTATAAGTGAGCATTAAAAAGACTGAAGAACAAGAACATGAAAAAAATATACTTTAAAAGTGCTTCCAGAGAAGTTTATTTGTCAAAGATTGATAAATTATTTACATTATGGGTTTTCATATTAGTTGATTATATAGTATTTAATGTTTCCGTGTACTAAAGAATTATAAGGCTTATATCTGTAAATTGATATACAAACTAATTAAAATGTTTATTTATTTATTTTTTATTTTATTATTTATTTATTTATTTATTTTTATCAAAGATAAACACAAACCAAACGGCACCTACAAGACACAAAGCAAACTAAACACAAACCACAGCACCAAACCAACAAGGTGAAGTGAAGCGAAGGAAAACAACTTTTCTAAGATTCATTTGGTTTGCATGAAAATTTTAAAAAAAGTTATGGAAAGTCTGATTTCATAATTTGGATAATATGAATGAATAATACAATACTACAATGAGGGTTTATATAGGATATGTCGCATGAGTAGGTGAGTGAAGAACAAGTAAATCCTATACTATACATGGTAATGATGGGTAGGTGAAGATGGCTACTGAATACAAAAACTAACCCAAGCATAAAATATAATCCAACAGCTCCTCTCAAAGTCAAAGAAGGTTATATGAAGCCATCCTGGCTTTGGAGATAAGATCGCGAAAGCGGCCTGGCGGAAACAATTTGGTGAAAATATCTACGATCTCATCATGAGAAGTAATGAACCACAACTGTAAAGTCTTTTGAAAAAGGTGATGACGAACAAGATGATTGTGATGATCGTGTCATCTTTTTTTTTTTTTTTTTTTTTTTTTTTTTTTTTTTCAAGTTAATTTTTTTTATTTATTAATATTATTTATTATTTTATTTCATCTTTGGGTTTTGTGGGCCCAAGACAAGATCAAGTGTTCGGGAATGGGTCCCGACACTTCATTCATTCATCATTATATATTCTACCCTCGTGACATTACAGAATTGCATAGCACTTGTTCATTTTAATTTATATTTTGTGGGGGTATTTATGCGATTATGTTGTGGGGACATTTTCATTTTTTAGTGTCTTTGTGCGAATATCTTTTGAAGATATTTTATTTTGGGAAATTAGTGCGATTACCATTTGAAAATATTTCTTGGAGGGATCTTTGTGCAATTAAGGAAAAGTTATGACAAATGTCTCATTTTTATTGGACCATGTGTGAAGAGGGGATTGGTGACATGTGTAGGGCTTAGATGATGCCAAGTGTGTGGTTGGATGTGTGTTTTGTGTGGAGGGTTGAGATTGTGACAAGTGGAGGGTTTAGATGTTAGTGTGTGAGAGAGGTAGTGCTAGGGTATGTGAAGTTGGTTTATATCATCACTTTTATGCCCTTTTTCCTTTAATCTTCTTCTTCTTCCTTATTACTTTCTCTCTACCACCATTGTTGCTTCACCTTATACTTTCATTTCTTCCACTTTCCACTCACTTTTTGGACACACCATGTAAGGGTAAAAGCTTGGGGACTCTATTGGCAACAAAACCCTTTTCTTGGATTTGGCTTTGGACATTTTTTTCTTGGATTCTCCAAGTTGCTCTCTTAGAGTGAGGTTGGGGTGTAGTATGGTTTTAACCTAGCATATTCTTTATGCTTTGGGGTGTTGTGTATGTTATATATATATATATATATATATATATATATATATATATATATATATATATATATATATATAGTTAGTGTGAGTTGTGAGGGTTTTTAAAGCATGATTGTTATTGGCTTAGGCTTTAATGATGTTATTAATCATGCCATGGATTTTTCATTTGTTTTAGATACTCACATGATGCATATATGTATGATATTTCTTGAAAAATCATGTTAACTTTGTGTGGAATTCATGTAGTTAGTCTACTTGAGGTTAATGTTTAAGTTATATGTTTTTAATGCCTATATTGTTAGTAGTATAGGTTTTACTTTGTACATGTAGGCATATAATCTTGTTGTTTAGTTAAGGTATCCTATATTGTGATTTTAGTGATCTTATTAATTAATAACTGATTTTATGATTCTTTGTGCCTTTTGTGTTCTATATGGTTAGTGAATTGTCCATATGAGTAGTTGAACTATCAATGGTTATGTATTGTTATCTTGGATGTCATTGCATTGATAAGTGTGCCTTTGTTTAGCTCTACGTTTTGAATGCTCACATGACATATAAGTATAGGTTATTGTTGAGAATGTTATCTTATATTGCCAAGGGACACATGTGTTAGTTTCCTTGAATATAATATTTAGACTTATATTATTTCGGTACTTATATGTTTAGTGAAGTAAGCCTTATTTTGACAACATGGTTATAGCATCATTTGATTTGTTGTTATGAAATAAAATGAAGGAAATGCTTCACTAGTGATATCTTGTGTTAACTATGATTAGAATTATCATATTGATGTCATTTGTATCGGAATATATGCCATGGTAGCATTCGTGACTTTAGGACATCTAATGTTTGAGCATTGAGACTTTGGTGCGCTTGTAAAGTGCTTGATATGATTATATATGTATGTAATACATTATGGATTCGTTTGAAGATTTTTGGGAGATACTTGGGACAATTGTTACTTTAATAATGTGAGAGTTTGGCTCCTCATTTGTATAGTAGCCACTTGGGTAGTTCTCTGCGGGTTTGTAGCTTGAAAAAACTATTTTATTGGGTGGTTACCTACGGTTCGATTCCGAGAATAACCAATTTTTTCATTCATGCAATGTGTGTGTTCGGGGGTGTGTGTGCGTCCAAGTTATCCCTATTATGTGATTTCGTATGTGATTTTTCAAGTTGACAATCTATGTGTAGAAGTAACTTTGGGTATATTGGTTTCAAAGTATTGGTTGATATTTTGGTTTCAAGGCATTGTTTTGTATTCATTTTCGTGATTGTCGTAATTCGATTTAATTGCTAGTTCTAATTGGTTGCCTTAGAATCTCCATTACAATAGACTTTAGGAGGCATGTCCCATATATTTATGGCATATGCTTTATTTGCGGAGCCAAAAAATCTAGTTTATTTCCATAATGCACTTTCCTACGGAGTAATTTAAATTACTCACTCATGTTGATAAAATATTTTTCAGATACAGGCATGCTTTACTTGGTTTCACCTCCGACTTAGCTTAAATGGGTTGATTTCTATTCTTGGATATGTTTTGGCAATGTTTACATGCTAAGTGTTAAACATGCTTTGATGTATTTCTTTTGTTTTTCCATTTGAGTCACCTTATATATAGGACAACTTCTATGTATAATGTACTCTCTATGTGTTGATGTAATTCCTTTTAAGCATTTTGATTTCGGGGTATAATTGATGTAATGTAGTGTGGCCAAGGGCCACTTTCTTTCAATGTACGTTTAAAGTATCATTTTGTATCTTAATATATGTTTGAGATTCCTTATTCACTTTGATGTGTTTTCATTCCATTCCATGTTTCAATTGCACTTGGGATTGGCTTTGGAGGCCTTAGGAATCATTTTAGAGCAAAGGGGTTAAAGTACCAAAAAAATTGGATTTTGCATGTTTGGTCTCGGGTACTATTCACCACAACTATTAGTTTTGGGCGACTAGTCACACCCTCATTCATAACACCGTTGAGCATTTCAAACAGTCATATCTCATTCGTTTTAACTCCAAATTGGGTCGTTCTTGAGTCTAAACAAAATGATATTTCTAATAGTACCAGTCCCACTCCAATATTCCATACATATAGAGATTTTTGCACATTTTAGTGAGGACTAGTCATGTTTTTCGTATGTTGTAAATGCTAGTTTGTTTCAAAACCATTCCTTTCGGGATTAGAACTTCATGGGAGGTTCCATTATGTTTTGTATGACCTATGTTGACCCATTAGATACTTAACTTGGGTCAGTTTAGCCACGGTCATGCTATTTGACCATTTTACCCTTTACTCCTGTATTGTGATTAGTTGGGCCCCTTTTGTTTCTAGTCTCCGTATTGGCTTTGAGTTGAGTCTTGTGACTTAATAGGTGGTTCTATTTTTGTCCTAGAAGTGGTGGTTACTTCTAGTGACCTCTTTATTTTATTTCGCTTCGACATTTGGGACTCGATATCGGGTCAGGTTTTCGAGTGTCTCGTTGATGCATAGAATCACGGGATACGGAGCGTCACAACGTGGTTTCAGAGCGTTCGGGTTCAAACGCCATGGACAACGGGTTTTGGGTTTTTTTCATGCTTCATATTGACATAATATTCTATGCGCGTAAGTGCTTATGTGTTTCTGGCTTTATGCATTGCATTTACGTATTATGTGTTTCGTCAATGGGATGGTTTTGTGCTCTTGTCGGGTGAGTTAGCATTGGGTAGTGAGGACTTAGAGATGATCAATTGATTTACATATGTATTTGTCATCTTCCATAGTGCTCATCGCGTCTTTGACTTAGACGGATTAGTGGGTATGAGAGAAGAATGTGAGCTTCTCATTTTTGGATTTTCATGCATTATTAGATGCATTCTAAATGAAGCATGCTAGTTGTTACTTGTATGTGCTATGTGTATATGCTATTTGTCTAGCATGATTTGATTTTAAAGTAATGAGCATGACACTATGATTGGACTTATATCTGCATGATTATTGTTGCATGCTTTGCATGACATGGGATTGGTCATAGGATGCATGATTTGAGGTTGAGTTACATAGTGAGTCAGACATTTAGTGTCGTGATGGATGTGTTCAGTTGTGCATAGGCACTTTTCTTTGGGGTTGATGGTGATTGTTATTAAGGTTTTGTGGAGGTTTAAGTTGGGATTGACTTAATGAATGTTTTTGGGATAAGTGGAGAGACACTTTTGTTTTGACTCTGAAGTGGTGAACATTGTTTCATGGCGATAGGGCATTGTGGGTTGTTTGCGGGATTGATGGTTTAGGACTCTCGTTATCTGGAGGGGATTTCTAGTTTTCAAGCCAAGGCGATGTATAGACTTCATAGGCTCATTGTTGTTGAGACTAATTCATTTGTAATTGTAGTTTTTGTGAGCAGGTATGTGTGGGTGGGTGTATGGAACTAACATGCAGCTACGGGTGTAGTTCGGATGGAATCAATATTAGCTTTTCTTTTAGTAGATGTAATCTTTTTTTATCGATAGATAGATATGAGTTTTGGGATTGTTAGAGGCATGGAGTCTTTTAAGGTTCGTTTTGGACGTTCTTTGATGTGACGGTGATTAATAATGGCTTTTGAGTCGGTTGTAGAGGTTAATTTGAGTTTCTGGTGTTGAGGCTATGATTGCCATTTCTTTAGAGTCTTGTTAGCGTGTTGATGCTTTAATGATTGAGTTCATTGACCAATGTGTCGGGTAATAAGAGAATTACATTTGATAGTATCACTTGTAGTGTCACCTTGAGGTTAGATATGGATCGTTTGGGTTTTACCATTGTAGTAAGGACTTATGTTTGATTTGATGTATGTTAATGATTTGGTGGTCCTTGGAGTTTGGATTGTGGTTAGGATTGATTTTCCTTTTTGCTTCGGCATACTAGGACACAATGTCCTTAGGATTTATTTGTAGCATTCTTTCCTGTGGATTTATTTTTCTACCGTGTTAGTAGTTTTACTTGTGATTTCATGATGCATGATATGTTTTCTTATTGCCTATGAGAGTAGGTAGGTTTATATCGCACTAGAATTCTTGTTTCTATATGCTTTGAGATGTCATGTTAATAGTTGCACTATGATAACATACTTTTATGTGTATGTGGAGACTTATTCTCCTATTGTTTGTTTTACCTATGTGAGTAAGTAGATTTATTTTCATGGCTTTGCATTCCTTTGTTATATGCATTAAGCTGCCATGTTTATTTTGTTTACATATAATCTGCATATGGGGTTTTTCCATGGGTTGCATTGTGGGATTCTATGTGAGGGAGTCGTCACATCTTTGGTGTTGTCACATTTTGGTTACTTACTTAAGGTAGGAAGAGTTCGTTTTTCATCTCGTCTGAGAGTGGGCATCCACGATTGGACAGTAATGGTAGGTGTTTGTCTTGTTGGCACTTTTGGGAAAGCAAGGCTTTCCCATTTTTTCTTGATTTGTGTTGAGACATCACGATATATGAGTCTCATCTCCACTATTTGCATTATGCATGGTTGTGGGTTGGTTGATCTATGGGGATGGCCATTGTGGTCTTCAGTCTTTGATGAGGGATTTGATTAGGATTTTGGTTAGCTTACTTCCACATAGGAAGTGAAGTCTTTAACCTTGTATCATTTGTTTTAAAGATGAGTTGGTGATGTAGTCCTTGTGAGGACTAGTGGTTTCATTTCGTGTTTTCCCTTAGGTAGTTTTTAGTCATGGTCGTTGATGGGTTCATTGTGCATGATGTGTGTGGTGTTTGACATGCGGTTATTTTTGGGGGACTTGTGTCCATATCATTAAGGATCGTTTAATTGTTAGGTGAACGTGATGTTCCTTAGAGGTTGTCCTTTGGAGACTTGTTTTGAGTTTTGGATTTTAGGGTGCGATTCATTCTTGGGAGATGTTTAGAAGGATCATATTTGGATGTGGTTTATTTATGGATTTTTCTTGTCCTAGTTGTTGTGTGTATTTGTGTACCAATTATAAATAAACCATTCGCAACAACACGAATCTTTGTAGGATAGCACTATAGAGAGGGTGTCGAACCCACAGAGAGATGAGTTATTATATTCTGCTTTTAACTAATTTTTATTGGTTTACAGGTAACTGGTTGAATTGATTGATTGGTTGTCACGATTATAAACTAAAAGTAAACTAAAATTAAACTAAAATTAAACTAGAGTGATTAGAGAGAGAGTTCTTAGGGCTTTGACTTCACCATAACCTTCGTAACTATGGTTAACTGTTTCAACTCTCGGGATTTAATCACATTATATTTCAAATGAATTGAACTCAATAACATTCGTTCAATTCGGGTTTGACAGAAAGATGTTTTATAAAATGCAATTACGGTTAGCATAGACTATCCACCTACCTACTCTAACTACTTTGTAAACAATCCATCTTTCCTAAGCATAGACTATGAAAACATTCTTTTATAAAAACGTTGGAACACTATTACATGACCTCCATTCTTATGTCCGGTAGGGCTCCGCTAGATACTGTCCAATAAGAATGGGTTGAGAATGAAACATTAAATCCAACTGAGTTGTCTCAATTGCTCATAGTTATGTAATCAAGAACATAATATATTAAAAATATCCAAGAGTTAAAACAATCAAACCATAGTACTAGATAGGGTTATATCAGTGCCCTAAGAGAGGAATTAGCTACTTATGATGATGCTGAATATTATCTGTGTTGTAGTTGTCTCCATCGTCACGGACGACACTACTCTTCTTAGGATCTTCCCCTTCTAAGGTTATGGAAACCCTAAAAGCCACCACCACATTATCAGCCTTCTGAATAATACGAGAAAAAAGACTTGGAATTTTGGATCCCTTCTATCAAGGCCTATGCATTCTTTTATAAAAGCAAATAAAGATCTGGTGGGCTTTTAGGTCTTCTGGCCTATCTGGAGTGAAATACGACTTGAAAAGGAATAATTTTGTAACTTGAAATCTATTCTGTCATAGAAAGCTCGAGCTTTAGGAAGTAGAGCTCAAGCTTTAAGGTTCGGGCTAGAGCTTTGGGACCAAAGCTCGAGCTTCTCTGGATTATTGCTCGAGCTTCAAGGAATGGTGCTCGATCTTCGCTTTGACATTTAGCTAAATTTCTTCAATTATTTTCTGAAGCGTCTTTTCCTTCAACACTTAGAATATTTTTAAGATTCATTTCTTTTAACATTGCTCGATCCAAGCTTCATGGGCTCGAGCACTAGGTACCAGGCTTGAGCTTTAGGTACTCAAGGCTCGAGCTTTGAATGATGGTGCTCGATCCTTGAGTCTTGGCACAAGGCCCTGGGAGCTTGGTTCTTCCATTAAATCAACTTTTCAAATTCTGACACCTTGTGCTCGAGCTTGAGGGCCAAGGCTCGAGCACCCTGAGGTCAGGCTCGGGCACCCTTTGTTAGGGCTCGAGCTCTGAAGGTACAAGGCTCGAGCTTCAATGCCTTGTTGACTTTTCTTCTTTTTCTTGCAGGGCTCGAGCCTCAAGACTTGGGCTCGAGCTTTAGTTCCTAAATTCTTCCAAACTTCACCCCTTAAGCTTTCGGCTTGCTTTGGATGACCGGCAATGACTCTGTAAGCTTTGATATCGTCATAAAGTCTCGGTTTTAACCATTTCTTTGAGAAAGTACCTATAAACACACATTAAATATAAATCAGTCTAACTATGGATAGAAGTATCACTTTAGGCCTTAACAACATATATTTAGGGGCTCAAATATGCAATATTCAATGCTCATCTCTAGTTTATGACTTGGCTCAGTTTTAAGGTACCTTGTTTCAAGTTGGTGTTATAAGGTTAGATCTTATGGATTCAGGTGATGGTTGTTGCCGAAAGGATGATTGGTTTTAAGATTTCATTAAGAGATGTACGTTTGAGGTGATTGTTTTGTTCACAGTCTCGTGTGAGGCTAGTATTTGGAGTTTGACATGATGACAGGAATGACATGGTTATTAGTGTTAGATTGATTGATAAAGAAATGGGTCTACTTAAACATTTCTTCTTGAATTAATTCTGCTCTAATAGATTGTCCAGTCAAGGGTCAGTGATTGTTTCGTTTGAGTAGTGATCATGAGAGTTGAGATTAGGTGTCGTGTTGTATTGGCTTAGAGATTTATTTAAAAGATGGCTGTGTTTTAGGGTTTTGAGTTGTCATTAAGGATATTGTGTTAAGGGATTGTCATGCAAAGACTAATGGATTAGTGATTCGAATGATTTTGTGGGACTTAATGCAACCGGATCTCGGACTGTGATTTAGAGATTTGTGATAGACTTATTTGTACCCCTAGGATATAGGTGATATTTTGACCTTTTGATTATGATTTTGGGCAAGGGTTAGCCTTCCTTTGATATTTTGAAGTCAGTGTGTTCGAGAGACAGGTTGCCTTGTTATTGATGATTGGTGGTGTAGTCATGTGGTGGTATGACTTAATTTTCACGAGAGTTAGTTTAGAGACTGTGTCATCTCAGGCCTTAATACGTTGGGTGATGATAGAGAGCTTTTGTCTTAGGTTGTGTGCACCTCTGGGATTGTGTGCGATGTTTTAGTTTTGATGTGTTGTGTGGGATACTCGGAGGTGTACTACGTAGTTATCCTGGGTTAGCTTTTTATTTTGACGAGGCCATATTTTGGGGACAAAATCCCTTTGAGGTGGGAAGAGTGTGATGACTGTGTCATCTTTATTTTTTATTTTTCTATGAGTTAATATTTTTTATTTATTAATATTATTATTTTATTTTATTTCCTTTTCATCTTTGGGTTGTGTGGGCCCAAGACAAGGTCAAGTGTTCGGAAATGGCTCCCGACACTTCATTCATTTTTTATTATATATTCTACCCTCACGACATTATAGAATTGCATGACACTTGTATTCATTTTATTTTATATTTTGTTGGGGTATTTATGCGATTATGTTGTGGGGACATTTTCATTTTTAGAGGTCTTTGTGTGAATATCTTTTGAAGATATTTTATTTTGGGGCATTAGTGTGATTAACTTTTGGAGATATTTCTTAGAGGGACCTTTGTACAATTAAGGAAAAGTTGGGACAAGTGTCTCATTTTTATTGAACCATGTGTTAAGAGGTGATTGGTGGCATGTGTAGGGCTTGGATGATGCCAAGTGGGTGGTTAGATGTGTATTTTGTGTGGAGGGTTGAGATTGTGACAAGTGGAGGGTTTAGATGTTAGTGTGTGAGAGAGGTAGTGCTAGGGCATGCGAAGTTGGTTTATATCATCATTTTTATGCACTTTTCCCTCTAATCTTTTTTTTCTTCCTCCTTGCTTTCTCTCTTTACCACTATTGTTTACTCCACCTGATACTTTCATTTCGTCCACTTTTTACTCACTTTTTGGACACACCATAGAAGGGTAAAAGCTTAGGGACTCCATTGGCAACAAAACCCTTTTCTTGGATTTGGCTTTGGACATCTTTTTCTTGGATTCTCCAGGTTGCTCTCCTAGAGTGAGGTAGGGGGTGTAGTATGGCTTTAACCTAGCATGTTCTTTATGTTTTGGGGTGTTGTGTATATTATATATGTATAGAATGAGTTGTGAGGATTTTTAAAGCATGATTGTTATTGGCTTAGGCTTTAATGATGTTATTAATCATGCCATTGATTTATCATTTGTTTTAGATACTCATATGATGCATATATGTATGATATTGCTTGAGAAATCATGTTAACTTTGTGTAGAATTCATGTAGTTAGTCTACTTGAGATTAAAGTTTAAGTTATGTGTTTTTAATGCCTATATTATTAGGGATAATTTATATAGACCTCGCCTATGGTTTGTCATAATTACACAAACCTCCCCAGTGGTTTGAGAATTTACTTGGACCTCTTCTAAAAATGAAAATATCCCACATAGATCTCCCTTCTGTTAGAGTCAACATCAGTCAATGACGGATAGTGCTGATCTCATATAATAAATTAAGTAAAATGTCCATAATACCCTTATCCCTACTATGCCCATAATATTATTAAAAAAAATAGTACAGTGGACCAAACTACCACTGTATTGTTTGGTTCCTCATTTTGTCCTCCACTGGGCCACCTGGAATTCTTAATGAAACATTCTATAAACAATAGATTATAAAATAAAATTGGATTTGATAATCAAATTAAGAAGGAATTAGTTTCTTTGTAATTCCTTGGCAGCGGTGGTTGTGGGTGGGGATGACGGTGGTGACGCGAACATAGGTTGTGGTTATGGTGGTGTCGATGGTCATTCTTTTTTGCTGGTGGTGGTTCTGCAGCAACAATGGTAGTGGGTTTTGTCGTGGAGAAGTGGTAGGTTTTGTCATAGATGTGGTGGTTCATTGGCCGGATATGCAATGACGATGATCTGTGACGGCGACGTCGGCGGCGAGAATCTGCAATGGCCAGTAAAGACCCCTAATCTTACAACATTCATCCCTAATAATCTTTTTTCTACTAAGCCTCTAAATCACAAACCCTTCAATTCTTGAATCTACATCCTTATTCGATTATTGAAACTTTAGATTTGTTTTCAAATTAAAATATTTACGCAGTCTCTTAATAGTCCACCACAAAATCATCATCGATTATGGGTTGTGGTGACGGTGGTTGTGGGGTGAGAACAATGGTTGCTATGAGGATTATAGTGGTTGTGGGTGAGTGGTGGTTGTACAATGGGAACAGTGGTGGTTATGGGATGGTGGTTGCATTGCCAAGTGGTTGTGAGGGTGAGAATAGTGGTTGCAGTGAGGATTATAGGTGGTTGTGGGGTGAGTGGTGGTTGTGCGGGAATAGTGGTGGTTGTGGGATGGTGGTTATGTGGTTTATTTGTAGCGATTTCCTGCGACAGGGACAACGATCTACAGTGTTTGAAGATGAAGATGGAGACAAATAATAGATGTATGTATAAATATAATAATATGAGGGTAGATGAGTAAATTCATCATTTTTACGTACACTACTTTATATATATATATATTATTTATATAAGTACTTTAGTCATTTATCATAGAAAATTATGGGCATTTTAGTAAATTTGACACATCCTTTAGTGCAGTTGACGGTCTATCACACATAAGGGAGGTCCTTGTAGGATATTTTCATTTTTAGGGGAGGTCCAAGAAAATTCCCAAACCACAGGGGAGGTCCATGTAATTATGGCTAACCATAGGGGAGGTTTGTGTAAATTACCCTATTGTTAGTAGTATAGGATTTACTTTGTATATGAAGGCATATAATCTTGTTGTTTAGTTGAGGTATCCTATATTATAATTTTAGTGATCTTATTAATTAATAAATGAGGTTATGATTCCTTGTTCCTTTTGTATGTTATATGGTAAGTGAATTGTCCACATGAGTTGTTGAACTATCTATAATTACGTATTGTTATCTTGGGTGTCATTACATTGATAAGAGTGTCTTTATTTAGCTTTACGTTTTGGATGCTCACTTGACATATAAGTATATGTTACTGTTGAAAATGTTATCTTATATTGCCAAGGACACCTGTTTTGGTTTACTTGAGTATAATGTTTAAACTTATATGATTTCGGTGCTTATGTGGTTATTGAAGTAAGCTTTATTTTGACAACATGGTTATACTATCATTTGGTTTCTTGTTATGAAATAAAATGAAGGAAATGCTTCACTAGTGATATCTTGTGTTACCTATGGTTAGAATTATCATATTGATGTCATTTGTATCAGAATAAATGCCACGGTAGCATTCGTGACTCTAGGATATCTAATGTTTGAGCATTGAGACTTTGGTGTGCTTGTAAAGTGCTTAATATGATTATATATCTATTTAATACATAGGGGGTAATTTACATAGACCTCCCCTATGGTTTGCCATAATTACAGGGACCTCCCATCTGGTTTGGGAATTTACACGGACCTCCCCTAAAACTGAAACTAACATACACGGACCTCCCCTCCTAGTGACGGACCGTCAAATGAACTAACGGACTTGTTTAATTTACTAAAATGCTCTCAAGTTATTATAGCAAATGACTGAACTACCCGTATTATTTTAGATATATATATATATATATATCTATATTTATATATAGGTAAATGCATATGTACGACTCAATCTCTCTCCTCTTAAACTCTCTATCTTCAAAACCCTTTAAATTTCATAGCCTAATTGTCAAATAAAACACCAATTCAATCCAATAAACAGAGTCTAAAATGATCTATTTACATGATATGTGCTCAATGTTACCACTTGCAATAGTACGAATCTTTGTAAAATAGGACTATATAGAGGGTGTCGATACCACAGGGAGATGAGTGTTCTTTGTTTTGTTTCTAACTAATCCAATTCTTTTTGGTTTAAAGGTAACTGATTTGATTTGATTTGGTTTGATTGATTGGTTGTCACGAACATAAAGTAAAATTAAACTAAAATTAAATTAAAGAGATCAGAGGGAGAAGGTATTAGGGCTTGACTTCACCACGAACCTTTGTACTATGGTCAACTGTTCAACCTTGGGATTTCAACAATTTATATATTCAATGAATTAAACTCAATAATAACATCCGTTTAATTCAGTTTTTAAAGAAAGATGTTTTATAAATTTTAATTAACTATAACCTATCTGCAGTTAGCATGGACTATCCACCTACCTACTTCTAACTACTTTAACTAATTTTGTAGTATAATCTATCTTTCCTAAGCATAGATTATGAAAAAATTCATTTATAAAAAACAATGAAACACCACTGCATGATCTCCATTCTTATGTCCGAGAAGCTATTAGCCGCCAATCTCGTAGACTAAGAATGGGTTGAGAATAATTAATGAATACCTAAATCTAAGACAAGGTATTAAATATTCAAAAACTATTTAAACATTAAAATCCAATTGATGTGACTCAATTGCTCAGAATCATGCAATCAAAATAGATAATTCATTAAAATACCAAAAGTTAAAACAATCAAACCATAGTACTCAGATTGGGTTACATCAGTGCCCTAAGATAGGAATTAGTTACTTATGACAACGCATGATATCATCTGTGCTATTGTGGTCTTCATCGTCACAGGCAATACTTCTTTTCTCAAGATCTTCACTTTCTAAGTTTATGGAAACCCTAAAAGCCGTCACTGCAATATAAGACTTCTAAAATAATACAAGAGAAAAAGGACAATTCTTCTGAGGCCTTGTGCCTTTTTTTATAGGAGAATTAAGATTCTGATAGGCTTTTGGGTCTTCTGGCCCATCTTGGATGAAATAAGACTTAAAAAGGATAAATCCTGCAACTTATAATTCGAAGCTGTCATAGAGAACTCGAGCTTTAGAAGCAAAGCTCGAGCTATTTGGTACGGGCTCGAGCTTTGGAAGCAGAGCTCGAGCTTTCTTGAAACAGAGCTCGAGCTTCATGGAATGGTGCTCGATCTTCACTTTTGTACTTAGTCAAATTTCTTCAACTATTTTTTGAAGTGTCTTTTCCATCAACACTTAGAATATTTTTGGGTTTTCTTCCTTTTAACAGTGCTCAATCTTTCCTTCATAGTGCTCGAGCTTTAGGTGTAAAGCTCGAGCTTTAGGTGTAAAGCTCGAGCTTTAGGTGTAAAGCTCGAGCTTTTGGCTCAGGGCTCGAGCTTTAATGTGACAGTGCTCGATCCCTTAAGGTCTGGCACGAGGCCCTAGGAGCTTGGCTTTCTCTGAAATCAACTCTTCAAATTCTGACACCTCAGGCTCGAACTTTTAGGTAAAGGCTTGAGCACCCTGAGGTAAGGCTCGAGTACCCTTATGTAGAGCTCGAACTCTGGGTTCAAAACTCAAGCTTTGATGCCTTAGTTGAATTTCTTATTTTCATGCGGAGCTCGAGCCTTAGAACTGAGGCTTGAGCTTTGGTACTCTAATTACTCCAAACTTCACCATTTTGACTCTCGGCTTGCTTTCAATGATCGGCAACGACTCTATGAGCTTCGATATCAATCTTTTCATCATAAAGTCTCGGTTTTAACCGTTTCTTTGGGAAAGTACCTACAAACACGAAATAAACACAAATTAGTCTAACAATGGATATAAGTATCACTTTAGGTCTTAACATACGTAAATTTAAGGGCTCAAATATGTAATATTCAGCGCTCATCATTACACACGCCTGAACTCAATCCTTAAATCATTCAACCTTTAAAAAGAACAATTTTAGTAGCCAAATAAGGATTAAAGCACACACTATATAATTATTCCAATCACCACTAACTTTTTTGCCCTTTTCAGTTCAATCATCACAAAGATATGATAAAGTCAAAAAGACACAGAGCATAAAGAGCGCACACACACACACACACACACACACACACACACACACACACACACAGATATATATATATATATTAAAACTTTGCCTTTTTCTATTTTCTAATTGCAGAATCCAATTGATTTTTCTCTCTCTTCCCACTTGCAAAACCCTCTTGAATGGACGCAAACCCAAAACCTACCGAATCAACGAACCTGTAACCAAACCCTCCCTTTACTTGCACACATAATCAATCAGTCGAACTTAATTTGCAAACTCACACAAAATCCCAAATTCTTCATCAAAATCAACAATTAAAACTTCGAAATGAAACCAGAGCACCAGATCTAACTCGAATCAATCCACAAAATAACACACAATCGTATCAAAATATACACATACCAATTCAAGACCTGGCCACCTCAATTCCAATCTTCCACCTTCATATCATTAGTTATCCAAATCCCATCATTAACCCAAGACATGGCTTAAATTGGTAAGAGGCAGAGAGAAGAGAAAAAAACAATCATTGGTAGGGATAAGGGTATAATGGGTATTTAACTTAACTAAGTGGATGACATCAGCAGAATTCATCATTAATTGGCGTTGACCATAATGGAAGGGAGGTCCGTGTAGAATAATTTCATTTTTAGGGGAGGTCTGTGTAAATTCCCAAACCAGAGGGGAGGTTCGTGTAATTATGGTAAACTATAGGAAAAATTTGTGTAAATTATCCAATACATTGTGGATTCGTTTGATCATTTTTTGGAAATACTTGGGATAATTGTTTCTTTTATAATGTGAGGGTTTGGCTCTTACGGGTGAGCTTGGGATCTCCATTTGCATAGTAGCCACTTGGGTAGTTCCTTGTGGGTTAGTAGCCCAAAACAACTATTTTATTGTATGGTTACATGTGGTTTGACTTCGAGAATAACCAATTTTTTCATTCCTGCAATGTGTGTGTTCAGGGGTGTGTGCGTGTCCAAGTTATCTCTATTATGTAATTTCGTTTTTGATTTTTCAAGTTGGCAATCTATGTGTAGAAGTAACTTGGGGTATTTTGGTTTCAAGGTAATGGTTGATATTTTGGTTTCAAGGCATTGTTTTGTATTCATCTTCGTGATTATCGTAATTTGATTCAATTGCTATTTCTAAGTGGTTGCCTTAGAATTTCCATTGAAATAGACTTTAGGAGGCATATCCCATATGTGTATGGCATATGCTTCATTTGCAGAGCCAAAGAATCTAGTTTATTTCCATAATGCACTTTCCTACGGAGTAATTTAAATTACTCACTCCTATTGATAAATGTTTTTCAGGTATGGACGTGATTTACTTGGTTTCACCTCTGACTTAGCTCATATGTGTTGATTTCTACCTTCGGATATGTTTTGGCAATGTTTACATGCTAAATGTTAAACATTCTTTGATGTAATTTGGTGGGGTCGTCGTCAACACTCCAAATTTGTGCAAAATAGTGTGGCCAAGTTTTAAATTTATAAAAAGCCACTACTAACTCTAACTACTAAATATAACTAGGGTGAGTAGGGATTGTACCAAGGGATTGTGGGCGTATTTGCAATGGAAACAATAAATAAGGTTAGTAGGTCGAGTGATCAAAAGGTTGTTTATTTCGTTGATTACCTACTAACTAAAACTAAGCAAGTTCAATGTAAGACAAATAATAACAAATAAATGATAGAGGGAACAAGAGAGAGAGATCTTGGGATCTAAAGGTCACCACTAAACATCACCTTTCTAGACACTTAATGTATAATTAATGAGGGGAAACATGTGTTGCAATAATAGTGTGTGTGATTGATTGTTTCAACAAGCATGTATGACCAATTAAGTGTATATTGTCTAAGCAACCTAGTGAATAGCACAATATATCAAACTAAGCCATTATTCCTTCCTTTAAGCTCACAATGTAAACACATCACATGGTTAGAAAAATATACTACTTGCATTCATAAGCATGGAACATCAAACAACAAGCATGGATTGTCTTCCCATCTAAGAAACTAAGGCAACTACACTACAACTAAGCTAGGAACATGAAAATTAAGCTAATTAAACTAAGAGAGAGGCACAATCCATCAAGAAATGAGCATGAACCATCAAATATACAACACGAGTATTCTATTAAGTACTATGCCTTAACAATCTTTAGATTCATAGCATTAATACACATAGACATGCATCAATATTACAAAACCAAGAGATAAGCACATGAACATCTACTCTAGCATATATAGACATATGGATAGAATGAAATGATTAATTGGAAGTATTAATCAATATAAATCATTGTAAAAATAAGATTCATATATAAATCAAGTGTCAAGACAACATTACAACACAAATCCCCTCAAAATACAAAGCATTAAGGTCTAGAAGGCATGCTTAGGGCTAACTCTAGCCCCAAGAAGATGTTTAGCCACTCATTGATGTAGTTATCCAATCCTCAAGGGCCATCTCCATGGTAAAAATGCTCTCCTCTTTGGTTGAAACCCTAGAAGAATGGAAGAAGTCTCAAAATAGCGTGTCTCTAGTCTCTAGCCTCTCCTCCTCTCTTTTCTTAGTCTCTAAGTATGTGTGTGTATGATATGAAGATATGAATGTTGCACTTAAAATGGCTCCAAATCCTTTTATAGGTAGCTTAAGTGTCATACCCAATGGTCTGGACTCGTGCCCTAGGGCCCCTTTAATGATTGCACCATGAACCATCTTTTAATGAGCTAGACTCTGTTTTATTTCGCATTTGAAAGGGTTCGATCGATTGAACTGTGGTGAGATCAATTGAACTTAGGTGAGATCTATTGAATTTTTGTGAGATCAATCCTGTCATGGCGGCGCCTTTTTGAATAAAGACAAATCTCTGAGATATTTTGGGATATTTTGGGAAAAGGACAAAAGTGATAGGCGGGGATAAGATCAAAGGATTTCTATCGATCTGAGAAAAGTTGGATCGATCGAAGATGATGGAATCTTTTGGATAAGGGCAAAGGCTTGGATCCATCTTGAAATGGCTAGATCGATCACCTCTAGATCGATCGAACAATTGTTGAGATCGATCGAAGATACTGCTTTTCCACTTCCTTGCTTCCACTATGCTCCTTTCTTCTATTCAGCTCAAGATTATTTCTTTTATGCTCTAATTGGGCTAAATTGACTTATTTTGGGGATAAGTGCCTGAAAATGGAAATAACATGAAATTGGGTCTAAGGCAGAAAAATAAGATAGATAAAGGTCCTAGAATACTTAAGCTTAAGGGGTTTAAATGCGCACTTTTCAGCGCTTATCATATTTCTTTTGTTTTCCATTTGAGTTACCTTATATATAGGATAA
Source organism: Cornus florida (assembly GCF_030987335.1). Taxonomy (NCBI): domain Eukaryota; kingdom Viridiplantae; phylum Streptophyta; class Magnoliopsida; order Cornales; family Cornaceae; genus Cornus; species Cornus florida. The sequence goes on along the minus strand of NW_026775574.1, from coordinate 49,926,367 downwards.
CTTCTATGTATAATGTACTATCCATGTGTTGATGTAATTCCTTTTAAGCATTTTGTAGTACAATTGATGTAATGTAATGAAGCCAAGTTCCACTTTCTTTCAATGTATGTTTAAAATACCATTTTGTATATTAATGTATGCTTGAGATTCCTTATTCACTTTGATGTGTTTTCATTCCATTCCGTACTTCATTTTCACTTAGGATTGGCTTTGGAGGCTTTAGGATTCATTTTAGAGCAAAGGGTTAAAGTACAAAAAAATTGAATTTTGCATGTTTGGTCTTAGGCACTATTTGCCACAACTATTAGTTTTGGGCGACTGGTTGCACCCCCTATTCACAACACCATCGAGCAAATTTCAAGCAGTCATACATCTTTAACTCCAAATTAGGTCGTTCTTGAGTCTAAACTAACCGCGTTAAAACGAGCTTTCTTACGATACTAGTCCCACTCCAAAATTACATATATAAAAAGAGTTATGCCTATTTTAGTGAGGACTAGTCATGTTTTTCATATGTTGAAAATGCCAGTTTGTTTCAAAACCATTTCTTTCGGGATTAGAACTTCATGGGAGGTTCCATTATGTTTTTTATGTCCTATGTAAACCCATTAGATATGTAACTTGGGCTAGTTTAGCCACGGTCATGCCATTTGACCATTTTACCCTTCACTCCCGTATTGTGATCGACTGGGCCCCTTTTGTTTCTAGTCTCCGTATTGGATTTGAGTTGAGCCTTGTGACTTAAAAGGTGGTTCTATTTTTGTCCTAGAAGTGGTGGTTGCTTCAAGTGTCCATTTCATTTTGTTTCATTTCCGCATTTGAGACTTGATATCGGGTCAGGTTTTCGGGTTTCTCGTTGATGTACTAAATCACGGGATATAGGGCGTCACAATAACAATCAATTTTAATATGTTTAGTGTGTTCGTGAAATACATTACTGTGTCTAATCTGGATTGCACTCCTATTATCACAATAGATAGGAGTGATAATACAGTCTAAGATGGTTGTAGTCAGATGGTTTACCAAAGAGGCGTTCATATGGTATTTTGTTGTGTATGCAAAATGTTTGGATAAGTGACTGTGAGATATACTAGACCGCCAACCAACTGTCGATACAATGTGCCATCTCCAAGAGATTTGCCATCATGTGGATTGAGTCTCGTGTTGTGCTCGAGTGGTGTGTCAACAATATTTTTGTTAGTTATTCTAGCTTTTAAAAGAAGATCTGATGAGTACGTATTTTGTTTGAGTGAGATAATAAGAATCTGTAGCTATAGTGATCTCAAGACTAAGAAAATAACTGAGTAGTCCAAGATTTTCATCTCAAATTGTTGACTGAGAAACTATTTAACTTCATGAATCATCTGTATATCATCCCCATGATAATCATATCATCAACATAAATTATGAGAAAAATGACATCATTGGCAGTTCATCGGATGAACAAAACCAAATAATAGGAGCTAGCAAAGTAGCCAATGCGCGATATAGTTGAGCTAAACTTAATAAACCAAGCTCGAGGTGAATGTTTGAGGTCATACAAAGCACACCTGAGTCGACACACCTTATTAGGAGGATGATAATAACTTAGGGGTGGCTGCATGTAAACTTCCTCAAATAAATCACATTTAAGAAATACCATTTTAACATCTATCCAAAAAAGTCCCCATTGTCGAGAAGCAGTCACAACAATAAGAGTGTGAACAAAAGAAATGTGTGCAACAAGAACGAATGCCTCCTTAAAGTCAATGACATACTCTAATGTGAACCTTCTGGCTACAAGTTAGGCCTTGTAGCACTTAACTGAACCACCTGAATGAGTCTTAATATTGTAAACTCATTTGCATCCTGCATCAGACTTTCGTGGAGGCAAGTTAACAAAATCTTAAGTTTATGTTTTGGCAAGTACATCTAACTCTTCTTTTATTGTTTGCTACCACAAAAGGTTAGATGATGCCTCACGAAAGGTGTGAGGTTTATGTATAGTTTCAAGAGCATGATATCAATAAAATCAATAATATGTCAAGGTGGAGCTCTTACCTGAGTGGAACGACGAAGATCTGATGTAATTGTATTGTCAGGTACCTCGGATGGGCCAGATGACTGGGACTCAGTCGAAGGAGGATTGACTGCTTTTGATAATTCTAAAGGTTAAGAGTCAGGAAAAAGATCTATAAAGATTGTTAACGGAGTAATAAGAAATGTATTATCAGAGATATTGAATTTGGACAAGTTATGAAACATCTTGTGTTCCCAGAAGACAACATGACAAGATACCCTGAGTAATTTAGAGGTTAGATTATAAAACCGATACCCCTTCTGAGTATGTGGTTGCAATTTTGTATGGGGATTGAAAAAGAACAAAGTAGGCACACCCAAAACTCTAAAATGGTTGTAGTTAGGTGGTTTGCCAAAGAGGCATTCATATGGTGTTTAATTGTGCAAGATAGGTGATGGTACACGATTAATGGTGTATACAACAATGAGAGCTGCTACCCCCTTAGAAGGGGGTAGGAACAGAAATAGAAAGGGTAAGTAGGTGAACCGAGTCTAGCATATGTTAAAGTTTGCATCTAGCTCGGCAATTCTGCTGTGATGTACGTGTTTAGATAAGATGTGTGAGAAATAGTGCCATAATGTTTGAGTATTTTAAAAATGTATTTTTGTTAATATTCCATAGCATTGTAATAACGATTTTTTATTTTATTTTATTTTATATATATATATATTTTCAAAAAACTGACTTAAAAACATTTTAGTAAAATCACAATATATGTTAAACAACTCATAATAATTTTTCATTAAATATTTTTATGTGAATCGTGAAAAATTATCAACAAATATTACAAAATACTGTGAGGCCCCCATGGTAGACATAGGAGAATGTCCCCCATGCATCAGAGTGAATAAGGTCAAAAGGAGTAGAAATACAAAACTCACTTGTATTAAAATGTAACACAGGTTGTTTGCATAACTGACATGAAATACAATCAAAATTCACAGTTTCAACTTGACTTAATAAGCCCTTAAAAACTAAGGTTTGGATACAAGGCAAGGAAGCATGACCTAAGCGAGAATGCCATAATTCAAGATATGGGGAATTGACTTATATAGATACAACATAAATGCTGTAAGTAAGCAAATGAAGAGATAAGAGTTTACATATTCGACCAATCTTACACCTAGTCCCAAAAATATGTTCTATTCGAGGATCCTATATAACAAAACGATTAGAAGAAAATGTTATATTTAAGCCTAACTTAGTTAATTGACCAATAGATAAAAGATTAAGAAAACATTTTGATACAACATAGACATCAGGAATAGATAATTGAGAGTGAGAAATAGTCCATGTATGACTAATAGCCATGATGGATCCATCGGCTATATGAATGACGGGTAAGTGAGGTGTAAAAGTTTTAGTGGTAAGAAAGGTGAAGTTGAATGTCATGTGATTACATCAACTAGAATCAAAATACCAACATTAAATCTTACCTGTTGCGGTAGAAAAAGAAGAGTTAGATGCACCATATATTCCAATCAAAATTTGAATGATAATTGCCTCAAGGTTAAGTGTAGAAAATGCAGATGAGGAAGATGAAGATTCTCTAGAATTCTTAAAGACTGATTGCAGGGGGCATAGTGTGAATGGTGGCCATAACTGGAGTTGATGGAATGAGTCTAGCAGAAAGTGCAGTAAACAACCACACATAACGTGGTTTTCCCAAACTTATCATCATCATATAACATAGAGATACAATCATTTATCAATCAACATACGACACAAGAACGTGTTTCACCCAAACTTTATGGCCACATTCATGGAGAGAGAAATTTTAGTTTATAAATCAAGAAGAAATAATATAATTAAATGATACATTTAACCCATCCCATAAGAAGTCTATCTACTAACCAAACTCACCGGCTCTTTTTAGGTTCAGAGTAATCCCGCTCTTAATTTCTAGTTAAGAGAAAACCCACTTCTTATAAGGATATATCCCTCTACACTCACCCATTGTCGTTTTCCTCGCCCACTCAAACCCTTTTTTCTCCTTACCTTCTCTAACCAACTTCACTTTTATTTATAGAGTCTTTAATACATTGCCCCATAAACATGGATTTACATACCTTGTCTAACAAGAAATTACCAAATTGATCACAACTCTAAAATATACGCCTAATAAGACATAACTTCCTCACAAGTCTTTAGCGTTGCTCCTTAAGTATTTAGCCCATAGGAAAAAATATCTTTAAATTAAGTAAGCAACTCCTGCAACTCATCAAGTTGGCTCAAGTGCGATCGGTCAGACTCAACAACGTGTCACAACTAGACCTGTCAACGGATCAGATACGGACCGGATCATGGTTGATCCGATCTGAATCCAATAAGCATAACACACTATCCAATCCGATTCGATAATCCGATGGATTTTCGTTTAACAAATACATATCCGATACACACTTAATCGAATGTCCGATCCGAATAAATTACACACTTTTGCACAAATAAAGAAATTAGGGCAAACAACTTCCTCAGTCTTAACTGCTCAAAAACTAAAACCAAATCTCAAGTTCATTAACAATATATTTTTAAAAAAATTTATTTGAAAGTTTAACAAAGAATATTACAATTTTTTTTACTTGTGAAATAATAACACTTGATTTTGTAATCTTTGTTAAAGAAATAAAATGATAATAAAGAAAGGGAATAAGAAGATGATGATGAGGAGAGGGAAAAAAAATTGAAATAACTTTGTTGTGAAAGAGAGAAAATTAGGGCATAAAAATGAGGGTAGTGGAGAAAAAGAGAAGGAAAATGAGATATTAGAGAATATGAAAACAAAATACTCACTGAACGAGGGTTCTGATTGATCAACGAGCTCCCTTTCTTTTGGTAGATGAGTTTTTCAAACCTAAACCTGAAACTATCAGAAGAAGAGGGTTATGGAGCTTTCAGTTTGTGGCTAATTGAAGCTTAGGTGATATATATATACTAGGAGAGATATTATTGTGTGGGTGAGAACACTATACTTCTATACATATAATTTTGTGATTGGTCTTTTATATGAAATCTAAATAAATCTAATAGTGGATATCTACTGATATATAAAATATAAATATAATTATGTATAATTTTAATTGGATCGGATTAAGCCTAATCCAAATTTGATTTGTAGAGTTATCACATTTGGATCATAATTGGGTTATCGGATTTGGTATTTAATCCATATCTCACTAATCGGATTAGATTCGGATTAGAATCTGATCTATTGACAGGTCTAGCCACAACAGAACCAAGTTGGACTGGTTAAACTTAAGTCAGATTGGTCGGACATCTTAAGAATTTAGCAATCTTTAAGAATTTGAGATACAAACCAATAATCTCCACCTTTGATCAAATTTCATCAATCAGACTCCTCTAAAACTCCACCTTTGATCAAATTTCATCAATCAAGCTCCTCTAGAACTCCACCTTGACTAACCAAGTGTAACGACCCGGTCATTTTCTTTCTTTTCCTTTTCTCAGATTTTCACGGATATTTTTTTTCTGTTAATCTTTTCCTTTCTGAGTTCGGTTTCTCGCCACTTAATGTCATCTTGAGTGCTCGGGGATGGTTTCTGAGACTTTTTTCCTTGGATTGACAACTTCCTTTGAGGACCGAGTCATTTTCACGTTTTCACTTTTGTGACACTATTTACTTTTCGTCTTTTTCTCGGTTGTCACTTTGTTGGAATAACCTCATTTTTCGTGTTCGGATTTGATTCTGGTTTTGCATACATCCATGATATTTAAATTCTATTCTATGTGTATTTTTACTTTTGTAGAAAAGCATGCTAGTTGTGGACTTTCTTCCTTAGGGGTGTGGATGCACACTTCTTTGTAATTTCTCTTTCTTTTGGGGTCATTTGTGTAATTACTATAAAGTAATTATTTTTCATCTTAGGGACCATTTTTCAATTTAATTTGGAAGATATTTTCAAAAAGGACTTTTTTTGTAATTTTTAAAAAAGTGTGACAAGTGTCACACTCTCATTGGTCCACTTGTTGACATTTGTGTGGAAACACTTTGATGATTTGGATGATGACATATGGAGGGTGGAGATTCAACCACTTGTTGGCTTAGGATTGGTGCACTTATTGGCTTGGATGGTTGACAAGTGCAGGCTTGAGATTAAGCCTAGGATGGAGTCTTGGATGAGTGACAAGTGTATGCTTCAAATTAAATCTTGCAATTAATTTTTGGGCCACTTTGTAATTATGTTGTTAAGAGGGGTTTTTGTACAATTGACCAAAACTTATGTTTGTTGACCTTGGTGTAAGACCACATAGTGAGTGGAGGATTTCTATTTCCTCCACTCACATTCTTTCACACTTAATTTTTATCTCTTCCCTCTCTTGTAAAGAAAACCCTAGCCTCCATGGATGGAGCTTGAAACCTTAGGCCTTGACTTTAATTTTTGATGGCCTTCCACTCACCTTAGACCTTGAAGCTTGGAACACTTTTTGTTCCCCTCATCCTCTTCTACATAACCCTAGAAGGATTTGCCATTTTGTGTTGATTTGCCTTGGATTCTAGAGAGACTCTTCTCTAGTGAGGTAGGGGATGTTATAGGGTTATATTTTTGTTTCTTGCATGTTATTGATGCTTTTATAAGTTGTATGCATGTCTATTGTTAAATTGAGAAATTAGTGATTTATCATATCTTGCATATAACTCATTTTAGACTTGGTAAATGGCATGACCATGAATTGATCTTTGATATATATTAATTTGGGATGATTTAGATGAATTTTCAAATCTAGAGATTAAATGGATTTAATTTGATTTAAATTCTAGTAAATTGTATTTTACTTGTATTCCATTTTAGACTTGAGGTATGCTATGACCATGATTTGGTGCTTGATATATATTAATGAGGGATCATTTGAATAACTTTTGAAATCTAGAGATTTGATTAATTTAAATTAATTAAATTCTATATGATGCTATCTTACTCATTTGACACTTTTGATTTGATATATGTAATGAGCATGCTATGTTGTTTAACATATATTAATTTGAGGTTATTCGAATTTGAATTGAAATCTAGAGAATTTGATTATCTTGTTGAATTAAATTCTATCTAATGGCTCCATGGATCTATTGGTATTTTAGAAGTAGTTCCTATATTCAAATCATGGACTTGAACTTGTTATGTATTCACTTTGTTGTGTTTTGAGCATTGGATAACTTTGTTATTATATTTATATTCATGAGAATATGTTTTCTTTATGGAATATATTGATGCTATGTGTAATAAATTGCACACTTTGTAATTGACATTATATATGCCATTTTAGAATTGAAACTCTAAGGCATGGATTGTGTGGTTTCAACCTACTTGTGCGTGGAAGGTGGTTTTCGTGCATTATATAAATTACGTATAAGTTGTGAACTTATTTGATTATTTTGGAGTCTTGAGACATTGTTACAAGTGACATGGCTAGAGTTTGGCTCTAGTGCGGGAGGTATGAGTTCTCCCCAATTGAGATAGTGTGCACTAGGGTGGTCTTCCCAGCGGGTTAATGCCCGGAATAACCATTTAGTTCTCGGCGGAAATCCGAGACGTGATGTCCAAGTCTTCCACTATTTGTTTTCGCATTCAATTCCAAGTTGACAATCATGTTTAATTGTGACTTGTGGTTTTGGCTATTGGCGATTGATGTTGTTAAGTACATCCATACTAAATTGTTATATTTAGTTGTTTTCACACTTTTAGATTTCAAGTTGATAACTTAGAGAATCTATGTCTTGATGTGTGGTATTTGAAATTCTAATTGTACTAAATTGTTATATTTAGTTGTTATTGCATTTTAGATTTCAAGATGGTAACCTTGAGAATCTATATCATGATACTTGTGTAGCATGCTTCTATGTTGGTTAATTGCGTAGATATTGTGATTTGTGCTTTGTTGTTCAAATGTGACTTTGGAATGATCCTATAGATTCATTTGGAGCATAGACTTTAGGTGGCATGATCCACTATAATTGTTTTAGCATTTTAGATTTCAAGTTAGTGACCTTGAGAATTGATGAGCGTTAAAAAGTGCGTATTTAAACCCCTTAAGCTTAGGCATTCTAGTACCTTTATCTATCTTACTTTACCATTTTAGATCGATTTCGTATTATTTTCATTTTTAGGCACTTATCCCGAAAATAAGATAACTCAGCCAAATAAGAGCTTAATTGAAGCAATTCTAGGATTAAACAAAGAAAGGAGCAAAGTGGATAAAGAAAGAAGCAAATGAAGCCAAAGGTGGGAAGTAGCAAAGTTCGATCGATCCAACTCCAAGGTTCGATCGATCGAATAATGATCGATCTTAGCATTTCAAGATAGATCCAAGCCTTGGCCCAAAAGCATAAAGTCCAAAAGTTCGATCGATCCAACACCACCCTTCGATCGATCGAACACTTTTGTCGTTATTCAAATGATTGATCCTATCCACAGCTGTACCACCCACTAACCACTTTTGTCCTTTTCGCATAAATATCTCCCAAAATATCTCGGATTTGTCTTTTTCCAAAAAGCTCAACCAGTTGGATCGATCCAACTTAAGCTCGATGGATCTCAGCCAGTTCGATCGATCCAAGTCCAAGGTTCGATCAATCGAACTTCCTCCAGTGCGAAAAAGTTAAATTTCCATCTCATTGAAAGTTGTTCTTTATCCAATCATTAGGGAATATTGTGTGCACGACCCCAGCTCATTTTAGGTGTCATTTTGACCTACCTATATAAGGATAAGGATTGCTTTTTACAAAGGGAGAAAATATCATTTTCATATCATCTCTTGGAGAGCAAGCTTAGAGGAGGAGGAGGCTAGAGACAACATTAGAGACTCTTCATCAACCAAGGAGCAAATCTCTTCTATAGAGTTAGCCCTTGAGGGTTGGAGCAACATCACCATGAGTGGCTAGACATCCTCTTGGGGCTAGAGTTAGCCCCAAGCATGCTTTCTATATCTTAATCTTGTGTATTATTGAGGGATTAGTGTTGTAATTAATGTTTTGACACTTTGATATATATAGATCTTGTTTATTCAATGATTTATGTGGTTTAATTCTTCCAATTGATCATTTCATTTTATCTATATGTTTATGTATGCTAGAGTAGATATTCATATGCTTGTCTCTAGATTTTGTGTTATTGATGCATGTCTATGTGTATTGATGCTATAGATTTGGAGATTGTCAAAACATAGTGCTTAAAGGAATGCTTTTGTGATTCTCTTGATGGTTCATACTTATTCCTTGATGGATTGTGCCTCTCCTTGATTAGATAATGTATGCTTAATTGGTCACCCTTGCTAATTGAATCAACCAAACACACACACACACCAATATTGCAACACACATTACCCTCATTAGTCGCTAGTTAGAAGTGTAGAAAAGCATTGCTTGGTGGTGACCTCTAAATCCCAAGATTTCTCTCTCTCTTACTTACTCTTTGTTACATTCAATTACTTAGTTTAATTTAGTTGCTCTTTAGTTTAATTAACCAACCAACCATTTGTTTGATCACTCGACCTACTAACCCTAATTGCAATTCCATAATCAAGTACGACTCCAATCCCTTGGGACGATCCCTACTCACTCTTGCTACTTTAGTAGTAGTGTTGGTAGTGGTTTTTATAAATTTAAAATTGACCCAAAAGGCTTTCTTGAACCGCACATTCACTACATCGATTTGGCGTGTAGGAACGGCTTTAATCGTCAAATTTTGGCGCCGTTGCCGGGGATTGATTGATTTGATTTGGCAACGTCGGATTTGTGGAATTGTTTAGGATTAGTACTCTTTTGATCGTGTCTTTACTTTATTTTTATTTTTCTTTTTGGTTACTTATTGTGTTGTTCTTACTTAACTAGGTGCATTGTTGGAGAGGAAGCAAGCAAATGAGCATTCAAGCTAAGCAAGCAAAGAAAAAAGCTAAAAATTCTAGAAAATTTGCTAAGCTAAGCTTTAAATTTGGAGTTGAAGTGCTAAAGGACCTTTGTGAGACTTTCATTACTCAATCCCTTAGTTAAATCGTCGGCCTGCGTGGAGGTTTATTTTTAATTGTTCTTTGCATTATTGTTGTTAAAGCATGGGAGTATGAATTAAGTGTTTGTGGAAGAAGTCTAATTGCATTGTTGTGAAGGTATAGTGTTTTTCATTCTTTGTGTTTCTTTGTGTTTCGCATTGTGCATGCATGGACGTCGTTCATTGAGACCAACTCTTGTCCCTCTTGATTTGCATCTTGAATCCATCGTTAGAAATCCTAGGGGAAGAGGAAGTTCAAATAGAACCAATCTATCAATAGATGACCATAATGATAATCATGTTGAGGACCTTGGTCACATAGACCAACAAGGTATCCTTCATCCTAATGTGCACAATGAGAACATACAAGTGCCATTAGGCATGCCAAGGCCATTCATTCACCAACCACCATAACAACAAGGCCAAATTCCATATGGAATGCCAAGGCTAATGTATGCTCCACAACCTCCCATCATCAATCAAGGAATTCAAAACCAAGGTGTTCATGTTGCACCTCAAGTAGCTAATCCACCTCTTGCTTTAAGAGACCATTTGATAAGCGCCGAATATTGCATATTCAAGCGTCCCTTCTTGCATTAATTAAGTCCATTATTAGAGGATAATGTAAAGTTTTAATTCAATTGTGTATTTCTTTTGGATTTCAGGTTTTGTGCCCGAGAGTGATAAAAAAAACGGTTTTGACATCATTTGTGTTGAATTGCATGCGCCGTGTCGGGAAATCATCTTTTTGATCAAGCCTTTTCTATTATCGTTTTTGTGGCTACATGACTTAGTGTTTCATATGGGACGTGTGTCATCGCTCCAGCCTGAAGAAAATTGTAGAAAATTAAGAGTTGAAGTGCAGCTGCAGCCTCCGCGGGCGCCCGCGGAGCTCCCGCAATACGCCCGCCAACCCCTAACTCTCTGGCCTCTTTCGCGGCACCTTGCATTGCAGCCGCAAGAGCCCCCGCGCCCTCCCGCGGGCGCCCGCCAAACACTCCAGAGACATCCTCGCAAGCCGCAGCTTCCGCGGGCGCCCGCCGACCCACTGCAGGCAGTTCACCTGCCCCTTTTTTTTAGCATTTTTGTCCCCTTATCTTCATTTTATGTGGTGGAGAATGAACCAGAGGGGGAAGGTCGAGATTTTCAGCATGGGGAGTAGGTTTTGAGTGTATATAGGAGGATATCTCATCATAGATGAAGGAGATTATTATTTTGGAAGGTGTTAGGGAGCAAAGGAGGGAGTTATTGAGTTCTTGGCTTGTGGGTATCCTATAGGTGTGAAAATGGAGGGATTCTTCATCCTTTCTCCTTCTTTTCTTGCATCCATGAGCAACTAACTCCCTATCTAGGGAGGTGATGAAGCTCCATTTTGTAAGCATTGCTTTGTTTTGATTTATTTTTGGGGAGTAATATATGTATGTAACTTTTCCATGAACTAGAGCACTTCATTTGATGTAATGAACTTCAATATCTATACATGATCATTTTGAGTTAAATCTCTTGTCTTAGATTGTTTTTCTCTTATGATTATATTGATACATTTTCATAGTGACAATGGAGATGAGTTCATGGAAGTGTTGTTATTGGCATGATAATTAGGAGAATTGATAATCTATTGCTTAGGATCTCCCTTTGATAGATTATTCTTGGATTCTATTTTATGTGCTTACATTATGAGTTTAAGGGCTTGATAATCTTTGGCTTAGTAAGCATGTGCAAGGTTGCATTTTAGTTTAGGTAACCTAAGCATGTAATGCTTTGATAGGTTATTCTTGCTATTGAGTTTATATATTTCTTGAGGGGAATGTAATAATTTTGTGTTGTTACATCCCATGGTTGTATATATAAGTTATTCCCCTAAGTAAATCAGGTCCTAGCATGCTTATTGATGGTTGTGGAGTCACTTCCCTAATCTCTTCTTTATTATCCCTATCTCTTTACTTTATTATTTTATGCAATTTAAATTCATAGCTTAAGTGACAACCAACAAATCCTCTATGAACACCCCGTATCATTCTAAAAAGACTCTAGACACTTAGGTTGCTATAGGTTAGCGCAGTCCCAGTGGTTCGACTTACCCGACCAATAGCCCTATTTTACAATGATTCATGCTATTGCAAATGTTGATTTATTATAGATCGAATTCTCAACCGATCACCATTATGTGCCTAATGAGTATAATGCATCTACATGCATCCAATTACCTCCATTTAGAGCGCATCATTATGAAATTAAGCCACAAACCATTCAAATGCTTCTTAATTATCATGGACTTCTAAGTGAAAAACCTTACAAGTATTTGGATGAGTTTCTTGAAGTATGTTCCACCGTAAAATATACGGACATGCTGGAAGAGGTTTTAAGACTCAAACTTTTTCCATTCACCTTAAAAGACAAGGCAAAGTATTGGTTTAACAATCTTAGGCCTTTTTCAATCACTTCTTGGGCAGAAATGCAACAAGAATTCTTGAAGAAGTAATATCCAGTTTCTAAGACCAATGCCATGAGAACCTCAATTCGAGAATTTTCACATGGGGATGGAGAAACGTTTCATGAGGCATGGGAACGCTTCAATGAGTTGCTTAGGAAGTGTCCACATCATGACATGCCCAAATGGCAATTAGTTCAATACTTCTTTGAAAGCTTATCGGACAACTATAAGGGTATGGTTGATACTTCCATGGGTGGCTCATACATTGATAGGCATGAGGATGACGTGTGGCGTCTTTATGAGAGCATGAGTGAAAATTCTTTGCATAGAACATTATCATCCAAGAATGGTACAAATTCACAAGGTAGGAAGAGTGTTGGCTTACATCAAGTCGACCATTCAAATGAAATAGCCGCCAAAATGAAGTCTTTATCTCAAAGGTGATCAATTTTTGATTAACCAAAACTCGGCTAATCAAGTATCTTCCTTCCCTAACCATTATCATAGTGCATCAAATGAAACATGTATGACTTGTTCTAGTGCTCTTCATTCTATTTCTCATTGTCCTCACGGACAAGTGCAAAATGAACCTAATGAACAAGTCAATGCAACTTTTGTGAACCAAGGGAACAATCCTTATGGTACTCACTATAATCCAAGTTGGAGGAATTATCCGAATTTCTCTTGGAAAAACCAAGGAGAGGGCTCAAACCCTTCCCAAGGTGGTTTTCAAGAGAAGTACATTCCACCTCCACTTCAAAACCAATGATCCCAAGGTTATAGACCTTATCACTCACAAGGGAATTAATTTGCTAATTCTCGTTTTCCCAACCAGTCTTATTCCCAAGGTAATACTAGAAGTCCCGCCTTTGAAGAAATTTTTTTAAATGCTTTGGGCACTTTAGAGGCTAACACACAAATTGCTTCATTCTCACTCTCAATCTATTGCGAAGCTAGAAACCCAAGTAGGGCAAATAGCAAGCACTCTCAATGCAAGAGAAAAGGGAAAGATGCCTATTAATGGCCCACCTAAGCAACAATGTGTTGTGGAAACCCATTCCTCATCGGAAGGCCACACCATTGAACATGTTAATATGGTGACTACCTTGTGGAGTGGTAAGATTGTGGACAATCAAGTTGGAATGTCCAATGAAGAGAGTGAACCGGTGTAACCTCAAGTTGTCACCCATCCCGTTTCACATCCCATTCCTCCTTCATTGCATCTACATGACCTTGTAAATGAGAAAGTTTTCAAAAATTTGTTTGAAAAAGAATTTTTAAAAAATGATGTTGAAAAGGTTTTGTTGAAAAATAATTTGAAACAAAATGATTTAAAAACTTCTTGTGTTGAAGAGAGTTCAAAAGAAAACTCTGAAAAAGTGTTTGAACTAAAAGTTCCATTTCCGGATGCCTTAAAAGGATCCATTTCAAAAGACAAGCAAAAGGCAAAAACCAATGAAATCATGGAAATGTTTAGGCAAGTGAAAGTTAATCTTCCACTATTGGATGCAATCAAGCAAATTTCGGCTTATGCCAAATTCTTGAAAGACTTGTGCACCTAAAAGCGGAAGAATAAGAGTCAAGCACCAAGAAAAGTGGTTTTGACCGAGCAAATAAGCTCAATTTTGCAACATAATACTCTTCTAAAGTTTAAGGACCCCAGTTCACCTACTACATCATGCATTATTGGTGATCATATCATTAATCGGGCGCTTCTTGACTTAGGAGCAAGTGTTAACCTTCTTCCATACTCGGTTTATGTCAAATTGGGCCTAGGTGAATTGAAACCGACGTCGGTAGTTTTGCAACTTGCCGATCGATCCATTAAGAAGCCTAAGGGTATAATTGAGGATGTTTTGATTAAGATTGACAAATTCTTCTTTCCCGTTGATTTCGTTGTCATTGACACGGAACCGGTCCCTAATCCTAAGAGCCAAATTCCCGTTATCCTTGGCCGTCCTTTCTTGGCAACCGCTAATGCCAACATCAATTGTAGGACGGGGATAGCCACATGAAGGTGAAGTTGAATATCTTTAATCCCACGCCCAATTCATTTGACAAATATGAAGGAGAGATTAATGTTGTAGATAAATGTCATGGTCTTCAATGTCAAGGAAATGAGCTTTTGTGTAAGACCAAAACTTCCAAAGGATCATCTTCAACCTTGCATTCTCAAAATCTTGTTTCAAATTCTTGCTTTGAAAGGGCATGGAAGCCCAAAAGTTGTGATTGCATAGACAAGGGACCAAAGGTTTCTTTTGAGCTTAATCCAACAAGTTCTTCAAAGAACCATTTGCTGGGTGAAGTTCAAAGCATCTATCACCCCAATAAGGAGGGGATGCATTATAAGATCTTTGATCTGGGCTAAAAGAGCCCAATGTCTTGCTAGAGGCGTTAAAGACTAGCAAAAGCATTCATAGGGTGTCAAAACCATATTCCTCCCCCATTTCTATCTTAAATTTCATTTCTTGCGAAGTCTAGATACTTGTTTTTGGTTCTCATATGCATTGAAAGGAACTTTGGTGAGGATTGCATGAGCTTTCATGTCATTATTGAGCATTCTGCATAGTTTGATCGAATTCAAACCTGAGTTCGATAAATCGAACTTCATTTTGCATCCAACACTTAGAAAATTTTTCGACCTGCATAAACCTGCATATTTCACCTCTCTGTCTCATCAATCGAAACATTCCAAGATCGATCTGAATGTTCTTCGATCGATCCAACTTTCAAGTTCGATCGATCTTCAAGTTCCAACACTTAGCTAATTTTCTGAGGCCAAAACTTGCATGTTTTTGCTCTCTGTCTGATTGATCGAACTCTTGTTTCGATCGATCTCAGTTCTTCATTTCATTATTTTGACTTTGTTTTGACTTTTCAAATTTTAAAAAATCCAAAATATTTTCATTTTTATTTTATTTTATTTTATTTTCATTTTATTTCATTTTATGTTATTTTTCAAAAATTCAAAAATATTTTAATTAGTTTTTAATTATTATTGTTTATTCAATTAAATAAAAAAAAACCCAAAAATATTTTATTCTATTTTATTTTACTTTATTTTCCAATTTTTAATTTTAATTTTGTAATTTTCAAAAATTTCAAAAATCCAAAAATACTTTGAAGAGAGTTCATCAAAGTTCGATCGATCTCAGTTAAAGTTTGATCGATCGAACTCTGTTGGGAATGTTTTTAAAAATAGAACTGAGGGTTTTCTAAATCGATATCTTAGATCGATCTCACCCTCTCTACAAACCCTAACCCCCTTCTCCGTCGCCATTGTGCCATCACCTCTCCCACCTCCGGTGAACTTTCCGGCGAGCATCTAAGCATCAATCTCTCTCTCCCTTCCCGAATTCATCTTCACTCTTCTATATCTCCACTTCTCTCATCGTTTGAGGTAAGATTCGAGAATGTCCCTCATGATTTAAGCTTGAATCTTGTGCATACATGCTTTATATGTTGAATACATGCTATATACATGACAAAAGCCTCCATTGTTGAAGCTTGAAGCATTTTTGTCTATATATGTATATATATGTGTATATATTTTTGATGATTTGATTCAATTTGGGAGTATGGGCTTTGAACAGTGGCTAGGATTGATTGATTTGTTGTATTGATGGGCCCCCGAACACGTTCATGTGGGCCCTGTGCTTCTGAAGTCATAGATCTATAACCTTTCAGTTTTCATCGTCGCACAATTCGATCGATCAAATTTGTATCTCAGGTCGATCTTGAAAGATTAATCGAACTCATGTCTCCGATCGATCGAAGTTGTGAGATCGATCTCACTTATTTTCGATCGATCCAACTTTTGTGATCGATCTCACTCTTTTTTATGATCGATCGAATTTCACAGATCTCACACACACACTTCATTCATCATATCTTATGTTCATGCTATCTCATATTTGCCCAATGCCTGTGATATTCCACATTGGATGCATTTCATACTTACATTGTTTAGCATGTTTCATATCTCGCCACTTGCATAGATTCATGTCATATTTGTTTTGTCTATTTTACTTGACATTCATGTTTCTATATCGTGCTTAAAATTTCTTACTCTGGTACTAACTCCCATTGCAAGTTTTTCTTTTTCTTTTTACAGGCCATGGTTAAGAGGAAGACCGTTGCCAACAGGCAACACGGGCCCTACTGACACATTAGACCATGGACGAAGGAGCCGGCAGAGCCCTCTTATGCACGGGAGGAGCCAGCACAGGCTACCCCACTGTAGTCACCATCTCATGAGGCTGAGGATGACCATATACCATCCACCTTTGCGGCTCATCCTGCATTCACTCCATTACCATCTCCACCACATGCTGGGGCTGAGCATTCACCTATACCAGCTCAGCCAGCTTAGCCAGCTCATCTGGAGCGTGATTGGCTTGCGCCTAGATACGTGCACATGACGGTCGACCATGAGTCAGTGTTCGACACGGCCTTCTTCTCTAGATCGGTGCTGACCTGATCCACTTGCCATGATATCATTCAAAGGGGCCTGGCCGATATTCTTGTCCCCGTCACAGAGCTGGTCTACCTGCGGCTGGTACGGTTGTTCTACCAGAACCTCCGACCATCGCCGCGTACCACAACAGAGCTAGTCACTTCTGTAGATGGCCATCCGATCACCATCATAGTGGACTCTCTAGCCCGCTCTTGCCGCTGCCCACACCGCTGTCCTCCAGAGCTTCAGGACACATATCCGAGGCTATACAGGCCTTCATACGCTGACATGGCTGTTTTTCTTACAGGTCATCATGCCAGTGGCGAGACCTTCGCCACTCGGACCTTCCTTCCAGACGACCTTTGGTTCACCGATTCTGTTCTCCATCGGAACATTTACATGGCTGTGCACAAGATTCAGAGGAGGGGTGATTATTTGACAGCCCTCTACGCCTTCTACACCGGGCACTAGGTGTCTTTTCCCGCGCTCATCTGGAGCTTGATGAGGAAGCTATATGACGAGTACATCAGCAAGGAGACGCTCGGATGGGTTAAGTCTCTTCCATTCAGCCACCTCATCACCCAGATTTTGATAGATCAGCGCTACCCTATTCACCGTTGGGAGCACCCTGAGAGAGGTTCCTGTAACTTCCTGAAGAAAGACTGGGACAAGAGCTACCGATCCATTATTACTCGCCTGCAGGACCATGCAGTAGTGGCTGCAGCGGAGTTAGAGGAGAAGGAGGCACAGGCACAGGCACAGGCAGCAGTAGAGGCAGCAGCAGCAGATCCTGCAGCGGACGACGCACCAGTCGATCCAGCTGCCGATCATCTGATTCATCTATGCCTGAGGCTCCATATCTGAACCCCAGCTTTGGAGTACGCCTGCAGACACTTGAGGATCCAGTTGTTGCCATCCGAGCTGATCTCACAGCCCACAGAGCTGATTTTGCTGCCTTCCGCATGAATGTTGCGACCATGTTTCGAGATCTATCTAGAGACATCCGCGAAGCCCGACCTGCCCGTCCTACCTCATCCTCTTGAGTTCCCAGTTCCTTCTATCTCATGATCCCTCCCTCCTATTGATCCTTTATTTTTGTCACTGTATAGTATTATTATTTTTACAGCCGGTCTGTCGGCTTTGATATTTTTGTTGTACCTGCACTTTATCTATTTTATATATCTATTTTTGCTATGGATGTCATATGATTACATTCTCATATCTGTATGTTTGACTCCATCAGGTGCATCACAGTGACTTTAGTGAGAAGTGCTACCCAAGTTTCAGGACCACCCTTATACCTCTCTCATCTATTTATCTGTTTATCCCATTTACACTTGCATGTCCACTATGCACTGATTATCCCATTTTGTTATTTGATGAGTTTATCCAAGTGCCAATTTTCAGGACCATAGTTCATCCCAAGTATGGGGGGCCATGCCACCCACTTCGGATACTTCAGTCCCGATCATTCTTATTTAGTTGCACTGGCATACTCTTTCCCTTGTTCTCTTACACATTGAGGACATTGTGCCATTTAAGTTTGGGGGGAATGGTGCTTTACAATGTTAGTTTTAAATTCAAAATTTTGAGCATGACTTGTGTAATGGAGGGATATTTCTATGATTGGTCCATATCTAGCTATGATTTTGATCTTTTGAGGACTATATTGCTTAAAATTTAAAAATTGCTTGACTTGAGAGTCCAATACTCCTTGTATGCCTTGTGGATGCCATTTAGGAGTAACATTTTTGAAAGATTGATATCTTGCTTGCACTTGTGGTCCACATCATCCTGATTTTGTGATTGTTTTGAGATTCACTTTAGGATTCTACACTAGCACAAGCGCAAGCGCACACTAGCATTCATTTATGGGGTACATGCTTTGTTGATTATTGAATTTATTATATCCCAATTGAGCTAGTAGTGCATTGAAAGCTTTCATTCTTGATAAAGGTGGATAACAACCCCGTTTCACTAAATAGCCGGGATTCTAGCCTCATCAAGCACTGAA
Source organism: Cornus florida (assembly GCF_030987335.1). NCBI lineage: Eukaryota > Viridiplantae > Streptophyta > Magnoliopsida > Cornales > Cornaceae > Cornus > Cornus florida. The sequence continues at coordinate 49,907,404 of NW_026775574.1, read as the reverse complement.
CTTTTCGCGCCGAAAGGTGGAGGGCCCAAACTCTAGGTTAATAATTGAACTTGTTTATAAAAAAAAAAAAAAAGAGTTGCAAAAGCAATAAAAAGTGAGGACTTTTCCCAAAGGTAAGAAGTGGGAAATGATTAGATGGTTGTTGTCTTGATTTGTAGCCTAGTTGATTTGAGCTTGTAAGTCCGTAGGGGTATTTGAATGCCAAATGCCCTAAAGCCGTCTGGTTTGGGAGTCATTGACCTAACGCTCGACCTCATAAATCGCTAGAAAGTTTAATAGATCAACACATTGCACCATGCTTCCATCCTTAATCCTATAAAAAAAAAAAAAAAAATCGAGTGAAAAGAATAAGCGCACCTAGAACAATAAAGCTTTAATAAAAGGTCTACTTTTTATCTTGATGATTGGTACTAGATTTGTGTGCTAGTTTGAGGGTAAGGATGTGATTAATTCTTTAGTTGGCTTAGATAGCAACACATTTGATGCCGGTCCATTCAAAAGAATTATAGAGTTGTTTTGATTTGCATGATCATTTTCTTGATGTGTAGAGGACCATATTTGCTTGCTTGATGTTGAGATTTTGGGAGAATGCTCGGAAATGTTTGAAAAATTGCATACTTGAGGAATTTTTCTCGCAATGCTTGTTTGCAATATTGGTGCCTCTTTTGAAAGAATGAGCTTAATGTTTGTGGGTACCATTTTTGGAAACCTCATGAGACTTCACTCATCCACTAGGGGTAACCTAGGGGTTTAAAAGGCTTGTTGCATGTGCTAAAGGCAATCGTGTTCCCTACGAAAGTGGCGTTATCCAGTTATCGTTTTCTAGCTCATAGTTGTATAGTTGTTCATTTCATTCCTTTACTTTCTAATTCATTGCTAGGGACTAGCAATATTTAAGTTTGGGGGTGTGATGAGCGCTGAAAAGTGCGTATTTAAACCCCTTAAGCTTAGGTATTCTAGTACCTTTATCTATCTTACTTTACCATTTTAGATTGATTTCGTATTATTTCCATTTTCAGGCACTTATCCCGAAAATAAGATAACTCAGCCAAATAAGAGTTTAATTGAAGCAATTCTGGGATTAAACAAAGAAAGGAGCAAAGTAGAGAAAGAAAAAAGCAAATGAAGCCAAAGGTGGGAAGCAGCAAAGTTCGATCGATCTAACTCCAAGGTTTGATTGATCAAACAATGATCGATCTTAGCACTTCAAAATAGATCCAAGCCTTGGCCCAAAAGCATAAAGTCCAAAAGTTCAATCGATCCAACACCACCCTTCGATCAATCGAACACTTTTGTCCTTATTCAAATGATTGATCTTATCCACAACTGTACCACCCACTAACCACTTTTGTCCTTTTCCCATAAATATCTCCCAAAATATCTCGGATTTGTCTTTTCCTAAAAGGCTCAACTAGTTGGATCGATCCTACCTAAGTTCAATGGATCTCAGCCAGTTCGATCGATCCAAGTCCAAGGTTCAATCGATCGAACTTCCTCCAGTGCGAAAAAGGTAAATTTCCATCTCATTAAAAGTTGTCCTTTATCTAATCATTAGGGAATATTGTGTGCACGACCCCAGCTCATTTTAGGTGTCATTTTGACCTACCTATATAAGGATAAGGATTGCTTTTTACAAAGGGAGAAAATATCATTTTCATATCTTCTCTTGGAGAGCAAGCTTAAAGGAAGAGGAGGCTAGAGACATCATTGGAGACTCTTCATCAACCAAGGAGCAAATCTCTTCTATGGAGTTAGCCCTTGAGAGTTGGAGCAACATCACCATGAGTGGCTAGACATCCTCTTGGGGCTAGAGTTAGCCCCAAGCATGCTTTCAATATCTTAATCTTGTGTATTATTGAGGGATTACTGTTGTAATTAATGTTTTGACACTTTGATATATATAGATCTTGTTTATTTAATGATTTATATAGTTTAATGCTTCCAATTGATCATTTCATTATATTCATATGTCTATGTATGCTAGAATAGATGTTCATGTGTTTGCTTCTATTTCTTAAGTTATTGATGCATGTCTATGTGTATTAATGCTATAGATTTAGAGATTGTCAAAACATTGTGCTTAAAAGAATGCTCTTGTGATTTTCTAAATGGTCCATGCTCATTTCTTGATGGATTATGCCTCTCCCTTAGCTTAATTAGTTTAATTTCATGTCATTAGCTTAATTGTAGTGTAGTGATAGCATAGTTGTTAGATGAGAGGACAATCGATGCTAGTTGTTTGATGTTCCATACTTTTGAATGCAAGTAGCATATGTCTCTAACCTTGTGGTGTATTTGGCTTGTGAGCTTAATGAAAGGATTAATGACTTGCTAGATATATTGTGCTTTTCACATGCTATTTAGACAATATATACTTAATTGCTAGATATATTGTGTTTTTCACATGTTGATTAGACAATGTATGCTTAATTGGTCACCCTTGCTAATTGAATCAACCAAACACACACACACACACACACCAATATTGCAACACATATTACCCTCATTAGTCAGTAGTTAGAAGTGTAGAAAAGCATTGCTTGGTGATGACCTCTAAATCCCAAGATTTCTCCCTCACTTACTTACACTTTGTTACATTCAATTACTTATTTTAATTTAGTTGCTCTTTAGTTTAATTAACCAACCAACCATTTGTTTGATCACTCTACCTATTAACCCTAATTGCGATTCCACAATCAAGTACGACTCCAATCCCTTGGGACGATCCCTACTCACTCTTGTTACTTTAGTAGTAGTGTTGGTAGTGGTTATTATAAATTTAAAGTTGACTCTAAAAGGCTTTTCTTGAACCACACATTCACTACATCAATTTGGCGTGTAGGGACGACTTTAATCGTCAAGAATCTGCATCTTATTGCTTTGTATAACATGCTCCATGTTACTTGAATTGCACAAATGATGTGATTTGTGCTATAAATGATCTTAGGTAGCTTAGGATGCTCCCTGGGTCACACTTTGACATAGACGTTAGGTGGCATGAGCCCCTCTAACATGTTTCACCTTAAGGTGATAAATATGTAAAAAGTTAGGTCGATGCATGCTCATCTCCTATGAGTAGCTTTATGTTACTCACCCATGTTGTGGGGACATTTTTCGGGTATAGGAATTAAAGTTGAGACTCTTATTATGCTTGGATGGCAGTGGACTTGGAGGTTTCCATCTTTGTGAAGGTTAGCTTGGAATGCCATTTGTATCATATTTGTCAAAATGTGTATATTTGATTCCATATATGTAGTGTGTACATGAGTGCACTCCTTACAATGTATTCAGCATGTATAAGATGAGACTGGAGGCCAATGTCATGTATTTTGTATCCTATGAGACTTATGATTTCATGAAATATTTTGAAAATATTGAAAAATGCCAAGTAATAGTTTCACCATGTTTGCATCAAGTGTGGGAATTCCATTTTTATTCTTTCATAGGGTCTCATTAATCATGTACGAAGTGTGGCCAAGGGCCAAATGGTCATTTGAAGTCATTTGTTGATTTTGGTTTTCAAAGTTTCCATTTTAAGTTCATTTTCATCTTTTTGGCCGTCGGGGGGTCGGATTTTGACTCGGCCATTTTCGGGAGCTGTGGACCATTCCCGTGAGCTCAAAATCATTATTTACGTTTGCGTGAATTATCGTTTTCATGAAAACACTTTTCGTTTGTGTTTTGAGCCTCCTATGGACTTATTTCACCTTTTTGTTGAAAAATTCAACTTAAGGGTATTTTGGGAATTTTCTTTGGGAAATAAATTCCGTTCTTGACTTTGTCACATAGAAAATGTGATTTTAGGGGGAGTTTCTTCATGACATTTTTCCGAAAAATGTCATCTTGACCTCGATAATCGTGTATTAAACTCATTTTTCTGCTAAAACACTGTTTCTGCTACATGTTGGCTGTTCTGTTCGAGTTGAATCGGTTCAAGAATAGTTGAACCAGTTCAAGGTGTCATTTTGGTTCAGCTTGGGCATACTACCTATGTTGAACCGGTTCAAGTCTTCCAAAGTTTTCAGTTTCGGACTTCCAACTTTAAACTGATGTAACTTCTTCGTTTTAACTCTGAATTGGTGCGTTCTTGAGTCTAACTGACCGCGTCGAAATAAGCTTTCCAATGGTATGAATTTTAGTTTTAGATTCTTTTCCTAGCTCATGATATCATCATTTTAGTGAGAGGGTGTCGGATTTGGTTCGAACTGGGATAGGGTTCTTCTGGGATTTCATTTCCTTTGGCCTTGACTTCATGTGAAGTTACCAAGGAATATTTTTGGATGGTTTTTTTTTTTTTTTTTTTTTTTTTTTTTTTTTTTTTTTTATCTCATTTGAATTGTTAGGATTCAAATTCCTTCCTCTTAGGGTAAAATGATAATTTTACCATTGGTCTTTCTTTTGGTAGGGTTTTGATACCCTTGTCTTCATTTTGCTTCCGCTGAGTCTCAAAATTCCTTAAAGGGCCATTCTTGTGTCTTAGGAATGATGTACATCTCTAAGGACTTGGTTTCGTTAAATCCAGGGTCGTCACAGGTGGTATTAGAGCTCCTAGATTTGGATACCTTGGACGATGGGTTTTGGGTACATGTCATGCTAATGTTGCCATACTCTATGTGTTTATATGTTTCATGATAATATGTTTATGTGCAATATGTGGTATGTTATCTGTTTAGCCTGTTTTGATTCTATTGCAAAGAGTATGACATATGATGTATGCTAGATTAGATTTGTATATGCATGATTGTTTTGCATATTTAACAGGACTTGGGATTAGTCATAGGATGTTTGACTTGAGGTTGAGTTGTTTGGTGAGTTTGCACTTAGTGTGATGGTTGGTGTGTCTGGTTTTGTTTAGGCACTTTTCTTTGAGGTTGTTGGTGATTGTTCACATGGTTTTATGGTAGTTTAGGTCGTTGTTGGCCTAGCATTGGCTTTGGATAGGTGGAAGGTCATCTTTTGTTTGGGCTCTTATGAGTTGAGTCATTAAGCGTAGCCTTAGAGCTTTTGGATCGATTGTTGATTTGTTGGTTTTGGGCCATGATGAGGTTATGGACCTCTTAGGATCCTTGGTTGTTTGGGATGGTTCCTCTGAGATTGCAATTTTTGTGGGCGGGTGCGTTTGTGGGCGGGTGTATGGCACGGACATGCTACCATGCTGGCTAGCTACAAGCGAAGTTCGGATGGAATCAGCGTTGGTTTTTGTTCCGATAGGCGTTGTCCTTTTGGGTTGGCGATGATGTGAGTTTTGTTTTATGCATCTGGTGTTGAGATGGTGATTGATGGTCGTTTTGGGGAAGATTTTGGAGATTGATTTGATTGTTCTGTTGTATGGCTAGAGTAGCCATTTCATTTGAGTTCTCCTTGCGTGATGATGCTTTTGGGATTAAGTTGATTGATCGATGTTTTGGGTTAGTGAGAGCATTGCATTGTTAGTTCCACTTGTAGTGTCACCCTTAGATTCAGAGATGGATTGTTAGAGTCTTACCATTGTGGTAAGGGCTCACGATTGTTTCGAGACAGGTTGTTGTCGCATTGGTTTTTGGAGTCAGTTTGTGGCTAGGACTGGTCTTCCTTTTACCTAGACACTCTAGGACATGATGTCAATAGGGTTCATTATTGCATCATTTTTATTTTTTACAGTTTTGTTTACTACCATGTCAGTAGTATGATGTATGATATTGTGATGCATGAGTAGGTGGAAGTGTATCTACATTTGTCTTCTTGTTGTGTGGCATTAGCATGCCTTCTTTATATGCTTAGAGATGTCATGTTGTACTGTGTTTTAATGACATGCTTTTGTGCTTACGTGGAGACGTGCTGCATGTACCCTTGATTTCATCTATGTGAGTAGATTTGCCTTCATGGTAGTTGCATTTCCTTATTATTTGTATGACTTCCATGTTTCGTTTTCCCTTTTTACTCCCTTTTTGCTCCATTTTCCTTTATGTCGTGTTGACATTTGTGGGAGAATAGGGTTCCTTTTCTTTTCTTAGTTCGAGTAAAGGACTTCGCAAGGAGCGAGTCTCTTCTCTTCGTTGCGTTGTGCACAACTTTGGGATTGGCTGGTCCGTGAGGATCACCATTGTTGTTTTGAGTCCTTGGTGAGGATTTAGTTGATTTTGGTCGACTTACTTCCATGCAGGGGGTGAAGTCTTTGACCTTATTGTCTTTCGTTTCAGAGACAGATTCGTGGTGTTGTTCTTCTTAGGACTGGTGGTTTCCTTTCTTTCGTGTCTTCCCTTGGGGAGTTTTTGCCGTGGTTATTGACGGAGTTGTGGTGCTTAGAGTGAGTTGATTAGTGTGAGATCATTTTTGAGGACTTGTAGCCATTTGATTAAGGATTTGGTTGACTCATTGTATGAGTTTGAGGATGTTTCAGGATGTCTTTTGGAGACTTGTTTCCGTTTTGATGACCTTGATGTGGTTGACTCTTAGGAGGAGTTTTGAAGGATCGTTGTTGGATCTGGCTTGTTTGTGGAGTCGTCTCATCCTAGTTGTGACTAGGCATAGTTTTGTGGAATCGTAGTTCTAGTGGTTATTTATGGATTAATGAAAAATTGAGAAATTTTGATTTAGCTTGGTGTTGCCAATCACGGTTTCGAGAGATTCATTTTGTTACCTTAGTTGTCAGGATTTTGATGTGTGTGCCACTTGGTGGACTTGTATTTTGAGGATTTAGTTATCTATGATAGGGATGTGGATTTGATGTTTGATTACGGTGTGATCTTGTAGTTGATCTGTTTCAGGGAGATATGAAGGACTTTTGATGAAATGTCTTGTAGTAAGGTTCGTTTTGATTTCTGGAGGTTTCAATTTGCTTTTCAGGCCTTGGATTCTTGATTGATGTTATTGGTAGTAGTATTTTGAGACGGTAGAGATGTTAGTTTTGCTCTATTGAGGATTTGAAGCCTTAAGCATAATGGTGCCTATGACATTGTTGTCAGAGTTTGGGATTGGCCGGGATGGTCTGGAACATCTTTGGACCATATTCCAACTCTCACAGATGCCTGGTTCCCACATTACTTTTGGCTATGATTGTTTTGCAGATGTCATTGGTATCGAGAGGTTTCATGGGTAGACCTAGTAGGGGGCAGGTTATGAATTAGTGCCTTATACTGTCATGCTACCATACAAAGTTGTGTGCTGTGAGCGAGTGCTAGTTGCCGTCGAGGCTACCTTACTGACGAGTAAGTGTAGGCGGGCGCTAGGTACTGTCTTTGCTACCACACATTTGAGTATGTCGTGGGCGGGTTTTGGTCACTATTCGTACTGCCATGTCGTCTTTGTTCTGTATCCTGACTTGATACGTGGATATCTTGGAATTCTTTTGGTGGTTGTTTTTGGTTCCTTATGGAGGTTCTTCAGGAGGGATGCTTTCGATTGTGGTCTTCCGTTCCCTCGTCTGACCTTAGTTTCTATGTGTGTGTTCTGACTTGTTGTGTGGCCGCATGATCACTTTCCTTTTGAGAGGTTGTCCTATCGTGAGCACGTTGGTGCAAATGACATTGGTTTGTACTTTGTCTTTCAGTTTTGGGATTGTTTTTGTAGCATGTTGTGTGGGATACTCGGAGATGTACTCCATAGTTACCCTGGTTTCGCCTTTTATTTTGTTGGGGCTGGATTTCGGGGACGAAATCCCTTTAAGGTGGGAAGGTTGTAATGACCCGGTCATTTTCTTTCTTTTCCTTTTCTTAGATTTTCACGGATATTTCTTTTTTTTTTTTCCGTGGATCTTTTCCTTTCTGAGTTCAGTTTCTCGCCACTTAATGTCATCTTGAGTGCTCGGGGATGGTTTCCGAGACTTTTTTTCCTTGGATTGACCACTTCCTTTGAGGACCGAGTCATTTTCACGTTTTCACTTTTGTGACACAATTCACTTTTCGTCTTTTTCTCAGTTGTCACTTTGTTGGAATAGCCACATTTTTCGTGTCCGGATTTGATTTTGATTTTGCATGCATCCACGATATTTAAATTTTATGCTATGTGTATTTTTACTTTTGTAGAAAAATATGCTAGTTGTGGTCTTTCTTCCTTAGGGGTGTGGATGCACACTTCTTTGTAATTTCTCTTTCTTTTGGGGTCATTTGTGTAACTATTGTAAAGTAATTATTTTTTGTCTTAGGGACCATTTTGCAATTTAATTTCGAAGATATTTTCCAAAAAGACCTTTTTGCAATTTTAGAAAAGTGTGACAAGTGTTACACTCTCATTGCTCCACTTGTTGACATTTGTGTGGAAACACTTTGATGCCTTGGATGATGACATGTGGAGGGTGGAGATTCAACCACTTGTTGGCTTAGGATTGGTGCACTTGTTGGCTTGGATGGTTGACAAGTATAGGCTTGAGATTAAGCCTAGGATGGAGCCTTGGATGAGTGACAAGTGTATGCTCCAAATTAAGTCTTGCAATTAATTTTTGGGCCACTTTGGAATTATGTTGTTTATAGGGATTTTTGTGCAATTGACCAAAACTTGTGTGTTTTGACCTTGGTGTAAGACCACATAGTGAGTGGAGGATTTCTATTTCCTCCACTCACATTCTTTCACACTTAATTTCTATCTCTTCCCTCTTTTGTAAAGAAAACCTTAGCCTCCACGGATGGAGCTTGAAACCTTAGGCCTTGACCTTGATTTTTGATGGCCATCCACTCACCTTAGACCTTGAAGCTTGGAACACTTTTTGTTCCCCTCATCCTCCTCTACATAACCCTAGAAGGGTTTGCCATTTTGTGTTGATTTGCCTTAGATTCTAGAAAGACTCTTCTCTAGTGAGGTAGGGGATGTTATAGGGTTATATTTTTGTTTCTTGCATGCTATTGATGCTTTTATAAGTTGTATGCATGTCTTTTGTTAAATTGAGAAATTAGTGATTTATCATATCTTACATATAACTCATTTTAGACTTGGTAAATGGCATGGCCATGAGTTGATCTTTGATATATATTAATTTGGGATGATTTAGATGAATTTTCAAATCTACAGATTAAACAGATTTAATTTGATTTAAATTCTAATAAATTGTATTTTACTTGTATTCCATTTTAGACTTGAGGTATGGTATGACCATGATTGGTGCTTGATATATATTAATGAGGGATCATTTAAATAACTTTTGAAATCTAGAGATTTGATTAATTTAAATTAATTAAATTCTATATGATGCTATCTTGCTCATTTGACACTTTTAATTTGATATATGTAATGATCATGCTATGTTTAACATATATTAATTTGAGATTATTCGAATTTGAATTGAAATCTAGAGAATTTGATTATCTTGTTTAATTAAATTCTATTTAATGGCTCCATGGATCTATTGGTATTTTAGAAGTAGTTTCTATATTCAAATCATGGACTTGAACTTGTTATGTATTCACTTTGTTGTGTTTTGAGCATTGGACAACTTTGTTGTTATATTTATATTTATGAGAATATGTTTTCTTTATAGAATATATTGATGTCATGTGTAATGAATTGCACACTTTGTAATTGACATTATATATGCAATTTTAGAATTGAAACTCTAAGGCATGGATTGTGTGGTTTCAACCTACTTGTGCATAGAAGGTGGTTTTCGTGCATTATATAAATTACGTATAAGTTGTGAACTTATTTGATTATTTTGGAGTCTTGGGACATTGTTACAAGTGACATGGCTAGAGTTTGGCTCTAGTGCGGGAGGTATGAGTTCTCCCCAATTAAGATAGTGCGCACTAGGGTGGTCTTCCCAGCGGGTTAATGCCCGGAATAACCATTTAGTTCTCGGCGGAAATCCGAGACATGATGTCCAAGTCTTCCACTATTTGATTTTGCATTCAATTCCAAGTTGACAATCATGTTTAATTGTGACTTGTGGTTTTGGCTATTGACGATTGATGTTGTTAAGTACATCCATACTAAATTGTTATATTTAGTTGTTTTCACACTTTTAGATTTCAAGTTAATAACTTAGAGAATCTATGTCTTGATGTGTGGTATTTGAAATTCTAATTGTACTAAATTGTTATATTTATTTGTTATTGCATTTTAGATTTCAAGATGCTAACCTTGAGAATCTATATCACGATACTTGTGTAGCATGCTTCTATGTTGGTTAATTGCGTAGATATTGTGATTTGTGCTTTGTTGTTCAAATATGACTTTGGAATGATCCTATAGATTCATTTGAAAAATAGAGTTTAGGTGGCATGATCCACTATAATTGTTTTAGCATTTTAGATTTGAAGTTAGTGACGTTGAGAATTGATGAGCACTGAAAAGTGCATATTTAAACCCCTTAAGCTTAGGCATTCTAGTACCTTTATCTATCTTAATTTACCATTTTAGATTGATTTCGTATTATTTCCATTTTCAAGCACTTATCCCAAAAATAAGATAACTCAGCCAAATAAGAACTTAATTGAACCAATTCTGGGATTAAACAAAGAAAGGAGCAAAGTGGAGAAAGAAAGAAGCAAATGAAGCCAAAGGTGGGAAGCAGCAAAGTTCGATCGATCCAACTCCAAGGTTCGATCGATCGAACAATGATCGATCTCAGCACTTCAAGATAGATCCAAGCCTTGGCCCAAAAGGATAAAGTCCAAAAGTTCGATCGATCCAACACCACCCTTCGATCGATCGAACACTTTTGTCCTTATTCAAATGATTGATCCTATCCACAGCTGTACCACCCACTAACCAGTTTTGTTCTTTTCCCATAAATATCTCCCAAAATATCTTGGATTTGTCTTTTCCCAATAAGCTCAACTAGTTGGATCGATCCAGCCTAAGGTCAATGGATCTCAGCTAGGTCGATCGATCCAAGTCCAAGGTTCGATTGATCGAACTTCCTCTAGTGCGAAAAAGTTAAATTTTCATCTTATTGAAAGTTGTCCTTCATCCAATCATTAGGGAATATTGTGTGCATGACCTAGCTCATTTTGGGTGTCATTTTGACCTACCTATATAAGGATAAGGATTGCTTTTTAGAAAGGGAGAAAATATCATTTTTCTGCTAAAACACTGTTTCTGCTGCATTTTCGGTGTTCTGTTGAAGTTGAACCTGTTCAAGAATAGTTGAACCGGTTCAAGGTGTCATTTTGGTTCAGCTTGGGCATACTGCCAATGTTGAACTGGTTCAAGAATGTTGAACCGGTTCAAGTCTTCCAGAGTTTTCAGTTTCGGACTTCCAACTTCAAACTGATGTAACTTCTTCGTTTTAACTCCAAATTGGTCTGTTCTTGAGTCTAAACTGACCGTGTCGAAATAATATTTTTAATGGTATGAATTTGAGTTTCAGATTCTTTTTCTAGCTTATTATATCCTCATTTTAGTGAGAGGGTGTCGGATTTGGTTTGAACCAGGATAGGGTTCCTCTGGGATTTCATTTCCTTTGGCCTTGAGACTTCAGGTGAAGTTACCAAGGGATGTTTTTGGTTGTTTTTGATCTCATTTGAATTGTTGGGATTCAAATTCCTTCCTCTTAGGGTAAAATGACCATTTTACCCATGGTCTTTCTTTCGGTAGGGTTTTGATACCCTTGTCTTCATTTTGCTTCCGCTGAGTCTCAAAATTCCTTGAAGGGCCATTCTTGTGTCTTTGGGATGATGTACATCTCTAAGGACTTGGTTTCATTTTGCTTCCGCATTTTGGATCCGCTTCGGGTCGTCACAGGACACACTAGGTCAAAAAATCCAGGGTCGTCACACCAAGTGTCCGTTCTTTCTTATCTTTTACCATCTTCCTTCCTTCTATCAACAAACCCTCACCATTGGTGTTCAACTATTCACACTTGGCCACCAATTTTAGTGATGCTACACTCATTAACATATTACCTGCTCTTTTAAGGCCAAGAGCATGAACCACTTCATCCACCATCACACTCACCCCATCTTGGGAACTACGACGCCTTCGGCTTATCCTAAGACTTGTTCTTCATGGGCTTGTATTTTCGTACCATCTATCTTGTGCCATCATCAATTCTAATTAAATCTCTAAAATATCTCACGGTCAACCTTCTGCTTTGACAAATTTCTTACTGGCCTTCTTGTCCAGGACCCTCATTCGGTATTGATAAAGGCTAAACCTCCCAAGACGAATGATCGGTTCTGATTCTAGTTATTAGGAATTAGGGGGGCGGATTAGCCCAACCCAACCCGAAATTTTTTGGGTTGGGCTTGCATTTTTAGAAGCTTGGGTATTGGGTTGAAAATTCTCAAGCTGGACCCAATTTGGGTTGGCCTAGGGTTAAAATTGTTCTAACCCGATCCTAACCTATCCAACCCGATTTTGATTTTTTAACGTGCCACTGCCTTCCTCATCATCCTCTGCCATTGCTGTCGTCTCCCTCTCCCTCCTCCTCTATCACTGACATCATCTCCCTTTCCCTCCCTCCTCCTCTATCGCCGTCTCCCTCTTCTTACTCCTCTGCCGAGTCTATCGTCCTCCACCTCCACCTCCGCTGCCGTCGTCTTCCTCCACTACCGCCGTCTTCATTTTCTGTTGTCATCGCCACCAAAACCACAACCATAATTGGAAACAAAGTCTTTGTGAGGGTCTTGTGAGTGGTCTTTGACCTTGATTCCCATTATAATGGCAATCACAATTTATGAGATGAACATTTGGGTTAAAAAAAAAATTGATGTAGAGTGGCAGTGATTTTATTCTATTTATTATTATTATTATTATTATTATTTTTTTGGGGGGGGGGGGATTCTTTTAACAAATCTCTAAATTAATTGATGCATGGAGAAGGTTTTTCTAGGTTTGATGAGAGCCTTGCAAGATACGTGGATTTGATGAGAGCCCTTGCAGGATACGTGGAATAAGCAGGTAAAGAGAGAGAGATTTTTTTACAAAATAATAATAATAATAATAATTATAATTATAGTAATAGTAATAAGTCAATCCAATTAATTTGTCATATTCTATTTTGAAATCTCTTTTTTTATTATATTTATTATTCGTATTATATTTCTATAAGATTTCAATGGTATGTAATACACCATCCTTTCAATACTAAAGAAATTTAAAAAGAAAAAATGTCAAATACTTTGCAATGCTATCTTAAAGTGTTTTTGAAATTAAATTTAAACAAGGGAAAAAACAAAAAATTAGGCCTATCAATGGTTGTTTTTAAATAAAAAAGACAAAAAAAAAAAAAAAATGACTTATGACTTCTCAAATACATATTATCCTATTTAACAGGTGCCGAATCTCAATTTGAAATCTTTTAAGTGTTATTTTTGGAAATTCAAATTTATATATATGTAAAAGTAAATATAACCTATATTTTTGTGGAAGGCCTATTTTTTTGCCAATTTTTCCAGCCTATTAGTTTTTATCCATTGATATTTTGATGGTACCCAAATCTTTTCCTTGTTTTATCAGTTTTGAATTTAAATTTTTTTTTTCCATATATATGTATATATATATATATATATATATTGACAAATGTTATATGTGTGTGTATATATATATATTTGTATAGAGGCCTACCAAATTTATATATATAAAGTAAATATAACCCATATTTTTATGAAAAATAATTTTCAGGCCTAGTTCTATTTGTCCTGTTTATTAATTTTTATCCTTTGATTTTAGTTGTTGGTACCCAAATCTTCTCCTTGTTTTATTATGTTTGAAATTTAGATTTTTTGTCCACTTATATATAAATATATATTGACAGTATGGTATTAGTGTGGAGAGATATAGAGAGAGAGGGGCCTAACCCATTGCCAAAAAAAAAAAAGAAAAAAAAAAGGGGTTGACCCAGACAACCCGACCGACCCAAAAATATTTGGGTTGGACTTCATAGGTTAAATCTCAAATTTGAGTTACCTCGAGCCAGCCCAGCCCAACCCAACCCAACCCAACCCGAAGCTTGGTTGAGGTTGGGCTGGGGTTGGGCCAGCCCAAGTTGCACCCTTATTAGGAATATTAACTCCCTCCAACTAGGTTTGATACTAGTTGTTAGGAATTAAATAACCCCTCTATTCAAGTATATCGGAAGCGTATCATCATCACATATCACTCACATATAGCAGAGAGATAAAATCATTCATCAATCAACACACGATACAGTATTTAACGTAGTTCACCCAACCTTTATGGCTACGTCCACGGAAAGAGAACTCTCACTATTATGAATCAAGAAGAGATATTACAAGTAAAGAATGCACTCTACCTATCCCACAATAAGTCTATTTACCAACCAACCTCACTGGCTCTTTTTTGGCTCAATGCAAACACGTTAAGAGCAAACCCACTTCTTATTAGGCTAATCACTTTATACTCTGTTAGAAAATATATGCTTCAAATAATATTTAAGATATAACTAACCTTATAGTAATATGCCATGAGATAATTAATAATATGCTAAAAATAATTAATTAAATATTCAACTCGATACTTAATTAAACATGCAAATTAAAGCAATAAAATAATAATAATAATAAATAAAGAAACTGGACTATTGGATACTATGTCCTTAAGAAAATTTACGCCCCGCATGGTGCTAATGGACTCTATAACATTTGTCTCCCAGGATACAATGGTTTACATCCATTAATAGCACTACAAACTCATAGATACGGCGAACCTCCTCCATATGATACTCTCTTTGACTCAAAATATACATCTATAATATATAAATGTTGAATTGGGTGCAATCCGAACCAAATGGTTCGGATCAATCTTAATACGGCTCGATGAAATTGGAATAGGGTCTAAGTGGCTCGACCACTTGACCTATGGTTTGAACCCACTTGGGTTGGGTTCAATTCTAGAGAGGGAGAGAGAAGAAAACGAATTGAACAAATTGCAAATGGTAGCCCAAGGGGGTATTTATAGAAATAAAAGTGTCTTTTCGGATTGGGTGTATCTCTTCATCATTAGACAAGACCATTTATATGAGATTCTTCATCATTAGACAAAAACATTTATATGTGTCTCTTCATCACTGGACACAACTATTTATATGAGTTTATTCATCAATGAGCACAACCACTACAATAGGTTTTAATAGTTCACATTGAATAGGTTATATCTGTTGGTTTTGAGTTGCATCTTTTCATCCCACAACCAACCAGTGATCACACCTGTTCAGTCAAAGGCATCTGTTAAGGACTGACGAAACAATTTTCATTCAAAAATTCTAACAATCCCCCACATGAATGGAAATTGGCTGCTAAATACAAAAAATGATCATCCAGACACTAGAGAGAGAATAGTCGAAAAGTTACTGCATCGGGATAGGTAGCTTTTAGCTTTGAACCTTCCTTAGTGTATTATTATCGGATTTACTGGCTAACTAGTGAACGTGATGTCTTGAACTATTCAGTTGTTGATGTAAACCAAGACAATAGCAAACACATAGGTCCTTTCCTCACAGAGTTGGTTCTCATAATTATGTTCATTTTGGCCCTGAACAACTCCTGGTATTCAATGAGTGCTCCAAAAAACTTAGTTTTTATAGTTCTCATAGAAACGGCTCCATTTCACACTCATATAGGTGACTTCTTATTAAAAGTATCCTACCATACCCCACTTGAATTTTCAAGGTACAAAAGTCATTAAAACCGCAGCTTATCCTAATCATCATTGTAGTTAGCACTGTTTCATTATAAAAATGGTAGAAGATTTTGGTGGTGCATTATGGGCAACACGAGTTTTAATAAGAGTATGGCTAGCATGCCACTACCACTTTCAATTAAAACATAGCAAAAGTGAGTAGGGATCGTCCCAAGGGAAAGGAGTCGTGCTTTGGATTCAATTATAGAGTAGTAGGTAAGTTGTAAAATGGGTGTATGTGCGTCACTAATTGAAAACTAAGCATGGATGACAAATAAGTATAGATTATCTAGTCAATCTAGTGAATAGCACAAACTATCAAATGAGACCATAACCCATTCAATTCAGCCACAATTAGAACACACACCATATTCTAGAGAAATGTACTCTTTGCATTCATAAGTATGGAACATCAAGAAACAAGAATAGATGATCCACCTATCTAGGAATTTAAAGCAATAACACTACATCTAGGCTAGAGGCATGAAAATTAAACTAAAGGTGTGGCATAATTCATCAAAAAACAAGTGTGAACCATCAAATAAATCACAAGAGTATTCAATTAAGCACTATATTTGACCATTACTAGATTAACAACATCAATACACATAGACATGCATTAATTTCATTAAATATAGAGAAAAGCACATGAACATTCATTCTAGCATACATAGAGGATAGAACTAAATGATCAATTGAAAGCATTAATCCATACAAATCTAGTAGAAATCACAAGATCTATATTTATTTAAGATCAAAACATTTATTACAACTAAAATTCCCAAAAATATACAAAAGACTAGGTCTAGGAAGCAAACTTAGGGTCTATCTCTAGCCCCAAGTAAAGGATTTAGCTACTCATTGTAGTGGTCATGGAACCCTTAAGGGCTAGCAAGGAGGTTGGCATCATCATCTTTATCCTTGCTTTCTTCCCAAAACCCTAGTTCTAGAGAGAAAATTATATAAAAATATCTACTCTATGAATATTACAAGATAAAAATTGATTGATAGATAGATGTTCAATTAATTCATCACATTCTTCTTTTGAGTAGCCTCCAAGTTAAAAAAATAGCCTGTGATCGGAGGAAATTCGCAGCTATACAAATTAGGTAGAATTCGACGCGCTCGGGAATTAGACAGCACACTGCCAGCAGGCATTTTGATCGCTTCGATTGATCAAACAGTTAACTTCGATCGACCAAAGGTGACGTGGCTCGAAAATATCTTCTTTGGCCTTATCCACTTGATTGAGCTGGCACCGCCTAACTTCAATCGATCGAGGCTCCTTTCGATCGATCAAAGTTCCTCAGAGACTGTTTTCTTGGCTTCTTTCCAATTTTGCTCCTTAGCTCCAAAATAGGGCTAAATGGCTCTTGTTAGCCTGTTTGAACTTTATTCACCTGAAATAGGCAATAACACAAATAAGTACTTAGGACATGAAAGTAAGATAGATGAATGGACTAAACTTAGATAGTGTCACATTTGAACACTCATCACACCCTCAAACTTAGATATTGCTAGTCCCTAGCAATAAACTACAAGGAAAGAAAGAAATAAACAACTAAGTAACTATGAACTAGAAAGCAATAAAAGGATAATGCCACTTTTGTAGGGAACACGATTGCATTTAGCATATGCAATAAGCCTTTTAAACCCCTAGGTTACCCCTAGTGGACGAGTAAAGTCTCGTAAGGGTTTCCAAAAATGATACCTACCAACATTGAGCTCTTTTTCACTAAAGACGAACCAATATATAGAACAAGCATTGGGAGAAAACTACCTCAAGTATGCAATTTTTCAACCATTTCCAAACAATCTCCCAAAATTTCAATATCAAGCAAACAAATATGGTCCTCCACACATCAAGAAAATGATCATGCAAATCAAAACAACTCTAGAATTCTTTTTAAGTGAACTGACATCAAATATGTTGCTATCTAAGCTAACTAAAGAAATAATCACATCCGGCCTCAAACTAGCACACAAATCTAGTACCGATTATCAAAACAAAAAATGAACCTTTTATTAAAGCTTTATTCACTAGGTGCGCTTATTCTTTTCACTCGATTTTTTATTTTTATTTATTTTTACTAACCTAGAGGATCAAAGATGGAAGCATGGTGCAATGTAGTGATCTATTAAGTTCTCTAGTGATCCACGAGGTCGAGCGTCAGGCCAATAACTCCCAAACCGGACGACTTTAGGGCATTAGGTGTTTAAACACCCAAAAGGACTTACAAGCTCAAATCGACTAGGCTACAAATCAAAACTACTTCCATCTAATTATTTCCCACTTTTCACCTTTGGAGAGAAGTCGTCACTTTTTTTCTTTTCTTTTCTTTTTTTTTTTTTTTTTTTTTTTTCAATTTTTAACCTAGTGTTTGGGCCCTCCACCTTTCGGCGTGAAAAATTCATTGCTTGATGAGGCTAGAATCCTGACTACTCAATGAAAAGGGATTGTTATCTACTTTTGTCAAGATGAAAGCTTTCAATGCACTACTAGCTTAATTGGGATATAATCAAATCAATAATCAACAAAGCATGTACCCTACAATTGAATGCTAGTGTGCACCTGTTCTAGTGTAGAATCCTAGAGTGAATCTCAAAACAATTACAAGATTAAGATGATGTGAATAACAAATGCAAGCAAGATATCAATCTTTCGAAAAATTTACTCATAAATGGCACCCACAAAGCATACAAGAAGTATTAGACTCTCAAGTCAAACAATTTTTAAATTCTAAGTATCATGGTCCTCAAAAGATCAAAATTATAGCACAAGACTCTCAAATCATAACACATGCATAGAAAGTAAGTGCGACATGTAAAATATGCTAACACACCCCCATACTTAATTTGTACATTGTCCTCAATGTGCAAAGAAGTAACATATAATGAACATGATTAGGGGAGGAAGACACTTGATTCACCGAATTTTGGTTAATCAAAAATTGATCAAACTTTTGAGATAAAGACTTCACTTCGGCAGCTATAGTATTAGAATTATCAACTTGATACAAGCTGACTTTCTTCCTCCCACCTAAATTTTTATTATTTTTAGATGACAAAGATCGATGCATTGAATTCTCATTCATGCTCTCATATAAGCGCCACACATTATTTTCATGCCGATCAAGATAAGAACCACCCATAGAAGCATCAACCATTCCTTTAAAATTATCCGACAAACTTTCAAATAAAAATTGAACCAATTGCCATTTAAGAATGTCACGGTGTGGACACTTCTTAAGCAAGTCTTTCAATCTCTCCCATGCCTCATGAAATAATTCCCCATCCCCTTGTGAGAATTCATGAATGGAAGTTCTCATTGAATTGGTCTTTGATACCGGATAGTATTTTTTCAAGAACTCTTGTTCCATTTCTGCCCAAGAAATTATTGAAAAAGGCCTCAAATTATTAAACCAGTACTTTGCTTTATCTTTAAGGGTGAAAGGAAAAAGTTTAAGTCTTAAAACCTCTTCTGGCATGTCAGTGTATTTCACGGTGGAACACACTTCAAGAAACTCATCCAAATGCTTGTAAGGTTCTTCACTTGGTAGCCTATGATAATTGGGAAGCATTTGAATGGTTTGTGGTTTAATCTCATAATGGTATGCTTTAAATGGAGGTAATTGAATGCATGTTGGTGCATTATACTCATTTGGCACAAAATGATCTCTTAAAGCAAGAGGAGGATTCACAATTGGTGGCTCAACATAAGCCCCATGATTAACTTAAGCAACGGGAGGTGGGGGTGGAACAAAAATTGGCCGAGGCATTCCCAATGGAACTTGGCCTTGTTGTTATGGAATGAAAGGTCTTGGCATGCCTAATGGTACTTGAATGTTGTCATGATGCATATTAGGGTGAAGAATATCTTATTGGTCAATGTTGTCACATGGTCCTCATTATGTTCCTCTATTGATGAAATGGAGTTAGTAGATTTACCCTTTCCCTTTAGATTTTGAATAACCGATTGAAGATGAAAATTAAGTGGGACAAGAGTAGGATTTAACGACCTACGACCATACATGCATAAACAAAACAACAACTAGCAACAAACAAGTCGTAATTACTTCTCCTCCGCAACAAATCAATCAACAAACTTCCACATACATTGTTTCCATACTCCCATGCTTTTAACAATATGTAAGAAAACTAAAATTGCCTCCACACGGGCTCATGATCTATCTAGGAAATTAAAAACTTGCCTTCACGCGGGCTCACGATTTAACTAGAGAAAGAGTTAGAAAAGCTCATAAAGGGTCTTTAAGCAACTTCAAATTGTTTTTCAATTTTTTTTTCTTTACCTTGCTTTGCTTTGCAATTTTTTTATTTTTAGCTTTTTATGCTTTTGCTTAGCTTAACTTGGCTTACTTGCTTCGTTGCACTACAATCCTTTTGCTTCACTTCTCTTGGCTCAATGCACCTAGTCAATCAAGAACAATAATTCCCAATTGTTACAAAAGTACGGCGTTACCTATCCCCGGCAACGGCGCCAAAACTTGGTGGTGCGTTGTGGGCAACACGAGTTTTAATAAGAGTATGGCCAAGTTTAAATTTATAGAATGCCATTATCACTTTCAACTAAAACATAGTAAGAGTGAGTAGGGATCGTCCTAAGGGAAAAGAGTCGTGCTTTGAAATCAATTATAGAGTAGTAGGTCGAATGATCAAAGAGGGGATTGATTTGATTAAACTAAAGTTCAATTAAAACATGCAATTGACAATCTTGAAATTAGAGGGAAAATAAATGAGAGAGAGGTCTTGGGGCTTAGAGTTCACCACTAAGCTTCACTTCATCCATCACTAGCAATTGTAAATTAATGGAGACATTTAAGTTGTAAAATGTGTGTGTGTATGTCACTAATTAAAAATTAAGCATGGATGACAAATAAGCATAGATTGTCTAGTTAATCTAATGAATAGTACAACCGATCAAATGAGACCATAACCCATTCAATTCAATCACAATTAGAACATGCACTATATTCTAGAGAAATGTACTCTTTGTATTCACAAGTATGGAATATCAAGAAACAAGAATAGATTGTCCACCTATCTAGGAATTTAAAGCAATTATACTACATCTAGGCAAGAGACATGAAAATTAAATTAATTAAACTAAAGGTGTGGCACAATCCATCAAGAAACTAGTGTAAACCATCAAATAAATCACAAGAGTATTCAATTAAGTACTATGTTTTGACTATCACTAGATTAACAACATCAATACACATAGACATGCATTAATTTCATTAAATCTAGAGAAAAGTACATGAACATTCATTCTAGCATACATAGACATATGGATAGAACTAAATGATCAATTGAAAGCATTAATCCATATAAATCAAGTAGAAATCACAAGATCTATATTTATTCAAGATCAAAACATTTATTGGCACTAAAATCCCCAAAAATGTACAAAAGACTAGGTTTAGGAAACAAACTTAGGGGCTATCTCTAGGCCTAAGTGAATGATTTAGCCACTCATTGTAATGGTCTTGGAACCCTCAAGGGCTAGCTTGGAGGTTGGCATCATCAACTTCATCCTTGCTTTCTTCCCAAAACCCTAGTTCTAGAGAAAAAACTATATAAAAATATATACTCTATGACTATTATAAGATAAAAATTGATTGATAGATAGATGTTTAATTAATTCATCACATTCCTCTTTTGAGTAACCTCAAAGTTAGAAAAACAGCCTGTGATTGGAGGAAATTCTCAACTATACAAATTAGGTAGAATTTGGGGCGCTCGAGAATTAAACAGCACACTACCAACAGGCACTTCGATAGATCGAAGATCTTCGATCGATCAAACACTTAACTTTGATCGATTAAAGGTGACGTGGCTCGAAAATATCTACGTGGCTCGAAAATATCTTCTTTGGCCTTATCCACTTGGCTGAGCTGGCACTGCCTAACTTCAATTGATCGAGGCTACCTTTAATCGAACGAAGTTCCTTAAAGACTATTTCTTTGGCTTTTTTCCAACTTTTCTCCTTAGCTCCAAAATAGGGCTAAATGGCTCTTGTTAGCCTGTTTGAACTTTATTCACTTGAAATGGGCAATAACACAAATAAATACTTAAGACATGAAAGTAAGATAGATGAATAGACTAAAATACCCTAGCTTAGGTGCTAAAATGCGTCACATTTAAGAACTCATCAGATTTATATCTTCCCAGTACTTTTAGTGAGCCATTCAAAATTTTTGATATCCCTTTGAACCTAGATCTTGAAATCTCCACTCAGTTAGGTTGGGTTTCCATTAAGATGACTCATTAGCTTTTGTCTTTTAACCTCATTCCCCTCAATGATCTATATAGTTGCTCTCTAGTACAACCCTCAATTTTATATGTGGCCACACGGTTGTATATAGAAATATTATACTCTGTAGAGATTTCTCCGATTGAGAGCAAATGTATACTTTGTGCCCTAAAATTGCTTATTATTAGCAATATCCTTTTCTTTAATGGCACAGGTGTAGACTTACTTTGAAATGTCCTCTAGGTGAAGTCTGTTGACTTTTCTGTTTGATTTATTCAAAGTTTATAGTTTTGATTCTCTAAAAGAACATACAAGTACACCTTTAATATTAAAGACATATTCACTATTAGATTTGAAGTCTTGAATATCCCATATCCAGATTGCATAATTGTTACACCTCTAATTTAGTTAGATACCTCGATCTATGCAATAATAGAGTTAGGGTGTATCTCAACTACCCAATTTATGGCTTTTTAGTGATCCTATCCTGAATTGAAAGTGTGCAATTAATCACATGTATAAGTTGTCTTGCAATTTCAACCAGTGATACACTTTGACTAGTATTTATATTTAAGATTTACATTTACAAAATTTAGCTAGGCTTTTGTTATCATAACTAGTATTATCTCAATCTCACTCTATTGAGGATATACTATGTTATCAGACGTTAAATATTTCATATCAAATATACTAATTAGTATATCATTAATTTTTTAAGGCATACAATGACTTATGCATCACATTTATGTCATTGTCTCGGTATTAGCTTTAATTCACTTAAGGACTTATAAGCTTGCACACTTAACTCTTAAACTAAAACAATGAACTTGTCCCATTAAATATTTTCCTCACAGGAAGCAAGATGTAATGATGTTATAACCAATATTATAAATGATTTTTGGTTCTATCCAAAATATTTTAGGATTAAGAATCCCACATTTATAAGTATTTCTTATCTGATGAGGTAACTCGTAGCAAATTTTATTTATGGACAATATCCCCCCACAACATTGGGATAATCTTGAAATTTTATTTATGATGTATTTATCATGGTTTTCTAACTTTTGAAATACCATATATTAAATACTTCACCTAATCTACCTTTCCAAGGTTCTATATATTTGTTTCTTTACAAACATATATAACAGTCTCTAATGCATATGTACTCACTTTATCTTTAGCTTGTCCTTATAATAATTCGCCGACATTACTATGAATTAATACTAGAGATATTAATTAGACTGAGCTTTAATTAATTTTTGCTTCTACATTTCTCATATTTATGGCTTGAGTTATTTATGTTTAAGTTCATGTTAAGTCAATCATATTAAGATGTCATAGCCTTTCATGTATCACACATCACATAACTTAATTATATAAGCAAATAACTCACTTATTATTTTAGTTTTGGATACATCACCACATAATGAGCACTCACTTCTCAGCTATCATTATTAGTTAAAAGTTAGTTCTTAGCTATCATTACTAGCTTAGATTAAACATACTATTCTCATATTTTACTATTAGGTTATGATGAGCACCCACTTCTATGCTATTACCACTAGATTGAAGTTAAGTTTACTCAACTATCAGTTCTAGTAGCTCTTAACTTTAGTACACACTTATTTAAGTAGTCTACCTTGGTAGTAAAGGAATTTGTTTTGAAGAATATTCTTCAAAAACTACTATTTACAAGTATTATTATTCCCTCTTACAGGAGCAGATATAATGTATAGCTCAAATAGCTTACGGCTAAGATGGTTACTCATCCCCCTCATGTTTTTTACTACCAAGTTAAGATCTAGAACCAACTAACGTCTCTAAAGTTCTATGCACATCAGTAATCACTTTTATTTATAGCTAAGCTAACTAGTTTTTAGTTCAGTGACATTTTAGCTTTTAGCTAAATTATATATTATAGTTAACTAGCTTGATTTAGCTTATCTTAGTGTACTAGCTTAGCGTATCTATAATTTTATCCATTAAACTCCTTAGATTTATCGAAAATCTCTCTCTTATTCAACCTATTTACAACTATACGTGTCTTGGATATTAGTATAGATCTTTTCCCTTGACTATCCGGAGAATTAACATAGCTAGACTAGTCAATTTTTGTTTATTGTATTACATACATAAACCAGTTATGAACTTGTACAAGTATAAAAATATCACACATTAGATAAACTATATTGTAAAATTGAATTACTATGCACACTAAGTAATTCAACTACATAGTTCAATATTATAGAAAATATTTATAAAAATAATATTGAACTCGCATAAGTAAATATAATAATATAGTTTAATATTATTTCACATGATTAATTCTATCACACAACTAATCTACAAAATAATAATAATCAGGAGAAGACTTTACTTCCTTAAAGTTTTGTGGCTTATTCTCTGTGATACCCCTTGACTCTGAGACATGGGTTGATCAGGCCCAAACCCAAACTTGAGGGAATATCAAATAATTAATATACAAACAAGTAGGAATACGAAAAGACTTAAGAAATAAATAGTAAAGCTGAAAGAATTCTAAATATAAAATCCTCAAACATTAAAGATTAATATAATCCAAACTTTCTAAAACCTCCAACAGTACAACTCGGGAATCCATCTAGTGAACCTCTAAACAAAATCCCATCTAAAAAGTAAACAACTGAATATAAAAATCCAAATCTAAAACATGAAATGAAATCCTACATCGTCAGTAGAGTGAATGACCATCTCTGCTCAGTCCGAACAAGCCCTAAGACTGGAATCGTTCGATACCTGAAAAATGATAGTGGGTCAGGCCCATGAATAAGTTCTATTCTAACTACAATCCAAATAGAGAACCGATACGCAGATACATCCTAGATATCCCCACAATATCTATCTAGTCCATAAATATATATATATATATATATATATATATATATATATATCTCCACACTAAAGGACGCTCATTGGACTACAAAGGGGTCTCAACCTGAATAGAAGGCAACATGCAAAACGCACCAGAGGTGGGCATGAGTACCTACACCTAACAGGGTACATCGCAACCGTCACAGCCAACTATACACCCCAATGCATATACGCTCCCTAACCAACGATACTGAGACTCAAGCTCATATCGTGGTACCATAGTCATATATTTAAAGTCCGTCCAAAACCAGAGTATGTCATTCAATTATTCATTGATCTGACATAAGTTTTATAATCTAGTTAGTCACTCAACTTATTCAGTTGATCTGACTTAACCACAAACAATAATTAATCCAGGAAGTTACTCAACTTACTCAATTGATCTGACTTAAATATAAGTATGATTCAATATTTTACAATCCATTCCCTTATTCCAATAAGGTAGGTCTTAGCGTTTTGTGCTAAACCATTCCTAGTATGCTACCGTCCCTTATCGGTGCATACAATTCATAACATTCATATAATTGACAGAACATAATATAGTAGTTCAGCAATTAAAGTCCAACACATTAATCCATGTAATTGACAGAACAAAGTTTAATAGTTCAACAATTAGAATCCAAAACATTAATCCATGTATTTGCAGAACAGAGTTTAATATTTCAGCAATTAGAATCCAGAGTAAGCATAGACCAAGTCTGATAAATAAATGACCCTACTGTGCATCCAAAACAAGGTTTATAATCATGCTATATTCCGTTAAATTGCTAAATTAAAATTAAGCAATTAAATCCCTTCCATCCGTTAACAGCATGCAAAGTTGTTTACTTTCATACTGTTTAATCCTTTAGCCTAAAGTATAAATTATACCATAAGAGGTTTTAATACTACATGAAACTAGTATTTAGAACCCCCCAGTAAAGTCCCAAAATAGTTCAGAACACTTAAATCGTCCAAATAGCGCCCAAAGAAAAACCCAGAATGCATTAATATAAGAGAGTTTACTCTCAAAACTTGAGAGTAGGCTCTATCAAGCATGAAGCCGGCTCCATGCTCCTTAGAGCCGGCTTTAGAGGGGTGGGAGCCGGCTCTCAATACCCCAGAGCTGGCTCTTCACTTGGGGGAGCCGGCTCCCATTTCCATGGAGTCATCTCTCTCCCTCTCTGAGAGCCCTGAACCCTTTTATGCCTTCTGCCTCATCTCCGGCCACTTCCAACCTCTTTGTTCTTCATTAATACTGAACTTAAGAGTCTAAATTATATCCAGTATCACCCCGGTCATTTATTTAAAATAGTTTGCATTAAAAAGAATAATAAAAATAATTACCGATTTATCATGCTTTAAGATCAAACAATGAAACCCAAGTTCGGCAATTACCATTCCAGATCAAATTAAACCTATACAGATGATTAATTTAACATATACTAAGCATGCAAGATCCATTTAATACCTGATTAAAATCCTAGAGATCATCTAGGCATGCACAGAACACAGGTCAAGGGGAGAGAGTAAGAATAAAACTTGCCTATGAGATTTTGAATCAAAACCTCGTCGCCGTCTTTCAAAGTTTTCCGATGACATCCATTCACTGTCAACCTCCTACTGCTCAACCTTCCCTCCTCCTAGGTCCGTCCTTTAATCCACAGCCATAACCCTAACTGAAATCTCTCTATTTTTCTCATAATTCTCTCTGTTTCTCTCTATATCTCTGTACGTGAATAAGGTTCTACCCCTTTGCAGACTTATAACAATATATTTATAGGCAAATATAAAACCTACATCCACTTATTACTAGAGACGAAAAACCTAATTAAATCCCAGTCGGCCACAACGTGATTTCATAATAGAATAAAACCCTAATCTATACACTACGTTAAATGCATGTAAATAAATCAAATAAATTAAATAAATAATTAAATAAAATAATTTACCAATTAATCAAATAATGCAATTAAATATACAATTAAATAATTAAATCAAATAAATAATAAAATAATTAAACAATTAAGCAAATAAGCAAATAATCAAACAAAAAATGCAATAAAACAATAATTAAAATACCGAGACTATCATTTTAAAATTAGGGGTATTACATTCTCCAATAAACATGCTAGAAAATCAGGGGCAAAAGATTTAGAATTTCTATCCTGCTTGCTACGTCTTAGTTCATCCTTATTTTCCTTGTATGATTTAAACACAAGAAAATGATATGCACTACTGTTATGAGCATAACCAATCAAATGTTTTATATAACGATCCACTCCACCATATAGAATGATATTGTCCGCTTTGGGCCCGAGCCCTTGCAGTTTTGTTATTGAGTTTTATCCCAAAAGGCCTCATACCAATTTGAGATAATAACATCACATAAAAGCACTTCACATTTCCCTTACCTAAGCGATGTGGGATTGTGCACCTATAGCTCGCCTAATGCGGTAGCCTATCAGCGCCTCTTGCACCCCCCCATGACACACCCACACACAAGGTCACCACATTTTAGGTCCCATTTTAACTTTCTTAGGAGTAGGAACTGCAACCTTAGTTAGACACCCCCACACTTTTAAGAATTTATAGGGAGGTTTTCGACCTTACCATAATTCATATGGTGTCACATTAGTTTTCTTGAGAGGTATTTTATTGAGAACATAATTTACTGAAAGCAAAACTCCCCCCCCCCCCCCCCCCCACCAAATTTTGAGTTAAACTAGAACTTATCAACATAGCATTCATCATTTCTTCGTGAATGGTGTTCCGAACAAATATCAGCACATGATGTTTTGTATGCACCACCTCTATCATTTCTTAACACCTTGACCTTTTTGCTAAGTTGATTATCAACCTCATTTTTGTAATGTTTAAACATTTCTAAGACTTTATCTTTGCTTTGTAGCAAATATACATAACATCATCTTGTGCAATCATTGATAAAAGTAATGAAGTACCTTTTTTCCACCTCTAGTTGACACAAATTTAAGATAATATAAAATACTACATAATATCATATTACTAAATTCAAATAATTTAACAAATATTGAATTATATAAACTAATCAATAATCTACTTATATAACATGCTTCAATTTCACATAATATTGAACACATCAATATTTAGTATATTATCATATAATAATGAATATAACATTATTTTATTATATCTCAATTATTTGTATAATCTCTAAATGTTTATATCTTAAATAGAAATATATAATAAAATCTACGCAAGGAATAAATTGTCTTAAGATTGTTAAAAAATATTGATTCAAATGATATTTAAGATACAACTAACCTTATACTAATATGACATGGGATAATTAATAATATGCTAAAAATAATTGATTAAATATTCAACTCGATACTTAATTAAACATGCAAATTAAAGCATTAAAATAATAATAATAAATAAAGAAGCTAGACCAAGGCTAGTATTGGATACTATGTCTTTAAGACAATTTACACCCCACATGGTGCTGAAGGACTTTGTGGCGCTTGTCTCCCATGATACAACGGTCTCCATCCACCAGTAGCAGCATTACAAACTCATGGATACGGCGAACTTCTTCCGTGTAATACTCTCTCTGACTCAAAAAATGCATTTATAATATTTAAATGTTGAATTGGGTGCAATTTAAACCAAATAGTTTGGATCAATCTTAATACAGCTCGATGAAATTGGATTAGGGTCTAAGTGGCTCGGATCACTTGACCTATGGTTTGAACCCACTTAGGTTGGGTTCAAGTCTAGAGAGGGAGAGAGAAGAAAATGAATTGAACAAATTGCAAATAGCAGCCCAAAGGGATTTTTATAAAAATAGAAGTGCCTTTTCGGATTGGGTGTGTCTTTTCATCATTGGATGTAACTGTTTATATGTGTCTCTTTATCATTGGACATAACCACTGTAATAGGTTACAATGGTTCACATTGAATACGTTATGTCCATTGGTTTTGAGTTGCATCTTTTCATCCTACAACCAACCACTGATCACACATGTTCTGTCAAAGGCATCTGTTGATGACTGATGAAACAATTTTCATTCAAAAATTCTAGGGTTAATTTCACTCACACCCCCTCAGATTTGGCCATTTTTCACCCTCAAACATCTTTTGGAAAATAACTATCACTTAGGTTCATTTTTAATTTTTCGTTAAATGTTTTGTTAAATACATGGGAAAAGACAACTTTACCCCTAATTTTTTAATCTCCTTCATTCAAAATATCAGATTACCTAAATAACCATTATACCCACACCCATCTACCAACCCAGACATTGCAATAGAGATGAGCAATTGAAGATATGTGTTTCTGATGTATCAAAGATGAGCAATTGAAGATGTTGGTAACCTCCTTTTATCCTCACATTCCGATCAGACCAGACCTCGTGCTTATCGCCAGTAAGAGAGCTTGTTGTTGATTTGATGATGAAGCATGATGATCGGTTCATTAACTCTCTGAGTTGTTGCTGAACCAAACTGGGTTGCTGCACTTCTGCAACTTCCGGCGAATAAAACCAGTCACCAACCATCACCATCTACGTCTTTTGAATTCCCAATGATCGCAACATCGTCATCTAGGCCCAATAATCAGTTCACCGACACCGAATCTAAAAGCCCTATATTCGCGCCGTTGAGGGCATTGAGGAACCAATCCTGTAATGACCCGTTCATTTTCATTCCTTTTCTTTTTGCTCAAATTTTACGGATAAATTTTTTCTGTTGTCTTTTTTCTTCTGTGTTTGGTTTCCAGTCACTTAGTGTCATATCGAGTGCTAGAAAAAGGTTTCTAAGACTCTTTTCTTGCGATTGACAACTTCCTTTAAGGACTGAGCCATTTCTATATTTTTCATTTTTTGTCACTATTCACTTTTTGTCTTTTCCCGATTTCCTTTTTCGTTCCATAACCTCACTTTTTGCCCTCAGATTTGACTCTGGCTTTGCATGCATCCATGATATTTAATTTCTATGATATCTGCATTTTTACTTTTGTATAAAAGCATGCTAAATGTTTACTTTTCTTGTAAAGGGCATGGATGCATAACTTTTGGTAATTTTCTTAAACTTTTGGGGTTTTAGTGTAATTATGTAAAGTAATTATTTTTGGTCCTTAGGGACCATTTTGCAATTTAATTTGGAAGATATTTTCAAAAAGGACATTTTTGCAATTTTTGAAAAGTGTGACAAGTGTCACACTCCTATGGAACCATTTGGAAGCTTAATCTCTTGACACATGGAGGGTGGAGATTCACCCATTTGTTGGCCTAGGATTAGACCACTTGTTGGCTTGGATGAGTGACAAGTGTATACTCCAAATTAAGTCTTGTAATTATTTTTGGGCCACTTTGAGATTATGGTTTAAAGAAGGGTTTTTGTCCAATTGACCAAGACTTGTGTGTGTTGACTATGGTGTAGGATCACATAGTGAGTGAAGGATTTCTATTTCCTCCACTCACACTTTATCATATTGTATCATCATCTTCCTCATCATAAAACCTAGCCACCATTAGAGAAGCTTGATGCTTAGGCTTTGAAAGTGATTTTTGAGGCCCTTCCACTCACCCTAGACCATAAAGCTTAGAATACTTTTTATTCCACTCATCCTCCTCTACATAACCCTTGAAGGGTTTACCATTTTGTGTTGATTTGCCTTGGATTCAAAAATGTTTTGTATGAAATTTAGGATTTAATTTAATTATTTATTAGTTAAAAATAAATTCACATGGTTGTATATGACGCAGAATTAATTAAGGACTTGATATTTGATTAGGTCTTGTCTTAATCTATATTATATTAATTTGAGAAATTTTGGAGTTGTTTTGAAATCTAGAGATTTATTTAAATTTTATGTAATTAAATTCTATTTAATTACTCCATTGATGTAATTAAGTTTTGACTTGATATTAGTGATTATCATAATTTAATCTTTAGAGAAGTCTTGAAATCTAGAGATTTGATTATTTTTATTTAATTAAATTCGATTTAACTATTCCAATGACGTAATTAAACTTTTGAGTTGATATTAGTGATTATCTTGACATGTTGTTTAACATATATTAAATTTTGAATATTTGGATGATTGTTGAAATCTAGAAAATTTAATTATTTGTATTTAATTAAATTATGTTTTTCTACTCATGACTTAAATTAAAGTATTGATATGATATGTGTAATGACCTCGATATGATCTTTGACATGTATTAATTTGAAACTATTTGGAATTGATTTGGAATCTAGAGAATTTAATTATTTTTATTTAATTAAATTCTATTTAATTGCTCTATGGATTTAATTGTGTTTTGGAAGTTGTTTCTATCTTTAAATCATGGACTTGGACTTGTTGTATATTCACTAGGCTACATTTTGAGCATTGGATAACATAGTTGTTATATTTATATTCATGAGAATATGTTTTCCTTATTGAATATATCATTGTCTCGTGTAATGAGTTGCATATTTTGTATTTGACATCTTTCATGCCATAATAGTTGTGGACTTAGAGAATATGTTGTATGTGTTTTCAGATTTGGTTGTGCGTGGTAGATAGTTGATTATCTTGTATATACTTGTTGATATATATGTTGTTGCACAACTTGTTGAGTTTGGAAACTTAGGAATGTCGTTGTTTGACTAAGGCTAGGACATGGTTCTAGTACGGGGGATTGTCCCTCTACAAGTCTAGTGTGCACATAGGGAGGTTACCCGTGGGCTAGTAATCCTAAAGTAATTATGGTGTCAATCTGATCAGGCGTGATGTTCAAGTATCCACTTTGTTTGATTTCATTCTTCATTTCAAGTTGATAACTAGATGATGTTGTAACTTGTTATTCCTTATTTGATTTCCTGTTTTAAGTTTCAAGATGTCTACTTTGAGAAATCATGCCTCATACGTTGTATTGAAAGTTCCAATGTTAGTTAAATTGCATTGATATTGTGATTTGTGCTTCATTGTTCTAATGTGGCTTAGGACGATTTCTTAGACTCATTTAGAACCTAGACGTTAGGTGGCATGAACCCACTTTTGTTGTTTTTTTGTATTTTAGTTTTCAAGTTGATGGCTTTGAGAATCTATATCTTGTTGTTTCGTTTAACATGCTTCTACGTTGTTTGAATTGCATGTATGACATGATTTATGCTAAGAATGATTTAAGGTAGCTTAGGATGCTCCCTGAGTCTCACTTTAACATAGACGTTAGGTGGCATGATCCTTTTGAATTGTTTCAAAGTAAATGTAAAAATCTGTGAAGAAATCGAGTCAATACATGCTCATTCCTTACAAGTAAACTTGTTTACTCACCCTGAAGTTAGTAGGGGTTTTGTTCAAGTATAAAGACTTGATTCGTGATGTTCATTATTGCTTGGATGATTGTAGACTTGAAAGTTTTAATTCTTGTAAAGATTGGCTTGAAATGCCATTTGTAGCCTTATTTGTCAAAATGTGTGTATTTGATTCCATTTATGTAATGTGTACATAAGTACACTCTATGCAATGTATTTGACTTGCATGTAATGAGGCCAAGGGCCAAAGACACTTATGTGATATGTATGCAAATTTTTAACTTCATTGTTGCTTATGGAAGTTAGGAGATTTCAGGCATTGAAGGGTCATATTTTACATACAACATGCCATGAGGCCATAGGCCATTGTAGTACGTTTACTTTATGATATTACGTATGCTTGTATGTTCACTTTGGCACACAATACCCTTCTTGATGAAATAAAAACTTAAGGTTGCATTTTTTTTGAGTTTTTACCCTATTCTATTCCAGGGGCATTTCGGGTATTTCACAGTGTGTTTTTTTTTCATTTTCGATGATGTCGTCGAGTAGAAAACTCAATTTTGGAGGGGTTTTCTTCTTTGTATTTTTCCAGAAAATGTCATCTTGGCCCTGAAAAACCCATTTTTTTCCAAAAAATCCTTGCTGCCTGGTTTTTGCAGATTTTTAATACAATTGTACTTCGTACTATTCATCGACTTTTTTTTTAAAAGTGTGACGACTGATCCAAAACTTCCAGGGATCTTGTGGTTGTATTTTAAGATTGTATTTTCAATTTAGGCAATTTAAAAACCTGCCGAAGCCCTATTTCCTTTCCTTGGGCAGCAGCTCGGAAGGATTTTTACCCTCTTTGACCTTATTTTCTTGGAGGGCACTCTGGGCATTTTTTAATACATATTTTTTCTTGTTTCTGTCTATGTTTCGTTGTAGAAAACTTGATTTTAAGGGGGGTTTCTTCTTTGAGTTTTTCCAAAAAAAAACCGTTTAGATGCCCGTTTTTACTCTTAGTTGCCGTAGCAATGGGTCGGCAACACTGTAGCTGTCATGACCCTCTTTTTGTTTTTGACCTTTCTCTCTTGTCCGGACTCCAAATCGAGTAAATTTTTTTTGAACTTGACTATTATTTTGCTGTCTTTCCAATGGTGTGCTTGGTTGCACCCGAATCTTCCTGCATAATTACCAGTTTACCCTTTTTGCTTTGTATGTCCATTTTTCTTTGTTTCATCGTTTCTCCTTCGTCTGGACTCCGAATCATGCGATTCTTGAGTCCATTTTGATTAGTTTTTCATTATCTTTCCAGCAATGTGCTTAGTGGCACCCGAATCAATAGTTTCTTAAATGACTATTTTGCCCCTAAGGGCCTGAATTGTTATTTTTTTGTGATCTTTTGCTTCCACGTCAGTTCTCATTGAGTTCTACGACCTCATGGAAGGTCACTTTGACTTCTTAGAGTCTTATTTTTAGTTTTCACTTCCGCATTCGGATCCGTTATCGGGTCAATCTTCGGTTCATCACAGGACGTACTGGCTTGAAAAACCAGGGCCATCACAGGTGGTATCAGAGCTCCTAAGTTTGAATACCTTGGATGACGGGTTTTGGGTGCATATCACATTTTTTTTGCTTTATTTTATATGTTTATATGCTTCATGATAACATGTTTTGGTTTGATAATATGTTTATGTGCTTACGTGCTACATGTGGTATGTCGTTTGTTTAGTATGATTGTATTCCATTATAAAGAGCATGACATATGATGTATGATAGGTTAGATTTGTATTTGCATAAATGTTTTACATATTTGGCATGACACGGGATTGGTCATTGAGGCATGAGTTAAGATTGATGGTGATTGTAGTCACAGTTTCATTATAGTTTAGGTCTTTGTTGATCTAGCATCGGATTTGAGGTAGGTGGTGAGAGACCTTTTGTTTAGGCTCTCGTGAGTTGAGTCATTGAGCGTAGCTGTAGGGTTGGATTTGTTGGTTTTGGGCTATGATGAGGTTATGGACCTCTTAGGATCCTTGGTTGTTTTGAAAGGTTCATCTGAAATTGTAATTTTCGTGGGCGGGTATGTTTGTGGGCGGGTGCATGGCACTATCATGCTACCGTACTAGCTAGCTACGAGTGCAGTTCAGATGGAATCAGCATTGGTTTATGTTCCGATAAATGTAGTCCTTTTGGTCAGTGATTGATGGTCGTTTTAGGGATGATTCTTGAGATTGATTTGGTTGTTGATGGTATAGCTATAATTGCCATTTTCTTTTAGTTCTCCTTGCTTGATGACGTTTTTGTGGTCGTGTCAATTGATTAATGTTTTGGGTTGGTGAGAGCATTGCATTGTTAGTGGCACTCATAGTGTCACCTTTAGATTTAGAGATGGATTGTTAGAGTCTTACCATTGTGGTGATGGATCATGTTTGTTTTGAGACAAGTTGTTGTCACATTGGTTTTTGGAGTCAGATTATAGTTAGGACTTGTTTTTCTTTTACCTAAACACTCTAGGACACGATGTCCATAGGGTTCATTGTTGCATCATTTTATCTTCTGCAGTTTCGTTTACTACCATGTTAGTAGTATGATTTATGTTATTGCGATGCATGAGTAGGTGGAGGTCTATCCACATTTATCTTCTTGTGGTGTGACATTAGCATGCCTTACATATATACTTAGAGATGTCATGTTGTTACCGTGCTTTAATGACATGCTTTTGTTTTTGTAATGACCCGGTCATTTTTTTTCCTTTTCCTTTTCTTTTTCTTAGATTTTAACAGATATTTTTTTTCCGTTGTCTTTTCCTTTTTGGGTTCGGTTTTTCATCACTTGATGTCGTCTCGAGTGCTCTGGAATGATTTCCGAGACTCTTTCCCTTGGATTGACAACTTCCTTTAGGGATTGTGTCATATCCAAATTTTATTTTTCCGAACACTATTCATATTTTGTCTTTTTCTCGTTTATCCTTTTTCCTTGCACAACCTCACTTTTTGTGTTCGGATTTGATTCCGGTTTTGCATGCATTCATGATATTTGATTTCCATGATAGTGGTATTTTTACTTTTCTAGAAAAACATGTTGATTGCTTACTTCTTTCATAAAGGGGCAATAATGCATTCTTTAGTGTAATTATTCTTAACTTGTGGGGTTTTAGTGTAATTAAATAAAGTAATTATTTTTCATCTTAGGGACCATTTTGTAATTAAATTTGGAAGATATGTAATGACCCGGCCATTTTCTTTCCTTTCCTTTTCTCAGATTTTCACGGATATTTTTTTTTCCGTTAATCTTTTCCTTTCTGAGTTAAGTTTCTCGTCACTTAGTGTCATCTTGAGTGGTCGGGGATAGTTTCCGAGACTCTTTTCCTTGGATTGACAACTTCCTTTGAGGACCGAGTCATTTTCATATTTTCACTTTTGTGACACTATTCACTTTTGTCTTTTTCTCGGTTGTCACTTTGTTGGCATAATTTCACTTTTTGTGTTCGGATTCGATTCCAGTTTTGCATGCATCCACGATATTTAAATTCCATGCTATGTGTATTTTCATTTTTGTAGAAAAGCATACTAAGTGCTTACTTTTCTTGTAAAGGGTATAGATGCAAGACCTTTTTGTAATTTTTCTAACTTTAGGGGTTTTTTTGTAATTACTGTAAAGTAATTATTTTTCGTCTTAGGGACCATTTTGTAATTTAATTTGAAAGATATTTTCAAAAAGGATTTTTTTGCAATTTTTAGAAAGTGTGACAAGTGTCACACTCTCATTGGTCCACTTGTTGACATGTGTGTGGAAACACTTTGAGGCCTTGGATGAGGACATGTGGATGGTGGAGATTTAACCACTTGTTGGCCTAGGATTGGTGCACTTGTTAGCTTAGATGATTGACAAGTGTAGGCTTGAGATTTAGCCTAGGATGGAGCCTTGGATTTGTGACAAGTGTAGGCTCACAATTTGATCTTGCATTAGTGTGTGTGTGAGAGGTAGTGTAAGAGCACATAGTGAGTGGAGGATCTCTATCCCCTCCACTCACATTTCATCTTCATCATTTTTCATTTCCTTCCTCTCTTGTAAAGAAAACCCTAGCCTCCATGGATGGAGCCTAAATCCTTAAGCTTTGACCTTGATTTTTGAGAGCCTTCCATTGATTTCCAAGCTTGAACTTGGGAATACATTTTGTTCCCCTCATCTTCCTCTTCATAACCCTAGAAGGGTTTACCATTTTGTGTTGATTTTGCCTTGGATTCTAGAGAGACACTTCTCTAGTGAAGTAGGGAATGTTATAGGGTTATATGTTTGTTGTTGATGCTTATACAAGTTGTATGCATGTAGTGTATTAATTTGAGAAATTATGATTAATGTTAGTTTGCTTATAACTCATTTTAGACTTGGTAAATGGCATGGCCATGAGTTGATCTTTGATATATATTAATTTGGGTTGATTTAGATGAGTTTTCAAATCTAGAGATTAAATGGATTTAATTTGGTTTAAATTCTAGTAAATTGTGTTTGCTTGTAATCCATCTTAGACTTGATATATGGTATGACCATGACTTAGTGCTTGATATAAATTAATTTGAGATCATTTGGACAACTTTTGAAATCTAGAGATTTAATTGATTTAAATTAATTAAATTCTATTTGATAATATCTTGCTTATCTTGCACTTTTGATTTGATATATGTAAAGACCATAATATGTTGCTTAACATATATTAATTTGAGGTTATTTGAAATATAGAGAATTTAATCACCTTGTTTAATTAAATTCTATCTAATGGCTCCATGGATCTATTGGTATTTTAGAGGTTGACTCTATATTCAAATCATGGACTTGAACTTGTTATGTATTCACTTGGTTGTGTTTTGAGCATTGGACAACTTTGTTGTTATATTTATATTCATGAGAACATGTTTTCTTTATAGAATATATTGATGCCATGTGTAGTGAATTGCACACTTTGTAATTGACATTATGTATTTCATTTTAGAATTGAAACTCTAAGGCATGGATTGTGTGGTTTCAACCTACTTGTGCATGGAAGGTGTTTTCATGCATTATATAAGTTATGCATAAGTTGTGAACTTATTTGGTTTAATTTTGGAATCTTGGAACATTATTGAGTTGAGATGGCTAGGGTTTGGCTCTAGTACGGGGACGTGAGTCCTCTAAGTTATTGAGATAGTGCGCACTTAGGGTGGTCTTCCCTGCGGGTTAGTGCCCGGAATAACCATTGAGGTCTCGGCAGAATTCCGAGCTTAGATGTCCAAGACTTCCACTATTTGTTTTCGCTTTCAATTCCAAGTTAACAATCATGTTTATATTGTAACTTGTGGTTTTGGTTATTGGCGATTTTGATGTTGTTGAGTACATCCACATTTATGATTTTAATGAATCATTTTGATGTTGTTAAGTACATCTATGTTTTATGATTTTTGTGAATCATTTTGATGTTGTAAAGTACATCCATACTAAATTGCTATATTTAGTTGATTACACACTTTTAGATTTCTAGTTGATAACCTAGAGAACCTATGTCTTGATGTGTGGTATTAGATATTCTAATTATGCTAAATTGTTATATTTAGTTGATGTTGCATTTTAGACTTTAAGTTGATTACCTTGAGGTACAAGAATTAAAGTTGAGACTCCCATTATGCTTGGATGACTTGTGGACTTGAAGACTTCCATCTTTGTGAAGGTTGGCTCGGAATGTCAATTGTAGTCTTATTTGACAAAACGTGTATATTTGATTCAATATATGTAATGTGTACATGAGTACACTCCTTACAATGTTTTTGACATGTATAAGATGAGGCCGAAGGCCAATGACATGTATTTGTATTCTATGTAGTTTTGACTTCATGAAATATTATGAAAATATTGAAAAAATGTTAAGTTTTGTCTCACTATGTTTGCATCGGGCATGGGAATTCCGTTTTCATTCTCCCGTAGGATCTCATTAATCATGCATGAAGTGTGGCCAAGGGCCAAATGGTAATTTCCAATCATTTGCTAATTTTGGTTTTCAAAATTTCCATTTCATTTTCATTTTCGCCTTTTTGACCGTCGGGGGGGTCGGATTTTGACTCGACCATTTCCGGGAGCCGCAGACCATTCCCGCACGCTCAAAATCACTTATTACATTTGCGTGCATATTCGTTTTAGCCTAGAACTATATTTGGGGTCAAAAGTATGTTTGGTGCAAACTTACATTTTTGCCGTTTTGAGCCTAAACTGAGCATAAGGGCATTTTGGGGTTTTCACTTGAAAAATAAAGTTTTCTTTTGGCACGGTTGGCTAGAAAATGTGATTTTGAGGGTAGTTTCTTCTTTGTGTTTTTCTCAAAAAGGCCCAGAAAGTCCTCAAAATTGCATTTCAAGTCAGCATTTCAGGAGCAGCCTACAGGAGTTCAAGCGCTCTAAATAGGGAGTTCGAGCACTCAAACTTTGGGCAGATTTCTTAGGGCAATTTTTGAGCGCTCGAAGTCCTTGTTCAAGCGCTCGAAGTACTGTTCACGAGTGTGTGTGTCTTGGTTCAGCACTGCACCTCCGACTTCAAATCATCAAAACTTCTTCGTTTTAACTCCGAATTGGTCTGTTCTTGAGTCTAAATTGATCGCGTCGAAATAAGCTTTCAAATGGTACTAATTAGAGCTTTATATTTTTCTTGTGCCTCAAGTTATTCAAGTTTTAGTAAGGTAGTGTCTGTTTTTGGTTCGAACCGAGATAGGGTATCCCTTCCTTCGACTTCAGAACTTGATATCTTTGCCGTCCGAACCCCGAATCAAGTGATTCTTGAGTCTATCTTTATTAATTTTTCATTGTCTTTCCAATGGTGTGCACAGTGGCACCATTTCAGTGTGTAATGACCATTTTGCCCCTAGGTTCATTCTTTTCCGTTTTTGAATCGTTGCTTTCGCATTTTTCTTCCTTTGGGTTTCGTGACCTCGTCGAGGGTCACATTGGTGTCTTAGAGGAGTGTTGTATCTCTAAAGACCATTGTTCTATCTTTTGCTTCAGCACTTTGGATCCGTTTTGGGTCATCACAGGGCACACTGGGTTGAAAAATCCAGGGTCGTCACTGGATATTTTCAAAAAGGACCTTTTTGTAATTTTTGAAAAGTGTGACAAGTGTCCCACTCTTATTGGTCCGCTTGTTGACATTTGTGTGGAAACATTTTAATGCATTGGATGATGACATTTGGAGGGTGAGGATTCACCCACTTGTTGGCCTAGGATTGGTGCACTTGTTGGCTTAAATGGTTGACATGTGTAGGTTCACAATTTAGTCTTGCAAATATCTTTGGGCCACTTTGGGATTATGGTTTTAAAGAATGGTTTTTATGCAATTGACCATAGATGTGTGTGTTGACCATGGTGTAAGAGCACATAGTGAGTGGAGGATTTTTATTTCCTCCACTCACACTTAACCACATTATTTCATTCTATTCCTTACAAGAAACCCTAGCCTCCATGGATGGAGCTTGAAGCCTTAGGCATTGACCTTGATTTTTTAGGCCCTTCCGCTTACTTTAGACCATAAAGCTTCGAATACTTTTTGTTCCCCTCATCCTCCTCTTCAAAACCCTTGAACGATCTAGCCTAACTCATAGTTTTGCTTTAGTGTCTAGAGATTCAATTCTCTAGTGAGGTATTGATCTATTATTTTGAAGTATTTTTATGTCATTATTGAGTATACGTTTTACATGCATGGAAGAGAAGGACTTGTATTTTACCCTTAAACTATTTTAACTTGAAATTCATCTTGTCAAATTAAATAAATAATATGAAATATACTCAATTAGCTTTCATTTAGTTTTGGTTTCATGTAATTTGGATTTAAAATGAATTAGTTATGAATTTTTGAAGTTGCAAGCTAGTTGCTGGAAATTTGAAGTTTTTCCTTTTCGGTCCGGAAATGAATTTTTATATGGAGCTGTGATGCTTCAATTGCCTTGAAATTTTTACTGGAACTTTCCCCATGGGTTTTACACTACACAGAATTTTTTCACGATTTTATAGCATTTCTAAATTTTTTTAAAAATCTGAAACTATCTGCTGTCCATGTTTTTATTGCAACTGGAAAACATATTTTTAGATGATTTATTTCACTAACCTTTTGACATTGGATCATGGCTTAAATTTTTAGTTTTATACTCTCATATGTTTACTTCCAAAATAAATTAGGTTTGCCTAATTTGGATGTCAAATGAATTTTTCATGAATTTTCAAAGTTGGAAGCTACAGGCTGAAAATGTGTTTTCTGGGCAGAATTTGTTTCAAAGTTGTAGGTCGAAACTGTTTCAATTGGGAAAATATTTTGTTAAACTAAATTGATATTATCAAATTAAAGTGTTTAAGCTTTCATTGGACTTTGGATTCATTCAATTTGGGTTAGAATTGAATTTTTTATGAATTTTACAAGTTGAAGGTAGCAAGCTAAAAAATCTATTTTGCGGACCGAAAATTTGGGGCGATTTCATTTCGGTGGTAATTGGGATTTTCATTCCAATTGAGGTAGGGAATGTTTTAGGATTATTTGTGTGTTGTATTGTGTGTTTGCCATGATTATACAACATCTATGTATGCCTTATATCAAATCTAGAAAGTTAGTAAAATTTATTTCTTTGTATAAGATTTAAAATTTATGATGATGTATAACTTTGATTTGAATTGTAACATGATAGGAAATTATGCTTAGATATGTTGATTAACATATATTAAATTTGGATCATTTGATTAAGAATTACAACTTTTATTTAATATTTATCTTTAGTGAAAGTTTAATTCACATAGTTGTATCAAGCATTAAATCAAGTTGTAATGTGGTATTTAAATAGGCCTTGGCATATTCTCTAACATAGATTAAATTGAGGGCATTTGGAATTGTTTAAAAATCCAGAGGAAATTAATTAATTAGATTGATTAATTTTGTTTTAAGTGTTTTAATCACTTAACTTATCATTTGATGTTATATATATGATGACCATGATATGTCTTTCAATATATATTAAATTGAGGTTATTTGGATTAACTTGGAATTTATAGAATTTAACTATTTATGTTTTATTAAATTCTACTTTTTTACTCCATGGATTTAATTGCATTTTGGAAGTTCTTTTTATATTTAAATCATGGATTTGGATTTGATGTATGTACACTTGATTACTTTTGAGCATTAGATAACATAATTGTTACTTTTATATTCATGAGAATATATTTTTCCTTATTGAATATATTGTTGCTTTGTGTAAGGAATTGCACACTTTGTATTTGACATCTTACATGCCATAATAGTTGTGAATTTTGAGCATGTATTGTATAAGTTTCCAAAATTTGGATTATGCTTGGTAAATAGTTGATATCTTGTATATACATGTTGATATATATACGTTGTTGCACAATTTGTTGATTTTGGAAACTTGGGGATGTCGTTGTTTGGCTACGGCTAGGACTTGGTTCTAATACGGGGGATTGTCCCTCTATATAGTGTAGTGCGCACATAGGAAGGTTACCCATGGGCTAGTAACCCTAAAGTAACTATGTTGTCGGTCTGATCCGGCGTGACGTCCGAGTATCCACTTTATTTGATTTCGTATTTCATTTCAAGTTGATAACTATATGATATCGTAACTTGTTGTTCCTTATTTGATTTCCTATTTTGAGCTTAAGATGTAGCTTTGTGAAAGCATGCTTCATGCGTTGTATTGGAAGTTCCATTGTTGGTTAAATTGCATCGATATCAGAATTTATGTTTTGATGTTCAAATGTAGTTTAGGATTGACCTTATAGATTCATTTTGAACATAGACGTTAGGTGGCATGACCTACACTTGTTGTTTTCGTATTTTGGATTTCAAGTTGAAGACTTTGAGAATCTATATCTTGTTACCTTGTATAACATGTTTCCATGTTGTTTGAATTGCATGAACAATGTGATTATGATATAAATGATCTAGGTAGCTTAGGATGCTCCCTGGGTCTCATCTTGACATAGACGTTAAGTGGCATGAGCCCCTTTAACATGTTTCACCATAAGGTGATAAAATTGTAAAATGCTAGGTCGATGCATGCTCATCTCCTACGAGTAGCTTTATGTTACTCACCTCTACGATACTGGGGCATATTTCAGGTACAGGGCTCAGGATTTGAAGATTCCATTGCTCCTTGGATGGCTTACAGTTTCTAAGTTTCTATTTTATGTAAGTGTTAGCATAAGATGCCTCTTTGTAGCCCTATTTGTTTAAATTTGTATTCGTTGATTTGTATATGTAAAGTGTACGTAAGTGCACTCTTTTCAATGTATTTAACATGTATGAGATGAGGCCGGAGGCCAATGACATGTATCTCATTTTCTATGCACTGTTGTTTTCAAAGTTTATTATGAAAATATTGCAAAATGTTAAGTCATTACTTCAAAACTTTCGCATCGGGTGTTGGAATTTCATATCTTTTCTGCCCGGACTCAAAATCAGACAATTCTTGAGTCTAATTTTGTTCATTTTTCGTTGTCCTTCCAATGGTGTGCACGGTGGCACCCTTTTTAGTAAGAAATGACCATTTTGCCCTTAGTTCATCTCTTTTCGGGTTAGACATTCTTGCTTCATTTACTTGGCTCACTTGAGTTCCGTGGCTTCATGGAGAGTCATGTTGGGGCCTTAGGGATGACGTACATCTCTTGAGGTCATTTGGCTTATTTCGCTTCCGCATTTCGGGTCCGTTATCGGGTTAACTTCCGGTTCATCACTAACGCACCGGGTTGAGAAATCCGGGTCGTTACAGTTTTTACATGGAGATATGCCACATGTACTCTTGACTTTATCTATGTGAGTAGATTTACTTATTTGGTAGTCGTATTCCTTGTCATATGCATGACTTCCATGTTTGGTTTTCCCTTTTCGTTTCCCTCGGTCGCACTTAGTTGTATCCCGGTTTCTGTAATGGTATCATTGTGAGATTTTTTGTAGAGGAGTTTTCATATTTGTTTTACCTTGTGCTGTCTACTTCCCTAAGGTAGGAAGAATGCTCCATTTTAGTGTTTATCGTGTTGAAAATTGTAGGAGAATTGGGTTTCTCCTCTTTTTCTTGGTTCGTGTTTACGACTTCACAAGGAGTGAGTCTTTTCTCTTCATCGCCTTGTGCACAGTTTTGGGGTTGGTTAGTCCATGAGGATCGCCGTTGTTGTCTTGAGTCCTTGGTGAGGATTTGGAAGATTTTGGTCGACTTACTCCCATATAGGGGGCGAAGTCTTTGACCTTGTTGTCTTTCAGTTCAGAGGTGGAGTCGTGGTGTTGTCCTTCTTAGGGCTGGTGGTTCCCTTTCTTTCGTGTCTTCCCTTGGGGAGTTTTTACCGTGGTTGTTAACGGAGTTATGGTGCTCAAAGTGAGTAGATTGGTATGAGATCCTTTTTCGGGGACTTGTGTCCATATCATTGAGGATCTGTTTGATTCTTGAGGTAAGCTCAATGCTCTTTTGAGAATGTGTTTTTTGGAGACTTGTTTCAGTTTTGGAGACCTAGATGTGGTTGACTCTTAGGAGAAGTTTTGGAGGATCGTTGTTGGATATGGCTTGTTTATGGAGTTTTCTCATCCTAGTTATGACTAGGCATAGTTTTGAGGAATCGTAGTACCAGTAGTTGTTTATGGGTCGATGAAAATTGAGGAATTTTGATTTAGCTTGGTAATGCCAAGCACGGTTTCGAAAAATTCGTTTTGTAACCTTAGTTGTCAGGATTTTGATGTGTGTGCCACGTGGTGGACTTGTATTTTGAAGATTTAGTTATCCATGATAGGGATGTCGATCTGATGTCTAATTACGGTGTGATCTTGTTGTTGATCTGTTTCAGGGAGATATATAGGACTTTCGATAAAATGTCTTGTAGTGAGGTTCATTTTGATTTCTGGAGGTTTCGATTTTCTTTTCAGGCTTTGGATTCTTGACTGATGTTGTTAATAGGAGTGTTTTGAGGCGTTAGAGTTGTTGGTTTGGTTGTATTGAGGATTTAAGGCCTTAAGCGTAGCGGTGCCTATGACATTGTTGTCAGAGTTTTGGGATTTACTACCCCAACTCTTACAAGATGTCTGGTTCCCGTTGTGCTTTTGGTAATGGTGATTCACGATATTGATGTCATTTGTATCGAAAGGTTTTATAGGTAGGCCTAGTAGGGGTAGGTTATAAACAAGTGCCTTATATTGTCATGCTACCGTACAAAGTTGTGTATTGTGGGCGAGTGCTAGTTGCCGTCAATGCTACCTTACTGACGAGTAAGTGTGGGCGGGCACTAGGTACTGTCATTGCTACCACACATTTGAGTACGTAGTGGGCGGTTTCTGGTCGCTATTCGTACTGCCACATCGTCCTTGTTCAGTACCTTTATTTGATATGTGATTATCTTGGAGTTCTTTTGGTGGTTGTTTTTGGATCGGTATGATGGTTCACCAGGAGGAATGCTTTCGGTTGTTGTCTTCCATTCCTTTGTCTGACCTTAGGTTCTATGTGTGACTTTGACTTATCGTGTGGCCATGAGGTCACTTTTCTTTTGAGAGGTTTTCCTGTCGTGAGCACGTTAGTGCGAATGACATTGGTTTGTACGTTGTCTTCCAGTTTTGGGATTGCTTTCGTAGCATATTGTGTGGGATGCTCGAAGATATACTTCGTAGTTATCCTGGTTTTGTCTTTTGTTTTATTGGGGCTGGATTTTTGGGACGAAATCCCTTTAAGGTAGGAAGGTTGTAATGACCCGGTCATTTTCATTCCTCTTCTTTTTGCTCAAATTTTACGGATAAATTTTTTCCATTGTCTTTTCTCTTGTGTGTTTGGTTTCCCATCACTGAGTGTCGTATCGAGTGCTCGGAAATGGTTTATGAGACTTTTTTCTTAGGATTTCAACTTCCTTTAAGGACCGAGTCATTTCCACATTTTTTATTTTTCGTCACTATTCACTTTTTGTCATTTCTCGGTTTCCTTTTTTGTTGCATAACCTCACTTTTTGCCTCGGATTTGA
Source organism: Cornus florida (assembly GCF_030987335.1). Classification (NCBI taxonomy): domain Eukaryota; kingdom Viridiplantae; phylum Streptophyta; class Magnoliopsida; order Cornales; family Cornaceae; genus Cornus; species Cornus florida. The sequence continues at coordinate 49,862,413 of NW_026775574.1, read as the reverse complement.
CTCCGGCTTTGCATGCATCCATGATATTTAATTTCTATGATATCTACATTTTTACTTTTGTATAAAAGTATGCTAAATATTTACTTTTCTTGTAAAGGACATGGATGCATAACTTTTGGTAATTTTCTTAAATTTTTGGGATTTTAGTGTAATTATGCAAAGTAATTATTTTTCGTCTTAGGGACCATTTTGCAATTTAATTTGGAAGATATTTTCAAAAAGGACATTTTTGTAATTTTTGAAAAGTGTGACAAGTGTTACACTCCTATAGAACCATTTGTTGACATTTTAGTGGAACAACTTGAAAGCTTAATCTCTTGACACATAAAGGGTGGAGATTCACCCATTTGTTGGCCTAGGATTGGACCACTTGTTGGCTTGGATGAGTGACAAGTGTATACTCCAAATTAAGTTTTGCAATTATTTTTGGGCCACTTTGGGATTATGGTTTTAAAGAAGGGTTTTTGTGCAATTGACCAAGACTTGTGTGTGTTGACTATAGTGTAGGATCACATAGTGAATGGAGGATTTCTATTTCCTCCACTCACACTTCATCATATTGTATCATCATCTTCATCACCACAAAACCTAGACACCATTAGAGAAGCTTGATGCTTAGGCTTTGAAAGTGATTTTTTATGCCCTTCCACTCACCTTAGACCATAAAGTTTGGAATACTTTTTGTTCTCCTCATCCTCCTATACATAACCCTTGAAGGATTTGCCATTTTGTAATGATTTGCCTTGAATTCTAGAGAGACACTTCTCTAGTGAGGTTGGGAATGATTTTTTTATTTTTTATTTTTTTTTATTATTATTTTTTTTTATGTATAAACCATGTTTTGTATGAAATCTAGGATTTAATTTAATTATTCATTAGTTAAAAATTAATTCACATGGTTGTATATGATGAAGAATTAATTAAAGACTTGATATTTAATTAGGCCTTATCTTAATCTATGTTATATATTAATTTGAGAAATTTTGGAGTTGTTTTGAAATTTAGAGATTTATTTAAATTTTATGTAATTAAATTCTTTTTAATTACTCCATTGATGTAATTAAGTTTTGACTTGATATTAGTGATTATCATAATTTAATCTTTGTTATATATTAAATTGGAAAGATTTGAAGATGTCTTAAAATCTAAAGATTTGATTATTTTTATTTAATTAAATTCTATTCAACTATTCCAATGATGTAATTAAAATTTTGAGTTGATATTAGTGATTATCTTGACGTGTTGTTTAACATATATTAAATATGGAATATTTGGATGAATGTTGAAATAGAGAGAATTTAATTATTTGTATTTAATTAAATTATGTTTTTCTACTCATGGCTTAATTTAAAGTATTGATATGATATATGTAATGACCACAATATGATCTTTGACATGTATTAATTTGAAGCTATTTGAAATTGATTTGGAATTTAATTATTTTTATTTAATTAAATTCTATTTAATTGCTCCATGGATTTAATAGTGTTATGGAAGTTGTTTCTATGTTTAAATCATGGACTTGGACTTGTTGTATATTCACTTGGTTACATTTTAAGCATTGGATAACATAGTTGTTATATTCATATTCATGAGAATATGTTTTCCTTATTGAATATATCATTGTCTTGTTTAATGAGTTGCACATTTTGTATTTGACATCTTTCATGCCATAGTAGTTGTGGATTTAGAAAATGTATTGTATGTGTTTCCAAATTTGGTTGTGCGTGGTAGATAGTTGATTATCTTGTATATACTTGTTGATATATATGTTGTTACACAACTTGTTGAGTTTGGAAACTTGGGAATGTCGTTGTTTGACTAAGGCTAAGACATAGTTCTAGTACGGGGGATTGTCCCTCTACAAGTCTAGTGCGCACATAGGGAGGTTACCTGTGAGCTAGTAACCCTAAAGTAACTATGGTGTCGGTCTGATCCGGCGTGATGTTTAAGTATCCACTTTGTTTGATTTCGTTCTTCATTTCAAGTTGATAACTAGATGATGTTGTAACTTGTTATTCCTTATTTGATTTCCTGTTTTAAGTTTCAAGATGTTTACTTTGAGAAATCATGCTTCATGCGTTGTATTGGAAGTTCCAATGTTGGTTAAATTGCATTGATATTGTGATTCGTGCTTCATTGTTCTAATGTGGCCTAGAAAGATTCCTTAGACTCATTTGGAACCTAGACGTCAGGTGGCATGAACCTACTTTTGTTGTTTTTTTGTATTTTAGATTTCAAGTTGATGGCTTTGAGAATCTATATATCTTGTTGTTTCGTTTAACATGCTTCTACGTTGTTTGAATTGCATGTATGACATGATTTATGCTAGGAATGATTTAAGGTAGCTTAGGATGTTCCCTGAGTCTCACTTTAACATAGACGTTAGGTGGCATAATCCTTTTGAATTGTTTCAAAATAAATGTAAAAATCTGTGAAGAAATCAAGTCTATGCATGCTCATTTCCTACGAGTAAACTTGTTTACTCACCCCGAAGTTACTGGGGGTTTTGTTCAGGTACGAAGACTTGATTCGTGATGTTCATCATTGCTTGGATGATTGTAGACTTGAAGGTTTTAATTCTTGTAAAGGTTGGCTTGAAATGCCATTTGTAGCCTTATTTGTCAAAATGTGTGTATTTGATTCCATTTATGTAATGTGTACATAAGTACACTCTATGCATTGTATTTGACTTGTATGTAATGAGGCCAAGAGCCAAAGACACTTATGTGATATGTATGCAAATTTTTAATTTCATTGTTGCTTATGGAGGTTAGGAGATTTCATGCATTGAAGGGTCATATTTTATATACAATATGCCATGAGGCCGTAGGCCATTGTAGTACATCTACTTTATCATATTACGTATGCTTGTATGTTTACTTTGGCACACAATACCCTTCTTGATGAAATAAAAACTTAAGGTTGCATTATTTTGAGTTTTTACCCTATTCTGTTCCAAGGGCATTTCGGGTATTTCACAATGTGTTTTTTTTCATTTTTAGTCATATTGTCGGCTAAAAAACTCGATTTCAAAGGGGGTTTCTTCTTTGTGTTTTTCCATAAAACGTCATCTTGGCCCTCAAAAACTCATTTTTTTCCGAAAAATCCTTGCTGCCAGGTTTTTGCGGATTTTTTTGAAAAGTGTGACGACTGATCCAAAACTTCTGGGGGTCTTGTGGGTGTATTTTAAGATTGCATTTTCAATTTAGGCAATTTAAAAACCTCCCGAAGCCCCATTTCCTTTCCTTGGGCTGCAACTCGGAAGGATTTTTACACTCTTAACCTGATTTTCTTGGGGGCATTCTAGGCGTTTTACAATGCATTTTTTTTTTTTTTTTGTTTCCTTCTATGTTACCGGGTAGAAAACTTGATTTTAGGGAGGGTTTCATCATTGAGTTTTTCCAAAAAAGTCCATTTAGATGCCCGTTTTTACTCTCAGTTGCAGCAATAGTGGGTCGGCAGCATTGTAGCTGTTATGACCCTCTTTTTGTTTTTGACCTTTCTCCCTCGTCCGAACTCCAAATCGATTAAAAAAAATTTTGAACTTGACTATTTTTTTGCTGTCTTTCCAACAGTGTGCTTGGTTACACCCGAATATTCCTGGATAATTACCAGTTGACCCTTTTTGCTTTGTATGTCCATTTTTCTTTGTTTCGTCGTTTCTTTTTCCTCTGGACTCCGAATCATGTGATTCTTGAGTTCATCTTGATTAATTTTTCATTATCTTTCCAGCGGTATGCTCGGTGGCACCCGAATCAATAGTTTCTAAAATGACTATTTTGCCCCTAAGGGCCTTAATTGTTATTTTTTTTTTGGCGATCTTTTGTTTCTGCGTCAGTTCTCATTGAGTTCCATGACCTTATGGAAGGTCACTTTGACTTCTTAGAGTCTTATTTTTAGTTTTCACTTTCGCATTCGGATCCGTTATCAGGTCAATCTTCGGTTCATTACAGGACGCACTAGCTTGAAAAACCAGGGCTGTCACAGGTGGTATCAGAGCTCCTAAGTTTGAATACCTTGGACGACAGGTTTTGGGTGCCTATCACGTTTTTGTTGCTTTGTTTTACATGTTTATATGCTTCATGATAACATGTTTTGGTTTGATAACATGTTTATGTGCTTACGTGCTACATGTGGTATGTCGTTTGTTTAGTATGATTGTATTCCATTGTAAAGAGCATGACATATGATGTATGATAGGTTAGATTTGTATATGCATAACTGTTTTACATATTTGGCATGACACGGGATTGGTCATTGAGGCACGAGTTAAGATTGATGGTGATTGTAGTCACAGTTTCATTGTAGTTTAGGTCTTTGTTGATCTAGCATTGGTTTTGAGGTAGGTGGAGAGACACCTTTTGTTTAGGCTCTCGTGAGTTGAGTCATTGAGCGTAGCAGTAGCTGGATTTGTTGGTTTTGGGCTATGATGAGGTTATGGACCTCTTAGGATCCTTGGTTGTTTTGAAAGGTTCATCTGAAATTGTAATTTTCGTGGGCGGGTATATTTGTGGGCGGGTGCATGGCACTGTCATGCTACCGTACTAGCTAGCTACGAGTGCAGTTCAGATGGAATCGGCGTTGGTTTATGTTCCGATAAATGTAGTCCTTTTGGTCAATGATTGATGGTCGTTTTAAGGACGATTCTTGAGATTGATTTGGTTGTTGATGGTATGGCTATAGTTGCCATTTTCTTTGAGTTCTTCTTGCTTGATGATGCTTTTATGGTTGAGTCGATTGATTAATGTTTTGGGTTGGTGAGAGCATTGCATTGTTAGTGTCACTCATAGTGTCACCTTTAGATTTAGAGATGGATTGTTAGAGTCTTACAATTGTGGTTAGGGATCACGTTTGTTTTGAGACAGGTTGTTGTCACATTGGTTTTTGGAGTCAGATTATAGTTAGGACTTGTTTTTCTTTTACCTAAACACTCTAGGACACGATGTCTATAGGGTTCATTGTTGCATCATTTTATCTTCTGCAGTTTCGTTTACTACCATGTTAGTAGTATGATTTATGTTATTGCGATGCATGAGTAGGTGGAGGTCTATCCACATTTATCTTCTTGTGGTGTGACATTAGCATGCCTTACATATATACTTAGAGATGTCATGTTGTTACCGTACTTTAATGACATGCTTTTATTTTTACGTGGAGATGTGCCGCATGTACTCTTGACTTTATCTATGTGAGTAGATTTACTTATTTGGTAGTCATATTCCTTGTCATATGCATGACTTCCATGTTTGGTTTTCCTTTTTTGTTTCCGTCAGTCGCATGTAGTTGTATGCCAGTTTCTGTAATGGTTTCATTGTGAGATTTTTTATAGAGGAGTTTTCACATTTGTTTTACCTTGAGCTGTCTACTTCCCTAAGGTAGGAAGAATGCTCCATTTTAGTGTTCATCGTGTTGACACTTGTGGGAGAATAGGGTTTCTCCTCTTTTTCTTGGTTCGTGTTTTCGACTTCACAAGGATTGAGTCTTTTCTCTTCGTCGCCTTGTGCACGGTTTTGGGGTTAGTTGGTCCGTGAGGATCATCGTTGTTGTCTTGAGTCCTTGGTGAGGATTTGGTGGATTTTGGTCGACTTACTCCCATATAGGGGGCGAAGTCTTTGACCTTGTTGTCTTTAAGTTCAGAGGTGGAGTCGTGGTGTTGTCCTTCTTAAGACTGGTGGTTCTCTTTATTTCATGTCTTCCCTTGGGGAGTTTTTACCATGGTTGTTAACGGAGTTGTGGTGCTCAGAGTGAGTGGATTGGTGTGAGATCCTTTTTTGGGGACTTGTGTCCATATCATTAAGGATCTATTTGATTCGTGACGTGAGCTCAATGCTCTTTTGAGAATGTGTTTTTTGGAAACTTGTTTCAGTTTGGAGACCTAGATGTGGTTGACTCTTAAGAGAAGTTTTAGAGGATTGATGTTGGATATGACTTGTTTGTGGAGTTTTCTCATCGTAGTTATGACTAGGCATAGTTTTGAGGAATCGTAGTACCAATGGTTATTTATGGGTCGATGGAAATTGAGGAATTTTGATTTAACTTGGTAATGCCATGCACGGTTTCGAGAGATTCGTTTTGTGACCTTAGTTGTCAGGATTTTGATGTGTATGCCACGTGGTGGACTTGTATTTCGAGGATTTAGTTATCCATGATAGGAATGTGCATCTGATGTTTAATTACGGTTTGATCTTGTAGTTAATCCGTTTCAGGGTGATATGTAAGACTTTCGATGAAATGTCTTGTAGTGAGGTTTATTTTAATTTCTAGAGGTTTTGATTTGCATTTCAAGCTTTGGATTCTTGATTGATGTTGTTAATAGGAGTGTTTTGAGGAGTTGGAGTTGTTGGTTTGGTTGTATTGGGGATTTAAGGCCTTAAGCATAGCGGTGCTTATGATATTGTTGTCAGAGTTTTGGGATTTGTTACCCCAACTTTCACAAAATGTCTGGTTCCCGTAGTGCTTTTGGTAATGATGATTCACAACATTGATGTCATTTGTATCGAGAGGTTTTATGGGTAGGCCTAGTGGGGGCAGGTTATGAACAAGTGCCTTATACTGTCATGCTACCGTATAAAGTTGTGTATTGTGGGCGAGTGTTGGTTGCCATCGATGCTACCTTACTAACGAGTAAGTGTGGGCAGGCACTAGGTACTGTCATTGCTACCACACATTTAAGTACGTAGTGGGCGGGTTCTGGTCGCTATTCGTACTGCCACGTCGTCCTTATTCAGTACCTTGATTTGTTATGTGATTATCTTGGAGTTCTTTTGGTGGTTGTTTTTTGATCGATATGATGGTTCACCAGGAGGAATGCTTACAGTTGTTATCTTCCATTCCTTTGTCTGACCTTAGGTTCTGTATGTAACTTTGACTTGTCGTGTGGTCGTGAGGTCACTTTTCTTTTAAGAGGTTTTCCTGTCGTGAGCACGTGGGTGCAAATGACATTGGTTTATACGTTGTCTTCCAGTTTTGGGATTGCTTTCGTAGTATGTTGTGTGCGATACTCGAAGATGTACTTCGTAGTTATCCTGGTTTCGCCTTTTGTTTCGTTAATGCTGGATTTCGGGGATGAAATCCCTTTAAGGTGGGAAGGTAGTAGTGACCCGGTCATTTTCATTCCTCTTCTTTTTGCTCAAATTTTACGGATAAATTTTTTTCGTTGTCTTTTCTCTTCTATGTTTGGTTTTCTATCACTTTGTGTCATTTCGAGTGCTCAAAAATGGTTTCTGAGAATCTTTTCTTGGGATTGACAACTTCCTTTAAGGACCGAGTCATTTCCACATTTTTCATTTTTCATCACTTTTCACTTTTTGTTTTTTCCCAATTTCATTTTTCGTTGCATAACCTCACTTTTTGCCCTCGGATTTGACTCCGGCTTTGCATGCATCCATGATATTTAATTTCTATGATATCTACATTTTTACTTTTGTATAAAAGCATACTAAATGTTTACTTTTCTTGTCAAGGGCATGGATGCATAACTTTTGATAATTTTCTTAAACTTTTGGGGTTTTAGTGTAATTATGCAGAGTAATTATTTTTCGTCTTAGGGACCATTTTGCAATTTAATTTGGAAGATATTTTCAAGAAGGTTTGAAAAGTGTGACAAGTGTCACACTGCTATGGAACTACTTGTTGACATTTTGATGGAACCACTTGGAAGCTTAATCTCTTGACACATGGAGGGTGAAGATTCACCCATTTGTTGGCCTAGGATTAGACCACTTGTTGGCTTGGATGAGTGACAAGTGTATGCTCCAAATTAAGTCTTACAATTATTTTTGGGCTACTTTGGGATTATGGTTTTAAAGAAGGGTTTTTGTGCAATTAACACAGACTTATGTGTGTTGACTATAGTATAGGATTACATAGTGAATGGAGGATTTCTATTTCCTCCACTCACACTTTATCATATTGTATCATCATCTTTTTTTTTTTTTTTCGGAAAGTTATTGTATCATCTTCCTCACCACAAAACCTAGCTACCGTTAGAGAAGCTTGATGTTTAGGCTTTGAAAATGATTTTTGAGGCCCTTCCACTCACCTTAGATCATAAAGCTTGGAATACTTTTTGTTCCCCTCATCTTCTTCTACATATCCCTTGAAGGGTTTGCCATTTTATGTTGATTTGCCTTGCCATTTTGTGTTGATTTCCCTTGAAGGGAATTAATTTTTTTTTTTTTTTTTTTTTTTTTTTTTTTTTTTTTTGTGTATACTATGTTTTCTATGAAATCTAGGATTTAATTTAATTATTCATTAGTTAAAAATTAATTCACATGGTTGTATATGATGAAGAATTAATTAAAAACTTGATATTTGATTAGGCCTTGTCTTAATCTATGTTATATATTAATGTGAGAAATTTTGGAGTTGTTTTGAAATCTAGAGATTTATTTAAATTTTATGTAATTAAATTCTATTTAATTACTCCATTGATGTAATTAAGTTTTGACTTGATATTAGTGATTATCATAATTTAATCTTTGTTATATATTAAATTGGAAAGATTTGAAGATGTCTTGAAATCTAGAGATTTGATTATTTTTATTTAATTAAATTCTATTCAACTATTCCAATGATGTAATTAAACTTTTGAGTTGATTTTAGTGATTATCTTGACATGTTGTTTAACATATATTAAATTTGGAATATTTGGATGAATGTTGAAATCTAGAGAATTTAATTATTATATTTAATTAAATTATGTTTTTCTACTCATGGCTTAAATTAAAGTATTGATATGATATATGTAATGAACATGATATGATCTTTGACATGTATTAATTTGAAGCCATTTGGAATTGATTTGGAATCTAGAGAATTTAATTATTTTTATTTAATTAAATTCTATTTAATTGCTATATGGATTTAATTGTGTTTTGGAAGTTGTTTCTATGTTTAAATCATGGACTTGGACTTGTTGTATATTCGCTTGGTTACATTTTGAGCATTAGATAACATAGTTGTTATATTTATATTCGTGAGAATTTGTTTTCCTTATTGAATATATCATTGTTTTGTGTAATGAGTTGCACATTTTGTATTTGACATCTTTCATACCATAATAGTTTTGGAATTAGAGAATGTATTGTATATGTTTCCAAATTTCATTGTGCGTGGTAGATAGTTGATTATCTTGTATATACTTGTTGATATATATGTTGTTGCACAACTTGTTGATTTTGGAAACTTGGGAATGTCGTTATTTGACTAAGGCTAGGACATGGTTCTAGTACGGGGGATTGTCCCTCTACAAGTCTAGTGCGCACATAGGGAGGTTACCCATACCCCAAAAGTTACTATGATGTCAGTCTGATTCGGCGTGACGTTCAAGTATCCACTTTGTTTGATTTCGTTCTTCATTTTAAGTTGATAACTAGATGATGTTGTAACTTGTTATTCCTTATTTGATTTCCTGTTTTAGGTTTCAAGATGTTTACTTTGAGAAATTATGCTTCATGTGTTGTATTGGAAGTTCCAATGTTAGTTAAATTGCATTGATATTGTGATTCGTGCTTTATTGTTCTAATGTGGCCTAGGACGATTTCTTAGCCTCATTTGGAACCTAGACGTTAGGTAGCTTGAACCCACTTTTGTTATTTTTTTATATTTTAGATTTCAAGTTGATGGCTTTGAAAATGTATATCTCGTTGTTTCGTTTAACATGCTTCTACGTTGTTTAAATTGCATGTATGATATGATTTATGCTAGGAATGATTTAAGGTAGCTTAGGATACTCCCTGAGTCTCACTTTAATATAGACGTTAGGTGGCATGATCCTTTTGAATTGTTTCAAAGTAAATGTAAAAATCTGTGAAGAAATCGAGTCTATGCATGCTCATTCCGTACGAGTAAACTTGTTTACTCACCCCGAAGTTGCTGGGGGTTTTGTTTAGGTACGAAGACTTGGTTCGTGATGTTCATCATTGCTTGGATGATTGTAGACTTGAAGGTTTTAATTCTTGTAAAGTTTGGAATGAAATGTCACTTGTAGCCTTATTTGTCAAAATGTGTGTATTTGATTCCATTTATGTAATGTGTACATAAGTACACTTTATGCAATGTATTTGATTTGTATGTAATGAGGCCAAGGGCCAAAGACACTTATGTGATATGTATGCAAATTTTTAACTTCATTGTTGCTTATGGAAGTTAGGAGATTTCATGCATTGAAGGGGCATATTTTACATACAACATGCCATAAGGCCATAGGCCATTGTAGTATGTCTACTTTATCATAGTACGTATGCTTGTATGTTTACTTTGGCACACAATACCCTTCTTGATGAAACAAAAACTTAAGGTTGCATTTTTTTTTCAGTTTTTATCCTATTCTGTTCCAGGGGCATTTTGGGTATTTTATAATGTATTTTTTTCACTTTCGACCACGAAGTTGGGTAGAAAACTCGATTTTGGAGTGGGTTTCTTCTTTGTGTTTTTCCATAAAACGTCATCTTGGCCCTCAAAAACCCATTTTTTTCGAAGAATCCTTACTGCCAGGTTTTTGCGGATTTTTAATACAAGTGTGCTTGGTACTATTCATCGACTTTTTTTTGAAAAGTGTGACAACCGGTCTGAAACTTCCGGGGGTCTTGTGGGTGTATTTTCAGATTGCGTTTTTAATTTAAGCAATTTAAAAACCTCCTTAAGCCCCATTTCATTTCCTTGGGCAGCAGCTCAGAAGGATTTTTACCTTCTTGACCTAATTTTCTTGGGGGCATTCTGGGCATTTTACAACATTTTTTTTTTTTTTGTTTACGTCCATCCTACAAGGTAGAAAACTTGATTTTAGGGGGGGTTTCTTCTTTGATTTTTTCCAAAAAAGTCCGTTTAGATGCTTGTTTTTACTCTCAGTTGCAGCAGCAGTGGGTCGGCAGAACTGTAGCAATCATTACCCTCTTTTTTGTTTTTGACCTTTCTCCCTCGTCCGGACTCCAAATCGAGTAAAAAAAATTTTGAACTTAACTATTTTTTTGTTGTCTTTCCAAAGGTGTGCTCGGTTGCACTCAGATCTTCCTGGATAATTACCAGTTTACCCTTTTTGCTTTATATGCCCATTTTCTTTTGTTTTGCCGTTTCTTTTTCGTCCGGATTCTGAATCATGCGATTCTTGAGTCCATCTTGATTAGGTTTTCATTGTCTTTCCAACGGTGTGCTTGGTGGCACCCGAATCAATAATTTTTGAAATGACTATTTTGCCCCTAGTGGCCTTAATTGTTATTTTTTTTGTGATCTTTTGCTTCCGCGTCAGTTCTCATTAAGTTCCATGACCTCATGGAAGGTCACTTTGACTTCTTAGAGTCTTATTTTTAGTTTTCACTTCCGCATTCGGATCCATTATCGGGTCAATCTTCGGTTCATCACAGGATGCACTGGCTTGAAAAACCAGGGTCGTCACAAATCCTTTGATTGAGAAGGCTGAGTCGGGTTTCAGCAGGAACAGAAAGAGACAGAGGCGAAATAACTTTTGGGCAGTAGCGATCGGGATTGGCCACTGAGAAGGGGTTTTAGAGAGATAGTTGGTGAGGTTAGAGAGGGTGGTTTGGCGCTCAGCTACCACGATTCTATTCGCACCGTTAAGGGTATTGAGGAACTAATGTTCTGATTTCGTAGAGTTCTATAGCAGAAACCCAATTTGAGGAGGCAGAGAGAAAACAAAGGGCTTTAGCGGTGGAAAGTTGCAGATTCCAGTGACAAGTTGAGGAATTAATCCTCTAATGGGTGTTAAGTTGGGATTAGGATTTTTTGGGTGGTAACGACGATTATTGGTGATGGGTTGGGATTGTGTAAGTAGTAGTGACGACGGCGACGGCGACTGCAGATGTCTGTGTGGGTCGCGGCAGCCGTGGCAAATGTCTGTGTGTGTGTGTGTGTGTATATATATATATATATGTCTCTGTGTGTAATGTGTGTATATATATATGTCTGTACGTGTATATATATTTGTCTCTGTGTATGTATGTATATAATTTGTAAATTTACAAATTTTTATGGGTATTTTACTCTTTAAATCTAATTCTTTACGTTAAATGGTTCGTTTGACAAATTCAAAGGGTGATTAAGTCATTTTACATCCTGTCAATACTGTTCAACTAACGGTTGGAGTGTTAGTGAAAAATGGAGCAAAAGTTTGTAATGTGAGTGATAGTTATTTTCGAAATATGTTTGAGGGTGAAATATGGCCAAATCTAAGGGGGTGTGAGTGAAATTAACCCCAAATTCATCATAATTTACACAAATCGATGTAATACAATGATATAATATGATTTTAATTTGTATAAACAATTAAAGAGCAACGTTTTTTACATTTTTACCCTTTTTTCTCTTTACTGGGGCGATTAGGGTTTCCTAGGGTTTCTTTTGTTTACAGACGTGATGATGGAGAAGGGGCAACCCTCCTCTCCAGCAGGTAGTGTATCTCCTGTGAATAACCCACCAAATCGTCCATTATGGAGTTCTTTGCGTATCGACTCAACGTCCACAGGTTTCATTCCATTAACTTATTATAGTGACTGTTGTGGTAAGGATGTGGTGATCATCGAAGATGAGGATATGTGGAAGAACTGAAGTTTTGGAAGAATTCAGTTGTCTGTTATGTTTTAGGAAGCAAACCTTATTTTCCATACTTTAAAGCCTATGTTCAAAAGAGGTGGCATAAGGATGCTGCAGTGGTTTCAATGAAGGTCTTTTAGGTTCAATTGCCAACAGAGGAAGATTTGCTTCAAGTTTTAGCACGGCTTCATACTTTTCAAGGGCGAACAATCATTGTCAAAAAATGGCATAAGAGTATTCAACTTGATAGGGATATTTTGGCAACTGTTCCAATATGGATGAAAGTATGTGAGTTACCAGTGCATGCACGTAGTGGGACATTGATTTCAAAGGTTGCTTCAAATATTGTAAAACCGATGTATATGGAGGATGTTATACAAAGCCGGGATAAAGGTCTGTATGCTCATGTATTGGCTGAAATGGAGGTTGATGCTGCATTTCTAGAAATCATATAAACTCGATTACATAGGTTACCTTGTAAAGTGAAGGTAGAGTATGAATGGAAGCCTCAAGTGCGCAACTTTTGTAAGAAAATGGATCACAATGAATCCATGTGTCCACTTAATAAGGCAAAAGTATCCAAGCCAAAGGAAAGGTGGGTGGTAATGTCGCAACCAGTGAAGAAGATTAATTTGGTGAACATTCAACTAGGTGCTTCAAATGAGAATCAAGAGGACCTGGAAGGGTTCACAATGCCAAAGAAGTCGAAAGGGAAGTTAAAGGTGGGGACAACAAGGATCACAAAATTATGTCTTATCTATAAATGCATTTCAGGTGCTTAAGGAAAGTACTGAAAGAGAAGAGGTTTTAGAGAAGGGGATGATTAATGGGGTTACAGAGATGCACGGTAATGTGATTATTAATTCCTTCTCCTCCCCATTGGAGAAAGGAAGCTTGGAGCAGTGTATTAATGTGGAAAGTTCTCAGGAAGTTGTCAAAGAAACTCCAGAGAAAGATAATGATGGAATAGGTGATGGAAGCTAAGATTTAGAAGGGGATCCAGTTTCTCTTGGGGGGACACCATCTTCTAAGAAAATTAAAAAGAAGAATAAGAAAAAGGAAGTAGCGAATTGATCCAAAAGTGGTGAGAATCACTAGAGGGATGGTTGCAGGTGAGGCTGTGCCACCAATACCAATTGTTTAATGATTGGTTTATGGAATGTTAGAGGACTCAACAAGAAGGTTATGAAGAAAGAAGTGAAAGCCTGGTTGAGTAATTCCTCTTTATCTTTGTGTGGTTTAGTGGAAACAAGAGTTCAAAGTGTTAAATTCCAGAGATTAGTAGATAAATTAAGAAGAAATTGGAATTGGGTGTATAATTATATAGCTGATTCAGGAGGCCATATTTGGTGTGGTTGGGATCCAAGGAAGCTTTTTGTTACAGTTATTGAGGTCAAGGCACAGATGATGTTATTGCAGGTGGATATTAGAGGGTCCAATAGCAGGTTCTTTGTTACTTTTGTGTATGCCAAAAATACAGCAACTGAAAGATTGGTATTATGGAAGGATATTGTGGAGAGTCATCAACATATAACAGGTCCATGGATGTTGATTAGGGATTAGAATATTGTGTGTTTTAATTCTGAAAAATTAGGAGGTAAATACTACTCTCCCAGAGTTTTTTCTGAGTTCAATAATACTATTGATACTTTGTGTTTATCTGATATCCTAGTGACAAATGGGGTATATACATGGTGTAATAAAAGATTTAGTAATAGAAGAACCTATCCTAGATTGGACAGAGGTTTGATGAATGAGGATTGGAAGCAGGCATTTCCAAACTTCCAAATTGTTTTAACTCTTCCCTTGACCTCTGGCCATTGGGGATTGTATTTGAATTTTCCTTTGAAGATTGCTAATGGTCCAAAACCATTCAGATTTCTATCAGTGTGGAATCAAGAACCTGCTGTCAAGTATTTAATTGTTGATGTGTGGAAAGTCAAGACTTCTAGGGATCCAATTAAAAAGCTTATCTATAAATTAAAGCTGGTGAAGCAGGCAGTGAAGAAGTGGAATAAAGAAAAATTTGGTTCTATATTCGAACAGGTTATTGGATGCAGGAATTCTCTCGTGGATACACAGAAATTGTTGTACACTGATCCATTAAATGAAGATTTTATCAAGCAAGAGGAAGAAGGAAGGTGTAAGTTAGAGGCTGCTATTTCTAATGAAGCTGTTGTACTTGCTCAAAAATCTAGGGTTAGATGGCTGAAGGATCAAGACATGTGTTTTAAGTACTTTTTTTAGAAAATCAAGCAATATAGAAATACTAATAATGTCACAGTTTTACATGATGAGGGTGAGGTGATTACTGATACAACTAGGATTAAGGACAAGTTTGTTGAGTATTATAAGTCTGCTTATGCCAGTGCTCAACCTGTTTCTTGTGAGCCTGAAGCTAAATACATCAGAAATTCTTTAGTAGCTAATGAAGTGAATCGATTAGAAGATATTGTTTCAAGGGAGGAAATGAAAAGCATTGTTTTCTCTATGGGTCTTGATAGAGCTCTTGGTCCTAATGGTTTCAGTGCAAGATTTTTTCAACAATTTTGGAGCATTGTGGGTGATCAATTCTCAGATGTTGTCATTCATTTCTTTGATCATATTGATATGGGGAGGGGTATTAACAGCACTTTTATAACTTTGATTCAGAAAAAAACAGAGGCTTTAAAAGTTAGAGATTTTAGACCTATTTCTTTGTGCAACACAGTTTATAAGGTCATTGCAAAAATTTTGTCTAATAGACTAGTAAGTGTTTTAGGGAGAATTGTAGGCAAAGAATAGATAGCCTTTATACAAAACAGAAGGATTCAGGATAATATTATTATGGCTCATGAGTTGATGAGATGCTTTGGTGCTAAAAAGGATAAGCCTAGGTTGGCTTGGAAGATTGATCTAAGAAAGGCCTATGATACTGTGCAATGGTATTTTCTGTTAAAATTGCTGCAGCTGTTTGGTTTTGGAAAGAAATGGATCAGTTGGATTCACATGTGTATACCTTCAGTTTGGTTCTCTGCTATTGTTAATGGCTCTCCTTATGGTTATTTTCAACCTGAGAGAGGAATAAGGCAAGGCTATCCTTTATCTCCTTTGTTTTTCACTCTAGTCACAGAGTATTTCTCAGGGATGATGGAAGCTGAGGTACAATGTGGTAAGATTATACCTATTGAGGTTGTAGTACAAGCTAGCATTCCTGTTACTCATCAGTTTTTTGCTGATGATTTGCTTATTGTGGTGAGAGCTAATATGGCAACTGTTTTTACTTTAAAAAAAACCTTATTGCAGTTTGAATTTACCTCTGGTTTGGCAGTTAGCAAGGAGAAATCAGAAGTGTTTCTCACTGATTCTGTTAGAAGAAGATCTACTATATTGAGAGCTCTTGGTTGCAAGAGTGAGAAATTCCCTTTTACTTACTGTGGTTTACCAATTTATGATAAAATGCTACGAAGCAGGGACTGTACTAAATTGGTTGAGAGAGTTATTTCCCTCACAACTAGATAGAATGGCTTATATGTTTCTATGGTTGGCAGAGTGGAGTTAACTAGAGCTTGTATTCTTCCTTTGGTGCTATATTGGACTTCTGTGTATTCATTACTTGATGTGGTTATTAACGAGATTGAAAGGAGAATGAGGAAATATATTTGGGGACATGTAGAAGATAGAAAGAAATTACATGGTCTAAGATGGAATAAGCTTACTGCTCCAAAGGAAGAAGAAGGTTTGGGGCTGAGAAGATTGGTGGACATTGATACAGCTTCTAAGTGCAGTCTCACTTGGGATTTTTTGTTATCAAAAGATAGAATTTGGGTGGCCTGGTTTAAGAAAAAATATCTGAAAAAATCCTCCTTTTGGAATATTGTTCAGAGGGATGCTGATTCATCTATTTGGAAAAACATTGTTACAGTCAGAGATGTTATCAAGGTGAATTGCAGATATAAAATTAATAATGGGCAGAATATTAAATTATTTTTGGACCCTTGGTGTGAAGGTAAGTGCTTAGGTGAGCGGTGTTTGTCAAAGCAACAAGCAAAAAAGTGTGTAGTGTGGCCAACTTTGAATTTATAGAATGCCACTACTACTACTAACAATTAATATAGCTAGGGTGAGTAGGGATCGTCCCAATGGAAAGGGAGTGTATTTTTGCTTGAAAATCAATGTCAAATTAGTAGGTCGAATGATCAAAGATGGTTTGTTGGTTGGATTAAACTACAATTTAAACTAAGCAAATGTAATGTAAAACAACTAAATTAAGTAAGATGTAGAGAATAAGATAGAAGAGTCTTGGGTTATGGAGTTCACCACTAAGCATTACCTTCCTAGACATTTAATATTTGATGGATTAAGGGGAAATTGTGTTATAAATGAAAGTGTGTGCCATAGATTGAAATATTAGCATGGATGGCCAAGTAAATATACATTGTCTAGCCAATCTAGTAAATAGCACAACGTATCAAATTAAGCCATTAATCCGTCCACAAGCCCACAATCAATGCACAATCAACAAACTAGAAAAATATACCACTTGCATTCATAAGCATGGAATACCAAACAACAAGAATGGATTGTCCACCTATCTATGAAAGTAATGCAACTACACTACAACTAAGCTAGTGACATGAAAATTAAACTAATTAAACTAAGGTTGTGGTATAATCTATAAAGAAATAAGTATAAACCATCAAATAAACCACAAGAGTATTCCATTTAAGCACCATGCCTTAACCATCATTAGATTCATAATATCAACACACGTAGACATGCAACAATGTAACAAAATCGAGAGATAAACACATGAACGTCCATTCTAGCATACATAGACATATGAATAGAATTAAATAATCAATTGGAAGTATTAAACTACATAAATCATTGTAGAAACAAGATTTATATATATATCAAATGTCAAGACAAAATATACAAACACTAATCCCCATTAATTACAAAACATCAAAGTCTAGGAGGTATGTTTAGGGCTAACTCTAGCCCAAGAGAATATTTAGCCACTCATTAATGTTGTCATCTAACCCTCAAGTGCTATCTCCATAATAGAAATGATCTTCTTCCTCCTTGATAGAAATCCTAGAAGAGAGGAAGAATTTTCCCAATTTGTGTATTCTCTCTCTAATCTCTAGCCAAGTCTCTCTCTAATCTCTAGCCAAGTCTCTCTCTAACTAACCAACTTTTTTTACTCAAAGATAGCCAAAATCCTTATATAAGTAACTCAAGTGTCACACCTAATGGTCAAACCTTGTGCACTAGGACCTCCAAATGATTGCACCACGAGCACACATTTTAATTGGCTAGAACTTTATTTTTTCTCGCACTTGAGAAGGTTCGATCGATCATAAGAATGATTCGATCGATCGAACTATGGCGGCGCCTTTTTGGAATAAAGACAAGGCTGAGATTTTTGGGAAGAGGACAAAAGTGGTAGGTGAGGATAAGATCAAAGATGTTCGATCGATCGAAGGAATGTTGGATCGATCAAAAAGGGAAATTTTCTAAGGATAAGGGCAAAAGGCTCAATCCATCTTGGCATGGTTGGAATGATCACTGTGTGATCGATCGGAACTTGTTTCGATCGATCGAAGAGGGGGCTTCCTTTCACCAATTTGCTTCCACTTTGCTCCTTTATTCCACTGAGCTTGAGATTGCATCTTTTATGCTCTAATTCAGCTGAATTGACTTATTTTGGGGATAAGTGCCTGAAAAGGGAAATAATATGAACTTAGATTAAAACAAAAAAATAAGATAGAATAAGGTACTATGCTTAAGGGGTTTAAATGCGCACTTTTCAGCGCTTATCAGTGAGCTATTTAATCATAGAGTGTTGAGCTCTTTGACTAGAAATAAGCAATGTACATTGAGTTATTTCATTATAGAGGGTCAGTGGGATGATGCGCTGCTGATGAATACAACTTAAGAACTGATATAGGTTTTTCATACTTACAGAATTGTTAGGGGAGAAGATCAACTTAAATGGGTTTCTAACTTCAGCTTTAAAGCTGCTTGGGAGACATGCAGAAGTCCAAATCCAACTCTTTACTGGGCAGAATTGTGTTGGAATGGAGGGAGACCTAGATGGTCGGCTCTTTCTGTTTTGGTGCTGCAGAAGGCTGTTATTACACACTCTTATCTGCAAAAAAAAGGATTTTCTGTTGTATCTAGATGCTGTTTATGTTTCAAAAATGTTGAAACATTGGATCATTTGTTTTGTTGTTGTCCTTATGCTTGGGTTGTGTGGTCCAATATGTCAGAAATCTTTGGTTGGAATTTGCAGCAAGTGTGTGAAGTGCAGGAATTGGCTAGGGTCTTTATACAAAGATTCCAAGGGAAGAAGAATAAACTAGGGAGAATGTTATTCACTGCAGGGTTATATTTCACTTGGAGAGAAAGAAATGAGAGAGTGCATAATGATATATGTAGAGTTTCTTTAGAATTAGCTAAGGGTGTTATTCGGGAGGTTCTTGATGTTTTGGGGGTGATCCTTCAAGATGTCTTGTAATTTTTTTTTACTCTTCTTAGCATTGCTTTTGTTTGGTCTGCTTTGGTAAGGCTGTTTTGTAAAGTAAGGGTATGCCTTTACTATGTCTTCATGTACCATATTGTTTATATTTATAAAATCCTTCATTTAAAAAAAAATTAAAAATTAAAAAAAAAATAACCCAAAATTCCAACTTACTCACCCACTCTCTCCTCTCCTTACCCACTCAAACCCTTTTTATTTCTCTCTACCTTCTCAATCCTCTCCTTACCCACTCAAACCCTTTTTATTTCTCTCTACCTTCTCAATCCAAATTTTCTTCTATTTTATAGTCTTCAACACATTTCTCATTGAATAAAGATTCGTGTACCTTGCCTAACAAGAAGTTGTAAAATTGATCATAACTCTCAAATAGATGCCTAATGAGACAACTTTCTCCGTAATTCTTTAGTCTTACTCCACAAATTTTCAACCCGTAAGAAAGAACATCTTCTGATTAAGAAAGCATATTCCGCAACTCATCAGGCGTGTTATTGACAAATATAGCAAACTTGAGGTGTTTTTTTTTTTTTTTTTTTTTTTTGTTAACTTGTGTTGTTGACCTAACACATTTAATGATGGTTTAAAGTTAAATAGTATGTCAACTATAATTACAAAAATAAAAATATACTAACAATCAAAGAAAATTTGTTTTTAAGCTTTATGGATGTCATTTAATCTTCAAGTTTTATACACGAGATAATTTTCTTTATGCTTCGTTAAATTTTTTTTTTTTTAAAATAATGAAAAATCAGTTAGTCACTTTAGATTATCAACAAAGTATCCAAATTCCAAATTTAATTAATTAATGACTATACTTATTTATGCTTCGTTTATTATGTATTTATTTTTAATTTGCTCTTATTCTTATCATAATGTGGGAACTTCCTAATCCATTGGTCTGGCTGAAACATTTAATTTCTTTTTAAATTTTTTGCATGTAACAAATAACTCACATACTCACTCTATATTCTGAATGGGACCCGAATTGACATCTTCCATTTTATAAAGCATTAGATTACGATCTTTTTTACATTTTTTAGGTACTTATTAGTTGTTATGACTCTTGTTTTTTAACTATGTTAGTTAGAGTTTTTGTTATTAAAAATCAAGTTTTCATTATGTATAGTAAAAAAAAAAAAAATAAGAAAATTATGAGAAAATATTATTTTGTTATTTGGATAACATAAAAGGAAAAAGAAAATGATTTTACTTATCAATACCACCCTTATGATTTCAAATACTAAAAAAATATGCAAATTTGTGTTAAATGAATCTCATTTGTACCCAATTGTTTATATTCATTTTTAGCAAAGAAATAATAAAATCATGAATTATTAAAAATAATAATATAATTGTTTATATGCATATCAAATTTATTTACATTTAGAATAAGATTTTATAAATTCAGAAAGGAGTATTTTGACGCCTTTAGAAATTAAGGAAGTTATAATACAAGACTTGGATTGTTATTTCCTTTGTTTTGAAACTTTTACCCTCGCAATGAGGTGTATTTGTTTGTACGCCAAAAGATGTTGTAATTAGTTGGTAATTAAAAGTACTTTTAGGAGTAGTATACTCGTTGTTGGATTGTTACAACTGAATGGACATGGCAAGCTAGGAAAGTAAGATATAAAAGGCAGGAAAGTGAAAATTTTGAGTGTTTTAAAAGTACTTTTAAGAGTAATATTTGGTTAGAGTGAAGTAGAAGAAAGAAAAAGAAAAGGAAAATTTTAAATTCTTTTGAGAGTTTGGTAAGACAAAAAATGAAAATTTTGAGCAGGATAGGATTCGTGCATCTCATAATTTTCCCTAAAACGACAATCATTTCTCAGCTTATAAATTAATATTGAACAACTTAGACAATAACTTGCATATGACACTATTCAGTTCATGACATTGAACTTGAAACCATGACCAACAAATAAAAATAAAAAATTAATAATTAATAATCCATATTTTACTATTTATTTACTAAAATAAACCATTAAATATAAAGGGTATTCATATAACATAAATTTATTTAATAATTAATAATCCATATTTTACTATTTATTTACTAAAATAAACCATATAAGTATTTGAAATTAGAAAGGTATTTTGGTAAGTAGAATCATTTTTTTTTTTTTTTTTCTTTTCATGCTATCTAAACTAACAAAATAATATTTTCTCACAATTTTCTTCAAAAATTTTCTTACTAACCAAATGTATGGTGAAAACTTGATTTTTTTTTTTTTTTTTTTTTTGTCTTTTTCTTTTACTCCATTTTGTTTCACTTTCACTTTCCATTATAATTTTCCATTTAACCAAACAGACCCTAGGGTTATAATACCTCGCGGTCATTCCAGTCCTTAGATGTGGTGTGGCTCACCGCTACATCCATAATACAACAGCTCCCACTTCCCTAGGATATTTAATACTGATTTAGGACATAATTCTACATAGCTCGACAAGCAATTCGACAAGTCCGTTTTTGACAAATCAATAGTGTGTTTTTTTTTTGTGGAAACAATACATTGAGAAAAACCCACTAACTTTAGCTTTAGGGCCATGCTGGATTTCGGCTGAAAACCTTCATTTAGGGCTTCGAAATCACATTTTATCGTCTTATACGAGGCTTGCTAATTATTTCAGGATTTTCGTTCAAGGCCTTAATGAACTCGGATTGTTCTAAAATTTTATATTTAGTATTTTATATTTATTAGGTTTCTTATTATATTTTTTTGAAATTTTTGGGGAAACTTTATTTTTAGTGTTATTTTCCTTTTGTTATTAGGTTTCTTTATGTTTTAGTTTTCTTCTACAATTAGGTTTTCTTTATTATAAATATATGTACTGCTAAGTGCAAAATTAAAAACTTTTATTTATTCAATTATCAATAATATATCAGATTTTTCTGAATCATCTCTTCGTTCAAAACATCTACTTCGTGGATTCAAAATAAACATTCCTTGTAAACAAATTTATCGCTTTCACTTACGTCAGTTGATATCAGAGCCATGTCCTTTCTTGGTCTGATGACAGGTGGTCATTTTCATAGCACCCACTTCGCCGACGATAATCGCATAGTGAAGGCCCCTTGGGTAGCCATGCATACTCAATATCAGTTTGTAGCAATTGGTTTTGGAATTGGTGATAACCAGGTTCATGGTTCAATTAGAGTTTGCGCTGATGATGTGTCTTATAGCCAACCGAATATGGGTTATGTTCTTGTTTATCCATGTAGACCTCCAGTAATCGTGAATTTCAGGTAAACTTGATGATGAGGAGTTTGTATTTAGTGATCGAGACAAACACAACAATCGTGAATTTCAGGTAAACTTGATTTACTTACTTTCCATGAAAGTATTATTATTGAAGATATCTTGGCCCGGCTTAAAGAAGTTGAAAAAAATTTCAATTATTTTGATGTACTTTAAAACAAGCAAGTTCCGCTTATTGTCTTCAAGCTTAAAGGATGGGCTTCAGTTTGGTAGGAACAAAGACGGATTCACCGGAGGAGGTGAGGAAAACAGCCTATGCGGTTTTGGTACAAGATGAAAAGGTTAGTAATGACTAATTTCCTACCACCAAATTATGAGGAGTTAATTTTTAAAAAATATTAGAATTGTCAAAAAAAGAATCCAACTGTCAAAAAGCCTTCAGAAAAATTTTGCAAAAAGAGAGTGCCATCAAAGAAGATCAAAATAATTTTGTTGATGCAACAAGTGATTTTATTGAGATTTATCAAGAGCAAAATTATATTGCTTCACCTATTGTAGTTGAAAAAGGCGAAGTGAAGAATGTGAAAACATTAATTTCCTTGCATGAGTTGGTAGATTCAGAAAAGTGCTTTAGCACAACAAAAGAAGAAGATGGTGACAAGAAGTTCGATGCTAAAGTTGGGCAACAAGAATTAATTGATGATCAGTGAATTAATGATTTTTCCAAATCAAATGTCTAAGATGGTATGAAAGAAATCGGGCTTCAAATTGGTGAAGGATCATTATCTGAGCAGATTATTAATGAAGAATTATTTATTTCGGAAGGGGTTAATGAAACTCGTCATGGCAATGAACAATAAGATTTTGTGGTAGGTGAGACTTCATGTTATTTGCAGCCAAACTCGAGGACGAGTTTTTTTGAAGTAGAGGGGACTGATGTAGGATAGAATCTTGCACAGTTAGACAAGCAATTCGATAAGTCCATTTTCGACAAACCAATAGTACTTTTTTGGTGGAAACAATGCATTGAGAAAAGTTCACTAGCTTTAATTAGCTTGCGCTACATGCTGGTTTTCGGCTGACAACCTTCGTTTAGGGCTCCAAAATCACGTTTTATCGTCTTATACGAAGCCTGCTAATTATTTCATAATTTTTTTTTCAAGGCCTTAACGAACTCGGATTGCTCTAAAATTTTAGATTTAGTATTTTTTATTTATTGGGTTTCTTATTCTGTTTTTTCAGAATTTTTAGAGAAACTTTATTTTTAGGCATATTTTTAGTGTTATTTTCTTTTATTATTGAGTTTCTTTATGTTTTAGTTTTCTTCTAGAGTTAATTTTTCTTTATTATAAATATATGTACTGCAAGTGCAGAATTAATAATTTTTATTCATTCAATTATCTAAATATATCAGATTTTTTTGAATTATCTCTTTGTGGATTCAAAACATTTACTTTGTGAATTCAAAGTAAAATGTTCCTTCTAAATATTCCTCTTATGTCAAATACTTCCTCTTTTGTCCGAAAAAAAATTCCAAAAAAATTAAAGCAAGCGGAAATTCTACTTTCCCAAAAGAAAAAAAATTCATTTACCATCTAATCAAACTTTTAAAAAGTTTAAATTTTTATTTTTTTATATTTTTATTTTTTTTCCTGTCTACCTAATTTATGCTAACCAAACCAACCCAAAGAAATTGTGCTTTAGCTCTTATTTATTTAGTGACTCCTTGCTTCTTACCTATTTTCCATTGGGAGTCTGAATGATTTAAATTATAGTTCTTGCAATATTCTGTTTTTTTTTTTTTTTTTGGGGACCTTTCTTTCTTTATATGATTTTTAAAAAATTAAATTAAAACTAATCTCAAGGCTTAGCAGTATCGTGTCATTTTTGTAAGAGACGACACTTTGTCATGGACATCGATAGCTTTATGGTTTGGCAGATAGGAACAAAATTTGCTTAATTGTGACTGTGTTTGAGTTAAGTGTGGTTTAATTATGATTTGACATTACAGCAACCAATTTTAGAATCAATGAGAGTAGGAATTTAAGGCATTCGCAGTTAAGAAAAGGAAAAAATAATAATACAGATACAATGTCAGAATGGACATAATTTTTAAAATATTAACTACGCCATTTGAATTGCTAATGGGAGTAGGAATTTAATTTAAAGGCTACTTTTATTTTTGACTTTTAGAATAATGATAATTTCTTTTATTTTTTTAATTCTTTCAAAATATCAAAAGATTAATTACATTGACCTCTGTTATGATTTCCTCAATGTACACCGACGTTCGTCCTTGTTTGTCACATTATACTGGTCTTTCATATCAGATTTATTGGGTTTTAATTACATTTCTATATTCTTATATATATATATAGATATATTGTATTTTATTACAATAAACATATTTTTTAGGAGTGGAATGGAAATTTAAGAGTTACAAAATTGTTGGCATCAACATATTTTTTTTTTTTTTTTTGGTTGAACGAAAGAGAAGTATATGTTATTTACCTGCAAATCTCAATGAAGATAAATAAAATTTGACAAATAAAAAGAAGATTAATTTATATTGACGAAACCTTAAAAAACAATTAGCCTAAATTACCCGGATACCAAAGCATGATATATTGAAATTTTTTTTTCAAAGAAATCACGAAAACGTAATGTCGGGTGCTAGTGTCGTAAGTGTCATTATAATACGTGTTGCTGTTGTATATTAGAGGCACTTGAATAGTTTTATAATCAGCGTCACTATTAGATACAATTAGTGCCTTAAAATTAAAATTATAAATGATTAGATCAAAATTTAAATAAATAAATATCTATATATATATATATATATATATAATATATATATATTTCAAAACACCAACAATTCGATTGAAATAATATATTATATAAATATATTAAACATATATAATTTAATTTTATAAAATATAAAATTTATATAATTATCAAAATACTCTTATCAATATTTTCTATCCCTCTTTGTTTTTTCTTATTCTCAAGTTTTTATTCTTTAACAATGAGTAAAAAATTTAATTTATATATATATATATATATATTTCATAATTTATTTATCTTTTATTTATTATTTTTATTCTCTTTTGACATTAAATTTTTATATATATTAAAAAAAAATACTCACACAATCTTATCGGATTCGGATCCGATCGATTATCTAATTGAATATCCATTTATTATCAAATTGAATATGAATTGATTCACAAAATATCCGTTATATTATCGAATCGAGTATAGTCTTATTTGATTTGGATAGATCCAACCCGGTGGCAGTCCACTCCATAATGATATGTTTGATTGTTTTCACCATAATTCATATTTATTTATTTTATTAATAGACCTTGTATCCATATATAAATACTGCTTTTGTCCAAATGTGAATCATTATTTTCAAAATAAGAAGCTTAATTTGAGAGAGGGAATAAGAGGGAATAAGTAATAAGTTATTCGATTAAATCATCCATGATTCCACCCAAATTTGAATCATTCAATCACATTCGGATCAAATCCGGTGGAGTAGCTAATGACGGAGAATAATGACAAAGTTAAAAAAGAAAAAAGGGATTGGTGGACCAAGGTCATGTTTATCCCATAGGCAGCATTACTGTGTGTATGTCTCAATATGGATGGTGATTGGTCTTGGTCTGTCTTCTCTGCCTCTTTGTCGATGGTCTAATCCCACTGCAAAAGCCTTCACAATTTCTCCGAAAATGTGCAAAGTGAAAGAGTTTCTGCCAGTGGTGGGTTCAAAAGTGGGAACGCACAGGTCGTCCATTCAAGAAGAAACATTTTCTCCTGTGCGAATACAAGAACACAGACAAGCATCGTGATTCTTCACTTGTGAAGACTTTGACAGAGCATTTCAAATCCAGTCTTCTATGTCAATCTCATTCTCATTTTCTTTTATATTTCTCATTCTCATTTTCTTTTATGTAATTTCTTAATGAACAAAGAATTGGTTTTAATTTAATCAAAGATAAAGATGAAAGCAGCTAGCATTATTATTATTATTTTCCTCTACAGGAACAAGACTTGAAACTTCTATTCCGGCAGGATTTAAAACTTGTTTGGTTCTGTTTTACAATAAAAGAATACAGTAAATGCTACTTTCAGGCTCCCCTATCTTCCCACAAAAAAAAAAAAAAAAGAAGAAGAAGACGAAGATTGTTATGGCACTCCATTGAAAAAATACTCATCTGTCAGCACAAAAATAGTCCCTTCAAAACAGTGCAACTATACTTTTCAAATGGGAATATTATTTTGAGACAATAAAAAAAATAAAGGGCTAATTTCACTGACACCCCCTTTAGATTTAGTCAAATATCACATAAAAAGGCTTTTGAAAATTATTATCATTCAGACCCTAAATGACTTTTCCATCAATGACATCGTTAAACATGTTCGAAAAGACAATTTTAATCCTATTTTTTTTAATGACTTTTATTGTAAAATATCAAAAAACTGAAAGAACTAAAATGCACTTACTCCAAATTTCACACTCCTCCTTTCTCTCACTACAAACCTTAATTATTATAAACTCTTAACATTGATGAATTTGGGTTCACCCAAAAAGGTCGTATTGACCGCAACACAATGATCTTATTGTGGGTTGCTACTAATAAAGGTCGGCGATCACCAGGTCGCGGTCCATGGAGATCAAACCAGATACAAGGAGAAAGGTGTAATGACTCGGTTATTTCTTTCATTTTCATTTTCTCAAATTTTACGGATATTTTTTTTCTGTTGAATTTTTTTTTTTTTTTTTTTTTTTTTTCGAGTTTTTTTTTTCCCGTCATTTTTCATTGTCTTTTCATTTTGCGTAACCTATCGGGTCGTGCTCGAATTTGATTCCTGTGATAGCCCAAGTTTTGCAACCCGGTGGGTCAGTGATGATCTAAAAGTTGACCTGGTAACGGATCCGAAATGCGGAAGCGAAAGATAAACCAAAGTCTTTTGAGATATAGATCATCCCCAAGACACCAATGTGACTTTCTATGAAGTCACAGAGTTCAAAAAAATAACCGGAAGCGAAAGTCAGAATGAAAAGGGTCAATGGTACCCTAAGGCACCAATGACAACCAAAGGAACAAAATCTAGTTCAAACTAGACCACGTATGCCATTAAATGGCTTAAACAAGATAAATAAGGTCCTGTGGGAACAAAAAAAACGGAGTTAACCTGTCTGGACAACAAACCAAACAAAACTGACAAGGCAGTATCATTTCGGTCGTCTAAAATGATGCTTCGGTCGACTGAAGTGAGCTAAGAAAAGAAAGGAAATGAACCTTCATTTCGGTCAGCCGAAATGATAAACCGGTCAATCAGTTTGTGGCTCAGAATTGAAATAGGTTACTGGAACTGAGTTTTTATCGTACAAATAAAACCAAAAAGCCATCAGTCGACCGAAATGGCATTTCGGTTGGCCGAAATGGCTCGATAAAGTGCATGTGAACCTGTTATGCACCAAAATGAAGAGAAGTTCCTAAGTCTTATTTTGATCCCCCATGATATGATCAAATTGTATTATATGCTATTGTAACGACTCGAATCCGTGGATCCGGACCGTTACTCGGGTCCTAACTCAAACCCGAGGTCACCTAGGTCAAACTCATCCCTTTTAACGTCAAAACCTCATCCTTAGGATCAAACTAGGCTTTCCCAAATGATCAAAACAAAGTCCAAGAGTCAAGAGGAGATTACAAAAGAAGAAGGAACAAGAAACGCAAAACAGGCACACTTTGGTCGGCCGAAGCAGGCCTTCCTGAACCGGTCGACCGAGAACCCCCCCATCGGTCAACTTAAATGAGAGATGCTGAGAGTGTGAAGATGGTTCGGTCGAAAGAACCCTATTTTGGTCGACCGAAACAGGAGATACTGAGAGGGTACAAATGGTTCGGTCGACCGATGAGCCATTTCGGTCGACCAAAATGCCTCTTTCGAGCCTGGTCCTGAATTTAGCATATTGCTTTGTGAAAATGGAAGGGAAGCTGCAATGAAGACTTAGCAATGGTTTGAACTCGAGATAGGTCATCAATCAAGTGCTACTCTACGATCACAAACGAAAGAACCAACCCGTAGTCACATTAAACATCATTTAGAATCAATTGCATAAGTTTAAAACATAGACTTTACATCATGGATAATATACATCAAAAACGAGTTCAAACTTCTTGTTACATCATTATAGGCCAAATGAACTTAATATATCTTGTTACATGTGCTACACAAAAAAAGTTCAAGCTCTGCAAAATTACATCCAAAATGCTCTCTAAGTTCCTTTAATTCAGTGGTGGATTTTTATCCACCGTTTCTTTTCCGTGACCTGAAAAATGGTAATTATATGGGGTGAGCAAATTGCTCAGTAGAAGGCACTTAAGACAAGCCTCTTGTGTCCCCATGAATCAATACAAAGAATAGAGCAATAGGAGATGGGGATCATACAATGTCGGGACAATATCGCATAACAATCAATCTCAAGTATACCTAATATGATGCAATGGGAGTGCAATGCATGTCGATGTCGCTCCCCATTTTTCACATTCAAAATCATTGCTTTCAAACTGTTAATATAACCCGCCCTTTGGTGACCCCGCAGCGACACGAAGGAAGGATTGGCTACTGTCCCTGACCCTTGGTACCCCCGCGGCGTCATTATAGGCCCAGCTAGCTCAACCACGTTAGGGCAACTCCTTAGTTCCCTCTAGGCTATATTAATACTCCGGCCCTTTGGTACCCCCGCGGCGACCGGGTTTTCATAAAATCGATTCAACAAAACACTTCCCCAAAATTCCCCGTTTTCATTTTTAAAATTAATTCTTCCTATTTCTTGCCCAATGTAAATGCATAAGTGCATTAATGTCTTGTCAATGTTCATCATTTCACAATTAATTCAAGTTTGTCTACTAAGTATAGTTCACAAGAATTTCAAAGGAATTTATCACATGCTCACATACATCAATAATCTAGCATTTTGAGCTTACATAGTTCGACACATAAGCATATTCATCACATAGATCATGTAATTCACATAATCCCACAATTAATAAAATACATAACAACTAAACAATTTTCTAGGAACTACCTAAATTACGCATGCTAATTAGCCATTTATGAAGAGTTCACTCACTAAAGCACAAGAACATCATGTATTAAGAACCCCTACCTTGATTTGAGCAAAACCCCTAAAATAGGTCTCCAATTTCAAAATCCAAAGGAAGCACCAAATCTGAAATTGTTGCTACTCATGCGTAGAGCTCGTCGTGCTCTCCGTTTTGCCTTAAACGGCACTCAAAAATTCTAAGTATTGAAGATGGAATCAAAGCTTGAAGTTTGAAACCAAAGAAAAGAAAAATGAAGAAGAAATGAATGAGCGGAAGAAAACTAGCGGGGAGAGAGAAAATATGAATGAAAATGTGGTCTTTAGACCACTTAAACAATAGTGGTGGGGCCCACCCATTTATCTTTTCTTTTCTCTTTTTCTTTTTGCTTTAATTTCCACACCACACACACATGTAACACATCATCATACTAATACCATATAAAACACATAAAATAAAATGTGTGAAATGCAAATGGACCCAACTAAAATCTCGTATGCAAAACGTGAAAAGATGAAAATGCCCTTGTGGTGACAATATTTCCCAAAAAATGAAAAAAAGATGAAAATCGGAATCTTTTACCTGAAAAATGACCCCGGTAACTTTAGGGTGAGTAACATAAAGCTACTCGTAGGAGATGAGCATGTAAAGACCTAACGTTTTACAATTTTATTACATTTACATGAAACAATTCAAAAGGGATCATGCCACTTAACGTCTATGTCAAGGGTGCGATCCAAGGAGCATCCTAAGCTACCTTAAATCATTTCTAGCATAAATCACATCATTTATACAATTTAAACAACATAGGAGCATTCTATACAAGCAATAAGATATAGATTCTCAAAGCCATCAACTTGAAATTTAAAATACGAAAACGACAAAAGTAGGTTATGCCACCTAACGTTTATATTCCAATTGAATCTATAGGATCATTCCTAAGCAACATTTGAACATTTTAACATGGATGTACTTAACATTAAAGTTTGCAATGATTCATTAAAAATCATAATGCCTGAATGTACGGAAAAACTTTAAAACCTGCGATGATTCATTAAAAATCATAATGCATAATTGTATTTAACAACATTAAATCACCAATAACCAAAACCACAAATCACAATTAAACATGATTGTCAACTTGGAATTGAATGCGAAATCAAATAGTGAAAGACTTGGACATCATATCTCAGAATAAACCAAGATCAAAATGGTTATTCCGGGCGTTAACCCGTTGGGAAAACCACCCTAGTACGCACTATAAAATAGGGAGAGCTCATACCTCCCGTAGAAAATAATTAAATTAAATTCTAGATTATGAACAAAAGCATGCATACAAGTTGTGTAAGCATCAATAGCATGTAAGACAACAAAAATATAAACTATAACATCCCTTACCTCAAGTTAAGATGAAAATCCTAAATCCCCACCGAAAGAAAAGTGTTTCGAATCTGACGATACTTTTAGGTTATGTCGGGGACAACGAGAGAAACAATTTTAACCTTTGAGGCACCATGAAAATCCAAACTCGAACTCGAAACCCAAACTCAAAAATGGTCAGAAATGGATTCTATTAAGGGGGAAAGGTGCACGTCGTCAAGGCCTACGATGAACGTTAAGGCGGAAGACAAAACACAAGGGCATGCAAGTGGAGAAGAAGAAGAAAGGGTGGCAGCCAGCCAAAGAGGGGAGGAAGATGATGAAAAAGTGATTTTTCACTTTAAGACATTATATTTATAGTAAAACCCTAAAAGTGCCCCGCGGGGTCCGGAAAAGTGGAATTTGAGTAAACGCGCTCAAACGGCGAAATTCCATGAACGAACTATACGAAAAGTGAAAATGAATCCCGTACGAGGATCCAGGCTCAAAACGAGGCATCTTTGCAATAACTTTCATTAATTGCACAATGGCCCCTCCAAAAAGTGATAACTGCACTAATGACCTAGAATGAAAATATCTTCCAAAAATATTTTCTTACAAACCCCTGAAATAAAATATCTCCAAAAGATATTTATGGAAAACACCCCAAGAAAAGAAAATATTTCTGAAGAACTGTGCATCCATACCCCTATGGACACTGGGAGCAACTAGAGTACTTTTCTGCAAAAGTAAAGATACGTATTTCGTGGAAACCACTTAGAATGAAGATACGTGAAGTAAAAAACCAACTCCGAACATAAAAAGTGAGGTTATGGCAACAAAGTGACAAACGGAGAAAAGACAAAATAGGGAAAAAGACGAAAAATGAATAATGTCCAAAAAGTGAAAATGTGAAAATAACGCGGTCCTTTAAAGAAGTTGTCAATTCTAATGAAAGAGTCTCGAAAACCATTCCCGAGCACTCGAGACGAAACCAAGTGACGAGAAATCAAACTTAGAAAAGAAAAGATCACTAGAAAAAAAATTATCTGTGAAAATTTGAGAAAAAGGAAAGGAAGGAAAATGACCGGGTTATTACAACCTTCCCACCTTAAAGGGATATCGTCCTCGAAATCCCGCCCCAACAAAACAAAAAGGCGAAACCAGGATAACTACGGAGTACATCTCCGAGTATCCCACACAACATGTTACATAAATAATCCCAAAACTGAAAGACAACGCACAACCCAATGTCATTCGCACCCACGTGCTTGCAACAGGAAAACCTCTCAAAAGAAAGGTGACCACACGGGCACACAACAAGTCAAAAGTCACACATTGAACCTAAGGTCAGACAAAGGAACGGAAGGTAACAACCGTAAACATCCCTTATGACGAACCATCATACCGATCCAAAAACGACCACCAAAAGAACTCTAAGATAACCATATATCAAATCAGGGTATCAAACAAAGATGACGTGGCAGTACGAATAGCAACCAGAACTCGCCCATGACGTACTCAAATGTGTGATAGCAATGACAGTGCCTAGTGCCCGCCCACACTTACTCATCAGTAAGGTAGCATCGACGGCAACTAGCACTTGCCCACAACACACAACGTTGTACAGTAACATGACAGTATAAGGTACTAGTTCATAACCTGCCCCCACTAGGTCTACCCATGAAACCTCTCGATACAAATGACATCAATGTTGGAAAAGATCATTACCAAATGCACTATGAAAACCAGGCATCTTGTGAGAGTTGGGATAACTAATCCCAAAACTCTGGCAACAATATCATAGGCACTGCTACGCTTAAGGCCTTAAATCCTTAATATAATAAAACCAATAACTCGAATGCCTTAAAACACTCCTATTAACAACATTAATCAAGAATCCAAAGCCTGACAAGCAAATCAACACCTCCAAAAAAAATCAAAACGAACCTCACTACAAGTCATTTCATAAAAAATCCTTAATATCTCCCTGAAACAGATCAACTACAAGACCAACCACCGTGATCAAACATCAGATCCACATCCCTATCATGGATAACTAAATCCTTGAAATACAAGTCCATTAAGTGGTACACATATCAAAGTCCAGACAACCAAAGTCATAAAATAAATCTCTCAAAACCGTGCTTGGCAACACTAAGCTAAATCAAAATTCCTCAATTTCCATCCATAAACAATCACTGGAACTATGATTCCTCAAAACCATGCCTAGTCATAACTAGGACGAGAAAACTCTACAAACAAGCCAAATCTAATAGCAGTCCTCCAAAACTTCTGCTAAGAGTCAACCACATCCAGGTCTCCAAAACTGATACAAGTCTCCAAAAGACATTTCCAAAATAGCATCGAACTCACCTTATGAATCAAACAAATCCTCAATCAAATAGACACAAGTCCCTGTAAAATGGTCTCACACGAATCAACTCACTTTGAGCACCACAACTCCGTCAACAACCACAACAAAAACTCCCCAAGGGAAGACACGAAGGAAAGGGAACCACCAGTCCTAAGAAGGACAACGCCATGACTCCATCTTTGAAGTGAAAGACAATAAGGTCAAAGACTTCACCCCTACATGGAGGTAAGTCGACCAAAATCCATCGAATCCTTACCAAGGACTTAAGACAACAATGGTGATCCTCACGAACCAACCAACCCCAAAATCGTGCACAACACAACGAAAAGAAGAGACTCACTCCTTGTGAAGTCCCTAACACAAACCAAGAAAAGGAGGAGAAACCCTATCCCTCCACAGGTGTCAACACGACAAACGAAAAAATGGAGCATTCTTCCCACCTTAAAGAAGTGGATATCTCAAGATAAAACAAATGTGACAACTCTTCTACAAGGAATGTCACAACGAAACCATTATGGAAACGCACATACACACTACGTGCAACCGAAGGAAACAAAAAGGAAATCTAAACATGGAAGTCATGTAAATAACAAGGAAATGCAACTACCAAATAAGTAAATCTACTCACATAGATAAAATCAAGGGTACATGCAACATGTCTCCACGTAAGCGCAAAATCATGTCACTAAAGTATAGTAACAACATGGCATCTCTAAGTACATAAAGAAGGCATGCTAATGCCACACAACAAGGAGACAAATGTGGATAGACCTCCACCTACTCATGGATCACAATAACATAAATCATACTACTAACATGGTAGCAAACGAAACTACAAAAAATAAAATGATGCAATAATGAACCCTATGGACATCGTGTCCTAGAGTGTCTAGGTAAAAGGAAAGACCAGTCCTAGCCATAAATTGACTCTAAAAACCAATGCGACAACAACCTGTCTCAAAACGAACTTGAGCCCTTACCACAATGTTAAGACTCTAATAATCCATCTCTGAATCTAGAGGTGACACTAACAGTGCAATATTCTCTCTACCCAAAACATTAATCAATCTACTTGATCTCAAAAGCGTCATCGCGCAAGGAGAACTCAAAGAAAATGGCAACCATAGCCATACCAACAACAACCAAATCAATCACTACGACTGATCACCAAAACAACCATCATCATCATCGATCAAAAGGACTATGCCTATTAAGACAAAACCAACATTGATTATATTCGAACTGCACTTGTAACTAGCCAGTACGGTAGTATGACAGTGTCATGCACCTGCCCACAAACGTACCTGCCCACAAAAATCGCAATCCTAGATAAATCATCCCAAACAGTCAAGGATCCTAAGATGTCCATAACCTCATTATGGCCCCAAACCAACAAATCCACCACTACGGCAACGCCAAAAGACTCACCTCACGAGAGCCTAAACAAAAGGTGTCTTACCACCTGTGACGACCCTGGTTTTTAAGCCAGTGTGTCCTGTGACAACCCGAACTAGATCCAATATGTGGAAGCAAAAGAAATAAGACAACGGTCTTCTAAGGCACAACATACCTCTAAGACACTTTGATGACCTTCCATGGGGTCATAGAACACAATGGACCAAGAAATGAAGCAAGAATGCCTAACTTGAAAAGAAATGAACCAAGGACAAAATGGTCATTTCACACTAAAATGGTTGCCACCGTGCACACCATTGGAAAGACAACAAAAAATGAATGAAGTTAGACTCAAGAATCATTTGATTCAGAGTCTGGACGGAAAGGTTATGAAACAAAACAAATGGCCTCATTCGTTTAAAGTTACCACGAACCTATCTCGCTAGAACTGGAATAAGTCTCACTACAGGTGGAGTTTTGATGGGTGGTTGATACCATTGGAAAGCTATCTTCAAGATCTTGAAGATAGGCTCAAGAATGAATAGATTTGAATCAGAAATAAGTGAGATATGATCCTATGAAGTCAATGCAAGAAAACTATCCAAGGAAACTGGAATGAGAAGTTCCCAAGGAGGATCGGTCGACCAAAATACAACCATCAGCCGGCCAAAACTCAACCGTTGGTTGGCCGAACCCCAATCGTCAGCCGGCCGAAACAAGAGTTTTTCCTAAAAAGCCTACTAGAATGGTCTCGAGACAATCGTCGGTCGACCGATGGTGCTTTATCAGCCGGTCGACACATCTACTGCAGCTCAGAAAAGCTGCTACAATGTGTGTGTGTGATGCATGGTCCGTCTCTAAGGCTATCTAAGCTTTCTACATGATCCGGACATGTTTCAAAATACTTTTTAGGCCCGTTCAAACATCTAAAACAAGCCAAAACAAGGAGGAGCTCAAATGACACTTTTATGCATGAATTTTCATGAAAATTGCCTAAAAATAGGTCAAAAGTTGAAACTTAAGGGTTTTGTGCAATGTGGACATGCATACAAACGTAGAAAGACATTTAAGACACGTTCTAATGGTCTGCGGCTTCAAAATGCTAAGAATGCAAAATATGACCTCTCAACGGCCGAAAATGCCTAAAAATGCTTTAAATGAAACTACTATGTAAGACCTAGAGTGAAATGGTGTTTGGCCCTTGGCCACACCTCGTACATGATAATAGAAACCCTGTGAAAAAGAAAGAATGCAATTCCCATACCCGATGCAAAAGTTATGAAACGAAGTCTATTGATTTTTCAAGGTTTTCACAATGACTTTGAAAGTAAAAGTGCATAAAATACATAATACATGATATTGGCCTCCAGCCTCATCTTATACACGTTGAATACAATGAAAAGAGTGTGCTTATGCACACTTTACATATATGGAATCAAAGAATACAAGTTTTGTCATGAGAAGCTACAAATCATCCAAGGCAATGAAATCTTCAAATCTTGAGTCCTGTACCTGAAATATGCCCCAGTAACGTTGGGGTGAGCAACATAAAGCTACTCGTAGGAGATGAGCATGCATCGACCTAGCGTTTTATGGTTATATCACCTTATGGTGAAGCATGTCAAAGGGCTCATGCTACCTAACGTCTATGTCAAGATGAGACTCAGGGAGCATCCTAAGCTACCATAGAGTATAAGTAACAAGAATCATGATACATATATATGTATGAAACAAATCAAGATTGGGATAATCCAATGAATATAACCAGTAAGATACATACAACATGATAAGAAAACAATAGAATATAAGGATCACATTATCAATGCAATTTACATGATTGGGACATACCGATTTAACACGAAAAGAAGAATACACGAAGTCAAGGATAATGCACAGAATCTATGCAATGCAGCAAGGTAGAGATATTCCATAGAGCACAACAAGAAAATTACTCAAATATAAATTAACAAGAATTATATTATCGATGTAATTAACATGATTAGAATTAAACCAATTAACACGATGAGAATTATACACGGAATCAATAACAAGGCATAATACCTATGCAAGTATACAAGGATGGAACATTCCATATAACATGACAATAAGTATGCTTGGACATATGTTAACAAGAATTACATTATCGATGCAATTAACATGGACAAGGAGTATACTTGAAATCACGAATGAGGCATAATATCTATGTAATGAAACAAGATTGGAGTATTTCACATAACACGACAAGTTTAAATCTTCAAGGAATTGCAACTTGAAATTTAAAGAGCAAAATCAACCAATGTGGAAACTCAGATATCGCCCGGATTAAAACCGTACTCTTGAGATCACTTTAGGGCTACTAACCCATGGGTACCTTTCCCCTAGTGCGCACTATAGTTGTAGGAGGACATTCCCCTGTACTAGAACCAAGTCCTAGCCA
The DNA here is from genome assembly GCF_030987335.1 of Cornus florida. Classification (NCBI taxonomy): domain Eukaryota; kingdom Viridiplantae; phylum Streptophyta; class Magnoliopsida; order Cornales; family Cornaceae; genus Cornus; species Cornus florida. Next base: position 49,825,446 of record NW_026775574.1, on the reverse strand, counting down.
TGTCAATTCTTGATATCCCAAGTCCCAAAATCAACAAGTTGTGCAAGTCAAGATTGTATCAAATACAATAAATACATTAACCACGTTTCATGCACAACCAAGATTTTGGAACATGCAAGTCATGCCCCTAGTTCATCAACTATCATGGCATGTGAGATGATAAGAAATCATAGTATGCAACTATATAGACAACATCCAAGATATATAGCACATGGAGTTCATTGAAGTAAATATACCACAAGTATAAGATACATAATTCAATTACTTTCTAAGCAACATATAAGTAATTAAATCATTCTAAGACAAGTGTGCATGTTCATTAAATACATTAATGAAACCTAGATACAAGGGGTCATGATTAAACCGATGGAAGCATAAAAAGGAAAATTTAATCAACCTAGGGGATTAAATTATCATGATTACAAGGCAAGTCCAAATGTTCTATGAACAAGGTGTGTCAAGGATCATATCAAGGTCAAGTGCAATGTCAAGTTACAAGTCCATTTCATGCAAGACATAACCATGTGAATTAAGTTCCATACAAAGGAAGTAAATGAATATATGTTTCAAACTTATCCGATTATTCTCAATTTGATACATGTGAAGGAATTTGTCACGAAAAGCATGAATTCTAAGTTAGAAACTTAATCAAGACTAATGAGCTATTGAATAGATTTTAATTATTACGCTTAATTAAAATCTCTAAGTTTTGAAATTCATCTAAATGATCTCAAATTTAAATATGTTATACAACATACCATGACATGATTTAAAAACACGACACAAGTGAATTCCATGCACTGAATGGCCATGAGCATTAAACTTTAATACTAGAAAAATAATAAATAATAGATTTTAAAACCTAACCAAATATTCTAGATTTAATATATGTGAAACCATATAGTATGCATATCAAGAATGTCAAGTCGAAATTCCAATGGGGTGAATAGTACACTCGGAATAAATTAATTAATCAAATTAATTAAATATTACTAGATTTTAAAACAACTTCAATTACTCTCAAACTTACCTATGTTGAAGAGTGAATTAAAGCCTAAGATATTATGCTAACACACATTGTTTTCAAGCTAGTTAAGGCTATGTGAATTAAATATTTATTCAAGATAAATATTAAATAAAATCTTTAATACTTGTTCAAATTCTTTCAATTTAATATATGTCAATGACCATATTATAGAGTATTATATTACCATGCTACATGTTTAAAACAAGCCATGAGCAACCGGGAAAATCAAATCCAATACAAGAAAAATAAATAATAAGATCTCTAGATTTCATATTTAAGCATGTAAACAAGTTGTATAAGTATCAATAGCTTGTTACATAACAAGAATTAAACCTATAACACCCCCTACCTTAATTTGAGATGAAGATCTCAAAAGCCCACGAAAAAAAAGTGTTCTGAGTCCGCCGAAACCGAAGGGTTTTGTCGGGGACAACACGATCTACATAAATCCGAAGGAAACCCCATGAAAATCACAACTTGACCTCAAACCCAAACTTAAGAAATGGTCAAAAATGAATTCTAATAAGGGCAAAAGGTAGAGCACGTCGAGGGAAGCATTAAACGTTAAGGCCGAAGACTTTTCACCAAGGAAAAGTGGATCAAAGGAGGAGAGAGGAAGTGGCAGCCATGACTGCTAGGAAATCCGGCCAAGAGAGGTGGGGAAGATGATGAAAAATTTGATTTTTCTCCGTAGTTCCCCTTTTTATTGAAATCTCAAAAAGTGCCCCGAAAGGGCCCTGTTAGATCCGGAAAAGTGGAATTTGAGCAAACGCGCTCAAATGGCAAAACTCCATGAACAAAAAAGATTCAAAATGAGAAAATATGAATAACAGAAGAAACAACGTCAAAAACTGAGTCCCGAGCAGAGAGTTATGCCCTGAACAAGTTCGGCGGCAACTAGGTCCAAAAACTCTGAAACTGGAGAAAAACGACCAGAAGGAAATTCTAAGAGTCCATGACTCAAAGAAATATGAAAATGAATCCCGTACGAGAATCTAGGCTCCAGACAAGGCATTTTGCAATAACTTTCGTTTATTGCACAATGGCCCCCACAAAAAGGGTTAATTGCGAACTGCTCTAGAATGAAAATCTTCTAAAAGATATTTTCTTAGATGCCCCTGAAATAAAATATCTTCAAAAGATATTTATGAAAAAAACCCCAAGAAAAGAAAAAGATTCCAAAGAATTGTGCATCCATGCCCCTATGGACACTAGGAGCAACCAGAGTACTTTCTTGTAAAAGTAAAGATACGTATTTCGAGGAAACCACTTAAGATGAAGGCACGTGAAGTCAAAAACTAACTCCGAGCATGAAAAGTGAGGTTGTGCCAAAAACTGGCAAACGGGAAAAAGACAGAATAGGGAAAAGGACGAAATAGGGAAAATGATAAAAGTGAATAGTGTCCCGAAAAGTGAAAATGCGGAAATGACTCGGTCCTCAAAGGAAGTTGTCAATCCACACGAAAGAGTCTTAGAAGCCAATTCTGAGCACTCGAGATGACACTAAACGACGAGAAACAGATCTCAGAAAGGAAAATTAAACGGAAAAAATTTATCCGTAAAATTTCAGAAAAAAGGAAAGGGAGTCAAATGACCGGGTCATTACACCACCTACCTTAAAACCAATGCTAGGTCGACAGCAACCTACACTACCACGAAACTGTGACTATAATCACCATCAACCCCAACTCGTGCCTTAATGACCAATCCTGTGTCATGCCAAATATGCAACAAAGTTATGCATATACAAATTTAATCTAGCATACATCATATGTCATGCTCTTTACATTAGAATAAGATCATGCTATATAAACGACATGCCACATATAGCAGATAAGCACATAAACATGTTATCAAAAAGCATGTGAACATATCAAAGCAAATCAACAAAAGCATGAAATACACCTAAAACCGGTTGTCCAAGGTATTCAAACCTAGGCGCTCTGATACCACTTGTGACGACCCAAGTTTTGCAACCCGGTGCGTCAATAATGACCCAAAAGTTGACCCAGTAACGGATTCGAAATACGAAAGCAAAAGATAAACTAAAGTCTTTACAGATATAGATCATTCCCAAGACACCAATGTGACTTTCCATGAAGTCACGGAGCTCAAAAAAATAACCGGAAGCGAAAGCTAGAATGAAAAGGGTCAATAATATCCTATGGCACCAATGACAACCAAAGAAACAAGATCTAGTTCAAACTACGACCACGCATGTTATTAAATGGCTTAAACAAGATAAATAAGGTCTTGTGGGAACAAAAAAAATGGAGTTAGCTTGTCTAAGCAACAAACCAAACAAAACCCACAAGGAAGCATCATTTCAGTCGTCCGAAATGATGCTTCGGTCGACCGAAGTGAGCCAAGAAAAGAAAGGAAATGAGCTTTCATTTCGGTCGGCCAAAATGACAAACCAATTGACCGGTTTATGGCTCAGAATTGAAATTGGCTACTGGAAATGAGTTTTTACTGTACAGATAAAACTAAAAAGCCATCGGTCGACCAAAATGGCATTTCGATCAGCCAAAATTACTCGAGAAAGTGCATGTGAACCTGCTATGCACCAAAAATGAAGAGAAGTTCGTAAGTCTCATTTGGATCCCCCATTGTATGATCAAATTTTATTATATGCTATTGTGTGATGATGTGAACATACACGCAAGTGAGAAATGGCATTTTAAATACATTATGATGGCCCATGGCCTTATTACAATTAATTTATAGAATTTGACATGTCAAACTCTTAAAGTTCACAAAATTACATTATAAGGCAGAAACATAATGCCATATGAACCTAAATGTAAACTAAGAATAATGGGCCCTTGGCCACAAATCATACACATCATATATGTCACAAAAAATGTACTTATATACACATTACATATTTAGAAACAAATATACAAGTTTTGTCATAAGAAGCTATAAATCATCCAAGGCAAATGCAATCTCCAAATCTTGAATCCTGTACTTGAAAAATAACCCCGGTAACTTTGGGGTGAGTAACATAAAGCTATTCGTAGGAGATGAGCATGCAAAGACCTAACGTTTTACAAGTTTGTTACATTTACATGAAACAATTCAAAATGTATCATGCCACCTAACGTCTATATCAAGGGTGAGACCCAAGGAGCATCTTAAGCTACCTTAAATCATTTCTAACATAAATCACATCATTTATGCAATTTAAACAACATAGGAGCATGTTATACAAGCAATAAGATATAGATTCTCAAAGCCATCAACTTAAAATTTAAAATACGAAAACGACAAAAGTGGGTCATGCCACCTAACGTTTTTGTTCCAAATGAATCTATAGGATCATTCCTAAGCTATATTTGAACATTTTAACACGGATGCACTTAATAACATCAATGTTTGCAATGATTCATTAAAAATCATAATGCCTGAATGTACTTAACAACTTTAAAACCTGTGATGATTCATTAAAAATCATAATACGCAAATGTACTTAACAACATTAAATCGCCAATAATTAAAACCACAAGTCACAATTAAACATGATTGTCAACTTGGAATTGAATGCGAAATCAAATAGTGGAAGACTTGGACATCACATCTCGGAATAAACCAAAATCAAAACGGTTATTCCGGGCATTAACCCATTGAGAAGACCACCCGAGTGCGCACTATAAAATAGGGAGAACTTATACCTCCCGTACTAGAGCCAAACTCTAGCCATACCTCTATAACAATATCCCAAGTGACTCCAAAATAAATAAGTTAACAACTTATATACAAAATATATAAAGCACGAAACTACGTTCCATGCATAAGTAGGTTGGAACCACATATTACATGTTATAAATCCACAACTACTATAGGATAACAAATGTCAAATCTTCAAATTGCGATTCGTTACACGTTATAAGAACATCACATGTCAAATCTTCAGTGTGCGATTCGTCGCTATAACAATATCATTCAATATTAAAAACATAAACTGAAGAATCTAAAATCATGATTTAAGCATATAACCAATGTCAAACACATGGTCAAATCATTAACGCAATAGAAACGGAAACTAATTAATTCACTATGCTTCAAATCTCAATTAAATGATTCCTAATTAATATATGTTAAACAACATAGCATGGTCATTACATATATTCATTTAAAATCTTAATTAGGCCAATGGAACTATTAAATAGATTTTAATTAATTCTTTTAATTAAAATCTCTAGATTTTCAAACTCATCCAAATGCTCTCAAATTAAAGTATGTTAAAGAACATGCCAAGACTTAATTTAAGAGCATATCACAAGTTAATTCCATACAAGGTACGACCATGAGAATTAAACTTTCACAAAAGGAAATTATTAAATAAAAGTTGCAATTCTTATTCAAATAATCCCAATTTAATATATGTTAACAACCATACCAAAGCCTAATTTACTAGCATGCCACAATTTAATTCTAAGTTGAATATCATCATGAGAATTAAATCTTAAATATAGAAAATAATTAAATTAAATTCTAGATTATGAACAAAAGCATGCATACAAGTTGTGTAACCATCAATAGCATGCAAGCCAACAAAAATATAAACTATAACATCCCTTACCTCAAGTTGAGATGAAAATCCCAAATCCTCACTGAAAGAAAAGTGCTCCGAATTCTACGATACTCCTAGGTTATGTCGAGGACAACGAGGGAAGCAACTTTAACCTTTGAGGCACCATGAAAATCCAAACCCGAACTCGAGACCCAAACTAAAAAATGGTCAGAAATGGATTCTATTAAGGGGGAAAGGTGCGCGTTAAGGTGGAAGATAAAACACAAAGGCATGCAAGTGGAGAAGAAGAAGAAAGGGTGGCAGCCCAAGGGGTTGCCATGGCTGCTGGCTAAAGAGGGGAGGAAGATGATGAAAAAGTTATTTTTCACTTTAAGACATTCTATTTACAGTAAAATCCTAAAAGTGCCTCGAAAGGGCCCCGTCGGATTCAGAAAAGTGGAATTTGAGCAAACAAGCTCAAACGGTGAAACTCTGTGAACAAAAATGAACTAAAATGAGAAAAGATGAATAACAGAAGAAATGATGTTGAAAACTGAGTCCCGAGAAGAAAGATATGCCCCGAACAAGTTCGGCGGTAATCGGGGCCAGAAACCCTAAAACTGGGGAAAAACGACCAGAAGGAAATTCTAAGAGTACACGACTTAACAAAAATTGAAAATGAATCTAGTACGAGGATCCAGGCTCAAAACGTGGCATCTTTACATTAACTTTCATTAATTGCACAATGGCCCCTCCAAAAAGTGACAACTGTAGTAATGACCCAGAATGAAAATATCTTCCAAAAATATTTTCTTAAAAATCCCTAAAATAAAATATCTCCAAAAGATATTTATGAAAAATACCCCAAGAAAAGAAAATATTTCTGAAGAACTGTGCATCCATGCCCCTATGGACACTGGGAGCAACCAAAGTACTTTTTTTGTAAAAGTAAAGATACGTATTTCATGAAAACCACTTAGAATGAAGATACGTAAAGACAGAAACTAATTCCAAATTTTAAAAGTGAGGTTATGCCAACAAAGTGACAAACAGGGAAAAGACAAAATAGGGAAAATGACGAAAAGTGAATAGTGTCCAAAAAGCGAAAATGTGGAAATGACGCGGTCATTTAAGGAAGTTGACAATCCCAAGGAAAGAGTCTTAGAATCCATTCCTGAGCACTCGAGACAACACCAAGTGACGAGAAACCGAACTTAGAAAAGAAAAGATCAACGGAACAAAAAATATCCGTGAAAATTTGAAAAAAAGGAAAGGAAGGAAAATGACTGGGTCATTACAATTCCGGCCTTGTATGCATTCATTTTACTTGATTTCTATGTGATCCACATTTACTTTTAGAGAAAAACATGCTAGATGTTACTTTTGCCCGTAGGGGTATAAATGCAAAGATTTTTGAAAATTATTTTCTTTTACTTGGGGTGTTTTTTGTAATTATCTTTTGATTATATTTTGTATTTAAGGTTCTTTTATATGTATCTTTTGAATGGCACTTCATTTTGGGCTTTATGGGAAATTCACTTTTTGAGTTATCTCGTGAAGGGGCATTTGTGTAATTTAAAAAAAATTTCAGAAAAGTTTCTCGTTTTGGGTTCAAATATTTATGATGAGTTTATTTTTACATTTTTGTTGACCTAGGATCTTCCAGAATATTTTTCAAATTTTTATTTCATTTATTATGAATTTTCGAACCCCATTAGTCACTAAACTTGTCCGGGGCATATTTCCTCGGTCGGGACTCAGTTTTCGACTCTGTTTCTTCCGTTGATCTTAGAATTTTATTTTGAAACTTTTTCGTTCATGGACCATCTTCATTTGATCGCGTCTTTACATATTTCACTTTTTGGACCTGGACAAAGCTTGTTTGGACTGTACGGGACACCTTTTTAACCTATTTAGGGTAGGTGGATGACAGGATGAGAGAGAAAGTCATTTCACCTTTCTCACTTTCTGAAAATAGCAGCTACAGCAGCCATTGAAGGACCTTGGAGCTGCCCTCTCTCTCTCTCCTCTTTTTCATCTACTTCCTCTTTGATCCGGCTCTTCGTAATTTAGACTTTTTTGATGTCCTCGACGACGCGGTGAATTCTATTCGATCGATTTTTGATTTGCAACACTTTGATTTTTGGGGTGTGAGTTCAAGTTTGGATTTGGGTCTTGTCACTTGAAGATTTCTTATTCTCCTTGTTGTCCTTATCATAACCCCGAAGTTTTATCGCATTTTGTGGAGTTTGATTTTGGTGTGATTTGAGATTTTCATCTCAAAGTGAGGTAGGGGGTGTTTCATGTTTATAATCTTAGTGTTATAAATAATTTTTATTTTAATTAAATGATAATTTAATTTCATAGTTGAAGCATGCTTAGATTTAATTAAGAAAATGATATTTGGAGAGCCCATGACTTGTTGTTTATCATATATTAATTTTAGAATTTTTGGATAACTTTTGAAATCTAGAGATTTTTAATTAATTAAGTTAATTAAAAATTAATTAAGTGTTTTAGTGACTTAATTAGACTTTTGATTTGATATTTGTGTTAATCATAGTACGTTGCTTATTATATGTTCATTCCATACCATTTGGTGATGTTTTGCAATCTAGAGAAATTAATTAATTTTTGTTTAATTAGTTTCCATTTAATTAATTTATGATTTATTTGCATCTTTAATGTTTTCAAGGCCTATTATGTTATATGCCCTGATAGTTGAGGACTTAGGGCATGTCTTGTGTGTTTCCACAATTTGATTGTGTGTGGTATTTGATTAAGTGCATTTAATATATGTGTATATACTTGTTGTGTACAATTTGTTAATTTTGGAAGGCTTGTAAGGACGTAAGTATGTGATGGCTAGGGTTCGGCTCTAGTATGGGGACAAGGTCTCTCTTAATCTCAAGTGCGCACTAGGTAGTTCCTTAAGGGTCGTAATTACCCAAAATAATTTGCTCGGTTTTGTGACCGCATGTCTTAGTCCTTCCACTTGTTTGATTTCGTATTTAAATTCCAAGTTGTTTACTTTGTGAATTTATATTTTGTTATTTGGCATTTGATGTTTCAATGTTGTTTAATTGCTTATTTATTATGGTTTATGATGTGAATGTTTTAATGTAGTTTAGGATGATCCCTTATCTCATATTGGACATAGACGTTAGGTGACATGAACCACATTGATTGATTTATTTCAACTTATAAAGACTTGCAAAATCTTAGGTTATACGCATATTCATTTCTTATGAGTAACTTGTTTACTCACCCTCATCATTTGGAACATTTTTCAGGTAAAAAACTATGTTTTAGGAATGCACAACATCCTTGAACTTGCTTGTGGTTTGATGAGTTTGGCGTTTTTCTTTACATGCACTTATTAACATGATTTTGCTTTATTTTGGGTTAAATATGTTAAAACTTGTAATTTTTATTTGGAATATGTAATAAATACTTAAATTCTTCCTTTGATACCTATTTGACATGTATGTGATGAGGCTAAGGGCCAATGACCATATGCTTTACTTTTATGCTATTTGACATTAGGCTTAAATATGAGAAAAATTAAAAAATGCAAAGTTTTAGTATGTCAATTTCAGTTTGGATGGTGGAAATTGCGTTTATCACTTTCCCTAGTGCTCTTTTATTATATATGACGTGTGGTCAAGGGCCAAACGGTTCTTTGATTACATCTATGATAATCGACTTCAAAATTTTGTCAAAAAGGCCATTTTTCATGCTTTTGGGGTTTTGACATGTCATATTTTGCATTGAAAGTATTTTGAGGTCATGGACCATTGGAACGCATTTTATTATGTATATTACATTTGCGAGAATGTTCACTTTGCACAAAATGTCACGGTTGTATAATATGGTTGGTGGTTGGCTTCAATTTTTTCATTTTAAGACATTTTTGAGGTTTAATAGGTCGGATTTTGCATCAGATATATTTGGGGGTCACGGATCATTCCCACACGTTTTAAAACACTTATTACGTTTGCGCGCCCAATCGTTTTAGCATACAATTTCATATTTGGTCATTTGAACACTTGAAACAAACTTGTATTTTAGCATTTTTCGTCAAAACTGATCTCAGGGGTATTTTAGGCATTTCAGGTCAAAAATAAAATTTTCTTTCGACATGTTCAGCTTGGAAAAATTATTTTAAGGGTTTTTTTTTTTTTTTTTTTTTTTTTTTTTTTTTTGTGTTTTTCCAAAAAAAGTCATTTCGGGGTCCAAAAATCACACTGCTTGCAGCATTTTTTAGAAAAGTGCTCAGGTGTTAGTAGCCTTGTCCGCGTGCATAGTGCGCGCGCTTGCGTGCGTATGGGTGGCCCTTTGGCCACAGCGATGCCCATTTTTGTTTTTGGCCGTTCTCTTCCATCCGGACTCCGAATCAAGTGATTTTTCTAACTTCATTATTTTTTTTGTTATTTATCCAATCACTACAAGAAATTAGGGTATTAGGGACAGTCTTTTAGTGACGCACTAAAACCCGTCCCAAAAGATCTTACTATTAGGGATAGGCAAATTTTATCGTCCCTAATACCAGGCTTTTAGGGACAGTCAACCTAATATGTCACCAAATCCCTAAAAACTGTCCCTAAAAAAGTTTTTTTTGGCACAGTCTATTGAGGACCGTCCCCAATGCCCAAAAAAACAAAGCGCTAAACTTTAGCGCTTCATTTTTCTTTTGTTTGGCGCAAAAATGAAATAATATAAAATTATTTTATTTCACAACATAGGGAAGCCCATCACACTACGTCGTTTTTAATCTAAAAATAGTTAGTATCATTTGCAAACCTCTTCCACCGTCACAACTCATAAAGCTCTTCAGTTCCTCACCTCTTCTATTCTTCTCAACGTCGCCCTGCCCTACGACCTAATAGCAACCTTTGGAAGGTTTCTTCCGTTTCTAGCCAAGCCAACCTCCTAATCTTAGTAGAGCCAAGCAAAAGTTCATTCGTACTTTTCCTGTTTGCCATTTTTCATGATCCTCACCCTAGTTTTTTCTAGGGTTTCGAAATTGCAAAAGGGGGTAAATTACAAATTTGGAAAAGGCTTGTCGTCTAAGTCTGAATCGCTGTTAGAAATCATACAGGTTGTTTGAACTTTCTATCTTTTTGGTTCAAAGGACTCATCTGCTTCTTCATCTTCTGGGATTTTCGGCTCTATCTTTGCCCCTTCGTCCCAGGTATTGCCTTTTTTTAACAATCTGTTGATTATTATTCCTCCTGAATTTTGGAATTTTCAAAAAAAAAAAAAAATTATGTTGTTTATCAGATTTAGGGTTGTCATTTCTGATTATTCAATAGAGCTGTTATGTTTCTGTTGATAGATTTTAATGGAGGAGTAGGCTTCGTTTGGGATACAGTTTTTCGTGGTAAAGTGTCAGATGTGCAAAGAAAAATATTTTAGTACAAATTTTCGCGGTTTTTATCCCCATGATAGAAAGATGTGGGCTTATCATTTTTCGTGTATAAAAATTACATACTGATGATGATGAACCTGTTTTCAATACCATATTACCATTTGATTCACACCCAACTTGATTAGTATATTCTTTGATGGTAATTTGCTGTGTTTACAGTTAGTGATTTTGATATATTACAGTTTTATATACCACTTTGATAAATGGATATTGCTTTCATGTGCAATCTGAAAGTGGCATGAGATGATTATTTATGGTGGGAATGTGAACTTGTGAATGCTTGGTAAAGTGAATGTTGGCAATAGGTCCAACTCTCACATCAACATTGCTCAAGACCTCTCAATTGAAAGTGAAAAATGAGTGGTAACCCAATGAATATGAAAAACATTTTGACATTGACAAACAAGAACGTTTGTACTTAATAGCAGAGCATGTACTTTTACATATTTTGTCAAACGTCATGCATAATTCTATAAACACTAACAATGAACTTTAAGTACCATACAACCATTAATATTCTCCCCCGCATGAGTTTAAACTCAATATTTCTCCAAATTAAATTAAAAAAATAAAAAAAATAAAAACCTTGTGCTACATGAGTAGAGGATTGATAATAACATGGTAGGTATACAAAGTGAGCAAAATCTAGACTATGGCTCCAAGTACACCAACGGCAAGAGCTCCGGTTAGATGGTTGCAGAAAGCGGGGACTAGGCCACAGATGGCTGTCCAGCCTACATGTGCATTCCCTTTTTTTCATTATATAAAGGTCCTCACTCGCTAAGAAACACCCTGAAGCGATTACCAAAACCATAATCTGGTGATACAAACAAAATAAACAAATCATCCAAACCATTAATAAAAAAAAAATTATAACTACTATATATTTTTATCTTGGATATGCAATCAAATTGCTTGTGTTAATGTATATGCATTGTCAGGTTAACTCTACTTTAAACACTGCATAGGCTTACCTTTTTTGTTTAAAGTTCAGGGGATTTAGCTCTGGAGACTAATCAGTTATAAATGTTATGTATTATAGTGGGTTGTGCTATCGATATACTTAATTTCCATTTTAATACATGTTATCTGTATATCTATAGGTGTTTCTTTATTGTTATTATTATTATTATTATTAGTGTTTTAAATTAACTTCAATATGTATTACTTGTTGAACCTTGTCCTCTGGTCTGACAAAATGCACATTATTGACCATTTCAATCAGCTTAGTAGTTTTGAACCTCTCTTTCCAGGCATGTTTATTTATTTTAGTTATATTGCAGAACATTTTGATCCAAGTGGTGATTCCATTAATTCATGCGCAATATAGGAGATTTTTCAGTTAAAATTTGATAATATATATATATATATGCTGGCTTAGCAAAATATTTGTGTTCCTTCCCACTATGTCCAGAAAATAGGGAATTATATTTTCAGCAAAATATTTGTGTATGGAAGAATTAATTGGAAACTGAACTTTTCCCTCAGTAGTTGTTTGTTACATTGCTTTTGATCAATTAACACATATAACATGCAGATGGATGTTGCCCAATTCAGAAAACTCAGTTTTAGCCTCGACTGCAAATGATATGCGCCGTGATAAGTACACCCCCATTGATTCTGGAAAGTTGAAGTCCGCAGCTATAGGGCTATCTCAAAGTAAGTTTCAGTCTTCTCTTTCGATGCTTCTCATTTGGTAGATCTAAATTTCTTTTCTTCAAGGATATTTGATCACTGTTAATAATAATAATGATAATAATAAAACCATTTTTAACTAAGTATATTTCTGTATAAACTTGAATCTGTTCAGAACTCAACAAACTTGATGGCTAGATGAGTCTTAAGTTGACAATATTAGCTTCTCATGCTAAGTTCAACTCAATCCAATTATGATTTGACCCAAAATTGACTAATCCTTGCCATTACTACCCCTGAACCTGTTTTACATCTATAGTTCTCACCTTTGTGTTCTATGATCCCCCAAAACCCAAGAAGAATCTCAATAGGGAGTTGTTGAGACCTTTATTAGGGACTTTTTTGTGTTACCCAAGTACAATAACTTTTATCTACATCACTCTTCTCTCTTTAATAAACCCAAACTCTAATTTATGAATCAGGCAGGTAGCCTCTTACAGTTATAACCAAATGTTCAAATTGATTAAAATTTATCCATAATCTATCTAATACATCATTAATTACTTAAGTTTGATTGATTTACTATTGATTAAAAAACTTCACGGCTATAGTAACTGATTTGAAGCATACTTTGGCTGATATTTCTGATTCCATTAGATTTTTGTTACATTACCTGATACCACAATTTAAAAGTATACTTATTTTATCCTTTTTTACCATTGCTTTGTAATTATTTTTACATATCCATACCATTTGTATGCACTTAATGGGTTATGCAATGTTCTTTATTGATGAGTGAAACTTATCTTAAATTTTATTTGGTATGCTGGCTCAGCAAAATATTTGTGCTCCTTCCCACTATGTCTAGAAAATAGGGAATTATATACAAACAGAGTAGCCTAGAATGCTGGTGGTCCATGGACAAGTTTGCTAATTGCAAGTATCAAGCAAAACACAGCAGAGTGATGGCATCTTGCCACATATTTCATTTATGTCCAAAAAGAATTTTTAATATAGCCCCCTATTATGGTTATATGAATATTTTTTATATCTTATTGTTATTCAAGGTCTCCTCCACCTCAGACACATAATTTTGTGGTTTCATCACTGTTTCGTACAGATTTTAAGAATGAGTTTGATCAGAATTGATATATATATATATATATATATATTTTTTTTTTTTTTCACTACAACTATTTAGTGCTTCATTTTTATTTATTGTTATTTTAGTGTTTGGATGATTTGGTGTAAAATAATCGTACTCGACTCAATAAAGTCTATTTCAACTATTTAGGTTTGGTTACATAAATCCTATTTTCTTTTCCATTTTAAAGACATAACCTTAGGCAAATCTTGAGAACTGTTCAGGAAGTCAAGTTTTAAAAATACCAGCATTGCTATTACATCCGACTGATATTCTCTATATCATGTCCTTCAGTTTCTGGTCGTAATCGAAAATACTAAAGTGATTGTATAGTTTATTTTTATTAGGAAAAAATTTAAGAGAAGTGACTTAAAAAATAAATCAAATAGGCCCTTACAATACCTTTGTTAGTGAAAGGAAGGAAATTTTAAGAATGCTCTAGAAAGCGACCCTTCATAAACCATAATAAGCCTTGCAGTTGACTTGTTAGTGAAGTTCTGATACTAACAATTTAGCCAGGGTCCCATTTGAAGGTTGTATTAGTTCGCTTCCAAAACATAGAATATCTCCTACACAAGATCTTGTTCAGAACTGATAATTGGTGCCATTATATACTTATTTCAGGTCATATCCACTAGCTGTTCACCCAAGATTGAGTTTGATCAGAATTTTAGGTATGATATATTTCTTACTCCTCTTATTATGTTTTATTTTATTTGTTTATTTATCAATTTTTGGATTTTAATGCTCTATAAGTTTATATCACCTAGATAATTAGTTCTAATGCTTTTGTTATGTTTTATTTTATTTGTTTACTTATCAATTTCTGGATTTTAATGCTCTTATTATGTTTTATTTTATTTGTTTATTTATCAATTTCTGGATTTTAATGCTTTATAAGTTTTATTACCTAGATATTTAGTTCTAATGTTCTCCGTCATGGATCTATCGTGATTATGCATATTTTTTTGTTTTCCTTCTTGTGTACCTCCTGTTTATATGGGTCGTACCCTTGTTTTGGCGGCTTTTAATGATATTTTACCACTTCCCCCCTCCCTACCAAAAAAAGAGAGAGCCTATGCATCAAGTACATATATTTTGTTTTGCAGATATTTTTTTTAAAGGACCATTTTTCTTTACCAGTAATTGGCCCTGTATGTGTTTTGTTTAATTTATCCAGAGATAGCCTCATCACTTTGTTCTCTCATTTACCAAAATTTGTTAGATAAATGAAAATTCTTTCTCCACAAAGGGAGTGGAATGAAAATTAAATTTGATTATACAATTTTTGAAAATATAATTCATTGGAGGCTGGGGATTGATGGATGAAACAATTCTGAAAACGCTGTTCATGACACATTTTATTCGTTTATGACTTTTTAAAATGTGTCAAATATGTGTGCATGAGCTGGTTATCACTACAAGAAATTAGGCTATTCCACCATCACAACTCACAAAGCTTGATCTTTAGTTCTTCACCTTTTTTGTTCTTCTCAACGGCGCCCTGCTCTACGACCTAATAGCAACCTTTGGAAGGTTTTTTCCGTTTCTAGCCAAGCCAACCTCATAATCTTAGTAGAGGTAAGTAAAATTTCTTTCGTACTTTTCTTGTTTGCCATTTTTCATGATCCTCACCCTAGTTTTTTCTAGGGTTTCGAAATTACAAAAAGCCTATTGAAGGGGTAAATTACAAATCTGGAAAGGCTTGTAATCTCCAAACAAACATGCTCAAAATATTGAAACAGTGAATAGAGCAAGTTATAACAATCTCAGATCACAAGTAGGCTTAAAATATCTTAAACCCTAGTCTTCAGTCAAATCACCTGAAACTTGAGTTAATTCTGGTTCTTATAGCTTCACATACTCACAGTGCACTTACTTAATTAGATACTTTAGTTCTTTCAACAAGAGACACAGTTGTAGTGCACAATAAGTGCTAGGATAGAACTGACATCAGTTTTACACTTGAATTCTGCAGTAGTGAGAATAAGCAGGTCAATCTGCAATGCAGGTGAAAGTAGGCCTTGATTCATGTTCCCACAACACTAAATAAATGAAACTTTTTCAGAATGATACTCTTCAGTGTATAGCAAGTTTACTTCGAATTCCAGCTCAAAATAAGTCACAGCACAATTTCAGCTGAAACTTTGTTCTTAGGGACTAAATCATAATTTTACTTCCTTATAGCCTTGAACTTGATTCCAAACACCTCAATCTAGTTATATATATATGCTCAGAAGGTAATCACAGCAAAGCTAGCAATATGAATCAACTAGAATGAGTTTAAAACTTTCTGTAGGCTATTTTATTCAATAAGGTTGTTTTGTTTTGTTTGAGAGTTCAAAACCAAATACACTCAATTTTCAGTCTTGATTTTTGTCAACAGAGCTCTATAATGATTAAATATACTTGTTTAAAGCATAAACTCAACACATACAAAAAGTAATCAACATAAAATAGTCCATTAGAGGCTATGCACCAGAAAAGTAGGCTGAAACTGAGATATGAGTACTCATATTGTTTTTCTGTGCAAAATTAGGCATATACTTGAGTTCTACAGATGTAAATAAATGTACCAAGCTTGCTTCAACCATCATACAGCACCTGGAACCTCTACAACCAATTTTGACCCTTCAATCCAGCCTCAACATCAACATAAATGCATCAGAAAATTCTGCTTCACAGGTTCAGAAATTCTTCAGTGGATTAGTGCATTCTCATAGTGATTTCAGAGATTAAGTTAGCTCAAAACTTCAATTAATCTATCTGAAAGTGACTCATATTTTCAGCTCTCGAGCCTCACACTCAATGCAGCTCAATATATAAAAAGAGGCTCAATATTTGCACACATGAGTGCTGCTCTATAACAGTATATTTATACATTGAATTTAGGTGCTGCTCTATAGCAAATTTTTTTGAAGCAAAGATACAATGCACCTTCAGAAAATGTTTCCAATCATACACTACAGATTAGATTGATCAAAATACCCCTAAGGATGCAGCTGAGATTACATAATTGCCCTTTACTGATGACACTTGTCACTTAAACCAGATGATACTTGCTGTAGCCCTTGAAAGTGACCAGATGATGCTTACTGCAGCCCTTAAATTTGTGATTCAACCTTTAATAGAATATCTGTAGTGCAATGTAGTATCAAAGACAAGTGTAGCAATATTACTCCCATGTATAGAAAGACTAATATTCCCTTGTGTTAAGACTTGTATTCAGGAACAAACCTTAAGATAGGTGATACCATTTAGCCTCAAGATTAGTATTTGTCATTCAAAGAGAAAACCACATCAACAGAATTCCACAGGAAAATATACAATATTCTATTTATTTTAGCGATATTACTTGGTTAGGAAAGCATTTTTCTATTTTCCTTCTTGTGTACCTCCTGTTTATATGTGTCGTACCCTTGTTTTGGCGCCTTTTAATGATATTTTACCACTTCCTCCCTCCCTACCAAAAAAAGAGAGCCTATGGATCAAGTACATATATTTTGTTTTGCAGATATTTTTTTTAATGGACCATTTTTCTTTACTAGTAATAGGCCCTGTATATATTCTCACTACTCCCCCACTACAGCTGTGATTGTCTTCTCATCCTAGCTAACTTGTTTGTTCTTGCATAGACACAACATATCTATATTTTTAATATATTGAATGTTTGAACTTATTAAAAGTTTATAAGTTTATAATTTAAAATTGTGGCACCTACAATAATTTCATTTACATTTAAGTTTGGAAAGTGCAGTAATAGAAATGAAGGAATCAGTTAATTCTGTTTAGATCAATAATAATACTACATCCTGTTTAGTTCAACAACCTTTGTTTGTTTGCAAAGGTTTGAGTTGGGTTTTAGGGAAACCGAAGAGAGGATCCCTTTGCTGAAAAATAAAAGAAGGGGCTTCAAATCAAAGTCAATAGACATTATTCTTTGCTAGCTACTTCTCAACGCATTACAAGGACCTTGCTTTCACTTTTATTTAATGGATTTCTTTATTGTTTTCCCTTATAATATGATTGATTTTCATTCTTAAAGAGTTATGATATATTCAACATACGCATAAAGTGACTTGTTTAAAATTGATATTATAATTTTTTATTTTTTATTTTATTTTATGTAAAATAGCAGTTACATGGATAAGTCTTGGATTCATCATCACACTAGGGGTAGTCGAATCTATTTTGATGGCTAGTCGTCATGCACAGACAGGTGGTATTACCCGATGTCCCTGTCGTCGTTGCAAAAACAAGGAATATCTTGAAATTAAATAGGTTAAGTAACATCTCTTGAGTAATGGGATGGACAAGGGGTATAACAATTGGATATATCATGGGGAGGTTCCTCAAACCAGCAATAATGTTAATATTGGTGCTAATGTTAGTAGGGAAAGTGCCCATGATGAAGATGGAATGTAGATAATGTATTTGGGTTATTGGATAACGTACAAATGGGAAACTTCAATAATGCACAACAACAAGAAGATTTGCCTGATGCTGATGGGGAGGAGGAAAATTTTTTAGATTGTTAAATGATGCACAAAGTGAATTGGCCAGGTTGTCAAAAATTCTCGAAGTTGTCAGTGATATTAAAGTTATTCCATGTGAAGGTTATGGGTTGAATGAGCAACAAAACATTTGACATGATGCTTATGGCATTTAAGGAGATGTTTCTTGATAACAATGTGTTACCAAAGTCTCATTACGAGACTAAAAGCTTGTTGCGAGATTTGGGTCTCGGATATGAGTGTATCCATGCATGTAAACATGATTATGTTCTATTTTGGAAAGCAAATGCAGGTAAGGAAAATTGTCCACAATGTGGTGAGTCGAGGTATAAACCTCACAAAGGTAAGGGTAAGAAAGTCCCTTAAAAATTTCTTCGGTACTTCCCTTTGAAATCAAGACTTCAACTGTTGTTTATGTCGAAGGATACAGCCTTAGATATGCGGTGGCATAAGGAGAAGCGTGTGAAGGAGACAAATGAGTTAAGACATCCGTCTGATTCAAAAGCTTGGGAGGATTTTGATAATAAGCATAGTTGGTTTGCTGCTGATCCTCATAATGTTCATGTTGAATTAGCAACTGATGGATTCAATCCATTTGGTAACATGAGCAATTCCTATAGTATGTGGCCTATGATGATTGTGCCTTACAATTTGCCCCCTTGGATATGTATGAAGGAACCATATGTGTTGATGTCGTTGCTTATTCCTGGTCCAATCTCGCCTGGTAATGATATTGATGTATATCTGCGGCCTTTAGTTGAAGAGTTAAAAGAATTATGGGGGGATGGTGTGATGACGTATGATGCCAGTAAATGTAACTTTAAAATGCATGCGGCAATGATTTAAACCATTACTGACTTTCTTGCCTATGCGATGGCTTCTGGATGGATGACGAAGGGTTATCTAGTATGTCCAAATTGTAGCGAAGAAACATGTTCTTATTATTTGAAACACGGACGGAAGATATGTTATTTGGGAAGTCGTATGTTTTTGTCGTTAGATCACGTTTTTAGGAAGCGGTATAAGCAGTTTAATGGTGAGAAGCAAGATAAAGGGCCACCAAAACAGTTGACAGGTGATGATATTCTGGAACAACTTAACCGCATACCCGAGGTTAGTTTCAGAAAGGGACCAAATAACTAGAAGTGAACTCGTGAACAATTTGAACTTAACTGGACAAAGAAGAGTATTTTCTTTGAACTACCTTATTGGTAGACCCTTTTGTTACGGCACAACCTAGATGTTATGCATATAGAGAAAAACATATGCGATAATGTGTTAGGGACATTATTGGATATTGAAGGAAAAACGAAGGATACATTCAAAACTCGATTGGATTTAGAAGCAATGAAGATTAGAAAAGAACTACATCTCAAGCGTAATGGTGAAAATTTTGAGATGCCACGAGCGCGCTACACATTGTCAAAGAATGATAAAAAGCAAT
Organism: Cornus florida; assembly: GCF_030987335.1. Classification (NCBI taxonomy): domain Eukaryota; kingdom Viridiplantae; phylum Streptophyta; class Magnoliopsida; order Cornales; family Cornaceae; genus Cornus; species Cornus florida. The sequence goes on along the minus strand of NW_026775574.1, from coordinate 49,805,735 downwards.
TGTGTGAATGGCTAAAATCAGTTAAGTTCCCAGATGGCTATGCCTTAAACATAAGTCGGTGTGTGAATGTTAATAACTGTAAGATATCTGGATTGAAAAGTCATGATTCACATGTTCTGTTACAGCGCCTCCTCCCCATAGCTATACGAGGATTCTTAGATTCGGATATTTGTAATGCAATAGCAGAGCTTGGTTTATTCTTTAAGGAATTGTGTTGTCGAACTATTAAAGTGGATGTCTTAGAGGCAATGGAAAAGGACATTGCTATTATACTATGCAAGTTGGAGATGATATTTCCTCCGTCATTTTTCGACATTATGGTGCACTTGGCTCTGCATTTGCCACATGAAGCCATTATTGCTGGCCCCGCACAATATCAGTCGATGTACCCCATTGAAAGGTACTGTAATTTTTTTAATACACAAACATTATTTTTATAACAAATTCTAATGGTCTGATAGATTTAAATATTTGTGATAATTTTAATGGTTATGTAGATTTTTGTATACCCTCAAACTGTACATACATAACAAAGCACGTCCTGAAGGGTCCATTGCTGAAGCTTACTTAGACAATGAATGATTGACATTTTGTTCAAAATTTCTCAGAGGGATTGAGAATCAAGAAGAAAGAAATAGTGAGGGGGATTACAACAATAATTGGACCACTATTTCAGATCTAAAGCAAGTAGTTCGACCTCTAAGGGCACAAAGTTTGGAGATATTGTCCCGTGAGGACATGGAGATGGCCTGATTGTACGTATTACAAAATTCTGGAGTAGTTGAGTCATACGAAGAGTAAGTAACTTGTTACATGTCGTATCTTGTCAACTTATGTGAATATATAGTTTATTGCTTAATATATGTACACAATTTTATCTTAACACCATCTAATTGTTTAGAAAACATAAGGTGGAACTTGAGAGACAAGATCCGCGAAATGTTCCTCAAAGACATGCAAAAGAATTTTCTAGATGGTTCGAAACACAAGTAAGTCCATCATGTATATATTGGACTTAATTAATCAAATTCTTTTATTTAATGAAAATGATGTGTTATCATTTATTTAACACTACAATTTTTTCAATAGATCTTGAAAATGCGTCATCATCAAAAGGAAACAACTTGTGATGATCTGTATTCGCTAGCGTGTGGACCTGGATCTCTAGTAAGTTAATATTCTACTTGTATTGTAGATGGGATTAGATTCCATACTAAGGAAAGGGAATAAAATCGACGAACACAGAATTGTGGTGTGTTAGTGAAAGGAGAATGTGAAGATTACTATGGTAAACTAACAGATATCATTGAGTTACGATGTCCACTGGGTAGACAAATTTTCCTTTTCAAATGTGAATGGTTTGATGTTAGGATTGGTATACATAAAGATACCTATTTTAAGAGTGTAAATGTAGCCAGTAGAGCTTACAAAAATGAGCCATTTGTGTTAGTAAATCAAGCAAAATAATGCTTCTACGTCAAAGACAACAAATTTCAAGGGACATAGGAGGTAGTTCAAGATATAACAAATAGAAGTTCATTTGATGTACCTGAAAAAGAGGGCGAAGCAGTAGTAGAGGATGAAATGCTTAACACTACAACATACCAAGAGAACGAACCAAGCATCGTGGATAGGATTGTTGAAGTGGACTTGGACATGGATCCACTCTCTTTGAACAGGGACGATTTAGAGGGTGAAACCCTTGATGCTGAAGTGATTGAAAAATGTAGTGGTGAAGCAGCAATTAATGATGACTTTTGGGTTGATGAGGATGATGATGGAGATGACATTCAATATAGTTCAGATGAGGAACCAGAATTATTGTCCGACGATGATACTGATTTGGATGACATATGAAGCTTTGTATTGTTGAGCATGTGCCGTATTTTTTTTGGAATCATGATTAATACATTATGTGAACTTTATCTTGAATTGAGTTCCTTCACTTTTTCAATATATTTACCTTTTACTATTTGTTGAGTGCTGGAAATTAATTAGCTTTGTTTGGTTATGTGCTTCATTACTATTCTGATTTATTTAAACTAATCTTAGATCACTTGATTTATTTTTTGTTTATGTTCTGAAGTAGCGAATATCAAATGATGACTCATAATGTATTCCGCATATGCTTGTTTATTTTTATTTAATATTACTTGATTCTTCATATCAGCTTGCAAATAGAATTACGGACACTTCTGAGGCACCAATGCGTAGAATATTAAGGTCCAGCGTGGCTCAAACTCGAACTGAGACACCATCTACAAGTTCAGCTGCCACATAACCGAGTGGAGAAGCTGATGGTAGTAATTTAATAAGTTAACAGCCTATTATGGAAGGTGCCAGTAATACTTTGCAGACGAGGCCACAACGAAGTATAGGTGATAATTATGCTTCATCATTAATTTAACTACAAGCATTTTTGTATAATGACTATGTTTTAATTAAGTTGATAATTTGTTTTTCAGGCCCAGTACGAAAAGGGCGTGGAAAAGCAAAGAATATAGCCCTACACAAAGCTAAGGAACTCTATGGAAAGGATGCTCCAATTCTGGTAGAGTTTGGGACGGGTTATATTAAACCCGTTGGCAAAAATCACAATTTATGGACGGCTGAGGTTGGCATCCATGCGAGAGATAAAGAAGCGCTATTGAAATATAAAACGTGGAGGGAAATTCTAGATTATGAGAGATAGGTCTGCTATGACCATTTTAAGGTAACGAGTTCTTTTATTTTCTATATCACAAGGGGAATACTATACCATTTTTAATACTTATTTTGTTAACATGTTATTTATTTTTCATATTTTTAGTGTTATTTGTTGTGTGAATTATTGGGCTCTTTTTAACTTAAATTAAATGTTCATTATAAAGGTGACCTTTGGAGTGGATGCACATGACAATGAAACTGATTTCAAGCGAGTAACTAAGGAAATGTTGGAACGTTTGAGGAAATATAAATATAAATTGAAGAATCATTTTGTCAAGCATCTTCCCATTGAGAATGCATGCTTGCATCCATATGGTATTATTAATATTGATGTTGGGGGAAAATGTGCGATTGGTGGACATCACCAGAATTTCAAATTCGGATTTTTAACCACCTGCTTTAAATTATTTACTTGAAATCATTGATTATAATACATTGATTAACTAGCTATTTAGGTTTCCTAACTTGTATTATTGTTTGAATTGTTGTGTATAAAATAAGTGACAGAAATAAAGGCAACCGTTCGAAGAATGATACTCCACATGTTTCTGGATCGATGTCTTTCGCCAGACGCTATGATATTTATGTATGTAATATTTAAAATAATAATTATAAAATTTCAATTTATTATCCATCTAAATCATATTTTGTGTTGCAGCTGAAAGAAAGTCAAGAAAGGCAAGAAAGGCAAAAGGAAGAAGATGAGGAAGTTGAAAGTCCTGAGGAGGGTCTTGCTATTCGCATGTACAAGGACACGCATTTTAGGGAAGAAATTGGATGGATAAACAAGAGAGCTAAGCAGAACTACGTAAGTTTTTTTTCTCCCCTTTTTTACTTTCTTAAAAGATAAATCAGCCTTCAAATTCCATTGTACACTTTTAACTCTATGTAAACACTTTTTTCCGCCTTTTTGACCCTAAACTACAAGCCCTAGTTTGGCTACATCACGAGAGAGAGTTTAGACTAAACTCTAAAGTAACAGTTGACTTTAACAACCTAATTGTTATCCTAGCAAGGAGATGATGTTGGTGATATTGTACTCATTATGGGATGGGAGAGACCAATGATTACATTCCTTTAGGTGCTTTACATTTTATAGCTATAACCCTACCCTGATGCACCAGCACGAGAATAATTCCGTTCACAAAATCAGTTTAGGTTCTCATAATTAATTGGGTGTGGATAAGAGCAGAATATCATGTATCAACTCATGCATTCAGTGCTTTAAATTCAGTAATTAAAATTTTCCAGTGCTTAATTTTCAGCTTTATTAAACAGCACCTTAGTTGGTTTTGTTTTTGAAAATTGAATGAGCACATTTTTATATATATGGATTTTTGGGAATATGGTTTTCAGTTTTTGCAGGCAAGCACAATAAATAAATAATTGCTATTTATTGAGTTTGTTGGTGAATTAGAAATTTGTAGCTTTGATCAACATAGTTACCAGATTACAGATTAGATTAGATATACTGGATACCATGCTTAGAAGTGCATATATAATAATGTGTCAACTAAAAGCAGGAGCTGTGTTTGTTGGTGGTTTGTGCGTGGATATGGATTTGGGGCCCTTGATCCAAATTAAATCAATTGTTCAATGAAACTTTAGGATCCCAGAATTGGATTATTAGAATGTTATTAGTGAAATCCTTTGTCAATTTGAGTATTCAAATTATAAGGATTTAAATTTTTCGGAAATAGATTAGAAGGATTTTAGATAACATTTATAAGGATTTTAGATAACATTTATATATATGGAGTTTAGATAATATCTATAAGGTGTTATTCCAGTTGACTTTAACAATCATTTTCTATTTATAATATAAATGTTCTGGGATCCACACGACTATGAGGCCAGGCTTGCTTCCAAAAAAATTGACCAATTTGAAATGACTTTCATATTTAACTACGTATTTGAGTTCTAGATCTGAGAAAAGAGGCCCATAGTATAACATTGAAGCACACCACCAAGGTGAGAATGTTAATTTTTCTCACTTAAAAAAAAAGAACCAATTCTAATGACTTATTAGAGATCTAAAAACAATGTCCAAGCCCATTGGTTTAACAAGTTGTGGTAATTTACTTTTTTAACATAGTACTGGGAATGCTATTTTTTCCAATTAATTAACATGGTACTAAAAATTTTGTTTCCTTTTTTTTTTTGGTCCGGTGATCGATAGGTTTAATTTGTTTGCTGCTGAAAATTTGAATTCCCTATCATTGCTCTATGATACGAACTTACCCTTTCGTATCATCCAGTTTTAGTTGATTTACCTTTCTGCTATCTATCTGAGTTAGTAATTTCATGATCATCCATCCTTTAATAAAATGATTTAAAAATATTATTGAGATAAAATATTGAGCTTGTTTACTCTGGGGTGTGTGAAACTGAAACTCTCCTTGCACTTAATGGTAACAAATATTTTAGGTGAGAACATACATTGAAGTTAAAAGTGGGCTCATCAACTGTCAATGTCCATCACATGATCAAGATGGGAATAACTTCCCTAACCTAAATTCATCCAAATTTCTGGAGATTATGTGATTGAAGCCAAATCACTTTCAATAATACACACAACAAAAGCCACACTAATCAACGCTAAATATGAAACCTAACCCCAGTTGTCTATTCTATAGTCTCTGTCACACAACTTAAAAATAAATAAATTTCTTTTTTTAATATATATATATTAGGACAAGTTGATGAGCCTAAAATAACCTATCACTTATTGCATGGGTTCGAGTTCATTTCATTTGATTTTCTGAGTAAAAGGCTTCCAATGCTGATCCCAAATACTGAAAGTGCATAGGGTTAAAGATAAATCTGAGGCGTAGGCTCAGATTTATTGTAAACTGAACCAATAAAGTGCATAGAATAACTTCAAAATCTTGTAGAGTTCTACTAGAATCTGAAAAAAAAAAAAATGGGCATTGTATGAGATTGATTCTAATATAATTGGAATAAGAATCGGTGTTAGGGTTAGGGTTTACTTGACAAGGAACCTTTAATTATTTCTTTACGCCTTGTTTCGAACCAAATACTTATGGAATTTGAAATTAGAGTTGGGAAAGAAATTGGGAATAAAATGGGATTTGTAAAAAGGAATTTTAAATTCCGTCTAAGTTCTTTTAAAATTCCACACATTCCAAATATTTGAAATCATATTTTAAATTCAATTATGATAAAATCTTTCCTATTTTTGTTTGCCTACATTGCCATGCTGCATTACATCAGGATAAACGCACTTGAAATTCAGGTGGGCCAACTTGAACCCAACTTAATGTTTTTTAATATATAAATGATGTTCAAAAGTTTGCTACTGAATCTGGTCACTCTTAATGTTTTATGTATGTTGTTTAAGTTCCTTGTGTAATATTCTTTAGTTATGTTTTTGCTCTGTTGTGGTTTTGTTCTTTTTTATTTGTTAATCTCAATTTAAAATTAAAATTGCAATTTTAAATAATTGATTCAAAAAATTTTTTATTTTTATTTTTAATTATAATGGGTTAGAAACTAGTTTATATTTTGTGCTACTATTTTGCAAGTTAATTTTTATTTTGGGATCAATTTTGTTACAAGCTTAACATATATTGTATTTATTTTTTTAGACCATAAAATTTGGTTAATTGATATGACAATTATATATTTTTTATGTTAAACATATAATTATGCATCACAAAGTATATGGACATTGTTTGATGCTTTTTGTGATCCTCATACATGCTTGTTAAAGTTTGTATCAGATCGTGATATTGACGTCTCTGGACTGAGAATTCTAAATGGAATAGAAAATATAAATTTGATGTCCTATATATAAGTAAGATCCTTTTTTGACTTTCACTGAAAGAGCTTTAGCTAGCTCTTTTTCTTCCAAAAATGGAAGTGAAGAATGAATCTCCCACTCATTCTTATTCTCTATATACATACATCAAAAAACAATTCATCTTGACTTAGTTTATAGTTAATTTTTTATTGAGCTACTGATGTTTAACACTACATTCATCTTAATTTCAGGATGAAATGAAACAGAAGTTTTCACAAGTTTTTCACAATTCTGATGGTACCAGTCCTGTCATAAATGATGTTGAGATAGTGGAAAACCAAATAGGTATCAGAAAGGGATGTCGTCGTGGGTTCGGAAATGGTTTTGTAGCTCCAAGCCATCAACGTGTATCCTTATCTTTTGAAGAGGCTTCTAGAAAAAGGGTAAAAAATGTTGAAGAAGATAATGCACAACTTAGGGAGAAAGTTACAAATTTGGAGGAGAAGTTGGATACATTTCAGTACCTCCTTGAGCAACAACAACAACTCCTTCAGCAGCAACAACAGTAGCTCCAGCAACTCCTTGAGCAGCAACAATAGAACCAACAACCGCCACCACGATTCCACCAACATCAGCATGCCCCACCAAGCTGGTATCAGCAGCCGCCAACATGGTGGCAATTTCAGCACCACGCACCAGCACCACCACAACAGTCACCTGAATGAACTATAAAGATAATTATTTTGGTAGATATATTTTAAAGCTTTTTGATGGCTAGCTAGCTGATTTCTAACTATTTTGGTAGTATATTTTTTTCCTTGCATTTTCATGATTGCATTTAGTTTAAAATGATGTTTTAATTTTTGAGGATGTTTGGAACCATTTGATGTTAAAGCAGCTAGTAGATACTTTTAGCTCTTCTTTACAAAACTGGAGAATTTTTAGTTTCATCATGGGATTAAGAGCTTATTTGTTGGCATCGTATTATGGTGGTAATTTATTTTTTTCTTTCTAAAATGATATTGTGGATGAATATACTTTTTAGTTTCCATGTTTTGATATATAAGGTGGATGTGGTTTAATAGTATTTTTAGAAAACAAATCCCGTAGAGCAAAACAGAAATAATAATAATAATAATAATAATAATAATAATAATGAAGTATTAGGGACAGTTTATTACTGTCACAAATTTAATATAATAATAATAATAAATCTTATTAGGGACAGTACAAATTGTGCCTAATAAGTATATATTAGGGACGGACAAAAAAACGGTCCCTAATATATCAACTATTAGGGACAGTAAATATCGTCCCTAATAAATCAAAGGGGGACGGTCTTATTAGGGACAATAAGTCTGTCCCTAATAAATAAAAGTGGGATGGGCCTTTTAGGGACAGTAAGTCCGTCCCTAATAAATGAAAGTGGGATGGGCCTTTTAGGGACAGTAAGTCCGTCCTTGAAGGTCGATTTTATTAGGGATGGAAAATTTTTACCGTCCCTAAAAATCATTTGTGACACAACTATTAGGGATGGTCAGATTTGATTATTAGGGACGGTTTTTAGGGACAGATTTGGCCGTCACTAAAAACCTAATTTCTTGTAGTGAATGGTGTGCTCGATAGCACCCATAACTTTCTAAAAATTATAATTTTACCCTTAGGGCTAAACTTGTCCCTTTTTAAATATCACTTCCGCATTTTTACTTTCTTTTAAGTTCCATGGCTTCATGGGAAACCATGTTTGTGTCTTAGGGATAACATACATCTCTTGAGACTTTGTTTGCATGTGAAATGACCATTTTGTCCTTGGGGGCATACTTGGTCTATTTTCACCTTTTTGCTTCGCATTTGTTTTCTTTTATTTCTGTGATTTCATGGAAATTCACCATGGCATCTTAGGGATACCAAACATTCCTATAGACTTTGTTTTTGTTTTCGCTTCCGCATTCCAGATCCGTTATCGGCTCAACCTTCGAGTCACATTGACATATCTAGGTTGTGTAAATTCAGAACATTACAAGTGGTATCAGAGCGTCCGGGTTCGAAAACTTTGGACGACGGGTTTGGGTGCATATCATGCTTTTTTGCCATACTTTGATGCACTTACTTGCTTCATGATAATTTGTTTAGAAGCTTTACTTACTTTGACTGTTTTAGCATGACGTATATGTCTAGTCGCTTTAACGTGTTGTGTATGTTTATCTGCCTTAGCATGTTACATATATGTTTTATGTCTTAGCATGTTTACGTGGTTATGTGGCAATTCGTTTAGAAAATTTTGTTAACCGCCTTAGCATGCCATATATGTTTAGTTGTCTTAGCATTATGTATATGCTTATTTGCCTTGACATGATTGTATGTAACATGTCTTCATGCCTCATGTTTTCTTTCGTATATGTTGACATACTATGTATCTACGTGCTTCTTGATAACATGTTTATGTGCTTAGGTAATTACGTGTTTAGAAGCATTCATTAATCATTATAGCATGACTTGTATATTACATATGATAGTATGCTTTACGTTTATTTAGCACTTGTATGCTTACGTGCTCACTTGCTTAAGTATTTTGAGAAATCTTTTGTTTAACATATATGCCTGTTTACTTATATGCCTAGGTGTTTAATGTTTCGTTGTATGACTTAACATGATTTTGGTGCCTATATGCCTATGTACTTAAAATGATTTAGCATTCTTTAGTTGCCTTACCATGTTGTTATATTATGCGTGCTATGTGTGTATGTTATTTGTCTAGCATGATTTAAATTTTTTATGGTATTGAGCATGACATATGATGTATGCTAGATTAGGCCTTTATATACTAGTTGCCACTTGCGCTGTTTGCCTTGATTTTTGTCTACTTGTTTTATGACATAATATGTTTATATGAACTATTAAATACTGTATAAGTATGTTATTTTGTTGTCATGTAGTATGGTATGTGTTTAGTATAGTATACACAGTTTAATTAAGTACCTTTTGACATAACACTTAGGATCTTACGTTGATATTTGCACAAGCATGCTAATTGACGGTTTTATGCCATTATATGTTATATGCTTTGAACTTATGGACTATGCTAAGTGCTGAACATGATTAAGTGTTAAATATTCATGTTAACTTGTAATGAGTTATGAGCATACTAGTACTACTTGAGTTGTTTATTTTGACTATTAGCTAATTACGATGTGGTAGATTATGCTAGTTATGTTTACGCTATGCTATATGATAAGCATGAATATGTTCATCATGATAAGATTTCCTTTTGATAAAGATGCCATTTCTATAAGTATGTTATTTGGTAGCCTTAACAGCCGCATATTACGTGTTTCACGTCTTGTGATGTATGCTAACCGATCAGTATGATTAAATATTAATGCATATTTTGACTTAATGTTAGGTTATGAACATACTAGTTCATGTTTACCTTGATTATTTTGACTTATATCTACTCGCTATGTGAAAGAGTATGTTATATTTAGACTTTCTACTACTTTGTACAAGTATATGATGATGTTACCATATCGTATGCTGAATGTCTAATATACCTATATGTATAAATGAATGTATTCGATATGCTTAACCTAATTGTAGTAACAGCATGAGGTGTAGTTTAGTACGGTATTTTATTTTAAGATTCTATATATATGAGATGCATATGATTTTGGTGGTCTTCAGATTAGTTCTTATTCCATTTAAATTTGAGTATTGTCATATACTGTTATCCTCGTATGTTTATATGCCTTATCATTTTGAGCATGCCTTAGAGATATGTTTAGGATATGTAACTACGTGGTAGTTCGTGTGATGATATAGATGATGCATTTTTCATATACTATATATGTCTAACGGGCTGGTATCATTAATGACGCATGGCATGTTGTTGCTTATTTGATTCCTATGTGATAGGTGCATTATTCAATTTTCCTTATGTGTACTGTGTACTTAGTATTACAGTATTATTTGGTTTATGTATTTTGATGTTGTGAGTATATGCTACGTGGTTGTCGAGTGCATACATAGGTGCATTGTGTTACATTAGAGTTGCATACAGGCGTACATTTACCTTGAGTTGTGACCTAGTCACGAGGGACATGGTCCTGAGTCATCTGTTTCTACCGTTTTTTTCATCACGACGTGGGTTCTTAACTACATTCCTCTTATTCCTGCACCATCATTGTGGGGTTGTGTGACCTTGGTCGTCAGGATTGTGATGTGTGAGCTACGTAGTGGACTTATGTTTTGAGGGCTTGGTGATTGGGATTTGATTAAGCTTAATGACTTTGTGTGTGGCCTTATGGTGGGTTTATTTCAGGATAGTGTTTTGCACGGTTTCATGATTGTTGATGGTTTCTTTAGAGAGTTGGCTTTGGAACTATTTTAGGAGACTTGTCGACACTTTTGTTTTCTGATTCGTTAGGGATTTGTCACTTTGGTGATAGGTGACTATTTTGTGGTGACTTCTCTCTTCGGTTCTCTTTGGAGTGATTTTGTTTTAAAGGATGGATTCGAGGTGTGATGCTCATTTTGGAGACATATTGTATTGATGAGACTTTGTGTAGAGGATTTTCGGTTTAATGTCTTATAGTGAGGATCATTGTAACTTGGGAGATATCGTTACCTTTCTGATTTTGTGAAGTTCAATCCATTTCGATTTGAGGACACAGACTTGTCAGGTTTTGGATTCATGCTTGAGAGTTGTTTAATAGTGGTGTTTTGAGGAGTCCGTGATTTGATTAAAGTGACTTGATATAGAGATTTAATGATTTGGAGTTGTCATTTTTCTGAGTATTGAGGATTTAAGGTCTTAAGTGTGGCGGTAACTATAACATTGTTATATGAGTTTTAGGATTAGCTAAGGTGGACCGGTTGGACATCTTTGGACCATATCCCAACTCTCACAAAATGCCTGGTTCCCGTGGTGTTTTTGGTAATGATCATTTTCGACATTAATGTCATTTGTATCAAGAAGTTTCATGGGTAAGCTTAGTGGGGGCATGTTATGAATTAGGGCTATATACTGTCAATGCTACTGTGCCAGGTTGCATACTGTGGGTGGGTGCTAGTTACTAGCATGCTACCTTACTGATGAGTTTGTGTGGGTGGGTACTGGTCACCATCAATGCTACCATACATTGGGTACGCTGTAGGCGGGTACTAGTCATTATTCATTCTGCCTTGTTGCCTTTAGCTAGGTACCTCGATTCGATGTGTTGTTGTTTCGGAGTTCTTTTGGTGACTATTATTGGCTTTGTGTGTAGATTCGTTTGGAGATGTGCTCCACAATTCGGTGGTTTTATGTCCTTTCATTTGATCATATGATTTTTTGGAGTTGTCTTTTGAGACTTGAAGATGTGTTTCTGGATGTGATCTTGTGCTTGGTCCTGGTTTTGTTCTCCATGGGATGTGCCTACTTTTTGGGATGAAATCTCTTTAAGGAGGGTAGATTGTAATGACCCGGTTATTTTTCTTTATTTTCATTTTCTCAAATTTTACAAATATTTTTTTTCCGTTGATTTTTTTTTCGAGTTTTCTTTTTCCGTCATTTTTCACTGTCTTTTCATTTTGCATAACCTATCGTGTTGTGCTCGAATTTCATTCCGGTCTTGCATGCATTCATTTTACTTGATTTCTATGTGATCCACATTTTTACTTTTGTAAAAAAGCATGCTAGATGTATACTTTTAGCTGTAGGGGATTAAATGTAAATATTCTTGAAAATTATTTTCTTTACTTGGGGTATTTTTTGTAATTATCTTTTGATGATATTTTGTATTGAAGGTTTTTTTAAATATTTCTTTTGAATGGCACTTCATTTTGGGCTTTTTGAGAAATTCACTTTTTGAATTATCTAGTGGAGGGACATTTGTGTAATTTTGGAAAGTTTTCAGAAAAGTTTCTCGTTTTGGGTTCAAATCTTCATGATGGATTTATTTTCACTTTTTATGAACTTTGGCACTTCCGGAATATTTTTTGGATTTTTATTTTATTTATTATGAATTTTTGAACCACGTTAGTCGACAAACTTGTCTGGGGTATATCTCCTCGGTCAGGACTCAGTTTTCAACCCCGTTTCTTTTGTTAATCCTAGAATTCCATTTTGAAACTTTTTTGTTCATGGACCACCTTCATTTGAGTGTGTCTTCACAGATTACACTTTTTGGACCCGGACGGGGCCCGTTTGGATTGTTCGGGACATCTTTTTGACCTATTTAGGGTAGTTAGATGAGAGAGAAAGTCATTTCACCTTTTTCACTTTCTAAAAAAAGCAGCTACAACCACCATTGAAAGACCTTGGAGCTGCCCTCTCTCTCTCTCTCCTTTTTTCATTTATTTCCTCTTCGATTCGGCTCTTCGCGATTTAGACTTTTTTGATGTCCTCGATGACGCGGTGAATTCTATTCGATTGGTTTTCGTTTTGCAACACTTTGATTTTTGGGGTGTGAGTTCATATGACGGCCCAAGTTTTTCATCCCGGTGTGTCAGTGATGAACCGAAAGTGATCCGATAACGAATCCGAATTGCGGAAGCTAAAGGTAAACCAAGGTCTCTAGAGATAGGAGTCACTCCTAAGACGCAAATGTAACCCTCCATGAGGTCATGGAACTTAAAGAGGACAAAAACGGAAACAAATGTCAAAAAGGACAAAATTTGTTATCCAAGGGGCAAAACGGTCAATTCACTATTAAAATGAGAAACTTGACTCTAAACAAGTCAAATAAGGTTAATACAACCTAATCTAATCATTTTGAAACATTCCAAGAGGTTCCATGAACATTGGCTAAGAATCTCACAAAATGCCCCGTCCCGGTTGAAGTGAAAACTGACACTACTTCACTAAAACATACATAACTCCCACTGTGTTTGTAATTTGAGAATGGGATTGGTACCATTAGAAATATGACTCAAAATCCTTGAGTTTAGGCTCAAGAATCACCCCATTTGGATTAGAAATGAAGAAGTTAAGACTCGTTGAAGTCGGATGATCAGTGCTGAAACTCAACAGGGGCTAGGCTCGGGTTCTAGCTATTTGGGTTGACCGAAATGATGTTTTGGATGACTAAAATGGAGATACTGAGACCTAAAATCATGAAGAAAAGATGCAATTCATTTCGGTAGACCGAAATAAGGGTTCAGTCGACCGAAATGAAGTTTTGAACAGTTGATTTTGTTACTAGAATGTGATGTTATTATGCAAACACAAAACCATTTGACATCGGTCGACTGAAATGGAGTTTCGGTCGACCGAATCACCTCAAAAACCTGCTGCTGAACCTGCTATGAGCCTTAGGTATTAAGGTACTACCTCAACTTTGAATCCCAAGATACTTTAATTCAAAATGGATGTGTAAAACTGATTTTTCATGAGTTTTGAGAATGTAAACATGTCAACATGATTGATATGAGTAAATGAATATAAAACAATTACCCATGGCCTCATACACTTCATTTACAAGATTTTGACTTCTCAAACCTCAAAATTTTATTAAAAGACATTTGAAGCAAAACTTTGTTACCAAAAGTGTCTAAGTACAAAAGTAGACAAGCTTGGCCCTTCTCAAACCTCATTACATACATGCTAAATCATTCAAGTTAGCTTAAGATGATCCCTTAGCACACCTTGAACATAGAATTTAGCATCTACTAAATTATATAATCCTTCTACACATGGTTTACACATATCATACATGCTTAAATCAATAAACCGTAAGTCAAGAAGTGAGGGTTTCCTATAATATGCAATACTATCATATTAAAAGCATGTACAAAATATATATTAAACCTCAGGGATTATAAAACACTTAGAATATAAATATACTACCACCCATACCTCAATAGAGAATTGAATCTCTATAATCCAAGCTACCAAGCACAAAATGGAAAACAAAGTTAGGATTCTTAAAGAGGAGAGTGAAAGGAATCTTTTCTCTCCAAAGGTCAAAAGTTTATGGTCAGTGGAAGAGTGCTAAATGTGAAGTCAAAGTTCTATACTAAGCTTTCCTCTAATGGAGTCTTTGCTAGGGTTCATGAGAGATAATGAAAAGAAGAAGGTAAGGTGTAAAATGGTGAGTGGAAGGGTTAGAAATCCTCCACTCACTATGTGCTCTTGCACTACCTCTCTCACACACACAATGCAAGACTAAATCTTGATCCTACACTTATCACTAATCCAATGCCTCTTCCAAAACTAAATCCCAAGCCCACACTTGTCATAAATCAAAGGCTACATGTGCACCAATCCTAGGCCAATACATGGATGAATCTCCACCCACCAAATGTCAAGAAACTATAGTACCAAGTCTCTCCACCCAATTACTAACAAGTGGCACCATGAGAATGTGACACTTGTCACATTTTTCAAAAATTGCAAAATGGTCCTTTTTCAAAATATCTTCCAAAATAAATTACAAAAAGGTCCCTAAAACTAAAAATACTTATTTTACATAATTACACTAAAACCCCAAAAGTTAAGAATAATTACACTAAAGTATGTATTCATGCCCTTTACAAGAAAGGTACTAATCTAGCATGCTTTTCAAGGAAAGTAAAAATACCAATGTCATGGAAATCAAATACCATGAATGCATGCAAAACCGGAATCAAATCCGAGCACAACAAGTGAGGTTATGCAAGGAAAAACAAAAAAAGGGAAAAAGACGAAATAGAGAAAAGACAAAATAGGAAAAAGACGAAAAAAGAAAATCGCCGAAAATTGGAAAAGAGGAAAAAGATCGAGTCATTACAGTTCAAGCTTGGATTTGGGTCTTGTCACTTGAGAATTTCTTGCTCTCCTTATTGTCCTCGTCATAACCCTGAAGTTTTATCGCATTTTGTGGAGTTTGATTTTGGCGTGATTTGAGATTTTCATCTCAAAGTGAGGTAGGGGGTGTTCTATGTTTATGATCTTAGTGTTTTACATATTTTTGAGGTTTATATAACTTGTATGCATGTTTAAAGTTTAAATCTAGAAATGGTTTTTATTTTAATTAAATGATAATTTAATTTCATAGTTGAAACATGCTTGATTTATTAATTTCATAAACATTAGGTGACATGAACCATATTGATTTTTATTAAATGATAATTTAATTTCATAGACATTAGGTGACATGAACCATATTGATTGATTTATATCAACTTATAAAGATTTGCAAAACTTTAGGTTATACGCATGTTTATTTCCTACGAGTAATTTGTTTACTCACCCTCGTTGTTTGGGACATTTTTCAGGTAAAGAACCATGTTTTAGGGATGCACAACATCCTTGAACTTGCTTTTGGCTTGATGAGTTTGACGTATTTCCTTACATGCATTTACTAGCATGATTTTGCTTTATTTTGGGTTAAATATGTGAAAACTTGTAATTTTTATTTGGAATATGTAATAAATACTTAAATGCTTCCTTTAAAACCTATTTGACATGCATGTGATGAGGCCAAGGGCCAATGACCTTATGCTTTACTTTTTGCTATTTGACATTATACTTAAATATGAGAAAAATTGAAAAATGCGAAACTTTAGCATGTTAATTTCAGTTTGGATGGTGGGAATTGCGTTTTATCATTACCCCTAGTGCTCTTTTATTATATGCGACGTGTGGCCAAGGGTCAAACGGTTTTTTGATTGCATTTATGATGATCGACTTCAAAATTTGCTTAAAAAGGCCATTTTTCATGCTTTTGGGGTTTGGACATGTCATATTTTGCATTGGGAGTATTTTGAGATCATGGACCATTGAAACGCATTTTATTATGTATATTACATTTGCCAGAATGTTTACTTTGCACAAAATATCATGGTTAGATGATAGGGTTGATGGTTGGCTTCAAATTTTCCATTTAAAGATATTTTTGAGGTTTAATAGGTCGGATTTTGTATCGGGCATATTTGGGGGTCACGGACCATTCCCACACGTTTTAAAATATTTATTACGTTTGCATGCACAATCATTTTAGCACACAACTTCATATTTGGTCATTTGAACACTTGAAACAAACTTGCATTTTGGCATTTTTCATCTAAACTGATCTCAGGGGTATTTTGGGCATTTCAGGTCAAAAACAAAATTTTCTTTCGACATGGCTAGCTTGAAAAAATTATTTTAAGGGGGGTTTCTATCTTTTTCTTGTTTTTCTAAAAAGGTTTTTTCGGGGTCCAAAAAGCACACTATTTGCAGCATTTTTCAGAAAAATGCTCAGGTGTCAGCAGCCATGGTTGTGTATGCGGCGCACGCGTGCGGGCGTGCATGCTGGCGTGCATGTGTGTCCCCGGGCTTCGGCGACGCCGATTTTTGTTTTTGGCTGTTCTTTTCCGTCCGGACTCCAAATCAAGTGATTTTTGAGTCTGACTTCGTGAATTTTTTGTTGTCTATCCAATGGTGTGCTCGGTAGCACCCATAACTTTCTAAAAATTATGATTTTGCCCCTTGGGCTAAACTTGTCCATTTTTAAAATATTGTGTCCGCATTCTTATTTTCTTTTAAGTTTCGTGGCTTTATGGGAAGCTATGTTTGTGTCTTAGAGATGACGTACATCTTTTGAGACTTTGTTTGCATGTGAAATGACCATTTTGCCCTTGGGGGCATACTTGGTCTATTTTCAGTTTTTTGCTTCCGCATTTGTTTTCTTTTATTTCTATGCCTTCATGGAAAGTCAACATGGCATCTTAGGGATACCAAACATCCCCATAGACTTTATTTTTGTTTCCGCTTCCGCATTCCGGATCCGTTATCGGGTCAACTTTCGGGTTACATTGACATATCCAGGTTTGTGAAAATTTGGAACATCATAAAAGGGCAGTGAACAGCACTAAGAACAAGATAACCAAGTCACTGGTGTATGAGAAGAAGCAGCGAGCATGGTGGTCGCTGTTATCGACGTTCCGACATCGAGAGAGGAGATGACCAAAGTGGTCACTAGTGATGAGGAACCAGGACGTTGTGAGGCAACATGTCGATCTGAGTAATGAATAAGAAGAAAAGAAAAGAAAATAAAAAAGGAAAAAGAAAAATTATTTGCCGGCAGTAATGAAGAAGAAAAGGAAATTAGAAAATAAAATAAAAGAATAAAAGAAAAAAGATATAGAAAAAGGTGGAGATCGAAAACTGGTGGTGTACATGATGAGAAATATATATATATATAATCATAATTTGGTTGGTGTACATAATGAAAATTATATATATATATATATATATATATATATATATATATAAAGAATAATTATAAATTTATATAACATAGTTCAAAGGGTATTCAAGTCATTTCAACACTTTTTAAAGTTAACAGATAGTTAGAAGGGTAGTAATTTCATTTTACATACAAAAAGGTATCTGACACACCTGAAAAGTAACTTTTGGGGTGTAAGCGAAAAACGGAAAAAATGTTTATAATGTGAGTAATAGTTATTTTCAAAAGATGTTTCAATGTGATATTTAACCAAACCTGAGGGGGTGACAGTGAAATTAATCCAAAAATTTAATAATAATAATAATAGAAAGGGTGAACAACTAAATTGAGATGAGTAAGCAATAAAATCATGACTGCCATAAATATTGTTTAGGAGGTTACTAATATCTAAAAAATACAAAATTTAAGGGAAATGTTTTATGCTACGAAGTATGGACACGGGACTTTATTACAATAGTACAAGGATACGGCAATTTAAAAAAAAATAGGACACGGACATGGACACGGCAACAATACGGTAATAAAATAATAATATAATTTTTATTATATATATAAAAATAACTTTTATTCAATTTTATGTATACATTAATAAGGTAGGCAATATTCATACTCCACTTTTCCACACTTACACCCCAACTAGCTTTTTGTTTAATGAAAAATGACAAAAAAATCCCTAAACTCATTAATACATCCATCATTTTTTCTTTTGTTATTCCATAACTATCCTTTGCAATATAAACCTTTTTTTTTTTTTTTTTTTTTTTTACGTACTTTATTTAGTACTCTTTTATTTCCTTTTTCTTGAAAAAATAATTTATTCAATTGAAAAGTTTTACAACGACATATTAGTGTTAATCTCTTTTAAACTCTCTGACAGCTATTCAAAACAAAAGTAAAGAAAAGGGCAAAAAAATTACTGGAGATAAAAGGCAGTGAGACAATGTGTGGGTGAGAGATTAAAAAGAGTGGAAAAGGACAGCCACCTCAATATGAGCTACAAATATATATTTCGGAATATGATTTAGTTTAGTATTATTAAAACACTATAATACAAATTTTATATTAGGGATACAAAAGCTCAAATATAGTAGTATATAATACTATCTCTCTCTCTCTCTTGGTGTATTATTTTCACAAAATTTTTGTTCCTAAAATTTTATTGTCAAAAAAGTTAGGAAATCAAATTAAACCCAAAACATACAATACCCAAAGAAAAATAAAAGAAAAAATTACGATCACCGTTAGATGAAGTTGATTTTCTCATGAAGTTTTGATAGTTTTTCATATTTTTCGTGCTTACAATATCAATTCTTTACAATATCAATTTTTGTTTTGATATAGTAGAGAAAGAATTAAGAGAGGCTATAAGTGATCAAAACATTAATTGGGAAGAGAAAGGAAGAAGAAGATACCTTTCCATAACTAAAAGGGTAATTGATAAGTTGAGAAAGAATTGAGATAGGCTCGAAGTGACGAAAACGTTAATTGAAAAGAGAGAGGAATACAAAGATATCTTTCCATAACTAAAAGGGTAGTTGTGGTATTTGAAAAAATAAATGATCTATTAATAAAATTAGGGATATAAGTGTCATTTTCTTTAAGAATGGAATGCAATTGTAGAAAAGTGTAGTGCGAATATTGCCTCCCAGAAAATAAATGTAATTCATTTAAATTAGGCCCACCTTAAGTCACATAAAGCGAGAGCAAATTTGAGAGCGGAACAGTGAGAGCGGCAAAATTATGTCATACATAGTGATAATTTGAGCGAGAGTGTGCTTAGAGCGTGAAAGCGATACCTGTTGAGAATGATTATATGAGTTAGGGCCCACCATCTTTGTGGAAGTCCAAATTTCAATAAAAATCAAATATATATAGATAGCTTTTTATATGTAAATATATATATAGGAATAAAACAATTAAAGATAAGAATGGAATTTGATACCTACTTCTATCTCTTCCAATCACTCTCTTTCCATCAGAGTATCAGACACGCTCCTCTTCTGATGTTCTCTCTTATCCCTATCTGTTTTCACAATTTTAGATCTATAAACACAAAAAAATCAATTTAGGCCCTGTTTACAATTTGTTATTTATATAAATAGGTTTTGAAGAAAAATATATTTGTTAATATTATTATTTTTTTATCGATTATATAAATTTACTTATATAATTATTGTTCATACAACCCAATTTTATAAATGTCAAAATGACCTTTTTTATTTTTTTATTTTTTTTATTTTTATAATTTTTTATAATTTTTTTTCCTTTGCGGCATGAAGAAAACAAAGAGCTAAGAAGTAAAACAAATATCATTCTCTATGGCTTTAGATAACCAAGAGGACCATACATTCCATTAAACATCAGTGTTTTTTTATGAGCACCCCATTTGCTAAGGTTGTGAGCAACCTTGTTAGAGTATCTAGGAGTCCAATGAAGAGAGAGAAATTAAAGAGAGTTAGGTGTTTATATACATTTATAAAGATGTAATGAACTTCAAGTCTGTAAAGATGGGTTATGAAGGAACTCTAATCAACAGTGACAAAACTCCATATATAAGCTTCAAATATGTATATATATATATTGTGAGTTATATGTATAGATACATCATACACTATATATTAGTGGCAATGGTTCCAATGGAAGTGGGTTAAAGAATGAGGCAAAATGCTAAACAGTAAATATAGATATAAACTGTCTAGATGGGTCAAACAGTGAAATTATCTTTATATATCAAGCTAAAGAACAAGAATAAATCCAAAATTTCATTCTTGCATTCTTTTGGTCGGTCTTCATAATGGATATCATGAAATATTACTTAAGTAATGAGTACCTTCTGAAGGAAAATTTTTTTTTATTGGAGTAGCAATTTGTTACCTGAAAGCCATTATAAGTAAGAAATAATTGAGCACTTCATAGAAACTTTTATTATTATTTTGAAAATGGTGTTGAATTTTTTAAAAACAGTTTAAGGTTAACAAACATGTTTTTTGTTTATTGGTTTTAAAATAAGACAAACATTTTTACATTATCAAACAATGTATCTATTTATCGATAAATAAAAGCTACACATAAACACTCATTCTATTTAAGCTTAAATGATAAATAATAAACAAAAATGGTTACCAAACGGGGCCTTATATACATCTATGTGAGTATATGCTTCAATTTTTTCGATCGTTCTCTCCCCTTTCCTTTATCTTCACACAGATTTATAAATACATACACACACACACACACACACATATATATATATATATGATATGCACGACACGCTGTTTGGCTTCCTCTTTAACTTCTTCCTTTTTGGCCCTCTTCATCTTCTTCAGCTTCCTCGATTTGTGTCAGGTTACATCGGATATATTAAAAAATGTAGGACACGTTTTGTGCATGTCAGATAAGTGTCGAAGCCTTCGACAAATGTATCCGTATCGGACACGTGTCTGTCCACCTCTTCAGCTGTGCTTCATAGGTTTAATGCAAAGACAAGAACCAACTCATCTTGTAGTTTTCTAGTTTTGAACTTTGAATAACATTATGGCTAACCCAATGCACAAAATTTTAGTTTTGTGGAGTTTGAAGAAGGTTAGACATATATAATTATACTTTTGCATGGGAGAGACTATTTCCTTATTTTGAATCCATAACCTCTATATTAGAATTAAAAACGAGATACTACCTAATATGATTTATTTTGGTTAAAGAAAAACAAAGAACACGTGTATATTTAATTTTTAACTTTGTCCATATTGTAAAGCCAAGATTTTTAAACCTAACCGAAGGGCCGAGAATATCAGTGGAGACAATTTGGCCTAACCCACACCTAAGTGGATTTTATCTCAGCCCATCGTTCCAATTGAAAGGTAAGATTAAGCCCAATGAATGGGTGGGCCAAAAGAGATAGAAGAATTATAGAAGAACTCGAGCCAAGAGGAGGGAAAAAGCCCACTAACTTCTAACTGGATAAAGGAGATTAGGGTAACAATAGAAGATATAAATAAAAGAAAAAAGGAGAAGGAGGCAAGTGTTTTTGGAGTGTGAGAAAAACTTTCCAAGAATAGAAGAGGGTATCTCTTGCAATTTCATTTGGCGTCGTCTGTGGGAAGAGAAGGAAAGATCAAACAATTTCCACACTAAAGTATGACTCAGCTCTAAGAGGGAACCATGATCGGAGAGGGAAGCTCATATCCTTAAATCGAGAACGAGCAAACGAGGCATGACAGTTGATGCAACTCATCGAGACCCTACAACGGGAAAATACTGAGCTTCGATTGAGGATGGCAACATCTGTGGGAAGAGAAGGGAAGATCGAACGATTTCCACACTGAAGTATGATTCAGCTCTGATCGGGAACCATGACTAAAGAGGGAAGCTCGCATCCTCAGATTGAGAACAAACGAACCAGGCATGACGAACTGATGCAAGTCATGAAGAGCGTATGGCAGGAAAACACTGAGCTCCGATCGAGGATGGAATGAAGAGACGCGCCTCCCCTCCCTCATCCACCAGTAGAGGCTGAAAGAGTGGAAGAGTGTAACGACCCACTCCACCACATGGTATGATATTGTCCGCTTTGGGCCTGAGCCTGCACGGTTTTGCTCTTGGGCTTCACCCAAAAAGGCCTCATACCAATTAGAGATGACACACTTACATATAATCACTTCACCTTTCCTCTACCCAGGCGATGTGGGACTGTGCACTCGTAGCTCGCCAGTGTGGTAGCCTGATAGTGTCTTTCGCACCTGCCCACGGCACACCCGCCCACAGGGTCATCAGAAAGAGGTGGATGTCAACCAACAGGTCAACCAAATGGGTTCTGTCCATACAGATCTATGACACAATAGGGCAGGGCCATAGGACAAGGTGGAATGTGTCAAGGTTTACCCTCCAACAGTTAAGGAATCGACTGTAGATCAGACATTTGATGAAATTTACCAGTCAGATCTAAGTATTTATGCTCAAAGGGCCACCGAAAAGTAACAATGGGACTGAAACGCTCTCTCAATGGCCAATAAAGCTACTTGGACATCAGCTCGAACGGTAGCATCGCCCTGTACAGAAGAGATCCTCTAGCCTCTAAAGCTAAAGAAGTTTAATATGCCGATGTTCACACCGTTCAATGGAACAAAAGATCCCACCGAGCAAGTGTATCACGTCCAATTGAAAATGGCCGTGGACACTGAGGAGGGTGCCTTAATGTGCAAAGTCTTCCCAACAAGCCATGTTGGATCGGTGCTCAGCTAGTTCAAACACCTACCAAAAGGGTCAGTGTAAAGTTTTCGAAGGCTCTGTGACTTGTTCATAGGCCAGAACTACAGTAATAGACGGATCGAGAATGACATATCCTGCTTGTTCATAATGCGGCAGCTAGAAGGTGAACGACTCCAGGATTTCCTCACCAGCTTTAACTTAGAAATGAGCATGGTGGTTGATTGCAATCCATCTTCAAAAGTATAGGCATTCAAGCTGGTGACGATTAGAGGACTTAGTTTGACACATCTATGGCAAAAAAAGTCACGAAAGACTATGGAAGGGCTCAATTTGTGACGGCCCTGGTTTTTCAAGCCAGTGCGTCCTGTGATGAACTGAAGATTGATCCCATAACGGATCCAGATGCGGAAGCAAAAAATAAAACAACGGTCTCCTAAGGCACAATACGTCTCTAAGACACTTTGATGACCTTCCACGAGGTCGTGAAACTTAATAAGAACTGACACGGAAACAAAAGATCAAAAATATGACAAATAAGTCCCCAGGGGCGAAATAGTCATTTTACAACAATATGGATTCGCATGCTACCGAGCACACCACTGGAAAGACAATGAAAAACTAATCATAATGGACTCAAGAATTGCATGATTCGGAGTACGGACGAAGGAGAAAAGGCAAAACAAAGAAAAATGGATAAATAAAGCAAAAAGGGTAAACTGGTAATTATTCAGAAATATCCTGTAACGACCCGGTCATTTACCTTCCTTTCCTTTTTCTTAAAATTTTACGAATGAATTTTTTTCGTTTAATTTTCTTTTCTGAGCTCTGTTTCGTGTCGCTTAGTGTCATCTCGAGTGCTCGGAATTGGTTTCTGAGACTCTTTCATGTGAATTGACAACTTCCTTTGAGGACCGAGTCATTTTTGCATTTTTCATTTTTTGGACACTATGCGCTATTTCGTCTTTTCCCTATTCTGTCATTTTTCCTATTTCCTCTTATCTTTGTTTGTCAGTGTTTGGCACAACCTCACTTTTCATGCTCGGAGTTAGTTTTTGATTTCACGTGTCTTCATCTTGAGTGGTTTCCTCGAAATACGTATCTTCACTTTTGCAAGAAAGTACTCTGGTTGCTCTCGGTATCCATAGGGGCATGGATGTACAATTCTTTAGAATCTTTTTCATTTCTTGGGGTGTTTTTCATAAATATCTTTTGAAGATATTTTATTTCAGGGGTATCTAAGAAAATATCTTTTGGAAGATATTTTCATTCTGGGGCCGTTTCATAGTTAACCCTTTTTGTAGGGTTCATTGTGCAATTAACGAAAGTTATTGCAAAATACCTCGTCTGGAGCTTGTATCCTCGTACGGGATTCATTTTCACATTTCGTCGAGTCATGGACTCTTAGAATTCTGTTCTGATCGTTTTTCTTCAGTTTCAGAGTTTCTGGACCCAGTTGCCGTCGAACTTGTTCAGGGCATCACTTTCTGCTCAGGACTCAGTTTTTGATGCTGTTTCTTCCGTTGTTCATACTTTCTTATTTTAAATCTTTTTTGTTCACGGAGTTTTTCCATTTGAGCACGTTTGCTCAAAATTCACTTTTCCGGACCTGGCGGGGTCCTTTCGGGGCACTTTTTGAGATTTCTATAAATAGGTTGCCCTAATTTTTAAAATCAGATTTTCGGACCTTCTTCCTCCTCTTGGCTGGCAGCCATGGGAGCCCAAGGGGCTGCCTTCACTCTTTCTTCTCCTCCACTTGATTTCATTGGTAGAAATCCTTCGGCCTTAGCATTTGTTGTTCGCCTCGTCGTGCTTTACCATTACCCTTTATTAGAAACCATTTCTGACCAAATTTCGAGTTCAGGATTGAGGTCAAGTTTGGATTCTCATGGGGCTTCTTAGGGATTCATATAGATGTGTTGTCCCCGACAAAACCTAGGAGTTTCGTCGGATTCAGAACCGTTTCAATTCTGTGGGGATTTGGGATTTTCATCTCAAATTGAGGTAGGAGGTGTTATAGGTTTAATTCTTGTTATATAACAAGCTATTGATGCTTATACAACTTGATTGCATGCTTAAATATGAAATCTAGAGATTTTATTATTTAATTTTCTTATATTGGATTTGATTTTCCCAGTTGCTTATGACTTGTTTTAAACATATAGCATGGTAATATAATACTCTATAATTTGGTCATTGACATATATTAAATTAAGGGAATTTGAACAAGTAATAAAGATTTTATTTAATATTTATCTTGAATAAAATATTAAATCATGTGGCCTTAACTAGCTCAAAATCAATATGTGTTAGCATATTAAATTAGGCCTTAACATGCTCTCCAACATAGTTGAATTTGAAATTAATTGGAGGTGTTTTGAAAATTAGTAATTTTTAATTAATTTGATTAATTAATTTGCCCCGAGTGCACTATTCACTCCATTTGAATTCCGACTTGATATTCTTGATCTACATGCCATATAGCTTCACATATATTTGATTTAGAATATTCGGTGAAGTTTTGAAACCTTTCATCTAATTAATTTCCTTGTTTAAGATTTAATCCTCATGGTGATATACAACTTGGAATTGAATTGTGGCATACTAGAAAATTAAGCTTTGGTGTGGTTGTTCACATATATTAAATTGGGATTAATTGCATGAGAATTGCAACCTTTATTTTATATTTAACTTTAGTGAAAGTTTAATTTACATAGGTGTAACTTGCATGAAATATGCTTGTAATGTGATATGACATTAGTCCTTGGCATGTTTTCTAAGATATGTTAAATTGAGAGCATTTGGTTAAGTTTGAAAATCTAAAGATTTTAATTAAAAGAATTAATTAAAATCTATTTTGTGGTCCCATTTGCTTAATTAAGATTTTAGCTTGATATTTGTATTGGCCATGACTTGTTTACTAGTATATATTAATTGTGGACCATTTGAAGTTGCTTTAGAACCTTGGTAATTAAATTATCATGATTTAATTAGAGTTCTACTTTGTTGTTCCAATAACCTAATTGAGTTTTAGAATGGATATAGGTGATGACCATGCCATGTTCTTTAATATGTATTAATTTGAGGTTATTTGGAATTGAATTAGAATCTAGGGATTTTAATTATTTTTATTTAATTAAATTCTATCGAATTGAGCCATGGATTTAATTGTGTTTGAAAGCTGTTTCTATATCAAAATCCTGGACATGGACTTGTTGTATATTCATTTGGTTATGTTTTGAGCATTGGATAACATAGTTGCTATGTTTATACTCATGAGAATATGTTTTCCTTATTGAATATATTGTTGCCTTGTGTAATGATTTGCACATTTCGTATTTAACATCATTCATGCATAGCGTGTAACGAATCGCACATTGAAGATTCGACATTCATCACATCATATTAGTTGTGGACTTAGAGCATGTATTGTATAAGTTTCCAAATTTGGCTGTGCTTGGTAGATAGTTGATTATCTTGTATATTCCTGTTGATATATGCGTTGTTGCACAACTTGTTGATTTTTGAAACTTGGGGATGTCGTTGTTTGACTATGGTTAGGACGTGGTTCTAGTACGGGGAATAGTCCCTCTATATAGTCTAGTGCGCACATAGGGAGGTTACCCATGGGCTAGTAATCCTAAAGTAACTATGTTGTCGGTCTGATCCGGCGTGACGTCCGAGTATCCACTTTGTTTGATTTCACATTTCATTTTCAAGTTGATAACTAGATGATGTTGTAACTTGTTGTTTCTTATTTGTCGTTCCATTTTAAGTTATAGGATGTTAACTTTGCGAAATTCTGCTTTACGTGTTTTGACGTTCTAATAAAGCTTATGATTGATCCTATTGATTCATTTATAACATAGACACTAGGTGGCATGACCCACTTCTGTTGTTTTCGTGCTTTAGATTCCAAGCTGATAGCTTTAAGAAATTGTATTTTGTTACCTTGTATAATATGCTTTTATGTGGTTAGACTGTATTGAAGTTGTAATTTGCGTTTTGATTGTTCGGCATGGCCTAGGTTGATTCCTTAGACTTATTTAGAACATAGACGTTAGGTGACATGATCACTTTAGTTGTTTCTGTATTCGAGATTGTAAGTTAATACCTTTAAGAACCTATATCTTGTTGCTTTATATAACGTGCTTCGATATTGTTTAAATGGCATAGATGATGTGATTTATGCTAGAAACACTCTAAGATAGCTTAGGATGCTCCCTGAGTCTCATTTCGATATAGACGTTAGGTGGCATGAACCCCTTTAACATGTTTCACCTTAAGGTGATAAATTTGTAAAATGCTAGGTCGATGCATGCTCATCTCCTACGAGTAGCTTTATGTTACTCACCCCTACGATACTGGGGCATATTTCAGGTACAAAGACTTGGTTCGTGAAGCCTAGCATTTCTTGGATGTCGTGTAGCTTTCAAGTTTCCATTTCATGCAAATGTTATCATGAAATGTCATTTTGTAAACTTATATGTCAAAATATGTATATTTGATTCCATGTATGTAATGTGTACTTAAGTACACTCCTTTCAATGTATTTGATATGTATGCGATGAGGCCGGAGGCCAATGACATGTATATTGTATTCTATGCAACTTTTTAACTTTATGAAATGTTATGAAAACCTTGAAAAATCGCATATCAATGCTTCTCCATGGTTACATCGGGTGTGGGAATTATATTCTCATTCTTTCATAGGGTCTTATTAATCTTGTATGAAGTGTGGCCAAGGGCCAAATGGTCATTTGACTCCATTTTACATTTTTGGATTCCGAGTTTTCATTCCAAGTTCCATTTTTGCCTTTTTGCCCGTTGGGGGGTCGGATTTTGCATCGGTGGTATTTTTAAGTTGTGGACCATTGTAGCACGTCCAAATTGGTAAGTTACATTTGCGTGCATGGTCGTTTCCAGGCAAAACCTTATCGTTTGTGTTTTGAGCTTCCTATGAACTCATTTTGATGTTTTGTTGCATAATTCGATTTTAGGGCACTTTGGGGTTTTCCTTCGGGAAATAAATTCTGTTCTTGACATAGTCACTTAGAAAATGTGATTTTAGGGGGGGTTTCTTCTTTGTGTTTTTCCAGAAAATGTCGTCTTGGTACCGGAAATCCCGTGCAAAGTTCGGTTTTTCTGCTATGCTATAGCAGCTTTTTTTATAACTTCTTGCCCTTTCCTGATCTAGGGGCATTATGGATACTTCATAGTGTTTCTTTTTCGTTTTCGTCTGTAATCCGGGTAGAAAACGTGATTTTAGGGGGGGGTTTCTTCTTCGTGTTTTTACAAAAAAAATCATCTTAATGTCGAAAACAACTCGCAGATCTGGAAAATCTGGTCGTTCCAGGTTTTTTCCGGAAAAGGTGCTGATCTAAGGGGCATTTCGGGTATTTCACTTGTAAAATAAAATCTTCTCTTGAAATGGTCATGTAAAAAATATGATTTTGGGGGGGAGGGGGGGGGGGTTGTTCATAACTTTTGGCCAAAAAATGTCATTTAAGCCCTCAAAATCCCATTTGAATTCGGAAAATGTGCGCAGGCCCTGCTCATACTTGCAGCATAGAAAGCTTGCACTAATTGCCATTTTGGAATCAAATGATGCGGACATTTTCTAAGAAGATCTTGTAGCCTTTCCCAAGTCTCGTAGAGTTGTTCTCCATCCGTTTGAGAAAAGCTAAAGAATGGAACGCCTCATTTGGTTGGTTTTACTCACCGGATAATACTTCTTAAGGAATTCTTGCTGTAATTAAGCCCAAGAAGTGATGGAATTTGGAGTGAGTGAGTTCAACTAATATTTTGCCCTATCTTTTAAAGAAAATGGGAAAAGATGCAGATGGAGTACATTCTCAGGGAAACCTCTCAACCGGATGGTCGAACAGATTTCAAGGAATTCATCAAGATGCTTATACGGATCTTCATTATCAAGGCCATGGAAAGATGGAAGCATTTGAATGGTACTTGATTTGATCTCATATTGAGCCGTATCGATGTTTGACATCACTATGCATGAAGGTGAAGCATAGGTAGTAGGGATGAAATGGTCCCTGAGAGTCATTGGCTCTATATTTGGAATTTCGGCCCTATCATTATTAATTCCCTCATTTTTGACATCTCCTACATTTTTAGCCATTGTGTTAAATTCAGTTTCAAGTTCTGTTATGCTAGAAGATTCCCTAAGGTTTCATTTAAGAGTTCTTTCAAGTGAATTTATGTCAACTGGCGAGTCAAGAGTTGGTAGGGAGAGTGATCTAAGGCCAAACATCAACAATACATAATGCTATCAACGCAACTATTCATCATTCACAACTCCACATACGATGTTCCCATTCTTCTCAATTATCAAGACAGGATTTAAATGGCCACGACAAGGACCGATGCTTGTACATGAAATTTAAACAAGATAATAGCCTCAACAAGGGCTTCAAAACTAAATTATCACTAAATTTGACACACGCACAATATTCACAATGTCGAAACTAGAAGGTCAAGAGACTTACCTGGGGTCCTCTAGACTTACAAATTAGCTAGCTTTCCCTTGGCGAGCTTCGAGTCCCTAGAATCTCACTTACAACACAAGATGGTCAAACTACACAAGAAATATTCACAATTCATGATATTAACAATCAAACTAAAATTAACCCTAAAACTTCGGTTGCTAAACCGTTTGCAGTCCCCCGCAACGGTGCCAAAAATTGAACGGTTGAGAATTCAATCTATAATAAATCAACCTTCGCAATAGCACAAATCATTGTAAAATAGGGCTATTGGTCGGATAAGTCGAACCACTGGGACTGCGCTAATCTATGGTAACCTAAGTGTCTAGAGTCTTTTTAGAATGATACGGGGTGTTCATAGAGGATTTGTTGGTTGTCACTTAAGCTATGCAATTAAGGTGCATAAATTAAAAGCTTGCAAGAATTTAAAGGAGATGAAATACAAGTAAAGAGGACTAGGGAAGTGAATCCGCCTCCATCCCTATACACATGTTAGATTAGAGCTAAATTGGGGAAAAAACCATATATGATGGTCAAGAAATATATAGCAACACATAGTTGCCATATAATCAACAAGATGCACATTAAATCTCAAGCAAGCATGATCCATCAAAGGTGAACATGTTTAGATTACCTAACTAAGCTGTAGCTTAACCACATTTACTTGAATGAAAGACTATCAAGCCCTAGATAAAATGATGAAGCACATGAAGGTAAGAAATAAGCATAAACCATCAAAGGCATCACCTAAGCAATAATCTATCAAAGTTCTCCAACTCCATGCCATTAAAACTATTCCATGATCTCACTACCATTGTCACCATGAGAGTGCAAGCAATATGATTAAAGGAATAAACAATCTAAAATAGATAATTGACTCAACATTAATCATTTAAATACATGAAGATCCATTACAAGAGGCAAAATGCTCTAGACCATGAAAAGACCAAAGATTATACATTGCAATCCCCAAAATAGAACTATACTAAGACATGCTTACAAGGGAGGGGCTTCATCACTTCCCTAGATGGAGGTTTAATTACCCATGGGAGCCTTAGAAGAAGGAAGAAGCTTGGTCTCCATCCCCATTTTCGAGCTCCTTTGTTGTGGCTTCTAGAACTCTATCTTTTCCTCCTCCTTCCCTCTCTAGAAATCTTGCAAGATGAGATATATGTCATCTATCATAAGATATCCTCCTATATACACTCAAAACCTACTCCCCATGCTGAAAATCTTGACCTTCCCCCTCTGGTTCATTCTCCACCACATAAAATGAAGATAAGGGAACAAAAGTGCTGAAAAAGAGGGGCAGGTGAACTGCCTGCAGAGGGTCGGCAGGCGCCCGCGAGGCGCCGGCGGGCGCCCGCGGAAGCTGCAGTTCGCGAGGATGTCTCTGGAGTGTTTGGTGGGCACCTGCGGTGGCGCGGCGGGCGCCCACGGGAGGGCTCGGGGGCTCCTGCGGCTGCTGTGCAAGGTGTTGTGAAAGAGGCCAGAGAGTTTGGGGTTGGCAGGCGCATCGCGGGAGCTCCGCGGGCGCCCGCGGAGGCTGCAGCTTCACTTTAACTCTAAATTTTCTGCAGTCTTCTTCGGGCTGGAGTGAAAACACACGCCCCTTATGAAACACTCAGCCATGTTGCCACAAAAACGGTAATAGAAGAGGCTTAATAAAAAAGGTGATTCCCCGACACGGCGCTTGCAATTCAACACAAATGATGTCAAAACCGTTTCTTTGATCACTCTCAGGCACAAAACCTGAAATCCGAAAGAAAATACACAATTGAATTAAAACTTCACATTATCCTCTAATAATGGACTTAATTAATGCAAGAAGTGGTGCTTGATTATGCAATATTCGGCGCTTATCATATAACGGGAATTTGACTCTTAGGATTGGGTACCGGTTCCGTGTCTATGACAACGAAATCAACTGGGAAGAAGAATTTGTCAATCCTTATCAAAACATCCTCAATTATACCCCTAGGCTTCTTAATGGATTGGTCGGCAAGTTACAAAACTACCGACTTCGGTTTCAATTCACCTAAGCCTAATTTGGCATAAACCAAGTATGGAAGAAGATTAACACTTGCTCCTAAGTCAAGAAGCGCCCGATTAATGATATGATCACCAATAATGCATGATGTAGTGGGTGAACTGGGGTCCTTAAACTTTAGAAGAGCGTTATGTTGCAAAATTGAGCTTACTTGCTCGGTCAAAACCACTTTTCTTGGTGCTTGGCTCTTGTTCTTCCGCTTTTGGGTGCACAAGTCTTTCAAGAATTTGGCATAAGCCGAAATTTGCTTGATTGTATCCAATAGTGGAAGATTAACTTTCACTTGCCTAAACATTTCCATGATTTCATTGGTTTTTGCCTTTTGCTTGTCTTTTGAAATTGATCCTTTTAAGGCATCCGGAAATGGAACCTTTGGTTCAAACACTTTTTTAAAATTTTCTTTTGAACTCTCTTCAACAAAAAAAGTTTTCAAATCATTTTTCAATAAAACCTTTTCAACATCCTTTTTCAAAACTTCTTTTTCAAACACATCTTTTAAGACTTTCTCATCTACAAGGTCATGTGTATGCAATGAAGGAGGAATGGGATGTGAAACGGGACGGGTGACAACTTGAGGTTGCACCAGTTCACTCTCTTCATTAGACACTCCAACTCGATTGTTCACAATCCTACCACTCCGCAAGGTAGTCACTGCATTAACATGTTCAATGGCATGGCCTTCCGACAAGGAATGGGTTTCCACAACACATTGTTGCTTAGGTGGGGCGTTTATAGGATTCTTTCCCTTCTCTTTTGCATTGAGAGTGCTTGCTATTTGCCCTACTTGGGTTTCTATCTTTGCAATAGATTGAGAGTGAGAATGAAGCAATTGTGTGTTAGCCTTTAAAGTGCCCAAAGCATTCAAAACATTCTCTTCAAAGGCGGGACTTCTAGTATTACCTTGGGAATAGGATTGGTTGGGAAAATGAGAATTAGCAAATTGATTCCCTTGTGATTGATAGGGTCTATAACCTTGGGATCCTTGGTTTTGAAGTGGAGGTGGAATGTACTTCCCTTAAAAACCGCCTTGGGAAGGGTTTGAGCCCTCTCCTTGGTTTTTCCAAGAGAAATTCGGATGATTCCTCCAACTTGGATTATAATGAGTACCATAAGGATTGTTCCCTTGGTTCACAAAAGCCGCATTGACTTGTTTATTAGGTTCACTTTGCACTTGTCCGCGAGGATAATGAGAAGTAGAATGAAGAACACTAGAAGAAGTCATACATGTTTCATTTGATGCACGATAAGAATGGTTAGGGAAGGAAGATACTTGGTTTGCCGAGTTTTAGTTAATCAAAAATTAATCAAACCTTTGAGACAAAGACTTCATTTCGGCGGCTATTTCATTTGAATGTTCGACTTGATGTAAGCCAACCCTCTTCCTACCTTGTGAATTTCTACCATTCTTGGATGATAGTGTTCTATGCAAAGAATTTTCACTCATACTTTCATAGAGATGCCACATGTCATCCTCATGCCTATCAATGTAAGAGCCACCCATGGAAGCATCAACTGTACCCTTATAGTTGTCCGATAAGCTCTCAAAGAAGTATTGAACTAATTGCCATTTGGGCATGTCATGATGTGGACACTTCCTAAGCAATTCATTGAAGCGTTCCCATGCCTCATGAAACGTTTCTCCATCCCCATATGAAAATTCTCAAATTGAGGTCCTTATGGCATTGGTCTTAGAAACCGGATAGTACTTCTTCAAGAACTCTTGTTGCATTTCTGCCCAAGAAGTGATTGAAAAAGGCCTAAGATTGTTAAACCAATACTTTGCCTTGTCTTTTAAGGTGAATGGAAGAAGTTTGTGTCTTAAAACCTCTTCCGGCATGTCCGTATATTTTACGGTGGAACATACTTCAAGAAACTCATCCAAATGCTTGTAGGGTTCTTCACTTGGAAGTCCATGATAGTGAGGAAGCATTTGAATGGTTGTGGCTTAATTTCATAATGATGTGCTCTAAATGGAGGCAATTGGATGCATGTAGGTGCATTGTATTCATTAGGCACATAGTGATCTCTTAAAGCAAGAGGTGGATTAGCTACTTGAGGTGCAACATGAGCACCTTGGTTTTGAATTCCTTGATTGTTGACGTAAGGTTGTAGAGCATACATTGGCCTTGGCATTCCATATGGAACTTGGCCTTGTTGTTGTGGTGGTTGGTGAATGAATGGCCTATGCATGCCTAATGGTACTTGTATGTTCTCATTGTGCACATTGGGATGAAGGATACCTTGTTGGTCTATGTGACTAATGTCCTCAACATGATTATCATTATGGTCATCCATTGAAAGATTGGCTCTATTTGAACTTCCTCTTCCCCTAGGATTTCTAACGATGGATTCAAGATGCAAATCAAGAGGGAAAGAGTTGGTCTCAATGAACGATGCCCATGCATGGACAATACAAAACACAACAAACACAAAGAATGACAAACACTATACCTTAACAACAATGCAATTAGACTTCTTCCACAAACATTAAATTCATACTCCCATACTTTAACTCAATGATGCAAAACAATAAAAAATAAGCCTCTACGCGGGCCGATGATTTAACTAAGGGATTGAGTAAAGAAAATCTCACAAAGGTCCTTTAGCACTTCAACTCCAAATTTTAAAGCTTAGCTTAGCAAATTTTTTTTTAAGTTTTTAGCATTTTTCCTTTCTTTGCTTGCTTGAATTGAATGCTCAATGGCTCCTTTGCTTGCTTTTTCTCCAACAATGCACCTTGTTAAATAAGAACAACACAATAAGTAACCAAAAAGAAAAATAAAAATGAAATAAAATCACGATCAAAAGAGTACTAATCCTAATCAATTCCATAAATCCAACGTTGCCAAATCTAATCAACAAGTCCCCGGCAACGGCGCCAAAATCTGACGACGGCCGTTCCTTATACGCCAAATTGATGTATAGTGAATGTGCGGTTCAAGAAAAGCCTTTTTAGGTCAAGTTTAAATTTATAAAAATCACTACCAACACTACTACTAACGTAGCAAGAGTGAGTAAAGATCGTCCTAAGGGACTGTGAGGATCGAGCAATGTCTTGGAATCACAATTAGGGCTAGTAGGTCGAGTGATCAAACAATTGGTTGATTGGTTGATTAAAGAGAAACTAAATTAAACTAAGTAATAGCAAAAATGTGCAATTAAGAGTAAGTGAGAGAGAGAGAAAGAGATCTTAGGGTTTAGAGATCACTACCAAGCAATGCATTTCTATATCATTGACAAGTGATTAATGAGGGAAAATAGTGGGTTGCAATATTGGTGTGTGTGTATTTGGTTGATTCAATAAGCAAGGATGACTAGTTAAGCATGTATTGTCAAAACATCATATGAAAGGCACAATATATTCAAGCTATGAAGCATATATTGTCTAAACAACATGTGAAAGGCACAATAAATCAAAACAAGTCATTAATCCTTTTATTAAGCTCACAATCTAAATACAACACAAGGATAGAGACATATGCTAATTGCATTCAAAAGCTTGGATCATCAAACAACAAGCACAGATTGTCCTCCTATTTAACACTACGCTACAACTACACTACATCTATACTACTAGCATGAAAATAAACTAGGGGAGAGGCACAATCCATCAAGAGATAAGCATGAACCATCAAGAGAATCACAAAAGCATTCTTTTAAGCACAATGTTTTGACAATCTCTAAATTTATAGCATCAATACACATAGACATGCATCAATAATACAAAATCTAGAGATAAGCACATGATCATCTATTCTAGCATGCATAGACATATGGATAGAATGAAATGACCAATTGGAAGCATTAAACCACATAAATCATTAAATAAACAAGATCTATTTATAACACTAATCCCTCAATAATACACAAGATTAAGATATAGAAAGCATGCTTGGGGCTAACTCTAGCCCCAAGAGGATGTCTAGCCACTCATGGTGATGATGCTCCAACCCTCAAGGGCTAACTCCATAGTTGAAATATGCTCCTTGTTGATGAAGAGTCTCCAATGGTGTCTCTAGCCTTTTCCTCCTCTAAGCTTCCTCTCCAAGAGATGATATGAAAGTAATGTTGGCTCCCCTTGAAAAAGCAATCCTTATCCTTATATAGGTAGGTCAAAATGACACCCAAAATGAGTTGGGGTCATGCACACAATATTCCCTAATGATTGGATAAAGGACAATTTCAATGAGATGGAATTTTAACTTTTTCGCACTGGAGGAAGTTCGATCGATCGAAAGTAAGTGAGATCGATCAAACTTAGGCTGGATCGATCCATCTGGCTAAGCTTTTTGGAAAAAAACAAATCCGAGATATTTATGGGAGATATTTATGGAAAATGGACAAAAGTGGTTAGTGGGTGCTACAGCTATGGATAGGATCAATCATTTAAAAAAGGACAAAAGAGTTCAATCGATCGAAGGATGGTGTTGGATCGATCAAACTTTTGGAACTTTATGCTTTTGGGTCAAGGCTTGGATCTATCTTGAAGTGCTGAGATCGATCATTGTTCGATCGATCGAACCTCGAACTTGGATCAATCGAACTTTGCTGCTTGCCATCTTTGGCTTCATTTGCTTCCTTCTTTCTCCACTTTGCTCTTTCCTTTGATTAATCCCAGAATTGCTTCAATTAAGCTCTTATTTGGCTGAGTTAGCTTATTTTTGGGATAAGTGCCTGAAAATGAAAATAATATGAAATCAATCTAAAATGGTAAAGTAAGATAGATAAAGGTACTAGAATGCCTAAGCTTAAGGGGTTTAAATACGCACTTTTCAGTGCTCATCAGCGGTTGCCAAAAAAGGACGGCCAAGGATAATGGGAATTTGGCTCTCGGGATTAGGGACCGGTTCCGTGTCTATGACAACGAAATCAACGGGAAAGAAGAATTTCTCAATCTTAATTAAAACATCCTCGATTATACCCAATGGATCGGTCGGCAAGTTGCAAAACTACCGACGTCGGTTTCAATTCACTTAGGCCCAATTTGACATAAACCGAGTATGGAAGAAGGTTAACACTTGCTCCTAAGTCAAGAAGTGCCCGATTAATGATATGATCACCAATAATGCATGATGTAGTGGGTGAACCGGGGTCCATAAACTTTGGAAGAGTGTTATGTTGCAAAATTGAGCTTACTTGCTCGGTCAAAATCACTTTTCTTGGTGCTTGGCTTTTGTTCTTCCGCTTTTGGGTGCACAAGTCTTTTAAGAATTTGGCATAAGCCGAAATTTTCTTGATTGCATTCAATAGTGGAAAATTAACTTTCACTTGCCTAAACATTTCCATAATTTCATTGATTTTTTCCTTTTGCTTATCTTTTGAAATGGATCCTTTTAAGGCATCCAGAAATGGAATTTTTGGTTCAAACACTTTTTCAGAATTTTCTTTTGAACTCTCTTCAACACAAGAAGTTTTTAAATCACTTTGTTTCAAATCATTTTTCAAAACTTCTTTTTCAAGCACATTTTTCAAAACTTTCTCATTCACAAGATCATGTATATGCAATAAAGGAGGAATGGGATGTGAAACGGGACATGTGAGAACTTGAGGTTGCACCGGTTCACTCTCTTCATTGGACATTCCAACTTGATTGTCCATAATCCTACCACTCCGCAAGGTAGTCACCGCATTAACATGTTCAATGGTGTGGCCTTCCGATGAGGAATGGGTTTCCACAACACATTGTTGCTTAGGTGGGGCATTAATAGGCATCTTTCCCTTCTCTCTTGCATTGAGAGTGCTTGCTATTTGCCCTACTTGGGTTTTTAGCTTCGCAATAGATTGAGAGTGAGAATGAAGCAATTGTGTGTTAGCCTCTAAAGTGCCCAAAGCATTCAAAACTTTTTCTTCGAAGACGGGACTTCTAGTATTTCCTTGGGAATAAGATTGGTTGGGAAAATGAGAATTAGTAAATTGATTCACTTGTGATTGATAAAGTCTATAACCTTGGGATCCTTGGTTTTGAAGTGGAGGTGGAATGTACTTCCCGTGAA
The DNA here is from genome assembly GCF_030987335.1 of Cornus florida. Lineage (NCBI taxonomy): Eukaryota > Viridiplantae > Streptophyta > Magnoliopsida > Cornales > Cornaceae > Cornus > Cornus florida. Next base: position 49,768,326 of record NW_026775574.1, on the reverse strand, counting down.
AACCACCTTGGGAAGGGTTTGAGCCCTCTCCTTGGTTTTTCCAAGAGAAATTCGGATGATTCCTCCAACTTGGATTATAGTGAGTGCCATAAGGATTGTTCCTTTGGTTCACAAAAGCCGCATTGACTTGTTCATTAGGTTCATTTTGCACTTATCCGTGAGGACAATGAGAAGTAGAATGAAGAACACTACAATAAGTCATACATGTTTCATTTAATGCACGATGAGAATGGTTAGGGAAAGAAGATACTTGGTTCGCCGAGTTTTGGTTAATAAAAAATTGATCAAACCTTTGAGCTAAAGACTTCATTTCGGCGGCTATTTCATTTGAATGGTCGACTTGATGTAAGCCAACACTCTTCCTATCTTATGAATTTCTACCATTCTTGGATGATAGCGTTCTATACAAAGAATTTTCACTCATGCTCTCATAAAGACGCCACACGTCATCCTCATGCCTATTAATGTATGAGCCACCCATGGAAGCATCAACCACACCCTTATAGTTGTCCGATAAGCTCTCAAAGAAATATTGAACTAATTGCCATTTGGGCATGTCATGATGTGGACACTTCCTAAGCAATTCATTGAAGCATTCCCATACCTCATGAAACGTTTCTCCATCCCCATGTGAAAATTCTCGAATTGAGGTTCTCATGGCATTGGTCTTTGAAATCGGATAGTACTTCTTCAAGAACTCTTATTGCATTTTTGCCCAAGAAGTGATTGAAAAAGGCCTAAGATTGTTAAACCAATACTTTGCCTTGTCTTTTAAGGTGAATGGAAAAATTTTGAGTCTTAAAACCTCTTCCAGTATGTCCGTATATTTTACGGTGGAACGTACTTCAAGAAACTCACCCAAATGCTTGTAAGGTTCTTCACTTGGAAGTCCATGATAGTTAGGAAGCATTGGAATGGTTTGTGGATTAATTTCATAATGATGTGCTCTAAATGGAGGCAATTGAATGCATGTTGGTGCATTATACTCGTTAGGCACATAATGGTCTCTTAAAGCAAGAGGTGGATTAGCTACTTGAGGTGCAGCATGAAGACCTTGGTTTTGAATTCCTTGATTGATGATGGGAGGTTGTGGGGCATACATTGGCCTTGGCAATCCATATGGAACTTGGCCTTGTTGTTGTAGTGGTTGGTGAATGTATGGCCTAGGCATGCCTAATGGTACTTGTATGTTCTCATTGTGTACATTGGGATGAAGGATACCTTGTTGGTCTATGTGACCAAGGTCACATGATCATTATTATGGTCATCCATTAATAGATTGCTTTATTTTGAACTTCCTCTTCCCTTAGGATTTCTAACGATGGATTCAAGATACAAATCAAGAGGGACAAGAGTTGGTCTCAATGAACGACGTCCATGCATGCACAATACAAAACACAACAAATACAAAGATTGACAAACACTATGCCTTCACAACAATGCAATCAAACTTTTTCCACAAACGCTTAATTCATACTCCCATGCTTTAACAACAATGATGCAAGAACAAATAAAAATAAGCCTCCACGCGGGCCGACGATTTAACTATGGTATTGAGTAAAGAAAGTCTCACAAAGGTCCTTTAGCACTTTAACTCCAAATTTAAAGCTTAGCTTAGCAAATTTTTAGAATTTTTAGCTTTTTTCCTTGCTTGCTTAGCTTGAATGCTCTTTTGTTTGCTTCCTCTCCAACAATGCACCTAGTTAAGTAAGAACAACACAATAAGTAACCAAAAAGAAAAATAAAAAATAAAGTAAAGACACAATCAAAAGAGTACTAATTCCTAATTGATTCCACAAATCCGACGTTGCCAAATCAAATCAAATCAATCCTCGGCAACGACGCCAAAAACTATGGTGGTCGTCCTACCATAAGCTTAAGAGTGTGCATTAAGGCGAGGACCAAGAGTTTTACATTTATAGAAGCCACTACTACCTTCACTAAAAATATCGCTAGGGCGAGTAGGGATTGTGACAACCCTAGATTTTTCAACCCAGGGTGTCCTGTGATGAACCAAAAGAATGACCCAATAACGGATCCGAAATGAGGAAACGAAGGAAACTAAGTGGCCACTAGAGATGTACGTCATCCCTAAGGCATCAAAATGACTCCCCATGGCATGATCAAATTGAATTATATGCTATTGTGTGATGATGTGAACATACACGCAAGTGTAGAATGGTATTTTAAACATGCTACAATGGCCCATGGCCTTATTACAACTCATTTACAACATTGACATGTCAGACCTCCAAGTTAGAAAAATTACATTTCATAGACAAATCATGAACATATTAACACTTGCATGTGAACAAGAATGTTTCTAAAGAAGCTCAACCCAGCAAATCACCCAAAGCAATTGCAATCTCCAATCTTGTATCCTGTACCTGAAATATGCCCCAATATCGTAGGGGTGAGTAACATAAAGCTACTCATAGGAAATGAGCATGCATCGACCTACGTTTTATAAGTGTATATGATTTAATCATTGTGGTTCATTCCACCTAACGTCTGTGTCAAAGGTGAGACTCAGGGGGCATCCTAGCTACCTAAGATCATTTCTAGCATAAAACACATCCTTTATGCAATTTCAACAACACAAGAGCATGCTATACATAGCAACAAGATATAACATGCTTACACAAAGCAACTAGTTAGAAACATGCTTGCACAAAGCAACTAGATATAGATTCTCAAAGTTATCAACTTGAAATCTAAATGCTAAATCAACTAAATATAGCAATTTAGTATGGATATACTTAACAATATCAAATCGCCAATAGCCAAAACCACAGTCACAATATAAACATGATTGATAACTTGGAATTGAATGCGAAAACAAATAGTGGAAGACTTGGACATCACGTCTCGGCTAAACCAAGAACAAATTGGTTATTCCGGACATTAATCCGCTAGGAAGACCACCCTAGTGCACACTATCTCAATTGGGGGGAACTCATACTTCCCACACTAAAGCCGAACTTTAGCCATATCACAGTAACAATGTCCCAAAACTCCAAAATAATCAAATAAGTTCACAACTTATACGTAATTTATATAATACACTAAGTCACCTTCCATACATAAGTAGCTTGTATCCACACAACACATGCTCTAAATCCACAACTACTATAGGATGGCAATGTCGAATCTTCAAAGTGCGATTCGTTACATGCTATAACAATATAATCCAATATTGAAAATATAAACTCATAAATTCATTATAAGTCAAAAGTCATGCTTTAAACATACTATTAATGTCAAATACATGAGTTAATCAATAATACCATAGAAACGAAATTTAATCTATAAACTAATTAAATTCCCTAGGTTTCAAATCTCAATCAAATGGCTTCCAATTAATACATGAGAAACAATATAGCATGGTCATTACATACACCACATCAAAACTCGATTAGGCCATAAGAACAATAAAGTGAAATTTAATTAAATTATGATAATCAAATCCCTAACTTCTAAAATAGCATCAAATGGTTCCAAATTAACATATGCTAGAACATAAGTCATAGTTATCACAAATATCAAGTTAAACACTTAATTAGGCCAATAGAACCCTTAATTAGATTCTAATTAATCATTTTAACTAAAATCTCTAGATTTTCATACTTGTCCAAATACTCTCAAATTAAAGTATGTTAAACAACATGCCAAGACATAATTTAAAAGCATATCACAAGTCAATTTTATGCTAGGTACGGCCATGGGATTTAATCTTTCACAAAAGATAAATATTAAATAAAATATGCAATTCTTATTCAATTAATCCCAATTAAATATATGTTAACAAACATATTAAAACATGATTTTCTAGCATGCCACAATTCCGTTCTAAGTTATACACATCCTTGTGAATTAAATTTCATACAAAGAAATAATTAATACTAATTTTCTAGAATCGATACAAGGCATGCAATTAAGTTGTATAATCATGCTAAACACTTAATACAACACACACAAAAGCCTAGAACATCCCCTACCTCAATTGGAATGAAAATCCCAATTACCACCTAAGTGAAATCGCCCCAAATTTTTGGTCCGCAAGACAGATATTTTAGCTTGTTACCTTCAACTTGGGAAATTCATAAAAAATTCAATTCTAATCCAAATTGAATGAATCCAAAGCCCAATGAAAGCTTAAACACTGTAATTTGATAATATCAATTTAGTTTAACAAAATATTTTCCCAATTGAAACAGTTTTAACCCACTACTTTGAAACAAATTCTGCTCAGAAAACACATTTTCAGCCTGTAGCTTCCAACTTTGAAAATTCATGAAAAATTCATTTGACATCCAAATTGGGCAAACCTAATTTATTTTAGAAGTAAACATATGAGAGTGTAAAACTGAAAATTTAAGCCATGATTCCATGTCAAAAGGTTAGTGAAATAAATCATCTAAAAATATGTTTTCTAGCTGTAATAAAAACATGGATAGCAAATTGTCTCGGATTTTAAAAAAAATTTAGAAATGCTCTAAAATCGTGAAAAGATTCTGAGTAGTGTAAAATCCATGGGGAAAGTTCCAGTAAAAATTTGAAGGTAATTGAAGTACCACAGCTCCATATAAAAATTCATTTCCGGACCGGATAAGTAAAGATTTAAATTTCCAACAACTAGCTTGCAATTTCAAAAATTCATAACTAATTCATTTTAAATCCAAATTACATGAAACCAAAACTAAATGGAAGCTAATTGATTATATTTTCATGTTATATATTTAATTTGACAAGATTTATTTTAAGTTAAAACAGTTTAAGGGCAGAATACAAGTCATTCTCTTCTATGCATGTAAAACACTCAATAATGACATAAAAATACTTCAAAATAATAGATCAATACCTCACTAGAGAATTGAATCCCTAGATACCAAAGCAAAACTAGGAGTTAGGCTAGATCCTTCAAGGGTTTTGAAGAGGAGGATGAGGGGAACACAAAGTATTCCAAGCTTTATGGTCTAAAGTAAGTGGAAGGGCCTCAAAGATCAAGGTTAATGCCTAAAGCTTCAAGCTTCATCCATGGAGGCTAGGATTTTGTGGTGAGGAAGAAAGAGATAAATTATGAAAATGTGTGAGTGGAGGAAATAGAAATCCTCCACTCACTATGTGATCCTACACTATGGTCAACACACACATCTATGGTCAATTGAACAAAAACCCTCATTTAAAACCATAATCCCAAAGTGGCCCAAAGATATTTGCAAGACTAAATTGTGAACCTACACTTTTCACCAATCCATGGCTCCTTCCTAGGCTTAATCCCACACCTACACTTGTCAACCATCCAAGCCAACAAGTGCACCAATCCTAGGCCAACAAGTGGGTGAATCCTCACCCTCCAAATGTCATCATCCAATGTATCAAAGTGTTTACACACAAATGTCAACAAGTGGACCAATGAGAGTGTGACACTTATCACACTTTTCAAAAATTATAAAAAGGTCCTTTTTTGAAAATATCTTCCAAATTTAATTTCAAAATGGTCCCCAAGATGAAAAATAATTACTTTATTTAATTACACTAAAACCCCATAAGTTAAGAAGAATTACACTAAAGTATGCATTAATGCCCCTTTATGAAGGAAGTAAGCAATCAACATGCTTTTCTAGAAAAGTAAAAATACCACTATCATAGAGATCAAATATCATGAATGCATACAAAACCGGAATCAAATCCGAGCACAAAAAGTGAGGTTGTGAAAGGAAAAAGGATAAACGAGAAAAAGACAAAATGTGAATAGTGTTCGGAAAAAATAAATTATGGAAATGACACAATCCCCAAAGGAAGCTGTCAATCCAAGGAAAAGAGTCTCGGAAATCATTCCAGAGCACTCGAGACGACATCAAGTGATGAAAAACGGAACCCAAAAAGGAAAAGATAACGGAAAAAAATTATTCGTGAAAATCCGGGTTATTATAGGGATCGTCCCAAGGGATTGTGAGGATCGAACAATGTCGTGGAATCGCTATTAGGGCTAGTAGGTCGAGTGATCAAACAATTGGTTGGTTGGTTGATTAGTGAGCAACTAAATTAAACTAAGTGATAACAAAAAAAAATGCAACTAAGAGTAAGTAAGAGAGAGAGATCTTGGGGTTTGGAGATCACCACCAAGTAATGCACTTCTATACCATTGACAAGTGACTAATGAGGGCAAATTGTGTGTTGCAATATTGGTGTGTGTGTGTGTTTGGTTGATTCAACAAGTAAGGATGACTAGTTAAGCATGTATTGTCTAAACATCATGTGAAAGGTACAATATATCTAAGCGATAAAGCATATATTGTCTAAACAACATGTGAAAGGCACAATAGATCAAAACAAGTCATTAATCTTTTCATTAAGCTCACAATCCAAATACAACACAAGGTTAGAAACATATGCTACTTGCATTTAAAAGTTTGGATCATCAAACAACAAGCATGGTTTGTCCTCCCATTTAACACTACACTACAACTACACTACATCCACACTACTAGCATGAAAATAAACTAGGGGAGATGCACAATCCATCAAAGAATAAGTATGAACCATCAAGAAAATCACAAGAGCATTATTTTAAGCACTATATTTTGATAATCTCCAAATCTATAGCATCAATACACATAGACATGCATCAATAACACAAAATCTAGAGACAAGTACATAAACATCTATTCTAGAATACATAGACATATGGATAGAATGAAATGATCAATTGGAAGCATTAAACCACATAAATCATTGAATAAACAAGATCTATATATATCAAAGTGTCAAAACATTAATTACAACACTAATCCCTTAATAATATACAAGATTAAGATATAGAAAGCATGCTTGGGGCTACCTCTAGCCCCAAGAGGATGTCTAGCCACTCATGGTGGTGTTGCTCCAACCCTCAAGGGCTAACTCCATGGTTGAAATCTGCTCCTTATTGATGAAGAACTCTAATGGTGTCTCTAGCCTCATCCTCCTTTAAGTTTGCTCTCCCAAAAGATAATATGAAAATGATATTGGCTCCTTTGTAAAAAGCAATCCTTATCCTTATATAGGTAGGTCAAATGACACCCAAAATGAGCTGGGGTCGTGCACACCATATTCCCTAATGATTGGATAAAGGACAACTTTTAATGAGATGGAAATTTATCTTTTTCGCACTAGAGGAAGTTCGATCGATCGAACTTTGGACTTGGATCGATCGAACTGGCTGAGATCCATCAAACTTAGGCTGGATCGATCCAACTGGTTGGGCTTTTTGGGAAAAGACAAATCCGAGATATTTTGGGAGATATTTTTGGGAAAAGGACAAAAGTGGTTAGTGGGTGGTACAGCTGTGGATAGGATCAATTATATGAATAAGGACAAAAATGTTCGATCGATCGAAGGGTGTGTTGGATCGATCAAACTTTGGACTTTTTGCTTTTGGGCCAAGGCTTGGATCTATCTTGAAGTGCTAAGATCGGTCAGTGTTCGATCGATCGAACCTTGGAGTTGGATCGATCGAACTTTGCTGCTTCCCACCTTTGGCTTCATTTGCTTTCTTCTTTCTTCACTTTGCTCCTTTCTTTGTTTAATTCCAAAATTGCTTCAATTAAGCTCTTATTTGGCTGAGTTAGCTTATTTTCGGGATAAATGCCTGAAAATGGAAATAATACGAAATCAATCTAAAATGGTAAAGTAAGATAGATAAAGGTACTAGAATGCTTAAGCTTAAGGGGTTTAAATACGCACTTTTCAGCGCTCATCAGATCTCAACATAGATCAATCGATAGAACCTCCTCAAGTCCGAAATAAAATAAATTCCAGCTCATTAAAAGTTGGCTCATGGTGCAATCATTGCATGGACCCTAGTACACAAATCCAAACCATTGGGTGTGACACTTGAGCCCCCTATATAAGGATTTTGAGCCATTCATATCAAGGGGGATTGAAAAAAGAAGAAGAGTGGAAGATAGTATATACATCTCATATCTTGGAGAGGAGGCTAGAGACTAGAGAGCTTTCACACATCTTTAGGAGTTCTTCCATTCTTCTAGGGTTTCCATCAAGAAGAAGGTCATGCTTACCATGGAGATAGCCCTTGAGGGTTGGATGACTACTTTAATGAGTGGCTAGACATCTACTTGGGGCTAGAGTAGCCCCTAAGTTTACTTCCTAGACCTAGTGTTTTGTATATTTTTGGGGATTTGCTTGTAATAAATGTTTTAATCTTGGATTTATATATATATCTTGTAGTTTTTACTTGATGTGTATGGATTAATGCTTTTAATTGATTATCTATTTCTAACCATATGTCTATGTATGCTAGAATAGATGATTCATGTGCTTGTCTCTAGATTTGGTGGAGTTTATGCATGTCTATGTGTATGGATGAAGTTAATCTAGAGATGGTCAAAACATAGTGCTTAATTAAACACTCTTGTAATTTATTTGACGGTTCACACTTGTTTCTTGATGGATTATGCTACACCTTTAACTTACTTAGTTTAATTTCCATGTCTTTAGTGTAAATGTAGTGTAGTTGCTTTAGATTCATAGATAGGTGGAGAATCTTTTCTTGTTCCTTAGTATTCCATACTTATGAATGCAAAGGGTGTATGTTTTTAAATAGTTGTGTGTGCATAAATTGTGGTTTCATTGAATGGATTTTGGTCTCATTTGATAGGTTGTGCTTTCCATTTGAATTGGCTAGACAATCTATACTTATTTGCCATCCATGCCTAGTTTCAATTACTGTCACACACACACACACACAAGTTACAATTCAATTTCCCCATTGAAATACAATTGCTAGTGTCTAGTGAAGTCAAGCTTAGTGGTGAGCTCTAATACCCCAAGTCCTCTCCTCTATACCTTTTTCTCTATCTTATAAATCATTGTATTTTGTTTACTTCAATTAATTTGCATAGTAGTTTAATTAATCAATCCAACCATCTTTTGATCACTCGACCTACTAACCCTATACCTTGTTTCCATTGCAAACACACCCATAATCCATTGGAATAATCCCTACTCACCCTAGCTATATTTTTAGTTAGAGGCAGTAATGGCATTTATAAATTTAAAACTTGGCCACATTGCACACTCATACTCTTTTGCACAAATTTGGAGTCATCGTGACGGACTGCACCAAGTTTTTGGCGCTGTTGCTGGGGATTGAGTTGGCAATGCCGTGTTTTAGAAACAAATATGAATTAGTACTCTTTTGATCGTGTCTTTGCTTTATTTTCTCTTTTGTTACTTATTGTGTTTGTCCTTAATTGGCTAGGTGCATTGAGCTAAGACAGTCAAGCAAAGGGAATTAAAGAGCAAAGGAAGCAAGGAAGCCAAGTGAAGCTAAGTAAAAGCATTAAAGAGCTAAAATCTAAAATTTGCAGAGCATAGCAAGGCTTGAAACTTGAAAGTTAAATTGAAGTTACTTAAGGACCCTTTGTGAGATCTTTCCAACTTACTCTCTAGTTAAATCGTCAGCCCGCGTGGTGGCAAGTTTTTCATTTCATAGATAGATCGTGAGCCCTCGTGGAGGCAATTTACTTTTACTTTGCATATTATTCAAATATGGGAGTATAGGACCAATGTATGTGGAGAATATTTGTTGATTGATTTGTTGTGGGGGCAAAGTGATTGCTAATTGCTTGTTATTGTTTTGCTAGTGCATGCATGGTCGTAGGTCGTTGAATCCTACTCTTATCCCTCCTAATTTATATTTTGAATCGGTTAGTCGTAATCCTAGGGGAAGAGGTAGTTCTGATCACTCCATTTCACCAATGGAGGAATTAAATGACGACCATGTGGAGGACCTTGGTCACATAGACCAATAAGGTATCCTCCACCCTATTGTGCATCATGAAAATATTCAAGTACCATTAGGCATGCCAAGACCATTCATCCCACCCCAACAACAAGGCTAAATTCCATTGGGGCTGTCTCGGCCAATTTTTGCTCCACAACTTCCCATTATGCAAGTTAATTAAGGTGTTCGAGTGGCACCGCCGGTTGTGAATCCTCCCATTACTTTAAGAGACCATCATGTGCCTAATGAATATAATGCACCCACTTGCATTCAATTGCCTCCATTTAGAGTACATCACTATGAGATTAAACTACAAACCATTCAAATGCTTCCTAACTATCATCGACTTCCAAATAAAGAACCTTATAAGCATTTGGATGAGTTTCTTGAAGTGTGTTCCACCGTGAAATACATGGACATGCCAGAAGAAGTGTTAAGACTTAAAATTTTTCCCTTTACCCTCAAAGACAAGGAAAAATATTGGTTCAACAATCTTAGACCTTTTTCGATAACTTCTTGGGCAGAAATGCAACAAGAGTTCTTGAAGAAATACTATACGGTTTCGAAGACCAATGCCACGAGAACTTCCATTTGTGAATTTTCTCAAGGGGATGGGGAAATGTTTCATGATGTATGGGAAAGGTTTAATGACTTGCTTAGGAAATGCCCACATCATGACATACCTAAGTGGCAACTAGTTCAATATTTCTTTGAAAGTTTACCGGATAGTCACAAGGATATGGTTGATGCATCTATGGGTGGTTCTTATCTTGATAAGCATAAGGATGATGTGTGGCAATTGTATGAAAGTATGAGTGAGAATTCAATGCATAGATCTTTATCCTCTAAAAATGGTAGAAATCTAGGTGGAAGGAAGAACGTCGGCTTATATCAAGTTGACAAATCCAACGATATAGTAGCCGAGATGAAATCCTTATCTCAAAAGTTTGATTAACCAAACTTCGGCGAGTCAAATGTCTTCCTCCCCTAACCATTCTTATCGTGCATTTAATGAATCTTGCATGACTTGTTCAAGTGTTTTACATTCTACTTCCAATTGTCCCCATGGACATGTGCTAAGTGAAAACCATGAGTAAGTTAATGCTATATTTGTCAACCAAGGGAATAATCCCTATGGCACTCATTACAATTCAAGTTGGAGGAACCATCCAACTTCTTTTGGAAAAGCCAAGGGGAGGGCTCAAACCCTCCCCAAGGTGGTTTTCAAAATAAGTGTGTTCCACCACCGAAGCAAAGTCAAGGTTCCCAAGGTTTTCGATCTTCTTTTCAATCATCACATGCAAAACAATTCTCTAATTCTCATTTCCCTAACCAATCATCGTATTCCCAAGGAAATTCTAGGAGTCACGCTTTTGAGGAGAAAGTGTTAACCGCTCTAGGCACTCTAGAGGCGAACACTCAATTGCTTCATTCCCATTCCCAATCCATTGCTAAGCTAGAAACCCAAGTATGGCAAATAGCTAGTACTTTGAATGCTAGAGAGAAAGGGAAGATGCCTTTGAATGCCCCACCAAAGCAACAATGTGTTGTGGAGACTCATTCTTCATCGGAAGGTCACACAATCGAACATGTCAATGTGGTGACAACCTTGAGAAGTGGGAGAATTGTTAATAACCAAGTAGGTATTTCCAATGAAGAGAGTGACCCGGTGCAACCCAAAGTTGTCATCGCATTGACATCATATTCCTCCTTCATTGCATGTGCATGACCCCTTTGTTGATAAAGTAATGGAAAATGATTTGAACAAAGTTTTGAAAGATGATTTGAAAAATTCTTGTGTTGAAGATTCTTCAAAGAAAAATTTTGAAAAAGCTTTGGAGCCTAAAGCTCCATTTCCGGATGCCTTGAAAGGATTTATTTCTCTTGACAAACAAAAGACCAAGACTAATTAAATCATTGATGTGTTTAGGCAAGTGAAAATTAATCTTCTGCTTTTAGATGCAATCAAACAAATTCCGGCTTATGCCAAATTTTTAAAAGATCTTTGCACCCAAAAGAGGAAGAACAAAAGCCAAGCACCAAGGAAAGTGGTCTTGACCGAGCAAGTGACCTCCATTTTGCAACATAACACTCTCCCAAAGTTTAAGGACCCTTGTTCACCTACTACTTCTTGCATCATCAGTGACCATGTCATTAATCGGGCTTTTCTAAACTTAGGAGCAAGTGTTAACCTTCTTCCATATTCAGTATATGTTAAATTGGGCTTAAGAGACTTGAAATCGAGATTGGTGATTTTATAACTTGCCGACCGATCCATCAAAAAGCCCCAGGGTATCATTAAGGATGTTTTGATTAAGATTGATAAGTTCTTCTTCCCCGTTGATTTCGTTGTCATAGACACGGAACAGGTTCAGAATCCCAAGAGCCAAATTCCCGTTTTTCTTGGCCGTCCCTTCTTGGCAATCGTAAATGTCAACATCAATTGTAGGACATGGATAATGAAAATCTCATTTGGCCACATAAAGGTGACGATGAACATCTTTAATCTAACCCCGAATTCAATAGACAATCATGAAGAAGTGTGTGTTGTTGAAAAATGCATAGCCAATGAACTTGATAAAGTTGAGTCTTTGCTTGGAAGTGGAAGTTCTAAGAGTTCATCTTCAAACTTAATTCAAGAATTATTGTTTCAAAACCTTGTGTTGAAAGGGCATGGAAGCCCAAGAGTTGCATAGACCACGAACCATCAATGTCTTTTGAATCAAATCCAACAAGTTCTTTAGAGAACCATTTATTGGGTGGGATTCAAAAATTCATTCACCCCGTCAAGGAGGGGATGCATAACAAGATATTTAATCCTGGCTAAAAGAGCCCAGCGTCTTACTAGAGACGTTAAAGACTAGTGAATTTGTAGGATTTACAACCCTATTCCTCCCTCATTTCTATTTTACCTTTCATTTCTTGCGTCGTCTAGATATATTCTAGGTTTATATACGTGGCTAGGAACTATGATTGAGAATGCATGCACTTTCATTCAGTAGATAGACATTTTGCACTTGTTCGATTGATCTCAAAAGAGGTTCGATCAATCGAACATCCATTCCTGCATCCAATCAGCTCTCAGTCCCATCGATGGAGAATTTCCTCCATCTTTCAACTCTCTGTGTATCGAGCGAACTTCAGTTCAGATCGATCTGAGTGCTCCAAGATCAATCAAAATTTTCCTTAGATCGATCTTCATTCCATACTTATAAATTTTTTTGAAACCCATGAAAATCACCTCTCTGTGTATCGATCAAACTTGTCTGCAAGTTTTCACCTGTTCGATCGATCGAAGTATCTTCCAAGTCGATCTTGGAATGATCGATCTGTGTCCCTTTATTTACTTTGACTTTGACTGCCCTTTTTGAATTTTGAATTTAATAAAAAATAAAAAATAATAATAATAAAAGAAATAATAAAAATATATATATATATAAAATACAAAAATATTTTTCCTTTATTTTTATTTTTATTTTAAAAATATTTTCAAAAAATCTAAAAACATTTTATTTTTACTTTCAAAAATCCAAAAAAATTTTTCAAAAATTTCAAAAATACTGTGTCATTTTTGAGCTTAGATCGATCTGTGTTCTTAAAGATCGATTTATGTTCGATCGATCTGAGATTTTTCCAGATCGATCAAACATATCGGAAACAATTTTTAAAAATAGAAGCCAAGGGTCATTGATTTACACATTGATCTCAACCCTAGCTCCCTTTTGCCACTGCAACCCTTCTTCCCAACCTCCGGCGAGCTTCCCAAGCTTCGACACTTCATCTCTCGTCTCAGATGTCATCTCTCTCCTTTGTCTCCACTTCTCTCACCCAATTTTTGTAAGTTTTGCATTTTATTGTTGAATCCAAAGCTTCATTTCTATATTTGAGACTTGCCATAACAAATCTGAGATTCTATGTTAGATTTCTTGCTATTTTTGATGATTTTGAGCATGTATATATATATATATATATGTATATATTTATATATAGTTTTGTATATATTTTCATTTTGAATCCAATTTTGGGGGTCACGTGCTTATTCAAGTGACCATTTTTGTGTTGTTGAGGTGTAGAGGGACCCACAAGCTTGCTTGGGTGCCCCCCGTGTCATCTACGTCACAGATCTATGACTTTTCAAATTCCTTATAGTAGTTCGATCGATCGAAGTTTTCTCTTATCGATCAGAGAAAGATCAATCGAACTTAGTCCTGATCGATTTGAGAGAGATCGATCTCACTCAAGTCATGATCGATCGAACTTCACAGATTTGCATATGCACACTTCACACACCATCCATAGTGTTCATGCTAGTTTCTTGATGCCCAATGCCTATGTTTTCTACATTGGATGCATTCCATACTTACACTGTTTAGCATATTTCACTTAGTCACTCTTTATTTGGTTGGGTCATCACCTGCATAGATTCATGTCGATTATTCTGAGTTGTCTATCTTATTTGACATACATGTTTCTATATAATGTGCTTCAATTCTCTATATCTGTTACTGACTTATTTTGCAAGTGTTTCTTTTATGTTTTGTAAGCCAAGGCACGGGTTAAGACAGTTGCCCATCGACAATATGAGAGGAGAGTACGATAGAGAGTAGAGGATCCAATTGAGCCCTCTCATGCCCAGGATCCAGAGCAGGCTAAGCAGCCTAAGCAGTTATAGGAGTATGAGGAGCCAGCTCCGGCTTAGTCTGACCGCTCTACCTCAACCGCTTTTGTATCTTCATCCCATTCTGATGAGGATGAGCATATATCCTCTCCTTCTCCACTACCGGCATAGCCAGGCTAGATCAAAGATAGACCTATCTAGAAGTTCAGACCCCTTTCTATGACAGCCCAAGTTTTGTAAACCCGGTGCTTCAGTGATGACCAAAAGATGACCCGATAACGGATCCGAAATGCGGAAGCGAAAGGTGAAACAATGGTCTCTAGAGATACAATGCGTCTCTAAGACACCAATGTGACCCTCAATGAGGTCATGGAACCCAAAGGAAAACAAATGTGGAAGTGTCGTTTCAAAAAACGGACAAAAAGGAACCTAGGGGCAAAATGGTCATTTTATAAAAAAGTGGATTCAAGTACTATTAGAACACCACTGGGAAGACAATATCATGATGGACTCAAGAATTTTATTATTCAGATTTCGGACGAAGGAGAAACGACAAAATAAAGAAAAACGAGCAATAAAGCTAAAAGGGGTAAACTAGTAATTATCCAAAAATATCTACGTGCAACCGAGCACACCGTTGGATAGAAAATGAAAAATTAATCAATTTAAAAAAAAATTCACTTGATTTGGAGTCCGGATGAGGGAGAAAGGTCAAAAACAAAATTGACGTCGTGGCGGCCCGACGAAGGCCGTGACAGCTACAGTGCCGTCAACCGACTACTGCTGCAACTGAGAATAAAAACGGGCATCTAAATGGACTTTTCTGGAAACACTCAAAGAAGAAACCTCCGCTAAAATCAAGTTTCCTACCCCACCATGGTGTAGGTTCACCTAGTGAGTGGTGGATATCTAAATCCTCCACTCACATTTCATCTTTTTCATTTACACATTATCCTACACATAAGAACCCTAGACTCCATTGAAGAAAGCTTAAAACCTTAAGCTCTGACTTTAAATTTTGAGGCCATTCCACTCACCTTAGATCATTGACCTTGGAATACTTTTTGTTCCTCTCCTCTTCTTCTACAAAACCCTAGTTTAGTTTTCCATTTTTAAGCTTGCTTCCCTTGGATTCAAGAGGAACAATCCTCTTGTGAGGTAGGGGGTGTTCTCATTTATCTTCCAAGTGATTTTATTTGTTCCTATAGTGATATCTAAGTTATATGTTTGTCTTGTATTAAAATGAGAAATAAATGATTAATTGTAACTTGTATGTAATTCACTTTAGACATGATAAATAACATGACTATGGCTTGATTCATGACTTATGTTAATTTGAGGTCATTTAGAGTTGTTTTAAAATTTAGAGGGATTAATGAATTAATTTAATTAATTTTTATTTATATGCTCCTATGACTTAAATCAAGTTTTGAAGTGATTTATATAATAACCATGACATGTACTACAACATATATTAAATTTGGGGCATTTGGATAAGAATTGCAAAATTTATTTAATATTTATCTTTTATGAAAGTTTAATTCACATGGTGATAGCAAGCATGAAATCATGATGTAATGTGATATTTGGATAGGCCTTGGCATGTTCTCTAACATAGATTAAATTGAGGGCATTTGGAATTGTTTAAAAATCTAGAGGGAATTAATTAATTAGTTTGATTAATTTTGTTTTAAGTGTTTTAATCACTTAACTTGTCATTTGATGTTATATATGTGATGACCATGACATGTCCTTCAATATATATTAAATTGAGGTTATTTGGGGTTAACTTGGAATTTAGAGAATTTAACTATGTATGCTTAATTAAATTCTATTTAATTACTCCATGGATTTAATTGCATTTTGGAAGTTGTTTTTATATTTAAATCATGGATTTGGATTTGGTGTATGTTCACTTGATTACTTTTGAGCATTGGATTACTTTTATATTCATGAGAATATGTTTTTACTTATTGAATATATTGTTGCTATGTGTAAGGAATTGCACACTTTGTATTTGACATCTTTCATGCCATAGTAGTTGTAGACTTTGAGCATGTATTGTATAAGTTTCCAAAATTGGATTGTGCTTGGTAAATAGTTGATATCTTGTATATACATGTTGATATATATACGTTGTTGCACAATTAGTTAATTTTGGAAACTTGGGAATGTCGTTGTTTGGCTACGGCTAGGACTTGGTTCTAGTACGGGGGATTGTCCCTCTATATAGTCTAGTGCGCACATAGGGAGGTTACCCATGGGCTAGTAACCCTGAAGTAACCACATTGTCGGTTTCCGGCGTGACGTCCAAGTAACCACTTTGGTTTGATTTCGCATTTAAATTCCAAGTTGTTAACTTTGTGAAATTACATCCCATTATATCATATTGAAAGTTCTATTGTCACTTGATGGCATGAATTAAATGGTATTGGATTGTAACTTGGTACAAAGATAAACCCATGCATTCCCTACGAGTAAACTTGTTTACTCACCCCTAAGTTAATGGGTGTTTTGCAGGTAAAGAAGCATTAATGTGGGATGCACAACATTCTTAGACTTACTAGAGTTCTTGAAGTATTTTGATGACATAGAATATGCATATGTTAGCATATCTTGTCCTACTTTTGCTTACTTTGATAAAACTTGTACTTATTGTCTAAGTTATGTAATGTGCACTTAAGTGCACCTTTTGACACTCTTAGAATGTGGTTGTAATGAGGCCAAGGGCCAAAGACACTTATGTGAAATGTATACTAACTTTGAACTTCATTGTTGCCTATGGAAGATATGTGGATTAATGCATTGAAGGGTTCTATTTTGCATATGACATGCCATGAGGCCATAGGCCATTGCAACACATTTATTTTATCACATTACATATGCTTGCATTCTCACTTTGGCAAACAACACCGTCCTTGATGAAACAAAGACTCTAACTAGCATTTTTAGGTAGTTTTACCCCATTCTGTTCCAGGGTCATTTTGGGTATTTTAAAATATGGTTTTTTCATTTTTTCTGGCAAGTCACGTAGAAAACTCAATTTTGAGGGGGGTTTCTTCTTTGTGTTTTTCAAGAAAATGCCATCTTGGCCCTCAAAAATCTATTTTTTTCGGGAAAATCATTGCTGCCAGGTTTTTGCCGACTTTAGTGCAAATGTAGTTGGTACTATTCATCGACTTTTTTTTGAAAAGTGTGACGACCGATCCAAAACTTCTGGGGGTCTTGTGGGTGTATTTTAAGATTGCATTTTCAATTTAGGCAATTTAAAAACCTTCCGAAGCCCCATTTCCTTTCTTTGGACAGTAGCTTGGAACGATTTTTGACCTCTAGACCTGATTTTCTTGAGGGTATTTTGGACATTTTACAATATATTTTTTTTGGATTCTGTTAGCTAATCAGGTAGAAAACTTAATTTTAAGGGGGGTTTCTTCTTTGAGTTTTTCCAAAAAAGTCTGTTTAGATACCTGTTTTTACTCTCAGTTGCAGCAATAGTGGGTTGACGGCACTATAGTTGTCATGGCCTTTGTCGGGCCGCCACGACGTCGATTTTGTTTTTGACCTTTCTCCCTCATCCGGACTCCAAATCAAGTAAATTTTTTTTTTGTAATTGATTAAGTTTTTATTTTCTATCCAACGGTGTGCTCGGTTACACCCGAATATTTTTGGATAATTACTAGTTTTCCCTTTTAGCTTTATTGTTCGTTTTTCTTTGTTTTGTCGTTTCTCCTTCGTCTGGACTCTGAATCATGCGATTGTTGAGTCCATCTCGATTAGTTTTTTGTTGTTTTCCCATTGGTGTGCTCGATAGTACTTGAATCCATTTTTTTTGCAAAATGACCATTTTGCCCCTAGGTTCTTTTTTATCCATTTTTGAAACTACACTTCCGCATTTGTTTTCTTTTGGGTTTTGTGACCTCATTGAGGGTCACATTGGTGTCTTAGAGATGCATTGTATCTCTAAAGACCATTGTTTCACCTTTCGCTTCCACATTTCGGATCCGTTATCGGGTTATCTTTTGGTCATCACTGATACACCGGGTTTACAAAACTTGGGCCGTCACAAGTGGTAGCAGAGCTCCTTGGTTTGAATACCTTGGACGACTGGTTTTGGGTGCATATCATGCTTGTGTTGCCATGCTCTATTTGTTTATATGCTTTATGATAACATGTTTTGGTTTGATAACATGTTTATGTGCCTAGGTGGTATATGTAGTATATCGTTCGGTTAAAGCATGATTTTATTCTAGTATAAGAAGCATGCCATATGATGTATGCTAGGTTAGATTTGTATATACATATTGTTTTGCGTATTTGATAGGACTTGGGATTAGTCACGGATGTTTGACTCGAGGTTGGGTTGTTTGGTGAGTTTGCACTTAGTGCAATATTTGGTGTGTTTTGGTTTTGTTTAGGCACTCTTCTTAGATGTTGTTAGCAATTGTCAGTTTGGTTTCATGGTAGTTTAGGTTGTTGTTGACCTAGCGTTGGCTTTGGATAGGTGGATGGTCACCTTTTGTTTAGGCTCTCGTGGGGTGAGCCATTAGGCGTAGCCGTAGTGCTGGATTTGTTGGTTTTGGGCCATGATGAAGTAGTGGACCTCTTAGGATTCGTGGTTGTTTAGGAAGATTCCTCTGAGATTGCAATTTTCGTGGGCAAGTACATTTAAGGGCGGGTGCATTGCACTATCATGCTACCGTACTAGCTAGCTACGAGTGCAGTTCGGATGGGATCAACATTGGTTTTTGTTCTGATAGACGTAGACCTTTTGGTCAGTGTTTGATAGTTGTTTTAGGGACAATTCTTGAGATTGATTTGGTTGTTGATGGTATGGCTATAGTTGTCATTTACTTTGAGTTCTCCTTGAATGATGACGCTTTTGTGGTCAAGTTAATTGATCAATGTTTTGGGTTAGTTAGAGCATTGCATTGTTAGTGTCACTCATAGTGTCACCTTTAGATTTAGAAATGGATTGTTAGAGTCTTACCATTGTGGTGAGGGATCACGTTTGTTTTGAGACAAGTTGTTGTCATATTGGTTTTTGGAGTCAGATTATAGCTAGGACTTGTTTTCCTTTTACCCAGACACTCTAGGACACGATGTCCATAGGGTTCATTATTGCATCATCTTATCTTCTACAGTTTCATTTACTACCATGTTAGTAGTATGATTTATGTTATTGCGATGCATGAGTAGGTGGAGGTCTATCCACATTTGTTTTCTTGTTATACGACATTAGCATGCCTTATTTACATGCTTAGAGATGCCATATTGTTACTATGCTTTTAATAATATGCTTTTGTGTTACTTAGAGACATGCTGCATGTACCTTTGATTTTATCTATGTGAGTAGATTTGCTTACTTGGTAGCTTCATTCCTTGTCATATGCATGACTTTCATGTTTAGTTTTCCCTTTTGCTTCCTCCGGTCGCACTTAGTGCGTATGTGGGTTTTTGTAATGGTTCCATTGTGAGATTCCTTGTGGAGGAGTTTTCACATTTATTTTGTTTTGAGCTATCCGCTTCCCTAAGGTGGGACGAATGCTCTATCTTCGTGTTTGTTGTGTTAACACTCGTGAGGGGATAGGGTTCCTCCTCTTTTTCTTGGTTGTCTCTTCTCTTCGTCGCCTCGTGCACAGTTTTAAGGTTGGTTGGTCCATGAGGATCACTGTGGTTGTCTTGAGTCCTTGGTGAAGGTTTGGTGGATTTTGGTTGACTTACTTCCAAGTAGGGGGTGAAGTCTTTGACCTTGTTTTCTTTTGTTTCAGAGGTGGAGTCGTGGTGTTGTCCTTCTTAGGACTAGTGGTTTTCTTTTTTTCGTGTCTTCCCTTGGGGAGTTTTTACCGTGTTTGTTGACGGAGTTATGGTGCTCAGGGTGAGTTGATTTGTGTGAGATCATTTTATGAGGACTTGTGTCCATATTATTGAGGATTTTCTTGATTCGTGAGGTGAACTCGATGCTCTTTTGAGGATGTCTTTTGGAGACTTGTTTCGATTTTGGAAACCTGGATGTGGTTGACCCTTAGGAGAAGTTTTGAAGGATCGCAGTTGGATTTGGCTTGTTTGTGAAGTTTTCTCGTCCTAGTTATGGCTAGGCATCGTTTTGAGAAACTGTAATTCTAGTGATTGGGTATGGAATGAAATTGAGGAATTTTGATTTAGCCTGTTATATCTAAGCACAGTTTTGAGAGACTCTTTTTTTTTTATGACCATGGCTGTCAGAATTTTGATGTGTATGCCACGTGGTGGACTTGTTTTTCGAGGACTTAGTTATCCATGATAGGGATGTGGATTTGATGTTTGATTTCGGTGTAGTATTGTAGTTGATCTGTTTCAGGGATATATGTGGGACTTTCGATGAAATGTCTTGTATTGAGGTTCGTTTTGATTCATGGTGGTGTTGATTTATCTGGCAAGCTTTGGTTTTTTGATTGATGTTGTTAATAGGAGTGTTTTGAGATATTGGAGTTGTTGGTTTTGTTGTATTGAGGATTTAAGACCTTAAGCGTAGTGGTACCTATGACATTATTGTCAAAGTTTTGGGATTAGCTACCTCAACTCTCACACGATGCCTAGTTTCCGTAGTGCATTTGGTGATGATCTTTTCCTGACATTAATGTCATTTGTATCGAGAGGTTTCATAGGTAGACCTAGTGGGAGGCAGGTCATGAATTAGTACCCAGTACCGTCATGCTACCTTGCTGACGAGTAAGTGTGGGCGGGTTATGGTCGCTATTCGTACTACCACATTGTCTTTGTTCTGTACCCTGATTTGATACATGGTTATCTTGGAGTTCTTTTGGTGGTTATTTTTGGATCGGTATGATGGTTCATTAGGAGGAATGCTTATGGTTGTTGTCTTCCGTTCCTTTGTCCAACCTTAGGTTCTTTGTGTATGACTTTTGACTTATCGTGTGACCGTGTGGTCAATTTCCTTTTGAGAGGTTGTCCTGTCGTAAGCACGTGGGTGCGAATGACATTGGTTTGTACGTTGTCTTTCAGCTTTGGGATTGCTTTTGTAGCACGTTGTGTGGGGTACTCGGAGATGTACTCCGTAGTTATCCTAGTTTCACCTATAGTTTCTTGGGGCTGGATTTCGAGGACGAAATCCCTTTAAGGTAGGAAGGTTGTAATGACCCGGTCATTTTCATTTCTTTCCCTTTTTTTAAATTTTGCAGATAAATTTTTTTTCATTGTCTTTTCCTTTTCGGGTTCGATTTCCCGCCTCTTAGTGTCGTCTCGAGTGCTCGGAAATGGTTTCTGAGACCCTTTCCTTTGGATTGACAACTTCCTTTGAGGACCGAGTCATTTCCACATTTTTTTTTATTTTTTGACACTATTCATTTTTTCGTCTTTTCCTTATTTCGTCCTCTTCTCATTTTTCACTTTTACTTGCATAACCTCATTTTTTGTGCTCGGATTTGATTCCGGTTTTGCATACGTCCATGATATTTAAATTCCATGACATCTACATTTTTACTTTTGTAGAAATGCATATTAAATGCTTACTTTCTTTGTAAAAGCCATGAAAACAAGACTTTTTACAATTATCTATAACTTAAGGGGTTTTTGGGTAATTAAATAAAGTAATTATTTTTTGTCTTAGGCACCATTTTGTAAATTAATTTGGAAGATATTTTCAAAAAGGACCTTTTTGCAATTTTCGAAAAATGTGACAAGTGTCACATTCCTATGGTGCCACTTGTTGATTTTGTGGTGGAACCACTTGGAGGCTTAATCTCATGACACATGGAGGGTGGAGATTCATCCACTTGTTGACCTAGGATTGGACCACTAGTTGGCTTGGATGGTTGACAAGTGTAGGCTTAGGATTAATTCTAGAAGGGAACCTTAGGATGATGACAAGTGTAGGGCTCACAATTAGTCTTGCATTTTGTGTGTGTGTTGA
Source organism: Cornus florida (assembly GCF_030987335.1). Lineage (NCBI taxonomy): Eukaryota > Viridiplantae > Streptophyta > Magnoliopsida > Cornales > Cornaceae > Cornus > Cornus florida. Next base: position 49,746,009 of record NW_026775574.1, on the reverse strand, counting down.
CCATGGTGTAGGTTCACCTAGTGAGTAGAGGACCTCTAAATCCTTCACTCACATTTCATCTTTTTCATTTTCACATTATCCTACACATAAGAACCCTAGACTCCATTGAAGAAAGCTTAAAACCTTAAGCTTTGACTTTAAATTTTGAGGCCCTTCCACTCACCTTAGATCATTGACCTTGGAATACTTTTTGTTCCTCTCCTTTTCTTCTACAAAACCCTTGTTTGGTTTTCCATTTTTAAGCTTGCTTCCCTTGGATTCAAGAGGAACAATCCTCTTGTGAGGTAGGGGGTGTTCTCATTTATCCTCCAAGTGATTTTATTTGTTCCTATAGTGATATCTAAGTTATATGTTTTTCTTGTATTAAAATGAGAAATAAATGATTAATTGTAACTTGTATGTAATTCACTTTAGACTTGATAAATAACATGACCATTGCTTGATTCATAACTTATGTTAATTTGAGGTCATTTAGAGTTGTTTTAAAATTTAGAGGGATTAATGAATTAATTTAATTAATTTTTATTTATATGCTCCTATGACTTAAATCAAGTTTTGAAGTGATTTATATAATAACCATGACATGTACTACAACATATATTAAATTTGGGGCATTTGGATAAGAATTGCAAAATTTATTTAATATTTATTTTTTATGAAAGTTTAATTCACATGGTGATAGCAAGCATGAAATCATGATGTAATGTGATATTTGGATAGACCTTGGCATGTTCTCTAACATAGATTAAATTGAGGGCATTTGGAATTGTTTAAAAATCTAGAGGGAATTAATTAATTAGTTTGATTAATTTTGTTTTAAGTGTTTTAATCACTTAACTTGTCATTTGATGTTATATATGTGATGACCATGACATGTCCTTCAATATATACTAAATTGAGGTTATTTGGGATTAACTTGGAATTTAGAGAATTTAACTATTTATGTTTAATTAAATTCTATTTTATTACTCCATGGATTTAATTGCATTTTGGAAGTTGTTTTTATATTTAAATCATGGATTTGGATTTGGTGTATGTTCACTTAATTACTTTTGAGTATTGGATAACATAGTTGTTACTTTTATATTCATGAGAATATGTTTTTCCTTATTGAATATATTGTTGCTATGTATAAGGAATTGCACACTTTGTATTTGACATCTTTCATGCCATAGTAGTTGTAAACTTTGAGCATGTATTGTATAAGTTTCCAAAATTGGATTGTGCTTGGTAAATAGTTGATATCTTGTATATACATGTTAATATATATATGTTGTTACACAATTAGTTGATTTTGGAAATTTGGGGATGTCGTTGTTTGGCTACGGCTAGGACTTGGTTCTAGTACGAGGGATTGTCCCTTTATATAGTCTAGTGCGCACATAGGGAGGTTACCCATGGGCTAGTAACCCTAAAGTAACCACATTGTCGGTTTGATCCGGCGTGACGTCCAAGTAACCACTTTGGTTTGATTTCGCATTTAAATTCCAAGTTGTTAACTTTGTGAAATTACATCCCATTGTATTATGTTGAAAGTTCTATTGTCACTTGATGGCATGAATTAAATGGTATTGGATTGTAACTTGGTACAAAGATAAACCCATGCATTCCCTACGAGTAAACTTGTTTACTCACTCCTAAGTTAATGGGAGTTTTGCAGGTAAAGAAGCCTTAGTGTGGGATGCACAACATTCTTGGACTTACTAGAGTTCTTGAAGTATTTTGATGACATAGAATATGCATATGTTAGCATATCTTGTCCTACTTTTGCTTACTTTGATAAAACTTGTACTTATTGTCTAAGTTATGTAATGTGCACTTAAGTGCACCTTTTGACACTTTTAGAATATGGTTGTAATGAAGGCAAGGGCCAAAGACACTTATGTGAAATGTATACTAACTTTGAACTTCATTGTTGTCTATAGAAGATATGTGGATTAATGCATTGAAGGGTTCTATTTTGCATATGACATGCCATAAGGCCATAGGCCATTGTAACACATTTATTTTATCACATTACATATGCTTACATGCTCACTTTGGCAAACAACACCATCCTTGATGAAACAAAGACTCTAACTAGCATTTTTAGGGAGTTTTACCCTATTCTGTTCCAGGGGCATTTTGGGTATTTCAAAATGTGATTTTTTTATTTTTCTGCCCGAGTCATGTAGAAAACTTAATTTTGAGGGGGGTTTCTTCTTTGTGTTTTTCCAGAAACTGCCAAATTGGCCCTCAAAAATCTATTTTTTTCCGAAAAATCATTGCTGCCAGATTTTTACCGACTTTAGTGCAAATGTACTTGGTACCATTCATCGACTTTTTTTTGAAAAGTGTGACGACTGATCCGAAACTTCTGAGGGTCTTATGGGTGTATTTTAAGATTGCATTTTCAATTTAGGCAATTTAAAAACCTTCCGAAGCCCCATTTCCTTTCTTTGGATAGTAGCTTGGAACGATTTTTGACCTCTAGACCTGATTTTCTTGAGGGTATTTTGGACATTTTACAATGCATTCTTTTTGGTTTCCGTCCACTAGTCGGGTAGAAAACCTGATTTTAGGGGGGGTTTCTTCTTTGAGTTTTTCCAAAAAGTCCGTTTAGATAACCGTTTTTACTCTCTGTTGCAGCAGTAGTGGGTTGACGGCACTGTAGCTATCACAGCCTTCGTCCGGCCGCCACGACGTCGATTTTGTTTTTGACCTTTCTCCCTCATCCGGACTCCAAATCAAGTGAATTTTTTTTTTTTTTTTTGTAATTGATTAATTTTTTATTGTTTGTCCAATGGTGTGCTCGGTTACACCCGGATATTTCTGGATAATTACTAGTTTATCCTTTTAGCTTTATTGCTCATTTTTCTTTGTTTTGTCGTTTCTCCTTCGTCCGGACTCCGAATCCTGCGATTCTTGAGTCCATCTCAATTACTTTTTCATTGTCTTCCCAGTGGTGTGCTCGATAGCACTTGAATCCATTTTTTTGCAAAATGACCACTTTGCCCTTAGGTTCCTTTTTGTCCGTTTTTGAAACGACACTTCCGCATTTGTTTTCCATTGGTTCTGTGACCTCATTGAGGGTCACATTGGTGTCTTAGAGACGCATTGTATCTCTAAAGACCGTTGTTTCACCTTTCGCTTCCACATTTCGGATCCGTTATCGGGTTATCTATTGGTCATCACTGACGTACCGGGTTTACAAAACTTGGGTCGTCACATTAGTTCATTTCTTATCATTTCTTATCCCATTTACACTTGTATGTCCACTGTGTACTGTTATTATCCCTTTGTTATCTAATGAGTTTTATCCTAGTGCCATCTTTTTAAGATCGCAGTTAATTCCAAGTTTGGGGGGGTTTATACCACCCACTTTGGATATTTGCGTCCCAGCCATTCTTTGCCTTAGTTGCACTGGTATACTCTTTCCTTTTGTTCTGTTTGCACATTGAAGACACTGTGGCATTTAAGTTTAGGGGTAATGGGTGTTAATTGCCGTATTTGCTTTCAATTCAAAATTTTAAGCATGACTTGTGTATTTGAGGGATTTTCTATGATTGGTCCATAACTAGCTATGATTTTGATCTTTTGAGGACTATATTGCTTAAAATTTAAAAATTGCTTGACTTGAGAGTCCAATACTCCTTGTATGCCTTGTGAATGCCATTTAGGAGTAAATTTTTCGAAAGTTTGATATCATGCTTGCACTTGTGGTCCACATCATCATGATTTTGTGATTGTTTTGAGATTCACTCTAGGATTTTACACTAGCACAAGTGCACACTAGCATTCATTTGTGGGGTACATGCTTTGTTGATTATTGAATTGGTTATATCCCAATTGAGCTAGTAGTGCATTGAAAGCTTTCATTTTTTATAAAGGTGGTTAACAAACCCTTTTTATTGAGTAGCCGGGATTCTAGCCACATCAAGCACTGAATTTCTCGTGCTGAAAGGTGGAGGGCCCAAATTCTAGGTTAATAATTGAATGTTGAAAAAAAAAGAAAAAAGAATTTGCAAAAGCAAATTAAAAAGTAAAGACTTCTCCCAAAAGGTGAGAAGTGGGAAATGATTAGATGGAGGTTGTTTTGATTTGTAGCCTAGTTAATTTGAGCTTATAAGTCCTTAAGGGTGTTTGAACACCTAATGCCTTAAAGCTGTCCGGTTTGGGAGTCATTGATCAAACGCTCGACCTCATGGATCGCTAGAAAGCCTAATAGATCAACACATTGCACTATGCTTCCGTCTTTGATCCTTAGGATTAGAAAAAAAAAAAAAAAAATTTGAGTGAAAAGAATAAGCGCACCTGGATCAAATAAGCTTTAATAAAAGGTCTACTCTTTGTCTTAATGATCGATACTAGATTTGTGTGCTAGTTTGAGGGTAAGGATGTGATCATTTCTTTAGTTGGCTTAGATAGCAACATACTTGATGCTGGTCAACTCAAAAAGGATTCTAAAGTTGTTTTGATTTGCATGATCATTTTCTTGATATGTGGAGGACCATAGTTGCTTGCTTGATATTGAAATTTTGGGAGATTGCTTGGAAATGGTTGAAAAATTGCATACTTGAGGGAGTTTTCTTCCAATGCGTGTTTGCAAAATTGGTGCCTCTTGTGTGATAATGAGCTTAATGTTTGTGGGTATCATTTCTGGAAACCCGCACGAGACTTCACTCGTCCACTAGGGGTAACCTAGGGGTTTAAAAGGCTTATTGCATATGCTAAATGCAATCGTGCTCCCTACAAAAAAGGCGTTATCCATTTATTGCTTTCCAGTTCATAATTATATAGTCGTTCATTTCATTCCTTCACTTCATAGTTCATTGCTAGGGACTAGCAATATTTAAATTTAGGGGTGTGATGAGCGCTGAAAAGTGCACAATTAAACCCCTTAAGCCTAGGTATTCTAGGACTTTTATCTATTTTATTTTCCTGTCTTAGACTAATTTCATGTTATTTCCCTTTTCAGGTGTTTATCCCAAAAATAAGTTAATTTAGTCAAATAAGAGCATTAAAGAAGTTATCTGAAGCTGAATGGAAGAAAGGAGCAAAGTGGAAGCAAAATGAAGCAAAGTGTAGAAAATCAGCAAGTTCGATCGATCTCAACAATTCTTCGATCGATCTCAGCAACTTCAAGATGGATCCAAGCCTTTATCCTTATCCAAAATATTCCACCATGTTCAATCGATCCAACTTATCTTCGATCGATCGAAATTATTCGATCTTATCCACACCTACCACCCCACCTACCACTCTTGTCTCTTTCCCAAAATATCCGAAAATATCTCAGAGATTTGTCTTTATTCCAAAAGGAGCCGCCAAGGATGATCGATCTCTGCAGCATTCGATGGATCTCACCAATGTTCGATCGATCTCAACATAGTTCGATCGATCGAACCTCCTCAAGTCCGCAATAAAATAAATTCCAGCTCATTAAAATTTGGCTCATAGTGCAATCATTGCAAGGGCCCTAGTGCACGAATCCAGACCATTGGGTGTGACACTTGAGCCTCATATATAAGGATTTTAAGCCATTCATATCAAGGGGGATTGAAAAAAAAAAAAGAATGGAAGATAGCATATACATCTCATATCTTGGAGAGGAGGCTAGAGACTATCTCATTCTAAGTGGTTTCCACGAAATACGTATCTTTACTTTTGTGAAAAAGCTCTCTAGTTGCTCCCGGTGTCCATAGGGGCATAGATGCATAGTTCTTCAGAAACATTTTCTTCTCTTGGGGTGTTTTTTATAAATATCTTTTGAAAATATTTTATTTCAGGGGTTTTTAAGAAAATATTTTCAGAAGATATTTTCATTCTGGGTCATTAGTGCAGTTAACACTTTTTGTAGGGGCCATTGTGCAATTAGTGAAAGTTATTGCAAAAATGCCTCGTTTTGAGCCTGATCCTCATACGTGATTCATTTTCACTTTTTATTGAGTTGTGTACTCTTAGAATTTCCTTCTGGTCGTTTTCTCCGAGTTTCAGGGTTTCTAACCCTAGTTGCCGCCAAACTTGTTCGAGGTATATCTTTCTGCTCGGGACTCGGTTTTTGATGTCATTTCTTTCGTTGTTCATCTTTTCTTATTTCAGATCTTTTTCATTCATGGTGTTTTGCCGTTTAAGTGTGTTTGCGCGAATTCCACTTTTCCAGACCCGGTGGGGGCCATTCCGGGGCATTTTTTAAGTTTTTCTATAAATAAGGGAGAAAGAAAAATCTGATTTTTCTCTCTCTCTCCTCTTTCTTGGCTGGATTGCATGCCAGCCATTGGCTGCCACCTTCTCTCTCCTCTTTTGAGCCTCCTCCCTTTAGTAAAACGCCGTAGTGCCTTAGTGTTTTATGTTCACCTTGGCGAGGCCTTCGATTCCACCGATTGGAATCTCGTTTTGGCTATTTTTTGAGTTCAGATTTGAAGCCAAGTTGTGTTTTTAGTATGGCTTACTTGGGGTTTATTGTTCGCCTTGTTGTCCTCGACAAAACCTTGAAGTATAGTCGAATTCGGAGCGGTTTCATTTTGATGGTTTTTGAGATTTTCGTCTCAAATTGAGGTAGGGGGTGTCTTAAGTTTATATTAATGTTGTATTGATGATTTTAGAAGTTTATACAACTTTTATATATGCTTTGGTTTAAGTTTTAGAATTTAATTTAATTATTTTCTATGGTTAAGATTTAATTCTCATGATGATATACAACTTAGAATTAAAATTGTGGCATGCTAGAAAATTTAGCGTTGATATGTTTGTTAACATATATTAAATTGGGATTATTTGAATAAGAGTTGCACTTTTTATTTAATAATTTCCTTTTGTGAAAGTTTAATTCTCATGGACGTACCTTGCATGAAATTAACTTGTGATATACTTTTAAATTAGGTCTTGGCATGTTCTTTAACATACTTTAATTTGAGAGCATTTGGATAAGTTTGAAAATCGAGAGATTTTAATTAAAATGATTAATTAAAATCTATTTAATGGTTCCATTGGCTTAATTAAGTTTTTAATTTGATATTTGTAATGTTGTTTTAGAATTTAGGGATTTGATTATTATGATTTAATTAAATTCTATTTTAGTGTTCGAATGACCTAATTAAGTTTTTTGATTTGATATATGTAATGATTAAGTTATGTTGTTTAAATGTATTAATTATGGATCATTTGATTGAGATGTGAAACCTAGAGAAATTAATTAGTTATTTAATTAATTTCTATTTCTATTGCATTACTGATTTAATCATGTGTTTGATATTGGGAGTATGTTTAAATCACAATTTTAGATTTGTAATGGATTCATGAGTTTATGTTTTCAATATTGAATTGTATTGTTATAGCGTGTAACGAATCGCACACTAAATATTCGATATGTGATATTGTTATAGCGTGTAACGAATCGCACTCTGAAGATTCGACATTTTTCATCCTATAGTAGTTGTGGATTTATAGCATGTGTTGTGTGGTTTTAACCTACTTGTGCATGAAAGGTAGTTTTGTGTATTACTTAAATTGCGTATAAGTTGTGAATTTATTTCTTTTGATCTTGGAGTCACTTGGGACATTGTTACGATTGTTATGGCTAGAGTTTGGCTCTAGTACGGGAGGTACGAGTTCTCCCCATTTCGTATAGTTCGCACTAGGGTGGTATTCCCTGCGGGTTAGTACCCGAAATAACCCTTTAGGTCTTGGCTTTATCCAAGATTTGATGTCCAAGTCTTCCACTATTTGTTTTCACATTCAATTCCAAGTTGACAACCAATGTTTTATTGTGATTTGTGGTTTTGGTTATTGGCGATTTAATATTGTTAAGTACATTTATGCATTATGATTTGTAAGGAATCATCACATATTCTAATGTTGTTAAGTACATTTATTCATTATTATTTGTAAGGAATCATCGCATGTTTTTAATATTGTTAAGCACATTTATGCATTATGATTTGTAAGGAATTATCACATGTTTCAATGTTGTTAAGTACATTTATGCTATATTATTTAAATGTAACTTAAGAATGATCATATAGATTCATTTGGAACATAGACGTTAGGTGACATGACCAACTTTTGTCATTTTCATATTTTAGATTTCAAGTTGATGGCCTTGAGAATTTATATCTTGTTGCTTGTATAGCAATGCTTTTATGTTGTTGAAATCGCATGAATGATGTGTTTTGTGCTAGAAATGTTCTAAGGTAACTTAGGATGCTCCTTGAGTCTCACCTTTGACATAGACATTAGGTGGCATATCCTTTTGAATTGTTTCACTTTAATGTAATAATCTTGTAAAATGTTAGGTCTTTGCATGCTCATCTCCTACGAGTGGCTTTATGTTACTCACCCCAAAGTAATCGGGGACATTTTTCAGGTACAGGAATCAAGGTTGAGATTCTCGTTATGCTTGGACAATTTATGGACTTGAAAGTTCCATTCTTATAAAGGTTGGCTTGAAATGCCACTTGTAGCCTTTTTTGTCAAATGTATATTTTTGGTTTTAAACATGTAATATGTGCACAAGCACCTTTTGGCATTCATTTTATGTATATGTATAACATGAGGCCAAGGGCCATTAATTTTTAAAGTTCATAAGTATGTTTTAAACTTGTTGGGATCATTGGGAATGCATGTATAGCCTTAAGGTTAGCCTTAAACTTGCTTCTGTTTTGTCGTTCTGCAAATTTTAGCTTTCTATTTTGTCGTTCAGCTATTTTAGCTTACTGTTTTGTTGTTCGGCTAATTTTACTCTTTGTTTGTCGTTTGGCAGTTAGAACGCCTGACCATGTAAGTCCAAACACTTGAACCTTTTGTCCGAACGCTTGACCCTTTTGTCAGAACGCCTCACCATGCAAGTCCAATTGCTTGAACCTTTTGTCAGAACGTCTGACCATGTAGGTCAGAACGACCAGCCTTGATGAGTGCTGAACAGGTGCTCGCCCTTGATGAGTGCCGAACAGGTACTTGGCCTTGATGAGTGCCGAACAGGTGCTCGGCTTTAATGAGTGCCGAGCGAGCATTGAGTGCTTTTTTTTTTTTTCACTTCCGCATTTAGGACCCATTTTTGGGTCAACTTTCGGGTCATCACTAATGCACCAGGTTAAAAAACTTGGGCCATCACAAGTGGTATCAAAACTCCTAGGTTTGAATACCTTAGACGATAGGTTTTGGGTGCATATCATGCTTGTGTTGCCATGCTCTATGTGTTTATACACTTCATGATAATATGTTTTGGTTTGATAACATGTTTATGTGCTATATATGACACGTCGTTTGTTAGCATGATTTTATTCTAATGTAAGGAGCATGACATATGATGTATGCTAGATTAGATTTGGATATGCATAACTGTGTTGCATACTTGGCATGACATGGGATTGGTTATTAAGGCATAAGTTGGGATTGATAGTTATTGTACTCACAGTTTCGGGGTAGTGTAGGTTGTTGTCAACCTAGCATTGGTTTTGAGGTAGGTGGTAAGACAGGTTGTTTAGACTCTCGTGAGGTGAGTCATTTGGCATTGCCATAATGATGGATTTGTTGGTTTTGGGCCATGATAAGGTTATGGACCTCTTAGGATCCTTGGTTGTTCGGGATGATTCCTCTAGGATTGTAATTCATGGGCGGATACATTTATGGGCGGGTACATGGCACTGTCATGCTACCGTACTGGCTAGCTACAAGTGCAGTTCGGATGGAATCGATGTTGGTTTTATTTTGATGGGCATAGTCCTTTTGATCAATGATGATAATGGTTGTTTTGGAGATCAGTCAAAGTGATTGATTTGGTTGTTGTTGGCATGCCTATGGTCGCCATTTTCTTTGAGTTCTCTTGCGTGATGACGCTTTTGGGATCAAGTAGATTGATTGATGTTTTGGGTAGAAAGAACATTGCACTGTTAGTGTAACTTGTGGTGTCGCCTCTAGATTTGGAGATGAATTGTTAGAGTCTTACCATTATGGTAAGGGCTTACTTTTGTTTTGAGATAGGTTATTGTCGCATTGGTTGTTGGAGTCAGTTTATGGTTATGATTGGTATTTCCTTTTACCTAGACACTATAGGACATGATGTCCATAGGGTTCACGGTTGCATAGCTTTTATTTTTGGTAGTTTCGTTTACTACCATGTTAGTAGTATGATTTATGATATTGCAATGCATGAGTAGTAGGTGGAAGTGTGTCCACATTTGCTTTTTTGTTGTGTGGCATTAGCATACCTTCTTTATATGCTTAGAGATGCCATGTTGTTACTGTACCTTAGTGACATGATTTTGTGCTTACGTGGAGACAAGCTGCATGCACCCTTGATTTTATCTATATGAGTAGATTTACTTTCTTGGTAGTTGCATTTTCTTATTATTTACATGACTTCTATGTTTAGTTTTCCCTTTTTGCTCCCTTTTCGTATTTGTCATGTTGACATTTGTGGGAGAATAGGGTTTCTCTTTTTTTCTTAGTTCGAGGAAGGGACTTCACAAGAAGTGAGTCTCTTCTGTTCGTTGCATTGTACACAGTTTTGGGGTTGGCTAGTCCGTAAGGATCACCACTGTTGTCTTGAGTCCTTGGTAAGGATTTGGTTGATTTTGGTTGACTTACTTCTATGTAGGGGGTGAAGTCTTTGACCTTGTTGCCTTTCATTTCAGAGATAGAGTCATGGTGTTGTCCTTCTTAGGACTGGTGATTCCCTTTCTTTCGTATCTTCCCTTAGGGGGTTTTGCCGTGGTTAACTGGTTTTGGTGCTCAGAGTGAGTGGATTGGTGTGAGATCATTTTACGGGGACTTATGTCCATTTGATTGGGGATTTGGTTAATTCATTGTGTGAGTTTGACACTATTTAGGGATGTCTTTTGGAGACTTGCTTTGGTTTTGGTGACCTAGACGTTTTGGAGAAGTTTTGATTGGGGATTTGGTTAACTCTTAGGAGAAGTTTTGGAGGACCGCTGTTAGATATGGCTTGTTTGTGGAATTTTCTCATCCTAGTTATGACTAGGCGTAGTTTTGAGAAATCATAGTTCTAATGGTTGTTTATGGATTGAAATTGAGGAATTTTGATTTAACTTGGCGTTGCCAAACACGATTTTGAGAGACTCGTTTTGTTATTTTGATTGTCGAGATTTTGATATGTGTGCCACGTGGTGGACTTGTATTTTGAGGATTTAGTTATCCATGATAAGGATGTGGATCTGATGTGTGATTACGGTGTATGTGATACCCCCGGATTTCCGAATGCGGGTTGGCCAGGCCCACGCACGAATACCCGAGGATATCAAAACAAATAGATAATAAACGAACACAGAGTACAAGAGAATAAAGAAGAATAAATAAAATGCTGACAAGAAACTAAAATGATAATATAATAATAAACCTCATAATATATTTCCATTAATTAATAAACTCTTCTGATACAACTGATCCTCCAAAATACAACTCGGGAATCCATACTGTGTGAACCACTAGAAAATCCAAACTAAACAAATGACAGTAATCTAAAATAGGAAACTGAATCATAAAGGAACTCCTATGTAGCATCGGAAGAATGAAGTAGACTGATCCCCGCTCAGCACGAACAACCTCTACTCGTGACGAACACCTGAAAAATAATGGTGGGTCAGGCCCACAAACAAGTTCTACTCTACTACAGTCCAAGCAGAGATCCGATACACGTATACATCCTAGTCAATCCAACAGTAACTAGTAGTCTGTATATATATATATATACACACTAAAGGAACCTCACTAGACTATAGGGTTGTCTCAACCTGAATAGTAGGCAACATGCAAAACGCATATATAGTGGGCATGAGTACCTAGACCTACCAGGGTACACAACTAAACTATATCTAGTTACACATCCCTGGCGATATACGCGCCCTAACCATTGATCTTGAGACTCAAGCTCATATCATGGCACCATACTTATATATATAAAATCTAGTAACCATCCTATCCAGTATAAATTAATCCTCCATAAGTCATTCAACTTGTTCAGCTGACCTGACTTGAATATAAGTAGGACTTAACATTTTAGTTAATCTATTCCCTTATATAATAAATTAATCATCCATAATTCATTCAACTTATTCAGCTGACCTAACTTAAATATAAGTAGGACTTAACATTTTGGTTAATCCATTCCCTTATATAAAATAGGTAGGACTTAACTAATAAGTTAATCCATCCCTAGAATGCCACCGTCCCATACCGGTGCATTAAACCACACAATCCAACAATTGATGTAACAATTAAGGAAATACATCAAACATTCCATAAATAACTATAATAAATATGATATCAAGTTATCACACAATAGGAATGACTTATTATTTCTTTAAACTTCCTATATCATATGTCATACACAAACTGAATCTTATACATGATGATATTTTATTATACCGTTAAATAAGGATTCTCAATATCCAATTCATCCTACACATTTAATCTCAATTGCTAAAATATTTTAAAAGATTAAATCCATTCGTTTGTTTAAAACATTCAAATAGCAAGCATCATTATGATTGAGTCTATTTAAATTTATTAAAACCCAAACCTAATCCCTATTTAATGTTCAGGAATCTTAGGCATGTTTCTACATTCCATCATTCCATAGATATGAAAAATACATAATTTAAACATGTAAAAATTCACATAAGAAATCAAATCAAAATCATGCATTTTATCAATTCATAACACAAGAACATATATGAACCAATTTCATAAAACCTATGTTCTAACCCAATTAAGCATGCATAATTATTTAATTTTATGTGTTTAATAAATTCTGGAATTTCCTAGGCATGTACAGAAACACGAATCAAAGGGAAAGAGATAGAAGAAGAACTTGCCTTAAACTTTCGGATTGAAAATTAAACTTCTTCTTCCTTGATCTTCTCTCTAAAGGGTTTTCTCCTCATTTCTTCCTCTTTCTCCTTCTCTCTCTAACTCTCTCTCTTTAGAATATATTACGTGATATATTTTCACTCCTTTTTCAACCTATAGTTGTGTATTTATAGGCTAAATAATAACCCTATTCCTTTTTCCAATCCAAGTCAACTTAATAAAGAAAAATAAAAAATAAAAATATTAAAAAGGTAACTTAAAATATGTTACGTATATAATCTATGTATATCCTTATTAATTAAATAAAATATATACATTAGATTATTTATTAATACTAAAGTTACCATAATATTAAAAGGTAACTTAAAACATGTTACGTATATAATCTATCTATATCCTCATTAAATAAATAAAATATATACATCAGATTATTTATTTATACTAAAGTTACCATAATATTAAAAAGTAACTTAAAATATGTTACGTATATAATCTATCTGTATCCTCACTAAATAAATAAAATATATACATCAGATTATTTATTTATACTAAAGTTACCATAATATTAAAAAGGTAACTTAAAACATGTTACATATAAAATATATGTATATCCTTATTATATATATATATAAAATATATACATCAGATTATTTATTAATATTAAAGTTACTATAATATTAATAAATTACTTTTCTTTTTATATATATGTATATACATATATATCTATATGTATACATATACAACTATCCATGGGTAATTATCCATACCCATCCAACCTCCTATCCAAGTAGTTCATGGGACCCAATTAGTTAGCCCATTACCACTAACCATAACCATAAAATAAAATAAAATAAAACATTTAATCATTTAATTTACAATTAATTACAATTAATCAAATACATCATTTAAGCACACAATCTAATTAAACAAATAATACAAATAACACATAGATAAGTAGCCAATTAATCAAGTAACACTTAAGTCAATTAAATACATAAATAATTAGTCAAATAATCAATTAAACAATTAAAAAAATACAATAAAAATAAATAAATAAATACCGAGACTATCCTTTTAAAATTAGGGGTATTACAGTGTAATCTTGTAGTTGATCTGTTTTTGGGAGATATGTAGGACCTTCGATGAAATGTCTTGTAGTGAGGTTCGTTTTGATTTCTGGAGACTTTGATTTACTTTTCAGGCTTTGGGTTCTTGATTGATGTTGTTAACAGGAGTATTTTGTGATGTTGGAGTTGTTGGCTTTGTTATATTGATGATTTGGGGCCTTAAGCATAATAGTGCCTAAGACATTATTGTCAAAGTTTGGGATTGGCTGGGATGGTCTGGAACGTTTTTGGACCATATTCCAACTTTTACAGATGCCTGGTTTCCATATTGCTTTTGGCCATGATCGTTTTGCGACATTGATGTCATTTGTATTGAGAGGCTTATGGGTAGACCTAGTGGGGGCAAGTTATGAATTAGTGCCTTATACTGTCATGCTACCGTACAAAGTTGTGTGTTGTGGGTGAGTGTTAGTTGCCATCGATGCTATCTTATTAACGAGTAAGTGTGGGCGGGCGCTGGGCACTGTCTTTCCTATCACACATTTGAGTACATCGTGGGTGGGTTCTGGTCGCTATTCGTACTACCAAGTCGTCTTTGTTCAGTACCCTGATTTGATATTTGGTTATTTTGGAGTTCTTTTGGTGGTTGTTTTTAGTTCCTTATGATGGTTCGTCAAGAAGAATGCTTTCAATTGCTGTCTTCTGTTCCCTTGTCTAACCTTAGGTTTCGTGTGTGAGTTCTGACTTGTGGTGTGGCCGTGTGGTCACTTTTCTTTTAAGAGGTTGTCCTATCATGAGCACATGGTTGCGAATGACGGTGGCTTCTATGTTGTCCTTCAGTTTTGGGTTTGCTTTTGCAACATGTTATGTGGGATACTCAGAGATGTACTCCGCAGTTACCCTGGTTTCGCCTTTTGTTTTGTTGGGGCTGGATTTCAGGGACAAAATCCTTTTGAGGTGGGAAGTTGTAATGACCTGGTCATTTTCCCTCCTTTCCCTTTCTCAGATTTTTACGGATATTTTTTTTCGTTGATCTTTTCTTTTCTGAGTTCGGTTTCTCATCACTTAGTATCATCTCGAGTGCTCAGGGATGGTTTTCGAGACTCTTTCTTTAGATTGATAACTTCCTTTAAGGGCCGAGTCAATTCCATATTTTCACTTTTTGGACACTATTCACTCTTCGTCCTTTTCCCTATTTTGTCTTTTTCCCGTTTGTCACTTTGTTGGCATGGCCTCACTTTTTGTGTTTGAAGTTGGTTTTTGACTTCACGTATCTTCATTCTAAGTGGTTTCTATGAAATACGTATCCTTACTTTTGTGAAAAAGCTCTCTGGTTGCTCCCAGTATCCATAGGGGCATGGATGCATAGTTCTTCAAAAATATTTCTTTTCTTGGGGTGTGTTTCGTAAATATCTTTTGAAGAAATTTTTTCAGGGGTTTTTAAGAAAATATTTTTGGAAGATATTTTCATTCTGGGTCATTAGTGCAGTTAACACTTTTTGTATGGGCTATTGTGCAATTAATGAAAGTTATTGCAAAAAGGCCTCGTTTTGAGCCTGATCCTCATACGGGATTCATTTTCACTTTTCGTTGAGTCCCGTACTCTTAGAATTTCCTTCTGTCTGTTTTCCCCAGTTTCAGGTTTCTGACCCTAGTTGTCGCCGAACTTGTTCGGGGCATATCTTTCTGCTCGAGACTTAGTTTTCAATGCGATTTCTTCCATTGTTCATCTTTTCTTATTTTAAATCTTTTTTGTTCATGGAGTTTTGCCGTTTGATTGTGTCTGCGCGAATTCCACTTTTCTGGACCCGGCAGGGCCCGTTTGAGGGCACTTTTTGAGTTTTTCTATAAATAGGGAGTCTTAAAAAAGAAAATCAGATTTCTCTCTCTTTCCTCCCTCTTGGCCAGATTCCATGGTAGCCATGGGTTGCCACCTTCTCTCTCCTCTTTTGAGCCTCATCCCCTTAGTGAAACGCCGTAGTGCCTTAGTGTTTTATATTCGCCTTGGCGAGGCCTTCGATTCCACTGATTGGAATCTTGTTTTGGCCATTTTTTGAGTTTACGTTTGAAGTCAAGTTGTGTTTTTGGTATGACTTCCTTGGGGTTTATTGTTCGCCTTGTTGTCCCCGACAAAACCCCAAAGTATTATCTAATTCGAAGCGGTTTCATTTTGATGGCTTTTGAGATTTTCATCTCAAATTGAGGTAGGGGGTGTCTTAAGTTTATATTAATGTTGTATTGATGATTTTAGAAGTTTATACAACTTGTATGCATGCTTTGGTTTAAGTTCTAGAATTTAACTTAATTATTTTCTATGGTTAAGATTTAATTCTCATGATGATATATAACTTAGAATTAAATTATGGCATGCTAGAAAATTTAGCTTTGGTATGTTTGTTAACATATATTAAATTGAGATTATTTGAATAAGAGTTGCACTTTTTATTTAATAATTTCTTTTTATGAAAGATTAATTCTCATGGACGTACCTTGCATGAAACTAACTTGTGATATGCTTTTAAAATTAAGTCTTGGCATGTTCTTTAACATAATTTAATTTGAGAGCATTTGGATAAGTTTGAAAATCTAGAGATTTTAATTAAAATGATTAATTAAAATCTATTTAATAGTTCCTTTGGCTTAATTAAGTTTTTAACTTGATATTTGTGATGATTAGGACTTGTATACTAGCATATATTAATTTGGGACCATTTGATGTTGTTTTAGAATTTAGGGATTTGATTATTCTGATTTAATTAAATTCCATTTTATTGTTCCAATGACCTAATTAAGTTTTTGATTTGATATATGTAATGATCAAGTTATGTTGTTTAACATGTATTAATTAGGGATCATTTGATTAAGATGTGAAACCTGGAGAAATTAATTAGTTATTTAATTAATTTTCGTTTCTATTGCATTATTGATTTAATCATGTGTTTAACATTGGGAGTATGTTTAAATCATGATTTTAGACTTGTAATGGATTCATGAGTTTATGTTTTCAATATTGAATTGTATTGTTGTAGCGTGTAACGAATCGCACACTGAAGATTCGACATGTAATGTTGTTATAGCGTGTAACGAATCACGCTCTGAAGATTTGACATTTGTCATCCTATAGTAATTGTGGATTTAGAGCATGTGTTATGTGGTTTCTGATGAGCGCTGAATATATGCATATTCGAGCCCCTAAGTACGTATATGTCAAGGCCTAAAAGTGATACTTCTATCCAGTATTAGACTAATTTATGTTTAATGTGTGTTTCAGGTACTTTCCCAGATAAATGATTAAAACCGGGACTTTATGCTGATATCGAAGCTTACCAAGTCATTGCCGGTCATTTAGAGCAAGCCGAAAGTTATATTGGTGAAGTTTGAAGCAATTGAAGCCTTAGAGCTTGAGCCCAAATGTTGAGGTTCGAGCATTACAACAAAGAAAAGAAGAAAAGTCAACAAGGCCAAATGCTCGAGAATCAGTACCTTGATGCTCAAGCCTTACTGTAAGGGTGCTCGAGCCTTAACCAAAGGTACTCAAGCCTTGACCCTGAAGCTCGAGCATGATGCGTTGGAAATTAATGAGTTGATTTTGAATTGAAGGCTATGCTCCAAGGTTTCGTGCATCACTTCTATGATCGAGCACTATCAACAGAGAATCGAGCATCATCTCTTGATGCTCGAGCAATGAGCCCCAGATGCTCGAGCATGGTACCTAGTGATCGAGCCCAAGAAACTTGGATCGAGCAATGTTAAAAGGAAAAGACGCTTCGGAAAATAGTTGAAGAAAATTGGCTAAGTGTTAATGTGATGATCGAGCACCATTTACTAAAGCTCGAGCATCGACCTAGTATTGCTTGGGCATAATCCCTAAAGCTCGAGCATCCAATCCTGAAGTTCAAGCATTGCATGACATGTCAGATTAAAAACTGCGGGATTGTTATCTTTTTAGCCGTATCACATCCCAGTTGGGCCAGAAGACCTAAAAGCCCACCAAATACATATTTTCTTTTATAAAAAAAGGCGCAAGCCTTGATAGAAGAGGTCTGATATTCCAATCTCTTTTACGTATTATTTAGAAGGCTGAAGGTATGGTGGCTTTTAGGGTTTTTACAACCTTGAAAGTGCAGATCCTGAGAAAAGAGGTGTCGTCCATGACGATGGAGATGAACTTAACACAGATGCTATCCAACCTTGTCAGGAATAACTAATCCCTTTCTTAGGGCATTAATGTAACCTAACGTTATATTATGGTTTGATTGTTTTGACTCTGGGTTTATTTCAATATATTATGTTTTCTTGATTATACGACTATTAGCACTTGAGACAACTCAAGTGGTTTTTTATGCTTCAGTAGAATATAAATTGTTATTATATTGACTTAGATATAATAATTTATGTTCTTTTCTCAACCTACCTTATTGTACGGTATCTGGCGGAGCCCTACCGGACACAAGGATAGAGGTCATATAATGGTGTTCCAATGAATTTTACAAACAAATGTTTTCATAATCTTTGCTTAGAAAAGGTGGTTCATTCACACAGTAGTTAGAGTAGGTAGAGTAGGTAGGTGAATAGTCCACGCTAATCGCTGATAGGTTATAGTTAGCTAAATATGTAAAACTCTTTCTTTAAACTCTGAACTGGACGAATGTTATTGAGTTCAGTTCATTTGAAAATAGAATTGGTTAAAATCCCAGAGTTGATTCAATTGACTGTAGCATAATGATTGTTGTGAAGTCAAAGCCCTAAGACTTTTCCTCTCTGATCATTCATTTAATTTAGTTTAATTTGTTTTAGTTAATTATTTTATAGTTTAAGTTTGTTAAATCGTGACAACCAACAAACTTCCCCATTGAGTTACTTGTAAACTATAGAACAAAGTTGAAAACTAAACTACAAATCTCTTTTCCCTATGGGTTCGACATCCTCTTTGCATAGAGCTATATCCTGCATGATATCATATGATTGCGAGAGACACATCAATTTTTGGCGCCGTTGCCGGGGATGTTATTTTTGTTTTAGGGAGAAAATCTTCTGTTTATTAAACCTTTTGTGAGTTCTTGTTGTTTTTCTATTACTTAGAATATTTTATTTTTGTTACTGTTAGGATTAGTGGAACCAGTGCATGTTAACTCGCCAAACTAGGTCAAAACCTTTAGTGCATGATCCTGATAGAGAGAGAACTTTATGTCAATTAAGAAAGCTTAAAAAACATTTGAATAATATTGATAGTTCCTTTGATAACATGGATAAGCAACATAATGCACTGGGCAATAATGGTAATGGTAATGGAGAATGGGTTCCACCTGTTCCTCCACAACAACCACAATTGAGGGATCGTTTCATTCCTACCACATATACTTCCCCTTCGTGCTTTGTTTTCCGGATGCTGATGCAACCCATTTTGAGATCAAGCCTGCTATGACCCAAATGCTTCCTACCTTCCATGGGTATGCAACAGAGGATCCTTATAAGCACTTGGATGTGTTTTTGGAATTGTGTTCAACTACCAAGTTGACCATTCTATCCAACGATTCATTTAGAATGCATCTTTTCTAGTTCTCTCTCAAAGATAAAGCAAGAACTTGGTTGCAGTCCCTTCCAACAAATTTCATATCTTCATGGGACATGTTGCAATAACAATTCTTGAAGAAATATTACACTGTGGGTAAAACCACACAAATGAGAAGAGAAATCATTGCATTTTCCCAAATCCTGGGAGAACAGCTTCATGATGTATGGGAGAGAGATCTTCTAAGAAAGTGTCCACACCATGATATTGCTCAATGACACTTAATACAGATCTTCTATAATAGTCTTACAGACTCGTATAGAAACATGGTTGATGCTTCTAGCAATGGAGCTTTTCTGCGTAAGAGTCCGGCTGATGCTTGGGAACTGTTTGAGGCCCTAAGTTAAAACTTAGTGCAACATGTTTCTTCCTCTAGGTCTAGGTCTTCACCTGGAATGCATAAGGTTGAAAAAATTTATGAGGTAGATAAATCTAGTGAGTTAGCTGCTCAAATAGAAGCCTTGAACCGTAGGTTCGATCAAATCCTATCATTTGGCTTTGCTCCTATTGCTAATCTGCAAACTGCCTTACCAAAGGTAGTTTGTTCCATCTGTGTTAATTCTAACCATTTTGCTGACGCTTGCCCTATACTGGGACAATCATCTGAGATCCCACAGGAGCAAGTGAATGCTGCATTCTCTAGGCCAGCTTATAATCCTTATTCTTCTATATATAATCCTGGCTGAAGAGATCATCCCAATCTGTTATGGCGTAATCCAAATCAAGGGAATACTGTTTCCCAATCTCAGGGGCAGTATCAAAATTCACCCAATCCTATGCCACAAAATAATTCTTTCAACCAATCTGGTATTTACCGTCCACCTCAGTTTAGGAATCAATTTACTCAAGCTCCTAATCTTCCACCTCCTTCTAGAAATTCTGCTTTTGAGGAACAAATACTCAATGCTCTTGGTGAAATTAAAACCAACACCCAACTTCTTAATTCTTATTCTCAAGCTATAGCAAAGCTAGAGGTACAAGTTGGGCAAATAGCGAGTACTCTTTCTCGAAGAGAGGATGGAAAGCTGCCTAGTCAGCCAATAGTCAACCCGAAAGGGCAGACTTACATGATTAATGGAACCAATTCCTTAGGTATTCATCATGAGCAAGTTCAGGCTATTACTATATTGAGAAGTGGTAGAGTGGTTGATAACCAAGTTGAGAAAGGACAGGAGGAAAAAGAAAGGCTTAGGATTCCTATTATTCCTATCATTCAAAATCCACATCCCAAGGATGTTTTCTCAAGTGCTATTCCACAATCCACAAAAGGAGTTGAATATGGAGTCAATTCTTCATTTGTTCCTAACCCTGAGATAGCTTATGAGCCAAAAGTGCCTTATCCTGAACGTCTCAAGGAACCCTCCCACTTTGGTAAACAAGGGGAGAAAATTCAAGATATGATGGAGGTCTTTAAATAGGTCAAAATCAATCTTCCTCTGCTTGATGCTATAAAGAAAATTCCAGCCTATTCCAAATTTCTAAAGGACTTGTGCACTCTAAAGAGAAAATCCAGAAGCCAAGTTCCTAAGAAAGTTTGTTTCACCGAGCATGTCAGTGCTATTCTTAAGTATAGCACTCCTCTAAAGGTTAAAGATCCTGGAGCTCCAACAATTTCTTGTACCATTGGAAAGAATGTGATAGAGCGAACATTTCTTGACCTTGGAGCAAGTATTAATCTTATTCCTTACTCAGTGTATGAGAAGTTAGGTTTGGGATAATTAAAACCTACGTCGGTTATTCTACAACTTACTAACTGTTCTGTCAGACAACTACGAGGTATTGTTGAAGATGTATTCATAAAAGTGGACAAGTTCTATTTTTCGGTCGATTTTCTAGTTCTTGATACAAAACCGGTCCATGATTCCAAAAAGTATATTCTAGTCATTCTTGGGCGACCTTTTCTAGCCATAGCAAATGCTTGTATTAACTATAGGACTGGAGCCATGGATCTATCTTTTGGAAACATGAAAGTCAAGCTAAACATCTTCAATGCTATTCACCATCCCCACAATGATAGTGAATGCTTCTTCCTTGATGTTATTGATGAATTGGTTGAGGAATCACTCCCAACTATTTTATCTAAGGATCCTTAGAAGCGTGTCTAAATCAGTTCAATTATAAAGATTTTGATATCGATGCTTCAATAGCTGAAGTGAATTCTTTGCTAGATTCCATTCCTATCACAGATTTTTCTCCATGGAAATCTAGGTTAGAAGCATTTCCACCACTTTCTTATACTCCACCTATTCATTCTTTAGAGTTTTCACCTAAACTTGAGCTTAAGCCACTACCAGAAAAGCTCAAGTATGCTTTCTTGGGTTTAAATGACACCCTCCCGGTGATCATTGCTTCCAATCTTACAAGTTCCCAAGAAAGTAGTCTCTTAAAAGTTCTTGAGCAAAATAAAGAGGCTATTGGGTGGAGTGTGGCTAATTTGAAAGGAATTAGTCCCACAATTTGCATGCATCAGATTCATTTGGAGGAGGATTCTCGAACATCTCAGGAACTCAAATGAAGATTGAATCCTAATATGAAGGAGGTAGTGTTGAAGGAAGTTGTGAAGTTGCTAGATGCAGGAATAATCTACCCCATCTCAGATAGTAAGTGGGTGAGTCCTACTCAAGTAGTACCTACAAAGACAGGTATTAGAGTAGTTGAGAATTCTGAGGGTGAATTAGTTCCACAGCGCACCACCACTTTATGGCGTGTGTGTATTGATTATCGGAAACTCAACTCTGCTACTAGAAAAGATCATTTTCCACTTCCATTCATTGATCAGATTCTAGAGCGATTGGCTGGCTAGAGCTATTATTGCTTTTTAGACGGTTATTCCGGCTATAATCAGGTGGCCATTGATCCTAAAGATCAAGAGAAAACTACCTTCACTTATCCATTCGGTACGTTTGCATATAGGCAGATGGCTTATGGATTATATAATGCTCCAGCAACATTCCAGAGGTGTATGATGTTTATCTTTTCGAACATGGTTGAAAAGTTTCTCGAGGTATTTATGGATGACTTCTCTGTTTTTGGGTCTACATTTGAAAATCGTCTTCAAAATCTTTCCCTAGTGCTTCAGCGTTGTAGGGAAACGAATCTTATTCTTAGTTAGGAGAAGAGCCATTTTATGGTTCAAGAGGGTATTATTTTAGGACATATCATTTCAAAAAGAGGTATTGAAGTTGATAGAGCTAAAGTAGATTTGATCTCCAAATTACCTCCCCTTATCTCCTTGAGGGGAGTGCGATCATTTCTTAGGCACGCCGGGTTTTATTGACGCTTCATTAAAGATTTCAGCAAAATTTCCCATCCTTTATGTAATCTACTTGCAAAGGATGCTCCTTTTGCCTTTGATGAATCATGCCTTGAAGCTTTCCAAAAGCTTCGCTCTCTTCTTTTGTCAGCTCCTATCATGAATCCTCCTGATTGGGCTCTTCCATTTGAGATTATGTGTGACACATCTGATTATGCCATGTGTGCTATCTTGGGACAACGAGTGGATAAGCTTCCTCATGTTATCTACTATGCTAGCAAAACTCTTTCAAATGCACAGTTGAATTATACTACTACTGAAAAAGAGTTGCTTACAGTTGTCTTTACTTTAGATAAATTCAGATTATATCTTTTAGGTTCCAATATTGTAGTCTATTCTGATCATTCTGCTTTGAAACATCTTCTTTCAAAAAAGGAAACCAAACCCCGTTTGATTCGATGGATTCTTTTGCTTCAAGAGTTCGATTACAAAATCTGGGATAAGAAAGGGTCAGAGAATGTTGCAGCTGACCATCTTTCTAGAATTCTAATTAAGGATACCTCAACTTCACTTCTAGTTTGTGATTCCTTCCTGGATGAACAACTGTTTAAGGTTTCTCATAAAGATTTATCTTGGTTTGCTGATATTGTAAATTATCTCGTAATAGACAAAATTCCTTTGTCTTGGTCAAAGCAGGAAAATGATCGATTCTTCTCCCAAATTAGGATGTATTATTGGGAAGACCCTCAGCTATTCAACTACTGTGCTGATCAAATAATTCGTAGATGTGTTCCTGAGAGTGAGTTTCATAGTATTCTGACCTTCTGTCACAGTTTGGCATGTGGAGGTCATTTCAGTGCAAAAAAAACTACAGCTAAAATTCTTCAGTGCAGTTTCTTTTGGCCTTCACTCTTTCAGGATGCATATTTATTTTGCAGATCATGCATTAGATGTCAGTAGCTAGGATCAATTTCTGGAAGAAATATGATGCCCTTAACTCCAATCTTAATTATTGAGGTTTTTGTTGTTTAGGTTATTGATTTCATGGGTCATTTTGTTCTGTCTAATAAAAATGAGTATATTCTTGTGGCTATTGACTATGTGTCTGAATGGGTTGAAGCAGTACTTACCAAAACCGCCGATCACTCAGTTGTGGTGGAGTTCATTCAAATGAACATTTTTAGTCGGTTTGGTATGCCACGAGCTATCATTAGTGATGGAAGTGCTCATTTCTGTAATAGGTATTTTCGTACCTTAATGCAAAGATACTCCATCACCCATAAAGTTGCTTTTGCCTATCATCCTCAAACAAGTGGCTAAGTAGAAATATCCAATCGTGAAATTAAGAGAATTCTTAAGAAAACGGTTAAGCCAGATTGTAAAGATTGGTCTTATAGACTGTACAATGCTTTGTGGGCTTACTGGACTACATATAAGACTCCGATTGGTATGTCACCTTACCGTCTTGTCTATGGTAAAGGGTGCCATCTTCCTGTAGAGTTAGAACATAGAGCTTCTGGGCTATTAAAAAGCTCAATTTTGATATGACATCTGTTGGTTCTAACAAGAAGCTTTAATTAACTGAGCTTGAAGAATTACGTAATGATGCTTGTGAGAGTGCTAAGGTTTACAAAGCAAAGACTAAGGCATTTCATGATAAGCATATCATGCGTAAGACTTTTGAGCCTGGGGCGAAGGTTTCGTTGTTTAATACACAACTGAAACTTTTTTCCTGGAAAGTTAAAGTTACGCTGGGAAGGTCCATACACGGTTATTTCTGTTACACCTTATTGTGCAATAGAAATACAAGATTGCAAGACTGGACAACTGTCCAAGGTTAATGGTGAAAGACTTAAACCCTACATAGAGGGTTGTGTGCAGTGAGGCACAGGTGAGGCAGTGGCACTTCATGATCCTATTTACTTGGACTAGAGAGGTCAAGTTTTCGTCGAGCTATCGATGTTAAACTTAGCATTTGTATGTTGTACCGTAGTTTATTTTGATTTTTATTTCGTTATTTTATTTTCTAGGTTATAGGTTTATTTTAATCTTTATTTTAATTCTAAGTTAGTTTAGGTTTGACTAAAATATAAAAAGAAAATAAAAAATTAAAAAATCCAAAAATCCAAAAATTTGTCTCCATACTCGAGCATCATTAGCTCCATGCTCGAGCATCAGCAGCGAAATGCTCGAGCATCCATACCTAAAGCTCGAGCCTTTCATCATCGTAAGATTTAGGGTTTTTAGCGGCCATGCTTGTGTTGGAAAACGTGCAAGTTTTAAAAACTTTTTGAGGAATTTTGATTCATAGATCTTGATTCAACACATAGAGACAATTTTATGTAAAAATAAAATATAATGTATCATTCAAGGAACAAATTGAATACTTACATCAAAGGTCTAAGTAAACCTTTAAATCTTTCCTCTAAAGTGAATGTTCTCACTTATTGTAGACCCCTTAGCAAGATGCCTTCTCCTCGGATCTCCATCTTCTTGGTAATTGTTTTGCCTTTAGGAATCACTCATAAGCCTCCATGAATGACCTTGGAAAACTAGGCTTGTGGGAGCCTACATTAGATGAGAACATAAACCTTAATATTCTAGAGAGAGAAAATATGTTCCTTTTTCCTTCTACCAAAAATTACCCTAAAAATATACATAGACCATGTATATTTATAGGCAACATAAAGATAAAGAAATGAAAACAACAAATCCTTCTCAATCTCTAATTCACATGTCTCAAATCTAATATGATTCCAATATCAAGTTGGGCTATGAGTGAGAATCCATTGGGCCTATTATTTTATTGGCTACAATGAATTAATAATTGGCCCGGTCCATAAACCCAATTCAATTAATTCATAAATTAATTTTTACTCCACTAAATGAAATTAATTGAACTCCAATTAAATAATAAATAACCTTTAAGTCAATATTGCACTTTGACCCCTCTATGCATAATTAATTATCGGATAAATAAAGCCATCAATCCGACTACTTAATTAATATATTTATTTTGGTACCTTTGATTATTTTTGGCTCGATCACAATAATAATTTGTTTGACAAAAATAATAATTTAAATAAATAAATATATAATAAATCATTTTGTCTAAAAACACACGAAGGCCTTCGAATTTACTTTGTGATCAACCATAATCAATACAAAATAAATACAAGTAGTAATGATGCAAATATTGAAAATATAACTCTCTAACTATTAATTACATAACTACCCAAAGTGTCAGTCTAAGGATCCCGAAGAATCCACTGAACAAATCAAAGTAATTATTAATTAATAAAAGAGTTTATACTTTTCTCATGCTTAAGAGTCAAATGCCATGACGGTGATAGGGAGCAATTGCATACGACGGCTCTCGCAATATATCTCAACCTAAGACGGATTCAGTTTAAGTCTTAATTAATTATGAGTCCATCCATAATTACCGACTATGAATAATTTATGAATACTATTTATAATCATGTATTGATCGCCATCACATACATATATAAATATCTCTTGTAATCAAGTGGACACTTTCAATTCTATAATGAATTGAAACATAATACATTGAATTCACCAATTGTATAAAATATAAATATTTAAGAAACGTCAGGAGCATATGTCACTTTAATCCAAACAGAAATTTGCTATGCCAGGGCATATAAATCCTAACAGCTCCCACTTGCCCTCATAGCCAATTCAAATTGCACCTAACTCCAATGTTATCCAGATGATGATCAAAATTATTGATCAATGACACCTTTGATAATGGATCAACAAAGTTGTGTTCCAATGTAATGTTCTAGCTATAAGTACATTTTCTTGCCGGACAATATCATGTAGAACATGATACTTCCTCTCAGTGTATTTTGTTCCTCTATAGAACCTTGGGTCATTGGTTTGGACAACTTCTGCACTATTGTCGCAACATAGCTCAATACATAGGCTAGTATACTCCACAACCTCCAAATCAGTGAGATCAAACCAATATGTTTCCTTTACTGCCTTTAACACTACAATGTATTTCACCTGCAGGTTTGAGTCAGCAGTCAAAATCTGTTTAACAATCTACCAACTGATTTCACTTCCATTAAGTGAACATACACTAAGTCATGAACCTCATAATATCCACTTCGGATTGAAAATCAGAACTAGCATACCTGACTAGGACCATATGATCACATCCATAAATGAGTATGATATCCTTGGTCCTCCTAAAGTACTTAATGATATTTTTCACAACAGACCAGTTATCAAGTCCATGATTGGATTGATATCTTCTGACTATCCCTACTATGTAGCGGATGTCCTATTTGGTATAGACCATGGCATATATGAGACTTCCATATGCCAAAGCATATAGTTCCAGTCTTATTTGCTCAATATCCTCTGTTAGTCTTGGAAAACTACTTACTAGATAGAGCAATCCATATCAATAAAGCAAGAACTCATTCTTTGAGTTATGTATACCAAACTTGGTCAAAACTTTATCAATGTAAGATTATTAAAATAATCCTATTTTCCTTTTAACCTGATCTTGCAAAAGCTTGATCCTAGGAATATAGCTTACATTTTGAAAATCCTTCATTTAAAAGTAATTGAACAACTACCTCTTTATTGATAACAAAACTTCCACATCATTTTAAATGAGTAGGATGTCATCAATATATATAGAATCAGAAAAATAATGACATTCCCTTGTACACTCATGATTTATTCATTAAGAAATCTTCTGGTATCTTTTTGTAGATTAACTTGCCTTTCGTAGGTGTCACCCTACTAGAAAGTTCTACACGATCCCAGAATTTATTAGAATACATGGATTCCAACTCTGATTTCATAGTAACTCACCAAAACAATCTGTATCCATATCGGTTCACGCTTTCGTGTAGCTTACTGGGTCCAACTCATGTTTAACAGGGATGTCCATAATGGTCTCACCTAAAAACATGATTCTGTCGGATTGGATGATAATCCTCCCACTACATCAATGTACCGATGCCGGAATCTGTGTACTAGATGATGCTGACACATCAATAGGGAATTCATATATTATTCTCAATCTATATAATAAGTGTGTTCACATATGGTACATCTGGTACTCATACCATATTCTCTAACATTATGCTACTGGGTATGTGATTCATAATATGATTCTTCTATAGATAAACAATGAATGTAAACAATCAACTTTTATCATTGAGATCATAATATAATCCATCTTAGTGCATTTAGAGTAGCCATCAAATCAAGCATGCCTATGATCTGCTTCCAACTTACTTGTCCATATCAAGCGCACATGTGCAAGACTAGCCTATATGTGCATATGATTTAAACTAAGATTTAGTCAAAAACACAGCTCAAACGGTATCCTTGAGATAGACTAAGATAGAATGCAGTTCATAATGCGCATCGATATCATTAACGCTAAACTCTTAAATGAAAGAGATAATGTGGCATAATTGTTCATAGATCTAACCATGTTAAGCGGAATTCTGTTATTCCTATTTGACACCTCAATTCATTGAGCGTCAATTGTAGAAAACTGGAACATAACACCCTCATTGACCATATAGTCTTTGCACTATCCCAAGAAATACTCATATATACGATCAGATCGAAGTGTTTTGATAAGTTTACCTAATTTGTGCTCCACATCAGTCTTGACCCTCTCCGAATATACCAAAAGTATAAGACTTGTGTCGCAACAGGTAAATTTATCTAAAACGTGAGTAATTTTGCTTGGATGTTCATAAGACCACACGTGTCCATGTGTACCGACTCCAATTGTTCTTTATGTCTATTTCATTTGGCTGATTAAGCCCTTAGAGTTATCTATCCTTCAAAACAGGATTCACAAGTTTGGTTTAGGCTCCTCTGCCTCACTAGGTAATAAACCTTCTTTGACCAATCTTTGAATCTCATTTTGATTGATAACAACCCAAAAATAGATATTAAAAATATAATGAGTCAGGAATAACAAATTTTCTCTTAACATTCAATCTAGAAGATGCAACATTAGTTTCTACATCCTGCAAATCTTAAGAGCTTGTGATTATAGTATATTAACCATCTTTCAATGCACCAGAAGGAATCGCATATCTATTCAATTTTATAAAACCAATTTTACAAAATAACAATACAGTTTTATAAACCACAAGTAAAACACAAACTAGATTGCGTCTAATTTCTGTGCATAAAGATAATTCTTTAATACTAATATCCTCATACTCTTTAATTTCAGATGTAATACTC
Source organism: Cornus florida (assembly GCF_030987335.1). Taxonomy (NCBI): domain Eukaryota; kingdom Viridiplantae; phylum Streptophyta; class Magnoliopsida; order Cornales; family Cornaceae; genus Cornus; species Cornus florida. The sequence goes on along the minus strand of NW_026775574.1, from coordinate 49,717,052 downwards.
CCACTGACTTAGCTACAACCTTGACATCAGGTCAAGTATAAATATATATCCATATTATCGAGGCTTCTGGATTCCTGAAATCCTTGCAACAATTGCAAACATGTTTAGTGGCTCCAAAATCTATCCATCAGGAATTAATAGACACAACCACATAACATGGCTCAATGATTAAATATACATTTTCCTATGCCACGGCATTGCTTAGACAGTTCATCCTTTAGTGTCTTAGTTAGCGACAAAAGAAACAGTTTTCTTCGCCCTCAACATACACTGCCTTATTCCCTTTAACCTTTTTGAATACCCATGTTTTGTGCTAGCCTAGTCCTATTATCATCCTTCTTCTTTACTTTGCCCTCCACTTGGGCCTAGAAGAAGATGGTATAGACTATGTTAGATTAATAGGATCGCCTATACTTTTGATTATCCCTATATTTGTTACTAATTCTATAAGAATATCAGCGAGTCTGAACTCAAACTGATTCCTTATTTAGTTCACTCTAGAAAAACCGAACCACTTTGGTAACAAGACAATAATCATGTCAATTTGAAACTTACCATTCAAGTCAGCCCTATTGACTTCCAGTTCAATTTTTAAATAATAAACAATCATTTTCAAAATACAATTTCATGCTGGAGTTCCTTAGGCTATCTTGATGGTGTTCAAGTCTGATATAGTACGTAGGCATACGCCCTATCTAATCTCACTAAACATCTCATTAAGTATCATAAAGTAAAGGAATTAGGTATGGGAGTATTAAATACATTTTGTACCCTTACGTTGTGAATAAAATATCTAAGTTCCTTTTCCAGTCATTATAAATGAGGTCCACATACATTGAATATGTTAGCAGGTAGATAACATGGATTAGACATAATTAATCTAAATATAAATGCATTCATACAATATGCAAGGTGAATTATTAATACTATCATGGATATTTAAAATTAAAATGAGTTTGTTAGCCAAATAATAAAATAAATCTCAATTGAATAAGAGATCATTTTCATTATTGGTGAACAATCCCTTTTAATTAATGTGGGTCCCTCAACTCTGTAGCATAATAAATCAACCAATCAATATGTCAATAACTTATTCTGTTGGAGGAGTTCATTATTACTATTGTAGAGATTCATTTGCTATTACGTGAGCACTTCCATTAAAATAGTATGTGGGTCCCTTAATCACTGCATGAAAAATCGGATAACCAATACGCCAATAACTTATTCGGTTGGCGAAGTTCATTATTGCTATTAGCTGGCAAATCCCATCATCTCCATATCTCTTAAGACAATGCCTTGTCTATCTATATGAAATGATTCCCGATTATGTTTAGCCTTTCTAAAATCACCTAGTGTAGACCACTCCGTTGGGGAGCTAACACTATTGATTTTAGATTGAGTGTCTAACGTTACTAATGCTTTAATGAAAAATAAAACATTAAATATCTTGTCATTATAATCTAAACTCTTTAAATCATGCTTAGGGCCATATTTTTAAAGATCTAATTACAATGAACATTTAATATTATTATTTTCATGAGACAACCATTTTTGTAATATTAAGACTCTTCAAATCATGCGTGGGGCCTTATTTTTGAAGATGTAATTACAATGGTGTTAATAACGAAGGCCATGGGGCAATGTATAAAAATCCCCGCTCCCATTCAATTTTTAATCATTTATAATTCGGGTTTTCATTTTATTCATTTACATGATATAATGCATGCAAAACGTCTTGATTTTAATCAAATTAAATTTAGAAAATATTTGGACTTTAAACGATTCACTAATATTTAATTAGAGGCACATTTTAAAAATAATTTACAAAAATAATTTTTCGTTTCCCAATAAGTGCCCTCAAATTAATTAGTAATTAAATCCAATTAATTTTCATAATTTAATTAATATAAATCAAGTCATTTAATTAAATATCATGGATCTGATGCATGAATAATAATTAATCAACAATTATCTATCCCATACATCACATACATCAATAAACAACAGACAAAAGCAAATAAATGAAATGGCCGATGGATTTAGCTTTTAACATTTAATTATTCTAATAACTGCACGAGGGTCTTCTATCAGCTTGTAAACACCTGCAGGGAGCTGGTACGCGCTTGCGGAGGCAAAACAGCACTTGGAACGCGCCCGTAGGGCCTCACACGCGCTCACACGCGCCTGGGGCATGCACCAGGTGAAGGCAGGAGCTCCCACGCGCCCCCAGGCACTGGGACGCACCCCCATGCGCCTCCACGCGCGTGGGGAAAAATTGCCTTAGATGGCGCGTGAGATCCACGCGCCAGCCCATGTCCACCTCCTGGCGCGTGTTCCACACGTGTCAGGTACACCTATTTGCGCCGCATGGGATAAATTCCCTTTTAATTCTGATCCTGCTGCATGGTATGTGGGTGCACCGCGTCGCACTAGATTGGTCACCTACTCCGGTCACTGCACTTGCCGCCGACGATTCTTCGGTCACCAGAAAATCGTCGAAACAATTCCATAAATTAAATAAAAAATTCCAGAAATTAAATTAAGCCATAAAAAATTCTGAAAAATTTCTAAAAAATCCCAGAAAATTCCTAAAGCCTAATTTAACCCTCTTGGACCTTCTTGAAGTTTCATAGCACCCTTTGATGATTATTACATGGCTTTAAATAAATTTACAATTTGAAATACAATGGAAAAAATTAAATTACATCATTGAACTTTCAAACGGCTAAATCAAAGCCTTAATTACATTCATCCAAAGATAAAATTACATTCAATTGACCTATAAGCTTCATCCATGGCCTAAATATACATCATCATTCATTCACAATTATACATACATCATCATGTATTAATATATTAAATCATACATTAACATACATCAATATATATATATAATTTGGATCCATGGTGATGATTTTGATAAAAACATGATCTCTAGTAATGAATCAAACCATGCTCTGATACCATTGTTGGGAAACATGCAAGTTTTAAAAACTTTTTAAGGGATTTTGATTCATAGATCTTGATTCATCATATTGAGACAAGTTTTATGTAAAAATAAAATATGATGTATCATTCAAGGAACAGATTGAATACTTACATCAAAGGTCTGAGTAAACTTTTAAATCTTTTCTCTAAAGTGAATGTTCTCACTTATTGTAGATCCCTTAGGAATATGCCTTCTTGATCGGTTGGTCAATCATACATCAACCTTCGCAATAGCACGAATCATTGTAAAATAGGGCTATTGGTCGGGTAAGTCGAACCACAGGGACTACGCTAGTCTAATACAACCTAAATGTCTAGAATCATTTTTAGAATGATGAAGGGTGTATAGAGGTTTTGTTGGATGTCACTTAAGCTAGGAAATTAAAAATGCATAAAACAGTAAATTGCAAGAATTTAAGGGAGTGAGTACAAGTAAAGAAGGCTAGGGAAATGAATCCACCTCCATCCCTATACACATGCTAGGTTAAGATTAATTTAAGGGGAAAACAACATATATGATAGTCATGATACATAACAAAACTAGGTTGCTATAATATCCTTAAGAAGTTCATTTAATTAGAAAGGCAAGAATAAACCATCAAAGGTTCACATGATCAACTACCTAAACTAAAATGTAGCTTAGAACATGCTTACTAAGCCAAGGATTATCAAGCCCTAATTTAAATGGTGAATGCACATAAAGCTAAGAATCAAGTATAGCCCATCAAAGGGAAACCCTAAGCCATGAACTATCTAGGTTCTCCAACTCCATGCCATTAAAACCATTCCATGATCTAACTTCCATTGTCACCATGGAAGTGCAAGCAATATGATTAAGAAAGGCAACCATCCAAGACAAGATGAATAACTCACAATAATCATTTAAAACATTCAACATTCATTACAACAAAAATGAGGCTCTTGACCATGGAAAGACTATCAAAAATACATTGTAATCCCCAAAAATAAACTATACTAACACATGCTTACAAGGGAGGGGTTTCATCACCTCCCTAGATGAGGTTTAGTTACCCATTGGTGAGCTAGAAGAAGGAAGAAGCATCATCCTCATCTCCATTTTCGAGCTCCTACTGTAGCACTCAAGAACACCCTCTCCTTGCTCTCTTCTCTCTCTTTTTCCTTGCTCAAGATAAAGCTTAATGATATATGTGGCCTTTGGGTAGCCTTTTATGCTCCAACCATACCCTCTCTCCTCCAAGGGACACCTCCAACCACTTCATAAAGAGGGAAGATGGCATTGAGGAATCCAATGTGCAAGTGGGCTGAAATGAGCCATTTCCGAAGGGCATTCTGCCTGATTTTCGAGCGCACGCTTGGTGACTTCGAGCACTCTAACTTAGTGCAATGTGTAACATGCTCCTCTTGCTCAGTGCTGACCTATTTTGGGAAAACTGCTATAACTTTGTGCCCCGAACTCCGAATGACGATCTGTTTGAAGCTTTGGAGAGCTGATTCAGTGCTTTAAAAACTTCATGTTTTGATGAAGACCCAAATCTCAAGTCTGGTTGGTCGAAAATGGGGAGAAAGGCAGTACATCAGTGCTGCCAGGCAGTTCTGCGCACCTCTGTTGTGAAGATCATAACTCTCTGCTCCGAACTCCGAATGATGAACCACTTGAAGATTTGGAAAGCTGATTCAGAGCTCTAAATCTTTCATGTTATGAGGGAAGTCCAGTTCTCGAGTTTGGAAGGTCAAAATGGCAAGCAAAGACCAGGCTCTACTGCTGCCAGAATTCAGCATTGGCACCCTTTTGTTGCTCAAGACTCCACAAGGCCTTATTCTTGTTCCATTTTGGCCAATGAACCTGAAAATGCATAAAAACATAGAATTGGAGTTAATCTACATAAAATAATTAATAACTGGACTTTGTTAATGTAATTTAGGGCGCTTGAATATACATTATTCGGCGCTCATCACACCCCCAAACTTACATTTTGCTAGTCCCTTAGCAAAACTACAATGAAAAACATAAAGAAAAGACAACCATGGGCATGCTACTACAAAGAATATCCTCCATGGTAAAATGAGATAGAAACATAGCTCAAATACAACTTGAAACAGACAAAAACTAGAGATGGGGTCATTGGGAAAACTACCTTGCATATATGAAGCATTGATACAAAAATTGGCTAAATACATTTCCACATACATGCATCAACATCAAAGTCTATATAAATAACTCAATTATCATCTCTTGAATGGAAATCAACTCTAGCTTCAGTGAAAGTGAATTGGATTCTCAACATGCGGCTTTTACTTTCTTTTCCAATTCCAAGGTACAAGTTTTCAAGTCAATGAATTCCCTTTTACATGAAGTCCCTAAGGCATGATTTTATTTTCAAGACAACTTTTGTTGCTTGTTAACAATTTATTTCAACACATAAGCGAAACATAGAATGGTTGTGCAATGCTGAAGTCCCTTAAGCTTTCTAACCAACCCTTGTAGCAAGCGTTAGGCCAACAACTCCCAAACCAGATGGCTTTAGGGTGCTAAGTGTAGAGACACTCCTAGGGCTTAATAGCTCGAGCTGGAAAGGCTACGAACTCCAACGAACCATGTTTATTACTAGTTTAATTTTTTTTGAATGACCGTGCAATGTTTAAGTCCCTTAAGCTTTCTAACCAACCCTTGTAGCAAGCGTTAGGCCAACAACTCCCAAACCAGATGGCTTTAGGGTGCTAAGTGTAGAGACACTCCTAGGGCTTAATAGCTCGAGCTGGAAAGGCTACGAACGTCAACTGGTCATTATTATTATTATTATTATTATTATTATTATTATTTTTTTTTTTTTTTGAATAAACATGCCAAAGGTATCCATCTATCAGGTTCATCAAATCAGATTAACTAGGCCAAGGTCAAGGTCAATCAAGTTGCATGCCTCACAGTTAAGTTTCCAATGTGCATCTGTGCATTGTGAAGCTTATAAGAGTGTAAATCCAGCAAGAATCTAATTGAGGCATTTATACAGACTACATTGTATTTACATGATCATTTCAACTCAAATTTTTCTTTATTTTCAAAATTTTTCAATTGCTTCTATACACAAGGTATTAAACATATGTTTCATCTCCGACAAGTGTCAAGTTATACTATCATTGCTTTAGCAAAAATTATGGAACCAAAAATATGCCAAGAATGCTTGATGCACCCCCAAACTTAAACGACACAGTGTCCTCAATGTGGACATGGATGCAAGTGAGAGACAAAAATGACAACGAGTACAAAAGGAACAACAATACCCGGGGGAGGGAATGGCATTTGGAGACAAAAACCCCCAAACTTGAACCGGACTGCGCAACCTGGAAAGCAATATGAAGAACCAAAAGAAACAACCACAAACATATTAATAGCACAAGCATAAAGACAGAAAACGAATGTATCGAAAGTTAACAGAACATAAAGAACTTGCATTGCATAAAGAGTTTACATGAGGACAAAAAGAACTGTACAGGGATCATGTCGACCAGAGTAACCTATACATAGCAAATTCTTACAGTTTAAAAGGAAAACAAAATATACAAGAGAAATAGGTACAGATGAAACAAAAGAGAAGGTCCACACGCGCAACAAGCTACTGGCCAGAAGGTAAACGGGCGAGGATGGAATGGAGGAGAGATTGAGTCTTACGCCGTTCAGCGGAAGCCAAACGACGGTCCTCAGCGGCGACACGGCGGTCTTCAGCAGCAAGACGACGATCTTCCTCAGCACGTGAAGAAGACTCACACAGAGCCTGAGTGCACGCGGACAAAGAATGCTCAAAACGATCTAGTCGCGCATGAATACCGGCAATGGAAGCTCGGATGAAAGCCTGGTCCTGGTGAGAGTCGACCGAAGGCTCTATCCTCGCAGTGGCTGCGGCGGTGGAAACTGCCTCAGAAGGAGGAGGAGGTGGAGCGTGGATGAACAGGGGGGCAGGAGGCGGAGGGGTACTAGAATGGCTCAGAACATTGATCCACCGGCGCTGGGTAAAAATTTTGATTTTGTCGCCTCTTGGTTCGTGGGGAGGAACAATGAAACCCTTGTGCTGAAGGAGTCGAGTGATGAAAAACGGCAAAGGCAATTTCCGATTTTCAACTCGCGGAGCCCGTGCATTATGAGCATCATGCCAAAACTTCATAAAGGTGGACCAAATGAGCTCTGGGATGGAGAACCATTGGCCTTGGTCCATGGCATATAAGGCTTGCAGAAAGAGGCCCCGACGCTTGGTGCTGTGCACCAAAGGGCAAACATTGTGCTTGAAGATAGTGTCAATGAACCATAGGCGTTCCGGAAGATTGGTTTTGCGGATAAAAGACCGGGGCCGAGTAGGATCGTCAATAGGGCAAATGGCAGCGGCAATCTGCGCCACAGTTAATGTATCCGGCTCCTCATATAAAGGGAGATTCTCACGATTGACAATGTCATCGGGGCACTCAATGGGGCAACCAGAAACCTGAATGATGTCGGTCATAGTGAAAGCATAGGCGGTGCCGTTAATGGATGTAGTGAGAGAAATGGGTGGCTCTTCAGGGCACTGGAGATTCTGGTAGAAGAGGCGCACTACACGGGGGTAGGCAACCCTGGCAAGGGGTGCGCAAATGTGCTGCAGACGCCGGTTAGTCAATTCGGCGACAGCCCACGAAGTTGTGGGTAGAATGTCAAAGGCATCCGTGAGCGGAAATGAGAGGTCGTAGTTGAGTTGTTTGCGATCCCAAGGATCACGTGGTCGCTCACGAGTGACAGCACGGGCACCTGAAGAGGGTCGAGGAGGGCGAGAAGGACCGGCACGAGACATTTAGAGAGGTGGACTTGGTTGAGGAATTTCAGCGAACACCTGGCGTGCACCACAAAAAGGAGAAGAGGAAAGTGAGTGGGATGGAGGAGCAAACCCAAAATTTTTAACAAGGAAACAAGCACTAGCATTGACAAAGCAACAACAAATCATCAACAAAACCAAACTCCAACATTACTAGCCCATCCTCCGTGTAAAACACCATGAATGAACAAAGGAAAAGAAAAACTAAGGAAGAGGACACAAACCTGAATGTCAGGGTATCCGAGAGCAAGAAGGAAGGCAGGAAGAGGGAGGTGAGAGGATGGGGTGGTGAGGTATGGAGGTGGGTTGGTTATGCAAGTGGATGCTGAAGGTGGTGGGTGGAGGAGTTGGCTGCGAGGATGATGGGTGTTGGATGTTCATGCAAACAAGGTGTGTTGCATGCTGGTGGTTGTGCACTTGGTTGTGAGTGGGAGGGAGAGAAAAGCTGGTGTGGTGTGTGAGAGGGTCGAGCAGGTGGTTGGGGAAGGTAGAGAGAGAGAGAGGATGTGGGTTTGAGAGGTGAGGAAGTTGGAGCCAAGAGAGGGGGAGGAAAGTGAGGTGGTAGCTTCGGGGTTTAAAAGAGGGAGAGTGAGAGCTTGGTTCGAGCACTCGAAGGCCCACTTCGAGTGCTCGAAATGGGGGCAGAGAGTTGGGTGAGGGGCTCGGGTGTGTGAAGGGGAGTTCGAGCACTCGAGGCTGGGTCTTCGAGTGCTCGAAGTTTGAGCAGTGTGAGGGTTTGAGGTTGGTTGTGAAGGTTGGTTGGGATGGTTGGTAGGAGGGTGGTGAGGGGTGGAGGCCGAGAGGTGGTAGTGGTGCAGGGTGTTGGAGGGTGTGTTGTTGAGAGAGAGAGAATGTGGGTTTGAGAGGTGGCATGCATGCATGGACGTGCATGCATGCATGCATGGTGGGGATGTATGGTTTGGTTTGGGAAGAGAGAGAGAGGGGAAGGTTGGTGTGCATGGTGTGAGATAGAGTTGAGGGTTTGCATGCAGGGTGTGGTTTGCATGGGATGGCTGCGAGGGCTTGGGATTGAGTGAGCTGAAAGCTGAACATGGTTGGTGGGTTTTGAATGGTGGTGAGTTGAGGGAGCTTGAAGTTGCCGAGAGAGAGAGAATGTGGGTTTGAGAGGTGGCATGCATGCATGGACGTGCATGCATGCAGGGTGGTGAGGTATGGTTTAGAGAGAGATGGTGGGTTGATGGGGTTGTCTGCAGAGATGCCGAGAGGAGGTGGATGGTTTGGGTTGTGGTGCGTTGGGTTGAGGAGAGAGATAGGAGTTGAGGTTGGAGTTGATTCTTGCATGGTTCTATGTGTGCGAGGTGGTGAGGTGGTGCAAGGTGTTGTGCATGGTTCTATGGGTTGCAGAGAGGTGGGATGATGTTGGTTAGGATGGGAAGGGTGGTTGTGGGAGGGGTGATGAGGTGAGAGGGGTGGCATGCACGCAGGGGCGTGCATGCATGCAGGCAGGGTGGTGGAGGTTGAGAGGTTTGCTGAATGGGATGGAGTCTTCGAGCACTCGCAAGGGGGAGGGCGAGTGCTCTGCATGGAGACAGCAGGCTCGAGTGGGTTGCATAGGGAGTTCGAGCACTCGGAAGAGGAAGCTCGAGTGCTCGAAATGAGAGCAGTGAGTTGGCCAAGCAAATGGTGAAGCTTCGAGCACTCGAAGCTTGGGCTACGAGTGCTCGATTCTGAGGCAGTAGCATGCAGCTGCGGAAGATGGGCTAAAAAGCTTAGAGCACTCCAACTGGGAGCTAGAAAGCTCTAAATGAAGGCAGCAGGCTCATGATTGTTGGTGCTTGAACCTTGAATGGAGCTTGAATGCTGTTGCATGGCCATGCATGAGCTTGCATGGATGGAAAAATAAATTTTTTTTTAACTTTGCACTGCACACAATGCATGGATGAGTTTAAGAAAATTTTCAAGCTTTTGGCAACATGATGCAAAAGGGATAGAATTCTCAAAAATGAAAATTTCAAACTTAAAACATTTCGACATGATGCAAAAGGGATAGAATTCTCAAAAATAAAAATTTTAAGCATAGAGAATTTTTGAAAATTTGCATGTCAGTCCTAAATTCAAGGCATGCATGGAAAATTTGAAACTTGACACATTATTCCAATCCAATGCATGGATGGATTTTTAGAGAAAATTGGAAAACTTTTCAACTTCTTTCTAATGCATGGATCAAATTGGAAATTTTTTCAAAATGTAACACCTCTCCAATGCATGAATAGAAAATTTTTGGAAAAATTGTCAAATTGCTCAACATTTCTAATGCCTGGATGAAAATTTTTCAAACTTTGCATTTCATCTCCAATGCCTGGAAAGTTTTGAGAAAATTTTCAAGCCTTGCAGCTTCTCTCTAATGCATGAAAATTTTTGAGGAACCATGATTCAACAATGCATTGAAAAGGAGAGGTTGTGCACATGAGTTGCATGCCATAGGTCCTATGAAATTGTTCAAAAGCGATAGAAATTTCCGGGAATGAAAATTAGAGCTAAGAAGGTCTAAGAGGCCAGTCTAAAATTGCGAAACACAACTGAAGACCATTTTAGAAAAATCAAATTTTTGGCTTATCGAAACCATTTCCCAGAAAATTTCAAGGCACGAGCAATTTAAGAAGGTAGGGAAGCTTGGAACATCGAAAGAATTTCTTCCCTTGCTTTGCTAAATTTAATGTCGATAGCTAGACCAAGCTAGAGCAGGCACTATTCCTCATAAATGGGATCCGTCAAGGGGACTTCCTCAACTTTTCGGGTTAGAATTGTGCTGTCAATGCAAGGCTTAAGCCTTTGGCCATTTACCTTGAAGAGTGATCCACTTGCAGGATCATGAAGTTTGATTGCTCCATGAGGAAAGACGGTAGTGACAATGTATGGACCATCCCATCTTGACCGGAGTTTACCGGGAAAGAGTTTCAAGCGGGAATTGAAAAGCCAGACCTTTTGTCCCGGGGCAAAAGACTTTTTGACGATGTGTTTGTCATGGAAAGCTTTAGTCTTTGCCTTGTAAATTTTTGCATTTTCATACGCGTCATTACGCAATTCCTCAAGTTCATTCAATTGCAACGCACGATTAGAGCCGGCTTGTTTGAGATCAAAATTGAACCTTTTTATGGCCCAATAAGCACGGTGCTCTAATTCTACCGGGAGATGACATGCTTTGCCAAAGACAAGTCGATATGGTGACATGCCAATGGGTGTCTTATAAGCTGTCCGGTAAGCCCAAAGTGCATCGTTTAGCCGTAATGACCAATCTTTGCGATCCGGTCTAACCGTTTTTTCTAGAATGTGCTTAATCTCCCGGTTAGAAATCTCTACTTGACCACTCGTTTGAGGGTGGTAAGGTGTAGCAACCTTATGAATGACTGAATACTTAGCAAGGACGGATTTGAGATAACGATTTCGGAAATGAGATCCGCCATCACTAATGATTGCTCGGGGTGTACCAAAACGACTAAAGATGTGAGATTGAATGAAATGGATCACGACTTTATGATCATCGGTTTTGGTAGCCGCGGCTTCAACCCATTTAGACACATAATCCACCGCTACAAGGATGTACTCATAGCCATAAGAAGATGGAAATGGTCCCATGAAGTCAATCCCCCACACATCAAAAATTTCAACAATTAAAATGTTGGTGAGGGGCATCATGTCTCTTCGGGACATGGATCCAAGTTTTTGACATCGTTCACACGATTTGCAAAAATTGTATGCATCCCGGAACAAGGTAGGCCAAAAGAATCCGCTTTGAAGGATTTTGTTAGCGGTCTTTTTGGCACTGAAATGGCCTCCACAAGCAAGAGTATGGCAAAAATTTAAAATGCTTGTGGCCTCGGTTTCAGGAATACATCGCCGGATGATTTGGTCTGGGCAATACTTGAATAATTCCGGATCTTCCCAAAAGAAATGCTTGACTTGGGAGAAAAACCGGTCCCTCTCTTGTTTGGACCAATGAGCTGGAATTTTGCCAACCGCAAGATAATTGACAATATCCGCAAACCACGGAAGAGTAGAATGTGAAACTTGAAGAAGTTGCTCATCCGGAAAGGAATCACGGATGGCTGCAAATTCCGAAGATTTCTCAATAAGTAAGCGAGAGAGATGATCGGCGACAACATTGTCGGTCCCTTTTTTGTCCCGGATGTCAATGTCAAACTCTTGAAGTAAGAGGATCCATCGAATTAAGCGGGGTTTTGTCTCTTTTTTCGCTAACAAATGCCTAAGGGCGGCATGATCTGAAAAGACGATGACCTTGGAGCCAAGAAGATAGGAGCGAAATTTATCCAAGGCGTACACCACAGCTAGCAATTCTTTTTCAGTGGTGGTGTAGTTCAATTGGGCATCACAGAGAGTTTTGCTAGCATAATAAATGACATGCGGAAGTTTATCCACACGTTGGCCCAAAACCGCCCCTAATGCATAATCGGATGCATCACACATGATCTCAAAGGGAAGAGACCAATTAGGGGGTTTCATGATCGGGGCAGAGGAGAGGAGAATGCGAAGTTTGATGAAAGCTTCCATGCAAGCGTCATCAAAATTGAACGGAACATCCTTGGCTAAGAGATTACACAAGGGCCGTGAGATTTTGCTAAAATCTTTGATGAAGCGACGATAGAATCCGGCATGGCCAAGAAAAGAACGGATTTGACGGACGGAATTCGGAGGAGGAAGATTAGAGATTAACTCAACTTTTGCCTTGTCTACCTCGATTCCCCGCTTAGAAATGACATGTCCTAAAACAATGCCTTCTTGGACCATAAAGTGGCTTTTCTCCCAACTTAGAATGAGATTCATCTCTTTGCATCTTTGGAGCACAAGAGATAAATTTTTGAGACACGAGTCAAAGGAGGAGCCAAATACGGAAAAGTCATCCATGAAAACTTCCAAGAACCTTTCAACCATATCGGAGAATATGGACATCATGCACCTTTGGAACGTTGCCGGTGCATTGCATAGACCAAAAGGCATGCGTCGATAGGCAAAAGTACCAAAGGGACATGTGAATGTTGTTTTCTCTTGATCTTGGGGGGCGATGGCCACTTGGTTATAGCCGGAATAACCATCAAGAAAACAATAGAAGCTTTGGCCGGCTAACCTTTCTAGGATTTGATCAATAAATGGGAGCGGGAAATGATCCTTCCTAGTTGATGAGTTGAGTTTACGATAGTCAATGCACACACGCCACCCGGTGGTGGTTCGTTGTGGCACGAGCTCGCCCGCTGAATTTTCAACAACGGTGAGCCCGGATTTCTTGGGGACAACTTGTGTGGGGCTCACCCACTTGCTATCAGAGATAGGATAGATGATTCCCGCATCTAGCAATTTGATCACCTCTTTCATGACTACTTCCTTCATGTTTGGATTTAACCGGCGCTGGACCTCTCTAGTAGGCTTTGCGTCATCCTCCATATGAATGCGGTGCATACAAATGGAGGGGTCAATTCCTTTCAAATCTGCCACTGTCCAACCAATAGCTTCTTTATGCTCTTGGAGCACTGCTAAAAGGTTGGTCTCTTGGTCTTTTTGAAGGTCCGAGGCAATAATGACCGGAAGGGTTTGCTTTGGACCAAGGAACACATACTTGAGATGGGCCGGGAGCGGCTTAAGCTCAAGTTGTGGCGGAGATAACAATGATGGGACCGGAGGAGTGGTGGAAAGTTGGGGAAGTGGTTCTTTTGGAATTTTCCAAGGAGGTACATCCATGATAGCATTAATATCAAGCAAGGAATTGACTTCTTGAATGGCTTGATCAACATCAAAGTTTGAGAAGTCAAAATGAGACATGCAAGTTTCAAGGGGATCTTTGCTTAGGATGAAGGGGAGAGATTCTTCGACCACTTCATCAATGACATCCACAAGAAAACAATCATCCTCATTGGAGGGATGTTGAGTTGCATGAAAGATGTGGAGTTTGACTTGCATGTTTCCAAAAGCAATGTCCATCACCCCGGTTCTGCAATTAATTGATGCATTAGCCGTAGCCAAAAATGGTCTACCAAGGATCACGGGAATGTGCTTTTTTGGGTCATGGACTGGTTCCGTATCAAGAACCACAAAATCTACCGGGAAGTAGAATTTGTCCACTTTGATGATGACGTCCTCAAGAATACCTCGTGGATGCTTGACCGATCTATCGGCAAGTTGCAAAACCACGGAAGTCGGCTTAAGATCGCCCAGACCAAGTTGTAGGTAGACCGAGTATGGAATTAAATTCACACTAGCTCCTAAGTCAAGGAGGGCCCTCTCGATTTTGCTGTCACCAATGACGCACGAGATTGTGGGGGCACCCGGATCCTTATACTTCGGGGGAGTGCTGTGCTGAATAATAGCACTAACATTTTCAGTCAACCTCACTTTTTTTGGCAAATGATTTTTAGAAGTGCGCTTTTGAGTGCACAAATCTTTGAGAAATTTTGCATAGGGAGGGATTTGCTTGATAGCATCCAACAGGGGCAAGTTAATCTTCACTTTCTTGAAGACTTCCCACATGTCTTGAATTTTACAATTCTTGTTCCCAAAGTGTGTCGACTCTTGAAGACGTTGAGGAAACGGAGCTTTTGGCTCATAAGTAGTTTCCACATTTGGGGAGACATGTGTGGGATATCCGTGAATGGTATTGGGACAAGAATTTGGATTAGAAGAGCTTGAATTTGGATTTTTCAACGGCGAAACTTCTTCACTTTTGTCTCCATCGACCTTGTTGTCCACCACTCTACCACTCCGAAGGGTGGTGATAGCTTGAACTTGTTCATGAGTCAGCCCACTCGGAGGAGGGGTTTCGTCAATCACATGCATTCCTCTAGGATTTTCAAAAGGTTGAGAGGGAAGCTTGCCCTTGTCCTTTTGAAGCAATTGATTCACCGAGTTAGCTATTTGGCCCACTTGATTTTCGAGATTAGCTATGGATTGAGTATGAGAGTGGACCATTTGGAGAGTAGGCTGCAAGGATGTCAAGAGTTGCTTGTTGGCATCCATTATTTGCTTATTTAATGATTCCATCATTTGCTTGTTTGCAGCTACTATCTCGTCAGTTGGACACACAGGAGGTTGATTGGAGACATTTGGATTGTAAGGAGGACGGTAGCTTGAAGAGGCTTGGAAAGGTCTACCTTGATATTGAGAAGAGGGCTGATTTTGCCGCCCTTGGTTTTGGAATTGGGAATTCTGTGGGGCTTGTTGCCGCCATGAGAAATTCGGATGATCACGCCAACCCGGATTGTAGGTGTTGGAATATGGATTGTTCCCGGGCCGCGAGAACATGGCATTAGCTTGCTCTTGGTTGGGACTAGGAAATTGCTCCGTTGTGGGGCAATCTTCCGAGAGATGGAATGGACTAGTACATGAAGCACAAACTGAACTTGCCGAATTTTGAGACAATGAAGGAGGAAGATGTGGTGCCATCAATTGATAGAATTTATGAGCGATGGCATCCACTTGAGATGATTCCTCCCTTATTGACTTTGGTTGACAAGGGTTGGTGTTGCTTGGAGTGGTTGCGGTCGGAGCCCTACGAGAATTGTGTTGAAGTGAATTTTCACTCAAATTCTCAAGTAAGGTCCAAGCCTCATCCGCATTCTTGGACATGAACATCCCACCACAAGAAGAATCAACCATGAATCTATGGGTTTCGGTCAAGCCGGCATAGAAAGCTTGCACTAATTGCCATTTTGGGATCAAATGATGAGGACACTTCCGAAGAAGATCTTGTAACCTTTCCCAAGTCTCGTGGAGTTGTTCTCCATCAACTTGAGAAAAGCTTAGAATGGAACGCCTCATTTGGTTGGTTTTACTCACCGGATAATACTTCTTAAGAAATTCTTGTTGCAATTGAGCCCAAGAAGTAATAGAGTTGGGAGCGAGGGAGTTCAACCAATATTTTGCCCTATCTTTTAGGGAGAATGGGAAGAGATGGAGATGAAGTGCATTGTCCGGAAAACCTCTCAACCGGATGGTTGAACAGATTTCAAGGAACTCATCAAGATGCTTGTATGGATCTTCATTATCAAAGCCATGAAATGATGGAAGCATTTGAATGGTACTAGACTTGATCTCATATTGAGCTGCATCGATGTTTGGCATC
The DNA here is from genome assembly GCF_030987335.1 of Cornus florida. Classification (NCBI taxonomy): domain Eukaryota; kingdom Viridiplantae; phylum Streptophyta; class Magnoliopsida; order Cornales; family Cornaceae; genus Cornus; species Cornus florida. Next base: position 49,701,158 of record NW_026775574.1, on the reverse strand, counting down.
ACTATGCAAGATGGAGAAGCATAGGTGGTAGGGATGAAATGATCTCTAAGAGTCATTGGCTCGATATTAGGAATTTCAGCCCTTTCATTCCCCGGATTTCCTACGTTATCCCCCATTATATTGAATTCAGTTTCAAGGTCCCTTGTAAGAGTGGGTTCCCTAAGGTTCCGTCTAAGAGTTCTTTCAAGAGAATTGATATCAATGGGCGAATCGATTGTGGGTAAGGAAAGTGACCTACGACCGAACATCAACAATAAAGCATATACTCAATCAAAGCAATTCATCAACCACAACTCCACATACGATGTTCCCTTTCTCCTCAATTATCAAGACGGAAAATGTAAATGGCCACGACAAGGACCGATGCTTTAACACAAAATTTAAACAGGATAAGAGCCTCAACAAGGGCTTCACAACTAAACTAAAACTAAATTTAACACATGCACAATATTCACAACTCGAAACTAGAAGTCACGAGACTTACCTGGGGTCCTCTAGACTTACAATTTGCTAGCATTCCCATGGCGAGCTTCGAGTCCCTAGAATCTTACAACACTTAAAACACAAAGATGGTCAAAACACACAAGGAATATTCACAAGACACAATATTAACAATCAAACTAAAATTAACCCTAGACTTTGGTTGCTAAACCGTATGCAAGTCCCCGGCAACGGCGCCAAAAATTGATCGGTTGGTCAATCATACATCAACCTTCGCAATAGCACGAATCATTGTAAAATAGGGCTATTGGTCGGGTAAGTCGAACCACAGGGACTACGCTAGTCTAATACAACCTAAATGTCTAGAATCATTTTTAGAATGATGAAGGGTGTATAGAGGTTTTGTTGGATGTCACTTAAGCTAGGAAATTAAAAATGCATAAAACAGTAAATTGCAAGAATTTAAGGGAGTGAGTACAAGTAAAGAAGGCTAGGGAAATGAATCCACCTCCATCCCTATACACATGCTAGGTTAAGATTAATTTAAGGGGAAAACAACATATATGATAGTCATGATACAAAACAAAACTAGGTTGCTATAATATCCTTAAGAAGTTCATTTAATTAGAAAGGCAAGAATAAACCATCAAAGGTTCACATGATCAACTACCTAAACTAAAATGTAGCTTAGAACATGCTTACTAAGCTAAGGATTATCAAGCCCTAATTTAAATGGTGAATGCACATAAAGCTAAGAATCAAGTATAGCCCATAAAAGGGAAACCCTAAGCCATGAACTATCTAGGTTCTCCAACTCCATGCCATTAAAACCATTCCATGATCTAACTTCCATTGTCACCATGGAAGTGCAAGCAATATGATTAAGAAAGGCAACCATCCAAGACAAGATGAATAACTCACAATAATCATTTAAAACATTCAACATTCATTACAACAAAAATGAGGCTCTTGACCATGGAAAGACTATCAAAAATACATTGTAATCCCCAAAAATAAACTATACTAACACATGCTTACAAGGGAGGGGTTTCATCACCTCCCTAGATGAGGTTTAGTTACCCATTGGTGAGCTAGAAGAAGGAAGAAGCATCATCCTCATCTCCATTTTCGAGCTCCTACTGTAGCACTCAAGAACACCCTCTCCTTGCTCTCTTCTCTCTCTTTTTCCTTGCTCAAGATAAAGCTTAATGATATATGTGGCCTTTGGGTAGCCTTTTATGCTCCAACCATACCCTCTCTCCTCCAAGGGACACCTCCAACCACTTCATAAAGAGGGAAGATGGCATTGAGGAATCCAATGTGCAAGTGGGCTGAAATGAGCCATTTCCGAAGGGCATTCTGCCTGATTTTCGAGCGCACGCTTGGTGACTTCGAGCACTCTAACTTAGTGCAATGTGTAACATGCTCCTCTTGCTCAGTGCTGACCTATTTTGGGAAAACTGCTATAACTTTGTGCCCCGAACTCCGAATGACGATCTGTTTGAAGCTTTGGAGAGCTGATTCAGTGCTTTAAAAACTTCATGTTTTGATGAAGACCCAAATCTCAAGTCTGGTTGGTCGAAAATGGGGAGAAAGGCAGTACATCAGTGCTGCCAGGCAGTTCTGCGCACCTCTGTTGTGAAGATCATAACTCTCTGCTCCGAACTCCGAATGATGAACCACTTGAAGATTTGGAAAGCTGATTCAGAGCTCTAAATCTTTCATGTTATGAGGGAAGTCCAGTTCTCGAGTTTGGAAGGTCAAAATGGCAAGCAAAGACCAGGCTCTACTGCTGCCAGAATTCAGCATTGGCACCCTTTTGTTGCTCAAGACTCCACAAGGCCTTATTCTTGTTCCATTTTGGCCAATGAACCTGAAAATGCATAAAAACATAGAATTGGAGTTAATCTACATAAAATAATTAATAACTGGACTTTGTTAATGTAATTTAGGGCGCTTGAATATACATTATTCGGCGCTCATCACTTCTCCTAATCACTCATAAACCTCCATGAATGACCTTGGAAAACTAGGCTTGTGGGAGTTTACATTAGATGAGAACATAAACCCTAATATTCCAGACAGAGAAAATATGTTCCTTTTTCCTTCTGCCAAAAATTACCCAAAAAATATATATAGACTATGTATATTTATAGGCAACATAAAGATAAAGAAAAAGAAACAACAAATCATTCTCAATCTCTAATTCACATGTCTCAAATCTAATATGATTCCAATATCAAGTTAGGCTATGAGTGAGAATCCATTGGGCCTATTATTTTATTGGGTACAATGAATTAATAATTGGTCCGATCCATGGACCCAATTCAATTAATTCATAAATTAATTTCTACTCCACTAAAAGAAATTAATTGAACTCCAATTAAATAATAAATAACCTCTAAGTTAATATTGCACTTTGACCCCTCTATGCATAATTAATTATCGGATAAATAAAGCCATTAATCCGACTACTTAATTAATATATTTATTTTGGTACCTTTGATTATTTCTGGCTTGATCACAATAAGACATTTGTTTGACAAAAATAATAATTTAAATAAATAAATATATAATAAATCATTTTGTCTAAAAACACACGAAGGCCTTCGAATTTACTTTATGATCAACCATAATCAATACAAAATAAATACAAGTAGCAATGATGCAAGTATTGAAAATATAACTCTCTAACTATTAATTACATAACTACTCAAAGTGTCGGTCTAAAGATCCCGAAAAATCCGCCGAACAAATCAAAGTAATTATTAATTAATAAAAGAGTCTATACTTTTCTTATGCTTAAGAGTCAAATGCCATGATGGTGATAGGGAGCAATTGCATATGACGGCTCTCGCAATATATCTCAACCAAACGCGGATTCAGTTTAAGTCTTAATTAATTATGAGTCCATCTATAATTACCGACTATGAATAATTTATGATTACTATTTATAATCATGCATTGATCGCCATCATATACATATATAAATATCTCTTGTAATCAAGTGGACACTTTCAATTCTATAATGAATCGAAACATAATACATTGAATTCACCAATTGTATAAAACATAAATATTTCAGAAACGTCAGGAATATATGTCACTTTAATCCAAACAGGAATTTGCTATACCAGGGCATATAAATCCCAATAGCTCGAGCATCCCAATTGATGCTCGAGCCTTTGTACAGTAAAATAAAAGAAACCCTCGAGCCACAGATGAAACCCTCGTGCCTTTGCCTTCTTTCGTCCCCAAACGCTCCCAATTATCTTAAATCTTTTCATTTTCTTCATCTACATAACCTCAGGCTTCGATTATCCTCAAGAGGTAAGACATTTATTCTCTCTTTGCGATTTATATAGATATATATGTATATATACATGTATATGTTATATATATATTTCATTTTGTGCACCATTCTTACATCAAAATACTTAGAGGGACTAATTTAATCATCTAGAACAATTTCTAATACCTATAATCATCTACAAACTTGCAGAAATTCTGAATCTCACTTGGATTCGATGAACATGAGTTCAATTGATTAGAGGTATATTGAGCGAATATACAAAGTTGTGGGATTGTTTAGTGATACAAAAGGAGTATTGGGGTAGTGTTTTGTGATTTAGAGTGGTTTTGGAGGAGAGTTGAGGAGGATTTTCTTCGGTTAGAAACCCAAAAGCTCGAGCCTCTAGATTAAGGCTCGAGCATCAGGACCTTGAAGCTCGAGCATCAGCTAGTCTAAGCCTTGAGCATCAGTACCTCAGGCTCGAGCATTGGAGCACAGAATTGGGGGTTTAGCTGGGATATTCTTCTTGGATTATAGAGATGCCGCGACGGCCGAGGCAGAGAGTTATTAGGACGCCAGCTATGACATTAGATGATTCATGGCAGTATAGCAAGATCTGTGATGAGACAGATTTTATTATCGAGGATTTTTAGAGGCACCGCGATACTTTTTGGGCAATGGAGGCCCTGCAGGCTCGCCAGCTCTCTGGGTTTTTGAGGCATCCAATACAAATTTTCTATCCTAGGTTGGTGTGAGTTTTCTATCGCTCCTTGCGATTCCATACAGGCGACGAGGAAGAGGATGATGAGGACCACTTCACAGCCACTGTTGAGGGCGTATAGCTAACAGTGAGCTGTGACACTATTGCTCAAGCTATGGGTTGCCATCACAGGTGCCCAGCCACTCTTCAGGCCAGATTCCCACAAATTCCCCCGGGAACGACCCGGGAGGCAATGGTCCGTGCTTTGGGCCGGGGGCAGCATGCCTCCACCTTAGAGACGATCCAGAAGTCATAGCTTTTGAGAAGTTTCTAGTTTTTAGATACGGCCTTAGTGGCCAATGCTCAACCTATCGAACACAAGATAGTGCGCTGTGCCAAGATGGTAGATATGACCTATGCATTCTACGCCAAGTACTGGGTGTCTATTCCCCAGTTAGTTTTAGTACAGCTCCGTCAGCTATATAAGGAGATGGTAGAGGTTCGACGCCCTCCTATTCATCACCTTCACTTTCCCAGGCTGGTCACAAGCCTGATGGAGATTGCGGGGGTTCCGATACCCCCGAATGAGGCTGATGTTACTGTCTTCACCCAGTACCGTTTCATGCAGTGGAACAACTTCTTCGGGCATATGCCCAAGGAAATGAAGTTAGAGTGGGGTATTAATGATGAGATCCGGGAGGATCGATAGCGTAGGGACGCCGAGGTGAGGGGTGTGCTGTATGTGCTGCACTTTCCACCTTATCTACCCCCGTATACTATTCTTTCTACCGACCCTGCTAACGTGGTGATGGCAGTGGTGGGTGAGGACAAGGTCGACGATGATGATGATGAGGAGATATATCTCTCTGATTCTAGGCCTCAGGTCAAGAGGAGACCCACTCTTGCAGCTCAGCCTGAGAGTTCTTCTCAGGCTGAGATTAGAGATTTACAGGCCAGGTAGCCGAGCTGCAGGATGGATAGACAGTGCTAAGGTAGATGCTGACTGCACAACAGAGCATTCTTAAAGAGTTATTGCGCCGCACTCCATCTGATCCTTCTACTTCTTCTGTTCCACTGCCACCACCACCTACGGATTAGTTCTTAGGACTTTTCTGTATTTTTGTTGACTAGGGCAGTTCTTTTTGACTGTATTTATTTTCTATATGATGTATAGCTGCCCTAAGTCTTTCTATTTCAAAGTATTGTACTGATTTCAGATATATATATATATATATATATGCTGTTTGATTATATTATCCTTGTGTTGATATTTTCGTGCATTATGATGTTACCCTATGCTTACTCCATATGCTTGATACTCTGATGTGTGTTGGAGTTTATTGATTTTGCCAGATACTACAAATTAAGTTTGGGCGTGATTTGAATAAAAACAACCTTGGATGGTTTTGAAGAACCACTATGTCGAAGGAGGAGATGCTGAAAATTCATTTTTACTCACCTATGAATTATTTTGTCCTATCTTTGCTGGTCTGCTTGTCTGGTAATATCTTTTTATATTTCATTTGTTCTCACACATTGAGGACAATGTGCATTCTAAGTTTGGGGGCAAGGCTATAATTTTTGAATTTTTGAAATTCTGGAATTTTTTTACTGACATAAGGATATGCCTTGCTGATATAAGCATGTGTTTGAGTCTGTTGATGATTATATACTCTGTTTGTACTCTGAAGTTGGTTAGAAATGGTTTGTATGTTAAATTATTGTGAAAAGGAGTCCTTAAAATTTTTTGAAATCAGTTGGTAGCTTATGGTTCACTCTGTTAGGATAATTATTGTTTAATGATGCTGATCTCTGAGATGTTACACTTTGCACAATATTTACACTTGCATGAAGTTTGTGGGGTAGAAATTGAAAGTCTTGTTTTGTTTTGAGTTAGACTGAAATGATCTGGTAGATTTGATAGTTTTGATGATTGAAGCATAAAATAGAAAAAAAAAAATAAAGAAAAATTGGTATGTATTCAACAAAAAGAAAAAAATGTTCACCAATGTGAATGAAAAAAAAAAAAAAGAAAGAAAAAGAAAGAAAAGTAGAAAAGGATTAAGTTCAGGTTTGTATTTAGATTGCTTGAGTGATTAAGTCCTTAGGGGTGTTTTCTGACACCTAATGCCCTAAGATCGTCTGGTCTGGGAGTCATTGGCTGAAAGCTTGTTACATAAGGGGTTTAGGTTGCCTAGATTGCTGGAACAATTAAGTCCTTAAGGGTGTTTTAACACTTAATGCCCTAAGATCATCTGGTCTGGGAGTCATTGGCTAAAAGTTCGCTACAAGGTTAATTTAAAAAGCTTAATAAACCTGGACATTGCACAAGTATCCTTTTTGAAAATAAATACATACCAAACAGAAAAAAATATATAATAAAAATGCCTTGGGAATTTGAATTTGAAGAGTCTGCTTTTGAATTGAGGAATGACAAGAAATAAATGCAAGTATGGACAGTAAGCCACACGATAATTGCAGAATCACTTTCAAAAAGCATCTTTAAAGATTAAAATTGTTGAATAAATGATTGAACTGATATCTGGGGACTATGGTTGCTTAACTGAGATTGGAAGTTGAAAGTTCTTCTAATTACATGATTGGTATACTTGCTATATTTGACAGATGAATGAATTCCCAGATGATATGATTTGAAAACAGACTTGAATAAGCTTACTATGCATTAAAGGCACTGATGTGAGAAGTTTGTGGGTATCTTCACTGGAAACCCTCACGAGACTATAACTCGTCCACAAGGGAAAACCTAGGGGTTTAAAGGCTTGTTGCATAAGCTAAATGCAACTATGATTCCCACAAAAGTGGCTTTTTAGTTCTGTATTGCTAAGGGACTAGCAATATGTAAGTTTAAGGGTGTGATGAGCGCGGAATATATGCATATTCAAGCCCCTAAGTACGTATATGTTAGGGCCTAAAAGTGATACTTTTATCCAGTATTAGACTAATTTATGACTAATGTCTGTTTCAGGTACTTTCCCAGATAAATGATTAAAGCTGGGACTTTATGCTGATATCGAAGCTTACCAAGTCGTTGCCGGTCATTCAGAGCAAGCCGAGAGTTACAGTGGTGAAGTTTGAAGCAATTAAAGCCTTAGAGCTCGAGCCCAAGTGTTGAGGTTCGAACATTACAACAAAGAAAAGAAAAAAAGTCAACAAGGCCAAATGCTCGAGCATTAGCACCTTAATGCTCGAGCCTTACAGCAAAGATGCTCGAGCCTTACTCCAAAGGTGCTCGAGCCTTGACCCTGAAGCTCGAGCATGATGCATTAGAAATTAATGAGTTGATTTTGAATTGAAGGCTATGCTCCCAGGTCTCGTGCATCACTTCCATGATCGAGCACTATCAATAGAGGATCGAGCATTATCTCTTGATGCTCGAGCAATGAGCCCCAGATGCTCGAGCATGGTACCTAGTGATCGAGCCTAAGAAGCTTGGATCTAGCAATGTTAAAAGGAAAAGATGCTTCGGAAAATAGTTGAAGAAAATTGGCTAAGTGTTAATGTGATGATCGAGCACCATTCACTAAAGCTCGAGCATCCACCTAGTATTACTCGAGCATTAGTTCCTGATGCTCGAGCATGATCCCTAAAGCTCGAGCATCCATTCCTGAAGCTCGAGTATTGCATGACATATCAGATTAAAAGCTGCGGGATTGCTATCTTTTCAGCCTTATCTCTTCCCAGTTGGGCCAGAAGACCTAAAAGCCCACCAAATACATATTTTCTTCTATAAAAGAAGGTGTAAGCCTTAATAGAAGAGGTCCAAAATTCCAATCTCTTTAATGTATTATTCAGAAGGCTGAAGGTATGGTGGCTTTTAAGGTTTCTACAACCTTGAAAGTGCAGATCCTGAGAAGAGAGGTGTCGTCCGTGACGATGGAGATGAACTCAACACAGATGCTATCCAACCTTGTTATGAGTAGCTAATCCCTTTCTTAGGGAACTGGTGTAACCCAACGTTATATTATGGTTTGATTGTTTTGACTCTGGGTTCATTTCAACATATTATGTTTTCTTGATTATAAGACTATGAGCACTTGAGACAACTCAAGTGGTTTTTCATACTTTAGTAGAATATAAATTGTTATTACCCTATCTTAGATATAATAATTTATGTTCTATTCTCAACCTACCTTATTGTATAGTATCTGGCGAAATTCTACCAGACATAAGGGTAGAGGTCATATAATGGTGTTCTAATGAATTTTACAAACAAATGTTTTCATAATCTATGCTTAGGAAAGGTGGTTCATTGACACAGTAGTTAGAGTAGGTAGAGTAGGTAAGTGAATAGTCCACACTAATCGCAGATAGATTATAGTTAGCTAAATTTATAAAACATCTTTCTTTAAACTCCAAACTGAATGAATGTTATTGAGTTCAGTTCATTTGAAAACATAATTGGTTAAATCCCAGAGTTGATTCAATTAACCGTAGTATAACGATTGTGGTGAAGTCAAAGCCCTAAGACTTTTCCTTTCTGATCGTTCATTTAATTTAGTTTAATTTTTTTTAGTTGATTACTTTATAGTTTAAGTTTGTTAAATCATGACAACCAACAAACTTCCCCATTGAGTTACTTGTAAACCATAGAACAAAGTTAAAAACTAAACTACAAATCTTTTCTCCCTGTGGGTTTGACATCCTATTTATATAGAGTTATATCCTACACGATATCGTACGATTGCGAGAGACATGTTAGTTTCAACCTACTTGTGCATGAAAGGTAGTTTCATGCATTACTTAAATTGCGTATAAGTTGTGAACTTATTTTTTTTGATTTTGGAGTCACTTGGGACATTGTTACGATTGTTATGGCTAGAGTTTGGCTCTAGTGTGGGAGGTACGAATTCTCCCCATTTTGTATAGTGTGCACTAGGGTGGTATTCCCTGTGGGTTAGTGCCCGGAATAACTATTTAGGTCTTGACTTTATCCAAGATTTGATGTCCAAGTTTTCCACTATTTGTTTTTCACATTCAATCCAAGTTGACAACCAATGTTTAATTGTGACATCTGGTTTTGGTTATTAGCGATTTAATATTGTTAAATACATTTAGGCATTATGATTTGTAAGGAATCATCGCATGTTCTAATGTTGTTAAGTACATTTACGCATTATGATTTGTAAGGAATCATCGCATGTATTTAATGTTGTTAAGCACATTTATGCATTATGATTTGTAAAGAATCATCGTATGTTTTAATGTTGTTAAGTAAATTTATGCATTATGATTTGTAAGGAATCATCACATGTTTTAATATTGTTAAGTACATTTATGCTATATTGTTCAAACGTAACTTAGGAATGGTCCTATAGATTCATTTGGAACATAGACGTTAGGTGGCATGACCCACTTTTGTCATTTTTCGTATTTTAGATTTCAAGTTGATGGCCTTGAGAATCTATATCTTGTTGCTTGTATAACATGCTCCTATGTTGTTGAAATAGCATAAATGATGTGTTTAATTGTAGAAATCTTCTAAGGTAGCTTAGTGGTGGTGGCGGTTGCTACACCATAAGATTAAGAGTGTGCATTAAGGCGAGGACCAAGTTTTACATTTATAAAAGCCAGTACTACCTTCACTAAAAATATAGTTAGGGTGAGTAGGGATCGTCCCAAGGGATTGGAGTTGAATTTGGTTGTGGAATCACAATTAGGGTTAGTAGGTCGAGTGATCAAACAAAAAGTTAGTTGGTTGATTAAGCTAGACAGAAAATTAAACTAAATAATTGAATGCAATAAAGAGTAAGTAAGAGAGAGAGATCTTGGGGTTTATAGGTACCACCAAATAATACTTTTCTACACCCTTAACAAGTGACTAATGAGGGAAATGTGTGTTGCAATATTGATGTGTGTGTGTATTTGGTTGATTCAATTAGCAAGGGTGACCAATTAAGTATATATTGTCTAAGCAACATGTGAAAAACACAATATATCTAACAATTAAGTATATATTGTCTAAATAGCATGTGAAAAGCACAATATATCTAGCAAGTCATTAATCCTTTCATTAAGCTCACAAGCCAAATACACCACAAGGTTAGAGACATATGCTACTTGCATTCAAAAGTATGGAACATCAAACAACAAGCATGGATTGTCCTCCCATCTAACAACTATGCTACCAATACACTATAATTAAACTAATGACATGAAATTAAACTAATTAAGCTAAGGAAGAGGCACAATCCATCAAGAAATGAGCATGAACCATCAAGAAAATTACAAGAGCATTCCATTAAGCACTATGTTTTGACAATCTCTAGATCTATGTTATTAATACATATAGACATGCATCAATAACGCAAGAAATAGAGACAAACACATGAACATCTATTCTAGCATACATAGACATATGGATAGAATGAAATGATCAATTGGAAGCATTAAACCACATAAACCATTGAATAACATGACCTATATATATAAAAGTGCCAAAACATGTATTACAACACTAATCCCTCAATAATACACAAAATCAAGATGTAGAAAGCATGCTTGGGGCTAACTCTAGCCCCAAGAGGATGTCTAGCCACTCATGGTAGTGCTTCTCCAACCCTAAAGGGCAAACTCCATGGAAGAAATCTACTCCTTGGTTAATGAAGAGCTCCCAAGCTTGTGTCTCTAGCCTCCTCCTCCTTTCTTCCTCCCTAAGAATAGCCTCTAGATTGATTCTAAGAATTCTAATATATCCTCCTCAAAAAGTGTATCATATTCTATATATAGGTAGGTCAAGTGACACACAAAATGAGCTGGGGTGGTGCCCAAAATATTCCCCAATGATTGGATAAGGACCACTTTCAATGAGCTGGAAATTTAACTTTTTCGCACTGGAGGAAGTTTGATCAATCGAACCTTGGACTTGGATCAATCAAACATAGCTGAGATCTATCGAACTGAAGTTGGATCGATCCTCAATGGCGGTGCCTTTTTGGATATAAACAAATCTGAGATATTTTGAGGACATTTTTGGGAAAACGACAAAAGTGGTTGGTAGGGTGGTATAACTAGATAAGATCAATCATTTGGATAAGGACAAGGTAGTTCTATTGATCGAAGAATGATGTTGGATCGATTAAACTTTTGATATCTCTGAAAATGTCATCATGGCTCTGATCCATCTTGAAGTGCTGAGATCGATCATGTTGGATCGATTGAACTTTGATCTAAGATCGATCAAAGATGTTGATTTCCACCTTTTTCTTCCTTTTGCTTCCACTTGGCTCATTTCTTTGATTTATCCTAGAATTGCTTCATTTCTGCTCTTATTTGGCTGAGTTAGCTTATTTTCGGGATAAGTGCCTGAAAATGGAAATAACATGAAATCAATCGAAAACGGTAAAGTAAGATAAATAAAGTACTAGAATGCCTAAACTTAAGGGGTTTAAATACGCACTTTTCAGCGCTCATCACACCCCCAAACTTAAATATTGCTGGTCCCTAGCAATGAACTACAAAGTAAAGCAATGAAATGAACAACTAAATAACTATAAACCAGAAAGCAATAAAAGGATAACGCCACTTTCATAGGGAACACGATTGCACTTAGCATATGTAACAAGCCTTTTAAACCCCTAGGTTACCCCTAATGGACGAGTGAAGTCTCGTGAGGGCTTTCAGAAATGATAACCATAAATATTAAGCTCATTATCACAAAAGAGGCACCAATATTACAAACAAGTATTGGGAGAAAACTACCTCAAGTATGCAATTTTTCAAACATTTCTAAGCAATCTCCCAAAATCTCAAAATCAAGCAAGCAAGTATGGTCCTCCACACATCAAGAAAATGATCATGCAAATCAAAACAACTCTAGAATCCTTTTGAGTGGACTAGCATCAAATATGTTGCTATCTAAGCCAATTAAAGAAATGATCACATCCTTACCCTCAAACTAGCACACAAATCTAGTACCGATCATCAAGACAAAAAGTGGACCTTTTATTAAAGCTTTATTGTTCTAGGTGCGCTTATTCTTTTCACTCATTTTTTTTTATTTTTTTATTTTATTTTATTTTATTTTTTTTTTAGGATTAAAGATGGAAGCATAGTGTAATGTGTTGATCTATTAAACTTTCTAGCGATTCATGAGGTCGAGCGTTAGGTCAATAACTCCCAAACCAGATGGCTTTAGGGCATTAGGTGTTCAAACAGCCCTATGGACATACAAGCTTAAATCAACTAGGCTAGAAATCAAGATAACCTCCATCTAATCATTTCCCACTTCTCACCTTTTGGGAGAAGTCCTCACTTTTATTGCTTTTGCAACTTTTTTTTTTTTTTCTTTTGTTTTTTTTTTCCATTGAATAAACAAGTTCAATTATTAACCTAGAGTTTGGGCCCTCCACCTTTCAGCGTGAGAAGTTCAGTGCTTGATGAGGCTAGAATCCTGGCTACTTAGTGAAAAGGGGTTGTTATCCACCTTTATCAAGAATGAAAGCTTTCAATGCACTACTAGTTCAATTGGGATATAACCAATTCAATAATCAACAAAGCATGTACCCCACAAATGAATGCTAGTGTGCGCCTGTGCTAGTGTAGAATCCTAGAATGAATCTCATAACAATTACAAAATTAAGATGATGTGGACCACAAGTGCAAGCAAGATATCAATCTTTCAAAAAATGTACTCCTAAATGGCATCCGCAAGACATACAAGGAGTATTGGACTCTCAAGTCAAGCAAAATTTTAAATTTTAAGCAATATAGTCCTCAAAAGATCAAAATCATTGCTAATATGGACCAATCATAGAAAATCTCTCAAATACACAAGTCATGCTCAAAATTTTGAATTTAAAAACAAACACTATAACATACACCATTACTCCCAAACTTAAACGGCACAGTGTCCGTAATGTGCAAGGAGAACAAAAGGAAAGAGTATACCGGTGTAATTAAGGCAAATAATGGCAGGGATTGAAGTATCCAAAGTGGGTGGCATGGCCCCCCCAAACTTGGGATTAACTGTGGTCCTGAAATTTGGCACTCGGATAAATTCATCAGATAACAAAAGGGATAATTAGTGCACAGTGGACATGCAAGTGTAAATGAAATAAAACAGTGAGAGAGGTATAAGGGTGGTCCTGAAAATTATGTAGCATTCTCTCTCACTGTAGTCACTGTGATGCACCTGATGGAGTCAAATAGATAAATATGAGAACATAATATATGACATCCATAGCAAAAACATATATAAAGAAAATAAAGTATAGAGTACATCAAAAGAGCAAAGCCGACATATCCGGCTGCGAATAATATACAGTGACAAAAATAAAGTATAGATCACAAAGGTGTAATATGAAAAGATAGAAGAAACTGGGAATCTCAGGTGGATGAGGCAGGACGAGCAGGGCGAGCTCCGCGGATATCATGAGATAAGTCTCGGAGTGCAGTTATGACATCCGTGCAGAATGTAGCAAAATCAGCTCGGTGGACCATATCATCAGCTCGAATGGTAGCAGTATCAGCTCTGATAGCAACCACTACATCCTCAAGAGCCTGAAGATGCTCCCCAAAGCTGGGGGTCTGACTAAGAGCCTCAGGTACGGATGAATCAGAAGAAAGATCCTGAGTCTACTCCTCCTCGTGTACTGGCGACCCAGCTGGAGAGTGCTGCTCTGTGTCATCTACAGGTCACTCTAAATCAATATCCATACGCTCGACAGCCTGATCAACTGGTGCGTTGTCCGCTGCCGGGTCTGCTGCTGCTGCTGGTTCCTTAGCTTCTAAATTGTCTAAATCTAAGTCCTCTGCTGCTTGAGCTGCAGCCTCCTGTAATCTGGTAATAATAGTGTTATTGCTCTTGTCCCAGTCCTTCTTCAAGAAGTGACAGGAACCTCTCTAAGGGTGCTCCCAAGGATGGAAAGGATAGCGCTGATCAATCAGTATCTGGGTGATGAGGTGGCCAAATGGGAGAGACTTAGCCTTTTGGGCTTCTCCTTGCTAATATACTCATCGAAGAGCTTCCTCATCATGCTCCAGATGAGTGTGGGAATAAATACCTAGTGGCCTGTATAAAATGCATAGAGGGCTGTCAGATAGTCTCCTCGCGCGCTGAATCTTGTGCTCGGCCATATATATGTTCCAAAAGAGAACGGAATGAAAGAACCATAGGTCATCTGGAAGATAAGTGCGGGTGGCGAAAGTCTCGCCATCGGCATGGTAACCTGTTAAGAAAACTGCCATGTCGGCATAAGAAGGCCTATTTAGCCTCGGATATAGCTCCTATAGCTTTGGAGGGCATCAGTGTGGACAATGGCATGATCTGGCTAGTGTGTCCACAGTAATAGAAATCTGGTGGCCATCTATGGTAGTGACCAGCCTTGCCGTGGTACGCGGGGATGGTCGGAGGTTCTGGAAGAACACCCGAACTAGCCGCGGGTAAACTGGCTCAGTAACCGGGGCAAGAATAGTTGCAAGGCCCTTTTGGATAATATCATCATAAGCGGATCAAGTCAGTACCAATTTGGAGAAGAAATCTATGTTGAAAACTGACTCATGGTCCACTGTCATCTATGCATATCTAGGCGCGGGCCTGTCATGCTCTCGAGCTGGCTGAGGTGGCTGGTGTGGTGGAGGAGATGGAGAAGGTGTAAACGCAAGCTGAGCCTGAGAAGGAGTTGGAATATGATCAGCCTCAGCCTCCTAAGAAGGTGACTAAGGTGGAGTAGGCTCTAATGGCTCTTTCTGTGTAGGGTCCTGTGTATGAGAAGGACCAGCCTCGGCATCGAAAGTATGCCTGCCCCGGCGGTGATAGTGACCGCGGGCTACAGTCTTGCGCTTAGGCATGGCCTGAAAAGTAATTTAAAAACTTGCAAGGGGAGTCAGTGCCAGAATACAGAATTGAAAGTACAAAATAGAAACATGCATGTCAAATAAGATAAACAAAACATATATGACATGAATCTATACAAGTGATAGGAGGTGAACATGCTAAGCAATATAAGTGTGAAATGCATCTAATGTGGAATATCACAGGCTTTGGGCATATATAAGATAGCATGACACAAGATAAGATGAATGGAATGTATGTATGAAATCTGTGAAGTTCGATCGATCACAAAAAATGTGAGATCAATCTCAAAACTTCGATCGATCTGAGAAACTGAAAAAAATGAGTTCGATCAATCTCTCAAGATCGATCTGAGAAATAAGTTCGATCGATCGAACTGTGCAAAGATGAAAATTGAAAGGTGACAAATCTGTGATGTGGATGGCACGGGCCTTCACAAACAGTGTCTTGGGCCCATCAACACATCATACAATCAATTTTACTGAGTTTGCAAAGCCTATACCCCCAAAATCAATTCAAAAATAAAAAATATATAAAACATATAAACATATATATACACATATATAAGCATATAAATACAGTACTTCAAGCTTCATCAATGGTGGATTTCATCAACAATATATCATGGATTTAGCATGTAAAGTACGAATACATAAAATAGAAGCTTAAATCACAAAGTGGATCTCGGATCTCACCTAAAATATGAGAGAAGTGGATGAGATGCGAAGGGGGTGATGCAAACTCAGATCCGAGAGGAGAGAGAAGAGAGAGAGAGTCGAAGCTCACTGGATCTCGCCGGAGATTCGCCGAAGATGATGATGAAGATGGGTGCATAGTGGTGACGAGAATGAGGGACTGAGGGTTTGGAAAAGGGTTGGATCGATCTAATGAATTGATCTTGATACCCTCAGGTTCTATTTTTTAAAAAAACTTTTCCCGTCCAATTCGATCGATCGAACTGAGATTTCAGATCGATTGAACTGTGATGATCTCTCTTCAAAGTATTTTTGGAATTTTTGAATTATTAAAAACTAAAATTAAAAACTAAAAATTAAAATTGAAAAATAGAAAATATTTTTTGATTTTTGGAAAATAAGAATAAAAATAAAATAAAAGAAAATAAAATCTTTTTGGATTTTTGAAATAAATAAAGTAAAATCTCTCTCTTTTTCTTTCTTTTTTTTTTATTTGAAAAATTAAGTAAATAAAAGAAAATAAAAGAAAATCTTTTTGGTATTTTTGGAAAATAAAATAAAATAAAAATATTATTGGATTTTTGAAAATTAAAAAGTCAAATAAAGTTAAAGATGGTGAGAAGAAGAATAGAGATCGATCTGAACAAAATGTTCGATTGATCAGACAGAGAGCAAAAATATGCAGGTTTTTGGTTCAAAAATTTGGATAAGTGTTGGAACTTACAGATAGATTGAACTTTGAAGTTGGATCGATCTAAGGTCTTCTGATCGATTTGAGAATAAGTTCGAATGATGGGACAGAGAGGTGATTTGGATGCAGGTCGAAATTTTTTCTAAGTGTTGGATGCAGATAGAAGTTCGATCGATCGAACTCTCGTTTGAGATCGATCGAACTTATGCAAAATGCTCAACTCCAACATGAAAGTGCATGCAATCCTAACCACAGTTCCTAGCAATGCGTATGAACCAAAAACAAGTATCTAGACTTCGCAAGAAATGAAATTAAATATATAAATGAAGGAGGAATAGGGTTTTGACACCCTACGAAATGTCATGCTAGTCTTTAACATCTCTAGCAAGACATTAGGCTCTTTTAGCCCGGATCAAAGATCTTGTAATGCATCCCCTCCTTGTTGGGGTGATAAATGCTTTGAACTCCACCCAACAAATGGTTCTTTAAAGAACTTTTTGAATTTAGCTCAAAAGAAACTTTTGATCCCTTGTCAATGCAATCATAATCTTTGGGCTTCCATGTCCTTTCAAAGCAAGAATTTGAAACAATACTATGAGAATGCAAGGTGGAACATGATCCCTTTGAAGTTTTGGTCTTACACAAAAGCTCACTTCCTTGACATTGAAGATCATGACATTTATCTACGACATTAACCTCTCCTTCATATTTGTCAAATGAGTTGGGTGTGGGATTGAAGATATTCAACTTCACCTTCATATGGCCAAATGAGATCTTCATTATCCCCATCCTACAATTGATTTTAGCATTAGCGGTTGCCAAGAAAGGACGGCCAAGGATAACGGGAATTTAGCTTTTAGGATTGGGGACCGGTTCTATGTCAATGACAACGAAATCAACAAGGAAGAAGAATTTGTCATTTTTTATCAAAACATCCTCAATGATACCCCTAGGCTTCTTAATGGATCGGTCGGCAAGTTGTAAAATTACCGACGTCGGTTTTAATTCACCTAGGCCCAATTTGACATAAACCGAGTATGGAAGAAGGTTAACACTTGCTCCTAAGTCAAGAAGCGCCCGATTAATGATATGATTACCAATGATGCATGAAGTAGTAGGTGAACCGGGGTCCTTAAACTTTGGTAAAGTGTTATGTTGCAAAATTGAGCTCACTTGCTCGATTAAAACCACTTTTCTTGGTACTTGGCTCTTGTTCTTCCGCTTTTGGGTGCACAAGTCTTTCAAGAATTTGGCATAAGCCGGAATTTGCTTGATTGCATCCAAAAGTGGAAGATTGACTTTCACTTGCCTAAACATTTCCATGATTTCATTGGTTTTTGCCTTTTGCTTGTCTTTTGACATGGATCCTTTTAAGGCATCTGGAAATGGAGCTTTTGGTTCAAACACTTTTTCAGAATTTTCTTTTGAAAACTCTTCAACACAAGAATTTTTCAAATCACTTTGTTCAAATTCATTTTTCGGCAAATCTTTCTTCAAATCATTTTCAAAATCATTCTTCAAATCACATTTTGAAGCTTTCTCATTCACAAGATCATGTATATGCAATGAAGGAGGAATGGGATATGAAATGGGACAGGTGACAACTTGAGGTTGCACCGATTCACTCTTTTCATTGGACATTTCAACTTGATTGTCCACAATCCTACCACTCCACAAGGTAGTCACCGCATCGACATGCTCAATAGTGTGGCCTTCCGATGAGGAATGGGTTTCCACAACACATTGTTGCTTAGGTGGGGCATTCATAGGCACCTTTCCCTTCTCTCTTGCATTACAAGTGCTTGCTATTTGCCTTACTTGGGTTTCTAGCTTCACAAAAGATTGAGAGTGGGAATGAAGCAATTGTGTGTTTGCCTCAAAAGTGCCCAAAGCATTCAAAACTTTTTCTTCAAAGGCGGGATTTTTAGCATTTCCTTGGGAATAAGATTGGTTGGGAAAATGAGAGTTAGCAAATTGATTCCCTTGTGATTGATAAGGTCTATAACCTTGGGATCCTTGGTTTTGAAGTGTAGGTGGAATGTACTTCCCTTGAAAACCGCCTTGGGAAGGGTTTGAGCCCTCTCCTTGGTTTTTCCAAGAGAAGTTCGGATGATTTCTCTAACTTGGATTATAATGAGTACCATAAGGATTGTTCCCTTGGTTCACAAAAGCTGCATTGACTTGTTCATTAGGTTCATTTTGCACTTGTCCGTGAGGACAATGAGAAGTAGAATGAAGAACACTAGAACAAGTCATACATGTTTTATTTGATGCACGATGAGAATGGTTAGGGAAGGAAGATACTTGGTTCGCCGAGTTTTGGTTAATCAAAAATTGATTAAACTTTTGAGATAAAGACTTCATTTCGGCGGCTATTTCATTTGAATGGTTGACTTGATGTATGCCAACACTCTTCTTACCTTGTGAATTTCTACCATTCTTGGATGATAATGTTCTATGCAAAGAATTTTTACTCATGCTCTCATAAAGACGCCACACATCATCCTCATGCCTATCAATGTATGAGCCACCCATGGAAGCATCAACCATGCCCTTATAATTGTCTGATAAGCTCTCAAAGAAATATTGAACTAATTGCCATTTGGGCATGTCATGATGTGGACACTTCCTAAGCAATTCATTAAAGCGTTCCCATGTCTCATGAAATGTTTCTCCATCCCCATGTGTGAATTCTCTAATGGAAGTTCTCATGGCATTGGTCTTAGAAACCGGATAGTACTTCTTCAAGAACTCTTGTTGTATTTCTGCCCAAGAAGTGATTGAAAAAGGCCTAAGATTGTTAAACCAATATTTTGCCTTGTCTTTTAAGGTGAATGGAAAAAGTTTGAGTCTTAAGACCTCTTTCGGCATATCTGTATATTTTACGGTGGAACATACTTCTAAAACCTCATCCAAATGCTTGTAAGGTTCTTCACTTGGAAGTCCATGATAGTTAGGAAGCATTTGAATGGTTTGTGACTTAATTTCATAGTGATGTGCTCTAAATGGTGGCAATTGAATGCATATGGGTGCATTGTATTCATTAGGCACATAGTGATCTCTTAAAGCAAGGGGATGATTAGCAATTTGAGGTGTAACATGGGCACCTTGATTTTGATTTCCTTGAATGATGGGAGGTTGTGGAGAATACATTGGCCTTGGCATTCCAAATGGAACTTGTCCTTGTTGTTGTTGTAGTTGGTGAATAAATGGCCTAGGCATGTCTAATGGTACTTGAATGTTCTAATGATGCACATTTGGATGTAGGATACCTTATTGGTCTATGTGACCAAGGTCCTCTACATGCTCTTCATTACGGCCTTCCATTGATGTAATGGATTAGGTGGAACTAGAACTTCCTCTTTCCCTAGGATTTCTAACTACGGATTCAAGATGCATATCAAGAGGGACAAGAGTTGGTCTTAGTGATCTACGACCATGCATGCACAATGTAAAACACACAAACACAATGAATGAACAAACACTTCCACTTCACAACAATTCAATGAATCTTCCTCCACAAACACTTAACCTATACTCCTATGTTTTAACAACAATGATGCAAAGAACAATTAAGAATGCCTCCACACGGGCTCACGATTTATCTAAGAATTTAAAAACAAGCCTCCACGTGGGCCAACGATTTAAATAAGGGATTGAGTAAAGAAAGTCTCACAAAGATCCTTTAGCACTTCAACTCCAAATTTAGCTTCGCTTAACAATTTTTTTAATTTTTAGCATTTTTAGCCTTTTTCCTTCTTTGCTTAGCTCCCTTGCTTGCTTCCTAGCTCAATGCACCTTGTCAAAGATGAACAAACACAATAAGTAACAAAAGAAAAATAACTATAAAGTAAAGACACGATCAAAAGAGTACTAATTCCTAATTGATTCCACAAACACGACGTTGCCTAATCCCCGACAACGGCGCCAAAAACTTTGGTGGGTGGTCGCTACACCATAAGCTTAAGAGTGCGCATTAAGGCGAGGGCCAAATTTTACATTTATAAAAGCCACTACTACCTTCACTAAAAATATAGTTAGAGTGAGTAGGGATCATCCCAAGGGATTGGAGTCGAATTTGGTTGTGGAATCACAATTAGGGTTAGTAGATCGAGTGATCAAACAAATAGTTGGTTGGTTGATTAAACTAGAGAGCAAATTAAACTAAATAATTGAATGCAATAAAGAGTAAGTAAGAGAGAGAGATCTTGGGGTTTAGAGGTCACCACCAAACAATACTTTTCTACACCCTTCACAAGTGACTAATGAGGGAAATGTGTGTTGCAATATTGATGTGTGTGTGTGTTTGGTTGATTCAATTAGCAAGGGTGACCAATTAAGTATATATTGTCTAAGCAACATGTGAAAAGCACAATATATCTAACAATTAAGTATATATTGTATAAATAGCATATGAAAAGCACAATATATCTAGCAATTCATTAATCCTTTCATTAAGCTCACAAGCCAAATATACCACAAGGTTAGAGACATATGCTACTTGCATTCAAAAGTATGGAACATCAAACAACAAGCATGGATTGTCCTCCTATCTAACAACTATGCTACCACTACACTACAATTAAACTAATGAAATGAAATTAAACTAATTAAGCTAAGGGAGAGGTACAATTCATCAAGAAATGAGCATGAACCATCAAGAAAATTACAAGAGCATTCCATTAAGCATGATGTTTTGACAATCTCTAGATCTATGGCATTAATACACATAGACATGCATCAATAACACAAGAAAAAGAGACAAGCACATGAACATCTATTCTTGCATACATAGACATATGGATAGAACGAAATGATCAATTGGAAGCATTAAACCACATAAATCATTGAATAAACAAGACCTATATATATAAAAGTGCCAAAACATGTATTACAACACTAATCCCTCAATAATACACAAAATCAAGATATAGAAAGCATGCTTGGGGCTAACTTTAGCCCCAACAGGATGTCTAGCCACTCATGGTAGTGCTTTTCCAACCCTCAAGGGCAAACTTCGTGGAAGAAATCTATTCCTTGGTTGATGAAGAGCTCCCAAGCTTGTGTCTCTAGCCTTCTCTTCCTTTCTTCCTCCCTAAGAATAACCTTTAGATTGATTCTAAGAATTCTAGTATATCCTCCTCAAAAAGTGTATCATATTCTATATATAGGTAGGTCAAGTGACACATAAAATGAGCTGGGGTTGTGCACAAAATATTCCCCAATGATTGGATAAGGATAGCTTTCAATGAGCTGGAAATTTAACTTTTTTGCACTGGAGGAAGTTCGATCGATCGAACCTTGGACTTGGATCGATCGAACATTGCTGAGATCTATCGAACTGAAGATGGATCGATCCTCAATAGTGGTGCCTTTTTGGATATAAACAAATCTGAGATATTTCGAAGATATTTTTGGGAAGAGGACAAAAGTGGTTGGTAGGGTGGTACAACTAGATAAGATCGATCATTTTGATAAGGACAAGGTAGTTTAATTAATCGAAGAATGATGTTGGATCGATCGAACTTTTGAGATCTCTAAAAATGTCATCATGGCTCTAATCCATCTTGAAGTGCTGAGATCGATCATGTTGGATCGATCTAACTTTGATCTGAGATCGATCAAAGATGTTGATTTCCACCTTTTTCTTCCTTTTGCTTCCACTTGGCTCCTTTCTTTAATTCATCCCAGAATTGCTTCATTTCTGCTTTTATTTGGCTGAGTTAGCTTATTTTCGGGATAAGTGCCTGAAAATGGAAATAACACGAAATCAATCTAAAACGGTAAAGTAAGATAGATAAAGGTACTTGAATGCCTAAGCTTAAGGGGTTTAAATACGCACTTTTCAGCGCTCATCACTTAGGATGCTCCTTGAGTCTCACATTTGACTTAGACGTTAGGTGGCATAACCTTTTGAATTGTTTCACTTTAATGTGATAATCTTGTAAAATGTTACGTCTTTGCATGCTTATTTCCTACGAGTAGCTTTATGTTACTCATCCCAAAGTTACCGGGGACATTTTTTAGGTATAAGAATCAAGGTTGAGATTCTCGTTATGCTTGGACAATTTGTGGACTCGAAGGCTCCATTCTTCTAAAGGGTGGCTTGAAATGCAATTTGTAGCCTTTTTTGTCAAAAGTGTATATTTGGTTTTAAACATGTAATGTGTGCATAAACACACCTTTTGGTATTTATTTTAAGTGTATGTATAACATGAGGCCAAGGGCCATTAATTTTTAAAGTTCACAAGTATGTTTTAAACTTGTTGGGATCATTGGGAATGCATGCATAGCCTTAAGGTTTGCCTTAAAGCTGCTTCTGTTTTGTCGTCCTGCAGATTTTAGCTTTCTGTTTTGTCGTTCGGCTATTTTAGCTTTCTGTTTTGTCGTTCGGCTAATTTTACCCTCTGTTTGTCGTTCGGTAGTCAGAACGCTTGACTATGTAAGTCGGAACACTTGAACCTTTTGTCAGAACGCCTGACCATGCAAGTCTGAATGCTTGAACCTTTTGTCAGAACGTCTGACCATGTAGGTCAGAATGACCAGCCTTGATGAGTACCGAACAGGTGCTTGGCCTTGATGAGTGTCGAATAGGTGCTCGGCTTTGATGAGTGCTGAATAGTTGCTCGTCCTTGATGAGTGCCGAACGAGCACTCAAGGTTTTCTTTTCTTTCGCTTCTGTATTTAGGACCTGTTTTTGGGTTAACTTTCGGGTCATCACTGATGCACCAGGTTGAAAAACTTGGACCGTCACACAAGGCACAAGTATACTAAATGAAAATGAAATACGTAAACACCAAAGCACAAGCTACAAGTAATCAATGATTAACAACTTGGAATTGAAGGCAAAATCAAGTAGTGGAAAGACTAAAACATGTGGTCGGTAGACCAAGCAAGTGATTCCGGATAATTACGACCCACAAGGTACTACCTAGTGTGCACCATATGTTGTAGGGAGCTCTCTATTTCCTGTATTGGAGCCGAGCCCTAGCCATAACATATCTTATATCCTTACAAGCTTTCTAAAATCAACAAGTTCAAAACTCATACACAGAAATAATGTAACAAGCAACGTTCCATGCACAAGTAAGGTTGAAGCCACACTAGCCATGTCCTAAGTTTCAAGTCTAAATGGCATATGAAATGTTCAGTCTACAATATGCGATTTATTACATAAAACAAGAATATCTTTTAACAACTAAATCAAGTTACCAAATGTAAGCCACAAGTACTAAGTATACTACAACTTAGTAACACACTTTCAAGGTAAACATTAGTGATATTCTAAATGAGCAACACACCCATATAAGATATGTATATATAAGTTATACAAGATAGTGATATCATGCTAAATCAAGTTACTATCATAGGAAGCCACAAGTACTAAATTTACAACAAGATAGTAACAAGCTCATAAGGTAATTAAATGCATTATTCTACAAGAGTTTGTCATCTCAACATGAAAAATCTCTAGAGTCAAGCAATCTAGTAAATGAAACAATTTACACATAACAAGATATACATGCTCCAAACGCTTTGAATCATTAAACAAGCTATATAATACATGTATGCTGCAATTCAACAAGCTACTAATTATTATGATATCTCTACACAATATATATATATACATAAGCTAGGCATGCTTTAAATCATGAAACAGACTATACAATAAATACATAAGTTACAATTCAACAAGTTATACACATATATATATCCTAACCATGCTTTTAAATCATTAAACCCTAAATCAATTCAAAGGTTTCCTATCTATATGCAAGACTATGATTTAACAAGCATGTAAACAATATATATTAAGCACCCAAACACCAAAACACTAGAATTTAAATTTATAACAACCCCCTATCTCAATTTGAGATGAAATGTCAAATGACACCGAAATGGAACCTTTTCGAATGCGACAAAACTTTGGGGTTATGATAGGGACAAGGAGGAAAACCAAAAGTCCTCTTGCGGCAACACCAAATTTCAAACCCAAACCAAATCCCGAACTCAAAAAATGGTCAAAACAGGATTCCAATCGGATGAAATTCATGGCCTCACCAAGGCCGACAAAAAAGCTTTCATTGGTGAAGGAAGAATCTAAGAAAGATGGGACCAAAAGGAGAAAAAAAAAAAAGAAATAAGGGAGAAGGAATGGGTGGGCGGCAACCATGGGAGGAAGAGGGGAAAATCTGATTTTCCTCTCTCCTACCCCCTATTTATAAAAAAACCCCAAAAGTCCCTTTAACGGGCCCCTACGGCCCCGAAAAGTGAAAACTGCCCAAATGCGCTTAAACGGAAAAACACCGTGAATGAAAAAGTATCGACATGAGAAAAAACGAATGACAGGTCCTGTGCAAAAAGATATGCCCCGAGCAAGTTCAGCGACAATCGGGATCAAAAACCCTAAAATGGAGAAAAAAAAGTTTATAAGGCATTTCGAAGAGTACGCGACTCAACAAAATGTGAAAATGAATCTCGTAAAAGGATCCAAGCCCAAAAGAGACACTTTACAATTAACTTTCATTAATTGCACAAAGGTCCCTACGTAAAAGGATAACTGTGCAGATGACCTAAATGAAAATATCTTTCAAAAGATAATTTCTTAAAAACCCCCAAAACAAAATATCTTTAAAAAATATTGATGAAAAACGCCCTAGGAAAAGAAAATGTTCTCGAAGAAACTTTATATCCATGCCCTTATGAGAAAAGGAAACAACTAGTAAGCTTTCTTACAAAAGTAAAGCTACGCATTTTAAGGAAACCAAATGGTATGAAAGCACGTGAAGTCGGAAATCAAATCCAAACACGAAACCAAGCTCAAAACCTTATCTTAGGTCTCTAAAACCCTAAGGTTACGCTAAAAGGAAAACCATCGAAAAGGAGAGAAGATGACACGGTGCTCACAAGGACACTACAACACTAAAACGGGGTAGTGTAAGAAACTATTTCCAAACACTCAACACAGACAAAAGGAAATCAAACCCGAACTCGAAAAAGAAAATCAACGGAAAAAGAAAATTCGTAAAAATGGAAAAAAGGAAAAGAAGGAAAATGACTAGGTCATGACACACTATCCGAGGGGGAATATAAGGTAACACTCAATCATTCGTAACCTAGGCACGAGAAAGTGTCGCCAAGGCATGAGCCACCCTATTACCCATACGCCGAATATGACTTAAGGACACCCAAGGAAAATGTTAAAGATCCACCTTAATATCAAAACAAAGAGATGCTATATCCAATGGTGAAGTCGCTCCATCCACCACAGTGTCAACAGCAACCATAGCATCATATTCAAACCATAAGAAAGAAAAACCCAAAACTGAATCCCAAACAATAGCTCGCTGACAAGCTATAGCCTCCACTACCAAAGCTGACGAAGCAAAGAACGGGCAAAACACAATCGCTTGGAGAACAGTGCCTATATAATCGCGAAAGACGGCTCCTCCCCCACCCATGGACGATCCCGGACAAAAGGTTGCATCAAAATTATATTTAACCATCCCCAAAACAGGAGAAACCCAACGAACCACCAATAGGGATGCCTTTGTTGGGGTTAAAGATTTACATTGGGACATAGCTTCCTTAAACTCCCAAAAATTCGCTATAGCCTTATCAATCACATTCTTCGACCTTCGTAACACCCCTTCAAACACTAAGCGATTCCTCACTTTCCAAATACACCAAGCACAAAATGACATTAAACCAAGAACCCCTAAATAATCCGACAAGAAAACAACTTGTTTCCTTGTTAGATTATTGAAGTTTCCTACCTAACTCCATATATCTTTGTTGGGGAATGAGAGACTTCTCTCTGTTCATCAAAGTCATTGTTCCTTACTAGGTTAAGGTTCTCTGTCATCAGAGTTTGGGGTTAATCCTAGTTTGTGTGCTGTCTATTAGATTTTTCTTGTTATTCTCTTCTCCATCACTCATTTGGTTTATCCGACCGAAAGGCTACAATGGGAGTTGTGGGGCTTAAAATTGGGGATTTCGCACAATGAACAAATTGTGACCCAATCATTGATGCTTTTGATAAGTGCTCAAATGTGATGCATTTCAGTACCTAAGTTAGGGTATTTTAGTCCATTCATCTATCTTACTTTTCTGTTTTAGTTCTAATTTGTGTTTTTGTCTATTTCAGGTCAATAAGGTTCAAACAGGCTAAAAAGATCCTTTTAGATGAGTTTTGGAGTAAAGGAGAAAACTCAAAAGAAGTCAAAAAAACTGCACTGTTCAAGGTTCGATCGATCGAAGGAAGTCCCGATCGATCGAAGAAAGCTACAATCAATCAAAATTAAGGCAGTGCCATCTCAATGGATAAGGTTACCAGCTGTCCAAAATATCTTGCCACGTCATCTTCGATTGATCGAAGTAAGTGTTCGATCAATCGAAGCTCTGTTCGATCGATCAAAACCAACTTTTGTAGCTGTGAGTTTGTACCAATCAAAGGCCTTATTTCTGACTTATTGCCTACTCAAAGAGGCTTGTATTTAAATCAAATGAACCAATTTGTATAGGGTTGACAATTTTGTTCCAAGTTTTATTTTCCAATTATAGAAATAGCTCTTAGATATTTCTCTCTCTAGAACTAAGGTTTTGGAGCAAAGCAAAGAGGAAAAAGATGGTGCCTACATTGGAGAAAACCCTTGAGGGTTCGATGACCACTACTATGAGTGGCTAGATCCTTCTCTTAGGGCTAGAGATAGCCCCTAGGCTTGCTTCCTAAACATAGTATTTTGTAGTTTTGGGGGATTTATGTTGTAAATAATGTTTTGACCATGAATTTATAGAGATATTGAGTTTTTCATGATTTGTATGGATTAATTCTTCCAATTGATCTTTTATTTCTATCCATATGTTTAAGTATGCTAGAATGAATGGTCATGTGCTTACATTAGGTTTTATGAGTTTGATGTGATGAGTGGTCAAATGTGACGCATTTTAGCACCTAAGCTAGGGTATTTTAGTCCATTAATCTATCTTACTTTTATGTCTTAGATACTTATTCGTGTTATTGCCTATTTCAGGTGAATAAAGTTCAAACAGGCTAACAAGAGCCATTTAGCATAGTTTGGGAGCTAAAGATCAAAGTTGGAAAGAAGCCAAGAAAAATGCACCAGGGGAACTTCGATCAATCGAAGGGAAGTCCCGATCGATCGAAGTGGTCTTCAATCGATCAAATTAAGGCGGTGCCAGCTCAGCAAAGTGGATAAGGACAAAAAATATTTTTGATGCCATGTCAGCTTCGATCGATTGAAGCTAAGTGTTTGATCGATAAAAAATCTTCGATCGATCGAAAATGCTGTTGGCAGTGAGCTGTCTAATTCCCGAGCGTACCGATTTCTACCTACTGTGCATGGCTGCGAATTTCCTCTAATCAGAGGCTATTATTCTGACTTGGTCCTTACTTAAAGGATTGTGTAATTGATTTATTGAACATCATTGCAATAGATAGGATATTATTATTACCAAATATAGAATATAAAAAATTTTCCTCTCTAGAACTAGGGTTTTGGAGAAGAAAACAAGGATGAAGATGATGATGCCAACCTCCAAGCTAGCCCTTGAGGTTTCCATGTCCACTACAATGAGTGGCTAAATCCTTCTCTTGGGGCTAGAGATATCTCCTAGGCTTGCTTCTCAAACCTAGCTTTTGTGTATTTTTGGGAATTTTAATTGTAATAAATGTTTTTTGACCTTGAATAAATATATATCCTATGGTTTCTACTTGATGTGTATGGATTAATGCTTTCAATTGATCATTTAGCTGTAGTCGTATGTCTATATATGTTAGAATTAATGTTCATATTTTTATCTCTAGATTTAATGAATTTGATGCATGTCTATGTGTATTGATGATGTTAATCTAGTGATGGTCAAGGCATGGTGCTTAATGGAACACTTTTGTAATTTATTTGATGGTTCACACTTGTTTCTTGATGGATTGTATCACATTTCTA
This sequence comes from Cornus florida, assembly GCF_030987335.1. Lineage (NCBI taxonomy): Eukaryota > Viridiplantae > Streptophyta > Magnoliopsida > Cornales > Cornaceae > Cornus > Cornus florida. The sequence goes on along the minus strand of NW_026775574.1, from coordinate 49,672,560 downwards.
GTTTAATTAGTTTAATTTCATGTCTCTAGCCTAGTTGTAATGTAATTGCTTTAATTTCTTAGGTAGGTGAACAATCCATTCTTATTTTTCGGTGTTCCATACTTATGAATGCAAAGAGTGTATGCCTCTAGATATTTGTGTGTGCATTAATTGTGGTTTAATTGAATAGATATTAGTCTCATTTGATAGGTTGTGTTATTCATTAAAATTGGCTAGACAATTTATACTTATTTGCCATCCATGCTTAGTTTCAATTGATGTCACACATACAAGTTACAATTTAAATTTCCTTATTAATGTATAATTGCTAGTGTTTGATGAAGTGATGCTTAGTGGTGACTCTAAGCCCTAAGACCTCTCTCCTATATCTTTTCCCTACTTTCTAGATTGCTCTTTTTACTTGCATTAATGTTTAAATTACATTGTAGTTTAATTAAACAATCACCAATCAATCTTTGATCACTCAACCTACTAATCCGACATTAGTTTCCGTCACAAATACACTACCAATCCCTTAGGACGATCCCTACTCACTCTAGCTATATTTTTAGTTGGAAGTGGTAGAGGCATTTTCTAAATTTAAACTTGGCCACACTACACACTTTTGCTTGCTTTGGTTCGAGTCACACCAAGTTTTGGCGCTGTTGCCGGGGATTAGCACCGTCGTATTTGGGAATTAATTAGGAATTAGTACTCTTTTGATCTTGGTTTTATTTTTATTTTATTTTGGTTACTTATTGTGTTTGTTCTTAATTGGCTAGGTGAATTTCGCCAAGAGAGTGAAGCAAAGGGAAATTGAAAAGTAAGAGAAGATAAGTAAAAGCATAAAAAGCTCAAAAGTAAAATAAAAATTGCAAAGCAAAGCAAGGTAAAGAAAAAAATTGAAAAATCATTTGAAGTTACTTAAGGACCCTTTGTGAGCTTTTCTAAACTCAATCTCTAGTTAAATCGTGAGCCCGCGTGGAGGCAATTTAACTTTCATAGATAAATCGTGAGCCCGCATGGAGGCAATTTAATTTTTCTTGCATATTGTTCAAAGTATGGGAGCATGGGATCATCGTATGTGGAGGATTGTTGATTATTGATTTGTTGCAGAGGAGAAGTGATTGCTGCTTGCTTGTTGCTTGTTTATGTTTTGTTTGTGCATGCATGGTCATAGGTCATTAAATCCTACTCTTGTCCCACTTAATTTGAATCTTGAATCCATTGTTTGTAATTCTACGGGAAGGGGTAATTCTAGTCATTCCATTTCATCAATGGAAGACATCAATGAGAACCGTGTGGAGGACCTTGGTCACATAGACCAACAAGGCATCCTTCACCCTAATATGCATCATGACAACATTCAAGTACCATTAGGCATGCCAAGACCTTTTATTCTACCACAACAACAAGGCCAACTTCCATTGGGAATGCCTCGGCCAATTTTTGCTCCGCAACCTCCCATTATTCAAGGCAATCAAGGTGCTTATATAGCACCTCCAATTTTGAATCCTCCTCTTGCTTTGCGTGATCATTATGTGCCAAATGAATATAATGCACCTACATGAAATCAATTGTCCCCTTTTAGAGCACATCACTATGAAATTAAACCGCAAACTATTCAAATGCTCCCTAACTCTCATGGACTTCCAAGTAAAGAACCTTAGAAGCATTTGGATGAGTTTATTGAAGTATGCTGCACCATGAAATACACGGACATGCTGGAAGATGTTTTGAGATTGAAACTTTTTCCTTTCACTCTTAAAGATAAGGCAAAATATTGGTTCAACAATCTTAGGCCTTTTTCGATAACTTCTTGAGCAGAAATGCAACAAGAGTTCTTGAAAAAGCACTATCCAGTTTCAAAGACCAATGCTATGAGAAATTCCATTAGAGAATTTTCTCAAGGGGATGGGGAATTGTTTCATGAGGCATGGGAAAGATTTAATGATTTGCTTAGGAAGTGTCTACATTATGACATGCCTAAGTGGCAATTAGTTCAATACTTCTTTGAAAGTTTGCCGAATAATCACAAGGGTATGGTTGGTACATCCATGGGTGGTTCTTATCTTGATAAGCATGAAAATGATGTTTAGCACCTTTATGAAAGCATGAGTGAGAATTCAATGCATTGATCCTTGTCTTCCAAAAATGGTAGAAATTTAGGTGGATGGAAAAATGTCGGCTTATATCTAGTTGACAATTCCAATGACATAGTCGCTGAAGTCGAGTCTTTATCTTAAAGGCTTGATCAATTTTTAATCAACTAAAATTTGGTGAATCAAGTGTCTTCCTCCCCAAATCATGTTCATCATCCATCTAATGAAGCATGCATGACTTGTTCTACTATCTTACATTCTACTCCAATTGTCCCTATGGACATGTGCAAAGTGAGTACCATGAATAAGTTAATGCCACATTTGTTAACCCTATGGCACACATTACAATCCTGGGTGGAGGAACCACACACTTCTCTTGGAAAAGCCAAGGGGAAGACTCAAACTCTCCCCAAAGTGGTTTTCAAGGAAAGTATGTTACGCCTCCGATGCAAAGCCAAGGTTCCCAAGGTTATAGATCATATTTTCAATCATCACATACAAATGAATTTTCTAACTCTCATTTTCCTAATCAATCATCTAATTGCCTAAGTGGCAATTAGTTCAATACTTCTTTAAAAGTTTTTCGGATAATCACGAGGGTATGGTTGATGCATCTATGGTTGGTTCTTATCTTGATAAGCATGAAAATGATGTTTGGCGTCTTTATGAAAGCATGTGTGAGAATTCAATGCATCAATCCTTGTCTTCCAAAAATGGTAGAAATTTAGGTGGAAGGAAGAATGTCGATTTATATCAAGTTGACAATTCCAATGACACAGCCGCCGAAGTCAAGTCTTTATCTTAAAGGTTTGATCAATTTTTAATCAACCAAAATTCGGTGAATCAAGTGTCTTCCTCCCCTAATCATGTTCATCATCCATCTAATGAAGCATGCATGACTTGTTCTAAAGTCTTACATTCAACTTCCAATTGTCCCCATGGATATATGCGAAGTGAGCACCATGAACAAGTAAATGTCACATTTGTTAACCAAGGGAATAATCCCTATGAGACACATTACAATCCCGGGTAGAGGAACCATCTAAACTTCTTTTGGAAAAGCCAATGGGAAGGCTCAAACCCTCCCCAAGGTGGTTTTCAAGGAATATATGTTCCGCCTCCAATACAAAGCCAAGGTTCCCAAGGTTATAGATCATCTTTTCAATCATCACATGGAAATCAATTTTCTAACTCTCATTTTCCTAATCAATCATCTTGTTCTTAAGGAAATTCTAGGAGTCCCGCTTTTGAAGAAAAAGTGTTGACCGCTTTGGGTACTTTAGAGGCAAACACTCAATTACTTCATTCCTATTCCCAATCCATTGTTAACCTAGAAACCCAAGTTGGGCAAATAGCTAGTACTTTGAATGCTAGAGAAAAAGGGAAGATGCCTTTAAATACCCCACCAAAGCAACAATTGGTTGTGGAGACTAACCCCTCATCGGAAGGTCATACAATTGAACATGTCAATGCGGTGACAACCTTGAGAAGTGAAAAAATTGTTGACAATCAAGTTGGTGTCCAAAATGAAGTGCGTGAATTGGTGCAACCAAAAGTTGACACCCGTCCCGTTTCACATTTTATTCCTCCTTCATTGCATGTGCATGATCATATATTTGAGAAATTGTGAAACATGATTTGAAAAATTCTTATGTTGAAAATGTTATGAAACAAGATTTTGAAAAAGCTTTTGAGCCTAAAGCTCCATTTCCGGATGCCTTAAAATGATCCATTTCTCTTGAAAAGAAAAAGACCAAAGCGAATGAAATAATTGAAGTGTTTAGGCAAGTGAAGATTAATCTTCTGCTCTTGGATGCAATTAAACAAATTATGGCTTATGCCAAATTCTTGAAAGATCTTTCCAACTAAAAGAGGAAGAACAAAAGCCAATCACCAAAGAAAGTGGTCTTGACTGAACAAGTAAGCTCCATTTTGCAACATAACACTCTTCCAAAATTTAAGGACCCCGGTTCACCTATTACTTCTTGCATCGTTGGTGACCATGTCATTAATCGGGGTCTTTTAGATTTAGGAGCAAGTGTTAACCTTTTTCCATATTCGGTGATGTTCAATTAAGCTTAGGAGACTTGAAACCAACGTCGGTAGTTTTGCAACTTGCCAACCGATCAATTAAAAAGCCCCGGGGTATTATTGAGGATGTCTTGATTAAAATTGATAAGTTCATGTTCCCGATTGATTTCGTTGTCATTGACACGGAACCAGTCCCAAATCGCAAGAATCAAATTCCCGTTATCCTTGGCCGTCCATTCTTGGCAACCACTAATGCCAACATAAATTATAGGACGGAGAAAATGAAAATTTCATTTGGGCATATGAAGGTGAAGTTGAATATATTTAATCCAACCCCGAGTCCAATGGATAAGCATGAAGAAGTGTGTGTTGTGGAAAAGTGTCTTGACAATGAATTTAAAAAAGTTGAGTCTTTGCTTGAAAATGAAATTTCCAAAAGTTTATCTTCCAAAATGATTTCAAAGAATGTTGTTTTGAAACCAAATGTTGAAAAGGCATGGAAGCCCAAGAGTTGCATTGACAAAGGACCATCAATCTCCTTTGAATCAAATCCAACAAGTTCTTTAGGGAATAATTTATTGGGTGGGGTTCAAAATGTCATTCACCCCATCAAAGAGGGGATGCATAACAAGATTTTTGATCTGGGCTAAAAGAGCCCAACGTCTTGCTAGAGACGTTAAAGACTAGTGCATTCTGTAGGGTCCCTATTCTTCCCTCATTTCTGTTTTTACATGTTTTTACGTCGTTTAGATATGAGTTGCATTGGAAAATCCGGCTTGAGAGCCATTTTCTGCATTTTGAGTACTGCTAGGGACATTTCGATCGAACGAACTCAAGTTTGATTGATCGAAGTTCCACTTCAATCGATCGAATCACCTGTGATGAGGACTCTTCAGTTTCCATTTCGATCGATCAAGGTTAAGTTCAATCGATCGAAATCCATTTTGGATCGATCGAAGTTAAGTGTTTGATTAATCGAAGTTCTTCGATCGATCGAAAATACATCATTTGAATTTTTCGAAAATCCTTTTTGGCCGTTCAGCTTCCCCATTTTTTATTTTTTTTTCCTTTTTCTTTTTCTTTCTTTTTCCTTTTCCTTCCCTATTTTCGTTATTTTTCTTTTTCTTTTTTTTTTTCCTTTCCTTTTTCTATTTTTCTTTTCCTACTCATCTTTTCCCTCACAAAACCCTAGCCTCTATATCTTTCTCTCCCTCTTCCCAAATCACTCTCTCTCTCTCTCAGTCCCTATCTTCCTCCCAATATCTCACATAACCACCACATCATCACCATTACCTTCCTTTCTCTCTTCTCGGCGAGCCCCGAGAAACCAAGCTTCACCGTCACCGCCACCTCCATTAAAACCAGCGGCAAGGATTTTTGGCCCAAGGCCAAAACCGGTTCCTTTTCTCCATTTTCTCTCGGATAGCATTTTATTCATCATCTCCGGCCGATTTAAGCCAAAGGAGATCTAGTTCCAAGCTCTGGCAATCTCTGAATTTTCCGGCGAGTCTCCGACGAGACTCCGGTCATCTTCTCCGACGCCAGTGAGGATGAAAGATTTCCATTTTCGCTCCAACTTTCTTCCTCTAATCTCCTCTACTCTCTAAATTGTCAGGTAAGTTTCAATTTTTTTTTTTTTATTTTACTTCTTGCTTTCTTTTTATTTTTATTTTTGCATTTAAATTTTGTATTTTAATTTTCATTTTGTATATATATTTTGTATATAAAAATTGAAAGGAAAAAAAAAATTGGCAAACAATAACAATAACAAAAAAAAAAAAAAAAAAAAATCGAAAACAAAAAGAAAAAAAATAGGAACATTTGATGGAATTACATTAAGAATGGCGAATGGTCTTTTTGAATTCCTTTGATGGTGGAATTTTGCTGATACTAGATATTTCATCTTATAATGTTGAATTGTGACATGGAAATTGGATTTGAAATATATGTCTTTGTAATTGAAATTGGAATGACATGGAATGTGGTTGGTGTAGTTTTTAAAAGGAGAATGGGCAAAGTTCACTGGAGTTGGGAATTGATTGTGGGCAGTGTCCCTTGTTGATGTTGAAATTGTTTGATTGCTTGAAATTGTTGTGTTGAAAAATTTTGGGATGTCAATTTTTAAAGGGAAATCATGCCGGATTTTGAAAAAATTTTAAACTTTGATTTTAACATTCAAAATGGCATGTGGTTTGATTCTTGGACTTTGAGATAGAATTTGAAATGGATTTTCATGTAGATTTTGGATTAAAAAGAAAGAAATTTTTAACTTGTTTTAAAAAGTGTGATGTTGATGTTGATTTTGCAAATTAAATGGCATTGAAAGTTTGAATTGTTGTGAGCATAGTTCCATCTTGTCTCATTTGTTTTGAAAAAGAAATGCATGGATTTTATCTAAGTTATCTAAATTGCTTGCAAGCATGACTTGATTTGATTTTGTGCTTTAGTGTTGAAAATGAAAAGTCTTGTCTTAATGCATGTAAAATGTTTCAAATGGACTTCTTTGCCAAATCTTGATTGGACTGAGTGCATTCTTTTGGTAAAATGAGTTTTCATTGTTGACATGCTTTGTGATCACACTTGTTGGGTTTCAAATGATTTAAAAAGAGAAATTTTTGAACTTGTTTGAAAAATGTGAAGTTGAGTTGTATGATTCCTTCTATTGTTGTTTATTCATTGCATGATTCTTGTTATGAAGCTTTTCTACAATGCAATTCAATGTCTAGACTCTAAAGTTCTCAAAATTCTAATTTTGCCCCAAAAGTGTTGAGAATTTCCAAAGTTGACCAAAATGCCCTTGACTGAGTTGAAACTTATTCCATTTGATTCTTTTGCATCCATTTTCATGTTCTAAGTGCCTTTGAACTTGTATATGATCCAATTCTTGATTCTTGCCATACTAGGGCCGAGTTTGATATCTTTGGACCATCTTTTTCATGATTTTGATCTTCTGATACTTAATGATTTTGAAACTTGTCAAATGTGATTTCTTTGAATAATTGTGTGCACTTTGGAATAATTGCAACTTATTACTTGTATATACACCATTTTGCCCACTTTTACCACATTGACTATTTTTGACCATTTTCTATGCATCCCTTAAGCCTATCTTCTTGGAATTGATTTCTGACTAAGTTTGGGGGTGTGATATGGATTCTTGGAATTTCAAATGCATGATTTGGATGTCGACTCTGTTCTTTGGCCTTAGTTAAGATTTTGAACTGAAATGTGAACCTAGTTAGGACTGTGTTTACTAGATATTGCTGTTTATCTGATTACATGCCATTGTCTTGATATCTTATATACTTGTGATCATTCTTGATGAACGAAGTTCTTCTAGTCCAGATTTTGACTTACAAATGGTAAGCTTCTTGTATTCTCAGAATTTAACCATTATTTGCTTCATTGAAGCAATAGAGGAGGTCACTAGCCATGAGTAATCATAGGATGTTGATTTTGCTGCATTACTGTACAGGATATTTCTTTGTCTGGAGTTGTTCTTATTTATACATCATTCAGATATATGCCATCTAGTTGAATACCATATCCAGGATTCTTTCTTGAACTTGCCTGCCATAACATGCCTTGGATTGCCGTGTTTTGCAACCGTGCATTTCACTTAGTCTTTATTGCATGACATGCATGTTCCTTGAGTCCTAGGTTGACATTTTCCATGCCTATATGCTCCATGCTATCCTGTTGCTCTATTTTGATCTTCATTGTTGCACCTGTAGACATTCTTGCTAGGAATTGATACGATGTCATCCTAGAGTCTACTTGTCATGCCATTATAGCATCTTCTTGAGTTTTAGGTTTGTGAATGCACATTGCATCATTTATGCACATCACAGCCTATGCTTGTCCTGTTGATCATATTTCTGCTCCATTTGTTTCATATGTGACTTTTCTTCCCTCTATGCCATCATTGCATATCTGATTTGTTTTGTTTAGCTGAGGTATATTTTAATCTGATTCTAAAGCTTTCTAATTCATTTCTTACACAAGTATGATCTTTCCTGTCTATCCTTTGTTCTTATCTGATTCAGGCATGCTTTGTGTTTCCTTATTAATTGCTTACCATATTTTCTACCTATGCACTGATTTATAATTGTTTTTGCAGATGCAACATAGAAGATAAACTCTTGCCAGGAAGAGAGTTCCCAGAGTGCTACAGCCTGTATTTCCAGTTGCAGAGTCTTCCTCTTCATTTTCTTCTTCTTTATCTGCCATGGATGCCAAGCATGCCATTATCAGAAAGGTCCCTGCTGAGTCTTATGCCAGTAAGATACGAGAGACCGAGTACAGATTTGATACAGAGCTATTTACTACATTGGACCAGACTAGGTGGTCCTATGAGAAGCTCGTGAGGTGGGGCATTGCTGGTATTATGACTCCAGCTGACATAGTTGTCTACCCTCAGTTGGTTTCACTTTTCTACTAGCACCTCGGGATGGATGAGGATGATAGATTTCTATTACACACTACCATTAACGGCCAGGAGATTGACATTTCTTTTCTAGCCATAGCTGCTGCCGGTTGATGCCCCTACACTTCTCTACTGGCTGATGATACTCAGGAGCCTCTGTACCCTGTACATCCACCATTTCCTATTGAGTGGACCATAGTAGCCACATTATCTCTACATGTGGCATACGAGGGGCACATATTTTCAGATCAGGTCGAGATTGATCCCCGGTACTGGTTCTTCGATTCCGTGCTTCAACTCAATGTTTTCCCTACCAGTCATAGCACTCAAAGGAGAGAGGGGATCTTCTAGGCTTTATATTGCGTATATCAGGGTTACTGGTTCTCCATTCCTGCACTCATCTGGGAGCTTATCCACAAGTTTTGGAAGAACTTGCATTTTTTGCCTACCACCAGAGTAGAGACCTGACTTTTACCTTTTAGCCATTTGATCACACAGCTACTGTTAGACCAGGGGTATCAGTTTGACCCGGAGGAGATTTAGAGCCTGACGCTAACAGGGCAAAGAGAGCTTATGATCTGACTCGGTAGAACAAGACCTTCAACTCCTGCCGCAAGAACAGAGCAAATAGAGACTTCAAGAAACTGCAGGCACAGAAACAGAGAGCAGCAGCAAAGGCAGTAGCATCAGGCGATGCTCTAGAGGATGATACAGCTGATAGGTCTCCTCCCAGACAGAGACATCCGGTTCTACCTCCCAGCCAGATGTACCTAGTGCATCTCAGCAGACTGGCCCTTCACATACTCCTCCTACGGAGTTGACAGCCCATACCAGCACTGATTCTAGCTATAGATCAGAGGTAGCTCAGTTGCATACAAATTTCATATCTTTCAGAGCTGATATGATTGGATGACACGAGGATGTCACGAGGAGGCATGATAACCTGGTGAGGAGACACGATGATCTGGTGGGGAGATATAATGGCTTAGTTCGGAGATCCGATGTGCTGCGAGATGAGGTAGCTGAGGTAAGACATGAGCAGCTTTGAGGACCGACCTTGCCACTTTGCTCACATGCTACAACACTGAGATGTCTGCCATGCTAGAACATATTGCCAACATGCTTACCCCTGATCCTACCGTCTGATCCCATTTTCTCTCTCTCATACTCATTATCTACATTACTATGACTGTGATATTTTTGCACTATTTAGATATTTGCACTAGTTTCCAGATATTTATTTCGATATTTGTTCTTGGATATTTCTAGATATTTTGCTTCACTAGATATTTGATCTTGCACTTATTTTCTATATATGGATTTTTAGATCTTTAAAATTAGTGTTGGCCATCATATGCTATATCTTGCTATATGCCATGATTTTTGCCCAGTTCTCAGTATCACTTCTCATTTATATCATTGATACATATGCTTTGACCATTATTAGTGTGACCTATTTTCAGACAGGTGTTTGGAATCTAAGTTTGGGGGTGCGCCTTCTAAAGCTAAACTTCCATTGCCGGGTCCCTTTTGTTTCACCCATTTGGCATACTCTTTCCATTATCTGTTGTTTCTTTATACATTGAGGACAATGCAAAGATTATGTTTGGGGGTGTAATAGCATATCTTATATGTCGCACTTGATTTCTATGTATATGATATCATTTGAGAGTCTTGGGCTATAATTTTGATCTTTTGAGGATTATGATACATATAATTTAAATATTGCTTAACTTTAGAGTCCAATACTCCTTGTATGCCTTGTGAATGCCATTTAGGAGTAAATTTTTCAAAAGATTGATATCTTGCTTGCATTTTTGGTCCACATCATCCTAATTTTGTGATTGTTTTGAGATTAGCCTAGGTTTTACACTAACACAGGCGCACATTAGCATTCATTTGTGGGGTACATGCTTTATTGATTATTGAATTGTTTATATCCCAATTGAGCTAGTAGTGCATTGAAAGCTTTCATCTTGACAAAAGTGGATAACAAACCCTTTTTATTGAGTAGCTGAGATTTTAGCCTCATCAAACACTGAATTTGTCACGCTGAAAGGTGGAGGGCCCAAACTCTAAGTTAATAATAATTAAACTTGCTAATAAAATAAAATGAAATAAAATAAAATAAAATAAAGTTGTTACAAAAGTAAATAAAAAAGTGAGGACTTCTCCCAAAAGTTGAGAAGTGGGAAATGATTAGATGGAGGTAGTTTTGATTTGTAGCCTAATTGATTTGAGCTTGTAAGTCCTTAGGGGTGTTTAAACACCTAATGCCATAAAGCTGTCCAGTTTGGGAGTCATTGACCTAATGCTCAACCTCATGGATCGCTATAAAGCTTAATAGATCAACACATTGCACCATGCTTCCATCTTTGATCCTTAGGATAGTTAAAAATAAAAAAATAAAATAAAAAATAAAGTGCACCTAGATGAATAAAGATTTAATAAAAGGTCCACTCTTTGTTTTGACGATCGGGACTAGATTTGTGTGCTAGTTTGAGGGTAAGGATGTGATTATTTCTCTAGTTAGCTTAGATAGCAACATATTTGATGCTGGTTCACTTAAAAGGATTCTAGAGTTGTTTTGATTTGCATGATCATTTTCTTAATGTGTGGAGGACCATATTGCTTGCTTGGTGTTCAGATTTTGGGGATTGCTTGGAAAGGGTTGAAAAATTGCATACTTGAGGTAGTTTTCTCCCAATGCTTGTATTGTATGTTGGTGTCTCTCTTGTGAGAAAGAGCTCAATATTTGTGGGTATCATTTCTGGAAACCCTCACGCGACTTCACTCCTCCACTAAATGCAATCGTGTTCCCGACGAAAGTGGCACTATCCTTTCATTGCTTTCTAGTTCATAGATGTATAGTTATTTATGTCTTTCTTTTCCTTGTAGTTCATTGCTAGGGACTAACAATATCTAAGTTTGGGGGTGATGAGTGCTCAAATGTGACGCATTTTAGCACTTAAGTTACGGTATTTTAGTCCATTCATCTATCTTACTTTTATGTCTTAGATACTTATTTGTGTTATTTCCTATTTCAGGTGAATAAAGTTCAAACATGCTAACAAGAACCATTTAGCACAGTTTTGGAGCTAAGGAGCAAAGTTGGAAAGAAGTCAAGAAAAATGCACCAGGGGAACTTCAATCGATCGAAGGGAAGTCTCGATCGATCGAAATGGTCTTCAATCGATCGAAACAAGGCGGTGCCAGCTCAGCAAAGTGGATAAGGCCAGAAGATATTTTTGATGCCACGTCAGCTTCAATCGATCGAAGCTAAGTGTGTGATCAATAAAAAAATCATTGATCGATTGAAAATACTGCTGGCAGTGAGCTGTCTAATTCCCAAGTGCACCGATTTCTACCAACCGTGCATAACTACGAATTTCCTCTAATCAGAGGCTATTATTCTGACTTGGTCCTTACTCAAAGGAGTGTGTAATTGATTTATTGAACATCAATGTAATAGATAGGATATTATTATTACCAAATATAAAATATAGAAAATTTTTCTCTCTAGAACTAGGGTTTTGGAGAAGAAAATAAGGATGAAGATGATGATGCCAACCTCCAAGCTAGCCCTTGAGGGTTGCATGTCCACTACAATGAGTGATGAAATCCTTCTCTTGGGGCTAGAGATAGCCCCTAGGCTTACTTCTCAAACATAGCTTTTGTGTATTTTTGGGAATTTTAGTTGTAATAAATGTTTTGACTTGAATAAATATATATCTTATGGTTTCTACTTGATATGTATGGATTAATGCTTTCAATTGATCATTTAACTCTAGTCATATGTCTATGTATGCTAAAATTGATGTTCATGCTTTTATTTCTGGATTTAATGAATTTGATGCATGTCTATGTGTATCGATGATGTTAATCTAGTGATGGTCAAGGCATGGTGCTTAATGGAACACTTTTGTGATTTTTTTGATGGTTCACACTTGTTTCTCGATGGATGGACTCACATCTTTAGTTTAATTAGTTTAATTTCATATCTCTAGCCTAGTTATAGTATAATTGCATTAATTTATTAGGTAGGTGAACAATCCATTCTTATTTCTTGGTGTTCCATACTTTTGAATGCAAAGAGTGTATGCCTCTAGATATTTGTGTGTGCATTAATTGTGGTTTCATTGAATGGATATTGGTCTCATTTGATAGGTTGTGCTATTCATTAAAATTGGCTAGACAATTTATACTTATTTGCCATGTATACTTAGTTTCAATTGATGCCACACACATACAAGTTATAATTTAAATTTCCCCATTAATGTACAATTGCTAGTGTTTGATGAAGTGAAGCTTAGTGGTGACTCAAAGCCCCAAGACCTCTCTCCTATATCTTTTCCCTACTTTCTAGATTGCTCTTTTTACCTGCATTAATCTTTAAATTGCATTGTAGTTTAATTAAACAATCACCAATCAATCTTTGATCACTCGACCTACTAATCCGACATTATTTTCCATCACAAATACACCTCCAATCTGATAAGCGTCAAATATTTCATATTTAAGCCCCCTTAATTGCAATAGTTAAGCCCATTAGTTGATCTGTTTATATAGATTAAGTACATTTTTATGTTTTGGCAGGTCTTTTTGCTAAAAAGAAATAAGAATAAAGTTTTAAAGGGTTTTGAAGCACAAGTTATATCAGGCCTACATTTTAAATGATCATCAAAGAAAAATAACATGAAGAGGCGATGAATGTAACCAAAGCTAAAGATAGAAGTCCTTGTCAAAGTAGCATACCTGGCATTCGGACGCAAGAACTAGCGTCCGGACGCCATCCTTAGAAGCTCGCATCCGGATGCCCATTTTTGGCGTCCGGACGCCAAACAATCAGGGCCTCGTGTCTGGACGCTAACCTTCGCGTCCGGATGCGAGACCACGGACCCCCATTTTCTGTAAGTCCAATTTTACTTATCCTGAGATGTAATTTCGAATTTTAAATGAGAGATTTTGTATTTTGAACTTACGGGAGGACAAAGAGGGGGAAAAGGCTGAAGGAATATCTCTCATTTTTGGTTTTAGAAAAGATACGGAGAGAGAAGGATTTTTAGGGTTCTTGAAGAAGGCTTGCAAAAATGGTGGGAGAGTGAATTCTATTCTCTTCTTCAATCCTGGAGGGTGTAACCATATTCATGAGAGGCGAAATCCCTTTTCTAGGGAGTTGATGTTACTTAAACCAAGTAAACATGGTTTGATTTGTATTTTAATTTGAGGATTCTTACTGTATATATTAGTTTCATAAATTAGAAGTATTTACATTGACTTGATGTTCTTTACATTAAATTAATGCATGTGTTTATCATATGAATATATATTTGTGTTGATTTGTTATCTTGTCTTAGAAATCATATTGATACAAGTATTACACTTGATTTCCTGAAGTGACAATGGGAAAGAATTTATGGTATTGGTATGAAGTTAAGCATCTATATAGGTTATACCTAACAAAGATGGACCACACTACACCCTTAGATTAATGTAGTTAGGTAGATGGTCCATACCAACTGAAGATAGTCTATGATATTTAATTGATTTCATGTGCTGCAACATATTATTGAAGGACCTTGATAGGCCATGCCTAGGGAAGATGGTGCATACCACAGTCTAGTTTAGGTGGATGAACCATTCTAACCAAAGATGGGTTATGCTTAGTCCTGAATGTATGATCTTCTTGATGATATTGTGGTAGTTTTATGCTCCTACACATCATTATATATATATATATAAGTGTCAATCCCCAAGTTGAGTGCAAGTTCTACATGTTTATAAGGTTAAGGTGAAGTCAATTCCCTAGCCTTTTCTTTATAAGTTCAATCCATCATTTTTACATTATTTAGTGTTTTCTGAAAGTTAAATTCGTAGGTTAAGTGACAAACCAATCGATTTATCATTTCTTTTATCAAATAGAGGAAGTAGTTTTATAATTTTGTTTGCCATAAACTAACAATCCTTGTGGTTTGACAACCCCCTACTCTAGCATTAATGTGCAATGATGAATGTACTATTGTTATAAGTGGTATTTTCAAGTGGTACATATTTGTGCGCATCAACTTTTTGGCATCGTTGCTGGGGATTGCAAACAGTTTTGTAATCAGGATTTAAAAACTGCTTCATTATTTGATTGTATATATCTTTTCATGTTTTTGATGTTTTTGTGTTGTAGGGACTAAAGACTTTTCAGAAGGTTTAATTGCGAAATTTGAAGTCTCAAGGACTTTAGGTAAGTTTTTGAAGTTCCTAGTTATATTTTGTTGGTCCCTTGTTGAGGCAATTGCAAATTTATTGTTTTATTCAGAGCATAGGTCCTTGTCGTGGCCAATTTAATTTGTTTAATTATTGTTGAATTGAGGAGACAGGGATCAATGTATGTGGATGTATTGGTGAAGGGTTGTTGTGTTTGATGGTTGATGTAGGTCGTAGATCATTGTCTTTACCACATCTTGAGGAACCAATTGATATCGCTTTACTTGAAAGAACTCTTAGTCAACAAAGAAGGAACCTTAGGGATCCTGAAATTTTAAGAGAACTTGAAATTGAAGTAGATAAAATGGCTAATGAACATGATAATCTCGGAAATACTAATGTTGAAAATGAAAATTTAGCACCAACAACTCGTAAGGATCATTTTGTACCTTCTACATACATATCTCCATCATCCATTGTCATACCTAATGTTGAGGCTCGTCATTATGAGATCAAATCTACCACAATTCAAATGCTTCCAACATATTATGGGTTTGATAACGAGGATACTTATAAACATCTTGATGAGTTTTTGGAAATCTACTCCACCATCAAGATGAGGGATTTTCCCCAAGATGCACTTCATATGTTTCTCTTCCCATTCTCTTTGAAAGATATAGCAAAATATTGGTTGAACTCTCTTGTTGCTAATTCCATCACTTCATGGGTCCAATTGCAACAAGAATTTCTTAAAAAGTTTTATCCTATGAGTAAAACCAATCAAATTCGTCGCTCCATTCTTAGTTTCTCCCAAATTGATGGGAAATATTCTATGAGACGTGGGAGAGATTTCAAGATTTTTTGAGGAAGTGTCCGCACCACCAAATTCCAAAGTGCCAATTGGTGCAACCCTTTTATGATGCTTTGACATAACTACATAGGCAATTAATTGATTATTCATGTGGGGGCATGTTTATGTCCAAAAATCCAGATGATGTATGGACTCTACTTGAGAACATAAGCGAAAATTCTATGCAACATGGTTCTCATAGAGCTTCTACATCTAATATGGTTAAACCCTCAAATCAGTATCAACTACGGACTCTTAGGGAAGAATCTTCTCAAGTGGATGTCATAGCTCACAAAGTTTTTCAGCTTGTGGCACCACATCTCTCATTTTCTCAAAATGCTTCATCAAATGCTATATGTGCACATTGCACGAGTACTTTCCATAATGCAGAAGATTGCCCCACACTGGAGCAATTTTTTGAAGGTATGCCAGAACAGGTAAGTGCCATGTTTTCTCACTCTGGAAATAATCCTTATTCCAATGCATACAATCCGGGTTGGAGAGATCATCCAAATTTCTCGTGGAGGTAACAAGCCCCACAAAATTCATCATTCCAAGGTCATAGGTAATCAAATCAATCTAATTCTCAGTCCATGAACCAACCATTTCAGGCTTCTTCAAGCTATCGTCCTCCTTCCTATAATGCAAAATTTTTAAATCAGAATCATGTTCCTTCACAACAATCTCAATTGGATGAGTTAGTAATTTTCAATAAGTAGATAATTATTACTCTTAGTGGTTTGCAATCAACTGTGCAATTGGTTAATACTCACTCTCAATTAATGGCCAATATTGAAACCCAACTTGGACAAATAGCTAATTCAATAAATCAGCTTCGCAAGAAGGACTCAACCTGTGGTGAACCCGAAAGGGCAGTATATGATTGATAAGATCACTCCTCCAAATGGATCAAATATTGAGCAAGTTCAAGCAATTACTACACTTCGGAGTGGAAGAGTTATAGACAATAAGGTTAATGAAAAAGCTGAAATTCTTGCTCCCAAGGATTTAACTTCTTCATCTAAAAATCTAAAAGATAGTCTAGAAATTCCAAATCCGCCAATCCAAAATGTTAAGACATCTTATGAGCCTAAGGCTCCTTTTCCTCAATGCATCATAGAGTCCACACATTTTGGGAAAAAGGGCGATAAAATTCAGGATATGTTTGAAGTCTTTAAGAAAGTAAAGATCAACATCCCTCTTCTTGATGCCATTAAGCAAATTCCACCTTTTGCAAAATTTCTTAAAGATTTGTGTACTCAAAAATGCATTTCTAAGAGCAATATTCCAAAAAAGGTGAGGTTAATTGAGCAAGCGAGTGCTATCATTCAGCATAATACACCTTGTGTGTCATTGGAGACAATGAGATAGAAAAGGCCCTCCTTGACTTAGGATTAAGTGTAAATCTTATTCCTTACTCAGTATACTTGCAACTTGGCTTAGGAGAACTCAAATCCACTTAAGTTGTTTTGTAACTTGCGGATAGATTTATAAAGCAACCTCGTGGTATCATTGAAGATGTACTTATCAAGGTGGACAATTTCTACTTTCCGGTAGACTTTGTGGTTCTAGATATTAAACCAGTCCATAATCCAATAATACATATTCCTATAATCCTTGGTCCGCCTTTCTTAGCTACAGCTAATGCTTCAATTAATTGCCAAACCAGGGTGACGGATATTTCTTTTGGAAATCTGAAGGTAAAACTTAACATCTTTAGTGCTTTTCAACATCCTCAAGGTAAAACTTAACAGAGTGTTTCTCTCTTGACATCATTGATGAATTGGTTGAAGAATCTCTCTCATTTATTTTAAGTCAAGATCCTCTTGAAACTTGCTTAGCTCATTTTGACTTTGAAAATTACGATATTGATCAATCCATTTGTGAAGTCAACACTTTGCTTGAAGCTAATGTAATCTCAAACTTTCCTCCTTAGAAAGTGCCAAAGGAACCTCTTCCATTAATTTCAAGCACTCCTCCTGTCCCTTCATTGAAATCTCCACCTCAACTTGAGTTAAAGCCATTTTCGGTCAATCTCAAGTATGTATTTCTTAGTGTAAACAAAACTCTTCCGGTCGTCATTGTATCGGATCTTTCAAAAGATTAAGAAAACAGCCTTATAGCAGTGCTACAAGAGCACAAAGAAGCTATTGGTTGGTTGGTCGCTGATTTAAAAGGAATTAAACCTTCAATTTGCATGCACCGCATTCTTTTAGAGGAAGAAGCTAAACCTTCTCGAGAGGTGCAACGTCGGTTGAATCCAAACATGAAGGAGGTTGTCATGAAAGAGGTAATTAAGCTATTAGATGTGGGAATCATTTACCCCATCTCGAATAGCAAGTGGGTAAGTCTAACTCAAGTTGTTCCAAAGAAGTCTGGCCTCACTGTTGTTAAAAATTCAATAGGAGAACTCATGCCACAATGTACTACCACTGGTTGGCGTGTGTGCATTGATTATAGGAAACTAAACTCTGCAACTATGAAAGATCATTTTCCACTCCCATTCATTGATCAAATCCTAGAGAGATTAGCTAGTTAGAGTTACTATTATTTTCTTAATGGCTATTCTGGTTATAACCAAGTGGTTGTAGATCCTCAAGATCAAGAGAAGACCACCTTCACTTGTCCTTTTGGAATTTTCGCTTATCGTCGCATGCCTTTTCGGTTGTGTAATGTGCCGACCACTTTTCAAAGATGCATGTCCATATTTTCTGATATGGTCAAAAAATTTCTTAAAGTATTCATGGATGATTTTTCTATTTTTGGATCTTCTTTTGACTCTTGTCTCCATAATCTATCACTCTTCCTTCAAAGATGCAAAGAAACCAATCTAATTTTAAGTTAGGAAAATAGTCACTTTATGGTACAAGAAGGGATTATCCTGGGATATATTATCTTTAAAAGAGGGATTGAGGTCGATAAGGCAAAAGTTGAACTAATTCATAGCCTTCCTCCTCCCTCTTCAGTGAGACAAATTCGATCTTTTCTTGGTCGTGCATGTTTTTACCTCCATTTCATCAAAGATTTTAGTAAGATATCTCGGCCTTTATGCCATCTTCGTGAAAAGGACACTAACTTCAATTTTGATGAAGCATATTTGGAAGCTTTTAAGAAGCTCTGTTCGCTACTCTCTTCTGCCCCAATCATGAAACCACCTAACTGGTCTCTCCCCTTTGAGATCATGTGTGATGCATCTTATTATACATTAGGTGTTGTTTTGGGCCAGTGTGTGGATAAAACTCCTCACGCTATTTACTATGCTAGCAAGACTCTGTCAGATGCTTAAATGAATTATACAACAACTGAGAAAGAATTGCTAGTAGCTGTCTATGCCTTGGATAAATTCAGTTCATATCTTCTTAGATCCAAGGTCATCGTTGTTATGAATCATTCCGCGTTAAGACATCTACTTGCGAAGAAAGAGACCAAACCTCACCTCATTCGTTGGATACTCTTACTCCAAGAGTTCAATATATCTAGTTCATGACTCCTTTCCAGATGAACAACTGTTCCAGATTTCTCATGAGTTACCTCCTTGGTTTGCTGACATTGTCAACTATCTTGGGGTTGGAAAAATTCCATCAAAATGGTCTAAGCAAGAGAAAGACCGGTTCTTCACTCAAATCAAAAATTTCTTTTGGGAAGACTCAGAATTGTTCAAGTACTGCCCAGATCAAATAATTCGGAGATGTATTCCTGAATTTGAAGTCCAAAACATTTTGAAATTCTACCACACTCTTGAATGTAGAGGACATTTTAGTGCCAAAAAGACTTCATCTAAAGTCTTTCAGAGTGGATTTTATTGGCCTTCATTATTCAGGGATTACTTACAACTTTTGCAAGTCTTGTACGTGATGTCAAAAGCTTTGGGCCATGTCTAAAAGGGACATGATGCCATTGAACTCCATTTTAATCATTGAAATCTTTGATGTCTGGGGAATAGATTTTATGGGACCATTTCTATCTTCATATGATTATTTCTACATCCTCCTAACAGTGGATTATGTATCTAAGTGGGTAGAAGCTGAGGCAACCATAACCAATGACCACACTGTAGTTGTCCAGTTCATTCAAAAGAACATATTCAGTCTGTTTGGCACACCTCGAGCACTCTTGAGTGATGGAGGATCTCATTTTTGCAATCGTTATCTTTAATCTGTTCTCCTTAAATACTCTGTCAGTCATAAGGTTGTCACGCCTTACCATCCTCAATCGAGTGGTCAAGTGGAAGTTTCCAATTGGAATATCAAGTATATTCTTGAAAAAATGGTTCCACCGGATCGAAAAGATTGGTCATTACAACTGAACGATGCACTTTGGGCCTACCGAACTGCGTTTAAGACACCAATTAGTATGTCACCATACTAGATTGTTTACGGTAAGGCATGTCATCTTCTGGCTGAATTAGAGCATCGTGCATTTTGGGCCATTAAGCGGTTTAATTTTAATCTTGATCAGGCCGGCTCTAATAGAAAATTACAGCTCAATGAGCTAGATGAAATTCGGAATGAGGCTTATGAAAATACAAAAATTTATAAAGCAAATACCAAAGTATTCCATGATAAACATATCATTAAGAAGTCTTTTGCTTCAGGTCAAAAGGTTTAGCTTTTCAATTCTAGACTGCAACTTTTCCTAGGGAAGCTTTGATCACACTGGGAAGGTCCTTTTCTGATGACTTTTGTATTCTCTTATGGTGCAGTTGAGCTGAAAGACCCAAAGAATGGGAATCTTTTTAAGGTCAATGGTCAGCGGCTTAAGCCTTACATTGATAACTTAGTCCCGGTCGGATATATGGATTATATTATCTTAACGGATCCAATTTATGAGGACTAGAGGATTCCTATAATGTCTAGCTATCGACGTTAAATTTTGCATTCCAAAGAAGCAATTCTTTCTATTATAAGCTTCCTTCTATACTTGTTATCATGAACAAAAAATTCTCTACAAATGGCTAAATAGAATTCCCACTTCTCATTCTTCAAGAATCATTTACATGTCCATTTAAGTGGCCATAGTAGGTCTTTATAGTCATACAAAAGGTTTGGTAACATTTTTTGGTTGTCTTTGATCAACAATTCATAACAGCTACAACAACACTCGCATCCGGATGCCATCCCTTGCGTTCGGATGCCAATAATAGCCTCATCTCGCGTCCGGACGCCACCACCTGGAAGCCCTCATGTCCGGACGTCATCATCGGTGTCCGGATGCTGACACCTGATGTTTCTCGCGTTTGGATGCCACCACCGACATCCGGATGCCAATCCACAACCTTCAGCCCCCAGCGTACCACGATCAATCATTCAGCGCCTCGCTACAGTTCACGTCCGGACGCTATGGCTCACATTCTGATGCGAAGGTCCATATAATAACCCAAGCCCAGCTCGGGTTTTATAAATTTTAATCTCTCATTCCCCTCATTCACAACCTACACCTCCCACTTTCTAATCTTATCTTTCAAAGCCATATCATAATCATATTTCACTCTCTCCATTTCCATTTATCCTCTATCCATCATCAAATCATCCTCTTCCATGCTCATAATTTAGTTGAAGAGGGCAAGGTTTCATACTCCAAATTGAGGTAAGTTCTTTTCTCCTCTTTG
The DNA here is from genome assembly GCF_030987335.1 of Cornus florida. Classification (NCBI taxonomy): domain Eukaryota; kingdom Viridiplantae; phylum Streptophyta; class Magnoliopsida; order Cornales; family Cornaceae; genus Cornus; species Cornus florida. The sequence continues at coordinate 49,651,366 of NW_026775574.1, read as the reverse complement.
TTTCAACTATTGATTATTTCATAGAGATTATAACTTAATTTTGTGAGGGATTAGTTTATTTAGTGAGAAATTGGTGTGTTTCAAATCTAGATTTATGATTGTTAGATTCAAATAATCTAATCTTCACAAGTATTCTTTACTTTTCAGTCTTGCACACCACATGTTCGACAAAAGTCCTGAACCAAATTCTTTCCCTCAAATGGCTTCTTCTTCTACTTCTAAGCACCCTCGTGTATCTGAAGACTCTTCTGAGGACACTCCTACCCCGGATTGGACTGACTGGCCCATTGAATATGAGACCGAATTCACAATTGAGCATAAATTTCAAGACTATCCGAAAATGGCTTAGTCCATTTTAGAGTTGAAAAATCGTGGTCTTGTCACTTTATTTAAGCCATATGCTCAGGTCTTCCTTCCGCGGATCATTCAGCAATTCTATGCCAACATGTCTCACTCCTGCGCCGAGCCAGATGTGATACAGACAACAATTGATGGTACGCATTTCGCAATCACCATTAATAACATTGCTACAGCTTGGGACATTCTTCTCACTTCTCCATTGAATGATGAGGATGAGCTGATTTATGGTGTTTGTCCAGACACAATTACGCTACAAGATATTGCACGTGAAATTTGTCGCAGCAGCTTTACATATCGTCGCACAACGAGCACTAACAAGTCCTATATTCTATATCGAATTTGGTTTTTTGAGTCTATCCTCACCCAGAATGTCTTCCCTGTTGCTAGGTATTCCGAACAAAAGGGTGCCTTCCTGAATACCCTTTATGCTGCAGAAAGAGGATATTGGTTTTATGTCCCATAACTAATTTGGGATCAAATTCTGAAACTTTACCGTCACCTCATTGTGAAGTAACATGATAATGCTTTGACTTGGGCATTTCCTTTTCCTTATTTGATCACGAAAATGTTAAAGCAGAAGGGACTCAAGGTGTGCAAGAATGAAGAGAAAATGAAGGATGTGTATTAGTATAATCTCACTGAATGGAAGAAGAGCCGCTCTCAATTAAAAAAGGGTAGACAGATATGCATGGGTGACAACTTTAATTGGGGTGATGTGAATATTCCTTTGGAGGCTGAACATGATGACCCTGCCCCTATTGGTTCAATGCCACCTACGCTGACTAGGGTAGATTATGACTCTCTTAGCACTCGGATTGATGCTATTCAGGTGCGGGTCGGTAACATAGAGGGGAATCTTACAAATTTTTGTAAGGAAACAAGAGAAGGACAACAACTTCTATAGGCTATGATGCAGTCACTTATTGATCGTGGTGGTGCCGCTCTGGGTCCATCGTCTTCCACCTTTACGAAGGATTGAGCATTGTGTTGCTCTTTAATTTTATTTAGTCATACTTTTTACTTCTGTTTTGTGTGATTTGAATAATTTTAGGATTTGGGTCATGTTTGGCATGACAATTGTGGGTGCACTTTTTGATGTGCACATATTTTGATTTTTTTTCCCAGTTTTAAATAAAGCATGACGTTGTACTTTATATTTATAAATTCATATATGTCAATGCTTTTATGCTTGGTGCATAGTTTTCTGAATATATTATCAGGTCCAAGTTTGGGGGAAGAAATTTTGCTGTTCCATTACCACTGGTTGTATGGAACTTATCATATTGCACTCGGTAGTCTCTCCCCTTTTGCATCTTCTGTTTTTTGTGATTTGAATAATTTTAGGATTTGGGTCATGTTTGGTATGACAATTGTGGGTGCACTTTTTGATGTGCACATATTTTGATTTTCTTTCCCAGTTTTAAATAAAGCATGACGTTGTACTTTATATTTATGTATTCACATATGTCGATGCTTTTATGCTTGGTGTATAGTTTTCTGAAGAGATTATCAGGTCCAAGTTTGGGGGAAGAAATTTCGCTGTTCCACTACCACTGGTTGTACGGAACTTATCATATTGCACTCAGTAGTCTCTCCCCTTTTACATCTCTTGGCATACTTAATTTCTATACATATTTTCATACATTGAGAACAATGTATAATTCAAGTTTGGGGGTGTTGAGAGTTAGCTATTCACAAGCAGATTATCATTATTGAATATGGTTGAGTTGTTTATAGTTGAATTGATTGAAAAAAAAAAAATGAAAAAAATATTTAGGCAAATGATTTTTGATGTTGTTGAAACTAAGTTTGGGGGGAGTCAACGTGATTAATACAACTTGTATGCTTATATAGGATATCAATGAATGATTGAAAGTTGCTAGCATGATTGTTCAAATGAAAAAGGTCCATTGCATGATTTAAATGTTTTATTTTGGAGTCTTTCATCTCTAAGTGACTTCAAAATGCACATTGAGCACACCAAAAATTGCATTCCCTTCCTTGTGGTTTTACTTAATTAGCTCTCTGAATTAGTAAGTTGAATGAATGAAATAATCCTTGGCATTGAAAAAAAAAATGATTAATAAAACTGCATTCTTTTAACATTTCAACTGATTAAAAAGGAAGACAAGGAAAAAAATGTAAGATGTTGATAAGCGCCGAATATTGTATATTCAAGCGCCCTAAATTGCATTAGTTAAGTCCATCGTTTGATTATTTAAGTAGATTATCTTCATTTGTTTGTATGTTTATATTTTCAGGTCCATTTGCCAAAAAAGGAGCAAAATCAAGGCTTTGTGGAGTTTTGGCCATCAAAAAGCACAAGGCTGAATTTCTGGCAGCAGTGGATCCTGAACTTTGCTCGCCATTTTGACCTTGAAAAATTGAGAACTGAACTTCCATTATAACATCAAAGATTTAGAGCTCTGAATTAGCTTTCTAAATCTTCAAACGGTTTGTTATTCGGAGCTCGGAGCAGAGAGTTATGGCCTTGTTACCAGAGGTATGCAGAACTGCCTGGCAGCAATGAAATTCTGCCTTGATCTTCATTCTCGACCAACCATCCTTGAGAATTGGATCTCCACCAAAACATGAAGTATTTAAATCTCTGAATTAGCTCTCCAAATATTTAAACGGTTCATCATTCAGAGTTCGGAGCGCAAAGTTATAGCCATTTCATCAAAGTAGGTCTGGGTGGAGCAAGTGAAACATGGAGCTTTTTACACTAAATTCGATTGCTCGAGGCCTTGCTTCGAGTGCTCGAATTTTAGGCAGAATGCCCTTCGGAAATGGCTCATTTCAGCCCACTTGCACCTTGGTTTCTTCATTTTGTTTTCCTCTTTAATGAAGTGGTTGGAGATGTTGGTTGGTGGCTTCTTGGAGTGGATAAGATATCTAATAAAGGGAAGGAGGCCACACAAAATCATTAAGCTTCATTCTACAAGATTAGAGGAGGGAGAAAAGAGCAAGGAGGAGGAGTTCTTGAAGCTTCAAGGAGGAAGCTCGAAAATGGAGGGGAAAGCCTTGCTTCTTCCTTCATCTAGGGCCACCATGGGTAACTAAACCTCTTCCAAGGAGGTGATGAAGCTCCATTTTGTAAGCTTTGCTTTGTTTTGATTTATATTTGGGGGTTAATATATGTATGTAATCCTTCCATGAACTAGAGCTCTTCATTTGATGTAATGAATTTCAATATCTATACATAATCATCTTGAGTTAAATATCTTGTCTTAGATGGTTTTTCTCCTATGATTATATTGCTACATTTTCATAGTGACAATGGAATGGAGTTTATGGAAGTGTTGTTAATGGCATGATATTTAGGAGATTTGATAATCTATTGCTTAGGATCTTCCTTTGATAGATTATTCTTGGATTCTATGTCTTGTGCTTCTACTATGTGATTAAGGGCTTGATAACTCTATGCTTAGTGAGTATGCCTAAGGTTACAACCTAGTTTAGGTAACCAAAACATGCAATGCTTTGATAGGTTATTCTTACCTATTGATTTCATAAATTTCTTGAAGGGAATGTAATAATTTGTGTTGTTGCATCCCATGGTTATACATATATGTTATTCCCCTAAGTAAATCATATCCTAGCATGCTTATTGATGGTTGTGGAGTCTCTTCCCTAGTCTCTTCTCTATTGTTCTATCTCATCTAATTCTTGCAAGTCACTATTGTTTTATGTGCATTTTAATTTCTTAGTTTAGTGACAAACACACAAACCCTTATTACCCCTTATCATTCTAAGAACAACTCTAAACACTTAGGTTGCCATAGATTAGCGCAGTCCCAGTGGTTCGACTTACCCGACCAATAGCCCTATTTTACAATGATACGTGCTATTGCGAAGGTTGATGTTTAGTTAATCAAACGATCAATTTTTGGCGCCGTTGCCGGGGACTGCAAACGGTTTAGCGACCAAAGTTCTAGGGTTAATTTTAGTTTGATTGTGAATATTGTGTTTGTGAATACTCCTTGTGTATTTTTGATCATCTTCGTGTTTGTGAGATTTTAGGGACTCGAAACTCGCCGTGGGAATGCTAGCAAATTGTAAGTTTAGAGGCCCCCAGGTAAGTCTCGTGACTTTTAGTTTCGCATTGTGAATATTGTGTATGTGTTTAATTTAGCTTGTGAAGCCCTTGTCGAGGCTATTTTTGTTTTACTATATTACAAAGCATCGGTCCTTGTCGTGGCCATTTATTTCCTATCTTGTTGATAATTGAGGAGAAAGGGATCATTGTATGTGGAGTTGATGATAAAGAATTGTTGTGTTGATTATGTTGTGTGTTGTTGATGTTTAACTCCTAGATGGAGAATAATTATCTCCCAACTCAATTCTACACACCACATGCGTTTTGTGCTTTTTGCTCTAGTAATTCACATCATACAAGAGATTGTCTTCCAACGAGACAATTCTCGGATTTTTATCTAGAGCAACCAAATGCAAATTTCTCTGAATCGGGTAGTGATCCATACTTCAATGGTTATGACTCGGGTAGGGGAGATCACCAAAATTTCTTGTGGCAACATTTTCAAGCCACTTTTCAACCTAATGATCATTATTTCCAGCCCTCTTCTCCTTTTCCACTGTCTCCATTGGATGAGCTAATTGTTGCTAACAAACAAATGATGGAGTCTATGTACACGCAAATGATGGACTCCAACAATCAACTATTGGCTTCCCTTGCTAGCATGCAATCCACAGTAAAGTCTATCAATCAAGTGTTACCATATCACCAGTCCCAAGTTAGTTCAATGATAGATGACCAAATATCTCAAATTCAACAAAGGATTAATGCTAAAAATCATGAAGAGGAGGAAACATTTTCATTTGAATTTAAGGCCAATCCAAAAGAAAATTCTATGAATGATGAGATTACTCCTAGTAACTTTCATCATGAGAATGATCAAGTGGTTATTACATGTGAAAATGATGAAATGGTGGTTGAAGATCAAATTGTTGCCCCACATCAAAATGAAGCAATTGTGGTTCAAAATGGGAAAAATAATGATGTAGAGATTGTCTACCCTACTCCCAAACAGCCCCTACAAAATCCTTTAGTTGATGCACCTCCATTAATGGAGGATCCTCTAAAAGCTTGCTTAGCTCATTTCAATTATGAGGATTTTGATGTTGATAAGTTTATTTGGGAGGTAAATTCTTTGTTTAATATTCCTCCACCCATTCACTCTCTTCCTTGGGCAACATCAAATGTATCCCTCTCTGAGCTTGCACCCCATCTCATTCCTTTACTTGAGTTATCTCAAGCTATTGAGCCTGAGCCGCCGGATAAGTGTGAGGAGGATGTTGAAATTCTGAAGGATAATTGGTCGAGCATACCCGTGCTCAATATGGCCCTTCACAAGTCTTTGCTTGATGTGCCTTCATTTGATCCACATTTCCCTTATCTAAATCAGCCCCTAAATAATCCAAAGTTCTTCATTGAGGATGAAGATTGGATTGAGGTCTTTCCATTACCTCTTTCCAACTTTTGTCTTCAAGCTCTTTTCCTTCCGCTTCCAAAAGAACTTTCTTACTTAGGGAAGCTTGAATCTCTAGAGAGACATGGTATAGGGTAAGGAGGATTAACTTGATCTCGGTGTGTCTAGCTATCGAGATTTTTGAGGATTAGTGCCTGCTCTAACTTCGTCTAGCTATCGACATTAAATTTAGCAAAGCAAGGGAAGAAATTCTTTCGATGTTCCAAACTTCCCTACCTTCTCAAATTGCTCGTGCCTTGAAATTTTCTGGGAAATGGTGTAGAAAAGCCAAAAATTTAATTTTTCTGAAATGGTCTTCAGTTGTGTTCCGCAATTTTAGACCGGCCTCTTAGACCTTCTCTGCTCTAATTTTCATTCCCGGAAGTTTCCATCGCTTTCTAGCAATTTCATTAGATTTTTCAAATGCGACTCATGTGAATATTTTCTCATTTTTAATGCAAAAGTTGAAAATTTTCTCAAAATCAACCATGCATAGGAGTGATGTTCCAAAGCTTGAAAATTTTCCCCAAATCCTTGAAAAAGTTGAAAATTTTGTCACAATTTTTCATGCATTTGAGATGATTGCAAAGTTGAAAAATTGCAAAGGTTTGAAAATTTTCCTACATCCATCCATGCTCTGTGTGATGTTCTAAAAGGTGACAATTTTTCCATGCATTAGAAATTGCAAAGTTTGAAAAAAAAAAAAAAAAAAAAAAAAAACAGAGAGTTCTTTTCAAATTTTCCATCCATTTGAATGAGAGGATGTTGCAATGTTTAAATTTTTCCCATACATTGGCTTGAATCCATCAACATTGCATGCATAGGAATCTCATGCTCCTCAAAAAAAATTTTATCATGATCCGCAAAGTTCCTTGCTTGCATGCATTTCATGCATTTCTATATTTCATGCATGGTTGCATGCATTTCTCTGATGCATGCATTCCTTCCTATCCGAGCCCACTGGTCAAATTCTTTATGCTTCCATGTATTAATGATCTCATTCCTTGAACCATCCATGCAAGCTCATGCATGGCCATGCAACAACATTCAAGCTCCATGCCGAGTGCTTTAGTTTTCAAGCTTCACTTTAATTTGGCTGCAATTTTTGAGCAATCCTATTTCCCATTTGAGTGCTCGCAGCTTTCAAAGCATCAATCCTAGCTCACTGCCTCAATTTAGAGCAATCCAATTTCCATGTGGAGTGCTCGAAATTCCTTGCAGCTGCAATCAAGGTTCAACACCAAAATCACGAGCCTACTGCCTTCATTTAGAGCACTCTAGCTCCCATTTGGAGTGCTATAAATGTGAACCAATCTTGCATGCACTCACTGCCCAATTTAAGAGCACTCTAAATTCCATTTGGAGTGCTCTAAATTTTCAGCCCAACATCTCGCAGCTACTGCCATGATTTCGAGCACTCGAAGACTGGATTTCGAGTGCTCGAAGCTGAAACCCAAAGCTGCTTAGTGCTCGCAACTCCCAACTCCTCCTCAACCACATTTCTCTCTCTCTCGGCAACTTGAGACATGCCAACTTCAAACCATTCAACCTCACACCATGCACACCAACCTTCCTTCTTCTCTCTTCTCCCTCCTCTCTCACTCTCTGCAGAATTTTCGAGCACTTGAAGCCAAGCTTTGAGTGCTCGCAGCTGCTCAACTTCTTACCACAGCACCCATCTCTCTTTCCACCCTTCAACCAAGCCAACTATTTCATGCAACCACCACCCCTCGGCACCTCCAACCTTCTTTCTCTAGGCAACAGCCAACTACCACACAAACCCAAACCTTCCACTCCTCAACCAAGCAATCCCATGCATACAAACCCAGTCCTCACCACCCACAACCAACCTCTCCCCCAACACAACACCACCCCTCGGCAAAACCAACCAACCCTCCCTAACCCCATGACCTCGCACACACAACTCCTTCTCTCTCTCACCTCACCACCATCCCCTCATGCATGCCCATCATGCATGCTCTCCTCTCTCTCTCAACCAACATCACACACACCAACCCTCCATTTCCACTCTCTGCCGGTTTCTCGAGCACTCGAAGAAGCATTTCGAGTGCTCGAGCTTACTCGACCTTCCTCACACTAAACATCCCCAGCTCACTGCCCTCCATTCGAGCTCTCTTACTCCCCTGCTGAGTGCTAGAAACACCACCCCACCATGCAATCCTTATGCAACCCAATAGCCCACACCTCATTTCCCTCAGCTTCCAACACCAACCCCACCCTCTCGGCATCTTGCATGCACCATCAACTTCCACCACCTCAACCCACAAACTAACCTCTCGGCAACCCCTCATCATCCTCAACCGTGCATGCCTTCCACGGCCACCCTCCCAACACAATCCCAACCATTCACATCAACACCATGCACACACCAACCAAACATCCCACCACCCTTCACACTCAACCAACCCTCACACAAGCCTTCTCTCTCTCGGCATCTACACACACCAACACCATGCAACCCCCATGCATGCCCCTCTCGGCATCCTCTATTTTCCCAACCATCCAACCAACCTCACCAAACTTCCTCATCTCACCCCACCATGCATGCCACCATCTCTCTCTCGGCACCTTCACTCCCTAACCACCCACCACCCTTCACACTCAATCAACCCCATCCTCAATTCCTCCACAACACCCTCATGCATGCCATTCAAAAAAAATAAAAAAAAATGGCACACTTTTGGCATTCTTTTGCTATCCATTTTAAACTTGTGGCTAATGTCTGCATTTGTGTTTTGTTTGAATTTTTATCTTGCACTAAAATTCACGTTAGTGTTTTTATTTCTGTTTTGGTTTTTCTTACGAGCCTATGTTTTTACCTGTGTACAGTAGTTATGTTTTGAAAGGTCTTCATGTCTAAGTTTGGAGGACGCTGTTGCGCACTCACATGGCTGCACATCTACGTCGTCATCACTCCACTTGGTATTATTGTTCTTTTCCCCCATTTGCTCTTATTTTGGTATTCTAGTCTTCACACATTGAGGACACTGTGTTATTCAAGTTTGGGGGTGCATTTATGCATTTTTGCTAAGCAATGATAGTATAACTTGACACTAGTTGGAGATGAAGCATATGTTTAATACCTTGTGTATAGAAGCAATTTACATTTTTGAAAATAAAGAAAAATTTGAGTTGAAATGATCATGTGGATTCAAATCAGTCTATATAAATGTTTTAATTAGATTCTCCCTGGATTTGACACTCTTTTAAGCTTCACAATGCACAGATGCACATTGGAAACTTAACTGTGAGGCATGCAACTTGATTGACCTTGACCTTGGCCCAGTTAATTTGATTTGATGAACCTGATAGATGAATATCTTTGGCATGATTTAAGTTGTCTAAAAAAAAAAAAAATGAGAAGGAAAGAAAATAATGACCAGTTGACGTCCGTAGCCTTTCCAACTCGAGCTATTAAGCCTTTGGAGTGTCTCTACACTTAACACACTAAAGCCATCTGGTTTGGGAGCTGTTGGCCTAACGCTTGCTACAGGGGTTGGTTAGAAAGCTTAAAGGACTTAAACATTGCATGGTTATTCAAAAAAAATTGTAATAAGCATGGTTCGCTGGAGTTCGGAGCCTTTCCAACTTGAGCTATTAAGCCTTTTGGAGTGTCTCTTCACTTAACACCCTAAAGCCATCTGGTTTGGGAGTTGTTGGCCTAACGCTTGCTACATAGGTTGGTTAGAAAGCTTAAGGGACTTCAGCATTGTACAACCATTCTATGTTTCAGTTATGAGTTATAATAAATTGTCAACAAGCAACAAAAGTTGTCTTGTAAATAAAATCATGCTTTAGGGACCTCATTTAAAGGGGAATTCAATGATTTGAAAACTTGTGCCTTGGAATTGGAAAAGAAAGTAAAAGCCGCATGTTGAGAATCCAATTCACTTTCACTAAAGTAGAGTTGATTTCCATTTAACAGATGACAATTGAGTTATTTATATGGACGATGATGTTGATGCATGCATGTTGAAATGGTTTTTGTAAATTTTTGTATCAAAGCTTCATATATGCATGGTAGTTTTCCCAATGACCCCGTCTCCAGCTCTTTGTCTGTTTCAAGTTGTATTTGAGCTATGTATATATTTATTTTTGCTATGGTTGATATTTTTGTTTTAGCATTCCCATGTTTTTCATTCCATCAATTTTTTCATTTTGGTTTTGCTAAGGGACTAGCAAAATGTAAGTTTGGGGGTGTGATAAGTGCCGAATATTGTATATTCAAGCGCCCTAAATTGCATTAGTTAAGTCTATCGTTTGATTATTTAAGTAGATTATCTTCATTTGTGTGTATGTATATATTTTCAGGTCCATTTGCCAAAAAAGGAGCAAAATCAAGGCTTTGTGGAGTTTTGGCCATCAAAAGGCACAAGGCTGAATTTCTGGCAGCAGTGGATCCTGAACTTTGCTCACCATTTTGACCTTGAAACCTTGAGAACTGGACTTCCATTATAACATCAAAGATTTAGAGCTCTGAATTAGCTTTCTAAATCTTCAAACAGTTTGTCATTCGGAGCTCATAGAAGAGAGTTATGGCCTTGTTACCAGAGGTGTGCAGAACTGCCTGGCAGCAATGAAATTCTGCCTTGATCTTCATTTTCGACCAACCATCGTTGAGAATTGGATCTCCATGAAAACATGAAGTATTTAAAGCTCTGAATTGGCTCTCCAAATCTTCAAACGGTTCATCATTCGGTGTTCGGAGCGCAAAGTTATGGCCATTTCATCAAAGTAGGTCTGGGCAGAGCAAGTGAAACATGGAGCTTTTTACACTAAATTCGAGTGCTCAAGGCCTTGCTTCGAGTGCTCGAATTTTGGGCAGAATGCCCTTCAGAAATGGCTCATTTCAGCCCACTTGTACCTTGGTTTCTTCATTTTGTTTTCCTCTTTAATGAAGTGGTTGTAGATGTTGGTTGGTGGCCTCTTGGAGTGGATAAGATATCTAATAAAGAGAAGGAGGCCACACAAAATCATTAAGCTTCATTCTACAAGATTAGAGGAGGGAGAAGAGAGTAAGGAGGAGGAGTTCTTGAAGCTTCAAGGAGGAAGCTCGAAAATGGAGGGGAAAGCCTTGCTTCTTCCTTCATTTAGGGCCACCATGGGTAACTAAACCTCTTCTAGGGAGGTGACGAAGCTCCATTTTGTAAGCTTTGCTTTGTTTTGATTTATATTTGGGGGTTAATATATGTATGTAATCCTTCCATGAACTAGAACTCTTCATTTGATGTAATGAATTTCAATATCTATACATAATCATCTTGAGTTAAATATCTTGTCTTAGATGGTTTTTCTCCTATGATTATATTGCTACATTTTCATAGTGACAATGGAATGGAGTTTATGGAAGTGTTGTTAATGGCATGATATTTAGGAGATTTGATAATCTATTGCTTAGGATCTTCCTTTGATAGATTATTCTTGGATTCTATGTCATGTGCTTCTACTATGTGATTAAGGGCTTGATAACTCTATGCTTAGTGAGTATGCCTAAGGTTACAACCTAGTTTAGGTAACCAAAACATGCAATGCTTTGATAGGTTATTCTTACCTATTGATTTCATAAATTTCTTGAAGGGAATGTAATAATTTATGTTGTTGCATCCCATGGTTATACATATATGTTATTCCCCTAAGTAAATCATATCCTAGCATGCTTATTGATGGTTGTGGAGTCTCTTCCCTAGTCTCTTCTCTATTGTTCTATCTCATCTAATTCTTGCAAGTCACTATTGTTTTACGTGCATTTTAATTTCTTAGTTTAGTGACAAACACACAAACCCTTATTACCCCTTATCATTCTAAGAACAACTCTAGACACTTAGGTTGCCATAGATTAGCACAGTCCCAGTGGTTCGACTTACCCGACCAATAGCCCTATTTTACAATGATTCGTGCTATTGCGAAGGTTGATGTTTAATTGACCAACCGATCAGATGTATGATTAGTTTGAGTTTGTAGCCTAGCCATTCTGAGTTATTACACCCTTAGGAGTGTCTTTACACTTAACGCCCTAAGACCATCTGGTTTGGGAGTCGTTGGCTCAACGCTTGTTACATGGGGTGGTTAGAGAGCTTAAAGAACTTAGACATTGCACATGGTCATACATAAAAAAAAAAATAAATAAATAAATAAAAATTAAATTAAATTAAAAAAGAAAACACAAAATGTGTTCAAATTAATGTATGCCTTAGATTATGATTTCAAAAGATAGATTAAGGATGGGAAATGTTAAATGTGCCACAAAAGGGTTAAAGTGCATTCTTAAAGAAAATGAAATTTTGATTCACTTCTAAAGATCTTGAGATAAAATTCTATTATAAATGAGATGTTAAAGATCATGTATGTGGACTAGTCTGTTGATGCATGAGGACTGGGAATTGAATAATGTTTTGAGATGTCATTGTATGCATAGTTGTTGTAGTCTTCTTCATAAAGTTTTTCCCCAAAGTCATATGTTTCAATGTACACTAGAATAAGCCTTGTTGCTTAGTGTTTATGGGTATCATTTTTGATAAACCCTCACGAGACTTCATTCGTCCTCTAGGGATACTTAGGGGTTTAAAAGGCTTGTAGCATATGCTAAATGCAATCGTCACTTCCACGAAAGAGGAGAAGTCTGTGTTTTAATTTTATTTTGCTAAGGGACTAGCAAAATGTAAGTTTGGGGGTCTGATAAGCGTCAAATATTTTATCTTTAAGCGTCCTTAATTGCATTAGTTAAGCCCATTATTTGATCTGTTTATATAGATTAATTACATTTTTATGTTTTTGGGTTTTTGCAAGTCTTATTGCTAAAAAGGAATAAAAATAAAGTTTTAAAGGGTTTTGAAGCACAAGTTATATCTAGACAACATTTCAAGTGATCATCAAAGAGAAATAACATGAAGAGGTGATGAATGTAATCGGAGCTAAAGAGAGAAGTCCTTATCAGAATAGCATACCTAGCGTCCGGAAGCAAGAACTGGCATCCGGACGCCATCCTCAGAAGCTCGCATCCGGACACTAAACCATCAGGGCCTCACGTCCGGACACGAGACCAAGGGCCCCACGTCCGGACGCGAGACCAAGGGCCCCCATTTTCTTTAAGCCCGATTTTGCTTATCCTGAAATGTAATTTCAAATTTTAAATGAGAGATTTTGTATTTTGAACTTACGGGAGGATAAAGAGGGGGAAAAGGCTAAAGAAATATCTCTCGTTTTTGGTTTTGGAAAATATACGGAAAGAGAGAAGGATTTTTAGGATTCTTGGAGGAGGCTTGCAAAAATGGTGGGAGAGGGAATTCTATTATCTTCTTCAATCCTGGAGGGTATAGCCATATTCACAAGAGGTTAAATCCCTTTTCTAGGGAGTTGATGTAACCTAGACCAAGTAAACATGGTTTAATTTGTATTTCAATTTTGGGATTCTTACTGTACATATTAGTTTCATAAATTAGAAGTATTTACATTGACTTGATGTTCTTTACATTAAATTGATGCATATGTTTATCATATGAATATATATTTGTGTTGATTTGTTATCTTGTCTTAGAAATCATATTGATACAAGTATTACCCTTGATTTATGGGAAAGAATATATGGTATTGGTATGAAGTTAAGCATTTATATAAGTTATACCTAAGAAAGATGGACCACACTACACCCTAGATTAATGTAGTTAGGTAGATGGTCCATACAAACTGAAGATAGTCTATGATATTTAATTGATTTCATGTGATACAACATATTATTAAAGGACCTTGATAGGCCATGCCTAGGGAAGATGGTGTATACCACAATCTAGTTTAGATGGATAAACCGTGCTAACCAAAGATGGGTTATGCTTAGTCCTAAATGTATGACCTTCTTGATGATGTTGTGGTAGTTTTATGCTCCTACACATCATTTTATATATATAAGTGTCAATCCCCAAGTTCAGTGTAAGTTCTACATGTTTATAAGGTTGAGGTGAAGTCAATTCCCTAGCATTTTCTTTATAAGTTCAATCCATCCTTTTTACATTATTTAGTGTTTTCTAAAAGTTAAATTCGTAGGTTAAGTGACAAACCAATCAATTTATCATTTCTTTTATTAAATAGAGGAAGTAGTTTTATAATTCTGTTTGCCATAAACTAGCAATCCTTGTGGTTCGACAACCCCCTACTCTAGCATTAATCAGCAATGATGAATGAGCTATTGTTATAAGTGGCCTTTTTAAGTGGTACACATTTGTGCGCATCACAATCCCATAGGATGATCCCTACTCACTCTAGCTATATTTTTAGTTGGAAGTAGTCGTGGCATTTTCTAAATTTAAACTTGGCCACACTACACACTTTTGCATGCTTTGGTTCGAGACACACCATGATGCATGTTTATGTCTGTTGAAATTGACAATGAACTAGTGGCTGCTATGCAACATTTTTTTTATCTCTAAAAGTATGCCTATAGGGGTTAGCTGCTCCTTTATTATTTTGATTCCGAAGGTTAGAGATGCTGCTAAACTGGGTGAATTTAAGCCAATTGCTTTTTGCAATTTGGTTTATAAGATCATTTCTAAAATTATGGCTAACAGATTAGCTTTGGTAGTACCAAAGTTGGTTGGGGTGGAGCAATGTGCATTTTTTTAAGGTAGGAAAATTCAAGAAGCTGTTATGGCTTTAAAAATTAACATCAGAAAAGCATATGATTCATTTCTTGGGAGGGATTGATGAAAACTTTGAAGAAATTTGGTTTTACAGACAATTGGATATAGTTGATAGCTGCTATTTTCAGGTCTTCTCGCTACTCAATTTTGCTGAATGGATCACCTGTAGGCTTTTTTCATCCAGAGAGAGGTTTGAAACAGGGCTGTCCTTTATCACTATTGCTTTTTACTTTGATTACTGAACTATTTTCCACCTTCGTAGAGGATGCTATGAAGAGGAAAGAGTTGATAGTGTTAAAGGCTGTGGAAAATTTTTAGAAACCTCTTAGCCATATATTTTTTGCAGATGATTTAATGTTGGCTTGTGAGGCTTCTGTGCATAATGCCACTATTCTTGCTGCTATTTTCAAAAGACTTAAAGAGATAACAAGGTTACAAATTAATCAAGGGAAGAGTAGAGTTTTGTTCTTGAGAGCTTTGAGAAGGAAACATGTCCTGTTGCAAGTGTTGAAGTGTAGTGAAGATGAGTTTCCAATTAAATACTTAGGGCTGCCTTTGTGTCCTAATGGTTTAAAGAGGTCTTATTACAAGGAGCTTCTGGATAAAATTTCAAACAAAATTATGTGCTGGAATACTAAATTGCTATCATTAGCAGGTAGACTGGAATTAATCAGAGCAGTGGTTACTCACATCTTCTAATATTGGTGCAGCATTTATGATATTCCTGTGGCTACTATCAATCACCTTCAGAAAAAATGCAAAGCTTTTCTTTGGGGAAGCAAGGATAATACAAAAAAGTTGCATTTACTAAATTGGGACAAAGTTACTCAACCAAAAAATGAAGGGGGTTTTGGGATTAGAAAACTTTCTGATCTGCAAACTGCTTCAAGATGTGTGTTAGCTTGGGATTTCTTAAATAGCAAGGACAAATTATGGATATCTTGGTTCAAGTTTAACTATGCTAAGAGTACTAATTATTGGAATGTGGTTGTCAGGCAAACTAACTCTTCTATATGGAAGTCTTTAGTTGAAGTTAGAGAGGTGGTGCAGCAGCATGTTCAGTTCCAATTTAGGAATGGACACAATACATTGTTGTTTAAGGATCCCTAGTGTAAAGGTCAATTTGTTAGTACTGTGTTTGGCCACAGAATGGTTAGGAGTTTACAGTTGCCTAAAGACACCTTTGTTAGTTCTTTAATCCAAAATGGGGCATGGAACTTCCATAATTTACAACAGGAAAATCTGGTTGAATTTTAGTTGTTTCTGCATAATGTAGTGATCAAATAAGGGGACAATACACTGTTGTGGGATGAGGGAAGATTCTCTTTTAAAGCTATTTGGAATGGGATTAGATTATGTAATACTGAGGTGCATTGGTTTAAAATTTATTAGAGTAAGGCAAGGCCTAGATGGTCTATGATAGCTGTCTTGGTTCTCTTAGATAGGCTGCCTTGCATGGTGAATTTGCAATGCAGAAAATTTTGTTTGGCAGCACGCTGTTCTCTCTATCAACAAAGCTTATACTCCACAGACCATTTATTTATTTCATGTCCTTTCTCTCAGGGAGTATGAAGGTGGCTGGGTGGTATTGTAGGATGGGATTTATCTTTATTTCAATCTGTTAATTCAGTATGGGATCTCTTCTTGTGGATGGATAAACTGTATCAAAAGTCAAAGAGGCTTAAAAGCCTTTTTGCTACAATTTTGTGGTATATTTGGAGAGAAAGAAACAATAGACTCCATGGTTCAGATAGTCTTCTTTTGGAGGTTGTGGCTCGAGCTGCCCTTATGGAAGTTTGTGATGTTCAGAGAGTTAATCTTATTGATGTTATTGTATAAATTAAGTTTTAGTTCAGTTCTCTTGTACTGAAAGTGGGCTTATTCAATAGGCATATTCTTCCTGTAGGTTTTTCTGTTTTTTATTTTTATTTTTTTGAGGGTATGCCCTTTTTGCTTCTGTATTCATATTGATCTTTAAGCTTAATACAACACCAATTATGAAATATATATATATATATATATATATATATATATATATATATATATATATGTGCGTGTGCGTGTGTGTGTGTTGAAATTATAAATCTAGTAATAGTCAAGGCATGGTGCTTAATTTATTACTCTTGTGGTTTGTTTGATGGATCATGCTTTTTTCTTGATGGATTGTGCTACTCCTTAACTTCGTTAGTTTAATTTCCATGTCATTAATATAGTTGTAGTGTAATTGTTTTAAATTCCTAGATAGGTAGACAATCCATTCTTGTTGTTTAATGATTCATGCTTATGAGTGCAAGTAGCACATTTCTCTATATTTTTGTGTATGCATTAATTGTGGGTTTATTGAATGGTTAATGGCTTAGTTTGATAGGTTGTGTTACTCACTAGATTGATTAGACAATTTGTGCTTATTTGCCATCCGTGCTTAGTTTTCAATTAATGGCACACACACATTTGTTTTACAACATGAAACCCACTAAATTTATAATTGCTAATGTTTAGTGAATTGAAGCTTAGTGGTGAACTCTATACCCCAAGACATTTCTCTCATTCTCTTTACCTTAATCTCTAGATTGATCTCAATTTGCTTGTTTTTAATTGAATCATTAGTGTAATTCAACCAACCAAACCCATATTTGATCATTTAACTTACTAATCCAATATTAATAACAGAGTACCTTGCAAATCCATACTTGCTCTTGTTACGTTAGTAGTAGTAGTGGCAGTGGATTTTATAAATTTCAACTTGACCAAAAAGGCTATCTTGATTCGCACTCTCACTACATTATTTTGGCATATCATAACGGACTTGTCAAAAATTTTGGCACCGTTGCCGGGGATTAGAAACACCATATTCAGAATTAATTAGGAATTAGTACTCTTTTGATCCTTCTTTTACTTTATTTTTTATTTTATTTCTCACATTGTCACTCTTTGGCTAGGTACTTGGAGCAAGGGAAGCAAAGTAAAGGAACCTCAAGGCAAACAACCAAAGCAAAGAAAAGCATAAAAAGCAAAAATAAATTAAAAATTGCAAAAGAAAAGCAAAGCTAAAAGCTTAAAAATTTGTTGAAGTTGCTTAAGGACTCTTTGTGAGCTATTCTAAACTCCTCTTGCTTAGCAAAATAGTTGGCCCACATGGAGGCAATTTTATTTTCATTGTTTATCGTCAGTCCGCGTGGAGGCAATTTATTTTCTTGCATTGTTGAAAAGCATGGGAGTATGGGATCATTGTATGTGCAGGTTTATTGTTGATTGATTTATGTTGTGGAGGAGAAGTGATTGCTTTTTGTTATGTTGTTGATTGTGTTGATTTGAATTGTGCATGCATGGTCATAGGTCTTTAAATCCTCCTATTGTTCCATTGAACCTTAATCTTGAGTCAATTCTGCGTAATGCAAGGGGAAGGGGCAATTCAAGTGAGTCCATTGCATCGATGGATAACCATATTGAAGACTTTGGTCATATAGACCAACAAGGTATTCTTCACCATAATGTGTAACAATATGATAATATGCAAGTTCTGGTGTGTGTCTTGCTGTAGTCGTGTTAACACCCAAAGTTGCAATGAAAGTGTGGCCAAGTTTAAATTTATAAAGAGCCATTACTACCTCTAACTACTAATATAGCAAGGGTGAGTAGGGATCGTCCCAAGGGATTGGGGGCTATGTTAATATGGAAACAAGGTTGGATTAGTAGGTCGAGTGATCAAAAGGTGTTTTGATTTGTTAATTAAACTATAATATAAATAAATTCAATACTAAAAAACTAAAGTAAATAAGAAGGTAGAGAATAAGAGAGAGGTGTCTTGGGATATAGAGGTCACTACTAAACATCACCATTCTAGATACTCAATGTGTAATGAATGAGGGCAAACATGTGTTGCAATACAAAGATGTGTGATAAATTGAATCAATAAGCATGGATTGATTAATTAAGCATATAATGTCTAGACAACCTAGTGAATAGCACAATATATCAAACTTAGCCATTATTCCTTCCTTTAAGCTCACATTCAACACACTAACAAGTTAGAGAATTATACTACTTGCATTCATAAGTATGGAACATCAAACAACAAGCATGGATTGTCCTCACATCTAAGAAAATAAAGATACTACACTACTTCTAAGCTAAGGACATGAAAATTAAACTAATTAAACTAAGGTAGAGGCACAATCCATCAAGAAATGAGTATAAACCATCAAACAAACCACAAGAGTATTCTATTTAAGCACTATACCTTGACAATCTCTAGATTCATAGCATCAATACACATAGACATGCATCAATATACCAAAACCAAGAGATACACACATGAACATCTACTCTACCATACATAGACATATGGATAGAATGAAATGATCAATTGGAAGTATTAATCAACACAAATCATTGTAAGAACAAGATTCATATATAAATCAAATGTCAAGACAAGATTACAACACAAATCCCCTCAAAATACAAAGCATTAAGGTCTAGAAGGCATGCTTAAGGCTAACTCTAGCCCCAAGAAGATGGTTAGCCACTCATTGATGTAGTCATCCAACCCTCAAGGGCCATCTCCATGGTAGAAATGCTCTTCTTCTTGATGGAAACCCTATAAGAATGGAAGAACTCCCAAAATAGTATATGTCTCTAAGCTCTAGCCTCCTCTCCAAGATATGTGATATGAGATTCTAAATTATGTTGAGATATGTGAGTTTATGATGTAAAAATGGCTCAAAATCCTTTTATATGTAGCTTACGTGTGACACCCAATGGTCAAGTCTCGTGTACTAGGGTCCATTCAATGATTGTATCACGAGCCATCTTTTAATAAGCTAGACTCGGTTTTATTTTAGACTTGAGGAGGTTTGATCGATCGAATTCAGATGAGATCGATCGAACTATGGACAGATCCATCGAATTAAGGCCAGATCGATCAATTCTTGGTGGCGCCTTTTTGGAATACGACAAATCTCTGAGATATTTTAGGAAAAAGACAAAAGTGATAGGTGAGGATAAGATCAAGGAAGTTTTATCGATCTGAAGAAAGTTAGATAGATCGAAGATGGAAATTCTTTGAGGATAAGGACAAGGGGTCTGATCCATTTTGGTGAGGTAAGATCGATCGAAAATATTCCTAATTGATCGAAGATTGCTGATTTCCACCACTTTGCTTCCACTTTGCTCCATTCTTCCATTCAGCTTGAGATTGTTTCTTTTATGCTATAATTTCGCTAAATTGACTTATTTTGGAGATAAGCACCTAAAAAGGGCAATAACATGAAATTAGTCTAAAACGGGAAAGTAAGATAGATAAAGGTCCTAGAATACTCAAGCTTAAGGGGTTTAAATGCGCACTTTTTAGTGCTCATCACACCCCCAAACTTAAATATTACTAGTCCCTAGCAATGAACTACAAAGTAAAGGAACTAAATGAACATCTATACAAGTATGAGATAGAAAGCAATACATGGATAATGCCACTTTCGTGGGGAACACGATTGCATTTAGCACATGCAACAAGCCTTTTAAACCCCTAGGTTACCCCTAGTGGACGAGTGAAGTCACGTGAGGGTTTCCCGAAATGATACCCACAAACATTAAGCTCATTATCACAAAAGAGGCACCAATATTGCAAATAAGCATTGGGAGAAAACTACCTCAAGTATGCAATTTTTCAACTATTTCCAAGTAATCTCCCAAAATTTTAACATCAAGCAAGCAAGTATGGTCCTCCACACATCAAGAAAATGATTATGCAAATCAAAACAACTCTAGAATCTTTTTTGAGTCGACCAGCATCAAATATGTTGCTATCTAAGCCAACTAAAGAAATGATCACATTCTTACCCTCAAACTAACACACAAATCTAGTACCGATCATCAAGAAAAAAGAGTGGACCTTTTATTAAAGTTTATTCAACTAGGTGCGCTTATTCTTTTCAATCGATTTTTTTTTTTTTTTTAATCCTAAGGATCAAAGATAGAAGCATAGTGCAATGTGTTGATCTATTAAGCTTTCTAGCGATCCATGAGGTCGAGCGTTAGGTCAATGACTCCCAAACCAGACAGCTTTAGGGCATTAGGTGTTCAAACACCCCTAAGGACTTACAAGCTTAATCAATTAGGCTACAAATCTAAACAACCTCCATCTAATCATTTCCCACTTCTCACCATTTAGGAGAAGTCCTCACTTTTATTGCTTTTACAATTTTTTTTTTTTTTTTTCAAGTTCAATTATAACCTAGAGTTTGGGCCCTCCACCTTTCGGCGTGAGAAATTCAGTGTTTGATGAGACTAGAATCCCGGCTACTTAATAAAAAGGGTTTGTTATCCACCTTTATCAAGAATGAAAGCTTTCAATGCACTAGTAGCTCAATTGGGATATAACAAAATCACTAGTTAACAAAGCATGTACCCCACAAATGAATGCTAGTGTGTGTCTGTGCTCGTGTAGAATTCTAAAGTGAATCTCAAAACAATCACAAAATCAGGATGATGTGAACCACAAATGCAAGCAAGATATCAATCTTTCAAAAAATTTACTCCTAAATGGCACCCACAAGGCATACAAGGAGTATTGGACTCTCAAGTCAAGCAATTTTTAAATTTTAAGCAATATAGTCCTCAAAAGATCAAAATCACAGCTAGTCATGGACCAATCATAAAAAATCTCTCAAATACATAAGTCATGCTCAAAATTTTGAATTGAAAGCAAACACTGCAAATAACACCCATTACCCCCAAACTTAAATGGCACAGTGTCCTCAATGTGCAAAGAAAATAAAGAAAAGAGTATACTAGTGCAGCTAAGGCAAAGAATGGCCGAGACACAAGTATCCAAAGTGAGTGATATAACCCCCCCAAACTTGGGATTGACTGCGGTCTTGAAAAATTTTGGGTAGCACTCTCTCACTGAAGTCGCTGGAATGTACCTGATAATGGAGTCTATCAAATAGATGTATCAATATAAGAATCTAACATTCAAACATAGCATGCATAAAAAGAGAAAAATAATGTACAGTACATCACAGTGCCTGGGCCAACAGACTGGCTACAAAAATAACAGTATCAATGTAATAGTAAAGTATCATAGATATATAAATGAGGGTAGAGAGATAGAGAGATAGATCAAGTAGAGGAGGTCGGGCAAGCGGGGTGTGATCCCCAGATATCTCTGGATAAATCCTACAGCGCAGCCAAGATGTCTGAATGGAGAGTAATCACATCAGTGCTGAGGAAGGCCACATCTGAACGAAGAGAGACAACCACGTCCTCCAAGGTCTGGATATGCTCTCCTAGGCCAGGTGTCGGAACTAGAGCATCAGGGATAACTAGATCATGGAACTGATATATATCCTGACCCTGCTCCTGTTAATGTAATGGCAACCCTATCAGAGAGTGATGTGGTGACTCTGCTGGAGGCTCTCGCTCTAAATCAATATCCATATATGTATCCGCAGCCGCCGGTGGGTCTGCTGGATCATGCTCTACTGCTGCTACTGCTTCTTCTGCCATCTCTGCCTCTTCCGCTGCCAAGATGGCCTTCTACTCTAAGCTTTTGATAAGAGCATTATAGCTCTTATTCCAATCCTTCTTGCCATAATGGCAAGCCCATGACTCAGTATGCTCCGTCGGATGGAAATGGTAGTGCTGATCTCGGAGGATTTGAGTAATAAGATGTCCAAAGGGGAGGAAAGTGGCTCACCTAAGCTTGGCCTTACTGATGTAGCTCGCATATAATCTCATCATGACACTCCAAATGAGTGCAGGAACAAAGAACCAATGGCCTGCGTAGAAGGCGTAAAAAGCAGCCAGAAAATTTGAGCGCCACTGGATCTTATGGCCCACCATAAATACGTTTTAGTACAAGACCGAATCGAAGAACCAAAGATCATCAAGTAGATAAGTCCTCATGGCGAATGTCTTGCCATCACTATAGTAGTGAGTCAGAGCAACGGCCATATCTGCATCAGAGGGCTGCCTGAGAATAGGATAATGAAGGTTAGGAGGGCACACATACGGGCATCGAGAGGAAGTGGCCAATGACTTGACAGTGATGCGGATGAGGTGGCCATTTATAGTAGTTCTCAGCTCCGATAGGTTACTCGGGGCCGGCCAGAGGTTCTGGAAGAACAACCGGACGAGCCTCGGGTAAATTAGATAAGTGACTGGAGCAAAAATGGCTTAAGTGCCCCGCCGGTCAATATCATCAAATGCCGCCCGAGTCAGAATCCACCGAGAAAAGAAGCTAATGTCGAATACCGACTCATGCGCCACCTGAAGGCGTGTATATCTCCTACTAGGTCTGTCTCGGATCTGGCCTGGTAGTGCTGGTGGTGGTGAAGGAGGTGGTACATGCTCAGCCTCATCAGAAGAAGATGATGCGGAAACAGAAGACTGTAGTCTGGTATCGGCTGATGAGGACTGAGTTGTAGCTGGCTCTGGAGCTAGGTCCTGAGCATGGGAAGGCTCTGTGAGCTCCTCTATCCGCTGTCTCACTCTGCGCTCATACTGCCTACGGGCAACAATCTTTACTCGAGCCATGGCTTACAAAAAAAAAACTTACAGATGAAGTCAGTACAGGAATAAAGAATTAAAGTACAATAAATAGAAACTTGTATGTCAAGTAAGATAGACAACTCAGAATAATTGACATGAATCTATGCAAGTTATAATGACCCGGTCATTTCCTTCCTTTCCTTTTTCCTTAGAATTTTACGGATGAATTTTTTTCGTTGAAATCTCTTTTCTGAGTTCAGTTTCTCATCGCTTAGTGTCATCTCGAGTGCTCAGAAATGGTTTCTAAGACTCTTTCCTTTGGATTGACAACTTCATTTGAGGAACGAGTCATTTTCACATTTTTTGTTTTTTTGACACTATTCACTTTTCGTCCTTTTCCCTGTTCTGTCCTTTTTCTTATTTTGTCTTTTCCCAGTTTGTCACTTTGTTGGCATAACCTCATTCTAAGTGACTTCCACAAAATACGTATCTTTATTTTTGGAAGAAAGTACTCTAGTTGCTCCCGGTGTCCATAGGGGCGTGGATGCACTATTCTTCAGAATCTTTTCTTTTCTTGGGGTGTTTTTCATAAATATCTTTTGAAGATATTTTATTTCAGGGGTATCTAAGAAAATATTTTTAGGAAAATATTTTCATTCTGGATTATTAATGCAGTTTTCACTTTTTGGAGGGGCCATTGAGCAATTAATGAAAGATATTGCAAAATACCTCGTCTGGAGCCTAGATCCTCGTACGAGATTCATTTTCATATTTTGTCTAGTCGTGGACTCTTAGAAATTCCTTCTGGTCGTTTTTCTTCAGTTTCAGAGTTCTGGCCCCGGTTGCCGCCGAACTTGTTTGGGGCATATCTCTCTGCTCGGGACTCAGTTTTTGACATTGTTTCTTCTGTTATACATATTTTCTCATTTTGAATCTTTTTTGTTCACAGAGTTTTGTCATTTGAGCGCGTTTGCTCAAAATCCACTTTTCCAGACCCGGCAGGACCCTTTCGAGGCACTTTTTGAGATTTTCTATAAAAAGGGGGTCTTAAGTCAAAAAGTCAGATTTCCATCATCTTCTTCACCCTCTTGGCCGACAGCCATGGGAGACCAAGGGGCTGCCTTCATTCTTTCTTCTCCTCCACTTGATTTCCTTTGTGAAAACTCTTCGGCCTTAACGTTTATCGTTCCCCTCGACGTGCTCTACCTTTCCCCCTTATTAGAATTAAATTATGGCATGGTAGTAAATTAGGCCATGGTGAGTTGTGTAACATATATTAAATTTGGAGCATTTGAATAAGAATTGCAAAAATTATTTAATAATTATCTTTTGTGAAAGATTAAATTACATAGTTGAAACAAGCTGAAATCAACTTGTATTATGATATTAAAGTAGGCCTTGGTGAGTTCTTTAACATATGTTAAATTGAGGTTATTTGGATATGTTTGAAAATCTAGAGAAAAATTAATTAATTAGCTTAATTAATTTTATTTTAAGTGTGTTAGTCACTTAAATTGATATTAGATGTAATAGGTTGATAATTCCTTGAAATGTAGTCCATTTAATTACCTTGTGAGCATGCTACTAACTTGTTGTAGAATTAGTACTTGTGGGCTCTAAAGATGGTGATTTGATTTAGCATGATATGGATTTCATTGTCTTGAATAACTTATTTAAATATATCTTGTGTAGGTATATAGCTTGTTAGAATATTACAATTGTTTACCTTGAAAGCTTGATACTAAATTATAGCCTATTTAGTACTTGTGGCTTAGGATGGTAATGTGGCATAATTGTTGTAAAATATTCTTGCTATGTGTATAAATTACATATTGAGGACATGACATGTCATATGCTATTTAGACTTAATCTCTAGGACATGGTTTGTGTGGATTCAACCTTACTTATGCATGGAATGTGGTAACTTGCATTTGATTTTGTATAAGTTTTGAACTTATTGATTTTGGAAAGCTTGTGAGGACATAATTTATGTGATGGCTAGAGTTTGGCTCTAGTACGTGGACAAGTGTCCTCTAAGTCATAAGTGTGTACTAGGTGGTACCTTGTGGGTCGTAATTACCCGAAAATACTTGCTTGGTCTAGTGACCGCATGTCCTAGTCATTCCACTATTTGATTTCGCATTTAATTTTAAGTTGTTAATTGTGGATTACTTGTAGTTTGAGAATTAATGCTTACTCTGGGTATTTGAATCCTATTTAGTATACTTGAACTTGTATACTTGCTCCGTGAAGTTAAATTTCATTTAGTATGCTTGTGCCATGTGCACTTGTTTTAGGCGTATCTCTTTTAGCTTAGTATACTTGATTTACGAAATTTCCATATAAAATGTATACTTGGGTAATATGCTTAGACATTGTGTGACTTGTCTTAATATGGTTTAGTATACTTGGAAATGTATGCTTGTATGTTGTATAACATGTTTTAACATTGCTTAGTATACTTGAGCATGTATACTTGTATGCCATTGTTCACTTTAAATTGCATGAGTAGCTTAGGATGCTCCCTGAGTCTCACTCTAATATAGACGTTAGGTGGCATGAGCCCCTTTAACATGTTTCACCTTAAGGTGATATAATTATAAAATGCTATGTCGATGCATGCTCATCTACTACGAGTAGCCTAAGCTCAGGTCCAGGAATCAAGGTTCGAGATTCTCATATTGCTCGGATGATTTGTAGCCTTGAAGGTTTCAATTCTTGTAAAAGTTGGCATGAAATGCCATTTTGTAGCCTTATTTGTCTAAATTTGTATTCTTTGATTCGTATATGTAAAGTGTACATAAGTACACTCATTTTAATATATTTGACATGTATCAGATGAGGTCGGAGGCCAATGACATGTATCTTGTATACCATGCACTTTTGTTTTCAAGGTTTATTATAAAAATATTGAGAAATGCGAAATCATCGCTTCCTAACTTTTACATCGGTTGTGGGAATTTCATTCCGTTTCTTTCATAGGGTTTCTATGATCATGTATGAGGTGTGGCCAAGGGCCAAACACCATTTCGTTCTACGTTTTGCATTTTAG
This sequence comes from Cornus florida, assembly GCF_030987335.1. NCBI lineage: Eukaryota > Viridiplantae > Streptophyta > Magnoliopsida > Cornales > Cornaceae > Cornus > Cornus florida. The sequence continues at coordinate 49,625,327 of NW_026775574.1, read as the reverse complement.
TTCTATCTATTGCCTTTTTAGGCAGTTTTGGCCGGTGAGAGGTCATATTTTGCATTGGGGTCATTTTGAGGCCGTGGACCATTGGGATACACCCTAAATGTCTTTTTACGTTTGCGTGCATGTCCACATTGCATAAAACTCTTGAGTTTCAACTTTGGAACTATTTTTGGGTGATTTTATAAGTTTTTATGTAAACACCTTGCATTGGGGTATCAATTGAGTTCCTCTTTGATTTGGCATGTTTTAGATGCTTGAATAAGGCTAGGAAATGTTTTGAAATGTGTTTGGATCATGTAGAAAGTATGTAGAACCTTGGAGATGGACCAAGCACCATTTCCACACATTGCAGTAGCTTTTCATAGCAGCAGCAGGTGTGTCGGTCGGCTGATGGAGTTTCATCGGTCGGCTGACGAATCCCTCGAGACCATTCGAGTAGCCTTTTTAGGATTTTAGGCTTTTTAGTCTACTGAACATGGGGGTTCGGCCGGCCGACGGTTGAGTTTCGGCCGGCTGATGGTTGCATTTCGGTCGGCTAATTCTCCTTTGGGCCACCCCTTCGCAGCTTCTCTTGGACAGCCTTGTTGTTCTAACTTTGGATGACCATATCTTTTTTATTTCTTGTCCAAGTCGGTTCATTTTTTAGTCTAAGTTCAAAAGCTTGCAGTTAGCTTTCCAATGGTGCCAACCATTCATCAAAACTCCACTTGTAGTGAGAGTTATTCCAGTTCTAGTAAGATAGGGTCGTGGTATCTCCTAAATGGAGAAGGTGGTGGTTTGCCGCACACCAAACCAAGGTTTGTGATACCAAAAGATAGTGGTGTAGAACTATGATGAATGTGGCCAAGTTTTACATTTAGAAATTGCCACTACTACCTTTCACTAAAAATATAGCTAGGGCAAGTAGGGATCGTCCCAAGGGATTTATGGGTCGTACTAGGTTGAGGAATCAAGATTAGGGTTAGTAGGTCGAGTGATTGGTTGGTGGTTAAATTACACTAAGATGCAAGTTAAACTAAAGTAGGCAATTAAATGTAATGTTGATAAAATAAGAGAGAGATCTTGGGGTTTAGAGATCACCACTAAGTATAGCTTTTCTACACCCTTAATGAATGATTAATGAGGGGGAAAAACATGTATTGCAACAAAGAGTGTGTGTGTGGTTGTTTCAACAAGCATGGATGAAAAATTAAACATATATTGTCTAAGCAACATGGTGGATAGCACAACATATCAAATTAAGCCATTAATTCTTTCTTTAAGCATAACATATCAAATTAAGCCATTAATCATTTCTTTAAGCTCACAACCAAACACATCACAAGGTTAGAGATATATGTTACTTGCTTTCATAAGTATGGAACATCAAACAACAAGCATGGATTGTCCTCCTATTTAAAATCTAAACTACAACTATACTACAATTAAGCTAATGACATGAAATTGAACTAATTAAACTAAGGGAGAGGTACCATCCATCAAGATATGAGTATGAACCATCAAATAAACCACAAGAACATTCTATTAAGCACTATGTCTTGACAATCTCTAGATCTATAGCATTAATACTCATAGACACGCATCAACAACACAAGAAATAGAGACAAACACATGAACATCTATTCTAGCATACATAGACATATGGATAGAATGAAATGATCAATTGAAGCATTAAACCATATAAATCGTTGAATAAACAAGATCTATATATATATAAGTTTCAAAACATGTATCACAATACAAATCCCCTCAAAAATACATAAATCAAGATGTAGAAAGCTTGCTTAGGGCAAATTCTAGCCCCAAGAGGATGTCTAGCCACTCATGGATGGTGTCCTCCAACCCTCAAGGGCTAACTCTATGGTAGAGATTGCTCCTCTTCTTGGTTGATAGAAGAACTCCAAGCTTGTGTCTCTAGCCTCCTCCTTTCTTTTCTTCCTCACTAATATACGAAAATTGTGCCTCTCAAGTATATCCAAAGTCTCTAATCCTCTCCTTGAAGTATATCTCAAAAAGTGGCTCATATTATTTATATAGGTAGGTCAAATATCACCCCAAATGAGCTGGGCTTGTACACCAAATATTTCTCCAATGATTGGATATGAGACAACTTTTAATGAGCTGGAATTTAGATTTTCTCGAGATTTGGGAAGTTCGATCGATCGAACTTGTGGTGAGATCGATCGAACATGGCTAAGATCTATCGAATTGAAGCTGGATCGATCTTCTATGGCGGCGCATTTTTGGATAAAAACAAATCTGAGATATTTTGAAGATATTTTTAGGAAAAGGACAAAAGTGGATGGTAGGGTGGTACAGCTGGATAAGATCAGTCATTTGGATAAGGACAAGATGGTTCGATCAATCAGAGAATGAAGTTGGATCGATCGAACTTTGAGATCTTTGAATAGGGACAAACATGGCTCAGATCCATCTTAAAGTGCTGAGATCGATGAAAGTTAGATCGATCAAACTTTTCTTGAGATCGATCGAAGTTGCTGAAATTCCACCCTTTGCTTCCTTTTGCTCTACTTTGCTCCTTTCTTTGATTCATCCCAAAATTTCTTCATTTTTGCCCTTATTTTAGGGATAAGTACCTAAAAATGGAAATAATACGAAATCAATCTAAAGCGGGAAAATAAGACAGATAAAGGTCCTAGAACACCTAAGCTTAAGGGGTTTAAATGCGCACTTTTCAGCGCTCATCACACCCCCAAACTTAAATATTGCTTGTCCCTAGCAATGAACTAAAAAGTAAAGGAATGAAATGAATAACTAAATAACTATGAACTAGAAAGCAATAAATGGATAATGCCACTTTCGTAGGGAACACGATTGCTTTTAGCACATGCAACAAGCCTTTTAAACCCCTAGGTTACCCTTAGTGGACGAGTGAAGTCTCGTGAGGGTTTCCAGAAATGATACCCAGAACATTAAGCTCATTCTTTCTAAAGAGGCACTAATATTGCAAACAAGCATTTGGAGAAAACTACCTCAAGTATGCAATTTTTCAAACATTTCCAAGCAATCTCCCAAAATTTCAACATCAAGCAAGCAAGTATGGTCCTCCACACATTAAGAAAATGATCATGAAAATCAAAATAACTCTAGAATCCTTTTTGAGTGGACCGGCATCAAATATGTTGCTATCTTAGCCAACTAAAGAATTAATCACATCCTTACCCTCAAACTAGTACATAAATCTAGTACCGTTCATCAAGACAAAGAGTGGACCTTTTATTAAAGCTTTATTGTTCTAGGTGCGTTTATTCTTTTCACTTGATTTTTTTTTTTTTTTATAGGATCAAAGATGGAAGCATGGTGCAATGTGTTGATCTATTAAGCTTTCTGGCGATCCATGAGGTCGAGCGTTAGGTCAATGACTCCCAAACCAGACGGCTTTAGGGCATTAGGTGTTTAAACACCCTTAAGGACTTGCAAGCTCAAATCAACTAGGCTACAAATCAAGACAACCTCCATCTAATCATTTCCCTCTTCTCACCTTTTGGGAGAAGTCCTCACTTTTTATTGCATTTGCAACTTTTTTTTTTTAAGCAAATTCAATTATTAACCTAGAGTTTGGGCCCTCCACCTTTCGGCGCAAGAAGTTCAATGCTTGATGAGGCTAGAATCTCGGCTACTTAGTAAAATTTATCCACCTTTATCAAGAATGAAAGTTTTCAATGCACTACTAGCCCAATTGGGATATAATCAATTCAATAATCAACAAAGTATGTACCCCACAAATGAATGCTAGTATGCGCCTGTGCTAGTGTAGAATACTAGAGTGAATCTCAAAATAATCACAAAATCAGGATGATGTGGACCACAAATGTAAGCAAGATATCAATCTTTCAAAAAATTTACTCCTAAATGGCATCCACAAGGCATACAAGGAGTATTGGACTCTCAAGTCAAGCAATTTTTAAATTTTAAGCAATATAGTCCTCAAAAGATCAAAATCATAGCTAGTTATAGACCAATCATAGAAAATTCCTCAAATACACAAGTCATGCTCAAAATTTTGAATTTAAAGCAAACACTGCAAATCACACTATTACCCCCAAACTTTAATAGCACAGTGTCCTCAATGTGCAAAGAGAACAAAAGGAAAGAGTATACCAGTGCAACTATAACAAAGAATAGCCGAAACAGAAGTATCCAAAGTAGGTGGCATATCCCCCCCAAACTTGGGATTAACTATGGTCCTGAAAATTTGGCACTTGGATAAAACTTATCAGATAACAAAAGGGATAATCACAGTGGACATGCAAGTGTAAATGGGATAGCAACGGAAAATAGAGAGGTATAAGGGTGGTCCTGAAATTTTTGGGCAGTACTCTCTCTCACTGAAGTCACTGGGATGCACTTGATGGAGTCAGTCACAGACAGATATATCAATAGAAGAATACGACATCCAAAAGATTATGGATAAAATAAAAAAATAGAATAAAGTACAGTACATCCAGTGAGATATCAAGGCCAACAGACTGGCCACAAAAATAATATAACAGTATCAAAAATATGCAGATATCACAGATATATAAGGGGAGTAAAAAGATATGGAAATTATAAAGAAGAGGTAGGACGGGCAGGGCGAGCTCCGCGGATGTCTCTGGATAGATCTCTGAATGCGGTCATGACATCCGTGTAGAGGGAAGCAATGTTAGTTCTAATGGAGACAATCTCTGTGCGGATAGATACCACGGCATCCTCTAGAGTTTGAAGTCGCTCTCCGAAGTTGAGTATGTGAGCAGGAGTCTCGGTGTGGCTAAAATCAGGAGAATAATGATCCTGAGCCTGCTCCTTATCGTGAATGGGTGACCCAATTGGAGAGTGCTGCTCTGGGTCCTCTATAGGCTGCTCCAAATTAATGTCCATGTGTACGGCAGCTGGATCAACTGCTACGTTGTCCACTGCCGTGTCTGTTGTTGCTGTTGCTACCTGCTCCATCTCCTCTCTCTCAAGCTCCTTAGCTGCCTCGATAGCATCATCCCACAGACTCTTGATAAGAGCGTTGTAGCTCTTATCACAATCCTTCTTCTTGAATGAACAAGCCCCAGACTCAGTCTGCTCCCATGGCTAGAAGGGATAGCGCTGGTCTCTCAGAATCTGTGTGATGAGATGGCCGAATGGGAGATACTTACCCCTTTAGGGCTTGGCCTTGCTGATGTGGTCGACATACAGCTTCATCATGACGCTCCAGATCAGCATAGGAATGGACAGCCAGTGCCCTGTATAGAAGGCGTATAGGGCTATAAGATAGTCGCCACGCCTCTGTGTCTTGTGGCCGGCCATGAAAATATTTCAGTATAGCACCGAATCGAAAAACCACAAGTCGTCTAGCAGATAAGTCCGGGTGGTGAAGGTCTCGCCACTGGCATAGTGACCTGTGAGTAAAACGGCCATGTCTGCATATGTGGGCCTCTAAAGAGTAGGATAGGTATCCTAGAGATCGGGAGGGCAAACGTGTGGACAACGGCAGGATCTGGAAAGAGTGTCCACCGTGATAGCGATAGGATGGCCGTTGATGGTAGTCCGCAGCTCCACCATGTTACTCGAGGCTGGTCGGAGGTTCTGGAAGAACATCCAGACCAACCTCGGGTACACCAGGTATGTGACAGGGGCAAGAATGGCTGCAAGGCCCCTCCGTAATATATCATCATATGCTGATCGGGGAAGTACCGATCAGGAAAAAAAGTCTGTATCGAAGACCAACTCATGCGCCACCCGAAGGCGTAAGTATCTAAGTAATGGCCGGTCTAAGTGCTGGGATGGCTGAGCTGGCGGTGGTGATGGAGATGGTATGTGCTTAGCCTCAGCATCAGCTTGGGAAGAAGATACCTCGGCTGAAGGCTATAGTAGACTGTCAGTTGGAGACTGAGGTGGAGTGGGCTCTACTGGCTCCTCCTGAATGTGGTCCTGGGCATGAGATGGACTTGCCTCGTCGTCCAAACTCTGCCTGGCCCTGCGCTGATAGTGTCCGCGAGCTATAGTCTTGACCCTAGCCATGGCCTGCAAAATAAAAGGAAAACTTGCAAAATGGGAGTCAGTGCCAGCATGAAGAATTAAAGCACAATTTATAGAATCATGTATGTCAAATAGGATAAACAAAATAGATAAAGAACATGAATCTATGCAAGTGACAAGAAATGAGTGACATGATGTGAAACATGCTAGACAGTATAAGTATGGAATGCATCCAATGTGGAAAACACAGGCATTGGGCATGTATGAGATAGCATGAAACACAAGAGATGGTGTGTGAAATGTGTGAAGCAAATCTGTGAAGTTCGATCGATCATAAAAATGTGAGATCGATTCAAGTTCGATCGATCAAGAATAAGTGAGATCAATCTGTGGCAGATCGATCGAATAAAAAGTTCAATCAATTGAATTGTGAGGTGAAACTCGAAAAGTCACAGATCTATGACGTGGATGGCACGGGGCCTTCATGAATATGGTCGTGGGCCCATCTACACAACAAATCCACATTTTGGGTCACTTGGTTAGGCCCATAACCCCAAAATCAAATCAAAATCAACAAAATATAAAACATATATACATATATATATACACATATATACATAGAGGTTGAAGCTTCATCCAGGGCAATAGACATCATAAAAACAACATAGATCTAACAGTTAAAGCATGTGTTTATGAAATCGAAGCTTGAATCAAAGAGATGAGGTATCGGATCTTACCGGAATCGAGAGAGAAGGTGAGATGAAGATGAGGTCCTAGATCTGAGAAGAGAGAGAGATTCAACGCTTGGGATGCTCGCCGGAGTCTCGCCAGAGATGGAGAAAAATTGGGATGCAGCGACAAAGGAGGAACGAGGGTTTGAGATCAATTCTTGTGAAATAGATCGAATGACCCCAAATCGGTTTTGAAAAACATTCCCTTGCCAGTTCGATCGATCGAACTGAATCCTCAGATCGATTGAACTGACATCGATCTCTCCTCTAAAGTGACAAAATATTTTTTTGGGATTTTTGAAAACTAAAAATAAAAATAAATAAAATAAAAGTATTTTTAGGATTTTTGAAAAATATTTATTTATTTATATTATTTTTTATTATTTTTATTTTTTATTTTTATGGAAAATAAAAATGAAAATAAAAATTAAATGATAATAATTTTTTTTTTTTTTTTTTTGAAATTAAGAAATTAAAACAAAGTCAAAATTGAAAAACAAAGAACAAAGATCGATCTTTCCAAGATCGATCTCAGAATACTTTCGATCGATCGAGAATGCAAAGATTTGAAGAAATGTTCGATCGATAAGACAAAGAGGCTTTTGGATGCAGGTGATGCAGGTTCAAAAATTTTCTAAGTGTTGGAACTGCAGATCGATCCAAGATAAAGTTGGATCGATCGAAGAACTAAAGATCGATCTAGGAACAAGTTCGAACGATGGGACAGAGAACTGAAATATGCAGGTTTTGTTCGAACCATTGGACAGAGAGTGATTTAGATGCAGGTTTGATGCAGGTGGGAAGTTCAATCGATCGAACTCATTTTGAGATCGATCGAACTTATGCAAAATGCTTAATTTCAACATAAAAGTGCATGCAATCCTAATCACAGTTCCTAGCAATGCATATGAACCCAAAGCCAATATCTAGACTTCACAAGAAATGAAACTAAAGATAGAAATGAGGGTGGAATAGGGTTTTGACACCCTACGAAATGTTTTGCTAGTATTTAACATCTCTAGTAAGACGTTGGGCTCTTTTAGCCCGGATCAAACACCTTGTAGTGCATCCCCTCCTTGATGGGGTGATAAGTGCTTTGAACCCCACCCAACAAATGGTTCTTTAATGAACTTGTTGGATTAAGCTCAAAAGACGTTTTCGGTCCTTGGTCAAAGCAATCTTTAGGCTTCCACACCCTTTCAAAACAAGACTTTGAAATAATTTTCTTATAATGCAGGGTTGAAGATGAACCTTTTAAGGTTTCACTTAAAAACTCTATTCCTTCACTTTTAATGTCATGACATTTTTTTACAACATTAACCTCTTCATGCTTATCAAATGAGTTGGGGGTTGGATTAAAGATATTCAACTTCACCCTCATATGGCCAAATGAGATCTTCATTATCCCCATCCTACAATTAATGTTGGCATTCACGGTTGCCAAGAAAGGATGTCCAAGGATAACAAGAATTTAGCTAAAGGATGGCCAAGGATAACAAGAATTTAGCTCTTAGGATTCGGGACCAATTCTGTGTCAATGACAACGAAATCAACGGGAAAGAAGAATTTATCAATTTTAATCAAGACATCCTCAATGATACCCCTAGGCTTTTTGATGGATCGGTCATTATCCCCATCCTACAATTAATGTTGGCATTCACGGTTGCCAAGAAAGGATGTCCAAGGATAACAGGAATTTAGCTAAAGGATGGCCAAGGATAACAAGAATTTAGCTCTTAGGATTCGGGACCAATTCTGTGTCAATGACAACGAAATCAACGGGAAAGAAGAATTTATCAATTTTAATCAAGACATCCTCAATGATACCCCTAGGCTTTTTGATGGATCGGTCGGCAAGTTGCAAAACTACCGACATCGGTTTCAAGTCTCCTAAGCCTAATTTGACATATACCGAGTATGGAAGAAGGTTAACACTTGCTTCTAGGTCAAGAAGAGCCCGATTAATGATATGATCTCCAATGATGCAAGAAGTGGTAGGTGAACCGGGGTCCTTAAACTTCGAAAGAGTGTTATGCTGCAAAATTGAGCTTACTTGCTCAGTTAAGACCACTTTCCTAGGTGCTTGGCTTTTGTTCTTCCTCTTTTTGGTGCATAAGTCTTTTAAGAACTTGGCATAAGCTGGAATTTGCTTGATTGCATCCAAAAGTGGAAGATTAACTTTCACTTGCCTAAACACGTCCATAATTTCATTTGCTTTGGCCTTTTACTTGTCATTTGAAATAAATCCTTTTAAGGCATTCGGAAATGAAGCTCTTGGCTCAAAAACCTTTTCAAAAATTTTCTTTGAAGTCTATTCAACACAAGAAGTTTTAAAATTATGTTGCAAATCTTTTTTTTCAAAATCACTTTTCAACACATTCTCATTTGAAAAATCATGCATATGCAAAGAAGGAGGAATAGGATGTGAAACGAGACGGGTGTCAACTTGTGGTTGCACCGGTTCACTCTCTTTATTGGACATACCCACTTGGTTGTCCACAATCTTCCCACTTCTCAAGGTAGTCACCGCATTGACATGCTCTATTGTGTAACCTTCCGATGAGGAATGAGTCTCTACAACGCATTGTTGCTTTTGTGGGGCATTCAAATGCATTTTCCCTTTCTCTTTAGGATTCAAAGTACTAGCTATTTGCCCTACTTGGGTTTCTAGCTTAGCAATGGATTGAGAATGAGAATGAAGCAATTGAGTGTTAGCCTTTAGAGTGCCTAGAGCGGTCAAAACTTTCTCTTCAAAAGCGGGACTCCTACCATTTCCTTGAGAATATTATGGTTGATTAGGAAAATGAGAATTAGAGAATTGGTTTCCTTGTGATTGAAATGGTCTATATCCTTGGGAACCTTGGCTTTGCATCGAAGGTGGAACATATTTCCTTTGAAAACCACCTTGGGGAGGGTTTGAGCCTTCCCCTTGGTTTTTCCAAGAGAAATTCGGGTGATTCCTCCAACTAGGATTATAATGATTGCCATAAGGATTGTTCCCTTGATTCACAAATGTTGTATTTACTTGTTCATTATGCTCACTTTGCACATGTCCATGGGGACAATTGGAAGTAGAATGTGAAACACTTGAACAAGTCATACATGTCTCATGGGATGCATGATGGGAATGGTTAGGGATGGAAGATACTTGATCTGCCGAGTTTTGGTTGATCAAGAATTAATCAAACCTTTGAGATAAGGATTTCATCTCGGCGGTTATTTCATTGGAATGGTCAACTTGATGTAAGCCAACACTTTTCCTTCCACTTGAATTCCTACCATTCTTAGAAGATAAAGTTTGATGCAAAGAATTCTCACTCATGCTCTCATAAAGACGCCATACGTTATCCTCATACCTATCGATGTAAGAGCCACCCATGGAAGCATCAACCATGCCCTTGTGATTGTCCGATAAGCTCTCAAAGAAATATTGAACTAATTGCCATTTGGGCATGTCATGATGTGGACACTTCCTAAGCAATTCGTTAAAGCATTCCCATGCTTCATGAAATGTTTCCCCATCCCCGTGTAAAAACTCTCGAATTGAGGTTCTCATAGCATTGGTCTTAGAAACCGGATAGTACTTCTTCAAGAACTCTTGTTGCATTTCTGCCCAAGAAGTTATTGAAAAAGGTCTAAGATTGTTAAACCAATATTTTGCCTTGTCTTTAAGGGTGAATAGAAAAAGTTTAAGCCTTAAGACCTCTTCCGGCATGTCCGTGTATCTCACGGTGGAACATACTTCAAGAAACTCATCCAAATGCTTGTAAGGTTCTTCACTTGGAAGTACATGATAGTTAGGAAGCATTTTAATGGTTTGTGGTTTGATCTTATAGTGGTGTGCTCTAAATGGTAGCAATTAAATGCATGTGGGTGCATTATATTCATTAGGCACATAGTGATCTCTTAAAGGAAGGGGAGGATTAACAATTGGAGGTGCAACATGAGCACCTTGATTGCCTTGAATGATGGGAGGTAGTGGAGTATAGATTGTCCTTGGCATTCCCAATGGAACTTGGCCTTCTTGTTATGGTGGATGAATGAATGGCCTCGGCATACCTAATGGTACTTGCATGTTATCAAGATGCACATTGGGGTAGAGGACACCTTGTTGGTCTATGTGACCAAGGTCCTCCGCACGGTCCTTATTATGTCCTTCCATTGATAAAATGGATTGACTAGAACTTCCTCTTCCCCTAGGGTTTCGAACAATGGATTCAAGATGAAAATTTAGAGGGACTAGAGTGGGTCTCAATGATCTACGACCATGCATGTATAATGCAACACAACAAGCAATAATGACAAACACTTCACCTTCACAACAAATCAATAATCAACAACCTTCCTCCACATACAATGTTCACATACTCCCATGCTTTAACAACAATATGCAAGAAAAATAAATTGCCTCCATGTGGGCTCACGATTTATCTAAGAATTGAAATATAAGCCTTCACGCGGGCCAACGATTTAACTAGAGATTGAGTTAAGAAAGAGCTCACAAAGGGTCCTTTAGCACTTCAACTCAATTTTCAATTTTAGCCTCGCAAATTTTTTAGAATTTTGCCTTTTTTCTTTGCTTTTGCTTAGCTCCTTTGCTCACCTTCTTGCTCAATGCACCTAGTCAATCAAGAACCAACACAATAAGTCACCAAAATGAAAATAAAGTAAAGACATGATCAAAAGAGTACTAATTCCTACTTGATTCTACAAATACGATGTTGCCAATCAATCCCCGGCAACGGCGCCAAAAACTTGGTGGTTTGCTGCACACCAAACCAAAGTTTGTGATACCAAAAGATAGTAGTGTAGAACTATGATGAATGTGGCCAAGTTTTACATTTAGAAATTGCCACTATTACCTTTCACTAAAAATATAGCTAGGGCAAGTAGGGACTGATAAGCGCCGAATATTGTATATTCAAGCGCCCTAAATTGCATTAGTTAAGTTCTTTATTTGTGTATTTTATATAGATTATCTCCAATTGTATGTTTTTGCACATTTTCAGGTTAAATTGCAAAAAGGAAGCAAAAATGATGCTTTGTGGAGTTTTGAACATAGGAAGGTGCAATGATGAATTCTAGCAGCAGTGAAATCCGGATTTGCTCACCATTTTTGACCTACCAAACTCGTGAACTGGACTTCCATCATAACATGAAAGATTTAAAGCTCTGAATCAACTTTCCAAATCTTGAAGCAGTTTGTCATTCGGAGTTTGAGCAGAGAGTTATGATCTTCTTATTAGAGGTGCTCAGAACTGCCTGGCAGCAATGAAACTCTGCCTTGTTCTTCAATTTCGACCAACCAAACCTAAGAATTGGATCTCCACCAAAACATAAAGTTTTTAGAGCTCTGAATTAGCTTCCCAAATCTTTAAATATTTTGTCATTTGGAGTTCGGAGCACAAAGTTATGGCCGTTTTACCAAAGTAGGTCCGGGCAGAGCAAACCAAGCATAGGGCATTCTGCCCAATTTTCGAGTGCTCGAGGCCCTATTTTGAGCACTCAAAATTAGGGCAGAATTCTACACGACTCAGCCCACTTGTGCTCAGATTTTAGCCCTTTTGGATTGCCTCCTTTATGAAGTGGTTGGAGATGTTGGTTGGGAGCTTTTGAGGTGGATAAGTGATCTAGATAAGGGAAGCAAAGCCACTCATTATCTCTTAAGCTTCATTTTGAGAAGATAAGGGAGGAGGATAGAGCAAAGGAAGGAGAGTTCTTGGAGCAAGAAAGGGGAGCTCGAAAATGGAAGGAGGATCCATGGTTCTTCTTCATTCTAAGGCTCCCATGTGTAACTAACTCCTCCTCTAGGGAGGTAATGGAACCCCTCATTGTAAGCATGCTTTACTTTTGATTCTAGTTTGGGAAAAATTATGTATTTTTGTGGTGATTCCATAATCTAGAAATCTTACTTGATGTAATGAATTGATTTTGATTTAATGATCATGTTGGACCTATTTTCTTGTCTTAGAATGTATGTTTTCATGGTTGTATGGTTTACATTTTCATGGTGACAATGAAGATGAGATTTTTAGAATGGTTTTAATGGCATGTTGTTGAGAGATTTGATAGGCCATAGCTTAGGTTCTTCCTTTGATGGCTTATTCTTAATTCTTAGCTTCATATGCTCTTATCATGTGATTGATGGTTTGACAATTTCTAGCTTAGTGAACATGTCTTAAATTACACTTTAGTTTAGGTAATTGAGCATGTAAAATCTTTGATAAATTGTTCTTGCCTATTGATTCCATGAATCCTTTGAAGGTAATGTAGTAACCATGAGTAACTACTTATCATAGCCACATATTTATGTTGTTTTTCCCAGAATGAATCATATTCTAGCATGCTTATATTGTAGGTGGTGAAGTTACTTCCCTAGTCTCTTTTACCGACATTTTATCTCTTTTAAATTCTTGCAAGTTCTATTTTATGCATCTTAATTTCATAGCTTTAGTGACAAACCAAGCAAACACCCTATTCCCCCTTATCATTCTAAAATGATTCTAGACATTTAGGTTGTTTTAGACTAGCGCAGTCCCAGTGGTTCGACTTACCCGACCAATAGCCCTATTTTACAATGATTCGTGCTATTGCGAAGGTTGATGTATAGTTGATCAACCGATCAATTTTTGGCGCCGTTGCCGGGGACTTGCATACGGTTTAGCGACCAAGGTTCTAGGGTTAATTTTAGTTTGATTGTTAATATTGTGTCTTGTGAATATTCCTTGTGTGTTTTGATCATCTTCGTGTTGTAAGATTCTAGGGACTCGAAGCTCGCCGTGGGATTGCTAGCAAATTGTAAGTCTAGAGGACCCCAGGTAAGTCTCTTGACTTCTAGTTTCGCATTGTGAATATTGTGTATGTGTTTAATTTAGTTGTGAAGCCCTTGTCGAGGCTCTTATCTTGTTTAAATTTCGTGTTCAAGCATCGGTCCTTGTCGTGGCCATTTACATTTTTGTCTTGATAATTGAGGAGAAAGGGAATATCATATGTGGAGGTTATGGTGATGCATTGTTGCGTTGATTATGTTGTGTGTTGTTGATGTTTAAGTCCTAGATGGAGGGTATTTATCTTCCAACTCAATTCTACACACCACATGAGTTTTGTGCATTTTGCTCTAGTCATACACATCATACACGAGAATGTCTTCCAACGAGACAATTCTCGGACTTCTATCTAGAGCAACCAAATTAAAATTTCTTTGAACCGGGTAATAATCCATACCTCAGTGGTTATGACTCGGGTAGGGGAGATCACCAAAACTTCTTGTGGCATGACATGGAAAATTCAGCCCCACAACCTTATGAGCAACATTTCCAAGCCAATTTTCAGCCTCATGATCATTATTTCCAGCCCTCATTTCATACACCCTCTCAATTTGAAGAAGTGATTGCCAATAACAACAAAGAAATGATAGAGTCCATGATGGACTCCAACAATCAACTATTGGCTTCCCTTGCTAGCATGCAATCCACAATAGAGTCTTTCAATCAGGTGGTACCATACCACCAGTCCCAAGTTAGTGCAATGATAGATGACCAAATATCTCAAATTCAACAAAGGATTATTGCTAAAAATCATGAAGAGGAGGAAGCATTTTCATTTGAATTTACGGCCAATCCAAAAGAAAATTCTATGAATGATGAGATTACTCCTAGTAACTTTAATCATGAGAATGATCAAATGGTTACCACGTGTGAAAATGAAGAAATTGTGGTTGAAGATCAAATTGTTGCCACACAAAAAATTGAAGAATTTGTGGTTCAAAATGAGGAAAAAGATGATGAGATTGTCCACCCTAATCCAAAACAGGCCCTAAATAATCCTTTGCTTGATGCACCTCCTTCAATGAAGGATCCTCTAAAAGCTTGTTTGGCTCATTTCAATTGTGAGGATTTTGATGTTGACAATTCCATTTGGGAGGTGAATTCTTTGCTTAATATTCATCCACCTATTCACTCTCTTCCTTGGACAACATCAAATGTATCCCTCTCTTGGGAGCTTGCACCTCTTCTCATTCCTTCTCCTGAGTTATCTCAAGCTATTGGGCCCGAACCGCCGGATAAGTGTGAGGAGGATGTTGAAAGTCTGAAGGATAACTTGTTGAGCATTCCCGTGCTCAATATGACCCTTCATAAGTCGTTGCTAGGTGCACCCTCACCTAATCCATCTTCCTATAATCCAAATCAGCCCCATAATCTAAAGTTCTTCATTAAGGATGAAGAGTGGGTTGAGGTCTTTCCGTTACCTCTTTTCCACTTTTGTCTTCAAGCTCTTCCTCCTCCGCTTTTAAAAGAATTATCCTATCTGGGGACATTTGAATCTCTAGAGAGACATGGTATAGGGTAAGGAGGACTAACCTGATCTCGGTGTGTCTAGCTATCGAGATTTTTGAGGATTAGTGCCTGCTCTAACTTCGTCTAGCTATCGACATTAAATTTAGCAAAGCAAGGGAATAAATTCTTTCGATGTTCCAAGCTTCTCTACCTTCTCAAATTGCTCGTGCCTTGAAATTTTCTGGGAAATGGTTTCGAAAAGCCAAAAATTTGATTTTTCTGGAATACTCTTTAGTTGTGTTCCACAATTTTAGACCAGCTTCTTAGACCTTCTCAACTCTTGTTTTCATCCCCGGAAGTTTCCGGCTCTATCAGGCAATTTTCTCGGACTTTCGACATGGCACTCACATGCATAGCCTCTTCTCTTCCTACATTGTTGGATCATGATTCCTCAAAATCATCCATACATTGCATTAAAGTTGCAAAAAGTTGAAAAGTTTCTTAAATGCATTCTTGCAGAAGAGAGTAGTTGCAAGGTCTCAAAGTTTTCCCAAATTTCATTCATCCATTCATTGGCGGAAAATTGCACAGTTTGAAAAATTTTCTAAATTTTCTATGCATTACAATGAAGTGTAGAGTTTGACAATTTTCCCTTCTTGCATTAGAATGGATTGAAGTTCAAAAGTTTGAAAATTATCCATGCATTAGAACGAAGTTGAAAAGTTTTCAAAATTTTCCATCCATGCATTACATTGGAATGAATTTGCAAAGTTTTAGAAAAAATTTCAGAAATTTAATTCATGCATTGTGTGATGTTATAAAGGTTCAAAAAATTTTCCTACATTCATCCATGCATTTGAAGAGACCAAATTCCATCCATGCATTTGAGATGAAGTGCAAAGTTTAAATATTTTCCCATACATTGGCTTGCAATTTTTCTTCCATCCTTAAAAAAATAATAAATAAAAAATAAAAAGAATATATAAAAAAAAAAAAAAAAAAGAAAAATAAAAAAATAAAAACCATGAGCTCATTCATCCATGAATGCACGCATGCATTACATTCATGCATCATCACCTATATAGTCACCTTCCTTCATGCAATTTGAGTTCATGCATTCTTTCATCCATTCAATCTACTAGAAAACCTCAGGCAAGCTTTTAACTTTCAAATTTTGCAGCCTTTGCCTTCATGTTTCATGCAGCCATGCATTCAATTTGCATTCATTCATCCATGCCTTCTAGTTCAAGTGCTAGCTACTTTGCCTCCAATATTGCATGTTCCCATGTTGCAATTATCAACAATCCATGCATTCCTTCATGCATTCATCCATGCATTCAGCCATGAAAATTTCATCCAACCTTTCAGCCCCCAGCACCCTCTGCCTCAATTTCGAGCAATCTCAGCTCCCTTTGGAGTGCTCGTTGATGCCCTTCAAATTCAGCCCTTCATGTGCAGCTATTGTCTCTATTTTGAGCACTTGAATTCCAATTTCGAGTGCTCGAACCTCCACCTCTCGGCCACTTTCCCACCATGGACAATCAACCCAACACACCACCTTCCTTTTCTCTCCTCTCAACCCCAACACATCCTTCTCCAACACAACCACCCAACCTTCTAACACCAACCTACACAACCCCTCTCGGCAAACCCACTTCCCTCTCATGCATGAACCAACCAAACCACCCCTCACCCGAACCACCACCTCACAAACCATGCTCAAACTCAACCAGCCACCACCCTCTCACCCTCGGCCCCCAACTCTCTGCATCTCACCACCCCTCCCACAAACTTCACCACCCTACCTCACCATCCTCCTCCCAACCTCATTAACCCAAAAACCATGCAAACCACCAACTCCCACGCCCTGCATGCATGCATGCAAGCCCCATGTATGCATGCCCCTCACCACGCACCAACCATGCACCAACCATACACCAACCATACCAACCAAACCAACCTCACCTTCTCTCTCTCTCTCTCTCTCGGCTATTTCAAGCTCCTTCATCCACCCCACTCCATGCCACCCCTCACCTCAACACAAACACACCGCAGCCCACTCTATCACCACCATGCTCACAAGAACCAACTCTCGGCATCTCACAACCCACTCCATGCCAACCCCCCCCCCCCCCCTCTCACCCCACTGCCCCATTTTAGAGCACTCGAAGACACACTTCGAGTGCTCGCAATCACCCACTCCTCACACAACAAACCAACTGAGCCCACTGCCCCATTTTAGAGCACTCGAAGACACACTTCAAGTGCTCGAACCAAGCCACCTCTCTTTTAAAACCAACCTACCTCACTCTTCTTTCCCTCTCTCGGCATTCTCTCCATCCTCCACCATCCTCCTCTCAAACCTTCAAACCAACCAAACACCTCTCACCCTCCTGCATGAACCACCATGCACCCTCCTCCACCACCTTCCCACACTCAACCCCCCTCTCGGCAAATTCACTCCCTAACCATCACCTTCCCCAACACAATTCCTCTCGGCATTCACCACAACCCTCCTCTCGGCTTCCACCATCCTCAACCCCAAACCAACCACCCTCCACCCTCGGCACCAATCAACCCACCACCTCATGCATGCACCTCCATCCTCCTTCCTAATTCCATCTTTCCCTTCTCTCCATTCTTCTCTCAAGGTATGCTTTCTCATCCTTTTTATTTTATTCTTTTTGTTATGTTGTTGTTATCCTTTTGAGGAGTATGGGCATGGAAATTATGGAGTTTGGGTGTGATTGTTGTTATGCTCTATGCTAGAGAGCATTTTGTCTAAAAAAAATTTTGGGTTTTCATCACTCTAATCAACCTTTGGCCCTCTTCCTTTTTGTCATGCACACTACTTGTTCGACACAATGCCTGAACCAGCTTCATCTCTCTAAATGGCCCAATTCTTGGCATTGTTTTGTTATCCATTGTAACCTTATGACTAATGTGTGCTAATTTATGTTTTGTTTGGATTTTTACTAGACTTCATGTTTGTGTTATTCATTCTCTTTTAGTTTTTCATTCCGAAACCTATGTTTTTACCTGTGTATATTAGTGCTGTTTTGGCAGGTCTTTGGGTCCAAGTTTGGGGGACGCGTTTGCGCATTTACATCGATGGATATTTTTGCATTCATCACTCTACTTGGTAATATTGTTCTTTTACCTTCTTTGTTCTTATTTTGTTTCACTTGTCTTCACACATTGAGGACAATGTGACATTCAAGTTTGGGGGTGCAATAGGACATTTTTGGTTTCACATTTTTGCTAAGCAATGATAGTATGATTTGAACTTATCAGGGATGAAGCATATGTTTAATACCTTGTGTATAGGTATAGTTTTGAGGAATCATAGTTCCAGTGATTGTTTATGGATGGAAATTGAGGAATTTTGAGTTAACTTGGTGTTGCTAAGTACAGTTTTGAGAGACTCATTTTGTGATTTTGATACTTGTCAGAATTTTGATATGTGTGCTACTTGGTGGACTTGTGTTTCGAGGACTTAGTTATCCATGATAGGAATATGGATCCTTTGTTTGATTTCAGTGTAGTCTTGTGGTTGATATGTTTCGAGGAGATGTGCAGGACTTTCGATGAAATGTCTTGTGATAGTGTTCATTTTGGTTTTTGGAGGTTTTGATTCGCTTGTCGAGCTTTGAATTCTTGATTGATGTTGTTAATAGGACTATTCTGAGACATTGGAGTTGTTGGTGTTGTTGTATTGAGGATTTTAGGCCTTAAGCGTAGCGGTACCTATGGCTCTGTTGTCAGAGTTTGGGATTGGCCAAGATGGTCCGGCCGGACGTCCTTGGACCATATCTCAACTCTCATAAAATGTCTGGCCTCCGTGGTGCTTTTGGTAATGATCATTTTTGACATTGATGTCATTTGTATCGAAAGGTTTCATAGGTAGACCTAGTAGGGGATAGGTTATGAATTAGTGCCTTATACTGTCATGCTACCATACAAAGTTGTGTGTTGTGGGTGAGTGCTAGTTGCTGTCGATGCTACCTTACTGACGAGTAAGTGTGGGCGGGCACTGTGCACTGTCTTTGCTACTGCACATTTGAGTACGCCGTGGGCGGGTTTTAGTCGCTATTCGTACTGCCATGTCATCTTTGTTCGGCACCCTGATTTGATATGTGGTTATCTTGGAGTTCCTTTAGTTGTTGTTTTTGAATTAGTTTGATGGTTCAGCAGGAGGGATGGTTACGATTGTTGTTTTCCATTCCTTTGTTTGGCTTTGGGATCAGTGTGTAAGTTTTGAGTTGTCGTGTGGCCATGTGGTCACTTTTTCTTTGAGAGGTTGTCTTGTCATAAGCACGTGGGTGCAAATGACACTGGTTTGTGTGTTCCTTTCAACTTTGAGGTCGCTGGTGTGGCGTGTTGTGTAGGGTACTCGGAGATGTACTCCGTAATTATCCTAGTTTCGCCTTTTGTTTTGTTTGGGGCTGGATTCCGGGGACGAAATCCCTTAAAGGTGGAAAGGGTGTAATGACCCGGTCTTTTTCTTTCCTTTCTTTTTCTCAGATTTTCACGGATATATTTTTTCCGTTGATCTTTTCCTTTCTGAGTTTAGTTCCTCGTCACTTAGTGTCGTCTCGAGTGCTCTGGGATGATTCCCGAGACTTTTTTCTTTGGATTGACAACTTCTTTTGAGGACCGAGTCATTTCCACATTTTTTGTTTTTCGACACTATTCACTTTTCATCATTTTCCCTATTTTGTCTTTTTCCCTATTTTATCTTTTCCCTGTTTCGTCACACCGTGGGTGGAAGTTGTGATTTTGATGGGGCTTCTTGGGGATTCTTGTTCACGGCGTTGTCCCTGACAAAACCTTTCGGTATCGTCGAATTCAGAGCACTTTTTTTTCGGTGGGCTCTTGAGATTTTGATCTCAAATTGAGGTAGGGGATGTTTTAGGATTATGTATGTGTTGTATTGAGTGCTTTCCATGATTATACAACTTATATGCATGCTTCTGTACACAATCTAGAATATTATTTAATTATTTCTTTGTATAAGATTTAATTCACATGATGATATATAACTTAGATTTAAGTTGTGACATGCTAGAAAGTTTAGTTTTAATATGTTTGTTAATATATATTAAATTGGAATTATTTGAATAAGAATTGCACTTTTTATTTAATATTTATCTTTTGTAAAAGATTAAATTCCATGGTCGTACCTTACATGAAATGAACATGTGATGTGCTTTTAAATTAAGTCTTGGCATGTTCCTTAACATACTTAAATTTGAGAGCATTTGGATAAGTATAAAAATCTAGAGATTTTAATTAAAATGATTAATTAAAATCTAATTAAAGGTTCCATTGGTTTAATCAAGTTTTTGACTTGATAATTGTGAGGACTAGGACTTGTATACTAGCATATATTAATTCGGGACCATTTGATGTTATTTTAGAATTTAGGGATTTAATTATCATGTTTTAATTAAATTCTATCATATTGATCCAACGACCTAAGTAAGCTTTTGATTTGATTCAAGTAATGAATGACTTATACATGCTCCAGTATGCTAAACAATGTCAAAACATGTTATACAACCATATTAAAACAAGTTATACAACGTCCAACCATATTTACTCAAGTATACATTTAATATGGAAAACTCGTAAATCAAGTACACAAATACAAGTATACTAAACTAAAAGGATTACACATGTGATAAGTATACATAGCATAAGTATACTAAATGAAATTTAAACTCATGGAGCAAGTATACAAGTTCAAGTATACTAAATTTGAATCAAATACCCAAAGTAAGCATCAATTCTTAAAACACAAGTAATCCATGATTAACAACTAGAAATTAAATGCGAAAACAAATAGTGGAAAGACTAAAACATGCGGTCGCTAGACTAAGCAAGTATTTTCGGGTAATTACGACCTACAAGGTACCACCTAGTGCGCACTTATAACTTAGAAGACTCTTGTCTTCGTACTAGAGCCAAACCCTAGCCATCACATAAATTATGTCCTCACAAGCTTTCCAAAATCAATAAGTTTAAAAGTTATACAAAATCAAATGCAAGTTAGCACATTCCATGCACAAGTAAGGTTGAATCCACACAAACCATGTCCTAGAATTCAAGTCTAAATAGCATATGACATGTCAAGTCTTCAATATGCAATTTTATATATAAAACAAAAATATTTTGCAACAATTGAGCCACATTACCATCCTAAGCCACAAGTACAAAATAAGCTTCAATTTACTAACAAGCTCTCAAGGTAAGTAATTATAATATTCTAATAAGCTATATACCTACACAAGATATATATTTAAGCAAGCTTTACAAGTCAATGATATTTTATATCATGTTAAGTCCAATTAGCATTTTAAGAGACCACAAGTACTAATTCTACATCTAGCTAGTAACATGCTCACACGGTAATTAATTGCACTACATTTCAAGGGATTTTCAACCTAACATGAAAGGTCTCTAAATTTCAAATCAATCCCAAATAATCTCAAATTAATATATGTTGAACAACATAGCATGCTCATTACATATCAAATCAAAAGAGCAAAATGTGCAAAACATCATCATGTAGATTTTAATTCATTTAAATTAATTAAATCTCTAATTTTTTAAAAGTTGTTCAAATGATCCCAAATAAATATATAACAAGGACTAAGTCATGGCCATGCCATATATCAAGTCAAAAATGGAATACAGGTAAGGTACGATTTAGTAAAATTTAAATCAATTTAAATTCATTATATCTCTAGATTTGAAAACTCATTTAAATCACCCCAATTAATATACAACAAACATCAAGTCATGGCCATACCATATATCAAGTCTAAAGTGAGTTATATGCAAGTTACAATAAATCATTTATTTCTCAAATTAACAAAGGACATGCATACAACTTATATTTCATACAAAAGCAAGTAAAACACTTGGAAAATAAACTATAACACCCCCTACCTCACAAGCGGATTGTTCCTCTTGAATCCAAGGCAAATCAACACAAAATGGCAAACCCTTCAAGGTTTATGTAGAGGAGGATGAGGGGAAAAAAAAGTATTCCCTAGGTTAAGCTTAGAAATCGATGGAAGGTTCTAAAAAATCAAAGTCAAAGCCTAAGCATCAAGCTTCTCTAATGGCGGCTAGGGTTTATGGTGAGGAAGAAAATGAAACAATGAAATGAAGTGTAAGTGGAGGAAATAGAAATCCTCCACTCACTATGTGATCATATACCATGGTCAACATACGCAAGTTTGGTCAATTGCACAAAAACCCTTCTTTAAAACCATAATCCCAAAGTGGCCCAAAAATAATTGCAAGACTAAAATGTGAATCTACACTTGTCACAAATACAAGGCTCCTTCTTAGGCTTAACTCAAGCCTACACTTGTCAACTATCTAAGCCAACAAGTGCACCAATCCTAGGCTAACAAGTGGGTGAATCTCCACCCTCCAAATGTCACAAGAGGATGCATCCAAGTCACTCCACCCCAATGCCAATAAGTGGTTCCATAGGAGTGTGACACTTGTCACACTTTACAAAATTGCAAAAAGGTCATTTTCCAAAATATCTTCTAAATTAAATTACAAAATGGTCCCCAAGATAAAAAATAATTAATTTATGTAATTACACTAAAACCCCACAAGTTAAGAATATTATAAAAAAGTTATGCATCCATACCCTTTACAAGAATAGTAAACACTTAGCATGCATTTCTAAGAAAGTAAAAATACACATGGTATGGAATTTAAATATCATGGATGCATGCAAAAATTGTAATCAAATCCGAACACGAAAAGTGAGGTTGTGCCAACAAAGTGACAAAAGAGAAAAAGACGAAAAGTGAATAGTGTCGAAAATCGAAAAATGTGGAAATGACTCGGTCTCTAAAGGAAGTTGTCAATCCAAAGGAAAGAGTCTCAGAAATCATTTTCAAACACTCGAGATGACACTAAGTGACAAGAAACCCAACTTAAAAAAGAAATTTCAACGAAAAAAATTTATCCGTAAAATTCTGAGGAAAAAAAGGAAAGGAAGGAAATGACCGAGTTATTACAACCTACCCTCCTTAAAAACATTTCGTCCCCGAAATCAGGAACATTCCCAGAAGAACCGAACAAGGACCGTACACAAGGTCGCACCAAAAGATGGATTATAAGGTACCCAAGGACAACTCCAAAGGTCTCAAGATCAACAAAAGGACAAAAAACCTTGAACCGTGAGACGCCTCACCAATGAGTTGACATACTAACCCAATGTCAACCACCCCAAATGAGACTAAGGCGACTACACGTCGAAACAAAGAACATAATCAGAAGCAACATGGTAGCACAAATAGTAACTAGAACCCGCCCATAATGTACCCAAGGTGCGATAGCATCGACAGTATTAAGTGCCCGCCCACACTCACATTACTAGCTAGGTAATGCAAGGTAACATCGACGGTAACTAGCACTCGCCCACACACAACCTGTATGGTAGCATGACAGAATAAAGCCCTAATCCGTCACCTGCCCTCAACAAGCTTACCCGTAAAACCTATCGATACAAATGACATCAATCTCAAATAATCATTACCAAGAGCACCATGGAAACCAGGCATTCTGAGAGAGTTGTGATATGGTCCGAAATGTCCGGCCGGACCATTCTGGCCGATCCCAAAACTTTGGCAACAATGTCATAGGCACCGCTACGCTTAAGGCCTTAAATTCTCAATACTGGAAGAACTAACAACCCCAAGCCTCAAAACATCATTGTCAACCACACCAGTCACGAATCCAAAGCCTGATAAGTCTATGCCCTCAAGCCAATGAATTGGACTTTATAAAATCAAATAATATCATCATCGCCCTAGCCATAACGACTCCCAATAAGACAATACACCCAAAATCCTCCACGTCATCCTAAAGCTGACCTACTACAAGGCTACGCCTAGGAATCAAGACATCGAATCAAGCTCACACACACAATCCCAATAACCAAGGTCACACAACCCCAAGCACAGTACGGAATGGTAAAGGAAATGAACTAATAAAGCAATTAGTCATGAAACATATATATACATATGCAAGTATACATTCACAAGTATACTAAGAAATATCGAAATGGAAATACAATATATCTGTACAAGTATATATCCATAGGTATACTAAGCAGTACTAAATCCATGGTAGACAAGTATACAGGCTCAGGTATACTAAACCAAAATGAACTAAAATAAACAATGTGCAAGCATACTAGGTACAAGTATACTAAATGTAACTAAAAATCTACACACCAAACAACTAAACACATAGTGTACAAGGGCAATCAAATATGCTACCTATCACATAAGGGTTAAGCATCAGAGACACGCTACACATCACCTATGACGCTAGCATGATAAGCAGATATACTCAATGAAAAACACATCATTTATATCATCACATAACTACCAAATAGTTACATCCCCTAATATGTTTCTAAGGCATGCTCAAAACAACAAGGCATATAAACATGTAGGAATGACTATGCAATTAACAATCCTGCAAAATCATAAGTAAGAAGGGATGAAATGCCTCTTAAAGGACAAACTTACTGAAAGTGAATCCCAAAATCCCGGATGAGTCCAATCAATCACCGCAAGGAAGTGAATCATCTCCTAAAATGAACACTAAGGTCCCTGAAACAAAAAGTCTACAAGTCTTTCCCAAGAATAGCTCAAACACAAGGTGGAATCCTAATGCCACATAAAACAAATAATGATGTAATGGATAGTCCCAATACTAACCATTATAAGACACCAACAAAAGAAATCAACTCAGGTTGTTGATGAGTTCGACGAGAACTCTACAGGATCCTATAGAAACCCTAAACATAACCCCAAGACTCCAATGACGAGGGAGAGTAATTAATTGCACCAATGCAATTAATTACACAAAGACACTCACACCCTAACCTAAGCTCGTAAGAGCTGTCCAATGTAAAACAAGAAGAATTCCTAGTCAACATACCTATCAAATCCCTAACCATCACTCTAAGAAGAAAAGACACAAGAACCCCATCGTTGAGGCTCAAGAAAATAAAACTCCCAATCCCCAAGGACGGACTCGAGTCAATCCGACCTATCGTTCTATGATGCTAGAAAGAAAACCCCAATGACATCATCACATCAAGGTCACCACAAAACTCTAAGAGATGATGCCTCAACTAACCAAGCTGGGACAACCCGCAATGCCTAAACAAGACACAAAAATAAATAGTTAACGCGTAACATAGCAATGAATTACATACTTACACAAGTAGGAAAGAATCACATGAGGCACGTCAATGTATGCATCATACAATCATGCTAAGAATAACAAGCACGTGTCATACACTAAGGCAAACAAGCATTACCATCATGCTAAGCAAACAAGTGTAAATCAACATGCTAAAACAATCAAACATATATAATGTACTAAGCCGACAAGCATATACGGTATGCTAATGCAAACAAGCACATATAATATGCTAATGCAAATAAGCATATATGATGTACTCAGACAAACAAGCATATACAATATGCTAAGACCTACAAGTATATACAATATACTTAGATAGACTAGCACATAAAATATACTAAAGCAACAACCATATATATCATGCTAAGATAGTTAAAGTAAATTTCTAAACATACGTCCGAATAAACACGTGAACATGTTATCAAGAAGCAACTAAACACATAGAGCATGGCAACACAAGCATGATATGCACCTAAAACCTGTCGTCCTAAGGTTTTCAAACCTATGAGCTCTGATACCACCTGTAATGGCCCTATTTTTTAGGCCAGCGCGTCCTGTGATGAACCGAACATAGATCCGATAACAAATCCAGAATGCAGAAGCAAAAATAGAACCCAAGTCTCTAGAGATACAATACGTCTCTAAGAAACCAAAGTGACCTTCCAGGAGGCCACGAAACTCAACGAGAATTAACGCAGAAGAAAAAGATCAAAAATAGACCAAGTATGCCTCCAAGGGAAAAATAGTCTTTCACATGAAATAAAATTCTAGAGAGATGTACGTCATCCCTAAGACACGAAAGTGGTTTCCTGAGTAGTCTCAAGACTCAAAGGAAGCAAGAAGGGAATAAGGTTTTCAAAAACCTACAAGAAATGGATCAAGGGTAAAATGGTCATTTTACCCAGGAATAGGTGCTACCGTGCACACCATTAGAAAGACAACAAAAAATTAATCAAGATTGACTTAAGAATCGCATGATTCGAAGCCCAAACGAAGGAGAAACGGCATGACAAAGAAAAACGAGCACTTAAGGCTAAAAGGGTAAACTGGTAATTATCTATGAATATTTGGGTGCAACCGAGCACACCATTGGATAGATGACGAAAAATTAGTCAAGTTCACAAAAAAAAAAGTTCACTCAATTTGGAGTCCGGATGACAAAGTTATGATCAAATGAAGAAAAAGGGTCAAAAGATTCAACTCAGGACCATCTAATCGATTAGATGCCAAAACAGAATGCTGGAAATCCCACGAAAGACCATCTAATCAATTAGATGAGGCTGACAGCAAGCAAAAATTTTCTTACCAGAAAATTGAATTTGAAATGGGATTTTCATGTCATAGACGACGCTTTTTGGAAAAACACAAAGAAACAACCCCCCTTAAAATCTTGTTTTCTACATGACCAAGTCAAGAGAAGTTTTATTTTTCAAGTGAAATACCCAAAATGCCCATATACTTAGTTTATGCAAAAAAAAAAAAAAAATTTGCAAAAAGAGTTCATGGGAGGCTCAAATCACCAAGGAAGAGGTTTTTCTTGAAAAAGATCATGCACGCAACGTAACTTACCTATTAGGACGCGTTACAATGGTCCATGGCTTAAAAATACCTCCGATGCAACATTTTACTCCCCAACGACCAAAAGGGCAAAAATGCATATGAAATAGTAAATTTGAAAACCAAAATTGACAAATGTTTTCAAATTACCGTTTGGCCCTTTGCCATACTTCAAACATGATTAATGAGACCCTATGAAAGAATAAAAATGGAATTCCCACACCCGATGCAAACAGGATGAAGCAATAACTTGGCATTTTTCAATGTTTTCACAATATTCTATGAAGTCAAAAATTACATAGGATGCAAAATACATGTCATTGGCCTCCGGCCACATCATATACATGTCAAATACATTGTAAAATGTGTACTCATGTACACATTACATATTTGGAATCAAGGATACAAGTTTTGCCATACAAGGTTACAAGTGGTATTTCAAGCTAACCTTAACAAGAATTAAAACTTTCAAGTCTACAATCACCCAAACAATGATGAACATCATGAACCAAGTCTTCGTACCTGAACAAAACCCCTAGTAACTTCAGGGTGAGTAAACAAGATTACTCGTAGAGAATGAGCATGCATAGACTCGATTTCTTCACAGATTTTTACAATAACTAGAAACAATTCAAAAGGATTATGCCACCTAACGTATATTTCAAAATGAGACTCAGGGATGATCCTAAGCTACTCATGCAATTGAAATGAACTACCTCATACAAGTATACATGCTCCAGTATGCTAAACAATGTCAAAACATGTTATACGACATTCAAGCAAACATTTTCAAGTATACTAAACCATATTAAAATAAGTTATGCAATGTCCAAGCATATTTACTCAAGTACACATTTAATATGGAAAACTCGTAAATCAAGTACACAAACACAAGTATACTAAACTAAAAGGATTGCACATGTGACAAGTATACTAAATGAAATTTAAACTCATGGAGCAATCATACAAGTTCAAGTATACTAAATAGGATTTAAATACCCAAAGTAAGTATCAATTCTCAAAACACAAGTAATCTATGATTAAAAACTTGAAATTAAATGCGAAAACAAATAGTGGAAAGACTAGGACATGCGATCGCTAGACCAAGCAAGTATTTTTGGGTAATTACGACCCACAAGGTACCACCTAGTATGCACTTATGATTTAGAAAACTCTTGTCTTCGTACTAGGCCAAACACTAGCCGTCACATAAATTATGTCCTCACAAGTTTTCTAAAATCAATAAGTTTAAAACTTATACAAAATCAAATGCAAGTTACCACATTCCATGCACAAGTAAGGTTGAATCTACACAAACCATGTCCTAGAATTCAAGTTTAAATTGCATATGACATGTCAAGTCTTCAATATGCAATTTTATACACTAAACAAAAATATTTTGCAACAATTGAGCCACATTACCATCCTAAGCCACAAGTACAAAATAAGCTTCAACTTAGTAACAAGCTCTCAAGGTAAGTAATTGTAATATTCTAACAAGCTATATACCTACACAAGATATATATTTAAACAAGCTTTACAAATCAATGATATTTTATATCATGTTAAGTCCAATTACCATTTTAAGAGGCCACAAGTACTAATTCTACATGTAGTTAGTAACATGCTCACAAGGTAATTAATTGCACTACATTTCAAGGGATTTTCAACGTAACATGAAAGGTCTATAAATTTCAAATCAATCCCAAATAACCTCAAATTAATATACGTTAAACAATATAGCATGCTCATTACATATCAAATCAAAAGAGCAAAATGAGCAAAACATCATCATGTAGATTTTAATTAATTTAAATTAATTAAATCTCTAATGTTTAAAAAGTTGTTCAAATGATCCCAAATAAATATATAACAAGGACTAAGTCATGGCCATGCCATATATCAAGTCAAAAATGGAATACAAGTAAGGTACAATTTAGAAGAATTTAAATCAATTTAAATTCATTAAATCTCTAGATTTGAAAACTCATTTAAATCACCCCAAATTAATATACAACAAACATTAATTCATGGCCATGCCATATATCAAGTCTAAAGTGAGTTATATGTATGTTACAATAAATCATTTATTTCTCAAATTAACAAAGGACATGCATACAACTTATATTTCACACAAAATCAAGTAAAACACTTGGAAAATAAACTATAACACCCCCTACCTCACAAGAGGATTGTTCCTCTTGAATCCAAGGCAAATCAACACAAAATGGCAAATCCTTCAAGGGTTATGTACAGGAGGATGAGGGGAACAAAATTTATTCCTAAGGTTAAGCTTGGAAATCAATGGAAGGTTCTAAAAAATCAAAGTCAAAGCCTAAGCATCAAGCTTCTCTAATGGTGGCTTGGGTTTATGGTGAGGAAGAAAATAAAACAATGAAATGAAGCGTAAGTGGAGGAAATAGAAATCCTCCACTCACTATGTGATCATATACCATGGTCAACACACACAAGTTTGGTCAATTGCACAAAAACCCTTTTTAAACCATAATCCCAAAGTGGCCCAAAAATAATTGTAAGACTAAAATGTGAACCTACACTTGTCACAAATCCAAGGCTCCTTCATAGGCTTAACTCAAGCCTACACTTGTCAACTCTTTAAGCCAACAAGTGCACCAATCCTAGGCCAACAAGTGGGTGAATCTCCACCCTCCAAATGTCACAAGATGATGTATCCGAGTCACTCCACCCCAATGTCAACAAGTGGTTCCATAGGAGTGTGACACTTGTCACACTTTTCAAAAATTGCAAAAAGGTCCTTTTCCAAAATATATTCTAAATTAAATTGTAAAATGGTCCCAAAGGCAAAAAATAATTGCATTATGTAATTACACAAAAACCCCACAAGTTAAGAATATTACAAAAAATTTATGCATCCATACCCTTTACAAGAAAAGTAAACACTTAGCATGCTTTTCTAAGAAAGTAAAAATGCACATGGCATGGAATTTAAATATCATGGATGCATGCAAAAATTGGAATCAAATCCAAACACCAAAAGTGGGGTTATGCCAACAAAGTAACAAACGGACAAAAGACGAAAAGTGAATAGTGTCGAAAAATGAAAAATATGGAAATGACTCGGTCCCTAAAGGAAGTTGTCAATCCAAAGGAAAGAGTCTCAGAAACCGTTTTTCAGCACTCGAGACGACAATAAGTGATGAGAAACAGAACTCAGAAAAAGAAATTTTAACGAAAAAAATTCATCTATAAAATTTTGAGGAAAAAAAGGAAATGAAGGAAATGACCGGGTCATTACACCCAAATGTAAATGATACATTGTCCCCAATGTATGAAAACTAGTATAGAAACTAAGCATGCATAGAAGTGTAAAAAGAGAGAAACTACCGAGTGAGAAACAGTGACTCCATTGCATCCAGTCGCATTCAAAATGGCAAAGTTCTTCCCCTAAACTTGTACCTAATAATCTGTTCACATAAACTAGGTACCAAGCATAAAAGTATAGACAATGAAAAGGATTTAAATCTGAAATAACATGTCATGCTTTGTTAAAACCGGGAAAGAAATCAAAATTTGTGCACATCAAAAAGTGAACCCACAATTGTCATGCCAAACATGGCCCAAAACCTATAATTATTCAAAACACACAAAGCAGAAATAAATAGCATGAACTAAAAAGCTAAAAAAGCAATAAGATGCTCAATCCTCCATAAAAGTGGAGGAAGATGGACCCGAACCAGCATTACCACGGTCAATAAGTGACTCCTTCCACTTATTGAATTTGTAGACTTTCTTCGAGGTTGCCCACTGCTCATTGCATAGAATAACAAATCCTTGGTCCTTAATCCTCTTTGTGATTAGATAAGGGAATGGGATGGACCAAGTCAAAAAGCTTTTGGTTTGTCAGGCAATCAATTTGTCATAGACCTTTGAGATTTGATTGATAATCAAAGTGGAACTAAAACCCAAAAGTCATTTTCTACTGAATAGAGATAATCTAAAAGTACACTATTATTTGTCGTAGGTTTGCCAATTGGAAGAGCATTGTTAGCCAGTACAACCTCGATGAACCAAATTTGGGGTGGCAAAAAGGATTTTTTAGTCAAGGTGCTCTCTATGATTGTAAGATTGTTATGTGCCATTTCTTTCAAAATATTCTCAATGCCATCTAATAATTCAAGTATGTCCGGGAGTGGGCCATAAAGAGGCTAACCGTTCACATCAACTGTGGAGTTTATGGGACAGCCACATGCATTTGTAACATCATCCAATGTAAATGTAAGCATGGTGCCATCAATTGTAGTTGAAAGTTTGGTTGGTTCCACACATTTGTATGAAAGATTCTAGTAGAACTGGCGGACTAAGCGAAGATGAACCACATTATGACATGGTTAAAATAAAGATGCAAGGCCACGTTCCTTGACATTTTTGAACGCCCATTTTATGTCAGGACACTTTCTGAAGACATTCCTAACATCAAATCTAGTCTCAAATTGAAGGGTCCAGTCATTCCAATTAGGAACAAGCGATGCCACCTTTAATGCCATTTGAGGTGAAGGAATTTGTTTCAGGACTTTTGTCAAATATGTGGTGTGCAAGACTGAAAAGTAAAGAACAAGTATGAATATTAGATGGAGGAAAGCCAAAGATGTATGAACCTATAATTACAGCACAACAATCCCCCAAACAATATATAAATCCTCCACAATATCAAGCCCTAATCTCCATGAAATATTCAAGAATTGAAAGGATGGAAGATTAAAGAAACTTACCTCAAGTTAGAGTTCCAAACTTTGCCCTTTTTAATGGAATGATGATGATAGAAGGTGAAGAATAGGAAAAGATAGAGGTGTGAACGGTGAAAAACAAGATTGAGAAGGTTATGAAGGTACGAAAAGGAGGTGGGAGGCGTAGAGAGAAAAGATAGAATGAAAAACAAAAAGAGAAAAGGGCTAAGTTATATAGAGAATCATGGGCTCGGGTTCACACTTGGGTCGTGGCTTCTGGACGTGAGGTGCTTGAATGGGGCACGTTGGTTGTAATGCGCGCAGCTGCAGGTGCTGATGGAGATGGCGTCCGAACGCGAGTGTGCCAAGGGGTTGGAGTCCGGATGAGAGTAGTGGCATCCAGATGCGGGTCTATTCAGGTGATGGCGTCCAGACACGAGGATTGGCATCCGGACGTGGGTCTACTCAAGAATGTAAGTCCGGACGCAAAGATTGGCGTCTGGACGCGGATTTGCCCAAGTGTTGGTGTCGGGATGTAAAAAGTGGCATCCAGACGTGAATGTGCCTTGCTTGAGATGAGCCTGAAAATTCCCGAAGATGTTACCAAAACCATAAGAGGACTATAGAAACCCACGATGACCACTAAAATGGAAATCTAGATGATTCCAAGTGGAGTCTCTACTTAGTCATTTTTAAGAAATTTTTGTTTATGGTAACAAAGATATAAGGAAGCTTGGAATAGAAAGAATTGCTTCCTTGAAGTGCTAAATTTAACGTTAATAGCTAGAAAATATGGGAATCTAACTAGTCCTCATAAATTAGATCCGTTAAGATAATGGAATCCACATATCCGACCGGGACTATGTTGTCAATGTAAGGCTTAAGCCGCTGACCATTGACCTTAAAAAGATTCCCTTTGGGTCTTGCAACTTAACTGCACCATGAGGGAAGACAGAAATAATAAGGAAAAGACCTTCCCACCATGAACGGAGTTTCCTGGAAAGAGTTGCAAACGGGAATTGAAAAGCCAAACTTTTTGACCCGAAGCAAAAAACTTCTTAACAATATGCTTATCATGGAATGCTTTAGTCTTTGCTTTGTAAATTTTGGCACTCTCATAAGCGTCATTCTGGATTTCCTCTAGCTCATTGAGTTATAATTTCCGATTAAAGCTGGCCTGATCAAGATTGAAATTGAACCTTTTTATGGCCTAAAAGGCCCGATGCTCTAATTTAATCGGCAGGTGACATGCTTTACCATAGACGAGCCAGATGGTGACATACCAAT
The DNA here is from genome assembly GCF_030987335.1 of Cornus florida. NCBI lineage: Eukaryota > Viridiplantae > Streptophyta > Magnoliopsida > Cornales > Cornaceae > Cornus > Cornus florida. Next base: position 49,592,546 of record NW_026775574.1, on the reverse strand, counting down.
TGGCGTCTTAAACACAGTTTGGTAAGCCCAAAGTGCATTATTCAGTCGTAATGACCAATCTTTGCAGTTTGGCCTAACCGTATTTTCAAGGATATTTTTGATTTCCCGATTCGAGACTTCCACTTGACCACTCGATTGAGGATGGAAAGGCGTGGCAACGGTGTGAGGGACAGAGTACTTAAGGAGGAAAGATCGAAGATAGCGATTACATAAATGAGATCCTCCATCAATTTAGAATACGTGTACCAAACCGACTGAATATGTTCATTTCAATGAACTGGATCACTGCAGCGTGGTCATTAGTTATGGTTGCCTTAGCCTCTACCCATTTAGATACATAATCCACCGCTAGGAGAATGTAAACATAGCCATAAGAAGATAGAAATAGTCCCATAAAATCCATTCCCATACATCAAAAGTTTCAAAAATTAGAATTGAGTTCAATGGCACCATGTTTCTTTTAGACATGGCCCCAAGCTTTTGGCATCGCTCACAAGACTTGCAAAAATTTTAAGCGTCCTTGAATAATGAAGGCCAATAAAATCCACTTTGAAAGACTTTAGATGAAGTCTTTTTACCATTGAAGTGTCCTCCACATTCAAGAGTGTGGCAGAATTTCAAAATATTTTGGACATCAGATTTAGGAATGCATCTCCGGATTATTTAATCCGGACAATATTTGAACAGTTCTAAGTCTTCCCAAAATAAATTTTTTATTTTAGCGAAGAATCGGTCTTTCTCGTGCTTAAACTATTGGGATGGAATTTTTCCAACCGTAAGATAGTTGAAAATGTTAGCAAACTAAGGAGGCAACACATGAGAAATCTGGAATAGTTGGTCATCCAGAAAGGAATCATGAATTAGAGAAAAATTAATACTGTTCTTAATAAGAAACCGAGAGAGATGGTCTGCAATAACATTGTCAGTTCATTTCTTGTCCTTAATCTGAATGTTAAACTCTTGGAATAAGAGTATCCAATGAATGAGTCGAAGTTTGGTCTCTTTCCTTACAAATAGATGCCTTAAGGCGGCATGATCCATTAAGACAATGACCTTAGATCTAAGAAGATATGAATGAAATTTGACCAAGGCATAGACAACTGCTAGCAACTCTTTCTCAGTTGTTGTATAATTCAATTGAGCATCTGAGAGGGTCTTGCTAACATAGTAAATGGCATAAGGAGTTTTATCCATACGCTGGCCCAAAACAGCACCTAATGCATAATTGGATGCATCGCACATGATCTCAAAGGGAAGAGACCAATTAGGTGGTTTTATGATTGGGACGGAAGAAAGTAATGAACGAAGCTTCTTAAAAGCTTCCAAACTTGCTTCATCAAAGCTAAAAGTAGTATCCTTGGCAAGAAGATGGCACAAAGGCCGGGATATCTTGCTGAAGTCTTTGATGAAGCGGTGATAAAAGCCAACATGGCTAAGAAAAGATCGAATTTGTCTCACCAAAAGGGGAGGAGGAAGGCTATGAATTAATTCCACTTTTGTCTTATCGACCTCAATCCCTCTTTTAGAGATAATGTGTCCTAAGACAATCCCTTCTTGTACTATGAAGTGACTCTTTTCCCAACTTAAGATCAGAGTTGTATCCTTACATCTTTGAAGCACAAGAGATAGGTTATGGTAACAAGAGTCAAAAAAAGATCCAAAGACAGAAAAATTGTCTATGAATACTTCAAGAAATTTTTTAACCATATTAGAAAATATGGACATCATGCATCTCTAAAAAGTGGCCAGTGCATTACATAACCCAAAGGGCATGCGACGATAAGCGAAAGTTCAAAAGGACAAGTGAAGGTGGTCTTCTCTTGATCTTGAGAATCTACAGCCACTTGGTTATAGCCAGAATAACCATCAAGAAAATAATAGTAACTTTAGCCAGCTAATCTTTCTAGGATTTGATCAATGAATAGAAGTGGAAAATGATTTTTCCTAGTTGCAGAGTTGAGTTTTCGGTAATCTATGCACACACGCCAACCAGTGGTGGTGCACTGTGGCACAAGTTCTCCCACTGAATTTTCAACAACGGTGAGGCCAGACTTCTTTGGAACAACTTGAGTGGGGCTTACCCACTTCCTATTCGAGATGGGGTAAATGACCCCCGCATCTAATAGCTTGATTACCTCTTTTATGACAACCTCCTTTATGTTAGGATTCAGCCAGCGCTACACTTCTCTGGAAGGTTTGGTGTCCTCTCCAAAAGAATGCGGTGTATACAAATGGAGGGGTCAATTCCTTTTAAATCAGCCACCGACCAACCAATAGCTTCTTTGTGCTCTTGTAGCACCGCTAAAAGGCTATTTTCTTGGTCTTTGGAAAGATCCGATGCAATAATGACCGGAAGAGTTTTATTTACACTAAGAAATACATACTTGAGATTAACCGGGAGTGACTTTAACTCAAGTTGAGGTGGAGATTTCAGCGACGGAATGGGTGCAGTGCTGGAAATTAATGGAAGAGGTTCCTTTGGCACTTTCCAGGAGGGAAAGTCCGAGATTTCATCAGCATCGAGCAAAGAGTTGACTTCACGAATGGGTTGATGAATATCGTAATTTTTGAAGTCAAAATGAGCTAAGCAAGTTTCAAAAGGATCTTGAGTTAAAATACATAGGAGAGATTCTTCGACCATTTCATTGATGATGTCAAGAAAGAAGCATTCATATTCCCCCAGAGGATGTTAAGAAGCACTAAAGATGTTGAGCTTCACCTTCATATTTCCAAAAGAAATATCCATCACCCCGGTTCGGCAATAATGCAAGCATTAGCCATAGCTAAGAAGGGCCAACCAAGGATTACAGGAATATGTTTTATTGGATTATGGACCAGTTCAGTATCTAGAACAACAAAGTCTACCGGGAAGTAAAAGTTGTCCACCTTGATGAGTACATCCTCAATGATACCATGAGGTTGTTTTACTGATCTATCCGCAAGTTGCAAAACAACCGAAGTTCGTTTTAAGTTCTCCTAAGCCAAGTTGCAAGTATATTAAGTAAGGAATTAAATTTACATTTGATCCTAAGTCAAGGAGATCCTTTTCTATCTCATTATCTCCAATGACACACGAGATTATCGAGGAACCCGGATCCTTAAACTTTAGAGGTGTATTATGTTGAATTATAGCACTTGCTTGCTTAGTTAACCTCACCTTCTTAGGAATATTGCTCTTAGAAATGCATTTTTTAGTACACAAATCTTTAAGAAATTTAGCATAAGGTGAAATTTACTTAATGGCATCAAGGAGAGGAATGTTAATTATTACCTACTTAAAGACTTCAAACATTTCCTGAATTTTATTGCCCTTTTCTTCCTAAAGTGTGTGGACTCTATGAGGCGTTGAGGAAAAGGAACCTTGGGCTCATAAGATGTCTCAACATTTGGGATTAGCGGATTTGAAATTTCTGGACTAACTTTTAGATTTTTGGATAAAAAACTTAAATTCTTGGGAGCAAGGGTTTCAGTTTTTTCATCAACGTTATTGTCCATAATTCTTCCACTCTGAAGTGTGGTGATTGCTTAAACTTGCTCAAGATTTGATCCACTCAGAGGAGTGATTTCATCAATCATATATTGCCCTTTCAGGTTCACCACAGGTTGAGCTGGAAGTTTTCCCGTGTCCCTCTTGTGAAGCTGATTCACAGAATTAGCTAATTATCCCAGTTGGGTTTTAATGTTGGCTATTTATTGAGAATAAGTACAAACCAATTGTACAGTTGATTGCATACCACTAATGGCAGCCATTATCTACTTATTGGAGTTTACTAACTCATTCAATTGGGACTGTTGAGGAAGAACAGGATTTTGATTAGAAGAGCTTGCATTATAGGAATGAGGACGGCAGCTTGAAGAAGTTTGAAATAGCCGGTTCATAGACAGAGAATTAGACTGAGTTGATTGTCCATAGTCTTGAAATAATGAATTTTGTGGGGCTTGTTGCCTCCACGAGAAATTTGGATGATCTCTCCAACCCGGATTGTATGTATTAGAATAAGGATTATTTCCAGGGCGAGAGAACATGGCATTGGCCTATTCTGGCATACCTCCAGAAAATTACTCCGGTGTGGGGCAATCTTCTGCATTATGAAAAGTGCTTGTGCAATGTGCACACATAGCACTGGATGAAGAATTCTGAGAAGATGAGAGATGTGGTGCCACAAGTTGAAAAACTTTGTAGGCTATGGTATCCACTTGAGAAGATTTTTCCCTAAGAGTCCGTGGTTGACAAGGATTCGAAGGTTTCACCACAATAGAAGTAAAATCTATATGAGAACTATGTTGCATAGAATTTTCGCTTATATTCTCAAGTAGAGTCCATGCATCATCTGAATTTTTGGACATGAACATGCCCCCACATGAAGAATCAATTAATTATCTATGTGGTTCTGTTAAACCATCATAGAAGGCTTACACCAATTGCCACTTTCAAATTTGGTGGTGTGGACACTTCCTCAGAAAATTGTTCCCCATCAATTTGGGAAACGCTAAGAATGAATCGACGCATTTGGTTGGTCTTACTCACAGGATAGTACTTTTTAAGGAATTCTTGTTGTAATTGGATCCATGAAGTGATGGAATTTGCAACAAGAGAGTTCAACCAATACTTTGATCTCTCTTTCAAAGAGAATGGGAAGAGACACATATGAAGTGCATCTTGGGGGAAGTCCCCCATCTTGATGGTGGAACAGATTTCCCAGAACTCATCAAGATGTTTGTAAGGGTCCTCATTACCAAACCCATGATAAATTGGAAGCATTTGGATTATGGTAGATTTGATCTCATAATCATGAGCCTCAACATTGGGCATGACAATGTATGATGGTGATGTATATGTAGAAGGTACAAAGTGATCCTTAAGAGTCATTGGGGCTACATTTTCATTTTCAGCTCTAGGATTTTTGACTCTAGGATTTTCAAGATTAGCTTGTTCATCAGTCATATTGTCTACTTCGATTTCAAGTTCTCTTATAGTTTCAGGATCCATAAAGTTCCTTCTTTGTTACCTAAGAGTCCTTTCAAGTAAAGCAATATTAATTGGTTCCTCAAGATGTGGTAGAGACGATGACTTACGATTTACCATCAACTATCAAACACAACAATCACAGCAACCCTTTACCAATACATCCATATATATTAATCCCTTTCTCCTTAATTCAACAATAATGAAAACATATTGAAATGGCCACGACAAGGACCTCTGCTCTAATTAAAATAGAAAATTGCAATAGCCTCGACAAAGACCAAACAATGAATAAACTAGAAACTTCAAAAACTTACCCAAAGTCCTTAAGGCTTCAAAATTTTTAATTAGATCACTTGGAAAGTCTTTAGTCCCTATTAACACAAAAACATCAAAAACATAAAATATATATATATATATATACAATCAAACACAAAGCAATTTTTAAACTTTGATTACAAAACCGTATGCAATCCTCGACAACGGCGCCAAAAGTTGGTGGTCACAATTTGTTACCACTTAAAATTACCACTTGCAATAGCATATATATCAATGTAGAATAGGGATATTGCAAGGGTTTGTTGAACCCCAAGGATTACTAGTTTATAGCAAACAAAATTGTAAAATCACTTCAAGTTTGATTAGAGATATGATGATTTGATTTGTTTGTCACTTAACATGAAAACAGAAAGTAAAATGATTCAATTGATTTGAGAAAATAAAGAGAGAATGCTAGGGAATTAACTTCACCAAAACCTCATAAACATGTTAAGTTGCATTCAACTTGGGGATAAATAACTATATATATAAAATGATGTGTAGAAGTATAAAACAACCACAACATCTTCCAAAAATTCATACATTTCAGGACTAAGCATAACCCATCTTCGGTTGGTATAGCTCATCCACCTAAACTAAGTTGTGGTATGAACCATCTTCCCTAGGCATGGCCTATCAAGGTCCTTCAATTTTTTGTTGAAGCACATGAAATTCGATTATCTATCATAAATTATCTTCAGTTGGTATGGACCATCTACCTAACATAAATTAACCTAAAGGTGTACCATGGTCCATCTTCCTTAAATATAATCTATACAAATTATCAATTAATATGCCAATATAACCATTTCATAAATTCACATTCCCATTATCATTATAGGAATATAAAGTGTATAATTATGCCAATATGAATTCTAAGACAAGATATACATATCAATATAATTATCTATGCAAATGAAAATCACATACATTAATTCAATGTAAAGAGACATCAATTCAATGTAAATAATTTCTAATTTATGAAATCAAATATACACAAGATAAATCCCCAAATTGAAAAGACAATTACAAAATTTTTACTTGGTCTAGGTTACATCAACTCCCAAGGAAAGGAGTTAGCCTCTCATGGACATGGCTGCAGCTTCAAGGATTGAAGAAGAAGAAGATTTCCTCTACAGCCCCATTATTGTAAAACTTAGCATAAAACCCTAGAAAACTCCTCTGTCTGCAATATATTTTTCAAAACAAAATAATGATCATTGATACAAGCCTTTTTCCCCCGCTTAAACTCAAAATAGGCTACCTAACAACCCTAACCCGTTGAAATTCAAAAATCCTAGAAAAGAGGAACAAACTTTGACAAAATCAAAGTTGGGCTGCGTACGTTGGCGTTCGGACGCGAGGGTTAAGTAATTGGTGTCCGGATGCCATATCCTATGTCCGGACGCGAAGGCTAAGTGAATGGTCCCAAATGCAAGTTGTTTTGCATTTCTTTAGCTTAGACCATTGAATCCTTCTTCAACCTAATGTGTTGCTGAGAGTTTCTATAGGTACATTGGAACCTCTTTTCTTAACTAGCCCTATATGTTGACACCTGGAGTGCATTTGACCTTCAAAAGCTCTTAAAGTATGTGTTTTATTTCTTTTTTGAGAGTACACTTGAAAATAGACAAAAACATAAAAATAAAGGTAATTTATATACAAATACCAAATAATGGACTTAACTAATGCAATTAAAGGCGCTTGAATATACAATATTCGGCACTTATCAGTATCGTTTATCGGTTCTCCGATTGGGTTGTAGTAGAAAGAACTTGTTTGTGGGTCTGACCCACTATTTATTTTTTAGGTCCACATCAGTTCCAAACTTAGAGTTTGTTCGTGCTGATCAGGGAGCAATCATATTCACTCTTCCGAATTGTCGATGTAGGACATTACCCTAGATTTTATTTATTATTTAGACATTATTATTATTTCAATTTTGGGTTTTATTTAGGGGTCCATGTCTAACAAATTCCCGAGTTGTACGTTGGATGATTTTATTTAAAGTTACTTATGGAGGATCATTATTATAGAAATATTTCTTATAGATTATTATCGTAGGAGTTTATTTATTTATTGTTTAGTTTTCCTTTCAGCAAATATTTTTAAAATTTTAATTATCCTCTTGTATTATGTGTTCGTTTATTAAAAATTGTTTGATATCCCCCGGTTTTTGGGCAAGGACTTGATCAACCCACATTTGGAAACTGGGGGATATCACAAGGGCCAAAAGTAGCCTTGGGTCATGGCCTTGTGAGCTAGCGATCTGTCCCCTATGTGGTTGCCATATACTCCTTCGTGAATCACACGCGGGATTTCTTTGGCCTTAGAGGGGGTAAGACACTTTAAATAGGGACCAGAGAAGGACCTTCGATGCAACTACCCATGGAATATGGCGTATTTTGCCATATTTACCCAAAACTTTTGTCCTCATCTCTCTATTCAGGCAAGGCTCCATCCAAGATAGATAACATTATTAAGTCGATCCATTAAAGTTCATATGGAACCACGCAAACACAATCAAGTTTCAAGTTGGATAACACTTTACGTATGTATGAATGGTTTATCTATTATATCCACTGGTACTACCCTTGTTAATGTCTCTCCTAAGCCAGATGCGTGGCTGGCAAGTTGATCGGTACTGTAATTCTCTTTTCTAGGAATTTGTGTGAATCTAATATGATCCAATCTTTTGGTCTCTTATTCGACGGCCAATCAGTAAGCTTCCATTGTAATGTCTTTGGCATTAGATTCTCCCATAATTTGCTTCACTACTAATTGAGAATCACAAAAAACACACAGCCTTTTTACTTTGAACTCTTTTACTAACCTGAGGCCAACTAGCAATGCTTCACCTTCAGTCTCGTTGTTTATGTCTTCGAATTCCAATTTGGATTGCCTATCGTAGGCTTATGCCTTTAGGGGTTCGGATCTCAATTCCTATTCTCGCCACTATTTGGTTGGTGGCTCCATCGACATAGAGGCTCTAATTAGGTTCTTCTAACTCCTCCTTAATCTCCTCTGCCTCACACTCTAGCAAAAAGTCTACGACTGCTTGTCCTTTGATTGTTATTTGAGGCTCGTAAGAAATCTTGAATGAACCTAATTCTATCGCCCATTTTGTTGCCTTGCCGGAGAGGTTAGGTTTATGCGATATTGCTCTTATTGGATATGACGTTGGGACAATGATAAGGTAGGACTCAAAATAATGCCTTAGTTTTCTCTTAGCATAAATCAGTGCTAGGATAATCTTTTCAGCCTTATAGTATCTTCTCTCGAGCTCAGATATAGTCTTGCTTGTGTAAAAAATGGGATACTGATTCTTTCCGTCCTTTCTGATCAGGGCGACACTAGTTACCGATAGTGACACCTTTAGATAGAGGATGAGACACTCTACTTATTTTGGCACTTAGAGGATTGGAGGTTACTACATGTATTCCTTTAACCTAGAGAGTGCTTGCTGCTGCTCGGTCTCCCAAATATGTTTTTCCCTATTTCTTATTTCATCGAAGAATGGCTTGTATTTGTCTAAAACCTCATAATGAACCTGCTGAGTGTTGTTATCCTTCCCGTGAAGATTTGGACCTCCTTTAGAGTCATGGGCTCTGTGTTGTGCACCAGTGCTTGAGCTTGATCAGGGCTCATTTTAATTCCTCTATTGTTAACAATGTATTCTAAGAACTGCCTTAAGGACACTCCGAAGGAACATTTTGCTGGATTCAACCTTATACTATGCTTTTGAAGGGTATCAAATACTTCTTGGAGGTGGCGGAGGTGGTCCTCTTTGTTTCAAACCTTCACTACCATATCATCTATGTAAGCCTCCACCGTCTTTCCTAGTTGGTCTTTAAAAACCCTGCTAACCAATCGCTAGAAAGTTTCCCCTGCATTCTTCAAACCGAACGACATCACCATGTACCAATATATCCCATCCTTTGTTATGAAAGAGGTTTTCTCCTCATCACTAAGGTGCATTGGGATTTAGTTGTAGCCCAAATAAGCATCTAAGAAGGTCAATCTTTCGTACTTCTTTGGTAGTGGAAAACTGTCCTTTGGGCAAGCTTTGCTTAAGTTGGTGTTTCATTCTTCTTCTGCATGACGACTACATTTGAGAGCCACTAGGGATAGTGCACTTCTCGTATGAATCCTACTTTGAGTAGGCGACTGACTTCCTCTGTTATAATCTTGTTCTTCTCAAGGGCAAACCTTCTTTATCTCTACCGCATAGGTTTAAAGTCTGGATTCACATTCAACTTATGACAATTGACGTCTGGACTGACTCCCAGCATGTCCATGTGGTTCTAGGAAAATACATCTGAATTCTACTTTAATAGTCTTATCAGGTCATTCCTCTCTATTTGTGAATGCAATGAGCCGACCTTAGTGGTCTTCCCACTTTCAAGTTCATCTATCTGTGCATCATCCAATGGTAACTCAGTGAGATCCTCTCCCTCTACCTTGACTTCAACTTCATTTATTGACTTCTTCGGCAGAGGGTCCTGTAATTGCTATTTGGAGCTCTGGGTTTGGGTTGCCCTCTTTCCCTTATCTTTAGGCTTGAGCGTTACCACGTAGTATTCTTTGGTAGCTAGCTGGTCGACATAGATATCAATCATATAGTTCCTGTCCAGGTTTAGACATCTCATGACCTGGTATAAGGTGGATGGGACATCTTAGACACGGTGGATCCATCCTCTCCCCATTAAGAGGTAGTAGGAAGGCTAAATTTCTAAAATAACAAAGTTCTCTTTCAAGTTTCTTTTCACTACACAGACTGGCAGCTCCACCACTCAGATGGGTTTCACTCGTTTTTCATTAAACCCCACTAGAAGATTCCATATGGGCCGTATTTGTTTTGGGTCAACAATCAATTACTTTAATGTCACCTTAGTAATGATGTTAAAACTGCTTCCCGAGAGTACTAGGACCCTCTTGGCCAGGCAATTTGCTACCATCAAACTAATTACCAACAAGTCCTTATATGGAGTCTGAACCCTAAGGAAATTAGGTTTATCAAATCTTATCTAGGCCTTGCTACCTTTACGGTGGACCGAATTGATGTTTCCAAGCCTTCGTATTTTATGAGTCTGTCTAAGCTGTGTTCCGCAGAGTTCTTCTGGTTCATCATTATCTTCTGATTAGCCATGAATTGCATTAATAACTCAGATGAGCTATCCCTCTTGAGGATAAACCCTTGAATTGTTCATTGCTTGCTCGATTGGATGGGATTGCTCTTTGGGTTACACATGGTTAGACAGCTCACCCTTCGCTATCAATGTTTCCACCTGCCTCCTTAAGTTTCTACACTCATTCATCTGATACTCAAAATAACTATGGTGTGTATGGTACTTCGACTTGTCCCTCCGCTCGAGCGGCTGCCGAATCGGTTGTGGCGGTTAGAACTTTTCCTTATTCTCTAAATATAGTCATGCCAGAGTGACTCTGAGTGAGGTAATTGTCTCGTCCTCACGCTGCCTCTTCTCATCCTTCTAAAGGATCATCCATCATTTAGCTATCAGAACCCTAGGGATAGTCATTCTAGCCTTAGACTTGCTTTCCACTATGACCATCGTTGTCTTTCTTGTATTGGCCATTTTGTCCTCTAATTATATGTAGCCATGCACCCTTGAATTGTGTAATGACCCGGTCATTTCCTTCCTTTTCTTTTTACTCAGAATTTTACGGATGAATTTTTTTAGTTGAAATTTCTTGTCTGAGTTCAATTTCTCGTCGCTTAGTGTCGTCTCGAGTGCACAAAAATGGTTTCTGAGTCTCTTTCCTTTGGATTGACAACTTCCTTTAAGGATCGAGTCATTTTCACATTTTTTATTTTTTGACACTATTCACTTTTTGTCTTTTCCCGTTTGTTACTTTGTTGGCACAACCTCGCTTTTTGTGTTTGGTTTTGCTTCCATTTTTTCATGCACTCGTGATATATGATTTCTTATAAATGTGTATTTCTATTTTCTTAGAAAAGCATACTAAGTGTTTACTTTTCTTGTAAAGGGTATGGATGCATAACTTTTTTTTGCAATAGTCTTAACTTATGGGATTTTAGTGTAATTATGTAAAATAATTATTTTTCGTCTTATTTGTAATTTAATTGGAAAGATATTTTCAAAAAGGACCTTTTTGTAATTTTTGAAAAGTGTGGCAAGTGTCACATTCTCATTGGTCCACTTGTTGGCATTTGTGTGGAGACACTTTGATGCCTTGGATGATGACATGTGGAGGGTGGAGATTGAACCACCTGTTGACCTATGATAGGTGCGCCACAATGGATACTTGGATGAGTGACAAGTGTATGCTCCAAATTAAGTCTTGCAATTATTTTTGGGCCACTTTGGGATTATGGTTTTAAAGATGGATTTTTGTGCAATTGACCAAGACTTGTGTGTGTTGACCATGGTGGAAAATCACATAGTGAGTGGAGGATTTCTAATTCCTCCACTCACACTTCATCTCATTGTTTCATTTCCTCCCTCACATAAACCCTAGCCACCATTAGAGGAGCTTGATGTTTAAGCTTTGACCTTGATTTTTGAGGCCCTTCCACTCACCTTTGACCATGAAGCTTGGAACACTTTTTATTCCCCTCATCCTTCTTTACATAAACCTTGAAGGGTTTGCCATTTTGTGTTGATTTGCCTTAGATTCAAGGGAAACAATCCTCTTGTGAGGTAGGGGGTTTTATAGTTTATTTTCCAAGTCATTTTGATTACTTTTGTAATGGAATACAAGTGATATGCATGTTTTAATATTAATTTGAGAAATTAATGATTGTTGTAACTTGCATATAATTCACTTTTGACTTGGTATGTGGCATGGCCTTCACTTGATCCTTGTTATATAATTAATTGGAGCCATTTGAATGAGTTTTCAAATCTAGATATTTAAATGAATTTAATTTGATTTAAATTCTATTTAATTTTACCTTGCTTGTTTTCCATTTTTGACTTGATATATGGCATGGCCATGACTTAGTTCTTGTCATATATTTATTTGGGATCAATTGAATAACTTTGAAAAATTATAGATTTAATTATTTTAAATTAATTAAAATCTACATGATGATGTTTTGCTCATTTTGCTCTTTTGATTTGATATATGCAATAAGCACGCTATGTTGTTTAACATATATTAATTTGATGTTATTTGGGATAGATTTGAAATCTAGAGACTTTCCATGATTAGGTTAAAAATCTCTTAAAATGTAGTATTCTAATTACCTTGTGAGCATGCTACAAACTTGATGTATAATTAGTACTTATGGCCTCTTAAAATAGTAATTGGACTTAACATGATATAGAATATCATTGATTTGCAAAGCTTGTTTAAATGTATCTTATGTAGGTATATAGCCTGTTAGAATATTACAATTATTTACCTTGGAAGCTTGTTACTAAATTGAAGCTTATTTAGTGCTTGTGGCTTAGGATGGTAATATGGCGCAATTGTTGTAAAATATTCTTGCTTTATGTATAAATTGCATATTGAGGACATAACTTATCATATGCGATTTAGACTTGAATTGTAGGACATGAATTGTGTGGATTCAACCTTACTTGTGCAAGGAATATGGTAACTTGCATTCGATTTTATATAAGTTTGAAGCTTATTGATTTTGGAAAACTTGTGAGGACATAAATTATGTGATGGCTAGGGTTTGGCTCTAGTACGGAGACAAGAGTCTTCTAAGTCATAAATGCGCACTAAGCAGTACCTTGTGGGTCGTAATTTCCCGTACATACTTGCTTGGTCTAGCGACCACATGTCCTAGTCTTTCCACTATTTGTTTTCGCATTTAATTTCAAGTTGTTAATCATGGATTACTTGTAGCTTGAAAATTGATGTTTACTTTGGGTATTTGAATCCTATTTAGTATACTTGAACTTGTATACTTGCTCCGTGAGTTTAAATTGGATTTAGTATACTTGTGCCATGTATACTTGTCTTGTGCGTACTTGTTTAGCTTAGTATACTTGTATTTGTATACTTGATTTATGAGTACTCTATAAATATATATATATATATATATATATATATATATATATATATATATATATATATATATATATATCTTATACTTGTGTTTGTATGCTAGATATTTTTTATCCCGTTTAACGTGATTTAGTGTACTTGTGAGCATGTGTACTTGAATGTCGTGTATCATGTTCTAATACGATTTAGTGTACTTGAGCATGTATCCTTGCATGCCATAGTTCATTTCAATTGCATGAGTGCCTTAAGATGATCCCTGAGTCTCACCTTGACATAGACATTAGGTGGCATAATCCTTTTGAACTGTTTCATGTTAGTCTAATAAAATCTGTAAGAAATTGATTCTATGCATGCTCATTCTCTACGAGTAAACTTCTTTACTAACCCCGAAGTTACTGGGCGATTTGTTCAGGTACAAAGACTTGGTTTGCGATGTTCATCATTCTTTGTATGATTGTAGACTTGAAGGTTTTAATTCTTGTAAAGGTTGGCTTGAAATGCCACTTGTAATCTTTTAGGTCAAAATGTGTATATTTGATTTCATTTATGTAATGTGTACATAAGTACACTCTATGCAATGTATTTGACTTGTATGTAATGAGGCCAAGGGCCAAAAATACTTTGTGTGATATGTATGCAAATTTTTAACTTCATTGTTGCTTATGGAAGTTAGGAGATTTCATGCATTGAAGGGTCATATTTTACATACAATATGCCATGAGGCTGTAGGCCATTGTAGTACGTCTACTTTATCATATTACATATGCTTGCATGTTCACTTTGGCACACAATACCCTTATTTGATGAAACAAAAACTTAAGGTTGCATTTTTTTGAGTTTTTACCCTATTCTGTTCCAAGAGCATTTTGGGTATTTTGTAATGTTTTTTTTCATTTTTGCTTATGCAGTTAGGCAGAAAACTCGATTTCGGAGGGGGTTTCTTCTTTGTGTTTTTCCAGAAAATGTCATCTTGGCCCTCAAAAACCTATTTTTTCTGAAAAATCCTTACTACCAGGTTTTTGCTGAATTTTAGTACAAGTGTACTTGGTACTATTCATCGACTTTTTCTTGAAAAGCGTGACGACCGATCCAAAACTTCTAGGGGTCTTGTGGGTGTATTTTAAGATTACATTTTCAATTTAGACAATTTAAAAACCTCCAGAAGCCTCATTTCCTTTTGTTAGGCAGTAGATAGGACTGATTTTTACCCTCTTGACCTAATTTTCTTGTGGGCATTCTGGGCATTTTACAATGCATTTTTTTTTGTTTCCGTCCATATTTTTGAGTAGTAAACTTCATTTTAGGGGGGGTTTATTCTTTAAGTTTTTCCAAAAAAGTCCGTTTAGATGCCCGTTTTTACTCTCAGTTGCAGCAATAGTGGGTCGGCAGCACTGTAGCAGTCGTGACCCTCGTTGGGCCGTCGCGACATTGTTTTTGTTTTTGACCTTTCTCCCACATCCGGACTCCAAATCGAGTAAAAGGTTTTTTGAACTTGACTAATTTTTAGTCGTCTATTCAACGGTGTGCTCGGTTATGCCCGGCTATTTCTGAATAATTACCAGTTTACCCTTTTTGCTTTATATGTCCATTTTTCTTTGTTTTGCCGTTTCTCCTTCGTTCGGACTCCGAATCATGTGATTCTTGAGTCCATCATGATTAGTTTTTCATTGTCTTTCCAGAGGTGTGCTCGGTAGCACCCGAATCTATATTTTTATAAAATAACTATTT
Source organism: Cornus florida (assembly GCF_030987335.1). Classification (NCBI taxonomy): domain Eukaryota; kingdom Viridiplantae; phylum Streptophyta; class Magnoliopsida; order Cornales; family Cornaceae; genus Cornus; species Cornus florida. Next base: position 49,577,530 of record NW_026775574.1, on the reverse strand, counting down.
TACTCCTAGGGGCTTATTTGTCATATTTTCGATCTTTTGCTTCCATGTCAGTTCTCATTGAGTTTCACGACCTCATGGAAGGTCATCAAAGTGTCTTAGAGGCATGTTGTGCCTTGGGAAACCGTTGTTTTATTTTTTGCTTTCGCATCTGGATCTGTTATCGGGTCAATCTTCGATTCATCACAAGACACATTGGCTTGAAAAACCAGGGTCGTCACAGGTGGTATCAGACCGTCAGGGTTTGTAAACCTTAGGACGACGGGTTTTAGGTGCATATCATGCTTGTGTTGCCATACTCTATGTGTTTAGTTGCTTGTTGATACATGTTGAATGTGATCACATGTTTACGTGCTTATGTGGACGTATGTTTAGAAGTTTACTCTAACTGCCTCAGCATGATATATATACTTGTTTACTTTTATACATTGTATATACTTGTAGGTCTTAGCATATTGTATTTGCTTGTTTGTCTGAGTACATCGTATATGCCTGTTTACATTAGCATATTGTACATGCTTGTTTGCCTTTACATACCGTATATGCTTGTCGGCTTTAGTACACTATATATGTTTGACTGTCTTAGTATATTGATTTACACTTGTATGTTTAGCATGATGGTAATGCTTATTTACTTTAGCATATTACATGTGCTTGTTATTCTTAGCATGATTGTATGATGCTACATTGACATGCCTTACGTGACCTTACTACTAATGTGAGTAGATAGACTGTTACTATGTTACGCGTTAACTGTTTATTTTTGTGTCTTGTTTAGGCATCGCCGGTTGTCCCAGCTTGGTTAGTTGAGATTAATGCTAGGGCACTGTCTCTTAGAGTCGTTGTATCCCATAGATACATTCTTGTCTTGTAGAGTTTCCTCCTTGGGTAGGAGAAATTCATTCTATAAGGACCCTGTGTCGGGAACCTTCTTGTCTGTTTTGTTGGTTTGGGTGTTTCACGACCTTGGTCTGACGTTTGATGTGAGTAAGGCTTATGTGAGTATAGAGTCGTAGTCTTTATCTGGTGGAATGAGACATAGGCTAGGGAGGTACTATTTCATTTTCCTTTTCCTTCGTGGCTTCACGACGTGGCCGGGGAGCATCTGGGGTGTCGGTATCGTCACTTGGGGTTTCATGGTGACCTTGATGTGATGATGTCATTGGGGTCTTGTTTCTAGCATCATGGGACGATGAGTCGGATTGACTCGAGTCCTTCCTTGGGGAATGGAAGGTTTATTTTCGTGAGCCTTAATGGCGAGGTCCTCACGTTTCTTCTTCTTAGAGTGATGGTTAGGGATTTGATAGGTATGTTGACCTGGAATTCTTCTTGTCTTGCCTTGGATAGCTCTTACGAGCTTAGGTTGGGGTGTGAGTGTTTCTATATAATTAATTGCATTGGTGTAATTAATTACTCTCCCTTGTCATGGAAGACTCGGGGTTGCGTTTAGGGTTCCGATAGGGTCCTGTGGAGTTATCATTGAACTCATTGGCATCTTGAGTTGAGTTCTCTCGTTGGTGTCTCTTAATGATTAGTGTTGGAACTATCCATTACATCGTTGTTGGTTTTGTGTGATGTTAGAATTCCACCTTGTGTTTAAGCCAGTCTTGAGAAAGACTTGTAGACTCTTTATTTCAGGGACCTTAGTGTTCATTCTATGAGATGATTCATTTCCTCGCGGTGAGAGATTTGACTCATCCGGGTTTTTATGATTCACTTTTGGTGAGTTTGTCCTTTTAAGAGGCATTTCATCCCTTCTTGCTTTTGTTATGGTGGGGTTGTTATTTGCATAGTCATTCCTACCTGTTTATATGCCTTGTTGTTTTGAGCATGCCTTAGAAACATGTTAGGGGATATGACTATTTGATGGTTATGTGCTGGTATAGATAGTGTGTTTTTCATTTACTATATTTGTTTGTCATGCTAGCGTCATAGGTGATGTGTAGTATGTCTCTTATGCTTGACCCCTATGTGATAGGTAGCATATTTGATTGCCCTTGTACACTATGTGTTTAGTTGTAAAGTGCGTGGACTTTTATTTACATTTAGCATACTTGTACCTAGTATGTTTGCACGTCATTATTTCATTTCGCTTTGATTTAGTATACTTGAGCCTGTATACTTATTTACCATGGATTTAGTACTGTTTAGTATACTTGTTTATATATACGTATATGTCTTATGACTAATTGCTTTATTAGTTCATTTCTTTTATCATTCCGTACTGTGCTTGGGGTTGTATGACCTTGGTTGTCAGGATTTTGTGTGTGAGCTTGATCCGATGTCTAGATTCCTAGGCATAGCCTTGTAGTAGGTCAGCTTTAGGATAACGTGGAGGATTTTGGGTGCAGTGTCTTATTGGGGTCATTGTGGCTAGGGCGATGATGATAATGTTTGATTTTGTAAAGTTCGATCCATTGGCTTGAGGGTATAGACTTGTTAGGCTTTGGATTCGTGACTGATGTGGTTAACAACGGTGTTTTGAGACTTAGTGTTGTCAGTTTTTCCAGTATTAAGGATTTAAAGCCTTAAGCGTAGCGGTGCCTATGACATTGTTGTCAGAGTTTTGGGATTGGCCAGGATGGTCCGGCCGGACATCTTTGGACCATATTACAACTTTCACAAAATGCCTGGTTTCCGTGGTGCTTTTGGTAACGATTGTTGACATTGATGTCATTTGTATCAATAGGTTTCACGGGTAAGCTTGTTGGGGGCAGGTGACGAATTAGGGCTTTATACTGTCATGTTACCATACAAGTTATGTGTGGTGAGCGAGTGCTAGTTGCCGTCGATACTACCTTGCATTACCTAGCTAGTAATGTGAGTGTGGATGGGCACTTGACACTGTGGATGCTACCACACCTTGGGTACATTGTGGGCAGGTTCTAGTCGGTATTCGTGCTACCATGTTGCTTCTGGTTGTGTTCCTTGTTTCGATGTGTAGTTGCCTTGATCTCCTTGGGGTGGTTGACATTGGGTTAGTATGTCAATTTGTTAGAGAGGTGTCTCACAGTTTGTGGTTTCGTGTCCTTTCGTTGATCTTAAGACCTTTGGAGTAGTCCTTGGGTACTTTATAATTTATTCCTTGGTGTGACCTTGTGTACGGTGGTCCTTCTTCGGTTCTTCTGGGAATGTTCCTGATTTCGGGGATGAAATCTTCTTAAGAAGGGTAGGTTATAATGACCCGGTCATTTCCTTCCTTTTCTTTTTCCTTAGAATTTTATGGATGAATTTTTTTAGTTGAAATTTCATGTCTGAGTTCAATTTCTCATCGCTTAGTGTCGTCTCGAGTGCTCAGAAATGGTTTCTAAGTCTCTTTCCGTTCGATTGACAACTTCCTTTAAGTACCGAGTCATTTCCATATTTTTCATTTTTTGACCCGTTTGTCACTTTGTTGGAATAACCTCGCTTTTCGTTTTCGGTTTTGCTTCCATTTTTGCATGCACTCATGATATATGATTTCTTAGAAATGTGTATTTCTATTTTCTTAGAAAAGCAAGCTAAGTGCTTACTTTTCCTGTTAAGGGTATGGATGCATTACTTTTTTTGTAATAATCTTAACTTGTGGGGTTTTAGTGTAATTATGTAAAATAATAATTTTTTGTCTTTGGGACCATTTTGTAATTTAATTTGGAAGAAATTTTCAAAAAGGACCATTCCGTAACTTTTGAAAAGTGTGACAAGTGTCATATTCTCATTGGTCCACTTGTTGGCATTTGTGTGGGGACACTTTGATGCCTTGGATGATGACATGTGGAGGGTGGAAATTGAACCACTTGTTGACCTAGGATAGGTGCACTTATTGGCTTGGATGATTGATAAGTGTAGGCTTAGGATTAAGCCCACAATGGATGCTTGGATGAGTGACAAGTGTATGCTCCAAATTAAGTCTTACAATTATTTTTGGGCCACTTTGGGATTATGGTTTTAAAAAGGGATTTTTGTGCAATTGACCAAGACTTGTGTGTGTTGACCATGGTGTAAGATCACATAGTGAGTGGAGGATCACTAATTCCTCCACTCACACTTCATCTCATTGTTTCATTTCCTCCCTCACCAAAAACCCTAGCCACTATTAGAGGAGCATGATGTTTAAGCTTTGACCTTGATTTTTGAGGCCCTTCCACTCACCTTTGACCATAAAGCTTGGAACACTTTTTGTTCCCCTCTTCCTCCTCTACATAACCCTTGAAGGGTTTGCCATTTTGTGTTGATTTGCCTTGGATTCAAGGGGAACAATCCTCTTGTGAGGTAGGGGGTGTTATAGTTTATTTTCTAAGTCATTTTGATTGCTTTTGTAATGGAATACAAGTGATATGCATGTTTTAATGTTAATTTGAGAAATTAATGATTGTTGTAACTTGTATATAATTCACTTTTGACTTGGTATGTGGCATGGCCTTCACTTGATCCTTGTTATATAATTAATTGGAGCCATTTGAATGAGTTTTCAAATCTAGAGATTTAAATAAATTTAATTCGATTTAAATTCTTATTAATTGTACCTTGCTTGTTTTCAATTTTTGACCTGATATATGGCATGGCTATGACTTAGTTCTTGTCATATATTTATTTGGGATCAATTGAACAACTTTGAAAAATTAGATATTTAATTAATTTAAATTAATTAAAATCTACATGATGATGTCTTTCTCATTTTGCTCTTTTGATTTGATATAAGCAATGAGCATGCTATGTTGTTTAACATATATTAATTAGAGATTATTTGGGATAGATTTGAAATCTAGAGACTTTCCATAATTAGGTTGAAAATCTCTAAAAATGTAGTATTCTAATTACCTTGTGAGCATGCTACTAATTTGATGTATAATTAGTACTTGTGGCCTCTTAAAATGGTAATTGGACTTAACATAATATAGAATATCATTGATTTGCAAAGCTTGTTTAACTGCATCTTGTGTAGGTATATAGCTTGTTAGAATATTACAATTATTTACCTTGGAAGCTAGTTACTAAATTGAAGCTTATTTAGTGCTTGTGGCTTAGGATGGTAATGTGGCTCAATTGTTGTAAAATATTATTTCTTTATGTATAAATTGCATATTGAGGACATGACTTATCATATGTTATTTAGACTTGAATTCTAGGACATGAATTGTGTGGATTCAACCTTACTTGTGCATGGAATATGGTAACTTGCATTCGATTTTATATAAGTTTTGAACTTATTGATTTTGGAAAGCTTATGAGGACATAAATTATGTGATGGCTAGGGTTTGGCTCTAGTACGGAGACAAGAGTCTTAAGTCATAAGTGCACACTAAATAGTACCTTGTAGGTCGTAATTTCCCGAACATACTTGCTTGGTCTAGCGACCACATGTCCTAGTCTTTCCACTATTTGTTTTCGCATTTAATTTCAAGTTGTTAATCATGGATTACTTGTAGCTTGAAAATTGATGTTTACTTTGGGTATTTGAATCCTATTTAGTATACTTGAACTTGTATACCTGCTCTGTGAGTTTAAATTGGATTTAGTATACTTATGCCATGTATACTTGTCTTGTGCGTACTTGTTTAGCTTAGTATACTTATGTTTGTATACTTGATTTATGAGTACTCTATATATATATATATATATATATATATATATATATATATATATATATATCTTATACTTGTGTATGTATGCTAGATATTGTTTATCCCATTTAACGTGATTTACTGAACTTGTGAGCATGTGTACTTGAATGTCGTGTATCATGTTTTAATACGGTTTAGTGTACTTGAGCATGTATACTTGCATGCCGTAGTTCATTTCAATTGCATGAGTACCTTAGGATGATCCCTGAGTCTCACCTTGACATAAACGTTGAGTGGCACGATCCTTTTGAACTGTTTCATGTTAATCTAAAAAAATCTGTAAGAAATCGAGTCTAGGCATGCTCATTCTCTACGAGTAAACTTGTTTACTCACCCCGAAGTTACTAGGGGATTTGTTCAGGTACGAAGACTTGGTTCGTGATGTTCATCATTGCTTGGATGATTGTAGACTTGAAGGTTTTAATTCTTGTAAAGGTTAGCTTGAAATGCCACTTGTAGTCTTTTAAGTCAAAATGTGTATATTTGATTTCATTTATGTAATGTGTACATAAGTACACTCTATGCAATGTATTTGACTTATATGTAATGAGGCCAAGGGCCAAAGACACTTTATGTGATATGTATGCAAATTTTTAACTTCATTGTTGCTTATGGAAGTTAGGAGATTTCATGCATTGAAGGGTCATATTTTGCATGGAAGTTAGTACGTCTACTTTATCATATTACATATGCTTGCATGTTCACTTTGGCACACAATACCCTTCTTGATGAAACAAAAACTTAAGGTTGCATTTTTTCAAGTTTTTACCCTATTATGTTCCAGGGGCATTTCAGGTATTTTTAAATGTGTTTTCTTCATTTTTGCCGACGTTGTCAAGTAGAAAACTCAATTTCGGAGGGTGTTTCTTCTTTATGTTTTTCCAGAAAGCGTCATCTTGGCCCTCAAAAACCCATTAGTTTCCAAATAATCCTTGCTGCCAGGTTTTTGCTCAATTTTAGTACAAGTGTACTTGGTACTATTCATTGACTTTTTCTTGAAAAGAGTGACGACTGATCTGAAACTTCTAGGGGTCTTGCGGGTGTATTTTAAGATTGAATTTTCAATTTAGGCAATTTAAAAACATCCGAAAACCCCATTTCCTTTTCTTGGGCAGTAGCTAGGACTGATTTTTACCCTCTTAACCTAATTTTCTGGGGGGCATTCTGGGCATTTTACAATGCATTTTTTTTTGTTTCCGTCCACATTTCCGGGTAAAAAACTTGATTTTTAAGGGGGGATTTCTTCTTTTAGTTTTTCCCAAAAAAGTCCGTTTAGATGCCCATTTTTACTATCAGTTGCAGCAGTAGTGGGTCGGCAGCACTGTAGCAGTCGTGACCCTCGTCGGGCCGCCACGACATTGTTTTTGTTTTTGACCTTTCTCCCACGTCTGGACTCCAAATCGAGTAAACGTTTTTTTGAACTTGAATAATTTTTCGTCATCTATTCAACGGTGTGCTCAGTTATGCCCGGATATGTGATAACCTTGGTTTTTAGGCCAGCGTGTCCTGTGATGAACCGAAGGTTGACCCGATAATAGATCCGAATACAGAAGCGAAAATAAAAAACAAGACTCTAAGAAGTCAAAGTGACCTTCCATGAGGTCGTGGAACTCAATAAGAACTAATACAGGAACGAATGATCAGAAAAAGACCGAATTGGCCCCCAAGGGCAAAATGGTCATTTCTAAAAATATAAAATCGGGTGCTACTAAGCACACCACTAGAAAGACAACAAAAATTTAATCAAATTAGACCCAAGAATAACTTGATTCGGAGTCCGGATGAAGAAGATATGAAACTCCAAAGTTTCATAAAAATCACATTTTTTGGTTTGAAATCAATGCAACAAGGGTACTTCGTAAGGGATAAAAAGGTCTTTTTAGACAAAATTAGATGCAACTACGCATACCGTTAGATAGACCAGGAAAAATTAATGAATCTAGACTCAAGAATTACTTGATTTGGAGTCCGGACGAAAAAGATATGAAACGTCAAAGTTTCATAAAAACCAACTTTTGGGTTTAAAATCAGTGCGGCAAGGGTACTTTACAAGGGGTAAAATGGTCTTTTCAGATATAATTTGATGCAACCGTGTATACTGTTATATAGACTAGCAAAAACTAATAAACTTAGACTCAAAAATCATTTGATTTGGAATCCAGATGATGAAGATATGAAGCCTCAAAGTTTCAAAAAATTAGACTTTCTAGGTTTGGCTTAACCGAACCCCATAGATTCATGGTTGACTCTTCTTATGGTGGGATGTTCATGTCCAAGAATGCGGATGAGGCTTGGACCCTACTAGAGAATTTAAGTGAAAATTCACTTCAACATAATTCTCGTAGGGCTCTAACCTCAACCAATGCAAAGAACACCAACCCTTGTCAACCAAAATCAATAAGGGAGGAATCATCCCAAGTGGATGCCATAGCTCATAAATTCTATCAATTGATGGGCACCACATCTCTCTCCTTCATTATCTCAAAATTTGGCAAGTTTGGTATGCTCATCATGTACTAGTCCATTCCATCTCACGGAAGATTTCCCCACACCTGAGCAATTTTCCAATCCAAATCAAGAGCAAGCTAATGCCATGTTCTCATGATCCGGGAATAATCCTTATTCCAATACCTACAATCCGAGATGGCGAGATCACCCGAATTTCTCATGGAGGCAACAAGCCCCACAGAATTCGCAATTCCAAAATACGGGGCATCAAAATCAGCCCCCTCCTTAATTTCAAAATAGGCAATTTCCAGCCTATTCAAGCTACCGTCCTCCGTACAATCCAAATGTCTCCAATCAACCTCCGGTGTACCCAACTGATGAAATTGTGGCTGCAAACAAGCAAATGATGGAATCATTAAACAAGCAAATTATGGATTCCAACAAGCAACTCTTGACATCTTTACAGCCTACTCTTTAAATGGTTCACTCTCAGACTCAATCCATAGCTAAGCTCGAGAATCAAGTGGGCCAAATAGCTAACTCTGTGAACTAATTGCTTCAAAAGGACAAAGGTAAGCTTCCCGCTCAACCATTTGAAAATCCTAGAGGGATGCACGCGATTGATGAAACCCCTCCATCGAGTGGGCCGAGTCATGAGCATGTTCAAGCAATCACCACCCTTAGGAGTGGTAGAGTGGTTGACAACAAGGTTGATGGAGATAAAAATGAAAAAGAACCTCCTTTGAAAAATCCAAATTCAAGCTCTTCCAATCAAATTCCAAGCTCTTCTCATCCAAATAGCATTCACGGAAATCCCACACATGTTAACCCAAATGTGGAAACTACTTATGAGCCAAAAGCTCCGTTTCCTCAACGCCTTCAAGAGTCAACACCTATTGGGAACAAGAATTGTAAAATTCAAGACATGTGGGAAGTTTTCAAGCAAGTGAAGATCAACTTGCCCCTCTTGGATGCTATGAAGCAAATCCCTCCCTATGCAAAATTTCTCAAAGACTTGTGCACTCAAAAGCGCACTTCTAAAAATCATTTGCCAAAGAAAGTGAGGTTAACTAAAAATGTTAGTGCTATCATTCAGCACAGCACTCCTCTAAAGTATAAGGATCCGGGTGCCCCCACAATCTCTTGTGTCATTGGTGACAACAAAATCGAGAGGGCCCTCCTTGACTTGGGAGCTAGTGTGAATTTAATTCCATACTCAGTTTACTTACAACTTGGCTTGGGAGATTTAAAGCCAACTTCCATGGTTTTGTAACTTGCCGATAGATCGGTCAAGTATCCACGAGGCATTCTTGAGGATGTTATCATCCAAGTGGACAAATTCTACTTCCCGGTAGACCTTGTGGTTTTTGACACAAAACCGGTCCACGATCCAAAAAAGCACATTCCCGTTATCCTTGGTAGGCCATTCTTAGCTACGGCTAATGCATCAATTAATTGCCGAACCGGGGTAATGGACATTGCTTTTGGAAACCTGCAAGTCAAGCTCCATATCTTTCATGCAACTCAACATCCTTCCAATGAGGATGATTGTTTCCTTATGGATGTCATTGATGAAATGGTCGAAGAATCTCTCCCCTTCATTCTAAGCAAGGACCCTCTTGAAACTTGCATGTCTCATTTCGACTTCTCAAACTTTGAAATTGATCAATCTATCCAAGAAGTTAATTCTCTGCTTGATGTTGCTGCTATCATGGACATTCCCCCTTGGAAAATTCCAAAAAAGTCGCTTCCTCAGCTCTCCACCACTCCTCCGGTTCCATCTCTGAAATCTCCACCACAACTTGAGCTTAAACCGCTCCCAGCCCATCTCAAGTATGTATTCCTTGGTTCAAATCAAACTCTCCCAGTCATCATTGCATCGGACCTTCTAAAGGACCAAGAAACCAACCTTTTAGCGGTGCTACAAGAGCACAAAGAAGCTATTGGTTGGGCAGTGGCTGACTTGAAAGGAATTGACCCCTCCATTTGTATGCACCGCATTCATATGGAGGAGGACGCAAAGCCTACTAGAGTGGTTCAGCGCCAGTTAAATCCTAACATAAAAGAAGTGATAAAATTGCTAGATGCGGGAATCATCTACCCCATTTCTGATAGCAAGTGGGTAAGCCCTACATAAGTTGTTCCCAAGAAATCTTGTCTCATCGTTGTTGAAAATTTAGCGGGTGAGCTCATGCCGCAACGAACCACCACCGGGTGGTGTGTGTGCATTGACTACCGGAAGCTCAATTCGTCAACTAGGAAAGATCATTTTCCACTCCCATTTATTGATCAAACCCTAGAAAGGCTAGCCGGCCAAAGCTACTATTATTTTCTTGACGGTTATTCTGGCTATAACCAAGTGGCAATCGCCCCCCAAGATCAAGAGAAAACAACATTCACATGTCCCTTTGGAACCTTTGCATATCGTCACATGCCTTTTGGGTTATGCAATGCTCTGGCAACGTTTCAAATGTGCATGATGTCCATATTTTCCAATATGGTTAAAAAATTCTTGGAAGTTTTCATGGACGATTTTTCCGTTTTTGGCTCCTCCTTTGATTCTTGTCTCAATAATTTATCTCTTGTGCTTTAAAGGTGTAAGGAGACAAATCTCATTCTAAGTTGGGAGAAAAGCCACTTCATGGTCCAAGAAGGCATTGTTCTAGGACATGTCATTTCGAAATGGGGAATTGAGGTGGACAAGGCAAAAGTTAAGTTAATCTTTAATCTTCCTCCTTCAAAATTCCGTCTGTCAAATCCGTTCCTTTCTTGGCCATACCAGATTTTATCGTCGCTTCATCAAGGACTTTAGTAAAATTTCTCGGCCCTTGTGTAATCTCTTAGCCAAGGATGTTCCATTCAATTTTGATGAAGCGTGTATGGAAGCTTTCATTAAACTTCGCACTCTCCTCTTATCTGCCCCAATAATGAAACCGCCCAATTGGTCTCTCCCTTTTGAGATCATGTGTGATGCTTCCGACTATGCATTAGGCGCAGTTTTGGGCCAACGTGTGGACAAGCTCCCATACGTCATTTATTATGCTAGTCGCACTCTTTTTGATGCTCAATTAAATTACACCACAACTGAAAAAGAGTTGCTAGCTGTAGTTTATGTCTTGGATAAATTCCGATCCTATCTTCTAGGTTCCAAGGTCATAGTCTTCTCGGATCATGCCGCCCTTTGGCACTTGTTAGCAAAAAAGAGACCAAAACCCGCTTGATTCGATGGATACTCTTACTTCAAGAGTTTGACATTGAAATCCGGGACAAAAAAGGGGCAGACAATGTTGTCGCCGATCATCTCTCTCGCTTACTCATTGAAAAATCTTCAGATTTCGCCGTCGTCCGTAATTCCTTTCCGAATGAACAACTCTTCCAGATTTCTCATACAAATCTTCCACAGTTTGCGGATATTATCAACTACCTTGCGGTAGGTAAAATTCCAACTCATTGGTCCAAACAAGAGAAGGACTGGTTCTTCTCCCAAGTCAAGCATTTCTTTTGGGAAGATCCAGAACTATTCAAGTATTGCCCGGACCAAATCATCCGGCGATGCATTCCTGAAACTGAGACCACAAGCATCCTCAATTTCTGTTATACTCTTGCTTGTGGATGCCATTTCAGTGCCAAAAAGACCACTCACAAAGTTCTTTAAAGCGGATTCTATTGGCCCTCCCTGTTTCGCGATACATACAATTTCTGTAAATCATGTGAAAGATGCCAAAGGCTCGGATCCATGTCCCGAAGAGACATGATGCCTTTCACTCCCATCTTAATAATTGAAATTTTTGATGTGTGGGGAATCGACTTCATGGTACCATTTCCACCTTCTCATGGCTACGAGTACATCCTTGTAGCGGTGGATTATGTCTCCAAATGGGGGAAGCCGCAGCTACCAGAAATAGTGATCATAAAGTAGTGTTCGAGTTCATTCAATCTAACATCTTTAGTCATTTTGGTACGCCCCAAGCAATCATCAGCAACGGCGGATCACATTTCAGAAATCGTTATCTTAAATCCGTCCTTTCTAAGTACTCCATCATTCATAAGGTTGCTACACCCTACCATCCTCAAACGAGTGGTCAAGTGGAAGTATCTAATCGGGAGATTAAGCACATCTTTGAAAAAAAGGTTCGACCGGACCGCAAAGATTGGTCGTTGAGACTAAACGATGCGCTTTGGGCTTACCGGACAGCTTACAAGACGCCCATTGGCATGTCGCCATATCGGCTTGTCTTTGGAAAAGCTTGTCATCTCCCGGTATAATTAGAGCACCGTGCTTTTTTGTCCATAAAAAGGCTCAACTTTGATCTCAAACAGGCCGGCTCTAATCGTGTTTTGCAATTGAATGAACTCGAGGAAATGCATAATGAAGCATATGAAAGTGCCAAAATCTATAAGGCAAAGGCCAAAGCATTCCATGACAAGCACATTGTCAATAAGTCTTTTGCCCCGGGACAAAAAGTTTGGCTCTTCAATTCCCGCTTGAAACTCTTTCCCGGTAAACTCCGGTCAAGGTGGGACGGTCCATACCTCATCAATTCTGTCTTTCCTCATGGAGCGGTTGAGCTTCAAGATCCTACTAATGGATCTCTCTTCAAGGTTAATGGCCAACGCCTTAAGCCTTATGTTGATGGCATAGTCCCTATTCGAACAGTTGAGAGAGTCCTATTGACGGAGCCAATTTATGAGGACTAGTGCGCCATGCTAAGCCTGGTTCGTTTAGCTATCAACATTAAATTTAGCATTCATGAGAAGCAATTCTTCCGAATTCTTAGCTTTCATCTTCTTCATGCCCCGTGACTAGACTTCCCCGGGAAGTGGCGAAGTCGACCAAGAATGTGCATGTTTCCTGAATTGGTTCCTCGGGCATTCTGGCAATTTCATTTGGTTTTATTCATTATATCCAAATCTTCGTTCCACTTCGGGAAATATTTGAAGTCATTGAGCATGTTCTCCGTTTCATTCAGAGCTTTTATTGTCTCTGCTTCTCTTGGCCATAGCTTGTGAATTTATTCGCTCCATGTCGTTTTATGTGGTGATCCAGATCTTCGTCATACCCCAATTTATGTTAAGAGCTCACCTAATTCACTCACAGCCTTGAGAAGTTGTGTTTGATGCCCACGGCATCAATTCAGAAGGCTCCTGCGGGTGCCCACCGCGCCACCGCAGGCACCCGCGAATCAGGCCAGTACACTCAGCACAACTGCGGGGCCCCGCCGAGCCTCCGCAGGCCCCGTGAAACATTGTAGGCACATTCGTCGCACCGCGGGAGCCCTCCATCTAGCCGCGGGCCCCCGCGGATCCCCTCCGCTGGCAATAAAATGGGCTTGAAAGCCCATTTTGGTTCTTATAAACTTTCCCCCCCCCCCTCTACTCTCGCCCTACACCCCTCCAACCCTATAACCATCTGTCTCTCTCTACCAATATTCCTCTTCCCATCTCCACTCTCCATCATCATCATCCAATAGCAAAATCTAATCCTCTTCATCTATTATTCAAGCTTACAAAGCCTTGGTTCCTCCACATTGGGTAAGTCTCCCTTCTTCTTCTTTTACTTCTTTGATTTTATGATCCATGGCAGATGGGATTGATGTGGTGACGGTTGGTGAATTTGTTAGAGTTGTGCATGGTTGCTTTTAGGTACAAAATTTTTAGGTTTTTCAGTCTCTAACCAACATTTTGCTCTCTTCCCAATTATGTTGCACACCAGGTGTTCGCTAAAAGTCCTGAACCAAATTTCTTCATTCCCATGGCTCCTAGGGTTATTTCCAAGCGTGCTAGATCATCCGAAGGCCCTTCTAATGCTCCTCCGCCCCCAAATTAGGCTGAATGGCCAATTGAAACCGAAGGTCGTTTTGACATTACACCTACTTTCGAGAGCAATGTGGAGACCGCATGGTCCGTCCGTGAATTGAGGGCTCGTGGCCTATTCTCTATTTTCAAACCGCGCGCTCATTCGTACTTCCCGCGTGTGGTCCAACTGTTCTATGCCAACATGGTCCACTCATGTAAGGAACCGGACAAAATCAAAACCACCATTGATGACTATGATTATTAATTTGACCTCGATGACCTTACTATGGCTATGGATTGCCCCTTGATTTCGCCAGTGGATGAGGTGGGCCTTCCCCTTTATGTTGAAGGTCCCGATCAGCCTACCTTAGCGGACATTGTGGGAGAAATTTTTCATGGTCAATTCACCGGAAGCAGAACCACAAGCACCAATAAATCTTTCTTACCTTGCCGGCTATGGTTTCTCGATTCGGTCCTGGCCAAGAACGTCCTACCCGTGCCAAGCCATTTCGAGCGAAAGGGGGAATTTTTGAAAACCCTCTACTACGCTGAAAAGGAGTGTTGGTTTTATGTCCCACAACTTGTCTGGGACCAATTGCTTAAAATCTACAAGGAATTAATCTTGGTTCGGTCGCGCACCACCAAAACCTGGGCATTACCACTTCCATACCTTATTACAAGGTTGCTCAAAAATATGGGGTTCTAAGCTCCCCGTGGTGAACAGAAAGAAAAAAATGTGTTGCACTTCACCCTTGGGGTCTGGAAGTCTAGCACAGCTCAACTTCAGATGTCCTGTCAGGCCCTTATTGGTGACGCGCTGGATTGGGGTGCTCCGGGCCCCCCTGTGGCTCCTGCTCCTCCTCCTCCTGATGCCCCCGCTTCTCCAGCTGCCACTTTTGTCCCGCCGCCGGATGTCATGACTCGCGCTGACTATCTCGCCATGAATGCTCGATTTGATGCGTTTGATTTACGCTTTGACACCATTGAGGGCGCAGTCCAGAAGACCCAGGAGAATCAAGAGATTTTGCAGGCTATGCTCCAGTCATTAATTGACCGGGCACCGGGCGCACCTGGTCCTTCTTGCTCCACGCCAATGGAGGATTGATCTCCTGTTTCTCATTTTATTTTCCTTTTTGCAGTAGTACTACTTTTAGACTTCTTTTAGGCCGCATTTGGCATTTCTTTTCCCATTCTTTTAAACTTTTAACTGCATCTCTTTTGTTCATTTGCATGGATTTTAGCTTTAAATTAAATTGCAGTTATAGTTAGTAATTTTTGGATTCATTTGATTCTTGCTCTGTATAGATGCTTTTGACAGGTTTTTGATTTCAAGTTTGGGGGTATGCTCTTGGAATTCACAAAGTGGCTTATTCTTGCACCGCCACTCTATTCTTCCTCAACTTGGTACTATTGTTCTTTGCACTCTCCCGTTTTCTTTCTAATTCTCTTATCCTTTGTCTTCTTACATTGAGGATAATGTGGCATTCAAGTTTGGGGGTGCATGTGCTTTCATTCGTATGATTTTTGCTCATTTTTCTTTTTTTTTTTATCCTCATAAGTTAATGAAATCATGTTGTTGAAAAAATAAGATAATTTTTGAAAATAAGGAAACTTTTGAAATAAACATGTTGATTCGTAGTTGGTTTGTATAAAGACTTCAATTAAATTCTTGTCGGATTTCATACTCTTTTATGCTTCACATTGCACATTTGCACACCAGAAACCTAATCGTGAGGCATGCAACCCAAATTGACTTTGATCAGGACTCAGAGATCTGAATTAATGACCCTAATGAATGGATACCCTTGGCATAAAAAAAAAATTAAAAAAAAAAAAAGAAAAAGAAAAAGAAAAAGAAAAAGCAATCAATGACCAGTCGAAGTTCGTAGCCTTTCTAGCTCGAGTTATTAAGCCCTAGGAGTGTTTCTACACTTAGCACCCTAAAGCCATCTGGTTTGGGAGTTGTTGGCCTAACGCTTGTTACATGGGTTGGTTAGAAAGCTTAAGGGATTTTGGCATTGCACAACCAATTGTATGCTTTCTTTTGTGTTGAACAATAGAGTTCTCAATAAGCAACAAAAGTTGCATTATGAATAAACTATGCCATGGGGACCTCATTTTGAAGGAGATTTAAGGATGTGAAAATGTGTTCTTGGGATTGGAAAAAGAGGGTTAAAGCCGCATATTGGGAATTCGGCCCACCATTATTGAAGTTGGAGTCCATGTTATTCAAGAGATGATAATTGAAGTTTTTATATAGAGCTTAATGATTGATGCATTTATGATTGAACTCATTTTTTTGCCATTTTGATTATTAAGGCTTTATATATGCAAGGTAGTCTGTTTAATAGAACTTCCTCTAATTTTTTTTGTCATTCCATGTTACATTTGAGCTTCATAGATAAATTTCTTGTTTAATGATTGTTGCATGTTGTCATTTTTGCTAAATTCTATTTTTTTTTTGTTTTGCTAAAGGACTATCAAAATGTAAGTTTGGGGGTGTGATAAGCGCCGAATATTGCATATTCAAGCGCCCCTTCTTGAATTAATTAAGTCCATTATTAGAGGATAATGTGAAGTTTTAATTCAATTGTGTATTTTCTTTCGGATTTCAGGTTTTGTGCCCGAGAGTGATCAAAGAAACGGTTTTGACATTATTTGTGTTGAATTGTAAGCGCCGTGTCGGGGAATCAACTTTTTGATTAAGCCTCTTCTATTACCGTTTTTGTGGCAACATGGCTTAGTGTTTCATAAGGGGCGTGTGTTTTCACTCCAGCCCGAAGAAGACTGCAGAAAATTTAGAGTTAAAGTGTAGTTGCAGCCTCCGCGGGAGCCCGCGGAGCTCCCGCGATGCGCCCGCCAACCCCAAACTCTCTGGCCTCTTTTGCGGCACCTTGCACAGTAGCCACAAGAGCCCCCGCGCCCTCCTGCGGGCGCCCACCAAACACTATAGAGACATCCTCGCGAGCCGTAGCTTCCGCGGGCGCCTCCCAACCCTCTACAGGCAGTTCACCTGCCCCTCTTTTTCAGCACTTTTGTTCCCTTATCTTCATTTTATGTGGTAAAGAATGAACCAGAGGGGGAAGGTCAAGATTTTCAGCATGGGGAGTAGGTTTTGAGTGTATATAGGAGGATATCTCATGATAGATGACATATATCTCATCTTGCAAGATTTCTAGAGAAGGAAAGAGAAGGAAAAGATGGAGTTCTGGAAACCACAACAAAGGAGCTCGAAAATGGGGATGGAGACCAAGCTTTTTTCTTCTTCTAAGGCACCTATGGGTAACTAAACCTCCATCTAGGGAGGTGATGAAGCCCCTCCCTTGTAAGTATGTCCTAGTATAGTTCTATTTTGGGGATTACAATGTATAATCTTTGGTCTTTTCATGGTTTAGAGCATTTTGCCTCTTGTAATGGATCTTCATGTATTTAAATGATTAATGTTGAGTCAATTATCTATCGTAGATGGTTTATTCCTTTAATCATATTGCTTGCACTCTCATGGTGACAATGGTAGTGAGATCACGGAATAGTTTTAATGGCATGGAGTTGGAGAACTTTGATAGATCATTACTTAGGTGATGCCTTTGATGGTTTATGCTTATTTCTTACCTTCATGTGCTTCATCATTTTATCTAGGGCTTGATAATCTTTCATTCAAGTAAATGTGGTTAAGCTACACCTTAGTTAGGTAGTCTAAACATGTTCACCTTTGATGGATCATGCTTGCTTGAGATTTAATGTGCATCTTGTTGATTATATGGCAACTATGTGTTGCTATATATTTCTTGACCATCATATATTGTTTTTCCCCCAATTTAGCTCTAATCTAACATGTGTATAGGGATGGAGGCGGATTCACTTCCCTAATCCTCTTTACTCGTATTTTATCTCCTTTAAATTCTTGCAAGCTTTTAATTTATGCACCTTAATTGCATAGCTTAAGTGACAACCAACAAATCCTCTATGAACACCCCGTATCATTCTAAAAAGACTCTAGACACTTAGGTTGCCACAGATTAGTGTAGTCCCAGTGGTTCGACTTACCCGACCAATAGCCCTATTTTACAATGATTCGTGCTATTACGAAAGTTGATTTATTATAGATCGAATTCTCAACCGATCATTATCCTTGGCCGTCCTTTCTTGGCAACCGCTAATGCCAACATCAATTGTAGGACAGGGATAATGAAGATTTCATTTGGCCACATGAAGGTGAAGTTGAATATCTTTAATCCCACACCCAAGTCATTTGACAAATATGAAGGAGAAGTCAATGTTGTAGATGAATGTCATGATCTTCAATGCCAAGGAAATGAGCTTTTGTGTAAAACCAAAACATTCAAAGGATCATCTTCAACCTTGCATTCTAAAAGTCTTGAGGGCATGGAAGCCCAAAGGTTGTAATTGCATAGACAAGGGACCAAAGGCATCTTTTGAGCTTAGTCCAACAAGTTCTTCAAAGAACCATTTGTTGGGCGGAGTTCAAAGCATCCATCGCCCCAACAAGGAGGGGATGCATTATAAGATCTTTGATCCGGGCTAAAAGAGCCCAATGTCTTGCTAGAGATGTTAAAGACTAGCAAAAGCATTCGTAGGGTGTCAAAACCCTATTCCTCCCCCATTTCTATCTTTCATTTCATTTCTTGAGAAGCCTAGATACTTGTTTTTGGTTCATATGCATTTCAAGGAACTTTGGTGAGGATTGCATAAGCTTTCATGTCATTATTGAGCATTCGGCAAAGTTTGATCGATCTCAAACTTGAGTTCAATCAATCGAACTCTTCTCTGCATCCAACACTTAGAAAAAATTTTGACCTGCAGAAACCTGCATCCAAATCACCTCTCTGTCCCATCATTTGAACCAACTCCAAGATCGATCAAGAGACCTTCGATCGATCCAACTTCCAAGTTCGATCGATTTCATAACTCAACACTTAGAAAAAATTTGAACCTGCATCAACCTGCATATTTCAGCTCTCTATCTGATCGTTCGAAACATTCCATAATCGATCTGAAAGTTCTTCGATCGATCCAACTTCTAAGTTCGATCGATCTCATGTTCCAACACTTAGCCAAATTTTTGAACCAAAAACCTGCATATTTTTGCTCTCTATCTGATCGATCGAACTCTTGTTTCGATCGATCACAAATCTTCATTTCATTATTTTAACTTTAGTTTGACTTTTCAATTTTTCAAAAATCCAAAAATATTTTCATTTTTATTTTATTCTATTTTCTCTCTCATTTTATTTTGTTTTAATTTTCAACAAGTTTTCAAAAAAATTAACAAATATTTTAATTTATTTAGTTTTTAATTAATTACATTTAAATTTAAATTTAAAAAAAAAAATCCAAAAATACTTTGAGAAGGTGTTCATCAAAGTTCGATCAATCACAACTCATCTTCGATCGATCGAACTAGTCGGGAAATGCTTTTAAAAACAAATCCAAGGGTCTTGAGATCGATAGTTGATCGGTTGGTCAATTAAACATCAACCTTCGCAATAGCACGAATCATTGTAAAATAGGGCTATTGGTCAGGTAAGTCGAACCACTGGGACTGCGCTAGTCTATGGCAACCTAAGAGTCTAGATTACTTTTAGAATGATGAGGGGGTATATAGAGTTTTGTTGGTTTGTCACTTAGTCACTAGAATTGAAATGTGCTTAAAGAAATAAATGCAAGGAATTTAAGAAGAAGAAGTCTAGAAAAGGAGGTCTAGGGAAGTGAATTCACCACCAATCCTATAAACATACTAAATTTCTATTAACTTGGGAAACAATTTCACTACATGGCAATGATATGTAGTAATACTAGATTGCTACATTATCCTCAAGAAAATCATAGGATCAAGATTTAAGTATAATCCCTCAAAGAGCCACATGCTAGAACTACCTAGATTAGGGTGTAGCCATAACATGCTCACTAAGCTAGGGACCATCAAACCCCTTAATCACTATGGTAATAGCACATGAAGTCAAGATACAAGATTAATCCATCAAAAGGAAGTCTTAAGCTATGGATTAACAAATTTCTCATACAACATGCCTTTAAACCCATTTCACAATTTCATTTCCATTCTCACTATGAAGATGCAAGTTATATAATCATGAGAGGATAAAATCTAAGACAAGATAAGAACTCAACATGATCATTTATAGGCATTGAAATCCATTACAACAAGTGTAAGTGCTCTAAATCATGAAACTACCATGTACATGAATCATTCCCCAAATTAGATGAAATTAAAGCATGCTTACAAGAGAGAGCTTCATCACCTCCCTAGATGGAGGTTTAGTTATCCATGGATACAAAAATGGAAGAAGGAAGCTTGGAAGAATAAGCCATTTTCGAGCTCCCTTCCTTTGGCTTCAAGAACACACCCTCCTTGCTCTCTTCTCTCTCCTCTAATCTTGTAAAATGAAGCTCAATCCTATTGTGTGGCTTCCCTCTCTTATCTTCTAGAGATAAGGCTCTAGAAACCCCCACCAACCAACATCTCCAACCAACCATTAAAGAGGGAAATTAGAATTGAGGAACCCAAGATGCAAGTGGCTGAAAATGGGCCATTTCCGGATGCAATTCTGCCCTAAGTTCGAGCACTCGAAATAAGGGCTCGAGCACTCGAAATTGGAGCAGAATGCTCCATTCTTGCCTTGCTCCGCCCAGACCTACTTCGGTTAAACAGCCATAACTTTGCGCTCCGAACTCCGAATGATGAACCGTTTGAAGATTTAGAAAGCTAATTCAGAGCTCTAAATATTTCATCTTTTGGTGGAGATCCAATTCTCAAGGATGGTTGGTCGAAAATGAAGATCAAGGCAGAATTTCATTGCTGCCAGGCAGTTCTGCACACCTCTGGTAACAAGGCCATAACTCTCTGCTCCGAGCTCCGAATGACAAACCGTTTGAAGATTTAGAAAGCTAATTCAGAGCTCTAAATCTTTCATGTTATGAGGGAAGTCCAGTTCTCGATTTTGGAAGGTCAAAATGGCAAGCAAAGTCCAGGTTCTACTGCTGCCAGAATTCAGCATTGGCACCTTTTGTTGCTCAAGATTCCACAAGGCCTTATTCTTGTTCCATTTTGGCCAATGAACCTGAAAATGCATAAAAACATAGAAATGAAGATAATCTACATAAATTAACATACAACGGACTTTACTAATGCAATTTAGGGCGCTTGAATATATAATATTCGGCGCTTATCACACCCCCAAACTTACATTTTGCTAGTCCCTTAGCAAAACTACGATGAATACTTCAATGAAAAGACAACCATGGGCATGCTACTACAAAAATATCATCCATGGTAAAATGAGATAGATACATAGCTCAAATACAACTTGAAACAGACAAAAACTGGAGATGGGGTCATTGGGAAGACTACCTTGCATATATGAAGCATTGATACAAAAATTGGCTAAATACATTTCCACATACATGCATCAACATCAAAGTCTATATAAATAACTCAATTATCATCTCTTGAAAGGAAATCAACTTTAGCTTCAGTGAAAGTGAATTGGATTCTCAACATGCGGCTTTTACTTTCTTTTCCAATTCCAAAGCACAAGTTTGCAAATCATTAAATTCCCCTTTAAATGAGGTCCCTAAGGCATGATTTTATTTACAAGACAACTTTTGTTGCTTGTTGACAATTTATTGTAACTCATAAGCGAAACATAGAATGGTTGTGCAATGCTGAAGTCCCTTAAGCTTTCTAACCAACCTATGTAGCAAGCGTTAGGCCAACAACTCCCAAACCAGATGGCTTTAGGGTGTTAAGTGTAGAGACACTCCATAGGGCTTAATAGCTCAAGTTGGAAAGGCTACGAACTCCAACGAACCATGTTTATTACCAATTTATTTTTTGAATGACCGTGCAATGTTTAAGTCCCTTAAGCTTTCTAACCAACCCCTGTAGCAAGCGTTAGGCCAACAACTCCCAAACCAGACGGTTTTAGGGTGCTAAGTGTAGAGACACTCCTAGGGCTTAATAACTCGAGTTGGAAAGGCTACGAACGTCAACTGATCATTATTTTCTTTCTTTCTAAGTTTTTTTTTTTTTTTTTTTAGATTCATGCCAAAAGTATTCATCCATTAGGTTCATCAAATCAGATTAACTAGGGCAAGGTCAAGGTCAATCAAGTTGCATGCCTCACAGTTAAGTTTCCAATGTGCATCTGTGCATTGTGAAGCTTAAAAGAGTGTCAAATCCAGCGAGAATTTAATTGAGACATTTATACAGACTAATTTGAATCTACATGATCATTTCAACTTAAATTTTTCTTTAATTTCAAAAATGTCAATTGCTTCTATACACAAGGTATTAAACATATGCTTCATCTCCAACTAGTGTCAAGTTATATTATCATTGCTTAGCAAAAATGCAAAACCAAAAATGCATAAATGCACCCCCAAACTTAAATGTCACATTGTCCTCAATGTGAGAAGACAAGTAAATCAAAATAAGAGCAAAAAAGGGGGGAAAGGAACAATAATACCAAGTGGAGTGACGACGACGTAGATGGTCAGCCATGCGAGTGTGCAAATGCGTCCCCCAAACTTGGACATGAAGACCGATCAAAACACAACTAATGTACACAAGTAAAAATCAAAACATAAATAAAAAGAAAAACAGGACTTATTTATTTATTTATATATATATATATATATATATATATATATATATTGTTATAATATTATTATTATATATATATAGTATTATGTTTTTTTTTTTTTTTTTTTTTTTTTTTTTTTTTTGGAATGAATGGCATGCATGAGTTGGTGGTGAGTGAGAAGGTGAGGTGGGTGAGGGTGGATGCCGAGGGTGAAGGGGATAGAAGCCAAGGTGGGTTGGTTTGGGTTGGGTGGCTGCATGGTTGAGAGTGGGGAGCATGCATGGTTTGCATGCTTGGGTGGGGAGGTGTGGGTTGTTTGGTGGAGAGTGGAGAGGTGGGGATGCCGAGAGGGTGGCATGAGAGAGTGAGGGGCATGCATGCATGGGCTTGCATGCATGCATGCAGGAGGGTTGAGGTTGGTTGGCATGGTTGAGGAATTTCAGCGAACACCTGGCGTGCACCATAAAAAGGAGAAGGTGAAAATGAGTGGGGTTGAGGAGGAAACCCAAAAATTTTTGGCCCTGCAATTGTAAGAACGACTCCCAAACAATCACAAATCTCCATTGCATGCAAGCCCATCCTCCATTGATACCAAAAATGTGAAAGAGAAAAAGAAGGAGAAACTTACCCCACAATGGAGAACCAAAGGCCCTGTGTGCGTGGGATAAATGGTGGGGATGGGTGGGAGGTTGATGATGGTGCTTGGGTTAGAGGAGAGTGGGGAAAAAGGTGGAGGAGGTGAAGGTAGGTTTGCATGGGGTGGTGAGGTTGAGGGTGGTTGGGTTGTGGAGTTGGTGGAGGAGAGGGGTTGGCAGCTGAGGAGAGGAGATGAGGTTGATGCACGGTTGCGAGGTGTGGGGTGGTGGTGCAGGCAAGATGCATGGAAGTTGGGTTGGTGTGGAAAAGATTGGTGCAAGATGCCGAGAGATGGGCATGCTTGATGGGGTGAGAATTTCGAGCACTCAAAATGGGTTCTTCGAGTGCTCGAAGTAGATGCAGTGAGACAGGGAGAGGGAGTGAGTGAGGAAGAAGGTTTGTGTGGTGGATGAGAGAGAATTGGTTTGGTGGTGCAGAGAGGAGATGAGGTTGGTTAGGGTGGGAAGGTTGGTTATGCATGTGGAGGTTGATGCCGAGAGCTGGTAAGGGTTATGGTTTGGTGAGGTGAGTTGTGAGAGATGAGGGATGGTTAGAAGGTGAGTGTGTGCTCGAAGTGAGGGCAGTGGTCGCGGAATGGGTTGAGAAGTTTCATGGAGTTTTCGGGCACTCCAAATGGGAGATAGAGGGCTCGAAAATAAGGCAGTGAGATTGAGAGAGGTTAGTATGGGATGGAGCAAAATTCGAGCACTCCAAAGAGGAAGCTGGAGTGCTCGAGCTTGGGGCAGAGAGAATGGCCAAGATGTGGAGGGATGTCGAGCACTTGAAATGCCAATTCGAGTGCTCGAAATTGGATCAGTAAGCTCGGGAAAATGAAGAGGCTTATGAGATGAAATGCTGAGCACTCGGAATGGGTGCTAGAGCCCTCGAACTAGAGGCAGTGAGCATGCTAGGCGGATGAAATCACTGGGAAGGGTTTTTGAACAATTGCAACATTATGCCAATGGAAAATTTTCCAAGCTTTATACATTGCAACATGATGCAATATGGATGAATTTCTCAAAAATGAAATTTTCAAGCTTGGCATGCATGGGAAGAAATGGAGACTTTGTATTGGAAAATCATTGGAAACTTTGCATGCTATTCCAATCCAATGCATGGATAGATTTTTAGGAAAATTTTGAAAACTTTGCATGCCATTCCATGCATCAAAAATTTTTCATGTCATTCCCATGCATTGAAAAATCATTGCAAGCAGCAGCTTCAATTCAAGCCATGCATGGAAAATTTCTGGAAATTTTTTTTAAATTTTGGTTAACCTCTCTTCTAATGCCTGGATGAAATTAAGAAAATTTTTAAATTGCATACAATCTCTCCAATACATGGATGATTTTGAGAAAATTCTCAAAGTTTGCAAGAATCATGTTAATGCATTAAGATAGAAACTTCCAGGAATGAAAGTGAGAATTGAGATAATCTAAGAGGCCAGTCTAAAATTGTGGAACACAACTAAAAAATATTTCCAGAAAAATTAAACTTTTGGCTTTTCTAAACCGTTTCCCAGAAAATTTCAAGGCACGAGCAATTGAAGACAAGGGAAGCATGGAAATTGGAAGAATTGCTTCCCATGAGTGCTAAATTTAACGTCGATAGCTAGACGCATCGAGATCAAGTTGGTCCTCATCACCCTATACCATGTCTCTCAAGAGATTCAAGCTTCCCTAAATAAGAAAGTTCTTTTGGAAGCGGAAGAAAAAGAGCTTGAAGACAAAAGTTGGAAAGAGGTAATGGAAAGACCTCAATCCACTCTTCATCCTCAATGAAGAACTTTGGATTATGGGGCTTATTTGGATTATAGGAAAATGGAGTAGGTGAGAGTGTACCTAGCAAAGGCTTTTGAAGGGTCATATTGAGCACGGGAATGCTCGACAACTTATCCTTCAAAATTTCAACATCCTCCTCACACTTATCCGGCGGTTCGGGCTCAACAACTTGAGACAACTCAAGTGAGGGAATGGGATGAGATGCAAGCTCCCAAGAAAGAGATACATTTGATGTTGACCAAGGAAGAGAATGAATAGGTGGATGAATATTAAGCAAAGAATTCACCTCCGAAATGGAATTGTCAACATTAAAATCCTCACAATTGAAATGAGCCAAACAAGCTTTTAGAGGATCCTCCATTGAAGGAGGTGTATCAAGCAAAGGATTATTTAGGGGTTGTTCTAGAGTTTTAAAGGATGCAATCTCATCATCTTTTTCCTCATTTTTAAACACAAATTCTTCCATTTTATGAATGGCAACAATTTGATCTTCAACCACTATTTCATCATTTTCATATGTGATGACCACTTAATCATTCTCATGATGAAAGTTACTAGGAGTAATCTCATCATTCATAGAATTTTCTTTTGGATTGGCCATAAATTCAAATGAAAATGTTTCCTCCTCTTCATGATTTTTAGCATTAATCCTTTGTTGAATTTGAGATATTTGGTCATCTATCATTGCACTAACTTGGGACTGGTGATATGGTACCACTTGATTGATAGACTCTACTGTGGATTGCATGCTAGCAAGGGAGGCCAATAGTTGATTGTTGGAGTCCATCATTTGCGTGTGCATAGACTCCATCATTTGTTTGTTAGCAACAATTAGCTCATCCAATGGAGACGGTGGAAAAGGAGAAGAGGGCGGGAAAGAATGATCATTGGGTTGAAAAGGTTGCATATGAGATTGTGGGGTTGAATTTCCTATGTCATGCCACAAGAAGTTTTGTTGGTCTCCCCAACCCGAGTTGTAACCATTGAAGTATGGATCACTACCCGGTTCAAAGAAATTTTCATTTGGTTGCTCTAGATAAAAATCCGAGAATTGTCTTGTTGGAAGACAATCTCTTGTATGATGTGAATTACTAGAGCAAAAAGCACAAAACACATGTGGTGTGTAGAATTGAGTTGGGAGATAATTATTCTCCATCTAAGAGTTAAACATCAACAACACATAACATAATCAACACAACAATTCTTTATCATCAACTCCACATACAATGATATTCCCTTTCTCCTCAATTATCAAGACAAAAATTAAAATGGCCACGACAAGGACCGATGCTTGGAATTGAAAATACACAATTGCAATAGCCTCGACAAGGGCTTGCAATTTATCTACTTCTAAGCTTAACACATGCACGATATTCACAATTCGAAACTAGAAGGTCAAGAGACTTACCCGGGGTCCTCTAGACTTACAATTTGCTAGCATTCCCCACGGCGAGCTTCGAGTTCCTAGAATCTCACTTACAACACAAAAATGGTTAAACCACACAAGAAATATTCACAAAACACAGTATTCACAATCAAACTAAAATTAACCCTAGAACCTTGGTCGCTAAACCGTTTGCAGTCCCCGGCAACGGCGCCAAAAATTGATCGGTTGGTCAATTAAACATCAACCTTCGCAATAGCACGAATCATTGTAAAATAGGGCTATTGGTCGGGTAAGTCGAACCACTGGGACTGCGCTAGTTTATGGCAACCTAAGAGTCTAGATTACTTTTAGAATGATGAGGGGGTATATAGAGTTTTGTTGGTTTGTCACTTAGTCACTAGAATTGAAATGTGCTTAAAGAAATAAATGCAAGGAATTTAAGAAGAAGAAGTCTAGAAAAGGAGGTCTAGGGAAGTGAATTCACCACCAATCCTATAAACATACTAAATTTCTATTAACTTGGGAAACAATTTCACTACATGGCAATGATATGTAGTAATACTAGATTGCTACATTATCCTCAAGAAAATCATAGGATCAAGATTTAAGTATAATCCCTCAAAGAGCCACATGCTAGAACTACCTAGATTAGGGTGTAGCCATAACATGCTCACTAAGCTAGGGACCATCAAACCCCTTAATCACTATGGTAATAGCACATGAAGTCAAGATACAAGATTAATCCATCAAAAGGAAGTCTTAAGCTATGGATTAACAAATTTCTCATACAACATGCCTTTAAACCCATTTCACAATTTCATTTCCATTCTCACTATGAAGATGCAAGTTATATAATCATGAGAGGATAAAATCTAAGACAAGATAAGAACTCAACATGATCATTTATAGGCATTGAAATCCATTACAACAAGTGTAAGTGCTCTAAATCATGAAACTACCATGTACATGAATCATTCCCCAAATTAGATGAAATTAAAGCATGCTTACAAGAGAGAGCTTCATCACCTCCCTAGATGGAGGTTTAGTTATCCATGGATACAAAAATGGAAGAAGGAAGCTTGGAAGAATAAGCCATTTTCGAGCTCCCTTCCTTTGGCTTCAAGAACACACCCTCCTTGCTCTCTTCTCTCTCCTCTAATCTTGTAAAATGAAGCTCAATCCTATTGTGTGGCTTCCCTCTCTTATCTTCTAGAGATAAGGCTCTAGAAACCCCCACCAACCAACATCTCCAACCAACCATTAAAGAGGGAAATTAGAATTGAGGAACCCAAGATGCAAGTGGCTGAAAATGGGCCATTTCCGGATGCAATTTTGCCCTAAGTTCGAGCACTCGAAATAAGGGCTCGAGCACTCGAAATTGGAGCAGAATGCTCCATTCTTGCCTTGCTCCGCCCAGACCTACTTCGGTTAAACAGCCATAACTTTGCGCTCCGAACTCCGAATGATGAACCGTTTGAAGATTTAGAAAGCTAATTCAGAGCTCTAAATATTTCATCTTTTGTTAGAGATCCAATTCTCAAGGATGGTTGGTCGAAAATGAAGATCAAGGCAGAATTTCATTGCTGCCAGGCAGTTCTGCGCACCTCTGGTAACAAGGCCATAACTCTCTGCTCCGAGCTCCGAATGACAAACTGTTTGAAGATTTAGAAAGCTAATTCAGAGCTCTAAATCTTTCATGTTATGAGGGAAGTCCAGTTCTCGATTTTGGAAGGTCAAAATGGCAAGCAAAGTCCAGGTTCTACTGCTGCCAGAATTCAGCATTGGCACCTTTTGTTGCTCAAGATTCCACAAGGCCTTATTCTTGTTCCATTTTGGCCAATGAACCTGAAAATGCATAAAAACATAGAAATGAAGATAATCTACATAAATTAACATACAACGGACTTTACTAATGCAATTTAGGGCGCTTGAATATATAATATTCGGCGCTTATCAATAGTTTGGATCAATCCCACTCACCAAACCCTAGTCTCTCTTCCCTCTTCACTGTGAATCATCTCTCCTAGCTCCGGCAACCCCTCCGGCGAGATCCAAGCATCTCAAATCTCAGTTCATCTCCATCTTCTTCATCTCAGATCTTCTTAGTTCATTCTTCATTCTCTCGCCCTCTTGAGGTAAGATCCGAGACATCCTTTCCTAGATTTGAACTCTCATGCATCAATACTTGTTTCAAATGTCGTAATCATGTTGCTCTCATGTTGAATCTTCCATTCTCAAAGCTTTAGCATCCATGTCTATATATATATGTGTGTGTATATGTGTACATAGATTTTGAAGATTTTGTTAGATTTGGGTGTTTGGGCCACGTTTGGAGTGCATTTGGGCTTAATTTGTGTTGTTGGAAGGCCCACAAACTCATTCGTGTGGGCCCCATGCTTCAAAAGTCACAGATCTGTGACTGTTAGGTTTCATCGTCGCACTGTTCAATCAAACAAACAAATTTTTGATCGATTGAAGATTTACGATCGATCCAACTAATTTTCAATCGATCCAAATTTTGTGATAGATCCAACTCAATCTTCGATCGATCCAACCCAACCTTCGATCGATCCAACTTTTGTGATCAATCAAATTTCTTTTTCTAATCGATCAAATTTCACAGATCTCATATACACACTTCATTCATCTTATCTTATGTTCATGCTACCTTATATATGCCCAATGCCTATGATATTCCACATTAGTTGCATTTCATACTCACATTGTTTAGCATGTTTCATATTCTGCCACCTGCTTAGAATCATATGATATTTTGTTTTGTTTATCTTATTTGACATACATGTTTCTATATTGTACTTTATATTCTATATATGCTAGCACTAACTTTTGAATTTCTATTTGCAGACTATGGCTCGCGTTAAGACGGTAGCACGTCGACACTATCACGGCTCCAGCCGCAGACTTAACGACAGGGCCGGTCTATCTCATGTTCGGGATCCCAGCCCTGAGCATACACAGAGGAGAGTCCGACAGCGGACTGGGGAGACTGCACAGCCCTCTCATACAGAGGAGCCATTACACCCTACTCCACCCAGTCGCCGGCTCATCCAGCATTCACTCCATCACCATCTCCACCGCATAGAGGCGCTGAGCAGCCAGCTCAGCCGGCTCCACCTGTCCAGCCAGCTCATCTATAGCGTGACAGACTCACGCCTCGATATACACACATGACTATCGAGCATGAGTCAGCATTCGACACAGTATTCTTCTCCAGATCAGTGCTGACTCGATCTGCCTATCAGGACATCATTCGGCGGGGCCTCTCAGCTATTCTTGCCCCAGTTACAGAGCCGATCTACCCGCGACTGGTACGATTGTTCTACTAGAACCTCCGACCGTCGTCGCGCACTACAGCCGAGCTCATCACCTCTACCGATGGCTATGAGATCACCATTACAGTGGATACTCTGGCCCGTTCGACTCGCTATCCACATCGGTGCCTGCTCGAGCTACAGGAGACATATCCCAGGTTCCACAGGCCTTCCTACGCTGATATGGGGATTTTTCTCACAGGTCACCATACCGGTGGCGAGACCTTCGCCACCCGGATATTCTTGCCGGATGACTTGTGGTTTACAGATTCGGTGCTCTACTGAAACATATACATGGCGGGACACAAGATTCAAAGGCAGGGCGATTATCTAGCAGCCCTGTACGCCTTCTATACCGGCCACTGGGTGTCTATTCCTATGCTTATCTGGAGCGTGATGAGGAAGCTCTACGATAAGTACATCAGCAAGGAGGCGCCCGGAAGGGCCAAGTCTCTTCCATTTAGCCACCTCATCACCCAGATTCTCATTGACCAACGCTATCCCATCTACCCACAGGAGCACCCCGAGAGAGGTTCCTGTCACTTCCTCAAGAAGGACTGGGACAAGAGCTACAGAGCTATTATCACTCGCTTGCAGGTCCATGCCGTACTGGCGGCTGCAGAGCTGGAGTTAGAGGAGGGGGCGGTAGCACAGGCCCATGCAGAGGCACTGGTAGAAGCAGCAGCAGCACATCCCGTAGCGGATGACGCACCAGTCGATCCAGTTGTTGAGCATTTAGACATTGACTTAGAGTGCCCTACAAACGATGCAAAGTAGGACTCTCCGGCCAGGTCGCCCATAATGAGCAAGAGCAGACTCCGGAGCTTTCTTCTGATTCATCTATGCCTGAGACTCTAGAAATGACCCCTGGCTTTGGAGTACGTCTGCAGACGCTCGAGGATGCTGTTGTTACCATCTGAGCTGACCTCACAGCCCACAGAGCTGATTTTGCTGCCTTCCTCACGGATGTCGCAACCATGTTCAGAGATTTATCCAGAGACATCCGCGAGCTAGACCTGCCCGTCCTACCTCATCTTCCTGAGCTCCTAGCCCTTTCTATCTTATGATCCCTCTCTCCTTTTGATACTTTATTATTGTCACTGTATTATTTTTGCAGCCGGTCTGTCGGCTTTGATATTTCTGTTATACCTGCACTTTCTCTATTTTATATATCTATTTTTGCTATGGATGTCATATGATTGTATTCTCATATCTGTATGTTTGACTCCATCAGGTTCATCATTGTGACCTCAGTGAGAGAGTGCTACCCAATTTCCAGGACCACCCTTATACCTCTTTTATTTCGTTATCTGTTTATCCCATTTACACTTACATGACCACTGTGCATTAATTATCCCATTTTGTTATCTGATAAGTTTATCTAAGTACCAATTTTCAAGACCACACAGTTAATCCCAAGTTTGGGGGGGCAATGCCACCCACTTCGGATACTTCAGTCTCGATCATTCTTGCTTAGTTGCACTGGTATACTCTTTCCTTTGTTCTCTTTGCACATTAAGGACATTGTGCAATTTAAGTTTGGGGGAATGGTGCTCTACAGTGTTAGTCTTAAATTCAAATTTTTAGCGTGACTTGTGTATTTGAGGGATATTTCTATGAGTGGTCCATATCTAGCTATGATTTTGATCTTTTGAGGACTATATTGCTTAAAGTTTAAAAATTGTTTGACTTGAGAGGCCAATACTCCTTGTATGCCTTGTGGAAGCCATTTAGGAGTAAATTTTTTGAAAGATTGATATCTTGCTTGCATTTGTGGTCCACATCATCTTGATTTTGTGATTGTTTTGAGATTCACTCTAGTCTTCTACACTAGCACCGGCACACACTAGCATTCATTTGTGGGGTACATGCTTTGTTGATTATTGAATTGGTTATATCCCAATTGAGCTAGTAGTGTATTAAAAGCTTTCATTCTTAATAAAGGTGGATAACAACCCCTTTTCACTAAGTAGCCGAGATTCTAGCCTCATCAAGCACTGAACTTCTCGCCCCAAAAGGTGGAGGGCCCAAACTCTAGGTTAATAATTGAACTTGTTTATTAAAAAAAAAAAAAAAAAAAAAAAAAAAAAAGTAATAAAAAGTGAGGACTTCTCCCAAATAATGAGAAGTGGGAAATGATTAGATGGTTGTTGTGTTGATTTGTAGCCTAGTTGATTTGAGCTTGCAAGTCCATAGGGGTGTTTGAACACCTAGTGCCCTAAAGCCGTCTGGTTTGGGAGTCATTGACCTAACACTCGACCTCATGAATCGCTAGAAAGCTTAATAGATCAACACATTGCACTATACTTCCATCTTTGATCCTCAATAATAATAATAATAATAATAATAATAATATATTGAATGAGTGAAAACAATAAGCGCACCTAGATGAATAAAGCTTTAATAAAAGGTCCACTTTTTGTCTTGATGATCGGTACTAGATTTGTGTGCTAGTTTGAGGGTAAGGATCTGATTAATTCTTTAGTTGGCTAAGATAGCAACATATTTGATGCCGGTCCACTCAAAAGGATTCTAGAGTTGTTTTGATTTGCATGATCATTTTCTTGATATGTGGAGGACCATACTTACTTGCTTGATGTTGAAATTTTGGAAGATTACTTAGAAAGGGTTGAAAAATTGCATACTTGAGGTAGTTTTCTCCAAATGCTTATTTGTAATATTGGTACCTCTTTTGAAAGAATGAGCTTAATGTTCATGGGTACCATTTCTGGAAACCCTCACGAGACTTCACTCGTCCACTAGGGGTAACCTAGAGGTTTAAAAGGCATGTTGCATATGCTAAATGCAATCGTATTCCCTACGAAAGTGGCGTTATCCATTTATTATTTTCTAGATTCATACTTGTATAGTTGTTTATTTCATTCCTTTTCTTTCTAGTTCATTGCTAGGGACTAGCAATATTTAAGTTTGGGGGTGTGATAAGCACTGAAAAGTGCGTATTTAAACCCTTGAAGCTTAGGCATTCTAGTACCTTTATCTTTCTTGCTTTACCGTTTTAAATTGATTTTGTATTATTTCCATTTTCAGGCACTTATCCCGAAAATAAGCTAACTCAACCAAATAAGAGCTTAATTGAAGCAATTTTAAGATTAATCAAAGGAAATAGCAAAGTGGAGAAAGAAGGAAGCAAATGAAGCCAAAGGTGGCAAGCAGCAAAGTTCAATCGATCCAAGTTCAAGGTTCGATCGATCGAACAATGATCGATCTCAGCACTTCAAGATAGATCCAAGCCTTGACCCAAAAGCATAAAGTTCAAAAAGTTTGATCGATCCAACACCATCCTTCGATCGATCGAACTCTTTTGTCCTTATTCAAATGATTGATCATATCCACAGGTGTAGCACCCACTAACCACTTTTGTCCTTTTCCCATAAATATCTCAGATTTGTCTTTTTCCAAAAAGCTCAGCCAGATGGATCGATCCAGCCTAAGTTTGATCGATCTCATTTACTTTCGATCGATCGAACTTCCTCCAGTGTGAAAAAGTTAAAATTCCATCTCAATGAAAGTTGTCCTTTATCCAATCATTAGGGAATATTGTGTGCACGACCCCAGCTCATTTTGGGTGTCATTTTTACCTACCTATATAAGGATAAGGATTGCTTTTTCAAGGGGAGCCAACATTACTTTCATATCATCTCTTGGAGAGGAAGCTTAGAGGAGAAAGAGGCTAGAGACACCATTGGAGACTCTTCATCAACAAGGAGCAGATTTCAACCATGGAGTTAGCCCTCGAGGGTTGGAGCATCATCACCATGAGTGGCTAGACATCCTCTTGGGGCTAGAGTTAGCCCCAAGCATGCTTTCTATATCTTAATCTTGTGTATTATTGAGGGATTAATGTTGTAATTGATGTTTTGACACTTTGATATATATAGATCTTGTTTATTCAATGATTTATGTGGTTTAATGCTTCCAATTGGTCATTTCATGCTATCCATATGTCTATGTATGCTAGAATAGATGTTCATGTGCTTATCTCTAGATTTTGTGTTATTGATGCATGTCTATGTATATTGATGCTATAGATTTAGAGATTGTCAAAACATTGTGCTTAAAAGAATGCTTTTGTGATTCTCTTGATGGTTTATGCTTATCTCTTGATGGATTATACCTCTCCCCTAGTTTATTTTCATGCTACTAATGTAGATGTAGTGTAGTTGTAGTGTAGTGTTAAATGGGAGGACAATCTATACTTGTTGTTTGATGATCCAAGCTTTTGAATGCAATTAGCATATGTCTCTATCCTTGTGTTATATTTGGATTGTGAGCTTAATAAAAGGATTAATGATTTGTTTTGATTTATTGTGCCTTTCACATGTTGTTTAGAAAATATATGCTTCTTAGCTTAGATATATTGTGTCTTTCACATAATGTTTAGACAATACATGCTTAACTAGTCATCCTTACTTATTGAATCAACCAAATACACATACACCAATATTGCAACCCACTATTTGCCCTCATGAATCACTTATCAATGATATAGAAATGCATTGCTTGGTGGTGATCTCTAAACCCAAAGATCTCTTTCTCTCTCTCTCACTTACTCTTAATTGCACTCTTTTGCTATTACTTAGTTTAATTTAGTTGCTATTTAATCAACCAACCAACCAATTGTTTGATCACTCGACCTACTAGCCCTAATTGTGATTCCAAGACATTGCTCAATCCTTACAGTCCCTTGGGACGGTCCCTACTCACTCTTGCTACGTTAGTAGTAGTGTTGGTAGTAGTTTTTATAAATTTAAACTTGACCCAAAAAGGCTTTTCTTGAACCGCACATTCACTACACATCAATTTAGCGTACAAGGAACTGCCGTCGTCAACCGCTAATGCCAACATCAATTGTAGGAGGGGGATAATGAAGATTTCATTTGGCCACATAAAGATGAAGTTGAATATTTTTAATCCCACACCCAATTCATTTAACAAATATGAATGAGAGGTTAATGTTGTAGATAAATGTCATGATCTTCAATGTCAAGGAAATGAGCTTTTGTGTAAGTCCAAATTTTCCTAAGGATTATCTTCAACCTTACATTCTCAAAGTGTTATTTCAAATTCTTGCTTTGAAAGGGCATGGAAGCCTAAAGGTTATAATTGCAAAGACAAGGGACCAAAGGTTTCTTTTGAGCTTAATCTAATAAGTTCTTCAAAGAACCATTTGTTAGATGGAGTTCAAAGCATTTATCACCCTAACAAGGAGGGGATGCATTATAAGATCTTTGATCTGGGCTAAAAGAGCCAAACATCTTGCTAGAGACCTTAAAGACTAGTAACGACATTTCGTAGGGTGTCAAAACCCTATTCCTCCCCTATTTCTATCTTTCATTTCATTTCTTGCGAAGTCTAGATACTTGTTTTCGGTTTATATGCATTAAAAGGAACTTTGGTGAGGATTGCATGAGCTTTCATGTCATTATTGAGCATTCTGCATAGTTCGATCGATCTCAAACCTGAGTTCGGTCGATCGAACTCCATTCTGCATCCAACACTTAGAAAAAATTTCGACCTGCAGAAACCTGCATCCAAATCACCCCTCTGTCCCATCGTTTGAACTAATTCTTAGATCGATCAGGAGACCTTCGATCGATCTAACTTCAAAGTTTGATCGATCTCATGATTCGACACTTCGAAAAATTTTGAGCCTGTATAAACCTGCATATTTCACCTCTCTGTCTCATCGATCGAAACATTCCAAGATCGATCTGAAGTTCTTCGATCGATCCAACTTCTAAGTTCGATCGATCTTCAAGTTCCAACACTTAGCCAATTTTCTAAGCCAAAAACCTGCATATTTTTGCTCTCTGTCTAATCGATCGAACTCTTGTTTCGATCAATCTCAGTTCTTCATTTCATTATTTTGACTTTGTTTTGACTTTTCGAATTTCAAAAATCCAAAAATATTTTCATTTTTATTTTATTTTGTTTAATTTTCATTTTATTTCATTTTATTTTATAATTCAAAAAGTTTTCAAAAATTCAAAAATATTTTAATTTATTTAGTTTTTAATTATTATTGTTTATTTAATTTATTCAAAAATAAAAAAATATTTTATTCTATTTTATTTTATTTTACAATTTTTAATTTTAATTCCAATTTTTAATTTTAATTTTGCAATTTTCAAAAATTTCAAAAATCCAAAAATACTTTGAAGAAAGTTCATCAAAGTTCGATCGATCTCAGTTAAAGTTCGATCGATCGAACTCTGTAAAGAATGTTTTTAAAATAGACCTGGAGGGTCTCAAGATCGATCATTTAGACCGATCCAACCCTCCAAACCCTTACTCCCCTCATCGCCGCCGCATTTACTCTCATCTTCCTCATTTCCAGCGAGTTCTCCGGCGAGATCTAAGCGTCAATCTTTCTCTCCCTTCTCGAATTCATCTTCACTCGTTCATATCTCCACTTCTCTCATCGATTTGGGTAAGATCCAAGATCTCACTTATGATTTAAGCTTCAATATGATGATTAGATGCTTTATATGTTGCATTCTTGCTTTATACATGATTAAATCTCCATTTTTTAAGCTTCAAAGCATTGAGTTTCCATGTATACATATATGTGTATATGCTTTATATATATATGTATGTGTTTGATCTATTTTGGGAGGATGGGCCATGATTGGGTGATGATTTTTGATGTTTTGTTGTGTTGATGGGCCCACTAACATGTTCGTGTGGGCCCCATGCTTCCAAAGTCACAGATCTGTGACTGTTTACATTCGTCGCACAGTTCGATCGATCGAACTTGTATCTCAGATCGATCTTGAGGGATCGATCGAACTCATATCTCAGATCGATCAAAGTTGTGAGATCGATCTCACTTATTTTCGATCGATCCAACTTTTGTGATCGATCTCACTTCTTTTTGTGATCGATCGAACTTCACAGATCTCACACACACTTCATTCTTCACACCTTATGTTCATGCTATCTTATATATGCCCAATGCCTGTGATATTCCACATTGGATGCATTTCATACTTACATTGTTTAGCATGTTTCATATCCTGCCACTTGCATAGATTCATGTCATATCTGTTTTGTCTATTTTACTTGACATTCATGTTTCTATATTGTGCTTAAAATTTCTTATTCTGGCATTAACTCCCATTGCAAGTTTTTCTTTTTCTTTTTGCAGGCCATGGTTAAGAGGAAGACCATTGCCAATAGGCAACACGGGCCTCACCGACACATTAGACCACGAATAGAGGAGCCAGCAAAGCCCTCTATGCATAGGAGAAGCCAGCACAGGCTACCCCACCTCAGTCACCATCTCATGAGGCTAAGGATGACCATATGCCATTCACCTGTGCGGCTCATCCTGCATTTACACCATCACCATCTCCACCGCATACTGGAGCTGAGCATTCACCTATACCAGCTCAGCTAGCTCAGCCAGCCCAGGAGCGTGATAGGCCCGTGCCTAGATATACGCATATGACGGTCGACCATGAGTCAATGTTCGACACAGCCTTCTTCTCTAGATCGGTGCTGACCCGATCCGCTTACCATGACATCATTCAGAGGAGCCTGGCAGCTATGCTTGCCCCCATCACAGAGCCAGTCTACCCGCGGCTGGTACGGTTGTTCTACCAAAACCTCCGACCATCCCCGCGTACCACAGCAAAGTTGGTCACTTCTGTAGATGGCCATCAGATCACCATCACAGTGGACTCGCTAGCCCGCTCTTGCCACTTCCCACACCGCTGTCCTCCAGAGCTTCAGGACACATATTCAAGGCTATACAGGCCTTCATATGCCGACATGGCAATTTTTCTTATAGGTCACCATGCCGCTGGCGAGACCTTCGCCACCCGGACATTCCTTCCAGACGACTTATGGTTCACTGATTCCGTGCTTTACATGGCCGGGCACAAGATTCAGAGGAGGGGCGATTATTTGACAGCCCTCTACGCCTTCTACACCAGGCACTAGGTATCCATTCCCGCGCTCCTCTGGAGCGTGATGAGAAAGTTATATGACGAGTACATCAGCGAGGAGACGCCCGAACGGGGTAAGTCTCTTCCATTCAGCCACTTCATCACCCAGATTCTTATAAATCAGCGCTACCCTATTCACCCTCGGGAGCACCCCGAAAGAGGTTCATGTCACTTTCTGAAGAAGGACTGGACCAAGAACTACAACGCCATTATTACCAGACTGCAAGACCACGCAGTAGTGGCTGTAGAGGAGCTAGAGGAGTAGGCACAGGCAGTAGCAGAAGCAGCAGCTGTAGATCCCGCAGCGGACGACGCAGTAGTCCATCCAGCTGCCGATCATATAGATATTGACTTAGAGCGCCCTGCAGACAACGCAGAGCAGTACTCTCCAGCTAGGTCGCCCATTCACGAGCAAGAGCAGACTCAGGAGCTTTCTTCTTATTCATCTATTCCTAAGGCTCTAGATCTGACCCCCGGCTTTGGAGTACGCCTGCAGACTCTTAAGGATGTTATTATTGCCATACGAGCTGATCTTACAGCCCACAGAGCTGATTTTGCTGCCTTCCGTACGGATGTCACGACCATGTTCCGAGATCTATCCAGAGATATCCACGGAGCCCGACCTGCCCGTCCTACCTCATCTTCCTGAGCTCCCAGTCCTTTCTATCTTATGATCCCTCTCTCCTTTTGATATTTTATTATTGTCACTATATTATTTTTGCAGCCGGTCTGTCAGCTTTGATATTTTTGTTGTACCTGTACTTTCTCTATTTTATATATCTATTTTTGCTATGGATGTCATATGATTGTATTCTCATATCTGTATGTTTGACTCCATCAGGTGCATCACAATGACTTCAGTGAGAGAGTACTACCCGATTTTCAGGACCACCCTTATACCTCTCTCATTTTTTTATCTGTTTATCCCATTTACACTTGCATGTCCACTGTGCACTAATTATCCCATTTTGTTATCTGATGAGTTTATCCAAGTGCCAATTTTTAGGACCACAGTTCATCCCAAGTTTGGGGGGGCCATGCCACCCACTTCAGATACTTCAATCCCAATCATTCTATGCGTTAGTTGCACTGGTATACTCTTTCCTTTGTTCTCTGGCACATTGAGGACATTGTGCCATTTAAGTTTGGGGGGAATGGTGCTTTGCAGTATTAGTTTTAAATTTCAAGATTTTGAGCATGACTTGTGTAATTAAGGGATATTTCTATGATTGGTCCATATCTAGCTATTTTGATCTTTTGAGGACTATATTGCTTAAAATTTAAAAATTGCTTGACTTGAGAGTCCAATACTCCTTGTACGCCTTATGAATGCCATTTAGGAGTAAATTTTTCGAAAGATTGATTTTGTAATTGTTTTGAGATTCATTTTAGGATTCTACACTACCACAGGCGCACATTAGCATTCATTTGTGGGGTACATGCTTTGTTAATTATTGAATTGGTTATATCCCAATTCGGCTAGTAGTACATTGAAAGCTTTCATTCTTGATAAAGGTGGATAACAACCCCTTTTCACTAAGTAGCCGGGATTCTAGCCTTATCAAGCATTGAATTTCTCACGCCGAAAGGTGGAGGGCCCAAACTCTAGGTTAATAATTGAATAGAAAAAAAAAAAAAAAAAAAAAAAAATCGAGTGAAAAGAATAAGCACACCTAAAACAATAAAGCTTTAATAAAAGATCCACTTTTTGTCTTGATGATCGGTACTAGATTTGTGTGCTAGTTTGAAGATAAGGATGTGATCATTTCTCTAGTTGGCTAAGATAGCAACACATTTGATGCCAGTCCACTCAAAAAGGATTCTAGAGCTGTTTTGATTTACATGATCATTTTCTTGATGTGTGGAGGACCATACTTGTTTGCTTGATGTTGAAATTTTAGGAGATTGCTCGAAAATGTTTGAAAAATTGCATACTTGAGGTAGTTTTCTCCTAATGATTGTTTGCAATATTGGTGCCTCTTTTGAAAGAATGAGCTTAATGTTTGTGGGTACCATTTCTGGAAACCCTCACGAGACTTCACTAATCCACTAGGGGTAACCTAGGGGTTTAAAAGGTTTGTTGCATATGTTAAGTGCAATCGTGTTCCCTATAAAAGTGGCATAATCCATTTATTGTTTTCTAGATTCATACTTGCATAGTTGTTCATTTCATTCCTTTACTTTCTAGTTCATTGCTAGGGATTAGCAATATTTAAGTTTGGAGGTGTGATGAGCGCTAAAAAGTGCGTATTTAAACCCCTTAAGCTTAAGCATTCTAGTACCTTTATCTATCTTACTTTACCATTTTAGATTGATTTCGTATTATTTCCATTTTCAGGCACTTATCCCGAAAATAAGCTAACTCAGCCAAATAAGAGCT
Organism: Cornus florida; assembly: GCF_030987335.1. NCBI lineage: Eukaryota > Viridiplantae > Streptophyta > Magnoliopsida > Cornales > Cornaceae > Cornus > Cornus florida. The sequence continues at coordinate 49,537,576 of NW_026775574.1, read as the reverse complement.
TAATTGAAGCAATTATGGGATTAAACAAATAAAGGAGCAAAGTGGAGAAAGAAGAAAGCAAATGAAGCCAAAGGTGGGAAGCAGCAAAGTTCGATCGATCCAACTCCAAGGTTCGATCTATCGAACACTGATCGATCTTAGCACTTCAAGATAGATCCAAGCCTTGGCCCAAAAGCAAAAAGTCCAAAGTTCGATCAATCCAACACCACTCTTCGATCGATCGAACACTTTTGTCCTTATTCATATGATTGATCCTATCTACAGCTGTACCACCCACTAACCACTTTTGTCATTTTCCTAAAAATATCTCCCAAAATATCTCGGATTTGTCTTTTCCCAAAAAGCTCAACCAGTTGGATTGATCCAGCCTAAGTTCGATGGATCTCAGCCAGTTCAATCGATCCAAGTCCAAAGTTCGATCGATCGAACTTCCTCCAGTGCAAAAAAGTTAAATTTCCATCTCATTGAAAGTTGTCATTTATCCAATCATTAAGGAATATGGTGTGCACGACCCCAGCTCATTTTGGGTGTCATTTGACCTACCTATATAAGGATAAGGATTGCTTTTTACAAAGGAGCCAATATCATTTTCATATTATCTTTTGGGAGAGCAAGCTTAGAGGAGGAGGAGGCTAGAGACACCATTGGAGTTCTTCATCAACAAGGAGCAGATTTCAACCATGGAGTTAGCCCTTGAGGGTTGGAGCAACATCACCATGAGTGGCTAGACATCCTCTTGGGGCTAGAGTTAGCCCTAAGCATGCTTTCTATATCTTAATCTTGTGTATTATTGAGGGATTAGTGTTGTAATTAATGTTTTGACACTTTGATTATATATAGATCTTGTTTATTCAATGATTTATGTGGTTTAATGCTTCCAATTGATCATTTCATTCTATCCATATGTCTATGTATGCTAGAATAGATGTTCATGTGCTTGTCTCTAGATGTTGTATTATTGATGCATGTCTATGTGTATTGATGCTATAGATTTGGAGATTGTCAAAACATAGTGCTTAAAAGAATGCTATTATGATTTTCTTGAAGGTTCATACTTATTCCTTAATGGACTGTGCCTCTCCTCTAGTTTATTTTCATGCTAGTAGTGTAGATGTAGTGTAGTTATAGTGTAGTGTTAAATAGGAAGACAATTCATACTTGTTGTTTGACGATCCAAGCTTTTGAATGCAAGTAGTATATGTCTCTAACCTTGTGTTGTATTTGGATTGTGAGCTTAATAAAAGGATTAATGACTTATTTTGATCTATTGTCCCTTTCGCATGTTGTTTAGACAATATATGCTTCATTGCTTAGATATATTGTACCTTTCACATGATATTTGGACAATACATGCTTAACTAGTCATCCTTGCTTGTTGAATCAACCAAACACACACACACACCAATATTGCAACACACCATTTGCCCTCATTAGTCACTTATCAATGGTATAGAAGTGCATTGCTTGGTGGTAATCTCTAAACCCCAAGATCTTTCTCTCTTACTAACTCTTAGTTGCATTCTTTTGTTATCACTTAGTTTAATTTAGTTGCTCTCTAATCAACTAACCAATCAATTGTTTGATCACTCGACCTACTAGCCCTAATAGCTATTCCACGACATTGTTCGATCCTCACAATCCCTTGGGACAATCGCTACTTGCCCTATCTATATTTTTAGTGAAGGTAGTAATGGCTTCTGTAAATGTAAAACTCTTGGCCCTCTCCTTAATGCACACTCTTAAGCTTATGGTAGGATGATGACCAAGATCGATCGAACATTGGTGAGATCCATTGAATGCTGCAGAGATTGATCATCCTTGGTGGCACCTTTTTGAATAAAGACAAATCTCTAAGATATTTTGGGAAAGAGAAAAGAGTGGTAGGTGGGGTAGTAGGTGTGGATATGATCGAATAATTTTAATCTATCGAAGATAAGTTGGATCGATCGAACATGGTGAAATCTTTTAGATAAGGACAAAGGCTTGGATCCATCTTGAAGTGTCCAGATCGATCACATCCAGATCGATCTAAAAAGTGAAAATATGGAAATGACTCGGTCCTTAAAGAAAGTTGTCAATCCAAAGAAAAAAGTTTCAAAAATCATCCCCGAGCACTCGAGATAACACTAAGTGACGAGAAACCAAACTCAGAAAAGAAAAAATCAACGAAAAAAAAAATATCCATAAAAATCTGAGAAAAGGAAAGGAAAGAAAATGACCGGGTCATTACACCTTGTATACTTGCTTTATATGCATTCAATTTCATTTAGTATACGTGCGCCTTGTATACTTGTTTCGTACACATTTTAATTTAGTTTAGTATACTTGTGCCTTGTATACTTACTTCATATGTACTCCAATATTGTTTAGTATACTTGTAAGTGTATACTTATATATTGTGTATTTTGTCTCAATATTGCTTTGTATACTTGGGCATGTATACTTGTATATTATTTTACATTTCAATCGATTGTGTAGCTTGAGATGATCCCTTAGTTCACCTTGGAACATAGACGTTAGGAGGAATGATCCCTTGTAATGATCTATATTAAACTTGCATGACACTTGAAACTTTAGGGTATATGATGAGCGCTGAATATTACATATTCGAGCCCCTAAATATACATATGTTAAGGCCTGAAGTGATACTTCTATCCATTGTTAGACTGATTTATGTTTATTGTGTGTTTATAGGCACTTTCCCAGAAAAACGATTAAAACCGGGACTTTATGATGAAAAGACTGATATCGAAGGTTACAAAGTCGTTGCCAATCATTCAAAGCACGCAGAGAGCTTAAATGGTGAAGTTTGAAAGAATTCAAATACCAAAGCTCGAGCCTAAGTCCTGAGGCTCCAACCCTACAAGAAAAAGAAGAAAATCAACAAGGCATTAAAGCTTGAGCCCTAGTCAGTGGTGCTCGAGCCTTATCTCAGGGTGCCCGAGCCTTGGCCCTCAAGCTCCCGCATGAGGCATCGGAATTTGAAGAGTTGGTATTAAAGAAAAACCAACCTCCCAAGGCCTCGTGCCAGACCTCAAGGATCGAGCACCATTATTCAAAGCTCGAGCCTTGAGTACCAAAAAATCGAGCTCAAGACCATAAGCTCGAGCCCTATGAAGCTAAGATCGAGCAATGTTACAAGAAGAGAATCCTAAAATATTCTAAATGATTACTTGTTAGTTGTTAGGACTCTTATTTTTAATATATGTTAGCAAGCTAAGAGTTTCTTGTTACTAATTTGTCCAAAGGCATTGTGCTTTAGCTCTGATTTGTTTACTGATTCCTTACTTCTTTCCTATTTTTCCATGGAGAGTCTGAATGATTTAAATTCTAGTTCTTGCAAAAAAAAAAAAAAAAAAAAAAAAAAAAAAAAAAAATTGTTTTCTGTTTTTTTTCTTTCTTTCTTGCATTTTCTATTTCATTTTTTTTATAAATAAAAATAAAAAAATTGTAAGGCTCAGTGGTATCGTGTCATTTTTTATAAGAGACGACTAAGTTACCAAGCCATGGATACTGATGTTAAATTGATAGCTGTATGGTGTGGTAGATGGGAACAAAATTTGCTTAATTGTGACAGTTATATATGTACTTGTTTGTGCAAGTGTTTTAATTATGATTTGACATTACAGCTACCAATTTAACAATTTAAAATCAACGGAAGTAGAATTTTAAAGAATTTACAGATAAGAAAAGGAAAAAATAATAATAAAACCACAATGTCAAAATGGACAGAATTTTAAAAATATCAACTATTCCAATCTGAATTACTCGATTAAAATGTAGCAATGGGAGTAGGAATTTTTAAAGGCTACTTTTCTCTTTGACTTTTAGAATAGTGATATATTTCTTTTCTTTTTTTTTGATTCTTTCAAAAATGTCTTTCAAAATATCAAAACATGATATGTTGAAAATAAATATTAAAGATAGCACTAAGACATAAAACAATTATCGAAAACTCATAAAATAAAATTATTTTTGAGAGACCTATAATAAAACAATTCTCCAAAAATAAATTTTTTTATAACTGAATTTTCAAAAATAGTTTTTATAAAATTGAACAAAACAAAGTTTTTGTATATTTTTCTAATTCTCAAATCTCTGAAAACAAAAAATTATTTCATGATTTATAATAAGCGTATCTATTTTATGTTAAGTAGGGACTTTAAAGACACTTAAATAGTTTTATAATAAATTAATGTCTCGATTGCTAATAAAAAATTTAGTTTACAATCTAAACTAATTTTTATTCACTTTAATTTTAAAACATCAATTTCATATAATCGAATATAAAAGCATAAATTACACTCATACGTATATAGGTTATGTCATATTTCACATAAATCCACATTTTAGTTTTAATTTGCACTCCCATTATAAAAATTTGCCTTGTATTTTACTCACATCACCAAACGTTAATATCTAATGGTGACAGAGCATTTTTACATGTAAAATGACTTTGCTATCCTTTTAGCTGTGTGTTGACTTACAAAAAGACAAATAATTACTTAATTACCCTATATGACCCATTTTAAATTGCAAAAATGCCCATAATTTAACAAACACTTCCATTTGTCTCTTAAACCAATCTCTACCGTGGCCCTTTTCTTTCTAAAACCCATCTCATCTCATCTCACCTCACACCCTACCCCAAACCATCACCCTGTTAAACCCATCTATGAACATACTTTGAACAAACAATTCTATTCCATTTAAGAGATGTTTAACATTCAAAACAAAATCACCCAAATTAATAAAAGTGAGAAATTGAACCACTAACTGCATCTAAAAAAAAAGGACAAATACATAATTATATATAGAGAGGGATTTGAGCAGAGATATATATATATATATATATATACATATGTTTAAGCTCTGTGTGTGTGTATATATATGTGTGTGTGACGGATTTGAAAACAAAGCAAGATTCTAATTTGCTTTCAAAAAACTACAGTAGATAGGTATTCTCAAAATTGTAACCCAACATTTCCTTAGCCAAAAAAAAAAAAAAAAAAACCGCAAGTGTCTCCTTCTCTGCATAAAATAAGATGATTTATGATATAAATGAGGATTGAAAACGGGGGTTATAAGTTGGCATGTAAATGAGTCAATACGTACGTGTTATAGTTAAAAAAATATTTTGAAGTGTAAATGAAAGTTAAAATCAAAATGTCATTTACGTGATATGTGATCTAATCTGAATAGGTGTCAGTGTAATTTACCAATATAGAACTAAGTTATAACTAATACCGTAATACCCTCAAGGATGAGAAAGGATAAAATTTAGATGGTTTCGGGACCATTGGTTCAGACCAATTACCATTAGACAAGCAAGTCAAAAAAAAATGAAAAAAACTAACACATTTTTTGTTCCGCCCATTCACCATTGGACACACAAGTAAAATTCTAAAAAATTTTACACATTTGTGACATAATTATTTAGGTGTTCAATAGTGATTACCTGGCCCATGTAATAACTTTTTGACAAACAAGAGCAACAAAGTTAAAAGAGTATTGCTAGACTTGCTAGGTTTTTTTTTGCAGTCTGATCACTTGTGACTTCCAAATAAAAATTTACACATATGTGATAATTATTTAAGTGTTCAATAGTGATTGCCTGATCCATGTAATAACTTTTCAACAAAGAAGAGTGACAAAGTTGAAAGAGTACTGCTAGACTAGCGCACTGTTTGATTTTTTTGCACTACGTTCACTTGTGATTAACAAAAATTCTTAATTAGTAATAAACAAGTATAGTATCTCTTCTGACACATTAGTCGGACTTTTATCATTTTTCAAGTTGAAAAGGAAACGGTGGGGGAGGAGCATGGTCGGATACAGGTGTATCCATAGGCAGCATTACTTTGCGTGTCCCATTTTTGGTGGTGATTGGTCTTGGTCTATTTTGCCCATCCTAACCCCACTGCAAAAGCCTTTACCGATTCTTGGAAAATGTGCAAAGTTAAAGTGTTTCGGCCAGTACCAGCAGAGTGGTTCAAAAGTGGGAACGCAAAGAATGTGATGGGTCTATTCAAGAAGAAAATGTCAGTGGGAATGCAAGAACACAGACAAGCTTAATTCGTGATTCTTCAGTTGAAGAAGACTTTGACAGGGCATTTGAAATCCAGTCTTTTATGTCAATCTCATGATCATTCTCATCTTCTTTTATGTAATTTCTTAATGTTAACAAAGAATGGTTTAGTCAGATAGATTAATGGAAGCAGTAAGTAGTTTCTCTCTCTCTCTCTCTCTCTCTACAAGAATAAGTCTTAAAACTTCTTTTTCAGGCTTTCCTTTCTTCTTCTCCTTTTTCTCTTGTAAAAAAACATAGTGTTAAAAATAGTAATAATAATTATTAAATAAAAAATTCAAGGGAAATGTTATATGTGAAGACAAGAACCAAAAACTCTTATATATTTTTTTTTAGTTTGAATAACATTAGGGCTATAACCCATTCGAAGAGACTTCCTTTGCTATAAAGTCTGAAAGAATTAAATGTAAATAGTCTATTTCAACATGCTGAGATGTTATTTTCTTATTTTGAACTCGTGATCTTTAAATTACAATTTAAAAAAAAATTATCTAATATGATTGATTTTGGTTAATGAAAGGCAGAGAACATGTGTATTTTTCATACTAAACTAATTAAGAATGGACTTTAATTGCATTAAATATTATAGAAGTGCTAGTGACTAACTATATATAAGAAGTTTTAAAAGTTGATGATTAAAATGGCTTCATTTAAGCTCTAGGAATTCATGTGAGAGGGGACAAATTTATATAGAGGGGTTTTTTCATAATTTCATTTGGGGCAATTTATGAGTATAAAATATATATAAATTTAGAAGTATAAAATACAATAATAAAAAAATCAATGGGGGCGGATAGTACTTTGTTTGAGCGAAGATATAGATTGCTTGAGTTGGTAAATTTTGGGGGCATTGGATTGCGAAAAACGTTCTGACAAATCAATCCATATAGTTCTCGCACTGTCAGCATATAAGATGCTACTTCGAATTTCATCAGAGACTGAGTTCAGAATCCATTTATAGATCTCGTGATGTAGTTTTTCATGAAGGCATTTTTCCATTTCGTCATGTTCCTTCTTCCACGCCGTCCTCCACAGTAACTCCTTTGCCTATTCACGATAATGGGAATTTTGATTTTTCTCCTAATGCCTCTGCACCTAATCATAATGATATTGTTGATAATCTCATTCCTTCTGACCGACCAATATTGATGTGGTTGAACCTGTCCATGTTAATAATAATAATGTACCTACTTCTATAGTAGAACAAGTTCCAGATCATGTTCCTTCGGCTTTGCCGTCAACAGCTAAACAACCTCGCAACCGTCGACCATCTCCTTACTTGGATGATTATCATTGTTCGATTGCCACTCATGGTGACTCGTCTCTTCCTTCAGACTCTTCATTGAAAGTTACTCCATATCCTCTCAATTATTATCTTTCTTTCTCTAATTTTTTTTGTTAGCCATCGTAATTTGCTTTCTATGATTTCATCTACAGATGAGCCCCGTAACTTTTCTCAAGCTGTTAAAATTTCGCAATGGAGAGCAGCTATGGAAAATGAAATCATTGCGCTCGAGAAAAATAACACATGGAACCTTGTTTCCCTTCCATCCCATAAACAACCCATTGGTTGTAAATGGGTTTACAAGATTAAATATCGCTTCGATGGTACCATTGAACACAACAAGGCCTACTTGGTGGCTAAGGGTTTTACCCAAGTTGAAGGCTTGGATTATCATGACACCTTTGCTTCTGTAGCTAAGCATGTCACAGTACGTGCTCTTCTCTCACTTGCTGCTATTAAAGGGTGGTCTCTCCATCATTTGGATGTCCATAATGCTTTTTTGCAAGGTGATTTAGATGAAGAATTCTATATAGCACTTCCACCCGGCTTTGCTCGAAAGGGGGAGACAAGAGTTTGCCACCTAAACAAATCAATTTATGGTTTAAAACAAGTCTCAAGACAATGGTTTGCAAAATTTTGCTCAGCTTTGTTAGATGCAGGTTTCAATCAATCCTGGGCAGACTATTCTTTATTCACTCATACAAGAGGTGTTTCTTTGACATTTGTCTTAGTGTATGTTGATGACATCATTATTTCAGGAAATGATGAGTCAACCATTCAGCGTGTTAAAATTTTTTTACAACACCGATTTTTCATTAAAGATCTTGGCAAGTTGAAATATTACCTTGGCATTGAAGTGGCCAGGTCTAAGAAAGGTATTTTTCTCTCTCAAAGAAAATACATTCTTGACATCCTTAAAGATACTGGTTTAATTGGAGGCTGGGTTTCCTCTTTTCCCATGGAACAACACTTGCGTTTATCGCCCACTGTTGGCACCTTATTTCCTGATCCTACTCCTTACAGACGTCATGTGTGTCGCCTCATTTATTTAACTGTGACACGGCCTGACATCAATTATGCAGTTTATGTTCTGAGCCAATTCATGCACTTGCCTCATAGTGCACATATTGATGCTGCACTTCGATTGGTTCGCTACCTGAAAGGTTCAATTGGTAAAGGAATTTTTTTTATCTTCTTCAAATTCTCTAGACTTGCGAGGTTATTGTAATTCAAATTGGGCTGGTTGTCCAGTCATTCGTTGATGAGGCCCCTTTCTATGTGTTTAGAAAATGGACTTTGTAATGCGAGAGGTCGCTTCACAAGGTCAAAATATGAATGTGGTTTAGGAAGTCTTTCTAGTCAAATTTACATTTATAAAACCACTATTACAACTAATGAGCATAGCGAGTAGGGATCGTCCATAGAGATTATACGTGTTGAAATTTAACTTCGATTCTAATGTACCAAATGATTGCAAAGGATGGATGGTTGGTAGGTTGATTACTTTAGAAAACAATTAATTAAAATGCAGTTAAAATAAACTAAGTTGAGATAGGAATTTAAGAGATGAGAAGTGAGGTCTTGGGGTCCATTGGAATTGCCACCAAGCTCGTTCACCAAACCATGCACTTTCAACTAATTTGGGGAAAAACCTTCTTGTGAACAATGCGACTACCAATTGAAATATTAAGCATGGACCATCAAATTCATGTATGAATTGTCTACCTAACCGACAAATAAATTAGGTGTAGCACAATCCATCAATGCTAAGCATGACCCATCAAACTAGTCACAATTATAGCACACATCAATCTAGAGAATCAAAAAATTTACAATAATAAGCCATGGAATATCAAATCAAGTAAAGATTGTCTACCTATGTGATACCCCCTAATTTCGAAACACGGGTTGATTAAATCCGTGCACAAAATTAAAGGATATCAAAACAATTAAAGTATTTCAATTAAGCACAGAGTACAAAAAGAAATAAAAAGAATAAATAACTCGCTAAAGGAAATTTATTAAATAAAAGTTCCATTAATAATTCCCCAAAATTTACAACTCAGAAATCCTGTAACTTAAGGACCCCTTAACCAAAATCCACTATCTAGAAGTTCATTATTAAATACTAACATTAAATGAAATAATGATAATATCTTACTTTTAAATAAACCGAAAGAATGGATAAGTCTTCCAGCTGCGAATCCTCAACCTTGAGACTTGAACATCTAATAACCTGAAAAACAAATCGCGGGTTAAACCCTACGAGGAAACTCTCTCTACTAGGCCTCTTTTTACCAATTAGCAAATCATTTCTGATCAAAACCAAACATAATAAAGTTTTATCTTTAATATATGATGATACACATATATATAATTAATTGTATATAATACACTAATCATATCCATTAATAAGTTCATTATTTTCAAAACCATTAAACCATAATTAAAACATAATTATACCTAAACCAACCCAAAATCTCCTTTTCTTTTAAAGAGAAACTTTCTTAACCTTAATTCCATCCTAGACAGTTATTTAATCATTTAAACAATAAATTAAAACAAAAGAATATTATATTTAATTCAAAACCCAATAATGATTTATTTATTTAAATCATATATCCAATACCTATGCTTTGACAAATCGATCCTGTCTCCACAACATTATTTTATTAATATTATAAAATAATAACTAACCTGTAAGTACTAAATTATTCTAATATAAGAATATCTAATCCTAATCTAAGTTACTCATTCAATAACCATAGATGACATTTTAATCATCTAACACATAGTAATTTATTTACGCTTTGGTAAATCAACCATGCCATTATAAATATATTTATTTATATATTGCCAACTCAACCATGCCTCCTTAAATATTTTTATTTATACGTTGGCAATTCAATCATGCCTCCATAAGTATATTTATTTATATACTGGCAAATCAACCATGCCATTATAAATATATTTATTTATCATGACGGCCCTAGTTTTTCAAGCCAGTGCGTCCTGTGATGAACCGAAGATTGACCCGATAACGGATCCGGAATGCGGAAGCAAGAAACAAGACAACGGTCTCCCAAGGCACAACACACCTCTAATACACTTTGATGACCTTCCATGAGATCGTAGAACTCAATGAGAACTGACGCGGAAGTAAAAGATCAAAAATATAACAAATAAGCCCCTAGGGGCAAAATAGTCATTTTACATGAAAATGATGTCCCTAGAATGTATATTATTCTTGAGACACATCCATGACTTCCCGTGAAGTCATGGAAGTCAAAAGAAAGTAGTAGAAGCGAATTACAAGAAAACCGAACAAAAATAACCCCAAGGGCAAAATGGTTATTTCTGAAAAATATAAAATCAAGTGCTACCGAGCACACCACTGGGAAGAAAGCGGAAAATTAATTAAGTTAGACTCACGAATCACTTGATTCGGAATCCGGATGGAAGAGAAAACTCAAAACAAAGTTTTGACGTCGCTACGGCCGTGAATAGTAACCTGGGCAAAATGCTAAAATCCGTGTGCCGTTTTGAGGCACTAAACAACGTTTTCTGGAAAAACACAAAGAAGAAACCGCCACAAAATAATTTTTCCAAACTAACCATGTTGAAAGAAAATTTTATTTTTGACGTGAAGTTCCCAAAATACCCTTACAACAGACTTTTTCAAATAGTGCAGATGTGCACAGGAAATCAAATTTGCCGCGGGGTTTTCGGGTCCAAGATGACATTTTCTAGAAAAACATGAATAAAAAAACTCTCCCTAAAATCGAGTTTTCTACCCGACCACATGGAAGGAAACAAAAAAAACACACTGCAAAATCCGTAAAATGCCCCTATATCAAAACTGGACAAGAGGGCAAAAGTTGTTACAGCAACTGTCCTGATCTGAGAGTAGAAACTGGCTATCAAATGAATTTTTCTGGAAAAACACGAAAAAAAAACCTCTCCCAAAATCAAATTTTCTACCCGGTAATATAGGAGAAAATGAAAAAAAACTCACTGTAAAATGCCCAAAATTCCCTTCCATGGTCATGGGTGTTAAAAAGCTGCAAAAATACAAACTAAAAGCTAAACTTTGCAAGGGATTTTCGGTACCAAGATGACATTTTCTGGAAAAATACAAAGAAAAACTCCCCCCCCCCCCCTAAAATCACGTTTTCTAAGTGGCCATATGAAAACTGGAATTCATTTCTCGAAGAAAAACTCCAAAATACCCTAAAATCAGATTATGTGAAAAATGTCAAAAGTAAATCCAAAGGAGGCTCAAATCACCAAAGATAAGATTTTTCTTGAAAACGATCATACACACAAACGTAACTTACCCATTAGGACGTTATACAATGGTCCACGGCTTAAAAATATCGCCGATGCAAAATTCGACCCCCCCCCCAATGGCCAAAAAGGCAAAAATGAACTAGAAATGAATAATTTGAATACTAAAATTAACAAATGATTTCAAATTACCGTTTAACCCTTGGGCACACTTCATGCATATTAAGTAGGTCTTAATGAATGTGCTCGTGCACACTTTGCATTACCCGATTTGGAAATGAACCCTTAAAGGCTCGAATTTTACTATTTTAACTCAAAATGCAAAGTATGAAACTAAAATGCAAAAATGAAAACAAAATGGTGATTGGCCCTTGGCCACACTTTATACATCTTAAATGAATGCTAGATAATAAATTTCATACCCGATGCACACTCCGGTGCAAAAATATCATGCTAAAACCTTAATTTCTCATATATTATCATTAAAAGCCAGATTTCAATATTTATGAATATACATGAATTTCAAATATGGTTTGGCCCTTGGCCTCATCATATACATAAGATGAGAATCAAAAAGTTTGTTTAGGCACACATTACAAGTTTAGAATCAAATATACACATTTAACAAATCAGGCTACAAATGGCTTTTCAAGCCAACCTTTACAAGAATGGAACTTTCAAGTCCACAAATCATCCAAGTATAACGAGAATCTCAACCTTGATTCCTGTACCTGAAAAATGTCCTCACTACATAGGTGAATAACATAAAGCTACTCGTAGGAAATAAACATGCATCGACCTAATGTTTTACAAAGTTATTACATTAACTTATAACAATTCAAAAGGGTCATGCCACCTAACGTCTATGTCAAAAGTGAGACTCAGGCAGCATCCTAAGCTACCTTAAAACATTTCTAGCATAAATCACATCATTCATGCAATTCAAATAACATAGAAGCATGCTATACAAAGCAACAAGATATAGATCTTCAAAGCCATTGACTTGAAATCTACAATGCGAAAACAATTAAAGTAGGTAATGCCACCTAACGTCTATGTTCCAAATGAATCTATAGGATCATTCCTAAGTTACATTTGAACAATATAGCGTAGATGTACTTAACAACATCAAAAACCTACAATGATTCATTAGAAATTATAATGCCTGAATGTACTTAACAACATCAAAACCTACAATGATTCATTAGAAATCATAATGCCTGAATGTACTTATCAACATTAACCAAAACCACAAGTCACAATTAAACATTGGTTACCAATTTGGAATTGAATGCGAAATCAAGTTGTGGAAGACTTGGACATTAAATCTTGGATAAAGCCAAGACTTAAACGGTTATTCCGGGCATTAACCTGCTGGAAATACCACCCTAAGTGCGCACTATAAATGGGGAGAACTCATACCTCCCGCACTAGAGCCAAACTCTAGCCATATCTCTATAACAATGTCCCAGGTGACTCCAAAATAAATAAGTTAACAATTTATATACGAAATATATATAAAGCACGAAACTACATTCTATGCAAAAGTAGGTTGTAACTACACAGCTCATGCTCTAAATCCACAACTACTATAGGATGACAAATGTCGAATCTTGAGAGCGCGATTTGTTACGCGCTATAATAACATCACATGTCGAATCTTTCAGTGTGCGATTCGTTACATGCTATAATAATATAATTTAATATTGAAAACATAAACTGAAGAATCTAATACCAGTTCAAAATCATGATTTAAATATACAATCAATGTCAAACACATGATTAAATCATTAACGCAATAGAAATGAAAATCAATTACATAACCTAATTAATTTCTAAGTTTCAAATCTCAATCAAATGATTCCTAATTAACACATTTTAAATAACATAGCATGGTCATTTCATATATCCATTCAAAAACTTAATTAGGCCATGGAATAATAAGGTAGAATTTAATTAAATCATGATAATTAAATCTCTAACTTCTAAAACAAATCCAAATGGTCCCAAATTAATATATGGTAGTGTACAAGTCATGCTCATTACAAATATCAAGTTAAAAACTTAATTAAGCCAATGGAACCATTATATAGATTTTAATTAATCCTTTTAATTAAAATCTCTAAATTTTCATACTTATCCAAATGCTCTTAAATTAAAGTATGTTATAGAACATGCCAAGATTTAACTTAAAAGCATATCACAAGTTATTTCCATGCAAGGTACTGCTATGAGAAGTAAACTTCACCAAAGAAAATTATTAAATAAAAGATGCAATACTTTATCAAATACTCCAATTTTAATATATGTTAACAAACATACCAAAACCTAATTTACTAGCATGTCATAATTTAATTCTAAGTTGAATATCATTATGTGAATTAAATCTTAAACATAGAAATTAATTAAATAAAATTCTAGATTATGAACAAAAGTACGCATACAAGTTGTATAAGCATCAATAGCATGCAAGACAACAAAAATATAAACCTATAACATCCCCTACCTCAATTTGAGATAAAAATCTCAAATCCCCACCTATCGAAAAGTGCTCTGAATCCGACGATACGTCGGGGTTTTGTCGGGGACAACACGGTGAACAAGAATCCCAAGGAAGCCCCATGAAAATCACAACTTGACTTCAAACCCGAACTCACAAATTGGTCAGAAATGGGTTCTAATAAGGGGAAAAGGTAGAGCACGACAAGGCCTACGATAAACGTTAAGGCGGAAGAATTTTTACAAAGGCATGCAAGTGGAGAAGAAGAAAGAAAGGTGGCAGCCCCTTGGGCTGCCATGGCTGCCAGCCATGAAGTGAAGAAGAAGGCTGAAAAGCTAAATTTTTAAATTAGGGCAACCTATTTATAGAAATCTCAAAAAAGTGCGCCCCACCAAGCCCGAAAAAGTAGAATTTGAGCAGACGCGCTTAAACGGCAAAAATCTGTGAACAAAAAAGAACCGAAATGAGAAAATATGAATAATGGAAGAAACGGCGTCGAAAATTGAGTTCCGAGCAGAGAGATATGCCCCAAACAAGTTCGGCGGCAACCGGGGCCAGAAACCCTGAAACTGGAGTGTAACGACCCGGTCATTTGCCTTCCTTTATTTTTTCTTGAAATTTTACGAATGAATTTTTTTTCGTTTAATTGTCCTTTCTAAACTCTGTTTCTTGTCACTTAGTGTCGTCTTGAGTGCTTGGAAATGATTTCTGAGACTCTTTTTCGTGGATTGACAACTTCCTTTGAGGACCGAGTCATTTCTGCATTTTCACTTTTCGGACACTATGTGCTATTTCGCCTTTTCCCTATTCTGTCTTATCTCCGTTTGTCAGTTTTTGGCATAACCTCACTTTTCATGCTCGGAGTTAGTTTTTGACTTCACGTGTCTTCATCTTCAGTGGTTTCCTCGAAATACGTATCTTTACTTTTGCAAGAAAGTACTCTGGTTGCTCAGGGGTCCACAGGGGCATAGATGCACAATTCTTCAGAATCTTTTTCACTTCTTGGGGTGTTTTTTGTAAATATCTTTTGAAGATATTTTATTTCAGGGGCATCTAAGAAAATATCTTTTAGAAGATATTTTCATTCTGGGGCAGTTTTGTAATTAACCCTTTTTGTAGGGGCCATTGTGCAATTAACGAAAGTTATTGCAAAAATGTCTCGTCTGGAGCCTGGATCCTCGTACGGGATTCATTTTCACTTTTCGTTGACTCGTAAATTCATAGAATTTTCTTCTGGTCATTTTTCTCCAGTTCCAGAGTTTTTGGACCCGGTTGCCGCCGAACTTGTTCGGGGCATAACTTTCTAGTCGGGACTCAGTTTTTGATGCCGTTTCTTCCGTTATTCATATTTTATGATTTTAAATCTTTTTTATTACAGAGTTTTGCCATTTGAGCGCGTTTGCTTAAAATCCACTTTTCTAGACCCGGCGGGGCACTTTTTGAGACTTACTATAAATATGGGACTTAAGAGCAAAAAAATCAAATTTCTTCCTCTCCTATGGCTGGCCAAGCTCCCTACCATGGTTTCCACAGTCTCTCTCCTCCTTTGATCCACTTTTCTTTGATGAAAAGTCTTCGGCCTTAACATTTGTTATTCGCCTCGTCGTGCTCTACCATTACCCCTTATTAGAAACCATTTCTGACCAAATTTCGAGTTCGGGATTGAGGTCAAGTTTGGATTTTCATGGGGCTTCTTGGGAATTCATATAGATCGTGTTGTCCCCGACAAAACCTAGGAGTTTTGTCGGATTCGGAGCCGTTTCAATTCGGTGGGGATTTGGGATTTTCATCTTAAATTGAGGTAGGGGGTGTTCTAGGTTGCTTTCTTGTTATATAGTATGCTTGTGATACTTATGCTACTTGTTTACATGATTGGATATTAAATCTAGAGATTTTAATTGTTTATTTTCTAGCATGTGATTTGATTTTCCCGATTGCCTATAGCCTTGTTTAAACATGTGACATGATAGAATATTACCCCTTGGTATGTTGATTAACATATATTAAATTGAGAGAAATTGGACAAGTAACGAAGATTTTATTTAATATTTTACTAGAATAAAATATTAAATCATGTGGCCTTAACTAGCTTTAAATTAATATATGTTAGCATATTATATTAAGCCTTAGCATGCTCTTCAACATAGTTGAATTTGAAAGTAATTGGAGGTGTTTTGAAAATTAATAATTATTAATTAATTTGCCCCGAGTGCACTATTCACTCTATTTAAATTCCGACTTGATATTCTTGACTTATATGCCATATAGCTTCACATATATTTGATTTAGAATATTCGGTTAGGTTTTCAAACCTTTCATTTAATTAAATTCCTTGTTTAAGATTTGTCCTTTGATTTGACCTTTTGTTCGGTCATTATTCTGTTCTCTCTGGTATGTTCCTAATTCCGGGAACGAAATTCCTTTAAGGAGGGTAGGTTGTAATAACCCGGTCATTTGCCTTCTTTTCCTTTTTCCTAAAATTTTACGAATGAATTTTTTTCGTTTAATTGTCCTTTCTAAACTCTGTTTCTTGTCACTTAGTGTTGTCTCGAGTGCTTGGAAATGATTTCTGAGACTCTTTTCCGTGAATTGACAACTTCCTTTGAGGACCGAGTCATTTCTGCATTTTCACTTTTCGGACACTATACGCTATTTTGTCTTTTCCCTATTCTGTCTTATCTCCGTTTGTCAGTTTTTGGCATAACCTCACTTTTCATGCTCGGAGTTAGTTTTTGACTTCACGTGTCTTCATCTTCAGTGGTTTTCTCAAAATACGTCTCTTTATTTTTGCAAGAAAGTACTCTGGTTGCTCCCGGTGTCCATAGGGGCATAGATACACAATTCTTCAGAATCTTTTTCATTTCTTAGGGTGTTTTTCGTAAATATATTTTGAAGATATTTTATTTCAGTGGCATCTAAGAAAATATCTTTTGGAAGATATTTTCATTCTGGGGCAGTTTCGCAGTTAACCCTTTTTGTAGGGGCCATTGTGCAATTAACGAAACTTATTGCAAAAATGTCTCGTCTAGAGCCTGGATCCTCATACGGGATTCTTTTTCACTTTTCGTTGACTCGTAAATTCATAGAATTTCCTTCTGGTCATTTTTCTCCAGTTTCAGAGTTTCTGGACCCAGTTGCCGCTGAACTTGTTCGGGGCATAACTTTCTATTCGAGACTCATTTTTTGACGTTGTCTCTTTCGTTGTTCGTATTTTCTCATTTTGAATCTTTTTTGTTCACAGAGTTTTACCATTTGAGCGCGTTTGCTCAAAATTCACTTTTCCGGACCCGGCAAGGCCCTTTCGGGGCACTTTTTGAGACTTACTATAAATATGAGACTTAAGAACAAAAAAATCAGATTTCTTCTTCTTCTTCCTCTCCCATGGCCGGCCAAGCTCCCTACCATGGCTGCCACTTTCTCTCTCCTCCTTTGATCCACTTTTCTTTGATGAAAAGTCTTCGGCCTTAACATTTGTTGTTCGTCTTGTCATGCTCTACCATTACCCCTTATTAGAAACCATTTTTGACCAAATTTTGAGTTCGGGATTGAGGTCAAGTTTGGATTTTCATGGGGCTTCTTGGGGATTTATATAGATCGTGTTGTCCCTAACAAAACCTAGGAGTTTCGTTAGATTCAGAGCCGTTTCAATTCGGTGGGGATTTGGGATTTTCATCTTAAATTGAGGTAGGGGGTGTTCTAGGTTGCTTTCTTGTTATATAGCATGCTTGTGATGCTTATGCTACTTATTTACATGCTTGGATATTAAATCTAGAGATTTTAATTGTTTATTTTCTAGCATGTGATTTGATTTTCCTAGTTGCCTATAGCCTTGTTTAAACATGTGGCATGATAGAATATTACCCCTTGGTATGTTGATTAACATATATTAAATTGAGAGAAATTGGACAAGTAACGAAGATTTTATTTTATATTTTACTAGAATAAAATATTAAATCATGTGGCCTTAACTAGTTTGAAATTAATATGTGTTAGCATATTATATTAGGCTTTAGCATGCTCTTCAACATAGTTGAATTTGAAAGTAATTGGAGGTGTTTTGAAAATTAGTAATTATTAATTAATTTGATTAATTAATTTGCCCTGAGTGCACTATTCACTCTATTTAAATTCTGACTTGATATTCTTGACTTACATGCCATATAGCTTCACATATATTTAATTTAGAATATTCGGTTAGGTTTTCAAACCTTTCATTTAATTAAATTTCTTGTTTAAGATTTAATCCTCATGGTGATATACAACTTGGAATTGAATTGTGGCATGCTAGAAAATTAAGCTTAGGTATAGTTGTTCACATATATTAAATTGGGATTAATTGCATGAGAATTGCAACTTGTAATTTATATTTAACTTTAGTGAAAGTTTAATTCACATGGTCTTAAATTGAATGAAATAAACTTGTAATGTGATATTACATTAGTCCTTGGCATGTTCTTTAATATATGTTAAATTGAGAGCATTTGGTTAAGTTTGAAAATCTAGAGATTTTAATTAAAAGAATTAATTAAAATCTATTTCATGGTCCCATTAGCTTAATTAAGGTTTTAACTTGATATTTGTATTGGCCATGACTTGTTTACTATATATATTAATTTGGGACTATTTAAAGTTGTTTTAGAACCTTGGGATTTAAATTAGTATGATTTAATTAAAGTTCTACTTTGTTGTTCTAACAACCTAATTGAGTTTTAGAATGAATATAGGTGATGACCTTGCCATGTCCTTTAACATGTATTAAATTGAGGTTAATTGGAATTGAATCGGAATCTAGAGAATTTAATTGTGTTTATCTATTTAAATTCTATAAATTTGCTCCATGATCTAGTTGTGTTTTAGAAGTGGTTTCTATATTCAAATCATGGACTTAGACTTGTTGTATATTCATTTGGTTATATTTTGAACATTGGATAACATAGTTGCTATGTTTGTACTCATGCGAATATGTTTTCCTTTTGAATATATTGTTGCCTTGTGTAATGATTTGCACACTTCGTATTTAACATCTTTCATGCATAGCGTGTAACGAATCACACACTGCAGATTCGACATTTATCATATCATATTAGTTGTGGATTTAGAACATGTATTGTATAGGTTTCCAAATTTGGTTGTGCTTGGTAGATAGTTGATTATATTGCATATTCCTATTGATATATGCGTTGTTGCACAACTTGTTGATTTTGAAAACTTAGGGATGTCGTTGTTTGACTATGGTTAGGACGTGGTTCTAGTACGGGGGAT
Organism: Cornus florida; assembly: GCF_030987335.1. Classification (NCBI taxonomy): domain Eukaryota; kingdom Viridiplantae; phylum Streptophyta; class Magnoliopsida; order Cornales; family Cornaceae; genus Cornus; species Cornus florida. Next base: position 49,518,154 of record NW_026775574.1, on the reverse strand, counting down.
AGTCCCTCTATGTAGTCTAGTGCGCACATAGGGAGGTTACCCATGGGCTAGTAACCCTAAAGTAACTATGTTGTCGGTTTGATCCGGCGTGACGTCCAAGTATCCACTTTGTTTGATTTCGTATTTCATTTTCAAGTTGATAACTAGATGATGTTGTAACTTGTTGTTCCTTATTTGTCGTTCCATTTTAAGTTGCATGATGTTAACTTTGCGAAATTGTGATTTATGCATTGTATTGGGAGTTCTAATGTTGGTTAAATTGCATCGATATTGAAAATTGTGTTTTGACGTTCTAACAAAGCTTAGGATTGATCCTATTGATTCATTTAGAACTTAGACGTTAGGTGGCATGAACCACTACTGTTATTTTGTGCTTTATATTCTAAGTTGATGGCTTTGAGAACTTATACCTTATTGCATTGTATAACATGCTCTTTTGTTGTTGAATTGCATGGATAATGTGATTCTTGTTAACTTGTATTCAAATATGCTTTTGTCATGTTGAATGGATTACTCTAGACCTAGTTCAATTGTATTGAAAATGTAATTCATGTTAATCTATGCTCAAGCATTCTTCTTGTTGTGTTCTTTGGATTATCCCAACCATAATTCGTTTCATACACGTATGTATATCATGATTCTTGTTGCTTAGACTCTAAGGTAGCTTAGGATGCTCCCCGAGTCTCACTTGGACATAGACGTTAAGTGGCATGAGCCCCTTTAACATGTTTCACCTTAAGGTGATAAATATGTAAAATGCTAGGTCGATGCATGCTCATTTCCTACGAGTAGCTTTATGTTACTCACCCACGTAGTGGGGACATTTTTTAGGTATGAAGACTTGGTTCGTGGTGCTCATTACTCCTTGGATGGCTTATAGTTTTTAAGTTTCCATTTTATGCAAGTGTTAGTATAAAATGCCTCTTTGTAACCTTATGTATCAAAATATGTATTATTTGATTCCATATATGTAGTGTGTACATGAGTACACTCTTTACAATGTATTTGATATGTATGAGATGAGGCTGGAAGCCAATGACCATTATATTGTATTCTATGTAATTTTTGACTTCATGGAATATTATGAAAGTATTGAAAAATTATTGAGTTTTTGCTTCACCATGTTTGTATTAGGTGTGGGAATTCCATTTTGATTCTTCCATTAGCATTCATTAATCATGTAAGAAATGTGGCCAAGGGCCAAACGGCATTTTGAAACCATCTCATGATTTTAAATTCCAAGTTTTCGTTCCAAACTTTATTTTTGGCATTTTGGCCGTTGGGGGGGTCATATTTTGTATCGGCCATATTTTTGAGCCGTGGACCATTGTAGCACATCTTATTAGGTAAGTTACGTTTGCGTGCATGGTCGTTTCCGGGCAAAGCTTCTTCTTTGGTGAAATGAGCCTCCTACGGACTCATTTTACACTTTTGTTGCATATTCTGACCTAAGGGTATTTTAGGAATTTTCTTTGGAAAATAAATTCCGTTCTTCACATAGTCACTTAGAAAATGTGATTTTAGAGGGGGTTTATTTTTTGTGTTTTTCCAGAAAATGCCATCTTGGTATCGGAAATTGATCGCAAAGTTTAGCTTCTGTTTTTCCATTTAGCAGCTTTTTGGACCCTCTGGAACAGTTTTCTTAGGAGGGAATTTTGGGCATTTCACAGTGCGTATTTTTCTAATTTTTCATGTAAGTCACGTAGAAAACTCAATTTTGAGGGGGGTTTTTTCTTTGTATTTTTTCATAAAATGTCATCTAGGGCCTCAAAATCCCATTTTTTCTGGAAAAACCCCTGTTGCCAGGATTTCTTGTTGCCCATTCTGCCCCCTTCACATCTAAACGGTTAGATGGGGTTTCGTAACCGGTTACCTGTGCATGGGCAGTGTCTTGGTCGAGTTTTTTGGTCTCCTAACTGGTTAGGAAGGCTTGGTAACCGGTTAGATGACCTAGGGTTTGCACTTTTTGACCGTTTTGCCCTTCTTCTTCCGTTAGCCATATCTCCTTCATCCGGACTCCGAATCAAGTGATTCTTGAGTCTAAATTCATTAATTTTTCGTTGTCTTTCCAATGGTATGTTTGGTGTCACCCACTTTTAAGCTGGAAATGACATTTTTGCCCCTAGGTCCATTCTTGTTCGTTTTTAAAATGCTTTTTCCGCATTTGTTTACTTTGGGTTCCGTGACCTCATTGAGTGTCACATTGGTGTCTTAGAGACACGTTGTATCTCTAGAGACCGTTGTTTCATCTTTTGCTTCCACATTCCGGATCCAGTTCGGTTCATCACAGGACATACTGGGTTAAAAAATCCAGGGTCGTCATAGGAGAAAAATGACTAGAAGGAAATTCTAAGAATACAAGACTCGACGAAAAGTGAAAATGAATTCCGTACGAGGATCCAGGCTCAAAATAAGGCATTTAGTAATAACTTTCATTAATTGCACAATGGCCCCTCAAAAAAGTGAAAACTGCACTAATGGCCCAGAATGAAAATATCTTCCAAAAATATTTTCTTAAAAACTCCTGAAATAAAATATACTCAAAAGATATTTATGAAAAACATTCCAAGAAAAGAAGAAGATTCTGAAAAACTATGCATCCATGCCTCTATGGACACCGGGAGTAACTAGAGTACTTTACTACGAAAGTAAAGATACGTATTTTGTGGAAACCACTTAGAACGAAGACACATGAAGTTAAAAACCAACTCCGAATACAAAAAGTGAGATTATGCCAACAATGCGACAAACGGGGAAAAGACAAAATAGTAAAAAGAACGAAAAATGAATAGTGTCAAAAAATGAAAAATGCGGTAATGACTCGGTCCGCAAAGGAAGTTGTCAATCCAGAAACTATTTCCGAACACTCGAGATGTGACGACCCTGGATTTTTCAACCCAGTGTGTCCTGTGATGACCCGAACTGGTGCAAGATGCGGAAGCTAGAAACAAGAAAATGGTCTCCCAAGGCACAACACACCTCTAAGACCCTAATATAACCTTCCATGAGGTCACAGAACCCAAAGGAATAAGTGCGGAAGCAAGAGATCGGAAGGATAACAATTAAGCCCCCAGGGGCAAAATGGTCATTTCATAGAGAAATGGATGCTACCAAGCATACCATTGGAAATAAAATGAAAAAATTAATGAATTTAAACTCAAGAATCACCTAATTCAGAGTCCGGATGGCAAAGATATCAAGTCCCGAAGTCGAAGGAAGGGAAACCCTATCCCGGTTCGAACCAAATTCTGACACTACTTCACTAAAATATGAATAACTTGAGTTACAAATGGAATCGAAAGCTCTAATTGGTACCATTGGAAAGCTCATTTCGATATGGTTAGTTTAGACTCAAGAATGGACTAATTCGGAGTTAAAACGATTGAGATATGGCCTGTTGAAGAAGAATGTCCAATGCAGGAACAGTATCTGCGGGTGCCTGCCCAAATGGGCAGAACTGCGAGAAGAGGTGCGGGGCAACCTTGAAACTTGGCGGGGGGCCGCCCAAATGGGCAGAAGCAACCCAAGACAGCATGAACAGTGTTTTAGCAGAAATTTGAGTTTGCGACGCGATTTTCGAGGCCAAGATGACATTTTTCGGAAAAACACGAAGAAGAAACTCCCCCTAAAATCACATTTTCTATGTGACATAGTCAAGAATAGAATTTATTTCCCAAAGGAAATACCCAAAATGCCCTTAAGCTAGAATTTTCAACAAATAGGTGAAATAAATTCGTAGGAGGCTTGAAACACAAACGATGAGGTTTTGCCCGGAAACGACCATGCACGCAAACGTAACTTACCTATTTAGACGCGCTACAATGGTCCATGGCTTAAAAATATAGCCGATGCAAAATCCGATCCCCCAACGGGCAAAAAGGCAAAAAAGGGAACTTTGAATGAAAATTTGGAATCCAAAAATATAAAACGGGATCAAATGACCTTTTGGCCCTTGGCCACACTTCATATAAGATTAATAAGACCCTATAAAAGAATGAAAATGGAATTCCCACACCCGATGCAACCATGGTGAAGCAATGACTTACGATTTTTCAAGGTTTTCATAACATTTCATGAAGTTAAAAAGTTGCATAAAACACAATATACATGTCATTGGCCTCCGACCTCATCTCATACATATCAATTACATTATAAGGAGTGTACTTAAGTACACATTACATACATGGAATCAAATATACATATTTTGACATATAAGTCTACAAAATGACATTTCATGCTAACATTTGCATGAAATGGAAACTTGAAAGCTACACAACATCCAAGGAATGCTAGGCTTCACGAACCAAGTCTTCGTACCTGAAATATGCCCTAGTATCGTAGGGGTGAGTAACATAAAGCTACTCGTAGGAGATGAGCATGCATCGACCTAGCATTTTACAAATTTATCACCTTAAGGTGAAACATGTTAAAAGGGTTCATGCCACCTAACGTCTATATCGAAATGAGACTCAGGGAGCATCCTAAGCTACCTTAGAGTGTTTCTAGCATAAATCACATCATCTATGCCATTTAAACAATATGAAAGCACGTTATACAAAGCAACAAGATATAGGTTCTCAAAGGTATCTACTTGCAATCTCGAATACAGAAACAACTAAAATGATCATGTCACCTAACGTCTATGTTCTAAATAAGTCTAAGGAATCATCCTAGGCCATGCTGAACAATCAAAACGCAAATTACAACTTCAATGCAGTCTAACCACATAAAAGCATATTATACAAGGCAACAAAATACAATTTCTTAAAGCTATCAGCTTGAAATCTAAAGCACGAAAACAACAGAAGTAGGTCATGCCACCTAACGTCTAAGTTATAAATGAATCAATAAGATCAATCCTAAGCTTTATTAGAACGTCAAAACACGATTTTCAATATTGATGCAATTTAACCAACATTAGAACTTCCAATACAATGCATAAAGCACAATTTTGCAAAGTTAACATCCTGTAACTTAAAATGGAACGACAATTAAGAAACAACAAGTTATAACATCATCTAGTTATCAACTTGAAAATGAAATGCGAAATCAAACAAAGTGGATACTCGGACGTCACGCCAGATCAGACCGACAACATAGTTACTTTAGGGTTACTAGCCCATGGGTAACCCCCTATGTGCGCACTAGACTATATAGAGGGACTATCCCCCGTACTAGAACCACGTCCAAGCCATAGTCAAACAACGACATCCCCAAGTTTTCAAAATCAACAAGTTATGCAATAACGCATATATCAACAGGAATATGCAAGATAATCAACTATCTACTAAGCACAACCAAATTTGGAAACTTATACAATACATGCTCTAAATCCACAACTAATATGATATGATGAATGTCGAATCTTCAATGTGCGATTCGTTACACGCTATGCATGAAAGATGTTAAATATGAAGTGTGCAAATCATTATACAAGGCAACAATATATTCAATAAGGAAAACATATTCTCATGAGTACAAACATAGCAACTATGTTATCCAATGTTCAAAACCTAACCAAATGAATATACAACAAGTCTAAGTCCATGATTTGAATATAGAAACCACTTCTAAAGCACAACTAGATCATGGAGCAAATTGATAGAATTTAAATAGATAAACACAATTAAATTCTCTAGATTTTTGATTTAATTTCAGTTAACCTCAATTTAATACATGTTAAAGGACATGGCTGTCATCACCTATATCCATTCTAAAACTTAATTTGGTTGTTAGAACAACAAAGTAGAACTTAAATTAAATCATGCTAATTTAAATCCCAAAGTTCTAAAGCAACTTTAGATAGTCCCAAATTAATATATACTAGTAAACAAGTCATGGCCAATACAATTATCAAGTTAAAACCTTAATTAAGCTAATGGGACCACGAAATAGATTTTAATTAATTCTTTTAATTAAAATCTCTAAATTTTCAAACTTAACCAAATGCTCTCAATTTAACATATCTTAGAGAATATGCCAAGGACTAATGTAATATCACATTACAATTTTATTTCATTCAATTTAAGACCATGTGACTTAACCTTTCACAAAGTTAAATATAAATTAAAAGTTGCAATTCTCATGCAATTAATCCCAATTTAATATATGTGAACAACTATACCTAAGCTTAATTTTCTAGTATACCACAATTCAATTCCAAGTTGTATATCACCATGAGGATTAAATCTTAAACAAGGAATTTAATTAAATGAAGTGTTTGAAAACCTAACCGAATATTCTAAATCAAATATATGTAAAGTTATATGGCATGTAAGTCAAGAATATCAAGTCGGAATTTAAATAGAGTGAATAGTGCACTCGGAGCAAATTAATTAATCAAATTAATTAATAATTACTAATTTTCAAAACACCTCCAATTACTTTCAAATTCAACTATGTTGAAGAGCATGCTAAGGCTTAATATAATATGCTATCATATATTAATTTCAAACTAGTTAAGGCCATGTGAATTAATCTTTCACCTAAGATAAATATTAAATAAAATCTTTAATACTTATTCAAATGTTCCAATTTTAATACACGACAATGAGCATATCAAGGGGCAATATAAAATCATGCTACATGTTCAAACCAAGTCATGAGCAACCGGGAAAATCAGATCCCGTAACAGAAAAATAAATAATAAAATCTCTAGGTTTTATATTTAATCATGCCAACAAGTTGTATAAGCATCACAAGCATGCTATATAACAAGAATTTAAACCTAGAACATCTCCTATCTTAATTTGGGATGAAAATCCCAAATCCCCACCGAATTGAAACGGCTCTGAATCCGATGAAACTCCTAGGTTTTGTTAGGGAAAACACGATCTGTATGAATCTCCAAGAAGCCCCATGAAAATCCAAACTTGACTCTTAACCCAAACTCAAGAAATGGTAGGAAATGAATTCTAATAAGGGGGAATGGTAGAGCACGTCGAGGGGAACGATAAACGTAAAGGCCGAAGAGATTTCACTTAGGAAATCAAGTGGAAGAGAAGGTCAAAGGGTGGCAGCCAAGGAGCTTCCATGGCTGCCGGCCAAGAGGTGGAGAAGAAGAGTGAAAATCTTATTTTTCACTTTAGGGCATCCTATTTATAGCAAGTCTCAAAAACTGCCCCGAAAGGGCTCCGCCGGGTCTGGAAAAGTGGATTTTGAGCAGACGCACTCAAACGGCAAAACTCTATGAACGAAAAAGATTCAAAATGAGAAAATATGAACAACGGAAGAAATGATATCAAAAACCGAGTCCCGAGCAGAAGTTATGCCCCAAACAAGTTCGGCGGCAACTAGGTCCAGAAATTCTGAAACTGGAGAAAAACGACCAGAACGGAATTCTAAGAGTCCACGACTCGACAAAATGTGAAAATGAATCCTGTACAAGGATCCAGGCTCCAGTCGAGACATTTTGCAATAACTTTCGTTAATTGCATAATGGTCCCTACAAAAAGGGTTAACTGCGAAACTGCACCAGAATGAAAATATCTTCCAAAAGATATTTTCTTAAATACCCCTGAAATAAAATATCTTCAAAATATATTTATGAAAAACACCCCAAGAAATGAAAAAGATTCTGAAGAATTGTGCATCCATGCCCTTGTGGGCACTGGGAGCAACCAGAGTACTTTCTTGCAAAAGTAAAGATACGTATTTCGAGAAAACCACTCAAGATGAAGGCACGTGAAGTCAAAAACCAACTCCGAGCATGAGAAGTGAGGTCGTGCCAAAAACTGACAAACAGAGATAAGACAGAATAAGGAAAAGGATGAAATAGTGCATAATGTCGAAAAATGAAAAATGTGAAAAAGACTCAGTCCTTAAAGGAAGTTGTCAATCCACAGAAAAGAGTCTCAGGAACCAATTCCGAGCACTCGAGATGACACTAAGCGACACGAAACAGAGCTCAGAAAAGAAAATTAAACGAAAGAAAAAAAAAAAAAAAAAAAAAATTCATTCGTAAAATTTCAGGAAAAAAGGAAAGGAAGGCAAATGACCGGGTCATTACACGAGACGACACTAAGTGATGAGAAACCAAACATCGAAAGGAAAAGATAACAGAAAAAATTTATCTGTAAAATTTGAGGAAAAAGGAAAGAAAGAAAATGACCGAGTTATTACAACCTACCCTCCTTAAAGGGATTTCATTCCCGAAATCAGGAACATCCGAGGAGAACAGAACGAAGACTGAATGCAAGGTTAAACCTAAGAATAGACCATAAAGTGCTAAAGGACAACTCCAAAAGCCTGAAGGTCATCCGAAGGGACATAAAAATTAAGAACTGAGTAACACTCCCCAAACGAATCGGCATTTTAACCCAAAGTCAACCATTGAGAGAATCCCTAAGACAACGACAAGTCGAATCACGACAGATGGCTACGAATGATATGGTAGTAAGACCAATGGCCAGAACCCGCCCATACTTACTCGTCAGTAAGGTAGCATGATAGTATAAGGCACTAGTTCATAACATGCCCTCAACAGATCAACTTAGAAAGAAACTTTTCGATACAATTGACATCAATGTCGAAAATGATCATTACCAAAAGCACTACGGGAACCAGGTATCCGCGAGAGTTGGGGTAGCTAATCCCAAAACTCTAACAATAATGTTGTTGACACCGTTACGCTTAAGGCCTTAAATCCCTAGCGCTAGCGTATCTAACAACCCCCACATTTGAAAATGCAACAACAACAACACCAATCCCAAATCCACAGCCTGAAAAGTCTATGCCCTTAAGCTAATGGATTGGACCCACAAAACCAAAACCCTAAGCACAGATTTAAAGTAGACCTATCATGGGCAACTAAAACCTCAAAATATAAGTTTACTACGTAGCTCGCTCATTACAATCCAGACATCCAAGGTCACAAAACCCCAACATAAGTGCAGGAAAGATGAAAGAGTATAAACCAAATACTCACATAGTATATGCTCGCAAAATTTAAATGACATAAATTAAATACTATTATAGTACTAAGCATAGTACACATAAGGTAAACCAAATAAACCACCTATCACATATAGGTTAAACAAATAGCAACGTGCTATACACCACCAACGACACAAACATGGTAAGTAGATGCAGTATAAGCAACGTATCATATACATCCGCACACGGACTACCACATAGTCATAAATCCTAAACATATTTCTAAGGTATGCCCGAAAATAATGGAGCTCATAAACATGTAAAAGTGATCATACAAATGGCAAGTTCGTAAAATCAGCAGAAATGAATGGAATGCCTCTCAAAAGACAGTACGCAAAAATGCAACACAAAACCTGGATGAGTCCAATCTCTCATTACGAGGAAGGAACCATCCCCCAAACCAAGATGCCAATGAGTTCTATAGGAACTCTACAGGATTCTACCAGAACCCTAACATAATGCCCTAAGTCTCCAAGGGCGAGAGAGAGCAATTAATTGCGCCAGTGCAATTAATTACACGAAACCACTCATATCCCAACCGTAGCCTGTAAGAGCTAACCATGGCAACACAAGAAAGATTCTAGGTAAACACACCCATCCAAATCCCGAAACCATCATCCTAAGAAGGCAAGACACAAGAACCTCACCCTGAGGCTCACAAGGCAACTTCCTAACTCCTAAGGGAAAGATTCGAGTCAGTCCTGACTCATCGTCCTATGACGCTAAAAACAAAGACCTCCATAACATCAATAACATCAAGACCACTATGAAGTCCTAAGAGATGACACCGACACCTCTAACACCACCATGACTACATCACGAAAAGATAAAAGAAAATGAGACGAAACGGTGCCTCCGTGGCCTACGTTTTATCTCGCCAGAGGGAGACTACAACTCTACATTCACATGAGCCCTAACAAGAAGACTTTCCACGAGTCAAGACTGTGATGATATATGCGTGGAAAGGAAACGAGATCAACAATAACACGAGTTATTTTGATCGAATGCAACTCACACTATGAATGCATCAAATAAGTAGCACATCAATGTATGCAACATACAGTTATGCTAAAGCAATTAAAGAAAGTTGTTTAAACAACTAAGCACTTAAGCAAATAAGCTTACATGTAAAAAAAAAGGATGTTTTTAAACACATAAGCATATAAGCATAGAGACATGTCATAATACTAAACGTGTTATCAAGAAATACATAAACATGTTATAATACCGAAACATGTTAACAATTAGCATATACACACGTATAACATAGCAACAAAAACGTGATATACATCCAAAACCCGTCGTCCAAGGTATTCAAACCTAGGAGCTCTGTTACCACTTGTGACGGCCTTGGTTTTTCAAGTAAGTGCGTCCTGTGATGAACCAAAGATTGACCCGATAACGGATCCGGAATGCAGAAGCAAGAAACAAGACAATGGTCTCCTAAGGCACAACACACCTCTAATACACTTTGGTGACCTTCCATGAGGTTGTGGAACTCAATGAGAACTGACACGGAAGTAAAAGATCGAAAATATGACAAATAAGCCCCCAGGGGCAAAATAGTCATTTTATATGGAAATGACGTCCCTATAATGTATATTATTCCCGAGACACATCCATGACTTCCCGTGAAGTCACAGAACTCAAAAGAAAATTGTAGAAGCGAATTACAAGAAAACCATACAAAAATAGCCCCAAGGGTGAAATGGTTATTTCTGAAAAATATAAAATTGGGTGCTACCGAGCACACCACTAGAAAGACAGTGAAAAATTAATCAAGTTCGACTCAAGAATCACTTGATTCGGAATCCAGATGGAAGAGAAAAGTCAAAACAAAGTTTTGACGTCGCCGTGACCGTGAATAGTAACTTGGGCAAAATGTTGAAATCTGTGTGCTGTTTTGAGGCATTAAACAATGTTTTCTGGAGAAACACAAAGAAGAAACCCCCCTCAAAATAATTTTTCCAAGATGATCATGTTGAAAGAAAATTTAATTTTTGAAGTGAAATCCCCAAAATGCCCTTCCAACAGACTTTTTCAAATAGTGCAGAAGCACACAGGAAATCAGATTTGACGCGGGGTTTTCGGGTCCGAGATAACATTTTCTGGAAAAACACGAAGAAGAATCCCCCCTTAAAATCGAGTTTTCTATCCCACTACATGGAAGGAAACAAAAAAAAAACAAAAAAAAAAAAAATACTGCAAAATTCCAAATGCTCCTAGATCAGAACTGGATAAGAGGGAAAAAGTTGTTACAATAATTGTCCTGATCTGAGAGCAGAAATGGGCTATCAAACGAAATTTTATGGAAAAACATGAAAAAAAACCTCTCTCGAAATAAAATTTTCTACCCGGCCACGCGAGAGAAAATGAAAAAAACTCACTGTAAAATGCCCAAAATGCCTTTTCATGAAATCAGGTCATGGGGGTTAAAAAGCTGCAAAAATATAAACTGAAAGCTGAAATTTGTGAGCGATTTCCGGTACCAAGATGACATTTTATGAAAAAACACGAAGAAGAAACCTCCCTAAAATTACGTTTTCTAAGTGACCATGTGAAGATCGGAATTCATTTCTTGGAGGAAAACCCCAAAATATCCTAAAATCAGATTCTGCAAAAAATGTCAAAAGTAAATCCATAGGAGGCTCAAATCACCAAGGATGAGGTTTTTCTTGAAAACGATCATGCACGCAAACATAACTTACCCATTAGGACGTGCTACAATGGTCCACGGCTTAAAAATATCACTGATGCAAAATTCGACCCCCCTACGGTCAAAAAGGCAAAAATGAACTAGAAATGGAGAATTTGAAAACTAAAATTAACAAATGATTTCAAATTACCGTTTGGCCCTTGGCCACACTTCATGCATATTAAGTAGGTCCTAATGAATGTGGTCGTGCACACTTTGCATCACCCGGTTTGGAAATGAACCCTTAAAGGCTCGAATTTTACTATTTTAACTCAAAATGCAAAGTATGAAACTAAAATGAAAAATGAAAACAAATGGTGATTGGCTCTTGGCCACACCTCATACATATTAAATGAATGCTAGATAATGAATTTCATACCCGATGCACATTCCGGTGCAAAAATGTCATGCTAAAACCCCAATTTCTCATATATTCTCATTAAAGGCCAGATTTCAACATTTATGAATATACATGAATTTCAAATATGGTTTGGCCCTTAGCCTCAAATCATATACAAAAAATGAGAGTCAAAATTTTTTCTTAGGCACACATTACGAGTTTAGAATCAAATATACACATTTGACAAATAAGGCTACAAATGGCTTTTCAAGTCAACCTTTACAAGAATGGAACCTTCAAGTCCAAAAATCATCCAAGCATCACGAGAATCTCAACCTTGATTCTTGTACCTGAAAAAAGTTCCCACTACGTGGGTGAGTAACATAAAGCTACTCGTAAGAAATGAACATGCATCAACCTAACGTTTTACAAAGTTATTACATTAACTTATAACAATTCAAAAGGGTCATGCCACCTAACGTCTATGTCAAAAGTGAGACTCAGGGAACATCCTAAGCTACCTTAAAACATTTCTAGCATAAATACATCATTCATGCAATTCAAACAACATAGAAGCATGCTATACAAAGCAATAAGATATAGATTTTCAAAGCCATTGACTTGAAATCTAAAATGCGAAAACAACTAAAGTGGGTCATGCCACCTAATGTCTATGTTTCAAATGAATCTATAGGATCATTCCTAAATTGCATTTAAACAATATAGCGTAGATGTACTTAACAACATCAAAAACCTGCAATGATTCAATAGAAATCATAATGCCTAAATGTACTTAACAACATCAAAACCTGCAATGATTCATTAGAAATCATAATGCCTGAATGTACTTATCAACATTAAATCGCCAATAACCAAAACCACAAGTCACAATTAAACATTGGTTGCCAATTTGGAATTGAATGCAAAATCAAGTAGTGGAAGACTTGGACATCAAATCTTGGATAAAGCCAAGACCTAAACGGTTATTTTGGGCGTTAACCCGCTGGGAATACCACCCTAAGTGCGCACTATAAATAGGGAGAACTCATACCTTCCGCACTAAAGCCAAACTGTAGCCATGTCTCTGTAACAATGTCCCAAGTGACTCCAAAATAAATAAGTTAACAACTTATATACGAAATATATGTAAAGCACGAAACTACATTCCATGCATAAGTAGGTTGTAACCACACGGCTCATACTTTATTTCCACAACTACTATAGGATGACAAATGTCGAATCTTCAGAGCGCGATTTGTTTCGCGCTATAATAATATCACATGTGAAATCTTTCAGTGTGCGATTCATTACACGCTATAACAATATAATTCAATATTGAAAACATAAACTGAAGAATCTAATACTAGTTCAAAATCATGATTTAAATATACAATCAATGTCAAACACATGATTAAATCATTAACGCAATAGAAACGAAAATTAATTACATAACCTAATTAATTGCTCTAAGTTTCAAATCTCAATCAAATGATTCCTAATTAACACATGTTAAACAACATAGCTTGGTCATTTCATATATCCATTCAAAAACTTAATTAGGCCATGGAACAATAAGTTAGAATTTAATTAAATCATGATAATTAAATCTCTAACTTCTAAAACCACACCAAATGGTCCCAAATTAATATATGGTAGTGTACAAGTCATGCTCATTACAAATATCAAGTTAAAAACTTAATTAAGCTAATGGAACCATTAAATAGATTTTAATTAATCATTTTAATTAAAATCTCTAAATTTTCATACTCATCCAAATGCTCTCAAATTAAAGTATGTTAAAGAACATGCCAAGACTTAATTTAAAAGCATATCACAAGTTATTTCCCTGCAAGGTACTGCCATGAGAATTAAACTTTCACCAAAGAAAATTATTAAATAAAAGTTGCAATACCTTATCAAATACTCCAATTTTAATATATGTTAGCAAACATACCAAAACCTAATTTACTAGCATGCCACAATTTAATTCTAAGTTGAATATCATTATGTGAATTAAATCTTAAACATTGAAATTAATTAAATTAAAATCTAGATTATAAATAAAAGCATGCATACAAGTTGTATAAGCATAAATAGCATGCAAGACTACAAAAATATAAACCTATAACATCCCCTACCTCAATTTGAGATGAAAATCTTAAATCCCCACCGAAAGAAAAGTGCTCCGAATTCGACGATACTTCGGGGTTTTGTCGGGGACAACACGGTGAACAAGAATCCCAAGGAAGCCCCATGAAAATCATAACTTGACTTCAAACCCGAACTCACAAAATGGTCAAAAATGGGTTCTAATAAAGGGGAAAGGTAGAGCACGACGAGGCCTATGATAAACGTTAAGACGGAAGACTTTTTACAAAAGCATGCAAGTGGAGAAGAAGAAAGAAAGGTGGCAGCCCCTTGGGCTACCATGGCTGCCAGCCATGAAGTGAAGAAGAAGGCTGAAAAGCTAACTTTTTAAATTAGGGTAACCTATTTATAGAAATCTCAAAAAAGTGCCCTGAAAGGGCCTCGACGGGTCCGGAAAAGTGGAATTTGAGCAGACGCGCTTAAACAGCAAAACTCCATGAATGAAAAAGAATTGAAATGAGAAAATATGAATAATGGAAGAAACGGCGTCGAAAACTAAGTTTCGAGCAAAGAGATATGCCCCAAACAAGTTCGGCGGCAACCGGGGCCAGAAACCCTAAAACTGGAGAAAAATAATCAGAAAGAAATTCTATGAGTACAACACTCGATGAAAAGTGAAAATGAATCCCGTACGAGGATCTAGGCTCAAAATAAGGCATTTAGCAATAACTTTCATTAATTGCACAATGGCCCCTCCAAAAAGTGAAAACTACACTAATGGCCCAGAATGAAGATATCTTCTAAAAATATTTTCTTAAAAACCCCTAAAATAAAATATCTTCAAAAGTTATTTACAAAAAACACCCCAAAAAAAGAAGAAGATTCTGAAAAACTTTGCATTCATGCCCCTAGGGACACCGGGAGTACCAGAGTACTTTACTGCAAAAGTAAAGATACGTATTTCATGAAAACCACTTGAAATGAAGACACATGAAGTCAAAAACGAACTCCGAACACAAAAAAATGAGGTTATACCAACAAAGTAACAAACGGGGAAAAGACAAATAAGGAAAAGAACGAAAAGTGAATAGTGTTGATAAATGAAAAATGTGGTAATGATTCGGTCCTTAAAGGAAGTTGTCAATCCAAAAACCATTTCCAAACACTCGAGATGACACAAAGTGATGAGAAACTAAACACCGAAAGGAAAAGACAACGGAAAAAATTTATCTGTAAAATTTGAGGAAAAGGGAAAGAAAGAAAATGACCGAGTCATTACAACCTACCCTCCTTAAAGGGATTTCATCCCCGAAATCAGAAACATCCAAAGAGAATAGAACGAAGACTGAATGCAAGGTCAAACCTAAGAACAGACCATAAAGTGCTAAAGGGCAACTCCAAAAGCCTGAAAGTCATCCGAAGGGACACAAAAATCAAGAACTGAGTGACACTCCCCAAACGAATCGGCATATTACCCAAGGTCAATCACCGAGAGAATCCCTAAGACAGCGGCAAGTCGAATCATGACAGATGGCTAAGAATGATATGGTAGTAAGAAAAATGGCCAGCACACGTCCATACTTACTCGTCAGTAAGGTAGCATGACAGTATAAGGCACTAGTTCATAACATGCCCTCAACAGATCAACTCAGAAAGAAACTTTTCGATACAATTGACATCAATGTCAAAAATGATCATTACCAAAAGCTCTACGGGAACCAAGTATCTGCGAGAGTTGGAGTAGCTAATCCCAAAACTTTAACAATAATGTCATTGGCATCGTTACGCTTAAGGCCTTAAATCCCTAGCGCTAGCGTAACTAACAACCCCCACATTTGAAAATGCAACAACAACAACACCAGTCCCGAATCCACAGGTTGATGTGTCTGTGCCCTTAAGCCAATGGATTGGACCCACAAAACCAAAACCCTAAGCATAGATCGAAAGTAGACCTACCGTAAGGCTACATACAGAAGACAAAACATTGGTTCAAAATCCCTATCATGGGCAACTAAAACCTCAAAATACAAGTTTACTACGTAAGATAAACCAAATAAACCACCTATCACATAGAGGTTAAACAAATAGCAACATGCTATACACCACCAACGGCATAAACATGGTAAGTAGATACAGTATAAGCAACGTATCATATACATCCGCACACGGACTACCACATAATCATAAATCCTAAACATGTTTCTAAGGTATGCTCGAAAATAATGGAGCTCATAAACATGTAAAAGAGATCATACAAATGGCAAGTTTATAAAATCAATAGAAATGAATGGAATGCTTCTCAAAAGACAGCACGCAAAAATGCAACACAAAACCTAGATGAGTCCAATCTCTCATTACGAGGAAAGGAACCATCCCCCAAGCTCTATAGGAACTCTACAGGATTCTACCAAAACCCTAACGTAATGCCCTAAGTCTCCAAGGACCAGGGAGAGCAATTAATTACGCCAGTGCAATTAAATACACGAAACCACTCACATCCCAACCGTAGCCCGTAAGAGCTAACCATGGCAACACAAGAAAGATTCTAGGTGAACACACCTATCCAAATCCTGAAACCATCGTCCTAAGAAGGCAAGACACAAGAACCTCGCCTTGAGGCTCAAAAGGCAACTTCCTAACTCCTAAGGGAAGGATTTGAGTCAGTCCTGACTCATCGTCACATAACGTTAAAAACAAAGACCTCCATGACATCAATGACGTCAAGACCACTACGAAGTCCTAAGAGATGACACCAACACCTCTAACACCACCATGACTACATCACGAAAAGATAAAAGAAAATGAGACGAAACGGTGCCTCCGTGGCCTACGTTTTATCTCGCCAGACGGAGACTACAACTCTACACTCACATGAGCCTTAACAAGAAGACTTTCCACGAGTCAAGACTGTGACGCTATATGCATGGAAAGGAAACGAGAACGATAATAACACGAGTTATTATGATCGAATGCAACTTACACTATGAATGCATCAAATAAGTAGCACATCAATGTATGTAACATACAGTTATGCTAAAGCAATTAAAGAAAGTAGTTTAAACAATTAAGCACTTAAGCAAATAAGCTTACATGTCAAAAAAAAAGGATTTTTTTAACACATAAGCATATAAGCATAGAGACATGTTATCAAAAAACACATAAACATGTTATAATACCGAAACATGTTAACAATTAGCATATACACACGTATAACATAGCAACAAAAACGTGATATGCACCCAAAACCCATCGTCCAAGGTATTCAAACCTAGGAGCTCTGTTACCACCTGTGACGGCCCTGGTTTTTCAAGCAAGTGCGTCCTGTGATGAACCAAAGATTGACCCGATAACGGATCCGGAATGCGGAAGCAAGAAACAAGACACAACACACCTCTAATACACTTTGATGACCTTCCATGAGGTCGTGGAACTCAATGAGAACTGACGCGGAAGTAAAAGATTGGAAATATGACAAATAAGCCCCCAAGGGCAAAATAGTCATTTTACATGGAAATGACATCCCTAGAATGTATATTATTCTAGAGGCACATCCATGACTTCCCGTGAAGTCACAGAACTCAAAAGGAAATAGCGGAAGCGAATTACAAGAAAACCGGACAAAATTTGCCCCAAGGGCAAAATGTTCATTTTTGAAAAATATAAAATCGAGTGCTACCGAGTAGACCACTAGGAATACAGTGAAAAATTAATCAAGTTAGACTCAAGAATCACTTGATTCGGAATCCGGATGGAAGAGAAAAGTCAAAACAAAGTTTTGACGTTGCCGCGGTCGTGAATAGTAACCAAGGCAAAATGCTGAAATCCGTGTGCCGTTTTGAGGCACTAAACTATGTTTTTTGGAAAAACACAAAGAAGAAACCCCCCTCAAAATAAATTTTCCAAGATGACCATGTTGAAAGAAAATTTTATTTTTGAAGTGAAATCCCCAAAATGCCCTTACAGCAGACTTTTTCAAATAGTGCAGAAGCGCACAGGAAATCAGATTTGACACGGGATTTTTGGATCCGAGATGACATTTTTTGAAAAAACACGAAGAAGAAACCCTCCATAAAATTGAGTTTTCTACCCGACTACATAGAAGGAGACAACAAAAAAAAAAAAAAATACAGCAAAATTCCCAAAATGTTCCTAGATCAGAACTGGACAAGAGGGAAAAAAGTTGCTACAGTAACTGTCCTGATCTGAGAGCAAAAATGTGATATCAAACGAAATTTTATGAAAAAACATGAAAAATAAACCCCTCCCGAAATCAAATTTTCTACTTAGAAATAAGAGAGAAAATGAAAAAAAACTTACTGTAAAATTCCCAAAATGCGCCTCCATTAAATCAGGTCATGGGGGTTAAAAAGCTGCAAAAATACAAACTGAAAGTTGAACTTTGCGAGCGATTTCTGGTACCAAGATGACATTTTCTGGAAAAACACGAAGAAAAAACCCCCCCTAAAATCACGTTTTGTAAGTGACCATATGAAGACCGGAATTCATTTCTCGAAGGAAAACCCCAAAATTCCCTAAAATCATATTATGCAAAAATCAAAAGTAAATCAATAGGAGGCTCAAATCACCAAGGATGAGGTTTTTCTTGAAAATGATCATGCATACAAACATAACTTACCCATTAGGATATTCCACAATGGTCCACGGCTTAAAAATATCGCCGATGCAAAATTTGACCCCCCCACGGCAAAAAGGCAAAAATGAACTAGAAATGGAGAATTTGAAAACTAAAATTAACAAATGATTTCAAATTACTGTTTAGCCCTTGGCCACACTTCATGCATATTAAATAGGTCCTAATGAATGTGCTCGTGCTCACTTTGCATCGCCCGATTTGAAAATGAACCCTTAAAGGCTCAAATTTTACTATTTTAACTCAAAATACAAAGTATGAAACTAAAATGAAAAAATGAAAACAAAATGGTAATTGGCCCTTGGCCATAACTCACACATATTAAATGAATACTAGATAATGAATTTCATACCCGATGCACACTCCGGTGCAAAAATGTCATGCTAAAACCCTAATTTCTCATATATTCTCATTAAAGGCCAGATTTCATCATTTATGAATATACATGAATTTCAAATATGGTTTGGCCCTTGGCCTCACATCATAAACAAAAAATGAAAATCAAAAATTTTTCTTAGGCACACATTACAAGTTTAGAATCTGACAAATAAGGCTGCAAATGGCTTTTCAAGCCAACCTTTATAAGAATGGAACCTTCAAGTCCACAAATCATCCAAGCATAACGAGAATCTCAACCTTGATTCTTGTACCTGAAAAATGTCCCCACTACGTGGGTGAGTAACATAAAGCTACTCGTAGGAAATGAACATGCATCGACCTAACGTTTTACAAAGTTATTACATTAACTTATAAGAATTCAAAAGGGTCATGCCACCTAACGTCTATGTCAAAAGTGAGACTCAGGGACCATCTTAAGCTACCTTAAAACATTTCTAGAATAAATCATATCATTTATACAATTCAAACAACATAGAAGCATGCTATACAAAGCAACAAGATATAGATCTTCAAAGCCATTGACTTGAAATATATTGATGAGAACATGTTTTCTTTATAGAATATATTGATGCCATATGTAGTGAATTGCACACTTTGTAATTGACATTATGTATGCCATTTTAGAATTGAAACTCTAAGGCATGGATTGTGTGGTTTCAACCTACTTGTGCATGGAAGGTGTTTTCATGCATTAAATAAGTTATGTATAAGTTGTGAACTTATTTGGTTTAATTTTGGAATCTTGGAACATTATTGAGTTGAGATGGCTAGGGTTTGGCTCTAGTACGGGGACGTGAGTCCTCTAAGTCATTGAGATAGTGCGCACTTAGGGTGGTCTTCCCTGCGGGTTAGTGCCCGGAATAACCATTGAGGTCTCGGTAGAATTCCGAGCTTAGATGTCCAAGTCTTCCACTATTTGTTTTTGCATTCAATTCCAAGTTAACAATCATGTTTATATTGTAACTTGTGGTTTTGGTTATTGGCGATTTTGATATTGTTAAGTATATCCATGTTTATGATTTTAATGAATCATTTTGATGTTGTTAAGTACATCTATGTTTTATGATTTTTGTGAATCATTTTGATGTTGTTAAGTACATCCATACTAAATTGCTATATTTAGTTGATTTCACACTTTTAGATTTCTAGTTGATAACCTAGAGAACCTATGTCTTGATGTGTGGTATTAGATATTCTAATTATGCTAAATTGTTATATTAAGTTGATGTTGCATTTTAGACTTCAGGTTGATTACCTTGAGAATCTAAATGTTATTGCTTTGTGTAAGCATGCTCCTATGTTGTTGCTTTGTGTAAGCATGACCCTATGTTGCTAAGATTGCACGAATGAGGTGATTGATGCTAGAAATGATCTTAGGTAACTAGGATGCTCCTTGAGTCTCACCTTTGATATAGACGTTAGGTGGAATGAACCACAATAATTAAATCATGCAAACTTGTAAAACGTAGGTCGATGCATGCTCATTCCCTACGAGTAGCTTTATGTTACTCACCCCTATGATACTGGGGCATATTTTAGGTACAAGAACCAAGGTTGCGATTCTCGTCATGCTTGGATGATTGGTGGACTTGAAGATTTTCATTTCTTGTAAAGGTTGGCTCGAAAAGCCATTTGTAGCTTTATATGTCAAAATATGTATATTTGAATTTAAACATGTAGTGTGTACATGAGTGCACTCTTTGCAATGTATTTGACATGTATGAGATGAGGCCTGATGCCAATGACATTTATTTGTATTCTATGTAGTTTTGACTTCATGAAATATTATAAGAATATTGAAAAAATGTTAAGTTATTGTCCCACTATGTTTACATCGGGTGTGGGAATTCCATTTTGATTCTTCCGTAGGATCTCATTAATCATGCATGAAGTGTGGCCAAGGGCCAAATGGTAATTTCCAATCATTTGCTAATTTTGGTTTTCAAAACACCCATTTCAAATTCATTTTCGCCTTTTTGGCCGTTGGGGGGTCGGATTTTGACTCGACTATTTCTGGGAGCCGCGGACCATTCCCGCGTGCTCAAAATCACTTATTATGTTTGCATGCATATTCGTTTCAGCCTAGAAGTGCACTTGGGGTCAAAAGTATGTTTGGTGCAAACTTATATTTTCTGCCTTTTTGAGCCTAAACTGAGCATAAGGGCATTTTAGGATTTTCACTTTAAAAATAAAGTATTCTTTGGGTATGGTTCGCTAGAAAACATGATTTTGAGGGTAGTTTCTTCTTTGTATTTTTCTCAAAAAGGCCCAAAAAGTCCTCAAAATTGCATTTCAAGTTGGCATTTCAAGCGCAGCCTACAGTAGTTCGAGCGCTCTAAAGGGGGAGTTCGAGTGCTCTAACTTCAAGCAAAACTCTTAGGGCAATTTTTGAGCGCTTGAAGTCCTTGTTCGAGCACTCGAGGTACTGTTCACGGGTGTGTGTGTCTTGGTTCAGCACTACACCTCCGACTTCAAATCATCATATCTTTCCGTTTTAACTCCGAATTGGTCCGTTCTTGAGTCTAAATTGATCGCGTTGAAATAAGCTTTCCAATGGTACTAATTAGAGCTTCAGATTCTTCTTGTAGCTCAAGATATTTAAGTTTTAGTAAGGTAGTGTCTGTTTTTGGTTCGAACCGGGATAGGGTTTCCCTTCCTTCGACTTCAGAACTTGATATCTTTGCCGTCCGGACTCCGAATAAAGTGATTCTTGAGTTTATTTTTATTAATTTTTCGTTGTCTTTCCAATGGTGTGCACGGTGGCACCCATTTCAGTGTGGAATGATTATTTTGCCCCTAGGTTCATTCTTTTCTGTTTTTGAAACGTTGCTTCCGTATTTTTTTCCTTTGGGTTTCGTGACCTCGTTGAGGGTCACATTGGTGTCTTAGAGGAGTGTTGTATCTCTAGAGACCATTGTTCTATCTTTTGCTTCTGCATTTTGGATCCGTTTTGGGTCATCACATGACACACAGGGTTGAAAAATCCAAGGTCGTCATATGACAAGTCAAAGGTCACTCACAGAACCCAACGCTAGACAAAGGAACGGAAGACAACAACCGTAAGCATTTCTCCTGATGAACCATCATACGGATCCAAAAATAACCCAAAAAGAACTACAAGATCATTACAGATCAAATCAACGTACAAAACAAGGACAACATGGCAGTACGAATAGCGACCAGAACCCGCCCACACTTATTCGTCAGTAAGGTAACATGACAGTATAAGGCACTAATTCATAACCTGTCCCTCACTAGGTCTACCCATGAAACCTCTCGATACAAATGACATTAATGTTATGAATCATCATTACCAAAAGCACTATGGAAACCAGGCATCTTGTGAGAGTTAGGGTAACTAATCCCAAAACTCTGACAACAATGTCATAGGCACCGCTAAGCTGAAGGTCCTAAGTCCTCAATACAACAAAACCAACAACTCCAACGCCTCAAAATACTCCTATTAACAACCTCAATCAAGAGTCTAAAGTCTAACAAGCAAAACATCATCTTCGAAATCCCAGATATCATCCTGAAATAGATCAACTACGAAACCACACTGAAATCAAACATCGGATCAAAATCCCTACTACGGATGACCAAATCCTCAAAATACAAGTCCACTAAGTGGTACACACATCAAGTCCTGATAACCAAAGTCACAAAACGAATCTCTCAAAACCGTGCTTGGCATCGCCAAGCTAAATCAAAATCTTTTAATTTCAATTCACAGTCAATCACTGGAACTACAATTCCTCAAAATTATGCCTAGCCATAACTAGGATGAGAAAACTCCATAAATAAGCCAAATCCAACGACGATCTTTCAAAACTTCTCCTAAGGGTCAACCATATCCAAGTCTCCAAAAAAAAATGCAAGTCTCCAAAAGACATTCTCAAAAGAGCATCGAGCTTACCTCACAAATCAAACAAATCCTCAATGATACGGACACAAGTCCCCATAAAATGATCTCACACCAATTAACTCACTCTGAGTATCACAACTCTTTCAACAACTATGGCAAAACTCCCCAATGAAAGACGCGAAGGAAAGGAAACCACTAGTCGTAAGAAGGATTTCACCACGACTCCACCTCTGAAACAAATGACAACAAGGTCAAAGACTTCACCCCCTACATAGAAATAAGTCGACCAAAATCCAAAAAATCCTTGTTAAAGACTCAAAACGACAACAATGATCCTCATGGACCAACCAACCCCAAAACTGTGCATAAGGCAACAAAGAGAAAAGACTCACTCCTTGTGAAGTCCCAACCACGAACCAAGAAAGAAGAGGAATCCCATCCTCCCACAAGGGTCAACACTACGAACATGAAACGGAAGCATTTTTCCCACCTTAAAGAAATGGACAACTTAAGGCCAAACAAATGTGACAACTCCTCTACAAGGAATGTCACAACAGAATCGGACACACTACGTACGACTGAGGGAAACAGAAAGGAGAATCAAACACGGAAGTCATGCATATGACAAGGAATGCAACTACCAAATAAATAAATCTACTCTCATAGATAAAATCAAACGTACATGCGGTACGCCTCCATGTAAACACAAAAGTCATGTCACAAAAATGCAGTAACAACATGGCATCTCTAAGCATATAAAGAAGGCATGTTAAAGCCACATAACTGTTGGGAAACGTGCAAGTTTTAAAAACTTTTCGAGGGATTTTGATTCACAGATCTTAATTCATCATATAGAGACAAGTTTTATGCAAAAATAAAACATGATGTATCATTCAATTAACAGATTGAATACTTACATTAAAGGTCTGAGTAAACCTTTAAATCTTTCCTCTAAAGTGAATGTTCTCACTTATTGTAGATCCCCTAGCAAGATGCCTTCTCCTTAGATCTCCATCTTCTTAGTAATTGTTTTGCCTTTAGGAATCACTCATAATCCTCCATGAAAGACCTTGGAAAACTAGGCTTGTGGGAGCCTCCATTAGATGAGAACATAAACCCTAATTTTCTAGAGAGAGAAAATATATTCATTTTTCCTTCTCATAAAAATCACTCCTAAAATCTACATAGACCATGTATATATATAGGCAACATAAAGATAAAGAAAAGGAAACAATAACTCCTTCTCAATCTCTAATTCACATGTCTCAAATCTAATAGGATTCCAATATCAAGTTGGGCTATGAGTGAGAATCCTTTAGGCTTATTATTTTATTGGCTATAATGAATTAATAATTGGCCCGATCCATGGACCTAATTCAATTAATTCATAAATTAATTTCTACTCTACTAAAAGAAATTAATTGAACTCCAATTAAATAATAAATAACTTCTAAGTCAATGTTGCACTTTGACCCCTCTATGCATAATTAATTATCGGATAAATAAAGCCATCAATTCAACTACTTAATTAATATATTTATTTTGGTACCTTTGATTATATCTGGCTTGATCACAATAAAACATTTGTTTGACAAAAATAATAATTTAAATAAATAAATAAATATATAATAAATCAATTTGTCTAAAAACATACGAAGGCCTTCGAATTTACTTTGTGATCAACCATAATCAACACAAAATAAATACAAGTAGTAATAATGCAAATATTGGAAATATAACCCTCTAACTATTAATTACATAACTACCAAAAGTGTCGGTCTAATGATCCCAAAGTATCCACCGAACAAATCAAAGTAATTATTAATTAATAAAAAAGTTTATAATTTTCTCATGCTTAAGAGTCAAATGCCATGACGGTGATAAGGAGCAATTGCATACGACGGCTCTCGCAATATATCTCAACCTAACGCGGATCTAGTTTAAGTCTTAATTAATTATGAGTCCATCCATAATTACCGACTATAAACAATTTATGATTACTATTTATATTCATGTATTGATCGCCATCACATACATATATAAATATCTCTTGTAATCAAGTGGACACTATCAATTCTATAATGAATCGAAACATAATACATTGAATTCACCAATTGTATAAAGCATAAATATTTCAAAAACGTCAGGAACATATGTCACTATAATCCAGATAGGAATTTGCTATGCCAGGGCATATAAATCCCAACAATTCCTACTTACCCTCATAGCCAATTCAAATTGCATCTAACTCTAATGTTATCCAGATGACAATCAAAATTATTGATCAATGACATCTTTGTTAATAGATCAACAAAGTTGTGTTCCAATGTAATGTTCTAGCCACAAGTACATTTTCTTGCTGGAAATATCATGTAAGACATGATACTTTCCTCTTAATGTACCTTGTTCCTCTATGGAACCTTGGGTCATTGGTTTGGACTACTTCTGCACTATTGTCACAATATAGTTCGATAGCCAGGCTAATATGCTCCACAACCTCTAAATCAGTGAGATTAAACCAAAAGGCTTCCATTGCTGCCTTTAAGGCTACAATGTACTCCACTTCAGGTTTGAGTCAGCAGTTGAAATCTACTTAACAATCTACTAACTGATTTCCCCTTCATTGAGTGAACATACACTAAGTCATGAACCTCATAGTATTTACTTCTGATTGGAAAACAGAACTATCATACCTGGCTAGGACCATATCATCATATCCATAAATGAATATGAGATCATTGGTTCTCCTAAGGTACTTAATGATATTTTTCACAACAGACCAGTTATCTAGTCCAGAATTGGACTGATATCTACTGACTATCCCTACTATGTAGCGGATATCCCATTTGGTATAGACCATGGCATATATGAGACTCCCATATGCCAAAGCATATAGTTCTAGTCTCATTTGCTCAATCTCCTCTGCTAGTCTTGGAAAACTACTTACTAGAGAGAGCAATTCATATCAATAAAGTAATAACTCATTCTTTGAGTTATGCATACCAAACCTGGTCAAAATTTTATCAATGTAGGATCATTAAGATAAGCCTATTTTCCTTTTAACCTGATCTTGCAAAAGCTTGATCCTAGGAATATAACTTACATCTTTAAAATCCTTCATTTCAAAATAATTGAACAACTACCTCTTTACTGATGACAAAACTTTCACATCATTTTAAATGAGTAGGATGTCATCAATATATAGAATTAGGAAAAATAATGACATTCCCTTATACACTCATGATTTAATTACTAAGAAATCATCTGGTATTCTTTTGTAGATTAACTTCCCTTCCATAGGTATCACCCTACTAGAAAGTTCTACAAGATTCCAGATTTTATTAGAATACATAGATTATGTAATACCCCCTAATTTTAAAAGGCTATTCCTGGAATTTAATTTATGGTTTATTTGCATTTTATTTGTTTATTTGCGTAATAGTTTTATTTAATTAAGGTTTATTTGTTTAATTAGTCATGCTACTTAATTAATTATTTTTGGTAATTGTTTATTTAATTTTATTTAATTGTGTTTATTTAATTGTTTAATCAATTTTATTTCATGAAAATTTAAATTTAGGGGAATTTAGTTTTTCTATTCTCTACATGAATTTAGGTTTGCAATTCACATGGGTGGCCGACGTAGGTATATATCCTAGGTTGGTTTATGGGCCGAGATGGGCTCTGGCTTTAAGGTTACAAGGATTAGGGTTTAGAATTAAGCTTATAAATATATTACGTGCGGTAAGCTTAGGGTTTTTTGGATTCATAGCATTTAACTCGGAGACGTGAATTGAGTTCTGTGAAAGACACAGAAACTGTGAGGTACAGAGGGAGAACAGAGGAAGATAGGAGGTGTCTTTGGGTTAAACCAAGTTACTGGGGAAGCAGACTTGCAATTTAAGACACAAACATATCACCACAGAAGCTGATAATTTAGAGTTTCAAGTCTGAAACTCAAAGGCAAGTTCTTTTCCTTCTTTTTCCCTTTGCTTGTGTTCTGTTCACCTAGGTGGCCTCTAGGATTTAATTAAGAATTAACTGAGTTTCTTATGTATATTTGATGGTGTATCAATGTTCTGTATGTGTGAAAATTTATTCAGTTACAGTTTGTGCGTGTCTGTGATTTATTTGTTTCTTGAAGCATAAAAAATCTGATGAATCTGTAGCCTCTGTTTTTGTATTTAACTACTGTAAACACATCTTGGGAATGATACTGGACTTAGATGGAACTCTTAGGATTAGTTTAAAACCAACTAGATAGGCTGTGAATGGCCAGAAACACTGTATAAAGTTGTAGGAGCAACAGAGGTTGAAGGAGGCTGGAGGAGGAAGAGAGAGCCGGCTCTGGAATACAAAGAGCCGGCTCCCCCATCAAAGAGCCGGCTCTAAGAGAGGTAGAGCCGGCTCTACCCTCCTTAGAGGCAGCTCTAGGAATTCCAAGAGCCTGCTCTTTCAAAAGTAGAGCAGGCTCTCTCTCAAACTTTGTTCTGAAGTTGAATTTTAGCAAGCTGTTTGGAATTTTGAGGGTCTGAACTTTGTCTAAAAATTATGGGACTTTTTAGTGTGACTAAGAAGCTAATTTTAAGTGCTAATAGGATCCTTGATTGATCAAAGCTTGCTTTTGAATTAACAGAACAAATTGTAGAAAGGTTATGTACATTGTATACGATTAACCGACGGAAGGAGACTTAGTTGCTTAGGCTAAACTTTGTGAATCCAGTGGATTAACATGAACTTATATGTTAATTCTAAATGCATGTTAGGGTTATCTATTTAATAAATGTGTTATATGCATGCTCTGGATATTAATGGTTGACAAATTTAAATTTTTTCTGTAATTAACTGAATTTTTGCTTGGATTTAAAATTGCTAGAATATAAACTACTTTTCTGCAATTACATGGATGAGGATTTGAACTGTAAATCACTTAATAATTATTTATAGGTTATAATCTGCATGATTATGGAGGATTGTATGCACCGGTATGGGACAGTGGCATACTAGGAGATGGTTTAGCTTAAAAACGCTAACCTAACCTACCGGATGAAAAATATGGATTGTAAAATATGGAATCCATTAATGTGTTTAAGTCGAATCAACTGACTAGGTTGAGTGATTTCTTGGATTAATTGGTTGCAATTAAGTCACTTCAACTGAATAAGTTGAGTGCATATCTGGACGGTATTTTGTATATCTCCTCATTGAATAAGTGAATGACATACTATGGTTTTGGATGGACTTTAGATATATGGTTATGGTATCACGATATGAGCGTGAGTCTTAGAGTCATTGGTTAGGGTGCGTATATGCAGTGGATGCGTAGCTAGATATAGTAGGTAGGTGTACCCTGTTAGGTCTAGGTACTCATGCCCACCTTTGGGTGCGTTTTCACATGTTGCCTTCTATTCAGGTTGAGACCTCCACTATAGTTCAGTGAATGTCCTTAGTGTGGATATATATGTATATTTATGGATTACATAGTTATGTTAAGGGTATCTAGGGTGTATCTGCGTATCAGACACTGTATGGATTATAGTTGGTTTAGGACTTGCATGTGGGCCTGACCCACTTCTTTATTATTCTTTTCAGGTAACGGACGGTTCCAGTCTCAAGCTTGATCGTGCTAAGCAGGGGTTCTCATTCATTCTACCGACGATGTAGGATTTCACTTTATGATCCAGTTTTGGAATATCTTTACTTTCAGTTTTTTTCAGTTTCAGTTGGAGTTTTATTTCGGGGTCCACTAGTTGGATTCCCAAGTTATAACCTTGAAGGTTTTTGAGCTGGATTATTGGATCTTTAGTATTTGAGGATTTATTTTAGTTTCTATCAGCTTAAACTTTATTTTCTTATTTCGGTTTGTATTTTGTGTTCATTATAAAATATTAATTGTTTGATATCTCTCGGGTTTAGGCCTGGGCCTGATCAACCCGTGTCTCGGATCCGAGGGGTATCACAGATTCCAACTCTAATTTCATAGCAACTCGCCAAAACGATCTGTATCTATATCGGTTCACGCTTCCATGTAGCTTACTGGGTCCAACTAATGTTTAATAGGGATGTCCATAACGGTCTCACCTAAAAACATGATTCTGTCGGATTGGATGATAATCCTCCCACTACATCAACGTACCAATGCAGGAATCTATGTACTAGATAATGCTGACGCATCAATAGGGAATTCATCTATAATTCTTAATCTCTATAATAAGTGTGTTCATATGTGGTACATCTGGTACTCATACCATATTCTCTAATACTATGCTATTAGGCATGTGATTTATAATATGATTCTCCTATAGATAAATAGTGAGTGTAAACAATCAACTTTGATCATTGAGATCATAAAATAATCTGTCCTAGTGACTTTTAGAGTAGCTATCAAATCTATCATCCGTATGATCTGTTTCCAACTTACTTGTCCATATCAAGCGCATATGTGCAAGACTACCCCATATGTGCATGTGATTCAAACTAAAATTTAGTCAAAAACATAGCTCAACAGTATCCTTGAGACAGACTAAGATGGAATGCAATTCATAATGTGCATTGATATTGTCAAAGCTAAACTCTAAAATGAAAGAGATAATGTAGCATAACAGATCATAGATCTAATCATGTTAAGCGGAATTCTATTATTCCTTTTTGACACCTAAATCCAATTAGCATCAATTGCGGAAAACCTGGTACACCACACCCTCATTGACTATATAGTCTTTGCACTATCCCAAGAAATACTCATATCCACGATCAGATCGGATTGTTTTGATAAGTTTACCTAATCTGTGCTCCACATCAGTTTTGACACTTTCAGAATGTACCAAAAGTTTAAGACTCGTGTCGCATCAGATAAATTTATCCAAAACGTGAGTAAACTTGCTTGGATGTTCATAAGACTACACGTGTCTGTGTGTACCGACTCCAATTATTCTTTATGTCTATTTCATTTGGCTGATTAAGCCCTTAAAGTTATCTATCCTTCAAAACAATATTCACAAGTTTGGTTTAGGCTCCTCTGTCTCACTAAGTAATAAACCTTCTTTGACCAATCTTTGAATCTCATTTTGACTGATTACAACCCAAAAATAGACACTAAAAATACAATGAGTCAGGAATAACAATTTTTTCTCTTAACATTCAATCTAGAAGATGCAACATTAGTTTCTACATCCTGCAAATCTTAAGAGTTTGTGATTATAGTACATTAACCATCTTTCATTGCACTAGAAGCAATCGCATATCTATTCAATTTTATAAAACCAGTTTTACAAAATAACAATCTAGTTTTTTTATAAACCACAAGTGAAATAAGAATTAGATAGCGTCTAACTTCTGTGCATAAAGATAGTTCTCTAATACTAATATCCTCATACTCTCTAATTTCAGATGTAATACTCCCACTGACTTAGCTACAACCTCGACATCAGGTCAAAAGACAAACATATATCCATATCATTGAGGCTTCTCGATTCCTGAAATTCTTGCAACAAATTGCAAACATGTTTAGTGGCTCCAGAATCTATCCATCAAGAATTAATAGATATAACCACATAACATGGCTCAATGATTAAATATACATTTTCCTATGCCACGTCATTGCTTAGATAGTTCGTCCTTTAGTGTCTTAATTAGTGATAAAAGAAACAGTTTTCTTTACCCTCAACATACACTGCCTAATTCCCTTTAACCTTTTTGAATACCCATGTTTTGTGCTAGCCTAGTTCTATTATCATCCTTCTTCTTTACTTTGCCCTTCCACTTGG
Organism: Cornus florida; assembly: GCF_030987335.1. NCBI lineage: Eukaryota > Viridiplantae > Streptophyta > Magnoliopsida > Cornales > Cornaceae > Cornus > Cornus florida. Next base: position 49,487,416 of record NW_026775574.1, on the reverse strand, counting down.
GCCTAGAAGAAGATGGTATAGACTAGGTTAGATTGATAAGAACACCCATACTTTTGATTATTCCTTCATCTGTTACCAATTCTATAAGAATATCAGCGAGTATGAACTCAAACTGATTCCTTATTTAGTTTACTCTGAAAGAGCCGAACCAGCTTGGTAACAAGGCAATAATCATGTCAATTTGAAACTTACCACCCAAGTCAGCCCTATTGATCTCCAGCTAATTTTTAAATAATAAACAATCATTTTCCAAAATTTAATCTCATACTGGAGTTCCTTAGGCTATCTTAATGGTATTCAAGTTTGATATAGTACTCTGGCATACTCCCTATCTAATCTCACCAAAACATGTTATTGACATTTAACATGATGCTTGAAGAAAATAAAATAATGTAAATGTTAGCTTTGGAGCGTATTCGAGATAAACTCTAAAATATTTCACCAAGTCATATCATTTGCCTTATTTCACTTATTAAAAGCATTAATGTTCTCTTAGGTATCTTAAAGTAAAAGGATTAGGTTTAGGAGTAATAAATACATTTTGTACGACTACGTTGTGAATAAAATATCTAAGTTCCTTTTCTAGTCATTATAAATGAGGTCCACATACATTGAATATGTTAGCAAGCAGATAAAATGGATTAGACATAATTAATCTAAATATAAATGCATTCATACAATATGCAAGGTGAATTATTAATACTATCATGCATATTTAAAATTAAAATGAGTTTGTTAACCACATAATATAATAAATCTCAAATAAAAGATCATTATCATTATTGGTGAAATAATCCCTTTTAATTAATGCGGGTCCCTCAACTTCGTAGCATAATAAATCACACAATCAATATGTCAATAACTTATCATGTTAGAGGAGTTCATTATTACTATTGTTGAGATTCATTTGCTATTAGGCGAGCACTTCCATTAAAATAAATATATGGGTCCCTTAACCACTGCATGAAAAATCAGATAACCAATACGCCAATAACTTATTCGGTTGGCGAAATTCATTATTACTATTGGCGGACAAATCCCATCATTTTCATATCTCTTAAGACAATGCCTTGTCTATTTATATGAAATGATTCCCGATTTGGTTTAGCCTTTCTAAAATCACCTAGTGTAGACCACTTCGTTGGGGAGCTAACACTATTGATTTTAGATTGAGTGTATAACGTTATTAAATCTCTAATGAAAAATAAAACATTAAATATCTTGTCATTATAATCTAAACTCTTTAAATCATGCGTAGGGCCTTATTTTTAAAGATCTAATTACAATGAACATTTAATATTTTTAATTTCATGAGACAACCATTCTTCTAATATTAAGACCCTTCAAATCATGCGTGGGGCCTTATTTTTGAAGATCTAATTACAATGGTTTTAATAACGAAGGCCATGGGGTAATGTATAAAAATCCCCGCTCCCACTCAATTTTTAACAATATATAACTAGGGTTTTCTATTCATGATTTAATGCATGCAAAATACCTTGATTTTAATCCAATTAAATTTAGAAAATATATGAATTTTAAATGATTCACTAATATTTAATTTGAGGCAAAAATAATTTTTTGTTTCCCAATAAATGCCCCTCAAATTAATTTGCAATCTAATCTAATTTATCTTCATAATTTAATTAATATAAATCAAGCCATTTAGATAAAAATCATGGATCCAATGCATGAATAATAATTAATCAACAATTATATATTCCATGCATCACATACATCAATAAATAACAGATAAAGCAAATAAAATAGCCAATGGAATCAGCTTTTAATATTCAATTGCTCTAAGTATTATGCGAGGGTCCTTCGTCGGCTTTCAAACACCCGCAAGAGGTTGGTATGCGCCTGAAGAGATAAAATAACGCTTAGGACGCGCCCAGAAGGTAATGCACGAGAAGCTACACACCTTGGAAGGTTCCCAGCGCGTGCCACGAGCTCTCACGCACTTGCACGTGCTAGAGGGAGTTGAGAGTGTCTCTCACGCGCCCTCACGCGCGTGTGGGAGTGCGCAGCGCGTTCCACGAGCCATGACGAGCCGTAATGAATTGGCGCGTGCTCCTCACACGCCTTGAGGCAGCTGACTTAGTCAGTGCGTGCTTTTCACGCGCCTTATGGCTGACTTGGTTCCGGCGCGTGTCATGCACGCGCCTTACTACTGGTGGTGCGTGGAGCACCTTCCAGCCACGCTCCACTGGATCTTTCCCTCACTGATCTTTGATCCGACGGTTGCTGATGCGCGCTCATGTGTACCACACCACACCGGATCATCCGTCCACCTTCCGGCGCCGTCCCTTGCCACCGGCCATACTCCGGTCACCGGAAAATCGCCGATAATTCCAGAAAAATATTTAAAAAATCCAAAAAATTAAATTTAAGCCCAAAAAATTTCAGAAAAATTCTGAAAAATTCCAAAAAATTATTGAAGCAGAATTTAACCCTTTCGGACCTTTTTGAAGCTTCATAGCATCCTTTGATGAATATTACATGGTTTTAAAAATATTTACAATTTGAAATACAATGGAAAAAATTAAATTACATCATTGAACTTTCAAACGGCTAAATCAAAGCCTTAATTACATTCATCTAAAGATAAAATTACATTCAAAAACCTATAAGCTTCATCCATAACCCAATCACACATCATCATCCATTCATAATTATACATACATCATCATGTATCAATATATATTAACATATTAATTCATACATCAACATACATTAATAAATAAATATATGCATATTAAAATTGGATCCATGAATGATGAATTTTGATAAAAACATGATCTCTAGAAATGAATCAAACCATGCTCTTATACCACTGTTGGGAAACGTGCAAGTTTTAAAAACTTTTTGAGGGATTTTGATTCACAGATCTTGATTCATCATATAGAGACAAGTTTTATGCAAAAATAAAACATGATGTATCATTCAATTAACAGATTGAATACTTACATCAAATGTCTGAGTAAACCTTTAAATCTTTCCTCTAAAGTGAATGTTCTCACTTATTGTAGATCCCCTAACAAGATACCTTCTCATTGGATCTCCATCTTCTTGGTAATTGTTTTGCCTTTAGGAATCACTCATAAGCCTCCATGAAAGACCTTGGAAAACTAGGCTTGTGGGAACCTCCATTAGATGAGAACATAAACCCTAATTTTCTAGAGAGAGAAAATATATTCCTTTTTCCTTCTCATAAAAATCACTCCTAAAATATACATAGACCATGTATATATATAGGCAACATAAAGATAAAGAAAAGGAAACAATAACTCCTTCTCAATCTCTAATTCACATGTCTCAAATTTAATAGGATTCCAATATCAAGTTGGGCTATGAGTGAGAATCCTTTGGGCTTATTATTTTATTGGTTATAATAAATTAATAATTGGCCAGGTCCATGAACCCAATTCAATTAATTCATAAATTAATTTCTACTCCACTAAAAAAAATTAATTGAACTCCAATTAAATAATAAATAACCTCTAAGTCAATGTTGCACTTTGACCCCTCTATGCATAATTAATTATCGGATAAATAAAGCTATCAATCCGACTACTTAATTAATATATTTATTCTGGTACCTTTGATTATATCTGGCTCGATCACAATAAAACATTTGTTTGACAAAAATAATAATTTAAAAAATTAAATATATAATAAATCATTTTGTCTAAAAATACACGAAGGCCTTCGAATTTACTTTGTGATCAATCATAATCAATATAAAATAAATACAAGTAATAATGATGCAAATATTGGAAATATAACCCTCTAATTATTAATTATATAACTACCCAAAGTGTCGGTCTAAGGATCCTCGAAGTATCCGCCGAACAAATCAAAGTAATTATTAATTAATAAAAAAGTTTATAATTTTCTCATGTTTAAGAGTCAAATGCCATGACGGTAATAGGGAGCAATTGCATACGACGGCTCTCGCAATATATCTCAACCTAACACGGATCCAGTTTAAATCTTAATTAATTATGAGTCCATCCATAATTACAGACTATGAATAATTTATGATTACTATTTATATTCATGTATTGATCGTCATCACATACATATATAAATATCTCTTATAATCAAGTGGACGTTATCAATTCTATAATGAATCGAAACATAATATATTGAATTCACCAATTGTATAAAGCATAAATATTTTAGAAACGTTAGGAACATATGTCATTATAATCCATATAGGAATTTGCTATGCCAGGGCATACAAATCCCAACAATAACAAGAAAGCAAATGTGGATAGACCTCCACGTACTCATGCATCGCAATAACATAAATCATACTACTAACATGGTAGTAAATGACACTGTAGAAAATAAAAGTGATGCAACAATGAACCCTATGGACATCGTGTCCTAGAGTGTCTAGAGTGTCTAGGTAGAAGGAATGATCGGCCCTAGCTATAACTGTCTCCAAAAACCAATGCATCAACAACCTTTCTCAAAACAAACATGAGCCCTTACCACGATGGTAAGACTCTAACAATCCATTTCCAGTCTAAAGGTGACACTACAAGTGACACTAACAGTGCAATGCTCTCACCAACCCTAAACATCAATCAATTAACTTGATCCCAAAAGCGTTATCACGCAAGGAGAACTTAAATAAAATGGCCACTCTAGCCATACAATCGAACAATCAAAACGATTTCCAAAATCATCCTCAAAATGACCATCAATCACTGACCAAAAGGACTACACCTGTTGGAACAAAACCCAACGCTGATTCCATCCGAACTGTACTCGTAGCTTGCCAGTACGGTAGAATGACAGTGCCATGCACCCGCCCACAACGTACCCGCCTATAAAAATTGCAATCTCAGAGCAACCTTCCAAAACAACCAAGGATCTCAAAAGGTCTAAAACCTAACCATGGGCTAAAATCAACAAATCCAGTACTATGGTTGTGCCTAATGGTTCACCCCATGAAAGCCTAAACAAAAGGTGTCTCTCCACTAACCTCAAAACCAACTCTAGGTCAACAACAACCTAAACTACAATACAACCGTGACTACAATCACCATCAACCTCAACTCGTGCCTCAATGACCAATCTCGTGTCATGCTAAATATGCAACACAGTTATGTATATACGAATCTAATCTAGCATACATCATATGTCATGCTTTTCATATTAGAATCAAAACAAGTTAAGCAGATAGCATACCACGTATAGCACATAAGCACCTAAATATGTTATCAAACCAAAACATGTTATCATGAAGCATATAAGCACGTAAAACAAAGCAACAGAAATGTGATATGCACCTAAAACCCATCGTCCCAAGGTATTTAAACCTAGGAGCTCTGATACCACCTATGACGGCCCAAGTTTTGTAAACCCGGTGCGTCAGTGATGACCAAAAGATGACCCGATAACGGAACCGAAATGCGAAAGCGAAAGGTGAAACAACGGTCTCTAGAGATACAATGCGTCTCTAAGACACCAATTTGACCCTCAATGAGGTCATGGAACCCAAAGGAAAACAAATGCGGAAGTGTTGTTTCAAAATGGACAAAAAGGAACCTAGGGGATAAATGGTCATTTTGCAAAAGTGGATTCAAGTGCTATCGAGCACACTGTTGGGAAGACAATGAAAAATTGTGATACCCCTCAGATCCGAGACACGGGTTGATCAGGCCCAGGCCCAAACCCGAGGGAATATCAAACAATTAAAGTATTTTAAAACGAACACAAATGACAAAAAAACAATAAAGATAGAATAAAACTACAAGAAATAATAATTATAAAATCCTCCATGTGTAACTGAAAATTGAAACTCCAATCCCTCAAAACTTCAAAGTTACAACTTGGGAATCCGCTGATGGACCCCTAACTAAAAATTCAACTGAGACTGAAACTGAAAATAGATAATACTAGAAACATCGGGGAAAGTCCTACGTAATCCGGTGAAAGTGAGACTGTCCTCGACAAGCACGATCAAGCTCTAAGGCTGGAACCGTCCTGTACCTGAAAAGAATAATAAAGGAGTGCGTCAGACCCACGAGCAAGTTCTAATCTAACTGCAATCCATACAGTGACCCGATACGCAGATACACCGTAGACATCTCACAATATCTATCTAGTCCATACGTATAAATATATCCACACTAAGGGACATTCACTAGTCTATAATAGGGGTCTCAACCTGAATAGAAGGCAACATGCGAATACGCACCCAAAGGTGGGCATGAGTACCTAGACCTAACAGGGTATACCTCAACCTATTATAACCAGCTACGCATCCACTGCATATACGCACCCTAACCAACGAGTCTGAGACTCAAGCTCAACTCGTGGTACCATAAACATATATAGAAAGTCCGTCCAAATCCAGGGTAAGCAGTTTAACAATTTATTAAACTGACCTACAGTAAACCAACTAGTTAGTCACTCAACTTATTCAGTGGATATGACTTAACTACCATCCGTTATTCCAGGAAGTCATCCAACTTGGTTACAGCTGATTTGACTTAGTCACAATTAGGATTCGATATCTTACAATCCATTCCATTAATCCATTAGGTAAGGTCTTAGCGTTTTGAAGCTAAACCATCCCTAGTATGCCACCGTCCCATACCGGTGCATACAATCCTCCATATCAATGCCAATTACAATATAGAAATCATAATTTAGTAAATTACATTCCAAAACATTATCCAAATAATTGCAGGAAGATATTTGATGTTCTAGCAATTAAAAATCCAAATGATAATCCATATCATTGCAAAAAGTGGTTACTATTTCGACAATTAGCCTCCAAAGCATGCATAGGTCAACTTCGATACATCAATGACCCTATAATGTATTTAGAACAATTTATAAACATATTAGATCCCACTGGAATGCTCAAAAATAAGCTTGAGCAATTAAGTCTTCTTCCATCCCTTAATCGTGTACAATGTGCATAAATTTTATACAGTTTGTTCCGTTAATTTAGAGGTAAACTTTAATCAATTAAAAGACCTCTTAATACCCAAAGTTAACTTCTTAATCACCATGGCAAGTCCCAATATATTTTTTTTAAACAGTTCCAACACACAACAGCTTCAAACAGTGCATTAAACACCTTCCAGAAGCAAACTGAGCGAGAACAGGTTATGAACAAAGGAGGAGCCGGCTCCAATTTTTATTGGAGCCTGCTCTACTTGGGTAGAGCCGGCTCTACACCTCCTAGAGTCGGCTCTACACTAGGGGGGAGCCGGCTCCCTCCTCTATGGAGCCGGCTCTCTCCCTCTTTGAGAGCCGTCTGTCCGTCTGTGACCTCTGTGACCTTCTTCTTCAACGTCAGCCGCTTCCCATCCATTTTATTTAGTTTTAGACTATTCCCAAGGGTCCTAACTATGTCCAGTATAATCCCCATGGAGTGTTTACAACAGTTGAAATCAAAAACAAAAACTACAAGTTCCACAGACAAATCATGCTTAGGAAAACAACTACTGTAATGAACTTTAAAAAAACCATCACCGAATTTATTCAAGGCAAAGATAAGGTTAAATTGACATATAAAAACATACTTAATTCAATTATTGATCCATTAGAACCCTAGAGTATGTCTAGGTGCACAGAACACATGCCAACGGGAAGGAGGAAGAAAAGAACTTGCCTGAAGTTTTGGACTCAAAACTTGTCGTCGTCTTCCCAACGTCCGGTAACCACTGCAACACTGTCTAGCCTCCTAATACCTCTGCCCTTCCCTTCTCCTAGGTCCAACCCTAAAATCCCCGTCGAATCCCACACCAAACAAAAGCTGTTCTCTCAAAACCTCACTCTGTATCTCTCTGTTTTTATGTTACGCGAGTAGAGTTTTTTTTTTTCCAATCCTTAATACCAAGAAGCATGTATATATATAGGCGTACAAATCCCAAACCCTAATCCTTGTTTAATAGAGACAGAGCCCTCCTTGGCCCATAAACCGACCTATGATATATACATTGCCGGCTATAACTGAAACCCTAATATAACTATATGTGTCCCATATAGTCCCGTGAAAACCAAATTAAACAAAACAAATAAATTTACCACTTAAATAATTAACTATAATTAAATAAATTAAATCAAAACAATTAACTCAAATAAATTAAAACAATTAAATCAAAACAATTAACTCAAATAAATTAAAACAATTAAATCAATTTACTACCACTTAAATAATTAACTGGAATTAAATATATTAAATCAAAACAATTAACTCAAATAAATTAAAACAATTAAATCAATTCACTAATTAAAACACTTAAACAATTAAATAATCAAATTAATTCAACTAATCACACATAATCAAATAAAATGCAATTAACTACTAAATTAAAATCCCCGGGATATCCTTTTTAAAATTAGGGGTATTACAAAAATTAAACGTAATGGACTCAAGAATTTCATTATTCGGAGTCCGGACGAAGAAGAAAGATCAAAAACAAAAATGATGTCGTGGCGGCCTGACGAGGACAACCCACTACTACTGTAACTGAGAGTAAAAACGGGCATCTAAAAGGACTTTTCTGGAAAAAAAAATCAAAGAAGAAACCCCCTCTAAAATCGAGTTTCCTACCCCGATCGCAAATGGAAACAAAAAAAAATTCATTGTAAAATGACCAAAATGCCCCCAAGAAAATCTTGTCAAGAGGGTAAAAATTTCTCCGAGCTGCTGCCCAAGGAAAGGAAATAGGGCTTCGGGAGGTTTTTAAATTGCCTAAATTGAAAATGCAATCTTAAAATACACTCACAAGACCCTCGGAAGTTTCGGATCGATTGTCACACTTTTCAAAAAAAAAGTCGATGAAAAGTATCAAGTACATTTGCACTAAAAATTTGCAAAACCTGGTAGCAAGGATTTTCCAGACAAATATGGATTTTTGAGAGTCAAGATGGCATTTTCTGGAAAAACACAAAGAAAAAACCCCTCAAAATTGAGTTTTCTACGTGACTCGTGAGAAAAAATGAAAAAAATGCATTATGAAATACCCGAAATGCCCCTGGAATAGAATAGGGTAAAACTCCCTAAAAATGCTACTTAGAATTTTTGTTTCATCAATGATGGTGTTGTTTGCCAAAGTGAGTATGCAAGTGCATGCAATATGATAAAATAGATGTACCAACATGGCCTAAAGCCTCTTTACATTCCATTAACAAGTTTTAGCATACAAAGCCTCCATAGTTGATAAAAATACATTTTCAAGTAAAATATGGCACCAATTGAATACAAGTGTAAATATAAACTTGCTTGGCCCTTGGCCTCATGTCCTATATGTCAAATGCATTAAAAGGAGTGTACTTATGTACACTTTACATACATAGAATCAAAGAATACAAGTTTGATACATAAAGCTACCAAACGATCCACGGCAATGAAATCTTCAAGTTTTGAGTCATGTACCTGAAATATACCCCAGTAACGTAGGGGTGAGTAACATAAAGTTACTCGTAGGAGATGAGTATGCATCAACCTAGCGTTTTACAGTTTTATCACCTTAGGGTGAAACATGTTAAAGGGCTCATGCCACCTAATGTCTATGCAAGATGAGACTCATGGAGCATCCTAACTACCTTAGATCATTTCTAGTATGATCGCATTGTTCATACAATTCAAATAATATAGAAACATGTTATACAAAGCAACAAGATATAGAATCTCAAAGTCTTCAACTTGAAATCCAAAATACGAAAACAACAAGAGTGGGTCATGTCACCTAACGTTTATGTTCAAAATGAATCTATAGGATCACTTCTAAACTACATTTGAGCATCAAAATACAATTTATGATATCAATGCAATTTAACCGACAATAGAACTTCTAATACAACCCACAAAACATGCTTTCACAAAGTTACATCTTAAGCTCAAAATAGGAAATCAAATAAGGAACCACAGGTTACGATATCATCTAGTTATCAACTTGAAATGAAATATGAAATCAAACAAAGTGGATACTCGGATGTCACGCTAGATCAGACCGACAACATAGTTACTTTAAGGTTACTAGCCCATGGGTAACCTCCCTATGTGTGCACTAGACTATATAGAGGGACAATCCCCCATACTAGAACCAAGTCCTAGCTGTAGCTAAACAACAATATCCCCAAGTTTCCAAAATCAACAAATTGTGCAACAACGTATATATATCAACATGTATATACAAGATATCAACTATTTACCAAGCACAATCCAAATTTGGAAACGTATACAACACATGCTCAAAGTCTACAACTACTATGGCATGAAAGATGTCAAATACAAAGTGCGCAATTCCTTACACATAGCAACAATATATCCAATAAGGAAAATATATTCTCATGAATATAAAAATAACAACTCTGTTATCCAATGCTCAAAAGTAATCAAGTGAACATACACCGAATCCAAATCCATGATTTAAATATAGAAATAACTTCCAAAATGCAATTAAATCCATGGAGTAATAAAGTAGAATTTAATTAAAAATAAATAGTTAAATTCTCTAAATTCCAAGTTAATCCCAAATAACCTCAATTTAATATATACTGAAGGACATGTCATGGTCATCACATATATAACATCAAATGACAAGTTAAGTGATTAAAACACTTAAAACAAAATTAATCAAGCTAATTAATTAATTTCCTCTAGATTTTTAAACAATTCCAAATGCCGTCAATTTAATCTATGTTAGAGAACATGCCAAGGCCTATTTAAATACCACATTACAACTTGATTTCATGCTTGATACAACCATGTGAATTGAACTTTCACTAAAGATAAATATTAAATAAAAGTTGTAATTCTTAATCAAATGAGCCAAATTTAATATATGTTAACCAACATATGCAAGCATAATTTCCTAGTATGTTACAAATCAATTCCAAGTCATACATATCCTTGAGCTTTAAATCATTTACAAAGAAATTAATTAAAATTAAATTCCAAGATTTATACAAAACATGCATACAAGTTTTATAAGCATATATAACCATCAATACAACACAAATATAATCCTAAGACACCCCCTACCTCAATTTGAGATGAAAATCTCAAAAGCCATCAAAACGAAATGGCTCCGAATCCGACGAAACTCCTAGGTTTTGTCGGGGACAACACGATCTATATGAATCTCCAAGAAGCCCCATGAAAATCCAAACTTGGCCTAAATCCCAAACTCAAAATTTGGTCAGAAATGGTTTCTAATAAGGGGTAATAGTAGAGCACGACGAGGCGAGCAACAAATGCAAAGGCCGAAGGATTTTCACTTAGGAAAAGTAGGTTAAAGGAGGAGAGACAAGATGGCAGCTCCATGGGCATCCATGGCTGCCTTTGGTCGTGCAAGGAGAGGAGGAAGAAGAAGAAAATCTGATTTTTCTTCCTTAAGGCACCTATTTATAGTAAATCACAAAAAATGCCCCGAAAGGGCCCCGCCGGGTCCGAAAAAGTGAATTTTGAGCAAACGCGCTCAAACGGCAAAACTCCGTGAACAAAAAAGATTCAAAATGAGAAAATATGAACAATGGAAGAAACGACATCAAAAATTGAGTCCCGACCAGAAAGTTATGTCCCAAACAAGTTCGGCGGCAACCGGGTCCAGAAACTCCGAAACTGGAGAAAAACGACCAGAATGGAATTCTATGAATTTATAAATCAACAAAAAGTGAAAATGAATCTCGTACGAGGATCTAGGCTCTAGACGAGACATTTTGTAATAACTTTCGTTAATTGCACAATGGCCCTTACAAAAAGGGTTAACTGCGAAACTACCCCAGAATGAAAATATCTTCCAAAAGATATTTTCTTAGATGCCCCTGAAATAAAATATCTTCAAAAGATATTTATGAAAAACACCCTAAGAAATGAAATTAATTCCAAAGATTTATGCATCCACTCCCCTATGGGCACCGGGAGCAACCAGAGTACTTTCTTGCAAAAGTAAAGATACGTATTTCGTGGAAACCACTCACGATAAGGATACGTGAAGTCAAAAACCAACTCCGAGCACAAGAAGTGAGGTTGTGCCAAAAACTGACAAACGGAGATAAGACGAAATAGGGAAAATGACAAAATAGGGAAAAAGACGAAATAGCACATAGTGTCCAAAAATGAAAAATGCGAAAATGACTCGGTCCTCAAAGGAAGTTATCAATTCATATGAAAGAGTCTCAGAAACCAATTCTAAGCACTCGAGATGACACTAAGCGATGAAAAACAGTCCACAGAAAAGAAAAGACAACGGAAAAAATTTATCCGCAAAATTTGAGGAAAAAGGGAAAAGGAAGAAAATGACCGGGTCATTACAGAATACGACCCGAACTGCTATCCTCGTTAATTAGCAAACTAGCCAAGTAGGATCTGTGGCGACTCCAGTCACCAATGCTAAAAACCATCGCTGGATAGGAATCACTTCGATCTCCCACAAAATGGAAACAATCTCCCTTGGGAGTGCAAACAGACACCCTCCCGCGAAAGCAATCGATCGTAGCCTGAAAGAATGACAACCAATCTATCCCGAGAATGACGGCAAAGCTTATCATTTCGAGAACAACAAAACTGAACTCTGAGGTCCGCTCAGCTATCTCAATAGCACAACCCCGATAAACACGATCCAAAGACACTAGACCCCCAACTGGTGTGTCAACACAGAGAAGACTATCCCAAAGTGTGACTTCCAGACCCAAAGAATGTGCAAATGATACAAGAATGAAAGAATGTGATGCACCTGTGTCAACAAGAACCCGTGCCCAAGAACTGAAAACTGGAAAAAAAAACCTCAAACAGAAAAGGTCCCTACGTAAGTATCTGCCTGTGGAAGAGCGTAGGCTCGTCCCTAAACCCCTGAGCCCTGCTGTGAACTGCCATGATAGCCTGACTGGTGTGAAGAAACAGTAGGTGGAAAACCCCTGGCTGGATAAGTGCCAACTGGTGCCACTGGCTGTAGTGCCTGAGGAACTCTGAAATCAGACTGAACCACCATAGATTATGTTGGTACCATCTGTGAATCCGTGCCACCACGTGACTTATTCAACAACTTTGGACAATCCTTCTTGAGATGGCCTGGTTGCTTGTAATAGAAACAAGCTCCCTGCCTTGCTTTCATAGAACCTGAAGTCTGACTGGCCTGTGGTCGAAGCTGTGGGCAGCGAGGCTTGATGTGCCCCGGCTGCTGACAATGGTGACAAATCACATCCCGAGCTGATCCCGAAGATAAAGGAATTGTAGGTGCAGAATGAATCTACTGCAGTGCCCCCTGTGAGTGTGTACTATTCCCTGCCTTAGCCTTCTTCCACTGACTCCCGGAAGATGATAGATTGTCTCCGCGAGGCTGCTTGTGTGAACCCCTGATCCGTAACTAATCCTGTTACTCTGCCTCAGCTAGCATAGCCCTTTAGACCACCTCTCTGTAAGTCCTCAAATCAAGAATTGAGACCCGTGGCCTGATGTCAAAATGTAACCTATTCTGAAACTTCATTGCCCTGGCCTCATCTGTCGCCACCATATCCTCGGCATAATGAGAGAGAGAAGTAAATCGTGTCTCATACTCAATGACACTCATAGTGCCCTGATAAAGACCTGTGAACTGTATCCTCATCTCCCGCCTCATAACCCTCGGAAAGAAGCGCTCGAAGAACAAATCTTTGAACTCATTCTAAGTCATCAACTCAACATTGTGGACATTGGTCGTGGACCTCCACCAGATATCTGTATCTCCCATGAATATAGAAGCAGTCAAATAAATCTTCAACTTGTCTGTGGGTACCGCCATACTGTCCAACTTGAGAACCATAAGGTCTAACTAAGCTTCTGAGACTAGCGCATCTAAACTCCCTACAAATGGATCAATCTTAACCCTCTGTAGTTGCATAAAGTACTCTATTGCCTCATTGACTATCGGTGCCGGTGCCGGTGTCGGTGCCGGAATCTATATCCCTGCCACCTGCCTGTGTATCAATTCCTGTAGGGATTCAGCGATCCCCTGATTGATTCTCTGAGCCACTCGCTCCTCATAAGTTGGTGCCCGCGGTGGATTAGCATCCATGCCACGAACTGGAATCCCAGGGCCTTCCCGGACCCCTCGTAGGTTCAGTGTCATCCACCTGCTCCTCAATGCCCTGACGTGAAGACTCTCCACGCGTGACAACCATGGTACTAAACGCACGAAAGGAAAGAGTTCAACAACAACACAAGTTATCATGACCGAATGCAACTCACACTATGAATGCACAAAACACGAAGCAAGATAAGGTATGCAACATACGGTCATGCTAAAGCAATCAACGAAAGTTGTTTAAATAGTTAAGCACTTAAGCAAATAAGCATACATGTCAAACAAAGATGCTTTTAACCACATAGGCATATAAGCATAAAGACATGTCATATTACCAAATGTGTTATCAAGAAACACATAAACAGGTTATAATACCGAAACATGTTATCAAAAGTATGTGAATATATCAAAGTAGATCAACAAAAGCATGATATGCACCCAAAATCCGTTGTCCTAAGGTGTTCTGTAATATCCCAAATTTTAAAAGGATATTCCTGGTATTTTACTAAATTATTTAATTGCATTGTTATTTATTTAATTATTTATTTGCCTGTTTAGTTGAATTAAATGTGTTATTTGTTTTATTTATTGGAGTTACTGTTTTAACTTATTATTTGCTTTATTTATTGGAGTTACTGTTTTAACTGGTTACTATTTTAAATTGTGTTATATTATTATTTAATTGTTTAAATTATGTTATTCTTAGAATTAACTGTTTTAATTTAATTATTTGTTTCCGTTTACTGATTTGAGTTAGGGTTTATTTTCTTTTAGAATACACGTTGTGGCCGATTAGGATTTACTTTAGGATTTTGGATTAGGGTTTTATTGTTCTAAGCCTATAAATATATCATTACAGTGGTTTAAGGTTTTACAAACATAAACATAGTTCTATTCACATAAAACAGAGGGTTGAGAGAACAGAGGCACCGTAAGGGCTGTCAAGGAGAAAAACAGAAAGGACCAAGGGAGTGTTGTTGTGGATTAAACCAGAACCTTAGGAGGCTTGAAGGTATTCAGTGGTTGCCGGAAATTTAGAGACGATGCCGAGATTTCATAACTGAAATCACAAGCAAGTTCTTTTCTTCCTCTCTCCCATTGGCTTGTGTTCTGTGCACCTAGATAGTCTCTAGGAGATTAATTGGACATTAATTGAACCATGGATGATTATTATATGTTAAATTGATTATCTGTAGTCTGTGGAAATTTATTTGAAATAATTCTTGCATGTATGGTTTCATCATCTGTTTTAAGCATAAAAAGTCGCCACTGTTTTAATCTTTGTATTGAGTCTTACTATTATAAACCAAGGTCTTACTATTACTAGATGAGATTTAAGACCCTTAAGTTCAATTTAGAGGAAGAACAGTAAGGTTGGAATGGCCGGAGACAGAGCAGATGGGCTGAAACGGAGCGGAACTGGACTGGAGGCTCTTAGAGGAGGAAAGAGCCAGCTCCATGGAAGTGGGAGCCGGCTCCCACACTCTTAGAGCCAGTTCCAAGATGCATGGAGCCGGCTCCATGCACAAAAGAGCCTGCTCCCAAGTTTATAGAGTAGGCTCTCTCAATTTTGCCTTTTCTGAAATTTTTTACGCACTGTTTGACATAGTTGAGGGTTTGAACTATTCTGATTAATTCTGGGACTTCACAGAGGGGTTAAGTAGTTAATTTTAGGTGTTATTAAGGCCTCTAATTGATTAAGGTTTACCTCTAAGTTAATGGGATGAACAGTATAAAATTAAACTATTTGTTTATGCTGTTAATAGATGGAAAGAAATAAATTGCTTGGTTTAATTTTAGCAATTTAATGGGATATAGTATGATTATAAAACTTATTTTAAATGCATGATAGGGTCATTTATTTATTAGAACTGATCTATGCGTGCTCTGGATGATAATTGTTGGAACATTAAACCTTTTACTGCAATTATATGAATTAACACTTGGATTTTTAATTGCTGAAATATTAAACACTCTGCTGCAATTATTTGGATAATGGTTTTGGACTGTAAATTGCTAAACTATTAGTTATGTGTTGTAATTTACATGGATATTGAGGATTGTATGCACCGGTATAGGACGATGGCATACTAGGAATGGTTTAGTTCAAAATGCTAAGACCTAACCTATCAGATTAAAGGAATGGATTGTAAAATATTGAATCCTAATTGTGTTTAAGTCAGATCAACTAACTAAGTTGAATGAAATGATGCATGTTGAACATTGGACTCAATCTCATAAGGAGGATTAAAAGAGTGATCAAGTTCATAATAAAATGATGCATGTTGAACATTGGACTCAATTTCATAAGGATTAAAATATAATGGAGGAGCATAAGGTGAAGGGAAGAAATTTCCCCCCAAACTTGGATCAAACAATGGCTCATTCACATTAAAAATCCAAATACAAGAAAAAAATTTGGCCTCCACACGGGCCGATGCTTGGACTTAAAATAAAGTAATGAAATTAGCCTCAACAAGGGCTATCCCAAGCATGCAAAGAAGTGCATAATTAAAATACAAGAGTTGCAAGAATTACTCACAAAGGTCCTTAAGCAACTTCAAATTTTAATGTTAGCTTTAAGCTCCAATAATTGCTTTAAGATCTAAAGTTTGCCTTGCTTGTAGTCATGTAACTAATTGAACAAATAATATCAAGAATGAGAAAAGAATATACAATGGAAAATAAAATAAAAATAGAAGTTATCAAATGAACACTATTGTCTAGTCTAATTCCAACAAAACCGTTAATCCCCGGCAACGACGCCAAAATTTGACGATACCCCTTTTTATGTGTTTAGAAAATGGACATTGTAATGTGAGAGGTCGCTTCGCAAGGTCAAAATATGAATGTGGTTTAAGAAGCATTTCTAGTCAAATTTACATTTATAAAAATCACTACTACAACTACTGAAGCATAGTGAGTAGGGATCGTCCATAGAGATTATACGTGTTGGAATTTAACTTCAACTCTAATGTACCAAATGATTGCAAAAGAGGGTTGGTTGGTTGATTACTCTAGAAAATAATTAATTAAAATAAACTAAGTTGAGATAAGGATTTAAGAGATAAGAAGTGAGGTCTTGGGGTCCATTGGAATTGCCACCAAGTTCGTTCACCAAACCATACACTTTCAAATAATTTGGGAAAAACCGTCTTGTGAACAAAATGCGACTACCAATTGCAATATTAAGCATGGACCATCAAATTCATGTATGAATTGTCTACCTAACAGACAAATAAACTAGTCACAATTGTAGCACACATCAATCTGGAGAATCATGAAATTTGCAATAATAAGCCATAGAATATCAAATCAAGTAAAGATTGTCTACCTACCTACAAGCATGAATTAAATTGTAGAACAACCCATCAAGTATAAGCATAATCCATCAAATTAATTGACAAATCCATCTAATAAAAACCATGTCTAGCTATCACTAGATTCTTAATCAACCACACATAGACATGCAATTAATATAGAAAAACTAGTGTAGAGATCAATTCCCAAATAATCACACATAAAACAACATGTAATCATATAGAGAATCAATAGAAAGAATTAATCCATAGAAATCAAAGGAGAACCCAAGATTCATTAAATTCACAAGGCTAAAACACTAATCATAAGATATTATTCGCCAAAAAGTATGAAAGGGATAGAGGTTTAGATTACAAACTTGAGGCTCATCCAAGTCCCAAGGAGAAGTCTAGCCAATCATGAAAGAGGTGGATGTGATCTTGGAACCCTCAAGTGTAATCCCCAAACATGGCTCCATCTTCTTCCTCTTCTTCTTTGTTGAATTCTAGAGAAAGAGAGAGTGTGTAGATGTTGAGATGTGTTCTTTGTGCCTCCACTCTTCTCTTTTCTTCTAACCCTAATCTCTAAGTTTTCTAGAGAGAGAAACTAGTTATTACAATGTAAAAAAAAAATGATAAAAAACTCTTTTACAAAAGGGTTCAATTCCCTTTTTATACAAACTCCTTGGAGTAGTGAACAAGTCAGAAATAAGCTTCTAATTGGTCCAACCTCGCATCCCATGTGGTAGGTGAAGTCCGGGCCAACACAGGAATAAAACAGCATCGATCGAACACTTATTTCAATTGATTGAAGCTAACATGGCATGAACATATCTTCTTGGCCTTATTTGGATTGTTGAGCTGTCATGGCCTTGAATTCGATCGATTGTAGCCTTCTTCAATCGATCGGAACTTCCTTCGATCGATCGAAGCTTCACTGGTGCAATTTTTTTACTTCTTTCTAGATTTGCTCCTTAACTCCAAAATTGAGTTATATGGCTCTTATTAGTTGGTTTGAACCTTATTGACCTGAAATAGTCAAAAATATAAATAAGTACTAAAACGGGAAAATAAAGATAGATGAATGGACTAAAATACCCTACCTTGGGTACTAAAATACGTCACATTTGAGCACTCATCACTCGTCGCTCGACCACAAGTTATTGTACATTTCTTGACACTAGTATTCTTTCTTAGATGCCCCCACTGAGCTCTTTATAGATCCATCCCTGTTTAAGCTTCAAACCACACATCCCCACAGAGAAAAAAAAATTTAAAATATGTAAAAAATAAGTGGGGTGTTTCACATCCTTTGCCTTTTTTATTATTATTTTTTATATATTTTTAGAGGAGTATGCAATGCCAAAGCACTGTGATTTCAATTCCCATAGACACCCATATTTATTGGGTACCCAACCAAATAATCAAAGAGACACTCCATAATTTACGAGTCATCTTCAGTTTCCATTTGGACACCCAATCAAAGAGACACTCCATAACTGACAAGTCATCTTCACTTTCCATTTGGACACCCATATTTATTAGGCATCCAACCAAATAATCAAAGAGACACTCCATAACTTACAAGTCATCTTCACTTTCCATTTGGATACCCATATTTATTAGGCACCCAACCATATAATCAAAGAGACACTCCATAACTTACAAGTCATCTTCACTTTCCATTTGTAGTGTATTTTCACATGTTGTTTTTGAACCTTGCCATGCTTTCACATTAAACAAAATCAATTAGGTATAATAGTAGTAAATGGGAACATTGTAATCTTATCACAATAAACCTAGGTATCATAATGAATGGGAAATGAAATTAAGTTCTCTATCAGATCTTTCCAGTATACAATGTATATGTTTACATGTGCACATATTGTTTTCTTGTTGTATCTATGGAGATTTGAACTCTCGACGTTTTACTTTAGAAGTTAAGAAAGTACTACTGAACTACTCTCAATTGCCTGTAATAATACATACTACCTCGAAATCAGGAATTGTATAAAAAATTTAGGTCATTATTGAACTTTTAGTTCCCACATTAACATGTGTGTGTATATTCTCAAAGAAATTTGGAAAGTGAAAGTGAATTAATTGGGCAAATTCAAAGTCTTTTGCATTTTCATATTTCCAAAAGATAATTAAGCCACATATGTTAATGGTAACTTAATAAAGATATGGACAATACTTGCCTCTGACATTTTTCCTTGTTAAAAATTAGTTGGTGACATGTGTGACGACCCTGGTTTTTAGGCCAGCGTGTCCTGTGATGAACCAAAGATTGACCCGATAATGAATCCGATATGCGGAAGCGAAAACAGAAAACAAGACTCTAAGAATTCAAAATGACCTTCCATGAGGTCGTGGAACTTAATGAGAACTAACGCGGAATCAAAAGACCAAAAATATGACAAATAAGCCCCCAGGGGCAAAATAGTTATTTCTAAAAACTATGGACTCAGGTGCCACCGAGCACATCGCTGGAAGGACAACGAAAAACTAATTAGGATAGACTCGAGAATCACTTGATTCGGAGTCCGGATGAAGAAAATATGAAACTCCAAAGTTTCATAAAATCAAACTTTTGGGTTTGAAATCAATGCGGCAAGGGTACTTTACATGGGTTGTAATGGTCCTTTTAGACCAAACTAGATACAACTGAGCATACCATTAGATAGACCAGGAAAAATTAATGAATCTAGACTCAAGAATCACTTAATTCGAAGTCCGGACGAAGAAGATATGAAACGTCAAAGTTTCAAAAAAAACCATCTTTTGGGTTTAAAAACAGTGCGGCATGGGTATTT
Organism: Cornus florida; assembly: GCF_030987335.1. Lineage (NCBI taxonomy): Eukaryota > Viridiplantae > Streptophyta > Magnoliopsida > Cornales > Cornaceae > Cornus > Cornus florida. Next base: position 49,467,256 of record NW_026775574.1, on the reverse strand, counting down.
GACAAGAGGTAAAATGGTCTTTTCAGATATAATTGGATGCAACCATGCATACTGTTGGATAGACAAGCAAAAGTTAATAAACTTAGACTCAAAAATCACTTGATTTGGAGTCCGGATGATGAAGATATGAAGCCTCAAAGTTTCAAAAAAATACTCACTTTTCGGGTCAAAAATCTGGGTATGAATAGTGTTGTAACAGCAAGCCACATTTGATTTTTTTCCCAAAACTGAGGCTATGAACGGACCCTTAAACGAGTTTTTCTGGAAAAACACGAAGAAGAAACCCCCCTTAAAATCATGTTTTCTACCCGACATCGCAAAAGAAACAAAAAAAAAACACGATGTAAAGCCCCTAAAATGCCCCTTGAACAACATAGATCAAGATGGACTCAAAAAACTGCTACATGAAATTTTTCATAATCTGCCCACAACTGAAAGCAAAAACGGGCTAGAAGATAAACTTTTCTGGAAAAACACAAAGAAGAAACCCCCCACAAAATTGAGTTTTCTATGTGACTCGTGGGAGAATTAAAAAAAAATGCAATGTAGAATGCCTGAAATGCCCCTCCATGAAATCTGGTCATGGAGGTCCAAAAAGCTGCTAAAAAAAACAGAAAGCTGAACTTTGCCATTGATTTCTGGCTCCAAGACGACATTTTCTGGAAAAACACAAAAAAGAAACCCCTCCTAAAATCATGTTTTCTAAGCGACCATATCAAAAGAAGAAAATAAAACTGATGTGAAAGGTCCAGAATGCCCCTAGATCAGATTATACAAAAAAAGTGCGAAATGAATCCACAAGAGGCTCAAAACACAAACGATAAGGTTTTACCCGGAAACGACCATGCACACAAACGTAACTTACCTATTTGGACATGCTACAATGGTCCATGACTTAAAAATACCACCGATGCAAAATTCGACCCCCCAACGGGCAAAAAGGCAAAAATGGAACTTGGAATGAAAATTCGGAATCCAAAAATACAAAACGGAATCAAATGACCGTTTGGCCCTTGGCCACACTTCAAAAATAATTTATAAAACCCTACAAAAGAATGAAAACGGAATTCCCACACCCGATGCAACCATGGTGAGACAATGACTTGGCATTTTTCCATATTTTCCTAATATTTCAAGAAGTTAGAAGTTACAAAAAATTCAATATACATGTCAATGGCCTCCGGCCTCATTTCATACATGTTGAATACATTGAAAGGAGTGCACTTAAGTACACATTACATACATGGAATCAAAGAATACAAGTTTTACATATAAGTCTACAAAATGACTTTTCATGCTAACATTTGCATGAAATGGAAACTTGAAAGCTACATGACATCCAAGGAATGCTAAGGATCACGAACCAAGTCTTCGTACTTGAAATATGCCCAGTAACGTAGGGGTGAGCAACATAAAGCTACTCGTAGGAGATGAGCATGCATCGACCTAGCATTTTACAATTTCATCACCTTAAGGTGAAACATGTCAAAGGGGCTCATGCCACCTAACGTCTATGTCAAAGTGAGACTCAGGGCGTATCCTAAGCAATCATGGAGCATAAGCAATAAGAATCATGATACATATACACATATGAAACAAGTCAAGTTTGGGATAATCCAAAGAACACAATAAGAATTATACACGGAATCAAGAATAAGGCATAATATCTATGCAAGTATACAAGGATGGAACACTCCATATAACATGACAATAAGTATGCTCGGACATATGTCAACAAGAATTACATTATCGATGCAATTAACATGACAAGGAGTATACTTGAAATCACGAATGGGGCATAATATCTATGTTCTAATTGAATCTATAGGATCAATCTTAAACTACATTAGAACATCAAAACACAAATTACAATTTCAATGCCATCTAACCAACATTAGAACTTCTAATACAACGCGTAAAGCATGATTTCTCTAAGTTAACATCTTGCAACTTAAAATGGGAAATCAACAAAGAAACAACAAGTCACAACATCATCTAGTTATCAACTTGAAATGAAATGCGAAATCAAATAAAGTGGATACTTGGATGTCACGCCGGATCAAACCGACAATGTGGTTACTTTAGGGTTACTAGCCCATGGGTAACCTCCCTATGTGCGCACTAAACTATATAGAGGGACTATCCCCTGTACTAGAACCACGTCCTAGCCGTAGCCAAACAACGACATCCCCAAGTTTCCAAAATCAACAAGTTGTGCAACAACGTATATATCAGCATGTATATACAAGATAATCAACTATCTACCATGCACAACCAAATTTGGAAACCTATACAATACATGATCTAAGTCCACAACTAATACGATATGATGGATGTCGAATCTTCAGTGTACGATTCGTTACATGCTATACATGAAAGATGTTAAATACGAAGTGTGCAAATCATTCTCAAGGCAACAATATATTCAATAAGGAAAACATATTCTCATGAGTATAAACATAGCAACTATGTTATCCAATGCTCAAAACATAACCAAATGAATATACAACAAGTCCAAGTCCATGATTTGAATATAGAAACCACTTCTAAAATACAACTAGATCATGGAGCAAATTGATAGGATTTAAATAGATAAACACAATTAAATTCTCTAGATTCCAATTCAATTCCAAATAACCTCAATTTAATACATGTTAAATGATATGGCATGGTCATCACTTATATCCATTCTAAAATTCAATTAGGTTGTTGGAACAATAAAGTAGAACTTTAATTAAATCATGCTAATTTAAATCCCAAGGTTCTAAAACAACTTCTAATGGTCCCAAATTAATATATGCTAGTAAATAAGTCATGATCAATACAATTATCAAGTTAAAAACTTAATTAAGCTAAGAGGACCATTAAATAGATTTTAATCAATTCTTTTAATTAAAATCCCTAGATTTTCAAACTTAACCAAATGCTCTCAATTTAACATATCTTAGAGAACATGCCAATGACTAATGTAATATCACATTACAAGTTTATTTCATTCAATTTACGACCATGTGAATTAAACTTTCACTAAAGTTAAATATAAAATAAAAGTTGCAATTCTCATGCAATTAATCCCAATTTAAAATACGTGAACAACTATACCAAAGCCTAATTTTCTAGCATGCCACAAATCAATTCCAAGTTGTATATCACCATGAAGATTAAATCTTAAACAAGGAAATTAATTAAATGAAAGGTTTCAAAACCTCACCGAATATTCTAAATCAAATATATGTGAAGCTATATGGCATGAAGATCAAGAATATCAAGTCGGACTTCAAATGGAGTGAATAGTGCACTCGAGGCAAATTAATTAATCAAGTTAATTAATAATTACTAATTTTTCAAAACAATTCCGATTTCTCTCAATTTAATCTATGTTGAAGAGCATGCTAGGGCCTAATATAATATGCTAACACATATTGATTTCAAGCTAGTTAAGGCCATGTGAATTAATCTTTCACCTAAAATAAATATTAAATAAAAGCTTTAGTACATATTTAAATGCTCTAATTTTAATACACGACAATGAGCATATCATGGGGCAATATAATATCATGCTACATGTTTGAACCAAGTCATGAGCAACCGGGAAAATTAGATCCTGTACAAGAAAAATAAATAATAAAATTTCTAGATTTTATATTTAATCATGCAAACAAGTAATATAAGCATCACAAGCATGCTATATAACAAGAATTTAAACCTAGAACATCCCCTACCTCAATTTGAGATGAAAATCTCAAAACCCCACTGAAACGAAAGTGCTCCGAATCCAACGATACCGAGAGGTTTTGTCGGGGACAACACAGTGAACAAGAATCCACAAGAAGCCCCATGAAAATCCCAACTTGACTCCAAACCTAAACTCGAAAAATCGTCGGAAATGGATTCTAATAAGGGCATAAGATGCGCGGCGTCAAGACAATCATTAAATGTTACGGCCGAAGACTTTTCATCAAAGAAAAGTGAACCAAAAGAGGAGAGAGAAGATGGCAGCCATGGAAGGCTGTGGGATCTGGTCTAGAACGTGTGGGGAAGAAGAGGAAAATTATGTTTTAATTTTTCAATCCCCCTATTTATAGAAAATCACAAAAAGTGCCCCGAAAGGGCCCCGCCGGGTCTGGAAAAGTGAATTTTGAGCAAACGCACTCAAACGACAAAACTCCATGAACAAAAAAGATTCAAAATGAGAAAATATGAATAACAGAAGAAACGGCGTCGAAAACTGAGTCCCGAGTAGAAAGTTATGCCCCGAACAAGTTCGGCGGCAACTTGTGCCAAAAATCCCTAAAACTGGGAAAACGACCAGAAGGAAATTCTAAGAGTCGACGACTCGACGAAATGTGAAAATGAATCCCGTATGAGGATCTAGGCTCCAGACGAGACATTTTGTGATAACTTTGGTTAATTGCACAATGACCCCTACAAAAAGGGTTAACTGCGAAATTGCCCCAGAATGAAAATATCTTCCAAAAGATATTTTCTTAGATACCCCTGAAATAAAATATCTTCAAAAGATATTTATAAAAAACATCCCAAGAAATGAAAAAGATTCTAAAGAATTGTGCATTCATGCCCCTGTGGGCACCGAGAGTAACCAGAGTACTTTCTTGCAAAAGTAAAGATACGTATTTCGAGGAAACCACTCAAGGAAGGCACGTGAAGTCAAAAACCAACTCCGAGCATGAGAAGTGAGGTTGTGCCAAAAACTGACAAACGGATATAAGACAGAATAGGGAAAATGACGAAATAGCGCATAGTATCGAAAAACGAAAAATGTGAAAATGACTCGGTCCTCAAAGGAAGTTGTTAATCCACGGAAAAAAGTCTCAAGAACCAATTCCGAGCACTCGAGATGACACTAAGCGACACGAAACAGAGCTCACAAAAGAAAATTAAACGAAAAAAATTCATTCGTAAAATTTCAGGAAAAATGAAAGAAGGCAAATGACCGAGTCGTTACAACATGTGTACTAAATATTAGTATAATATTTAAAATAAAAAAATAAAGGAAATCGATTTTGAACGGTTAAACCCTGAAAAAATTCTCTAGTATAATATTTAAAATAAAAAAATAAAGGAAATCGTTTTTGACCGGTTAAACCTTGAAAAAATTCTCTTTCTATCAAACCTCCGTAGCGAACCATAATTCCTCAAATCGCCATCAGTACTCCTCACTTTCCGCCACCACGTACCACCAACCCTCTCCATCTCCCGCCACCACCACCACTCTCCACCTTCTCTCCATGTCTCTTTTGGACGGTGGTATTGTTGACGGCAATGGTTTTTAAGCAACGGTAGGAGACGTGTCAATGGTGTGTTCAAACCTTTTTGGTTTTTGGCAATGCTGTATTAGGGTTTCAGTTGTGTATTTGATGTAGACAAAGAGAATCACGGTAAAGAAAGTAAGAAATAAATATCGGGTTAAAGTTGGTCTCATCCATATTTATTTACTTCTAATTTTTTAAATATGTGTCAAAATATTATTGTGCCATCTCAGGATAAGAAGTTCCTTCTTATTGAGGAGCAGGGAAGTATTTTTCAAAATATATTTATTATTATTTTTATAAAAAAAAAAAAAAAAAAAATTATATAAAAATCTTGTTTTGACTTGTAAACATTGTCAAAACTCGGTGTGAGCATAAAGCGCACTTGATAGGTCTATGTTAGAACTTTGAGTAGGTGGAAGATTCCTCAATGAATAAGTTGGGCACGTTCACAAGAACCCCACTTACACACACGCACTTTTTATCATCAAATCGGCAAACCATGTGTGTGTGTATGCATATGCGAGTGCCAATCTCAATCAATCACAACCTAAAGATGCCCAACAATTTACACTTCCAAAGGCTAAAATCAATAGAAGAAAAAAAGAGCCATATATCTATCCACTTACTACGTATACGGAAATTTTCTCGCTAAAGTTAGTGCGATTGCTGTGAGACAACAGTCTTTCTTCCTCATATGGGGCCTACTTTAATTATCGTGATGTTTTCACTAAGAACCATGTTAGATTAATTCACAAAAAATTGAGTAATTTAAAAAGTGTTTTCGAAATGAGTGTTTTAGGTCATTTCACTACTTTGGAAACTAAGAAACATCATTTTACTGTTTCTAAAATTCAGAGGTAGTGCAGTAGAATCTTCTCTATGTGGTCCATTTTCATCATATACGAAAATTATTGCGAATTTGTTTGTCTTGTATAATCACGAAGTAAGTTGGGAGACATATCATCATTTTGTTCATTTATAATTTATAAATTACTATTTGATATTCCAAAGGCTACAAAATTGAACGAAATTATTTTATTTTTTAACTTAATTAGTAAGTAAAATGTGTGTGTATAATAGTGTTTAAACCATTAACTGTCTAGTTTAGTGAGTAAAAAACAATACACTTTACTTTTAATTGTAGCTTTAGAATCTAATCTACTACAATTAATTAGTTACTAAGCTAAAACAATTCATTAAAACAAAAATAAAACAATTTGACTACCCTTTCAGCCATAAAAAAATAACACAAAAATAAGAAAACAAAAAAAAACAAAAATTCAGAAATCTACTGCATCAGTTGTCTCCATCTCTTATACAGTTGTTTGCTTAAATATCACACTACACCATAAAATTAGCATTCTTAATTACCATGAAGTTGTTATTGTCGGTGCAAAGGAATGTGGTTCCTTAGCCTTTTGGCTATAATTGGTAATTTACAAATTTATTCTTAAAAAAAGAGAAATTAAATCTTACGGCCCATTGGTTTTGAACTTTTGATGGACATTAGGGTGATGCCATTAGTCATGAGTGGAATCTTCAGATGAGAGAGAAAGTAAACTAGGATTTAATTTTTTAATTTTTTATGTTTTATATATTGAGAATTTTTGCATGTCATTGGTGTTACAACTTTTTTTTTACTTATAAAGTAGGGAAGGAAATTTAAAAAATAGCACTTCTCCATTACATATTTATTTTTAATTAACTTTACTTTATCTCTAATTGTGAATTTTTTTATTGGCTTGCCTTGAAGGTCAGTAGCCATGGGAAGGAGGAGCGAAGAAAAGAGTAGTCAAATTATTATTAGTATTTTTTTCTTGTTTAGTTTTGTTATTTTTCTTTAGTAATATTTAATGGTAAAAAAAATAATAATAATAAAACTATTCTTAAAATGAGATAAAGAAAAGCTCATTAATTAATTGTCATAGAATTAAGTCCTAAGACTATCATTAAAAGTGGATATATTACTTTTAATTATAACCTTAGTATCTACTTCAAGGAACAATATATATACTCACTTTTAATTGTAACATAAGATTTAATCTTATGGTTAAGAAAAGCTCATTAACTAATCCAAACTCTCCTATTCAGAAAATGGACCTATAAGAGTGTATTAATTAACATATTATAGAGTAAAGTGCAAAAAAAATTTCCCTTGAACTATTGCCTTTATGCAAATAATTCCCTTGAATTACAATTTGTTCTACTGAATATTAATTTGTTGCAATTAAGGACAATTACATCATGAAAGTCTTTTTTTTATTATTTTATCATTTCTCATTAAATTTGTCATTTCTTATTAAATTATTTTTATTATCTTTTCTCTTATCTAAATGTTAGTTATACCATTTACCTTAAATTTATTATTAGTATCAATTTGTCATAAAAAAAAAAAAAAGATTTTTAATTACCATTTTCTAAAATGATTAACTTATTAGTAAAAATTTACTATTTATAATAAAAAATTATTATGCTTAGCTTAAACTTTTGTACAAAAAAAAAAAAAAAAAAAAAAAAAAAAAAAAAAAAAAAAAACTACCTTCTTTTTTATACAATATATTCATAAAAAATTAATAAATTACTTAAACAAAGATACCTTTTTTTCATGCAATTAATTCATGAAAAAGTAAGAAATCACTTAAATAATTTTAAAATTTTCTACTTAATATTTTGGGATAATTTCACTGACACCCCCACTAGTTTGGCCAAATATCAGTCTAAAACATCTTTCGAAAATAACTATCACTCACATTATAAACGTTTGTTCTGTTTTTCACTCACACCCCAAAAGTTAGTTGACAGGTGTGTCAGATCACTTTTTACATGTAAAAAGACATTCTTACCCTTTGATTTTGGTTTGACCCAATAAATTATTTTTTTAATGATTAAAATTACATGTTTACCCTCATTTGACTTTAGGTTGACTATTCAAATGACATGTTTACCCTTCCTTTTCCATATACAAGAATAAATAAAGTAGGTGATCAACGTCATACAGTTTGGTATTGAGGGCTATTATACGCCATACAAGTGTTCGGTTCTATATTTTTTTAAGGAAATTAATGAAATTTTAAGTAAGAAAATTTTATTTTTTTAAGAAAATTAATTAAATTTAAAAAGAGAAAGAGAAAAATAAGAAAAATTTTAAAAACTAAAATATAAAATAAAATAAGAAAAAGCAACCATTCATATATTTTTTTAAGGAAATTAATGAAATTTTAAATAAGAAAATTTTATTTTTGTAAGGAAATTAATGAAATTTAAAAAGAGAAAGAGAAAAATAAGAAAAAATTTAAAAATTTAAATAAGAAAAATCATCCATTCATATATATATTTTTAAGGAAATTAATGAAATTTTAAAGGTTATCGTACGTTTTAAGAAATTGAATGTGTTTATATAGAGAGAAACGAAAAATGGAAGTTGTTGCAGGAAATTCCCAGTTCCTTTATTGCTCAGAGTACCGAATACTGGTTCTTTGTCACACTTCGTTACTCTCAGAAGAAAATAAAAATTATTCCAATTTTTTGTCAGAAGTAATGGTGGAAACTGGAAAACCAAACATTCCATGTACTCTATTTCATACTAACAATATGTATTACTAAAACGGTACTCGCATACCTGTAAAAGAATATATTTCGATACTTAATACCACCAACTACATTCATATTCTTAATTTCATTTTCTGTCCAAACATTATTTCGCAGACAAAATTCTGGCGAACTCCACTCTTGATCTGTCATTCAACAATTTCACCGGAGAGATTCTGGAACCACCTGTTTTCTTCAACCACGAAACGAAATCATTTTTCAGAAAACCGAAATTGTATGGTAGACCACTCAGGAAATTATGCCCAATTCCTTCCACCACCTCTTCTCTGCACCAACCACTTCTCCGCCGGAAATTGCAGCAATCCCGTAGACCATAGATTCAACTCCGGCCCTCTCCTCCAGAAACCTCACTGGTATTCTCTCATGGTGGTTCCTCATAAACATTTCTCACCTTCAAACCATCGACCTCTCCAACAATTCTCTCAAAGGCTCTGTTCCAGGTTGGTTCTGGTCCAGCCCATCTCTCACCAAAGTCAATCTCTCCAAGAATCAATTCAAAGGGACCATTGGGTTCGAACCCACTTCAGATATAGCTTCATTTTCATTGATTCAAGTCCTCAATCTTTCTACAAACAGGTTCACTAACTTGGCTCATCTCTCTGGTTTTTGAAGCCTCTTTGTTCTTGACCTGTCCCACAACAATCTCAAAATATTACCCTCTGGTTTTCCCAAGATAACCAAACTTCAATAACTCATCCGCCATGAATGATTCCACAGCTTCAGGTGAAGCGAGCGTCTCTTCTTCTGGCAATCAAATAGTACCAACAAAATCAACATCAAAGAAGAAGCGAATTTTGGTTACTGGCGGCTTGGACAGCCGGTACTTCGCCCACCGGTGAGTGAAGGGGAAGAAGGGGAAATTTGGGTCTGTGACTTGTAGCCATATAGAGATAGAGGAGAGAGAAACAGTGTGTGTAGGGGTACAGAAGTCATTTCCATTATCTAATATTTTGGAATAAATATGATTAAAAAATTAGGGACAAACATGTCTTTTCCCATGTTTTTAACGGAGGTTGTAACGGAAAAGCGAAAATGGACCTAAGTGATAGTTATTTTCGAAAGATGTTTTAGACTGATATTTGGCCAAACTAGTGAGGGTGTCAGTGAAATTATCCCTAATATTTTTATTTAAAAAATTAATTAAGAAATTAAAGGTAAATTCATGCAAGTTTAATGGAGAAAATATCATCAAATTAGTATGATTTTTTTTTTCATAATTTATTTCAATAAAAAATATAGTTTAAGTGTAATTTAATAAGAAAGGGCATTAAGCATTGGGACATTTTGCAACAAAATGTGATAGTTCATGAGTATTATGCACAAAATATACTTCAAGTGGATTATTTGCAAATTTGGACATAGTTCAAGGGGTTTCTTTTGCACTTTACCCTATATTATATAGAAATGTCAATATTAATTTTTAATGGATTAGTCCATCAAGTATCAAACGGTCAATGATTGTACGCACAAATTTTGTATCTGTAAAATAAAGAACAAAATATGGAGTAAATATCAATTTTATTAATTTTGTAAAATTCAGGAACAATCCTCTGTAAATATCATTATAATAAAAGAGTGTATCATTTGATTCGATCTCCTTTGTGGTTCGGATCCAAGGGTTGCTTAAACTTGATCTTGAATCGGGTTGTTAAGTGTCTTCTTCAAGTCTTTGCCGTTGATGAAAATCGTTTAGGGTGTGTTTGGTAGGGTTGATTTGGAGGGATAGGGAGAGAAAAGAAAAGAGATGATATATTAAATAGTGTGAGAGTATGTTTGGGTAGGTTAAGTGGAGAGAAAAGAGATGATAGGGAGAGATAGGGAGGGATAGCTATCCCTCCTTATCCCTTATATGCTTTCTCTCCCAATTTGAGAAGATAGGGAGAGAAATGATAGTGGAGTAAGTTATAAATTATGGGTTACCAAAAATACCCTTTACAAATCAACATACTTAAAAGTAATTCCATTTATGTCCTAACTATATAATTATTCTTACGTGGTTTACTAGGGCAACAACCGAGTTTATTTTTTCTGAGGCGACGCTACTTCCTTCTCTTCTCTAGCTTCTGGTAAGGGCGACACTGCTTCTTTCTCTTCTCCAGTTTCGGCCATCACCCCAAATCTTCCTCTAATCATACCAGGTCAGTATTATTGCAATCTATTGATGCTTTTGAATCAATTTTTGGATTTGTTTTTCTTATTAATTTTCAGTAAACCCTAGTAATAAATTTCTTATTTTTCTTGTTAATTTTCAGTGACTGGTGATAATTTTGGGATATATAAAGGGGGTTTCTGTATATGAGGCTACTTCTTTAAACACACACACACACACATATATATATATATATTGAATGCGTGATGTGTAGTGTGTATCTATATATATTATATATATGGGCGATGTCACTTGAATATAGATGATGTTAGTCAAATTCAATTCTAGAGTTTATTCAAAGACACTTACCTAGAGATTGAAAACAATATGCATATATGACATATATATTATTACAAGGAAGGAACTTCTGAATGGGGTTTTTTGCTCTATAATGAAAAAAGTATGGTGTGAAATGAACTTATCAATGGATGTTTTGTCAAAGTCAACATAGGTGTTGAATTAGTCTAAAGTAGTCTAGAATTTTTAATAACATAGGTGTTGAATCTACTAGGTGGTGGTGGTTCAACTTTAACTTGAACTTGGACTTTTCAGAGCTATACAGTGAACAGAGGGAAAAACAGCCAGCTTTATGCACTTTCAGAAATCTAAAACATGGCATTGCTTAGTAGATTTAATTAATGGAATGGTACTGTTCTAAGTTGGAGTTACAAGAATGACCAAAGCTGTGAGTAATTCATGCTACAACAATGCTATATTGTTGTTTCTCATGCAATAATATATGTTCCTTATTGAACATAAAATACTGAAATAGATGTAACTTATGTGCGAGTCACATTATAGTTTTCATGAGTTGGAAAGAACAAGATATATGTTGCTTCTTATTATCAGTATGTGGTTTTCATATTACAATAGATTATTTTGTTTGCCAGAAAAAAAAAAAAAAAAATTACAATAGATTATAGAGCAACTGCTTTATTTTTCTTAATGAATCATGCTTTATTTTTACCTTTCGAAACTAACCAAACAAGAAAGAAATAAAAAGGCAAAAACACATATGAGAGTTCATAAACACATACAAACTATAGATAAATCTTTTGTTGTTGAATGAAAATATGTTGAGGTAAAAATAATGAAATAAAATGGACATATCCTACAACCAAAACTCAAAAGCCTAAATTGGCACAAATTTAAGCATAATGTGTTGTTTCTCTACCTTCCTCTCTAAAGCCTTGTTAGCGTCAAGTAAGAGTTTTTTCTGTTATTACACAATATAAATTGGGTGTGCTTTAGACCAAAGAAGATTAGAGGAGTAATATATGCTATTTAGTCATGAAAATAATTACTGGATAATAATAATTAGACATGAAAATTCTTTAGCATATATTATTGTTGTCTTTGATAATTGTTGTCATTAGTCATTATTCATCCATTTTAATTGCTTTCAATTTTTTATTTTTTGGTTATAAATATATCATTTTGCATTTTACAATTTTAGATGGAGAGAAAACGAAATGAGATACTAAAATTTCATTTAATGTGGGAACAAAGACAACGTAAAATTGCAACTCTAGTCACTACCATTGCCGTGTATTGGTTTATGCGTCGAAATCGTAGAAACTATATAGATAAACCTATTACACAATCAAAAATTGAAAGGCAAATAACACGGGATAAATTAATGAACGAGCTTAGGGTAAGTGTGAAATGTCGTAACATTACTCGTATAGGACCAGAAGCTTTTCAAAATTTCTATGAGCTGATTATAAGAGATGGTGGTCTTCGACCCACAAGACATGCAAGTGTTAAAGAGCAAGTTGCCAAGTTTCTTCACATTATATCACACAATGTGAGGAATTAGACAATGTCATTTTTCTTTTGTCGCTCTGGTGAAACCATAAGCTGTCATTTTCATAGTGTGTTAAAAGCAATAATATCCTTGAAAGGATAGTTCCTCAAGCAACCTAATGGATCGGACGTCTCCCCAGAAATACTCAATAACGATAGGTTTCATCCATATTTTAAGGTAAACGTGATTATTACTTGTACCCCTTAATACTTCAATTTTTCTTTTCTTACCAACTATTACATGTAAATTTTTATATAATAGTTTATCTCAGAATTGCATTAGGGCAATTGATGGAACACACGTTCGTGTGAGAGTATCTAACGAAGATGCACTAAGATATCGTGGTAGGAAGAATTATCCAACAATAAATGTGTTAGCTGCTTGTTCATTTGACATGAAGTTTACTTATGTCTTACTTGGATGGGAGGGCACCACTTCAGACTCAAGAGTTATGGCTAGTGCACTAAAAAGAAATGGAGATAAATTAAAACTTCCTCATGGTAAATTTTGTTAATATTAACTAAAAAATTATTAATATGAAGCCAATATTAATTATTATTGTTCTTAATAGTGAAATATTATCTTGTTGACGCGCGATACCCATTGAAGGCTGGACTTATCACACCTTATAGAGGTGTGCACTACCATTTAAAAGAATGGTCCTCACGCCGACCGGAGAATCCTCAAGAGTTATTCAACCTTCGACATACATTACTACGCAATGTTATTGAGAGAATTTTTGGTGTGTTGAAGAAACGATTTCCAATCATAGGAAGCAGTACTGAACAAACATATGATGTTAATACTCAAGTTGATATTATTTTAGCATGTTGCATCATACACAACTATTTAATGGGCATGGACCCTGATGAAAGCCTTATTAATGAAGTACACCAGGAGCTGTTGAATAAAACTCGAAATGAAGAGGCTGGTCCAATTGAGAGAAGTAAAGATCATAGTTTGGGGGAATACTTGAAAGATTTAATAGCTTCCCATATGTGGAATGACTATGTGGCTAATCAAATGTGATATTTCATATGTTTATTTGCTTGAAAAAACTTAACATATTTTATGTTAGAGTGCTTGTTTTGATTTAGAGATGTAGATGCTAATAACTTGTTATAAACTCGTACCTTGCATGCATTTTTTTTTTATCTATCTTCAATTGAATCTTTATTTTTTTGTCTCTTTCTTTGTATTATACTTGTTATTATGTAGACATAAAAATGAGTAAAGAATCAAGCATAAGTGGTGTGTCGAAGAGGGACAGATTGGATTGGAAAGCACAAATGGATGATATATTTGGGGATGCATTATAACGACCCTGGATTTTACAAACCCAGTGTGTCCTGTGATGACCCGAAACGGATCCAAAATGTGGAAGCTAAAAAGAAACATAGCCTCTAGAGATATATATCATCCTTAAGACACAAAAGTGGCTTCCTGAGGAGTCCCAAGACTCAACGGAAGCAAGAAGGAAACAAAGGTCTTAAAACCCTACAAGAATTGGACCAAGGGTAAAATGGTCATTTCACCCAGAAATAGGTGCTATTGTGCATACCATTGGAAAGACAATGAAAAATTAATGAAGTTAGACTCAAGAATCGCTTGATTCAGAGTCCGAACGGAAAATATATGGAAAAAAAGACAAAACGGCGTCCTCCGATTAAGAGATACCACAACCCTATCTCACTAAAACTATCAAAACTCTCACTATGGTTAGATTTTTTGTGTGTGGTTGGTACCATTGGAAATCTAACTTCAAGCTCTTGAAGTTAGGCTTAAGAATGGCCTGATTTGGATCAGAAATGAAGGAGACATGACCCTCTGAAGTTGACTCAAGAAATCTGTCCAAGAATTTGGAAAGAAACCAAGCTTCAGGGAGGATCAGCAGGCTGATGAACAATACTAGTTGGCCAAAACCCCATCATCAACCGGCTGGTGGTAAGGATCAGCTGGCCGAAACGCCCTATCCAAGCTATAAACTCACTGGAATTGTTCTTGAGGCTTTGTCAATCGACTAATGGCTCTCATCAGCTGACCGACACATCTGCTGTAGCAGAAAAAGGTGCTGCAATGGGTGTGAAAGGAGCCCGGTCTGTCTCTAAGGTTCTACATGCTTTCTATATGATCAGAACAAGTTTCAAAACATTCCCTATGTGACGGCCCAAGTTTTTCAACCCGATGCATTAATAATGAATCAAAAGATGACCCGATAACGGATCCGAAATGCGGAAGTGAAAGAAGTAAAAAGGGCCTCTAGAGATGTACGTCATCCCTAAGACACCAAAGTGACTCCCTATGAAGCCACAGAAATCAAATGAGCCAAGCAAAGAAGTAAGAATGCCAAACCCGAAAAGAAATGAACCAAGGGTAAAATTGTCATTTAAAACTAAAATGGGTGCCACCATGCACACCATTGGAAAGACAACGAAAAATGAATGAAGTTGGACTCAAACCATAACCCTATCTCACTAAAACCATCATAACTCTCACTACACTTGGATTTTCAGGGTGTGGTTAGTACCATTGGAAAGCTAACTTCAAGTTCTTGAATTTAGACTTAAGAATGACCTAATTTGGACCTCGGATAAGCAAGTTATGACTATTTAAAGACAGGTCATCGCTGCAGCCAAACTTAGTCAACTCATTTAGCAACTGGGTCAGCTCTTTTAGGCCGAGAGCACCAAAAGTAACCAAAATGAGGTGTGAATGAACCCAGTCGGCTCCCTTAAGAACCAAGTCGGCTAGGTTGGACTGAAAGCACAAAAAAATGAAGAAAATGATGCCCAGATGAACCGAGTTGGCTCTTTTAGAACCAAGTCGGCTCTTTTGAGCCGAGAGCATGTTGCAACCTGCTACTTTGGAAAAAAAAAATGCAGAAAATAGAAACTAAAATGGATTTGGGATTTCTGAGATTGAAATGACGTTTTCTGGAAAAATACCATGAAGAAACTACACCTAAAATCACATTTTCTATGTGACAGAGTCAAGACCGAAATTTTTTTTCCCAAAGAAAAACCCCAAAGTGCCCTTAAACTAGATTTTTCAACAAAATTGCAAAATGATACCAAACGTGGCTCATTTCACCAAGGAAGAGATTTTTTCCCAAAAACAATCATACACGCAGATGTAACTTACCTATTAGAATGCGCTACAATAATCCATAGCTTAAAAATACCACTGATGCAAAATATAACCTATCAAACCTCAAATGTTCAAAAAATATCCTTTAAAGGTAAAATATGCAACAACCGGACCTAAATGCAATCAAATGACCGTTTGGCCTTTAGCCACACTTCATGCATATTAAATAAGTCCCAATGAATGTACTCGTGCACACTTTACATCACTCGATTTGAAAATGAACCCTTAAAAGCTCAGATTTCCCATTTTAGCCAATAATGCAATGTATGAAACTAAAATTCGAAAATGAAAACAAAATGGTGATTGGCCCTTGGCCACACCTCATACATATTAAATGAATGCTAGATAATGAATTTTATACCCAATGCACACTTCGGTGCATAAATGACATATTAAAACGCATAGTTTTTCATATATTCTCATTAAAGGCAAAATTTGACATTTATAAATATACATGAATTTCAAATATGGTTTGGCCCTTGGCCTCATATCATATGCACAAAATGAGAATCAAAAGTGTGCTTAGACACATATTATAAATTTAGAATCAAATATACACATTTGACATAAAAGGCTACAAGTGGCATTTCAAGCCAACCTTAACAAGAATTGAAATCTTCAAGTTTACAAATCATCCAAGTATGATAAGAATCTCAACCTTGGTTCCTGTACCTGAAAAATATCCCCGATAACGTTGGGGTGAGTAATATAAAGCTACTCGTAGAAGATGAGCATGCAAGGACCTAAGTTTTATAAATTTGCATAATTTAATTATTGTAGTTCATTCCACCTAACGTCTATGTCAAAGGTGAGACTCAGGGAGCATCCTAAGCTACCTTAGATCATTTCTAGCATGGATCACATCTTTCATGCAATTTCAATAACATAGGAACATGTTATACAAGGCAACAAGATATAGATTCTCAGGGTCATCAACTTGAAATCTAAAATGCGAAAACAACTATAGTGGGTCGTGCCACCTAACCTCTATGTTCCAAATGAATCTATAGAATCATTCCTAAGTTACATTTGAATAATATAGCATAGCTGTACTTACCAACATCACAATTTACAATAATTTCTTAAAACCATATAGCATAAATGTACTTAACAACATTAAAAACATGCGATGATTCATTAAAATCATAATGCCTGAATGTACTTAACAACATCAAAACCTGCAACGATTCATTAGAAATCATAATGCATAAATGTACTTAACAACATTAAATCGCCAATAACCAAAATCACAAGTCACAATTAAGCATTGGTTGTCAACTTGGAATTGAATACGAAATCAACAAAGGCAGATATACTTGGACATCAATCGGATCAGACCGACACAAGGCTACTTTTGGGCTACTAACTCCTAGGCAGCCTACCCAACGCGCGTACAATTGACTTAGAGGCCTCTTGTCCCCATACTAGAGCCAAACCCTAGCCACCAATTCTTAACAATGTCCCAAGTAACTCCAAAATAAACAAGTTAACAACTTATATACGAAATATATATAATGCACGAAAACCACCTTCCATGCACAAGTAGGTTGAAACCGCACAATACATACTCTAAATCCACAACTACTATAGGATGACAATGTCGAATCTTCAGAGTGCGATTCGTTATACACTATAATAACATCATATGTCGAATTTTCAGTGTGTGATTCTTTACATGCTATAACAATATCATTCAATATTGAAAACATAAACTGAAGAATCTAATACAATTCTAAAATCATGCTTTAAACATACAACCAATGTCAAACACATGATTAAATCATTAACGCAATAGAAACGGAAATTAATTAAATAAACTAATTAATTTCTCTAAGTTTCAAATCTCAATCAAATGATCTCTAATCAATACATGTTAAACAACATAACACGGTCATTACATATATCCATTCAAAATCTTAATTAGGCCAATGGAACAACAAAGTAGAATTTTAATTAAATCATGATAATTAAATCCTTAGATTCTAAAGCAATATCAAACGGTCCCAAATTAATATATGCTAGTATACAAGTCCTAGTCATGACAAATATCAAGTTAAAAACTTAATTAAGCCAATGGAACTATTAAATAGATTTTAATTAATTCTTTTAATTAAAATCTCTAGATTTTCAAACTCATCCAAATGCTCTCAAATTAAAATATATTAAAGAACATGCCAAGACTTAATTTAAAAGTATATCACAAGTTAATTCCATGCAAGGTACAACAATGAGAATTAAACTTTCACAAAAGAAAATTATTAAATAAAAGTTGCAATACTTTATCAAATACTCTAATTTTAATATATGTTAACAAACATACCAAAGCCTAATTTATTAGCATGCCACAATTTAATTCTAAGTTAAATATCATCATGAGAATTAAATCTTAAACATAGAAAATAATTAAATTAAATTCTAGATTATGAACAAAAACATTCATACAAGTTGTATAAGCATCAATAGCATGCAAGACAATAAAAATAATAACCTATAACACCCCCTACCTCCATTTAAGATGAAATCTCAAATCCCCACCGAAAGAAAAGTGCTCCGAATCCGACGATACTCCTAGGTTATGTCGGGGACAACACGATGATCATAAAAATCCAAAGAGGACATACCACAATCCTAACTTGGCCTCAAACCCAAACTCAAAAATTAGCCAAAAATGGATTCTAATAAGGGGGAAAGATGCGCGCAGTCGAGACAAACATAAAACACGAAGGCACTACGACTTTTTAACAAAGGGAAGAAGTCCAAAAGAAGAGAGAGAAGGTGGCAGCCCCATTGGCTTCCGTGGCTGCCGGCCAAGAAGGAGGAAGAAGATAGAAAAAATGATTTTTCACTTTAAGACATTCTATTTATAGTATAACCCTAAAAGTGCCCCGAAAGGGCCCCGCCGGGTCCAGAAAAGTGGAATTTGAGTAGACGCACTCAAACAGTAAAACTCCATGAATGAAAGAGAACCGAAATGAAAAAATATGGACAGCGGAAGAAACAACGCCAAAAATTGAGTCCCGAGTAGAAAGATATGCCCCAAACAAGTTCTGCGGTAACCGAGGCCAGAAACCCTAAAACTGGGGAAACGACTAGAAGGAAATACTATGAGTACATGACTCAACGAAAAGTGAAAATGAATCCCGTATAGGGATCCTGGCTCAAAACGAGGCATTTTGTAATAATTTTCATTAATTGTACAATGGCGTGTGATACCCCTTGGATCCGAGACACGGGTTGATCAGGCCCAGGCCCAAACCCGAGTGAATATCAAACAATTAATATTTTAAAACGACCACAGATGACAACTAAAATAAGAATAAACATTTAAAAGCTGAAAGAAACTAAAATAAAATCATTTAAAGATAAATACTTAAATCTCAAAAATCCAAAACCTCCAATAGATTAAACAACTCGGGAATCCATCTCTAGTGGACCCCTAATAAAAACCAAACTGAAATAAAACAAATGAAAGAACATCCTGATATAAGCTATGGAGAGAAGTCCTACGCCGTCGGTAGAGTGAATAGTAGTCTCTGCTCAGCACGATTAAGCCTAAGTCTGGAACTATCGTGTACCTGAAAAATAGAAGTGGGTCAGGCCCACACGCAAGTTCTATACTACTACAGTCCAAGCAGAGACCCGATACACATGTACATCCTAATCAATCCAACAATAACTAAATAGTCCGTGGATATGTATATATATATATATATATATTCACACTACAGTACTCTCACTAGACTACAGGCCCGTCTCAACCTGACTAGTAGGCACCATGCAAAATGCACCTGAGGTGGGCATGACTACCTTGACCTAGCAGGGTACACATCCAACCATCATAGCCAACTATGCATCCCAATGCATATACGCTTCTGAACCAACGATTCTGAGACTCAGGCTCATATTGTGGCACCATAAAAATATATTTAAATTCCATTCCAAACCAAAGTGTCACTCAACTATTTAGTGATCTGACACAAAATACAGGTAGGACTTAACTTTTGTAGTTAATCCATCCCTCAATCCAGAGTAGGTAGGACTTAGCGTATTGAGCTAATCCCACTAGTATGTCACCGTCCCATACTGGTGCATACCAACCATCCATCCAGTGTTGATAATATAGATAACCGTAAACATATCAATATCAACATATCCAATACAATTATAACAAGAATGTGTAAAATAGCATGCTTGTTCAATACCACCAGTACTTAATTCTCTAACAATTTAAAATGCAGAGAAATAAATATAACCATTCTGTATCCCATAATAAGCGTAATAATAGTAATAACAAAAATAACATGCTTATTGATACCTACTCCACAACATCCAATAAGTTGATATAAAGAATTCTTTATAAACATCAACTAATTTCTGGTTATACAATAACATAATTTATATAAACTGACATGTTTAAACTCATACCACTGTTACATGATTTAAACATAAAACTCCTAATTCAATTACTAACTTAGAATTAAACAACTTGAATCATCCAAAACAGAGTTAATACTGAAAACTTCTTTAAGGGTTAGACTGTGACCCTATCTCAGCTTCCTATGGTATCTTATAAATTACCATGCCTTCTTCCAAATTTAACAAAAGTGTATACCCTACGGAATATCCCTAGAATAGCTCTTGAATCAGCCTAGAACCTTAAAAATTTAACCACAATAGCCTAGGTTTGCAGAAAAGTCGAAAAAACTGGAAACCGTCGAAGGAGCCACCTCCAACCAAGTTGAAGCTAGCTCCAAACATGTTGGAGCCGCCTCCAACTCTCTTTGAGTCTGCTCTATGATTCCATGGAGCCGCTGTGATACCCCTCGGATCCGAGACACGGGTTGATCAGGCCCAGGCCCAAACCCGAGGGAATATTAAACAATCAATATTTTATAATGAACACGGAATACAAAATAAATTAAGAAATGAAATTAAAGCTGGAAGAAACTAAAAATAGAATCCGCAAAATATTATAATTATTAAAATCCATCAAACCCAAACTCCAAAACTCCATCAGTTTACAACTTGGGAATCCATCTTTAGTGGACCCCTATTAAACATCCAAACGGAAGATAGAACAACTGTAATAAATGTCTAGAAATAAAACTATAGAGAGAGCCCTACATAGTCGGAAGAGTGAATAGAGACCTCTACTTAACACGAACACGTCTAAGCCTGGAACTGTCGTATACCTGAAAAATAGAAGTGGGTCAGGCCCACGCGCAAGTTCTATACTACTACAATCCAAACAGAGGCCCGATACGCATGTACATCCTAAACAATTCAACAATAGCTAATAGTCCGTAAATATATATATATATAGTCACACTAAAGGACTCTCACTGGACTACAGGCCGGTCTCAACCTGAATAGAGGTAACATGCTAAAACGCACACGAAGTGGGCATATGTACCTATACCTAAATAGGGTACACCTCCAACCATCGTAACCAGCTACACATCCTGATGCATATAAGCTCCCTAGCCATCGGTCCTAAGGCTCAAGCTCATACCGAGGCACCATAACAGTACATATATAAAATCCATCCAAAATCCCTGGTATTGCCGCTCAACAAGTAGTTGTCATGACAATACAAATCCACGGGACTTAACTTTTAGTTAATCCCATCCTTATTCCAAGTAGGTGGGTAATGGTATTGTTTTAAAAACCAACCCATCGTTAGTATGACACCGTCCCATACCGGTGCCTACTTTCCAATCCTCCAGTAGTCAATAATACCAATAAATCAAGTATATATCAACTAAATTCCAACATCCAACATTCAATGTTAGCAGTGATAAAATAAGCATTGATAAATAGGGTCACAACAACAACATATACATGCCCAATTTAAGTTGTTCCCTTTAGTCTGATATAAAGACAGAATTAATTAAAACTTCCATTTAACACCTTACAAATGACTTACAGATATGTAACCTCCACAGTTGATACTAACTTTGATAATGTAAGCATCAAAACAATATTCACAGTATGTATGTAGACATGCTCAAATTATAGTGTTCCACAAAACTGATCTAGTGTTAAACTCAAATCCTCCTAGTATTTAAGTTTCAACAATTGCTATTACAGAAGTTCAGATAGCTATCATCTAGACCCATCCTTCCAATAATTTATACTAGCAGTGGTAAGAAAAAACGTGAACCACAGAACCACAATGCATCCACAAACATGCTTAGTCTAGGTTGAACAAGCATACAACACTACTGTAACTACCAGTTTCATAGCAAAACAGATATCATTTTAGTTTGGTTTAATCTTCATTAATCCTAGATTCATTTAAGAGTGCAAAGAGTATGAAGCCTAAGGGAAAGAGTAAGGATAGAATCTTGCCTCAGAAACTTTTGTTAAAAGTTTCAACGTCGTCTTCTTAAAAAAAAATCCCGGCGAGTTCCAAAACCCGGTTACTGTTCACGGGTACGAAACACTATTCCCGAACACAAAATCTGATCTCCACCGTTCAGATTGTGTGACACTGAGTCATGAACCTATCCTCCAAATTTCAGCTCGATTGGAGGACGAAGCGGGATCGGTTGTTTGATGAAATCTGGGCAGAATGGAAAAAAAAACCTGTGCGACCCGGTTACTGTTCCCGAGTACGAATTACTGTTCCCGAGGTCAAACTCTGATCTCCACCATACAAATTGTGTGTCACTAAGTCATGAACCTCTCCTCCAAATTTCAGCTCGATCGGACCACGGACGAAGCGGGATCGAACGTTTGATGAAATCTGGGCAGAATGGAAAAAACATGTGCGACCCGGTTACTGTTCACGAGTACGAATCACTGTTCCCGAGGTCAAACTCTGATCTCTACCATTCAGATTGTGTGTCACTGAGTCGTGAACCTCTCCTCCAAAATTTAGCTCGATCGGACCACGGACGAAGCAGGATCGGAGCTTTGATCAAACCTTGGCAGAATGTGAAAAACTGTGTTTTTCCTTCTCCACTTCCACAAAACGTGTGCTTTGTTTAAAAAAAACCCTACACAGACAGACGTCTACCTTATACTTATAGAGTTTTTCTAAACCCTAGGTTCATTTAAGTCCAACTCACAATCCAAACCGGCCCATCCAATTAACGTAGAAACATACGACGGCTATAATATAAAACCCTAATTTATACTGTAATTAAAACCCTAGTTAGATGTATTTACCTATTTACCCTATTCACCATTAAATACTTAACAAATAATCTAATTGAACAAAATAATAATTAGTAAACCCAATTAAACCAAATAAGACATACATAAAATAAGACACACATAGAATAATTAAACCAATTACACTTAAACCATTAATGCCAATTAAATAATTAAAACACTAACAAGTAATTCCAATCAAATAACTAAACCAATTACACTTAAACCATTAATGCCAATTAAATAATTAAAACACTGACAAGTAATTCTAATCAAATAACTAAAAATAAATATCATTTAAATAAATTAAATCACCACAAAAGAAAACAATTAAGCACCTAATAAAAAAAATAATGACACATAATCAAATAAAATACACTTAAATAATAAATTAAATACCATTAAATACCAGTAATATCCTTTTTAAAATTAGGGGTATTACAGCCGCCTCTTCTTTACCCTCTCTTCCTGGTTGCTTGTTTTGTCTCCGGTGATCTCCATTGTTTCCGTTCCTCTCTGTTACAGCCTCTAACGCTTTTAAATTACATTTTAACTGATTAAACTAAGTCCTAGGGTGATCTAGAGTTAATTAAATTCATTGATCATTAATCAAATTCAATTGGAACAAGAATTAAGCAAAAAGAATTTAAAATCGATTAGCATTCACATAAAGGAAGATATACTGTTTTGAAATAAATAATGGGGCAACCAAATTAATTTATCTTGATTTCTTCCTAGGACTGTATTAGGAATGAAAAGAACACAGGCCAAAGAGATAGATTTAGTATAAAACTTGTCTGTGAGATTTGGTTCAAAAATCTCAACGTCTTTCTCCTAAGCTTTTCCTGCGATCCTTTGGTTTTGTCCTAGACTTCTCTATACGTTTCTTGCTTCCAGTATGTCGTGAATAGGGTTCTAAAACCCTAGGGAGACGCTCATTACATATATTTATAGGTTTACACAAAACCCAAATTTAATTCAAACCCTACACTAATCCTTAGTCGGCCCATAGGAAACCTAATCAATGTTTAACTATGTCGGCTACATACGTGACGTCTAAAAACCTAATTTAACAAAAACATATTTAACTCATTATCAGAAATTAACTAATGAAAGATATAATTAAGTCAAATAGAATAAAATAAATCCAATTAAATAACAATTAAAACAAAAAAAAAATTAAATAAAACAAGTTATTAAATAATTCACAACCAATTCACAATTAAATCACCAAATTCACAATTAAATCGAAATTAAACAATTCAATAAATACCCGAACTATCCTTTTAAAATTAGAGATATTACATTCTTCCCCCCTAACAAAAGGAATTTCGTCCTCGGAATTCGCTCTTACTTTCTTCCCATAATTCAGGAAATTGCGAGCGAATGACATCCTCCCGTTCCCACGTAGACTCAACCTCATTGTGATGACTCCACTGAACACGGACCAAAGGGATAACCTTGTTACGAAGGATTTGATCTCGACAGTCAACAATACGACACGGTGGCTCCAAATAAGTTACATCCGGCTGCAACTCAATCTCCCCAACATCGATATGCTAATACCGATCCTCATCTCGCAGAAATTTCCGCAACATGGAAACATAGAATACGTTGTGTACGCGATTCAAATTATCTGGAAGTGCCAACCGATAAGCGACAGCTCCAACTCGGTCCGTAATCATAAATGGACAGAAAAATCGCGGAGACAACTTCCCTTTCTTCCCAAAGCGCATTACACCCTTCATAGGCGACACTTTGAGTAGTACCTGATCCCCAACCTGAAACTCCAGCGCACGTGTGCGATGATCAGCATAGCTCTTTTGCCGACTCTGAACAGTGTGCATGCAATCTTTAATAAGAGCGATCTTCTCAGAAGTATCCTTGATGAACTCAGGACCCAAGAATTTGCTCTCACCAACCTCTATCCAACAAACAGGCGATCGACACGGGCGGCTGTATAACGCCTCAAATGGTACTATCCCAATAGTCTTCTGAAAACTATTGTTATAAGCAAACTCCACAAGCGGTAAGTAATCCTCCCAGTGGCCCTTGAAATCAAGAACACACGACCAGAGCATATCCTCCATGATCTGATTTACCCGCTCAGTCTGTCTATCCATCTGAAGATGATAAGTAATATTAAGGTGTAATTCTATGCCCAAAGCCTACTGAAAACTCTTCCAAAATCCTGACACAAAGCTCGAATCCCTGTCTGATATAATAGACAATGGAATGCCATGCAACTTTATAATCTCTGAAATGTAAAGTCTCGCTAACTGCTCCGAAGTGAAGTTAGTGCGAATAGGCAAGAAGTGAGCTGATTTCGTCAGTCTGTCCATGATAACCCAAATAGAGTTGTGATCCTTGAAAGAGTTTGGCAATCCCTCCACAAAAGCCATAGAAATGTTCTCCCATTTCCACTCCGGTATCAGCAATGGCTGTAGAGCTCCTAGTGGCCTCTGGTGATCAATCTTGACCATCTGATAAGTGCTACATCGTGAGACAAATAGAGCAATGTCCCACTTCATACCTACCCACCAAAAATGCCACTTCATATCTTGATACATTTTGTCGCCTCCTGAATGAACCGAAAACTCAGAGTGGTGAGTCTTAGTCATCACATCCTTCCTTAACTCATCAGCAGAAGGTATCACTAACCATCCCTTGTACTGTAAACCTCCATCAGCCCCAACATAGTATAATGAAACCTCTTCGGAAGGTATCTCTGCAATTTTATTAACACACTGCTGATCCGTGAGTTGTGCCTTCAAAACCTTATGAATGATAGAAGGTGTAATTACTATACAAGCCATAAAAGCATCCGACAACTCATTCACTATCCTCAAAGCATTCCACTCAGTAGCGAATAGAGCAGAAAGACTACCAACAGGTCGGCGACTGAGTGCATCGACCACCACATTCGCTTTCCCTGGATGATACTGTATAGAAAAGTGATAGTCTTTTACAAACTCTAACCATCTGCGCTGTCTCATATTCAGCTCCCGCTGAGTGAACAAGTACTGCAGACTCTTGTGATCGCTAAACAATCTGAAGGATTCACCCAACAAATAATGCCTCCAAATACGTAAAGCAAAGACCACAGCTGCCAACTCCAAATCATGTGTTGGATAATTAAGCTCGTGAGGCTTAAGCTTCTGAGATCCATACGAAATCGGCCGCTCCTCCTACATCAAGACACATCCAAGACCCTGCAAAAAAGCATCTGTGTAGATAAGATACTCTATTCCACTTTATGGGGTAGACAAAACCGGCGCAGAAGTCAACTTAGTCTTCAGCTCATCAAAAGCTTTCTGACAATGTTCATCCCATATAAACCATACACCCTTCTTAGTTAGGTGCGTGAGTGGTCTAGCTATCTTAGATAACCCCTAGATGAACCTCCGATAATATCCCACCAAACTGAGAAAACTCCAAATCTCGGTAGGTGAAGTAGGCTGTCCCCACTCAACCACTGCTGAAACCTTGGCTGGATCCACCGCTATTCCCCTTTCTGACACCACATGACCCAGAAATTTCACCTCCCGCTGCCAAAATTCACATTTCTCGAACTTGGCATACAACTGGTGCTCACGAAGCGTCTGCAAGACTATCCGAAGATGTCTAGCATGATCGTCCTTTGACCTAGAATAGATCAAGATATCATCAATGAAAACAATGACAAACTGATCCAAATAAGCTCGGAAGACTCTGTTAATTAAATCCATGAACACTGCTGGTGCATTAGTCATCCCAAACGGCATGACATAAAACTCATAAGAACTATATCTCATGAGAAACGCTGTCTTAGGAACATCTTACTCCCTAACCCTCAGCTGATGATACCTAGAACGCAGATCAATCTTGGAGAAGTATGTGGCTCCCCTTAACTGATTAATCCTAGGTAAAGGGTACTTATTACTAATAGTAACCTTATTCAACTCCCTGTAATCTATACACAGGCGAAGCGAACCATCCTTCTTCTTCACAAATAAAACGGGTGCTCCCCAGGGTGAAGTACTCCTACGAATAAAACCCTGACTGAGTAATTGCTGAATCTGATCCCTCAATTCTCGCATCTCCACTGGTGCCATCCTATACGGTGCTCTAGCAATAGGCGTAGTGCCTAGAGCTAAGTCTATCACAAAGTCGATCTCGCGACTAGGCGGCAACCCTGGAATCTCCTGAAATACATCCGGGAAATCCTGTACAATTGGTATGTTATCCAATAACACAGTAGTCCCCTCCTCCATTTCCTCCTCCACATGGAACAAATAGGTACTAATGACCCCGCTAGAACGTGGCATAGCAACGACATATATGTCCTGACCAGGTATGGTAAACACAATAGACCTATCAAAACAATTAACTTGGGCATGGTAGTGAGACAACCAATCCATCCTAAGTATCACATCATAAGTGTGCATGCCCAGAACTAATAGGTTGGCTAGAAATCTGAGTCTGCCAATATCTGGTGTCACAGGCCCATCACTCTCATGTATAATGGTTGTATCGCCTAATGGTGTAAAAATACCCTGAGGTCCAGTGCATACCCTCGTCCTAATCCCAGATATAGTAACAAAAGTCCTAGCTACAAATGAGTGTGTAGCACCCGTATCAAATAAAATACGTCCACACAAACCATAAATAGGAAACTTACCCTCAACAGCCTGAGGTACCTGCATATCCTGTGGCAGGGTTGTACACCCTGCCATAATGTAACTGCTGCGGTGCCTGTCCCTGAGGCTGCGGCGGTGCCGGTAAAGCCAAATGTGTCTGTCCCTGAATCCGTAGAACTTATGGAGCTGGTAGAGGCACTGGCGCCCTCTGCCCCTACTGCACATGCTGTCCCGGTCCCTATCTCTGTCCCTGTCTTACTGTAGGACACTGCCTGGAAGTGTGACCATACTCTCCACAAGTATAGCAACTACCCTGGAAAGTACCAAATGGCCTCCTCTGTCGGTTAGCCCGTGACTGACCCTGTCCTGCCTGTGGTCCCCCATTCTGCTGTCGCTGAATAGGTGCCACATCCCTGGGAGCATCTGATCCACCCTAGTGCTTTTTCCAAGGCTGCAGTCCCTGGAACTTGCCCTTGTCATTCTGTCGGTGACCGTTCCTATTCCCTTTCTCAGCTGACTTATTAGCAGAGTCTCTGTCACCCTGCTTCTCACCCTTGGCCTGTCTGATGTCCACGGTCAATTGATACTGCTGTAAAGCGGCGTCTACCACCTGAGTATAGGTAGTATAGGCTGGACTACCTGTGATAGCTCTCTTGATAGACCACATCAGTCCCTTAACAAAACTGTTACGCTTCTTCTCCTCTATATCCACCTCCTCCGGTGCAAAGAGAGATAAGCGTGTGAACTGCTGCTCATACTCTGCCACTGTCATATTCCCCTACTGCAGATTAAGAAACTCAGTCTTCATAGCTGCCCTGACTGTATAAGGGAAATACTTCCCTTTAAAGCATGCATTGAACTCATCATAAATTAATGCCATCCTTTCCTCTGTGGTGGTAACTGACTCCCACCACTACAGTGCATCCCCAACTAGCTTGAAAGTAGCAAGCATCTGCTTCTGAACCTCCGTGCACTGAACCAAGCAAAGATGTCGCTCGATGTCCCTTTTCCACTGGTGAGCTGCTCTCGCATCGGTGGAGCCTGTGAACTCAGGTGGGCTCCCCTTTGTGGAAGAACAACCTGGCCTTCTCCCAAATATCAGTCTGAACAACCGGTGCTAGTAGTGGTGCTAGTAACGGTGCCGGCTGTACCTGAGGCTGATTTCGAAGTGCAGCGATTACCCCAGCTTCTAGAGCCCGAGCAATGAGGTCATTTATGTGAGGAGGATACTCTGGATCTACTCCCTGATCCCGAGTCTGTTGAACTGCCTCCTGAAACTGACCCTCATCATCCTGAAACCCAAACCTTTGCTGTTCTTCCTCCACTTATTGACGCCGTAGGAGATATTGTTGCCTACATGCCGTTCTCCTTTCCTTCCTAGTTCCTTGCATGTTCTGTACGTTTCTAGCATTAACCATCTGTTAACACGGAAAGACAGACATTAGTACCATTTCTAAATGAACCGTAAGGAATACAATGAATCCTAAACTTAAGCTCTAATCAAGAGAAAACGCTACGCGGAAGTCTTAATACGAAACATCCTAGAGACACTTGAACTTGGAGTGCTCTGATACCAACTGTGATACCCCTCGGATCCGAGACACGGGTTGATCAGGCCTAGGCCCAAACCCTAGGGAATATCAAACAATTAATATTTTAAAATGAACACAGATGACAAACTGAAATAAGAATAAACATTTAAAAGCTGAAAGAAACTAAAATAAAATCCTTTAAAGATAAATACTTAAATCTCAAAAATCCAAAACCTCCAATAGATTAAACAACTCGAGAATCCATCTCTAGTGGACCCCTAATAAAAACCAAACTAAAATAAAACAACTGAAAGGACATCCTGATATAAGCTATGGAGAGAAGTCCTACGTCGTCGGTAGAGTGAAAACTAGTCTCTGCGCAACACGATCAAGCCTAAGTCTAGAACTGTCATGTACCTGAAAAATAGAAGTGGGTCAGGCCCACGCGCAAGTTCTATACTACTACAATCCAGGCAGAGACCCGATACGCATGTATATCCTAATCAATCCAACAGTAACTAAATAGTCCATGGATATGTATATATATATATATATATTCACACTACAAGACTCTCACTGGACTACAGGCCCATCTCAACCTGACTAGTACGCACCATGCAAAACAAACCTGAGGTGGGCATGACTACCTAGACCTAGTACGGTACACATCCAACCATCATAGCCAACTATGCATCCCAATGCATATACGCTCCCTAACCAACGATTCTAAGACTCAGGCTCATATCGTGGCACCATAAAAATATATTTAAATTCCATTCCAAACCAAAATGTGGACCAATTATTTAGTGATCTGACACAAAATACAGGTAGGACTTAACTTTTGTAGTTAATCCATCCTGTTGCCCAAGTATAGACTCTAGAGGGGGGGTGAATAGAGTCTTTGGCAAACAATGGCCAATTTTCTGATTTGTAAATTCTACTAAACCCTTCTAACAATTATGCTATAATCAAGTTATAAACATAAGCAATTAATAACATCAATATAAAGGAGATAAGGGAAGAGAGATTGCAAACATTCACACGGCGATTTTAGCGAGCTTCGGAAACTTCTACTCCTCAGCTCAAGACCCCTCTTGAAACTTTCCAATCCACTATGGCACCTCCTTACGGGTGGAGAGCAAAGTTTTACATGAAACAACTCCTTGTTTCACTTTGCTAAGAGACAACCTCTCTTAGTCTTCCTTTGGGTCACACCAACCCTTACAAATTGAAGCTAGCTTGCTTCTTCTTTCTTGGGCCACACCAGCCCTTACAAATGAAGATCAGATTTGTTGCATACAAATGTATCTCTCAAATATTAATATGCAAATCAAAGCTCACAATAATCTCTCACAGATTTGATATACAATGTTTAGCTCACACTAGAGTATGTCTATGAATACAATGAAGCTCAATACTCTTATAATGATATGGGATGAGAGAGTATGATAGATAATGAAGAACAAAAGCTCTTTCGATGCTATATAATGTTTGTCAATGGTAGCAACAACTAATCCCGAAGTCCCCTTTCTCTATTTATAGAATTTCAGCATCTAATTCAAAAATAGAGCTGTTGTGCACGCTGCCCGAGAGGAAATAGCCATTTAGATTCAGATCTGGGTAAGGTTTGGTCGACCAAAATGAAACACCCTTGTATTTCGGTTGTCCGAAATGACTTAAGGTTGGATGTCATCCTCTCAGTATCTCTGTTTTGGTAGACCGAAGTGAAACCCACACTTGTTTCGATCGATCGAAATGAAATGAGATGTGCTGAGTGCCTTATTTCGGTAGGCTGAAATAACTTGCTTATGCATTTCGGTCGACCGAAATGAAATGAGATGTGCTGAGTGCCTTATTTCGGTAGGCCGAAATAACTTGCTTATGCATTTCGGTCTGCTGAAATGAAACTGCTGCTTCATGAGTTATTCTAAGTTAACAGATGAGACAGTGCTCTATAGAACACCTGCACAAACCTTATTTTCATTGAAAACATTTAAATAAATGTCTTTACTTTAAGTTTATAATGTAAATAAGGAAGTACCTCCCATTTGGATTCAATAAAAAATACTAGAAAATTGAAATCCAACTAAATCAAAATGTAGAAATTCAGTTTTAGTACAAATTTGGATTTCCGACAGTTTTGGTAAAATTGAATCCTTATGTAGACCAAATGTAGATTTGGTCAAAAATTCTGATAAAATCTGTTTAGGCTAGTTGAAGTATAAGGAGTTATTACCAGGGAAAATTATTTCGAAATAATCAGTATTTCAAAAATCCATTTTTCACACTTAGCCAAAAACACAGTTTTTCATGATGCGCATTCTGAGGTCCTAATGTCCGTTAACTTATGGTAATGAAGGTTTCTCGTGCCTTGATTGTTGACCAATATGAATTATATGATTGATATGCATGGTCTTAGCATTTCTAGCACAAGTGATGAGTTCTTTCAAAGCTTATGCAAGCTTGAACTAACTCATTCTTTAGCAATGACTTCATGTGCAATAATATATGAATGAAGTGCATAGTCTATTACTAATGGATATAGGAACATATGAATGATGATATGATATGCATGGTCCTATAGAGATGAACTTCAAATGGATTCATAAATACTTTAACACTAAATCATAAACACTCACCATCCTATCTACCCTTTTCTTCAAGCTTTGTCCATGATCTTTAGGCATTGAGGTAGACTTGCTTTCTTCCTTTCTTTGAGTTGCTTTCTTACTCGTTGTAGTCCAAGCTATCTTTGGTTGGACTTTGCATTTGCTTCTTTGCAACTTCATGTCTTCTTTGTATCCATTGTTCTCCTTAATGTGATCTTGAATAATGGAATACTTGGAATGATCTTTCGTGCTTCATTGAGCTCATCCTTTAAATGTAAATAATCTATAACACTTAATGTAAACATTAATCCTTAAACACCATTAATGGTTTGTTATCATCAAAACCTCTAGATTGTCCATGGATGGAATCCTTAAGGTCAACAATCTCCCCCTTTTTGATGATGACAAAACATTGATGTGTTCATAAGCAAGTAGAGTAGCATTTGAAAAATGCTCCCCCTATCAAAGTGCATTCAATGAACATAATGTTATAAAATAGCATGCTTGTACATTCTTCATGAATTTTAGACATTAACATGCATATAAGATCATTTTCCTTTTCAAGAGATTTCTATAAATCTCCCCCTATCAACATGCTTTTATCAAAAGATATATATCATTCATTTGACACGTATGCACAATGAGATAAAGATATATATAACATCAAGCATTTGAATCACATCACACATATTTCTCCCCCTTTGTCATCTCAAAAAGGTGGGAGGCCTAGACAACTTCATTTGGCAAAGATCATTTAGCATAGTGAAGTAATGGTTATCATGAAATGGCAATATATTGGTAATGACTATAATATGCTTTAGAGTGCAATATATAAGCAATTATATCATAAGATACCAATTTCATTGATAACATGAGTTTAATAGATCATAAAGGTTCATGGCATATACAAAAATATACATAAAGTATAAACCAAGGATAAAATATAAACTCAATTAGGCAAAAGTATACAAAAGTATACATTGTAAAGCAAAAATGAAGCATGTATTAGAATGAGCTAAAAGGCAAAAACCTTCATAGAGGCAAATCTAGGAATTTAAGTGTGCTTCAATCCTAATATATTTTTTCAATTTGATATATTCAAGAATGAGGAAAAATTTCATCAAAATTATGAAAGCTTATGAGTGTAAGTATTATGACCAACAAGTCATTTTGTAGCATGCTTGACAATTTCCAAGATAATTCAATTAAGCATAACAAGTCATGCAATAACCATTCATAAGAGATTATCAATAATCTCCCCCTATGAGTGTACTCTCATTTGCATAATTTATCATTTAATGGATACACCTCATTAAAAGCAATGATATATGAATTAAGTCTTTTATACCAAAAGATCCTCTTTTACAAGCATATGGTTGAATGATAAAAATCACATGTGGCATGTAAAGCATAAGGCATATGCATGTAGTGTTACTATTCTAGTTATATGTAATGAATTTTCAATTATACAAAAGCATATTTTCTTTGACATGTATGATTAAAAATAATTGGTTACATGATTGTACATATGAATGAGCTCAATATTTCTTTTGTTCATATTTCTCAAGATGTGATGTCAAGATATTTCATGAATTGTATAGAATAAGGCATTGATACCAAAATGTCTTCTTTAAGAGATGTGGTGAGAGATTGGCTACATGATTCTTCATGTGGATGAGCTCAATATCTCTTTTAGACACATTCTTTAAGAGTTGATCAAGAAATATCACATGAATTTCTAAAGTGCTAAAAATGGATACATCAAAGTAAAATAACACTTGATATCACATTAGTCATCTAAGATAGAATAGAGTGTCTTTTGAATGTCATATTCCCAAGACTAAAAAGTCAAATAGATATATGAAATTTAAGTTCATGACACTTGAGGAGTTTAAACTCTAGAAGAAATCAAGTTTACGCATTATGCTAATTTCAATTCATTTTGCATGCTAGAGGTAAACTTCTTTGTATAGAACATGAATGTTGATTTAAAGATAATACTATCCATGTAAGTGCAATCAACACAATGTCATCAATGGTTTTGAACATAATAAGAGAGATACATATAAGCTTTGTCAAAAACCATTACTCATGAGAAAATCACTTGTTCCTTTCAAGATGAGCTCTAGGAGCTTATTTTATAAATGCAAAAGGCAATTGATAATTTTAAACATGTTGTTCAAAATTTTTGCATTTCAAGTCCGGGTGATTTTTCTTCAATAGACTTTTTTTAAAAATGAAGTCAATTAAAAATTATTTCATGCAAAAACATGTAGTATTTTTATTGCTTCAATTGAAGGTCATATGTGCACAAAAACATATATTCAATTTCTTCTTCTCGGTGAAACCTTTGGGAGTAGTCAGCTTAGTTGCAAATGATACTCAAGATATCTATCATCATGTGATCACATGGTAAAGGAACATGGTTAAAAGTATATCAATTTTTAAGAAATAATTGGTTCCTTTAAATAGCACAAAGAAACATTCACCATTAAATGATCAAATGAATGGTGGTGAACATTATTTAACTCTTGGGAAGGCATTAGAAATTCGCATTCTTATTTTTCATAAGATGGCTCTTCCAATGAGATTTGTTCATTTAGATATTCAAAATAGGACCTATATGATTTATCATTTCTCAAGTCCATCTAAACCTTTTCAAGTTAAACAACTTCATTTTCTATATGCATAGAGGTGACACAATAAAGTATGGATAAAACATATAAGATCACAAAAGCATATAGATGACTTTTTAAACATTGCTACTTTAATAGATTTGATAAGGTTCAAATGAATTAGCATTGATGGTCTATATGAGATAATGTATGCTTTCCTTTGATGGCATATCTTCTAAAAAGAAAAAATTTCACAATTTTAGTCTTGATTAACAATAGATGCATGGTAACATATTTAAGTCACAAAATCCAAGACATGCTATTTTAATAGATTTGAATAACTTTAAATGAAGTAGCTTCAAGGATCAACAATGTGTCTTAACAAACTACTTTTATATAGATTATCAAAATCTGTACCTTATACATTTTTAACAACAAGTAGCATTCATGTTAAGATCACCATCCGTATTAATTATGCCATGACTATATAAAAATATAGTCATCATCTCATAGCACAATTAAGTCACATTTAAGCCTTTTAAATAAAAGCACATTTATGATAAGGAGGGGATATTTACCGAAGCAATCAATATCTCATTGTAATGCATCCCTCATCTTATTCATGGCTTGATTTCTCTTTATGTGCTTTAGCCCTCCATATTTGTGAATCCACTTGTTCTTAAAAGAAAAGGTCTTTAACCTATAAAATATGCTCAAGTGGAATTTTTTGGTACCCAATACTTTTAGTGTCCTTGTGGGTTAGTACACATTGTTGAGGTTCATCTTGGGAGCTTAATTCAATAAAGCACAAATGATGTTTCCTTTAGTTATCATGCTTCAAACAAATTTGCAATTTTAGTGGATCTAGTATGCTAGTGCATTTGTCAATTCAAGGAATAGATGCTTATGGCTACATACAACCTAATGAACCAATATGAAATGAGTAATAATTGAGTGGAAGGCATAATTTCATATATGGATCACAATGTAATTCCATGTGCATTATATGATCAAATTGATAACAATGAGATTCTTTCTTTTATTTTGGTCGTTTGAAACTTCTTGAGATCTTTTCATTTTCTTAGTTCGGTAGACCGAAATGAGTTGGTCCTGTATTTAGGTAGACCGAAATACCTTAGAAGTTATGATCCAGACTCCTTGCTAGAACCGGTCGACCGGTTTAAATTATCTTTCCATTTCGGTCGACCAAAATGGAACTTAAATTCTAGGAACATGTTTTGATGATGTTTAAACTTGGTCCAATGTTCCTTAAACTTAATGAATAAGTTTCTATGCATAATTTTGAGAGTGTGAGCTTGTTGGAAAGAGTGTTACTCTTGAGAACTATGTTTTTCAAACCAATTTTGTCTAATTTTAAGTGTAGCATGCCAAATGCAATTCCAAGATTGTAATGCATGGATAAAATTATTTTAAATCAATAAAACATGCATTAAAAATAGTTTGCATAGGCAATGAGTACTTGAAGCATGAAGATAAGAATTCCATAATAAATAGCATATTATTATAGTCTTTATTTTTAGCATAATTCATTCAAAAGCTCCTCATACATGATGACCAAAAGCTTAAGGATTTGATTTTATTTAGCAACAATTTATTGATCATAATAATTCTAACATGCCAAAAGAGTCAAGCAATAAAAATTTTCTATGAAGTATACCCATGATCATGCTTTTGTAGTTGTTCCAATTGTAACGCTCCTTTGCTTTGAGAGTGAAGAATTTAGAACATTTCTTACATCCCATGTTGAACAACCATCATAAAGAAGCCATTTTTTCCTTGGATGGAGAAGATTTCTTCGAGTAACCCTATAAGGTAAAATTAGGAAATCTTCGTTTGGTACCCAAATTTTCTTGGGTCCATAAGTGTTAGGCAATAGCACAAAAGTTCTTTTTGTAACCCAAATCTTCTTGATCATTTTCTTTTTTTCTAAATGGACAATTATGAATTTTGTGTCTTAACCTTTTACAATAATTGCATTTAAGATATTGAAAAGAATTTTTGCCAAATGAATCATTTAAGAGTTTTCTCTTTTTTAATAAGCATGCATCTTTATTGCAAGGATCATATTTTATCTCATTTTTGAAAGAGACCTTTCTTTGATTTCTAAGTATAGTATTCAAGTTCTCTTTTCCTTTGGTTAACCTTACTAAGATGCCATTTTGATCATTAATGACTTCTTTTGAAAAATTCTTTTCGGAAACACAATCAATTGATGTTGATTCTTTATATAGTACATTATCTTTTTCCTTTTTCAAAGATTCATTTTCAATTTGAATCTTTTCTAATTCTTGCACAAGATAATGATTTTCATTTTTCAAAGAATCATTTTCTATTTGAACTTTTTCATGTCTTTGAGAGATATCATGATTTTTCTTTTTAAGAGAGTCACATTTTTCAAGCAATTTTTCTAGCACACCATGTAACACTTTAAACGCATCATGTAACTCATTATGATCATTAACTAACTCATTATAGGAAATATTTAAATCAAAAGAATCAT
Organism: Cornus florida; assembly: GCF_030987335.1. NCBI lineage: Eukaryota > Viridiplantae > Streptophyta > Magnoliopsida > Cornales > Cornaceae > Cornus > Cornus florida. Next base: position 49,430,217 of record NW_026775574.1, on the reverse strand, counting down.
GGTTGGAGTTTACCTCATCTTTTTCGGCCATGAGACAAAGACCAATATCTTCATAATGATTAACCATATCTTTGATGTCATTTGCTTCTTTGCTAGAAGCTTGGAGAGTTTCACTCTTCCTTTGAATTGCATCATTTTCTTCACTATAAGAAGATGAATAAGTTCTAGCAAAATCATTCACATGATTAGTAATGTTAGTAGAACTAAAATTCATCACATTATTTGAACCATTGTCATTTATGCTACAAGATTCATTTTCATTGATAAGTATGCATAAATTTGATTCCTTAACATTACAAGTACTACCATAGAATATCTCAAGTGAGTCCCAAATTTTTTTTTGCCGTTTTACAATTTGCAATTCTAATGAACTCATTTTTATTCAATGCACAATAAAGATTATTTATGGCTTTAACATTGCATTGAATTAATCTATGGTCATTTGCATCCATTCTTTCTCTTCTTTAGGAACCATTGTCTTTTCTACTTCTTTCATGGGAATGAATGATCCATTAACTATGGCAAGCCAAATTTTATAGCTATGGATTGAAGAAAGCCTATCATTATACTTTTCCAATAGCTATAGTTGGTTCCATCAAAAATTGGAGGTCTATCAATACATTGCCCTTCTAGGTATGTGAATATGCCATTGTTGGCCATGCTCGTACTCTAAGACGGTTAAGTCCTTTTAATTCGAGTTAGGCTCCGATACCAATTGCTGCCCAAGTATAGACTCTAGAGGGGGGCTGAATAGAGTCTTTGGCAAACAATGGACAATTTTTTGATTTGTAAATTCTACTAAACCTTTCTAACAATTATGCTATAATCAAGTTATAAACATAAGCAATTAATAGCATCAATATAAAGGAGATAAGGGAAGAGAGATTACAAATATTCACACGGCGATTTTAGCGAGGTTTGGAAACTCCTACTCCTCGGCTCAAGACCCCTCTTGAGACTTCCCAATCCACTATGGCACCTCCTTATGGGTGGAGAGCAAACCTTTACATGAAACAACTCCTTGCTTCACTTTGCTAAGAGACAACCTCTCTTAGTCTTCCTTTGGGTCACACCAACCCTTACAAATTGAAGCTAGCTTGCTTCTTCTTTCTTGGGTCATACCAACCCTTACAAATGAAGATCAGATTTGTTGCATACAAATGTATCTCTCAAAGATTAATATGCAAATCAAAGCTCACAATAATCTCTCACAGATTTGATATACAATGTTTAGCTCACACTAGAGTATGTCTATGAATACAATGAATCTCAATACTCTTATAATGATATGGGATGAGAGAGTATGATATATAATGAAGAACAAAAACTCTTTGGATGCTATATAATGCTTGTCAATGGTAGCAACAACTAATCCCGAAGTCCCCTTGCTTTATTTATAGAATTTCAGCATCTAATTCAAAAATAGAGCTGTTGTGTACGCTGCCCGAGAGGAAATAGCCGTTCAGATTCAGATCTGGGCAAGGTTTGGTAGACCAAAATGAAACACCCTTGTGTTTCAGTCGTCCGAAATGACTTAAGGTTGGATGTCATCCTCTCAGTATCTCTGTTTCGATAGACCGAAGTGAAACCCACACTTGTTTCGGTCGACCGAAATGAAATGAGATGTGCTGAGTGCCTTATTTCGGTAGGCCGAAATAACTTGCTTATGCATTTCGGTCTACCGAAATGAAACTGCTGCTTCATGAGTTATTCTAAGTTAACAGATGAGATAGTGCTCTACAGGACTGAAAACATTAAAGTAAATGTCTTTACTTTAATTTATATATCCATTTACTTTAAGTTTACAATGTAAATAAGGAAGTACCCCCCATCTGGATTCAATAAAAAATACTAGAAAATTTAAATCCAACCAAATCAAAATGTAAAAATTCAGTTTTAGTACAAATTTGGATTTCCGACAGTTTTGGTAAAATTGAATCCTTATGTAGACTAATATAGACTTGGTCAAAAATTCTGATAAAATCAGTTTAAGCTAGTTGAAGTATAAGGAGTTATTACCGGGAAAAATTATTTTGAAATAATCATTATTTCAAAAATCCATTTTTCACACTTAGACAAAAACACAGTTTTTCATTATACGCATTCTGGGGTCCTAATGTCCGTTAACTCATGGTAATGAAGGTTTCTCATACCTTAATTGTTGACCAATATGAATTATATGATTGATGTGCATGGTCTTAGCATTTCTAGCATAAGTGATGAGTTCTTTTAAAGCTTATGTAAGCTTGAACTAACTCATTCTTTAGCAATGACTTCATGTGCAATTATATATGAATGAAGTGCATAGTCTATTGCTAATGGATATAGGAACATATAAATGATGATATGATATGCATGGTCCTATAGAGATGAGCTTCAAATGGATTCATAAATACTTTGACATTGAAACATAAATACTCACCATCCTATCTACCCTTTTCTTCAAGCTTTGTCCATGATCTTTAGGCATTGAGGTAAACTTGTTGTCTTCCTTTCTTTGAGTTGCTTTCTTGCTCGTTGTAGTCCAAGCTATCTTTAGATGGACTTTGCATTTGTTTCTTTGCAACTTCATGTCTTCTTTGTATCCATTGCTCTCCTTGATGTGATCTTGAATAATGGAATACTTGGAATGATCTTTCGTGCTTCATTGAGCTCATCCTTTGAATATGAATAATCTATAACACTCAATGTAAACATTAGTCCTTAAACACCATTAATGGTTTGTTATCATCAAAACTTCTAGATTATCCATGGATGGAATCCTTAAGGTCAACACATCACTTAATCCAGAGTAGGTAGGACTTAGCGTATTGAGCTAATCCCCCTAGTATGTCTCCATCCCATACCGGTGCATACCAACCATCCATCCAGTGTTGATAATATAGATAACCGTAAACATATCAATATCAACATATCCAATACAATTATAATAAGAATGTGTAAAATAGCATGCTTGTTCAATACCACCAGTACTTAATTCTCTAACAATTTAAAACGCAGAGAAATAAATATAACCATTCTGTATCCCACAATAAGCGTAATAATAGTAATAACAAAAATAACATGCTTATTGATACCTACTCCACAACATCCAATAAGTTGATATAAAGAATTCTTTATAAACATCAACTAATTTCTGGTTATACGATAACATAATTTATATAAACTGACATGTTTAAACTCATACCACTGTTACATGATTTAAATATAAAACTCCTAATTCAATTGCTAGCTTAGAATTAAACAACTTGAATCATCCAAAACAGAGTTAAAACTGAAAACTTCTTTAAGGGTTAGACTGTGACCCTATCTCAGTTTCCTATGGTATCTTATGAATTACCATGCCTTCTTCTAAATTTAACAAGAGTGTATACCCTACTGAATATCCCTAGAATAGTTCTTGAATCAGCCTAGAACCTTAAAAATTTAACCACAGTAGCCTAGGTTTGCAGAAAAGTCAAAAAAACTGTAAACCGTCGATGGAGCCGCCTCCAACTTTCTTTGAGTCGGCTCTATGATTCCATGGAGCCGCCTCTGCTTTCCCCTCTCTTCCTGGTTGCTTGTTTCGTCTCTGGTGATCTCCATTGTTTCTATTCCTCTCTATTACAGCCTCTAACGCTTTTAAATTATGTTTTAACTGATTAAACTAAGTCCTAGGGTGATCCAGAGTTAATTAAATTCATTGATCATTAATCAAATTCAATTAGAACAAGAATTAAGCAAAAAGAATTTAAAAACGATTAGCATTCACATAAAGGAAGACATACTGTTTTGAAATAAATAACAGGGCAACCAAATTAATTTATCTTGATTTCTTCCTAGGACTGTATTAGGAATGAAAAGAACACAGGCCAAAGAGATAAAGTTAGTATAAAACTTGCCTGTGAGATTTGGTTCAAAAATCTCAACGTCTTTCTCCTAAGCTTTTCCGGCGATCCTTTGGTTTTGTCCCAGACTTCTCTATACGTTTCTTGCTTCCAGTATGCCATGAATAGGGTTCTAAAACCCTAGGCAAACGTTCATTACATATATTTATAGGTTTACAGGTTTACATAAAACCCTAATTTAATTCAAACCCTACACTAATCCTTAGTCGGCCCATAGAAAACCTAATCAATGTTTAACTATGTCGGCTACATACGTGACGTCAAAAAACGTAATTTAACAAAAACACATTTAACCCATTATCAGAAATTAACTAACGAAAGATATAATTAAGTCAAATAGAATAAAATAAATCTAATTAAATAACAATTAAAACAAAACAATTAAATAAAACAAGTTATTAAATAATTCACAACCAATTCACAATTAAATCACCAAATTCACAATTAAATAAATTAAATCGAAATTAAACAATTAAATAAATACCTGGACTATCTTTTTAAAATTAGGGGTATTACATGACCCCTCCAAAAAGTGATAACTGCACCAATGACCCAGAATGAAAATATCTTCCAAAAATTTTTTTCTTAAAAACCCCTTAAATAAAACATCTTCAAAATATATTTATGAAAAACACCCCAAGAAAAGAAAATGTTTCTAAAAAACTATGCATCCATGCCCCTATGAACACCGGGAGCAACCAGAGTACTTTTCTACAAAAGTAAAGATAAGTATTTCGTGGAAACCACTTAGAATAAAGATACGTGAAGTCAAAAACCAACTCCGAACACAAAAAAGTGAGGCTATGCCAACAAAGTGACAAATGGGGAAAAGACAAAATAAGGAAAAGGACGAAAAGAGAATAGTGTCCGAAAAGTGAAAATATGAAAATAACTCGGTCTTCAAAGGAAGTTGTCAATCCAAAGGAAAAAGTCTCGAAAACCATCCCCGAGTACTCAAGACGACACTAAGTGCCGAGAAACCGAACTCAGAAAAGAAAAGAGCAACGAAAAAAAAATTATCCGTGAAAATCTGAAGCAAAGGAAAGGAAGGAAAATGACCGGGTCATTACAACCTACCCTCCTTAAAGGGATTTCATCCCCGAAATCCAGGACAGGCAAAAGAGAACCGAACAAGATCGAAGCAAGATCAAACCAAAGGACACACTATAAGGTGCTAAAAGACAACTCCAAAAGCCTGAAGAGCATCCGAAAGAACACAAAACCAAGAACTGGGTGACACCTCCCAAACAAATTGGCATATCAACCTAATGTCAATCACCGAGAGAATCCCAAGACAATGACAAATCGAATCAAGACAGATGGCTAAGAATGATATGGCAGTACGAACAATGACCAGAACCCACCCATATTTACTCGTCAGTAAGGTAGCATGACAGTATAAGGCACTAGCTCATAACATGCCTCTATCAGATCAACTCAGAAAGAAACTTTTCGATACAAATGACATCAATGTCGAGAATGATCATTACCAAAAGCACTACGGGAACCAGGCATTCGCGAGAGTTGGGGTAGCTAATCTCAAAACTCTAACAACAATGTCATTGGCACTGTTACGCTTAAAGCCTTAAATCCCTAACGCTAGCGTAACAACGACTCCCACATCTAGAAATGCGACAACAACAACACCAGTCCCAAATCTATAGTTTGACAAGTCTGTGCCCTCAAGCCAATGGATTGGACCCACAAAACCAAAAACCTAAGCACAGATTTGAAGTAGACCTACCGTACGGCTACATACAAAAGACAAAACACTGGGTCAAAATCCCTATAGTGGACAACTAAAACCTCAAAATGCAAGTCTACTATGTAGCTCACACATGACAATCCTGACAACCAAGGTCATAAAACCCCAACATAAGTGCAGGAAAGATGGAACAGTATCTTAAACTAGATTTTTCAATAAAAATACCAAATGAGTCCAAAGGAGGCTCATTTCACCAAGGAAGAGGTTTTACTCGGAAACGATCATGCACGTAGATGTAACTTACCAATTAGGACGCACTACATTGATCCATAGCTTAAAAATACTGCCAATGCAATAAATGACCTATCAAACCTCAAATGCTTGAAAAATGTCCTTTAAAAGCAAAATATGCAACAACCGGACTTAAATGCAACCAAAAGGCCGTTTGGCCTTTGACCACACTTCATGCATAATTTATGAGACCCTATGAAAGAAAAAGAATGGAATTCTCACACCCGATGCAAACATGGTGAAGTAAATAACTTGACATTTCTCAATATTTCCATAATAAACTTTGAAAGTGAAAATGTATAAAATGCAAATTAGATAACATTGGCCTATAGCCTCATCTCATACATGTCAAATACATTGTAAAGAGTGTACTCATGTACACATTACATGTTTAGAATCAAATATACATATTTTGACATATAAGGCTACAAGTGGCATTTCAAGCCAACCTTTACAAGAATGGAACCTTCAAGTCCACAAATCATCCAAGCATAATGAGAATCTCAACCTTGATTCCTATACCTGAAAAATATCCCCGGTAACTTTGGGGTGAGTAACATAAAGCTACTTGTAGAAGATGAGCATGCAAGGACCTAAGTTTTACAAGTTTGCATAATTTAATCATTATGGTTCATTCCACCTAACGTCTATATCGAAGGTGAGACTCAGGGAGCATCTTAAGCTATCTTAGATCATTTCTAGCATAGATCGCATCACTCATGCAAGTTCAATAACATAGAAGCATGTTATACAGGGCAACAAGATATAGATTCTCAAAGTTATCAACTTAAAATCTAAAATGCGAAAACAATTAAAGTGGGTCATACCACCTAACGTCTATGTTCCAAATGAATCTATAGGATCATTCCTAAGCTACATTTGAACATTTTAACATAAACGTACAAAACAATATCAAAATCTGCAATGATTCATTAAAAATCATAATGCCTGAATGTACTTAACAACATCAAAATTACGATGATTCATTAAAATCATAAAGTATAAATGTACTTAACAACATTAAAAACATGCGATAATTCCTTAAAAATTATAATGCATAAATGTACTTAACAACATTAAAAACATGCGATGATTCCTTACAAATCATAATGCATAAATGTATTTAACAACATTAAATCACCAATAACCAAAACCACAAGTCACAATTAAACATTGGTTGTCAACTTAGAATTGAATGCGAAATCAAATAGTGGAAAACTTGGACATCAAATCTTGGATAAAGCCAAGACCTAAACGGTTATTCTGGGCACTAACCCGTTGGGAATACCACCCTAGTGTGCACTATAAAATAGGGAGAACTCATACCTCCGGTAATAGAGACAAACTCTAGCCATGTCTCTGTAACAATGTCCCAAGTGACTCCAAAATAGATAAGATAACAACTTATATACGAAATATATAAAGCACGAAACTACATTCCATGCACAAGTAGGTTTAAAGCACACAATACATGCTCTAAATCCACAACTACTATAGGATGACAAATGTCGAATCTTTAGAGTGCGATTCGTTACACGCTATAATAACATCATATGTCGAATCTTCAGTGTGCGATTCGTTACATGCTATAACAATATAATTCAATATTGAAAACATAAACTCATGAATATAAATTTAATAACAATGTTACTCAATGCTTAAAACATAACCAAGTGAATACGCAACAAGCCCAAATCCATAATCTAAACATAAAAACAACTTCTAAAACATAATTAGATCCATGGAACAATGCGATAGAATTTAATTAAATAAAAATAATTAAATTCTCTAAATTCTAAATTAATTCCAAATAACCTCAAATTAATATATGTTAAAGGAAATAGCATGGTCATCACATATATCACATCAAAAACTTAAATAAGCCAATGGAGCCATTAAATAGATTTTAATTAATTCTTTTAATTAAAATCTCTAGATTTTCAAACTCATCCAAATGCTCTCAAATTAAAGTATGTTAAAGAACATGCCTAGACTTAATTTAATAGCATATTACAAGTTACTTCCATGCAAGGTACAACCATGAGAATTAAACTTTCACAAAAGAAAATTATTAACTAAAAGTTGCAATCCTTATTCAAATAATCCCAATTTAATATATGTCAACAAACATGCCAAAGCCTAATTTCCTAGCATACCACAATTTAATTTTTAAGTTGAATATCATCATAAGAATTAAATCTTAAACATAGAAAATAATTAAATTAAATTCTAAATTATGAACAAAAGCATGCATACAAGTTATATAATCATCAATAGCATGCAAGACAACAAAAATATAAACTATAACATCCCCTACCTCTATTTGAGATGAAATGTCAAATCCCCACCGAAAGAAAAGTGTTCTAAATCCGATGATACTCCTACGTTATGTCGGGGACAACACGGTCAACATTAAACACCAAAGAGGTCAAACCAAGAGGGAGGAAGAAGATGGAAAAAGTGATTTTTCTCTTTAAAACATTCTATTTATAGTAAAACCCTAAAAGTGCCCCGAAAGGGCCACGCCGGGTCCAGAAAAGTGGAATTTGAACAGACGCGCTCAAATGGAGAAACTCCATGAACGAAAAAAAAACAAAATGAGAAAAGATGAACAACAGAAGAAACAGCGTTAAAAATTGAGTCCCAAGCAGAAAGATATGCCCTAAACAAGTTCGGCGGCAACTAGGGCCAAAAACCCTAAAACTGGGGGAAAACGACCAGAAGAAAATTCTATGAGTACACGACTTGACAGAAAGTGAAAATGAAACCCGTACAAGGATTCAGGCTTAAGACAAGGCCCTTTTACAATAACTTTCATTAATTGCACAATGGCCCCTGCAAAAAGGGTTAAATGCACTAATGACCCAGAATGAAAATATATTCCAAAAATATATTCTTAAAAACAACCGAAATAAAATATCTCCAAAATATATTTATGAAAAACACCCTAAGAAAAGAAAATGTTTCTGAAGAACTATGCATCCATACCCCTATGAACACCGGGAGCAACCAGAGTAGTTTTCTACAAAAGTAAAGATACATATTTCGTGGAAACCACAAAGAATGAAGGTACGTGAAGTCAAAAACCAACTCCGAATACAAAAAGTGAGGCTATGACAACAAAGTGACAAACGGGAAAAAAAACAAAATAGGGAAAAGGACGAAAAGTGAACAGTGTCCGAAAAGTGAAAATATGGAAATGACTCGGTCCTCAAAGGAAGTTATCAATCCAAAGAAAAAAGTCTCGAAAACCATCCCCGGGCACTCAAGAAGACACTAAGTGCCAAGAAACCGAACTCAGAAAAGAAAAAATCAATGGAAAAAAAATATCCGTGAAAATCTGAGACAAAGGAAAGGAAGGAAAATGACCGGGTCATTACAATTCTGGATAATCCCAAAACTCTGACAACAATGTTATAGGCACCACTACGCTTAAGGCCTTAAATCCTTAATACTGGAAAAACTGACAACCCCAAGTCTCAAAACACCGTTGTCAACCACATCAGTCACGAATCCAAGGTCGGACGAGTCTGTGCCCTCAAGCCGATGGATCGGACTTTAACAAATCAAATAACATCATCCTCGTCCCAGTCACAACGACTCCAAACAAGACAATCCACCCAAGAACCTCCACGTCATCCTAAAGCTGACCTACTACAAGGCTACGCCTATGAATCAAGACATCAGATCAAACTCACACACATAATCCCGACAACCAAGGTTATACAACCCCCAACATAGTACAGAATGATAAAAAAGGAATAAACTAATAAAGTAATTAGTCATGAAACATATATATATATATATATATGTAAGTACACATTCACAAGTATACTAAGAAATATTGAAATGGAAACACAATATATGTATATATGTGTAAGTATATATTCACAAGTATACTAAGCAGTGTTAAATCCATGGTAGACAAGTATACAGGCTCAAGTATACTAAACCTAAACGAACTAAAATTTATACAACGCGCAAGTACACTAGGTACAAGTATACTAAACATAAATGAAAATTCACGCACCAAACAACTAAACATATAGTGTACAAGGGCAATCAAATATGCTACCTATCATATAAGGGTCAAGCATCAGAGATACGCTACACATCACCTATTATGCTAGCATAACAAGCAGATATAGTAAACGAAAAACACATCATCTATATCATTACATAACTACCATATAGTTACATCCCCTAACATGTTTCTAAGGCATGCTCAAAACAACCAGGCATATAAACATGTAGGAATGACTATGCAAATAACAACCCCACAATAACAAAAGCAAGAAGGGATGAAATGCCTCTCAAAAGAACAACCTCACCGAAAGTGAATCTCAAAAACCCAGATAAGTCAAATCCCTCACCGCGAGGAAATGAATCATCTCCTAGAATGAACACTAAGGTCCCTGAAACAAAGAGTCTACAAGTCTTTCCCAAGATTGGCTCAAACACAAGGTGTAGCCTTAACGCCTCTTAAAACAAACCAATGAATACTAACCATTACTAGACACCAACAAGAGGTCACCTCCTAAAACACCGATGGGAACTCTACAGGATCCCATTGGAACCCTAAACACAAAATCCCAACTCTCTAAAGACGAGGGAGAGTAATTAATTGCACCAATGCAATTAATTACACGAAACCACTCACACCCCAACCTTAGCTCGTAAGAGCTGTCTAAGGCAACACAAGAAGAATCACAGGTCAACGCACCTATCAAATCCCTAACCATCACTCTAAGGAGAAAAGACACAAAAACCCCGCCATTAAGGCTCAAGTAAACAAAACTCCCAATCCCTAAGGAAGGGCTCGAGTCAATCCGACTCATCGTCTCATGACGCTAGAAATAAAACACCAATGACGTCACCACATCAAGGTCACCACGAAACCCCAAGAGATGATGCCCTAGCATCAATCTCAACTAACCCAATTGGGACAACCCACGATGCTTAAACAAGACATAAAAGTAATCAGTTAACAAGTAACATAGCAATGGACTACATACTTAAACAGGTAGAAAAGAATCACATTAGGCATGTTAATGTATGCATCATACAATCATGCTAAGAATAACAAGCATATGCAATATGCTAAGGCAAACAAGCATATATAATACGCTAAAGCAAACAAGCATTACCATCATGCTAAGCATACAAGCATAAATCAATATGCTAAGATAGTCAAGCATATACAGTGTACTAAAGCTGACAAGTATATACGATATGCTAAGGTAAACAAGCACATACAATACGCTATTGTAAACAGGAGTATACAATGTACTCAAACCGATAAGCACATACAACATGCTACAGCAGTTAAAGTAAATTCCTAAACATATGTCCATATAAGCACGTAAACATGCTATCAAAAAGAAACTAAAAAAATAGAGCATGGTAACACAAGCATGATATGAACCCAAAACCTATCGTCCTAAGGTTTTTGAACCTAAGACATCTGATACCACCTATGACGACCCTGGATTTTACAAACCCAGTGTGTCTTGCGATGGCCCGAAACAGATCCAAAATGCAGAAGCTAAAAAGAAACATGGCCTCTAGAGATGTATATCATCTCTAAGACACAAAAGTGGCTTCTTGAGGAGTCCCGAGACTCAACGGAAGTAAGAAGGAAATGAAGGTTTTAAAACCCTCCAAGAATTGAACTAAGGGTAAAATGGTCATTTCACCCAGAAATGGGTGCTACCATGCACACCATTGGAAATACAACGAAAAATTAATGAAGTTAGACTCAAGAATAGCTTGATTCGGAGTTCGAATAGAAAAGATATAAAAAAAGGACAAAACGGCGTCTTCCGATTAAGAGATACCATGACTCTATCTCACTAAAACTGTCATAACTCTCATTACGGTTGGAGTTTTTGTGTGGGGTTGGTACCATTAGAAAACTAACTTCAAGATCTTGAAGTTAAGCTTAAGAATGACCTAATTTGGATCAGAAATGAAGGAGATATAACCCTCTGAAGTTGACTCAAGAAATCTGTCCAAGAATTTGAAAAGAAACCAAGATTCAGGGAGGATCAGCAGGCTGACGAACAGTACTAGCCAGCCAAAACCCCATCATCAGCCAGCTGACGGCAAGGATCAGCCTGCCAAAATACCCTGTCCAAGCTATAAACTCACTGGAATTCGTCTCGAGGCTTTGTTAGTCGACTGATGGCTCTCATCATCCAACCGACACATCTGCTACATCAGAAAAAAACTGCTGCAATGGGTGTGAAAGGTGCCCGGTCCATCTCTAAGGTTCTATGTGCTTTCTACATAATCTGAATAAGTTTCAAAACATTCCCTAGCCTCATACAAGCATCCATAACATGCCCAAACAAAGAGGAACTTAAAATGATACCTCAATGCATGAATTTTTCATGAAAATTCATAAAATCGCCCAAAAATAGTTCCAAGTTGAAACTTAAAAGTTTTGTGAAATATGGACATGCACACAAACGTCAAAAGACATTTAAGACACGTCCCAATGGTCCGCGGCCTCGATATAAATCCAATGCAAAATATGACCTCTCAAACCTCAATTTTGCATAAAATGACCTTAAAATGCAATAAATGAAACCAAAATGAAAAACCTAAAACAAAATGGTGTTTGGCCCTTGGCCACACCTCGTACATAATTAATGATTTGATATTTTTCATTATTTTCATAATAAACCTTGAAAGTGAAAATGCATAGAATACAAATTAGATGTCATTGGCTTATGGCCTCATCTCATACATATCAAATACATTGTAAAGTGCGTACTCATGTACACATTATATATTTAGAATCAAATATACACATTTTGACATATAAGGCTACAATTGACATTTCAAGCCAACCTTTACAAGAATTAAAACCTTCAATTCCACAAATCATCCAAGCATAATGAGTATCCCGAACTTTGATCCCTGTACCTGAAAAATACCCCCGGTAACTTTGGGATGAGTAACATAAAGTTACTCGTAGGAGATGAGCATGTAAGGACCTAACATTTTACAAGGTTATTACATTAACATGAAACAATTCAAAAGGATCATGTTACCTAATGTCTACATTATAAGTGAGACTCAAGGATCATCCTAAACTACTCATGCAATTGAAATGAACTTCGGCATACAAGTACACATGCTCAAGTACACTAAACCGTATTAAAACATGATACATGATATACAAGCATACATGTTCAAGTACCTTAAATAATGTTAAACAAGATAAGCAATATCTAATATACATACACAAGTATTCGATATATATAGAGTACTCATATATCAAGTATACAAGCACAAGTATACTAAGCTAAATGAAATACACATAAGACAAGTATACACGGCACACGTATACTAAATGAAATTTAAACTCACAGAGCAAGTACACAAGTTCAAGTATACTAAATAGGATTCAAATACCCAAAGTAAGCATCAATTCTTAAGGTACAAGTAATCCATGATTAACAACTTGAAATTAAATGCGAAATTAAATAGTGGAAAGACTAGGACATGCAGTCGCTAGACCAAATAAGTATTTTCAGGTAATTATGACCCACAAGGTACCACCAAGTGCGCACTTATGACTTAAAAGACTTTTGTCTCCGTACTAGAGCCAAACCCTAGCCATCACATAAATTATGTCCTCATAAGCTTTCCAAAACCAATAAGTTCAAAACTTATACAAAATCAAATGCAAGTTACCACATTCCATGCACAAGTAAGGTTGAGTCCACACAAACCATGTCCTAGAATTCAAGTCTAAATACCATATGACATGTCATGTCCTTAATATGCAATTTATACACAAAGTAAGAATATTTTACAATAATTAAATCACATTACCATCCTAAGCCACAAGTATTAAATAAGTTTCAATTTAAAACAATTGTAATATTCTAACAAGCTATATACCTACACAAGATATATTTAAACAAGTTATGCAAGTCAATGATATTCCATATCATGCGAAGTCCAATTACCATTTTAAGATGCCACAAGTACTAATTCTACATCTAATTAGTAATATGCTCGCAAGGTAATCAATTGAACATAGCATGCTCTTCACATTTCATGAGATTATCACCTTAAAATGAAAAGTCCCTAGATTCCAAATCAATTCCAAATAGACTTAAATTAATACATGTTAAAGAACATAGCATGCTCTTCAAGCAACTCTAAATTAATACACTTAAATAAAATTAATTAAGTTAATTAATTAATTTTTCTCTAGATTTTCAAGCAACTCTAAATGTCCTCAATCTAACATAAGTTAAAGAACATACCAAGGCCTACCTTAATATCACATTATAAGTTGATTTCATGCTTGATAGAATTATGTGAATTAATCTTTCACAAAAGATAAATATTAAATAAAATTCGCAATTCTTATTCAAATGCTCCCAATTTAATAGATGTTAATAAACATACCAAGGCCTAATTTTTTAGCATGCCATAATTTAATTCCAAGTTATTCACAACCATATGAATTAAATCTTAAATATAGAAAATAATTAAATTAAATTCTAAAACTTGTACAAAGGCATGCTCACAAGTTATATATGCTTATAAAACAATCAATATAACTCAAATATAAGCATATGACATCCCCTACCTCAATTTGAGATAAAAATCTCAAATCCCCACCAAAATGAAACCGCTCTTAATCCAACGAAACTTCAGGGTTTTGTCGAGGACAACAAGGTGATCATTAAACCCTAAGGGAGTCCTACCAAAATCCTAACTTTGTTTCAAACCCGAACTCAAAAAATGGCCAAAATGGAATTCCAATCAGTTTGAATCAAAGGCCTCGTCAAGGCGAACAATAAATCCTAAGGCATCACCACTTTTCTCAAAGAGGATGAAGGCTTAAAGGGAGAAAGAAGCATGGAAGCCATGGGAGGAGCTAGGGCTGGCCATGGGAGAGAGAGAAGAGAGCTTGACTTTTATTTCTAGCACCCCCTATTTATAGAATTTCAAAAGGTGCCCCGAACGGGTCCTGGCGGGTCTAAAAAAGTGAAATTTTAGCAGACGCGCTCAAATAGCAAAACTCCGTGAACGAAAAAGAACCAAAATGAGAAAATATGAACAAGGGAAGTAATAGTGTCAAAAACTGAGTCTCGAGTAAAGAGATATGCCCCAAACAAGTTCGGCAGCAACCAGTACCGAAAACCCGAAAACTGTAGGGTTTGATCGCAAGACAATTTTAAGAGTACACGACTCGATGAAATGTGAAAATGACTCCCATACGAGAATTCAAGCCCCAAGGAGACACTTAACAATTAACTTTCATTAATTGCACAAAGGCATCTATATAAAAGGATAACTGCACAAGTGACCCAGAATAAAAATATCTTCCAAAAGATATTTTCTTAAACACCCCTAAAATAAAATATCTCCAAAAAATATTTATGAAAAACATCCCAAGAAAAAAAATATTTCTAAAGAATTTTGCATCTATGCCCCTATGGACACCGGGAGCAACCAGAGTACTGTCCTACAAAAGTAAAGATACGTATTTCATGGAAACCACTAAGGATGAAAGTACATGAAGTCAAAAATTAACTCTTAACACAAAAAGTGAGGTTGTGCCAAAAAGTGACCAACGGTGAAAAAGACGAAAAGTGAATAGTGTCGAAAAACGAAAAATGTGAAAACGATACGGTCGTTTGAGGAAGTTGCCAATCCAAAGGAAAGAGTCTCAGAAACTATTTCTGAGCACTCGAGATGATACTAAGTGATGAGAAACCAAACTTAGAAAAGAATTTTCAACGAAAAAAAATCATCTGTAAAATCAGATGAAAAATGAAAGGAAGGAAATGACTGGGTCATTACATGCATTACATAATCAATATCTCAAGGGGAATATGCTTGATGGGACATTCACAACAAGAGCTTATCATGAAATTGTTGAAGAATTGAAACAAAAACTCGGAATTGATATCAATAAAGCTAAAGTAAAGAATCGATTGAAAACAACTAAGACTCGTTTTAACGAGTGTTTCGACTTGTTCAAAAATGGTTTGAGTGGGTTTGCTTGGAGTCAATAAACAAAAATGTAGACCACTGAACCTGAAGTTTGGGCTGATTTGATTGCGGTTGTTTTTCTAATTTTGATTATTATTTTACTCTTAAGAAATACATTATTTTTTTATTTTTTCATTTTGAAATAATGATAATATATATATATATATATATATATATATATATATATATATATATATTTCCTCTTTTATGTTTTGGTAATAGGCAAAACCAGCTACTGAGAAATGGAAGACTGCTACGATTTCCAATTATGATAAGTTGCTGGATTTATTTGCCAAGGATAGGGCGAGGGGGTTTAATACCCTAACTGCTAATGAGAGGATGGATAAATGGGCAGCAAATGATAGGGAGAAGAATAATGAATCAGCAGCAAGTGCTAGTGAGAGGAGCAATGAATGGGTGCCAACTCATAATGATGATCCTATGGATAACATTTATGGTATTGATCACTTGGTGACACGGAATGAAGCAAGTTTGGATAATACGGGTTTTTTGGATACTAAGTTTGAAAATATGAATATGATGTCTCCTGAAACACCTTCAAGTGTACCTTCCCGTTCCACTTCTTTTTCAAAAGGAAAAAGAAAAAGGAAATCTTCGACTGTTGATCAAGATAATGAAATGATTGGAGTAGTGAGAGGTGTTGCTATAGCTCTTAAAGAGGGAAATGATCTTCAGAAACATTCAACAATCTTTATGAGAAGTGCAACCAAAAGGGAAAATATGAAGAAGAAATCTTTAAGGAGTTGGCAGCAATTGGAATAGAGGAGCATGCAATTGTTAAGGCTTTCAATTTTTTTTTTTTTACTAAGCATGACCATCCTGATACAATGACACAATTTCTTGGTTGCCCATTTAATCATCGCAAGCAACTCTGGGAGGAATTGATGTCCAATGATTCTAGACGTTGACTATAGTTTTAGTTATATTGTCTTTTGGGGATGTGTTTTGGTAGAACTTTCTACTATTTTTATGTTTGGTTATATTATGTTTCTCTTTCGCTATGAAGCTTTTGGGATTTTAACTTTGAGACCATATGTTTGTTTTATTTTAATGAGACATTATAATGTGTTATCTATTTTGGAATGCTTGATATAGGTTATTTTATTTTATTTTTTTCTACTTAATATCTATTACAGAATGCTTGATATAGGTTATTTTATTTTTTTTCACTGCTGGTGTCTCTATTCTGTGGTAGAAGCATTTTGTGAGTTCCATTCTGGTGGCTATGTGGCTGTGTTCCTTCTACTGCTATGTTGTTTGATGGGAAAAAGGATGAGATTCTTGTAGTTCCAAGTTTGCAATGTGTTTTTTCTTCAGAAAGTTTGTCTGAATGTGTTGTTTGATGGGAAAAGGGATGAGATTGTTCACTATTTTGGTGGTGATGTGCTGAATTAGTTATGGTTACACTACGCAATGAAACTCATTCTGTGACCTGCAAACATGTTCTTAAACACTTTAAGTAGTCAGATTTTGATAATTGATTGAGCTTTTGAATCTGACTGAATTGGGAAGAGTTTGGAATGTTTAAATTATAGAATCATAGTACTAGCTTAACCAAAAAAAACTCTATTTGTATTAGAAAGAATTTCTTTCCCCCCTAACTAATTTGCATGAAACATTTTGTACACACTAAATTGTTAATTTCTTTTGTTGTGCTTAAATTAGTTTCGAAAAGTTAGTTTGGTACTATAATTGTGATTTTATCGTTTAATGTATTACTTTTTCCGTGGGCTTCAGGCAAACAATATCATTTCTACTTCCCGGTTGCTTAGGTTGAATGAGTCCTATCTAATTTTGTTATCACCCATTATTTTTATTTTTTACTTTTGTTTTTATCGATGGCATTGAACTACCAAAAATAAACAAGATTTTGGAAATGGATAATGTATGAAGTGGTTATGAAAGGGCAGGACAGTAATTTGGTCACCATCCTTTCCTTTCTTTTCTTTTCTCTCCTCTATCTTATCCAAACAAGAATAACTATCATTTCTTTTTTTTTTTCTCCCCTATCTATCTAAACACAAATATAAATTATTATTATCCTTTCTTTTCTTTTCTTTTCTCTCCTAACTACTACTATCATTTATTTTATTTTCTCCTCTATTTATCCAAACACACCCTTAAGCATTTATAATCAAAGGCTGAAAAGGCTTAATCTTGAACAGTTTTGTTGATGATCCTTTAGATTTATTGAATCGTTAAGGAAGAACGGCACAACATCGATGTACTTGTTCTTCTTCGCCTTTAAGATTTTGGATGTTATGGATGAACGACACGATTGTAAGGTTCTTGTTATTCTTCAGAACTTTAGATTTTGAATGCTTTGATGTTGACGAATGAAGAAAATCTGCCAGAGTTTCAACGTTTTGTTCTTAAGAGGAAAGAATTTGACAGAGTTTCAATACTCTCACTTTGAGTCCTCCCTTCTCCACCCCTCTTTACCTCTATTTATAGACTCAATGGAGGGGTAGAATTGTAATTTGTGTTGGTTTGATAATTATTACTTTAATTATCCATCAAGATAATTATATATAATTATTTTGAATGACAATTATCCTATGACCCATTTTTGACGTGGGTTTGGGTCATTTAACCCATTTTTTAGGTGAATTTGGGCTGTTGGTTAATTTCGTTTTGATCAATTAGTGACTAGCCCATCAAAAAATCATTTTGACCCATTGATTAATTAAATGATGAATAATTTCATTATTAAATTTTCGATGTCTACAATGATCATAGAATAATTTCTCTTTATTAAGACACATGAACATGGTCATTTATTAGGACTTATTTTAATTTCTTATTTACAATCGTCAACATGGTCATTTATTCTGACTTATTTTAATTTAATTTATAAATAATGTTTCTCCATGGTACTTGAGCTCAAACTCAAGTTCGAATTTGAACTCAAAATGAGGTATATTGCTCCCTCTTTATCATGAAGTCGTTGAGTGAGCAAGAATAATATGCTCAAGTATAATCTTAGGATCTAATCCTACGGTAAATAAAAGCTCATTAAGTTACTTCCAAGCACTTTGATTGAGAAAATAGTCAAACAAAAGTGTATTAATAAATTATAAAGAAATTTAAACATTAATTTTTATTAAATTGATCCACTAAACGTCAAATGATAGAGAATTATCTAATAATTTTTTCTTTTTAGGACACATAGACATGGACATTTATTAAGAGTTATTTAAGTTTTTTATCCACAATAGTCTACATGGTCATTTATTAAGACTTATTTGAATTTATTTTATAACCAATGTTTTTCTTTTTTTCTTTTGAATGGTAAATTAAATAAAAAACTTAGAACTCACAAAATTTGAACTTGAACTCTAAATTGGGTGATGATCTTCATCTTTGGTATTGTGGTGTGAGGATTAAAAAACTAGGTATAAATGTAACAACCCATTCAAGTGCATATCCTACTCACAAAATTTATAACTATGCTATAAAAATAGGATTGTAAATGAATCAAGTTATTCTATTTTCGAGTACAAACAACATTATCAAATTCAATAATAAACAAATCAAGTCTGACCAACTCATGGCTTCTCTTGTTGTATTTGTGAACAACTTTCCCAAAACTCATGGACATAACTCTCATTGTGAGAATCCCCCATTAGTGGCCAAAAGAAAGAGCTTAGATGAGAGGAGAGAGTTGGAGACAATCAGACAAAGGATAATTGGAAAAACATCCGTGTCTGGTGGTGGGATTGTTGGATGGAATTGTGTAGGTGGACTTTTAAGTAGCAAACAAGACAAAATATTTGTAACAAAGTGATGCACCAAATACGGTGGCAGATTGAAGTACAAATTACAACCACCCCCACAAAAAGGACAAATAAAAGATTTTATACAATTTAATAGCACGCTGAATTTTAGAGAAAAGGAACAGAAAATATTTATATATATATATATATATATATACACACACACACAAGAGATAAGTAAGGGGATAATCTATTAAATTTTACTTATTTTAGAAAAATATTATTTCCTTTTTTCATTTTCCTAATGCACATACATTTTTGAAAAACTTTCTAATGTTGTTTTTATTTTTATTTTATTTTATTTTTACCTGGCGAGAGAAGGAGTCGAGAGGATAGAGTGAGTTGAATCTAGGCTCCTACACGACTAGCAGAGTAGGTTAGGTGTTTCGTGATCCGACTCAAAAGTTTAAATTGTTAGGTGTGACTAACACCCAATTCATTAGATTTCTCATCTGGATTTGATGTGAGGCAAGTCCATTTGTAATGCCCTCGTTATGGTTGGGCCACCCATCATATTCGAGGTAAAGACCCGGATGCTCCTAGGTCAAACGATTGGTGTGACATCGGATCAAGGATTGGGTCTGACTTTAATACCAACTGTAACAGAACGGGTGTTTCACGATTTGATCTAAAAATTTAAGTTATTAGGTGAGATTAACACCCAATCCATTTATACTTATTACATTTTTCATTCAAATCTAATATGGAATAAGTTCCACTTGTAACAACTATTCAGCACATCTCTAATGCGGATATTATTTAAGCAAGGGAGAACATGCATGAAAAATCTTACCCTTTTTCGTTGTCTCTTCTCATCATTTTCTTTGAATCAAACGTAGCCTTAATCATAGGAGCGAAGGAGTCGAGGAGTGAACCATTTTCAATTTCCATATAATCTCCGAGACGCAAGTTCTCATTTCTCGTTCACTTTACATGCATCCTCTAACAAAAATGTAGGACTCATAATGAACCAGGCCAACTAATAAAAAAATACATGTAAAGTAATTGTTTCATACTAATGATGTGGTGCACTATCATTGGTATATTTGTGTTATAAGTCGGGTGTCAGATACTTAACAATTAATTCATGATATAAGGATCAGGTTTTGAGAAATTATTAGATATTTCTTATCGATACTTAGTGGACTAGTTAAATTCAGACTCTTGAATTAAGAAAATATCCCTACAAAATGTATTAATATATTGCAAAGAATCTCAACATAAACTTTCATTATATTAGTTCACCACATGTCAAATGGATTAGGACCATCTAATAATTTCTTCCCTAATCTCATAATGCATGACCCATATAAGTAAATAGAAATGAAAACCACGTGTTTTAAAAAATGGCTTGATTCAAATAAAAAGCTTTCTAATTCTCTTATTAATTTATGTTTTGTTTCCAAAGTTCTAAAAACTGCTTTTTTGACAATTTGACATAATTGTGAAACAGCTACGAGAGTAGTTATGCAAACAAATTGCATTCTCATCTGAACTTTTAAAGTTTTTCTTCTTTCAAGAAAACTGCTTTTTGTAATGTTCAAAAATTTTGTCCACTAGTTCTCAATAACGAATATAAAGAAATACTTTCCGGGAAAGAAGAAAAACTTTTGAAAATTGAGATGAGAATGCAATTTGTTTTCATAACTACTCTCGTAGTTGATTCACACAGTGTGTGTTTATTATTATGATGTCAAAATTTGCATTCTCATTTGTTTGCTAAATAATGGTCAAATTTTTAATGGACTAGTTGGTTTTGAGCTGTTGGACTGTCAGTCATTTTAATGGATTTGAATATTGGGCTTGGTATCATAAAATGTGTCCATTTTCTGTTTGGGCCATCAATTTGCCCATAATGAATGTAATGTCTAAAATTATAAGCAATATATTGGAATAACAACCACCAAATTGGATCTTAATAATCAGTTCAAACTTAAGTCACACGACACACAACGAGAGTATTAGAGTCTAAAATAAATTATATTTAATTATTTTATATTAAATAGGATTATATTTTTGTGATTTTTTAGTTATTTATATAGGTCAATATTTTTGTCTATAATTTCTTTAAACCATTCATCAGATACAACCATCTTGTATGACAATTAATTTTGCACATAGCATAGCACACCTAGCTCAAGGCAAGCTTGGGAAGGCACCAATATGCCTTTGGCACGGACATTGGACTGCGCATCACTCAATGGTGGCAGCAAGCGACAACAGTTCGCATAATTATTCTAGAATAACCAACTCTCCACATTGTCACTACTCACAACTTCTTCGAAAGTAGTGGTAATGTCAGGAGTCGACAAGAATACAATTTTTCTTGAACAGATTTTTTCACAACTCCTCCGACGGATCCACCAAAATGGTTGTAAGTAGTGGCAATGTAGGGAGTAAGAATACAAATTTTCTTGCACAAACAAGACTTTTTCACAACTCCTTCGATGAGTCCACCAATCATGTGAGGCCTGTAAGATGGTTGTAAATAGTAAACGAAAGAAAGAATAAACTGATTGTGTACATAACAATCGATTATTAGAAGGGTAAAATGTCACTTCCCTTCATTTTATTGAAATTGTATTGCAACTTTAAATTCAAAGAATCAGCTTAGATTCCAAAACTGAATTTAAAATTTTGAAGGAAAAATTCAGATAATTGGATATCTTCATATTCATATACAATTCCCATTTGTGAAACTAAAAACTTTTTACCCACAAGTTATGTGCTATGGGTATTGTGGCCTATTGGGTACAACTACAACCTCACCCACTTCTATTTTTCTTTCCATTTCTTTTGGTATCTCCGTCCCAAACATAGTCCAATGCCACTTCATTGCCTTCATAAACCCACCATTCTCTCTGAAACTATCTGATTCATCTGAACCTCAAAAAATGGCGGTCTCATTTCAATTTACCTCAAATCTCAGAAGACCCACTCTCCACCACCCTCTCCACATCTCAAACGGCCTCTGCAACCCCAAACCCACCATCACCGCCACCACCGAAACCCCCAAAACCTCTATTTCCCGTTTCTCCAAGACGAACCCAAAATGGGTTCCCATGTACTCGTCAAAGCCCTCAAAATCGTGACAATGCATTGCCCGATATAGTCCCCATCGTCGCCGGGCGAAGTTCGAGGAGGAGTGATCAGAATTGTAAAGGTAATTTATATACTCCAGTTAATGAAAGTTAGTCAATTACTCTAAAATAAAAATAAAAAAATAAAAAAAAAAAAAAGAAGAAGAAGAAGAAGAAGAAAAAGAAAAAAAGCTAAATTTCCAAATCCCACATCGATTAAATAGTACTGGAATTTTAAATTAATAATATGCAGTATTGCCCTACAATATAGCCGAGTCCAGTAACGTGGCCTTGTGACCAAGTGAGGCATTAAAGTGGTTGAATGTGTTTGCATTCTTTCAAGCCAGGGATGCACCCTTCTCCCACTTCCTCACCAAAGTGGTGCGCACCCAACCCACCATGGGTTTGGTAACAATCAACTCTCAATGAAAATTGTGTTGAAATTGGGGTACCCTACCATCAGCTAGTCTGACCCTGACCTCAACACACGACCTCTTTTTAGTTCGTGTCTGGATTCTCTCTCTTATGATGATTTCTTGAAAATTCAACAAACTTGCTTACAATTTTATTTTATTTTTTCTTATTATTTTTGTGTGTGTGTGAAAGGTGAGCTATTGGTTACATTTGTTCTTGAAAAATAAACTTTACATTTGGAACCACTCTAGATATTTGTTGCAAAAAGATTAAGATTGATGATTTCTTCAAAATTCAACAAACTATGGTGGATAAACTATTGCTTACAATTTTTTATTTATTAGGAATATTATTTTTAATATATATATATATATATATATATATATCTTAGTTGGTACTCACACACACATGTTTTCACCAAAGTTCGAACCTCTAACCCCCTTTGGGAGATAAGATCTTAGTATCGCTAGATCATTGGTCAGTAGCGTGGACTTTTGATCAATCAGGGCATTAAAGTGGTTGGATTGGATGTGTTATTACCAACAATAAAATGGTGCGCACCCAACCCACCATGGGTTTGGCAACTATAAAATTAAGCCACCTTGGGTTTTGGTAGCTATAAAAACAAGCCACCATGCGTTTGTGGGTACCACGGGGTTTGTGGTAGCTCGCCCTATGAATTTAAAGAAATACTTTTCGGGAAAGAAGAAAAACTTTTGAAAATTGAGATGAGAATGCAATTTGCTCTCATAACTACTATCGAAGTTGATTCAGTGTGTGTTTGTTTATATTATGATGTCAAAATTTGCATTCTCATTTGTTTGCTAAATAATGGTCAAATTTTTATTGGGCCAGTTGGTTTTGAGCTATTGGACCAAGATATTGCCTATATATATATATTGTACCTAACAGGACTCCAGGTAAAAGCTAGGGACGACAAAGTAGTTATAGTTGATAGGCTTTATGGCTTTAATGTGATGGTGCTTGAATTCTCAACTTTTGTATTTAATAATTTTACGTTTTTCTCTAGTCTTGCCACTACCTACAACCATCTTGCAGGTCTCACAGGATTGGCAAACCTGTCGAAGGAGGAGTGACAAACTCTGTTTGTCCAGGAAAAATTGTATTCTTACTTTCGACATTGTTACTACTTGCAACCATCTTGTAGGGCTCACATGATTGGTGGGTGGACCCGTGAATGAGTTGTGAAAAGGTCTATTTGTTCAAGAAAAATTGTATTCTTACTCCCGATATTGCCACTACTTACAACTGTAACGACCCACTCCACCACATGGTATGATATTGTCCGCTTTAGGCCTGAGCCCGCACGGTTTTGCTCTTGGGTTTCACTCCAAAAGACCTCATACCAATTAAAGATGACACACTTACATATAAGCACTTCACCTTTCCTCTACCCAGGCGACGTAGGACTGTGCACCGTAGCTCACCAGTGTGGTAGCTTGACAGTATCTCTGGCACCCGCCCACAGCATACCCGCCCACAAGGTCATCACAATCCACCCCCCTTGGAGGCCCGACATCCCCGTCTGCACACTTCCGGCTGGGTCAGGCTCTGATACCATTTGTAACGACCCACTCCACCACATAATATGATATTGTCTGCTTTGGGCCTGAGCCCGCATGATTTTGCTCTTGAGCTTCACCCCAAAATGCCTCGTACCAATTGGAGATGACACACTTACATATAAGCACTTCACCTTTCCTCTACCCAGGCGACGTAAGACTGTGCACCCGTAGCTCACCAGTGTGGTAGCCTGACAGTGTCTCTCGCACCCGCCCACGGCACACCAGCCCACAAAATCATCACAACAACCATCTTGCAGGGTTCACATGAATGGTGGATCCGTCGAAGGAGTTGTGAGTAGTGGCAATGTCGAGAGTTGGTTATTCTATAATGGTTATGCAAGCTGTTGATACCTTTGAGTGATGCAGAGTCCAATGTCCATGCCAAAGGCATATTGGTGGCTTCCCAAGCTTGCCCTGAGCTAGGTTAACCCATAACTGTAAAGCCTGCGGTCGAAACCCATAACACAAAGCATTCCATATGACCCATAATTCCTAATAAACTGCAAATGATAATAAGGTGTTAATGGTCATCTAGCCTCAATAATTTGCCCCAAATGGATCACATTCTTTCACTATATGAATGCAAAAAACATATATTATACTCTACAAACAAAGTACAATTTTAATCCACAAGGTTTCAAGTTACCAACATTTATTGGACTTGAAATTCTCCCAAATGCAAGTTGAATTATTTATCTTCCCACATTACCTTTGGTTCCGATTCCAAATGCCTCATTCTTATCATTTTCTCTCAGTTAATTGCTATCTTGTTCAGATGGCTAAGAAATGCATTCATTTATTAATAACCAAGGATGTTTTCAACACATTGACCTAATTCTCAAATCAATATATTCACCACTCCAACCAATGGGGACAAGCTGTCACTCATACCAGAGCAGGGCTTAAACCAGAAGAAGGTTGCAAACCGGCAGCATATTTCCGTGCCCACAAATCATAATGTACAATTTCCTCCGGGGAAGGTGAGGCCACCATCTCCGACCGATGTTTATCACATGTTAGCTCCACAACCTTAAAAATATCAAGGTAGCCAATCCTGAAAACTCAAAAATGGTACACAAGATTAAAATCCATCACATGCACAGCCATACTCGCTACATGGTTTATAGAATTAACAACCAAGAAGGCAAAATCTATGTTTCAAATATCCAAATGAAGGCAGAACAGCATTGAATAACATCAGTATATATCAAATCATCATTTAAGTAAAAGCAAAAATGAAACCGGCTTCCTAGGGTGTAACAACCCTCTAGTTTCTGTCTAAAGTTTCAAAGACCACAGACTTGTACATTTGTACCATAAAAATGTCATCTTCTCATGTAGAATAATAAAAGTAAGATCTTGAAGTTAGAAAACAATGGAGTTGTTTTCTCCCCCGCCTTTTGTTAGCTTCGCTGAGTACTAATGGAGATTCAAGGGACAAGTACATTAGATTTGTCACCAGAATAGCACCATAACCAATTCTAGGACATACAATTTCATTGCAGTGTAAGTATTTAAAACAAACTCATTCAACCATACACAAATTTAAATTGGGAAGACTGCACAGGGACAGAATTGGATTTCAGGTGTCCATTCAGGATTAATTTGGAGGAGATAAGCTCACTGGTAACCACAACACATGCCAAAAAATACAGGAAAACTATAAAAGGTATACATAATCAGTTTAAATTATTTTGGTGTCAACAGGTTCCATGGGTGCATGATCAACAAGTATATATGATGAAAGGTTTAAAGAAATTATAAACAAAAATATCTTTGACTGAAATATGATACCTGTTTGTACATAATTTTACCTCCGGTGAACCAGATCAGTTGTTCTATCCTAACTTGTTTGTTAGCTTTGGCATCTTACCCAAGGAGACTTGGAATATAATGAAACTACAGGAAATTAATTGAGCCTGGTGTTTAGTTCAATTCTTGAGAACCCTTTTCAAAGAATTGAAAATTGGAAAACAGTTAGAAATTTCGTTTGGTTTGACAGTTTTCTAAAAATTGCCTCTGGTTTAGTTTTCCAATTTTTTTAGAGAACAGAACCAAACAGACCCTATACGTATAAATATCATCAAGTGCATTTATTTTGGTTTGACAGTTTTCTAAAATTGTCATCCTGGAAAAACAGTTATAAAGCCTAATTTCAGAAAAAAAAAAAAAAAAAAAAAAAAAAAAAAAAAAAAAAAAAAAACTCTCTCAGTTCAATAAGAACTGTTTTAGTTTTCAAATTTTTTGAAAATAGTTTTCAGAGGACAGAACCAAACAAACCCTACATATATAAGTATAATCAAGTGCAATTATTTTGGTTTGACAGTTCTCTAAAAATTGTCGTCCTGGAAAAAGACTATAAAGCCTAATTCCAGAAAACACTATTTCTCAGTTCTATAAGAACTGTTTCAGTTTTCATTTTTTATTTTTTTTAAATAGTTTTGAGAGAACAGAACCAAACAGACCCTATATGTACAAGTATCATCAAGTGCAATTATTTCTTAAATCATATCCAGATATCCTGCATGATGCTATACATGATCCAGTAATCATTCTGATTATACGTCAACATATTGGGCTTAATTTTCCTAATGGCAATTAACTTCCTCCGAATACACCATGTCCAACGCTTATAACCTTTACATATATTTACTTTCATTGACTTCCAACTCTTCAAACGCGAATGAATTTGCCCAAAGGTGTTGGTACATGTCTACAACTAATAGAAAAATCAAACTACTTTCAGTTCCTTTTAACATCCTAACAGGTTGCAGAACAAGAGAAACAGAATTTAACATAAGCAGTAAAAATCAGGAAGCAAACTACATACATTTCATCTATGAACATCTCCACAGCTTTTTCATTAGCTGCACTAAGAACTCCTGTCATGGTGCCTCCGGCCCGTCCAGCAGCATAGGCTAGATCCATGGATGGGTATTTCACATTGTCAGGAGTTTTAAACGTCAGGGACCCAAGCCTGTATCATCACATTTTAATTTTAATCATATCAACCACATTGAAAAATAGATAACAAATTCTCAACATTTTCACAAATTACACTTTGCATCTGGTATTAACTAGTAAAAGAAGTCGCAAAATAGAATGTCATAATGCTGCATATTAACAGATTATGGATTTCATTGACAAATATAGAGATGCACACCTTAGGAAATGGTTATCATTTAATATTCTACGACGAAAGCATTCATCTAGAGGTCGATTGAAGAATGTTTTTCGAGTATAGAACATTACTGGTATCTACCCTGAACTGAACCTAGAACTGGATGAGGACAGAGACACACGAGCACTTGCAACTGCTTGCATTAAAAGTCAAATGAGCCCAACTAAGACAAGAATGCTGAAGATTTGTTATATTATTTTAAGACACAACGAGAATATATTGAATCATCTGCAAGACAGTAACTAATTCCTTTTGACAAGAAACAGGCAATACTCAATAGGCAACCTGTCTATTTTTTAAATTTGTAAAAAAATAATAATAACATAAATCTTAAGCAAATGAAAGCTACATCCCTCACTGTTCTTTTGTGGAAAGGTAAATGCTTAGTCATAGGTATTAAGAAAATCACATATTGACAGTCTAAGATTAAACTTTGGTCCCTTTCAAAGTGGAATCACTCATGAATCGTGGAATTTAGACTTTTCCTTCATAGAATTGCAAGGGAAATAGAAGAGTTTTAAGAAAAAAGAAAACCATCATCTAAAAAAGATATTTGGTACTTACTTGCAAAGGTCAAGGCGGGGCCAAGTAATCTCAGAGCAGTAAATTCTCTCTGGCCAAGATAATGTGTAAAGGATCGGTAAACGCATATCAGGCCACCCCAACTGTGCGAGGACAGAGGAATCCTGGATACGGGAAAAATAAAGACAGATGAAAAAAGATTCGGATGCGAAATTCAGGGTACCCCACAATATAAAGAAAACAAGTTTCTTGATAGAAGTATATGAACTCTTAAACAATAATTTCGACAGACAGAGGAGTTCAAGTTCAAGTTCAACCTGTGTTTCAACCATTGAATGAATGATAGATTGAGGGTGAATAACAATCTCAATATTGTCATATTCAGCCCCAAAAAGATAGTGCGCTTCAATAACTTCTAGACCCTGTCAAGATGAAAAGATCTATTATATCTTGACATATAGAAAAATAATCTGCTCCTTATAAATCAGACCACAGCTTCAGCCGTTCGGTCAACAATGCATGGTTCACCAGAAAAACAAAAAGAAAAGAAAGAAAAAAGAAAAAAGAGAGAAAGCATGGTACTTGGAAATGAAAATAGAGACAACAGAAAGAAATAACCTTATTGAAAAGAGTAGCAGAGTCCACAGTGATCTTTTTCCCCATATTCCAGTTAGGATGCTTCAAAGCATCAACTACTTTAGCTTCTTTCAATTTATCAACAGGCCAGTCTCTGTCAGAAACAACAGAATAAATGGTTAAATATTGGTTTGAGTAATGGACCTATGATTAATGTAAAGATTGCAGAAAAGATAAACTGTTCCAAATTAGCCATGGCAAGGAGTATGCGGAAATAAAGAGGATCAAAAGAAAAAAGAAAGAAGAGAGCATATCAAATGTTACGAGACTCGAGAATTGGCTAAGGAAGATAGTGTTATACATTAAAATAATGCATATAATCAAACTCTAAGAAGCAAAATTATAAGAGAGACATGCAAACCATAGTTGATAAAGTTTATGGTATTACTATATTACTATGAAGTTCTGTTTTTGGATGGGAAGGAGGGAATTGTAAAGGAAGATGAATGAAGGAGGAGAAAGCAACCAGGATTTCTTGCTCACTAGATAATATTACATGTACGGAATATCTTACAAATTTCTAAAAGGAAACTGAGCACCAAAACAAATATAGCCAAATATTTTCTTTTTAATTACAGAAAACAGGACAAATACCCCAGATAAATTTTAATACACAATTGAAAAAATCCTATCTTAATTTAAGATTCACACCTGAAAGCCCCACCAGACGCAGTTAATATAATACGCCTAAGAGCACCCTCTGGCAAGCCTTGAATGCACTGAAGCAGGGGACATCTTTTTTAGCCCTTAAAATTAGCAGGAATAGAATAGGAGAAATAATTGCAGAACAGTCAGCCAGAAATAAGATTTTACATTGTAACATATATTGACTTAATAGTGACAGCCCCAAAAGACTCGACAGATGTAATGGAAGTCTCTTCATTCTAGGATGTATTTAGCTATCAATATAGATGTGTATTCATACCTGGAATATAGCAGAATGTTCTGAATCAGCAGGAAGAATCTTTACTTTATGCTTGTGTGCAAGAGGAAGGACAAAAGGGCCCCCTGCAATTAGGGTCTCTTTATTGGCTAAGGCGATGTCTTTCCCTGCTTCTATTGCAGCCACTGTAGGCTAGTAAAGTAGAATAGGGGGGAATTTTACTTTAAATCCTTGAGAAGGACATTAGTTATAGAATAATTAGAAAACTGTTCAAGAAGTATGCATAAGAACACATGTACAAAAGTAAGCTTATAGCGAACAAAGCAGCAATCAAAATTCATTCCGTAAACACTTAAGAACTGAAGGGAAGTAAAATAGGTAGATGGTAGCATAACTTAAATTATGACTTATTACGTGCACATAAGGAGCTGCATGCCTGCATCCTTGTGGAATTTCCTTTTTTTGTTTTATTATTATTATTATTATTATTATTTTCTCTTGGCGGTGATGGTACTAGGCAAGACAAAGTTATATTACCATTTCTAGTTTATCAGTCAGCGGTGGCAGACAATTATTCTTCTCCTTTATGTTTTGCTTCTTTTATTCTTCTTGATTTAATTGACCGAGGTAAAATACTTGGCTTGAGTAATTTTGTTGAGGGCACTACATATTTCCTGGTTTACCTAAAGAAATTATCCTCAAAAGCAATCCATGAGATCACAGTAGTGTAAATTACCATCCCTTTCAATAAATATGTTGATCAAATTGAAATCAGATAGAAGATGTTTTCCAACCAATATCCCTTTTCAGCTTAGAATGAACATAAATCATTCTTATATATATATATTAATCTTGGCACACACCAATCAAGATAAGTCCATCTTACAAACTAAATTCAAGGTAAACTTTCTTTGAAGTTAGAATATGAATTTGGAACTCACTATCCACGACTATTTGTTAGTTATACATTCTTCATGCAGCATGAAAAGAAATGTATAAACATGCTAGTTAATGACATGATCACTCATTAGCCCAGATACGTCAAGCATTCATATACATGCAATTTTAGACGAATGGTAAAAACTCTCAGGTATGACAGCAATCACTTTGTGCAAAATGATCTCAAAAGTTAGCTGTCGTCATTTTTTTTTGCTCGTAACACCCCAAATAGGCAAATCAGCATTAAATAATGTCCTTCATTATATTACTCCAATATGAGTGCATAAAAAAACACACAATATGTGAGTGCATACATATGTGTATGTGCAGAAAAAAGGTGCCATTCCTTACATGCTAATCCTAAAGGTTTTGCTAAAATGGTCTAAAAGTGGTATAATAATGAAAACCACACAAACAAAATGAGTATGAATTTACCTTCAATCCTGCACAACCTACGATTCCCGTGACGACAGTGACAGCATCAGGGTGTTGGGCAACCTGAAATTGAAATATGAGGAATGTAAACCAAATGAAGAGAATAGACTCTTATCAGCAAAGTGTAATGTGAGTTAGCTAACCTCAATCACGCCTTGCTCTCCAGGAATAATTTCAGGCTTGTGTTCAACGTCAGCCAAAGCATCTTTGAGTTCATCTACTAATGACTCATTTCTAACAGCAACTAATTGAGGTTTGAATGTCTTGACCTGATGATGAAAAATGTTTGTTATCAACAAGACTACAAAGTGAATATAATGGTAATAAGAGAGAGGTTGATTTAGCACAATGAAACACGGATGCTTCTATAAGAGAAATATATTTGCATCATGTCCGTATCGAATACCAATACTCCTTAGATACTAGTGGGACTGTGTCTGATACTTCCTAATTGTATAATAATTCAAAGGGTTAAGTTCACAAAACACCCTTCTAATATCAATATAGTGCATATCCCCCTGATTTTCCCCAAACCCCACTCAAGTTTACGAAGTGTTCAAATAAGGACCTCCTAACATGTTAACCTCATGCAAATACTTAAATACAGCTGAATGTAAAAGGCTCTTGTAAGCCACAAATTCTCATTAGCCATACTCCTAATTTATATTACATACTGAATATTACATAAGTGGAAAGTAAAATCAAATCACTGATCCTATGCCTCTAATAGGCAAATGATGAAAATAATATCAGATAAAATCAAATTAAGATCAGATCAAATCCAATCCCTAAAGATACTCCCAATACATATCAAATTCCTATATTTTCTCCCAATACTCCCCCCTCAAGTTGGAGCGAAGATATCAACTAAGCCCAGCTTGCCAATACCAGAGTGAAGAGCACTGACTTTGTGAACATATCGGCAAGCTGATTAGTAGAAGAAACAAAGGAAGTATGGATATCTCCACAACACACTTTCTTTGACTCAATTCTTCATGAGAGGACAAAGCATATTGAGGTTGATATTTAATTTCTTGATATCAACCTCAATATGCTTTGTCCTCTCATGAAGAATTGAGTCAAATGCGAGTATAATAGCAGACTGGTTATCCCAAAAAAGTGTCGATGAACTAAATATAGGGAATTCTAGCTCAATCAATAGGGAACAAAGCTAGAGGATCTCACAAGTTCCCTGAACCATGGCACAGTACTCTGCCTCTACAGAAGAACGAGTCGCTTTGCTTCTTACTTTTCCAAGAAATTAAATTGCTTCCATGAGAAGGATAGAAACCTGAAGTAGAGCGACGGTCAGTCAGAGATCCAGCATAATCAGCATCAGTGTAGCATAAGATATGAGGTTGTGGTGTGGATCTGTAGAAAAGACCAAGTCCTGCCCAGGACTTGAGGTACCAAAGAATTCGGTATACTGCAATTAAGTGTGAGGTCTGTGGAGCATACATGAACTAACTCACAACACTATCCGCAAATGTGAGATTAGGTCTAGTGTTCGTTAAATAAATTAAGCGGCTAACAAGGCGCTGATAAGCAGACAAATCTGGAAGGTCTCCAGAATCGGCATGAAGACGCGTCGAATCCATAGGAGAGGAAGCAAGACGACACCCAAGCATACCAATGTCATGTAGGTCTAGTGCATAATTACGCTGAGAGAACGAAATGCCATGCCTAGAGCGTGCAACCTCAATACCAAGAAAAAATTGAAGAGGACCCAAGTCTTTAACCTCAAAAGCCTGCCCAAGGTCTATCTTTACCTTGTCAATGAAAGGTGCATCATTTCTTGTAATGATTATATCATCAACATATGCTAAGATAATGGCACAACGATTTTGTGGACTACCACAGAAGGAGCATATGTGATATGACTTACATCGAGTGAACCCCATAAAAATAACTACATCACTGAATTGGTGAAACCATGCCCAAGGTGTCTACTTCACTCCATATAAGGATTTTAAAAGGCAATACACCCAGAATACTCCCCCTGAAGCCAAAAACCAGGAGGGTTCATATAAATTTCTTCTGTCAAATCCCTGTGAAGAAAGCCAAGAGTAGCAAGCCACTAAGGAAATAAGAAGGCGAATAGTAGTCAGCTTGGCAACCAGCGTAAAAGTTGCATTAAAGTCCTTCCCCAGAGTTTGTGTAAAGCCCTTCGCGACCAGCCTAGCTTTGTAGCGATCAACAGTACCATCTGGTTTATATTTAACTGTAACTACCAATTTACAGCCCACAGTCCGCTCCTTGTGGTAAAGTAACAAGCTCCCACATCTGATTTTTCTGCAAGGCGTCCATCTCAGCAGCCATGGCTGCTGTCCAATGTGGATTTTGCAAAGCCTAAGATACAATTTAAGGGATGGAAATAACCGAGGTGGCAGCAAGGTAGGCCTGATAATTATGTGAAAGTCCCTGATAAGAAACAAACTGGGCAATAGGATGATTAGTCACACAAGTCCTTTTACCTTTGCAAAGTGCAGTAGACAAATTAGAATCAGAAGTAGATGAAGCAGGATCTACAGCAGAAGTAGGCAAGGTAGAATTTGGAGTAGAATTGAGAATAGCAGGGTTAGGATTACCTGTACCAGAAGAGGACAGTGGTAGGGTAGCAGGAGGGGATGTCGTGGGCAACGAGTGTATACGCGAAGTTCGGGTTGAGACACAGGAGGAGATGTTGAGCATAGAACTGGTGCAGGCCGAGCCAGAGGTGAGAAAGTTGGAGTAGAAGATGTGCCAAAGAAGGGAACATCTTTGAAAAAAGCGACATCAAGAGAATGAATATCCGACGAGTGCTAAGGTCATAACAATGGTACCCTTTCGACATAGTCAAATAACCCAGAAAAATGCAACGAATAGCTTTATCATCCAGCTTCATACATGTAAGGCGTCAGTCCTGAACAAAACACGTACATCCAAAAACACAAGGAGTAATAAGGAAAAAGGTGTTGTCTGGTCGCAAAATATGTAACAGAACCTTACCCCTTAAAGTTCGACTAGGGGTTCAATTAATCAAAAAGTTTCAGTGAGAACAAACATATTCCAATAAGATCGAGGAACCTGTATACAACGAAAAAGACACCAAACAACACTCATGAGATGACGGTTTTTCCATTCCACCACTCCATTCTGTTCCCGTGTACAAGGGCATGTCAATTGATGAAGAATCCCCAACTGAATAAGATGAGTCATGTTCTTTCTTTCAATAACACTATTTTGTTGAGGTGTGGCCATAGCTGAGAACTCTTCCTTTATCCCTCTTATATCACAAAAGCTTTCAAACTCTCTCATTGCGAATTCAGTACCAAAATCTGATGTACACTTCTTGGTTGTACAACCCTTCTCATGTTCAACAAGATTAACAAACTTGATGAAGTGTGTGATAGCTTCAAACTTCTCTTTCAGAAAATAAACCCAAGTCATTCTACTGAAATCATCAATTAGGAGCATGAAATACTTACTTCCACCAATGCTTGTGGTTTTAGTAGGGCCATAGAGATCCATGTGAATCAAATCAAGTGCCTTTGAGGTGTTTACTTCCTTGGAGGTAAAAGAAATCCTTGTTTGCTTCCCTTATTGACATGTTTTGCATGTGTGATCCTCCTTGAACTTTAAATCAGGCAAGCCCTTGACAGCTTTGAACTTCGGAATCTTAGAAATGTTC
Organism: Cornus florida; assembly: GCF_030987335.1. NCBI lineage: Eukaryota > Viridiplantae > Streptophyta > Magnoliopsida > Cornales > Cornaceae > Cornus > Cornus florida. Next base: position 49,395,165 of record NW_026775574.1, on the reverse strand, counting down.
CTGGAATGAACATGTCCAAGCCTTTTGTGCCACATAATACTTTCATCCACAGTTGAGAAGTTACATGAAACATCATTTCTTAAAGACCTAGTAGCTGAGAAGAGTAGTTTTTCAATGCTTTGATCAATGACTTTGCACTTAACTTTGTCAAAACATATTTTGCTGCCTGAATCACATAGTTGATTGAAACTCAGAAGGTTATGTTTAAGTCCTTGAACATACAAAACTTCTGTAAGCTCAGGGAGTTCTTCAAACTTTGAAATAGTGTCAATGCCAACAATTTTTGCCGATTGATCGTCTCCAAACACCACATTTCCTCCATCAAATTTCTTCAATGTGAAAAGAACTTGGTGTTATCACCTGTCATGCGTCTTGAGCAGCCATTGTCAACATACCATTTGTCGTTTGAGTTACAGGTCATAAGAGTTGTGTACACCAACATGCTTACAGCATTCAACTTCTTTGGAATCCACATCATTTTCGACTTGATGAGAGAACCTTTGTCTTTAAACTTCAATGACTGACAGATTTCTTCACATAAGCAAGATTGAATCTAGCATTCTTCAAGGCTGAAGTGATGAAGCCTCCTCTATCTATCCTCAATGTAGTATAGGTCTTGTCTAAGAGCTCATATCTGGACCTGGTTTGTTTCATTATAAGGAATGTGGCATATACTTCACCTGTCATAGACTTGACAATGACTGTGCAAGTTTGATTGACCTTCCCTGCTTTGTTTGAGTTGTAACCAATGCTTGTTCATCCTACTTGTTTAGTAGAATTCTTCCAAATTTCTGACATTTTCAGTGATCTCTCTTCAAAAGCTAGGGCGAGTTCTTTGCATCTTCTTATACTCCACTCACCATCCTTGTTTCTGAGCCTTGAAACACAGTATACAGTTAAGGATATAGAACACAGAGTTAAGAGTTTGACCTTTACATGCTTAATAAGTAAATCCCTGGACATTTATATTTCTATGTTGAGCTTCTTGATTTGAAACTTCTGAGAATCATATTTGACAGCAATTCTTTCACATTCAGCAAGAACCTGTTCAATATCATCATCATCACCCTATTCTTCTTCATTGTGAACTTCAGAAACTTCATGTAAGGCCATGAATAGACACTCATCTTCTGGAGCATCTTCTTTGTCTTCTTCAGAGGTTGAATCCCAATTTGTAATCAAAGCCTTCTTACCAAATATGTTTCTGTTTGGGGCTTCTGGTTTTCTTTGATTCTGACTTTTGTTTGACAAAAAAATTGCTATGAAGTGTCCAGGCTTTCCACAACCATAACAGGTTTGATTCTGAGCTTGACCTTTTTTCTTGAACCTGAATTTTCTGAACTTCTTTGCAAGATAGGCCACTTCATCATCTTCTAAGTCATCATCATCAAAATTTTGTTCACTTTCTTCAACTTCTTTGGCCTTGAGGGCTGCTTCTCTTCTGTGATGAGCAAGAACCCCAACTCTCATCTCATAAGCAGTGAGTGAAGCTTGTAGATCATCAATCCTCATCTGTGACAAGTCCTTGTCTTCAAGAATGGTGACATTTGCATTGAACCTAGGAGTTAAAGACCTAAGAATCTTCGTACACACATCATAGTACTTCACATCTTCACCAAGGGCCTTTATATTGTTGACAATTTCATTGATCCCGAACAAATACTCTGAGACAGCTTCCCTTTCTTCCATCTTACAGCTTTCATATTGAACTTTCAAAAGCTGAATCTTGTTCTCTATAATCACACTGTTCCCTTCATGAGCAGCCTTGAGAGAGTCCCACATTTCCTTGGCTGTTTTACAATTCTTGATCCTGGTGAATTCTTACTGTTTGAGAGGACAGAACAAAGCATGTTTAGCTCTTCCATCATTTGACAGAGCTAACTTGTCATTTGCAGTAGGATCATTTGGATCAAGAACCACCACACCAATAATGGTGGCATGCTAAACATCATATGATTGTGACATTAAAAAAGCTTCCATTCTTGTCTTCCATGAATCATAGTTTGATCCATCAAACCCTAAGGCTTTGTTGGTAACTTAACCTTCATCCATTTCTGTAAAATGTTTTCTGCAGGTTGGTTAAAACCTTTGAATAGCAGACCAAAGCTCTAATAACAATTGATGAACCAAGAGAAAGAGAAGAGGAGGGGGGGGGGGGGGGGGGGGGGGGGGGGGATTTGTGGGGTGTTTATTTTAATTGGTTCTTTCAACAATTTGCTTCAAGATGTTAACAATTTGCTTCAAGATGTTTATAGGGAAAACCCCTCTCAATAGAGATCAAACACCTTGGTTCCTGGCCTCTGCCAGTGCAAATCCACTAGTTGTAATGCAAGAAGAAACACACTCAATTGTCTCACTCTCTGCACACACCTTAGCTCATATACATGTGCTCACAGCACTCCCCCTGTCCTAAGCAACCATGCTTGGACCCTATAAGGTCTCAAAGCTTACCAAATACATTGTAAAAGATATAGAACAAAAATACTCAAACTATTACACAAGATAAGAATGATAGTGTAGCTCAAAGTATTAAACAGCAGTTTCTGTGGTATGAGGGGTAAAACTGGAAATTCGTATTATCACAGACCAGAACTTGGTTTCCTCAGTCTTGTATCTTCAATATACACAATCTTAGATGATGATCACAACAAGAATAGCATGGCATAATGTTGAAAAAGGTTATTGCTGTCAACTACAAAATAATAAAGCTGACTTCTAGATGTAAATAGTTGAATGTTAGATTTAACATTGTATAGTCAATATTGTCACCTTCTAGTAGCATGCTTTCTAGAAGCACACCAAGCTTGTGTTCACACCTTGCCTAACTTCACCTAACCCATTTGGTTTTGCCTATATATACCTCTTGTATCATTCACTGTAATTCATTCAATACAATACATTTTACATGGTATCAGAGCAGGGACTTAATCTCTAACTCTTACAGAAACTTTTTTTTCTTCTTCCAGCAGTCCTTCACCATGTCAGAAATTTCATTTGATTCCACTTCTTCCACTACCCCATCAAAAACTCCTGCAATCCATGCTTCCAACTCTGATTCACACTCTGTCCAAATCACCAATATTCGATTGGATAGGTTCTTGCATTGGTCTCAGTCTGTCCAGATGTACATCCGTGGACAGGGAAAGATTGGTTACCAGACAGGAGATAAGAAGACACCAAAAAAAGAAGACTCGGCGTATTCAACCTGGGATGCGAAAAATTCCACGATCATGACTTGGCTCGTAAATTCCATGGAGGAAGATATCAGCTGCAATTACATGCGTTATCCGACAGCCAAGGAACTTTGGGACAATGTTAATCAAATGTATTTTGATCTAGGAAATTAGTCCCAAATCTTTGAGTTGACACTAAAACTTGGTAAAATCTGACAAGGAGAGGACAACGTCACCAAGTATTTCAATTCTTTAAAGCGGCTATGGCAAGATTTTGACCTGTTCAATGACTACGAGTGGAAATCGCTAGAAGATTGTGATCATAACAAAAGGATGGTGGAGAATAATCGAATTTACAAGTTTCTTGCAGGTCTAAACGTTGAATTCAACGAGGTTGGGGGGAGAATAATTAGCCGACAGCCTTTGCCCTCACTTAGTGAAGTCTTCGCTGAAGTTAGACGTGAAGAAAGCCGCAGAAATGTCATGCTCGGAGAAAAGGGAGCTGCTGCACCTGTCGAGAACTCAGCCTTGGTTGCATCCGATGCAAGTGTGAACAAGGTATTTGCCACCAATCAGAGAAGACAGGATGAGAGGCTTCGGGTGTGGTGTGATTTATGCAATAAGCCACATCATACCCGAGAAACCTGCTGGAAAATCCATGGAAAGCCAGCAAACTGGAAAAGCAACAAGCCGGGCGACAGATCTATTCGTTCATTCCCTTCGGCAAATGAAGATGAAACAGGTCCCTTCTCCAAGGAGCAGATGGATCATCTTCTCAAATTGCTAAAGTCCAATTCTTCACTAGGTACTCCTAGTGGTTTCCTTGCCGAAACAGGTAGAAATCCTAATGCCCTGTAGCCTAGACTTTGCACCATGGATTATTGACTCCGAGCCGTCTGATCATATGACGTCTCTTTCTCACCTTTTTGATACTAAAAATTAGGATTGCCGATGGTAGTTTTACCCCTATTATAAGAAAAGGCCAAATAAAAATCTCAGAAAATATAATTCTGAATTTTGTCCTTCATATTCCAAAATTGGCATGCAGTTTGTTGTCTGTCAGCAAATTATCTAAAGACTCTAACTGTCGCGTTATCTTTTTTGATTCTTATTGTGAATTTCAAGACCAGAACTCAGGGAGGACGATTGGCAGTGCTAAGATGATCAATGGTCTTTACTACTTTAATGACAATTTTTCCAGTAATAAAATAGCTCACGGTTTTAACAGTAGTATTAGTTCAATTTCTGCTCGTGAACAAATAATGCTTTGGCATCTGAGACTAGGACATCCTAGTTTTCCTTATCTAAAACATTTGTTTCCTAGTTTGTTAAAAAAATTTGATTGTTATTCCTTTCAACGTGAGAATTGTCATTTATCTAAAAGTCATCGAACTACTTATTTTTCAAAACCATATCGTGTTTCAAAACCTTTCTACTTGATTCACAATGATGTGTGGGGACCTCTAAGGTGATCACGGGGTCTAGAAAAAAATGGTTTGTAACTTTCATAGATGATCACACTCGATTATGCTGGGTTTATTTGATGAATATGAAATCTGAAGTTGAAAAACTGTTTAAAGATTTTTACAAAATGGTTGAAAACCAATTTCAGTCAAAAATTAGTATAATACGCTCCGATAACGGAACTGAGTATTTCAATGAACATTTGGGAAGTTTTTTAAAGGAAAAGGGTATTTTACATCAATCTACTTGTCGGGATACTCCTCAACAAAACGGAATTGCAGAAAGAAAAAACAAACATTTACTTGAGGTAGCTCGTGCCATGATGTTTTCTATGCATGTGCCAAAATATTTATGGGGAGAGGCTGTTTTAACAACATCCTATTTAATTAATAGGATGCCTACCCGTGTTCTTAAATATGTCGCACCCTTAGATTATTTCAAGCAAACATTTTCCCGAATGTAGAATTAACTCAGATTTACCATTGAAAATTTTTGGCTGCATTGTTTTTGTTCATATACCTAGCACGTTTCACTCTAAACTTGACCAGAGAGCTGAAAAATGTGTCTTTATAGGTTATGCTCCAAATAAAAGAGGATAGAAGTGCTATAATCCACAAACGAAAAAAATTCACGTGAGCATGGATGTTCAATTTCTTGAAAATCAACCCTTTTTTAGCAAAAATTATCTTCAGGGGGAGAGAGAAAGGGAATAAGACAATTTTTGGGAGACTATAGGCCCTTTACCGAATCCCATTCTCTCTGAAACTATTTTTCCTGACTTACAAAAACAACTTGTTAAAGATATTGAAAATGAAGTTCCAAGTCAAGGTTTGCCAAATGCAGAAAAATCACAAACAGGGGGAGAAATACTACAGGAATATCAAACTAAACCTGAGCTACTGGTTTATACTCGGGAAAAAAATTAGCAAAGAAATAAAGACCGACAGATCATCCAACCACAAGGTCAATCAAAATCTCCAAGTGAAGGTCCTTTGGGCAGTTCAGGTAATTCTAATCCCATTCTCCTTCCAATTTCTATTCCTATCACAACTCCTCCATCATTTTCATCTGATCCTACCTCCGATTCTATCCCTCCTACTGCCTTACCAAAATCGATTCCCACATATCTTGACATTCCCATAGCCATTAGAAAAAGAACCCAAGAATACACCAAACACCCCATTACCAACTATCTATCCTATCATAGACTCTCCAATAGCCATAAAGCATTTACTTCTAAAATATCTAACTTGTTTGTGGCAAGAACCATTAAGGAAGCTCTGGATGATCCGAATTGGAAGTTAGCAGTTATGGAAGAGATGAATGCTTTGAGGAAAAATGGTACTTGGGAAGTAGTTTCAATACCAAGGGATAAGAAGATTGTAGGGTGCAAATGGGTGTTTACAGTAAAATGCAAGGCAGATGATAGCGTAGAGAGGTATAAGGCAAGGCTTGTAGCGAAAGGGTTTACACAAACCTTTGGAATTAACTACCAAGAAACCTTTGCTCCAGTAGCCAAATAAACTCAATACGAGTTTTGTTATCCTTGGCTGTAAATTTCAATTGGCCCCTACACCAGTTAGACATTAAAAATGCCTTCTTGAACAGAGATTTAGAAGAAGTCTACATGAACTCACCTCCGGGATTTGAACAGAGATTTGGAGAAGGCAAAGTTTGCAAGCTGAAGAAATCATTGTACGGTCTCAAACAGTCTCCAAGAGCATGGTTCGAACAATTCGGGAAGGCTGTAAAGAACTATGGCTATTATCAAAGTCAAGCAGATCATACCATGTTCTATAAGCACTCAAGAGAAGGTAAAATTGCTATCTTGATTGTTTATGTAGATGACATAATCCTCACAGGTGATGATAGTATTGAATTGGAAAGATTAAAGGATGGTCTCGCTAAAGATTTTGAAGTCAAGGATTTGGGAGCATTGAAATATTTCCTCAGCATAGAATTTGCCAGATCTAAGGCAGGTATTTTTGTCACTCAACACAAATATGTACTTGATTTGTTAAGTGAAACAGGTTTACTTGGATGTAAAGCAGCCAAGACTCCAACTGAGCCCAACCAAAAACTACAGCCCGCAAGAAAGGAGGATGTGGTGAATATTGAACAGTTTCAGAGACTTGTTGGAAGACTTATCTACTTATCCCATACTCGTCCTGACATAGCTTTTGCAGTAAGCAGAGTGAGCCAATTCATGCACTCACCAGGACAAGAACACTTCGAGGCGATATACAGAGTTCTGAGGTATCTAAAGGGAACTCCTGGTAAAGGCCTCCTATTCAGGAGACAGGGACACTTACAAATTGAAGTCTACACTGATGTAGACCGGGCTGGGAGCGTTACTGATCGAAAATCAACTTCTGGCTACTGTACCTTTGTTGGGGGAAACTTGGTTACCTGGCGCAGTAAAAAACAAAACATGGTGGCTAGAAGTAGTGCTGAAGCCGAGTTTAGATCAGTTGCCCATGGGATTTGTCAAGTTTTGTGGATCAGGAGACTGGTAAATGACTTAAGAATATCGAGCACCTCACCTATGAGGGTATACTGCGACAACAAAGTAGCAATCTCGATTGCCCACAATCCTGTTCTTCAGAATAGAACAAAACATGTGGAAGTTGATAAGCACTTTATTAAAGAAAAGATTGAAAATGGTTTGATCTGCATGCCATATGCCCAACTACGGAACAAATTGCAGATATACTCACAAAAGGTCTACACAAAAGACAATTCGACTACTTGGTTGGCAAGCTGGCAATGGAAGACATCTTCAATCCAGCTTGAGGGGGGGTGTTGAAAAAGGTTATTGCTGTCAACTACAAAACAGTAAAGCTGACTTCTAGATGTAAATAGTTAAATGTTAGATTCAACATTGTATAGTCAATATTGTCACCTTCTAGTAGCATGCTTTCTAGAAGCACACCAAGCTTGTGTTCACACCTTACCTTGTGTTCACACCTTGCCTAACTTCACCTAATCCATTAGGTTTTGCCTATATATACATCTTGTATCATTCATTGTAATTCGTTCAATACAATACATTTTACACATAAACATAATCAGTTCACAAACAGGCCTAATATCTGCAGAAAACCCTAACTAATGTGGTTCATGTAACCAAAACTTGAAATGGTCTATTTCTGGGCAACTCTTAACTGATACAGCTTCAAATCAACTATGTAATCATGCTCAAATGATAAACAATCACCTCACAGCAATATATCAACAATAAGGACTTAGATCAAAGGCTTAAACCAGCAAAAATCAAGTATAAGCAAGGTATGCAATATCAAAAGCTACTACAGTAAGATAATAGGCACAAACATTGTTTCTGCAAATGTCAAATGGTAAACAAAGCTTGTCTCAACCTTCACAGTGCACCAGAAATACCTCAAATGGATTTAGACCTTTCAACCCTTGATTCAGCACCAGCAATCAATAACACAAGGCCTCCTCCACACATCAGTGACATAATCTCTCACAGCAGGATTCTAAGATGAATTGAAGGTCAAATATTGAATTGAAACTCATAAAACTTGGTCCATTTGGTCACTCGAGATATGAACACTCAATGCAGCTCACAAAGGCACTCACAGTCAAGAGGCTTACACAACTCATTTCTATAACAGTATATATATAGGGTACATTGAGTTGAAATCCTACCCTAAAGAGGAAATACACATGGCACTGTCAACTAATCATTTGCAAGGGAATATTCTGACATTCTCTATGTGAAAGGACCACAATGCCTCCGCCACATTTGCAGTTTTGTCCTTTAGTGCACCAGCAATTTTACAGCTCATATATATATGTGTATATATCTGTATAAACACAGACTTGGTGCCTAAGAAATGCATAACCACCTCCATTCTCTCACTCTAGGACCACAGTGTACGTGTCAACTCCTTGTTCATCCACTGTAATGACCATAATGCCCCTTAACTAGTAGACATATGCCAATATATATAGAAAACTGTTTCTGCAGCCTGTATGTATACAATTAATCTTGATTTTTTAAGCTCTGTGAAGCAATGCAGCATCCAAGGTAAACATAAAATGATCACACACGTGTGAAATGACTGGAATACCCAGAACCCCAAAATACATTGTATACTGGAAATAGGGTCATGTTTGGTCTGTGATACAATGTACCTAGCATAATCAATTTAAAATGAGTTCGCTCATATTTAAAATGACCACACTACCCCTGTACATATCTGAATAAACCTGAGCTCACTAGAATCCATGGTATATCACTGTAATGGACCTGTAGTCATATTTTTTACATTTAAAAGAGCAAACCCTAGATAAAGGCTGGACTAACAAATATCATAATATAATTGTTGGATAAAGCATAGAATCATTTAGAAAAGATGAACCAAGATATAGTGAGTACATACCATGGCTAATTTAGTCCAACATTTATATTGATGTATGTAAATCAACTTTAGGGATGGAGTCCTTGGACATAAAAGATGGTTTAAAAGAATTAGATATAGAACAAGGGGAAGAGGATGCATTTGACGACAAGAAATTTGTTGCTGAAATTAAGCAATATAAAATAGTTGATGACCCCAAGTTACATGTCCAAGAAAGGGTGGAAAGTTTCGAGCACCAAGATGGTAAAGAATCAAACCAAGAAGTTACACTTGTTACGAACAATACAAGGGTTGTTGATGTTAGTGATCCTTATGCTTCTACTGGTGTCATTTTAGTGGCCCCCGTTAGCAATTTGAAATCAATTGATAAAAAGTGCTTCACTCCAATTTCTTCTTTCATGCAACTCTCGCTGTCCATCATGGTGGTGAGTTACAATGAGGACTTGATTGCAAGTACTTCGCCTATTGGGTGACAGTTGGGGCTAGTTTGGTGCGCAAGAATGAAATAGAGTGCGAATGGAATGAAGCTGAGAATAGAATGGGAATGAGAATGCCCCATTCCATTCTCAGCTTCATTCCATTCCCACTCTATTTCATTACCATTCCATTCTAGTGTTTGGTTGCAAATATGGAATGCTGTAAATATGGAATGATGATTCTCATTCATGTGTTCGGTTGAACCAATTAAAAGCTAGAATGCAATGAATTTACATTGATTTCTCCAAATTACCCTTTATCATGAATAACAAAATTTAACTTAAAAAATATTAATAAAAAAATTAACATAAGAAATGAAATTGGGGCAAGAAAGTTGTGGAAGCAAGGTGTTGAAGATTAGGGCAAGAAGATGCCATGTTGAGAAGAAGTTGATCGAACAAAGGGGAGGCGTCTCCAGCGGCAGTGGTGAGATAAGGGGTAGTGAGAGAGGAAGGCGAGGAAGTCGAATTTGTCTTCAGCGGCGGAGGAAGACAATGGAGGGAGACGACGAAAGGTGAAACCAGCGCTTGGAGACGAGAGAGGCGGCTGGGTTGGGTTGTGTTATGTTGTGGTCTTGTATGTTCCACCGTTGAGAAAGGAGATGATGGCGGTGGAGCAAGACGGCTGGATTATGGAGAGAAGTATAACAGATCTGATATCAGAGATGAAGATTGTGGCAACATCAAAGGAGTTGAAGGTGCGATCCAGAGTTCCAAGGTCTCTGATCTCAACGGTGTTTCTGGATTATCCGATAGCTTCCTCTACTTCGGCCCCCTTTGTCGTCGTCGTGGTTCTAGGCTGTGGAAGGAACTCCAATGTCGATGGGTTGGAAGCTGTCGATGGGTTGGAAGAGAACAAAGATGGGTTTAGAAAAGAGAAGATGAACAGGTTTTTTTGGTCATAATTTCTTTAATCCCATTCCATGCGGGAATAGAATGCCCATTCCATTGGTAAAGAGAAGGAATGATTTTGGTGGAACGACCATTCTCTGAGAATGGTGAGGAATGATGATTCCACCTTTAATAGCCCACACCAAACACAACAATGGAAAGACAAGCAATCCATTCCCTCTGATTTAATTCCATTCACCCACACCAAACACAGCCTTAGGGTGCAGGCTCTCATGCAATAATCTTAATGGGCCATTATCTTTGGTACCTTTGCTGAAGGAAGAGGCTATTCGGAAAGATCTTTTGTGCAATTCTATGTCTTATGTATTTGGATCATTTTTCAATTATGATTATTGGTGAAGCAAATAGGGAACAAACCATGTTATTTTCAAAGTGTGGATTTTTCGATATTGTGATTGAAGAAGTAGCTTACGAGGCATCAAGGTCGAGTCAGTGGTATAAAATTTTGTTTATATTAATATATGATTAGTCACAAGGAAACTAGAGGATGAGTTTTTGGAATTGGAGGAGACTAATGTAGGACTGTTTTATTTAGGTTTTATATTATTTTTTTTTTTATTTTTTATAACTTTTAGGGAGTTTAATTTTAGGTTTTTAATTTCCTTCTACAATTAGTTTCTTTATATTTTTTTGTTTACTTAAGCAATTAGTTTCCTTTACAGTATTATGGTTTTCTTTTATTATAAATATGCATGTAGTGCAAGAACATAATTGAACCTTTTATCAATAATATTTCAGAATTATTTATGAATTTATCTCTTGTTTTGTGGATTCAAAACACCCTACTTTGTGGATTCAAAGTAACCCATTCCTTGTGAACGACTTTAATCGCTTCCGCTACGTCATCTTGGGTGCAAACAATTCCTTGAGGGGGGGTGAGTTTCAACTAGGAAAAGAAAAAATTCAATATGCATAGATACATATATATTTTAATTCACATATCTATATTAATATATTTATATATCTAGCCGTGTCCTTGCCATATTCATTTCCTACCTTTTAAAAATTTCTCATATTGCTATATTTGTGTCGTGTCATGTCCATATCTCATATATATCCATTTCTATGCTTCACAGATCCAGCACTAAACAGAAAATGTATGATTATTTTGTCCGGAGTAATGAAGACAAAACTAGATATGCTACTTGAGCACGATAAGACGGGTAGGTATGCCTAGATCCACTGTTTAAACAAAATAAGCTAGTTTTGAAAGATTTATCTTTTTTGGCTAATTTAACAGAATAGAAGTTGTTTTGCATTGACGTTGGGTTGTTTGTATGTCATGGCCACTTTCTCAATCAAAACTCCTATCAATTGAATTTTTGAACTCAATGGGACCTTCCCTCTCGGATTTGACAAACAATAATTATATAAAGGTTGCAGCAACTTCAAAAATTAGATCTGTTCCAATTCTATATAATATAGACAAGTTAATAGATTAGCCACCTGATCAGCAAGAAGAGTCACATTTGAACCAGCCGCTAGTGCCACAATTCTGAATTTATCTGGGTTCTCCGCAACTATGTCCAATGTCTGTAAATCACCAACTTATAATTGTAAGCAATTGCAGAAGATTTACACGCAAAATGCATGTGTAGCATTCAATTTGACCGTATAAAGAAAAATGATTTTTTTTGTCAATTACTAATGGCAAACAGCACAAATTGGAAAAACAAAACTAGGTCAAAATAATCTCGCTTTTATTCCACAGTTCATCTTTTTAGAAGAAAGAATGAACCTTTAGGAAAGGCTAATAATCACAACTGCAAGGCTATTATATGTCAAGGGGAGTCATGCAAAGGTAGTTTCTTAAGAATCTGTGTGGTTTAGGCATAGCTAGTAGAAAAATATGCAAGTGAAAAGGAAAGCTAGCTTTACTATTTATGTAACAATGTAATATGAAAATTTCTTCACCTGAGTTCCGATAGAACCAGTAGATCCAACAACTGAGATTGGCTTTGGACCGTCCCAAGTTTTACGTCCTGGCTCCACAATAGCCCGTCCGGGCCATGCTGGAGGAGGTGGCTGTGCTGAACAGTAAACTCTATTTCCCGAAGTTACTTCGCGGTCCTTCCTTTTCAAAGACACCCCTCCTAAGAAAATTACAAATCAAAAAACCTAAAATTATCCCTCTAATCAAATAACAAAAATACCAAAACAGCATTAGAATATTTGGAAAACACAAAATAAGATGCCAAGCAAATTGAAACTTTACTGATGCAGCTGTAGAGCAAGTAGAGATGCTTTTACAGGACTATTAAAATCCAAAACAAAAAAAAGACTAGGACTGAAAGAAGGAATAGATAGGCCAGAGATACACATGATCCAGTTTCAGCAGCCTCTTTATTTACATTTCTTTTCAGTGATAAGGCCAATCAACAAGGATTGAGTTTCTGTTATTGGATGGCTAATGATTAAGCCTATTATAGTTGGAATACCCTATATATTGGATTAGCAAGGGTTCAGAGAATCATTGTTAATTAATTTCCAAGTTAAATTTGCAGCAATCAAAATCCTGGTTTTAGTTCCTCCTTGGTTATGGATGTTTTCTTTACTTTTCGTTTTCCATTATACCATGGACTACAATTTGATCATCCTCTCTTGGTAGGTGGCATCAGGTTTGATATCAAAGCTTTAATTTTGGCCTCCTGACTACTCAATTATGCATCCACAGTAACAATCCAGAGGAGGACTTGGTAGGATTCAGGTTCCAGTCTTTGAAGCGAATCCTAGAGCAGTATAAAGCCCGTTTGGCTGCAAGGGGATTCACACAGGAGTATGGTGTTGACTATGAGGAGACCTTTGCTCTTGTTGCTAAGATGATGACCATTCATACATTGATTGCTGTAGGAGCTATTCGTCAAGGGGGCCTTTCACAGCTCGATGTCAAAAATGCCTTCTTAAATGGGGATTTGACCGAGGAAGTTTAAATGGTTCCTCCCCCTGGTCTTTCTCATAATCCTAGAGAGGTGCGTAAACTCAAGAAGCTTTATATCGTCTCAAACAAGCTCCTCAGGCCTGGTTTGAGAAGTTTTCTACGATGATATGTGGGTTTGGCTTTCATCCTAGTGATCATGACTCCGCTTTCTTTCTTCGTTCTACTTTTGCCGATCACATTATTCTCCTCTTCTGCGTTGATGATATGATTTTGACAGGTGATGACATAATTGGCATTACACTTCTGCCGTATCAGTTGCAACAACAATTTGAGATGAAGGATCTTGGTTCACTTTGCTATTTTCTTGGCATTGAATTAGCTTCCTCTCCTAAAGATTATCTTCTGTCTCAGTCCCAGCGGATGTTATTCAAATGCTCATCTCACAGATTCTCGGACAGTTGAGACTCCCTTAGAGCTCAATGTTCATTATTCTTCCTTAGATGGTGTTCCATTGGCTGATCCTACCTTGTATCATCTTATAGTTGGCACGTTAGTGTATCTCACAGTTACGCAACCTGATCTTACATATGCAGTACACATTGTTACTACACTTCACTGGGCTGCAGTTCTCCAAGTTTTGCGTTATCTTCGGGGTACTTTAAATCAGAGTTTGTTGTTTTCCTCCACTTTTGCTTTGGAACTTCGAGCTTTTTCTGATTTTGACTGGGCCGGATTTCCAACCGATCGTAAGTCCGCTACTGGCTTTTGTATTTTTCTACGTGACTCTCTCATATCCTGGAAAAGCAAGAAGCAGACAGTTGTTGCTCGCTCCTTGCTGAGTATCATGCCATGGCAGCAGAGATAGTTTGGCTTCGATGGTTGCTTGGTGATATGGGTGTTACTCTTTCTGTTCCTATTCCTATGTATTGTGAAAACAAGATTGCAATTCAGATTGCACACAACTGTCTTTCATGAGCGCATGAAGCATGTGGAGATTGCTTGTCATTTTGTGCGCCAACACCTTCAACTTGGCACTATTTCTCTGCCCTTTGTTTCTTTTACTATGCAGTTGGCTGACTTCTTCACAAAGTCCCACACTATCATGTGTTTTCGTTTTCTTCTAGGCAAACTCGCAATGCTTCTCTCTGTTACATCGTGAGTTTAAGGGGGTTAAAGTACGATTTATTTTATTATTAGAGGTTACTATTGTCTTTTCCTTAGTTTATTAGTTTAGGGCTTATTATATATTGTTATTTAATGTATCCTTCTGTAAACTGAATACATGATTTGCGTTATTGTGCACCTCTTGTTCCTCCTCTTTACTCTGCAAAGCAAACCAAATAATTGTAATTCTAATGCCTATGTATCATATCCAAATTTTGGACCATTTCAAGCCAGTTCCATGTACCCTAAGATTTGGGATTTAGAGAGGCCCAACACCAGGACAAACAGTCGCACCCTCAGCACCGACACAATAGGACATGATATGAGTATAGGATGTGTCCAACACACGTATTCAAATCGAACATGCAAAAACGTCTTCCCTAATTTTGGGATAGATGGAATCCTCCATTTTTCACCATATTCTATTTAACTTGAATACGATGGAGTATAATTTTAAATAATAAACTGCATCATATATTACGCTATTATATAGCAAATTATGTATTTAAATATACAAGATGTGTCCATGTAATGTATCCAAATTTTGGACCCATTTCAAGGCAGCTCCATATATCCTAAGATTTGGGATTTAGGGAGGTCCAACACATGGACACACACTTGCACGGGTACATATATCCAAGTCCATGTAACATAGAAAAATTCTTATATATTAGGCTACCTAAGGCTTGGAGAATCATTATTAAATCAGTTTTCTGGTTCAGTTTTTAAGATTCATTTAATTCCTCTCTTTTTTTTGGCTGTTTTCTTTACTTTTCAATTTCAATCTTGTTGTAAACAATGTTTTGATCGTCCTCTCTTGGTAAGACAGATTGCATCATGCACACATTTTAAATTATACATGATGAGATAAACTTAAATTACTAAGTGAAAGGAGAAAATTACCAGTCATACTTCAGAATTCCCACAATCAAATCTTGCAACAGAGGAACATAAAGAAGCAAATACAATCATTGTTACATGTTAGAATTGTAGATAATATATTATGATTGTACCCAGCTCCACCCAACAAACTAAAAGACTTGAATCCCTAGAACCAAGCAGAATTGAATAATACCAATAAAAAAGGTGATATACACAATTAAGCTTTAAAGTACATGAAAATATTAGAAAACTAATTTTGTAAAACTCTACAATTCAGGTTATTGTATACTGTGAAGAAAACTTTAAAATATACAGAGTTCAAAAATCATAAGATTGTACTTTGATATTCCTAAGATTGATTTATTATTATTATTATTATTATTATTATTGATGAATAGAGAGTGATTGTATTTATGAAAATCTATTGAGTGAACTCAAGAAAGTCTCGAGAAGTCCTTGTTTCACCTCCTCTCATATGTAAGAAACCAATAAACAAAACAAGAATCAAATGCAAAAGCCAGTGTACTCCCACCTCTCCACATGATAAAAAAATGTAGTTTATCCAGTATATTTTCAGACCAAAACCACCAAAGTGGTATCAAAATACCAAGATATAACAGTGACATCAGGGAATCAAAAAATTCTGGCAACCCATTATTTTAGCAGCATATATATTCAAAACATAACCACAAGACATAAAAATCAACAGCTGTTAAGCACCCACTTTGAATTAATCCATAAAACAGCAACTAATTTAGTGCTCCTACAAACAACAAAAACATAATCTTTCTTTAGTGGGTATAAACAGAAAATCATAAAAAAAATAAAAATAATTACAGAAGGTACAGAAATTAAATTATTTTAAGAGTGCAAGTAGTCATAATGTAGTGGAATGTTAATCATTCACTAACTCAAAATAGGGAGACATGAGAGAGAGAGAGAGAGAGAGAGAGAGGGGAACCTTGAAGCTTGAAGAGGTGAAGATTGGATTTAGAGGAGTCCAGAAACGAAATGGTCTTGATTTCTGTTGGAGAGAGTAAATTCAGAGCCATCATAGCCCCACTTTGAACGAATTTCTGATTCTCAAATTCAAAATGAAACAAAAAAGAAAAATTATATGTGGATAAGCAGTGACAATGATATATATATAGAGAGACTGAAATATGATATAGGATTATTTTGTGGTTTGGAGTAATGGGCAGTCGCAGAGCTGTCTTATAGAGAGAGAAATTGTTTGTTTAGAGTCTGGGTTTTAGAGAGAGAGAGAGTGGGCACGATGAGTGGGGGGACAAGACGAGACGAGGGTGTGGAATCAGCTCATCTCGTGGACAGCGTGCAAGCTTAGTTTATGTACTCTGTTTCGGTCTTTGGAATTTGTAATTCGGCGTCATATTGCTTGCTAAATTCATTCTGATTCTCTATATTTGCTTTTAACTTAAAAATATATTATAAAAATATAAATATAATATTATGCCACAAGAAGTTCTACTAAAAACATTTTTTTTTTAATAGTTAATAAATAAATGTTAGGAAAATTGAAAGAAAACGAAAGTGGGCTCAATTCCTCTCTAAATGAGATACCCACCATTATAAAGATTTGAACTATGGCATTAAAGTGAGACAAAATTAGATACGATAATGACATGTCGGATTAAATAATGGGTTAGTACAAGTTTTTGCATGAAAATCACATTCAAAAATTTAATAATATAATCATTGTATTGTTTTATGCAACTTATATATAAAAATTAGAATTGAGGGAGATACAAATCTAAATTTTAAATTATTTTCTAATCAAATTTTAATTATAAAGTAGAGTTCTGTTGAATCTCAACGGGATAGTTGAATTGTTTGGTATTGACAAACAATAGGAAGTTCCTTCTATTTTACCCCATACATCATTACATACTTTGCAACAATGGATGAATAAAGGTTGTTAAGTAAACAAAGTATTCATATTTTAAAATTAATAATTATTTGATTGTAAGATTCTGCACCAGCGGTTTAACTGTTAAAAAATCTTAGGGGACGAGACATAAATACTCATGTTTTGAGTTTGACTCTTTATTTATTTTTTTATTTTTTTTATTTTTTTTTTCTCATCCTTTTTCCTGACCGGAAGAGTACTATTTTTTATTTTTTCCTTCCAGACTAAAGGAAAATATTATTCCAACACGTGACTAAGCGCTTTATGTGAAAATAGAGTTACGCGGGTACGAAAATAGTTAGTTAATTTTTATTGTGATTAACTCCTTTAATAACCTAGATTTGATTATTAGTTCAACTTGCTCAATTTATGATTCATTTAATCATTCACAATCACAAATATATGTAACGTAAAACAAGTTAGAGTTAAAGAGATTACACCAGGATTTTTAGTAAGGAAATTCCATTTAATAAAATACGTCAACTGTTTACTTGGGAAAAACTTGGTGGACTGTTCAGTCCAAAGTAAACCGATCCACTATGTTTGAAATAAATCGCAATAAACTTTGACTCTAACTCACACCCTATCGTTGTACCAAACACCAATTGCTAACAATCCTCTGACTTTGCAACGTTCCGTCTAACAGCAATTTAACCTAAGGCTTATGCTTGTTCTTTGTAGAAGAGTAGCAGGTAGATCAGATAACACTCCTCGAATGTTCCAACCCTTTCAAAGTGTGATCGTTTTTACTTCTGTTCTTCAAGATCTGAACTTGATGTAGAAGAAATAAATTATAATGTTTCCATTTTTTACCATTTTCTATTTTCTGAATTTTTCGAGGGCGATTTTGTTTTTTCTTGTTTTGCATGCCGGACACTATGGGGTGTGCCGGGTGTGTCCGAGAGTTGGTTGGGGTATTTCTTTAAGTCCAAGACTCTTAGAAATGCATTGTTGGTCATTTCGGCATTTTCTAGTTTTTTGGGCGGGGAGGTCCCGGGCGAGACCCGCAACCAGTATTGTTGTGCACGGGAATTATTTTTTTTCGAGGCCTTTATTTTTCATACATTATTTTATGATGTATATTTATGTGGTTATGTGTTTGGAAATGTGTGATTGTAAAGTATTTAGTGTTTGTATATATGTTTATATATAAAAAAAACTAAAAAGAAGATTTTTTTTTTTGGTGCGCCCCATATGATATACACATATATCATATGTGACTGGGCCTTTCTTTTTGGCCAGAAATCTCTCCTTCTCACGCAACTCTCTCTCTCTCCTCTCATTTCCATTTCTTTTTTCTTTTTTCTTGAGACTTCGATTTTCTCTTCCATTTTTCGGCTAATCGGTGGGGATTACGATCTTAGTTCCTTGACGAAAAACGTCCCTTTCGTCGTTCTCTATCACATATTCAAATGATCTAATTTTCTAGGAGCAGTGATTATTTTACGAATTTTTGAAATTTTTGGATTTAAGGCTTCGGAAGGGGTTTTGGGCCAATTGGAGTCAGATTTCAGAGTTGAGCCTTTGGAATAGTAGAATCTCCTCGTCGACGACTACATTCCCACCGAATAGTTTTCCGTTCCATCGCTGTTAACCGGCAATGACTTTTGCTGACCGGCGTTGACCGCGTTGACCGGTGTTAACTTTTCCCGCCGGGGATGCATTTTAGCTATTTTGAGGTAGGGATGTCTAAATCGTCGTGTTTTGACTTTAGTTGAGTTCGTTTATTTGATTTCTTGCTAACAATGCTTAAAATGATAAATGTCGGGATTTAATGTTGATAATGTATTTACTTGTTTATGAGACGAAGCATTAACTAAATGATATTAATTTCGTATAATTAGATATGCGTTTAATGAACATGCCTTGCGTTGAATTTTTTTCTTGAGATTACATATATATGATAATGAAAATGTATAGCTAAACTGATAAAGTGCAGGCATGTTTCCATCGCTTTCATTCATGCATGATTCCATTCATGGTATGGGCATGGTTTGGGAAAAGTGAGGTTGGAATGTTTCTTTTTAAAGAAATGTGTTTGGAAATGATTGTGAGGAAAGGATTTAGAAATGAACCGGATATCGCAAGTTCGAGGCTAACTTGACCTAGAGTGGGCGCGGCCCGGTGTAGGGCATGAAAAAGTTAACACTAAGAGTATCAATCCCGGCTCAGTAAAGTCAGTTAGCGACTAACGTGACCTAGAGAGGGTACGGCCGGGTGTAGGGGGTGAAAAAGTTGACACTAAGAGTGTCAATCCCAGCTCGGTAAAGTCAGTTAGCGTAGGTGGGGATTTGGGGTTGGTGTGAGACCAAGCTCGAGACGATTACACAATGCATTGCATTTCATAGCATTTTCGCACCTATGATTATGACTGATTATGTGATCATAATCTTTTCAATTGAATGACGTGGATTGTAATTTTGATAATTTCCCCTGTATGATCCCGATATCTTTTTTTCCCATTATTTGGTTGTTGGCTCAAGGGAGTCCAAAACCGATGTTTTAGGCATTACCTACTGAATTGTTGAGCTCACCCCTTATCATAACATTTTTAAGAAATCGGAGGAGTATGGACGTATGACTTATATCCATGGACTTAGACGCCGCTACTATTCTACCTGCATTTGTGAGTTTTCTATGATGTTAGTGATATAATGTACTATGAGTCTTAGGATGACGTATATATTTTATGCATTGACATAGGAAAGGACGGTAATGCTTTAGATGACCTCGGGTCCGGGTAAGAACCCGATAAATGATTCGAACCCCCGGGTTCGGGTCGTTACAAATTTGGTATCAGAGCAATAGTTCGAAAACCAGTAGGACGACGAGTAGAGGCCTACCTAGGGTTGTGTGGAAAGTGGATTGCATTGTTTACATGCTTATGTGTTAAAGTATTTGTTATATGAGAAGAATGTTTACTTGCTTAATTGTTTATGTGTTTACGGTTTAAAAAGGGTATGTTTATTTGCTAAGTGTTCACATGCTTACGTGTTTAATTGCTAAAATGTGTGTTATATGGTCATGACGATGAAATGTATAAATAATTGAAAACATATTAATTATGATATGATGACAAGTGTGATTTAGGTGCTAACGGTAAGTGGTAGGCACGGTGTGTGCAGTTTTATTTTAAATGATAATGTGGTAAATAGTGAGCACGATAGGTGGAAGCATATATCCTATGGTATTGTGACGATTATTTAGGCATGGTTATGCAAGTATTTTTTTAAAAAAAAAATGAAAGACGGGGTGTTTATTTACTTTTAAGTGATGGGACACAATTATGTCATGGTATGGGGTATGGTTATTATGTATGTGTGTTCACGTGTGTACATACGGTTGGGTACGGGATGGTTGCTTGTACGGTAAAGTATTTGCTGCGGCATTGATGGTTGTGTGAGTTTTGACCAAAGTAGGCGAGGAACTCGGTTGCTCAAGGGTTGTTTGGGTGTCGGTTCTTATCGAACTAATGGCGTAGGTCTTTAGCTCGTGGATCAAGCAATTCGGTGTATGGTTATTTCATATATCTTGTTATTTTTAGGGTGTAGTGCTTGGGGCACGGCTTTTGAACGATTGTGTATGGCACAGTGCGATGTCCGGAGTGAGACGTACAAGTTTCAAGTGTTAGTGAATGGTTTTGTGGAGGTCAGGTGTGCACTGTGGGGGAGAGATATGACCTTAGGGGGTTAATATTTATGACTTGGATGACGGTTTGGTACTGAGGTTCTCTTCGAGCTGGTTTGTGGTGAGTGTGATAGAGGTTGCTCGAGTCTCGAGTGTAGTCTATGGGTTGTAAACATGTATCTCGAGTATTCTGGTATGGTCTAAGGAACCGTGTTGGTTATGGTGGTTGAGAGGACTTATTGGACTCAGTAGGTCTAGTGTGACGTAAGCATTGACTGGAGTCATGCCAGTGTTGGGTGATTGACTATTTGATGTGATTCAGTTCGTGGGTTATAAGAGTATGTATTAGAGACTGGATAGTTGAGGGGTGATCCCCATTTCGGATAGCTACAGGAGTGTGTTGCAGGTAATTAACTCTCAGTGAGTTGATTGCATGGATCAGTAGATGAGCGGGGTTATAGGTTGTTACGATTGTCGAAAGAGTCTCGAGGTAGGGTATAGTAGTTAGTTTTAGCTGTATAGTGTAGGATTGCATAATAAGGCAGGTAGTATAAGGTCATTGGAGTGTTTGGTTGTTTGCGAATGAAATGATAGCTGGTGAGTATTGTGTTATCAAATGAATTGTGTTTTAGAATTTGAAAGTAGTGGATTAAGGTTGTATTTCAAATTACGTCTAGAGTATCAAGAGATAATGCTTGTTATTTGAGGATTCGAAGAGATAGATTAATGATTGGAGTGATTGAGACGAGGTTGGTCTTGTAGGTTAGTTAGTAGCCCCATTTGATTTTTGTTGGGGCCAAGGATGTTTTAAGGAACGGAAATAAGGAAAAGTAACGATGTTGAACTTAGGGCATGAAGTTTTCTTGTTTGGATGCGTACATTACTTAGAAAGAGTGGTTTGATGTTGTTGGTTAAGCGTTAATGATTGATGGCATCGTTGATGGTATTGAGGTGACAATTGGGTGTTGAGCATTTTGAGATTTGTGCTCATTTTGTTTGGAGGGTTTATCGGCATAACATTGCCGTATAGAGGTTCTTTTCTAATGATAAATAGTGATCATTATGGGAAGTATCGAAAGTAATGTTTATTTTCTTGTTACGATGTTGTTGTCCTAAGGATGTTTGAGGAAGAACCACTTGGTAATGGCTTGATGGTCTGGTGAGATAAGAGGTACGAGTTGTCTTTTGGGAAGAATGGTAATAGAGGTGTTATAGTGAGATGTTTAGTGTTGATGAGCAAGACGGTTTAAGGTATGACCCGAATGTGGTTTGGGGAATATGAATTGTTTGTTGTATGTTGTTAGGTAGGTGATGGGGTAGTGCGTCAGTTAAGGCAATTATGGTCAGTTTAGTCTTTAGAGTCAGTAAGGACGATGTTGCCATATAGGCACCTTTTTTTTGTCGCGAGTAGTGGGTTGTTGTGACTAAGGTCACGGGTCTTGTGTGCATGGTGTTTGAGGTAGTGTCACCATGACAGGTGAAAGTGGAATGGGTGGTAAAGTATCATTTTACGTCTTAGAAGTTGTCATTTAGGAGTGACGGTTTTTAGATGGAACGGGACGCGGTGTCTGAAGGGCTGTGTTTGTTTTTAGTGTTTGTGTGTTGTGAGTGTTGGTACTCTTGTCTGGTTGGTTTTGGTTGGCATGAGTTTCGCGGTGTAGCGTATGCGAGGTTCCGTGTTAGTAGTATTTGACGGTTTGTTGGTGGCAAGGTCGCCTAGATTTGTGTTCGTAGTCTCGTATGTGTTTCCAATTGGTTCTCCTCCTTGTGTGTAAGGGGTTCATTTGATCTTAGGTGAGATCGGGTGTCCATGGTTAGATGATTGGTAAGTAGTTTGTGACAGGTTGTTAGGGGCATTCAGGTATGAGTCGTCAGTCTCTTGTGAGAGTGGGATTCGTTACCATTTCCGTTTGTTCTAGTCCTGGTAAGGGCATCATTTGTCGTAAGTCTTGTTCTCCATTTAAGAGTTGTGCGCATCCGTGGTTGGATGGACCTATGTGTGGTTTGTTGCGTTGTCAGAGTTTATTGGTGGAGGTCCTGGTTGAATGGGTTGACTCACTTCCACGGAGGGAGGTGGAGTTTTGGGTCTTTATAGTGCTTTTTCTGAGAGTAATTTTGACTGGTAGAATGCGACGCATGGGTTGCCGAATAGGGGTTGTGTTTCTGATGTTTGATACTAGCGGCGATGGCTAAGGGTTGTGTCGTGAACTGTACGTTCGAGGATGATTAGGTGATGTAATGTGAGTCATGTACTCGGGTGTTTTTATTGATGTTTGATTTGAGTAGTGTCTTGAGGATAAGTGTTGGTATTGTTTGAATATTATGCAACTAGAGAATGAATGTGGGATTTCATTGAGGAATAATGGGAATGATTGACTTTGGTTTAGAGGTTTTAGACATGAGATGGTTGTACTGTGTATTTTGACGAGGTCAGAATCTAATCGAATGATGTTATGGAATTGTTTACCTGGTATGGGTATTATAAGAAGATTATATAGCTTTGATGCTGATCGATGATTGAGACATTTGGTGCTTTGTCGTTTTTGTTTGTTATGGTTATGTGATTGGAATATGATTGGGATTCTGAGAATAGGTATATAACTGTATAGTTGTTGAGGTTACGTAGAGTGATGGATTGATAGTGAATGGATCTCATTGTTGTTTTGTGGACTGTGTGAGATTGTATTTGAGGTGTGGACCCGAGGACAATAACGACGTCTGTGCTGAGACCGGATTGAGGATGAGGATGGCCTAGCCAACCATTTCTCCTGAATCAATCCCTCTTTAGCACGATGTTGGGTCAAAGGTCAATGATTGTCTTAAGTTGACACGAATAGTGAGAGTATGGTATTGGGCGTGTGTCAGTGTTATGGAGTGGATTCAAGTGGTTTATCTCGGGTGACGAGGTGTGTTAGGTGGGACCAAGTGTCAAACCCGTTTGATTATTAAAGATCTTATTGTGAGGATTTGTGCCCTGTGTACAGGATAATGCGCTTTACTGATTTGGTGACTAATGTTTATGCAGTCATTGGGGGACTTATTGTTTAATCATCTTGAAGTTGTTAAGTGTAATGATTGTCATATAGTGTGATTAATAGTCGTTGGTACGGTTATGTGGTGGTGTAACTACGTACTAGATAGCTAGTGTTTTGTGACGATCCTAGTTTTTAGGCCAGTGTGTCCTGTGATGAACCATAAGGATGATCCGATAACGGATCCGAATGCGGAAGCGAAGACAGAAAACAAGACTCTAAGAAGTCAAAGTGACCTTCCATGAGGTCGTGGAACTCAACAAGAACTGAAGCGGAAGCAAAAGATCGAAAATATGACAAATAAGCCCCCAGGGGCAAAATAGTCATTTCCAAAAACTATAGATTCGAGTACCACCGAGCACACCGCTGGAAGGACAACTAAAAACTAATCAAAATGGACTCAAGAATCGCATGATTCAGAGTCCGGACGAAGGAGAAACGGCATGACGAAGAAAAACGAGCACTTAAGGCAAAAAGGGTAAACTGGTAATTATCCAGGAAGAACTGGGTATAACCGAGCACACCGTTGGAAAGACAGCGAAAAATTAGTCAAGTTCAAAAAAAAAATTCACTTGAATTGGAGTCCGGACGAAGGAGAAAAGCCCAAAAGAAGAGTTGACGTCGCGGCGGCCCGATGAAGGGGCCATGACAGCCCCCCATGCGCATGCCCATGCACGCCGCGCGCGCGCTGGGCGCACACACGGCTACCAGCAGCCCAAAAGTTGCTATGTGCCTTTTTTTTTATATAAAGAAAAGCAGAACAGAGGCTGAATTTGGAAGCCTAGATGTATTTTTTTGCAAAAATACAGAGAAGAAACCCCCCTCAAAATTGAGTTTTCTATGTGACTCGCAAGAGAGTTAAAAAAAAACTCAATGTAGAATGCCCGAAATGCCCCTCTATGAAATCTGGTCATGGAGGTCCAAAAAGCTGCTATGTTGAAAAACTGAGAGCTGAACTTCGTAAGCGATTTCCGATATCAAGACGACATTTTCTGGAAAAACACAGAAAAGAAACCCCCCCTAAAATCATGTTTTCTATTCAACCATGTTGAAAGAAGAAAATAATACCACCGTGAAAAGTCTATAATGCCCCTAGATCAGAATATGCAAAAAAAGTGCGAAATGAATTCACAAGAGGCTCAAAACACAAACGATAAGGTTTTGCCCGGAAACGACCATGCATGCAAGCGTAACTTACCTATTTGGATGTGCTACAATGGTCCATGACTTAAAAATACCACCGATACAAAATTCGACCCCCCAACGGGCAAAAAGGCAAAAATGGAACTTGGAATGAAAACTCGGAATCCAAAAATACAAAACGGGATCAAATGACCGTTTGGCCCTTGGCCACACTTCAAACATGATTTATGAGACCCTATAAAAGAATGAGAATGGAATTCCCACACCCGATGCAACCATGGTGAAGCAATGACTTGCGATTTTTCAAGATTTTCACAATATTTCATGAAGTTAAAAAGTACATAGGATACAATATAATGGTCATTGGCATCTGGCCTCATCTCATACATATCAAATACATTGAAAGGAGTGTACTTAAGTACACATTACATACATGGAATCAAATATACATATTTTGACATATAAGTCTACAAAATGACATTTCATGCTAACATTTGCATGAAATGGAAACTTGAAAGCTACACGACATCCAAGGAATGCTAGGCGTCACGAACTAAGTCTTCGTACCTGAAATATGCCCCAGTATCGTAAGAGTGAGTAACATAAAGCTACTCGTAGGAGATGAGCATGCATCGACCTAGCATTTTACAAATTTATCACCTTAAGGTGAAACATGTTAAAGGGGCTCATGCCACCTAACGTTTATGTCCAAGTGAGACTCAGGTAGCATCCTAAGCCACCTTAGAGTCTAAGCAACAAGAATCATGATATACATACGTGTTTGAAACGAATCATGGTTGGGATAATCCAAAGAACACGACAAGAAGAATGCTTGAGCATAGATTAACATGAATTGCATTTTCAATACAATTGAACTAGGTCTAGAATAATCCATACAACATGACAAAAGCATATTTGAATACAAGTTAACAAGAATCACATTATCCATGCAATTCAACAACAAAAGGGCATGTTATATAATGCAACAAGGTTTAAGTTCTCAAAGCCATCAACTTAGAATCGAAAACACAAAATAACAGTAGTGGTTCATGCCACCTAACGTCTATGTTATAAATGAATCAATAGGATCAATCCTAAGCTTTATTAGAACGTTAAAACACGATTTTCAATATCGATGCAATTT
Organism: Cornus florida; assembly: GCF_030987335.1. Lineage (NCBI taxonomy): Eukaryota > Viridiplantae > Streptophyta > Magnoliopsida > Cornales > Cornaceae > Cornus > Cornus florida. The sequence continues at coordinate 49,368,955 of NW_026775574.1, read as the reverse complement.
AACCAACATTGGAACTTCCAATACAACGCATAAAGCACAATTTCGTAAAGTTAACATCCTGTAACTTAAAATGGAACGACAATTAAGAAACAACAAGTTACAACATCATCTAGTTGTCAACTTGAAAATGAAATGTGAAATCAAATAAAGTGGATACTCGGACGTCATGTCGGATCAGACCGACAACATAGTTACTTTAGGGTTACTAGCCCATGGGTAACTTCCCTATGTGCGCACTAGACTATATATAGAGGGACTATCCCTCGTACTAGAACCACGTCCTAGCCATAGTAAAACAACGACATCCCCAAGTTTCTAAAATCAACAAGTTGTGCAACAACGCATATATCAACAGGAATATGCAAGATAATCAACTATCTCCTAAGCACAACCAAATTTGGAAACCTATACAATACATGCTCTAAATCCACAACTAATATAATATGATGAATGTCGAATCTTCAGTGTGCGATTCGTTACACGCTATGTATGAAAGATGTTAAATACGAAGTGTGCAAATTATTACACAAGGCAACAATATATTCAATAAGGAAAATATATTCTCATGAATATAAACATAGCAATTATGTTATCCAATGTTCAAAACATAACCAAATGAATATACAACAAGTCTAAGTCCATGATTTGAATATAGAAACCACTTCTAAAACACAACTAGATCATGGAGCAAATTGATAGAATTTAAATAGATAAACACAATTAAATTCTCTAGATTTCCGATTCAATTTCAATTAACCTCAATTTAATACATGTTAAAGGGCATGGCAATGTCATCACCTATATCCATTCTAAAACTCAATTAGGTTGTTAGAACTACAAAGTAAAACTTTAATTAGATCATGCTAATTTAAATCCTAAGGTTCTAAAACAACTTCAAATAGTCCCAAATTAATATATACTAGTAAACAAGTCATGGCCAATACAAACATCAAGTTAAAACCTTAATTAAACTAATGGGACCACAAAATAGATTTTAATTAATTCTTTTAATTAAAATCTCTAGATTTTCAAACTTAACCAAATGCTCTCAATTTAACATATCTTATAGAACATGCCAAGGACTAATGTAATATCATATTACAAACTTATTTCATGCAAGTTACACCTATGTAAATTAAACTTTTACTAAAGTTAAATATAAAATAAAAGTTGCAATTCTCATGCAATTAATCCCAATTTAATATATGTGAACAACCACACCAAAGCTTAATTTTCTAGCATGCCACAATTCAATTCCAAGTTGTATATCACCATGAGAATTAAATCTTAAACAAGGAAATTAATTAAATGAAAGGTTTCAAAACCTCACCGAATATTCTAAATCAAATATATGTGAAGCTATATGGCATGTAGTTCAAGAATATCAAGTCGGAATTCAAATAGAGTGAATAGTGCACTCGGGGCAAATTAATTAATCAATTTAATTAATAATTACTAATTTTCAAAACACCTCCAATTACTTTCAAATTCAACTATGTTGAAGAGCATGCTAAGGCCTAATATAATATGCTAACACATATTAATTTCAAGCTAGTTAAGGTCATGTGAATTAATCTTTCACTTAAGATAAATATTAAATAAAATCTTTAATACTTATTCAAATGTTCCAATTTTAATACATGACAATGAGCATATCGAGGGGCAATATAAAATCATGCTACATGTTTAAACTAAGTCATGAGCAACCGGGAAAATTAGATCCCGTACAAGAAAAATAAATAATAAAATCTCTAGATTTTATATTTAATTATGTAAACAAGTAGTATAAGCATCACAAGCATGCTATATAACAAGAATTTAAACCTAGAACATCCCCTACCTCAATTTAAGATGAAAATCTCAAAGGCCCACCAAAATAAAAGTGCTCCGAATTCGACGATACCGAGAGGTTTTGTCGGGGACAACACCGTGAACAAGAATCCGCAAGAAGCCCCATGAAAATCTCAACGTAACTCCAAACTCGAACTCAAAAAATCGTCAGAAATGGATTCTAATAAGGGCAAAAGGTAGAGCACGTCGAGGGAAGCAACAAACGTTAAGGCCGAAGACTTTCCATCAAGGAAAAGTGAACCAAAAGAGGAGAGAGAAGATGGTAACACCCCTTGGGCTGCCATGGGAGCTCCAGGTCGTGCATGAAGAGGGGAGAAGATAAAAAATGAAATATCTCACCCCCCTTTTATAGAAATCTCAAAAAGTGCCCCGAACGGGCCCCGCCGGGTCTGAAAAAGTAAAATTTGAGCAAATGTGCTCAAATGGCAAAACTTTGTGAACAAAAAAGATTCAAAATGATAAAATATGAACAACGGAAGAAACGACATCAAAAAATGAGTCCCGAACAGAAAGTTATGCCCAAAACAAGTTTGGCGAAAACTAGGGCCAAAAACCCTGAAACTGAAAAACATCGACCAGGAGGAAATTCCAAGAGTACACAACTCGACAAAATGTGAAAATGAATCCTGTACGAGGATCCAGACTCAAAACAAGACATTTTGGAATAACTTTCATTAATTGCACAATGGCCCCTCCAAAAAGTGAAAACTGCACTTATAGCCTAGAATGAAAATATCTTCCAAAAATATTTTCTTAACAACCCCTGAAATAAAATATCTTCAAAAGATATTTACGAAAAACTCCCCAAGAAAATAAAATAATTTCAAAGAACTTTGCATCCATGCCCTTATGGACACCGGGAGCAACCAGAGTACTTTCCTGCAAAAGTAAATATACGTATTTCGTGAAAACCACTCAAGATGAAGGCACGTGAAGTCAAACACCAACTCCGAGCATGAGAAGTGAGGTTGTGCCAAAAACTGACAAACGGAGATAAGACAGAATAGGGAAAAGGACGAAATAGCGTATAGTGTCGAAAAATAAAAAATGTGAAAATGACTTGGTCCTCAAAGGAAGTTGTCAATCCACGGAAAAGAGTCTCAGGAACCAATTCCGAGCACTCGAGATTACACTAAGCGACACGAAACAGAGCTCAGAAAAGAAAATTAAACGAAAAAAATTCATTCGTAAAATTTCAAGAAAAAGGAAAGGAAGGCAAATGACCGAGTCGTTACATGTTTGGTCTGTCAGGGATGTGTAAATTAGAGTTAAGATTGATTGAGAGATGGACAGGATTCCTTGTTTGGGGTTTAGTGTGTCCTTTGAAGGATGTGTTGAGGTTAGATGTTGTCTTTTTTGGTGGTCTAATGACTGTTCTTTTCTCGGGCTTTCGAGCCTTTTGTGACTGAGTAGAGTAGACTGATGTTTGTTTTGGGTCAGGCATAAGGTTTAGTTGGTCTGTGTTATGATGAAGGGAGAGATGGGTAACCTCATTGGTTGGCAGTGGCGTGTGATTGCCTGGTGACGTCCAGTGTCAAAGGCAATATTGTCAGTGGGTTCATAGTCTTGGGGTTTTGTCAGGTGTTCTCAGAAAGTGTGTGGCTATGGGCCTTCTCCATAAGGAGGGTAGATTTCGAGGACGAAATCTCTTTAAGGAGGGTAGGTTAAAATGTTTCCAATTTTTACCATTTTTCATTTTCTAGAATTTTCTGAATATTTCGAGGGCGATTTTGTCTTTTCTCGTTTTGCTTGTCGGACACTGTGGGGTGTGCCGGGTGTGTCCAACAGTTGATTGGGGCATTTCTTTGAGTCGGAGAGTCTTAGAAATGCATTATTGGCCATTCCAACATTTTTCAGGTTTTCGGGCGGAGAGGTCCCGAGTGGGACCTGTAACGGTATTGTTGTGCACTGGAATTATTTTTCTTTAGGGCCGTTATTTTTCATACATTATTTTATGATGTATATTTATGTGGTTATGTGTTTGGAAATGTGTGGTTGTGAAATATTTAGTGTGTTTATATATAAAAAGAGTAAAAAGAAGATATTTTTTTGGTGGGCCCCACATGATATACACATATATCATATGTCACTTGGCCTTTCTTTTTGGCCAGAAATCTCTCTTTCTCACGCAGCTCTCTCTCTCTCCTCTCATTTCCTTTTCATTTTTCTTTTTTCTTGAGGCTTCGATTTTCTCCTCCATTTTTTGGCTAATCGGTCGGGATTCTGGTCTTTGTTCTTAAAGAAAAACATTCCTCTCGTCATTCTCTATCACATAGTTAAAGGATTTAATTTTTGGAGGAGCGGTGATTATTTTACGAATTTTTGAAGTTTTTGGATCTAAGGCTTCGGATGGGGTTTTGGGCCACTTGGAGTTGGATTTCGAAGCTGAGCCTTTGGAACAGTAGAATCTCCTCGTCGACGGCTACGTTCCCATTGAGCTATTTTCTAGTCGGGGATGCTTTTTGGCTACTTTTGAGGTAGGGATGTCTAAACCGTCACGTTTTGACTTTAATTGAGTTCATTTATTTGATTTCTTGCTAACAATGCTTAAAATGATAAATGTCGGGGTTTAATGTTGATAATGTATTTACTTGTTTATGTGACGAAGCATGAACTAAATGATATTAATTTCGTATATTTATATATGTGCTTAGTTGCAAAGTTGTTTAATGAATATGCTTTGCGTTGAATTTATTTCTTGAGATTACATATATATAATGATGAGTATGTATAGCTAAACTGATAAAGTGCAAGCATGTTTGCATCGCTTTCATTCATGCATGAGTCCATTCATGGCATGTGATGAGCGTTGAAAAGTGCACATTTAAACCCATTAAGCTTAGGTATTCTAGGACCTTTATCTATCTTATTTTCCCCGCTTTAGACTGATTTCATGTTATTTCCATTTTCAGGCACTTATCCCCAAAATAAGCTAATTCAGCCAAATAAGAGCATAATTGAAACAATCTTGAGATGAATGAAAGAAATGAGCAAAGTGGAAGCAAAATGAAGCAAGTAATGGAAGTTCAGCAAAGTTCGATCGATCTGACATAGATCAATCTCTGCACTCCAAGATGGATCCAAGCTCTTTTGTCCTTATCCAAAGATCCCATAATGTTCGATTGATCCAATATTTATCAAATCGATCGAAAAGATTCAATCTTATCCTGTTGTACCACCCCACCTACCACTTTTGTCTCTTTCCCAAAATATCTCAAAAATATCTCAGATTTGTCTTTATCCAAAAAGGCGCCGCCATGGGAGGATCGATCCAGCCAAAGTTTGATAGATCTCAGCCTAGTTCGATCGATCTCAGCATAGGTTCGATCGATCGAACCCTCTTAAGTGCGAATTAAATTAATTTTCAGCTCATTAAAAGTTGTCTCATAGTACAATCATTGGAGAAGCCCTTGTGTACGAGCCTAGACCATTGGGTGTGACATTTGAGCTACCTATATAAGGATTATGAGCCACTTTTGCAAAGAGATGTTTTTTATGTTTTAGATACAAGATTTTGATATTCTTAGAGCAGAAGAAGAAAGAGAAGAGGAGGTTAGAGACACATTCTTGGGAAGTCTTCCATCTACCTCAAGAAGAAGAGCATTTCTACCATGGAGATAGCCCTTGAGAGTTGGAGGACACCATTCATGAGTGGCTAGACATCCTCTTGGGGTTAGAGTTAGCCCTAAGCATGCTTTCTTTACCTTGATTTATGTATTTTTGAGGGGATTTGTGTTGTAATACATGTTTTGACATTTTTATATACATAGATCTTGTTTATTCAATGATTTGTGTGGTTTAATTCTTCCAATTGATCATTTCATTCTATCCATATGTTTATGTATGCTAGAATAGATGTTCATGTGTTTATCTCTAGCTCTTATGTTGTTGATGCATGTCTATGTGTGTTGATGCTATAAATCTAGAGATAGTGCTTAATAGAATGCTCTTGTGGTTTATTTGATGGTTCATACACATTTCTTGATGGATTGTGCCTCTCCCTTAGTTTAATTTGTTTAATTTTTATGTCATTAGCTTAGATGTAGTGTAGTTACTATAGTTGTTAAATGGGAGGACAATCCATGCTTGTTGTTTGATGTTCCATACTTATGAATATAAGTAGTATATTTCTCTAATCATGTGATATGTTTGGATTGTGAGCTTTAAGGAAGGATTAATGGCTTAGTTTGATATATTGTGCTATTCATTGTGTTGTTTAGACAATTTATACTTAATTGGTCATCAATACTTGTTGAAACAACCACACACACTCACTATTGTTGCTACATATGTTTTCCCCCTCATTAATTATGAATTGAGTGTATAGAAAGGTGATGCTTAGTGGTGACCTCTAAGTCCCAAGACCCCTCTCTCTTGTTTTCTCTATCCTTTAATTACTTGTTTTATATTGAACTTGTTTAGTCTTAATTGTAGTTTAATCAATCAAACCAACCACATTTTGATCACTCGACCTACTAACCCTAATCTTGTTTCCATAGTAACACGACCCACCAACCCCTTGGGACGATCCCTACTCACCCTAGCTATATTTTTAGTTAGAGGTAGTAGTGGCTTTTATAAATTTAAAACTTGACCACATTGCACACCCACACTCTTAGTTCATATCTTTTCAAACTTGCTTCGACACCACCAAGTTTTTGGCGCCGTTGCCGGGGATTGATTTTAGGTAACGTCGTATTGTGGAAACAATTAGGAATTAGTACTCTTTTGATCGTGTCTTTACTTTATTTTTATTTTTGATTACTTATTGTGTTGGTTCTTGTTTGACTAGGTACATTGGGCTAAGGAAAGTAGGCAAGGGAGCATTCTAAGCAAAGAGCTAAGCAAAAGAAAGTAAAAAGCTAAAAATATAAAAATTGCAAAGCTAAAGTTGAAAAATAATTTGAAGTGCTTAAGGACCCTTTGTGAGCTCTTCCTAAACTCAATCTCTAGTTAAATCGTCGGCCCGCGTGGAGGCTTGTTTTTCATTTCTAGATAAATCGTGAGCCCACGTGGAGGTAATTTACTTTTCTTGCATAATTGTTGAAAGTATGGGAGTATGGGATCATTGTATGTGGAGGAAGTTTGTTGATTGACTTGTTGCGAAGGTGAAGTGATTGCTTACTATTCGTTGCTTGTTTGTGTTTTGTTTATGCATGCATGGTCGGAGATCATTAAATCCTACTATTGTCCCACTTAATTTTCATTTTGAATCCGTTATTCAAAATCCTAGGGGAAGAGGTAGTTCTAGTCATTCCATTTCATCAATGGAAGACCATAATGAGGACCATGTAGAGGACCTTGGTCACATAAACCAACAAGGTATCCTCCACCCCAATGTGCATCATGACAATATCCAAATTCCATTAGGCATGCCGAGGCCATTCATTCACCCACCACAACAACAAGGCCAAGTCCCATTAGGAATGCCTAGACCAATGTATGCTCCACAATCTCCCATAATCCAAGGCAATCAAGGTGCTCATGTAGTACCACCAATTGTAAATCCCCCTCTTGCTTTGCGTGATCATTATGTGCCGAATGAATATAATGCACCCATATGCATTCAATTGCCACCATTTAGAGCACATCACTATGAGATTAAACGACAAACCATTCAAATGCTTCCTAACTATCATGGACTTCCAAGTGAAAAACCTTACAAGCATTTGGATGAGTTTCTTGAAGTGTGTTCCACCGTGAAATACACGGACATGCCGGAAGAGGTTTTAAGGCTTAAAATTTTTCCATTCACCCTTAAAGACAAGGCAAAGTATTGGTTCAAGAATCTTAGGCCTTTTTCGATAACTTCTTGGGCAGAAATGCAACAAGAGTTATTAAAGAAGTACTATCCGGTTTCTAAGACCAATGCCACGAGAACCTCAATTCGAGAGTTTTCATAAGGGGATGGGGAAACATTTCATGAAGCATGGGAGTGCCTAAATGACTTACTTAGGAAGTGTCCACTCCATGACATACCCAAATGGCAATTAGTTCAATGTTTCTTTGAAGGTTTGTCGGATAATTTCAAAGGAATGGTTGATGCTTCCATGGGTGGCTCTTATATTGATAGGCATAAGGATGATGTGTGGCGTCTTTATGAAAGCATGAGCGAAAATTCAGTGCATAGATCATTATCTTCCAAGAATGGTAGAAATTCAAGTGGAAGGAAGAATGTTGGCTTATATTAAGTTGACAACTCTAATGAAATAGCCGCCGAGATGAAATCCTTATCTCAAAGGTTTGATCAATTTTTGATCAACCAAACCTCGGCAAACCAAGTGTCTTCCTCCCCTAATCATGTTCATCATCCATCTAATGAATCGTGCATGACGTGTTCTATTGTCTTACATTCTACTTCCAGTTGTCCCAATGGACATGTCCAAAATGTGCATCATGAATAAGTCAATGTAGCATTTGTTAATCAAGGAAACAATCTTTATGGCAACCATTACAATCCTAGTTGGAGGAATCACCCGAATTTCGCTTGGAAAAGCCAAGGGGAAGGCTCAAACCCTCCTTAAGGTGGTTTTCAAGGAAAATATATTCCACCTCCAGTACAAAGCGAAGGATCCCAAGGATTTAGATCATCATATCAATCACATGGAAACCAATTCTCTAATTCTCATTTTTCAAATCAATCATATTCTCAAGGAAATTCCATAAGTCTTGCTTTTGAGGAAAAAGTTTTAACTGCTTTGGGTACTCTAGAGGCGAACACTCAATTGTTTCACTCTCATTCTCAATCCATTGCTAAGCTAGAAACCCAAGTAGGGCAAATAACTAGTACTTTAAATACTAGAGAGAAAGGGAAAATGCCTTTGAATGCCCCACAAAAGCAACAATGCATTGTGGAGCCTCATTTCTCATCGGAAGGTCACACAATTGAGCATGTTAATGCAGTGACAACCTTGAGAAGTGGGAAGATTGTGGACAACCAAGTGGGTATGTCCAATGAAGAGAGTGAACCAGTGTAACCAAGAGTTGACACCCGTCCCGTTTCACATCTTATTCCTCCTTCATTGCATATGCATGATCATTCAAATGAGAAAGTGTTAGAAAGTAATTTGAAAAGTAAGTTCAAAATTGATTTGAAAAATGAATTAAAAAATTCTTATGTTGAAGAAACTTCAAAGAAAACTTTTGAAAAAGATTTTGAGCCAAAAGCTCCATTTCCAGATGCCTTAAAAGGATCTATTTCCATTGACAAACAAAAGGCCAAAACCAATGAAATCATAAATATGTTTAGGTAAGTGAAGGTTAATCTTCCACTTTTAGATGCAATTAAGCAAATTTCGGTTTATGCCAAGTTCTTAAAAGATCTTTGCACCCAAAAGAGGAAGAACAAGAGCCAAGCACCTAGGAAAGTGGTCTTGACCGAGCAAGTGAGCTCAATTTTGAAGCATAACACTCTTCCAAAATTTAAGGCCCCCAGTTCACCTACTACTTCTTGCATCATTGGTGACCATGTCATTAATCGGGCTCTTCTTGATTTGGGAGCAAGTATCAATCTTCTTCCATACTCGGTATATGTCAAATTAGGCTTAGGAGACTTGAAACCGACGTTGATGGTTTTGCAACTTGCCGACGGATCCATTAAAAAGCCTAGGGGTATCATTGAGGATGTCTTGATTAAAATTGATAAATTCTTCTTCCCGGTCGATTTCGTTGTCATTGACACGGAACCGATTCCATATCCCAAGAGCCAAATTCCCGTTATCCTTGGCCATCCTTTCTTGGCAACCTCCAATGCCAACATCAATTGTAGGACGAGGATAATAAAGATCTCATTTGGCCATATGAAGGTGAAGTTAAATATCTTCAATCTGACCCCAAATTCATTTGACAAGCATGAAGAAGTAAGCGTTGTAGAAAAATGTCATGACAATGAATGTGAATGAATGGAGTCTTTGCTTGAAACCAAAACTTCAAAAAGTTCATCTTTGACCTTGAAACTAAAGAATGATGTTTCAAAAACTTGCTTTGAGAGGGCATGGAAGCCCAAAGATTACATTGACAAAGGACCAACAATCTCCTTTGAACCTAATCCAACAAGTTCTTTAGGAAACCATTTGTTGGGTGGAGTTCAAAGTACTTATCACCCCGTCAAGGAGGGGATGCACTACAAGATGTTTGATCTGGGCTAAAAGAGCCCAACGTCTTGCTAGAGACGATAAAGACTAGTGTGTTTCGTAGGGTTGACAACCCTATTTCTCCCTTATTTCTGTTTTAACTTTCATTTCTTGTGACGTCTAGATATTTGTTTTGGGTTTATATACATGACTAGGAACTTTGATTGAGGATTACATGCACTTTCAGGTTGAAAATGAGCATTTTGTGCCTGTTCGATCGATCTCAAAAGAAGTTTGATCGATCGAACTTCCATACCTGCATCCAATCACCTCTCTGTTTAATCGTGCGAAGAAAACTTGCATATTTCAGCTCTCTATTCCATCGTGCGAACTTCAGTTCTGATAGATTTTAAGTTCCAAGATCGATCCAACTTCCTCTTGGATCTATCCTCAGTTCCAACACTTAGAAAAATTTTGAACCCCATGAAAACAAGCTCTCTGTTGCATCGTTCGAACATGTATGCAGGTTTTTGCATGTTCAATCGATCTGAGATTTTTTGAGATCGATCTTTGATTGATCGATCTATGCTCTTTGTTCACTGTTGACTTTTACTTTGACTTTGTTTTGATTAATGAATTTTAAATTCAATAAAAAAAAAAAATTTAAAATTTGTCAAAATTACAAAAATAATTTTATTTTACTTTATTTTATGTTTCAAAAATTCCAAAAACAATTTATTTCTTCTATCTTTTTTTATTTTTTTTTATTTTTATCTCTAAAAATTCCAAAAATATTTCTTTAATTCTTAATTTTTAATTTTTAATTTTCAAAAATTTAAAATTTCAAAAATAGTTGTCATTCAGTAGAGGGAGATCGATCTTCAGGATTTTCATATCGATTTAAGTTCAATCGATTTGAGTATCCTTTAGATCGATCGAACTGTTTAGGGTTTGTTTTTAAAAATAGAAGCCAAGGGTCATTAGATCGATTCACAGATCGATCTAACAACCCTCTCTTCTCCCGTCGCTGCAACCCATCTCTCTTAGCTCTGGCGAACGGATAAGCGCCGAATACTGTATATTCAATATATCACTTTAATTTATACATGTATACAAGAAGTATAATTTAAAAATAATATATTAGGGACGGTCTGACCGTCCCTAATACAATAATTATAATTTAAAAATACAATAATTATAATTTAATACAATAATTTAAAAATAATGTATTAGGGACGGTCTGACTGTCCCTAATACTGTAGATAGACTGTCCCCAATACTGTAGGTATTGGGGACAGTCCTTCAAACTGTCCCTAATTCGTACTTTATTAGTAACAGTCTAGACCGTCCCTAAAAAGGTTTAGGGACGGTGTTATTTGGGACAGTTTGGACTGTCCCTAAAGGTCAAAAGTATTTGTCACAGTCAACTTTGACCGTCCCTAAAGCTCTTTTGGTACGCTACTTTTAGTCACGGACCAATTTGACTTTTAGGGACGGATTCCGGGCTTTTAGGGACAGTTTGGACTGTCCCTAAAACCCTAATTTCTTGTAGTGTTACCAGATTAAAACCATACTCTTGGGATCACTTTAGGGCTATTAACCCATGGGTACCTTCCCCTAGTGCGCACTATAGTGTAGGGAGCTCTCTATCTCCCGTACTAGAACCAAGTCCTAGCCAAGTCAAGTTCTTGATAATATCTCAAGTTTCCAAAATCAACAAGTTGAGCAACAAGTCATGATATATGTTACAAACACAACAGCTCCATGAATTAAATGACTAAATCATTAGAACATTGAGATAGAAATCAAGTAGACTAACTAAGTAATTCCTCTAGATTTCGAGAGTTGTCCAAATGATTCCAATTAAATATATGACAAAGAGTAACTCATAAACATGCTATATATCAAGTCAAAAATGGAATTTAAGCATGGTACAATTAAGTAGAATTTAAATCAATTTAAATTAATTAATTCTCTAGATTTAAAAGCTCATTTAAATCATGCCAAATTAATATACAACAAGGATCAAGTCATGGCCATGTCATATATCAAGTCTAAAGTGAATTATATACAAGCTATCATTAGTCATTTATTTCTTAAATTAACATCAGACATGCATACAACTTATATATCATTACAAGATCAATTAAATTACTTGGAAAAATAAATTATAACACCCCCTACCTCACAAGAGGATTGTCCCTCTTGAATCCAAGGGAAGCAAAGGAATTTCAAGTTTTCCTTCTAGGGTTATGAAGAAGAGAGTGAGGCAAGGCATTTGTAGTCCAAGCTTAATAGTCTAAGGTGAGTGGAAGGGTATCAAAAATGAAGTCAAAGCTCTAAGTCAAGCTTTGCTCCAATGGTGGCTAAGTTAGGGTTCTTGAGAGGAAAGAGATAAATGAATTAAAAGTGAAAACCCTAAGTTAAAATGGTGGGATTCTCCACTTACTAAGTGCTCTTGCACTACTTCTCACACACACACTAATGCAAGACCAATTGTGAAGCCTACACTTGTCATGAATCTAAGTAAGCTTCCAAGATTAAATATCAAACCTACACATGTCAACCATCCATGCCAACAAGTGCTCCTATCCTAGGCCAACAAATGGGTGAATCTCCACCCTCTGTGTGTCATCAAACAAGGCTTCCAAGTGGTTTCACCACAAGATCAATAAGTGGCACCTTAGGAATGTGACACTTGTCATATTTTATGGAAATTGCAAAAAGGTCCTTTTTGAAAATATCTTCCAAATTAAATTGTAAAATGGTCCCTAAGACGAAAAATAATTACTTTTTTTAATTACACAAAACCCCTCAAGTTTAGAGTAATTACCAAAAGTTATACATTCATGCCCTTTACAAGAAAAATAAACATTTAACATGTTTTTCTACAAAAGTGAAAATGTAAATATCATGAATTTAAATATAATGGATGTATGCAAAGTTGGAATCAAATCCGAGTGCAAAAAGTGAGGTTATGCAAAGAAAAATGAAAAATGACTAAAGGACGAAATAGGGAAAAGACGGAAAAAGAAATTTACCAAAAAAAGAAAAGAAAGAAAATGACTGGGTCATTACAACCTACCCTCCTTAAAAGGGATTTCTTCCTAAAATCAAATCGTACCTAAAAGAGAGAACAAATGGGGGTACCGGGAGTGAACCTCCTACTCGAGCTCCCAGGTATCCTCCTTGACACCGTGGTGTCTCCACAAGATCTTTACCAATGGAATGGTCTTGGTCCATAAGACCTATTCCCGTGAATCAAGAATTTGGACTGGACCTTCCTCGTAGGCCACAAGACCTCATCAACAACAACATCTGTCCATCGTAAAACATGTGATGGATCCGGCTCGTACTTCTTCAGCATAGAAACATGAAAGACGTCATGAACCCTATCCAGGTCTGGCGGTAAAACCAAATGATAAGCAACTTCACCGACACGCTCCAATATCTCAAGTGGTCCAATGAATCTAGGAGACAACTTGCCAGTCTGGTGAAATCTCAGAAGTCCCTTGCGCGGAGAAATCTTAAGAAAGACATGGTCTCTAACCTCAAAAGACAAGGATCGCCTCCTCCTGTCAGCGTAACTCTTCTGTCCACTCTCTGTGGTAGCCAACCGCTGCCGAATCAACTTAATTTTCTCTGTAGTCTCGATGACAATGTCAGGACCCAAGGCAACGGTATCACCGATCTCGGTCCAACATACTGGAAATCTGCAAGGTCTGCCATACAACGCCTCAAAAGCTGCCATGCCAATAATGGTCTGGTAACTGTTGTTATAAGCAAACTCAACCAAAGACAAGTAATCCTCCCAACTACCCCCGAAATCCAAGATACAAGCCCGTAACATATCCTCCAATATCTGAATGGTGTGCTCTGACTGACCATCAATTTGAGGATGGAATGTCGTACTAAAATGAAGCCTTGTGTCAAGAGCCTCTTGAAAACTCTGCCAAAAGTGAGATGTGAACTGCGGATCCTTATCCGAAACAATGGATACAGGAAACCCGTGAAGCCTGACAATCTGCCTCACATACAGTCCACTCAGTCTTTCTGCACTGTCTGTCACTGCCATGGGCAAGAAGTGAGCCGTCTTAGTCAACCTATCAACTATGACCCATATGGCATCATTCCCTGCTAGAGACCTCGGAAGTCCTGTCACGAAATCCATAGTGAACATCCCGTTTCATGCCCTGCCACCAAAACTGTCATTGCAGATTGTGATACATCTTCGTACCACCAGGATGAACTGCGAGCCAAGAGTGGTAAAAATCCCGAAGAACGTCTTTACGACAAGACAAAGGAACAAACATCATCCCCTTGTACCTGAGACCACCGTCTAAATGTAAGGTCTAACCCTCTACATTCTCGCCACCTGAAATCCGAACATGGATGGCCTTCATCTCCCCATTCTCCAACTGTGCCTCAATAACCCTGCTAACAAGAGCTGGTTGAGCCACAAGGCTAAATAAAATAGCCGGTGAAACATCCTCATAAGACTGTAAACCAAGATCTGCAAGCTCTTCTAACATCTTTCATCTGCGAATGGCAATGCTAGCAAGAGTCCCCCGTGACTTCTTACTCAATGCATCGGCCACCACATTGGCCTTACCCAGATGGTACTGTAACTCGATGTCATAGTCCTCCATGAACTCAACCCATCTACGCTTTCTCAAGTTCAAATCCTTCTGAGATAAGAGATACTTGAGACTCTTATGATCAAAGAAAACCTCAAACTTTTCCCCGTACAAATAGTGTCTCCACCCCTTTAGGGCAAAGATAACTGCTGCCAACTCCAAATCATGTGTCGGATAGTTTAACTCGTGAGTCTTCAACTGTTGAGACCCATAAGCAACCACCCGCTCTGTCTGCATCAAGACACAACCCAAACCTTCCCGTGAAGCATCACAGAAGATCACATAACCTAAGCTACGTTCAGGAATGATCAAAACTGGAGTCGATGTCAACCTGACCTTCAACTCCTGAAAAGCAAACTCACATGCCTCGCTCCATACAAACTTGACCCCCTTACAGGTAAGTCGAGTCATAGGAGCCGCCAAACGAGAGAAATCCCAAACAAATCTCTGGTAGTAACCAGCTAGGCCAAGAAAACTCCGAATCTCAAACACTGTCTTCGGACGTTCCCAATCCATCATCGATTCAATCTTAGACGGATCCACTGCAACATCGCCCCCTAACATAACTTACCCAAGGAACTTCACTTCCGATAGCCAAAATTCACATTTCTCGAACTTGGTATGCAACTGATTATCCCTAAGGATCTGCAATACTGTCCTCAAATGATACTCATGTTCCTCTACCGAAGTTGAGTATACGAGAATGTCGTCGACAAAAACCACAACGAACTTATCAAGATGATCACTGAATACACGGTTCATCAAGTCCATAAAAGTTACGGAAGCATTGGTTAAACCAAATGGCATCACTAGAAACTCATAATGGCCATACCATGTGTGGAAAGCGGTCTTGGATATGTCCTCCTCCTTAACCCTCAACTGATAGTAACCCGATCTCAGATTAATCTTCGAAAAACAAGTGGCTCCTTTTAACTGATCTAATAAGTCGTCGATCCTTGGCAAAGGATACTTGTTCTTGATTGTAATGTGATTTAGTTTGCGATAATTGATGTAAAGTCTCAAAGACACATCCTTCTTCTTCACAAAAAGAACCAGTGCTCCCCAGGGTGAAGCACTGAGATGAACAAAACCCTTAGCTTTCAAATCATCCAATTGAGCTTCAAGCTCTGCCAGTGCCATACGGTACGATGCCATAGAGATGGGCGCTGTACCAGGAATGAAATCAATGGCAAAAATAACTTCCCTCAAATGAGGTAACTCGGTCAGCTCCTCTGGAAAGACATCAACAAAATCCTCAACAACCGCCGAAAGAACACGGCCCAAACAACTGTCCTCATCGACTAGCAGACTAGCCAAGTAGGATCTGTGGCGACTCCAGCCACCAATATTAAAAATTATTGTCGAGTGGGAATCACTCCGATCTCCCACGAAGTGAAAACAATCTCCCATAGGAGTGCAAACAGTCACCTTCCCGCGAAAACAATCGATCGTAGCACGAAAGAAGGACAACCAGTCCATCCCGAGAATGATGTCAAAGCCCGTCATGTCAAAAATAATAAAATAGAACTCTAAAGTCTGCCTAGCTATCTCGATAGCACAACCCCGATAAACACGATCCAAAGACACTGGACCCCAACTAGCGTGTCAACACAAAGGAAACGATCCCGCTGCGTGACCTCCAGACCCAAAGAATGTGCAAATGATGCAGATATGAATGAATGTGATGCACCTGTGTCAACAAGAACTCTAGCCCAAGAACTGAAAACTAGAAAGATACCTTGAACTGTAGAAGTCCCAGCGGAGGTATCAGCCTATGGCAATGCGTAAGCTCGTCCCTGAGCCCCCGACTGCTGAGAACTGCCCTGGTGGCCCGACTGATGTCCGGAAGCAGTAGACGTAGAACCCCTACCCGGATAAGAACCAACTGGCGACACCACTGGCTGTGGTGCCTGAGGCACCCTGAAACCTGACTGAGCAACTGCAGATTGTGTTGGTGTGGCCTGTGAACCTGTGCCACTCAGTTACCTGCTCGGTGGATGAGGGCAATCCTTCCTCATGTGACCGAGCTGCTTATAATAGTTGCAAGTCCCCTGAAACCCCTTCATTAAAGCTATAGGCTTACTAGCCTTTGATTGACTGGTCTGTGGCTGAAGTTGTGGGCAGCAAGGCTTAATGTGCCTCGGCCGCTGACAATGGTGACAAACCACTCCTCGGGCTGACCCCGAAGATACTAGAACTGCAGATGCAGACCGAGCCTGCTGTGACTGTCCCTGAGTGCGTAAACTATCCCTGACCTTAGCCTTCTTCCACTGATTCCCGGAAGATGATGGAGGGTCGCAGCGAGGCTGCTTATGTGAACCCCTAATTCGTAACTGATCCCATTCCTCTACCTCAGCTAGGATTGCCCTCTGGACCACCTCTACGTAAGTCCTCAAGTCAAGAATTGAGACCCGTGGCTTAACGTCAAGATGTAGTCCATCCTGAAATTTCATTGCCCTGGCCTCATCTGTCGCTACCATATCATCAGCATAACGAGTGAGAGAAGTAAATCGTGTCTCATACTCAATGACACTCATAGTGCCCTGATAAAAACCTGTGAACTATATCCTCATCTCCCGCCTCATAACCCTAGGAAAGAAGCGCTCGAAGAATAATGTCCTGAACTCCTTCCAAGTCATCACCTCCACATCGTGGATATTGGTCATAAACCTTCACCAGATATCGACATCTCCCTTGAACATAGAGGATATCAAGGATGTTGGCCTAAGGATTTTATCTAAAGGTCAATCTTATGTTTTAATGATTACAAACCATTAATGATGTTTAAGTACTAATGTTTTAATTGAGTGATATATAGTTGATCAACATTCATTCCTCAATGATGAGCTAGAAGATCCATTCTAAGCATTCCAAAGCATTCCAAACATTCAAGCAATGGATTCAAGGAAGCATCAAAGTTGCAAGAAATCAAAGAAAAACTTGGACTTCAAAGATCACACAAAGCATTTCAAAGAAAGAAAGCAAATCTTCATCAAGCCTAAACGATCATGGTCAAAGAATGAAGAAAAGGATAGATAGGATGGTGAGAGCTTAAGATTCAATGTCAAAGTATATTTGAATATTTTTTGAAGCTCAAAATTATAGGACCATGCATATCATATATCATTCATATGCTCCTATGACCATTTGCAATAGACTAGGAACTTCATTTATATATATATTGTCATATGAAATCTTTGCTAAGAAAGAGTTAGTTCAAGTTTGATAAGCTTTGAAAGAACTCATTTTTTAAGCTAGAAATTCTAGGACCATACACATTAATCATTATATTTATTTTGGTCTCTAAAAAGAAAAGGAAAATGCATTGAATTAATTTTTCATCTTTAAAGCCTTTGTTGCCAAAATTTGGTAAATAACTCTAGGACACAATGCACTTGAAATTTATCATCTTCATATGTCCCTAGACTCTTAGAAACAGGCCTTGAACTTAATTGAATCATTCATCAAAGTCCTAGGTGCTAGAAAGATGGATATCTCAAAAGAAGCTATTTTCAGCCTAGAAAATTTCAGACCAGCTTGCACTAAAACTGCTATAACTATTTGTGTAGTTGGAATTTTTTACACAAGGCCAGTGGCATTGGAAAGCTGACTTCGAGCCCTTGAGTTTAGACTCAAATTTCACCTAAATTGGATTTAAAATGACTGAGATATGAGCTTCACAAAATACCTGATTCTGCTCTGCGAAAATTCTGACCAGGTTGCACTTAAACAGCCATAACTTTTTTTATGGTTGGAATTTTTGAGCAAGGCCAGTGGCTTTAGATAGCCGACTTCAAGACAATAAATTTAGACTCAAATTTCACCTCATTTGGAGTTTCATGGACTGAGTTATGTCCATTTGAAATCATGCACTTTTTTCTGTCCAATTTAGCAGCAGCCTTCATGAAGCAAGAGCAGCCTCTATATGAAATAGAGCCAGCTCTCTCAAAGACTAGAGAAGGCTCTACAAAATTAGAGACGGCTCAGGAAAGTAGAGAAGGCTCAATGAAAAACTAGAGAGGGCTCTACCAAAAAGTAGAGAAGGCTCTACGAAAGTAGAGAAGGCTCTAAAAATCTAGAGAAGGCTCCACTTTTCCATTGAGCCGTCTCCTTTTCAGAAAAAGAGCCTGCTCCACTTTTCTAATGGAGCCGCCTCCATTTGAAATTGAGCCGCCTCCACTTTTGCAAAGAGCCGGCTCCTTTGAGGGTTTTGAATTACAACGGCAATTTTTCTGCATTTATTTCCTCTAACCACTTCTAACAGCTATATTGAGCTACAAATTTCTATATATATACAGAGGGCTTGTCTGCAAATAAACACACCATTTAAGAGACATTAAATCACATTGCAATCAGAGCTTTTGTTCTCAATCTTCTCTTCATCTCTCTCATTTCACTCTTATTCTATCTTGAGAGATTCCAGTAAAGATTAACAGGGCTTTTGCTCTTGTTTTAATCTTCATAGAGTTTTTGCTCTATTATACTACTTGAGAGAGCATTCAAGAACATTCATTCAAGTGCATCAAAGAGAGCTTTTGGCTCTACCATTATACAGAGCTTTTATTCTAGTTATACTCACTCATAGACCCTCTGTTCAGACATCGATCTTTATCTCATATACAAGCTTCCATAGTTGAATCAGAGTGAACTTCAGAGAGCATTTAGTGAGCCTTTGCTGAACTTTTGTTCTAGTATTTCATCAGAGCTTTTGTTCTGTATTTTCCTCATCATCTCTCATACATTTCATACTTAGAGTTTGAGCTTCACTTGATTTCATATATACTCTATTATGAGGTTTGATTTGTATCAGTTCTTGAGAGGATTTCTTGTACTGCAAATTCTATCTACAAATCTGCTGTAAGCCTAGGAGGAAGAGTTTTTCTTAGCAAAGAAATTGTAAGGGCTGGTGTGGCCTATGTAAAACTAAGAGAGGTGGTCTCTTAGCAAGGATACTGTAAAGGGTTGGTGTGACCTAAAAGGAAGCCTAGGGAAGGGGGTTCTCCTAGCAAGAAAGAGAAGCAAGGTATTGCTTCAATTGAAGGTTTGCTCTCCACCATTAAGGAGAAGCTCTAAGGAATTTGGGAAGTCTCAAGAGGGATCTTGAGCCGAGGAGTAGGAGTTTCCGAACCTCGCAAAAATCGCCGTGTTATTGTTTGCAATTTCTCTTCCCTTATCTCTTTTACAGTTATGCTAAATTGATTACTTTCATATCTTGTTTATTACATAATTGGTTATACTATTGATTAGAAATTGTACTTCTATAATTTGCGAAAATTGGCCATTGACTCTATTCACCCCCCCTCTAGAGTCAATTCTTGGGTAACAAAGGAGATCCTCAATCGGTCTGTAGGCAATGCCATGCTATCGAGCTTGCGTACCATGAGATCAAACCATGCCTCTAAAGCAAGCGGATCCATACTCCCTACAAACTGGTCGATCTTAACCCTCTGTAACTTCATAAAGTAGTCAGCAACTAGTGCCGGTGTTGGTATCGGTATCGGGATCTGCATTCCTACAATGTGCTGACGAAACATCTGCTGAATGGACTCTGACATCCCCAGAGCCACTCCCTGTGCAATCTGTTCCTCATAAGTCAAACCATGCCACGAACTGGAATCCTAGGCCTTCCCGGACCCCTCGTAAACTCGGTGCCATCCACCTGTTCCTCAACGCCCTAACGTGAAGACTCCCCATGCATGACTACCATGATGCTAAATGCATGAAAAGGAAGAGGTCCACAATAACACAAGTTATTATGACCGAATGTAACTCACACGATGAATGCATGAAACAAGAAGCATGTCAATGTATGTAACATACAGTCATGCTAAAGTAGGTATGCATGTACAACATGCTAAACACGTACTGAAAACTTCTAGGTACTTCAACACGTAAGCACATAGACATGTTATCAAACTAAGCGCATAAATATGTTATAATACTAAAACATGTTATCAAGGCATACGAATAAATCAAAGTACACCAACAAAAGTATGATATGCACCCAAAACCCGTCGTCCTAAGGTTTTCAAACCTAGGAGCTCTAATACCACTTGTCGTGACCCGAGTTTTATTCAACGCGGTACGTCAGTGATGACCCGAAAGTCGACCCAGTAACGGATCCTAAATGCGGAAACGAATGATAAACTAAAGTCTTTAGAGATAGAAGTCATCCCTAAGGCACTAATGTAACCTTCCATGAAGTCACGGAACTCAAGGATAGACGAATGAACAAACGAGAGTCAAAACGAGCTAAATCATTCAATTAAGGGCAAAATGGTCAATTCACAAATAAAAGGAGAAAATTGACTCTAAACAAGTCAAATAAGGTGATTATAAAATAATCTTATCATTTCATAACATTCCAAGAGGTTCCAAGAACATTGGCCAAGAATCCCACAGAACGCCATTTCCCGGTTTAAACTAAAACTGACCCTACCTTACTAAAACATGAATATCTCCAACTCTGATTAGAATCTAGAATGGCATTGGTACCATTGGAAAGCTGACATAAAATCCTTGAGTTTAGGCTAAAGAATCACCCCATTTGGGTTAGAAACGAAGGAGTTATGACCGTTTGAAGTTGGAACTTTTATGCTGAAACATAACCTGGAAGGTAAGTGCATAATAGCTATTTTGGTCGACCGAAATGGACAAAATTTTCCTAAAAACATGTTTATAGAGGGTTGGTTGTATCGGTAGACCGAAATAGAGTTTCGGTCGACTGAAATAACTCTGAACAGTGAAAAAGGCTACTGGAATGAGTGATTTACTGTGCAAAGGAATTCCCAAAAGCCATCGGTCGACCGAAACACCTCGAAAAGCTGCTAAAATGATTGCTATGTGCCCAAGGTGTTAAGGTTTAACCCATGCTTTGAATCCTATAATGATTTGGTCCAAAAATGAGAGTTTAAAACTGATTTTCAAGGAGATTTAAGTATGTGAACATGCCAACAACCTTAATATGAATAATTGAATGCAAAACATTGGCTCATTGCCTCATACATGTCAATTACAAGAATCTCATATGCTAAACCTCCAAGGTTGGTTAAAATATGCTTTTAAAGCAAACTAGTGCACCAAATGAATATAAGTGCTAAAGTAAACATGTTTGGCCCTTGGCCTCATTACAAACATATTCGTAGAGGATCAAAAGGTGCACTTAAGTGCACATTACATGGTTTGAACAACGAATACATATTTTGTTGTAATAAGCAAAATGAAGTGTGATATACTAACAAGTGCATATTCTAATATAGCAAAAAATATTCTAAGTAATCTAGCAAGTCTAAGATTGTAGAGCATCACACAATATTGCTTCTTTACCTGAAAAACACCCAGTAACTTCAGGGTGAGTAAACAAGTTTACTCGTAGGGAATGAGCATGCATAAGCTTAACTTATTACAAGGTTTGCAATTATATATATAATTCAATCCATGCTATTAAAGTGACATTGAAACTTTCGACATTGAAACTTTCAACATAGCACAATGAGATATAAATTCACAAAGTTAACAACTTGGAATTTAAATGCGAAATCAAACCAAAGTGGATACTTGGATATTGCCCGGATTAAAATCGTACTTTTGGGATCACTTTAAGGCTATTAACCCATGGGTACCTTCCCCTAGTGCGCACTATAGTGTAGGGAGCTCTCTATCTCCCGTACTAGAACCAAGTCCTAGCCAAGTCAAGTTCTTGATAATATCCCAAGTTTCCAAAATCAACAAGTTAAGCAATAAGTCATGATATATGTTACAAACACAAAAGCTCCATGAATTAAATGACTAAATTATTAGAACATTGAGATAGAAATCAAGTAGACTAACTAAGTAATTCCTCTAGATTTCAAGAGTTGTCCAAATGATTCCAATTAAATATATGACAAAAAGTAACTCATAGACATGTCACATATCAAGTCAAAAATGGAATTTAAGTGT
Organism: Cornus florida; assembly: GCF_030987335.1. NCBI lineage: Eukaryota > Viridiplantae > Streptophyta > Magnoliopsida > Cornales > Cornaceae > Cornus > Cornus florida. The sequence continues at coordinate 49,346,454 of NW_026775574.1, read as the reverse complement.
GGTACAATTAAGTAGAATTTAAATCAATTTAAATTAATTAATTCTCTAGATTTAAAAGCTCATATAAATCATGCCAAATTAATATACAACAAGGATCAAGTCATGGTCATGTCATATATCAAGTCTAAAATGAATTATATGCAAGCTACCATTAGTCATTTATTTCTTAAATTAACATAGGACATGCATACAACTTATATATCAATTAAATCACTTGGAAAAATAAATTATAACACCCCCTACCTCACAAGAGGATTGTCCCTCTTGAATCCAAGGGAAGTAAAGGAATTTTAAGTTTTCCTTCTAAGGTTATGAAGAGGAGAGTGAGGCAAAGCTTTTGTATTCCAAGCTTAATGGTCTAAGGTGAGTGGAAGGGTATCAAAAATAAAGTCAAAGATCTAAGTCAAGCTTTGCTCCAATGGTGGCTAAGTTAGTGTTCTTAAGAGGAAAGAGATAAATGAATCAAAAGTGAAAACCCTAAGTTAAAATGTTGGGATTCTGCACTCACTAGGTGCTCTTGCACTACCTTTTACACACACACTAATGCAAGACCAATTGTGAAGCCTAAACTTGTCATGAATCTAAGTAAGCTTCCAAGATTAAATATCAAACCTACACTTGTCAACCATCCATGCCAACAAGTGCTCCTATCATAGGCCAACAAATGGGTGAATCTCCACCCTCCATGTGTTATCAAACAAGGCTTCCAAGTGATTTCACCACAAGATCAACAAGTAGCACCTTAGGAATGCGACACTTGTCACATTTTTCGAAAATTGCAAAAAGGTTCTTTTTAAAAATATCTTCCAAATTAAATTACAAAATGGTCCCTAAGATGAAAAATAATTACTTTATTTAAGTACACAAAACCCCTCAAGTTTAGAATAATTACCAAAAGTTATGCATTCATGCCCTTTACAAGAAAAGTAAATATTTAACATGCTTTTCTACAAAAGTGAAAATGTAGATATCATGTAATTTAAATATCATGGATGTATGCAAAGCCGGAATCAAATCCGAGTGCAAAAAGTGAGGTTATGCAAAGAAAAATGAAAAATGACTAAAGGACGAAATAGGGAAAAGACGGAAAAGAAATTCACCTAAAAAAGAAAAGAAAGAAAATAACCGGGTCATTACAATAAGGAGGTTTAGGGAGGATTAATTAGTCATTCCAATTTTTTTTTTTTTCCTGGCAAAAAATAAGTCAAACATCATACGGCATCTACATGCAAGAACATCAGCCACAAACTTATAACTAAAAACACATTTAACACCAACAGTCACAGAACCAAACCTAACTAACACCCTTTATAGTTAAGATCACAGTCTTGACAAACTAGGGAAAAGGTGTCAGTTATAGTCAAGAGCACATCGGACAAGCGAAGCTAGCTGAGTCGCAACAGAGTGAGAGGACTCTGAATTTTATGAATCCTAACCGCAAGATAAGCCCCAGACTTTTCAGAAGAGTCAAATCGCATTCCAACCTTACCACTAACAACATCCATAGCAACCATCACATTATGTTTTACCAAAGCAGAAGCGTATCCACTACGCCAAGCTAGCGGAGCCACACATATCAGAACAAGTCGTATAAGAAAAAGCTACACCATAGTAAAACTCATACCTCGATATTGCAGTTGCAACACCGCTTAGACAAAAGGCTACGACCTCGCACAAATCTCAACTGACGTGTTTGAAAAGACATTCCCCACTTAACCCAAATAGTTTAAAGGTCCAACAAAACAGAGCAAGACACATAAAGGAGCCATTGAGGTACCCTAGCCACACAAATTCCTAGAAATGTGAACAGCCCTGAAATAAACGTCTGCAGCACCGCCTTATACAACCAGAGAGCAAAGTCAATAGTAGGGCCCCACAGCAATCCAAACAGATCAACAATCAAATCTTGGTCTGACTTCAGCCATGATATCATCAGGAGCACCACCTTAGACCACCAAAAAACGAAGACAATAGGCAGACCCCACAGTAATCCAAAAGAAGCATCCAAAAAACCTTGGCAAGACATCAGCTGAAAATCGGCCCACTAAGTAAAAACCGACCTAAAAAGCCGACAATCCACCAAAGCTACAGGCAAATTCAGCTTCCCACCGTTGATCATGGTACAACAAATCAACCAAAAAGAAATGAAATGAAACCATCTTCAATCGGACCACTAAGCTCAACAGGACAGTAGATCCGAAATGGTATCGCCAATCCACAGCCAATTCCAAAGGAAACCATAGAGATGAGAAAATGGTTTCAAATAGAACATCACCCAGTGTCGATCACATCCCAGATGAAAGGGTCTCCAACACACATAAAGAACGATCACCGGCACCCATAAAAACAAGAAACAACCCCAAAGTAACCCACCAGTGAAAACAGCCACAAGATAGAACAAATCAAACAAGAAAAGGCAAAACATCGAAATATATGACCACCAAATTTTCCACAGAATTAGAATTTTACCAATAGAAAACCTAAATCTAGAAAAACACCCAAAGGAAGACATATCGAATAGAACACCTAAATCGCTAACAACAGAACACCAAATTGAGGAAGGAAGATAAAAAAACAGACAGCCAAAAAACACGGAGATACACATCTAACCGAACCCCACAAAAGGAAAAAGGAAAGACAAGGAAGAGAAAGGAAAATAAGACTCGATCCCAAGAACACCCACAATCGGAGGAGCCGAAAGCACAACGCTCAAGGGAATCGAGAAAACGACGGCACAAAAACCTTAACGGCGGCAAGGAACCCTAGACGTGTTAGGAAACCTTAATAATAGGGAATTTCTATTCTCTTTGTTTGGTTGGCAGATAGAGTTGTAATTCTTTCTATTTTTTTTTAATTGTTTATGATGAGAAAAATTATTTTGGATTGACTTTGAGTGACCATTGTTATTGAAAATTGAGTAGTGCCTCATTAATACAGTAGTAAAATATTCCCTTGATCACCGAGCGTCCCCTCGGCCAGCACTACATCGGTATTGTAAGAAACGTTCTCGTTATATTGAAGGAGACGTTGCATTTTGGATGACGTGAATTTTTCACTTTTCACTTTATTTAAATAATTTTAACATAATTAAAAGGATAAATATGTCAATTAAATATGTAATTAATGTCATTTGTCACACAAAGTTGACAAATTAGTGTCAGAGTGATCAAAATGCTCAACCAATCCACATAATAAATAAGAAGTCTACCCATAAATAATAAGTGTACCCATTATTGTCATTAATACTACTAAAAAAATGTTTCAACACCACACCAGTGCCTTAGTTATCTTCGTTGTATTGTAAGAAGCGTAATCATTTTGGATCGCGTGAATTTTTCACTTGACAATTTATTTGAACAATTTTAACATAATTAAAAGGGTAAATATGTCAATCAAATATGTAAATAACATCATTTGTCACACAAAGTTGACAAACTAGTGACACAGTGATCAAAATGGTCAAATATCAAGAGGTTAAAATAATTTACCCTAAATACTATTAGAATAATTCAAGAGTAATGATGTCTCAACCCCCGTTTATCTTATACATTCTAACAGAGATGTTAGTGATTTTGAGAATAATACATCAAAGAGAAAACGCCAAAACTCCCCGAATTTGACTTGGTTAGGCCACCTTAGTGTTAAAAAGGAAAGAATCCTCTCTTACATTGTATAACTGAAAGGAAAAATAAGAAAATGAGAAAAAAGGAAAGAAAAAAAAGAAACAATAAAAAACAAAGTGCTTCCTCTTTTCCCTCACAAACCGAAAACTAAAAACTCTCCCTCTTCCCCATTACCAAAATCTTAAATCGCAATACATAACAGAGTATAAATGAGCAAAGTCCTAAAAAATGTGTGTGTGTATTTTGAGTCCATGAATTCTTATCTAATACTGTATTAAATTTGTTAAAATCAATAGTTAAGAAAGTTGACTTACTGTTAAAATGATTGGCTATATTCAAACTGTATAGTTTTATGAATTTTTACTTTGTAAATTTAAAAATATGAAAAACAAAAATTTTTTGGTTTATGATTATTTTCTTTTACTCTCTCCAATTTTATAGAGTTTTTAGTTTTTTTCTTATTTATTTATTTTCAGTTATACCATGTAAAAGAGCAATTTTTTTTTTTTTTTTTTTTTTTTTTTTTTAACTCTGACGTAGCCTAGCCAAGTCAGATTCGGATTGTTTTCTCCTCCTTTTCTTCGTCAAATTGGGAAGTGTTTCCTTGCTTATCATTACTCTAATTTTTAATCTACATGTGAAAATAAAAGGTCTAAACCTGAAGGTAGATCAGTCAAAAAAAAATTATGGTCTGAGACGAGATAAATTCAATTACAATAACTTGTAGTGAGTTTTTAAAATTAGGGGATCCAAATCCCTAATCCATGGGAATAATGATTGCAATCCAAGATGCAGAAGATGAAACCAACTACACATTAATTACGGCACATGTTTCGGTGCTAAAGTGTATATGATTTTGACATTTAACAGTGCAAAATCAGTGTGCCAGAAAATACATGACCAAGTTCAAGCACTTGTCCTATGGGCATCAATTGACATAGATAGACCACATGGATGACCCATAACTTATCCAGGATTTGAGTTCTGAAATGAATTCCTCTAATATTGCGTTGGGAGCACTAACTAGTGCAATTTGAAAAAAAAAAAAATTAGTTTAAAGTTTCAATTAAATTTTTTTTAATTTTAAATTGAAGTCGCGTATTCGTATTTAATACTGTCAAACATAACATAAGTTTTTTCTATGAAACGGAATGTTGGGCGATAAAATAAAAAAATAAAAAAATAAAAAAAAAAGTCCTATAAAATGCTTTGTTATTTATCAAACTATCCAATTGGTCAATTCCCTAAGAATTAAGGCTGTAGACAAGTTAACCAATTATCAGCCACTGCCAGCTTGGAAAGTCTCAACCAATATGTGGATCAAACTCAATATCGATAGACTGCTGAGAAGACTAACCTGGCTACAGACGGGTAGAGATCATCATCATCCTTACTTTTATCTGGTACAAATGGCGTAAATCACAGATTCTCTTTCTTCCCTTTTCTATCATAAGCCACGTCTCCCACTAAAAACAATTTTTAAGAATCGTTTCTTTTTAAGAATCGTTTCTTATCATTTCTTCTTCTCCACACGACACAATTCAACTACTTACATCATCATCAATCTCTCTTAACTTTTTATACAATTGATCCTAAATACTGAAAATAATTATTTTGAGAGTTTAAATTAAGATGATTGACGCAAACAACTGGGTTTCTGGGTCTACATCTTCAACCGGAACGTATAAAAAAATATCAACCTAGAGCTTGTCTGCTCAAATGCACTCAAATAAGAAAAAGAGGAGGGGACCAATGGGGAGAGGGGGTAAAAGTAAGGGTGGCAATTCGTGTTTGTGGGTCGTATTTGTGTCGTTTCAATGTAACTATATTATACTAAATAGGTAAATCTAAACTCAACCCATTTAATAGGTAAATCTAAACTCAACCCATTTAATAATCGTGTCAAAAATACTCAACACTAAACATTTAATATTTAACCAAATACTAAATAATAGAAAAAAATTATCATAATTAACCCAAATATTCAAAATAAAAAGAAAAATCATAAGGTATAAAAAAGGTTTATGTTGAAATGACTTAACTATTTATAGTAATTGAGTTTAAACAGATAATATATTATATGTCATATTCACGATTATAACATGTTGAGTTAAATGGGTCATAAATGAACTACACGGGTTGAACCCCTCAACCCTAACCTAACACAGTTAAGTAGACATGTTAATCGTGTCGACTTTTTTATGACCCAAATCTGTTTATGCCAAACTCAAACCCTTTTAACTCGTATCGTGTCGTAATTTGCCACCCATAAGAAGTTGCAGTCAAAGTTGAAGTGATACTAACAAAGCTATAATCAATAAATATAGTGTTGAGCCTTACTAGAAGGACTTTTCACTCAACTAGTGAAGCTAGTGTATCTATCAGATATTCTGTCGAAGAAAACTATTTTAATCCCCGGGTCCCCATGAGGGAGGTCAACTAAATTTATAGACATGTCACATGTGGAAAGAAAAAAAGATTTTATGTTAGACGCTATAAATCATCATTCATATAGCCAAGAGTCAATGTTTATATGATTCCCTAGATATTATTAACTTTTTCCTCGTCAAACCATGTTTGCATGAAGTATTTGAATTTTCAATGAAGGTACTCAACAAGTAAATCGTTTGGTTCATGTTGAACAAACATGTTTTGAAAATTATTCAACTGTATGCAGCGTATATGGGATACCTTAAGAAGATTCAAAAGCTCCACCTTCTGCTTGTATCTCACTGGTGTTCAGCTTTGAACTCCCACCATTAGCCTCAGCTACACCTGATTCAGATATCTTTGTCATCCTCTGCAACTCATCAGTTATATCTGAAGAATGAGCCTCTAAATGCTCATCAGCCAATTGTTCTTTCTGATATGATTGTTTCTTTGCTTGTCGGATTGCTGCGGCTGCTTCTGGCATTGCAACAGGGGGTGGCTGGGGAGGAACCCATGAGTTCTGAACTGGTCGTCCATTTGTAAACACATCAGATGACACGGTCTTGTGGTCATCTTCATTTTCAATTTCTGTAATTCTTATATTTTTCTGTTGCCACCAAGGAACTTTACTCTCTCCATTCACCTGATTGATAAGCCCATTATCTGCAAACTGGGAATTGAATCCATCACTGCTCTCTTGAGACGGAAGAATATGGCTCAAGCTGTTTTGAGACTGACCAAAATCCCAAGGCTGCTCAGGAGAACAGAGGAAAGCCAACAAAAAAAGGAAAAAAAATCAGTTCTATCTGGTATGACCGCATGTACATAAACACCTATATTATAATGCCATATGGTTTATGTCATATCAACCATTCAAATAAAATGAAGAATATTTAAATTTAAAACAATTAAATCGTGAAAGCTACTGTGTATAGTTTATGGAATAATATATCTAGAACTTGAACCAATTATTCAATGACGCTTCTCAAACCTATTGAAGACCGCGATGTGGTAATTAGTGGTCACCATAAATCATATCAGTTAATCTTTTTTTAACAGTACAACTACCAAATGCATATTGATAATGAGTGCTCTGGTATATACGGCAGTTGTCTGCTATAGTAATAGAACTGCTATATACTGAAGTTGCAGAGTTGGAATGGTTCTTAGGACTAGGTGAAAGAAGACATTAGTCACTATTCAAATATTTAAAAAGATACTAAAATTGTAGAGCCTGCTTCGTTCAAATTTTTGAAAACAGTTTTTTGTCCTCGAATAACTGAAAATGACAAAATAGAAAGAAAAAAAAAATTTGAAGTTCATTTGGTTAACAGCTTTCTGGAAAAAGAAAAAAAGACCAAAAAAAAGCCTAATTTCAGATATTTCTATCTTCAGAGTTCTCGAAAACTGTTGGAAAAAATTAAACCAACCAAGCTCGTAGAGTCTCCATAATCAAAATTCTAATTTTATAAAACCTCTCACATTCATATAGTCTACATTGGTCCATGAACTAGATGTATAAAAAAAGAGGATGGTAATGATATGAAATCCTCTAATGTAAACCTTAGCTCTAGATGCTAAGCGAAGATTTGACACTGGCTGATTGGGATTGGGAGGTAGATCATTGATCTCCTGAAAAAAAATCAAGAAAAGGAGAGTTTCAGCACTGAACCCATGAAATATGGTACACAAAGCATGAACACCAAGAGCGGATTTACACTGATGTTAGGAGGTCTCTCTCCTCTTTGGACCATAGCAATGATCTGCAAAATAATTCCAAAAAAAAAAAAAAAAATGGAAATGCTTTATGCTTCATCGGGAAGGTAAAAAAAAAAATAATATTAAATAACCAAAATAGTAATTATGCATAAAGTTTGATAATATTTCTCTAGATCACAACTCATCCACTAGGAAGAAAATTGATTTAACTCTCAGTGACCAATTCTATCCCCGCAGTTATGTGAACTCAAATTCTAGGTGAAATCATGATGTTTTATGTTCTCACTTATTTCCTACTGATACCCAAATACCAGGCCCAAGCAGACTAAGGAGCCAGAATTTCTTTTTTGCATAATTTATTTATCCATTGAGAATGGCGGGGAGAGCAGGTAAGAGTAGGGAAGAAATTTATCATAGGATTGGGGCACATTTAAAATATTAATACTTAGAAAAAGATAAAGGAGAAGAGGCCCTTAGGTTATGTGTTGCCTCACCACTGTCTGTGAAGTTGTGGCCCGAATTTTGTTTCAGCTCAGTTCGCATTGCGACCCAATTTTTTTGTGCCATTTTTTCTCTTGCAGGTTGTAGACCTAGCTTTAGTACTCTATTGTAGCCCAGTGTATAAGGGCGTTTAGGGTTTGGGGTTGGTGATGAGAGAACACTAAAAGCCGTTTTAGAGAGTGAGAGAGAGAGATCTAGTGTTTAGACCTAGTTTTAGGACTCTCTTGTAGCCCAGTATATAAGGGCGTTTAGGGTTTGGGGGGTGTGATGAGAGAACACTAAAAGCCGTTTTAGAGAGAGAGAGATCTAGGGTTTGGGCTCCTATTTTTCACATAGTGAAATCTTTTGTTAGATCTTCACCATGGACGTAGATTTTACGCCAAACCACATAAAACTTTATGCTCTCTGTGTGGTGGATATGTATTTTTTTGTCAGTTTCTTGATTTGTTCTTGGTTCGCAGTGCTTGTCGTAACAGTATGCATTGACCATAGATCACATATGAATAATTAATCTAAGAAGCTTTTAAATGCTTTCAAAAGGCATTTAAATTTTAGAATAGTAATTATAGATGAATCTGACCGCATTATCTCCAGTTTCAAACAGAGTTGACAGCCTCTTCCCATGGAAATAATCAAAGGGCACACGATAAGATGAATTGCTTTCACAATTAAATCAACCATCATCTTTTAAAAACATTAATGAACAATAGATATGTCAAGGAAAAGAAAAACCTCCATATATGATTTTGGATGAGGTGCAACAGAGGGTTCAACCGATGCAGGCGGTGGTGAAGATCTCACTGTGTAGAAAATTTCAATCATATGACATTGATTTAAAGCAACAGTAAAATTGAAAATAGAGAAACAGCACATGATCACTGAACAAAAACCTGAGTGCAGGTCAAGTTCCACCTTCCCATTAGCATTTGATTGCTGGAAATATTTTGAAACAAGTAAGAAACTCGATTGGAAAACTTTACAGATCAAAGAACGTGAATCCAAATTCTCTTTATAGATTATGAAGCACTCTGAATTTATGCCTACATTCAGCTCACCCTTGAATTGGTGATTGAGACTCTATGATCTTCTTGTTCAACATGAGGGACTCTTCCAGAGGTAGTACTGTGTCCTGAAAATTACATTGAAATTATGGTTTGTTGAAAGATTACCAATTATAGGTGAGACATCTTATGCAGAAATCTGTATAAAACATTCGCATTCAAAATTCACAATAAGAAAGAATAACCATTTCGATTTCTGACAAAACATGCATACAAGAGTTTCGTGTGATTCCCGCCATCGTTATTAATCAGTTCTTGTGGCTTAAAGACTTCAAATTTTAAGAGTTCCTCGGAAGGTATAGGCAATAGCCAAATAAATTTTCTCAGCACAGTGTAAGTCCTCTAAGCACCTAAGCAATGATTTATTACTATGGTTTTAATTGTGCTATCAGTTGCATCAATGGTTGCAGTAACAGTGTAATTGTCTCGGGAGTGACGGTTACTGCATTTTAATGGGAAGCAGTCAATATATATATATATATATATATTTGGGTTATCAAACCCAAAAACTTACTGATGCGCCAGCTTCAATTCAAATGCACTATCTTTTTTCTTTTTCAATGCTATTAATCATTCTTAGAGAATTTGATGACAGCTACAGAGACATGATCTATTACTCCTATTGAATTTAAATCCATTTCTAACTTGAGGATAAGAAAATTATTTCCTATTATTTTTTTCACTATCTCCAAGACTAAGATAATAACCAAACTTGAGAAACCATAAGTAAAACTAAATATAATCAAATATTGGTAAATGATGCATATAATATTGAGTCCTTATCGAAGTCTTGAGAGAACCTTCATTCTAAACTCACATCTTTGTTGAAGGAGATTGAAGTATTGTTATAAAAGTAATTTGGTAAATTTGGCGTACTCAATTTGAGAGCCTAACTATCATTATATAGAAGAGGAAAATTACAAATATGAAAAGAGAATAAAAATCAAATCAGAATAAAAATCAAATCCCTAAACAAAAGCCTAAATATTAGCCTATAATGAAGACCCAATAAATCTGCCACAATCATCGAGTCAACTTATAGATATGATTTCCAACACTCCCCCTCAAGCTATAGGTAGGAAAGATATCAACCAAGCTCAGCTTGACTATATCAAGATGTGAAACAACAGTATCCTTTCCACAATAAGATTGCAATGCTACTAAACACACCGGCAACCCAACTAAGGCAATAAATACTGTTGGAGATATGGAAAAGGCAAACACCATGCTACCGAACACACTAGCAACCCAACAAGGCAAAGAACGATGCTACCAAACACACCGGCAGCCTAAACAAGGCACAAACAACACCGAGAGACCCTTAGCACATGTCAAATGCTAAGGGAATACCCCCAAAAAAAGGGGTCTTAACCTGGGAGGAGAGCCTCCCTACACCGGAGCGATCCATCCAAGAGATGAAAAAGATCTGAAACAAAGCTAGAAATACCGGAACAACACCAGGAAAAAGGCCGTGCAATATTCTCTTGGGCAAAACAGAGAGCTCCAACAAAACTGAGTCCTTAAACAACCCAAAACAAAGAGCTCCAACAAAATCAAATGACGAAAGAGAAATATGAAAAATGAAGGGGATAATGATGGACTACCGTCGGAGATGAGGCTTACCAAAAAGTAATTTGCTAAAATTGGCGTACTTAATTTGAGAACCACTATCATTATATATAAGAGGAAAATTACAAATATGGAAAGAGAATAAAAATCAAATTGATAAGTGCTCATATGTGACGCATTTTAGCACCTAAACTAGGGTATTTTAGTTCATTCATTTATCTTACTTTCATGTTTTAGATACTTATTTGTGTTTTTGCATATTTCAGGTTAATAAAGTTCAAACAGGCTAAAAAGAGCCATTTAGCTCAATTTTGGAGCTAAGGAACAAAGTTGGAAAGAAGCCAAGAAAAATGCACCAGAGGAACTTCGATCGATCGAAGGGAAGTCACAATTGATCGAAGAGGTCTACAATCGATCAAAATGAGGCGGTGCCAGCTCAGCCAATTGAATAAAGCCTGGAAGATATTTTCGAGCCACGTCAGCTTTGATCGATCGAAGCTAAGTGTTTGATCGATCGAACATATTCGATCGATGTGAGCTATCTAATTCCGGAGCACGCCGATTTCTACCTAACTTGTGTAGCTGCGAATTTCCTCCGATCATAGGCTGTAATTCTGACTTGGTCCTTACTCAAAGGAGTATGTAATTGATTTATTGAACATTATTATATCATACCATCATAGATAGATATTACCAATTATAGAAAAATATTTTCCTCTCTCTAGACCTAGGATTTTGGAAAAAAAGCAAGGATGAAGATGATGATGCCAACCTTCAAGCTAGCCCTTGAGGGTTCCATGACCACTACAATGAGTGGCTAAATCCTTCTCTTAGGGCTAGAGATAGCCCCTAGGCTTGCTTCTCAAACCTAGCTTTTGTGTATTTTTAGGGATTTTAATTATAATAGATGTTTTGACCATGAATTAATATAGATCTTATGATTTCTACTTGATTTGTATGGATTAATGCTTTCAATTGATCATTTAGCTCTAGTCATATGTCTATGTATGCTAGAATTGATGTTCATATTTTTGTCTCAAGATTTAATGATATTGATGCATGTCTATGTGTGTTGATGATGTTAATCTAGTGATAGTCAAGGCATGGTGCTTAATGGAACACTCTTATGATTTATTTGATGGTTCATACTTGTTTCTTAATGGATTGTATCACATCTCTAGTTTAATTAGTTTAATTTCATGTCTCTAGCGTAGTTGTAGTGTAATTGCTTTAATTTCTTAGGTAGGTGAACAATCCATTCTTGTTTCTTGATGTTCCATACTTATGAATGCAAAGAGTGCATGTCTCTAGATATTTGTGTGTGCATTAATTGTGGTTTAATTGAATGGATATTGATCTCATTTGATAGGTTGTGCTATTCATTAAAATTGGCTAGACAATCTATACTTATTGCAATCCATGCTTAGTTTCAATTATTGTCACACACACATAAGTTACAATTTAAATTTTCCCATTAACGTACAATTGCTAGTGTTTGATGAAGTGAAGCTTAGTGGTGACTCTAAGCCTCAAGACCTCTCTCCTATATCTTTTCCCTACTTTCTAGATTACTTTTTACTTGCATTAATTTTAATTGCATTGTAGTTTAATTAACCAATCACCAACCAACTTTGATCACTCGACCTACAAATCCGACATTAATTTCCAAGCACAAATACACCTCATTTCCCTTAAGACGATCCCTACTCACTCTAGCTATATTTTTAGTTGGAAGTGGTAGTGGCATTTTCTAAATTTAAACTTGGCCACACTACACACTTTTGCATGCAATTTGATGCATTGGGTCTTCAACACACACCACAAATCAGAATAAAACTCAAATCCCTAAATAAAAGCCTAAACATTAGCCTATAATGAAGACCCAATAAATCTGCCACAATCATCGAGTCAACTTATAGATATGATTTCCAACAGTTATAGAAGCTTCAACTTGATCTTGGCATCATGTGCACTACATCAATGAAATGTAGTAGACTTTGAGTGCTTACTCAGGTCTTCAAATGAAGAGGTGGCTTACTTAGCAATTGGGACAGGTGAGGGTCTGTTCTATAGGAAGCCCTGTGACAAGGTGGGGTTTTTTTTTTTCCCAATAGGTAAAATACCCTCAACCTCCCCTTTGGAAGGTGAAGGACATACCACTCAAGCCAAGACTTTGGTTGTACAAGCTGGTCTTTTTTTAGATCTCCACTTTTCTTACTTCCCTTTGAATAATACCTCATTCTTCACTTATTTATTCAACCAAATTGTTGTTGGTTATAAAAAAAGTAATATGATATGGAATCCTATATCTGAAAAAGAGATGCAAATCATGTAATTAGCAGACTTCTTCTATCTAGACATTTGATCAAAAACACCGTTATTGTTAGCCCCGAGATTGATTGGGTGATTTTGACTATAACAACCTATTCATGTGAAGGAATTGACAATCTACTTGAGTATTGATGTTCACATATTTATCATATAGAGTCAAGTATTCAAAGGCTCATGTGGACCTTTGATCATGATGACAATAGAGCATGAAGGTTCAACAACATGGGATGTATCGCTGGGTGTGCGCTAGGACTTGATTGTAAAGTAGTACATGTTGCACGTGCATTGAAAGCTCAAGCCTAGGACACTATAATTGGATTAGGGCCAAAATGATTCATACATGCATATCACACATGGACCCTATAATGACTTGACCCTAGGACTTAGATGAAATATATTTTAAGGGCAAAATAGTCATTTGACTTTGAGAAAGTCACTATGTGCCTTGACAAGCTTATAATTAGAGAATACAAGTGACAAAGACATCAATGAGATGTCTCTATGGCCTCAGGAACCTTTAATTGCAAAATCCTAAAAGGACAGACATCTATGAATATAGATAGACATCTAGGCCGCAGTGTTTTAGCCAAGAACAGAGTTGGTATTTTAGGAAAAGGGTACGATGTCTATAATCCCATGACAGACGTCTATGAGCAAATAGCTATATCCTAATACCTTTTCTGAAAATTACTTGACAGACATTTCACAGACGTCTATGCCTCTGTGATTTTAGAATTGACCGAGAGAGAGACAATTTCCAGGACATACGTCTATTGATAATAGACAGATGTCTATGAACTAGTTATGCAAATCCAAACCCTAACCGGAATGACCCACACACGTGTATAGTTTTCAGGACAGACGTTTATATCTCTGTGTTTACAGAATAGACCGAGAATCCCAAGAGTGTAAAACAATCATATTTCTTAATGAATTATAAATAGATTATCTCTTCTCTTTTGGGGGAAATCCAAGCATTGAGAAACATTTGAAATATTTTGAAAAACTTAGCTCATTCATTCTCATTCTTTGAAAGCTAGAGAAAGCCAATGATCTCTGTTAGCTCCTTCATATTCTATAGAGAGATCATTGCTAAAGTTGTGATATACATTTGAATATCTTTCACATCTATCCATATTCATCTAGAGTTGAGTTTTCATCACTTTCTACTTGCTACATTTATTACTCTAGAAAGAGAGCTTTGATTGTATACATTCATCATTTGGAGAGCATATTTCTTGTACTCAAACTTGTATATCTTTGAGATTGTTGTAAAAGGGTTGGTGAACCCTGAAGTCTAGGTGAAGTGCTCAATTATAAAAGGAAAGGCAAGCTTGTAAAGTTTTGAAAGGATTTTTCTCTTCAACCGTGAAGGAGAGCTTTATAGTGGATGTTTGGAAATCTCGAGAGAGGTGCTCTTGAGTCACGGACATAGGCAAGAGGGGTTGAACCACAAAAAATCACTTGTCCTTGAGTTTGCGTTCCTCTATCCCTATTTCTTTACATTTGGTGGTTGTTCATATTATTGCTATATCTATTTCCACACCAAGTGTTTGAAAAAAAGACAAAAACTACTATATCTAGCCAGAAGACTCGACTCGATTCAAACCAACACTTCCCCCCCCCCCCCGGCTTCGAATCATCGTTTGGGCAACAGTTATTTTGATACCTATAAGTATAAGTTTAAAATACAAATCTAGTTTCTAAGCTTTTACATAGGTGAATAAAAGTCTATCGTCAAGCATTGGTTCCCATCAATCAAGGGGGCTCAGAGGGATGGACAAGGGAAATACATTACCACTAAGTTTTCACATTTGCAGTCTGCAATTGTCCTAACTTCTCTCAAGGATAATGGTTGGGGGAAAATAAAATGAGAAAGAGGCATCAACGTGTTTTTCAAGTACTTTTCAAATTCACATGCCATAATGGATGATAACAGTTTGTAATATCTATTATAACACTGCAAGGACAACAATGGGCCAATGGCCAATATAGCTGTGAATCTCTCATCAATTAGTAACGATAACAGACCCAACAATAGCATTACATAACAAAGTTATTTATAGATTGTTAAAATCATGTTTGACGGAATTCCTATGCTCTTACCAAGGCACCAATACATCAGGCCAAATTATGCATCATATATAACACGTCATCTATAACGCAAATGGGGTCATTCAAGTCACCTTTAACACATTTGTTAGATCCTTGCTTTCTTGGCTACTAATAAGCCCAAAATGAATACAGGTACCAGCTTGATGAATTGGGTAGTTTGCAAGGGATGTTGAGTGATCATGGCTAGGCACCAAGAGAAGTGTTGTGGATTGATCTACTCCCTTCCATTCCCCTTCAACTCCAACACTCCCCCCCAAATGGGTCTCTTGGGGTCTGGCAAGGGTAAAGAGTTGAGGCAACCAGTTGAAAAACGTAACAGGTCACTGTAGCAAGGTGGTACCCTTAACGCAAATAGTCATTTGACCTCTACTTCCTTGGCCGCTGGTAAGCCCAAAATGAATAAGGGTACCAAATTGTGATAAGGACCCCATCTATGAGCTCGCCTTCTGATTACGTTCTTTAACTAGTGGCCTCAATTCTTTCCCCTTGCTAGGCCCCAAGACACTGGGGAAGGGTTGATCCGAGCAAAACTACCGAAGGATTAAGGTCAAGATCACTCAACACCCCATGCAAACTATGCACGTAATCCGAAGGACTATCCAGCCCCACTCCATAGGACATCGACCAGGGGGCAGCAAAGGTAACTACAACGCCTTCACCCACGTACGAGTAGCGTCGCGGAACACTCACCTTCTGCCAAGACCAAACTGCAGTCTTGACCCTTTTTGAAACACCTCCAATAAATTCTGCACTCCACTTACGACCCAACAGACAGTGTTATTAAGGACGCGCCTAAGCTCCAGGCTCATACAAGCGCAACACTTGTGCCTATTGTGTGCCCAAGCGCGCCTCTGACAACACTTGCACCTTTAATATGGAATATGAATGCTTTAATAGTAATTTAATTTTTCAATTGTGTGCATCGCTTTAAGCTTAGGCCCCGAAGGACTTCTAGCGCCCTAGTGCACCTTGGGCCTTTGGTAACACTAACAACAAAGACGTAGGTTGTTGATGAGAAACCATTGGAACACGGAAGAGAGTGAATGAAGGCCTCGAGTGTTGCATGGCAAACCTTGGGTTGTTTTTTCGAGGTACAAAAATTTAGATTCTTGGGGATTGGAAAAGCTCAAACTTGAACAAAATGACTCGAAAACTGATTAAGCACATCCTACCATTAACTCCCTATCCCAGTAACACGGGCTTACCTTTACGTAAATGAGATAGGATATGAAAGCAGTATGCCCAGCTACCAACCCCCCGTGATTATCATTCAGAAACGAGAGAAAGCAACCATAAACAAATCCCCATTACTACAAGTGGCCAAGAGAAAACCCCAAAGTGAACCTTGGTTATACCCATGTTGACGGGCCACATAGGGAGGATTATAAATCTTGCCTAAAACCACACACAAGCTCACATAAGCCAAAAGATAGCCAATCGAGGAAATTAATAAGTACGTAAGGGCTAATATCCGAACATAAGTAATCAAAATGAACCTCCAGATCATGTAAAGGACAATAATTAGGAAGAGGAGCCGGCGGGGTAAGGCCGCAACCGAAAATTGCCTTCTCAGTATATGCAAAGTGCAAGTTCTTTCTAGTTAGGAGTTTATGCCACCGGGAAGCGCCAATACTTGGCTGAGGCGATTAGGGTTTCATAGGATTTCATTGGATTTTTTTTTTTTTTTTTTTTTTCCGTACAGATGGAGGAGGGGCAACCCTCCTCTCCGGCGGGTGGTGGTCATCCTGTAACCCACAACCCCCAATGATCAGATGTCAATGGAGGAGTCAGTTCAATTTGAGAGTTAGGATATGCCTGCTCACAAGCCTCATTCTTCAAACCTCTCTCTAATCTAGCATAGATTCTTTTAGTACTAAATCTCTTATTGCACCATGTGTAAACCCCATTAGTCATTGGGATATCAGATAAGCACAATGTATCAATAGTATTGTTAAATTCTTGAAATACCCTAGCAGAGTGATGCTTGCCACCCAATTTCTCAGAATTTAACCTTACTATATTCCAATTCCCAAGTAAAATCCATGGACCATTGACATGCTGAGCACTGTCCACAAGATATATCCTCTCTGGATGAGGAGGAAAGAAGGATGAATTTAGAGACTGCTAACTCAAATGAGGCTGTGTTGTTAGCTCAGAAATCTAGAATTTGATGGACAAAGGATCAAGACAGATGTTCTAAAGTATTTTTTCCAAAAAATTAAACAACATAGATCAAACAATAATATCACAGTGTTACATGATGAGGGTGAGGTGATTACAGATACTACGAGAATCAAAGAAAAGTTTGTGGAGTACTATAAGTTTGCTTATGCAAATGTTCATCCTGTGCAGTGCAGTCCTGAAGTTAAATTTATCAGAAACACTTTAAGTACAGAGGAAGTTGAGAGTTTAGAAGCTTCTATATCCAGAGAGGATATATCTTGTGGATAGTGCTCAGCATGTCAATGGTCCATGGATTTTACTTGGGGATTGGAATATAGTAAGGTTAAATTCTAAGAAATTGGGTGGCAAGCATCACTCTGCTAGGGTGTTTCAAGAATTTAACAATACTATTGATACATTGTGCTTATCTGATATCCCAATGACTAATGGGGTTTCCGCATAGTGCAATAAGAGATTTAGTACTAAAAGAATCTATGCTAGATTAGACAGAGGTTTGAAGAATAAGGCTTGGGAGCAGGCATATCCTAACTCTCAAATTGAACTGACTCCTCCATTGACATCTGATCACTGGGGGTTGTGGGTTACGGGATGACCACCACCCGCTGGAGAGGAGGGTTGCCCCTCCTCCATCTATACGTTAATAAAATAAAAAAATAAAAAAATAAAAATAAAGAAAAACCGCCCAATGAAACCCTACGAAACCCTAATCGCCTCAAACAGAAAGAAAATAGAGTGATAGACATATGGAAGGAGAGGGAGGAAAAAGAGAATAAATATAATAATGGTAAGTTTATTATTTTTTGGAAGGTTATAATAAGGGTAAGTTGTTGTGCCACAAAACGTTGTAGTTTTGAGGCACAAGACAAGACCACAGGACCTCCTCAACAGCAAGGGATCCAAATCCATTAGAAAAATAAACACTACCTAGGTTCTAGGTGCAATTTTCCAGTTTATAATGCATGTAACACATGCATGCATGAACCTAAATGGTGATAGATGATAACATGTGTGATTCTTACCTTTTTAGGCTTGAGAAAATGACATCTTTAACCTTTGTAACTGCATAATGACTTTTTTGCCTACTTAATGTAGCTTTTTTCAACAAATATATTCTTTACACTCAGTTTCAGCTATCTCCTTATTTCTAATTCACTCACTAAAAATATAATCTTTACAATTCATAGAGTGAGTTTTGTTCTACGAAATTTGCCAACACATTGCTAGAATCCTAATAATCCTAGCACAATTCAAATAACGCAATTTGTTGCTCGAGGAGATAAGATTGGTAGCCAAAAGCTGCCATATGGAGCAGCCCATCGTACATCCTATCCTATCCGAGTGACTAGCAGTCTAACACCTTAAAGAAACTATGTAGAAGATAATAAATAAATAAAAAGAGGGTTTCCTCATGAGGTATCGCTAGTGACAAGATACCTTTGGCGGCGGTGGCAGCAATGCCTTTTCCTCGATTTTACTTTCTTTGCCCATTTTTTTGTTGAATAAATGAGTTTCATGTCTAGACTGACTAGAGGATATGCATAAGATCATATATTTCTCTCATTGGATACCTGACACCGTTTAAGCAACCCATTATTTTGATCAGACTTGCAATCATTTAGCTTTGCAACCAAGGAGACCTTCTCCTATTCTTCTAGTTTCTTCAAAGAATTACCTTTTGTTCGTTAATCATTATCTCCCATTGAGCAATTGCATTGTTTTGTCCAATTCTCACAAAATATCATGTTTTGATGACATTTGTGCTACATTTGCGCTAAATATCATGTCTTATTATAACCTACAACCTATTGCATGCCTTTTGACGTCTTTTTTTCTGTACATATCCTATCATCTTGTCTTTCTGACATTATTGATATGTATCATGTTGCAAAGCATAAAAGGAAGTGAAGAGATAAATAAAACAAGTAAAACACACATATATTATGTGGTTCAACCACTATGACCTACATCAATGGCACAAAGAGCCCAAAGGGCTTCATCACTATTATAACACTCTCTCAAATCATATACAATACAATAGTGGAGGCTCCTTTATATAGAAGAAGAAATTATGAGAATGGAAAGAATTAGAAAATAGGAAACAAGGAAGATTTTTCTCCACTATTCCTCTAGTAACGCCAAATCTTCAATAAAATGAAACAACATCAATTACTGAAAGATTTTCCTCCACTTATTTCTCAATTAAATCTTCAATACTCCCCCTCAAGTTGGAGCATGAATGCCCAACTTGCCATAGAGATGACGAGTAACAACAAGTGTGAATGATGAAGAGAGAAGAGAGAAGACAAAGAACAATGCTACCAAACACACCGACAGTCGAACAAGTCAACAAAAAACTGTCGAAGACAAGGCAAAGGCGAGGACAATGCTACCGAACACACCGGCAGCCCAAACAAGTTGATAAAAACTGCCAAAGACACGTCAAAGGCGAAGAACATTACTGCTGAACAAACCGGCAACCCAAACAAGTCACAAATAGCACCGAGAAACCCTTAGGAACATTTTAGATGTTAAGGGAATACCCCAAAATAGGGGTCCGAACCTAGGAAGAGAAATTAGGCTCTGATACCATATTGCAAAGCATAAAACGGAAGCGAAGAGATAAATAAAACAAGTAGAACACGCATATATTACATAGTTCAGCCACTATGGCCTACATCCACGACACAAAGAGCCCAAAGGACTACATCACTATTATAATACTCTCTCAAATCATATACAGTACAATGGTGGAGGCTCCTTTATATAGGAGAAGAAATTATGAGAATGGAAAGAATTAGAAAATAGGAAACAAGGAGGATTTTTCTCCACTATTCCTCTAGTAACACCAAATCTTCAATATATCACTACTCTGTTTTGGTTGCTCAATTATTTAACTCATGCAGAATTATTTATGTATTCTTCACTTCACCTCGTCCTCTCTCACAACGCGACATTTGTGTTTAACTGGTTTGATTCTCGAACCCTTCATTTTGTGGGTATCTTGTTGCATAAACTATCCTAAGTTACCATTCTCCTTATCTCATTAAATATATGTATATAAACATATGGATGCAATTCTTGTAGTAGTTACAAATGTCATGTCATGAGAGAGGACAAACTACGCCCAAATCTCAAAGATGAAAACAAGGCCTCTAGCGAATTCTGGCTACGGGTAAACCTCGGAGATGAAATATTGGACAATGCTCTTAGGTCAAGAGAGGAAGACCTCGGAGACAAGATCCATCCCTCTCATGGGACTGATTAGCGCCGAATATTGCATATTCAAGTGCCCGTAATTGCATAGCTTAGTCCATTCTCATATTAATAATGTTTACTTTATAGGTGTTTTTGTGTTTTTGTCCATTTTCAGGATTTCTCCACAAAACTAAAAAAAATTAAGGATTTATGGGCTTTTGAAGAACAAATCATTTGGGGCTTACTTGACAAAGTCTTACAAAGAAAGATGGCCCAATATCTCATGGACACATTCAACATTGCAATCAGGAAGAAGGTTGAATCCATTGGCCCAAGTTCAATGTCAAGCATATTTTGGCCCATGAAGAAGCATGGAGTAATTCTAGCACCTGAAAGGCAGCCCTGCGCACTTGTTTTGTAATTGCCATAACTCTCAGCTCCGAACTCCAAATGACGAACCGTTTGATTCTGTGGAAAGATAACTTAGAGCCTTATGTTTTGTATGTTTTAATGGAAGTCTAATTCCCAAGTTTCAGAGGTCAAAAATAGAGAGCAAGAAGACACCAACATGCTGCCAGCCCGAATTCAGCATTGCACACCTACGGTAAAAAGGGCATAACTCTTTGGTTAAAAATCCAATTGATGCAAAGTTTGATTATGTGGAAAACTAATTCATAACCCTAGATACTTCATGTTTTAATGGAAGTCAAATTCGCACATTTGAGGGGTCAAAAATTAGAGTCCAATCATCTCATCTCAGCCACTTCATCTAGAAGATGTAGCAGCCCATGTGAAAGAAGTGTGAAAGGAAGAAGTTGGCAGCCAAAATGGAAGACTAATAATAGGCAAAGGAGATGAGAAAAGTGTGCTGGCAGCAAATGAAGATACAAGAAAAGGCTGGAAAGGAAAAGTCTAGAAGAAACTTGAAGAAACTGGAAGGTGCCAATGATTGACCAGTCAAAAATGGTGGAAAATGTTGGAGCCTTATTGTTGAAGTGAAAGCTTATGGACTAAGAAAAGATGCATATGGAAGGCTACTAAAGGAGGTGGAAGAAGCCTATAAATATAGGTGTAAAGGAGGAGAAAAGAATAGAAGGGGGGAGTGCAGAGGAAGAGAGCTCTGGATGGAGCTTGAGACAGAAAGCTACAAAGAGTTTGTTTTATTGTTTTGTTTTTCTTTTAGTATGTATAATTAGTTTTTATCTAAGGTTGAGGAGAAACTCCATTAATGCAATAATTTCTAGTGTTTTTATTTATTCAATTCACACTCTAATGATTTTAATGTCTATAATTCTTGCTTCAAATGATTATTGAATTTTATTGCTTTTACCATTAATATCATGTATTTTTGGTAGTTAGATAATCTCTATGTTCAATTGATCAATGCTTGGTTTATAAATTTTGAAAGTAAAATCATTTGATATTATGTTTTCCATTGAAATTGGATACATATGATGCTTAGAATTATTTCTTTGATCCTATGTCTTTCATGTTTTGGATACATATTATTCTTAAGATTTACTCATTCAAGCAAAGAAGAATTTACCTTTGATAAAATATTTTAATTAAGTTTTATTGCTAAATCTTGAGAGAGCAATAGATTGATTTCTAGATTGCTACTCTAAATTTGGGAATTAATGAATGATACTTTGAAATTGTGAATTTAATGGTAGTGGAATCCGACACCTTAGATATTTTTCAATCTCTTTATTTTGATTTGATTATTGCATTCCTAGTACTACAAATCCATTCTTCAAATCAAATTGGTTAAATAGGTTAGATTTAAATTAGTTTTGATTCACATTAGTTCTTCTACAAAGCATTCCCTTGGGTTCTACCTCACACTTGCATTTTCTACACTACAATAGATTCGTGGCGCTTGTGAGTTACATTTTATTTTAAACATCAGGGACCCTGGGAGTTCTGGCTTGGTGGCAATGGTCTGAGGATTCGCTGGAGGAATCAACATTGCCCTCCAGCCTGTCACAGAGGAAGAAGAGGAGTATCTCTCAAAAAGGAAGGAACAAAGACCCAACCCCTCTATGAGAATAGAGGACCCTAATTTAATGAGTCAATCACAATAATTGCAGGCCTCTTTTCAATCTGACAGGCTAACCTTGAGCCACAAGAATGTCCTACCTAATCTCCCTAGACCTCCCTAATCAGCCCGTTTCACTTCTCCATTTAGCCAGTGGTTTTATTCATTGCATGGAGGTCTTTGCCTGTTGTCAAAAGTACCATATAAGGATGTTTGGTGCTCCATTGAGGAGAATTCAACAGCACATAAAACAGGGCCCTTCTAGCCTCAACGAGAGATCACACAGAATAGCTACTGGCTGCCTTCTTTACTCCTCTTCGTGGTCCCTCTGTGACAGCTCAGGTTTCCACCAGTCCAATACACTTACGGTGGGCCTATTGTGCAAGTGTGACTCCTCATCATAGTGAACATCATACAAACACTTATTTAACAAGTATATTAATGTACATTTAAATATGTTAATGGAGTTACAGACTCTATTGTCTAGCAAGGAAAAAGAGAAACATGAAAGATAAATGGTTGCCTTGATGTTAATTATGCTGGTAAATTACATGCAAATCACTAGCATAAATATCAACTACTAAATACATGTCCCTGCAGCAAGAAATAAGGAGCAGTGCTATTGTCCAAAGTACATAAGTAAATTACATAGAGCATATGGTTGACACAGATATATAAGGATGTGCTACACCAATAAATGCATTTGTGCTATGGCAACTATCTTAACTTCAGGCCAAAAATATTATATTCTAGACAAGAACTAAGTATCACACATACATACAGGAAGTGAAAAAATGAACGGGCTTGGCATGTTCACCAGAGGACTCAATTATACCAAGCTTTGTAATGTTGAAGAAGGAACTTGGTAAAAATTGAAAACGGTTCTAAAGACTACATGGAAAGTAGGAAACTAAAGCAACACTAACTTCAAAATGAATCCTAAGCTGACATAACCAAAAAGATTTCTAGACACAAATGACACCGTCTCCCAACCCACACCCACCCTTCCAAGAAAGCTAATGAGAAACAAAAAGGAAAGGAAAAATTTGCTATTTATCCCCTTCAAAGCTTAAAGTTTGTAGTCAGTTAGAGCAACTATAGAAATGGCCTCAAGCTCAACTTGCATGTATAAAGTATTTCAGAAGTTGTTATCTAGTGTTAGAAAAGTAAATGAGTTTTAAACTAGTGCTAGCGAGCAGTAATGAAGTCGAGTGTAAGTTCATTTTATAGTGAGATATGTGTTGTGTGAGCACACACGTGGAGTTAATCCGCCTCTGGGCATAAAAAGGTTTAAACATTATGGATTTTCTTCCCTCCAAACAAATGTTTGCAGGATGTCCAAGTGTGACCTTACACAAGGCATTACAATATGAAGCATTATAGAGATAGGCAATAGGCTATAATCAAGGCAATAAGGCTATAACTAGACAACCTACAAGTTTGCAGACAACAGTAATAAATGAAACCACTTTTTAGAAGGAACTATTATAACCAGAGTATTCATCTACTACCTTCCAACTTTCTCATGGTTTTACTCATCAGCTTCATTTCTTGTACTTGCGCATCTAACAGATTCATAAGTTCCTCAAAGTATCTCTTTTCTGTGAAAAAAAAAAAAAAAACGTCATCAATCATGAAGGTTATTAGTCCTTGCTAAAAAATCAAAATAAAATAGGAAAGAAACTAGAAAAATAAAGCTGAAGAATTTTGGTGGAAATGATAATAAAAGAATAGCTTAAGTCCACCAAACCCACGCTCAGTTTTTGACATTAACATTTCCTGGCTTGCTTGTGCCACATCAGCAGCTGCAGCTGCAGCAGCTTTTGCAGCAGCTGTTGCTTCTTCTTCCAAAGTTGGTGTTGCATTGGTTTTCTTTGTCAGGACATCTTCTTCCAATACAACCTTGCAAATCCAGGACTTCAACCTAGGAACAATAGCATTCTGACACCAGGAATATGCCATAGTGTGATTGCACATAAAATATCATACTAATTTGAAAAGAAAAACACTATGGTATGAAGCTACATTTAAAAACGAATTGTACCGATGTAATATACAATGTCAAAAACAGAACAAGATATTGAAGGTTAGACATTGACCTATCTAACTCTCGGCATTAAATGAAGTGATAGTAAATAAGTCCTCCGTCAATACCTTAAGAAGTATGGCTGTTCCTGGACCAGAAACAGCCAGTATTCCTACAGCATAAAAAGCATGTGACCAGTTGAATCTGGACTGGGTCAAGCTGCTAACTTTAGAAATGACACCACCAGGAGCCGCTGCTGCTGGCTGCGGATTTTGAGTTGGGGCTTGTGACTGAATATTTGATGATGACTTCAACCGCCCATCTATTGTCAATATGACAGCAGATAGGAATTGTCAATAACCAGTTACTCTAAAAGCTTAAACTGATGTAAATATTATCAATGTGAGGAACAACCAAACTATGGCCAAATCCAAAAGCCATTGAACCATTTACACCAACAGAAAATCCCATCTGACATAATATTTATTACCTTGATTTTGAGCAGCTGGCTGCACATTTGAAACAGCCGGGGTTGGATCCTGTAAGTAACATAAAATGTCAATCCCACAAACACACACACATGCCCACTAGAAAAGTCTGAACACGTCTATGATGATTCGACGGTGTGGGTTTATAACGAATGCGAAAAACCAAAAGAAAAACTTGCTTACAGGAACACGACGGAAAGCTTCATCAATCTCCTCCTTAGTGAGGCCTTTTCTCTCAAGGAAAGACCGTCTATAGATGATCGGTGATCCCCTTACTTTTGGGTGTGAAAGAAACTTTACAGCATTCTGCACTTGTTCTTCGCGTATTGGTTCTGAGTTCACAAACACAGATGTAGTCAAGTTGTCTTCCGTAGCCACTGCCTTAGCATCATGCTGCTCCTCAATTATTGGCTGTACAACTTCCGAAGCTGTAGTTAAGAAAGAGCATTAACAATCTGAAATAGTAGAGGTAGTGACTTATTCATAAAACTACTTCTTTTGTAGCTTAAATTGTCAACCATCTTCAACAATTCATTCACGACTAAGTAGCAATAAAAAAGAGCTGTAACAGAAGGAAAAATAAAAAATAAAAAGTAAAAAATTGAATTTGGTACGAATTATACGACAGGCGGACAAATGACAAGAAATCTTCTTTCCTGAATAGAAAATTTCCTAATTGAAAAGCATGGTGACTTGAAGATGGAAGTCATCAAATGGTAATGCCGGTAAAATATACAAAAAACATTACAAAATCATAAAAAGAGTATTAGAACATTCCAGAATATACACATCAAAGTAAAAAGCCAAGCAAATATATTGAAAGGGTAATAGCAGAAACGACAGCTTATATAACATCTGAAATAAGAAACAGAAATTGGTTGCATAACCACGTTTAGCTTCACTAACACGTTTTTGGATTAACTAAGGTCCATATAATATACTGGGAAGCCCATACAATCAGTTAGTGCATTAGTTGATTACTGGCTCCATGCAGGCCTCCATACTTCACACGGAGTATTGATTTACATATGACCAAGACTCCAAGAGTAAGGCGACTAAAAACCTTCCCTCGTAAGTTTGGAAGAAATTTAAAAATCCTTTTCTTCTCTGGCTAAGTGATTTGCACCATCATTTGGAGAGAAATGCATCAGTTTAAATACATAAATGGATCAGCTTTCAGCTAAGCTTTACCAATCTCAATCAATTTCTTGATAAAATTATATTTAATAATGAACCGATCAACTCCTAAAATTATTTTCAACAGCATTGCTGTCTCTATCAAAATCTAACTACCTCACTGCTCCTTTTAAAAACTACAGGAAAATGATGCAATTTGTGCAAAATTGTGGAATTTCAACAACAGTAAGCTGTATAAATACATCACTTTCACGGGAAAAATACCCAAATCATGAAATGATCAGCCCCAAACTATAAAGTAGAAACTCGTTTTTGCATATTCTATACCGCTTCAAATAAACTAAATAAAGGCAAATACTCCATTCCATTGCAGAGAAATCCAGCAAATTAGAATACTGGAGTTCACTTCGTTCACTATTTGGTAATAAGAGAACGGTTTGGCTCAGTTGATTCGAGTTTTTCAGTTTCTCCGAAAACCAACTTCGTGCTTTTACATTTTGCGTCTTTCCCAGAAACCAAACAGAGTATTAGAATCCAAATTTCAGTAAATGACGAGAGCTACCACGGAAGATAAAATTGGAACCCATGACACGAGAAAGGAAGAGAAAATTGACCTGGGTTTTGGGTATTTTCGTCCGTCTGGCTTGGAGGAGCAGCTGATTGAGTCGCCATAGTCAACCTCCTTGGATTGAATTTCCCAAAAAAATAAATAAATAAAAACGCAGAGAAAATGAAAGAAAATCAGTCTCTCGAAGTTCACAAAGAAACTGAATGTATGGTGGTATTATTAGCCATTGAAGAGCTTACCGATGCCGATGTCAGAGGTTGGGATTGTGAAACGAGCAAAGGGTAGAGGGCATTAAAGGTCCCGTGTTGGGTAGCTAAAGACGCCAAAATCGCTGCAGATTATGAGCTCAGTGGCAGTTCTATATCTAGATATATATAAAAGCCTATCCATCCATCCATGCATGGTGGTTCTTGAGAAATACTACCAACATTGTTTTGTCTCCATCAATCTAGAAGGATACAATTTTTTTAATTAAAAGATGAAAAGACTCAAACCTCTTCGCTTTTATGTTAATACTCTAGTAGTGAGGGTAACTTTGAACAGTAATATATTATTTTTTTTTATAAAATTAAAAAAATAAATAAATAATATTGATTAATAATATTTTTGTTAATTTAATAAACTTATTTTAGGGTTAATTTCAGTTACACCAGATTTTGTTTAATATCACCTTGAAATATCTTTTCGCTTTTATGTTAATACTCTAGTAGTGAGGGTAACTTTGAACAGTAATATATTATTTTTTTTTATAAAATTAAAAAAATAAATAAATAATATTGATTAATAATATTTTTGTTAATTTAATAAACTTATTTTAGGGTTAATTTCAGTTACACCAAATTTTGTTTAATATCACCTTGAAATATCTTTTGAAAATTATTATCACTCATATTGTAAATGTTTGTTCCGTTTTTTACTTACATCCCATTACTTATTGACCTCTGACAGTACTTAAAATTACTCAAGTACCCTTTGTCGTTGTCAAACCTAAAAATTTAGATTAAAAGACTAAACTATCCTAAAATACTTTGCAAATTTACAATTATATATCTATATATATATATAATATGAATATATATGGAAAAAACTATAATACAAAAATGCCCTCACTAAAATCTGCCACCTCATAAACATCATGAGTGATTATGTAATTTTCATCATGGGTAATTATGTAATTTTAAAAGCCAATCACTCCCTTCTCTTACGCGCATCTCTCTATATCTTCACATTGTCTGCAAATCTAAAAGAAACATGACGCCGCCATGCCCAGACCACGCCATCGATGGATACGACGAGAACTATGGCTAGAGGAGAGGTTGTGGAGATCAAACGAAGAGGCACAACATCACGAGAAGAGAAGAAGGTGAACTGTCACCATCGGGATCTGATACCGGAGGTCCAATTGTGCCGATGGCGTTGGAGAAGAGATTGTAGCCGTTTGAAATTGTTTCTCTATTGATGAAGAAATAGATTCAACGAAATTTTGCGAAATTGCGATCATTAAGGGATTTCATGCAAAAAAAATTGGGAAAAAAAAAAATAGTGAGTTGCAGGAGGGGTGGTGGAGTCAGCCGAGGAGAGCAAGCTAATTTTCGGTCCCCGGTGATGATCATCATCTTCCATAGTAGATAGAGAAAGAGAATCTGGGTGTGAACTACTTATATATTTATATTGTCGTTGATTGCAAGGTGGGGTGAGAATGCTTTGTATTTGGGTGTGTTTGTGTATTTATATGTGTATACAAACATACCAAAATACAAAGATGTGGGATAGAAGAATGATTTTAGTGGTGGCTTTGGAGTAGGGATGGTGGTGGCGGCGCCGCTGCTGGTTATAGGGTGGGGATGGTGGTGGCAAGATGGGGATGGTGGTGCTCCTAGTGGTGGTTGTTTATGATAGAGAAAGAGAGATTTTAGCTGCCGATGGTGGTGGCAGCGGAGCCGGTGTGAGGGGGTGGTAGTGGCTCCGTCAACTATGGTTATGATGGTGGGAATGGTTGTTGCAGATAAAACCTTGTCGGAATTGTGGCTGGTCTTCGTTGGAGTAATCAATGTTCTTAACCCGAGTAGTGAATTTATTCCATTTTATCGTAACAATTTGCTTGTTGCCGCTGTTGTCTGATTTGCAGTGCTCGCCGTCGTTGCTGGAAGGCCACCAAGCCTAGATATATTGTATATGCATATATTTTAGAGAGAAAAATTAATGGGCAATTTTGTCTTTTTAAGTTTGTTAATATTTTGGTTTAATATGAATTTAAAAAATAGGGTAAAATAGTCTTTTGACAGGTTTTTTTTTTTTTAACGGTTTTCGAAATATATTTCTAGGTGGTATTTGGTCAAATCTGAGGGGGTATCACTAAAATTAACTCCTTATTTTATTATTCACATTTTGAAATCATAGCAAAATAACCTTTTTAAATTTCTTTCTCAATATACATAACAAAATAATCATTTTTTAATAATTATTCATCATTTATTACGCAGTTAGTTCTTCAAATATTTCAAATAAAAAGGAAATCCTCTAGGGTGACAATTGTAATTTGCAATAATAGTAAAAGTTAATAATTTTTTACTTCTTATATTTATTTCATTTTTTGATGGTTTATATCCATTAGGGAGACCAAATCACATTAAGACTTACATTTAGAATATCAACATGAAAAGCTAGCATCAACCCTAAAGTTAGAGAAATAATAAATAAAAAAGTAAATTACACTCGCATTGGTTACACATTGTGGTCAAAAATAGGCCTAATATTATCGTGTGTGTGTGAGAGTTCAATCAATCTTTTTGTTATGATAAATTTGTCCTTCCCTTTTTTAAAACCCTTCTTAACTATTATCCACATTTCCTTAATGGATTTGCTCTTCCCATACCAACTCTTCCATGGCTCCAACCTTCTCCTACTAATTTATTTATTTATTATTTTATTATAATTATTATTATTATTATTTTTAACGGCCTTTCTATTTTTGTTTACCTAATTGTAACAAAACAGGAAGTTACACCCTACAGCTCAGATTTTATTTGTTGGACCAAGAGAAGGGGGGCTGAATTGGTCAAATTAAAATCCTTCTTCTTTACAACAAAGATCAAATATGGCAACAAATAAAATGAACACAAGATATACAAGAAAAACCCTTTCAATAGGAAAAAACCTTAGTTCTTGGTATCAGCCAGTGTAAGCTCCACTAGTTGTATGCAAGTAGTTACACACTCAGTTGTATCACACTCTGCACACACCCTTGTACAAGTTGAAACACTATCTTTCACAACCTCTACACACATACTAGCTCAATACAGTGCTCACAAAGCACTCCCCTTGTCCTAAGCACCCTAATTTGGGCCTGCAAGCTCTCACAACTCACCAAATACATATAGAAGTATGAATATCAACACTATTCATGCATACACAAAAGATAAGAGTGGTTTTGCAAGTCAAAACAACAATATGTAGCCTCTAGAACCCCTTCTGCTAAAACTAGGGTTTGAGGGGAAAATTTGCAAATTCGTGTCTCCAAAATTCCGAGATCTATCCCACAGCCTTATATCACCATTACAAACATGGTCAGATGATAAATAAGATAAGTATAGCATGTGAATCACAATACAACATCAATAAGGCCTTGACAACAGCTTCACAATGAAGAACTAGGATTTTGGTAGTTTAAAACCAAAGGTGACCAAAGTTCTGTCCAAAAACTAACTTCGGCAGCCTTGATTCATCAAAATAAACTTGATAGCATGTAGATCAAACATTGTATAGCAAGTTATAATCAATCTATATATGAATCACAAGGCTAAACTAAAAAACAGCTTAAATCACAGGTCTAGAAGATGAAATTCATTTGCAAGTATAACTCAAGAATAAGTGCTCAACAAATGTAAATAGCTCAAATATACCTGCCTCAGCCTTGACTTAGCACTATAGCTATAATACTCCTAATTTTTAAAGGATAGTTTTGGTATTATTTTTAATGTTTTAATTGCATTTTATTTATTTACTTGATTATTTGGCTATTTGATTACATGTTTAATTGAGTTTGTTAATTAAATGTTTTATTTGTTTAAATATTTTATTTACTTAAATGTTTTATTTGACTTGACTGATTAATTGAAAGTATGTGCTTGAATGTTATTTGAATTAGTTGATTCAATTGATGTGTTGTTTATTTGGTATTAATTGTAGATTAAATAATTAAATATTTATTTTATTTTAGTTTAGTTTATGGATATGGTTAGTAATAATGGGCCAACCAATTGGGTCCCATGGATTACTTGGATAGGAGGTTTAATTGGTATAGATAATTACCCATTGATAGTTTTATATGTGTGTGTGTGTGTAAGGAAAGTAATTTATTACTTCATATTATTGTAACTTAGTATTAATAATCTGATGTATATATTTTGTATATTTATATAATAAGAATATACATAGATTATATACATAACATATTTTTGGTTACATTTTTAATATGTTAATTGTATTATTTTCCCATGGATAGTTGAATATGTGTGTATATATATATATATATAAGGAAGATAATTTATTAATTAATATTATGGTAACATTGGTATTAATAAATAATCTGATGTATATATTTTATATATTTATATAATAAGGATATACATAGATTATATACGTAACATATTTTTAATAACCTTTTTAATATTTTAATTATATTATTTTCTTTTATTAAGTTGACTTAGTTAGGAAAAATGATTAGAGTTATTATTTAGCCTATAAATATATAACATAGGTTTGTAGAAGGGGACTAAAATATATACGTAATATAATTTTAGAGGAAAAAGGTAGAGAATTTAGAGAGAGAAAGAAGAAAGAAAAAGGAAGAGAAAGAGGAAGAAAAAGGCTAGGGTTTTAATCAAAATCCTTAAGGCAAGTTCTTTTCTTCTTTTCTCTTTTGATTCAGATTATATACATGTTAAATTAGTTCCAAGATTAATTAATTGAACCTATTTGCATGATTAAAAATGAAATTATAGTGTATATATATATGTAATGAGTTTTTGTATATGCTTGGTAATTTGGACAAATTGATGCATGATATGTATTATACAATGTTTAAATAATGTTTATGAATTGTGTTGGAATTATTGGGACATTCTGGGAGGTTAAATTAGAGATTTGAAGCTCTAACAATGGAGGTTCGTAGGAGGAAGTTTGCTGAAGAAGGAGAAAAACAGCGCAGGATTCGGCCGACCGATTCAGGGCTTTGGTCGACCGAAGTAGGGCTATTAGCCGAACGGTATGGGTCATCGGTTGACCGATAGAGCTGTATCAGCAGACCGGAATAGGATTTCGGTCTACCAATTCAGTATTGGAGTTTGGGTTTTGTTTGGGATTTTGCCTACTGTTCACAATACCTTATTAAATTTGTTTTAATGATTTTTAAATTATTAAATTAGATTTATGGAGAATTTTAAAAACATAATTTAAGTACACGTTACGTTTGAAATTTAATTAATTTAAAAGGTTAAATTAATTAAATATAGTTGAATTAAATTATTTTAATCAATTATTTCGTTTTAAATAAATCTGATCAGATTGTGGACGAGTACAATTATTTGAGATGCATGTTAATTTTTATGAGATAAATTCAATGCATGCTACTTAGAATTGTTATATTTTGCTCAATTAAATATAAATGAATATCTGTATGATTTATATCATGCTATATATGGATTTATTTGATGTAATATTATAACTATAGCATCATTTATGAATTGTATGCATTATATGCACCAGTATGGGATGGTGGCATATTAGGTACAGATTAACTAAAAACATTAAGTTCTACCTATTCATGTATAACGGAATGAATTAACTAAAATGTTAAATTCTATATATTTTCACGTCAGGTCAACTGAATTAGTTGGATGACATACCGGATATTATTTTATGTTTGGATAGGATGGAATATATATATATATATATATATATATATAGTTATATGCCATGATGTCTCAAGATCATGGTTAGGGTGTGTATATTGCCAGGGATGTGTAACTATATATAGCGTAGTTGTGTACCCTGGTAGGTCTAGGTACTCATACCCATTATATGTGCATTTTGCATGTTGCCTACTATTCAAGTTAAGACAACCCTATGGTTTAGTGAGGTTCCTTTAGTGTGTATCTATATATATATGGATTATGTAGTTATTATTGAATTGACTACGACGTATATGAGTTTTGAGTCTCTGTTTGGGATGTAGTAGATTAGAACTTATTTGTGGGCCTGAACCACCATTATTTTTTAGGTGTTCGTCAATTCCAAGCTTAGGGATTGTTCGTGCCGAGCAGAGACGATCTATTCACTCATCCGTCTTAGCATAGAATTTCCTTATTATTGTTTTAGTCAGATATTATTTTATTTCAGTTGGATTTTGGATTAGGGGTCCACATGATGGATTTCCAAGTTGTAATTTTTAATTAATTACTTGAATCAGAGGATGTTGTTATTGGAAGTTTATTATTGAATTAATTAATAACGATTTATTATTTACTATTTTTTCAGCTTTATTCTTTATTCTTTATTCTTAAATCTATTTTGTATTCTGTGTTCGTTTAAATAATTTAATTGTTTGATATTCCCTCAGGTTTGGGCTTGGGCATGATCAACCCGTGTCTCGGAGTTAAGGGGTATCACAATATCAATCTCAAGCCTAAAGTGAACCTTCAAACCAACCCTTGCACCAGCAAAACTTTACAGCAAATGGACTCCATGATGAACACAGTAACAATAATCAATTCAGTGACATTTCTGTAAAGATTTTAGGTTCTGATCATTATCAAGGACCTTAGAAATGTTGGTTCGTATGAAACTCTCGAGATAGGTTTCAAGAGGCTTATTTCTGCAGAATAACTATAACAGTATATATATACTCAAGCATACAATGCAAGTTCTACTATAAGAAGGATATACACATGGCACCTGTAGCCAATCATTGGTCAGAGAATATTCTGACATTCTTTATGTGAATAGACCACAATGCCCTTGACAACTCAACTATTTTGTCCTCTAGTATACCAGAAATTATAGTTCATTATATCAAGGCTGTAATAACATTCTCATTCAAGACTTGGTGATTAAGAAATGAAATGTAATGTATACACTCTCACTCTAGGACCACAGCAACGTGTTACACACCCGAGCTTTAAGTAAAAAGATCAAAATGCCCTTGTAACAGCTACTTGTCATTCTCAGCATCAAATTATTACTAAGACTGTATAATTCACAGTGCAGGCTAATTTACAATTGTTCAATGCAATGCAACTATCTAAAGAAATGTATAAATATATAATATAACTGTGAAATAATCATAGTACCTCTAAATACCCCTATAACCAATTTTCATATATTGAACCTCAATTAACACAGTGAATAGGCCTTAACAAGTTGAATAGCTGCAATATACTATCTTAAACTATGTGAAATTGTGTTATAAGATGGCAAAAGACTATACTACCCCTGAGAGATGTTATAAGCCACTATGCACAACAATGGTGATGATACAAGCCCTTGTTAGCTCTGAAACACTAAGTTTTGACATTAAAGAGGCAAACACGAATTGGTACTAAGACCAACAATCTCCCCCCTTTTGCCTTTAATGTCAAAAACCTCACTAATGAAATAAGAAATAAATAGTGAAGTTTCAGCAACAGAAGTATATGAATACCAAAATCACAGATAGATACATGTAAGCATCAAAACCTTATTCAACGACAAAAATTATCCTTATTTCAGTCATTTTCTCCCCTTTTTTGACATTGAAGGTCAAAAGGTGATAAGGACCAACAATTA
This sequence comes from Cornus florida, assembly GCF_030987335.1. Taxonomy (NCBI): domain Eukaryota; kingdom Viridiplantae; phylum Streptophyta; class Magnoliopsida; order Cornales; family Cornaceae; genus Cornus; species Cornus florida. The sequence continues at coordinate 49,311,645 of NW_026775574.1, read as the reverse complement.
TAAGCTCAAGAGGGTGGTGGAATAACCCTGAGAAGGTCTCTAAGGGCTGTAAATCTCTGAGGAAGAAGAGGTTTGGTCATAATATCTATAAGTTGATCTTCAGTTGGCAAATAAGTGATATTAATGGGACCTTTTTGAACTTTGTCCCTGAGAAAATAATACCTGATGTAAGTGTTGTCCTCATCTAAAGTAGTTGAGAACTAGCTTGAGAGGAGGTAATGTATCAGTTTCTGAGGTTGAAAGGGACACTGTATCTTACTTTTTGCTTAGCCAAAAGACTATATTGGGCCAAAAAGATAACAATAGCTGAAGTACTCATTCTGTTAGGCAAAGAACCACCCCAATCAGTATCTGAATAACCTTCAATAGGCAATATGGGAGAAACTAAGTAGTGAAAGCCATAGGAAAAATAATGCACAACACTTTGAGTTTGGAAATTAGTGTCAAGTGGGCATCATACTTTAAATTTATAAATCGCTTAACACCTATACTATGTAGTATGAGTGAGAAGGGATCGTCCCAAGAGATTATACGTGTTGAAATTTAACTTCGACTCTAATGTATCAAATGATTGCAAAAGAGGGTTGATTATTTGATTACACTAAATTTAATTAATTAAAATGCGATTAAAGTAAACTAAGTTGAGTTAGGGATTTAAGAGATGAGAAGTGAGGTCCTGGGGTGCATTGGAATCGCCACCAAGCTCGTTCACCAAATCACACACTTTCAACTAATTTGGGAAAAACCTTATTGTGAACAAAATACGACTACCAATTGTAATAGTAAGCATGAACCATCAAATTCAAGTATGAATTGTCTACCTAACCAACAATTAAACTAAGTGTAGAATAACCCATTAATTCTAAGTATGACTGCAATACCCCTAATTTTAAAAGGATAGTCTCGGTATTTAATTAATTGTTTAAGTATTGTTTAAGTACATTTTAGATTTATTATTTGATTATTTAGCTATTTGTTTAATTATTTAATTGAATTATTTGTTTTAATTTACATTGTATGCTTATGTGGTAACTGAAGTATTGAATTAAATTTACGATTTGCTAAGTGTTTAAAAGCAATTAATTGATTAAATTAAATTAAATGATTATTCTATTTATTTTTATTTTAAAGGAGTGGGGCTTGGTTAGTAGTAATGGACCACCCAATGGTCGTATGGACTACTTGGATAGGATTATTAGTATTAGGTATGGATAATTATCCATGGGGTGTAGGTACATATATATATGAGTATATATGTATATTTATGGAGTTGATAATATTAATATGACCCATCAAATTAGTAATAATTGTAGCACACATCAATCTAGAGAAATATGGAATTTGCAATAATAAGCCATGGAATATCAAATCAAGTATAGATTGTTTACCTATCTATAAGCATAAATTAAATTGTAGAATAACCCATCAAGTATAAGCATAACCCATCAAATTAATTGACAAATCCATTCAATGAAAACCATGCATAGCCATTACTAGATTCTCAATCAACCACATATAGACATACAATTAATATAGAAAAATTAGTGTAGAGATTAATCCCCAAATAATAACACATAAGACAATATGTAATTACATAGAGAATCAATATAAAAAATTGATTCATAGAAATCAAAGAAGAACCCAAAATTCATTAAATTCACAAGGCTAAAGCACTAATCACAAGATATTATTCCCCAAAAAGTATAAAAGAGAAAGAGGTTTAGATTACAAATTTGGGGCTTATCCAAGCCCCAAGGAGAAGTCTAGCCAATCATGGAGGAGATGGGTGTGATATTAAAACCCTCAAGGGCAATCCCCAAACATGGCTACATCTTCTTCCTTCTCTTCTTTGTTGAATTATAGAGAGAGAGAATGTGTAGATCTTGAGATATGTTCTTGGTGCCTCCACTCTTCTTTTTTCTTCTAACCCTAATCTCTAACTTTTCTAGAGAGGGAAACTAACTATTACAATGTAAAAATAAAATAATAATTGAAGACAAAAGATATTTTACAAAATGGTTCAATTCCCTTTAAATACAAGGTCCTTGGAGTAGTGAACAAGTCAAAAAATAAGCCTTTAAAATATCTAATCCCGCAACTATGTGGTAGGTGGAGTTCGGGGTGTGTTTGAACCTTATTGACCTAAAACTAGACCTAAAAAATAGACAAAAACATAAATTAGTACTAAAATAGAAAAATAAAGATAGATAAATGGACTAAAATACCCTAACTTATGTGATAAAATGCATCACATTTGAGCACTCATCACACCTCTAAACTTAGATATTGCTAGTTCCTAGCAATGAACTACAAGGAAAAGAAAGAAATAAACAACTAAGTAACTATGGGCTAGAAAGTAATAAATGGATAACGCCACTTTCGTAGGGAACACGATTGCATTTAGCATATGGAACAAGTCTTTTAAACCCTTAGGTTAGCCCTAGTGGACGAGTGAAGTTTCGTGAGAGTTTCCAGAAATGATACCCACAAATATTAAGCTCTTTCTCACTAAAGAGGTACCAAAATACAAAACAAGTATTGGGAGAAAACTATCTCAAGTATGCAATTTTTCAATCACCTCTAAGCAATTTTCCAAAATTTCAACACCAAGCAAGCAAGTATGGTCCTCCACATAACAAGAGAATGATCAAGCAAATCAAAACAACTCTAGAATCCTTTTTAAGTGAACCGGCATCAAATATGTTACTATCTTAACCAACTAAAGAAATGATCGAATCTGGCCTCAAGCTAGCACACAAATCTAGTACCGATCATCAAGACAAAGATTGGACCATTTATAAAGCTTATTCCACTAGGTGCAATTAATTTTTTTTTTTTTTTTTTTTTTTTTTTTTATTTTTTCAAATATAGAAGCATGGTGCAATGTATTGCTTTTTTAAGCTTTCTAGAAAATTCATGAGGCGAGCGTTAGGTCAATGACTCTCAAACCGGATGGCTTTAGGGCACTAGGTGTAGAAACACCCCTAAGGACTTACAAGCTCAAATCAACTAGGTTACAAATCAAAACAACCTTCATCTAATCATTTCCCATTTCTCACCTTTGAGAGAAGTCTTTACTTTTATTTGCTTTTGCAAATTTACATTGTTATTTATTTATTTTATATATTTTTATTATTAACCTAAAGTTTAGGCCCTCCACCTTTCGGCGCGAGAAATTCAGTGCTTGATGAGACTAGAATCCCGGCTACTTAGTGAAAAGGGTTTGTTATCCACTTTTGTCAAGAATGAAAGCTTTTAAAGTACTACTAGCTTAATAGGGATATAACCAAATCAATAATCAACAAAGCATGTACCCCACAAATGAATGCTAGTGTGCGTCTGTGCTAGTGTAGAATCCTAAGGTGAATCTCAAAATAATCACAAAATCAAGATGATGTGAACCACAAATGCAAGCATGATATCAATCTTTCGAAAAAATTTACTCATAAATGGCATCCACAAGGTATACAAGGAGTATTTGACTCTCAAGTCAAGCAATTTTTAAATTCTAAGTGTCATGGTCCTTAAAAGATCAAAATCATTGCTAAAATAGATCCCAAATCTCAATCATACAATTAAGTCTAAAACTTAAGTAGGATGCAACAAAGTCACCTTACCCCTAAATTTAAACCGTACATTGTCCTCAATATGCAATGAGAATAATGGAAAAGATGGAAAGAATATACCGTGGTGGCAAAGACATTAAGCCTAGTAATAATCTATTAGGAAAGAGTGCACCCCCAAACTTGGAATCAACAACCTGCTTAAATGACCACACTAGCAAACTCACATCAAATATCAAATGTGATAAGATAAGTAAATCAAGTATTCTAAGGCAATATAGCACAAAATGAAAGAGAGATATGAGACCAAACCCAAGATAAATCATAAAGTATGCATGACTACACAAAAGGGCACAATGTTAAAAAGTTTTTATGTTTTTCATTTTATGAAAGCATGTATATACAAAATGTAAGGAATAAAATGCAAAGATGTATAAACAAAATGAAAAAAAAATAAAGAAGTTAGAATAAAACTATATGCACAATGAAAGAAAAATGAACATATATATATATATATATATATATATATATATATATTTTGCTTCGATCGATCGAAATTGTCAACAATTGATCGAGATTTTCCACAAACAATTGAAAAGCTTGTAGAATGATGCCCTGGGAATAAAAATTTCCGACGTAACATTAATCGATCGAAGTGATTTTTGATCGATTAAGGCAATGTTCGATCGATCGAAAAGTCCTGGGCAGAAAAATTTTTGATTTTTTTTTTTGATTTTATATATATATGCCTAACATGCATGAAATCTTCAATGGAGCTCAATGGAACATATCTAGACGCTGCAAGAAGTGAAAAATAAAAAGAAATGGGGAAGGAATAAAGTCGTGAAATTCTACGAATACTAGTGTTTAACGTCTTTAGCAAGGGTCGACTCACTAGTCGAAAGTATCAAAAACTGGATATGAAACATCCTTATTGAACCTCTTTTCAATTTTCTCATTTAATGCCTCACTTACAACAATGAAATCATCCTCCAAAATAATGACTTGAAAAGACATGAAAGAGATGATTTCGTTCCTTTTATCCATGGTTTTAAAAACAAAATCAATCATGGTTGGCCTTGGCTCATTTTTGTGCTCTTAAAGTGCATTCAAATAATCACTTCCTTTGTGATTTGGTATGTTAATGTCTTTCAAACACTCATTTGGAATATTAAGAAACACCTTCTCTTCATCCTTTTTCTCTTCCTCAAAAATCACTATCTCCTCACCTTCCAAGTTAGCTAAGGAGTCCATTAAAGAGTTTATTTCATTTTTGGAGCTTTCAAGGTCAAAACCATAATTTTTATACATTTCAAAAAGGCATGTCTCAAGAGGGTCTTTGGAGATAATAGAAGGAAGGCTCTCTTCAAAAAGTTCCTCCTCCTCCTCTCCTACCTCTATAGTGGTCACCGTCTCCTCACTCTCTAACGTACCAAAGGCCGAAATTAAATCATGATCAAAATAAGAAAAATCCTTATAAGTCATGTTGTGCTTTATTGAACTAGCCATTGGTGGACTCATTAATTCCTCAAATTGCTACTTCTTCCTCTTCACTCTTATCATCCTCATCTATATAAATTGAAATTCTTGTCATTTTTTTATTTGCCTCTTCCTCCTCCTCTTGACGAGAAAGAGTACTTGCAATTTGCTCAACTTGAGCTTTTAATTTGGTTAAAGTTTGAGAATAAAAATTAATAAGTAGAGTTTGTGAAATATGCACATCAAGTAAAACTAACACTTTATCCTCAAATCCGAGTGAGTACCTAGAAGGTGGTGGAGTTGGTTCATCATAAAATGGTGGGAAAGGGTAATAGTCATAAGAAGGATCAAAAGAGTGATCAAGTCCATAATAAAATAGTGCATGTTGAACATTGGACCCAATTTCATAAGGATTAAAATATGATGGAGGAGCATAAGGTGAAGGGATATAATTTCCCCCCAAACTTGGATCAAACAATTCCTCTATTCACAATTAAAATCCAAATGCATGAAAATATTGGCCTCCACAAGGGCCGATGCTTGGACAAAAATTTAAGCAATATAATGAGCCTCAACAAGGGCTATCACAAGCATGCAAAGAAGTGAAACAATTAAACTACGAGATTTTCAAGAAATACTCACAAAGGTCCTTAAGCAACTTCAAATTCAAATGTTAGCTTTAAGCTCCAATGATTGCTTTAAGATCCAATGTTTGCATTCCTTGTAGTCAAGTACCTAATTGAACAAATAATATCAAGAATGAGAAAAAAAAATATACAACAGAAAATAAAATAAAAATAGAAGCAATCAAATGAACACTTTTGTCTAGTCTAATTCCAACAAAACTGTTAATCCCTGGCAACGGTGCCAAAATTTTGATATGACCCGAGCATGTGTACAAAATAATGTACAACACTTTGAGTTTGGAAATTAGTGTCAAGTAGGCATCATACTTAAATTTATAAACCGCTTAGCACATATACTCTGTAGTATGAGTGAGAAGGAATCGTCCCAAGAGATTATACGTGTTGGAATTTAACTTTGACTCTAATGTATCAAATGATTACAAAGGAGGGTTGATTGTTTGATTACACTAAATTTAATTAAATTAAAATGTGATTAAAGTAAACTAAGTTGGTTAGGGATTTAAGTGATGAGAAGTAAGGTCTTGGGGTGCATTGGAATCGCTACCAAGCTCGTTCACCAAAGCACATACTTTTAACTAATTTGGGGAAAACCTTCTTATGAACAAAATGCGACTACCAATTGCAATATTAAGCATGGACCATCAAATTCAAGTATGAATTGTCTACCTAATCAACAATTAAACTAAGTCTAGAACAACCCATCAATTCTAAGCATGACCCATCAAATTAGCAATAATTGTAGCACACATCAATCTAAAGAAATATGGAATTTGCAATAATCAGTCATGGAATATCAAATCAAGTATAGATTGTCTACTTATCTATAAGTATGAATCAAATTGTAGAACAACCCATCAAGTATAAGCATAACCCATCAAATTAATGACAAATCCATTCAATGAAAACCATGCATAGCCATCGCTAGATTCTCAATCAACCACACATAGACATGCAATTAATATAGAAAAACTAGTGTAGAGATCAATTCCTAAATAATCATACATAAAACAACATGTAATCACATAGAGAATCAGTAGAAAGAATTAATCCATAGAAATCAAAGGAGAACCCAAGATTCATTAAATTCATAAAGCTAAAGCACTAATCACAAGATAGTATTCCCCAAAAAGTATGAAAGAGATAGAGGTTTAGATTACAAACTTGGGGTTCATCCAAGCCTAAAGGAGAAGTCTAGCCAATCATGGAGGAGGTGGGGGTGATCTTGGAACCCTCAAGGGCAATCCCCAAATATGGCTCCATCTTCTTCCTCTTTTTCTTTGTTAAATTCTAGAGAGAGAGAGTGTGTAGATCTTGAGATGTGTTCTTGGTGCCTCCACTTTTCTCTGTTCTTCTAACCATAATCTCTAACTTTTCTAGAGAGAGAAACTATTACAGTGTAAAAATAAAATAATAATTGAAGACAAAAGATATTTTACAAAATGGTTCAATTCCCTTTAAATACAAGGTCCTTGGAGTAGTGAACAAGTCAGAAAATAAGCCTTTAAAATATCTAATTCCGCAGTTATGTGGTAGGTGGAGTTCGGGCACGCAGGAATAAAATAGCTCACTACGAGCGTATCTTCGATCGATCCAAACACACTGGTAGCGAAATTCTGCATTTTTTTACCTTTTTTCGGATTTTTCTGGAATCTTTTCGGAACTTTTGCTTGACTCCAAAAAGGCTGTAGTGGACCATTTTTAGCCTGTTTGAACCTTATTGACCTAAAAATAGATAAAAACATAAATTAGTACTAAAACAGGAAAATAAAGATAGATGAATGGACTAAAATACCTTAACTTAGGTTGTAATGACCCGGATTTTTCGGATAAATTTTTTCCGTTGTCTTTTCCCTTCTGAGTTTGGTTTCTTGTTGATTAGTGTCGTCTCGAGTGCTCTAGAGTGATTTCTGAGACTCTTTTCTATGAATTGACAACTTCCTTTGAGGACCAAGTCAGTTCTGTACTTTTCGTTTTTCGATACTATTCACTTTTTGTCTTTTCCCTATTCCGTCTTTTTCCCTATTTCGTCTTTTTCTCGTTTGACACTTTGTTTGCGTAACCATACTTCTTGTGTTTGGAGTTGGTTTCTGACTTCACGTATCTTCATTCCCAATGATTTCTATGAGATACGTATCTTTACTTTCGTGAGAAAGTACTCTGGTTGCTTCCGGTGTCCATAGGGGCATAAATGCAAAGTTCTTTGGAAACTTTTTCTTTTCTTGGGGTGTTTTTCATAAATATCTTTTGAAGATATTTTATTTCAGGGGTATCTAAGAAAATATCTTTTGGAAGATATTTTTATTCTGGGGCAGTTTCGTAGTTTTCACTTTTTGGAGGGGTCATTGTGCAATTAATGAAAGTTATTACTCAATGCCTTGTTTTGAGCCTGGATCCTCGTACGGGATTCATTTTCACATTTTGTCGAGTCGTGGACACTTAGAATTTCCTTCTGGACGATGTTTTCCAGTTTCAGGGTTTCTGGCCCCGGTTTGCGCCAAACTTGTTTTGGGCATAACTCTCTACTCAGGACTCAATTGTTGACGCCATTTCTTCTGTTGTTCATATTATCTCATTTTGAATCTTTTTCGTTCACGGAGTTTTGCCATTTGAGCGCGTCTGCGCAATTTCCATTTTTCCGGACCCGGCGGGGCCCGTTTGGGGCACTTTTTGAGTTTTTCTATAAATAGGAGGTCTTAGAAAGAAAAATCAGATTTTTCTCTCTCTCTCTCCTCTCTTATGGCCGGTCCAAGCTCCATCCATGGCTGCCATCTTCTCTCTCCTCTTTTGGACTTCTTCCCTTCATTAAAAAGTGGTGATGCCTTTGTGTTTATTACTCCCCTCGGCGAGGCCTTTGATTCCAACCGATTGGAATCTCGTTTTGGCCATTTCTTGAGTTTGGATTTGAAGTCAAGTTGTGTTTTTGATGGGGCTTCCTTGGGATTCATGTTCGTGGTGTTGTCCCCGACAAAACCTAGGAGTTTCGTCGGATTCAGAGCCGATTTATTTTGGTGGGGATTTGAGATTTCATCTCAAATGGAGGTAGGGAATGTTTTAGGATTTTATATGTGTTGTATTGTGTGTTTTCCATGTTTATACAACCTATATGCATGCCTTGTATCAAATCTAGGAAATTTGAAATATTTAATTCTTTGTATAAGATTTAATTTTCATGATGATGAGAAACTTGGTTTTGAATTGTGGCATGGTAGAAACTCTTGTTTTAATATGTTGGTTAACATATATTAAATTGGAATTAATTAAATAGGAATTGCTCTTTTTAATTAATATTTATCTTTTGTGACAGATTAAAGTTCATGGCCGTACCTTGCATGAAATTGAGTTGTATTATGCTTCTAAATTGAGTTTTGGCATGTTTGTTAACATACTTTAATTTGAGAACATTTGGTTGAGTTTGGAAATCTAGAAACTTTAATTAAGGGAATTAATTAAAATCTATTTTTTTGAGGTTTCGTGGGCCTAATTAAGCTTGTGTGTGAATATATGTAATGACCATGATATGTCTATTAACATATATTAAATTGGGGCCAATTGGAAATGATTTGAAATCTAGAGAGTTTAATTATTTTGATGTAATTAAATTCTATCTTGTGTATCCATGGATCTAATCATGTTTTAGAAGTTGTTTCTATTTTAAGAGTATGGATTTAAACTTGTGATGTATTCACTAGATTGTGTTATATGCATTGAAGAGCATTGTTGTTAAGTTTATATTCATGAGAGTATGTTTCTAATATGAATATATTATTGGCTTGTGATTTCGTAGCATTATGGATATGAAATGCTTATTATGCACAATTAAGAGTTATATTGCTAACTTGTTACTATGTAATAGTAATATGTATAAGTTATGAACTTATTTGGCTTATTTTGGAATCTTGGAACATTGTTGAGTTAAGATGGCTAGGGTTTAGCTCTAGTACGGGGACGTGAGTCCTCTAAGTCATTGAGATAGTGCGCACTTAGGGTGGTCTTCCTTGCGGGTTAGTGCCCGGAATAACTATTGAGGTCTCGGCAGAATTCCGAGCGTGATGTCCAAGTATTCCACTGTTTGTTTTCGCATTCAATTCCAAGTTGACAATAATGTTTACCTTGTTAACTTGTGGTTTTGGCTATTGGCAATTTTGATGTTGTTAAGTACATCCATACTAAATTGATATATTTAGTTGATTTCACACTTTTAGATTTCTAGTTGATAACCTAGAGAATCTATGTCTTGATGTGTGGTATTAGATATTCTAATTATGCTAAATTGTTATATTTAGTTGATGTTGCATTTTAGACTTCAAGTCGATAACCTTGAGAATCTATATGTTGTTGCTTTGTGTAAGCATACTCCTATGTTATTGCTTTGTGTAAGCATGCTCCTATGTTGTTGCTTTGTGTAAGCATGAACCTATGTTGCTAAAATTGCATGAATGAGGTGATTAATGCTAGAAATGATCTTAGGTAGCTAGGATGCTCCTTGAGTCTCACCTTTGATATAGACGTTAGGTGGAATGAACCACAATGATTAAATCATGCAACTTGTAAAACGTAGGTCGATGCATGCTCATTTCCTACGAGTAGCTTTGTATTACTCACCCCTACGATACTGAGGCATATTTCAAGTGCAAGAATCAAAGTTGAGGTCTTCATTATGCTTGGATGGTTTGTGGACTTGGAGACTTCCACTTTTGTGAAGGTTGGCTTGGAATGCCAATTGTAGTCTTATATGTCAACATGTATACATTTGATTCCTTATATGTAATGTGTACATGAGTACACTTTTTACAATGTATTTGACATGTATGAGATGAGGCCGGAGGCCAATGACATGTAAATTGTATCCTATGTAAATTTTGACTTTATGGAATATTATGAAAGTATTGTAAAATATTGAGTTTTTGATTCACTATGTTTGTATTGGGTGTGGGAATTCCATTTTGATTCTTCCATTAGCATTTATTCACCATGTATGAAGTGTGGCCAAGGGCCAAGCGGCATTTTGAAACTATTTCATAGTTTTGAATTCCAAGTTTTCGTTCCAAACTTCATTTTTGGCATTTTGGCAGTTGGGGGGGGGGGGGGGGGTCATATTTTGCATCGGCCATATTTTTGGGCCATGGACCATTGTAGCACATCTTACTAGGTAAGTTACATTTGCGTGCATGGTCGTTTCTGGGCAAAACTTCTTCTTTGGTGAAATGAGCCTCCTACGGACTCATTTTACACTTTTGTTGCATTTTCTGACCTAAGGGTATTTTGGGAATTTCCTTTAGCAAATAAATTCCGTTCTTCATATGGTTGAATAGAAAATATGATTTTAGGGGGGGTTTCTTTTTCATGTTTTTTCCAGAAAATGCCATCTTGGCATCGGAAATCGCATCTGAAGTTCAGCTCTCAGTTTTTAAATTTAGTAGCTTTTTGGACCCTCTAGACCCGTTTTCTTAGGAGGGCATTTTGGGCATTTCACATTGCGTATTTTTTGATTTTTCTCAAAAGTTATATAGAAAACTCAATTTTGAGGGGGGTCTCTTCTTTGAATTTTTCCAGAAAATGTCATCTTGGCCCTCAAATTTCCATTTTTCCCGGAAAAACCCCTGCTGCCAGGTTTTTTGGGCTGCCCATTCTGCCTCCTTCACATGTAAACGGTTACGAGGGGTTTCGTAACCGGTTACATGTGCATGGGAAGTGTGTTTCGCATGAGTTTTGGCTTCCTAACCGGTTAGGAAGGTCTCCTAACCGGTTAGATGTTCTTGGTTGCCATCTTTTTGACCGTTTTGCCCCTTCTTCTTCCGTTAGCCATATCTTCTTCATCCAGACTCTGAATCAAGCGATTTTTTACTCTAAGTTCATTGATTTTTCGTTGTCTTTCCAATGGTGTGCTCGGTGGCACCCACTTTTAGGCTGGAAATGATGATTTTGCCCCTAGGTGTATTCTTGTCCTTTTTTGAAATGTTGTTTCCGCATTTGATTCCTTTGGGTCCCGTGACCTCGTTGAGGGTCACAATGGTGTCTTAGAGTCATGTTGTATATCTAGAGACCGTTGTTTATCTTTTGCTTCTGCATTTTGGATCCGTTATCGGATCATCTTTCGGTTCATCACTGACGCACCGGATTGAAAAACTTGGGCCGTCACATAGGTGCTAAAATGCATCACATTGTGAGCACTCATCACTAACTCACTTAACTTTTGCTTAGCCCTTATTTGATCTCGAGCTTTTAGTGAGCCAGTGATGTTTTCAGCTTGAATATGCTTCTGTAAACTTGGATAAGTAATTTCTTTCTGAATTACAAACTTTGAGAGTGAGGTATGCTGTGTGTCATCCTAGTTAACCAACAAGTTGAAATGTGCTATAGAGTGGCCAAGTTTGAATTTATAAAGTGCCACTACTACCTCTAACGACTAATATAGCTAGGGTGAGTAGGGATCGTCCCAAGAGATTGGGGGCAATGTTAATATGGAAACAAGGTCGGACTAGTAGGTCAAGTGATCAAAAGGTGGTTTGATTGGTTAATTAAACTATAATGTAAATAAATTCAATGCAAAGTAATTAAAGCAAGTAAATGGGTAGAGAACAAGAGAGAGGGATCTTAGGATTTAGAGGTTACCACTAAACATCACCTTTCTAGATACTTAATGTGTAATGAATGAGGGGACATATATGTTACAACACCAATATGTGTGATTGATTGAATCAACAAGCATGGATGACTAATTAAGCATACATTGTCTAGACAACCTAATGAATAACACAATATATCAAACTAAGCCATTATTCATTCTTTTAAGCTCACAATTAAACACTTTAACAAGCTAAAAAATTATACTACTTGTATTCATAAGTATGGAACATCAAACAACAAGCATGGATTGTCCTCCTATCTAAGAAAATAAGGCAACTACACTACAACTAAACTAAGGACATGCAAATTAAACTAATTAAACTAAGGTAGAGGCACAATCCATTAAGAAATGAGTATGAACCATCAAATCAGCTACAAGAGTATTCCATTAAAGCACCATGCCTTGACAATCTCTAGATTCATAGCATCAACACACATAAACATGCATCAATATCACAAAACCAAGCGATAAATACATGAACATCTATTCTAGCATACATAGACATATGAATAGAATGAAATAATCAATTGGAAGTATTAAACAACATAAATCATTGTAGAAACAAGATTCATATATAAATCAAATGTCAAGGCAAGAATTATAACATAAATCCCCTAAAAATACAAAACATCAAGATCTAGAAGGCATGCTTGGAGCCCCAAGAAGATGTTTACTCACTCATTGAAGTAGTCATCCAACCCTCAAGGGCCATCTCCATGGTAGGATTGATCTTCTTCTCCTTGGTGGAAACCCTAGATGAATGGAAGAACACCCAAATGGTGTGTGTAGGTCTCTAATCTCTAATCTCCTCTCCAAGATTGTGTAAATGTCTAAGATTGTATATGTGTAAAATGGCTTAAAATCCTTATACAGGTAGCTCAAGTGTCACACCTAATGCTCAGGTCTCGTGCACTAGGCCCCTTCAATGATTGTATCACGAGCCATCTTTTAATGAGCTGGACTCTGTTTTATTTTGAACTTGATGAGATTCGATCGATCAAATTTTGTTGAGATCGATCGAAGAATGTTCAAATCAATCAAAGTGTGGCCAGATTGATCAAACCTTGGCGGTACCTTTTTGGAATAAGACAAGTTTGAGATATTTTTGGGATATTTTTGGGAAAAAGACAAAAGTGGTAGGTGGGGATAAGATTAAAGAAGTTCGATTGATCGAAAGGAAAGTTAGATTGATTGATGATGGAAATTCTTAAGGATAAGGACAAGGGGTCTGATCCATCTTGGTGGGGCTGGATCGATCACTGTGAGATCAATCGAAGATTGGTCTAATCAATCGAAACTTGCTATTTTCCACCACTTTGCTCCTTTTTGCTCCTTTCTTCCATTCAGCTTGAGATTGCTTCTTTTATGCTCTAATTTGGCTAAATTGACTTATTTTGGGGATAAGCGCCTGAAAAGGGTAATAACATGAAATTAGTCTAAAACGGGAAAATAAGATAGATAAAGGTCCTAAAATACTCGAGCTTAAGGGGTTCAAATACACACTTTTCAGTGCTCATTAAGGTACTAGCTTCATTTGATCCTGGTATAGAATAAGCTTCTTTAGAGGCATTTGCTTGAGGATTCTCATCAAACCTCACATGAATTGACTCATCCACCTTTGAGGATCTTAGATTGTAACACCTGTAAGCCTTGTTCTAAGTTGAGTATCCCAAGAAGATACCTTCATCTACCTTTGAATCAAACTTTCTAAGAAAGTCAGTGTGATTTAGAATGTAACACTTGCTGCCAAATACTTTGAAGTAATAGACTATTGTAGGTCTTCCATACCAAAGTTCAAAGGGGGTTTTGGTTGAATTTGATCTAAGATGGACCCTATTGATAATGTAAATAGCTGTGTTCATAGCTTCAGCCCAAAAACCCTTTGCAAGTCCCTTTACAAGTAGCATTGTTCTCCCCATTTCTTGAACTAGTCTATTCTTCCTTTGCATAACACCATTTTTTTGACATATAGCCACAGTTGAGAATTCTTTCTTGATACCTTTGACATTAGAATAGCTTTTAAACTCCCTCATAGTGAACTCAGTGCCAAAATCTGACTTATTTTTCTTCACAGTGCATCCTCTTTCATTTTCAACAAGATTCACAAACTTGATAAAATGTGTAATAGCTTTTGTTGGACCAAGAGGGGAGGGGTGAATTAGTCAAAACCTTCTTTCAAAAATAACTCAATAGTGGCCAAAACAATAAGCAATAAATAATGCAACAGAATTTACAAGGAAACCCTCTTAATTAATGAAAACCTTGGTTCTTGGCCAATGCCAATTCAATCATCCACTAGCTATAAGTAAGCTATTACACACTCAGCTATCTCACTCTATGCACACACCCTTGTCACAGAAGACGACACTAGTTTTCACATACTCTACTCACACACTAGCTCAACTAAGTGTATACACACACTCCCCCTGTCCTAGGCAACCCTGCCTGGACCAAACAAGCTCTCTAAGCTCACTAAATACATCAAAATAGATGTAATACAATAAACACAAGCCCTTCCTATAATTGAGGTAGGGTAGACAACTCAGAATGCCAAATTACCATTTCAAAATATCAATCTGCAGCAATTAGTACTTGAGGGGTAAAATGGAAATTTCCTTTTGAGAATCAATCAATAGCATCATATTCAGTCTTCATTCACTGTGGTTTTCATGATCATAACTTTGAACATTGAATTGTAGCATGAGAAGTTCACAAAGTTCATAACATCCCTTGGTTTAGCAAAACTCAGTTTAAGTCTTAGGGTTAAATACTGAAAATTGCAGCTAACCAAAATTATATCATAAAGTCAACTTCAACAGTCTAGATTCATCAAAATATACTTGCTAGAAGATTAAAATCTCATAATATATGATAAGCGTTGAAAAGTACACATTTAAACCCCTTAAGCTTGAGTATTCTAGGACCTTTATCTATCTTATTTACCCGTTTTAGTACTTATTTGTGTTTTTGTCTATTTCAGGTCAATAATGTTAAAATGGGCTAAAAATGAGTTCTTAAGGCCTTTTTGGAGTCAAACTAAGTCTTAGCGATGATCCGGAGAAAAAAGAGGCTGATTTGGAGCAAAAAGAAGCTGATACTGAAAAGTTGAAAAGTTGGATGGATCGCAGAAAAAGTTGGATCGATCGAACTTTTAGTTGGATCGATCAGAAAAGTTGGATCGATCGAAAAATAAGTTGGATCGATCGAAAAAGTTGGATCGATCGAAAATAAGTTGGATCGATCGAACTGGACATGCTGGCAGCAAGCTGTCACTTTTTCCGTGCGCGCCCAAAAGTTCACTTACCAAAAAGTTGCGGGATTAGATATTTTTGGGCATATATTCTAGACTTAGTGACTAAGAAAAGGACCTTCTATATAAAGGGAAGCAACCCATTTGTAAAAGAGGAATTTTTAGGCTTTTTATCATTTTTATTTTCTACATTGTAATTTTATTTTCTCTAGAAAAGTTAGAGATTAGAATTAGAAGAAAAGAGAGAAGTGGAGGCACATCTCAAGAACACATCTCTAAATCCACTATCTCTCTATCTCTAGAGCTTCAAAGAAGAAGAAAAAGAAGAGGAAGAAGAAGATGGAGCCATGTTTGGAGCTTGATTCCATGACTACATCCACCTCCTCCATGATTGACTAGATCTACACTTAGGGCTTGGATGAGCCCTAAGTCTTGTGTAATCTAAACCCTTGTATTTCTATTTTTTGGGGATTTTTATATATTGTGTTGTGATTAGTGTTCTAGCCTTATGAATGTCATGAATCTTGGTATATTTCTATGATTTCCATAGTCTAATTCTTCCTATTAATTCTCTAGTTTATTTACATGTCTATGTGTGATTAAATTAGGAATTATGTCTCACATGATTCATATGGGTTAATTCTTCCATTGATTCTCTATTTTAATTACATGCTGTCTTATGTGTGATTATTTGGGGAATTGATCTCTACACTAGTTTTTCCATATTAATTGCATGTCTATGTGTGATTGATTGAAAATCTAGTGATGGCTAGACATTAGTGCTTAATGGAATGCTCTTGTTATGTCTCTTGATGGTTCATACTTGTTCCTTGATGGATTGTACCTCTCCCTTAGTTTATTTTCATGCTAGTAGTGTAGTTGTAGTGTAGTGTTAGATGGGGGAGACAATTTATGCTTGTTCTTTGATGTTCCATGTTTTTAAATGCAAGAAGCATATGCTCTAATATTGTGGTGTAATGGAATTTTGAGCTTAATGAAGGATTAATGACTTGATTTGATATTTTGTTCTCTTCACATGTTGTCTAGACAATATATTCCTCTTCCAATAGATATATTGTAGCCTTTCACATGTTGTTTAGACATTATACACTTGTTGAGTCACCTTTGCTAGTCGAACCAATTTTGTTCACAACAATGTATTCCCCATTAATGGAAAGCAAGTGGTTAATTACATGGGCTTAGTGGTGATTCCAACACCCTAAGTCCTCTCTTCTCATCTCTTAAATCCCTATCTCTACTTAGTTTTATTTTTATTGCATTTTAATTAATTCTTTTCTAGAAGTAATCAACCAACCCAACTATCTTTTGTAATCATTTGGTACGCTAGAGTCGAAGTTGAAATTCCAACACGTATAATCCCTTGGGATGATCCCTACTCACTCTTGCTACGTTAGTAGTGGTGTTGGTAGTGGTTTTTATAAATTTAAATTTGACATAAAAGGCTTTTCTTGAACCACACATTCACTACATTTAGTTTGGTGTATTGGAACGGCCGTCGTCAATATAGCAAGACATAATCAATCAAAACTTGAATCCAAGAATCAGTCAGCAAATTAAGCAGTAGAGATGAGCTTACTGTCTAAATTTGATTTCAGCATGTTTTTCAACAAAACTTTGTACTGAGCAAGTGTAAATAAGTGAAATATACCTGTGTCAGCCCTCAGACTAGACCACAGCACCTTTGAACTCAAATTCACTACTCAATCCAGCCCTTTCAGTAGAAATAATAACAGCAGCAACATCCCTCAGTGAAATACTCTAGCAAGGCTTTAATCAGTGAGATTTTATAGCATGAATCATCATAAAAACAGTCAGTGAATCAAGTTCATTCAATACTCTCGAGAGAATGTAGGCTGTAGCTCAGTTTTTCATCTCACTCAAGGACTTAAGCCCTAAAATAGTTATAACAACATATATATATATATATATATATATATATATATATAGAGCCACACAGTGCACAGAACTTCATACACCCTCAGAATACACCTATCACCTCTAGCCAATCATTGGTAAAGTACAATGTAGATATTTTCAGGAGCAATAGCCAATTACAGAAGACCACCTCAGCAATATTGTCACTATGCACACTGAAATTCACACATACACACTACAAGGCTGTGTACTTCATACAGCTCAATACTTAACCTCCAAGAAATGCAATATTCTTGCATATTCACTTACTTTAGGACCACTGCAATGTGTCACACTCATGAGCAAAGAAAGAAAGTACCAAAATACCCTTGTAACAGATTTTCAACTTCTCAGCTAAGGAAAAGTCTTGAGACTGTATAACTGGCAATGCAGATTCAATCAGGTCAATCCAGTGCAATGCAGCATCCTGAATATATGTATATATATTGAATACAGCTAAGAAATGACAATGCTACCCCTGGAACCATCTATGACAATTTTTATGAACTAAGTCCACACAAAAATTTAGTAATTTCAGCTAGAACAGGTAAATACACTGTGATGAATACATTAAGATAGATATGAATGATAAGTCACTGATGAGAGAATGACCACATAGCCCTTGAGACTTATTTCAAGCAACATTTACAATAAAGAAGCCCTTTGAAGTTACTACAACATAGGTTTTTGACATTAAAGAGCCAAACAATACTTAAAGGACTTCAGGACCAACAATCTCCCCCTTTTGCCTTTAATGACAAAAACTTCAATCATGAAGTAAGAACTCAGTGAAGTAGATTCAACCAAAGTGACACTGAACTTTACTAAGCATAGTAGCAATAACAGCAAATCAAGAAAAGGGATAGCTGAAAAACTAATAACAACTAATCAAGAAAAGGGATAGCTGAAAAACTAATAACAACTAATCAAGAAAAGGGATAGTTGAAAAACTACCCTTATTTCAGTCCATTCTCCCCCTTTTTGACATTGAAGGACAAAATAAGAAAAGGACCAACAATGAGAAGCTGAGAAAGGGGGTTGAACAACCCTAAGAAGAGCTCTAAGGGTTGAAAATCTTTGAGGTAGAAGAGGTTTGGTCATGATTTCTGCCAGTTGATCTTCAGTGGGTAAATAAGTGATGTTAATGAGACCTCTCTGGACTTTATCTCTAAGAAAGTGGTACCTGATGTCAATATGTTTACTCTTCCAGTGAAGTGTGGGATTCTTACTTATTACAATGGCACTTTGATTATCACAGTAAAGTTTAGGAGGACCTGAGAATTGAAGACCAAGATCTGCAAGAGTAGTGTGCATCCAGAGAAGTTGGGAACTAGCCTGAGAAACAACTATGTATTCATCTTCTGAAGTAGACAAAGAGATAGTATCTTGCTTCTTGCTTAACCAAGAGACTAAGTTAGAACCAAGAAGATCGTAACAGCCTAATGTACTTTTTCTATCAGGTAAGGATCCACCCCAATCAGTGTCTGAAAAGGCTGTAATAGGCAATGTGGGTGAGAAGATACAATGTAAACCATAGGAGATAGTACCCTTGTAATACCCCGTATTTTATTAAAGAGTTTAGTTTATTTAAATTCAATTATGTGTGGATTCCTTTACCTATTATTGTGCATGCTACATTGTTATATTAAGTTCATTTAATGGTGCATGTAAATTAATTGTGTATGTTAAAATAGTAAATTTATTCATTTAATTGTGCATGTATTATTATAATTAATTAAGCAATATTAGTTAATTAAAGTATTATATTTGTGTTATAAAGTATTATGATGATATAATGTATTATTATGTAATAATAATATAATAATTATAATAGTTTAATAATAATAATAATAATAATAATAATAATTATAATTATAAAAGTTTATTAATAATAATATTAGTAATAATAATAATAATAGTTATAATAATAATAATAGTATTAAATCACAATGTCATGATGAAATTAGAGATTAGGATAGGATTTCATTAATGTGTATGGGTAGACTTAAAGCCATATGGTTGGGAATGTGGTTAATTCAATACAAAAATAGATATTTGTAATATTTATATTATATAATTTGTATATAAATTAGCTAGCCTACCTTAGAAGGAAAGAAAGGGAGTTAGAAACAAATTATAAATTCTAGTGAGCCATTGTAAAAGTGTGGAAAGGAAGAGAAAGAAAGAAAGGAGCTTGGACCGGTGTAGGAAAAATTTACCCGACTACGCGCAACCGGCGGATTTATTTTAAATCCAAAAAGGTAAGTTATTATCTACTTTTCCCCTTTGAATCCATAAATTATTCATTTAATTTATTTCGGATTTTTTAGAGACTAGAAACCATGCTAGGAGTTTCAATAAATTATTTTTAGTTTATTAAAATAATGTGTTTTAATTATTAAAGAGGTTAGTTATGTATTTATTAGCCTATGTAATTAAAATATAGCTGAAAATAATTAAATAATGCTTTAGGGATTTTTCTAGAATTTTCTAGATTTTTCCGGGGCTTTTCTGCAATTTCCGGCGAGCCTCCGGCGAGGTTTTCGGCCACCGGCAGTGAAGAAGATGACCGGAGTGATCCGGTGTGATGCGGCGCATGGTAGGTTAGTGCGCGCGTGCATCCTGGCCATTGGTAGAGTCTGATTGATCCGGTGCATCGCAGTCCATGTTACTGCAGTACACCCGGATCAAGAACCTTTGGATTAGGTAGATTCATCCAGTGTAGCGCGCCCATAGCAAGACCATGCAACCAACGAATCAGCAAGTGCCGCGTCATCAGGATGCATTAGTGCGCGCGTGGCAGCGCGTGCGCGCGCGTGGGAGGTTCTAGATGCGCGTGAAGGCGCGTGAAGGTGCGTGCGCGTGTGAGAAAAGTGGCGGCGCGTGTGGGAAGCTTTGGGAGGCGCGTGAGGGCGCGTGAGGGGCCCTGTCAGCTGCTAGAAATTACCAGAATACCCCTAGGGCCTGTTTTGTAAATTCCAGAACCTTAAACTTGGATTTTTAGGTACTGCGTTGGTATTTACGGGTTTAACGGGCCACGAAATTATTATTTTAATACCCGTTAAGTATTATTATGGCCGATTAATATTTCTAAACCTTAATTGGCCCGTTTACCGTACGTATATGAATGTGACTCATTTGACCACATTACTATAGATGGTATTATTATGTTATTAAATGGTATTCATTATTACTGTTCAAATATAATAATGTCACGGTTATCGTCATATAAATTATCCATTATATTATGAGATATTTATACTGTTAATCATATATCAACCATGATTATTATGCTGTGTGCATTTCAGGGAATATATGGACTGTTTATTATGCATTCGTTGCTATAGACAGATGTGTGGCTGTCGGGGTATGTGGTTTAATATTATTGGCATGTGTTGCCTAATGGACATGCTCAGTATATTTAGTAATATTATTGGCATGTGTTGCCTAATTTGTATGCTCAGTATATTCATCAGTACTTTGAGAGGTGTTATCACTATGTAGTTCGTTATAGTCTGTGTTGTCAGTATCGTGCACCATGTATAATAGCTGATTTCCCGGGTAGGGAAAGGCGACACTTAACCACCTAGTGTGAGTCTAAGTGATCACTGTCTATTCTGGTTGAGGTCATGTTATACATTGGATGGTTCCCTTAAGATGTATACAGATATAGTACTCATCCGGATATAAATGATTAATTTATTTGATTCTCTGATTTGGGTCATAGTAGAGAGGACTTGCTCGTGGGGTTGACCCACCATTGTTGTTATTTCAGGATACGGTCAGTACCCGTTCCAAGGTTGAGGCTAGCAGTGTAGGACCACCATCCGAACTCATCTACTCTTATGATCCAGTTCAGGGTAGAAGTTTTATGTATTACTTCAGTTTCAGTTTTTATTTACTTTTGAAGTTGAACTCTCAGGGTTATATTTAGGGATCCTTGACATAGGATTTCCAAGTTGTAATGGAGTACTGTATTAAATAAAGGATGGATGGATGTTGTATTATTTAGTGTTCCTTTCCTGTCTAAATTCTTTTATTATCATCATTTTGTATTCCATGCTTGTATATTGCCAATTGTTTTTGATATCCCTCGTTTTTCATGTATAAGCCTGATCAACTTATGCGTGGAAAATGTTGGGGGTGTTACAACCCTTGACATATCTAAGAATTCTTTTGGCAGCCTGAAGATGAGAGAGTCTTGGATTGCTTTGAAACCTTGCTACTAACCCCACAGAATACATAATATCAGGTCTTGAAGCTGTGAGATATAATAGACTTCCAATGACAAACCTATAAAGAGTAGAGGGAACTAATTCTGTGGTACACTCAAGAGACACCTTGGTATTAGGGCATAGTAGGGTTGAAACAGATTTGCACTCAGTCATATTGAATTTTGTAAGTAACTCAGATGCATACTTCTGTTGAGAAATGAAAATTCCTTTGGAGGTTTGATGAATTTGAAGGCCTAAGAAGTATCTAAGAGTTCCCAAAAGTGACATTTCAAATCTTCTCTTCATTAAATTGGCAAACTCTGAGGCTAAAGAGGTATCTGAGCCACAAAACATGATGTCATCAACATAGATTTGAAGAATAAGGAACTGATCTTGACAAAGCTTGACATAAAGAGTGCTATCTACTTTTTCTCTATGAAAACCTTGTTCAATCAAGAATTGATGCAGCTTTTCATATCAAGCCCTGGTAGCCTGTTTGAGACCATACAAGGCCTTGTTTAACTTGAAAACATAGGAGGGATACTTGGGATTTTTAAAACCTTTAGGTTGTTCCAGGTATACTTCTTCATTTAACTCTCCATTCAAAAAGGTAGACTTAACATCCAATTGATACATTTTGACCTGTTTGTGACAAGTAAAGGACAAGAGCATTCTAATGGATTCCATCATAGCAACTGGGGTAAAAGTTTCATCATAGTCAATACCAGCTTGTTAAGAGTATCCTTTACACACCAATCTAGCCTTGTTCCTAATAACTGTCCCTTTTTCATCAAGCTTGTTTCTGTAAATCCATTTGGAACCAATGACATTCTTAGCTGCAGGTCTAGGAATCAGTGTCCAAGTGTCATTTTTGTGAATTTGATCAAGTTCTTCTTTCATGGCAACAATCCAATCTTTACTTTTCTGTGCTTTAGAATAAGACTTTGGTTCAATTGAGGATAACATTGCAAAATGACTATATTCTTCACCATCATCAGTTTCTAATTTAGTGAGTCTCCTCTTGTTTCTTATTTGAACTCCAGCCTGAGGAGAACCAATGATGTTTTCAGCTTGAACTTGTTTTTGTAAATCTGGATAAATGACTTCTTTATGATCATCAAGTCCTGAAGTGGTTTTAATAGACTCATCTAACCCTTGAACAGAATGAGAGGGACTGGCTTCTGTTGATCCTGGTATAGAGCTACTGTCATCATTGATGCTGAATTGAGGAGATTCATCAAATTTGACATGAATTGATTCAATAACCTTGGAGGATCTGAGATTGTAGCATCTGTAAGCCTTGCGTTTTGTAGAGTATCCCAAGAATATCCCTTCATCAGCCTTGGAATAAATTTTCCAAAGTTCTCTATATGATTGAGAATGAAACACCTGTTGCCAAACACTTTAAAGTAATGAACTGGTGTAGGTCTCCCATACCATAGTTCAAAAGGAGTTTTAAATGAATTAGGCCTAAGAAGTACCCTGTTGATGATATATACAACAGTATTAATAGCTTCAGCCCAAAATCCCTTTGCAAGACCTTTTTCAAGTAGTATAGTTTTCCCCATTTCCTGAACAGTCCTATTCTTCCTTTCCATAACCCCATTTTGTTAAGGAGTAGCTACAGCTGAGAACTCTTTCTTGATACATTTTACATCACAATAACTTTCAAATTCCCTCATTGTAAACTCAGAACCAAAATCAGATCTAAGCTTCTTCACAGTACAACCTTTTTTATTTTCAACAAGATTCATAAACTTAATGAAGTGTGTTATAGCCTCAGACTTTTCTTTCAGAAAGTAAACCCACACTATTCTACTGAAATCATCAATGAGTAGTATAAAATACTTACTTCCACCAATACTTATAGTTTTGGTAGGACCACAGAGATCCATGTGTATCAAATCAAGAGCTCTGGATGTGTTGATTTCTTTAGACGGGAATGATACTTTAGTTTGTTTTCCTTGTTAACAAGCTTTCCATGGATGATTATCACTGAATTTTAAATCAGGTAGACTTTTCACAGCTTTCAACTTCAGGATTTTGATTAGATTTTTTGAGTGACGATGACCTAGTCTCTTATGCCACAGTATAACTTCATCTAGAGAGGTCAAATTGCAGTAAGTGGCTTCTTCTAAGGCTGTGTACACATTTCCAGAGGATTTACAAGCTGAGAATAGGACCTTTTCTAATTCAATATCAACAACATTACACCTTTTTTATTTATTTATCAAAATAGACTTTCTTCCCATTGTCACATAGTTGACTTACGCTTAGAAGATTATGTTTGAGGCCTTCAACAAGTAATACCTCTTTGATCTCAGGCAATTCATCAGACTTACTCACAGTGCCAATACCAATTATCTTGGCCTTTGATTATCTCTAAAGATAACATTTCCTTCATCAAAGTTTTTCAGAGAGATAAACTTGGAACCATCACCTGTCATGTGTCTTGAGTAACCACTGTCAACATACCATTTGTCATTAGTGTTACCAGCTTTAAAAGCTGTATACACCAACATACTCACAACATTCATTCTCTTTGGTATCCATATCATCTTAAACTTCACATGAGATCTGTTATCTTTAACTTTCTGCACTTGAGTTAAGTCAGACTTCTTCACATACATTTTGGTAACTTTGCAATTCCTGAAGGATGATGTGACAAAATCACTTTCATTCAACCTTAAATTGCTGTAGGTGTTGTCAAGTAAATCATACTTTGTTCTCGAGAGTTTTATAATTGGAAATCTTGTATATACTTCTCCTGAGGATGCCTTAACAAATGCAGTGTGATTTTGTTTAACTTTGGTTGTAGTGTCACAAATGTAACCAATTCCAGTCTTCCCAATTTGCTTTGTGGATTGCTTCCAAATCTCAGCCATTTTCATAGACCTTTCTTCAAGAATCAGTGATAGTTCTTCTCTACATCTTTTGGTTGACCATTCAGTATAGGATTGAGACTTCATTAGACTTAAGAAGATAAGAGAAATTGAACACAAGGTAGATAACTTAAGTTTGAAGTGTTTAACAAGAAGTTGTTTAGATTTTTGTAATTCAGAACTGAGGGCTTTCAGCTGAGACTTTTGTTGATTGCACTTCACATCAAGTGTCTCACATTCTTCAAGTATTTCTTTAATCTCTGAGTCACTGTCTTCACTATCTTCTTCAACTTCAGTTACTGTCTGTGGTGTTTCAAGAATAGCCATAAACAAACACTTATCTTCTTTTGATTCTTTAGGTTTGTCTTCTTCAGAAACTGAATCCCAATCTGAAATAAGAGCCTTTCTTCCAAATCTTCCCTTGAAGTTTCCCCCTTCTTTCTTCCTCTGGTTTTGCCCTTTTAAAGTTGGACAGCTTGAGACATAATGGCCAAGCTTGCCACAACCATAAAAGTTAGATTTTGTGATTGACTTTTCTTCTTAAACCTGAATTTTTTGAACTCGTTTGACAGATAGGCCACTTCATCCTCTTCAAGATCATCTTCTTCAGACTTTGTTTCAGATTCTTCAGTAACTTCTTTGGCTTTAAGTGCAGCTTCTCTCCTTTGAATAGTTGGAGTTCTAATTCTTATTTCATAGGCTGTAAGAGAAGCTTGTAGGTCATCAATCTTCATTTGAGATAAGTCTTTATCCTTAAGAATTGTAACCTTTGCATTGAATCTGGGTGTAAGAGACCTAAGTATCTTCTTGTTAACATCAAAGTCTTTAATGTCTTAACCAAAGGATTTCATGTTGTTGACAATGTCATTGATCCTAAACAAATACTCAGCCACAGTTTCCCTTTCCTCTATCTTACAAGCTTCATATTGAACTTTGTAAAGCTGAATTTTGTTTTCTTTGATGGCAGTACTTCCTTCATAAGTAGCCTGAAGAGAGTCCCACATTTCTTTAGCTGACTTGCAATTCTTGACTCTAGTGAACTCTTGTTGCTTCAAGGCACAGTAAAGGACATGTTTGGCTTTTCCATCATTAGCAACAACAATTTTATCAGCTTCAGAGGGATTTTTAGGACTAAGAATCACAACACCATTCACAGCAGCATGCCAGACACCATAAGAGTGAGACATTAAGAATGCTTCCATTCTGATTTTCTATGAATCATAGTTCACACCACTAAACCCTGGAGCTTTGTTTGTAGCTTGGCCTTCATCCATTTCTAAGATCAACTGTAGGCTTGCTAGAACCCTACACAGTAGACCAAAACT
Organism: Cornus florida; assembly: GCF_030987335.1. Taxonomy (NCBI): domain Eukaryota; kingdom Viridiplantae; phylum Streptophyta; class Magnoliopsida; order Cornales; family Cornaceae; genus Cornus; species Cornus florida. Next base: position 49,285,722 of record NW_026775574.1, on the reverse strand, counting down.
CTGATACCAATTGTTGGACCAAGAAAGGAGGGGTGAATTGGTTAAAACCTTCTTTCAAAAATAACTTAACAGTTGCCAAAACAGTAAGTAATAATCAATGCAATAGAATTTACAAGGAAACCCACTCAATTGGGGAAAACCTTGGTTCTTGGACAATGCTAATTCAATTATCCACTAGCTGTAAGTAAACTGTTACACACTCAGCTATCTCACTCTCTGCACACACCCTTGTCACAGAAGAGACACTAGTTTTCACAAACTCTACTCACACATTAGCTCAACTAAGTGTATACACACACTCCCCTTGTCTTAGGCAACCCTACCTGGACCAAATAAGCTCTCTAAGCTCACCAAATACACTAAAACAAATGTAATACAATAAACACAAGCCCTTCCTACAATTGAAGTAGGGCAGAAAACTCAGAATGCCAAATTACCACTTCAAAACATCAATCTGCAGCAATTAGTACTTGAGGGGTAAAATGGGAATTTCCTTTCAAGAATCAATCAATAGCATCATATTCAATCTTCATTCACTGTGGTACTCATGATCATAACTTTGAACATTGAATTGTAGCATGAGAAGTTCACAAAGTTCATAACATCCTTTGGTTTAGCAAAACTCAGTTTAAGTCTTAGTGTTTGAATACTGAAAATTGTAGCTAACCAAAGTTATATCATAAAGTCAACTTCAACAGTCTAGATTCATCAAAATATACTTGCTAAAAGATTAAAATCTCATAATATAGCAAGGCATAATTAATCAAAACTTGAATCTAAGAATCAGTCAGCAAATTAAGCAGCAGAGATGAGCTTACTGTCCAAATTTGATTTCAGCATGTTTTTCAACAAAACTTTGTACTGAGCAAGTGTAAATAAGTGAATTATACCTGTGTCAGCCTCAGACTAGACCAACACGTTTAAACTCAAATTCACTACTCAATCCAGCCCTTTCAGCAGAAATAACAACAGCAACAATATATCCTCAGTGAAATACTCTAGCAAGGCTTGAATCAGTGAGATTTTATAGCATGAATCATCATAAAAACACTCAGTGAATCAAGTTCATTCAGGTAAGCCTTTTACAGCTTTTAACTTTAAAATCTTTGAGATGTTTCTTGAATGAACATGCTGTAGTCTCTTATGTCACATAATAGCTTTATCAAAGGTTGACTTGTGTCACATAATAGCTTCATCAAAGGTTGACAGGTTGTATTAAGTTATTTGAGCTTCTTTAGTGATTGTATAGACATTTCCAGAGGATCTCAGGGCTGAGAATGGAACTTTCTTTGAATTAAGATCAACCACATTGCACATATCCTTATCAAAACACACTTTTTTGCCATTGTCACATAATTAACACACACTAAGTATATTGTGTTTGAGTCTTTCAACAAATAGAACTTTAGTGATCTCAGGTAGTTCTTCAGACTTGCTTATAGTGCCAATGCCTATAATCTTAGCCTTTTGATTTTCTCCAAATATTACATCACCACCATCAAACTTCTTCAGAGATCGAAATTTTGAGCCATCACCTGTCATGTTCCTTGAACAACCACTGTCAACATACCATCTGTCATTAGCATTGCAAGCCTTAAAGGCTGTGTAAACCAACACACTCACTGAATTCAACTTCTTAGGTAGCCACATCATCTTAGTCTTTACAAAAGAACCTTTGTTTCTAACTTTCTAAGCTTAAAGTAAGTGAGAATGGGGCTGCTTTGCGCATTGGCTTCCATTTTAACCCAACCATTCCGTTAGGTATAGGAGTTTCAATCCGTTTTCTTTATGTATATCTTTATAACCTTGATGTTTCTCATGGTTATAGTAACAAAGTTACTTTTGTTGAGTTTCAAGGGGTGGTAAGTATTGTCAAGTGTATCATACATAGACCTTGTTGATTTTAAAATGGGGAACCTTACATACACTTTGTTGATCCCATGTTTGATTAAGAGGTTTTTTACTTTCAATGTCAAAGGGTATATTACATTCTCAGTTTCAGTGGGCTGCCAAGGGTAATTAAAGGTTCATCACTTATAGTTTTGTTACTCATAGTCACAGGGGTATTCTAGTCTTTCTATATGTGTATGTAACCTTATTACACTTGCTAGGAATAGTACATTACATCATAGGCCTAATTTTCATGAATTACATATAGATATACAAGCTGTAGTAAAGTTCTCTTATGTATTCATTGAAGGGTATTTTAGTAATTCTGTTAATTATCTCGAAGGCATCGTGGTTAATCAATATTGCTGAGACTATATGTGACACTCTACAGATAGTGCATTATTTAAAATAGTCCACATTTGGTTGATAATACTCAGCATTTTTTTGGTCTACATCATATGACAGCTAAAGGGTATTTGAGAAAGAGTTTGTGTGTACTTGAGGTTGGCACAGCTTATTGCCATGTGGCAGTGTGGTCCTGTAAAAAGAAAGGTGCATGGTTATTCATTGGTTGTAGTGAGAAGGTCTTATCCTCACCAGGGTTTCTTTGAGGTCACTATAAAGTTGTTGTGATAACTTTCAGCTGGTGTGCCTCTTTTTAGTGAAAAAGTAAAGAGTGTAGCTGCTTTGTGAGGTTTTCTCGAGGGCTAAAATGAAGAAAATATTTCAGTGAGTTTGATAGTTGATTTGAGCTTAATTGGAGCACTGAAATATACCAAAAGAGGGCACAGATGCGGTGAAGGATATGAAGGCTCTTTGAAGCTATTTTTCTGGTGTAAAGAGAGGCTGAAATGGCTCAATGTTGTTGTGGTTGTTTCTAAAGCTTGAACAAGGTCTAAGCACACTTAACTTGGTGATTTACAACTATAAAGGTGTTATGGACTTTATATTGCAGTTGGTATAATCCTTCATACCTCAAACCTCTAGTTGTAGTTGATTTTCTGGTTTAAGCCTCTGAAACTGAACTTAATTTGTTATAACCATGCTATATCATTAATGTTTATCATTTGGTTTGATGTATTGTGGCTGTCTAAGTTGAGGTTTGGATTAAGGAATGATTTATTCTTAGTTTGGTATTTGGAACCACAGCTGATTTGTGTTTACATCAGTTTTCAAGTAGGTTTTGAGTAATGAGATTGAAAAATATTGCTGTAATTATTGTTCTATTCATCTAAGAATATCTATATAGTTACTTTACTCTTGTGAGATGCAAAATCCAGAGTTATATAGCTGTGTAATACCAGAAATACCCTCAAGACAGTGCTGCAGCAGAAAAATGGTCTTAAGCTTAATTTGAACTGTGATTTGTTATTCCCTTGCTATAAACTGTGAAGTGGTTATTGGGGCTTGTCTAATATGTTGATTGAAAGTTATGAGAACTGAAAACAAGGAGGTCCAACCACTAAGTTACAGATTTACCCCTCAATCTAGAAATTACAGAATTAAAAAATGCACATGCTGTGAAATATTTGTTTCTTGTGTTTTAAGCTACTGTGCAACACCATTATTGATATAACTTGTCCTAGCTTTTGTAAAAGTGTTATCCATCATTTTCAAGCTGTTGGAGCTTCTAGTTGCAGAGATTTTGAATTATAACAAGGCTGGGATTAACCTTTGCTGAGAACTAAATTAAAAAAGCTAAAATTGCTGATGTGAGCATCTATTGTTGATACCTTGCTTTTCTTTGCTATTAATCTTCTGAGAAAGTGTACTCTACCTATTCAAGGCTGGGGGAGCAAAGTTTGGGGTGTCAATAAGGCAGAATTATAGAGTTACCCCTAAAAGCTTGAAAGATAGGGTTTGGTGTGACTAAGGTCACTTGTGAAGGGAAAGTGTTATATCTTGCTATCTGAATTGTGTTTATCAATTAAGCAAGTATAATTTGTTGATACAAGATTGTGAGAGGCATTTACAGGGCTGAATTGAAGTTACATAGCAAAGAGACCATTCTAACCTTGAATTTGGGGTTTAAGCCTTTTGTGAAGTGAAACTGTTATATCTTGCTCCTACCATTGTGCTATTCTTTTGAGTAAGTTTTTATGAAGATATCAATGCTGGGAGAAATAAGTAGAGGTCTGTTTTGAAGCTATATTGTGAAGTTACAAGTTTGCCCTTGATTTAGGGTTTAAGCCTAGTGTGTGCAATATTTATCCTACCTTGCATAAACAATTAAAGTTGATAAATAAACAAGTGTATCTTAGCTGCATAGAGCTATGGAAGACAAGAGCAGGCCATTCTTGGAGCTGCATTGCAAAGTTACTTTATTACCCTTGACTTTAGGGTTTTTGCCTTGTGGGAGCTATTTTTGTTCTACCTTGCTTATCTACTTGTGTAATTCATACAAGCAAGTGTATTTGATTGATTCAAGGCTGTGAGAACCTAGTTTGATCATCAAGTGAAGCTACACAGTGATTTGACAGTTCTACCCGTTGTTACAGAGAAGTAAAGCTAGGGTTTCTTGTGTTTTATACTTAGAGCTGAGTATTCACTCTTATCTTGTGTTGTAGCTTAAGTATTCTGTATCTGGTGTGTTGACACCTCTATTCATTGTTGATTAAGCTATTGAGAGCTTTGTGTGTCCCAGCAAAGGGGCTGTGGACTGGGGGAATGCTTGTGTGCACATTGTTTGATCTTATATGTGTGTAGGGGCTGTGAAAGTCAGTGTCATAGTGAGTACAAGGTGGTTGGAAAGTGGGGTAGCTGAGTAAGTAACTACTTGCATACAACAAGTGAAGTTGGTGAGCTAGTGTGTGTGAATTGGTTGTGAAAGCTAGTATCTATTCTTGTACAAGGGTATGCGCAGTGAGTGAGATAACTGAGTGTGTAACAAGGTTCGTACTACTAGTGGAGGCATTTAGTGGCTGAGGCTAAGAACCAAGGTTTTTCCCTATTGATAGGGTTTCCTTGTATATCTTGTGTCCATGTGATTTGCTTGATTGTATTGGTTTATATCTTCTATGTTAAGCATGTTTATACTCAAGTGAAAAAGGAAGAAACTACCTAAGACCAATTCAACCGCCCCCCTTCTTAGTCCAACAATTGGTATCAGCGCCTTGGTCTGCAAAACCAAGGAATTAACAAGCCTGTAGCAAAGATTCCTGGAACAAAATGGAAGGTCTATGCATTGATCATGCACTATGCCTTGATAGTATAAACTTTGAAGATTGGAAAGTTAGAATGGAGGTTTACCTAATGTCTCAATCATATGATATGTGGTATGCTGCCACTAAAGGATTTTCTGTGCTTAATGAAGATGGTATGTCAAGTGACTCAAGAGCAAAACAAAGTATACTCAGTGGTCTTATTCATCAAGAGTTTGTGAAGGTAAAGTACTGCAATTCATCCAAGGAAATGTGGGACTTACTTGGGAAAGAATACACTACTCAAGAAGTCTATGAAACATTAGAGACAGTTAAGGATGTGATCACTCAGGATACTACCTCTTTTGTTAAAAAAGAAGAAGTTGAAAATTTGAACACTTCAAGTTTAAACTCTCAGTCCTAGTTTCTTTTTCACTTGGTATCTATAACATAGTGAAGCTCAGATCAAAGAACATTAGTTCTAAAGACAGTTCTACAACAACTTTTATAGATGGAAGCAAGGCTGAATAAGGTTCTAATGTTGAGATTGATTGCATTCCCAATGATCTCTTCACCCTTTACCATAGAAAAAAAAGTCATGATGAAAATGTTGTTTATTACAACCATGTGAGAAGGAACTTTGATAGATGCAGATCACAGAAGTATGACAACAAGAAGATAAATTCAATTTTGTAGTGTTCAAAGATGAAGGAAGATCACTCCCTATTTGTCAGAACCAAAAGCACCAAAGGTCTATTCATTACTCTTGATACATCAGCATTCAGCTTGGAAAACTGTGAGAAACTTTAAAACTTTGTTTAGGTTGTCTCTGAAAACATTCAAAGAAACTCTAGTATGAGTTGTTCAAAGAAAGCACTAGGTACTAATTGGAATTCTAGAGCTGCTAAATCAGTGAAGTAACAAGCTAGAATAAAGAGTGCAAATTTATCTACTGAAAAGAGTATTAGACTTGAAAACATTGTTGACAAAAATAACTTTTTTTTCACAGCTTTCAAGGAGTGTATCTCTTAATGCACTTGAAGTCAATCTATCTGGTATGTGTTCCTTCTCATTTGCAGCCTACTTCCTAACTAAGTTTAGGTTAAAATACTTCTTGAAAAGTCCTAATATGTCTCTAAGAAGAAAACCAAAGAAGTTATGCTTAGTGAGTAGGTCAAAGTATTCAAATTTTAGGATCAATTCAGTCCTCTCAAGATTAAAAACTAGTTGCTATTTCAAAGCAAATGGTCTTCAAGCCTCAGAGATGATTGTTCCCACAACTACAAGTCTTTCAAGAAAAGGAAAACTTGATGAATTCTCAAAAGTTCAAGAACTCAAAGCCTCCATATGTCTATCAAAGTTGAAATTCAGAAACAAGAGGAATCTAGGATCCCTTGAAGAAGGAAAGGATAAAGAAAACAATCATTCTATAATTCAACTCTCAAATGAATACAAAATTCAGTGTAGAACTAAGGTTGATGCAAACTATTTTGAATCAAATCTGGTATCAAATCACTCTTCAAGACCACCTCCACTAAGAGACAAGAACCTGCAAATTAATCCTAAAGATGTGCTGATCAATTTGGTAGCTTATTCAATTCTTTGTACTCCTTCAAAAGATATTTTACAACATAGTTTGATTGAGAAGACAATGTCAGACGTAGGGTTTCTAATTCAAAGAGCACCAAGTTTAATTAACATTTCAAAGCCTTCTCCTCTCAGAGACAAAGACCTAAAAATTCATACTGCAGGTGTAGTGATCAATATAGCAGTTAAATCAATCCATTGTTTCCATTCAAAGAACTTATTCATCTAGGGTTTCAGAAATTCAGTACTTGTGTCATTCAAAGCTCTTAAATATCACTCTATGTATTCACCAATCTCAAGGGTGGATAATCTTAGGCCTCTTCCACTCAGAGACAAGGATTTGTAAATTAATATAGTAGGTATGGTGTTCAATATGATAGCTCCTTGTTTAGAATTCTTTTATATCTTGCTTCAAAGTTTGTACCCTATCTCCTCTGATATTTTCTAATTGATAAGTTGTTGGCCTTTAATCCTTTATTGTAATTCCTATTCACCTTTTGACTTTTAATGTCAAAAAAGGGGAGAAATGGACTAATAGGTTTTTAGCATTTAAAAGTGCAAAAGAGGGAGATTGTTGATCCCATGTTTGATCAAGAGGTTTTACACTTTCAATGTTAACTACACTCTTAGTTTCAGTAGGCTGCCAAGGGTAATTAAAGGTTCATCACTCATGGTTTTGTTCTTCACAGTCACAGGGGTATTATAGTCTTTCTACATGTGTGTGTAACCTTATTACACGTGCTGGGAATAGTACATTACATCACAAGCCTCATTTTCATGAATTACATATAGATATGCAAGCTGCAGCAAAGTTCTCTTATGTATTCATTGAATGGTATTTTAGTAATTCTATTAATTATCTCGAGGGCATCTTGGTTAATCAATATTGTTGAGACTATGTGTGACACTCTACAGATGGTGCATTGTTTAAAATAGTCCATATTTGGTTGATAATACTCAGCATTTTTCTGGTTTACATCATGTGACAGCTAAGGGGTATTTGAGAAAGAGTTTGTGTATAATTGAGGTTGGCATAGCTTACTGCCACGTGGTAGTTTGGTCCTGCAAAAAGAAAGGTGCATGGTTATTCATTGGCTGTAGTGAGATGGTCTTATCCTCACTAGGGTTTCTTTGAGGTCACTATACTGTTACTGTGATAGCTTTCAGCTGGTGTGCCTCTTTTTAGTGAAAAAACAAATAGTGTAGCTGCTTTGTGAGGTTTTCTCGAGGGCTAAAATGAAGAAAATATTTCAGTGAGTTTGATAGTTGATTTGAGCTTAAATGGAGCACTGAAATATACATTAAGAGGGCACAGATGCTGTGAAGGATTTGGAGGCCCTTTAAAGCTATTTTTTTGGTGCAAAGAGAGGCTGAAATGGCTCAATGTTGCTGTGGTTGTTTCTGAAGCTTGAACAAGGTCTAAGCACACTTAACTTGGTGATTTACAACTACTAAAGGTGTTGTGGACTTCATATTATAGCTGGTATAATCCTTCATACCTCAAACCTTTAGTTGTAGTTGATTTTCTAGTTTAAGCCTCTGAAACTGAACTTAATTTATTATAACCATGCTATATCATGAATGTTTATCATCTGAGCATGCTTAGATTGATGTATTGAGGCTGTCTAAGTTGAGGTTTGGATTGAGGAATGATCTATTCTAAGTTTGGTATTAAGAACCACAGCTGATTTGTGTTTACATTAGTTTACAAGTAGGTTTTGAGTAATGAGATTGAAAATATTGCTGTGATTATTATTCTATTCATCTGAGAATATCCATATAGTTAATATACTCGTGTGAGAGTCAAAATCTAGAATTATATAGCCGTTTAATACTAGAAATACATTCAAGACAGTGCTGTAGCAGAAAAATGGTCTTAAGCCTAATTTGAATTGTGTTTTTTATTCCTTTGCTATAAACTGTGAAGTGGTTATTGGGGGCATGTCTAATATGTTGATTGAAAGTTGTGAGAACTGAAAACAAGGAGGTTCAGCCACGAAGTTATAGATTTACCCATTAATCAAGAAATTACAGAATTAAAAAATGCACCTGCTGTGAAGTATTTGTTTGTTGTGTTTTGAGCTACTGTGCAAGACCATTATTGATATAACTTGTCCTAGCTTTTGTACAAGTGTTATCCATTATTTTAAAGTTGTTAGAGCTTCTAGTTGTAGAGATTTTTAATTATAACAGGGCTAGGATTATCTTATGCTGAGAACTAAATTGAAAAAGCTAAAATTGCTGATGTGAGCATCTATTGTTGATACCTTGCTATTTCTTTGCTATTAATCATCTGAGTAAGTGTACTTTTCCTATTCAAGACTGGGGGAGCAATGTTTGGGGTGTCACTAAGGCAGAATTACAGAGTTGCCCCTAAAAGCTTGAAAGATAGGGTTTGGTGTGACTAAGGCCACTTGTGAAGTGAAAGTGTTATATCTTGCTATCTGAATTATGTTTATTAATTAAGCAAGTATAATTTGTTGATACAAGACTGTGATAGGCATTTACAGGGCTGAACTGAAGCTACATAGTAAAGAGACCATTCTAACCTTGAATTTGGGGTTTAAGCCATTTGTGAAGTGAAACTGTTATATCTTGCTCCTACCATTGTGTAATGACCCGGATTTTCACGGATATATATATATTTTTTTCCATTGTTTTTCCTTTCTGAGTTCAGTTCCTCTTCGTTTAGTGTCGTCTCGAGTGCTCTTGAGTGATTTCCGAGACTCTTTTTTATGGATTGACAACTTCCTTTGAGGACCGAGTTATTTCCACATTTTTCGTTTTTCGACACTATTCACTTTTCGTTCTTTTCCCTATTTCGTCCTTTTCCCTATTTTGTCTTTTCCTCGTTTGACACTTTGTTGGCGTAACCACACTTCTTGTGTTCAGAGTTGGTTTTTGACTTCATGTATCTCCATCTTGAGTGGTTTCCATGAAATATGTATCTTTACTTTTGCAAGAAAGTACTCTGGTTGCTCCCGGTGTCCATAGGGGCATGGATGCAAAGTTCTTTAAAATTATTTTCTTTTCTTGGGGTGTTTTTCGTAAATATCTTTTGAAGATATTTTATTTCAGGGGTTTTTAAGAAAATATTTTTGGAAGATATTTTCATTCTGGGCCATTAGTGCAGTTTTCACTTTTTGGAGGGGCCATTGTGTAATTAATGAAAGTTATTGCTCAATGCCTTGTTTTGAGCCTGGATCCTCCTACGGGATTCATTTTCACTTTTCGTTGAGTCATGTACTCTTAGAAATTCTTTCTGGTCATTGTTTTCCAGTTTCAGGGTTTCTGGCCCCGGTTTGCGCCAAACTTATTTTGGGCATAACTTTATACTCGGGACTCAGTTTTTGATGCCGTTTCTTCTGTTATTCATATTTTATCATTTTGAATCTTTTTTGTTCACAAAGTTTTTCCATTTGAGTGTGTCTTCTCAAATTTTACTTTTTTGGACCCAGCGGGGCCCGTTCGGGGCACTTTTTGAGATTTCTATAAAAGGGGGGTGATATATTTCATTTTTCATCTTCTCCCCTCTTCCTACACGACCTGGAGCTCCCATGGCAGCCCAAGGGGTGATGCCATATTTTCTCTCCTCTTTTGGTTCACTTTTCCTTGATGGAAAGTCTTCGGCCTTAACGTTTGTTGTTCCCCTTTCCGTGCTCTTTCTTTTCCCCTTATTAGAATTCAGTTTTGACCATTTCTTGAGTTTGGTTTTGAGCTCACGTTATGATTTTTATGGGGCTTTCATGGGGTTTATGTTCACGGCGTTGTCCCCGACAAAACCTAGTAGTTTCGTCGGATTCGGAGCCGTTCCATTTTGATGGCTTTTGAGATTTTCATCTCAAATTGAGGTAGGGAATGTTTTAGGCTTTTGTGTGTGTTGTATTGAGTGTTTAGCATGATTATACAACTTATATATATGCCTTGTATCAAATCTTGAAAGTTGTTAATTTTTATTTCTTTGTATAAGATTTAAAATTCATGATGATATATAACTTTGATTTGAATTGTGGCATGCTAGAAAATCTAGTTTTAATATGGTTGTTAACATATAATAAATTGGGACTAATTAAATACGAATTGCTCTTTTTAATTAATATTTATCTTTTGTGAAAGATTAAAGTGCATAGCCGTACCTTGCATGAAATTAAGTTGTAGTATGCCTCTAAATTCGGTTTTGGCATGTTGTTTAACATACTTTAATTTGAGAGCATTTGGACAAGTATGAAAATCTAGAGATTTTAATTAAAATGATTAATTAAAATCTAATTAAGGGTTCCGTTGGCCTAATTGAGTGTTTAGCTTGATATTTGTGATAACTATGACTTATGTACTAGCATATGTTAATTTGGGACCATTTAGAGTTGTTTTAGAATTGAGAGATTTAATTATCATGATGTAATTAAATTCTACCTTGTTGCACCGTTGATTGAATCATGTAATTGACATTGATAATATGTTTAAGGCATGATTTTAGGCTTATAATGGAATTATGAGTTTATGTTCCAATATTGAATTATATTGTTATAGTGTGTAACGAATCGCACACTGAAGATTCGACATGTGATGTTATTATAGTGCGTAACAAATCGCGCTCTGAAGATTCGACATTGTCATCCTATAGTAGTTGTGGATTTAGAGCCTGTGTTATGTGGTTACAACCTACTTGTGCATGAAGGTAGTTTCGTGTACTATTTCATACGTATATAAGTTGTTAACTCAATTATTTTGGAGTTTTGGGACATTGTTACTGTGATATGGCTAAAGTTCGGCTTTAGTGCGGGAGGTATGAGTTCTCCCCAATTGAGATAGTGCGCACTAGGGTGGTTTTCCCAGTGGATTAATGCCCAGAATAACCAATTTGTTCTTGGTTTAGTCCGAGACGTGATGTCCAAGTCTTCCACTATTTGTTTTCGCATTCAATTCTAAGTTTGCAATCATGTTTATATTGTGACTTGTGGTTTTGGCTATCGGCGATTTGATGTTGTTAAGTACATCTATACTAAATTGTTATATTTAGTTGATTTCACACTTTTAGATTTCTAGTTGATAACTTAGAGAATCTATGTCTTGATGTGTGGTATTAGATATTCTAATTATGCTAAATTGTTATATTTAGTTGATGCTGCATTTTAGACTTCAAGTTGATAACCTTGAGAACCACTATGTTATTGCTTTGTGTAAGCATGCTCCTATATTGTTGCTTTGTGTAAGCATGACCCTATGTTGTCAAAATTGCATGAATGAGGTGATTGATGTTAGAATGATCTTAGGTAGCTAGGATGTTCCCTGAGTCTCACCTTGACATAGATGTTAGGTGGAATGAACCACAATAATTAAATCATGCAACTTGTAAAACTTTAGGTCGATGCATGCTCATTTTCTACGAGTAGCTTTATGTTACTCACCCCTACGATACTGGGGCATATTTTAGGTACAGGATACAAGATTGGAGATTGCAATTGCTTGGGTGATTTGCTAAGTTGAGCTTCTTTAGAAGCATTCTTGTTCACATGCAAGTGTTAGCATGTTCATGATTTGTCTATAAAATGTAATTTTTCTAACTTGGAGGTTTGACATGTCAAATGTTGTAAATGTATTGTAATGAGGCCATAGGCCATTGTAGCATATCTATTTTATCATATTACATACACTTGCATGCTCACTTTGGCAAACAATACATTCCTTGATGAAACAAAAACCTAAAGTTGCATATTTTTGAGTTTGACCCTATTCTGTTACGGGGGCATTTTGGGTATTTTACAATGAGTTTTTTTTTCATTTTTCCTCATGAGTCATATTGAAAAATTGATTTTGAGGGGGTTTTATTTTTTGTGTTTTTCCAGAAAACATCATATTGGCCCTCAAAAATCCATTTTTTTCCAAAAAATCCTTGCTTCCAGGTTTTGCAAATTTTTAGTACAAATGTAGTTGGTACTATTCGTTGACTTTTTTTTGAAAATCGTCACGACCGATCCGAAACTTCCGGAGGTCTTGTGGGTGCATTTTAAGATTGTATTTTCAATTTAGGCAATTTAAAAACCTCCCGAAGCCCTATTTCCAAAACTTGGGCAGTAGCTCGGATTGGTTTTTTTTCCTCTTGACTTGATTTTCTTGGGGGCATTCTGGGCATTTTACAATGCATTTTTTTTGTTTCCGTCCACGCTAGGGGTAGGAAACTTGATTTTAGGTGGGGTTTCTTCTTTGAGTGTTTCCAAAAAATTCCGTTTAGATTCTCGTTTTTACTCTCAGTTGCAGCAGTGGTGGGTTGTCCTCGTCGGGCTGCCACGACATCATTTTTGTTTTTGACCTTTCTCCCCCGTCTGGACTCCAAATTGAGTAAACTTTCTTTTGAAGTTGACTAATTTGTCATTGTCTTTCCAGCGGTGTGCTCGATAGCACCTGAATCCACTTTTACAAAATGACCATTTTGCCCCTAGATTCTTTTGACACGACACTTCTGCATTTGTTTCCTTTGGATTCTGTGACCTCATTGAGGGTCACATTGGTGTCTTAGAGACACATTGTATCTCTAGAGACCGTATTTTCATCTTTCGCTTCCGCATTTCGGATCCATTATCGGGTTATCTTTTGGTCATCACTGAAGCACCGGGTTTACAAAACTTGGGCCGTCACACATTATGTTATTCTTTTGAGTAAGTTTTTATTAAGATATCAAGGCTGGGAGAAATAAGTAGAGGACTGTTTTAAATCTACATTGTGAAGTTATAGGTTTACCCTTGATTTAGGGTTTAAGTCTAGTGTGTGCAATATTTATCCTACCTTGCTTAAACAATTGAAGTTGACAAACAAACATCTGTATCTTAGCTGCATAGAGCTGTGGAAGATAAGAGCAGGCTATTCTTGGAGCTGTATTATAAAGTTACTTCATTACCCTTAACTTTAGGGTTTTTGCCTTGTGGGAGCTGTTTTTGTTCTACCTTGCTTATCTACTTGTGTAATTCATACAAGCAAATGTATTTGATTGATTCAAGGTTATGGGAACCTAGTTTGATCATTAAGTGAAGCTGCACAGTGATTTGACAATTTTACCTCTTTTGTTGCAGAGAAGTAAAGCTAAGTTTCTTGTGTTTTATACTTAGAGCTGAGTATTCACTCTTATCTTGTGTTGCAGCTTAAGTATTCTGTATTTGATGTGTTAACACCTCTATTCACTATTTATTAAGCTATTGAGAGCTTTGTGTGTCCAAGCAAAGGGGCTGTGGACTGGGGGAGTGCCTGTGTGCACATTGTTTGATCTTATATGTGTGTAGAGGCTATGAAAGTCAGTGTCATAGTGAGTACAAGGTGGTTGGAAAGTGGGGTAGCTAAGTGAGTAACTACTTACATATAACAAGTGATGTTTGTGAGCTAGTGTGTGTAAATTGGTTGTGAAAGCTAGTATCTATTCTTGTACAAGGGTATGTGCAGTGAGTGAGATAGTTGAGTGTGTAACAAGGTTCATACTACTAGTGGAGGCATTTATTGGCTGAGGCCAAGAATCAAGGTTTTTCCCTATTGATAGGGTTTCCTTGTATATCTTGTGTTTATGTAATTTGTTTGATTATATTGGTTTATATCTTCAATGTTAAGTATGTTTATACTCAAGTGAAAAAGGAAGAAACTACATAGGACTAATTCAACACCCCCTTCTTGGTCTAACATACTTCATCAGTTTTAGCCTTTATAAACATAGAGTGAGTTTGTTTGGTTTTAATTGTAGTATCACAGATGTAGTCAATGCCTGTTTTTCCATTTTTCTTTGTGGTGTGCTTCCAAATCTTTGTAATTTTCAGTGATCTCTCTTCAAGAGCCTGTGAAATCTCTTCTTTACACCTTTTTGTAGTCCACACCTTGTTAGAATGTGGCTTAAAAAAACTAAGCATATTCAAAGAGATTGAACACAGTGTTGACAGTTTTAGCCTAAAGTACTTTGTAATCAATTGTTTGGACCTCATTAGCTCTGAGTTAAGCTTATTGATTTAAGACATCTGTTGATCACACTTCACAGCCAATCTTTTACATTCTTTAAGAATTTCCTTAACTTAAGTGTCACTATCTTCTTCTACTTCACCTTGAACTTGAGAGGTTTCAAGAATAATAATGAATAAGCATTCATCTTCTTGACCTTTTTCTGGTTTATCTTCTTCAAGAGCAACATCCCAATCAGAGATAAGAGCCTTCTTTCTAAATCTTCCTTCGTTGTTGAACCCTTCATTCTTCTTATGGTTTTGCCCATTTGAATTAGGACAGTTAGATACATAGTGGCCAGACTTACCATAACCATAATAGGTTCGGTTTTGTGTTTGTGTCCTCTTCTGAATTTTCTAAACTTCTTAGCCAAGTAAGCTATTTCATCTTCCTCTAGATCATTATCTTCAGACTTTGGTTTAGCTTCTTCAATCACTTCTTTGGCCTTAAGGGAAGCTTCTCTTCTATGTTGAGTAGGGGCACCAATTCTCATCTCATAGGCTATGAGAGAGGCTTGAAGATCATCAATCTTCACCAGTAACAGATCTTTATCTTGAAGAATGGTGACTTTGGCATTGAATCTAGAGGTTGGAGACTTAAGAATCTTCTTACACACTTCAGAATATTTGACGTCTTAACCAAGAGCTTTCATGTTGTTAACTATCTCATTGATTCTGAATAAGTAATATGCTATAGCTGCCATTTCCTCCATCTTACAAATTTCACATTGAACCTTTAGATACCATATCTTGTTCTCTTTGATTATATTGTTCCCTTCATGATTAGCCTTAAGAGAATCCCACATTTCTTTAGGTGTCTTGTAATTTTTAATCTTTGTGCACTCTTATTGTTTAAAAGCACAAAAGAGTACATGTTTTGGCCTTCCATCATTAGCCAAAGCAGCTCTGCCATCTGTAGAAGGATTAATTGGATTGAGAACAACAACACCAAACACAGTGGCATGCCAACATTATAGGATTAAGACATTAGAAAAGCTTTCATCTTAGTTTTCCAAGAATCATAGTTAGAACCATCAAACCCTGGTGCCTTGTTGGTGACTTGATCTTTTTTCCATTGTAAGGATCAACTATAGGCTTGTAAGAACCTTATTATGCAGATCAAAGCTCTGATACCAATTTTTGGACCAAGAGGGGGGTGAATTGGTCAAATTAAAATCCATTTTCTTCATAACAAAGATCAAATATGACAATAAATATAATGAAAATAAGGTATACAAGGAAAACCCTCTCAATAGGGAAAAAATTTGGCTCTTGGCCTCAACCAATATAAGCTCCACTAGTTGTATGAAAGTAGTTACACACCCAGCTGTCTCACACTCTGCACACACCCTTATACAAGTTGAAACACTAGCTTTCACAGCCTTTTACACACACACTAGCTCAACACAGTACTCACAAGCACTCCTCCTATCCTAAGCACCCTTGCTTGGACCCTGCAAGCTCTCATAGCTCACCAAATACATATAGAAGTATGAATATTAGTAATATTTAAGCATACACAAAAGATAAGAGTGGTTATGCAGCTCAAAACAATAATCTGTAGCCTCTAGAACTATTTTTGTTGAAACTAGGGTTTGAGGGGTAAAATTGGAAATTCATGTCTCCAAAATTCAGAGATCAATCTCACAGCCTTATATCACCATTACAAACATGCTCAGATGATAAACAAGATAAGTATAGTATGTGAATCATTGTACAACATCAATATGGCCTTGACAGCAGCTTCACAATGAAGAACTAGGGTTTTGGTAGGTCAAAACCAAAGGTAACCAAAGTTCTATCCAAAAACCAACTTCAACAACCTTGAGTCATCAAAATAAACTTGCTAGCATGTAGATCAAACATTGTATAGTAAGATATAATCAATCTATATATGAATCATAAGGCTAAACCAGAAAATAACTTAAATCACTGGTCTGAGAGGTGAAATTCATTTACAGCAAAGTATAGCTCAAGAGTAAATGCTTAACAAATATAAATAGCTTAAATATACCTTTCTCAACCTTGAATTAGCACCACATCAACCTCAGGTCTAAAGTAAACCTTCAAACCAGCCCTTGCACCAGCAAAACTTGACAATAAATGGACTCTATGATGAACACAACAACAAGGATCAATTCAGTGACATTTCTATGAAGATTTCAGGTTCAGATCATCATCAAGGACCTTATAAATGTTAGTTCATATGAAGCTCTCACGATAGGTTCAATGCATGTTGCAATTAGAGTTTTCAAGAGGCTTATTTCTGCAGAATGGCTATAACAGTATATATATACTCGAGCATTCAATGCAAGTCCTACTATAATAAGGATATACACATGGCACCTGTAGCCAATCATTGGCCAGAGAATGTTCTGACATTCTTCATGTGAAGAGACCACAATGCCCTTTATAATTCAGTTATTTTGTCCTCTAGTATACAAAAAATTATAGCTCACTATATAAAGGTTGTAATAGCATTCTTATCCAAGACTTGGTGATTAAGAAATGCAATGTAGTGTATACAATATCACTCTAGGACCACAACAACGTGCCACACACATAAGCTTCAAGTAGAAAGACCAAAATGCCTTTGTAACAACCACTTGTCATTATCAGCATCAAATTGTTGTTGAGACTGTATAATTCATAATGCAGGCTAATTCACAAATGGTCAATGCAATGCAGCTATCTAAACAAAATTTTAAATATATAGTACAACTGTGAAATGACAATAGTACCCAGAATACCCCTCTAGCCAATTTTCATATGTTAAACTTCAATTAACACAGTGAATAAGCCTTAACAAGCTGAATAACTACAATGTACTATCTTAAACCAATGTGAAAATGTGTCACAAGATGGAAAAAGACTATACTACCCCTGAGAGATGATATAAGCCACTGTGTATAACAATGGCAATGATACAAGCCCTTAACAGCTCTGAAACATCAAGTTTTGACATTAAAGAGGCAAACACAAATTGGTACTAGGACTAACAATGTTTTATATACATTAATATATGTTTATACACATTTGTATATGTATATGCATATGTTTATATGTATCTTTATAAATCTTGTTAACAACACATCATAACTGGTGGCAACGGGCAAGAATATGATGATTAACCAATGGCGGCAAAAACTTCCACAAAAAGAAACGATGGCTTTGAGATTAATTTTTACTATTGAATTCAAACAATGACATGAGATGATGGTACGGTGAAGAATGTATGACAGCGTTGCTATGTTTTGGGCTTGTGAATGAGTTTTTTGGATATAATGGATAGTGTTAAACAGTGGTAATGTCTGGAGATTTTTTTTGTGGGATTAGAGGATTTTGTGATTGTTTTTTTGTTTGTGAAGCTGATAGGATTTTGTGATTGGGAGTGGACGATAATGAATAAAGAGTTTAGATGGTGGGATGAATTAGTTTGAGAGAAGAGGAGGAAGGTAATGTGTATGGGGGGGGGGGGGATTGATGTGACAAGATGCCTTAATTTCATATAATGAGGGAGAGAGGAAATGGAAGGGTATTATATTAATTTGTCTTAGAAAATTGTGTCGCGAGATATAGGTTTTTGTGTTGCAATTTTTTATGTCAAAACTTGTTGATCAAATTGTATTTTTGTTTATCTTGAGTCTCATTTTTCGGAAGGTAATTTTCTAATGCCTCATATTGTGAGGTTGGATGGAACATCACTTAGAACATTTATGCAAGTGAGGACACTTAATATTTTAAGTTTGGTGGGGTGTGACTCAAGAAAAACTTGTTTTAAATAAAAAGGTTTAAATCTGTGAAAGTACGACCGGTGTAACTTATTTTTTACCTGTCGCACTTCTTCAGAAAGTTATCCAAAATTTTTCTATCAAAACTGCCAAAGTCTGGTCAGCTCAATATTGTTCCACTGGTCGTACTTTTCAAAATCCCCGTTCTTTACAGAATGGAAAGTCTGACCAGTCACACTCTCCTAATTAATTGCAGGATTTCCTATTTTAGTAGCTTTCAAGTTTCCTTTTTATGCCAAACCTCTTGAGAAGTCCTATATTGATTTTAAAAGCTTATTTTAAATATTTTGGAGACTTTCTTGGTTATAAACACCTTTTTAGCCCTAGATAGGGTTGATTTTTCAATTGAAAAAACATAGATTTATCTTTTACATCCTTATTGAAGCTTTTTGAGAAAAAATATGTTTGATCTTTTTTAGAGCACACACTTAAACATTAAGTGATTTAGGGTGATGTTCTTTATCATCTAACCAAAGGGATCTTCAGAGTCCACTTCAAATGACAGGGATTGATTGGAGCAACATAATTTCTTTCTAATTATTTAAAAAATTGAAATGAGGTTTTAATTATGCTACAAAAGGGACAACATTCGTGAAGTGTTTGTGTTATACTAGTAACCCTTCTGTGAGGATTAAGGCATAATGACAAACTAAATGGGTCTCAAGGACCACTTAAATAGGAAGTCTAGATGGGTAAGGATTATGACCTATGGGTATTAGGTATATTATATATATATTTGTAACAACTTAAACCTGAGGGTTCAAATCGCTAACTGGGTCCTTACCCAAACCCGAGCTCGTCTAAGGGCATTACCGTCTGGTGTGTCTCAAACCAAAGCATGCAAAAGTGTGTAGTGTGGTCAAGCTTAAATTTAGAAATACCACTACCACTTCCAACTAAAAATATAGCTAGAGTGAGTAGGGATTGTCCTAAGGGAAAGGAGGTGTATTTGTGATGGAAACTAATGTCGGATTAGTAGGTCAAGTGATCAAAGATTGTTGGTGATTGATTAATTAAACTATAATGTAATTAAAGTTTAATGGAAGTAAAAAGAGAGCAATCTAGAAAGTAGGGAAAATATATAGGAGAGAGGTTTTGGGGCTTAGAGTTACCACTAAGCTTCACTTCATCAAACACTAGCAATTGTACATTAATGGGGAAATTTAAATCGTAACTTGTGTGTGTGTGACATCAATTGAAACTAAGCATGGATGGCAAATAAGTATAGATTGTCTAGCCAATTTTAATGAATATCACACCTATCAAATGAGACCAATATCCATTCAATTAAACCACAATTAATGCACACACAAATATTTAGAGGCATACACTTTTTGCATTCATAAGTATGGAACATTAAGAAATAAGAATGGATTGTTCACCTACCTAAGAAATTAAAACAATTACACTATAACTAGGCTAGAGACATGAAATTAAACTAATTAAACTAGAGATATGAAACAATTCATCAAGAAACAAGTGTGAACCATCAAATAAATCACTAAAGTGTTCTATTAAGCACCATGCCTTGACCATCTCTAGATTAACATCATTAATACACATAGACATGCATTAAATTCATTAAATCTAGAGATAAAAACATGAACATCAATTCTAGCATACATAGACATATGACTAGAGCCAAATGATCAATTGAAAGTATTAATCCATACAAATCAAGTAGAAAACACAAGATGTATATTTATTCAAGGTCAAAACATTTATTACAACTAAAATCCCCAAAAATACATAAAAGCTAGGTTTGAGAAGCAAGCCTAGGGGCTATCTCTAGCCCTAAGAGAAGGATTTTGCCACTCATTGTAGTGGACATAGAACCCTCAAGGGGTAGCTTGGAGGTTGGCATCATCATCTTTATCCTTGCTTTATTCTCCAAAACCCTAGTTCTAGAGAGAGGAAAATTTTCTATTCTATAATTGGTAATTCTTCTATCTATTACAACGATGTTCAATAAATCAATTACACACTCCTTTGAGTAAGGACCAAGTCAGAATAATAGCCTCTGATTGGAGGATATTCATAGCAATGCATGGTAGGTAGAAATCGGCGCGCTCGAAAATTAGACAGCTCACTGCTAGTAGGCATTTCGATCGATCGAAGATTTTTGATCCATCAAATACTTCGTTTCGATCGATTGAAGCTGACGTGGCATCAAAAATATCTTCTGGCCTTATCCACTTTGCTGAGTTGGCACCGTCTTGTTTTGATCGATCGAAGTTCCCTTGGTGCATTTTTCTTGGCTTCTTTCCAACTTTGTTCTTTAGCTCCAAAACTGTTCTAAATGGCTCTTGTTAGCCTATTTGAACATTATTCACCTGAAATAGGCAATAACACAAATAAGTATCTAAGACATGAAAGTAAGATAGATGAATGGACAAAAATACCCTAGCCTAGGCGCTAAAATGCGTCACATTTGAGCACTTATCACACTCCCAAACTTAGATATTGCTAGTCCCTAGCAATGAACTACATGGAAAATAAAGAAATAAGTAACTAAGTAACTATGAACTAGAAAGTAATAAAATGATAATGCCACTTTCGTAGGGAACTCGATTGCATTTAGCATATACAACAAGCCTTTTAAACCCCCAAGTTACCCCTAGTGGACGAGTGAAGTCTCGTGAGGGTTTCTAAAAATGATACCCATAAACATTGAGGTCTTTCTCACAAGAGAGACACCAATATACAAAACAAGCATTGGGAGAAAACTACCTCAAGTATGTAATTTTTCAACAATTTCCAAGCAATCTCCCAAAATCTCAACATTAAGCAAGCAATATGGTCCTCCACACATCAAGAAAATGATCATGCAAATCAAAACAACTCTAGAATCTTTTTAAGTGAACTGGCATCAAATATGTTGTTATCTAAGCCAACTAGAGAAATGATCACATCCTTACCCTCAAACTAACACACAAATCTAGTCCCGATCATCAAAACAAAAAGTGGACCTTTTATTAAAGCTTTATTCAACTAGGTGCACTTATTCTTTTCACTCGATATATTTATTTATTTATTTTTTATTTTTACTATCCTAGAGGATCAAAGATGGAAGCATAGTGTAGTGTGTTGATCTATTAAGCTTTCTAGAGATCCATGAGGTCGAGCGTTAGGTCAATGTCTCCCAAACTGGACGGTTTTAGGGCATTAGGTGTTAAAATACCCCTAAGGACTTACAAGCTCAAATCAATTAGACTACAAATCAAAACAACCTCCATCTAATCATTTCCCACTTCTCATCTTTTGGGAGAAGTCCTCACTTTTTTATTTGCTTTTGCAACTTTTTTTTTTTTTTTAGAACATTTAATTATTAACCTAGAGTTTGGGCCATCCACCTCTCGGCACGACAAATTTAGTGCTTGATGTGGCTAGAATCTCGGCTACTCAATGAAATGGGTTTGTTATCCACTTTAGTCAAGATGAAAGCTTTCAATGCACTATTAGCCCAATTGGGATATAACCAATTTAATAATCAATAAAGCATGTACCCCACAAATGAATGCTAGTGTGCACCTGTGCTAGTGTAGAATCCTAGAGTGAATCTCAAAACAATCACAAAATCAGGATGATGTGGACCATAAATGCAAGCAAGATATCAATCTTTCAAAAAATTTACTCCTAAATGGCATCCACAAGGCATACAAGGAGTATTGGACTCTCAAATCAAGCAATTTTTAAATTCTAAGTATTATGGTCCTCAAAAGATCAAAATCATAGCCTAAAAATCTATCTTAAATCATACCACATGTATAGAAATCAAGTGTGACATGTAAGATATGCTAATACACCCCTAAACTTAATTTGTACATTATCCTTAATGTACAAAGAAGCAACAGATAATGGAAAGAGTATACCAAATGGGTGAAGCAAAAGGGACCAGGTAACGAAAGTTTAGCTTTGGAAGGCGTACCCCCAAACTTAGATTCCGAAAACCTGTCTGAAAAGTGGTCACACCAACAATGGTCAAAGCATAGGCATCAATGATATAAATGAGAAGTGATAATGAGAACTGGGCAAAAATCATGGCTATATAGCAAGATATAGCATAGGATAGCCAAAACTAATATCAAAGATCCAAAAATTCATATATAGAAAATAAGTGCAAGATCAAATATCTAGTGAAACAAAATATCCAGAAATATCTAAGAACAAATATCCAAATAGTGCAGAAATATCACAGTCATAGCAATGCAGATATAAGATAGGTAATGAGAAGGAAAGAGAGAGAATGGTGGCATCAAACAGTAAGATCAGGGGTAAACATGTAGGCAATATGCTGTAGTATGGTAGACATCTCGGTGCTGTGGCGAGTAAGCGAAGTGCTAAGGTCGGTCCTCAAAGCTCCAAGCTCATGTCTCACCTCAGCTACCTCATCTCGTAGCGCATTGGATCTCCGAACTAAGTCATCATGTCTCCCTCCCAGATCGTCGTGTCTCCTCACTAGGTCATCATGCCTCCTCGTGACATCCTCATGTCGTCTAGTCATATCAGCTCTGAAAGATACGAAATCTATATGCAGCTGAGCTACCTCTGATCTATAGCTAGAATTAGTGGTATGGGCTGTCGGCTCAGTAGGAGGAGCATGTGAAGGGCCAGTCTGCTGAGATGCACCAGGTACACAAATCAGTGCACATGTAGAAAATATGGTAAGCAACTGATAAGGAAACACAAAGCATGCCTGAATCAGATAAGAACAAAGGATAGATAGGAAAGATTATGCTTGTGCAAGAAGTAAATAAGAAAGCTTCAAAATCATCATTCTACATGCCTTAGTTAAACAAAACAGATCAGGTATGCAATGATGGCATAGAGGGCAGAAAAGTCATATATAAAGCAGATGGAGCAGAAATATGATCAACAGGACAAGTATAGGCTGCGATGTGCATAAATGATATAACGTGCATTCACAAACCTAAAACTTAAGAAGATGCTGCAATGGTATGACAAGTAGACTCTAGGATGACATCGTATCAATTCCTAGCAAGAATGTCTATAGGTGCAACAATAAAGATCAAAATAGAGCAACAGGATAGCATGGAGCATATAGGCATGGAAAATGTCAACCTAGGACTCAAGAAATAAGCATGTCATGCAATAAAGACTAAGTGAAATGCACGGCTGCAAAACATAGCAATCCAAGGCATGTTATGACAGGCAAGTTCAAGAAAGAATCCTGGACATGGTATGCAACTAGATGGCATATCTTTGAATGATGCACAAATAAGAACAACTCCAGACAAAGAAATATCCTGTATAGCAATGCAACAAAATCAATATCCTATGATCACTCATAGTTAGTGACCTCCGCTAATGCTTAAATGAAGCAGAGAATGGTTAAATACTGAGAATACAAGAAGCTTACCATCTGTAAGTAAAAATCTGGGCTGGAAGAACTTCGGTCATCAAGAATGATCATAAGTGTATAAGATATCATGACAATGGCATGGAATCAAATAAACAACAATATCAAGTAAACACAGCCCTAACTTGGTTCATATTTCAGTTCAAAATCTTAACTAAGGCCAAAGAATAGAGACAACATCCAAATCATGCATTTGAAATTCCAAGAACTATATCACACCCCCAAACTTAGTCATAAATCAATTCTAAGAAGATAGGCTTAAGGGATGCATAGAAAATGTTCAAAACAGTCAATATGGTAAAAGTGGGCAAAATGATGTATGTACAAGCAACAAGTTGTAATTATTCCAAAATGCACACAATTATTCCAAAGAAATCACATTTGACAAGTTTCAAAATCATTAAGTACCAGAAGATCAAAATCATGAAAAAGAGGGTCCAAAGATATCAAACTAGGCCCTAGGATGGCAAGAATCAAGAATTGGATCACATACAAGTTCAAAGGCACTTAGAACATGCAAATGGATGCAAAGGAATCAAATGGAGCAAGTTTTAACTCAGTCAAGGGCATTTTGGTCAACTTTAGAATTTCTTAACACTTTTGGGGCAAAATTGGAATTTTTGAAAATTTTGGGGTCAAGACATTCAATTGCATTGTAGAAAAACTTCATGATAAGAATCATGCAATGAATGAACAACAGTAAAAGGAATCATGCAACTCAACTTCACATTTTTCAAACAAAGTTAAAAAATTTCTCTTTTTAAATCATTTGAAACCCAACAAGTGTGATCATAAAGCATATCAACAATGAAAGCTTATTTTACCAAAACAATGCACTTAATCCAATCAAGATTTTTCAAAGAGGTCTATTTGAAACAATGTTATGCATTGAAGACAAGACTTTTCATTTTCAACACTAAAGCACAAAATCAAATCAAGTCATGGTTGCAAGCAATTTAAGTAACTTAGAATACATTCATGCATTTCACATTCAAGACAAGTAAATGAGATAAGATGGAACTATGCTCTCAATAATTCAAACTTTGTAATGCCATTTCAAGTTCAAAATCAACATCAACTTCTCAACTTTGAAGACAAGTTAAAAATTTCTTTCTTTTTAATCCACAATCAACTTTTAAAATTCTTTTCAAATTCTAACTCATGTCCCAAAATCAAACCACATGCCATTTGAATTTTAAAATCAAAGTTCAAAAATACTTTTTTTTTTTTTTTTTTCAAAAATCCGGCATTGTTTCCCTTTAAAAATGGACATCCCAAAAATTTTCAACCACATTAAAGCAATATGTATATGTCATTTATCAATCAAGAATCAATCTCAACATTCAACGAGGGACACCGCCCACAATCAATCCACAACTCCAATGAACTTTGCCCATCCTCCTTCTAAAAACTATACCAACTACATTCCATTTGTATTTGGTTCCATCAACATTTAACAAATATCAGAAGTCAGTCTAAATCAATTGTGTCCAAAAATTTTTTAGAAACCATTGTCAATTTTTATTTTTTAACATTATTATTATTATTTTTAGCATTTTTCATTTTTCATTTGTTTTTGTTGCTTTTCGATTTGTATTTTGTTTTCAATTTAAATATGTACACAAAAATATATACAAAGTTACTATCATGTAAAACTAAAAGCAAAAATAAAAAGAAAGCAAGAAACAAAAATACAAATAAAAATGCAAAAAGAATGAGAATCTAAAAATTTTTGAACTCACCCGACAACTTAGAGAGTAGAGAAGAGTAAAGGAAGAGATTTGGAGCAAAAATGGAGGTTTTTCAACCTCGCCGGTGTCAGAGAAGATGACCGGAAGCTTGCCAGAACCTCGTTGGAAAATGCAAAAAGTCGCCAGTGTTTGGAACAGAATCTCCATGGCTTAAATCGGATGGAGACGATGAATAGGATGCTACCCAAGAGAAAATGGAGAAGAGGAACCGGTTTTGGCCACCCTTGGGCCAAAACTTCACTGGAATTTTTGGAGGAACGGCGGCGTGAAGCTTGGGCTTCTCGGATCTCACTGGGAATGGGAAGAAGGGAGGTGAGGTGGTGTTGTGGTTAAGGTGAGAGAGAGATAGAATGAGAGATTGGGAGGAGGGAGGTGGTTCGGGTGAGAGAGATATAGTGGTGGCTAGGGTTTGCGAGAGAGGGAGAAGATGAATAGGAGGGAGGAAGAAAGAAAATAGAAAATAGAAAAGGAAAATAGAAAAATAAAAGGAAAATAGGGAGAAAAAGAAAAAGAAAAAGAAAAAAAAATAAAATCTGGAATTTGAAAGGCCAAAGGGGTTTCCGAAAAATTTCAAATGACGCATCTTCGATCGATCGAAGAACTTCGATCAATCGAAACCTTAACTTCGATCGATCCAAAATGGATTTCGATTCATTAAACTTAGCCTTGATTGATCGAAATGGAAATTGAAGAGTCCTCATCACAGTGATTCGATCGATCGAAGTGGAACTTCAATCAATTGAACTGGAGTTCGATCGATCGAAATGTCCCTGGCAGTGCTCAAAATGCAGAAAATGGCTCTCAAGCTAGATTTTTCAATGTAACTCATATCTAAATGACGCAAGAACGTGTAGACATAGAAATAAGGGAGGAATAGGGTTGTCAAACCCTACGAAATGCACTATTCTTTAACGTCTCTAGCAAGACATTGAGCTCTTTTAGCCCGGATCAAAAATCTTATTGTGCATCCCTTCCTTGACGGGGTGAATGGCATTTTGAATCCCACCCAATAAATGGTTCTCTAAAGAACTTGTTGGATTTGAATTAAAAGAGATTGATAGTCCTTGCCCTTTCAACATTTGGTTTCAAAACAATATTCTTTAAAATCATTTTGGAAGATAATCTTTTGGAAATTCCATTTTCAAGCAAAGACTCAACTTTTTCAAATTCATTGTAAAGACACTTTTCCACAACACACACTTCTTCATGCTTGTCCATTGAACTCAGGGTTGGATTAAATATATTTAACTTCACCTTCATATGCCCAAATGAAATTTTCATTATACCCGTCCTACAATTTATGTTGGCATTAGCAGTTGCTAAGAATGGATGGCCAAGGATAATGGGAATTTGATTCTTGGGATTTGGGACCGGTTCCATGTCAATGACAATGAAATCAACCGGGAAGAAGAACTTATCAATTTTAATCAAGACATCCTCAATACCCCGGGGCTTTTTGATGGATCGGTCGGCAAGTTCCAAAACTACCGACGTCGGTTTTAAATCTCCTAAGCCCAATTGAATATACACCAATATAGAAGAAGGTTAACACTTGCTCCTAAATCTAGAAGAGGTCGATTAATGACATGGTCACCAATGATGTAAGAAGTAGTAGGTGAACCAGGGTCCTTAAATTTTGGGAGAGTGTTATGTTGCAAAATAGAGCTTACTTGCTCGGTCAAGACCACTTTCTTTGGTGATTGGCTTTTTTTCTTCCTCTTTTGGGTGTAAAGATCTTTCAAAAATTTGGCATAGGTCGGAATTTGTTTAATTGCATCCAAGAACGGAAGATTAATCTTCACTTGCCTAAACACTTCAATTATTTCATTCGCTTTGGTCGTTTGCTTTTTAAGAGAAATGGATCCTTTTAAGGCATCCGGAAATGGAGCCTTTGGCTCAAAAGCTTTTTCAAAATCTTGTTTCACAATATTTTCAACATAAGAATTTTTCAAATATTTTTTCACAATTTTCTCAACAAGATGATCATGCATATGCAATGAAGGAGGAATAAAATATGAAATGGGACGGGTGTCAACCTTTGGTTACACCGGTTCACTCACTTCATTTTGGACACCAACTTGATTGTCTACAATTTTTCCACTTCTCAATGTTGTTATCACATTGACATATTCAATTGTGTGACCTTCCAATGAAGAATTGGTCTCCACAACAAATTGTTGCTTTGGTGGGGTATTTAAAGGCATCTTCCCTTTTTCTCTAGCATTCAAAGTACTTGCTATTTGCCCAACTTGGGTTTCTAGCTTAGCAATGGATTGGGAATGGGAATGAAGCAATTGAGTGTTTGCCTCTAAAGTACCCAAAACGGTCAACACTTTTTCCTCAAAAGCCTGACTCCTAGAATTTCCTTGAGAGTAAGATGATTGATTAGGAAAATGAGAGTTTGAGAATTGGTTTCCATATGATGATTGAAAAGATGATCTATAACCTTGGGAACCTTAGCTTTGCATTGGAGGTGGAACATACTTTCCTTGAAAACCACCTTGGGGAGGGTTTGAGCCTTCCCCTTGGCTTTTTCAAAAGAAGTTTGGATGGTTCCGCCACCTAGGATTGTAATGTGTGCCATAGGGATTATTCCCTTGGTTAACAAATGTGGCATTGACTTGTTCATGGTGCTCACTTTGTATATGCCTATGGGGACAATTGGAAGTAGAATGTAAGACACTAGAACAAGTCATGCATGTTTCATTAGATGGATGATGAACATGATTAGGGGAGGAAGACACTTGATTCACTGAATTTTGGTTGATCAAAAATTGATCAAACCTTTGAGATATATACTTGACTTTGGCGGCTATGTCATTGGAATTGTCAACTTGATATAAGCTGACATTCTTCCTTCCACCTAAATTTCTACCATTTTTGGAAGACAAGGATCGATCCATTGAATTCTCACTCATACTTTCATAAAGACGCCAAACATCATTTTCATGCTTATCAAGATAAGAACCACCCATAGATGCATCAACCATATCCTTGTGATTATCTAGCAAACTTTCAAAGAAGTATTGAACTAATTGCCACTTAGGCATGTCATAATGTGGAGACTTCCTAAGCAAGTCATTAAATCTTTCCCATACCTCATGAAACAATTCCCCATCCCCTTGAGAAAATTCTCTAATGAAAGTTCTTATAACATTGGTCTTTGAAACCGGATAGTACTTTTTCAAGAACTCTTATTGCATTTCCGCCCAAGAAGTTATTGAAAAAGGCCTAAGATTGTTGAACCAATATTTTGCCTTATCTTTAAGGGTGAAAGGAAAAATTTTTAATCTCAAAACATCTTTCGACATGTCCGTGTATTTCACGGTGGAGCATACTTCAAGAAACTCATCCAAATGCTTGTAAGGTTCTTTAGTTGGAAGTCCATAATAGTTAGGAAGCATTGGAATAGTTTGCGGTTTATTTTCATAGTGATGTGCTCTAAAAGGGGCAATTGAATGCATGTAGGTGCATTATATTCATTTGGCACATAATAATCACGCAAAGTAAGAGGAGGATTCACAATTAGAGGTGCTGCATAAACACCTTGATTGCCTTGAATAATGGGAGGTTGTGGAGCAAAAATTGGCCGAGGCATTCCCAATGGAACTTGGCCTTGTTGTTGTGATGGAATAAAAGGTCTTGGTATGCCTAATGGTACTTGAATATTGTCATGATGCACATTAGGGTGAAGGATGCCTTGTTAGTCTATGTGACCAAGGTCCTCCACATGGTCCTCATTAATGTCTTCCATTGATGAAATGGAATGATTAGAATTATCCCTTCCCTTAGAATTACGAACAATGGATTCAAGATCAAATTAAGTGGGATAAGAATAGGATTTAATGACCTACGACCATACATGCATAAACCAAACACAAACAAGCAACAAGCAAGTATCAATCATTTCTCCTCCACAACAAATCAATAATCAACAATCCTCTACATACGATGATCCCATGCTCCGTAAAGACTTGCCTCCACATGGGTTCATGATTTAACTAGAGATTGAGTTTAGAGAAGCTCACAAAGGGTCCTTAAACAACTTCAAATGATTTTCAATTTTTTTTTTTTTTTTTTGCTTTGCAATTTTTATTATATTTTTGAGCTTTTTATGCTCTTGCTTAGCTTCACTTGGCTTCTTACTTCTTTTGCTTTTCAATTTCCCTTTGTTTCACTCTCTTGGCTCAATTCACCTAGCCAATCAAGAACAAACACAATAAATAACCAAAATAAAATAAAATAAAAACAAGATCAAAAGAGTACTAATTCCTAATCAATTCCCAAATACGACGATGCCAATCCCTGGCAACGGCACCAAAACTTGGTATGTCTCAAACCAAAGCATACAAAAGTGTGTAGTGTGGCTAAGTTTAAATTTAGAAAATGCCACTACCATTTCTAACTAAAAATATTACTAGAGTGAGTAGGGATCGTCCTAAGGGAAATGAGGTGTATTTGTAATGAAAACTAATGTTGGATTAGTAGGTCGAGTGATCAAAGATTGTTGGTGATCGATTAATTAAACTACAATGCAAGTAAAAAGAGAGCAATCTAAAAAGTAGGGAAAAGATGTAGGAGAGAGGTCTTGGGGTTCAACTAAGCTTCACTTCATCAAATACTAACAATTGTACATTAATGGGAAAATTTAAATTGTAACTTGTGTGTGTGTGACATTAATTGAAACTAAGCATGGATGACATATAAGTATAGATTGTCTAGCCAATTTTAATGAATAGCACAACCTGTCAAATGAGACCAATATCCATTCAATTAAACCACAATTAATGCACACACAAATATATAGAGGCATACACTTTTTGCATTCATAAGTGTGGAACATTAAGAAACAAGAATGGATTGTTCATCTACTTAATAAATTAAAGCAATTACACTACAACTAGGCTATAGACATGAAATCAAACTAATTAAACAAGAGATATGATAAAATCCATCAAGAAACAAGTGTGAACCATCAAATAAATCACAAAAGTATTCCATTAAGCACTATGTCTTGACCATCATTAGATTAACATTATCAATACACATAGACATGCATCAAATTCATTAAATCTAGAGATAAAAACATGAGCATCAATTCTAGCATACATAGACATATGATTAGAGCCAAATGATCAATTGAAAGTATTAATCCATATAAATCAAGTAGAAAACACAAGATCTATATTTATTCAAGGTCAAAACATTTATTATAACTAAAATCCCCAAAAATACACAAAAGCTAGGTTTAAGAAGCAAGCCCAGGGGTTATCTCTAGCCCCCAAAGAAAGATTTAGCCACTCATTGTAGTGGACATGGAACCCTCAAGGGCTAGCTTGGAGGTTGGCATCATTATCTTCATCCTTGCTTTCTTCTCCAAAACTTTAGTTCTGGAGAGAGGAAAATGTTCTATTCTGTAATTGGTAATTCTTCTATCTATTATAATAATGTTCACTAAATCAATTACACACTCCTTTAAGTAAGGACCAAGTCAGAATAATAGCCTTTGATTGGAGGAAAGTCGCAGCTATGCACGGTAGGTAGAAATCGGCGCACTCGGAAATTAGATAGCTCACTGTAAGCAGGTATTTCGATCGATCGAAGATTTTCGTTCGATCAAACACTTAGCTTTGATCTATCGAAGCTAACGTGGCATCAAAAATATCTTCTGGCCTTATCCACTTTGTTGAGCTAGTACCGCCTTGTTTCGATCGATTGAAGACCACTTCGATCGATCGGGACTTCCCTTCGATCGATCAAAGTTTCCCTGGTGCATTTTTCTTGGCTTCTTTCCAACTTTGTTCCTTAGCTCTAAAACTATGCTAAATGGATCTTGTTAGCCTGTTTGAATATTATTCACCTAAAATAGGCAATAACACAAATAAGTACCTAAGACATGAAAGTAAGATAGATGAATAGACTAAAATACCCTAACTTAGGTGCTAAAATGCGTCACATTTGAGCATTCATCACCATCCTTTCCTATGTCAATGCATAACCAGTACATCATCCCAAGGCTCATAACACTTCAAACTACCATCCCACAAAAGAAATTGCACGTGCAAGTGAAAAGAGTGGCATTGGCCGGTTGATAGCCTTATGGCGGCTGGCTGAAACAATGCCTCAGAAACCCAACTAACTTGAATCACCGAACTAGCCTGTCAACTGATTGATGATCTAGTGTCAGCCGGTTGGAAAAGGGGATTCGGTTGGCTGACTGGGTTAGTCGACCGGCCGAAATGATGCTCTCAAGAACTCAACTCTCTATTCTTGCTCGAAATGTACTGTCGTTCGTCTGACATATCTTGCCAGGCAGCTGACTGGCCCTAAAATGCTGCAAATCTGTAGACTAATGATGAGCACTGAAAAGTGCGCATTTAAACCCCTTAAGCTCTAGTATTCTAGAACCTTTATCTATCTTATTTTCATGTCTTAGAATAATTTCATGTTATTGCCCTTTTCAGGTACGTATCCCCAAAATAAGTTAATTCAGACAAATTAGAGCATAAAAGAAGTAATCTCAAGCTGAATGGAAGGATGGAGCAAAGTGGTGGAAATCAGCAATCTTCGATCGATCAGAATTATTTTCAATCGATCTCACATTGATCGATCCAGCCTCATCAAAATGGATAAAAACCTCTTGTCCTTATCCTTAAGAATTTCCATCTTCGATTGATCCAACTTTCTTTAGATCGATCGAACTCCTTTGATCTTATCCCCACCTACCACTTTTGTCTTTTTCCCAAAATATCCCAAAAATATCTCAGATTTGTCTTATTCCAAAAAGGTGCCACCAAGGATTGATTGATCTGGCCTTACTTCGATGGATCTGGCAACAGTTTGATCGATCTCATTTGAATTCGATCGATCGAACCTCCTCAAATCCGAAATAAAACAGAGTCCAGCTTATTAAAAGATGGATCGTGGTGCAATCATTGAGAGGACCCTAGTGCATGGGACCTGACCATTGGGTGTGACACATGGGCTACCTATATAAGGATTTTAAGCCATTTTTACATCATATCTCAATAGAACTCATATATCTCATATCATTATATCTATCTTGGAGAGGAGGCTACAGATTGGAGAGACATACACTACTTGGGAGCTTTTTCATTCTTCTAGGGTTTCCATCAAGAAAAAGATCATCATGGAGATGGCCCTTGAGGGTTGGATGACTACATCAATGAGTGGCTAAACATCTTATTGGGGCTAGTGTTAGCCCTAAGCATACCTTCTAGACCTTGATGTTTTGTATTTTGAGGGGATTTATGTTGTAATCTTGTCTTGACATTTGATTTATATATGAATCATGTTTTTACATTAATTTGTGTTGATTAATACTTCCAATTGATTAGTTCATTATATTCATATGTCTATGTATGCTAGAATAGATGTTCATGTGTTTATCTTTTGGTTTTGTGATATTGATGCATGTTTATGTGTATTGATGGTATGAATCTAGAGATTGTCAAGGCATAGTGCTTAAATAGAATACTCTTATGGTTTGTTTGATGGTTCATACTCATTTCTTGATGGATTGTGCCTCTACCTTAGTTTAATTAGTTTAATTTTCATGTCCTTAGCTTAGATGTAGTGTAGTTACTTTACTTTCTTAGATGTGAGGACAATTCATGCTTGTTGTTTGATGTTCCATACTTATGAATGCAAGTAGTATAATTCTCTAACTTGTTAGTGTGTTGATTGTGAGCTTAAAGGAATGAATAATGACTTAGTTTGATATATTGTGTTATTCACTAGATTGTCTAGACAATGTATACTTAATTAGTCAATCTGTGCTTGTTGATTCAATCAATCATACCTCTTTATATTGCAACACATGTTTCCCCTCATTCATTACACATTGAGTGTCTAGAATAGTAAAGTTTAGTGGTGATCTCTAGATCCCAAGACTTCTCTCTCTTGTTCTCTACCCTTTATTTATTTTAATTGCTTTACATTGAATTTGTTTACATTATAGCTTGATT
The DNA here is from genome assembly GCF_030987335.1 of Cornus florida. Lineage (NCBI taxonomy): Eukaryota > Viridiplantae > Streptophyta > Magnoliopsida > Cornales > Cornaceae > Cornus > Cornus florida. Next base: position 49,252,225 of record NW_026775574.1, on the reverse strand, counting down.
AACCAAACAAACAATCTTTTGATCACTTGACCTACTAATATATCCAATCTTGTTTCCATTTCAAGCATGCACCCAATCCCTTGGGACGATCCCTACTCACCTTAGCTATATTAGTAGTTAGAGGTTGTAGTGGCACTTTATAAATTTAAATTTGGCCACACTTTTATTGCAACTTTGGTGCATATGCGATGACACACACCAAGTTTTGGCGCCGTTGCTTGGGATTGATTTGGCAATGCTGTGTTTTGGAAACAATTATGAATTAGTACTCTTATGATCGTGTTTTTACTTTATTTTATTTTTAGTTACTTATTATGTTTGTTCTTGATTTACTAGGTGAATTGAGCAAGGAAGTCAAGTAAAGGAGAATTGAAAAGCAAGAAGCTAAGCTAAGCATAACAAGGTTAAAATCTAAAATTTGCAAGCTAAGCAGAAGAATTGAAAAATGAATTGAAGTTGCTTAAGGACCCTTTGTGAGCTCTTTCTTAACTCAATCTTTAGTTAAATCGTCGGCCCGCATGGTGGCAAGTTCTTAAATTCTTAGATAAATCATGAGCCCGCGTGGAGGCAATTTACTTTTCTTGCATATTGTTCAAGCATGGGAATATGGAACCAATGTATGTGGAGGATGTTTGTTGATCGATTTGTTGTGGGGGTGAAGTGATTGTTATTTGATTGATTATTATTTTGTTTTGTTTTGTTAGTGCATGCATGGTCTTAAGTCATTAAATCCTACCCTTATCCCACTCGATTTCCTTCTTGAATTAGTTGTTCGTAATCCTAGGGGAAAAGGTAGTTCTCATCACTCCATTTCATCAATGGAGGAACAACATGACGATCATGTGGAGGACCTTGGTTACATAGACCAACAAGGCATCCTCCACCCTAACGTGCATCATGACAACTGTGATACCCTCGGATCCGAGACACGGGTTGATCAGGCCAAGGCTCAAACCCGAGGGAAATATCAAATAATTATTTTTATTGAACACAGAATACAAGATGAAATATAAGAAGTAAACAAAAATAGCTGAAATGAATTCTAATAAAAAATCCTTAAAATATAATTGTTAAAATCCAAACTCCAAAACCTCTAATTAATTAACAACTCGGGAATCCATCTGGTAGACCCCTAATAAAAATCCCAACTGTAAAATAAAATAATTAAAGTATGATCCAAAGCTAAAAAGTAAGCAGTCCTACATAGTCGGTGGAATAGAAGTCTGTATCTGCTCTACACGACCAAGCTCTAACCCTGGAACTGACGAGCACCTGAAAAATAAAAGAGTGGCGTAGAACCACATGCAAGTCCTGATCTACTACGATCCAAACAGGAATTCGATACGCAGATACCTCTTAGATAGACTTAACAATATCTAAAATAGTCCATATATATATATATTACACACTATAGGATGCTCACTAGTCCAATACTTCTGTCTCAGCCTGAGTAGAGATACCATGCAAATCGCACATTACGTGGTCATGTGTACCTAGACTTACCAGGGAACAACACCTCTGTCCAGCTATCCATCCTAGGTGATATACGCACCCTAACCATGGTCCTGAGACTCAAGCTCATGCCATGGTACCATATAATAAGTATATAAAGTCCGTGTCCATCCAAATACAAAATATCATCCAACTGATGTAGTGGCTTGATATATGTATCACAATCCATCCCAGAAAACCAAGTTATGTCATTCAGTTATTTACTGACTTGACACTCATAGGAGTTAGACTTAACCTCTATGGTTATTCCACACCTTAATCCATTTTAGGTAGGACTTAGTATCTGAACTAATCCATCCCTAATATGCCCCTGTCCCATACAGGTGCATACAGTCCTCCAATCCACACAATTGATAAAAAAAACATTTAATTAATTTATCAACAATTATCTGAAACATGCATCCGTATAGTTTAATAAAAATATAATGGCCTTAGGTATTCACTCCAGAACCTAAAAATCAAGCTCCAATTATTTAAACTGCTAAAATAAACCATATCGTTCAAATCATCCAAAACAATTGATAAACCAATACAATTATAACAATTTAAGTATCAATTAAATCCAAACTAAGCATAGTTAAATATAATTAATTTACCATACTTATAACACTGAATAAATATATGGTTATATATAATTAGATTATATATAAAAACCTTGCTAAGTTCCAGTAGATAAAACTAACAAAACATAGTGCAAGCTACCAGTTTTCTCTTAGGTTTTTCTTGCTCCAATCTTCAATCCAATTATGAATTTATATTTTTCCACCATAATATCAGCCTTATACAGTCCTAAACATCATTTAAAACAATTTAAATTAAGTGCATATACCCAGAAAACCCAAACAGCCCTTAAAACACACGTTACAATGCATTTCAAGAGAGAACAGGCTCTTAAAATGGGAGCCAGCTCCATTTTTTCCACCTAGAGCCTGCTCCAAGACACCAAGAACCAGCTCTCCCCTTTGGGAGCCAGCTCTAAGAGGTTTGGGAGCCTTCTCTCCCTCTTCTTAGCAGCCCTTGCTTGTTCCAGCTTCTTCTTCTTCTAATCCAGTGATGTTCCAGCCCTCTGCACTATATTAAATTCCTATTCTAATATCTAATTAACATTCTAGACTACTTACAAGGCATCCATATGCATCATTAATTGCAAATAGCAAAACTTAAAATGCATAAATAGGAGGAACAAAACTAACAGAGACGTACAGAAGTTTGTATAACAGTTTTGTTATATGAGACTAATTATTAGTCAAGCATGCAATATAGATTTTATAAGTATTATTAAACTCCTAGAGTCCATCTAAACATGCACAGAACACAGATTCATGGGAAAGAATAGAACAGAAATTTGCCTTTGAGACTTTGAATAAAAAATCTCTAACTGTTGCCTCTATCTTCTCCGGCCATGTTGGTTGTGTTAAACAGCTCTTACTGCTCCTATTACAGTCCAGTAGCCCACACCAAACTTCCCTCCTTGATTTTGTTTTGTGAATCACCCAAGTTTACTCTTCGGTTCTCTCCCTGTTTTCCCTCTGTATCTCATAGTCTCTGTTTTTATTTTATTGTATAGAACTTACGTTTATTTTTCCTAAACCTTAAACCACCGTATTGCATATATTTGTAGGTGTAAATTAACAATAACCCTAATCCATGTACCATTAGAGACTAAGCCCTAATTCCAATCCTAGCGGGTCCATGAAACTCTCTAAGTTGTAACATACGGCGGCTTACCTATACGTGAATTTTAATCCAAAGTTATAACTGTAACTTAAAAATACTAACTCAATTTTTAATACTACAAGAATTATAGTAATTAATTACCTAAGTTTAAAATAGTAAAATACAACTAATTAAAAACACTTAAACAATTAATTACAATTAGATAATCCAATTAAATAATTAAATAACTAAAAACACTTAAACAATTAATTCCAATTAACAAAATTATAAATAAATCAATTAAGTAAATTAAATCACCACAATATAAAATAATTAAACAACTAATCCAATAAAATAACACATAATCAAATAAAAGGCGATTAAATAATAAATGAAATAAAAATTAAATACCAGGAATATCCTTTTAAAATTAGGGGTATTACATTCTTCCCCCCTAACAAAAGAAATTCCGTCCTCAGAATTCGCTCTTACCTTCTTCTAATATTTCAGGAAACTGCGAGCAAATGACATCCTCCCGTTCCCAAGTGGACTCAGCCTCATTGTGATCACTCCACTGAACAAGAACTAATGGAATAACCTTGTTATGAAGGATTTGATCCTATCGTTCGACAATATGACACGGTGGCTCCAAATAAGTTGCATCCGGCTGAAACTCAATCTCCTCAACATCGATATGCTGATACCGATCCTCATCTCGCAGAAATTTTCGCAACATGGAACACATTGTGTACCCGATCCAAATTATTTGGAAGTGCCAACTGATAAGTAACAGCTCCAACTCGATCCGTAATCATAAATGGGCTGACAAATCGTGGTGACAACTTCCCTTTCTTCCCAAAGCATATGACTCCTTTCATAAAAGACACTTTGAGTAGAACCTGATCCCCAACCTGAAACTTCAAAGCACGAGTGTGACAATCAGCATAGCTCTTCTGCCTACTCTGGGCAGTACGCATGCGATCCCTAATAAGAGCTATCTTCTCATAAGTATCCTTGATGAACTCAAGACCCAAGAATCTGCTTTCGCCAACCTTCATCCAACAAACAGGTGATCGACACGGTCGGCCATACAATGCCTCAAATGGTACCATCCCAATAGTCTTCTGGAAACTATTGTTATACGCAAATTCCACAAGTGGCAAATAATCCTCCTAGTGGCCCTTGAAATCAAGAACATACGACCGAAGCATATCCTCCATGATCTGATTAGCCTTCTCAGTCTGTCTATCAGTCTGAGGATGATAAGCAGTGCTAAGATACAACTCCGTACCCAAAGCCTGCTGAAAACTCTTCTAGAATCCTAACACAAAGTTCGAATCTCTGTCTGATATAATAGACAATGGAATGCCATGTAACTTCATAATCTCGGTAATGTAAACTCTCGCCAACTGCTCCGAAGTGAAGTCAGTGCGAATAGGCAAGAAATGAGCTGATTTTGTCAATCTATCCACGATGACCCAAATGGAATTGTGATCCTTGAAGGAATTAGGCAATCCCTCTACAAAATCCATTGAAATGCTTTCCCATTTCCACTTCGGTATTGGCAATGGCTGTAGAGCTCCTAGCGGCCTCTGGTGATCAATCTTAACCATCTGACAGGTACTACACTGCGAAACAAAAAGAACAATGTCCTTCTTTATACCTGCCCACCAAAACTGCCGCTTCATATCTTGATATATCTTGTCTCTTCCTGGATGAATAGAAAACTTAGAGTGGTGAGTCTCAATCATCACATCCTTCCTCAACTCATCAGCAGAAGGTACCACTAACCATCCCTTATATCGCAAACCTCCATCAGTCCCAACATAGTAAAATGGAACCTCACCGAAAGTTATCTCGGCAACTTTATCAATGCACTGTTGATCCGTGAGTTGTGCCTTCAAAACTTTGTGAATGATAAAAGGTGTAACTACCATGCAAGCCATGAAAGCATCCGACAATTTATCCACCTTCTTCAACGCATTCCACTTAGTAGTGAATAGAGCGGAAAAACTACCAATAGGTCGGCGACTGAGTGCATCCGCCACCACATTTGCTTTCCCTGGATGGTACTGTATAGAAAAGTGATAGTCTTTCATAAACTCCAACCACCTACGCTGTCTTATATTCAGCTCCCGCTGAGTGAATAAATACTGCAGACTCTTGTGATCGCTGAATAACCTGAAGGACTCACCCAACAAATAATGCCTCCAAATACGTAAGGCAAAGACCACAGATGTCAACTCCAAATCATGTGTTAGATAATTAAGCTCGTGAGGCTTAAGCTTCCTAGATCCATACGAAATCGGTCGCTCCTCCTGCATCAAAACACAACCAAGACCCTGTAAAGAAGCATCTATGTAGACTAGATACTCTATTCCGCTTTGTGGGGGTAGACAAAACCGGTGCAGAAGTCAACTTAGTCTTCAGCTCATCAAAAGCTTTCTGACAATATTCATCCCACACGAATCGTACACACTTCTTAGTCAGATGAGTGAGTGGTCCCGCTATTTTTGAGAACCCCTGGATGAACCTCCTGTAATATCCTGCCAAACCGAGAAAACTCCGAATCTCCGTATGTGAAATAGGCTGTTCCTACTCAACCACTGCTGAAACCTTGGCCGGATCCACCGCTATTTCCCTTTCTGACACCACGTGACCTAGAAACTTCACCTCCCGTTGCCAAAATTCACACTTCTCGAACTTGGCATACAACTGGTGCTCATGAAGTGTCTGTAACACAATCCGTAGATGTCTAGCATGGTCGTCCTCTGACCTCAAGTAAATCAAAATGTCATCTATGAAGACAATGACAAATTAATCCAAGTAAGCCCTGAAGACTCTGTTCATTAAATCTATGAAAACCACTGATGCATTAGTCAACCCGAACGGCATCACTTGAAACTCATAAGATCCATATCTAGTGAGAAACGCTGTCCTCGGAATATCCTGCTCCTGAACCCGAAGTTGATGATATCCAGACCGCAGATCAATCTTAGAGAAATAAGTAGCTCCCTTTAATTGATAAAAAAGATCATCAATCCTGGGTAAAGGGTACTTATTATGAATAGTAACCTTGTTCAACTCCTTGTAATCTATACACAGCCGAAGTGAACCATCCTTCTTCTTCACAAACAGAACTGGTGCTCCCCAGGGTGAAGTACTCCTGTGAATAAAACCCTGGCTGAGTAGCTGCTGAATCTGATCCCTCAGTTCTCGCATCTCCACTGGTGCCATCCTATAGGGTGCCCTAGCAATATGTGTAGTGCCTCGAGCTAAGTCTATCACAAAATTGATCTTGCGACTAGGCGGCAACCCTGGAATCTTCTAAAACACATCTGGGAAATCCTGTACAATTGGTATGTTATCCAATGATACAGTAGTCCCCTCCTCCGTTTCCTCCTCCATATGAAACAAATAGGTGCTAGTGACCCCACTAGAACGCAGCATAACGACGACGTACATGTCCTGACCAGGTATGGTGAAAACAACTGACCTATCATGACAATCAACTTGGGCATGGTAAAAAAAAAAAACCAATCCATCCTAAGTATCACATCATAAGTGTGCATGTCCAGGACCAAAAGATTGGCTAGAAATCTGAGTCTACCAATATCTAGTGTCACAGGCCCATCACTCTCATGAAGAATGGCTATATTGCCTAACGGTGTAGAAATACCATGAGGTCTATTGCATACCTGAGTCGTCATCCCAGACAAAGCAACAAAAGATCTAGCTACAAATGAGTGTGTAGCACTCGTATCAAATAAAACACGTCCAAGTAAACCATGAATAGGAAACTAACCCTCAACAGCCTGAGGTACCTGCATATCCTGTGGCATAGGGTTGTACACCCTGCCACAATGTAACTGTTGTGGTGCCTATCCCTAAGGCTGCGGCGGCGCTGGTAAAGCCGGATATATCTGTCCCTGAATCCGTGGAACCTGTGGAGCTGGTAAAGGCACTGGCGCCCTCTGCCCCTGCTGCACATGCTATCCTTGTCCCTGTCTCTATCCCTGTCTTACTGTAGGACACTGCCTGGAAGTGTGACCATACTCTCCACAAGTGTAACAACTACCCTGGAAAGTACCAAATGGCCTCGTCTGTCGGTTAGCCTATGGCTGACCCTGTCTTGCTTGTGGTCCCCCATTTTGCTGTAGTTGAATAGGTGCCACATCCCTTTGAGCATCTGAACCACCCTTGTGCTTCTTCCAAGGATGCTATCCCTGGGATTTGCCCTTGTCATTCTATTGGTGTCTGTTCCTATTTCTTTTCTCAGCTGACTAATTAACAGAGTCTGTCACCCTGCTTCTCACCCTTGGCCTGTTTGAAGTCCACGGTTAACTGATACTACTGTAGAGCGGCGTCTATCACCTGAGCATAGGTAGTATAGGCTAGACTACCTGTAATAGTTCTCTTGATAGACCACATCAGTCCCTTGATGAAACTGTTACGCTTCTTCTCCTCTGTATCCACCTCCTCCGGTGCAAAGAGAGATAAGCGTGTGAACTGCTACTTATACTCCGTTACTATCATGTTCCCCTGCTGCAGATTAAGAAACTCAGTCTTCATAGCTGCCTTGACTGCATAAGGGAAGTACGTCTCTTCAAAATGTGCACTGAACTCATCATAAGTCAATGCCATCCTCTCCTCTATGGTGGTAACTGACTCCCACCACTACAGTGCATCCCCAACTAGCTTGAAGGTAGTAAGTATCTACTTCTGAACCTCTGTGCACTGAACCAAGCGAAGATATCGCTAGATGTCCTGTTTCCATTGGTGAGCTGCTCTTGCATTGGTGGAGCCTGTGAACTCAGGTGGGCTCTCCTTTGTAAAAAAACTCCTGGCCTTCTCCCAAGTATCAGTCTGAACAACCGGTGTTGGTAACGGTGCCGACTGTACCTGAGGCTAATTTCGAAGTGCAGCTGTTACCCCTGATTTTATTGCTCGAGCAATAAGGTCATTGATATGAGGAGGATACTCTGGACCTCCTCCCTGATCCCCAGTCTGCTGAACTTCCTCACACTCCTCATGAAACTGACCATCATCCTCCTGAAGCTGCCTATGGGCCGCTTCCCTTCATCGCTGATTGTTCTGTCTGGTTCTTGCGTTAGCCATTCTGTTAACACAAAAAGACAGACATCAATACGATTTAACTGAATCGTAAAGGAATACAATGAATCCTAAACTTAAGCTCTAATCAAGAGAAAATGCTACACGGAAGTCTTAATACAAAACATCCTAGAGACACTTGAACCTGGAGTGCTCTAATACCAACTGTGATACCCCTCGGATCCGAGACACGGGTTAATCAGGCTAGGCCCAAACCTGAGGGAAATATCAAACAATTAATATTTAATTGAACACAGAATACAAGATGAAATAATAAGAAGTAACAAAAATAGCTGAAATGAATTCTAATGAAAAATCCTTAAAATATAATTATTAAAATCCAAACTCCAAAACCTCCAATTAATTAACAACTCGGGAATCCATCTGGTGGACACCTAATAAAAATCCCAGCTGTAAAATAAAATAACTGAAGTACGATCCAAAGCTAAAAAGTAAGCAGTCCTACGTAGTCGGTGGAATAAAAGTTTGTATCTGCTCTGCACGACCAAGCTCTAACCCTGGAACTGACGAGCACCTGAAAAATAAAAGAGTGGGTCAGGCCCACATGCAAGTCCTGATCTATTATGATCTAAACAGGAATCCGATATGCAGATACCTCTTAGATAGACTCAACAATATCTAAAATAGTCCATATATGTATATATTACACACTATAGGATGCTCACTAGTCCAATAGGTCTGTGTGACGGCCCAAGTTTTTTTAACCCGGTGCGTCAGTGATAAACCGAAAGATGACCCGATAACAGATCCGTGATTGGTTGAGTCGGTTACAATTATAAATCAACCTTCGCAATAACACGAATCATTGTAAAATAGGGCTATTGGTTGGGTAAGTCGAACCACTGGGACTGCGCTAATATATGGCAACCTAAGTGTCTAGAGTCTTTTTAGAATGATAGGGGTGTTCATAGAGGATTTGTTGATTGTCACTTAAGCTATGAAATTAAGGTGCATAAATTAAAAGCTTGCATGAATTTAAAGGAGATGAAATACAAGTAAAGAGGACTAGGGAAGTGAATCCGGCTCCATCCCTATACACATGCTAGGTTAGAGCTAAATCGGGGGAAAAACAATATATACTATGGTTATGATACATAGCAACACTTGGTCGCTATAATATCCTCAAGAAGTTCATTAAATCTGAAGCAAGCATGATCCATCAAAGGTTAACATGTTTAGACTACCTAACTAAGGTGTAGCTTAACCACATTTACTTGAATGAAAGACTATCAAGCCTTAGAAAAAATGGTGAAGCACATCAAGGTAAGAAATAAGCATAAATCATCAAAGGTTTCACCTAAGCAATGATCTATCAAAGTCCTTATCAACATGCCATTAAACCATTTCATAACCTTGCTTCCATTCTCACCATGAAAACTTAAGCAATATGATTAATATAAGACATCATCTACAATAAGATAATCAACTTAAAGAAATCATCCATACATATATCAACATTTATTACAAGAAATGAAGTGCTCTTGGTTATGAAAAGACCATAAAAATATACATTGTAATCCCCAAAATATAACCTAAATTAGAATATGCTTACAAGGGAGGGGCCTCATCACCTCCCTAGATGGAGGTTTAGTTACCCATGAGAGCTTTAGAAGAAGGAAGAAGCTTGGTTGTAACCTCCATTTTCGAGCTCCCTTTCCTTGGCTTCAAGAACTCTATCTTTTTCTCCTCTTTATCTCTCTAGAAATCTTGCAAGGATCAGATATATGATGTTATGTGTGGTCCTCTTCCTTTTGTAGACATTCCTCTCCACCAAACAAGGCTCAAAACCCCACCAAAAGACATCTCCAACCAACCCATAAAGATGGAAATCAGAGATGAGGGAAACAAGGTGCAAGTGGGCTGAAGTGATGGTTCCCGGAGAGTAGTCTGCCCATAGTTTGAGCGCTCGAACTAAGCACTTCGAGCGCTCGAAGTTAGACCAGTATACTCCTTCCTCTTGACCTGCTTTGCACTACTTTGGTAGAACAGCCATAACCTTCTACTCTGAACTCCAAATGATGAACCGTTTGATGATTTGGAAAGTTACTTCAAAGCTCTAAATATGTTATGTTTTAATGGAAGTCCAGTTCTCGAGTTTAATCAGTCAAAAATGGAGAGCAAAGTTAGATTCCACTGCTTCTAGAACTTAGCCTTGAGCACATTGCTATTCAAAGATTGAATAAAACACCATTTTTGCTCCTTTTTGGCCAATGAACCTGAAAATATATAAAAACGTGCAAATAAAGATAATTTATAAAGAATAATCAAATAATGGATTTAACTAATGCAGCTAAAGGCGCTTGAATATGCAATATTTGGCGCTTATCAATCCGAAATGTGGAAGCAAAAGATAAACAATGGTCTCTAGAGATACAACATAACTCTAAGATGCCAATGTGACCCTCAACGAGGTCATGGAACCCAAAGGAATCAAATGGGGAAGCAATGTTTCAAAAATGAACAAGAATGAACCTAGGGGAAAAATTGTCATTTCTAGCTTAAAAGTGGGTGCCACCGAGCACACCATTGGAAAGATAACAAAAAATTAATGAACTTAGACTAAAAAATCGCTTGATTCAGAGTCCGGATGAAGAAGATATGGCTAACGGAAGAAGAAGGGGCAAAACGATCAAAAAGTGCCAACCCAAGAACATCTAACCGGTTACCAAGCCTTCCTAACCGGTTAGGAGACCAAAAAACTTAACCAAAACACTGCCCAAGCACATGTAACCGGTTACCAAACTTCTCGTAACCGTTTAGATGTAAAGGGGGCAGAAAGGTGCAACCCAAAAACCTGGTAGTAGGGATTTTTTCGGAAAAAATGGGATTTTGAGGCCCTAGATGTCATTTTCTGGAAAAACTCAAAGAAGAAACCTCCTTCAAAATTGAGTTTTCTACATGACCTTAGAGAAAAATTGAAAAATACGCACTGTGAGATGCCCAAAATTCCCTCCCAAGAAAACTGGTCCAAAGGGTCCAAAAAGCTGCTAAATGGAAAAACAGAAGCTGAACTTTACGATCGATTTCCGATACCAAGATGGCATTTTCTGAAAAAACACGAAGAAGAAACCCCCCCTAACATCACATTTTCTAAGTGAATATATAGAGAACGGAATTTATTTCCTAAAGGAAATTCCCAAAATACCCTTAAGCAAGATTTTGCAATAAAAGTGTGAAATGAGTCTGTAGGAGGTTCATTTCACCAAAGAAGAAGCTTTGCCAGGAAAAGACCATGCATGCAAATTTAACTTACCTAATAAGATGTGCTACAATGGTCCATGGTTAAAAAATATGGCTGATACAAAATATTAGCTCCCAACGGTCAAAATGCCAAAAACGAAGTTTGGAACGAAAACTTGGAATTCAAAACTATGAAATGACTTCAAAATACCGTTTGGCCTTTGGCCACACCTCATAAATGTTAAATGAATTGTAGATAACGAATTTCATACGCAATACACACTCCGGTGCAAAATAGCATACTAAAATACATGAATTTCATATAATCTCATTAAGGGCAAAAATCAACATCCACGACATAAATGTGATTCTAAAAGAAGTCTGGCCCTTGGCCACATGTCATATACATAAAATGAGAATCAAAAGTGTGCTTAGGCACACATTACAAGTTTCGAATCAAATATACACATTGACAATTAAGACTAAATTGGCATTCTGGGCCAACCTTCACAAAAAATGGAAGTCTTCAAGTCCACAAGTCATCCAAGCATAATGGAAGTCTCAGCTTTAATTTTTGTACCTGAAATATGCCCCAGTATCGTAGAGGTGAGTAACATAAAGCTACTCATAGGAAATGAGCATTCATCGACCTACGTTTTACAAGTTTGCATGATCTAATTATTGTGGTTCATTCCACCTAACGTCTATGTCAAAGGTGAGACTCAAGGAGCATCGTAGCTACCTAAGATTATTTCTAGTATCAATCACCTCATTCATGCAATTTTAGCAATATAGGGTTATGCTTACACAAAGCAACAACATAGGAGCATGCTTACACAAAGCAACAACATATAGATTCTCAAGGTTATCAACTTGAAGTCTAAAATGCAACATCAACTAAATATAACAATTCAGCATAATTAGAATATCTAATACCACACATCAAAACATAGATTCTCTAGGTTATCAACTAGAAATTTAAAAGTGTGAAATCAACTAAATATGTCAGTTTAGTATGGATGTACTTAACAACATCAAAATCGCCAATAGCCAAAACCACAAGTCAACAAGGTAAATATAATTGTCAACTTGGAATTGAATGCGAAAACAAATAGTGGAAGACTTGGACATCACGCTCAGATTTCTGCCGAGACCTCAATGGTTATTTCGGGCACTAACCCGCAGGGAAGGCCACCCTAAGTGCGCACTATCTCAATGACTTAGAGGACTCACGTCCCCGCACTAGAGCCAAACACCCTAGCCATCTCAACTGAACAATGTTCCAAGATTCCAAAATAAGCCAAATAAGTTCATAACTTATACATATTACAACTACATAGTAACAAGTTAGCAATATAACTCTCAATTTTGCATAATAAGCATTTCATATCCATAATGCTACGAAATCACAAGCTAACAATATATTCATATAGAAACATACTCTCATGAATATAAATTTAACAATAATGCCCTTCAATTGATAGAACACAATCAAGTGAATACTTCATAAGTCTAAATCCATGATCTTAAAATAGAAGCACCTTCTTAAACATGATTAAATCCATGGATAAACAAGATAGAATATAATCACATCAAAATAATTAAACTCTCTAGATTTCAAATGATTTCCAATTGGCCCCAATTTAATATATGCTAATAGACATATCACGGTCATTACATATATTCCCACAAAAGCTTAATTAGGCCCACGAAACCATAAAATTAGATTTTAATTAATTCTCTTAATTAAAGTCTCTAAAATTTCAAACTCAACCAAATGCTCTCAAATTAAAGTATGTTAACAAACATGCCAAAACTTAATTTAGAAGCACAATACAACTCAATTTCATGCAAGGTACGGCCATGAACTTTAATCTTTCACAAAAGATAAATATTAATTAAAAAGAGCAATTCGTATTTAATTAATCCAAATTTAATATATGTTAACCAACATATTAAAACAAGTGTTTCTATCATGCCACAATTCAAATCCAAATTTCTCATCATCATGAAAATTAAATCTTATACAAAGAATTAAATATTTCAAATTTCCTTGATTTGATACAAGGCAAGCATATAGGTTGTACAAATATGGAAAACACACAATACAACACATATAAAATCCTAAAACATTCCCTACCTCCATTTGAGATGAAATCTTAAATCCTCACCAAAATAAATCGGCTCCGAATCCGACGAAACTCCTAGGTTTTGTCGGGGACAACACCACGAACATGAATCCCAAGGAAGCCCCACCAAAAACACAACTTGACTTCAAACCCAAACTCAAGAAATGGCCAAAACGAGATTCCAATCGGTTGAAATCGAAGGCCTCGCCGAGGGGAACAACAAACACTAAGGCATTAAGGTATTTCATTGAAGGGAAGAAGCTCAAAAGAAGAGAGAGAAGATGGCAGCCATGGCTGCCTCTAGATCCAGCCAAGAGAGAGGAGAGAGAGAGCAAAAATCTGGTTTTTCACTTAAAGGCCCCCTATTTATAGAAAAACTCAAAAAGTGTCCCGAACGGGCCCTGCCGGGTTTGAAAAAGTGAAATATGAGCAGACGTGTTCAAACGGCAAAACTCTGTGAACAAAAAAGATTTCAAATGAGAAAATTTGAACAACGGAAGAAACGACGTCAAAAACCGAGTCCTGACCAGAGAGTTATGCCCAAAACAAGTTTGGCGCAAATCGGAGCTAGAAACCTTGAAATTGGAAAACATCGTCCAGGAGGAAATTCTAAGAGTCCAGGAGTAAAGATACGTATCTCATGGAAACCACTGAGAATGAAGATACGTGAAGTTAGAAACCAACTCCGAACATAAGAAGTGTGGTTACGCAAACAGAGTGACAAACGAGGAAAAGACGAAATAGGGAAGAAGATAAAAAGTGAATAGTGTCGAAAAACGAAAAATGTGGGAATGACTCGGTCCTCAAAGGAAGTTGTCAATCCACAGAAAAGAGTCTCAGAAATCACTCCAAAGCACTCAAGACGACACTAATCGACAAGAAACCAAACTCAGAAGGGAAAAGACAACGGAAAAAATTTATCCAAAAAATCCAGGTCATTACAACCTTCCCACCTTAAAAGGATTTCGTCCCCGAAATCCAGCCCAAACAAAACAAAAAGGCGAAACCAGGATAACTACGGAGTACACCTCCGAGTACCCCATACAACACGCCACACCAGCAACCTCAAAGTAGAATGGAAACCCCTAAACCAATGTCATTTGCACCCACGTGCTCACGACAAAACAACCTCTGAAAGGAAAAGTGACCACATGGCCACACGACAAGTCTGAACTCATACAGAGAACCCAAGGTCAGACAAAAGAACGAAAAACAACAACCGTAAGTGTCCCTTCTGACAAACCATCATAAGGAACCAAAAACAACCACCAAAAGAACTCCAAGATAACTATATATCAAATCAGGGTACAGAACAAACACAATGTGGCAATACGAATAGTGACCAAAACCCACCCATGACGTACTCAAATATGTGATAGCAATGACAGTATCTAGTGCCCGCCCACACTTATTCGTTAGTAAGGTAGCATTGACGGTAACTAGTACTCGCCCACAACACACAACTTGTACGGTAGCATGACAGTATAAGGCACTAGTTCATAACCTGCCCCCCACTAGGTCTACCTATGAAACCTCTCGATACCAATGACATCAATATCAAAAATGATCATTACCAAAAGCACTACGGGGACCAACATTTTGTGAGAGTTGAGATATGGTCCAAAGATGTCCGGCCGGACCATCCTAGCCAATCCCAAAACTCTAACAACAATGCTATAGGTACCGCTATGCTTAAGGCCCCAAATCCTTAATACAGCAAAACCAACATCTCTAATGTCTCAAAATACCCCCATTAACAACATTAATCAGGAATCCAAAACCTGACAAGCAAATCAATGCATACAGAAATCAAAACGAACCTCACAATAAGACATTTCATCGAAAGTCCTTCATATCTCCCTGAAACAAATCAATTATAGGACTACACCATAATCAAACATCAGATCCGCATCCCTATCATGGATAACTAAATCCTCAAAATACAAATCCACCAAGTGGTACACACATGAAAATACCAACAACCAAGGCCACAAAATGATCTCTCAAAACGGTGCTTGGCAGCACCAAGCTAAGTCAAAATCCCTCAATTTCAATCCATAAACAACCACTGAAACTATGATTCCTCAAAATCACGCCTAGTCATAACTAGAACGAGAAAACTCCACAAACAAGTCATATCCAACAACAATCCTCCAAAACTTTTCCTAAAAGTTAACCACATCCAGGTCTCCAAAATGGAAACAAGTCTCCAAAAGACATTCTCAAAAGAGCATTGAGCTCACCTCACAATCAAATAAATCCTCAATGGTATGGACATATGTCCCCATAAAATGATTTCACACCAATCAACTCACTTTGAGCACCACAGCCATCAACAACCACAGCAGAAACTCCCCAAGGGAAGACACGAAAGAAAGGGAACCACCAGTCCTAAAAGGGACAACACTAGGACTCCATCTATGAAATGAAAGACAACAAGGTCAAAGACTTCACCCCTTACATGGAAGTAAGTCGACCAAAATCTATCAAATCCTCACCAAGGACTCAAGACAATGATAGTGATCCTCACGGACCAACCAACCCCAAAACTGTGCACAATGCAATGAAGAGAAGAGACTCGCTCCTTATGAAGTCCCTAACACGAACCAACACAAAACCCTTGTGGAAACCAGCATACACACTACGTGCGACTGAGGGAAACGAATGGGAAAACCAAACCTAGAAGTCATGCATATGACAAGGAATGCAACTACCAGAAAGAAAATCTACTTATGTAGATAAAAATCGAAAGTACATGCTGCACGTCTCCACATAATCACAAAAGCATGATACAAAAGTACAGTAATAACATAGCATCTCTAAGCATATAAGAAAGGCATGCTAATGCCACACAATAAGAAGGCAAATGTGGAGACACCTCCACCTACTCATGCATCGCAATAACATAAATCATACTACTAACATGGTAGTAAACAAAACTGCATAAGATAAAATGATGCAACAATGCACCCTATGGACATCGTGTCCTAGAGTGTCTAAGAAAAGAAAGGACAATTCCTAGTCATAAACTGTCTCCAAAACCAATGCGATAACAACATGTCTCCAAACAAACGTGAGCCCTTACCACAACGGTAAGACTCTAACAATTTAACTCCGAATCTAGAGGTGACACTACAAGTGACACTAACAGTGCAGTGCTTTCACTACCCGTAACATCAATCAATCGACTTGATCCCATAAGCGTCATCACGCAAGAACTCCTCAAGGAAAATGGTAACTACAGCCATACCAATAACAACTAAATTAATCACCACGATTGATCCTCAAAACAACCATCATCATCACCGATCAAAGGACAACGCCTATCAATACAAAACCAACACTGATTCCATCTGAACTGCGCTTGTAGCTAGCCAGCACGGTAGCATGATAGTGCCATGCACCCGCCCAAAAATGTACTTGCCTACGAAAAAAATGCAAGTTCCAGAGGAATCATCCTGAACAATCAAGGATCCTAAGAGGTCCATAACCTCATCATGGCTCAAAACCAACAAATCCATCACTATAGCAACGCTAAATGACTCATCTCATAAGAGCCTAAACAAAAGGTGACCATCCACTTACCTCAAAACCAATACTAGGTCGATAACAACCTATACTACCACGAAACTGTGACTACAATCACCATCAACCTCAACTCGTGCCTCAATGGCCAATCCCGTGTCATGCCAAATATGTAACATAATTATGCATATACAATTCTAATCTAGCATACATCACATGTCATGCTCTTTACATTAGAATAAAACAATGCTAAACAAACGGTATACAACATGTAGCACGTAAGCACATAAACATGTTATCAAACCAAAACATGTTATCATAAAGCATATAAACACATAGAGCATGGCAACAAAAGCATGATATGCACCCAAAAACCATCGTCCTAAGGTTTTCGAACCTAAGAGCTCTGATACCACTTGTGACGGCCCAAGTTTTTCAACCTAGTGCATCAGTGATGAACCGAAAGATGACCCAATAACGGATCCGAAATGCAGAAGCAAAAGACAAACAAAGGTGTCTAGAGATACAACATAACTCTAAGATGCCAATGTGACCCTCAATGAGGTCACGGAACCCAAAGGAATCAAATGGGGAAGCAACGTTCCAAAAACGAACAAGAATGAACCTATGGACAAAATCGTCATTTCTAGCTTAAAAGTCGGTGCCACCGAGCACACCATTGGAAAGACAACAAAAAATCAATGAACTTAGACTCAAAAATTGCTTGATTCGGAGTCCAGATGAAGAAGATATGGCTAACGGAAGAAGAAGGGGCAAAACGGTCAAAAAGTGCCAACCTAAGAACATCTAACCGGTTACCAAGCCTTCCTAACCGGTTAGGAGACCAAAAAACTTGACCAAAACACTGCCCAAGCACATGTAACTGGTTACCAAACTTCTCATAACCGTTTAGATGTAAAGGGGGCAGAAAGGTGCAATCCAAAAACCTGGCAGCAGGGATTTTCTGGAAAAAATGGGATTTTGAGGCCCTAGATGTCATTTTCTGGAAAAACTCAAAGAAGAAACCCCCTTCAAAATTGAGTTTTCAACTTAAATCTCAAAAAAATTGAAAAATACGCACTGTGAGATGCCCAAAATTCCCTCCCAAGAAAACTGGTACAGAGGGTCCAAAAAGCTGCTAAATGGAAAAACAGAAGCTGAACTTTATGATCGATTTCCGATTCCAAGATGGCATTTTCTGGAAAAACACGAAGAAGAAACCCCCCTTAGAATCACATTTTCTAAGTGACTATATAGAGAACAGAATTTATTTCCTAAAGGAAATTTCCAAAATACCCTTAAGCAAGATTATGCAACAAAAGTGTAAAATGAGTCCATAGGAGGCTCATTTCACCAAAGAAGAAGCTTTGGCCGGAAACGACCATGCACGCAAACGTAACTTACCTAATAAGATGTGCTACAATGGTCCATGGCTCAAAAATATTGCCGATACAAAATATGACCCCCCAACGGCCAAAATGCTAAAAACAAAGTTTGGAACGAAAACTTGGAATTCAAAACTATAAAATGACTTCAAAATACCGTTTGGCCTTTGTCCACACCTCATACATGTTAAATGAATTCTAGATAATGAATTTCATACGCAATACACGCTCTGGTACAAAATAGCATACTAAAACGCATGAATTTCATATAATCTCATTAAGGGCAAAAATTAGCATCCATGACATAAATGTGATTCTAAAAGAAGTCTGGCCCTTGGCCTCATGTCATATACATAAAATGAGAATCAAAAGTGTGCTTAGGCACACATTACACGTTTCGAATCAAATATACACATTTGAAAATTAAGATTACAATTGGCATTCCGGGCCAACCTTTACAAAAAATGGAAGTCTTCAAGTCCACAAGTCATCCATGCATAATTGAAGTCTCAACTTTAATTCTTGTACCTGAAATATGCCCCAGTATCGTAGGGGTGAGTAACATAAAGCTACTCGTAAGAAATGAGCATGCATCGACCTACGTTTTATAAGTTTGCATGATTTAATTATTGTGGTTCATTCCACCTAACGTCTATGTCAAAGGTGAGACTCAAGGAGCATCCTAGCTACCTAAAATCATTTCTAGCATCAATCACCTCATTCATGCAATTTTAGCAACATAGGGTCATACTTACACAAAGTAACAACATAGGAGCATGCTTACACAAAGCAACAACATATAGATTCTCAAGGTTATCAACTTAAAGTCTAAAATGTAACATCAACTAAATATAACAATTTAGCATAATTAGAATATTTAATACCACATCAAGACATAGATTCTCTAGGTTATCAACTAGAAATCTAAAAGTGTGAAATCAACTAAATATGTCAGTTTAGTATGGATGTACTTAACAACATCAAAATCGCCAATAGCGAAAACCATAAGTCAGCAAGGTAAACAAAATTGTCAACTTGGAATTGAATGCGAAAATAAATAGTGGAAGACTTGGACATCATGCTCGGAATTCTGTCGAGACCTCAATGGTTATTTCGGGCACTAACCCGCAGGGAAGACCACCCTAAGTGCGCACTATCTCAATGACTTAAAGGACTCACGTCCCCGTACTAGAGCCAAACCCTAGCCATCTTAACTCAACAATGTTCCAAGATTCCAAAATAAGCCAAATAAGTTCATAACTTATACATATTACTACTACATAGTAACAAGTTATCAATATAATTCTCAATTGTGCATAATAAGCATTTCATATCCATAATGCTACGAAATCACAAGCCAACAATATATTCATATAGAAATATACTCTCATGAATATAAATTTAACAACAATGCCCTTCAATGCATATAACACAATCAAGTGAATACTTCACAAGTCTAAATCCATGATATTAAAATAGAAGCACCTTCTAAAACATGATTAAATCCATGGATAAACAAGATAGAATCTAATTACATCAAAATAGTTAAACTCTCTAGATTTAAATGATTTCCAATTGGCCCCAATTTAATATATGCTAATAGACATATCATGGTCATTACATATATTCCCACAAATGCTTAATTAGGACCATGAAATCACAAAATTAGATTTTAATTAATTCTCTTAATTAAAGTCTCTAAATTTTCAAACTTAACCAAATGCTCTCAAATTAAAGTATATTAACAAACATGCCAAAACTTAATTTAGAAGCATAATGTAACTCAATTTCATGCAAGGTATGGCCATGAACTTTAATCTTTCACAAAAGATCATTATTAATTAAAAAGAGCAATTCTTATTTAATTAATCCAAATTTAATATATGTTAACCAA
Source organism: Cornus florida (assembly GCF_030987335.1). Classification (NCBI taxonomy): domain Eukaryota; kingdom Viridiplantae; phylum Streptophyta; class Magnoliopsida; order Cornales; family Cornaceae; genus Cornus; species Cornus florida. The sequence continues at coordinate 49,231,811 of NW_026775574.1, read as the reverse complement.
CATATTAAAACAAGTGTTTCTACCATGCCACAATTCAAATCCAAATTTCTCATCATCATGAAAATTAAATCTTATACAAAGAATTAAATATTTCAAATTTCTTAGATTTGATATAAGGCATGTATATAGGTTGTACAAATATGAAAAATACATAATACAACACATATAAAATCCTAAAACATTCCCTACCTCCATTTGGGATGAAATCTCAAATCCCCACCAAAATAAATCGGCTCCGAATCCAACGAAACTCCTAGGTTTTGTCGGGGACAACACCACGAACATGAATTCCAAGGAAGCCCCATCAAAAACACAACTTGACTTCAAGCCCGAACTCAAGAAATGGCCAAAACGAGATTCCAATCGGTTAAATTGAAGGCCTCGCTGAGGGGAACAATAAACACTAAGGCATTAAGGTATTTCATTTAAGGGAAGAAGGTCAAAAGATGAGAGAGAAGATGGCAGCCATGGCTACCTCTAGATTCGGCCAAGGGAAAGGAGAGAGAGAGCAAAAATCTGATTTTTCACTTAAAGGCCCCCTATTTATAAAAAAACTCAAAAAGTGTCCCGAACGGGCCCCGCCGGGTCCGGAAAAGTGAAATCTGAGCAGACGCGCTCAAACGGAAAAACTCTATGAACAAAAAAGATTTCAAATGAGAAAATATGAATAACGGAAGAAACGACGTTGATGAGCACTGAAAAGTGCGTATTTAAACCCGTTAAGCTTAAGCATTCTAGTATCTTTATCTATCTTACTTTGCCGTTTTAGACTTATTACGTGTTATTTATATTTTCAGGCACTAATCCCAAAATTTAGCTAACTCAGCCAAATAAGAGCTTAATTGAAGCAATCCTAAGATAAACCAAAGGAGGGAGCAAAGTGGAGAAAGAAAGGAGCAAAAAGGAATCAAGTTGTGCAGCTGAAAAGTTTGATCAATCCAACTTAGATTTCGATCGATCGAACATCTATGATTGATCATAGTACTTCACGATAGATCCAACCTTGGCCTTTGCTGAAATTCCAAGTTCGATCGATCGAACATCACCTTCGATCGATCGAACCCGATTTTGTCCTATTCAAATGATTGATCTTATCCACAGTTGTACGCCTACCAACCACTTTTGTCTTTTTCCCCATAAATATCTTGAAAATATCCCAGCCTTGTCATTAGCCGGAGGAGTCAGACCACTTCGATCGATCCAAGATGCAGTTCGATCGATCGAACCCATTTTCGATCGATCCAGGTTAAGGTTCGATCGATCAAACTTCCTCCAGCGAGAAAAAGTTAAAGTCCAGCTCATTTATTCCGTCCTTCATCCAATGATTGGAGAATATGCCTTGCACGACCACAGCTCATCATGGGGTATATTTGACCTACTTATATAAGGAATATGATACACTTTTTGAGAGAGTCTCTTGTCACACATTGAAAATTGATCTTAGAGGCTATTCTTGGAGAGGAGGAAGGAGGGAAGCTAGAGCACCATTGGAGGAGATCTTCACCAACAAGGAGCAGCCATGGAGTTAGCCCTTGAGGGTTAGATCATCACTACCATAAGTGGCTAGACATCCTCTAGGGGCTAGAGTTAGCCCCAATCATGCTTTCTATACTCTAATCTTGTGTATTATTGAGGGATTAGTGTTGTATGATACATCTTGATATTCATGTATATATAAATCTTGATTATTTCATGGTTTGTATGGTTTAATGCTTCCAATTGACTATTCTATTCTATCCATATGTCTATGTATGCTAGAGTAGGATATTCATGTGCTTATCCCTAGATTTAGTGTTTTTGATGCATGTCTATGTGTATTGATGCTATAGATCTAGAGATTATCAAGATGATATGCTTAATGAATGTTATTTTGGTTCATTTGATGGTTTATGCCTATTCTTGATGGTTTGTGCCTCTCCCATAGTCTAGATAGCTTTATTTTCATGCTAGTAGTGTAGATTTAGTGTAGTGGTAGTGTAATGTTAGATGGGAGGACAATCTACTCTTGATGTTTGATGTTCTATGCTTGTGAGTCCAAATGGCATATTCCTCTAATATTGTGTTGTATGTGGATTGTGAGCTTAATGAAGGATTAATGACTTGTTTTGATCTATTGTGCTATCCCCATGTTGTCTAGACAATATATGCTCTATTGTTTAGATATATTGTGCTCTTCACATGATGTTTAGACAATACTTGCTTGATTTGTCATCCTTGCCAATTGAATCAACCTAATGCACACACACCCTTATCATATTGCAACACATCCATTACCCTCAATTGATCACTTGTTAGTAGTATAGAAAAGTATTGCTTGGTGGTGATCTCTACACCCCAAGACCTCTCTCTCTCTTGTTTACTTCATATTATTTTATTTAGTTGAATTCAATTTAGCTTAATCAACCAACCAATCAATTGTGTGATCACTCGACCTACTAACCCTAATTACCATAGTTTCACAATTCGATACACCATCTAATCCCTTGGGACGATCCCTACTCGCCCTATCTATATTTTATATAGAGAAAGGTAGTAGTGGCTTTCTATAAATGTAAAACTTGGCCACCTCCTAAATTCACAACTCTTCAAGCTTGACTTGGTATCGCGACCCTTGTAAAGGCAACCGGTCAGGCGTCGAAAACCGAGTCTTGAGCAGAGAGTTATGCCTAAAACAAGTTTGGCGCAAACCGGGGCCAGAAACCCTAAAACTGGAAAACATCGTCCAGGAGGAAATTCTAAGAGTCCACGACTCGACAAAATGTGAAATGAATCCCATACGAGGATCCAGGCTCAAAACAAGGCATTGAGCAATAACTTTCATTAATTGCACAATGGCCCCTCCAAAAAGTGAAAACTGCGAAACTGCCCCAGAATGAAAATATCTTAGATACCCCTGAAATAAAATTTCTTCAAAAGATAGTTATGAAAAACACCCCAAGAAAAGAAAAGGTTTCCAAAGAACTTTGCATCCATGCCCCTATGGACACTGGGATTAACCAGAGTACTTTCTCACGAAAGTAAAGATACGTATCTCATGGAAACCACTGAGAATGAAGATACGTGAAGTTAGAAACCAACTCCGAACATAAGAAGTGTGGTTACGCAAACAGAGTGACAAACGAGAAAAAGATGAAATAGGGAAGAAGACAAAAAGTGAATAGTGTCGAAAAACGAAAAATGTGGGAATGACTCAGTCCTCAAAGGAAGTTGTTAATCCATAGAAAAGAGTCTCGAAAATCACTCCAGAGCACTTGAGACGACACTAATCGACAAGAAACCAAACTAAGAAGGGAAAAAACAACGGAAAAAATTTATCCGAAAAATTCGGGTCATTACAGTCTGTCTCAGCCTGAGTAGAGATACCATTGAAATTGTACATTACGTGGTCATGTGTACCTAGACCTACCAGGGAACAACACCTATGTCCAACTATCTATCCTAGGTGATATACGCACCCTAACCATGGTGCTGAGACTCAAGCTCATACCATGGTACCATATAATAAGTATATAAAGTCCGTGTCCATCCTAATACAAAATATCATCTAATTGATGTAGTGGCTTGATATATGTATCACAATCCATCCCAGAAAACCAAGTTATGTCATTCAGTTCTTTACTGACCTGACACGCATAAGAATTGGACTTAACCTCTATGGTTATTCCACACCTTAATCCATTTTAGGTAGGACTTACTATCTGAGCTAATCCATCCCTAGTATGCCCTCGTCTCATACCGGTGCATACAGTCCTCCAATCCACATAATTGATAAAAAAAACATTTAATTAATTTATCAACAGTTCTCTGAAACATGCATCTGTATAGTTTAATACAAATATAATGGCCTTAGGTATTCACTCCAGAACCTGAAAATCAAGCTCCAATTATTTAAACTGCTAAAATAAACTATAGCGTTCAAATCCTCCAAAACAGTCGATAAACCGATACAATTATAACAATTTAAGTATCAATTAAATCCAAACTAAGCATAGTTAAATATAATTAATTCACCATACTTATAACACTGAATAAATATATGGTTATATATAATTAGATTATATATAAAAACCTTGCTAAGTTCCAGTAGATAAAACTAACAAAACAGAGTGCAAGCTACCAGTTTTCTCTTAGGTTTTTCTTGCTCCAATCTTCAATCCAATTATGAATTTATATTTTTCCACCATAATACCAGCCTTATACAGTCCTACACATCATTTAAAACAATTTAAATTAAGTGCATATACCTAGAAAACCCAAACAGCCCTTAAAACACACGTTACAGTGCATTTCAAGAGAGAGCAGGCTATTAAAATGGGAACTTGCTCCATTTTTTCCACCTAAAGCCGGCTCTAGGCTCTTAAAGATGGCTCCAAGACACCAAGAGCTGGCTCTCCCCTTTGGGAGCCGGCTCTAAGAGGTTTGGGAGCCTTCTCTCCCTCCTCTTAGCAGCCCTCGCCTGTTCCAACTTCGTTTTCTTCAACTCCAGCGATGTTCCAGCCCTCTGCACTGTATTAAATTCCTATTCTAATATCTAATTAACATTCCAGACTACTTATAAGGCATCCATATGCATCATTAATTACAAATAGCAAAACTTAAAACGTATAAACAAGAGGAACAAAACTAATAGAGACATATAGAAGTTTGTATAACAGTTTTGTTAAACAAGACTAATTATCAGTCAAGCATGCAATATAGATTTTATAAGTATTATTAAATTCCTAGAGTCCATCTAAACATGCACAGAACACACATTCATGGGAAAGAATAGAACAGAAACTTGCCTTTGAGACTTTGAATAAAAAATCTCTAACTGTTACCTCTATCTTCTCTGGCCACGTTGGTTGTGTTAAACAGCTCTTGCTGCTCCTATTACAGTCCAGTAGCCCACACCAAACTTCCCTCTTTGATTCTATTTTGTGAATCACGCAAGTTCACTCTCCGGTTCTCTCCCTGTTTTCCCTATGTATCTGACAATCTCTGGTTTTTTTTTTTTATTTTTTTTTTATTTATTTTATAGAACTTACGTTTATTTTTCCTAAACCCTAAACCACCGTATTGCGTATATTTATAGGTGTAAATTAACAATAACCCTAATCCATGTACCATTAGAGACTAAGCCCTAATTCCAATCCTAGCCGGCCCAGGAAACTCTCTAAGATGTATCATACGGCGGCTTACCTATACGTGAATTTTAATCCAAAGTTGTAACTGTAAATTAAAAATACTAACTCAATTTTTAATACTACAAGAATTATAGTAATTAATTATCTAAGTTTAAAACAGTAAAATACAACTAATTAATTAAAAACTCTTACACAATTAATTCCAATTAAATAATCCAATTAAATTACCGAATTAAATAATTAAATTAATTAAATAACTAAAAACACTTAAACAATTAATTCCAATTAACAAAATTAAAAATAAATCAATTAAGTCAATTAAATCACCACAATATAAAATAATTAAACAACTAGTCCAATAAAATAACACATAATCAAATAAAAGGCGATTAAATAATAAATGAAATAAAAAAAAAATACCAGGAATATCCTTTTAAAATTAGGGTATTACAACAACATCCAAGTACCGTTAGGCATGCCTAGACCATTCATCCCACCACAATAACAAGGCCAAATTCCATTGGGAATGCCTCGGCCAATTTTTGCTCCACAACCTCCCATGGTTCAAGTTAATCACGGTGTTCGTTTAGCACCACCGGTTGGGAATCCTCCCATTGCTTTGCGTGATCATTATGTTCCAAATGAATATAATGCACCAACATGCATTTAATTGCCCCCATTTAGAACATATCTTTATGAGATTAAACTGCAAACCATTCAAATGCTTCCTAACTATCATGGATTTCCAAGTAAAAAACCGTATAAACATTTGGATGAGTTTCTTGAAATGTGTTCCACCGTGAAATACACGAACATACCAGAAGAAGTGCTAAGTCTCAAACTTTTTCCTTTTACCCTTAAGGATAAAGCAAAATATTGGTTTAACAATCTTAGGCCTTTTTCGATAACTTTTTGGGCAGAAATGCAACAAGAGTTCTTGAAGAAGTACTACCCGGTATCAAAGATCAATGCTATGAGAACTTCCATTCATGAATTTTCTCAAGGGGAAGGGGAATTATTTCATGAGGCATGGGAAAGATTTAATGATTTACTTAGAAAGTGTCCATATCATGACATTCCTAAGTGGCAATTAGTCCAATACTTCTTTAAAAGTTTGCCAGATAATCAAAAAAGAATGGTAAATGCATCAATGGGTGGTTCTTACCTTGATAAACATAAAAATGATGTTTGGCAATTGTATGAAAGTATGAGTGAAAATTCCATGCATAGATCTTTGCCCTCTAAAAATGGTAGAATTCTAGGTGGAAGGAAGAATGTCGGCTTATATCAAGTTGACAATTCAAATGACATAGCCGCTAAGGTGAAATCCTTAACTCAAAGGTTTGATCAATTTTTGGTCAACCACAATTCGGCAAATCAAATGACTTCCTCCCCTAATCGTGTTCATCATGTATCTACTAAATCTTGTATGACTTGTTCTAGTGTCTTACATACTACTTCCAATTGTCCCCATGGACATGGGCAAAGTGAGCATCATGAACAAGTTAATGCTGCGTTCGTCAACCAATGGAATATTCCCTATGGCTCACACTACAATCCGGATGGAGGAACCATCCAAACTTATCTTGGAAAAGCCAGGGGGAAGGCTCAAACCCTCCCTAAGGTGGTTTTCAAGGCAAGTATGTTCCACTTTTAATGCAAAGCCAAGATTCCCAAGGTTATAGATCTTCTTTTCAATCATCACATGGAAACTAATTTTCTAACTTTCATTTTCCTAATCAATCATCTTATTCCCAAGGAAATTCTAGGAGTCCCGCTTTTGAGGAGAAAGTGTTGACTGCTTTGGGTACTCTAGAGGCGCAAACACTCAATTGCTTAATTCCCATTCTCAATCCATTGCTAAGCTAGAAACCCAAGTCAGGCAAATAGCTAGTACCTTGAATGTTAGAGAGAAAGGGAAGACGCCTCTAAATGCCCCACCAAAGCAACAATTCGTTGTAGAAACCAATGAAGGTCATATAATTGAACATCTCAATGAGGTGACGACCTTGAGAAGTGGGAAAATTGTTGACAACCAAATTGGTGTTTCTAATGAAGAGAGTGAACCAGTGCAACCCAAGGTTGTCACCCGTCCCGTTTCATATTCTATTCCTCCTTTATTGCATGTGCATGATCATCTTATTAAGAAAGAGGCGAAAAATGATTTGAACAATTCTTGTGTTGAAAATGTTGTGACAAATGATTTTGAAAAAGTTTTTGTGATACCCCCAGATTTCCCGATGCGGGTTGGCCAAGCCCACGCCCAACTACCCGAGGATATCAAAATAATTAGTAATAAACGAACACAGAATACAAATAACGAGATAGGATTAAATAAAAATTTGCTGAAAAGAAACTAGGATGATAATCCAAATACTGAAACCTCAGAATAAAATTAAATTAATAAAGAATTATTCTGATACATCCAAATTCTCCATTTCTAATATAACTCGGGAATCCATCTGGTGGACCCCTAAAAACTCCAACACTGAAATCATCAACTGAAGAACTCCACTGATAAATCATGAAGAAGCTCCTACGTCATCGGAAGAATGAGAAGCCGTCTTTGTTCAGCACGAACAAGATCTAAGACCTGGAACCGTCCGTTACCTGGAAAAATAATAGTAGGTCAGGCCCACGAACAAGTTCTATCCTAACTACAATCCAAATAGAGACCCGATACGCAGATATATCCTAGATGTCTCAACCATATCTATATAATTCGTAATAGATAAATATATATCCATACTACAGGACTCTCACTAAACTATGCTGAGGGTCTCAACCTAAATAGAAGGCAACATGCAATACGCACCTGAGTGGCGTTGACTACCTAAGCCTAATAGGGTATACCTCAACCAACATAGCTAGCTACGCATCCTACTGCATATACGCACCCTAACCATCGACTATGAGACTCAAACTTAGATCGCAGTACCATAATTTTTATATATCAATATCCATCCAAACCAATGTAGTGCCGCTCAACTGTTCGTTGCCATGACACAACATAAAATTAGGATTTAAATGTTTTAATTAAATCCCTATTCCAATTATATATATAAGTTCCCTCCAAGTACAATGTTGTGCCGGTCAATAGTTCATTGCTCAAGACACAACATGTAATCAAGATTTAAACGTTTTAGTTAAAACCCTATCCTTCTTAATACAGAAATATAAACAATCATCCAGTATGTCGTTCAACTATTTTAGTTGATAGGACATGAAACCATGCAGGATTTAACTATTTTAGTTAATCTGTTCCGTATGTATGAATGGGTTGGAATTAGCATTTTGATCTAATCCGTCCCTCCGTATGTCACCGTCCCATACCGGTACATACATGCAAATGATCCGTAAATAATGCAACATTTTATGCAGAACATCAAACAAATCCATATAATCCAAATAGATAATAAACAAAAATTTAAACAGTTCATCATCTATAATCCAAATACCATACCTGTAATTGCTAGAGCCTGATTTACTAGTTCAACAATTATTGTCCAAGACCATATAAATTACAGAAAGTGCATAACAATTCAGTAATTTAAATCCCATTAAATCCATAACCTAATTAATTGCAGAATGAGTTTCATATCTCATCAACACAATAATCCAGACTAAAATCCATGTAATTGCAGACAAGGTTCAAATTTCAGCATTTACAATCCTATCCTTAATCCAAGAAATTTGCAGAAAGGGTTTACTATTTCAGCAATTAAAATCTAGAATATGTATAAGCCAATTCTAATAAATAATTGACTCTATCATCCATCCAATATAAGTTTTATAATCATCCTATACTACACTAAATTGCTAAGCGTAAATTAAACACTCAGTTTCCTTTCATCCGCTAACAGTACGAAAAAATAGTTTAATTATTCTACTGTTCGTTCCATGGACTTAGAGGTATAACTTATTTAATTAGAGGTTTTAATAATACCCTAAAAGAAATATTAAACCCCCCAGTAAGTCCCATAATGATCAGAATTATTTAAAGCATCCAAACAGTGCACCAAGAAAATAAAAAAACACACAGAAAACATCAACTAAAGGGAGCCTGCTCTTTGAAAATTGAGAGCAGGCTCTAAAAGAACCTAGAGCTGGATCTAAACCACCTTGGAGCCGGATCTTTATAGGTGGGAGCCGGCTCTTTGTTTTCCCGGAGCCAGCTCTTGGTTTTCCCAGAGCCGGCTCTCTCCTCTCTGTGAGCCTCGTTCCTCTTTAGCCTCGTCTCTGACCTCTGCTTCAACTCCGGCCTCTTCCCACCCCTCTGTTCTTTCTTATAACTAGTTTTAGCAGTCTAAAATATATCCAGTAGCATCCCCAATGGTTTGGTTCGACAGTTGGATTTTATTACAGTGACTTAAAACCTATACCAATTCATTATGTGTTAACATCAAACTTGACTTTCGATTTGCAGACATAACTACAGATGATACTAGAACATATACAGATAATCAAAACTGATCTTAACCATCCTATATATATTCCATGACATCCTAATCCCTTGTTTATAACAATACGAATTAAATCATTCATTAAAGCAAAACCAATCTATAAGCTTAAAACAAGCCAAACACAATCAATTAAGAATTGTTTTAAACAACCATATACATACTGATAATCAGTTGGATATATATTTTCATGCCAGATTAGATTAATATTCAATTAAAATCCTACAGACATCTAGGCATGCACAGACACTGGCCAACCGGGAGAGAGGAAGAACAGAACTTGCCTTTGCGAGTTTTTGAATAAAACTCCGTCGTCATCTTCCTAAGTTTTTCTGGCAATCATGACTGCAGTCAAGCCTCCTACTGCTCAGCCTTCCCTTCACTTAATCCTCAGTTGAAACCCTTACCAAGAATTCTCTACTAATTTCTCACAACTCACGCTCTGTTCCTTTCCCAATCCCTCTTTCTATCTCTATCTGTTTTCTCTCTATCAACTGTATGTGTATAGGGTTCTAAACCCTTGTGAAGACACATAACAATATATATATAGGTATAGGCACTAAGAAACCCTAAGCCCACTCCTAATCCCCGATAGAAACCCTAATGACATTACAATTTCATTCATTTATAATTTAAACCTAGTTAACCCCTTTAACTCCTTTAAATAAAATAATACAGCATTTAATCAATTAAAAATGAATTTAATTCAATTACAACAAATAAAATACAATTTAATGAAATATAATAATTAATTAAACACAGCAAATTCTAATACACAATTAACAATTAAATCAAATAGAAACAAAACAATTCAATACATACACAAATAGGCACAAAATCAATTAAAAATGCACAAAAATAAACTTTAAATTCCAATTTTATTCTTTTAGAAAATAGGGGTATTACAGTTTTTGAGCCAAAGGCTCCATTTCTGAATGCCTTGAAAGGGTCCATTTCTCTTAAAAAGCAAAAGACCAAAGTAAATGAAATAATTAAAGTGTTTAGGCAAGTGAAGATCAATCTTCCGCTTTTGGATGCAATTAAACAAACTCCGGCTTATGCCAAGTTCTTAAAAGATCTTTGCACCCAAAAGATGAAGAACAAGAGCTAAACATCAAAGAAAGTGGTCTTGACCGAGCAAGTGAGCTCCATTTTGCCGCACAACACTCTCCTAAAATTTAAGGACCGAGGTTCACCTACTACTTCTTGCATCATTGGTGACCATGTCATTAATCGGGCTCTTTTAGATTTAGGAGCAAGTGTTAACCTTCTTCCATACTCGGTATATGTTAAATTGGGCTTAGAAGACTTGAAACCGACATCGGTAGTTTTGCAACTTACCGACCGATCGATCAAAAAGCCTCGAGGTATCATTGAGGATGCTTTGATTAAGATTGATAAGTTCTTCTTCCCCGTTGATTTTGTTGTCATTGACACAGAACCGGTTCCAAATCCCAATAGCCAAATTCTCGTTATCCTTGGCCGTCCTTTCTTGGCAACCGCAAATGCTAACATAAATTATAGGATGGGGATAATGAAAATTTCATTTGGCCACATAAAAGTGAAGTTGAACATTTTTAATCTAACCCCGAATTCAATGGATGCATGAATAAGTGTGTGTTGTGAAAAAATGTATTGACAATGAATGTGACAAAGTTGAATCGTTGCTTGAAGATCAAATTTCCAAAAGTTCATCTTCCAATTTGATTTCTAAGAATGTGTGCAAACCAAGTGTTCCAAAAGCATGGAAGCCCAAGAATTGCATGGACAAAGGACCGTCAATCTCCTTTGAGTCAAATCCAACAAGTTCTTTAGGGAACAATTTGTTAAGTGGGATTCAAGGTGCCATTCACCCCGTCAAGGAGGGGATGCACAAAAAGATTTTCGATCCGGGCTAAAAGAGCCCAACGTCTTGCTAAAGAAGTTAAAGACTAGTGCTTCATATGGTTTACAACCCTATTCCTCCCTCAATTCTATTTTACCTTTCACTTCTTGCGTCGTCTAGATATGCATTGGGTCCATACATATTGCTAGGAACTTTGGTTGAGAATGCATGCACTGTCATTTTCAAATCAAGCATTTTGTGCCTGTTTGATTGATCTTGAAAGAGGCTTGATCGATCGAACCTCATCTCTACATCCAATCATCTCTCTGTCCCATCATGCATAATTTTCTTACATATTTCACCTCTCTGTGTATCGTATGAACCTCATTCTCGATTGATCTGAAATTCCAAGAAAAAATTTTGAAACCTAAAAAAAAAACATCTCTCTGTGCATCGATCGAACTTGTCTGTAGGTTTTTACCTGTTGGATCGATCGAACTTTGATCGATCTATGTTCGATCGATCTCAGTGTCTTCTGTTGACTTTGACTTCTTTTTGGAATTTTGTTTTTAATTTAATTTAATTGTTTTTAGAAAATAAAATAAAAAAAACCAAAAATCCAAAAACATTTTGTTTTAATTTACAAAAACTCCAAAAATATTTTAATTTTGAAATTTGTTTTATTTTCAAAAATTCAAAATTTTTTAAAAATACTATGTCGTTTTGTGGATTCGATCAATCTGAGTTCCTTCCTAATCGATCTAAGTTCGATTGATCTAATTTCTTAGTGATCGATCCAACATATCGGAGATAGTTTTTTAAAATATAACCTAAGGGTCATTTGGATCGATTTCAAGATCTATCCAAGACCCCATCTCTCTTCCCTCGCTGTTCATTATCTCTCCCACCTCCGGCAAGTCTCCGGTGACCTTATTTTAAGCTTCCAATCTCTCCGTCACTCCTAGATCTACTCTCTCTCTCGGACCACTCCTCTCGTTCGTTCTTGGTAAGTTTTGAGTTTCAATCTTGAGTTTAGATCTTGAGTTTCCATCTTGAGTTCCTCATGTTACCATGTTTAGATCTAGAGTTGCCATGTTCCATTATTGCCATTTTTTGAGTTGATGAAGCATGTGTACATATATATATATATATATTTATATATATATTTTTTTGTTTCGACTTCAATTTCGGGGGTCACGTGCCTAGTTAAGTGACTAATATCGATTTGTTGAGGTGTAGAGGGACCCACGAGCTTGCTCGGGTGCCCCCTGTGTTGTCCACGTCACAGATCTGTGACTTTTAATATTTTTTTTGCAGAGTTCGATCGATTAAATTTTTCTCTAATCGATCAGAGAAAGATCGATCTCACCATGTCCAGATCGATCCAACTTGGATCGATCTCATCTTTTCTTGATCGATCGAATTTCATCACTTTGCATTTTCATATCTCTGCACCCTCTATAGTGTTTATGCTAGTTTATTTATGCCCAATGCTTGTGTTTTCCACATTGAATGCATTTTATACTTATATTGTTCAGTATGCTTCACTTATTTGAACATTCACTATTCATGCCTGGCTGCATTACCACTTGCATAGATTCATATCGATTATTCTGAGTTGTCTATCTTACCTGACAAATATGTTTCTATTTGTGTGCTTTCAATTCTATATTTCATATCTTATTCCTGTTACTGACTCTAGTTGCAAGTGTTTCTTTCTTTTGCAGACTATGGCCCGAGTCAAGACTGTTGCCAACCTACAGTATGTACCTCGAGTGCAACAGCGTGTGGAGGAGCCAAAGGAGCATGAGGAGCCAGCTCCAACTCAGTTTGAGCGCTCTTCTTCTTCTGGTTTTACATCTTCTTCTTTATCGGTCAATGAGGCTGATCATGTACCACCTCCGTCACCACCACCGGTATTGCCCGGCCAGGTCTAAGATAGACCTAGCAGGAGATATTCAAGCCTTCAGGTGGCATATAAGTCGGTCTTCGACATTGCTTTCTTTTCCCAGTCGATTCTGACCCGGGCGACCTTTGATGATATTGAGCAGCATGGCATTTTAACCATTTTTGCTCTAGTTACCTACCCGGTTCACCCGAGGCTTGTCCGGTTGTTCTACCAGAACCTCCAGCCGGCCCCGAGTAACCTATCGAAGCTATGGACTACTATTGATGGCCATCTCATCTGCATTACTGTTGAATCATTGGCCACATCTTCTTGATGCCCGCACGTCTGCCCTCCCGGCCTTCATTATCATATTCTCCGGAGGCTATCTGACGCAGATATAGCCGTTGCTCTGACTGGCCATTTTAGTGATGGCGAGATGTTCGCCACTCAGACTTATCTGCCTGATGATTTATGGTTCTTCGATTCGATTTAGTACTGAAATGTATTTATGGCGGGCCATAAGATCCAGCGGCGTTCAAACTTTCTTGCAGCTTTCTATGCCTTCTACACTGGCCATTGGTTCTTTATTCCTGCACTCTACTGGAGTGTTATAATGAGGCTATATGCGAGTTACATTAGCAAGGCTAAGCCTGGGCGAGCCACTTTCTTCCCCTTTAGACATCTTATTACTCAGATCCTCTGAGATCAGCACTACCCTTTCCATCCAGCGGAGCATACTGAGTTAGGGGCTTGCTACTATGGAAAAAAGGATTGAAACAAGAGCTACAATGCTCTTATCAAGAGTTTAAAGCAGGAGGCCATCTTAGCAGCAGAGGAGGCTGTAGAGGCAGAGTTAGCAGAGATGGCGGAGCAAGCAGCAGTAGCAGGAGCAGTAGCAGCAGATGATCCAGTAGACCCACCGGTGGCTGCGAATGCGCATATGGATATAAACCTTGAGCGAGAGCCTCCAATAGAGTAACCACATCACTCTCTGACAGGGTCGCCATTACACTCTCAGGAGTCGAGTCAGGATGTACCTTAGTTTCATGATCTAGTCATCCCTGATGCTTCAGTTCTGACACCTAGCCTAGGAGAACGTATACAGACATTGGAGGATGCAGTTATCTTTTTTCGAGTAGACGTGACTACTTTCCGCTTCGATATATTAACTGCGCTGTAGGGTATTTCCAGAGATATTCGGGGAACACACCCCGCTCGCTCGACCTCCTCTGCTTGATTTATATCTCTAACTCTTTACCCTCATTTATATATCTATGATACTTTACTGTTACTTTGACATTGATACTGTTATTTTTGCGGCCAGTCTATTGGCCCAGATCCTGTGTTATACCTTATATTTATTTTTATTTTCTTTATCTTATGCATGATATTTTTGGATGTCCAGTTCTTATATTGATATATTTATTTGTGATTGAATCCATTATCAGGTGCATCCCAATGACTTCAGTGAAAGAGTGCTGCTCAAAATTTTTTAGGACCATTCTTATTCTTTTCTCTCTATTTACCTCATTTCTTATCCCATTTACACTTGCATGTCCACTGTGCACTGTTATTATCCCTTTTGTTATCTGATCAACTTTTCTCCCAGTGCCATCTTTTCAGGACCACAGGTAATCCCAAGTTTAGGGGTTGTACCACCCACTTTGGATACTTGTGTCCCGGCAATTCCTTGCCTTAGCTGCACTGGTATACTTTTTCTTTTATTCTCTTTGCACATTGAGGACACTGTGCCGTTTAAGTTTAGGGGTAATGGGTGTTATTTACAGTGTTTGCTTTCAATTCAAAATTTTGAGCATGACTTATGTATTTAAGGGATTTTCTATGATTGGTCCATGACTAGCTATGATTTTGATCTTTTGAGGACTATATTGCTTAAAATTTAAAAAGTGTTTGACTTGAGAGTCCAATACTTTTTGTATGCCTTGTGGATGCCATTAAGGAGTAAATTTTTTGAAAGATTGATATATTGCTTTCATTTGTGGTCCACATCATCCTGATTTTGTGATTATTTTGAGATTCACTCTTGGATTCTATATTAGCACAGACGTACACTAGCATTCATTTGTGGGGTACATGCTTTGTTGATTATTGAATTGGTTACATCCCAATTGGGCTAGTAGTGCATTGAAAGCTTTCATTCTGATAAAGGTGGATAACAGACCCTTTTCATTGAGTAACCGGGATTCTAGCCTCATTAAGCACTGAATTTCTTGCGCCGAAAGGTGGAGGGCCCAAACTCTAGGTTAATAATTGAATGTTAAATAAAAAAAAATAAAAAAAAAGAAGTTGCAAAAGCAATAAAAAAAGTGAGGACTTCTCCCAAAAGGTGAGAAGTGGGAAATGATTAGATGGAGGTTGTTTTGATTTATAGCCTAGTTGATTTGGGCTTGTAAGTCCTTAGGGGTGTTTGAACACCTAATGCCCTAAAGTCGTCCTGTTTGGGAGTCATTGACCTAACGCTCGACCTCATGGATCACTAGAAAGCTTAATAGATCAACACATTGCACAATGCTTCCATCTTTAATCCTTAGGATTAGAAAAAAAAAGAAAAAGAAAAAAAGAATCGAGTGAAAAGAATAAGCGCACCTAGATCAATAAAGCTTTAATAAAAGTTCCACTCTTTGTCTTGCTGATCGGTACTAGATTTGTGTGCTAGTTTGAGGGTAAGGATGTGATCATTTCTTTAGTTGGCTTAGATAGCAACATACTTGATGCCGGTCCACTCAAAAAAGGATTCTAGAGTTGTTTTGATTTACATGATCATTTTCTTAATGTGTGAGAGGGCCATACTTGCTTGCTTGATGTTGAAATTTTGGGAGATTGCTTGGAAATGGTTGAAAAATTGTATACTTGAGGTAGTGTTCTCCCAATACTTGTTTGCAATATTGGTGCCTCTTTTGTGAGAATGAGCTTAATGTTTGTGGGTATCATTTCCGGAAACCCTCATGAGACTTCACTCATCCACTAGGGGCAACCTATGGGTTCAAAAGGCTTGTTGTATGTGATAAATACAATCATGTTCCCAACGAAAGTGGTGTTATCCATCTATTGCACTCCAGTTCATAGTTGTATAGTCGTTCATTTCATTCCTTTACTTTGTAGTTCATTGCTAGGGACTAGCAATATTTAAGTTTAAGGGTGTGATGAGCGTTGAAAAGTGCGCATTTAAGCCCCTTAAGCTCGAGTATTCTAGGACCTTTATCTATCTTATTTTCCCGTCTTAGACTAATTTCATGTTATGCCCTTTTCTGGTGCTTATCCTCAAAATAAGTCAATTCAGCCAAATTAGAGCATAAAAGAAGTAATCTCAAGCTAAATAGAAGAATGGAGCAAAATGGAAGCAAAGTGGTGGAAATCAGCAATCTTCGATCGATCAGGAATATTTTTTATCAATTTCACATTGATCGATCCAACCTCATCAGGATGGATCAAAACCCCTTGTCCTTATCCTCAAGAATTTCCATCTTCGATCGATCCAACTTTTTTCAGCTCGATCGAACTCCCTTGATCTTATCCCTACCTACCATTTTTATCTTTTCCCAAAATATCCCAAAAATATCTTAGATTTGTCTTATTCCAAAAAGGCTCCGCCAAGGATTGATCGATATGGCCTTACTTCGATGGATCTGGTCACAGTTCGATTGATCTCATCTGAATTCAATCGATTGAACCTTCTCAAATCTAAAATAAAATAGAGGCTAGTTCATTAAAAGATGGCTCGTGGTGCAATCATTGAGAGGACCCTAGTGCATAAAACCTGACCATTGGGTGTGACACTTGGGCTACCTATATAAGGATTTTGAGCCATTTCTACATCATATCTCAATAGAACTCATATATCTCATATCATCATATCTATCTTGGAGAGGAGGCTAAAGATTGGAGAGACATACACTACTTGGGAGCTTTTCCATTCTTCTACGGTTTCCCTCTAGAAGAAGATCATTCCTACCATGGAGATGGCCCTAGAGGGTTAGTCGACTACATTAATGAGTGGCTAAACATCTTCTTGGGGCTAGACTTAGCCCTAAGTAGGCCTTATAGACCTTGATGTTTTGTATTTTAAGGGGATTTATGTTGTAATCTTGTCTTAACATTTGATTTATATATGAATCATGTTTTTACATTGATTTGTGTTGATTAATACTTCCAATTGATTAATTCATTCTATTCATATGTCTATGTATGTTAGAATAGATGTTCATGTGTTTATCTCTTAGTTTTGTGATATTGATGCATGTCTATGCGTATTGATGTTATGAATCTAGAGATTGTCAAGGCATAGTGCTTAAATAGAATACTCTTGTGGTTTATTTGATGGTTTATACTCATTTCTTGATGGATTGTACCTCTACCTTAGTTTAATTAGTTTAATTTTCATGTCCTTAGCTTAGATGTAGTGTAGTTGCTTTACTTTCTTAGATGTGAGGACAATCCATGCTTGTTGTTTGATGTTCCATACTTATGAATGCATGTAGTATAATTCTCTAACTTATTAGTGTGTTGATTGTGAGCTTAAAGGAAGGTATAATGACTTAGTTTGATATATTGTGCTATTCACTAGATTGTCTAGACAATGCATACTTAATTAGTCAATCCATGCTTGTTGATTCAATCAATCACACCTCTTGTATTGCAACACATGTTTCCCCTCATTCATTACACATTGAGTGTCTAGAATAGTGATGTTTAGTGGTAATCTCTAGATCCCAAGACCTCTCTCTCTTATTTTCTACCCTTTTATTTATTTTAATTGATTTACATTGAATTTGTTTACATTATAGCTTGATTAACCAAACAAACAATCTTTTGATCACTCGACCTACTAATCCAACCTTGTTTCCATTTCAAGCACGCACCCAATCCTTTGGGACGATCCCTACTCACTTTAGCTATATTAGTAGTTAGAGGTAGTAGTGACACTTCATAAATTTAAACTTGGCCACACTTTTATTGCAACTTTGGTGCACATGCGACGACACACACCAACTAACAACCTCAATCAACCGGGCTTGTTGTGAGCCAAACCAGATATACAACCTGTCTTAAAATCATGACAAACAATACATAACATCCCACAGTCATAAACGTCAATAAACTTTTCAAAATAATCCATCATTATCCCATCCAATCGAAAGGTATCAACATTGTCATTACATACATCATTGGCCATTAACAGAACAAATCATTCGCCACTTGCAATAACATAAATCATTATAGAATAGGGCTATCATAAGGGGTTTGTCAAACCACAAGGAATGCTAGTTTATGGCAACCAAAGTTATAAAATCACTTAAAGTTTGATTAGAGCTATGATGGATTGATTTGTTGTCACTTAAAACTATGAATTGAAATTGCATAAAAACAGTGAATAAAATGAATTAAACTTTTAGAGAAAAAGGGATAGGGAATTGATTTCACCAAAACCTCATAAACATGCTTACATGCATTAAACTTGGGGATAAACAACAGTGTATGTAAAATGATGTGTAGAAGTATAAAACAACCATAACATCTTCCAGAAATTTATACATTTCAGAACTAAGCATAACCCATCTTTGGTTAGAATGGTTCATCCACCTAAACTAAGTTGTGGTATGAACCATCCTCCCTAGGCATGGCCTATCAAGGTCCTTTAATTGTATGCTGAAGCACCTGAAATTCAATTATCTATCATAAATTATCTTTAGTAGGAATGAACCATCTACTTAACATAAATTAACCTAAAGGTGTAGCATGGTCCATCTTCTCTAAGTATAATCGATACAAATTCTCAAATAACATGCCAATAAAACCATTTCATAATTCATTCCCATTGTCACTATGGGAATATAAAGTGTATAATTATGCAAATATGAATTCTAAGACAAGATATAATTATATATGCAAATGAAGATCACATACATTAATTCAATGTAAAAAAATCAATTCAATTTAAACAACTTCTAATTTATGAAATCAAATATGTACAAGATGAATCCCCAAAATTGAAAAGCAATTACAACATATTTACTTGATCTAGGCTCCATCAACTCCTTTCCTAGGGAGTTAGTTCCTCACGGACATGGCAGCAACATCAAAGATTGAAGAACAAGAAGATAAATTCCACTCCAGCCCTATGGATGCAACACTAAGCATAAGCCCTAAAAATCCCCTCTTTTTGTAATATATTTCACTAATAATTCAATGATATCCAATATAAGCCTTTTCCCCCTCTTAATCCCAAAATGGGCTGCCAAACATCTCCCCCCATAATATTTTTAAGTTCCTTAATAAAAGGGAACTAACTTTGACCAAGAGATAGTGGGACAGCATTGTTGTCCGTAAGTTGGCGTCCGAACGCATGGTTTGGCATTCGAACGCGGAGTGCCAGAGTGCTTGCATGTGCATGCGTGAGGAGTATCCTTGTGCAGCTATGGCACTTGGTGTCTTGACATGGAGTCTTGCATCCAAACACGAAATCAATTTAGCTACTAGAATGAATTAATTTCAAAACTCGCAACTTGAGGCTTTTGTTTCTTCTTGGCGTTCGAAAGCAGGAATTGCCCTTGAGTCTCATCTTTGACATAGACGTTAGGTGGCATGACCTTTTGAATTATTTTGCATTAATGTGATAATCTTGTAAAACGTTAGGTCTTTGTATGCTCATCTCCTACGAGTAGCTTTATGTTACTCACCCCAAAGTTACCGGGGACATTTTTTAGGTACAGAAACCAAGGTTGACATTCTCATTATGCTTGGATGATTGTGGACTTGAAAGTTTCCATTCTTGTAAAGGTTGGCTTGAAATGCCACTTGTAGCCTTATATGTCAAAATGTGTGTATTTGATTTTAAACATGTAATGTATACATAAGTATACTCTTTACAATGTATTTGACATGTATGAGATGAGGCCATAGGCCAATGACTTCTAAATTGTATTCTATGCATTTTCACTTTTAAGGTTTATGATGGAAATATTGAGAAATGTTGAGTCATTGCTTCATTATGTTTGTATCGGGTGTAGGAATTCTATTCTTATTCTTTCATAGGGTTTCATTAAGCATGTATGAGGTGTGGCCAAGGGCCAAACACCATTTTGTTTTAGGTTTTGTATTTTGGATTCACTTATTGTATTTTAAGACAATTTTATGAAAAATTGAGGTTTGAGAGGTCATATTTTGCATCAGGGATATTTTGAGGCCGTAGGCCATTGGGACGCATCTTAAATGTCATTTTACGCCTGCGTACATGTCCACATTTCATAAAACTCTTAAATTTTAGTTTTGGAACCTTTATGGGGGTGGATTATGAGTTCTATGCAAGATTCATGCATTGAAGCATGATCTATTGATTCTTTTTGGTTTAACATGTTTTAAATGCTTAATTGTGACTTTTGCATGTTTTAAAACTTATTCCGGGATATATGGGATGCATGCATAGCATTAGCTTTAGCCCAAGCACCTTCCCCACACATTGTAGTAGCAGCTTTTGTTGCTGTTTGCTACGTCGGTCGGCTGACAAGAGCCATCAGCCGGCTGACAAGCCCTCGAGACCAATTCCAGTAGGTTTGTTGGTGAAAAAGTCATTTTAGTTGGTTGATGATTAAGCTTCGATCGGCTAATGATCGAGTTTTGGTTGGCTGGTCCTTGTTGTCGGTCGACCGATCCTCCCTAGAGCCTTTCCTTTCCAATTTTCCTTAGACAGCTTCCTTGCACCAACTTCAGAGGGCCACAACTCTTTCATTTCAAATCCAAATCAGGTCGTTCTTGAGTCTAAATTCAAGAGATTGAAGTTAGCTTTCCAATGGTACCAACCACACACCAAAAATCAAGCTGTAGTGAGATTTATTATAGTTTTAGTGAGATATGGTTGTGGTATCTCCGAAACGGAGGATGCCACTTTGTTCTATTTTCATATCTTTTCCGTCTGGACTCCAAATATGGTGATTCTTGAGTCTAACTTTATTCATTTTTCATTTTCCTTCCAATGGTGTGCACGGTGGCACCCATTTCAGTTTGAAATGACCATTTTACCCTTGGTTCATATCTTAACAGGTTTGAAATCCTTGTTTCAGTACTTGACTCATTTGAGTTCCATGGCTTCACAAGGAGTCATTTTTGGTGCCTTAGGGATGACGTACATCTCTAGAGGCCATTTTACTTCTTTTGTTTCTACATTTTGGATCCATTATTGGGTCAACTTTCGGATCATCACTGACGTACCGGGTTGCAAAACTTGGGCCGTCACAGGATTGTCCTTGTGCGGCTGCAGCGCCAGGCATCCTGATATGGAGTCTTGCGTCCGAACATGAAATTAATTTAGCTACTACAATGAATTAATTTCAAAACTCGTAACTTGGGGCCTTTGTTTCTTCTTAGAATCCGGATGCAGTACAATCTTTAGGCTCAAAATGCAACTTCATTGTTTTGCTTTTAAACTTGGCCCATTGACTCCATCTTAGAATGTGTTCATGGGATAATTGGGCTAACTTTTCTTGGAGATCACATGATGTTAAGGCCCGGTATGACAAATTCTTTAAAAACCCTTAAAACCTTGTTTTTATTACTTGTTGGATAATAAACCTGAAAATACACAAAAACACCAAAATGAAGCTAATCTATAGAATAAAACCAAATAACAGACTTAACTAATGCAATTAAGAGCACTTGAATATGCAATATTCGGTGCTTATCACACACCCAAACTTACATTTTGCTAGTCCTTTAGCAAACAAAACCAAAATACAATGACAACATTTCTCCTTTTTCATGGGAGTGACGGTTGCATTTAGTATATGCAACAAGCTTTTTAAACCTTTAGGCATCCCTAGAGGACGAGTGTAGTCTCGTAAGGTTTTAACATAAATGTTACCCACAAACATCAAAATTGTGCATGAAGATACATGAAGTACATTTATTTCCTTGGAACATAAATAATATTGGAGAATGAACCATTATGTGGATTACCTTAAGTATATGAAGCATTGATAGAACAAAATGACTATTTAACTTTCACTTTTTATGCATCATCATCCTAGTCTATTAATATACTTCAAATGTCATATCTATAATAGAAATCATCTCTAACTTTATTCAAATTGAACCGGATTCTCATTATGTGGCTTTACCCTTTTTTTTTTTTTTTTTTTTTTCAATTTCAACACTCAAGTTTTCAAATCATTGATTTTTCCTTTTAAATGGGGTCTCTAAGGTATGAATTTAGTCATTTGACATTTTTTTTTAATGGTTGTGCAATTTCTAAGTCCCTTAAGCTTTCTAATTAACTAATGTAGCAAGCGTTAGGCCAACAACTCTCAAACCAGATGGTCTTAGGGTGTTAAGTGTCAAGACACTCCGAAAAGGGCTTAATAACTCAAGTTAGCAAGGCTGCGAATCCAAACAAACCATTTTATTTTCTAATGACCGTGCAATGTCTAAGTCCCTTAATCTTTCTAACTAACCCATGTAGTAGGTGGTAGGCCAACAACTCCCAAACCAGATGGTCTTAGGGTGTTAAATGTCAAGACACTCCAAAGGACTTAATAACTCGAGTTAGCAAGGTTACGAACTTAAACAGGTCATCTTTTATTTTATTTTATTTATTTATTTTTTTAATGCCAAAGATATCTATTCATTAGGATCATCAACTCAAATCAACTTATACATCATGTAATATAAATTGGGTTGCATACCTCACAAATAATTTTTCGGTATGCATTTGTGAAGTGTGAAGTGTGAAACATATTAGAGAATAATACTTAAAGATAGTCCATTTGAAACAATATACAAACCATTTTGAATCCACATGTAAGTTTTAGTTTTTCATCATTTCATAACCATCCTTTACAAATACACAGAAAGTATTAAACACATGCTTCAATTTCCAACAAGTTCCAAAGATACAAAATCATTATTTTCATTTTTTTTTTAGAATGTTGTTTTTATTATCATTTTTTTTTCTTTTTTTTTTTTAATAGTTTATATATATATATATATTCAGAATTTTAAGCAATGTAAGCAATGTAAAAACAAACACAAAGATACCCCCAAACTTAAATAACACAGTGTCTTTAATGTGTGAAGACAAGTAAAACAAAATAAGAGCATAGAGGGCATAGAGCAATAGTACTAAGTAGTGAAGGGACGACAATGGCGGTCATGATTACACGCGTCTATGTGAAGTCCAAAAAATTCCTCCCCCAAACTTGGGTATGAGAACCTGTCAAACACACTGATATATATAGCAGCATAGGTCTCATCATAAAATCACAGGAAATATCAACAAACAAGCATGCATTTATTAAAACAAAAGTCGATGAAAACATCAAAGCATACCCAAAAAAACAATTCTGCACAACAGAAAGTCCAATCAAAGTCTAACATTATCCCTAATTCTGCAAAACATGGCCCAAAATAGTATCAAAATGCAGGATGGTGTTGCCACGGTGTTGTGTCGTTATGGCGTAACAAATTGGTGTGATATGAAATATGGCCAAGTTTGAATTTATCGAATGTCACTACCACTACTAAATATTAATATAGCAAGAGTGAGTAGGGATTGTAATGACCCAGTCATTTTCCTTCCTTCCCTTTTTCCTAAGATTTTCATGGATATTTTTTTTTCCGTTGATCTTTTCCTTTTTGAGCTCAGTTTCTCGTCACGTAGTGTCATCTTGAGTGCTCAGAAATGGTTTCTGAGACTCTTTTCTTTGGGTTGACAACTTCCTTTGAGGATCGAGTCATTTCCACATTTTCATTTTTCGGACACTATTCACTTTTCGTCATTTTTCCTATTTCGTTTTTTCCCTATTTGTCACTTTTTGGCATAACCACACTTCTTGTGTTCGGAGTTGGTTTTTGACTTCACATATCTTCATTCTAAGTGGTTTCCACAAATGTATCTTTACTTTTGCAGAAAGATACTCTGGTTACTCCCGGTGTCCATAGGGGCATAGATGCACAGTTTTTCAAAAATTTTTTCTTTTCTTGGGGTGTTTTTCATAAATATCTTTTGAAGATATATTATTTCAGGGGTTTCTAAGAAAATATTTTTGGGAAGATATTTTCATTCTGGGCCAGTTGTGCAGTTTTTGCTTTCTGGAGGGGCCATTATGCAATTAATGAAAGTTATTGCTAAATGCCTCGTTTTGAGCCTGGATCCTCATACAGGATTCATTTTCACTTTTCGTCAAGTTGTGTACTCTTAGAATTTCCTTATGGTTGTTTTTCTCCAGTTTTAAGGTTTCTGGCCCCAACTGCCACCAAACTTGTTTGGGGCATATCTCTTTGCTCGGGACTCAGTTTTCGACGTCATTTCTTCGGTTGTTCATATTTTCTCATTTTGGTTCTTTTTCATTCATGGAGTTTTGCCGTTTGAGCGCGTCTGCTCAAATTCCACTTTTCTGGACCCGGCGGGGCCCGTTCGGGACACTTTTAGGGTTTTTCTATAAATATGGGGTCTTAGAAAGAGATATCAGATTTTTCTCTCTTGCTCTCCTCTCTCTTGGCTGGATCTCATGGCAGCCATGGCTGCCATCTTCTCTCTCTTCTTTTAAGCTTCTTCCCTTTAATGAAAAGTCATAGTGCCTTAGTGTTTTATGTTCATCTTGGCGAGGCCTTTGATTCCACCAATTGGAATCTCGTTTTAGCCATTTCTTGAGTTTGGGTTTGAAGTCAAGTTATGAATTTGATTGGGCTTTCTTGGGGTTCTTGTTCACCATGTTGTCCCTGACAAAACCTAGAAGTTTCGTCGGATTCGGAGCCGTTTCATTTCGGTGGGGATTTGAGATTTCATCTCAAATGGAGGTAGGGGATGTTTTAGGATTTTGTATGTGTTGTATTAAGTGTTTTCCATGATTATACATCTTATTTGCATGCTTTGTATCAAATCTAGAAAATTTGTAATATTTTTTTCTTTGTATAAGATTAAATTTACAATGATGTATATAGCTTAGAATTGAATTGTGGCATGATGATAAATTATATTTTGATATGTTTGTTAATATATATTAAATTGGAATTCATTGAATAAGAATTGCACTTTTTATTTAATAATTATCTTTTGTGAAAGTTTAACTTTCATGGGTGTACCTTGTATGAAATTAAGTTGTGATATGTTTTTAAATTAAGTCTTAGCATGTTCTTTAACATACTTTAATTTGAGAGCATTTAGATAAGTATGAAACTCTGGAGATTTTAATGAAAATGATTAATTAAAATATATTTAATGATTCCAATGGCCTAATTAAGTTTTTGAATTGGTGTATGCAATGACCATACTATATTGTTTAACATGTGTTAATTAGAGATCATTTGATTTAAATTTGAAACTTAGAGAAATTAATTAGTTTACTTGATTAATTTCCATTTCCATTGCATTATTGATTTAAATTATGTGGTTGATGTTGGTATTATGTTTAAAGTATGATTTTAGACTTGTATTAGATTCTTCAGTTCATGTTTTCAATATTGAGTTATATTGTTATAGCGTGTAACGAATCGTACATTGAAAATTTGACATGTGATGTTGTTATAGCACGTAATGAATCGCGCTCTGAAGATTCGACATTGTCATCGTATAGTAGTTGTGGATTTAGAGCATGTATTGTGTGGTTTCAACCTACTTGTGCATGAAGGTAGTTTCATGTACTATTTAATACATATATAAGTTGTTAATTTATCTATTTTGGAGTCTTGGGACATTGTTGTTATAAGTGACATGGTTAGAGTTTGGCTCTAGTACGGGAGGTACGAGTTCTCCCTACAATATAGTGTGCACTAAGGGTGGTATGACCAGCGGGGTAGTGCCTGGAATAACCATATTGTTCTTGGTTCAGTCCGAGACGTGATGTCCAAGTCTCCACTATTTGATTTCACACTTTTAGATTTCAGGTTGATAACTTAGAGAATCTATGTCTTGATGTGTGGTATTAGAAATTCTAATTATACTAAATTGCTATATTTAGTTGTTTTCGCACTTTTAGATTTCAAGTCGATAACTTTGAGAATCTATGTCTTGATGTGTGGTATTAGAATTCTAATTACACTAAATTACTATATTTAGTTATTTTCGTACTTTTAGATTTCAAGTTGATAACTTTGAGAATCTATATCTAGTTGCTTTGTATAGCATGTCTCTATGTTGGTTAAATTGCATAGATATTGTGATTTGTGTTTTGTTGTTCAAATGTAGCTTAGGAATGATCCTATAGATTCATTTGGAACATAGACACTAGGTGGCAGACCCACTCTTGTCGTTTTTATATATATTAGATTTCAAGTTGATGACTTTGAGAATCTATATCATTTTGCTTTGTATAGCATGCTTCTATGTGGTTTGAATTGAATTGCATGGATGATGTAATTTATGCTAGAAATAATCTAGGGTAGCTTAGGATGCTCCCTGAGTCTCATCTTGACATAGACGTTAGGTGGCATGAGCCCCTTTGACATGTTTCACCTTAAGGTGATAAAATTGTAAAATGCTAGGTCGATGCATGCTCATTTCCTACGAGTAGCTTTATGTTGCTCACCCCAAAGTTACTAGGGTATATTTCAGGTACAGGATTCAAGGTTAGAGGTTCGCATTATGCTTGGATGATTTGAGGACTTGAAGGGTTCAATTCTTGTGAAGGTTGGCTTGAAAAGCCATTTGTAACCTTATATGTCAAATGTGTATATTTAGTTCTAAACTTGTAATGTGTGCCTAAGCACACTTTTTGATTCTCATTTTATGTATATGACATGAGGCCAATTTCCAAACTTCTTTTAGAATTACATTTATGTCATGGATGTCAAATCTTGCTTTTAATGAGAATATATAAAAAAATCATGCGTTTTAGTATGCTATTTTGCACTGGAGCGTGCATTGTGTATGAAATTCATCCATTAGCATTCATTTATCATGTATGAAGTGTGGCCAAGGGCCAAACGGCATTTCAAAACCATTTCATAATTTTAAATTCCGAGTTTTCATTCTAAGTTCCATTTTTGTCACTTTGGCAGTTGGGGGGTCGTATTTTACATCGGCGATATTTTTAAGTCATGGACTATTGTAGCGTGTCCCATTAGGAAGGTTACATTTGCGTGCATGATCATTTAATTGGAAAACATCTTCTTTGGTGAAATGAGCCTCCTATGGACTCATTTTACATTTTCTTTGCATAATCTGGTCTAGGGGCATTTTGGGGTTTTCCTTTGGGAAATAAATTTCGGTCTCAAAATGGTCACTTAGAAAATGTGATTTGGGGGGAGGGGGGTTTATTTTTTGTCTTTTTCCAGAAAATGTCGTCTTGGTGCCGGAAATCCATCGCAAAGTTCAGCTTTCAGTTTTGCATTTAGCAGCCTTTTGGACCCTCATGACCTAATTTCATGGAGGGGCATTTTGGGCATCTTACAGTGTAATGACCCGGATTTCTCAACCCGGTGCGTTAGTGATGAACCGGAAGTTGACTCGATAACGGACCTAAAATGCGAAAGTAAAAGAAGCCAAATGACCTCAAGAGATGTACGTCATCCCTAAGGCCCCAAAATGACTCTCTATGAAGCCATGGAACTCAAATAAGCCAAGCAAATGAAGCAAGAATGCCTAACTCAAAAAGAGATGAACTAAGGGGCAAAATGGTCACTTCTCACTAAAAAGGGTGCCACCGTGCACACCATTGGAAGGACAACGAAAAAAGAATAAAATTAGACTCAAGAATCGTCTGATTTTGAGTCTGGGCAGAAAAGATATGAAATTCCAACACCCGATGCGAAAGTTATGAAGCAAGGACTAAACATTTTTTAATATTTTCATAATAAACTTTGAAAACAAAAGTGCATAGAAAATGAGATACATGTCATTGGTCTCCGACCTCATCTCATACATGTTAAATCATTGAAAAAGAGTGCACTTACATACACTTTACATATACAAATCAACGAATACAAGTTTAAACAAATAGGGCTACAAAGAGGCATCTTATGCTAACACTTGCATAAAATAGAAACTTAGAAACTGTAAGCCATCTAAGGAGCAATGGAATCTTCAAATCCTGAGTCCTGTACCTGAAATATGCCCCAGTATCGTAGGGGTGAGTAACATAAAGCTACTCGTAGGAGATGAGCATGCATTGACCTAGCATTTTACAATTTTATGACCTTATGGTGAAACATGTTAAAGGGGTTTATGCCACCTAACGTCTATGTCAAGATGAGACCCAAGGAGCATCCTAAGCTACCTAGATCATTTCTATCATAATCACATTGTTCATACAATTCAAACAACATGAAAACATGTTATACAAGGCAACAAGATATAGATTCTCAAAGTCTTCAACTTGAAATCCAAGATACGAAAACAACAAGTGTGGGTCATGCCACCTAACGTCGATGTTCAAAATGAATCTATAAGGTCATTCCTAAACTATATTTGAACATCAAAACACAAATTATGATATCGATGCAATTTAACCAACAATGGAACTTCCAATACAACGCATGAAGCATGCTTTCACAAAGCTACATCTTAAGCTCAAAATAGGAAATCAAATAAGGAACAACAAGTTATGATATCATCTAGTTATCAACTTGAAATGAAATACGAAATCAAATAAAGTGGATACTCAGACGTCACACCGGATCAAACCAACAACATAGTTACTTTAAGGTTACTAGCCCATGGGTAACCTCCCTATGTGCGCACTAGACTGTATAGAAGGATAATCCCCCATACTAGAACCAAGTCCTAGCCGTAGCCAAACAACGACATCCCCAAGTTACCAAAATCAACAAATTGTGCAACAACGTATATATATCAACATGTATATACAAGATATCAACCATTTACCAAGCACAATCCAAATTTTGGAAACTTATACAATACATGCTCAAAATTCACAACTACTACGGCATGTAAGATGTCAAATACAAAGTGTGCAATTCCTTACACATAGCAACAATATATTCAATAAGGAAAAACATATTCTCATGAATATAAAAGTAACAACTATGTGTAAGGACCACAGTAATTCCTTGATTCATCTTTAGGATCTGTTCAATTTTAAGGTATGGTACCTGTTCTTTTTCCTTTGAATATTGTTTTATATAATCCGAATAATTTTCATCTCTGTTTTCTACTTTTTTGAGTTATCAAATTCAGGTCAATTTTTTAAAAACTGTCAGAACCCTAAAAGACAAAAAATTTAGAATTGGACTATATATAACCATTTCATACTTTCTTGTCAATCATTTTGTTTTATTAATCAATTGGCTTACCCATGAAGAATCTTAACAGAAACATTGAAAAACAAATCAAATCCAAAAATGGGCAAGTCCCATTCTTGGAGCAGTTATCAAGAATAACATTTAAGGATGTACGCTAGTTCTTGTTTTCTTTTTTGGATTCTCCTTGTCATCATCGTCACCATATAAAATTGTGCCTCCTTTTAAAAAAAAGGTAGAGTAAATTACTCAATTTTTTATTAAAAAAAGAGAGTTACAAATAGAATACATGTTTGAAGAGAACAATAGTTGCTAGATTATTTCCTTATTCATGAGAATATATTTTTCCTTCTTGAATATATTGTTGCTATGTGTAAGGAATTGCACACTTTGTATTTGACATCTTACATGCTATAGTAGTTGTGAATTTTGAGCATGTAGTGTATAAGTTTCCAAAATTTGGATTGTGCTTGGTAAATAGTTGATATCTTGTATATACATGTTGATATATATACGTTATTGCACAATTTGTTGACTTTGGAAACTTGGGGATGTCGTTGTTTGGCTACGGCTAGGACTTGGTTCTAGTACGGGGGATTGTCCCTCTATACAGTCTAGTGCGCACATAGGGAGGTTACCCATGGGCTAGTAACCCTAAAGTAACTATGTTGTCGGTTTGATCCGGCGTGACGTCCGAGTATCCACTTTGTTTGATTTTGTATTTCATTTCAAGTTGATAACTAGATGATATCGTAACTTGTTGTTCCTTATTTGATTTCCTATTTTGAGCTTAAGATGTAGCTTTGTGAAAGCATGCTTCATGCATTGTATTGGAAGTTCCATTGTTGGTTAAATTGCATCGATATCATAATTTGTGTTTTGATGTTCAAATGTAGTTTAGGAATGACCTTATAGATTCATTTTGAACATAGACATTAGGTGGCATGACCCACACTTGTTGTTTTCGTATTTTGGATTTCAAGTTGAAGACTTTGAGAATCTATATCTTGTTGCCTTGTATAACATGTTTCCATGTTGTTTGAATTGCATGAACAATGTGATTATGATAGAAATGATCTAGGTAGCTTAGGATGCTCCCTGGGTCTCATCTTGACATAGACGTTAGGTGGCATGAGCCCCTTTAACATGTTTCACCATAAGGTGATAAAATTGTAAAATGCTAGGTCGATGC
This sequence comes from Cornus florida, assembly GCF_030987335.1. Lineage (NCBI taxonomy): Eukaryota > Viridiplantae > Streptophyta > Magnoliopsida > Cornales > Cornaceae > Cornus > Cornus florida. The sequence goes on along the minus strand of NW_026775574.1, from coordinate 49,201,114 downwards.
ATGCTCATCTCCTACGAGTAGCTTTATGTTACTCACCCCTACGATACTGGGGCATATTTCAGGTACAAGACTCAGGATTTGAAGATTCCATTGCTCCTTGGATGGCTTACAGTTTCTAAGTTTCTATTTTATGCAAGTGTTAGCATAAGATGCCTCTTTGTAGCCCTATTTGTTTAAACTTGTATTCGTTGATTCGTATATGTAAAGTGTACATAAGTGCACTCTTTTCAATGTATTTAACATGTATAAGATGAGGCCGGAGGCCAATGACATGTATCTCGTTTTCTATGCACTTTTGTTTTCAAAGTTTATTATGAAAATATTGGAAAATGTTAAGTCATTGCTTCATAACTTTCGCATCGGGTGCTGGAATTTCATATCTTTTCTGCCCGAACTCAGAATCAGATGATTCTTGAGTCTAATTTTGTTCATTTTTCGTTGTCCTTCCAATGGTGTGCGCGATGGCACCCTTTTCAGTGAGAAATGACCATTTTGCCCTTAGTTCATCTCTTTTCGGGTTAGGCATTCTTGCTTCATTTGCTTGGCTCATTTGAGTTCCATGGCTTCATGGAGAGTCATTTTACGGCCTTAGGGATGGCATACATCTCTTGAGGTCATTTGGCTTCTTTCGCTTCCGCATTTCGGGTCCGTTATCGGGTCAACTTCCGATTCATCACTAACGCACCGGGTTGAGAAATCCGGGTCGTTATAAGAGAATTTAATTATTTTTGTTTAATCAAATTGAATCTAATGGCTACATGGATCTAATTGTGTTTTAGAATTGTTTTTATGTATAAATCATGGACTTGGACTTGTTGTATATTCACTTGGTTATGTTTTGAGCATATGATAACATTGTTGTTATATTTATATTCATGAGAGCTTGTTTTCTTTATGGATTATATTATTGTCTTGTGTAATGAGTTGCACATTTTGTATTTGACATATTTTCATGCCATAGTAGTTGTGTACTTAGAGCATGTATTGTATGTGTTTCCAAATTTGGTTGTGCGTGGTAGATAGTTGATTATATTGTATATACATGTTGATATATACGTTGTTGCTTGTTGATTTTGGAAACTTGTGGATGTCGTTGTTTAACTATGGCTAGGACATGGTTCTAGTACGGGGGATTGTCCCTCTACAAGTTTAGTGCGCACATAGGGAGGTTACGCATGGGCTAGTAACCCTAAAGTAACTATGGTGTCGGTCTGATCTGGCGTGATGTCCAAGTATCCACTTTGTTTGATTTCGCATTTCAATTCAAGTTGATAACTATATGACGTTGTAACTTGTAGTTCCTTATTTGATTTCCAATTTTAAGTTACAAGATGTTAACTTTGAGAATTCGTGCTTTATACGTTGTATTAGAAGTTCCAATGTTGGTTAAATTGCATCGGTATGGTGAATTGTGTTTTGTTGTTCTAATGTAGCCTAGGAGAATTCCTTAAACTCATTTGGAACATAGACGCTAAGTGGCATGAACCACTTTAGTTGATTTCGTATCTTGGACTTCAAGTTAATGATTTTGAGGATCTATATCTCGTTGCATTGTATAGCATGTTTTTATATTGTATAACTGCATAAACATTGTAGTTTATGCTTGGAATGCTTTGAAGTAGCTTAGGATGATCCTTGAGTCTCACTTTGACATAGACGTTAGGTGGCATAACCACTTTTGAATTGTTTCAAGTTAATGTAAAAATCTTTAAAGAAATCGAGTTTATGCATGCTCATTCCCTACGAGTAAACTTGTTTACTCACGCCGAAGTTACTGAGTGTTTTTTAGGTAAAGAAGCATTATTGTGGGATGCACAACACTATTTGACTTGCTAGAATTCTTGGAGTATTTTTGGTGGCATTGAATATGCACTTGTTAGCATATCATGATCCTTTTTGATGTATTGTATAAAAAGAACTTGTATTTAATGCACCATAACATGATCCTTTTCCATGTAACGTGCACTTATGTGCACCTTTTGACACTCTTTAGATGTATATGTAATGAGGCCAAGGGCCAAAGACATCTATATGATCTGTATGTTGATTTAACTTCATAGTCGTTTATGGAATTTCAAGTATTGAACATAATTTGTAAATGACTTGCCATGAGGCCTTAAGGCCATCTTTTGTTTATTTTCCTTGATTGATTAGAAATCACTCTTAAGTATGTTGCGCACACACTTGCAAATGATTAGTTAAGCTACCTAGGTTCTTAAAACTTGTTTTCCAAATTCTGTTTCTGCGTTTTGGGGTTCAAAAATCTACGCCAGGGTTGTAACTGGTGGGCCCCCACGGGTTTTGGTGGGGCCCGGCAAAAATCTTCAGCCCACTACGGGGTTTGGCGGGCGCCCGCAGGATTTGTGCATGGTTTGGGTGGGCGCCCACCATGGCAGGTCCTGCTCCAAATATCTTCTTTCAGAGGGCTATATCTCACTCGTTTCAACTCTGAATTGGTCCGTTCTTGAGTCTAAATTGACCGCATCGAAATAAGCTTTCTAATGGAACCAATTAGAGCTTCAGATTCCATTTGTAACTCAAGTTAGTCATGTTTTAGTTAGATTATGTTAGGATTTGGTTTGAATCGAAAAGGGGTTTTCTTTCCTTAACTTCAAGACTTGATATCTTTTCCGTCCGGACTCCAAATCAGGTGATTCTTAAGTTTAAATTCATTAATTTATCATTGTCTTTCCAATGGTATGCTTTGTAGCATCCATTTCTCTATTAAAAGATCATTTTGCCCCCAGGTTCATTCTTATCCGTTTTTAAAATGTTGCTTCCGCATTTGTATTCCTTGGGTTTGGTGACCTCATTAAGGATCACATTGGTGTCCTAGAGACGTGTTGAATCTCTAAAGACCATTATTTTATCTTTTACTTCTACATTCTATTTTTCTCAACGGGTCTACGTTCAGTTCATCATAGGACTCACTGGCCTAAAAACCAGGGCCGTCACAGGTGGTATCAGAGCTTCTAGGTTCAAAAACCTTAGGATAATGGGTTTTGGGTGCATATCATGCTTGTGTTGCCATGCTTTATGTGTTTATATGCTTCATGATAACATGTTTTGGTTTGATTACATGTTTATATGCTTATATGCTATATGTGGTATGCTATCTGTTTAATTTGTTCCGATTCTATTGTAAAAAGCATGACATATGATGTATGCTGGATTTGATTTGTATATGTATGATTGTTTTGCATATTTGACAGGACTTGGGATTTGTCAAGTTTGACTTGAGGTTGAGTTATTTGGTGTGTTGCACTTAGTGCGATGGTTAGTGTGTTTGGTTTTGTTTAGGCACTCTTCCTTGTGGTTGGGTGGAAGGACACCTTTTGTTTAGGCTCTCATGAGTTAAGTCATTGAGCGTAGCCATAGGGCTGGATTTGTTGGTTTTGGGCCATGATGAGGTTATGGACCTCTTAGGATCCTTGGTTGTTTTGTAAGGTTCCTTTAAGATTGCAATCTTCGTGGGTGGGTACGTTTGTGGGCGGGTGCATGGCACTGTCATGCTACCATACTGGCTAGCTTCGAGTGCAGTTCGGATGGAATCGACATTGGTTTTGTTCAGATAGGCGTAGTCCTTTTAGTTAGTGATTGATGGTCATTTTAGGGACGATTCTTGAGATTGATTTGGTTGTTGATGGTATGGCTATAGTTGCCATTTTTTTTAGTCCTCCTTGCATGATGACATTTTTGTGGTCGAGTTGATTGATCGATGTTTTCGGTTGGTGAGAGCATTACATTGTTAGTGTCATTCATAGTGTCACCCTTAGATTTGGAGATGGATTGTTAGAGTCTTACCATTGTGGTGAGGGCTCACGTTTGTTTTGAGACAGGTTGTTATCATATTATTTTTGGAGTCAGTTTATAGCTAGGACTTGCCTTCCTTTTTCCTAGACACTCTAGGACACGATATCCATAGGGTTCATTGTTGCCTCATTCTATCTTTTGCAGTTTTGTTTACTACCATGTTAGTAGTATGATTTATGTCATTGTGATACATGAGTAGGTGGAGGTGTCCACATTTATCTTCTTGTTGTGTGACTTTAGCATGCCTTACATATATGCGTAGAGATCTCATGTTGTTACCGTGCTTTAGTGACATGCTTGTTTGTTCAGGAGACGTTCTGCATGTACCCTTGATCTTATCTATGTGAGTAGATTTACTTATTTGGTAGTTGCATTCCTTGTCAGATGCATGATTTCCATGTTTGGTTTTCCCTTTTTGTTTCCCTCGGTCGCATGTAGTTGAATACCGGTTTCTGCAATGGTTTCGTTGTGAAATTCCTTGTAAAGGGGTTGTCACATTTGTTTTGTCATGAGCTGTCTACTTCCATAAGGTGGGAAGAATGCTCCATTTTCATGTTCGTCGTGTTAACACTTGTGGGAGAATAGGGTTTCTCCTCTTTTTCGTGGTTCGTGTTCGGGACTTCACAAGGAGTGAGTCTCTTCTCTTCATCGCTTTGTGCACGATTTTCGTGTTGGTTGGTTCATAAGGATCGCCGTTGTTGCTTTGAGTCCTTAGGGAGGATTTAGTGGATTTTGGTTGACTTACTCCCATATCGGGGGCGAAGCCTTTGTTTTAGAGGTGGAGTCATGGTGTTGTCCTTCTTAGGACTAGTGATTCCTGTCCTTCGTGTCTTCCCTTCGGGAGTTTTTGCCGTGGTTGTTGACGGAATTGTGGTGCTCAGAGTGAGTTAATTTATGTAAGATCATTTTACAGGGACTTGTGTCCATATCATTAAGGATTTATTGATTCGTAAGGTGAGCTCGATGCTCTCTTGAGGATATATTTTGGAGACTTGCTTAGGTATTAGAGACCTAGATGTGGTCGACTCTTAGGAGATGTTTGGAGGATCGTTGCTGGATATGGCTTGTTTATGGAGTTCTCTTTTCCTAGTCATGACTAGGCACGGTTTTGAGGAATCGTAGTTTAAGTAGTGGTTTATCGATGGAAATTGAGGAATTTTGATTTAGCTCGGTGATGCTAAGAACGGTTTTGAGAGATTTATTTTGTGACCTTGGTTGTTGGGATTTTGATGTGTGTGCCACTTGGTGGACTTGTATTTCGAGGATCTAGTTATCCGTGATAGGGATTTTGATCCAATGTTTGATTATGATGTAGTCTTGTAGTTGATCTATTTCAGGGAGATATGTAGGACTTTCAATGAAACGTCTTGTAGTGAGGTTTGTTCTGATTTCTGGAGGAGTTGATTTGCTTGTCAGGCTTTGGATTCGTGATTAATGTTGTTGATAGTAATGTTTTGAGACGTTGAAGTTGTTGGTTTTGTTGTATTGAGGATTTAAGGCCTTAAGTATAGCAGTGCCTATGGCATTGTTGTCAGAGTTTCGGGATTGGCCAGGATGTTCCGGCCGGACATCTTTGGACCAGATCTCAACTCCCACAAAATGTTGGTCTCCGTAGTGCTTTTCATAATTATCATTTTTGATATTGATGTCATTTGTATCGAGAGGTTCCATGGGTAGACCTAGTGGGGGCAGGTTATGAATTGGTGCCTTATACTGTCATGCTACCGTACAAGTTGTGTGCTGTGGGCAGGTACTAGTTGTAGTCGATGCTACCTTAATGACGAGTAAGTGTAGGCGGGCACTAGGCACTGTCATTGCTAGCACACATTTGAGTACTTCGTGGGTGGGTTCTGGTCTCTATTCATACTGCCATGTCGTCTTTGTTCAACACCTTGATTTAATTCATGGATATCTTGGAGTTCTTTTGGTGGTTATTTTTGGATCGCGAGATGGTTCGTTAGGAGGGATGCTTACGGTTGTGGTCTTCCGTTCCTTTGTTTGACCTTGGATTCTGTGTGTGAGTTTCGACTTGTGGAGTGGCCGTATGGTCATTTTTCTTTTACAGGGTTGTCCTGTCATGAGCACGTGGGTGCGAATGACATTGGTTTGTACGTTGTCTTTCTGTTTTAGGATTGCATCCGTAGCATGTTGTGTGAGATACTCGGAGATGTACTCCGTAGTTGTCATGCTTTCGCCTTTTGTTTTGTTGGGTCAAGATTTGGGGACGAAATCCCTTTAAGGTGGGAAGGTTGTAATGACCCAATCATTTTTCTTCCTTTCTTTTTCTCCCATTTTTACGGATAAATTTTTTCCATTGTCTTTTCTTTTCTGTGTTCAGTTTTTAGTCACTTGGTCTCTTCTTGAGTGCTCGGAAATGGTTTCTGAGACTCTTTTCTTTAGATTGACAACTTCCTTTAAGGACTGAGTCATTTCCACATTTTTCGATTTTTATCACTATTCACCTTTCATCTTTTTCCCTTTTTTGATTTTCTTAGCATAACCTCACTTTTTGTGCTCAGATTTGATACCGGCTTTGCATGCATCCGTAGCATTTAGTTTTCATGTTATCTAAATTCTCACTTTTGTAGAAAAGTATGCTAAGTGTTTACTTTTCTTGTAAAGGGTATGAATGCATAACCTTTTTGTAATATTCTTAGCTTGTAGGGTTTTAGTGTAATTAAATAAAGTAATTACTTTTCGTCTTAGGGACCATTTTTCAATTTAACTTGGAAAATATTTTCAAAAAGGACCTTTTTGCAATTTCTGAAAAGTGTGACAAGTGTCACACTCTCATTGGTCCACTTGTTGACATTTGCGAGGAAACACTTTGATGCCTTAGATGATGATATGTGGAGGGTGGAGATTCACCCACTTGTTGGCCTAGGATAGGTGCACTTGTTGGCTTAGATGGTTGACAAGTGTAGGCTAGAGATTAAGCCTAGGAAGGAGCCTTGGATTTGTGACAAGTGTAGGCTCACAATTTAGTATTGCAATTATTTTTGGGCTACTTTGGGATTATGGTTTTAAAGAGGGGTTTTTGTCCAATTGACCAAGAATTGTGTGTGTTGACCTTGGTGTAAGACCACATAGTGAGTGGAGGATTTCTAATTCCCTCACTTACATTTTATCACACTTAATTTCTATCTCTTCCCTCTTTTGTAAAGAAAACCCTTGCCACCATTAGAGAAGCTTGATGCTTAAGCTTTGACCTTGATTTTGAGGGCCTTCCATTGATTTCCAGGCTTGAACTTGGAAATACTTTTTGTTCTCATCATCCTCCTCTTCATAACCCTTGAAGGGTTTTCCATTTTGTGTTGTTTTGCTTTGGTTTCTAGAGAGACTCTTCTCTAGTGAGGTAGGGGGAGTTATAATTTACTTTTCTAAGTGGGCTTACTTACTTTTGTATGAGATATAAGTTGTATGCATTTCTTTTATAAATTTGAGAAATTAATGACTTATCTTAGCTTGCATATTACTCATTTTAGACTTGATATATGGCATGACCGTGACTTGATCTTTGTTGTGTATTAAATTGGGATGATTTAAATGAGTTTTCAAATCTAGAGATTAAATGAATTTAATTTGATTTAAATTCTAGTAAATTGTGTTTTGCTTGTATTCCATTTTAGAGTTGATATATGGTATGACCATGACTTAGTGCTTGGTATATATTAATTTGGGATTATTTGAAAAACTTTTAAAAATTAGAGATTTAATTTATTTAAATTAATTAAATTCTACATGATGATGTCTTACTCATTTTGCACTTTTTATTAGATATAAGTAATGAGCATGCTATATTGTTTAACATATATAAATTTGAGGTTATTTGAAATTGATTTGAAATCTAGAGAATTTAATTATTTTTGTTTAATCAAATTCTATCTAATGGCTGCATGGATCTAATTGTGTTTTAGAAGTTGTTTCTATATTTAAATCGTGGACTTGGACTTGTTGTATATTCACTTGGTTATGTTTTGAGCATATGATAACATTGTTGTTATATTTATATTCATTAGAGCATGTTTTCTTAATGGATTATATTGTTGTCTTGTGTAACGAGTTGCACATTTTGTATTTGACATCTTTTCATGCTATAGTAGTTGTGGACTTAAAGCATGTATTTTATGTGTTTCCAAATTTGGTTGTGCATGGTAGATAGTTGATTATATTGTATATACATGTTGATATATACGTTGTTGCACAACTTGTTGATTTTGGAAACTTGGGGATGTCGTTGTTTGACTAAGGCTAGGACATGGTTCTGTACGGGGGATTGTCCCTCTATAAGTCTAGTGCGCACATAGGGAGGTTACGTATGAGCTAGTAACCCTAAAGTAATTTTGGTATCGGTCTGATCCGGCGTGATGTCCAAGTATCCACTTTGTTTGATTTCGCATTTCAATTCGAGTTGATAACTATATGACGTTGTAACTTGTAGTTCCTTATTTGATTTCCTATTTTAAGTTACAAGATGTTAACTTTGAGAATTCATGTTTTATGTGTTGTATTGGAAGTTCCAATGTTGGTTAAATTGCATCGGTATGGTGAATTGTGTTTTGTTGTTCTAATGTAGCCTAGGATGATTTTTTAAACTCATTCGGAACGTAGACGCTTGGTGGCATGAACTACTTTAATTGATTTCGTATCTTGGACTTCAAGTTAATGATTTTGAGGATCTATATCTCATTACGTTGTATTGCATGCTTTTATATTGTTTAACGGCATAAACATTGTAGTTTATGCTTGGAATGCTTTGAAGTAACTTAGGATGATCCCTGAGTCTCACTTTGACATAGACGTTAGGTGGCATAACCCCTTTGAATTGTTTCAAGTTAATGTAAAAATCTTTATAGAAATCGAGCCTATGCATGCTCATTCCCTACGACTAAACTTGTTTACTCACCCCAAAGTTACTGGGTGTTTTTCAGGTAAAGAAGCATTATTATGGGACGCACAACACTCTTTGACTTACTAGAATTCTTGGAGTATTTTTGGTGACATTGAATATGCACTTGTTAGCATATCATGATCCTTTTTTATGTATTGTATAAAAAGAACTTGTATTTGTTTTCTAAGCTATGTAACGTGCACTTAAGTGCACCTTTTGACACTCTTTGGATGCATATGTGAGGCCAAGGGCCAAAGACATCTATATGATCTGTATGTTGGTTTAACTTTATAGTCATTTATGGAATTTCAAGGATTGAACATAATTTGTAAATGACTTGCCATGAGGCCTTAAGACCATCTTTTGTTTATTTTCCTTGATTGATTAGAAATCACTCTTAAGTTTCTTACACACACACTTGCAAATGATTAGTTAAGCTACCTAGGTTCTTGAGACTTGTTTTCTAAATTCTGTTTCTGCATTTTGGGGATCAAAAATCCGCACCGGGGTAGCAACTGACGGGCCCCCGTAGGTTTTGGTGGGGCTTCACGAAAATCTCTGGCCCACTATAGGATTTGACGGGCACCCGCAGGATTTGTGCATGGTTTGGGCAGGCGCCCGCCATGGCAGGTCCTACTCCAAACATCTTCCTTTAGAGGGCCATATCTCACTCGTTTCAACTCTGAATTAGTCCGTTCTAGAGTCTAAACTGACAGCGTCGAAATAAGCTTCCCAATGGTAGAAATTAGAGCTTAAGATTCCATTTGTAACTCATGTTATTCACATTTTAGTGAGATAGTGTTAGGATTTGGTTTGAACTGGAAAGGGGTTTTCTTTCCTTAACTTCAAGACTTGATATCTTTTCCGTTCGGACTCCGAATCAGGTGATGCTTGAGTCTAAATTCATTAATTTTTTATTGTATTTCCAATGGAATGCTTGGCAACATCCATTTCTCTATGAAATGACCATTTTTTTCCCCCAAGTTCATTCTTATCCATTTTTGAAACGTTGCTTCCGCATTTGTATTCCTTGGGTTTCGTGACGTCATTAAGGATCACATTGGTGTCCTAGAGACGTGTTGAATCTCTAGAGACCATTGTTTTATCTTTTGCTTTTGCATTCTTTTTCGTCAATGGGTCTACGTTCGATTCATCACAAGACGCACTGGTTTAAAAACTGAGGCCGTCACAGGTGGTATCAGAGCTCCAAGGTTCGAAAACCTTAGGACGACGGGTTTTGGGTGCATATCATGATTGTGTTGCCATGCTTTATGTGTTTATATGCTTCATGATAACATGTTTTGGTTTGATAACATGATTATATGCTTATGTGCTATATGCGGTATGCTATCTGTTTAGCCTGTTCTGATTCTATTGTAAAGAGCATGACATATGATGTATGCTGGATTTGATTTGTATACGCATGATTGTTTTGCATATTTGACAGGACTTGGGATTTGTCAAGTTTGACTTGAGGTTGAGTTGTTTAGTGAATTGCACTTAGTGCGATGGTTGGTGTGTTTGGTTTTATTTAGGCACTCTTCCTTATGGTTGGGTAGAAGGACACCTTTTGTTTAGGCTCTCGTGAGTTGAGTCATTGAGCATAGCCATAGGGCTGGATTTGTTGGTTTTGGGCTATGATAAGGTTATGGACCTCTTAGGATCCTTAGTTGTTTTGCAAGGTTCCTCTGAGATTGCAATCTCTTGGGCGGGTACGTTTGTGGGCAGGTGCATGGCATTGTCATGCTACCATACTAGCTAGCTACGAGTGCAGTTCAGAAGGAATCGGCATTAGTTTTTATTTCGATAGGCATAGTCCTTTTGGTCAGTGATTGATGGTCGTTTTAGGGACGATTCTTGAGATTGATTTGGTTATTGATGGTATGGCTATTGTTGCCATTTTCTTTAAGTCCTCCTTGCATGATGACGCTTTTGTGGTCGAGTCGATTGATCGATGTTTTGGGTTGGTGAGAGCATTACATTGTTAGTGTCACTCATAGTGTTACCTTAGATTTAGAGATGGATCATTAGAGTCTTACCATTGTGGTGAGGGCTCACATTTGTTTTGAGACAGGTTGTTGTCACATTGGTTTTTGGAGTCAGTTTATAGCTACGACTTGCCTTCCTTTTTCCTAGACACTCTAGGACACGATGTCCATTGGGTTCATCGTTGCATCATTCTATCTTTTGCAGTTTTGTTTACTACCATGTTAGTTCTATGATTTATGTTATTGTGATGTATGAGTAGGTAGAGGTGTCCATATTTATCTTCTTGTTATGTGACTTTAGCATGCCTTACATATATGCTTAGAGATGTCATGTCGTTACTGTGCTTTAGTGACATACTTTTGTGTTTACGTGGAGATGTGCCGCATGTACCCTTGATCTTATCTATGTGAGTAGATTTACTTATTTGGTAGTTGTATTCTTTGTCAAATGTATGACTTCCATGTTTGGTTTTCCCTTTTTGTTTCCCTCGATCGCACGTAGTTGAATGCCGATTTCTGCAATGGTTTCATTGTGAAATTACTTGTAAAGGGGTTGTCACATTTGTTTTGTCTTGAGCTGTCTACTTCCTTATGGTGGGAAGAATGTTACATTTTCGTGTTCGTCGTGTTAACACTTGTGGGAGAATAGGGTTTCTCCTCTTTTTCTTGGTTCGTGTTTGGGACTTCACAAGGAGTAAGTCTCTTCTCTTCATCGCTTTGTGCACGGTTTTGGGGTTGGTTGGTTCGTGAGGATCACCGTTGTTGTTTTGAGTCCTTGGTGAGGATTTGGTGGATTTTGGTCAACTTACTCCCATATCAGGGGCGAAGCCTTTGTTTTAGAGGGGGAGTCATGGTGTTGTCTTTCTTAGGACTGGTGGTTCCTTTCCTTCGTGTCTTCCCTTGGGGAGTTTTTGCCGTAGTTGTTGACGGAGTTATGGTGCTCAGAGTGAGTTGATTTGTGTAAGATCATTTTATGGGGACTTGTGTCTATATCATTGAGGATTTGTTTGATTCGTAAGGTGAGCTCGATGCTCTTTTGAGGATGTATTTTGGAGACTTTCTTAAGTATTAGAGACCTAGATATGGTCGACTCTTAGGAGATGTTTGGAGGATCGTTGCTAGATATGGCTTGTTTATGGAGTTCTCTTATCCTAGTCATGACTAGGCATGGTTTTGAGGAATCGTAGTTCCAGTAGTGGTTTATCGATGGAAATTGAGGAATTTTGATTTAGCTCGGTGATGCTAAGAATGGTTTCGAGAGATTAATTTTGTGACCTTGGTTGTTGGGATTTTGATGTGTGTGCCACTTGGTGGACTTGTATTTCGAGGATCTAGTTATCCGTGATAGGGATTTTGATCCGATGTTTGATTATAGTGTAGTCTTGTAGTTGACCTGTTTCAGGGAGATATGTAGGACTTTCGATGAAACGTCTTATAGTGAGGTTCGTTCTGATTTCTGGAGGAGTTGATTTGCTTGTCAGGCTTTGGATTCGTGATTGATGTTATTGATAGTAGTGTTTTGAGACGTTGAAGTTATTAGTTTTGTTGTATTGAGGATTTAATGCCTTAAGCATAGCGGTACCTATGGCATTGTTGTCAAAGTTTCGAGATTGGCCAGGATGGTTCGGCCGGACATCTTTGGACTATATCTCAACTCGCACAAAATGTTGGTCTCTGTAGTGCTTTTCATAATGATCATTTTTGATATTGATGTCATTTGTATCGAGAGGTTCCATGGGTAGACCTAGTGGGGGCAGGTTATGAATTGGTGCCTTATACTATCATGCTACCGTACAAGTTGTGTGCTGTGGGCGGGTACTAGTTGTCATTGATGCTACTTTACTGACGAGTAAGTGTGGGCGGGCACTAGGCACTGTCATTGCTACCACACATTTGAGTACATCGTGGGTAGGTTCTGGTCGCTATTCGTACTGCCACGTCATCTTTGTTCAGCACCTTGATTTAATTCATGGATATCTTGGAGTTCTTTTGGTGGTTGTTTTCGGATCCGTAAGATGGTTCGTCAGGAGGGACGCTTACAGTTGTGGTCTTCCGTTCCTTTGTCTGACCTTAGGTTTTGTGTGTGAGTTTTGACTTGTGGTGTGGTCGTATGGTCACTTTTCTTTTGAGGTGTTGTCCTGTCATGAGTACGTGGGTGCAAATGACATTGGTTTGAACGTGTCTTTCAGTTTTGGGATTGCTTTCGTAGCATGTTGTGTGAGATACTCGGAGATGTACTCCGTAGTTGTCCTGGTTTCGCCTTTTGTTTTGTTGGGGCTGGATTTCAGGGACGAAATCCCTTTAAGGTGGGAAGGTTGTAATGACCCGGTCATTTTTCTTCCTTTCTATTTTCTCAAATTTTTGCGAATAAATTTTCTCCGTTGTCTTTTCTTTTCTGTGTTTTGTTTTTTGTCACTTGGTTTCTTCTTGAGTGCTCGGAAATGGTTTCTGAGACTCTTTTCTTTGGACTGATAACTTTCTTTTAGGACCAAATCATTTCCTCATTTTTCATTTTTCGTCACTATTCACCTTTCGTCTGTTTCCCCTTTTTTGTTTTTCTTAGCATAACCTCACTTTTTGTGCTCGGATTTGATTCCGACTTTGCTTGCATCCATAGTATTTAGTTTCCATGTTATCTACATTCTCACTTTTGTAGAAAAGCATGCTAAGTGTTTACTTTTCTTGTAAAAGGTATGGATGTATAACCTTTATGTAATATTCTTAGCTTGTAGGGTTTGAGTATAATTAAATAAAGTAATTATTTTTCATCTTAGGGACCATTTTGCGATTTAATTTGGAAGATATTTTCAAAAAGGACCTTTTTGCAATTTTCGGAAAGTGTGACAAGTGTCACACTCTCATTGGTCCACTTGTTGACATTTGTGTGGAAACACTTTGATGCCTTAAATGATGACATGTGGAGGGTGGAGATTCACCCACTTGTTGGCCTAGGATAGGTGCACTTTTTGGCTTGGATGGTTGACAAGTGTAGCCTTGAGATTAAGCCTAGGAAGGAGCCTTAGATTTGTGACAAGTGTAGGCTCACAATTTAGTATTGCAATTATTTTTGGGCTACTTTGGGATTATGGTTTTAAAGAGGGGTTTTTGTGCAATTGACCAAGACTTGTGTGTGTTGACCTTGGTGTAAGACCACATAGTGAGTGGAGGATTTTTATTTCCTTCACTCTCTTTCTATCACACTTAATTTCTATCTCTTCCCTCTCTTGTAAAGAAAACCCTAGCCACCATTAGAGAAGCTTGATGTTTAAGCTTTGACCTTGATTTTGAGGGCCTTCCATTGATTTTAAAGCTTGAACTTGGGAATACTTTTTGTTCTCCTCATCCTCCTCTTCATAACCCTTGAAGGGTTTGCCATTTTGTGTTGTTTTGCCTTGGATTCTAGAGAGACTCTTCTCTAGTGAGGTAGGGGGTGTTATAATTTACTTTTCTAAGTGGCTTTACTTGCTTTTGTATGAGATATAAGTTGTATGCATGTCTTTTCTAAATTTGAGAAATTAATGATTTATCTTAGCTTGTATATAACTCATTTTAGGCTTGATATATGACATGACCATGACTTGATCTTTGTTGTAAATTGAGATGATTTAAATGAGTTTTCAAATCTAGAGATTAAATGAATTTAAATTTGATTTAAATTCTAATAAATTGTGGTTTGCTTGTATTCAATTTTAGAGTTGATATATGGTATGACCATAACTTAGTACTTGGTATATATTAATTTGGGATCATTTGAACAACTTTTGAAAATTAGAGATTTAATAAATTTAAATTAATTAAATTCTACATTATGATGTCTTGCTCATTTTTGCACTTTTTATTAGATATATGTAATGAGCATGCTATGTTGTTTCACAAATATAAATTTGAGGTTATTTGAAATTGATTTGAAATCTATAGAATTTAATTATTGTTGTTTAATCAAATTCTATCTAAAGGCTCCATTGATCTAATTGTGTTTTAGAAGTTGTTTCAATATTTAAATCATGGACTTGGACTTGTTATGTATTCACTTGGTTATGTTTTGAGCATAGGATAACATTGTTGTTATATTCATGAGAGCTTGTTTTCTTTATGGATTATATTGTTGTCTTGTGTAATGAGTTGCACATTTTGTATTTGATATCTTTTCATGCCATAATAGTTGTGGACTTAGAGCATGTATTGTATGTGTTTCCAAATTTGGTCGTGCGTGATAGATAATTGATTATATTGTATATACATATTGATATATACGTTGTTGCACAACTTGTTAATTTTGGAAACTTTGGGATGTCAATGTTTGACTAAGGCTAGGACATGGTTCTAGTATGGGGGATTGTCCATCTGCAGGTCTAGTGCGCATATAGGGAGGTTACGCATGGGCTAATAACCTTAAAGTAACTATGGTGTCGGTCTGATCCAGCGTGATGTCCAAGTATCCAATTTGTTTGATTTCACATTTCAATTCAAGTTGACAACTATATGACGTTGTAACTTGTAGTTCCTTATTTGATTTCCTATTTTAAGTTACAAGATGTTAACTTTGAGAATTCGTGCTTTATGCGTTGTATTGGAAGTTCCAATGTTGGTTAAATTGCATCGGTATGGTGAATTGTGTTTTTGTTGTTCTAATGTAGCCTAGAACGATTCCTTAAACTTATTTGGAACGTAGACGCTAGGTGGCATGAACCACTTTAGTTGATTTCGTATCTTGGACTTCAAGTTAATGATTTTGAGGATCTATATCTCGTTGCGTTGTATAGCATGCTTTTATATTGTTTAACTGCAAAAACATTGTATTTTATGCTTGGAATGCTTTGAAATAGCTTAAGATGATCCCTGAGTCTCACTTTGACATAGATGTTAGGTGGCATGACCCCTTTTGAATTATTTCAAGTTAATGTAAAAAAGTTTAAAGAAATCGAGTCTATGCATGCTCATTCCTTACGAGTAAACTTGTTTACTCACCCCAAAGTTACTGGGTGTTTTTCAGGTAAAGAAGCATTATTGTGGGATGCACAACACTCTTTGGATTGCTAGAATTCTTGGTGTATTTTTTATGACATTGAATATGCACTTGTTAGCGTGTATAAAAAGAGCTTGTATTTGTTGTCTGAGCTATGTAACATGCACTTAAGTGCACCTTTTGACACTCTTTGGATGTATATGTATTGAGGCCAAGGGCCAAAGACATCTATATGATCTGTATGTTGGTTTAACTTCATAGTCATTTATGGAATTTCAAGGATTGAACATAATTTGTAAATGATTTGCCCTAAGGCCTTAAGGCCATCTTTTGTTTATTTTCCTTGATTGATTAGAAATCACTCTTATGTATGTTGCACACACACGTGCAAATGATTAGTTAAGCTACCTAGGTTCTTGAGACTTGTTTTCCAAATTCTATTTCTGCGTTTTGGGGTTCAAAAATCCTCGCCGGGGTAGCAACTAGTGGCCCCCGCGGGTTTTGGTGGGGCCTGGCAAAAATCTCCAGCCCACTGCGGGGTTTGGTGGGCACCCGTAGGATTTGTGCATGGTTTGAGTGGGCGCCCACCATGGTAGGTCCTGCTCCAAACATATTCCTTCAGAGGGCCATATCTCACTCGATTCAACTCTAAATTGGTCCATTCTTATGTCTAAACTGACCGTGTCAAAATAAGCTTTCCAATGGTATCAATTAGAGCTTCAGATTCCATTTGTAACTCATGTTATTCACATTTTAGTGAGATAGTGTTAGGATTTGGTTTGAACCGGAAAGGGGTTTTCTTTCCTTAACTTCAAGACTTGATATTTTTTCCGTCTGAACTCTGAATCAGGTGATTCTTGAGTCTAAATTCATTAATTTTTCGTTGCTTTTCCAATGGTATGCTTGGTAGCATCTATTTCTCTATGAAATGACCATTTTTTTCCCAGGTTCATTCTTATCCATTTTTGAAACGTCGCTTTTGCATTTGTATTCCTTGGGTTTGGTGACCTCATTAAGGATCACATTGGTGTCCTAGAGACGTGTTGAATCTCTATAGACCATTGTTTTATCTTTCGCTTCTGCATTCTATTTTCGTCAACGGGTCTACGTTTGGTTCGTCACAGGACACACCGGCCTAAAAACCAGTGCCGTCACATAAAATAAAACAAAATCAAATGAAATTGAAATTACTCGATCCAAAAGAGAGAAGAAGAGATTTGGGCTAAAATGAGGATTTCCGGCCTCACCGTGGCCATAAGAGATGACTAGAAGCTCACTAAAGTTTCACTGGAATCTGCAGAGATCGCCAGAGATGGTGACCGAACTCTCCTTGGCCTAAATCGGCTGGAGACGACTAAATTATAAAATCCGAGAGAGAATATAGGTTGAGATGTCGGTTTTTGCCCCTTTTGGGTAAAAACCTTCGCCGATTTTAATAGAGGATGGTGACGAGGTTTGGTTTTCCTTGGGTTCGCTGGCAAGAGAAGAGAAGAAGGTGGTTGGGGTTCTCGGTTATAGTAGGAAATGAGAGAGAGAGATTGAGAAATCGGGGAGAGAGAGAGGGTTTTGCCAAGAGAGAGAAGAGACGAAGAGATGAGAAGGAGGAAGAGAGAAAAAAGAAAAAGAAATAAGAACAAGAAAAAGAAAAAAAAAAAAAAAGGATTGGGGAGGGAAGGTCAAAAGTCAAGGCATTTTTTGGAATTTTTAAAAGACGTAATTTCAATCGATCGAAGGATTTTCGATCGATTGAACACTTACTTCGATCGATCCAAATGGATTTCGATCAATTGAGATTAGCTTTGATCGATCGAAATAGAAGGTGAAAAGTCATAAATTCATGGACTTCGATCAATCGAAGTGGAATTTTGATCAATCGAACTGGGTTTAATCAATCGAAACTTCACTAGAAGGGCAGAAAATGTAAGAAATTGCCTAGAAACTGGATTTTTTTCAATTCAACTCATATTTAGACGACGTAGAAAATATTAAAACAAGAAACGAGGGAAGAATAGGGTTGGCACACCCTATGAAGCACTAGTCTTTAATGTCTCTAGCAAGACGTTGGGCTTTTTTAGCCCAGATAGAAGATCTTAAAAGACATCCCCTCCTTGATGGGGTGAATGGAACTTTGAACCCCACCCAACAAAATATTCCCTACGGAACTTGTTGGATTTGGTTCAAGTAAAATTGATTGTCCTTGACCAACAAAACTTTTGGGCTTCCATGCCCTTTTAACACTAGATCTGAAAACACTTTCTTTTGAAACCTTTTTGGAAGACAAATCAATTGAAGTGTCAACACCAAGCAAAGACTCGTTTTTGTCAAATTCATTTTCAAAACATTTTTCAACAACACATATATCTTCATGTTTGTCCATAGAATTGGGGGTTGGAATAAAAATGTTCAACTTCACTTTCATGTAACCAAATGAAATCTTTATTATCCTTATCCTACAATTGATGTTGGCAATAGCGGTAACCAAGAAAGGTCGGCCAAGGATAATGGGAATTTGGCTCTTAGGATTTGGGACCGGCTCTGTGTCAATGACAATGAAATCAACTAGGAAGAAGAACTTGTCAATTTTAATCAATACATCCTCAATGATACTCCGAGGCTTTTTGATGGATCAGTCGCCTAGTTTCAAAACTATCGACGTCGGTTTCAAATCACCTAAGCCCAATTGAACATAAACCGAGTAAGAAAAAAGATTCACACTTGTTCCTAAATCAATAAGAGCCCAATTAATAAGATGATCACCAATAGTGTATGAAGTAGTCGGTGAACCGGGGGTCTTCAAATTTTGGGAGGGTTTTGTGTTGCAAGATTGAGCTTGTTTGGTTAAAACAACTTTTCTTGGTGCTTGACCTTTGTTCTTCCTCTTAATGGTACAAAGATCTTTTAAAAATTTGGCATAGGCCAGAATTTGTCGATGCATCCAAGAGAGGAAGATTGATTTTAACTTCCCTAAACACATCAATGATTTCATTTGCCTTGCTTTGTTGCTTTTCAAGAGAGGCAGATGCTTTTAAAGCATCCAAAAATGGAGCTTTAGGCTCAAAAGCTTTTTTAAAATCATTTTTTGAAACATTTTCAACAATGGAATCTTTCACAAGCAAAGAATGAGGGATAGGATGTGAGACGGGACGGGTGTCAACTTTGGGTTGCACCGGTTTACTCTCTTCATTGGAAACACCAACTTGGTTATTAAGAACTCTTCCACTTCTCAAAGTGGTCACCGCATTCACATATTCAATGTGCTAGCTATTTGCCCAACTTAGGTTTCTAACTTTGCAATCGATTGGGAATGAGAATGAAGTAATTGGGTATTTGCCTCCAAAGTACCCAAAGCGGATAAAACTTTCTCTTTAAATGTGGGACTCTTTGAATTTCTTTGAGAATATGATGATTAGTTTGGAAAATGAGAGTTTGAAAATTGGTTTCCATGTGATGCTTGGTAAGATAAACGATAACCTTGGGAACCTTGGCCTTGCATTAGGGGTGGAACATACTTGCTTTGGAAACCACTTTGGGGAGGGTTTGAGCCTTGCCCTTAGCTTTTCCAAGAGAAGTTTTGGATGGTTCCTCCACCCGGCATTATAATGAGTGCCATAGGGATTATTCCCTTGGTTAACAAAAGCGGCATTCACTTGGTTATGGTGTTCACTTTGCACATGTCCATGAGGACAATTGGAACTAGAATGTAAAACATTAGAACAAGTTATGCATGATTCATTGGTAGGATGATGAATATGATTAGGGGACGAAGACACTTGGTGCACTGAATTTTGGTTGATCAAACCTTTGAGATAAAGACTTCACTTCAGTTGCTATATCATTAGAATAGTCAACTTGATATAAGCCGATCGACATTCCTTCCACCTACATCTCTACCATTTTTAGATAATAAAGATCGATGCATTGAATTCTCCCTCATGCTCGCATATAAGTGCCACACATCATCTTCGAGCCTATCAAGATAAGAACCACCCATAGAAGCATCAACCATACCTTTATTTTTGTCTGACTAACTTTCAAAGAAGAATTAAACTAATTTCCATTTAGGTGTGACGGCCCTGGTTTTTCAAGCTAGTGCGTCATGTGATGACCCGTAAGATAACCCAAAATGGATCCGAAATGTGAAAGAAAAAATAAGAACAAGGTCTCTAAGGATACACGACATCCCTAAGACGCTAAGGTGATCTTCCATGAAGTCACGGAACTCAAAAGAATCAAATGCGGAAGCTAAGATTATAAAATGGGAAGGGTACTTAACTAGGGGTAAAATGGTCTTTTTAGACAAAATTGGATGCAACTGAGCATACCGTTAGATAAACAAGGGAACATTAATAAATCTAGACTCAAGAATCACTTGATTCAAAGTCCGGATGAAGAAGATATGAAATGTCAAAGTTTAAAAAAAAACTAACTTTTGGGTTTCAAATCAGTGCGGCAAAGGAACTTGGCAAAGGGTAAAATGGTCTTTTCAATCAAAACTAGATGCAACTGAGCATACCATTAGATAGAAAAGGAAAAATTAAAAAATCTAGACTCAAAAATCACTTGATTCGGAGTCCGAATGATGAAGATATGAAACGTCAAAGTTTCCAAAAAAATCAACTTTTGGGTTTCAAATCAATACGGCAAGGGTACTTGACAAGGGGTAAAATGGTCTTTTCAGATAGAATTGGATACAACCGTACATACCATTGGATAGATAAGGAAAAGTTAATAAACTTAGACTCAAAAAGCACTTAATTAGGAGTCGGGACGAAGAAGATATGAAACGTCAAAGTTTCAAAAAAAACAACTTTCCGGGTTTCAAATCTGTGCAGGACCTGCACAATTTTTTGGACTTCAAATGGGGTTTTGAAGGCATAAACGACATTTTTTGGCAAAAAGTTG
Source organism: Cornus florida (assembly GCF_030987335.1). Lineage (NCBI taxonomy): Eukaryota > Viridiplantae > Streptophyta > Magnoliopsida > Cornales > Cornaceae > Cornus > Cornus florida. Next base: position 49,180,554 of record NW_026775574.1, on the reverse strand, counting down.
TGAAGAACCCCCCTCCCCTCCCCCCCCCCCCCCCCCCAAAATCATGTTTTCTACATGACCATGTCAAGAGAAGTTTTTATTTTTCAAGTGAAATACCCGAAATGCCCTTTAGATAAAAAATTTTTTTTGAAAAACTTGAAACGAACTAGATTTTCCAGATCTGCGAGTAGTTTTCGGCATCAAAACGATTTTTTTTTTTGTAAAAACACAAGGAAGAAACCCCCCCCCCCCCCCCTAAAATCATGTTTTTTACCCGACAACGTGGAAGAAAATGCAAAAAAACACACTATGAAATACTCATAATGCCCCTAAATTAGATAAGGGCAAGAGGGTTAAAAAGCTACTACAAGCATAACAAAAAAGTGAACTTTGCATGGGATTTCCGGTACAAAGATAACATTTTCTGGAAAAACACGAAGAAGAAACCCCCCCTAAAGTCACGTTTTCTAAATGATTAAGTTAAGGCCGGAGTTTATTTCCCAAAGAAAAACCCCAAAATGCCCTTAAACCGGATCATGCAAGAAAATTATAAAATGAGTCCATAGGAGGCTCAAATCACAAAGGAAAGTGTTTTTCTTGAAAACAATTATGCACGCAGATGTAACTTACTTATTAGGATGCACTACAATGATCCACGGCGTAAAAATACCACTGATGCAAAATATGACCCCCCGACGGCCAAAAATAGCTAAAATGAACATAAAAGGGGATTTTGAAAACCAAAATTAGCAAATGATTTCAAATTACCATTTGGCCCCTGGCCACACTTTATACATGATTAATGAGACCCTATGAAAGAATAAAAATAAAATTCCCACACCCGATGCAATCATGGTGAAGTAATGACTTGTCATTTTTCTATTTTTTCATAATATTTCATGAAGTCAAAAGTTACATAGAATACAAAATAATTGTCATTGGCCTCCAGCCTCATCTCATACATGTCAAATACATTCCAAAAGGTGTGCTTATGCACATATTACATGTTTAAAATCAAAGATACAAGTTTTGACATACAAAGCTACAAATAGGATTTCATGCTAACATTTTCATGAAATAGATACTTCAAGTCTACGAAACTTCCATGGCATAGTGTGCATCCCAAATCAAGGTCCATGTACCTGAAAAATGTCCCCATTATGTAGGTGAGTAACATAAAGCTACTCGTAGGAGATGAGCATGCATAGACCTAACATTTTACTATTCATTAAATTGATATAAATCAATATATAAGGTCCATGCCACCTAGCGTCAATGTCCAAGGTAATACTCAAGGAGCATCCTAAGCTACCTTAAAGCATTTCTAGCATAAACCACATCATGCATGTAATTTAAACAACGTAGAAGCATGCAGTGCACGTAACAAGGTAATCAATTTACAAGTATACATACACAAGTATACAATCAATATTGAAATGCACTTAAGACAAGTATACAAGACACAAGTATACTAGGTTATCTAGAAGGTAAATCACCTATATACAAATATACACACCAAGTACGCTAAGCAATATTGAAATGGAAATGCAACATATATACAAGTATACACTCACAAGTATACTAAGCATTTTTGATATACAAGGCATACAAGTATACAAATCTAAGTATACTAAGCAAGAAATGAGGTATCATGCATCCTAGCACAAGTTAAAAGCAATCGAATATTACAACTAGGAATTGAATGTGAAATCAACAATTGGCGGAAAGACAAAGGACATAAAGTCTCAATGACCAAGCAAGTGGTTACGGGTTACTAGCCCGCAAGGTACTACCTAGTGCGCAACTAAACCCGGAATAAAACCGTTATATTGGTGATTTTGGGTTATTATCCCTCAGGGCACCACCCGGTGCGCACTATATGAAATAGAGGGAACTCTCATCCCCCATACTAGAGCCATGCCTTAGCCGTAACAATTTCCAATGTCCATACAAGCTTTCCAAAAAATCATTAAGTTGTGTGATCGGTTGATCAACTATACATCAACCTTCGCAATAGCACGAATCATTGTAAAATAGGGCTATTGGTCGGGTAAGTCGAACCACTGGGACTGCGCTAATCTATGGCAACCTAAGTGTCTAGAGTCATTTTAGAGTGATAAGGGGTGTTCATAGAGGGTTTGTTTTGTTTGTCACTAAACTAGGAATTCAAATGTGCATAAAACAATAGTGCTAGTAAATGAGAGTTAGAGATAATAAAAGGGGAAACTAGGGAAGTGAATCCACCTACGCCCTAAATACATGCTAAATCAAGACTAAATTGGGGATAAACACTATATAAGCAATGATCAAGAATTATGTAGCAACACATAGTTGCTTCATAACCAATAAAAAGTTCATGAGATTAAAACAAGAATGGTCTATCAAAAGACAACACATTTGGACTACCTAGACTAGGGTGTAGTATCAAATACATTAACTTAAGCAAAAGACCATCAAGCATTCAATCAAATTATGAAGCACATGAAGGTAAGAATCAAGCATAGTCCATCAAAGGAGGTACCTAAGCAATGGAATATCAAGTTTTAAAATCAACATGCCTTGAAAACCATTCATAGTTAATATCTTCATTGTCACTATGAAAATAAAAGCAATAAGACTAATGTAAGAATCATCAAGACAAGCTAAATAACTCACATCAATCATTTAAACATGAATATTCATTACAAGAAGTAATAAGCTCTTAAACTATGAAAAGACCAAAGTTTATACATTATAATCCCCAAAATAGAACCTAATCTAGAACATGAACAAAAGGGGAGGCTTCATCACCTCCCTAGAAGAGGTTTAGTTACCCATGGTGGCCCTAGATGAAAGAAGAAGCAAGGCTTTCCCCTCCATTTTCGAGCTTCCTCCTCGAAGCTTCAAGAACTCCTCCCCTTTGCTCTCTTCTCTCTCCTCTAATCTTGCAGAATGAAGCTTCCTCCTATTCTGTGGCTCTCCCCCCTTTATCTAGATAAGAAACTCACCCAAAAAGCCCTCTCTCTCCTCCAAGAAACATCCCCAACCAACTCATAAAGGAGAGCTTCCAAAGTAGGTAAAATCTGAGCACAAGTGGGCTGAGTCGTGTAGAATTCTGCCCTAATTTCGAGTGCTCGAAATAGGGCCTCGAGCACTCGAAAATTGGGCAGAATGCCCTATGCTTGGTTTGCTCCGCCCAGACCTACTTTGGTAAAATGGCCATAACTTTGCGCTCCAAACTCCGAATGATGAACGGTTTGAAGATTTGGAAATCTAATTAAGAGCTATAAAAACTTCATGTTTTGGTGGAGATCCAATTCTCAAGTCTGGTTAGTCAAAATTGAAGATTAAGGCAGAATTTCATTGCTGCCAGGCAGTTCTGCGCACCTCTGGTAACAAGGCCATAACTCTCTGCTCCGAGCTCCGAATGACAAAATGTTTGAAGATTTGGAAAGCTAATTCAGAGCTCTAAATATTTCATGTTATGATGGAAGTCCATTTCTTGAGTTTGGTAGGTCAAAATGGTGAACAAAGTTTGGGCTTCACTGCTGCCAGAAATTCAGCATTGTGACCTTTGATGTTCAAAACTCCACAAAGCATCCTTCTTGCTTCTTTTTGGCCAATGAACCTGAAAATATGCAAAAATGTGCATATGAAGGTAATCTACATAATTAAACAAACAATGGACTTAAATAATGCAATTAAGGGCGCTTGAATATGCAATATTCGGCGCTTATCACACCCCCAAACTTACATTTTGCTAGTCCCTTAGCAAAACCAAAATGAATACTTCAATGAAAATACAACCATGGGCATGCTACTACAAAAATATCATCCATGGTGAAATGAAGTGCAAACAAAGCTCAAATACAATTTGAAACAACAAAGAACTGGAGATGGGGTCATTGGGAAGACTACCTTGCATATATGAAGCATTGATACAAAAATTGGCTGAATACATTTCCACATACATGCATCAACATCAAAGTTTATATAAATAACTCAATTATCATCTCTTGAATGGAAATCAACTCTAGCTTCAGTGAAAGTGAATTGGATTCTCAACATGCGGCTTTTACTTTCTTTTCAAATTCCAAAGCACAAGTTTTCAAATCATTGAATTGCCCTTTAAATGAGGTCCCTAAGGCATTATTTTATTTACAAGACAACTTTTGTTGCTTGTTGACAATTTATTGTAACTCATAAGCGAAACATAGAATGGTTGTGCAATGCTGAAGTCCCTTAAGCTTTCTAACCAACCTATGTAGCAAGCGTTAGGCCAACAGCTCCCAAACCAGATGGCTTTAGGTTGTTAAGTGTAGAGACACTCCAAAGGGCTTAATAGCTCAAGTTGGAAAGGCTACGAACTCCAGCAAACCATGTTTATTACAATTTTTTTTTGAATGACCTTGTAATGTTTAAGTCCTTTAAGCTTTCTAACCAACCCTTGTAGCAAGCGTTAGGCCAACAACTCCTAAACCAGACGGCTTTAGGGTGCTAAGTGTAGAGACACTCCTAGGGCTTAATTGCTCGAGTTGGAAAGGCTACGAACGTCAACTGGTCATTATTTTCTTTCTTTCTTAGTTTTTTTTTTTTTTTTAGACAACTTAAATCATGCCAAAGATATTCATTTATCAGGTTCATCAAATCAAATTAACTAGGCCAAGGTCAAGGTCGATCAAGTTGCATGCCTCACAGTTTAGTTTCCAATGTGCATATATGCATTGTGAAGCTTAAAAGAGTGTCGAATCCAGCAAGAATCTAATTGAGACCTTTATACAGACTAATTTGAATCCACGTGATCATTTCAACTCAAATTTTTCTTTATTTTCAAAAATGTCAATTGCTTCTATACACAAGGTATTAAACATATGCTTCATCTCCAACTAGTGTCAAGTTATACTATCATTGCTTAGCAAAAATGCAAAACCAAAAATGCATAAATGCACCCCCAAACTTGAAGAACACATTGTCCTCAATGTGTAAAGATAAGCATACCAAAATAAGAGTAAAGGGGGAAAAAGAACAATAATACCAAGTGGAGTGACGACGACGTAGATATTAAGCCATGTGAGTGCGCAACGGCATCCCCCAAACTTGGATATGAAGACCTATCAAAACACAACTAATGTATACAGGTAAAAGCATAGGTCTCGTAAGAAAAACCAAAACAAAAATTAAAACATTAACCTAAATTTTAGTGCAAGATAAAAAATCTAAACAAAAGACAAATGCTGACATTAGCCACAAGCGTAAAATGCAAAACAAAATAATGCCAAAAAATTTATTTATTTATTTAGTATTATTATTATTATTAGTACTATTAATTTCTGTAGGAAGACAAATGGTGGAAGATGCCGAGAGATGTGTGCATGCAGGAGGGGTGCCCGAGCATGGTGATGTTGGGTTGTGGGTTTGGTTGGTTGATGTTGGGGTTGAGAGGAAGGATGGTGGAAGAGAGAGAAGTTGGTTTGCATGGTTGGCTGCGAGAGGTTGGTTTGTGGTTGATGGGGTGGTGTTGAAATGCATGCATGGTTATGGAGATGAGGTTGTGGGGTTGGTGTTTTGGGGTGCAGAGAGATATGCCGAGAGTGGTTGGTTTGGGGAATGGAGGTTGATGCAGGGAAGGAAGTTAGTTTGGTGTTGAGAAGATGGGCTGCAGAAATGCCGAGAGGGTGGGGAAGGTTTGTGGGTTATGGGAGTTGGTTGCTTGGGGGTGGTGTGTGCATGGTGTTGAGGGGGTGGTTGTGCTGTGGAGAGAGAGAAATGAGATGAGGAAGGTTGGTTTGGTGTTTGATGCCGAGGGAGTGAAGGGAATGGAGAGAAGCCGAGAGGAAGGAGATGCATGAGGTTGGGAGGTTGGTTGCGAGGGCTCGGAATGTGAGGATGGTGTATTGTGCTTCACACTTCGAGCACTCGAAATGGGACTTCGAGTGCTCTAAGTCTTGGCAGTGAGTGAGGGAAAGGTTGAAGGGGTGTAGATTGGTGATGGTGGGTTGTGGAATGAGAGAGAGTTGATGAGGGATGGTGGTGGCTTGCATGGTGTGCATGCATGGAGGTGTGCATGGGTATGGGTGGTATGCTTGAGGGCATGCATGGTGAGAGGTTGGTGGGTTGGAGTTGAGGTGGCCGAGAGTGAGAAGCCGAGAGTGGTAAGAGAGAGAGAGAAGGTTGAGGATGATGCTGAGAGGGGTTGGGTGGGGGTTCTTGAAGGTTGGTGGTGGGTTTGTGGAAGTGCCGAGAGGGTGAATGGTGTTGGAGAGGGGTTGGTCGCAGGAGGCATGGTTTATGGTTTGTGGTTTGCATGGTTGGCAAAGATGGATGGGTGAGATGGGTGTGAGGTTGAGAGATGATAGAGAGGGGTGTTGATGGGGGTTGAGTTGAGTGGAAGGTGATGTGGCCGAGAGGAGAGCTTGGCATGGGAGGGTTGGTGCATGGAGTGGTTGATGAGATGGTTGTGAGGTGGTGGGTTTGGAAGAGATGGATGAGTTGCCGAGTGTGAGCGTGCATGGATGAGGTTGGTTTGGTTAGTTATGGGTGCATGGTGGTGTGCTGAGGGTGGAGTGTTGTGTAGTGGTGTGCATGGTGAGGGTGGTGAAAGCATGGTGGGCATGGGGTGAATGAAGGTGATGTGAGAGAGAGGTGGAGTGGTGAGTTTAAAAGAGAGTGAGAGGCTAACTTCGAGTGCTCGAAAATGAGCCTGCGAGCACTTGAAATGAAGGCAGTGAGGGTTGGTTGGTGCATGGAGTTCGAGCACTCAAACCAGAATTTAGAGTGCTCTAAAATGGCTCAGAAGGCTACGGAAGTTGGGCTGAAAATTTAGAGCAATCCAAATGGGAAGCTAGAGTGCTCTAAATGAAGGCAGTGAGCTTGGGATTGATGGTTCACATTTAGAGCACTCCAAATGGGAGCTAGAGTGCTCTAAATGAAGGCAGTAGGCTCATGGAAGTTTGGTTCACAATTGGAGCAATCCAAATGGAAGCTAGAGCGCTCCAAATACAAGTAGTAGCCTCGGAATGATGGTGAGGAAGTTTGGAGCAATCCAAATGAGAGTTAGATTGCTCCAAATTTTGACAGTAGCATTCGAATTGATGGTGAAGACATTTTTTTTTGCAACTGCTGCACCTGATGCCAAGCAATACATAGATGGATTTTTAGACCTTGCATGCATTATTCCAAACCAATGCATGGATGGAAATCAAGAACTTGGCAACTTCATGCAATGCATGGAAAATTTGGAAAATGCTTCAAACTGTGCAAATTTTTTACAGCATGGAAAATTTTTAAAAATTTCAAATTCAGTCCATTCCAATGCATGGGTGGAATTTGGTCTCTTCAAATGCATGGATAAATGTAGGAAAATTTTTTAAACCTTGCAAATTCATTCCATTCCAAAGCATGGATGAAAAATTTTGAAAACTTTTCAACTTCGTTCTAATGCATGGACAATTTTCAAACTTTTGAACTTCAATCCATTCTAATGCAAGGAGGGAAAATTGTCAAACTCTACACTTCATTGCAATGCATGGAAAATTTAGAAAATTTTTCAAATTGTGCAAATTTTTTTTCAATGAGTGCATGGATGATTTCAAGAAGATTTCCCAACTTTTGCAACCTCACACAATGCATGGATGATTTTGAGAAAATTTTCAAACTTTGGAACATCTCTTCAATGCATGGATGAGATTAAGAACATTTCAACAATGCACTGAAGATGAGAGGTTATGCATGTGAGTGCCATGTTGAAAGTCTGAGAAAATTGCCTGATAGAGCCGGAAACTTCCGGGAATGAAAATAAGAGTTGAGAAGGTCTAAGAAGCCGGTCTAAAATTGTGGAACACAACTGAAGAGCATTCCAGGAAAATCAAATTTTTGGCTTTTCAAAACCATTTCCCAGAAAATTTCAAGGCTCAGGCAATTGAAAGGAGGGAAGCTTGGAAATTGAAAGAATTGCTTCCCATGAGTGCTAAATTTAGTGTCGATAGCTAGACGCACTGAGATCAAGTTAGTCCTCCTTACCCTATACCATGTCTCTCTAGAGATTCAAGCTTCCCTAAGTAAGAAAGTTCATTTGGAAGCGGAAGAAAAAGAGCTTGAAGACAAAAGTTGGAAAGAGGTAATGGAAAGACCTCAATCCACTCTTCATCCTCAATGAAGTACTTTAGACTATGGGGCTGATTTGGATTATAGGAAGATGGAGTAGGTGAGAGTGCACCTAGCAAAGGCTTTTGAAGGGTCATATTGAGCACGGGAATGCTCGACAACTTATCCTTCAAAATTTCAACATCCTCCTCACACTTATCCGGCGGTTCGGGCTCAACAACTTGAGACAACTCAAGTGAGGGAATGGGATGAGATGCAAGCTCCTAAGAAAGAGATACATTTGATGTTGACCAAGGAAAAGAATGAATAGGTGGATGAATATTAAGCAAAGAATTCACCTCCGAAATGGAATTGTCAACATTAAAATCCTCGCAATTGAAATGAGCCAAACAAGCTTTTAGAGGATCCTCCATTGAAGGAGGTGCATCAAGCAAAGGATTATGTAGGGGCTGTTTTGGAGTCACATTGTTGATGTAGGGGCTTTTTCCCATTTTGAGCCACAATTGCTTCATTTTGATGTGGGGCAACAACTTGATCTTCCACCACCATTTCATCATTTTCACATATAATAACCACTTGATCATTCTCATGATGAAAGTTACTAGGAGTAATCTCATCATTCATAGAATTTTCTCTTGGATTGGCCATAAATTCAAATGAAAATGTTTCCTTTTCTTCATGATTTTTAGCATTAATCCTTTGCTGAATTTGAGATATTTGGTCATCTATCATTGCACTAACTTGGGACTGGTGATATGGTACCACTTGATTGATAGACTCTACTGTGGATTGCATGCTAGCAAGGGAAGCCAATAGTTGATTGTTGGAGTCCATCATTTGCGTGTGCATAGACTCCATCATTTGTTTGTTAGCAACAATTAGCTCATCCAATGGAGATGGTGGAAAAGGAAAAGAGGGCGGGAAAGGATGATCATTGGGTTGAAAAGGTTGCATATGAGATTGTGGGGTTGAATTTCCTATGTCATGCCACAAGAAGTTTTGTTGGTCTCCCCAACCCGAGTTATAACCATTGAAGTATGGATCACTACCCGGTTCAAAGAAATTTTCATTTGGTTGCTCTAGATAGAAGTCTGAGAATTGTCTCGTTGGAAGACAATCTCTTGTATGATGTGTATTACTAGAGCAAAAAGCACAAAACGCATGTGGTGTGTAGAATTGAGTTGGAAGATAACTACCCTCCATCTAAGACTTAAACATCAACAACACACAACATAATCAACACAATAATTCTTTATCATCAACTCCACATACAATGATCCCTTTCTCCTCAATTATCAACAAGATAGGAAATAAATGGCCACGACAAGGACCGATGCTTTGCAATATAGTAAAACAAAAATAGCCTCGACAAGGGCTTCACAAGCTAAATTAAACACATACACAATATTCACAATGCGAAACTAGAAGTCACGAGACTTACCTGGGGGCCTCTAGACTTACAATTTGCTAGCGTTCCCACGGCGAGTTTCGAGTCCCTAGAATCTCACAAACACGAAGATGATCAAAAATACACAAGGAGTATTCACAAGACACAATATTCACAATCAAACTAAAATTAACCCTAGAACCTTGGTCGCTAAACCGTTTGCAAGTCCCCGGCAACGGCGCCAAAAATTGATCGGTTGATCAACTATACATCAACCTTCGCAATAGCACGAATCATTGTAAAATAGGGCTATTGGTCGGGTAAGTCGAACCACTGGGACTGCGCTAATCTATGGCAACCTAAGTGTCTAGAGTCATTTTAGAGTGATAGGGTTTGTTTTGTTTGTCACTAAACTAGGAATTCAAATGTGCATAAAACAATAGTGCTAGTAAATGAGAGTTAGAGATAATAAAAGGGGAAACTAGGGAAGTGAATCCACCTACGCCCTAAATACATGCTAAATCAAGACTAAATTGGGGATAAACACTATATAAGCAATGATCAAGAATTATGTAGCAACACATAGTTGCTTCATAACCAATAAAAAGTTCATGAGATTAAAACAAGAATGATCTATCAAAAGACAACACATTTGGACTACCTAGACTAGGGTGTAGTATCAAATACATTAACTTAAGCAAAAGACCATCAAGCATTCAATCAAATGATGAAGCACATGAAGGTAAGAATCAAGCATAGTCCATCAAAGGAGGTACCTAAGCAATGGAATATCAAGTTTTAAAATCAACATGCCTTGAAAACCATTCATAGTTAATATCTTCATTGTCACTATGAAAATAAAAGCAATAAGACTAATGTAAGAATCATCAAGACAAGCTAAATAACTCACATCAATCATTTAAACATGAATATTCATTACAAGAAGTAATAAGCTCTTAAACTATGAAAAGACCAAAGTTTATACATTATAATCCCCAAAATAGAACCTAATCTAGAACATGAACAAAAAGGGGAGGCTTCATCACCTCCCTAGAAGAGGTTTAGTTACCCATGGTGGCCCTAGATGAAAGAAGAAGCAAGGCTTTCCCCTCCATTTTTGAGCTTCCTCCTTGAAGCTTCAAGAACTCCTCCCCTTTGCTCTCTTCTCTCTCCTCTAATCTTGTAGAATGAAGCTTCCTCCTATTCTATGGCTCTCCCCCCTTTATCTAGATAAGAAATCCACCCAAAAAGCCCTCTCTCTCCTCCAAGAAACATCCCCAACCAACTCATAAAGGAGAGCTTCCAAAGTAGGTAAAATCTGAGCACAAGTGGGTTGAGTCGTGTAGAATTCTGCCCTAATTTCGAGTGCTCGAAATAGGGCCTCGAGCACTCGAAAATTGGGCAGAATGCCCTATGCTTGGTTTGCTCCGCCCGGACCTACTTTGGTAAAATGGCCATAACTTTGCACTCCAAACTCCGAATGATGAACTGTTTGAAGATTTGGAAAGCTGATTCAGAGATCTAAAAACTTCATGTTTTGGTGGAGATCCAATTCTCAAGTCTGGTTAGTCAAAATTGAAGATCAGTGCAGAATTTCATTGCTGCCAGGCAGTTCTGCACACCTCTGGTAACAAGGCCATAACTTTCTGCTCCAAGCTCCGAATGACAAACTGTTTGAAGATTTAGAAAGCTAATTCAGTGCTCTAAATCTTTCATTTTATGATGGAAGTCCAGTTCTTGAGTTTGGTAGGTCAAAATGGGGAGCAAAGTTCGGGCTTCACTGCTGCCAGAAATTCTGCATTGTGACCTTTGATGTTCAAAACTCCACAAAGCATCCTTCTTGCTTCTTTTTGGCCAATGAACCTGAAAATATGCAAAAACGTGCATATGAAGGTAATCTACATAATTAAACAAATAATGGACTTAAATAATGCAATTAAGGGCGCTTGAATATGCAATATTCGGCGCTTATCATTGTGCAACAATTATATCACATATACACAATGCACATTGTCAATTACCATGCACAACGAAGTCATGGAATACACACAAGATATGCTCTAGGCCTTCAAGCTACAATAGCATACCAAATGTCATATAAGTATAGTGTATATACAACAAGTTAAATCATAATGTCTACTCATGGAATACCATCTTGTAATCATACACCAAGTTACAAATTATAAATTAAGCAAGAACATAACATCGATACTTAATTACCTCAATGAAAGCATACAAATGGAATTTAATTAAACACAAGATTACAAAGCAACCCCAAGAATTCTAAATATAATATATATCAAAGGTCATAGCAAGGCCTAATTTAATTTCAAGTTACAAACCAATTCTTCCTTAGTTACAACAAGGTAAATCAAGATCAATGCCAAGATAATAATTAAATAAATTTCTCAAAACTCATTCAAATATTCTCAATTTAATATATGTTAAAGAACATGTCAAGACATTATTTAAAATCAAGTTACAAGTTAATCTACACTAGGTACAACTAGGTGAATTAAATTTCATACAAGAAAATGATTAAATAAAGTTTTCTAAACTCATTCAAATATTCTCAATTTAATATATGTTAAAGGACATACCATACTCATTACATATATCAAGTCAAATATCAATTTAAATGTATGTAACACTTGAATAGAAATTAATTAAACTAACTTATTAATTTCTCTATAATTTAAATCAAATTCAAATGACTCTAAATAATTATATGCCAATGGTACTATCATGGTAATCACATATATCTACTCAAAAACTTAATTAAGTAAGTAGAACAATTAAATAGAAATTAATTAATTTTAAATAATTAAATCTCTAGATTCTAAAACAACTCCAAATGACTTTATGCTAATAAAAGTTATAGATCAAGTCATGGCCTTCAAGAATATCCTGTCCTAGCTTAATTTCATCCAAGGTACTACAACCTATTAATTTAAAAATTAAGTATAAGACTTGTAAACAATTTCTTGTAAGCTATAAAAACAATTAAAACACTTAGATTAAAAACCTAAATCACCCCTTACCTCACAAGAGGATTGTTCCTCTTGAATCCAAAGCAAACAAAGGAATTTTTGAATTTCCTTCAAGGGTTATATAAAGGAAAGTGAGGCAAGTGTTTTGTGTTCCAAGCTTTTAGGTCTAAGGTGAGTGAAAGGAGATTAAAACCAAGGTTTTAAGCCGAGGTTAATGGTTTCCTTCAATGGTGGCTAGGGTTCCAATAAAATCCTGTCCAGTTCTCATCGAACTTATTGGCATCTTGAGTTGAGTTCTCTGTAGATGTCTCGTAATGGCTAGTGTTGGAACTATCCATTGCATCGTGGTTTCGTCTTGTGTGGCGTTGGGATTCCATCTTGGGTTTGAGCTAGTCTTCGGGAAGACTTGTGGACTCTTTATTTCAGAAACCTTAGTGTTTATTCTGGGGGATGGTTCCTTTCCTCGTAGTGAGAAATTAGATTCATCTAGGTTCAGTTGTACGTTTTCTACGTGGTGTCTTTTGAGAAACATTCTATTCAATTCTTTTGATTTTACGAACTTACCATTTGTATGATCCCTTTTTACATGTTTATGAGCCATTGTTTTAGGGCATGCCTTAGAAACATGTTTAGGATATATAACTATGTAGTAATTGTATGTGGTCGTAGATGGTGTATTTTTATTTATGGTATTCATTTAGCATGCTAGTAACCGTTAGTGGTGTATAGCGTGTTGTCGTTTATTTGACCCCTATGTGATAGGTGGCATATTTCACTTACCATATGTGTAATGCGTGCTTAGTACTAAGGTATTATTTAATTTATACAATTTAATTTTACGAATATGTGCTTTGTAAGTAGCTGGTTGTACTGTTTCATTTTCCTACACTTATGTTGGGGTTTTGCGACCTTGGTTGTCGGGATTGTCATGAGTAAGCTACGTGGTAGACTTCTGTTTTGAGGACTTAGTTGTCTATAATAGGGATTTTGATCCAGCATTTTGTTTCCATTTGTGACCTTAGGATAGGTCTGCTTGGGACGGTGTCTTTCAGTTCCATGGAGTCCGATCCATTGGCTTAAGGGCATAGACTTGTCAGGCTTTGGATTCTTGACTGGAGGTTGTTGATAAGGGTGTTTTGCAATGTAGGAGTTGCTGACTCTACTTGCACTGAGGATTTAAGGCCTTAAGCGTAATGATGCCTATGACATTGTTGTCAGAGTTTTGGGATTAACTAACCTAACTCTCACAAGATGACTGGTTCCCGTAGCGCTTTTGGTAATGATCTTTTCCGACATTGACGTCATTCGTGTCGATAATTTTTTTAGGTTGACCTGGTTGGGGCAGGTTATGAACTAGTGTCTTATACTATCATGCTACTGTATAAAGTTGTGTGTTGTGGGCAAGTGCTAGTTGTCGTCGATGCTACCTTACTGACGAGTAAGTGTGGGCGGGCGCTAGTCACTGTCATTGCTACCACACATTTGAGTACGTCGTGGGCGGGTTCTGGTTGCTGTTCGTACTTCCATATCGTTTTTTTCTTTTGTCGTGTTTCAACGTTTCGTTGTCTTAGGATTCTCTCGGTGGTTGACATTGAGTTGACATGCTGATTCGTTTAAGGAGTTATTTTTAGTTCATGGTTTCATATTCCTTCAGTTGGATCTTGAGACTTCTGGAGTTATTCTTTAGTTCTTTAAGATCCATTCCTCAGTGTGACCTTGTGTTCGGTCCTTGTTCGGTTTTCCTTGGGATGTTTATAATTTCGGGGACGAAATTTCCTTAAGGAGGGTAGGTTGTAACGACCCCATCATTTTTCTTCCTTTCCTTTTTCTGAAATTTTATGGATAAATTTTTTCCGTTGAATTTTCTTTTCTAAGTTCAGTTACTCATCACTTAGTGTCATCTTGAGTGCTCAAAAATGCTTTCTGAGACTCTTTCCTGTGGATTGACAACATCCTTTAAGGACCAAGTCATTTCCACATTTTCATTTTTTTGACACTATTCACTTTTCGTCTTTTTCCCGAGAATGATTTTCTTCGCATAACCTCACTTTTTGTGCTCGGATTTGGTTTCGATTTTGCATGCATCCATGATATTTAAATTACACGCTTTGTGTATTTTTACTTTTCTAGAAAAGTATGCTAGTTGTTTACTTTTACGAAAAAGGGCATGCATGCATAGTTTCTTCGGAAACATTATTTGTTTTTGGGGTTTTTTCGTAATTATAGAAAGTAATTATTTTATTTCTTAGGGACCTTTTTGTAATTTATTTTGGAAGATATTTTCAAAAAGGACCTTTTTGCAATTACCGAAAAAGTGTGACAAGTGTCATACTATCATTGGGCAACTTGCAAGCATCTCATTGGTTCACACTTGGAAGCCTTGGATGATGACATGTGGAGGGTAGATATTCACCCACTTGTTGGCCTAGCATTGATGCACTTGTTGGCTTGGATAGTTGACAAGCGTAGAATGAACCATTGGATTAATGACAAATATAGGCATCTAATTAAAGTCTAGCTTTTGTGTGTGTGAAGGGATGGTGCAAGATTAGGTGTGTTTGACTTCCATTGACCAAGTGAGTGGAGGAATACACTAAAGTGTTTTAATTATTTCATTTTACACATTAAACTTTTCTTCTCTAAATTGGCTGGAACCTTCCATTAGGATAAAATATTATATATATATATTATGCAATACATAATACAAACACAATCTCCTTATCATCAAGTGGGACCTTAAAAAAATGCCATCCCAATATCATTTTCTCATTTTGGCTGAAGCTCACTGCTACCTCAAACTGATACACCATATATATCAGAGATATAGATGTAAGCAAAACCAAAGCTGCTCTCCTTCATTTTTCAATTAGATACACTTTATATATAAAGCATATAAAAAAAATCAATTTCAACCCATTAATATCTCAAGTGGGTAAAATCTCTAATTAATTAAATACTCAATCTTGACAACCTGATCACTTCAGCAAACGATATATAATTACAATTGCAATCGTTTACTGAAGTGATCAGGTTGTCAAGATTGAGTATTTAATTAATTAGAGATTTTACCCACTTGAGATATTAATGGGTTGGAATTGATTTTTTTTATATGCTTTATATATAAAGCGTATCTAATTGAAAAATGAAGGAGAGCAGATTTGGTTTTGCTTACATCTATATCTCTAATATATATGGTGTATCAGTTTGAGGTAGCAATGAGCTTCAGCTGAAATGGGAAAATTATATTGGGATGGCATTTTTTTTGGGGTCCCACTTGATGACAAGGTGATTGTATTTGTATTATGTGTTGCATTATATATATATATATATATATATATATATATATATATATATATATGTAACAAAGAAACTAAAATCAAACCTAAATATCATTAGGTGAGACCCGCTCCAAGTCATCATATATATATAAGTAATCTGATGGAGATCAAGAAGGCAAGCTGGCCGCCGAATTGATGAAGGAAAGAGTTGGTATTGTACGAGTTCCACTTGGAAGCTTTTGGCCTACACTTTTTGACTTTGCCTATTTTGCACATGGGTTGTATATGCATTATATTTGTTTTGTCTGTTGAGATATGAAGGACAAGACTACCGAAAGTGGAGTGATAAGATGGTGGGGTCCACTTAGTGATAGGCTTAGAAATGAGATGATATATCTTTGGTGTGTTGTTTGCACTGTGTCGGCATAAATTGCCTATTTATTAGTGTATGTTTTGAGACCTTGGTAGCATACAGAGAAAGAAAAATTAGAGAGAATAAGAGGACAGATAGAGATGGACTGAGAATTTGATGATCCGATGATTTATTTAATTTTCAGAGTAAGGTTTTTCATACCTTGAATGGCCTGGATAATTTTGTTTTAATTATTTTATTGAATGATATTTTGCTAAAATCACATATATATATCTTGTTTAAAAGTATATGTATATTTTTGTGACGCTAATTTTGCATGAAACTTCTTGAAATCCTTGTCATGGTTTTTCCTACTGGGACTTCCCCCGTCTCACCCCGTTCTAGTTTCAGGTACTGAGGATAAGCTTGGATTGCTAGTTTCGGGCTTAGGTGGAAGAGTTAGTGTTAAGGAATTGTTCAATTTATTATGAGATTTTTGTGTATTTATTTGAGGAATTCATTTTGAATTAATAAAAGATGATATTTCTTTTGAGATCCTAGGTGTATATTGATGCATTTTGATTTGAATAAATTGAGGAATTTATTTAGAAAATTTGAGGCGTTACATTAGGGATGTCATGGTGTGGACATTTCCTAAGCAAATTGTTCAATCGCTCTCATGCCTCATGAAACAATTCCCCATTCCTTTGTGAGAATTCACGAATTGAAGTTCTCATTGAATTGGTCTTTGACACCGGATAGTACTTTTTTAAGAACTCTTGTTGCATCTCTGCCCAAAAAGTTATCGAAAAAGGCCTCAAATTGTTAAATCAGTATTTTGCTTTATCTTTAAGGGTGAAAGGGAAGAGTTTTAACCTTAAAACTTCTTCCAGCATGTTCGTGTATTTCACGATGGAACACACTTCAAGAAACTTATCCAAATGCTTGTAAGGTTCTTTACTTAGTAGCCCATGGTAATTGGGAAGCATTTGAATTGTTTATGGTTTAATCTCATAATGGTGTGCTCTAAATGGAGGGAGTTAGATGCATGTTGGTGCATTATACTCATTGGGCACATAATGGTCTCTTAAAGCAAGAGGAGGATTCACAATTGGTGGCTCTACACGAGAACCATGATTAGCTTGAACAACGGGAGGTTGTGGTGGTACAAAAATTAGCCGAGGCATTCCCATTGGAACTTGGTCTTGTTGTTGTGGAATGAAAGGTCTAGGCATGCCTAATGGTACTTGCATATTATCGTATTATTAATACACATTAGGGTGAAGAATGTCATGTTGGTCAATGTAACCAAGGTCCTCAACATGGTCCTCATTATGGTGATCCATCGATGAAATGGAATCACTTGAATTACCCCTTCCCCTTGGATTACGAACAATTGATTCAAGATTAAATTCAATGGAACAAAAGTGTGATTCAAAGATCTACGACCATGCATGCACAATCAAAACAAACAATAACTCAACAAATAGAAAGTAGTAAACACTTCTCCTCCGCAACAAGTCAATCAACAACAAACCTCCACATACATTGATCCCATACTCCCATGCTTTCAACAATATGCAAGAAAATAAATTGCCTCCTCGCGAGCTGATGATTTAACAGTGAAAATAAAAATTTCCACCACGCGGGCTGACAATTTAACTAAGCAAGAGCGTTAGAAAAGCTCACAAAGGGTCCTTAAGCAACTTCAAAATATTTTTAATTTTTGCCTTGCTTTGCTTTGCAATTTTTTTATTTTTAGCTTTTTATGCTTTGCTTAGCCTAGCTTGCTTCTTTGCTTTAAAGTTCCTTTGCTTCAGTTCCCTTGGCTCCAAGTACCGAGCCAATTAAGAACAAACACAATAAGTAAACAAAGTAAAATAAAATAAAGATAAGATCAAAGGAGTACCAATTCCTAATTAATCCCAAAATACAGCGTTGCCATATCCCCTGCAATGGTGCCAAAACTTGGTGTTGCCATGGTGTTGTGTCGTTACGGTGCACCAAATTGGTGTGATATGAAATGTGGCTAAGTTTAAATTTATAGAATGCCACTACCACTACTAACTATTAATATAGCAAGAGTGAGTAGGGATCGTCCCAAGGGAAATGCAAGGTATTTTGAAATCAATGTTGGATTAGTAGGTTGAATGATCAAAAGGGGGTTTGATTGATTAATTAAACTAATGGTTCAATTAAAACAATGTAATTAAGTGACAATCTAGAATTTAGAGAAAGTAATATGAGAGAAAGGCCTTGGGGTTAGAGTTCACCAGTAAGTTTCACTTCACTAAACACTAGCAATTGTAAATTAATGGGGAAATTCATATTGTAAAATGTGTGTGTGTCACCAATTGAAAACCAAGCATGGATGGAAAATAAGCATAAATTGTTTAATCAATCTAGTGAGTATTACAACCCATCAAATGAGACCATTAACCATTCAATTTAAACCACAATTAGTGCACACACAAAAATATAGAGAAATGTACTTCTTGCACTTATAAGTATGGAACATTAAACAACAAGAATGGATTGTCCACCTATCTAAGAAATTAAAGCAACTACACTACAACTAAGCTAGTGACACAAAATTTAAGCTAATTAAACTAAGGATGTGGCATAATCCATCAAGAAATAAATATGAACTATCAAATAAACTACAAGAGTAATTAATTAAGCACCATGCCTTGACCATCACTAGATTAACAACATCAACACACATAGACATGTATCAATTTCATTAAATCTAGAGAAAAGCACATGAACATTCATTCTAGCAGACATAGACATATGGATAGAATTAAATGATCAATTGAAAGCATTAATCCATACAAATCATGTAAAAATCACAAGATCTATATTTATTCATGGTCAAAACATCAATTACAACTAAAATCCCCAAAAATACACAAAATCTAGGTTTAGGAAGCAAGCCTAAGGGCTATCTCTAGCCCCAAGAGAAGGATTTAACCACTCATTATAATGGTCATGGAACCCTCAAGGGCTAGCTTGGAGGTTAGTATCATCATCTTCATCCTTGCTTTCTTTCCAATACCCTAGTTCTAGAGAGAGAAACTAATTCTATATTTGGTAAAAATATATACTAGGGAAGAACTCTTTACAAATTGGTTCAATTAATCTATATCTAGCCTCTTTGAGTAGGCACTAAGTCAAAAGTACAGCCTTTGATTAGTATAAATTCGTAGCTACAAAAGTAGGTAGAGTCCGGGTGTGCTTGGGAATTAGACAGCACACTGCTAGTAGTCATTTCGATCAATTGATCCATCACTTAGCTTCAATCGATCGAAGATGATGTGTCTTAAAAATATCTTCTTGGCCTTATCCAAAATGCTGAGCTGGCACCGCCTCATTTTCGATCAATTGTAGCCATCTTCGATCGATCGAGACTTCAATCGATCGAATATCCACTGATGCAATTTTTCTAACTTCTTTCTATATTTGCTCCTTAGCTCCAAAATTGAGCTAAATGGCTCTTCTGAGCCTATTTGAACTTTATTAACCTGAAACAGACAAAAACACAAATAAGTACTAAAACATGAAAGTAAGATAGATGGATGGACTAAAAGACCCTAGCTTAGGTGCTAAAATGTGTCACATTTGAGCACTTATCACAGGATTGAAAAGCAAATAACTATAGCAAATGGAAAGTCACTTCGCCATCGGAGTAGAAGATGAAACACTGGCTCCTCCGGGTGCACGGTCAATCAAAGACTGCAACATCACCTGCAAGACATGTTGTCCCTCCCTAGTATCCTTACAAAAATTCATAAAAGTGCCATCGATGTGGCAGACTCGCAGCTGAATGGTGTTAAGACGAGTGCTAAGAGAGTCGTACTCTACTCATGTCATGGTAGATGGTGGTGGAGCAACAGGTGTATGGGCAGTTGCCTCAGCATAAATAGGAACATCCGCATCCCCCCAATTAAGTACATCCCCAATTTGCAATTGGTGACCTCATTTCAATTGTGAGGTGCTCTTCTTCCATTCGGTAAGGTCATATAAGAACACATCTTTCTCCTTTTTTTCATTATGGTTCGCTTTGTAACCCTTATTTTCGAGCATTTAGTAATCAAATAAGGGAAAGGAAATTTCCATGTTATGGCATTATCCAACTGCTGAACAATTAGATCATTGTAAAGCTTAAGAATCTGGTCCCATATGAGCTGTGGAACACAAAACCAATGCCCTTTTTCCACCGTATAGAGGGCATTTAGAAAAACACCCTTACGTTTTAAGTGCTTGGCAACCGGAAAAACATTTTTTGCGAGGACGGAATCGAAGAACCAAAGCCAACACGGAATGTAGTACTTGTTAGTGCTAGTTGTGCGACCAGTGTGAAATTGTTAAGACAAATCTCATGCACAATGTTCGAAAGATCAATGGTGTCCGGGAAAATGCAATAAATAGGCTCATCGTTTTCATCCAAAGGGGAATTCATAGGACATTCCCAAGCCATGGCAATGTCATTAATGGTGAACAAATAAGGCGTGCCATCAATGATTGTCTTGATTACATTTGGCTCCATACAAGAATAGGACATATTGGAGTAAAATTGCCAGACTAGACATAAAAGGAAAGCATAAGTATATGGTTTAAACAAACCTTTAAGGCCCTGATCCTTCAATTCCTTAACCGACTAAACCATCTCCGGGTGGCTTATGAATTCATACTCGATAGTGATTTTGGACTCAAATTTAATTCGCCAATCAGACCAATCCAGAGTAGGAACCTCCTCGGAAGTACGAGCATGCTTTGAAGCTATTTTGGGAGCCCTTTAGAAAGGGAAAGTTGGTTCAGGAATTTCGTCAAACACGTGGTGTGCAAGACTGAAAAACAAAGAACAAGAGCAATGAGGAAATGATTAAAACCTAAAATTTGGACCTGAAAATCATCCACAATACACCCCAATTGCAAGCACAAGCTACCACAACATCAAATCCCATCCTCCATTAGATACCCAAAATTGAAAGAGTGGAGGAAATTTTGGAAAACTTACCCCAATGAAGAGCCCCAAACCGTGCCCTTTTTGATGGAATGATGATGATGAGAGGAGTAGTTGGAAGAGGGTGGCTAGAGAGAAGTGATGAAAAGAGGAGTGAAAGGAAGGGTAAGAGATTGGGAAGGGTTAGGGTTTTGGAGAGGTGGAGCCAAAGAGAATGACGGAGAAGTGAGAAATGAAAAAAAAAATGGAACGGGTTTTAAACTTAAAATTGGGCTTGGTTAGTTGTTGGGCCTTGGTACCTAGATGCGAGGTTTGGCGTCCGAACGCAGGGTGTCAAGGGCTACGCGCATCACAAGCCACGCACGCAGCTGAGTGAGGCTAAGGTGCTCGGCGTCCAAACGCAGGAATTGGCGTCCAGATGCGAAAATAGCCAAAATCTATTTTTTTCATTTTGTCCAAACGGAGGCCAAACCGAGCTATGAAAATAACCTAATTACAAACTTAAGCTCCCCAAGGCCCTAAACACCTAGAATAATCACCGAAACGGAAATTGGAGCTTTCCTGTGAAAGCGCTATTTTTAAGGTCTAAAATTTCCATGAATTTGGATATTTTGGAGAAAATGGGCAAGATGAGCCCAAAATTTTTTTAAATTGTTACCAAGACCTTAATATAACTAAAGAAAACCAAAATGAGCCTTGTAACAAAAATCGAGATGATTTCGGAGAAGTGTAAATTTTTAAGCCTATACTTAGCCATTTTTCAAAAATTTGGTCAAGGCAACAATGAAATGTGGAAGCTTTGGATGGAAAGAAGTACTTATGAGCGCTAAATTTAACGTCGATAGTTAGATGACATGGGAATCTAACTAGTCCTCATATATTGGATCCGTTAAGAGGACGATGTCCACATATCCCACCGGCACTAGGCTATCAATGTAGGGCTTAAGCTGCTGGCCATTAACCTTAAAAAGATTCTCATTCTTTGGGTCTTGCAACTCAATTGCATAATGAGGGAAGACAGAAATGACAAGGAAGGGTCCTTCCCACCATGAACGAAGTTTTCCTGGAAATAGTTGCAAACAAAAGTTGAAAAACCAAAATTTTTGTTCTGGAGCAAAAGACTTATTGATGATATGTTTATCATGGAATGCTTTGGTCTTTACTTTGTAAATTTTGGCACTTTCAGAAGCGTCATTCTGGATTTCCTCTAGCTTATTAAGCTGCAATTTCCAGTTAGAGCCGTCTTGATCAAGATTGAAATTGAACCTTTTGATGGCCCAAAAAGCACGGTGCTTTAATTCAACCGGGAGATGACATGCCTTATCGTAAACGAGCCGGTATGGAGACATGCCAATTGGCTTCTTGAACACAGTTCGATAAGCCCAAAGCGCATCGTTTAGTCATAATGACCAATCTTTGCGGTCCGGCCTAACTATTTTTTCAAGAATATTTTTGATTTGCCGGTTCGAGACTTTCACTTGTCCACTTGTTTGAAGGTGGTAAGATGTGGCAACCTTGTGAGTGACAGAGTACTTTAGGAGGACGGATCTGAGATAGTGATTACAGAAATGAGATCCTCTGTCACTAAGAAGTGCTCTAGGCGTACCAAACCGACTGAATATGTTCGTTTGACTTAACTTGACCACCGCAAAATGGTCATTGATTGTGGTTGCCTCGGCCTATATCCATTTAGACACATAATCCACCACCAAGAGAATGTAAACATAGCCATAAGAAAATGAAAATGGTCCCATGAAATCGATTCCCTATATATCAAAGATTTCAACAATTAAAATTGTGTTCATTGGCATCATGTCTCTTTTAGACATAGCCCCAAGCTTTTGGCATCGCTCACAAGATTTGCAAAAATTATAAGCATTCCTGAATAATGAAGGCCAATAAAATCAACTTTGAAGGGCTTTAGATGAAGTCTTCTTAGCACTAAAATACCCTCCACATTCTAGAGTGTGGTAGAATTTTAGAATATTTTGGACTTCATTTTCAGGGATACATCTCTAGATTATTTGATCCGGACAATATTTGAAAAGTTTCGGGTCTTCCCAAAAGAAAATTTTGATTTGAGAGAGAATCGGTCTTTCTCTTGCTTCGACCATTGGGATGGAATTTTTCCAACCACAAGATAGTTGACGATGTCAGCAAACCAAGGAGGCGACACATGAGAAATCTGATACAGTTGCTCATTTGGAAAGGAATCATTAACTGGAGAAAATCAGAATTTTTCTCAATGAGAAGCCTAAAGAGGTGGTCCGCTACGACATTGTCAGTTCCTTTCTTATCCTTAATCTCAAGGTTGAACTCTTGGAGTAAGAGTATTCAATGAATGAGTCAAGGTTTAGTCTCTTTCTTTGCAAGCAAATGCCTTAACACGGTATGATCCGTGAAGACAATGACCTTGGATCCAAGAAGATATGAACGAAATTTGTCCAAGGAATAGACAACAGCTAGCAACTCTTTCTCAGTTGTTGTATAATTTAATTGAACATCTAAGAGGGTCTTGCTAACATAGTAGATGGCATAAGGAACTTTATCCACACGCTAGCGCAAAACAGCACCTATCGTACATGATCTCAAAGGGAAGAGACCAATTAGGTGGTTTCATGATTGGGGCGGAAGAGAGTAGTGAACGGAGCTTCTTAAAAGCTTTTAAACATGCTTCATCAAAGCTGAAAGTAGTGTCCTTGGAAAGAAGATGGCACAAAGGCCGGGATATCTTGCGAAAGCCCTTGATGAAACGCCGATAAAAACCAGCATGACCAAGAAACGATCAAATTTGTCTCACCGAAGAGGGAGGAGGAAGGCTAGAAATTAATTCAACTTTTGCCTTATCAACCTCAATCCCCCTTTTAGTAATGTGTCCCAAGATGATTCCTTCTTGAACCATGAAATAGCTCTTTTCCCATCTTACAATCTGATTTGCCTCCTTGCACCTTTTGAGAATGAGAAATTATGGAGACAATTTTCAAAGGATGGTCCAAAGACGGAAAAATCATCCATAAACACTTCAAGAAATTTTTCAACCATATCAGATAATATGGACATCATGCACTTTTTAAAAGTGGCCGGTGCATTGCATAACCCAAAGGGCATGTGACGATAAGCAAAAGTTCCAAAAGGATAAGTGAAGGTGGTCTTTTCTTGATTTTGAGGATCTGCAGCCACTTGGTTATAGCCGGAATAACCATTAAGAAAATAATAGTAACTTTAGCCGGCTAGCCTTTCTAGGATTTGATTAATGAATGGAAGTGGGAAATGATCTTTCCTAGTTGTGAAATTAAGTTTTTGGTAATCTATGTACACACGCAACCCGGTAGTAGTGCGTTGTGGCACAAGTTCTCTCGCTGAATTTTCAACAACGGTGATGCCATATTTCTTTAGAACCACTTGAGTGGGGCTTACCCACTTGCTATCCGAGATAGGGTAAATGATTTCGCATCTAATAGTTTGATTACTTCTTTCATGACAACCTCCTTTATGTTAGGATTTAACCGACGCTACACCTCTCGGGAAGATGTGGCGTCTTCCTCCAAAAGAATGCAGTGCATGCAAATGGAGGGGTCAATTCTTTTTAAATCAGCCACCAACCAACCAATAGCTTCTTCGTGTTCTTGTAGCACTACTCAAAGACCATTTTCTTGGTCTTTGGAAAGATCTGATGCAATAATGACCGTAAGAGTTCTGTTTGTACCAAGAAATACATACTTGAGATTAGCCGGGAGTGGCTTTAACTCAAGTTGAGGTGGAGATTTCAGCGAAGGGATGGGATGAGTTTTGGAAATTAATGGAAGAGGTTCCTTTAGCACTTTCCAAGAAGGAAAGTTCGAGATTGCATTGGCATCAAGTAAAGAGTTTACTTCACGAATGGATTAATCAATATTGTAATCTTCGAAGCCAAAATGAGCCAAGCAAGTTTCAAGAGGATCTTAACCTAGAATGAATGGGAGAGATTCTTTGACCATTTTATCTATGATGTCAAAAGAGAAACACTCATATTCCTTCGGAGGATGTTGAGAGGCACTAAAGATGTTGAGCTTCACCTTCATAGTTCTAAAAGAAATATCCATTACCCCGGTTTGGCAATTAATGAAAGCATAGCCGTAGCTAAGAAGGGCCGACCAAGGATCACGGGAATATGTCTTTTGGGATTGTGGACTGGTTTAGTTTCTAGAACCAAGAAGTCTACTATGAAGTGGAACTTATCCACCTTGATGAGTATATCCTCAATGATACCATGAGGTTATTTGACGGATCTATCCGCAAGTTGCAAGACAACCGAAATGGGTTTGAGTTCTCCTAAACCAAGTTACAAGTAAACTGAGTAGGGAATCAAATTTACACTCGCTCCTAAGTCTAGGAGGGCCTTTTCTATCTCGTTGTCTCCGATAACACACGAGATTGTCGAGGCACCCGGATCCTTAAACTTTGGAGGTGCATTGTGCTTAATGATAACACTTGCTTGCTCAGTAAACCTCACCCTCTTAAGAATATTGCTCTTAGAAATGCGTTTTTGAGTACACAAATCCTTGAGAGATTTAGCATAAGGTAGAATTTGCTTAATGGCATCAAGGAGAGGAATGTTGGTCTTTACTTTCTTAAAGACTTCAAAAATTTCCTAAATTTTATCGCCCTTGTTCCCAAAGTGTATGGACTCTTTAAGGTGTTGAGGAAAAGGAGCATTGGGCTCATAAGATGTCTCAACATTTTGGATTGGCAGATTTGGAATTTCTGGACTGATTTTCAGATTTTTGGAAGTGACATTTGGATTTTTGGGAGGAAGAACTTCTTCAGTATTTCTTCCATCAACCTTGTTATCCACAATTCTTCCACTCCGAAGTGTGGTGATTGTTTAGGCATGGTCAAGATGTGGTCTGGTGGTGTCGGAGCAAGTTTGCAAAGATATGAACTAAGAGTGTGAGTGTGCAATGTGGCGAAGTTTTAAATTTATAAAAGCCACTACTACCTCTAACTAAAAATATAGCTAGGGTGAGTAGGGATCGTCCTAAGGGATTGGTGGGTCGTTTTACTAAGGAAACAAGATTAGGGTTAGTAGGTTGAGTGATCAAAATGTGG
Source organism: Cornus florida (assembly GCF_030987335.1). Lineage (NCBI taxonomy): Eukaryota > Viridiplantae > Streptophyta > Magnoliopsida > Cornales > Cornaceae > Cornus > Cornus florida. The sequence goes on along the minus strand of NW_026775574.1, from coordinate 49,154,432 downwards.
TTGGTTTGATTAATTAAACTACAATTAAGACTAAACAAGTTCAATATAAAATAAGTAATTAAAGGATAGAGAAAACAAGAGAGAAAGGTCTTGGGACTTAGAGGTCACCACTAAGCATCACCTTTCTATACACTCAAGTCATAATTAATGAAGGGGAAAACATATGTTGCAACAATAGTGAGTGTGTGCGGTTGTTTCAACAAGTATGGATGACCAATTAAGTATATATTGTCTAAACAACACAATGAATAGCGCAATAAATCAAACTAAGCCATTAATCCTTCCTTAAAGCTCATAATCCAAACACATCACATGATTCGAGAAACATACTACCTGTATTCATCAGTATGGAACATCAAACAACAAGCATGGATTGTCCTCCCATTTAACAACTATGGTAACTACACTACATCTAAGCTAATGACATGAAAATTAAACTAATTAAACAAAGAGAGAGGCATAATCCATCAAGAATTGAGTATGAACCATCAAATAAACCACAAGAGCATTCTATTAAGCACTATGTCTTGACAATCTCTAGATCTATAGCATTAACACACATAGACATGCATCAACAACACAAGAGCTAGAGATAAACACATGAACATCTATTCTAGCATACATAGACATATGGATAGAATGAAATGATCAACTGGAAGAATTAAACCACATGAATCATTGAATAAACAAGATCTATGTATATAAAAATGTCAAAACATGTATTACAACACAAATCCCCTCAAAAATACATAAATCAAGGTAAAGAAAGCATGATTAGGGCTAAATCTAGCCCCAAGAGGATGTCTAGCCACTCATGAATGGTGTCCTCCAACCTTTAAGGGCTATCTCCATGGTAGAAATGCTCTTCTTCTTGAGGTAGATGGAAGACTTCCCAAGAATGTATCTCTAGCCTCCTCTTCTCTTTTCTTCCTCTCTAAGAATATTAAAATGTTGTATCTAAAACATAAAAAACATCCCCTTGCAAAAGTGGCTCATAATCCTTATATAGGTAGCTCAAATGTCACACCCAGTGGTGTAGGCTCATACACAAGGGCTCCTCCAATGATTGCACTATGAGACAACTTTTAATGAGCTGAAAATTGATTTAATTCCCACTTGAGAGGGTTCGATCGATTGATCCTATGTTGAGATCGATCAAACTAGGCTGAGATTTATCAAACTTTGGCTGGATCGATCCTCCCATAGCGGCGCCTTGTTGGATAAAGACAAATTTGAGATATTTTTGAGATATTTTGGGAAAGAGACAAAAGGGGTAGGTGGGGTGGTACAACAGGATAAGATGGAATCGTTTCGATCGATCTAATAAATGTTGGATTGATTGAACATTGTGGGATCATTGGATAAGGACAAAAGAGCTTAGATCCATCTTAGAGTGCAGAGATCGATCTATGTCAGATCGATTGAAGAAATTCTATGATCGATCGAACTTTACTGAACTTTCATCACTTGCTTCATTTTGCTTCCACTTTGCTCCTTTCTTTCATTCATCTCAAGATTGATTCAATTATGCTCTTATTTGGCTGAATTAGCTTATTTTGGGGATAAGTGCCTGAAAACGAAAATAACATGAAATCAGTCTAAAGCGGGGAAAATAAGATAGATAAGGGTCCTAGAATACCTAAGCTTAACGAGTTTAAATGCGCACTTTTCAGCGCTCATCACACCCCTAAACTTAAATATTGCTAGTCCCTAGCAATGAACTAGAAAGTAAAGGAATGAAATGAACAACTATATAACTATGAACTAAAAAATAATAAATGGATAACGCCACTTTTGTAGGGAACACGATTGCATTTAGCATATGCAACAAGCCTTTTAAACCCCTAGATTACCCCTAGTGGACAAGTGAAGTCTTCGTGAAGCTCATTCTTTCAAAAGAGGCACCAATATTGCAAACAAGCATCGGGAGAAAACTACTTCAAGTATGCAATTTTTCAACCATTTCCAAGTAATCTCCCAAAATTTCAACATCAAGTAAGCAAGTATGGTCCTCCACATATCAAGAAAATGATCATGCAAATCAAAACAACTCTAGAATCCTTTTTGAGTGGACCGGCATTAAATATGTTGTTATCTTAGCCAACTAAAGAAATGATCACATCCTTACCCTCAAACTAGCACACAAATCTAGTATCGATCATCAAGACAAAGAGTGGACCTTTTATTAAAGCTTTATTGATCTAGGTGCACTTATTTTTTTCACTCGATTTTGATTTTTTTTTTTTTTAAATCCTAAAGATCAAAGATGAAAACATAGTGCAATGTGTTGATCTATTAAGCTTTCTAGCGATCCATGAGGTCGAGCGTTAGGTCAATGACTCCCAAACCAGATGGCTTTAGGGCACTAGGTGTTCAAACACCCCCAAGGACTTACAAGCTCAAATCAACTAGGTTACAAATCAAAACAACCTCCATCTAATCATTTCCCATTTCTCACCTCTTGGGAGAAGTCCTTACTTTTTATTGCTTTTGCAACTTTTTTCTTTTCTTTTCTTTTCTTTTTTAGCATACAATTATTAACCTAGAGTTTGGGCCTTCCACCTTTCGGCGCAAGAAATTCAGTGCTTGATAAGGTTAGAATCCCGGCTACTCAATTAAAAAGGTTTGTTATCCACCTTTATCAAGAATGAAAGCTTTCAATGCATTACTAGCCCAATTGGGATATAACCAATTCAATAATCAACAAAGCATGTACCCCACAAATGAATGCTACTGTGCGCCTGTGCTAGTGTAGAATCCTAGAGTGAATCTCAAAACAATCACAAAATCAGGATAATGTGGACCACAAGTGCAAGCAAGATATCAATCTTTCAAAAAATTTACTCCTAAATGGCATCCACAAGGCATAGAAGGAGTATTGGACTCTCAAGTCAAGCAATTTTTAAATTTTAAACAATATAGTCCTCAAAAGATCAAAATCATAGCTAGCATGAATCTCCAATTTTTAATCATGCATTTAAAACTCAACTTTAAGTAAAATACAACACAGACACCTTACCCCCAAACTTAAACAGCACATTGTCCTCAATATGCAATGAGAATAATGGAAAAGATGCAAAGAGTACACCGCGGTGGTGAAGACATGAATCCCGATCATGATCCAAGTCGAAAGACGTCTCCCCCAAACTTGGAATCAACAACCTACTCAAATCACCACACTAGCAAACTTACATCAAATATCAAATTGGATAAGAATAATCAAATCATGCATTCGAAAGCAATGTAACACAAAATGAGAAAGATATGAGATATGAGATCCAACCCTAATTCAAGTATAAAGCATGGATGACTACGCATAAGGGTATAATGTTGAAAAGGGTTTTTTTTTTTTTTTTTTTTTTTTTTTTTTTTTTTTTTTGGGATAAACAAGTTTGTATAAAAGTATGTACAATGAAATAAAATCTAAGAAAAATAAAGAATTAAAAATTTAAAAGTATGATACAAAACATAAGAGATACAATGGGTCATGAAGGTGCTAAGTTTAACATCTCTAGCCAGACCGAATGCTGCATTAAAGAGGGTTTTTTTTTTTTTTTTTTTTTTTTTTTTTGAATAAACAAAATTCAAAACAAAGTCAAGGTAAAAGTCAACAGTGAACAAAGAGCATAGTTAGATCAATCCAAGATCGATCTCAAAGAAGCTCAGATTGATCGAACATGTAAAAACCTGCATACATGTTCGAACGATGCAACAGAGAGCTTGTTTTCATGGGGTTCAAAATTTTTCTAATTGTTGGAACTGAAGATTGATCCAAGAGGAAATTAGATCGATCTTGGAACTTAAGATTGATCAGAATTGAAGTTCGCACGATAGAATAGAGAGCTAAAATATGTAGGTTTTCTTCGCACGATCAAACAGAGAGGTGATTGGATGTAGAGATGGTGTTCGATCGATCGAACTTATACTGAGATCGATCAAACAGGCAATAATTCTTGCATTTTACATCACAACACTAAATATCTTCATAAACAGGGTCTACTAGATGTGTAGCTTCCATATGCCTTTGAAAGACTTATCCCTCTATGTAGGCTTTCAATCTTTATCCATTAACCTCGAAAATGTTTCCCTTTTTCAAACTTTGAATTTCTACCGCCCCATGAGGCGCAACAGAGATGATCTCGTATGGACCTTCCCATTTAGTTCTCAATTTTCCTGGAAAGAGTTTTAATCTAGAGTTGAAGAGCCACACTTTTTGACCGGGTTCAAAAGATTTCTTCACAATGTGCTTATCATGAAAAGCTTTAGTTCTTTCTTTGTAGAGTTTGGCATTATCGTAAGCATTGTGTCTTAACTCTTATAACTCACTCAATTGGAGTAACCAGTTCTCTCCGGCTTTATCAAGGTCAAGATTGAGCTTTTTAACTGCCCACAAGGCTTTATGTTCTAGCTTAACCAGAAGATGACAAGGCTTTCCATATACAAGTCTATAAGGATACATGCTAATGGGAGTCTTATATGTCGTCCAATAAGCCTATAAAGCATCATTCAATTTTCGTGACCAATCTTTCCAGGTAGTGTTAACTGTTTTCTCGAGAATATGCTTAATCTCTCGGTTAGACACTTCTACTTGGCCACTTGTTTGAGGGTGGTAAGGAGTGGCTACTTTATGAGTAATGGAGTACTTAAGAAATAAATGGCTTAAGAACTGATTACAAAAATGTTTTCCTCCGTCACTTATCATAACCCTTGGCATACCAAAACGAGCAAAGATATTAGATTTAATGAATTGAATAACCACAGAGTGGTCATTTATTTTGGTAGCACAAGCCTCCACCCACTTGGAAACATAATCAACGGCAAGTAGATATATTAAAAACCATAGGACATAGGAAATGGACCAATAAAATCAATGCCCCATATGTCAAAGATCTCTACAACAAGAATATTTGTCAAAGGCATCATCTCTCTTCTCGACATTGAGCCCATCTTTTGACATCTTTCACACAATTTTCAAAAATTGTAAGCGTCTCTATGGATGGTGGGCAAAAATAGCCCACTTTAAAGAACCTTCAAGGCGGTCTTGTTTGCACTAAAATGCCCACCACATGCAAGAGTATGACAAAACACAAGAACGCTTGGAATTTCACTCTCCGGAATGCATCTTCTCACAATTTGATCTGGACAATATCGGTACAAGATAGGATCTTCCCAATAGTAATACCAGATGTTGGCAAAGAAGCGGTTCTTTTTTGTGACGGCCCAAGTTTTTCAACCCGGTGCGTCAGTGATGAACCGAAAGATGATCCGATAACGGATCCAAAATGCGGAAGCAAAAGACAAAACAACGGTCTCTAGAGATACATCATGGCTCTAAGACACCATTATGACCCTTAACGAGGTCACGGAACCCAAAGGACTTAAATGGAGAAGCAACGTTTCAAAAACGAACAAGATTGAACCTAGGGGCAAAATCATCATTTCTAGCTTAAAAGTGGGTGCCACCAAGCATACCATTGGAAAGACAATGAAAAATTAATGAATTTAGACTCAAGAATCACTTGATTCGGAGTCCAGATGAAGAAGATATGGCTTACGGAAGAAAAAGGGGCAAAACGATCAAAAAGTGCAAACCCTAGATCATCTAACCGGTTACCAAGCCTTCCTAACCAGTTAGGAGACAAAAAAATTCAACCAAAACACTACCCAAGCACATGTAACCGGTTACCAAACTTCTCGTAACCGTTTACATGTGAAGGAGGCAGAATGGGCAGCAAGGAATTCTGGCAGCAGGGGTTTTTCCCAAAAAAAATGGAAATTTAAGGACCTAGATGACATTTTCTGGAAAAACTCAAAGAAGAAACCCCCCTCAAAATCGAGTTTTCTACATAACTATAAAAGAAAATCGAAAAATACGCAAAGTGAAATGCCCAAAATGCCCTCCCAAGAAAACTGGTCCAGAGGGTCCAAAAAGCTGCTAAATTTAAAAACTGAGAGCTGAACTTTGGATGCGATTTCCGATGCCAAGATGGCATTTTCTGGAAAAACATGAAAAAGAAACCCCCCCTAAAATCACATTTTCTAAGTGACCATATAAAGAACGGAATTTATTTCCCAAAGAAAATTTTCAAAATACCCTTAGGTCAGAATATGCAAGAAAAGTGTAAAATGAGTCCGTAGGAGGCTCATTTCACCAAAGAATAAGTTTTGCCAGGAAACGACCATGCACGCAAACGTAACTTACCTAATAAGATGTACTACAATGGTCCGTGACTCAAAAATATGGCCGAAGCAAAGTATGACCCCCCCCCCCCCCCAACGGCCAAAATGCCAAAAAATGAAGTTTGAAATGAAAACTTGAAACCTAAAATCATGAAATTATTTTGGAAATGCCGTTTGGCCCTTGGCCACACTTCATGCATGTTAAATGAATGCTAATGGAAGAAGTTCATACACAATGCACGCTCCGGTGCAAAATAGCATACTAAAATGCATGGTTTTCCATATGTTCTCATCGAAGGCAAAAATGAACATCCTTGACATAAATGTAATTTCAAAAGGAGTTTGGCCATTGGCCTCATGTCATATACATAAAATGAGAATCAAAAAGTGTGCTTAGGCACACATTACAAGTCTAGAAGCAAATATAGACATTTGACATATAAGGTTACAAATGGCTTTTCAAGCCAACCTTCACAAGAATTGAACCCTTCAAGTTCCCAAATCATCCAAGCATGGTGAGAATCTCTAACCTTGAATCATGTACCTGAAATATGCCCCAGTATCATAGGGGTGAGTAACATAAAGCTACTCATAGGAAATGAGCATGCATCGACCTACGTTTTACAAGTTTGCATGATTAATTATTGTGGCTCATTCCACCTAACATCTATGTCAAAGGTGAGACTCAAGGAGCATCCTAGCTACCTAAGATCATTTCTAGCATCAATCACCTCATTCATGCAATTTTAGCAACATAGGGTCATGCTTACACAAAGCAACAACATAGGAGCATGCTTACACAAAGCAACTAACAAAGATTCTCAAAGTCATCAATTTGAAATCTAAAGAATGAAAACAACATAAGTGATCATGCCACCTAACATCTATGTTCCAAATGAATCTATAGGATCATTCCTACTTTACATTTGAACAACACAACGTGAATGTACTTGACAACATCAAAAGCTTATAATGATTCATTAAAATCATAAAACAAGAATGTACTTAACAACATTAAAAGCTCACAATGATTTATTAAAAACCATGAACATGAATGTACTTAACAACATTAAAATGATTTATTAAAATCATAAAACATGGATGTACTTGGCAACATAAAAATCTACAAAGATCATAAAGCATGGATGTACTTAAAAACATCAAAATCGCCGATAACCAAAACCACAAGTCACAATATAAACATGATTGCTAACTTGGAATTGAATGCGAAAATAAATAATGGAAGACTTGGACATCTAGACTCGGAATTCTGCCAAGATCAATGGTTGTTCCGGGCACTAACCCGTAGGGAAAACCACCCTAAGTGCGCACTATCTCGATTGGGGAGAACTCATACCTCCCGCACTAAAGCCGAACTTTAGCCATATTATAATAACCATGTCCCAAGTGACTCCAAAATAAATAAGTTAACAACTTAGATATATACGAAACCACATCCCATGCACAAGTAGTTTGTAACCACACATTACATGGTCTAAATCCACAACTAATATAGGATGACAAATGTCGAATCTTCAGAGCACGATTCGTTACGCGCTATATAACATCACATGTCGAATCTTCAGTGTGCGATTCGTTACATGCTATGGTAATATAATCTAATATTGAAATCACAAATTCATGAATCCATTACAAGTCAAAAATCATGCTTTAAACATACAACCATTGTCAAATACATGATCAAATCATTAATGCAATAGAAACGAAAATTTATCAAATAACCAAATTAATTTCCCTAAGCTTCATACCTCAACCAAATGGTCCCTAATTAAAACATGTTATACAACATATCATGTTATCCACATATATTCACTAAAATCTCAAGTAGGACAATGGTACAATAAGGTAGAATTTAGTTATATCATGATAATTAAACTTCTAAATTTCAAGCAACTTCAAATGGTCCCAATTTAATACATACTAGTACACAAGTCCTAGTCCTCATGATTATCAAGTTAAAAGCTTAACTAGGCCTAGGGAACTATTAAATAGATTTTAATTAATCATTTAAGTTAAAATCTCTAGATTTTCATACTTGTCCAAATGCTCTCAAATTAAAGTATGTTAACAAACATGCTTAGACTTAATTTAAAAGCATACTACAAGTTCATTTCATGTAAGGTACGGCCATGGAAATTTATCTTTTACAAAAGAAAAATATTAAATAAAAAGCTCAACTCTTATTCAAATAATTCCTATTTAATATATGTTAACAAACATATTAAACCTTAATTTATCATCATGCCACAATTCAAATCTAAGCTATATACATCCTTGAAATTTAAATCTTACACAGAAATAAATAATACTAACTTTCTAGATTTGATACAAGCCATACATATGAGTTGTATAATCATGGAAAACACTCAATACAACACACACACAATCCTAAAACATTCCCTACCTCCATTTGAGATGAAATCTCAAATCCCCACCAAAATGAAACGGCTCCGAATCCGACGAAACTTCTAGGTTTTGTCGGGGACAACACGATCTACATGAACCCCCAAGAAGCCCCATGAAAATCCAAACTTGACCTCAATCCCGAACTTGAAATTTGGTCAGAAATGGTTTCTAATAAGGGGAAAATGTGCACGGCGTCAAGGCAAGCATTAAACGTTAAGGCCGAAGACTTTTCATCAAAGAAAAGTGGATCAAAGGAGGAGAGAGAAAGTGGCAGCCATGGGAGGGAGCTTGGCCGGCCATGGGTGAGGAAGAAGAAGAAGAAATCTGATTTTTTTGTTCTTAAGTCCCATATTTATAGTAAGTCTCAAAAAGTGCCTCGAAAAGGCCCCGCCGGGTCCGGAAAAGTGGATTTTGAGCAAACGCGCTCAAACGGCAAAACTCTATGAACAAAAAAGATTCAAAATGAGAAAATATGAACAACGGAAGAAACAACATTAAAAACTAAGTCCCGAGCAGAGAGTTATGCCCCAAACAAGTTTGGCACAAACCGGGGCCAGAAACCCTAAAACTGGAAAACATCGACCAGGAGGAAAATCTAAGAGTCCACGACTGGACGAAATGTAAAAATGAATCCCGTACAAGGATCCAGGCTCAAAACAAGGCATTGAGCAATAACTTTCATTAATTGCACAATGGCCTCTCCAAAAAGTGAAAACTGCGAAACTGCCCCAGAATCAAAATATCTTCCAAAAGATATTTTCTTAGGTACCACTGAAATAAAATATCTTCAAAAGATATTTACAAAAAACACCTTAAGAAAGGGAAATGTTTCCAAAGAACTTTGCACTTTTGCCCCTATGGGCACCGGGAGCAACCAGAGTACTTTCTTGCGAAAGTAAAAATACGTATTTCGAGGAAACCACTCAAGATGAAGACACGTGAAGTCAAAAACTAACTCCGAGCATGAAAAGTGAATTTTTTCCAAACAAGTGACAAACGGGGAAAAGACAGAATAGGGAAAAAGACGAAACAAGGAAAAGGACGAAAGGCGTATAGTGTTCGAAAAGTGAAAATGCAGAATTGACTCGGTCCTCAAAGGAAGTTGTCAATCCACGGAAAAGAGTCTCGAAAACCATTTCCGAGCACTTGAGATGACACTAAGCGACAAGAAACCAAACTCAGAAGGGAAAAGACAACGGAAAAAATTTATCCGAAAAATCCGGGTCATTACATTTTTGTTCTTTGACCAAGTAGTTGGAAGCTTGCTAATTGCCAAATAGTTTACAATGTCGGCAAACCAAGGCATTTGTTCATTAGAAACTTGGAAAAGTTGTTCATTCGGAAATGAATCATGAATTAGTGGGCTAGGGGAAGGTTCTATTAATAACCTTGAGAGATGATCGGCAACCACAATTTCGGTACCTTTCTTGTCTTTGATTTCAAAATCGAATTCCTGAAGAAGCAAAATCCATCTAATTAACCAAGGTTTTGCTTCTTTCTTTGTCAAAAGGTGCCTCAAAGTAGCATGGTCAGAATAGACAATAACCTTGGACCCTAAGAGATAGGACCGAAATTTATCAAGAGCGTACACTACGGCAAGTAATTCATTCTCAGTAGTGGAGTAATTCAATTGAGCTCTTGAGAAAGTTTTACTAGCATAGTATATGGCACAAGGTAGTTTTCCTACTCTTTGCCCCAAAACTACTCCTATGGCATAATCAGAAGCATCACACATGATTTCAAATGGTAATGACCAATTAGGAGGTTGTATGATGGGGGCGGATGACAGTAAATCATGTAATTTATGGAAAGCATCTAAGCATGCTTGATCAAAGACAAAGGGAGTTTCCTTGGCGAGAAGATTGCATAAGGGTCTAGCAATTTTGCTAAAGTCCTTGATGAAACGGCGATAAAAGCCGGCATGCCCTAGAAATGAGCAAACTTCTCTCACCGTTGAAGGTGGAGGTAATTCAGCAATAAGCCCAACTTTCGCTTTATCCACTTCAATTCCCTTCCTTGAGATGACGTGACACAAAACAATACCTTCTTCAACCATGAAATGGCTCTTTTCCCAACTAAAAACAAGGTTTGTTTCACGACATCTTTTAAGCACTAAATTCAATTTTTTGAGGCATGCATCAAATGAAGACCCGAAGATAGAAAAATCATCCATGAAGACCTCTAGATACTCTTCCACCATGTCCGAGAAAATTGACATTATACACCTTTGGAATGTGGCAAGGGCATTGCACAACCCGAAAGGCATCCGTCTATAAGCACACGTGCCAAAAGGACAAGTAAAGGGGGTTTTCTCTTGGTCTAAGGGGTCAAGGGCTACTTGATTGTAACCCAAATAGCCATCAAGAAAGCAATAATTGTGACAGCCCAAGTTTTTTAACCCGGTGCGTCAGTGATGAACCGAAAGTTAATCCGATAACGGATCCAAAATGTGGAAGCAAATAATATACCAAGGTCTTAAGAGATAGGAATCACTCCTAATACATAAATGTGACCTTTCATGAGATCACATGACCTAAAGAGAGCAAAAGCGGAAACAAAGGTTAAAAAGGACAAAATTCGTTGTCAAAGGGGCAAAATGGTCAATTCAGAATTAAAGTGAGAGACTTGACTCTAAAAAAGTCAAACAAGTTTAATACAACCTAATCTAATCATTTCAAGACATTCCAAGAGGTTTTAAGAACATTGGCTAAGAATCCCACAAATTGCCCTTTCCCGGTTGAAGTGAAAACTGACACTACTTCACTAAAACATAAATATCTCTCATTGTGTTTATAATCTGAGAATGACATAGGTACCATTGGAAATCTGACTTAAAATCCTTGAGTTTAGGCTCAAGAATCACCCCATTTGGATAAGGAACGAAGGATTTATGGCCTTTCAAATTTGGACCATCAGTGCTGAATTGAAATCTGGAAGTGCTGCTGCACAGGGGCTATTTCGGTCGACCGACTTAGAGTTTCAGTCGACCAAAACTCACAGAATGTTTTTTGATGGCTAATTTTTCCTATTTATTTGGTCTCAAAAAGGGATCGTTCGACCGAGATGGTGTTTCGGTCGACCGAAACTCCTCAGAAAGGGATCGGTCGACCGAAACTCCTCGAAATGCTGCTGAAAGCTCCTCCAAACACATGGAATTGCAATGGAACCTATAGGATTCATTCTACCCACATGCATAGATCAAAATTTGATTCATTTTAAGGATGATTGAACATATAAACATGTCAGTTACAAGAATCACATGTGGCAAACCTCCAAGATGGTTAAAAATACATTTTTGAAGAAAAGTTCAATACCAAAAGAGTATAGATACAAAAGTAAACATACTTGGCCATTGGCCTCTTTACATACATGCTTATAATGTCAAAAGTAAATATTTAAGTATCATTACGCATCAAGAAAGCTTCTAAAATACCATACATCCATGGTATGCAAAAGTAGAATATTCAAAAGTAAAGCATGCTAAACACTTGCATGTCAATATACAAAAATGTTCCAAATTGCTCATTAGCCTCTAAGGATGATAATCATCCAAGAACATAGTCTCCTTACCTGAAAAATAACCCAAACCACTAGGGTGAGTAATCAAGTTACTCGTAGGAAGAAGCATATGCGTATACCCTAAAGTTTTAATATCATTGCAAGATCAATATAGACGAATACAAGGGAGCATTCCACTTAACGTCTATGTTCAAGGTGTTCTAAGGGATCATCTTAAGCTAACTTAAATATTCCTTAGCAACACACATCACTATTAATGTACTTAACAACATCAATTCGCCAATAACAAAAATCACAAGTTACAATTAAGCATTGGATGTCAACTTGGAATTTAATGCGAAATCAATTAATGGAATACTTGGACATCACGTCTTGGACTAAACCAAGATCAAAATGGTTATTCCGGGCACTAACCCGCTGGGAAAACCACCCTAGTGCACACTATCTCAATTGGGGAGAACTCATACCTCCCGTACTAAAGCCAAACTTTAGCCATGTCATTGTAACAATGTCCCAAGAGAATCCAAAATATATCAAGTTCAAAACTTATACATAGATAATAAGGCATATCAACCACCTTACAAGCACAAGTACTTTCAAACCACACAAACCATGTCTTAGGGTTCCAAGTCTAGAATGGCATGCTAAATGACAAGTCACCATCATGATATTATGCACAATACAATACCACCAACTTATCAATTTCAATCATGCCTCAACAATAAGCTTTATACACTAAATATCAACATTTAAAGCAATAAGCTTCTATGATAATTACAATTTGTAATCCACAAGAACATAGAATTATTATCTCAACAAATATAGCAATTCAAATCAATAGAAATTGCATATAACATTAATAATTCCACAAGAGTTCTATAACATCACTATATATGAAAATACAAGAATTTAGCATACTACTAAGGTATATAATCCTTCTACACATGGTTTACACATAATATACATGCTTAGATCAATAAACCCTAAGCCAAGATGTGAGGGTTTCCTATAATATGCAAGACTATCATATTAAAAGCATGTATACAATATACGTTAAACCCCAAGGATTATAAAACACTTAAAATATAAACATACTACCACCCCTACCTCAATATAGAATTGAATCTCTATAATCCAAGCAACCAAGCTCAAAATGGAAAACAAGTTTTGGGTTAATGAAGAGGAAAGTGAGGGTAAACTTTTGTGTTCCAAAGTTTTAAGTCTAGGGTGAATGAAAGGAGGCTAAAAATGAAGTCAAAGCTATTAACCAAGCTTTTCTCCAATGGTGGCTAGGCTAGGGTTCTTGAAGAACATGTGAAATGAAAAAGATAAAATGTGAAATGGTGAGTGGAAGGGCTAGAAATCCTCCACTCACTATGTGTTCTTACACTACCTCTCACATACACACAATGCAAGACTAAATCATGATCCTACACTTGTCACAAATCCAAGGCTCCTTCCTAGGCTCAATCCTAAGCCTACACTTGTCAACCATCTAAGCCAACAAGTGCTCCAATCCTAAGCCAACAAGTGGGATAATCTCCACCCTCCAAATGTCAAGAGATCAAGCATCCAAGTCATTCCACCCCATTGCCAACAAGTGGCACCATGAGAATGTGACACTTGTCACATTTCCCAAAAATTGCAAAAAGCTCCTTTTTAAAAATATCTTCCAAAATAAATTACAAAATGGTCCCCAAGATGAAAAATAATTACTTTATGTAATTACACAAAAACCCCAAAAATAAAGAATAATTACTATAAAGTATGTATCCATGCCCTTTATGAAAAAGTAAGCAACTAGAATGTTTTTTCGACAAAAGTAAAAATACAAATGTCATGGAAATCAAATATAATGAATGCATGCAAAACCGGAATCAAATCCGAGCACAAGAAGTGAGGTTATGCAAGGAAAAATGAATAACGGGAAAAAGACGAAAAAGGGAAAAGACAAAATAAGAAAAAAACAGAAAAAAGAAAATCGTCGAAAAAGGAAAAGGAGGAAAAAGACCGGGTCATTACAACCTACCCTCCTTAAAAGGATTTTGTCCCCAAATCAAGTCATACCTGAAAGAGAAAACAAATGGGGATACCGAGAGTGAACCTCCTACTCAAGCTCCCAGGTAGCCTCCTCAACACCGTGATGTCTCCATAAGACCTTAACCAATGGAATAGTCTTGGTCCGCAAAACTTGCTCTCGTGAATCAAGAATCTGGACTGGACCCTCCTCGTAGGTCACATCCTCATCAACAACAACATCTGTCTACCATAAAATATACGATGGATCCGGCTCGTACTTCTTCAGCATAGATATGTGAAAGATGTCGTGAACCCTATCTAGGTCTGGCGGCAACGCCAAACGATAAGCAATTTCACCGACGCACTCCAAAATCTGAAATGGTCCAATGAACCTAGGAGACAACTTGCCCGTCTGCCAAAATCTTAAGAAAAGCGTGGTCCTCTACCTCAAAAGATAAGGATCTCCTCCTCTTATCAGCATAACTCTTCTACCTGCTTGAGCTGTAGCCAATCACTGCCAAATTAACTTAATTTTCTCTGTAGTCTCGAAGACAATATCGGGACCCAAGGCAACTGTATCACCTACCTCGGTCCAACAAACTGGAGATCTGCAAGGTCTTCCATACAATACCTCAAAAGGTACCATACCGATACTGGTCTGGTAACTATTGTTGTAGGTAAACTCAACCAAGTAGTCTTCCCAACTACCCCCAAAATCCAAAATGCAAGCCCGTAGCATAACTTCCAATATCTGAATGGTATGCTCCGACTAACCATCAGTCTGAGGATGGAATGCTGTGCTGAAATAAAGCCCCGTGTCAAGAGCCTCCTGAAAACTCTGCCAAAAGTGAGACGTGAACCTTGGATCCCTATCCGAAATAATGGATACAAGTGTTGGGAAACGTGCAAGTTTTAAAAACTTTTTGAGGGATTTTGATTCATAGATCTTTATTCATCACATAGAGACAAGTTTTATGGAAAAATAAAATATGATGTATCATTTAAGTAGCTGATTAAATACTTACATCAAAGGTCTGAGTAAACCTTTAAATCTTTCCTCTAAAGTGAATGTTCTCACTTATTGTAGATCCCTTAGTAAGATGCCTTCTCCTTGGATCTCCATCTTCTTGGTAATAGTTTTGCCTTTAGGAATCACTCATAAGCCTCCATGAATGACCTTGGAAAACTAGGCTTGTGGGAGCCTCTATTAGATGAGAACATAAACCCTAATTTTCTAGAGAGAGAAAATATATTCCTTTTTCCTTTTACTAAAAATCACCCCCAAAAATATACATAGACCATGTATATTTATAGGCAATATAAAGATAAAGAAAAGAAAATAACAAATCCTTCTCAATCTCTAATTCACATGTCTCAAATCTAATATGATTCCAATATCAAGTTGGGCTATGAGTGAGAATCCATTAGGCCTATTATTTTATTGGCTACAATGAATTAATAATTGGCCTGGTCTATGGACCCAATTCAATTAATTCATAAATTAATTTCTACTCCACTAAAAGAAATTAATTGAACTCCAATTAAATAACAAATAACCTCTAAGTCAATATTGCACTTTGACCCCTCTATGTATAATTAGTTATCGGATAAATAAAGCCATCAATCCGACTACTTAATTAATATATTTATTTTGGTACCTTTGATTATTTCTGGCTCGATCACAATAAAACATTTGTTTGACAAAAATAATAATTTAAATAAATAAATATATAATAAATCATTTTGTCTAAAAACATACGAAGGCCTTCGAATTTACTTTATGATCAACCATAATCAATACAAAATAAATACAAGTAGCAATGATGCAAATATTAAAAATATAACTCTCTAACTATTAATTACATAACTACCCAAAGTGTCGGTCTAAGGATTCCGAAGAATCCGCCGAACAAATCAAAGTAATTATTAATTAATAAAAGAGTTTATATTTTTCTCATGCTTAAGAGTGAAATGCCATGACGGTGATAGGGAGCAATTGCATGCGACAGCTCTCACAATATATCTCAACCTAACGCAGATCCAGTTCAAGTCTTAATTAATTATGATTCCATCCATAATTACCGACTATGAACAATTTATGATTACTATTTATATTCATGTATTGATCGCCATCACATACATATATAAATATCTCTTGTAATCAAAAGGATACTATCAATTCTATAATGAATCGAAACATAATACATTGAATTCACCAGTTGCATAAAACATAAATATTTCAGGACCGTCAGGAACATATGTCACTTTAATCCAAACAGGAATTTGCTATGCCAGGGCATATAAATCCCAACAGCTCCCACTTGCCCTCATAGCCAATTCAAATTACACCTAGCTCCAATGTTATCCAGATGATGATCAAAATTATTGATCAATGACACCTTTGATAATAGATCAACAAAGTTGTGTTCCAATGCAATGTTTTAGCTATAAGTACATTTTCTTGCCGGACAATATCATGTAGAACATAATACTTCCTCTCAGTGTATCTTGTTCCTCTATAGAACCTTGGGTCATTGGTTTGGACTACTTCTACACTATTGTCGCAACATAGCTTAATAGGCAGGCTAGTATACTCCACAACCTCTAAATCAGTGAGATCAAACCAATAGGCTTCCTTTGCCGCCTTTAAGGCTGCAATGTATTCCACCTGCAGGTTTGAGTCAGCAGTTGAAATCTGCTTAACAATCTACCAACTGATTTCCCTTCCATTAAGTAAACATACACTAAGTCATGAACCTCATTGTATCTACTTCTGATTGAAAATCAAAACTAGCATACCTGACTAGGACCATATCATCACATCCATAAATGAGTATGATATCCTTGGTCCTCCTTAGGTACTTAATGATATTTTTCACAATAGACCAGTTATCAAGTCCAGGATTGGATTGATATCTTCTGACTATCCCTACTATATAGCGAATGTCCTATTTGGTATAGACCATGGCATATATGAGACTTCCATATGCCAAAGCATATAGTTCCAGTCTCATTTGCTCAATCTCCTCTGCTAGTCTTGGAAAACTACTTACTAGAGAGAGCAATCCATATCAATAAAGTAAGAACTCATTCTTTGAGTTATGCATACCAAACCTGGTCAAAACTTTATCAATGTAGGACTATTAAGATAAGCCAATTTTTCTTTTAACCTGATTTTGCAAAAGCTTGATCCTACGAATATAGCTTACATCTTGAAAATCCTTCATTTAAAAGTAATTGAACAACTAACTCTTTATTGATGACAAAACTTCCACATCATTTTAAATGAGTAGGATGTTATCAATATATATATAGAATCAGAAAAATAATGACATTCCCTTGTACACTCATGATTTATTCACTAAGAAATCTTCTGGTATCCTTTTATAGCATAACTTGCCTTCTATAGGTATCACCCTACTAGAAAGTTCTACAAGATCCCAGAATTTATTAGAATACATAGATTCCAACTCTGATTTTATAGTAACTCGCCAAAATGATCTGTATCCATATCGGTTCACGCTTCCGTGTAGCTTACTGGGTCTAACTCATGTTTAACAGGGATATCCATAACGGTCTCACCTAAAAACATGATTCTGTCGGATTGGATGATAATCCTCCCACTACATTAATGTATCGATTAAGGAATCTATGTACTAGATGATGCTGACGCATCAATAGGGAATTCATATATTATTCTCAATCTCTATAATAAGTGTGTTCACATGTGGTACATCTGGTACTCATACCATATTCTCTAACATTATAATACTAGGTATGTGATTCATAATATGATTCTCCTATAGATAAACAGTGAGTGTAAATAATCAACTTTTATCTTTGAGATCATAAAATAATCCATCCTAGTGACTTTAGAGTAGCTATCAAATCTAACATGCCTATGATCTGCTTCCAACTTACTTGTCCATATCAAGCTCACATGTGCAAAACTGCCCCATATGTGCATGTGATTCAAACTAATATTTAGTCAAAAACATAGCTCAAATGGTATCCTTAAGACAGACTAAGATGGAATGCAGTTCATAATGCGCATCGATATCATTAACGCTAAACTCTTAAATGAAAGAGATAATGTAGCATAACTGTTCATAGATCTAACCATGTTAAGCAAAAATTCTGTTATTCCTATTTGACACCTCAAACCATTGAGCATCAATTGCGGAAAACTGGTACACAATACCCTCATTGACTATATAGTCTTTGCACTATCCCAAGAAATACTCATATCTACGATCAGATCGAAGTGTTTTGATAAGTTTACCTAATCTGTGCTCCACGTCAGTCTTGACACTTTCGGAATATACCAAAAATTTAAGACTTGTGTCGCATCAGATAAATTTATCCAAAACGTGAGTAATCTTGCTTAGATGTTTATAAGACCACACGTGTCTGTGTGTACCGACTCCAATTGTCCTTTATGTCTATTTCATCTGGCTGATTAAGCCCTTAGAGTTATCTATCCTTCAAAACAGGATTCAGAAGTTTGGTTTAGGCTCCTCTGCCTCACTAGGTAATAAACCTTCTTTAACCAATCTTTGAATCTCATTTTGATTGATTACAACCCAAAAATAGACACCAAACAATACAATGAGTCAGGAATAACAAATTTTCTCTTAACACTCAATCTAGAAGATGCAACATTAGTTTCTACATCCTGCAAATCTTAAGAGTTTGTGATTATAGTATATTAACCATCTTTTAATGCACTAGAAGCAATCGCATATCTATTCAATTTTATAAAACCAGTTTTACAAAATAACAATACAGTTTTTATAAACCACAAGTGAAACAAAAATTAGATTGCGTCTAACTTCTGTGCATAAAGATAGTTCTCTAATACTAATATACTCATACTCTCTAATTTCAGATGTAATACTCCCACTGACTTAACTACAACCTTGGCATCAGATCAAAAGATAAATATATATCCATATCATCAAGGCTTCTGGATTCCTGAAATCCTTACAATGAATTGCAAACATGTTTAGTGGCTCCAGAATCTATTCATCAGGAATTAATAGACGCAACCACATAACATGGCTCAATGATTAAATATATATTTTCTTATGCCACGTCATTGCTTAGACAGTTCGTCCTTTAGTGTTTTAGTTAGCGACAAAAGAAACAGTTTTCTTCGCCCTCAACATACACTGCCTTATTCCCTTTAACCTTTTTGAATACCCATGTTTTGTGCTAACCTAGTCCTATTATCATCCTTCTTCTTTACTTTGCCCTTCCACTTGGGCCTAGAAGAAGATGATATAGACTAGGTTAGATTAATAGGAACGCCTATACTTTTGATTATCCCTTCATCTGTTACCAATTCTATAAGAATATCAACGAGTGTGAACTCAAACTGATTCCTTATTTAGTTCACTCTAAAAGAGTCGAACAGGTTTGGTAACAAGGCAATAATCATGTACAGGAACTGTAGGCAGCGAGGCTTGATGTGCCCCGGCTGCTGACAATGGTAACAAACCACTCTATCCTGATGATACAGGAACTGTGGGTGTAGAACGATTCTGCTGCGATGCCCCCTATGAGTGAGTATTGTTCCCTGCCCTGTCCTTCTCCCACTGACTCCTGGAAGATAATGGATTATCTCTGCTAGGCTACTTGTGTGAACCCCTAATCTGTAACTGATCCCGTTCCTCTGCTTCAGCTAGCATAGCCCTCTAGACCACTTCTTCGTAAGTCCTCAAATCAAGAATTGAGACCCATGGCCTAATGTCAAGATGTAGCCCATCCTGAAATTTCATTGCCCTGGCCTCATCTGTCGATACCATATCCTCGGCATAACGTGAGAGAGAAGTAAATCGTGTCTCATACTCAATGACACTCATAGTGCCCTGATAGAGACCTGTAAACTATGTTCTCATCTCCCGCCTCATAGCCCTAGGAAAGAAGTGCTTGAAGAATAAATCTCTAAACTCGTTCCAAGTCATCAACTCAACGTTGTGGACATTGGTCATAGACCTCCACCAAATATATGCATCCCCCATGAACATAGAAGTAGTCAAAGAAATCCTCAACCTGTCCGTGGGTACCACCATACTGTCTAACTCGTGAACCATAAGGTCTAACCAAGCTTCTAAGACTAGCGGATCTAAACTCCCCGCAAATGGATTAATCTTGACCCTCTATAGTCGCATAAAGTACTCTAGTACCTCATTGACTATCGGTGCTGGTACAGGAAACTGTATCCTTGCCACCTGCCTACGTATCAACTCCTATAAGGATTCAGTGATCCCCTGATTGATTCCCTAAGCAACCCGCTCTTCATAAGTCGGTGCCCGTGGCGGATTAGCATTCACGCCACGAACTGGAATCCTGAGCCTCCCCGGACCCCTCGTGAACTCGGTGTCGGCCACCTGCTCCTCAGTGCCCTGACGTGAAGACTCTCCACGTGTGACAACCATGGTGCTAAACTTGCAAAAGAAGGGAGGTCAATAATAACACAAGTTATTATGACCGAGTGCAACTCACACTATGAATGCACGAAACATAAGGCAAGGCAAGGTATGCAACATACTGCCATGCAAAGCAATCAAAGAAAGCTGTGTGACAATTAAGCACTTAAGCAAATAAGTGTACATGTCAAATGGTGGTGGTTTTTCGTCGTCGCTACACCACAAGCTTAGAAAGTGTGCATTAAGGTGAGGGCCAAGTTTTACATTTATAAAAGCCACTACTACCTTCACTAAAAATATAGTTAGGGCGAGTAGGGATCATCCTAAGGGATTAGAGTCGAATTTGTTTATGGAATCACTATTAGGGTTAGTAGGTCGAGTGATCAAACAAATAGTTGGTTGGTTGATTAAACTAGAGAGCAAATTGAACTAAATAATTGAATGCAATAAAGAGTAAGTAAGAGAGAGAGATCTTAGGGTTTAGAGGTCACCACCAAGTAATACTTTTCTACACACTTAACAAGTGACTAATGAGGGAAATGTGTGTTGCAATATTGATGTGTGTGTGTGTGTGTGTTTGGTTGATTCAATTACTAAGGGTGACCAATTAAGTATATATTGTCTAAGCAATATGTGAAAAGCACAGTATATCTAACAATTAAGTATATATTGTCTAAATAGCATGTGAAAAGCACATATATCTAGTAAGTCATTAATCCTTTCATTAAGCTCACAAGTCAAATACACCACAAGGTTAGAGACATATGCTACTTGCATTCAAAAGTATGGAACATCAAACAACAAGCATGGATTCTCCTCCCATCTAACAACTATGCTACCACTACACTACAATTAAGCTAATGACATGAAATTAAACTAATTAAGCTAAGGGAGGGGCACAATCCATCAAGAAATAAGCATGAACCATCAAGAAAATTATAAGAGCATTCCATTAAGCACTATGTTTTGACAATCTCTAGATCTATGGCATTAATACACATAGACATGTATCAATAACACAAGAAATAGAGACAAACACATGAACATCTATTCTAGCATACATAGACATATGGATAGAATGAAATGATCAATTGAAAACATTAAACCACATAAATCATTGAATAAACAAGATCTATATATATAAAAGTGCCAAAACATGTATTA
The DNA here is from genome assembly GCF_030987335.1 of Cornus florida. Classification (NCBI taxonomy): domain Eukaryota; kingdom Viridiplantae; phylum Streptophyta; class Magnoliopsida; order Cornales; family Cornaceae; genus Cornus; species Cornus florida. The sequence goes on along the minus strand of NW_026775574.1, from coordinate 49,132,692 downwards.
CAACACTAATCCCTCAATAATACACAAAATTAAGATGTAGAAAGCATGCTTGGGGCTAACTTTAGCCCCAAGCGGATATCTAGCCACCCATGGTAATGCTTCTCCAACCCTCAAGGGCAAACTCCATCGAAGAAATCTACTCCTTGGTTGATGAAGAGCTCCCAAGATTGTGTCTCTAGCCTCCTCCTTCTTTTTTCCTCCCTAAGAATAGCTGCTAGATTGATTCTTGGTATCCTCTAGTATCTCCTCTCAAAAAGTGTATCATATTCTATATATAGGTAGGTCAAGTGACACACAAAATGAGCTGGGGTCGTGCACAAAATATTCCCCAATGATTGGATAAGGACAGCTTTCAATGAGCTGGAAATTTAACTTTTTCGCACTGGAGGAAGTTCGATCGATCGAACCTTGGACTTGGATCGATCGAACATGGCTGAGATCTATCGAACTGAAGTTGGATCGATCCTCAATGGTGGCGCTTTTTGGATAAAAACAAAACTGAGATATTTCAAAGATATTTTTGGGAAAAGGACAAAAGTGGTTGGTAGGGTGGTACACCTAGATAAGATCAATCATTTGGATAAGGACAAGGTAGTTCAATCGATTGAAGAATGCTGTTGGATCGATCAAACTTTTGAGATCTCTGAAGATGTCATCATGGCTCTGATCCATCTTGAAGTGCTGAGATCGATCATGTTGGATCAATCGAACCTTGATCTGAGATCGATCGAAGATGTTGATTTCCACCTTTTTCTGCCTTTTGCTTCCACTTGGCTCCTTTCTTTGATTCATCCCAGAATTTTTTCATTTCTGCTCTTATTTGGCTGAGTTAGCTTATTTTCGGGATAAGAACCTGAAAATGAAAATAATACGAAATTAATCTAAAATAGTAAAGTAAGATAGATAAAGGTACTAGAATGCCTAAGCTTAAGGGGTTTAAATACACACTTTTCAGTGCTCACCATCAAACAAATATGCTCTTAACCACATAGGCACATAAGCATAAAGACATGTCATACTACCAAACGTGAAATCAAGAAACACATAAACATGTTATAAAGCCAAAAAATGTTATCAAAACCATGTGAACATATCAAAGTAAATCAAAAAAAGCATGATATGCACCCAAAATCCATTGTCCTAAGGTGTTCAAACCTAGGAGCTCTAATACCACTTGTAACGGCCCAAGTTTTTCAACCCGGTATGTCAGTGATGAACCGAAAGTTAATCCGATAACGGATCCGAAATGCGGAAGCATATGATAAACCAATGTCTTAAGAGATAGGAATCACTCCTAAGACACAAATGTGACCTTTCATGAGATCACGGGACCTAAAGAGAGCAAAAGCGGAAACAAAGGACAAAATTCGTTATCAAAGAGGCAAAATGGTCAATTCACAATTAAAGTGAAAGACTTGACTCTAAAAAGTCAAAAAAGGTTAATACAACGTAATCTAATCATTTCAAGACATTCAAAGAGGTTTTAAGAACATTGGCTAAGAATCCCACAAATTGCCCTTTCCCGGTTGAAGTGAAAACTGACACTACTTCACCAAAACATGAATATCTCTCACTGTGTTTGGAATCTAAGAATGAATAGGTACCATTGGAAAGCTGGCTCAAAATCATTGAGTTTAGGCTCAAGAATCACCCCATTTGGACAAGGAACGAAGGAGTTATGGCCTTTCAAAGTTGGACCATTAGTGCTAAACTGAAATCTGGAAGTGCTGGTCACTGTAATAATATCCCAAGAGAATCCAAAATATATCAAGTTCAAAACTCATACATAGATAATAAGGCATATCAACCACCTTACAAGCACAAGTACTTTAAAACCACACAAACCATGTCTTAGGGTTCCAAGTCTAGAATGACATGCTAAATGACAAGTCATCATCATGATATTATGCATAATACAAGACCACTAACTTATCAATTTCAATCATTCCTCAACAATAAGATTTATACACTAAATATCAACATTTAAAGCAATAAGCTTCTATGATAATTACAATTTGTAATCCACAAGAACGTAGAATTATTATCTTAACAAATATAGTAATTCAAATCAATAGAAATTGCATATAACATTTATAATTCCACAAGAGTTCTATATCATCACTACATGTGAAAATACTAGAATTTAGCATACTACTAAGGTATATAATCCTTCTACACATGGTTTACACATAACATACATGCTTAAATCAATAAACCCTAAGTCAAGATATGAGGGTTTCCTATAATATGCAAGACTATCATATTAAAAGCATGTATACAATATATATTAAACCCTAAGGATTATAAAACACTTAAAATATAAACATACTACCACCCCTACCTCAATAGAGAATTGAATCTCTATAATCCAATAAACCAAGCTCAAAATGGAAAACAAGTTTAGGGTTAAAAGTGAGGGGAAACTTTTGTGTTCCAAAGTTTTAAGTCTATGGTGAATGGAAGGAGGCCAAAAATGAAGTCAAAGCTATTAACCAAGCTTTTCTCCAATGGTGGCTAGGCTAGGGTTCTTAAAGAACATGTGAAATGAAAAAGATAAAGTGTGAAATGGTTAGTGGAAGGGCTAGAAATCCTCTACTCACTATGTGTTCTTACACTACCTCTCACACACACACAATGCAAGACTAAATCATGATCCAACACTTGTCACAAATCCAAGGCTCCTTCCTAGGCTCAATCCTAAGCCTACACTTGTCAACCATCTAAGCCAACAAGTGCTCCAATCCTAGGCCAACAAGTAGGTGAATCTCCACCCTCCAAATGTCAAGAGATCAAGTATCTAAGTCACTCCACCCCATTGCCAACAAGTGGCACCATGAGAATATGACACTTGTCACATTTCCCAAAAATTACAAAAAGGTCCTTTTTAAAAATATCTTCCAAAATAAATTACAAAATGGTCCCCAAGATGAAAAATAATTACTTTATGTAATTACACAAAAACCCCAAAAATAAAGAATAATTACAACAAAGTATGCATCCATGCCCTTTATGAAAAAGTAAGCAACTAGAATGTTTTTTCTACAAAAGTAAAAATAAAACTGTCATGGAAATCAAATGTCCTGAATGCATGCAAAACCAGAATCAAATCCGAGCATAAGAAGTGAGGTTATGCAAGGAAAAATGAATAACGGGAAAAAGACAAAAAAGGGAAAAGACAAAATAAGAAAAAGACGGAAAAAAGAAAATCGCCGAAAAAGGAAAAGGAGGAAAAAGACCGGGTCATTACAATAATATTGTTGCCCGGCCAATCTATCCAGAATTTGATCAATGAATGGCAAAAAGGAAGTGATCTTTTCTAGTGGTGGCATTTAATTTGCAGTAATCAATGCATACACGCCACAAATTGGCAGTTCGCTTGGAGATTTCCTGACCTTTTGCCTTTTTAACCACCGTAATCCCCTATTTTTTGGGAACTACCTGAGTTGGAGTCACCCATTTGCTATCAGAGATTGGGTAAATGATTCCAGCATCTAAAAGTTTGACAACTTCTTTCTTAACTACCTCCTTCATGTTTGGATTAAGTCTTCTTTGAGCATCCCTAAAAGGTTTTGCATCCTCTTCCACAAGTATGCAATGCATGCAAATAGAAGGATCAATTCATTTTAGATCCGCCACACTCCATCCTATGGCTTCCTTATTTTCTTTAAGCACATTTAAAAGAGCATCTTCTTGATCTTTTTCAAGATTAGAGGAAATGATGACCGGAAGAGTCTCTTTCGGGCCTATAAAGGCATACTTAAGATTGGAAGGTAGAGTTTTAATCTCAAGAATTGGTGGAGAGACTAAAGATGGGACCGGTGGAGTGCTAGAAAGTGGAGGGAGAGGTTCTATTGGCGTTTTCCAAGATGAAAACTCCAAGCTTGTAACTGATTCCATGAGATTGCTTACTTCATTCATCAATTTTTCATCATCAAACCCATAATTACCATACATTTCAGGAAAACAAGATACAAGAGGATCCTCGGATAGAAGAGATGAGAGATTTTCCTCGGTTGATTGTTTCATTACCATGGTGGGAATAGATTCCTCAACAACCTCATCCAATACATCTATAAGACAACACTCGTTTTCATCTATGGGATGTCGACTTGCATTGAAAACATTAAGCTTAACCATCATATTTCCAAAAGAAAGGTCCATAACCCTGGATCTACAATTAATGGTTGCATTTGCGGTAGCAAGAAATGGCCTTCCCAAGATGATCGGGATGAGGTTAGTAGGATTGGCAACCGGTTCAGTATCAAGAACTACAAAATCAACTGGGAAGTAAAACTTATCAACTTTGATGAGTATATCCACAACCATGCCCCTAGGTGTTTTGACGGATCTATTAGCCAATTAAAGCACCACCGAGGTTGGCTTCAACTCATTCAAGCCTAGTTGGACATACACGGAGTAAGGAATCAAATTAACACTCGCTCCTAAGTCAAAAAGAGCTCTACGAACTTCATGGTTTCCAATCACACATGAAATAGTCGGAGTACCGAGATCTTTGAACTTAGGTAGAGTGTTATGCTGAATGATGGAACTCACTTGCTCCATAAGAAACACTTTTTTAGGGCCTTGTCCCTTGCTTTTCCTCTTTTGTGTACAAAGATCTTTCAAGAATTTTGCATAAGGCGGAATTTACCTAATTGCATCCAAGAGAGGAAGATTTATGTTAACTTGCTTAAAGACCTCCATCATGTCATGGATTTTTCCTTCTTGCCTCGTAAAAGGCAAAATTCATTTTAAAGCATAAGGGAATGGAGCTTTTGGCTCATAAGATCTTGTAACTTAAGGAGATAATGAAGAGGGTTGTGAGTTCTTGATGGTGACATTCTCATCCAAGGAAGTAAGAGCAGGACTGGAAACGGGACGAGTGTCAACTTTTGGTTGCACTGGTTCACTATCTTCTCTCGGTTGTTTAACCGTATTGTCAACTTGTCTACCATTTCTCAAAGTGGTAATTGCTTGCACTTGCTCTTGGGAAAGGCACCTCAAGGTATTGCTTCCACACAATATTGGGCTTTTGGATTCTTGATAAGCGCCGAATATTGTATATTCAAGCGCCCTAAATTACATTAACAAAGTCCAGTTATTAATTATTTTATGTAGATTAACTCCATTTGCATGTTTTTATGCATTTTCAGGTTGAAGTGCAAAAAGGAAGCAAAAATGAGGCCTTGTGGAATTTTGAACAAAAAGGATGCCATTTCTGAATTTCTGGCAGCAGTGATCCTGACTTTTGTTGCCATTTTCGACCTAGCAAACTCAATAACTAGACTTCCATCATAACATGAAAGATTTAGATCTCTGAATCAGCTTTCCAAATCTTCAAGTGGTTCATCATTCAGAGTTCGGAGCAGAGAGTTATGATCTTCATAACAGAGGTGCGCAGAACTGCCTGGCAGCACTGATGTACTGCCTTTCTCCCCATTTTCGACCAACCAGACTTGAGAATTGGGTCTTCATCAAAACATGAAGTTTTTAAAGAACTGAATCAGCTCTCCAAATCTTCAAACAGATCATCATTCGGAGTTCGGGGCACAAAGTTATAGCAGTTTTCCCAAAATAGGTCAGCGCTGAGCAAGAGGAGCATGTTGCACATTGCACTAAGTTAGAGTGCTCGAGATCACCAAGCGAGTGCTCAAAAATCAGGCAGAATGCCCTTCGGAAATGGCTCATTTCAGCCCACTTGCACATTGGTTTCCTCAATGCCATCTTCCTTCTTTATGAAGTGGTTGGAGGTGTTCCTTGGAGGAGAGAGGGTGTTGTTGGAGCATAAAAAGCTACCCAAGGGCCACACATTAAGGATCTTTGATTTTTAGCAAGATAGAGGAGAGAGAAAAGAGCAAGAAGAAGAGGGTTCTTGGAGCAAAAGGAAGGGAGCTCGAAAATGGAGGAAAAGGGCAAGCTTCTTCCTTCTCCTAGCTCACTCATGGGTAACTAAACCTCATCTAGGGAGGTGATGAAGCCTCCCCTTTTGTTCATGTTCTAGATTAGGTTCTATTTTGGGGATTATAATGTATAAACTTTGGTCTTTTCATAGTTTAAGAGCTTATTACTTCTTGTAATGAACATTCATGTTTAAATGATTGATGTGAGTTATTTAGCTTGTCTTGATGATTCTTACATTAGTCTTATTGCTTTTATTTTCATAGTGACAATGAAGATATTAACTATGAATGGTTTTCAAGGCATGTTAATTTTGAAACTTGATATTCCATTGCTTAGGTACCTCCTTTGATGGACTATGCTTGATTCTTACTTTCATGTGCTTCATCATTTGATTGAATGCTTGATGGTCTTTTGCTTAAGTTAATGTATTTGATACTACACCCTAGTCTAGGTAGTCCAAATGTGTTGTCTTTTGATAGACCATTCTTGTTTTAATCTCATGAACTTTTTATTGGTTATGAAGCAACTATGTGTTGCTACATAATTCTTGATCATTGCTTATATAGTGTTTATCCCCAATTTAGTCTTGATTTAGCATGTATTTAGGGCGTAGGTGGATTCACTTCTCTAGTTTCCCCTTTTATTATCTCTAACTCTCATTTACTAGCACTACTATTTTATGCATTCTAAGTTCTAAGTTTAAGTGACAAACAACCAAAACCCTCTATAAACCCATTATCATTCTAAGAACAATTCTAGACACTTAGGTTGCCATAGACTAGCGCAGCCCCAGTGGTTCGACTTACCCGACCAATAGCCCTATTTTACAATGATTCGTGATATTACGAAGGTTGATGTTTAGTTGATCAACCGATCAATTTTTGGCGCCGTTGCCGGGGACTGCAAACGGTTTAGCGACCAAAGTTCTAGGGTTAAACTTAGTGTGATTGTTAATATTGTGTTTTGTGCATATTTCTCGTGTGGTTTAACCATTTTTATGTTGTAAGATTCTAGGGACTTAACTCTCGCCGTGGGAACGCTAGCAAAGTGTAAGTCTAGAGGACCCTAGGTAAGCTTCTTGACCCTTTTAGTTTCGCATGGTTATATTTTGTGCATGTGTTAAGCTTAGAAGTAGTTAATTTATTTGCAAGCCCTTGTTGAGGCTATATTATTGTTTTAATTTTGTGTTCAAGCATCGGTCCTTGTCGTGGCCATTTATTTTCTGTCTTGATAATTGAGGAGAAAGGGAACATCGTATGTGGAGTTGATGATAAAGATTTGTTGTGATGCTGTTGTTGTGAATTGTTGATGTTTGGCCGTAGGTCACTCTCTCTTCCCACACTTGACTTGCCTATTGATATAAATTCACTTGAAAGAACTCTTAGACGGAACCTTAGGGAACCCACTCTTACAAGGGACCTTGAAACTGAATTCAATATAATGGGGGATAACGTAGGAAATCCGGGGAATGAACGCGTTGAAATTCCTAATGTAGAACCAATGACTCTTAGAGATCATTTCATTCCTACCACCTATGCTTCTCCTTCTTGTATAGTGATGCCAAACATCGATGCAGCTCAATATGAGATCAAGTCTAGTACCATTCAAATGCTTCCATCATTTCATGGCTTTGATAATGAAGATCCATATAAGCATCTTGATGAGTTCCTTGAAATCTGTTCGACCATCCGGTTGAGAGGTTTTCCGGACAATGCACTTCATCTCCATCTTTTCCCATTCTCCCTAAAGGATAGGGCAAAATATTGGTTGAACTCCCTCGCTCCCAACTCTATTACTTCTTGGGCTCAATTGCAACAAGAATTTCTTAAGAAGTACTATCCGGTGAGTAAAACCAACCAAATGAGGCGTTCCATTCTAAGTTTTTCTCAAGTTGATGGAGAACAACTCCACGAGACTTGGGAAAGGCTACAAGATCTTCTTCAAAAATGTCCTCATCATTTGATCCCAAAATGGCAATTAGTGCAAGCTTTCTATGCTGGCTTGACCGAAACCCATAGATTCATGGTTGATTCTTCTTGTGGTGGGATGTTCATGTCCAAGAATGCGGATGAGGCTTGGACCTTACTTGAGCATTTGAGTAAAAATTCACTTCAACACAATTCTCGTAGGGCTCCGACCGCAACCACTCCAAACAACACCAACCCTTGTCAACCAAAGTCAATACGGGAGGAATCATCTCAAGTGGATGCCATCGCTCATAAATTCTACCAATTGATGGCACCACATCTTCCTCCTTCATTGTCTCAAAATTCGGTAAGTTCAGTTTGTGCTTCCTGTACTAGTCCATTCCATCTCTCGGAAGATTGCCCCACACCGGAGCAATTTCCTAGTCCCAACCAAGAGCAAGCTAATGCCATGTTCTCGCGGCCCGGGAACAATCCATATTCCAACACCTACAATCCGGGTTGGCGAGATCATCCAAATTTCTCGTGGCGGCAACAAGCCCCACAGAATTCCCAATTCCAAAACCAAGGGCGGCAAAATCAGCCCTCTTCTCAATATCAAGGTAGACATTTCCAAGCCTCTTCAAGCTACCGTCCTCCTTACAATCCAAATGTCTCCAATCAACCTCCTGTGTGTCCAACTGACGAGATAGTAGCTGCAAACAAGCAAATGATGGAATCATTAAATAAGCAAATAATGGATGCCAACAAGTAACTCTTGACATCCTTGCAGCCTACTCTCCAAATGGTTCACTCTCATACTCAATCCATAGCTAATCTCGAAAATCAAGTGGGCCAAATAGCTAACTCAGTGAATCAATTGCTTCAAAAGGACAAGGGCAAGCTTCCCTCTCAACCTTTTGAAAATCCTAGAGGAATGCATGTGATTGACGAAACCCCTCCTCCGAGTGGGCCGACTCATGAACAAGTTCAAGCTATCACCACCCTTCGGAGTGGTAGAGTGGTTGACAACAAGGTCGATGGAGACAAAAGTGAGGAAGTTTCTCCGTTGAAAAATCCAAATTCAAGCTCTTCTAATCCAAATTCTTGTCCCAATACCATTCACGGAAATCCCACACATGTCTCCCCAAATGTGGAAACTACTTATGAGCCAAAAGCTCCGTTTCCTCAACGTCTTCAAGAGTCGACACATTTTGGGAACAAGAATTGTAAAATTCAAGACATGTGGGGAGTTTTCAAGCAAGTGAAGATTAACTTGCCCCTGTTGGATGCTATCAAGCAAATCCCTCCCTATGCAAAATTTCTCAAAGAGTTGTGCACTCAAAAGCGCACTTCTAAAAATCATTTGCCAAAAAAAGTGAGGTTGACTGAAAATGTTAGTGCTATCATTCAGCACAGCACTCCCCCGAAGTATAAGGATCCGGGTGCCCCCACAATCTCGTGCGTCATTGGTGACAGAAAAATCGAGAGGGCCCTCCTTGACTTAGGAGCTAGTGTGAATTTAATTCCATACTCGGTCTACCTACAACTTGGTTTGGGAGATCTTAAGCCGACTTCCGTGGTTTTGCAACTTGCCGATAGATCAGTCAAGCATCCACGAGGTATTCTTGAGGACGTTATCATCAAAGTAGACAAATTCTACTTCCCGGTAGATTTTGTGGTTCTTGATACGGAACCAGTCCATGACCCAAAAAAGCACATTCCCGTGATCCTTGGTAGGCCATTTTTAGCCACGGCTAATGCATCAATTAATTGCCAAACCGGGGTGATGGACATTGCTTTTGGAAACATGCAAGTCAAACTCCACATCTTTCATGCAACTCAACATCCCTCCAATGAGGATGATTGTTTTCTTGTGGATGTCATTGATGAAGTGGTCGAAGAATCTCTCCCCTTCATCCTAAGCAAAGATCCCCTTGAAACTTGCATGTCCCATTTTGACTTCTCAAACTTTGATGTTGATCAAGCCATTCAAGAAGTCAATTCCTTGCTTGATATTAATGCTATCATGAATGTACCTCCTTGGAAAATTCCAAAAGAACCACTTCCCCAACTTTCCACCACTCCTCCGGTCCCATCATTGTTATCTCCACCACAACTTGAGCTTAAGCCACTCCCGGCCCATCTCAAGTATGTGTTCCTTGGTCCAAAGCAAACCCTTCCGGTCATTATTGCCTCGGACCTTCAAAAAGACCAAGAGACCAACCTTTTAGCGGTGCTCCAAGAGCATAAAGAAGCTATTGGTTGGACAGTGGCGGATTTGAAAGGAATTGACCCCTCCATTTGTATGCACCGCATTCATATGGAGGATGACGCAAAGCCTACTAGAGAGGTCCAGCGCCGGTTAAATCCAAACATGAAGGAAGTGGTCATGAAAGAGGTGATCAAATTGCTAAATGCGGGAATCATCTATCCTATCTCTGATAGCAAGTGGGTGAGCCCCACACAAGTTGTCCCCAAGAAATCCGGGCTCACCGTTGTTGAAAATTCAGCGGGCGAGCTCGTGCCACAACGAACCACCACCAGGTGGCGTGTGTGCATCGACTATCGTAAACTCAACTCATCAACTAGGAAGGATCATTTCCCACTCCCATTTATTGATCAAATCCTAGAAAGGTTAGCCGGCCAAAGCTTCTATTGTTTTCTTGATGGTTATTCCGGCTATAACCAAGTGGCCATCGCCCCCCAAGATCAACAGAAAACAACATTCACATGTCCCTTTGGTACTTTTGCCTATCGACGCATGCCTTTTGGTCTATGCAATGCACCGGCAACGTTCCAAAGGTGCATGATGTCCATATTCTCCGATATGGTTGAAAGGTTCTTGGAAGTTTTCATGGATGATTTTTCCGTATTTGGCTCCTCCTTTGACTCGTGTCTCAAAAATTTATCTCTTGTGCTCCAAAGATGCAAAGAGACGAATCTCATTCTAAGTTGGGAGAAAAGCCACTTTATGGTCCAAGAAGGCATTGTTTTAGGACATGTCATTTCTAAGCGGGGAATCGAGGTAGACAAGGCCAAAGTTGAGTTAATCTCTAATCTTCCTCCTCCGAATTCCGTCTGTCAAATCCGTTCTTTTCTTGGCCATGCCGGATTCTATCGTCGCTTCATCAAAGATTTTAACAAAATCTCACGGCCCTTGTGTAATCTCTTAGCCAAGGATGTTCCATTCAATTTTGATGACGCTTGCATGGAAGCTTTCATCAAACTTCGCATTCTCCTCTCCTCTGCCCTGATCATGAAACCCCCTAATTGGTCTCTTCCCTTTGAGATCATGTGTGATGCATCCGACTATGCATTAGGGGCGGTTTTGGGCCAACGTGTGGATAACTTCCGCATGTCATTTATTATGCTAGCAAAACTCTCTGCGATGCCCAATTGAACTACACCACCACTGAAAAAGAATTGCTAGCTGTGGTGTACGCCTTGGATAAGTTTCGCTCCTATCTTCTTGGCTCCAAGGTCATCGTCTTTTCAGATCATGCCGCTCTTAGGCATTTGTTAGCGAAAAAAGAGACAAAACCCTGCTTAATTCGATGGATCCTCTTACTTCAAGAGTTTGACATTGACATCCGGGACAAAAAAGGGACCGACAATGTTGTCGCCGATCATCTTTCTCGCTTACTTATTGAGAAATCTTCAGAATTTGCAGCCATCCGTGATTCCTTTCCGGATGAGCAACTTCTTCAAGTTTCACATTCTACTCTTCCATGGTTTGCGGATATTGTCAATTATCTTGCGGTTGGCAAAATTCCAGCTCATTGGTCCAAACAAGAGAGGGACCGGTTTTTCTCCCAAGTCAAGCATTTCTTTTGGGAAGATCCGGAACTATTCAAGTATTGCCCGGACCAAATCATCCGGCGATGTATTCCTGAAACCGAGGCCACAAGCATTTTAAATTTTTGCCATACTCTTGCTTGTGGAGGCCATTTCAGTGCCAAAAAGACCGCTAACAAAATCCTTCAAAGTGGATTCTTTTGGCCTACCTTGTTCCGGGATGCATACAATTTTTGCAAATCGTGTGAACGATGTCAAAAACTTGGATCCATGTCCCGAAGAGACATGATGCCCCTCACCAACATTTTAATTGTTGAAATTTTTGATGTGTGGGGGATTGACTTCATGGGACCATTTCCATCTTCTTATGGCTATGAGTACATCCTTGTAGCGGTGGATTATGCGTCTAAATGGGTTGAAGCCGCGGCTACCAAAACCGATGATCATAAAGTCATGATCCATTTCATTCAATCTCACATCTTTAGTCGTTTTGGTACGCCCCGAGCAATCATTAGTGATGGCAGATCTCATTTCCGAAATCGTTATCTCAAATCCGTCCTTGCTAAGTATTCAGTCATTCATAAGGTTGCTACACCTTACCACCCTCAAACGAGTGGTCAAGTAGAGATTTCTAACCGGGAGATTAAGCACATTTTAGAAAAAACAGTTAGACCGGACCGCAAAGATTGGTCATTAAGGCTAAACGATGCACTTTGGGCTTACCGGACAGCTTATAAGACACCCATTGGCATGTCACCATATCGACTTGTCATTGGCAAAGCATGTCATCTCCCGGTAGAATTAGAGCACCGTGCTTATTGGGCCATAAAAAGGTTCAATTTTGATCTCAAACAAGCCGGCTATAATTGTGCGTTGCAATTAAATGAACTTGAGGAATTACGTAATGACGCGTATGAAAACGCAAAAATTTACAAGGCAAAGACTAAAGCTTTTCATGACAAACACATCGTCAAAAAGTCTTTTGCCCCGGGACAAAAGGTCTGGCTTTTCAATTCCCACTTGAAACTCTTTCCCGGTAAACTCCGGTCAAGATGGGATGGTCCATACATTGTCACTACCGTCTTTCCTCATGGAGCAATCGAACTTCATGATCCTGCAAGTGGATCACTCTTCAAGGTAAATGGCCAAAGGCTTAAGCCTTGCATCGACGGCACAATTCTAACCCGAAAAGTTGAGGAAGTCCTCTTGACGGATCCAATTTATGAGGATTAGTGCCTGCTCTAGCTTGGTCTAGCTATCGACATTAAATTTAGCAAAGCAAGGGAATAAATTCTTTCGATGTTCCAAGCTTCTTTCTCTTTGAAATTGCTCGTGCCTTAAAAAAAAAAAAAAAAAAATTCTGGGAAACGGTTTAGAAAAGCCAAAAGTTTGATTTTTCTTAGACCTTCTCAACTCTAATTTTCATTCCCGGAAGTCTCCATCGCTTTCTAGCAATTTCATTTGATTTTTCAAATGCGACTCATGTGCATATTTTCTCATTTTTACTAAAAAGTTTGAAAATTTTCTCAAAATTCTTCATGCATTTGAGATGTTTAAAAAGTTAAAAAATTGCAAGGTTTCAAAACAAAACTTTCACAATTTCCCATGCATTGGAATGGAATGAATTTGCAAGTTTAAAAATTTTTCTCCAGAAATTTCATTCATGCATTGTGTGATGTTGCAAAGGTTTGAAAATTTTCTTACATCCACCCATGCTTTGTGCGATGTTCTGAAAGTTGGCATTTTTTTTTTTTTCCATGCGTTAGATATTGCAAAGTTTTTTTTTTAAAAAAATAAAAAATAAAAAATAATTTCCATGCATTTAAGATGATATGCAATTTCAATTTTTCCCTCCTTGCATTAGAATGGATTGAAGTTCAAAAGTTTGAGAATTTCCCATGCATTGGAAAGAAGTTGAAAAGTTTTCAAAATTTTTCTAAAAATCCATCCATGCATTGGATTGGAATAATGTGCAAAGTTTCAAATTTTCCATGCATGGCTTGAATTTAGGACTGACATACAAATTTTCAAAAATTCTCTATGCATGAAAATTTCATTTTTGCAAATTCAATCCAGTTTGCATAAGGTTGCAATGTTTTGAAGCTTGAAAATTTCATTTTTGAGATTTCCATCCAATTTGAATAATGTTGCTATGTTGCATAATGTTCCTCACTTTACAACTTCCATCTTAATGTTGCATAAGTCCATTTCAATGCGTCAATAGCCTACTCACTGCCTCTAGTTTGAGAGCTCTAGCACCCATTTAGAGTGCTCGAAAGTTCTAGCACCCATTCCGAGTGCTCAACATTTCATCCCACAATCCTCCTCATTTCCCCGAGCTTACTGATCCAATTTCGAGCACTCGAATTGGCATTTCGAGTGCTCGACATTCCTACCACATCTTGGCCAATCTCACTGCCCAGAGCTCGAGCACTCCAGCTCCCATTTAGAGTGCTCGAGCCTAACCAACTTCTCACCAAACCAACCCTCACCTTCTCTCTCCAGCAACTTCACCACCCCACCCAACTTCTCGGCCTCTCTCTCATCAACCCATAAACCCACAATCATCCACCCTCACCATCTCTCAGTTTCTCACATCCCACATCTCCCCCTCTTGGTTCTCTCTCTCTGTCAACCCCAGCATGCATCAACCCCTCTCCAACTCACCTTCCTCCTTGCTCAAGTCAACCTCCAACCCAACAACCGACATGCACCCACAACCCACCAACACCATCACCACCCTGCATGCCTACCCACAACTTCATCCCCAAGCAACCTTCCCACTCTCAGTCACATTCAACCAACCCAAACTCACCTCAAACTCCTCACAGCAACCAACTCCACAACCTGCATCACTTTCTCTCTCAACCTCACTATCACCCCACTCCATGCATGCATGCACACCCCATGCATGCATGCCACCACACACCATGCACCTTCACTCTCCATCGGCACCATCCCAAAAAAAAAAAAAAAAAACCAACCTTCAACCTCATCTTAAACCCACTTCACCACCATACCTCACAAACCTCTCACCCCATGCAACCATGCACACCTCTCACTCTCGGCATCCGCCTATAAACCATGTAAACCCATGCACATCCATGCAACCCCAACCCTTCCTTCTCTCTCTCTCATCCCACACTCATGCCCACCTCTCTGTTTGTTTTTCGAGCACTCGAAGCCAAGCTTCGAGTGCTCGCAACTGCATTCCACCTTCAGCCCAAACCACCCGAGCCTACTGCCTCCACTTCGAGTGCTCGAAGTGAAGCTTCGAGCACTCGACCAAACACCCACTTCCTCTCTCTTTTAAAACCCCCTCTCTCACTCGAAGCTCCCTCCCTCTCTTTCTTTTAAACCCACCAACCCATCTCCCACCTCACAACCAACTCCCTCTCTCTCGGCTCATCACCTTCCCCAAACCAACCAACCAACCTCCCCACTCCATCTCCCTCTCAACCCAAAAATACACCACACCCTCACACCATCACACCACCTTTCTCTCGGCACCCTCCAACCAACCCATCCATGAACCACATGCATGCAACCCACTTTCTCTCTCTACCTAAAACAATCAATCCAACTCTCATCCACCACCAGCCCACCAACATTGCCACCACCCCTGCATATCTGCATTTCCCATGTCCCATTCTTTCCCAAGGTATGTGAGCTTCCTATTATTCTCATTTCCTTATCTTTATTTCATCATAAGGAGGATGCGATTGCATGTCGGTGATTTTGTTGATGCTTGTGTTGCTTGTTGTTGATGTTGCTCTATGCTAGAGCCTTTTCTTGCCAAAATTTTTGGGTTTGCTCCTCCATCCCACTCACTTTCACCTTCTCCTTTTTGTGGGGCACGCCAGGTGTTCGCTGAAATTCCTGAACCAAGTCCACCTCTCTAAATGTCTCGTGCCGGTCCTTCTCGCCCTCCTAAACCCTCTGCGGGTGCCCGTGCTGTCAATCGTGAGCGACTACGTGATCCTTGGGTTGGTAAACAACTCAACTATGAGCTTTCTTTTCCGCTCACGGATGCCTTTGACATTCTACCCACTACTTCGTGGGCTGTAGCCGAATTGACTAACCGGCGTCTGCAACACATTTGTGCGCCCCTTGCCAGGGTTGCCTACCCCCGTGTAATGCGCCTCTTCTACCAGAATCTCCAATGCCCTGAAGAGCCACCCATTTCTCTCACTACATCCATTGATGGCACCGCCTATGCTTTCACTATGACCGACATCATTCAGGTTTCTGGTTGCCCCATTGAGTGCCCCGATGACATTGTCAATCGTGAGAATCTCCCTTTATATGAGGAGCCGGATACATTAACTGTGGCGCAGATTGCCGCTGCCATTTGCACTATTGACGATCCTACTCGGCCCCGGTCTTTTATCCGCAAAACCAATCTTCTGGAATGCCTATGGTTCATTGACACTGTCTTCAAGCACAATGTCTGCCCTTTGGCGCATAGCACCGAGCGTCGGGGCCTCCTTCTGCAAGCCTTATATGCCATGGACCAAGGCAAATGGTTCTCCATCCCAGAGCTCATTTGGACCACATTTATGAAGTTTTGGCATGATGCTCATAATACACGGGCTCCGCGAGTTGAAAATCGGAAATTGCCTTTGCCGTTTTTCATCACTCGGCTCCTTCAGCACAAGGGTTTCGTTGTTCCTCCCCATGAACCAAAAGGCGACAAAATTAAAATTTTTACCCAGCGCCGGTGGATCAATGTTCTGAGCCATTCTAGTACCCCTCCGCCTCCTGCCCCCTGTTCATCCACGCTCCACCTCCTCCTCCTTCTGAGGCGGTTTCCACCGCCGCAGCCGCTGCAAGGGTAGAGCCTCCGGTCGACTCTCACCAGGACCAGGCTTTCATCCGGGCTTCCATTGCCGGTATTCATGAGCGACTAGATCGTTTTGAGAATTCTTTGTCCGCGTGCACTCAGACTCTGTGTGAGACTTCTTCACGTGTTGAAGAAGATCGTCGTCTTGCTGCTGAAGACCGCCGTGTCGCTGCTGAGGACCGTCGTTTGGCTTCCGCTGAACGGCGTAAGACTCAATCTCTCCTCCATTCCATCCTCGCCTGTTTACCTTCTGGACAGTAGCTTGTTGCGAGTGTGGACCTTCTCTTTTTGTTTCATCTGTAACTATTTCTCTTGTATCTTTTGTTTTCCTTTTAAATTGTAAGAATTTGCTATGTATAGGTTGCTCTGGTCGACATGATCCCTGTACAGCTCTTTTTGTCATCATGTAAACTCTTTTTGCAATGCAAATTCTTTATGTTCTGTTAACTTTCGCTACATTCTTTTTCTGTATTTATGCTTGTGCTATTAATGCTGTTTGTGGTTGTTTCTTTTTGTTCTTCATGTTGCTCTCCAGGTTGCGCAGTCCAATTCAAGTTTGGGGGTTTTTGTCTCAAAATGCCGTTCCCTCCCCCTGGGTATTGTTGTTCCTTTTATACTCTTTGTCCTTTTTGTCTCTAACTTGCATCCATGTCCCACATTGAGGACACTGTGTAGTTTAAGTTTGGGGGTGCATCAAAGCATTCTTGGCATATTTTTGGTTCCATAATTTTTGCTAAGCAATGATAGTATAACTTGACACTTGTCGGAGATGAAACATATGTTTAATACCTTGTGTATAGAAGCAATTGAAATTTTTGAAAATAAAGAAAAATTTGAGTTGAAATGATCATGTAGATTCAAACTAGTCTGTATAAATGTTTCAATTAGATTCTTGCTGGATTTACACTCTTATAAGCTTCACAATGCACAGATGCACATTGGAAACTTAACTGTGAGGCATGCAGCTGATTAACCTTGACCTTGGCCTAGTTAATCTGATTTGATGGACCTGATAGATGAATATCTTTGGCATGATTTATGTCATTAGAAAAAAAATAAATAAATAAATAAATAAATAAATAAAAAATGAAAAATGACCAGTTGACGTTCGTAGCCTTTCCAACTTGAGCTATTAAGCCCTTTGGAGTGTCTCTACACTTAACACCCTAAAGCCGTCTGGTTCGGGAGTTGTTGGCCTAACGCTTGCTACAAGGGTTGGTTAGAAAGCTTAAAGGACTTAAACATTGCACGGTCATTCAAAAAAATTGTAATAAACATGGTTAGCTGAAGTTCGTAGCCTTTCCAACTTGAGCTATTAAGTCCTTTGGAGTGTCTCTACACTTAACACCCTAAAGCCGTCTGGTTTGGGAGTTGTTGGCCTAACGCTTGCTACATAGGTTGGTTAGAAAGCTTAAGGGACTTTAGCATTGCACAACCATTCTATGTTTCGCTTATGTGTTGAAATAAATTGTTAACAAGCAACAAAAGTTGTCTTGAAAATAAAATCATGCCTCAGGGACTTCATGTAAAAGGGAATTCATTGATTTGAAAACTTGTGCCTTGGAATTGGACAAGAAAGTAAAAGCCGCATGTTGAGAATCCAATTCACTTTCACTGGAGTTTGAGTTATTTCCATTTAAGAGATGACAATTTAATTATTTATATGGACTATGATGTTGATGCATGCATGTTGAAATGGTTTTTTCCCATTTTTTGTATCAATGCTTCATATATGCAAGGTAGTTTTCCCAATGACCCCATCTCCAGTTTTTGTCTGTTTCAAGTTGTATTTGAGCTATGTATCTATCTCATTTTACCATGGATGATATTTTTGTAGTAGCATGCCCATGGTTGTCTTTTCATTATGTTTTTCATTGTAGTTTTGCTAAGGGACTAGCAAAATGTAAGTTTGGGGGTGTGATAAGCGCCGAATATTGTATATTCAAGCGCCCTAAATTACATTAACAAAGTCCAGTTATTAATTATTTTATGTAGATTAACTCCATTTGCATGTTTTTATGCATTTTCAGGTTGAAGTGCAAAAAGGAAGCAAAAATGAGGCCTTGTGGAATTTTGAACAAAAAGGATGCCATTTCTGAATTTCTGGCAGCAGTGATCCTAACTTTTGTCGCCATTTTCGACCTAGCAAACTCAATAACTAGACTTCCATCATAACATAAAATATTTAGATCTCTGAATCAGCTTTCCAAATCTTCAAGTGGTTCATCATTCGGAGTTCGGAGCAGAGAGTTATGATCTTCATAACAGAGGTGCGCAGAACTGCCTGGCAGCACTGATGTACTGCCTTTCTCCCCATTTTCGACCAACCAGACTTGAGAATTGGGTCTTCATCAAAACATGAAGTTTTTAAAGCACTGAATCAGCTCTCTAAATCTTCAAACAGATCATCATTCGGAGTTCAGGGCACAAAGTTATAGCAGTTTTCCCAAAATAGGTCAGCGCTGAGCAAGAGGAGCATGTTGCACATTGCACTAAGTTAGAGTGCTCGAGATCACCAAGCGAGTGCTCGAAAATCAGGCAGAATGCCCTTCGGAAATGGCTCATTTCATCCCACTTGCACATTGGTTTCCTCAATGCCATCTTCCTTCTTTATGAAGTGGTTGGAGGTGTTCCTTGGAGGAGAGAGGGTGTTGTTGGAGCATAAAAAGCTACCCAAGGGCCACACATTAAGGATCTTTGATTTTTAGCAAGATAGAGGAGAGAGAAGGGAGCAAGAAGAAGAGGGTTCTTGGAGCAAAAGGAAGGGAGCTCGAAAATAGAGGAAAAGGGCAAGCTTCTTCCTTCTCCTAGCTCACTCATGGGTAACTAAACCTCATCTAGGGAGGTGATGAAGCCTCCCCTTTTGTTCATGTTCTAGCTTAGGTTCTATTTTGGGGATTATAATGTATAAACTTTGGTCTTTTCATAGTTTAAGAGCTTATTACTTCTTGTAATGAACATTCATGTTTAAATGATTGATGTGAGTTATTTAGCTTGTCTTAATGATTCTTACATTAGTCTTATTGCTTTTATTTTCATAGTGACAATGAAGATATTAACTATGAATGGTTTTCAAGGCATGTTAATTTTGAAACTTGATATTCCATTGCTTAGGTACCTCCTTTGATGGACTATGCTTGATTCTTACTTTCATGTGCTTCATCATTTGATTGAATGCTTGATGGTCTTTTGCTTAAGTTAATGTATTTGATACTACACCCTAGTCTAGGTAGTCTAAATGTGTTGTCTTTTGATAGATCATTCTTGTTTTAATCTCATGAACTTTTTATTGGTTATGAAGCAACTATGTGTTGCTACATAATTCTTGATCATTGCTTATATAGTGTTTATCCCCAATTTAGTCTTGATTTAGCATGTATTTAGGGCGTAGGTGGATTCACTTCTCTAGTTTCCCCTTTTATTATCTCTAACTCTCATTTACTAGCACTACTATTTTATGCATTCTATGTTCTAAGTTTAAGTGACAAACAACCAAAACCCTCTATAAACCCATTATCATTCTAAGAACAATTCTAGACACTTAGGTTGCCATAGACTAGCGCAGCCCCAGTGGTTCGACTTACCCGACCAATAGCCCTATTTTACAATGATTCGTGCTATTGCGAAGGTTGATGTTTAGTTGATCAACCGATCAATTCTACTCGGGTTGGCTAGGTAATTTACCAATTTCTTTTGCATTTAATGCATTAGTTATGGTCCCATTTTGGGATTCAAGCTTTGATATTGATTGAGAATGAGAATGCAACAAATTGGTGTTCATTTCTAAACTACCCAAAGCCACCAAAACCTTATCTTCAAATGTAGAATTGCTAGAAAGTGTATGAGGATAATGAGGGAAAATTTGGGAATCATACATTTGAGGATACGAGAAGTGATTCATTCTTTGGTGATGAGAAGAAGAAGACATAAATCCATGGGAACCTTCATTTGTTTTATGAGGTGGAACATATTTACTTTGAAAATTTTTAGCTTGATAAGGATTTGAATTTTCATTCCACACCAGAGCATACGCACTTTAATAAGGATGAGCAAATGTAGTATTAACTTGTTCAAAGTGTTCATTAAATACATGTCCATGGGGACAATTAGAAGTAGTATGTAAAACACTTGAACACGTAATGCACGATTCACAAGGATGGGAAGCATGACGAAAAGGAGATGACTTGATAGCCAGTTTTTGAGAAAGAGTCTTAACCTCGGCTACAATTTCCATTGAACTTTCAATTTGACACATCTTCAAATTTTTCTTCTTTTCATTAGAACCATGGTCAAACCGAGAAGTGTGAAATTTATGCAAAGGAATTTTTACTCATTTTCTCAAAAAGGTGCCAAATATTATCTTCATGTTTTCTAAAATAAGAACCTCCACATGACGTATCAACTATGTCCTTATGAGTGTCGGATAGGCTTTCATAGAAATATTGGACAACTTGCCATTTTGGAAAACCATGATGTGGACATTTCCTTAGCAAGTCGTTCAATCTTTCCCAAGCCTAATGTAACAACTCCCCTTCCCTTTGTGAAAATTCTCGAATTGAAGCTCTCATTACATTGGTCAAACTTACGAGGTAAAATTTTTTTTAAAATTCATTTTGCATTTGCTTCCAAGATGTTATTGTATTTGGCCCCAATTTGTTGAACCAATGTTTTACTTTATTTTTTAGTGCGAAAGGGAAGAGAAGTAGTCTAAGGACTTCTTCCGGGACGTTCATATACTTTATGGTGGAACATATTTCAGGAAATTCATTGAGATGTTAATATGGTTCCTCATCATCTAAGCCATTGAAAAGTGGACACATTTGAATGGTCTCAGGCTTAATTTCATATTGATGAGCTTCAAAATTAGGAAGCATAATACATGTGGGTGCATGATACGCATAAAGATTGTAATGATCACGAAGGACCATTGGAGGAATTGGAGGTTGAACTCTGGGAGGAATTTGATTGTGAGGATTATGTTCCATGAAATGCGGGTCTAAATAGCCAAGATTACCCTCTAGATTTTCCATTGGAATGCCTAAGATGAATGATAGGGAAAAGACTACTCAAGACTTCAAGTAACACAACAATATAACAAAGCAAGCAAACACTCCTCCTTCGCAACAATCAACAATCAACAAACTTCCTCCATATACAATAATCCCATACTCCCATGCTTTCAACAATCATGCAAGAAAAGTAAATTGCCTCCACGCGGGCTTACGATTTATCTAGAAATGAAAAATAAGCCTCCACGTAGACCGACAATTTAACTAGAGATTGAGTTTAGGAAGAGCTCACAAAGGGTCCTTAAGCACTTCAAATTTTTTTTTTTCAACTTTAGCTTTGCAATTTTTTTAGTTTTTTAGCTTTTTCCTTTCTTTTACTTAGCTCCTTGCTTAGAATGCTCCCTTGTTCACTTTCCTTGGCCCAATGTACCTAGTCAAACAAGAACCAACACAATAAGTAATCAAAAATAAAAATAAAGCAAAGACATGATCAAAAGAGTACTAATTCCTAATTGTTTCCACAATACGACGTTGCCTAAAATCAGTTCCCAGCAACGGCGCCAAAACTTGGTGGTGTTGGAGCAAGTTTACAAAGATATGAACTAAGATTATGAGTGTGCAATGTGGATAAGTTTTAAATTTATGAAAGCCACTGCTAACTCTAACTAAAAATATAGCTAGGGTGAGTAGGAATCGTCCCAAGGGATTAGTGGGTCATGTTACTATGGAAACAAGATTAGGGTTAGTAGGTCGAGTGATCAAAATGTGGTTGGTTTAATTGATTAAACTACAATTAAGACTAAACAAGTTCAATATAAAACAGGTAATTAAAGGATAGAGAAAATAAGAGAGAAAGGTCTTGGGACTTAGAGGTTACCACTAAGCATCATATTTCTATACACTCAATTCATAATTAATGAGGGGGAAAACATATGTTTTAACAATAGTGAGTGTGTGTGGTTATTTCAACAAGCATGGATGACTAATTAAGTATATATTATCTAAACAACACAATGAATAGCACAATATATCAAACTAAGCCATTAATCCTTCCTTAAAGCTGACAATCCAAACACATCACATGATTAGAGAAATATACTACTTATATTCATAAGTATGGAACATCAAACAACAAGCATGGATTGTCCTCCCATTTAACAACTATGGTAACTACACTACATCTAAGCTAATGACATGAAAATTAAACTAATTAAACAAAGAGAGAGGCACAATCCATCAAGAATTGAGTATGAACCATCAAATAAATCACAAGAGCATTCTATTAAGCACTATGTCTTGACAATCTCTAGATCTATAGCATTAACACACATAGACATGCATCAACAACACAAGAGCTAGAGATAAACACATGAACATATATTCTAGCATACATAGACATATGCATAGAATGAAATGATCAACTGGAAGAATTAAACCACACGAATCATTGAATAAACAAGATCTATGTATATAAAAATGTCAAAACATGTATTACAACACCAATCCCCTCAAAAATACATAAATCAAGGTAAAGAAAGCATGATTATGGCTAACTCTAGCCCTAAGAGGATGTCTAGCCACTCATGAATGGTGTCCTCTAACCTTTAAAGGCTATCTCCATGGTAGAAATGCTCTTCTGCTTGAGGTAGATGGAAGACTTCCCAAGAAGCTGTCTCTAGCCTCTTCTTCTCTTTTCTTCCTCTCTAAGAATATCAAAATGTTGTATCTAAAACATAAAAAACATCCCCTTGCAAAAGTGGCTCATAATCCTTATATAGGTAGCTCAAATGTCACACCCAATGGTCTAGGCTCGTATACAAAGGCTCCTCCAATGATTGCACTATGAGACAACTTTTAATGAGCTGGAAATTGATTTAATTCGCACTTGAGATGGTTTGATCGATCGATTATATGCTGAGATCGATCGAACTAGGCTGAGATTTATCAAACTTTGGCTGGATCGATCCTCCCATGGCGGCGCCTTTTTAGATAAAGACAAATCTGAGATATTTTGGGAAAGAGACAAAAGTGGTAGGTGGGGTGGTACAACAGGATAAGATGGAATCTTTTCGATCGATCTGATAAATGTTGGATCGATCGAACATTGTGGAATCTTTGGATAAGGACAAAAGAGCTTGGATCCATCTTGGAGTGCAGAGATCGATCTATGTCAGATCGATCGAAGAAACTCTGTGATCGGTCGAACTTTGCTGAACTTCCATCACTTGCTTCATTTTGCTTCCACTTTGCTCCTTTCTTTCATTCATCTTAAGATTGCTTCAATTATGTTCTTATTTGGCTGAATTAGCTTATTTTGGGGATAAGTGCCTAAAAACGGAAATAACATGAAATCAGTCTAAAGCGGGAAAAATAAGATAGATAAAGGTCCTAGAATACCTAAGCTTAAAGGGTTTAAATGCGCACTTTTCAGCGCTTATCATAGTCCACTCAGAGGAGGGATTTCATCAATTACATATTGCCCTTTCGAGTTCACCACGGTTTGAGCTGGAAGTTTGCCCGTATCCCTTTGAAGTTGATTCATGGTGTTAGCTATTTGTCTAATTTAAGTTTCAATTTTTAATATTAATTGAAAGTGCGAATGGACTAATTGCACCGTGGTTTGGAGTGATGATTGTATTCCTTTAATAGCAGCCAAAATTTGACTATTTGAATCCTCTATTTTCTTTTCCAATGGAGAATTTGATGAAGGAGTAGGATTCACAGCAGATGGATTATTGTTAAATAGAAGCCGATAGCTTAAAGAAGCTTGGAATTATTGGTTCATGGGTTAAGAATTAGACTGATTTGGTTGCCCATGACCTTGGAATGCTGAATTTTGTGGGGCTGGTTGCCTCCACGACAAATTTGGGTGATCTCTCCAACCCAGATTGTATATATTGGAGTAAGTATTATTTCCAGGGCAAGAGAACATGGCATTAACCTGCTCTTGCGTACCTCCAGAAAATTGCTCGGGTGTGGGGCAATCTTCTGTGTGATGAAAATTGATTGTGCAATATGCACATATAGCACTTGATGAAGAATTTTGTGGAGAGGGGAGATGTGGTGCGACAAGCTGAAAAACCTTGTGTGCTATGGCATTAACTTGAGATGATTCTTCCCTTAAAGCCCGTGGTTGACACGAATTTAAGGGTTTCTCGACACCAGAAGTAAAAGTTCTACGAGACCTCTGTTGAATAGAATTTTTGCTAATGTTCTGAAGCAAAGTCCATACTTCATCTGGATTTTTGGACATGAATATGCCCCCACAAGAAGAATCAATTAATTGCCTATGTGGTTCGGTTAAACCATTTTAGAAGGCTTGCACCAATTGCCACTTTGGAATTTGATGGTGCGAACACTTCCTAAGAAGATCTTGAAGTTTTTCCCATGTCTCATAAAATGGTTCCCCATCAATTTGGGAAAAACTAAGAATGGATCGATGCATTTGGTTGGTCTTACTCACAAGATAGTACTTTTTTAGAAATTCTTATTGTAATTAGACCTATGAAGTGATGGAATTTGCAACAAGAGAGTTCAACCAATACTTTGCTCTATCTTTTAGAGAGAAGGAAAGAAACGCATGTGAAGTGCATCTTGGGTGAAGTCCCTCATCTTGATGGTGGAGCAGATTTCTAAAAACTCATCAAGATGTTTATAAGGGTCCTTATTATCAAACCCATGATAAGATGGAAGCATTTGGATTGTGGCGGACTTGATTTCATATTGATGAGCCTCAACATTAGGCATGACGATGCACGATGGAGATATATATGTAAAGGGTACAAAATGATCCCTAAGAGTCATTGGTGCTATATTTTCATTTTCAACTCTAGGATTAACTCTAGGATCAACTCGAGGATTTTTGACTCTAGGGTCAACTAGAGGATCGTCAAGATTAGCATTTTCAAGATTGTTAGCTATGTTGTCTACTTCAATTTCAAGTTCTCTTATAGTTTCGAGATCCCTAAGGTTCCTTCTTTGTTGTCTAAGAGTCTTTTCAAGTAAAGTAATATCAATGGTTTTCTCAGGAAGTGGTTGAGACAATGACCTACGACTTACCATCAACTAGAATACACAACAACCCTTCACCAAAATATCCACATACATTGATCCCTTTCTCCTCAATTCAGCAAAATGAATCACAGATTAAAATGGCCACAACAAGGACCTATGCTTGAATAGAGAAGAAAATTAATATAGCCTCGACAAGGGCCAAGCAACAATACCAAATGAACTAGAACCTTCAAAAACTTACCCGGACCCCTTAAGACTTCAAATTTTTAATTTTCACTTGAGAAGTTTTGAATTCCTAGCAATATAAAAACACACAAAAAAACACAGAAACAGAATATGTACAAAATCAAACAAAAGGTAATTTTTAAACTTTAGTCACAAAATCGTATGCATTCCTCGGCAACGGCGCCAAAAATTGATGTGAGTAATTTGTTTACCAATTAAAATCACCACTTACAATAACACAAATCATTGTAGAATAGGGCTATTATAAGGGGTTTGTCGAACCACAAGGAATGCTAGTTTATGGCAACCAAAGTTGTAAAATCACTTAAAATTTGATTAGAGATATGATGAATTGGTTTGTTGTCACTTAAAACTATGAATTGAAATTGCATAAAAACAGTGAATAAAATGAATTTAAATGAATTAAACTTTTAGAGAAAAAGGGTAGGGAATGACTTCACTAAAACCTCATAAACATGCTTACATACATTGAACTTGGGATAAACAACTATGTATATAAAATGATGTGTAGAAGTATAAAACAACCACAACATCTTCTAGAAATTCATACATTTCAAAACTAAACAGAACCCATCTTTGGTTGGACTGGTTCATCCACCTAAACTAAGTTATGGTATGAACCATCCTCCCTAGGCATGGCCTATCAAGGTCCTTCAATTGTATGTTGAAGCACATGAAATTCAATTATCTATCATAAATTATCTTCAGTAGGAATGGACCATCTACCTAACATAAATTAACCTAAAGGTATAGCACGATTCATCTTCCCTAAGTATAATCGATACGAATTCTCTAATAACATGCCAATTAAACCATTTCATAAATTCATTCCCATTGTCACTATGGGAATATAGTGTATAATTATGCAAATATGAATTCTAAGACAAGATATACATATCAACATAATTATATATGTAAATGAAGATCACATACATTAATTCAATTTTAAAAACATCAATTTAATGTAAACAACTTCTTATTTATGAAATCAAATATATACAAGATAAATCCCCCAAATTGAAAAGCAATTACAACATGTTTACTTGATCTAGGCTACATCAACTCCCTAGGAAGGGAGTTAGTTTCTTATGGACATGGTAGCAACTTCAAGGATTGAAGAAGAAGAAGATGAATTTCACTCTAGCCCCATGGATGCAAAACTTAATGTGATTAAAAATCCCATCTCTTTTTGTAATATAATTCACTGATAATTCAATGACATCCAATATAAGCCTTTTCCCCCCTCTTAATCCCAAAATGGGCTACCAAACATCTCCCCCCGTAATATTTTTAAGTTCCCTAATAAAAGGGAACTAACTTAACCAAGATAGAATAGGACAGCATTGCTGTCCGCAAGCTGGCATCCGGACGCATGGTTTGGTGTCCGGATGCAGCGTGCCAGAGTGCTTGCTTGTACGTGCGTGAGGAATGTCCTTGTGTGGCTACGGCGCCCGACATCCCAACACAAAGTCTTGTGTCCGGACGCGAAATCAATTTAGCTACTGGAATGAATTAATTTCAAAACTCGCAACTTGGGGCCTTTGTTTCTTCTTGGCGTCCAAACGCACGAATTGCCCTTGGAGTAGTCGTCCGAATGCAGTGCAATATTTAGGCTTAAAATGCAACTTCATTGTTTCGCTTTTGAACTTGGCCAATGAGTCCATCTTAGAATTTGTCCATGGGATAATTGGGCCAACTCTTCTTGGAGATCACATAATGCCAAGGCCCAGTATGACAAATTCTTCAAAAACCCTTAAAACCTTGTTTTTATTACTTGTTGGATAATAAACCTAAAAATACACCAAAACACTAAAATGAAGCTAATCTATAGAATAAAACCAAATAATGGAGTTAACTAATGCAATTAAGGGCGATTGAATATGCAATATTCGACGCTTATCATCAACTGACTAACAGCCTTATGTTGGCCAGCTAAAATGATGCCTCTGAAACCTAACTAACTATAATCACCAAACTAGCCTGTTGGCCGACTGACGATCTAGTGTCAGCAAGTTAGAAAAGGGGATTCGGTCGGCTGACTGGGTTAGTTGGCCGGCCGAAATAATGCTCTCAAGAACTTAACTCTCTGTTCCTACTCAAAATGTACTGTCAATCAGCTGACATATCTTGCCAGCCGATCGACTAGCCCTAAAATACTGTAAATCTGCAAACTAACAACCTCAATCAACCAGGCTTGTTGTGAGCCAAACCATATATACAACATGTCCTTATATCACGGCAAACAATACACAACATCTACAGTCATAAACGTCAATAAACTTTTCAAAATAATCCATCATTATCCCATCCAATCCAAAGGTATCAACATTGTCATTAAATATATCATTGGCCATTAACTAAACATTTGAAATTACATCAAATACTATCAAGGTTAATGATTAAAATTACAGGCCATAAATATACAAATTTGTACATGTCATACCATGGTTATACAAAAATGAGACTTAAATATAAAGAGGTGACAAAATGATCATCTAAAATCCGTCTAAGCCTGTGGTGGAATATCATCCGCCACTTCCTTTCCAGGACCTGAAAAATATTAATATAAGGGGTGAGCACAACTGCTTAGTAGGAGGTGCCTAAAACACACTTTTTAATAACCCCGTGAATCCACACAAAGCATAGAATAAAGAGAGTATGAGATCATGCCATTGGGGAATACATAGTAACATAGCAACAATAACAACAACAACTATTACAATACAGGCCATCCAACCATATGTAAACAATGTAATGCAATGACATGCCAATGTCTCTCCCCATTTCCAAAATATTTTTGTTTTTCCATTCCAAACCATTAATGTAACCCGACCCATAGCAGCTCTATTGCATCAAGAGAAAAGGATTGGCTAGTTATCCCCGACCACATGGCAACTCCAAGGCGTCGTTTCGGGCTTAGGTAGCTCAACCACGCTAGGGTCTCTTCCTATTTCCCTCTTGATCACATTAACGCCACGGACTCCTAGGCAATTCCTAAGCGCCCAGGTTTTCGCAAAACTTTTCCCCAAAATAATTTTTCCCTTTTTTATTGCCCAATGATGAAGTATGAATTATGCAAGTCCTTCAATGCCATGGCAATATAGAAATTCCATACATATCATCAACATCATCCAAGCATGCTTGCTACATGAATTTCCATACAACATCACATTCTCACATTTATAAATCATGGCATTTTAATAAGAAAGCATATAGTAATAAATCAATCAAGCTCATATATCTTCACCACAACTCAATTAAACATGTAATTTAGCATATTTAACACATAGGACATTTCTTCATGCTTGATATACATACACAATTATAATAGTCATAAAATAATTATACAATTTAGCATGCTTCTAGTCAAATAAAGAGGAAAATTCACCAAAATCAAAGAGAGTGTGGCTTAGAAGACCCCTACCTCAATTTTAGAAGAAAAACCCCAAATCAGCCCAATTTTTTGAAATCTCAAAATGATCCAAATGCAACTTGGCACCGATCAATATGAAGCCCTCTTCATTCTCGTCGACTTTGCCTTCAGTGTCGAAGTCAAATTCACAATGGTGTGGTGTAGATCTAGGCTTGTATTGGTGAAAGAAAAAAAAACGGAAAACGATGGTAGCAGAGATAAATGGCGAGAATGAGCTGATGAAAAGTGATCATCTAATGACCCTTGGTCATTAATTAAGGCTAAAGGTGATGGTGGGTCACATGGCTTAATAAAAATCTTCTTTAACATTATATATATACATATATATACATTAAACACTTTTCAACCACATAATTAAACATGCATCCATATAATTGCACATCAAATAATAATGCATGAAATGCAATGACCCCGAAATACAATCCATGTGCTCAACAACTCCGGTAACGGGTCCTACCTAGGACTTCCCGACCCGAAAAATAAAAAAATACTGAAATGACAACCAATGCATTTCCAAGAGACCTGAACTCAAGGAAATACTCCAACTAACTCTCAGAACACACCTGGCACACCCCACGGTGTTTGGCACGCAAAATGAGATAAGGATTAAAATAATCCAAAAAAATCAGAAAAATCCCAGAAAATGGAAAATAAGAAAAATCAGAAATATTACAATATTTGTATTAATGTGTGTGTATATATATATATACATGGATATTATTATTATTATTATTATTAATGGATGAATCAGTTATATATATTATTAATGGATGAATCAGTTATACACACACACACACACACACACACACACACACACACACACACACACACATATACGTACATAAGCAGATTATAGTTATTAATATACTCCCTCCATCCCTTTTTAATTGTCTGCCTCGTAAACTATGACTCACATAATTGTGAGTCACAGTTTACGAGGCGGACAATTAAAAAGGGACAGAGATAGTAATTACTATAACTATATTTATTTTTCTTTTCTTAGTCTGTAAGGCAGACTTATACTACAATTAGGAGTAGGGTTATATTCTGGCCTATATATATATATATATATATATGATATAGTATTCTGTTAAAGGGGTTGTTATTGCGTGAGATATAGAGAGAGAAATAAAGAGAAAACGGAGAGTTAGAGAGAGAAAGAAGGTGTGGCCAAAGAAGGGAGGAGGCCAAAACTTAGGAGAGGAAGAAGGGGTGTTGTTCGTAGGATAGGATTCGAGCAGCAAAGGTCTTGACAGCAACCTGAAGGTCACCGAAAACAGAGAACAAATTGAGAGAAGGAGATCCAGGTTTTTAATCCGAAACTCGCAAAGGTAAGTTCTTGCTCTACTTTTCTCCTTTGGCTTCGTGTTCAGTACATACCTAGGTCAATTCTAGGATAATTATACAGTAAAAACAATCATGTTTGCATGCTTAATTGGATTTCAAATAGTTTGTATGTTTATGTATATATGTTTACTTGATCTTGATGCATGAAACTTGTTTTAAATCATTCTAATAATGCATAATGACTTTAAATAATTAATTAAGATTGTTTGGGACTTAGTACGGACATTTAGGACCCTTAACGGAGGAGAACGGAGCAATTCAAAGTGGCCAAAGTTGGAAAAGATGAAGGTCACGTCGAGAGCCGGCTCTCTTTTGATATTTACCAGTTCTCGGGGTACAGAGCCGGCTTCTTTTCAAGGGAGCCAACTCCCTTGCTAGGAAAAATGGCAGGATGTGGTTTTGTGTTTAAATTTTAGTTTCGAGGGGTTCTAAAGTTACTTAGCTCGTATTGAATGATTTAAATGATTTAAATGGACTTAATTAATTCTCAGAATGCATAGTATACAATAATTTGCAATAACATGGAGGTTTATGCAATTTAATTGAGATGTAAGTTAATTACTTATTTTTTAAGTTAATTACATGCTACTTAGAATTATTGTATATTGCTTAATTAAATGCAATAGATATTTGTATGATTATTATCATATTTATTTTTGGATTATTTGATGTACATATATGCTTACATCATTTATTGGATTGGGAACCATTGTCAGGATATGGTTTTGGATTTATGCACCATTGTCAGGATATGGGGTATACTATGGGTAAGCTGGCTAATAAGTTAGTCTCATACTTCGTGTCAAGTCACTAATTCATATGTGAATGACATGCCATTGAAAAACTATGGCGGATAGTTTATTTTATGTTTTGGATAGGATATGGATTTATATATATGGATATATGCCACGATATGAGCTTGGGACCTCAAGATCAGTGGTTATGTGCCACAATAGTAGATTGTTGTGTGCCCTGGTAAATGATGGTACTCATGCCCACCTTGTGTGCGTTTTGCATGTTACCTATTATTCAGTTGAGTTCGCCCTATAGTCTAGTGAGAATCAGGTGATGATGGATTGATTTGGAAAAAAAAAAAAAAAATTATGTTTTTCAATTATTCGTTTGCTTTTGGTAGCCTAAAATTGTTAGTTTTTTTTTTTTTTTTTTTTTTTTCCTCCAACGATTAATGATTGGGCCATCTCCAACAAAATTGTTTATGTTGCCCATATAACGAATATATATTTATGTATATGTACAAATATATAAACTATGATAGAATCATTTTAGCATAATTGAGACTTTGGCAACACAGCTTCACCTTCGTTTCTCACTGTAAATTGCAGTAATTTCACCTATAAAGTGAAAGTCAGGGTTTGTGAATAAAACTTAGGGTTTGGTCTGTGATTGTTGAAAGCTTTGCAGAGGATGAGACCTTCACAAAGAAGAGATGGTGATTTGGTACGAAATGAAGCAAATGGGAGTGAAAGTTAGGGTTAATGATTTAAATTTGGGGATTCGAAGTTGGGGAATTTTATTGAATTCCTACTATCAATAAGGGCAAAAATGCCATTACAAAATTATAACAAAGGTCATGTGCTTGTCTAAATGCCAAAACCAACAGGAATAGTGTCATCTTTTTTTCTTTTTTCTTTTTTTCTTTTTTTTTTTTTTTTACAAAAAGAGAGATACTTTAGGGGATTTTATGTCAAAATAGATTTAGGGGGGTTTCTTGGGAGAGAGAGTAAGGTTTAAGGGCTTTTTTTGCACTTTACCCAATAATAAATATATACCTAGCTAATTTTAAATAATCTTATATTACAAAAGTCAAGGAAAAAAAAAATTAAGTATAAAAATGTTATTACATTAAGTAGAACAAATATATATCAGAAAATGTACAAACACTCTCACGGTGCTCCCCTGCTCCCCTCTCACCAAATTTTAAACTTTGTCGCTTTCGCACTCTCACTCCCGCATTATGTAACTTAGTATATATGTGTGTGTGTGTGTATATATATCATTTTCTTTTCACCTTTATTCTTGTGGGCCACTCATGTTCCCCACCAATTATTACACAATTCTTATATTTTTAGAGTAAAATGTATATAACCCCCCTGAACTTTTAATCTCTCTCCCTAAAAATCCCCCTAAACTTTTTTTTTTTTTTTTTTGGGCAGAAAACCCCCTAAATTATCCCAATCTTTGCAAAATAACCCAGGGATCGCTTTTCCGGTTGATTTTGTCTGTGAAAGAGGCACATGACCTATGCTATAAATTTAAAATGCCAATTTTGCCCTTATTAGTGTTAAAGAAAGAGCAATAAATCCCCAAACCGATCGCTCCAACCATCGGAGACCTGTTTCCTCCTTCGGCAATTAATGTTAGTCCGGTGCGAAGTTATGATCGCTGCAAAGAGCGCTGCTTTCAACCGACCCATAACAGGTCACCAACAACGACCTTCACGATGCTGTCTTCTTCTCATATAACTAGGTCACTGGAGCGTGACTTGGAAACCACCATAGACGCCAACCCATGGTCGCCGTCACTCTCTAAAATTGTTTGGTCATTTCTTGCAATTCAAAGAACGAATACGAGAATTAAAATTATATTCGATTATTTATTGATGAGTATTACATCCAATTTATAGAATATGATTAGCTAAAATAAGTAACTAATTACCAAACAATTAGCCCTAAATTAAGGAGTAAATAATTCAATCCAATAGCTGTACTATAAGAGATAAAATCTCAACACTCCCCCTCAAGTTGGTGCATAGATGTCACACATGCCCAACTTGTCTAAAAATTTTGAAAACACTTGATTTGAGACTACTTTGGTGAGAATGTCGGCTAGTTGATCCTTAGATCGAATCTTAGGCAACTCCACAATTTTCCCATCCAACTTCTCTTTAATGAAGAATCTATCTATTTCAACATGCTTCGTACGATCATGTTGAACTGGACTATAGGCAATATCACATGCTGCTTTATTGTCACAATATATTCGAATAGGTTGCCCAGGTAGATAACCCAAATCCCGCAAAAGAAGTCTTAACCACAATGTTTCACAAAGTGCAAGCGCCATACCTCTAAATTCAGCTTCTACACTCGAGCGAGTAACAACATTTTGTTTCTTACTTCTCCATGTAACAAGATTACCTCCTACAAAGGTAAAGTAACCAGAAGTAGATCACTTATCATCTATAGCTCCAGCCCAATTAGCATCAGTATATGCAGCTATGTCTTGACAACCAACATTTTTAGTAAACAAAATTCTTTTTCCAAGATCAGATTTCAAATACCTCAAAATGCGCATAACTGCATTCATATGTTGCTCTCCAGGATCATGCATAAATTGGCTAACAATGCTCAATGCATAAGCCAGATCCGGTCTCGTGTGTGCTAAGTACATCAATCTCCCTACAAGTCTTTGGTATCATCCTTTATTAGCAGGTACTTGGTTGGACTTAACACATAACTTCAGTCCTTCTTCCACTGATGTCTCAGCTGGTTGACATGCTATCATGCCAGTCTCTTGTAATAGATCTAAGGCATATTTTCTTTGAGATAGAAAGATTCCTTTATTAGATCAAGATACATCGATCCCAAGAAAATATCTAAAAACACCTAGATCTTTCATTTCAAATTCTCTAGACAAGTACTTCTTGAGAGCCTTCATTTCTTCAGGATCATTCCCTGTAACCACTATGTCATTTACATATACAATGAGTGCAATGATCTTACCCTGTTGTTTCTTCAGAAATAACGTGTGGTCTGAATTGTTCTGACGGTAGCCAAAGGCTATCATAGACTTTGTGAATCTTCCAAACCATGCTCTTGGAGATTGTTTCAACCCATACAATGATTTCTTTAACCTGCAGACCTTCCGACTATACTTTTCGGGTATCATGCATCCTGGTGGGAGATCCATGTAGACTTCTTCAAATAATTCACCATACAGAAAGGCATTCTTCATATCAAATTGTTGCAATGGCCAATCCAAGTTCACAGCTAAAGACAACAAGACATAAACTGTGTTTATTTTGGCTACAGGTGCGAATGTCTCTATGTAATCGATTCCATAGGTTTATGTGTAACCTTTTGCCACCAATCTTGCTTTAAAGCGTTCAACTATGCCATCTGCTTTATACTTCACAGTGTAAATCCATTGACATCCAACTGGTTTCTTTCCTAGTGGAGGATCAATGAATTCCCAAGTTTCATTTTTCTGCAAGGATTTCATCTCCTCGTTCATAGCTGCTTTCCACCTAGGGTCAGCTAAGGCTTCCTGCACACTGTTAGGAATAGATACAATAGATAATTAATTTACAAATGACAAATTTGGTTCTGACAAACGATGGTTCGACACATAATTGCTCATGGGATACTTAACTTTACTAGAAAGTTCGGATTCATATGTGGGTTTAGGAATACCTCTAGTGTGACACGATGGTAATTGTTTTCTGAGTAGCTCAGGCACTAAATCAGGAACATCCTCGGCAAGCAATTGGTTTGATATATCAATTACAAGGGACTCGAACTCGAACGACAATGGGGTTAGCGCCATACTTTCCATTTCTGGGCGTTCATGACCACTTTGATCCAAACTTATACCACTCGAATCCAATTTGCCTGATTCCTAATTGGTTGGTCCAACTTGTGAGTCATTAACATTAGAATAGCCATCCTCAAAAATGTGATAATCATAATCTAGAGTCTGAATTTCATTCTGGTACTCCCTTTGAAGTTTAGACGCAAAGGAAAAATACATCAAGTTTTCATAGAAGACAACATCCATTGTGATAAACATTCGTCGAGTGGGAGGGTGATAACAGTGATACCCCTTTTGATGAGTAGCATATTCGAGAAAAACACATCGCAATGCTCGAGGAGTTAGCTTGTTGCGTTGATGCTTATGGAGGTGTACAAATGCTACATAACCAAATACATGAGCAGGTAGATTTGGGACGGTTGGGGCAACAATTGTGTCAGTGAGAGCCTGCAATGGTGTCCGGAAGGCAATAGAGTTGGAAGGTTCTCAATTAATGAGATATGCTGTAGAGGTAAGTGTTTCTCCCCCAATACGATAATGGCATATGCGCTTCTATCAATGAAGCACGAACAACCTCCAACAAGTGTCGATTTTTTTGCTCTGCAACCCCATTCTGCTGGGGTGTATTGGAACAAGTGGTTTGATGAATAGTTCCATGGGCTTCTAAATACTGTTGAAGGTTAAAACTCTGATATTCTCCACCATTGTCACTACAGAAAACCTGAACATGTGCATTGTCTTGAGTTTCAACCATTTTATGAAACTTCTGAAACAATAAGTTCACTTCACCTTTGGACTTCATCAAGCACAACCAGGTCATCTTGGTACAGTCATCAATAAAAGAAACAAACCAATGAAATCTAACTAAAGTGGTGACTTTGGACGGACCCCAAACAGCAGAATGTATAAGCATAAAAGGAAGTGGACCTTTATGCAAACATAATGGATACAAAACACGGTGGCTCTTTGTTAGTTCACAAACATCACAGCGAAAACTAGAAACATCACATTTGGCAAAAAAACTAGAAATAAATTTTTTCAGATAACCAAAGGAAGCATGCCCCAGACGTCGATGCCACAGCCAAATTTCAGATTTTTTTCTCTCCCCCTCAGAACCATCCACTGGCAATGTTTGTCGTAGCTTATCGGAACTTTTGGACATCAAGTCCAAGTAATACAGTTTCCCTCGCCTAATACCACAACCAATCATCTACTTTGTTTAGAGTTCCTTAAACACACAAAAATCAGGCCAAAAAATGACAACACAAGATAAAGCTGTGGTTATTTGGGAAACTGACAACAAATTAGAATCTAAAGATGGAATAACTAAAACAGAATCTAAATGCAAATTATCAGTGAGTGTCAAAGATCCTTCCCCAATAACTAGGGTCGAAGTCCCATTGGCAATAGAAACAAATTTGTGTGAGGATGAATTAAGAGGTGAGACCTGTCTAGAATCAAATGTCATATGATCTGTGACACTAGAATCAATTATCCATGCACTATTAGCAACATGTGTAGAAATATTAAAATTCTTACCACTAGTATTTGTTGTCTTAACAACTGTTGCAGTGGAGGTCTTTGTTGAATTCTTCTTCCAACGGCGATAATCCCACCATTTCGGATATCCCACAAGTTTGAAACAACGACTTTTGGTATGACCAGTCTAGTTGCAATGAGTGCATTTGTAAGTAGACTTGTCTGCTCCAAATGATTCAATATTTTTTTCACTTTTTTTTTTTTTTTTTTTTTTGGGAATTGGTTTAACACATAAGCAGTTTTCAAATGAGGTTACAAAACTGGTTTAGTTTTCAACTAATCGAGAACTAGAATAATATTACACTTATGGCCAAACAGAGGGTTTTGATTATATATATATATATATGAAAAACAAAACAAAAAAAAAAAAATCAAAATAACAGATTCAACTAAAATCTGAGATGGCCGCGATGGCAGAGAGAGCCGGCAACGGCAGATTTAGATCCGGCTACAGCGACCCAGAGAGATCCAGCGACAGCAGATCTCCGGCAGCGGTGCAGCGGTTCGGCAGTGAAGGTACAGCGGTTCGTTGACAGATCCAGATCTGGCAAGATCTTCAGCGGTTCGGCAGCAGCTTGTGATGGCAGCAGGCAGCGTCGTCATCGTTGTTTCAGATCTAGATCCAGCGAGATCTTCAGCGTTTCGGCAGCAGCTTGTGATGGGTAACGGGCATGATTGGTGAATCAATGGTGGTAGCAGGAAAAATTGGATGATGGTGACTGTATGTGTATGTGTATGGTTATGTTGTATGGGTCTGTTTATGGTTCAATGAATTTCAAAGATAGATTCAAAGAGATTCAAACAATACGGTTCAAGGATGGCTCTGATACCATCTTGCAATTCAGAGAACAAATACGAGAATTAAAATTATATTCGATTATTCATTTATGAGTATTACATCCAATTTATAGAATAAGATTAGCTAAAATAGGTAACTAATTACTTACCAATTAGCCTTAAATCAATGAGTAAATAATTCAACCCTACAGCTGTACTATAAGAGATAAAATCTCAACATCATTTACTAATGACGCAACCTTCTTCAAATCGCGACCCAAGGTCGCTGCTCTTCACGACGGCTTACTAGGTCAATTTCCGATGACTTGGAGACCTGTACTATGGCGACACAAGGTCGCCGAGCAATAGTTTTGGACATGGGTCACCATGAAGGCAACCTTTCCAAGCTGTGAAGCACCTACGTAGCGATGACCTTGCAGTCGCTTTTTCAATGGCAACGTTGATGACTGCCGGAGCAGTGCCTCCATCATCGGCCATGAAAGGAAAGAGAGGGGAAGAGAAGGTTAGAGAGAAGAAAGAGATAGAGAGGGAGGGAGAGGGGAGTCCTTACAGTAGCTATATTGCAATGGATGAGTTAGGGTTTCAAAGTTTCAATTTCAAAGTGATTCAGTTGCAATGGACTGGTTGGTTTTTGGCTTTGGCACGGACTCTGTTGGTGTTGAAATGTGTGGACAATAAAGTGGTGTTTGGTAAAGTGATAACGTGTTGTCCTAATATTATTGGCTGTTCAAATTTTGTTTCACACATTAGCTCTAAAAGCCAATAAAACACTAAAACGACGTCGTTTTACAAAAGGCTAATTTTGTAATCAAACATCTCCAGTGACCTCTGATGCCGAAGACTATTAATTTTGTCCTTACATTGTATGTTTTAAATAGTTGAGGGGGCATTTCTTAGTTTAGGGGATTTTGTGTTTTTGGCTGAAAGTTTAAGGGATTATACACACTTTACCCATTGTTTATTATATATGAAACTAGTTAATTTATGCATCAATTATAAAAAAGCCTAGAACTGCAGAACTAAATCAAACCAAATTGGTTTCTCACGCTTTGATTAGGTTTAGTTTTTTAGGTTGTTCGGTTCAATTTTATTAGTTTCCCGATTCAATTCGGTCTTTACATAACCCTTAGGCTCTATTTGGTTAAATGAAAATAGTAAGAAAGGAAAAGAAATGGTAAATGAAAAGAAAAGTAAAGTGAATGAAAAGAAAATTGATTTTCTAGTATGTATTTGATTAGGATGAAAATTTATTCAAAAAAAATTGTAGGAAAATATCATATTATAGTTTGGATACCTAAATTAATTTTATTTTATAAAAATAATAAAATAATAAAGAATTAGTAATAAAATATATTAAAAAAATGATAATGTCTTCTGAATTACTATTATTCATATATAATGAATGGAAGTCAAGTTCATTAAATTTTTTATTTTTTATTTTTTTTCTTAAACACATGCTTTCATCAAGGTTTGAACCCCTGACCTTCCTTTGAATAAGAGTGTGATACTGCTAAGCCACTGGCCTGTTGATAGTTCATTAAAATTTATCAATGATAATATTGTTAGTGAATTCCAATTCTTTGAAACAAAGTAAAAAAAAATTATTGTCGTCTCCGAATATCAATGAAGTTGTTGGGTAAAATAAGAACACTAAATAAAAAAACAATGCTTTTACGGAAAAATAAAATTTCCCCAACGAAACATTCTGAAAAAAAATAGAAAGTTACAAGAATCATAATTTTCTAGAACTTTTCTTTTTCTATCTAACCAAACTACCACAAAAATTTTAAAATTTTCTATTTCCTTTTTTTTTCTGGTTAATTCTATCTAACGAAACAAACAATCAATTTATTTAGCATTCCAAAAACACACTATAATCTAAATCACCAACTCCAATTATCAAAATTTTCCCATTCTCAATGACATTCGTCTTAAAATCATGTCTTTCATAGTTTTGATTGTTCTTTCTAGAGTGTCTATCATGACAACAATGAAAACTTTTTGAACACAATCCCTCCCTAAGAGACTGCCACTCCTGATTAGAAAATGAACAATAACGAAGAGACCAAAACAGAGTTTACGATCAATTTCTTGAAAACAAGACGGACAAACAAACCAAATATACAATTGGTAATTTCCTTTTCAATTTTTAATGGTAATTTTAAAATCGCTTTTGATATCACATCTAGTGCTACTTTAGAGTAGATTTTGCTTATGGTCATCAATTATACAAAATATAGTCAAAAGTTTGAAACAAATATTCTCAACAAAATTTGTTAGTCTAGACCCACGGTCATCGACATCAACATCAACATCAACATCAATATGTCAATACGCACCAGCCCATTTGAATTTGTCATCGTTTCAGAACTTGAGCAAGAAGCACCTCTCATACAACCTAAACTACAGGCATCATTAAAACAAAGACAACCACCTCCTGACCCAAAAAACATAGACGCCACAATGATATATCAGTTTCACTTTTTTGCCATCTTAAATGTCAGCTGTGAGAAAATTCCCATATAGAGTAACCTGTGAAGAAACGAAAAACTCTGATGTCATTCGTTCAAAATTCATTTCTTGTCTCATACATTCTTCAAAATCACTGACAGAAAAGAAAAGGAACAATCATATAACGCACCTTCTCTCCCAGTTTGAATGGTGGCAGACCCTTGTAAGGGCATGTACTGCATCGAAACGCATCGCCAAGTCCACACTGTGTGTACAATTGAACTTTCAGAGAAAAGGGAAGGCTACCAAAAAAAAAACTGGAGAGAGAGTCCACACAAAAGAACTGCAGGAGCCAGATTTGCATGATAATTTTGACATTTTTAGCGAGTCTTGATTGTACACAATATGAAAATCATAATTCAGAAGACCTTTATAAAAGAATTGTGTTGCTCCTTTGCGCAGGCATCACCTAAGTGAGACTATGCATGTTGCTTTACCAGGGAAGACTACTGTTCTTCCATTGTCATCGCTCCATTGTGGTACTTAAATCTCGGGCAATGCAACCTCATATAACAAAAAAATATATAACACACTAATCCTAATTCGACTCCAGAGATGCTACCAATAAATAAATAAATAATCAATCAATATGCATATAGTAGAACATACACTGCCGCATGCTGATTGAGGATTGTCCAGCTGGTCCATAGTCAGTTCCAGCTTCTGCACTTTCTCCTCTGCCTCGGCCCTTCCACAAGTGCAATTTTTGCAAGCTTTCCTTGTGCTTCCAACTTCACAATCACCAACTGTGAAGGAAACAGTCAAAAAAATCATGCAGAATAAGTTTCACATATATGTCCAAAAAGTGAGAGATTCACAAATAGTAGTAAAACCAAAACCTGACATACCCAGTGGCATTTGTGGTTTCTTCAGATCCTCCTCGGTCAACAGGCTATCCTCGTCAATCAGATCCATTTCATTGTCAATGACTAATTTGGGTAAAATTTTTGTGGCCTTTTTGATAGAGAAGGATGAACCAATCTTCCAAGAAGCCTTATTGGCTTTCATCTGTAGAGAAAAAGGGAAACAAATTCAAGTTTGTGATATCATTTTCTCTGAAGAAATGAAACATCATCATTATTCCAAAAGATAGCAGAGAGGAACAAACATTATATGATGGGTTTTACCAGTAGTCACAGACTATAAATTCCATTTGCAAAGAGAACAAAGTTAAAATCAGACATACATTCTCATTGGTAAAACCACTTCACAATAGAAAAAACAATATGGACATGTGTTCCAAACCATGTATAACGTGAAGAATAAATTTATCCATAATTCTGGTTCTTGCTTTTTTAACTCTCACCAGACAAGCAATCTGTGGCGGACCTAGAAATTTACTTTGAGGTGGGGACATATGATTGTTCTGTCATAGGCGTACTATCTCACTAGCTTATGTAAGAAAACATTAAATTTTGCTATTTTTGAGATCAATAGTTAATTTGGGTCATGAGCAACATTTTAAATAATTTAAAACTAAAATGGAACTATACTTTTAATATATTGGAAGTCCAAAGACAATAATCATGCTAACTGTTGAAACACTTATATGCATATATGTATTTATGCTGGGGTCTTATTGTAATTAGATATAGGATTTGTGGCCATTATGTAATTAGGCCTTTCTTGTATTGTATATAACTCCCTTTATGTTTTAGGGTTAAAGATATATGAGAAATATGGGCTGAACAAATGCTGGCTCTCTCGCTGTCTCTCTCTCTGTATCTCTATTCTCATTATATACAAATCTCCATTTCTACATGGTATCAAAGCGGATCGAAATTGTGAGTGTGGGAAATTGCAATTGTATTGTTCTTGTATAGATTTGTAGATCTGTTCAAAGCTCGTGGCAGTGGTGAAGTTGTTGCCGTTTTGGTTGTCGACGAGCTCGCCGCCTT
Organism: Cornus florida; assembly: GCF_030987335.1. Lineage (NCBI taxonomy): Eukaryota > Viridiplantae > Streptophyta > Magnoliopsida > Cornales > Cornaceae > Cornus > Cornus florida. The sequence goes on along the minus strand of NW_026775574.1, from coordinate 49,090,903 downwards.
CTCTTGTCGTCGCTGCTCGTTGCTTGGTCTCAGATCTGAAACCCAATTTGGTTACTCGCGTTGTTGTCTTTTCGGTTGTCAACGAATTCACCGCCTTCTCTTGTCATCGTTGTTTGCTGCTTGGTCACCAGCGACTGTCGTCGTCGTTGCTGCTCGTTGCTTGGTCACCGACGGGTGTCGCGAGGTGCATCTCTGCTTGTTGATTCCATCGCCGCCGCCACTGTCGCTGCCGCTGCGTGCTTGCCGGAGAGCGACTTTGCAAAGAAGAACGGTGTTTGGCTACAGGGTTCTCGCTATCCTAATCCAGGTTAATATAAACCGGATTTGTTCCGACCCGATTTAAGGTCCGGCCCGTTTGACCCGATTCAAGGTCCGGTCGGTTTGACCCGATTCAAAATCCGGCCCGTTCAACCCGATTCAAGGTTCGGCCCATTCGACCCAATTCAAGGTTCGGCCCGTTCGACCTGATTCAAGGTCCGACCCGATTTACTTACCGGGTCTGTTCTGCTCCGAGTCTTCTTTTGTTCCCGGTTCAACTCTGGTCGGGCCTTCTCAGGTGCAATAGCTTCTTTGGTTCGTCGGTACAGATTTGGCATCTTAACTTGGCGCAGATAAGTTTTCTTTTTCTTTTCATGTTCATATCTCCATGCCGGACGATTCAAATGTTGCTTCTAGGTCTACTGGAGTTAAATCTTCTGCAACATATGTTGATCCTGTCGGGTTGCAAATTACATCTATGAAATTAAGTAATTCCAATTACTTACTATGGGCTCAAGTAGTAAAGATTTCTTTAGGTGACCGACGAAAGCTGAAGTTTATTACAACATATCCTCCATCAAAACATCAGCAACATATGAGGAGTGGGAAACTGATAACTATATGGTTATGTCCGGGTTGTTCAATATGGAACCTTCCATTGCATCCACTTTTATGTTTGTCAACACTGCCAAGGCAATCTGGGATGCAGTTAAAGAAACTTACTCTATGGACACAAATGTTTCTCGCATATATTCATTGTATGAAAAGATATTTCATTCTCGTCAATCTGACTTCTCTGGTCAAGGCCTTGGTGAGTATTACAGTAATTTCAAAAGCCTGTTAGATGAGTTAAATCAGAACCACCCCTTGACTACTGATCCTGATGTTCTCAAGCGACAACATGAGGAATTTTCTGTTTCTATTTTTCTTGCTGGTTTGCACCCGAACCTTCATAATATTCGGGACCAGATCCTTGCTGGTGATGGAGGACTCCCGTCTTTGGGTAACATTCATTCCTGTTTACTTCGGGTTTCAGAACAATCACATGTGACGCCCACTGGAGTGAAAGAAAATTCAGCTATGATGATTCCTTCTATTTTTCCACAGTCCTCTAGAGGTTGTGATACTCCTAGTGGCAATAGAGGGTATGGTGGAAATTCAGGTGATACTCCTAGTGGCAACAGAGGGTATGGTGGAAATTCAGGTAGTTCTCGTGGCGGTAGTGGCCGTGATAGAGGTCGCAGTCGCCGTGGTCGTGGTCGTGGTCGTGGACGTAGTGACACTCGTATGTGCAGCCACAGTAAGGGTACTAACCATTCTGTTGAGAACCGTTGGACTCTTCATGGAAACCAGTATGGGCAAATCAAGCAGTGTCTTCCTCTGACCTTGTAGGGTCTCATCCCTCTCTTGGTCAGACTTCTGTATTACTATCACCTGCATCTACTAGTGTCACTGTGACACTATCACTATCACGAGCTAAGTTCAGTGCATTGGTCAACCGGACGCATCCCAACTCTACTGATGTAGTTAATTTTGCGCAATCAGGTAATATTGCATGCTTGTCCGATTTACAGACTTCAGCATCCCCTTGGGTTATTGACTCTGGGGCTTCTACCCATCTCACGGGTGATGCCTCTCTATTTTCTAATTTTCAGAAGTCTAGTTCCTCATCTTTTGTTACTCTGGCTGATGGTAGAACATGTTCCATTATTGGCCAGGGAACAATTAAATTAACCCCATCCATTTCTTTATCCTCTGTGCAATTAGTTCCAAATTTTCCCTTTAATTTATTATCTATAAGTAAATTGACTCAAGCACTGAACTGTTTTGTCACATTTTATCCTTCGTCTTGTGTCTTTCAGGACCTCAACACGAAACAGACAATTGGTGGGGGCAGTAACAGAAATGGCCTATACTATTTGGATTGCAAACCTTCCACTGTTGCTTTACATTCCCAGATGCCTATGTACCAGTGGCATTATCGATTAGGTCATCCCTCGTTGCGGTATTTGAAGTCTGCTTTGCCTTTCCTTGAGTCGGAGTCTATTTTAAATTGTGAATCTTGTCAGTTGGGTAAGCACCATAGAGTGCCTTTCCCTCCTCGTATTGTTAATCGTCAGTCTTCTTTATTTGAATTAGTGCATACGAACATTTGGGGTCCCGCTCATCACACTAGTCACTCAGGTTTTTCTTATTTTATTACCTTTGTTGATGATTATTCAAGGATAACTTGGTTGTTTTTAATGAAAGACCGTTCTGAATTGTTTTCCATATTTCAAATATTTTTAAAAGAAATTGAGGTCCAATTTGGGTGTAATACGCACTTTACAATCTGATAATGCTATGGAATATGTCAAAGGTGCTATTTCTAGTTTTTGCGACTCTCGTGGTATTTTGCACCAAACTTCTTGTTCTTATACTCCACAACAAAATGGCATAGCTAAACGGAAAAATAGGCATTTAATTGAAATATCTCGGACATTGATGATACATATGCATCTTCCAAAAGCATTTTGGGGGCGATGCTGTTTTAACTGCTTGTTATTTAATTAATCGTATGCCATCTTCCGTTCTTAATTGGAAATGTCCTTATTCCTTTGTTTTTCCTACTCGACCATTATTTGCATTGCCGCCTCTGTGTTTTGGTGTGTGCGCTTTGCTCACATATTACGTCCTGGAGCTGATAAATTGTCTCCTCGCGCCATTAAGTGTGTCTTTATTGGATACTCTCGGACTCAAAAAGGTTATAAATGTTGGGATCCTAGCACTCGTAAGGCTTTTGTGTGCATGGACGTTACCTTTTTTTGAGGATACTCCTTATCTTTCTTCACATAGTTCGTCTTTAGATACCGAGCTACTACTTCCGTTGCCTGTTGTGTCACATTCATTACCCTATGACCCACCACAATCACCTCATGTGCCACTGCCACTTCAAGTGTATAGCCGTCGATCACGAGTAGCCTGCCCCCCCCCCCCCCCCCCTAAAATTGTCTACTTCCATTGAGGCTCCTCTTGCTACTGATGATCTTCCTATTGCATTACCTAAGGGTGTTCACTCGTGTGTCACTGCACGCCTCATATCTAACTTTGTTTCCTATAAAAAGGTATCGCCCTCATTTTCTTGTTTTTTATCCACGTTATCAGCTACTGCTGTTCCAAAAACTGTGCAGGAGGCTCTATCTGATACAGCTTAGCGCAAAGCCATAATAGATGAAATGGATGCTCTTCATCATAATAGGACATGGGATCTTGTTTCCTTACCTCCCGGTTCCAAAACGGTTGGTTGTAAGTGGGTCTACACTGTCAAATATCTCCATGATGGATCTGTTGAGCGATTGAAGGCTCGTCTTGTTGCAAAGGGATACACACAAACCTATGGTATTGATTATGATGAGACCTTTTCTCCTGTTGCGAAGATTTCTTCTATCCGAATCCTTATTTCTATTGCCGCCAATCGTGATTGGCCATTGTGTCAATTAGATGTGAAAAATGCTTTCTTACATGGTGACTTACATGAAGAGGTTTACATGGAGCAACCAACTGGATTTGTTGCTCAGGGGGAGTCTCGTTATGCAGCATGTCATCTTAAAAAGGCCCTGTATGGATTGAAACAATCTCCAAGGGCTTGGTTTGGAAAATTCTCCGAGGCGGTACTTTCCTTTAGCCTTAATAGATGCGAGACAGATCATTCGGTATTTCACCAACATACTAAAATTGGCTTTATATTTCTTGTGGTATATGTAGATGACATTGTTATAACAGGTGATAATTTTGACAGCATTGCAAAGTTAAAATTGTTCTTACAGAATAGGTTTCACACAAAGGATCTAGGCAAACTCAAATATTTCTTAGGTATTGAGGTTGCTAGATCCAAGGAAGGTATAAGTCTATCTCAAAGAAAATATGTGTTGGACTTGTTAAAAGAAACAGGTATGTTAGGTACTCGCCCTGCTGATGCTCCTATGGACCCAAATATAAAATTATTACCTGATGAGGGTGATTTATTTGATGATCATGGCAGATATCGACGTCTAGTTGGGAAATTAATTTATCTCACTATCACCCGACCTGACATTTCATATGCAGTTAGTGTTGTAAGTCAGTTCATGAGTGTTCCTAGAGTACCACATTGGAATGTTGTTCTTCGAATTATTCGATATCTCAAACAAGCTCCAGGTTTTGGATTACTATATAAACCTAATGGTCATCTTAATGTGACAGGTTTCACAAATGCTGACTCTCCCTCAGATAGGAAATCTACTACAGGCTATTGTACATTTGTTAGTGGAAATCTTGTTACATGAAAAAGTAAGAAGCAAACAGTTGTAGCACGGTCTAGCGTTGAAGCAGAGTACAGGGCGATGGCCCATACCTCTAGTAAGTTAACGTGGATACAACATTTTCTTGAAGAACTTGGTTAATAGTCAAGACTCCTATTCCACTGTTCTGTGATAAGCAAGCCCAGTCACTTCACTCGAGAGAAAATATTGAGTGGAAATATTTCTACTCCATTCGTGAAATCTGAAGATCAATTAACTGATATGTGTACTAAGGCTCTTGGTCATAATCGGTTAAAAACGATTTGTTCCAAGCTGGGATTATATGATATATATTCTCCAGCTTGAGGGGGAGTGTTGAAACACTTATATGTATATATGTATTTATGCTGGGGTCTTATTGTAATTAGATATAGGATTTGTGGCCATTATGTAATTAGGCCTTTCTTGTATTGTATATAACTCCCTTTATGTTTTAGGGTTAAAGATATATGAGAAAAATGGGTTGAGCAAATGCTGGCTCTCTCACCGTCTCTCTCTCTCTCTCTCTGTATCTCTATTCTCATTATATACAAATCTCCATTTCTACACTAACGATTAAAGAAAAATTATGATGGTCATTATTAATGTAAATAAGTAACAAATAAATTATTTTTAAATTTGATCACTAAGAAAATTTTAATATTGCCAACTCTATACTTTTGTAATCAACTTGAAAAGAAATGTCATGATTAGCCCATAGGGTGTATTTTTTGGAAGAAAAAAATGTTAAGTGTGCTTTTGAAAGATAATTATGTATTTTTCTATTTAAAAAAAAAGTACAATAAAGAGTACAACAGTGCATTGCAAATATCAGTTCCAAGTCACTAAATTGTAATATCTCCAAAAACTGGGAGATATTACAGATCTTAAGAGGAGATAGCTGATTTTTTGGGCTCTTTGAGTGTTTAGATGCCCTATTTGGCCTTGTGTATTTCTTTTGGGATGCGGTCCCCTTCTGATCGCTTTTCAATACAATCTTACTTCTAAAAAAAATAAAAATAATCTCCGAAGACGAAGAGATTTTATAAATTTTCAAGGTTAACTTAATAGCTTTTTTAGAAACTTTTTAATCAAGTAAAATAAAATATAAATAAATAAAAAATTGAGCAGGGGCAACTTATTGCTCTCCATCCCTCTGACTGAGAGGGACAACCCCTGTGGGGGGCAAGTATATATAATATAGGGGAGCTTTACCAAAAATTTGGTGGGGGCATTACTAAAATTTTAGCAAAATCTAAGCATTTAATATAAATAAATAAAATCAGTTGGGGCGAACAGCCCCACTCAACCCTATGTCCCTGCTACTCATTATCTATTCCACAAAGAAAAGGAATGGGGATAAATTGTGTTGGTAATAAAAAGAAACAACCACTCACCCCAAAAGACTGAACTTCAGATGGTACAACTGGTTTCATTTGAACATCCTCAACATCTAAGAACCCAGCCACCTGTAACCTTCGCTGAAGAGAAGAGGTTGCCTGCAAAGAGACCCAAATATGATACCACAAGTTGATATTTCACCAAATTAAAATTTGTGCAACTGTTGCATTTTGCGTAACCGTTGAATTACCGTTTTCCCTGTAGCCAACTGATCTGTAGCTTGAGAAATCAGCTGAAGTAGGATTGTTCCCCCAGGTTTCAACACTCTTGAGATTTCCTCTAGCAACTGAACACTGGGAAATTCAGACGATCTACAGATAGATACGACAATATCCACAGAGGAAGAATCCAGGGGCAGCTGACCTACGATTAGTCAATCAAAACAAAAGACACATAAATAGATAATATGGATTGATGTTCATTCATTAACTGCAAAATTCTAGGGAGATTGATTCTTTTCTTCTCAGTTGTTAGACTGGGCATTTTGATAGTCATGCAAAGACTTCTAACAAACAAACATGTTGATTTCCAATGAATAACCATTATCCAATAAATATAATAGGGACACGATGAAAACTAGAGAATGGAGAAGGAAGTTAGGTAAGGGGTGAAAGAAACATTGCAGGTCACATAAATCATAAGCAGATAAGTTTTTATTTTGTACAAATTGTGGTATGAATGACCACCAAACTGTTGTCAAGAGTTTATTTGTTATTACTTATATGATGTTGGTTGCTTATGTGTAAATTTCTGAAACTTGTTAATATAAATACAATGTGGTGGAAGGATCCCATCTCTCTCTTTTTTTCTCTTCTTCTTCTTCTTCTTCACCTTCTTTAACTTTACTATTATTTTGATGATCTCTTAAAGTCAACATGGTATCCGAGCATGGTTTGTAATGCTCTAGGGTGTGTAGTTGAAACCCTAGGGCAAGTTCGTGTAAACCCTAGTGGGTGTGAAGGGTTTTGAAGAGATTCCAAGATGGGATTTGTTTGCAAGGAAGTAGTGTCAATCACATCCACACGTACCGCAGATACAAATTTTTTTACCTGTTTTTTATCAATTGCAATCTTGAACGGGTTTTTATTTTCATGTTCACTTGGTTCTGCAACTGCGGATTTTCTTCTTCGATTCACGATTCTGGTATGGTCTACTTTGTTGCTTTTTAGGGTTTATGTGGTAACTATGCAGTCTTTTTTTATGCATCTCAAAAGAGGATAATCTCTCTGGTTTTAGTTGTTTGTGTGTTAGAGAGGTGGTTCTCTATATATTTTGCTGTCATTTCTGAGTGTATTTTTTTTATTATTATTATAAGTAAATAATAAAAAAAAGTAAATATGAATTAATTTAGGGAAAAAAAAAAAAAGTAAATATAAATTCATCTGGCCCGTCTGGGATGAATTACGACTAAATAGAACAAATCCTGCAACTTAAAATTCTGACTTAACAACAAAGGAGGAGCTCAGAATTTAGAATTCGCAGCCATTTTATTCACCTTCAATATATATACACACAAAGAAAAGGGCGACTTAATAGATACCTTGATTGAGGTATTTTCATTCAAAGATTCAATCTTTACTCATTAAAACACTCTTCGTGTCCAAATGGGTGGAGGCTTGTGCTACCAAAACGAATGACCACTCCATGGTAGTTGCTTTTATAAAGTCCAACATCTTTACTCATTTTGAAATGCCAAGAGAAATCCATCCCGCAGACACAAAAAGGCCGGAGCCCAAAAGAAAAGGTCCTGTGGACCCAAGGAACCTAAAATGTCAACTATCTCCTTTATCGAATTACAATAAGTCCCCATCACACAACAATAAAGAAAACTAATAACGTTAAATTTCAAAACCCCAATGGGAGATTCCTTCCCATCAAAGGATCTTCTATACCGCTCTTTCCAAATGCACCATCAAATACAAAAGGGAGCCACCCTCCAACCATCATGAGCATGGGATCCCACTGAACATCCTCCCCAAGCATCAATTAATCCTCTCGAAGAACGTGACATAGGCCACTAAACGCCAAATAAGCCAAAAATAAGACTCCAACAATCGTAAGCCATGGGGAAACGTAAAAGGAGGTGATTCACCGACTCTCAATCCTTTTTACACGTACAACACCAATTTACAGTAACCTGACTTCTCATTCGCAGGTTATCAAGCATCAAAATCTTGCCCCAACCTGCAGTCCAAACAAAAAAGGACACTTTGAGAAGAGCCTTCGAGCACCATACCGCCTTCTAAGGGAAATCAATCCTTGAGTATCCGGATATGCAGTAGAATAAAGAACGAACATCGAATCTACCCTAAGGAGAGGGCACCCAGAAGAGGGTATCAAAACCACCACCATCCACCTTTTGTCTATATAAGAGATCCAGTAACCTAGAAACATCGTCTAATTCCCAATCTTGAAAATGTCAACGAAAGCGCACAACCCAAGAAAACCTACCGCTATCAAGCCAATAACCAAGACATGTCTATTGTTGGAGAATGTTATTATAGGAACATTAAATTACTCCACAGAATATTACTCTGAGAATATTGTGGGAGTGATTTTAGTCTATGATAAACTATGATTGGAGTGATTTATGGGATTGATTTTATGAATCCTCCATTAATGTATTTTCCATATGTATCGCTTTGTTCTTTCACCTATAAATAGACATGCTCATTATAAACAATCTTAAGAGATAATATAATAAGGGTGATGTAGCCATTTGGGCTTTTTGTGTCTTTCCTTTTGTTCTTCATGTTTACTTTCTCACTTCAATTTTTATATCTTTCAACATCTATCAACGTCAATCCTCAAGAGCTTAGGAAAGAGAGAGGCCAGAGAACGATTACCACACCACAAGTCCTCCCAAAATTGAATGCCCCTACCATCCTAACTATAAATCTGATGTGTTTTGAAAACTCATCCAGTCCTTCCGAATGAATTTCCAAACACCAACACCTCTGTCAAATCTAGACACACGAGAGCACCACCCACCTCTCTCCTCCCCAAAGCGGCAAGCAATAACCCCCCCTCCACAATCTATGATGCTCACATCTAAATCTCGACAACAACTTGCTAAGTAGGGCCTATTGAAAGGGAGCAAGTGGTGATGGCTAGAGCTATATCGGATCATATTCCTATTCTTCTTGATTGCGGAGGGGTGAGGAGAGGGAGAACCCGTTTCGGTTTGAGAACATGTGGCTTCAAGTGGAGGACTTCAAATCCAGGATTGCCAGTACAAGGTTAGGGGTAGCCCGAGCTTCATACTAATGTCGAAACTTAGGTTGTTGAAAAAAGACATTAAAACTTGGAACAACGAAGTGTTTGGTAATATGGAGTGGCGCAGAAACAAAATTCTTCTTGAAATTTTAGAATTGGACAAGGAGGGAAAAGGAGGCCTTAGTGATGCAGAGGTGAACATGAGGGGGGAATGTAAAGCTAAGTTTGGAGAGATTGCTATTATGGAGGAAATTTCGTGGAGGCGAAAATCCAGAGCGATTTGGTTGAAAGAGGGTGATCGGAATAATAAAATTCTTTCATCGCTTGGCTGATGCGCATAGAAGATGTAACGGCCCGAATTCCAAGAACCCGATGCGTCAACGAGAAACCCAGAACCTGACCCGCTATCGAGTCCGAAATGCGGAAGCAAGAAAAGAGAAGAGTCCCTAGAGAGAAACAACACCTCTAGGACAACAAAGGAACCTTATAAGAGCACAAGACTCATCTCAAAAGCAAAGGCGGAAGTGAAACAACAGAGAAGGTCACTAGAGGCGAACGCCACCTCTAGGGCGAAGGAAGATCCTCTAACGGGGAAACAACACTCAATATGAAACAAATACGGAAGCTTAGGTCAAAAAGGTCAAATAGTACTTTACAGCACCAATGACACCCCAAGAAACATGAACTAGGTCAAACTAGATCATGATCGCCATAAGATGGCTCATACAAGGTCAAAAGTGAAAAATGGAAACATACAAGGATCCAAAGATGCAATGACAACTGACCAAAACAAAGTTGACAACAAGAAGGCATTTAGGTCGTCCAAAATGCCATTCCGGTCATCCGAAATGAAGCCAAAAATTCTGTCGTCCGAAATGCAAAACCGGTCTACCGATTGTGGTCCAAAAAGTGGGTTGGCTACTGGAAACACTATTTAATTGAATCCAAAAGAAACCGGTCGACCGAAATGGAGTCCGGTCGACTGAAATGGCTCGAAAAGTTGCAGCAAACTCTGCTGCAACCCAGAAAATGCAAATGACCTCTAAATTCCTAAGTGTTATGCAAAATGGAAAATGGCATGGCAGTACTGAAATGCACGGATAAATACTCATAACATGCATATTAAACCAAACGACTTGTGAAACATACATTCGACATTAAAAACGGCTCGTTGGCCTCAATTACATATATTGATCCAAAATATACTCCATACATACATTATCACAAAACTAAGCCAAAAGACATGCTAACCACTTTGCATGCGAACAAAACGAGTGTCCATGACACCACATCCATAATAAGCAAAAGTAAGAATCCATCCATAAGGAAGCATCAACACCTAAAAAATGTATAATCAACAGGTGTGAGTAAGTTAAATTACTTCGTAGGAAAATGCATCATGCGGATAACCTAAGGTTTCAATGGCTTTGCAAGCCTAACATAGATCACAACATGTGGAACAGGCCTCCTAGCGTCTAGTTTCAAGGTGAAGCTAAGGAAACATCCTAGAACTAACATTGAAGCATTATAAACCGAAATCCACAATATAAATGCATTTAACCAAATTGGAACATCCAATGTCGAAACCAAAAAGATGAAAGTATACCTAACAAAATTGGAATATCCAATACCAAAATCACCACATGTGAATATATATATAACCAAATTGGAACATTGTGATATCCCCGGATTTCCGAATGCGGGTTGGCCAGGCCCACGCCCGAATACCCGATGATATCAAAACAAATTGATAATAAACGAACACAGAGTACAAAAGAATAAAGAAAAATAAATAAAATGCTGACAAGAAACTAAAATGATAATCAAATAATAAACCTCAGAATATATTTCCATTAGTTAATAAACTCTTCTGATACAATTGATCCTCCAAAATACAACTCGGGAATCCATACTGTGTGGACCCCTAGAAAATCCAAACTAAACAAATGACAGCAATAACTGTCTAAATTAGGAAACTGAATCATAAAGGAACTCCTATGTAGCATCGAAAGAATGAAGTAGACTGATCCTCGCTCAGCACGAATAACCTCTACTTTTGACGAACACCTGAAAAATAATGGTGGGTCAGGCCCACAAACAAGTTCTACTCTACTACAGTCCAAGCAGAGATCCGATACACGTATACATCTTAGTCAATCCAACAATAACTAGTAGTCCGTATATATATATATACACACACACTAAAGGAACCTCACTAGACTATAGGGTTGTCTCAACCTGAATGGTAGGCAACATGCAAAACGCACATATAGTGGGCATGAGTACCTAAACCTACCAGGGTACACAACTACACTATATCTAGCTACACATCCCTGGCGATATACGCGCCCTAACCACTGATCCTGAGACTCAAGCTCATATCATGGTACCATACTTATATATATATAATTTAGTAACCATCCTATCCAGTATAAATTAATCCTCCATAAGTCATTTAACTTATTCAGCTGACCTGACTTGAATATAAGTAGGACTTAACATTTTAGTTAATCCATTCCCTTATATAATAAATTAATCCTCCATAAGTCATTCAACTTATTCAGTTAACCTGACTTGAATATAAGTAGGACTTAACATTTTAGTTTATCCATTCCCTTATATAAAATAGGTAGGACTTAACTGATAAGTTAATCAGTCCCTAAAATGCCACCGTCCCATACCGGTGCATTAAACCACACAATCCAACAGTTGATGTAACAATTAAGGAAATATATCAAACATTCCAGAAATAACTATAATAATATGATATCAAGTTATCACATAATAGGAATGACTTATTATTTATTTAAGCTTCCTATATCATATGTCCTACATATGATGATATTTTATTATATCGTCAAATAAGCATTCTCCATATCCAATTCATCCTACACATTTAATCTCAATTGCTAAAACATATTAAAAGATTAAATTCATTCGTTTATTTAAAACATTCAAATAGCAAGCATCATTATGATTGAGTCTATTTAAATTTATTTAAACCCAAACCTAGTTCCTATTTAATGTTCAGGGATCCTAGGCATGTTTCTACGTTCCATCATTCCACAGATATGAAAAATACATAATGTAAACATATAAAAATTCACACTGGAAATCAAATCAAAATCATGCATTTATCAATTCATAACACAAGAACAGATATGAACCAATTTCATAAAACCTATGTTCTAATCCAATTAAACATGCATAATTATTTAATTTTATTCGTTTAATAAATCCTGGAATTTCCTAGGCATGCATAGAAACACGAATTAAAGGAAAAAAGATAGAAGAAGAACTTGCCTTAAACTTTCGGATCGAAAGTTAAACTTCTTCTTCCTTGATCTTCTCTCTATAGGGTTTTTTTCCTCCTTCCCTCTCTAACTCTCTCTCTCTAAAATATATCACGTGAATATTTCTAACCCCCTTTTACAACCTATAGCTATATATTTATAGGCTAAATAAAATAACCCTAACCCTTTTTCCAATCCAAGTCAACTTAAAAAAAATAAATATTAAAATATTAAAAATAATAAGTAAAATATGTTACGTATATAATTTATGTATATCTTTATTAAATAAATAAATTATACACATCCCATTATTTATTAATGGATTATCCAATAATACTTAAGTTACTATAATATTATAAAGTAACTTAAAACATAACACGTATTAAATCTACGTATATTTTTATTATTTAAATATAAAACATATACATCAGATTAAATATTACTACCCAAGTTACCATAAAAGTAATTAATAAATTACTTTCCCTTTTATATATATTAAAAAGGTAAGTAAAATATGTTATATGTTTATTAAACAAATAAATTATACACATTTGATTATTTATTAATGGATTATCTAATAATACTTAAGTTACCATAATATTATAAAATAACTTAAAACATAACACGTATCAAATCTACGTATATTTTTATTATTTAAATATAAAACATATACATCAGATTAAATATTATTACCCAAGTTACCATAAAATTAATTAATAAATTATTTTCCTTTTTATTTATGTATATAATATATATCTATATATATATACATACACAACTGTCCATGGGTAACAATCCATACATATCCAACCTCCTATCCAAGTAGTCCATGAGACCCAATTGGTTGGCCCATTACTACTAACCATAACCATAAAAGAAAAATAAAAGAAAATAATAAAAGAAAAGAAAACATTTAATTTACAATTAATTAAAACACCATTTAAGCACATAATCTAATTAAACAATTAACACATAGACAAATACAAATAATACATAGACACATAATCAAATAATCAAGTAATACCTAATTCAATCAAACACATAAGCAACTAGTCAAATAATCAATTAAATAATTAACAATACAATTAAAACAAATAAATAAATACCGAGACTATCTTTTTAAAATTAGGGGTATTACAAACATCCAATACTAAAACCAAAAGCTACAATTACACAAGAATTGGCAACTTGGAAAAGAAAAGCAAAATCATATAATATGAATATCTTGGACATCACATCCGGTTATGAACATCACAAGCAAAACAAATAGCTGTTTTGGGCTACTAACCCGCAAGGAACTACCTCAGTGTGCACTAAATTGGGGAGAACTCATACCTACCGCACTAAAGCCGAACTCTAGCCATATCAACGTAACCAATGCCCGAAGTATTTCCAAAAATAATCATTTATGCCCACAACATAATTATAAATATACAATGCACATTGTTCAACCTCCTTGTGCACATAAGATGTAAAAAGCACACAATCCATGTCCCCAAGTCCACCAGGCCATTTATGACATAATATCAACAAGTCCACAATATGTATAAGCTTACACTAGCATTGTGATATCAACATAGAGAATTAAATCATACAAATATTATAAGTCTTAAACATTTAATTAGACAACCACACAAATACTAAACAAATCTTTAGTAATAAAAATGGTAAGAAGAATACAATATTGCAACAATGGTATTTCAACAAAATAAACAAATATGGTCTTCTACCAATTAAATGAGAACTATACAAGACAACAACCATATACAAGCTTTAAACAATATGCAAGCCTAAGTCAAAAATGTAATCTCATACATATATATACTTACAACTCACACAACATGCATATAATTTATGGTAAAACCCAAAATACAATGAAAATCAAAGGTTACAAACATACTACATCCCCTACCTCAATTTGAGATGAAAATCTCAAACGACACCAAAACGGAACCCTTCCAAATGCGACGAAACTTCGAGGTTAAGACCGGGACAACAAGGAGAACGAAAAGTCCTCTTGCGGCAACACCCAAATCCAAACCCGAGCTTGTAACCGAAACTCAAAAATGGTCAAAACCGGAATCCAATTGGATGGAAATGAAGGCCTTACCAAGGCCGACATAGTAGCCTCCTATGACTAAGGGTGAATCAAAGGGGAAGGCAAGCAAAATGGAGAAAGAAGGGAGAAGAGAAAAGAAGGGGAAAGTGGCAGCCACAGCCGTGAGAGGGGGAGAGGAAATATCTGATATTTTCTCTCTCCTCGCCCTTTTATAGAAACCGAAAATATCTCCCGAAAGGACCCCACGCGGCCTTGAAAAGTGAAAATCGTCAAAACGCGCTCAAAAGGAAAAAGACCATAAACGAAAAAGCACCGATATGAGAAATGATGAATAACGGAAGAAACGACGTCAAAAAATGAGTCCCGAGTAGAAAGATATGCCCCGAGCAAGAACGGCGACTCCCGAGGTCAAAAACCCTAAAACGGGGGAAAAACGTCCGGAGGGCATTTCTAAAAGTACGCGGCTCGACGAAATGCGAAAATGAATCCTGTACGAAAATCCTAGCCCAAAACAGGACACTTGGCATTAACTTTCGTTAACTGCATAAAAATATCTCAAAAGATATTCGCACAAATGACCCAAAAGAAAAATATCTTCCAAAAGACACTTTCTCAGAAACCCAGAAAAAAAATATCTTCAAAAGATATTTTCAAAAGTGTTAAAACGCTTACATGTATATATGTAGTTATGCTGGGGTCCTTTTGTAATTAAAGATAGGGTTTGTGGCCATTATGTAAATAGGCCTTTCTTGTATTGTATAAATACATTCATATGTTTTTTTAGGGTAAAATATATAATGAAAAGAGGGTTGCGCCTCTCATTGAAGTTCTCTCTTAATCTCTCTCTGTCTCTGCCTTTATCTCTATCATACACACAATTTCACACGGTATCAGAACCATACAAAACAATGGGAAACTAAGATTGTGGTTGTGATTGCATCTTTGTGTTCTTGTACAAATCAAAATCGAGATCAAGGTTTAATTTGTTCTTCACCGAAGCTCTGGTCTGTTGTTCTCAGATCTGAAGCTCGTTTTGTTGGCCGGAATCATCTTGACTGTCAAAATAGAGGTTCCATCATCGCGAACCATCTATGCTCGATAGTTAGGACGCTTCTTGTGTTGGATCGCTGTCATCACTGCCGCTGCAAGGCTCGGTAGTTAGGAAGCTTCGTGTGTTGGATCACCGTCGCCGCAGCCGCTGCAAGGGCTAGGGTGTGTACTAGCCTCGATCCTTCATCGCGAACCTTGGTTGCTGGAGTTAATCACCGGTAGCAGATTTCTGGTTCTCGTCGACGGTGATCGTGGAGAAGAAGAGACGTGTTTGGTTGCAGGTGTAAAGCTATCCCAAACCAGGATATGCTATCCTGATCCGATTTAGCTCTAACCCGTTTTGGCGATTTTGGATCCGGCAAGATTTAGATCCGGCCCATTTTGCATCCGGATCTTCTTTTTCTTCTATTCCCGATTCAGCACTCTTCTATTCTTCTCGTTTTTTTTTTTTTTTTTTTTTGTATTAAATTCATGTCAGAAGAGTCAATTGTTGGCTCTAGGCCTATTGGAATTAAATCTTCTGCAACACATGTTGATAATGTTGGGCTGCGCAACTCCAATTACTTACTATGGGCCCAAGCAATGAAGATCGCTTTAAGTGCCAGACGAAAGCTGAAGTTTGTTACAGAAGATCCTCCATCTAAAACATCAGTAACATATGATGATTGGGAAACTGATAACTACATGGTTATGTCCTGGTTGTGAAATAGTATGGAAACCTCCATTGCATCCACCTTTATGTTTGTCAACACTGCAAAGGGAATATGGGATGCCGTTAAAGAAACCTACTCCATGGACACGAATGTTGCTCACATATATTCATTATATGAGAAGATATTCCATTCTCGTCAGTCTGATCCCTCTGGTCAAGGCATCGGTGAGTATTATAGTACCTTCAAAAGCTTGTTAGATGAGTTGAATCAGTACCATCCCTTGACTACTGATCCTGAGGTTCTCAAGCGCCAACGTGAGGAATTTTCTGTGTCCATTTCTCTTACTGGTCTGCACCCCAGCCTTCAAAATATTCGGGATCAAATCCTTGCTGATGATGGAGGACTCCCATCGTTGGGTAACATTTATGCCCACTTACTTCGGGTTTCAGAACAATCACATGTGATGCCCACTGTGAAAGAAAATTCAGCTATGATGATTCCTTCTATCTTTCTACAATCCTCTAAAGGTCGTGATACTCCTAGTGGTAATGGCCGTGATAGAGGTCGCAGTAGCCGTGGTCGCGGTCGTGGTCGTAGACGTACTGATACTCGCTTCTGCAGCCACTGCCAGGGTACTAACCATTCTGTTGAGCACTATAGGGCTCTTCATGGGAAACCAGCATGGGCAAATCAAGCTATGTCTTCCTCTGACCTTGCTGGGTCTCAGCCCTCTCTTGGTCAGACTTCTGTATTACCATCACCTGCATCTACTAGTGACAACGTGACACTATCACTATCACGAGCTAAGTTCAATGCCTTGGTCAACCAGACACATCCCAAGTCTAATGATGTGGTAAATTTTGCGCAATCAGGTAATATTGCATGCTTGTCCGATTTACAGACTTCAACATCCCCTTGGGTTATTGACTCCGGGGCTTCTACCCATCTCACAGGTGATGCCTCTCTATTTTCTAATTTTCAAAAGTCTAGTTCCTCATCTTTTGTTACTTTGGCTGATGGTAGAACATGTTCCATTATTGGCCAGGGAACAGTTAAACTAACCTCATCCATCTCTTTATCCTCTGTGCAATTAGTACCAAATTTTCCCTTTAATTTATTATCCGTAAGTCAATTGCTTCAAGCACTCAATTGTTTTGTCACATTTTACCCTTCGTTTTGTGTCTTTCAGGACCTCACCACGAAGAAGACGATTAGTGGGGGCACTAACAGAAATGGCCCATACCATTTGGATTGCAAACCTTCCACTATTGCTTTACATTCCCAGATGTCTGTATACCAGTGGCATTATCGGTTAGGTCATCCCTCGTTGAAGTATTTAAAGTCTGCTTTACCTTTCCTTGAGTCGGTATCTACTTTAAATTGTGAGTCTTGTCAGTTGGGTAAGCACCATAGAGTGCCTTTCCCTCCTCGTATTATTAATTGTCGATCTTCTTTATTTGAATTAGTGTATACGGACATTTAGGGTCCTGCTCGTCACACTAGTCACACGGGTTTTTCTTATTTTGTTACCTTTGTTGATGATTTTTCAAGGATGACTTGGTTGTTTTTAATGAAAGACCGTTCTGAACTGTTTTCCATATTTCAAATATTTTTAAAATAAATTGAGGTCCAATTTGGTTGTATTATACGCACTTTACAATCTGATAATATTATGGAATATGTCAAAGGTGCTATTTCTAGTTTTTGCGACTCTCGTGGCATTTTGCACCAAACTTCTTGTTCTTATACTCCTCAACAAAATGGCGTAGCCGAACGGAAAAATAGGCATTAATTGAAATAGCTCGGACATTGATGATACAAATGCACCATCCAAAAGCATTTTGGGGCGATACTGTTTTAACTGCTTGTTATTTAATTAATCGTATGCCATCTTCCGTTCTTAATTGAAAATGTCCTTATTCCTTTGCATTTCCAACTCTGCCGTTATTTGCATTGCCGCCTCGTGTTTTTGGGTGTGTGTTGTTTTGCTCACATATTACGTCCTGGGGCTAATAAATTGCCTCCCCATGCCATTAAGTGTGCCTTTATTGGGTACTCTCAGACTCAAAAAGGTTATAAATGTTGGGATTCTAGCACTCGTCGTGCTTTTATGTGCATAGACGTTACCTTTTTTGAGGATACTCCTTATTTTTCTTCACATGATTCGTCTTTAGATACCGAGCTGCCGCTTCTATTGCTTATTGTGTCACATTCATTACCGTCTAACCCACCACAACTACCTCAAGTGCCACCGCCACTTCAAGTGTATCGTCGTCGATCACAAGTGATCTAGGCAAACTCAAATATTTAAAATTGTTATAACAGGTGATAATTCTAACGGCATTGCAAAGTTAAAATTGTTCTTGCAGAATCGGTTTCACACGAAGGATCTAGGCAAACTCAAATATTTCTTGGGTAGTGAGGTTGCTAGATCCAAGGAAGGTACAAGTCTATCTCAAAGGAAATATGCGTTGGATGTAATACCCCTAATTTTAAAAGGATAGTCTCGGTATTTATTTATTTGTTTTAATTGTATTGTTAATTATTTAATTGATTATTTGACTAATAATTGAATTAGGTATATCTTGATTATTTGATTATGTGTCTATGTATTATTTGTATTTGTCTATGTGTTAATTGTTTAATTAGATTATGTACTTAAATTGTGTTTTGATTAATTGTAAATTAAATGTTTTCTTTTCTTTTATGGTTATAGTTAGTAGTAATGGGTCAACCAATTGGGTCTCGTGGACTACTTGGATAGGAGGTTGGATGTGTGTGAATTATTACCCATGGATAGTTGTGTATATATATATATAGATATATATTATACATATATATATAAAAAGGAAAGTAATTTATTAATTACTTTTATGGTAACTTGGGTACTAATATTTAATCTGATGTATATGTTTTATATTTAAATAATAAAAATATACATAAATTTGATACGTGTTATGTTTTAAGTTACTTTATAATATTATGGTAACTTAAGTATTATTGGATAATCTATTAATAAATAATGGAATGTGTATAATTTATTTATTTAATAAAGATATACATAAATTATATACGTAACATATTTTACTTACCTTTTTAATATTTTAATATTTTTTTTTTTTTGAAGTTAACTTGGATTGGGAAAATGGTTAGGGTTTTTTTTTTTAGCCTACAAATATATAGCTATAGGTTGTAAAAGGGGGTTAGAAATATTCACGTGATATATTCTAGAGAGAGAGAGTTAGAGAGGGAAGGAGGAAAAGAAAGGAAGAAGGAGAAAAACCCTGTAGAGAGAAGATCAAGGAAAAAGAAGTTTAACTTTCGATCCGAAAGTTTAAGGCAAGTTCTTCTTCTATCTCTTTCCCTTTGATTCGTGTTTCTGTACATGCCTAGGAAATTCCACGATTTATTAAACACATAAAATTAAATAATTAGCATGATTTTGATTTAATTTCCGGTGTGAATTTTTATATGTTTAAATTATGTATTTTTCATATCTGTGAAATGATGGAACGTAGAAACATGCCTAGGATTCCTGAACATTAAATAAGAACTAGGTTTGGGGTTTAAATAAATTTAAATAGACTCAATCATAATGATACTTTCTATTTGAATGTTTTAAACAAACGAATGGATTTAATCTTTTAAAAATATTTTAGCAATTGAGATTAAATGTGTAGGATGAATTGGATATGGAGAATGTTTATTTAACGGTATAATAAAATATCATCACGTATAAGATTCAGTTTATGTAGGACATATGATATAGGAAGCTTAAATAAATAATAAGTCATTCCTATTATGTGATAACTTGATATCATATTATTATAGTTATTTCTGGAATGTTTGATATATTTCCTTAATTGTTTCATTAACTGTTGGATTGTGTGGTTTAATGCACCGGTATGGGACAGCGGCATTTTAGGGACGGATTAACTTATCAGTTAAGTCCTACCTATTTTATATAAGGGAATGGATTAACTAAAATGTTAAGTCCTACTTATATTCAAGTCAGATCAGTTGAATAAGTTGAATGACTTATGGAGGATTAATTTATACTGGATAGGATGGTTACTAAATTATATATATATAAGTATGGTACCATGATATGAGCTTGAGTCTCAGGATCAGTGGTTAGGGCGCGTATATCGCCAGGGATGTGTAGCTAGATATAGTGTAGTTGTGTACCCTGGTAGGTCTAGGTACTCATGCCCACTATATGTGCGTTTTGCATGTTGCCTACTATTCAGGTTGAGACAACCCTATAGTCTAGTGAGGTTCCTTTAGTGTGTGTGTATATATATATATACGGACTACTAGTTACTGTTGGATTGACTAAGATGTATACGTGTATCGGATCTCTGCTTGGACTGTAGTAGAGTAGAACTTGTTTGTGAGCCTGACCCACCATTATTTTTCAGGTGTTCGTCAAAAGTAGAGGTTATTCGTGCTGAGCGAGGATCAGTCTACTTCATTCTTCCGATGCTACATAGGAGTTCCTTTATGATTCAGTTTCCTAATTTAAACCATAGTTGTTAAAGGCTCAAGGCACACAAAAGTGCAAATGCCTCCTGGAGCCTGAGGCGCAAGGCGAGGCGCGCGCCCGACTGAAGCAAGGCGCACGTTGGAAATAAAAAAAAAACAAAACTCACCCAATAAAGTATTAAAGATGCAATAGTATATACAAGGATGTAAAAGTCAACTAAATGAATTACTTAAGTTAAATATTCAACATAAAGATGCCAAAACCAATTAAATCAAGTACTTGAGTTCAAAACAGTGAATAATCAAACATATTAACATAAAGATGCGAAAGTCAACTAAGGAGAAGTATAAGATAAAACTAAAACAAACATAAACATCATTTCTTCCTAAAAAGACAACACTAATGAATCTAAATATCATCCTCGTCATCAATAAGCATAACATCATTTTGATCGTCACTAAATGATTCATAATTCTCAGGATCCTCTTCTATCTCATCTGAATCATCCTCATCCTCATCCTCATCCACAAGTCGAACTGAAGAACTTCCTGCTCCCTTTGTTGGTAACCGTGAACTAGAACTAGATTTTGATCTAGTAGACCGTTGCGACCTGCTAGCCTCTCCAATACCAGCAAAATTAGCAACATCACCCCGTGTCAAGGAATCATCTTCATAGACTAGATCATGTTCTGCATTAAAATCATCAATCCTCCCCGTTAACCACTCGTTGCTCTCATCAATGTCATCGAGTAAAATGGGATCAAGAGTGTCACGCATATTATATCGACGCCTCAATGCTCTATTATATTTGATGAACACTAAATCATTCAAAGTTGTTTGAGCGAGCCTATTTCTTTTCTTGTTATGAAGCTGCAATAAATTCAACCTTAACTAGTAAGTATAAAAAATTAAAATTTTAACTTTCAACAATTAAATTACAAACCTAGTTAGTAGATAGTATATACTTACATGCTCAAACACGCTCCAATTTCGTTCACAACCAGAAGAACTGCAAGTAAGGCTTAAAACCTTTATAGCAAACTTTTGGAGAAGTTTTGTTGACTTGCCATAAGCTTCCCACCAATTAGCTATTAAAAAAAATTAATAATGATGTTTAGCAACTTTAGCTTCATCTTTCTATCGACTCTATTGTCAAAATAATTTTAACACTTAGCTATACTAACTTAATATACTTTACCACTTTACCTGGTCCTCGTGTATTTCTCTGTCTAATAGCAAAGGGATTACCAAAGAGGCCCTCAGCTTTAGAATATAAGGACAGCTCCTCAGTAATTTTGTCTTGGTCTTTGATATCTGGGATTAACCTTGCAATGCATGCATACAAACCCTTTGCAATCTCTTCATCTTCTTCAATTTTCGGATTTGAATAAAAGTATTCTGGGTTCAAATAATAACCTGCTGCATGCAAAGGGCGATGAAGTTGAACATTCCACCTCTTATCAATTATTTCAAAGATATCTTTGTATTTGTCTTCTATTTCCCCAAATGATTTTGCAATGGCTTCCTCATAATGTTCAACAACTTTGGACGCATATAGATATAACTATTCAACTCCACCGCCCTCTGCATTGTTCTGGAGATGGACGGTATTTTCCCAATGTCTTCTAACATCAAGTCTAAGCAATAAGCAGCACATGGTGTCCAATACAAATGTGGGTGTTCTTTCTCTAACATCCTCCCTATTTGAAACCAAACGGAAAAAAGAAAAAATGATATAAATTATATATTAATCAAAAATATATATATATATATATATATTTGTAAAGAATTTACATACTCTTGAAGTTATAAACATTGAACATTCTTACTGGTAGACTTACTGCTTGATTCACTATCTGTGACGACTTGAATGACATTTGCTACTCCAATGCGGTTCACAAATTTATTAAGTAAGTCAAACATCTTTGCACCATCCTTTGAAAAAGAAGAAGTATCTATCGATTCAATAAACATGGTTCCCCTTGGACTATTTACTAGGAAATTAAGCAATGTTCTCCCTCTCTTGTCTGTCCACCCATCTGCCATTAATGAGCATCCAAATTTTGACCACTCCTCTCTGTGGTCATTCATCAAAGCATTGGTATTATCCAATTCCTAGCAAAGGAACTCTCACCTCGTGATAACTAGGTGGTTTCATGCCAGGACTATATTGTCCAATTGCTTCAACAACCTCGGCAAAGCTATCATACTTAACAGCATTGAATGCAATTCCTGCATCATACATCCACCTTGCAAAAGCAGCACACGCTCTTCCTCTCAACTCTTTCTTGCATGCATCATTAATGGTTGTCTGTTTTCCCCCCTCCTTTCTTTTTTGTACCACAATTTCCGGTCTGGGAATGAAATATAAATCAATCGGTCCTTTTTGCTTTTGGATCTTTGAGGAATTGACACTAGCACTGCCACTACCTGCACTAGCTACCCTTTTTCCCCGATTGTTAGCTTCCATAACATCATCCTCATCCTCTCCATCAAGGAAATTAATTTCATCACTAGGTAATAAATTCATTTGCTCTTTTTCTTCCTTTTTCTTACTCATGTACTCTTTGATTTCTTTTCTAACACTAGATGGGCATCTTGTGCATGCACTCACATTTCTATACCCTCCAGCTAAGTGTTGCTTAGCCCGATAAATACCTCCTTTTGTAACTTTTGCACAAAAGTTACAAGTGACGGCATTTGTATCTTTCGGATTCTCCAAATGTGAGTAATTCCATGCCGGATCCTTTCTTGAACCATCACTAGGCATCTTTTAAAGTACAAACTACAATCAAATTCAAGATAACAAAATAATAACATGATTAGCATCATGTAATCAGTGTCTAGTGTCTACAACAACTCTGACAAAAAAAAAAAAAAAAATTACAGAGCTTCAAAATCAAAGGCATATATGGACACTGCATAGTGCATGATAAATTCTATATGAGATTTATCAACTATATGAGATGTAATATATATGCATATATGGACTGCATGATACCATATAGGCATATACCAACTGATATGTATACTACAATTTATTCCAGCAGCACAGAATTGTAAAGTTGTAAACTACAATTTATTTCAGCTCAGAATTGTAAAGTTGTAAACTACAATTTATTCTAGCAGCAGAGAATTGTAAAGTTGTAAACTACAATTTATTCCAGCACAGAAAGTTGTAAACTACAATTTATTCCAGCAACTCAGATTGTAAAAAAATAAAAAACAAAAATAAAAGAAGAGGTTGAAGAGCAGAAGCAGAGAGAGCTAAGAAGAAGAATAGAAAGAAAAAAAAAATTAAAAAAAAAAAGGTCAGAGAGAGCCGAGAAGAAAAAGAATAGAAAAAAAAAAAAAATTTAAAAAAATAAGAAAAAAAAATCAGAGAGAGGGTGAGAGCCGAGAGAAGAAGAATAGAGGGCAAAAGAAAAAAATAATAATAATAATAATAATAATAAAATAAAATAAAAAATTAAAAAAAAAAAAAGAAAAGGAAAGGAAAAAAAAAAATAAAGAAGAGCCGAGACTCGGCTCAAAGAAAAAAAATAAAATAAAAAAATAAAAAATAAAAAGCAAGACTCTAGACTTCTAGAGTCGAGGAGAGTTGAGAGAAGAGAACTGAAGAAAAGAAGAAGAAGAAAAAAAAAAAGAAAAAAGAAAAAAAAAACAGAGGAGAAGAAGAAGCAAGAAGGAGAGAAGAAGAAGCAAGGAGAAGAACTTACCGGCGCTTTGCAGATCCGGGCTTCGCAGACAGCAGATCCAACGAGCTTCCGGCTTGTACTTCTCTCTCTCTTCTCTGTCTCTTACTCTCTTCTTCCCTTTCCCTTTTCCTTTTGCTTTTTGCTTCTGGCTTTTTTTTTTTTTTTTTTTTGACAACTAATAAAAGCTTAAAGTACAAAAGTGACTGTAACATATCTGAATATATCACGTGGGTTGGGTCTGTCACTCACACAAGTCAACTCACCAGACTTGCAACCAAAATAATAAAAAAAAAAATCAAAAAAAAAAAATTTTCAAACAGGCACGCCTGTAGCCCTGCGCCTAAGCCCCAAAAGCGCACGCCTATTACAAGGTCCTCGCCCTAAGCCTTTCAAGGGGCCAAGGTGGCGCCTGGAGGCGCCTGGCGCCTCAGGCGTGCGCCTTCGGCGCCTTTAACAACTATGATTTAGACAGTTATTGATGTCATTTGTTTAGTTTGGATTTTCTAGGGGTCCACACAGTATGGATTCCCAAGTTGTATTTTGGAGGATCAATTGTATCAGAAGAGTTTATTAACTAATGGAAATATATTCTGAGGTTTATTATTAGATTATCATTTTAGTTTCTTGTCAGCATTTTATTTATTCTTCTTTATTCTTTTGTACTCTGTGTTCGTTTATTGCCGATTTGTTTTTTATATCCTCAGGTATTCGGGCGTGGGCCTGGCCAACCCGCATTCGGAAATCCGGGGGTATCACATTGGACTTGTTAAAAGAAACAGGTATGATAGGTAGTCGCCCAGTTGATGCTCCTACGGACCCAAATATAAAATTATTACCAGATGAAGGTGATTTATTTGACAACCATGGCAGATATCGACGTTTGGTTGGGAAATTAATTTATCTCACTATCACCCGACCTGACATTTCATATGCAGTTAGTGTTGTAAGTCAGTTCATGAGTGTTCCTAAAGTACCACATTAGAATGATGTTCTTCGAATTATTAGATATCTCAAGCAAGCTCCAGGTTTTGGATTACTATATAAATCCAATGGTCATCTCAATGTGACAGGTTTCACAGATGCTGACTGGGCTGGTTCTCCCTCATATAGGAGATCTACTACAGGCTATTGTACACTTGTTGGTGGAAATCTAGTTACATGGAAAAGTAAAAAGCAAAAAATTATAGCACGGTCTAGCGCTGAAGCAGAGTACAGGGTGATGGCCCATACCTCTAGTGAGTTAATATGGATACAACATTTTCTTAAAGAACTTGGGCTAATAGTCAAAACTCCTATTCCATTATTGTGTGATAACCAAGCAGCAATTCACATTGCTTCCAATCCGGTATTTCATGAAAGAACTAAGACTATTGAAGTTGATTGTCACTTCACTCGAGAGAAAATATTGAGTGGGAATATTTCTACTCCATTCGTGAAGTCTAAAGATCAATTAGCTGATATGTTTACTAAGGCTCTTGGTCATAATCGGTTAAAAACGATTTGTTCCAAGCTGGGATTATATGATATATATTCTCCAACTTGAGGGGGAGTGTTAAAACGCTTACATGTATATATGTAGTTATGCTGGGGTCCCACTGTAATTAAAGATAGGGTTTGTGGCCATTATGTAAATAGGCCTTTCTTGTATTGTATAAATACCTTCATATGTTTTTTTAGGGTAAAAGATTTAATGAAAGATGGCTGCGCCTCTCATTGAAGTTCCCTCTCAATCTCTCTCTGTCTCTGCCTCACTCTATAATACACACAATTTCACAAAAAGGACCCCCAATAGATGAGAATGTGTTACACAAATAACCCCAAAAGTAAAAGAAGTGAAATAAAAACAAGGACAAAGCAAATACCAAATGAAAGAAGTGTCGGGAACTATTCCCGAGCACTCAGCTCAACCCAAATAGACAAAACCCGGACACAGAAAAATAAAATAAAATAACCAAAAAGAAAATCCACAAAAATGGGAAAAAGGAACCGGTCTCTACAGAAGAGGTAATCACATTGGTAGGATTCGTGTTAATCATAGTGTCAAGGGAAGCTAAAGCATAGTTGTTAAAGGCTCAAGGCGCACTAAGGCGCCAAAGGCCTTCTGGAGCCTAAGCGCAAGGCGCAGTATAAGGCGCGAGCCTGATCGAAGCAAGGCGCGTGTATATAATATTACATATTTAAACATATATTATTATTATATATTCATAATCAAGCAGTAATTGTAGTTAATGTAAGTAGTAAACCATAAATTTATGAATTTTGTCAAATATTTCATAAGGTTAAACAATACGACATATGATGTAGGACTTTTTAATTTAGTAGTTATCAAGTAAAAAATAAAATAATATGGATAAATGATTAAAAAATACAAGGCACGCCTTTTTTGAGCCTGGAGCCTGCTAAAAAACGTGAGCCCGTGGGCTTTATGTGAGCCTTAATTGAAGGGGCCTGGCGTGTAATAGGTTGAGGCGATCTAGCTGAGCCTTGACGAGCCTGGGGCTTTTTTGGAGCCTAGGCTCGCCTTTAACAACTATGAGCTAAAGTCCAAACCGGTTTTCTGGAATTTTACTGTAAGCTTTTCACGGAGATTGCTACCTGGAGGTCATTACTTTATGGGCTGGAGTTGTTAGGGATTTCTATAAAGGACTGGCTTGAGTGTCCGTTTGGGGAGGAGAAGGTGTTGGAGGCTTTGAAGAGTTGTGAGGGTGACAAAGCTCCAAGGCCGGTTTCCAACAGAATTGGGAAGTAGTGAAGATTGAGGTTATGGGTGCTTTGAGATCGTTCCACTCAGATGGGAAGTTTAAAAAAAGTCTCAATGCTTCATTCATTACCCTTATCCCAAAGAAGGGTGGTGTTGTTGAGGCTAATGACTTTAGGCCGATTAGTTTGGTGGTTGTCAGATCCTGGATTCTGCTTTGGTTGCTAGTGAGTGCATTGAGGCCAAGGCTAGAAGTGGAGGGCCGGGGATTGTTTGCAAACTGGACATCGAGAAGGCAATACGACCACGTTTGTTGGAACTTCTTGATGTATTTCCTGGAAAGGATTGGGTTTGGCCTTACGTGGAGGAAGTGGATCTATCAATGCATTTCAATTACGTGATTTTCAATATTAGTTTTTTTTTCTCCAGCTGGCTTCTTCGCTAGCTCTCGAGGACTGCAACAGAGGGACCCCTTCTCTCCATTTCTATTTATCATTGTTATAGACGCATTTAGTAGATTAATGAGGGCAGAGGAATTGGGGTTTATCAGAGGATTCTCGGTGGGAAACAGTCCTAATGAGCTGGTAATATCTCATTTGCTTTTTACAGATGACACAACTGTTTTTTGTGATGCTAGGGTGGACCAGTTGAGATTTTTGAGATGTGTATTGGCCTGCTTCCAAGTCGTCTCAGGGCAATGATCAATATTGGGAATAGTGAATTGGTACCAGTTGGGGCAGTTCAAGGTTTCCAGGAATTAACAGATATTCTTGGGTGTGGTGTGGGCGCATTTCCAATCTCTTATTTAGGGCTTTCATTGGGAGCTGTGGCGAGAACGACTTCAATTTGGGACCCTATGATTGAACGTTTCGAGAGGAGACTGGCAGGGTGGAAAAAGCATTGAGGAGGGGGGGGGGATGGGCGGGATTACACTTATGAAGAGCACACTTATGCAAAAGATTAGATGCGATTCAGAGGAATTTCTTGTGGGGTGGCATAGGAGACGAGTTCAAATATCATTTGGTGAATTGGGAGAAGTTGTGTTCCCCTATTAAAAATGGGGGGTTGGGTATTATGAGATTGAATTTGTTCAACAAAGCATTATTGGCTAAATGGTTGTGGAGGTTTGGGAGTGAGAGGCCACGCTTATGGAGCAGGGTCATTGCTTGTCGTTATGAGGAAGGGGAAGGCGGATGGTTGTCTAAGGAAGTTAGATTTGCAGCGGGTAAGGGTGTTTCGAAACCCATTCAGAAGGGGTGGGATGAGTTTTCTAAACGCATCCGATTCAGAGTTCGGAGTGGGAGTCACGTCAAATTTTGGGAGGATCATTGGTGCGAGGATATTGTTTTGGTGCGTAGGTTTCCTAGGTTGTTTAGGATCTCTTCAAACAAACATCCCTTGGTTGCCGACTGCTATCGGCTTGATAGCTAAAGGTTGACTTGGGATGTGCAATTTCGTATAATGTGTCAAAGATTGGGAGCTCAACGAAGTTACTAAAATTTTAACCTTACTCTATAGCAAGGTGATTGACAGGATAGGGATGCATGAGATAGTATGGGTGGGCAATCCGAGATGGATGTTTGAGGTTAGAGCATTTTACCACAGTCTTTTTGAGATCCCAGGTGCTACATACGTAACATACCCATGGAAGGCAATCTGGAGGACGAAATCCCCATTGAAGGTGGCTTTTTTTGCATGGTGTGCTGCCCACAAAGGTATTCTTACACTTGATAACCTTAGAAGGAGATGACAGAACGTGGTTAATCGGTGTTGTATGTGCAAGAAGACAAAGGAAACCATGAATCATCTTCTTTTGCATTGCCCGGTGGTGAGAGACATTTGGAATTTTTTTTTTTTTTGGTAAGTAAATATGAGGTATATCTTGGGTGTTCCCTAGAAACATAGTTGATTTGTTAGAGACTTGGAAAGAGACTCGAGTGCCCGGCCAAGCCAGGGTTGCTTGGAGGACGGTCCCCTTTGTGTATGGTGGGGTGTGTGGTGTGAGAGGAATAGAAGATCGTTTGAGGGACATGAGACTCCTGTTTGGTCTCTCAAATACAATATTCTGTTTTCTTTTTTCTCTTGGGTTAACGGGCAATCGGGCATAACTGTACTTCTTTGGGAAATCTCTTGGATTTTGTGGATAGCTTAAAGCTATAATTGACGCCCTTGGAGTCTTGTGTTCTTCCTTGGGAGCGCTCCCCTCTTTTGAGGGCCTTTTAATGAATTCTCACTTATCAAAACAAAAAAGCTCACTAAACTTCCCAGGGAATTTCCACGAGATAATAGTATTAGTGTTAGGGGCAATGAATGCAATAGCACTCCGAAATCTAAGAATGAGATTAAGCATACGTCCTGAAGGGAGGAACAAAACTGAGAGTGGTTTCCTCATGAAAATTTTAAAAAGGTTGTCCAAAGAAATAACTAGAAGTGCACCTTTCTTTAGAGAAGTAACATTTAGAAAAATTTCTGTTACATATACTCTTCAAAAGTAATGAAATACCCGTGTAGGACACATATCCCTCAGACATGGGTATGGGATATATGTCCGACACTTTTTGTTGGACATGTACTTAAAAAACATATCCAATCATTCAATTACATTATATTATTACTTTAAAATCAATTAAAGGACTATATTGAACATTGTATTAGATTAAAAAAAATTACTTCACTCTAGAAATAAAAATAAAATAATTAATAAAATAAATATTTAG
The DNA here is from genome assembly GCF_030987335.1 of Cornus florida. Lineage (NCBI taxonomy): Eukaryota > Viridiplantae > Streptophyta > Magnoliopsida > Cornales > Cornaceae > Cornus > Cornus florida. Next base: position 49,061,076 of record NW_026775574.1, on the reverse strand, counting down.
CCGTGTCCGTGTGTCCTTTATTTGGAGGATTTGACACATCCGACGTATGGATACATACCCGTGTCTGACATCCGTACCCGAGTCCATGTAACATAGAGAAAAATTATGTGGTGCTATCGTCCAGCCCTAGGGTTACTTGATTTTATGAGATTACTTGCTAACCAATTTAGCATAAATGGAACATTAAATAGTAACAGAAAATTCTAATCAAACAAAACAGTCTTGCTTAATAAGCTTCATTACATAAAACAAATGCACTAAACTAACGTTAAACATATAAGCAATGGGGAGCGAGGGATAGACTACAATGTTAGCGGGGTTGGAAAAAATGGCTAAACCAATCAAATACTCATAAATAAAGATCTGACCAAAATATAAAATTGTGAAAATCATGGACCCCTGACCTTGAAAAGTTTTCATGATTAAGGGAAAATCTGAAGAATATATACGAGGAAATTGAGTAAGGAAAAAGTGATTAAATTTTAAAAATAACAAAGCGCGGGCTTCCGCAATTATGTAACAAGCAACATCAAGAAAGCTTTTGACAAACAATAACCATAAGAGAAGAAGATAAAGAAAAGACAAAAGCAGAAGCAGAATCAAACAAAAAGAGCAGTTCAAAGAGAAATAGCAACCACATTTAAGTTTCCTACTTTTCCAACCAACCTCACACAAATTACGTGAAACAACCTAAGATCCTAATCCACGGTATCCCCATGCTTGCATATCAAGGTCCTATATATTCCAAGTGCAAATCACTTAATTTGACAAGTGCAACACATGTGATCACTAAGTAAGGTTATATCACCAAAAAAAAAAAAAAAGCATAAATAAATTAAAATGAACTACTAACGTAGTAAATAAAAAATTAACTAGTTTTAGAACTCTTAACTAAACATGTTAGGTGAGTATCATGGCTAGCTAAAATCTTCTCTAGTTTTAGAACTCTTAACTCAACATGTTAGGTAAGTATCATGGCCAACTAAAATTTTCTCTAGTAATTATCGTGTCGTGAATACGATACTGGTTCCATAAGTGGGAAGGTCTTGGTGTGGTGGTTGTGCTGATGATGATTCATTGTAGTGATGGTTAGTTTGTTATGATAATTGTGAGCATGATCATAATGATGGCACTAGTTTGTTGAAACATAAAAATATTCGCTTCCTAAGGGGAAACTTTTTGATTCTCAACAGAATGGTAGTAGCACAATGAGAAAGATCTCTTTTCGCTTTTTGTTTTTTCCATGTTCTTATTTTATTTTTTTATTTTTTTAGGTTCTGACTTCTTTGTCTTTTTTGGTTTCAATAAAGGAAAAAAGAAGAAAGATTTTTTTATTTTTTTATTTTTTTTTAAAAAAAAGGGTACTTTCAGACACTATCAAATGATTGAATAGTGTTTGCTAGAAATAAAACTCAGTCCTAACACCACCACCACTGCTATAAAGCCTTTGATCTGAAGTGTTATTAAAGTCTCAAAGCACACCAAGGCGCTAGAGGTCCTTTGGAGCCTAGGCGAACGGCGAGGCACACCTAAGTGAAGTGAGGCGCACAATTGAAATTTTAAACTATCATAATAGCATTCATATCTCACAAGTCATCAATATTCTAAAAATTAATATCAAATATAAATAAAGTAAATCCATCAACTATATAAGCATTCAAGAACAATAAAACAGAGCACAAATTTGTTTTTATTTTCTTGAAAGACAAAATAGAGGACAAAAAGAAATAAATCTATAAAAAAAAAAATGTTAACAAAAAAAGAAAAGAAAAAAATAGAACAAAAAAAAAAAGACTGCAGAGACTAAAGAAGTAGATGAAGAGAGAGAAGTAGATGAGAAGAGAGAGAAAGTGTTAAAGAAGAAAAAAGAGAAAAAAAAAAAAAAAAAAAAAAAAATAGAGCCCAAAAAAAAAAGACAGAGAGGAGAACTAGATGGAGAGAGAGAGAAGTAAACAAAGATGACGAGAGGAGTAGAAGAGGAGAGGAGAGAGATGTAGAGGAGAAGAAGAAGAAGAAGAAGAAAGAACTGACATGGTGTCGTCCTTCGTCTCTGCCACTAGGGCTTCGTTGTCAGACTCACTCTTTCTATGTTTGGTCGTGAACTTTCTTATTTGTTTATTCCTTTGAACAAAAGTTCCTTCTCTCATATGCTTAGGCTTTCTTATTTGTTTATTAAGTTGTCAAAAGTAACCTTTGTGGCTTAAGAGAGAATAATCATTTAAAAAAAAAAAAAAAAAACATCAAGGCTGACAAATAGGACGAGGTGCAACCGAGGCGTGAGCCTAGTAAACATCAATGCCTAGGATGACAACAGGCACTAGACCTGCGCCTCGAGCCTAGGCGCGCCTTTAACAACACTCATCTGACCATTTGAGGTCAGCTGCACAAGTCCTAGTTTGCCATTCCGCTTTATCTAGGACCCCAAGTTTGGACAACCCATGCACTACTATAAAATAAAATAAAAACTGAGCAACAAATAGGAAAACAAAACCTCCCATAAGATGGGTGCAGCATTTTCACTATTCTATCAATGACAGACAAGACTGTATATAACATTGCAAAGGATTAAGGCACCCAACCAAAAAAAAATTAATTCAAAGTTGAGCAGTAAAGAACATACTCAGTGAACAAGCCTGAGTAATAATGAGAGGATCACTCTGTTCAACTCCATTGTTGATCAATCTCATTGCATTTAAAACTTCCCTAGTAGATACAAATTCATGATCTGTAAGCGCCAAGACACTATCCTGCAACATTGTGGTGCCCTATAAAAGAAGGAAAAATTAGTTTGAATAGCATGTCATCCCACCATGAAATAATGATTGATAAAAATAAATATTTAGTGATGACAACTTATTATTCAAAATTCATCTCCCATATATAAATATTACTGAGGGCCTTATATAGGCTTTGTGAAAATGGAGATTTGTATAGAAAGAGAATATAGATACAGAGAGAGAGCGAGAGAGTTCAAACCGAGAGTGTGAGGTGCAGCCCACACTTCACATATCTTCTAACCCTAAAACATAAAGGGAGGTTATATACAATACAAGAAAGGCCTATTTACATAATGACCACAAACCCTATATCTAATTACAATAGGACCCCAGCATAAATATACATATACATATAAGTGTTTTAACACTCCCTCTCAAGCTGGAGAATATATATCATATAATCCTAGCTTGGAACAAATCGTTTTTAACCGATTATAACCAAGAGCCTTAGTAAACATATCAGCTAATTGATCTTCAGACTTCACGAATGGAGTAGAAATGTTTCCACTCAATATTTTCTCTCGAGTGAAGTGAAAATCAACTTCAATGTGCTTGGTTCTTTCATGAAACACCGGATTGGATGCGATGTGAATAACTGCTTGGTTATCACAGAACAGTGGAATAGGAGTCTTGACTATTAACCCAAGTTCTTCAAGAAAGTGTTGTATCCACGTTAACTCACTACTCTGCTTCAGCGCTAGACCGTGCTACAACTGTTTGCTTTTTACTTTATCATGTAACAAGATTTCCACCAACAAATGTACAATAACCTGTAGTAGATTTCCTATCTGAGGGAGAACCAGCATCTGTGAAGCATCTGTGAAACCTGTCACATTGAGATGACCATTAGGTTTATATAGTAATCCAAAACCTGGAGCTTGTTTAAGATATCGAATAATTCGAAGAACAACATTCCAATGTGGTACTCTAGGAGCACTCATGAACTTACTTACAACACTAACTGCATATGAAATGTCAAGTCGGGTGATAGTGAGATAAATTAATTTCCCAACTAGACGTCGATATCTGCCATGATCGTCAAATAAATCACCCTCATCAGGTAATAATTTTATATTTGGGTCCATAGGAGCATCAACAGGGAGAGTACCTAACATACCTGTTTCTTTTAACAAGTCCAACACATATTTCCTTGGAAATAGACTTATACCTTCCTTGGATGTAGCGACCTCAATACCCAAGAAATATTTGAGTTTGCCTAGATCCTTTGTGTGAAACCGATTTTGTAAGAACAATTTTAACTTTGCAATTCCGTCAGAATTATCACCTGTTATAACAATATCTTCTACATATACCACAAGAAATATAAAGCCTGTTTTAGTATGTTGGTGAAATACCGAATGATCTGTTAAGGCTAAAGGAAAGTACTGCCTAGGAGAATTTTCCAAACCAAGCCCTTGGAGATTGTTTCACTCCATACAGGGCCTTTTTAAGATGACATACAGCATAACGAGACACATCCAGGTGGTTGCTCCATGTAAACCTCTTCATGTAAATCACCATGTAAGAAAGCATTTTTCACATCTAATTGAAACAACGGCCAATTACAATTGGCGGCAATGGAAATAAGGATTCAGATAGAAGAAATCTTCGCAACAGGGGAAAAGGTCTCATCATAATCAATACATAGGTTTGTGTTTATCCCTTTGCAACAAGGCGAGCCTTCAATCGCTCAACAGATCCATCACGGAGATATTTGACAGTGGAGACCCACTTACAACCAACCGTTTTGGAACCGGGAGGTAAGGGAACAAGGTCCCATGTCCCATTATGATGAAGAGCATCCATTTCATCTATAATGGCTTTGCGCCAAGCTATATCAGATAAAGCATCCTACACAGTTTTCGGAACAGTAGTAGCAGATAACGTGGATAAAAAACAAGAAAATGATGGCAATACCTTTTTATAGAAAACAAAGTTAGATATGGGGTGTGCAGTGACACAAGAGCGAATACCTTTACGTAATGCAATACGAAGATCATCAGTAGCAGGAGGAGCCTCAATAGAAGTAGACAATTGTGGCTCGTGATCGACGGCTATACACTTAAAGTGGGGATGGCACATGAGGTTGTTGTAGTGGGTCACAGGGTAATGAATGTGGTACAACAGGCAACAGAAGGAGCAACTTGGTATCTAAAGACAAACTATGTGAACAAAAATAAGGAGTATCATCAAAAAAGGTAACGTCCATGCACACAAAAGCACTACGAGTTCTAAGATCCCAACATTTTTAACCTTTTTGAGTCCAAGAGTACCCAATAAAGACACACTTAATGGCACGAGGAGACAATTTATCAGCGCCAGGGCGTAATATGTGAGCAAAACACACACACCTAAAAACACAAGGCGGCAATGCAAATAACGGTAGAGTAGGAAAAACAAAGGAATAAGGACATTTCCAATTAAGAACGGTAGATGGCATACGATTAATTAAATAACAAGCAGTTAAAACAACATCGCCCCAAAATGTTTTTGAAAGATGCATATGTATCATCAATGTCCGAACTGTTTCAATTAAATGCCTATTTTTCCGTTCGGCTACGCCATTTTGTTAAGGAGTATAAGAACAAAAAGTTTGGTGCAAAATACCACGTGAGTCGCAAAAATTAGAAATAGCACCTTTAACATATTCTATAGCATTATCAGATTGTAAAATGTGTATAACACACCCAAATTGGACCTCAATTTCTTTTAAAAATATTTGAAATATGGAAAAAAGTTCAGAACGGTCTTTCATTAAAAACAACCAAGTCATCCTTGAATAATCCCAACAAAGGTAACAAAATAAGAAAAACCTGAGTTACTAGTGTGACGAGTAGGACCCCAAATGTCCGTATGCACTAATTCAAATAAAGTAGACACCAACTCGACTCACAATTTAAAGTAGACACCAACTCAAGGAAAGGCAAAGCAGACTTCAAATACCGCAACGAGGGATGACCTAACCGATAATGCCACTGGTACACAGACATCTGGGAATGTAAAGCAACAGTGGAAGGTTTGCAATCCAAATAGTATAGGCCATTTCTGTTACTGCCCACACCAATCGTTTGATTCGTGTTGAAGTCCCGAAAGACACAAAACGAAGGATAACATGTGACAAAACAATTCAGCGTTTGAGTTAATTTACTTATAGATAATAAATTAAAGGGAAAATTTGGAACTAATTGCACAGAGGATAAAGAAATGGATAGGGTTAATTTAATTGTTCCCTGGCCAATAATAGAACATGTTCTACCATCAGCCAGAGTAACAAAAGATGAGGAACTAGACTTCTGAAAATTAGAAAATAGAGAGGCATCACCTGTGAGAGAGGTAGAAGCCCCAGAGTCAATAACCCAAGGGGATGCTGAAGTCTGTAAATCAGACAAGCATGCAATATTACCTGATTGCGCAAAATTAACCACATCAGTAAAGTTAGGATGTGTTCGGTTAACCAATGCACTGAACTCAGCTCCTGATAATGATAGTGTCACTAGTAGATGCAACTGATGGTAATACAGAAGTCTGACCAAGAGAGTGATGAGACCCCGCAAGGTCAGAGGAAGACACTGCTTGATTTGCCCATGCTGGTTTCCCATGAAGAGTCCAACAGTTCTCAACAGAATGGTTAGTACCCCGACAGTGGCTGTAGATGCAAGTATCACTACCTCCACGACCACGGCGACTGCGACTTTTATCATGACCTCTACCGCCACGAGAACTACCTGAATTTCCACCATACCCTCTGTTGCCACTAGGAGTATAACGACCTCAAGAGGACTGTGGAAAAATAGAAGAAATCATCATAGCTGAATTTTCTTTCACTCCAGTGGGCGTCACATGTGATTGTTCTGAAATCCGAAGTAAGCGGGAATAAATGTTACCCAAAGATGGGAGTCCTCCATCACCAGCAAGGATCTGATCCCGAATATTCTGAAGGGTCGGGTGCAAACCAGCAAGAAAAATGGAAACAAAAAATTCCTTACGTTGTCGCTTGAGAATGTCAGGATCAGTAGTCAAGGGATGGTACTGATTCAACTCATCTATCAGGCTTTTAAAAGTACTATAATACTCACCGAGGCCTTGACCATAGAGGTCAAATTGACGAGAATGGAATATCTTTTCATAAAATGAATATATGTGAGAAACATTCGTGTCCATAGAGTAAGTTCCTTTAACTGCATCCTAGATTCCCTTTGCAGTGTTGACAAACATAAAAGTAGATGTAATGGAAGGTTCCATACTGTTCCACAACAAGGACATAACCATATAGTTATCAGTTTCCCAATCCTCATATGTTGTTGATGTTTTTGATGGAGGATCAATTGTAATAAACTTCAACTTTCGTCGGGCACCAAAAGAGATCTTTACTGCTTGAGCCCATAGTAAGTAATTAGAATTACTTAATTTCATAGTTGTAATTTGCAGCCCGACAGGATCAACATCTGTTGCAGAAGATTAACTCCAATAGACCCAGAAGCAACATTTGAATCGTCCGACATAGATATATGAATATGTAAAAATAAATAAAAACACTTATCTGCGCCCCGATGCCAAATCTGTACCAAAGAACCAAAGAAACAGAGTTGACCCGGGAACAGAAGAAGACTCGGAGCAGAACAGACCCGGACCGTAAATCAGGTCGAACGGGCCGGACCTTAAATCGGGTCGGAACAAATCCGGTTTATGTTAACCTGGATTGGGATAGCAAGAACCCTGTAGCCAAACACCGTTCTTCTTTACAAAATCTCAGTTCTCCAGCAAGCACGCAGCGACAGCGGCGGCGGCGATGGAATCAACAAGCAGCGACACAACTCGCGACAGCCGTCGGTGACCAAGCAACGAGCAGCGACGACGAGAGAAGGCGGTGAGTTTGTTGACAACCAAAACGGCAACAACATGAGCAACCAAACTGGGCTTCAGATCTGAGACGAAGCAATAAGCAGCGACGACGAGAGAAGGCTGCGAGCTGGTCGACAACCAAAACGGCAACAACTTCATCACCGTCACGAGCTCTGAACAAATCTATACAAGAACGATACAACTGCAATTTCCCACACTCACAATTTCGATTTGCTCTAATACCATGTGAAAATGGAGATTTGTATAGAAAGATAATAGAGATACAGAGAGAGAGCGAGAGAGCTCAGACTGAGAGTGTGAGGCGCAGCCCACACTTCACATATCTTCTAACCCTAAAACATAAAGGGGGGTTATATACAATACAAGAAAGGCCTATTTACATAATGGCCACAAACCCTATATCTAATTACAATAGGACCCCAGCATAAATATATATATACCTATAAGTGTTTTAACAAGTTTATTTCCTAGTCCTTGAAAAATCTGATTTAATAGGCTTATTTCCTAGTCCTTGAAAAATCTGATTCACCAAGATATGTAGTTAATAAGATGAATGAATAATCTTTAAAATAGCACCGCCTTATAAAATGAAATGGAAAATATTGACATGTGATACAAAGAAACTTGTAAAAACAGCTAGCTCTATGATAAAACCCCTCATGTGCAGGTATGTTATTTTATATTATTATTACTATTAACTTTTAAATTTCAAGTTTGCAAAAGCTTCACAAATAAGTAGGAACAAAAAGGCTACAAAAAACATAGCAGAATGCCGCAAATATGAACATTTGGTATTTCTAATTAATGTATGAAAGCATCCTTCTCTTCATCACATAGTACTATTATACATTGAACCCAACAGGGAAAAAGAAAAGACTATCCTCTAATGAGAATAGAAGACCATGAAGCACAATCAGTGAAAATATTTCGATCAAGAAAATAAATTTGGGGTGTTTTAGGACTTAAATAGCACTATAGTAGGATTGCTTCTGAAAAGCATTCATTCATATCACCATAGAAAAATATTAATTATTAATCACAAGTCGAGACATTTTTTTCTCTCTTTTGGAGTTGATCACTCGAAGTTCATTCAAGGTTTTCAATCATGGTATCAAGTAATGTATGTTTAACAGTATCAGGGGTATTGGTCCAGATGTAATGGGAATCGATTATGCACCCTTAAATTTATTTTCATCCTAATTTCCCACTTTTGAAGGTTGTTAGTTGTTTTCAATCAATATTATGACACCTAAAGTGCTGCACATGGTATAAGAGCAATTATCAGAATCTCTAATAATAAACTAAAGAATCAAGAAAGAAAATTCTTGTGATTGGAAAAGCTAAATTCTGCAGCTCTGAGTTTCCGGATAGGCAATTTTTTCCCTCAGCCTTACAGATACATCCATTCTAACAGCTCGTAACATGTAGATGTAGCAGCTAGACTCAGGTGTATATTTTTATCAAAGAAGAATCGGTGTGTAACCATAACCGGTTCTTCAATCCGATACGCAACAGGCATTATGTCATGTAGAGGCCAATTTTTAAAACAAACAACCACCCTACTTGGTTTATTTCTAAAAGATGTTACATGCATATAACATCCCTACCTGATGATCAAAACAATAAAAGTCCAGAGTTGTGTGATTCATAATTTGCAGAAAGAAGTATCTTGAATCCAATTTGGACGTCAATTTAAATCTCAAAATTTTAAAAATTAGTTCAGCTAAACTAAATAAATAGTCCTATCAAGACCCGTGTAACATATAATATAATCGATGGTTGAAGAATTCAACTTATATTATTTTCCAACCTTAAAACAAACAATATCCAAAATTAAGTCCATTCATAATTATTCTAAGAGTTGAATCATACCCCGAAGTAAATATTATCTTCTTAGAAGAAAGAAGAAAAATCATTCGAACGGCATCATTATGACCATATAGGGCATCCATGGTTAATCATCCCATCTCTTGCTCCGAAACTCCCTCTCCACAAAAAACCCCTTCCATGACCTCTCATTTGAAGATGATCCTAAACCTTGAGGCATTGGGACTATGGGAGTCCCCATCTCTCACAATAAAATTCCTTCCAAACATGATGTTCAGAAGCGAGCCTATAGAGAGATGAGGAGACACAGGACACCATACCAAGCTCTTTAGGCTCGAGGCAATTAAGGATTTCAGAAACCAATGTTGGAGGGAGGTCAGTGATGGATCGAACATAAGTGGACAAGACATCATTAGCCGGCACAAATCCCCCCTTGGGATTGAGTACTGATATGGGTTTTGGTTTTCAGACTCCTCAATGTCAACTTCGGAAACAACTGTTACAATTTCTGAGCTATCACAGGATTTAATCCGATTAGATTCAAATTGTTCTTTACTTTCTAGTAAATAAGATACCAATTTTTGTGATAAACCAACCTCAGTGGTTGTTTGGCATTCAAATGCATAAAAAAGTATTCCTAAACCTAAAATCTTTTTTCCTTCCCAAAATTCAAAAAAATGAAACCCTAATAGATCTTAAAATTTATATTATAAGCAGGAAAACAAAATGTACAAACTAGAAGAGCGACTAAGGATTTGTAACTAAAAGCCCAATTCAAAAAAACCCTAAAAAGAACAAAAAAGCAAACCCTAAAAGCCAAACTCTGAATTACAGAAACAATAGGAGGAAATTAAAAGCTTGAAGAACAAAACACGATTAAAATCAACCAGAAATACATAGAGAGTGAATGAAAACCACCGAAAAAAAAAAAAAAAGAAAGAAAAGAGAAGAAAAAAAAAAAATGATGGTTATTCGACTAATTGTGATCCTATGAGTGCCCAAGGAAAAAAAAAAAAAACTACAAAGAGAGAAAAGCAAAGAAAATGAACTGAATTAGAGTGAGATACTGATTTTTAAAAGTACCTCAGAGATGATGAACACAAGATCTTTTGGGTAGAAACCGTAGCTCTGGAGGTTAGGATTTGGAAGAGAAAAACACAGAAATTTTGGTGGAAGAGAGAGAGGGAGAGACGAGAAGAATTGGGGACGAAGAGGTGGGTTAAAAATTTTAAATTGTGACAACTGCAATCTACACAATTCTACATTATTACTGTGTCCAGATGGGCCAAAATTAAAGTTTGTTAAGTTGGGGCCTTCATGTGTGATCTTATTGGGCCATAAGGCCCAAAAAAAATGGATTTTTTTTTTTTTTTTTTTTTTTTTTTTCCTGTTGGTGTAGTAATTAGCTTAAATTCATTATTAGATTAAAAGGAAGGAATTAAACCTTGGAAATAAGAAACATAATTGTATTGAGTAACTATTGTTTCACGTACAATTTAAATGATTGTCAATTTGTCCTGATGTATTTACACATATAGAACTAGAATCCTCTCACCCATGTCATTTTTGTCCCGTGCTTTAATGCAACAATCTATAAAAATATGGTAAATTCTCGATTTAATATTGCGATAATATTGCAACAAGGTATAATATGTTGCATGACTATTACGTGAGTATCATATTTTACAATGTAGGTGCGTTGCATTTTAATATAATTGTGTTGCACACTGAAGGAATCGAGATATTTAGATAACCCTTACAACCTCAATGGATTGGTGTCCCACTAGGCATTGCCAAGGGCGAGGCCAATTAAGGCCCAGAGGTTATATGGTAATTTAAAATAATGCACCCCTTAAAATTTTCAAATTTTTCTAATTTCCTTTTTAAAAAAAAAAAAAAAAAAAAAAAAAAAAAAAAAAAAAAAAAAAGAAGTTACATATATTCCCTCTTCAAATATACTATCATATATTTTTCCTTTTCTAATTTTTGTTTCCTTTTTCAAAAAATTCTATTTTTCTATTTTTTCTACTTATTTCTTTGGGTAAAGTACACTAACACCCCCTGAGGTTTGACATAAGGACACTTAGGTGAAAGTTACATATTTTTTGGACAGTGACACCCCTTAAAGATTGAAAAGTGGATAAAGAAACCCCTTGAAGCCAATTGACATGAAAAATTAACCAAATTGCCCTTTGACTATTTAGTTGACCTTTTTACCTTTAAAAGTTAATAAATTGAAAAAAACTACCCTTCTCAAACAGATGATATGTATATCCATAAAACAAATTAATAAATTGGAAAACAGGTTAATAAATTGGAGAATAAAATTAATGCGTACCAACATTGACCTCCTGAAACAGATGAAGAGTATATATATATGTTGGCCTAAGGATTTAATCTAAAGGTCAATCTTATATTTTGATGATTACAAACCATTAATGATGTTTATGTACTAATATTTTCCTTGAGTGCTATATAGTTGATCAATTAATTCAATCCTCAATAATGAGCCAGAAGCATTCCAAGTACTCAAGCAATGAATTCAAGGAAGCATTGAAGTTGCAAGAATTCAAAGATTATTCAAGTACTCCATCAAAGGCTAACCGATCATGGTCAAAGATTGAAGAAAAGGGTAGATTAGATGGTGAGAGCTTAAGATTTAATGTCAAAGTTAATTTGAATATATTTGAAGCTCAAAATTCAATCCATGCATTGCATTCCCATTTTATTTCTCAAAGAAAATAAAATCAGCTCATGATCACATTCACAGGACTTAAAGAATTTCATATTAAATATCATAATGTGAGATGGAGAAGGCTCCATAAAATAAAGATAAGGCTCTTTTCTCTTATTCAGTGAGCTCTGAGAAGGTTCTTTTCTTTAACTCCAGTAAGTCTTTGAGAAGTATTTAAGAAAAAGAGAGGGCTCAATCAAAAGAAAGAGAGGGCTCTTTTTGTTCCAAGAAAGCTACGAAAATGGATCTTCAAAATAAAGAGTAAGCTCACGTTTTTATTGAGCAGGCTCTTTCCAAGGAAAATGAACAAAGAGCAGGCTCTTTGGTTTTCAAGAGACGGCTCTCTTTAGGGTTTTGAACTGTAACGTAAACATTTTCATTAAATGTTCTCAACAACCTCTAACAGCTATATTGAACTCTGTTGATTCTATAAATACTGAGGTTGGTCTTCAAACTGAAAAATACTTTAACAGAGAACATTCTATCATTTCTTAAAAAGCATTAAAGAAGTATTCTGAGCTTTCATTCCCTCTCTGTTATTTCATATCACTGTAGTAATTCTGAGCTTCACGTATATTCATCTTTTCTATAGTTGTGAGCTAAACTCTGTAATCTATCTTTGAGAGATTCTTGTACACTTGTTTCTTCAAATTTCAAAGCTATTGTAAAGGGTTGGTGTAACCCAAAAGAAAGCCTAGGAGAAGGGTGTTCTCCTAGCAAAGAAGAGAAGCAAGATCTTGTTTCAAAAGTGAAGGTTTGCTCTCCACCATTAAGGAGAAGTTCTAATGAATTTGGGAAGTCTCAAGGGGGATCTTGAGCCGAGGAGTAGGAGTTTCCGAACCTCGCTAAATCACCGAGTCATTGTTTGCAATCTCTTATCTCTATCTCTCTTATTTTTGTGCTTTATTTTGCTTGAATATTTCAATAAACTGATATTTAACAGTTTGGTAGAAATACAATTTTTAAATTGAAAAATTGATCCTTGACTCTATTCACCCCCCCTCTAAAGTCAATTAGTGACTAACAATTGGTATCAGAGCCTAATCTCTAGAAAAAGACTAATCATCTTAGAGAACGATCTTGGCCAATACAAATTTCCATCAAGAAGGTCAATCTAACAATAGACCCCTTGGTTTGATGGAAGTGACTACAACTATTGGAAAATCAAAATGAGAGCATTCTTAAGAGGCATAGATGTAGATGTTTGGAAAGCCATAGAAAAAGGAGACCGTGATCCAACCAAGATAGTAGAAGGTGAAAATGTTCGAACACCCGATATTGAATGGACCCTCAATGACCGTAGGCTTGTATAATGTAATGTCAAGGCTATCACTAATCTCTATTGTGCCTTAAGCAAAGACGAATTCAGTAGAATTTCGGATTGCGAAACGGCCAAAGAAATTTGGGATAAACTTGAAGTCACCTATATAGGCACTAGTCATGTTAAAGAATCCAAAATGAATATGCTTGTCCATAAATATGAACTTTTTACCATGAATAACAAAGAAACAATTAGTGAAATGTACTCTCGTTTTACTAACATTGTTAATCCCTTGAAAGCTCTTGGAAGAAAATATACATCATCCGACAATGTAAGAAAAATCCTTAGATCTTTGCCAAAGAATTGGGAAGGTAAGAAGACCGCCATCCAAGAAGCCAAAGATCTTAACACACTTCCCATTGACGAACTCATTGGTTCATTAATGGCTTACGAGCTAGAAATGAATGATAGAGATGAAGAAACTCAAAAGAAGGATATAACTCTACAAGCTACTACCAAAGAAGTTACAATTGATAAAGTTCCTCATGATGAAGAAGAAGAAGAAGTTGCTCTCATTACCAAAACCGTAAGAAGAATTCTTCAAATGAAGAAGTTCCAAAAGAGCAACCACTTCAAAAGAAATGGGTCGTCTAGTGAGCAAGGAAAAAGAGAAGCACTTACTTGCTTCCATTGTGGAAAACTGGGACACTTCAAGTCCGATTGTTATGCCTACAAAAATGAAAAGGAAAGGAAAAAGAAAGGCAAAGCCATGCAAGCTACATGGTAGGATGATGATTCAAATGGATCCGAAAGTGACGATGAACTCAATGAATTGGTTAATCTTTGTCTCATAGCCGATGAAGATGAGGTAAATTCTAATTATAACTCATTTGATTTGGAAACTACTTATGATGAATTGGTTGATGCACACAACTATTTGCTAGATGCTTTTAGAGAATTGTATGATGAATTAGGCAAAATGGTTCAAAAATGTGCTACTCTCAAAAGGGAAAAGAATATCATCTCTCAAAACCTTGAAAAATCTCAACTTGAAAATGAAGCTTTGAAAAAGGAAAAAGATTTAGCTAAAGAATCGGTTTCAATTGATTTAATTTATGAAAATAAATCATTGAAAGTTATAATTGAAGATCAAATTTAGACTTTAGCTAAATTCACAAAAGGTAGAGAGAATTTGGGTCTCATACTTGGAAAGCAAAGAAATGCTTATACCAAGGATGGACTTGGATTTGATCCTCACAACAAAGATTCTTGTTTATTGAAAAAGAGAATACCTTTGAACAATTACTTTGTTAAAAATTCCTCTTTTAGTCCAATATGTAACTATTGTAAAAAAACAGGACATAAGATCAATCATTGTCCTATTAGGTCATGTAGGACAAAAGAAGTTTGGGTTATTAAAGGAACTTATACACCTCTTCCTAACTCTCATGGACCCAAGAGAATGTGGGTACCAAAAGATGATTATTCAAATTCCTTTTGTAGGTTTGCTTGAAGTCTCCATATTCATCCAAGGACAAATGGTTCCTTGATAGCGGATGCTCAAGGCATATGACGGGAGATCAATCAAAATTTCGCTCCATCAAACCTCATAAAGGAGGAAGCGTCACATTCGGCGACAACTCAAAAGGCAAGGTCATTGGCATTGGAACTATTGGTATCTCCTCCTCCTTATCTATTGATGATGTGTTACTTGTTAAAGGCTTAAAACATAATCTGTTTAGTATTAGCCAATTATGTGATAAAGGATATGATGTTTTGTTTAAATCGGACAAGTGCATTGTCAAAAAGGATAATGTAGAAGTTTTCCATGCTCTAAGAAATGGTAATGTATATACTTTGCTTTTATGTGAATTACATGATCAAGATGTCAAATGTCTTGTATCCTCGAATGAAAATAGTTGGTTGTGGCATAGAAGGTTGGGTCATGCTAGTATGGATTTGATTTCAAAACTATCTAAGAATGAATTGGTCAAAGGCCTCCCAAAGACTAATTTTTCTAAAGATAAAACATATAGCGCATGCCAAATAGGCAAGCAAATCAAGTCATTATTTAAAAGGAAAAAGGATATAACAACTTCAAGACCACTTGGATTAATTCACATGGACTTATTCGGTCCGGAGAGAATTGCTAGTCTTGGTGGAAAACTCTATGCATTTGTCATTGTGGATGACTTCTCTAGATTCACTTGGGTATTTTTCCTTACACACAAGAATGAGGTTCATACAATCTTTGCTAAATTTTGTAAAAGAGTTGAAAATGAAAAAGAATGTAAAATTAAGTCCATTAGAAGTGATAGAGGTAGAGAGTTCGACAACCAAGATGTGGAAAGATTTTGTGATGACAATGGATACAATTATAATCTTTCGGCTCCTAGGACTCCTCAACAAAATGGAGTTGTTGAAAGAAAAAATAGTTCTCTCCAAGAAATGGCTAGGACTATGTTAAATGAACATAATTCTCCTAGATCTCTATGGGCCGAAGCCGTTAGTACCTCATGCTATGTCATAAATAGAGTCATTATTAGAAAACTCCTTAATAAGACTCCTTATGACCTTTGAAACAAAAGAAAGCCAAACATTGGATACTTTAAAGTCCTTGGGTGTAAATGCTTCGTGTTAAATGACAAAGATAATCTAGGAAAATTTGAACCTAAATCGGATGAAGGTATTTTTCTAGGATATTCTTCTCGTAGCAAAGCATTTAGAGTGTTTAACAAAAGAACACGAGTGGTTGTGGAATCAATACATGTTGTATTTGATGAATCACCATTACCTCCTCTTAGATGTTCATTAGATGATAATGAAGATGTGATTAAGATTGAAAAGAATATTGAAAATCTTGATTTAAATGATCCTTCTCTTGAAGATAGCTCCAAAGATATTCCAAAAGAAAGTCTCTCTCATAAAGACACTCTTCCTAAGGCTTGGAAGCAAGTGCCTAATCATCCGATAAATCAAATCATCGGCGATCCATCTAAAGGAATAAACACTAGGTCTCAAACGAGTAACATTTGCAATTATGTGGCTTTTGTTTCCCAACTTGAACCAAAAAAATATTCATGAAGCCGAAAATGATGAATCTTGGCTCTTGGCCATGCAAGAAGAACTTAACCAATTCGAAAGGAATAAAGTTTGGCATTTGGTTCCAAAGTCTAAAGATAAAACTATCATTGGCACAAAATGGGTAATTAGGAACAAAAAGGATGAATCGGGAATAATTATGAGAAACAAGGCAAGGCTTGTTGCTCAAGGCTATAATCAAGAAGAAGGAATTGATTATGAGGAAACCTTTGCCCCCGTAGCTAGACTTGAAGCTATAAGAATGCTCCTTGCTTTTACATCCCATAAGAACTTTAAGTTATATCAAATGGATGTAAAAAGTGCTTTCTTAAATGGATTCATTGAAGAAGAAGTATATGTAGAACAACCGCCGGGCTTTGAAAGCTACATTTATCCAAACCATGTTTTCAAATTATCAAAAGCTTTGTATGGTTTGAAACAAGCTCCAAGAGCTTGGTATGAAAGACTAAGTGGTTTCTTACTTGCTAATGGTTTTGTTAGAGGAAAAATTGACAATACTCTTTTTACTAAAACCATTGATAGCAACCTGTTGGTTATTCAAATTTACGTTGATGATATTATCTTTGGATCAACCAATAGTGTGCTATGTGAAAAATTTGCTTCTAGCATGCAAAATGAATTCGAAATGAGCATGATG
The DNA here is from genome assembly GCF_030987335.1 of Cornus florida. Taxonomy (NCBI): domain Eukaryota; kingdom Viridiplantae; phylum Streptophyta; class Magnoliopsida; order Cornales; family Cornaceae; genus Cornus; species Cornus florida. The sequence continues at coordinate 49,043,875 of NW_026775574.1, read as the reverse complement.
GGTGAACTTACTTTCTTCTTAGGGTTGCAAATCAAACAAACACTTGATGGCATTTTTGTTTGCCAATCCAAGTATGTTAAAGATTTGCTAAAGAAATTTGGCTTGGAGGAAGTCAAACATGCCAATACTCCAATGAGCTCATCTTTGAAACTTGACAAAGATGAAAAGGGCACTAATGTAGATATTAAAAAATATAGGGGTATGATTGGTAGTCTTTTATACTTAACCGCAAGTAGACCGGACATCATGTTTAGTGTATGCTTATGCGCTCGTTTTCAATCTTGCCCTAAAGAATCTCATCTATGTGCCGTTAAACGCATCTTGCGCTATTTAAGTTTTACTACATTCTTAGGGCTTTTGTATCCTAGGCATACATCATTTGAGCTTGTCGGTTACTCGGACGCTGATTTTGGAGGATGCAAAGTTGATAGAAAAAGTACTAGCGGAACTTGTCATTTCTTAGGACAATCATTAGTATCTTGGTCTTGCAAGAAACAAAATTCCGTAGCTCTATCAACGGCGGAAGCTGAATATATTGCAGCCAGTAGTTGTTGCGCTCAAACGCTTTACATTAAGCAACAGCTTGAGGATTTTGGACTTTACTTTGATCATGTTCCTATTATGTGTGATAATACAAGTGCAATATGTATCTCAAAAAATCCTATTCAGCATTCAAGGACAAAGCATATATAAATTAGGTACCATTTTCTTAGGGATCATGTCTCAAAAGGAGACATTGAGCTTGTATTTATTAATACTGAAAAACAACTAGCAGATATTTTCACAAAACCACTCCAAGAGGACAGATTTTGCTTGCTCAGAAGAGAAATAGGTATGTCTGCAGAAGAAGAAATATTAAAGTAACTCTAGCAGCTAAAGAGCCAGCTCTATTCAGAAAAAGAGCTGTCTCCACACAAAGCAGAGCAGGCTTCACAAATGATTTCAAAGTGCATACTCTCGGGATCTCTATGTTTTTAAGAAAGAGCAGTCTCTACAAACTAAGAGAGCAGGCTCTATAAAAACAAGAGACTTCTCCTAACCTGAACCAAATCTGCATACACTTTAGTTGCTCTCGGGATCTCATGCAGAATTCAGTAAGAGCAGTCTCAAATTCTAGAAGAGCCGGCTCACACAAACAAATCTACAAACTCAACTCTCGGCATCTCATGCAGGTTGCAAAGAGCCGGCTCCAATTTTGCTTGAGCCGGCTCAATACAAGTGAATGGAGATGTCTCTCTTCAGAAGAAAGAGCCTGCTCAATTGATGGATTAAATCTCCTTACTCTCGGCATCTCACATATACACTTGGATGCAGGGTAAAAGAATGAAAGAGCCGGCTCCATGAAATAGAAGAGCCGGCTCCAAGGAACTTCATTGAGCTGGCTCTATGAACTAGTGAGCCGGCTCAATCAATGAATCCCACACACACATTCTCGGTTATTCATTTTAAGTGCACAGTAAGCCTTTAGTTCTTATATCCATCTAGTCCCTTTCACCATTCAGTATACAGAATACATTCTAGACATAACAGAAGCACATTATAGAGCACTCTCTCGGCTAGGGCTGGTATACTTCCTTTATTGGGCATCTACACAGTTTCAATTTCTAGAAATGTCCACGGCTTCATCCTCTCGTAGAAAGAATCCTCCTCGTGGTCAAAAACGGAACTCTCAAAGATCTCAAGATGTTAGTTCAAGTCCTAGTACACAACTCAAATCTCTGCTACCATGCTTTATAGAAACCCCACCTACAAAGTAGCATTTGACACTATCTATCAACATAGAAAATTGGCCACAGCAATGGTATTGTCCAAAAAAATTTGCGATGATCTTAATCTCAACACCTATAGATTGTTTGATGCAATTGGCCTAGGAAACTTTGTTGGGTTGAGTACCAAATACTATCTAAAATTAGTAAAGTTATTTTACACTCACCTTGAAGAAAGTCATGGAGAAGACAAACTTAATTGTTATGTTGCTGGAGTTCACTTTTACCTTGATAGAAGTAACATTGCTCGAATTCTCAAACTTGAGGGTGGCATCCAATTCTATTCTCCTTCCAAATGGTTTATTGGACAAGGCTTTGACAAACTCACGGCTATTCAACAAATGAGTTATGATTCCCGTGTAACCAATACAAAAGTGGTAAACACCAGGCAATTAACTATGGAAGCCCGATTGATTCACAAGATCATCATGTACTCTATTCTTCCAAAATCTGGCAGTAGATCCAAAGTCACTCACATGGACGTCTTCCTTATCTGGTGTGTCTTAAATGGAAAGCCCTTTGATCTTGCATACATAATATTTCATCATTTGCTTGCTTGCAAGAGAAAGAAAAAGGTCTCTCTTTATTATGCCGTGGTTCTCACTCACATATTCATGGATATGAAAGTTCTGCTCGATAGTTCTGAAGCAGTTAAACTAGGGTCAAGACACATGCTCACTGCTTTAAATCTTACGCCAATGGGACTAAAAAGGGATTCAAATGGTATGTGGTTCTATCCTAAGCAACGAAGGTTTGAAGAGGCTCGAGATAGAGGAGAAGAAATTGAGGAAATTAATGATGAGGATGAACAAGACCATGACAGTGATAACAGTGCTGAAGATGACGTTGTTCCAGCTCAAAATTGCACCAATCGTGATCTTTTATTGCAAATTCTAGAAGCTACTCGTCAAAATCAAGCCACTCTTCAAGACCAACAAACCACTCTTGAACACCAACAACAACAACTTGACGAAGTGCTTATGACTGTCACTCATATAAGTGAAGACTTTGAAGCCTTTCGAAAAGGCCATGAACCCCCTCCTCCTTCTACTTAGAACAAAATCACCTCGTCTAAAAACTCTTTTTGTACACTCCCTTGTTTTATCTGCTTTAGAGAAGCCTTTTTTAGCTATGTTTTTGCTTATGTCATTTTCTTTTGAAGACTTTATCATGATCTATGCTTTTGTCTAACATCTGCTAGTTATGTTCATATTTTCCTTTTGTACTGTTTTGTCTTCTGCAATCTATAAAATGACATATTTCCTATTTAATTGTCCTTTAAATTCTCATTCTCTAATAGTTCATGAAATGGCATGTATTTTCTCCTTCATAGAAGTAGACTTTTTGAGATGACAAAGGGGGAGAAAGATGTGTTCTATGCTATATGGTGTCTATTCTATTGCATTACTATTTTGATAGACGCACATTGATAACATTGATAGGGGGAGACATATTTTTTTTTTTCAAATATTTGTTGTTGACATAAATTCAAGATATGCTTATTGATAGGGGGAGCATTATATCAAAATGCAACTCTACCTTGACAATAAATACATCAATGTTTTGTCACCATCAAAAAGGGGGAGATTGTTGGCCTAAGGATTTAATCTAAAGGTCAATCTTATATTTTGATGATTACAAACCATTAATGATGTTTATGTACTAATATTTTCCTTGAGTGCTATATAGTTGATCAATTAATTCAATCCTCAATAATGAGCTAGAAGCATTCCAAGTACTCAAGCAATGGATTCAAGGAAGCATTGAAGTTGCAAGAATTCAAAGATTATTCAAGTACTCCATCAAAGGCTAACCGATCATGGTCAAAGATTGAAGAAAAGGGTAGATTAGATGGTGAGAGCTTAAGATTTAATGTCAAAGTTAATTTGAATATATTTGAAGCTCAAAATTCAATCCATGCATTGCATTCCCATTTTATTTCTCAAAGAAAATAAAATCAGCTCATGATCACATTCACAGGACTTAAAGAATTTCATATTAAGTATCATAATGTGAGATGGAGAAGGCTCCATAAAATAAAGAGAAGGCTCTTTTCTCTTATTCAGTGAGCTCTGAGAAGGTTCTTTTCTTTAACTCCAGTAAGTCTTTGAGAAGTATTTAAGAAAAAGAGAGGGCTCAATCAAAAGAAAGAGAGGGCTCTTTTTGTTCTAAGAAAGCTACGAAAATGGATCTTCAAAATAAAGAGCAGGCTCACGTTTTTATTGAGTAGGCTTTTTCCAAGGAAAATGAACAAAGAGCAGGCTCTTTGGTTTTCAAGAGACGGCTCTCTTTAGGTTTTTGAACTGTAACGTAAACATTTTCATTAAATGTTCTCAACAACCTCTAACAGTTATATTGAACTCTGTTGATTCTATAAATACTGAGGTTGGTCTTCAAACTGAAAAATACTTTAACAGAGAACATTCTATCATTCCTTGAAAAGCATTAAAGAAGTATTCTGAGCTTTCATTCCCTCTCTGTTATTTCATATCACTGTAGTAATTATGAGCTTCACGTATATTCATCTTTTCTATAGTTGTGAGCTAAACTCTGTAATCTATCTTTGAGAGATTCTTGTACACTTGTTTCTTCAAATTTCAAAGCTATTGTAAAGGGTTGGTGTAACCCAAAAGAAAGCCTAGGAGAAGGGTGTTCTCCTAGCAAAGAAGAGAAGCAAGATCTTGTTTCAAAAGTGAAGGTTTGCTCTCCACCATTAAGGAGAAGCTCTAGTGAATTTGGGAAGTCTCAAGGGAGATCTTGAGCCGAGGAGTAGGAGTTTTCGAACCTCGCTAAAGCACCGAGTCATTGTTTGCAATCTCTTATCTCTATCTCTCTTATTTTTGTGCTTTATTTTGCTTGAATATTTCAATAAACTGATATTTAACAGTTTGGTAGAAATACAATTTTTAAATTGAAAAATTGATCCTTGACTCTATTCACCCCCCCTCTAGAGTCAATAAGTGACTAACAATATATACACACATACTAAAACAAATTAATAAATTGGAGAATAATACATTGCACCAAAAATTACATAACTTGTCATTACAGTCATATTACATAACCGACATTTAACTTCATAAATGTAGCTATCCACATCCTACAATCCATAATAAACTTGTACCAAGTCATTACATAACCAACATTTGACACCAAAATTTACATAATTTGTCATTACATAACCAACATTCAAGTGTCAACCAAGTAACCAACCATCCAACAACCAAGTGTCAACCAACCATTCACAGATCAATCACTATAGTTGCAGAAAGTTAGAAACATGCAATCTTATAGCACGTGTGAATTAATAACAAAATTTTTGGTAAAAAAAAAAAAAAAAAAGGCCATTTGTTTTCATTCTACCACAATTTCTTAAAATAACAAAATTTTGGTCTAAAAAAAAAAGACCAAAACCCCATATTTTTTTTGAAATTTTTTCTTGTAAACCGCATAAAGAAACAGGAACAAAGATTTCTTTACCAAAAAAAAAAAAAAAAAAAAAAAAAAAACATATTTAGAAAACATGAACAAAGATTTCTTTACAGAAAAAAACCCATATTTAAAAAACCCCATTTTAATAAAGAAAATAAAGAAAACCAAAACCACATAAAGAAAAGACCATATTTTCTTTACAATATTTTTTTGTAAAGGAAACACTATACCATTTGTAAAGGAAACACCATTTTTGTAAAAAAAATCAGGAACAAAATTTTTGTAAAAAAAAAAAATCCATATTTTTTTTGTAAATTAAGAAAAAGATTTCAAGAAAGATCAAGGTTTCAATGGAAGATTTTCTCATCAAACCTACAAATAAAATCAAAAACAGAATAAAGATATATAAAAATATATACACACGAATATATTAATATAATTTAGGAAAAAAAGAATAGATTAATATATATATATATAGAGAAAAGTGTGTTGAGAGAGAACCCGAGATATGTGGGACCAAAGCAGAACAAAGATACTGGTTGGTCTTGACGAGATCGCAAAATCAGCCTCCAGAACTAGAGTTTCAAAATGATCACGGTGACTAGGGTTTCAGGAAGAGATGGTGATACGAAGCAACGAAATATGTTTCCTTCCCCATGAAATATGTTTTACCCCATGTTGTGTTCGTTTGTGTAGTATCATTTATTAGGCAAACAGAGGATTAGAGTAGTAGAGAATAAATTGATAAATGTGAAAAAGTAACTTAAATAAATGATGCGAGAGTAAAGTGAATTATAACACTTTAAAAATGTAAAAAGAGTCCCAATTGTGTAATGTGGAAAAGTATAACGGGTGGGCGCTTGCCCAATTACCCAAAAGCTTGAACTATTGGGTAGTGCTGCATACCCACCCATTTATACACACTTCAACCCCCATCCAAATCCGATGTGGGATAAGTTTCACTTGTAACTTTTTCCCCCACCCGAACCCACGCAACGCCCTCGTTGTGATCGGACCACCCTGCCTACCCGGAGGCAGACCCAGACGCCTTTTGGGCCGGGCGCTTGGCATGACACCGGATTAAGGACTGGGTCTGGCTCTGATACCAACTGTAACGGGTGGGCGCTTGCCCAATTACCCAAAAGCTCGAACTATTGGGTAGTGCTGCATACCCACCCATTTATACACACTTCAACTCCCATCCAAATCCGATGTGGGACAAGTTTCATTTGTAACAAAAAGGGTATATGGTTGCCACATTGGTCAATTTGTTGATCTGTTTAATACAAATTTGTGCCGAAAGAGCTATGGAACATATTGCGAGTATACAGTTCTAAGTTAAATGGAATTAAACATCCAATAAAATCCCTCTTATGGGTGAAAGTTCATTTGCGGAATAATAATGAAATACAACTCCCACTATTAGATTTCTCAATTCAATCACAACTTTGCAAACATTCTAGTTTGTGCATCTTAAGTCTGGTACAACCACCAACTGGTTGTATTTGCTATCTACATTTAGCAGATAAATCTGAAGATAGCTAAAATTTACATACTGCAAGAGAAAGGACATTTGAACTATAAAGCCAAAAAAATAATAATAAAATAAAATAAAAAGAAAAGACAAAAAAAGCAAAGATACAATTTACCTTAGCACACGAGTAACGAATAGTGCAACTTGGGTTGGATAACCTGAACTAACCCGAGCCCAGCCCAATTTTTTATGGGCTTGGACAATTATTTTTACAATTAAGGTTGAGTTTGGGTTGAAAAATCTCAACCCGAATTTAATTAGGGTTGGGCTTGGGTTGAATTGCTAATAACCCGAGTCAATCCGAACCCGAATTCTGAAATTATTTTCATATATATTTTTACTTTTAAATACATTATATATAATATTTAAACTATGATTAATTTTTTTCTTTTCAATTCTTTTGTTAAATCTTCACTTATTGTATGTTAACATTTAAGAGAATTAATTTGCTAAAATTTTATTTGTAATTTATTAAAAATCTATAAAATGTCTTTAAACTTCTTTTTATTTAAGAGTAATTTAATCTAAAACTAATTGAAGATCATATTAATTTTTTGGTATAAAGATTAGCCATATATGTAACCCGAATTAACCCGAAGTTTTAATCCGAAATCTAAGCCCAAGTTGCAAGCCCGAATTTAAAAGTAGAAAGATGGGTTGGGCTTGGGTTGAGTAGTTAATGTTGAGGATATGGTTAGGGTTGGGCTTAGGTTTAGCATTTCATACAGTAGGTTGGGCTGAAGTTATAACTCAAACACGCCCGAGTTGCAGCGCTAGTAATGATATAGTGCCAGCCCTAACCCAAGGCGGTCGCCTAGGGCCTCAAGATTTATAGGGCCTCAAATTTTGCAAGGCGATTGATGATGGGCTTAAAAGGGAAAAAAAATTAAAAAATTAAGGCAATTGACTTAAAACTTAAAAAGCACTCAAATATTAGCCCATCCTAATATCTCATTGACAATATGAATCATATGATCACTATCTTATGCCTTTTGCTTTTGCTTTTTCTTTTCTCTTTATGCCTTTTTCTTTAAAGTATGCACACAACCTTATATATTTATTCCCTGTTGGATAATAAAAAATTTATTTATATATTTTCTGCCAAGTCAAATCTTTCTTATACTTCGTATATATTTTATACATATGATCATCCCAGTAGCTACATGCTTATAGTTAAGTGCAAACCAAACACAGAACATTATTATTTTCCAAAAAAAGAATACAGAACACTCTGTTGGTAAATATATATGCTTCATGTGACTTTTAAGATATAACAACCCTTATACTAATATGATATGAGATAATTAACAATATGTTAAGAAATGATTAATTAAATATGCAACTATATATTTAATTAAATATGCAAAATAAAGCAATAAATTAATAAATAGTAAATAAAGAACCTAAATCGAGGCTAGTATTGAATACTGTGTCCTTAAGACAGATTCGTCCCACTATGGTGCTAACGGACTCAGTGGCGTCTATCTCCTAGGATACAACGGTTTACATCCACCAGTAGCAACATTAAAAACTCGTGGATGGCGAACCTCCTCCGTGTAATACTCTCTCTGACTCAAAAATGCATCTATACTATATAAATGTTGAATTGGGTGTAATTTGAACCAAATGGTTCGGACCAATCGTAATATGGCTCGATGAAATTGGATTAGGGTCTAAGTGGCTCGGACCACTTAACCTATGGTTTGAACCCATTTGGGTTGGGTTCAAGTCTAGAAAGGGAGATAGAAGAAAAAAAAAAATGAACGATTTGCAAATGATCCAAAGGGGGGTATTTATAGGCAACAAGGTGCCTTTTCTAGTGGGTGTGTCTCTTCATCATTGGACACAACCATATATATATGTGTCTTTTCACACTGGACACATCCATTCCAATTGGTTGCAATGGTTCACATGGTGTCTGTTCACCAATAGACACATCTACTCCAATAGGTTGTAATGGTTCACATGAATAGTTATGTCTGTTGGTTTTGAGTTGCAACCCTTTAGAAACAGGTGCAACTCTTTGAAAAACAAATGCAACCCTTTAGAAATAGATGCAACCTTTTGGAAAAAAAACTATCGTTTAATTTAAATTCAAAAACCAACCACCCATTTAAATAAGCCTAGCCCAAAACTAAAGGCCTAATCCAAGATTCCATTTAGTAAAAAGAATAATTGGACTTTACAGTTAGGCCCAAACCCAAATTTGGCTTATTTAAATTTTAATTGGTTTCAACATTTTTTCTATGTGGGACAAACACTTCCCACATTTTGCATACCCATTTAGGCTTATCAAAACACCACACTTTGGAACTAATTTCTCATTCACCTGGAAACAGATTTGAGAAAGTAAATATACCATGTTTATCTCGTGCAGAGAGAAACGCGCTCGTCTAGAGATCCGTAAAAAATTATTAACAGAATCTATTCCAAATCTCATCCAAAGTTTATGTTTTTAATACCCCCGTTTCCAACAATCCCCCACATGAATGGAAATTTGCGTAAAATGCAAAAGATGATCATGTAGACACTAGAGAGAGTATAGTCGGAAAGTTACTGCATCAAGATAGGTAGCTTTTGGCTTTGAACCTTCCCTAGTGTATCGCTATCCGATTTACTGGCTAACCAGTGAATGAGATGTCTTAAACTGTTCAACCGTTTGTGTAAACCAAGACAATAACAAACACAAAGTACCTTTCCTCACAAAGTTGGTTCTCATTGTTGTGTTCATTTTGGCCTTGAACAACTCCTGATATTCAATGAGTGCTCCAGAAAACGTAGCCTTTATAGTTCTCATAGAAGCGGCCCCACTTCACACTCATATAAGTGATTTCTTATTAAGAGTACCCTACCATACCCCACTTGAATTTTTAAGGTATAAGAGTCATTAAAAGCGTAGCTTATCCTAATCCTCGTTGTAGGTAGCACTGTCTCATCATAGAAATGGGCAGAAGATTTATATCTTCCCACTGCTTCTTGTGAGTTACTTAAAATTTCTGTTGTCCCTTTGAACCTAGATCTTGGGATCTCTGGTCAACTAGGTTGGGTTTCCATTAAGGTGACTCATTAGCTTTCGGCTTTTAATCCCATTCCCCTCAATGATCTGTACAATTGCTCTCTAGTACAATCCTCAATTTTATATGTGGCCACAACGTTGTGTTTAGAAATATTACACTCTGCAGAGATTTCTCCAGGTGATAGCAACTGTACACTTTGTGCCCTAAAATTGCTTATTGTTAGCAATATCATTTTCTTTAGTGGCACAGGTGTAGACTTACTTTGAAATGTCCTTTAGGTGAAGTCTATTGAATTTCCTATTTGATTTATTCAAAGTTTCTAACTTTGAATTATATTAAGAACATACAACTATACCTTTAATATAAAGACATATCCACTCTTGTATTTGAAGTCTTTAATATCTCATATTCAGATTGTATCACTGTTACACCTCCAATTTAGTTAGATACCTCGATCTATGCAATATTGGATTTAGGGTGTATCTCAACTACCCAATTTATTATTTTTCAGTGATCTGATCTTGGATTGAAAATGTGCAATTAAACACAGTTATTAAGATGCCTTGCAATCTCAACCAATGATATACTTTGACTAGTATTTATATTTGAGATTTACATCTACAAAAGTTAGCTAAGTTTTTGTTATCATAACTAGTATTATCTCAATCTCACTCTATTGAGAATGTACTATGTTATCAGATGTTAAATGTTTCATATCAAATATACTAATTAGTATATCATTAATTTTGTTTTTTTGTTTTTGTTTTTAAGGCATATAATGACTTATACGTCACATTTATGTCATTATCTTAGTACCAGCTTTAATCCACTCAAGGAAGGCTTGCACACTTTACTCTTCAACTAGAACAAATAACTCAGCTTTTTCGCTGGAAAAAGAACTCTTTTAGTTGTTCCATAATATTTTTCTCATAGGAAACAACATGCACTATTGTTATAATACTATAAATGATTTTTGGTTCTATCCAAAATCTCTTAGGATTAAGAACCCTACATTTACAAGTATTTCCTATCTGATGAGGTAACTCATAGCAAATTTCATCTATGGACAATATCCCCCCACAACTTTGGGATAATCCTGAAATTTTATATATAATATATTTCTTATGGTTTCCAACTCTTGAAATACCATATATTAAATATTTTACCTTTTCAAGTATCTATATTCGCTTCTCAACAAGCATGTATAACAGTCTCTTGCGCATATGTATTCACTTTATCTCTAGCTTGTTCTTATAATATGTCGCTGATGTAACTGTGAATTAATGCTAGAGATATTAATTACAATGGACTTTAACTAATATTTGCTTCTACATTTCTTATATTTATGAATTCAGTTATTCATGTTTAGGTTCATGTTAAGTCAGTCATATTAACATGTTATAACCTTTTATGTGTCATACATCATATAACTCAATCATTTAAGCAAATAATTATCTTATTATTTAAGCTTTGGATACAATCACCACAGAGTGAGCACTCACTTCTTAACTATAGTTCCTAGTTAAAAGTGAGTTCATAACTATCATTACTAACTTAGATTAAGTACACTCTTCTCATATCTCACTACTAGGTTATGATGAACACCCACTTCTCAGCTATTAGCGCTTGCTTGAAGTTAAGTTTGTTTAGCTATCAATTCTAGTAGCTCATAGCTTTAGTACACACTTATCTAAGTAGTCTATCTTGGTAGTAAAGTAATTTGTTTTGAAGAATATTCTTCAAAAACTACTACTTTACAAGTAGTATTATTCCCTTCTACATGAGCAGATATGATGTATAGCTCAAATAACTTATGGCTAAAATGACTACTCATCACCCTCATGTTTTTTACTATCAAGTTGAGAGCTAGAACCAACTAACAGTTTTTCATCTTCTTCTTAGGTTCTGTGCACCTCATTAATCATTTTAGCTTATAGCTAAGCTAACTAGTTTGCAACTCAATAACATTTTAGCTTTTAACTAAATTGTATATTAGAGCTAACTAGCTTGATTGAGCTTGTCTCGGTGTACTTGCTTAGTATATCCATAATATTTTCCATTAAACTCTTTCGAGTTATTGAAAAATCTTCTCTTATTCAGCCCATTTACAGCTATACGTGTCTTAAACACTAGTATAGATCTTTTTCCTTTGACTATCGGGAGAATTGACATAGTTGGACTAGTTAATTTTTGTTTGTTGTATTACATACACAAACCAGTCATGAATTCATACAAATTCAATAATATCACATATTAAATAAATTATGTTGTAAATTTGAATTACAATGCATATTAAGTAATTCAACTATATAGTTCTGTTGGCCTTAGGATTTTATCTAAAGGTCAATCTTATGTTTTGATGATTATAAACCATTAATGATGTTTAAGTACTAATGTTCTAATTGAGTGATATATAGTTGATCAACATTCAATCCTCAATGACGAGTTAGAAGATCAATTCCAAGCATTCCAAACATTCAAGCAATGGATTCAAGGAAGCATCAAAGTTGCAAGAAATCAAAGAAAAACTTGGACTTCAAAGATCACACAAAGCATTTCAAAGAAAGAAAGCAAGTCTTTATCAAGCCTAAACAATCATGGTCAAAGAATGAAGAAAATGGTAGATAGGATGGTGAGAGCTTAAGATTCAATGTCAAAGTATATTTGAATATTTTTTGAAGCTCAAAATTATAGGACCATGCATATCATATATCATTCATATGCTCCTATGACCATTAGCAATAGACTAGGAACTTCATTTATATATATTGTCATATGAAATCTTTGCTAAGAAAGAGTTAGTTCAAGTTTGATAAGCTTTGAAAGAACTTATTTTTTAAGCTAGAAATTCTAGGACCATGCACATTAATCATTATATTTATTTTGGTCTCTAAAAAGAAAAGGAAAAGGCATTGAATTAATTTTTCATCTTTAAAGCCTTTGTTGCCAAAATTTGGTAAATGACTCTAGGACACAATGCACTTGAAATTTATCATCTTCATATGTCCCTAGACTCTTAGAAACAGGCCTTGAACTTAATTGAATCATTCATCAAAGTCCTAGATGCTAGAAAGATGGATATCTCAAAAGAAGCTATTTTCAGCCTAGAAAATTTCAGACCAGCTTGCACTAAAACTGCTATAACTATTTTTGTAGTTGGAATTTTTACACAAGGCCACTGGCATTGGAAAGCTGACTTCGAGCCCTTGAGTTTAGACTCAAATTTCACCTAAATTGGATTAAAAATGACTGAGATATGAGCTTCACAAAATACCTGATTCTGCTCTGCGAAAATTCTGACCAGGTTGTACTTAAACAGCCATAACTTTTTCTATGGTTGGAATTTTTGAGCAAGGCTGGTGGTTTTAGATAGCTGACTTCAAGACAATAAATTTAGACTCAAATTTCACCTCATTTGGAGTTTCATGGACTGAGTTATGTCCATTTGAAGTCATGCACTTTTTTCTGTCCAATTTAGCAGCAACCTTCATGAAGCAAGAGCAGCCTCTATAAGAAATAGAGCCAGCTCTCTCAAAGACTAGAGAAGGCTCTACAAAATTAGAGACGGCTCAGGAAAGTAGAGAAGGCTCAATGAAAAACTAGAGAGGGCTCTACCAAAATTAGAGAAGGCTCAGGAAAGTAGAGAAGGCTCTACAAAACTAGAGAAGGCTCCATTTTTCTATTGAGCCGTCTCCATTTCAGAAAAAGAGCCTGCTCCACTTTTTTTAATGGAGCCGCCTCCATTTGAAATTGAGCCGCCTCCACTTTTGCAAAGAGCCAGCTCCTTTGAGGGTTTTGAATTACAACGGCAATTTTTCTGCATTTATTTCCTCTAACCACTTCTAACAGCTATATTGAGCTATGAATTTCTTTATATATATAGAGGGCTTGTCTGCAAAGAAAACAAGATTTTAAGAGACATCATATTACATTGCAAAGAGAGCTTTTGTTCTCAATTTTCTCATCATCTCTCTCATTTCACTCTTATTCTATCTTGAGAGATTCCAGTAAAGATTAAAAGGGCTGTTGCTCTTGTTTTAATCTTCATAGAGTTTTTGCTCTATTATACTACTTGGGAGAGTATTCAAGAACATTCATTCAAGTGCATCAAAGAGAGCTTTTGGCTCTACCATTATACAGAGCTTTTGTTCTGGTTATACTCACTCATAGAGCATCTGTTCAAACATCGATCTTTATCTTATATACAAGCTTCCATAGTTGAATCAGATTGAACTTCAGAGAGCATTTAGTGAGCCGTTGCTGAACTTTTGTTCTAGTATTTCATCAAAGCTTTTGTTCTGTATTTTCCTCATCATCTCTCATACATTTCATACTTAGAGTTTGAGCTTCACTTGATTTCATATATACTCTATTGTGAGGTTTGATTTGTATCAGTTCTTGAGAGGATTTCTTGTACTGTAAATTCTATCTACAAATCTGCTGTAAGCCTAGGAGGAAGAGTTTCTCTTAGCAAAGAAATTGTAAGGGCTAGTGTGGCCTATGTAAAACTAAGAGAGGTGGTCTCTTAGCAAGGATACTGTAAAGGGTTGGTGTGACCCAAAAAGGAAGCCTAGGAGAAGGGTGTTCTCCTAGCAAGAAAGAGAAGCAAGGTCTTGCTTCAATTGAAGGTTTGCTCTCCACCTTTAAGGAGAAGCTCTAAGGAATTTGGGAAGTTTCAAGATGGATCTTGAGCCGAAGAGTAGGAGTTTCTGAACCTCGCAAAAATTGCTGTGTTATTGTTTGCAATCTCTCTTCCCTTATCTCTTTTACAATTGTGCTAAATTGATTACTTTCATATCTTATTTATTGCATAATTGGTTATACTGTTGATTAGAAATTGTATTTCTATAATTTGCAAAAATTGGCCATTGACTCTATTCACCCCCCCTCTAGAGTCAATTCTTGGGTAACAATTGGTATCAGAGCCTAAACTCTATTAAAGGACTTAACCGTCTTAGAGCACGATCATGGCCAACAATGGTAGTATGACACTCTTAGAAGGTTATCCCATTGATAAACCTCCTTGTTTTGATGGAAATGATTATATCTATTGGAAAATTAGAATGAGGGCATTTTTAAAAAGTATTGATATTAATGTGTGGAAAGTTATAGAAAATGGTGGTCATATCCCAACTAAAGTTCTTGAAGGAAATAAAATTTCCAAGTCGAAATGGGAATGGGATGAAAATAATCATAAATTAATACAGTGTAATACTTTAGCCATATGCCTTCTTTATTGTGCATTAAGCAAAAATGAGTTCAATAAGATTATCTTTTGTAAAACGGCTAAAGAAATTTGGAACTCACTTGAATTAGCCTATGGAGGATCAATTAATGGTGAGGAATCATATATGCCTATGTTTATTGAAAAAGATGCTGTTTCCATCATAAATAAAAATGAATTAGTTAGTGAGATGTATTCTAGTTCTACTACCATTACTAATCATTTGAATTTTCTTAGTAGAACTTACTCTTCTTTCTATAGTGAAGTAAATAAAGCAACTCAAAAGAAGAGTATTGCTCTCCAAGCTTCTAGCAAAGAAGCAAGTGACGTTCAAGAGTTGGACAAACTTTGTCTCATGGCCGATGAAGATGAGGTAAATTCTAATCATGAATTTTTTGATATAGAAGCCTCTTATAATGAACTAGTTGATGCACATAATGAATTACTTGATGCGTTTAAAGAGTTACATGGTGTGCTAGATAAAATGACTGTGAAATGTTCTTCTCTTAAAAAGGAAAATCACAATCTCTCTCAAAGACATAAAAAAGTCCAAATGGAAAATGATTCTTTGAAAATGAAAAACCATTATCTTGTGCAAGAATTACAAAAGATCCAACTTGAAAATGAATCCTTGAAAAAGGAAAAGGATAATGTACTATCTATAGAGCCACCATCAATTGATTGCGTTTCTGAGTATAATTTTTCAAAGGAAATCATTGATGATCAAAATGGTACTTTAGCAAAGACAACCAAAGGAAAAGAGAACTTAAGTTCTATACTTGGAAATCAAAGAGTTGTCTATTTCAAAAATGAGATAAGACATGATCCTCATACTAAAGATGCATGCTTGTTGAGAAGAAGAAAGCCTTTGTATGATCACTTTGTCAAAAGTGGTACCCATTCCTTTAAATGCAATTATTGTAAGAGGCTAGGACACATAATTCATGATTGTCCATTTAGAAAGAAGTTGAGGTCAAAGAAGGTTTGGGTTCCAAAAGGAACTTATGTTCCATTGCCTAACTTATATGGACCCAAGAAAATTTGGATACCAAAAGAAGAATATGCAACCCTTTCTTATAGGGTTACTTGATGGCATCAATTAAGGATTATAAATGATGCATCGATTTGAGAGACAACTTCCAAGCTAATGAAGTTAGTACCATGGATAAATAATTCATTTCTCATTAATATGCTCTTATATGAAGTATTCAATCATGAAATTCTAAGTGTGACGCTTTTAATATGCTACTTATTCCTAATAGATGTAAAAATGTCTATGTTTTGATATTTTGCATAAAAGTTTTTTTTATTTTATTTTATTTTATTTTATATGAGTTATGAACATGCTAACATGAAATGATTTTCTTCTTTCAAATGATCTTTAGATTAACTATGCCCAATCTTTGTGATGGATTTATTGGAAGATATGCCATCAAATGAAAGCATACATTATCTAATGTAGACCATCAATTCTATTTCATGTGAACCTTATCAAATGTATTAAAGTAGCAATGTATAAAAAGTAATCTATATGCTTTTGTGATCTTAAATGTTTTATCTATTTATTTGTGTCACTTCCATACATATAGTAAATGAGGTTGTTCAACTTGAGAAACAAATCTCATTGGAAGAGCCATCTCATTAAAATGAAGAATGAGAATGTATATTGTTTTCCTAAGAGTTGGAAGTGTGTGGTCTATACAAAGGCTATTATAGCAAGTTGAAAGGGTAAGCCTCAAAGTAAAAAGAAAACCCTAGAAAAGAAAGCTAAATGAGAGTGTCTCGAGAGGCCATATGAACACATGATTTCCTGAGTTCTTAATCAAGAATGAAAGCTGAATACATTCTCAGAAATCAGTGAGCAAATGTAAAATACATTGAAGTGATGATGGATGCTTAATAAACTGAAAATCTGGTGCAAAAGGTGTCTAGAAGGACATAAATTTGCTGGAATCACTATCTTAGCTTGAAGAAGGTTTAAATAAGCTCTTATATCATGTTTACATCTGCAGGAGGTGCTCACTTGAATAAAGTTGAGCTGAAGTAAGTTTTTCATATCCCTAACTCTCATTTAAGCTTATTTTCTGGTTCAGCCTCTGATTTATGAAAGGAAGTGTTAATATCTTGTTGTGATTCATCTGCCAATCATTCTAGCAAGTGTCTGTGGTTGAATAGAGACTAGTGAAGTTCAGAAGTTACATCAAAAACTGACCAACTTGAAGTTTGGCCTAGTAAACCTAAGCTGTTAAGGTTTAAGGCCTGAAAATCTAGGATTCAAACTATGAAAATTGTTTACCATGCTTATCTTGATGTAATTACTGTCTGAGCAAGTGTATTTACATGAAATATATCTGAGGGGTTCGAATTCAATGCAGTGGTGCAGTGATTTTACAGCTTTGTCCCTGAGTGTAGAGTTTCTACAGAAACTGGTCTATAACAGATTTTGAGGCTGAAATTAAATTATGAAATGAATTGCTTAACCTCTGAGCTTTTGTGAGAAGATGAACCAACAAACTGCAGCAGAGCTATCTCCATTCAGAGTAGAGCCGTCTCTTTGAAGAAAAAGAGCCGTCTCTACACAAGGCAGAGCAGTCTCCACAGATGATATCAAATTGCTTACTCTCGGGATCTCAAAAATTTTAAGAAAGAGCCTGCTCTATAAAAACAAGAGCCGACTCAACAACCTGTATACAAAATTGGAATAGGAAGAGCCGTCTCTCGAAAAAGGTAGAGCCGGCTCCTTCAGTGCTATTTTCTTCTAACTCTCGGGATCTCCTCTGCAGATAATTGAGCCTGCTCAACAAAAAGGAAGAGTCGGCTCCAATTTTTTTTTGCCGTCTCCAAAAATATAAAGAGCCGTCTCCAAGTAAAATTTAAGAGCCGGCTCCAAGATAATTAAATAGCCGGCTCCTATTTTTAGCCAAATTCAAGCTCTCGGCATCTCCCTGCAGCATATAACAATAGAGCAGGCTCCTTATAAAACAAGAGCAGGCTCTAAGAATTTATAGAGCCGGCTCTATATAACATAAGAGCCGGCTCCCATGATGGTTATAAGTATCAGTCTCTCAGCATCTCAAGAAGAGCACAAGAGTAGGCTCCAACAATGCTATGTGCCTGCTCCATCTTTGTTGTTATATTAGTCTCGGCATTTTCTATATTGGGCATTTCAGTTGAAACTTCCAGTGACATGAACTAAGAACTCTAGGACTACTTCATGTTGATTGGGCATCTTCATAAGTAAGCTCTCTTCATCACAATTCTCTTTAAAGTTCATGCAACTCTTGCTTTTTAAATGATTTTTAGTAATTAATTTCTAGTAATTAATTTCTAAACTCATCACCTTTAATTCATCATTCCATGAGACCCTTGATTGCAATGTAGCCTTTTTTTTTTTCACATGTAAAAGACTTATTCTAGCAAGAATTGCTTAGTCTATGGTCTGCAAATTCAAAATTTATGCACAAACTATCATTTGTCCTTTAATTAATCTATTGATCCATTATATATAGATCAAATCTTAGAGATATATTGCACAAATGTTGTTATCAAACCCCATTTGTTTTGAAGTTATCTTTAAATAAATTTTCAACATGTGTTGTCTATGGTTCAATTGGACAGAATATTTCAAGATTCTACTGGATTTCCACTTTTAGGCTGAATTTATCCATTTCAATCTTTAAATCTTGTTACATAAAATTTTGTGTTGGGGTTTTCAAGTATAAATTTGTCCTAGCACTCAAATTGACTGAATGTGATATTTAAACTAGATTGGTTCATTGTTTCAACATCCTTTTAAGTACCTCTGTTAATCTTCAGTCAAAACTAATTTGAGTCTTGAAATTTTCATTGTATGATAATTGGATTTTTTTTTTTTTTTGGGAGAATTCTTTCTGTAATTTCAGCCTAAACTCTAAAAATATCCATGGCTTTTATAGATGTAAAATGAAAATTTGCTTCAAATTTCTTCTTATTTGTTTAAATCTTTCAAGTTTCTTATGCCCTACTACTTCAAAATATGGCAAGAAACTAGATTATCCTCCCACCTTTTTGAGATGACAAAGGGGGAGAAAGATGTGTGATTCATTATGCTTGTTATGCTTATGCGTATATTGCTTTTCACTTATTTTAGATGCATGTTGAAAGGGGGAGTCTTATACACTTTAATGTCTAAAATATTTGTTGTAAAATCAAGCATGCTATGATATTCAAAATATGCATATTGATAGGGGGAACATTCTTTCAAATGCAACTCCACTTTGACAATAAACACATCAATGTTTTGTCATCATCAAAAAGGGGGATTTTATCTAAAGGTCAATCTTTTGTTTTGATGATTACAAACCATTAATGATGTTTAAGTACTAATGTTCTAATTGAGTGATATATAGTTGATTAACATTTAATCCTTAATGATGAGCTAGAAGATCAATTCCAAGCATTCCAAAGCATTCCAAACATTCAAGCAATGGATTCAAGGAAGCATCAAAGTTGCAAGAAATCAAAGAAAAACTTGGACTTCAAAGATTACACAAAGCATTTCAAAGAAAGAAAGCAAGTCTTCATCAAGCCTAAACGATCATGGTCAAAGAATGAAGAAAATGGTAGATAGGATGGTGAGAGCTTAAGATTCAATATCAAAGTATAGTTGAATATTTTTTGAAGCTCAAAATTATAGGACCATGCATATCATATATCATTCATATGCTCCTATGACCATTAGCAATAGACTAGGAACTTCATTTATATATATTGTCATATGAAATCTTTGCTAAGAAAGAGTTAGTTCAAGTTTGATAAGCTTTGAAAGAACTTAATTTTTAAGCTAGAAATTCTAGGACCATGCACATTAATCATTATATTTATTTTGGTCTCTAAAAAGAAAAGGAAAAGGCATTGAATTAATTTTTCATCTTTAAAGCCTTTGTTGCCAAAATTTGGTAAATGACTCTAGGACACAATGCACTTGAAAATTATCATCTTCATATGTCCCTAGACTCTTAGAAATAGGCCTTGAACTTAATTGAATCATTCATCAAAGTCCTAGATGCTAGAAAGATGGATATCTCAAAAGAAGCTATTTTCAGCCTAGAAAATTTCAGACCAGCTTGCACTAAAACTGCTATAACTATTTGTGTAGTTAGAATATTTACACAAGGCCAGTGGCATTGGAAAGCTGACTTCGAGCCCTTGAGTTTAGACTCAAATTTCACCTAAATTGGATTAAAAATGACTGAGATATGAGCTTCACAAAATACCTGATTTTGCTCTGCGAAAATTCTGACCAGGTTGCACTTAAACAGCCATAACTTTTTCTATGGTTGGAATTGTTGAGCAAGGCTGGTGGTTTTAGATAGTTGACTTCAAGACAATAAATTTAGACTCAAATTTCACCTCATTTGGAGTTTCATGGACTGAGTTAAGTCCATTTGAAGTCATGCACTTTTTTCTGTCCAATTTAGCAGCAACCTTTATGAAGCAAGAGCAGCCTCTATAAGAAATAGAGCCAGCTCTCTCAAAGACTAGAGAAGGCTCTACAAAATTAGAGACGGCTCAGGAAAGTAGAGAAGGCTCAATGAAAAACTAGAGAGGGCTCTACCAAAATTAGAGAAGGCTCAGGAAAGTAGAGAAGGCTCTACAAAACTAGAGAAGGCTCCATTTTTCTATTGAGCCGTCTCCATTTCAGAAAAAGAGCCTGCTCCACTTTTTTAATGGAGCCGCCTCCATTTGAAATTGAGCCGCCTTCACTTTTGCAAAGAGCCGGCTCCTTTGAGGGTTTTGAATTACAACGACAATTTTTCTACATTTATTTCCTCTAACCACTTCTAACAACTATATTGAGCTATGAATTTTTTTATATATATAGAGGGCTTGTCTGCAAAGAAAACACAATTTTAAGAGACATCATATTACATTGCAAAGAGAACTTTTGTTCTCAATTTTCTCATCATCTCTCTCATTTCACTCTTATTCTATCTTGAGAGATTCCAGTAAAGATTAAAGGGGCTGTTGCTCTTGTTTTAATCTTCATAGAGTTTTTGCTCTATTATACTACTTGGGAGAGCATTCAAGAACATTCATTCAAGTGCATCAAAGAGAGCTTTTGGCTCTACCATTATACAGAGCTTTTGTTCTGGTTATACTCACTCATAGAGCCTCTGTTCAGACATCGATCTTTATCTCATATACAAGCTTCCATAGTTGAATTAGAATGAACTTCAGAGAGCATTTAGTGAGCCTTTGCTGAACTTTTGTTCTAGTGTTTCATCAAAGCTTTTGTTCTGTATTTTCCTCATCATCTCTTATACATTTCATACTTAGAGTTTGAGCTTCACTTGATTTCATATATACTCTATTGTGAGGTTTGATTTGTATCAGTTCTTGAGAGGATTTCTTGTTCTACAAATCTGCTGTAAGCCTAGGAGGAAGAGTTTCTCTTAGCAAAGAAATTGTAAGGGCTGGTGTGGCCTATGTAAAACTAAGAGAGGTGGTCTCTTAGCAAGGATACTGTAAAGGGTTGGTGTGACCCAAAAAGAAAGCCTAGGAGAAGGGTGTTCTCCTAGCAAGAAAGAGAAGCAAGGTCTTGCTTCAATTAAAGGTTTGCTCTCCACCATTAAGGAGAAGCTCTAAGGAATTTGGGAAGTCTAAAGAGGGATCTTGAGCCGAGGAGTAGGAGTTTCCGAACCTCGCAAAAATTGCTGTGTTATTGTTTGCAATCTCTCTTCCCTTATCTCTTTTACAATTGTGCTAAATTGATTACTTTCATATCTTGTTTATTGCATAATTGGTTATCCTGTTGATTAGAAATTGTATTTCTATAATTTACGAAAATTGGCCATTGACTCTATTCACCCCCCCTCTAGAGTCAATTCTTGGGTAACAAGTTCAATATTATAGTATCAAATAAAAGTAAACATTTATAAAAATAATATTGAACTTGCATACCAATATAGTTTCATATTATATCACATGATTAATTATATCACATAATTAATTTAAGAACAAAGCTTTGTGTCTTATTCTCCAATAAACATGCTAGAAAATCAGGACCAAAAGATTTAGACGTTCTACCCTTCTTGCTACGTCTAAGCTTATCCTTATTTTCATGTATGCACAAGAAAATTATATGCAATACTATTATGAGCATAACCTATCAAATGTTTTATGTAACGATTCACTCCACCACATGGTATGATATTATCCGCTTTAGGCCCAAGCCCGCATGATTTTATTCTTGGGTTTTATCACAGAAGGCCTCATACCAATTGGAGATAACACTACCACATAAAAACACCTCACATTTTCCTTTCCTAAGTGATATGGGACTGTACACCTGTAGTTCGCCCAGTGTGGTAGCCTGTCGGTGCCTCTTGCACTCGCCCACGGCACACCCACCCATAAGGTTGCCACATATTAGGTTTCACTTTAACTTTCTTGTAATGACCCGGTTTCTTTTCCTCCTTTTCATTTTTCGGTGATTCTCTTTTTTTGTCTTTTTCCTATTTTTTTTTTTTTTTTTTCCTATTTTGTATTTTTTCCCGTTTATCATTTTTCCTTACATAACCTCACTTGTTGTGCTCGGATTTGATTCCGGTTTTGCATGCATTCATGATATTTGATTTCCATGACATTTGTATTTTTACTTTTGTAGAAAATATATTCTAGTTGCTTACTTTTTCATAAAGGGCATTGATGCATACTTTATTGTAATTATTCTTTATTTTTAGGGTTTTTGTGTAATTACATAAAGTAATTATTTCTCATCTTAGGGACCATTTTGTAATTTATTTTGGAAGATATTTTCAAAAAAGACCTTTTTGTAATTTTTGAAAAATGTGACAAGTGTCACATTCTAATGGAGCCACTTATTGGCATTGGGGTGGAGTGACTTGGGAGTATGATCTATTGACATTTAGAGGGTGGAGATTCACCCACTTGTTGACCTAGGATTGGTGCACTTGTTGGCTTAGATGGTTGACAAGTGTAGGCTTAAGATTAAGCCTAGGAAGGAGCCATTGATTTGTGACAAGTGTAAGCTCACAATTTAGTTTTGCATTGTGTGTGTGTGTGAGGTAGTGTAAGAGCACACAGTGAGTGGGGAAATACTAGATCCTCCACTCACCATTTTCATCTTCATCTTTTTCATTTTACTTCCTCTCAAAACCCTAACCTACCCACCATTGGAGAAAAGCTTGGTTAATAACTTTGACTTCATTTTTGGCTTCCTTCCATTCACCCAGACTTAAAACCTTGGAACACAAAAGTTTCCCCTCACTCTCCTCTTCATTAACCCTAAACTTGTTTTTCATTTTGAGCTTGTTTGCTTGGATTATAGAGATTCAATTCTCTATTGAGGTAGGGGTGATAGTATGTTTATATTTTAAGTGTTTTATAATCCTTGGGGTTTAACATATATTGTGTACATGCTTTTAATATGATAGATTTGCATATTATAGGAAACCCTCACTTCTTGAGTTAGGGTTTATTGATTTAAGCATGTATGATATGTATAAACCATGTGTAGAAAGATTATATAATTTAATAGTATGCTAAATTCTAGTATTTTCACATGTGTAGTGATATAGAACTCTTGTAGAATTATTAATGTTATATACAATTCCTATTGACTTGAATTGCTATATTTATGGTGGTGATAATTCTATGATCTTGTTGATGACCATTGTAACTATTTTAGAAGCTTAATACTATAATGTTGTAATCTAGTATACGTAGCTTATTGCTGAGACATGATTTAAATTGATAAGTTGGTGGTATTGTATAGTACAAAATATCATAATGATGACTTGTCATTTGGTATGCCATTTTAGACTTGGAACCCTAAGACATGGTTTGTGTGGTTTCAAAATACTTGTGCATGGAAGGTGGTTATATGCCTTAATTATAATGTTTGAGTTTTGAACTTGATTGTGATTTTGGATTATCTTGGGACATTGTTACAAGTGATATGGCTAGAGTTTGGCTCTAGTGCGGGAAGTATGAGATAGTGCACACTAGGGTGGTCTTCCAAGTGGGTTAATGCCCGGAATAACCATTTTGATCTTGGTTTAGTCCGAGATGTGATGTCCTAGTATTCCACTAATTGATTTCGCATTAAATTCCAAGTTGACAACCAATGCTTAATTGTAACTTGTGATTTTTGTTATTGGTGACCTGATGTTGTTAAGTACATTGATATTGATATGTGTTGCTAAGAGATATTTAAGTTAGCTTAAGATGATCCCTTACAGCACCTTGAACATAGACGTTAAGTGGAATGCTCCCTTGTATTCGTCTATATTGATCTTGCAATGATATTGAAACTTTAGGGTATACGCATATGCTTCTTCCTACGAGTAACTTGATTACTCACCCTAGTGGTTTGGGTTGTTTTTCAGGTAAGGAGACTATGTTCTTGGATGCTCATCATCCTTAGAGGCTAATGAGCAATTTGGAACATTTTTGTATATTGACATGCAAGTGTTTAGCATGCTTTACTTTTGATGTTATTTTTTTGCATACTATAGATGTATGGTATTTTAGAAGCTAATGTAGCTACTTTGATATGTAATGATACTTAAGTCTTTAATTTTGACATTACAAGCATGTATGTATGAGGCCATACTCTATTGTTTTGTATTTATTTATCCATTTTAAGTTTGTTGACATACTCACATACTTAAATCTCATTGAAAATCACATTTAAACTTTCATTTTTGAACCAAATCATCATGGGATTCAAAGCATGGGTTGAACCTTAACACTTTGGGCATGTAGTAGGCCTTACAGCAGCTTTTTGAGGTGTTTCGGTGGACCGAAACTTCAGTTCGGTCAACCGATGCCATTTGTAACATCATTGCACAGTAAAGTGTACATTCCAGTAGCCATTTTAAGCTTTCAGGGCCATTTCGGTCAACCGATGGCCTATTTCGGTTGATCGATGGTTCAATTCGGTCTACTGAACCAAAATCACTTTAAAAATCAAGATTCTAGTAAGTCTCTGTGAGTTTCGGTCGACCGAAACTCTATTTCGATAGACCGAAATAGCTTGAACATGCACAACCTCTCTATTTGGTTTCAGAACTGAAGTTCCAACTTCAAAAAGGGCATAACTCCTTCATTTCTAACCCAAATGGCGTGATTCTTAAGCCTAAATTCATGGATTTTGAGTTAGCTTTTTCAATGGTACCAATTCCATTCTCAAATTCCAAACATAGTGAGAGTTATTTATGTTTTAGCGAGGTAGTGTCAGTTTTCACTTAAACCGGGAAAGGGCATTTTGTGGGATTCTTATCCAAAGTTCTTAGAACATCTTGGAATGTTGTGAAATGATTAGATTAGGTTGTATTCACCTTGTTTGACTTGTTTAGAGTCTATTTTCTCCTTTTAGTTGTGAATTGAACATTTTACCCTTCATTAACGAATTTTATCTATTTTAACTCTAGTTTCCTCTTTCGCTCTTCTTAAGTTCCGTGACATCATGGAATGTCACATTGGTGTCTTAGAGATGATTTATATTTCAAAGGACTATGGTTTTATCTTTTGTTTTCGCAATTCGAATCCGTTATCGGGTTAACTTTTGGGTCATCACTGACGCACCGGGTTGAAAAACATAGGTCACAACATTTCTTAGGAGTGGGAACTGCAACCTTAAATAGACACCCCTACACTTTTAAGAATTTATAGGAATGTTTTTAACATTTCCATAATTCATATGGTGTCACATTTGTTTTCTTTTAAGATATTTTATTGAGAATATAATTTGCGGAAAGCAAAAAATTCCCTTCACAAATTCTGAGTTAAACCAGAACTTATCAACATAGCATTCATCATTTCTTAACACCTTGATCTTTTTGTCAAATTGATTCTCAACCTCTTTTTTTTTGTAATGTTTAAACATTTCTAAGGTTTCATCTTTGCTTCGTAGCAAATATATATAACAGTATCTTGTGCAACCATTGATAAAAGTAACGAAGTAGCTTTTTCCACCTCTTGTTGATACAAATTTATAATATACTACATCATATTACAAAATTAAAATAATCCAACCAATATTGAATTATATAAATAATTCAATATTCTACTTATATAATATGCTTCAATTGCATATAATATTGAACACATCAATATTTAACATATTATCATATAATAATCTATATAACATTATTTTATTATATCTCAATTATTAGTATAATCTCTACTTATTTATATCTTAAATAGAAGTATATAATAAAATCTACGCAGTGATTGATTCTGTCTTAAGATGGTTGGTAAATATATATACTTTATGTGACTTTTAAAATATAACAACCCTTATACTAATATGATATGAGATAATTAACAATATGTTAAGAAATGATTAATTAAATATGCAACTACATATTTAATTAAATATGCAAAATAAAGCAATAAATTAATAAATAGTAAATAAAGAACTTGGATCGAGGCTAAAATTGAATACTATATCCTTAAGACAGATTCACCCCGTTATGGTGCTAACGGACTCAATGGCGTCTATCTCCTAGGATACAATGGTTTACATCCACCAATAGCAGCACTACAAATTCGTGGATGACGAACTTCCTCCGTGTAATACTCTCTTTGACTCAAAAATGCATCTATACTATATAAATGCTGAATTGGGTGTAATCCGAACCAAATGGTCCGGACCAATCTTAATATAGCTTGATGAAATTGGATTATGGTCTAAGTGGCTCAGACCACTTAACCTATGGTTTGAACCCACTTGGGTTGGGTTCAAGTCTAGAGAGGGAGATAGAAGGAAAAAAAAATGAACGATTTGTAAATGATCCAAAGGAGGGTATTTATATAGGCAACAAGGTGCTTTTTCGGGTGGGTGTGTCTCTTCATCATTGGACACAACCATATATATATGTGTCTCTTTATACTGGACACATCCACTCCAATTGGTTGCAATGGTTCACATGGTGTTTGTTCACCAATAGACACATCTATTCCAATAGGTTGCAATGGTTCACATGAATAGTTATGTCTGTTGGTTTTGAGTTGCAACCATTTAGAAATAGATGCAACTTTTTGAAAAACAGATGCAACCCTTTAGAAATAGATGCAACCCTTTGGAAAAAAACTAACTTTTAATTTAAATTCAAAAACCAACCACCTATTTAAATAAGCCAAGCCCAAAATTTAAGGCCCAATCCAAGATTCCATTTAGTAAAAAGAATAATTGGACTTTACAGTTAGGCCCAAGCCCAAATTTGGCTTATTTAAATTTTAATTGGTTTTAACATTTTTTTCATATGGGACAAACACTTCCCACATTTTGTATACCCATTTAGGCTTATCAAAACACCACACTTTGGAGCTAATTTCTCATTTCCCCGGAAACAGATTTGAGAAAGTAAATATACCACGTTTATCACTTTGCGGAGAGAAACACGCTCGTCTAGAGATCCGTAAAAAATTATTAACAAAATCTATTCCAAATCTCATCCAAAGTTTATGTGATTAATGCCCCCATTTCCAACACACTCTTGGTTGTTGGCTCCTCAGTTTTTTGTCTCAGATTTTCATTTTTCCATAGCTGAACTCTTAGTCTCTTGTCTTTGTAAACTGTAACTACTTCTCCAATTTCTGTAATTTTTTTGACAATTATGTCTACAAGAAAATTTGAATTTGGGCATGAAAAAAGAAAAAAAGAAAAAAGAAATAAAAAGATAAAAAAGAGAAAGAGAAGAAGAATTGATTCAATGACCTCACATTTAAAGTTCGTCTAGGGCCTCTCAAGAATTTTTTTCAATCTTAAGGCCGGCCCTGATATATCATATATATAAATGATCATGATGTGAGAACTTATTCCCTTGTTAAGCATACTTGATTTTTTAATATCTCAGAATTTGATCATGTTCTACAATTCATAAACATCCATTTATACATTATATTTATAACATCTTTTATTATAAAATGGCCAAACACAGCTTGTAAAATGGTGTCTTGAGAGAGTTTTTGGACAATTTTGTCTTCAACTTTGATTAATCAACCATTTGCCTGGTTCTCTCATGATTTTCTTTAATCGATTGAAACATAATTGATGCTCTCAGTACTGGACCCTGTAAATTCAGGCAATCCCTAGATGGATCGACCATTCAATCGATGCAACTTGCCATTCAGTTCAAAATAAACTTTTCAAAAGTATTTAAAATTTTAACTTTGTAAATACATTTTTCAAGAACATATTTAAAATAAATTTGTGAGCCTACCTAAGATCAAAGTCCATTTATGTATTTCTACGGTCATTTTACTTGTGCCGTATATATGTGATTAAAGATACAGATTTCACATCATGTTCTTCGCACATTTGTGTCTTGAAAAATCAACATTCGAACTACTCAACATGATTCGAAAAATTACAACACAAGTTGAGTAGAAAATTACCAATATGTACAATTCATATACCTAAAAATGCTCTCTCTCTCTCTCTATATATATATTCTTTTGCTTTTAAGCAATTACATTCCAATATTTCTTTGAATTATTTTAGGGTGAAGTGCAAAAAACCCCTTGGTTTTCAAAAGTGTGCAAATAATATCCCTAATGTTCAAAAACTACCCCAGTAGTTTTAAAATTATGCAAATAAAGACTTATTGTTAGAGGGATAGGTAAATATACGAAAATGCCCCCACTATTCTTTATTCAATAATAATAAAAAATTGCTAGAAGTTGAAATTACCCAAATAGACACAATTCTAAACGGCGTCGTTTTGGGTAATGATACACAAATAGTAGACACAATTCTAAATGATGTCATTTTAGGTAGGGTTCATGATCAATCATTATACTTCTTCTTCCTAAACACAGCCTCACAACTAACGTACACAGATCACAACCAACATACACAGAGACGAATCAATCTCTTCACCTCCCTATTCACATCCTACACAAACACATGGGTGTTTCCTTTGTTGCTTCCTCTCTTATATCTCACCAGCATACCAACGATGAATATCGAGACCATCCATCCCGGCGCTGTGACGGCCCAAGTTTTTACAACCCGATGCGTCAGTGATGACCTTAAGTTGACCGGGTAACGGATCCGAAATGTGAAAGCGAAAGATAAAACAAAGGTCTCTAGAGATATAAATCATCCCTAAGACTCCAAAGTGACCTTCCATGAAGTCACAGAACATTAGGAGAACGAAAGAGAAAATGAGAGTTAAAACGGGCAAAATCCGTTAATCAAGGGTAAAATGGTCAATTTATAAATAAAAAGAGAAACTTGACTCTAAATGAGTCAAATGAGGTTTATACAACCTAATCTAATCATTTCACAACATTTCAAGATGTTCTAAGAACTTTGGCCAAGAATCCCACAAAACGCCCATTCCCGGTTTAAATAAAAACTGACCCTATCTCACTAAAACATGAATAACTTTTACTGTGATTTGAATCTGAACATGGAATTGGTACCATTGGAAATCTGTCTCAAAATCCTTGAGTTTAGGCTTAAGAATCACCCCATTTGGATTAGAAATGAAGAAGCTATGATCGTTTGAAGTCGGAACAACAGTGCTATTACAAAATCTGAAAGGTTGGTGTGTGTGAGTCATTTAGGTCGACCGAAATGGCCATTTTGGTCTACCAAAATGAACAAAAAATCCCCAAAAAGTTGAGTTTTGAGGAAAAGTCACTTTGGTAGGCCGAAATAAAGCATCGGTCGACTGAAATGAACCCAAACAGTGATTTTGGCCACTGGAAAGTGAGTTTTTACTGTGCAATGAATTTCCAAAAGCCATCGGTCAACCGAAATGACATTTCGGTCTGCCGAAATGACCCGAGAAGGTGCTGAAAGACCTGCTAAACACTAAAAATGTTGAGGCTTAACCCAAGCCTCATTTCCCATCATGAATTGGTTCAAAAACAAAGGTTAAAAGCTGAAATTCAAGGAGATATGAGCCTATGAACATGTCAACAAACGTAATATGAATATTTGAATGTATTACAACGGCTCATGGCCTCATACATGTCAATTACAAGAATTTTATATGTCAAACCTCCAAAGTTGGTTAAAATATGTTTTTAAAGCAAGATATGGTACCACATGAGTACAAGTGCTAAAGTAAACATGCTTGGCCCTTGGCCTCATTACATACATGCTTATAGTGTCAAAAGTGAGTACTTAAGTATCATTACACATCAAAGAAGCCACATTAGCTTCTAAAATACCATATATCCATGGTATACAAAATATATCATCAAAAGTAAGGCATGCTAAACACTTGCATGTCAATATACAAAAATGCTTCGAATTGCTCATAAGCCTCGAAGGATGATGAGCATCCAAGAACATAGTCTCCTTACCTGTAAAACAACCCAAACCACTAGGGTGAGTAATCAAGTTACTCGTAGGAAGAAGCATATGTGTATACCCTAAAGTTTCAATATCATTGCAAGATTAATATAGACGAATACAAGGAATCATTCCACTTAACGTTTATGTTCAAGGTGTTCTAAAGGATCATCTTAAGCTAACTTAAATGATTCTATCACATCATAATATCTATATTGGTGGTTATCGTGGGCACTAACGTTTAAAGATGCACTAAGAGTGTAAGTGTGCAATGTGGCCAAGTTTTAAATTTATAAAAGCCACTACTACCTCTAACTAAAAATATAGCTAGGGTGAGTAGGGATTGTCCCAAGGGATTGTAGGCGTGCTTACAATGGAAATAATGTATAGGGTTAGTAGGTCAAGTGATCCAAAGATAGTTTATTTGGTTGATTAAACTACAATGTAATTGAACTTAAAGTAAGTAAAAAGTAACAATTTAGAATGTAGGGAAAAAGATGTAGAAGAGAGGACTTGGGGTACTAGAGCTCACCACTAAGCTTGACTTCACTAGACACTAGCAATTGTACATCAATGGGGGAAATTGAATTGTAACTTGTGTGTGTGTGCGCCATTAATTGAAACTAGGCATGGATGGCAAACAAGTATAGATTGCCTAGCCAATTCAAATGGAAAGCATAACCTATTAAATGAGACCAAAATCCATTCAATGAACCCATAATTTATGCACACACAACTATCTAAAAGCATACACCATTTGCATTCATAAGTATGGAATACCAAGGAACAAGAATAGATTGTCCACCTATCTAAGAATCTAAAACAATTACACTACATTTACACTAAAGACATGGAAATTAAACTAAGTAAGCTAAAGGTGTGGCACAATCCATCAAGAAACAAGTGTAAACCATCAAATAAATTACAAGAGTGTTCAATTAAGCATTATGTTTTAACCATTTCTAGATTAACTTCATCCATACACATAGACATGCATAAACTCCACTAAATATAGAGAAAAACACATGAATCATCCATTCTAGCTTACATAAACATATAGTTAGAAGTAGATAATCAATTGAAAGCATTAATCCATACACATCAAGTAGAACCACAAGATATGTATATAAATTCAAGATCAAAACATTTATTACAAGCAAATCTCCAAAAATATACAAAACACTAAGTCTAGGAAACAAACTTAGGGGCTACTCTAGCCCCAAGTAGATGTCTAGCCACTCATTGAAGTAGTCATCCAACCCTCAAGGGCTATCTCCATGGTAGGCATGACCTCCTTCTTGATGGAAACCCTAGAAGAATGGAAGAACTCCCAAAGATGTGTAAAAGCTCTCTAGTCTCTAGCCTTCTCTCTAAGATATGAGATATGATATGTGTATTGAAGATATGAAGATCCTTAATTATTATGAGTGTTAAAATGGCTCCAAATCCTTATATAGGAGGCTTAAGTGTCACACCCAATGGTCTAGATTTGTGCACTAGGGTCTTTGCAATGATTGTACCATGGGCCAACTTTTAATGAGCTGGAATTTATTTTATTTCGGACTTGAGGAGGTTCGATCGATCGAACTATGTTGAGATCAATCGAACTGAGGTGAGATCCATCGAATACTGTAGAGATCGATCATCCTTGGTGGTGCCTTTTTGAATAAAGACAAATCTCTGAGATATTTTGGGATATTTTGGGAAAAAGACAAAAGTGGTAGGTGGGGTGGTAGGTGTGGATAAGATCGAATAATTTTGATCGATCAAAGATAAGTTGGATCGATCGAACATGGTGGAATCTTTTCGATAAGGACAAAGGCTTGGATCCATCTTGAAGTGTCCAGATCGATGTTGCTCTGATCGATCGAAGGAATGTTGAGATCGATCGAACTTGTTGCTTTTCCACACTTTGCTTCCATTTTGCTCATTTCTTCCATTCAGCTTGAGATTGCTTCTTTTAAGCTCTTATTTGGCTGAATTAACTTATTTCTGGGATAAGTACCTAAAAAGGGTAATAACATGAAATTAGTCTAAAACGGGAAAGTAAGATAGATAAAGGTCCTAGAATACTCGAGCTTAAGTGGTTTAAATGCGCACTTTTCAACGCTCATCACACCCCCAAACTTAAATATTGCTAGTCCCTAGCACTGAACTACGAAGTAAAGAAATGAAATAAACGACTATACAATTATGAACTAGAAAGTAATAATTGGATAACGCCACTTTCGTTGGGAACACGATTGCATTTAGCGTATGCAACAAGCCTTTTAAACCCCTAGGTTACGCCTAGTGGACGAGTGAAGTCTCGTGAGGGTTTCCAGAAATGATACCCACAAACATTAAGCTCATTATCACAAAAGAGGCACCAATATTGCAAACAAGCATTGGGAGAAAACTACCTCAAGCATGCAATTTTTCAACCATTTCCAAGCAATCTCCCAAAATCTCAACATTAAGCAAGCAAGTATGGTCCTCCACATATCAAGAAAATGATCATGTAAATCAATACAACTCTAGAATCCTTTTTGAGTGAACTGGCATCAAATATGTTGCTATCTAAGCCAACTAAAGAAATGATCACATCCTTACCCTCAAACTAGCACACAAATCTAGTACCGATCATCAAGATAAATAGTGGACCTTTTATTAAAACTTTATTGTTCTAGGTACGCTTATTCTTTTCTCTCGATTTTTTTTTCTATCCCTAAGGATTAAAGATGGAAGCATGGTGCAATGTGTTGATCTATTAAGCTTTCTAGCGATCCATGAGGTCGAGCGTTAGGTCAATGACTCCCAAATTGGACGGCTTTAGGGCACTAGGTGTTTAAACACCCCTAAGGACTTACAAGGTCAAATCAACTATGCTACAAATCAAAATAACCTCCATTTAATCATTTCCCACTTCTCACCTTTTGGGAGAAGTCCACACTTTTTTTATTTTTTATTTTTTCAAGTTCAATTATTAACCTAGGGTTTGGGTCCTCCACCTTTTGGCGGGAGAAATTCAATGCTTGATGAGGCTAGAATCCCGGCTACTTAATGAAAAGGGTTTATTATTCACCTTTATCAAAAATGAAAGCTTTCAATGTACTACTAGCCCAGTTGGGATATAACCAATTCAATAATCAACAAAGCATGTACCCCACAAATGAATGCTAGTGTGTGCCTTTGCTAGTGTAGAATCCTAGAGTGAATCTCAAAATAATCACAAAATCAGGATGATGTGGACCACAAGTGCAAGCATGATATCAATTTTTTGAAAAATTTACTCTTAAATGGCATCCACAAGGCATACAAGGAGTATTGGACTCTCAAGTCAAGCAATTGTTAAATTTTAAGCAATATAGTCCTCAAAAGATCAAAGTCACAGCTAGTTATGAACCAATCATAGAAAATCCCTCAAACACACAAGTCATGCTTAAATTTTGAATTGAAAGCAAACACTATAATTAACACCCATTACCTCCAAACTTAAATGGCATAGTGTCCTCAATGTGTAAAGAGAACAAAAGGTAAGAGTAAACCAGTGCAACTAAGGCAAAGAATGGCCGGGACACAAATATCCAAAGTGGGTGGTATAACCCCCCCATACTTGGAATTAACTGCGGTCCTGAAAAGATGGCACTTGGATAAAACTCATTAAATAACAAAAGGGATAATAACAGTGCACAGTGGACATGCAAGTGTAAATGGGATAAGAAATGAACTAAGGAGAGAGGAAAAAGGATGATCCTGAAAAAATTTGGGTAGCACTCTTTCTCACTGAAGTCACTGGGATGTACCTGATAAATGGAGTCAATCATAGATAAATGTATTAATATAAAATCCAGACATCTAAAAATATCATGCATAGAAAAAAAAAGAAATAATGTACAACATATCACAATATCAGGGCCAATAGACTGGCCGCAAAAATATCATATCAGTAGCAATGTAATAGTAATGTATCACAGATATATCAAATGAGGAAAGTAAAGAGATAGAGAAATTAGGCAGAGGAGGTAGGGCGAGCGGGGAGTGATCCCCGGATATCTATGGATATGTCACGCAGCGCAGCTAAGACATCCGTACGGAAAGCAGAAATATCTGTTCTGAGGGAGACTACTGCATCCTCCAATGCCTAGGCACGCTCTCATAGGCACAGGTGTCGGAACTGGAGCGTCAGGAATAACTGGGTCATGAAACTATGGTACATCCTGACCATACTCTTGGGAATGAACTAGCGACCCAGCTGGAAAGTGATACTGTAACTCTTCTGGAGGCTGCTGTTCTAGGTCTATATCCATATGTACTGCAGCCGCAGGTGCGTCTGCTACATCGTCCGCTGCTGCTGCAGCCATCTCTACCTCCTCATCCTCTACAGCCTCCTCTACGGCTAAGATAGTGTAATACCCCTAATTTTAAAAGGATAGTCTCAACATTTTAAGTTTTATTTTATTGCATTTTTATTTGTTTATGTGTTTGGTTGCCTGGTTATTTTAATTAATTGATTATTTGTTTTAATTGAATTGTTTGTTTAATTATTAATTTAATTGTATTTTTATTTTCTTTAATTGGATTAAATTAGTTTTAATTTTTTAAATGGTTTATTAGTTTATTTAAATGAATTAATTGGATTAAATTAGAGTAATTAATTATAATGTGAAATTAGGGTTTTAGTCTTTTATGGCTCGTATTGGCCGACTAGGGTTTAGTTGGGTTTCCGTCTCTAATTACATCTCTAATTACAAGTAGACTTAGGTTTTATATTTGCTTATATATATATATACTGTTATAAGTCTGCAAAGGGTTTTTGTAATGACCCGGTCATTTTCTTCCTTTTCCCTTTTTCCTCAAATTTTGCAGATAAATTTTTTTCCGTTGTCTTTTCTTTTCTGTGTATGGTTTTTCGTCACTTAGTGTCATCTCGAGTACTCAGAATTGGTTTCTGAGACTCTTTCATGTGAATTGACAACTTCCTTTGAGGACCGAGTCATTTTCGCATTTTTCGTTTTTGGACACTATGCTCTATTTCGTATTTTCCTTGTTCTGTCATTTTCCCTATTTCGTCTTATCTCCGTTTGTTAGTTTTTGGTACAACCTCACTTCTTGTGCTCGGAGTTGGTTTTTGACTTCACGTATCCTTATCGTGAGTGGTTTCCACGAAATACGTATCTTTACTTTTGCAAGAAAGTACTCTAGTTGCTCCCGGTGTCCATAGGGGCATGGATGCATAAATCTTTGGAATTAATTTCATTTCTTGGGGTGTTTTTCATAAATATCTTTTGAAGATATTTTATTTCAGGGGCATCTAAGAAAATATCTTTTGGAAGATATTTTCATTTTGGGGTAGTTTCGCAGTTAACCCTTTTTGTAGGGGCCATTGTGCAATTAACTAAAGTTATTGCAAAATGTCTCGTCTGGAGCCTAGATTCTCGTATGGGATTCGTTTTCACTTTTTGTTGACTTGTAAATTCATAGAATTTCGTTCTGGTCATTTTTCTCCAGTTTCAGAGTTTCTGGACCCGATTGCCACCGAACTTGTTCAGGGCATAACTTTCTGCTTGGGACTCACTTTTCAACGTTGTTTCTTTCGTTGTTCATATTTTCTCATTGTGAATCTTTTTTGTTTACGGAGTTTTGCCATTTGAGCGCGTTTGCTCAAAATTCACTTTTCCGGACCCAGCGGGGCCCTTTCGGGGCACTTTTTGTGATTTACTATAAATAGGTGCCTTAAAGAAGAAAAATTAGATTTTCTTCTTCCTCCTCCTCTCCTTGCACGACCAAAGGCAGCCATGGATGGAGCTGCCATCTTCTCTCTCCTCCTTTACCCTACTTTTCCTAAGTGAAAATCCTTCGGCCTTTGCATTTGTTGCTCGCCTCGTCGTGCTCTACCATTACCCCTTATTAGAAAATATTTTTGACCAAATTTTGAGCTTGA
This sequence comes from Cornus florida, assembly GCF_030987335.1. NCBI lineage: Eukaryota > Viridiplantae > Streptophyta > Magnoliopsida > Cornales > Cornaceae > Cornus > Cornus florida. Next base: position 49,007,657 of record NW_026775574.1, on the reverse strand, counting down.
AATTTAGGCCAAGTTTGGATTTTCATGGGGCTTCTTGGAGATTCATATAGATCGTGTTGTCCCCGACAAAACCTAGGAGTTTCGTCGGATTTGGAGCCGTTTCGTTTTGATGGCCTTTGAGATTTTCATCTCAAATTGAGGTAAGGGGTGTCTTAGGATTATATTTATGTTGTATTGATTGTTATATGTGCATATACAATTTTTGAGCATGTTTTGTTTAAGATTTAGAATTTAATTTAATTAATTTCTATATTTGAGAATTAATTCATATGGCTTTGTGTATAACATGGAATTAAATTGTGGCATGCTAGGAAATTAAGTTTTAGTATGTTGATTAACATATATTAAATTTGTGACATTTGGATAAGAATTACAAAATTTATTTAATATTTATCTTTTGTGAAAGTTTAATTCACATGGTGATAGCAAACTTGAAATCATGATGTAATGCGATATTTGGATAGGCCTTGGCATGTTCTCTAACATAGATTAAATTGAGGGCATTTGGAATTGTTTAGAAATCTAGAGGAAATTAATTAATTAAGCTTGTTTTAAGTGCTTTAATCACTTAAATTGTCATTTGATGTTATATATGTGATGACCATGACATGTCCTTCAATATATATTAAATTTAGGTTATTTGGGATTAACTTGGAATTTAGAGAATTTAACTATTTATGTCTAATTAAATTCTATTTTATTACTCCATGGATTTAATTGCATTTTGGAAATTGTTTTTATATTTAAATCATGGATTTGGATTTGGTGTATGTTCACTTGATTACTTTTGAGTATTAGATAACATAGTTGTTACTTTTATATTCATGAGAATATGTTTTTCCTTATTGAATATTTTGTTGCTGTGTGTAAGGAATTGCACACTTTGTATTTGACATCTTTCATGCCATAGTAGTTGTAGACTTTGAGCATGTATTGTATATATTTCCAAAATTTGGGTTGTGCTTAGTAAATGGTTGATATCTTGTATATACATGTTGATATATATACGTTGTTGCACAATTTGTTGATTTTGGAAACTTGGGGATGTTGTTGTTGGCTACGGCTAGGACTTGGTTCTAGTACGGGGGATTGTCCCTCTATATAGTCTAGTGCGCACATAGGGAGGTTACCCATGGGTTAGTAACCCTAAAGTAACTATGTTGTCGATCTGATCCGACGTGACGTCCGAGTATCCACTTTGTTTGATTTGGTATTTCATTTCAAGTTGATAACTAGATGATATCATAACTTGTGGTTCCTTATTTGATTTCTTATTTTGAGCTTAAGATGTAACTTTGTGAAAGCATGCTTTGTGCGTTGTATTGGAAGTTCCATTGTTGGTTAAATTGCATTGATATCATAAATTGTATTTTGATGTTCAAATGTAGTTTAGGAATGATCCTATAGATTCATTTTGAACATAGACGTTAGGTGGCATGACCTACTCTTGTTGTTCTCGTATTTTGGATTTCAAGTTGAAGACTTTGAGAATCTATATCTAGTTGCTTTGTATAACATGTTTCCATGTTGTTTGAATTGCATGAACAATGTGACTATGCTAGAAATGATCTAGGTAGCTTAGGATGATCCTTGAGTCTCACTTGACATAGACGTTAGGTGGCATGAGCCCCTTTAACATGTTTCGCCCTAAGGTGATAAAACTGTAAAACGCTAGGTCGATGCATGCTCATCTCCTACGAGTAGCTTTATGTTACTCACCCCTACGTTACTAGGGTATATTTCAGGTACAGGACTCAAGACTTGAAGATTTCATTGCCTTGGATCGTTTGGTAGCTTTATGTATCAAACTTGTATTCTTTGATTCTACGTATGTAAAATGTACATAAGTACACTCCTTTTAATGCATTTTACATGTATGACATGAGGCCAAGGGCCATTAACTTGAAAGGTTACAAGTATGTTTCCTCTAAAACTCAAGTATTGCCATTGTAGCTTATTTGTGAGAAATGGAGGCTTTGTATGCTAAAACTTGTTAATGGAATGTAAAGAGACTTTAGGCCATGTTGGTACATCTATTTTATCATATTGCATGCACTTGCATACTCACTTTGGCAAACAACACCATCCTTGATGAAACAAAAACTCTAAGTAGCATTTTTAAGGAGTTTTACCCTATTCTGTTCTAGGGGCATTTCGGGTATTTCACAATATGTTTTTTTCATTTTTCTTCAAGAGTCACATAGAAAACTCAATTTTGAGGGGGGTTTCTTCTTTGTATTTTTCTAGAAAATTCCATCTTGGCCCTCAAAAATCCATATTTGTCCGAAAAATTCTTGCTGCCAGGTTTTGCAGATTTTTAGTACAAATGTACTTGGTACTATTCATCGACTTTTTTTTGAAAAGTGTGACGATCGATCCAAAACTTCCGGGGGTTTTGTGGGTGTATTTTAAGCTTGCATTTTCAATTTAGGCAATTTAAAAACCTCCCAAAGTCCTATTTCCTTTCCTTGGGTAGCAGCTCGGAGAAATTTTTACCCCCTTGACCAGATTTTCTTGGGGGCATTCTGGGTATTTTACAATGCATTTTTTTTGTTTTCGTTTGAGATCGGGGTAGGAAACTCAGTTTTAGGGGGGGTTTCTTCTTTGAGTTTTTCCAGAAAAGTCCGTTTAGATGCCCCTTTTTACTCTCAGTTGCAGCAGTAGTGGGCTGTCGTCGTCGGGCCGCCACGACATCATTTTTGTTTTTGACCTTTCTCCTTCGTCCGGACTCTGAATAATGAAATTCTTGAGTCCATTATGTTTAATTTTTCATTGTCTTCCCAACAGTGTGCTCGATAGCACTTGAATCCACTTTTGCAAAATGACCATTTTGCCCTTAGGTTTCTTTTTGTCCGTTTTGAAACGACACTTCCGCATTTGTTTTCCTTTGGGTTCCATGACCTCATTGAGGGTCACATTGGTGTCTTAGAGATGCATTGTATCTCTAGAGACCGTTGTTTCACCTTTTGCTTCCGCATTTCAGATCCGTTATCGGGTCATCTTTTGGTCATCACTAACGCACCGGGTTTACAAAACTTGGGTCTTCACAGTTTTTAGAGCCCTATTCACGTATAGAGACATAGAGAGAAACAAAGAGGGAATTGTGAGAAAAACAGAGAGAGTTCAGTTAGGGTTTTTGGCTGTGGATTAAAGGACGGACCTAGGAGGAGGGAAGGGTGAGCAGAAGGAGGTTGACAGTGAACCGACGTCATCGGAAAACTTAGGAAGACAGTGACGAGGTTTTGATTTAAAATCTTAGGCAAGTTCTATTTTGTCTCTCTCCCCCTGACCTGTGTTCTGTGCATGCCTAGATGATATCCAGGGTTTTAATCAGACATTAAATAAATCTTGTATGTTTTTAAATTAGTCTTGTATGTTTTTAAATCAAGATTAAATAGTCTATGTACTGAAAAAAATTAATCCGTTTCTTCGTTTCAACTGTTGTTTCGTATGTTTTCTAAGTTTCTGTTGATGATGCATACTGGAGTTTGGATGCCTTATGAGGAATTTTGGGACATGAATTGAACCCTAGGAATTGGATTAGATATCATAGAACCTTCTGTAATAGTGTCGGAAGTGAAGAAAACGAATCAGAAAAGGAAACGGAGGAAGTAGCTCTCTGTGAGAGAGAGAGCCGGCTCCATGGATTGAGGGAGCCAGTTCCCTAGACCATAGAGCCTGCTCCTAAGGTGTGGGAGCTAGCTCCCAATGGTTGAGAGCAGTTCCCTAGACCATAGAGCCTGCTCCTAAGGTGTGGGAGCTAGCTCCCAATGGTTGAGAGCAGGCTCTCAACTTATGAGACCATGTTCTCATGCCAAACTTGCTGCAGGACGTGTTTTAAGTCTCTGTTTTGGGTTTTTGAAGTTCATGGACTGTTTTGGGTGATTTTTAGGGACTCTAAACATTGTATTATGTTGTATTAAAACCCACATTGCATAATTAAAGTCCTTATGCTAACGGATTTAACAGTAGGGAAGTTAAAAAAATCTTGCGTACTGTTAACGGTTAGAAATGATTAAATTGTGTATTTTTGTTTTAACAATTTAATGGATTGTAGCATGGACTCTAAACATGCTATTAGGCTGTATTAGAACCCACATGGTAGCATTAATATTTTTTATGCTAACGGATTTAACAGTGGGGAAGTTTAAACAATCTTACGTACTGTTAACGGATAGAAATGATTAAATTGTTCATTTTTATTTTAACAATTTAATAGATTGTAGCATGGACTCTAAACATGCTATTTAGGCTGTATTAGAACCCACATACATAATTAATGTCTTTATGCTAGTGGATTTAACAGTAGGAAAATTTAAATAATCTTGCATACTGTTAACGGATAGAGAGGGTTTATTTGCTTAAATTGTGTCTAGCAATTTAACGGACCGCGATATGGTTTATAAACCTTGTTTTGGATGCATAATAGGGTCATTTAATTATCAGACTTGTTTATGCTTACTCTGGATTTTAATTGCTAAAATATTAAACTCGATTCTGCAATTATATGGACTTATATTTTGGATTTTAATTGCTGAAATATTAAACTCTATTATGAAATTATATGGACTTATATTTTGGATTTTAATTGCTGAAATATTAAACTCTATTTTGCAATTATATGGACTTATGTATTGGATTTTAATTGTTGAAATATTAACCCTATTTCGCAATTACATGGATTACCATTGTGGGACTTTAATTGCTAAATTATTTTATTAAATTCTGCAAGTACTTGGATTATTGATTTGGACTTTAATTATTGGACTATTAAACTATGTCTATCAAGTACATGGATTTTTGTGTTTGATTTTAATTACTGAATTACTATAATAAATTCTGTTAATTATATGGATGTTGTGGATCATATGCATCGATATAGGACGGTGGCATATTAGGGATGGATTACCTGAAAATGCTAAGTCCTACCTTCTTGGAATAAGGGAATGGATTGTAAAATATTGAATCCTACTTATATTTTAGTCAGATCAACTGAGTAAGTTGAGTGACTTCATGGATTAATTGTTATTTGTAGTTAAGTTAGATCTACTGAATAGGTTGAGTGACTAATTGGATTGGTAATCTTATGTCAGATCAATAAACAATTGAATGACATATTCTGGTTTTGGACGGACTTTAGATATATATTTATGGTGCCACGATATGAGCTTGAGTCTCAGGATCGTTGGTTAGGTAGCGTATATGCATTGGGATGCATAACTGGTTATGATGGTTGAGGTATACCCTATTAGGTCTAGGTACTCATGCCCACCTTTGGGTGCGTTTTTGCATGTTGCCTTTTATTCAGGTTGAGACCCCCATTATGGTCCAGTGAGAGTCCTGTAGTGTGGCTATATATATATATATATATATATATATATATTTACGGACTATGTAGATATTGTTGAGATATCTAGGATGTATCCGCGTATTGGGTCTCTGTTTGGATTGTAGTTAGAATAGAACTTGTTCGTGGGCCTGACCCACTATTATTTTTCAGGTATCGGACGGTTCCAGTCTTAGAGCTTGTTCGTGCTGAACAGAGATGGTCAGTTATTCTTCCGACTGCGTAAGACTGCTATGTATATTTAGTTCTAGTTTTCCTTTTTAGTTTAGTGTATCTTCATTTGGGTTTTGAATAGGGTTCCACTAGATGGATTCCAGAGTTGTATTTGTATTAAATTTAGATGTACCAGAATAGTAGTTTTTATATAAAAAGTGTTCTGAGGTTTTCATTATTGGATTATCATTTTAGTTTTCTTTTAGCAATTTTTATTTATTCCTCTTTATCATAATTGTATTCTGTGTTCATTTATTGCCATTTGTTTTTGATATCCTCGGGTGTTCGGGCGTGGGCCTGGCTAACCCACATTCAGAAATCCGGGGGTATCACAGTTGGTATCAGAACACTCCAAGTTCAAGTGTCCTTAGGAGTGTCTTTCGTTATAGGACTTCCGCGTTGCTTCTTTTAAAACTCAGAGCCATATTAGGATTCGTTGTACTATATTTACGGTTCATTAGGAGGAGCTGATGTCAATTAAAATTCCATAGTTATGAAATGGTTGACACTAGGAGGAGGATGGGGTCCAAGGCGAAAGCAATACAGACCCAAATGAGTAAAGAAATACGTTATCGAGTTCTTTGCCAGAAGCAGAACTTAGGATCGAAGGTTTAGTTTTGGGGTTGGCATTACTTGGAAAGTATAAGCCAATGAAGTATTAAGGGGTATGTGTTAAGTCACCGCATATCGGGGCCAACATGACTTCAGTTGATAAAAAAAAAGAGACAATCGAGGGGTAGGGTCCGAAGAGGATCCTAATAGAGGAGATTTCAGTGTATCCAAGAAAGAGGATACTAAATCTTGAAGAAGAAGAATCGCACGAGGGTGATCTTATTCGCTAGTAGTATAGTGAATGATACTAGTAGAGTTGGTGTGGATCAATCTACATATAGTTGAATTTTCGTATCATCTCTAAAAGAGTCATGTAAGAAGTACTCTTCTGGAGTTTGGGGGTTTGATGGAGTTTTTATCAGAATGAAGACATGATTTTATATCACGTTCTGGAGAGTATGGTCATTAGGTGGTGACGTTCTAAGTTGCTTTGTAAAGCCACGTTAGACGATTTGCATTTCGCGTACAAGGAGAATGAGGGTTAAGCCCTTTGGTATTTGCTTAGGCAAACGAATGTTGCTTTTAAGCTATGTTTAAATGATATGTTTCGCGGTTGGATGATTACCTACAAAACTATAAAAAGAACTTTTGTGAAATAATTTGGCAAGTTGAGTTCAAAGGAGGTTTTCTTTTTTAGAATGGATGAAGTCTTAAGTAGAATTATAATTTGTTTTTTTTTGTTGTGTGTATCATACGTGTTTCATTTTTGTAAATTAGTCTGGATTGGGAATATGGTTTAGTTGGGGACACAAGTATGTGATCAGCCAACTATTGTTTTAATAATATGGAGTAAGAACGCTATTTTCGCTAGGATTAGGAGCATAAGGTCGTAGGATTTGGGAGATACATATAATTCTAGCCAATCTATTGGACTTGGATATGCATCATTATGGTATGCTACTTGGGATGGGATAGTTAAACTATCAATACGAGTTAAATAATCTAAAATGATTAGTTTGATGTGCTCTATGATATATATGGATTCGTTTGTTTTCTACAACGCCCTAATAATGGTGGATGTTAATGTAGCGGTATTCGTGAGGTTGTGGTAGATAAAGACCACTGTAATGCCACTATGGTTTATTAAAGGTGTCGGAGGTGCAGAATATCTTCTGGGAAATTCAGAAGTGGCCACCAAGACGGAAGGAGAATTTCGTGCTGGTTTAGGTACTTTTTGGGATGATACCGAGAGATGATAGTAGACTGAATAAATCTTCATCAGTCTATTCTTAACCGGGACACTATTCATGAGTGTGTCATTCGGAGGGGTTGCCGGTGGTACAATAGGAGGAGGAACCAAAGTCTCTACACTGTAAAATATGGATTTTTTTTTTTTTTATAGGTTATATTTCGAGACAATTAGCTGTTGCTAGGGAATTGATGACTATATGGAAGATGGAAAAGTTCTATATTCATTTGAAGAGAGACAATGAGTCAAATTGACACTTACTTATATTAAAGAAGTAGGGTGTGTCAAGGACAGGAAGGTGAGACCGAACACTTATATAAGAAAGAGGTGCACAGTGTATGTATAAAAGTCATTGCTAGTTGACTTTCGATGAATGGAATTACCGGTTGACTTTCCATATCAGTAAGTCTATCATGGATCATTGGTGCTTGGACTTAAGTTGTAGAGTTTGCTTTTGACAATGCTTCAAATTAAACAATGGGTGCAGACAGAAGCTGATGGTACTAGACTAATGGTACTTTCGGTAGACAAATTGAAAGGAGGATGCAAGGACTGAGGTTCACAACACTTAGTTCTTTCTTCATCCGGGTGGAAATAGGATGCACTCACGATATGGAGCAGATTTTTGGAGGATAGGCAGGAGGAGGGACAAAGTAATTTTGTCTCCAATTCTAATATTTACTAAATAATCAAGATGAACCATCAGAGATCACTAGATCATTGTAGACATTTTCTATACTAAAGTGGAAATGATAGAGCATTTTCATGGATTTAGTTGAGGGATTGCTGACTTTCCAAAAGGGTCTGGATTCTGGTTGGGATATTGGTTAGTTTCTAAATTAAATTAGCTTAATTCTTATTTATTTCGAATTGGTAGGACATCAGTTCATATGAATAGAGTGGATTACGAGACGACTTAGATGCATTAAAGTGGTGATTCACACTTTGCATTAAGTTCTGTCTGGTGGAAGGAAATATGGAAGTGGACGCTTTCAACAACCGATAGGATATTAATATCTTTCGATTATTTGTTGAGTTCGTAGTTGAAGTTTTAGCTTGTATAATAATGACACTGGCTGTTACCAAGGAAATTAAGGAAATCAACTTCAAATATTGGGGCTGATCTTAGTGGAGGTGTTACCTTACTCAGATAGAGCTTAAGGTACTGGCGGAGGATTAGTAGTTTCTGTTAATGTTGTCGGAGTGAATGCGATGTAAAATTCGTCACTTCTTCTCAATGCACTCTGATGATTATAAGGTACATTAAGACATCGAATGTCTGGTTAAGTGAACTGGATGATGTAGGGACATGTTAAATTGGTATATCTGGATAGGTTGGTTTTAAATTAATGTTATGCGTATGATATGCATGCTATGACTATGTGTGATTTAGTTCATCCTTAAGTTTAAACTCAGTATATGGTTGAATAATAGGCATGATTGATTTTCCAAAGTATAACTAAATAAACTTAAGGCGGCATGGTTGATTTGCCAAAGACATGGTTGAATTGTCGGCATGGTTGATTTGCCAAAGTATAACTAAATATACTTAAGGAGGCATGGTTGATTTTCCAAAGACATGGTTGAATTGTTGGCATGGTTAATTTTCCAAAGTATAACTAAATATACTTAAGGAGACATGGTTGATTTTCTAAAAGTATAAATAAATATACTTAGGGAGGTATGGTTGAGTTGTCAAGATATGAATAAATATATTCGTACTGACAGGGTTGTGTTGCTACAACATAATTCAAAATTGCTACATTAAATTTGTTATTGGCTTTTGGTATTGCATATAGATTAGCGTTACCAATTTTGTTCACACTAGATGTATAGGAATTTTGTGCGATTATCCAATGAAACTTGGGGGAATAGGGATCATTACCTTAACTACATATTAGGTACGAGTGAGTTGTTGTTAGATACAACCTAGGAGTTATACCGTGGTGGGGTTTTTTTTTTAAAAAATAGGAACTTTGTTTATTATTGGATGCGTTAGAATTTGGTGGAGCCTATACACAGAGGCTGAGTCCACACAAGAACGAAAATGAATTTTAAAAACAAATAATTCAGAGTTTCGTGAATTCCGATGATGGAATTCATTTTGTTAGGGGGGAAGAATGTAATACCCCTAATTTTAAAAGGATAGTCTCAGTATTTTAAGTTTTATTTTATTGCATTTTTATTTGTTTATGTGTTTGGTTGCCTGGTTATTTTAATTAATTGATTGTTTGTTTTAATTGAATTGTTTGTTTCATTGTTAATTTAATTGTGTTTTTATGTTCTTTAATTGGATTAAATTAGTGTTAATTGTTTAAATGGTTTATTAGTTTATTTAAATGAATTAATTGGATTAAATTAGAGTTATTAATTATAATGTGAAATTAGGGTTTTAGACTTTTATGGCTCGTATTAGCCGACTAGGGTTTAGTTGGGTTTCCGTCTCTAATTACATCTCTAATTACAAGTAGACTTAGGTTTTATATTTGCCTATATACACATTGTTATAAGTTTGCAAAGGGTTTTTAGAACCCTATTCACGTACAGAGACATAGAGAGAAATAGAGAGGGAATTGTGAGAAAAACATAGAGAGTTCAGTTAGGGTTTTTGGCTGTGGATTAAAGGACGGACCTAGGAGGAGGGAAGGGTGAGCAGAAGGAGGCTGACAGTGAACGGACGTCGTCGGAAAACTTAGGAAGACGGCGACAAGGTTTTGATTTAAAATCTCAGGCAAGTTCTATTCTGTCTCTCTCCCCTTGACCTGTGTTCTGTGCATGCCTAGATGATCTCTAGGGTTTTAATCAGACATTAAATAAATCTCGTATGTTTTTAAATCAAGATTAAATAGTCTATGTGCTGAAAAAAATTAATCCATTTCTTCATATCAACTGTTGTTTCATATGTGTTCTAAGTTTCTGTTGATCATGTATACTGGAGTTTAGATGCCGTATGAGGAATTTTGGGACATGAATTGAACCATAGGAATTGGATTAGATATCACAGAACCTTCTGTAATAGTGTCAGAAGTGAAGAAGACAAACTAAAAGAGGAAACGGAGGAAGCAACTCTCTGTGAGAGAGAGAGCCGGCTCAATGGATTAAGGGAGCCAGCTCCCTAGACCACAGAGCCTACTCCCAAGGTGTGGGAGCTGGCTCCCAATTCTCAACTTATGAGAGCATGCTCTCATGCCAAACTTGCTGCATGCCGTGTTTTAAGGGTCTGTTTTGGGTTTTTGAAGTTCCTGGACTGTTTTGGGTGATTTGTAGGGACTCTAAACACAATATTATACTGTATTAGAACCCACATTGCATAATTAAAGTCTTTATGCTAACGAATTTAACAGTAGGGAAGTTTAAAAAATCTTGTGTATTGTTAACGGATAGAAATGATAAAATTGTGTATTTTTGTTTTAAAAATTTAATGGACTGTAGCATGGAATCTAAACATGCTATTAGGCTGTATTAGAACCCACACGATAGAATTAATATTTTTTATGCTAATGGATTTAACAGTAGGGAAGTTTCAACAATCTTGCGTACTGTTAACGGATAGAAAGGATTAAATTGTGTATTTTTGTTTTAACAATTTAATAGACTATAGCATGGACTCTAAACATGCTACTAGGCTGTTTATAGAACCCACATTGCATAATTAGTGTCTTTATGCTAGTGGATTTAACAGTAGGAAAGTTAAATAATTTTTTTTTTTTTTTTTTTTTTTTTTTTTTTTTTTTTTTCTGAATTGTAGGATTTTTGTTTTATAAACAATGAAAAAGTAGTACAATTACAAAAAGGAGATCAAATCTCCAGCAGAAACTAAATGAAAAAAAGAAATGGAATTTAATCCAATAACACAGCACATCAAAGGATGCCTAAACAGACTAAAACAATTTCAACCCATTATGGAGACCTGAAGACCAATTTCTGCTCTTAGAAACTTGACATAAAGTTTAAATAATCTTGCATACTGTTAACGGATAAAGTGAGTTTATTTGCTTAAATTGTGTCTGGCAATTTAACGGACTGCGATATGGTTTATAAACCTTGTTTTGGATGCATAATAGGGTCATTTAATTATCAGACTTGTTTATGCTTACTCTGGATTTTTATTGCTGAAATATTAAACTCGATTCTGCAATTATATGGACTTATATTTTGGATTTTATTTGCTGAAATATTAAACTCTATTATGTAATTATATGGACTTATGTTTTGGATTTTAATTGCTAAAATATTAAACTCTATTTTGCAATTATATGGACTTATGTTTTGGATTTTAATTGCTGAAATATTAACCCTATTCCGCAATTACATGGATTACCATTTTGAGACTTTAATTGCTGAATTATTTTATTAAATTCTGCAAGTACTTGGATTATTGATTTGGACTTTAAGTGCTGGACTATTAAACTATGTCTGTCAAGTACATGGATTTTTGTGTTGGATTTTAATTATTGAATTATTATAATAAATTCTGTCAATTATATGGATGTTATGGATCGTATGCACCGGTATGAGACGGTGGCATACTAGGGATGGATTAGCTCAAAACGTTAAGTCCTATCTTCTTGGAATAAGGGAATGGATTGTAAAATATTGAATCCTACTTATATTTCAGTCAGATCAACTGAGTAAGTTGAGTGACTTCATGGATTAATTGTTATTTGTAGTTAAGTCAGATCTACTGAATAAGTTGAGTAACTAACTGGATTGGTAATCTTATATCAGATCAATGAACAATTGAATGACATATTCTTGTTTTAGATAGACTTTAGATATATATTTATGGTGCCACGATATGAGCTTGAGTCTCAGGATCATTGGTTAGGGAGCGTATATGCATTGGGATGCATAACTGGTTATGATGGTTGAGGTATACCCTGTTAGGTCTAGGTATTCATGCCCACCTTTGGGTGCGTTTTTACATGTTACCTTCTATTCAGGTTGAGACCCCCATTGTAGTCCAGTGAGAGTCCTGTAGTGTGGATATATATATATATATATATATATATATATATATATATATATTTACAGACTATATAGATATTATTGAGATATCTAGGATGTATCTGCGTATCGGGTTTCTGTTTGGATTGTAGTTAGAATAGAACTTGTTCGTGGGCCTAACCCACTATTATTTTTCAGGTATTGGACGGTTCCAGTCTTAGAGCTTGTTCGTGCTGAGCAGAGACGGTCAGTTATTCTTCTGACTGCGTAGGACTGCTATGTATATTTAGTTCTGGTTTTCCTTTTTAGTTTAGTGTATCTTCAGTTGGGTTTTGAATAGGGGTCCACTAGATGGATTCCCGAGTTGTATTTGTATTGGATTTGAATGTACCAGAATAGTTGTTTTTATATATAAAGTATTATGAGGTTTTCATTCCTGGATTATCATTTTAGTTTTCTTTCAGCAATTTTTTATTTATTCCTATTTATCATAATTGTATCCTGTGTTTGTTTATTGCCATTTGTTTTTGATATCCTCGGGTGTTCAGGTGTGGGCCTGGCCAACCCACATCCGAAAATCCGGGGGTATCACAGATAGCGTCCTCCTCTAAGCTCTTGATAAGAGCATTGTAGCTCTTGTTCGAGTCCTTCTTGCCGTAGGGGCAAGCCCCTGACTCAGAACGCTCCTATGGATGGAAAGGGTAGCGCTGCTCTCGTAGGATCTGGGTAATAAGATGAGTGAAGGGGAGATACTTAGCCCACTTGGGCTTGGCCTTGCTGATATAATCTGTGTATAACTTCATCATAACACTCTAGTAGAGTGCAGGAATGGAGAACCAATACCCGGTGTAGAAAGCATAAAGGGCTGCCAGAAAATCAGAACGCCTCTGGATCTTATGCCCCGCCATAAACACATTTCGGTACAAGACCGAATAAAAAAACCATAGGTCATCGGGTAGATAAGTCCGGGTGGCAAAAGTCTCGCCAGCTGTGTAATGGCCAGTAAGGGCAACGACCATGTTTGCATCAGAAGGCCTCCTCAGAATAGGATAATCAAGACCTAGAGGGCAGATATGCCGGCACAGAGAAAAAGTGGCCAAAGTATCAACTGTGATGATGATAGGGTGGCCATCAATAGTAGTCTGTAGCTCTGACAGATTACTCGGGGCCGGCCAGAGGTGTGATACCCCTCGAATCTGAGACACGGGTTGATCAGGCCCAGGCCCAAACCCGAGGGAAATATCATTTAAAATCCTACAATTAAAGGGAACACAGAATATTAAATGAAATAAGGAATAGAATGAAGCTATAAAAAATATCCAATATCAAATCCTCCAAATTAAAACGGAATAATAACACTCCAAATCCAAAACCTCCATGAGTGCAACTTAGGAATCCATCTAGTGGACACCTAAATAAAAATGTCAACTGAACTAAAAAAAAATAAAACTAAGCTAGATCATAAAGAGAAGTCCTACATAATCCGATGAATGAGAATTTGTCCTAAACCAGCACGATCAAGCTCTAAGGCTATAACCGTCCTGTACCTGAAAAGAATAAAGGAATGGGTTAGGCCCACGAACAAGTTCTAATATAACTGCAATCCATACAGTAACCCGATGCGCAGATACACCCTAGATACCTCACAATATCTATTTAGTCCATACATAAATATATATCCACACTAAGGGACATTCACTGGACTATAATAGCGGTCTCAACTTGAATAGAAGGCAACATGCGAAAATGCACCCAAAGATGGGCGTGAGTACCTAGACCAAACAGGGTACACCTCAACCTACTATATCTAGCTACGCATCCACCGCATATACGCACCCTAACCAACGAGCCTGAGACTCAAGCTCATCTCATGGTACCATAATCATATATCTAAAGTCCGTCTAAATCCAGAGTATATCATTCAATTATTTATTAAGGTGACATATGAAACACAGTCCAGTTAGTCATTCAACTTATTCAGCTGATATGACTTAACTACAACCAACTAATCCAAGAAGTCACTCAATTTAGTCAGTTGATCTGACTCAAACACAAATAGGATTCAATATTTTACAATCCATTCCTTTAATCCGGAAGGTTAGGTTAGCGTTTTGAGCTAAACCATCCTTAGTATGCCTGTAATGACCCGGTCAATTTTCTTCATTTTCTTTTTCTCAGATTTTCACGGATATTTTTTTTCCGTTGTCTTTTCCTTTTTGGGTTCGGTTCTTCATCACTTAATGTCGTCTCGAGTGCTCTGCAATGATTTTTGAGACTCTTTTCCTTAGATTGACAACTTCCTTTGGGGATTGTGTCATTTCCATATTTTATTTTTCCGAACACTATTCACATTTTGTCTTTTTCTCGTTTATCCTTTTTCCTTGCACAACCTCACTTTTTGTGCTCAGATTTGATTCCGATTTTGCATGCATTCATGATATTTGATTTCCATGATAGTGGTATTTCTACTTTTCTAGAAAAGCATGTTAATTGCTTACTTCTTTCATAAAGGGGCATTAATGCATACTTTAGTGTAATTATTCTTAACTTGTGGGGTTTTAGTGTAATTAAATAAAGTAATTATTTTTCATATTGGGGATCATTTTGCAATTAAATTTGGAAAATATTTTCAAAAAGGACCTTTTTGCAATTTTTGAAAAGTGTGACAAGTGTCACAATCTCATTGGTCCACTTGTTGACATTTGTGTGGAAACACTTTTATGCATTGGATGATGACATTTGGAGGGTGAGGATTCACCCACTTGTTGGCTTAGGATTGGTGCACTTGTTGGCTTGGATGGTTGACAAGTGTAGGTGTGGGATTAAGCCTAGGAAGGAGCCATGGATTGGTGACAAGTGTAGGTTCACAATTTAGTCTTGCAAATATTTTTGGGCCACTTTGGGATTATGGTTTTAAAGGAGGGTTTTTGTGTAATTGACCATAGATGTGTGTGTTGACCATGGTGTAAGAGCACATAGTGAGTGGAGGATTTCTATTTCCTCCACTCACACTTAACCACATTATTTCATTCTTTTCCTTACAAGAATACCCTAGCCTCTATGGATGGAGCTTGAAGCCTTAGGCATTGACCTTGATCTTTGAGGCCCTTTCACTTACTTTAGACCATAAAGCTTGGAATACTTTTTGTTCCCTTCATCCTCCTCTTCAAAACCCTTGAAGGATCTAGCCTAACTCCTAGTTTTGCTTTAGTATCTAGAGATTCAATTCTCTAGTGAGGTATTGATCTATTATTTTGAAATATTTTTATGTCATTATTGAGTGTTTTACATGCATGGAAGAGAAGGACTTGTATTTTGCCCTTAAATTGTTTTAACTTGAAATTAATCTTGTCAAATTAAATATAGAATATGAAAATATACTCAATTAGCTTTCATTTAGTTTTGGTTTCATGTAATTTGGATTTAAAATGAATTAGTTATGAATTTTTGAAGTTGTAAGCTAGTTGTTGGAAATTTGAAGCTTTTCCTTTTTGGTTCGGAAATGAATTTTTATATGGAGTTATGTTACTTCAATTGCCTTGAAATTTTTACTGGAACTTCCCCCATGGGTTTTACACTACACAGAATTTTTTTACAATTTTAGAGCATTTTTAAAATTTTTTAAAAATCCGAAACTATCTGCTGTCTATGTTTTTATTACAGCTGGAAAACATATTTTTAGAGAATTTATTTCACTAACCTTTTGACATTGGATCTTGGCTGAAATTTTTAGTTTTACACTCTCATATGTTTACTTCCAAAATAAATTAGGTTTGCCCAATTTGGATGTCAAATGAATTTTTCATGAATTTTCAAAGTTGGAAGCTACAGGTTGAAAATGTGTTTTCTGGGCAGAATTTGTTTCAAAGTTGTGGGTCAAAACTGTTTCAATTGGGAAAATATTTTGTTAAACTAAATTGATATTATCAAATTACAGTGTTTAAGCTTTCATTGGGCTTTGGATTCATTCAATTTGGGTTAGAATTGAATTTTTTATGAATTTTACAAGTTGAAGGTAGCAAGCTGAAAAATCTGTTTTGCAGACCGAAAATTTGGGGCGATTTCATTTCGGTGGTAATTGGGATTTTCATTCCAATTGAGGTAGGGAATGTTTTAGGATTATTTGTGTGTTGTATTGTGTATTTGCCATGATTATACAACATATATGTATGCCTTGTATCAAATCTAGAAAGTTAGTAATTTTTATTTCTTTGTATAAGATTTAAAATTTATGATGATGTATAACTTTGATTTGAATTGTAACATGCTAGGAAATTATGCTTAGATATATTGGTTAACATATATTAAATTTGGATCATTTGATTAAGAATTACAACTTTTATTTAATATTTATCTTTAGTGAAAGTTTAATTCACATGGTTGTATCAAGCATTAAATCAAGTTGTAATGTGGTATTTAAATAGGCCTTGGCATGTTCTCTAGTATAGATTAAATTGAGGGCATTTGGAATTGTTTAAAAATCTAGAGGAAATTAATTAATTAACTTGATTAAGTTTGTTTTAAGTGTTTTAATCACTTAACTTGTCATTTGATGTTATATATATAATGACCATGACATGTCTTTCAATATATATTAAATTGAGGTTATTTGGATTAACTTGGAATTTAGAGAATTTAACTATTTATGTTTAATTAAATTCTACTTTATTACTCCATGGATTTAATTGCATTTTGGAAGTTGTTCACTTGATTACTTTTGAGTATTGGATAACATAGTTGTTACTTTTATATTCATGAGAATATATTTTTCCTTATTGAATATATTGTTGCTATGTGTAAGGAATTTCACACTTTGTATTTGACATCTTACATGCCATAGTAGTTGTGAATTTTGAGTATGTATTGTATAAGTTTCCAAAATTTGGATTGTGCTTGGTAAATAGTTGATATCTTGTATATACATGTTGATATATATACGTTGTTACACAATTTGTTAATTTTGGAAACTTGGGGATATCGTTGTTTGGCTACGGCTAGGACTTGGTTCTAGTACGGGGGATTGTCCCTCTATATAGTCTAGTGCGCACATAGGGAGGTTACCCATGGGCTAGTAACCATAAAGTAGCTATGTTGTTGGTCTGATCCGGCGTGACGTCCGAGTATCACTTTATTTGATTTCGTTTTTCATTTCAAGTTGATAACTAGATGATATCATAACTTGTTGTTCCTTATTTGATATCCTATTTTGAGCTTAAGATGTAGCTTTGTGAAAGCATGCTTCATGCGTTGTATTGGAAGTTCCATTGTTGGTTAAATTGTATCGATGTCATAATTTGTGTTTTGATGTTCAAATGTAGTTTAGGAATGACCTTATAGATTCATTTTGAACATAGACGTTAGGTGGCATGACCCACACTTGTTGTTTTCATATTTTGGATTTCAAGTTAAAGACTTTGAGAATCTATATCTTGTTGCCTTGAATAATATGTTTCCATGTTGTTTGAATTGCATGAACAATGTGATTATGATATAAATGATCTAGGTAGCTTAGGATGCTCCCTGGGTCTCATCTTGACATAGACGTTAGGTGGCATGAGCCCCTTTAACATGTTTCACCATAAGGTGATAAAATTATAAAATGCTAGGTCGATGCATGCTCATCTCCTACAAGTAGCTTTATGTTACTCACCCCTACGCTACTGGGGCATATTTCAGGTACAGGACTCAGGATTTGAAGATTCCATTGCTCCTTGGATGGCTTACAGTTTCTAAGTTTCTATTTTATGCAAGTGTTAGCATAAGATGCCTCTTTGTAGCCCTATTTGTTTAAACTTGTATTTGTTGATTCGTATATGTAAAGTGTACGTAAGTGCACTCTTTTCAATGTATTTAACATGTATGAGATGTGGCCGGAGGCCAATGACATGTATCTCATTTTCTATGCACTTTTGTTTTCAAAGTTTATGATGAAAATATTGGAAAATGTTAAGTCATTGCTTCATAATTTTCGCATCGGGTGTTGGAATTTCATATCTTTTCTGCTCGGACTCAGAATCAGACGATTCTTGAGTCTAATTTTGTTTATTTTTTGTTGTCCTTCCAATGGTGTGTACGGTGGCACCCTTTTTAGTGAGAAATGACCATTTTGCCCTTAGTTCATCTCTTTTTGGGTTAGGCATTCTTGCTTCATTTTCTTGGCTCATTTGAGTTCCGTGGCTTCATGGAGAGTCATTTTGGGGCCTTAGGGATGACGTACATTTCTTGAGGTCATTTGGCTTCCTTCGCTTTCGCATTTCGGGTCCATTATCCGGTCAACTTTCGGTTCATCACTAACACACCGGGTTGAGAAATCCGGGTCGTTATAGAATGTATCAGAGCTCCTAGGTTTGAATACCTTAGACAATGGGTTTTGGGTGCATATCATGCTTATGTTGCCATGCTCTATGTGTTTATATGCTTCATGATAACATGTTTTGGTTTGATAACATGTTTATGTGCTTACGTGCTACATGTGGTATGCCGTTTGTTTAGCATGATTTAATTATTATATAAAGAGAATGACATATGATGTATTCTAGATCAGATTTGTATATGCATAACTGTGTTGCATATTTGGCATGACACGAGATTGGTCATTGAGGCTCGAGTTGAGGTTGATGGTGATTGTAGTCACGGTTGTATTGTAGTTTAGGTTGTTGTTGACCTAGAGTTGGTTTTGAGGTAGGTGGAGAGACACCTTTTGTTTAGGCTCTCGTGGGGTGAGCCGTTAGGCACAACCGTAGTACTGGATTTGTTGATTTTAGGCCATGGTTAGGTTTTGGACCTTTTGGGATCCTTGGTTGTTTTGGATAGTTCCTCTGAGATTGCAATTTTTGTGGGCGGGTACGTTGTGGGCGGGTGTATAGCACTGTCATGCTACCGTACTGGTAAGTTACGAGTGCAGTTCAGATGGAATCAGCGTTGGGTTTTGTTTAGACAGGTGTAGCCCTTTTGATCGATAATGATGATGGTTGTTTTGGGGATCAGTCATAGTGATCGATTTGGTTGTCTGATTGTTTGGCTAGAGTTGCCATTTTCTTTGAGTTCTCCTTGCGCGATGACGCTTTTGGGGTCAAGTCGATTGATAGATGCTTCGAGTAAAGAGAGCATTGCATTGTTAGTGTCACTTGTAGTGTCACCCTTAGATTCAGAGATGTATTGTAGGAGTCTTACTATTGTGGTAAGGGCTCACGTTTGTTTTGAGACAAGTTATTGTTGCATTGGTTTTTGGAGTTAGTGTATGGCTAGGGCTGGTCCTTTCTTTTTTACCTAGGCACTCTGGGACACGATGTCCATAGGGTTCATTGTTGCATCACTTTTATTTTCTATAGTTTCATTTACTACCATGTTAGTAGTATGATTTATGATATTGTGATGCATGAGTAGGTAGAGGTCTATCCACATTTGCCTTCTTGTTGTGTGGCAATAGCATGCCTTTCTTATATACTTTGAGATGCCATGTTGTTACTGCGCTTTAATGACATGCTTTTGTGTTTATGTGGAGACGTGCAGCATGTGCTTTTGATTTTCATCTATGTAAGTAGATTTTCTTTCTGGTAGTTGCATTCCTTGTCATATGCATGACTTTCAGGTTTGGTTTTCCAATTCGTTTTCCTTGGTCGCACGTAGTCTGTATGCGGGTTTCCACAATGGTTTTGTGCTGGTTCGTGTTAGGGACTTCACAAGGAGTGAGTCTCTTCCCTCCGTTGCGTTGTGCACTATTTTGGGGTTGGTTAGTCCATGAGGATCATTGTTGTTATCTTGAGTCCTTGGTGAGGATTTGATAGATTTTGGTCGACTTACTTCCATGTAGGGGGTGAAGTCGCTGACTTTGTTGTCTTTCATTTCAGAGATGAAGTCGTGGTGTTGTCCTTTTTAGGACTGGTAGTCCCTTTTCTTTCGTGTCTTCTCTTGGGGAGTTCCTGCCGTGGTTGTTGACGGTTGTGGTGCTCAAGTGAGTTGATTGGTGTGAGATCATTTTATGGAGACTTATATCCATATCTTTGAGGATTGTTTGATTCGTGAGGTGAGCTCGATGCTCTTTTGAGAATGTCTTTTGGAGACTTGTTCCAGTTTTGGAGGTCTGGATGTGGTTGACTCTTAGGAGGAGTTTTGGAGGATCGTTGTTGGATATGGCTTGCTTGTGGAGTTTTCTCGTCCTAGTTATGACTAGGCATGGCCTTAAGGAATCGTAGTTCCAGATGGATCGAAATTGAGGAATTTTGATTTAGCTTGGTGTTGTCAAGTACGATTTTGAGAGACTCGTTCTATGACCTTGGTTGTCAAGATTTTGATGTGTATGCCACTTCGTGGACTTGTATTTCGAGGATCTAGTTATCCATGATAGGGATTTTAATCCGATGTTTGATTACGGTGAGTAGTCTTATAGTTGATCTATTTTAGGATGATATCTGGGATTTTGGAGATGCTGTTTTGCTTGTCAGACTTTGGATTCGTAATTGATGTTGTTGATAGTAGTGTTTTGAGATGTTAAAATTGTTGGTCCTTTTGTATTGAGGATTTAAGGCCTTAAGCGTAGCGGTACCTATGGCATTGTTGTCAGAGTTTTGGGATGGCCAGGATGGTCCGGCCGGACATCTTTGGACCATATCTCAACTCTCACAAAATGTTGGTTTCCGGAGTGCTTTTGGTAATGATCATTTTTGACATTGAAGTCATTTGTATCGAGAGGTTTCATGGGTAGCCCTAGTGGGGGCAGGTTATGAATTGGTGCCTTATACTGTCATGCTACCATACAAGTTGTGTGCTGTGGGCAGGTGCTAGTTGCCGTCGATGCTACCTTACTGACGAGTAAGTGTGGGTGGGCACTAGGAATTGTCATTGCTACCACACATTTGAGTACTTCGTGGGTGGGTTCTGGTCGCTATTCGTACTGCCATGTCGTCTTTGTTTAGTACTTTGATTTGATTCATAGATATCTTGGAGTTCTGTTGATGGTTGTTTTTGGTTCCTTATGATGGTTCGTCAGGAGGGGTGTTTTCGATTGTTGTCTTCCGTTCCCTCGTCTAGCCTTAAGTTCAGTGTGTGAGTTTCAACTTGTGGTGTGGCCATGTGATCACTTTTCTTTTGAGGGGTTGTCCTGTCGTGAGCACGTGGGTGCGAATGACATGGGGTTGTACGTTGTCTTCAGTTTTGGGATTACTTTCGTAGCATGTTATGAGGGATACTCAGAGATGTACTTCGTAGTTATCCTGATTTTGCCTTTTTGTTTTCTTGGGGCTAGATTTCGGGGACGAAATCCCTTTAAGGTAGGAAGGTTGTAATGACCCGGTCATTTTTCTTCCTTTTCTTTTTCTCAGATTTTAACGGATATTATTTTTCCGTTGTCTTTTCCTTTTTGGGTTCAGTTTTTCATTACTTGATGTCGTCTCGAGTGCTCTGCAATGATTTCTGAGACTCTTTTCCTTGGATTGACAACTTCCTATGGGGATTGTGTCATTTCCATATTTTATTTTTCCGAACACTATTCACATTTTGTCTTTTTCTCGTTTATCCTTTTTCCTTGCACAACCTAACTTTTTGTGCTCAAATTTGATTCCGGTTTTGCATGCATTCATGATATTTGATTTCCATGATAGTGGTATTTCTACTTTTCTAGAAAAGCATGTTGATTGCTTACTTCTTTCATAAAGGGGCATTAATGCATACTTTAGTGTAATTATTCTTAACTTGTGGGGTTTTAGTGTAATTAAATAAAGTAATTATTTTTCATCTTAGGGATCATTTTGCAATTAAATTTGGAAAATATTTTCAAAAAGGACCTTTTTGCAATTTTTGAAAAGTGTGACAAGTGTCACAATCTCATTGGTCCACTTGTTGACATTTGTGTGGAAACACTTTTATGCATTGGATGATGACATTTGGAGGGTGAGGATTCACCCACTTGTTGGCCTAGGATTGGTGCACTTGTTGGCTTGGATGGTTGACAAGTGTAGGTGTGGGATTAAGCCTAGGAAGGAGCCATGGATTGGTGACAAGTGTAGGTTCACAATTTAGTCTTGCAAATATTTTTGGGCCACTTTGGGATTATGGTTTTAAAGGAGGGTTTTTGTGTAATTGACCATAAATGTGTGTGTTGACCATGGTGTAAGAGCACATAGTGAGTGGAGGATTTCTATTTCCTCCACTCACACTTAACCACATTATTTCATTCTTTTCCTTACAAGAAAACCCTAGCCTTTATGGATGGAGCTTGAAGCCTTAGGCATTGACCTTGATCTTTGAGGCCCTTTCACTTACTTTAGACCATAGAGCTTGGAATACTTTTTGTTCCCTTCATCCTCCTCTTCAAAACCCTTGAAGGATCTAGCCTAACTCCTAGTTTTGCTTTAGTATCTAGAGATTCAATTCTCTAGTGAGGTATTGATCTATTATTTTGAAGTATTTTTATGTCATTATTGAGTGTTTTACATGCATGGAAGAGAAGGACTTGTATTTTGCCCTTAAACTATTTTAACTTGAAATTAATCTTGTCAAATTAAATATAGAATATGAAAATTTACTCAATTAGCTTTCATTTAGTTTTGGTTTCATGTAATTTGGATTTAAAATGAATTAGTTATGAATTTTTGAAGTTGTAAGCTAGTTGCTGGAAATTTGAAGCTTTTCCTTTTCGGTCCGAAAATGAATTTTTATATGGAGTTGTGTTGCTTCAATTGCCTTGAAATTTTACAATTTTAGAGCATTTTTAAATTTTTTTAAAAATCCGAAACTATCTGCTGTCCATGTTTTTATTGCAGCTGGAAAACATATTTTTAGAGAATTTATTTCACTAACCTTTTGACATTGGATCATGGCTTAAATTTTCAGTTTTACACTCTCATATGTTTACTTCCAAAATAAATTAGGTTTGCCCAATTTGGATATCAAATGAATTTTTCATGAATTTTCAAAGTTGGAAGCTACAGGCTGAAAATGTGTTTTATGGGCAGAATTTGTTTCAAAGTTGTGGGTCAAAACTGTTTCAATTGGGAAAATATTTTGTTAAACTAAATTGATATTATCAAATTATAGTGTTTAAGCTTTCATTGGGCTTTGGATTCATTCAATTTGGGTTAAAATTAATTTTTTTTATGAATTTTACAAGTTGAAGGTAGCAAGTTGAAAAATCTGTTTTGCGGACCGAAAATTTGGGGTGATTTCATTTCGGTGGCAATTGGGATTTTCATTCCAATTGAGGTAGGGAATGTTTTAGGATTATTTGTGTGTTGTATTGTGTGTTTGCCATGATTATACAACATATATGTATGCCTTGTATCAAATCTAGAAAGTTAATAATTTTTATTTCTTTGTATAAGATTTAAAATTTATGATGATGTATAACTTTGATTTGAATTGTAACATACTAGGAAATTATGCTTAGATATGTTGGTTAACATATATTAAATTTGGATCATTTGATTAAGAATTACAACTTTTATTTAATATTCATCTTTAGTGAAAGTTTAATTCACATGGTTATATCAAGCATTAAATCAAGTTATAATGTGGTATTTAAATAGGCCTTGGCATGTTTTCTAACATAGATTAAATTGAGGGCATTTGGAATTGTTTAAAAATTTAGAGGAAATTAATTAATTAGCTTGATTAATTTTGTTTTAAGTGTTTTAATTACTTAACTTGTCATTTGATATTATATATATGATGACCATGACATGTCTTTCAATATATATTAAATTGAGGTTATTTGGATTAACTTGGAATTTAGAGAATTTAACTATTTATGTTTAATTAAATTCTACTTTATTACTCCATGGATTTAATTGCATTTTGGAAGTTGTTTCTATATTTAAATCATAGATTTGGATTTGATGTATGTTCATTTGATTACTTTTGAGCATTGGATAACATAGTTGTTACTTTTATATTCATGAGAATATGTTTTTCCTTATTGAATATATTGTTGCTATGTGTAAGGAATTGCACACTTTGTATTTGACATCTTACATGCCATAATAGTTGTGAATTTTGAGCATGTATTGTATAAGTTTCCAAAATTTGGATTGTGCTTGGTAAATAGTTGATATCTTGTATATACATGTTGATATATATACGTTGTTACACAATTTGTTGATTTTAGAAACTTGGAGATGTCGTTGTTTGCTACGGCTAGGATTTGGTTCTAGTACGGGGGATTGTCCCTCTATATAGTCTAGTGCGCACATAGGGAGGTTACCTATGGGCTAGTAACCATAAAGTAACTATGTTGTCGGTCTAATCCGGCGTGACGTCCGTGTATCACTTTGTTTGATTTCGTATTTCATTTCAAGTTGATAACTAGATGATATCGTAACTTGTTGTTCCTTATTTGATTTCCTATTTTGAGCTGAAGATGTAGCTTTGTGAAAGCATGCTTCATGCGTTGCATTGGAAGTTCCATTGTTGGTTAAATTGCATCGATGACATAATTTGTGTTTTGATGTTCAAATGTAGTTTAGGAATGACCTTATAGATTCATTTTGAACATAGACATTAGGTGGCACGACCCACACTTGTTGTTTTCGTATTTTGGATTTCAAGTTGAAGACTTTGAGAATCTATATCTTGTTGCCTTGTATAGCATGTTTCCATGTTGTTTGAATTGCATGAACAATGTGATTATGATATAAATGATCTAGGTAGCTTAGGATGCTCCCTGGGTCTCATCTTGACATAGACGTTAGGTGGCATGAGCCCCTTTAACATGTTTCACCATAAGGTGATAAAATTGTAAAATGCTAGGTCGATGCATGCTCATCTCCTACGAGTAACTTTATGTTACTCACCCCTACGATACTGGGGCATATTTCAGGTACAGGACTCAGGATTTGAAGATTCCATTGCTCCTTGGATGGCTTACAGTTTCTAAGTTTCTATTTTATGCAAGTGTTAGTATTTGATGCCTCTTTGTAGCCCTATTTGTTTAAACTTGTATTCGTTATTTCGTATATGTAAAGTGTACGTAAGTGCACTCTTTTCAATTTATTTAATATGTATGAGATGAGGCCGGAGGCCAATGACTTGTATCTCGTTTTTTATGCACTTTTGTTTTCAAAGTTTATTCTAAAAATGTTGGAAAATGTTAAGTCATTGCTTCATAACTTTCGCATCGGGTGTTGGAATTTCATATCTTTTCTGCCCGGACTCAGAATCAGACGATTCTTGAGTCTAATTTTGTTTATTTTTCGTTGTCCTTCCAATGGTGTGCACGGTGGCACTCTTTTTAGTGAGAAATGACCATTTTGCCCTTAGTTCATCTCTTTTCGGGTTAGGCATTCTTGCTTCATTTGCTTGGCTCATTTGAGTTCCGTGACTTCATGGAGAGTCATTTTGGGGCCTTAGGGATGACGTACATCTCTTTAGATCATTTGGCTTCTTTCGCTTTCGCATTTCGGGTCCGTTATCGGGTCAACTTTTGGTTCATCACTAACGCACCGGGTTGAAAAATTCGGGTCGTTATAATGCCACCGTCCTATACCGGTGCATACAATCCTCCATATCCATATAAATTACAACACATAAATAATAGTTAAGTAATTTACAATCTAAACCATTATCCAAATAATTGTAGAAAGATGGTTAATATTCTAGCAATTTAATTCTAAACCACCATCCAGCTAATTGCAGAAAAAGATTCAAATTTCCAACAATTAAATTCCAAAACCATTATCCAGTCTAAATCCGAAGTCCCAATAATTGCAAAATAGTGTGTGATATTACAACAATTAAATCCAAAGTATAATCTAGTTTTAAAAAAACAAGTAAACTACAGAATTATGAATAGTAGCTTCGCAACCAAAATCCAAAACATGCACAGGTTAAAACTAATAAATACATAACCCTATCATGCATTTAAAATCAGTTTTATAACATATTAAATCTGTGACGGCCCAAGTTTTGTAAACCCGGTGCGTCAGTGATGACCAAAAGATGACCTGATAATGGATCCGAAATGCGGAAGCGAAAGGTGAAACAACGGTCTCTAAAGATACAATGTGTCTCTAAGACACCAATGTGATCCTCAATGAGGTCACGGAACCCAAAGGAAACAAATACAGAAGTGTCGTTTCAAAAACGGACAAAAAGAACCTAGGGGCAAAATGGTTATTTTGTAAAAAGTGGATTCATGTGCTATCGAGCACACCTCTGGAAAGACAATGACAAATTAGTCAAGTTCAAAAAAAAGTTTACTCAATTTGGAGTCCGGACGGGGGAGAAAGGTCAAAAACAAAAATGATGTCGTGGCGGCCCGACGAGGATAACCCACCACTGCTGCAACTGAGAGTAAAAACGGGCATCTAAACGGACTTTTTTGGAAAAACTCAAAGAAGAAACCCCTCTCCCCCCCCTAAAATCAAGTTTCCTACCCCAACTATGGACGGAAACAAAAATAATGCATTGTAAAATGCCCAGAATGCCCCCAAGAAAATCAGGTCAAGAGGAAAAAAAAAATCCGAGCTACTGCCCAAGTTTTGGAAATAGGGCTTCAGGAGGTTTTTAAATTGCCTAAATTGAAAATGCAATCTTAAAATACACGACAAGACCTCTGGAAGTTTCGGATCGGTCGTGATGATTTTAAAAAAAAAGTCGATGAATAGTAACAACTACATTTGTACTAAAAATTTGCAAAAACCTGGCAGCAAGGATTATTCGGAAAAATATTGATTTTTGAGGGCCAAAATGATATTTTCTGGAAAAACACAAAGAATAAACCCCCTTTAAAATTGAGTTTTCTAGGTGACTCATATTAAAAAATGAAAAAAATGCATTATGAAATACCCGAAATGCCCCTGGAACAGAATAGGGTAAAACTCCCTAAAAATGCTACTTAGAGTTTTTGTTTCATCAATGAAGGTATTGTTTGCCAAAGTGAGCATGCAAGTGTATGTAATATGATAAAATAGATGTGCTACAATGGCCTATAGCCTCATTACAATACATTTACAACATTTGACATGTCAAACCTCCAAGTTTGAAAAATTACATTTCATAGACAAATCATGAACATGCTAACACTTGCATGTGAACAAGAATGCTTCTAAAGAAGCTCAACTCAGCAAATCCCCCAAGCAATTGCAATCTCCAATCTTGTATCCTGTACCTGAAATATGCCCCAGTATCGTAGGGGTGAGTAACATAAAGCTACTCGTAGGAAATGAACATGCATCGACCTACGTTTTACAAGTGTATATGATTTAATCATTGTGGTTCATTCCACCTAACGTCTATGTCAAAGGTGAGACTCAGGGAGCATCCTAGCTACCTAAGATCATTTCTAGCATAAAACACATCCCTTATGCAATTTCAACAACACAAGAGCATGTTACACATAGCAACAAGATATAACATGCTTACACAAAGCAACTTGTTAGAAACATGCTTACACAAAGCAACCAGATAGAAACATGCTTACACAAAGCAACTAGATATAGATTCTCAAAGTTATCAACTTGAAATCTAAATGCTAAATCAACTAAATATAGCAATTTAGTATGGATGTACTTAACAATATCAAATCGCCAATAGCCAAAACCACAGTCACAATATAAACATGATTGATAACTTGGAATTGAATGCGAAAACAAATAGTGGAAGACTTGGACATCGGTCAGATGAAACTGATACAGGGTTAATTTGGAGCTACTAACCCCCAAGTAGCCTACCCAATGCACGAACTTTTCTGGGCTAATTTGGAGCTACTAAACCCCAGGCAGCCTACCCAACACGCGAACTTTTGACTTAGAGGACTCTTGTCCCCGTACTAGAGCCAAACCCTAGCCATCATGCAATGTCCCAAGTGGTTCCAAAATAAATAGATAAGTTTACAACTTATATACGTATTGAATAGTACACGAAACTACCTTCATGCACAGGTAGGCTGAAACCACACAACACATACTCTAAATCCACAACTACTATAGGATGACAATGTCGAATCTTCAGAGCGCGATTCGTTACGCACTATAATAACATCACATGTCGAATCTTCAGAGCGCGATTCGTTACGCGCTATAACAATATAATCTAATATTGAAACATAACTCATAAATACATTATAAGTCAAAAGTCATACTTTAAACATACTATCAATGTCAAATACATGAGTTAATCAATAATACAATAGAAACGGAATTTAATCAATAAACTAATTAAATTCCCTAGGTTTCAAATCTCAATCAAATGGCCTCCAATTAATACATGATAAACAATATAGCATGGTCCTTACATACACCACATCAAAACTCGATTAGGCCATAAAAACAATAAAGTGGAATTTAATTAAATCCCTAACTTCTAAAACAACATCAAATAGTTCCAAATTAACATATGCTAGAACATAAGTCATAGTTATCACAAATATCAAGTTAAACACTTAATTAGGCCAATGGAACCCTTAATTAGATTTTAATTAATCATTTTAATTAAAATCTCTAGATTTTCATACTTGTCCAAATGCTCTCAAATTAAAGTATGTTAAACAACATGCCAAGACATAATTTAAAAGCATATCACAAGTCAATTTTATGCTAGGTACGGGCATGGGATTTAATCTTTCACAAAAGATAAATCTTAAATAAAATATGCAATTCTTATTCAATTAATCCCAATTTAATATTGTTGGTCTTAAAGTTCTTTATGCAGTGTTTGCCTTTTTAATGTCAAAAATCAGTGTAGCAGTGGCTTCTTCATTATTAATGTTGCTTGAAATAAGTCTCAAGGGTTGTGTGGTCATTTTCACATCAGTGATTTATACTCCATATCTGTCCTGAAAATTCATCACAGTGTACTAACCTGTTCTTGCTGAAATTGCTGAATTTTGTGTGGACTTAGTTCATAAAGTTGTCTTAGATGGTTCCAGGGGTAGCATTGTCTTTTCTTAGTTGTACTCAATATAGATACGTATGTTCAGGATGCTGCATTGCACTAGAATGATCTCATTGAAGCTGCATTGTCACCTATACAATCTCAGGACTTTTTCTTATCTGAGAAGATATAAATCTGTTGCAAGGGTATCTTGGTAATTTCTTCTATGCTCATGTGTATGTCACGCTCCAGTGGTCCCAGAGTAAATGAATATGCAAGAATATTGCATTTCTTAGAGGTTAAGTATTGAGCTGAATGGTGTGCACTGTCCTGTAGTGTGTATGTGTATTTTTCAGTATATATAGTGTCAAAAGTGCTGAGGTGTCCTTTAGTAATTGGCTCTTGCTCCTAAAAATATCTGCATTGTGCTTTATCAATGATTGGCTTGAGGTGATAGGTGTATTCTGAGAGTGTATGGAGTTCAATGCACCTTGTGGTTATATATATATATGCTGTTATAGCCATTTTAGGGATCCTAGCCTTGAGAATGAAAAGTGACATTAAGCTGCAGCCTGAATTACCTAGAGAGCATTGAATGAATTTGATTTACTGAGAGTATCATGATGATTTATGCTATAAAATCTCACTGATTCAACCTTTGCTGAGGTTCTTTACTGAGAAAATGTTGCTGCTGTTGTTTTTGCTGTTGCAAGGGCTGGATTGAGTAGTGAATATGAGTTCGAAGGTGCTATGGTCTAGTTTGTAAGCTGACACAGGTATAATTCACTTATTTACACTTGCTCAATACAAAGTTATGTTGAAAATCATGCTGAACTCATATTTGGACAATAATCATATCAGTTCTGCTGAATTCAATGACTGATTCTTGGATTTCAGTACTAATTGATTAAGCCTTGCTATATTATGAGTTTTTGATCTTCTAGCAAGTATATTTTGATGAATCTAATCTGTTGAAATTGACTTTGTGAGAGAATTATGGTTAGCTGCTATTTTCAGTATTCAAACCCTTGTATTGAACTGAGTTTTGCTGAACCAAGGCCTGTTATGAACTTTGTGATTTGCTCATGCTATAATTCATTGTTCAATGTTATGATCATGAATACTATAGTGAATGAAGATTGAATATGATGCTATTAATTGATTCTCGAAAGTAAATTCCTATTTTACCCCTCAAGTACTGATTGCTGCAAATAGTTGTTTTGAAGTGGTAATTTGGAATTCTGAGGTGTCTGCCCTATTTCAAATTGTAGGAAAGACTTATGTTACTTGTATATCATCCACTTGATGTATTTGGTGAGCCTAGAGAGCTTGTTTGGTCCTGGCAGGGTTGCCTAGGACAGGGGGAGTGTATGTGTACACTTTGTTGAGCTAGTGTGTGAGTGAAGTGTGTGAAAGCTAGGGTCTACTTCTGATACAAGGGTGTGTGCAGAGAGTGAGATAGCTGAGTGTGTAACAGATTACTTATAACTAGTGGATGTTTGCATTGGCTGAGGCCGACCCAAGGTTTTCCCTAAGTAAGAGGGTTTCCTTGTAAAACCTGTTGCATTGCTTTATCTACTGTTTTAATTTAACTTTCAGTTTAAAGAAAGTAGAAAAGACTTGACCAATTCACCCCCCTCTTGGTCCAACAAATATATGTTAACAAACATATTAAAACATGATTTTCTAGCATGCCACAATTCCATTCTAAGTTATACACATCCTTGTGAATTAAATTTCATACAAAGAAATAATTAATACTAATTTTCTAGAATCGATACAAGACATGCAATTAAGTTGTATAATCATGCTAAACACTCAATACAACACAAAAAAAAGCCTAGAACATCCCCTACCTCAATTTGAGATGAAAATCTCAAAAGCCACCAAATGGAAACCGCTCCGAATCTGACGAAACTTCTAGGTTTTGTCAGGGACTACACCGTGCACATAACCCCCAAGGAAGCCTCATCAAAATCACAACTTGACTTCAAACCCAAACTCAAAGAATGGTCAGAAATGGGTTATAATAAGGGTGAAAGAAGCGTGTAGTCAACACGAACACTAAACGCAAAGGCCCTTCTATGTTCTGACGAAGGAATGAAGCCCAAAAGAGGAGAGAGAAGGTGGCAGCCTCCCTTGGGCTGCCATGGAAGCTTTAGGTTGTGCAAGAGAGTGGGAAAGATGAAAAAATAAAATATCTCAGCCCCCTTTTATAGAAATCTCAAAAAGTGCCCCGAACGGGCCCCGCCAGGTCCGAAAAAGTGAAATTTGAGCAGACGCGCTCAAATGACAAAACTCTATGAATGAAAAAGATTTAAAATGAGAAAATATGAACAACAGAAGAAACAAAATAAAAAACTGAGTCCCGAGCAGAAAGTTATCCCCCAAACAAGTTTGGCGCTAACTAGGGCCAGAAACCCTGAAACTGGAAAACAATGACCATAAGGAATTTCTAAGTGTACACGACTCGATGAAAAGTGAAAATGAATCCCGTATGAGGATCCAGGCTCAAAATAAGGCATTTAGCAATAACTTTCATTAATTGCACAATGGCCCCTCCAAAAAGTGAAAACTGCACTAATGACCCAGAATGAAAATATCTTCCAAAAATATTTTCTTAAAAACTCCTAAAATAAAATATCTTCAAAAGATATTTACAAAAAACACCCCAAGAAAAGAAAATAATTTCAAAGAACTTTGCATCCATGCCCCTATGGATACCAGGAGTAACCAGAGTACTTTCTTGCAAAAGTAAAGATACGTATTTCGTGGAAACCACTCAAGATGGAGATACATGAAGTCAAAAACCAATTTCGAACACAAGAAGTGTGGTTATGCCAACAAAGTGTCAAATGGGGAAAAGACAAAATAGGAAAAAGGACGAAATAAGGAAAAGGACGAAAAGTGAATAGTGTCGAAAAACGAAAAATGTGGAAACGACTCGGTCCTCAAAGGAAGTTGTCAATCCACAGAAAAGAGTCTAGAAAATTACTCCAGAGCACTCGAGATGACACTAAGCAAAGAGGAACTGAACTCAGAAAGGAAAGACAATGGAAAAAAAAAAAAATATCCGTGAAAATCCGGGTCATTACAAAATCCCATTAACTTGCTGAAATTTAATTAAGCAATTAGTCTATCTTCCATCCGTTAATAGCATAGAGGGTTCGTTAATTATTTACTGTTTATCCCATTCACTTAGAGGTCATCATAAATCAATTTAAGATCATAATGACACCCAAAACCAACTTCCTAGTCCCTCTGTGAAATCCCAGAACCATTAGAACAGTTCAATCCTCGCACAATTCAAAACATTGCATCAAAAACAACATTAAGAAGCAAATTTGAGAGAGAGCCTGCTTCAAGACTTTGGGAGCAGGCTCTAATTAGCCTGGAGCCGGCTCTACATGTGTGGGAGCTAGCTCCCACTTCTATGGAGCCGGCTCTCAGTTCCTCTGAGAGCCGTCTTCAACCTCTGCAACTTCTGCGACCTTCTGCTTCGTCTCTGGTCGCTCCCAGCCTGTCTATTTGATTTTAAAATATTCCTAAGGGTCCTAACTATGTCTAGTATAATCCCCATGGTGTGTTTACAACAGTTGAAATTAAATGCAAGAACTACAAGTTCTACAGACTAAGCATGCTTTAAGAATACAACTGAAATCAGACATGCACGAACTATAATTTAACACATATATATCATCAATATAATGTCTAATATACATGTAAAACTCAGTTAATGATTAATTAAACCCTAGAGACTATCTGATCGGTTGTCAATCATACATCAACCTTTGTAATAGCACAAATCATTATAAAATAGGGCTATTGGTCAGGTAAGTTGAACCACTGGGACTGCTTGTGACAACCC
Organism: Cornus florida; assembly: GCF_030987335.1. Lineage (NCBI taxonomy): Eukaryota > Viridiplantae > Streptophyta > Magnoliopsida > Cornales > Cornaceae > Cornus > Cornus florida. The sequence goes on along the minus strand of NW_026775574.1, from coordinate 48,974,678 downwards.
GGATTTTTTTTAAGAGTTGAAATTATATTTATCCCATGATTTTTAGTTGAGAAAATTGATTATTTAGTTTTGTTTGGTAATTTACCCAATTGGAATTTTTATTGGGGATGGATTTGGTTTTATTGCAATTGTAATTATATATTGTAATTACAATTGCATCTGTTTTCTGAAGTGATTTAATTAATTAGAGATTATACCCACTTGAGATATTAATGGGTTGGAATTAATTTTTTTTATATATGCTTTATATATAAAGCGTATCTAATTGAAAAATGAGGGAAAGCAGATTTGGTTTTTCTTACATTTATATCTTTGATATATAAAATGTATCAGTTTGAGGATATAAGGAAGCTTGCTGCCAGCCATCCGGAAATGAATGGGAAATAAGGAAATTGTGATGATTGATAATACAAGTGGCAGGTCCCACTTGAAAGATATTATGGGTTTAATTTTTGTTGTGTTATATATATATAAATATTTTGCTGGTAGAATGCACCTGCCGTGGGTTTTAAATGAGATCAGGAAGAGAAATGGAAATTGGTTGTCCGCGGGCCCCACTTGATTTATGTTTTAGTTTGTTGCAAATATATAAATATATATATATTATATATTTTTTGGTGCAAAAAGAAAGCACCAGACGAATTTGGATGAGAAGAAGGAATGAAATTGTTTTGTGTTTGGCGGGTCCCATGAGTTTGATTTTTTGCCATAAATTATGCTCTCTTTATATATATATATATAATGTTAGTTGGAGAAGGAGCTGTGAGCAGCTTGCCATGGGAGAGAGAAAGAAATAGAAATGTAATGGTTTTGGGTCCCACTTGAATGATGAGTTTTGATTTTATTGCATTTGTGTTTTTGCAAAAAAATTCATCTAGGCCTCCAAATTCGGCCTCTGTTCCGGATTTTTCTGAAAAAAAAATCACACAACAGCTTTATGGGCTGCTGCCAACCATGTGTGCACCAAGCGCGCATGCAGCGTGCATGGGCGCGCGCATGGGCGTGCGCATGGGGCTTTCATGGCCCCTCGTTGGGCCGCCATGACGTCAATTCTTCTTTTGGGCTTTTCTCCTTCGTCCGGACTCCGATTCAAGTGAATTTTTTTTTGAACTTGACTAATTTTTCGCTGTCTTTCTAACGGTGTGCTCGGTTGTACCCGGTTTTTCCTAAGTAATTACCAGTTTACCCTTTTTGCCTTAAGTGCTCACTTTTCTTCATCATGCCGTTTCTCCTTCGTTCGGACTCCGAATCATGCGATTCTTGAGTCCATCTTGATTAGTTTTTTGTTGTCCTTCCAGCGGTGTACTCGGTGGCACCCGAATCTACAATTTTTAGAAATGACTATTTTGCCCCTGGGGGCTTATTTTTCATATTTTCGATCTTTTGCTTCCGCATCAGTTCTTGTTAAGTTCCACGACCTTATGGAAGGTCAATTTGACTTCTTAGAGTCTTATTTTCTGTTTTCGCTTCCGCATTCAGATCCGTTATCGGGTCATCCTTTCGGTTTATCACTGACGCACTGGCCTAAAAACCAGGGCTGTCACACTGCTAGTCTATGGCAACCTAAGTGTCTAGAATATTTGTTTAGAATGATAAGGGGGTTTATAGAGGATTTGTTGGATTGCCACTAAAACTAAGAATGTGAAGTTCATAAAATAAAAGCTTGCGAGAATTAAAAGAGATAAAATATGAGTAAAGAAGACTAGGGAAGTGAATCTGCCTCCACCCCTATACGCAAGCTAGATTAGAACTAATTTAGGGGAAAACATCATATAAAATGGCCATGATATGTAGCAACACTTGGTTGCTACAATATTCTCAAGAGATTCATTAAATAAAAAGGCAAGAATAAACCATCAAAGGCTCACATATTCAGCTACCTAAACTGAGGTGTAGTCTAAAACATGCTTACTAAGTCAAGGATTATCAAGCCCTAAATTAAATGAAGAAAGTGCACAAAGCTAGAGATCAAGAATAGACCATCAAAGGGAGAACCTAAGCCATGGACTATCAAGGCCCTATAACTTTATGCCAATAAAACCATTCCATGATCTCACTACCATTGTCACTATGAGAGTGCAAGTAATATGATTAGAAGAAAGAACCATCTAATATAGATAATTAATTCAAATAAATCATTTATATACATTTAGATTCATTACAAGAAATGAAGTGCTCTAAATCATGAAAAGACCATAGATTATACATTGTAATCCCCAAAATAGAACTAAGCTAGAACATGCTTACAAGGGAGGGCTTCATCACCTCCCTAGAGGAAGAGTTAGTTACCCATGGATGCCCTAGAAGAAGGAAGAAGCTTGGAGGAAACTCCCATTTTCGAGCTCCACTTTGTAGCCACACAAAACTCTATCTTTTCCTCCTTCTCTCTCTTTCCTAATCTTGCAAAAATATATTCTCCTTAATTCATGGTTTCCCCTTCCTTTTGTAGACATGATGTCTACCAAACCCCCACAAAATGAGGCTCAACTCCCCCCAAAAGAATAACTCCTACCAACTCATAAAAGAGGGAAATCAAAAGTTGAGGGAGTCAAGGCACAAGTGGGGCTGCGATGCTCCTTCGAGCGCTCGAAGATTCCTTGGGGCATTCTATTCTAATTTGGAGCGCTCGAAGCTTCTCCGAGCGCTCGTATGACATGGAATAGCACACGTGGGTTTCTCATATGTGCCGCACGAGCGCTCGAAGGTAGTGCTTCGAGCGCTAGAAAATGCATCAGAATGCATTTTCTTCTCCTTTTGCTATGGACATCTTTTACTTAGATTCAGCATTGGCCTATTGAGAATCATTTACCCCTTTTTCATTGTAAAAGGGCTTCATGGACCTATTTTAGCAGATTCTTCTTGGAAATCTCCGGATGCAAAAGCCCGGATTGATTTGCTCTTCAACAAGCCTTTGAAAGCTTCCATTTTATTTCCTTTTTGCAGACAAACCTGAAATTTACACAGAACAAAGAACTGGAGAAAATATATACAATTGAGCTACAAATGGGCTTAACTAATGCAAATAAGGGCGCTTGAATATGCAATATTCGGCGCTTATCACACCCTCAAACTTACATTTTGCTGGTCCCATAGCAGAAACCAAAATGAAGTACTCAATGAAATGACAACCATGGGAATACTACCACAAAAATATCAACCATGGTAAACTGAAATATATTCGTAGCTCAAATACAACTTGAAACAGATAAAGAACTGGAGACTGGGTCATTAGGCAGACGACCATGCATATATGAAGCATTGATACAAAAGTTTGCTACACACGTTTCAACATACATGCATCAACATCATAGTTTATATAAATAACTCAATTGTCATCTCTTGAACGGAAATCGACTCTAACTTCAGTGAAAGTGGATTGGATTCTCAACATGCGGCTTTTACTTTCTTTTTCCAATTTCAAGACATAAGTCTTCAAATCATTGGATTCCCTTTTATGTGAAGTCACTAAGGCATGAATTTATTCAAATTACAACTGTTTTTTTTTTTTTTTAGAAACATATCATGGTTGTGCAATGTCAAAGTTCCTTACGCTTTCCAACTAACCCATGTAACAAGTGTTAGGCCAGCAACTCCCAAACCAGATGGCTTTAGGGTGCTAAGTGTAAGGACACTCCAAAGGCTTAATAACTCGAATTAGCAAGGCTACGAACTCAGACTAACCATATTTATTGATTTTTATTTTTGTGAATGACCGTACAATGTCTAAGTCACTTAAGCTTTCTAACCAACCTATGTAGCAAGCGTTAGACCAACAACTCCAAAACTAGATGGCTTTAGGGTGCTAAGTGTAGAGACACTCCTTGGGCTTAATAAGTTAAGTTAGAAAGGCTACAAACTCAAATTGGTCATTATCTTTTTTATTTTCTTCTTTTTTTTTTCTTTTTTTTTTATTTTTTTTATTATTATTATTTTTATATCATGCCAAAGGTATCCATCTATTAGGTTCATCAAATCAGATTAACTAGGTCAAGATCAAGGTCAATCAAGTTACATACCTCACAGTTAAGTTTCTGGTGTGCATTTGTGCATTATGAAGTATAAAAGAGTATAAATCCAACGAGAATCTAATTGAAAAATTTATTCAGACTAATTCAAATCCACATGATCATTCTAGATTTTTTTATTTTCAAAACTCCACAATTGCTTCTATACACAAGGTATTAAACATATGCTTCATCTCCGACAAGTTTTAAATTACCATATCATTGCTTCTATACACAAGGTATTAAACATATGCTTCATCTCCGACAAGTTTCAAATTACCATATCATTGCTTTACAAAAATGTAATACCAAAAATGCTACCAAAAATGCAATATTGCACCCCCAAACTTGAATGACACATTGTCCGCAATGTGGGACAACAACTAACATCTACTAAAAAGAAGAGAGGATAACAAGAACGAAAATACCAAGAAAAGGAGGACAGTGCATGGCGAGGTGACAAAAAGCTCCCATGGGAAGTCCAACAAAAACAGGCCCCCAAACTTGAAATGGGCAACCTGCAAGGGAACACTGAGAGAAATAGCTGGGGAAAGATACAAAAGACAGAACTAACAATGAAACATTAAAAGAAAATAATTAACAGACAATAAAAGAAAAGAGGGAATTTTCATTCAAAAGCAGGTGGACATGATTACAAAAGGAACTGAAATTTTATCATGTCTAACCAGATCAACTAATGCATAACACATTCCAATGTTCAAAAATTAGAACAGAAACAGAAAATAGAAACATAAAAATATGAAACAAAAGACAAATCACGAACAGGTAACTAGCTACGGGCCAGGGGGGAAACGGGCAAGGATGGCATTGAGGAGGGATTGAGTTTCACGCCTTTCATCCTGTGCCACACGACGGTCCTCAGCAGCAACACGACGGTCTTTCTCCGCATGCAAGTAGTCCTCTCGGACTGTTCTATTGTAGTCTGCCAAGGTATGCTCAAAACGATCCATCCGAGCATGGATACTTGCGATGCCAGTGCGCAGAAAAGCATGGTCCTGCTGAGAGTCAATAGGGGGCTCCTCCTAGTCAGTATCCTTAGCCATGGGATCATCCTCGGAAAAATGAGGAGATAGAGAGTGGGGGGATGGAGGAGTAGCGACCTGATGAGGCTGAGAATGGCCAAGAACATTGTTCTAACGTCGGATGGTAAAAGTTTAAATCTTTTTGCCTTTTTCTTCATGGGGAGGAACAATGAAGCCTTTGTGCTTCAGAAGCTTGGTGATGAAGAAAGGCAATGGCAAAGCCCAAGCTTGAGCTCGTTGATGCTAGGAGTTAAGGCAGTCATCCTAGAACCGCATAAATTGGCTCCAAATGAGCTCTGGAATAGAGATCCATTGGCCTTGGTCCAGGGCATACAAAGCCTGTAACATCAGACCTCAGCGCTCGGTGCTATGCACCAAGGGGCAGATATTGTGCTTAAGCACGGAGTCAAAGAACCACATGCACTCAGGGAGGGTGGATTTTAGTGTATAGCTCCAGGGTCGATGAGGATCATCTACGTTGCAAATGGCGGCAACAACTTGCTCCACAGTTAGATTATCAGGCTTCTCATACAAAGGAAGATTCTCACGATTCACAATATCATCGGGACACTCTAGAGGATAGCCGGAGACCTCAACAATGTCAACCAAGGTAAAGGAACAAGGGACACCATCAATGGATGTGGTGAGAGGGATAGGCGGCTCTTCAGGACAAGTGAGATTTTGGTAGAAGAGTTGCACCACACGGGGATAGGCAATCTTTGCAACGGGCTTGCCAATGTGTTGAATGCGCCGGTTAGCTAATTCCGTGACAGCCCAAGAAGTGGTGGGAAGAGTGTCAAAGACATCCGTGAGCGGAAAGAGAAGCTCATAGTTGATCTTTTTCGTGAGCCAAGGTTCTCGGGGTTGCTCACGATTAACAGCGGGGGCATCCGCAGAGGGCCTAGGACGGCGAGAAGGTCCGGCATGAGACACTTGGAGAGGCGGACGTGGATAGGGAATTTCAGCGAGCACCTGGCGGGCACCAATAGAGAGGAAAGGTGAGAGTGAGAGTAATGGATGACAAAACTCAAAAATTTTTGGACAAAAATGCTCTCTAGCCTAGAGCAACAACATCAATCAACATCCAAACCTCCAAAAAGTCAATGCCCAAACTCCTCAAAATGAAAACAATAAAAAGCAAAAAGGAAAAGAAAAGAAGGGAGAGATGTACCTTAAGAGGAGAATAGAGAGAATGAAGGATGGGAGGAATGAAGAGGGAGAATGAAAGTAGTGGGTATTTATAGGGGATGGGTGCATGAATGGGGGAGAGGGAAGGTTAGGGAAGTTATGGAGGGGAAATGAAAGAGTGAGGTCATGGGGGTAAGGGAGTGAATGAATGAAATTGAAAAACTGGAGAGGGAAAGTTGGTTTTAAAGGGGGATGAATCAGCATGAGCGCTCGAAGAAGGGTCTTCGAGCGCTTAAAGACCAGGCAAAAGGCTTTGAGACGTGAGATGCAAGGCACGAGCGCTCGAAGGAGACTCTTCGAGCACTCGAAGATGGCCCAGTGAGGGAATCGGTAGTCACGAGCACTCGAAAACTACTTCGCGAGTGCTCGTGTGGCTTCTGGGAGGGCAAGAAAGCCTTGAGTTCAACACGCGAGCGCTCGATTATCCATACGAGCACTCGAAGAATGGACAGTAGCAGAATACGGATCAATGAGCGCTCGATGAAAATATTTCGAGCGCTCGAAGACTTGGTAGTGAGCATTTTGGAACTTTCTAGCGCTCGAAGAAGACTCACGAGCGCTCGAACTACAGTGCAAAACTTTTCTAAGTCCTAGGAGTACTTGGATTACAATCTTTACTGCACGGTAATGGCAACGAGGACAGAGAGTGTGCCAATGTAGGACTTAAATGTTCGGATGGACTTGGGAAACCACAAACAACCAGTGCATTATGGAAATAAAAGCTCATGCACAAGAGTACCATTTTGAAGTTCCAAGGAAATTGCCGGATAGAGCTAAATATTTTCGGGAATGAAAGCAAGAATTTCAGGAAGCCTAAGAAAATCTAGTTTGAATTTTTGGGAACATAATTTAAGAAACTTCCAGACAAGGTTAAGTTTTTGGCTTTCCTTAGCCATTTCCCAGAAAATTTCAAGGCTCAGGCAATTGAAAATTAGGGAAGCATGGAAATAGAAAGAATTTCTTCCCTTGGTTGCTAAATTTAAAGTCGATAGCTAGATGAAGCAAGATCATGCATTAATCCTCATAAATTGGGTCCGTCAAGAGGACTTTCTCAACTTTGCGGATTGGGACTATGCCATCAATGTAAGGCTTAAGCCGTTGGCCATTAACCTTAGAGAGGGATCCATTAGTAGGATCTTGGAGCTCAACTGCACCATGAGGAAAGGCGGATGTGATGTTATAAGGACCATCCCACCGCGAACGGAGTTTACCGGGAAAGAGTCTTAATCTAGAATTGAAAAGCCAAACTTTTTGTCTAGGGGTGAAAGACTTGTTGACAATGTGCTTGTCATGAAAAGCTTTAGTCTTTGCCTTATAGATTTTGGCACTTTCATACGCATCATTTCGAATTTCCTCAAGTTCGTTAAGCTGCAATTTACGAGTAGCACCGGCTTGTTTGAGATCAAAATTGAGCCTTTTTATGCCCAAAAAGCACGGTGCTCTAATTCGATTGGGAGATGACAAGCTTTTCCAAAGACAAGTCGATATGGTGACATGCCAATGGGCATCTTGTAAGCCGTTCGGTAAGACCAAAGCGCATCGTTTAGTCTTAATGACCAATCTTTGCGGTTCGGTTGAACTATTTTTTCTAAGATATGCTTAATCTCCTGGTTAGATACCTCCACTTGACCATTCGTTTAAGGGTGATAAGGTGTGGCAACCTTGTGAATGAGTATTTAGAGAGGACGGATTTAAGATAACGATTTCTAAAATGAGATCCACCGTCATTGATGATTGCTCGGGGCGTACCAAAGCGACTAAAGATGTTGGACTGAATGAATTTGATCATGACTTTATGATCATTGGTTCTGGTAGCCTCGGCTTTAACCCATTTGGAAACATAATCCACCACTACAAGGATGTACTCATAGCCATAAGAAGATGGAAATGGCCCCATGAAGTCGATCCCCCATACATAAAAAATTTCAACGATGGGAGTGAGGGGCATCATGTCTCTTCGGGACGTGGATCCGAGCTTTTGACATCGCTCACATGATTTACAGAAATTGTATGCATCCCGAAACAAGGAAGGCCAATAAAATTCGCTTTGAAGGACTTTGTCAGCGGTTTTTTTGGCACTAAAGTATCCTCCACAAGCAAGAGTATGGCAAAAATTTAGAACACTTGTGGTTTTGGTTTCGGGGATGCATCGCCGGATGATTTGGTCCGGGTAATATTTGAACAATTCCGGATCTTCCCAAAAGAAATGCTTGACTTGGGAAAAGAACCGGTCTTTCTCTTATTTAGACCAATTGGACGAAATTTTTCCTACTGCTAGGTAGTTTACAATGTCCGCAAACTATGGGAGACTTAAATGAGAAATCTGAAAAAGTTGCTCATCTGGAAATGAATCACGGACTGCTGTAAATTCAGAAGATTTATCAATGAGTAAGCAAGAAAGATGGTCTGCGACAACATTGTCGGTCCCCTTTTTGTCCTGGATTTCAATGTCAAACTCTTAAAGTAGGAGTATCCATCGAATTAGGTAGGGTTTGGTCTCTTTTTTCGCGAGCAAGTGCCTAAGAGCGGCATGATCCGAAAAGACTATGACCTTGGAGCCAAGAAGATAGGAACGGAATTTATCCAAGGCATACACCACAGCTGGCAATTCTTTTTCAGTGGTGGTGTAATTTAACTGAGCATCGGAGAGAGTCTTGCTAGCATAATAGATCACATATGGAAGTTTTTCCACACGTTGGCCCAAAACCGCGCCTAATGCATAATCGGATGCATCACACATGATCTCAAAAGGAAGAGACCATTGGGGCGGATGAGATGAGAGTGCGAAGTTTAATGAAAGCTTCCATGCAAGCTTCATCAAAATTGAACGGAACATCCTTGGCAAGAAGATTACACAAGGGCCAAGAAATTTTGCTAAAATCTTTTATGAAGCGACGATAGAATCCGGCATGGTCAAGGAAGGAGTGGATTTGACGGACGGAATTTGGAGGAGGAAGATTAGAGATCAACTCTACTTTGGCCTTGTCCACCTTAATTCCTCGTTTAGAAATGACATGTCCTATAACAATGCCTTCTTGGACCATAAAATGGCTTTTCTCCCAACTTAGAATGAGATTTGTCTCTTCGCATCTTTGGAGTACAAGACATAAATTGTGGAGACATGAGTTGAAGGAGGAGCCAAAGATGGAGAAATCGTCCATGAAAACTTCCAAGAACTTTTCAACCATATCAGAAAATATGGACATCATGCACATTTGAAATGTTGCCGGAGCATTGCATAGCCCAAAAGGCATGCGTCGATAAGTAAAAGTTCCAAAGGGACATGTGAAGGTTGTTTTCTCTTGATCTTGAAGGGTGATTGCCACTTGGTTATAGTCGGAATAACTGTCAAGAAAATAATAGTAGCTTTGGCCGGCTAGCCTTTCTAGGATTTGATCAATGAATGGGAGTGGAAAATGATCCTTCTTAGTTGAAGAGTTGAGTTTCCAGTAGTTAATGCACACACACCACCTGGTGGTGGTTCATTGCGGCACGAGCTCACCTGCTGAATTTTCAACAACGGTGAGGCCAAATTTCTTGGGGACAACTTGCGTGGGGCTTACCCACTTGCTATCGGAGATGGGGTAGATGATTCCCGCATCTAGCAATTTGATCACTTCTTTCATGACCACTTCCTTCATATTCAACCGGCACTGAACCTCTCTAGTAGGCTTTGCGTCGTCCTCCATATGAATGCGATGCATACATATAGAGGGGTCAATTCCTTTTAAATCAGCCATTGCCCAGCCAATAGTTTCTTTATGCTCTTGAAGCATCGTTAAAAGGCTGGTTTCTTGGTCCTTAAGAAGGTCCGATGCAATAATGACTGGAAGAGTTTGATTTATACCAAGAAACACATACTTGAGGTGAGCCGGGAGCGGCTTTAGCTCAAGTTGTGTAGGAGATTTCAATGATGGGACCGGAGGAGTAGTGTATGGTTGAGGAAGCGGTTCTTTTGGAATTTTCTAAGGAGTAGTTTCCATGATAGCACCAACATCAAGTAAAGAATTGACTTCTTGGATGGATTGATCAATATCAAAGTTTGAGAAGTCGAAATAAGACATGCAAGTTTCAAGGGGATCCTTGGTTAGGATGAAGGGGGGAGATTCTTCAACCACTTCATCGATGACATCAATAAGAAAACAATCATCCTCGTTGGAGGGATGTTGTGTTGCATGGAAGATATGGAGTTTGACTTTCATGTTTCCAAAGGTAATGTCCATCACCCCGGTTTGGCAATTAATGGAAGCATTAGCTGTAGCTAAGAATGGTCTACCAAGGATCACGGGAATATGCTTCTTTAGGTCATGGACCGGTTCCGTGTCAAGAACCACAAAGTTTATCGGGAAGTAGAATTTGTCCACTTTGATTATGACATCCTCAAGAATGCCTCGTGGATGCTTGACCAATCTATCGACAAGTTGCATGACCACAGAAGTTGGCTTAAGATCTCCCAAGCCAAGCTGTAAGTAAACCGAGTATGGAATTAAATTCACACTAGCTCCTAAGTCAAGGAGGGCCCTTTCTATCTTGTTGTCACCAATGACACATGAGATTGTCGGGGCACCAGGATCCTTATACTTTGGAGGAGTGCTGTGCTGAATGATAGCACTAACATTCTCAGTTAACCTCACTTTCTTTGGCAAATGATTTTTGGAAGTGCGCTTTTGAGTGCACAAATCCTTAAGAAATTTTGCATAGGGAGGGATTTGCTTGATAGCATCTAAGAGAGGCAAGTTAATCTTGACTTGCTTGAAAACTTCCCACATATCTTGAATTTTACAATTCTTGTTCCCAAAATGTGTCGACTCTTGGAGACGTTGAGGAAACGGAGCTTTTGGCTCATAAGAAGTTTCCACATTTGGGGTGATAAGCTTGGGATTTTCATAAGAAGAATTTGGATTCGAGGAGCTAGCTTTTGGATTTTCAGAAGGAGAATTTTTGTCATCTTTGTTTCCATTAACCTTGTTATCAACAACTTGACCACTCCTAAGGGTGGTGATTGCTTGAACATGTTCATGACTCGGCCCACTCGGAGGAGGGGATTCATCAATCACATGCATCCCTCTAGGATTTTGAAATGGTTGAGTGGGAAACTTACCCTTGTTCTTTTGGAGCAACTGATTCATGGAGTTAGCTTTTTAACCCACTTGATTCTCAAGGTTAGCTATGGACTGAGTATGAGAATGAACCATTTCGAGACTGGGTTGCAAAGATGTCAAGAGTTGCTTGTTGGAATCTATCATTTGCTTATTTAATGATTCCATCATTTACTTGTTTGCAACCAAGATTTCATCGGTTGGAAACACAGGAGGTTGATTAGAGCATTTGGATTATACGGAGGACGGTAACTTGAAGAGGCTGGAAATTGCCTATTTTTAAATTGAGAAGGGGGTTGATTTTGATGCCCTGGATTTTAGAATTGAGAATTTTGTGGGCTTGTTGCCTCCACGAGAAATTCGAATGATCTCTCCATCCTGGATTGTAAGTATTGGAATATGGATTATTCCCGGGCCTTGAGAACATCGCATTTGCTTGCTCTCGATTGGGATTGGAAAATTGCTCTGGTGTGGGGCAATCTTCCGAGAGATGGAATGGATTAGTACATGATGCACAATCTGCACTTGCCGAAATTTGAGACAAAAAGGGGGAGAGATGTGGTGCCATCAATTGATAGAATTTATGAGCTATGGTATCCACCTAGGAAGATTCTTCCCGCATTGTTTTTGGTTGACAAGGGTTGGTGTTCTTTGTATTGGTTGAGGTTGGACCACTACAAGAATTATGCTGCAACGAATTTTCACTCAAATTCTCAAGTAAGGTCCATGCCTCATCCGCACTTTTAGACATGAACATCCCCCCACATGATGAGTCAACCATGAATCTATGTGGGTCGGTTAACCCAGCATAGAAGGCTTGCACCAATTTCCATTTTGGAATTAGATGGTGCGGACATTTCCTAAGAAGATCTTGAAATTTCTCCCAAGTCTCACGGAGTTGTTCCCCCTCGCTTTGTGAAAAGCTAAGAATGGAACGCCTCATTAAATTGGTTTTACTCACTGGATAATATTTCTTTAAGAATTCTTGCTGCAGTTGAGCCCATGTGGTGATGGAATTTGCAACAAGGGAGTTCAACCAATATTTTGCCCTTTCTTTTAAGGAGAATGGGAAGAGATGTAAATGGAGAGCATTGTCAGGAAAACCCCTTAGCTTGATGGTAGAGCATATTTCAAGGAATTCATCAAGGTGCTTACAAGGGTCCTCATTTTTAAAGCCATGAAAAGATGGAAGCATTTGGATGGTGCTAGATTTAATTTCATATTGAGCGGCCTCAATGTTTGGCATTACTATGTAAGAGGGAGAAGCATAAGTGGTAGGGATGAAATGGTCCCTAAGAGTCATGGGAACCATATTTAGAATTTCGGCCCCATCATTATTAATCCCCTCATTTCCGACATTTCCTACATTTTCAGCCATTGTGTTAAATTTAGTTTCAAGCTCTCTTATATGAGAAGATTCCCTAAGGTTTTGTCTAAGAGTTCTTTCAAGAGAATTTATGTCAATTGGCGAGTCAATTGTGGGTAGGGAAAGTGATCTACGGCCAAACATCAACAACACATAATGCAAGCAGCACAACAATTCATCATCATCAACTCCACATACGATGTTCCCTTTCTCCTCAATTATCAAGACAGAAATGTAAATGGCCACGACAAGGACCGATGCTTGCAATTGATAATAAATAGCCTCGATAAGGGCTTCACAATTTAACTATCTCTAAATTTAACACATGCACGATATTAACAACTTCGAAACTAGAAGGTCAAGAGACTTACCTGGAGTCCTCTAGACTTACAAATTTGCTAGCATTCCCTTGGCGAGCATCAAGTCCCTAGAATCTCACAAACAACTTACAACACAAAGATAGTCAAAACCGCACAAGAAGTATTCACAGATCACAATATTAACAATCAATCCAAAATTAACCCTAGAACTTCAGTTGCTAAACCGTTTGCAGTCCCCGGCAACGGCGCCAAAAATTAATCGGTTGTCAATCATACATCAACCTTTGCAATAGCACAAATCATTATAAAATAGGGCTATTGGTCAGGTAAGTTGAACCACTGGGACTGCTAGTGTATGGCAACCTAAGTGTCTAGAATCTTTTTTTAGAATGATAAGGGGGTTTATAGAGGATTTGTTGGATTGTCACTAAAACTAAGAATGTGAAGTTCATAAAATAAAAGCTTGCGAGAATTAAAAGAGATAAAATACGAGTAAAGAAGACTAGGGAAGTGAATTTGCCTCCACCCCTATACACAATCTCGATTAGAACTAATTTAGGGGAAAACATCATATAAAATGGCCATGATATGTAGCAACACTTGGTTGCTACAATATTCTCAAGAGATTCATTAAATAAAAAGGCAAGAATAAACCATCAAAGCCTCACATATTCAGCTACCTAAACTAAGGTGTAGTCTAAAACATGCTTACTAAGTCAAGGATTATCAAGCCCTAAATTAAATGAAGAAAGCGCACAAAGCTAGAGATCAAGAATAGACCATCAAAGGGAGAACCTAAGCCATGGACTATTAAGGCCTTACAACTTTATGCCAACAAAACCATTCCATGATCTCACTATCATTGTCACTATGAGAGTGCAAGCAATATGATTAGAAGAAAGAACCATCTAATACAGATAATTAATTCAAATAAATCATTTATATACATTTAGATCCATTACAAGAAATGAAGTGCTCTAGATCATGAAAAGACCATAGATTATACATTGTAATCCCCAAAATAGAACTAAGCTAGAACATGCTTACAAGGGAGGGCTTTATCACCTCCCTAGAGGAAGAGTTAGTTACCCATGGATGACCTAGAAGAAGGAAGAAGCTTGGAGGAAACTCCCATTTTTGAGCTCCACTTTGTAGCCACACAAAACTCTATCTTTTCCTCCCTCTTTCTCTCTCCTAATCTTGCAAAAATATATTCTCCTTAATTCATTGTTTCCCCTTCCTTTTGTAGACATGATGTCTACTAAACCCCCACAAAATGAGGCTCAACTCCCCCCAAAAGAACAACTCCAACCAACTCATAAAAGAGGGAAATCAGAAGTTGAGGGAATTAAGGCACAAGTGGGGCTGCGATGCTCTTTCGAGTGCTCGAAGAAGGGTCTTCGAGCACTTGAAGCTTCTTTGGGGCATTCTGTTCAGATTTGGAGTGCTCGAAGCTTCTTCGAGCGCTTGTATGACATGGAATAGCACACATGGGTTTCTCATATGTGCCGTATGAGTGCTCGAAGGTGGTGCTTCGAGCGCTCGAAAATGCATCAGAATGCATTTTCTTCTCCTTTTGCTATGGACATCTTTTACTTAGATTCAGCATTGGCCTATTGAGAATCATTTGCCCCTTTTTCATTGTAGAAGGGCTTCATGGACCTATTTTAGCGGATTCTTGTTGGAAATCTCCAGATGCAAAAGCCCAGATTGATTTGCTCTTCAACAAGCCTTCGAAAGCTTCCATTTTATTTCCTTTTTGTAGACAAACCTGAAATTTGCACAGAACAAAGAACTGGAGAAAATATATACAATTGAACTACAAATGGACTTAACTAATGCAAATAAGGGCGCTTGAATATGCAATATTTGGCGTTTATCACTATCTAGGTACACAAAACACTAGCTGGAGGGAAGGAGGAAGAAAAGAACTTGCATGTGATTTCAGTTTTGAAATCTCAGCGTTGTGTCCACTATTTCGGCAACACTGAACTACTGTCTATCCTCCTCTTACTTCTGCTCTTCCCTTCTCCCAGGTCCAACCTTGAAGCCTCAGTCGAATCCCACACCGAACGTGCTTTGTTCTCTCAAAACCTCACGCTGTATCTCTCTGTAGCTTTGATGCATGAATTATGCTTATGTTTTCTAAAACCCTAAACCACCGTAATGTGTATATTTATAGGCTTATAACAATAACCCTAGTTCATGTATACTTAGGGACTAAGCCCCAATTCCAATCCCAGTCGGCCTATAAAGCAACGTAAGTCTACGGCGGCTAATGTGAATCATAAAAATAAAACCCTAACCTACGATAAGTAAAACAATTCAATAATTAAATAACCACCTAAGCATATGAAATAGACAAATAATTAAATTAAGATAGTTATTTCAAATAAGTCAATTAAATAAACAATTCCATTAAATTAAAATAATTCACTTAAATAAAATAATTCATCAATTAATGAAATTTAACTTCCATAATTAAACAACTAAATCATAACTAAATCAATTAAAGAAGTAAAACAATTAAACACTTAATCAAATAAACAAATAGGCACACAAAATGCAAGAAAACAATAATTAAATAACCGAGACTATCCCTTTTAAAATTAGGGGTATTACAAGAGGTTCTGGTAGAATATCCGAACAAGCCGCGGGAAAACAGGATAAGTAACTGGCGCCAGAATGGCTAAAATGCTGTGCCGCTCAATGTCGTCAAAAGCTGCCTAGGTCAAGACTGACCGGGAGAGGAAATCTATGTCAAATATGGACTCATGGGACACCGAAAGGCGTCTGAACTTCCAAGTAGGTCTATCTCGGACCTAGCCAGGCTGTGCCGGTGGTGGAAATGGAGAAGATATATGCTCATCCTCATTAGAATGGGATGAAGATGCAGAATTGGTAGAGGCAGAGCGGTTAGACTAAGCCGGGGCTGGCTCCTCATACTCTTGTAACTGCTCATGCTGCTCAGCCTGCTCTGGATCCTAGGCATGAGAAGGCTCTATAGGCTCCTCTACATGCTGTCGTACTCTCCTTGGAAACTATCGACGGGCAACTGTCTTAACTCGTGCCATGGCCTGCAAAACAGAAAAGAAACACTTGCAAAATAAGTTAGTAATAGATAATAGAGAATTGAAGCATGGTATATAGAAACATGTATGTCAAGTAAGATAGATAACTCAGAGTAATCGATATGAATCTATGCAAGTGATGACGCAGCCAAGTAAACAGTGACTAAGTGAAACATGCTAACCAGTGTAAGTATGGAATGCATCCAATGTGGAAATCACAGGCATTGGGCATCAAGAAACTAGCATGAACACTATGGATGGTGTGTGAAGTGTGCATAGGCAAATATGTGAAGTTCGATCGATCAAGAAAATATGAGATCGATCTTTCTCAGATCGATCAGGACTAAGTTCGATCGATTTTTCTTTGATCGATCAGAGAAAACTTCAATCGATCGAACTGCTGCGAGAAATTTGAAAAGTCACAGATTTGTGACATGGATGACACGGGGGGTACCTAAGCAAGCTTGTGGGTCCCTCTACACCTTAACAACACAAAAATGGTCACTTGAATAGGCACATGACCCCCAAAATCCAAATCGAAATCAAAATATATACAAATATATATAGATATATATACATATATATATATATGTGCTTCATCAACTTCAAAAATGGAAACATTCAATCATGGAAACTTAAGATCTAAGCATGGAAAACATCTAAAACATATGATTAAAGCTCAAAATCCAAAAATACAACTCAAACTTACCAAATCGAGGAGAGGAGTGGATCGAGAGAGAGAGAGAGATGAGATCTGAGATGAGGGGAGAGAGATTCAAAGCTCTGGAAGCTCGCCGGAGGTTGGGAAAAAGGTGGGCAGCGGCGAAAAGGAGCTAGGGTTGAGATCGATGTGTAAATCAATCAAAATGACCCTTGGCTTCTATTTTTAAAAACTGTTCTTGATATATTCGATCGATCATGAAAAATCTCAGATCAATCGAACATTCTTTAAGAACACAGATCGATCTAAGCTCAAAATGACACAGTATTTTTGAAATTTTTGAAAAATTTTTGAATTTGAAAAATATTTTTATTTTTTGAATTTAAAATTTTTTTTAAAAAAATATTTTTGGATTTTTGAAAATAAAAATAAAAATAAAATGTTTTTGGATATTTTTTTAGAAAAATAAAATAAAAAAATAAAAAATAAAAAGTAAAAATGAAAATCAAGTAAAAATCTTTTTGGAGTTTTTGAAAAAATATATTTTTAAAAATAAAATAAAATAAAATAAATTTTTTTTTGTATTTTTGAGGATAAAATAAAATGAAAATTGAAAATATAAATTCAAAATTCAAAAAGGGCAGTCAAAGTCAAAGTCAACAAAGGGACACAGATCGATCATTCCAAGATCGATCTGGAAGAACTTCGATCGATCGAACAGGTGAAAACCTACATTCAAGTTCGATCGATACACAGAGAGGCCTTTTTCATGGGTTTCAAAAAAATTTCTAAGTATAGAATGAATATCGATTTGAGAAAAATTTCGATCAATCTTAGAGCACTCAGATCGATCTGAACTGAAGTTCACTCGATACATAGAGAGCTGAAATATACAGGAAATTCTCGATCAATGGGACTAAGAGATGATTGGATGTAGGAATGGATGTTCGATCGATCGAACCTCTTTTGAGATCAATTGAACAAGTGCAAAAGCCCTATTTTCAGAATAAAAGTGCATTCATTCTCAATCACAGTTCCTAGCCATGTGTATAAACCCAGAATATATCTAGACGATGCAAGAAATGGAAGGTAAAATAGAAATGAGGGAGGAATAGGGTTGTAAACCTTACAAAGTGTTACTAGTCTTTAACGTTTCTAGCAAGACGTTGGGCTCTTTTATCCTAAATCAAATATCTTGTTATGCATCCCCTCCTTGACGGGTTGAATGGATTTTTGTATCCTACCCAACAAATGGTTCTCTAGAGAACTTGTTGGATTTGATTCAAAAGACATTGATGGTTCGTGGTCTATGCAACTCTTGGGTTTCCATGCCCTTTCAACACAAGGTTTTGAAACAACAATTCTTGAATTCAAGTTTGAAGATGAACTCTTAGAACTTCCACTTCCAAGCAAAAACTCATGTTTTTCAAGTTCATGTCAATGCACTTTTCTACACCACACACCTCTTCATGTTTATCCATTGAATTCGAGGTTGGATTAAAGATGTTCAACTTCACCTTTATGTGGCCAAATGAGATTTTCATTATCCTCATCCTACAATTGATGTTGGCATTTGCGGTTGCCAAGAAAGGACTGTAATGACCCGAATTTTTCGGATAAATTTTTTCCGTTGTCTTTTCCCTTCTGAGTTTGGTTTCTTGTTGATTAGTGTCGTCTCGAGTGCTCTAGAGTGATTTCTGAGACTCTTTTCTTTGGATTGATAACTTCCTTTGAGGACAGAGTCATTTCCACATTTTGTCGACACTATTCACTTTTCGTACTTTTCCCTATTCCGTCTTTTTCCCTATTTCGCCTTTTCCTCGTTTGTCACTTTGTTTGCGTAACCACACTTCTTGTGTTTGGAGTTAGTTTCTGAATTTGCGTATCTTCATTCTCAATGATTTCTATGAGATACGTATCTTTACTTTCGTGAGAAAGTACTCTCGTTGCTCCCGGTGCCCATAGGGGTATAAATACAAAGTTCTTTAGAAACTTTTTCCTTTCTTGGGGTGTTTCTCATAAATATCTTTTGAAGATATTTTATTTCAGGGGTATCTAAGAAAATATCTTTTGGAAGATATTTTCATTCTGGGGTAGTTTCGCAGTTTTCACTTTTTGGAGGGGTCATTGTGCAATTAATGGAAGTTATTGCTCAATGCCTTGTTTTGAGCCTGGATCCTCGTGCAGGATTCATTTTCACATTTCATCTAGTCTTGGACTCTTAGAATTTCCTCCTGGACGATGTTTTCCAGTTTCAAGGTTTCTGGCCCCAGTTTGCGCCAAACTTGTTTTGGCCATAACTCTCTGCTCGGGACTCGGTTTTCGACGCCGTTTCTTTTGTTGTTCATATTTTCTCATTTGGAATCTTTTTTGTTCATGGAGTTTTGCCATTTGAGTGCGTCTATTTGAATTCCACTTTTTCAGACTTGGCGGGGCCCGTTCGGGACACTTTTTGAGTTTTTCTATAAATAGGAGGTCATAGAAAGAAAAATCAGATTTTTCTGTCTCTCTCTCTCCTCTCTTATGGCCGGTCCAAGCTCCATCCATGACTGCCATCTTCTCTCTCCTCTTTTGGACTTCTTCCCTTCATTAAAAAGTGGTGATGCCTTTGTGTTTATTATTCCCCTCGGCGAGGCCTATGATTCCAACCGATTGGAATCTCGTTTTGGCCATTTCTTGAGTTCGGGTTTGATGTCAACTTGTGTTTTTGATGGGGCTTCCTTGGGATTCATGTTCGTGGTGTTGTCCCCGACAAAACCTAGGAGTTTCGTCGGATTCGGAGCCGATTTATTTTGGTGGGGCTTTGAGATTTCATCTCAAATGGAGGTAGGGAATGTTTTAGGATTTTATATGTGTTGTATTGTGTGTTTTCCATATTTATACAACCTATATGCATGCCTTGTATCAAATCTAGGAAATTTGAAACATTTAATTCTTTGTATAAGATTTAATTTTCATGATGATGAGAAACTTGGTTTTGAATTGTGGAATGGTAGAAACTCTTATTTTAATATGTTGGTTAACATATATTAAATTGGAATTAATTAAATAAGAATTGCTCTTTTTAATTAATATTTATCTTTTGTGAAAGATTTGGGTTCATGGCCATACCTTGCATGGAATTGAGTTGTATTATGCTTCTAAATTGAGTTTTGGCATGTTTGTTAAAATATTTTAATTTGAGAGCATTCAGTTGAGTTTGAAAATTTAGAGAATTTAATTAAGAGAATTAATTAAAATCTAATTTTGTGGTTTCGTGGGCCTAATTAAGCTTGTGTGTGAATATATGTAATGACCATGATATGTCTATTAGCATCTATTAAATTTGGGGCCAATTGGAAATGATTTGAAATCTAGAGAGTTTAATCATTTTGAGGCAATTAGATTCTATCTTGTTTATCCATGGATTTAATCATGTTTTAGAAGGTGCTTTTATTTTAAGATCATAGATTTAGACTTGTGAAGTATTCACTTGATTGTGTTATATGCATTGAAGGGCATTGTTATTAATTTTATATTCATGAGAGTATGTTTCTAATATGAATATATTGTTGGCTTGTGATTTCGTAGCATTATGGATATAAAATGCTTATTATGCACAATTGAGAGTTATATTGCTAACTTGTTACTATGTAATAGTAATATGTATAAGTTATGAACTTATTTGGCTTATTTTGAACATTGTTGAGTTAAGATGGCTAGGGTTTGGCTCTAGTACGGGGACGTGAGTCCTCTAAGTCATTGAGATAGTGCGCACTTAGGGTGGTCTTCCCTGCGGGTTAGTGCTCGGAATAACCATTAAGGTCTCGGCAGAATTCCGAGCGTGATGTCCAAGTATTCCACTGTTTGTTTTTGCATTCAATTCCAAGTTAACAATCATGTTTACCTTGTTAACTTGTGGTTTTGGCTATTGGCGATTTTGATGTTGTTAAGTACATCCATACTAAATTGATATATTTAGTTGATTTCACACTTTTAGATTTCTAGTTGATAACCTAGAGAATCTATGTCTTGATGTGTGGTATTAGATATTCTAATTATGCTAAATTGTTATATTTAGTTGATGTTGCATTTTAGACTTCAAGTTGATAACCTTGAGAACCTATATGTTGTTGCTTTGTGTAAGCATGAACCTATGTTGCTAAAGTTGCATGAATGAGGTGATTGATGCTAGAAATGATCTTAGGTAGCTAGGATGCCCTTAAGTCTCACCTTTGACATAAACGTTAGGTGGAATGAACCACTATAATTAAATCATGCAAACTTGTAAAACGTAGGTCGATGCATGCTCATTTCCTACGAGTAGCTTTATGTTACTCACCCCTACGATACTGGGGCATATTTCAGGTACAAAAATCAAAGTTGAGGTCTTTATTATGCTTGGATGGTTTGTGGACTTGGAGACTTCCATTTTTGGGAAGGTTGGCTCGGAATGCCAATTCTTGTCTTAATTGTCAAATGTGTATGTTTGATTCAAAACTTGTAATGTGTGCCTAAGCACACTTTTGATTCTTATTTTATGTATGTGACATGAGGCCAAGGGCTAAACTTCTTGTAGAATCACATTTATGTCATGGATGTTGATTTTTGCCTTTAATGAGATTATATGAAATTTATGCGTTTTAGTATGCTATTTTGCACCGAAGCGTGCATTGTGTATGAAACTCATTCATTAGCATTCATTCATCATGTATGAAGTGTGGCCAAGAGCCAAGCGGCATTTTGAAACCATTTCATAGTTTTGAATTCCAAGTTTTCGTTCCAAACTTCATTTTTGGCATTTTAGCCGTTGGGGGGTCATATTTTGCATGGGCCATATTTTTGGGCCATGGACCATTGTAGCACATCTTACTAGGTAAGTTACGTTTGCGTGCATGGTCGTTTCCGGGCAAAGCTTGTTCTTTGGTGAAATGAGCCTCCTACGGACTCATTTTACACTTTTGTTGCATTTTCTGACCTAAGGGTATTTTTGGAATTTCCTTTGGGAAATAAATTCCATTCTTCACATGGTTGAATAGAAAATATGATTTTAGGGGGTGTTTATTTTTTGTGTTTTTCCAGAAAATGCCATCTTGGCATCGGAAATCGCATCTGAAGTTCAGCTCTCAGTTTTTAAATTTAGCAGCTTTTTGGACCCTCTGGACCAGTTTTATTGGGAGGGCATTTTGGGTATTTCATAGTGAGTTTTTTTAAATTTTTATTTGAGATTCATGTAGAAAACTCGATTTTGAGGGGGGTTTCTTCTTTGAGTTTTTCCAGAAAATGTCATCTTGGCCCTCAAATTTCCATTTTTCCCGGAAAAACCCCTGCTGCCAGGTTTTTGGGCTGCCCATTCTGCCTCCTTTACATGTAAACGGTTACGAGGGGTTTTGTAACCGGTTACATGTGCATGGGCAGTGTTTTTGTCGTGAATTTTGGCCTCCTAACCAGTTAGGAAGGCCATCTAACCGGTTAGATGATATAGGGTTTGCACTTTTTGACCGTTTTGCCCCTTCTTCTTCAGTAAGCCATATCTTCCTCATCCGGACTCCGAATCAAGTGATTCTCGAGTCTAAATTCATTAATTTTTCATTGTCTTTCCAATGGTGTGCTTGGTGGTACCCACTTTTAAGCTAGAAATGACAATTTTTCCCCTAGGTTCATTCTTGTTCGTTTTTGAAACGTTGCTTCCCCATTTGATTCCTTTGGGTTCCGTGACCTCGTTGAGGGTCATAATGGTGTCTTAGAGCCATGTTGTATCTCTAGAGACCGTTGTTTTGTCTTTTGCTTCCACATTTTGGATCCGTTATCGGGTCATCTTTCGGTTTATCACTGACGCACCGGGTTGAAAAACTTGGGCCGTCACAAGTGGTATCAGAGCTCCTTGGTTTGAAAACCTTAGGATGATGGGTTTTGGGTGCATATCATGCTTTTGTTTCCATGCTCTATGTGTTTATATGCCTGATGATAACATGTTTATGTGCTTACGTGCTACATGTTGTATGCCGTTTGTTTATCATTGTTTTATTCTAATGTAAAGAGCATGACATATGATGTATGCTAGATTAGAATTGCATATGCATAACTGTGTTACATATTTGGCATGACACGGGATTGGTCATTGAGGCACGAGTTGAGGTTGATGGTGACTGTAGTCACAGTTTTGTGGTAGTATAGGTTGTTGTCAACCTAGTATTGGTTTTGGGGTAGGTGGATGGTCACCTTTTGTTTGGGCTCTTATGAGATGAGTTATTTGGCGTTACCTTAGTGGTGGATTTATTGGTTTTGGGCCATTATGAGGTTATGGACCTCTTAGGATCCTTGGTTAATCAGGATGATTCCTTTGGAACTTGCGTTTTTTCGTGGGCGGGTACATTTGTGGGCGGGTGCATGGCACTGTCATGCTACCGTACTGGCGAGTTATAAGTGCAGTTTGGATGGAATCAATGTTGGTTTTGTTTTGATAGGTGTTGTCTTTTGATCGGCGATGATGATGATTATTTTGGAGATCAGTCATGGTGATTGATTTAGTTGTTGGTATGGCTATAGTTGCCATTTTCCTTGAGGAGTTCTTGCGTGATGATGCTTTTGGGATCAAGTTAATTGATTGATGTTACGGGTAGTGAGAGCACTGCACTGTTAGTGTCACTTGTAGTGTCACCTCTAGATTCTGAGTTAGATTGTTAGAGTCTTACCGTTGTGGTAAGGGCTCACATTTATTTGGAGACAGGTTGTTATCACATTGGTTTTGGAGACAGTTTATGACTAGGAATTGTCCTTTCCTTTCTTAGGCTCTCTAGGACACGATGTCCATAGGGTGTTGCATCATGTTGTCTTATGCAGTTTCATTTACTACCATGTTAGTAGTATGATTTATGATGTTGTGATGTATGAGTAGGTGGAATTGTGTCCACATTTGCCTTCTTGTTATGTGGCATTAACATACCTTCTTTATATACTTAGAGATGACATGTTGTTACTGCATTTTTGTGACATGTTTTTGTGCTTACGTGGAGACGTGTTGCATGTACCTTTGATTTTTATCTATGTGAGTAGATTTTCTTTCTTGTAGTTGCATTCCTTGTCATATGCATGACTTCCAGGTTAGGTTTTCCCATTCGTTTCCCTTGGTCGCACGTAGTGTGTATATGGATTTCCACAAGGGTTTTGTGTTGGTTCGTGTAAGGGACTTCACAAGGAGTGAGTCTCTTCTTTCCGTTGTGTTGTGCACTGTTTTGGGGTTGGTTGGTCTATAAGAATCATCGTCGTTGTCTTGAGTCCTTGGTAAGGATTTGTTGGATTTTGGTCGACTTACTTCCATGTAGGGGGTGAAGTTTTTGATCTTGTTGTCTTTCATTTCAGAGATGGAGTCGTGGTGTTGTCCTTTTTAGGACTGGTGGTTCCCTTTCTTTCGTGTCTTTCCTTGGGGAGTTTCTGCCGTAGTTGTTGATGGAGTTGTAGTGCTTAGAGTGAGTTGATTGGTGTGAGATCATTTTGTGGGGACTTGTGTCCATATCATTGAGGATTTGTTTGATTATGAGGTGAGCTCGATGCTCTTTTGAGAATGTCTTTTGGAGACTTGTTTCCGTTTTGGAGACCTGGATGTGGTTAACTTTTAGGAAAAGTTTTGAAGGATTGCTGTTCGATATGACTATTTGTGGAGTTTTCTCGTCCTAGTTATGACTAGGCATGGTCTTGAGGAATCGTAGTTCTAGTGGTTGTTTATGGATCGATAGAAATTGAAGAATTTTGATTTAACTTGGTGTTTCTAAGTACGATTTTGAGAGATTTATCTTGTGACCTTGGTTATTGGCATTTTGATATATGTGCCACTTGGTGGATTTGTATTTTGAGGATTTGGTTATCCATGATAGGGATGAGGATCTGATGTTTGATTATGGTGTAGTCTTGTAGTTGATCTGTTTCAGGGAGATATGAAGGACTTTTGATGAAATGTCTTACTGTGAGGTTCGTTTTGATTTATGTAGGTGTTGATTTGCTTCTTAGGTTTTGGATTCCTGATTAATGTTGTTAATAGGGGTATTTTGAGACATTGGAGATGTTGGTTTTGCTGTATTGAGGATTTGGGGCCTTAAGCATAGCGGTACCTATAACATTGTTGTCAGAGTTTTGGGATTGGCCAGGATGGTCTGGCCAGACATCTTTGGACCATATCTCAACTCTCACAAAATGTTGGTCTCCGTAGTGCTTTTGGCAATGATCATTTTTGACATTGATGTCATTTGTATCAAGAGGTTTCATGGGTAGACCTAGTGGGGGGCAGGTTATGAATTAGTGCCTTATACTGTCATGCTACTGTACGAGTTGTGTGTTGTAGGCAAGTACTAGTTGCCGTCGATACTACCTTACCGACGAGTAAGTGTGGGCAGGCATTAGATACTGTCATTGCTACCACACATTCGAGTACGTCGTGGGCGAGTTCTGGTCGCTATTCGTACTGCCACGTTGTGTTTGTTCTATACCATGATTTGATATGTGGTTATTTTGGAGTTCTTTTGGTAGTTGTTTTTGGTTCCTTATGATGGTTTGTCAGGAGGGACGCTTACGGTTGTTGTTTTTCGTTCTTTTGTCTGACTTTAGGTTCTTTGTGTGAGTTCAGACTTGTCGTGTGGCCATGTGGTCACTTTTCCCTTGAGGGGTTGTCTTGTCATGAGCACGCGGGTGCAATTGACAATGGTTTGTGTGTTCCTTTCAGCTTCGAGGTCGCTGGTGGAGCGCGTTGTGAGGGATACTCGGAGATGTACTTTGTAGTTATCCTGGTTTCGCTTTCTGTTTCATTGGGCTGGATTTCGGGGACGAAATCCCTTTAAGGTGGGAAGGTTGTAATGACCCGGATTTTTCAGATAAATTTTTTCCGTTGTCTTTTCCCTTCTGAGTTTGGTTTCTTGTCGATTAGTGTCGTCTCGAGTGCTCTGGAGTGATTTTTGAGATTCTTTTATTTGGATTGACAACTTCCTTTGAGGACCGAGTCATTTCCACATTTTTCGTTTTTTGATACTATTCACTTTTCGTCCTTTTCCCTATTCTGTCTTTTTCCCTGTTTCGTCTTTTCCTCGTTTGTCACTTTGTTTGCATAACCACACTTCTTGTGTTTGAAGTTGGTTCGTGTATCTTCATTCTCAATGATTTCTATGAGATACGTATCTTTACTTTCGTGAGAAAGTACTCTGGTTGCTCCGGTGCTCATAGGGGCATAAATGCAAAGTTCTTTGGAAACTTTTTCTTTTCTTGGGGTGTTTTTCATAAATATCTTTTGGAAGCTATTTTCATTCTGGGGCAGTTTCGCAGTTTTCACTTTTTGGAGGGGTCATTGTGCAATTAATGAAAGTTATTGCTCAATGCCTTGTTTTGAGCCTGGATCCTCGTACGGGATTCATTTTCACATTTTGTCGAGTCGTGGACTCTTAGAATTTCCTCTTGGACGATGCTTTCCAGTTTCAAGGTTTCTGGCTCCGGTTTGCGCCAAACTTGTTTTGGGCATAATTCTCTGCTCGGGACTCGGTTTTCGACATCGTTTCTTCCATTATTCATATTTTCTCATTTGGAATCTTTTTTATTCACGAATTTTTGCCATTTGAGTGTGTCTGCATGAATTCCACTTTTTCAGACCCAGCGGGGCCCGTTCGGGGCACTTTTTGAGTTTTTCTATAAATAGGAGGTCTTAGAAAGAAAAATCAGATTTTTCTCTCTCTCTCCTCTCTCATGGCCGGTCCAAGCTCCATCCATGGCTGCCATCTTCTCTCTCCTCTTTTGGACTTCTTCCCTTCATTAAAAAGTGGTGATGCCTTTGTGTTTATTGTTCTCCTCGGCGAGGCCTACGATTCTAACCGATTGGAATCTCATTTTGGCCATTTCTTGAGTTCGGGTTTGAAGTTAAGTTGTGTTTTTGATGGGGCTTCCTTGGGATTCATGTTCGTGGTGTTGTCCCCGACAAAACCTAGGAGTTTCGTCGGATTCGGAGCCGATTTATTTTGGTGGGGATTTGAGATTTCATCTCAAATGGAGGTAGGGAATGTTTTAGGATTTTATATGTGTTGTATTGTGTGTTTTCCATGTTTATACAACCTATATGCATGCCTTGTATCAAATCTAGGAAATTTGAAACATTTAATTCTTTGCATAAGATTTAATTTTCATGATGATGAGAAACTTGGTTTTGAATTGTGGCATGGTAGAAACTCTTGTTTTAATATGTTGGTTAACATATATTAAATTGGAATTAATTAAATAAGAATTGCTCTTTCTAATTAATATTTATCTTTTGTGAAAGATTTAAGTTCATGGCCATACCTTGCATGGAATTGAGTTGTATTATGCTTCTAAATTGAGTTTTGGCATGTTTCTTAACATACTTTAATTTGAGAGCATTCGGTTGAGTTTGAAAATTTAGAGACTTTAATTAAGAGAATTAATTAAAATCTAATTTTGTGGTTTCATGGGCCTAATTAAGCTTGTGTGTGAATATATGTAATGACCATGATATGTCTATTAGCATCTATTAAATTTGGGGCCAATTGGAAATGATTTGAAATCTAGAGAGTTTAATCATTTTGAGGCAATTAGATTCTATCTTGTTTATCCATGGATTTAATTATGTTTTAGAAGGTGCTTCTATTTTAAGATCATGGATTTAGACTTGTGAAGTATTCACTTGATTATGTTATATGCATTGAAGGGCATTGTTATTAAATTTATATTCATGAGAGTATGTTTCTAATATGAATATATTGTTGGCTTGTGATTTTGTAGCATTATGGATATGAAATGCTTATTATGCACAATTGAGAGTTATATTATTAACTTGTTACTATGTAATAGTAATATGTATAAGTTATGAACTTATTTGGCTTATTTTGGAATCTTGGAACATTGTTGAGTTAAGATGGCTAGGGTTTGGCTCTAGTACGGGGACGTGAGTCCTCTAAGTCATTGAGCTAGTGCGCACTTAGGGTGGTCTTCCCTGCGGGTTAATGCCCGGAATAACCATTGAGGTCTCGGCAGAATTCCGAGCGTGATGTCCAAGTATTTCACTGTTTGTTTTCGCATTCAATTCCAAGTTGACAATCATGTTTACCTTGTTAACTTGTGGTTTTGGTTATTGGCGATTTTGATGTTGTTAAGTACATCCATACTAAATTGATATATTTAGTTAATTTCACACTTTTAGATTTCTAGTTGATAAGCTAGAGAATCTATATCTTGATGTGTGGTATTAGATATTCTAATTATGCTAAATTGTTATATTTAGTTGATGTTGCATTTTAGACTTTAAGTTGATAACCTTGAGAATCTATATGTTGTTGCTTTGTGTAAGCATGCTTCTATGTTGTTGCTTTGTGTAAGCATGCTCCCTTGTTGTTACTTTGTGTAAGCATGAACCTATGTTGCTAAATTGCATGAATGAGGTGATTGATGCTAGAAATGATCTTAGGTAGCTAGGATGCTCCTTGAGTCTCACCTTTGACATAGACGTTAGGTGGAATGAACCACTATAATTAAATCATGCAAACTTGTAAAACGTAGGTCGATGCATGCTCATTTCCTACGAGTAGCTTTATGTTACTCACCCCTACGATACTGGGGCATATTTTAGGTACAAAAATCAAAGTTGAGGTCTTCATTATGCTTGGATGGTTTGTGGACTTGGAGACTTCCATTTTTGGGAAGGTTGGCTCGGAATGCTAATTCTTGTCTTAATTGTCAAATGTGTATATTTGATTCGAAACTTGTAATGTGTGCCTAAGCACACTTTTGATTCTCATTTTATGTATATGACATGAGGCCAAGGGCCAAACTTCTTGTAGAATCACATTTAGGTCATGGATGTTGATTTTTGCCTTTAATGAGATTATATGAAATTCATGCGTTTTAGTATGCTATTTTGCACCGGAGCGTGCATGGTGTATGAAACTCATTTATTAGCATTCATTCATCATGTATGAAGTGTGGCCAAGGGCCAAGCGGCATTTTGAAACCATTTCATAGTTTTAAATTCCAAGTTTTCGTTCCAAACTTTATCTTTAGCATTTTGGCCGTTGGGGGGTCATATTTTGCATCGGCCATATTTTTGGGCCATGGACCATTGTAGCACATCTTACTAGGTAAGTTATGTTTGCGTGCATGGTCATTTCCGGGCAAAGCTTGTTCTTTGGTGAAATGAGCCTCCTACGGACTCATTTTACACTTTTGTTGCATTTTCTGACCTAAGGTTATTTTGGGAATTTTCTTTTAGAAATAAATTCCATTCTTCATATGGCTGAATAGAAAATATGATTTTGGGGGGGGGGGGGTTTATTTTTCGTGTTTTTCCAGAAAATGCCATCTTGGCATCGGAAATCGCATCCGAAGTTCAGCTCTCAGTTTTTAAATTTAGCAGCTTTTTGGACCCTTTGGACCAGTTTTATTGGGAGGGCATTTTGGGTATTTCACAGGTAGTTTTTTTTGATTTTCCCTTGAGAGTCATGTAGAAAACTCGATTTTGTGGGGGGTTTCTTCTTTGAGTTTTTCCAGAAAATGTCATCTTGGCCCTCAAATTTACATTTTTCCCGGAAAAACCCCTGCTGCCAGGTTTTTGGGCTGCCCATTCTTCCTCCTTTACATGTAAACGGTTACGAGGGGTTTTGTAATCGGTTACATGTGCATGGGTAGTGTTTTTGTCGTGAATTTTGGCCTCCTAACCGGTTAGGAAGGCCATCTAACCGGTTAGATTATCTAGGGTTTGCACTTTTTGACCGTTTTGCCCCTTCTTCTTCCGTAAGCCATATCTTCTTCATCCGGACTCCAAATCAAGTGATTCTCGATTCTAAATTCATTAATTTTTCATTGTCTTTCCAATGGTGTGCTCGGTGGCACCCACTTTTAAGCTGGAAATGATGATTTTTCCCTTAGGTTCATTCTTGTTCATTTTTGAAACGTTGCTTCCCCATTTGATTCCTTTGGGTTCCGTGACCTCGTTGAGGGTTATAATGATGTCTTAGAGCCATGTTGTATCTCTAAAGACCGTTGTTTTGTCTTTTTCTTCCGCATTTTAGATCCGTTATCGGGTCATTTTTCGATTCATCATTGACGCACCGGGTTGAAAAACTTGGGCCGTCACAAGGATGACCAAGGATAACGGGAATTTGGCTCTTGGGATTCGAAACCGGTTCTGTGTCTATGACAACAAAATCAACGAGGAAGAAGAACTTATCAATCTTAATCAAAACATCCTCAATGATACCCCGGGGCTTTTTGATGGATCGGTTGGCAAGTTGTAAAACTACCGACGTCGGTTTCAAGTCTTCTAAGCCCAATTTAACATATACTGAATATGGAAGAAGGTTAACACTTGCTCCTAAGTGTAGAAGAGCCCGATTAATGACATGGTCACCAATGATGCAAGATGTAGTAGGTGAACCAGGGTCCTTAAACTTTGGGATAGTGTTATGTTACAAAATGGAGCTCACTTGCTCGGTCAAGACCACTTTCCTTGGTGCTTGGCTTTTGTTCTTCCTCTTTTGGGTGCAAAGATGTTTTAAGAACTTGGCATAAGCCAGAATTTACTTAATTGCATCCAAAAGCGGAAGATTGATCTTCACTTATCTAAACATTTCAATGATTTCATTGGTCTTGGTCTTTTGTTAGTTAAGAGAAATGGATCCTTTCAAGGCATCTGGAAATGGAGCTCTAGGCTCAAAAGCTTTTTCAAAATCTTTCTTTGAAGAATCTTTAACAGAAGAACTTTTCAAACTGTTACAAGAATTTTTCAAATCATCTTTCAAAACTTTGTTCAAATCATTTTCCATTACTTTTTCAACAAAGGGGTTATGCACATGTAATGAAGGAGGAATAAGATGTGAAACGGGACGGGTGTCAACTTTTGGTTGCACCGGTTCACTCTTTTCATTGGACATACTCACTTGGTTGTCCACAATTCTCTCACTTCTCAAGGTTGTTACCGCATTGACATGCTCAATTGTGTGACCTTCCGATGAGGAATGAGTCTCCATAACACATTGTTACTTTGGTGGTGCATTCAAAGACATCTTCCCTTTCTCTCTAGCATGCAAAGTACTAGCTATTTGCCCGACTTAGGTTTCTAGCTTAGCAATGGATTGGGAATGGGAATGAAGCAATTGAATGTTCACCTCTAGAGTGCCTAGAGCAGTCAACACTTTCTCCTTAAAAGCGAGACTCCTTAAGTTTCCTTGAGAATACGATAATTGGTTAGGAAAATGAGAATTGGAGAATTGATTTCCATGTGATGATTGAAAAGAAGATCTAAAACCTTGGGAACCTTGGCTTTGCATTGGAGGTGGAACATACTTGTTTTGAAAACCACCTTGGGGAGGGTTTGAGCCTTCCCCTTGGTTTTTCCAAGAGAAGTTTGGATGGTTCCTCCATCTTGAATTGTAATGAGTGCCATAGGGATTATTCCCTTGGTTGACAAATGTAGCATTGACTTGCTCATGGTTTTCACTTAGCACATGTCCATGGGGACAATTGGAAGTAGAATGTAAAACACTTGAGCAAGTCATGCAAGATTCATTAGATGCACGATGATGAACATGATTAGGGGAGGAAGATACTTGATTCGCCGAATTTTGGTTGATCAAGAATTGATCAAACTTTTGAGACAAAGATTTCATCTCGACGGCTATGTCATTAGAATTGTCAACTTGATATAAGCCGACGTTCTTCCTTCCACCTAGATTTCTACCATTTTTAAAGGACAAAGATCTATGCATTGAATTCTCACTCATGCTTTCATACAATTGCCACACATCATTTTCATGCTTGTCAAGATAAGAACCACCCATATATGTGTCAACCATACCCTTGTGATTAGCCAGTAAACTTTCAAAGAAATATTAAACTAGTTGCTACTTAGGTATGTCATGATGTGGGCACTTCCTAAGCAAGTCATTAAACCTTTCCCATGCCTCATGAAACATTTCCCCATCCCCTTGAGAAAATTCACGAATGGAAGTTCTCATGGCATTGGTCTTTGAAAACGGATAGTACTTCTTCAAGAACTCTTGTTGCATTTCTGCCCAAGAAGTTATCGAAAAAGGTCTAAGATTGTTGAACTAATATTTTCCCTTGTCTTTGAGGGTAAAAGGAAAAAGTTTGAGTCTTAATACTTCTTCTGGCATGTCCGTGTATTTCACGGTGGAACGCACTTCAAGAAACTCATCCAAATGCTTAAAAGGTTCTTCACTTAGAAGTCCATGATAGTTGGGAAGCATTTGAATGGTTTGTGGTTTAATCTCATAGTGATGTGCTCTAAATGGGGGAATTGAATGCATGTAGGTGCATTATATTCATTAGGCACATAATAGTCTCTTAAAGCAATGGGAGGATTCACAACCGGCGGTGCCACTCGAACACCTTAGTTGCCTTGATAATGGGAGGTTGTGGAGCAAAAATTGGCTGAGGCATTCCCAATGGAATTTAGCCTTGTTGTTGTGGTGGGATGAATGGTCTTGGCATACCTAATGGTACTTGAATATTTTCATGATGCACATTAGGGTGGAGGATGCCTTGTTGGTCTATTTGACCAAGGTCCTCCACATTGTCATCATTCAATTCCTCCATTGGTGAAATAGAGTGATGCGAACTATCTCTTCCCCTAGAATTACGAACAACCGATCCAAGATGTAAATTAGGAGGGACAAGAGTAGGATTTAATGACCTACGACCATATATGCACTAGCAAAACAATAACAAGCAATTAGCAATCACTTCGCCCCAACAACAAATCAATCAACAAATATTCTCCACATACATTGGTCCCATACTCCCATGTTTGAACAATATGTAAAGTAAAAGTAAATTGCCTCCACACGAGCTCACGATTTATTTATGAAATAAAAAACTTGCCACCACGCGGGCCGACTATTTAACTAGAGATTGAGTTAGAAAGATCTCACAAAGGGTCCTTAAGCAACTTCAATTAAACTTTCAAGTTTCAAGCCTTGCTATGCTTTACAAATTTTTAGATTTCAGCTCCTTTTTGTGCTTTGGCTTAGCTTTATTTGGCTTACTTGCTTCCTTTGCTCTTTAATTCCCTTTACTTGACTCTTTTAACTCAATGCACCTAGCCAATCAAGAACAAACACAATAAGTAACAAAAGAGAAAATAAAGTAAAGATATGATCAAAAAAGTACTAATTCCAATTTGTTTCCAAAATATGGCGTTGCCAATTAATCCCCGGCAACGGTGCCAAAAACTTGGTGGTTATCGCGGGCACCAACATTTAAAGATGCACTAAGAGTGTGAGTGTGCAATGTGGCCAAGTTTTAAATTTATAAAAAGCCACTACTACCTCTAACTAAAAATATAGCTAGGGTGAGTAGGGATCATCCCAAGGGATTGTAGGCGTGCTTGCAATGGAAACAATGTATAGGGTTAGTAGGTCAAGTGATCAAAAGATGGTTTGTTTGGTTGATTAAACTACAATGCAATTAAAATTAAAGCAAGTAAAATGTAACAATTTAGAATGTAAGGAAAAAGATATAGAGGAGAGGACTTGGGGTACTTGAGCTCACCTTTAAGCTTAACTTCACTAGACACTAACAATTGTATATCAATAGGGGAAATTGAATTGTAACTTATGTGTGTGTGTACCATTAATTGAAACTAGGTATGGATGGCAAATAAGTATAGATTGTCTAGCCAATTCAAATGGAAAGCATAACCTATCAAATGAGACCAAAATCCATTTAATGTGCACACACAACAATCTAAAAGCATACACCATTTGCATTCATAAGTATGGAACACCAATGAACAAGAATAGATTGTCCACCTATCTAAGAATCTAAAGCAATTACACTACATCTACACTAAAGACATGGAAATTAAACTAAGTAAGCTAAAGGTGTGGCACAATCCATTAAAAAACAAGTGTGAACCATCAAATAAATTACAAAAGTATTCAATTAAGCATTATGTTTTGACCATCTCTAGATTAACTTCATCCATACACATAGACATGCATAAACTCCACTAAATCTAGAGAAAAACACATGAATCATCCATTCCAGCATACATAGACATATGGTTAGAAGTAGATAATCAATTAAAAGCATTAATCCATTCACATTAAGTAGAAACCATAAGATATATATATAAATCCAAGATCAAAACATATATTACAAACAAATCCCCAAAAATATACAAAACACTAAGTCTAGGAAACAAACTTGGGGGCTACTCTAGCCCCAAGTAGATGTCTAGCCACTCATTGAAGTAGTCATCCAACCCTCAAGGGCTATCTCCATGGTAGGCATGACCTCCTTATTGATGGAAACCCTAGAAGAATGGAAGAACTCCCAAAGATGTGTAAAAGCTCTCTAGTCTCCTCTCCAAGATATGAGATATGATATGTGTATTGAAGATATAAAGATCCGTAATTATTATGAGTGTTATAATGGCTCCAAATCCTTATATAGGAGGCTCAAGTGCCACACCCAATGGTCTGGATTCGTGCACTAGGGTCCTTGCAATTATTGCACCATGAGCCAACTTTTAATAAGCTAGAATTTATTTTATTTCAAACTTGAGGAGGTTTGATCGATCGAACTATGTTAAGATCGATCAAACTATGTTGAGATCAATCGAACTGAGGTGAGATCCATCGAATACTACAGAGATCGATCATCCTTGGCGGCGCCTTTTTGAATAAAGACAAATCTTTGAGATATTTTGGGAAAGAGACAAAAGTGGTAGGTGGGGTGGTAGGTATTGATAAGATCGAATAATTTCGATCGATCAAAGATATGTTGAGATAGATCGAACTTGCTTCTTTTCCACACTTTGCTCCTTTCTTCCATTCAGCTTGAGATTGCTTCTTTTAAGCTCTTATTTGGCTGAATTAACTTATTTTTGGGATAAGTACCTAAAAAGGGCAATAACATGAAATTAGTCTAAAACGGGAAAGTAAGATAGATAAAGGTCCTAGAATACTCGAGCTTAAGGGGTTTAAATGCACACTTTTCAGCGCTCATCGCATATTAATGTACTTAACAATAGCAAATCGCTAATAACAAAAATTACCAGTCACAATTAAACATTGGTTGTCAACTTGAAATTGAATACGAAATCAAATAGTGGAAAACTTGGACATTAAATCTCGGATAAAGCCAAGACCTAAACGGTTATTCTGAGCACTAACCCGCTAGGAATACCACCCTAGTGCGCACTATAAATGGGAAGAACTCATACCTCCTGCACTAGAGCCAAACTCTAGCCATGTCACTTGTAACAATGTCCAAAGAGAATCCAAAATCATTATCAAGTTCAAAACTTATACACTATAATTAAGGCATATAAACCACCTTCCATGCACAAATATTTTAAAGCCACACAAACCATGTCTTAGGGTTCAAAGTCTAGAATGGCATAATAAATGACAAGTCCTCATCACGATATAGTGTATAATACAATACCACCAACTTATCAATTTAAATCATGCCTCAGCAATAAGCTTTATGTACTAAATCTTAACATTATAGTAATAAGCTTCTAAAATAATTACAATTAGTAATCCACAAGAGTATAGGATTATCATCACAATAAATATAGCAATTTAAGTCAATAAGAATTGTATATGACATCAATAATTCTACACAATATAAATACATATTATACATGCTTAATCAATAAGCCCTAAGTCATATGTGAGGATTTCCTATAATATGCAAGTTTATAATATTAAAAACATGTACACAATATATATTAAACCCCAAAGGATCATAAAACACTTAAAGCATAAACATACTACCACCTATACCTTAACAGAGAATTGAATCTTTATAATCCAAAGCAACCAAGCTTAAAAATGGAAAACGAAACTAGGGTTTTGTAGAGGAGAGTGAGAGGAAACTTTTACTTCCCAAGGTTAAAGGTCTAAGGTGAGTGGAAGGAGGCCAAAATGAAACAATAAGCTCCAAACCAAGCTTTTCTTCAATGGTGGCTAGGTTAGGGTTTTGAGAATAAAGGAAATGAAAGAGATAAAGTGAAATGTGGTGAGTAGAGGATCTAGTATTCTGCCACTCACTATGTGTTATTACACTACCTTTCACACACACAATGCAAGACTTAATTTGGTGCCTACACTTGTCACCAATCCATGGCTCCTTCCTAGGCTTAATTTTAAGCCTACACTTGTCAACCATCTAAGCCAACAAGTGCACCTATCCTAGGCCAACAAGTGGGTGAATCTCCACCCTCCAAATGTCATAAGATGATGCATCCAAGTCTCTCCACCCCAATGCCAACAAGTGGCTCCATGAGAATGTGACACTTGTCACATTTTTCAAAAATTGCAAAAAGGTCCTTTTCCAAAATATCTTCCAAATTAAATTACAAGATGGTCCCTAAGACGAAAAATAATTACTTTGCATAATTACACTAGAACCCCAAAACCAGGAATGTTTCCAAGAAGGTATGCATCCATGCCCTTTATGAAAAAAGTAAGCAACTAGCATGCTTCTCTACGAAAGTAAAAATACAAATACCTTGGAAATCAAATATTATGGATGCATGCAAAGCCGGAGTCAAATCTGAGCACAAAAAGTGAGGTTATGAAATGAAAAATGACAACGGGAAAAAGACAAAATAGGGAAAAGGACGAAAAAATAAATTACTGGAAAAAGAAAGGAAGGAAAATGATCGGGTCATTACAGGGGCCGCTTGAAAATTCCCACTTTACTCGTCCACCAAAGTCATATCCTAACCTACTTTGTACACATGATTGGGAAGCAGAATTTAATCCCCAATTTACAGTCCGAGAAGAGCAAGCTCTGCACAGGTCTATACTCCTTCCGAATTTGCTCATTCGCATGGTGAAGAAGGTTGTATAAATCGCTTACTTTGGTGGTGAATTGAACGTCGTAGGTTTTGATTTTCGAATGTTTCTCTTTGATTTTGCGGACCAAGTATGAGTTTTCGTCAACGAAGACTGTTTGGCCGTTGTGATTGAGGAATTCCAAAGGAGGGTTTCGTAGGTCTGAACAAAAATAGGAAGTTCCAGGGTGTGGGACAACAGCGATGGAACTGAGCTCAACTGCGGACATTTTAGCGGAGGTCGAGGAATTGGGTGGGCGTAGTGGAAGAGGGCGAAGAAATCTTGATAAGAAAGAAAGTCCAGTTTTTCTTCATTTATATTCGAAAAGCACAACCAATAGGATATAATCCCCAATTTGTAGTTCAAGAAGATTAAACTAATAAGGTTGTAATAAAGAGGCCGCCACCGATGGAGATCTTCATGCTGGTTGTAACCGTTATATAGAGAGAAAAATAATCTTTATATAGAGAGAGGAAAATAAATAAAGAATAAAAATATGAAAAGAAAAATTATATTATATTGAGAGTGAAGAAAATAAATAAAGAATACAAATATATATGAAAAGGAAAGCATTAGAGAGAGAGAAAAAAAAAAAAATGTAAATATGAGTATTATATATAGAAATAAGGGACTAAGTCACACAGTGCGGGAGCGAAAAAGAGAGTGAGAGCGCGAGTGCGAAAACGTCAAAGTGTAATTTTTTTGAAAGTGGGAACGTCTTGATAGCGTCTATATATTAGGTATAAATAAAATTATACAAGGTCATGACATATAGATTTTACATTTTTTTTTTTTTTATTTAAATCCATATGCAAATATATTTATTATTATTTATACCATTAATGATATATGTAATAAATAAGCTAACTTTTCTCACTACTAGATGCGTGATTTATTTGTAATATTCTCCAATTGGGAAGTTTTTTAGTGGTATATTTCAAACATGTACAATTAATATATATATATATATATATATATATATATATAGAATCCTGATCTTTTGCTCCTCGTTGTGGAGGAAAATTCCCTCACCAATTATAACGCACCACGTGTCAGGAAAATATTTAACTCACCTCATATTAGAATAGCCTAAAAGCCAGAGGCCCAATAAAGAAGACTTAAGAAGATCAGTTCGACCCAATTAGCAAGCGAAGATTTGTCCAATAGTAACAGACCAAGGAATGGCCCAGAATCGGATCATTCAAATTTCTATAATGCCTACCATGAAAGAGAGGGTTGCCTTTTAAGGAGGCCATAAATACACACGTTCAAAAAGAAAACTACCAATAATGCCTTCATGTAAATCTTTGTACGAGCTTATAAATAGAGCATGAATAAAAGAAGAAGGAGATCGAATTCCCATCATTGTTTCTCTCTTGCAAAATTGTCTATTGTCTTTTCCATATTTCATATACTCTTTCTAATTTATTTCTTTAAGTGTTCGGGTGTTAAAAATTGCACCTACACTTTGGCGCTGTCTGTGGGAATTCATTACAAAAAGTCTATTTTCTACCACTTTCATTCAATATCGCTCCGGAATGGTGATAGGATCAGACACCGCACGAGCATAACAACAAGAAATCATGTAGAAAATGCGTGAAGAGATGCAAACACAGTTTGAAGTCCTTCGACGAGCCAACGAAGCTAGTATTGAATAGATCAATGCATTAAGAAAGGCTCATGAAGCCAATATAACACAAATCAATGCTTTATGCTAGGAAAACAAAGCACTTCGAGTCAACGCTCGACAGAATGATCCGCCGATCGACCCACAACTCGAGCATCAGAACGAAGATCCTCCTCTAGCACCCGGACTCGATAACCACCCTTCCCTTCAGCAGAGGGTTCCACAGTAGCAGCACAACAAAACACTGGATCTGGATGATGCTGAGGAAACAACAAGTCAATCCCGCATCCCAGAAAACTCCATTATGGGAGGGCCTCGAACCACCAAGGTCCTAGCCTCAGATGATGCTGATTCAGGAAGAAAGGAGGCATGGGTCCCGGTTGGTGATCAGCAATCACCAGGGAATGATTTTATCGCTAGGTTCTGAAAGGAAATAGATGAACGAATCAAAGGGCTGAAGGCCCAAACACCCGAAGACATGGTGGGAGAATTCACTACATAAATAGTGAAAACTCCCTTTATGGATGAGATAGAATAGGTTGTAAGACCTAAGAAGTTTACAATGCCGAAGTTCATCAAGTTCAATAGGACTGGAGACCCTCTCTAGCACCTCAATCGTTACACTCAGGAAATGATGCTAGAGGCACATAACAATCTATTCATGTTAGACTGGATGGGAATATCTTACACATGAATGGATTGTTGTGTGCCTTTAGCATCATTCCCTATGGATTATTGTGTGCCTCTGGCATCATTTCCTATGCATTATTTCCTAGAATGGTTTTAAAATCGCCCGTGCAAGTCAATCTTGAACTTCGAGACACTATGCATCACATTTCTAGCCTAGTTTTGTGGGAACAAGAAATAGAAAAAGACCATTGCCAGTCTCTTCATGATTCGGCAGACGAAGGGAGAAGGCTTACAAACCTTTCTCACTTAGTTCAACTTGGAATCTTTGGGTATTTTGGATTGCAACCAGAACACGGCCATAGAAGCATTCAAGATTGCTATGGAGCAAGGTTCACATTTTCATTCCTCTCTGGTAAAAAAGACTCCGGCTAACATGTCAGAGTTAAATTTAAGAGCTCAAAACTACATTAGGCTCGAAAAAAATGATGTAACCAGGCAGTAAAGAGGAACTCTAGTCATGGTTGAAAGCCGATTGAAGGAACACCCGAGCACCTCAAGGACCCAATGGGAACCCCTGAGTATCGAGGGAATAGCCCTTGAGAAAAAATCTCGAACAACTGAAAGGATCACACCTCTCAAGGTGACACTTGCAAGATTGTATCGGGATGAGACTAAGAGTAGAAACATTTTTCAGATCCCTCCATCGATCAGACAACCAATGGAATAGAGGGACCAAAGTAAGCACTGTGCATACCATAGTGATTTCAGCCACCTAACTAATAATTGCAGGAGTCCGAGAAGGTAAGTGGAGGCACTAGTAGGCAAAGGCGAAATGGCCGACTACTTGGTTAACCCGGGACGATAAAGGCAACCTGAGCGAGCCCAGCTAACTTTGAAAGCTGCGACAAATAACCATCCTGTTCAGGTAATCAATACAATCCATGGCCATCCGAAAAAGGATGAACAACCAAAGAATTCTTACAGGATTTAACTCAAGCAAGCCTAGTTACGAAGGGTCAGTGAAATCAACGCAGTCAAGTGTAAGCTGAGTCCTACGCAGATTTCCTTCCATAAGGGGGATCCTAGAAGGATATAACATCCACATGAAGACCCACTAGTGATCAGTCTGCTAGTAGCCAATTGCCTAGTCAGGCGTGTACTGATTGATCCTGGCAGCATTGCCAACATCATAACAAAGTGGACATTCGACCAACTAAAGTTGGCCACGGATCAGACCCGCCCCATCAAAAACCCTTTAGTAGGGTTCGATGGAAGAAGAGTAGAGCCCCTAGGCGTAATCATGCTATCAGTCACTACAGCCTAAAGATCTTTGAAAGAGAACTTTGTGATTATAGATATCCACCCGACCTATAACCTATTAATGGGTCGAGGGTGGATCCACCATATGGAAGGAGTCCCATCAACTCTACATCAAGTCATGAGGTGCGTTAGCATAAATGGTTGAGAAGTCATCGATATTTGGGGGGATCAGGTGGCGGTAAAGGAGTGCTACCACACTACGATTTGTCCAACTGATAAAGGAAAACAATTGCTGAAATAGCAATTACCAGGCTCTTCCTATGCTGAAGAGAGTAAGGAGTTAGAAGAAGAACGTCCAACCGAAGAACCCCGAGAGGCTATGCAGATAGTCACAGGGGATGAGCACAAGCTAGCCTATATGGGAGCACTCCAATCAGGCCAGGAGAAGGAAGAGCTGATAAAAATCTTAAGGCAGAACACTGACATCTTCGCTCAGAATCACTGGAATATGCCAGGAATTGACCCACATGTAGCATGTCACAGCTTGAATGTGGACCCGAGCCACCACCCAGTGAAACAAAAGCAGAGGAGATTCGCCCCTGAAAGAAACAAAATCATTGCTGAAGAGGTCGATCGACTTTTAGAAGCAAGATTCATAAGAGAAGTCCAGTACCCTCAATGGTTGTCAAACATAGTTGTGGTCCAAAAGAAAAATGGCAAGTGGAGAGTATGCATTGACTTCACCAATCTGAAGAAGGCCTACTCAAAAGATAGCTTCCCACTACCTAAAATCAATTA
Organism: Cornus florida; assembly: GCF_030987335.1. Classification (NCBI taxonomy): domain Eukaryota; kingdom Viridiplantae; phylum Streptophyta; class Magnoliopsida; order Cornales; family Cornaceae; genus Cornus; species Cornus florida. The sequence goes on along the minus strand of NW_026775574.1, from coordinate 48,933,779 downwards.
GATGGTGGACGTTACGACCGGGTATAAGAAACTAACTTTTCTTAATGCTTATTCAGGTTACAACTAGATCCCGATGGACCATTCGGATCAGGAGAAGACTTCATCCATTACCGAAGGCAGGACCTAGTATTATAAAGTAATGCTCTTCAGATTGAAGAATACAGGGGCAACTTACCAACGGCTAATCAATAAAGTGTTCGAAAAGTAGATCGGCCGAACAGTTGAAGCTTACATAGACAACATGGTTGTAAAAAGCCAAGATAAGAAAGATCATGTACAACATCTACAAGAAGTATTTGACATTCTTAGGGAGAATAAAATGATGTTAAATCTAGCAAAGTGTTTATTCGGGGTATCCTCAGGTCAGTTCATCGGCCATTTGGTGAATAAGAGAAGGATAGAGGTAAGCCCCGCCTAACTGATAAAACTGCTATAGAAAAAAAAAACCCCAAACCGTGAAGGAAGTCTAAATCCTCACCGGGAGAATAGTGGCTTTTAGCCATTTTATAGCTAGGTTGTTAGACAAATATAAGCCCTTCTTCGATGCAATCAAGGCAAAAAAGGGAGACATTTAAGGGAAAAAGCAGCGAAAAGCTCTCAAAAAACTCAAGGAGTACATGACGAACTGTGATGGCCCAAGTTTTTCAACTCGGTGCATCAGTGATGAACCGAAAGTTGACCCGATAAAGGATCCAAAATGTGGAAGCAAAACCAAAAATAAGACCTGTAGAGATATCAATCATCCCTAAGACACCCAAATGACTTTCCATGAAGTCATGAAACTCAAAGAAATAACCAGAAGCGGAACTAGAATGAAAAGGTCAAATGATACCCTATGACACTAATGACAACCAAAGGAATGTGATCTAGTTCAAACTAGACTACGTACACCATTATATGGCTTAAACGAGATCGATAAGGTTATATTGGAACAAACAAATAAAGCCAACCAGCTGAAACAACTGACCACGCAAAACCCACACAACAGCTCCATTTCGGTCCACCGAAATGGAGCTTCGGTCTGCCGAAATGGACTAGGAAGAGAAGAGAAATGAGCCTTCATTTCGGTCGACCGAAATGACAAACCGGTCGACCGGTTTGTGGCTCGAAGTGAAAAATGGCTACTGGAATTGGACTTTTACTGTTTAATTGAAATTCAAAGGCCATCGGTCAACCGAAACAAGCCACCGGTCGACCAAAACAGGTAGAAATGCAAAGAATGAACCTGTTATGCACCAATACTGAAAAGAAATTCCTAAGTCTCAAATAGATCCCCCATTGCATGATCAAAATAAATTGTATGCAAGTGTGTGATGATGTGAACATACACGCAAGTGTAAAATAACATTTTAAACATGCTAAAATGGCTTATGACCTTATTACAATTCATTTACAACATTTGACATGTCAAACCTCTAAGTTAGAAAAATTACATTTCATAGGCAAAACTTAAACATGCTAACACTTGCATGTGAACAAGAATGCGTCTAAAGAAACTTCAATTCTGCAAATCACCAATGCAAGTGCAAATCTCCAATCTTTCATCCTGTACCTGAATGATGCCCCAGTAACTTTGGGGTGAGCAACATAGAGCTACTCGTAGGAATTGAGCATGCATCGACCTATATTTTACAATTTTATCACCTTAAGGTGAAACATGCTAAAGGACTTATACCACCTTACATCTATGTCAAGGGTGAGACTCAGGAAGCATCCTAAGCTACCCTAGATCATTTCTAGCATAAATCACATCACCTATGCAATTCAAACCACATAGAAGCATGATATACAAGCAACAAGATATAGATTCTCAAGGTTATCAACTTGAAATCTAAGATGCAAGAACAACCAAAGTGGGTCATGCCACCTAACATCTATGTTCCAAATGAATCTATAGGATCATTCCTAAGTCACATTTGAGCAATAAAGCATGAATCATAATATTTATGCAATTTAACTAACATAGAAGCATGCTATACAAAGCAACAAGATATAGATTCTCAAAATTATCAACTTGAAATCTAATTTACAAAAACGACAAAGTGGGTCGTGCAACCTAACGTCTATGTTCCAAATGAATCTATAAGATCATTCCCAAGCTACATTTGAACAACAAGACGCAAATAACAATATCTATGCAATTTAACCAATATAGATGTATGCTATACAAAGCAACTAGATATAGATTCTCAAAGTTATCAACTTGAAATCTAAAATACGGAATCAACTAAATATAGCAATTTAGTATAATTAGAATTTCTAATACCACACATCAAGACATAGATTCTCTAGGTTATCAACTAGAAATCTAAAAGTGCAAAATCAAATAGTGGAATACTTGGACATCTAAGCTCAGAATTCGGTCGAGACCTCAACGGTTATTACGAGCACTAACCTGCTGGTAATACCCCTAGTGCGCACTATCTTGACGGGGAGAACTCATACTTCCCGCACTAGAGCCAAACTCTAGCTATGTTATAGTAACCATGTCCCAAGTGACTCCAAAATAAATAAGTTAACAACTTATATACGAAATATATATATACAGCACGAAACTATATTTCATGCACAAGTAGGTTGAAACCACACAATACATGCTCTAAATCCACAACTAATATAGGATGACAATGTCGAATCTTCAGAGCGCGATTTGTTACGCACTATAATAACATTACATGTCGAATCTTCAGTGTGCGATTCTTTACACGCTATAACAATATAATTCAATATTGAATCATAATCGTATAAATCCATTACATGTCTAAAATCATGCTTCAAACATAATATCAATGTTAAACACATGATTTAATCAATAATGCAATAGAAACGAAAATTAATTATATAACCTAATTAATTTCTCTAAGTTTCATATCTCAATCAAATGAACCCTAATTAACACATGTTAAACAACATAACTTATTCATTACATGAATCAAATTAAAAACTTACTTAGGTCATTAGATCAATAGGATGAAATTTAATTAAAACATGATAATTAAATCCCCAAATTCTAAAACAACATCAAATGGTCCCAAATTAGTATATACTAGTATACAAGTCCTAGTCATCACAAATATTAAGTTAAAAACTTAATTAAGCCAACGGAACCTTTAAATAGATTTTAATTAATCATTTTAATTAAAAACTCTAGATTTTCATACTTAAACAAATGCTCTCAAATTAAAGTATGTTAAGCAACATGGCAAGGCTTAATTTAAAAGCATGCTACAAGTTAATTTCATGCAAGGTACGTCCATGATAATTAAACTTTCACAAAATATAATTATTAAATAAAAGTGCAATTCTTATTCAAATAATTTCAATTTAATATATGTTAACAAACATATCAAATCTAAACTTTCTAGCATGCCACAATTTAATTCCAAGTTATACATAATCATGAGAATTAAATCCTAACCATATAAATTAATTAAATTAAATTCTAGGACTTGAAAAAAAGCATGCATACAAGTTGTATAATCATGGAAAACACTCCATACAACACATATAAAATCCTAAAATATCCCCTACCTCAATTTGAGATGAAAATCTCAAAAGCCCATCGAAAAAAAAGGGCTCCGAATCCGACGATACCGAAGGGTTTTGTCGGGGACAACACGATCTACATGAACCCCCAAGAAGCCCCATCAAAATCACAACTTGACTTCAAACCCAAACTCAAAAAATGGTGAGCAATGAGTTCTAATAAGGGTAAAAGCTAGAGCATGACGAGGGGAACAACAAACGTTAAGGCCGAAGACTTTTCACTTAGGAAATCAAGTGGAGGAGAAGAAGAAAAGGTGGAAGCCTAAGGAGCTCCCATGGCTGCCAGCCAAGAGGGGGAGGAAGATGATCAAAATCTGACTTTTCTTCTTTAAGTCCCCTATTTATAGAAAATCTCAAAAAGTAGCCCGAAATGGCCCCGCCAGGTCTGGAAAAGTGGAATTTGAGCAGATGCACTCAAACGGAAAAACTCTATGAACAAAAAAGATTCAAAATGAGAAAATATGAACAACAGAAGAAATGGCGTCAAAAACTGAGTACCGACCAGAAAGTTATGCCCTAAACAAGTTCGGCGACAACTGAGGCCAGAAACCTGAAACTGGAAAACAATGACCAGGAGGAAATTCTAAGAGTGCATGACTCAACGAAATGTAAAAATGAATCCCGTACGAGGATCCAGGCTCCAGACGAGGTATTTTTCCAATAACTTTCGTTAATTGCACAATAACCCCTCCAAAAAGTGAAAACTGCACTAATGCCCCGGAAAGAAAATATCTTCCAAAAATATTTTTTTAAAAACCCTTGAAATAAAATATCTTCAAAAGATATTTACGAAAAACACCCAAGAAAAGAAAATAATTGTAAAGAACTATGCATCTATGCCCCTATGGACACCGGGAGCAACCAGAGTACATTATTACAAAAGTAAAGATATGTATTTCGTGGAAATGAAGATACATGAAGTCAAAAACCAACTCCAAACGCAAGAAGTGTGGTTTTGCAAACAAAGTGACAAACGGGGAAAAGACAAAATAGTGAAAAAGACGAAATAGGAAAAAGGACAAAAAGTGAATAGTGTCGAAAAACGAAAAATGTGGAAATGATTCGGTCCTTAAAGGAAATTGTCAATCCAAAGAAAAGAGTCTTAGAAATCACTCCAGAGTACTCGAGACGACACTAAGCGATGAGGAACTAAACTCAGAAAGGAAAAGATGAACGGAAAAAAAAATATCCGTGAAAATCTGAGAAAAGGGAAAGGACTGAAAATGAAAGGGTCATTACACAAACCCTCCAATTTTATCTGCTACAAAACTAGAAGAACCGTTGTACCTCTATTTGGCAATATCCCAATCAGCGACTAATTTGGCCCTAGTAAGAGAAGTGGGTAAGAAGCAACACCCAATTTTCTATTCCAACAATACCATGATTGATGCAGAAAGTAGGAATTCTATGGCAGAAAAAGTCATCCTCGCTTTGTTCCAAGAAAAAAGGAAGCTTCGACATTATTTCGAGGCTCATCGGATAATAGTCCCCATGACACATCCAATCAGAGTAATTCTCTGTAAGCTAGACATGTTAGGCCAGATTACCAAATGGGCAATTGAGTTAAGCTCCTTTAACATTCGGTATGAACTGCGCACTACAAAGAAGGGACAAGTGGTTACAGATTTCCTTTTGGATACTGATCCAGGAGAGGAACAACAAATCATAGAAAGCCCCTTCTAGGATTTGTATGTGGATGGCTGTTCGAGCCAAAATAGAGCTCAGGCAGGATTGGAGATAAGAACCCCGAGGGGACTAAACTCCAATAATTAATCTGTTTAGAATTCCCAGCCATAAACAATGAAGCAGAATATGAAGCATTGTTGGCAGGGCTCAGGCTGGCTAAGGAACTTCAAGTAAAGCATCTCCAAGCTTATAGTGACTTACAGCTTATCACCAGACAAGTGACGCGAGAGTATACCCCCAAAGAAGAACAAATGAATGCGTACAGAGAAGAAGTTGAAAAGCTAGCAAAGTATTTTGACACAGTTGAATTTTGGCAAATCCCAAGGGAAGAAAACCCTATTGCCGACCGCCTGGCCTACGCGGTATATTCAGTGGTGTGGGTCTAGTCGTATTGACCAACCAAAGTTGCAATGAAAGTGTGGCCAAGTTTAAATTTATAAAAAGCCACTACTACCACTAACTACTAATATAGCTAGGGTGAGTAGGGATTGTCCCAAGGGATTGGGGGCTATGTTAATATGGAAACAAAGTCGGATTAGTAGGTCGAGTGATCAAAAGATTGTTTGTTTGGTTAATTAAACTACAATGTAAATGAATTCAATACCAAGCAATTGAAGTAAATAAAAGGGTAGAGAACAAGAGAGAGAGGTCTTAGGATCTAGAGGTCACCACTAAACATCACCATTCTAGACATTTAATGTATAATGAATGAGGGGAAACATGTGTTGCAAGATAATAAGGTGTGATTGATTGAATCAACAAGCATGGATTAACTAATTAAGTATACATTGTCTAAACAATCTATTGAATATCACAATATATCAAACTAAGCCATTATTCCTTCCTTCAAGCTCTTAATCAACACACTAATAAGTTAGAGAATTATACTACTTACATTCATAAGTATGGAACATTAAACAAAGAGCATGGATTGTCCTCCCATCTAAGAAAGTAAAGCAACTACACTACATCTAAGCTAAGGGCATGAAAATTAAACTTATTAAACTAAGGTAGATGCACAATCTATCAAGAAATGAGTATGAACCATCAAACAAACCACAAGAGTATACTATTTAAGCACTATGCCTTGACAATCTTTAGATTCATAGCATCAATACACATCGACATGCATCAATATCACAAAACCAAAAGATAAATACATGAACATCTACTTTAGCATACATAGATATATGGATAGAATGAAATGATCAATTGGAAGTATTAATCAACACAAATCATTGTAAGAATAAGATTCATATATAAATTAAGTGTCAAGACAACATTACAACACAAATCCCCTCAAAATACAAAGCATTAAGGTCTAGAAGGCATGCTTAGGGCTAACTCTAGCCCCAAAAAGATGTTTAGCCACTCATTGATGTAGTCATCCAACCCTCAAGGGCCATTTCCATGGTAGAAATGCTCTTCTTCTTGATGGAAACCTTAGAAGAATGGAAGAACTCCCAAAATAGTGTATGTGTCTCTAAGCTCTAGCTTCCTCTCCAAGATATGTGATTCTAAGTTATGTTCTCTCAAGATATGAAGATATGATGCAAAAATGGCTAAAAATCCTTTTATAGGTAGCTCAAGTGTGACACCCAATGGTCAGGTCTCGTGCACTAGGGTCCCTTCAATGATTGCACCCTGAGCCATCTTTTAATGAGCTGGACTCTATTTTAATTCGGACTTAAGGAGGTTCGATCGATCGAGTTTAGATGAGATCGATCGAACTATGGCCAGATCCATCGAATTTAGGCCAGATTGATCAATCCTTGGCGGCACCTTTTTGGAATAAGACAAATCTAAGATATTTTTGGGATATTTTGGGAAAAAGACAAAAGTGGTGGGTGAGGATAAGATCAAGAAAGTTCGATCGATCTGAAGAAAGTTGGATCAATCGAAGATGAAAATTCTTGGAGGATAAGGATAAGGGGTCTGATCCATCTTGGTGAGGTGAGATCGATCAATGTGAGATCGATCGAAAGTATTCCTGATCGATGGAAGATTGCTGATTTCCACCACTTTGCTCCATTCTTCCATTCAGCTTGAGATTACTTCTTTTATGCTCTAATTTGGCTGAATTGACTTATTTTTAGGGATAAGCACCTGAAAAGGGAAATAACATGAAATTAGTCTAAAATAGGAAAGTAAGATAGATAAAGGTCCTAGAACACTCAAGCTTAAGGGGTTTAAATGCGCATTTTTCAACACTCATTATTCAACAGACGAGTCATTGATCAGAGTCATCCCAATCGATATTTTGGATACACTAAGTATCACAAGAGAGGCACAAGTGCTAGCCATTCCATGCGAGCCAAGCTAGATAGATCATATTCTAGCATATCTTAAAAGAAGGAACTCCCCAATTCCAAAGAAGCAGCTCGACAGCTAAGAGTAAAGGTTGCCAAATACTTAGTCGTGGGGGACAGCTCTTCAAGCAATCGCACTCAGGACCCTACCTCAAATGCTTAACTCTCATGGAATCTAGGGAAGTTTTAAAAACAACTGCATGAAGGAGAATGTGAAAATCACTAGCTTACAAAGCTCTGACTCAAGGTTATTTCTTGCCCTACATGGCAAGAGAAGCCAAAGAGTATTCCAGAAGATGCGATAAGTGTCAAAGGTACGTGATGAGTGCTGAATATTGTATATTCGAGCTCCTGAATATACATATGTTAAGACCTAAAGTAATACTTCTATCCATATTTAGACTAATTTATGTTCGATGTGTGTTTGTAGGTACTTTCTCAGAGAAATGGTTAAAACAGGGACTTTATGATGATATCAAACTTTACAGAGTTGTTGCCGGTAATCGAGAGCAAGTCAAGAGCTTAAATGGTGAAGTTTGGAAGAATGCAGAATTCAAAGCTCGAGCCCAAGTCTTGAGGCTCGAGCCTTATAAGTCAAAGAAGACAAAAATCAACAAGGCATTAAAGCTCAAGCCTTACACCTTTAGGCTTGCACCTGAACAAAGGGTGCTCGAGCCTGACCATAGGGTGCTCGAGCCTTAAACCTTAAGCTCGAGCACAAGGCATCATAATTTGAAGAGTTGATTTCCACGCTTCCAGACCACATGCCTAACCCCAAGGAACGAGCACCATCTATTGAAGCTCTAGCCTTGAGAACCAACTACTCGAGCCTGGTACCTAATGCTCGAGCTCATGAAGCTTGGATCGAGCAATGGTAAAAGATTTCATTCCCAAGAATATTCTAAGTGTTGAAGAAAAAGACACTTCGGAAAATAATTGAAGAAATTTAGCTAAGTGTCAAAGTGAAGATCGAACACCAATTCTTGAAGCTCGAGCATCAATCCAAAAAAGCTCGAGCCTTATTCCTTAGGCTCGAGCCTGAACCTTAAAGCTTGAGCCTTCTATGATATGTCAGATTTAAGTTACGGGAAAGTTCTCTTTTCGAGCCATATCTTATTCCAGATGGGCTAGAAGACCTAAAAGCCCACCAGATCCTTGTTTTCTTCTATAAAAGAAGGCTTAAGCCTTGATAAAAAGGTCTGAAATTCCAAGTCCTTTTTGTTATGTGATTCAGAAGGATGACTGTGGTGGCTTTTAGGGTTTCCACAACCTTAGAAAATGAAGATCCTAAGAAAAAAAGCGTCGTCCGTGATGATGGAGAGAACTCCAACACAGATGATATCCGACATTGTCATGAGTAGCTAATTCCTCTTTTAGGGCACTGATGTAACCCAATCTAGTATTATGGTTTAATTATTCTAATTCTGGGATTATTTTAATATATTACGTTTCCTTGATTATATGACTATGTGTAACGATCCTGTAATTTTTGAGGTTCCAGAGCACCCCTCTGCCTCACTTGGCGGGCTCCCGCAGTGTTCTGGTGGGCGCCCATGAGAATCTACCATGTTTAGCGGGCCCCTGCGGGTCCTTGATGGGCGCCCGCGAACACTATTCTTGCTCCAGACATTTTTTTTCGACGGGCCATATCTCACTCGTTTTAACTCTGAATTGGTCTGTTCTTGAGTCTAAATTGACCACGTCGAAACGAGCTTTCCAATGGTTCCAATTAGAGCCTCATATTCCTCTTGTAGCTCAAGATATTCAAGCTTTAGTGAGGTAGTGTCAGAATTTGGTTCGAACCGGGATAGGGTTTCCCTTCCTTCGACTTCAGGACTTGATATCTTTTCCACCCGGACTCCGAATCAAGTGATTCTTGAGTCTAACTTCATTAATTTTTCATTTTCTTTCAAGTGGTACCAGTTTTAGTTTCAGAAATTTCTCCTAGCTCAAGATATCCTTGTTTTAGCGAGAGGGTGTCGGATTTGGTTTGAACCGGGATAGGGTTCATCTGGAATTTCACTTCCTTTGACCTTGGTACTTCATGTGAAGCTACCAAAGGATGTTTTAGGATGTTTTAGATCTAATTTGACTTGTTAAAAGTCAAATTCCTTCCTGTTGCCCAAGAATGCACTTTAGAGGGGGGTGGGGGGTGAATAGAGTCCTTGTCCAACTAAAGCAAATTTAAAGATTTGAAGAAGAATTCTTAGAATAACTACTTGAGCTGATATGTAATAGTGAGATAACAGAACCAAGTCAGATAAATCAACATATAAATGTAAGCAGTAATGTAAAGATAAGAGATAGAGATATTGCAAACATAGACACAACGATTTTAGCGAGGTTCAGAAGCTCTTACTCCTCGGCTCAAGATCCCTCTTGAGACTTCCCAATCCAATATGGCTCCTCCTTACGGGTGGAGAGCATACCTTGAAAGAAACAATTTCTTCCTGCTGAGAGACTCTTTCTCAAAGTCTTAGGGACCAAACCAGCCCTTACAGAAATTGGACTAAGAGAATTTTTTCTCCTAATCTAACAAGGAAATGAATAACTGTGTTACAACAATCTTTCTCTCACAATTTACAGTTCACTCTTTCTAGAGAATCCAATGATACAAATGAAGCTCACTCTCTCGAAAAGATGTATGTGTGAAAGAAGAATCTGAAGTTTAGCTTTGAGGATTAAAGAGTGGAGGGTGGTGGCCAAACTTTCTTTCTCAGTAAGATGATATGAATTACTTGTTGAAAATGGGGCTCATAGACTTCACATTTGCAGCTTGCTTCTCAAGACATATATAGAGCGCTTTCATAGACCATAACCATTGTAAGCCCTTGACTTAGCCGTTGAAAGTCCTTTTCTTGATTACGACTTGTCATGGCACATTTGGTAGAGAAGCTTCCCATGACAGAGATTCCTTGTTTGACAGAAGTGTTCTGTGCATTGGGCAGATGAGATTTGAAATCATGTGTATGAACCTTTAATAGATAAAATGGCTGTTGACATCAAGACAAGAGCTAGAAGACACACAATATGTCAGTGAACCCATGTGAGTCAAACTGTAAAAGTACAAAGAGAAGCACGGGTTAAAGTAAGGAGGATTTCAAGGTCAGATCTGTTTGACCATAAACTAAGTCGCCTAAGTTAAGAACTGAGTCGGCTCAGTTCAACAGTGAGACGACTTGGTTAGTGATAGAGACGGCTGAGTTGAGTAGTTTTAAGATTCTGAAAGTGATGGAGCCTCGGCCTAATTCAGTCGGCTAAGTTGAGAAGAAAGGCGGCTGAATTAAGAAGAAAGGCAGCTGAGTTGTAATTTGATTATGACTAGTCTCGGCTTAACTAAGGCGGCTAAATTTCAGACTTAGCCTGCTGAGTTAACTTAGTGCATTATCTTGATGCACTTGATACCTTAGAATGTGTATGCGATGAATGAATGATGTAAAACCTTAGAGAGAGCTTTAATTGATCACAGACTCTTTACATTTTGCTTCTAAGCCACTCACCAATCTGTCTATCCCATAGGTAAGCTTTTATGATCTTTGAAGCCAATTGTATCTTGATGGTATGTTCCAGTTGTGATTTTAGCTCCAGTGAATTGGATGCTTCCTTCGTGACCTTATAATGTTCCTTTTGATCTAGAATGAACTTCAATGAAAACATTAGTCCACTGAACATCATTAATGGTTTGTTATCATCAAAAGTACTGAATTGCCCTTAGGAGAAATCCATAGGGTCAAAATCTCCCCCTTTTTGATGATGACAAATCATTGATGTGTTTTTTATAAACATAAGAAGGGTACTCCCCCTGTCAGTAGGCATTAATTTAAAATTTTATAAAACACATGCTTATTATGAATTGTACTCATTCATTATAAAGTTTAGAGATTTTTATCTCCCCCTGTCATTTTGCAGAAATAGGCTTCATTGAAACAAAACACATATATATATCTATAACATGTAGAATTCAGTGCATGATGAATATTGAAGCAAAATAGTAGGCCACAAAACATCAAGGTGTCCTTGAAAAAAATAGCTAGCCTAGACAACAAAATATATTCTAAGTTAGGCTTAAGGTAAGACTTCCTGAAACACATCTCAACCATTTATTTCTCCCCCTTTGGCAACATCAAAAAGGAGGGAGGTCCAAAGCACTACGAATCTCAGCAAAGTTGGCTTGCATCTCGTCATAGCGAAAAGCCAGTGTGTCCACCCGATGGGTAAGTGCATCCATCTTAGTTTCCATGCGACGAGAGATGCCAAGCTACTCCAATAAGATATCCCATGTGGAAGGTGCATCAGATGGGATATCAATGTCAGCGAATGCAGGGTCATCCTCATGGTCAGCTTCACCATCAGTACCGGGAGGCTCTACATCTTCACTGTCTCATCAATTGGTTCTTCTCCCCGCGCAAGGGCGTCTTCCCACCTTTTCTGCCTAAGGTAGAACCAGGTGCCCTGCTCATCCTGTTCAAGCCCCATGAGTTTCATTTAAGAAGGACTGAATTTATCTTTTAGCCCAAGCATTTCAGATTCTTCAAAGTTGAGAGGAAACTTCCATCTTGTGAATAAAAGAGTTAGAGGCATGGCATAATAGAGAGATCCAGATTTTCTATTCTGGCACTTGAGCATGTGATTGAGCATGACATAAGCAAAGTTGAACTGTTTGCCATTTAATACACACCATATCAGAAAGACTTCCATCTTGGTGACACTGTCATGGCTACCGGACTTGGGAAGGAAGTTATAGGTAATGATATTTTGAAGAACCCGAGCCTCAAGGGTGAGTTGATTGGTTTTAATTATGGAGATATTGGTAAGGGATTTGTTGTACCGAATCTGGTGCACAGCTTCGTGTTTATCAAAATCATCTGCAACATACGAAGTGTGAGTGGAATAATGCTGAATTCCTCCTCGAAAAATATCTAGTGCAGCACCAATTTCTTCTTCATCGAATGTATGTGAAGCAAAGCCTAGAAATGTATGAATATTTCTAGTTCTACCAACTCTTTGAAGATGCGAGTAGAAAACCCTTACAATATGCGGATAGTAAGGAATGTCCAATTTCACGAATTGTTCCAGTCCAATATCCTTAAACAGCTTGTAGGTATTAAGGTTAAAGGCATCACAGATCTCTTCTGTAAGACACTTACCCTTGGCAACCTTACGATTGACAAAGCTAGTTTTATATAGAGCCTTGAGGTTGGGCCTTTAAAGAGACGAGTGAAAGGGATGGGTATGCCGCGGCCTTGGGTTTCGACGAGTTGAGGAGGGATTGGGTTGCTAGGGCCTGATTCATCGTTGGGAGTACGCCGAGTTCTCTTAGGGTTTCGGCGAAGAGGTGTGCCGTTAGACATAGTGCGTTAGGGTTTGAGATATGGATGTGATGAAAAATGAGTTGGACGAGTGTGTATGAGATATATATATATAGAAATCAAGAATGGAGGGAAGAAGGTGCAGAGAACTTACCGATTTTGAGTGGAGAGAAGTGAAATTATAACGCCTCTGTTGCATCTCTTTAGATGGCGAGGGGGAGTGAATAGGATGAGAAAGATGAGCCCTAAAAAAAAAAGGCTCTGTCCCGTAAGATTTAGCCAGCTCAGTTAATTTACTGAGTCGGCTCATTTAAAAAACTCAGTCGGCTCAGCTACTAACTGAGGCGGCTTAGTTTGAAGTAAGGTCAACTTAGTTTTCAACTAAGTCGGCTGAATTGAATTGATGCTTTGAGTTATGAGAAACTAGTGTCTTGATTACTGTGGGCTCATTGGTTAATCCAATCTCTCTTCTAAGGGTACAAAACCTATCTTCATGAAGAGGTTTTGTGAAAATGTCTGCTAATTTTCTATCGGTGGGAATGAATTCAAGCTCGATATCGCCTTTAGATACATGATCTCTAAGGAAATGATATCGAATTTCTATGTGTTTGGTTTTTGAATGCTGAATAGGGTTTTTGGAGATGCATATAGCACTGGTGTTGTCACACTTAATGGGAACCTGATCATACATAAGCCCAAAGTCCTCAAGTTGTTGCTTAATGTAGAGGGTTTGAGCACAACAATTTCCTGCAGCTATGTATTCAGCCTTTGCTGTTGATAAGGCTACTAAATTTTGCTTTTTACATGACCAAGAAATAAGAGATTGACCAAGAAGATGACAGGTTCCACTGGTACTTTTCCTATCAATTTTGCATCCGGCAAAATCCGCATCCGAGTAACCAATAAGCTTAAATGAAGTGTGTCTAGGATACCATAAACCAAGATTAATAGTACCACACAGATATTTAAAAATACATTTTACAGTGCTTAAATGAGATTCTTTAGGACAAGATTGAAATCTAGCACATAAGCAAACACAAAATACAATGTCCGGCCTACTTGCTGTTAAGTATAAGAGGCTGCCAATCATTCCTCTATACCTTTTAATATCTACTTCAATGCCTTTTTCATCCTTATCAATCTTTAAGGAAGAACTCATTGGAGTTTTGGCATGTTTGGCATCCTCCAAGCCAAATTTCTTTAGCAAATCCTTAACGTACTTGGATTGGCATATGAAAATGCCATCAAGTGTTTGTTTGATTTGCAACCCTAAGAAAAAGTTAAGTTCTCCCATCATGCTCATTTCAAACTCATTTTGCATGATAGAAGAAAATTCTTCACATAGCAAGCTATTAGTTGAACCAAAGATAATATCATCAACATAAATTTGAACAATTAACAAGTTATTTTTAATGGTTTTGGTGAAAAGAGTATTATCTATTTTACCTCTAATAAAACCATTTTAAAGGAGGAAGTCACGTAGTCTTTCATACCAAGCTCTTGGAGCTTGTTTCAGGCCATAGAGAGCTTTGGATAATTTAAAAACATGATTGGGCCAATCAAAGCTTTCAAAACCCGGTGGTTGTTCAACAAACACTTCTTCGTCAATGAAGCCATTTAAGAATGCACTTTTACATCCATTTTAAATAGCTTGAAGTTTTTGAAGGATGCAAATGCAAGGAGCATTCTAATAGCTTCAAGTTGAGCTACGGGAGCAAAGGTTTCTTCATAATCAATGCCTTCTTCTTGATTGTAACCTTGAGCAACAAGTCGTGCGTTGTTTCTCACTATATTACCCGATTCATCTTTTGTTTCTAAAAATCCATTTAGTGCCAATGATAGTCTTATCTTTAGGTCTAGGCACTAATTCGCAAACTTTGTTTCTTTCAAATTGATTTAGCTCTTCTTGCATGGCAACAATCCAAAACTCATCATTTTCAGCTTCATGAATGTTCTTGGGTTCAAGATGAGAAACAAATGCTACATAATTACAAAGATTTTTAAGTTGTGACCTTGTGCCAACCCCTTTTGATAGATCACCAATTATTTGATTAATGGGATGATTATTGACAAACTTCCATTCCTTATGAGAGTCATCAATAGAGAGATTATCACTTGTATCATCCTTTTTAGGGTCATCAAGTTTGAGATTTTCAATATCAATGTGGTCAACATTTTTATTTATGTCATTCATCTTATTATCATCATCCAATGGGATACTTGGCCGTGGAAAATCAGATTCATCAAACACTACATGAATTGACTCCACCACAACTTGTGTTCTTTTGTTGAACACTCTATAAGCTCGACTTTTGGATGAGTAACCAAGAAAAATGCCTTCATCCGATTTTAGTTCAAACTTTCCTAAATTATCTTTATCGTTAAGCACAAAACATTTACAACCAAAGACTTTAAAATAGGCAATGTTGGGCTTCTTATTATTCTAAAGCTCATAGGGAGTTTTGTTGAGAATTTTTCTAACAATGACCCTATTGATGACAAAGCATGAAGTGTTAACGGCTTCGGCCCAAAGAGATCTAGGAGACAAATGCTCATTAAGCATAGTCCTAGCCATTTCTTGAAGAGACCTATTCTTCCTTTCAACAACACTATTTTGTTGAGGAGTTCTAGGTGCCGAAAGGTTATGATCATATCCATTTTCATCACAAAACCTTTCAACATCTTGATTGTCAAATTCTCTTCCTCTATCACTTCTAATGCATTTGATCTTACATTCCTTTTCATTTTCCACTCTTGTACAAAATCTAGAGAAGATTGAGAAGGTTTCATTTTTGTGTGTAAGAAAAAATCCCCAAGTGAATCTAGAGAAATCATCGACAATGACATAAGTATATCGCTTTCCACCAAGACTAGCAATTCTTTCCGGACCAAATAAGTCCATGTGAATTAACTCAAGTGGTCTAGAGGTTGTTGCATCCTTTTTCCTTTTGAAAGAAGACTTGTTTTGTTTGCCTATTTGGCAAGCACCACAAGTTTTATCTTTAATAAAGTTAGTCTTTGGGAGGCCTTTGACTAACTCAAGCTTAGATAATTTTGAAATAGAGTCTATGCTAGTGTGACCAAGCCTTCTATGCCAAAGCCAATAATTATCACTAGATGATAAAAAGCATTTAACATTTTGATCATGCAATTCACATAAAAGTAAAGTGTATAAGTTTCCATTTCTAAGAGCATTAAAAATTTGAATTCCATCTTTTTCAACAATGCATTTATCCGATTTAAATATCACATTAAAGCCTTTGTCACATAGTTGACTAATGCTAAACAAGTTGTGTTTGAGACCTTTAATAATGAGCACATTATCAATAGATAAGGTTGAAGATATACCTATGGTTCCAATGCTGATTACCTTTCCTTTGGAGTTGTCACCAAATATAACATTTCCCCCGTTGTGAGGTCTTAGAGCTGAAAATTTTGACCGATCACCGGTCATGTGACGAGAGCAACCACTATCGAGGAACCATTTATCCTTGAAGGAAAGAAAAGACTTTATCTCCACCTACAAAATAGATTAATGTGATCTTCCTTTGGTACCCAAATGTTCTTGGGTCAATATGAGTTAGTTTGACAAACATAAGATCCTTTTGGAACCCAAATATGTTTGGTTCTAAAAGGCTTCCACTTCTCTTTCAGATATCTATCATTTTTATGATGATAGTGAGGTGATGTTTGAGTGCTACACTTGACAAAATGCTCAAACAAGGGCTTTCTTCTTTTTAGTAGACAAGCATCCTTGGAGTGAGGGTTGTATCCTAAGCCATTTTTGAAGACTGCACTTTGTTGACTTCCAAGCATCTTTTTCAAATTTTCTTTGCCTTGAGTGAATTTAGTAATGATGTTCAATTGGTCTTCAATAATTAAGTTTAGTGCATCATTTTCAGAAATGAGTTTACTAGTGTTCTTAAGAGAGATAGATTCAATTTCCTTCTTGAGAGAATTATTTTCTTTTCTCGCTTTTTTAAGATTGTTTGAAAGAATAAAGTTTTCTCTTTTGAAAGAAGCACACTTCAAAACCATTTTTCCTAGTTCTTTGTGGAGTTCTTGAAAAGCATCTTATAACCCATTATATTCATCAAGTAAGTCATTAAAGGAAATGTCTTGATTAAAAAAAGAATTGGTGGAGGAGCTTACCTCATCGTCATTTGCCATAAGACAAAGATTAGCTAGGTTGTTTGTGCCAAGGTCATCATCACTTCTGGAAGTGAGCGAATCATCATCTTCCCACGAGGCTTTCATAGATTTTTTCTTAGATTTTTCTTCCTTCTCCATTTTACAGAGAAAACAGTCAGCTTTGAAGTGCCCTTGTTTACCACAATGGAAGCATGTGGATTGATCTTTTTGAGATGAGTCACGTGATGATGATGACAAATTCTTTCTGAGATTGCCTCTATTATTGTATTTCTTCCTTTGAAGATATCTTTTATAAGATAAAGTGGCAAAGGTAATTTCTTCATCATCTTCAATGGCATCTTTGGACATCTCTTCATTTGTTGAGGCTTGGAGAGCAGTAGTTTTGGACTGAATGGCTTCCTTTGCGGATTGGTCTTTCATGGTGATTTCATATGAAAGGAGAGACCCAAGAAGCTCATCTAGAGGAAGCTTCTTAATGTCTTTGGCTTCTTGAATAGCGGTAACCTTCGAGTTCCATCCTTTTGGAAGTGCCCATAAGATTTTTCTAACATGATCGAAAGAAGGATATACCTTATCAAGACTCTTTAAGGGGTTAATAATGTTAGTAAAACGAGAAAACATTTCACTAATTGATTCATGTTCATTCATGCTAAAAAGTTCATATTGATGCACAAGTCTATGAATTTTGGTATTCTTGACTTGACTAGTTCCTTCATAGGTGACAATGAGTTTGTCCCAAATTTCTTTGGCCGTGTCACAATCATAGATTTTGTTATACTTATCTTTACTTAATACGTAATAGAGACTATTTTGGCCTTAGAGTTGCATTGAACTAGTCTACGGTTGTTTGCATCCCATTACGATTTTGGTTTGGGAACTTTATTTCCTTCTACAGTTTTAGTAGGAACATTATTTCCAAATTCAATAACATCCCATACTTCAATATCAACATTTTTAAGAAATACTCTCATTCTATTTTTCCAATAATTGAAGTCATTACCATCGAACAAGGGAGGTCGATTGTTGGACTGACCTTCTAATGATGACAGTGATATAATGTTGGACATAATCGTATTCTAAGACAATTAAGTCGAATTGAAAGAATTTAGGCTCTGATACCACTTGTTGCCCAAGAATGGACTCTAGAGGGGGGGGGGGGGGGGGAGGGGGGTGAATAGAGTCCTTGTCCAAATAAAGCAAATTTAAAGATTTGAAGAAGAATTCTTAGAATAACTACTTGAGCTGATATGCAATAGTGAGATAACAGAACCAAGTCAGATAAATCAGCATATAAATGTAAGCAGTAATGTAAAGATGAGAGATAGAGATATTGTAAATATAGACACAACGATTTTAGCGAGGTTCGGAAGCTCCTGCTCATCCGCTCAAGATCCCTCTTGAGACTTCCCAATCCAATATGGCTCCTCCTTATGGGTGGAGAGCATACCTTGAAAGAAACAGTTTCTTCCTGCTAAGAGACTCTCTCTCAAAGTCTTAGGGGCCAAACCAGCCCTTACAAAAATTGGACTAAAAGAATTTCTTCTCCTAATCTAACAAGGAAATGAATAATTGTGTTACAACAATCTTTCTCTCACAATTTACAGTTCACTCTTTCTAGAGAATCCAATGATACAAATGAAGCTCACTCTCTCGAAAAGATGTATGTGTGAAAGAAGAATCTGAAGTTTCGCTTTGAGGATTAAAGAGTGGAGGGTAGCCAAACTTTCATTCTCAGTAAGATGGTATGAATCACTTGTTGAAAATGGGGCTCATAGACTTCACATTTGCAGCTTGCTTCTCATGACATATATAGAGCTCTTTCATAGACCATAACCGTTGTAAGCCCTTGACTTAGCCGTTGAAAGTCCTTTTCTTGATTACGACTTGTCATGGCACATTTGGTAGAGAAGTTTCCCATGACAGAGATTCCTTGTTTGACAGAAGTGTTCAGTGCATAGGGCAGATGAGATTTGAAATCATGGGTATGAACCTTTAATAGATAAAATGGCTGTTGACATCAAGACAAGAGCTAGAAGACACACAATATGTCCGTGAACCCATGTGAGTCAAACTGTAAAAGCACAAAGAGAAGCACGGGTTAAAGTAAGGAGGATTTCAAGGTCAGATCTGTTTGACCATAAACTAAGTCGCCTAAGTTGAGAACTGAGTCGGCTCAGTTCAACAGTGAGACGGCTTGGTTAGTGATAGAGACGGCTGAGTTGAGAAGTTTCAAGATTCTGAAAGTGATGGAGCCTCGGCCTAATTCAGTCAGCTGAGTTAAGAAGAAAGGCGGCTGAATTAAGAAGAAAGGCGGCTGAGTTGAGAAGAAAGGCGGCTGAGTTGTAATTTGATTATGACGAGTCTCGGCTTAACTGAGGCGGCTGAATTTCAGACATAGCCTGCTGAGTTGACTTAGCGCATTATCTTGATGCACTTGATAACTTAGAATGTGTATGCGATGAATGAATGATGTAAAACCTTAGAGAGAGCTTCAATTGATCACAGACTCTTTACATTTTGCTTCTAAGCCACTCACCAATCTGTCTACCCCATAGGTAAGCTTTTATGATCTTTGAAGCCAGTTGTATCTTGATAGTATGTTCTAGTTGTGATTTTAGCTCCAGTGAATTCGATACTTCCTTCGTGACCTTATAATGTTCCTTTTGATCTGGAATGAACTTCAATGAAAACATTAGTCCTTTGAACATCATTAATGGTTTGTTGTCATCAAAAGTACCGAATTGCCCTTAGGAGAAATCCATAGGGTCAACACTTCCTCTTGGGGTAAGATGACCATTTTACCCCTGGCTTTTCTCTTGTAGGGTTTTGATGCCCTTCTCATCATTTTGTTTCCATTGAGTCTCGAAACTCTTTGAGAGTCTATTCTTGTGCCCTAGGGATGACATACATCTCTAAGGGCTTGTCTTTGTCTTGCTTTTGCATTTTATTCATTTGAATTCCGTGACTTCATAGGGAGTCATCGTGGTGCCTAGGGATGGCGTACATCTCTTGAGGCCATTTTGCTTCTTTTGCTTACTCATCTTGGATCCGGTTCGGGTCATCACAGGACACACTGGGTTGAAAAATCCAGGGTCGTTACACTATGGGTAATTGAGACAACTCAATTGGTTTTCATGCTTTAATAGATTATAGACTATTATTACCTTGTCTTAGATATAATTGTTTATTTTTTATTCTCAACCTATCTTATTGGACAACATTTGGCGGAGCCTTGCCGGACATGAGAATTGAGGTCATATAATGGTGTTCCAAAGTTTTTTTTTATTTTATAAAAGAATGTTTTCATAGTCTATGCTTAGGAAAGGTGGATTGTTTGCAAAGTAGTTAAAGTAGTTAGAGTAGGTAGGCAGATAGTCCACGCTAACCGCAGATAGGTTATAGTTAACTGAATTTTGTAAAACATCTTTCTTTAAAAACCCGAATTGAATGAATGTTATTGAGTTCAATTCATTTGAAATAAATAATTGTTAAATCCCTAGAGTTGGTACAATTAACCATAGTATAATGATTGTGGTGAAGTTAAAGCCTAAAGATTTCTCTCTCTGATCATTTAATTTACTTTTGTTTAATATTTCGTTTCAATTTTAGTTTGTTTTTAATCGTGACAACCAACAAAATTTCCAACCAGTTATCTGTAAACCATTAAGACTAAAGTAAAAACTAAATACTAATCTCATCTCCTTATGGGTTCGACATCCTCTTTACATAGAGCTATCCTACATGGAATCGTTCTATTGGAAGTGGTAAAATTAGACACATCAATTTTTGGTGCCGTTGCCGGGGAGATTAGTTTTAGTTTAGTTTTTAATTAGGTTATTTTAGTTTACCAGTCTTCGGCCTTTCTGATATCTCATCTTAATTCTTTTTCTTTTCAGGTACAAGAAAGTAGCAGTGAGGACAAAGACGCTTAAGGGATAAAAAGCTTCAGTTTATTAAACCTTTTGTGAGTTTTTACTGTTTTCTTTTTACTTGGAAAATTTTATTTTCGTCACTTTTAAGATTAGTGGAATAAATGCATGTTAACTCGTCAAACTTGGTCAAAACCTTTAGTGCATGATCCTAAAATAGAGAGAACTTTGAGTCAATTAAGAAAACTTAAAAAACATTTGAATAATATAGATAGTTCGTCTAATAACATGGCTGAACATCGTGATGCACTGGGTAATGGCAATGGTAATGGTAATGGTAATGGAGGATGGGTTCCACCTATCCCTCCATAACCATAATTGAGGGACCATTTTATTCCTACCACATACACTTCTTCTTCGTGCTTTGTATTTTCAGATGCTGATGTAACCCATTTTGAGATCAAGCCTGCTATGATCCAAATGCTTCCAACCTTCCATGGGTATGCAACAGAGGATCCTTATACGCACTTGGATGTATTTTTGGAATTGTGTTCAACTACCAAGTTGACTGCTCTTACCAATGATTCATTCATGATGCGACTTTTCCAATTCTCTCTTAAGGACAAAGCAAGAACTTGGTTGCATTCCCTTCCTCCAAATTCCATATCTACATGGGAGATGTTGCAATAAGAGTTATTGAAAATGTACTACCTAATAGGTAAAACTTGTCAAATAAGAAGAGAAATCATGGCGTTTTCCCAAATCCTGTGAGAACCGTTCCATGATGCTCGGGACAGATATAATGATCTTCTAAGAAAGTGTCCACACCATGATATTGCACAATGGCACTTAATACAGAAACATGGTTGGTGCTTTTAGTAATGGAGTTTTTCTGCGTAAGAGTCCAGCTGACGCTTGGGAACTGTTTGAGGCCCTAAGTGAAAATTTAACGCAACATGCGTCTTCCTCTAGGTCTAGGTCTTCACCTGGATTGCATAAAGTTGAAAAAGTCTTTGAGGTAGACAAATCTAGTGAATTAGCTGCTCAAATAGAAGCCTTGAACCGTAGGTTCGATCAAATTCTATCATCTGGCTTTGCTCCTGTTGCTAGTCCACAAACTACCTTGCCAAAGGAAGTTTGTTCAATCTGTGTTAATCCTTTCCATTTTGCTAACACTTGCCCTATGATGGGACAATCATCTAAGATCCCATATGAGCAAGTGAATGATGCATTCTCTAGACCAGTATACAATCCATATTCTTCTACATATAATCCTTGTTAGCAAAATCATCCTAATCTATCATGGCGTAACCAAATTCAAGGAACCATTGCTCCCCAATCTCAGGGATAGTATCAAAATTCATCCAATCCTATGCCACAAAATAATTCTTTCAACCAATCTAGTATTTATCGTCCACCTCAGTTTAGGAATCAATCCACTCAAGCTCCTAATCTTCCACCTTCTCCTAGAAATTCTACTTTTGAGGATTAAATACTCAATGCTCTTGTTGATCTTAACGCCAATACCCAATTTTTTAATTCGCATTCTCAAGCCATAACAAAGCTAAAGGCACAAGTTGGGCAAATAACGAGTACTCTATCTCGAAGAGAGGATGGAAAGCTTCCTAGTCAGTCAATAGCCAACCCGAAATGGCAGACTTACATGATTGATGAAACCAATTCCTTAGGTATTCATCATGAGCAAGTTCAGGCTATCACTATATTGAGGAGTGGTAAAGTGGTTGACAATTAAGTTAAAAAAGGACAGGAAGAAAAAGAGAGGCTTAGGATTCCCATTGTTCCTATTATCCATAATCTACATCCCAAGGATTTTTCCTCGAGTTCTATTCCACAATCCACTACAGGAGTTGAGGGTGGAGTCACTTCTTCATTTACTCCTTATCCTGAGATAGCTTATGAGCTAAGAGCTCCTTATCCTGAATGTCTCAAGGAACCCTCCCACTTTGGTAAACAAGGGGAGAAAATTCAAGATATAATGGAGGACTTTAAACAGGTCAAAATCAATCTTCCTCTGCTTAATGCTATAAAGCAAATTCCTGCCTACTCCAAATTTTTAAAGGACTTGTGCACTCTTAAGAGAAAATCTAAAAGCCAAGTTCCTAAGAAAATTTGTCTCACCGAGCAAGTCAGTGCTATTCTTAAGTATAACACTCCTCTTCAGGTTAAAGATCCTGGTGCTCCTATAATTTCTTACATTATTGGAAACAATGTGATAGAGTGAACACTTCTTGATCTTGGAATAAGTGTTAATCTTATTCTTTACTTAGTATATGAGAAGTTAGGTTTAGGTGAGTTAAAACCTACGTTGATTATTCTACAGCTTGCTGACCGTTCTGTTAGACAACCATGAGGTATTGTTGAAGATGTACTCATAAAAGTGGACAAGTTCTTCTTTCCGGTCGATTTCTTAGTACTTGATATAGAACCGGTCCACAATTCCAAAATGTATATTCCAGTTATTCTTGGGCATCCTTTTCTAGCCACAGTGAATGCTTGCATTAACTGTAGGACTAGAGCCATGGATTTATCTTTTGGAAATATGAAAGTCAAGTTAAACATCTTTAATGTTATTCATCATCCCCACGATGATAGTGAATGCTTCTTCCTTGATGTTATTGATGAGTTGGTTGAGGAATCACTCCCAACTATTTTATCTAAGGATCCTTTAGAAGCTTGTCTAAATCACTTCAATTATGAAGATTTAGATATCAAAGCTTCGATAGCTGAAGTGAATTCTTTGCTCAACTTCACTCCTATCACAGATTTTCCTTCATGGAAATCTAGATTAGAGCCTCTTCCACTACTTTATATTATTCCACCTATTCCTTCCTTAGAGTCTCCACCTAAGCTTGAGCTTAAGCCACTTCTGGACAAGCTCAAGTATACTTTATTGGGTTTAAATGACACCCTCCCGGTGATCATCGCTTCTAATCTTATAAGTTCCCAAGAAAGTAGTCTCTCAAAAGTTCTTGAGCAAAATAAAGAGGCTATTGGGTGGAGTGTGACTAATTTAAAAGAAATTAGTCCCATAATTTGCATGCATCAGATTCATTTGGAGGAGGATTTCCGAACATCTCAGGAGCTCCAACGAAGATTGAATCCTAATATGAAGGAAGTGGTTTTGAAGGAAGTTGTGAAGTTGCTAGATATGGGAATAATCTATCCTAACTCAGATAGCAAGTAGGTGAGTCCTACTCAGGTAGTACCTAAAAAGACAGGTATTACAGTGGTTGAGAATTCCGATGGAGAATTAGTTCCACAACGCACCACCACTGGATGGCGTGTGTGTTTGATTATCGAAAACTGAACTCTGCTGCTAGAAAAGATCATTTTCCACTTCCATTCATTGATCAGATTCTAGAGCAATTGGCTCGCCAGAGCTATTATTGCTTTTTAGATGGATATTCTGGCTATAATCAAGTGGCCATTGATCCTAAGGATCAAGAGAAAACTACTTTCACTTGTCCATTCGGTATATTTGCATATAGACGGATGTCTTTCAGATTGTGTAATGCGCCAGCAACATTCCAGAGGTCTATGATGTCTATCATTTCGGACATGGTTGAAAAGTTTCTCGAAGTCTTTATGGATAACTTCTCTATTTTTGGATCCACATTCGAGAACTGTCTCTAAAATTTGTCCCTAGTGCTTACGCGTTGTAGGGAAACCAATCTTATTCTTAGTTGGGAGAAGAGCCATTTTATAGTTCAAAAAGGGATCATTTTAGGACATATTATTTTAGAGAGAGGTATTGAAGTTGATAGAGCTAAAGTAGATTTGATTTCTAAATTGCCTCCTCTACCTCTGTAAGGGGAGTGCGATCATTTCTTAGGCACGCTGGATTTTATCGACGCATCATTAATGATTTCAGCAAAATTTCTTGGCCTTTGTGTAATCTATTTAGAAAAGACGTTCCTTTTGTCTTTGATGAGTCATGCCTAGAAGCTTTCCACAAGCTTCGCTCTCTTCTTTCTTCAGCTTCTATCATGAATCCTCTTAATTGGGCTCTTCCATTTGAGATTATGTGTGACATATCTGATTATGCTATAGGTGCTGTCTTAGGACAACGAGTAGATAAGCTTCCTTATGTTATCTATTATGCGAATAAAACTCTTTCAGAGGCATAATTGAATTATACAACTACTGAAAAAGAGTTACTTGCAGTTGTCTTTGCTTTAGACAAATTCAGATCATATTTTTTGGGTTCTAAAGTCATAGTCTACTCTAATCATTCTGCTTTGAAACATTTTCTTTCCAAAAAGGAAACCAAACCCTGTTTGATTCGATGGATCCTCTTGCTTCAAGAGTTTGATTACGAAATCCGGGATAAGAAAGGGTCAGAGAATGTAGTAGCTAACCATCTTTCTAGAATTCTAATTATGAATACCTCAACTTCACTTCCAGTTTGTGATTCCTTTTCGAATGAACAACTATTTGGGGTTTTTTATTCGGATTTGCCTTGGTTTGCTGATATTGTGAATTACCTCACAATAGGCAGAATTCCTTTCTCTTGGTCAAAGCAGGAAAAAGATCAATTCTTCTCTCAGATAAAGATGTACTATTGGGAAGATCCTCAACTCTTCAAATATTGTGCTGATCAAATCATTCATAAATGTGTTCCTGAAAGTGAATTTCATAGTATTTTGACCTTTTGTCACATTTTATCTTGTGGAGGTCATTTCAGTGCAAAGAAAACTACAGCTAAAATTCTTCAATGCGGTTTCTTTTGGCCATCACTCTTTCGAGATGCGTATTTGTTCTATAGGTCATGCCTTAGATGTCAGCAGTTAGGATCAATTTCTAGAAGAAATATGATGCCCGTAACTCCAATCTTAATTATTGAGGTTTTTGATGTTTAGGGTATTGATTTCATGGGTCCTTTTATTCAGCCAAATCATAATGAGTATATTCTTGTGGCAGTTGATTATGTCAGCAGTTGATTATTAGTGATGGAGGTGCTCACTTCTGTAATAGGTATTTTCGTACTTTGGTACAAAGATACTCCCTCACTCATAAAGTTGTTTCTCCCTATCATCCTCAAATAAATGGACAAGTTGAATTATCAAATTGTGAAATTAAGAGAATTATTGAGAAAATGGTTAAGCCAGATCATAAAGATTAGTCTTTGAGACTGAATGATGCATTGTGGGCTTACCGAACAACTTATAAGACTTCGATTGGCATGTTACCTTACCGTCTCGTTTATGGTAAAGGGTGTCATATTCCTGTAAAATTAGAACACAGAGCTTTCTGGGCAATAAAAAAGCTCAATTTTGATGTGAAGTCTGCTGGATCTACCAGGAAGCTTCAACTGACAAAGCTCGAAGAATTGCGTAATGATGCTTATGAGAGTGCTAAGGTTTATAAATAAAAAACTAAGGCATTTCATGACAAGCATATCTTGCGTAAGACTTTTGAGCCTGGGAAGAAAGTTTAGTTGGTTAACATATGATTGAAACTTTTTCCTAGTAAATTGAAGTCCCGTTGCGAAGGTCCATATATGGTTATTTTTGTTACACCTTATGGTGCAATTGAGATATAAGATTGCAAGACTGGACAATTGTCTAAGGTCAATGGATAGAGACTGAAGCCCTACATAGAGGGTAGTGTGCATAAAGGCACAGTGGAGGCAGTAGAACTTCATGATCCTATTTACCTAGACTAGAAAGGTCAGGTTTTCGTCGAGCTATCGACGTTAAACTTAGCATGTTGTCGAGCTATCGACGTTAAATTTAGCATTTGTATGTTGTACCGTAGTTTTACTTTGATTATTATTTCGTTATTTTAGTTTTTGATGTCTGATAAGCGCCGACTATTATATATTCAAGCGCCCTAAATTGCATTAGTAAAGTCCGTTGTATGTTAATTTATGTAGATTATCTTCATTTCTATGTTTTTATGCATTTTCAGGTTCATTGGCCAAAATGGAACAAGAATAAGGCCTTGTGGAATCTTGAGCAACAAAAGGTGCCAATGCTGAATTCTGGCAGCAGTAGAACCTGGGATTTACTTGCCATTTTGACCTTCCAAACTCGAGAACTGGACTTCCCTCATAACATGAAAGATTTAGAGCTCTGAATCAGCTTTCCAAATATTCAAACGGTTTGTCATTCGGAGCTCGGAGCAGAGAGTTATGGCCTTGTTACCAGAGGCGCGCAGAACTGCCTGGCAGCAATGAAATTCTGCCTTGATCTTCATTTTCGACCAACCATCCTTGAGAATTGGATCTCCACCAAAACATGAAATATTTAGAGCTCTGAATTAGCTTTCTAAATCTTCAAACGGTTCATCATTCGGAGTTCGGAGTGCAAAGTTATGGCTGTTTAACCAAAGTAGGTCTGGGCGGAGCAAGTGAAGCATGGGCATTTTTTCACTAAATTCGAGTGCTCGAGGCCTTGCTTAGAGTGCTCGAATTTTGGGCAGAATGCCCTTCGGAAATGGCTCATTTCAGCCCACTTGCACCTTGGTTTCTTCACTTTGCTTTCCTCTTTAATGAAGTGGTTGGAGATGTTGGTTGGTGACCTTTTGGTGGTAGATAAGGCAAGGAAGGCCACACATATCAATATCCCATATTCTACAAGATTAGAAGAGAGAGAAGAGAGCAAAGGAAGGAGTTCTTGAAGCTTCAAGGAGGAAGCTCGAAAATGGAGGGGAAAGCCTTGCTTCTTCCTTCATCTAGGCTCACTCATGGGTAACTAAACCTCATCTAGGGAGGTGATGAAGCCTCCCCTTTTGCTTATGTTCTAGATTAGGATCTATTTTGGGGATTAAGATGTATCATTTTTGGTCTTTTCATAATCTAGAGCATATTACTTCTTGTAATGAATTCTAATGTTTATAAATGATTGTTGTAAGTGATTTATCTTGTCTTAGATGGTTTCTTGTAGTAATCATAATGCTTGCTTCTTCATGGTGACAATGGAGATAGGATTATGAATAATTTTCAAGGCATGTTGATAGAGAAAATGGATAGTCCATTGCTTAGGAACTTCCTTTGATGGGTTATGCTAGTTTCCTACCTCATGTGCTTTATCATTTGATTACAAACTTGATAGTTCTTGCTTGAGTGAGTATGTTGAAGGCTACACTTTAGTTTAGGTAGCTCAAATGTATTAATTTTTGAGGGATTATTCTTGTTTAATGATTTAATGAACTTCTCTAAGGGTATATGGTAATCTAGTGTTGCTATATATTCCGTGGCCATTTTATACATTGTACTTCCCCAATTTAGCCTTAATCTAGCATGTACTTAGGGTGTAGTGTGGATTCATCTCCCTAGTCTTTTCTACTTGTATCTCACTCCTTTAATTTCCTTGCAATTTATTGTTTTATGCATCTTAATTTCATAGCTTTAGTGACAAACCAAGCAAACACCCTATTCCCCCTTATCATTCTAAAACAATTCTAGACGCTTAGGTTGCCTTAAACTAGCGCAGTCCCAGTGGTTCGACTTACCCGACCAATAGCCCTATTTTACAATGATTCGTGCTATTGCGAAGGTTGATGTTTAATTGACCAACCGATCAATGTCATTATTTTCTTTTCTAGGTTTTAGGTTGATTTTAGGATAAATTTTAGGTTTAAGGTAGTTTAGGTTTAGGGAAAAAATAGAAAAAGAAAATAAAAATTGAAAAATTGAGAAAAATTCAAAAATTTGTCTCAATGCTCGAGCTTGACCTTTGGGGCTCGAGCATTAGCCACTAAAGGCTCGAGCATCAGTACCTTAAGCTCGAGCCTTCCATCATTGTGAATTGTAAGGATTTGTGTCGGCAGGCTCGAGCTCGAATCTTTCAGGCTTGAGCCTTAGGATCTAAAAGTTTAAAAGAAGAAAACTGAGTACTCCGACTCCTAGCAGATGAAGGACACACCTCCCTTATAAAATCCTTCTAAATTCTTTCTATATTCATATCTGGTGAAGCTTCACATTCTCATCACAGATTTGCAGGAAATATACATAGAGGTAAAGTTCTTCATCCTCTTTCTATTGTCTTTTCCATGGATGAATAAATTTCTAGATCTAGAGAGAAAAGCATGAGTTACTAATTGGTTGAATGATTCTTTAATGTGTATACATCTTTGGCATATAACAGTTGTTTGATTCAATTAATGAGCTTTTGATGATTGATTTGCGCGCTGATTTCTAAGAGCTGCTTTGGTGAAGTCCAGGTTGAGCTCGAGCCTTGACACTTAAAGCTCAAGCATTGGTTGAAGCTTGAGCTCGGAAGCTCGAGCTCGGGCATCAATTTCCAGTTTGTAGGATTTTGGGGATTTTGGGTGATTTTTGGGATTTTAGTGCAAGATACTATTCATTGAAGCTAGCGATGGTTTGTCCTGCTCCTTCTAAGCATGCAAGAGTGACTAAGGATGTTATGCCTAGTGCTTGGAAAGAAATTCCAATTTTGTATGAGACAACTTTTGATTATTAAGCATTCATCACTGATCCTCGTACTAGATGGGCCATGAAATCCTTTAGTTATAGGCATCTTTTTCATCTCATGGTCCTAGTTGCATAGATTACTTATCCTCATCTATGTTGTTTGTTTTACCTCAATCTTGTTTATAGTGAGAATGACCCTTGGGAACTTAGGACTAAGATAGATGGGCATGAGTTGGTTATTAATCCTGATGCTATTGCTGCAGCTCTAAAATGCTATCATATGCTTCCTGAGGTGTTAGATGAGAGACGTAGCTATCCTGTTTTCACATCTTTTCCTAGGGTGCCAATTGCAGAAAATCTGATTCAGAAGTTATGTAATAGTAGGTTTTCTAGGAGAAAGCGTAGTAGCACTACCAAGGCCAAAATTCCTAAGAGGTTGTGAATTCTAGATTCTATCATCTTTGTTAATGTCCATCCTCTTAGACATAAGAATATTAGGAATACTGATTTTCTTCAAGCACTGTATGTTATTCAGTTTGAGCATTGGTATTCGTTTCCTAGAATGATTTTCTGTCAACTATTGGAGTTTCTTCATAAATTGGACCACACAAAACTGTTCCTACCAATATGTTACCCTTTCCATAAATGATTACCAACCTGTTCGAGTTGCAGGGTTTTGTGGTGAGTCCAAAAGCGGAATTATGTGATGAATCTCCAAAATTTGGAATGAAGGAATGGAATAAAGTATGGATACATATGCCGGCACATTGTCGAGATGCAATAGAGTTTGGTGATGAGGGATAAGAAGCAGTTGTTGCAGGAAAAGTTGATGATGAGGCTACAGAAGACGAGATGGATGTCCCTGATAGCCAGGCCCCGCCGAGGAGGAGGCCAGTTCTTGCAGCCCAACTGGAGAGTTCTTCTCAGGCTGGGATTAGAGCTTTATAGGCCAGGGTGACCGAGCTGCAAGACTGCTAGACGGTGCTGAGACAGATGCTAACTACGCAGTAGAGCATTCTGGAGGAGCTTTTACGCCGTACGCCGTCTGCCCCTTATACCTCTACTGATTTGCCTCCTCCACATATAGATTAGCTTTTTAAGGCTTTTTTGTATTTTCCGATTTTAGATAGGCACTTTTGTTGACTAGGGCAGTCTTTTGCAGTATTTCTTTCTTTATAATGTATATATACCTTATGTCTGTTATTTTGAAAAGCATTGTACTCATCTTGCTGATATATATATACATGCTTTCTGACTATTATTTCCTTGTGTTGATATTTGAGTTACTTGTGATATTTCTCTCTTATTACTACCTGTCCTTGATACTCTGATATGTTTTGAGTTGGTTGATTTTACTAGATGTTATAGATTAAGTTTGGGGGTGATGTTTACCTTCTGTGTTTTAGTGTCGTCTATCTTTGCTCGTCTGCATTTCTGGTAATATCTTTCTAATATATCTTTTGTTCTCACACATTGAGGACAATGTGCAAAATAAGTTTGGTGGTAAGGTAATTTGAGATTGAGATAAGATTGAGGATGAGATTGAGACTGCATTTAAAATTTTTGGATGATTGATGATCAGTTGTCAATTATACATTAACCTTTGCAATAGCACAAATCATTGTAAAATAGGGCTATTGGTCGGGTAAATCGAACCACTGGGACTGCTAGTTTATGGCAACCAAGGTGTCTAAAATCACTTTTAGAATGATGAAGGGGTATAGAGTTTTGTTTGGGTTGTCACTAAAATTAGGAATTAAAAAATGTATAAAACGGTAATTTGTGATGAATTAAAGAGATAGAGATAATGTAGAGGGGACTAGGGAAGTGAATCCACTACCTACCCTATAAACATGCTAGTTGAGGTAAACTTAAGGGAAACAACATAAATATGTGACCATGAAATGCTACAACACAACATTGCTACATTCCTTTAAGAAATTCATGAAATTAATGGCAAGAATAACCTATTAAAGTTATATATGCTTGAACTACCTAAACTAGTGTGTAGTCTTAGACATGCTTGCTAAGCTAGAGATTATGAAGCCATCAATCACATGATAAGAGCACATGAAGTTAAAAATCAAGATTAATCCATCAAAGGGAAATCCTAAGCCATGGACTAACAAGGTTCTCATACAACATGCCATTAAAACCATTCCACAATCTCATTTTCATTGTCACTATGAACAATCAAGTAATACAACCATGAGAACATATATTTTAAGATAAGAAAATAAATTCAACATGATCATTTATATCAAATTCAGTTCATTACATTAAGTGTAGACTCTAGATTATGGAACACCTACATATATACATCATTTTCCCCAAAATAAACCAAAAGCTAGAACATGCTTACTAGAGAGGGCTTCATCACCTCCCTAGATAGGGAGTTAGTTATCCATAGGAGCAATGGAAGAAGGAGAAGAGATGAAGAAACCTTTTATTTTCGCACCTAGAGGACCCAAAATACACAAACCCTTAAGAACTTAATATTTCTCTCTCTAAACTTAGCAAAAATATGAGATATCCCATAATACAAGCTTCCAACCTCTTATCTAGGCAAAATCCTCCCTCCAACCACTTAATTTCGAGCTCCAACCACCCTAGAAGCAATCTGGACCACAAAAATTACATAGGGAACAAGATTCAGCACAAAAATAGGAGTAGGTGATCTGCTACCTGCAGATCAGCGGGGGCCCACGAGGCGCTGGCGGGCGCCCGTGGGTTCTCATCATCCAAGGGAACTCACTGGATAAAACGGCAGGCGCCCGCGGTGGCGCGGCGAGCTCCCGCAGAGGCTTGTCTTCAACACATATCACTTTTTTTGAATTATATGGATTGGGCCGACGACGCGATCGTCATTTTGAATACAATGCTGCAAAACTCACATGCATGATGACTAAAGAAACTTGGCCCAAAAATGATTCCCAGCAACGGCGTTCTTTGATTCTTCAAAAGATTGTCAAAACCGTTCCTTTAACCATATTTGGAGGAACCAACCTAAAAGAAGAAGAAAACAAACAAATAAAGCTAAACTATACATTATGATCAACTAATGGACTTAACTAATGCAAATAAGGGCACTTAAATATGCAATATTCGACGCTTATCACACCCCCAAACTTACATTTTGATAGTCCCATAGCAAAACCAAATATAGAAGCTAACAAAAATGACAACATATGAAATGCTGACAGCATGCATCAATCATGAAGTGTGAAAATACCTACAAAGCTTAAATATAACTTGGAACAACAGAAAATTGGAGACAGACTCATTAAGCAGACTACCTTGCAGATATGAAGCCTTGATAAAACAAAATGGCTAAACATGTTTCAACTCTCATGTATCAACATCATAGTCTATATAAATACTTCAATGGACATTTCTTGAATAGAAATGAACTCTAACTTCAGTGAAAGTGAACCAGATTCCCAATATGCGACTTTTACCCTCTTTTTCCAATCACAGGAACACAAGCCTTCAAATCATTGAATTTCCTTCTAAATGGGTCTCTAAGGCATGACTTTATTCACAATACAACTTTTGTTGCTTGCTGAAAATTTATTATATAACTTAGAATGATACATACTATTGTCATGCAATGCCGAAGTCCTTTAAGCTTTCTAACCAACCCATGTAGAAAGTGTTAGGCCAACAACTCCCAAACCGGATGGCTTTAGGGTGTTAAGTGTAGAAACACTCTTAGGGCTTAATAACTCGAATTTGCAAGGCTATGAACTCCAACGAACCATATTTATTTATTTATCTTTTTGTGAATGACCATGCAATGTCTAAGTCCCTTAAGCTTTCTAACCGACCTATGTAGCAAGTGTTCGGCTAACAACTCCTAAACCAGATGGCTTTAAGGTGTTAAGTGTAGAGACACTTCTAGGGCTTAATAACTCAAGTTGGAAAGGCTACAAACTCAAACTGGTCATTGTCATTAAATCATGCCAAAGGTATCCATTCATTAGGGTCATCACCTCAAATTAACTAAGTCATGGTCAAGGTCAATTGGGTTGCATGCCTCACAATTAAGTTTCCGGTGTGCATTTGTGAAAAGTGAAGCATAGAAGAGTATCTAATTGAAGCATTTATACAAACCAATATGAATTAACATAATCATTTCAAAAATTATTATAAATATATATATATATATATATATATATTTTAATTATCATTTGCCTCTATACACAAAGTCTTAAACACATGCTTCAATCTCCAACAAGTTCCATGATTACACTATCATTGCTTCCAACAAAATGGTTTTATTAACTTACATGCATCAAGTTACGGTCATGCAAGCAAAAATGTTATCTCAAAAATACAATAAAGCACCCCCAAACTTAAATGTCACATTGTCCTCAATGTGAGAAGACAAAGAATGAAAATGAATGAAAAAGAGGGTACATTGAACAATAATACCAAGGGAATGAGGAAATTCCGTGGCGCTGCAAAAATAAGCCACCTTGGGAATTCCATGAGCATTCCCCCAAACTTGGTGTCAAAAACCTATCAAAAGACATCTATACACAACAAGCATCATATGAATCTAAAAATGAATAAGAATAACTGCAATTTATATAAGAACTAATATCTATGCAAAGTAGCAAAAGTGGTGCAGTTAAAAGTTCAAAAGAAGAACAAGAAAGCAAATGCCAAATGTGGCCCCAAAAGAAGTCTAAAAAGTACTAATGAGAAGGGAAGTTAAAACTAGAATCATAAAGTCACTCCATCATCGGAGTGGAGAAGGAAGCACCAGCACCACCGGGGGTGCGGTCAATCAATGTTTGGAGCATGCCTTTCAAAACCTGCTGACTTTCCTGAGTTACCTTAACGGTGCTCTCTATGCTTTCGAGGTGCATGTGAAATGCATCAAGGCGAGCACTGAGATTATAATAATGAGCTTGAGTCATGACAGGTGGCGACGACGTAACAGGGGTAGCCGGAGCAGCAAGAGCCACAGGGGGAGCCGGCGCACCCCAATCCAACTCATCCCCAATTCGGGCCTAATGGGACGTCTTGAGCTGAACCGTGCTTGACTTCCAAACCACAAGGTTGAAATCAAACACATCCTTCTTTTTCTCCTCATGACGCTGGGACCTGAACCCCGCATTTTTTAGTAGCCGGGTGACAAGTTATGGAAATGGAAATGCCCAAGCGATGGCGCTGTTTGACCTAACCAAAATAAATTTATTGTAAATCTTGAGGATTTGGTCATAGATAAGCTACAGGACAGAAAACCAATGCTCCTTTTCAGTGACGTAGAGGGTTTTTAGAAAATCCCCCTTATACTCAGAATGGCCTGGTATAGGAAGGACGTTCTTGGCTAGGACTAAATCTAGAAACCACAGCTGGCATGGTAAGAATGACTTATTGGTGCTTGTGGTTTGATTGTCGGTATATTGATTGTGGCAAATCTCCCCCACAATGTCCGCCAATGACAACTGGGCCGGAGCTTCAACATAAAGGGGCAGGCCTGTATTATCCACCGGTAATACCAGTGGGCAAGCTAAAGCTACCACAAGATCGTCGGGGGTAAATTTGAAAGCCTCGCCATCAATGGTGGTCTTGATGATCTCTGGTTCTGCACATGAATGGAACAAGTTGGCGTAGAACAGACGGACCACGCACGTGGCTTAAAAAGAGATGCGAGGCCACGTGATCTTAATTCGCGGACGGACCATGCGGTCTCTTGATTTTGCTCAAAATCATTTTCAATGTTGAATTTTGCTTCGGGGACGATTGGCCATTCAGCCCAATTTGGAGTTGGGGGCACATTGGAAGGCCCCTCGGATGAGCGAGCATGTTTTGAAACAACCTTGGGTGCCATTGGAGTGTAGAAAATTGGTTTAGGACTTTTTACAACACCTGGTGTGCACAAGAATTGGGAAGAGGGGCAAAATGATGTTAGATATATAGAAATCCCAAAATTTGAACCTATAATCAACAATACACAACCCCAACAAAGTCTACAGTCTCCATAATAACAATCCCATCCTCCATTGATCATGAAATCAAAGAAAAAAAGCGAGAAGAGAGAACTTACCCAATGTGGAGGAACAAAGTCCTCTTGTGCTTGATGAGAGAAGAATTGGAGGGTAAGAATGAGATGGAAAAGGGAAGGATGATGGATTGAGATGGATGAAATGGATGGAGATGAGGGAGATTGATTGGTGGAAGAAGGTTGGCAGAGGTTTGGGGCGAGGGTTTAGAGAGAGAGAGAGAATGAGGGGTTATAATATGATAAAATAGGCTTGAAAGCCCATTTTGTAAACAGCAGCGTGCGCGGCGGGTGCCCCCGGGGGCTTGGCGGGTGACCGCGGATCTCCATGAAGCCACTGGAGTGTTTGGCAAGTGCTCGCGCCCGCGGATGCTACGGGGCTCACTGCCCATTATCGCGGGGGCCCGTGGGGGCGCGGCGGGCACCCGCGAGGCTTTTTCAGATGCTGCCTTGTGCAATATTTAGCACTCATCACACCTCCAAACTTGCATATTGCTAGTCCCTTAGCAATACAGAACTAAAAAGCCGCTTTCGTGGGAATCACAATTGCATTTAGCCTATGCAACAAGCCTTTAAACCCCTAGGTTACCCCTAGTGGATGAGTTATAGTCTCGTGAGGGTTTCTAGTAAAGATCCCCACAAACTTCTCAGATCAGTGCCTTAAGTGCACAGTAAGCTCATTCGAGCCTGTTTTCAAATCATATTATCCCTGCAACTCATTAATCAGTCAAATATAGCAAGTACAACCAATCATGTAATCAGGAAAACTTTCAACTTTTAATTTTAATTTAATAGTCATGGTCCCCATATATCAGTCTAATCATGCATTCAATAACCTTAATCTCCAAAACACTTTCTAAAAGTGACCCTACAATTCAACATGTGGCTTACTATCCATACTTGCATTCATTCCTAGCTATTCCTCAATTCACAGGCAAATTTTTCAAATTCCAACTCCCAAGGCATTTATTGTTTTTTATTTTTTTTTTTAAGGCATGTATTTTTTTTTTAAAGGATACTATGCAATGTTCAGGTCTATTAAGCTTTCTAAATCACCCTTGTAACAAACTTTCAGTCAATGACTCCTAGACCAGATTATCTTAGGGCATTAAGTGATAAAGCACCCCTCAGGACTTAATTGTTCAAGTAATCTAGGCAACCTAAACCCCTTATGTAATAAGTTTTCAGCCAACGACTCCCAGACCAGACGACCTTAGGGCATTAGGTGTCAGAACACACCCCAAAGGACGTAATCACTTAACTAATTCCATGACATGTCAGATTTAAGTTATGGGAAAGTTCTTTTTTCGAGCCGTATCTCATTTTAGATGGGCTAGAAGACCTAAAAGCCCACCAGATCCTTGTTTTCTTCTATAAAAGAAGGCTTAAGCCTCGATAGAAGAGGTCCGAATTTCCAAGTCCTTTTTGTCGTGTAATTTAGAAGGCTGGTTGTGGTGGCTTTTAGGGTTTCCACAACCTTAGAAAGTTAAGATCCTAAGAAGAGAAGTGTCATCTGTGATGATGGAGACAACTCCAACACAGATGATATCTGACATCATCATGAGTAGCTAATTCCTCTCTTAGGGCACTGATGTAACCCAATCTAGTATTGTGGTTTGATTTTTCTAACTCTGGGATTATTTTAATATATTATGTTTCCTTGATTATATGACTATGAGCAATTGAGACAACTCAATTAGTTTTCATGCTTTAATAGATTACAAACTGTTACTACCTTGTCTTAGATATAATTATTTGTTTTCTATTCTCAACCTATCTTATTGGATGGTATCTGGTGGAGCCCTTGTAATGACCCGGTCTTTTTCCTTCCTTTTTTTTTTTTTCTTAGATTCTCACGGATATTTTTTTTTTTTTCGTTGACCTTTTTCCTTCCTGGGTTCAGTTCCTCGTCACTTAGTGTCGTCTCGAATGCATTGGAGTGAGTTCTGAGACTCTTTTCTTTGGATTGACAACTTCCCTTGAGGATCGAGTCAATTCCACATTTTTTTTTTGTTTTTTTGACACTATTCACTATTTCGTCTTTTCCCTATTTCGTCATTTTTCCTATTTTGTCTTTTACCCGTTTGTCACTTTGTTGGCATAACCTCACTTTTTATGTTCGGAGTTGATTTTTGACTTCACATATCTTTATTCTAAGTGGTTTCTGATAAGCGCCGAATATTACATATTCAAGCGACCTTTCTTGCATTAGTTAAGTCCATTATTAGAGAATAATGTACAATTTTAATTTAGTTATGTATTTCTTTCTGATTTCAGGTATTTTCCCAAGAATGATCAAAGAAGCGGTTTTGACAACTTTCTGTTGAAATACGCGCGCCGTGTCGGGGAGTCATCTTCGGGACCTAACCTCTTTAGTCACCTTGTTTGTGAAGTCCGTGGCTTAGTGTGCATAGTGGAAGCCGCGTCAGTGCTCCGGCTTGAAAAGGCTTATGAAAAGCCTTGGTTTAAAGCTAGAATGGCAAGCTTCCGCGGTCGCCTGCCGTGCCACCGCGGGCGCCCGCCAATTCCCTCATCTCTCTGCCCCATTTCGCGTGGCCTTGCTGAGCCCCCGTGAGCTATCGTGGGCACCTGCCAAACATGCCAGTGTCGTCTTTGATTTCGCGAGCCACCACGGGCGCAAGCCAGCGCCTCACGGACGCCCGCCGACCTGCAGCAGGCAGCTCAACTGCCCCTGAATTTCAGCATCTTGGCCCCTTATCCTTCTTTTGTGTGGTCTAGCTTAATGCAGAGGGGGGAGCTCGGAATTTTCAGTATGGGGAGTAGTTTTTGATGTATAATAAGGGGAAAAACTCATTATTTTGATATCTCACATTTTGCTAAGTTCTAGAGGGAGAAAGAGTGAGTTTAGTGGGTTTTGGGTGTTCTTGAGCTTAAGGTGTGAAAATGGAGAGGGATTCTTCATCTTCTCCTTCATTCTTTGTCTTCATAGGTAACTAACTCCCTAGCTAGGGAGGTGATGAAGCCCCATTTTGTAAGCATTGCTATGTTTTGATTTATATTTGGGGTATAATGTATATATGTAACTTTTCCATGAACTAGAGCACTTTATATGATGTAATGAATCTCTTTATCTATAAATGATCATTTTGAGTCAAATATCTTGTCTTAGATTGTTTTTCTCTCATGATTATATTGCTACATTTTCATAGTGACAATGGAGATGAGTTCATGGAAGTGTTTTTATTGGCATGATATTTAAGAATTTTGATAATCTATTGCTTAGGGCTTTCCTTTGATAGATTCCTCTTGATTTCTATTTCATGTGCTTTTATTATGAGAATAGGGGCTTGATAATCTATGGCTTGGTGATCATGTTTAAGGTTGCATCCTAGTTTAGGTGACCAAAACATGTGGTGCCTTGATAGGTTATTCTTGTATCTTGTTTTTATATATTTCTTGAAGATAATGTTTCAATGCTATGTTGTTGCATTCCATGGTTATATATTTATATTTCCCAAGTAAATCATGTACTAGCATGCTTATTGATGGGTAGTGGATTCACTTCCCTAGTCCCCTTTTAATTATCTTTGCCTCTTTACTTCTTAGCATTAATGTTTTATGCACTTTTCAATTCCTAATCTTAGTGACAATCCAACAAATCCTCTATAACCCCTTTTATCATTCTAAAAATGATTCTAAACACCTAAGTTGCCATAAACTAGCAGTCCCAGTGGTTCGACTTACCCGACCAATAGCCCTATTTTACAATGATTTGTGCTATTGTAAAGGTTGATGTATAATTGATAACCGATCAATTTTTGTCGCCGTTGCCGGGGACTTGCACACGGTTTAGCAACCGAAATTCTAGGGTTAATTTTGGTTTGATTATCGATATTGTGATTTGTGAATATTTCTTATGCGATTTTGACCATCTTGATGTTGAAAGTTGTTTGTGAGATTCTAGGGACTTGATGCTTGCTGAGGGAACGTGTGACGGCCCAAGTTTTGTAAACCTGGTGCGTCAGTGATGACCAAAAGATGACTCGATAATGGATCCGAAATGCGGAAGTGAAAGGTGAAACAACGGTCTCTAGAGATACAATGCATTTCTAAGACACCAATGTGACCCTCAATGAGGTCACGGAACCCAAAGGAAACAAATGCAGAAGTGTCGTTTCAAAAACGGACAAAAAGAACCTAGGGGTAAAATAGTCATTTTGAAAAAAATGGATTCAAGTGCTATCGAGCACACCGCTGGGAAGACAATAAAAAATTAATCATAATGGACTCAAGAATTTCATTATTCAGAGTCCGGATGAAGGAGAAAGATCAAAACAAAAATGATGTCGTGGCGGCCCGACGATGACAACCCACCACTATAGCAACTGAGAGTAAAAACGGGCATCTAAACGGACTTTTTTGGAAAAAAATCAAAGAAAAAACCCCCCCTAAAATCAAGTTTCCTACCCCGCTCATGGACGGAAACAAAAAAAATGCATTGTAAAATGCCCAGAATGCCCCCAAGAAAATCAGGTCAAAAGGAAAAAAACTAATCCGAGCTACTGCCCAAGTTTTGGAAATAGGGCTTTGGGAGGTTTTTAAATTGCCTAAATTGAAAATACAATCTTCAAATACACCCACAAGACCTCCAAAAGTTTCGGATCGGTCGTAACGATTTTTAAAAAAAAGTCGATGAGTAGTACCAACTACATTTGTACTAAAAATTTGCAAAACCTGGTAGTAAGGATTTTCTGAAAAAATATGGATTTTTGAGTGCCAAGATGATGTTTTCTGGAAAAACAGAAAAAAGAAACCCCCCTCAAAATCAAGTTTTTACATGACTCATAAGGAAAAATAAAAAAAATGCATTGTGAAATACCCAAAATGCCCCTGGAACAGAATATGGTAAAACTCCCTAAAAATGCTACTTAGAGTTTTTGTTTCATCAAGGAAGGTATTGTTTGCCAAAGTGAGCATGCAAGTGTATGTAATATGATAAAATAGATGTGCTACAATGGCCTATGGCCTTATTACAATACATTTACAACATTTGACATGTCAAACCTCCAAGTTAGAAAAATTACATTTCATAGACAAATCATGAACATGCTAACACTTGCATGTGAACAAGAATGCTTCTAACAAAGCTTAACTCAGTAAATCACCCAAGCAATTGCAATCTCCAATCTTGTATCCTGTACCTGAAATATGCCCCAGTATCGTAGGGGTGAGTAACATAAAGCTACTCATAGGAAATGAGCATGCATCGACCTAAAGTTTTACAAGTTGCATGATTTAATTATTGTGGTTCATTTTACCTAACGTCTATGTCAAGGTGAGACTCAGGGAGCATCCTAGCTATCTAAGATCATTTCTAGCATCAATCACCTCATTCATGCAATTTTAACAACATAGTGTCATACTTACACAAAGCAACAACATAGGAGCATGCTTACACAAAGCAACAACATAGTGGTTCTCAAGGTTTTCAACTTGAAGTCTAAAATGCAACATCAACTAAATATAACAATTTAGCATAATTAGAATATCTAATACCACACATCAAGACATAGATTCTGTAAGTTATCAACTAGAAATCTAAAAGTGTGAAATCAACTAAATATAACAATTTAGTATAGATGTACTTAACAACATCAAATCGCCAATAGCCAAAACCACAAGTCACTTTATAAACATGATTGCAAACTTGGAATTGAATGCGAAAACAAATAGTGGAAGACTTGGACATCACGTCTCGGATTAAACCAAGAACAAATTGGTTATTCCGGGCATTAACCCGCTGGGAAGACCACCCTAGTGCGCATTATCTCAATTGGGGAGAACTCATACCTCCCGCACTAAAGCCAAACTTTAGCCATATCACAGTAACAATGTCCCAAGACTCCAAAATAATCAAATAAGTTCACAACTTATACATAATTTATATAATGCACTAAGTCACCTTCCATGCACAAGTAAATTGTATCCACACAACACATGCTCTAAATCCACAATTACTATAGGATGACAATGTCGAATCTTCAGAGCGCGATCACATGTCGAATCTTCAGAACGCGATTCGTTACGCGCTATAACAATATAATCCAATATTGAAACATAACTCATAAATCCATTATAAGTCAAAAGTCATGCTTTAAACA
This sequence comes from Cornus florida, assembly GCF_030987335.1. Lineage (NCBI taxonomy): Eukaryota > Viridiplantae > Streptophyta > Magnoliopsida > Cornales > Cornaceae > Cornus > Cornus florida. The sequence continues at coordinate 48,892,375 of NW_026775574.1, read as the reverse complement.
TACTATCAATGTCAAATACATGAGTTAATCAATAATACAATAGAAACGGAATTTAATCGATAAACTAATTAAATTCCCTAGGTTTCAAATCTTAATCAAATGGCCTCCAATTAATACATGATAAACAATATAGCATGGTCATTACATACACCACATCAAAACTCGATTAGGCCATAAGAACAATAAAGTGGAATTTAATTAAATCATGATAATTAAATCCCTAACTTCTAAAACAACATCAAATGGTTCCAAATTAACATATGGTAGAACATAAGTCATGGTTATCACAAATATCAAGTTAAACACTTAATTAGGCCAATGGAACCCTTAATTAGATTTTAACTAATCATTTTAATTAAAATCTCTTGATTTTCATACTTGTCCAAATGCTCTCAAATTAAAGTATGTTAAACAACATGCCAAAACCTAATTTAGAAGCATACTACAACTTAATTTCATGCAAGGTATGGCCATGCACTTTAATCTTTCACAAAAGATAAATATTAATTAAAAAGAGCAATTCTTATTTAATTAATCCCAATTTATTATATATTAACAAACATATTAAAACTAGATTTTCTAGCATGCCATAATTCAAATCAAAGTTATATATCATCATGAATTTTAAATCTTATACAAAGAAATAAAAATTAATAACTTTCAAGATTTGATACAAGGCATATATATAAGTTGTATAATGATAAGCGCCGAATATTGCATATTCAAGTGCCCCTTCTTGCATTAATTAAGTCCATTATTAGAGGATAATGTGAAGTTTTAATTCAATTGTGTATTTTCTTTCGGATTTCAGGTTTTGTGCCCGAGAGTGATCAAAGAAACGGTTTTGATGTCATTTGTGTTGAATTGCAAGTGCCGTGTCGGGAAATCACCCTTTTGATTAAGCCTCTTCTATTACCGTTTTTGTGGCAACATGGCTTAGTGTTTCATAAGCGACGTGTGTTTTCGCTCCAGCTTGAAGAAGACTGCAGAAAATTTAGAGTTGAAGTGCAGCTGCAGCCTCCGCGGGTGCTCGCGGAGCTCCCGCGATGTGCCCGCCAACCCTAAACTCTCTGGCCTCTTTCGCGGCACCTTGCACAGTAGCCGCAGGATCCCCCGTCAAACACTCCAGAGACATCCTCGTGAGCTAAAGCTTCCGCGGGAGCCCGCCGGCGCCTCGCGGGCGCCCACTGACCCTCTGCAGGCAGTTCACCTGCCCCTCTTTTTCAGCACTTTTGTTCCCTTATCTTCATTTTATGTGGTGGAGAATGAACCAGAGGGGGAAGGTCGAGATTTTCAGCATGGGGAGTAGGTTTTGAGTGTATATAGGAGGATATCTCATGATAGATGAGATATATCTCATCTTAGCAAGATTGGTAGAGAGGGAAGGAGGAGGAAAATATTGAGTTCTTGAAGCTACAACAAAGGAGCTCGAAAATGGAGGGATCTTCCATGCTTCTTCCTTCTTCTAAGGCTCCCATGGGTAACTAAACCTCCATCTAGGGAGGTGATGAAGCCCCTCCCTTGTAAGCATGTCCTAGTATAGTTCGATTTTGGGGATTGCAATGTATAATCTTTGGTCTTTTCATGGTCTAGAGCATTTTGCCTCTTGTAATGGATCTTCGTGTATTTAAATGATTAATGTTGAGGCAATTATCTATCTTAAATGGTTTATTCCTTTAATCATATTGCTTGCACTCTCATGGTGACAATGTGTGATACCCCTCGGATCCGAGACACGGGTTGATCAAGTCCTGGCCTAAACCCGAGGGAATATCAAACAATTAAAGTATTTTAAAGCGAACACAGATGACAAAATGAATTTAATAAATAAAGTTTAAGCTGGAAGAAACTAAAAGTAAAATCCTTTATAATTAAATACTTAGAATCCGATAATCCAAAACTCCATCAGTTTAACAACTCGGGAATCCATCTCTAGTGGACCCCTAATAAAAAAAAATCCCAAACCGAATGAATGTAAAAACTGAAAATAAAATCCAAATCTAATTTTGGAAAGAAGTCCTACGTCGTCGGCAGAATGGAAGATCGTCTCTGCTCAGCACGAACAAGCTCTAGACTGGAAATGTCCGATACCTGAAAAATGATGAGTGGGTTAGGCCCACATGCAAGTTCTATACTACTACTACCCAAGCAGAGACCCGATACGCATGTACATCCTAACCAATCCAACAATAGCTAATAGTCCGTAGATAAATATATATATATAATCACACTACAGGACTCTCACTGGACTACAGACCCGTCTCAACCTGACTAGTAGGCACCATGCGAAAACGCACCCAAAGGTGGGCATGACTACCTAGTCCTAGCAGGGTACACATCCAACCATCATAGCCAGCTATGCATCCCAATGTATATACGCTCCCTAACCAACGACTCTGAGACTCAGGCTCATATCGTGGCATCATAAAAATATATTTAAATTCCATTCCAAACCAAAGTGTCACTCAATTATTTATTGATCTGCCACAGAAGACAGGTAGGACTTAACTTTTGTAGTTAATCCATCCTTTATTCCAAAGTAGGTAGGACTTAGCATTTTTAAGCTAATCCCCCTAGTATGTTACCGTCCCATACCGGTGCATACAAAACATCCATCCAGAATTGATAATATATATATGACAGCATAACATATCAATATCAACATACCCAATCATAAGCATAACAAGAATGTTTAACTAACATGCTTGTTCAATACATCCAGTACCTGATTCTCTAACAAATTTTAAATGCGGAGAATAAATATAACCATCCTGTAACTCACAATAAGCATAATAATAATATTAACAGTATCTACATGCTTACTTGTAATTACTCCACATCATTCCACAAGTTGACATAAACAATTATTTTGGTAACCATCAACTAGTTCCTTATTAAGTATTAACTGAATTTATATTAGTTAATAGGCTTAATCCCATACCCCTGTTATATGATTTACATACCAAACTCCTAATTCAATTGCTAAATTAAAATTAAACAACTTGAATCATCCGCACAAGGCAACCATGTAAACTTTCTTAACAGTTTCATAACGTCCCTTCTACTAACCTTCTATAGTATAATATGTATTTTCAAGCCTTCTGAAGTTTTAGTAGAATTTAAACATCACTGAGAACCTCTAATTAAACTCTCAGTTGCCCCTGGAAACTCATTAACCCAAGCACAGTAGCTTGCAGTCTCGCAGAAAACCAAAAATAACGAAAACCCACAAAGGAGCCGGCTCCACCCAAAGTGGAGCCGCCTCCATCACCAAGTAGAGCCGGCTCTACTACAAAGTAGAGCCTGCTCCACTTTTTAATTGAGCCTGCTCTACTTGAAATAGAGCAGGCTCCTTCCCCTGTGCGTCGTTTTTCCAATTCCGGCGGTGTCCGGCTGTGTTGATCTTCCAAACCAAATTTCTTGCTGATTAAAATTAAGTCCTTGGGTGTTCAAAAGTTAATTAACTTCCTTGATTAATAATCACATTCAGTGGGAACAAGAATTAAACAAAATAATTTAAAAACGATTAACATGCACCTAAAAGAAAACATGCTGTTCAACTTCTTCTCCAACTCCGGCAACTTTGTTCCTCCAACCCAAGTTTCTTGTTAATTTAAAACGAAGTCCTAGGGCATTCCAGAGTAATTTAAATTCATCATTCATTAATTGAATTCAATTGGAACAGGAGTTACACAAAATAGCTCCTAAGTGGATTAAAATCCATACAAGAACACATACTGTTTCAGGTATCTAGCCCTGCGTCCCAGATTAATTTTAAGATTTCCCATTATGTTTTAGAACTATTAAAATTCTTAATCCATCAATTGACATCATTAAAATCATAAATTAAGTAAAACAAAACAGTAAAACAACAACACTATAAAACAAACAATTTAACAGATCATAAACATATGTTTATTAAACAATGCAAGCATGCGAACCAGATTTGTTTTAATCCTTATTTCATCCTGAGATTGTGTTAGGGATGCAAAGAACACAGGTCAAAGACGTAGAGCTAGTTATAAAACTTGCCTGTGAGACTCGGTTCAGAAATCTCAACGTCTTTCTTCTAAGTTTTTCCGGCGCCCCTTTGGTTTTCCTCCTCTCTGTTTCTTCTGTCTCCACAACGTGGTTAGGATTCTAAACCATTGACAGCCTTATATAGATATATTTATAGGTTTATAAGTTTACACAAAACCCTAGTTTAATTTAAACCCTAAACTAAATCCTTAGTCGGCCCATATGAAACCTAATTAATGCTTAATTATGTCGGCTACATACGTGACTTCTAAAACCAAAACCCTTAATTAATCCTACTAACATAAAACTCTATTTTTAGAAAATCCATTTATACTAAATTAAATCATTTAAAAATTAATTCAATTTCAAGAAAAATAATTAATTCTATTTAAAGAAAACAATTACATCCAATAATTAAAACCCAATTAAATAAACAATTAAATAAAATAATCAAACAAAAACAAGTCATTTAAATAATTCATAATGAAATCAATAAATTCACAACTAAATCAATAAAACATAATTTAAATAATTAAATAAATTCCAGAATTATCCTTGTTAAATTAGGGGTATTACATTCTTCCCCCCTAACAACAGGAATTCCGTCCTCGGAATTCGCTCTTACCTTCTTCCCGTAATTTAGGAAACTGCGAGCGAATGATGTCCTTCCGTTCCAAAGTAGACTCAGCCTCATTGTGATGACTCCACTGGATACGAACTCAAAAAAAAAAAAAAAAAAAAAAAAACCTTATTACAAAGGATTTGATCCTAATGGTAGGCAATACGATACGGTGGCTCCAAATAAGTTGCATCCGGCTGCAACTCAAACTCCCCAACATCGATATGCTGATACCGATCATCATCTCATAGAAATTTCCGCAACATTGAAACATGGAACACATTGTGTATGCAATCCAAATGATCCGGCAATGCCAACCTATAAAATACAGCTCCAAGTCGATCCGTAATCATGAATGGACCGACAAATCATGGAGACAACTTCCCTTTCGTCCCAAAGTGCATTACACCTTCCATAGGAGACACTTTGAATAGAACCTGATCCCCAACCTGAAACTCCAAAGCATGAGTGCGACGATCCGCATAACTCTTCTGCCTACTCTGAGCAGTACGCATGCGATCCCTAATAAAAGCTATCTTCTCAGAAGTATCCTTGATGAATTCAGGACCCAAGAATCTGCTCTCACCAGCCTCTATCCAACAATAGGCGATCAACACGGTCGGCTGTATAACACCTCAAATGGTGCCATCCCAATAGTCTTTTGAAAACTATTGTTATAAGCAAACTCCACAAATGGTAAATAGTCCTCCCAATGGCCCTTGAAATCAAGAACACACGAACAGAGCATATCCTCCATGATCTGATTTACCCTCTCAGTTTGTCCATCAGTCTGAGGATGATAAGCAGTGCTAAGATGCAACTCTGAACCCAAAGCCTGCTGAAAACTCTTCCAAAATCCTGACACAAAGCTCGAATCCCTGTCCGATATGATAGACAACGGAATGCTATGCAATTTCACAATCTCTGAGATGTAAAGCCTCGCAAACTGCTCCGAAGTGTAGTCAGTGCAAATAGGCAAGAAATGAGCTGACTTAGTCAACCTATCCACAATAACCCATATGGAATTATGCCCCTTGAAAGAATTTGGCAACCTTTCCACAAAATCCATAGATATGCTCTCCCATTTCCACTCCGGAATTGGTAGTGGCTGTAGAGCTCCTGGCGGCCTCTGATGATCAATCTTAACCATCTGACAAGTAATACATCGAGAAACAAAAAGAACGATGTCCCTCTTCATACCTGCCCACCAAAACTGCCGCTTCATATCTTGATACATCTTATCGCCTTCTGGATAAACAGAGAACTCAGAGTGGTGAGTCTCAGTCATCACATCCTTCCTCAAACCATCAGCAAAAATTACCACTAACCGTCCCTTGTACCTCAAACCTCCGTCAGCCCCAACATAGTAAAATGGAACCTCTCTAGAAGCTATCTTTGCAACCTTGTCAATGCACTACTGATCCGTGAGTTGTGTTTGTAAAACCTTGCGAATGATGGAAGGTGTAACCACCATGCAAGCCATAAAAGCATCCGATAACTCATCCACATTCTTCAAAGCATTTCACTCAGTGGTGAATAAAGTAGAAAGACTACCAACAGGTCGGCGACTGAGTGCATCTACCACCACATTCGCTTTCCCTAGATGATACTGTATAGAAAAATGATAGTCTTTCACAAACTCCAACCACCTGCGCTGTCTCATATGCAGCTCCCGCTGAGTGAACAAGTATTGCAGACTCTTGTGATCACTAAATAATCTGAAGGACTCACCCAACAGATAATGCCTCCAAATACGTAAGGCAAAGACCACTGCTGCCAATTCTAAATCATGTGTTGGATAATTAAGCTCATGAGGCTTAAGTTTCTAAGATCCATAAGAAATTGGTCGCTCCTCCTGCATCAAAACAAATCCAAGACCCTGCAATGAAGCATCTGTGTAGACAAGATACTCTATCCCACTCTGCGGAGTAGCTAGAACCGGTGTAGAAGTCAGTTTCCTTTTCAGCTCATCAAAAGCTCGCTGACAGTGTTCATCCCACACGAACTGTACACCCTTCTTGGTCAGATGAGTGAGTGGTCCTGCTATCTTGGAAAACCCCTTGATGAATCTCCTGTAATATCCTGCCAGACCGAGAAAACTCTAAATCTCAGTAGGTGATGTAGGCTGTCCCCACTCAACCACCGCTGAAACCTTGGTCGGTTCCACTGCTATCCCCTTTTCTGACACCACGTGACCCACAAATTTCACCTCCCGCTGCCAAAATTCACACTTCTCGAACTTTGCATATAACTGGTGCTCACGAAGCGTCTGCAAGACTATGCGAAGATGTCTAGCATGATCATCCTTCGACCGAGAATAGATCAAGATGTCATCAATAAAGATAATAACCAACTGATCTAAATAAGCCCAGAAGACTCTATTCATTAAGTCCATGAACACTGTAGGTGCATTAGTCGTCCCAAACAGCATAACACGAAACTCATAAGAACCATATCTCGTGAGAAATGCTATCTTAGGAATATCTTGCTCCCTAACCCTCAGCTGATGATACCCAGAATGCAGATCAATCTTGGAGAAGTATGTGGCTCCCCTTAACTGATCAAACAAGTCATCAATCCTGGGCAAAGGATACTTGTTACGAATCGTAACCTTGTTCAACTCCCTGTAGTCTATACACAAGCGAAGCGAACCATCCTTCTTCTTCACAAACAGAACCGGTGCTCCCCAAGGTGATATACTCCTACGAATAAAACCCTGGCTGAGTAACTGCTGAATCTGATCCCTCAGCTCCCTCATCTCCACCGGTGCCATCCTATAGGGTGCCCTAGCAAAAGGCGCAGTGCCTGGAGCTACATCTATCACAAAATCGATCTCGCGACTAAGTGGCAACCCTGGAATCTCCTGAAATACATCCAGAAAATCCTGTACAATTGGTATGTTATCCAAAGATACAGTAATCCCCTCCTCCGTCTCCTACTCTACCCGAAAAAAAAATATATATATAGGTGCTATTGTCCCCGCTAGAGCGTGGCATAGCAACGACGTAAAATATCCTAACTAGGTATGGTGAACACAATAGACTTTTCCAACACAAATAACTTGAGCATGGTAGTGATAACCAATCCATCTCAAGTATCACGTCATACGTGTGCATGTCTAGGACCAAAAGACTTGTTAGAAATCCGAGTCTACCAGTATCTAGTGTCACAGGACCATCCTCCTATGTAAAGTGGTGGTATTGCCAAAAAGGTGTAGAAATACCCTGAGGTCTATTGCATACATGTGTCACCAACTTAAATCCCAACGGTTTAAAACACGTAAAATAAACAAAATGCTCCGAAATCTACTCAGAGTTAGAACGTCGCTCTATTTTGAGAATCTTCCTTCTATACCAAACCCAACATATTGAGTTTACACAAGTTCTTTTATAACTCCTTGGTAATCATCCTATTTCAAGACAATGAACCTATAAGCAAAACTTTGTTTGCTTGTCCAAAAACCAATCACCCTACTGTGACTGACTTCCTTTCCTTATCGCAACATACACATTCCAATACAGTTTAATAAAACCATTCATGTATACATCACAACACAACTTCCAATAAACAAAATTGAGATAGCCAAAACCACAAGTTTACTTTATTAAGAACTTTTCAAACCAAAACTGTCAAACAAATAATCGTAAGGTGTTCTTTAACATAATCCTAATGTACGTGATTAAATCCGTACAACATTCTTACTAATACCTCCTCCACTACTAGTAATTAAAAGTACTCTTAAAAGAGCAGTCATCCTTGAACTCCGGTGCCCTCCATCTCGGATGCTCCGGTATCTCCTCCATCCTGATCTTCTTCGGGGTCTTCCTCTCCCCTTGGCTCAGCTTCGAGCACCACCGAAGTTGTGTTAGGTCCACAGTATGGTGGCCAATCCCGCACGCAAGAAACTTTCCTTGACTTGTCCTCCAATGCAACACCTATTGGAATCAACTCCCTGGTCTCCAATCCCGTCTTCTTGGTCGGCCTTCGTAGGGCAATCACCGGAATAACCTTCCTCGACCTTGGGCCCTTCTTTGCTTTCATCATGGCCCTCATCCTCTTCCCAGTGCCAAACATTCTGCAATTACAGAATACACTTGACATCAGTACTTTCTAAATGAACCGTAAAGGAATTTAACGAATCCTAATCCTAAAGCTCTAAACAAGAGAAAACGCTACACAGAAGTCTTATACAATAGAATCCTAAAGACACTTGAACCTGGAGTGCTCTGATACCAACTGTGATACCCCTCAGATCCGACACACGGGTTGATCAGGCCCAGGCCGAAACCTGAGGGAATATCAAACAATTAAAGTATTTTAAAGCGAACACAGATGACAAAATGAATTTAATAAATAAAGTTTAAGCTGGAAGAAACTAAAAGTTTTTATCCTTTATAATTAAATACTTAGAATCCGATAATCCAAAACTCCATCAATTTAACAACTCGGGAATCCATCTCTAGTGGACCCCTAATAAAAAAAAATCCCAAACCGAATGAAAGTAAAAACTAAAAATAAAATCCAAATCTAATATTTGGAAAGAAGTCCTACGTCGTCGGTCGAATGGAAGATCGTCTTTGCTCAGCACGAATAAGCTCTAGACTGGAAATTTCCGATACCTGAAAAATGATGAGTGGGTCAGGCCCACATGCAAGTTCTATACTATTATTACCCAAGCAGAGACCCGATACGCATGTACATCCTAACCAATCCAACAATAACTAATACTCCGTAGATAAATATATATATATAATCACACTACAGGACTCTCACTGGACTACAGGCCCGTCTCAACCTGACTAGTAGGCACCATGCGAAAACGCACCCAAAGGTGGGCATGACTACCTAGTCTTAGTAGGGTACACATCCAACCATCATAGCCAGCTATGCATCCTAATGCATATACGCTCCCTAACCAACGACTCTGAGACTCAGGCTCATATCGTGGCATCATAAAAATATATTTAAATTCCATTCCAAATCAAAGTGTCACTCAATTATTTATTGATCTGACACAGAAGATAGGTAGGACTTAACTTTTGTAGTTAATCCATCCCTTATTCCAGAGTAGGTAGGACTAAGCCTATTTAAGCTAATCCCCCTAGTATATCACCGTCCCATACCGGTGCATACAAAACATCCATCCAGAATTGATAATATATATCTGACAGCATAACATATCAATATCAACATACCCAATCATAAGCATAACAAGAATGTTTAACTAGCATGCTTGTTCAATACATCCAGTACCTGATTCTCTAACAAATTTTAAATGCAGAGAATAAATATAACCATCCTGTAACTCACAATAAGCATAATAATAACATTAACAGTATCTACATGCTTACTTGTAATTACTCCACATCATCCCACAAGTTGACATAAACAATTGTTTTGGTAACCATCAACTAGTTCCTTATTAAGTATTAACTGAATTTATATTAGTTAATAGGCTTAATCCAATACCCCTGTTATATGATTTACATACCAAACTCCTAATTCAATTGCTAAATTAAATTTAAATAACTTGAATCATCCGCACAAGGCAACCATGTAAACTTTCTTAACAGTTTCATAACGTCCCTTCTACTAACCTTCTATAGTATAATATGTATTTTCAAGCCTTCTGAAGTTTTAGTAGAATTTAAACATCAATGAGAACCTCTAATTAAACTCTCAGTTGCCCCTAGAAACCCATTAACCCAAGCACAGTAGCTAGCAGTCTCGCAGAAAACCAAAAAAAATGAAAACCTACAAAGTAGCCGGCTCCACCCAAAGTGGAGCCGCCTCCATCACCAAGTAGAGCCGGCTCTACTACAAAGTAGAGCCTGCTCCACTTTTTAATTGAGCCTGCTCTACTTGAAATAGAGCAGGCTCCTTCCCCTGTGCGTCATTTTTCCAATTCCGGCGGTGTCCGGCTGTGTTGATCCTCCAAACCAAATTTCTTGCTGATTAAAATTAAGTCCTTGGGTGTTCAAAAGTTAATTAACTTCTTTGATTAATAATCACATTCAGTGGGAATAAGAATTAAATAAAATAATTTAAAAACGATTAACATGCACCTAAAAGAAAACATGTTGTTCAACTTCTTCTCCAACTCCGGCAACTTTGTTCCTCCAACCCACGTTTCTTGTTGATTTAAAACTAAGTCCTAGGGTATTCCAGAGTAATTTAAATTCATCATTCATTAATTGAATTCAATTGGAACAAGAGTTACACAAAACAGCTCCTAAGTGGATTAAAATCCATACAAGAACACATACTATTTCAGGTATCTAGCCCTGCGTCCCAAATTAATTTTAAGATTTCCCATTATATTTTAGAACTATTAAAATTCTTAATCCATCAATTGACATCATTAAAATCATGAATTAAGTAAAACAAAACAGTAAAACAACAACACTGTAAAACAAATAATTTAACAGATCATAAACATATGTTTATTAAACAATGCAAGCATGCGAACCAGATTTGTTTTTATCCTTATTTCATCCTGAGATTGTGTTAGTGATGCAAAGAACACAGATCAAAGAGGTAGAGCTAGTTATAAAACTTGCATGTGAGACTCGGTTCAGAAATCTCAACGTCTTTCTTCTAAGTTTTCCCGGCGCCCCTTTGGTTTTCCTCCTCTCTGTTTCTTCTGTCTCCACAACGTGGTTAGGGTTCTAAACCCTTGACAGCCTTATACAGATATTTATAGGTTTATAAGTTTACACAAAACCCTAGTTTAATTTAAACCCTAAACTAAATCCTTAGTCAGCCCATATGAAACCTAATTAATGCTTAATTATGTCGGCTACATACGTGACTTCTAAAACCAAAACCCTTAATTAATCCTACTAACATAAAACTCTATTTTTAGAAAATCCATTTATACTAAATTAAATCATTTAACAATTAATTCAATTTTAAGAAAAATAATTAATTCTATTTAAAGAAAACAATTACATCCAATAATTAAAACCCAATTAAATAAAATAATCAAACAAAAACAAGTCATTTAAATAATTCAAAATGAAATCAACAAATTCATAACTAAATCAATAAAACACAATTTAAATAATTAAATAAATTCCAGAATTATCCTTGTTAAATTAGGGGTATTACACAATGGTAGTGAGATCATGGAATAGTTTTAATGGCATGGAGTTGGAGAACTTTGATTGATCATTGCTTAGGTGATGCCTTTGATGGTTTATGCTTATTTTTTACCTTCATGTGCTTCATCATTTTATCTAGGGCTTGATAATCTTTCATTCAAGTAAATGTGGTTAAGCTACACCTTAGTTAGGTAGTCTAAACATGTTCACCTTTGATGGATCATGCTTGCTTGAGATTTAATGTGCATCTTGTTGATTATATGGCAACTATGTGTTGCTATATATTTCTTGACCATCATATATTATTTTTCCCCCAATTTAGCTCTAATCTAACATGTGTATAGGGATGGAGGCGGATTCACTTCCCTAGTCCTCTTTACTTGTATTTCATCTCCTTTAAATTCTTGCAAGCTTTTAATTTATGCACCTTAATTGCATAGCTTAAGTGACAACCAACAAATCCTCTATGAACACCCCGTATCATTCTAAAAAGACTCTAGACACTTAGGTTGCCATAGATTAGCGCAGTCCCAGTGGTTCAACTTACCCGACCAATAGCCCTATTTTATAATGATTCGTGCTATTGCGAAGGTTGATTTATCATAGATCGAATTCTCAACCGATCAATTTTTGGCGCCGTTGCCGGGGACTGTAAATGGTTTAGCAATCGAAGTGCTAGGGTTAATTTTGGTTTGATTGTCAATATTGTGAATTGTGAATATGTCTTGTTTAGTTTGACCATCTTGTATTGTAAGTGAGATTCTAGGGACTCGAAACTCACCAAGGGAAAGCTAGCTAATTTGTACGTTTAGAGGACCCCGGGTAAGTCTCTTGACCTTCTAGTTTTGACATTGTGAATATTGTGCATGTGTCAAATTTAGTGATAATTTAGTTTTGAAGCCCTTGTTGAGGCTATTATCTTCTTTAAATTTTGTGTACAAGCATCGGTCCTTGTCGTGGCCATTTAAATTCTGTCTTAACAATTGAGGAGAATGGGAACATCTTATGTGGAGTTATGAATGATGAATAGTTGCGTTGATAGCATTATGTATTGTTGATGTTTGGCCGTAGATCACTCTCCCTACCAACTCTTGACTCGCCAGTTGACATAAATTCACTTGAAAGAACTCTTAGACAAAACCTTAGGGAATCTTCTAGCGTAAGAGAACTTGAAACTGAATTTAACACAATGGCTGAAAATGTAGGAGATGTCAGAAATGAGGGAATTAATAATGATATGGCCGAAATTCCAAATATAGAGCCAATGACTCTCAGGGACCATTTCATCCCTACTACCTATGCTTCACCTTCATGCATAGTGATGCCAAACATCGATGCGGCTCAATATAAGATCAAATCAAGTACCATTCAAATGCTTCCATCTTTCCATGGCCTTGATAATGAAGATCCGTATAAGCATCTTGATGAATTCCTTGAAATCTGTTCGACCATCCGGTTGAGAGGTTTCCCTGAGAATGCACTCCATCTGCATCTTTTCCCATTTTTTTTAAAAGATAGGGCAAAGTATTGGTTGAACTCACTCACTCCAAATTCCATCACTTCTTGGGCTCAATTACAGCAAGAATTCCTTAAGAAGTATTATCCGGTGAGTAAAACCAACCAAATGAGGCGTTCCATTCTTAGCTTTTCTCAAACGGATGGAGAACAACTCTATGAGATTTGGGAAAGGCTACAAGATCTTCTTAGAAAATGTCCGCATCATTTGATTCCAAAATGGCAATTAGTGCAAGCTTTCTATGCTGGCTTGACCGAATCCCATAGATTCATGGTTGACTCTTCTTGTGGTGGGATGTTCATGTCCAAAAATGTGGATGAGGCTTGGACCCTACTAGAGAATTTAAACGAAAATTCACTTTAACATAATTCTCGTAGGGCTCTGACCTCAACCAATACAAAGAACACCAACCCTTGTTAACCAAAATCAATAAGGGAGGAATCATCCCAAGTGGATGCCATAACTCATAAGTTCTATCAATTGATGGCACCACATCTCTCTCCTTCATTATCTTAAAATTCGGCAAGTTCGGTATGCTCATCATGTACTAGTCCATTCCATCTCATGGAAGATTACCCCACACTGGGGCAATTTTCCAATCCAAACCAAGAGCAAGCTAATGCCATGTTCTCAAGATCCGGGAATAATCCTTATTCCAATACCTACAATCCGGGATGGCGAGATCACCCAAATTTCTCGTGGAGTCAACAAGCCCCACAGAATTCGCAATTCTAAAATACGGGGCATCAAAATCAACCCCCTCCTCAATTTCAAAATAGGCAATTTCCAGCCTCTTCAAGCTACCGTCCTTCGTACAATCCAAATGTCTCCAATCAACCTCCGATGTACCCAACTGATGAAATTGTGGCTGTAAACAAGCAAATGATAGAATCATTAAACAAGCAAATTATGGATTCCAACAAGCAATTCTTGACATCTTTCCAGCTTACTCTTCAAATGGTTCACTCTCATACTCAATCCATAGCTAAGCTCGAAAATCAAGTGGGCCAAATAGCTAACTCTGTGAACCAATTGCTTCAAAAGGACAAAGGTAAGCTTCTCGCTCTACCATTTGAAAATCCTAGAGGGATGCATGTGATTGATGAAACCCCTCCATCGAGTGGGCCGAGTCATGAGCATGTTCAAGCAATCACCACCCTTAGGAGTGGTAGAGTGGTTGACAATAAGGTTGATGGAGATAAAAATGAAAAAGAACCTCATTTGAAAAATCCAAATTCAAGCTCTTCCAATCAAATTCCAAGCTCTTCTCGTCCAAATACCATTCACGGAAATCCCACACATGTTAACCCAAATGTGGAAACTACTTATGAGCCAAAAGCTTCGTTTCCTCAACGCCTTCAAGAGTCAACACATATTGGGAACAAGAACTGTAAAATTCAAGACATGTGGGAAGTTTTCAAGCAAGTGAAGATCAACTTGCCCCTCTTGGATGCTATCAAGCAAATCCCTCCCTATGCAAAGTTTCTCAAAGACTTGTGCACTCAAAAGCGCACTTCTAAAAATCATTTGCCAAAGAAAGTGAGGTTAACTGAAAATGTTAGTGCTATCATTCAGCACAGCACTCCTCCAACGTATAAGGATCCAGGTGCCCCCACAATCTCTTGTGTCATTGGTGACAACAAAATTGAGAGGGCCCTCCTTGACTTAGGAGCTAGTGTGAATTTAATTACATACTCAGTTTACTTACAACTTGGCCTGGGAGATTTAAAGCCGACTTCTCTGGTTTTGCAACGTACCGATAGATCGGTCAAGCATCCACGAGGCATTCTTGAGGATGTTATCATCCAAGTGGACAAATTCTACTTCCTGGTAGACTTTGTGGTTCTTGACACGGAACCGGTCCACGATCCAAAAAAGCACATTCCCGTGATCCTTGGTAGGCCATTCTTAGCTACGGCTAATGCATCAATTAATTGCCGAACTGAGGTGATGGGCATTGCTTTTGGAAACATGCAAGTCAAACTCCATATCTTTCATTCAACTTAACATCCTTCCAATGAGGATGATTGTTTCCTTATTGATGTCATTGATGAAGTGGTCGAAGAATCTCTCCCCTTCATTCTAAGTAAGGACCCTCTTGAAACTTGCATGTCTCATTTCGACTTCTCAAACTTTGACATTGATCAATCTATCTAAGAAGTTAATTCTTTGCTTGATGTTGCCACTATCATGGACATTCCCCCATGGAAAATTCCAAAAGAGCCGCTTCCTCAGCTCTCCACCATTCCTTCGGTTCCATCTCTGAAATCTCCACCACAACTTGAGTTTAAGCCGCTCCCGGCCCATCTCAAGTATGTATTCCTTGGTTCAAATCAAACTCTCCCATTCATCATTGCATCAAACCTTCTAAAGGACCAAGAAACCAACCTTTTAGCGGTGCTACAAGAGCATAAAGAAGCTATTGGTTGGGCAGTGGCTGACTTGAAAGGAATTGACCCCTCCATTTGTATGCACCGCATTTATATGGAGGAGGACGTAAAGCCTACTAGAGAGGTTCAACGCCGGTTAAATCCTAACATGAAGGAAGTGGTAATGAAGGAAGTGATAAAATTGCTAGATGCGGGAATCATCTACCCTATTTCTGATAGCAAGTGGGTAAGCCCCACACAAGTTATTCCAAAGAAATCTGGTCTCACTGTTGTTGAAAATTCAGCGGGTGAGCTCATGCCGCAACGAACCACCACCGGGTGGCGTATGTGCATTGACTACCGGAAGCTCAATTTGTCAACTAGGAAAGATCATTTTCCACTCCCATTTATTGATCAAATCCTAGAAAGGCTAGCCGGCCAAAGCTACTTTTATTTTCTTGACGGTTATTTCGGCTATAACCAAGTGGCAATCGCCCCCCAAGATCAAGAGAAAACAACATTCACATGTCCCTTTGGAACCTTTGCATATTGTCGCATGCCTTTTAGGCTATGCAATGCTCCGATAACGTTTCAAAGGTTCATGATGTCCATATTTTCCAATATGGTTGAAAAATTCTTGGAAGTTTTCATGGACGATTTTTCCGATTTTGGCTCCTCCTTTGATTCTTGTCTCAATAATTTATCTCTCGTGCTCCAAAGGTGCAAGGAGACAAATCTCATTCTAAGTTGGGAAAAAAGCCACTTCATGGTCCAAGAAAGCATTGTTCTAGGACTTGTCATTTCAAAACGGGGAATTGAGGTGGACAAGGCAAAAGTTGAGTTAATCTCGAATCTTCCTCTTCTGAATTCTGTCCGTCAAATCCGTTCCTTTCTTGGCCATGCCAGATTTTATCGTCACTTCATCAAGGACTTTAGTAAAATTTCTCGGCCCTTGTGTAATCTCTTAACCAAGGATGTTTCATTCAATTTTGATGAAGCGTGCCTGGAAGCTTTCATTAAACTTCGCACTCTCTTCTCATCTGCCCCAGTAATGAAACCGCCCAATTGGTCTCTCCCTTTTTTGAGATCATGTGTGATGTTTCTGACTATGCATTAGGCACGGTTTTGGGCCAACACGTGGACAAGCTCCCATACGTCATTTATTATGCTAGTCAAACTCTTTCTGATGCTCAATTAAATTACACTACTACTGTAAAAGAGTTGTTAGCTATAGTTTATGCCTTGGATAAATTCTGATCCTATCTTCTAGGTTCCAAGGTCATAGTCTTCTCGGATCATGCCTCCCTTCGGCACTTGTTAGCAAAGAAAGAGACCAAACCCCGCTTGATTCGATGGATACTCTTACTTCAAGAGTTTGACATTGAAATTCGGGACAAAAAAGGGGCAGACAATGTTGTCGCCGATCATCTCTCTCGCTTACTCATTGAAAAATCTTCAAATTTTGCCGTCGTCCGTGATTCCTTTCCGGATGAACAACTCTTCCAGATTTCTCATGCAAATCTTCCATGGTTTGCGGATATTGTCAACTACCTAGCGGTAGGTAAAATTCCAACTCATTGGTCCAAACAAGAGAAGGACCGGTTCTTCTCCCAAGTCAAGCATTTCTTTTGGGAAGATCCAGAACTATTCAAGTATTGCCCAGACCAAATCATCCGGCGATGCATTCCTGAAATTGAGACCACAAGCATCCTCAATTTTTGTCGTACTCTTGCTTGTAGAGGCCATTTTAATGCCAAAAAGACCGCTCACAAAGTTCTTCAAAGCGGATTTTATTGGCCCTCCCTATTTCGCGATGCATACAATTTCTATAAATTATGTGAAAGATGCCAAAGGCTTGGATCCATGTCCCGAAGTGACATGATGCCCCTCACTCCCATCTTAATAATTGAAATTTTTGATGTGTGGGGAATTGACTTCATGGGACCATTTTCACCTTCTCATGGCTACGAGTACATCCTTGTTGCAGTGGATTATATCTCCAAATGGGTGGAAGACGCAGCTACCAGAACCAGTGATCATAAGGTCATGATCGAGTTCATTCAATCTAACATCTTTAGTCGTTTTGGTACGCCCCGAGCAATCATCAGCGACGGCGAATCACATTTCAGAAATTATTATCTTAAATCCGTTATTTCTAAGTACTTCGTCATTCATAAGGTTGCTACACCCTACCATCCTCAAACGAGTGGTCAAGTGGAAGTATCTAATCGGGAGATTAAGCACATCTTGGAAAAAATGGTTCGATTGGACCGTAAAGATTGGTCATTGAGACTAAACGATGCGCTTTGGGCTTACCGGACAACTTATAAGACGCCCATTGGCATGTCGCCATATCGGCTTGTCTCCCGGTAGAATTAGAGCACCGTGCTTTTTGGGCCATAAAAAGGATCAACTTTGATCTCAAACAAGCCGGCTCTAATCGTGCTTTGCAATTAAATGAACTCGAGGAAATGCATAATGATGCGTATGAAAGTGCCAAAATCTATAAGGCAAAGGCTAAAGCATTCCATGACAAGCACATTGTCAATAAGTCTTTTGCCCCGGGACAAAAAGTTTGGCTTTTCAATTCCCGCTTGAAACTCTTTCCTAGTAAACTCCGGTCAAGGTGGGATGGTCCTTACCTCATCAATTCTGTCTTTCCTCATGGAGCGGTTGAGCTTCAAGATCTTACTAATGGATCTCTCTTCAAGGTTAACAGCCAACGCCTTAAGCCTTATGTTGATGGCATAGTCCCTATTCGAAAAGTTGAGAATGTCCTATTGATGGACCCAATTTATGAGGACTAGTGCGCCATGCTAAGCCTGGTTTGTCTAGCTATCGACATTAAATTTAGCATTCATGAGAAGCAATTCTTCTGAATTCTTAACTTCCATCTTCTTCATGCCCCGTGACTAAACTTCCCCGGGAAGTGGCGAAGTCGACCAAGAATGTGCATGTTTCCTGAATTGGTTCCTCGGGCATTCCGGCAATTCCATTTGGTTTTATTCATTATATCCAAATCTTTGTTCCACTTTGGGAAATATTTGAAGTCATTGAGCATGTTCTCTGTTTCATTCAGAGCTTTTATTATCTCTGCATCTCTTAGCCATAGCTTGTGAATTCATTCGCTCCATGTCGCTTTATGCCGTGATCCAGATCTCTGTCATACCCCAATTCATGTTAAGAGCTCACCTGATTCACTCACGGCCTTGAGAAGTTGTGTTTGATGCCCAAGGCATCAATTCAAGAGCTCCCGCGGGCGCCCGCCGCACCACCGCGGGCGCTGGTGAATCAGGCCAGTACACTCAGCACAACCGCGGGGCCCCGCCGAGCCTCCGCGGGCCCCCGCGAAACATTGCAGGCACATTCGTCGCACCGCGGGCGCCCGCCATCGCGCTGCGGGCGCCTACGGATCCCCTCCGCTGGCAATAAAATGGGCTTGAAAGCCCATTTTAGTTCTTATAAACTTTCCCCCCCTCTCTACTCTCGCCCTACACCCCTCAAACCCTACAACCATCTATCTCTCTCTCCCAATATTCCTCTTCCCATCTCCACTCTCCATCATCATTATCCAATAACAAAATCCAATCCTCTTCATCCATCATTCAAGCTCGTAAAGCCTTGGTTCCTCCACATTGGGTAAGTCTCTCTTCTTCTTCTTTTACTTCTTTGATTTTGTAATCCATGGTGGATGGGATTGATGTGGTGACAGTTGGTGAATTTGTTGGAGTTGTGCATGGTTGCTTTTAGGTACAAAATTTTTGGGTTTTTCAGTCTCTAACCAACATTTTGCTCTCTTCCCAATTGTGTTGCACACCAGGTGTTCGCTAAAAGTCCTAAACCAAATTTCTTCATTCCCATGGCTCCTAGGGTTATTTCCAAGCATGCTAAGTCATCCGAGGGCCCTTCTAATGCTCCTCCGCCCCCAAATTGCGCTGAATGGCCAATTGAAACCGAAGCTCATTTTGACATTACACCTACTTTCGAGAGCAATGTGGAGACCGCATGGTCCGTTCGTGAATTGAGGGCTAGTGGCCTATCCTCTATTTTCAAACCACGCGCTCATTCGTACTTCCCGCGTGTGGTCTGGCTGTTCTATGCCAACATGGTCCACTCATGTAAGGAACCGGACAAAATCAAAACCACCATTGCTGACTATGATTATAAATTTGACCTTGATAACCTTGCTATAGCTATGGATTGCCCTTGATTTTGCCAGTGGATGAGGCAGGCCTCACCCTTTATGTCGAAGGTCCCGATCAGCCTACCTTAGCGGACATTGTGGGAGAAATTTGTCATGGTCAATTCACCAGAAACAGAACCACGAGCACCAATAAATCTTTCTTACCTTGCCGGCTATGGTTTCTCGATTCGGTCTTGGCCAAGAACGTCCTGCCCGTGCCAGGCCATTCTGAGCGAAAGGGGGAATTTTTGAAAACCCTCTGCTACGCTAAAAAGGAGTGTTGGTTTTGTGTCCCACAACTTGTCTGGGACCAATTGCTTAAAATCTACAAGGAATTAATCTTAGTTCGGTCGCGCACCACCACAACCTGGGCATTCCCATTTCCATACCTTATTATAAGGTTGCTCAAAAATATGGGGTTCCGAGCTTCCCGTGGTGAACAGAAAGAAAAAAATGTGTTGCACTTCACCCTTGGGGTCTGGAAGTCCAGCACAGCTCAACTTCAGATGTCCCATCAGGCCCGTATTGGTGACGCGCTGGATTGGGGTGCTCCGGCCCCCCCTATAGCTCCTGCTCCTCCTCCTCCTCCTGATGCCCCCGCTTCTCTAGCTGCCACTTTTGTCCCGCCGCCAGATGTCATGACTCGCGCTGACTATCTCGCCATGAATGCTCGATTTGATGCATCTGATTTACGCTTTGACGCCATTGAGGGCGCCGTCCAGAAGACCCAGGAGAATTAATAGATTTTGCAGGCTTTGCTCCAGTCATTGATTGACCGGGCGCCGGGCGCACCTGGTGCTTCTTCCTCTGCGCCAATGGAGGATTGATTTCCTGTTTCTCGTTTTATTTTCCTTTTTGCAGTAGTACTACTATTAGACTTCTTTTGGGCCGCATTTGGCATTTCTTTTCCAGTTCTTTTAAACTTTTAACTGCATCTCCTTTGTTCATTTGCATGGATTTTAGCTTTAAAATAAATTGCAGTCATAGTTAGTAATTTTTGGATTCATTTGATTCTTGCTCTGTATAGATGCTTTTGACATGTTTTTGATTTCAAGTTTAGGGGTATGCTCTTGGAATTCACAAAGTGGCTTATTCTTGCACCGCCACTCTATTCCTCCTCAACTTGGTACTATTGTTCTTTGCATTCTCCCATTTTCTTTCTAATTCTCTTATCCTTTGTCTTCTCACAATGAGGACAATGTGACATTCAAGTTTGGGGGTGCATGTGCTTTCATTCGTATGATTTTTGCTTATTTTTCTTTTTTTTATCCTCATAAGTTAATAAAATCATGTTGTTGAAAGCAATGAGAGTGTAACCATGGAACTTGTTGAAGTTTGAAGCATGTACTTAATACTTTGTGTATAGAAGCCAAGATAATTTTTGAAAATAAGGAAACTTTTGAAATAAGCATGTTGATTCATAGTTGGTTTGTATAAAGACTTCAATTAAATTCTTGTCGGATTTCATACTCTTTTATGCTTCACATTGCACATTTGCACACCGAAAACCTAATCGTGAAGCATACAACCCAAATTGACTTTGATCAAGACTCAGTGATTTGAATTAATGACCCTAACGAATAGATACCCTTGGCATAAAAAAAAAAAAGAGAGAGAAAAAGAAAAAGAAAAAGCAATCAATGACCAGTCGAAGTTCGTAGCCTTTCCAGCTCGAGTTATTAAGCCCTAGGAGAATTTCTACACTTAGCACCCTAAAGCCATCTGGTTTGGGAGTTGTTGGCCTAACGCTTGTTACATGGGTTGGTTAGAAAGCTTAAGGGATTTTGGCATTGCACAACCAATTGTATGCTTTCTTTTGTGTTGAACAATAGAGTTCTCAATAAGCAACAAAAGTTGCATTATGAATAAACTATGCCATGGGGACCTCATTTTAAAGGAGATTTAAGGATGTGAAAATGTGTTCTTGGGATTGGAAAAAGAAGGTTAAAGCCGCATATTGGTAATTCAACCCACCATCATTGAAGTTGGAGTCCATGTTCTTCAAGAGATGATAATTGAAGTTTTTATATAGAGCTTAATGATTGATGCATTTATGATTGAACTCATTTTTGCCATTTTGATTATTAAGGCTTCATATATGCAAGGTAGTCTGTTTAATAGAACTTCCTCCAATTTTTTTTGTCATTCTATGTTACATTTGAGCTTCATAGATAAATTTCTTGCTTAATGATTGTTGCATGTTGTCATTTTTGCTAGATTGTTTTTTTTTTTTTTTTGCTAAGGGACTAGCAAAATGTAAGTTTAGGGGTGTGATAAGCGCCGAATATTGCATATTCAAGCGCCCCTTCTTGCATTAATTAAGTCCATTATTAGAGGATAATGTGAAGTTTTAATTCAATTGTGTATTTTCTTTTGGATTTCAGGTTTTGTGCCCGAGAGTGATCAAAGAAACAGTTTTGACGTCATTTGTGTTGAATTGCAAGTGCCGTGTCGGGAAATCACCCTTTTGATTAAGCCTTTTCTATTACCGTTTTTGTGGCAACATGGCTTAGTGTTTCGTAAGGGACGTGTGTTTTCACTCCAGCCCGAAGAAGACTGCAGAAAATTTAGAGTTGAAGTGCAGCTGCAGCCTCCGTGGGCGCCTACGGAGCTCCCGCGATGCGCCCGCCAACCCCAAACTCTCTGGCCTTTTTTGCAGCACCTTACACAGCAGCCGCAGGAGCCCCCACGCCCTCTTGCGAACGCCCGCCGAGCCACTACGGGCGCCCGCCAAACACTCCAGAGACATCTTCGCGAGCCGCAGCTTCCGCAGGCGGCCGCTGACCCTCTGCAGGTAGTTCACCTGCCCCTCTTTTTCAGCATTTTTGTTCCCTTATCTTTATTTTATGTGGTGGAGAATGAACCAGAGGGGGAAGGTCGAGATTTTCAGCATGGGGAGTAGGTTTTGAGTGTATATAGGAGGATAACTCATGATAGATGAGATATATCTCATCTTAGCAAGATTGGTAGAGAGGGAAGGAGGAGGAAAATATTGAGTTCTTGAAGCTACAATGTAACGACCTGGTCATTTGCCTTCCTTTCCTTTTTCCTAAAATTTTACGAATGAATTTTATTTTCGTTTAATTTTCTTTTCTGAGCTCTGTTTCGTGTCGCTTAGTGTCATCTCGAGTGCTTAGAATTGGTTCCTGAGACTCTTTTCCGTGAATTGACAACTTCCTTTAAGGACTGAGTCATTTTCACATTTTTTGTTTCTCGACACTATGCGTTATTTCGTCCTTTTCCCTATTCTGTCTTATCTCCATTTGTCAGTTTTTGGCACAACCTCACTTCTCATGCTCAAAGTTGGTTTTTGACTTCACGTGCCTTCATCTTGAGTGGTTTCCACGAAATACGTATCTTTACTTTTGCAAGAAAGTACTCTGGTTGCTCCCGGTGCCCATAGGGGCATGGATGCATAAATGTTTGGAATTAATTTCATTTCTTGGGGTGTTATTCCTAAATCTCTTTTAAAGATATTTTATTTCAGGGGTCATTCTGGGCCATAAGTGTAGTTTTCACTTTTTGGAGGGGCCATTGTGCAATTAATGAAAGTTATTGCAAAATGTCTAATTTTGAGCCTGGATCCTCGTACGGGATTTATTTTCGCATTTCGTTGAGTTGCGTACTCTTGGAAATTTCCTCCTGGTCGATGTTTTCCAATTTCAGGGTTTCTGGCCCCAATTTTTGCCAAACTTGTTTTGGGCATAACTTTCTGCTCAGGACTCCGTTTTTGACGTCGTTTCTTCCGTTGTTCATATTTTATCTTTTTAAATCTTTTTCATTCACAAAGTTTTGCCATTTGAGTGCGTCTGCTCAAATTTTACTTTTTCGGACCCGGCAGGGCCCGTTCGGGGCACTTTTTGAGATTTCTATAAAAGGGGGGTGAGATATTTCATTTTTCATCTTCTCCCCTCTTCATGCACGACCTGGAGCTCCCATGGCAGCCCAAGGGGTGCTGCCATCTTCTCTCTCCTCTTTTGGTTCACTTTTCTTTGATGGAAAGTCTTCGGCCTTAACGTTTATTGTTCCCCTCGCCGTGCTCTACCTTTCCCCCTTATTAGAATTCAGTTTTGACCATTTCTTGAGTTTAGTTTTGAGGTCAAGTTATGATTTTCATGGGGCTTCTGGCGGATTCTTGTTCACGGTGTTGTCCCCGACAAAACCTCTCGGTATCGTCGAATTCGGAGCACTTTTATTTTGGTGGGCCTTTGGGATTTTCATCTCAAATTGAGGTAGGAGATGTTCTAGGTTTAAATTCTTGTTATATAGCATGCTTGTGATGCTTATACTACTTGTTTGCATGATTAAATATAAAATCTAGAGATTTTATTATTTATTTTTCTTGTATGGTATCTAATTTTCCCGGTTGTTCATGACTTGGTTTAAACATGTAGCATGATTTTATATTGCCCCTTGATGTGCTCATTGTCGTGTATTAAAATTGGAACATTTGAATAACTATTAAAGATTTTATTTAATATTTATCTTAGGTGAAAGATTAATTCACACGGCCTTAACTAGCTTGAAATTAATATGTGTTAGCATATTATATTAGGCCTTAGCATGCTCTTCAACATAGTTGAATTTGAAAGTAATTGGAAGTGTTTTGAAAATTAGTAATTATTAAATAATTTGATTAATTAATTTGCCCCGAGTGCACTATTCACTCCATTTGAATTCCGACTTGATATTCTTGATCTTCATGCCATATAGCTTCACATATATTTGATTTGGAATATTCGGTGACGTTTTGAAACCTTTCATTTAATTAATTTCCTTGTTTAAGATTTAATCCTCATGATGATATACAACTTAGAATTGAATTGTGGCATGCTAGAAAATTAAGCTTTGGTGTAGTTGTTCACATGTATTAAATTGGGATTAATTGCATGAGAATTGCAACCTTTATTTTATATTTAACTTTAGTGAAAGTTTAATTTACATAGGTGTAACTTGCATGAAATAAGCTTGAAATGTTATATTACATTAGTCCTTGACATGTTCTCTAGGATATGTTAAATTGAGAGTATTTGGTTAGGTTTGAAAAATCTAGAGATTTTAATTAAAAGAATGAATTAAAATCTATTTCGTGGTCCCATTAGTTTAATTAAGGTTTTAACTTGATATTTGTATTGGCCATGGCTTGTTTACTAGTATATATTAATTTGGGACTATTAGAAGTTGTATTAGAACCTTGGGATTTAAATTAGCATGATTTAATTAAAGTTCTACTTTGTTGTTCTAACAACCTAATTGAGTTTTAGAATGAATATAGGTGGTGACCTTGCCATGACCTTTAACATGTATTAAATTGAGGTTAATTGAAATTGAATCAGAAATCTAGAGAATTTAATTGTGTTTATCTATTTAAATTCTATTAATTTGCTCCATGATCTAGTTGTGTTTTAGAAGTGGTTTCTATATTCAAATCATGGACTTAGACTTGTTGTATATTCATTTGGTTATGTTTTGAACATTGGATAACATAGTTGCTATGTTTGTATTCACGAGAATATGTTTTCCTTATTGAATATATTGTTGCCTTGTGTAATGATTTGTACACTTCGTATTTGACATCATTCATGCATAGCATGTAACGAATTGTACACTGAAGATTCGACATTCATCACATCATATTAGTTGTGGACTTAGAGCATGGATTGTATAGGTTTCCAAATTTGGTTGTGCTTGGTAGGTAGTAGATTATCTTGCATATTCCTGTTGATATATGCGTTGTTGCACAACTTGTTGATTTTGGAAACTTGGAGATATCGTTGTTTGACTATAGCTAGGACGTGGTTCTAGTACGGGGGATAGTTCCTCTATATATAGTCTAGTGCGCACATAGGGAGGTTACCCATGGGCTAGTAACCCTAAAGTAACTATGTTGTCGGTTCGATCCGGCGTGACGTCTGAGTATCCACTTTGTTTGATTTCGCATTTCATTTTCAAGTTGATAACTAGATGATGTTGTAACTTGTTGTTTCTTATTTGTCATTCCATTTTAAGTTACAGGATGTTAACTTTGCGAAATTGTGCTTTATGCGTTGTATTGGAAGTTCCAATGTTGGTTAAATCGCATCGATATTGAAAATCGTGTTTTGACGTTCTAATAAAGCTTAGGATTGATCCTATTGATTCTTTTATAATATAGACGTTAGGTGGCATGAACCACTACTGTTATTTTGTGCTTTAGATTCTAAGTTGATGGCTTTGAAAACTTAAACCTTATTGTATTGTATAACATGCTCTTTTGTTGTTGAATTGCATGGATAATGTGATTCTTGTTAACTTGTATTCAAATATGCTTTTGTCATGTTGTATGGATTACCCTAGACCTAGTTCAATTGTATTGAAAATGCAGTTCATGTTAATCTATGCTCAAGCATTCTTCTTGTCGTGTTCTTTGGATTATCCCAACCATGATTCGTTTCATACACGTATGTATATCATGATTCTTGTTGCTTAGACTCGAAGGTAGCTTAGGATGCTCCCCGAGTCTCACTTGGACATAGACGTTTGGTGGCATGAGCCCCTTTAACATGTTTCACCTTAAGGTGATAAATTTGTAAAATGCGAGGTCGATGCATGCTCATCTCCTACGTGTAGCTTTATGTTACTCACCCCTATGATACTGGGGCATATTTCAGGTACGATGACTTCGTTCGTGAAACCTTGCATTCCTTGGATGTCGTGTAGCTTTCAAGTTTCCATTTCATGCAAATGTTAGCATGAAATGTCATTTTGTAGACTTTTATGTCAAAATATGTATATTTGATTCCATGTATGTAATGTGTACTTAAGTACACTACTTTCAATGTAATTGATTTGTATGAGATGAGGCCGGAGGCCAATGACATGTATATTGTGTTCTATGTACTTTTTAACTTCATGAAATATTGTTAAAATCTTGAAAAATCGAAAGTCATTACTTCACCATGGTTGCATCGGGTGTGGGAATTCCATTTTCATTCTTTTATAGGGTCTTATTAATCTTATATGAAGTGTGGCCAAGGGCCAAACGGTCATTTGATCCCGTTTTGTATTTTTTGATTTCGAGTTTTCATTCCATGTTCCATTTTTGCCTTTTTGCCCGTTGGGGGGTCGGGTTTTGTATCGGTGATATTTTTAAGTCGTGGACCATTGTAGCACATCCAAATAAGTAAGTTACGTTTGCGTGAATGGTCGTTTCCGGGCAAAACCTTATCGTTTGTGTTTTGAGCCTCTTGTGAATTCATTTCGCATTTTTTTTGCATATTCTGATCTAGGGGCATTATGGACCTTTCACATCAGTTTTATTTTCTTCTTTTGGAATGGTTGAATAGAAAATATGATTTTAGGGGGGTTTCTTCTTCGTGTTTTTCCAGAAAATGTCGTCTTGGTACCGAAAATCACTCATGAAGTTTCAGCTTCCAGTTTTCATTTAGCAGCTTTATAACCCTCTTGTTCAGTTCCGATCTAGGGGCATTTTGGGGTTTTCACAGTGAGTTTTTTTTGGTTCCGTCCGTGATGTCGGGTAGAAAACTCAATTTTAGGGGGGGTTTCTTCTTCGTGTTTTTCCAGAAAAACTTGTCTTGACCTCCGTTTGAAGCCTCAGTTCTGGGCAGATCAAAAAAAAATGTAGCAACAGCCAAGGGCTGCCACCAGCCATGTCTTTGGGCGCCGGCATGCTCGCCGGTGGGCTCGCGCATGGGCGCCATGTGCGCCATGGCCCCTCGTCGGGCCGCCTCGACGTCAACTCTTCTTTTGGGCTTTTCTCCTTCGTCCGGACTCCGATTTAAGTGAATTTTTTTTTTAACTTGGCTAATTTTTTGCTGTCTTTCCAACGGTGTGCTCGGTTGCACCCGGTTCTTCTTGGATAATTACCAGTTTACCCTTTTGCCTTAAGTGCTCGTTTTTCTTCGTCATGCCGTTTCTCCTTCGTCCGGACTCCGAATCATGTGATTCTTGAGTCCACCTTGATCAGTTTGTCGTTGTCTTTCTAGCGGTGTGCTTGGTGGCACCCGAATCTACAATTTTTAGAAATGACTATTTTGCCCCTGGGGGCTTATTTGTCATATTTTTGATCTTTTGCTTCCGCATCAGTTCTTGTTGAGTTTCACGACCTCATGGAAGGTTACTTTGACTTCTTAGAGTCTTGTTTTCTGTTTTCGCTTCCGCATTCGGATCCGTTATCGGGTCAATCTTCGGTTCATCACAGGACACGCTGGCCTAAAAACCAGGGTCGTCACAGGTGGTATCAGAGCGTCCAGGTTTGAATACCTTAGACGACGGGTTTTGGGTGCATATCATGCTCATGTTGTTTTGCTTTGATTTGTCATTTGTATCTTGATAATATGTCTTGTATGATAACATGTTCACATGTTCAGGTGTTTTGAGAGATCTATCATTGGTTGAGCATACTTTTGTGTATATATGCTTCCTGATAACATGTTCTGTGTCACTATCCTGTTCTGGTGTGATAACATGTCTGCGTGCTTCTTGATAACATGTTTGATTTGATAACATGCCTATTTGCTTATGTGGCAACTTGTTTACTACTTGTGTGAGTAGATAGTTATGCTATGTTGCATGCTACTTGTTTACTTTATGTCAGGTTTTTGCATTGTCTCTTAGGATTTGTCGTATCCCTTGGATGCGTTCTTGTTTCACGAGTTTCTTCCTTGGATAGGAGAAATTCATTCTGTGAGGACCCATGTAGGGAACCTTCTTGTCTGTTCTGTTGGTTGATGTGAGTGAGGCTCATGTGAGCGTAGACGACTGCGATTCATTTCCTTTTCCTTGTCTGGTGGAGTGAGACGTGGGCCAGGGAGGCACCATTTCATTTCCTTTTCCATCGTGGCTTTTAGATCTAAGGCCTTAAGCATAATGGTGCTAGTGTCATTGTTGTCAGAGTTTGGGATTAGCTACCCCAACTCTCACAGATGCCTGGTTCCCGCGGTGCTTCTGGTAATGATCATTTTCGACATTGATGTCATCCGTATCAATAGGTTTCTCAGAGTTGACCTGGTTGGCGCATGTTATGAACTAGTGCCTTATACCGTCATGCTACCTTGCTGAGGAATAAGTGTGGGCGGGTTCTGGTCACTGTTCGTACTGCCTTGTCACTCTCTTCTTTCACTGTGTTCGACGCTTTGTTTTCTTGGGATTCTCTCGGTGGTTGACATTGAGTAAACGTGCTAGTTCTTATGAGGTGTTATCTCAGTTCATGGTTTCGAGTTCCTTCAGTTAATCTTTAGACTTCAGGATTTGTCCTTCAGTGCGTTGTGAGTTGTCCTTTGATTTGACCTTTTGTTCGGTCATTATTCTGTTCTCTCTGGTATGTTCCTGATTTCGGGGATGAAATTCCTTTAAGAATGGTAGGTTGTAACGACCCGGTCATTTGACTTCCCTTCCTTTTTCCTGAAATTTTACGAATGAATTTTTTTTTCGTTTAATTTTCTTTTCTGAGCTCTGTTTCATGTCGCTTAGTCTCATCTCGAGTGCTCAGAATTGGTTCTTGAGACTCTTTTCTATGGATTGACAACTTCTTTTAAAGACTGAGTCATTTTCACATTTTTCGTTTTTCGACACTATGCGCTATTTCATCCTTTTCCCTATTCTGTCTTATCTCCGTTTGTCAGTTTTTGGCACAACCTCACTTCTCATGCTCGGAGTTGGTTTTTGACTTCACGTGCCTTCATCTTGAGTGGTTTCCACGAAATACGTATCTTTACTTTTGCAAGAAAGTACTCTGGTTGCTCCCGGTGCCCATAAGGGCATGGATGCATAAATCTTTGGAATTAATTTCATTTCTTGGGGTGTTTTTCATAAATCTCTTTTGAAGAAATTTTATTTCAGGGGTTTTCAAGAAAATATTTTTGGAAGATATTTTCATTCTGGGCCATAAGTGAAGTTTTCACTTTTTTGAGGGGCCATTGTGCAATTAATGAAAGTTATTGCAAAATGTCTTGTTTTGAGCCTGGATCCTCATACATGATTTATTTTCACATTTTGTCAAGTTGCGTACTCTTGGAATTTCCTCCTGGACGATGTTTTCCAGTTTCAGGGTTTCTGGCCCAGTTTTTGCCAAACTTGTTTTGGGTATAACTTTCTGCTCGGGACTCAGTTTTTGGTGCCGTTTCTTCCATTGTTCATATTTGATCTTTTTGAATCTTTTTTGTTCACAAAGTTTTCCCATTAGAGCGCGTCTGCTCAAATTTTACTTTTTCAGACCTAGTAGGGCCCGTTTGGGGCACTTTTTGAGATTTCTATAAAAGGGGGGTGAGATATTTCATTTTTCATCTTCTCCCCTCTTTATGCACAACCTGGAGCTCCCATGGCAGCCCAAGGGGTGCTGCCATCTTCTCTCTCCTCTTTTGGTTCACTTTTCTTTGATGGAAAGTCTTCGGCCTTAACGTTTGTTATTCCCCTCACCGTGCTCTACCTTTCCCCCTTATTAGAATTCAGTTTTGACCATTTCTTGAGTTTGGTTTTGAGGTCAAGTTATGATTTTCATGGGGCTTCTGGCGGATTCTTGTTCACGGTGTTGTCCCTGACAAAACCTCTCGGTATTGTCAAATTCGGAGCACTTCTATTTTGGTGGGCCTTTGGGATTTTCATCTCAAATTGAGGTAGGAGATGTTCTAGGTTTAAATTCTTGTTATATAGCATGCTTGTGATGCTTATACTACTTGTTTGCATGATTAAATATAAAATCTAGAGATTTTATTATCTATTTTTCTTGTACGGGATCTAATTTTCGCGGTTGCTCATGACTTGGTTTAAACATGTAGCATGATTTTATATTGCCCCTTGATATGCTCATTGTCGTGTATTAAAATTGGAACATTTGAATAAGTATTAAAGATTTTATTTAATATTTATCTTAGGTGAAAGATTAATTCACACGGCCTTAACTAGCTTGAAATTAATATGTGTTAGCATATTATATTAGGCCTTAGCATGCTCTTCAACATAGTTGAATTTGAAAATAATTGGAAGTGTTTTGAAAATTAGTAATTATTAATTAATTTGATTAATTAATTTGCCCCGAGTGCACTATTTACTCCATTAGAATTCCAACTTGATATACTTGATCTACATGCCATATAGCTTCACATATATTTGATTTGGAATATTCGGTAACGTTTTGAAACCTTTCATTTAATTAATTTCCTTGTTTAAGATTTAATCCTCGTGATGATATACAACTTAGAATTGAATTGTGGCATGCTAGAAAATTAAGCTTTGGTGTGGTTGTTCACATGTATTAAATTGGGATTAATTGCATGAGAATTGCAACCTTTATTTTATATTTAACTTTAGTGAAAGTTTAATTTACATAGGTGTAACTTGCATGAAATAAGCTTGAAATGTGATATTACATTAGTCCTTGGCATGTTCTCTAAGATATGTTAAATTGAGAGCATTTGGTTAGGTTTGAAAAATCTAGAGATTTTAATTAAAAGAATGAATTAAAATCTATTTCGTGGTCCCATTAGTTTAATTAAGGTTTTAACTTGATATTTGTATTGGCCATGACTTGTTTACTAGTATATATTAATTTGGGACTATTAGAAGTTGTATTAGAACCTTGGGATTTAAATTAGCATGATCTAATTAAAGTTCTACTTTGTTGTTCTAACAACCTAATTGAGTTTTAGAATGAATATAGGTGATGACCTTGCCATGACCTTTAACATGTATTAAATTGAGGTTAATTGAAATTGAATCGAAAATCTGGAGAATTTAATTGTGTTTATCTATTTAAATTCTATCAATTTGCTCCATAATCTAGTTGTGTTTTAGAAGTGGTTTCTATATTCAAATCATAGACTTAGACTTGTTGTATATTCATTTGGTTATGTTTTGAACATTGGATAACATAGTTGCTATGTTTGTATTCATTAGAATATGTTTTCCTTATTGAATATATTGTTGCCCTGTGTAATGATTTGCACACTTCGTATTTGACATCATTCATGCATAGCGTGTAACGAATCGCACACTGAAGATTCGATATTCATCACATCATATTAGTTGTGGACTTAGAGCATGGATTGTATAGGTTTCCAAATTTGGTTGTGCTTGGTAGGTAGTTGATTATCTTGCATATTCTTGTTGATATATGCGTTGTTACACAACTTGTTGATTTTGGAAACTTGGAGATATCGTTGTTTGACTATAGCTAGGACGTGGTTCTAGTACGGGGGATAGTCCCTCTATATATAGTCTAGTGCGCACATAGGGAGGTTACCCATGGGCTAGTAACCCTAAAGTAACTATGTTGTCAGTCCGATCCGACGTGACGTCCGAGTATCCACTTTGTTTGATTTCGCATTTCATTTTCAAGTTGATAACTAGATGATGTTGTAACTTGTTATTTCTTATTTGTCGTTCCATTTTAAGTTACAGGATGTTAACTTTGCGAAATTATGCTTTATGCGTTGTATTGGAAGTTCCAATGTTGGTTAAATCGCATCGATATTGAAAATCGTGTTTTGACGTTCTAATAAAGCTTAGTATTGATCCTATTGATTCTTTTATAACATAGATGTTAGGTGGCATGAACCACTACTGTTATTTTGTGCTTTAGATTCTAAGTTGATGGCTTTGAAAACTTAAACCTTGTTGTATTGTATAACATGCTCTTTTGTTGTTGAATTGCATGGATAATGTGATTCTTGTTAACTTGAATTCAAATATGCTTTTGTCATGTTGTATGGATTACTCTAGACCTAGTTCAATTGTATTGAAAATGCAGTTCATGTTAATCTTTGCTCAAGCATTCTTCTTGTCGTGTTCTTTGGATTATCCCAACCATGATTCGTTTTATACATGTATGTATATCATGATTCTTGTTGCTTAGACTTTAAGGTAGCTTAGGATGCTCCCCGAGTCTCACTTGGACATAGACGTTTGGTGGCATGAGCACCTTTAACATGTTTCACCTTAAGGTGATAAATTTGTAAAATGCTAGGTCGATGCATGCTCATCTCGTACGAGTAGCTTTACGTTACTCACGCCTACGATACTAGGGCATATTTCAGGTACGAAGACTTGGTTCGTGAAGCCTAGCATTCCTTGGATGTCGTGTAGCTTTCAAGTTTCCATTTCATGCAAATGTTAGCATGAAATGTCATTCTGTGGACTTTTATGTCAAAATATGTATATTTGATTCCATGTATGTAATGTGTACTTAAGTACACTCCTTTCAATGTAATTGATATGTATGAGATGAGGCCGGAGGCCAATGACATGTATATTGTGCTCTATGCACTTTTTAACGTCATGAAATATTGTGGAAATCATGAAAAATCGAAAGTCATTACTTCACCATGGTTGCATCGGGTGTGGGAATTCCATTTTCATTCTTTTATAGGGTCTTATTAATCTTGTATGAAGTGTGGCCAAGGGCCAAACGGTCATTTGATCCCGTTTTATATTTTTGGATTCCGAGTTTTCATTCCAAGTTCCATTTTTGCCTTTTTTCCCGTTAGGGGGTCGGGTTTTGTATCGGTGGTATTTTTAAGTCGTGGACCATTGTAGCACGTCCAAAAAGGTAAGTTACGTTTGTGTGCATGGTCATTTCCTGGCAAAACCTTTTCGTTTGTGTTTTGAGCCTCTTGTGAATTCATTTCGTATTTTTTTTGCATATTCTGATCTAGGGGCATTATGGACCTTTCACATCAGTTTTATTTTCTTCTTTTGACATGGTTGAATAGAAAACATGATTTTAGGGGGGGTTTCTTCTTCGTGTTTTTCCAAAAAAACTCGTCTTGACCTCCGTTTCAAGCCTCAATTCTGGGCAAATAAAAAAAACATGTAGCAGCAGCCAAGGGCTGCCACCAGCCATGTCTTTGGGTGCCGGCATGCATGCCGGTGGGCTTGCGCATGGGCGCCGTGTGCGCCATGGCCCCTCGTCGGGCTGCCGCGACGTCAAATCTTCTTTTGGGCTTTTCTCCTTCGTCCGGAATCCGATTCAAGTGAATTTTTTTTTGAACTTGACTAATTTTTTGCTGTCTTTCCAACAGTGTGCTCGGTTGCACTTGTTTCTTCCTGAATAATTACCAGTTTACCCTTTTTGCCTTAAGTGCTCGTTTTTCTTCGTCATGCAGTTTCTCCTTCGTCCGGATTCCGAATCATGCAATTCTTGAGTCCACCTTGATTAGTTTTTCATTTTCTTTCCAGCTGTGTGGCACCCGAATCTACAGCTTTTAAAAATGACTATTTTACCCCTGGGGGCTTATTTGTCATATTTTCGATCTTTTGCTTCCACATCTATTCTTGTTGAGTTCCACGACCTCATGAAAGGTCATTTTGACTTCTTAGAGTCTTGTTTTCTATTTTTGCTTGCGCATTCAGATCCATTATCGGGTCAATCTTCAGTTCATCACAGGACACGCTCGCCTAAAAACCAGGGTCGTCACATACAACAAAGGAGCTAGAAAATGGAGGGATCTTCCAAGCTTCTTCCTTCTTTTAAGGCTCCCATGGGTAACTAAACCTCCATCTTGGGAGGTGATGAAGCCCTTCCCTTGTAAGCATGTCCTAGTATAGTTCTATTTTGGGGATTGCAATGTATAATCTTTGGTCTTTTCATGGTCTAGAGCATTTTGCCTTTTGTAATGGATCTTCATGTATTTAAATAATTAATGTTGAGTCAATTATCTATCTTAGATGGTTTATTCCTTTAATCATATTGCTTGCACTCTCATGGTGACAATGGTAGTGAGATCACGGAATAGTTTCAATGGCATGGAGTTGGAGAACTTTGATAGATCATTGCTTAGGTGATGCCTTTGATGGTTTATACTTATTTTTTACCTTCATGTGCTTCATCATTTTATCTAGGGCTTGATAATCTTTCATTCAAGTAAATGTGGTTAAGCTATACCTTAGTTAGGTAGTCTAAACATGTTCACCTTTGATGGATCATGCTTGCTTGAGATTTAATGTGCATCTTGTTGACTATATGGCAACTATGTGCTGCTATATATTTCTTGACCATCATATATTATTTTTCCCCTAATTTAGCTCTAATCTAACATATGTATAGGGATGGAGGCGGATTCACTTCCCTAGTCCTCTTTACTTGTATTTCATCTCCTTTAAATTCTTGCAAGCTTTTAATTTATGCACCTTAATTGCATAGCTTAAGTGACAACCAACAAATCCTCTATGAACACCCCGTATCACTCTAAAAAGACTCTAGATACTTAGGTTGCCACAGATTAGCGCAGTCCCAGTGGTTCGATTTACCCGACCAATAGCCCTATTTTACAATGATTCGTGCTATTGCGAAGGTTGATTTATTATAGATTGAATTCTCAACCGATCATATAATCATGCTAAACACTCAATACAACACACAAAAAAGCCTAAAACATTCCCTACCTCAATTTGAGATGAAAATCTCAAAAGCCATCAAAATGGAACGGCTCCGAATCCGACGAAACTACTAGGTTTTATCGGGGACAACGCCGTGAACATAACCCCCATGAAAGCCCCATCAAAATCATAACTTGACCTCAAAACCAAACTCAAGAAATGGTCAAAACTGAATTCTAATAAAGGGGAAAGGTAGAGCACGGCGAGGGGAACAACAAATGTTAAGGCCAAAGACTTTCCATCAAGGAAAAGTGAACCAAAAGAGGAGAGAGAAGATGGCAGCACCCATTGGGCTGCCATGGGAGCTCCAGGTTGTGCATGAAGAGGGGAGAAGATGAAAAATGAAATATCTCACCCCCCTTTTATAGAAATCTCAAAAAGTGCCCCGAACGGGCCCCGCCAGGTCCGAAAAAGTAAAATTTGAGCAGACGCAATCAAATGGCAAAACTTTGTGAACAAAAAAGATTCAAAATGATAAAATATGAACAACGGAAGAAACGGTGTCGAAACTGAGTCCCGAGCAAAAATTTATGCCCAAAACAAGTTTAGCGCAAACAATGACCAGAAGGAATTTCTAAGAGTACACGATTTGACGAAAAGTGAAAATGAATCCCGTACGAGGATCCAGGCTCAAAACAAGGCATTTAGCAATAACTTTCATTAATTGCACTAATGGCCCCTCCAAAAAGTGAAAACTGCACTAATGGCCCAGAATGAAAATATCTTCCAAAAATATTATCTTAAAAACCCCTGAAATAAAATATCTTCAAAAGATATTTATGAAAAGCACCCCAAGAAAAGAAAATAATTTCAACAAATTTTGCATCCATGCCCCTATGGACACCGGGAGCAACCAGAGTACTTTCTTACAAAAGTAAAGATACGTATTTCGTGGAAACCACTCAAGATAGAGATACATGAAGTCAAAAATCAACTTTGAACACTAGACGTGTGGTTATGCCAACAAAGTGTCAAACGGGGAAAAGATAGAATAGGGAAAAGGACGAAAAGTGAATAGTGTCGAAAAACGAAAAATGTGGAAACGACTTGGTCCTCAAAGGAAGTTGTCAATCCACAAAAAAGAGTCTCAGAAATCACTCCAGAGCACTCGAGACGACACTAAGCGAAGAGGAATGGAACTCAAAAAGGAAAGACAACGGAAAAAAAATATCCGTGAAAATCCGGGTCATTACAACCTTCCCACCTTAAAGGGATTTCGTCCACAAAATCCAGCCCCAACCAAAACAAAAAGGTGAAACTAGGATAACTACGGAGTACATCTCCAAGTATCCCACATAACGCGATACAAAAGCAATTCCAAAGCTGAAAGACAACGCACAAACCAATGTCATTCGCACCCACGTGCTAATGACAGGACAACCTCTTAAAAGGAAAGTGACTAAATGGCGACCCAACAAGTCGGAACTCACACACAGAACCCAAGGTGAGACAAAGGAAAGGAAGACAACAACCATAAACATCCCTCTTGATGAACCATCATACCGATCCAAAAACGACCACCAAAAGATCTCCAAGATAACCACGTATCATATCAGGGTACCGAACAAGACGATGTGGCAGTACGAATAGCGACCAGAACCCACCCATGATGTACTTAAATGTGTGGTAGCAATGACAGTGCCTAGTGCCCGCCCACACTTACTCGTCAGTAAGGTAGCTTCGACAGCAACTTGTACTCACCCACAACACATAACTTTGTACAGTTGTACGGTAGCATGGTAGTATAAGGCACTAATTCATAACCTGCCCCCCACTAGGTCTACCCAAGAAACCTCTTGATACAAATGACATCAATGTCAAAAGTGATCATTACCAAAAGCACTATGGAGACCAACATTTTGTAAGAGTTGAGATATGGTCCAAAGATATCTAGCCAAACTATCCTAGCCAATCCTAAAACTCTGACAACAATGCCATAGGTACCGCTATGCTTAAGGCCTTAAATCCTCAATACAACAAAACCAACATCTCCAATGTATCAAAATACCCTTATTAACAACATTAATCAGGAATCCAAAACCTGACAAGCAAATCAAGACCTCCAAAAATTAAAACGAAACTCACCACAAGACATTTCATCGAAAGTCCTACATTTCTCCCTAAAACAGATCAACTACATGACCAATCACCATGATCAAACATCAGATCCACAACCTTATCATGGATAACTAAATCCTCAAAATACAAGTCCACTAAGTGGCACTCACATCAAAATGCCAACAACCAAGGTCACAAAATGAATCTCTCAAAACTGTGCTTGGCATCACCAAGCTAAATCAAAATTCCTCAATTTCTATCGATCCATAAACAACCACTGGAACTACGATTCCTCAAAATCATGCCTAGTTATAACTAGGACGAGAAACTCTACAACAAGCTATATCCAACAGCGATCCTCTAAAACTCCTCCTAAAAGTTAACCACATCCAGACCTCCAAAACGGAAACAAGTCTCTAAAAGATATGCTCAAAAGAGTATCAAACTCGCCTCATAATCAAACAAATCCTCAATGATATGGACACAAGTCCCCATAAAATGATCTCACACCAATCAACTCACTCCAAGCACCACAATTCCATCAACTACCACAGCAAAAACTCCCCAAGGAAGACACAAAAGAAAGGGAACCACCAGTCCTGAAAAGGACAACACCACAACCCCATCTCTAAAATGAAAGACAATAAGGTCAAAGACTTCATCCCCTACATGAAAGTAAGTCAACCAAAATCCATCAAATCCTTACCAAGGACTCAAAACAACAATGGTGATCCTCACGGACCAACCAACCAAGAACTGTGCACAACGCAACGAAAAAAAGAGACTCACTCCTTGTAAAGTCCTTAACACGAACCAATAAAAGAGAAGAAACCTTATCCTCCTACAAGTGTCGATATGACAAACACGAAAATGGAGCATCCTTCCCACCTTAGGGAAATAGACAGCTCGAGACAAAAAAGATGTGACAACTCCTCTACAAGGAATCTCACAGCGAAACTCTTACGGAAACCCACATAGACACTACGTGCGACTGAGGAGAAACAAAAGGGAACCCAAATCTGGAAGTCATGCATGTGATAAGGAATGCAACTCCCAAAAAGAAATCTACTCACATAGATAAAAATCAAAGGTACATGCAACACGTCTCCATGTAAGCACAAAAGTATGTCATTAAAGCATAATAACAGTATGACATCTCTAAGCATATAAGGAAGGCATGCTAATGCCACACAATAAGAAGGCAAATGTGGATACACCTCCATCTACTCATGCATTACAACATCATAAATCATACTACTAACATGGTAGTAAACCAAATTGCAAAAGACAAAATGATGCAACAATGAACCCTATGAACATCATGTCCTAGAGTGTCTAAGCAAAAGGAAGGACCAGTCCTAGCCATAAACTATCTCCAAAAACCAATATGACATCAACCTGTCTCAAAACAAATGTGAGCCCTTACCACAATGGTAAGACTCTAACAATCTAACTCCAAATCTAGAAGTGACACTACAAGTGACGCTAACAATGCAATGCTCTCTCTACCCGAAACATAAATCAATCGACTTGATACCAAAAGCGTCATCACTCAAGGAGAACTCCAAAGAAAATGGCAACTATAGCCACACCAATAACAACCATATCAATTACCATGACTGATCCCCAAAACAAACACCATCATCATCGATCAAAAGGATAACGCCTATCAAAACAAAATCGACACTGATTCCATCCGAACTGAACATGTAGCATGCCAGTCCAGTAGCATGACAGTGCCATGCACCCGCCCACAACGTACCCGCCCACGAAAAACGCAAGCTCCAGAGAAATCATCCTGAACAATCAAGGATCCTAAGAGGTCCATAACCTCATAATGGCCCCAAACCAACAAATCCAGCACTATTGTAATGCCAAACAACTAATCTTATGAGAGCCTAAACAAAAGGTGACCATCCACCTACCTTAAAACCAATACTAGGTCGACAACAACTTATACTACCACGAAACTGTGACTACAATCACCATCAACCTCAACTCGTGCCTCAATGACTAATCCCGTGTCATACCAAATATGCAACATAATTATGCATATACAATTCTAATCTAGCATACGTTACATGTCATGCTCTTTACATTAGAATAAAACAATGCTAAACGAACGTCATACAACATGTAGCACGTAAGCGCATAAACATGTTATTAACCAAAACATGTTATCATAGAGCATATAAACACATAGAGCATGGCAACAAAAGTATAATATACACCCAAAACCCATCGTCCTAAGGCTTTCAAACCTAGGAGCTCTGATACCACTTGTGACGGCCCAAGTTTTGTAAACCCGGTGCGTCAGTGATGACCAAAAGATGACCTGATAATGGATCCGAAATGCGGAAGCGAAAGGTGAAACAACGGTCTCTAGAGATACAATGCATCTCTAAGACACCAATGTGACCCTCAATGAGGTCACAGAACCCAAAGGAAACAAATGCAGAAGTGTCGTTTCAAAAACGGACAAAAAAAACCTAGGGGCAAAATGGTCATTTTGCAAAAAGTGGATTCAAGTGCTATCGAGCACACCGCTGGGAAGACAATAAAAAATTAATCATAATGGACTCAAGAATTTCATTATTCAGAGTCCGAACGAAGGAGAAAGATCAAAAACAAAAATGATGTCGTGGCGGCCCGACAAGGACAACCCACCACTGCTGCAACTGAGAGTAAAAACGGGCATCTAAACGGACTTTTTTGGAAAAACTCAAAGAAGAAACCCCCCCTAAAATCAAGTTTCCTACCCCACTCACAAACGAAAACAAAAAAAATGCATTTTAAAATGCCCAGAATGCCCCCAAGAAAATCAGGTTAAGAGGAAAAAAACTAATCCGAGCTACTGCCCAAGTTTTGGAAATAGGGCTTCGGGAGGTTTTTAAATTGCCTAAATTGAAAATACAATCTTAAAATAAACTCAAAAGACCTCCAGAAGTTTCGGATTAGTCTTGACGATTTAAAAAAAAAAAAGTCGATGAGTAGTACCAACTACATTTGTACTAAAAATTTGCAAAACCTGGCAGTAAGGATTTTCTGGAAAAATATGGATTTTTGAGGGCCAATATGATGTTTTCTGGAAAAACACAAAAAAGAAAACCCCCTCAAAATCAAGTTTTCGATGTGATTTGCAAGGAAAAATAAAAAATAATGCATTGCAAAATACCCTAAATGCCCCTG
Source organism: Cornus florida (assembly GCF_030987335.1). Classification (NCBI taxonomy): domain Eukaryota; kingdom Viridiplantae; phylum Streptophyta; class Magnoliopsida; order Cornales; family Cornaceae; genus Cornus; species Cornus florida. The sequence goes on along the minus strand of NW_026775574.1, from coordinate 48,851,946 downwards.
GAACAGAATAGGGTAAAACTCCCTAAAAATGCTACTTAGAGTTTTTGTTTCATCAATGATGGTATTGTTTGCCAAAGTGAGCATGCAAGTGTATGTAATATGATAAAATAGATGTGCTACAATGGCCTATGGCCTCATTACAATACATTTACAACATTTGACATGTCAAACCTCCAAGTTAGAAAAATTACATGTCATAGACAAATCATGAACATGCTAACACTTGCATGTGAACAAGAATGCTTCTAAAGAAGCTCAACTCAGCAAATCACCCAAGCAATTACAATCTCCAATCTTGTATCCTGTACTTGAAATATGCCCCAGTATCATAGGGGTGAGTAACATAAAGCTACTCGTAGGAAATGAGCATGCATCGACCTAAAGTTTTACAAGTTGCATGATTTAATTATTGTGGTTCATTCCACCTAACGTCTATGTCAAGGTGAGACTCAGGGAGCATCCTAGTTACCTAAGATCATTTCTAGCATCAATCACCTCATTCATGCAATTGTAACAACATAGTGTCATGCTTACACAAAGCAACAACATAGGAGTATGCTTACACAAAGCAACAACATAGTGGTTCTCAAGGTTATCAACTTGAAGTCTAAAATGCAACATCAACTAAATATAACAATTTAGCATAATTAGAATATCTAATACCACACATCAAGACATAGATTCTCTAAGTTATCAACTAGAAATCTAAAAGTGTGAAATCATCTAAATATAACAATTTAGTATAGATGTACTTAACAACATCAAATTGCCGATAGCCAAAACCACAAGTCACAATATAAACATGATTGCAAACTTGGAATTGAATGCGAAAACAAATAGTGGAAGACTTGGACATCACGTCTCGGACTAAACCAAGAACAAATTGGTTATTCCGGGAATTAACCCGTTGGGAAGACCACCGTAGTGCGCACTATCTCAATTGAGGAGAACTCATACCTCCCGCACTAAAGCCGAACTTTAGCCATATCACAGTAACAATGTCCCAAGACTCCAAAATAATCAAATAAGTTCACAACTTATACGTAATTTATATAATGCACTAAGTCACCTTCCATGCACAAGTAGATTGTATCCACACAACACATGCTCTAAATCCACAACTACTATAGGAGGACAATGTCGAATCTTCAGAGCGCGATTTGTTTCGCGCTATAACAACATCACATGTTGAATCTTCAGAATGCGATTCGTTACGCGCTATAACAATATAATCTAATATTGAAACATAACTCATAAATCCATTATAAGTCAAAAGTCATGCTTTAAACATACTATCAATGTCAAATACATGAGTTAATCAATAATACAATAGAAATGGAATTTAATCAATAAACTAATTAAATTCTCTAGGTTTCAAATCTCAATTAAATGGCCTCTAATTAATACATGATAAACAATTTAGCATGGTCATTACATACACCACATCAAAACTCGATTAGGCCATAAGAACAATAAAGTGGAATTTAATTAAATCATGATAATCAAATTCCTAACTTCTAAAACAATATCAAATGGTTCCAAATTAACATATGCTAGAACATAAGTCATAGTTATCACAAATATCAAGTTAAACACTTAATTAGGCCAATGGAACCCTTAATTAGATTTTCATTAATCATTTTAAAGTATGTTAAACAACATGCCAAAACCTAATTTAGAAGCATACTACAACTTAATTTCATGCAAGGTACGGCATTGCACTTTAATCTTTCATAAAAGATAAATATTAATTAAAAAGAGCAATTCTTATTTAATTAATCCCAATTTAATATATGTTAACAAACATATTAAAACTAGATTTTTTAGCATGCCACAATTCAAATCAAAGTTATATATCATCATGAATTTAAATCTTATACAAAGAAATAAAAATTAATAACTTTCAAGATTTGATACAAGGCATATATATAAGTTGTATAATCATGCTAAACACTCAATACAACACACACAAAAGCCTAAAACATTCCCTACCTCAATTTGAGATGAAAATCTCAAAAGCCATCAAAATGGAACGGCTCCGAATCCGACGAAACTATTAGGTATTGTCGGGGACAACGCCGTTAACATAACCCCCATGAAAGCACCATCAAAATCATAACTTGACCACAAAACCAAACTCAAGAAATGGTCAAAACTGAATTCTAATAAGGGGGAAAGGTAGAGCACGGTGAGGGGAACAACAAACGTTAAGTCCAAAGACTTTCCATCAAGGAAAAGTGAACCAAAAGAGGAGAGAGAAGATGGCAGCACCCCTTGGGCTGCCATTGGAGCTCCAGGTCATGCATGAAGAGGGGAGAAGATGAAAAATGAAATATCTCACCCCCCATTTTATAGAAATCTCAAAAAGTGCCCCAAACGGGCCCCGCGGGTCCGAAAAAGTAAAATTTGAGCAGACGCAATCAAATGGCAAAACTTTGTGAACGAAAAAGATTTAAAATGATAAAATATGAACAATGGAAGAAATGGTGTCAAAAACTGAGTCCCGAGCAGAAAGTTATGCCCAAAACAAGTTTGGTGCAAACCGGGACCAGAAACCCTGAAACTGGAAAACAATGACGAGAAGGAATTTCTAAGACTACACGACTCGACGAAAAGTGAAAATGAATCCCGTACGAGGATCCAGGCTCAAAACAAGGCATTTAGCAATAACTTTCATTAATTGCACAATGGCCCCTCCAAAAAGTGAAAACTGCACTAATTGCCCAGAATGAAAATATCTTCCAAAAATATTATTTTAAAAACCCCTGAAATAAAATATCTTCAAAAGATATTTATGAAAAACACCCCAAGAAAAGAAAATAATTTCAAAGAACTTTGCATCCACGCCCCTATGGACACCGGGAGTAAGCAAAGTACTTTCTTACAAAAGTAAAGATACATATTTCATGGAAACCACTCAAGATGGAGTTACATGAAGTCAAAAACCAACTTCAAACACAAGAAGTGTGGTTATGCCAACAAAGTGTCAAACGGGGAAAAGACAGAATAGGGAAAAGGACGAAAAGTGAATAGTGTCGAAAAACGAAAAATGCGGAAACGACTCAGTCCTCAAAGGACGTTGTCAATCCATATAAAAGAGTCTCGAAAATCACTCCAGAGCACTCGAGACGACACTAAGCCAAGAGGAACTGAACTCAGAAAGGAAAGACAACGGAAAAAAAATATCCGTGAAAATCCGGGTTATTACAACCTTCCCACCTTAAAGGGATTTCGTCCCCGAAATCCAGCCCCAACCAAAACAAAAAGGTGAAACCAGGATAACTACAGGGTACATCTCCGAGTATCCCACACAACGCGATACAAAAGCAATTCCAAACCTAAAAGACAACGCACAAACCAATGTCATTCGCACCCACGTGCTAATGACAGGACAACCTCTCAAAAGGAAAGTGACTAAATGGCCACCCAACAAGTCAGAACTCACACACAGAACCCAAGGTGAGACAAAGGAACGGAAGACAAAAACCATAAACATCCCTCTAGATGAACCATCATACCGATCCAAAATCGACCACCAAAAGATCTCCAAGATAACCACGTATCATATCAGGGTACCGAACAAGACGATGCAGCAGTACGAATAGCGACCAGAACCCACCCATGACGTACTTAAAAGTGTGGTAGCAATGACAGTGCCTAGTGCCCGCCCACACTTACTCATCAGTAAGGTAGCATCGACGGCAACTAGTACTCGCCCATAACACACAACTTTGTACGGTTGTACGGTAGCATGGCAGTATAAGGCACTAATTTATAACCTGCCCCCCATTAGGTCTACCCAAGAAACCTCTCAATACAAATGACATCAATGTCAAAAGTGATCATTACCAAAAGAACTACGGAGAGCAACATTTTGTGAGAGTTGAGATATGTTCCAAAGATGTCTTGCCAAACCATCCTATCCAATCCCAAAACTCTAACAACAATGCCATAGGTACCGCTATGCTTAAGGCCTTAAATCCTCAATACAACAAAACCAACATCTCTAATGTCTCAAAATACCCTTATTAACAACATTAATCAGGAATCCAAAACCTGACAAGCAAATCAAGACCTCCAAAAATTAAAACGAAACTCACCACAAGACATTTCATCGAAAGTCCTACATTTCTCCCTGAAATAGATCAACTACATGACCAATCACCATGATCAAACATCAGATCCACAACCTTACCACGGATAACTAAATCCTCAAAATACAAGTCCACTAAGTGGCACTCACATCAAAATACCAACAACCAAGGTCACAAAATGAATCTCTCAAAACCGTGCTTAGCATCACTAAGCTAAATTAAAGTTCCTCAATTTCTATCGATCCATAAACAACCACTGGAACTATGATTCCTCAAAATCATGCCTAGTTATAACTAGGACGAGAAACTCCACAACAAGCCATATCCAACAGCGATCCTCCAAAATTCCTCCTAAAAGTTAACCACATCCAGACCTCCAAAATGAAAACAAGTCTCTAAAAGACATTCTCAAAAGAGCATCGAGCTCACCTCACAATCAAACAAATCCTCAATGATATGGACACAAGTCCCTATAAAATGATCTCACACCAATCAACTCACTCTGAGCACCACAATTCCGTCAACAACCACAGCAAAAACTCCCGAAGGAAGACATGAAAGAAAGGGAACCACCAGTCCTAAAAAGGACAACACCACAACCCCATCTCTGAAATGAAAGACAACAAGGTCAAAGACTTCACCCCCTACATGGAAGTAAGTCGACCAAAATCCATCAAATCCTCACCAAGGACTCAAAACAACAATGGTGATCCTCACGGACCAACCAACTAAGAACTGTGCACAACGCAACGAAAAGAAGAGACTCACTCCTTGTAAAGTCCTTAACACGAACCAAGAAAAGAGAAGAAACCCTATCCTCCTACAAGTGTCGATATAACAAATACGAAAATGGAGCATCCTTCCCACCTTAGGGAAATGGACAGCTCAAGACAAAACAGATGTGACAACTCCTCTATAAGGAATCTCACAGTGAAACTCTTATAGAAACCCACATACACACTACGTGCGACTGAGGAGAAACAAAAGGGAACCCAAATCTGGAAGTCATGCATGTGACAAGGAATGCAACTACCAGAAAGAAATCTACTCATATCGATAAAAATCAAAGGTACATGTAACACGTCTCCACGTAAGCACAAAAACATGTCATTAAAGCATAATAACAGTATGGCATCTCTAAGCATATAAGGAAGGCATGCTAATGCCACACAACAAGAAGGCAAATATGGATAGCGAAACTGCAAAAGACAGAATGATACAACAATGAACCCTATGGACATTGTGTCCTAGAGTGTCTAAGCAAAAGGATCCGGGTGCTCCAACTATCTCGTGTGTCATTGGCTACAACAAGATAGAAAGGGCCCTCCTTGACTTAGGAGCTAATGTAAATTTGATTCCATATTTAGTTTACTTATAGCTTGGGTTGGGAGATTTAAAGCCAACCTCTGTAGTCTTGCAGCTTACCGATAGATCGGTCAAGCACCTACGAGGTATTCTTGAGGATGTCATTATCAAAGTGGATAAATTCTACTTTCTGGTAGACTTTGTAGTTCTTGACACGAAACTGGTCCATGACCCAAAGAAGCATATTCTCGTGATCCTCGGTAGGCCATTTTTAGCTACGGCTAATGCTTCAATTAATTGCCGAATCGGGGTGATGGTTATCGCCTTTGGAAATATTCAAGTCAAACTCCACATCTTCCATGCAACTTAACATCCTTCCGATGAGGATGATTATTTCCTTATCGATATGGTAGATGAAGTGGTCAAAGAATCTTTCCCCTTCATTCTAAGCAAAGATCCTTTGGAAACTTGCATGTCTCATTTTGACTTCTCAAACTTTAACATTGACCAATCAATCCAAGAAGTAAATTCCTTGCTTGACATTAATGCTGTCATGAATACTCCTCCTTGGAAAATTCCAAAAGAACTACTTCTTCAACTTTCTTCTACTCCTTCAGTCCCTTCCTTGGAGTCTCCTCCATAACTTGAACTAAAGCCACTCCCGGCTCACCTCAAGTATGTGTTTCTTGGTGCAAATAAAACTCTTCCAGTCATCATTACTTCTGACCTTTTAAAGGATCAAGAAACTAGCCTTTTAGCGGTGCTACAAGAGCACAAAGAAGCTATTGGCTGGGTAGTGGCTAATTTAAAAGGAATCGACCCTTCTATTTGCATACATCGCATCCATATGGAGGAGGACGCTAAACCTTCTAGAGAGGTGCAGCGCTGGTTGAATCCCAACATGAAAGAAGTAGTTATGAAAGAAGTGATCAAGCTATTGGATGCATGAATCATCTACCCTATCTCCGATAGCAAATGGGTGAGTCCCACTCAAGTTGTTCCTAAGAAATCCGGCTTCATCGTTGTTGAAAATTCCGCGGGAGAGCTCGTGCCACAACACACCACCATCGGGTGGCATGTGTGCATTGACTACCGGAAACTTAACTCTACCACTAGGAAGGATCATTTTCCACTTCCACCATTGATCAAATCCTAGAGAGGTTAGCCGGCCAAAGCTTTTATTATTTCCTTGATGGTTATTCCGGCTATAACCAAGTGGCAATTGATCCGCAAGATCAAGAGAAGACCACGTTCACATGCCCCTTCGGAACCTTTGCTTATAGACGCAGGCCTTTTGGGCTATGCAATACACCGGCCACATTCCAAAGATGCATGATGTCCATATTTTCGGATATGGTTGAAAAATTCCTAGAGGTATTCATGGATGACTTTTCCGTCTTTGGATCCTCCTTTGACTCGTGTCTCCAAAATCTTTCTCTTATACTTCAAAGGTGCAAGAAAACCAATCTCATTCTAAGTTAGGAGAAAAGTCACTTTATGGTCCAAGAAGGCATTGTTTTAGGACATGTCGTTTCAAAAAGGGGAATTGAGGTTGACAAAGCCAAAGTGGAGTTAATCTCTAATCTCCCTCCTCTAAATTCGGTCCGTCAAATCCGTTCCTTCCTTGGACATACCGGCTTCTATCGTCGCTTCATCAAAGATTTTAGCAAAATCTCTCGGCCCTTGTGTAATCTTCTTGCCAAAGACGTTCCATTCAATTTTGATGAAGCTTGTATGGAAGCTTTCATGAAACTACGCACTCTTCTCTTATCCGCCCCAATCATGAAACCGCCTAATTGGTCTCTTCCATTTGAGATCATGTGTAATTCATCCGATTATGCATTAGGTGCGGTTTTGGGCCAATGTGTGGAAAAACTTCCATACGTCATCTATTATGCTAGCAAGACTCTCTCCGATGCTCAGTTAAATTACACCACCACTGAGAAAGAATTGCGAGCTATGGTGTATGCCTTGGATAAATTCCGTTCCTATCTTCTTAGATCCAAGGTTATTGTCTTCTCGGATCATGCCGCTCTTTGGCATTTGCTCCCTAAAAAAGAGACCAAACCCCGTCTAATTCGATGGATACTCTTACTTCAAGAGTTTGACATTGAAATCCGAGACAAAAAGGGACCGACAATGTTGTCACAGACCATCTCTCTCGTTTACTCATTGAAAAATCTTCTGAATTTGCTGCAGTCCATGATTCCTTTCCGGATGAGCAACTTTTTCAGATTTCCCATTCCAGTCTCCCTTGGTATGCGGATATTGTCAACTATTTAGCAATAGGCAAAATTCCATCCAATTGGTCCAAACAAGAAAAAGACTGGTTTTTCTCTCAAGTTAAGCATTTCTTTTAGGAAGATCCGGAGTTGTTCAAACATTGCCCGGATCAAATCATCCGGAGATGCATTCTCGACAATGAAACCACAAGTGTCTTAAATTTCTGCCACACTCTTGCTTGTGGGGGACACTTTAGTGCCAAAAAGACTACCGACAAAGTCCTTTAAAGCGATTTTGTTGGCTATCCTTGTTTCGGGATGCAAATAATTTCTGTAAATCTTGTAAGCGATGTCAACAGGTCGGATCCATGTCCCGGAGAGACATGATGCCCTCGATAACCCATCTTAATCATAGAAATTTTTGATGTGTGGGGGATCGACTTCATGGGACCATTTCCATCTTCTTATGGCTACGAGTACATCCTTGTAGCGGTGGATTATGTTTCCAAGTGGGTTGAAGCCGAAGCTACCAAAACCAGTGATCATAAAGTAGTGATCAACTTCATTCAGTCTAACATTTTTAGTCATTTTGGTACGCCCCGAGCAATCATTAGTGATAGTGGAACTCATTTCTAAAATCGTTATCTTAAATCCGTTCTTTCCAAGTACTCCGTCCTTCACAAGGTTGCCACACCTTACCATCCTCAAATGAGTGGTCAAGTGGTAGTATCTAATTGGGAGATTAAGCATATCTTGGAAAAAACGGTTCGACCGGACCGCAAAGATTGGTCATTAAGACTAAACGATGCGCTTTGGGCTTACCGGACAGCTTATAAGACACCCATTGGCATGTCGCCATATCGACTTGTCTTTGGCAAGGAGTGTCATCTCCCCGTTGAACTAGAGCACCGTGCTTATTGGGCTATAAAAAGGCTCAACGTTGATCTCAAACAAGCCGGCTCTTCTCGTAAATTTCAACTCAATGAACTTGAGGAACTTCGAAATGATGCGTATGAAAGCGCCAAAATCTGTAAGGCAAAGACTAAAGCTTTTCATGACAAGCACATTGCCAAAAAGTCTTTTGCACCTGGACAAAAAGTTTATAGATTAAGACTCTTTCCCGGTAAACTCCGTTCATGGTGGGATGGTCTATATGTCATCATAGCCGTCTTTCCTCATGGTGCAGTCGAACTCCAAGATCCTACCAATGGATCTCTCTTCAAGGTTAATGGCCAACGGCTTAAGCCTTACATTGATGGCATAATCCCTTTTAGAAAAGTTGAGAAAGTCTTATTGACGGACCTAATCTACGATGATTAGTGCGCTATGCAATGCCTGGTTTGTCTAGCTATCGACAATAAATTTAGCACTCATGGGAAGTAATTCTTCCAATTTCCAAGCTTCCCTCCTTTAAGTTGCCTTGGCTAAAATATTTCCAGAAATTCGCTAAGTATAGCCAAAATGTGACCTCTTACAGAATTGTCTCGAATTGCATTCCAAAAGTCACATGCGGTTTTCTTAGTCATTTTAAGGTCTCGGTGTAAATTTTGGACTTTTGCAAGGTCATTCCGGTAATTTTCTCAACGAATCCAAAGATAATAGGAGATTCAGACCTCAAGTCTAGCGTTTTTGAAAATGCGCTTCAATTCCTGTTTCGCAGGTTCTACGAGGTATCACGGGTCCTTAGACACTTAAAATTTCAAATTCGGTTGTTTTTAACCCTGGCCCGGCCTTGCAAAGTCATCTTAAGCTGCACAAGGTAGCTACAGAGAGGCCCCGCGGGCCCTCGCCATCCATTCTACGGGCGCCAGCCGCCTTCGCAGGTAGGGTTTTAAATGGGCTTTCAAGCCCATTTTTCCCTTTTTTATTCTCTCTTTAACCCTTTTCCCTCTCTACTCTCACCCCCATCCCACTCAAACCCTCAAACCATCCCACTCTCTCTCCCAATTCCTCCCTAATCCTCTCATCCATTCATCTCACCCATCATCATCCTCCAATCTCCATCCTCATCATCCATCATTCAAGCTTGAGGAGATTGAGTCCTACACCTTGGGTAAGTGTTTTTACCTCTCTTTTTCTTTAAATTTTTGCACTAAGGAGGATAGGATTCTTGTTCTGAGGGATTGGTGATTGTTGGGTTGTGCTTGAATATCCATTGCAGGTTAAAATTTTGGGGTTTTTGCATCTCTAACCTTATTTTTGCTCTCTTCTCAATTCTGTTGCACACCAGGTGTTCGTAGAAATTCCCGAACTAGTTTTCTTCATTCCAATGGCTCCTAGGATTATTTCCAAGCAAGCTCGATCATCCGAGGGCCTTTCTAATGCTCCTCCAACCCCAAATTGGGCTGAATGGCCAATTAAAACCGAAGCTCGATTCGACATTGCAAATACTTTTGAGAACAATTTGGAGATCGCATGGTCCATCCACGAATTAAAGGCCCATAGCCTCGCCTCTCTTTTCAAACCGCGCCCTCATTCTTACTTCCCGCGTGTGGTCCGTCTGTTCTACGCCAACGTGGTCCACTCATGTGAGGAACCGGACAAAATCAAAACCACCATTGATGGCTATGATTATGAATTCGACCTCGATGACCTTGCTATGGCTATGGATTGCCCCTTGGTTTCGTCGGTGGATGAGGCGAGCTTCGCCCTTTATGTTGAAGGTCCCAATCAGCTTACCTTAGCGGACATTGTGGGAGAAATTTGTCATAGTCAATTCACCGACAACAGAACCACAAGCACCAATAAATCTTTTTTACCATGCCAGCTGTGGTTTCTTGATTCGGTCATGGCCAAGAATGTCCTACCCGTGTCAGGCCATTCCGAGCGGAAGGTGGATTTTCTGAAAACCCTCTACTATGCTGAAAAGGAGTGTTGGTTTTATATCCCACAGCTTATCTTGGACCCATTGCTAAAAATCTACAATGAATTAATTTTGGTTCAGTCGCGCACCACCACCACCTGGGCATTCCCATTTCCATACCTTATTACAAGGTTACTAAAAAATATAGGGTTCCGAGCTTCCCGTGGTGAACAGAAAGAGAAAGATGTGTTGAACTTCAACCTTGGGGTCTGGAAGTCCAGCACAGCTCAGCTTCAGACGTCCCGTCAGGCCCGCATTGGTGATGAGTTGGATTGGGGTGCTTTGGCCCCCCCTGTGGCTCCTGTTCTTCCTCTTCCTGATGCCCTCACTTCTCCAGCTGCCCTTTTTGTCCCGCCACCGAATGTCATGACTCGCGCCGACTATCTCGCCTTGGATGCTCGTCTCGATGCCTTTTCCTTGCGCTTTGATGCTATAGAGGGTGCCGTCCAGAAAACTCAGGAGAATCAAGAGATTTTGCAGGCTATGCTCCAGTCATTGATTGACCGTGCACCTGGCCCACCTGGTGCCTCCTCCTCTACTAATTTCATGTTTTAGTAGTACTTTTTAGACTTATTTTGGGCCTCGTTTGGCATTTGTTTTTCAGTTTTTCTTTGGCACTTATAACTGCATCACTTTTGCGATTTTGCCTGGCTTATAGTTTTTAGTCAAATAAATTGCAGTTATATTTCATTGAATTTGGATTCATATGATTCTTGCCTTGTATAGATATCTTTTGACAGGTTTTTGAAACCAAGTTTGGGGGTATGCTTTGGGAATTTACAAGCTGGCCTATATTTGCACTGCCACTCCAATCCTTTCAACTTGGTACTATTGTTCCTTTCCCCCTTTGTTCATTCTCTTTGCTTGTCCTTTGTCTTCTCACATTGGGGACAATGTGACATTCAAGTTTGGGGGTGCATGTGCATGCTATTACATTTTTGGTGCATGAGCATATTATTGCAGTTTCGATATTCTTTGCTCATTTGATATTTTTGCTCATTTTTTATGCTCGTAAGTTAATAAAATCATATTGTTTAAAGGGAACTTTTTGAAGGTTGAAGCATGTGCTTAATACTTTGTGTATAGAAGCCAAGACAAATTTTTTGAAAATAAAGAAACGTTTGAATTAAACATGTTGATTCATAATCGGTTTGGATAAAAACTTCAATTGAATTTTCGTCGGATTTCACACTCTGTTATGCTTCACATTGCACATTTGCACACCGGAAACCTAATTGTGAGGTATGCAACCCAAATTGACCCTGATCGGGACTCAGTGATCTGAATTGATGACCCTAATGAATGGATATCCTTGGAATAAGTTAATGAAAAAAAAAAAAATTTCAATCAATGACCAGTCAAAGTTCGTAGCCTTTCCAACTCGAGTTATTAAGCCCTAGGAATGTTTCTACATTTAGCACCCTAAAGCCATCTGGCTTGAGAGTTGTTGGCCTAACACTTGCTACATGGGTGGGTTAGAAAGCTTAAAGAACTTAGACATTGAACAGTTGTTCAAAAATAAATAAAGATGGTTCGTCGAAATTCATAGCCTTTCCAATTCGAGTTATTAAGCCCTAGGAGTGTCTTTACACTTAGCGCCCTAAAGCCATCTGGCTTGGGAGTTGCTGGCCCAACACTTGCTACATGGGTTGGTTAGAAAGCTTAATGAATTCTCGACATTACACGACTATAGTAGGTGATCTTTTAAGCTGATTAATAAAATTGTCAATAAGCAACAAAAGTTGTTCAGTTAATAAAGTTATGCCTTGGAGACCTCATTTAGAAGGAGATTTAAGGATGTGAAAATGTGTTCTTGAGATTGGAAAAAGAGGGTAAAAGCCACATATTAGGAAGCCGGCTCACTTTCACTGAAGTCAGAGTTCATGTTATTTAAGAGATGACAATTGAAGTGTTTATATAGACCTTGATGATTGATGCATTTAAGTTGAACTTGTTTTGCCATTTTGTGTTAAGGCTTCATATATGCAAGGTAGTCTGCCTAATGTTTATCTTTAAAATTCTCTATGCTCCAAATCATAGTTGAGCTTCGTCGATATTTTTGTTTCATGATTGATGCATGTGTTAGCATTTCATTGGTCGTCATTTGCATTAAGCTCTTTGTCTTGTTTTGCTAAGGGACTAGCAAAATGTAAGTTTGGGGTGTGATAAGTGCCGAATATTACATATTCAAGCGCCCTTTCTTGCATTAGTTAAGTCCATTATTAGAGGATAATGTACAATTTTAATTCAGTTGTGTATTTCTTTCTAATTTTAGGTATTTTTCCCAAGAATGATCAAAGAAGCGATTTTGACAACTTTCTGTTGAAATACGCGCGCCATGCCGGGGAGTCATCTTCGGGACCTAACCTCTTCAGTCACCGTTTTTGTGAAGTCCGTGGCTTAGTGTGCATAGTGGAAGCCGTGTCAGTGCTCCAGCTTGGAAAGGCTTACGAAAAACCTTGGTTTAAAGCTGGAATGGCAAGCCTCCGCAGGCGCCCGCCGCACCACCACGAGCGCTTGCCAATTCCCTCATCTCTCTGCCCCATTTCGCGGGGCCTTGCTGAGCCCCCGTGGGAGCCCCCGCGAGCTATCGTGGGTGCCCGCCAAACATGCCAGTGCCCTCTTTGATTTCACGAGCCACCCCAGGCACCCACCAGGGCCTCGCGGGCGCCCGCCGACCTGCAGTAGGTAGCTCAACTGCCCCTGAATTTCAGCATCTTGGTCCCCTTATCCTTTTTTTGTGTGGTCTAGCTTCATGCAGAGGGGGGAGCTCGGGATTTTCAGTATGGGGAGTAGGTTTTGATGTATAATAAGGGAAAAAACTCATTATTTTGATATCTCACATTTTGCTAAGTTCTAGAGGGAGAAAGAGTGAGTTTAGAGGGTCTTGGGTGTTCTTAAGGTGTGAAAATGGAGAGGGATTCTTCATCTTCTCCTTCATTCTTTGTCTTCATGGGTAACTAACTCCCTAGCTAGGGAGGTGATGAAGCCCCATTTTGTAAGCATTGCTATGTTTTGATTTATATTTAGGGTATAATGTATATATGTAACTTTTTCATAAACTAGAGCACTTCATATGATGTAATGAATCTCTTTATCTATAAATGATCATTTTGAGTCAAATATCTTGTCTTAGATTGTTTTTCTCTCATGATTATATTGCTACATTTTCATAGTGACAATGGAGATGAGTTCATGGAAGTGTTTTTATTGGCATGATATTTAGGAATTTTGATAATCTATTACTTAGGGCTTTCCTTTGATAGATTCCTCTTGATTTCTATTTCATGTGCTTTTATTATGAGACTAGGGGCTTGATAATCTATGGCTTGGTGATCATGTTTAAGGTTGCATCCTAGTTTAGGTGACCAAAACATGTAGTGCCTTGATAGGTTATTCTTGTATCTTGTTTTTATATATTTCTTAAAGATAATGTTTTAATGCTATGTTGTTGCATTCCATGGTTATATATTTATATTTCCCCAAGTAAATCATGTCCTAGCATGCTTATTGATGGGTAGTGGATTCACTTCCTTAGTCCCCTTTTAATTATCTTTGCCTCTTTACTTCTTAGCATTAATGTTTTATGCACTTTTCAATTCCTAATCTTAGTGACAATCTAACAAATCCTCTATAACCCCCTTTATCATTCTAAAAATGATTTTAGACACCTAAGTTGCCATAAACTAGCAATCCCAGTGGTTTGACTTACTCGACCAATAGCCCTATTTTACAATGATTTGTGCTATTGCAAAGGTTGATGTATCTTTACTTTTGTAAGAAAGTACTTTGGTTGCTCCTGGTGTCCATAGGGGCATGGATGCATAGTTTTTCAGAATATTTTTCTTTTCTTAGGGTGTTTTTCGTAAATATCTTTTGAAGATATTTTATTTCAGGAGTTTTTAAGAAAATATTTTTGGAAGATATTTTTATTCTGGGCCATTAGTGCAGTTTTCACTTTTTGGAGAGGCCATTGTGCAGTTAATGAAAGTTACTGCTAAATGCCTTGTTTTGACCCTAGATCCTCCTACGGGATTCATTTTCACTTTTTGTTGAGTCGTGAACTCTTTGAATTTCCTTCTGGTTGTTATTCTCCATTTTCAGGGTTTCTGGTACCGATTACCGCCGAACTTGTTTGGGGCATAACTTTCTGCTATGGACTCGGTTTTGACGCCGTTTCTTCCATTATTCATATTTTCTCATTTTGAATCTTTTTCATTCACAAAGTTTTGCTGGTTGACCATGTTTGCTCGAATTCCACTTTTCTAGACCCGGCAGGGCCCGTTTGGGGCACTTTTTGAGATTTTCTATAAATAGAGTGACTTAAGAGAAAATATTAGATTTTTCTCTCTCTCTCTCCCCTCTGTTGGCCGGCTATCCATGGCAGCCATGGCTTTCGATCTTCTTTCTTCTTTTTCGGCCACTTCCCTTTTGTAAAAAGGTGTAGTGCCTTAGTGTTTATTACTCGTCTTGACGACGCGCATCTTTCACCCTTATTAGAACCCATTTTTGGCCAATTTTTGAGTTCGGGTTTGAGGCCAAGTTAGGATTTTGGTAGGTCCTCTTTGGAGTTTATTGTTCACGGCGTTGTCCACGACAAAACCCCGAAGTATCGTCGGATTCGGAGCCGTTTCATTTTGATGGCTTTTGAGATTTTCATCTCAAATTGAGGTAGAGGATGTTTTAGGATTTTATATGTGTTGTATGGAGTATTTTACATGATTATACAACTTGTATGCATGCTTTTGTTTAAGTCCTAGAATTTAATTTAATTAATTTCTATGGTTAGGATTTAATTCTCATGATGATGTATAAATTAGAATTAAATTATGGCATGCTAGAAAGTTTGGATTTGATATGTTTGTTAACATATATTAAATTGAAATTATTTGAATAAGAATTGGAATTTTTATTTAATAATTATCTTTGGTGAAAGTTTAATTCTCATGGCCGTACCTTGCATGAAATTAACTTATGATATGTTTTTAAATTAAGTCATGGCATGTTGTTTAACATACTTTAATTTGAGAGTATTTGGATGAGTATGAAATTCTAGAGTTTTTAATTAAAAGAATTAATTAAAATCTATTTAGTGGGTCCATTGGCTTAAATTGAGTTTTTAACTTGATATTTGTGATGACTAGGACTTGTACACTAGCATAAGTTAAATTGGGACCATTTGATGTTATTTTAGAATCTAAGAATTTAATTATCATGATTTAATTAAATTCCATCCTATTATTTTAATGACCTAATTAAGTTTTTCATGTGATATATGTAATGACTATACTATGTTGTATAACATGTGTCAATTAGGGATCATTAAATCGAGACTTGAAACTTAGTTATTTAATTAATTTCCGTTTCAATTGCATTAAAGATTTAATCATGCGTTTAACATTGATAGTATGTTTGAAGCATGATTTTAGACTTGTAATTGATTTATAAGTTATGCTTTCAATTTTGAATTATATTGTTATAGCGTGTAACGAATCGCACATTAAAGATTCGACATGTGATGTTGTTATAGCGCGTAACGAATCGCGCTCTAAAGATTCAACATTTGTCATCCTATAGTAGTTGTGGATTTAGAGCATGTACTGCGTGGTTCCAACCTACTTGTGTATGAAGGTAGTTTCGTGTACTATTCAATACGTATATAAGTTGTTAACTTATTTATTTTGGAGTCACTTGGGACATGGTTACTATGATATGACTAGAGTTTGGCTCTAGTGTGGGAGGTATAAGTTCTCCCCATCGAGATAGTGCGCACTAGGGGTGGTATTACCAGCGGGTTAGTGCCTGTAACAGCCGTTAAGGTCTCGGCAGAATTCCGAGCTTAGATGTCCAAGTATTCCACTAATTGATTTCACACTTTTAGATTTCTAGTTGATAACCTAGAGAATCTATGTCTTGATGTGTGGTATTAGAAATTCTAATTATACTAAATTGCTATATTTAGTTGATTTCGTATTTTAGATTTCAAGTTGATAACTTTGAGAATCTATATTTTGTCGCTTTGTATAGCATGCTCCTATGTTGTTTGAATTGTATGAATGATGTGTTTTATGCTAGCAATGATCTAAGGTAGCTTAGGATGTTCCCCGAGTCTCATCTTGATATAGACGTTAGGTGGCATGAACCCCTTTAACATGTTTCATCTTAAGGTGATAAAAATGTAAAATGTTAGGTCGATGCATGCTCATTTCCTACGAGTAGCTTTATGTTACTCACCCACGTAGTGGGGATAATTTTCAGGTACAGGAATTAAAGTTGAGACTCTCATTATGCTTGGATGGTTTGTGGACTTGAAGGTTTCCATTCATGTGAAGGTTGGCTTGAAATGACACTTGTAGCTTTATATGTCAAAAATGTGCATATTTGATTCTAATCATGTAAAGTGTACATAATTACGCTCTTTCTAATGTATTTGATATGTATGACATGAGGCCAAGGGCCAAGCATGTTTAAATTTAGTACTTGTACTCATTTGGTGCCACATTCTAATTGAAGATGTATTTTTATCAACTTTAGAGGTTTGGCATGTCAAATTTTGTAAATGTTGTGTAATGAGGCCATGGGCCATTGTAACATGTGTCTTTATATAAAGTACACTTGTGAGCATGCTTGTACAGCTTTAAAACTTTGTTTTTGGACCATATTCATGTTGGGGTTTGAGGCTTGGGTGAAGACTCAACATATCATGTGCTTAGCAGGTTATCCAACAGCTTTTCAAGGAGTTTTGGTCGACTGAAACTCCAGTTCGGTCGACCGATGCCTCATTTTGGTCTATTGAACAAACCAAGCCTTAAAACCATATTTTAAAAAATTATTCTGTGAGTTTTGGTTGACTAAAACTCTATTTCGGTCGATCGAAATAGCCCTTATTTGTGCAGCTCTTCAGTTCAGTTTTAGCACTGTTGTTCTGACTTCAAACGGCCATAACTTCTTCATTTCTAATCCAAATGGGGTGATTCTTGAGCCTAAATTCATAGATTTTGAGTCAGCTTTCCAATGGTATCAATTTCATTCTTAGATTAAAATCACAGTGAGAGTTATTCATGTTTTAGTGAGAGGGTGTCAGTTTTTGCTTAAACCGGGAAGGGGCATTTTTGTGGGATTCTTGTCCAATATTCTTAGAACCTCTTGGAATGTTGTAAAATGATTAAATTAGGTTTTATTAACCTTGTTTGACTTATTTAGAGTCAAGTTCCTCATTTTAATTATGAATTGACCATTTTACCCCTTGGTTCACGGATTTGCCGTTTTGACCCTTGTTTCCACTTTCGTTCTCTTTGAGTTCCGTGACTTCATGGAAGGTTATATTGGTGTCTTAGAGATGATTTATATCTCTAAATAATTTAGTTTATCTTTTGCTTCCGCATTTCGGATCCGTTATCGGATCAACTTTCAGTTCATCACTGACGCACCGGGTTAAAAAGCTTGGGCCGTCTCAGCCCTGCTGGACATGAGAATAGAGGTCATATAATGGTGTTCCAATGTTTTTTTATAAAAGAATATTTTCATAGTCTATGCTTAGGAAAGGCGAATTATCTGCAAAGTAGTTAAAGTAGTTATAGTAAGTAGGTGGATAGTCCACGCTAACTGCAGATAGGTTATAGTTAGCTGAATTTTGTAAAATATCTTTCTTTAAAAACCTAAATTGAACGAATGTTATTGAGTTCAATTCATTTAAAAAACATAATTGTTAAATCCCCAAAGTTGGTACAATTAACCACAGTATGATGATTGTGGTGAAGTCAAGGACTTAAGATTTCTCTCTCTGATCATTTAATTTACTCTAGTTTAATATTTTGCTTCAATTTTAGTTTGTTTTTAATTATGACAACCAACAAAATTTTCAACCATATTTGTAAACCATTAGGACTAAAGTAAAAACTAAATACTAATCTTATCTCCCTGTGGGTTCGACATCCTCTTTATATAGAGTTATCCTACACGGAATCATTCTATTGCGAATGGTAAAATTAGACATATCAGTATGCCCCCCTCGTCCATCAACCCCCAGAAGAGATGCACGCAATGAGCAGCCCTTGGCCATTCGCTCAATGGGGGATGGACATAGTCGGACCTCTACAGATAGCCGCATCACAAAAAAAGTATGTCTTGTTAGCCACTGACTATTTCACTGAATGGGTAGAGGTGGAAGCATACGCAAGTGTAACTAATGTTCAGGTGAGAAAATTTATCTGGAACAACCTAATATGCAGATTCAGAATGCCAAAATCCATCATTATGGATAATGGTTCAAATTTGAACAATAAATACACTAAACGTTTCTTCAACAAATACGGGATCAACCAAAACAAGTCAGCCATGTACCACCCACAGGGCAATTAGCATACAAAAATAACCAACAGAACAATCTTCACCTGCATCAAAAAGAAGCTCGAAGGCAAAAAAGGAAAATGGCTGGATAAATTGCCAAATGTCCTATGGGCATACAGAACCATTCCGAGATGCCCCACAGGCAAAATTCCTTTCTCTTTAGCGTACAAGGCTGAAGTCGTAATCCCTACCGAAATGATAGCACCTACCATCCGAAGTGTAGCTTGGGAATAGAGGTCAAATAACCAACTTTTAGAGCAAAATCTAGATCTCTTGGAGGGAAAAAGAGAAGCAGCGGCTATTCGGCTAGCTGTGTATCAACAAAAGCTAGCAAACATATACAATAAAAAAGTTAGGTGCAGAGGCTTCAATCCAAGAGACCTAGTGCTTCTAAAGTTAGAAATGTATGTCAGCAAATTGGAACCCAATTGGGAAGGCCCATACTAAATCTCAGATGTGATTGGAAAAGGAGCTTACAGACTTCAACACTTCGATGGCATTGAAATGGCCAAACCAAGGAATGTGATGAATTTGAAAAGGTATTTTCAGTAGAGTAATCATACAATGTTTTCCAGTGCTTTATTTTTTGTGAATAGATAAAGTCATCTTTTGTCTTATTCGAAAGTCCCACATCGAATAAAAATGAGACTCTCAGTCATTATTTAAGAAAAAAAATACAAAATATAAATAGTGGGGTGGACCCCCAGATAGTAGGTAAAGCACAATGGGACCCACTATTTGGGGTCTCCACTTCACACTTTTTGTCTTGTTATAAAAAGAAAAAACTACTTCATCCACAAACAACGATGTCCCACATCATCTAAAAAATATATACTTCTATGCTACTTTTATAAACTTGTTTGATTTACTTACAAATCAGTGAGTGGGACCCCTTGATAATTTTGACGGCCCTGGTTTTTCAAACCAGTGCGTCCTGTGATGAACCGAAGATTGACCCGATAGCGGATCCAGATGCGAAAGCAAGAAACAAGACAACAGTCTCCCAAGGCACAACATACCTCTAAGACCCTAATATGACCTTCCATTGGACCTCAAAACCTAAAGGAATAAAGTGCGGAAGCAAGACATAAACAAGTCAGTAGAGATGTACTTTATCCCTAAGACATGAGAGTGGTCTTCCGAGGAGTCCCGTGACTCAACGGAAGCGAGACCGAGGTTAGGGTTTCAAAACCTTCATAAGGATGGACCAAGGGCAAATGGTCATTCCAAACTGAAATTGATGCTATCATGCACACCATTAGAAAGACAACAAAAAATGAATGAAGTTAGACTCAAGAATCACTTGATTCGGAGTCTGGACGAAAAAGATGATTAAAGCAAAAAAAAAAAAGGTTCTAAGGCATGGACGAGCGCTTGTCCAATGCCAAAGCACCGAGCGCTTATTCGATACTCATCAAGGCTAAGCATCAGCTCGGCACTTACCAAGGCTGAGTAACCGTTCAGCACTCATCAAGGCTGAGCACCAGTTCAGCACTCATCAAGGTCAGACGTTCTGACCTACATGGTCAGGCGTTCTAACAAAAGGTTCAAGGGTTCGGACTTACATAGTCAGGTGTTCTGACTATTGAATGACAAAACAGAGAGCAACAATAGCCGAATGATAAAACAGAGAGCAAAAATTTGCC
Organism: Cornus florida; assembly: GCF_030987335.1. Classification (NCBI taxonomy): domain Eukaryota; kingdom Viridiplantae; phylum Streptophyta; class Magnoliopsida; order Cornales; family Cornaceae; genus Cornus; species Cornus florida. The sequence goes on along the minus strand of NW_026775574.1, from coordinate 48,831,467 downwards.
AAACGATAATTTACCGAACGACAAAACAGAAGCAAGTTTAAGGCTATACATGCATTCCCAATGATCTAGAACAAGTTTAAAAACATACTTGTGAACTTTAAAATTAATGACCCTTGGCCTCATGTCATACACATAAAATGAATGTCGTAAGGTGTACTTAAGCATACATTACATACCCGGAATTGAAAAATGACCTGTTAAACCAAACATTACATAACAACTTCAAAAGAGAAGATAAACATGCAAACACTTGCATGTGACCAAGAATACAGTTAAAAGAAGTTCAATCCTACTTATCACCCAAGGCAATTGCAAATTCCCAAATCTTGAATCCTGTACCTGAAAAATGACCCCGATAACTTTGAGGTGAGTAACATAAAGCTACTCGTAGGAGATGAGCATGCATAGATCTAACATTTTACAAGGTTATCACATTAACATGAAGTAATTCAAAAGGATCATGCTACCAAACGTCTATGTCATAAGTGAGACTCAGAGATCATCGTAAGCTACTCATGCAATCGAAATGAACGACGACATATAAGTAGACATGCTCAAGTACACTTAACCGTATTAAAATATGATACACGACATACAAACATACATGCTCAAGTACCTTAAATCATGTTAAACAAGATAAGCAATATCTAACCTACATACACAAGTATTTGATATATGTGGAGTACTCATGAATCAAGTATACAAGCACAAGTATACTAAGCTAAACAAAATACACGTTGGACAAGTATACACGGCACAAGTATACTAAATGACATTTAAACTCACAGAGCAAGTACACAAGTTCAAGTATACTAAACAGCATTCAAATACCCAAACTAAGCATTAATTCTCAAGCTATAAGTAATCTATGATTAGCAACTTGAAATTAGATATGAAATCAAATAGTGTAAAGACTAGGACATGCGATCGCTAGACCAAGCAAGTATTTTCGGGTAATTACGACCTACAAGGTACCACCTAGTGCGCACTTATGACTTAGAGGACTCTTGCCCCCGTACTAGAGCCAAACCCTAGCCATCATATAAATTATGTCCTTACAAGCTTTCCAAAATTAATAAGTTCAAAACTTACACAAAATCAAATACAAGTTACCACATTCTATGCACAAGTAAGGTTGAATCCATACAAACCATGTCCTAGAATTCAAGTCTAAATAACATATGACATTTCATGTCCTTAGTATGCAATTTATACACAAAGTAAGAATATTTTACAACAATTGAGCCACATTACCATCCTAAGCCACAAGTACTAAATAAGCTTCAATTTAGTAACTAGCTTTCAAGGTAAACAATTGTAATATTCTAATAAGCTATATACCTACACAAGTTATGCAAGTCAATGATATTCTATATCATGCTAAGTCCAATTGCCATTTTAAGAGGCCACAAGTACTAATTCTACATTTAATTAGTAATATGCTCACGAGGTAATTAATTGTACTACATTTCGTGAGATTATTACCATAACATGAAAAGTCTCTAGATTTTAAATCAATTACAAATAGACTCAAATTAATATATGTTAAAGGACATAGCACGGTCTTCACATATATTACATCCAACATCATTCTAAGTGACTAAAACACTTAGTAAAATTAATTAAGTTAATTAATTAATTTTCTCTAAATTTTTAAATAACTCCAAATGTCCTCAATCTAACACAGGTTAAAGAACATACCAAGGCCTGCCTTAATATCACATTACAAGTTGATTTCATGCTTGATACAACTATGTGAATTAATCTTTCACAAAACATAAATATTTAATAAAATTTACAATTCTTATTCAAATACTCTTAATTTAATATATGTTGATAAACATATGAAGGCCTAATTTAGTAGCATGCCACAATTTAATTTGAAGTTATACACAACCATATGAATTAAATCTTAAACATAGAAAATAATTAAATTCAATTCTAAAACTTGTACAAAGGTATGCTCACAAGTTATATATGCTTATAAAACAATCAATATAACTCAAATATAAACCTATGACATCCACTACCTTAATTTGATGAAAATCTCAAAAGCCACCAAAATGAAACCGCTCCGAATCTGACGATACTTCAAGGTTTTGTCGGGGACAACACGGTGATCATTAAACCCCAAGGAGGTCCTATCAAAATCCAAACTTGGCTTCAAACCAAACTCAAAAAATGGCCAAAAACAGATTCTAATAAGGGGGAAAGGAAGGCCTAGTGAAGGCCTTCGATAAATGTTAAGGCACGATGGCAAAATACCTAAGGGAAGAAGGTTAAAATGAGAGAAGAAGAGTGGCAGCCCTCCTTGGACTGCCATGGCAGCTGCTGGTCATCCATGAAGAGAGGAGAAGATCAAAAATGAAATGTCTCACCCCCCTTTTATAGGAAAACCCTAAAAGTGCCTTGTTGGGTCCGGAAAAGTGGAATTTGAGTAGACGCGCTCAAATGGTGAAACTTTGTGAACAAAAAAGAACCAAAATGGGAAAATATAAACAAGGAAAGAAATGACATCGAAAATTGAGTCCCGAGAAGAGAGATATGCCCCGAACAAGTTCGGCGGCAATTGGGGCCGGAAACCCTAAAACTGAGAAAAAACGACCATAATGAAATTCTAAGAGTATGTAACTCAACGAAAAGTGAAAATGAATCCTGTACGAGGATCCAGGCTCAAAACGAGGTATTTTTGCAATAACTTTCATTAATTGCACAATTGCCCTTCTAAAAAGGGTTAACTGCACTAATGACCCAGAATGAAAATATCTTCTAAAAATATTTTCTTAAAAACCCCTAAAATAAAATATCTCCAAAAGATATTTATGAAAAACACCCCAAGAAACAAAAATATTTCTAAACAACTTTACATTCATGCCCATATGGACATTGGGAGCAACCAGAGTACTTTCCTACAAAAGTAAAGATATATATTTCGTGGAAACCACTAAGGATGAAGGTACATAAAGTCAAAAACCAACTCCGAACATGAAAAGTGAGGTTGTGTCAATAAAGTGACAAACGGGGAAAAAGACGAAAAGTTAATAGTGTCGAAAAACGAAAAATGTGAAAATAACGCGGTCCTTTTAAGGAAGTTGTGAATCCAAGGGAAAGAGTCTTAGAAACCATTTTTGAGCACTTGAGACGACACTAAGTAACGAGAAACCGAACTCAGAAAAGAAATTTTAACGAAAAAAATTTATCATGAGGAAAAGGAAAAGGAAAAGGAAGGAAATGACCGGGTCATTATAATAATGGGAACCCATTGACGGTATCAAAATACCCCATTGTCAGAGGTCTCCACACAATGCCCATACCTTTTTTCAAATAAAAGATGTTTTCTTTTTAAAATCCAGGGTCCCACATCGACCAAAAAGGAAAAGTTACTTTTATTATTAAAGTATAACCTAGTTGGTGTATAATCAGCGGGTGAGGACCTTGAATTCTGTGATCCATGGGCAATCAGAGCCCATTATCGTGGATCCGGAATTCAGAGCCTTCCCGATTTCTTTTGGAGTCAAATCCTTGCAAACGAAGAATTTCCTTTCCAATCAATCGATTTCCCACATTGACTAAAAAGGAATTATTTCCTCTATAGTTAAAATAGAACCATTGGACTTCAGTATCAGAGGGTTAACCCCCATAATAATAGAGGCCTATTATAAACCTATTATTAAGGGAGAGACCCGTTTTAACCACGTGGACCTGATAAGAAAGGATTGTCCCCAGATAAAGACACTCTTATTATGTTTGGACCTTCTTAAGGGGAAAAAAAAAAAAAAAAAAAGTCCAACGACCACAAGAGTCGATCGCAAAAATAGACGAAGGCCCTAAAAGCCAAATGCCCAATTAGATTTGATCATAAAGTTAATCAAGTCCAAGAAGCCAAACGACCATAAGAGCCTATCGTAAATATAGGCTATGGCCACAAGAGCCGAACACCTAATTAGATTTGATCAGAAAGTTTATCAAGTCCAAAAAGCCAAATGGCTACAAGAGTTGATTGCAAAAATAGGCGAAGGTCCCAAGAGCTAAACACCCAATCAGATTTGATCAGAAAGTTGGTCAAGTCCAAAAAAGTCGAACGACCACAAGAGTCGATCGCAAAAATAGGTGAAGGCCCCAAGAGCCGAATGCCCAGTTAGATTTGATCAGAAAGTTAATCAAATCCAAAAAAGTCGAACGACTATAAAATCCGATCTCAAAAATAGGCGAAGGCCCCAAGAGTTGAACGCCTAATCAGATTTGATCAGAAAGTTGATCAAATCCAAAAAGCCAAACGGCCACAAAATCTGATTGCAAAATAGGCGAAGGGCGCAAGAGCTGAACGCCCAATCAGATTTGATCAAGTCCAAAAAAGTCGATTGCAAAAATAGTTTAAGGCCCTAAGAGCCGAATACCCAATCAGATTTGATCAGAAAGTTTATTAAGTCCAAAAAAGCCGAACAACCATAAGTGCCGATCATAAAAATAGGCGAAGGCCCCAAGAGCCGAACGCCCAATCAGATTTGATCAAGTCAAAAAAAAAAAAAAAAAAAAAAAAAAAAAAGAGGTCGAACAGCCACAAGAGCCGATTGCAAAAGTAGGCGATGGCCCCTAGAGCAAATAATAAATTGGAACTCGAGCATGAGCAATCTCAAGAAGTGCAAAAGAAACTTCTATATATATAAATAAATAAATAAAAAAAGGAGGGTTTTACAAGGGAAGCAAGATATACCCTACACCCCCCAAAAATAAAAAGAATAAAAAAAAAAAAACAAACACAACAAGCTACTCGTGTGCAGGATCTCCCTCGGGCTCAACCCCACCTTCCATATTAAACCTCTGCGTAAAGGCATCAACCAGCTCTACCCTAGCTGGAGTAGAAGAAAGTAACCCTTTAGAACTCGAAGGATAATGAAGAGGAAGCAGAACCTCAGTGGCCACTTTGCCCTTCAGCAGGGTAGCGAACTTGATTTCCCTAGGACTAATAGGGGGTTCGGCATAGTCACTAGTAATCAAGAGCCCCTGCTCAACATTATGCTCATCGGCATCACTATAATCTCTCACCTCAAAGGAAAATTGCCCTTGGGTAAAGCCAAGCCTAAAAACCCTTGGCATAATAGAGATTGGCAACTTGAGAAAAACGGTTAAACATTTCCAAACCCCCTTCGTTACAGGTTTGGATCAAAGAATTTGCCTTCCCAAGCTGAAAACCAAGCTTAGCCGCCTTGTTTTAGAGCTCCTTAGGTCTCTTATCAAAGTACTTAATTGACTTGAGCTGCTGGACCTTCTCATTCTTAGCTTCAACAAGGGAAGCCTCCAAAAGGTTTACCCTCTTTTGAAGGGCGGCAGATTGGTTTGCCTAAAGTGAGTCAGCTGATAGCTTCTTCATAAAAATAAACATCATGAAAGAACTCTGCAGAAAAAGAATAGAGTGTTGTCAAGAAACTACAGCAGATACGTAAAAAAGAGAGGAATCATGAAGGATTACTGATGAGCGCTGAAAAGTGTGCATTCAAACTCCTTAAGCTTAGGTATTATAGGACCTAAATGTATCTTATTTTTCCGTCTTAGACTAATTTCATGTTATTGCCCTTTTAAGGCACTTATCCCAAAAATAAGTTAATTCAGCCAAATAAGAGCTTAAAAGAAGCAATCTCAAGCTGAATGGAAGAAATGAGCAAAGTGGAAGCAAAATGGTGGAAAAGCAGCAAGTTCAATTGATCTTCACATTCCTTCAATTGATCAGAGCAACATCGATGTAGACATATCAAGATGGATCCAAGCAATTGTCCTTATCCAAAAGATCTCACCATCTTCGATCAATCCAACCTTTCTCAGATCAATCGAAATTATTCGATCTTATCCACACCTACCACCCTACCTACCACTTTTTTCTCTTTCCCAAAATATCTCAAAATATCTCAGAGATTTGTCTTTATTCAAAAAGGCACCGCCAAGGATGATCGATCTCTATAACATTCGATGGATCTCACCTAAGTTCGATCGATCTCACCACAGTTCAATCGATCGAACCTCCTCAAGTCCGAAATAAAACAAATTCCAGCTCATTAAAAGTTGGCTCCTGGTGTAATCATTGCAAGGACCCTAGTGCACGAATCCAAACCATTGGGTGTGACACTTGAGCCTCCTATGTTAGGATTTGGAGCCATTTTAAGAGCATCATCTACATATCTTCATTACACATATCATATCTCATATCTTGGAGAGGAGGCTAAAGACTAGAGAGCTTTTACACATCTTTGGGAGTTCTTCCATTCTTCTAGGGTTTCCATCAAGAAGGAGGTCATTCCTACCATAGAGATAGCCCTTGAGGGTTGGATGACTGCTTCAATGAGTGGCTAGACATCTACTTGGGGCTAGAGTAGCCATTAAGTTTGCTTCTTAGACTTAGTGCTTTGTATATTTTTGGGAATTTGGTTATAACAAATGTTTTGATCTTGGATTTATATATATATATATATCTTGTGGTTTCTACTTGATGTGTATGGATTAATACTTTCAATTGATTATCTATTTCTAACCATATGTCTATGTATGCTAGAATGGATGATTCATGTGCTTTTCTCTAGATTTAGTGGAGTTTATGCATGTCTATATGTATGGATGAAGTTAATCTAATGATGATCAAAACATAGTGCTTAATTGAACACTCTTGTAATTTATTTGATGGTTCACACTTGTTTCTTGATGGATTGTGCCACACCTTTAGCTTACTTAGTTTAATTTCCATGTCTTTAGTGTAGATGTAGTGTAGTTGCTTTAGATTCATAGATAGGTGGACAATCTATTCTTATTCCTTGGTGTTCCATACTTATTAATGCAAAGGGTGTATGTTTCTAGATAGTTGTGTGTGTATAAATTATGGTTTCATTGAATGGATTTTGGTCTCATTTGATAGGTTGTGCTTTCCATTTGAATTGGTTAGACAATCTATACTTATTTGCCAAACATGCCTAGTTTTAATTAATGTTACACACACACACAAGTTACAATTCAATTTCCCCATTGATATACAATTGCTAATGTCTAGTGAAGTCAAGCTTAGTGGTGAGCTCTAGTACCCCAAGTCCTCTCCTCTATATCTTTTTCCCTACATTCTAAATTGTTACCTTTTACTTGCTTTAATTTCAATTGCATTGTAGTTTAATTAACCAAACAACCCACCTTTTGATCATTCGACCTACTAACCCTATACATTGTTTCCATTGCGAACACACCCACAATCCCTTGGGACAATCCCTACTCACCATAGCTATATTTTTAGTTAGAGGTAGTAGTGCCTTTTATAAATTTAAAACTTGGCCACATTGCACACTCACACTCTTAGTGCATTCTTAAACGTTGGTGCCCGTGATCCACCACCAAGTTTTTGGCGCCGTTGCCGGGGATTGAACTGGCAATGCCATATTTCTTTGGAAACAAATAGGAATTAGTACTCTTTTGATTGTGTCTTTACTTTACTTTATTTTTATTACTTCTTGTGTTTGTTCTTGATTGGCTAGGTGCATTGAGCTAAGGGAATCAAGCAAAGGGAATTAAAGAGCAAAGAAAGCAAGGAAGCCAAGTAAAGCTAAGCAAAAGCAAAAAGGGCTAAAATCTAAAATTTGCAAAGCATAGCAAGGCTTGAAAATTGAAAATGAATTGAAGTTGCTTAAGGACCCTTTGTGAGATCTTTCTAACTTAATCTCTAGTTAAATCGTCGGACCACTTAGTGGCAAGTTTTTCTAAATTCTTAGATAAATCGTGAGCCCACGTGGAGGCAATTTACTTTTTCTAAGGATATTGTTCAAACATGGGAGTATGGGACCAATGTATGTGGAGAATGTTTGTTGATTGATTTGTTGTGGGGGCAAAGTGATTACTATTTACTTGTTATTTGTTTTGCTAGTGCATGCATGGTCGTAGGTCATTGAATCCTACTCTTGTCCCTCCTAATTTGCATCTTGAATCGGTTGTTCATAATCCTAGGGGAAGAGGTAGTTCGCATCACTCCATTTCACCAATAGAGGAATTGAATGTCGACCATGTAGAGGACCTTGGTCACATAGACCAACAAGGCATCCTCCATCCTAATGTGCATCATGAAAATATTGAAGTACCATTGGGCATGCCAAGACCATTCATCCCACCACAACAAAATGGCCAAATTCCACTGAGAATGCCTCGGCCAATTTTTACTCCACAACCTCCCATTATGCAAGGCAACCACAGTGTTCGAGTAGCACCACCGGTTGTGAATCCTCCCATTGCTTTGAGAGATTATTATGCGCCTAATGAATATAATGCACCTACATGCATTCAATTACCACCATTTAGAGTACATCACTATGAGATTAAACTACAAACTATTCAAATGCTTCCCAACTATCATGGACATCGAAGTGAAGAACCGTACAAGCATTTGGATGAGTTTCTTGAAGTGTGTTCCACTGTGAAATACACGGACATGCCAAAAGAAGTTTTAAGACTCAAACTTTTTCCTTTTACCCTTAAAGACAAGGAACAATATTGGTTTAACAATCTTAGGCCTTTTTCAATAACTTCTTGGGCAGAAATACAACAAGAGTTCTTGAAAAAGTACTATCCGGTTTCAAAGACCAATGCCATGAGAACTTCCATTCATGAATTTTCTCAAGGGGATGGGGAAATGTTTCATGAGGTATGGGAAAGGTTTAATGACTTGCTTAGGAAGTGTCCACATCATGACATACCTAAGTGGCAACAAGTTCAATATTTCTTTAAAAGTTTATCAGATAATCACAAGGGTATGGTTGATGCATCTATTGGTGGTTCTTATCTTGACAAGCATGAAAATGATGTGTGGTAATTGTATGAAAGCATGAGTGAGAATTCAATGCATAGATCTTTGTTGGTTCGTTGTCCTACCATGAGCTTAAGAGTGTGCATTAAGGCGAAGGCCGAGAGTTTTACATTTATAGAAGCCACTACTACCTTTCACTATAAATATAGCTAGGGCGAGTAGGGATCGTCCCAAGGGATTTGTGAGGGTCAAGCAATGTCGTGGAATCGTTATTAGGGCTAGTAGATTGAGTGATCAAACAATTGGTTGGTTGGTTGATTAGAGAGCAACTAAATTAAACTAAGTGATAACAAAGAATGCAATTAAGAGTAAGTAAGAGAGAGAGATCTTGGGGTTTAGAGATCACCACCAAGCAATGCACTTCTATACCATTGTCAAGTGACTAATGAGGGCAAAGGTTGTGTTGCAATATTGGTGTGTGTGTATGTTTGGTTGATTCAACAAGTAAGGATGACTAGTTAAGCATGTATTGTCTAAACATCATGTGAAAGACACAATATATCTAAGTAATGAAGCATATATTGTCTAAACAACATGTGAAAGGCATAATAGATCAAAACAAGTCATTAATCCTTTCATTAAGCTCACAATCAAAATACAACACAAGGATAGAGACATATACTACTTGCATTCAAAAGCTTGGATCATCAAACAACAAGTATAGATTGTCCTCCCATTTAACACTACACTACAACTACACTACATCTACACTACTAGCATGAAAATAAACTAGGGGAGAGGCATAATCCATCAAGGAATAAGTATGAACCACCAAGAGAATCATAAGAGCATTCCTTTAAGCACTATGCTTTGACAATCTCTAAATCTATAGCATCAATACACATAGACATGCATCAATAACACAAAATCTAGAGACAAGCACATGAACATCTATTCTAGCATACATAGACATATGGATAGAATGAAATGATCAATTGGAAGCATTAAACCACATAAATCATTGAATAAATAAGATCTATATATATCAAAGTGTCAAAACATTAATTACAACACTAATCCCTCAATAATACACAAGATTAAGATATAGAAAGCATGTTTAGGGCTAACTCTAGCCCCAAGAGGATGTCTAGCCACTCATGGTGATGTTGCTCCAACCCTCAAGGGCTAACTCCATGGATGAAATCTGCTCGTTGTTGATGAAGAACTCCAATGGTGTCTCTAGCCTCCTCCTCCTCTAAGCTTGCTCTCCAAGAGATGATATGAAAATGATATTGGCTTCTCTTGTAAAAAAGTAATCCTTATCCTTATATAGGTAGGTCAAAATGACACCCAAAATGAGCTGGGGTCATGCACACAATCATCCCTAATGATTGGATAAAGGACAACTTTCAATGAGATAGAAATTTAACTTTTTCACACTGGAGGAAGTTTGATCGATCGAACCTTGGACTTGAATCGATTGAACTGGCTGAGATCATCGAACTTAGGCTGGATCGATCCAACTGGCTGAGCTTTTTGGGAAAAGACGAATCCAAGATATTTTGGGATATAACAATGGATAGGATCAATCATTTGAGTAAGGACAAAAGTGTTCGATCGATCGAAGGGTGGTGTTGGATCGATCGAACTTTTGGATTTTACGCTTTTGGGCCAAGGCTTGGATCTATCTTGAAGTGCTGAGATTAATCATTGTTCGATCGATCGAACCTTGAACTTGGATCGATCGAACTTTGCTGCTTCCCACCTTTGGCTTCATTTGCTTCCTTCTTACTCCACTTTGCTCCTTCCTTTGTTTAGTCCCAGAATTACTTCAATTAAGCTCTTATTTGGCTGAGTTAGCTTATTTTCGGGATAAGTGCCTGAAAATAGAAATAATATGAAATCAATCTAAAACGGTAAAGTAAGATAGATAAAGGTGCTAGAATGCCTAAGCTTAAGGGGTTTAAATACGCACTTTTCAGCGCTCATCACACCCCCAAACTTAAATTTTGCTAGTCCTTAGCAATGAACTAAAAGTAAAGGAATGAAATAAACAACTATACAAGTATGAATCTAGAAAACAATAAATGGATAACGCCACTTTCGTAGGGAACACGATTGCATTTAGCATATGCAACAAGCCTTTTAAACCCCTAGGTTACCCCTAGTGGACGAGTGAAGTCACATGAGGGTTTCCAGAAATGGTACCCACAAACACTAAGCTCATTCTTTCAAAAGAGGCACCAATATTGCAAATAAGCATTGGGAGAAAACTACCTTAAGTATGCAATTTTTCAAACATTTCCGAGCAATCTCCCAAAATTTCAACATCAAGCAAGCAAAGATGGTCCTCCACACATCAAGAAAATGATCATGAAATTCAAATCAACACTAGAATCCTTTTTGAGTGGACCAGCATCAAATGAGTTGTTATCTTAGCTAACTAAAGAATTAATCACATCCTTACCCTCAAACTAGCACACAAATCTAATACCGATCATCAAGACAAAAAGTGGACCTTTTATTAAAGCTTTATTGTTCTAGGTGCGCTTATTCTTTTCACTCGATTTTTTAATTATTTATTTTTTATAGGAACAAAGATGGAAGCATAGTGCAATGTATTGATCTATTAAGCTTTCTAGTGATTCATGAGGTCGAGCGTTAGGTCAATGACTCCCAAACAGGACGGCTTTAGGGTATTAGGTGTTCAAACACTCCTACGGACTTACAAGCTCAAATCAACTAGGCTATAAATCAAGACAACCTCCATCTAATCATTTCCCACTTCTCACATTTTGGGAGGAGTCCTCACTTTTTATTGCTTTTGTAACATTTTTTTTTTTTTTTTTTTTTTTGTAAGCAAGTTCAATTATTAACCTAGAGTTTGGGCCCTCCACCTTTCGGCGTAAGAAATTCAGTGCTTGATGAGGCTAGAATCCCAGCTACTTAGTGAAAAAGGGTTGTTATCCAGCTTTATCAAGAATGAAAGCTTTCAATGCACTACTAGCCCAATTGGGATATAACCAATTCAATAATCAACAAAGCATGTACCCTATAACTGAATGCTAGTGTGCGCCTGTGCTAGTGTAGAATCTTAGAGTGAATCTCAAAATAATCACAAAATCAAAATGATGTGGACCTCAAAGACAAGCAAGATATCAATCTTTCGAAAAATTTACTCCTTAATGGCATCCATAAGGCATACAAGGAGTATTGGACTCTCAAGTCAAGCAATTTTAAATTTTAAGCAATATAGTCCTCAAAAGATCAAAATCATAGCTAGATATGGACCAATTATAGAAATTTCCCTCAAATACAAAAGTCATGCTCAAAATTTTGAATTTAAAGCTAACACTGTAAAGCACCATTCCTCCCAAACTTAAATGGCAATGTCCTCAATGTGCAAAGAGAACAAAGGAAAGAGTATACCAGTGCAACTAAGGCATAAAATGATCGGGACTGAAGTATCCGAAGTGGGTGGCATGGCCCCCCCAAACTTGGGATTAACTATGGTCCTGAAAATTGGCACTTGGATAAACTCATCAGATAACAAAATAGGATAATCAGTGCACAGTAGACATACAAGTGTAAATGGTACAAACAGATAAATAGATGAGAGAGGTATAAGGGTAGTCCTAAAAATTGGGTAGCACTTTCTCACTGAAGTCACGGTGATGCACCTGATGGAGTCAAATATATAGATATGAGAATATAATCATATGACATCCATAGCAAAAACAGATATATAAAATAGATAAAGTGCAGGTACAACAAAAATATCAAAGCTGACAGATCGGCTGTAAAAATAATAATGTACAGTGACAAAAGTATAGACCATGATAGGAGAGAGGGATCATGAGATAGAAGGGACTGGGACTCAGGAGGATGAGGTAGGACGGGCAGGTCGGGCTCCGCGGATGTCTCTAGATAGATCTCGAAACATGGTCGCGACATCCGTGTGGAAGGCAGCAAAATCAGCTCTGTGGGCTGTGAGATCAGCTCGGATGGCGACAACAGCATCCTCAAGCATCTGCAGACGTACTCCAAAGCCGGTGGTCAGATCTGGAGCCTCAGGCATAGATGAATCAGAAGAAAGCTCCTGAGTCTGCTCCTGCTCATGAATGGGTGACCTGGCTGGAGAGTCATACTCTGCGTCGTCTGCAGGGCGCTCTAAGTCTATATCTAATACAGCCGGATGGACTGGTGTGTTATCCGCTGCGGGATCTGTTGCTACTTCCTCTGCCTGTGCCTGTGCCTGTGCCTCTGCCTGGGCCTCCTCTAACTCTAATTCCGCTGCAGCCACTACTGCGTGGTCCTGCAGTCTGGTAATAATGGATCGGTAGCTCTTGTCCCAGTCCTTCTGTAGGAAGTGACAAGAGCCTCTCTCGGGGTGCTCCTGAGGATGGATAGGGTAGCGCTGGTCTATGAGAATATGGGTGATGAGGTGGCTGAAAGGAAGAGACTTAGCCCGTCCAGGCGTTTCCTTACTGATGTACTCGTCATATAGTTTCTTTATCACGCTCCAGATGAGCGCGGGAATGGACACCCAGTGCCCGGTGTAGAAGGAGTAGAGGGCTGTCAGATAATCGCCCCTTCTCTGTATCTTGTGCCCGGCCATGTATATATTCCAATAGAGAATGGAATCGGTGAACCAAAGGCCATCTGGAAAGAATGTCTGGGTGGCGAAGGTCTCGCCACCGGCATGGTGACCTGTAAGAAAAACCTCCATATCGGCGTATGAAGGCCTGAATAGCCTCGGATATGTGTCCTGAAGCTCCGGAGGGCATCTGTGTGGACAGTGGCAAGAGTAGGCTAGAGAGTCCACTATGATGGTGATCGGATGGCCATGGACAGAAGTGACTAGCTCTGTTGTGGTATGCGGCGATGGTCAGAGGTTCTGGTAGAACAATCGTACCAGCCGTGGGTAGACCGGCTCTGTGACAGGCGCAAGAATAGCGGCCAAGCCCCTCTGAATAATGTCATGATAGGCAGATCGGGTCAGCACCAATCTAGAGAAAAAGGCCATGTAGATCTCTGACTCATGGTCGATCGTCATGTGCGCATATCGAGGCACGGGCCTATCACACTCCAGATGAGCTGGCTGAGCAGGCTGAGCTGGAGTGAATGCAGGATGAGCTGCAAAGGTGGATGGTATGTGGTCATCCTCAGCCTCATGAGATGGTGACTGAGGTAGGGTAGCCTGTGCTGGCTCCTGCTGTGCATAAGAGGGCTCTGCTGGCTCCGTTGTCAATGGCCTAATATGTCAGGTGGGCCCGTGTTGCCTGTTGGCAACGGTCTTCCTCTTAACTATGGCCTGCAAAAAGAAAAAGAAAAACTTGCAATGGGAGTTAGTGCCAGAATAAGAAATTTTAAGAACGATATAGAAACATGTATGTCAAGTAAACTAGACAAAACAAATATGACATGAATCTATGCAAGTGGTAGAATATGAAACATGCTAAACAATGTAAGTATATTGGATCGATCAAAAATAAGTGAGATCGATCTTATAACTTCGATCGATCGGAGACACAAGTTCGATTGATCGAACTGTGCTCTGTGAAAAACGAAAAGTCACAGATCTGTGACTGGAAATGCTTGGGGCCCACACGAATGTATTCGTGGGCCCAACAACACATCAAATCAATAATAACCATCATTGAACGAGGCCCAAACTCCCAATATGAGATTAAAATCCGAAAATATGCAAAATATATACACGAAGCAACACACACATATATATATAGAAATATAGTACTTCGAAGCTCAACAATGGTGGATTTGATCATGTAATAAGCATGGATTCGACATCTAACGCATGGATACATGAAATTTAAGTCAAAAATCAATCATGGTGCCTCGGATCTTACCTCAACGAAGGAGAGAGTGGAAATGATGCAAAGAAGATGAGATCCGAGATGCAACAAAGAGAGAGAGAGAGAGTGATTCGGGGTGAGCTTGATGACTCCGGAGGTTCGCCAGAGACGATGACGAAGATAAATGCACAGTGACGCAAAGAGGGGATGCTAGGTTTGCAGAGAGGGTGAGATCGATCTAATGATCGATCTTGAGAACCCTCGATTCTATTTTTAAAAACATTCCCGACAGAGTTCGATCGATCGAACTTCAACTGAGATCGATCGAACTTTGATGAACTCTCTTCAAAGTATTTTTGGATTTTTAAAATTATTGAAAATTACAAAATTAAAATAAAAAATTGGAATTAAAATTAAAAATTGGAAAATAAAATAAAATATTTTTGGTTTTTTTTTTTAATAATTAAATTTAATTGAATAAACAATAATAATTAAAAACTAATTAAAATATTTTTTGAATATTTTGAAAAATAAAATAAAATAAAATGAAATGAAAATAAAATAAAATAAAAATGAAAATATGTTTGCATTTTTGAAAATTTGAAAAGTCAAAATAATGAAATGAAGAACTGAGATCGATCGAAACAAGAGTTCGATCGATCAGACAGAGAGCAAAAATATGCAAGTTTTTGGCTCAGAAAATTGGCTAAGTGTTGGAACTTGAAGATCGATCAAACTTGGGAGTTGGATTGATCGAAGAACTTTCAAATCGATCTTAGAATGTTTCGATCGATCAGGTAGAGAGGTGAAATATGCAAGTTTATGCAGGCTCAAAATTTTTCTAAGTGTTGAATCGTGAGATCGATCGAACTTGGAAGTTGGATCAATCGAAGGTCTTTTCATCGATCTAAGAGTTAGTTCGAACGATGAGACAGAGAGGTGATTTGGATGCAGGTTTCTGCAGGTCGAAAAATTTTCTAAGTGTTGGATGCAGAATGGAGTTCGATCGATCGAACTCAGGTTTGAGATCGATCGAACTATGCAGAATGCTCAATAATGACATGAAAGCTCATGCAATCCTCACCAAAGTTCCTTTGAATACATATGAATCAAAAACAAGTATCTAGATTTCGCAAGAAATGAAATGAAAGATAGAATTAAGGGAGGAATAGGGTTTTGACACCCTACGAATGCTTTTGCTAGTCATTAACGTCTCTAGCAAGACATTGGGCTCTTTTAGCCCGGATCAAAGATCTTATAATGCATCCCCTCCTTGTTGGGGTGATAGATGCTTTGAACTCCACCCAACAAATGGTTCTTTGAAGAACTTGTTGGATTAAGCTCAAAAGAAACTTTTGGTCCCTTGTCTATGCAATCACAACCTTTGGGCTTCCATGCCCTTCCAAAGCAAGAATTTGAAACAAGACTTTTAGAATGCAAGGTTGAAGATGATACTTTGGAAGTTTTAGTTTTACACAAAAGATCATTTCCTTGACATTGTAGATCATGACATTTATCTACAACATTAACCTCTCCTTCATATTTGTCAAATGAATTGGGTGTGGGATTAAAGATATTCAAATTCACCTTCATGTGGCCAAATGAGATCTTCATTATTCCCGTCCTATAATTGATGTTGGCATTAGCGGTTGCCAAGAAAGGACGGCCAAGGATAACGGGAATTTGGCTCTTAGGATTAGGAACCGGTTCCGTGTCGATGACAACGAAATCAATCGGGAAGAAGAATTTATCAATCTTAATCAAAACATACTCAATTATACCTCTAGGCTTCTTAATGGATCGGTCGGCAAGTTGCAAAACTACCGACGTCGGTTTCAATTCACCTAGGCCCAATTTGACATAAACCGAGTATGGAAGAAGGTTAACACTTGCTCCTTAGTCAAGAAGAGCCCGATCAATGATATGATCACCAATAATGCATGATGTAGTGGGTGAACCGGGGTCCTTAAACTTTAGAAGAGTGTTATGTTGCAAAATTGAGCTTACTTGCTCGGTCATAACCACTTTTCTTAGTGCTTGGCTCTTGTTCTTCCGCTTTTGGGTGCACAAGTCTTTCAAGAATTTGGCATAAGCCAGAATTTGCTTGATTGCATCCAATAGTGGAAGATTAACTTTCACTTGCCTAAACATTTTCATAATTTCATTGGTTTTTGCCTTTTGCTTGTCTTTTGAAATGGATCCTTTTAAGGCATTTGGAAATGGAACTTTTAGTTCAAACACCTTTTCAGAATTTTCTTTTGAACTCTCTTCAACACAAGAAGTTTTCAAATCATTGTGCTCCAAATCATTTTTTAACAAAACCTTTTCAACATCATTTTTCAAAATTTCTTTTTCAAAACTTTCTCATTTACAAGGTCATATATATGCAATGAAATAGGAATGGGATGTGAAACGGGACGGGTGACAACTTGAGGTTGTACCAGTTCACTCTCTTCATTAGACATTCCAACTTAATTGTCCACAACCCTACCAATCCGCAAGGTAGTCACCGCATTAACATGTTCAATGGTGTGGCCTTCCGATGAGGAATGGGTTTCCACAACACATTGTTACTTAGGTGGGGCATTAATAGGCATCTTTCCCTTCTCTCTTGCATTAAGAGTGCTTGCTATTTACCCTACTTGGGTTTCTAGCTTCGTAATAGATTGAGAGTGAGAATGAAGCAATTGAGTGTTAGCCTTTAAAGTGCCCAAAGCATTCAAAACTTTTTCTTCAAAGGCGGGACTTCTAGTATTTCCTTGGGAATAAGACTGGTTGGGAAAATAAGAATTAGCAAATTGATTCCCTTGTGATTTATAAGGTCTATAACCTTGGGATCCTTGGTTTTAAAGTGGAGGTGGAATATACTTCCCTTGAAAACCGCCTTGGGAAGGGTTTGAGCCCTCTCCTTGGTTTTTCCAAGAGAAATTCGGATGATTCCTCCAACTTAGATTATAGTGAGTACCATAAGGATTATTCCCTTGGTTCACAAAACCGCATTGACTTATTCATTAGGTTCATTTTGCACTTGTCCGTGAGGACAATGAGAAGTAGAATGAAGAACACTAGAACAAGTCATACATGTTTCATTTAATGCATGATGAGACTGTTTGGGGAAGGAAGATACTTGGTTCGCCGAGTTTTGGTTAATCAAAAATTGATTAAACCTTTGAGATAAAGACTTCATTTCGGCGGCTATTTCATTTGAATGGTTGACTTGATGTAAGCCAACACTCTTCCTACCTTGTGAATTTCTACCATTCTTGGATGAGAGTGTTCTATACAAAGAATTTTCACTCATGCTCTCATAAAGACGCCACACATCATCCTCATGCCTATCAATGTATGAGCCACCCATGGAAGCATCAACCATACCCTTATAGTTGTCTGATAAGCTCTCAAAGAAATATTGAACTAATTTCCATTTGGGCATGTCATGATGTGGACACTTCCTAAGCAATTCATTGAAGTGTTCCCATGCCTCATGAAACGTTTCTCCATCCCCATGTGAAAATTCTTGAATTGAGGTTCTCATGGCATTGGTCTTAGAAACCGGATAGTATTTCTGTCCAATAAGTGATTGAAAAAGGCCTAAGATTGTTAAACCAATACTTTACCTTGTCTTTTAAGGTGAATGGAAAAAGTTTGAGTCTTAAAACCTCTTACGGCATGTCCGTATATTTTACGGTGGAACATACTTCAAGAAACTCATCCAAATGCTTGTAAGGTTCTTCACTTGGAAGTCCATGATAGTTAGGAAGCATTTGAATGATTTGTGGCTTAATTTCATAATGATGTGTTCTAAATGGAGGTAATTGGATACATGTAGGTGCATTATACTCGTTAGGCACATAATGGTCTCTTAAAGCAAGAGGTGGATTAGCTACTTGAGGTGCAACATGAATACCTTGGTTTTGAATTCCTTGATCGATGTTGGGAGGTTGTGGAGTATACATTGGCCTTGGCATTCCATATGGAACTTGGCCTTGTTGTTATGGTGGTTGGTGAATGAATGGCCTTGGCATACCTAGTAGTACTTGTATGTTCTCATTGTGCACATTGGGATGAAGGATACCTTGTTGGTCTATGTGACCGAGGTCCTCAACATGATTATCATTATAGTCATCCATTGATAGATTGTAACTATTTGAACTTCCTCTTCCCCTAGGATTTCTAACGATAGATTAAAGATGCAAATCAAGAGGGACAAGAGTTAGTCTCAATAAACGACGTCCATGCATGCACAATGCAAAACACAACAAACACAAAGAATGACAAACACTATGCCTTCACAAAAATGCAATTAGACTTCTTCCACAAACACTTAATTCATACTCCCATGCTTTAACAACAATGATGCAAAGAACAATTAAAAACAAGCCTCTACGCGGGCCGATGATTTAACTAAGGGATTAAGTAAAGAAAGTCTCACAAAGGTCCTTAAGCACTTCAACTCCAAATTTAAAGCTTAGCTTAGCAAATTTTTAGAATTTTTAGTTTTTTTGTTCTTGCTTGGCTTGAATGCCCCTTTGCTTGCTTCCACTCCAACAATGCACCTAGTTCAGTAAAAACAACACAATAAGTAACCAAAAAGAAAAATAAAAATAAAGTAAAGACACGATCAAAAGAGTACTAATCCTAATTGATTCCACAAATCTGAGATTGCCAAATCTAATCAATCAAATCTCTGGCAACGGCGCCAAAAACTATGGGTCGTGTAATGACCTGGTCATTTTTCTTCCTTTTCTTTTTCTCAGATTTTAACGGATATTTTTTTTCCGTTATCTTTTCCTTTTTGGGTTCGGTTTTTCATCACTTGATGTCGTCTTGAGTGCTCTGGAATGATTGCCGAGACTCTTTTCCTTGGATTGACAACTTCCTTTGGGGATTGGTTAATTTCCATATTTTATTTTTCCAAACACTATTTATATTTTGTCTTTTTCTCGTTTATCCTTTTTCCTTGCACAACCTCACTTTTTGTGCTCGGATTTGATTCCGATTTTGTATGCATTCATGATATTTGATTTCCATGATAGTGGTATTTTTACTTTTCCAGAAAAGCATGTTGATTGCTTACTTTTTTCATAAAGGGGCATTAATGCATACTTTAATGTAATTATTCTTAACTTGTGGGGTTTTAGTGTAATTAAATAAAGTAATTATTTTTCATCTTGGGGACCATTTTGCAATTAAATTTGGAAGATATTTTCAAAAAGGACCTTTTTGTAATTTTTGGTCCACTTGTTGACATTTATGTGGAAACACTTTAATGCATTGGATGATGACATTTGGAGGGTGAGGATTCACCCACTTGTTGGCCTAGGATTGGTACACTTGTTGGCTTGGATGGTTGACAAGTGTAGGTGTGGGATTAAGCCTAAGAATGAGCCATGGATTGGTGACAAGTGTAGTTTCACGATTTAGTCTTGCAAATATCTTTGGGCCACTTTGGGATTATGGTTTTAAAAGAGGGTTTTTGTGCAATTGACCGTAGATGTGTGTGTTGACCATGATGTAAGAGCACATAGTGAGTGGAGGATTTCTATTTCCTCCACTCACACTTAACCACATTATTTCATTCTCTTCCTTACAAGAAAACCCTAGCCTCCATGGATGGAGCTTGAAGCCTTAGGCATTGACCTTGATCTTTGAGGCCCTTCCAGTTACTTTAGACCATAAAGTTTGGAATACTTTTTGTTCCCCTCATCCTCCTCTTCAAAACCCTTGAAGGATCTAGCATAACTCCTAGTTTTGCTTTGGTATCTAAAGATTCAATTCTCTAGTGAGGTATTGACGTATTATTTTGAAGTATTTTTATGTCATTATTGAGTGTTTTACATGCATGGAAGAGAAAGACTTGTATTTTGCCCTTAAACTATTTTAACCTGAAATTAATCTTGTCAAATTCAATATAGAATATGAAAATATACTCAATTAGCTTTCATGTAGTTTTGGTTTCATGTAATTTGGATTAAAAATGAATTAGTTATGAATTTTTGAAGTTGCAAGCTAGTTGTTGGAAATTTGAAGCTTTTCCTTTTCGGTCCAGAAATGAATTTTTATATGGAACTGTGGTACTTCAATTGCCTTGAAATTTTTACTGGATCTTTCTCCATAGGATTTACACTATTCAGAATTTTTTCACGATTTTAGAGCGTTTCTAATTTTTTTTTAAAATCCGAAACTATCTGCTATGCATGTTTTAATTGCAGCTGGAAAACATTTTTTTTTGATGATTTATTTCACTAACCATTTGACATTGGATCATGGCTTAAATTTTCAGTTTTACACTCTCATATGTTTACTTCCAAAATAAATTATGTTTACCCAATTTGGATGTCAAATGAATTTTTCATGAATTTTCAAAGCTGGAAGCTACAGGCTGAAAATGTGTTTTCTGGGCAGAATTTGTTTCAAAGTTGTGAGTCAAAATTGTTTCAATTGGGAAAATATTTTGTTAAACAAAATTGATATTATCAAATTACAATGTTTAAGCTTTCATTAGGCTTTGGATTCATTCAATTTGGGTTAGAATTGAATTTTTTATGAATTTTAAAAGTTGAAGGTAGCAAGCTGAAAAATTTGTTTTGCGGACCAAAAATTTGGGGCGATTTCATTTCGGTGGTAATTGGGATTTTCATTCCAATTGAGGTAGGGAATGTTTGAGGATTACTTGTGTGTTGTATTGTCTGTTTGCCATGATTATACAACATATATGTATGCCTTGTATCAAATTTAGAAAGTTAGTAATTTTTATTTCTTTATATAAGATTTAAAATTTATGATGATGTATAACTTTGATTTGAATTGTAACATGCTAGGACATTATGCTTAGATATGTTGGTTAAAATATATTAAATTTGGATCATTTGATTAAGAATTACAACTTTTATTTAATATTTATCTTTAGTGAAAGTTTAATTCACATGGTTGTATCAAGCATTAAATCAAGTTGTAATGTGGTATTTAAATAGGCCTTGGCATGTTCTCTAACATAGATTAAATTGAGGGCATTTGGAATTGTTTAAAAATCTAGAGGAAATTAATTAATTAGCTTGATTAATTTTTTTTTAAGTGTTTTAATCACTTAAGTTGTCATTTGATGTTATATATATGATAACCATGACATGTCTTTCAATATATATTAAATTGAGGTTATTTAGATTAACTTGGAATTTAGAGAATTTAACTATTTATGTTTAATTAAATTATACTTTATTACTCCATGGATTTAATTGCATTTTGGAAGTTGTTTCTATATTTAAATCATGGATTTCGATTTGATGTATGTTCACTTGATTACTTTTGAGCATTAGATAACATAGTTGTTACGTTTATATTCATGAGAATATGTTTTTCCTTATTGAATATATTGTTGCTATGTGTAAGGAATTGCACACTTTGTATTTAACATCTTACATGCCATGGTAGTTGTGAATTTTGAGCATGTATTGTATAAGTTTCCAAAATTTGGATTGTGCTTGGTAAATAGTTGATATCTTGTATATACATGTTGATATATATACATTGTTGCATAATTTGTTGATTTTGGAAACTTGGGGATGTCGTTGTTTGGCTACGGCTAGGACTTGGTTCTAGTACGGGGGATTGTCCCTCTATACAGTCTAGTGCGCACATAGGGAGGTTACCCATGGGCTAGTAACCCTAAAGTAACTATGTTGTCGGTCTGATCCGGCGTGACGTCCGAGTATCCACTTTGTTTGATTTCGTATTTCATTTCAAGTTGATAACTAGATGATATCGTAACTTGTTGTTCCTTATTTGATTTCCAATTTTGAGCTTAAAATGTAGCTTTGTGAAAGCATACTTCATGCGTTGTATTGGAAGTTCCGTTGTTGGTTAAATTGCATCGATATCATAATTTGTGTTTTGATGTTCAAATGTAGTTTAGGAATGACCTTATAGATTCATTTTGTACATAGACGTTAGGTGGCATGACCCACACTTGTTGTTTTCGTATTTTGGATTTCAAGTTGAAGACTTTGAGAATTTATATCTTGTTGCCTTGTATAACATGTTTCGATGTTATTTGAATTACATGAACAATGTGATTATGATATAAATGATCTAGGTAGTTTGGGATGCTCCCTGGGTCTCATCTTGACATAGACGTTAGGTGGCATGAGCCCCTTTAACATGTTTCACCATAAGGTGATAAAATTGTAAAATGCTAGGTCAATGCATGCTCATCTCCTACGAGTAGCTTTATGTTACTCACGCTTACGATACTGGGGCATATTTCAGGTACAGGACTCAGGATTTGAAGATTCCATTGCTCCTTGGATGGCTTACAGTTTCTAAGTTTCTATTTTATGTACGTGTTAGCATAAGATGCCTCTTTGTAGCCCTATTTGTTTAAACTTGTATTCGTTGATTCGTATATGTAAAGTGTACGTAAGTGTACTCTTTTCAATGTATTTAACATGTATGAGATGAGGTCGGAGGCCAATGACATGTATCTCATTTTTTATGCACTTTTGTTTTCAAAGTTTATTATGAAAATATTGGAAAATGTTAAGTCATTGCTTCATAACTTTCGCATCGGGTGTTGGAATTTCATATCTTTTCTGCCCGGACTCAGAATTAGACAATTCTTGAGTCTAATTTTGTTCATTTTTCGTTGTCTTTCCAATGGTGTGCACGGTGGCACCCTTTTCAGTGAGAAATGACCATTTTGCCCTTAGTTTATCTCTTTTCGGGTTAGGCTTTCTTGCTTCATTTGCTTGGCTCATTTGAGTTCCGTGGCTTCATAGAGAGTCATTTTGGAGCTTTAGGGAAGACGTACATCTCTTGAGGTTATTTGGCTTCTTTCGCTTCCGCATTTCGGGTCCGTTATCCGGTCAACTTCTGGTTCATCATTAACGCACTAGGTTGAGAAATCTGGGTCGTTATAGGTGGTATCAGAGCTCCTAGGTTTGAATACCTTGGACGACGGGTTTTGGGTGCATATCATGCTTATGTTGCCATGCTCTATGTGTTTATATGCTTCATGATAACATGTTTATGTGCTTACGTGCTACATGTGGTATGCCGTTTGTTTAGCATGATTTAATTATTATGTAAAGAGCATGACATATGATGTATTCTAGTTCAGATTTGTATTTGCATAACTGTGTTGCATATTTGGCATGACACGAGATTGGTCATTGACGCTCGAGTTGAGGTTGATGGTGATTTTAGTCACGGTTGTATTGTAGTTTAGGTTGTTGTTGACCTAGAGTTGGTTTTGAGGTAGGTGGAGAGACACCTTTTGTTTAGGCTCTCGTGGGGTGAGCCATTAGGCACAACTGTAGTACTAGATTTGTTAATTTTAGGCCATGGTTAGGTTTTGGACCTTTTGGGATCCTTGGTTGTTTTGGAAGGTTCATCTGAGATTGTAATTTTCGTGGGTGGGTACGTTGTGGGCCGGTGCATGGCACTGTCATGCTACCGTACTGGCAAGCTACGAGTGCAGTTCGGATGGAATCAGCGTTGGGTTTTGTTCCTACAGGTGTAGTCCTTTTGATTGATAATGATGATGGTTGTTTTGGGGATCAGTTATAGTGATCGATTTGGTTGTCTGATTGTATGGCTAGAGTTGCCATTTCTTTGAGTTCTCCTTGCACGATGACGCTTTTGGGGTTAAGTCAATTGATAGATGCTTGGGGTAGAGAGAGCATTGCATTGTTAGTGTCACCCTTAGATTCAGAGATGGATTGCAAGAGTTTTACCATTATGGTAAGGGCTCACGTTTGTTTTGAGATAGGTTGTTGTTGTATTGGTTTTTGGAGTCAGTGTATGGCTAGGACTAGTCCTTCCTTTTTACCTAGGCACTCTAGGACACGATGTCCATATGGTTCATTGTTGCATCACTTTTGTTTTTTGCAGTTTCATTTACTACCATGTTAGTAGTATGATTTATGATATTGTGATGCATGAGTAGGTGGAGGTCTATCTACGTTTGCCTTCTTGTTGTGTGGCAATAGCATGCCTTTCTTATATACTTCGAGATGCCATGTTGTTACTGCGCTTTAATGACATGCTTTTGTGTTTATGTGGAGACGTGCAGTATGTGCTTTTGATTTTCATCTATATAAGTAGATTTTCTTTTTGGTAGTTGCATTCCTTGTCATATGCATGACTTTCAGGTTTGGTTTTCCCATTCGTTTCCCTTGGTCGCACGAAGTCTGTATACGGGTTTCCACAATGGTTTTGTGCTGGTTCGTGTTAGGGACTTCACAAGGAATGAGTCTCTTCCTTCCGTTGCGTTGTGCACTGTTTTGGGGTTGGTTGGTCCATGAGGATCATCGTTGTTGTCTTGAGTCCTTGGTGAGGATTTGATAGATTTTGGTCGACTTACTTCCATGTAGGGGGTGAAGTCATTGACTTTGTTGTCTTTCATTTCAGAGATGGAGTCGTGGTGTTGTCCTTTTTAGGACTGGTTGTTCCCTTTATTTCGTGTCTTCCCTTAGGGAGTTCCTACCGTGGTTGTTGACGGTTGTGGTGCTCAAGTGAGTTGATTGGTGTGAGATTATTTTACGGAGACTTATGTCCATATCTTTGAGGATTGTTTGATTCGTGAGGTGAGCTCGATACTCTTTTAAGAATGTCTTTTGGAGACTTGTTCCAGTTTTGGAGGCTTGGATGTGGTTGACTCTTAGAAGGAGTTTTGGAGGATCGTTGTTGGATATGGCTTGCTTGTAGAGTTTTCTCGTCCTAGTTATGACTAGGCATGGCCTTGAGGAATCGTAGTTCCAGTGGTTGTTTATAGATGGATCGAAATTGAGGAATTTTGATTTAGCTTGGTGTTGTCAAGTACGATTTTGAGAGACTCGTTCTATGACCTTGGTTGTCAATATTTTGATATGTGTGCCACTTCGTGGACTTGTATTTCGAGGATCTAGTTATCCATGATAGGGATTTTGATCTGATGTTTGATTACGGTGAGTAGTCTTATAGTTAATCTATTTTAGGATGATATCTAGGATTTTGGAGATGCTGTTTTGCTTATCAGACTTTGGATTCGTAATTGATGTTGTTGATAGTAGTGTTTTGAGATGTTAAAATTGTTGGTCTTTTTGTATTGAGGATTTAAGGCCTTAAGCATAGCGGTACCTATGGCATTGTTGTCAGAGTTTTGGGATTGGCCAGGATGGTCCGGCCAGACATCTTTGGACCATATCTCAACTCTCACAAAATGTTAGTTTCCGTAGTGCTTTTGGTAATGATCATTTTTGACATTGAAGTCATTTGTATTGAGAGGTTTCATGGGTAGACCTAGTGGGGGCATGTTATGAATTGGTGCCTTATACTGTCATGCTACCGTACAAGTTGTGTGCTGTGGACGGGTGCTAGTTGCCATCGATACTACCTCACTGACGAGTAAGTGAGGGCAGAAACTAGGAATTGTCATTGCTACCACACATTTGAGTACGTCATGGGCGGGTTCTAGTCGCTATTCGTACTGTCATGTCGTCTTTGTTTAGTATTTTGATTTGATTCATGGATATCTTGAAGTTCTGTTGGTGGTTGTTTTTGGTTCCTTATGATGGTTCGTCAGGAGGGGTGCTTTCGATTGTTGTCTTCTGTTCCCTCGTCTGGCCTTAAGTTCTGTGTGTGAGTTTCAACTTGTGGTGTGGCCATATGATCACTTTTCTTTTAAGGAGTTGTCCTGTCGTGAGCACATGGGTGCAAATGACATGGGGTTGTACGTTGTCTTCAGTTTTGGGATTGCTTTCGTAGCATGTTATGAGGGATACTCAGAGATGTACTCCGTAGTTATCCTGGTTTCGCCTTTTTGTTTTGTTGGGGCTAGATTTCGGGGACGAAATCCCTTTAAGGTGGGAAGGTTGTAATGACCCGGTCATTTTTCTTCCTTTTCTTTTTCTCAGATTTTAACGGATATTTTTTTTCAGTTGTCTTTTCCTTTTTGGGTTCGGTTTTTCATCACTTGATGTCGTCTCGAGTGCTCTGGAATGATTTCCGAGACTCTTTTCCTTGGATTGACAACTTCCTTTGGGGATTGTGTCATTTCAATAATTTATTTTTTCGAACACTATTCACATTTTGTCTTTTTCTCGTTTATCCTTTTTCCTTGCACAACCTCACTTTTTGTTCTTGGATTTGATTCCAATTTTGTATGCATTCATGATATTTGATTTCCATGATAGTGATATTTTTACTTTTATAGAAAAGCATGTTGATTGCTTACTTCTTTCATAAAGGGGCATTAATGCATACTTTAGTGTAATTATTCTTAACTTGTGGGGTTTTAATGTAATTAAATAAAGTAATTATTTTTCATCTTGGGGACAATTTTGCAATTAAATTTGAAAGATATTTTCAAAAAGGACCTTTTTGTAATTTTTGAAAAATGTGACAAGTGTCCCACTCTCATTGGTCTACTTGTTGACATTTGTATGGAAACACTTTAATGCATTGGATGATGACATTTGGAGGGTGAGGATTCACCCACTTGTTGGCCTAGGATTGGTGCACTTGTTGGCTTGGATGGTTGACAAGTGTAGGTGTGGGATTAAGCCTAGGAATGAGCCATAGATTGGTGACAAGTGTAGGTTCACAATTTAGTCTTGCAAATATCTTTGGGCCACTTTGGAATTATGGTTTTAAAGGAGGGTTTTTGTGCAATTGACCATAGATATGTGTGTTGACCATGATGTAAGAGCACATAGTGAGTGGAGGATTTCTATTTCCTCCACTCACACTTAACCACATTATTTCATTCTCTTCCTTACAAGAAAACCCTAGCCTCCATGGATGGAGCTTGAAGCCTTAGGCATTGACCTTGATCTTTGAGGCCCTTCCATTTACTTTAGACCATAAAGCTTGGAATACTTTTTGTTCCCCTCATCATCCTCTTCAAAACCCTTGAAGGATCTAGCCTAACTCCTAGTTTTGCTTTGGTATCTAGAGATTCAATTCTCTAGTGAGGTATTGATCTATTATTTTGAAGTTTTTTTATGTCATTATTGCATGTTTTACATGCATGGAAGAGAAGGACTTATATTTTGCCCTTAAACTGTTTTAACTTGAAATTAATCTTATCAAATTAAATATAGAATATGAAAATATACACAATTATCTTTCATGTAGTTTTGGTTTCATGTAATTTGGATTTAAAATGAATTAGTTATGAATTTTTGAAGTTGCAAGCTAGTTGCTGGAAATTTGAAGCTTTTTCTTTTTGGTCTGGAAATGAATTTTTATATAGAGCTATGGTACTTCAATTGCCTTAAAATTTTTACTGGAACTTTCTCCATTGGTTTTACACTACTTAGAATTGTTTCACGATTTTAGAGCATTTCTAAAATTTTTTAAAAATCCGAAACTATCTGCTGTCCATGTTTTTATTGCAGCAGGAAAACATATTTTTAGATGATTTATTTCACTAACCTTTTGACATTGGATCGTGGCTTAAATTACTAGTTTTACACCCTCATATGTTTACTTCTAAAATAAATTAGGTTTACCCAATTTGGATGTCAAATGAATTTTTCATGAATTTTCAAAATTGGAAGCTACAGGCTGAAAATGTGTTTTCTGGGCAGAATTTGTTTCAAAGTTGTGAATCAAAACTATTTCAATTGGGAAAATATTTTGTTAAATTAAATTGATATTATCAAATTACAGTGTTTAAGCTTTCATTGGGCTTTGGATTTATTCAATTTGGGTTAGAATTGAATTTTTTATGAATTTTAAAAGTTGAAGGTAGTAAGCTGAAAAATCTGTTTTGCGGACCAAAAATTTGGGGCGATTTCATTTCGGTGGTAATGGGGATTTTCATTCCAATTGAGGTAGGGAATGTTTTAGGATTATTTGTGTGTTGTATTGTGTGTTTGCCATGATTATACAACATATATGTATGCCTTGTATCAAATCTAGAAAATTAGTAATTTTTATTTCTTTATATAAGATTTAAAATTTATGATGATGTATAACTTTGATTTGAATTGTAACATGCTAGGACATTATGCTTAGATATGTTGGTTAAAATATATTAAATTTGGATCATTTGATTAAGAATTACAACTTTTATTTAATATTTATCTTTAGTGAAAGTTTAATTCATTTGGTTGTATCAAGCATTAAATCAAGTTGTAATGTGGTATTTAAATAGGCCTTGGCATGTTCTCTAACATAGATTAAATTGAGGGCATTTGGAATTGTTTAAAAATCTAGAGGAAATTAATTAATTAGCTTGATTAATTTTGTTTTAAGTGTTTTAATTACTTAACTTGTCATTTGATGTTATATATATGATAACCATGACATGTCTTTCAATATATATTAAATTGAGGTTATTTGGATTAACTTGGAATTTAGAGAATTTAACTATTTATGTTTAATTAAATTCTACTTTATTACTCAATGGATTTAATTGCATTTTGGAAGTTGTTCGTATATTTAAATCATGGATTTGGATTTGATGTATGTTCACTTGATTACTTTTGAGCATTAGATAACATAGTTGTTACTTTTATATTCATGAGAATATGTTTTTCCTTATTGAATATATTGTTGCTATGTGTAAGGAATTGCATACTTTATATTTGACATCTTACATGCCATAGTAGTTGTGAATTTTGAGCATGTATTGTATAAGTTTCCAAAATTAGGATTGTGCTTGGTAAATTGTTGATATCTTGTATATACATGTTGATATATATACGTTGTTGCACAAATTGTTGATTTTGGAAACTTAGGGATGTCGTTGTTTGGCTACGGCTAGGACTTGGTTCTAGTACGGGGGATTGTCCCTCTATACAGTCTAGTGCGCACATAGGGAGGTTACCCATGGGCTAGTAACCCTAAAGTAACTATGTTGTCGGTCTGATCCGGCGTGACGTCCGAGTATCCACTTTGTTTGATTTCATATTTCATTTCAAGTTGATAACTAGATGATATCGTAACTTCTTGTTCTTTATTTAATTTCCAATTTTGAGCTTAAGATGTAGCTTTGTGAAAGCATGCTTCATGCGTTGTATTGGAAGTTCCATTGTTGGTTAAATTACATCGATATCATAATTTGTGTTTTGATGTTCAAATGTAGTTTAGGAATGACCTTATAGATTCATTTTGAACATAGACGTTAGGTGGCATGACCCACACTTGTTGTTTTCGTATTTTGGATTTCAAGTTGAAGACTTTGAGAATCTATATCTTGTTGCCTTGTATAACATGTTTCCTTGTTGTTTGAATTACATGAACAATGTGATTATGATATAAATGATCTAGGCAGCTTAGGATGCTCCCTAGGTCTTATCTTGACATAGACGTTAGGTGGCATGAGCCCCTTTAACATGTTTCACCATAAGGTGATAAAATTGTAAAATGCTAGGTCGATGCATGCTCATCTCCTACGAGTAGCTTTATGCTACTCACCCCTACGATACTGGGGCATATTTCAGGTATAGGACTCAGGATTTGAAGATTCCATTACTCCTTGGATGGCTTACAGTTTCTAAGTTTCTATTTTATGCAAGTGTTAAACTTGTATTCGTTGATTCGTATATGTAAAGTGTACGTAAGTGCACTTTTTTCAATGTATTTAACATGTATGAGATAAGGCCGGAGGCCATTGACATGTATCTCATTTTCTATGCACTTTTGTTTTCAAAGTTTATTATGAAAATATTGGAAAATGTTAAGTCATTGCTTCATTACTTTCGCATCGGGTGTTGGAATTTCATATCTTTTCTGCCCGGACTCAGAATCAGAGGATTCTTGAGTCTAATTTTGTTCATTTTTCATTGTCCTTCTAATGGTGTGCACGGTGGCACCCTTTTTAGTGAGAAATGACCATTTTGCCCTTAGTTCATCTCTTTTCGGGTTAGGCATTCTTGCTTCATTTGCTTGGCTCATTTGAGTTTTGTGGATTCATGGAGAGTCATTTTGGGGCCTTAGGGAAGACGTACATCTCTTGAGGTCATTTGGCTTCTTTCGCTTCCGCATTTCAGGTCCGTTATCTGGTCAACTTTAGGTTCATCACTAACGCACTGGGTTGAGAAATCTGAGTCATTATAGGTCGTCGTCCTACCATGAGCTTAAGAGTGTGCATTAAGGCGAGGGCCAAGAGTTTTACATTTATAGAAGCCACTACTACCTTTCACTATAAATATAGCTAGGGCGAGTAGGGATCGTCCCAAGGGATTTGTGAGGGTCGAGCAATGTCATGGAATCGTTATTAGGGCTAGTAGGTCGAGTGATCAAATAATTGGTTGGTTGGTTGATTAGAGAGCAACTAAATTAAACTAAGTAATAACAAAGAATGCAATTAAAAGTAAGTTAGAGAGAGAGATCTTGGGGTTTAGAGATCACCACCAAGCAATGCACTTCTATACCATTGTCAAGTGACTAATGAGGGCAAAGGGTGTGTTGCAATATTGGTGTGTGTGTGTTTGGTTGATTCAACAAGCAAGGATGACTAGTTAAGCATGTATTATCTAAACATCATGTGGAAGGCACAATATATCTAAGTAATGAAGCTTATATTGTCTAAGCATCATGTGGAAGGCACAATATATCTAAGTAATGAAGCATATATTATCTAAACAACATGTGAAAGGCACAATAGATCAAAACAAGTCGTTAATCCTTTCATTAAGCTCACAATCCAAATACAACACAAGGATAGAGACATATACTACTTGCATTCAAAAGCTTGGATCATTAAACAACAAGTATAGATTGTCCTCCCATTTAACACTACACTGCAACTACACTACATCTACACTACTAGTATTAAAATAAACTAGGGAAGAGGCACAATCCATCAAGGAATAAGTATGAACCATCAAGAGAATTACAAGAGCATTCCTTTAAGCACTATGTTTTGACAATCTCTAAATCTATAGCATCAATACACATAGACATGCATCAATAACACAAAATCTAGAGACAAGCACATGAACATCTATTCTAGCATACATAGACATATGGATAGAATGAAATGATCAATTGGAAGCATTAAACCACATAAATCATTGAATAAACAAGATCTATATATATCAAAGTGTCAAAACATTAATTACAACACTAATCCCTCAATAATACACAAGATTAAGATATAAAAAGCATGCTTGGGGCTAACTTTAGCCCCAAGAGGATGTCTAGCCACTCATGGTGATGTTGCTCCAACCCTCAGGGCTAACTCCATGGTTGAAATCTGCTCCTTATTGATGAAGAACTCCAATGGTGTCTCTAGCCTCTTCCTCCTCTAAGCTTGCTTTCCAAGAGATGATATGAAAATGATATTGGTTTCTCTTATAAAAAAACAATCCTTATCCTTATATAGGTAGGTCAAAATGACACCCAAAATGAGCTGGGGTCGTGCACACAATCTTCCTTAATGATTGGATAAAGGACAACTTTCAATGAGATGAAAATTTAACTTTTTCGCACTGGAGGAAGTTCGATCAATCGATCCTTGGACTTGGATCGATCGAACTGGCTGAGATCTATCAAACTTAGGCTGGATCGATCCAACTGGCTGAGCTTTTTAGGAAAAGACAAATCCTAGATATTTTGGGAGATATTTATAGGAAAAGGACAAAAGTGGTTAGTGGGTGGTACAACTATGGATAGGATCAATCATTTGAATAAGGACAAAAGTGTTCGATCGATCGAAGGGTGGTGTTGGATCGATCGAACTTTTGGACTTTATGCTTTTAGGCCAAGGCTTGGATCTATCTTGAAGTGCTGAGATCGATCATTGTTCGATCGATCGAACCTTGAACTTGGATCGATCGAACTTTCCTGCTTCCCACCTTTGGCTTCATTTGTTTCCTTCTTACTCCACTTTGCTCCTTTCTTTGTTTAATCCCAGAATTGCTTCAATTAAGCTCTTATTTGGCTGAGTTAGCTTATTTTCGGGATAAGTGCCAGAAAATGGAAATAATACGAAATCAATCTAAAACGGTAAAGTAAGATAGATAAAGATGCTAGAATGCCTAAGCTTAAGGGGTTTAAATACGTACTTTTTAGCATTCATCATTTGTCCTCTAAAAATGGTAGAAATTTAAGTGGAAGGAAGAATGTTGGCTTATATCAAGTTAACAATTCCAATGGCATAGCCGCCGAGATGAAATCTTTATCTCAAAGGTTTGATCAATTCTTGATTAACCAAAATTCGGCAAATCAAGTATCTTCCTCCCCTAATCATGATCATTATCATGCATCTAATGAATCTTGTATGACTTGTTCAAGTGTCTTGCATTCTACTTCCAATTGTCCCCATGGACATGTGCAAAGCGAGAGCCATGAACAAGCAAATGCTGTCTTTGCTAACCAAGGGAATAAACCCTATGGCACTCATTATAATCTAGGGTAGAGGAACCATCCAAACTTCCCTTGGAAAAGCCAAGGGGAAGGTGCAAACCCTCCCCAAGGTGGTTTTTAAAACAAGTATGTTCCACCTCCAATGCAAAGCCAAGGTTCCCAAGGTTATAGATCTTCTTTTCAATCATCACATGGAAATCAATTCTCAAATTCTCATTTCCCTAACCAATCATCGTATTCTCAACGAAACTCAAGGAGTCCCGCTTTTGAGGAGAAAGTGTTAACTGCTCTAGGCACTCCAGAGGCGAACACTCAGTTGCTTTATTCTCATTCTTAATCTATTGCTAAGCTAGAAACCCAAGTCGGGCAAATAGCTATTACTTTGAATGCTAGAGAGAAAATGAAGATGCCTTTAAATGCCCCACCAAAACAACAATGTGTTGTGGAGACTCATTCCTCATCGGAGGGTCACACAATTGAGCATGTCAATATGGTGACAACCTTGAGAAGTGGAAGAATTGTTAATAACCAAGTAGGTATTTCTAATGAAGAGAGTGAACCGGTGCAACCCAAAGTTGACACCCGTCCCATTTCACATTTTATTCCTCCTTTATTGCATGTGCATGATCATCTTATTAAGAAAGTTGTGAAAAATGGTTTGAAAGATGATTTGAAGCATGATTTGAAAAATGATTCTAAGAATTCTTATGTTAAAGATTCTTTAAAGAAAGATTTTGAAAAAGCTTTTGAGCCTAAAGCTCCATTTTTAAATGCCTTGAGAGGATCCATTTCTCTTGACAAGCAAAAGACAAAGACCAATGAAATTATTGATGTGTTTAAGCAAGTGAAGTTTAATCTTTTGCTTTTAGATGTAATCAAATAAATTCTGGCTTATGCCAAATTTTTGAAAGTTCTTTGCACCCAAAAGAGGAAGAACAAGAGCCAAGTACCAAGAAAAGTGGTCTTGACTGAGCAAGTGAGCTTCATTTTGCAACATAACACTCTCCCAAAGTTTAAGGACCTGGTTCACCTACTACATCTTGCATCATTGGTGACCATGTCATTAATCGGGCTCTTCTAGATTTAGGAGCAAGTGTTAACCTTCTTCCATATTTAGTGTATGTTAAATTGGGCTTAGGAGACTTGAAACCAATGTCGGTGGTTTTACAACTTGCCGACCGATCCATCAAAAAGCCCCGGGGTATCATAGAGGATGTTTTGATTAAGATTGATAAGTTCTTCTTCCCTGTTGATTTCGTTGTATAGACATAGAACCGGTTCCGAATCCCAAAAGCCAAATTCCAGTTATCCTTGGCCGTCCCTTCTTGGCAACCACCAATGCCAGCATTAATTATAGGACGGGGATAATGAAAATCTTATTTGGCCACATGAAGGTGAAGTTAAACATCTTTAATCCAACCCCGAATTCCTTGGACAAACATGAAGAAGTATGTGTTATTGAAAAATGCATAGCTAATGAATTTGATGAAGTTGAGTCTTTACTTGATAATGAACACTTCCATGGTTTGCCTACCAAAAAGAATTCAAGGAAAGTTGTTTTGAAACCAAGTGTTCCAAGGGCATGGAAGCCCAAGAGTTGCATAGACCAAGGACCATCAATGTCTTTTCAATCAAATCCAACAAGTTCACTAAAGAACCATTTGTTGGATGGGATTCAAAAATCAATTCACCTCATCAAGGAGGGGATGCATAACAAGATATTTGATCTGGGCTAAAAGAGCCCAACGTCTTACTAGAGACGTTAAAGACTAGTGAATTCGTAGGGTTTACAACCCTATTCCTCCCTCATTTCTATTTTACCTTTCATTTCTTACGTTGTCTAGATATATTCTGGGTTCATACACATTGTTAGGAACTGTAATTGAGAATGCATGCCCTGTTATATTCAAATTAAGCATTTTGCACTTGTTCGATCGATCTCAAAAGAGGTACGATCGATTGAACATCCATTTCTGCATCCAATCATCTTTCAGTTCCATCGATCGAGAATTTCCTGCATAAATTAGCTTTCTGTGTATCGAGCGAACTTCAGTTCAGATCAATCTGAGTGCTTCAAGATCGATCGAGATTTTCCTCAGATCGATCTTCTTTCTATACTTAGAATTTTTTTTTTTTTGGAACCCATGAAAAAGGCCTCTCTGTGTATTGATCGAACTTGTCTACAGGCTTTCACCTGTTGGATCGATCAAAGTATCTTCTAGATCGATCTTGGATTCATCAATCTGTAGTCCTTTGTTGACTTTGACTTTGATTTCCCTTTTTGAATTTTGAATTTATTTTAAAAAATAACAAAAATATTTTCAATTTTCATTTTATTTTATCCTCAAAAATACAAAACTATTTTTATTTTATTTTTAAAATATTTTCAAAAACTCCAAAAAGATTTTTATTTGATTTTATTTTTCTAAAAAAAAAATTTTCAAAAATACTGTGTCGTTTCGAAGCTTAAGATCGATCTTTGTTCCTTTAAGATCGATCTATGTTCGATCGATCTGAGATTTTTCCAGATTGATCAAACATGTCGGAAATAGTTTTTAAAAATAGAAGCCAAGGGTCATTTTGATCGATTTACACATCGATCTCAACCCTAGCTCCCTTTCGCCGCTGGACACCTTCTTCCCAACCTCCGGCGAACCTCCGACGAGTTTCCAGAGCTTCGAATTGCTCTTCCTCATCTCAAATCTCATCTCTCTTTCTCTCGATCCACTTCTCTCCCCGATTTGGTAAGTTTGAGTTTTATTTTAGATCTCGAGCTTCATCTTGATATTTTCCATGTTTTCATACTAAATCTGAGATTCTATGTTGGATTTGTTGCCATTTTTGATGATTTTGAGCATGTATATATATGCATATATATTTGTATATAGTTTTATATATATTTTGATTTCAATTTAGATTTTGGGGGTCACATGCCTATTCAAGTGACCATTCTTGTGTTGTTGATGTGTAGAGGGACCCACAAGCTTGCTTGGGTGCCCCTTGTATCATCCACGTTATAGATTTGTGACTTTTCAAATTTCTCACAGCATTTCGATCGATCAAAGTTTTCTCTGATCGATCAGAGAAAGATCGATCAAATTTAGTCCTGATCGATCAAATTTAAGTCATGATCGATCAAACATCATAGATTTGCATAGGCACCTCACACACCATCTTTTGTGTTCCATGCTACCTTATTTATGCCCAATGCCTGTGTTTTTCACATTGGATGCATTCCATACTTACACTATTTAGCATGCTTCACTTAGTCATTATTTACTTGGCTGCGTCATCACTTGCATATGTTGGCCTAAGGATTTTTATCTAAAGGTCAATCTTATGTTTTGATGATTACAAATCATTAATGATGTTTAAGTACTAATATTTTCATTGAGTGATATATAGTTGACCAATATTCAATCCTTAATTTTGAGCTAGAAGATCCATTCCAAATACTCAAGCTATGAATTCAAGGAAGCCTCAAAGTTGCAAGAAATCAAAGAAAAACTCGGACTTCAAAGATCACACAAAGCATTTCAAAGAAAGAAAGCAAGTCTTCATCAAACCTAAATGATCATGGTCAAAGAATGAAGAAAATGGTAGATAGGATGGTGAGAGCTTAAGATTCAATGTCAAAGTCTTTATGAATACATTTGAAGCTCATCTCTATAGGACCATGCATATCATACATCATTCATATGCTTCTATGACCATTAGCAATAGACTAGGAACTTCATTTATATATATTGACATATGAAGTCTTTGCTAAGAAAGAGTTAGTTCAAGCTTGATAAGCTTTAAAAGAACTCATTATTTAAGCTAGAAATTCTAGGACCATGCACATTAATCATAATATTTATTTTGGTCTCTAGAAAGTAATGGAAAAGGCATTGAAATTATTTTTTCATCTTTAAAGCCTTTATTGCCATAATTTGGTAAATGACTCTAGGATACAATGCACTTGAAATTTATCATCTTCATATGTCCCTAGACTCTTAGAAATAGGCCTTGAACTAAATTGAACCATTCATCAAAGTCCTAGGTGCTAGAAAGATGGATATCTCATAAGAAGTAATTTTTAGCCCAGAAAAATTTCAGAATAGCCTGTACTAAAAATACTATAACTATTTGTGTAGTTAGAATTTTTATGTAAGGCTAGTGGCATTGGAAAGCTGACTTCGAGACCTTGAGTTTAGACTCAAATTTCACCTAAATTGGATTTAAAATGACTGAGATATGAGCTTCACAAAATACATGATTCTGGCATGCGAAATTTCTGACCAGGTTGCACTAAAATGGCCATAACTACTTATGTGGTTGGAATTTTTGAGTAAAGACAGTTGGACTAGAAATCTGACTTCAAGGAAATAAATTTAGACTCAAATTTCACCTTATTTGGACTTAAATAGACAAAGGTATATCCATTTAAAGTCATGCACAGCAATGGAGCAGCCTCCATTCAAGTAGAGCATGCTCCATTCAAAGTTTGAGCCTGCTCTATTCAAGTAGAGCATACTCCATTTAAAGTTTGAGCCTGCTCTATTCAAGTAGAGTATGCTCCATTCAAAAAAAGGAGACTGCTCCTTTCACTCCAGTAGCATTTCTTGGCTTGTAGAACAATCTTTAAGAAAAGAGCCTGCTCCATTTTTATAATAGAGCCGCCTCCCTTTCAGAAAAAGAGCCTGCTCCATTTTTTAATGGAGCCGCCTCCATTTGAAAAAGAGCCTGTTACATTCATATTGGAGCCGCCTCCACTTTTGAAAAGAGCCAGCTCCTTTGAGGGATTTGAATTACAACGGCAATTTTTCTGCATTTAATTCCTCTAACTATTTCTAACAGCTATATTGAGTTACGATTTTATATATATACAAAAGGGTTGTCTGCTAACAAAATTACACTATTTGAGAGACATTATATTATATTGCAAAGAGAGCTTTTGTTCTCATCTTCTCTTTATCTCTCTCACTTCACTCTTATTCTATCTTGAGAGATTCCAGTAAAGATTAAAAGGGCTTTTGCTCTTGTTTTAATCTTCATAGAGTTTTGCTCTATTATACACTTGAGAGATTCTATTAAATTCATAGGAACTTATTTTCTTCACATATTTCATCTTCTCTCATTCATTTCATTCATAGAGTTTGAACTTTATTTATATTCATCAATACTTTAGTTGTGAGCTAAAAATTGTACTACTATCTTTGAGAGATTCATTGTACACTTCATTTCTATTACAAGTTACTGTATAGGGTTGGTGTGACCCAAAAGGAAGACTAGGAGAAAGGTGTTCTCCTAGCAAGAAAGAGAAGCAAGGTCTTGCTTCAATTGAAGGTTTGCTCTCCACCATTAAGGAGAAGCTCTAAGGAATTTGGGAAGTCTCAAGAGGGATCTTGAGCCGAGGAGTACGAGTTTCCGAACCTCGTAAAAATCGCCGTGTTATTTTTTATAATTTCTCTTCCCTTATCTCTTTTACAATTATGCTAAATTGATTACTTTCATCTCTTGATTTCATATGTTGATTATTGCATAATTAGTTATATTGTTGATTAGAAATTGTATTTCTATAATTTGCAAAAATTGGCCATTGACTCTATTCACCCCCCCTCTAGAGTCAATTCTTGGGTAATAATTGGTATCAGAGCCTAAACTCTATTAAAGGACTTAACCATCTTAGAGTACGATTATGGCCAACAATGGTAGTATCACATTCTTAGAAGGACAACCCAATGATAAACCTCCTTGTTTTGATGGAAATGATTATATTTATTGGAAAATTAGAATGAGGGCCTTTTTAAAAGGTATTGACATTGATTTATGGAAAGTTGTAGAAAGTGGTGATCATATCCCAACCAAAGTTTTTAAAGGAAATACAATTCCTAAATCTAATGGGGAATGGTCTAAAAATGAGCATAGATTAACTCAATGCAATGCTTTAGTTATATGTTATCTCTATTGTGCGTTAAGCAAAGATGAGTTCAATAAAATTGTCCTTTGTAGAACGGCTAAAGATATTTGGAACTCACTTGAATTAACATATGATGGTATATGTCAAGTTGAGGAATTAAATATGCACCTTAATGAATATGTTTCTCTTAGCATCAAAGACAATGTATCTTATCATGAAATGCATTCTTGTACTACTAACATCTCTAACCATTTGAATGCCCTTAATAGAACTCACTTGTACTCCTATATTAAAGAAGATGGAGTAACTCAAAAGAAGAATATAGCTTCTCAAGTTTCTAGCAAAGAAACAAATGCCACCAAAGAGGAAATTAAAAATCATGAAGATGATGCCTTGTGTCTTATGGCCTCCGATGAAGAGGTAAATTCCAACCATGATTCTTCTGATTTAAATGCTACCTATAATGAGTTGGTTGATGAACACAATAACTTACTTGATGCGTTTAAAGATTTACATGGTGTGCTAGAAAAAATGATTGTGAAATGTGCTTCTCTTAAAAAGGAAAATCACAATCTCTCTCAAAAACATGAAAAAGTCCAAATGGAAAATGATTCTTTGAAAATTGAAAATCATTATCTTGTGCAAAAATTACAAAAGATTCAAATTGAAAACGAGTCCTTGAAAAAGGAAAAGGATAATGTACTATCTAAAGAGCCACCATCAATTGATTGTGTTTCTGATTCAAAGGAAGTCATTGATGTTCAAAATGGCACTTGGCGAAGACAACTAAAGGAAAAGAGAACTTGAGTACTATGCTTGGAAATAAAAAAGATGTATTTTTGAAAAATGAGATACAATATGATCCTCACACTAAAGATGCATGCTTGTTAAGAAGAAGAAATCCTTTATATGATTATTTTGTTAAGAGTGGTACCCAGTCCGCTAAATGCAATTATTGTAAAACATTAGGACATAAGATTCATAATTGTCCATTTAGAAAGAAGTTGAGGTCCAATAAAATTTGGGTTCCAAAGGGAACTTATGCTCCATTACCTAACTCATATGGAACTAAAAAAATTTGGGTACCAAAAGGAGAATTTGTAACCTTTCCTTGTAGGGTTACTTAATGACATCTTTAATCAAGGATTATGAAGGAAGCATCACACTTGGGAACAAACCCAAGGGCTAGGTAATTAGTAAAACTCCACACAATTTTTCCATACTATGAATTGCTTAATTCATGGTTTGTTGAATTCATTCATATATTGTGGAAATTTTCTTTTATTATAATTTAAGTATTCATCAATTATGCAAACTATTTTTAGTGCGTGATTTTTTTTTTGATTGAAAAATTATTTTTCATGCATTACATTCACATGAATTACTTGTAAATTATGTTTGGAATGATACATCTTAAACAAGAAGATAGATTTTGCTTGCTTAGAAGGGAAATTGGAATGTCCTCAGAAGAGAATTAATTAAGTGACGCAAGCAGCAGCAGAGCTAGCTCCATTCAGAAAAAGAGCCATCTCTATGAAGAAAAAGAGCTGTCTCTACACAAAGCAGAGCCAGCTCCACAGATGGTTTCAATGTCTATACTCTCAGCATCTCCATGGAAAGTTCATAAAATAAGGGAGAGCAGGCTCCAATTCATGTTGAGCCGCCTCTAGGAATAGGAAGAGCCGCCTCTAGAAACATGTAGAGACGGCTCCATTAGTGCTATCAAAAACTGCTGCTCTTAGGATCTTTCTATATACAATCTCTTGCTCTCGGGATCTTCCAAAGACCTAGCAAGAGCTGGCTCCATTCATGTATGAGCCGGCTCCATTCATGCATGAGCCGGCTCAATAAAAAGGAACAGAGCCTTCTCTGCTTTAAAATATACTCTCTCATTATCTAAAATGAGTGTGAGTGGTAGAGCAAATAAACTACACAATGTTTTGAGCCATCACAATGCTACAAGAGCTACAATGCTCTTAGCAAGAGCTTGGAGCAGAACGCTATTTTAGCAGCAGGGGAGGCTATAGAGGCTGAGGAGGTAGAGATAGCAGCAGCAGCAGCAAACGATCCAGCAGTCGCACCGACGGCTACAGCACATATGGATATGGACTTTGAGCAGTAGCCTCCATAGGAGTTACAGCATCACTCTCTAGTTGGGTCACCAATTTATTTCCAGGAGTAGGGTCAGGATGTACCATAGTTTCATGATCCAGTTATCCCTGAGGCTATAGCTCAGACACCCGGCTTAGGAGAGCGTGTCCAGGCATTAGAGGATGCAGTAGTCTCTCTCAGAGTAGACATTTCTACTCTCCATGCGGATGTCTTAGCTGCGCTGCATGACATATCCAGAGATATCTGGGAATCACACCCCGCTCGCCCTACCTCCTCTGCCTGATTTCTCTATCTCTTTACTCTCCTCATTTGATATATCTGTGATACATTACTGTTACATTGCTACTGTTATGATATTTTTGCGGCCAGTTGGCCCTGATACTGTGATGTGCTGTACATTATTTCTCTTTTTCTATGCATGATATTTTTGGATGCCTGGATTTTATATTGATACATTTATCTGTGATTGACTCTATTTATCAGGTACATCCCAGTGACTTCAGTGAGAGAGAGTGCTGCCCAAATTTTTTCAGGACCACCCTTATTCCTTTCCCTTTACTTCATTTACTATCCCATTTACACTTGCATGTCCACTGTGCACTGTTATTATCCCTTGTTATCTGATGAGTTTTATCTAAGTGCCATCTTTTCAGGACTGCAGTCAATTCCAAGTTTGGGGGGATTGTACCACCCACATTGGATATTTGTGTCCTGGCCATTCTTTGTCTTAGTTGCACTGGTATACTCTTTCATTTTGTTCTCTCTGCATATTGAGGACCCTGTGCCATTTAAGCTTGGGTGTAATGGGTGTTAATTGCAATGTTTGCTTTCAATTTAAAATTTTAAGCATGACTTGTGTATTTGAGGGATTTTCTATGATTGGTCCATAACTAGCTGTGATTTTGATCTTTTGAAGACTATATTGCTTAAAATTTAAAAATTGCTTGACTTGAGAGTCCAATACTCCTTGTATACCTTGTGGATGCCATTTAGGAGTAAATTTTTTGAAAGATTGATATTTTTCTTGCACTTGTGGTCCACATCATCCTAATTTTGTGATTATTTTGAGATTCACTCTAGGATTCTACACTAGCACAGGCGTACACTAGCATTCATTTGTGGGGTACATGCTTTGTTGATTATTGAATTTGTTATATCCCAATTGGGCTAGTAGTGTATTGAAAGCTTTCATTTTGATAAAAGTGGATAACAAACCCTTTTCATTGAGTAGCTGGGATTCTAACCTTATCAAGCACTGAACTTCTCACGCCGAAAGGTGGAGGGCCCAAACTCTAGGTTAATAATTGAATGCTACTTAAATAAAAAAAAAATAAAAATAAAAAAATAAAAATAAAAAGAAGTTGCGAAAGCAATAAAAAGTGAGGACTTCTCCCAAAAGGTGAGAAGTGAAAAATGATTAGATGGAGGTTGTTTTGATTTGTAGCTTAGTTAATTTGAGCTTGTAAGTCCTTAGGGGTGTTTGAATGCCTAATGCCCTAAAGCCGTCTGGTTTGGGAGTCATTGACCTAACGCTCGACCTCATGGATCGCTAGAAAGCTTAATAGATCAACACATTACACTATACTTCCATATTTGATCCTTAGGATTAGAAAAAAAATAATAATAAAATAAAAAAATAAGGTCGAGTGAAAAGAGTAAGCGCACCTAGATCAATAAAGCTTTAATAAAAGGTCCACTTTTTGTCTTGATGATCGGTACTAAATTTATGTGCTAGTTTGAGGGTAAGGATATAATCATTTCTCTAGTTGGCTTAGATAGCAACATATTTGATGCCGATCCACTCAAAAAGAATTCTAGAGTTGTTTTAATTTGCATGATCATTTTCTTAATGTATGGAGAACCATACTTGTTTGCTTGATATTGAAATTTTAGGAGATTGCTTGGAAATGGTTGAAAAATTGCATACTTGAGGTAGTTTTCTCCCAATGCTTGTTTGTAATATTGGTGCCTCTTTAGTGAGAATGAGCTTAGTGTTTGTGGGTATCATTTTTGGAAACCCTCACGAGACTTCACTCGTCCACCAAGGGTAACCTAGGGGTTTAAAAGGCTTGTTGCATATGTTAAATGCAATCTTGTTCCCTACGAAAGTGGCGCTATCCATTTATTGCTTTCTAATTCATAGTTGTATAGTCATTCATTTCATTCCTTTACTTCGTAGTTCATTGCTAGGAACTAGCAATATTTAAGTTTGGGGGTATGATGAGTGCTGAAAAGTACCCATTTAAACCCCTTAAGCTTAGGTATTCTAGGACCTTTATCTATCTTATTTTTCTGTCATAGACTAATTTCATGTTATTGCCTTTTTTAGGCACTTATCACAAAAATAAGTTAATTCAGCTAAATAAAAGCTTAAAAGAAGCAATCTCAAGCTAAATAGAAGAAAGGAGCAAAGTGGAAGCAAAATGGTGAAAAAATAGCAAGTTCGATTAATCTCAACATTCCTTCGATTGATCAGAGCAACATTGATCTAGACAGATCAAGATGGATCCAAATAATTGTCCTTATCTAAAAGATCTCACCATCTTCGATCAATCCAACCTTTCTAAGATCGATCGAAATTATTCGATCTTATCCACACCTATCACCCCACCTACCACTTTTATCTCTTTCCCAAAATATCGCAAAATATCTCAGAGATTTGTCTTTATTCAAAAAGGCGCCACTAAGGATGATCAATCTCTACAGCATTCGATGGATCCCACCTAAGTTCGATCGATCTCACCATAGTTTGATCGATTGAACCTCCTCAAGTCTGAAATAAAACAAATTCCAGCTCATTAAAAGTTGGCTCATGATGCAATCATTGCAAGGACCCTAGTGCACGAATCCAGACCATTGGTTGTGACACTTGAGCCACCTATATAAGGATTTGGAGCCATTTTAAGAGCATCATCTTTATCTTCATATCTTTATTACACATATCATATCTCATATCTTGGAGAGGAGGCTAAAGACTAGAGAGCTTTTACACATCTTTGGGAGTTCTTCCATTCTTCTAGGGTTTTCATCAAGAAGGAGGTCATTCCTACCATGGAGATAGCCCTTGAGGGTTGGATGACTGCTTCAATGAGTGGCTAGACATCTACTTGGGGCTAGAGTAGCCCCTAAGTTTGCTTCTTAGACTTAGTGCTTTGTATATTTTTGGGAATTTGGTTGTAACAAATGTTTTGATCTTGGATTTATATATATATATATCTTGTGGTTTCTACTTGATGTGTATGGATTAATGCTTTCAATTGATTATCTATTTCTAACCATATGTCTATGTATGCTAGAATGGATGATTCATGTGCTTTTCTCTAGATTTAGTGGAGTTTATGCATGTCTATATGTATGGATGAAGTTAATCTAGTGATGATCAAAACATAGTGCTTAATTGAACACTCTTGTAATTTATTTGATGGTTCACACTTGTTTCTTGATGGATTGTGCCACACCTTTAGCTTACTTAGTTTAATTTCCATGTCTTTAGTGTAGATGTAGTGTAGTTGCTTTAGATTCATAGATAGGTGGACAATCTATTCTTGTTCCTTGGTGTTCCATACTTATGAATACAAAGGGTGTATGTTTCTAGATAGTTGTGTGTGCATAAATTGTGGTTTCATTGAATGGATTTTGGTCTCATTTGATAGGTTGTGTTTTCCATTTGAATTGGATAGACAATATATACTTATTTGCCATCCATGCCTAATTTTAATTAATGTCACACACATACACAAGTTACAATTTAATTTCCCCATTGATATATAATTGCTAATGTCTAGTGAAGTCAAGCTTAGTGGTGAGCTCTAATACCCCAAGTCCTCTTCTTTATATCTTTTTCCCTACATTCTAAATTGTTACCTTTTACTTGCTTTAATTTCAATTGCATTGTAGTTTAATTAACCAAACAACCCTCC
Source organism: Cornus florida (assembly GCF_030987335.1). Taxonomy (NCBI): domain Eukaryota; kingdom Viridiplantae; phylum Streptophyta; class Magnoliopsida; order Cornales; family Cornaceae; genus Cornus; species Cornus florida. The sequence continues at coordinate 48,786,656 of NW_026775574.1, read as the reverse complement.
TTTTGATCATTCGACCTACTAACCCTATACATTGTTTCCATTGCGAACACGCCCACAATCCCTTAAGACGATCCCTACTCACCCTAACTATATTTTTAGTTAGAGGTAGTAGTGGCTTTTATAAATTTAAAACTTGGCTACATTACACATTTACACTCTTAGTGCATTCTTAAACGTTGGTGCCCACAACCCACCGCCAATTACCTCCATTATAGACTTAGGAGTAAGAGAGGAGATCATCAACACTCATCTACTGCTGCAGAATCTTATCCCTGGGTAGCTACATCCCTCGGGCTAAACCCATCAGTGTCTCCGTGTCCTCGGCTCCAGAGTCACCGATGGTAATAGGGGAGCCATCAGCCTTCAGCATCTCGGGAACCACCTTTCGACAGACCCCGTAAAATCACCCCCAATGACATTAGTGGAGCCAGGGACTGGGGCACCTTCGCCACCAAAAGCTTCAGCAAGAATGTTACTAAGAGGATTATCCCTCAGAGGAGAGCGCTTGTGCCCTTATCTGGACTGAACCCCCTTCTGTTTTTGAGAGGGGAAAAATGCCCACCTCAGCAAGAGCGTTCTTCCTCTCCTGCAGTAGCTTAGCAGCTGCCTCCCTCTCTTTTCTGGTCGTATAAGGTTTGGGAGGGAGAAATTCCATTACAGATTAGGAAAGAAGAAGAGGAGTAGGAGAAACAAGATCAGCTTCGGTATCAGAGGCCTCAAGGTCAATAGGTTCCTCGGGATTCTGAATAATCACAAGGGCGTCCCTAGTGATAAGTGCTCAAATATGATGTATTTTAGCACCTAAGTTAGGGTATTTTAGTCCATTCATCTATCTTACTTTCCTGTTTTAGTTCTAATTTGTGTTTTTGTCTATTTCAGGTCAATAAGGTTCAATAATTTTCATGTTATTAGTATAGTTGTAGTGTAATTGCTTTAAATTCCTAGATAGGTAAACAATCCATTCTTGTTGTTTGATGGTCCATGCTTATGCGTGCAAGTAGTACATTTCTCTAGATTTATGCGTGTGCATTAATTGTGGTTTCATTAAATGGTTAATGGCTTAGTTTGATAGGTTGTGCAACTCATTAGATTGATTAGACAATTTATGCTTAATTTGTCATCTATGCTTAATATTTCAATTAATGGCGCGCGTGCGTGCACACACACACACACACACACACACTTGTTTTACAACATGAAACTCCCTTAAATTGACAATTGCTAATGTTTAATGAAGTGAAGCTTAGTGGTGAACTTTATGCCCCAAGACCTTTGTCTCATTCTCTTTACCATAATTTCTAGATTAATCTCAATTTGCATGTTTTTAATTGAATCATTAGTGTAATTCAACTAACCAAACCCCAATTTGATCATTCGACCTACTAATCCAATGTTAATTCTAGAGTACCTTGCAAATCCCTTGGGATGATCCCTACTTGCTCTTGTTATGTTAGTGGTAGTAGTGGTAGTGGCTTTTATAAATTTAAACTTGACCAAAAAGGCTTTCTTGATTCGCACTCTCACTACACACATTTTGGCATATCATAATGGCCTTGTCACCTAGAAATCGCCTTAAGAAGGGACGAAGAGAGCAAAACCCGAGCGGAGGGAACGTCGCCCCAGATGTGCACCTGCAAATACTCAAATCGGATATCTATAAATTTTGAGGGAAAAAAGTCAGTTGTATGGCCCAAGAATAATAAATATAACAGAAATGCTTTACAACATAGACAAAGCAAGAAGACTGGCCTGAATCATCAAACGCAGGAATGGATGGGGCATGAAAGCTCGTCTGGACAGAGGAATCCCGAGCATAAGAAGATCGCCACACCTCTCGGACCAGAACAATTTTATCTTTACACTCTTTATCAGAAGTGTTAAGATAAGTAAAAAGAGCTATACCCGTCCTAGAGTGAAAGTGAAATCTACCTTCCTCACCTTTTATTCTATTAAGTGTATAACATAATAAAAGGTCAGCAAGATTCAAGGTCAAACCTCTAACCCTATTTAAAGCAAGAAGGCAAGAAAGAATACGAAAAAAGTTAGGGTTAACTTGAAGGGGAGCCAAATTTAACACCGACAAAACTCGAAGGTAGTATGGGTAAGGGGAAATTGAAAACAGGGAAGTGTAAGGACGAGAAAAGTATCTCGCCCTCTCCCAAACCTTCACTAGTACTGAAATTTAAATCATGGTCATATTCCTTTAGGGTAACATCAGAAGGAATATGATTTTTCTTTCTTAACTGTGTAATAGAGAAAGACTTCCTCTCTATAATATCCGGAGGAAGCACTATTGGTCCCTCAACGTCACCGCTAAAACTCATCGCCGGCGTCCCTGATTCAGAATCAAATGCACGAACGCTATAGGTTTATTCGTTACTCTCTTAACTCATAATGACAAAAAGAAGGAATGAAAGAGTGACTAACTTTAATGGATGGAAAGAGGATTATGCAGCGGTAGACAGACTCTTGCTCAAAATCAAAGACGAGATCATAAATACAAACATCCAATTGATAAGAACGCAATATATAGATAAAGCTAAGTAGATATTGAAGCACAAATGGCAATGATAAGCAGTAATATCCACAGAAACTTCTCCACTTCCTGAAAAAAGTTATACATTCCATACATGAATACAATTCATAAAAGGAATTGGGGGCAAATTGTGGAGGGAAATTCTCCCACCAATTATAACGCACCACGTGTCAGCAAAATATTGAACTCACCTCATATCATAATAGCCTAAAAGCCAGAGGCCTAACAAAGAAGACTTAAAAGGGCCAGTTCAGCCCAATTAGCAAGAGAAGATCCATCCAACAGTAACGGACCAAGGAATGGCCCAGAATTGGTCCATTCAAATTTCCATAACACCCACCATGAAAGGGAAGGCCGTATTTTAACGAGGCCATAAATACCCACGTTCAAAAAGAAAACTGGTAATAACGGCTCCATGTAAATCTCTGTACGAGCTTATAATTAGAGCATGAATCAGAGAAGAAAGAGATCGAATTCCCATTGACGAGCCCCTTTCTATGTGTTTAAAAAACAGATTTTGTAATGCGAGAGGTCACTTCGCAAGGTCAAAATATGAATGTGGTTTAGGAAGCCTTTCTAGTTAAATTTACATTTATAAAAACCACTACTACAACTAATGAAGCATAACGAGTGGAGATCGTCCATAGGGATTATACGTGTTGGAATTTAATTTCGACTCCAATGTACCAATTGATTGCAAAGATAAAGATTGGTTGATTAAACTAAGATGCAAGGAAGATAAAATGCAATTAAAATAAAATAAATTGAGTTAGGGATTTAAGATATGAGAAGTAAGGTCTTGGGGTGCATTGGAATCACCACCAACCTCGTTCACCAAACCACACACTTTCAACTAATTTGGGGAAAACCTTCTTGTGAACAAAATGCAACTACCAATTGCAATATTAAGCATGGACCATTAAATTCAATAATGAATTGTCTACCTAACCAATAAATAAACTAAGTGTAGAACAACCCATCAATTCTAAGTATGACCCATCAAATTAGTTATAATTGTAGCACACATCAATCTAGAGAATCATGGAATTTGTAATAATAAGCCATGGAATATCAAATCTAGTAAAGATTGTCTACCTACCTACAAGCATGAATTAAATTGTAGAACAACCCATCAAGCATAAGTATAATCCATCAAATTAATTGACAAACCCATCCAATAAAAACCATATCTGGCCATCACTAGATTCTCAATCAACCATATATAGACATGCAATTAATATAGAAAAACTAGTGTAGAGATCAATTCCCAAATAATCACACATAAGACAACATATAATCACATAGAGAATCAATAGAAAGAATTAATCCATAGAAATCAAAGGAGAACCCAAGATTCATTAAATTCACAAAGCTAAAACACTAATCAGAAGATATTGTTCCCTAAAAAGTATAAAAGAGATAGAGGTTTAGATTACAAACTTGGGGCTCATCCAAGCCCCAAGGAGAAGTCTAGCTAATCATGGAGAAGGTGGGTGTGATTTTGGAACCCTCAAGGGCAATTCCCAAACATGGCTCCATCTTCTTCCTCTTCTTCTTTGTTGAATTCTATAGAGAGAGTGTGTATAGATGTTGAGATGTGTTATTGGAGCCTCCACTCTTCTCTTTTCTTCTAACCCTAATCTTTAACTTTTCTAAAGAGAGAAAATAAAAATTACAATGAAATAAAATTGAACACAAAAGATTTTTTTACAAAATGGTTCAATTCCCTTTAAATACAAGGTCCTTGGAGTAGTGAACAAGTCAGAAATAAGGCTTCTAATTGGTCCAATCTCGCATCCCATGTGGTAGGTGAAGTTCGGGCTAACGTGGGAATAAAATAGCTCTCTGCCAGTAGTCATTTCGATCGATCGAACACTTACTTCAATCGATCAGAACTGATGTGGCATGAAAATATCTTCTTGGCCTTATCCGGATTGCTAAGCTGACACCGCCTTGATCTCGATCAATTGTAGCCTTCTTCGAATGATCGGGACTTTTTTCGATCGATCGAAGATCCACTGATGCAATTTCCTGACTTCTTTTCAGATTTGCTCCTTAACTCAAAATATGAGCTAAATGGCTCTTCTTAGCCTGTTTGAACTTTATTGACCTGAAATAGGCAAAAACACAAATAAGTACTAAAACATGAAAGTAAGATCGATGAATGGAGTAAAATACCCTAACTTAGGTGCTAAAATGTGTCACATTTGAGCACTTATCACCCATTATTGTTTCTCTCTTGCAAAATTGTCTGTTGTCTCTTCCATATTTCATATACTCTCTCTGATTTATTTCATTAAGTGTTCAGGTGTGAAAAATTGCACCTACACCCATGGAGTAAGAAAATTAATCCACTCTTTCTATGTGGACCGTTAAATTAAATCTAATGGTCATTTTTCAAATCCACCAATATCCTTTCTTTTTAACACAAAACCACTCTCACCATATTTTTAGTTTTTATATTTAATTTTACCATTATCTAGCAATAAAAGGTAATTACCAAAATAAAAATAGAAACCTTTGAAAGAAAAATAACACATGTATATATTACTAAAATTTTGTTTTTCTTTAGATGTTTCTTTGAAAGAAAAATAACACCAGTATATATTACTAAAAAAAAAAATTTGTTTTTCTTTAAATGTTTCTTTGAAAGAAAATTAATACCCGTATATCTCAATTTTGCAACAACAATATGATATTAGAGCCTTTTCCTAAGAAATATCTTGTTGTTCTCAATGTGTAATAGTATGTGGTCTTTTTTGCATGTGCACATACTAAAATTCAAATAAATATACTTCTCTAGTATATGTAAATTTACCAACAAATATACTATAATGTTGCATTTTGAAATATCGAATTGATACATTAGAATTGAAATTAGAGAAAATTTCATTTAAAGTTTGAACAAAATTTCTTTCTATTTCAATTTTAAGACGTGTCAGTATTCCTAAACTAGCTTAATTAGATTTTGAGGAGTGCGTTTGGCATAAATTCCCTGGTATGTCTAAGTGATTCCATGAGACCATGTCCATATTCCGCCAGTTGACATAAATCAATATCTCCCATTCTTCTAGCAGGTGGGAGGACCCTATATAAGTGGCTTTTACTGGATCATCTTAAATAGCTTTGATAATTCCGAGCGAATCTGCGATAAGCTTGCGCTCTTCCTCTTCTGCCACCAAGTGATTGGGCAAAGAATTATGTGATTGCTATTTTGGGGTTGTGTCCTTAGAGGATGCGTCTGATTTGTCTGGTATCAGGGCTCGTGCTAAGTCCTCGCCTCCAAAGCCGATTTTGGCCGCAATCAGGGTGGCGGCATTGACCACACTTAGCTTCCTTAGTTTGCGAACTTGCCTGAGCTTTGACCTGTAGGCATCTTCAGATTCTATTTCTTCTTCAGGCTTGCTATGTATAACATTGATTATCCACACAGGATTCCCTTTGGTGGTGTTCTTCTTCGGTGCTGTAATCGTCTCTTTCACTTTCACTTAGTCTTTGCCCAACACGTACTCTATTAGGTCCCCTTTTGCGATAAGTGTTTCCACCTCCTGCCTGAGAATCCTGCAGTCATTGGTGGAGTGGACATATTTCCTATGATAAACATAGTGCTTGTTTTTGTCCATCTGCTCCAAATGTTGCTTGATAGGAGAAGGAACAGGGAGCTTTGCCTTACTCTCTTGAAAAAGCTTGGCCATTGTTGTTCTTACGGGAGTGATCTTTTCTTTGGCCTTCTGCTTTCTATCCAAAGTCAGGAAGGCTAAGGCCAAAGGTGGCCATGGGGCTTTGTTTTTGGCACTCTTCACTTTAGACTTTTCTTCTACCAAAATTTAGGTTGACTTTATTTTTTGATGTGCTTCATTTTCTTCTATTCGGATATAACACTGTGCTCAGGCATTGAGAGATGGCATATATGGAGGAGTGTACTTGAGTAATGTGTTATAAAATTTTGATCCCTGGAGGATGGCAATTTTGATGGCTTCTACAGCCGACGGCTTATGAAAATCGGGTATGCATGCCGCCTCCAGGTTAAATCTTGTGGAAAATGCCTGCAAGCTCTCACCCTCCATTTGCTTTAGGGTGAAGGGGGTAAATATAGTCTTTTTCTACTTTTTGTTGCCATAATACTGGGCTAGGAATGCTACACAGAGCTCTTCGAAATTGGAGATTGATCGGTGAGGCTTGTTTTTTGAACCATTCGAACGCTACCCTAGATAAGCTTGTAGGAAAAGCTTTGCATATGAGACGGTCTTTATGGGTATGCAACACCATCTTCTGGGCATAATGGACGAGATGATGGGTTGGGTCTTCGGTTCCATCGAATGTAGTGAAAGTTGGTACCCTGAATTTTTTCGGGACATCTATCAACTCGATATCATCAATGAATGGAGTCTTGGCGATCAAAGCAATGAATTCTCCTGCCATCTCTTATGGGGTCTAAATTCTAGAACCTTTAAACAATTCTCCTACTGCGCTTAGAATCAAGGTTGGGTTGGGCTCGTATATGTTCATCTGGCTTTACTTGGCTCGACTCTTGGTTTGCCTACTTTGGCATTATTGTGAGCTTGCCAATATAAAGGCCTTTACCTAAGGATGAATCCCGAGGCTCCTTTTGGGGGTTGGGATGTTGTTGATTGACTTGAAGCCCTGGCTCTCGTACGGGGTTAGGAGGGACTCTTTGGGCTCCATTTGCTAAATTGATAACGGCTAGTAGAGGTTGCACTACCATATGCTTTATGGCTGTCTAAAGGTCATCATTCTGTTGCTGAAGCAATGTGATATGAGTCGTGCTGGCCTCATTTGCTTGCTAGAGTGTCTCGAATTGTTACAGGAACTCTTCACGCATCTTTTGCATTAGTTTCATTTATTGATCGGCTGCGGCTCCTCCAATTAACTTCTTATAATGTAATCGCATAAAAAATAGTAATCACTCCTGGGGGTACATTTATATATGTTTCCCGCATATGTCACCAAAGTGCATGTACAAAAACTCATTTAACTTTGAAAAGTCAAAGAATTACCACACAACACTCAAGAACATAAATTAACAAAGAAAAACTATTAACTCAAAGCTAAGATTGATAAAGCAAAGCTTGTATATATCTTTTATTCGAGGTTTTGGCCTTTATTTATAATGATTCATAGGTGGTTGAGTCCTTTTAGGACTCACATTGCTTGTCCCTAAAGGATCTCAATTACCTTACACTTTCCTTTTGATAAGGATTTATATGATCCAGTTTCCTTGGACAATAATCCTTATTTTAATAAAATTGTGATACCCTCGATTCTAGAGCCACGGGTGATCAAGTCCAGGAACAGATCCGAGGTATACCAAACAATTAAGTATATAAACAAACATTGATTACAAAAGAAGTAAAGAATAAAGAATAAATAGGCTGAAAGAATCTAAATAATAAATCCTCAACATAATAATTAAATAATCCACTAAATCCAATACCTCCAATATTTGTTACAACTCAGGAATCCATCTAATGGAACCCTAATAACATCCCAACTGTAATTAAGATGAACCAAAAAGGAAATCCAAAACTAAAACATAAATAATAGTCCTACGTAGTCGGAGGAGTGAGTGAACTGTCTCTGCTCAGCACGAACAAGCTCTAAGCCTGAAACTGATGAGCACCTGAAAAATAATAGTGGGTCAGGCCCACGAATAACTTCTACTCTACTACAATCCAAGAAGAGACCCGATACGAAGATACATCCTAGATAACTTAACAATAGCTAAATAGTCCATATATGTATAAATACACACTATATGACGCTCAATAGACCATAGGTCTGTCTCAACCTGAATAGAAGGTAACATGCAAATTGCACCTAAAGTGGGCATGTATACCTAGACCTACCAGGGGACCAGATGTCTACTAAGTCCAGTTATCCATCCTAGGCAATATACGCACCTTAACTATAAAAGTTAAGTTCTACTTATATTTATGTCAGGTGAATAAACAGTTGAATGACATACCTTGGTTTTGGATGGATTCATTCTACTAAGTCCAGTTATCCATCCTAGGCAATATAGTTAATACATTCCCTTATTCCAGAGTATGTAGGACTTAGCATTTTGAGCAAATCTATTCCTAATATGCTACCGTCCCATACCGGTGCATATAATTCACAAATCCAATAATCGATGAAGTAAATAATAAATTAAAAAACCAATTAAAATCCAGAGAAGAGTGTAATAAAACAAATAAGATATCTACTGAGCATATTATATCGCAATATACAAGACTAAATTTATAACCATCCCTTTAACCTGCTAACATGACGGCAAACAATTAAATCCTTCAAAGCCATTAACAGCATGCAAATTTAATTTTAAATCTCACGATGTTCAAGTTTATAACATGGCTTAATCATTCTAGGATTTTATCATGCTTATTTAAATCATTTAAAACAATCCTTACAAGTTCAGAACTACACTGGAGCCCCTAAAAACCCAAAAATCGTCAAAATACACCTACTGGTGTATTCATAAAAAGGGAGCCGGCTCCATTAAGGGTAGAGCCGACTCCACTCCTAAAGGAACTGCCTCCTTACTGTGTGGAGCTGGCTCCACTTTAATGGAGCCGCCTCCATTGAAGAGGCAGTCGCCACCACTCCTCCCAGACTCCATCTTTTCCGTCTCCGGCGTGTTCCAATCCCTCTTTCCTCCATTGCTAAGGATCCTAGGTGTCTGAACTAGGTCCCAAAACATCCCCATCATGTATATAACACAGTATGTATCACTAATATCAATTAAAAACACATAATTATGTAACACAATTCAAGATTAAACAATTTCAAACAAAATTACATAAAACTGTTTTAATTTAGAATTAGCATGCAATCAAGACCAGTTTTAAAACCTAATTAAATCCTAGAGATTATCTAGGCATGCACAGAACACAAGTTTAAGGGAAGAAGTAAGATATAGAACTTGCCTTTAAGATTTCAGACTAAAATCTCTACGTCGTCTTCCTAAACTTCCGGCAATTCCTTCACTGTTCTCAACTCCTCTACTGCTTTTGGTGTAACCCACAAGCAATATTCTTCCTTTCTCCTTGGTCCGACCTTTAATCTTTGGCCGAAACCCTAACTTTTCTCTCAGACCTCTCTGTATTTCTCTCTGCCTCCGTGTTTATGTGAATAGGGTTTCTAAACCCTTGGTAGACACATAACAACATATATATTGGCTTAAACCTAATTCTAATTATACTTAGAGAAGGAAAAGAAAAAAAAATATATATATATATATATATATATATATATATATATATAACAAAGTCGGCTATCCACTACGTGATTCATAAATATATATAAAACCCTAAAACTATATTATACATATATAATGAATAAATATACTATTTTAACCATTAATAATAATTAACAATTAAATTAACCTTATATACATATATACCCATATATATATGTATAACCATCCATGGGTATTAACTGTACCCATTTAACCTCCAACCCAAGTAGTCCATGAGACCCAACCAGGTGGTCCATTACTACTATCCAAATCCATCCTTAAATAAAAATTTTAAAAAATAAAATAAAATAAACACTTAATCACTTAATTTACTTAACCAATTTACTCAACTACAACAATTATTTAAATTTCCACATAAGCATACAATGAAAAAGAAAACAACTAATTAAAATTAACCAATTAGACAACCTAAACAATTAAACAATTTAACATATAATACAAATCATCAATTAATAAATTAAATAAATAAAAATCCAAATAAAAGAATTAAAAAAAAATACCGAGACTATCCTTTTAAAATTAGTAGTATTACATTCTTTCCCCCTAATAAAAGGAATTCCGTCCTCGGAATTTGCTCTTACCTTCTTTCAGTATTTCAAGAAACTGCGAGCGAATAACATCCACCCGTTCCTAAGTAGACTCAGCCTCATTATAGTGACTCCACTGAACACGCACTAAAGATATAACCTTATTGCGAAGAATCTGATCCCGACGGTCTACAATATGGCACGGTGGCTCCAAATATGTTGCATTTGGCTGCAACTTAATCTCACCAACATCGATATGCTGATATCGATCCTCATCTCGCAGAAATTTATGCAACATAGAAACATGAAACATGTTGTGCATACGATCTAAATGATCTGGAAGTGCTAACCGATAAGCCATAATCCCAACTCGATCCATAATCATGAATAGACTGACAAACCGCGGTGACAACTTCCCTTTCTTCTTAAAGCGCATTACTCTTTTATTAGGAAACACTTTGAGGAGAACTTGATCCCCAACCTGAAACTCCAATGCACGAGTACAACGATCGGCATAACTCTTCTGCCTACTCTGGGCAGTACGCATGCGATCCCTAATAAGAGCAATCTTCTCTGAAGTATCCTTAATGAACTCAGGACCAAAAAATCTGCACTCTCCAACCTCCATCCAGCAAATAAGAGATCGACATGGTCGGCCGTACAATGCCTCAAACGGTGCCATACCAATAGTCTTCTGAAAGCTATTATTATACGCGAACTCCATAAGTGGCAAATAATTCTCCTAGTGGGCCTTAAATTCAAGAACACAAGAACGAAGCATATCTTCTATGATCTAATTAACCTTTTCGGTCTGTCCATCAGTCTGAGGATGATAAGCAGTGTTAAGGTGCAACTCTATACCCAAAGCCTGCTGAAAACTCTTCCAAAATCCTGACACAAAGCTTGAATCCCTGTCCGATATAATAGATAACGGAATGCCATGTAACTTCATAATCTCTGTAATGTAAAGTCTCGCCAACTGTTCCAAAGTAAAATCAGTGCGAATAGGCAAGATATAAGCTGATTTAGTCAACCTATCAATGATGACCTAAATGGAATTGTGATCCTTAAATGAATTAGGCAATCCCTCCACAAAACCCATAGAAATGCTCTCCTACTTCCACTCCGGTATAGGTAGTGGCTGTAGAGCTCCTGACAGCCTCTGATGATCAATCTTGACCATCTAACAAGTACTACACCGAGAGACAAAAAGAGCAATGTCCTTTTTCATACCTGCCTACCAAAACTGTCGCTTCATATCCTGATACATTTTGTCTCCCCCTAGATGAACAGAAAACTCAGAATGATGAGTCTCAGTCATCACATCCTTCCTCAAATTGTCAGCAGAAGGTACTACCAAATGTCCTTTGTACCGCAAACCTCCATCAGTCCTCACATAGTAAAATAGAATATCCCCAGAAGTTATTTCTGTAACTTTGTCAATGCACTGCTGATCCGTAAGTTATGCCTTTAAGACCTTGTGAATGATAGAATGTGTAACTACCATGCAAGCCATAAAAGCATCAGATAACTCATTAATGGTCTTCAAAGCATTCCACTCAGTGGTGAATAAAGCAAAAAGACTCGCAGCCGACAACTAAGTGCATCTGCCATTACATTCGCTTTCCCTGGATGGTACTGTATAGAGAAATGATAGTCTTTCACAAACTCTAACCATCGGCGCTGTCTCATATTCAGCTCTGCTAAGTAAACAAATACTGCAGATTCTTGTGATCACCAAATAATCTGAAAGACTCTCCCAACAGATAATGCCTCCAAATACGTAAAGCAAAGACCACAGCTGCCAACTCTAAATCATATGTTGGATAATTAAACTCATGAGGCTTAAGCTTACGAGATCTATACAAAATTAATCATTCTTCCTGCATCAAAACACATCCAAGACCTTGCAAAGAAGCATCTATGTAGATAAGATACTTTATCCCGCTCTGTGGAGTAGATAGAACCGATGCAGAAGTCAACTTGCTCTTTAGCTCATTAAAAGCTTTCTGACAGTGTTCATCCCACACGAACCGTAACCCCTTCTTAGTTAAGTAAGTGAGTAGTCCCACTATCTTTGAGAACCCCTGGATGAACCTACGATAATATCCTACCAATCCAAGGAAACTTTGAATCTCGATAGGTGAAGTAGGTTGTCCCCACTCTACCACTGCTGAAACTTTGGCTGGATCTATTGTTATTCCCCTTTCTGACACTACATGACCCAGAAACTTCACTTCCCGTTGCCAAAATTCACATTCCTCGAACTTAGCATATAACTGGTGTTCACAAAGTGTTTGCAACACTGTGTGAAGATATCTGGTATGATCATCCTTCGACTTAGAATAAATCAAAATATCATGAATGAAGACGATGACGAATTCATCTAAGTAAGCCCTAAAGACTCTGTTCATTAAATCCATGACGATTGTTGGTACGTCAGTCAATCCGAAAGGCATGACACGAAACTCATAAGAACCATATCTAGTGAGAAACGTTGTCCTAGGAACATCTTGCTCCCTAACCCGAAGTTGATGATATCCAGAACGGAGATTAATTTTAGAGAAGTATATAGCTCCCTTCAACTGATCAAAAAGATCATCAATTCTGGGTAAAGGATATTTGTTCTGAATAGTTACCTTATTCAACTCCCTATAATCTATACACAACCGAAGTGAACCATCCTTTTCTTTCACAAACAAAACTGGTGCTCCTTAGGGTGAAGTACTCCTATGAATAAAACCCTAGCTGAGTAATTGCTAAATCTGATCCCTCACCTCTCGCATCTCCACTGGTGCCATCTTGTATAGTTCTCTAGCGATAGGCGTAGTTCCTGGTGCTAAATCAATCACAAAGTCTATCTCTTGACTAGGTGGGAACCCTGGAATCTCTTGAAAAACATCCAAAAATTCCTATACAATTGTTATGCTATCCGGTGACATAGTAATCTCTTCCTCAGTCTCCTCTTCCACATAAAAGAAATATGTGCTAGTAACCCCGTTAGAACGTGGCATAGTGACGACGTACATATCCTAACCAGGTATGGTGTAAACAATAGACCTATCATAACAATTAACTTAGGCATAGTAGTGAGATAACCAATCCATCCCAAGTATCACATCATAAGTGTGTATGTTCAGGACAAATAGATTGGCTAGAAATCTAAGTATATCAATATCTAGTGTCACAGGCATCACTCTTTTGTAAAATGGCAGTATCGCCTAAAGGTGTAGAAATACCATGAGGTATATTGCATATTCGCGTCATCATCCCAGATAATGCAACAAAAGATTTAGACATGAATGAATGTATAGCACCCATATCAAATAAAACATAACCCTGTGTAGCATGAATAGGAAACATACCCTCTACAACCTGAGGTGCCTAAACATCCTATGGCATGGGGTTGAACACCCTGCCATAATGCAACTGTTGTGGTCCTTATCCCTAAGGCTGTGGTGGTGATGGTAAAGCCGGATATGTCTGTCCTTGAATCCGTGGAATCTATAGAGCGGATAAAGGTACTGGTGCCCTCTGTCCCTACTACACATGTTGTCTCTGTCCCTGCCCTGCTTTAGGACACTGCCTGAAAGTGTGACCAAACTCTCCACAAGTGTAACAACTACCCTGGAAAGTGCCAAACAGCTTATTCTGTCGGTTAGCCTATGGCTGACCCTGTCTTGCCTGTGGTCCCCCATCTTACTACCTCTGAATAGGTGCCTTATTCCTTTAAGCATCTAAACCACCCTTATACTTCTTCCAAGACTGTTGGCCCTGGAATTTGCCCTTATCATTATGTCGGTGTCCATTACCATTCCCATTCTTAACTGACTGATTAGCAGAGTCTTTGTCACCCCGCTTCTCACCCCTAGCCTGTCTGAAGTCCACGGTCAACTGATACTGCTATAAAGTGGCGTCTACCACCTGAGCATAAGTAGTGTAGGTTGGACTACTTGTAATAGCTCACTTAATAGACCACATAAGTCCCTTAACAAAACTATTACATTTCTTCTCCTCTGTATCCACCTCCTCTAGAGCAAAAAGAGACAAGCGCGTGAACTGCTGCTCATACTCTACCACTGTCATGTTCCCTTGTTCTAGATTAAGGAACTCTATCTTCATAGCTGTCCTGACTGCATAAGAAAAGTACTTCTCGTTGAAGCGAACACTGAACTGATCATAAGTCAATGAAGTCCTCTCCTCTGCGGTGGTAACTGACTCCCACCATTGTAGTGCATCTCCAACAAGCTTGAAGTTAGCAAACATCTGCTTCTGAACCTCTGTGCACTGAACCATGCGAAGATGTCGCTTGACGTCCTTCTTCTACTGGTGAACTGCTTTCGCATCGGTGGAGCTTGAGAACTTAGGTGGGCTCCCTTTTGTGAAAGAACTCCTAGCATTTTCCCAAGGATCAATTTGAACAACTGGTATTGGTATAGGTGCCTGCTGAACCTGTGGCTGATTTCGAAGTGCAGCCATTACACTTGCTTCTATAGTCTGAGCTATAATGTCATTGAGATGAGAAGGATATTCTAGATCTCGTCCCAAATCCTGAGTCTCCTGCTCTACATGCAACTGACCCTCATCATCTTGAAACCCAGGCAATTACTACTCTTCCTCCATTAGCTGATGCTATAAGAGAATCTTGTTGCCTACGTGCCGCTTCCCTTCGCTTCCTATTATTCCGTTTGGTTCTAGCGTTAACCATTCTATTAACACAGAAAGACAGACATTAGTACGATTTAAACGAATCGTAAAGGAATACAACGAATCCTAAACTTAAGCTTTAAACAAGAGAATACGCTACGCGGAAGTCTTATTATGAAATAATCCTAGAGACACTTAAACCTATAGTGCTCTGATACCAACTGTGATACCCCTTAATTCTAGAGCTACGGGTGATCAAGTCCGAGAACAGATCCAACGAATACCAAATAATTAAGTATATAAACAAGCATTGATTACAAAAGAAATAAAGAATAAAGAATAAATAGGTTGAAAGAATCTAAATAATAAATCCTCAACATAATAATTAAATAATCCACTAAATCCAAAACCTCCAATATTTGTTACAACTCAAGAATCCATCTAGTGGACCCCTAATAACATCCCAACTGTAATTAAACTGAACCAAAAAGGAATTTAAAACTAAAACATAAATAATAGTTCTACGTAGTCGGAGGAGTGAGTGAACTGTCTCTACTCAGCAAGAACAAGCTCTAAGCCTCGAACTGACGAGCACCTAAAAAATAATAGTGGGTCAGGCCCACGAACAAGTTCTACTCTACTACAATCCAAGTAGAGACCCGATATACAGATACATCCTAGATAACTCAACAATAGCTAAATAGTCCATATATGTATAAATACACACTATAGGACGCTCACTAGACCATAGGTCTGTCTCAACCTGAATAGAAGGTAACATACAAATTGCACCTAAAATGGGCATATATACCTAGACCTACCAGGGACCAGATATCTACTAAGTCCAGTTATCCATCCTACGTAATATACGCACCCTAACTATAATCCAGAGAATCAAGCTCATATCATGGTACCATAATCATATATATATAAATCCATCCAAAACCAAGGTATGTCATTCAACTGTTTATTGACCTGACATAAATATAAGTAGGACTTAACTTTTATAGTTAATCCATTCCCTTATTCTAGAGTACGTAAGAGATAACGTTTTTACCTAATCCATTCCTAATATGCTACCGTCCCATACCGGTGCATATAATCCACAAATCTAATAATTGATAAAGTAAATAATAAATTAAAACATCAATTAAAATCCAGAGAAGAGTATAATAAAACAAATCAGATATCTACTGAGCATATTATACTGTAATATACAAGAGTAAATTTATAACCATCCCTTTAACTTGCTAACATGATGGCAAGCAATTAAATCATTCAAAGCCATTAACAACATGCAAATTTAATTTTAAATCTCATGATGTTCAAGTTCATAGCATGGATTATTCATTCTAGGATTTTATCATGCTTAGTTAAATCATTTAAAACCATCCTTACAAGTTCAAAACTACACTGGAGCCCCTAAAAACCCAAAAATCATCAAAATACACCTACTGGTGTATTCACAAAAGGGGAGCCGGCTCCATTAAAGGTAGAGCCGGCTCCACTCCCAAAGGAACTGCCTCCTTAGTAAGGACCCAAATCCACTGGGTCCGGATCATTAAACGGATCTTTATCCGACCCAAAATCATCCAAGGGTAATATAGTCATTTCACGTTAAATTTGCAAGTTCAAGTTCAAAAGGGGCAAGATGGTACTTTGTCTCAATGCAAATGATTTGAAACTCAAAAGGACACAATAGTCATTTACTTGGGTCTTATAAAAATAATAATAATAAAAAAATAATAATAATAATGATAATAAAGTCCAGGGCAATATACCATTTTCTAGGGTTAAAATTTAATTATTGCATTATACTGAGTCATATAATGTGTAACAAGTACACTTAAGTGAGTGGATGAGGGCAAAATGGAAAATAAGCCACAAATGTTTACTACACAGGAACCGGTTGATGTATACACATCACATGTCAACTGGTTTGGGTCACGTACAGTGATGTTGCCCACTGCCGAGATACCAGTCGACGTATGGGAAGCTACACGTCTACTGGTTCAGGTCATGTACAGTGAAATAGCTACTGCCAAGATACCAGTCGACATGTGGGAAGCTACACGTCGACTGGTTCAGGTTATCCGGTCGACGTGTGGGAATTTTACGTCGACCGGTTCTGGGTTATCCAAACTCAAAATTTCCACTGTCCGAGATACACAAACATTGATAACCAATCATCCACGCCACTACATTCACGTACACATTTAAATAAATTTTAACATCTAATACATTAACAACAACAACAATATTCACAAAAATTACAACACATTACATGAAATACACTAAATGATTTAGTGTAACTAAGCATAATTACATTTCCCGCAAAGGCCATATACACAATGAACCTGAATATTTCACATGCTACAAAATGGTACATTTGGGTCAACACCTTACAAAATGAGGCCTAATACAAAAAGGTAGCAAAATATACATTCTCCTAATCCAAGCTAAAGCTGTGGTAGATGATCGTCTGCTACTTCTTTTCCCGAACCTGAAAATATTAAAATAATAGGGTGAGCTAAACGATCAATAGGAAGTGTCTAATACAAACTTTTTATGACCCCGTGAATCCACGTAAGGAATAGATAAAAGAAAACGGGATCATTGCCTAGGGGTACATGGCAATAACTACAGCGACAAGTAAATAACAATTGTCACCCAAACACATACACACCATATATTCTAATGAAGTGCAATGTCATGCAATGTCACTCCCCATATCCAAAACATTTCCGTTTCAACTTTTAAATCGTTAGTGTAATCCGACCCAAGGCACCTCCAAGGCATCACGAAAGGAGGATTGGCTAACCATCCACGACCACAAGGCACCTCCAAGGCGTCGTATCTGGCCTGGTTAGCTCAACTAAACTCCCCTCTAGACGACACTAACACCACGGACCACTAGGCGCCTCCTAGGGGTCCGAGTTTTCGCAAACACTTTAGAAAACTTTTCCCAAAAATAATTTCACTTGTTTTAAAGACATTTTTCCCCTTTCTCTATCCCAATGAATGTATGGAATGTTTTATATTTCAATTCATCAATTCCACCATAAAACTATCACACATGCTATATAAAGTAAATTTCCAAACTACATAATTGAAGTTCTCATTTAACTATAACTTTGTATAACAAGCATTAACAAGCATATAAGACATGGAATAAACCTCATGTAAGAATGCTTAAACACTATAAAATAACTAACAATTAGTCACATATATTCCATATCTATCATTTAAACCGTTTTCAAGAACTTAAACTAATTAAACATGCAATTCAACAATTTATAAAGAATTAACTCACAAATGGCATAAGAACTCATGTATTAGAACACCCTTACCTCATTGAAGCTAGCCAAACAAGCCCTAAGGCCTCCAAATTTTGAAATTCTTCCAAACCCTAGCAATATGGGTGTTAAATAGAAGCTCTCCTCAAGCTCATCCATTATCTCCTCTTGCCTTCCTCAAAACTCACTCCAAACACCTCAAATCAAGGCTTGAAATTATATAAACATATATGTGTACATAGATGGTTCTAGGAAGAGAGAATGAAAGTGAAGGAAAGAGGAAATGGGCGTGCCGAAAATGGGGTGAGAGAGGAAATGATGATGGTGCATGCAACTTTAATTCCAAGGCCAATAATGTGCCACATGTCACCTTGTGGTTAATTACCACTTTATGTTAAGTTACCTTTGTGCCCCTCCTCTTTCCACACAATACCATCTACATCCCAAAAATATCTACCCCTAATATATAGATACAAATATATGTATATGCATGTGAAATGACTACAATGCCCCTTACTTAAAATGAGAAAATCGGGAGAAGTTCCCGAACTTGAAAATCGTTCCGACCTCGAAAAAATTCTAGAATGACACCTCTACTTCTAAATGACTTATATTGATTAAAATACATCACTAGAAACCTCAGCTCGAGGAATGACTAAAACGCCCTTCGGTGCCCGTGTAACACGCAAAACGAGATACTGAAATTAAACGAAATAAAAAAAATTTGAAAAACTCACGAAAATAGAAAAATGAGAAACTTCACAACCTACCCTCCTTAAAAGATTCTTTAAATCTACCCTCCTTAAAGAAGGAGGCCCACAACCACTTACCTTCCCGAGAAGCACCTCACTAAACAGCAGAGCTAGGAACTCAGCAACCTTGTTACCTTTAACACCCGATGCCAATAGGCAATCACACACTATCGTCAGAAAAACCCAATGCTTACCACCCTATGAAGGTACTCGCCAGTACCAACATCATACACAAAACCCGCTGAATTCTGCACTCGACTTAAAACCAACACCGGTCTCCTCTACACTGCTACACAAGGTTTCGGAGCCGAAAGAAGAACAGTCACAAGACCCCTGAACTTGCCTACATCATATCTCAACTTATCTCTTTAAAGGACACACAAAATCCCAGACAAGGAACCCCCATCCATCACACAATCAAGCTCAAACTTAGATTTACAACTCTCAGTCAGACCAACACTTGCCATCCAACACACGGCTATACTACTACATAATCATACAATGACCACCAACTACACCAACCGGCAGTTATTATACTGATCAATCTCAAGATAACTAAATGATGAACCTCCCAACAATTATAAAACCATGAGTCACCAAACCAATAAACATACTATCCTGTGCCCACGAATCAAATCCTCAAAACAAGATCTTTAGTAATCATACGAATTGGGCACTTGGTCCCACCTAACACACCTTGTCACCCGAGACAACTTCCTGAATCCACACCATCACACTACCACAACACCCAACATCATACTCTTCACTATTTATGACAACTTGAAACAATCATTGACCTTTGACCCGACATCGTGCTAAAGAGGGATTGATTTAGGAGAAATGGTTGGCTAGGCCATTCTCATCCTCAATCCGACCTCGACACAGACATTACCCCTGTCCTCAGGTCCAATCCTTAGACACAGTCTTACACAGTTCACAAAATAACCATGAGATCCACTCACTATCCCTTCATCGTTACACGTAATCTCGATAACCATACAATCATATACCAGTACTAAGAATCTCAATCATTTCTTAATCATATAACTCGTAACAAGCTAAAAACAACACGGCACCAAATGTCACAATCCATTACCAGCATAAAAGATTCTCTAATCTCCTCATAACACCTATACTAGATAAACAACTCCATGTCATCACTCAATTCAATTCTTGCCTCTTCAAAACACACTGTCTCATACCTCAGATCACAAGACCAAGGTCAGTCATTCCTATTATCCCTTAATAGAATCGCACATCCACTTTCTCTAATCATAAAATCATAGGGCAACATCGACACTTACCCTCAATACACTGTTCAAAACAATCGCCTATAGTAAAATCTGAGTACATGACATGCATCCCATCACTTAATCATCCTCGAATTCCCGATTCACAATGCATCTCCTAGCCATCACCGCTAGTACTAAGCACCAAAAACTTACAATCTCAATTCGGCAACTTGTACCTCACACACCACAGGTCAAGACCACTCTCAAAATAAGCACTAAAAAACCCAAAGACTCTACCTCCCTCCATGGAAGTGAGTCGACCACTCCTACCAGGACTTCTACCGACAACTCCAACAACGCCACAAGCCGCGCACAAATCCATCCAACCACGGACGCGCACAACTCCTAGATGGAGAACAAGTCTCACAACAAACGATGTTCTTGCCAGAACTAGAACAAACGGAAAAGGCAATAAACCCTACTCTCACAAGAGACTAACAACTTATACCTGAAATAACCAGACTTCCTATCACACGCTACTCACCAATCGTCCAACTATGGACACTCAATCTCACCCGAGATGAAACGAACTCCCTACACACAAGGAGAAGAACCAATCTGAAAACACATAAGGGACTACGATCTCGATTCCACGCGACCTTGCCACCAACGGACCATCACATACTCTATCAGTACAAACACCTCGTATACAATACTCTGCAACACTAATGCTAATCCAAACTAATCCGATCCACACCACCCATTCGTCGAGTACTAAGATACAACTCATAATACAACTATCGGACAAGAGCATCAATGCTCACAACATACTAACACTAGGAACAATCACAGCCCTTTGGGACACCACATCCCGTTCAACCTAAAATCAATCATTCCTAAATGACAACCTCTAACCATAAAAAGGCACTTTACCACCAATTCAATCTCTTCTTCCCTAGACGATAATGCCTCGATCCCCGTGCACACAAGACCTGTGACCTCAGCCACAATAACCCACTGACTCGTCAAAAGAAGAAAAAAAAATGCCTAACCGGCTACATTGTCCTCACTGACTCTAATGGCTAAACCACCCACAATCCCCTCCATTAGTGCATACTTCCTATCACCTAACTGTCAACACACAACAACAACTCGTAAACTCTAATTGCCTTTGGATCACATCTTAAGCCATTTCATTCATCAACACAAAACATCACACCATAACACCTCTACTGCTACTCATTCCAACAACAGTTCAAACCTATCATCCTACCGGACCATCAAGCCACTACCAAATAATTCTTCTTCCAACATCCTTGAAATAACACCATCACATCAATAAAGTAAGCACCACTCTCGATAATCCCCGCAATGACTCCTATTTACCATTAGAAAAGAATGTTCATACGGTAATGTCATGTCGACAAATTCTCAAAACACAAATGAGCATATAAACCAGAATGCTTAACGCTCAGCTGTCACCTCAAAACCATCTACATTGCAATCAATCACAAATGCTTAATTGGCTACTCACACGACTCATTCTAAGATAATCGATATGCCCAAATAAGAAAACTTCATACCCTAGGTTCAACACCATCACCTCCCCACTTCACCTTTCCTCATAACACCCTTGGCCCCAACAAAAGTCAAACGGGGCTAACAACTAAACCCACAAAAGTAACCTCGTCTCAATTATTCTAATCATCAGTCCACCTCATTCGCAACACCCACACACTTCAATGACCTCATATAACCAGCCCTATCGTGCAACCTTGTATTACACAGCTAAAACTAACCACTATACACCACCTTAAGGCTCTCTCGACAACCGATATAACCTACAACCCTACTCATCCACATAGCTATGGGATTAACTCACCGAGAGTCAATTACCTGCGATGCACTCCTGCAATTTCCCAAAATGGGAATCACCTCTTAATGGACCATAATCAACACACCTCCCTAGACCGCACCAGGACACCCGTAATACACCTCTACAATTCTTAGACCACACTTACGACTCAAACAACCTCTGTCACACTAACCACGACCGGTTCGAAAAGAACTTCCGCACCAAACCGTGGCCCAAGTCACAAATGCTAACCCCTAAGGTCATACCCTTCTCCCACAAAACTTTCAGTCACACACCTGAACCCTACGGTCACAAAAACCCATTCGCCGATGCATGAAACTCACACCCAACAAGGGCACCATGCCATGAAATACAAACCCATTCCGATGTTGTGCTGTAAGCACTGCACAAATGCAACAAGAAGATCAAAATAACCACACACCAAATAGCTCAATCCATGAGCTAAAAGACCAAACCCTTTGTTCGATAAGAACTGGCACTCATCAATTCTGGAGCAACCGAGCTCGTCGTCTACTCAGGCCAAAACTCACACAAATATCCCATACTCGGCCATGTAAACGCACATAAACACATACATATACAAATATCATACCCCAACCAAGATACAATCGTGTCCCTTTCTTTAAAAAAATTTAAACACCCCGTCTTCTATAAAAAAATGATTGCATAAACTATGCCAAAATGACTGTCACAATACCATACAAACACGTTTGCACAAACCATGTTCACTACTTTAACATTTTAATTAGAACTGCACACACCGTGCCTACCACTTTTCGTCACCATATTCCTCATACTTGTCATCATATTAAAATTAACATGCTTTCTATCATCATCATGGTAATAGTGCGCATTCTTTTAAACATATTAACATGTGATCACATAAGCAAATAAGTAAGTACGCAAGTAAGCATGCTTTTCAAAACCGTAAACACACAAGCAACTAAGCAAGTAAGCGTACTTCCCAAAATGATAAACACTTTAACATACAATGCATCTAAATCAACTCAAGTCATTCTTAGGTCAACCCTACCCGTCGTCCTTAGGTTTTCGAACCTAAGGGTCTGATACCAAATTTGTAACGACCCAAATCCACTGGGTCCGGATCATTAAACGGATCTTTATCTGACCCAAAATCATCCAAGGGTAATATAGTCCTTTCACGTTAAATTTGCAAATTCAAGTTTAAAAGGGGCAAGATGGTACTTTGTCTCAATTCAAATGGTTTGAAACTCAAAGGGACACAATAGTCATTTACTTGGGTCTTATAAAAATAATAATTAAAATAATAATAATAATAATAATAATAATAATAAAGGCCAGGGCAATATACCCTTTTCTAGGGTTAAAATTTAATTATTGCATTATATTGAGTCATATAACGGGTAACAAGTACACTTAAGTGAGTGGTGAGGGCAAAATGGAAAATAAGCCACAAATGTTTACTACACAGGAACCGGTTAATGTATACACATCACACGTCAGCTGGTTTGGGTCACATACAGTGACGTTGCCCACTGCCGAGATACCGGTCAACGTATAGGAAGCTACACATCGACTGGTTCAGGTCATGTACAGTGAAATAGCTACTGTCAAGATACCGGTTGACGTGTGGGAAGCTACACGTCGACTAGTTCAGGTCATCCGGTCGACGTGTGGGAATTTTACGTTGACCGGTTCTGGGTTATCTAAACTCGAAATTTCCACTGTCCGAGATACACCAACATTGATAACCAATCATCCACGCCACTACACTCGTGTACACATTTAAATAAATTTTAACATCTAATATATTAACAACAACAACAATATTCACAAAAATTAAAACACATTACATGAAATACACAAAATCATTTAGTGTAACTAAGCATAATTACATTTCCCCCAAAGGCTATATACACAATGAACCTGAATATTTCACATGCTACAAAATGGTACATTTGGGCCAGCACCTTACAAAATGAGGCCTAATACAAAAGGTAGCAAAATATACATTCTCCTAATCCAAGCTAAAGCTGTGGTGGATGGTCGTCCGCCACTTCTTTTCCCGAACTTGAAAATATTAAAATAATGGGGTAAGCTAAACACTCAGTAGGAAAATGTCTAATACACACTTCTTATGACCCCGTGAATCCACGTAAGGAATAAATAAAAGAAAACGGGATCATTGCATAGGGGTACATGACAATAACTACAACGATAAGTAAATAACAATTGTCACCCAAACATATACACACCATATATTCTAATGAAGTGCAATGTCATGCAACGTCACTCCCCATATCCGAAACCTTTCCGTTTCAACTTTCAAACCGTTTGTGTAATCCGACCCAAGGCACCTCCAAGGCGTCACGAAAGGAGGATTGGCTAACCATCCACGACCACAAGGCACCTCCAAGGCGTCGCATCCGGCCTGGTTAGCTCAACTAAAATCCCCTCTAGACTACACTAACACCACGGACCACTAGGCGCCGCCTAGGCGTCCAGGTTTTCTCAAACACTTTAGAAAACTTTTCCCAAAAACAATTTCACTTGTTTTAAAGACATTTCTCCCCTCTCTCTATCCCAACGAATGCATGGAATGTTTTATACTTCCATTCATCAATTCTGCCATAAAACTATCACACATGCTATATAAAGCAAATTTCCAAACTACATAATTGAAGTTCTCATTTAACTATAACTTTGCATAACAAGCATTAAGCCTCCAAATTTCAAAATTCTTCCAAACCCTAGCAATATGGGTGTCAAATAGAAGCTCTCCTCAAGCTCATCCACTATCTCTTCTTGCCTTCCTCAAAACTCACTCCAAACTCCTCAAATTAAGGCTTGAAATTATATAAACATATATGTGTACATAGATGGTTCTAGGAAGAGAGAATGAAAGTGAAGGAAAGAAGAAATGGGTGTGCCAAAAATGGGGTGAGAGAGGAACTGATGATGGTCCATGCAACTTTAATTCCAAGGCCAATAATGTGCCACATGTCACCTTGTGGTTAATTACCACTTTATGTTAAATTACCTTTGTGCCCCTCCTCTTTCCACACAATACCATCTACATCCTAAAAATATCTACCTCTAATATATAGATACAAATATATGTATATGCATGTGAAATGATTACAATGCCCCTCACTTAAAATGAGAAAACCGGGAGAAGTTCCCGAACCCGAAAATCGTTCCGACCTCGAAAAAATTCTAGAATGACACTTCCACTTCTAAATAACTTAAATTGATTAAAATACATGACTAGAAACCTCAGCTCGAGGAATGACTAAAACGCCCTTCAATGCCCGTGTAACACGCAAAACGAGATACTAAAATTAAACGAAATCAAAAAAATTTGAAAAACTCATGAAAATGGAAAAATGAAAAAATGAGAAACTTCACAATACGCAGCCTAACCATGATCTTGAGACTCAAGCTCATATCATGGTACCGTAATCATATATATATAAATCTATCCAAAACCAAGGTATGTCATTCAATTGTTTATTGACCTGACATAAATATAAGTAGGACTTAACTTTTATAGTTAATTCATTCCCTTATTCCAGAGTAGGTAGGACTTAACGTTTTGAGCTAATCCATTCCTAATATGCTACCGTCCCATACCGGTGCAGATAATCCACAAATCTAATAATTGATGAAGTAAATAATAAATTAAAACATCAATTAAAATCCAGAGAAGAGTATAATAAAACAAATCAGATATCTACTGAGCATATTATATTGTAATATACAAGAGTAAATTTATAATCATCCCTTTAACTTGCTAACATGACGGCAAGCAATTAAATCCTTCAAAGCCATTAACATCATGCAAATTTAATTTTAAATCTCATAATGTTCAAGTTCATAGCATGGATTATTCATTCTGGGATTTTATCATGCTTATTTAAATCATTTAAAACCATCCTTACAAGTTCGGAACTACATTGGAGCCCCTAAAAACCCAAAAATTGTCAAAATACACCTACTGGTGTATTCACAGAAGGGGAGCCGGCTCCATTAAAGGTAGAGGCGGCTCCACTCCCAAAGGAACTGCCTCCTTACTATGTGGAGCCAACTCCACTTCAATAGAGCCACCTCCATTGAAGCTGGAGCCGCCTCCACTCCTCCCAAACTCCATCTTTTCCATTTCTGACGTGTTCCAGTCCCTCTATCTTCCATTGCTAAGGTTCCTAGGTTTCTGAACTAGGTCCCAACATATCCCCATCATGTATATAACACAGTATACATCACTAATATCAATAAAAAACACATAATTATATAACACAATTCAAGATTAAACAATTTCAAACAAAATCACATAAAACTGTTTTAATTTAGAATTAGCATAAAATCAAGACCAGTTTAAAACCCGATTAAATCCTAAAGATGCACAGAACACAAGTCTAAGGGAAGGAGTAAGTTATAGAACTTGCCTTTGAGATTTCGGATTAAAATCTCTACGTCGTCTTCCTAAACTTCCGGCAATTACTTTACTGTTCTTAACTCCTCTATTGCTCCTAGTGTAACCCACAAGCAATATTCTTCCTTCCTCCGTGGTCCGACCTTTAATCTATGGCTGAAACCCTAACTTTTCTCTTAGACCTCTCGTATATCTCTCTGCCTCCGTGTTTATGTGAATAGGGTTTCTAAACCCTTGGCAGACATATAACAACATATATATAGGCTTAAACCTAATTCTAATTATACTTAGAAAAGGAAAAGAAAAATAAAATAAAAATATAACTAAGTCGGCTATCCACTAAGTGATTCATAAATATATATATAACCCTAAAACTATATTATACATATATAATGAATAATGATACTATTTTAACCATTAATAATAATTAACAATTAAATTAACCCTATATTCATATACCCATATATATATATGTATAACCATTCATGGGTATTAACTGTACCCATTTAACCTCCTACCCAAGTAGTCCATGAGACCCAAACAGGTGATCCATCACTACTGTCCAAATCCATCCTTAAATAAAAATTTCAAAAAATAAAATAAATAAACACTTAATCACATAATTTACTTAACCAATTTATTCAACTAAAACAATTATTTAAATTTCCACATAAGCATACAATGAAAATGAAAACAACTAATTAAAATTAACCAATTAGACAGCCTAAACAATTAAATAATTTAACATATAATCCAAATCATCAATTAATGAATTAAATAAATAAAAATGTAAATAAAAGAATTTTAAAAAAAAAATAAAGAGACTATCCTTTTAAAATTAGGGGTATTACAAAAATTGTTACCGAAAGTGGGTTTAAGTTGGGTATTCGTAATTCGACTTGAAGTCTTATTTACTTTGGCCTTCTTAGGAGGTTCAGCCCATCGTGTTAACCCAACCCAATCCCCATGCTGAAGCCCAAGTTGGAGGTTGAATAATTTCCTTAGTTTTGGTGGTCCCCTCATATGCTAGTATGTCAACTTTTTATTAGTAAGGAAGTATTTTCCCTCCACATAGTCCTATATTAAAGTCAAGTTCATGGAGGCACTAGATAAAAACTGACAATAAATGAACATGATGCACCGAATCAAGCAACACTTTAGTCCACGAATGGGACATAAGAAACACACCCCTGACAACTAATGGATAAGATGATGACTCAGCTAGAGTAGTAGCTGGAATAACTGCGTATATGTAATGACCCAAACCAAAGGGTGTCTGGGTACATGTAACACTATCTGGGTCCTAACCCGACCCAACACCACCCAAGGGTAATAAGGCTATTACAAGGTAAAAGGAGAGAAATGACTTAACTCTAAGTGATTCAAGGAGAGTCTATTGAAGTTATCATAGCCATATAAACTCATTTGGTGTGATTTTAGATATAAAGACAATGATTCCTTTATGTAGGCTGTTGTGCCTAAGGTTCAGGATTCCTCTATTTGGAAGCAAATATTAGATATTAAAGACTTTATTCAAGAACATCCAGAGTTCAAAGTTGGTAATGAGAGCTCCTTTAACATGTTATATGACCCTTGGTGTGTAGGGATATTCTTAATCGGAGGTTTGGGGCTAATATTTTCAGAAACTAGGATAAGTTTGCTCGGCTAGACACTATTATTGTGAATTGAGATTGGTCTCTTCCTCCTTTTTTTTTCCTTCTGTGGCTGCAGAATTTATAGCTAATATTATTATTAAGGCTGGTCAAGATGAAGTTGTGTGGACTCAAGGGAGGTTTAGTTTGAAGAATGCATGGAGAGCCTGTAGGGCTAGAGGGCAACCAGTCAGATGGAAGGGGATTTGTTGGAAATATTGTAGACCAAGGGTTGTTGTTTCAGTTGTAATTGTTTTGCATAGGAATTTGTCATGTGTTAATCTACAAAGGAGAGGGTTTGCTGGTCCTGCCATTTGTTATAATTGTTTCAGAGAGGAAGATACAAATGATCAGTTGTTTTGTACTTGTCCTTATGCAATTGAGGTTTAGCAACAGGTGGTAGTTAGATTGCATATCCCAGTGGTGCAGTTTCAAGGCTTAAACGAGGTGGTGGAGTGGCTGCTACAATTGGCTCAGCCTAGCTATCTTCAGTCTAAAATTTTAAAAGGTGTTTTTTTGTGTGTTTATTTAGAATATTTGGATAGAGAGAAATGTTTCTTTGCATGGTGGATCTAAGGAACATGCTTTAGTTGCTGCTAATGTTATTATGTGGGAAGTGTTACATTTCTTCTTAGTTGGTCTAGCTGATTTGTTGGCAGTTTTTGATGTAGAGTAGGTTGAATTTGATTTTTGTTATTTATTAGAAATGAGTTTTTTCCATTTCAGTGTTAATGTAAAGAGGGGTATGCCCCTCTGTTTTGCTACTATATTATCACTCTTATTTTGAGATATATAATACCATCCCATTCAGTTAAAAAAAAAATTAAAAAAAAAAAGAAAAAATAAAAGAGACAATGATCTCACTAAATGAGGCCTTTACGGTTTAGAAGATTTCCGTAGCAGTCCGCACTAAAATGGTCGTACCTTTCTATATAGCTAGAATATTTGGCTGGCATTGGTACCATTGGAAATCTGACTCAAAATCCTTAAATTTAGAGTCAAATATAACCCAATTTGATTAATAAATGTAGAAGATATGACTGTTTGAAATCAAGTAGAAAAATCTGGTGCGCTAATGGCTTTAGCTGGCTGAAACCACATGTTAGCTCGCTGAAACTAAAGGATCAGCCGGCTGAAAGTGATGTTTAGCTAGCTGACATGATGTTCTAACATTGTGTACCTTCTGTTTTAGCTAGAATTCACTGTCAATCGGCTAGTTTATATCACCAGGCGGCTGAAACTCCCTGGGAGCTAAAAAAATAGACCATTTTTGGGTGTTTAAGGCATTGGATACCCCCATGTCGTCAATGGTAACCTCAATTTGGTCTCAAACCTATCCTAAATGATCCAAAGACATACATGAAATATAAAAAGAATAAGAGATGCATTGTACGTAGACATTCACTAAAGTGAAATGACATAAAACCCCTTAACTACTACATCATTTACAAACATTCCATCCATTCATAAAGTTGCAAAAATTATGCTTAGGGTTGATAATTACATGCTCCAAAAGAATAGGTTACATTGCCATTTAGACGATAATAAAAGAATAACATGTTTGGGTCAAAGTTTACAAAAAATGCCATTTAGTATAAAAAGCTATAAAAAGGGTAAAAGAAGGGATTCTTCAACTGCAACTACCCTTGTGGAGGAACGTCGTCGACTACCTCCTTGTCATAACCTAAAAACTATTAGTGGAAGGGGTGAGCACTAAGGCTTAGTAGGAGATGCCTAAGGCACCAACTTTAGACTCCCTTAAGTCACAACACATAATAGGACTAAAGAAGAACTAGGATCACGCTTTGGGGATTTTATAGAGTTTAAATCATAATTCAATACAATCAACACCATTTATACAATTCGTAATAAGTTTGCATGAAAGTGCAATGCAATACATAACATCTCTGACTGTGGTCTTTAACCAACCCAACCGCTAACTGAATTTACTGAGGCGAGATTGATTAACTATCCTTGACCTCAAAACTAACAACCATTTAGAGCCTAGTAATCAATGATACGTGTCCTATAACGGACATGTACTCCCTCTAGGTCAAGTTAACACCAGACTCACCAAATCCAGTTCTTTTTATAAAATCCATTTCACAACCCATTTCTACCCTAACTCATTTAACATTCCTTCCAACCTTCCTACTATATCATGTCATGCAAATGAATCAAAACATCAACTTTAATTTAATTTCTACAACAACAATGGAATAGGCATAGGCATAGTACTTGTTAGGAATTAAACATAAACATGCTTATTATTGAAGTATCTTCATCAAAATCATGCTAGCATTTGTAAACTTAGCATTTTCAAAATTTGGAAGTAACATGTACAACACTTAGCATATAAGGCACATTTTAAACCACATACAAGCATGCTTTCATCATATCATTCTCAACTATCAATTTATTGACAAACTTGCATCCAATATGTATTAAATGAATAATCACATGGAGGTTACTCAATGAAAGACAAAGTTTGAGGCATTAGAAATCCCTACCTCAAGAATGCAACACAAACAAGCCCTAGCTAGCCCCCAAATTTTGAAATCCTCCTAGTACCCTCAAGTGTGGTATCAAAAAAAAACCTTCATCGAGTAGAACAAATCTCTCTTCTTGGTCTTTTCTCAAATCTCACTCTAAACCTCTCAAATATAGCTTTGAAACATGGAAGGTATTTGTGTATACAGATATAGAGAGAGAAAGAGAAATGTTAGAGATAGAGAACATTTGGCCAAAAAATAAGGAGTAATAAAAGCTAGCAAGGTCTTCAAAATGAATACATGGTTTTCCTTGTGCCAAGTGTCAACCCATAGTTGGTTATAACTTTTCCAAAGTTACCTAATTGTCCCTCAAGATTAAGCAACATTCCCATAATGCCCGTAAGATATGTACATCAAAATAATATATATATATATATATACACACATATATAAATTATGCCAAATACCACATTAAATAACAATGGGAAAAACTAGGAGAAATTCCCAAGCACAAAATTTGTCCCAAATGCGAAAAATCTTAAAATGATTCTATAAATCCCAACATGCATAAAATTATCAAAATGTATTTCTAACACACTTGAGCCCAAGTAAAAGTCTTGAATGACCCTCGGGGCCCATGTGGCACGTAAAATGAGGCACAGAAAATAAATAAAAGAAAATTACCAAAAAATCCAAAAAATTCCTGGACATTACAATACACCCGACCCTTGGTCCTCTACTCCTGAGAACCACTGGCGTGATAGGTTGACTGCTATGTAGGTGCACTAGATGGGGCTCCCCTAGCTGGTTGTGAGCCCTGAGATGTCATGGTTGGCTGCATTGGTGGTAGTGGTCGAAACCCTGATTGAACTGCAGCGGATTATGTCGCCTTCTGCTGTGAACTCTTACCACTAATTGTACTACCACCATGCCATGAAAAATCCTTCACCATATAGCCATACTGGCCATTCCCAAATCATCCTCCCTGAACTGATTGAGTCTGGGGGAATCGCGCCTTGTAGTGCTCGTGTTGCATACACCTGAAACACACCACGTCTTGTGATAAGCGCTGAAAAGTGTTCATTTAAACCCCTTAATCTTGAATATTCTAGGACCTTATTCTATCTTATTTTTCCGTTTTAGTCTAATATCATGTTATTATCATTTTCAGGCACTTATCCCCAAAATAAGTCAATTCAGCTGAATTAAAGCATTAAAAGAAGCAAACTGAAGTTTTGTGGAAGAAATGAGCAAAGTAGAGAAAATTTTCTCTTCGATCGATCGAACCAAGCTATGATCGATCACACTGTGATCATTCCAACCCTACCATGATGGATCGAACCCTTTGTCGTTATCCTCAGGAAAATTTCCTATTCGATCGATCCAACCTTTCATTCGATCGATCGAACCTTTTGGATCTTATCCTCACCAACCACTTTTGTCATTTTCCTAAAATATCTTAACCTCTGTCCTTATCCAAATAATTGTGCCACTATACTTCGATCGATCAGAGCAACAGTGTGATGGATCGAACTGCCTTAAATTGCGTGTAAAATAGATTTCAAGCTGAATTGAAGGTATGCTCGTGGTGCAATCATTTGGAGGTCCTAGTGCATGAGGTTTGACCATTGGGTGTGACATTTGAGCTACCTATATAAGGAATTTGGCCATTTTTAGTAGGAGGTTGGTTAGTTAGAGAGAGAATTGGCTAGAGATTAGAGAGAAAAACATACATTTTGGGAAAGTTCTTCCACTCTTCTAGGGTTTCTACCAAGAACACCAAGGGATGAGGATGAATTCAACCATGAAAATATCCCTTAAGGGTTAGATGACAACATCAATGAGTAGCTAAACTATTCTCTTGGGGCTAAGGATAGCCCTAAGCATGCCTCCTAGACTTTGATGTTTTGTAATTAATGGGGATTTGTGTTGTAATTCTTGTTTTGGCCCCTATTTATATAAATCTTGTTTCTAAATGATTTGTGTAGTTTAATGCTTTCAATTGATCATTTAATTATATCCATATGTCTATGTATGGTAGAATGAATGTTCATATGTTTTTCTCTAGATTTTGTGACATTGATGCATGTCTATGTGTGTTGATATTATGAATTTAGTGATGGTCAAGGCATAGTGCTTAATTGATTACTCTTGTAGTTTATTTGATGGTTCATACTTATTTCTTGATGGATTGTGCCACCTCCTTAGTTTAATTAGTTTAATTTTCATGCCATTAGCATAGTTGTAGTGTAATTGCTTTAATTTCCTAGATAGGTGGACAATCCATTCTTGTTGTTTGATATTCAATACTTGTAAGTACAAGTAGTATATTTCTCTAATTTCTTGAGTGTGCATTAATTGTGGGCTTATGGAAGGATTAATGGCTTAATTTGATATGTTGTGCTATTCACTAGATTGATTAGACAATGTATGCTTACTTGGCCATCCATGTTTAATATTTCAATTAATGGCGCACAATTTCTTTTATAACACATAATCCCCCTAATCTATCAATTATTAAATGTCTAGGAAGGCAAGGCTTAGTAGTGAACTCTATGTCCTAAGAATCATCTCTTATTCTCTACTCCTCATTTGTTTAGTTGTTTTACATTGCATTATTTTATCTTAAATTATAGTATAATTCAACCAACAAACCTCTCTTTTGATCATTTGACCTACTAATCCAACATGGATTCTAAAATACCGTGTTTTTCCCTTAGGACGATCCCTACTCATTCTTGTTGTGTTAGTAGTAGTTAGTAGTGGTTGTGACATTTTACAAATTCAAACTTGGCCACATTTCATCACACTGAGCTTTGGTGTACCCCACAACAAATGCCATCTGGCCTAGAGGATCCCATAGATACCAAAGCTTCCGGTGTAGATATAGCGGTCTATTGTCCCTGAAAATCCGATGACTCACCCTTGCACTTCTTCTTCATCTGACTTTCAGAAGTAACTCCTATACTCCTGGCTTGTTTCCATGACTCTCGTATAGCCAATATACTCTTGTTCTCTGCCTCAACCACTAAGGGCTTCTCACTGCCTTTGCATACTCCTTTAACTCTGTTGCTGCCACTACCGGTGTAATGGAAAAATCAAGGCCATCAACAAACTTCAATGTTTTTTCGTCCTTGTCATTGGCTATCTCTATTAAAAACCGTGAAAGAGATGTAAACTTGTTCTCATATTCCGTGACCAACATGTCCCTTTGCTTAAGGTTAGAAAACTGTGTCCTCAACTCTATCTTCTTGGGAGCCAAAAAGTACTTCTCATAGTAAAGCTTCTTGAATGTGTCATAGCTTATGGTTTTCACATCATGATTATGAGAAATGGTCTTCCACCAAATTTCTGCATCTTCCATAAAATTATACAAAGATAAGATAATCTTCAACCAATCCGATGGTAGCTCCATGGCATTGAGATGCTTCTCCACCCTATTAATGAAATTATTCACCATAAGCGGATCCGAACTTCCCTCAAACAAGGTCGACATTAACTTCACAAATCTAGAGTTAAAGTCAAGAGTCTTCTCTGACTCACTCTTTTTCGGTTGTGGTACTGGTTGTGGAATAACTTGAGAAAAAGAGGCCACAGCGGCCCAAAGAACCTCTTGTAAGACCGTGGTTAGAGTTTGCCTAACTGGTCCTCACCCATTTGAAAAGGCAGTTCCACATTCCTCTTAGCTTGTCCCCCTCTAAGTGGGACCAAATCACACAAGAGAGCATCTTCCTCAACCTGTTCTTCAACCTTTTCTCAGTGATCAGAGATAGAACTATCCTTATTGACTCGTCGTGGTGGCATGATGATATAAAATGAGAAAATAGTTCAAAATGGCAATAATATATGATCTGCCCGAAACGACATCCCGACACAACTCACTCGATAATAATGGTAACACTTAGATACTTAGCATGCTTGAAATGGATCACAACACCGAACCGTCTAGAATACATGGCCATGTAAATAACATACATTAACATTGAAACATGTAAGCATATAGCAAGTAAGAATGTTTTTCAAAACATAAACACTTTAGCACATAACACATAATCAATGCAATTTACCCTTCTATCCCATCTAGGTAGGCCTCTACCCGTCATCGTAATGGTTTTTGAAACATTACTTTGATATCAAATCTGTAACGACCCAAACCTAGAGGTTCGGATCATTAACCGAGTCCTAACTCGACCCGAGGGTAATGCGGTCATTCATTGACATCATGTTCCTTACTTAGTTTATTACACTCCATTAGATACTCATTAGTAATTTAATACCATCATAATTACATTCCATGAAGTTCCAGACTTAAGGATGTAGAAGAGAAAAAAAAAATGGAAAATTGGCTAAGTGTGGAAGTGGCAACCTGGAGCAGGACTGGGAGACCGGTAGCCTAGTGTCCTGCGACATCCACGCGAGCGCAAGGTGCAACGTGCTAGGGCATGACTTTATAAGATACAACTGGTCTCTAGGATCAATACTTGGGTAACAAAAGATTTCTGTAGAATTCTAAGAGAACATCTATAATTTGATTATTATACAACTCTTGAAGATCTCTAATGATACCTTGAGCAATCCTTGTCCAAAAATACTTAAGTGCATCACGCATGGATTACGTGATATACTAGTGGACAATATATATATGGGTCCACGATGCATTGCCACTAGAAATCAAGATATTGGAATTGGATTTATCAATCGATTCATTACCTTTCGAGCACAACCAATATCTATTCGAACTCCCTTCACTTATAGGAGTACATCTTGGATCTGTTAATTATGTATGGCCGGAGTCCTAAACGCATACCATTGCTCATATGCCATAATATCATAATCCAATGTCTCAATGGGTATCTCCGGCATAGGCGTATCAATCTAATACATGTGTTCTTCAATAGCTAACACGAAATCAAGATTTCATTTTCAATCGACATAGTTGTAACAATACAACTTGTTTTGATAGAGAGAATTATAAAGTGGGTTGAAAGATTAATATGTGAAAAATAAATCAATTCATATAATAAGCCATAATGAAAAATAAAATACATAACATGCAAATACAACAAATGGATCCAATAAAACCATTTGTATCCAACATAGAATTCCAGCTATATAATTTCAAGACAATGTTTAGCTACTCACCAGTGAGTAGCTTCACCCAACTCAACCCTTATGTGTTCCAATAACAAAATAACACATCAACTTTAATAATAAAATCAGCAAAATAATAAATAAATAAAAGAAAGTCGGATCGATCCCGTTTTAATTAGGTAACTTGTAATGACCAGGTTATTTTCTTTCCTTTCCTTTTTTCTCAAATTTTACGAATAAATTTTTTTTCGTTGATCTTTTCCTTTCTGAGTTTGGTTTCTCATCGCTTGATGTCATTTTGAGTGCTCGAGAATGGTTTTTTAGACTCTTTCCTTTGGATTAACAACTTCCTTTAAGGACCGAGTCATTTCTACATTTTTACTTTTTTTGACACTATTCACTTTTTGTCTTTTACCCGCTTGTCACTTTGTTGGCTGATCGGTTGGTCAATTAAACATCAACCTTCGCAATAGCACGAATCATTGTAAAATAGGGCTATTGGTCGGGTAAGTCGAACCACTGGGACTGCGCTAGTTTAAGGCAACCTAAGCGTCTAGAATCGTTTTAGAATGATAAGGGGGAATAGGGTGTTTGCTTGGTTTGTCACTAAAGCTATGAAATTAAGATGCATAAAATAGAACTTGCAAGAATTTAAAAGAGATAAAATGTCGGTAAAAGAGACTAGGGAAGTAACTTCACCACCTACAATATAAACATGCTAGAATATGATTCATTTGGGGAAAAACAACATAAATATGTGGCTATGATAAGTAGTTACTCATGGTTACTACATTACCTTCAAAGGATTCATGGAATCAATAGGCAAGAACAATTTATCAAAGATTTTACATGCTCAATTACCTAAACTAAAGTGTAATTTAAGACATGTTCACTAAGCTAGAAATTGTCAAACCATCAATCACATGATAAGAGCACATGAAGCTAAGAATTAAGAATAAGCCATCAAAGGAAGAACCTAAGCTATGGCCTATCAAATCTCTCAACAACATGCCATTAAAACCATTCCAAAAATCTCATCTTCATTGTCACCATGAAAATGTAAACCATACAACCATGAAAACATACATTCTAAGACAAGAAAGTAGGTCCAACATGATCATTAAATCAAAATCAATTCATTACATCAAGTAAGAGTTCTAGATTATGGAATCACCACAAAAATACATTATTTTTCCCAAACTAGAATCAAAAGTAAAGCATGCTTACAATGAGGGGTTCCATTACCTCCCTAGAGGAGGAGTTAGTTACACATGGGAGCCTTAGAATGAAGAAGAACCATGGATCCTCCTTCCATTTTCGAGCTCCCCTTTCTTGCTCCAAGAACTCTCCTTCCTTTGCTCTCTTCTCCCTCCTCTAATCTTGTAGAATATGGTATAATGATATGTGTGGCCTTCCTTGCCTTATCTCCTTCAACAAAGCTCTCTCTCTCCTCCAAAAAACATCCCCAACCACCTCATAAAGAAGTAAGTAGAAAATGAGGAAACCAATGCACAAGTGGCTGCCAAAATGAGAATTCCCGAAGGCAATTCTGCCCCAAATTCGAGCACTCTAAGCAAGGCCTCGAGCGCTCGAATTTAGTGTAAAAATGCCCATGCTTCACTTGCTCCGCCCAGACCTACTTTGGTTAAACAGCCATAACTTTGCGCTCCGAACTCCGAATGACGAACCGTTTAAAGATTTGGAGAGCTGATTCAGAGCTTTAAAAACTTCATGTTTTGATGAAGACCCAAATCTCAAGTCTGGTTGGTCGAAAATGGGGAGAAAGGCAGTACTTCAGTGCTGCCAGGCAGTTCTGCGCACCTCTGGTAACAAGGCCATAACTCTCTGCTCCGAGCTCCGAATGATGAACCGTTTGAAGATTTAGAAAGCTAATTCAGAGCTCTAAATCTTTCATGTTATGATGGAAGTCCAGTTCTCGAGCTTTCTGGGTCAAAATGGCAAGCAAAGTCCTAACTCCACTGCTGATCTCGTGAAGCAATCTGGCCTAATTTCGAGCACTCGAAATTAGGCCTCGAGCACTCGAAAATTGGCCAGAATGCCCTATGCTTGGTTTGCTCATCCCGGACCTACTTTGGTAAAATGGCCATAACTTTGTGGTCTAAACTCCAAATGATGAACCGTTTGAAGATTTGGAAAGCTAATTCAGAGCTCTAAAAACTTCATGTTTTGGTGGAGATCCAATTCTCAAGGATGATTGGTCTAAAATGAAGATCAAGGCAGAATTTCATTGCTGCCAGGCAGTTCTGCGCACCTCTGGTAACAAGGCCATAACTCTCTGGTCCGAGCTCCGAATGACGAACTTCTTGGAGATTTGGAAAGCTGATTCAGAGCTCTAAATATGCCATTTTATAATGGAAGTCCAGTTCTCGAGTTTGCAAGGTCAAAATGGTGAGCAAAGTCCTGACTCCACTGCTGCCAGAAATTCAGAATTGTGCCTTTTGATGGCCAAAACTCCACAAAGCCTTGATTTTGCTCCTTTTTTTGGCAAATGGACCTGAAAATGCATAAAAACATAGAAATGAAGATAATCTACATAAATTAACATACAACGGACTTTACTAATGCAATTTAGGGCGCTTGAATATATAATATTCGGCGCTTATCACACCCCCAAACTTACATTTTGCTAGTCCCTTAGCAAAACTACAATGAAAAATTTAATGAAAAGACAACCATGGGCTTGCTACTGCAAAAATATCATCCATGGTAAAATAAGATATATACATTGCTCAAAAAATAACTTGAAATAGAAAAAGAGCTGGAGATGGGGTCATTGGGAAGACTACCTTGCATATATGAAGCGTTGATACAAAAATTGGCTAAATACATTTCCACATACATGCATCAACATCAAAGTCTATATAAATAACTCAATTATCATCTCTTGAATGGAAATCAACTCTAGCTTCAGTGAAAGTGAATTAGATTCTCAACATGCGGCTTTTACTTTCTTTTCCAATTCCAAAGCGCAAGTTTTCAAATCATTGAATTCCCCTTTAAATGAGGTCCCTAAGGCATGATTTTATTTACAAGACAACTTTTGTTGCTTGTTGACAATTTATTGTAACTCAAGCGAAACATAGAATGGTTGTGCAATGTTGAAGTCCCTTAAGCTTTCTAACCAACCCTTGTAGCAAGCGTTAGGCCAACAACTCCCAAACCAGATGGCTTTAGGGTGTTAAGTGTAGAGACACTCCATAGGGCTTAATAGCTCAAGTTGGAAAGGCTACGAACTCCAACGAACCATGTTTATTACCAGTTTATTTTTTTTAAATGACCGTGCAATGTTTAAGTCCTTTAAGCTTTCTAACCAACCCTTGTAGCAAGCGTTAGGCCAACAACTCCCAAACCAGATGGCTTTAGGGTGTTAAGTGTAGAGACACTCCTAGGGCTTAATAGCTCGAGTTGGAAAGGCTACGAACGTCAACTGGTCATTATTTTCTTTCCTTTTCAGTTTTTTTTTTTTTTTTTTTTTTAGATTCATGCCAAAAGTATTCATCCATTAGGTTCATCAAATCAGATTAACTAGGGCAAGGTCAAGGTCAATCAAGTTACATGCCTCACAGTTAAGTTTCCAATGTGCATCTGTGCATTGTGAAGCTTAAAAGAGTGTCAAATCCAGCGAGAATTTAATTAAGACATTTATACAGACTAATTTGAATCTACATGATCATTTCAACTCAAATTTTCTTTATTTTCAAAAATATCAGCTGCTTCTATACACAAAGTTTTAAACATATGCTTTCATCTCCAACAGGTTTCAAATTCCATTATCATTGCTTAGCAAAAATGTAAAACCAAAAATACATAAATGCACCCCCAAACTTGAATGTCACATTGTCCTCAATGTGAGAAGACAAGTAAATCAAAATAAGCGCAAAGAGGGTAAAAGAACAATAATACCATGTGGAGTGACGACGACGTAGATGTTCAGCCATGTGAGTGCGCAACGGCGTCCCCCAAACTTGGACATGAAGACCTATCAAGACAGAACTAATGTACACAGGTGAAAGCATAGGTCTCTTAAGAAAAAAAATTAAAACAGAAATGAAAACACTAAGACGAATGTGATTGCAAGGTAAAAATCCATACAAAATACAAATTGGCACACATGAGTCATAAGTGTAAAATGGAAAACAAAACAATGCCAAAAGCCGTGCATTTAGAGAGATAAAGTTGGCTTAGGCAATTCGTCAAACACGTGGTGTGCAAGACAAAAAGGAAGAGGGCCAAAGGTTGATTAGAGATGAGAAAATCCAAAAATTTGGCCCTGCAAATGCAATACACAACTCCCAAACAATCACAAATCCTTCACACAAGCAATCCCATCCTCCATTGATCAAAAATTGAAAGAAAAAGAGGGTAGACACTTACCCAACAATGGAGAACACAAGGCCCATTATTTGTGGTTAATGGAAGATGTGGATGAGAGGTTGATGATGGTGCTTGGGTTAGAGGAGAGTGGGGAAAAAGGTGGAGGAGGTGAAGGTGGGTTTGCATGGGGTGGTGAGGTGGAGGGTGGTTGGGTTGTGAAGTTGGTGGAGGAGAGGGGTTGGCAGCCGAGGAGAGATGAGGAAGGTTGGGGGGTTGAGATGAGATGAGGGTGGTGAAGTGAGGTTGATGGTGGTTGAATGGTGTGAGGCCGAGAGGGATGGTGGCTCACATTTAGAGCACTCCAAATGGGAGCTAGAGTGCTCTAAATGAAGGCAGTAGCTTGGGATGAGATTGGTTCACATTTAGAGCACTCTAAAATGGAATTAGAGTGCTCTAAAGACAAGCAGCAGCCTCGGAATGATGGTGGAGAAGTTTGGAGCAATCCAAATGGAAGCTAGAGCACTCCAAACTTGGGCAGTGAGCATGCAAAATTGGTGTGGTAATTTGGAGCAATCTGAATGGGATTTGGAGGGCACGAAATTGGCTCAGTAGGCTAGGGGGTGAGCTCGGCTGTGAGGACTGAAGCAATGAGTGAAAGGGAAAACATGCAAGACAGTGAGCACCATAGAAGTTGAATTTGTTGCAATGGAATATGGAATGTAAGCAACATGGAAATGGAAGTTGTTCAAAATGGAGTCCATGCATGGAAATTCCATGCATTTGCATTTCCAATCTCATTCCATGGGAGACAGTGAGCACTATTGCATGCATTTTCATGCATTTTGATGCATTTGCAACATCATTCCAGGAATTTTGCAAGTTGGCGACATGGAAACAAAAAAAAATTTTGCATGTCATTCCCATGGAATGGAAGAATGTATGAAAATTTTCAAATTGTCTCATAATGCTTGAATGTACTGAAGAAAATTTTCAAATTGCATCATCTTTGGAAAATTTCCAGACTTTGAATGAATTTGAAAATTTTGGAATTTTTGAATATCTCTTCAATGCAACATCACACAATTCATGGAAAATTTTTAAAACTTGCAATGTCAATCCAATGCATGGATTAATTTTTTTGAAAATTCTTCAAACTTTGCAATTGTGCACCAATGCTTGGATGAATGTAGAAAATTTTTAAACTTGGCAACTTTTCTCTGATGCATGGAATTTTTTTTTTAAAACTTAGCAACTCCATTTTAATTCAATGCATGGAAAAATTTAAACTTTGCACTTCATCTCAAATGCATGGATGAAATTTGGGAAAATTTTGAGACCTTGCAACTACTCTCTACTGCATAAATGAAATTAAGAAACTTTTCAAACTTTCGCAACATCACACAAATGCATGGATGATTTTGAGGAACCATGATCCAACAATGCATTGAAGATGAGAGGCTATGCATGTGAGTGCCATGTCGAAAGTCCGAGAAAATTGTCTGATAGAGCCGGAAACTTGCGGGAATGAAAACAGGAGTTGAGAAGGTCTAATAAGCCGGTCTAAAATTGTGAAACACAATTGAAGAGCATTCCAGAAAAATCAAATTTTTGGCTTTTCGAAACCATTTCCCGGAAAATTTCAAGGCTCAGGCAATTGAAATGAGGGAAGCTTGGAACATCGAAAGAATTTCTTCCCTTGCTTTGCTAAATTTAATGTCGATAGCTAGACGAACCAGGATCAGGATCCATTGGAGAGATGGATCCTTAACGCTCCGTATGCAACTTGCCTCCTTCATATGGTCTCAGACTTGGATCAATGAATGGTGAGGGATATTGATCCTTCCGAAGAGAAACAAGGTTGGCCTTAGAGGATTTGAGCATCGCTTTTAATCTCACTTCTTTTATTTTCAGATTTAAGCAAAGGTGTTGCTTGTTCGAGATTATGGAGGCTCGTTGAATGTCATTGTTTTGACTAACAATGGTAGGATCATGACCTTTCATATTTGCAATCTCCAAGTCATATACCTCATTGTACTCAAATGGTTTGTTCACAGGTTGAGTATCATGGACAATGATTCTAGATTGGGCTGGAATGATTGGAAGAATTTTCAGCAACTTGTCAACATTCTCCTTACCTTTGTCCGGTGGTTCACCCTCAAAATGTTGAGGTAACTCCGGTGAAGAAATGGAAGGAGATGGACAATCCCACGATAGAGATGGATTTGGTGCTTCCCATAAAGGAGAGGAAAATGGTGATGGAATATCAAGCAAGGAGTTGACTTCCCGAATGGATTTGTCCACACCAAAATCCTCAAAATAAAAAGGGACCAAGCAAGTATGTAGGGGATCCTCCATTGAAGGAGGTAGGATTGGATTTTGAATGTGTTCATCAGCAATAGTGATTTCAAAACACTCATTGTCATCTGAAGGAAGTTGCACAGCATTGAAGATATTGAGCTTAACATTCATATTCCCAAAAGAGATATCCATCAATCCGGATCTACAGTTAATGGAAGCATTAGCTGTAGCTAGAAAAGGACGTCCGAGAATTATGGGAATGTGTTTTCTTGGATCATGGACTGGTTCCGTATCAAGAACCACGAAGTCTACCGGGAAGTAGAATTTGTCCACTTTTATGATCACATCTTCAATAATTCCCCGTGGTTGCTTAATAGATCGATCAGCAAATTGCAACACTATCGGAGTTGGCTTTAGATCTCCCAAACCAAGTTGTAGGTAAACCGAATATGGAATCAAATTCACACTAGCTCCTAAGTCAAGGAGGGCCCTCTCGATTTTGTTGTCACCAATGACACAAGAGATTGTGGGGGCACCCGGATCCTTATACTTCGGAGGAGTGCTGTGCTGAATGATCGCACTAACATTTTCGGTTAACCTCACTTTCTTTGGTAAATGACTTCTGGAAGTGCGCTTTTGAGTGCACAAATCCTTAAGGAATTTTGCATAGGGAGGAATTTGCTTGATAGCATCCAAGAGAGGAAGATTGATCTTTACTTGCCTAAAGACCTCCCACATGTCTTGAATTTTGCAATTCTTATTCCCAAAATGTGTCGACTCTTGAAGACGTTGAGGGAACGGAGCTTTTGGCTCATAAGTAGTTTCCACATTTGGGGTGACATGCGTGGGACTTCCGTGAATGGTATTTGGACAAGAAGAACTTGGATTTGGACTTGAAGAGCTTGAATTTGGATTTTTCAACGGAGGGTTTTTCTCACTTGTGTCTCCATCAACCTTGTTGTCAACCACTCTACCACTCCGAAGGGTGGTGATAGCT
The DNA here is from genome assembly GCF_030987335.1 of Cornus florida. Classification (NCBI taxonomy): domain Eukaryota; kingdom Viridiplantae; phylum Streptophyta; class Magnoliopsida; order Cornales; family Cornaceae; genus Cornus; species Cornus florida. The sequence goes on along the minus strand of NW_026775574.1, from coordinate 48,743,232 downwards.
TGAACTTGTTCATGAGTCGGCCCACTCGGAGGAGGGGTTTCATCAATCACATGCATTCCTCTAGGATTTTCAAATGGTTGAGCGGGAAGCTTACCCTTGTCTTTTTGAAGAAGTTGGTTCACTTGGTTAGCTATTTGTCCCATTTGATTTTCGAGCCTAGCTATGGATTGAGTATGGGAGTGAACCATTTGGAGAGTAGGTTGCAAGGATGTCAAGAGATGCTTGTTGGAATCTATGATTTGCTTGTTTAATGATTCCATCATTTGCACATTTAATGATTCCATCATTTGCTTGTTTGCAGCCACTATCTCATCAATTGGATTCACAGGAGGTTGAGTGGAGACATTTGGATTGTATGGAGGTTGGTAGCTTGAAGAGGCTTGGAAAGGCCTACCTTGATATTGAGAAGAGGGCTGATTTTGAGGCCCTTGATTTTGAAGTTGGGAATTTTGTGGGGCTTGTTGCCTCCACGAAAAATTCGGATGGTCTCGCCAACCCGGATTGTAGGTGTTGGAATATGGATTGTTCCCGGGCCGTGAGAACATGGCATTAGCTTGCTCTTGGTTGGGATTGGGAAATTGCTCCGGTGTGGGGCAATCTTCCGAGAGATGAAATGGACTATTACATGAGGCACAAACCGAACTTGCCGAATTTTGAGACAATGAAGGAGGAAGATGTGGTGCCATCAATTGGTAGAATTTATGAGCTATGGCATCCACTTGAGATGATTCCTCCCTTATTGATTTTTGTTGACAAGGATTGGTGTTCTTTGGAGTGGTTGAGGTCGGAGCCCTACGAGAATTGTGTTGAAGTGAATTTTCACTCAAATTCTCAAGTAAGGTCCAAGCCTCATCCGCATTCTTGGACATGAACATCCCACCACAAGAAGAGTCAACCATAAATCTATGGGTGTCGGTCAAACCAGCATAGAAAGCTTGCACTAATTGCCATTTTGGGATCAAATGATGAGGACATTTTCGAAGAAGATCTTGTAGCCTTTCCCAAGTCTCGTGGAGTTGTTCTCCATCAACTTGAGAAAAAGCTTAGAATGGAACGCCTCATTTGGTTGGTTTTACTCACCGGATAGTACTTCTTAAGAAATTCTTGTTGCAATTGAGCCCAAGAAGTAATAGAGTTAGGAGCGAGGGAGTTCAACCAATATTTTGCCCTATCCTTTAGGGAGAATGGGAAAAGATGGAGATGAAGTGCATTGTCCGGAAAACCTCTCAACCGGATGGTCGAACAGATTTCAAGGAACTCATCAAGATGCTTATATGGATCTTCATTATCAAAGCCATGAAATGATGGAAGCATTTGGATGGTGCTTGATTTGATCTCATATTGAGCTGCATCGATGTTTGGCATCACTATACAAGAAGGAGAAGCATAGGTGGTAGGGATGAAATGATCTCTAAGAGTCATTGGCTCGATATTAGGAATTTCAGCCCTTTCATTCCCCGGATTTCCTACGTTATCCCCCATTATATTGAATTCAGTTCCAAGGTCCCTTATAAGAGTGGGTTCCCTAAGGTTCCGTCTAAGAGTTCTTTCAAGAGAGTTAATATCAATGGGAGAATCGATTGTGGGTAAGGAAAGTGACCTACGACCGAACATCAACAACAAAGCATATACTCAACAAAGCAATTCATCAACCACAACTCCACATACGATGTTCCCTTTCTCCTCAATTATCAAGACAGAAAATGTAAATGGCCACGACAAGGACCGATGCTTGAACACAAAATATAAACAAGTTAAGAGCCTCGACAAGGGCTTCACAACTAAATTAAACACATACACAATATTCACAATGCGAAACTAGAAGTCAAGAGACTTACCTGGGGTCCTCTAGACTTACAATTTGCTAGCAATCCCACGGCGAGCTCCGAGTCCCTAGAATCTTACAACACAAAGATGATCAAAACACACAAGGAATATTCACAAGACACAATATGCACAATCAGACTAAATTTAACCCTAAACTTTGGTTGCTAAACCGTTTGCAGTCCCCGGCAACGACGCCAAAAATTGATCGGTTGGTCAATTAAACATCAACCTTCGCAATAGCACGAATCATTGTAAAATAGGGCTATTGGTCGGGTAAGTCGAACCACTGGGACTGTGCTAGTTTAAGGCAACCTAAGCGTCTAGAATCGTTTTAGAATGATAAGGGGGAATAGGGTGTTTGCTTGGTTTGTCACTAAAGCTATGAAATTAAGATGCATAAAATAGAACTTGTAAGAATTTAAAAGAGATAAAATGTCGGTAAAAGAGACTAGGGAAGTAACTTCACCACCTACAATATAAACATGCTAGAATATGATTCATTTGGGGAAAAATGATAAGCGCTGAATACTGTATATTTAAGCGCCCTAAATTGCATTAGTTAAGTCCGTTGTTTGTTTAATTAAGTAGATTATCTTCATTTGTGTGTATGTATATATTTTCAGGTCCATTTGCCAAAAAAGGAGCAAAATCAAGGCTTTGTGGAGTTTTGGCCATCAAAAGGCACAAGGCTGAATTTCTGGCAGCAGTGGATCCTGAACTTTGCTCGCCATTTTGACCTTCCTAACTCAAGAACTGGACTTCCCTTATAACATGAAAGATTTAGAGCTCTGAATCAGCTTTCCAAATCTTCAAACGGTTTCTCATTCGGAGCTTGGAGCAGAGAGTTATGGCCTTGTTACCAGAGGCGCGTAGAATTGCCTGGCAGCAATGAAATTCTGCCTTAATCTTCATTTTCGACCAACTATCCTTGAGAATTGGATCTCCACTAAACATGAAATATTTAGAGCTCTGAATTAGCTTTCTAAATCTTCAAACGGTTCATCATTCGGAGTTCGGAGCGCAAAGTTATGGCTGTTTAACCGAAGTAGGTCTGGGCGGAGCAAGGCAAGAATGGAGCATTCTGCTCCAATTTCGAGTGCTCGAGCCCTTATTTCGAGTGCTCGAACTTAGGGCAGAATTGCATCCGGAAATGGCCCATTTTCAGCCACTTGCATCTTGGGTTCCTCAATTCTAATTTCCCTCTTTAATGGTTGGTTGGAGATGTTGGTTGGTGGGGGTTTCTAGAGCCTTATCTCTAGAAGATAAGAGAGGGAAGCCACACAATATGATTGAGCTTCATTTTACAAGATTGGAGGAGAGAGAAGAGAGCAAAAAAGGTGTGTTCTTGGAGCTAGAAGAGGGGAGCTCGAAAATGGAGGTCAAGGCTTTGCTTCCTCCTTCCTCTAGTGCATCAATGGGTAACTAACTCCCTTCTAGGGAGGTGATGAAACTCCTTCTTGTAAGCATGTCTTGTTTTTGATTTACATTTGGGGATGTAATGTATATATATGACCTTTCCATGAACTAGAGCTTTATTTGATGTGAAGAGCTTCAATGTCTATTAATGATCATTTTGAGTTTAAGATCTTGTCTTAAGATTGTCTCCTCTTATGATTATTTTGCTTCCATTTTCATAGTGACAATGAAGATGAGTTTATGGAAATGTTTTTATTGGCATGATGCTTGGGAAATTTGATAGTCTATAGCTTAGGGTTCTCTTTTGATAGATTATTCTTGATTCCTAATGTCATGTGCTTCTACTATGTGATTAAGGGCTTGATAACTCTATGCTTAGTGAGTATGTCTAAGGTTGCAACCTAGTTTAGGTAACCAAAACATGCAATACTTTGATAAGTTATTCTTTCCTATTGATTTCATAAAAATTCTTGAAGGTAATGTAGCAATTTTATGTTGTTGCATTTCATGGTTTTATGTATATATTATTCCCCAAGTAAATCATGTATTAACATGCTTATGGATAGGTAGTGGATTCACTTCCCTAGCCCTCTCTACCTAGATCTCCTTCCTTTACATTTACTAGCATTCTTGTTTTATGCACACTTCAATTACTAGCTTAGTGACAAACCAATCAACAACTCCTTATTACACCTTATCATTCTTAAATAACTCTAGATACTTAGGTTGCCTTAAGACTAGCGCAGTCCCAGTGGTTCGACTTACCCGACCAATAGCCCTATTTTACAATGATTCGTGCTATTGCGAAGGTTGATGTATAGTTGATCAACCGATCAAAAAACAACATAAATATGTGGCTATGATAAGTAGTTACTCATGGTTACTACATTACCTTCAAAGGATTCATGGAATCAATAGGCAAGAACAATTTATCAAAGATTTTACATGCTCAATTACCTAAACTAAAGTGTAATTTAAGACATGTTCACTAAGCTAGAAATTGTCAAACCATCAATCACATGATAAGAGCACATGAAGCTAAGAATTAAGAATAAGCCATCAAAGGAAGAACCTAAGCTATGGCCTATCAAATCTCTCAACAACATGCCATTAAAACCATTCCAAAAATCTCATCTTCATTGTCACCATGAAAATGTAAACCATACAACCATGAAAACATACATTCTAAGACAAGAAAGTAGGTCCAACATGATCATTAAATCAAAATCAATTCATTACATCAAGTAAGAGTTCTAGATTATGGAATCACCACAAAAATACATTATTTTTCCCAAACTAGAATCAAAAGTAAAGCATGCTTACAATGAGGGGTTCCATTACCTCCCTAGAGGAGGAGTTAGTTACACATGGGAGCCTTAGAATGAAGAAGAACCATGGATCCTCCTTCCATTTTCGAGCTCCCCTTTCTTGCTCCAAGAACTCTCCTTCCTTTGCTCTCTTCTCCCTCCTCTAATCTTGTAGAATATGGCATAATGATATGTGTGGCCTTCCTTGCCTTATCTCCTTCAACAAAGCTCTCTCTCTCCTCCAAAAAACATCCCCAACCACCTCATAAAGAAGTAAGTAGAAAATGAGGAAACCAATGCACAAGTGGCTGCCAAAATGAGAATTCCTGAAGGCAATTCTGCCCCAAATTCGAGCACTCTAAGCAAGGCCTCGAGCGCTCGAATTTAGTGTAAAAATGCCCATGCTTCACTTGCTCCGCCCAGACCTACTTTGGTTAAACAGCCATAACTTTGCGCTCCGAACTCCGAATGACGAACCGTTTAAAGATTTGGAGAGCTGATTCAGAGCTTTAAAAACTTCATGTTTTGATGAAGACCCAAATCTCAAGTCTGGTTGGTCGAAAATGGGGAGAAAGGCAGTACTTCAGTGCTGCCAGGCAGTTCTGCGCACCTCTGGTAACAAGGCCATAACTCTCTGCTCCGAGCTCCGAATGATGAACCGTTTGAAGATTTAGAAAGCTAATTCAGAGCTCTAAATCTTTCATGTTATGATGGAAGTCCAGTTCTCGAGCTTTCTGGGTCAAAATGGCGAGCAAAGTCCTAACTCCACTGCTGATCTCGTGAAGCAATCTGGCCTAATTTCGAGCACTCGAAATTAGGCCTCGAGCACTCGAAAATTGGCCAGAATGCCCTATGCTTGGTTTGCTCATCCCGGACCTACTTTGGTAAAATGGCCATAACTTTGTGGTCTAAACTCCAAATGATGAACCGTTTGAAGATTTGGAAAGCTAATTCAGAGCTCTAAAAACTTCATGTTTTGGTGGAGATCCAATTCTCAAGGATGATTGGTCTAAAATGAAGATCAAGGCAGAATTTCATTGCTGCCAGGCAGTTCTGCGCACCTCTGGTAACAAGGCCATAACTCTCTGGTCCGAGCTCCGAATGACGAACTTCTTGGAGATTTGGAAAGCTGATTCAGAGCTCTAAATATGCCATTTTATAATGGAAGTCCAGTTCTCGAGTTTGCAAGGTCAAAATGGTGAGCAAAGTCCTGACTCCACTGCTGCCAGAAATTCAGAATTGTGCCTTTTGATGGCCAAAACTCCACAAAGCCTTGATTTTGCTCCTTTTTTTGGCAAATGGACCTGAAAATGCATAAAAACATAGAAATGAAGATAATCTACATAAATTAACATACAACGGACTTTACTAATGCAATTTAGGGCGCTTGAATATATAATATTCGGCGCTTATCATTGGCACAACCTCACTTTTCGTGTTCAGATTTGTGTCCACTTTCGCATGCACTCATGGTATATGATTTCCTAGAAATTTGTATTTTTACTTTCTTCCTTAGGGGCGTGGATGCACACTTCTTTGGAAGTTTTCTTTCTATTGAGCTTATTTGTGTAATTACTATAAGTAATTATTTTTGTCTTGAGGACCACTTTGCAATTAAGTTTGCAAGATATTCAGAGGAGGGATTAGTGTGGTTCTAGTCGTGTCGACCAACCAAAGTTGCAATGAAAGTGTGGCCAAGTTTAAATTTGTAAAAAGCCACTACTACCTCTAACTACTAATATCGCTATGGTGAGTAGGGATCGTCCCAAGGGATTGGGGGCTATGTTAATATGGAAACAAACTTGGATTAGTAAGTTGAGTGATCAAAAGATTCTTTGTTTGGTTAATTAAACTACAATGTAACTAAATTCAATATTAAACAACTAAAGTAAATAAAAGGGTAGAGAACAAAAGATTGAGGTCTGGGGATCTAGAAGTCACCACTAAACATCACCATTCTAGAATAAATGAGGGGAAACATGTGTTGCAATACAAAGAGGTGTGATTGATTGAATCAACAAGCATGGATTGACTAATTAAGTATACATTGTCTAAGCAACCTAGTGAATAACACAATATATCAAACTAAGCCATTATTCCTTCCTTTAAGCTCTCAATCAACACACTAACAAGTTAGAGAATTATACTACTTGCATTCATAAGTATGGAACATCAAACAATAAGCATGGATTGTCCTTACATCTAAGAAAGTAAAACAACTACACTACTTCTAAGCCAAAAACATGGAAATTAAACTAATTAAACTAAGGTAGACGCACAATCCATCAAGAAATGAGTATGAACCATCAAATAAACCACAAGAGTATTCTATTTAAGCACTATGCCTTAACAATCTCTAAATTTATAGCATCAATACATATATACATGCATCAATATCACAAAACCAAGAGATAAACACATGAACATCTACTCTAACATACATAGACATATGGATAGAACGAAATGATCAATTGGAAGTATTAATCAACACAAATCATTGTAAGAATAAGATTCATATACAAATCAAGTGTCAAGACAACATTACAACACAAATCCCCTCAAAATACAAAGCATTAAGGTCTAGAAGGCATGCTTAGGGCTAACTCTAGCCCCAAGAAGATGTTTAGCCACTCATTGACATAGTCATCCAACCCTCAAGGGCCATCTCCATGGTAGAAATACTCTTCTTCTTGATGGAAACCCTAGAAGAATGGAAGAACTCCCAAAATAGTGTATGTCTCTCTAAGCTCTAGCCTTCTCTCCAGGATATGAGATATGAGATTCTATCAAGATATAAAGATATGTAAGTTATGAAGATATGTAAATTATGAAAATATGTAAGTTAGGAAGATATGGTGTAGAAATGGCTCAAAATCCTTATATAGGAAGCTCAAGTGTGACACCCAATGGTCAGGTCTCATGCACTAGAGTCCCTTCAATGATTGCACCACGATCCATCTTTTAATGAGCTGGACTCTGTTTTAATTTGGACTTGAGGAGGTTTGATCGATTAATTTCAAATGAGATCGATCGAACTGTGGCCAGATCCATCAAATTTAGGCCAAATTGATCAATCCTTGGCGGCGCCTTTTTGGAATAAGAAAATCTGAGATATTTTCGGGATATTTTGAGAAAAAGACAAAAGTGGTTGGTCAGGGTAAGATCAAAGAAGTTCAACCGATCTGAAGAAAGTTGGATCAATCGAAGATGGAAATTCTTTAAGGATAAGGACAAGGAGTCTGATCCATCTTGGTGAGGTGAGATCGATCAGTGTGAGATCGATCGAAAGTATTCCTGATCGATCGATGATTGTTGATTTTCACCACTTTGCTTCCACTTTGCTCCATTCTTCCATTCACCTTGAGATTACTTCTTTTATGCTCTAATTTGGCTGAATTGACTTATTTTGGGGATAGGCACCTAAAAAGGGCAATAACATAAAATTAGTCTAAAACGAGAAAGAAAGATAGATAAATGTCCTAAAATACTCGAGCTTAAGGGATTTAAATGCGCACTTTTCAGTGCTCATCACACCCCCAAACTTAAATATTGCTAGTCCCTAGCAATGAACTACAAAGTAAATGAATGAAATGAGCATCTATACAACTATGAACTACAAAGCAATAAATTGATAACGCCACTTTCGTATAGAACACAATTGCATTTAGCATATGCAACAAGCCTTTTAAAGCCCTAGGTTACCCCTAGTAGACGAGTGAAGTCTCGTGAGGGTTTTCAGAGATGATACCCACAAACATTAAGCTCATTCTCACAAAAGAGGCACCAATATTGTAAACAAGCATTGGGAGAAAACTACCTCAAGTATGCAATTTTTCAACCATTTCCAAGCAATCTCCCAAAATTTCAAAATCAAACAAACAAGTATGGTCCTCCACACATCAAGAAAATAATTATGCAAATCAAAACAACTCTAGAATCCTTTTTGAGTGGGCCGGCATCAAATATGTTGCTATTTAAGCCAACTAAAGAAATGATCACATCCTTACCCTCAAACTAGCACACAAATCTAGTACCAATCATCAAGACAAAGAGTGAACCTTTTATTAAATCTTTATTGATCTAGGTGCGCTTATTATTTTCACTCAATTTTTTTTTTCCTAATCCTAAGGATCAAAGATGGAAGCATAGTGCAATGTGTTGATCTATTAAGCTTTCTAGCGATCATGAGGTCGAGCGTTACGTCAATGACTCCCAAACCAGACGGCTTTAGGGCACTAGGTGTTCAAACACCCTTAAGGACTTACAAGCTCAAATTAACTAGGCTACAAATCAAAACAACATCCATCTAATCATTTCTCACTTCTCACCTTTTGGGAGAAGTCCTCACTTTTTATTGCTTTTGCAATAACTTTTTTCTTTCTTTTTTTTCTTTTTTTCTATTTTTTTTTTTTTTTTTTTGGTAAGAACATTCAATTATTAACCTAGAGCTTGGGCCCTCCACCTTTCAGCGCGAGAAATTCAGTGCTTGATGACGCTAGAATCCCGGCTACTCAATAAAAAAGGTTTATTATCCACCTTTATTAAGAATGAAAGCTTTCAATACACTACTAGCCCAATTAGGATATAACCAATTCAATAATCAACAAAGCATGTACCCCACAAATGAATGCTAGTGTGCGCCTATGCTAATGTAGAATTCTAGAGTGAATCTCAAAACAGTCACAAAATCAGGATGATGTGGACCACAAGTGCAAGCATGATATCAATCTTTCATAAAATTTACTCCTAAATAGCATCCACAAGGCATACAAGGAATATTGGACTCTCAAGTCAAGTAATTTTAAAATTTTAAGCAATATAGTCCTCAAAAGATCAAAATCACAACTAGTCATGGACCAATCATAAAAAATCCCTCAAATACATATATCATGCTTAAAATTTTGAATTAAAAGCAAACACTGCAATTAACACCCATTACCCCCAAACTTAAACGGCACAGTGTCCTTAATGTGCAAAGAGAACATAGGAAAGAGTATACTAGTGCAGCTAAGACAAAGAATGGCCGGGAAACAATATCCAAAATGGGTGGTACAACCCTCCTCCCCCCCTCCCAAACTTGGAATTGACTGCGGTCCTGAAAAGATGGCACTGGGATAAAAGCTCATCAAATAACAAAAGGGATAATAACAGTGCACAGTGGACATACATGTGTAAATGAGATGATAAATAAAATAAGGAGAGAGGACAAAGGATCGTCCTGAAAAATTTTGCGTAGCGCTCTCTCAATGAAGTCACTAGAATGCACCCGATAATGGAGTCAAGAATAGATAGATGTATCAATATAAGAATCTGACATCCAAACATAGCATGCGTAGAAAGAGAAAAATAATGTACAGTACATCATAGTATCAGGGCCAACAGACTGGCCACAAAAATAGCAGTATCAAAATAACAGCAATGTATAAAATGATGAGAGTAAAGAGATAGAGATTAGGCAGAGGAAGTAGGGCGAGTAGGGCGTGATCCCCGGATATCTCTAGATAAATCCTGCAACGCAGCCATGACATTTGAACGGAGAGTAGTCACGTCAATGCTGAGAGAGGTCACATCTAACCGAAGAGAGACTACCGCATCCTCCAAAGTCTGTATACACTCTCCTAGGCCAGGTATCGGAACTGGAGTGTCAGGGATGACTAGGTCATAAAACTGATGTACATCCTGAGCCTGCTCCTAAGAGTGTAATGGCGACCCTACCGGAGAGTAATGTGGTGACTCTGCTGGAGGCTCTCGCTCTAAATTAATGTCCATATATATGTCCGCAGCCGCCAGTGGGTCTGTTGGATCATGCTCTGCTGCTGCTGCCTGCGCTGCCTCTACAGCCTCCTTAACTGCCAAAATGGCCTCCTGCACTAAGCTCTTGATAAGAGCATTATAGCTCTTATTCCAATCCTTCTTACCATAGTGGCAAGGGTCTAACTCAGTATACTCCTCTGGGGGAAAGGGATAGTGCTGGTCCCGGAGGATTTGTGTAATAAGATGTCCGAAGGGGAGAAAAGTGGCTCGCTTAGGCTTGGCCTTGCTGATGTAGCTCGCGTATAACCTCATCACCACACTCCAGATGAGTGTAGGAACAAAGAACCAATGCCCTGTATAGAAGGCATAAAGAGCAGCCAGAAAATCTAAGCGCCGCTGGATCTTATGGCCCACCATAAATACATTTCGATACAAAATTGAATCAAAGAACCAAAGATCGTCGGGTAAATAAGTCCTCGTGGCGAATGTCTCGCCATCACTGTAGTGGCCAATCAGGGCAACGGCCATATCTGCATTAGATGGCCACCTGAAAATAGGATAATGAAGGCCGGGAGGGCAAATATGCGGGCATCGAGAAGAAATGGCCAATGACTCAATAGTGATATGGATGAGATGGCCATCAATAGTAGTCCGCAGCTCTAATAGGTTACTCAGGGTCGGCCAAAGGTTCTGGAAGAACAACCGGATGAGCCTCGGTTAAACTGGATATATGACTAAAGCAAAAATGGCTGAAATGCCCCGCCGATCAATATTATCGAATGCCGCCAGGTCAGAACCGATAGGGAAAAGAAGGCAATGTCTAAAACCGACTCATGTGCCACCTGAAGGCATGTATATCTCCTGCTAGGCCTGTCTCAGATTTGGCCTGGCAGTGCTGGTGGTGGTGAAGGAGGTGGTACATGCTCAGCCTCATCAAAAGAAGATGATGCGGAAGTAGAAGACTGTAGTTTGGTATCGGCTGATGAGGACTGAGCTGGAGCTGGGTCTGGAGCCGGGTCCTGAGCATGGGAAAGCTTCGTGGGCTCCTCTATCTGCCGTCTCACTCTGCACTCATATTGCCTACGGGCGACAGTCTTTACTCGAGCCATGGCCTATAAAAAAGAAAAGAAAACTTGCAGAAGAAGTCAATACAAGAATAAAGAATTGAAGTTCAATATATAGAAATATGTATGTCAAGTAAGATAGATAAATCAGAATAAGTGACATGAATCTATGCAAGTTGTAATGCAGCCAAGTATAGACAATGAATAAGTGAAACATGTTAAATATGACAGAATAAAATACACCTAATGTGGAAAACACAGGCATTGGGCAAATATAAGATAGCATGGAACACAAAAGATGGCATGTGAAGTGGATATGCAAATCTGTGATGTTCGATCGATCATGAAAAGATGAGATCGATCCAAGTTGGAATGATCAGGAATTAAGTGAGATGGATTTTTCTCTGATCGATCAGAGAAGAACGTGATCGATCGAACTCTGCAAAAATACGAAAAGTCATAAATCTGTGCCATGGACAACACGGGGGGCACCCAAGCAAGCTTGTGGGTCCCTTTACACTTCAATTATTCACAAATAGTCACTTATATAGGTATGTGACCCCCAAAATTGAAATCGGCAAAATATATACATAGATATATACATATATATATCCACATGCTTCAAAGATCAAAATCGGCAACAATGGAACATGGCAATCCTAGATCTAAACATGGCATTATCAAGAATCAAAAAGATTGAAGCTCAAAAATAGAAATAAAACTCAAAACTTACCAAAATGAAACGAGAGAAGTGGAAACCGAGAGAGAGAAGTGAAATCGAGGGCGAGAGATGGAGTTCGAAGGCTTGGGATGGTTGCCGGAGGTTCGCCGGAGGTGGGCGAGATGATGAACATTGAAGGGAAGAAGTTAGGGTCTTACAACAACCTTTGGAATCGATCTAAATGACCCTTGGGTTCTATTTTAAAAAACTGTTTCTGACGAGTTCGATCGATCACTAAGAAATCAGATCGATTGAACAAAGATCGATCTGAAAGGGATTCAGATTGATCTAACCTCGCAAAACGACAAGTATATATATTTTTTATTTTTTATTAAAAATATTTTTGAATTTTTGAAAATTAAAAAAATTAAAAATATTTTTGGATTATCGGAAATAAAAATAAAAATAAAATGAAAGAAAAAATAAAAATAAAAATAAAATAAAATGAAAGTAAAAATAAAATAAAATAACATTCTTTTTGAATTTTTGAAAATAAAATGAATAAAGAAAATAAAATAAAATATTTTTGGTTTTTGGTTATTTTTTTTTATAAAAATAATTAATTAAATTAAAAACAAAATTCAAAAAGAAGTCAAAGTCAACAAAAGGGAACATGGATCGATCGATCAAAGATCGATCTGGAAGGAACTTCGATCGATTCAACAGGTGAAAACCTGCAGACAAGTTCGATCGATGCATAGAGAGGCCTTTTTTCTTGGGTTCCAAAATTTTTTCTAAGTATGGACTAAAGATCAATCTGAGAAAAATCTCGATCGATCTTGGAACGCTCAAATCGATCGGAAATGAAGTTCGCACGATACACAGAGGGCTGAAATATGAAGGAAAATTATGCTCGATGGGACAGAGAGATGATTGGATACAGGGTTAGTAGTTCGATCGATCGAACCTCTTTTGAGATCATCGAACAGGCACAAAATGCTTACTTTGAAAATGACAGTGCATGCATTCCCAACCAAAGTCCTTATCAATGTGTATGAACCCAGAACATATCTAGACGACGCAAGAAATGAAAGTTAAAATAGAAATGAGGGAGGAATAGGGTTGTAAACCCTACGAAGCACTAGTGTTTAACGTCTCTAGCAAGATGTTGGGCACTTTTAGCCTGGATCAAAAATCTTATTGTGCATCCCCTCCTTGACGGGGTGAATGGCACTTTGAATCCCACCCAACAAATTGTTCCCTAAGGAACTTGTTGGATTTGAATCAAAGGAGATTGGTGGTCCTTTGTCTATACAATTCTTGGGCTTCCATACTCTTTCAACACTATCTTTGCACACAATGCTTTTAGAAATTCTTTTTGAAGGCAATCTATTTGAAATTTTACTTCCATGCAAAGACTCAAATTCTTCAATTTCTTTGTCAAGCACTTTTGCATAACACATACCTCTTCATGCTTGTCTATTGAATTCAGGGTTAGGTTGAAAATGTTCAACTTCACTTTCATATGCCCAAATGATATTTTCATTATCCCCGTCCTACAATTTATGTTGGCATTTGTGGTTGCCAAGAAAGGACAGCCAAGAATAACTGGAATTTGATTCTTGGGATTTGGGACCGGTTCCGTGTCAATGACAATGAAATCAACAGGGAAGAAGAACTTATCAATTTTTATCAAAACATCCTCAATGATACCCAGGGCTTTTTAGTGGATCGGTCAGCAAGTTGCAAAACTACCGACGTCGGTTTTAAGTCTCCTAAGCCCAATTTGACATATACCGAGTATGGAAAAAGATTAACACTTGCTCCTAAGTCTAAAAGAGCCCGATTAATGACATGGTCACCAATGATGCAAGAAGTAGTAGGTGAACCGGGGTCCTTAAATTTTAGGAGAGTGTTGTGTTACAAGATAGAGCTTACTTGCTCGTTAAGACCACTTTCTTTGGTGTTTGGCTCTTGTTCTTCCTCTTTTGGGTGGAAAGATCTTTTAAGAACTTGGCATAAGCCAGAATTTGCTTAATTGCATCCAAAAGTGGAAGATTGATCTTCACTTGCCTAAACACTTCAATGATTTCATTCACTTTGGTCTTTTGTTTTTCAATAGAAATGGACCCTTTCAAGGCATCCGGAAATGGAGCTCTTGGCTCAAATTCTTTTTCAAAATCTTTCTTTGGATCACTTTCAACACAAAAAGTTTTCAAATCATTGTTCAAATCACCTTTCAAATCATTTTTCAACATTTTCTCACAAAGATGATCGTGCACATGCAATGAAGGAGGAATAGAATGTGAAACGGGACGGGTGTCAACTTTTGGTTGCACCGGTTCACTCTCTTCATTGGAAACACCAATTTGAATATCCACAATTCTCCCACTTCTCAAAGTCGTCACCACATTGACATGTTCAATTATGTGACCTTTATTGGTTTCTACAACAAATTATTGCTTTGGTGGGGCATTTAGAGGCGTCTTCCCTTTCTCTCTAGCATTCAAGATACTCGTTATTTGCCTCACTTAGGTTTCTAGCTTAGCAATGGATTAAGAATGGGAATAAAGCAATTAAGTGCTTGCCTCTAGAGTGCCCAAAGCGGTCAACACTTTCTCCTCAAAAGCGGGACTCCTAGAATTTCTTTGGGAATAAGATGATTGATTAGGAAAATGAGAGTTAGAAAATTGGTTTCTATGTGATGATTGAAACGAAGATCTATAACCTTGGGAACATTGACTTTATATTGGAGGCGGAACATACTTTCCTTGAAAACCACCTTGGGAAGGGTTTGAGCCTTCTCGTTGGCTTTTCCAAGAGAAGTTTAGATGGTTCCTCCATCCTGGATTATAGTGTGAGCCATAGAGATTATTCCCTTGGTTGACAAATGCAGCATTAACTTGTTTATGATGCTCATTTTGCATATGTCCATGGGGACAATTGGAAGTAGTATGTAAGACACTAGAACAAGTTATACAAGATTCATTTGAAACATGATGAGTATGATTAGGGGAGGGAGACATTTGATTTGCCAAATTGTGGTTGACTAAAAATTAATCAAACCTTTGAGTTAAAGATTTCACCTTGGTGGCTATGTCATTTGAATTGTCAACTTGGTATAAGCCGACATTCTTCCTTCCACCTAGAATTCTACCATTTTTAGAGGACAAAGATCTATGCATGGAATTTTCACTCATACTTTCATACAATTGCCAAACATCATTCTCACGTTTATCAAGGTAAGAACCACCCATAGATGCATCTACCATTCCTTTTTGATTATCTGGCAAACTTTCAAAGAAGTATTGGACTAATTCCCCCTTAGGAATGTCATGATGTGGGCATTTCTTAAGCAAATCATTAAATCTTCCCCATGCCTCATGAAACAGTTCCCCTTTCCCTTGAGAAAATTCACGAATGGAATTTCTCATAGCATTGGTCTTTAATACCTGGTAGTACTTCTTCAAGAACTCTTGTTGCATTTCGGTCCAAGAAGTTATCGAGAAAGGTCTAAGATTATTGAACCAATATTTTGCTTTGTCTTTAAGGGTAAAAGGAAAAAATTTGAGTCTTAACACTTCTTCTGGCATGTCCGTGTATTTTACAGTGGAACACACTTCAAGAAACTCATCCAAATGCTTGTACGGTTCTTTACTTGGAAGTCCATGATAGTTAGGAAGCATTTGAATGGTTTGCGGTTTAATCTCATAGTGATGTGCTCTAAATGGGGGTAATTGAATGCATGTTGGTGCATTATTTTCATTTGGAACATAATGATCACGCAAAGCAATGGGAGGATTCCTATCTAGTGGTGCTAAACGAACATCGTGATTAACTTGAACCATAGGAGGTTGTGGAGCAAAAAATTGGCCGAGGCATTCCCAATGGAATTTGGCCTTGTTTTGTGGTGGAATGAATGATCTAGGCATGTCTAATGGTACTTGGATGTTGTCATGACGCACATTAGGGTGGAGGAAGCCTTATTGGTCTATGTGACCAAGGTCCTCCACCTGGTCATCATGTTGCTCATCCATTGATGAAATGAAGTGATGAGAACTACCTCTTCCCCTATGATTACGAACAACCAATTCAATATGCAAATTTGGAGGGACAAGAGTAGGATTTAATGACCTATGACCGTGCATGCACTAGCAAAATAAATAACAAGTAAATAGCAATCACTTCGCTCTTACAACAAATCAATCAACAAATCTCCATATTCAATGATCCCATACTCCCATGCTTGAATAATATGCAAAGAAAAGTAAATTGCCTCCACCCGGGCTCACGATTTATCTAAGAATGTAAGAACTTGACACTACGCAGGACGACGATTTAACTAGAGATTGAGTTAGGAAGATCTCACAAAGGTTCCTTAAGCAACTTCAATTCATTTTTCAATTTTTTCGCTTAGCTTTGCAATTTTTAGATTTTAGACCTTTTTATGCTTAGCTTAGCTCCTTGCTTTTTAATTCTCCCTTACTTGATTTCCTTGCTCAATTCACCTAGCCAAATAAGAACAAACACAATAAGTAACTAAAAAAAAAATAAAGTAAAAACACGATCAATAAAGTACTAATTCCTAATTGTTTCCAAAACACAGCGTTGCCAATTCAATCCCCGGCAACGGCGCCAAAACTTGGTGTGGTTCTAGTCGTGTTGACCAACCAAAGTTGCAATGAAAGTGTGGCTAAGTTTAAATTTGTATAAAACCACTACTACCTCTAACTACTAATATAGCTAGGGTGAGTAGGGATCGTCCCAAGGGATTGGGGGCTACGTTAATATGGAAAGAAAGTCGGATTAGTAAGTCGAGTGATCAAAATATTTTTTGTTTGGTTAATTAAACTACAATGTAAATGAATCCAATACTAAACAACTAAAGTAAATAAAAGGGTAGAGAACAAGAGAGAGAGGTCTTGGGATCTAGAGGTCATCACTAAACATCACCATTCTAGACCTTCAATGTGTAATAAATGAGGGGAAACATGTGTTGTAATACAAAGAGGTGTGATTGATTGAATCAACAAGCATGGATTAACTAATTCAGTATACATTGTCTAGATAACCTAGTGAATAGCACAATATATCAAACTAAGCCATTATTCATTCCTTTAAGCTCTCAATCAACACACTAACAAGTTAGGGAATTATACTACTTGCATTCATAAGTATGGAACATCCAACAACAAACATGGATTGTCCTCACATCTAAGAAAGTAAAGCAACTACACTACTTCTAAGCTAAAAACGTGGAAATTAAACTAATTAAACTAAGGTAGAGGCACAATCCATCAAGAATTGAGTATGAACCATCAAACAAACCATAAGAGTATTCTATTTAAGCATTATGCCTTGACAATCTCTAGATTCATAGCATCAATACACATAGACATGCATCAATATCATAAAACCAAGAGATAAACACATGAACATTTACTCTAGCATACATAAACATATGGAGAGAATAAAATGATGAATTGGAAGTATTAATCAATACAAATCATTGTAAGAACAAGATTCATATATAAATCAAGTGTCAAGACAACATTACAACACAAATCCCCTCAAAATACAAAGCATTATGGTCTAGAAGGCATACTTAGGGCTAACTCTAGCCCCAAGAAAATGTTTAGCCACTCATTGATGTAGTCATCCAACCCTCAAGGGCCATCTTTATGGTAGAAATACTCTTCTTCTTGATGGAAACCCTAGAAGAATGGAAGAACTCCCAAAATAGTGTATGTCTCTCTAAGCTCTAACCTCCTCTCTAAGATATGTGATATGAGATTCTATCAAGATATGAAGATATGTAAGTTATGAAGATCTGGTGTAGAAATGGCTCAAAATCCTTATATAGGAAGCTCAAATGTGACACCCAATGGTCAGGTCTCGTGCACTAGGGTGCCTTCAATGATTGCACCACGAGCCATCTTTTAATGAGCAGGACTCTATTTTAATTCGGACTTGAGGAGGTTCGATCGATCGAGTTCAGATGAGGTCGATCGAACTGTGGCCAGATCCATCGAATTTAGGCCAGATTGATCAATCCTTGGTGACGCCTTTTTAGAATAAGACAAATCTAAGATATTTTTGGGATACTTTGGGAAAAATACAAAAGTGGTAGGTGGGGATAAGATCAAGGAAGTTCGATCGATCTGAAGAAAGTTAGATTAATCGAAGATGGAAATTTTTTAAGGGTAAGGACAAGGGGTCTGATCCATCTTAGTGAGGTGAGATCGATCAATGTGAGATCGATCGAAAGTATTCCTGATCGATTGAAGATTGTTGATTTCCACCACTTTATTTCCACTTTACTCCATTCTTCTATTCAGCTTGAGACTGCTTCTTTTATGCTCTAATTTGGCTGAATTGACTTAATTTGGGGAAAAGCACCGAAAAAGGGTAATAACATAAAATTAGTCTAAAATAGGAAAGTAAGATAGATAAAGGTTCTAGAATACTCAAGCTTAAGGTGTTTAAATGCGCACTTTTCAGTCCACATCAGGGACCTACTTGCAATTATTTTTAGGTTACTCTGGGATTATGTTGTTAAAGAAGGGTTTTTGTGCAATTGACCAAGAGTAGTGTGTGTTAACCATGGTGTAGGATCACATAAGGAGTGGAGGATTTCTAACTCCTCCACTCACAACTTATCACATCATTTCCTCTTTATCTTCCTCTCCACAAAACCTAGCCACCATTAGTGAAGCTTGATGCTTAGTCTTTGACATTGATTTTTGAGGCCTTTCCACTCACCTTAGACCATAAAGCTTGGAATACAAAACCTTTTGCCTTACCTTCCTCTTCATAACCATTTTAAGCTTGCTTACCTTGGATTCTAAAGAGACGCTTCTCTAGTGAGGTAGGGGGTGTTCTAGTTTATTATCTAAGGGATTTACTTGTTTTTGTAGTAGAATATAAGTTATATGCATGTCTTGTATTAATTTGAGAAATTAATAATTAATTATAACTTGCATATAACTCACTTTAGACTTGATATATGGCATGGCCATGACTTGATCTTTGTTATATATTAAATTAGGATGATTTAAATGAGTTTTCAAATCTAGAGATTTAATGAATTTAAATTGATTTAAATTCTACTTAATTGTACCTTGCTTGTGTTCCATTTTAGACTTGATATATGGCATGGCCATGACTTCATCCTTGTTATATATAAATTTGGGATCATTTGAATAACTTTTGAAATCTAGAGATTTAATTAAATTCTACATTTGATATCTTGCTCGTTTTGCACTTTTGATTTGATATATGTGGTGACCATGCTATGTCCTTTAACATATATTAATTTGAGGTTATTTGGAATTGATTTGAAATCTAGAGAATTTAATTATTTTTATTTAATTAAGTTCTATTTAATTGTTCCATGGATTTAATTATGCTGTAGAAGTTGTTTCTATGTTTAAATCATGGATGTTGAACTTACTGTGTATTCACTTGGTGGTGCTTTAAGCATTGAATAACATTGTTGTTAAATTTATACTCATGAGAACATGTTTCCAATATTGAATATATTATTGTCTTGTGTACCGAATTGCACACTTTGTATTTGACATTGTATATGCCATTTTAGAATTGAAATCATAAGACATAGATTGTGTGATTTCAATCTACTTGTGCATGGAAGGTGGTTTCGTGCATCATTTAATTATGTATAAGTTGTGAACTTATTTATTGATTTAGGAGTCACTTGGGACATTGTTTATTTGACATGGCTAGAGTTTGCCTCTAGTGCGGGAGGTATGAGGTCTCCCCAGTTTATAGGCGCACTAGGGTGGTATTCCCAGCGGGTTAGTGCCCGGAATAACCGTTTAGGTCTTGGTTTTACTCTAGAATTTGATGTCCAAGTCATCCACTATTTAATTTCGCATTCAATTTCAAGTTGACAACCAATGTTTAATTGTGACTTGTGGTTTTGGTTATTGGCAATTTTGATGTTGTTAAGTACATTTATTCATTATGATTTTTAATGAATCATCGCAGTTTTAATGTTGTTAAGTACATTTAGGCATTGTGATTTTTAATGAATCAATGCAATTTTGATGTTATTAAGTACATTTATGCTATAATGTTCAAATGTAGCTTGGGAATGATCCTATAGATTCATTTGGAACATAGATGTTAGGTGGCATAGCCCACTTTAGTTGTTTTCGCATTTTAGATTTCAAGTTGATAACTTTGATAATCTATATCTTGTTGTGTTGTATCGTATACTCCTTTACTGTTTAATTGCAAAAAAATGTGGTTTGTGCTAGAAATGTTTTAAGGTAGCTTAGGATACTCCTTGGGTCGCACCTTGACATAGACGCTGGTAGAATGAACCACAATAAGTAAATCATGCAAACTTGTAAAACGTTAGGTCATTGCATGCTCATCTCTTACAAGTAGCTTTATGTTACTCACCCCAAAGTTATCGGGGATATTTTTCAGATACAGGAATCAAGGTTCGAGATTCTCATTATGCTTGGATGATTTGTCGACTTAAAGGTTTTAATTCTTGTAAAGGTTGGCTTGAAATGTTATTTGTAGCCTTAAATGTCAAAATGTGTATATTTGATTCTAAACATACACCCTTTGCAATGTGTTTGACATGTATAAGATGAGGCCGGAGGCCAATGACATGTATTTTGTATCCTATCATGAAATATTATGAAAATATTGAAAAATGACAAGCCATTGCTTCACCAGGATTGCATCAAGAGTGAGAATTCTATTTTTATTCTTTCATGGGATCTTATTAATCATGTATGAAGTGTGGCCAAGGGCCAAACGGTAATTTGAAATCATTTGTTAATTTTGGTTTTCAAATTTTCCATTTCTAGTTCATTTTAGTCATTTTTTGCCGTTGATAGGTCGGATTTTGTATTGGCCATTTTCAGGAGCCGCGGACCATTCCCACATGCTCAAAATCACTTATTACGTTTACATGCATATTTAATGAGTGCTCAAATGTGACTCATTTTAGAACATAAGTGATCGGTTGGTCAATCATACATCAACCTTCGCAATAGCACGAATCATTGTAAAATAGGGCTATTGGTCGGGTAAGTCGAACCACAGGGACTACGCTAGTCTAATACAACCTAAATGTCTAGAATCATTCTTAGAATGATGAAGGGTGTATAGAGGTTTTGTTGGATGTCACTTAAGCTAGGAAATTGAAAGTGCATAAAACAGTAAATTGCAAGAATTCAAGGGAGTGAGTACAAGTAAAGAAGGCTAGGGAAATGAATCCACCTCCATCCCTATACACATGCTAGGTTAAGATTAATTTAAGGGGAAAACAACATATATGATAGTCATGATACATAACAATACTAGGTTGCTATAATATCCTTAAGAAGTTCATTTAATTAGAAAGGCAAGAATAAACCATCAAAGGTTCACATGATCAACTACCTAAACTAAAATGTAGCTTAGAACATGCTTACTAAGCCAAGGATTATCAAGCCCTAATTTAAATGGTGAATGCACATAAAGCTAAGAATCAAGTATAGCCCATCAAAGGGAAACCCTAAGCCATGAACTATCTAGGTTCTCCAACTCCATGCCATTAAAACCATTCCATGATCTAACTTCCATTGTCACCATGGAAGTGCAAGCAATATGATTAAGAAAGGCAACCATCCAAGACAAGATGAATAACTCACAATAATCATTTAAAACATTCAACATTCATTACAACAAAAATGAGGCTCTTGACCATGGAAAGACTATCAAAAATACATTGTAATCCCCAAAAATAAACTATACTAACACATGCTTACAAGGGAGGGGTTTCATCACCTCCCTAGATGAGGTTTAGTTACCCATTGGTGAGCTAGAAGAAGGAAGAAGCATCATCCTCATCTCCATTTTCGAGCTCCTACTGTAGCACTCAAGAACACCCTTCTCCTTGCTCTCTTCTCTCTCCTTTCTCTTGCTCAAGATAAAGCTTAATGATATATGTGGCCTTTGGGTAGCCTTTTATGCTCCAACCATACCCTCTCTCCTCCAAGGAACACCTCCAACCACTTCATAAAGAGGGAAGATGGCATTGAGGAAACCAATGTGCAAGTGGGCTGAAATGAGCCATTTCCGAAGGGCATTCTGCCTGATTTTTGAGCGCACGCTTGGTGACTTCGAGCACTCTAACTTAGTGCAATGTGCAACATGCTCCTCTTGCTCAATGCTGACCTATTTTGGGAAAACTGCTATAACTTTGTGCCCCGAACTCCGAATGACGATCTGTTTGAAGCTTTGGAGAGCTGATTCAGTGATTTAAAAACTTCATGTTTTGATAAAGACCCAAATCTCAAGTCTGGTTGGTCGAAAATGGGGAGAAAGGCAGTACATCAGTGCTGCTAGGCAGTTCTGCGCACCTCTGTTGTGAAGATCATAACTCTCTGCTCCGAACTCCGAATGATGAACCACTTGAAGATTTGGAAAGCTGATTCAGAACTCTAAATCTTTCATGTTATGAGGGAAGTCCAGTTCTCGAGTTTGGAAGGTCAAAATGGCAAGCGAAGTCCAGGCTCTACTGCTGCCAGAATTCAGCATTGGCACCCTTTTGTTGCTCAAGACTCCACAAGGCCTTATTCTTGTTCCATTTTGGCCAATGAACCTGAAAATGCATAAAAACATAGAATTGGAGTTAATCTACATAAAATAATTAATAACTAGACTTTGTTAATGTAATTTAGGGCGCTTGAATATACATTATTCGGCGCTTATCACACCCCCAAACTTACATTTTGCTAGTCCCTTAGCAAAACTACAATGAAAAACATAAAGAAAAGACAACCATGGGCATGCTACTACAAAAATATCCTCCATGGTAAAATGAGATAGAAACATAGCTCAAATACAACTTGAAACAGACAAAAACTGGAGATGGGGTCATTGGGAAAACTACCTTGCATATATGAAGCATTGATACAAAAATTGGCTAAATACATTTCCACATACATGCATCAACATCAAAGTCTATATAAATAACTCAATTATCATCTCTTGAATGGAAATCAACTCTCGCTTCAGTGAAAGTGAATTGGATTCTCAACATGCGGCTTTTACTTTCTTTTCCAATTCCAAAGCACAAGTTTTCAAATCATTAAATTCCCCTTTAAATGAGGTCCCTAAGGCATGATTTTATTTACAAGACAACTTTTGTTGCTTGTTGACAATTTATTACAACTCATAAGCGAAACATAGAATGGTTGTGCAATGCTGAAGTCCCTTAAGCTTTCTAACCAACCTATGTAGCAAGTGTTAGGCCAACAACTCCCAAACCAGATGGCTTTAGGGTGCTAAGTGTAGAGACACTTCATAGGGCTTAATAGCTCAAGTTGGAAAGGCTACGAACTCCAACGAACCATGTTTATTACTAGTTTAATTTTTTTTGAATGACCGTGCAATGTTTAAGTCCCTTAAGCTTTCTAACCAACCCTTGTAGCAAGCGTTAGGCCAACAACTCCCAAACCAGATGGCTTTAGGGTGCTAAGTGTAGAGACACTCCTAGGGCTTAATAGCTCGAGCTGGAAAGGCTACGAACGTCAACTGGTCATTTTTTTTTTTTTTTTTTCATTTTTTTTTTTTTTTTTTTTTTTTTTTTTAATAAACATGCCAAAGGTATCCATCTATCAGGTTCATCAAATCAGATTAACTAGGCCAAGGTCAAGGTCAATCAAGTTGCATGCCTCACAGTTAAGTTTCCAATGTGCATCTGTGCATTGTGAAGCTTATAAGAGTGTAAATCCAGCAAGAATCTAATTGAGGCATTTATACAGACTACATTGTATTTACATGATCATTTCAACTCAAATTTTTCTTTATTTTCAAAATTTTTCAATTGCTTCTATACACAAGGTATTAAACATATGTTTCATCTCCGACAAGTGTCAAGTTATACTATCATTGCTTAGCAAAAATTATGGAACCAAAAATATGCCAAGAATGCTTGATGCACCCCCAAACTTAAACGACACAGTGTCCTCAATGTGGACATGGATGCAAGTGAGAGACAAAAATGACAACGAGTAGAAAAGGAACAACAATACCCAGGGGGAGGGAACGGCATTTTGAGACAAAAACCCCCAAACTTGAACCGGACTGCGCAATCTGGAAAGCAATATGAAGAACCAAAAGAAACAACCACAAACACATTAATAGCACAAGCATAAAGACAGAAAACGAATGTATCGAAAGTTAACAGAACATAAAGAACTTGCATTGCAAAAAGAGTTTATATGATGACAAAAAGAACTGTACAGGGATCATGTCGACCAGAGCAACCTATACATAGCAAATTCTTACAGTTTAAAAGGAAAACAAAATATACAAGAGAAATAGTTACAGATGAAACAAAAGAGAAGGTCCACACGCGCAACAAGCTACTGGCCAGAAGGTAAACGGGCGAGGATGGAATGGAGGAGAGATTGAGTCTTACGCCGTTCAGCGGAAGCCAAACGACGGTCCTCAGCGGCGACACGGTGGTCTTCAGCAGCAAGACGACGATCTTCCTCAGCACATGAAGAAGACTCACACAGAGCCTGAGTGCACGCGGACAAAGAATGCTCAAAACGATCTAGTCGCGCATGAATACCGGCAATGGAAGCCCGGATGAAAGCCTGGTCCTGGTGAGAGTCGACCGAAGGCTCTATCCTCGCAGTGGCTGCGGCGGTGGAAACTGCCTCAGAAGGAGGAGGAGGTGGAGCGTGGATGAACAGGGGGGCAGGAGGTGGAGGGGTACTAGAATGGCTCAGAACATTGATCCACCGGCGCTGGGTAAAAATTTTAATTTTGTCGCCTTTTGGTTCGTGGGGAGGAACAACGAAACCCTTGTGCCGAAGGAGTCGAGTGATGAAAAACGGCAAAGGCAATTTCCGATTTTCAACTCGCGGAGCCCGTGCATTATGAGCATCATGCCAGAACTTCATAAAGGTGGACCAAATGAGCTCGGGGATGGAGAACCATTGGCCTTGGTCCATGGCATATAAGGCTTGCAGAAAGAGGCCCCGACGCTCGGTGCTGTGCACCAAAGGGCAAACATTGTGCTTGAAGACAGTGTCAATGAACCATAGGCGTTCCGGAAGATTGGTCTTGCGGATAAAAGACCGGGGCCGAGTAGGATCGTCAATAGGGCAAATGGCAGCGGCAATCTGCGCCACAGTTAATGTATCCGGCTCCTCATATAAAGGGAGATTCTCACGATTGACAATGTCATCGGGGCACTCAATGGGGCAACCAGAAACCTGAATGATGTCGGTCATAGTGAAAGTATAGGCGGTGCCATCAATGGATGTAGTGAGAGAAATGGGTGGCTCTTCAGGGCACTGGAGATTCTGGTAGAAGAGGCGCACTACACGGGGGTAGGCAACCCTGGCAAGGGGTGCGCAAATGTGTTGCAGACGCCGGTTAGTCAATTCGGCGACAGCCCACGAAGTTGTGGGTAGAATGTCAAAGGCATCCGTGAGCAGAAATGAGAGTTCGTAGTTGAGTTGTTTGCGATCCCAAGGATCACGTGGTCGCTCACGAGTGACAGCACGGGCACCTGAAGAGGGTCGAGGAGGGCGAGAAGGACCGGCACGAGACATTTAGAGAGGTGGACTTGGTTGAGGAATTTCAGCGAACACCTGGCGTGCACCACAAAAAGGAGAAGAGGAAAGTGAGTGGGATGGAGGAGCAAACCCAAAATTTTTAACAAAGAAACAAGCTTTAGCATTGACAAAGAAACAACAAATCATCAACAAAACCAAACTCCAACATTACTAGCCCATCCTCCGTGTAAAACACCATGAATGAACAAAGGAAAAGAAAAACTAAGGAAGAGGACACAAACCTGAATGTCAGGGTATCCGAGAGCAAGAAGGAAGGCAGGAAGAGGGAGGTGAGAGGATGGGGTGGTGAGGTATGGAGGTGGGTTGGTTATGCAAGTGGATGCTGAAGGTGGTGGGTGGAGGAGTGCCGAGAGGGTGATGGGTGTTGGATGTTCATGCATGCAAGGTGTGGTGCATGCTGGTGGTTGTGCACTTGGTTGTGAGTGGGAGAGAGAGAAAAGCTAGTGTGGTGTGTGAGAGGGTCGAGCAGGTGGTTGGGGAAGGTAGAGAGAGAGAGAGATGAAAAGTGGGTGCAATGAGGGTGGGGAAGTTGGAGCCAAGAGAGGGGGATGAGAGTGAGGTGATGGTAGCTTCGGGGTTTAAAAGAGGGAGAGTGAGAGCTTGGTTCGAGCACTCGAAGGCCCACTTCGAGTGCTCGAAATGGGGGCAGAGAGATGGGTGAGGAGCTAGGGTGTGGGAAGGGGAGTTCGAGCACTCGAAGCTGGGTCTTCGAGTGCTCGAAATTTGAGCAGTGGGTGGAGGGGTGGTGAGGTTGGTTGTGATGGTTGGTTGTGATGGTTGGTAGGAGGGTGGTGAGCTGAGTGGTGAGGGATGGGAGGGGTGGCATGCATGCATGGGCCTGCATGCATGCATGGCCGAGAGGGTGGATGCAGGAAGGTGGTTAGCTGGGTGGTGAGGGGTGGAGGCCGAGAGGTGGTAGTGGTGCATGGTGTTGGAGGGTGTGTTGTTGGTGTGTTGCCGAGAGAAAGAGAATGTGGGTTTGAGAGGTGGCATGCATGCATGGACGTGCATGCATGCATGCAGGGTGGTGATGTATGGTTTGGTTTGGGAAGAGAGAGAGAGGAAGGTTGGTGTGCATGGTGTGAGATAGAGTTGAGGGTGTGCATGCATGCATGGGCATTCATGCATGCATGGGAGGAGGGTTGATAGATGGAAGGTGATTGCTGAGTGGTGGGTTTGGCATGCATGCATGTGTGGTGAGCTTGAGTTGGAGGGTGGTTTGGGGAGTTTGGTTTGAAGTGGGTTGCTGTTGTGTTGCAAGAGGTGGTGATGTTTGGTTTGTAGAGGCCGAGAAAGAGAGAAGGTTGGAAGGTTGGTTGGGTGCGTTGGGTTGAGGAGAGAGATAGGATGGTGTGGATGATGAGTTGCGAAGCTTGCATACAGGGTGTGGTTTGCATGGGATGGCTGCGAGGGCTTGGGATTGAGTGAGCTGAAAGCTGAACATGGTTGGTGGGTTTTGAATGGTGGTGAGTTGAGAGAGCTTGAAGTTGCCGAGAGAGAGAGAGATGGTGAGGGTTGATGCAGGTCATGAAGTTGTGTTGGGAGAAGTGGTCGAGCACTCTAAGCATGGAAGTAGAGTGCTCGAATTGGGACCAGTAGCCTCAGCAGCTTTGGGGTTTAAAAATCAAACAAGGTCGAGCACTCCAAATTGGAGTTTAGATTGCTCGAAATGAAGCCAGAGAGTTCGGGTTTGCTGGGAGGTGGCTGCGAGCACTCCAAAGGAACTTGAGAGGGCTCGAAAATGAGGCAGTGAGCTCATTAGGCAACATGGAGATGGAATTGGCAATGTGAGCAACATTATGCAAACTAGATGGAAAAATTTTTGCAACTGCTGCACCTGAGGCCAAGTAATACATAGATGGATTTTCAGACCTTGCATGCATTTTTCCAAACCAATGCATGGATGGAAATCAAGAACTTGGCAACTTCATGCAATGCATGGAAAATTTGGAAAATGCTTCAAACTGTGCAAAAATTTTTTTTTTTTTTACAGCATGGAAAATTTAGAAAAATTTTGAAATTGTGCAATTTTTTTTTTTTTTTTTTTTTTTTTTTTTTTTTTTTTTTTTTTTTTTTGAGGGCATGGATGAAATGGATTGAAATTTTGCATGGATGGAAAAAATTGAAATTTTTCATAGGAAATGAAATTTTTTTTCATGGAAACTTTGCATGGAAATTTTTTCTTTAATGATGCATGCATGAATTTAAATTGCATGGAAAAATTTACAAATTTTACAACATCACACAAAGCATGAATGAAATTTCTGAAGAAAATTTTTAAACGTTGCAAATTCATTCCATTCCAATGCATGGATGAAATTTTTTTTTTTTTTTTTAAACTTTGCACTGCACACAATGCATGGATGAGTTTAAGAAAATTTTCAAGCTTGTTGCAACATGATGCAAAATGGATAGAATTCTCAAAAATGAAAATTTTAAGCATAGAGAATTTTTGAAAATTTGCATGTCAGTCCTAAATTCAAGCCATGCATGGAAAATTTGAAACTTGACACATTATTCCAATCCAATGCATGGATGGATTTTTAGAAAAATTTGGAAAACTTTTCAACTTCTTTCTAATGCATGGATCAAATTGGAAATTTTTTCAAAATGTAACACCTCTCCAATGCATGGATAGAAAATTTTTGGAAAAATTGTCAAATTGCTCAACATTTCTAATGCCTGGATGAAAATTTTTCAAACTTTGCATTTCATTTCCAATGCCTGGAAAGTTTTGAGAAAATTTTCAAACCTTGCAGCTTCTCTCTAATGCATGAAAATTTTTGAGGAACCATGATTCAACAATGCATTGAAAAGGAGAGGTTGTGCACATGAGTTGCATGCCAAAGATCCTATGAAATTGCTCAAAAGCGATAGAAATTTCCGGGAATGAAAATTGCTCAAAAGCGATAGAAATTTCCGGGAATGAAAATTAGAGCTAAGAAGGTCTAAGAGGCCAGTCTAAAATTGTGAAACACAACTGAAGACCATTTTAGAAAAATCAAATTTTTGGCTTATCGAAACCATTTCCCAGAAAATTTCAAGGCACGAGCAATTTAAGAAGGTAGAGAAGCTTGGAACATCGAAAGAATTTATTCCCTTGCTTTGCTAAATTTAATGTCGATAGCTAGACGAAGTTAGAGCAGGCACTATTCCTCATAAATGGGATCCGTCAAGGGGACTTCCTCAACTTTTCGGGTTAGAATTGTGCTGTCAATGCAAGGCTTAAGCCTTTGGCCATTTACCTTGAAGAGTGATCCACTTGCAGGATCATGAAGTTCGATTGCTCCATGAGGAAAGACGGTAGTGACAATGTATGGACCATCCCATCTTGACCGGAGTTTACCGGGAAAGAGCTTCAAGCGGGAATTGAAAAGCCAGACCTTTTGTCCCAGGGCAAAAGACTTTTTGACGATGTGTTTGTCATGAAAAGCTTTAGTCTTTGCCTTGTAAATTTTTGCATTTTCATACGCGTCATTACGCAATTCCTCAAGTTCATTTAATTGCAACGCACGATTAGAGCCGGCTTGTTTGAGATCAAAATTGAACCTTTTTACGGCCCAATAAGCACGGTGCTCTAATTCTACCGGGAGATGACATGCTTTGCCAAAGACAAGTCGATATGGTGACATGCCAATGGGTGTCTTATAAGCTGTCCGGTAAGCCCAAAGTGCATCGTTTAGCCGTAATGACCAATCTTTGCGGTCCGGTCTAACCGTTTTTTCTAAAATGTGCTTAATCTCCCGGTTATAAATCTCTACTTGACCACTCGTTTGAGGGTGGTAAGGTGTAGCAACCTTATGAATGACTGAATACTTAGCAAGGACGGATTTGAGATAACGATTTCGGAAATGAGATCCACCATCACTAATGATTGCTCGGGGTGTACCAAAACGACTAAAGATGTGAGATTGAATGAAATGGATCACGACTTTATGATCATCGGTTTTGGTAGCCGCGGCTTCAACCCATTTAGACACATAATCCACCGCTACAAGGATGTACTCATAGCCATAAGAAGATGGAAATGGTCCCATGAAGTCAATCCCCCACACATCAAAAATTTCAACAATTAAAATGTTGGTGAGGGGCATCATGTCTCTTCGGGACATGGATCCAAGTTTTTGACATCGTTCACACGATTTGCAAAAATTGTATGCATCCCGGAACAAGGTAGGCCAAAAGAATCCACTTTGAAGGATTTTGTTAGCGGTCTTTTTGGCACTGAAATGGCCTCCACAAGCAAGAGTATGGCAAAAATTTAAAATGCTTGTGGCCTCGGTTTCAGGAATACATCGCCGGATGATTTGGTCCGGGCAATACTTGAATAATTCCGGATCTTCCCAAAAGAAATGCTTGACTTGGGAGAAAAACCGGTCCCTCTCTTGTTTGGACCAATGAGCTGGAATTTTGCCAACCGCAAGATAATTGACAATATCCGCAAACCACGGAAGAGTAGAATGTGAAACTTGAAGAAGTTGCTCATCCGGAAAGGAATCACGGATGGCTGCAAATTCTGAAGATTTCTCAATAAGTAAGCAAGAGAGATGATCGGCGACAACATTGTCGGTCCCTTTTTTGTCCCGGATGTCAATGTCAAACTCTTGAAGTAAGAGGATCCATCGAATTAAGCGGGGTTTTGTCTCTTTTATCGCTAACAAATGCCTAAGAGCGGCATGATCTGAAAAGACGATGACCTTGGAGCCAAGAAGATAGGAGCGAAATTTATCCAAGGCGTACACCACAGCTAGCAATTCTTTTTCAGTGGTGGTGTAGTTCAATTGGGCATCACAGAGAGTTTTGCTAGCATAATAAATGACATGCGGAAGTTTATCCACACGTTGGCCCAAAACCGCCCCTAATGCATAATCGGATGCATCACACATGATCTCAAAGGGAAGAGACCAATTAGGGGGTTTCATGATCGGGGCAGAGGAGAGGAGAATGCGAAGTTTGATGAAAGCTTCCATGCAAGCGTCATCAAAATTGAACGGAACATCCTTGGCTAAGAGATTACACAAGGGTCGTGAGATTTTGCTAAAATCTTTGATGAAGCGACAATAGAATCCGGCATGGCCAAGAAAAGAACGGATTTGACGGACGGAATTCGGAGGAGGAAGATTAGAGATTAACTCAACTTTTGCCTTGTCTACCTCGATTCCCCGCTTAGAAATGACATGTCCTAAAACAATGCCTTCTTGGACCATAAAGTGGCTTTTCTCCCAACTTAGAATGAGATTCATCTCTTTGCATCTTTGGAGCACAAGAGATAAATTTTTGAGACACGAGTCAAAGGAGGAGCCAAATACGGAAAAGTCATCCATGAAAACTTCCAAGAACCTTTCAACCATATCGGAGAATATGGACATCATGCACCTTTGGAACGTTGCCGGTGCATTGCATAGACCAAAAGGCATGCGTCGATAGGCAAAAGTACCAAAGGGACATGTGAATGTTGTTTTCTCTTGATCTTGGGGGGCGATGGCCACTTGGTTATAGCCGGAATAACCATCAAGAAAACAATAGAAGCTTTGGCCGGCTAACCTTTCTAGGATTTGATCAATAAATGGGAGTGGGAAATGATCCTTCCTAGTTGATGAGTTGAGTTTACGATAGTCAATGCACACACGCCACCCGGTGGTGGTTCGTTGTGGTACGAGCTCGCCCGCTGAATTTTCAACAACGGTGAGCCCGGATTTCTTGGGGACAACTTGTGTGGGGCTCACCCACTTGCTATCAGAGATAGGATAGATGATTCCCGCATCTAGCAATTTGATCACCTCTTTCATGACCACTTCCTTCATGTTTAGATTTAACCGGCGCTGGACCTCTCTAGTAGGCTTTGCGTCATCCTCCATATGAATGCGGTGCATACAAATGGAGGGGTCAATTCCTTTCAAATCTGCCACTGTCCAACCAATAGCTTCTTTATGCTCTTGGAGCACCGCTAAAAGGTTGGTCTCTTGGTCTTTTTGAAGGTCCGAGGCAATAATGACCGGAAGGGTTTGCTTTGGACCAAGGAACACATACTTGAGATGGGCCGGGAGCGGCTTAAGCTCAAGTTGTGGCGGATATAACAATGATGGGACCGGAGGAGTGGTGGAAAGTTGGGGAAGTGGTTCTTTTGGAATTTTCCAAGGAGGTACATCCATGATAGCATTAATATCAAGCAAGGAATTGACTTCTTGAATGGCTTGATCAACATCAAAGTTTGAGAAGTCAAAATGAGACATGCAAGTTTCAAGGGGATCTTTGCTTAGGATGAAGGGGAGAGATTCTTCGACCACTTCATCAATGACATCCACAAGAAAACAATCATCCTCATTGGAGGGATGTTGAGTTGCATGAAAGATGTGGAGTTTGACTTGCATGTTTCCAAAAGCAATGTCCATCACCCCGGTTCGGCAATTAATTGATGCATTAGCCGTAGCCAAAAATGGTCTACCAAGGATCACGGGAATGTGCTTTTTTGGGTCATGGACTGGTTCCGTATCAAGAACCACAAAATCTACCGGGAAGTAGAATTTGTCCACTTTGATGATGACGTCCTCAAGAATACCTCGTGGATGCTTGACCGATCTATCGGCAAGTTGCAAAACCACGGAAGTCGGCTTAAGATCGCCCAAACCAAGTTGTAGGTAGACCGAGTATGGAATTAAATTCACACTAGCTCCTAAGTCAAGGAGGGCCCTCTCGATTTTGCTGTCACCAATGACGCACGAGATTGTGGGGGCACCCGGATCCTTATACTTCGGGGGAGTGCTGTGCTGAATAATAGCACTAACATTTTCAGTCAACCTCACTTTTTTTGGCAAATGATTTTTAGAAGTGCGCTTTTGAGTGCACAAATCTTTGAGAAATTTTGCATAGGGAAGGATTTGCTTGATAGCATCCAACAGGGGCAAGTTAATCTTCACTTGCTTGAAGACTTCCCACATGTCTTGAATTTTACAATTCTTGTTCCCAAAGTGTGTCGACTCTTGAAGACGTTGAGGAAACGGAGCTTTTGGCTCATAAGTAGTTTCCACATTTGGGGAGACATGTGTGGGATATCCGTGAATGGTATTGGGACAAGAATTTGGATTAGAAGAGCTTGAATTTGGATTTTTCAACGGCGAAACTTCTTCACTTTTGTCTCCATCGACCATGTTGTCCACCACTCTACCACTCCGAAGGGTGGTGATAGCTTGAACTTGTTCATGAGTCGGCCCACTCGGAGGAGGGGTTTCGTCAATCACATGCATTCCTCTAGGATTTTCAAAAGGTTGAGAGGGAAGCTTGCCCTTGTCCTTTTGAAGCAATTGATTCACCGAGTTAGCTATTTGGCCCACTTGATTTTCGAGATTAGCTATGGATTGAGTATGAGAGTGAACCATTTGGAGAGTAGGCTGCAAGGATGTCAAGAGTTGCTTGTTGGCATCCATTATTTGCTTATTTAATGATTCCATCATTTGCTTGTTTGCAGCTACTATCTCGTCAGTTGGACACACAGGAGGTTGATTGGAGACATTTGGATTGTAAGGAGGACGGTAGCTTGAAGAGGCTTGGAAAGGTCTACCTTGATATTGAGAAGAGGGCTGATTTTGCCGCCCTTGGTTTTGGAATTGGGAATTCTGTGGGGCTTGTTGCCGCCATGAGAAATTCGGATGATCACGCCAACCCGGATTGTAGGTGTTGGAATATGGATTGTTCCCGGGCCGCGAGAACATGGCATTAGCTTGCTCTTGGTTGGGACTAGGAAATTGCTCCGATGTGGGGCAATCTTCCGAGAGATGGAATGGACTAGTACATGAAGCACAAACTGAACTTGCCGAATTTTGAGACAATGAAGGAGGAAGATGTGGTGCCATCAATTGATAGAATTTATGAGCGATGGCATCCACTTGAGATGATTCCTCCCTTATTGACTTTGGTTGACAAGGGTTGGTGTTGCTTGGAGTGGTTGCGGTCGGAGCCCTACGAGAATTGTGTTGAAGTGAATTTTCACTCAAATTCTCAAGTAAGGTCCAAGCCTCATCCGCATTCTTGGACATGAACATCCCACCACAAGAAGAATCAACCATGAATCTATGGGTTTCGGTCAAGCCGGCATAGAAAGCTTGCACTAATTGCCATTTTGGGATCAAATGATGAGG
Organism: Cornus florida; assembly: GCF_030987335.1. Classification (NCBI taxonomy): domain Eukaryota; kingdom Viridiplantae; phylum Streptophyta; class Magnoliopsida; order Cornales; family Cornaceae; genus Cornus; species Cornus florida. The sequence continues at coordinate 48,709,443 of NW_026775574.1, read as the reverse complement.
ACACTTCCGAAGAAGATCTTGTAACCTTTCCCAAGTCTCGTGGAGTTGTTCTCCATCAACTTGAGAAAAGCTTAGAATGGAACGCCTCATTTGGTTGGTTTTACTCACCGGATAATACTTCTTAAGAAATTCTTGTTGCAATTGAGCCCAAGAAGTAATAGAGTTGGGAGCGAGGGAGTTCAACCAATATTTTGCCCTATCCTTTAGGGAGAATGGGAAGAGATGGAGATGAAGTGCATTGTCCGGAAAACCTCTCAACCGGATGGTTGAACAGATTTCCAGGAACTCATCAAGATGCTTGTATGGATCTTCATTATCAAAGCCATGAAATGATGGAAGCATTTGAATGGTACTAGACTTGATCTCATATTGAGCTGCATCGATGTTTGGCATCACTATGCAAGATGGAGAAGCATAGGTGGTAGGGATGAAATGATCTCTAAGAGTCATTGGCTCGATATTAGGAATTTCAGCCCTTTCATTCCCCGGATTTCCTACGTTATCCCCCATTATATTGAATTCAGTTTCAAGGTCCCTTGTAAGAGTGGGTTCCCTAAGGTTCCATCTAAGAGTTCTTTCAAGAGAATTGATATCAATGGGCGAATCGATTGTGGGTAAAGAAAGTGACCTACGACCGAACATCAACAATAAAGCATATACTCAACAAAGCAATTCATCAACCATAACTCCACATACGATGTTCCCTTTCTCCTCAATTATCAAGACGGAAAATGTAAATGGCCACGACAAGGACCGATGCTTTAACACAAAATTTAAACAGGATAAGAGCCTCAACAAGGGCTTCACAACTAAACTAAAACTAAATTTAACACATGCACAATATTCACAACTCGAAACTAGAAGTCACGAGACTTACCTGGGGTCCTCTAGACTTACAATTTGCTAGCATTCCCACGGCGAGCTTCGAGTCCCTAGAATCTTACAACACTTAAAACACAAAGGTGGTCAAAACACACAAGGAATATTCACAAGACACAATATTCACAATCAAACTAAATTTAACCCTAGAAACTTCGGTTGCTAAACCGTTTGCAGTCCCCGGCAACGGCGCCAAAAATTGATCGGTTGGTCAATCATACATCAACCTTCGCAATAGCACGAATCATTGTAAAATAGGGCTATTGGTCGGGTAAGTCGAACCACAGGGACTACGCTAGTCTAATACAACCTAAATGTCTAGAATCATTCTTAGAATGATGAAGGGTGTATAGAGGTTTTGTTGGATGTCACTTAAGCTAGGAAATTGAAAGTGCATAAAACAGTAAATTGCAAGAATTCAAGGGAGTGAGTACAAGTAAAGAAGGCTAGGGAAATGAATCCACCTCCATCCCTATACACATGCTAGGTTAAGATTAATTTAAGGGGAAAACAACATATATGATAGTCATGATACATAACAATACTAGGTTGTTATAATATCCTTAAGAAGTTCATTTAATTAGAAAGGCAAGAATAAACCATCAAAGGTTCACATGATCAACTACCTAAACTAAAATGTAGCTTAGAACATGCTTACTAAGCCAAGGATTATCAAGCCCTAATTTAAATGGTGAATGCACATAAAGCTAAGAATCAAGTATAGCCCATCAAAGGGAAACCCTAAGCCATGAACTATCTAGGTTCTCCAACTCCATGCCATTAAAACCATTCCATGATCTAACTTCCATTGTCACCATGGAAGTGCAAGCAATATGATTAAGAAAGGCAACCATCCAAGACAAGATGAATAACTCACAATAATCATTTAAAACATTCAACATTCATTACAACAAAAATGAGGCTCTTGACCATGGAAAGACTATCAAAAATACATTGTAATCCCCAAAAATAAACTATACTAACACATGCTTACAAGGGAGGGGTTTCATCACCTCCCTAGATGAGGTTTAGTTACCCATTGGTGAGCTAGAAGAAGGAAGAAGCATCATCCTCATCTCCATTTTCGAGCTCCTACTGTAGCACTCAAGAACACCCTTCTCCTTGCTCTCTTCTCTCTCCTTTCTCTTGCTTAAGATAAAGCTTAATGATATATGTGGCCTTTGGGTAGCCTTTTATGCTCCAACCATACCCTCTCTCCTCCAAGGAACACCTCCAACCACTTCATAAAGAGGGAAGATGGCATTGAGGAAACCAATGTGCAAGTGGGCTGAAATGAGCCATTTCCGAAGGGCATTCTGCCTGATTTTCGAGCGCACGCTTGGTGACTTCGAGCACTCTAACTTAGTGCAATGTGCAACATGCTCCTCTTGCTCAGTGCTGACCTATTTTGGGAAAACTGCTATAACTTTGTGCCCCGAACTCCGAATGACGATCTGTTTGAAGCTTTGGAGAGCTGATTCAGTGATTTAAAAACTTCATGTTTTGATGAAGACCCAAATCTCAAGTCTGGTTGGTCGAAAATGGGGAGAAAGGCAGTACATCAGTGCTGCTAGGCAGTTCTGCGCACCTCTGTTGTGAAGATCATAACTCTCTGCTCCAAACTCCGAATGATGAACCACTTGAAGATTTGGAAAGCTGATTCAGAACTCTAAATCTTTCATGTTATGAGGGAAGTCCAGTTCTCGAGTTTGGAAGGTCAAAATGGCAAGCGAAGTCCAGGCTCTACTGCTGCCAGAATTCAGCATTGGCACCCTTTTGTTGCTCAAGACTCCACAAGGCCTTATTCTTGTTCCATTTTGGCCAATGAACCTGAAAATGCATAAAAACATAGAATTGGAGTTAATCTACATAAAATAATTAATAACTGGACTTTGTTAATGTAATTTAGGGCGCTTGAATATACATTATTCGGCGCTTATCACACCCCCAAACTTACATTTTGCTAGTCCCTTAGCAAAACTACAATGAAAAACATAAAGAAAAGACAACCATGGGCATGCTACTACAAAAATATCCTCCATGGTAAAATGAGATAGAAACATAGCTCAAATACAACTTGAAACAGACAAAAACTGGAGATGGGGTCATTGGGAAAACTACCTTGCATATATGAAGCATTGATACAAAAATTGGCTAAATACATTTCCACATACATGCATCAACATCAAAGTCTATATAAATAACTCAATTATCATCTCTTGAATGGAAATCAACTCTCGCTTCAGTGAAAGTGAATTGGATTCTCAACATGCGGCTTTTACTTTCTTTTCCAATTCCAAAGCACAAGTTTTCAAATCATTAAATTCCCCTTTAAATGAGGTCCCTAAGGCATGATTTTATTTACAAGACAACTTTTGTTGCTTGTTGACAATTTATTACAATTCATAAGCGAAACATAGAATGGTTGTGCAATGCTGACTCCACAAGGCCTTATTCTTGTTCCATTTTGGCCAATGAACCTGAAAATGCATAAAAACATAGAATTGGAGTTAATCTACATAAAATAATTAATAACTGGACTTTGTTAATGTAATTTAGGGCGCTTGAATATACATTATTCGGCGCTTATCAATAAGCTAGGGTATTTTAATCGATTCATCTATCTTACTTTCATGTCTTAGATACTTATTTGTGTTTTTGTCTATTTTAGGTTAATAAAGTTCAAATAGGCTAATAAGAGCCATTTAGCTTAATTTTGAAGCTAAGGAGCAAAGTTGGAAAGAAGCCAAGAAAAATGCACCAGGGGAACTTCGATCGATTGAAGAGGAATCCCGATCAAACAAAGAGGTCTTCAATCGATCGAAATGAGGCGGTACCAGCTCAGCCAATCGGATAAGGCCAAAGAAGATATTTTCAAGCCACGTCATCTTCCATCGATCGAAGTTAAGTGTTTGATCGATTGAACATCTTCGATCAATCGAAATACCTACTGGCAGTGAGCTGTCTAATTTTGGAGCACGCCGATTTCTACCTAACTTATGTAGTTGCGAATTTCCTCCAATCAGAGGCTGTAATTTTGACTTGGTCCTTACTCAAAGGTGTATGTAATTGATTTATTAAACAATGATTGTATAATAGAAGATAGATAGAGATATTACCAATTATGAAAATTTCCCTCTCTCTAGAACTAGGGTTTTGGAGAAGAAAGCAAGAATGAAGATGATGATGCCAATCTCCAAGCTAGCCCTTGAGGGTTCTATGTCCACTACAATGAGTGGTTAAATCCTTCTCTTGGGACTAGAGATAGCCCCTAGGCTTGCTTCTAAAACCTAGCTTTTGTGTATTTTTGGGGATTTTAGTTGTAATAGATGTTTTGACCATGAATAAATATAGATCTTGTGATTTCTACTTGATTTGTAAGGATTAATGCTTTCAATTGATCATTTGGCTCTAGTCATATGTCTATGTATCCTAGAATTTTGTTCATGTTTTTATCTCTAGATTTAATGAAGTTGATGCATGTCTATATGTGTTGATGATGTTGATCTAGTGATGGTCAAGGCATGGTGCTTAATGGAACACTTTTGTGATTTATTTGATGGTTCACACTTATTTCTTGATGGGTTGTATCATATCTCTAGTTTAGTTAGTTTAATTTCATGTCTCTAGCCTAGTTGTAGTGTAATTGCTTTAATTTCTTAGGTAGGTGAATAATCCATTCTTGTTTCTTGATGTTCTATACTTATGAATGCAAAGAGTGCATGTCTCTAGATATTTGTGTATGCATTAATTGTGGTTTAATTGAATGAATATTGGTCTCATTTGATAAGTTGTGCTATTCATTAAAATTGGCTAGACAATCTATACTTATTTGCCATCTATGCTTAGTTTCAATTGATGTCACACACACACAAGTTACAATTTTAATTTCCCCATTGATGTACAATTGCGAGTGTTTGATGAAGTGAAACTTAGTGGTGACTCTAAGCCCTAAAACCTCTCTCCTATATTTTTTTCATACTTTCTAGATTGCTCTTTTTACTTGCATTGATTTTTAATTGCATTGTAGTTTAATTAAACAATCACCAACAATCTTTGATCATTCGACCTACTAATCCGACGTTAGTTTCCATCATAAATACACCTCCTTTCCCTTGGGACGATCCCTACTCACTCTAGCTATATTTTTAGTTAGAAATGATAGTGGTATTTTTTAAATTTAAACTTCGCCACACTACACACTTTTACATGCTTTGGTCTTGACACACACCAAGTTTTGGCGTCATTGCAGTGGATTGGCACCGTCGTATTGGAAATTAATTAAAAATTAGTACTTTTTTTATCTTGTTTTTATTTTTATTTTATTTTGGTTACTTATTGTGTTTGTCCTTCGTTGGCTATGTGGGTTGAGTAAAAAGGGGTGAAGCAAAAGGAGTCTAGAGCAAAGAAGCAAAAGAAGCCAAGCAAAGCTAAGCAAGAGCATAAAAAGCTCAAAAATAAAATAAAAATTGCAAAGCAAAGCAATGCAAAGAAAAACTTGAAAAATCATTTGAAGTTGCTTAAGGACCTTTTGTGAGTTTCTCTAAACTCTATCTCTAGTTAAATCGTGAGCCCGCGTGGAGGCAAGTCTTTACTTTCATAGATAAATCGTGAGCCCGCATGGATGCAGTTTAATTTTTCTTGCATATTGTTCAAAGCATGGGAGCATGGGATCGTCATATGTGGAGGTTTGTTGATTGATTTGTTGCGAAGGAGAAGTGCTTGATTTTATTGTTTTCGTTGGTGTTTTACTTGAGTGTTGTGCGGTCTTTTCCTTACCCTTCATCTTAGGCATTCTAATTGAAAATCTAGAGGGTAATTTCGGTTATTTAGACCTGCATTTCATGGAACATCTCCCTCATAACCAAATTCCACCCGGAGTTCAAACTCTAATTCCTCCAATGTTCGGTGATCATTACAATCTCCATGAATACCATGCACCAACTTGTATCATGCTTCCTAACTTTGGGGCCGATCAATATGAAATTAAGCCTGAGAATATTCAAATGTGTCCACTTTTCTATGGCTTAAATGATGAGGAACCATATAAACATCTTAAGGAATTTTTTGAGATATACTCTACCGTGAAATACATGAATGTTCCGGAGGAAGTCCTTAGGTTACTCCTTTTCCCCTTCACTTTTAAAAATTAAGTGAAACATTGGTTCAACAACTTAGGGGCAAATTCAATAACTTCTTGGATACAAGTGCAAAATAAATTTTTTTAAAAAATTTACCCCATAAGTTTAACCAATTCAATGAGCACCGCCACTAGAAAATTTTCTCACGGGGAAGGAGAACTTTTACATGAGCCTTGGGAAAGATTGAATAACTTGCTAAGGAAATGTCCACACCATGACATTCCAAAATGGCAAGTGGTTCAATATTTCTATTAAAGCTTATCCGATACTCATAAGGACATAGTTGATACATCATGTGAAGGTTTATATTTTAAAAAACATGAAGATGATGTTTGGCACCTTTTTGAAAAAATGAGTGAAAATTCTTTGCATAAATATCACACTTCTAGGTTGGAGCATGATTCTAATGAAAAGAAGGAAAATTTGAAAATGGGTCAAATTGAAAATCCAATGGAAATTGTAGCCGAGGTCAAAATTCTTTCTCAAAAACTTGATAAATTCTTATCGAGTCAAAAATCGGTTATCAAATCATCTTCTTTTCATCACTCTCATCATTTTTGTGAGCATTGCATGACATGTTCTAGTGTTTTACATTCTACTTCCAATTGTCCCCATGGACATGTATTTGATGAACACTTTGAACAAGTCAATGCTACATTTGATCATCCTCATTCAAATGTCTATGTCCCAAGGTGGGATGAAATTCAAGTTCCTTTCAAGTTCAAAATTTTCAAAATCGATATGTTCCTCCTCATAAAAGAAATAAAAGTCCTCAAAGATTTGTTTCATCTTCTTCTCATCATCAAATAATGAACCACTTTTCACATCCTCAAGTCTATGAATCTCAAAATGGTTTTCATCATTTTCATGCACTTCCTAGTCATTCTACATTTGAAGATAAGGTTTTGGTGTCTTTGGGTAGTTTGGAAATGAACACTAATTTGTTGCATTTTCATTCTCAATCGATATCAAAGGTTGAATCTCAAATCTGGATGATAGCTAATGCATTGAATGCAAGAGAGATTGGTAAATTACCTAGTCAACCCGAAAGAAACCCAAAAGCCCAATACTTTGTGGAAGCAAACTCTACATTGGGGTGTCCTTCCCAAGAACAAGTGCAAGCCATCACTACCTTGAGAAGTGGCAAGCAAATTGACAATAGGGTTGAAAAACCAAGTGAAGATAGTGAATCAGTGTAACCCAAGGTTAGCACCCGTCCCATTTCCAATCCTACTCCTACTTCCTTGGATGAAATTGGTCCTAATTAGAATTCTCAAGCTTTTCCATCATCTCCTCAAGTTGTAAAGTCTTATGAGCCAAAAGCTCCATTTCCATATGCTTTTAGAGAGACTTCACCCTTTTAAGAGACAAGAAGGGAAAATTCATGACATGATGGAGGTGTTTAAATAAGTCAACATAAATCTCCCTCTCTTAGATGCAATTAGGCAAATTCCGCCTTATGCAAAAAAATTTAAAGATCTTTGCACACAAAAGAGAAAGAATAAGGGACAAGGCCCTAACAAAGTGTTCCTTACGGAACAAGTGAGCTCCATCATTCAACATAACACTCCACCTAAGTTTAAAGATCCCGGTGCTCTGACCATCTCAAGTGTGATTGGAAACCATGAAGTTCGTAGAGCTCTTCTTGACTTAGGAGCGAGTGTTAATTTGATTCATTACTTCATGTATGTCTAATTAGGGTTGAATGAATTGAAGCCAACATCAGTGGTGCTTCAATTATCCAACAGATCTATCAAAACACCTAAGGGTATGGTTGAGGATATACTTATCAAGGTTGACAAATTTTACTTCCCGGTTGATTTTGTGATTCTTGATACCGAACCGGTTGCTAATCCTACCAACCGCATCCTAATCATCTTAGGAAGGCCATTTCTTACCACCGCAAATACATCTATTAATTGTAGATCTGGGGTTATGGACCTTTCTTTTGGTAACATTATGGTTAAGCTTAATATTTTCAATGCAAGTCAACATCCCATAGATGTAGACAAGTGTTGTCTTATAGATGTCTTGGATGAGGTTGTTGAGGAATCCATTCCTTCCATGATAATGAAAAAATAAACCGAGGATAATCTTTCATCCCTCATTTCTGAGGATCCTCTTGTATCTTGTCTCCTTGAAATGTATGGTAATTATGGGTTTGATAATGAAGGATCAATGAATGAAGTAAATGATTTAATGGAATCTATTGCAAGTTTGGATTTTTCACCTTGGAAAGCTCCAAAAGAATATCTTCCTCCACTCTCTAGCACTCCACCAGTCCATCTTTAGTCTCTCCACCCACTCTTGAGCTTAAAACTCTTCCTTCTAATCTTAAGTATGCCTTCTTGGGCCCAAAAGAGACTCTTCCGTTTATCATTTCTTCAAGTCTTTAAAAAGACCAAGAGAATGATCTTTTAAATGTGCTTAAAGAAAATAAGGAAGCTATTGGATGGAGTGTGGTGGATCTAAAAGGAATTGACCCTTCTATTTACATGCACCGCATTCTTATGGAAGAAGATGCAAAACCCTTTAGGGATTAGCAAAGGAAATTGAATTCAAACGTAAAAGAGGTGGTTAAAAAGGAAGTTGTTAAACTTTTGGATGCCAGTATAATTTATCCAATCTCTGATAGCAAATGGGTAAGTCCAATTCAAGTAGTTCCCAAGAAATCAAGGATTACTGTGGTTGAAAATTCAAAAGGTGAGGCAATTTCTAAGCGTACTGCCAATTCATGGCGAGTATGCATTTATTACCAAAAATTAAATCCCGCCACTAGAAAAGATCACCTTTCTTTGCTATTTATTAATCAAATTCTAGAGAGATTGGCCGGGCAACAGTATTATTGCTTTCTTGATGGCTACTTGGGGTATAATCAAGTAGCCCTGGACCCTTTAGACCAAGAGAAAACCATCTTTACTTATTTTTTTGGCACATTTGCTTATAGACGGATGCCTTTTGGTTTATGCAACGATCCTGCAACATTCTAAAGGTGTATGATGTCAATTTTCTCGGACATGGTGGAAGAGTATCTAGAGATCTTTATGGATGATTTTTCTGTCTTTAGGTCTTCTTTTGATACATGCCTTAAAAATCTATCTTTGGTGCTTAAAAGATGTTATGAAACAAACCTTGTTCTTAGTCGAGAAAAGAGCCATTTCATGGTTCAAGACGGTATTGTGTTGGGTCATGTCATCTCAAAAAGGGGTATCGAGGTGGATAAAGCAAAAGTTGAGCTTATTTCTGAATTGCCTCCACCTTCCATGGTGAGAGAAGTTTGCTCATTTCTAGGCCATGCTAGCTTTTATCACCGTTTCATCAAAGACTTTAGCAAAATTGCTAGACCCTTATGCAATCTTTTCACCAAGAAGACTCATTTTGTCTTTGATCAAGCATGCCTTAATGCTTTCCATACACTTCGTGGTTCATTGTCATCTGCTCATATTATGCAACCTCCGAATTGGTCATTACCATTTGAAATCATATGTGATGCCTCTGATTATACCATGGGAGCAGTTTTAGGGCAAAGGGTATGAAAACTTCCATGCGCCGTATACTATGCAAGTAAGACATTCTCGGGCGCTTAATTGAATTACTCCACTACCGAGAAAGAATTACTTGCCGTAGTGTATGCTCGTGATAAATTCCGGTCCTATCTCTTAGGGTCAAAAGTCATTGTCTATTCTGATCATGCTGCTTTGAGGCATCTTTTGACTAAGAAGGAAACAAAGTCTCGTTTGATAAGATGGATTTTGCTTCTTCAGGAATTTAATTTTGAAATCAAAGATAAGAAAGGTACCGAAAATGTAGTTGCCGACCATATTTCAAGGTTAATGGTAGAATCTTCTCTAAGCCCACCAATTCATGATTCTTTTCCGGATAAACAACTCTTCCAAATTTCCAATGGAAAGATGCATTGGTTTGCCGACATTGTGAATTATCTCGCAATTGGCAAACTTCCCACTAATTGGTTAAGGTAAGAAAAGAACCGATTCTTTGCCAACATCCGGAAATATTATTGGGAAGATCTCATTTTGTTTCGATATTCCCCGAATCAAATTGTAAGAAGATGTATTCCGGAGAGTGAAGTTCCTAGTGTCCTTACATTTTGTCATACTTTTGCATATGGCGGGCATTTTAATGCAAAGAAAACCGCCTTAAAGGTTCTTCAATGTGGGCTATTTTGGTTTACCATTCATTAAGATGCCTACAATTTTTGCAAAGAGTGTGAGAGATGTCAAAAAATGGGATCAATATCAAGAAGAGATATGATGCCCTTGACAAATATTCTTGTTGTAGAGGTTTTTGATATTTGGGGCATTGACTTTATGGGTCCATTTCCTATGTCTTATGGCTTTCAATATATTCTACTTGCCGTTGATTATGCTTCAAAGTGGGTGAAAGCTTGTGCTACCAAAACGAATGACCATTCCGTGGTTGTTCAATTCATTAAATCCAACATCTTCGCTCGTTTTGGTATGCCAAAAGCCATGATTAGTGATGGAGGAAAGCATTTTTGTAATTAATTCTTGAGGCACTTATTTCTTAAGTAATCCGTTACTCATAAGGTGGCCACCCCATACCATCCTCAAACAAGTGGGCAAGTAAAAGTGTCAAATCAAAAGATAAAGCCAATTCTTGAGAAAACAGTAAACACAACCCGGAAAGATTGGTCGCGCAAATTGAATGATGCTTTGTGGGCTTACCGAACGGCATATAAGACTCCCATTGGCATGTCTCCTTATAGACTTGTATATGGAAAGCCTTGCCATCTCCCGGTTGAGCTAGAACACAAGGTTATATGGGTGGTTAAAAAGCTCAATTTTGATCTTGACAAAGCCAGAAAGAATCGATTGCTACAATTGAATGAATTAAAAGAGTTAAGGCATAATGCATATTGTAATGCCAAACTTTACAAAGAAAAAACTAAAGCTTTTCATGACAAACATATTATGAAGAAATCTTTGGAACCCGGTTAAAAAGCATGGTTCTTCAACTCTAGGCTAAAACTCTTTCTTGGAAAGATGCGAACCAAATGGGAAGGCCCATATGAGATCATTTATGTTGTGCCTCATGGGGCGGTTGAAATACAAAGCTTGAAAAATAAAACTACATTCAAAGTAAATGGATAAAGGTTGAAGCCCTACATTGAAGGGCAAGTGTTCCAAAGACATATGGAGCTCGCCCTCTTGGTGGATCCAGTCTATGTTAATATTTGAGATTGTTTGAACGTCGACTAGAGACGTTAAACCTAGTTCTAATAGAGTTGTCAAACTCTATTTCTCATTTTCTGTCTCATCTTTCTTTTTGCAGCATCTGAATAATGATATTTCATGGTCTCATTGAAGTTTTTCAGGCATGTTATGAGTTTTCTAAAAATCTGCATGCTTAAAGTTTTTCCCCCTGGGAGACTTCGATTGATCAAACTTAATTTCGGTCGATCAAGTTGAGGTTCAATCGATCGAAATGAATTTCGATCGATCGTTTTTGCGTCAGAAATTTTTGCTCCCAGGACTCAGTTTTCCAAAGATTCTCGATTGATTGAGCAGAGATTTCAATCGATCGAAATGAATTTCGATCGATCATTTTTGCATCGGAAATTTTTGTTCCCAAGGCATCATTCTACAGGCTTTTGTCGATCGAGCACTGTTCTAAAAAAAATAAATAGAAAAGAGTTTTTATTTTTATTTTTCATTATTTTGTTCTTGCATCATTTCTTACTTTTTGTTTTTCATTTTTTGCATTGTACATATTCTTTCATTGCATTTTACCTTCTTTATTTTTCTTTTTCATTTTGTTTATACATCTTTGCATTTTATTTCTTGCATTTTGTCTATACTTGCTTTTATAAAATTAAAAAAAAAAACAAAAAAAATTAATAATTTCACCATTATTCCCTTATGTGTAGTCATGCTACTTTCATATTTTCTATTGGGTTTAAACTCATATCTCTCTTTCATATTGTGCTATATTGCTTTAGAATGCTTGATTTGGTTATCTTTATCCCATTTAATATTTGACGTGAGTTTGCTAGTGTGGTTATTCAAGTAGGTTGTTGATTCCAAGTTTGGGGGTGCACTCTTTCCCAATGAATCAGTACCGGGCTTCATGTCTTTTCCAGCATGGTATATTCTTTCCATCTTCTCTATTGTTCTCATTGCACATTGAGGACAATGTGGTTTAAGTTGGGGGGTAAGGTAACTTTGTTACATTCTACTTAAGTTTAAGACTTAATTACATGATTGAAATTTGGGATCCATTTGAGCTATGATTTTGATCTTTTGAGGAACATAATACTTAGAATTTAAAAATTGTTTAACTTGAGAGTCTATTACTTCTTATATGCCTTGTGGATGCCATTTAGGAGTAATTTTTTTGAAAGATTGATATCTTGCTAGCATTTGTGGTCCACATCATTCTGATTTTGTGATTGTTTTGAGATTCACTCTAGGATTCTACACTAGCACAGGGGCACACTAGCATTCGTTTATGGGTTACATGCATTGTTGACTATTGAATTGGTTATAACCTAATTGGGCTAGTAGTGCATTGAAAGTTTTCATTTTGACAAAAATGGATAACAATCCTTTTTCAATGACTAACCAGGATTCTAGCCTCATCAAGCACTGAATTTCTCATGCATAAAGGTGGAGGGCCCAAACTCTAGGTTAAAAAAAAAAAAAAAAAAAAAAAAAAAAAAAAAAAAAGTAATAAAAAAGTGAGGACTTCTCCCAAAAAGTGAGAAGTGGGAAATGATTAGATGGAGGTTATTTTGACTTGTAGTCTAGTTGATTTGAGCTTGTAAGTCCTTAGGGGTGTTTAAACACCTAATGCCATAAAGCAGTCTGGTTTGGGAGTCATTGACATAACGCTCGACCTCATGGATCACTAGAAAGCTTAATAGATCAACACATTGCACCATGCTTCCATCTTTGATCCTTAGGATAGAAAAAAATAAATAAATAAATAATTAATAAAAAATAAAAAATCGAGTGAAAAGAATAAGCGCACCTAGATGAATAAAGCTTTAATAAAAAGTTCACTATTTGTTTTGATGATCAGGACTAAATTTGTGTGCTAGTTTCAGGGTAAGGATGTTTTCATTTTTTTAGTTGGTTTAGATAGCAACATATTTGATGCCGGTTGATGAGCGCTGAAAAGTGCGTATTTAAACCCCTCAAGCTTAGGTATTCTAATACCTTTATCTATCTTACTTTACTGTTTTAGATTGATTTCGTTTTATTTCTATTTTCAGGCACTTATCCTAAAAATAAGCTAACTTAGCCAAATAACAGCAGAAATGAAGCAATTCTGGAATGAATTAAAAAAAGGAGCCAAGTGGAAGCAAAATGAAGCAAAAGGTGGAATTCAACATCTTCGATCGATCTCAGATCAAAGTTCGATCGATCCAACATGATCGATCTCAGCACTTCAAGATGGATTTGAGCCATGATGACATTTTCAGAGATCTCAAAAGTTCGATCGATCCAATATCATTCTTCGATCGAGCGAACTACCTTGTCCTTATCCAAATGGTTGATCGTATCTAGTTGTACCACCCTACCAACCACTTTTGTCCTTTTCTCAAAAATATCTTCGAAATATCTCAGATTTGTTTTTATCCAAAAAGGCACCGCCATTGAGGATCGATCCAACTTCAGTTAGATAGATCTCAGCAATGTTCGATCGATCCAAGTCCAAGGTTCAATCAATCGAACTTCCTCTAGTGCGAAAAAGTTAAATTTCCAGCTCATTGAAAGCTGTCCTTATCCAATCATTGGGGAATATTTTGTGCACGACCCCAGCTCATTTTGTGTGTCACTTGACCTACCTATATATAGAATATGATACACTTTTTGAGGAGGATATACTTAGCATACTTAGGACTGATCTATCACAATAGAGGCTATTCTTAGAGAGGAAGAAAAGAGGAGAAGGCTAGAGACACAAGCTTGGGAGCTCTTCATCAACCAAGGAGTAGATTTCATCCATGGAGTTTGCCCTTAAGGGTTGAAGAAGCATTACCATGAGTGGTTAGACATCTTCTTGGGGCTAGAGTTAGCCCCAAGCATGCTTTCTACATCTTGATTTTGTGTATTATTGAGGGATTAGTGTTGTAATACATGTTTTGACACTTTTATATATATAGATCTTGTTTATTTAATGATTTATGTGGTTTAATGCTTCCAATTGATCATTTCATTCTATCCATATGTCTATGTATGCTAGAATAGATGTTCATGTGTTTGTCTCTATTTCTTATGCTATTGATGCATGTCTATGTGTATTAATGCCATAGATCTAGAGATTGTCAAAACATAGTGCTTAATGGAATGCTCTTATAATTTTCTTAATGGTTCATGCTCATTTCTTGATGGATTGTGCCTCTCCCTTAGCTTAATTAGTTTAATTTCATGTCATTAGCTTAATCGTAGTGTAGTGGTAGTATAATTGTTAAATGGGAGGACAATCCATGATTGTTGTTTGATGTTCCATACTTTTGAATGCAAGTAGCATATGTCTCTAACCTTGTGGTGTATTTGGCTTATGGGCTTGATGAAAGGATTAATGACTTGTTAGATATATTGTGCTTTTCACATGCTACTTAGACAATATATACTTAATTGTTATATATATTGTGTTTTCCACATGTTGCTTAGACAATATATACTTAATTGGTCATCCTTGCTAGTTGAATCAACCAAACACACACACACATCAATATTGCAACACACATTTTCCTCACTAGTCACTTGTTAAGGGTGTAGAAAAGTATTATTTGGTGGTGACCTCTAAACCCCAAGATCTCTCTCTCTTACTTACTCTTTATTGCATTCAATTATTTAGTTTAATTTGCTCTCTAGTTTAATCAATCAACCAACTATTTGTTTGATCACTCGACCTACTAACCCTAATAGTGATTCCACAACCAAATTCGACTCCAATCCCTTGGGACGATCCCTACTCACCCTAACTATATTTTTAGTGAAGGTAGTAGTGGCTTTTATAAATGTAAAACTTGGCCCTCGCCTTAATGCACACTCTTAAGCTTATGGTATAGCGACCGCCACCACCAAGTTTTTGGCGCCGTTGCCGAGGATTAGGCAACGTCATTTTTGTGGAATCAATTAGGAATTAGTACTCTTTTGATCGTGTCTTTACTTTATTTTTATTTTTCTTTTTGGTTACTTATTGTGTTTGTTCATCTTTGACAAGGAGCATTGAGCTAGGAAGCAAGCAAATGAGCATTCAAGGAAAGGAGCTAAGCAAGCAAGGAAAAATGCTAAAAATTTAAAAAATTGCTAAGCTAAGCTATAAATTTGGAGTTGAAGTGCTAAAGGACCTTTGTGAGATTTTCTTTACTCAATCCCTTAGTTAAATCGTCAGCCCGAGTGGAGGCTTGTTTTTAAATTCTTAGATAAATTGTGAGCCCGCATAGAAGAATTCTGATAAGCGCCGAATATTGTATATTCAAGCGCCCTAAATTGTATTAGTTAAGTCCATCGTTTGATTATTTAAGTAGATTATCTTCATTTGTGTGTATGTATATATTTTCAGGTCCATTTGCCAAAAAAGGAACAAAATCAAGGCTTTGTGGAGTTTTGGCCATCAAAAGGCACAAGGCTGAATTTCTGGCAGCAGTGGATCCTGAACTTTGCTCGCCATTTTGACCTTGAAAAATTGAGAAATGGACTTCCATCATAGCATGACATATTTAGAGCTCTGAATCAGCTTTCCAAATCTTCAAGTGGTTCGTCATTCGGAGTTCGGAGCAGAGAGTTATGATCTTCTTATCATAGGTGCTCAGAACTGCCTGGTAGCAATGAATTTCTGCCTTGCTCTTCAATTTCGACCAACCAGACTTGAGAATTGGATCTCCACCAAAACATAAATTTTTTAGAGCTCTGAATTATCTTTCTAAATCTTCAAACGGTTCATCATTCATAGTTTGGAACACAAAGTTATGGCAATTTTATCAAAGTAGGTCCGGGCGGAGCAAGGCAAGAATGGAGCATTCTGCTCCAATTTCGAGTGCTCGAGCCCTTATTTCGAGTGCTCGAAATTAGGGTAGAATTGCATCGGAAATTGGCCCATTTTCAGCCACTTGCATCTTGGGTTCCTCAATTCTAATTTCCCTCTTTAATGGTTGGTTGGAGATGTTGGTTGGTGGGGGTTTTTAGAGGCTTATCTCTAGAAGATAAGAGAGGGAGGCCACATATCTTATTAAGTTAGATTTTGCAAGATAGAGGAGAGAGAAGAGAGCAAGAAAAGAAGGGGTTCTTCAAGCTCCAAGAAGGTTGCACGAAAATGGCCATGAAGATGGAGCTTCTTCCTTCTTCTAGCTTGGCAATGGGTAACTAACTCCCTATCTAGGGAGGTGATGAAGCCCTGCTTTGTAAGCATGTCTTAGTTTTGGTTTAATCTTGGGAAATATGTATATATATGGCACTTTCATGGTTTAGAGCTTTATTTGATGTAATGAACATAAACTCTTATAAATGATCATGTTGAATATATTATCTTCTCTTAAAATGTATGTTCTCATGGTTGTATTGCTTTCATTTCCATAGTGACAATAGAAACAAGATTGTGAAAGTGTTTTTATTGACATGTATTTGAGAATCTTGTTAGTCCATAGCTTAGGGTCCCCCTTTGATGGATTTATTCTTGATTCTTAGCTCCATGTGCTATCACCATAGTTATTGAGGGGTTTGATAGTCCCTAGCTTAATGAATATATGAAGCTACAATTTCATTTAGGTAGTCAAGCATGTATAACTTTGAGGGATTATGCTTAAATCTTGATTCTATGAAATTCTTAGAGATAGTGTAGTAATTTTGTATTGCTACATATCATTGCCATATATCTAATTTGTTTCCCAAGTTAACCACATACTCTCATGTTAATAGAGTAGGTAGTGAATTCATCTCCCTAGTCTTTTCTACTTGTATTTCACCTCTTTACATTCCTTGCAATCTACTAGTTTATGCATCTTTACATTTCTAGATTAGTGACAAACAAACAAACCCTTATTACCCCTTATCATTCTAAGAATGATTCTAGACATTTAGGTTGCCTTAGACTAGCGCAGTCCCAGTGGTTCGACTTACCCGACCAATAGCCCTATTTTACAATGATTCGTGCTATTGCGAAGGTTGATGTATGATTGACCAACCGATCAATTTTTGGCGCCGTTGCCGGGGACTGCAAACGGTTTAGCGGCCAAAGTTCTAGGGTTAATTTTAGTTTGATTGTGAATATTGTGTCTTGTGAATATTTCTTGTGTGTTTTGACCATCTCAATGTTTTAAGTGTTGTAAGATTCTAGGGACTCGAAGCTCGCCGGGGGAATGCTAGCAAATTGTAAGTCTAGAGGACCCCAGGTAAGTCTCGTGACTTCTAGTTTCGAGTTGTGAATATTGTGCATGTATTGAATTTAGTTTTAGTTTAGTTGTGAAGCCCTTGTTGAGGCTCTTATCCT
Source organism: Cornus florida (assembly GCF_030987335.1). Taxonomy (NCBI): domain Eukaryota; kingdom Viridiplantae; phylum Streptophyta; class Magnoliopsida; order Cornales; family Cornaceae; genus Cornus; species Cornus florida. The sequence continues at coordinate 48,691,942 of NW_026775574.1, read as the reverse complement.
GTTTAAATTTCTTGTTCAAGCATCGGTCCTTGTCGTGGCCAATTTAATTTTTGTCTTGATAATTGAGGAGAGAGGGAATATCATATGTGGAGGTTATGGTGATGAAGTGTTGTGTTGATTGCTTTGTGTGTTGTTGAATTAATCCTAGATGGAGAATAATTATCTCCTAACTCAATTCTACACACCACATGCGTTTTGTGCTTTTGCTCTAGTAATACACATCATACAAGAGATTGTCTTCCAACGAGACAATTCTCGGATTTCTATCTAGAGCAACCAAATGCAAATTTCTCTGAACCGGGTAGTGATCCATACTTCAATGGTTATAACTCGGGTTCAGGAGATCATCAAAACTTCTTGTGGCATGACATAGGAAATTCGGCCCCACAATCTCTTGGGCAACATTTTCACTCCAATTTTCAACCCAATGATCATTATTTCCAGCCCTCTTCTTCTGCTTTTCTACGTCTCCATTGGATGAGTTAATAGCTGCCAACGAACAAATGATAGAGTCTATGCATACGCAAATGATGGAGTCCAACAAGCAAATGTTGGATGACATTGTTAGCATGCAATCCACCGCCTATTCTCATTCCCAATCTAGAGTTGATTTAGATGACCAAATAGCCCAAATTCAACAAATGGTTGATGTTCTAAATTAGGAAAAGGAAGAAGAATTTCCAATTGAACTTGTGGTCAATCCAAAAGAGAATTCTATGAATGATGAGTTTACTTCTAGTAATTTTCATCACGAGAATGTTCAAGTGGTTACTGCATGTGAAAATGAAGAAATAGTGGGTGAAGATCAAATTGTAGCCACACAAAAAATTGAAGAATTTGTGGTTCAAAATGAGGAAATTAATGATGTAGAGATTGTCTACCCTACTCCAAAACAGCCCCTACATAATCCTTTGCTTGATGCACCTCCTTTAATGGAGGATCCTCTAAAAGCTTGCTTAGCTCATTTCAATTATGAGGATTTTGATGTTGACAATTCTATTTTGGAGGTAAATTCTTTGTTTGATATTCCTCCACCTATTCTCTCTCTTCCTTGGGCAACATCAAATGTATCCCTCTCTTGGGAGCTTGCACTTCCTCTCATTCCTTCTCCTGAGTTATCTCAAGCTATTGAGCCCAAACCGCCGGATAAGTGTGAGGAAGATGTTGAAAGTCTGAAGGATAACTTGTTGAGCATTCCCGTGCTCAATATGACCCTTCATAAGTCGTTGCTTAGTGCACCTTCACCTAATCCATCTTCCCATAATCCAAATAAGCCCCATAATCCAAAGTTCTTCATTGAGGATGAAGAGTGGGTTGAGGTCTTTCCGCTACCTCTTTTCCACTTTTGTCTTCAAGCTCTTCCTCCTTCGCTTTTAAAAGAATTATCCTATTTGGGGAAGCTTGAATCTCTTGAGAGACATGGTATAGGGTAAGGAGGACTAACCTGATCTCGGTGTGTCTAGCTATCGAGATTTTTTAGGATTTGTACCTGCTCTAACTTCGTCTAGCTATCGACATTAAATTTAGCAAAGCAAGGGAATAAATTCTTTCGATGTTCCAAGCTTCTCTACCTTCTTAAATTGCTCGTGCCTTGAAATTTTCTGGGAAATGGTTTCGATAAGCCAAAAATTTAATTTTTCTGAAATGGTCTTCAGTTGTGTTTCGCAATTTTAGACTGGCCTCTTAGACCTTCTCAGCTCTAATTTTCATTCCCGGAAATTTCCATCGCTTTCGAGCAATTTCATAGGATCTTTGGCATGCAACTCATGTGCAATCTCTCATTTTTAATGCATTGTTGAAATGTTCTTAATCTCATCCATGCATTGAAGAGATGTTCCAAAGCTTGAAAATTTTCTCAAAATCATCCATGCATTGTGTGAGGTTGCAAAAGTTGGGAAATCTTCTTGAAATCATCCATGCACTCATTGAAAAAAAAAATAATTTTGCACAGTTTGAAAAATTTTCTAAATTTTCCATGCATTGCAATGAAGTTGAAAAGTTTTCAAACTTTTCCATCCATGCATTACATTGGAATGAATTTGCAAAGTTCTAGAAAAAATTTCAGAAATTTAATTCATGCATTGTGTGATGTTGCAAAGGTTTAAAAAATTTTCCTACATTCATCCATGCATTTGAAGAGACCAAATTCCATCCAAGCATTTGAGATGAAGTGCAAAGTTTAAATTTTTCCATGCATTGAATTAAAATGGAGTCGCAAATTTTAAAATTTTTTTTTCCCATGCATTTGAGATGATTGCAAAGTTTGAAAAAAAAAAAAATTGCACAGTTTGAAGCATCTTCCAAACTTTCCTTGCATTGCAGGAAGTTGCCAAGTTCTTGATTTCCATCCATGCATTGGTTTGGAATAATGCATGCAAGGTCTGAAAATCCATCTATGTATTGCTTGGAATCAGGTGCAGCAGTTGCAAAAAAAAAAAAAAAAAAAAAAAAAAAAAAAAAATGTCTTCACCATCAATTCGAATGCTACTGTCAAAATTTGGAGCAATCTAACTTCCATTTGGATTGCTCCAATTGTGAACCAAACTTCCATGAGCCTACTGCCTTCATTTAGAGCACTCTAGCTCCCATTTAGAGTGCTCCAATTGTGAACCAATCTTATCCCAAGCTCACTGCCCAATTTTGGAGCACTCTAAATCCCATTCAGATTGCTCCAAATTACCACACCAACTTGCCGAGGACACTACCTTCATTTCGAGCACTCTAGCTTCCATTTAGAGTGCTCTAAAATTTCATGTGCCATTTTGAATTTCCTCATCCAAATTTGGGCACTTCTCTGTTTGTTTCTCGAGCACTAGAACCATGTATTTCGAGTGCTCGAGCCTCCACTCCAAAAATTCAGCATGCTCGAAACTTCAAGTGCTCACTTCTGCTTGTTTTTGGAGCACTTGAAGCCACATTTCTAGTGCTCGAAATACTAACCCACTCACCAACCATGCACACCATGCACCAACAGACCACCATCAACCATCCTCAAGAACAACCACCATCGGCACCATCCAACCATGCATGCCAACCTTCCTAAACCACCTCACACAACACCAACCCCTCGGCATCTCACCAACCAAAGCTCCCACATCCAAACCAACTCCCATCTCTCGGCATATCTCTCTTCAACCTTAACCAACCTCCAACCCAACCACCATCTTGTTCGACACCACAAACCAACCTCTCCCTCACTCTCTCGGCAACTTCAAATCCCACCAACACAACCATCTCTCTCTCAAAAAAAAATAATAACCAACCTTCCTCAACATGCATGCCCCCACAAACTAACACAACCAAACCCAACCCTCTCCACCAACTCACTGCTGAGTGCTCGAGCACTCTGAAGCAACCCCACCATGCAAACCCACGATCTCCATGCATGCAGCAAGCTCCTCAAACCATGCAAACCCACACCCTGCATGCACCTCCAACCACCTCCAAACCTCTCTCTCTCTCTCGGCAACTTCAAGCTTCATCAACCTACCAATCATAAACCACCTCAACCATGCAAACCAAGCATCAACCAACCTCACAACACCCTACCCTCTCGGCATCCACTCCTATCTCCCTCCTTCAACCCACAACTCCATGCCAACCCTCCTCTCACTCCCTAACCATCAACTTCCCCAACACAAGTCCTCTCGGCTTCAACTTCCACAACCCACCTTCCCAACCCAATCAACTCCAAACCATCACCTCTTAGCAAACCCCAAACACCCACCATCCCTCTATCCTCACCACTCTCCAACACCAACGCACCACCACACCCACTCACCATCACCCCCATCAACCACCAACCAACCTCATTGTCCATCATCCCCACCATCCATCCCTCACTCACTGCCACCATTTCGAGTGCTCGAAGTGAAGCTTCGAGCACTCGAAACCACCTAATCCCTCTTTTAAACCCCCACACTCCCATTTCGAGGGCTCGCCGCTGCCATCACAACACCACCCTCAACCCCTCGGCACACACACCTCCCTCCTCTCTCTCTCCATAACATCAACCTCTCCACCCTCTCGGCATCTACACACACCAACACTCTCTCTTTCAACCCATCTTTCAACCATGCAATCCACCACCTTCATTCTCGACCACCCTCACCAAACCACCCCACCTCAAAACCATCCTCCTCTAAAACCCACTTCCCATTCCCCACCCTCTCGGCCTCCATTACCACCCAACCTTCTAACACCAACCTACACAACCCCTTACTCCCGACAACTTTCTCTCTCTACCCACCCCTCAACCACCACCCCTCTTCCTCTCAAGCTTTCCATGCTCCATTCTGAGTGCTCGCCAACCCCACCCATCATCCCTCACTTCCCTACCCCAACTCAACCTAACCCTTCCCTCGGCCCTCCTGACCTCACCACTCTAACCAAACTACAACACCCCCCATAACCCCCCACACATCCAACCCTCATGCATGTTTTCATATAAAAAAATAAAAAAAAATTAAAAAAAAAAAGTGAAAAAAAGAAGAAGAGTAAAATGGCACACTTTTGGCATTCTTTTGCTATCCATTTTAAACTTCTGCCTAATGTGTGCCAATTTGTGTTTTTGTATAGATTTCTTTCTTTCAATAACATTCATGTTTGTATTATTTTTTCTGTTTTGATTTTTCTTAAAAGCCTATGCTTTTACCTGTGTACATTAGTTGTGTTTTGACAGGTCTTCTTGTCTAAGTTTGGGGGACGCTTTTGCACACTCACATAGCTGACCATCTTCGCCTTCGTCACTCCACTTGGTATTATTGTTCTTTAACCCTCTCTGTTCTTATTTTCATTTACTTGTCTTCTCACATTGAGGACAATGTGACATTCAAGTTTGGGGGTATAGTGTACGGTATTGTATATTGTAGAATTTTTGCATTTGCTATTTTATTCAAATAGATTTGTATAAAACTGAAAATTTAAAAAATAAAAAATAAAAAATAAAAATAAAAAAAATGAAAGCAATGATTTTGGAATTTTGGAATTTGTTGGAGATTAAAGCATGTGTTGAATACTTTGTGTATAGAGGTAAATGATAGTTTTGAATTGCGAAAAATCTGAAATGAACATATGGATTCAAAAAGGTTTGTATAAATGCTTCAATTAGATTATCTTCAAGTATCATTCTCTTCCATGCTTCACAATGCACAGATGCACATTGGAAACTTAACTGTGAGGCATGCAACTTGATTGACCTTGATCTTGGCCTAGTTAATCTGATTTAATGAACCTGATAGATGGATACCTTTGGCATGTATTTTGAAAAAAATAAAAAATAAAAAAAATCTGAGAAAGAAAGAAAATAATGACCAGTTGACGTTCGTAGCCTTTCCAACTCGAGCTTTTAAGCCCTAGGAGTGTCTCTACACTTAGCACCCTAAAGCCGTCTGGTTTGGGAGTGTTGGCCTAACGCTTGCTACAAGGGTTGGTTAGAAAGCTTAAAGGACTTAAACATTGCACGGTCATTCAAAAAAAATTGTAATAAGCATGGTTCGCTGGAGTTCGTAGCCTTTTCAACTTAAGCTATTAAGCCCTTTGGAGTGTTTCTTCACTTAACACCCTAAAGCCATCTGGTTTGGGAGCTATTGGCCTAACGCTTGCTAAATAGGTTGGTTAAAAAGCTTAAAGGATTTCAGCATTGCACAACCATTCTATGTTTCACTTCTGAGTTACAATAAATTGTCAGCTTTGTTCTGTAATAAATTCATGCCTTAGGGACTTCATTTAAAAGGGAATTCAATGATTTGAAAACTTGTGCCTTGGAATTGGAAAAGAAAGTAAAAGCCGCATGTTGAGAATCCAATCCACTTTCACTGAAGCTTGAGATGATTTCTATTATAGATATGACAATTGAAGTATTTATATAGACTATGATGCTAATGCATAAAAGTTGAAACTTGAATAACCATTTTGTTCTATCAATGCTTCATATACACAAGGTAGTCTTCATAATGATTCCATCTCCAGTGTTCTCTATATTCTAAGTTTTCAAATCAGCTTTGTGCATCTTCATGCACCATGTTTGATGTTTGTGGGTATCATTTCTGTTAAACCCTCACGAGACTTCACTCATCCTCTAGGGATGCCTAAGGGTTTAAAAGGCTTGTTGCATATGCTAAATGCAACCGTTGCTTTCACGAAAGAGGAGATTTGTTCTCATTCCATTGAGTTTTTCATTTTGGTTTTGCTAAGGGACTAGCAAAATGTAAGTTTGGGGGTGTGATAAGCGCCGAATATTGTATATTCAAGCGCCCTAAATTGCATTAGTTAAGTCCATCGTTTGACTATTTAAGTAGATTATCTTCATTTGTGTGTATGTATATATTTTCAAGTCCATTTGCCAAAAAAGGAGCAAAATCAAGGCTTTGTGGAGTTTTGGCCATCAAAAGGCACAAGGCTGAATTTCTGGCAGCAGTTGATCCTGAACTTTGCTCGCCATTTTGACCTTGAAAACTTGAGAACTGGACTTCCATCATAACATGACATATTTAGAGCTCTGAATCAGCTTTCTAAATCTTTAAGTGGTTCGTCATTCGGAGTTCGGAACAGAGAGTTATGATCTTCTTATCATAGGTGCTCAGAACTGCCTGGCAGCAATGAATTTCTGCTTTGCTCTTCAATTTCGACCAACCAGACTTGAGAATTGGATCCCCACCAAAACATAAAGTTTTTAGAGCTCTGAATTAGCTTTCCAAATCTTCAAACGGTTCATCATTCAGAGTTCAGAATGCAAAGTTATGGCAATTTTACCAAAGTAGGTCCGGGCAGAGCAAGGCAAGAATGGAGCATTCTGCTCCAATTTCGAGTGCTCGAGCCCTTATTTCGAGTGCTCGAGCCCTTATTTCGAGTGCTCGAAATTAGGGTAGAATTGCATCCGGAATTGGCCCATTTTCAGCCACTTGCATCTTGGGTTCCTCAATTCTAATTTCCCTCTTTAATGGTTGGTTGGAGATGTTGGTTGGTGGGGGTTTTTAGAGGCTTATCTCCAGAAGATAAGAGAGGGAGGCCACATATCTTATTAAGTTAGATTTTGTAAGATAGAGGAGAGAGAAGAGAGCAAGAAAAGAAGGGGTTCTTCAAGCTCCAAGAAGGTTGCACGAAAATGGCCATGAAGATGGAGCTTCTTCCTTCTTCTAGCTTGGCAATGGGTAACTAACTCCCTATCTAGGGAGGTGATGAAGCCCTGCTTTGTAAGCATGTCTTAGTTTTGGTTTAATCTTGGGAAATATGTATATATATGGCACTTTCATGGTTTAGAGCTTGTATTTGATGTAATGAACATAAACTCTTATAAATGATCATGTTGAATATATTATCTTCTCTTAGAGTGTATGTTCTCATGGTTGTATTGCTTTCATTTCCATAGTGACAATGGAAACAAGATTGTGAAAGTGTTTTTATTGGCATGTATTTGAGAATCTAGTTAGTCCATAGCTTAGGGTCCCCCTTTGATGGATTTATTCTTGATTCTTAGCTCCATGTGCTATCACCATAGTTATTGAGGGGTTTGATAGTCCCTAGCTTAATGAATATGTGAAGCTACAATTTCATTTAGGTAGTCAAGCATGTATAACTTTGAGGGATTATGCTTAAATCTTGATTCTATGAAATTCTTGGAGATAGTGTAGTAATTTTGTATTGCTACATATCATTGCCATATATCTAATTTGTTTCCCAAGTTAACCACATACTCGCATGTTAATAGAGTAGGTAGTGAATTCATCTCCCTAGTCTTTTCTACTTGTATTTCACCTCTTTACATTCCTTGCAATCTACTAGTTTATGCATCTTTACATTTCTAGTTTAGTGACAAACAAACAAACCCTTATTACCCCTTATCATTCTAAGAATGATTCTAGACATTTAGGTTGCCTTAGACTAGCGCAGTCCCAGTGGTTCGACTTACCCGACCAATAGCCCTATTTTACAATGATTCGTGCTATTGTGAAGGTTGATGTATGATTGACCAACCGATCACATTCTTAATTGTTCTTTGCATCATTGTTGTTAAAGCATAGGAGTATGGGTTGAGTGTTTGTGGAGGAAATTTCATTGAATTGTTATGAAGTCGAAGTGTTTGTTCATTCATTGTGTTTGTGTGTTTTTACATTGTGCATGCATGGTCGTAGATCACTAAGACCAACTCTTGTCCCTCTTGATTTGCATCTTGAATCCATAGTTAGAAATCCTAGGGGAAGAGGAAGTTCTAGTTCTACCCAATCCATTACATCAATGGAAGGCTAAAATGAAGAGCATGTAGAGGACCTTGGTCACATAGACCAACAAGGTATCCTTCCTCCAAATGTGCATCATGAGAACATTCAAGTACCATTAGACATTCCAAGGCCATACGTTCATCCACAACAACAATAAAGCCAAGTTCCATTTAGAATGCCAAGGCCAATGTATGCTCCACAACCTCCCATCATTCAAGGAAATCAAGGTGCCCATGTTGCACTTCAAATTGCTAATCCTCTACTTGCTTTAAGAGATCATTATGTGCCTAATGAATATAATGCACCCACATGCATTCAATTGCCACCATTTAGAGAACATCAGTATGAAATTAAGCCACAAACTATTCAAATGCTTCCTAACTATCATGGACTTCCAAGTGAAGAACCTTACAAGCATTTGGATGAGTTTTTAGAAGTGTGTTCCACTATAAAATATATCGACATGCCGGAAGAGATATTAAGACTTAAAGTTTTTCCATTCACCTTAAAGGACAAGACAAAATATTGGTTTAACAATCTTAGGCCTTTTTCAATCACTTCTTAGGCAGAAATTCAACAAGAGTTCTTGAAGAAGTACTATCCAGTTTCTAAGACCAATGCAATGAGAACTTCCATTAGAGAATTCACACATGGGGATGGAGAAACGTTTCATGAGGCATGGGAACGCTTTAATAATTGCTTAGGAAGTGTCCACATCATGACATGCCCAAATGGCAATTAGTTCAATATTTCTTTGAGAGCTTAGCGGACAATTACAAAGGCATTATTGATGCTTCCATGGGTGGCTCTTACATTGATAGGCATGAGGATGACATGTGGCGTCTTTATGAGAGCATGAGTGAAAATTCTTTGCATAGAACATTATCATCCAAGAATGGTAGAAATTCACAAGGTAGGAAGAGTGTTGGCTTACATCAAGTCGACCACTCAAATGAAATAGCCGCCGAAATGAAATCTTTATCTCAAAGGTTTGATCAATTTTTGATTAACCAAAACTCGGCGAACCAAGTATCTTCCTTCTCTAACCATTCTCATCGTACATCAAATGAAACATGTATGACTTGTTCTAATGTTCTTCATTCTACTTCTCATTGTCTTCACGGACAAGTGCAAAATGAACCTAATGAATAAGTCAATGCAGCTTTTGTGAACCAAGGGAACAACCCTTATGGTACTCATTATAATCCAAGTTGGAGAAATCATCCGAATTTCTCTTGGAAAAACCAAGGAGAGGGCTCAAACCCTTCCCAAGGCGGTTTTCAAGGGAAGTACATTCCACCTCCATTTCAAAACCAAGGATCCCAATGTTATAGACCTTATTAATCACAAGGGAATCAATTTTCTAACTCTCATTTTCCCAACCAATCTTATTCCCAAGGAAATGCTAGAAAGCCTGCCTTTGAAGAAAAAGTTTTGAATGCTTTGGGCACTCTTGAGACAAACACACAATTACTTCATTCCCACTCTCAATCTATTGCGAAACTAGAAACCCAAGTAGGGCAAATACCAAGCACTCTTAATGCAAAAGAGAAGGGAAAGATGCCTATAAATGCCCCACCTAAGCAACAATGTATTGTGGAAACCCATTCCTCATTGGAAGGCCACACCATTGAGCATGTTAATACGGTGACTACCTTGCAGAGTGGTAGGATTGTGGACAATCAAGTTGAAAAGTTCAATGAAGAGAGTGAACCGGTGCAACCTCAAGTTATCACCCGTCCCATTTCATATCCCATTCCTCCTTCATTGCATATACATAATCTTGTGAATGAGAAAGCTTCAAAATGTGATTTGAAGAATGATTTTGAAAATGATTTGAAAAAAGATTTGCCAAAAAATGAATTTGAAAAGGTTATGTTGAAAAATGATTTGAAACAAAGTGATTTGAAAAATTCTTGTGTTGAAAAGTTTTCAAAAGAAAATGCTGAAAAAGTGTTTGAGCCAAAAGCTCCATTTCCGGATGCCTTAAAAGGATCCATTTCAAAAGATAAGCAAAAGGCAAAAACCAATGAAATCATGGAAATGTTTAGGCAAGTGAAAGTCAATCTTCCACTTTTTGATGCAATCAAGCAAATTCCGACTTATGCCAAATTCTTGAAAGACTTTTGTACCCAAAAGCGGAAGAACAAGAGCCAAGCACCAAGAAAAGTGGTTTTAATCGAGCAAGTAAGCTCAATTTTGCAACATTACACTTTACCAAAGTTTAAGGACCCTGGATCACCTACCACATCATGCATCATTGGTGATCATATCATTAATCGGGCACTTCTTGACTTAGGAGCAAGTGTTAACCTTCTTCCATACTCGGTTTATGTCAAATTAGGCATAAGTGAAATGAAACCGACGTCGGTAGTTTTACAACTTGCCGACCGATCCATTAAGAAGCCTAGGGGTATAATCGAGGATGTATTGATTAAAATTGATAAATTTTTCTTCCCCGTTAATTTCGTTGTCATTGACACGGAACTGGCCCCCAATCCTAAAAGCCAAATTCCCATTATCCATGGCCGTCCTTTCTTGGCAACCGCCAATGCCAACATCAATTGTAGGATGGGGATAATGAAAATCTCATTTGGCCACATGAAGGTGAAGTTGAATATCTTCAATCCCACACCCAATTCATTTGACAAATATGAAGGAAAGGTTAATGTTGTAGATAAATGTCATGATCTTCAATGTCAAGGAAGTGAGCTTTTGTGTAAGACCAAAACTTTAAAGGGATCATCTTCAACCTTGCATTCTCAAAGTGTTGTTTCAAATTCTTGCTTTAAAAGGGCATGGAAGCCCAAAGATTATGATTGCATTAACAAGGGATCAAAAGTTTCTTTTGAGCTAAATTCAACAAGTTCTTCAAAGAACCATTTGTTAGATGGAGTTCAAAGCATCTATCACCCCAACACGGAGGGGATGTATTACAAGATCTTTAATCCGGACTAAAAGAGCCCAATGTCTTGCTAGAGACGTTAAAGGCTAGCACGACATTTCGTAGGGTGTCAAAACCCTATTCCTCCCTCATTTCTATCTTTAATTTCATTTCTTGCGAAGTCTAGATACTTATTTTTGGTTCATATGCATTGCTAGGAACTGTGATTAGGATTGCATGAGCTTTCATGTTGTGATTGAGCATTTTGCATAAGTTCGATCGATCTCAAATGCGAGTTCGATCGATCGAACTTCTACCTGCATCCAACACTTAGAAAAATTTTCGACCTGTATCCACCTACATCCAAATCACCTCTTTGTCTCATCGTTCGAACTTGTTCTCAAATCGATTATAACTCTTTCGATCGATCCAACTTAAAAGTTCGATTGATCTTGAGTTCCAACACTTGCATATTTTCGATCATAACTCTTTCGATCGATCCAACTTCAAATTTTTGAACCAAAAACCTGCATATTTTTGCTCTCTGCCTGATCGATCAAACATTTTGTTCAGATCGATCTCTGTTCTTCATCTCACCATCTTTGACTTTGTTTGACTTTTTAATTTTCAAAAATTCAAAAATATTTTTATTTTATTTTATTTTCCAAAAATACCAAAATGATTTTCTTTTATTTTCTTTTATTTGCTTAATTTTTCAAAGAAGAAAAAAAAAAAAAAAAAAAAAAAAAAAAAAAAAAAAAAAGAAAAGAAAAGAGATTATACTTTATTTATTTCAAAATTTCAAAAAGATTTTATTTTCTTTTATTTTATTTTTATTCTTATTTTTCAAAAATCCAAAAATATTTTCTATTTTTCAATTTTAATCTTTAATTTTTAATTTTAGTCTTTAATTCTTCAAAAATTTCAAAAATTCCAAAAATACTTTGAAGAGAGATCATCACAGTTCGATCGATCTGAAATCTCAGTTCGATCGATCGAACTGGACGAGAAAAGTTTTTAAAAAATAGAATCTGAGGGTCTCAAGATCGATTCATTAGATCGATCCAACCCTCTTCCAAACTCGCAGTCCCTCATTCCCGTCGCCACTGTGAACCCATCTTCATCATCATCTCCGGCGAGATCCAGTGAGCTTTGACTCTCTCTCTCTTTCTCTTCTCTCTCCTCTCGGATCTGAGTTTGCATCACCCCCTTCACATCTCATCTTCTCTCCTCGATTTTGGGTAAGATCCGAACCCCATCTTTGATTTCAAGCTTGAAGTTGTTAAATACATGTTTTAAATGTTGAATCCATAATATATTGTTGATGAAATCCACCATTGATGAAGCTTGAAGCACTGTGTTTATATGCTTATATATGTGTATATATGTTGTGTATATATTTGTGTGTCTTAATTCGATTTGTGGAGTATGGGCATTGTAAAGTGAGTAGGATTGATTGTATGATGTGTTGATGGGCCCACGACACTGTTCGTGAAGGCCCCGTGCCATCCACGTCACAGATGTATGACCTTTCGACTTTCATCTTCGCACAGTTCAATCGATCGAACTTCTATCTCAGATTGATCTGGTGCGATTGATCGAACTCATTTTTTTCAGTTTTTCAGATCGATCGAAGTTTTGAGATCGATCTCATAATTTTTTGTGATCGATCTGTAACGACCCTAGCTGATGCCAAAATTTTAAAAAAAAATCGGCATAACCTCCCCTAAAAATGGGCCTTCAACAACCTGTCCCAATACACAAAACACATAAAATCATCTAGCATCCCATTCATCCGTTCATTATACCTTAACATAGTTCCTTTCATGGTGGAACATCCACACACCAATTAATCTAAATTATCATAATTACAGAAAAGATTAACAGGGCTTTTGCTCTTGTTTTAATCTTCATAGAGTTTTTGCTCTATTATACTACTTGAGAGAGCATTTAAGAACATTCATTCAAGTGCATCAAAGAGAGCTTTTGGCTCTACCTTTATACAGAGCTTTTGTTCTGGTTTTACTCACTCATAGAGCCTCTGTTTAGACATCAATCTTCATCTCATATACAAGCTTCCATAGCTGAACCAGAGTGAACTTCAGAGAGCATTTAGTGAGCCTTTGCTGAACTTTTGTTCTAGTATTTCATCAGAGCTTTTGTTCTGCATTTTCCTCATCATCTCTCATACATTTCATACTTAGAGTTTGAGCTTCACTTGATTTCATATATACTCTATTGTGAGGTTTGATTTGTTTCAGTTCTTGAGAGGATTTCTTGTATTACAAATTCTATCTACAAATCTGCTGTAAGCCTAGGAGGAAGAATTTCTCTTAGCAAAGAAATTGTAAGGGCTGGTGTGGCCTATGTAAAACTAAGAGAGGTGGTCTCTTAGCAAGGATACTGTAAAAGGTTGGTGTGACCCAAAAGGAAGCCTAGGAGAAGGGTGTTCTCCTAGCAAAAAAAAAGAGAAGTAAGGTCTTACTTCAATTGAAGGTTTGCTCTCCACCATTAAGGAAAAGCTCAAAGGAATTTGGGAAGTCTCAAGAGGGATCTTGAGCCGAGGAGTAGGAGTTTCCGAACCTCGCAAAAATCGCCGTGTTATTATTTGCAATTTCTCTTCCTTTATATTTTTTACAGTTACGCTAAATTGATTACTTTCATATCTTGTTTATTACATAATTGGTTATACTATTGATTAGAAATTGTACTTCTATAATTTACGAAAATTGGCAATTGACTCTATTCACCCCCACTCTAGAGTCAATTCTTGGGTAACAATTGGTATCAGAGCCTAAACTCTATTAAAGGACTTAACCGTCTTAGAGCACGATCATGGCCAACAATGGTAGTATGACACTCTTAGAAGGTTATCCCATTGATAAACCTCCTTGTTTTGATGGAAATGATTATATCTATTGGAAAATTAGAATGAGGGCATTTTTAAAAAGTATTGATATTGATGTGTGGAAAGTTATAGAAAATGGTGGTCATATCTCAACTAAAGTTCTTGAAGGAAATAAAATTCCTAAGTCGAAAAGGGAATGGGATAAAAATGATCATAGATTAATACAGTGTAATACTTTAGGCATATGCCATCTTTATTGTACATTAAGCAAATGTGAGTTTAATAAAATTATCTTTTGTAAAACGGCTAAAGAAATTTGGGACTTGCTTGAATTAACATATGTTGGATCAAGTTATGATAATGATTCAAATATAAATGAAGCATCTAGCATAAATGAGATGCATTTTAGTTTTACAAACATTACTAATCATTTGAATGTTATTGGTAGAACTAACTCATCCACCTATAGTGAAGAAAGTGACGAAATGCAAAAGAAGAGTATAGCTCTCCAAGTTTCTAGCAAAGAAGCAAGTAACATCAAAGAGGTGGTCAATCTTTGTCTCATAGCCAATGAAGAGGAGGTAAATTCTAATCATGAATCCTTTGTTTTAGAAACTTCCTATAATGAATTAGTTGATGAGCATAATGATTTGCATAATGCATTTAAAGAGTTACATGATGTGCTAGAAACAATGCTTGTGAAATGTGCTTCGTTTAAAAAGGAAAACCATGATCTCTCTCAAAGACATGAAAAAGTTCAAATCGAAAATGATTCTTTGAAAAAGGAAAATCATTATCTTGTACAAGAATTAGAAAAGATTCAAATTGAAAATGAGTCATTGAAAAATGAAATGAAATATGCATTTTCTAAAGAGTCGTCATCAATTGATCTTGTTTCCAAAAATGAGTCTCTAAAGAAAATCATTCATGATCAAAATGATATTTTAGCAAAGTTTACCAAAGAAAAAGAGAATTTGAATACTATACTTGGAAATCAAAGAGATATCCTTTTCAAAAATGAGATACAATATGATCCTCACACTAAAGATGCATGCTTGTTAAGAAGAAGAAATCATTTGTATGATCATTTTGTCAAGAGTGGTACCCAATCCTCTAAATGCAATTATTGTAAAAGATTAGGACATACGATTCATAATTGTCCATTTAGAAAGAAGTTGAGGTCCAAGAAAATTTGGGTTCCAAAAGGAACTTATGCTCCATTACCTAACTCATATGGAATCAAGAAAATTTAGGTACCAAAAGGAGAATATGTAACCTTTCCTTGTAAGATTACTTGATGACATCTTCTTCAATCAAGGATTAGGAAGGAAGCATCACACTTGGGAACAAACCCAAGGGCTAGGTTATTGGTTAAGCTCCACACAATCTCTCCATACTATGAATTGCTTAATTCATGGTTTGTTGAAATCATTCATATATTGTGGAAATTTTCTTTTATTATAATTCAAGTTTTCATCAATTATGCAAACTATTTTTAGTGCATGATTTTTTTTTTATTGAAAAGTTATTTTTCATGCATTACATTCACATGAATTACTTGTAAATTATGTTTGGAATGATTCATCTTAAACAAGAAGATAGATTTTGCTTGCTTAGAAGGGAAATTGGAATGTCCTCAGAAGAGGAATTTTTTAAGTAAAGCAAACCAGCAGCAGAGCCAACTCCATTCAGAAAAAGAGTCGTCTCTTTAAAGAAAAAGAGTCGTCTCTACATAAGGCAGAGCAGTCTCCACAGATGATATCAAATTGCTTGCTCTCGGGATCTCAAAATTTTTAAGAAAAAGCCTGCTCTATAAAAACAAGAGCCGACTCCCCAACCTGCATACAAAATTGGAATAGGAAGAGCCGTCTCTAGAAAAAGGTAGAGCCGGCTCCTTCAGTGTTTTTTTCTTCCAACTCTCGGGATCTCCTCTGCAGACAATTGAGCCTGCTCAACAAAAAGGAAGAGCCAGCTCAAAAAAAAAAAAAATAATCTTGAGCCGTCTCCAAAAATTTTAAGAGCCGTCTCCAAAAATTTTCGAGCAGTCTCCACAAAAATTTTAAGAGCCATCTCCACAAATTATCCGAGCCGACTGCCAAACTGCTTTAAAATCTACTCTCTCAAGATCTAAGATGTGGGTGAGCAGCAGAGCAAAGAAAATATACAATGTTTTGAGCCATCACAATGAGCTCCACTGAACTTCATAGAAAAATGTCTTGGAAAGCTTAAACGGAGAGAAAAGAGCATCAATTCAAAACCAGTGAGGTCCATTGATACATGACTGTAGATTTGAAAAAAAAAAAAAAAAAAAAAAAAAAAAAAAAAAAAAAAAAAGAGGAGAGCTTCTGGGTCTTGGGTGTGCTTCGAGTGTCTATTGACTCTGGTGACGCCCGAGCTACCTTTGAGTTCCATATCAGTCCGGTGAAACTCCGACCAAGTAAGCTTCAGTCTATCAAACCAATTCGGACTCAGCTGTAGCTCCACTAATGTGAAGATGAATGGCAAATTCAAACGATGGTGAGTTTCAGTTCCTAAAAGGCGAAGGTACAGTTCAGCTACAGTGAGGTTCCAAGACCAAACCGAAATCTGCAACAGCTGCTACCATAGCTTACATCATCCACAACCTCCGGCGAGCTTCCTTCTATTTCAGAATTGAGTATATCAGTCCGGTGAAGATGCTACAGCAATCAACTTTCCGACAATAGCTCAGATCAATAAGACCCAAAACCGAAAGCTCTAAGCTTGCATTCAAGCTCCGATGACCAAATCACAAGTTCCTAGCTATAATTTCAGTCCACTGGCGAGACACAACTATCTCCGTTAATACCGGCGAGCTTCATACTATAGCAATGGTTCAGGCAAGCTTCACAAACAGTTGCATTCCATAGTGTTTCAGTTCCGGTGATCAAACAAGCAGAATTTCAGTCCGGTGAAGTTTCCATTGATCTCGGAACGAAGAAATCATTGATTCCAGCAAGCTTCACAGTTCGTCCAATTAAATCTCAGTCCAAGCAAGTTTCAATTTTGATCGAGCTTTAATATACAGTCATATCTTTGAGCAGAAAAGAATATTGAAAGAGATGTTGTGGGTTGGTTCAATGATGCTGTGTGGAAAGTTTCTTGTCACTTAACATAATAATTGAAAACACGAAGTGACAAGTGGTAGTGCAATTGGAGCTTGAGTATATGCATCATTATTGGGGTTTCAAATTTTGAGGGCACATATGCTTGCTTACAAAGCCTCCTTCCGGGATCTCTTCAATGATGGAAAAGAGCCGGCTCTATCCAATGTTGAGCCGCCTCTAATGGAACAATAGAGCAGGCTCCTTATAAAACAAGAGCAGGCTCTAAGAATTTAGAGAGCCGGCACTATACAACATAAAAGCCGGCTCCTATGATGGTTATAAGCATCAGTCTCTCAGCATCTCAAGAAGAGCACAAGAGTAGGCTCCAACAATGTTATGTGCCGGCTCCATCTTTGTTGTTATATTACTCTCGGCATTTTCTATATTGGGCATTTTAGTTAAAACTTCCAGAGACATGAACTAAGAACTCTAGGACTACTTCATGTTGATTGGGCATCTTCATAAATAAGCTCTCTTCATCACAATTCTCTTTAAAGTTCATGTAACTCTTGCTTTTTAAATGATTTTTAGTAATTAATTTCTAGTAATTAATTTCTAAACTCATCACCTTTAATTCATCATTCCGTGAGACCCTTGATTGCAATGTAGCGTTTTTTTTTCACATGTATAAGACTTATTCTAGCAAGAATTGCTTAGTTTATGGTCTGCAAATTCAAAATTTATGCATAAACTATCATTTGTCCTTTAATTAATCTATTGATCCATTGTATATAGATCAAATCTTAGAGATATATTGCACAAATTTTGTTATCAAACCCCATTTGTTTTGAAGTTATCTTTGAATAAATTTTCAACATATGTTGTCTATGGTTCAATTGGACAGAATATTTCAAGATTCTACTGGATTTCCACTTTTAAGCTGAATTTATCCATTTCAATCTTTAAATCTTGTTACATAAAATTTTGTGTTGGGGTTTTCAAGTATAAATTTGTCCTAGCACTCAAATTGACTGAATGTGAAATTTAAACTAGATTGGTTCATTGTTTCAAAATCCTTTTAAGTACCTCTGTTAATCTTCAGTTAAAACTAATTTGAGTCTTGAAATTTTCATTGTATGATAATTGGATTTTTTTTTGGAGAATTCTTTCTGTAATTTCAGTCTAAACTCTAGAAATATCCATGGCTTCTATAGATGTAAAATGAAAATTTGCTTCAAATTTCTTCTTTTTTGTTTAAATCTTTCAAGTTTCTTATACTCTACTACCTCAAAATATGGCAAGAAACTAGATTTTCCTCCCACCTTTTTGAGATGACAAAGGGGGAGAAAGATGTGTGATTCATTATGCTTGTTATGCTTATGCGTATATTGTTTTTCACTTATTTTAGATGCATATTGTAAGGGGGAGTCTTATACACTTTAATGTCTAAAATATTTGTTGTAAAATCAAGCATGCTATGATATTCAAAATATGCATATTGATAGGAGGAGCATTCTTTCAAATGCAACTCCACTTTGACAATAAACACATCAATGGTTTGTCATCATCAAAAAGGGGGAGATTGTTGGCCTAAGGATTTTATCTAAAGGTCAATCTTATGTTTTGATGATTACAAACCATTAATGATGTTTAAGTACTAATGTTTTCATTGAGTGATATATAGTTGATCAACATTCAATCCTCAATGATGAGCTAGAAGATCCATTCCAAGCATTCCAAAGCATTCCAAACATTCAAGCAATGGATTCAAGGAAGCATCAAAGTTGCAAGAAATCAAAGAAAAACTCCGACTTCGAAGATCACACAACGCATTTCAAAGAAAGAAAGCAAGTCTTCATCAAGCCTAAACGATCATGGTCAAAGAATGAAGAAAAGGGTAGATAGGATGGTGAGAGCTTAAGATTCAATGTCAAAGTATATTTGAATATTTTTTGAAGCTCAAAATTATAGGACTATGCATATCATATATCATTCATATGCTCCTACATCATTAGCATTAGACTATGAATTTCAATACATATATATTTAACATATAAAGTCTTTACTAAGAATGAGTTAGTTCAAGCTTGCATAAGTTTTGAAAGAACTCACAACTTAAGGTAGAAATGCTAAGACCATGCACATTAATTATAACATTTATTTTGGTCTCTAAAAAGAAAAGGAAAAGGCATTAAATTAATTTTTCATCTTTAAAGCCTTTGTTGCCAAAATTTAGTAAATGACTCTAGGACACAATGCATTTGAAATTTATCATCTTCATATGTCCCTAGACTCTTAGAAACAGGCCTTGAACTTAATTGAATCATTCATCAAAGTCCTAGGTGCTAGAAAGATAGATATCTCAAAAGAAGCTATTTTTAGCCTAGAAAATTTCAGACCAGCTTGCACTAAAACTGCTATAACTATTTGTGTAGTTGGAATTTTTACACAAGGCTAGTGGCATTGGAAAGCTGACTTCGAGCCCTTGAGTTTAGACTCAAATTTCACCTAAATTGGATTTAAAATGACTGAGATATGAGCTTCACAAAATACCTGATTCTGCTCTGCGAAAATTCTGACCAGGTTGCACTTAAACAGCCATAACTTTTTCTATGGTTGGAATTTTTGAGCAAGGCTGGTGGTTTTAGATAGCTGACTTCAAAACAATAAATTTAGACTCAAATTTCACCTCATTTGGAGTTTCATGGACTGAGTTATGTCTATTTGAAGTCATGCACTTTTTTCTGTCCAATTTAGCAACAGCCTTCATGAAGCAAGAGCAGCCTTAATAAGAAATAGAGCCAGCTCTCTCAAAGACTAGAGAAGGCTCTACAAAATTAGAGATGGCTCAGGAAAGTAGAGAAGGCTCAATGAAAAACTAGAGAGGGCTCTACCAAAATTAGAGAAGGCTCAGGAAAGTAGAGAAGGCTTTACAAAACTAGAGAAGGCTCCATTTTTCTATTGAGCCGTCTCCATTTCAGAAAAAGAGCCTGCTCCACTTTTTTAATGGAGCCGCCTCCATTTGAAATTGAGCCCCCTCCACTTTTGCAAAGAGCCGGCTCCTTTGAGGGTTTTGAATTACAACGGCATTTTTTCTGCATTTAATTCCTCTAACCACTTCTAACAGCTATATTGAGTTGCGAATTTCTATATATATACAGAGGGCTTGTCTGCAAATATATACACCATTTAAGAGACATTAAATCACATTGCAATCAGAGCTTTTATTCTCAATCTTCTATTCATCTCTCTCATTTCACTCTTATTCTATCTTGAGAGATTTCAGAAAAGATTAACAGGGCTTTTGCTCTTGTTTTAATCTTCATAGAGTTTTTGCTCTATTATACTACTTGAGAGAGCATTCAAGAATATTCATTCAAGTGCATTAAAGAGAGCTTTTGGCTCTACCTTTATACAGAGCTTTTGTTCTGGTTTTACTCACTCATAGAGCCTCTGTTTAGACATCAATCTTCATCTCATATACAAGCTTCCATAGCTGAACCAGAGTGAACTTCAGAGAGCATTTAGTGAGCCTTTGCTGAACTTTTGTTCTAGTATTTCATCAGAGCTTTTGTTCTGCATTTTCCTCATCATCTCTCATACATTTCATACTTAGAGTTTGAGCTTCACTTGATTTCATATATACTCTATTGTGAGGTTTGATTTGTTTCAGTTCTTGAGAGGATTTCTTGTATTACAAATTCTATCTACAAATCTGCTGTAAGCCTAGGAGGAAGAATTTCTCTTAGCAAAGAAATTGTAAGGGCTGGTGTGGCCTATGTAAAACTAAGAGAGGTGGTCTCTTAGCAAGGATACTGTAAAGGGTTGGTGTGACCCAAAAGGAAACCTAGGAGAAGGGTGTTCTCCTAGCAAAAAAAAAGAGAAGCAAGGTCTTGCTTCAATTGAAGGTTTGCTCTCCACCAAGCTCTAAGGAATTTGGGAAGTCTCAAGAGGGATCTTGAGCCGAGGAGTAGGAGTTTCTGAACCTCGCAAAAATCGCCGTGTTATTGTTTGCAATTTCTCTTCCTTTATCTCTTTTACAGTTATGTTAAATTGATTACTTTCATATCTTGTTTATTACATAATTGGTTATACTATTGATTAGAAATTGTACTTCTATAATTTACGAAAATTGGCAATTGACTCTATTCACCCCCCCTCTAGAGTCAATTCTTGGGTAACAGACACTATTCACTTTTCATCTTTTTCCCGTTTATCACTTTGTTAGCACAACCTCACTTTTTATGTTCAGATTTGTGTCCACTTTCGCATGCACCCATGGTATATGATTTCCTAGAAATTTGTATTTTTACTTTCTTAGAAATGCATGCTTGTAGTGTACTTTCTTCCTTAGGGGTGTAGATGCACACTTCTTTGAAATTTTTCTTTCTTTTGGGGTTATTTGTGTAATTACTATAAGTAATTATTTTTGTCTTGAGGACCACTTTGCAATTAAGTTTGCAAGATATTTAGAGGAGGGACCTGCTTGTAATTATTTTTTGGTTACTTTGGGATTGTGTTGTTAAGAAGGGTTTTTATGCAATTGACCAAAAGTAGTGTGTGTTGACCATGGTGTAGGATCATATAGTGAGTGGAGGATTTCTAACTCCTCCACTCACACCTTGTCACATCATTTCCTCTTCATCTTCCTCTCCACAAAACCTAGCCACCATTAGTGAAGCTTGATGCTAATGCTTTGACATTGATTTTTGAGGCCCTTCCACTCACCTTAGATCATAAAGCTTGGAATATAAAACCTTTGCATCATTTTCGTCTTCATAACCCTAAAAGGGTTTGCCATTTTGAGCTTGCTTGTCTTGGATTCTAGAGAGACACTTCTCTAGTGAGGTAGAGGGTGTTCTAGTTTATTATTTAAGGGATTTACTTGCTTTTGTAATGGAATATAAGTTGTATACATGTCTTGTATTAATTTGATAAATTAATAATTAATTATAGTTTGCATATAACTCACTTTAAACTTGATATATGGCATGGCTATGACTTGATCTTTGTTATATATTAAATTGGGATGATTCAAAAGAGTTTTCAAATCTAGAGATTTAATGAATTTAAATGAATTTAAATTCTACTTAATTGTACCTTACTTGTGTTCCATTTTAGACTTGATATATGGCATGACCATGACTTCATCCTTATTATATATTAATTTGGGATCATTTGAATAATTTTTTAAATCAAGAGATTTAATTAAATTAAATTAATTAAATTCTACATGATGATATCTTGCTCATTTTGCACTTTTAATTTGATATATGTGATGACCATGTTATATCCTTTAACATATATTAATTTGAGGTTATTTAGATTTGATTTGAAATATAGAGAATTTAATTATTTTTATTTAATTAAATTATATTTAATTGTTCCATTGATGTAATTATGTTGTAGACGTTGTTTCTATGTTTAAATCATGGATGTTGGACTTGCTGTGTATTCACTTGGTGATGCTTTAAGTATTGAATAACATTGTTGTTAAATTTATTGTAAAGACCCGGTCTTTTTCCTCCTTTTCCTTTTTTGACGATTTTCTTTTTTCGTCTTTTTCCTATTTTGTCTTTTCCCTTTTTCGTCTTTTTCCCGTTTATCATTTTTCCTTGCATAACCTCACTTTTTGTGCTCGGATTTGATTCCGGTTTTGCATGCATTCATGATATTTGATTTCCACGACATTTGTATTTTTACTTTTGTAGAAAAGCATGTAAGTTGCTTACTTTTCCATAAAGGGTATGGATGCATACTTTATTGTAATTATTTCTTATTTTTGGGATTTTTGTGTAATTACATAAAGTAATTATTTATCGTCTTGGGAACCATTTTGTAATTTATTTTGGAAGATATTTCGAAAAATGATCTTTTTGCAATTTTTGAAAAATGTGACAAATGTCACATTCTCATGGTGCCACTTGTTGGCATTGGGGTGGAGTGACTTGGGAGCATAATCTATTGACATTTGAAGGGTGAAAATTCACCCACATGTTAGCCTAGGATAGGTGCACTTGTTGGCTTAAACGGTTGACAAGTGTAGGCTTAAGATTAAGCCTAGAAAGGAGCCATTGATTTGTGACAAGTGTAGGATCATAATTTAGTCTTGCATTGTGTGTATGTGAGAGGTAGTGTAAGAACACATAGTGAGTGGAGGATCTAGTATTCCTCCACTCACCATTTTCACTTTATCCTTTTCATTTTCACTTGTTTGCTAAGAACCCTAACCTAGCCACCATTGGAGAAAAGTTTGGTCAATAGCTTTGACTCCATTTTTGGCTTCCTTCCATTCACCCTAAACTTAAAATCTTGGAACACAAAAGTTTCCTCTTGCTCTCCTCTTCATTAATCCTAAACTTGTTTTTCATTTTGAGTTTGGTAGCTTGGATTATAGAGATTCAATTCTCTATTGAGGTAGGGGTGGTAGTATGCTTATTTTTTAAGTGTTTTATAATTCTTGAGGTTTAATATATATTGTATACATGCTTTTAGTATGATAGATTGGCATATTATAGGAAACCCTCACTTCTCAACTTAGGGTTTATTGATTTAAGCATGTATGATATATATAAACCATGTGTAAAAGGATTATATAATTTAGTAGTATGCTAAATTCTAGTATTTTCACATGTGTAGTGATATAGAACTCTTGTAGAATTATTAATATTATATACAATTCTATTGACTTGAATTGCTATATTTATGGTAGTGATAATTCTATGATCTTGCTGATGACAATTATGATTATTTTAGAAGCTTAATACTATAATGTTGTAATCTAGTATATATAGTTTATTGTTGAGGCATGATTTAAATTGATAAGTTGGTAGTATTGTGTAGTACAAAATATCATGATGAGGACTTGTCATTTGGTATGTCATTTTAGACTTGGAACCCTAAGACATGGTTTGTGTGGTTTTAAAATACTTGTGCATGGAAGGTGGTTTATATGCCTTAATTATAGTGTTTGAGTTTTGAACTTGATTGTGATTTTGGATTATCTTGGGACATTGTTACAAGTGATATGGCTAGAGTTTGGCTCTAGTGCGGGAGGTATGAGTTCTCCCCAATTGAGATAGTGCGCACTAGGGTAGTCTTCCCAATGGGTTAATGCCCAGAATAACCATTTTGATCTTGGTTTAGTCCAAGACGTGATGTCCAAGTATTCCACTAATTGATTTCGCATTAAATTCCAAGTTGACAACCAATGCTTAATTATAACTTGTGATTTTTGTTATTAGCAAATTGATGTTGTCAAGTATATTGATATTGATATGTGTTGCTAAGAGATATTTAAGTTAGCTTAAGATGATCCCTTAGAATACCTTGAACATAGACGTTAAGTGGAATGCTCCCTTGTATTCGTCTATATTGATCTTACAATGATATTAAAACTTTAGGGTATACGCATATACTTCTTCCTACGAGTAACTTGATTACTTACCCTAGTGGTATTGGTTGTTTTTTAGGTAAGGAGACTATGTTCTTGGATGCTCATCATCTTTAGAGGCTAATGAGCAATTTGGAACATTTTTGTGTATTGACATGCAAGCGTTTAGCATGCTTTACTTTTGATGTTATAATTTGCATACCATAGATGTATGGTATTTTTGAAACTAATGTAGCTACTTTGATATGTAATGATACTTAAGTCTTTAATTTTGACATTATAAGCACGTAAGTAAAAAGGCCAAGGGCCAAGCATGTTTACTTTAGCACTTGTGTTCATTTGGTACTAACTTTTGCTATAAAAATGTACTTTAACCAACTTTGGTGGTTTGACATATGAATTTCTTATACTTAGCATGTATGAGGCCATGAACCATTGTTTTACATTCAATATTGCATATAAAGTTTGTTGACATGTTCACATACTCAAATCACATTGAAAATCACATTTAAACTTTCATTTTTGAATCCAATCATCATGAGATTCAAAGCTTGGGTAACACCTTTGGTATATAGCAGGTCATATAGCAGTATTTTGAGGTGTTTCGGTCTACCGAAACTCTATTTTGGTTGACCGATGGCCTTTGGTAGCATCATTGCACAGTAAAGTGTACATTCCAGTAGCCATTTTTAGCTTTCAAGGCCATTTCGGTCGACCGATGGCCTATTTCGGTCGACCGATCGTTCAATTCATTCTACCAAACCAAACTCACTTTAAAAATCAAGATTCCAGTAAGTCTCTGTGAGTTTTGGTCGACTGAAACTCTATTTCGGTCGACCGAAATTGCTTGAACTCGCACACAGCTTCCAGTTAGGTTTCAACACTGATAGTCCAACTTCAAAAGGCCATAACTTCTTCGTTTCTAATCCAAATGGGGTGATTCTTGAGCCTAAACTCAAGGATTTTGAGTCATCTTTCCAATGGTACCAATTCTATCTTCAGATTCAAAACACAATGAGAGATATTCATGTTTTAGTGAGGTAGGGTCAGATTTCGCTTAAACCGGGAAAGGGCATTTTGTGGGATTCTTGTCCAAAGTTCTTAGAACCTCTTGGAATGTTATGAAATAATTAAATTAGGTTATTTTCACCTTGTTTGACTTATTTAGAGTCAATTTTCTCTTCTCAATTGTGAATTGACCATTTTGCCCTTCATTAACGGATTTTGCCCGTTTTAACTCTAGTTTCCTCTTTCGCTCTCCTTAAGTTCCGTGACATCATGAAATGTCACATTAGTATCTTAGAGATGATTTATATCTCAAAGGACTATGGTTTCATCTTTTGCTTCCGCATTTTGGATCCATTATCGGGTCAATTTTCGGGTCATCATTGACGCACCAGGTTGAAAAACTTGGGCCGTCACATTTATACTCATGAGAGCATGCTTTCAATATTGAATATATTACTTTCTTGTGTAACGAATTGCACACTTCGTATTTGACATTGTATATGCCATTTTAGAATTGAAACCCTAAGATATGGATTGTGTGGTTTCAACCTACTTGTGCATAGAAGGTGGTTTCATGCATCATTTAATGATGTATAAGTTGTGAAATTATTTATTGATTTTGGAGTCACTTGGGACATTGTTTATTTGAAATGGCTAAAGTTTGGCTCTAGTACGGGAGGTATGAGGTCTCCCCAATTTATAATGCGCACTAGGGTAGTATTCCTAACGGGTTAGTGCCCGGAATAACCATTTAGGTCTTGGTTTTACTCCAGGATTTGATGTCCAAGTCATCCACTATTTGATTTCGCATTTAATTCCAAGTTGACAACCAATGTTTAATTGTGACTTATGGTTTTGGTTATTGGCGATTTTGATTTTATTAAGTACATTTATGCATTATGATTTTTAATGAATCATCACAGTTTTAATGTTGTTAAGTACATTTAGACATTGTAATTTTTAATGAATCATTGCAATTTTGATGTTGTTAAGTACATTTATGTTATAATGTTCAAATGCAGCTTAGGAATTATCATATAGATTCATTTGGAACATAGACGTTATGTGGCATGACCCAATTTAGTTGTTTTCGCATTTTAGATTTTAAGTTGATAACTTTGATAATCTATATCTTGTTGCGTTGTATCGTATGCTCCTTTACTGTTTAATTGCATAAAAATGTGGTTTATGCTAGAAATATTTTAAGGTAACTTAGGATGCTCCTTGGGTCACACCTTGACATAGACGCTAGGTGAAATGAACCACAATGAGTAAATCATGTAAACTTATAAAACGTTAGGTTCTTGCATGCTCATCTCCTACGAGTAGCTTTATGTTACTCACCCAATGTTACCGGGGACATTTTTCAGGTACAGGAATCAAGGTTCGAGATTCTCATTATGCTTGGATGATTTGTTAACTTGAAGATTTTAATTCTTGTAAAGGTTGGCTTGAAATGTCATTTGTAGCCTTATATGTTAAAATGTGTATATTTGATTCTAAACATGTAATGTGTACGTAAATGCACCATTTGCAATGTATTTGACATGTACGAGATGAGGCCGGAGGCTAATGACATGAATTTTGTATCCTATGTAACTTTTAACTTTATGAAATATTATGAAAATATTGAAAAATGACAAGTCACTACTTCACCAGGGTTGCATCGGGAGTGGGAATTATATTTTCATTCTTTCATGGGGTCTTATTAATTATATATGAAGTGTGGCCAAGGGCCAAATGGTAATTTGAAATCATTTGTTAATTTTGGTTTTCAAATTTTCCATTTCTAGTTCATTTTAGTCATTTTTTGCCGTTGATAGGTCGTATTTTGTATCAGCCCTTTTCAGGAGCAGCAGACCATTCCTGTGTGCTCAAAATCACTTATTACGTTTGCGTGCATATTCGTTTCATCCATGAAATGCATTTAGGGTCAAATGCATACTTGTTGCAAAGTTGCATTTTCACCATTTTTGGGCCTAATCAGATCTAGGGGCATTCTAGACATTTCAAAGCAAGTTTTTTTGTTTCCATCCGCATAGTCAGGTAGAAAACATGATTTTTGGGAGGAGGGGGGGTTTGTTCTTTGTGTGTTTTTCAAAAAGGTCCAGAACGTCCTCAAAATCACATTTCAAATTCAAAAAGCTGTTTGCTTGTCTGTGTAATGACCCGGTCATTTTCTTTCCTTTCCTTTTCTCAGATTTTCACGGATATTTTGTTTCCAATGATCTTTTCCTTTCTGAGTTCGATTTCTCGCCACTTAATGTCATCTTAAGTGCTCGGGGATAGTTTCCGAGACTCTTTTCCTTAGATTAACGACTTACTTTGAGGACCGAGTCATTTTTACGTTTTCACTTTTGTAACACTATTCACTTTTCGTCTTTTTCTCGGTTGTCACTTTGTTGGAATAACCTCATTTTTCGTGTTTGGATTTGATTCCAGTTTTGCATACATTTACGATATTTAAATTCCATGCTATGTGTATTTTTACTTTTGTAAAAAAGCATGCTAGTTGTGGTCTTTCTTCCTTAGGGGTGTGGATGCACACTTCTTTGTAATTTCTCTTTCTTTTGGGGTCATTTGTGTAATTACTATAAAGTAATTATTTTTCATCTTAGGGACCATTTTGCAATTTAATTTGGAAGATATTTTCAAAAATGACCTTTTTACAATTTTCGAAAAGTGTGACAAGTGTTACACTCTCATTGGTCCACTTGTTGACATTTGTGTGGAAACACTTTGATGTCTTGGATGATGACATGTGGAGGGTTGAGATTCAACCACTTGTTGGCTTAGGATTGGTGCACTTGTTGGCTTGGATGGTTGACAAGTGTAGGCTTGAGATTAAGCCTAGGATGGAGCCTTGGATGAGTGACAAGTGTATGCTCCAAATTAAGTCTTGCAATTAATTTTTGGGCCACTTTGGAATTATGTTGTTAAGAGGGGTTTTTGTGCAATTGACCAAAACTTGTGTGTGTTGACCTTGGTGTAAGACCACATAGTGAGTGGAGGATTTCTATTTCCTCCACTCACATTCGTTCACACTTAATTTCTATCTCTTCCCTCTCTTATAAAGAAAACTCTAGCCTCCATGGATAGAGCTTGAAACCTTAGGCCTTGACCTTGATTTTTGATGGCCTTCTACTCACCTTAGACCTTGAAACTTGGAACACTTTTTGTTCCCCTCATCCTCCTCTACATAACCCTAGAAGGGTTTGCCATTTTGTGTTGATTTGCCTTGGATTCTAGAAAGAATCTTCTCTAGTGAGGTAGGGATGTTATAGGGTTATATTTTTGTTTCTTACATGTTATTGATGCTTTTATAAGTTGTATGCATGTCTTTTGTTAAATTGAGAAATTAGTGATTTATCATATTTTGCATATAACTCATTTTAGACTTGGTAAATGACATAGCCATGAGTTAATCTTTGATATATATTAATTTGGGATGATTTAGATGAATTTTCAAATCTAGAGATTAAATGGATTTAATTTGATTTAAATTTTAGTAAATTGTATTTTACTTGTATTCCATTTTAGACTTGAGATATGGTATGACCATGATTTGGTGCTTGATATATATTAATGAGGGATCATTTGAATAACTTTTAAAATCTAGAGATTTGATTAATTTAAATTAATTAAATTCTATATGATGCTATCTTGCTCATTTGACACTTTTGATTTGATATATTTAATGAGCATACTATGTTGTTTAACATATATTAATTTGAGGTTATTCGAATTTGAATTGAAATCTAGAGAATTTAATTATCTTGTTTAATTAAATTCTATCTAATGGCTCCATGGACTATTGGTATTTTAGAAGTAGTTTCTATATTCAAATCATAGACTTGAACTTGTTATGTATTCACTTTGTTGTGTTTTGAGCATTGGATAACTTTGTTGTTATATTTATATTCATGAGAATATGTTTTCTTTATGGAATATATTGATGCCATGTGTAATGAATTGCACACTTTGTAATTGACATTATATATGCCATTTTAGAATTGAAATTCTAAGGCATGGATTGTGTGGTTTCAACCTACTTGTGCATGGAAGGTGGTTTTCGTGCATTATATAAATTACGTATAAGTTGTGAACTTATTTGATTATTTTGAAGTCTTGGGACATTGTTACAAGTGACATGGCTAGAGTTTGGCTCTAGTGCGGGAGGTATGAGTTCTCCCCAATTGAGATAGTGTGCATTAAGGTGGTCTTCCCAGCGGGTTAATGCCCGGAATAACCATTTAGTTCTCGGCGGAAATTCGAGACGTGATGTCCAAGTCTTCCACTATTTGATTTCGCATTCAATTCCAAGTTGACAATCATATTTAATTGTGACTTGTGGTTTTGGCTATTGGCGATTGATGTTGTTAAGTACATCCATACTAAATTGTTATATTTAGTTGTTTTTACACTTTTAAATTTCAAATTGATAACTTAGAGAATCTATGTCTTGATGTGTGGTATTTGAAATTCTAATTGTACTAAATTGTTATATTTAGTTGTTATTACATTTTAGATTTCAAGATGGTAACCTTGAGAATCTATATCATGATACTTGTGTAGCATGCTTCTATGTTGGTTAATTGTGTAGATATTGTGATTTGTGTTTTGTTGTTTAAATGTGACTTTGGAATGATCCTATAGATTCATTTGGAACATAGACTTTAGGTGGCATGATCCACTATAATTGTTTTAGCATTTTAGATTTCAAGTTAGTGACCTTGAGAATTTACATCTTGTTGCTTTGTATAGCATGCTCCCATGTTATTTGAATTGCACGAATGATGTGATTTGTGCTAGAAATGATCTTAGGTAGCTCCCTAAGTCACACTTTGACATAGACGTTAGGTGGCATGAGCCCCTCTAACATGTTTCACCTTAAGGGATAAAATTGTAAAAAGTTAGGTCGATGCATGCTCATCTCCTACGAGTAGCTTTATGTTACTCACCCACGTTGTGGAGATATTTTTCAGGTGCATGAATTAAAGTTGAGACTCTCATTATGCTTGGATGGTTGTGGACTTGGAGGTTTCCATCTTTGTGAAGGTTGGCTTGGAATGCCATTTGTAACCTTATTTGTCAAAATGTATATATTTAATTCCATATATTTAGTGTATACATGAGTGCACTCCTTACAATGTATTCAACATGTATAAGATGAGCTTGGAGGCCAATGTCATGTATTTTGTATCCTATGAGACTTATAATTTCATGAAATATTATGAAAATATTGAAAAATGCCAAGTAATAGTTTCACCATGTTTGCATCGGGTGTGAGAATTCCATTTTTTATTCTTTCATAGGGTCTCATTAATCATGTACGAAGTGTGGCCAAGGGTCAAACGGTCATTTCAAGTCATTTGTTGATTTTGGTTTTCAAAGTTTCCATTTTAAGTTCATTTTCGTCTTTTTGGCCGTCGGGGGGTCGGATTTTGACTCGGCCATTTCCGGGAGCCGCGGACCATTCCCGCGAGCTCAAAATCACTATTTACGTTTGCGTGAATGATCGTTTTCATGAAAACCCCTTTCGTTTGTGTTTTGAGCCTCCTATGGACTCATTTCACCTTTTTGTTGAAAAATTCAGCTTAAGGGTATTTTGGGAATTTCCTTTGGAAAATAAATTTCGTTCTTGATTCCGTCCCATAGAAAATGTGATTTTAGGGGGAGTTTCTTCACGACATTTTTCTGAAAAATGTCATCTTGACCTCGAAAACCGTGTCGCAAACTCATTTTTCTGCTAAAACACTGTTTCTGCTGCATTTTGGGTGTTCTGTTCAAGTTGAACCGATTCAAGAATAGTTGAACCGATTCAAGGTATCATTTTGGTTCAGCTTGGGCGTACTGCCAATGTTGAACCGGTTCAAGAATGTTGAACCAGTTCAAGTCTTCCAGAGTTTTCAATTTCGAACTTCCGACTTCAAACTGATGTAACTTCTTCGTTTTAACTCCGAATTGGTCCGTTCTTGAGTCTAAACTGACCGCGTCGAAATAAGATTTCCAATGGTATGAATTTCAGTTTCAGATTTTTTTTCCTAGCTCATGATATCCTCGTTTTAGTGAGAGGGTGTCGGATTTGGTTCGAACCGGAATAGGATTCTTCTGGGATTTCATTTCCTTTAGCCTTGAGACTTCATGTGTAGTTACCAAGGGATGTTTTTGGATGTTTTTTATCTCATTTGACTTTTTGGGATCCGAATTCCTTCCTCTTAGGGTAAAATGACTATTTTACCCTTGGTCCTTCTTTTGGTAGGGTTTTGATACCCTTGTCTTCATTTTGCTTCCGCTGAGTCTCGAAATTCCTTGAAGGGCCATTCTTGTGTCTTAGGGATGATGTACATCTCTAAGGACTTGGTTTCGTTTTGTTTCCACATTTTGGATCCGCTTCGGGTCATCACAGGACACATTGGGTTGAAAAATCCAGGGTCGTCACAGTCTGCAGGATGAGCGCTTGTCCATGGGGGACGAGCGCTCATATTTAGGGCAGTGGGCTACTGCCCTGGGGTGTGCTATCTATGAGCGCTCTTCGCTCTTGGACGAGCGCTCGTCCATCCTTCTGTGTGTGCGTGTGCGAGCCTTGTTTCAGCACTGTACCTCTGACTTCAACTTGTCGTATCTCCTTCGTTTTCACTTTGAATTGGTCCGTTCTTGAGTCTAAATTGACCGTGTCGAAATAAGATTTCTAATGGTTCCAATTTCAACTTCAGATTCTACTTGTAGCTCAAGATATTAAAGTTTAAAGTAGTGTCAGGATTTAGTTCGAACCGGGATGGGGTTTCCCTTCCTTCGACTTCAGGACTTGATATCTTTGTCGTCCGGACTCCGAATCAAGTGATTCTTGAGTCTATCTTTATTAATTTTTTGTTGCCTTTCTAATGGTGTGCGCAGTGGCACCCATTTCAGTTTGGAATAATCTTTTACCCTTGGTCCATTCCTTGGAGGGTTTTGAAACCCTAACTCCGGTTTTGCTTCCGCTGAGTCACGAGACTCCTCAGAAGGTCGTTCTTGTATCTTATGGATGAAATAGATCTCTATAGGCTTGTTCACATTTAGCTTCTGTATTTTGGATCCGTTTTGGGTCATCACAGGACACACTGGGTTTGAAAAATCCAAGGTTGTCACATAACTCTTTTCTCTCTCCTTTTTCATCGATTCCTAAGCCACGCCCTCCTCTCTCCGCTGTTATTCTTCTTCTTCACCCTTTCTCTTTTATTTTTCATCCCTTCCTAAACCCACGCCCTCCTCTCTCTCCACTATTCTTCTTCTTCTTCACCCTTTTTCTTTTATTTCTTTTTGTCATCCCATCCTAAACCCACGCCCTCCTCTATCTCCACTCTTCTTCTTCTTCACCCTTTCTCTTTTATTTCTCTTTTTCATCCCATCCTAAACCCACGCCCTCCTCTATCTCCACTCTTCTTCTTCTTCTCACCTCCATGGAACATCATCAATCAATGAGCGAACATGTCTGATTTATGTTTGGTTTATTTTTCTTTGTCCTCTCGTGTTCAATTGAACATCATTACTTAACAGACAAACAAAAATTATGGGTTCAACTAGGTTTAATTATTTGCTTTGCACATTTTGGGTTTAGTTTTTAGAAAGGGGCTTTCAATCATCATTCAGTAAATATTCTAAAATTTTCACTTTCTTCCCCTTTTTTTTTTTTTTTTTTGTAGCAGTGATCGAACTTAAATTCTAAAATATTAACAGCATAAAGAAACCAATGAGCAGTAGATCGACTTGAATTCTAAAATATTAAAAATTAGAATAATTTTTAGTCCATTTAGACCTTATTAAAAATATTTGACCCACAGGATTTTGAGACCCCCAAAAATAAATCAAGTGAGTTTTGTTTATTTGATTGTTTCTGGAATCTGATACTCCAATCATCAGGAAACTAACGACGAATGCTAACAATAATAGTGCAAAGAGAAAGAGAGCTAGTCCAGATCGTCTTTGCTTACCGGGAAAAAGAGACAGAAACTTCTCGTCGGTGGTGGTGGGTAGGTGCACGCACTACCAATCGATGAAGACTCCGCAATGACGAACTAGACGATGATCTCATAATGGCGTCTTTGTGGAGGACTCCGAACTTGATTATAATATCGGCGTCCCTGATATGATGATCCATTTTTCGGGAATAATCCCATTGAAATTTATACAATTAGGGCTTGCTTGGCGCTTATTGAAATGTGAATTTTTTATACAATTAGGTAGTCTTTGTTTGACGTCAGATTTTAAAATAGAAAAAAAAATGAGAATTATATATGAGTTGGGAATGGATGAAAAAGGAGATAGAAAAGAGTTATTTAATTAAAACAGGTCGATTCAATTCTTTTATTATTATTATTTTATTATTTTATTATTAAAACACATAAGGAATGGAAACATTGTCCATAATTTCAAGGTTCCAATAAAGTGGTAATAAAATTACAATCAGGGGTATTACCTCATCATCTACATTGCCCTTAATGACTTCTAATTTGCCTTTAGCCTATCTAACAAATAATAATATGCCGAAAATATTATTATTGTTAGATCAGGCATAACATTATCACTACTTCCGAAAATATATTACCTTATAACCAATTAAATAGGATCTATGGTAGGGCATAAACTATTTAATCAGTAACTTTAAATATATATTTATCCTTAATTAAACCATATCATAACCGATAC
This sequence comes from Cornus florida, assembly GCF_030987335.1. Taxonomy (NCBI): domain Eukaryota; kingdom Viridiplantae; phylum Streptophyta; class Magnoliopsida; order Cornales; family Cornaceae; genus Cornus; species Cornus florida. Next base: position 48,657,837 of record NW_026775574.1, on the reverse strand, counting down.
CAAAGATAATCACTGATGGATTGTTTTATCATTTACCTTACTATAGGCGGATAATGAACGTCCATGATGTATTGTATTGGAGACCCCCACTCTCACTTGAATTTTTAAAGGAGGTTCTTATTTTAACTACATATAATTAATGATGCTTAAAATAATATTTAGCCATATATGCCCTATGTTTATGATCCAAGCAACTTATATATACCTAAAATATTATTTTATCCAAAATCATATATATATATATATGCTTGAAATAAATAATCTTCAACACACAATTCATGCCACATTATTAAACCGTAGAACATAATGCATGTCAATATTATTTATCCATTGATTAAATTTAGAGAGATAATATTCCATTCTTTTTCTCAAAGTCCAAAAATAGTTTTCCAAAAATAATATTTAAATAAATAAATATAAAAAGAATATTTAAATGACATTTTTATTTCCCAAAACTACTTATTTTCTATAAAGCAAAATATTATCCATCTCTCAAAACTTAATCAGCTTAAAAAATTTTATTTTATTTTATTTTCATGGATCATATCCATGGACAATATAATGTGCATAACATTATTAGAGAAGCATAATAAAACACACAAATTATCTTGATCCAAATTTAAAAAATAAAAATAAACTAAACTTTATTAAAGAGTGCATAATCTTCGCCCACAATCCCGTAAGCAGATTTTCAGCACGACATAAAATCAGTAAAGCAAGCATAACTTCCTCGTCTTAAATTGGTTTGAGGCGTTGGAAAGATAACAAAACTAGGGGTGGTGCCTTTTCGGGTCCTTGAAAATTAGTCGGGTTATTGAGGGGTCCTAAGAGTTTGTGTCATCCCGGACAATCCGGGTTAACTAAAAAAAAAAAAAGATAACAAAACTAGGGGTGGGACTAACCCAAGCAACCCGATACCTGTCCGAAAATTTCACGGGCGTGGGCAAGGTACATGGGATCATGGGACGGGATTGGCCCAATTGGGTTTAAATTTTAGAGCCCGAATTTAATTTAGGTGGGATTTGGACTAACCCTAACAACCCGAAGAACCCAAAATATAAGAAAATTATATATTTTAATGTTATAAGTTGCTTATGTAAAATAAAGTTAAAACTAAATGATTTAAAATTTCTAGTAGGGTATTACCTAACTTAGACACGCTTGTTTTAAAAATTCTCAGTAAAAAGTTTTGTGGTAATTGAATTTTAGTTAAGGAAACAAAATAATAAAGATTATAAGATTTTGAGTTTTTTCCATATTCTAAAAAAAAAAAAAAAAAAGGAATTTTATTATGCTCCACAAGTTTCCAAATTATTTGGTTAGTTTCGCAACAGGAGTGATTTTATTTATTTAAAGTGTACTTAGTTACGTACTTTAATTAAAAAGAAAATTAAGATTATTTATTAGTAAGGATATTACAATTTGGGATGGCTTGAGAAACCCGAAAAACTTATAAAAATCGTGGGATATGATGTGGGTTGAGATGTGATTATGAGTTCCTCAGTACTTAGGTTTGGCCCGCGCAAATGTGTTAGAACCTTGGGTTTGGTGTGGGCTAACCCCTTGATCCTGTTGGAGATAATTAACTCCTTCCAACTCACTCAACAGTCGACTGTTGTTGAGAGTTAAATCCCCCTTAATCACACCAAGCGGAAGTATCATCAAATCACGTCAACACAAGCATATATGGAGATAACAATAAAATACATCCACACACAACACAATATTTTACATGGTTCACCCAATTCTAGGGTTACGTTTATAAGAAAGAGAAAATTCACTATTATGAATCAAGGAAGAGAATATACCACCACATGTCAAAACCCTACTCACTCACTCATCATCTCTTTCGAAGTTACATGTATACACTCGGGAATTACATATACCCACTCCTCTCATCACAACACTCACCCTTAAACCCCTTACATATTTTCTCCCCTCTTCTTTCTAAACCCCTCACACCCATCTCTATTTATAGTCTTCAAAACCTCTATTTATAGAGTATTCAAAACCCAATTCTTTGTTGGACAAGTATTCTATGACGACTTAAGTTTTTCAAAGAATTGGGTTTTGAATACTCTATAAATAGAGGTTTTGAAGACTATAAATAGAGATGGGTCTTCAAAATTCTTTGCGGAAGCTAAAGGTAAACCAAGGTCTCGAGAGATAGGAGTTACTCCTAAGACACAAATGTGACCCTCCATGAGATCACAGAACTTAAAGAGAACAAAAACGGAAACAAAGGTCCAAAAGGGCAAAATTTACTATCCAATGGGCAAAAAGGTCAATTCACTATTAAAATGAGAAACTTGACTCTAAACAAGTCAAACAAGGTTAATACAACCTAATCTAATTATTTTGAAACATTCCAAGAGGTTCCATAGACTTTGGCTAAGAATCCCACAAAATGCCCCGTCCTAGTTGAAGTGAAAACTGACATTGCTTCACTAAAATATACTTAACTCCCACTGTGATTGGAATTTGAGAATGGGATTGGTACCATTAGAAATTTGACTCAAAATTCTTGAATTTAGGCTCAAGAATCACCTCATTTGAATTAAAAACAAAGAAGTTATGACACTTTGAAGTTGGAAGAACAGTGCTGAAACTCCACAGAAGCTAGCTCGGGTTCCAGCTATTTCGGTCGACCGAAATGGACCTTCGGATGAAATGAAAGTACTGAGAGCTGAAAACAAGAAGGAAAGTGCCTGCTTGTTTCGGTCGACTAAAATGGTCCTAAACAGTAGAAAAGGCTACTGGAATGTGATGTTTACTGTTCATTGGCAATTCCATTTGCCATCGGTCGACCGAAATGGAATTTCTGTAATACCCCGTAATTAATTAAAGAGTTTAGTTTATTTAAATTCAATTATGTGTGAATTCATTTACCTATTATTGTGCATGCTACATTGTTATATTAAGTTCATTTAATGGTGCATGTAAATTAATTGTGTATGTTAAAATAGTAAATTTATTCATTTAATTGTGCATGTATTATTATAATTAATTTTATTTGTTGATTATGTTTAATTAAGCAATATTAGTTAATTAAAGTATTATATTTGTGTTATAAAGTATTATGATGATATAATGTATTATTTTGTAATAACAATAATAATGATTATATTAGTTTAATAATAATAATAATAATAATAATAATAATAAAAGTTTTATTAAAAATAATATTAGTAATAATAATATTAGTATTAAATCAATGTAATGATGAAAAATTAAATCTTAGGATAGGATTTACCTTAGGACATCTTGCTTGACTTGGCTTACTTGGCTTAAATGTTATAAGTAGGGATATGAGAAATGGGTGAGAAGTTAATATAAATTAGATATTTGTATTATATATATTATATAAGTTTGTATATATATATTAGTAGCCAACTCACTCTAAAGGCAACTTACTTAAGTTAGAAAGCTTAAACATTACAGAGAGCTATTTTATAAGAGTGAAAGGAAAAGAGAGAGAGAAAGAAGCTTGGACCGGTGTAGGCGATTTTACCCGACTACGCGCAATCGGCGGATTTATTTTAAATCCATAAGGCAAGTTATTATCTATTTTTCCCCTTTGAATCCATAAATTATTCATTTAATTTATTTCAGGTTTTTTAGAGACTAGAAACCATGCTAGGAGTTTCAATAAATTATTTTTAGTTTATTAAAATAATGTGTTTTAATTATTAAAGAAGTTAGTTATTTATTTATTAGCCTATGTAATTAAAATATAGCTGAAAATAATTAAATAAGGCTTTAGGGATTTTTCTAGAATTTTCTAGATTTTTCCGGGGCTTTTCTGCAATTTCCGGCGAGCCTCCGGCGAGGATTCCGGCCACCGGCAGTGAAGAAGATGACCGGAGTGATCCGGTGTGATGCGGCGCATGGTAGGTTAGTGCGCGCGTGCATCCTGGCCATTGGTAGAGTCTGATTGATCCGGTGCATCGCGGTCCATGCTACCGCGGTACACCCGGATCCATGAGCACAGGATTGAGTGATGAGAGGGTGAGATGATTCAGTGTAGCGCACCCATAGTAGGATGATGCAACCACCGAATCAGGAGCCGCCGCGTCAGCAAGTTTCCATTAGTGCGCGCGTGACAGCGCGTGCGCGCGCGTGGAACGCTCCAGAAGCGCGTGGGAGCGCGTGCGCGCGCGTGGCTGATGCCAGACGCGCGTGGAGGCACGTGGGAGAGTGGGAAAGCTTGGCGGCGCGTGTGGGGAGCTCTGGGAGGCTCGTGGGGGCGCGTGAGGGACCCCTACAGCTACTGGAAAAGTCCAGAATACCCCTAGGGACTGTTTTGTAAATTCCAGAACCTTAAACTTGGATTTTTAGGTACTGTGTTGGTATTTACGGGTTTAACGGGCCACAATTATTATTTTAACACCCGTTACTTATTCTTATGGCCGATTAATCTTTTATAAGCATTTATTGGCTCGTTTACAGTACGGATACTAATGTGATTTATTTAACGACATTGTTAAATATAAATAGTGTTTCAGATAAATTATCCATGATATTTTATGGGATGTTTATACTGTTAAAAGATATATAAACCATGATTATTATGCTGTGTGCATTTCAGGAAATAAATGGACTGTTTAATTATGTCGCATTTATATTATATGGATGTGTTGCCATATAGAACCATATGAGCTGGCTAATAAGTTTAGACTCATTTATACCTTATGCATTCGTTGCTATAGACAGATGTGTGGCTGTCGGGGTATGTGGTTTAATATTATTGGCATGTGTTGCCTAATTGACATACTCGGTATATTTATTAATATTGTTGGCATGTGTTGCTTAATTGATATGCTCAGTATATTCATCAGTACTTTGAGAGGTGTTATCACTGTGTAGTTCGTTATAGTCTGTGTTGTCAGTACCGTGCACCATGTATAATAGTTGATTTCCCGGGTAGGGAAAGGCGACACTTGACCACCTAGTGTGAGTCTAAGTGATCACCGTCTATTCTGGTTGAGGTCATGTTATACATCGGATAGTTCCCTTAGGATGTATACAGATATAGTACTCATCCGGATATAAATGATTAATTTATTTGATTCTTTGATTTGGGTCATAGTAGAGAGGACTTGCTCGTGGGGTTGACCCACCATTGTTGTTATTTCAGGATACGGTCAGTATCCGTTTCAAGGTTGAGGTTAGCAATGTGGGACCACCATCCGAACTCATCTACTCTTACGATCCAGTTCAGGGTAGAAGTTTTACGTATTACTTCAGCTTCAGTTTTTATTTACTTTTGACGTTGAACTCTCAGGTTTATATTTAGGGATCCTTGACATAGGATTTCCAAGTTGTAATGGAGTACTGTATTTAAATAAAGGATGGATGGATGTTGTATTATTTAGTGTTCCTTTCCTGTCTAAATTCTTTTATTATCATCATTTTGTATTCCATGCTTGTATATTGCCAATTGTTTTTGATATCCCTCGTTTTTCATGTATAAGCCTGATCAACTTATGCGTGGAAAATGTGGGGGTGTTACAATTTCGATCGACCGAAACACCACGAAAAGCTGCTGATAAACCTGCTAATAGCCTAAAGTGCTAAGGTCCAACTTAACTTTGAATCCTTTCATGAATTGGTTTATAATGCATGTGTAAAACTGATTTTTCATGAGTTTTGAGAATGTAAACATGTCAACAAGTTTGATATGAGTAAATAAAAATAAAACAATGGCCCATGACCCCATACACATCATTTACAAGATTTTGACCTCTCAAACCTCAAATTTTGTTTAAAAGACAATTGAAACAAAACTTTGTTACCAAAAGTGTCTAAGTACAAAAGTAGACATGCTTGGCCCTTGGCCTCTTTACATATATGCTTCTAATGTCAAAAGTGATTACTTAAGCATCTTACACATCAAAGAGGTTACAAAATCCTCAAAAGTACCATACATACATGGTATACAAAATTATAACTTCAAAAGTTAAGCATGCTAAACACTTGCATGTTAATATACAAAAATGCTTCAACAAGCTCAAAAGCTTCTAAGGATGATGAGCATCTATGAACATAGTCTCTTTACCTGAAAAACAACCCAAACCATTAGGGTGAGTAATCAAGTTACTCGTAGGAGAAGCATATGGGTATACCCTAAAGTTTCAATATCATTGCAAGATCAATATAGACGAATACAAGGTAGCATTCCACTTAACGTCTATATTCAAGGTGTGCTAAGGGATCATCTTAAGCTAACTGGAATGGTTCTTTAGCAATACAAATCAATATCAATGTACTTAACAACATCAATTCGCCAATAACAAGTATTTCAAGCTACAATTAAGGATTGGTTGTCAACTTGAAATTTAATGCGAAAACAAATAATGGAAGACTTTGACATCACGTCCCGGACTTAACCAAGATCAATACGGTTATTCCGGGCATTAACCCGCTGGGAAGACCACCCTAGTGCGCACTATCTCAATTGGGGAGAACTCATACCTCCCGCACTAAAGCCGAACTTTAGCCATGTCACATGTAACAATGTCCCAAGAGATTCCAAAATATATATCAAGTTCAAAACTTATACATATATAATAAGGCATACAAACCACCTTCCATGCACAAGTATTTTAAAACCATACAAACCATGTTTTAGGGTTCCAAATCTAGAATGGCATGCCAAATGACAAATTCACATCATGATATTATGCACAATACAATATCACAAATTTATCAATTCAAGTCATGCCTCAATAACAAGCTCTATACACTGATTATCAACATTTAGCAATAGGCTTATAAATTAATCATAATTTGTTATTCACAAGAACATAGAATTATTATCACAAAAATATAGCAATTCAAGTCAATAAGAATTACATATTACACTAATAATTCTACTAGAGTTCTATATTACTACCACATGTGAATTTACTAGAATTTAGCATCTACTAAATTATATAATCCTTCTACACATGGTTTACACATATCATACATGCTTAAATTAATAAACCCTAAGTCAAGAAGTGAGGGTTTCCTATAATATGCAATACTATCATATCAAAAGCATGTACACAATATATATTAAACCTCAAGGATTATAAAACACTTAGAATATAAACATACTACCACCCATACCTCAATAGAGAATTGAATCTCTATAATCCAAACTACCAAGCACAAAATGGAAAACAAGTTTAGGATTCATGAAAAGGAGAGTGAAAGGAATCTTTTCTCTCCTAAGGTCAAAAGTCTAGGGTGAGTGGAAGAGTACCAAAAATGAAGTCAAAGCTCTTTACTAAGCTTTCTCTAATGGAGTCTTTGCTAGGGTTATGAAGAACAAGTGTAAAAGATGAAGGAGAAGGTGAAAATGGTGAGTGGAGTGTCTAGAGAACCTCCACTCACTATGTGCTCTTACACTACCTCACACACACACACGCAAGATTAAATCTTGAGCTTACACTTGTCACCAATCCAATGCCTCTTCCAAGACTTAATCCTAGACCCACACTTATCAACAATCAATGGTTACATATGCACCAATCCTAGGTCAACACATGGATGACTCTCCACCCACCAAATGTCAAGAAGTCATGGTGCCAAGTCTCTTCACCTAAATGCCAACAAATGGCTCCATGAGAGTGTGACACTTGTCACACTTTTCAAAAATTACAAAATGGTCCTTTTTTAAAATGTCTTCTAAAATAAATTACAAAAAGGTCCCTAAAATGAAAAATAATTATTTTACATAATTACACTAAAACCCTAAAAGTTAAGAATAATTACATTAAAGTATGCATTCATGCCCTTTACAAGAAAAGTACTAATGCTTTTCAAGAAAAGTAAAAATACCAATGTCATGGAAATCAAATATCACGAATGCATGCAAAATCGGAATCAAATCCGAGCACAACAAGTGAGGTTATGCAAGGAAAAACAAAAAACGGAAAAATGACGAAATAGAGAAAAGACAAAATAGGAAAAAGACAAAAAAAGAAAATTGCCGAAAATGGAAAAGAAGGAAAAAGATCGAGTCATTACAACCTACCCTCCTTAAAAGGATTTCGTCCTCGAAATCGAGTCGTACCTGAAAAAGAGAACAAATGGGGATACCGAGAGTGAACTTCCTGTTTGAGCTCCCAGGTAGCCTCCTCAATGCCATGATGTCTCCACAAGACCTTAACCAATGGAATGGTCTTGGTCCGCAGAACCTGCTTCCGTGAATCAAGAATCTGGATCGGACCCTCCTCGTAGGTCACGTCCTCATCAACAACAATATCTGTCCACCGTAAAACATGCGATGGATCCGGCTCGTACTTCCTCAACATAAATACATGAAAGACGTCGTGAACCCTATCTAGGTCTAGCGGTAATGCCAAACAATAAGCAACTTCATTGACGCGCTCCAAAATCTGAAATGGTCCAATGAACCTAGGAGACAACTTCCCCATCTGCCGAAATCTCAGAAGTCTCTTCCATAGAGAAATCTTAAGAAAGATGTGATCCCCTACCTCAAAAGATAAGGATCTCCTCCTCTTGTCAGCGTAACTCTTCTGCCTGCTCTGAGCTATAGCCAACCGCTGCCGAATCAACTTGATCTTCTCTGTAGTCTCAAAGACAATAACGGGACCCAAGGCGACTGTATCACCTACCTCGGTCCAACAAACTAGAGATCTGCAAGGTCTACTATACAACGCCTCAAAAGATGCCATGCCAATACTGGTCTGGTAACTGTTATTGTAGGCAAACTCAACTAAGAGTAAGTAGTCCTCCCAACTACCCCCAAAATCCAAAATGCAAGCCCGTAGCAGATCCTCCAATATCTAAATGGTACGCTTCGACTGACCATCAATTTGAGGATGGAATGTTGTGCTAAAGTGAAGCCCCGTGTCAAGAGCCTCCTGAAAACTCTGCCAAAAGTGAGACGTGAACCTGGGATCCCTATCCGAAACAATGGATACCGGAACCCCGTGAAGCCTGACAATCTGCCCCACATACAGTCCACTAAGCCTCTCTGCGTCATCTGTCATTGCCATAGGCAAAAAGTGAGCCGTCTTAGTCAATCTATCGACAATGACCCAAACGGCATCATTCCCTGCCTTGGATCTCGGAAGTCTCGTCACGAAATCCATAGTGATGTGCTCCCACTTCCACTCTGCCACTAGTAGTGGTTGCAACAAACCTATCGGTCTCTAATACTCTGCCTTCACTTGTTGACAAGTAAGGCATTTAGCCACGAACTGAGAAACATCCCGTTTCATGCCTTTCCACCAAAACTGTCTCCGCAAATTGTGATACATCTTTGTACCACCAAGATGAATTGCAAGTCAAGAATGGTGAAAATCTCGAAGAACAACGTCACGACAAGACAAAGGAACAAACATCCTCCTTCTGTACCTGAGACCACTGTCTGAATGCAAGGTCCAACCCTCTACATTCCCGCCGCCTGAAATCTGATCGTGGATGGACTTCATCTCCCCATCCTCCTACTGTGCCTCAATAACTCTGCTAACAAGAGCCGGTTGAGCCACAAGGCTAAATAAAATAGCCGGTGAAACATCCTCATACAACTGCTAACCAAGATTGGCAAGCTCTTCTAGCATCCTCCATCTGTAAATGGAAATGCTAGCAAGAGTACCCAGTGACTTCCTACTCAATGCATCTGCCACCACATTGGCTTTCCCCGGATGATACGACAACACAAAGTTATAGTCCTCCATGAACTCAACCCATCTGCTCTGTTTCAAATTCAAATCCTTCTGAGAGAAGAGATATTTGAGACTCTTGTTATCAGAGAAAACTTCAAACTTCTCCCCATACAAATAGTGTCTCTACCCCTTAAGGGCAAGCTGCCAACTCCAAATCATGTGTCAGATAGTTTAACTCATGAGTCTTCAACTGTCGAGACCCATAAGCTACCACCCGTTTAGTCTGCATCAGAACACAACCCAAACCTTCTCGCGAAGCATCACAATAGACCACGTAACCCAAACCACGTTCAAGTATGATCAAAACTGGAGCCGATGTCAATCTGACCTTCAACTCCTAAAAAGCAAGATCACAAGCCTCATTCCATATGAACTTGACTCCCTTGCGAGTAAGTTGGGTCATAGGTGCCGCTAAACGAGAGAAATCCCAAACAAATCTCCTATAATAGCCGGCTAGGCCAAGAAAGCTCCGAATCTCAAACACTGTCTTCGGACGCTCCCAATCCATCATAGACTCAATCTTCGATGGATCCACTGTAACACCACCCCCTAACACAACGTGTCCAAGGAACTTCACCTCTGGTAGCCAAAATTCGCATTTCTCGAATTTGGCATATAATTGGTTATCCCTAAGGATCTGCAAAACTGCTCTCAAGTGATACTCATGCTCCTCCCTCGAAGCTGAGTACACGAGAATGTCATCAACGAACACCACAACAAATTTATCAAGATAGTCACTGAATACACGGTTCATCAAATCCATAAAAGCTGCAGGAGCATTGGTCAAGCCAAATGGCATCACCAGAAACTCATAATGGCCATACCGTGTACAAAAAACGGCTATAGATATATCCTCATCCTTAACTCTCAACTGATAGTAACCTGATCTCAAATCAATCTTCAAAAAGCATGTCGCTCCCTTCAACTGATCAAACAAGTCATCAATCCTAGGCAAAGGATATCTGTTCTTGATCGTAGCTTGATTCAACTTGCGATAATCGATGCAAAGTCTCAAAAACCCATCCTTCTTCTTTGCAAAAAGAACCAGTGCTCCCCATGGTGAAGCACTAGGACGAATAAAGCCCTTAGCTTTCAAATCATCCAGCTGACCTTTTAACTCATCAAGCTCTGCCGGTGCCATACGGTACGGTGCCATAGAGATGGGTGACGTGCCGGGAATGACATCAATGGCAAAAACCACTTCCCTTAAAGGAGGTAACTCCATTAGCTCCTTTGGAAAGACATCAAAAAAATCCTCAACAACTATCGGAAAAACACGGCCCAAACTGCTATCCTCGTCAACTAGCAAACTAGCCAAGTAGGATCTGTGGCAACTCCAGTCACCAATGCTGAAAACCATAGCCGGGCGGGAATCACTCCGATCTTCCACAAAATGGAAACAATCTCCCTTGGGAGTGCAAATGGTCACCCTCCCGCGGAAGCAATCGATCGTAGCCTGAAAGAATGACAACCAATCCATCGCGAGAATGACGTCAAAACCCGTCATGTCGAGAACAACAAAATCGAACTCCAAGGTCCTCCCAGCTATCTCAATAGCACAACCCTGACAAACACGATCCAAAGACACTAGACCCCCTACTGGTGTGTTAACACAGAGAAAACTGTTCCGAAGTGTGACCCCCAGACCCAATGAATGTGCAAATGATGCAGAAATGAATGAAAGAACGAAACGCACGCGCAAAAGGAAAACTCAAACAAAAGACTGAATAGAGGAAAGACCTCAGTCAGTCGAAATCCCTATGGAAGCATCCACCTGTGGGAGATAAACAACCATTATGTGCCTTGGCCTGCAGCAATGGACACCCCCTCTTGAAGTGGCCCTGCTGCTTACAATAGTTGTAAGTTCCGTGAACCTCATTGATAGCAACAGCTACATGCCGAATGATCTGAGCTTGAAGCCGTGGGCAATGAAGCCTGATGTGCCCTGGCTGATGGCAATGGTGACACACTATCTCATGAGTGGACCTCGCAGTCAAAGGGACTGTGGTCGTAGGACGAATTTGCTGCGATGCTCCCTGTGAGCAAGCAACGTCTCCAACTTTAGCCGTCTTTGCCTGCACCCTTAAAGATGAAGCTTTATCCTCACATCACTTCCTGGATTTTTTAACCCGTACTGCATCTAAAGCCTCTGCTCCAATGAGTACAGCCCGCTGAATCACCTCCTCATAAGTCCTTAAGTCTGGGAGTAGAGACTGTGGCCTGACCTCAAGCTACAAACCATCTCGAAGTCCCCTAAGATACTCCAAAGCCTCAAAGACTACTGGTGCTGGTGCCAGTGCTGGAATCTATATCCCTGCCACCTGTCGGAGAATCAACTCCTGAATGGATTCAGCAATCCCCTGATTGATTCCATGAGCCACTCGCTCCTCATAAGTCGGTGCCCGCGGTTGATTAGCATCCATGCCACAAACTGGAATCCTGGGCCTCCCCAGACCCCGCGTGAACTCGGTGTCAGCCACCTGCTCCTCAGTGCCCTGACGAGAAGACTCTCCACACGTGACAACCATGACGCTAAATGCACGAAGGAAATGTGGTCAACAATAACACAAGTTATTATGACCAAGTGCAACTCACACTATGAATGCACGGAACACAAACTAAGACAAGATATGCAACATACTGTCATGCTAAAACAATTAACGAAAAATTCTTAAACAGTTAAGCACTTAAGCAGATAAGCATACATGTCAAACAAGGACGCTGTTAACCACATAAACATACAAGTATAAAGACATGTCATACTACCAAGCGTGTTATCAAGAAACACCTAAACATGTTATAATGCCAAAACATGTAATTAAAAGCATGTGAATGCATCAAAGTATATCAACAAAAGCATGATATGCACCCAAAACCCATCGTCCTAAGGTATTCAGACCTAGGAGCTCTGATACCACTTGTGACAGCCCAAGTTTTTCAACCCGGTGCGTCAGTGATGAACCGAAAGTGATCCAATAATGGATCCGAAATCCGAAAGGTAAAGGTAAACCAAGGTCTTAAGAGATAGGAGTCACTCCTAAGACACAAATGTGACCCTCCATGAGGTCACGGAACTTAAAGAGAACAAAAACAGAAACAAAGGTCCAAAAGGGCAAAATTTGCTATCCAAGGGGCAAAAAGGTCAATTCACTATTAAAAGGAGAAACTTGACTCTAAATAAGTCAAACAAGGTTAATACAACCTAATATAATCATTTTGAAACATTCCAAGAGGTTCCATAGACTTTGGCTAAGAATCCCACAAAATGCCCCGTCCCGGTTGAAGTGAAAACTAACACTGCTTCACTAAAACATACATAACTCCCACTGTGATTGGAATTTGAGAATGAAATTAGTACCATTTGAAAGCTGACTCAAAATACTTAAGTTTAGGCTCAAGAACCACTATATTTGGATTAGAAACGAAGAAGTTATGACCCTTTAAAGTTGGAAGAACAGTGTTAAAACTCCACCGAAGCTAGGCTCGGGTTCCAGCTATTTTGGTCAACCGAAATGGACCTTCAGATGACCGAAATGAAAGAAATGAGAGCTTAAAACAAGAAGGAAAGTGCCTGCTTGTTTCGGTCCACCGAAATGAACCATCGGTCGACCGAAATGGTCCTAAATAGTAGAAAAGGCTACTGGAATGTGATGTTTATTGTTCAGTGGTAATTCCATTTGCCATCGGTCAACCGAAATGGAGTTTCGGTCGATCGAAACACCACGAAAAGTTGCTGATGAACCTGCTAACAGCCTAAGGTGCTAAGGTCCAACTCAACTTTGAATCCCTTCATGAATTGGTTCATAATGCATGTGTAAAACTGATTTTTCATGAGTTTTGAGAATGTAAACATGTCAACAAGTTTGATATGAGTAAATAAATATAAAAAAATGGTCCATTGCCCCATACACATCATTTACAAGATTTTGACCTCTCAAATCTCAAATTTTGTTTAAAAGACAATTGAAGCAAAACTTTGTTACCAAAAGTGTCTAAGTACAAAAGTAGACATGCTTGGCCCTTGGCCTCTTTACATACATGCTTCTAATGTCAAAAGTGATTACTTAAGCATCTTACACATCAAAGAGGTTACAAAATCCTCAAAAGTACCATACATACATGGTATACAAAATTATAACTTCAAAAGTTAAGCATGCTAAACACTTGCATGTTAATATACAAAAATGCTTCAACAAGCTCAAAAGTTTCTAAGGATGATGAACATCCATGAACATAGTCTCTTTACCTGAAAAACAACCCAAACCACTAGGGTGAGTAATCAAGTTACTCGTAGGAGAAGCATATGGGTATACCCTAAAGTTTCAATATCATTGCAAGATCAATATAGACAAATACAAGGGAGCATTCCACTTAACGTCTATGTTCAAGGTGTGCTAAGGGATCATCTTAAGCTAACTTGAATGATTCTCTAGCAATACAAATCAATATCAATGTACTTAACAACATCAATTTGCCAATAACAAGAATTTCAAGCTACAATTAAGCATTGGTTGTCAACTTGAAATTTAATGCGAAAACAAGTAATGGAAGACTTAGACATCACGTCTCAGACTTAACCAAGATCAATACGGTTATTCCAGCCATTAACCCGCTGGGAAGACCACCCTAGTGCGCACTATCTCAATTGGGGAGAACTCATAGCTCCAGCACTAAAGCCAAACTTTAGTCATGTCACATGTAACAATGTCCTAATAGATTCCAAAATATATATCAAGTTCAAAACTTATATATATATAATAAGGCATACAAACCACCTTCCATGCACAAGTATTTTAAAACCATACAAACCATGTCTTAAGGTTCCAAATCTAGAATGGCATGCCAAATGACAAATTCACATCATGATATTATGCATAATACAATATCACAAATTTATTAATTCAAGTCATGCCTCAATAACAAGCTCTATGTACTAATTATCAACATTTAGCAATAGGCTCATAAATTAATCACAATTTGTAATTCATAAGAATATATGTGATACCCCCCTAAATTCGGAACACGGGTTGATCAAGTCCGCGAACAAAATCAGGGGATATCCAAACAATTAAAGTATTTAAACAAGCACGGATTACAAAATGAAATAAAGAATAAAATAAAACGCTGAAGAAATCCAATTAATAGTAAATCCATTAATAACTTCCAAATGGTTACAACTCGGGAATCCCGTAACTCAAGAACCCCTTAACCAAAAGTTACTATTTAGAATTTCAACCAAATAAATACTAATATCAACTGAAACAAAACTAATATCCTACTTTTAAGTAAATAGAATGAATGGATAAGTCCTCCAGCTGCGGATCCTCAACCTTGAGACTTGACCTTCTAACCATCTGAAAAATAAATCGCGGGTTAAACCCTACGAGCAAGTTCACTCTACCAGGCCTCTGAAAACTAATAAATAGATCATCTCTGATCAAAAGCAAACCTACTAAAGTTTTAACCTTGATATACCATGATATACATATATGTATATATAACTAATTATATACAGTATAACGATAACATCTATAGCCAGGTGCATTAACTCCGAAACCATTACCGATGATTAAATAATAATTATATCTAGTCCAATCCACAATTTCTTTTTAAAGAACCTCCCCTAACCTTAATTCCATCATACACGGCAATTTAAAAATTAAAATAATAAAATATAATTAAATGAATATTATATTTAATTCCAAAAACAATAATGATTTTAAGTATTTAAATCTCACAGCCCATATTTAGGCTTTGACAAACCATCCATGTCACCCCCCAGTATTATTTTATTAATATGTATAAACTAATACATTAACCTGTAAGTACTAGATTATTCTACTTTAAGAATATCTAATCATAATCCACTTTATACATATAATAATCATAGATGATATATTTTAATCATCAAACATATAGCCATATAATTATACCTTGGCAAATCAACCATGCCATTATAAATTTATCTATTTATATATTGGCAATTCAACAATGCCTCCTGGAAGTATATTTATTTATACATTGGCAATTCAACCATACATCCTTAAGTATATATTTTATGCATTGACAAATCAACCATGCCTCCACAAGTATATATGTTTATACTTGTAAACTAACAACTCATCCATGCCTACAACTCAACAATGTATCAATTTTAAACTTAACAATAAGCTAATTAATACATAAACATCTCCTGCGGATAATAAACATATCACAAATTTACTAACCAGCCTCTCCAGATATATCAACTAAGAAAATAAGGATAATCATCTTAATTGATATATATACCTATACACATATATATATATATATATATATATATATATATGTATGTATGTATATATGTTCCTCATTCTATACGAATCATAAATTAAATCAACCATGTATATATATACATATATAACTATATATACATATATACACCTCATTCTATGGTAAAATATTTAATTAATTATATTTACGCCAATTAAATGTTACTAAATATTGTAGCAACACTCTAAGGCTCACAGAACACTAAGAACACACCTCATAATGGTTAATTTTAACCCTAACAAGCTTAAAATAAATTCTGGAAAATCACTGGACACCACAGAACCTTACCGGAACCCCAAACACTTCCTCACGCGCCCCCACGCGCCGCCAAATGTTCCTACACATGCTGCACGCGCTTCCACGCGCAACCCCAAACAACCACGCGCCTTCACGCGCCCTCACGCGCTGCACACGTGCCTGATACTCCTTTTTGGCTGATGTGGCATGCTGCCATT
Organism: Cornus florida; assembly: GCF_030987335.1. Taxonomy (NCBI): domain Eukaryota; kingdom Viridiplantae; phylum Streptophyta; class Magnoliopsida; order Cornales; family Cornaceae; genus Cornus; species Cornus florida. Next base: position 48,641,387 of record NW_026775574.1, on the reverse strand, counting down.
CGCTGGATGCATGCTTGTCCTTGTACACGCGTCACACAGGATCGTTTCACTGCATCTCTATATGCCTCCATGCACTAGCGCTGCATCACATCAACTCTCCCTTCAATCAGCCACATCTAAGGTTCAAATTTGTGGCACATTGAACCTCCATGCACCCGCATCACACGGAATCAATCTAGGTAACTTTAATTAATCCAATGGCCAAGATCAGCTTGTATACCAAATTCCTATGCACTCATCCACACTGGATTTCTCGCCCCTTGATGCGCCGATTCACAGTCACACATATACATATATAGTATATATTTTCATATAATTTTGTTAACAATTATAAGAAAATAAAATATAATAATTTCCTAAAAATACAGAACAATACAAAAAAAATATCTAGAAAAGTCCAAAAATTACAGAAAAATTTCAGAAACTGCAAAAACCCTAATTAATCATATTAGGTCAAAGATCAACCTATAGATTTATTTTAAAATAGATACAACACATATATGTATAAATTAAAACCCAAAATTCCAAAAGAATTAAAAACATAAAATTTCATACTTTTAATTCATCAGATCTAACTATGATTTAATTAATAAATTTATTTAAAGTCTTGAAACACAAGGTAAAATATTTATAAGTTCTAAGAGGAAAGTTAGAGAAAACTCGCCTGAATGTTTCGAAACGAAACCGACACTCAAACTTTAATTATCTCTTCCAATTCCGACGTCCTCCTTTTCAGATCCGACCTCCTTCTTGTCAGCCCTTCTTCTTCCTCTCTCTCTGTCTCTTTTATTTTTTCTAACGTGTAAAACCTTTAACCCTAAAACCTTATGTGTATTTTTATACACATCAAAACCAAATCCTTTTCCCATTATGATTAACATATAAAAGAAATAATATTTATCTTTTAAATAATATATAGACATACATATATTTTAATATAAATATATATATTACCTTCCATATATAACCATTAATTAAATAAATTATATATACCTATATATATATCAATATATATTTATATTGACATATATACCCCTCCACATGACTTAATAATGAATTAAATTTATTAGCTACCAATAATTAACAATAAAGTTACACCAACGTAAAAACACATAAATCAAATAAACAATTCACTAACTAACATTCCACAAATCAAACACCATATAATTTTAACAAATAAAATTACAAAATATAATTTAATTAAAAAAAATACAATTTACCTACGCACTTAATTAAATAAAACAAATCATAACTATCAAGCAACTAATTAAATAAACAAATCATTTTAAAATAATAATAATATAATATAAATTAATTTAATTAATAAATCCTTTTTAAAATATCGGGGTATTACATTATAGAATTTTTATCACAAAAATATAGCAATTCAAGTTAATAAGAATTGCATATTACACTAATAATTCTACTAGAGTTCTATATTATTACCACATGTGAATTTACTAGAATTTAGAATCTACTAAATTATATAATTCTTCTACACATGGTTTGCACATATCATACACGCTTAAATCAATAAACCCTAAATCAAGAAGTGAGGGTTTCCTATAATATGCAATACTATCATATCAAAAGCATGTACATAATATATATTAAACCTCAAGGATTATAAAACACTTAGATTATAAACATACTACCACCCCTACCTCAATAGAGAATTGAATCTCTATAATCCAAGCTACCAAGCACAAAATGGAAAACAAGCTTAGGATTCATGAAGAGGAGAGTGAAAGGAATCTTTTCTCTCCTAAGGTCAAAAGTCTAGGGTGAGTGGAAGAGTGCCAAAAGTGAAGTCAAAGCACCAATCCTAGCAAACACATGGATGACTCTCCACCAACCAAATGTCAAGAAGTCATGGTGCCGAGTCTCTTCACCTAAATGCCAACAAATGGCTCCATGACAGTGTGACAGTTGTCATACTTTCCAAAAATTGCAAAATAGTCCTTTTTCAAAATATCTTCTAAAATAAATTGCAAAAAGGTCCCTAAAATGAAAATCATTATTCTACATAATTACAATAAAACTCCAAAAGTTAAGAATAATTAAATTAAAGTATGCATTCATGCCCTTTACAAGAAAAGTACTAATCTAGCATGCTTTTCAAGAAAAGTAAAAATACCAATGTCATGGAAATCCAAATATCACGAATGCATGCAAAATCGGAATCAAATCCGAGCACAACAAGTGAGGTAATGCAAGGAAAAACGAAAAAGGGAAAAAGGACGAAATAAAGAAAAGACAAAATAGGAAAAAGATGAAAAAAGAAAATCGCCGAAAATGGAAAAGGAGGAAAAAGACCGGGTCATTACATATTCCCCAACTTACATACAAGAAGTTACCATATCAATTCAACTCTAAAATAGAAACTTAATGGGATACAATTTCCTTCACAAATTTCAGCATTCCAAAACAGAAAAGGAAATTAATTTCTGTACACAATTTTGAGTTCCTCTATAGCTCCACCTCAAATAAGGATTTCTTCGTAGCTCCACCTCAAATAAAACACTATGATCAAATTGAGAAACACTCTAACAGATCCGCCCAAGTCTCACCTCTAATTGTAACAAATAGACTTATGTTGTGACCAAAAACCAGAAGGATTCATCCAGTGGATCAGTACCAGAATTTGTTTAAAGTTGCTATTCCAACTTGAAGGTTTTGGTTCGTTGCGCATAAAGTTTTTTTTTTTAATTTTTTTTTTTAATTTTTTTTTTTTTTTACCACTATTTGAATCTTGAAGAAGGTATAAATTTTTAATACCGTAATATATGATCAAAAACGATTTTTAAAAGCTTCCGCATACACCCATTTTCCAACAGCTGGGTCCACAACCAAAATCTAGGAACTCTAAGATTCTTGCTATAACCCTTAGGTTTCTTAATTGATCAACCCGCACTTCTTGTCTTTGCATTTACATCTTTCTGCAGGGTTTCATTTTGCCTCTTGGGCTTCGGTTCTTTTGTTCTGGGGAATTATTCCGCATACACCCATTTTCCAACAGCTGGGTCCACAACCAAAATCTGGGAACTCTCAGATTCTTGCTATAACCCTTAGGTTTCTTAATTGATCAGCCTGCACTTCTTGTCTTTGAATTTACATCTTTCTGCAGGGTTTCATTTTGCCTCTTGGGCTTCGGTTCTTTTGTTCTGGGGAATTATTTCGTTTGGATCTGCTGCCTTCATGCCCAGGTTGTTCATTTTGCTAGATTCATGGTGTTTAAATATAGCTCTTTTTATATTGTTTTCTTGCTTTTGTTTATTATTGAAATATATATTATATATATGTATTATATTTTGTTTCCTGTTCTCTTCTTTCCTTATATATATGAATATAATATATATGTATAATATATTATATTCGCTTTCCTTTATTTCCTCCTTCATTTATTGCTTTTGTTTTCCTTCTTTTCTTCTTGATTTATTCCTTCTGTCAACTTTATTTCCTATATATTATGTATAAATACAATGTAAACGTATCAGGAAATAATAAGAGAAATGTAGCCTCAGTATCTCTTGATCCATGGATGTAGGCCTTAGTATTGAACCATGTATATGCTGTGTTATATTTCTCTCTTCCATTATCCTATTTTATATCTTATAATTCTGCATCCTAAATTTAACACAGTATAAGAACAACAATCCTAGATCGTTTCTGCTTTTTTCTTTCCTTTACTGATTGCAGAGAGCTTTTTTACAATCCTAGATCGTTTCTGCTTTTTTCTTTCCTTTACTAATTGCAGAGAGCTTTTTTTCTTTCCTTTACCAATTGCAGAGAGTTGGTTCAGATCTCTCTTTGTTTTCCTTTTTCGATCAACCACGCGCTGACACTCCTACGAAGTAGATCTGACTTGCGCTTCATAGGCCCACACGACGCACGCTCCTGTGAGTAGATGTCACTCGCGCTACACGCACCCACGAGCTCCTCCTTCACCTACGGTTGTCAATGCTCCGAATCAGTGATCGACTTTTTCCCGGCGTTGTTCCGGCATTTCTCAGCATTGTTTCAGCCATTTCCCCAACTTTGTTCCGGCCATTTCCCCGGCTTTGTTCCGGCATTTCTCGGCTTTGTTCCGACTATTCCCCGGCTTAGTTCTGGCCTTTTACCGGCTTTGTTTCGAATCTTTTTTATTTCTCAGATGGATTACCCAGATGTCTCCTAATGTTGCTCCGGCCCATTTCTTGACTTTGTTCCAACCCATTTCCCAGCATTGTTCCGGCCTTTCGGATGTTTTTCGCTCCACCACCATTTTCAAGATTTTATCTCCAAACTCAAGTTGGCTTCGAGAAACCCATCTCGAGTTTGTGGAAGAATATTGAAATATATATTATATATATGTATTATATTCTATTTCCTTATCCCTTCTTTCCTTATATATAGAATAATATATTATACATATATATTATATTCGTTTTCCTTTATTTCCTTCTTGATTTATTGTTTCTTCTTTTCTTTCCTTTTTGATATATTCCTTTTGTCAACTTTATTTCCTATATATTGTGTATCAATATAATGTAAACTTATCAAGAAATAATAACATAATTGTAGCCTAAGTGGCTCTTGTAGGCCTTAGTGCCAAACTATATATATGCTGTGTTGTTTTTCTCCCTTTCAGTTTCCTATTTTACATCTTATATTCCTGCATCCTAAATTTTACAGTTATTTACTAAGATTCCTTCAAATGAGACACATACACTACGTAAAGGGTTTATGAAATTTCAGTTGCTCCATTTTCAAGGAAGAACTGAAGAAGACCATGGGATTAAGTCAAGTTATAATGTTATATAACATCCTGATAGACGACATAATTATATATATATATATATATATATATATATATATATATATATAAAAAGATATGTAGATATTGATAGTTAAGAAGCACTGGATTAGTAAGTCCTAGCCACAATTATACTTTAGTTCAAGAGACTCGTCTTCCGTAGCTACAATTATAATTAGTTCAAGAGACTTCGTCTTCCGTAATGCAAAGGCATTAGATGATTTGGAGAAATTCCCTTTGAATCTCGGATCATTTCTGCTGTTGAACTAACAGATTCAACCAATCTAGGAAGCCATATAGCATCTTGTACATACTTCAATGTCTGGGAATGCAACTTCTTCCCCATACAAAATATATCGATCTGCGTGCCACCAATAAAATTGTTAAGAGCTAGAATTTCTGAAATATGAATATGTGCAATAAAATTACTTTTTAATCTCAATTTGGCCTTTGTGTTTGCACTAAAGAGCAGACCAAGTAAAACTCTACAAACACTTCTCTTGGAGCATAAAGCTGAGGATATCTACATCTGGAAAATGCATGTTGCTCAAAAATCTTCAAGTTACATTATAGGTTATTATTTGCTCACAAATATGTGAATTAAAGAGAGTGAGAAATTCTATCATTGCAATACTAAATTAGGAATTGAAATGCAATACGTAAAGTAAGTGGATGAAATGTAAAGGAACTGGAATTGAGATAAAAGGAAGGTAATTGCATTGAAAGATAAATGAAAACAAAGGAATTTGTATTGAAATGTTTGTTATGTGCCGTGTGGAGGGGGCTTCAAATGTTGTCCTATGTGTGTTATTTATAGACTTTCTATATCTATACACGAAGACCCACTTTTTCTGTTGGTTGATATCTCCATAATGTGCAGCTTCTCTCTCCCTCTGACAAGTGCCATGTGTCCCACAGGCAATTGTACCAGTAATTATCAACCAATGGTCCCCATTTTTGAACATAAAAATTATCAGTTTTGAAGTATTATTGATTTGTCGGAATTAGTTAAGAATGATTATGCAAAATATGATAATAAGGAAGAGAAAATTAGGGTAACACGAAAAACAGCAATGAAAGAAAACAAGAAGAAAGATACTACAGTCCTGCCCTACATTCAGTAAGGTTTGGATGACACTATTTTTCCTAGAATAATGGGGGCAAAAAATGCGATGAAGCACGGGAGTTACTTCAGAATGAATACGAAGGATCGAGTCAGGTAATTATCTTAAAAGGCTTCAAACTCTTTATGATGAAATTTTTTGAGTCAATGCATGCTCATCTCATTAAAGTTACACTTGCAAATCAAGTGATGCCTCTTAGTGAAAAGTTAACTGATCAAAAGATTGTTGAAAAAGTTGTGTAGCCTAACTCCTAAATTCGATAGTGTTGTAACTGCAATTGTGGAGTCGATTCCAAGTAAAAGACAATGTAGACAAACATTGTCTTTTACTCGGAATCAAGTGGAGCAAAGCTTTGAAGTCAAAAATGGACTCTAAAGGCGCTTCAATTGGAAAAGGAAAAAATTCACGGCTTTGAAGGCAAAAGAGTGAATCAATCTAATGAAAAGACAATTCATCAAAGGGTAATGGTGAAATTTGTGTGTTAAAACTGTAGAAATTAGAAGGGTCATATTGAACATATCGAATTGTTGGTACAAAAATAAGATTTCAATATTGCTCAATGCTCCATTTATAAGAAATATATATGGAAATTAAAAAAAAAGGATGTCTGTACAATCCTAAAAATCAAGCAAATATTCATTATGAAAAAGCTATTGAAGAAAAAATTCGACGAAAATGTTAATGGAAACTAGTCCATATCTTTGCCTCAATGCCATTGCAAAATATATGTGGTATCTTGACAGCAGTTGTAGTAATCATATGACCAGTGATAAATCTATTATAACTAAATTGATGAATCTGTGATATCTTAGGTGTGTATGAGGAACAACAATCAAGTGCAAGTTTGAGGCAAAGTAATAGTTGTAATTGATGCGGAATTTGGTAAGAAATTGATTGATGAGATTCAATATGTACCAAGTTTGGCTCAAAATTTGATCAGTATGAGGCAGCTAATGTAGAAAGGTTATTTAGTCAAATTTTAAAGATGACACATTCATGCTCTACAACAAAGGGAATAAGAAGATTATATATATTATCTTCAACTAAAAAAAAATTGTTTCTCTATTTTTTTCTAAGCTCAAAAATCATGAGAAGAAAGAAGAAATAGTTAAACCATGCACAACGAAAATAACTCCAAAAAAAGCGCAAAGAATTCAAAAGGTAAAGAACCAACAAGTGAAAGACAAGCTTTAAATTTCAAAGAGAACAACCAGAATTAGTAAAGTCAGAATTTGAAAGCCATGTGAAACAAAGCCAAGGGTGTTGGGGCCAGCGCAGCGGAAGGGCTGAAAAAATTGCCATTGCAGGAATCTGGTCTGACTTAAAGGCGACATGTGGCACTCTGCCAGAATGCAGTCCGCGAATAAAAAGAACACATGCAATCATTTGAAGATCCAACAATAAAACAGTAGCACATATCCATAACACAAGACTTACAAGGTTCACCCAAACTCAAGACTATATCCATCGATGAGGAGATCCTACTATAGCGATGAGAAGATATTACAATTTGCAGAGAACCAACACTCTAACAAACCTAAATCTCTCTACCCATCAACCCACAACTCACTCCCTCGCAAGAATGTCCTTACGAGCTATATGTCTCTCTACTCATACTTCTTAACAATACTCTCGGTATCTATTTATAGAGTCCCAAAACCTAATTAACGGCTTTGTAACTTAGTAGTACTTTTTCATCTTTTAAAGATAGGATGTCAGGGGTTCAAGTTCCCATGAGGGCAAAAGTGTGAGTATGTTAACAGAAACACCTATACAAACAGAACTCAATGCAGAGAGAAGAACAAAAGAACAAAATGGGAACAAGACCAACATATCCCATGGTCCAAAGAAAGCAGAACTATAGCAGAAACTAAAATCCTGAAGTAAAGCGGAAAACATCTCTGATAAACCACTCTTAATTCAATTTAATGGGCAAGCTCGAATTGGCAACCAATCAAAAAAGTTCCTTTCATTTTATAGATTCCATGAATTTCTAGCAAATTTCTTTAAGAGATGATCTATGTTCATACTCCATGGAAATATAACTTCTTAGTCCATTTAATTTTTTATTAAAAACTTACCAAAAAAAAATTTGCCAAAGAAGTACACTCTTTGGGACAACAATGGAATGTAAATATATATTTTTGAGGGACTATTGTATCCAGTTTTTTTTCGACAAGTACTATTGTATCATGTTCTTTCTGAAAAAAATAATAATAAACTTTAGGGAATGTCAATTGCACTCTTCTTTCATTGATTATAAGACAAGTTAATAAGGGTTTCATAGTCCTTGAACAAAATTTTAGCACGAGTAAGAAAAACTCGAAAGAACTTGGGACAAAAAAGGACTATTTTAAGGTAAAAATAAAAATAGAATTTCTAAAGAGATAATATATATAGGATAAAAATCAAATGAAAATAAAGATTTTTAAGGGAATTGCAAAATCTCCTTTTATCTAAGTACGTGCTTATGAGCCTACTCTAAAAAATATGAGCAAAATTATTGTTTTCTGCACCTCTGTGTTTTCAAATCATCAATCATCAAAAGCATAAACGCTTTATTTACTAAAAAGACCCTAAATCGGTAACCTAAGCTTGGATTAGAAGAAAGTATATAATAATTGAGGATATTTTAAACGTGGTATCATGTCTAATGGACATTCATGTTTTTGTAAACGATAACATTAGAGCAATAATAGGTTTGTATGTCCAAAAATTGGCTCAACTTGGAAAATTCAAAGAATTCTGCAATACGCTCAAAATATAATGAATGAAAAGACAATCTCAATAGGACAATTGTTTATGCTTTATTATGAGGACCATCCCTCTATTTATAACCAATTACAATAGTTGAATTGGGTTAGGACTTGCATTGCTTGTCCACCAAGTTTTTGCTATATTATATTTGTTTCCTTCTACTTTAAGTTTACATAACTGCATTATGGCAAGAATGACTCATTCCCCATGTTGGATTTCATCTTGTGTAGGCCGGATCTTTACTTAGGAGCGGGCCAGCTCACCCATCATAGCCTTTAAAAACCTTTGTGGGATTGGGCATTGGTTACAGATTCCTTGGGCCTTCACCAATCCGGGCTTCAATGTTGGGCCTGGGTTGGCAAGCCGCACTGTTGTTAATAACTAGCCCATTTGGATTGTGGGGAGGTGGTTCCCATGCTTTGATGTGGCACTTTCTAATTGGAGGGGAAATTTTTCCCCCCACACTTTGTCCCTAATTCCCTCCTAATTAAATTGGGTAACGGTCCCTATTTTGAAGGGAATTAATGTATATGAAATTTTAAAGTGCAAGAGACAGTTTGCATTTGCGACTGTTAGGGTTCCTTTTCCTTATCATTTCTTCGTAAAGCTAGGGTTAGCTTCCGCCACTGTTTTTGTAACTCTCCCATGCTTGTCTTTGATTTCACAAGTTCCTCAAGATAGTTCCTATCTGCACCCTCTCTCTTCTGTTTTTTTACGACGTTGTTTCAACCATTAGTGTAAAGGCTAGTGTAGACCTTGTAGATAGTGTAGATCCTGAATCCACACCCTCCGCCTCACCTAGGTTAATTCGTACTCCTCCCCCTAAATTATTGAGCGCAACTCTTCCAGTCGATGATCACTTAGTGAGAGAGGAGGGATCGTCTTCTCAGGCCAAGGTGTCCACCTCTAGATATGATGAAGCTTTCTCGGAGGAGGAGATGGCTATGATTTTATCCATTCCTCGCCAAATGGCGAAAGTTACCTCTCTTATAGAGGAATTAGAGATCCTCGAGGGGGTTGAAATCACCACATATCCACTTGATTGGGACTTTGCTCTAGGGAAGAAGTAGAAGAAAATGAACTCTTGATCTCTGCGGGGAACCTGCATGCCCTTCGATTTCCCCTTCCACCCATTCTACCATCTGGTGCTAAAGTGGTTAGGGCTAGCCCCTTTTCAAGTAAATCCTAACTTCTTCGGGGTTCTATCTTCGCTTTTAATTTGTAAAAAACTAGAGAAAATAGACCTTAATATTGTTGACCTCCTAGTAAGTTATAAGGCCTGTAAGAATCAAACCGAGCTAGGTAGATATCATATTTCCCCCTCAAACTCTAAGCAAAAAATTTTCTTTGGCCTCCCCTCTTCTGAGAAGTACTAGAAGGAGACAATGATTAATGTCAAGGGCAACTGGCGTGTAGCACTGTCCAGCAAATTTCCCATTCCTCGGAAGTTTGGCAGGCTAGGTGTCAGAGAATACCCTTTTCTTCATTATGATTGCTTTAGCTATTTACCCTGTCAAGTTTTGCTTTTTCGGCATATTTATGAGTTTCTTGATATTGTTTCAGTCTCGTTCCCAACTTCAGTTGCTCAGGAGAGACGTCCTCTGTTTAAGTCGAAGGGGTGGAAGAATCCTCCTTGGTCGTTATATTGTGGTTTGCTCTTTTAATGTCAAAAGGCTGATTACAAGGTTTAGTCCTTAATGTGCCCTTTCAATGATATATTTGCCTCATCTATTCTTGTGTGATCAAGGGCATTGCAGTAATTTACACAGTATTTCATGCCTTTGCAAAATCAGGAATGCACATTATTCTGTCAGTCACTCACAAGGGTATTTCAGTCTTTCTACAAGTGGGAGATCGCTGGTTACATATGTTGAGAGTACTAGATTGCTCTAAAGTTTTCATATTCAAGGTTAAATTGCATTTGTACAAGGTGCAGCAAATAGTGTTCTAGTTTTTGTGGTATGTCCAATTAAAGGGTGTTTTTATAATCTCATCAAGATTTTCAAGGGTACTTCGGTCAAACCAGTTTGCTGAGTATGTATGGTATCCTCTGCTGAAGGTACATTGTATCAGTGACTATTATTCTATTCCTTAATGATGATTTCTCTAATAGGGCTGTTATGTGGCAAACCAAGGGTATTTCCGGAAGTTCATATGTAATTCTCTTTATGAGAATGTGCAATGTCTCTGCCACTGACACGTGGCTCTATGGTTCTTGCGAGAGAAGGTGTGACATTCTTGCATTTCTTTGTGCTCAAGTCTACCGAAATTTTCTGTTGTGTGTATGCGTGTGCTGTGAAATTAGAGTGCACCTGAAGACAAAGTGTGTGTTGTGTAGAGGGTATTGTGGACCTTTTTCTCACTTGAAATGATTGGATAATTCCTCTCAAATGATTGGAGGATATCATCTATCTTATCCACATTTTTTAGGGAGTGTCACTAATGTGATAAGGCACTATATATATGGCCCTTATATGTGCTGAGCTGAGTGTTCCTCTAGAGAGCAATCCTTGAGAATTCTGGTGAGCTGTATTGTACAAGGGGCTCAAGGGTTGATAAATGAAATGAGATTTCTATGAGAATTCTTATAAAATTAAGGTATATTTGATCTCAAAATTCTTATGTTGAGAGCACAAAAGCATTGAAGATAATGGAGGTTTTGGCTGCTGATTTCTGCTGTAGAATTAAAGTTTTGAGAGCTGGACTTTGCTTGGCTTGGTTCTGACACTTAGACAAGGTTAAGGAAAGTGTATACTTATTTACAACTACAGAAACTAAGTTTTCATACATATCTCTGTTGTGGTTAGTTTTGAGGTCTCATACTCATGATTTGTGTTGTTTTCTGGTTTAAGCCACTTATTTGAGTTTACTATACCTAGATCATACTGTGAATAGTTTGTTTACCTTCAGAGCATGAATGTTTTAATGATTTGAAGATGTTGAAGTTGAATCCCCTGCAAAAAATTGACCACTTCCTGCTTTGACCTTATAAACCTCACTTATTAGGGTTTCAAGCCTAATTCACCAATAATTGAGAGCTAAAATTGATATACCATGTTTCAATCACTGTGTTTTGCATTTGAACATGTGTATAATGTTGATTCAAGATTGTGAAAACTTTGATCTTGTCTGCGTTAATTCAAAATTCCATTTTTACCCTTAGAATCAGAGAAACTTTGGTTCTCTGCTGAACTTAGCCTACTGTGTGTTTTTTACTTCTGTTTTAAGCTTACACTCTACTACCTTGCTTGGTTCACAAATCTAATCTTTTAATCAAGTGTATATTGATGTTTAGGAGCTGAGGTTGCTGAGTTTTGAGCTGAGTCAGAGTCGCTTCAGTGCCTGATTTTTCTAATCACAAATAGGTTAAGTTATCTGTAGAAAACAGTTCTAATAGTGTTGTGACATTGTTACCTTACCTATATTTCTATAAGATTCATATGAGCAAGTGTATCTTAGTATACTGGAGCTGTGCATGTGATACTTTGAGCTGTGCTGAGGTTTTTCCAAGTCTTGATCTACCAAAGCTACTGGCTATTGAAGAAAGTCTTATAAACTCTGGCTGCTAGGGTTGTTACCAAGTTCAAGCCTGTTGTGAGCTGATATTGTATTATCTTGCTGTCTTAATTGAACTTCTAATTTGTGCAAGTGTATATTGATGTTAGAAGGCTATGGAAATGAATGACAGGTCTATTGTGGAGCTACATTGTAATTTGACATCTAAACCTTCAGAATTTCTATTGAAGCCTGTTTTGAGCTGTGAGCTATAGATTGCTTGTTATACATTGTCTGTCATTGTTTTAAAAAAGCATACCATAATGAGTTAAGGCTATGGAAACCTAGCAAGAGCTATTTGTGAACCAGCATTGAAGATTGACTGTGATAACCTATCATATGCAGAACTTTGTGAACTAGGGTTCATTTATGTTACATCTTAAAGATGTGGTTGCATTCTTATCATTTGTAACAGCTAGTATATGATGTACCTGGTGTGTTGACACCTCTATTTTATGTTAAGTGAGCTATGAGAGCTCTTGAAGGTCCAACCAAAGATGCTGTAGACAGAGGGACTGCTGTGTGCACTTAGAGTAGCTAGTGTGTGTGTAGAGGCTATGAAAACTAGTGTTTCATCTTATACAATTGGTGTGTGCAAATAGTGAGACAGTTGAGTGTGTAACTACTTGCATACAACTAGAGGAGTATTTATTGGCTGAAGCCAATAACCAATGTTTTTCCCTATTGAGAGGGTTTTCGTTGTAAACCTTGTGTACTTGTGGATTGCTTAAGCATTGGTTGACACTAGTATTGAAATCTAATATGTGTAGCATATATTTAATCAAGGATTGAAAAAGAAAAGTGCTTAGACCAATTCACCCCCCTCCCTCTTGGTCTAACACTCATTCATTTAAGCTGCTCCTCACTTCTAAAAATCTTACGGACCTTAGTTCAAACCCTTCAGAGATCACGACTATGGATCGCACTGTTCCTTCCTTCATTGTTATGGAACTTACCGAGGAGGAAAAGAAAAAGGTGGTGGAGTTTAAGAGGAAGGCAGCAAAAAAGAGGACCCTTGAGGTGGTCCAGGGTGCTGAGCTGGTAGAGGCGGATGATCTTCCCCCTTTAAAGAATAAAGCAAGGAATGCTCCTGCCCGTCAGTCTAAAGATTAAAATACCACTGTCAAGAAGGACAAATAGAAGGTGCCATAGGGGATGGGGATGAGGGAGAGATCCCTAAATTTGCTATGGTGAAGAGTGGTGAACCCTAGTTCCCAACCTTCTTTAGGTCTAACAAGTTAGTCCTTCACTCGGGTGATTCAGTGATAAAGGACCCTTCTGCCGCCCTTGCTATTGCTAGGGGCATGTGGCTTCCCCATAGGAAAGATAGACTATGGGGAGCTCCTCTCTCTAGCCCTTGTAGGGGCTATTGAGGTAATATTATTCTTACCTTCATGTTGTACACACTACTTGCTCCTCTTTATTTTTTGAAAATTCTTTCTGCTTCGTTGTTGCTGACTTTAGTAATTTCCTTCATGTCCTTTTGTCTTCTTACTTTTGTTTTCCATAATGCGTTCTATACCATAGCATTGAGCACTGTGATGGAGGGGCAATCTCTTACCATAAAAAAGTTGGAGAATGACCTTGTTGATGCAGAGGAGAAGGCCGCCAGTTATGTAAACTGAAAAAATAATTCACCTTTACCAATGAAACTAAGGAATCCTAGAAGAGGTAGTTTAAAACTACTGACGAACGAGTTAAGGAGTTTGAAGCTGAAGTGGTATACTGCAAATAATCTATTCAATCCTGCACTACTGCAGGGAAGCAAGTGCAGGAATGGTACTCTAAGATCATAAGCCTGAGGTGCGCAAAAGCTTTTTGGTCTGGCTTCAACCATGTCTCTCTTCCAGAAGGGAAAAGAATGGTTCCTGATGCTTAGGACTTAGATATGGGGGGTGTCATTTCCCTACAATGATAATCCAGCAGCGAAGGAAGAATAAGTGCTCTTTGCTGCGATGGTGAAGGGTGATGTTCCTGATCCAAAGGCTCATAGTTCTTCAACTCATCTAACCAATGCCCTAGGCCATAATGTAGTTTCTGCTTTTTCATTTATTCTCATTGATCCCAAAACTAAATAGTTTGGGACTAACTATTTCGATGGATGATTGTACTGGATAACCTATTGTTGACAATCTCCTAGTAGATGATGTGTGTTTTTCTATAGTTTCATAGCAATTTATATATGCTTTTATAATCTTATTGTGATATGCCTCTTTCTCTCTCTCTCTTTCTTCTTTTTTTTTTTTTTTTTTTTTTTTTTTTTTTTTTAAAGTATTGCCTCCCTGGCACTTCTTTGTGCTTTTAGAGAAAACTTCTCCTCGGACTTTCCTGCTGTGAAATTGATTTTGGCCTAGATTGTTCCTCGGTTCTTTTGAACCTTAGAGGAGTTCTGACGAAATTTTAGCCTTCGGTGCTATTACCTGAGGTAATTTACTTCAATTTTGTTTCTCAATACCGTTTCCGCCTTAAAGGAATTTTGATGAAATTTATAGCCTTCAGTACTTCTACCCGAGGCAATTTTCTTTGATTTTTGTTCCTCGGCACCTTTTGTGCCTTAAAGGAGTTTTGATGAAAATTTTTAGCCTTCGGTACTTCTACCTAAGGCAATTTTCTTTGATTTTTGTTCCTCGACATCTTTTGTGCCTTAGAAAAATTTTGATGAAAATTTTAGCCTTCAGTACTTCTACCCGACATAATTTTCTTTGATTTTTTTCTTTGGCACCTTTGTGCCATAGAGGAATTTTGATGAAAATTTTAGCCTTCGGTACTTCTACCCAAGGCAATTTTTCTTTGAATTTGTTCCTCGGCACCTTTTATGCCTTAAAGGAATTTTATTGAAAATTTTAGCCTTCGATAATTATACATGAGGCAATTTTCTTTAATTTTGTTCCTCAACGCCTTTTGTGCCTCAGAGGAGTTTTGATGAAAATTTTAGCCTTCGGTACTTCTACTTGAGGCAATTTTCTGTGATTTGTTATGTGATAAGTAGTTGTAAGTAGTTTTGCAAAAACCGATAAGCTCAATCTGTCGTAGCTTTCTGCTGCGACGGAAGAGGTGATAGGGATTAGGATCTACTCCTTGGTGTAATGGACAATTTTTATCAAATTTATATAGTCATAAGGTGTTACATCAACTGAATAGAGACAAGAACATATGCATCGGTGATTTTATTTCGGAAGGTCAGTGAGATGTAAATAAGATTTCACCAGTAATGCAGCAGATCATTCTTTAGCAAATTATTCATGGAGGGGAGGATAAAATCTCTTGGCAAGGTTCACAGTTTACCTTTAAATCAGTATGGAATGTTTGGCGAATTAAAAGGCAGGAGATAAGCTGGTGTGATCTCTGTTGAAATGGTGGTAGACACAGTTAGTTTATCTTTGTTATGCTGGTGTTGCAGAATGCAGTGCTCATAAATACTCACTTGCAGAAAAAGGGTTATTCCTTAGCTTCTAGATGTATATTCTATTACAAGGGTGTGGAGGACAGTGACCATATCTTTTGCTATTGTGAGTTTGCTTGGAAGGCTTGGGGAACTCTGGCAGACCTGGAGGTTAAACTCACACACTTCAATCTGAGAAATGGCTTTGGATTTTTCAGTGCAATTGAAGATGAAATCTCATAAGACAAAGTTGTATAAGATGCTGTTTACTGTCACATTGTACTTACTATGGAAAGAGAGGAATGATAGAATGCATAATGGAATTTTTGCTTCTCCAGTTGAAGTGGCTAAGTGTACTTTGTGGGAAGTTATGGATATCTTGGGGGTATGCCTCTAAGATGTCATTTCAGTTTTTCATTAGGTTTTTGGGATGTTTTTACATCTTCAGGTATGCCTGAAGATGTTTCTGTTTTTTTATTGTGTTTGCCTTGCTTATGCTGTGTTTGCTTTGGGGTATGCCCTATGTGTCTCTTGTATTTTATTATTTATATTTATAAAATTTCCTCCATTTAGGAAAAAAAAAAGTTGGATAGCTTTAGCTTCACTAATTATACCAAAAACCAAAATATTGTAAGAAGGGCCTTCTTATATTGGGTCGCTTTTGTGTTTGGCCCTTTATAAGTGGGCCCCTCCTTACACACATTGTGACTTGGTTTGTGGCTTAATTTTAACTAAGTAAATAGGCTATTTTTAACCTAGGTGGGACATTTAGTGTCCTTAGTTATACCAAAAATAGGCAACTCTCTTCACAGTTTATCTTTTTCTCTTGCAAAGGGTATGGTGTCCCCATGCCCCCAACTATGAGGAGAGATGCCCATGTGTCCCTACACGTGCACTACTCAGGATATAAAGTGATTTAAGCTACTTTTTGCAATCTATGTGGTACACATGGATGTACTAGGGAAAATTAGACTCCATAAGGGATGACTCTCAATGTCAATTTTGGACAAAAAATGAGTGTTTCCCTACACCATTTGTTTATATTCCTTAAATAGTGGAGGAAAATACCCATATAAGTAAACGATACAATTGTTTGTATACAAATGATAGATATTTCCTTATTCCAGTCGATAACTAAGCTATAAATAACAAGTGTTCCTCCCACATTGTTTAAAAAGAATTTAAAGTTGGGGTCTATGTATTCTGGCCCACTTCCTAACAAGTGTGCTGGAGGCCATCTTGTATATGGGCCGCTTAATTAAGTGGGCTATATATAAGAGGCTCTCTATCTTTTGATTAAGCGGGCCTGTGAATTCGACCCACTAAGGAATGCACATATATATGTATATATTTATAGGAATCTGAAGAATAACTTTTCACTCAATAAAGCATAATTTAGGTAATAACATCACGTCTTTTGCGTCTCTGGGCTTTTTTCCCTTATTGAATTTTACTTGAAAATTGAAACTAATGATAGTATCTTTTAAGGTGAATTTTATTCCACGACCGAGGGAGCTCTTCGCCATCCTTGCTAATCAGCTTGTATGCCCATTTTCCTGCTGCCTCGAAGATTCAGAAAAGGCCATCCCAATTTGGGTAGAGTTTCCTAACATAGCTGGTTTCTTGCTTGAGCACCCAGTCTCTGGTAGAAACTCTGGTACTTGACTTTCTTATTGTAACTTCTTCATAATTGTTGCTGGTATGAAGCAAGTTTGATAGCCGTTGCGTCCTTTTTTTCTTCGATAAAATCAAGATTGTGTTCTAACTGCTGGTCATTGCCCCCAACATATAGTACCTCGGTCGGAAGAGTAGGAAATTCCCTTCAGTAGGAATCACTACTTCAGAACGGTAGGCGAGGGTGAAGGGACTCTCCCTAGTGGGCCATGGTGGGGTGGTTCTATATGCCAACAACACATTCGGTAGTTGTTCGAATCACTGGGACTTTTTGCTTTCGAGCTTCTTTTTAATACAGTCAAAGATGGTTCAGTTTGTAATCTCAATTTAGCCATTCCCTTGTGGATGGCTCACGACTGCCAGTTTCTGGATGATCCCATGCTCCCTAAAGAATCTATTTAGGTATTGATTATCTAGATTCGACCCGTTATCCATTACGAGGCTGAATCTACATATTATGTTATTCAATATGAAACTAATATGACCTATTTATGAGATAGACTCGGGCAGGCCTCGACTTCAAGCCACTTTGTGAAGTAATCAATTGCTAAGAGTATATACTCCTTTTTCTAGAACATTAGTGGTAGAGGGCCGACGACATTCATCCCCCATTGGGCAAATGGCCACAAATTTACCATCACGTGTAGGTTTTCGGCCGGTTGATGCATGAAATACCCGTGGCACTGACACCTATCACACCTACTAGTGTACTCTTCTCTATCCCTGGCCAAATAAGGATAGAAATAACCTTAGGTGAGCACCTTGTGAGCTAAGGATCTTCCACCAGAGTGATTGCCATAATCTTCCTCATGAATTTCTTTCAGCATTTCAAAGGTTCTGAGGGCACTAAGCATCAGAAATAGGGCCCCAAAACGGAC
The DNA here is from genome assembly GCF_030987335.1 of Cornus florida. NCBI lineage: Eukaryota > Viridiplantae > Streptophyta > Magnoliopsida > Cornales > Cornaceae > Cornus > Cornus florida. The sequence continues at coordinate 48,623,222 of NW_026775574.1, read as the reverse complement.
ATTTTATAGAGTTAATTGTTATGTACTCATACTTGGTTGGAACAACTCCTATACTTCGAGCTTCATCATTCTACCAGGGTTCTATGTTGAAAGTAATCTTCAGTTGGATCTATCCAACTTAGTTCCCTTAGTTCCCTCAGGATCATCATTATTTTGGATTATTATTTTATACTTGATTCTTCGAGAATATCTATTGGTATGATCCTGACCAGTTTTTTAGAGGATGCTGAGGCCCGTTAGTCAGTCGATCTGTTTCAGCATTCTGCTCTTGAGGAATTTAACAAATTGATATTTTTTCAAAGTTGCGGGCTGCTCTTTCTACAGCTTCTTTATACGCTAACATCTTTTCCTCTCTTGGTGAATATTCCCCTATTACCTATTTCACAATGAGTGGTGAGTCGCTAAATACTTTTAGGTTCCCTACCTATAGTTCCTTTTGTAACCAAAGACCAACCTCGTACTCTGCTTCATTATTGGTGGAGGGAAAACTTAACCGAATTGATTGTTGGAGCCTAGATCCTTCAGGTGTGCGAATCTCGACCCCGGCTCTTGCCCCCATTTGATTTGAGGGTCCATCGACGTACAGATCCCATTCGGGTTGCTCCGATGTTGACTCCTCATCCTCGGCTTCATACTCTAAGAGGAAGTCAATGACCCTTTCCTTGCCGTTCTCGACTCATAAGAGATGTCGAAGAACTCAACTCTATTGACCATTTTGTGACTCTCCCTAATAAATATATCTTTGTAAGGATAGCCCGTATGGAATGAGTGGTTGGCACGATTACCTTATGGTACTCGAAATAATGTCTCAACTTCCTCTTGGCATGGATCGGTGCTAGGATAACCTTTTTTGGCTTTAAATACCTTGTCTTTGCATCGGCTATGGTCTTACTGGCATAGAAGACTGGATACTGCTTCCCTCCCTCTTCCCTTATCAAAGATGTACTTGTGAAAATTCTGGACGGAGCCAAATAAAGGTACAAAGGTTCATTTTACCTAGGAGCGGACAGGATTGGTGGACTATGCATATAATCCTTGAGTCTTGCCAGTGCTTTTTATTGGTCGTGCTGTTAGACATCTTGTCATTGATTGAATTGCATCGAAGACAGGCTTACATTTATCAAAAAGTCAAGAAATAAATCTGTTGAGGGTGGCGTTTCTTTTAGTGAGTACTTGTACATCTTTATGAGTCCTGGGTTCTTAATTGCAAATCAGGGCCTGAGCATGCGTTGGGCTTGCTTTGATCCTTCTTTGGTTCACTACATGACCAAGGAACTGCCCAGAAGATACTCTGAATTAACATTTAGTTGTATTGAGCATCATGTTATACTGCCTTAATGTGTCAAAGACATCATGTAAGTGTCTAGGATGGTCTTCTTCCCTCAAACTCTTGAGCACCATGTTATCTATGTATGCATCCACATTTCTTCCAAGCATTCCTTCAAATACTTTTTTGATCAGCCACTTATATGTAGCCCCAGCGTTCTTCAAACCGAAAAGCGTAACTTTGTAACAGCATGTGACTTTCTCGATTATGAATGAAGTTTCCTCCTCATCCTTTGGATTCATTGGGATTTGAATGTGCCAAGAGTATTGCATCGAGAAACGTTAACTTTTCATAACTTGTGGTGGCATCGACTATCTGGTCTATCTTCGGTAAAAGGAAACCATTCTTTGGACATGCTTTGTTTTGATTGGTGAAGTCGATACAGACCCTACATTTACTGTTCTTCTAAACTACCATAACGTTGGAGAGCTATTGTGGGTAATGGGCTTCTTGGACAAAACCTGCTTGTAATAGTCTGGCCAACTCTTCAACTATAATATGATTTCTTTCTGGTGCAAATCTTCTCTGCCTTTGCTTAACTGGCTGAAAAGAAGAATCTACGTTTAGACTATGGCAAGCTACAAGGGGATGTATACCTGGCATATCCAGATGGTTTTATACGAACACATCTGCATTCTTTCTTATTACTTGAATGATTTTCTCCTTTTCTTTCGGGGTCTGTGCGGACCCTATTTGAGTGACCATTACGGATTTCCAGGGATGACTTCTATGGTTACGAAGGGTTCTTCTGTCAGGTTTGTCTCCTCGTCCTCTACCTTTAAATACTGCGGTAGAGGGCCGTGTAATTGCTATTTAGAGTTAGTTTTTGGTGTCGTTGCCGACTCCTTTCCTTTCTGAATTTCTTTCAAAGTGATTGTGTAACATTTTTTTGCTGCGACTTGGTCTGCCTATAGGTCTATGACCTCTTTTCCATCGAGAGCCAAACATCTCATGATCAAGTTACAAGATGGATGAATATCCACCAGCATGAAATTCCCCTTTAAAGTTCTTTTTGCAATGGTTACTAATAGGTCAAGGACCCCTATTAGGTCTACTTTTGTTCAATTAAACCCCACTAATGGATTGGAGGTGGGCTTCAGTTGTGCAGCGTCAACCTCAACCTATTTGAAAGTTTGCATGGTGATACTATTGGTGTTGCTTCCAGGATCTAAAAGCACTCTTTTGATCATGTAGTTTTCCATTATTAATTAGGCTGATTACCAATAGATCTTCATGGGGGAGATGTACCCTCCCCAATTCCTCGTCTCTGAACCCAATCCTAATGTTTCCTGAACTAATGGTGTTAACTATAATCATCGTCCTAAAGTTATGGACCAGCCTTAAGTTATGGACCGAGCCTTGACTTGTATGTTTCTTCAATCTATTCTTCCTCTTCAGGTTTGCCATATATGGCATGAATCACTCGTACAGGATTGACCTCGATTGTTGGCTTTCTATTGTTTGAACCTGCCTCCTTCAGCCTTGGCTGCTCCTTGGGTTGGATGTACTCGATAAGGTCTCCTTGGCAATTATGGATTCCACTTGCCGCCAAAGAGTCCTACGCACAATCATTAGTTATATGACCATAATCTCTATGAAAAGCACAGTGGTTACTTGTCCCTTTATTCGAGGGGTTGCTTAATTGGAGGTTGAACCAGGAAATTGGTTTTGTTCTCCTGAAAGAGCCGAGCCATAGTCATATTCAGGGGGGTCACCCTTTCCTCAGTCCTCTATCTCAGTGGTTGGAAAGGACGAGGCTAGGCTTTTCTCCTTTAATTTACTTTCGACCGAGATCATAGTTATATGCTGGCTTTGGCTTGCCTCATCATCCTCAAGTCTTATGTAACTCTATGCTCGGGCACTGAGGATGGGCATATCCGAAGGAGTGTTTTTAATCAAAGAAGTGTGGAACTTGCTGCCCTGGATCATAGTTATTTTAAAGGCTTCTACGACTGTTATCTGATGACAATCAATGATTTCTGAGGCCTCAATGTTGAATTGAGTATTAAAGGCTAGTAATTTCTACCCTTTCATTTGGCGTATGGTAAAGAGGTTGGAGATAATGTTCTTTTGCTTCTTGTTGCGACAGTACTAGGTAGGAACACAGTACAAAGATCTTCAAAATTTGAGATGGATGTATGGGCCTATTTTTGAACCAATCGAGGGCAACTCATATTAAGCTCGTTGGGAAGGGCTTTGCACATGAGGCGATTGTTGTGTGTGTATATCCATGGCCATCTTTTGGGTGTAGTGATTGAAGTGATGAGTTGGATCACCAGTTCCATCAAGCTAGTTAGAAGTGCGCAATATGAACGTCTCCGGAGTTTCCATACACTTGATTTCATTAGTGAAAGGAATTTTAACCGTTGAAGTTGCGAACTCTTTCGCCATCTCCTCTACGGTTTGTACCTTCAATCCTTTAGTTTTCTCCCCAGCTTGTCTGTGAGACATGACGTCATTGGCCTCGAGTCCGTATGCGTTCCTTCTTCTAGATTCGGCTTAGTCCTTTATGACTCTACTCTAATTCTGTTGTTGGCTCCTTAGCACATAGGCTTTTACATGAGTATTCCATTCTGTCTAGGATTTTGCTGTTCAGGAATCACTCGTGGATCATTAGGGTTCGGGGGATGCCCTTGCTGATTGGGTTGCCAAAGAGGGTCAGTGGGATTATGTCCCAGGGTAAGAGGTTGTTGGTTTGCAAGCGGCTGTGCTGCAAGCCAGTCCACTGTTGCTTGAAGCGTTTCATTCCGCTGTTAGAGGAGATGGATTAGTGCAGCACTGGCTTCATTTGTTTGGCGTAGGATTTCAAATTATTGCATAAACTCCTCACACATCTTTTGCATGAGTTCCATTTGTCGTCGCTGAATCGCGTCTCCTCCTGTTGTTATCCTAGAGCAATGTCGCATGTATAAAACCGCGAATATTTTTTAGAAACTTACGATGCTAAAGTGTATGTGTAAAAATTCGCTCAACTTAGAAAAGTCAAAGAATTCTACAATACTCTCAAAATATAATGCATGAAAAGATAATCTCAATAGGACAATTGTTTATGCTTTATTACGAAGACCATCCCTCTAATTATAACAAATTGCAATAGTTGAATTGGGTTAGGACTCTATTTACTTGTCCACCAAATTTTTACTGTATTATATTTTTTTCCGTCTATTATAAGTTTACATAACTGCATTATGACTCCTCCATGTTCGATTTCGTCATGTATGGGCCGGATCTTTATTTGGGAGCCAGCCGGCGCACCCATCATGGCCTCTAAAACCGTTGCGGGACTAGGCTTCGCCGCTTCGGTCACGGATTCCCTGACCTTCACCAATCCGGGCTTCAATGTTGTTAATAACCAGCCCCCATGCTTTGACGTGGCGGCGCTTGCTGATTGGAGGGGAAATTTTTCCCTCCACAAGGTTCACCGAATTACAGTGGCCAAATGCACTGTAGTGAGTTCATGAGAGAATCATTCTCCTTAATCCAATAGGAAAAGTAATTGTATGGTATAACACTACATGGACAGATACTAATCAACCTTAACTGACCTACGTAATGAAAGCTTGTCAAAGTTCGCTACGATGAATGCTTGTCATCTAACAAACAAAAACACAATTCCAGGCAAGCTTTATAATTGTATACAGTTGAATAACAGTAATAATTGGACAAGTATATGAGAGAGACTGGTGATAATTACCTCAGCTTCGTTGGAAAGACCAAGCTTTTTAACCAGGTACGTCTTAACCATGAAAATTGTCACGTTCTGGTCCCTATATATATATATATTTTTTTTTTTGAAAAAAAGAAAAATGAAAGAAAAGGCCCAAAACCCAAAAAGAAAAGTAACCGTCAGCTTTACACTCATTTCACTGAACACCATCATTACAACGTAGAAAAAGAACAACATTAGGTGTATGACGTGAACCACTTACTTCACTCTAATATACGCCTTTGGTAACTGAGGAAGCTCTTGCCCATCGCTGTCAACAGTAACCAATCAAGTAGTAATTAGATCCCACGGCAAAAAGTAGTAATCAGATCATCGACACTTGAAACTATTTAGAGTGTGTGTGTGTCAAATAGTGTAACTATTTTCAATTGTGCGTAAGAAGGTTTACTTTTTTACAAATAACATTACAACAACAACGACGACGACGACGACGACGAGATCTACTTATTTACTATTTTGTGACCACATTTTAACCATGTTTCTAACAATGTTTATTACATATTACCACATGAATTATACAAAAATTAAAATACTAATACTGATAATAATAATAATAATGAGGTCTACTTAGTTACTATTTTGTGACCTCATTTTAATAATGTTTCTAACAATGTTTATTACATATTACCACATGAACTATACAAAAATTAAATTTTTTTTCCTTGATTCAGAAGGTAAAATAACCACCAAGGTCTTTTTGATCTAGTTGTAAAAGGTACCTAGTGTGTTCAAATCTTAGAAAACTATATATTTGGGTTAAAAATATAGTAAAATGATTTTACCTTTTTGTTTAACAAGCGCAAGATATAACATTTCTGATAATTTTTGGAAGTTATAAATGTGCAGATAGACAAATTATGTACCACAAAATGATAGTACAGCTAGAGCCTAATAATAATTAATGCACAGATGGAGAAATATATAGGTTACCAGTTGACGGAGGAGCGAAGGGTAAACCATACTCCAGACCGCGATCTATGAGAGTAACCACGATGAGTATCGCATGGATGACAATCAACAGGTGGTGCCAATACCATGCTCTGTGTTCTAATTACACTATTGTCATCAACAAACCTACACCCTAACTTTAGCTCTAAATGTTGTGGGACTCCCTCTAATGGGGATATAGTAGACAATACAGCGGATGAAACTGAGTTCAATCCATGCACTGTTTTTGTGCCAAACCCTAGACCCAGATCAAGCCAGTCTTTCTTCTCCACTGCTTCTTTCTGATCTTCGAGGATTTTGGAGGAAGAGGCCATGAGTACAATACCCACTTTATGGTTTAAGAATGTGTTGTTAAAAGACGAAAAGGGTAGTGTCTGGTTGGACAGCACTATCAAAACAAACCATGCACAAGCAAACTTTTATATAGAATTTTAACAAGCTTTAGGTATTGAGTTCATTTTTCTTTTCTTTTCTTTTCTTTTCTTTTTGAAAATCTATAGTATTATTATTATTTTTATAATTATTTTTCCATTTTCTTGATATTTATTATCTCACTGTTCATTTTGGGTCTCGGGATTAAAACCCAATACACGGAATGATAGAGAAAGGAGGTCTGAATATGTGTTGCTATTTACCGAGGCATGATGATGATCTGTTCCTTGACATTTTCTTCTTGTCGTTGTATTCTAACAATTAAAGAACTAAGGATTGTATTGTTAATTTGTATCCGAGGCTCAAAACACTAACAGTGTGCTGACCCACCAAGGAAATTGAACATCCAAGAAATGTCTTTTTATAATATGAAAGTATTTTCTTATGTTCCGCACAATCTGCCTCTTTCTATCCCTCTAATTTTTATTTATAGAAGTGTACATTTACCCTAAAATTTCTCTCAAACCTGGGCCTATGTTCAGTGGGTCTTCTCTTTGGGCCGTAGTAAATGGAAAGCCCTTTGGTAATGATGAAGAGGTTAGGTTTGGAGGTAGTCCAAAGGCGCTCTGGCCTAATTACTATTTTCGTATTTGGCCCAAAGGCCCAATAATGCTTTGGACTGGGTGGACCGGCTAGCCCAGTTCACTTTCTGTTCTTTCACCTGCCCCTAATCTCTCTTTTATTCATGAGAGTGAGATTAACGAAGGGACGTCATGATTGATGTGACAGCTCGATGTGATGATGTGGGGAGTAGGACGGCTTGCACAGAGATCTATGCTTTGAAAACTGAAGCTTCATCATTGCTATGACGTTTCTTTTAACGTGACGGTGCTCTTTAAAACCCTTGGTCTGTGCTTTCAAACCTCTCTTCTATCCGCTTCGCCTCTCCTTCAAGCAACCCACTCTTCCATCCACCTTCGGCGATGAGGAAATCTTCTCGGCGAGTCTTTCTTCGAGTTCTTCATTTGCAACTCTCGACAGCAATTTCGTAACTCCATTCTTTAAGGTCAATTTTGATCCCTTGTCGTTTTTGGAAAATTCTTTCATCTTTTTCTCTTTTATATTCAGGGACTCCCATAGCCATTGTTATGTCTAGTGATCTAAACTCCATCTGTGCTCGGTATGAGATCCCTAACGAAGTGTTCATTAGACGTTGCCCTAGGAATTTGAATGTAAGAACTTGTGAAGGTCTCTTGCAAGGGGAGATCATCTTTTCCACCCTCCATCTAAATGTAATTAGATTCCTCTGCATCTTTTCTTTCATTATATCCTTAATAAACTAAATCTAGTCCCTCTACAAGTGAATCCTAATTTCTTTAGGATCATGTTGGTCCTTCTGCTCATAAACAATGATAGGAATCTAGAGCTTAACCTTCTAGATCTTCTCCTCTGCTATAGAATTTGTAAGATTAGGAAGAAAGACATGTACTATCATCTTTTCCCTCTTCCTAAACGGTCTATCTACACTGATAACCCTGACTCTGAGAAGGGTTGGAAGAAAGGCCTCATAGGGGTTAGAGGGGCCTAGCAAGCTTTTGCCTCTAAAGACTTCCCCATTCCGACTGCCTTTGGTGAATGTTGAGTCTCCCTGCATACTAAGTATAAGAAGCATAAGAGCGAGTGTATATGTAAAGTTTATCTCCCTCGTTATTGTTCTTTCCTTTGCCACTCCCTGAAAATCCCATATGACAACTTGGGTTACAATGTTTGTAGGGCTAGGCTCCGTACTTTGGAGGAGAAGGTGTGGAATAGCGTCCCTTCATCTTCCGGGTTACTTACCTTAGCAGCTCTCAACAACATCTCATTCATAGGGCTCTGCATGGATGAACTACAAATCCTTTCGTTCGGAAGGAAGATGGATATTCCTAGTGCTACCCTACACAGCTTCTGGGTCTGACAACCTCCACCCACTTGGGAGTCTGATAAGCGCCGAATATTACATATTCAAGCATCCTTAATTGCATTGTTTAGTCCATTTAGCATGTTAATAAAGTGTGTATTATATACTTTTGTCTTTATTAGTTATTTTCAGAGTTTATCTCCAAAATGGTGTAAAAGCGGAATTTTAAGGGCTTTTAATGAAAAAGGTACTTGGCGAGCTACGGAACCCGGCAAAATGGACTTAAAGTCTAAGATTTTGATCAGCCTGAGAATGAAATCAGGCATGAGAAGCTAAGTAAAAGGAGGATTTAATTTTGAAGAATAAAGCCTTGTGTTTGGATGCACTCTCCTACGGTTTTTATTGCGTTCGGACGACCTTCATAAACCGTAACCAACAATTGAAGTTGTTAAGAAAAATAAAATTCTAGTAGCCAGCTAAAAATGCGTTCGGACGCTTAGCTATGCGTCCTGACCCCCAATGCCACCAGCCCCGTGTGCCAACTCCCTGTACGCGCCAATAGAGCACCTGGACACTCAGCGTCCGAACGCAAATCTTCGAAGCTTTGAAATAATTTGAAATTTTAGTTATTTTTCTCTTTTATCCCCACATGAATGCATGATTTTATTGGTTTTTGAACTGATTTCTGCCAAAGGGGGTTATATACACTTGTATAGAGTTGTATCACATATCATATATCAATATAGAATTTGAATTTTAAAGTTATAGAGAGAGAAATTGAGATATAGCTAGGGTTATTAAGTGTTCTTGTCTTGGGCTGCTATGGAGCTGAAGGTGAAGTCTTCCTTTTCGACCATTGGAGCTTCTACCATCACCAGGATAAGATAAATCCCCTCCTTAGGGATTGAGGTAGCCTTGATTAAGTAATCATTTAGTTTTGTAATTTAATTTGGGGAAAACTTTTGTATGTGATGAGTTTTATGAATAAAGATAATGATGTATTTTTTCAATTTGTGTATTACATTGAATTTATTTACTATCTGGGCAGAATACTTATATATGTAGTTATATGCACTATGTACTCTTGTCTTAAAAGCATGATTATATACTTATACTCTTAATATGTTTATATGTAATAATGAAGATTATATGTGATAATAAAGATTGATATTCATGAAATGGGATTATAGGCATGTTATATATGAATTTAGATAGATTATGCCAAGGGAAGATGGACCATACTGCACCCCTAGATTAATATAGTTAGGTAGATGGTCCATGCCAACCAATGATAGTCTATGCTAGATAATTGATTTCATGTGCTAAAACTTGTAATGTCAAGACTTTGATAAGCCATGCTTAGGGAAGATGGCTTATACCACACCCTAGTTTAGGTGGATGAGCTATGCCAACCGCAAATGGGTTATGCTTAGTCTTGACTTACATAAATTTCTGGAAAATTGTTGTAGTTGTTTTATATTTCTACACTTTAAACATCACACGTAATTGTATCCCCAAGTTATTTACAAGTATGCATGATTACGAGGTCTTGGTGAACTCAATATATTCCTTAGCCACCCTTTGATTGTTCTTTGAATTCAATTTAGTTTATTTTAATTTTGTGCAAGTGACAAACAAACAAATCAAAAATCTTTTGTTACATTAACAAGCACCAAATTAATCTTTGAAACTTGATTACCATAAGCTTCACAATTTTCGTGGATCGATACCCCTACTTACCCACTTTCTTGTGAATTTGTGCTATAACTAGTGGATTTATTATTGATAGCCTGTTTCCACGCACATCAATTTTTGGCACCGTTGACAGGGATTGCAATCAGGTTTGTGATAAAAAATTTCAAAGATTAAATTCAGTTTGTTTGTAAATATAATTTTTGTAGATATTTTTCTATTTTTCATTTGTATGCCAAGTGTTTTGAGTACAGATTGGAGTGAAAGGGGCTGCTTTGGAGTAGCTTTTCAAGTGCTGAAAAATTCCGAAATTTTTTTGGAAAATTCGTGGATTCGCACCCCTTTGTAAGTGTTTCAAAGTTGATATTTTATGCACTAAATTATTTTGTATTTTTGGCTTCGTATGGTTGTATGTTAGTTGATGTTGGGTCGTAGGTCTTTGACATTGTCTATTATAAAAGAACAAGTTGACATAGTTTCATTAGAATGGACTCTTAGACAACATAAAAAGAACCTTACGAATCCTAGAATTTTAAGAGAACTTGAAATTGAAATTGATAACATGGCTGAAAATGTGAAAAATATTGGAGACAATGTTAGGGTTGAAATTTCTAGAGTTAACAATGATGAAATCGCTAATGAGAATGTAGCACCCATGACTCTTAGAAATCATTTTATACCATCAACGTATACATCTCCATCTTGTATCGCCATGCCCAATGTCGATGCCGATCACTATGAAATCAAATCTAGCACAATCCAAATGCTTCCATCCTATCATGGATTTGATAATGAGGACCCCTATAGGCATCTTGATGAATTCTTAGAAATCTCCTCTATCATCAAGATGAGGGACTTCCCTCAAAATGCTTTTCATATGCATCTTTTCCTATTCTCTCTAAAAAAAAAAGAGGAAAATATTGGTTGAACGTACTTGTTGCAAATTCTATCACTACATGGCCCAATTGCAACAAGAATTTCTCAAAAAGTACTATCCAGTGGGTAAGACCAATCAAATGCGTCATTCAATTCTTAGTTTCTCCTAAATAAATGGGGAACAATTCTATGAGATGTGGCAAAAGATTCCAAGAACTTCTTAGAAAATGTCCGCACTACTAAATTCCAAAATGGCAATTGGTGTAAGCCTTTTATGATGGTTTAACCGAACCACATAGACAATTGATTGATTCTTCTTGTGGGGGCATGATTATGTCCAAAAATGCAGATGAAGCATGGACTTTGCTTGAGAACATGAGTGACAATTCTATTCAACATAGTTCTCGTAGAGCTCCTACTTCTAGTGTTAGGAAACCCTTAAATCCGTGCCAACCACGGACTCTAAGGGAAAAATCCTTTTAAGTGGATGCCATAACACACAAAGTTTGTCAGCTAGTGGCACCACATCTCTCCCCTTCTCAAAATTCTTCATTAAGTGCTATGTGTGCATCTTGCACAAGTACTTTTCAGGAGGTACACAAGCACTTTCGTCATGAAGAAGATTGCCCCCACACGGGAGCAATTTTCAGGAGGTACACAAGAGCAGGCTAATGCCATGTTCTCTTGTCCTAGACATAATCTATACTCCAATACATACAATCCGGGATGGAGAGATCATTTAAATTTTTCATGGAGGCAACCAACCCCATAAAATTCAGCATTCGAAGGCCATGGGCAATCAAATCAATCTAATACTCAACCCATGAACCGACCATTCCAAGCTTCTACAAGCTATCGTCCTCTTACATATAATCAAAGCTCTTTAAGTCCAAATTCTACTCCTCTCCACCGGTCCCAATTGGACGAGATATTGAACACCAATAAGCAAATCATGGCTGCCCTTAATGACATACAATCAATTGTGTAATTGGTCAATACTCATTCCTAATCAATAGCTAAAATTGAAACCCAACTAGGACAATTGGCTAATTCTATGAATCAAATTCATAAAGGGATATGGGTAAACTTCAAGCTCAAAACAGTAGTAAACTCGAAAGGGTAATTTGTGATTGATGAACTCCCTCCTCCGAGCGGACTACATTATGAACAAGTCAATACAATCACCACACTTTAGAGTGGAAGAGTTATGGATAACAAGGTTGGGGAAGAGACTAAAATTCTTGCTCCCAAGGATTCAAGTCCAAAAAAAAAACTCCTAAAATCAGTCCAGAAATTCCAAATCCGCCAATTCCAAGTGTTAAGACATCTTATGAGCCCAAGGATCCTTATCCTTAACGTCTCAAAGAGTCTACTCACTTTGGAAACAAGGGCGACAAAATTCAGGATATGTTGGAAGTCTTTAGGCAAGTAAAGATCAACATTCATCTTATCGATGCCATAAAGTAAATTCCACCTCATGCAAAATTTCTTAAGGATTTGTGTAAACAGACACGCATTTCCAAAAGTAACAGTCCTAAAAAGGTGAGGTTAACTGAACAAGTACATGTTATCATTTAGCATAATACACCTCCAAAATTCAAGGATTCGGGTGCCTCGACAATTTCGTGTGTCATTAGAGACAATGAGATTGAAAAGGCCCTCCTTGACTTAGGAGCGAGTGTAAATCTAATTCCTTATTTAGTTTACTTGCAACTTAGCTTGGGCGAACTAAAACCCTCTTCAGTTGTCTTTCAACTTGTGGATAAATCTGTTAAGCAATCTCATGGTATCATTGAAGATGTAATTATCAAGGTGGACAAGTTCTACTTCTGGTAGACTTCTTGGTTCTGGACATCGAACCGGTCAACAATCCTAAAAGACACATTCCCGTGATCCTTGGTAGGCTTTTCTTAGCCATGGCTAATGCTTCAATTAATTGCCAGACTGGGGTGATGGATATTTCTATTGGTAATATGAAGGTTAAACTTAACATCTTCAATACTTCTCAACATCCTCCAGATGAAAATGGTTACTTTACTCTTAACACATTGGATGAAATGGTCAAAGAATCTCTCCCATTCATTCCAAGTAAAAATGTTCTTGAAAATCACAAAATTCATGATCAATCTGAAGAGGTTGTTATCAATGATCTAAGTTAGAAGAAAAATTCAGAAATTAAGGATAATCCAACTTTTCAGTCTTCTCGATGGGAACCACCAAAGGAATCCCTCTCTTAGGAAAATGAATCTCCTCTCATTCTTTAATTTGAACCCCTAAACTTCGAAGTAGAACCACCGGATATGTGTGAACAAGGTAATAACCTTTATATGAATGTTTAAAGGTCAAATTTTGAAGGAACTTCATCAATACCTCGAAAACAACCGGACAATTCGAAATTGAAAATGAATAATCTTAGGTTGTGGGGTGTGTTTGAATCCCTTCGAACCAAACTTGCTTATTTCATGCCTTTACTGGGCGTTGAGCCAAGTTTACAATCCTACGAGGGAAATGAGTCGTGTAGTGGGAATATGGAGACCGTCCTTTTGACGGATCCAATGTATGAGGACCAATGGGATTCCTATCCCATTAAGCTATCGATGTTAAACTTTCTTTAGGGAGCACTGAGCTTCTTAAATTTCTTCATCTCTCTTATCTTCTTAAAAAAAAAAATCCAAAAATAGAAAAAATTGCCTAAGTATGAGCCTCAATTTTAGTGCTTTCACAAAAGTGCTCGAATTCAATTCTGTTGGTCATACTAGGTGTCTTGGGCATCAAATAGGCTCTGTTGAAAAAATAAAAAAATTTCGGGATCGTTTCAGGCTCCATTTTCCAAAATTAAATTCCAGAAAATTGGAAAATAGGCGTCCAGATGCAAGCTCACCTAGAAGAAAAATATTTTTAAAAACCTAAAAAGTTCGAGTTTTTTGGAACATGTTCGTTTTTGATTCTGACTGTTCCGAGGGGTGTTTAAGTGCTTGTACATTATATCTAAGAAGTCCCGCGAATTATGGATGACGTTCTGGCCTCCAAAAGGCCAGAATGAAAAATCAGTCCCCAACTTATTTTGCGTTCGGACGCACCATCTTGGTTCCGGATGCATTTGCCCAAAATTTGGGGCCCATTCACTTATTCTGTATATCTTTCCCTCAATTCATCATATTGTTCTCTACTCTCAAAAGTTCGACCCCACCTCTTTCTCAGGCATATTTTACCCATCTTGTTACTTCCAAAACATCTTTTATTCATCTCTATCTTCCATCTATCCCATAATTCAAGGATTCAAGCCATCAATTGTCAAAGGACCATAAACTTCATCTCCTTCACTAAGGTAAATCTTCTTCCCCTCTCTTTCAATTCTTTCAATACTTCATTAATTTAAAAGGGGGAAGGGAATTTATGTATTGAATGATTAGATTTTGTTGGGACTAGGATAAACTCTTTGTTATTGCTCTAAATTGTGGGTTTTTCTTAGCTTAATTCCATACTCTTGCTCTAGGTAACTTGTTGTTGCACACCACTTGTTTGCAAAAAGTCCTCAACTAACTTTTTCACCTCAAACGGCACCAAAAGTTGGAGACAAGCGTGCTAAAACATCTAAGGCACCATTTATTCCCAATTGGAACGAATGGTCCAACGAGAATGAGACAAAATTTGAAGTCAACAATGACTTCAAAGGTATCTACAAACGGCGTAGGCGGTCCAAAATCTAAATGACTATGGTCTTGCTTTTCTTTGTAAACCTTGTTACCATGTGACATATCCGTTCTTGGTTCGTCAATTCTACCAGAATTTTTCCTATAATTGTGAGAATCCAACTGTGTTCTCCACAACCATTGATAGAGTCACCCTCACCTTCACATTGGAGGGATATCGCTCTAGCTAGTGGCTTCCCTATTAACTCCCCAGTCGATGCAAATGGTCAACCCATCTTTGGCCCTTTTTCGGGACTTGTAGATCAAGAAGACATATTGCCATAACAACTACAAAAACACAAGGAATACTTCTACTAGCAAGTTTTACTTGCCACCCTGGATTTGGTTTATCGAGTCTGTCCTGGCTAAAAATGTCTTCGCCATTGGCTATCATATGGAGAGAAGGGGAAAATTTCTGAAAGCTCTCTATTCAGCCCATACCGGTTCTTGGTTCTCAGTTCCTGACCTTATTTGGGACCAGATGATGAAAGTCTATACCTCTCTATTTAGCCCATACCGGTTCTTGGTTCTCAGTTCCTGACCTCATTTGGGACCAGATGATGAAAGTCTATACAGACTTAATCGTCAAGCATACTATGAAATCCATAACTTGGTTATTTCCATTTCTATACATCATCTAAAAAATGTTCAAGGATAAGGGTCTCCCCATTCATCATAGGAAGGTCAAATAAAAAAGTAAAGGAAAATATACTCTCAAGGAATGAAAGAAGAGCATAGGCCAATTGAAGAATGCAAGGCAGTTGAAGACTATGGGAGTGATAGATTGGGGTAATGTTGAGGGTTTAAAGATTAAGGAACCTGATGAAGAAGAGGAGGATGCACCTCCAATTGGACCACCTCCACTCGTGATGGGGCGGGATGACTATGATTCCTTGAGCACTCGCATGGACATGCTCCAGCTGTGAGTTAATGAGATTGGAGGTACACTTGACACATACCATCACCAAACTATAGAGGAGCACCACATGTTACGTGCGATGATTCAGTCACTTATTGATCGTGGTGGAGCAAGTCCAGGTCCATCTTCATCTACTATGATGGAGGATGGAGCATTATGTTGCTCTTTTGTTACTTTTATTCATGCTATTTGTTTTTGTTTTTTGTGTTTTGGATATTTTGTTTGCTTTGGGCCATGTTTGGTATGACAATTGTGGGTGCATTTTTTGATGTGCATGAATTTTGGTTTTCTTCTTGAGATAATAAAGCATGAATTATTTTCCACATTTCCATCTATATAAATGTCTATGCTTTATGCTTGGTACCCAGTTTATTTTGATAGATTATCAGGTATAAGTTTGGGGGAAGAAATTTGGCATCTCCTACAGGATTAGATGCATGGCTTGTATGTTTTAGCACTCAGTAGTGTTTTTCCAAACCATTCTCTGTATGCTTAACTTTTATACTTGTCTTCATACATTGAGGACAACGTATCATTTAAGTTTGGGGGTGTTGGGATACTAGTTATATAACAGTTATTGTTGTATAGTGTCATTGCTAAGTTGTGGTTATTCAATATATATATATATATATATATATATATATATATATATATATATATATAATTTTTGAAAAAAAAAGTGTGTTTAGCCAAATGATTTTTAGTTTATTGGAATTAAGTTTTTTTTTTTTTTTTTTTTTTTTTTTTTTTTTTTTTTTGGGGGGGGGGATTATGTGATTAATACAATTTGTATGCTTATATATGATATCAATGAATGATTGAAAATTGCTAGCATAAATGTTTAAATGAAAGAGGTCCATTGCATGATTTAAATGTCTTATTTTTTAGTCTTTCATCTCTAAGTGACTTCACAATGCACATTGAGCACACCAAAAATTGCATCTTTTACCTTGTGATCATATTAAAATTGGCTCCCTGAATTAATAAGTCGGATGAAAAAAATTGTCCTTGGCATTGAAAAAAGAAAAAAAATTGCAGTCTTTCACTTTGTTAGCCGAATAAAAAGGAAGACAAGTAGAGAATGTAAAAATATGTGGCTTGTTTGAGTTTATAGCCTAACCATCTCGAGTTATTAAGCCCTTTGGAGTGTCTCTACACTTAACGCCCAAAGACCAATTGGTTTGGGAGTCGTTAGCTCAACACTCGTTACATGGGGTGATTAGAGAGCTTAAGGAAATTGGATATTGCACGGCCATATATAAAATTAAAAAAAAATGTTGAAATAAAATTCATGCCTTGGATTATTATTTCAAAAGATAAGTTAAGGATGTAGAAGCTAGTATATGAGTCATAAAAGGGTTAAAATGCAATATAAAATAGAATGAATATTCTGGTTCACTTCCAAGGAAATTAAGATGAATTCTATTATAAATAAGATGTTGAAGGTTGTGTTTGTGGACTATTTTGTTGATGCATGAATGCTGGAAATTGTATATTGTTTTGAGATATCGTTATATGCGTACTTATTGTAGTCTTCATGGTAGAGTCCTACCCCAAGGTCATATGTTTCAACTTTACAAGAATGAGCCTTGTTGTTTAATGTTTGTGGGTATCATTTCTGGTAAACCCTCACGAGACTTCATTTATCCTCTAGGGATACCTAGGGGTTTAAAAGGCTTATTGCATATGCTAAATGCAATCGTCAATCCCACGAAAGAGGGGATGTCTTGTTATTGTTTTTGCTAAGGGACTAGCAAATTGCAAGTTTGGGGTATGATAAACACTGAATATTGCATATTTAAGTGCCATTAATTGCATTGTTTTATCTATTTAGTATGTTAATAAAGTGTGTTTTATATATTTTTGTGTTTATTGGTTATTTTCAGGGTTTATCTTCAAAATAGTGTAAAAACAGAATTTTAAAGGCTTTTAATGTACATGGTATTTGGCGAGCTACGGAATCCAGCAAAATGGACTTAAAGTCTAAGATCGTACTCGGCCTGAGAATGAAGTCAGGCCCGGGAAGCTATGTAAAAGGAGGATTCAACTTCGAAGAATAAAGCCTTGCGTCCAGACACACTCTCCTAGTGCTTTTATTGCATCTGGACGCCCTTCATAAACTGTAACCAACAATTGAAGTTGTTAAGAAAAATGAAATTCCAATAGCGAGCTAAAAATATAGCCGGACGCTCAGCCATGCGTCCGGATGCCCAATGCCACCAGCCCTACGAGCCAGTGCCCTGTACACGCCAAGAAAGCACTTGAACATTGGTGTCCGGATACACTTCCTAGCGTCTGGACTCAAATCTGTGAAGCTTTGAAATAATTTGAAATTTTAGTTACTTTTCTCTCTCCTCCCAACATGAATGCACGATTTTAGTGGTTTCTAAACTAATTTCTACCAGAGGGGGTTATATACACTTGTATAGAGTTGTATCACATATCATATATCAATATAGAATTCAAATTTTGAAGTTCTAGAGAGAGAAAGTGAGAAATAGCTAGGGTTCTTGAGTGTTCTTGGCTTGGGTTACCATAGAGTTGAAGGTGGAGTCTTCCTCTTTGACCATTGGAGCTTCTGCCACCACCAGGATGAGCTAAATCCCCTCCTAGGGGATTGAGGTAGCATCGAGTAATTAATCTTGTAGTTTTGTAATTTAATTTGGGGAAAACTTTTGTATGTGATAAGTTTCATGAATAAAGATGATGCTGTATTTTTTTAATTTGTGTATTACATTGAATTAATTTATAATCTGGGCAGAATACTTATATATGTAGGTATATACACCATGTAACTCTTGTCTTAGAAGCATGATTATATACTTATACTTTTAATATTTGCATATGTGACAATGAAGATTGTTATTCATGAAATGAGATTGTAGGTATGCTATATATGAATTTAGATAGATTATGCCAAGGGAAGATGGACTATGCTATACCCTTAGATTAATGAAGTTAGGTAGATGGTCCATGCCAACCAAAGATAGTCTATGCTAGAGAATTGATTTCATGTGCTAAAACTTGCAATGTCAAAACCTTGATAGGCCATGCCTAGGGAAGATGGTTCACGACACACCATAGTTTAGGTGGATGAGCTATGCCAACTGCAAATGGGTTATGCTAGTCTTGACTTACATGCATTTCTAAAAAATTGTTGTGGTTGTTTTATACTTCTACACTTTAAACATCACACGTAATTGTATCCCCAAGTTATTTACAAGTATGCATGATTATGAGGTCTTGGTGAACTTATTCCCTAGCTTCCCTTTAATTATTCTTTGAATTCAATTTAGTTTATTTTAATTTTATGCAAGCGACAGACAAACAAATTAACCATCTTTTGTGACATTAATAAGCAAAGAATTAAGCTTTGAAACTTGATTGCCATAAGCTTCGCAATCTTTGTGGATCGATACCCCTACTTGACCACTTTCTTATGAATTTTTGTTATAGCTAGTGGATTTATTATTCATAGCTTGTTTCCACACTCATCAGAGTCTACTCGAGAGAGGGAGAGACGAAGGAGACCCTTATCTGAGAGGGGTGTTGAGTCTGACTTGGATGATGTTCCCTTGTCCCAGAGGGTTAGGACCTTTGGGGCGGCCGAGCCCAGTTCACAGAGAGAGGTCCATGTCCTACTACTCTCCCCTATGGTCTCCTCAGGATGTGAAGCTGCAGAGGGAAATGTCTCACAAGGACATGTTTACCCAGTTTTTGATTTGTGCTATTGAGGCAACTTCGTCTTCATACTTACTTTCTTGTTCTGATCGCTCTAAAACTGTCTTGCTTACATTAGGCATAATAGCTTTCTCTTATTTGTATACAGACTATGTTTGGGATGGTCACTTTGTAGAAGGCCCTTGAAATAGCAGACTAGAAGGTGCACACCCTCTCCAACGGGTACAAAATTATGTCCCATGTCCTAAAGATGGCAAATGGAAAATAGAAGGAGTTAAAACTTAAATCTTCCACCCTTTAGATGGAGAGGGATGATTTTCAGGGCACTCTAGAGACTGAATGGGTTGCTTGGTATGATCTAGAGAAGAAGTCTTTAGACGAGCGTATGGCCTTCCTTGGAGTTATGAACAGGATCGACGATGGGGTTAAGGCTCTTCATGGCCGTTTCTTCCGTATCAGAGCCCTCCAGTATGCTCAAGGATATAGGAATAGATTCACAGACTGTTCCATCCTGAGGGACAGAGGAGGTCTTAGGATGATCCGGACGACTACGATTGTGATCTCCGATCGAACCTCTCAGCCATTATACCAATCTAGCTCCTGATCAGACCGAGCTCGTCTTCCGAGAATGCAGAGAGACTGTTACTTTTAAGATCATCCTTCCTGTCCATTCCAATTAGCCTCTGAACACCAATCCTTCTGCCACACATCCGGGGGATAGAACTGCACCCAGTCGTGCTTCTGACAGCCAGGCTCATATGCCTGAAAATGTGGTTGATCTTGACTCTCCCCCTCATGGGGATGACGCTCGGGAGGAAGGCGAGGCTGTCTAAGAACTTTTTTTTCTTTTTCCTTTTATTTTATTTTTATTTTATTGTATTTTTTTATTTTTATCTAATTTTTGTAAGGCAAACATGGATCATTATGTAAACCCCAATACTTTTAATGAAAGATTTGTTTATCTAATTTTAGACTCTATTATGTCTTGCTTTCTGTTTTCCAAATTTCTCACAACTGTTTGTTGCTCGGCTCTTTATGCCATCTGCCACTTGTCATTTATTTAATAAATTCCACAAACTTCATAAGTGTTTGGCACTCAAAATGCATAGCTATTTGCCATTATTTTAATAAATTTTCGCAAGTGTTAGGTGCTCGGCTCTTGATGTCATCTGCCACTGACTTGGTCAATTTCTTGGCGATCAGCTAGAATGCCATTTGCTACTGAATTACATAAATTTTCACAAGTGTTTGACATTTGGCTTACAGTGCCATTTACCACTGACTTGGTTAATTTCTTGGCGGTAGGCTAGAATGCCACTTGCCACTGAATTAGATAAATTTTCACAAGTGTTTGGCATTTGGCTAATGATTCCATTTGCCATTGACTTGGTTAATTTCTTGGCGGTCGGCTAGAATGCCACTTGCCACTGAATTACATAAATTTTCACAAGTGTTTGGCGTTCGGCTTATAATGCCATTTGCCAATGACTTGGTCAATTTCTTGGTGGTCGGCTAGAATGCCTCTTGACAATGAATTACATATTTTTTCATAAGTGTTTGGCGTTCGGCTTATAGGGCCATTTGCCACTAACTTGGTCATGCCATGTTCAAGTTTATCTTTCTCTAAAACAAAACTCATCTCTTTATAGATTTCTTGTTGCTTAATCGTCTTACATTCATATAGGGAAAGATAATTCAAAATGGAAACTTAACTGACAATTTCATTCTACTGATAGTACCTCTTCAAATATGTTGCATTCTATGGCTTGGCAACCTACCTTCTGGCTAATGTCTCCATCATGTATGCCCCCTTCCCTATGACTTCTGCAATTTTGCAAGGTCCTTCCCATGGCGGCATCATCTTCTTGGCGATAACCACCACTCTCTTCAACACTAGCTTTTTAGGAACAAAGTCTCTGTGCTTCACCCTTTTGTTGTGACTATTCGTGAGCATCAGTTGGTATGAGGCAAGCCTGATTGTTGCCGCATCCCTCTTTTCATCTAAGAGATCGAGGTTGATCTCTAACACTTTGTTATTCTCGTTAAACAATAATTGACTCTAAAGGGGGGGGGGGGGGGGGGGGGCGGGGGCGGTGAATAGAGTCAATGGCTAATTTTCAAATTTGTAACTTTAATTTCTAATTAACAGTCATGTAATAATCAATTAAAGTAGATAGACAATTCAAAGCATAAATATAAGAGAGACAGGGATAAGAAATTACAAATACTGACTCAGAAATTTTAACGAGGTTTGAAAACTCTTACTCTTAGGCTCAAGATCCCTTTTGAGACTTCCCAATCCACTAGAGCTTCTCCTTAATGATGGAGAGCAAACCTTCACATGAAGCAACCCCTTGTTTCTCTTTCTTGCTAGGAGAACACCCTTCTCCTAGGCTTATTTTGGGTCACACCAACCCTTACAAGATTGTAACAATGTATATATTTGAAATACAAGATAGAATCTCTCTCAAGATAGATATACAAATGTAAGCTTATAAGACTAGAGAAATAAATGAATCAAATGAAGCTCAAGTCTAATATGATTGAATGAATAATTGCTAGAGTAAATGCTCTTGAATGATATTTCAAATATTCTCTCAACCACGCTCTTACCTTCTTCAATGCTTGATCTTATATAGAGTGAAGAGGTAGATGAGATGCATTAATTGCTCAAATATGACTGTTGGAGTTAGTTGCGTAGCATTAAATGAATGAATGACCGTTAGAGCAATTTATACTGAGGTTTAGATCTACCTTAAGTCCTTTGAAGTACTTGAGAGGATGAAATTGGATCTTATCTAACCGGTTATAGAATTCTTTCCAACTGGTTACATCAGCTTTGAGTACATTTGCAGTTTTAGAGTAACTACTCGATCAGAATAAGCTTCCTGACCGATTATAACAATTGCAATGAAAAATGGTCTTCTATTTTAGTGAAGGTAAACGATTACATAGGTGGTCCTAAGGAGTAGTCATGCTTGGATGGTTCATTCTGTCTATTGAACTACTCGGTTAGAATAAATATCTTAACCGATTATAGAATGTAATTGATCAGGACATGCTCTCTGTTTTGTTTATCTACTCAGTTATAGGAATCTTCTTAACTGGTTACAAAGTGGATTTCACAGGATGTGTATTTTGTCCATTCATCTACTCGGTTAGAGAACTCTTCCTAACCGGTTACATGATCTAAAAGATGGAAATTTTGATTTTTCTTTTTAAAATGCATGATCTTGATGAGTTATGAAAATGTTTTTGAAGTTAGTGCATGAGCCTATAGATATGAGCTTCAAATATATCCATAAATTACCTTGACATTAATTTTAACCACTCACCAATCTATCTACCCCTTTTTCTTCGAGTCTTGATCATGATTGCTTTGAGCTTGAGGTAAACTTGATTCCTCTTGAAATAATGTTTTCATCTTGTATAATTGCTTTGCATATGTGATCCTTTTGCTCTGCATGCTTAATGTAAATATTAGTCTAAGAACACTTTAAATGGTTTGTAATCATCAAAATCATTAGATGGTCTTGGAATAACCTTTAAGGTCAACAATCTCCCCCTTTTTGATGATGACAAAACATTGATGTGTTCATAAGCAAGTGAGATGACATTTTTAGGAATTGCTCCCCTTATCATGGTGCATGGAATAGATATAACTTTAATATGCATGTTTGTAATATAGACAAATTTGCATTGAAAATAATTCATGTTCATTTAAGCAGTTTTGGCATATAACACATCATTGCATTCTTCTCCCCTTTTGACATCTCAAAAAGGTAAGGGGAGGCATATAAGAAGATAGGATATCAATGAAAACAAAAAATGACCTTATAACAAAGGGCTCGGGCACTAGCATGATAAAATAACTAAATCAATCAATAATCTCCACGGCAGGGTCATGGCCTTTGGGAGGTGGGGTTGGGGGAGGAGGTGGAGCATCGGACTTCTTGTGCTGTTCTAGAAAGATAAATTTAGGAGGAATGATCTGAATGAGCTCAGCCACCAATCTCAAAAAGTCCTTCATAATTTCGGTATTTGCATTGTGGACAGCCAGCCGACGATCAATAAGATCATAAGTCTCCATAGCTCGCTGAATAATAACGTTTAAGTCAGATAACTGATCATATGAGCTAGTGATAAGCAATGTCCCAACGTTATCAGCTCTAGTCTTAAAAGCTGTAACTCGATCAACCAAGGCTTGGATACCTGCCATGGTCTCGGTGTGCTGGTCATGAAGGAGTTGAGAGACATCATGAGGACTAGGGGGCTGATTTTAAGGTTCTACAGGGTCCTCGGGAAAGAAGTAATCAAGATGAGCAAAGTTGAATGGATTATTCTAAAAAGGATCAACCTCTGGTGGAGGAGGAGCAGCCCCAGGTGTAGGGACTACAGGAAGTCTTTCCCAAATGCCATTAACTTTATGACAATGTATATTTTTCAAGATTTTCAGAGAGAGCTTGTCTTCTCGAGATGGATCCTTTTTGGTAAATTCTGAATCAAGAGGGACGTGAAAGTGTTTGAAAATCTGAGTGAGTACCATCCCATATGGCAGGGAGGCTAGTTTGACAGCCTTGTTAGGAGCGGAGGGAGTGTCGTCCAGATCAGCAAGAAATTGGAGAATGTGCTGAAAAATGATGTATCCCAAATTTAGCTTTTTCCCAATTGTGATACACTAAATTAGGAAGAGATCAAGGTGAGACATATGAGTTTTGCCACTGCCCCAAGGAGTGATGCAGTAGAACAATGCATTATGGATAAGTCTGGCTTCAAATATAAAGTTAGAGGTGGTGAGTGAAAATGCTTTGATGTGGAAGAAATTTTGAGTTACGTGCATAACAGCTATCATTTCACTGTACTAATTCACCTCAATTTCGGATCTATGAGCATAGATCTTTTTTCCTTTGTTTTCAAGATCTAGAATTGAATTCAAGATTTTGTAGTCGAATTTGATGTTTACTCCTTTGACATTTGAATGAAGAAAACCATTTCTGAGAATGAGATGAGTGTAGAAGACTTGAATAAGAGTGGGGTAGTAAGGTTCTTCAATTCCGATGTAAGAAACCCATCCCATGGCTTGATATTTTTCAAAGAAAGACAATTTTTCTCTTATGCAGAATTCTGCTTTGAAGTTCCTGCCCTGAGCAATACCTATATTGTGGAACTGAGTGTTAAACAAAGATTTTATTTCCTCTGTGAGATAAGAAGTAGCAAGAATAGGAGGATCGGTTTGAGAAGTACCTTCTTGAGACTTAGTTCTCTTTCTTTTTCTGAGTTGAGTTGCCGGAGATGATGGATTATATTCTTCTCTTGATGAAAAGGGCTCTTCGATGAAAAAGGAGGAGGAGGTTTGAGAAGCCCCTCTATAGGAACTACTACGGCCACTGTGACCACCTTGGATAGGGGTATTTTTAGGATGAAGACTACCACCTCGAACATGAACCATGGTGGAAGGGTTGAGGTTTGAGGAAGAAGATGATGAAGTCATCGAGTGAAAAGAAGATGTACTGGAGTAGGACGCTTGAAAGTGACTTGGGTTTTTATAGAGTAAGAACAACTAATCGGTTAGGAGATGGGAAGTACTCGAGTACTTTAGATCTAGATCGTAAGTAACCGGTTGGAATCCTCTTGATAACCATTTAGATGAGTTAAAGGATTTAAGATTTGAATGCATGTAACCAGTTAGAGAAAAGAATCTGATCGGTTAGTGCAGATCTAGATCTGATGTAACCGGTTAGATTGAGTTAACTAAACGGTTAGAAGGTCTAATTTTAGAAATTTGTAAGGTTAAGTAACTAGTTAAAGGAATTTAAGTAACTGGTTAGAGAAACAACGATTTTAAATATGATATCATTGGTCTTAGTACATCCTACCGGTTAGGAAGAATTTGGTAACCGGTTAGAAAACTTACCACAATGAGATCAAATTTCAGAGATGTTTGCCAATCCTAGTTCTCTTAAAATTGCAAGAAAGCTGTCTTCTTGAAGAGGTTTAGTAAAGATGTCAGCCCATTGTTTATCTGAATTAACAAAAACAAGTTCAATATCTCCTTTTGTGACATGATCCCTAAGGAAATGATAACGAATCTCTATATGCATGGTTCGTGAATTTTGAATGGGATTTTTGGAAATGCAAATTGCACTCGTATTGTTGCATTTAATTGGAATATGGTCAAAGTATATACCATAGTCTTCAAGTTGTTGCTTAATGTAAAGAGCTTGAGCACAACTACTTCCAGCAGTAATATATTCGGCTTCCGCCATGGATAAAACAATGGAGTTCTATTTCTTGCATGACCATGAGACAAGTGAATGACTAAGGAATGACAAGTGCCACTAGTACTTTTTTTTTTTTTTATTTATCAATTTTACACTTGGCAAAGTCAGCATCCGAATAGCTTACGAGGTCGAATGAGGTATGACTAGGAAACCATAGACCTAGATAAATAGTGCCACATAGATAACGAAAAATTCTTTTAACGACACATAGGTGAGATTCTTTAGGGCAAGATTGAAATCTAGCACATAAGCATATATTAAACATTATATCCAGTCTACTTGCAGTCAAATATAAAAGACTACCAATCATACCTCTATACCTTTTGATATCCATATCTTTGCCTTTCTCATCTTTATCAAGTTTCAAAGATGAACTCATAAGAGTTTTGGCATGTTTGACTTCCTCTAAGCTAAATTTCTTTATCAAATCTTTAACATACTTGGATTGACAAATGAAAATGCCATCAAGTGCTTGTTTGATTTTCAACCCTAGAAAGAAGGTAAGTTCACCCATTATGCTCATTTCAAACTCGCTTTGTATGCTAGAGGCAAACTTTTCACAAAGCACATTATTGGATCATCCAAAAATAATATCATCAACGTAAATTTGAATAATCAATAGGTTGCCATCAATGGTTTTAGTAAAAAGAATGTTGTCATTTTTTCCTCTAATAAAACCATTTTGAAGTAGAAATCCACTTAGTCTTTCGTACCAAGCTCTTGGAACTTGTTTTAAACCATACAATGCTTTCTATAATTTGTAAACATGGTTAGGAAAATCATAGCTTTCAAATCCCGGTGGTTGTTCTACATGCACTTCTTCCTCAATGAAACCATTTAAGAAAGCACTTTTTACATCCATTTGATATAACTTAAAATTTTTATGGGATGCAAATGCAAAAAGCATTCTAATGGCTTCAAGCCTAGCTAAGGGAGCAAAGGTTTCATCATAGTCAATTCCTTCTTCTTGATTATATCCTTGAGCAACAAGCCTAGCCTTGTTTATTATAATTGTTCCTGATTCATCCTTTTTGTTCCTAAAAACCCATTTTGTGCCAATGATAGTTTTATTTTTAGGTTTTGTACCAATTGCCAAACTTTATTTCTTTCAAATTGGTTAAGTTCTTCTTACATGGTCATGATCTAAGACTCATCATTTTCGGCTTCATGAATATTTTTTGGTTCAAATTGGGAAACAAAAGCCACATAATAGCATATATTACTAATTTTAGATCTTGTACTCACTTCTTTTGATGGATTCCCAATAATTTGATTTATTGGATGATTAGGCACTTGCTTCCAATCCTTAGGAAATGTGTCCTTATGAGGATAACTTTCTTTTGAATCATCTTTAGAGAGATCTTCAAAAGATGTATTGTTTATGTCAAGATTCTTAATGTTCTTTTTAATTTCTATTACATCCTTATTATCATCCAATGAACATCTAGGAGGGGGCAAAGGTGATTCATTGAATACAACATGTATAGACTCAACAACCACAAGTGTTCTTTTGTTGAAAACTCTAAATGCTTTACTTCGAGAAGAATATCTTAGGAAAATTCCTTCATCCGATTTAGGTTCAAATTTCCCTAGATTATCTTTATTATTTAGCATGAAGTATTTACATCCAAAAATTTTAAAATAACCAATGTTTGGCTTCCTTTTGTTCTAAAGTTCATAAGGATTTTTGTTGAGGAGTTTTCTAATGATGACTCTATTTATGACATAGCATGAGGTGCTGACAGCTTTGTCCCATAGAGATCTAGGAGACGTATGTTCATTTAACATAGTCCTAGCCATTTCTTGGAGAGACCTATTCTTTTTTTCAACAACTCCATTTTGTTGAGGAGTTCTAGGAGACGAAAGATTATGATTGTATTCATTTTCATCACAAAATCTTTTAACGTCTTGGTTTTCAAATTCTCTACCTCTATCGTTTCTAATGGTTTTAATCTTACATTTCTTTTCAATTTCAACTATTTTTACAAAATTTAGAGAAAATTGTATGAGTCTCATTTTTGTGTGAAAGAAAAAATACCCAAGTGAATCTAGAGTAATCATCAACAATGACAAATGCATAGAGTTTTCCACCAAGACTAGCTACTATTTCCGGACCAAATAAGTCCATATGAATTAATTCAAGTGGTCTTGTAGTCGTTATGTCCTTTTTCTTTTGAATGATGACTTGACTTGCTTGCCTTTTTGGTATGCACTATAAGTTTTATCTTTGGAAAAATTAGTCTTTGGGAGGCCTTTGAGTAACTCATTCTTAGATAACTTTGAAATTAGATCCATGCTAGCATGACCTAACCTTCTATGCCACAACCAACTATTTTCATTTGAAGATACAAGGCACTTAACATCTTAATCATGCAATTCACATAAAAGTAAAGTATACACATTTCCATTTCTAAGAGCATGAAACACTTCACTTTTATTCTTTTTAACAATGCATTTATCCGATTTAAATAGCACATCATATCCTTTATCACATAGTTGACTAATGCTAAGTAAGTTATGTTTTAAGCCTTTGACAAGTAACACATCATCAATAGATAGGGAAGAAGAGATACCAATAGATCCAATGCCAATGACCTTGCCTTTTGAGTTGTCTCCAAACATGACACTTCCTTCTTTGTGAGGCATGATAGAAAGAAATTTTGATCGATCTCCTGTCATATGTCTTGAGTATCCACTATCAAGGAACAATATATCCTTGGATGAAGATGAATTCTTCAAGCAAACCTATAAAAAGAATTTAAGTAATCTTTTTTTGGTAGCCACATTTGCTTGGGACCATGGAGTTAGGAAGAGGCATATATGTTCCTTTAATAGCCCAAATTTCTTTTGTCATGCATGGCCTAATGGGACAATGATTAATCTTATGTCCTAGCCTTTTACAATAATTACATTTCGGACTTTGAGAGGAGTTTTTGACAAAGTAGTCATTCAAGGGTTTCCTCTTTTTCAACAAATAAGAATCCTTGTTGTGAGGATTATATCCAAGCCCATCTTTAGTATAAGCATTTGTTTGTTTACCAAGCATGAGACTTAAATTCTCTCTACCTTTTGTGAACTTGGCTAAAATCTCTATTTGATCCTCAATTATGACTTTCAAGGACTCATTTTCGGAAACTAAATCAATAGATGCCAATTCTTTAGTTAACTTACATTCTTTTTCCTTTTTCAATGCTTCATTTTTAAGAAGATATTTTTCGAGCTTTTGTGAGATACTATATTTTTCTCTTTTAAAATTAGCACACTTTTGAACCATCTTGCCTAATTCGTCATGCAGTTCTTTAAAAGCGTCAAATAAGTAATTGTGGGCATCAACCAATTCATCATAAGTAGTTTCTAAATCAAATGAGTCATGGTAAGAGTTTACCTCATCTTTATCGGCCATGAGACAAAGATTGACCAATTCATTGAGTTCATCATCACTTCCGGATCCATTTTAATCATCATCCTAGCTCCCATGCAGCACGCATGGCTTGGGCTTTCTTTTTCCATTTCTTTTCATTTTTGTAAGCATAACAATCCGATCTAAAGTGCCCTGGCTTTCTACAATGGAAACAAATAGGTGCTTCTCTTTTTCCTTGCTCACTTGTCGAACCATTTCTTTTGAGGTTGTTGCTCTTTTGGTACTTCTTCATTTGAAGGACTCTTCTCATGGTTTTAGTAATGAGTGCAATTTCTTCTTCTTCTTCATTATCAAGAGCTTTCTCAATTTTAACCTCTTTGGTAAAGGCTTGAAGAGCTAGATCTTTCTTATGTGTTTTTTTGTTGTCATCTCCATCATTCATCTCTAGCTCATATGCATCAAGGAACCAATGAGTTCATCAATAGGAAGTGTGTTGAGATTTTCTTTGGATAGCGGTCTTCTTCGCTTCCCTAATTTTTAGGCAAAGACCTGAGAATTTTTCTCATATTTTCGGATGATGTATACAACTTTTCAAGAGCCTTCAAAGGATTGACAATGTTAGTAAAATGAGAATACATGTCACTAATTGTTTCTTTGTTGTTCATGGTAAATAATTCATATTTATAGACAAGCATGTTCATTTTGGATTCCTTAACATGACTAGTGTCTATATAGGTAATCTCAAGTTTATCCCAAATTTCTTTGGCCGTTTCGTAATCCGAAACTCTATTGAATTCTTCTTTGCTTAGAGCACAATAGAGATTTGTGATAGTTGTGACATTACATTGAATAAGCCTATGCTCATTTTTAGTCCACTCATCATCGGTTTTTGGAACTTTTACACCATCAACAACTTTGGTTGGAATATGGTCACCTTTTTAGGTGGCCTTCCAAGCATCAATGTCTAGGCCTCTTAGAAATGCTCTCATTTTAATTTTTCAATAGTTATAATCATTTTCGTCAAACCAAGGAGGTTGACTAACCCATTTTTAAGTGTTTAGAAAACTAACTTTTTAATGCGAGAGGTCACTTTGCAAAGTCAAAATATGAATGTAGTTTATAAAGCCTTTCTAATAAAATTTACATTTATAAAAACTACTATTACAACTAATCAAGCATAGAGAGTAGGGATCGTCCGCAGGGATTATACGTGTTAGAATTTAATTTCAACTCTAGTGGATCACAAGATTGCAAGGAGAGATTGGTTGATTAAACTAAGATGCAAGGAAATTACAATGCAATCAAAATAAACTAAGTTGAGTTAGGGATTTAAGAGATGAGAAGTGAGTTCTTGGGGTGAATTGGAATCGCCGCCAAGCTCGTTCACCAAACCACACACTTTCAACTAATTTGGGGAAAACCTTCTTGTGAACAAAATGTGACTACCAATTGCAATACTAAGCATGGACCATCAAATTCATGTATGAATTGTCTACTTAACTAACAAATAAACTAAGTGTAGCACAACCCATCAATTCTATGCATGACCCATCAAACTAGTCACAATTGTAGCACACATCAGTCTAGAGAATCGTGGAATTTGCAATAATAAGCTATGGAATATCAAATCAAGTAAAGATTGTCTACCTACCTACAAGCATGAATTAAATTGTAGAACAACCCATCAAACATAAACATAATCTATCAAATTAATTGGCAAACCCATCTAATAAAAATCACATCTAGCCATCATTAGATTCTCAATCAACCACACATAGACATGTAATTAATATAGAAAAACTAGTGTAGAGATCAATTCCGAAATAATCACACATAAGACAACATGTAATCACATAAAGAATCAATAGAAAGAATTAATCCATAGAAATCAAAGGAGAACCCAAGATTCATTAAATTTGCAAGGCTAAAACTCTAATCATAAGATATTATACCCTAAAAAGTATGAAAGAGATAGAGGTTTAGATTACAAACTTAGGGCTCATCCAAGCCCCAAAGAGAAGTCTAGCCAATCATGGAGGAGGTGGGTGTGATCTTGGAACCCTCAAGGGCAATCCCCAAACATGGCTCCATCTTCTTTCTCTTCTTCTTTGTTGAATTCTAAAGAGAGAGTGTGTGTAGATTTTGAGATGTTTTCTTGGTGACTTCGCTCTTCTATTTTCTTCTAACCCTAATCTCTAACTTTTCTAAAGAGAGAAAATAAAATTACAATGAAATAAAATTGAAGACAAAAGATATTTTACAAAATGGTTCAATTTCCTTTAAATACAAAGTCCTTGAAGTAGGGAACAAGTCAAAAAATAAGCCTTTAAAATATCTAATCCGCAACTATGTGGTAGGTAGAGTTCGGGCGCGCGGGAATAAAATAGCTCGCTGCCAGTGTATTTTTGATTGATCGATCGAAGAAATCTTCGATCGATCAAAAAAATCTCGATCCATCTAAAAATTCAGCATTTTTGACCTTTTTTTAGATTTTTCTAGAATCTTCTCAGAACTTTTGCTTGACTCCAAAAAGGCTGTAATGCCCCATTTTTAGCCTGTTTGAACCTTATTAACCTAAAATAGACAAAAACACAAATAAGTACTAAAACGGGAAAATAAAGATAGATGAATGGACTAAAATACCCTCACTTAGGTGCTAAAATTGATCACATTTGAGCACTTATCACACCCCCAAAACTTAGATATGCTAGTCCCTAGCAATGAACTACAAGGAGAAGAAAGAAATAAATGTCTAAGTAACTATGGACTAGAAAGCAATAAAAAGATAGCGCCACTTTCGTAGGGAGCACAATTGCATTTAGCGTATGCAACGAGCCTTTTAAACCCCTAGGTCCCTAGTGGACGAGTGAAGTCTCGTAAGGGTTTCCAGAAATGATACCCATAAACATTGAGCTCTTTCTCACTAAAGAGGAACCAATGTACAAAACAAGCATTGAGAGAAAACTACCTCAAGTATGTAATTTTTCAAGCCTTTCCAAGCAATCTCCCAAAATCTCAACATCAAGCAGGCAAGTATGGTCCTCCAAACATCAAGACAATAATCATGCAAATCAAAACAACTCTAGAATCCTTTTTAAGTAAATCAGCATCAAATATGTTACTCTCTAAGCCAACTAAAGAAATGATCACATCCTGTCTCAAGCTAGCACACAAATCTAGTACCGATCATCAAGATAAAGAATTGACCTTTTATTAAAGCTTTATTCATCTAGGTGCGCTTATTCTTTTCACTAGATTTTATTTTATTTTTATTTTTTTAATTTTTAATTTTTTTAAAATAACTTAGAGGATCAAAGATGGAAACATGGTGCAATGTGTTGATCTATTAAGCTTTCTAGCGATCCATGAAGTCAAGCGTTAGGTCAATGACTCCTAAACCGGACGGCTTTAGGATATTAGGTTTTTAAACACCCCTATGGACTTACAAGCTCAAATCAACTAGGTTACAAATCAAAACAACCTCCATCTAATCATTTTCCACTTTTCTTTTTTTTTTTGTGAGAAGTCTTCACTTTTTTATTTTTTTTTATTTTATTATTTTATTATTTTTTTTGGTTTTCTTAAACTTAGAGTTTTGGCCCTCTACCTTTCAGCGTGAGAAATTCAGTGCTTGATGAGGCTAGAATCCCGGCTACTTACTGAAAAGGTTTGTTATCCAACTTTATCAAGAATGGAAGCCTTCATTGCACTACTAGCTTAATTGGGATATAATCAAATCAATAATCAACAAAACTTGTACCCCACAAATGAATGCTAGTGTGCGCTTGTACTAGTGTAGAATCCTAGAGTGAATCTCAAAACAATCACAAGATCAAGATGATGTGGACCACAAATGCAAGCAAGGTATCAAAATTTTAAAAAATATACTCCTAAATGGCATCCACAAGGCATACAAGGAGTATTGGACTCTCAAGTCAAACAATTTAAATTCTAAGTATCATGGTTCTCAAAAGATCAAAATCATTGCAAACATCGATCTCAAATCTCAATCATACAATTAAGTCTTAAACTTAAATAGAATGCAACAAAGTCACCTTACCCCCAAACTTAAACCGCACATTGTCGTCAATT
Organism: Cornus florida; assembly: GCF_030987335.1. NCBI lineage: Eukaryota > Viridiplantae > Streptophyta > Magnoliopsida > Cornales > Cornaceae > Cornus > Cornus florida. Next base: position 48,590,354 of record NW_026775574.1, on the reverse strand, counting down.
TGCAATGAGAACAATGGAAATGATGGAAAGAATATATCGTGGTGCTAAAGACATGAAGCCCGACAATGATCCATTGGGAAATAGTGAACCCCCAAACTTGGAATCAACAGCCTACTTGAATAGCCACACTAGCAAATTCACATCAAATATCAACTGGGATAAAAATAACCAACTTAAGCATTCTATGGCAATATAGCACAAGATGAAATTGAGATAAGAGATCAAGCCCAAAAGAAAATATGAAAGTAGCATGACTACACATAAGGGCACAATGGTGAAACAAAATTTTGTATTTTTCATTTTATGAAAGCAAGTATAGACAAAATGAAAAGATGTATAAACAAAATGAAAAAGGAAAATAAAGAAGATAAAATGCAATGAAAGAATATGTACAATGCAAGAAATGGAAAACAAAAAGTAAGAAAGGATGCAAGAACAAAATAATGAAAAAGGAAAATAAAAACTTTTTATTTTTTATTTTTTATTTTTTTATTTTTTAAGACATAACAAGTATGTATACATACACAAAAATAAAACAAATAAACATGCAAGAAATGAAAATGTAAGGAAATAAGGGATGCAAATTTTTTATTTTTTTATTTTTATATGAACAGTGTTCGATCAATTGAAAGTGGTGCTCGATCAATCGAAAAGCTTGAAGAATGAGGGAACAAAAATTTTCGACGCAATTCCGATCGATCGAAATTATTTTCGATCGATTGAGATCATTTTTGATCGATTGGAATAAGCATTGATCGATCGAGAAAGTCTTTGATCGATCGAACTGGGCGCTGCTTGGGCACAAAATGCTAAATTTCAAAAAAATTTCGAAGGTAGAAATTTTTCTAAGGCCCCAAAATGCATGAATATGGTCTAAAAACCTAATTTTAGACAATGAAGTGCAATGGAACATATCTAGACGACTCAAGAAATGAAAGATAAAAAGACATGGGAAATGAGTAGAGCTGAAAACTCTACGAATGCTAGTGTTTAACGTCTCTAGCAAGACGTTGGGTCAACTCACTAGTCGAACGAATCAAAAATCAGATATGAAATATCCTTATTGACCCTCTTTTCCATTTTTTCATTTAATGCCTCACTTACAACAATATACACATCCCCCAAAAGAATGACTTGAAAAGAAATTATAAAAGATGCAATTTATTTCCTTTCATCCACAGTCTTGAAAATAAAATCAATGATGAGCGGCCTTGCACTTGGCAAGGCAAAGTCTTTCAAAGAATCAATTGGATTAATAGGAATTGCACTCTCTTCATCCACTTTCTCTTCCTTAATAATCACTATCTCCTCACCTTTCAAGTTAGCTAATGTAACGACCCGGGTTTTTATTCAACCCGGTGGGTTAGTGATGAACCAAAGATTGACCCATTAACGGATCCAGATGCATAAGCAAGAAATGAAACAACGGTCTCCCAAGGCACAACACACCTTTGAGACCCTAAGATAACCTCCCATGAGGTCACGGAACCCAAATGAATAAAGTGCGGAAGCAAAACAAAGACAAGTCCTTAGAGATGTACGTCATCCCTAAGACACAGGAATGGACTTTGAAAGAGTTTCGAGGCTCAATAGAAACAAAACGAAGACAAGGGCATTAAAACCCATCTGAAAAAATGACTAAGGGTAAAATGACCATTTTACCCAAGGAGGAAGGAATTTAACTTTCAACAAGTCAAATTAGATTAAAAACATCCAAAACCATCCTTTGGAAACTTCACATGAAGTCCCAAGGCCAAAGGAACTGAAATCCCAGTTGAACCCTATCCCGGTTCGAACCAAATCCGACACCCTCTCACTAAAACGAGGATATCTTGAGATAGGAAAAGAATCTAAAGTTGAAATTGATACCATTTTAAAGCTTACTTTGATGCGGTCAGTTTAGACTTAAGAATAGACCAATTCGGAGTTAAAACAAAGAAGTTACGTCAGATTGAAGTTGGAAATCCAAAACTAAAAACCCTGGAAGACTCGAACCGGTTCAAGGTTGAACCGGTTCAACATGGGCAGTACACCCAAGTTGGACCAAAAGACACCTCTTGAACCGGTTCAACCATCTTGAACCGGTTCAACCTGGGCAGAAACGGTAGTTTTAGTAGAAACGGTGGAAAATGCAGAAAATGAGTTCGGGGCGTGGTTTTCAAGGTCAAGCTGACATTTTTCAGAAAAATATCGTGAAGAAACTCCCCCTTAAAATCACATTTTCTATGTGACGGAGTTGAGAACGGAATTTATTCCCTAAAGGAAATTCCCAAAATGCCCTTGAACAAGATTTTTCAAAAAAAAGTGTGAAACGAGTCCACCGGATGCTCATTTCACCACAGAAGAGGTTTTTCATGAAAATGACCATTCACACAAATGTAAATGATGATTTTAAGTGTACAGGAATGGTCCGCGGCTCCCGAAAATGGCCAAGTCAAAATTCGACCCCCCAACGGCCAAAAAGGCGCAATTGAACTTGAAACGGAAATTTTGAAAACCAAAATTAACAAATGACTTTAAATGACCGTTTGGCCCTTGGCCACACTTCATACATATGAAATAGGTCCTAGTGGATGTGCCGTAACACACGTTACGCTGCCCGATTTGAAAATGAGCCCTTAAAGGCTCGAATTCTACTACTTAGCCCCAAAAATGCAATATGGGAAACAAGAATACAAAAGTGGAAACAAAATGGTGTTTGGCCCTTGGCCTCACCTCATACATGGTAAATGGATGGCAAATAATGAATTTCATACACAATGCACACTCCAGTGCAAAAAATGACATATTAAAACCCTAATTTTCATACTTTTCTCATTAAGGGCAAAATTCTACATTTTTCAATATACATGGATTTCAAATGAAGTTTGGCCCTTGTCTACATATCATATACATAGAATGAGTATCAAAAAGTGTGCTTAAGCACATATTACAAGTCAAAGGCGAAAAATGACATTTCGACCTAATTACACAATACAACTCAGAAAGTGAACTCAAGCATGCTAACATTTGCATGTGAACAAGAAGAGACTCAAATGAACTTCAACCCATCAAAATGATCCCGGGATATTGTGCATCCTACACCAAGGCATCTGTACCTGACAAAACCCCCAGTAACTTCGGGGTGAGTAAACAAGTTTACTCGTAGAGAATGAGCATGCGTCAACTCGATTTCTTACAGATTTTTAGACTGACATGTAATAGTTCAAAAGGGTCATGCCACCTAACGTTTATGTCAAGGTGAGACTCAGGAATCATCCTAATCTACTTTAGGGTATAAATCAACAAGAATCATGATATATAAACGTATATGAGATGAATCAAGATTTGAAATAATCCAAAGAACACGACAAGAAGGTACTAAAATACAAAGATCAAATTGTCAAGGCAATTTACATGATTGGAACATTCCAATTTAACAAGACAAGAGGTATAAATGGATATAAGTTGACAAGAATTACATTATCAATACAATTACATGGTTGGAGCATTCTAATTAACACGATAGGAGTAACACACGAAAATGAGAACAAGGCATAATATCTATGCAATTAATTAAGGATGGAACATTTCCTATAACATGAAGGAGTTTTAAAAATTCGAGGAATGCAACTCTTGAAATCTAAAGAGTGAAATCAAATAATGTGGAAACTTGGATATCGCCCGGATTAAAACCGTACTCTTAGGATCACTTTAGGGTTATCAACCCAAGGGTACCTTCCCCTAGTCTTGGGATCACTTTAGGGTTATCAACCTAAGGGTACCTTCTCCTATTCTTGGGATCACTTTAGGGCTATCAACCCAAGGGTACCTTCCCCTGTACTAGAACCAAGTCCTAGCCATGACAATTCTTGATTGATATCCCAAGTCCCAAAAGCAACAAGTTGTGCAAGTCAAGATTGTATTAAAATACAAGAAATGCATTAACCACGTTTCATGCATAACCAAGATTTTGGAACACACAAGTCACGCCCTAAGTTCATCAACTATAATGGCATGTGAAATGTTAAGAAAACATAGTATGCATCTATATAGATTAGAACCAAGATATATAGCATAAGAAATCCATTGAAGTACATATACCACAAGTATATGACACATGATTCAATTACTTATTTAACAACACATAAGTAACTTAAATCATTCTAAGACAACCATGCTAGTTCATTAACTACCTTAATGAGATCAAGATACTAGGGGTCTAGATACATGATGAAAAGCTAAAAGCTTCATGAAATACAAGTCCAACATCAAGTTACAAGTTCATTTCATACGAGACACGACCATGTGATTTAAATTCCATACAAAGGAAATAAGCAAATGTAAGTTTCAAAACTTATCCGATTAATCTCAATTTGATACACATGAAGGAACTTGTCAAGGAAATCATGAATACAAGGTTAGAAACTTAATCAAGTACAAGGGACCATTGAATGGATTTTAATTAACTCATTTAATTAAAATCTCTAGATTTTGAAACTCATCCAATTAATCTCAAATTAATGTATGTTATACAACATGTCAAGACTTGATTTAAGGATACGATACCATTCCATGCAATGAACGGCCATGAGTATTAAACTTTAATACTAGAAAAATAATAAATGAAAAGTTTCAAAACTTAATCAAATATTCTAGATTTAATATATATGAAACTATATGGCATGCATATCAAGATTATCAAGCCAGAATTCCAATGGAGTGAATAGTACACTCGGAGCAATTTAATTAATCAAATTAATTAAATATTACTAGATTTCAAAACATCTCCGATTACTCTCAAATTCACCTATGTTGAAGAGCATGCTAGGGCCTAATATAATATGCTAACCCACATTGATTTCAAGCTAGTTAAGGCCACATGAATTAATCTTTCACTTAAGATAAATATTAAATAAAAGCTTCATTATTTATCCAAATGCTCTAAATTTAACATATGTCAATGATTATGTCAAGAGGTAGTATTCTATCATGCCACATGTTTAAAACAAACTATGGACAATCGGGAAAATCAAATCTCATTCAAGAAAATAAAATAATAAAATCTCTAGATTTTATATTTAAGCATGTAAACAAGTTGTATAAGCATCAATATCATGCTATATAACAAGAAAATAAATTATAACACCCTCTACCTCCATTTGAGATGAAATCTCAAATCCACACCGAAAGAAAAATGCTCCGAATTCGACGATACTCTTAGGTTATGTCGGGGACAACGAGAGGAACATTAAACACCAAGGAGGTATCATGAAAATCCAAACTTGAACTTGAAACTTGAACTCAAAAATGGTCAGAAATCGATTCTGATAAGGGGGAAAGGTGCGCGTTGTCAAGGTGAGTAATAAACACTAAGGCACAATGACATTTCACACGAAGGAAGGGCTTCAAAGGAGGAGATAGAAGGTGGCAGCCCCTTGGGCTGCCATGAACGCCGGCCAAGAGAGGGGAGAGAGAGAGAAAATCTGATTTTTTGTCTTTAAGTCCCCTATTTATAGAAAAACTATAAAAGTGCCCCGAAAGGGCCCCGCCGGGTCTGGAAAAGTGGATTTTGAGAAAACGCGCTCAAACGGCAAAACTCTGTGAACAAAAAAGATTCTAAATGAGAAAAAATGAACAACGGAAGAAACAACGTCGAAAACCGAGTACCGACCAGAGAGATATGCGCCGAATAAGTTCGATGGCAACTAGGGTCAGAAACTCTGAAACTGGAGAAAAACGACCAGAATGGAATTCTAAGAGTACACAACTTGATGAAATGTGAAAATGAATCCCGCACGAGGATCCAGGCTCCAGACGAGACATTTTGCAATAACTTTCGTTAATTGCACAATGGCCCCTCCAAAAAGGGTTAACCGCGAAACTGCCCCAGAATGAAAATATCTTCTAAAAGATATTTTCTTAGATACCCCTAAAATAAAATATCTGCAAAAGATATTTATGAAAAACATCCCAAGAAATGAAAAAGATTCTGAAGAATTGTGCATCTATGCCCCTGTGGACACCGGGAGCAACCAGAGTACTTTCTTGCAAAAGTAAAGATACGTATTTCGAGGAAACCACTGAAGATGAAGGTATGTGAAGTCAAAAACTAACTCCAAGCATGAAAAGTGAGGTTTTGCCAAACAAGTGACAAACGAAGATAAGACAGAATAGGGAAAAGAACGAAATAGTGCATAGTATCCAAAAGTGAAAATGTAGAAATGACTCGGTCCTCAAAGAAAGTTGTCAATCCATGGAAAAGAGTCTCAGAAATCAATTCCAAGCACTCGAGATGACACTAAGTGACAAGAAACAGAGTTTAGAAAGGAAAATTAAATGCAAAAAAATTCATTTGCAAAATTTTAGGAAAAGGGAAAGGGAGGTAAATAACTTGGTCGTTACAGCTAAGGAGTCCATTAGAGAGTTCATTTCATTTTTGAAGCTTTCAAGGTCAAAACCATAATTTTTATACATTTCAAAAAGGCATGTCTCAAGAGGGTCTTTGGAGATAATAGAAAGATGGCCCTCTTCAACAAGTTCTTCCTCCTCTTCTCCTACCTCTATAGTGGTCACCATCTCCTCACTCTCTAGAGTAGCAATGGCCAGGATAAAATCATGATCAAAACAAAGAAAGTCTTCATTAATCATGTTATGCTTTATTGGATTAGCCACCAACTTACTTGCCACTTCCTCCTCTATACAAGATAGAGTGCTAGGCATTAGCTCACTTGTCTCATCCTTCTCTTCACTCTTATCATCCTCATCTATATAAATTGAAGTTCTTACCATTTTTTCATTTGCCTCTTCTTCCTTCTCTTGATGAGAAAAAGTACTTGCAATTTGCTCAACTTGAGCTTCAAGTTTGGGTAAGATTTGAGAATGTGAAAGAATAAGTTGGGTTTGTGAATTAAGTACATCAAGTAAAACTGACATTTTTTCTTGAAGATCGGGTGAATAAGGTGATGGAGGTGGTTCTTCATAAAATGGTAGGGGAGGGCAATAGTGTTGGTCTTGAGGTCCCCTGTGCATTGTTTGCCTCATTAATGTCAAAAACCTATTAATCAGTGGCTTCAAAGGGCTTATTCATTCTCAATGTTGCTTGAAATATGGTTCAAGGGCAATGTCGGCATTTTCTCATCAGTGACTTATCTTTCACATTGGTCTTTGTGTGTATATCACAGTGTGTTTACTTGTTTTAGCTGAAATTGCTGCGTTAAGTGTGGACTTAGTATATAAAAAGTTACTATAGGTGGTTTCAAGGGTAGCACTGTCATTTCTCAACTGTATTCAATATATATACGTATTCTCAAGTAGCTACATTGTACTGGATTGACTTGATTGAAGCTATATTGCATTTTATATAGTCTCAGGACTTTTTCTTAGTTGAGAAGTTTAAAATCTGTTACAAGGGTATTTTGGTACTTTCCAGCTTTGCTCATGAATGTGACATGTTTTAGTGGTCCTAGAGAGATTGTATATGTAAGACAATTGGATTTTTTGGAGGCTAAGTCTGGAGTAGAATGGAATTTACAGCTTTGTAGTGTGTATGTGTGATTTCTGGTGTGCAAGGTGACAAATGTAATACCCCTAATTTCAAAAGGATAGTAATGGGATTTACTTTATTATTTAAATTGCGTTTTTAATTGCTGAAGTGCTTATGTGTTAATTTAATTTACTTTATTATTTAAATTGCGTTTTTAATTGCTGAAGTGCTTATGTGATAATTTAATTGATTTATTTGTTATTTTAATTTACTGTTGTTTTGTTTTATTGAATATTTGATTAATTGGTTTATTAGTTGTAGTTAATTTATTTGATTATTTTTGTTTTAAATAGTTGTTTTAAATATTGATAATGGTATGCGTTTATTTAATTAAATTTAGTTAATTTTCATGTGACTGTTATATAGTTCCATTAGGTATACACAGTTCAAAAGTAGCCGACATTGATTAACCTAGATTTTGCTATGGGCCGAGTAATTCGATTAGGGTTTAACTAAGCCTAGGGTTAGTGTGGCCTATAAATACTCACCTAGGATGTCTGCCTAGGGTTTTAGAAGAAGATTATGACATAGTAAAGCTGTGTAGAGTTTTAGAGTCGGCTAGGAAGAAAACAGAGAACAAACAAAGAATTCGCCGGAGAATTGAGACGGACGTCAGTGGAAGGCAAGTTCTATCCTTACTCTCTCCCTTAGGCTTTGTGTTCTTTGCATTCCTAAATAATTCTAGAATTGATTTAATCAATAAAAACGTTATCTGTTTATGCTAAAAAAATTGGATTATCACAGTATGTTTGCTTGCTTACTAAACCTGTTAAACCGTGCTACTTGCTTGCTTATTTCTCTGTTTAAACCTATGTATGGAATGTGTTAATGACTTAAACATGGCCTGGGAACCTACTGGGGTTGATTTACAACTTTTGGAAACCATAGCGTAGGGCAGAGAAGCTGCAGAAGTCGTCTAAAGAAGAGGGAAGACAAAGAGACGGAGCAGAGAGGGAGAGAGCTAGCTCTCCCTTGGAGAGAGCAGGCTCCTTTGTGTTTAGAGGCAACTCCCAAATGTGGGAGCTGGCTCCAAGTCCTAAAGGTGGCGGCTCCACTTTTGGGAGACGTCTCCTTGATACAATTTTTATTTTTTTTCGTTTTCAGTTAGTTTTAGTTGCAGGGGTTGGTTTTCTGTGTTTCCAGTTGGGTTTAAGACTGTGTGTGAGGTGTATAGATGATGCTTAGAGACAATTCTAAGACTTTAGAAGGCATGTTAATAATCTAATTATGGTTGCCACTTGAACAGTATACGTTGTAAACAAAATAACACACTGTGGTTGGAATTGAAAGAATTAATTTGGTTTAATTCTCTAGGTTTTGAAGTCTTCTGAGACGGATAATTTAATTAAAACATGTTTTATCATATATCATGATCACATGGCTGAATTACATCTGTTTTGGATGAATTGGTGTTAAGTGACTTTAGGATTTATACAAACTTAGTACTACACTGGATTTTGTGAAAACACTACAGATTAAGCATGTCTATGTGTATACTGTAATTCTGTGTTGATGTTTTCATTGTCACTGCTAGTATCAATTATTGGAGGCATGGATCTTGTTGATGTTTACCTTAACTGTCTATAATATCAACTGCTGGAGGTTGAATGCTATTAAGATTTAAACTTGGCATGATACCGGATTTGATGGAACAACCAAAACTGAGTAGGTTTATGTATATACTGTGACTATGTTAATTGATGCTTACATTATAATTATTAGTATCAGTGATGGATATAAAGCTGAACATGATTATGTATATAGTTGACTGTGTTCATAGATGCTTACACTATGCTTTTAGTGTCTATGATGGAGATATGGATTCAGTTGAGGTCTACTTTAATTGTTGGTATTATCAACTGCTGGATGATTGGATAGTATACATCGGTATGGGATGGTGGTATACTAGGGACGGTTTGGTTTCAAAATACCAAAACCTACCTACTTTGGATTACGAATTGGATTAACTAAAAGTTAAGTCCTATTGATTTTAGTGTCATGGCAACGACTAGTTGAGCGGCACTACTAGGATACAGGATGGATTTTAAATATATTGTTATGGTACCTCGATATGAGCTTGAGTCTCAAGATCGACAGTTAGGGAGCGTATATGCATTGGGATGCATAGTTGGATATGATTGGATCGTATACACCTGTTTAGGTTTAGGTACACATGCCCACCTCGTGTGCGTTTTAACATGTTACCTCTATTCAGGTTGAGACCGGCCTGTAGTCCAGTGAGAGTCCTTTAGTGTAACTATATATATATATTTATGGACTATTAGCTATTGTAGAATTGTTTAGGATGTACATGCGTATCGGGCCTCTGTTTGGATTGTAGAAGTATAGAACATTGCACGTGGGCCTGACCCACTTCTATTTTTCAGGTACACAACAGTTCCAGACTTACACTTATGCTGAGCAGAGGTATCTACTCACTCTACCGACGATGTAGAATTTCTCTCCATAGCTTATCAGGATGTTCTTTCAGTTGTTTAATTCAGTTTGGATTATTATTAGGGGTCTACTAGAGATGGATTCCCGAATTGTTAAACTTATGGAGTTTGGACTATCGGATTCTAACAAATATATTATTGGGATTTAAGTATTTATTTTTAAAGGATTTATATTTAGTTTCTTCCAGCTTAAATTTTATTTCTTAATTCAATTTGTATTCTGTGTTCGTTATAACATATTAATTGTTTGATATCCCTTGTAATGACCCGGTCATTTGCCTCCCTTTCCTTTTTCATGAAATTTTACGAATGAATTTTTTTCGTTTAATTTTCTTTATTGAGCTCTGTTTCGTGTCGCTTAGTGTCATCTCGAGTGCTTAGAATTGGTTTCTGAGACTCTTTCATGTGAATTGACAACTTCCTTTGATAACCGAGTCATTTTCGCATTTTTCATTTTTCGGACACTATGCGCTATTTCGTCTTTTCCCTCTTCTGTCATTTTCCCTATTCTGTCTTATCTCCTTTTGTCAGTTTTTGGTACAACCTCACTTCTCATGCTCGGAGTTGGTTTTTGACTTCACGTGCCTTCATCTTGAGTGGTTTCTTCGAAATACGTATCTTTACTTTTGCAAGAAAGTACTCTGGTTGCTCCCGGTGTCCATAGGGGCATGGATGCAAAGTTATTTGAAATTATTTTCTTTTCTTGGGGTATTTTTTGTAAATATCTTTTGAAGATATTTTATTTTAGTGGTTTTTAAGAAAATATTTTAGGAAGATATTTTTATACGCTATTGGGATGGGATGGCTGTAGTTTTCACTTTTTGGAGGGGCCATTGTGCAATTAACGAAAGTTATTGCAAAAATGTCTTATTTTGAGCCTGGATCCTCGTACAGGATTCATTTTCACATTTCGTTGAGTTGTGTACTCTTGGAATTTCCTCTTGGTCGATGTTTTCCAGTTTCAGGGTTTCTGGCCCCGGTTTTCGCCAAACTTGTTTTGGGCATCACTTTCTGCTCGGGACTCAGTTTTTGACACTGTTTCTTCCGTTATTCATATTTTATCATTTTGAATTTTTTTCGTTCACAAAGTTTTGCCATTTGAGCACGTCTGCTCAAAATTTACTTTTTCAGACCCGGCGGGGCCCGTTCGGGGCACTTTTTGAGATTTCTATAAAAGGGGGTGAGATATTTCATTTTTCATCTTCTCCCCTCTTCATGCACGACCTGGAGCTCCCATGGCAGCCCAAGGGGTGCTGCCATCTTCTTTTTCTTCTTTGGCCTTAACGTTTGTTGTTCCCCTTGCCGTGCTCTACCTTTCCCCCTTATTAGAATTCAGTTTTGACCATTTCTTGAGTTTGGTTTTGAGATCAAGTTATGATTTTGATGGGGCTTTCATGGGGGTTATGTTCACGGCGTTGTCCCTGATAAAACCTGTAGTTTCGTCGGATTCAGAGCCGTTCCATTTTGATGGCTTTTGAGATTTTCATCTCAAATTAAGGTAGGAGATGTTCTAGGTTTAAATTCTTGTTATATAGCATGCTTGTGATGCTTATACTACTTGTTTGCATGTTTAAATATAAAATCTAGAGATTTTGTTATTTATTTTTCTTGTACGGGATCTAATTTTCCTGGTTGCTCATGACTTGGTTTAAACATGTAGCATGATTTTATATTGCCCCTTGATATGCTCATTGTTGTATATTAAAATTGGAACATTTGAATAAGTATTAAAGATTTTATTTAATATTTGTTTTAGGTGAAAGATTAATTCACATGACCTTAACTAGCTTAAAATCAATATGTGTTAGCATACTAAATTAGGCCTTAGCATGCTCTCCAACATAGTTGAATTTGAAAGTGATTGGAGGTGTTTTGAAAATTAGTAATTATTAATTAATTTGATTAATTAATTTGCCCCGAGTGCACTATTCACTCTATTTAAATTCCGACTTGATATTCTTGATTTACATGCCATATAGTTTCACATATATTTGATTTAGAATATTCGGTTAGGTTTTGAAACCTTTATTTAATTAAATTCCATGTGTAAGATTTAATCCTCATGGTGATATACAACTTGGGATTGTATTATGGCATGCTAGAAAATTAAGCTTAGGTATAGTTGTTCACATATATTAAATTGGGATTAATTGCATGAGAATTGTAACTTTTAATTTATATTTAACTTTAGTAAAAGGTTAAGTCACATGGTCTTAAATTGAATGAAATAAAGTTGTAATTTGATATTACATTAGTCCTTGGCATATTCTCTAAGATATGTTAAATTGAGAGCATTTGGTTAAGTTTAAAAATCTAGAGATTTTAATTAAAAGAATTAATTAAAATCTATTTTGTGGTCCTATTAGTTTAATTAAGGTTTTAACTTGATATTTGTATTGGCCATGACTTGTTTACTAGTATATATTAAATTAGGACTACCTGAAGTTGTTTTAGAACATTGGGATTTAAATTAGCATGATTTAATTAAAGTTCTACTTTGTTGTTCTAACAACCTAATTGAGTTTTAGAATGGATATAGGTGATAACCTTGCCATGCCTATTAACATGTATTAAATTAAGGTTAATTGAAATTGAATCGGAAATCTAGAGAATTTAATTGTGTTTATCTATTTAAATTCTATCAATTTGCTCTATGATCTAGTTGTGTTTTAGAAGTGGTTTCTATATTCAAATCATGGACTTAGACTTGTTGTATATTCATTTGGTTATGTTTTGAACATTGGATAACATAGTTGCTATGTTTGTACTCACGAGAATATGTTTTTCTTATTGAATATATTGTTGCCTTGTGTAATGATTTGCACACTTCGTATTTTACATCATTCATGAATAGCGTGTAACGAATCGCACATTGAAGATTCGTCATTCATCACATTATATTAGTTGTGGACTTAGAGCATGTATTGTATAGGTTTCCAAATTTGGTTGTGCTTGGTAGATAGTTGATTATCTTGCATATTCTATTGATATATGCGTTGTTGCACAACTTGTTGATTTTGGAAACTTGGGGATGTCATTGTTTGGCTATGGCTAGGATGTGGTTCTAGTACGGGGGATAGTCCCTCTATATATAGTCTAGTGCACATATAAGGAGGTTACCCATGGGCTAGTAACCCTAAAGTAACTATGTTGTCGGTCTGATCCGGCGTGACGTCCGAGTATCCACTTTGTTTGATTTCGTGTTTCATTTTCAAGTTGATAACTAGATGATGTTGTAACTTGTTGTTTCTTATTTGTCGTTCCATTTTAAGTTACAGGATGTTAACCTTGCGAAATTGTGCTTTATGCGTTGTATTGGAAGTTCTAATGTTGGTTAAATTGTATTGATATTGAAAATCATGTTTTGACGTTCTAATAAAGCTTAGGATTGATCCCATTGATTCATTTAGAACATAGACGTTAGGTGGCATGATCACTTTAGTTGTTTCTATATTCGAGATTGCAAGTTAATACCTTTAAGAACCTATATCTTGTTGCTTTGTATAACGTGCTTCCATATTGTTTAAATGGCATAGATGATGTGATTTATGCTAAAAACACTCTAAGGTAGCTTAGGATGCTCCCTGAGTCTCATTTCGATATAGACGTTAGGTGGCATGAACCCCTTTAACATGTTTCACCTTAATGTGATAAATTTGTAAAATGCTAGGTCGATGCATGCTCATCTCCTATGAGTAGCTTTATGTTACTCACCCCTACGATACTGGGGCATATTTCAGGTACGAAGACTTGATTCGTGACGCCTAGCATTCCTTGGATGTCGAGTAACTTTCAAGTTTCCATTTCATGCGAATGTTAGCATGAAATGTCATTTTGTAGATTTGTATGTCAAAATATGTATATTTGATTCCATGTATGTAATGTGTACTTAAGTACACTTCTTTCAATGTATTTGATATGTATGAGATGAGGGTGGAGGCCAATGACCATTATATTGTGTTCTATGTACTTTTTAACTTCGTAAAATATTGTGAAAATCTTGAAAAATCGCAAGTCATTACTTCACCATGGTTGTATCGGGTGTGGGAATTCCATTTTCATTCTTTCATAGGGTCTTATTAATCATGTTTGAAGTGTGGGCAAGGGCCAAACGGTCATTTGATCCCGTTTTGTATTTTTGGATTCCGAGTTTTCATTCTAAGTTCCATTTTTGCCTTTTTGCCCGTTGGGGGGTCGGATTTTGTATCGGTGGTATTTTTAAGTCGTGGATCATTGTAGCACGTCCAAATAGGTAAGTTACATTTGCGTGCATGGTCGTTTCCGGGCAAAACCTTATCGTTTGTGTTTTGAGCCTCTTGTGAATTCATTTCACACTTTTTTTGCATATTCTGATCTAGGGGCATTATAGACTTTTTACGGTGGTTTTATTTTCTACTTTTGATATGGTCGCTTAGAAAACGTGATTTTAGGGGGGGTTTATTTTTCGTGTTTTTCCAGAAAATGTCGTCTTGGTGCCAGAAATTGATCGCAAAGTTTAGCTTTTCTGTTTTTTTTTTAGCAGCTTTTTGGACCTCCATGACCAGATTTCATGGAGGGGCATTTCGGGCATTCTACATTGTGTTTTTTTTGAATTCTCTCGCGAATCACGTAGAAAATTCAATTTTGGGGAGGGTTTCTTTTTTGTGTTTTTCCAGAAAAATTCATCTTCTAGCCCGTTTTTGCTCTTAGTTGCAGACAGTCACTGTTGTAACTTTTAATCCTCTTGTTCAGTCCTGATCTAAGGGCATTTTGGGGATTTCACAGTGCATTTTTTTTTGATTCGTTTGCGATGTCGGGTAGAAAACTCGATTTTGGGAGAGGTTTCTTCTTCATGTTTTTCCAGAAAAATTCGTCTTGACCTCCGTTTCAAGCCTCAGTTCTGGGCAGATCAAAAAAATATGTAGCAGCAGCTAAGGGCTGCCACCAGCCATGTCTTTAGGCGCCGGCATGCGCGCCGGTGGGCTCGCGTGCCGGTGGGCTCGCGCGTGTGCGCAGTGTGCGCCATGGCCTTCGTCGGGCCGCCGCGACGTCTCAACTTCAAACCCTCGTTTCTCCCTCGTCTGGACTCCAAATCGAGTGAACTTTTTTTTTAACTTGACTAATTTTTTGCTGTCTTTCCAATGTTGTGCTCGGTTACACCCAGATCTTCCTGAATAATTACCAATTTACCCTTTTAGCCTTAAGTGCTCATTTTTCTTCGTCAGGCCGTTTCTCCTTCGACTGGACTCCGAATCATGCGATTCTTGAGTCCATCCTGACTATTTTTTTGTTGTCTTTCTAGCGGTGTGCCTAGTGGCACCCGAATCCACATTTTTTAAAAATGACTATTTTGCCCCTAGGGGCTTATTTGTCATATTTCGATCTTTTACTTCCGCATCAGTTCTTGTTGAGTTCCACGACCTCATGGAAGGTCACTTTGACTTCTTAGAATCTTGTTTTCTGTTTTCGCTTCCGTATTCAGATCCATTATCAGATCATCCTTACGATTCATCACAGGACACGCTGGCTTAAAAACCAGGGTTGTCACATCCCTCGAGTTTGGGCCTGGGCTTGATCAAGCCGTGTCTCGGATCCGAGGGGTATCACAACAAAACAGCTGAGGTGGCCTTCTGTGATTTTTTCTATTTCCTGAAAATATCTAAATTGCGCTCTAACAATAATTGGCTAAAGGTGACAGGTGTATTCTCAGGCTGTATGAGGCCTTGTGCATTGAGTGTTATTATAAATATGTTGTTATAGCTATTTTAGGGTTTCAAGCCTTATGATTGTGGTAAGAAATTGAGCTGCAACTAGAACATTCTTGAGAGCATTGGTTGAACATGTTTTTTTGAGTGTTTTGATGATGATTCAAGCAACCCACTGATTTGAGCCATGTTAGTGTAGTGGCTGAGAAGATGTTGCTGCTATTGTTTTTACTGATGTAAGGGCTGGACTGAGTAGTGAATTTGAGTTCCAAGGAGCTGTGGTCTATTCTAAGGATTAACACAGGTATAATTCATCTTTTTACACTTGCTCAGTACTGAGTTATGTTAAAAACATGCTGAAATTGAATTTGGACAGTGAGGTCACCTGGTATGCTTATTTTACTGGTTTATTCTTGGATTCAAGTACTGATTGACTATACTTTGCTATTTCATGAGTTTCTTAACTGCTAGCAAGTATATTTTCATCAATCAAAAGTGTTGAAGTTGCTCTTGTGACATAATATTGGTTCATTTTGATTTTGAGTTCTCAAACCCTAAGACTTAAGTTGTATTTTGCTGAACCAAGGGCTGTTATTGTTCTGTATGCTTCTCTCATGCTATACTTCATTGTTTAAAGCTATGATCACGAGTACCATTGTGAATGAAGACTGAGTATGATGCTATTGAATGAATCTCGAGAGGAAATTCCCATTTTACCCCTCAAACCCTAAATGCTGCAGATTGATGTTTTGAAGTGGTAATTTGGTATTTTGAGTTATCTGCCCTATTTTAATTATAGGAAGGACTTGTGTTTATTGTTTTACATCTACTATAGTGTATTTGGTGAACTTTGAGAGCTTGTTTGGTCTAGGCAGGGTTGCCTAGGACAGGGGGAGTGTGTGTATACATTGTGTTGAGCTAGTGTGTGAGTAGAGTGTGTGAAAACTAGTGTCTACTTCTAGTATAAGGGTGTGTGCAGAGAGTGAGACAGCTGAGTGTATAATAGCTTACTTTTAACTAGTGGATGTTTACATTGGCTGAGGCTAAGACCCAAGGTTTTCCCTAATTAAGAGGGTTTCCTTGTAAATCCTGTTGCAGTAATATTTCTATACTTGTTTTAATTTGCTTTCAAGTTATATCACAAAAGGATTTGACCAATTCACCCCCTCTCTTGGTCCAATAATTGGTATCAGAGCTTTGGTCTGCTATATAGGGTTCTACTAAGCTTGTAGTTGATCTTTGCAATGGATGAAGGCTAAGTTACAAACAAAGCTCCAGGGTTCATAGGTGTCAACTATGATTTATGGAAAATAATAATGGAGGAATGTTTAATGTCTCACTCTTATAATGTTTGGCATGCTGCTGTGTATTGGTGGTTGTCGCACTCCGAACCCAAAGTTTGTGCACTAAAAGATAGTGGTGTAGAGCTATGATGAATGTGGCCAAGTTTTACATTTAGAAATTGCCACTACTACCTTTCACTAAAAATATAGCTAGGGCAAGTAGGAATCATCCTAAGGGATTGGTGGGTCGTATAAGGTTGAGGAATCAAGATTTGGGTTAGTAGGTCGAGTGATCAAAAGATTGGTTAGTGGTTGAATTACACTAAGATGCAATTTAAACTAAAGTAGGCAATTAAATGTAATGGAGAGAAAATAAGAGAGAGATCTTGGGGTTTAGAAATCACCAATAAGCATAGCTTTTCTACACTCTAAATGAATGATTAATGAGGGGGAAAACATGTTTTACAACAAAGTGTGTGTGTGTGGTTGTTTCAACAAGCATGGATGACAAATTAAACATATATTGTCTAAGCAACATGGTGGATAGCACAATATATCAAACTAAGCCATTAATCCTTTCTTTAAGCTCATAATCCAAACACATCACAAGGTTAGAGATATATGCTACTTGCTTTCATAAGTATGGAACATCAAATAACAAGCATGTATTGTCCTCCCATTTAACACCTAAACTACAACTAAACTACAATTAAGCTTATGACATGAAATTAAACTAATTAAACTAAGGGAGAGGTACAATCCATTAAGAAATGAGTATGAACAATCAAACAAAACATAAGAGCATTCCATTAAGCATTATGTCTTGACAATCTCTAGATCTATAGCATTAATACACATAAACATGCATCAACAACACAAGAAATAGAGACAAACACATGAACATCTATTCTAGCATACATAGACATATGGATAGAATGAAATGATCAATTGGAAGCATTAAACCATACAAATCATTGAATAAACAAGATCTATATATATAAAAGTGTTAAAACATATATCACAATACAAATTCCCTCAAAAATACATAAATCAATATGTAGAAAGCATGCTTAGGGCTAACTCTAGCCCCAAGAGGATGTCTAGCCACTCATGGATGGTGTCCTCCAACCCTCAAGGGCTAACTCCATGGTAGAGATTGCTCCTCTAATTGGTTGATGGAAGAACTCTAAGCTTGTGTCTCTAGCCTCCTCCTTTCTTTTCTTCTTCATTAAGAATATCAATATTGTGCCTCCTCTCTACTCTAAAGTATATCAAGTATCACCCTTAAAAAGTGGCTCATATTCCTTATATAGGTAGGTCAAAAATCACCCCAAATGAGCTGGGCTCGTACACCAATATTCCTCCCAATGATTGGATATGAGACAACTTTTAATGAGCTGGAATTTAGATTTTCTTAGAATTTGGGGAGTTCGATCGGTCGAACTTGTGGTGAGATCGATTGAACATGGCTGAGATCTATCAAATTTAAGCTGGATCGATCCTGTATGGCGGCGCCTTTTTGGATAAAAACAAATCTGAGATATTTTGAAGATATTTTTGGGAAAGAGACAAATGTGGTAGGTAGGTAGGGTGGTACAAGTGGATAAGATGGAATCTTTTCGATCGATCGGAAGAAAGTTGGATCAATTAAACTTTGTGGGATCTTTGGATAAGGAAAAAAGAGCTTGGATCCATCTTAGAATGCTGAGATCGAAGAACTTTTGATCGATCGAATATATTCTGAGATCGATCGAACTTGCTGAATTTCCACCACTTGCTTCCTTTTGTTCCCACTTTGCTCCTTTCTTTGATTCATATCAAGATTGCTTCAATTATGCTCTTATTTAGCTGAGTTAGCTTATTTTAGGGATAAGTACCTAAAAATGGAAATAATACAAAATCTCTTAGTAGCGCGAAATTAAGATAGATAAAGGTTCCAGAATACCTAAGCTTAAGGGGTTTAAATGCGCATTTTTCAGCACTCATCATGCATGGTATTGAGAGTTTAGTCCTCAAAATCCTACTAAAGCTGACAAAGTTACTATGGCTAATGATGGTAAAGCTAAACATATCCTCTATTGTGCTTTGAAGCAATAAGATTTTACCAGAGTCAAGAATTGCAAAACAGCTAAAGAAATATGGGACTCTCTTCAGGCTACTCATGTAGGTAGCACAGTTATCAAAGAAAACAAGATTCAGCTCTTTAAAGTTCAGTATGAAGCTTGTAAGATAGAAGAAAGGGAAACTGTAGCTGAATACTTGTTCAGGATCAATGACATTGCCAATAACATGAAATCTCTTGGTGAAGATATTAATGACTTTGATGTTTGCAAGAAGATACTTAGGTCATTTACACCTAGGTTCAATGCAAAACTTATAATTCTCGAGGACAAAGACTTATCTCAAATGAAGATTGATGAACTTCAAGCTTCTCTTATTGTATATGAAATGAGAATTGGTGTTCCAACTTTCCAAACAAGAGAAACAGCTCTAAAGGCCAAAGAAGTTACAGAGGAATCTGAACTAAAGTCTGAAGAAGATGATCTTGAAGAGGATGAAGTGGCCTATCTGTCAAAGAAATTTAAGAAGTTCAGGTTCAAGAAGAAAAATGAGTCTCAAAATCTAACCTGCTATGGTTGTGGTAAGCTTGGCCATTATGTCTCGAATTATCCATCTTCAAAAGGGCAACATCAGAGAAAGAATGAAGGGGGAAACTTTAAAGGAAGATTTAGGAAGAAGGCTTTTATTTCAGATTGGGATTCTATACCTGAAGAAGACAAACTTGATGAATCACAAGAGGATGAATGCTTGTTCATGGTTATTCTTGAGACTCCACTTGCTGTATCTAAAGTTAAAGAAGATAATGACTTAGAGATAGAAGAAATACTTAAGGAATGTGAAAGACTTGCTATGAAGTGTAATCAATAGAAATCCCAGATAAAGACTCTCAGCTCAGAACTGCAAAAGTCCAAACAACTTTTTGTTAAACACTTTAGGCTTAAACTTTTCACTTTGTGTTCTATCTTTCTTATCTTCTTAAGCCTACTAAAGCCTCAATCCACATAATGGTTTACTAAAAGGTGTAGAGAAGAACTTTCATAGATTCTTAAAGAAAGGTCTTTGAAGATGGCTAAAATTTGGAAGCAATCCACTAAGCAAATTGGGAAGACTGGAAATGGTTATATTTGTGACACTGTAACCAAGTCTAAACAAAACCACTTTGTATTTGTTAAGTTCTCCTCTAGTGAAGTATATACAAGATTTCAAATTATGAAACCTTTGAGATCAGAATATGATATTTTTGACAACACCTACAACAACCTGAAGTTGAATGGGAGTGATTTTGTCACAACATCCATCAAAAATTTCAATGTTACCAAGATGTATGTGAAGAAATCAGACTTAATCCAAGGTCAGAAAGTCAAAGATAAAGGATCTCTTATGAAGTCCAAGATGATGTGGATACCTAAAAGATTGAATGCAGTGAGTATGTTGGTGTATACAACTTTTAAAGCCTGTAACACCAATGATAAATGGTATGTTGACAGTGGTTGCTCAAGACATATGACAGGTGATGGTTCTAAGTTTGTTTCTTTGAAAAACTTTGATGAAGGAAATGTTATCTTTGGAGACAATCAAAAGGCTAAGATAATTGAAATTGGCACTATAAGTAAGTCTGAAGAATTGTGTGAGATCAAAAAGGTATTACTTATGGAAGGCCTCAAATATAATCTTCTAAGTGTAAGTCAATTGTGTGATAGTGGGAAGAAGGTGTGTTTTGATAAAGAGAAGTGTAATGTTGTTGACATTGAATTAGAACAGGTTTTATTATCAGCTTGTAGATCTTCTGGTAATGTGTACACAGTTTCTGAAGAAGCCACTCAATGTAACTTGACTACTCTAGATGAAGCTATACTGAGGCATAAGAGATTAGGTCATCTCCACTCAAAAAATCTATCCAAAATCCTGAAGCTGAAAGCTGTGAAGGGCCTACCTGATTTAAAATTCAGTGATAATCATCTCTGCAAAGCTTGTCAACAAGGAAAACAAACTAAAGTGTCATTCCCTTCCAAAGAAATCAACACTTCCAAAGCTCTTGATTTGATACACATAGATCTCTGTGGTCCTACCAGAACTACAAGCATTGGTGGAAGTAAGTATTTTATGCTACTCATTAATGATTTCAGTAGAATGGTTTGGGTTTACTTTTTGAAAGAGAAATCTGATGCTATTACATACTTTATTAAATTTGTAAATCTTGTTGAGAATAAAAAAGGTTGTACTGTAAAGAGACTTAGGTCTGATTTTGGTTTTGAATTTACAATGAGAGAATTTGAAAGCTATTGTTATGTAAAGGGTATGAAGAAAGAGTTCTCAGCTGTAGCTACTCCTCAACCTAATGGGATTATGGAAAGGAAGAAGAGGACTATTTAGGAAATGGGGAGAACAATGTTACTTGAAAAAGGTCTTGCAAAGGGATTTTGGGCTGAAACTGTCAGTACTATAGTATATATCATCAACAGGGTGCTTCTCAGACCTAATTCAACTAAGACTCCTTTTCAGCTGTGGTATGGAAGGCCTGCAATAGTTTATTACTTTAAGGTGTTTGGCAGCATATGTTTTATTCTCAATCATATAGATAACTTAGGGAAATTTGACTCTAAGGCTGATGAAAGGATATTCTTAGGATACTAAGGCTTACAGATGTTACAATCTCAGATCCTCCAAGGTTATAGAATTAATCCATATTAAATTTGATGAAAACCCTCAATCCAGTATCAATGATGGCAGTTGCTCTATACCAGGATCAACAGAAGCCAGTCCCTCTTATTCAATTTAAGGGTTAAATGAAGCTGTTAAATCTATCTAAGGCTTGATAATCAAAAAGAAGTCATTTATCTAGAATTATATAAACAAGTTCAAGCTGAAAACATCATTGGTTCCCCTCAAGTTGGTGTTCAAACCAGAAACAAGATGAGACTCTCTGAATTAGAAGCTGAAGATGGTGAAGAGTATAGTCATTTTGCAATGTTATCTTCAATTGAACCAAAGACTTATTCTGAAGGACATAAAAATAAAGATTGGGTTATTGCCATGAAAGAAGAACTTAACCAAATCCATAAGAATGACACTTGGACATTGATTCCTAGACCTGTAGGTAAGAATGTCATTGGTTCCAAATGGATTTACAGAAATAAGTTGGATGAAAAAGGATCTGTTATCATAAATAAAGCTAGACTGGTGTGTAAACGATATTCTCAACAAGCTGGTATTGATTATGATGAAACCTTTGCCCCAGTTGCTAGGATGGAATCCATTAGAATGCTTTTATCTTTTGCATGTCATAAGCAAGATAAAGTTTATCAAATGGATGTTAAGTCTGCTTTTTTGAATGGAAACCTAAGTGAAGAAGTGTACTTGGAACTACCTAAAGGCTTTGAAGATCCTAAGTATCCCTCTTATGTTTTCAAGTTAAATAAGGCCTTGTATGGTCTTAAACAGGCTCCCAGGGCATGGTATGAAAAGCTGCGTCAGTTCTTGGTTGAATAAGGCTTTCACAGAGCAAAAGTTGATAGCACTCTTTATGTCAAAATTCATCAAGCTCAGTATCTTATTCTTTAAATTTATATTGATGACATCATGTTTTGTGGCTCAGACACCTCTTTAGCCTCAGAGTTTACCAATTTAATGAAGACTAGATTTGAAATGTCACTTTTGGGAACTCTCAGATACTTCTTAGGTTTTCAAATCAATCAAACATCCAAAGGGATTTTTATCTCTCAGTACAAGTATGCCTTTGAGCTACTTAAAAAATTTAATATGGAGGATTGTAAGCCTATTTCCACTCCACTGTGTCCTAATACCAAGCTATTTCTTGAGTGTACCATATAATCTGTTCCCTCTGCTATTTACAGGTCTATCATTAGAAGTTTCTTGTACCTCACAGCTTTAAGACTTGATATTATGTATTCTATGGGCTTGGTGGCTAGATTTCAGAGCAATCCAAGAATCTCTCATCTGTAAGCTGCTAAAAGGATACTTAGATATGTCAAGGGAACTATTTCCTATGGTCTATATTACATTTTGTCACCCACATTGCCTATTACAGCTTTTTCAGATGCTGATTGGGTTGGATCCTTACCTGACAGAAAGAGTACATCAGGTTGTTATTATCTTCTTGGCTCAAATTTGGTCTCTTGGTTAAGCAAGAAGCAAGATACTTTCTCTCTACCTACTTCAGAAGCTGAATACATAACTGCTTCTTAGGCTGGTTCACAACTTCTTTGGATGAAAACTACTTTTGCAGATCTTGGTTGTCACTTCTCAGGCCCTCCTAAGCTCTATTGTGATAATCAAAGTGCCATTGCAATCAGTAAGAATCCCACCCTTCACTAGAAAAGCAAACATATTGACATCAAGTATCATTTTCTTAGAGATAAAGTTCAAAAAGGTCATCTTAACATTACCTATTTACCTACTGAAGATTAACTTGCAGATATCATGACCAAACCTCTTCTCCCTCAAAGATTTTCAACCCTTAGAGATCCTTTTAGGGTTGTCTAACCACCTTTCTAAGTTTATCGTTGTTGGTCCTTCTCACCTTTTGTCATTCAATGTCAAAAAGGGGGAGAAATGACTAAAATAAGGGTAGTTTTTTTAAGCTATTCCTTTTGTTTGGTTTTATTTTTACTATGCTTGTTATTTTTTAGTATCACTGTGGTTGAATCTGTTTCACTGAGGTCTTATTTCATGATAAATTTTTTGTCATTAAAGTCAAAAGGGGGATATTGTTGGTCCTAAGGACCCCTACGCATTGTTTACCTCAATAATGTCAAAAACCTGTTTATCAGTGGCTTCAAAGGGCTTATTCATTCTCAATGTTACTTGAAATAAGGTTCAAGGGTAGTGTGGTCATTTTCTCATCAGTGACTTATCTTTTACATCGGTCTTAGTGTGTATATCACATTGTGTTTACCTGTTTTAGTTGAAATTGTTGTGTTAAGTGTGGACTCAATATATGAAAAGTTACTACAGGTTGTTTTAGGGGTAGCACTGTCATTTCTCAGCTATATTCAATATATATACGTATGCTCAGGTAGTTGCATTGCACTGGATTGACTTGATTGAACCTGCATTATTTTTTATACAGTCTTAGGACTTTTTCTTAGCTGAGAAGTTTAAAATATTTTACAAAGGTTTTTTGGTACTCTCCAGCTTTGCTCATGAATGTGACACGTTTCAATGGTCCTAGAGAGATTGTATATGCAAGAATACTGCATTTCTTGGAGGCTAAGTTTGGATTAGAATGGAATTTATAGCTTTGTAGTGTGTATGTGTAATTTCTGGTGTGCAAGGTGACAAAACAGCTGAGGTGGCCTTCTGTGATTGGTTCTATTTCCTGAAAATATCTGAATTGTGCTCTAACAATAATTGGCTAAAGATGACAGGTGTATTCTCAGGGTGTATAAGGCCTTGTGCATTGAGTGTTACTATAAATATGCAGTTATAGTTATTTTAGGGTTTCAAGCCTTATGAATGTGGTAAGAAATTGAGCTGCAGCTAGAACATTCTCGAGAGCATTAATTGAACAAGTTTTTCTGAGTGTTTTGATGATGATTCAAGCTAGAAAAACCCACTGATTTAAGCCATGTTAGTGTAGTAGTTGAAGAGATTTTGCTGTTGTTGTTTTTACTGATGCAAGGGCTGGACTGAGTAGTGAATTTGAGTTCTAAGGTGCTGTGGTCTATTCTATGGGTTGACACACGTATAATTCACCTTTTTACACTTACTCAGTACTAAGTTTTGTTAAAAACATATTGAAATTGAATTTGGACAGTGAGGTCGCCTATTATGCTTATTTTACTGGTTTATTCTTAGATTCAAGTACTGATTGACTATACTTTGCTATTTCATGAGTTTCTTAACTGCTAGCAAGTATATTTTCATCAATCAAGAGTGTTGAAGTTGGTCTTGTGAAAAGATATTGGTTTTCTTTGATTTTGAGTTCTTAAACCCTAAAACTTAAGTTATATTTTGCTAAACCAAGGGCTATTATTGTTCTGTATGTTTCTCTCATGCTATACTTCATAGTTTAAAGCTATGATCATGAGTACCATAGTTAATGAAGAATGAGTATGATGCTATTGAAGAATCTCAATAGAAAATTCCCATTTTACCCCTCAAACCCTAAATGCTGCAGATTGATGTTTTGAAGCGGTAATTTAGTATTTTGAGTTGTCTGCCCTATTTCAATAATAGGAAGGACTTGTGTTTAATGTTTTACATATGCTATAGTGTATTTTGTGAACTTTGAGAGCTTGTTTGGTCTAGGTAGGGATGCCTAGGATTGGGGAGTGTGTGTATACACTATGTTGAGCTAGTGTGTGAGTAGAGTGTGTGAAACTAGTGTCTAGTTCTGGTACAAAGGTGTGTGCATAGAGTGAGACAGCTGAGTGTGTAACAGCAATACTATTTCTATACTCGTTTCAATTTGCTTTCAAGTTATATCACAAAAGGATTTGACCAATTCAGCCCCCCCTCTTGGTCCAACAAATAGTCAAGTCCATAATAAAATGATTCATGTTGAACATCGGACTCAATCTCATAAGGATTAAAATATGATGGAAGAGCATAAGGTGAAGGGAATAGATTCCCCCCCCCCCCCCCCCAAACTTGGATCAAACAATGGCTCAATTCACATTAAAAATCCAAATGTAAGAAAAATTTTTGGCCTCCACACGGTCCGATGCTTGGACTTAAAATAAAGTAATGAAATTAGCCTCAACAAGGGCTATCACAAGCACGCAAAGAAGTGCACAATCAAAATACAAGAGTTCCAAGAATTGCTCACAAAGGTCCTTAAGCAACTTCAAATTTTAATGTTAGCTTTAAGCTCCAATGATTGCTTCAAGTTCCAAAGTTTGCCTTTCGTGTAGTCAAGTACCTAATTGACAAATAATATCAAGAATGAGAAATGAATATACAATAAAAATAAAATAAAAATAGAAGCAATCAAATGAATACTATTGTCTAGTCTAATTCCAACAAAACCGTTAATCCCCGGCGACGACGCTAAAACTCGACCAGCCTGTTTCTAAGTGTTTAGAAAACTAACTTATTAATGCGAGAGGTCACTTAACAAGGTCAAAATATGAATGTGGTTTATGAAGCCTTTCTAGTCAAATTTACTTTTATAAAAAACACTACTACAACTAATGAAGCACAGTGAGTAGGGATCATCCGCTGGGATTATACGTGTTGGAATTTAATTTCAACTCTAGTGGATCATAGGATTGCAAGGAGAGATTGGTTGATTAAACTAAGATGCAAGGAAATTAAATGCAATTAAAATAAATAAGTTGAGTTAGGGATTTAAGAGATGAGAAGTGAGGTCTTGGGGTGCATTGGAATCGCCACCAAACCACACACTTGCAACTAATTCGGGGAAAACCTTCTTGTGAACAAAATGTGACTACCAATTGTAATATTAAGCATGGACCATCAAATTCATGTATGAATTGTCTACTTAACCGACAAATAAACTAAGTGTAGCACAACCCATCAATTCTATGCATGTCCCATCAAACTAGTCACGATTGTAGCACACATCAATCTAGAGAATCTTTGAATTTGCAATAATAAGTCATGGAATATCAAAATCAAGTAAAGATTGTCTACCTACCTACAAGCATGAATTAAATTGTAGAACAACCCATCAAGTATAAACATAATCCATCAAATTAATGTACAAACCCATCTAATAAAAACCATGTCTAGCCATCACTAGATTCTCAATCAACTACACATAGACATGCAATTGATATAGAAAAGCTAGTGTAGAGATCAATTCATAAATAATCACATATAATACAACATGTAATCATATAGAGATTTAATAAAAAGAATTAATCTATAGAAATCAAAGGAG
This sequence comes from Cornus florida, assembly GCF_030987335.1. Taxonomy (NCBI): domain Eukaryota; kingdom Viridiplantae; phylum Streptophyta; class Magnoliopsida; order Cornales; family Cornaceae; genus Cornus; species Cornus florida. Next base: position 48,563,478 of record NW_026775574.1, on the reverse strand, counting down.
AATCCAAGATTCATTAAATTCACAAGTCTAAAACACTAATCACAAGATATTATTCCCCAAAAAGTATGAAAGAGATAGAGGTTTAGATTACAAACTTGGGGCTCATCCATGCCCCGAGGAGAAGTCTAGCCAATCATAGAGGAGGTGGGTGTGATCTTGGAACCTTTAAGGGCAATCCCCAAACATGGCTCCATCTTCTTTCTCTTCTTCTTTGTTGAATTCTAGAGAGAGAGAGTATGTAGATTTTGAGATGTGTTCTTGGAGCCTCCACTCTTCTCTTTTCTTCTAACCCTAATCTCTAACTTTTCTAGAGAAAGAAAATAAAATTACAATGAAATAAAATTGAAGACAAAATGTAATGACCCGGTCATTTTTCTTCCTTTCCTTTTTCTTAGATTTTCACGAATATTTTTTTTTTTTTTTTTTTTCCATTGATCTTTCTTTTCTGAGTTTGGTTTCTCACCACTTAGTGTCATCTTGAGTGCTTGGGGATGGTATTCGAGACTCTTTTCCTTAGATTGACAACTTCCTTTGAGGATCGCGTCATTTCCACATTTTCACCTTTTTGGATACTATTCACTTTTCATCCTTTTTCCTATTTTGTCTTTTCCCCATTTGTTACTTTTTGGCACGACTTCACTTTTTGTGCCCGGAGTTGGTTTTTGACTTTATGTATCTTCATTCTAAGTGGTTTCCACAAAAAAACGTATTTTTACTTTTGTAGAAAGGTATTCTGGTTGCTCCCGGTGTCCGTAGGGGCATGGATGCATAGTTCTTCAGAAATATTCTTATTTCTTGGGGTATTCATAAATATCTTTTGAAGATATTTTATTTCAGGGGTTTCTAAGAAAATATTTTTAGAAGATATTTTAATTCTGGGCCAATTGTGCAGTTTTCACTTTTTGGAGGGGCTTGTGTAATTAATGAAAGTTGTTGCAAAATGCCTTGTTTTAAGCCTGGATCCTCATACGGGATTTTTTTTCACTTTTCGTTGAGTCGTGTACTCTTAGAATTTCCTTCTGGTTATTTTTCTCCAGTTTCAGGGGTTCTGACCCCGGTTGCCGCCAAACTTGTTTGGGGCATGTCTCTCTGCTTGGGACTCAGTTTTCCACGCTGTTTCTTCCGTTGTTCATATTTTCTCATTTTGGTCCTTTTTTGTTCATGGTGTTTTGCTGTTTTAGCGCGTTTGCTCAAATTTCACTTTTTCGGACTCGGAGAGGCCTTTCCGGCACACTTTTAGGGTTTTTCTATAAATAGAAGGTCTTAAGAAGAAAAATTAGATTTTTCTCTCTCTATCCGCTCTCTTAGCCGGTAGCCATGGCAGCCAAGGGGCTACCACCCTCCTCTCTTCTATTTCGGCCATTTCCCTTTAGTAAAAAGGTGTAATGCCCTAGTGTTTTATGTTCGCCTTGACGTGCTCTACCTTTTCCCCTTATTAGAATCCGTTTTTGGCTAATTTTTGAGTTCGGGTTTGAGGTCAAGTTGTGATTTTGATGGGGCTTCCTTGGGTTTCATGTTCATCGTGTTGTCCCCGATAAAACCCCGAAACTTCGTCAGATTAGGAGCGGTTTCATTTTGGTGGGGATTTGAGATTTCATCTCAAATGGAGGTAGGGGGTGTTATAGTTTCAATTTCTTGTTGTCTTGTATGCAATGGATACTTATACAACTTGTATGCATGCTTTTGTTCTTAAACTAGAAATTTAATTTAATTATTTCTTGTATAAGATTTAATTTATATGATTGTCTATAGCTTGGAATCAAATTGTGGCATGCTAGGAAATTAAGTCTTGATATGATTATTAACATATATTAAATTGGGTGGATTTGAATAAGTATTGAGACTTCGATTTAATATTTTTCTTTGGGAAATTCACATGGTTGTAACTAGCATGAAATTGATTTGTAATATGATATAAAATTTGGCCTTAGTAAGTTCTTTAACATATGTAAAATTGAGAATATTTGGAATTGATTTAAAATCTAAAGGAAATTAATTAATTGGTTTAATAAATTTCATTTTAAGTGTTGTAGTCACTTAATTAGATTTTTAATTTGATATTGTTGATAACCATGCTATGTCCCTTAACATATATTAAATTAAGGCTATTTGGAATAGATTTGAAATCTAGAGAATTTAATTATTTTTATTTAATTAAATTTTATCAAATTGTTCCGTGTATTTAATTATGTTGTAAAAGTTGTTTCTATATTTAAATCATGGATTTGGACTTGTTGTATAGTCACTTGGTTATGTTTTAAGCATTGAGTAACATTGTTATCGAAATTATATTCATGAGAAAAGGTTTACAATATTGAATATAATATTGTCTTATGTAATGAATTGCACACTTCATAATTGACATTATATATGCCATTTTAGAATTGAAACTCTAAGGCATGGATTGTGTGTGTTTAACTTACTTGTGCATGGAAGGTGATTTTGTGCATTATATAAATTACATATAAGTTGTGAACTTATTTGGTTTATTTTGGAGTTTTGGGACATTGTTACAAGTGATATGGCTAGAGTTTGGCTTTAGTGCGGGAGGTATGAGTTCTCCCCAACTGAGATAGTGCGCACTAGGGTGGTTTTCCCAGTGGGTTAATGCCCGGAATAACCGTATTATTCTTGGTTCATTCTGAGACGTGATATCCAAGTCTTCCAATATTTGATTTTGCATTCAATTCCAAGTTGACAATCATGTTTAATTGGGAATTGTGGTTTTGGCTATTGGCGATTAAATGTTGTTAAGTATATTTGTGCATTATGATTTTTAAGGATTCATTGCATGTTTTTGATGTTGTTAAGTGCATCTATGCTAAATTGCTATATTTAGCTATTTTCACACATTTAGATTTCAAGTTGATAACTTTGAGAATCTATATCTTGTTGCTTTGTATAGCATGCTCCTATGTTGTTGAAATTGCATGACCTTTTTGAATAGTTTCATGTTAATGTAAAAATCTATAAGAAATCGAGTCGATGCATGCTCATTCCCTATGAGTAAACTTGTTTACTCACCCCGAAGTTACTAGGGGTATTGTTCTGGTATAGGATTCAAGATTCAGAGATTTTCACTTGCCTTAGGGATTTGGAGATTTGAAGTTTTTTTTAAAACATTCTTGTTCACATGCAAGTGTTAGCATATTTAAGTTTTGCTTATAAAGATGTAATACATAGCTAGGTTTAGTATGCCATTTTTGCTTTATAACATGTAAAGTGTACTTGGATACACTATTTAGAATCTAATTGATATGTATGACATGAGGCTAAGGGCCACAAGCTTTAAAGTTCAAGTGTATGCATTTAGATTCTAAGTTTCTCCTTTGAAATGTAATTTTTCTAACTTAGAGGTTTGGCATGTGAATTGGAGTAAAAGTTATGTAATGAGGCCATAGGCCATTGTAACACATTTTAATGTGTAAAGTACACTTGTTGGCATGCTTACATAGCTTTAAACCTTTGTTTTTGAACCAAATCATCATGTGATTTGAGGCTGGGGTTAAACCTCAATGTTCTTGGCATGTAACAGGTCTTCCAGCAGCTTTTTGAGTCATTTCGGTTGTTCAAAATGTTAGTTTGGTCAACCGATGGCTTTTGGGAAACTCATTGCACAGTAAAAACTCATTTCCAGTAGCCTTTTTCACTATTCAGGACTATTTCGGTCGACCGATGGCCTATTTCGGTCGACCGGTGGCCTAATTGGTCTACCGAAACAACCTCTACTTAAAGAACATATTTTCAGTACAATTTTTGTCCAGTTAGATTGTCCGAAACTCTAGTTCGGTCGACCAAAATAGCCCTCATTCAGTTGCCTCTTTAGTTTTATTTCAGCACCGATGTTATGAATTCATATGGTCATATCTCCTTCATTTATAATCCAAATGAGAAGATTCTTGAGCCTAAATTCATGGATTTTGAGTTAGCTTTCCAATGGTATCAATTCCATTCTCAAATTCAAATCACAATGGGATTTATTCATATTTTAATGAGGTAGTGTCAGTTTTCGCTTGAACCGGGAAAAGGGCGTTTTTGTGGGATTCTTGGCCACTGTTCTTGGAACCTCTTGGAATGTTGTGAAATGATTAGATTATGTTGCATTCACCTTGTTTGACTTGTTTAGAGTCAATTCTCTCCTTTTAATTGTGAATTGGCCATTATGCCTTAATTGACGGAGTTAGCCCGTTTTAACTCTCGTTTGCTCATTCATTTTTCTTGAGTTCCGTGACTTCATGGAGTGTCATAGTGATGTCTTAGAGATGATTTATATCTCAAAGACTATGATTTCATCTTTTGCTTCCACATTTCGGATCTGTTATCGGGTCAACTTTTGGGTCATCACTGACGCACCAGGTTGAAAAACTTAGGCCGTCACACAAAAGATATTTTACAAAATGGTTCAATTCCCTTTAAATACAAAGTCCTTGGAGTAGGGAACAAGTCAAAAAATATGCCTTTAAAATATCTAATCACACAACTATGTGGTAGGTAGAGTTTAGGCACGCAGGAATAAAACAGCTAGCTGGTAGCGTATTTTCGATCGATCGAATCCAAAAATTTAGCATTTTTGACTTTTTTCCGAATTTTTCTGGAATTTTCTCAAAACTTTTGCTTTACTCCAAAAAGGCTGTAATGGACCATTTTTAGCCCGTTTGAACCCTATTGACCTAAAATAGATAAAACAAAAATAATTACTAAAACGGGAAAATAAAGATAGATGAATGAACTAAAATACCCTCGCTTAGGTGCTAAAATGCATCACATTTGAGCACTCATCTCACCCCTAAACTTAGATATTGCTAGTCCCTAACAATGAATTACAAGGAGAAGAAAGGAATGAACATCTAAGTAACTATGAACTAGAAAGTAATAAAAGGATAGCGCCACTTTCGTAGGGAACACGATTGCATTTAGCATATGCAACGAGCCTTTTAAACTCCTAGGTTACCCCTAGTGGACGAGTGAAGTCTCATGAGGGTTTCCAGAAATGGTATCCACAAATGTTGAGCTCTTTCTCACTAAAGAGGAAATAATATACAAAACAAGTATTGGGAGAAAACTACCGTAAGTATGTAATTTTTCAACCCTTTCCAAGCAATCTCCCAAAATCTCAACATCAAGCAAGCAAGTATAGTCCTCCACACAATAAGACAATGATTATGCAAATCAAAACAACTTTAGAATCCTTTTTAAGTGAACCGGCATCAAATATGTTGCTATCTAAGCCAACTAAAGAAATGATCACATCCGGCCTCAAGCTAGCACATAAATCTAGTACCGATCATCAAGACAAAGAATAGACCTTTTATTAAAGCTTTATTCATCTAGATGTGTTTATTCTTTTTACTCGATTTTTTTTTTATTATTTTATTTTATTTTATAAAAAAACTAACCTAGAGGATTAAAGATGGAAGCATGGTGCAATGTGTTTATTAAGCTTTCTAACGATTCATAAGGTCGAGCGTTAGGTCAATGACTCAAAAATTAGACGGCTTTAGGGCATGAGGTGTTTAAACACCCCAAAGGACTTACAAGCTCAAATCAACTAGGCTACAAATTAAAACAACCATCTAATCATTTCCCACTTCTTTCCTTTTGGGAGAAGTCCTCACTTTTTCTTTTTCTTTTTTTTTTTTAAAATTTTTTTATTTGCTTTTGCAACCTTTTTTTTTTTTAACCTAGAGATTTGGCCCTTCACCTTTCGGTGCGAGAAATTCAGTGCTTGATGAGGCTAGAATCCCAGCTACTCAATGAAAATGATTTGTTATCTAATTAAGCTTTCAATGCACTACTAGCTTAATTGGGATATAATTAAATCAATAATCAACAAAGCATGTACCCCACAAATGAATGCTAGTGTGCGCCTGTGCTAGTGTAGAATTGTAGAGTGAATCTCAAAACAATCACAAGATCAAGATGATGTGGACCACAAATGCAAGCAAGATATCAATCTTTTGAAAAATTTACTCCTAAATGGCATCCACAAGGCATACAAGGAGTATTGGACTCCTAAGTCAAGCAATTTTTAAATTCTAAGTATCATGGTCCTCAAAAGATCAAAATTATCGCAAACATTGATCTCAAATCTCAATCATACAATTAAGTCTCAAACTTAAGTAGAATGCAACAAAGAATGTAACAAAGTCACCTTACCCCCGAACTTAAACCGCACATTGTCCTCAATATGTAATGAGAACAATGGAAAAGATGGAAAGAATATACTGTGGTGGTAAAGATATGAAGCCCGGTAATGATCCATTGGGAGAAAGTGCACACCTAAACTTGGAATCAATAACCAACTTGAGTAACCACACTAGCAAACTCACATCAAATATCAAATGGGATAAAAAGAACCAACTCAAGCATTCTAAAGCAATATAGCACAAGATGAAAGAGAGATATGAGATCAAGCCCAAAAGAAAATATGAAAGTAGCATGACTACACATAAGGGCACAATGGTGAAATAATTTTTTGTATTTTTCATTTTATGAAAGCAAGTATAAACAAAATGCAAGAAATAAAATGCAAAGATGTATAAACAAAATGAAAAAGAAAAATAAAGAATGTAAAATGCAATGAAAGAATATATACAATGCAAGAAATGGAAAACAAAAATTAAGAAAGGATGCAAAAATAAAATAATGAAAAATGAAAATAAAAACTTTTTTTTTTTTTAAAGACATAACAAGTATGTACACATACACAAAAATAAAAAAAATAAACATGCAAGAAATGAAAATGTAAGAAAATAAGGGATGCAAAAATATATGTATATTTTTTATATGAATAGTGTTCGAACGATCAAAAATGGTGCTCGATTGATCGAAAAGCATTCTTGAAGAATGAGGGAACAAAAAATTTTGACGCAATTTTGATCGATAGAAATTATTTTCGATCGATTGAGATCATTTTTGATCAATTGGAATAAGTGTTGATCGATCGAGAAAGTCTTCGATCGATCAAACTAGGCGCTGTCTGGGCACAAAATGCTGAATTTTGAAAATTTTTCAAAGGCAGAAATTTTTCTAATGCCCCAAAGTGCATGAATATAGTCTAAAAACCTGATTTTTGACAATGAAGTGCAATGGAACATATCTAGATGACACAAGAAATGAAAGATAAAAAAAATAGGAGAAGAATATAGTTGAAAACTCTAAGAATGCTAGTGTTTAACGTCTTTAGCAAGATATTGGGTCGACTCACTAGTCGAACGAATCAAAAACTGGATATGAAACATCCTTATTGACCCTCTTTTCCATTTTCCCATTTAATGCCTCACTTACAACAATATACACATCCTCTAAAAGAATGACTTGAAAAAAATTATGAAAGATGTAATTTGTTCCTTTCATCCACAATTTTGAAAATAAAATCAATGATGAACGGCCTTGCACTTGGCAAGGTAAAGCCTTTCAAAGACTCAATTGGATTAACAGGAATTGCACTCTTTTCATTCCCTTTCTCTTCCTCAATGATCACCATCTCCTCACCTTCCAAGTTAGCTAAGGAGTCCATTAGGGAGTTCACTTCATTTTTGGAGCTTTTAAGGTCAAAACCATAATTTTTATACATTTCAAAAAGGCATGTCTCAAGAGGGTCTTTGGATATAATAGAAGGAAGGCCCTCTTCAAAAAGTTCCTCCTCCTTCTTTCCTACCTCTATAGTGGTCACCATCTTCTCACTCTCTACAGTAGTAATGGCCAGGATAAATTCATGATCAAAACAAAGAAATTCCTCATTAAAACTAACACTTTTTCTTGAAAATTGGGTGAATAAGGTGATGGAGATGGTTCTTCATAAAATGGTGGGGGAGGGCAATAGTTATAAGGAGGATTAAAAGATTGATCAAGTCCATAATAAAATGATGCATGTTGAACATTGGACTCAATTTTATAAGGATTAAAATATGATGGAGGAGCATAAGGTGAAGGGAAGAAATTTCCCCCCAAACTTGTATTAAACAATGGCTTTATTCATATTAAAAATCTAAATGTAAGAAAAAAATTTGGCCTCCACACGGGCCGATGCTTGGACTTAAAATAAAGCAATGAAATTAGCCTCAACAAGGGCTATCATAAGCACACAAAGAAGTGCACAATCAAAATACAAGAGTTCCAAGAATTGCTCACAAAGGTCCTTAAGCAACTTCAAATTTTAATGTTAGCCTTAAGCTCAAATGATTGCTTCAAGTTCCAAAGTTTGCCTTTCTTGTAGTCAAGTACCTAATTGACAAATAATATCAAGAATGAGAAATGAATATCCAATAAAAATAAAATAAAAATAGAAGCAATCAAATGAACACTATTGTCTAGTCTAATTCCAACAAAACCGCTAATCCTCGGCAACGGCGCCAAAACTTAACCAGCTCATTTCTAAGTGTTTAGAGAACCGACTTTTTAATGCGAGAGGTCACTTGACAATGTCAAAATATGAATGTGGTTTATGAAGCCTTTCTAGTCAAATTTATATTTATAAAAACCACTACTACAACTAATGAAGCATAGTGAGTAGGGATCATCCGCAGGGATTATACGTGTTGAAATTTAATTTCAACTCTAGTGGATCACAAGATTGCAAGGAAAGATTAGTTGATTAAACTAAGATGCAAGGAAATTGAAATGCAATTAAAATAAATAAGTTGAGTTAGGGATTTAAGAGATGAGAAGTGAGGTCTTGGGGTGCATTGGAATCACCACCAAGCTAGTTCACCAAATCACACACTTTCAACTAATTTGGGGAAAACCTTCTTGTGAACAAAATGTGACTACCAATTGCAATATTAAGCATGGACCATTAAATTCATGTATGAATTGTCTACTTAACCGAAAAATAAACTAAGTGTAGCACAACCCATCAATTCTATGCATGTCCCATCAAACTAGTCACAATTGTAGCACACATCAATCTAGAGAATCATGAAATTTGCAATAATAAGCCATGAAATATCAAATCAAGTAAAGATTGTCTACCTACCTATAAGCATGAATTAAATTGCAGAACAACCCATCAAACATAAGCATAATCCATCAAATCAATTGACAAACCCATCTAATAAAAACCATGTCTAGCCATCACTAGATTCTCAATCAACCACACATAGACATGAAATTAATATAGAAAAACTAGTGTAGAGATCAATTCCCAAATAGTCACACATAAGACAACATGTAATGACATAGAGAATCAATAGAAATAATTAATCCATATAAATTAAAGGAGAACCCAAGATTCATTAAATTCACAAGTCTAAAACACTAATCACAAGATATTATTACCCAAAAAGTATGAAAGAGATAGAGGTGTAGATTACAAACTTAGGGCTTCTGCAAGCCCCAAGAAGAAGTTTAGCCAATCATGGAGGAGGTAGGTGTTATCTTGGAACTTTTAAGGGCAATCCCCAAAATGGCTTCATATTCTTCCTCTTCTTCTTTGTTGAATTCTAGAGAGATAGTGTATAGATTTTGAGATGTGTTCTTGGTGCCTCCACTCTTTTATTTTCTTTTAACGCTAATCTTTAACTTTTCTAAAGAGGGAAAATAAAATTATAATGAAATAAAATTGAAGACAAAAGATATTTAACAAAATGGTTCAATTCCCTTTAAATACAAAGTCCTTGGAGTAGGGAACAAGTCCAAAAGGAAGCCTTTAAAATATCTAATCCCGTAACTATGTGGTTGGTAGAGTTCGGGGCGTGCGGGAATAAAATAGCTCACTGCCAGCGTATTTTCGATCCATCAAAAAATTCAGCATTTTTGAGTTTTTTTCTGGATTTTTTTGGAATCTTCTCATAACTTTTGCTTGACTCCAAAAAGGCTATAATGGACCAGTTTTAGCCCGTTTGAACCTTATTGACCTAAAATAGACAAAAACACAAATAAAACTAAAACAAAAAAATAAAGATAGATGAATGGACTAAAATACTCTCGCTTAGGTGCTAAAATGCGTCGCATTTGAGCACTCATCAGAGGTTTATTGTTAGATTGACCTTCTTGATGAAAGTTGGCCATGATTGTTCTCTAAGATGATTAGATCTTTAACTAGAACACCCTTCTCCTAGGCTTCTTTTGGGTCACACCAACCCTTACAAGATTGTAACAATATATGTATTTGGAATACAAGATAGAATCTCTCTCAAGATAGATATACAAATGTAAACTCACAAGACTAGAGTAATAAATGAATCAAATAAAGCTTAAGTCTAATATGATTGAATGAATAATTGCTAGAGTAAATGCTCTTGAATGATATTTCAAATATTCTCTCAAGCACGCCCTTACCTTCTTCAATGCTTGATCTTATATAGAGTGAAGACGTAGATGAGATGCATTAATTGCTCAAATATGACAGTTAGAGTTGGTTGCACAGCATTAAATGAATGAATGACCATTGGAGCAATTTCGATTGAGGTTCAGATCTGCCTTAAGTCCTTTGAAGTACTTGAGAGGATGAGATTGGATCTTATCTAATGGTTATAGAATTCGTTCTAACCGGTTACATCAGCTATGAGTACGTTTGTAGTTTAAGAGCAACTTCTCGATTAGAATAAGCTTCCTGACCAGTTATAACAATTGCAATGAAAAATGGTCTTCTATTTTAGTGAAGGTAAATGGTTACATAGGTGTTCCTAACCGGTTACAAGTAGTCATGCTTGGATGGTTCATTCTGTTTATTGAACTACTCGGTTAGAACAAAAATCCTAATCGGTTATAGAATGTAATTGATCAGGACATGCTCTCTGTTTTGTTCATCTACTCGGTTAGAGGACTCTTTCTAACCGGTTACAAAGTGGATTTCACAGGATGTGTATTCTGTCCATTCATCTACTCCGTTATGGAACTCTTCTTAACCTGTTACAAGATCTAAAAGATGGAAATTTTGATTTTCCTTTTTAAAATGCAAGATCTTGATGAGTTATGACCTTTTTTTTTTTTTTTTTTTTTTTTTTTTTTTTTTTTTGTAGTTAGTGCATGACCCTATAGATATAAGCTTCAAATAAATTCATAAATTACTTTGACAAGATTCCTAACCACTCACCAATCTATCTACACCCTTTTCTTTGAGTCTTGATCATGATTGCTTTGAGCCTGAGGTAAACTTGATTCCTCTTTAAATAATGTTTTCATCATGTATAATTACTTTGCATATGTGATCCTTTTGCTCTGCATGCTCAATGTAAATATTAGTCCAAGAACACTTTTAATGGTTTGTAATCATCAAAATCACTAGATGGTCTTTGAATGACCTTTAAGGTCAACAATTCTGTTCTTGGTTCCATGCTATGCTCCGAACGGTTGGCACTATTTGCTAGATTGGTATCACTGCCTCTGTGCCATATGCCATAGCGAACGGACTTTCACCGGTTGGCCTTCTCAGGGTTGTTCGGTATGCCCATAGGACGTTCAGAAGCTCCTCAAGCTAGTTGCCCTCCTCTTTCTCCTGTTTTTTTTTTATGTATCGAAAAATTGTCATGTTTGTTATCTCAGCCTACTCGTTCCCTTGCGGATGGCTAATAGCGGTGCGCTTCTGATTGATCCCATGCTCATCTAATAGGCTCCTCACATACTAGTTATCTAAGTTGTGCCATTGTCCATAACAATCGATCTTGGGACCCCAAAACTGTAAATTATGTTGTTCCATATAAAATGCCTCACTTGTGTGTGTGTCACACTAGGATACAGTTCTGCTTCTACCCATTTGGTAAAATAGTCTGTTGCAAGCATAATGTATTGGTTTTGTGACCTTGCCTTTGGTAAAGGACCAACCACATCCATCCCCCATTGCGCGAAAGGCCATGGGTTGGCCATTATGTGCAAATCCTCAGGTGGTCAGTGTATCAGTAGTCCATACCTCTAACACTTGTCACACCTCCTAGAGTAGTCTTTTGCATCTCGTGACATGTGCGGCCAAAAGTAACCTTAAGTCATTGCCTTATTGTAATGACTTGGGTTTTTATTCAACCCGGTGCATCAGTGATGACTCGAACTGGATCCAAGATGCGGACGCAAAACATGAACAAGTCTATAGAGATGTACATCATCCCTAAGTCACAAGAATGATTTTTCGAGGAGTCCTGTGACTCAGCGGAAGAAAAACTGGAGCTAGGGTTTCAAAACCCTTCAAGGAATGGACCAAGGGCAAAATAGTCATTTCAAATTGAAATGTGTCCCACAGTGCACACCATTGGAAAGAAAATGAAAAATCAATGAAGTTGGACTCAAGAATCACCTGATTTGGAGTCCAAATGGAAAAGATATGAAAATAGAACAAAACGGCATTCTCCGATTAAGAGGTGCCATAACCTTATCTCACTAAAACCATTATAACTCTCACTATGGTTGGAGTTTCAGGGTGTGGTAGGTACCATTGGAAATCTGACTTCAATCTCATGTATTTAGACTCAAGAATGACCTAATTCGGACCTCGGATGAGCAAGTTATGACATTTGAAAATAGGTCATCGTTGCAGCCAAACTTAGTCGGCTCAGTTGGCAACTTAGTCGGCTCAGTTAGACCGAGAGCAACCGAGTCAGCTCACTTGAGAATTGAGTCGGCTGGGTTAGGCCGAGAGCACCAAAATTGATGCCCAGATGAATCCAGTCGGCACTTTTGTGAACCTAGTTGGCTGGGTTTAAGAAAGAGTCGGCTCCTTTGGAATCGAGCTGGCTCTTTTAGGCTGAGGCATGCTGTAACCTGCTAATTTGGAAAAAAAAAATAGCAGAAACAGAAAAATGAAAAGGGATTTGGGATTTTCGAGGCCGAGATGACATTTTTTGGAAAAAAATGACGTGAAGAGACTACCCCTAAAATCACATTTTCTATGTGACGGAGTCAAGACCGTAATTTATTTTCCAAAAGAAAACCCCAAAATGCCTTTAAACTAGATTATGCGAGAAAAATGAAAAATGATTCCATGGGAGGCTCATTTCACCAAGGAAAGGGTTTTTCTAAAAAATGATCATGTACGCAGACGTAATGTACCTATTAGGACGTGCTACAATGATCCACGGCTTAAAAATACCACCGATGCAAGAAATGACCTATCAAACCACAATGCTTGAAAAATGTCCTTTAAAGACAAAAGATGCAAGAATCGAACCTAAAGGCAATCAATAGGCCATTTGGCCATTGGCCACACTTCATGCATATTAAATAGGTCCTAATGAATGTGCTCGTGCACACTTTGTACCATCCGATTTGAAAATGAGCCCTTAAAGGCTTGGATTTCCTATTTTAGCCCGAAAATGCAATATGTGAAACTAGAATAAAAAAGTTAAAACAAAATGGTGTTTAGCCCTTGGACACACCCATACATGGTAAATGAATGACAAATAATGAATTTTATACATAATGCACACTCCAGTACAAAAATGACATGTTAGAACCCTAATTTTCATATTTTTCTCATTAAGGGCAAAATTCTACATTTCTCAATATACATGGATTTCCAATGAAGTTCGGCCCTTGGCCACATATCATATACACAAAATAAGCATCAAAAAGTGTGCTTAGGCGCATATTACAAGTTTGAAATCAAATATACACATTTGACAAATAAGACTACCAGTGGCATTTCAAGCCAACCTTTACACGAATTAAAATCTTCAAGTCTTCAAATCATCCAAGCATGATAAGAATCACGAACCAAGTCTTCCTACCTGAACAAAACCCCCAGTAACTTAGGGGTGAGTAAATAAGTTTACTCGTAGAGAATGAGCATGCATCGACTCGATTTCTTTAGAGATTTTTACATTGACTTGAAACAATTCCAAAGGGTTATGCCACCTAACGTCTATGTCAAGGTGAGACTCAGGAAGCATCCTAAGCTACTCATGCAATTGAAATGAGATACACGACATACAAGCATACCGGTTACAAGTGTACTAAACGAAGATGAAAACATACGAGGTAAGTATACAAAACATAGGTATACTAACGAGATTGGAAACACATAAGGCAAGTATACAAGACATGAGTAGGCTAAATGGAATCTAGATACAAGAAGCAAGAGCATAGTTTTAAGTATACCGAATGAAGTCTAAATGCACGAAGTGAGCATAATGTCTAAGCAATTAAACAAGGTAGGAAACACTCCATATACATGATAATGTTCTTAGATCTTTGAGGGATAATACTTGAAATCTATGGGTTTAAAGATTTTGTATGTTGATATAACCTATTACATGTGGACCATGCCACCTAGAATCTAAGTCAAGTTACATGTATAGGATCATTCCTAAGTCACGATAGCATAGAGTAACATGGAACGAGATAACTAAGAAAATTAACAAGATTGAAACAATTCAATTAACAAGACAAGGACAAGGCATGAAATCAAGGATAATGCATAATATATCTATGCAATTGAACAAGAATGGAACATTCCACACAACACGACAAGTTTAATATATGAAATCAAGAACAAGGCATAATATTTATGCACGTAAACAAGATGGGAACATTCCAGTTAACACGATAAGGTTTACACATGAAATCAAGAACAAGGCATAGTATCTATGCAAGTAAATAAGATTGGAGCATTTCACATAACACGACAAGTTTAAATCTTCAAGGAATAGCAACTTGAAATTTAAAGAGTGAAATAAACTAATGTGGAAACTCGGATATCGCCCGGATTAAAACCGTACTATTGTGATCACTTTAGGGCTACTAACCCATGGGTACCTTCCCCTAGTGCGCACTATAGTGTAGGGAGCTCTGTAACTCCCGTACTTGAACCAAGTCCTAGCCATGTCAATTCTTGATTGATATCCCAAGTCCCAAAATCAATAAGTTGTGCAACTAAGAGTATATCAAGATACGAGTAATGCATTAAACCACATTTCATGCACAACCAAGATTTTAGAACACACAAGTCATGCCCTAAGTTCTCAACTATGATGGCATGTGAAATGTCAAGAAATCATAGATTGCATCTAAATAGACTACAAAATTAGGATTTTAAACACAAGAAGTCCATTGATACAAACATACCACTAGAATGAGATTAACGATTTAATCATTTGTTTAACAACTCTTCAACAATTAAATCATTCCAATGTAAGGGTGCAAGTTCATTAACTACATTAATGGAGCTAAGTTGCAACAAGTCATGAAACAAGATAAAAAGGCAAAAGCCCCATGAATTACACGCCTAATTCCTTAGAGCCCTAAGTAGAAATTAATTAACCTAATTAATTAATTTCTATAGAAATCAAAGTTGTCCAAAAATTCTCAAAATAACATGTGTGAAAGTATGTGGCATGCACATCAAGAATATCAAGTCAGAAATCCAATTGAGTGAATAGTACACTCGGAATAAATTCATTAACCAAATTAATTAAATATTTCTAGATTTCAAAACATCTCCGATTACTCTCAAATTCATCTATGTTGAAGAGCATGCTAGGGCCTAATTTAATATGCTAACACATATTGATTTCAAGCTAGTTAAGGCCACATGAATTAAATATTTATTCAAGATAAATATTAAATAAAAACTTCATTACTTGTTCAAAAGATCTCAATTTAATATATGTCAATGACCATGTCAGGGGGTAATATTCTATCATGCCATATGTTTAAAACAAGCTATGGACAACCGGGGAAATTAAATCTTACACAAAGAAATAATAAATTAAAGTTTCTAGATTTGATACAAAGAAATGTAAATGAGTTGTATAAGCATCACAAGCATGCAATATAACAAGAAAATAAATTATAACACCCCCTACCTCAATTTGAGATGGGAATCTCAAATCCCCACCGAAAGAAAAGTGCTCCGAATCTGATGATACCGAAGGGTTTTGTCGGGGACAACACGGTGAACAAGAATCCTATGGAAGCCCCATGAAAATCACAACATGACTTCAAACCCAAACTCAAAAAATGGTCAGAAATGG
This sequence comes from Cornus florida, assembly GCF_030987335.1. Classification (NCBI taxonomy): domain Eukaryota; kingdom Viridiplantae; phylum Streptophyta; class Magnoliopsida; order Cornales; family Cornaceae; genus Cornus; species Cornus florida. The sequence goes on along the minus strand of NW_026775574.1, from coordinate 48,547,576 downwards.
ATTCTAATAAGGGGGAAAGGTAGAACACATCAAGGCCTATGATAAATGTTAAGGCCTAAGACTTTTCGCAAAGGAAAAGTGGTTCAAAGGAGGAGAGAGAAGGTGGCAGCCATGGCTGCCATGGAATCCGGCCAAGAGAGGGGAGGAAGATGATGAAATCTGACTTTTTGACTTAAAACCCCCCTATTTATAGAAAATCTCAAAAAGTGCCCCAAATGGGTCCGGAAAAGTGGATTTTGAGTAGACGCACTTAAACGGTGAAACTCTATGAACAAAAAAGATTTGAAATGAGAAAATATGAATAACAGAAGAAACGGCGTTAAAAACTGAGTCCTGAGCAGAAAGATATGCCCCGAACAAGTTCGGCGGCAACTAGGGCAAGAAACCCTAAAACTGGAGAAAAACGACCAGAAGGAAATTCTAAGAGTACACGACTTGACGAAGTGTGAAAATGAATCCTGTACAAGGATCCAGGCTGAAAACAAGACATTGTTGCAATAAGTTTCGTTAATTGCACAATGGCCCCTCCAAAAAGGGAAAACTACATAATTGCCCCAGAATGAAAATATCTTCCAAAAATATTTTCTTAAAAACCTCTGAAATAAAATATCTTCAAAAGATATTTATGAAAAACACCCCAAGAAAATAAAAAGATTCTGAAGAATTGTGCATCCATGCCTCTATGGACACTGCGAGCAACTAGAGTACTTTCTTGTAAAAGTAAAGATACGTATTTCGTGGAAAGCACTTCGAATGAAGACACGTGAAGTTAGAAACTAACTCCAAGCATGAAAAGTGAGGCTGTGCCAAAAAGTGACAAACGGGGAAAGACAGAATAGGGAAAAGGACGAAATAGGGAAAATGACAAAAAGTGAATAGTGTCAAAAACGAAAAATGTAGAAATGACTCGGTCCTTAAAGGAAGTTGTCAATCCAAATGAAAGAGTCTTAGAAACCATTTTTGAGCACTCAAGATGACACTATGAGATGAGAAACTGAACTCAGAAAAGAAAATTAAACGAAAAAAATTTATCCATAAAATTTCAGAAAAAGGAAAGGGCGGAAAATGACCGGGTCATTACACTTATGGTCTAGAGATCTGAACCTGGTATGATTGCCACACACACCCTCATGAATGGTGCATAGGACTTGACTTGCCTCTGATGGGCTTACAAATTTACATAGGGGCCTAAAAAAGATCTTCGGTAGAGCTAGTTGTGAAAAATTGCATATTTTGGAGCATTCGCCCGGATTTTCCTTGCCTTATCCTTTGGTCTAAGCAACATACCATCCCTTATGTAAGACATGCTTGGATCAATCCAGCTAGGCTCGTAAGGTATTACGTATACCTGCAGGTGTTCGGGGATGAGCGACTCTTCAAAGATAGATGGCTTAAAGTAATGCCAGAGCTTCTTTTTGGCTTGCACCAATGCCAGTATAACTCATTCTGCCTTCAAATACCTTTTCTTAAGATTAGTTATCATTTTACTAACATAGAATATGGGGTATTGCCTCCCGTCTTCTTCCTGAATCAGGGTCGCACTGGTTACAGCATTTGACACTACAAGATATAGGTATAGTCGCTTGTTCTACTTTGGGGTAGAAAGGATTGGTGGATTCTGTATATACTCCTTTAGCTTAGACAATGCTTACTGCTGCTTATCCTTCCAGGCCTGTCACTCGTGACGGGTGACCTCTTATTGCATCGACGAAGGGCTTGCAGTAGTCTGACAACCTTGAAATAAACCTGTTAAGTGCGGCTATTCTTTTTGTGAGAGCATGGACCTCTTTACTGGTTCTTGGCTCCTCATTCCTTACTAGTGCCTTAACTTGGGTTGTGTGGCGACCCTGGTTTTTAGGCCAGCGTGTCCTATGATGAACCGAAGATTTGACCCGAAAACGGATCCGATATGCGGAAGCGAAAATAGAAAACAGGACTCTAAGAAGTCAAACTGACCTTCCATGAGGTCATGGAACTCAATGAGAACTGATGCGGAAGCAAAAGGTCAAAATATGACAAATAAGCCCCCAGGGGCAAAATAGTTATTTTTGAAAAATATGGATTCGGGTGCCACCGAGCACACCGCTGGGAGGACAACAAAAAATTAATCAAGATGGACTCAAGAATCGCATGATGCGGAGTCCGGACGAAGGAGAAACGACATGACGACGAAAAACTAATCGAGGGGCAATATAAAATCATGCTACATGTTTAAACCAAGTCATGAGCAACCGGGAAAATTACATCTCGTACAAGAAAAATAAATAATAAATCTCTAGATTTTATATTTAATCATGCAAACAAGTAGTATAAGTATCACAAGCATGCTATATAACAAGAATTTAAACCTAGAACATCTCCTACCTCAATTTGAGATGAAAATCCCAAAGGCCCACCAAAATGGAACGGCTCCGAATCCGACGAAACTACTAGGTTTTGTCGGGGACAACGCCGTGAACATAACCCCCATAAAAGCCCCATCAAAATCATAACTTGACCTCAAAACCAAACTCAAGAAATGGTCAAAACTGAATTCAAATAAGGGGGAAAGGAAGAGCACGGCGAGGGGAACAACAAACGTTAAGGCCGAAGACTTTCCATCAAGGAAAAGTGAACCAAAAGAGGAGAGAGAAGATGGAAGCACCCCTTGGGCTGCCATGGGAGCTCTAGGTCGTGCATGAAGAGGGGAGAAGATGAAAAATGAAATATCTCACCCCCCTTTTATAGAAATCTCAAAAAGTGCCCCGAACGAGCCCCATCGGGTCCGAAAAAGTAAAATTTGAGCGGACGCCCTCAAATGGCAAAACTTTGTGAACAAAAAAGATTGAAAATGATAAAATATGAACAACGGAAGAAACGGCGTCAAAAACTGAGTCGCGAGCAGAAAGTTATGCCTAAAACAAGTTTGGCTCAAATTGGGGCCAAAAACCCTGAAACTGGAAAACATCGACCAGGAGGAAATTTCAAGAGTATGCAACTCAACAAAATGTGAAAATGAATCCCGTACAAGGATCCAGGCTCAACAAGACATTTTGTAATAACTTTCATTAATTGCACAATGGCCCATCCAAAAAGTGAAAACTGCACTTATGGCACAGAATAAAAATATCTTCCAAAAATATTTTCTTAAAAACCCCTGAAATAAAATATCTTCAAAAGATATTTACGAAAAACACACCAAGAAAAGAAAATAATTTCAAAGAACTTTGTATCTATGCCCCTATGGACACCGGGAGCAACCAGAGTACTTTTTTGCAAAAATAAAGATACGTATTTCGTGGAAACCACTAAAGATGGAGATACATGAAGTCAAAAACCAACTCCGAACATAAGAAGTGTGGTTACGCCAACAAAGTGTTAAACGGGGAAAAGACAAAAAAGGGAAAAGGACGAAATAGGGAAAATGACGAAAAGTGAATAGTATCGAAAAACGAAAAATGTGAAAATGACTCGGTCCTCAAAGGAAGTTGTCAATCTACGGAAAAGAGTCTTAGGAACCAATTCTGAGCACTCGAGATGACACTAAGTGACATGAAACAGAGCTCAGAAAAGAAAATTAAACGAAAAAATTTCATTCGTCAAATTTCAGGAAAAAGGAAAGGAAGGCAAATGTCTGGGTCGTTACCGGTTGGGCTTACTTTTGTGAGGACCCTGGATTTTTCAACCCAGTGTGTCCTATGATGACCCGAAATGGATCTAAAAATGCTGAAGCAAAAGAAGCAAAATGGCCTCAAGAGATGTATGCCATCCCTAAGGAACCAAGATGACTCCCCATGAAGCTATGGAACTCAAATAAGCCAAGCAATGAAGCAAGAATGCCAAACCCCATAAGAAATGAACCAAGGGTAAAATGGTTATTTCAAACTAAAATGGGTGCCACCTTGCACACCATTGGAAAGAAAACAAAAAATGAACAAGGTTAGACTCAAGAATCGCCTGATTCAGAGTCTGGATGGAAAAGATAATAAATTAAAACAAAGTGGCCTTCTCCGTTTAAGAGTTACCACGAACCTATCTCACTAAAACTGGAATAATTCACATTATAGATGGAGTTTTGATGAGCGGTTGGTACCATTGGAAAGCTAGCTTCAAGCTCTTAAATTTAAACTCAAGAACGACCCAGTTTAGATTCAAAATGAAAGAGATATGATCTCCCAAAGTTAATGGAACAAAGATGTCGAAGAAAAGCTGAAATGGAGAAGCTCCAGGGAGGATCAGTCGACCGAAGCCTAATCATCGGTTGGCCAAAATGATGATTTTCCTAAAAAGCCTACTGGAATGGACCCTTGAGGCTTGTCAGTTGGCTGATGGCCTTCATCAGCCGACCGACACATCTGCTGCAGCTATGAAAAGCTGCTGCAATGACTGTAGAAAGTGTCCAATCCGTCTCTAAGGCTATGAATGCAATTTACATAATCCGAACAAGTTTCAAAACATTCCCTAGCCTCATGTAAGCATCCAAAACATGCCAAAACAAAGGGTAACTTAAAATGATACTCCAATGCAGGAATTTTTCATAAAAATTCATAAAATCGCCCAAAAATAGTTCCATAGTTGAAACTTAAGAGTTTTATGAAATGTGGACATGTACGCAAACATAAAAAGACATTTAAGACGCGTCCCAATGGTCCGCGGCCTTAAAATGTTCTCAATGCAAAATATGACCTCTCAACAGCTAAACATGCCTTAAAATGCAAAGCCTAAAACAAAATGGTGTTTGGCCCTTGGCCACACCTCATTCATGATCAATGAGACCCTATGAAAGAAAAAGAATGGAATTCCCACACCCGATGCAAGCATGGTAAGGCAAAGACTTAACATTTTCTATTATTTCCATAGTAAACCTTGAAAATGAAAGTGCATAGAATACAAGATACATGTCATTGGCCTCCGGCCTCATCTTATACATGTCAAATATGTTGAAAAGAGTGTACTTATGTACACTTTACATATATGGAATCAAAGATTAAGTTTTGATAAACAAGGCCACAAAAATGTCATTTCATGCTAACACTTGCATGAAATAGAAACTTACAAGCTACAAGTCATCCAATAAATGATAAGCATCACGAACCAAGCCTTCGTACCAGAAACAAATTCTCAGTAACTTCGGGGTGAGTAACATAAAGCAACTCGTAGGAAATGAGTGTGCATAGACCTAACATTTTACAAAATTATCACCTTAAGGTGAAACAAGTCAAAGGGGCTCATGCCACCTAACGCCTATGCCAAGATGAGACTCAGGGAGCATCCTAAGCTACCTTAGATCATTTTTAGCATAAATCACATCATTCATGCAATTTAAACAATATAGAAGCATGTTATATAAAGCAACAAGATATAGATTCATAAAGTCCTCAACTTGAAATCTAAAACACGAAAACAACTAAAGTGGATCATGCCACCTAATGTCTATGTTCTGAATGCATCTATAGGATTGTTCCTAAGTTATATTTGAACTTCAAAACACAAATCACAATATCAATGCAATTTAACCAACATTGGAACTTCCAATACAACGCATAAATCATGATTTCTCTACGTTAACATCTTGAAACTCAAAATGGGAATTCAATTAAAGAATAACAATTTACGATATCATCTAGTTATCAACTTGAAATGAAATGCGAAATCAAACAAAGTGGATACTTGGACATCACGTCGGATCAGACTGATACCATAGTTACTTTACAGTTACTAGCCCATGGGTAACGTCCCTATGTGCGCACTAGACTATAGAGGGACAATCCCTTGTACTAGAACCATGTCCTAGCCGTAATTAAACAATGACATCTCCAAGTTTCCAAAATCAACAAGTTGTGCAACAATGTATATATCAACAGGAATATACAAGATAATCAACTATCTACCAAGCACAACCAAATTTGGAAACACATACAATGCATGCACTAAGTCTACAACTACTAAGGCATGAAAAATGTTGAATCTTCACTGTGCGATACGTTACATGCTATAACAATATATCTTAACATTGAAATCATAAACTTATGAATCTAATACAAGTCTAAAATCATGATTTAAACATATAACCAATGTCAAACACATGATTAAATCATTAACACTATAGAAATAGAAATTAATTAAATAAACTAATTAATTTCTCTAAGTTTCAAATCTTAATCAAATGATCCCTAATTAACACATGTTAAACAACATTGCATCGTCCTTACATACATCCATTAAAAATCTTAATTAGGCCAATGGAACAACAAAGTAGAATACAATTAAATCATGATAATTAAATCTCTAACTTTTAAAGCAACTTCAAATGGTCACAAATTAATATATACTAGTATACATGTCCTAGTCATCACCAATATCAAGTTAAAAACTTAATTATACCAATGGAACCTTTAAATAGATTTTAATTAATCCTTTTAATAAAAATCTCTAGATTTTCATACTTATCCAAATGCTCCAAAATTAAAGTATGTTAAAGAGCATGCCAAGACTTAATTTAATAGCATATCACAAGTTAATTCCATGCATGGTATGACCATAATAATTAAACTTTCACAAAAGAAAATTATTAAATAAAAGTTGCAATCTTTATTCAAATAATCCCAATTTAATTTATGTTAACAAACATACCAAAGCCTAATTTACTAGCATGCCATAATTTAATTCTAAGTTGAATATCATCATGAGAATTAAATCTTAAACATAGAAAATAATTAAATTAAATTCTAGATTATGAACAAAAGCATGCATACAAGTTGTATAAGTATCGATACCATGCAAGACAACAAAAATAATTACCTATAACATCCTCTACCTCAATTTGAGATGAAAAATCTCAAAAGCCACCAAAATAAAATGGATCCGAATCCGATAATACTTCGGGGTTTTGTCGGGGACAACACCGTGAACATTAAACTCCAAAAGGGACCTACCAAAATCCTAACTTGACCTCAAACCCAAACTCAAAAAATGGCCAATAACGGGTTCTAATAAGGAGGAAAGATGCGCGTAGTCAATACAAACACAAAACACAAAGGCATTACGACTTTTTAACAAAGGGAATAAGCTTAAAAGAGGATAGAGAAGGTGGCAACCCCTTGGCTGCCATAGAATCCGGTCAAGAGCGGGAGGAAGAAGGTGGAAAAGTGAATTTTCATTTTAAGGCATTCTATTTATAGTAAAACCCTAAAAGTGCCCCGCTGGGTTTGAAAAAATGGAATTTGAGTAGATGCGCTCAAATGGCAAAACTCCATAAATGAAAAGAACCGAAATGAGAAAATATGAACAACAGAAGAAACGTTCGGCGGCAACTGGGGCCAGAAATCTTAAAACTGGGGGAAAACATCCAGAAGACAATTCTAAGAGTACATAACTCGACGAAAAGTGAAAATGAATCCCGTACAAGGATCCAGGCTCAAAACGAGGCATTTTTACAATAACTTTCCTTAATTACACAATAGCCCCTTTAAAAAGTGAAAACTGCATTAATGACCCAGAATGAAAATATCTTCCAAAAATATTTTCTTAAAAACCCCTAAAATAAAATATCTTCAAAAGATATTTATGAAAAACACCCCAAGAAAAGAAAAAGATTCTGGAAAACTATGCATCCACGCCCCTATGAAAATCGGGAGCAATCAGAGTACTTTACTGCAAAAGTAAAGATACGCATTTTGTGGAAACTACTTAGAACTACTTAGAATGAAGATACGTGAAGTCAAAAACCAAATCCGAACATGACGAGGCCCCTTGATATACGCCAAAATAATGTAGTGAATGTGTGGTTCAAGAAAAGCCTTTTAGGTCAAATTTAAATTTATAAAAACCACTACCAACACTACTACTAACGTAGCAAGAGTGAGTAGGGATCATCCCAAGGGATTATACGTGTTGGAATTTAACTTCAACTCTAATGTACCAAATGATTGCAAAGAGAGAGATTGGTTGATTAAACTAGAAAACAATTAATTAAAATGAAAGTGAAATAAAACTAATTAGAGATAGGGATTTAAGAGATATGAAGAGAGGACTTAAGGTGTTGGAATCACCACTAAGCTCGTGTAATTAACCACTTGCTTTCCATTAATGGGGAATATATTGTTGTGAACAAAATGCGACTACCAATTGCAATATTAAGCATGGACCATCTAATTTAAGAATTAATTATCTACCTAAACTAAGAGTAGCACAACCCATCAATTTTAAGCATGACCCATCTAACTATTAATAATTGTAGCACACATCAATCTAGAGAATCATGGAATTTGCAATAATAAGCCATGGAATATCTAAGCAAGCATAGATTGTCTACCTACCTACAAGCATGAATTAAATTATAGAACAACCCATCAAGCATAAGTATAAACTATCAAAGTAATTGACAAACCCATTCAATGAAAACCCATGCTTAGCCATCATTAAATCCTTAATTAATCACATGTAGACATGCAACCAACATAGATAATCTAGTGTAGAGATCAATTCCCCAAATAATCACACATAAGACAACATGTAATTAAAATAGAGAATCATAAGGAAGAATGAAATCAACATTCATAAGGCTATAGCACTAATCACAACAATATATATATAAATCCCCAAAAATAGAAATACAAGGGTTTAGATTACACAAGACTTAGGGCTCATCCAAGCCCTAAGTATAGATCTAGCCAACCATGGAGGAGGTGGATGTTGTCATGAAACCCTCAAGGGTATGCTCCAAACTTGGCTCAATCTTCTTCTTCATCTTCTTCTTCTTTGAAGCTCAAGAGATGGAGAGAGAGTTGATCTAGAGATGGATCTTGAGATGTGCCTCCACTTACCTCTTTTCTTCTAACCCTAATCTCTAACTTTGCTAGAGAGAAATAAAAAATACAATGTAAAAAATAAAAAAATAAAAAAGCTTCTTTACAAAATGGGTCACTTCCCTTTATATAGAAGGTCCTTTTCTTAGTCGCTAAGTCAGGAATATAGCCCCAAAAATATCTAATCCCGTACTATGTGGTAGGTGGACTTTTGGGCGCGTACAGGAATAAGACAACTCGCTGCCAGCAAATGTTCGATTGATCCAACTTTGATTTTCGATCGATCCAACTTTGATCGATCTCAGAAAAGTTCGATCGATCTCACTTTTTCTGCGATCGATCTCAGAAAGTTGGATCGATCCAACTTGAGAGTTGGATGGATCCAACTTGGCAGATTTTCAGCATCAGCCTCTTTTTGCTCCAAATCAGCCTCTTCTTGCTTTAGATCATCGCTAAGACTTAGTTTGACTCCAAAAAGGCCTTAAGAAACCATTTTTAGCCCATTTTAACATTATTGACCTGAAATAGACCAAAACACAAATAAGTACTAAAACGGGAAAATAAGATAGATAAAGGTCCTAGAATACTCAAGCTTAAGGGGTTTAAAAGTGTACTTTTCAGCACTCATCAGAGTACTTTACTGCAAAAGTAAAGATATGCATTTATTGGAAACTACTTAGAACTACTTAGAATGAAGATGTGTGAAGTTAAAAACCAACTCCGAACACAAAAAGTGAGGTTATGCCAACAAGTGACAAACGGGGAAAAGATAAAATAGGAAAAATGTCGAAAAGTGAATAGTGCCAAAAAAATAAAAACGTGGAAATGACGCGATCCTCAAACGAAGTTGTCAATCCAAGGAAAAGAGTCTTAGAAATCATTCTAGAGCACTCAAGACGACAGTAAGTGATGAGAAATTGAACACAGAAAAGAAAAGACAATGAAAAAAAAAAATTATCCATAAAATTTGAAGAAAAAGGAATGGAAAGAAAATGACCGGGTCATTACAACCTACCCTCCTTAAAGGGATATCGTCCCCGAAATCAAGAATAGACCAAAGGAAACCGAACAAGATCAAACCAATGGACAAACCATAAGGTGCTAAAGGACAACTCCAAAAGCCTGAAGGTCACTCGAAAGAATGCAAAAACCCAGAACTGGGTGACACTTCCCAAACGAATCGGCATATCAACTCGAAGTCAATCACAGAAAGAATCCCCAAGATAATGAAAAGTCAAATCATGACAGATGGCAAAGAATGATATGGCAGTACGAACAATGACCAGAACCTACCTACACTTACTCGTCAGTAAGGTAGCATGACAGTATAAGGCAATAGTTCATAACATGCCCTCAATCAGATCAACCCAGAAAGAAACTTTTTGATACAAATGACATCAATGTCAAAAATGATCATTACCAAAAGCACTATGAGAACCAGGCATCTGCGAGAGTTGGGGTAGCTAATCCCAAAACTCTAACAACAATGTCACTGGCACCATTATGCTTAAAGCCTTAAATCCCTAACGCTGGCATAACTAAAGACCCCCACATCTGAAAACACCATAACAACGACACCAGTCCCGAATCCATAGCCTAACAAGTTTGTGCCCTCAAGCCAATCGATTGGACCCACAAAACCAAAAACCTATGAACCGATCTGAAGTAGACCTATCGTAAGGCTACATACAGAAGATAAAACACTAAGTCAAAATCCCTATAGTGGACACCCAAAGTCTCATAACACAAGTCTATCACGTAGCTCACTCTTGACAATCCCGATAACCAAGGTCACAAAAACCCAACATAAGTGCAGGAAAGATGAAATAGCATAAACCAAATACTCACATAGTATATGCTTGCAAAAATTAAATGACATAAATCAAATAATATCATAGCACCAAACACACAGTACACCTAAGGTAAACCAAATAAACCACCTATCACATAGGGGTCAAACAAATAGCGAAACGCTATACACCACCAACGGCATAAACATGGTAAGCAGATACTGTATAAGCATCGTATCATATACATCCTCATATAACTACCACATAGTCATAAATCCTAAACATGTTTCTAAGGCATGCCTGAAAACAATGGGGCTCATAAACATGTATAAGAGATTATACAAATGGCAAGCTTGTAAAATCAAAAGAAATGAATGGAATGCCAGTCAAAAGATACCACGTAGAAAATGTACACAAAACCTGGATGAGTCCAATCTCTTATTACGAGGAAAGGAACCATCCCCCAAAAGAACACTAAGGTCTCCTAAACATAGGATCAACAAATCCTTCCCAAGACCAGCTCATACACCAATGGAACACTAAGACAACAACGAAATGGACAGCCCCAAGGTTAACCGTTATAAGACATCAGCGAGAAAACCCCCAAACCAAGATGCCAACGAGCTCGATAGGAACTCTATAGGATTCTACCAGAACCCTAACACAATGCCCCCAAGTCTCCAATGACAAGGGAGAGTAATTAATTACACTTACGCAATTAATTACACGAAACCACTCACATCCCAACCGTAGCTCGCAAGAGCTGTCCAAGGCAACACAAGAAAGATTTTAGGTCAACACACCTATCCAAATCCTGAAACCATCACACTAAGAAGATAAGACACGAGAACCTCACCCTGAGGATCATAAGGCAACTTCCCAACTCCCTAAAGAAAGATTCGAGTTAGTCCTGACTCATCGTCTCCTTACGCTAGAAACAAAGATCTCAATGACATCATGATGTCAAGACCACTATGAAGTCCTAAGAGATGACACTGACACCTCCATTGCCACCATGACCACATCACAAAAAGATGTAAGAAAATGAAACGAAATGGTGCCTCCGTGGCCTACGTCTTATCTCGTCAGACGGATACTATAACCCTATGCTCACCTAAGCCCTAATAAGAAGACTCTCCGCAAGCCAAGACTATGATGCTATATGCATGAAAAGGGAACAAGATCAATAATAACACGAGTTATTGTGATAGAATGCAACTCACTCAGTGAATGCATCAAAACGCGAAGCAAGACAAGGTATGCAACATGCGGTCATGCTAAAGTAATTAAAAAAAGCCCTTTAAACAGTTAAACACTTAAGCAAATAATCATACATATTAAACAAGAATGCTTTTAAACACAAAAGCATATAAGCAAAGAGACATGTCATAATACCGAGCGTGTTATCAAGAAACACGTAAACATGTTACAACACCCAAACATGTTACCAAAGGCATGTGAATATATCAAAGTAGATCAACAAAAGCATGATATGAACCCCAAACCTGTTGTCCTAAGTTTTCAAACCTAGGAGCTCTGATACCAGCTGTGATAGCCCAAGTTTTTCAACTTGGTGCATCAGTGATGAACCGAAAGGATGATCATGATAACGAATCCGTGATAAACGCCGAATATTGCATATTCAAGTGCCCTTAATTGCATTATTTAAGTCCATTGTTTGTTTAATTATGTAGATTACCTTCATATGCACGTTTTTGCATATTTTCAGGTTCATTGGCCAAAAAGAAGCAAGAAGGGTGCTTTGTGGAGTTTTGAACATCAAAGGTCACAATGCTGAATTTCTGGCAGCAGTGAAGCCCAAACTTTGTTCGCCATTTTGACCTACCAAACTCAAGAACTGGAATTCCATCATAACATGAAAGATTTAGAGCTCTGAATCAGCTTTCTAAATCTTCAAATGGTTTGTCATTCGGAGCTCGGAGCACAGAGTTATTGCCTTGTTACCAGAGGTGCGCAGAACTGCCTGGCAGCAATGAAATTCTTCCTTGATCTTCAATTTCGACCAACCAGACTTGAGAATTGGATCTCCACCAAAGCATGAAGTTTTTAGAGCTCTGAATCATCTTTTCAAATCTTCAAACGGTTCATCATTCGGAGTTTGGAGCGCAAAGTTATGGATATTTTACCAAAGTAGGTATGGGCGGAGCAAACCAAGCATAGGGTATTCTGCCCAATTTTCGAGTGCTCGAGGCCCTATTTCGAGCACTCGAAATTAGGGCAGAATTCTACACGACTCATGCACCAACCCACCCAACTCACTGCTCTCATTTCGAGCACTCGAGCTCCCCTAGTGAGTGCTCGATCACCTCATGCCAACGCCCCGAGCCTACTGGTCCCAATTCGAGCACTCCAACCTCCCCTGCCGAGTGCTCGAAACACATTCAACCACCATCTTCCTCACTCACATCCTCTTGGCTAACACCAACCTCACTTCACCACCCTCATCTCATCCCACCATGCATGCAACCCACAACTCACCACCATCAACCATCTTCCCCATCTCCCTCAACTGCAAACCACCAACTCAACCTCAACCCCACACACCACCCTCCTCCCTCTCGGCAACTCTCCAACCAACCCACATTAACCCACAACCATGCATGCACAACTATGCATGCACAACCTTCATCTCAAACGCATCAACCTCACCTCATCATCCTCAACCCGCATGTCACCTCCCAAACCAACCACCATCCCTCTCGGCCTCACACCATTCAACCCACATCTCCCTCACTCACTGCCAAGACTTCGAGCACTCGAAGTCCCACTTCGAGTGCTCGAAGTGTGAACCAACTACACCATCCTCACAATCCCGAACCCACTGCCCAAAACTCGAGCACTCCAACTCCCATTTGGAGTGCTCGAGCCCAACACCAACCACTCATCCCTCTTAACCGAGCCTCACCAACATCCACACAAACCAACCAACCCACACACAACCCATCTTTCCCTCTCTGCAACTCAACCACTCCATCCCTCCATAACCAAACCACCACACAAGGAAATGCATTCATGCATGCACCACCACTTCAACCCCACATTTCCCACCATGCATGCATGCATGCACCTCTCCATACATGCTTATCCATTTCCTTCCACTCCCCATGCATGCTTACCCACCCATCCATCAATCTCTCATCCACATCTTCCATTAACCACAAATAATAGGCCTTGTGTTCTCCGTTGTTAGGTAAGTGTCTAACCCTCTTTTCCTTTCAATTTTTGATCAATGGAGGATGGGATTGCTTGTGTGAAGGATTTGTGATTGTTTGGGAGTTGTGTATTGCATTTGCAGGGCCAAATTTTTGGATTTTCCCATCTCTAATCAACCTTTGGCCCTCTTCCTTTTTGTCTTGCACACCACGTGTTTGACGAATTGCCTAAGCCAACTTTATCTCTCTAAATGCACGGCTTTTGGCATTATTTTGTTTTCCATTTTAAAGTTATGACTCATGTGTGCCAATTTGTATTTTGTATGGATTTTTACCTTGCAATACCATTCATCTTAGTGTTTTCATTTCTGTTTTGATTTTTCTTAAGAGACCTATGCTTTTACCTGTGTATATTCGTTGTATTTTGATAGGTCTTCATGTCCAAGTTTGGGGGACACAGTTGCGCACTCACATAGCTGAACATCTTCGCCTTTGTCACTCCACTTGGTATTATTGTTCCTTTCCCCCCTCTCTACGCTTATTTTGATGTACTTGTCTTCTCACATTGAGGACAATGTGACATTCAAGTTTGGGGGTGCATTTATGCATTTTTGGTTTCATAATTTTTGCTAAGCAATGATAGTGTAACTTGGAACTTGTCGGAGACGAAGCATATATTTAATACCTTGTGTATAGAAGCAATTGACATTTTTGAAAATAAAGAAAAATTTGAGTTGAAATGATCATGTAGATTCAAATTAGTCTGTATAAATGTCTCAATTAAATTCTCGCTGGATTTGACACTCTTTTAAGCTTCATAATGCATAGATGCGCATTGGAAACTTAACTGTGAGGCATGCAACTTGATCGACCTTAACCTTGGCCTAGTTAATTTGATTTGATGAACCTGATAGATGAATATCTTTGGCATGATTTAAGTTGTCTAAAAAAAAAAAAAAAAAAAACTGAGAAAGAAAGAAAAAAATGACCAGTTGATGTTCGTAGCCTTTCCAACTCGAGCTATTAAGCCCTAGGAGTGTCTCTACACTTAGCACCCTAAAGCCGTCTGGTTTGGGAGTTGTTGGCCTAACGCTTGCTACAAGGGTTGGTTAGAAAGCTTAAAGGACTTAAACATTGCACGGTCATTCAAAAAAAATTGTAATAAACATGGTTCGCTAGAGTTCGTAGCCTTTCCAACTTGAGCTATTAAGCCCTTTGGAGTGTCTCTACACTTAACACCCTAAAGCCATCTGGTTTGGGAGTTGTTGGCCTAACGCTTGCTACATAAGTTGGTTAGAAAGCTTAAGGGACTTCAACATTGCACAACCATTCTATGTTTCGTTTATGAGTTACAATAAATTGTCAACAAGCAACAAAAGTTGTCTTGTAAATAAAATCATGCCTTAGGGACCTCATTTAAAGGGGAATTCAATGATTTGAAAACTTATGCTTTGGAATTTGAAAAGAAAGTAAAAGCCGCATGTTGAGAATCCAATTCACTTTCACTGAAGCTAGAGTTGATTTCCATTCAAGAGATGATAATTGAGTTATTTATATAAACTTTGATGTTGATGCATGTATGTGGAAATGTATTTAGCCAATTTTTGTATCAATGCTTCATATATGCAAGGTAGTCTTCCCAATGACCCCATCTCCAGTTCTTTGTTGTTTCAAATTGTATTTGAGCTTTGTTTGCACTTCATTTCACCATGGATGATATTTTTGTAGTAGCATGCCCATGGTTGTATTTTCATTGAAGTATTCATTTTGGTTTTGCTAAGGGACTAGCAAAATGTAAGTTTGGGGGTGTGATAAACGCCGAATATTGCATATTCAAGTGCCCTTAATTGCATTATTTAAGTCCAATGTTTGTTTAATTATGTAGAGTACCTTCATATGCACGTTTTTGCATATTTTCAGGTTCATTGGCCAAAAAGAAGCAAGAAGGGTGCTTTGTGGAGTTTTGAACATCAAAGGTCACAATGCTGAATTTCTGGCAGCAGTGAAGCCCGAACTTTGTTCGCCATTTTGACCTACTAAACTCAAGAACTGGACTTCCATCATAACATGAAAGATTTAGAACTCTGAATTAGCTTTCTAAATCTTCAAACGGTTTGTCATTCGGAGCTTGGAGCACAGAGTTATGGCCTTGTTACCAGAGGTGCGCAGAACTGCCTGGCAGCAATGAAATTCTTCCTTGATCTTCAATTTCGACCAATCATACTTGAGAATTGGATCTCCACCAAAACATGAAGTTTTTAGAAATCTGAATCAGCTTTCCAAATCTTCAAACGGTTCATCATTCAGAGTTTGGAACACAAAGTTATGGCCATTTTACCAAAGTAGGTATGGGCGGAGCAAACCAAGCATAGGGCATTCTGCCCAATTTTCGAGTGCTCGAGGCCCTATTTCGAGCACTCGAAATTAGGGTAGAATTCTACATGACTCAGCCCACTTGTGCTCAGATTTTACCTACTTTGGAAGCTCTCCTTTATGAGTTGGTTGGGGATATTTCTTGGAGGAGAGAGAGGGCTTTTTGGGTGGATTTCTTATCTAGATAAAGGGGGGAGAGCCACACAATATGGGAAATCCTACATTTCTACAAGATTAGAGGAGAGAGAAAAGAGCAAGAAAGGTGTTCTTGAAGCTCCAAGGAGGTTGCACGAAAATGGCCATGAAGATGGAGCTTCTTCCTTCTTCTAGCTTGGCAATGGGTAACTAAACCTCCTCTAGGGAGGTGATGAAGCTCCATTTTGTAAGCTTTGCTTTGTTTTGATTTATATTTGGGGGTTAATATATGTATGTAATCCTTCCATGAACTAGAGCTCTTCATTTGATGTAATGAATTTCAATACCTATACATAATCATCTTGAGTTAAATATCTTGTCTTAGATGGTTTTTCTCCTATGATTATATTGCTACATTTTCATGGTGACAATGGAATGGAGTTTATGGAAGTGTTGTTAATGGCATGATATTTAGGAGATTTGATAATCTATTGCTTAGGATCTTCCTTTGATAGATTATTCTTGGATTCTATGTCATGTGCTTCTACTATGTGATTAAGGGCTTGATAACTCTATGCTTAGTGAGTATGTCTAAGGTTACAACGTAGTTTAGGTAACCAAAACATGCAATACTTTGATAAGCTATTCTTGCCTATTGATTTCATAAAAATTCTTGAAGGTAATGTAGCAATTTTATGTTGTTGCATTTCATGGTTATGTGTATATATTATTCCCCAAGTAAATCATGTATTAACATGCTTATGGATAGGTAGTGGATTCACTTCCCTAGCCCTCTCTACCTAGATCTCCTTCCTTTACATTTACTAGCATTCTTGTTTTATGCACACTTCAATTACTAGCTTAGTGACAAACCAATCAACAACTCCTTATTACACCTTATCATTCTTAAATAACTCTAGATACTTAGGTTGCCTTAAGACTAGCGCAGTCCCAGTGGTTTGACTTATCCGACCAATAGCCCTATTTTACAATGATTCGTGCTATTTCGAAGGTTGATGTATAGTTGATCAACCGATCAATCCGAAATGCAAAAGTGAAAGAAACAAAATGGCCTAAAGAGATGTACGTCATCCCTAAGGCACCAAGATGACTCCCCATGAAGCCATGAAACTCAAATAAGCCAAGCAATGAAACAAGAATGCCAAACCCGATAAGAAATGAACCAAGGGTAAATAGTCATTTCACACTGAAATGGGTGCCAACTTGCACACCATTAGAAAGACAACAAACAATGAACAAGGTTAGACTCAAGAATCGCATGATTATGAGTCCGAACAGAAAAGATAATAAATTAAAACAAATTGGCCTTCTCCGTTTAAGAGTTACCACGAACTTATCTCAGTAAAACTAGAATAACTCATGTTATAGATAGAGTTTTGATGAGTGGTTAGTACCATTGGAAAGTTAACTTCAAGCTCTTGAATTTGGACTCAACAACGACCCAGTTTGGATTTAAAATGAAAGAGATATGATCTCCCAAAGTTGGTGCAACAAAGCTGTCCAAGAAAAGCTGAAATGGAGAAGCTTCAGGGATGATTGGTTGACCGAAGTGGTGGTTCCGAGGGTCGCACCCCAAAATCCAAAGTTTATGATACCAAAAGATAATGGTGTAGAGCTATGATGAATGTGGCCAAGTTTTACATTTAGAAATTGCCACTACTACTTTTCAATAAAAATATAGTTAGGGCAAGTAGGGATCGTCCCAAGGGATTGGTGGGTCGTACAAGGTTGAGGAATCAAGATTAGGGTTAGTAGGTCGAGTGATTAAAAAGATTGGTTGGTGGTTGAATTACACTAAGATGCAATTTAAACTAAAGTAGGTAATTAAATAAAATGGAGAGAAAATAAGAGAAAGATCTTGGGATTTAGAGATCACCACTAAGCATAGCTTTTCTACACCCTTAATGAATGATTAATGAGGGGAAAAACATGTATTGTAGCAAAGTGTGTGTGTGTGGTTGTTTCAACAAGCATGGATGACAAATTAAGCATATATTGTCTAAGCAACATGGAGGATAGCACATCATATCAAATTAAGCCATTAATCCTTTCTTTAAGCTTACAACCAAACATATCACAAGGTTAGAGATATGTGCTACTTGCTTTCATAAGTATGGAACATCAAACAACAAGCATAGATTGTCCTCACATTTAACATCTAAACTACAACTACATTACAATTAAGCTAATGACATGAAATTAAACTAATTAAACTAAGGGAGAGGCACAATCCATCAAAAATGAGTATGAACCATCAAACAAAACACAAGAGCATTCCATTAAGCACTATGTCTTGACAATCTCTAGATCTATAGCATTAATACACATAGACATGCATCAACAACACAAGAAATAGAGACAAACACATGAACATCTATTCTAGCATACATAGACATATGGATAGAATGAAATGATCAATTGCAAGCATTAAACCATACAAATCATTGAATAAACAAGATCTGTATATATAAAAGTGTCAAAACATGTATCACAATACAAATCCCCTTAAAAATACATAAATCAAGATGTAAAAAACATGCTATTACCTCAAATGAGCTGGGCTCGTACGCCAATATTCCTCTAATGATTAGATATGAGACAACTTTTAATGAGTTGGAATTTGGATTTTCTCAGGATTTGGGAAGTTCGATCGATCGAACTTATGGTGAGATCGATCGAACATGACTGAGATCTATCGAATTGAAGCTGGATCGATCCTCTATGGCGGCGCCTTTTTGGATAAAAACAAATCTGAATATTTTGAACATATTTTTGGGAAAGAGACAAATGTGGTAGGTAAGGTGGTACAAGTGGATAAGATGGAATCTTTTCGATCGATCGAAAGAAAGTTGGATCGATCGAACTTTGTGAGATCTTCGGATAAGGACAAAAGAGTTTGGATCCATCTTGGAATGCTGAGATCGATGAACTTTCGATCGATTGAATATTTTCTGAGATCGATCGAACATGCTGAATTTCCACCACTTGCTTCCTTTTGCTCGCACTTTGCTCCTTTCTTTGATTGATCTCAAGATTGCTTCAATTATGCTCTTATTTAGCTGAGTTAGTTATTTTGGAGATAAGTACTTGAAAATGGAAATAATATAAAATCAATCTAAAGCGGGAAAATAAGATAGATAAAGGTCATAGAACACCTAAGCTTAAGGGGTTTAAATGCGCACTTTTCAGCGTTCATCACACCCCCAAACTTAAATATTCCTGGTCCTTAGCAATGAACTAGAAAGTAAAGGAATGAAATGAACAACTATACAACTATGAACTAGAAAGCAATAAATGGATAACACCACTTTCGTAGGGAACACGATTACATTTAGCATATGCAACAAGCCTTTTAAACCCATAGGTTACCCCTAGTGGATGAGTGAAGTCTCGTGAGGGTTTCCAGAAATGATACCCACAAGCATTAAGCTCATTCTCTCAAAAGAGGCACCAATATTGCAAACAAGCATTAGGAGAAAACTACCTCAAGTATGCAATTTTTCAAACATTTCCAATCAGTCTCCCAAAACCTCAACATCAAGCAAACAAGTATGGTCCTCCACACATTAAGAAAATGATCATGAAAATCAAAACAACTCTAGAATCCTTTTTGTGTGGACCGGCATCAAGTATGTTGCCGTCTTAGCTAACTAAAGAATTAATCACATCCTTACCCTCAAACTAGCACACAAATCTAGTACCGATCATCAAGACTAAGAGTGTAAAGTTTTATTGTTCTAGGTGCGCTTATTCTTTTCACTCGATTTTATTTATTTATTTATTTTATAGGATCAAAGATGGAAACATAGTGCAATATGTTGATCTATTAAGCTTTCTAGCGATTTATGAAGTCGAGCGTTAGGTCAATGACTCCCAAACCAGACGACTTTAGGGCATTAGGCGTTCAAACACCCCTAAGGACTTACAACCTCAAATCAACTAGGTTACAAATCAAGACAATCTCCATCTAATCATTTCCCACTTCTCACCTTTTGGGAGAAGTCCTCACTTTTTTATTACTTTTATTTCAAGTTATTAACCTAGAGTTCGGGGCCCTCCACCTTTCTGCGCGAGAAGTTCAGTGCTTGATGAGGCTAGAATCTCGGCTACTTAGTGAAAAAGGGGTTGTTATCCACCTTTATCAAAATGAAAGCTTTCAATGCACTACTAGCTTAATTGGGATATAACCAATTCAATAATCAACAAAGCATGTACCCCACAAATGAATGCTAATGTGCTCCTGTGCTAGTGTAGAATGCTAGAGTGAATCTCAAAATAATCACAAAATGAGGATGATGTGGACCACAAGTGCAAAACATGATATCAATCTTTCAAAAAATTTACCCCTAAATGGTATCCACAAGGCATACAAGGAGTATTGGACTCTCAAGTCAAGCAATTTTTAAATTTTAAGCAATATAGTCCTCAAAAGATCAAAATCATAGCTAGTTATGGACCAATCATAGAAAATCCCTCAAATACACAAGTTATGCTAACTTTTTTGAATTTAAAGCAAATACTGCAAATCACACTATTACCCCAAACTTAAATGGCACAGTGTCCTCAATGTGCAAAGAGAACAAAAGGAGAAAGTATACTAGTGCAACTATAGTAGAGAATAACTGGAAAATAAGCATCCAAAGTAGGTGGCATAGCCCCCCCAAACTTGGGATTAACTGTGGTCCTGAAAATTTTGCATTTGGATAAAACTCATCAGATAACAAAAGGGATAATAACAGTGTACAGTGGACATGCAAGTGTAAATGGGATAGCAACTGAAAATAGAGAGAGGTATAAGGGTGGTCCTGAAAATTTTGGGCAGTACTTTCTCTCACTGAAGTTACTGGGATACACCTAATGGAGTCAATTACAAATAGATATATCAATACAAGGTATGACGTCCAACATATAACATGTATAAACAGAAATAATATACATCATAGCACAGTATCAGGGCCAACAGATTGGCCGTAAAAATAGAGTAACAGTAATTATGTATCACAGATATATAAAATGACATGAGTAAAGGGATACATAGATAAGGAAAAGGAGGTAGGATGGGCAGGGCATGCTCCGCGGATATCTTGAGATAAGTCTCGCAACGTAGCCATGACATCGGTACAGAGAGATGTAATGTCAACTCGGATGGAGATAGCATCCTCTCGGATAGAGACCGCGTCGGCGCAGATAGATACTACAGCATCCTCCAAAGCCTGAAGTCACTCTCCGAAGCTGGGTGTCTGTGCTGGAACCTCAGGTACCGCTAGAGCGGGAGAATGGTGATCCTGAGCCTACTACTCATCCTGAATGGGCGACCTAGCCGAAGAGTGATGCTCCTGGTCCTCTGCGGGCTACTCTAAGTCAATATCCATGTGCATGGCAGACTGATCAACTGGTATATCATTCGCCGCTTGCGCTGCTGCGCTGCCTGCTCCATCTCCTCTAACTTTAGCTCCTCAACTGCCTCAGCAGCGTCATACCGCAGACTCTTGATAAGAGCGTTGTAGCTCTTATCCCACTTCTTGAATGAACAGGCCCCGGACTCAGTATACTCCCGTGGCTGGAAGGGATAGTGCTGGTCTCTCAGAATCTGTGTGATAAGATGGCCGAATGGGAGATACTTAGCCCTTTTGGGCTTGGCCTTGCTGATATGGTCAACATACAGCTTCATCATAACACTCCAGATGAGTGCAGGAATGGACAACCAGTGCCCTATATAGAAGGCATATAAAGTTGTAAAATACTCGCCGCGCCTCTATGTCTTGTGGCCGGCCATAAAAATATTTTGGTATAGCACCGAATCAAAGAACCACAGGTCGTCTGGCAGATAAGTCCGGGTGGCGAAAGTCTCGCCACCGGTATAGTGACCTGTGAGTAAAACGGCCACGTCTACATATGTGGGCCTCCATTGAATAGGATAGGTATTCTGGAGATCGAGAAGGCAGACGTGTGGACAACGGCAAGATCTGGAAAGAATGTCCATCGTGATACTGATAAGGTGGCCGTCGATGGTAGTCTGCAGCTCCGCCAGGTTACTCGGGGCAGGTCGGAGGTTCTGGAAGAACATCCGGACTAACCTCGGGTACACTGGGTATGTGACAGAGGCTAGTATAGCCGAGATGTCCCTCCGGTCTATATCGTTATATGCTCTGGTAAGAATAGACCGGGAGAAGTAGTCGATGTCAAAAATCAACTCGTGCGCCACCCGAAGGTGTGAGTATCTAGGTAATGGCCCTTCTAAGTGCTGGGCTGGCAGTGGTGATGGAGATGGTATGTGCTCAGCCTCAACGTCAGCCTGTGAAGAGGATGCCTCGGCTGAAGACTATAGTCGACTGTCAGCTGGAGACTAAGGTGGAGTGGGCTCTGCTGGCTCCTCCTGAATGGGGTCCTGGGCGTGAGATGGACTTACATCGTCGTCCAAACTCTGCTTGGCCCTGCGGTGATTGTGTCTGTGAGCAACAATCTTGACCCTAGCCATGGCCTACAAAATAAAAGGAAAACTTGTAAAAAGGAAGTCAATGCCGGTATAAAGAATTAAAGCACAGTTGATAGAATCATGTATGTCTAATAAGATAGACAAAATAGATAAGGAACATGAATCTGTGCAAGTGACAAGGAATAAGCGACATGATGTGAGGCATACTAGACAGTATAAGTATGGAATGCATTCAATGTGGAAAACACAGGCATTGGGCATGTATGAGATTGCATGAAACACAAGAGATGGTGTGTGAAATGTGTGAAGTATATCTGTGAAATTCGATCGATCACAAACATGTGAGATCGATGCAAGTTCGATCGATCAAGAATAAGTGAGATCGATTTGTTATAGATTGATCAGAGAAAAAGTTCAATTGATCGAACTATGAGGTAAAACTCGAAAAGTCACAGATCTGTAACGTGGATGGCACGGGGCCTTCACGAACATGGTCGTGGGCCCATCTACACAATAAATTAACATATTTGGTCACCTGGTTAGGCCCATAACCCTTAAAATCAAATCAAATCAAGAACTATTCAAAACATATATACATATATATACACAGAGGTTTGAAGCTTCATCAATGGCGATATGCATCATCAAAACAACATAGATTTAACACTTAAAGCATGGATTCATCAAATCGAAGCTTGAAGTCACAGATGAGATCTCAAATCTTACCGGAATTGAGAGAAAAGGTGAGATGAAGATGAGATCCTAGATCCGAGAAGAGAGAGAGAGATTCGATGCTTGGGATGGTCACCGGAGTCTCGCCGGAGGTGGAGAAGAGTTGTATGTAGCGGCGAAGGGTGAAACGAGGGTTTTGAGATCGATTTTTGTGAAATTGATTGAATGACCCTAAATCGATTTTTAAAAACATTCCTTTGCCAATTCGATCGATGTAACTGAATCCTCAGATTGATCGAACTGAAATCGATCTCTCTTCTTAAGTGACAAAATATTTTTAGGATTTCTGAAAAATAAAAATAAATAAAATAAAAAGTATTTTTAGGATTTTTGAAAAATATTTATTTATTTATATTATTACTATATTATTTATTTATTTATTATTATTATCATTATTAGTATTATTATTTTTTCTATGGAAAATAAAAATAAAAATGACAACAAAAATAAAATATTTTTTTTTTGGAATTTTTGAAATTAAGAATTTAAAACAGAGTCAAAAGTGTCAAAAATGGAAAATCAAAGAACAAAGATCGATTTCTCCAAGATCGATCTCAGAATACTTTCGATCGATCGAGAATGCAAAGATTTTGAAGAAATGTTCGATCGATGAGATAGAGAGGCTTTTGGATGTAGGTGGATGCAGGTTCAAAATTTTTCTAAGTGTTGGAACTGCAGATCGATCGAAGATAAAGTTGGATCGATTGAAGAACTAAAGATTGATTTAGGAACAAGTTCGAACGATGGGACAGAGAGTTGAAATTTGCAGGTTTTGTTCGAACGATTGGATAGAGAGTGATTTGGATGCAGGTTTGAAGTAGATGGGAAGTTCGATCGATCGAACTCATTTGAGATCGATCAAACTTGTGCAAAATGCTCAATTTCAACATAAAAGTGCATGCAATCCTAATCACAGTTCCTAGCAATGCATATGAACCCAAAGCCAATATCTAGACTTCGCAAGAAATAAAATTAAAGATAAAAATGAGGGAGGAATAGGGTTTTGACACCCTACGAAATGTCTTGCTAGTCTTTAACATCTCTAGCAAGAAGTAGGCTCTTTTAGCCCGGATCAAACATCTTGTAGTGCATCCCCTCCTTGATGGGGTGATAAGTGTTTTAAACTCCACCCAACAAATGGTTCTTTAAGGAACTTGTTGGATTAAGCTTAAAAGAAGTTTTTGGTCGTTGGTCAAAGCAATCTTTGGGCTTCCATGCCCTTTCAAAACAAGACTTTGAAACAACTTTCTTTGGTTTCAAGGTTAAAGATAAGCTTTTTGGAATTTTGGTTTCAAGCAAAGACTGTTCCTTCACATTCATGGTTATGACATTTCTCCACAACATTAACTTCTTTATGCTTGTCAAATGAATTAGGGGTTGGATTAAAGATATTTAACTTCACCTTCATATGGCCAAATGAGATCTTCATTATCCCCGTCCTACAATTAATGTAGGCATTTGCGGTTGCTAAGAAAGGACTGCCAAGGATAACGGGAATTTAGCTCTTAGGATTTGGGATAGGTTCTGTGTCAATGACAAGGAAATCAACGGGGAAGAAAAATTTATCAGTCTTAATCAATATGTCCTCAATGATACCCCTAGGCTTTTTGATGGATCGGTCGGCAAGTTGCAAAGCCACCGACGTCGGTTTCAAGTCTCCTAAGCCTAATTTGACATATACCGAGTATAGAAGAAGTTTAACACTTGCTCCTAAGTCAAGAAGAGCCCGATTAATGATATAGTCTCCAATGATGCATGAAGTGGTAGGTGAGCCAGGGTCCTTAAACTTCGGAAGAGTGTTATACTGCAAAATTGAGCTTACTTGCTCGGTTAAGACCACTTTCCTAGGTGCTTGGCTTTTGTTCTTCCTCTTTTGGGTGCATAAGTCTTTCAGAAACTTGGCATAAGCTGGAATTTGCTTGATTGCATCCAAAAGTGGAAGATTGACTTTCACTTGCCTAAACATATCCATAATTTCATTTGCTTTGGCCTTTTGTTTGTCAGTTGAAATGTATCCTTTTACGGCATCCGGGAATGGAGCTCTTGGCTCAAAAACCTTTTCCGACATTTTCTTTGAAGTCTCTTTAACACAAGAAGTTTTAAAATCATTTTGCAATTTTTTCTTTCAAAATCACTTTTCACGATATTCTCATTTGAAAAATCATGTATATGCAAAGAAGGAGGAATAGGATGTGAAACGGGACAGGTGTCAACTTGTGGTTGCACCAGTTCACTCTCTTCATTGGATATACCCACTTGGTTGTCCACAATCTTTGCACTTCTCAAGGTAGTCACCGCGTTGACATGCTCTATTATGTGACCTTTCGATGAGGAATGAGTCTCCACAACATATTGTTGCTTTTGTGGGGCATTCAAAGGCATTTTCCCTTTCTCACTAGCATTCAAAGTACTAGCTATTTCCCTTCTTGGGTTTCTAGCTTAGCAATGGATTGAGAATGGGAATGAAGCAATTGAGTATTCCCCTCTAGAGTGCCTAGAGCGGTCAAAACTTTCTTTTCAAAAGCGAGACTCCTAGTATTTCCTTGAGAATATGATGGTTGATTAGGAAAATGAGAATTAGTCCTTGTGATTGAAACGGTCTATATCCTTGGGAACCTTAGCTTTGCATTGGAGGTGGAACATATTTCCCTTGGAAACCACGTTGGGGATGGTTTGAGCCTTCCCCTTGGTTTCTCCAAGAGAAATTTGGGTGATTCCTCCAACTAGAATTATAATGATTGCCATAAGGATTGTTCCCTTGATTAACAAAAGTTGCATTGACTTGTTCATGATGCTCACTTTACACATGTCCATGGGGCCAATTGTAAGTAGAATGTAAAACACTTGAACAAGTCATACATGTCTCATTGGATGCATGATAGGAATGGTTAGGGATGGAAGATACTTGATTTGCTGAGTTTTGGTTAATTAAGAATTGATCAAACCTTTGAGATAAGGATTTCATCTCAGCGGCTATTTCATTGGAATGGTCGACTTGATGTAAGCCAACACTTTTCCTTCCACTTGAATTCCTACCATTCTTAGAAGATAAAGCTCGATGTAAAGAATTCTCACTCATGCTCTCATAAAGACGCCACACGTCATCCTCATGCCTATCAATGTAAGAGCCACCCATGGAAGCATCAACTATGCCTTTGTAATTGTCCGATAAGCTCTCAAAAAAATATTGAACTAATTGCCATTTGGGCATGTCATGATGTGGACACTTCCTAAGTAATTCATTAAATCTTTCCCATGCCTCGTGGAACGTTTCCCTATCCCTGTGTGAAAACTCTCGAATAGAGGTTCTCATGGCATTGGTCTTAGAAATTGGATAGTACTTATTCAAGAACTCTTGTTACATATCTGCCTAAGAATTTATTATAAAAGGTCTAAGATTGTTAAACCAATATTTTGTCTTGTCTTTAAGGGTGAATGGAAAAAGTTTAAGTCTTAAGACCTCTTCCGGCACGTCCGTGTATCTCACGGTGGAACATACTTCAAGAAACTCATCCAAATGCTTGTAAGGTTCTTCACTTGGAAGTCCATGATAGTTAGGAAGCATTTGAATGGTTTGTGGTTTGATCTCATAGCGGTGTGCTCTAAGTGGTGACAATTGAATGCATGTGGGTGCATTGTATTCATTAGGCACATAGTGATCTCTTAAAGCAAGAGGAGGATTAGCAATTGGAGGTGCAACATGGGCACCTTGATTGCCTTGAATGATGGGAGGTGGTGGAGCATAGATTGGCCTTGGCATTCCCAATGGAACTTGGCCTTGTTGTTGTGGTGGATGAATAAATGGCCTCGGCATGCCTAATGGAACTTGCATGTTATCATGATGCACATTGGGGTGGAGGATGCCTTGTTGGTCTATGTAACCAAGGTCTTCCACATGGTCCTCATTATGTCCTTCCATTGATGAAATGGATTGACTAGAACTTCCTCTTCCCCTAGAGTTTCAAACAACGGATTCAAGATGAAAATTTAGAGGGACAATAGAGGGACCAAGCATGCACAATGCAACACAAAAAGCAATAATGACAAACACTTCACCCTCGCAACAAATCAACAATAAACAAACTTTCTCTGCATACAATGATCCCATACTCCTATGCTATCAACAATATGCAAAGAAAAGTAAATTGCCTCCATGTGGGCTCACAATTTATCTAAGAATTGAAATATAAGCCTCTAGGCGGGCCAACAATTTAACTAGCGATTAAGTTTAGAAAGAGCTCACAAAGGGTCCTTTAGCACTTCAATTCAATTTTCAATTTTAGCCTTGCAAATTTTTTAGATTTTTCCTTTTTCCTCTGCTTTGCTTAGCTCCTGAACACTCCTTTGCTCACCTTCTTGCTCAATGCACCTAGTCAAACAAGAACCAACACAATAAGTAACCAAAATGAAAACAAAGTAAAGACACGATCAAAAGAGTACTAATTCCTAATTGATTCCACAAATACGACGTTGTCTTCAACCAATCCCCTACAATGGCGCCAAAAACTTGGTGCTTCCGAGGGTCGCACCCCAAAATCCAAAGTTTGTGATACCAAAAGATAATGGTGTAGAGCTTTGATGAATGTGGCCAAGTTTTACATTTAGAAATTGTCACTACTACCTTTCACTAAAAATCTAGTTAGGGTAAGAAAGGATCGTCCCAAGGGATTGGTGGGTCGTACAAGGTTGAGGAATCAAGATTAGGGTTAGTAGGTCGAATGATAAAAAAGATTGGTTTGTGGTTGAATTACACTAAGATGTAATTTAAACTAAAGTAGGCAATTAAATGTAATGGAAAAAAAATAAGAGAGAGATCTTGGGATTTAGAGATTACCACTAAGCATAGCTTTTCTACACCCTTAATGAATGATTAATGAGGGGAAAAACATGTATTGCAACAAAGTGTGTGCGTGTGGTTGTTTCAACAAGCATGGATGACAAATTAAGCATATATTGTCTAAGTAACATGGTGGATAGCACAACATATCAAATTAATCCATTAATCCTTTCTTTAAGCTCACAACCAAACACATCACAGGGTTAGAGATATGTGCTACTTGCTTTCATAAGTATGGAACATCAAACAACAAGCATGGATTGTCCTCCTATTTAACATCTAAACTACAACTACACTATAATTAAGCTAATGACATAAAATTAAACTAATTAAACTAAAGGAGAGGCACAATCCATCAAAAAATGAGTATGAACTACTAAACAAAACACAAGAGCATTCCATTAAGCATTATGTCTTGACAATTTCTAGATCTATAACATTAATACACATAGACATGCATCAACAACACAAGAAATAGAGACAAACACATGCACATCTATTCTAGCATACATAGACATATGGATAGAATAATATGATCAATTGGAAGCATTAAACCATACAAATCATTGAATAAACAAGATCTGTATATATAAAAGTGTCAAAACATGTATCACAATACAAATCCCCTCAAAAATACATAAATGAAGATGTAAAAAGTATGCTTAGGGCTAACTCTAGCCCTAAGAGGATGTCTAGCCACTCATGGATGGTGTCCTCCAACCCTTAAGGGCTAACTTAGATTGCTCGTCTTCTTGGTTAATGGAAGAACTCCAAGCTTGTGTCTCTAGCCTCCTCCTCACTTTTCTTCTTCACTAAGAATATCAATATTGTGCCTCTCAAGTGTCTAAAAAGTCTCCTTCAAAAAGTAGCTCATATTCCTTATATAGGTAGGTCAAATATCACCCCAAATGAGCTGGGCTCGCACACCAATATTCCTCAAATGATTGGATATGAGACAACTTTGAATGAGCTGGAATTTGAATTTTCTTGGGATTTAGGAAGTTCGATCGATCGAACTTGTGGTGAGATCAATCGAACATGGCTGAGATCTATCGAATTGAAGCTGGATCGATCCTCTATGGCGGCGCCTTTTTGGATAAAAACAAATCTGAGATATTTTGAAGATATTTTTGGGAAAAAGACAAATGTGGTAGGTAGGGTGGTATAAGTGGATAAGATGGAATATTTTCGATCGATCGGAAGAAAGTTGGATCGATCGAACTTTGTAGGATCTTTGGATAAGGACAAAAGAGCTTGGATCCATCTTGGAATGCTGAGATCGATGAACTTTCGATTGATCGAATATTTTTTGAGATCGATCGAACATGCTGAATTTCCACCACTTGCTTCCTTTTGCTCCCACTTTGCTTCTTTCTTTGATTGATCTCAAGATTGCTTCAATTATGCTCTTATTTAGCTGAGTTAGCTTATTTTGGAGATAAGTACCTGAAAATGGAAATATTAAAAAATCAATCTAAAGTGGGAAAATAAGATAGATAAAGGTCCTAGAACACCTAAGCTTAAGGGGTTTAAATGCACACTTTTCAGCGCTCATCATGAAGCCTAATCATTGGTCGACTGAAATGATGATTTTCCTAAAAAGCCTACTGGAATGGACCCTCAAGGCTTGTCATCCGACTGATGGCCCTCATCAGCCGACTGACACATCTGCTGCAGTTATGAAAAGCTACTGCAATGACTGTGGAAAATGTCCGGTCCGTCTCTAAGGCTATGCATGCGTTCCACATGATCCGAACAAGTTTCAAAACATTCCCTAGCCTAATGTAAGCATCCAAATCATGCCAAAACAAAGAGGAACTTAAAATGATACACTAATGCATGAATTTTTCATAAAAATTCATAAAATCGCCCAAAAATTGTTGCAAAGTTGAAACTTAAGAGTTTTGTGAAATGTGGACATGCACGCAAACGTAAAAAGACATTTAAGATGTGTCCCAATGGTCCACGGTCTCAATATGTCCTCAATGCAAAATATGACCTCTTAATGGCAAAAAATGTCTTAAAATGCAATAAATGAAACAAAATGGTGTTTGGCCCTTGGCCAAACCTCATTCATGATCAATGAGACCCTATAAAAGAAAAATAATGGAATTTCCACACCCGATGCAAGCATGGTGAGGCAAAAACTTAACATTTCCCATTATTTCCATAGTAAACCTTGAAAATGAAAGTGCATAGAATACAAGATACATGTCATTAGCCTCCGGCCTCATCTTATACATGTCAAATATGTGACGGCCCAAGTTTTATAAACCCGGTGCGTCAGTGATGAACCGAAAGATGACCCGATAACAGATCCGAATTGCAGAAACAAAAGATGAAATGATATCCCTAGGGACACAACATGTCTCTAGGACACCAAAGAGACCCTCAATGAGATCATGGAACCCAAAGAAAATAAATGCGGAAATAAGATTTCAAAAATGGACAAAAAGGAACCCAAGGGTAAAATGGTCATTTTCATCATAAAAGTGAGTAATACCGAGCACACCGTTGAAAAGACAATGAAAAATTAATGAATTTAGACTCAAGAATCACTTGATTCGGAGTCCGGACGGCAAATATATCAAGTCTTGAAGTTGAAGGAAGAAAAACTCTATCCTGGTTCGAGCCAAAAACTGACACCCTTCCACTAAAATTTGAATATCTTGAGCTACAAAAGGAATCTGAAACTCTAATTGGTACCATTGGAAAGCTTAGACTTAAGAACGGACCAATTTGGAGTTAAAACGAGGAAGATATGACAATTTGAAGTCGGAGGTGCAGTGCTGAACCAAGACACACACACACACACACCTATGAATAGTACTTCGAGCGCTCGTACGGCACACGACCAAGGGCCAAAACTCTCTGCCCCATCTTTGAGCGCTTGTGTGACATCTTCGAGCGCTCGTTCTGCTAAAGGCTTAGCAGAAAACTGAGTTTAAAATGTGATTTTGAGGACTTTTTGGGCCTTTTTTGGAAAAATTTTGTGAAGTAACCCCTCTTAAAATCATGTTTTCTGGTCAACCATGTCAAGAACAACATTTATTTTTCAAGTAAAATACCAAAAATGCCCTTGAGGTCTGATTTAGCAAAATGTGTAAATGAATGCTACTCTAAGTGTTCATTTCATCAAGAATGGTGTTGTGTGTCAAAGTGAACATGCACCCATATGTAAAATGAATAAATACACGTGTTCTAATAGCCCATGGCCACATAGCATGTCATATACAAAATACGACCTATCAAATCTCGAATTCTCATAATTTCATAAGACAAATTATGGGATTAAACTAGCATACATGTGATATAAATGTACATGGCACTTAGCCTTATGTTATGCATGCAAAATAGACATCTTCAAGTGTTCTTAGATATACATTACACATCAAGGAATCCATCTTAGCTTCTATAATATCATACATCCATGGTCTACAAAATTTAACATCCAAAAGGAAGGCATGCTAAACAAGTGAATGTCAATATACAAAAATGCTTCAAATAACTCAAAAGCTTTTAAGGATGATGAGCATCCAAGAACATAGTCTCTCTACCTAAAAAACAATCCAAACAACTAGGGTAAGTAATCAAGTTACTCGTTGGAGAAGCATATGCGTATACCCTAAAGTTTCAATATCATTACAAGATTAATATAGACGAATACAAGGGAGCATTCAACTTAACGTCTATGTTCAAGGTGTTCTAAGGGATCATCTTAAGCTAACTTAAATGTTTCTTAGCAACACAATATCAAAATGGATGTACTTAACAACAGCAAATCGCATATAACAAAATTTATAAGTTACAAATAACATTGATTGTCAACTTGGAAATGAATGCGAAATCAAAAAGTGGAATCCTTGGACACCTAAGCTCGGAATTTTGTCGAGACCTCAACAGTTATTCCGGGCATTAAACCGTAGGGAAGACCACCTTAAGTGCGTACTATCTCAATTAGGGAGAACTCATACCTCCCGCACTATAGCCAAACTCTAGCCATGTTACTAGTAACCATGTCCTAAGAGAATCCAAAATATATATCAAGTTCAAAACTTATATATATAAATAACAAGGCATATCAAATCTTACAAGCACAAGAACATCGAAACCACACAACCATGTCTTAGGGTTCCAAGTCTAAAATGGCATGATAGATGACGAGTTCTTAACATGATATAATGCACAAAACAATATCATTAACTTATTAATTTAAGCATGCCTCAACAATAAGCCATATATACTAAATGTTTGCATTTTAGCAAATAGCTTCTAAAACAATCATGATTATCAATAGTAATCTACTAGAATGCAGGATTACCATCACAATAGCATAGTAACTCAAATCATTAAGAATTCTATACAACTTTAACAATTTTACTCAAGATATATACACAACATACATGCTTGATTAATGAAATCCTAAGTCAATCCTAAGGATTTCCTATAGTATGCAATACTACAATTCTAAAAGCATGTATACAATATATATTAAACCCCAAAGGATTTCAAAACACTTAGAAAATAAACATGCTACCACCCCTACCTTAATAGAGAATTGTATCTCTATAATCCAAGCTACCAAGCACAAAATGGAAAACAAGTTTAGGGTTCTTGAAGAGGAGAATGAGAGGAAACTTTTCTCTTCCAAGGTTTTTAGTCTAAGGTGTATGGAAGTGAGCTAAATTGAAGGGGTAAGCTATGAACTAAGCTTTCCTCCAATGGTGGATTTGTTAGGGTTCATGTGAGATAATGAAATGAAGAAGGTCGAGTGTAAAAATGGTGAGTGAAAGGGCTAGAGATCCTCCACTCACTATGTGCTCTTGCACTACCTCTCTCACACACACAATGCAAGACTACATCATGGCCTTACACTTGTCCCTAATCTAATGCCTCTTCCAAGACTTAATCCTAAGCTTACACTTGTCAACAATCCAATTCCACTTCCAAGACTTAATCCTAAGCTTACACTTGTCAACAATCCAATGGTTACATGTGCACCAATCCTAAGCCAACAAATAGATGACTCTCCACCCTCCAATTGTCAAGAAACTATGGTACCAAGTCTCTTCACCCAATTGCCAACAAGTGGCACCATGAGAATGTGACACTTGTCACATTTTCCAAAAATTACAAAATGGTCATTTTCCAAAATATCTTCCAAAATAAATTACAAAAAGGTCCTTCAAACGAAAAATAATTATTTTATATAATTACACTAAAACCCCAAATTTCAAAAATGTTTTCCTAAAGTTATGCATTCATGCCCTTTATGAAAAATAAAAGCAACTAGCATGCTTTTCAACAAAAGTGAAGATACCAATGTCATGGAAATCAAGTATCATGAATGCATGCAAAACCGAAATTAAATCTGAACACCCAAAGTGAGGTTAAGCAAGGAAAAACGATAAACGAGTAAAAGACGAAATAAGAAAAAAAAAATGAAAAAAAAAATCACCGAAAATGGAAAAGGAGGAAAAAGACTGAGTCATTACAACCTACCCTCCTTAAATGGATTTCGTCCCAAAATTGAGCCGTACTTGAAACAGAGAACAAATGGGGATACCGAGAGCGAACCTCCTACTCGAGCTCCTAGGTAGCCTCCTCAGCACTATGATGTCTCCATAAAACTTTAACCAATGAAATTGTTTTGGTCCGCAAAACCTTCTCCTGTGAGTCTAGAATCTAGACTGGACCCTCGTAGGTCACATCCTCATCAACAACAACATCTATCCATGATAAGCGTTGAAAAGTGCATAATTAAACCCCTTAAGCTTAGGCAGTCTAGTACCTTTATCTATCTTACTTTACCGTTTTAGATTGATTTCGTATTATTTCCTTTTTCAGGCACTTATCCCGAAAATAAGCTAACTCAGCCAAATAAGAGCTTAATTGAAGCAATTCTGGGATTAAACAAAGAAAGGAGCAAAGTGGAGAAAGAAGGAAGCAAATGAAGCCAAAGGTGGCAAACAGCAAAGTTCGATAGATCCAAGTTTAGGGTTCGATCGATCGAATAATGATCGATCTCAGCACTTCAAGATAGATCCAAGCCTTGACCCAAAAGCATAAAGTTCCAAAAGTTCGATCGATCCAACACCATCCTTCGATCAAAAGAACACTTTTGTCCTTATTCAAATGATTGATCCTATCCACAGTTGCACCACCCACTAACCACTTTTGTCCTTTTCCCATAAATATCTCCCACAAATATCTCGGATTTGTCTTTTTCCAAAAAGCTCAGCTAATTGGATCGATCCAGCCTAAGTTCGATCGATCTCATTTACTTTCGATCGATCCAAGACTAAGGTTTGATCGATTAAACTTCCTCCAGTGCGAAAAAGTTAAAATTCCATCTCATTGAAAGTTGTCCTTTATCTAATCATTAGGGAATATTGTGTGCACGACCCCAGCTCAGTTTGGGTGTCATTTTGACCTACCTATATAAGGATAAGCATTGCTTTTTACAAAGGAGGGGGGAGCCAACATTATTTTCATATCATCTCTTGGAGAGCAAGTTTAAAGGAGGAGGAGGCTAAAGACACCATAGGAGTTCTTCATCAACAAGGAGCAGATTTCAACCATGGAATTATCCCTTGAGGGTTGGAGCATCATCACCATGAGTGGCTAGACATCCTATTGGGTTTAGAGTTAGCCCCAAGCATGCTTTCTATATCTTAATCTTGTGTATTATTGAGGGATTAGTGTTGTAATTGATGTTTTGACACTTTGATATATATAGATCTTGTTTATTCAATGATTTATGTGGTTTAATGCTTCCAATTGGTCATTTCATTCTATCCATATGTCTATGTATGCTAGAATAGATGTTCATGTGCTTGTCTCTAGATTTTGTGTTATTGATGCATGTCTATGTGTATTGATGCTATAGATTTGGAGATTGTCAAAACATAGTGCTTAAAGGAATGCTCTTGTGATTCTCTTGATGGTTCATTCTTATACCTTGATGGAGTGTGCCTCTCCCCTAGTTTATTTTCATGCTAGTAGTGTAGATGTAGTGTAGTTGTAGTGTAGTGTTAAATGGGAGGACAATCTATGCTTGTTGTTTGATGATCCAAGCTTTTGAATGCAAGTTGCATATACTCTATCCTTGTGTTGTATTTGGATTGTGAGCTTAATGAAAGGATTAATGACTTGTTTTGATTTATTGTGCCTTTCACATATTGTTTAGACAATATATGCTTTATTGCTTAGATATATTGTGCCTTTCACATGATGTTTAGACAATACATACTTAACTAGCCATCCTTGCTTGTTGAATCAACCAAACACACACACCAATATTGCAACACACCATTTGCCCTCATTAATCACTTGTTAATGATATAGAAATGCATTACTTGGTGGGGATCTCTAAACCCCAAGATCTCTCTCTCTCTTACTTACTCTTAATTGCACTCTTTTGCTATTACTTAGTTTAATTTAGTTGCTCTTTAATCAACCAACCAACCAATTGTTTGATCACTCGACCTACTAGCCCTAATTATGACTCCACGACAATGCTCGATCCTCATAATCCCTTGGGATGATCCCTTCTCACTCATACTACTTAGTATAGGTGTTAAATGGTTTATAAATTTAAGTATGATACCCACTTGACACTATTCTCCAAACTCAAAGTGTTGTGCATTATTTTGTGCACACCTAGGGTCAAAAGCCATCATAGTTTTTGGCACCGTTGCCGAGGATTTGTTGATTAGATTTGGCAACATCGGATTTGTGGAATTGATTAGGACTAGTACTCTTTTGATCGTGTCTTTACTTTATTTTTATTTTTCTTTTTGGTTACTTATTGTGTTATTCTTACTTAACTAGGTGCATTGTTGGAGAGGAAGCAAGCAAATGAACAATCAAGCATTCAATTCAAGCAAGCAAAGAAAGTAAAAAGATAAAAATTCTACTGAGAGCAAAGCTAAACTTTAAATTTGGAGTTGAAGTGCTAAAGGACCTTTGTGAGATTTTCTCTACTCAATCCCTTAGTTAAATCGTCGGCCTGCATGGAGGCGTATTTTTAATTGTTTTGCATCATTATTGTTAAAGCATGGGAGTATGAATTAAATGTTTGTGGAAGAAGTCTAATTGTATTGTTGTGAAGGCATAATGTTTGTCATTCTTTATGTTTGTTGTGTTTTGCATTGTGCATGCATGGACGTCGTTCATTGAGACCAACTCTTGTCCCTTTTGATTTGCATCTTGAATCTATCGTTAGAAATCCTAGGGGAAGAAGAAGTTCAAATAGAGCCAATCTTTCAATGGATGACCATAATGATAATCATGTTGAGGACCTTGGTCACATAGACCAACTAGGTATCCTTCATCCCAATGTGCACAATGAGAACATACAAGTATCATTAGGCATGCCTAGGCCATTCATTCACCAACCACCACAACAACAAGGCCAAGTTCCATATGGAATGCCAAGGCCAATGTATGCTCCACAACCTCCCATTAACAATCAAGGAATTCAAAACCAAGGTGTTCATGTTGCACCTCAAGTAGCTAATCCACCTCTTGCTTTAAGAGACCATTATGTGCCTAATGAGTATAATGCACCTACATGCATCCAATTGCCTCCATTTAAAGCAAATCATTATGAAATTAAGCCACAAACCATTCAAATGCTTCCTAACTATCATGGACTTCCAAGTGAAGAACCTTACAAGCGTTTGGATGAGTTTCTTGAAGTATGTTCCACCGTAAAATATACGGACATGCCGGAAGAGGTTTTAAGACTCAAATTCTTTCCATTCACCTTAAAAGACAAGGCAAAGTATTGGTTTAACAATCTTAGGCCTTTTTCAATCACTTCTTGGGCAGAAATGCAATAAGAGTTCTTAAAGAAGTACTATCTAGTTTCTAAGACCAATGCCATGAGAACCTCAATTCGAAAATTTTCACATGGGGATTGAGAAACGTTTCATGAGGCATGGGAACGCTTCAATGAATTGCTTAGGAAGTGTCCACATTATGATATGCCCAAATGGTAATTAGTTCAATACTTCTTTGAGAGCTTAACGGACAACTATAAGGGTATGGTTGATGCTTCCATGGGTGGCCCATACATTGATAGGCATGAGGATGACGTGTGGCGTCTTTATAAGAGCATGAGTGAAAATTCTTTGCATAGAACACTATCATCCAAGAATGGTAGAAATTCACAAAGTAGAAAGAGTGTTGGCTTACATCAAGTCGACCATTCAAATGAAATAGCCACCGAAATGAAGTCTTTGTCTCAAAGGTTTGATCAATTTTTGATTAACCAAAACTCGGCGAACCAAGTATCTTCCTTCCCTAACCATTCTCATCCTGCATTAAATGAAACATGTATGACTTGTTCTAGTGTTCTTCATTCTACTTCTCATTGTCCTCATGGACAAGTGCAAAGTGAACCTAATGAATAAGTCAATGCGGCTTTTATGAACCAAGGGAACAATCCTTATGGTACTCATTATAATCCAAGTTGGAGGAATCATCCGAATTTCTCTTGTAGAAACCAAGGAGATGGCTTAAACCCTTCCCAAGGCAGTTTCAAGGGAAGTACATTCCACCTCCACTTCAAAACCAAGGATCCCAAGGTTATAGACCCTATCAATTACATGGGAATCAATTCGCTAATTCTCATTTCCCCAACCAATCTTATTCCCAAGGTAATACTAGAAGTCCCACCTTTGAAGAGAAAGTTTTGAATGCTTTGGGAACTTTAGAGGCTAACACTCAATTGCTTCATTCTTACTCTCAATCTGTTGTGAAGCTAGAAACCCAAGTAGGGCAAATAGCTAGAACTCTCAATGCGAAAGAGAAGGGAAAGATGACTATAAATGCCCCACCTAAGCAACAATGTGTTGTGGAAACCCATTCCTCATCGAAAGGCCACACCATTGAATATGTTAATGCGGTGACTACCTTGCGAAGTGGTAGGATTGTGGAAAATCAAGTTGGAATGTCCAATGAAGAGAGTGAACCTGTGCAACCTCAAGTTGTCACCCGTCCCGTTTCACACCCCATTCCTCCTTCATTGCATATACATGACCTTGTAAATGAGAAATTCTTAAAAGATGTGTTTGAAAAAGAAGTTTTGAAAAATGATGTTGAAAAGGTTTTATTAAAAAATGATTTGAAAACTTTTTGTGTTGAAGAGAGTTCAAAAGAAAATTTTGAAAAAGTGTTTGAACCAAAGGTTCCATTTCCGGATGCTTTAAAAGGATCCATTTCAAAAGACAAGCAAAAGGCAAAAACCAATGAAATCATAGAAATGTTTAGGCAAGTGAAAGTTAATCTTCCACTATTGGATGCAATCAAACAAATTCTGGCTTATGCCAAATTCTTGAAAGACTTGTGCACCCAAAAGCGGAAGAGCAAGACCCAAGCACCAAGAAAAGTGGTTTTGACCGAGCAAGTAAGCTCAATTTTGCAACATAACACTTTTCCAAAGTTTAAGGACCCTAGTTCACCCACTACATCATGCATTATTGGTGATCATATCCTTAATCGGGCGCTTCTTGATTTAGGAGCAAGTGTTAACCTTCTTCCATACTCGGTTTATGTCAAATTGGGCTTAGGTGAATTGAAACTGACGTCGGTAGTTTTGCAACCTGCCGACCGATCCATTAAGAAGCCTAGGGGTATAATTGAGGATGTTCTGATAAAGATTGACAAATTCTTCTTCCCGGTTGATTTCATTGTCATAGACACGGAACCGGTTCCCAATCCTAAGAGCCAAATTCCCGTTATCCTTGGCCGTCCTTTCTTGGCAACCACTAATGCCAACATCAATTGTAGGACGGAGATAATGAAGATCTCATTTGGCCACATGAAGGTGAAGTTGAATATCTTTAATCCCACACCCAATTCATTTGACAAATATGAGGGAGAAGTTAATGTTGTAGATGAATGTCATGATCTTCAATGCCAAGGAAATAAGCTTTTGTGTAAAACCAAAACTTCTAAAGGATCATCTTCAACCTTGCATTCTAAAAGTCTTGTTTTAAACTCTTGCTTTGAAAGGGCATGGAAGCCCAAAGGTTGTAATTGTATAGACAAGGGACCAAAGATTTCTTTTGAGCTTAATCCAACAAGTTCTTCAAAGAACCATTTGTTGGGAGAAGTTCAAAGCATCTATCACCCTAACAAGGATGGGATGCATTATAAGATCTTTGATCCGGGCTAAAAGAGCCCAATGTCTTGTTAGAGACGTTAAAGACTAGCAAAAGCATTCGTAGGGTATCAAAACCCTATTCCTCCCCCATTTCTATCTTTCATTTCATTTCTTGCGAAGTCTAGATACTTGTTTTTGGTTCATATGCATTTCAAGGAACTTTGGTGAGGATTGCATAAGCTTTCATGTCATTATTAAGCATTCTGTATAGTTCGATCGATCTCAAACCTGAGTTCGATCGATCGAACTCCATTATGCATCCAACACTTAGAAAATTTTTCGATCTGTAGAAACCTGCATCCAAATAACCTCTCTGTCCCATCATTCGAACCAACTCCAAGATCGATTAAGAGACCTTTAATCGATCCAACTTACCAGTTCGATCGATCTCATGATTCAACACTTAGAAAAATTTTGAGCCTGTATCCACCTTCATATTTCAACTCTCTATCTGATCGTTCGAAACATTTCCAGATCGATCTGAAAGTTCTTCGATCGATCCAACTTCCCAGTTTGATAGATCTGAAAGTTCTTCGATTGATCCAACTTCCCAGTTCGATCGATCTCATGTTCCAACACTTAGCTAATTTTCGGAGCCAAAAACCTGCATATTTTTGCTCTCTGTCTGATCAATCGAACTCTTGTTTCGATCGATCTCAATCTTCATTTCATTGTTTTGACTTTATTTTGACTTTTCAAATTTTCAAAAATTCAAAAATATTTTCATTTTTATTTTTTTTTATTTCATTTTACTTCATTTTATTTTATTATTTTATTTTATTTTTCAAAAAAAAAAAGTTTTCAAAAATCCCAAAATATCTTAATTAATTTTTAATTATTAAGTGTTTATTCAATTTAATTTGATTAAAAAAAAAAAACTTTGAAGAGAGTTCATCAAAGTTCGATCGATCATAGTTGAGTTCGATCTATCGAACTCTGTCGGGAATGTTTTTAAAAATAGAACCCAGGGTTTGTAAGATCGATTACAAAGATCGATCTAACTCACCCTCATCCTCAAAACCTTAACCTCTCTTCGTCGCTGTCTCTGTCCAACCACTTCACTATCTCTGGCGAAGCTTTCCGGCGAGCATCTAAGCATCAATCTCTCTCTCCCTTCTCGGAGTCATCTCCACTCTTCCACATCTACACTTTTCTCATTGTTTGAGGTAAGATCGGAGAATGTCCCTCATGATTTAAGCTTCAATCTTGTGCATACATGCTTTATATGTTGAATACAAGCTACATACATGACAAAATCCTCTATTGTTAAAGCTTAAAGCATTTATATATTTGTATATATATGTGTATATATGTGTATATATTTTTGAGATTTGTTTAGATTTGTTGAAGTATGGGCCTCGATTTGTGATGGGATTGGATGATTTGTTGTGTTGATGGGCCCACAAACACGTTCGTGTGGGCCCCATGCTTCCAAGGTCACAGATCTATGACCTTTGAGTTTTCAACGTCGCACAGTTCGATCGATCGAACTAGTATCTCCGATCGATCTTGAGAGATCGATCGAACTCATGTCTTCGATCGATCGAAGTAGTGAGATCGACCTCACTTACTTTCAATCGATCCAACTTTTGTGATCGATCTCATTTCTTTTTATGATCGATCAAACTTCACAGATCTCACACACACACTTCATTCATCATATCTTATGTTCATGCTATCATATCTATGCCCAATGCCTGTGATATTCCACATTGGATGCATTTCATACTTACATTTTTTAGCATGTTTCATACTCTACCACTTACATAGATTCATATCATATTTGTTTTGTCTATTTCACTTGACATACATGATTCTATTTTGTACTTTTAAATTTTGTTATTCTGGTACTAACTCCCATTGTAAGTTTTTCTTTTTCTTTTCTTCCAGGCCATGGTAAAGAGGAAAACCGTTGCCAACAGGCAACACTGGCCCTTCCGACATACTAGGTCACGGACAGAGGAACCAGTAGAGCCCTCTTATGCACAGCGAGAGCCATCACAGGCTACCCCGCCTCAGTTACCATCTCATGAGCCTGAGGATGACCATATATCATCCACTTCTGCGGTTCATCCTGCTTTCACTCCATCACCATCTCCACCGTAGACTGGAGCTGAGCATTCACATATACCACCTCAGCCAGCTCATCTGCTGCGTGATAGGCCCACGCCTCGATATACGCACATGACACTCGACCATGAGTCAGAGTTTGACACGGCCTTCTTCTCTCGATCGGTGTTGACCTGATCCGCCTACTAGGATATTATTCAGAGGGGCTTAGTCGCTATTCTTACCCCCGTTACAGAGCCAGTTTACCCACGGCTGGTTCGGTTATTCTACCAGAACCTCCGACCATCGCCGCGTACCACAACCAAGATGGTCACTTCTATCGATGGCCATCCGATCACCATTACAGTGGACACTTTAGCCCACTCTTGCCGCTGTCCACACAGATGTCCCCCAGAGCTTCAGGACACATATCCAATGCTATTCAGGTCTTTATATGCCAACATGGCAGTTTCCCTCACAGGTCACCATGCCAGTGGCGAGACTTTCGCTACTAGGACATTCCTTCCTGACGACCTATGGTTTATTGATTCTGTTCTTTACCGGAATATCTACATAGCGGGGCACAAGATTCAGAGGAGGGGCGATTATCTAACAGCCTTTTACTCTTTCTACACTGGGCACTGGGTGCCCATTCCCGCGCTCATCTGGAGTGTGATGAGGAAACTGTATGACGAGTACATCAACAAAGAGATGCCCGGATGGGCTAAGTCTCTTCCTTTCAGCCACCTCATCACCCAGATTCTCATTGACCAGCACTACCCCATCTATCCTCGGGAGCACCCTGAGAGAGGTTCCTATTACTACCTCAAGAAGGACTAGAACAAGACCTACCGCTCCCTTATTACCAGATTGCAGGACCACACGGTACTGGCTGCAACAAAGTTGGAGCTGGCACTGGCACAGGCCAGGCAAAGGCACCGGCAGAGGTAGCAGTAACACATCTCGCAGTAGACAACGCACCAGTCGATCCAGCTGCAGAGCATTTAGACATAGACTTAGAGCGCCCTGCAGACGATGCAGAGTAGGACTCTCCAGCCAGGTCGCCCATTCATGAGTAGGAGCAGACTCAAGAGCTTTCTACTGATTCATCTATGTCTGAGACTCTAGACATGACCCCCGGCTTTGGAGTACGTCTACAGACGCTTGAGGATGCTGTTGTTTCCATCCGAGCTGACCTCACAGCCCACAGAGTTGAGTTTGCTGCCTTCTGCATGGATGTCGCGACCATGTTCAGAGATTTATCCAGAGACATCCGCGGAGCCAGTCCTGCCCGTCCTACCTCATCTTCCTGAGCTCCCAATTTTTTCTATCATATGATCTCTCTCCTTTTGATACTTTACTATTGTCACTGTATTATTTTTACAGCCGGTATGTCGACTTTGATATTTTTGTTGTACCTGCACTTTGTCCATTTTATATATATCTATTTTTACTATGGATGTCATATGATTGTATTCTCATATCTGTATGTTTGACTCCATCAGGTGCATCACAGTGACTTCAGTGAGAGAGTGCTACCCAATTTCCCGGACCACCCTTATACCTCTCTCATTTCTTTATCTGTTTATCCCATTTACACTTGCATGTCCACTGTGCACTGATTATTCCATTTTGTTATCTAATAAGTTTATCCAAGTGCTAATTTTCACGACCACAGTTCATCCCAAGTTTGGGGGGGCCATGCCACCCACTTTGGATACTTCATTCCCGATCATTCTTGCTTAGTTGCACTGGTATACTCTTTCCTTTGTTCTCTTTGCATATTGAGGACATTGTGCAATTTAAGTTTGAGGGGAATGGTGCTTTACAGTGTTAGTTTT
Organism: Cornus florida; assembly: GCF_030987335.1. Taxonomy (NCBI): domain Eukaryota; kingdom Viridiplantae; phylum Streptophyta; class Magnoliopsida; order Cornales; family Cornaceae; genus Cornus; species Cornus florida. The sequence continues at coordinate 48,504,230 of NW_026775574.1, read as the reverse complement.
AAATTCAAATTTTGAGCATGACTTGTGTATTTGAGGAATATTTCTATGATTGGTCCATATCTAGCTATGATTTTGATCTTTGAGGATTATATTGCTTAAAATTTAAAAATTGCTTGACTTGAGAGTCCAATACTCCTTGTATACCTTATGAATGCCATTTAGGAGTAAATTTTTTGAAAAATTGATATCATACTTGCACTTATGGTCCACATCATCTTGATTTTGTGATTGTTTTGAGATTCACTCTAGTCTTCTACACTAGCACCGGCGCACACTAGTATTCATTTGTGGGGTACATGCTTTGTTGATTATTGAATTGGTTCTATCCCAATTGAGCTAATAGTGCATTGAAAGCTTTCATTCTTGATAAAGGTGGATAACAACCCCTTTTCACTAAGTAGCCGGGATTCTAGCCTTATCAAGCACTGAACTTCTTGCGCCGAAAGGTGGAAGGCCCAAACTCTAGGTTAATAAAAAAAAAAAATTAAAAAAAAAAATTGGTGAGGACTTCTCCCAAAAGGTGAGAAGTGGGAAATGATTAGATGGTTGTTGTCTTGATTTGTAACCTAGTTGATTTGAGCTTGTAAGTTCGTATAGGTATTTGAATGCCTAATGCCCTAAAACCGTCTGGTTTGAGAGTCATTGACCTAACGCTCGACCTCATGAATCGCTAGAAAGCTTAAGAGATCAACGCATTGCACTATACTTCCATCTTTGATCCTCAATAAAAAAAAAATTAATCGAGTGAAAAGAATAAGCGCACCTAGATCAATAAAGCTTTAATAAAAGGTCCACTTTTTGTCTTAATGATCGGTACTAGATTTGTGTGCTAGTTTGAGGGTAAGGATGTGATTAATTCTTTAGTTGGCTTTGATAGCAACATATTTGATGCCGGTCCACTCAAAAAGATTCTAGAGTTGTTTTAATTTGCATGATCATTTTCTTGATGGGTGGAGGACCATATTTACTTGCTTGATGTTGAAATTTTGGGAAATTGCTTGGAAATGTTTGAAACATTGCATACTTGAGGTAGTTTTCTCCCAATGCTTGTTTGCAATATCGGTGCCTCTTTTGAAAAAATGAGCTTAAGGTTTATGGTTACCATTTCTGAAAACCCTTACGAGACTTCACTCGTCCACTAGGGGTAACCTAGGGGTTTAAAAGGCTTGTTGCATGTGGTAAGTGCAATCGTGTTCCCTACGAAAGTGGTGTTATCCATTTATTGCTTTCTTGTTATAGTTGTTTAGTTATTCATTTCATTTCACTAGTTTCTAGTTCATTGCTAGGGACTAGCAATATTTAAGTTTGGGGGTGTGATAAGCGCTGAAAAGTGCGTCATTAAACCGCTTAAGCTTAGGCATTCTATTACCTTTATCTATCTTACTTTACCATTTTAGATTGATTTCGTATTATTTCCTTTTTCAGGCAATTATCCCAAAAATAAGCTAACTCAGCCAAATAAGAGCTTAATTGAATCAATTCTGGGATTAAACAAAGAAAGGAGCAAAGTGGAGAAAGAAGGAAGCAAATGAAGCCAAAGGTGGCAAGTAGCAAAGTTCGATCGATCCAAGTTCAAGGTTCGAACAATGATCAATCTCAACACCTCAAGATAGATCCAAGCCTTGACCCAAAAGCATAAAATTCCAAAAGTTCGATCGATCCAACACCATCCTTCGATCGATCGAACAATTTTGTCCTTATTCAAATGATTGATCCTATCCACAGCTGCACCACCCATTAACCACTTTTGTCCTTTTCCCATAAATATCTCCCACAAATATCTCGGATTTGTCTTTTTCCAAAAAGCTCAGCCAGTTGGATCGATCCAGCCAAAGTTCGATCGATCTCACTTACTTTTGATTGATCCAAGACCAAGGTTCAATCGATCGAACTTCCTCTAGTGCGAAAAAGTTATAATTCCATCTCATTGAAAGTTGTCCTTTATCCAATCATTAGGGAATATTGTGTGCACGACCCCAGCTCATTTTGGGTGTCATTTTGACCTACCTATATAAGGATAATGATTACTTTTTACAAAGGAGGGGGGAGCCAACATTATTTTCATATCATCTCTTGGAGAGCAAGCTTAATGAAGGAGGAGGCTAGAGACACCATAGGAGTTCTTCATCAACAAGGAGCAGATTTTAACCATGGAATTAGCCCTTGAGGGTTGGAGCATCATCACCATGAATGGCTAGACATCCTCTTGGGGCTAGAGTTAGCCCCAAGCATGCTTTCTATATCTTAATCTTGTGTATTATTGAGGGATTAGTGTTGTAATTTATGTTTTGACACTTTGATATATTTAGATCTTGTTTATTCAATGATTTATGTGGTTTAATGCTTCCAATTGGTCATTTCATTCTATCCATATGTTTATGTATGCTAGAATAGATGTTCATGTGCTTATCTTTAGATTTTGTGTTATTGATGCATGTCTACGTGTATTGATTCTATAGATTTGGAGATTGTCAAAACATAGTGCTTAAAGGAATGCTCTTGTGATTCTCTTGATGGTTCATTCTTATACCTTGATGGATTGTGCCTCTCCCATAGTTTATTTTCATGCTAGTAGGGTAGATGTAGTGTAGTTGTAGTGTAGTGTTAAATGGGAGGACAATTTATGCTTGTTGTTTGATGATCCAAGCTTTTAAATGCAAGTAACATATATCTCTATCCTTATGTTGTATTTGGATTGTGAGCTTAATGAAAAGATTAATGACTTGTTTTGATTTATTGTGCCTTTCACATGTTGTTTAGACAATATATGCTTTATTGCTTAGATATATTGTGCCTTTCACATGATGTTTAGACAATACATGCTTAACTAGCCATCCTTACTTGTTGAATCAACCAAACACACACACACCAATATTGCAACACACCATTTGCCTCATTAATCACTTGTCAATGATATGGAAATGCATTGCTTGGTGGTGATCTCTAAACCCCAAGATCTCTCTCTCTCCTACTTACTCTTAATTGCACTCTTTTGCTATTACTTAGTTTAATTTAGTTGCTCCTTAATCAACCAACCAACCAATTATTTGATCACTCGACCTACAAGCCTAATTGTGACTCCACGACAATGCTCGATCCTCATAATCCCCTGGGATGATCCCTTCTCACTCATACTACATAGTATAGGTGTTGAGCGGTTTATAAATTTAAGTATGATGCCCACTTGACACTATTCTCCAAACTCAAAGTGTTGTGCAATATTTTGTGCACACCTAGGGTTAAAATCCATCAGTTCACCGTAAAACATGCGATGGATCCGGCTCATACTTCCTCAACATAGATACATGAAAGACGTCATGAACTCTATCCAAGTCTGGCGGTATTGCCAAATGATAAGCAACTTCACCAACGCTCTCCAAAATCTGAAATGGTCCAATGAACCTAGGAGATGACTTACCCGTCTGTCGAAATATCAGGAGTCCCTTCCGTGGAGAAATCTTGAGAAAGACGTGGTCCCCTACCGTAAAAAATAAGGATCTCCTCCTCTTATCAGCATAACTTTTCTGCCTGCTATGAGCTGTAGCCAACCGCTGTCGAATCAACTTGATCTTCTCTGTAGTCTCCAAGACAATATCAGGACCCAAGGCGACTGTATCACCTACTTTGGTCCAACAAACTAGAGATCTACAAGGTCTGCCATACAATGCCTCAAAAGGTGCCATGCCAATACTGGTCTGGTAACTGTTATTATAGGCAAACTCAACCAAAGGTAAGTAGTCTTCCCAACTACCCCCAAAATCCAAAATGCAAGCCCGTAGCATATCTTCCAATATCTGAATGGTACGCTCCGATTGACCATCAGTCTGAGGATGGAATGCCGTGCTAAAATGAAGCCCCGTGTCAGGAGCCTCCTGAAAACTCTGCCAAAAGTGAGATGTGAACCTGGGATCCCTATCTGAAACAATGGACACTGGAACCCCATGAAGCCTGACAATCTGCCCCACATACAGTCCACTAAGTCTCTCTGCATCATCCGTCACTGCGATAGGCAAAAAGTGAGCCATCTTAGTCAATCTATCAACAATGACCCAAATGGCATCATTCCCTGCCTTGGATCTCAGAAGTCCCATCACGAAATCCGTAGTGATGTGCTCCAACTTCCACTCTGCCACTGGTAGTGGTTGCAACAAACCTGTCGGTCTCTGATGCTCTGCCTTTACTTGTTGACAAGTAAGGCATTTAGCCACGAACTGGGAAACATCCTGTTTCATGCCTTTCCACCAAAATTGTCTTCGCAAATTGTGATACATCTTCGCACCACCAGGATGAACTACGAGTCGAGAATGGTGAAAATCCCGAAGAACATCGTTACGACAAGACAAAGGGACAAACATCCTCCCTCTGTACCTGAGACCACTATCTGAATGTAAGGTCCAACCCTCTACATTCCCGCTGCCTGAAATCTGATCGTGGATGGACTTCATCTCCCCCATCCTCTTACTGTACCTCAATAACTCTGCTAACAAGAGCCGGTTGAGCCATAAGGCTAAACAAAATAGTCGGTGAAACATCCTCACACAACTGCAAACCAAGATCTGCAAGCTCTTCTAGCATCTTCCATCTGTGAATGGAAATGCTAGCAAGAGTACCCCGTGACTTCCTACTCAATGCATCGGCCACCACATTGGCCTTCCCTGGATGATACTGCAACTCAAAGCCATAGTCCTCCATGAACTCAACCCATCTGTAATGTTTCAAATTCTAATCCTTCTGAGAGAAGAGATATTTGAGACTCTTGTGATTAGAGAAAACTTCAAACTTTTCCTCGTACAAATAATGTCTCCACCCTTTCAAGGCAAAGATAACTACTGCCAACTCCAAATCATGTGTTGGATAGTTGAACTCGTGAGTCTTCAACTGTCGAGACTTATAAGCTGCCACCTGTTCAGTCTACATCAGAACACAACCCAAACCTTCCCGTGAAACATCACAATAGATCACATAACCCGACCCACGTTCAGGTATGATCAAAACTTTAACGGATGTCAACCTGACCTTTAACTCCTGATAAGCAAAATCACAAGCCTCATTCCATATGAACTTGACTCCCATGTGAGTAAGTCAAGTCATTGGTGCCACTAGACGAGAGAAATCCCGAACAAATCTCCTGTAATAGCCGGCTAGGCCAAGAAAGCTCCGAATCTTAAACACTCTCTTCGATTGCTCCCAATCCATTACAGACTCAATCTTTGATGGATCCACTGCAACACCGCCCCCTGACATGACATGTCCAAGGAACTTCACCTCCGGTAACCAAAATTTGCATTTCTCAAACTTGGCATACAATTGGTTATCCCTAAGGATCTGCAAAACTGCTCTCAAGTGATACTCATGCTCTTCCCTTGAAGCTGAGTACACGAGAATGTCATTAACGAACACCACCACAAACTTATCAAGATAGTCACTGAATACAAGGTTCATTAAGTCCATGAAAGCTGCTAGAGCATTGGTTAAACCAAATGGCATCACCAGAAACTCATAATGGCCATACCGTGTACGGAAAGCAGTCTTGGATATATCCTCATCCTTAACCCTTAATTGATAGTAGCCCGACCTCAAATCAATCTTTGAAAAGCATGTCGCTCCCTTTAACTGATCAAACAAGTCATCAATCCTAGGCAAAGGATACCTGTTCTTGATCGTAGCTTGATTCAACTTGCGATAATCGATGCAAAGTCTCAAAGACCCATCCTTCTTCTTCGCAAAAAAAATCGGTGCTCCCCATGCTGAAGCACTAGGATGAATAAAGCCCTTAGCTTTTAAATCATCCAACTGACCCTTCAGTTCATCAAGTTCTGCCGGTGACATCAATTACCAATTATAAATCAACCCGTTTTGCAATAGCACAAATCAATTACCTATTGCTCGGGTAAGTCGAACCACTGGGACTGCTAGTTTATGGCAACTTAGGTATCTAGGATCATCTTTTAGAATGATAAGGGGGTTTATAAAGGATTTGTTGGATTGTCACTAAAACTAAAATGTGAGGTTCATAAAATAAAGCTTGCGAGAGTTAAATCGAGATAAAATACGAGTAAAGACAACTAGGGAAGTGAATCTACCTCCATCCCTCTACACATGCTAGATATAGAACTAATCTAGGGGATAAAGAATATATAATGGTCAAGAATTATATAGCGACACATAGTCGCCATATAATTAAGAAGTACATTAAGCCTTAAACAAGCATAATCCACCACAGGTGAATGTGTTTAAACTACTTACACTAGGATGCAACTTAAACACACTTACTTGGATGGAAGATTATCAGGTTCTTGACAAAAATGATGAAGCACATGAAGGTAGAGATTAAGCATACACCATCAAAGGATTTTCCTAAACAATGATCTATCAAAGTCACCTATCAACATGCCATTAAACCATTTCATAACCTTATTTCCATTGTCACCATGAAAACATAAGCAATATGATTAATGTAAGTCATTACCTAGAGCAAGATAATCAACTTAGAAAAATAATTCATATATATATCAACATCCATTACAACCAATGAAGTGCTCTTGGTCATGAAAAGACCATAGAATATACATTGTAATCCCCAAAATAGAACTATACTAGAACATGCTTACAAGGGGGAGGGGCTTCATCACCTCCATAGAGGAAGAATTAGTTACCCACGGATACCCTAGAGGAAGGAAGAAGCTTGCCTCCAACCTCCATTTTCGAGCTCCCTCTTTATAGCCACAAGAACTCTATCCTCTTCTCCTATCTCTCTCCAAAAATCTTGCAAAATGGTATATGTCATGATATCCAAGCTCTACCTCTCCTTTTGTAGACATCCTCTCACCAAACCCCTCAAAAACTGAGCTTCATCTGCCCCCAAAAGAACATTTCCAACCACTTCATAAAAGAGGGGAACCAAAAATTGAGGGAATCAAGGAACATGTGGGCTGTAATGTTCCTTCGAGCGCTTGAAGAAGGGGCTTCGAGCACTCGAAGTAAGCCATGGAGTAGACTGTCAAGATTTCGAGCGCTCGAAGGGGGGCTTCGAGTGCTCGAAAATCCGCCAGCATGCTCTTCTCCTTCTGCTACTCCGAATTCTTCTTCATGCATTCATCCTTGGCTTATTGAGAACTTTTACTCCTTTTTCATTGTAGGAAGTTTCCATAAACCCTCTTTGACGATTTCCTCTTGGAAATCAAAAGACAAAAAGGCTCGGAGTGACTTGATCTTCAAAAAGTCCTTCAAAAGCTTCCATTTTACTTCCTTTTGGAGGATAAACCTGAAAATACACAAAAATATAGAAATTGGAGATAATCTATACAAATAAACCATAAACGGACTTAACTAATACAAGTAAGGGGGCTTGAATATGCAATATTCGGCGCTTATCACACCCCCAAACTTACATTTTGCTAGTCCCATAGCAAAACAAAAATGAAGTATTTACTACAATGACAACCATTGGATTGTTTTCCAAAAATATCAACCATAGCAAAATGAAATACACACATAGCTCAAATACAACTTGAAACAAACATAGGACTGGAGACGGGGTCATTAAGCAAACTACCATGCATATATGAAGCATTGATACAAAAGTTTGATAAACATGGTTTAACATACATGTGTCAGCATCCTAGTCTATATAAATTACTCAATTGTCATCTCTTGAATGGAAATCAACTCTAACTTCAGTGAAAGTAGATTGGATTCTCAACATGCAGCTTTTACTTTCTTTTTCGAAATTCAAGACACAAGTCTTTAAATCATTGAATTCCCTTTTTAATGAAGTCACTAAGGCATGAATTTATTTACAAAACAACTTTTGTTCCTTGCTGACAATTTATTGTAACTCAAAAATGATACATAAAATGGTTGTGTAATGTTGAAGTCCTTTAAGCTTTCTAACCAATCCATTTAGCAAACGTTAGGCCAACAACTCCCAAACCAGATGACTTTAGGGTGTTGAGTGTAGAGACACTCCTAGGGCTTAATGACTTGAATTGGCAAGGCTACGAACTCCAACGGACCATGTTTATTATAATTTTTTTTGAATGACCGTGCAATGTGTCTTTTAAGCTTTCTAACCAACCCATGTAGCAAGCGTTAGGCCAACAACTCCCAAACCAGATGGCTTTAGGGTGTTGAGTGTAGAGACACTCCTGGGGCTTAATAACTCGAGTTGGAAAGGCTACAAACTCAAACTGGTCATTATTTTCTTTTTCATAAATTATTTATTTTTTTATTTTTTTATTTTTTATTATTATTATTTTTTTATATATATATCATGCCAAAGGTATCCATCTATTAGGTTCATTAATTTAGATTAACCAGGTCAAGATCAAGGTTAATCAAATTACATGCCTGACGGTTAAGTTTCCAATGTGCATCTGTGCATTGTGCAGCTTAAAAGAGTATAAGATCCAGCGAGAATTTAATTGAAACATTTATACAGACTAAATTGCATTCACGTGATCATTTCAAATTCAATTTTTTCTTTATTTTCAAAACTTAACAATTGCTTCTATATACAAGGTATTAAACATGAGCATCATCTCCGACAAGTTTCAAATTGCACTATCATTGCTCAAAAATGTGATGCCAAAAATATGCCATTTACAGAAATGCAATATTGCACCCCCAAACTTGAATAGTATATTGCCCTCAACATGGGACAATGACTACCATCTATTAAAAATGAGGGAAAAACAAGAACAAAAATACCCAGAATAGGAGGAAAGCGCATGGAGAAGTGACAAAAAGCTCCCATGAAAATGCCAACACAAAAAGGCCCTCAAACTTGAAGTGTGCAACCTGCAAGGGATCAGAAACAGCTGGGGAAAGAAAATAAGTAACAATGAAGCAATAAAAGAAAATAATTAACAAACAATAGAAGAAAATAAAAGAGGGAATTTTCATTCAAAAGCAGGTCGACATGATTACAAAAAAAAACTGAAGTGCTAGCTTGGTCCAACCGGATCAACGATGACAAAAAAATAAATTCCCAAGTTCTAACAGGAAGACAATAACAAAAATTAAAAAGCAGAAAACATGTGCAACTAAAGACTAATTGCCCGGGTAACCAACTACAGGCCAGGAGGAAAACGAGCAAGGAGGGCATTGAGGAGGGATTTTGTTTCACATCATTCCTCTTGAGCCATGCGACGCTCTTCAGCTGCAACACGGCTGTCCTTGGCAGCAGTACGATGATCTTCTTCGGCACAGTAGTAGTCCTCACGCATGGTCCGATTGTAGTCAGCAAGGGTGGCCTCAAAATGGTCCATTCGGGTATGGATACCGACGATGCTAGCCTACAGGAAAGCATAGTCCTGTGGAGGGTCAACAGGGGGCTCCTCCCCTTCAGCAGCCTCAGCCATGGGATCATCCTCAGAAAAAAAGGGGAGATGGAGAGTGGGGGAATGGAGGGGCAGTGAGCTGAGGTGGCTGAGAATGGCTAAGAACATTGGTCCACCGGGGGAGAGTAAAAGTCTGAATCTTTTTGCCTTTTGGTTCATGAGGAGGAATAATAAAGCCTTTGTGCTTCAAGAGCTTGATGATGAAGAATGGCAATGGCAAAGGCCGATTTTTAACACGCTGATGCCTTGCATTGATACACTCTTCCCAAAACCGCATAAATGTGTCCCAAATGAGCTCTGGGACAGAGAACCATTTGCCTTGGTCCATGGTATACAAGGCTTGCAACATCAGGCCTCGGCGTTCGGTGCTGTGTGCCAAGGGGTAAACATTGTGCTTGAGAACGGAGTTAAGGAACCAAACTCACTCCGGAAGAGTGGATTTGAGTGTAAAGCTCCGGGGTTGATGAGGGTCATCCACGTTGCAAATGGCAGCAACAACCTGCTCCACAGTTAAAGTATTCGGCTCCTCATATAAAGGGAGATTCTCACGATTGACAATATCATCGGGGCACTCTAGAGGACAGCTGGAGACTACCACCATGTCAGCAAGAGTGAAGGAATAAGGGACGCCATCAATGGATGTGGTGAGAGAGATAGGCGGCTCTTCAGGGCAATTGAGATTCTGGTAGAAGAGTCGCACCACACGGGGGTAGGCGACCTTTGCAACGGGTTGGCAAATGTGCTGAAGGCATCGATTGACTAATTCCGTAGCAGCCTATGAAGTGGTGGGAAGAGTGTCAAAGGCACCCGCGAGCGGAAAGAGAAGCTCATAATTGAGCTTTTTGTTGAGCCAAGGGTCTCGGGGTTGCTCACGAGCAACAACGGGGACATCCGCAGAGGGTCTAGGATGATGAGAAGGGCCGGCACCAGACATTTGGAGAGGCGGACGTGGATGGGGAATTTCAGCGATCACCTGGCGTGCACCAAGAGAAAGAGAAGGTGAGAGTGAGAGTTATGGAAGATCAAACCCAAAAATTTTGTTAACAAAACACTCTCAAGATTAAAGTAACATTAACAATCACACCCAACCTCCATAATTTCAATGCCCCTACGCCTAAAAAAGATAAGGTATGCTTCCTCATCCTTTTTGTTTCATTATTTTTGTTCAATTATTGTTAACTTTTTTAGAACAAAAATAATGAAACAAAAAGGATGAGGAAGCATACCTTGAGAGGATGAGGGGGAGAAAGATGGATGGAGTGAGGAAGGAGGATGGAGGTGATGAGTATTTATAGAGGTTTAATGCATGAATGGGGCAGTGGGAAAGATAAGGAAGTTATGGAAGGATGTGATGGAGGGAGTTCGTGGGTTGATGGAGGGAGTGGTTGAAGTAACTGAAGCAAATGGGAGAGGGAAAGTCGGATTTAAATGGAAGGGGGTGAGTTCGAACGCTCGAAAAAGGCTCTTCGATCGCTCAAAGAATAGGCAGTAGGCTTCGAGCGCTTGAAGGTGACTCTTCGAGCACTCGAAAAATGGACAGTAGGCTTTTTGGAACTTTCGAGCGCTCGAAGGAGAGGCTTCGAGCCCTCGAACTTTGGGCAGAGAACTTGGGACTGTGGAATACAGGTTTCGAGTGCTCGAAGGTGATCTTCGAGTGCTCGAAAATTCGGCAGAGAGCTTGGTGGCATCATCAAGAACTTGAACTGAAGTGCAAAGTTTCTCTAAGACCTTTGAGCACGTGAATTGCAGTCGTTGCCACACGAAAATGACAAAGAAGTCAAAGAGTGCCAATGTAGGACTTAAGTGCTCGAAAAGAATTGGGAAACCACAATCAATTGGTGTATTGAAAATAAGAGGTTATGCACACGAGTACCAATCCGAAGGTCCGATGAAATTGCTAGATAGCGCTGAAAACTTCCGGGAATGAAGACAAGGGTTGAGAAGGTCTAAGAAAGCCAGTCTGAATTTCAGGAACATAATTTAAGATAGTTCTAGAAAAATTAAATTTTGGCTTTCCTTAACCATTCCCCAGAAAATTTTAAGGCACGAGCAATAGAAAATTAGGGAAGCATGGGAATAGAAAGAATTTCTTCCCTTTGGTTGCTAAATTTAAAGTTGATAGCTAGACAAAGCGAGATCATACATCAATCCTCATAAATTGGGTCTATCAAGAGGACTTTCTCAACTTTGTGGATTAGGACTATGCCGTCAATGCAAGGCTTAAGCCGTTGGCCATTAACCTTGAATAGGGATCCATCAGTCGGATTCTGAAGTTCGATTGCACCATGAGGAAAAATAGTATTGACGAGGTAAGGACTATCCCATCTTAACCGGAGTTTACCGGGAAAGAGTTTTAAGCGGGAATTAAAAAGCTAAACCTTTTGCCCCGGGGCGAAAGACTTGTTGACAATGTGTTGGTCATGAAAAGCTTTAGTCTTTGCCTTATAGATTTTTGCACTTTCATATGCATCATTTCGGATTTCCTTAAGTTCATTTGGTTGTAATTTACGAGTAGAGTCGGCTTGTTTGAGATCAAAGTTGAGCCTTTTTATGGCCCAACAAGCACGGTGCTCCAGTTTAACGGGGAGATAACACGCCTTGCTAAAGAAAAATCGATATGGTGACATGCCAATGGGTGTCTTATAAGCTGTCTGGTAAGCCCAAAGCGCATCGTTTATCCTTAATAACCAATCTTTGCGGTCCGGTCGAACCGTTTTTTCCAAGATGTGCTTGATCTCCCGATTAGAGACTTTCACTTGACCACTCGTTTGAGGATGGTAAGGTGTGGCAACCTTGTGGATGACGGAGTACTTGGAGAGGACGGATTTAAGATAACGATTTCAGAAATGAGTTCCACCGTCACTAATGATTGCCCGGGCTGTACCAAAATGACTAAAAATGTTGGACTGAATGAAGTTGATCACTACTTTATGATCACTGGTTTTGGTAGCTTCGGCTTCAACCCACTTGGAAACATAGTCCACCGCTACAAGGATGTACTTATAGCCATAAGAAGATGGAAATGGTCCCATGAAGTCAATCCCCCACACATCAAAAATTTCTATAATTAGGATGGCAGTGAGGGGCATCATGTCTCTTCTAGACATGGATCCAAGCTTTTGGCAACACTCACAAGATTTGCAGAAGTTGTAAGCATCCCAAAACAAGGATGGCCAATAGAATCTGCTTCGAAGGACTTTGTCGGCTGTCTTTTTGGCACTGAAATGGCCGCCATAAGCAAGAGTATGATAGAAATTTAGAATGCTGGTGGTCTCAGTTTTGAGAATGTATCGCCGGATGATTTGATCCAGGCAATACTTGAATAGTTCCGGATCTTCCCAAAAGAAATGCTTAACTTGGGAGAAGAAACGGTCTCTTTCTAGTTTGGACCAATTAGATGGAATTTTGCCTATCGCTAGATAATTAACAATATCCGCATACCAAGGGAGAATGGAATGGGAAATCTAAAAAAGTTGTTCATCTGGAAAGGAATCACAGACTGCAGCAAATTCAGAAGATTTTTCAATGAGCAAGCGAGAGAGATGGTCTGCGACAACATTGTCGGTCCCTTTTTTGTCCCGGATTTCAATGTCAAACTCTTGAAGTAAGATTATCCATCGAATCAAGTAGGGTTTGGTCTCTTTTTTAGCTAGCAAATGCCTAAGAGCGGCATGATCCAAAAAGACTACGACCTTGGAGCCAAGAAGATAGGAACGGAATTTATCCAAGGCATACACCAAAGCTAACAATTCTTTTTCCCTGGTAGTGTAATTTAACTGAGCATCAGAGAGAGTCTTGCTAGCATCATGGATGATGTATGGAAGTCTTTCCACACATTGGCCCCAAACCGCGCCTAATGCATAATCAGATGCATCACACATGATCTCAAAAGGAAGAGACCAATTTGGCGGTTTCATGATTGGGGCGGATGAGAGGAGAGTGTGGAGTTTAATGAAAGCTTTCATGCAAGCTTTATCAAAATTGAATGGAACATCCTTGGCAAGAAGATTACACAAGGGCTGAGAGATTTTGCTAAAATCTTTGATGAAACGGCGATAGAATCCGGCATGGCCAAGGAAGGAACGGATTTGACGGACCGAAGTTGGAGGAAGGAGATTAGAGATTAACTCCACTTTAGCTTTGTCAACCTTAATTCCTCTTTTTGAGACGACATGTCCTAAAACAATGCCTTCTTGGACCATAAAATGACTTTTCTCCCAACTTAGAGTGAGATTTGTTTCCTTGCACCTTTAAAGCATAAGAGATAGATTTTGGAGACACGAGTCAAAGGAGGATCCAAAAACGGAGAAGTCATCCATGAATACCTCTAGGAATTTTTCAACCATATCCGAAAATATGGACATCATGCATCTTTGGAACATGGCCGGTGCATTGCATAGCCCAAAAGGCATGTGTCTATAAGCAAAGGTTCCGAAGGGGCATGTGAATATGGTCTTCTCTTGATCTTGCGGATCAATTGCCACTTGGTTATAGCTAGAATAACCATCAAGGAAACAATAAAAGCTTTGGCCGGCTAATCTCTCTAGGATTTGATCAATTAATGGGAGTGGAAAATGATCCTTCCTAGTGATAGAGTTAAGTTTTTGATAGTCAATGCACACACGCCAACCGGTGGTGATGCGTTGTGGCACGAGCTCTCCAGCGAAATTTTCAACGACAGTGAGGCCAGATTTCTTAGGAACAACTTGAGTGGGACTCACCCATTTGCTATTGGAGATAGGGTAGATGATTCCTGCATCCAATAGCTTGATCACTTCTTTCATGACCACTTCCTTCATGTTGGGATTTAACCGGCGCTGCACCTCTTTAGAAGGTTTAGCGTCCTCCTCCATATGGATGCGATGCATGCAAATAGAAGGGTCGATTCCTTTCAAATCAGCCACTGCCCAGCCAATAGCTTCTTTATGCTCTTGTAGCACCGCTAAAAGGCTAGTTTCTTGATCCTTTAAAAGGTTAGAAGCAATGATGACTGGAAGAGTTTGATTAGCACCAAGAAACATATACTTGAGGTGAGCCAGGAGCGGCTTTAGCTCAAGTTGTGGAGGAGACTCCAAGGAAGGGACCGGAGGAGTAGAAGAGAGTTGAGGAAGCAGTTCTTTTAGAATTTTCCATGGAGGAGTATCCATAACAGCATTAATGTCAAGCAAGGAGTTAACTTCTTGGATCGATTGGTCAATATCAAAGTTTGAGAAGTCGAAATGAGACATGCAAGTTTCTAAAGGACCTTGCTTAGAATGAAGGGGAGGGATTCTTCGACCACTTCATCTACCACATCGATAAGGAAACAATCATCCTCATCGGAACGATGTTGAGTTGCATGGAAGATGTGGAGTTTGACTTGCATATTTCCAAAGGCGATATCCATCACCCTAGTTCGGCAATTAATTGAAGCGTTAGCCGTAGCTAAAAATGGCCTACCGAGGATCACGGGAATATGCTTCTTTGGGTCATGGACCAGTTCCATGTCAAGAACCACAAAGTCTACCGGAAAGTAGAATTTGTCCATTTTGATAATGACATCCTCAAGAATGCGTCGTGGGTGCTTGACCAATCTATCGGCAAGCTGCAAGACCACGGAGGTTGGCTTTAGATCTCCCAACCCAAGCTGTAAGTAAACTGAATATGGAATCAAATTTACACTAGCTCCTAGGTCAAGGAGGCCCCTTTCTATCTTGTTGTAGCCAATGACACACGAGATACTTGGGGCACCCGGATCCTTATACTTTGGAGGAGCACTGTGTTGAATGATTGCACTCACATTTTCAGTTAATCTCACTTTCTTTGGCAAATGATTTTTGGAAGTGTGCTTTTGAGTGCACAAATCCTTGAGAAATTTTGCATAGGGAGGGATTTGCTTTATAGCATCCAAGAGAGGCAAGTTGATTTTTACTTGCTCGAAAACTTCCCACATGTCTTGAATTTTACAATTCTTGTTCCCAAAATGCGTAGACTCTTGGAGTCGTTGAGGGAACGGAGCCTTAGGCTCGTAACAAGTTTCCACATTTGGGGTGACAAGCTTAGGATTTTTATGAGTAGGATTTGGATTTTTCGAAGGAGGATTTTTCTCATCTTTGTTTCCATCAACCTTGTTATCAACAACACGACCACTCCTAAGGGCGGTGATTGCTTGGACTTGTTCATGAATTGGCCCACTTGGGGGAAGGGATTCATCAATCACATGTATCCCTCTAGGATTTTCAAATGGTTGAGCGGGAAGCTTACCCTTGTATTTTTGCAATAACTGGTTCATGGAGTTAGCTATTTGACCCACTTGATTCTCAAGTTTAGCTATGGACTGAGTATAAGAATGAACCATTTGGAGAGTGGGCTACAAAGATGACAAGAGTTGCTTGTTGGAATCCATCATTTGCTTATTTAAAGATTCCATCATCTGCTTGTTTGCAACCAAGATTTCATCGGTTGGAAACATAGTAGGTTGATTAGAGATATTTGGATTATACGAAGGGTGATAACTTGAAAAGGCTGGAAATGGCCTATTTTGAAATTGAGAAGGGGGCTGATTTTGATGCCCCGAATTTTGGAATTGTGAATTTTGTATGGTTTGTTGCCTCCACGAGAAATTCGGATGATCTCTCCATCCCGAATTGTAAGTATTGGAATATGGATTATTCCCGGGCCTTGAGAACATGGCATTTGCTTGCTCTTGATTTGGATTAGAAAATTGCTCCGGTGTGGGGCAATCTTCCGAGAGATGGAAAGGACTAGTGCATGATGTGCAAACCGCACTTACTGAATTTTGAGACAAAGAGGGGGAGAGATGTGGTGCCATCAATTAATAGAATTTATGAGCTATGGCCTCCACCTGGGAAGATTCCTCCCTCAGTGTTTTTGATTGACAAGGGTTGGTGTTCTTTGTATTGGTTGAGGTTGGACCACTACGAGAGTTATGCTGCAATGAGTTTTCACTCAAATTTTCAAGTAAGGTCCATGCCTCATCCACACTTCTAGACATGAACATCCCTCCACAAGATGAGTCAACCATAAACCTATGTGGGTTGGTTAACCCAACATAGAAAGCTTGCACCAGTTGCCATTTTGGAAAGAGGTGGTGTGGACATTTCCTTAAGAGGTCTTGAAATCGCTCCCAAGTCTCATGGAGTTGTTCCCCCTCGCTTTGTGAAAAACTAAGAATGGAACACCTCATTAAATTGGTTTTACTCACTGGATAATATTTCTTTAAGAATTCTTGCTGCAGTTGAGCCCATGTGGTGATGGAATTGGCGGCAAGGGAGTTCAACCAATATTTTGCTCGTTCCTTTAATGAGAATGGGAAGAGATGCAATTGGAGAACATTATTAGGAAAACCCCTCAACTTGATGGTAGAGCATATTTCACGGAATTCATCAAGGTGCTTATAAGGGTCCTCATTTTCAAAGCCATGAAAAGATGGAAGCATTTGGATGGTGCTAGATTTGATTTCATATTGAGCGGCCTCAATATTTGGCATCACTATGCAAGAGGGAGAAGCATAAGTGGTAGGGATGAAGTGGTCCCGAAGAGTCATGGGAACCACATTTGGAATTTCGGCCCTATCATTTAATTCCCTCATTTCTGATATCTCCAATATTATCAGCCATTGCGTTAAATTCAGTTTTAAGTTCTCTTATGCTAGTAGATTCCCTAAGGTTTCTTCTAAGAGTTCTTTCTAGTGAATTTATGTCAATTGGCGATTCTAGAGTTGGTAGGGAGAGTGATCTACATCCAAACATCAACAACACACAACACACTTATCACAACAATCTATCATCATCAACTCCACATACGATGTTCCCTTTCTCCGTAATTGTCAGGACAAAAATTAAATGGCCACGACAAGGACCGATGCTTGCAGTTGAAAATATACAATAAAATAGCCTCGATAAGGGCTTCACAACTTAACTAATACTAGATTTAACACATGCGAGATATTCACAATTTTGAAACAAGAAGGTCAAGAGACTTACCTGGAGTCCTCTAGACTTACGAATTTGCTAGGGTTCCCCCGGCGAGCATCAAGTCCCTAGATCCTCACAAACAACTTATACACAAAGATGGTCATAACCACACAAGAAATATTCACAAATCACAATATTAACAATCAGCCCAAAGTTAACCCTAGAACTTCGGTTGCTAAACCGTTTGCATTCCCCGGCAACGGCGCCAAAAATTGACCGACGGATCGATTACCAATTATAAATCAACCCATTTTGTAATATCACAAATCACTGTAAAATAGGGCTATTGGTCGGGTAAGTCAAACCACTGGGACTGGTAATTTATGGTAACTTAGGTATCTAGGATTATCTTTTAGAATGATAAGGGGGTTTATAAAGGATTTGTTGGATTGTCACTAAAACTAAAATGTGAGGTTCATAAAATAAAGCTTGCAAGAGTTAAAGCGAGATAAAATACGAGTAAAGACAACTAGGGAAGTGAATCTGCCTCCATCCCTCTACACATGCTAGATATAGAACTAATCTAGGGGATAAACAATATATAATGGTCAAGAATTATATAGTGACACATAGTTGCCATATAATTAACAAGAAGTACATTAAGCCTTAAAGAAGCATAATCCACCAAAGGTGAATGTGTTTAAACTACTTACACTAGGATACAACTTAAACACACTTACTTGGATGGAAGATTATTAAGTTCTTGACAAAATGATGAAGCACATGAAGGTAGAGATTAAGCATACACTATCAAAGGATTTTCCTAAGCAATGATCTATCAAAGTCACTTATCAACATGCCATTAAACCATTTCATAACCTTATTTCCATTATCACCATGAAAACATAAGCAATATGATTAATGTAAGACATTACCTAGAGCAAAATAATCAACTTAGAAAAATCATTCATATATATATCAACATCCATTACAACCAATGAATGCTCTTGGCCATGAAAAGACCATAGAATATACATTATAATCCCCAAAATAGAACTATACTAGAACATGCTTACAAGGGGGAGGGGCTTCATCACCTCCCTAGAGGAAAAATTAGTTACCTATGGATGCCCTAAAGGAAGGAACAAGCTTGCCTCCAACCTCCATTTTCTCTTTGTAGCCACAAGAACTCTATCCTCTTCTCCTCTCTCTCTCCAAAAATCTTGCAAAATGATATATGTCATGATATCCAAGCTCTACCTCTCCTTTTGTAGACATCCTCTCACCAAACCACTCAAAAACCGAGCTTCATCTCCCCCCAAAAGAACATTTCCAACCACTCCATAAAAGAGGGGAACCAAAAATTAAAGGAATCAAGGAACAAGTCGGCTGCAATGTTCCTTCGAGTGCTCGAAGAAGGGGCTTCGAGCGCTCGAAGTAAGCCGTGGAGTAGATTATCAAGATTTCGAGCGCTTAAAGGGGGGCTTCGAGCGCTCGAAAATGCACCAGCATGCTCTTCTCCTTCTGCTGCTCTGAATTCTTCTTCATGCATTCATCCTTGGCTTATTGAGAATCTTTTACTCCCTTTTCATGGTAGGAAGTTTTCATAAACCCTCTTTGACGATTTCCTCTTGGAAATCAAAAGACAAAAAGGCTCGGAGTGACTTGATCTTCAAAAAGGCATTCAAAAGCTTCCATTTTACTTCCTTTTGGAGGAAAAACCTGAAAATACACAAAAATACAGAAATTGGAGATAATCTATACAGATAAACCATAAACGGACTTAACTAATGCAAGTAAAGGCGCTTGAATATGCAATATTTAGCGCTTATCAGGTACTTGCTTTGTTGATTATTGAATTGGTTATATCCCAATTAAGCTAGTAGTGCATTAAAAGTTTTCATTCTTGATAAAGGTGGATAACAATCCCTTTTCACTAAGTAGCCGGGATTCTAGCCTCATCAAGCACTGAACTTCTCGCGCCGAAAGGTGGAGGGCCCAAACTCTAGGTTAATAATTGTATTCAAAAAAAAAAAAAAAAAGAAAAAAAAAGGTGAGGACTTCTCCCAAAAGGTGAGAAGTGGGAAATGATTAGATGGTTGTTGTCTTGATTTGTAGCCTAGTTGATTTGAGCTTGTAAATCCGTAGGGGTATTTGAATGCCTAATGCCCTAAAGCCGTTTAGTTTGGGAGTCATTGACCTAACGCTCGACCTCATGAATCGTTAGAAAGCTTAAGAGATCAACACATTGCATTATACTTCCATCTTTGATCCTCAATAATAAAAAAAATAAAAAAAAATAAAAAAATTGAGTGAAAAGAATAAGCGCACCTAGATCAATAAAGCTTTAATAAAAGGTCCACTTTTTGTCTTGATGATCGGTACTAGATTTGTGTGCTAGTTTGAGGGTAAGGATGTGATTAATTCTTTAGTTGGCTTAGATAGCAACACATTTCATGCCGGTCCACTCAAAAAGATTCTAGAGTTGTTTTGATTTACATGATCATTTTCTTGATGTGTGAAGGACCATATTTGCTTGCTTGATGTTGAAATTTTGGGAGATTGCTTGGAAATGTTTGAAACATTGCATACTTGAGGTAGTTTTCTCCCAATGCTTGTTTGCAATATCAGTGCCTCTTTTGAAAGAATGAGCTTAATGTTTATGGGTACCATTTCTGGAAACCCTCACGAGACTTCACTCGTCCACTAGGGGTAACCTAGGGGTTTAAAAGGCTTGTTGCATGTGGTAAGTGCAATCGTGTTCCCTACGAAAGTGGTGTTATCCATTTATTGCTTTCTAGTTATAGTTGTTTAGTTGTTCATTTCATTTCATTACTTTCTAGTTCATTGCTGGGACTAGTAATATTTAAGTTTGGGGGTGTGATAAGCGCTGAAAAGTGCGTAATTAAACCCCTTAAGCTTAGGCATTCTATTACCTCTATCTATCTAAGTTTATCATTTTAGATTGATTTCGTATTATTTCCTTTTTCAGGCACTTATCCAAAAAATAAGCCAACTCAGCCAAATAAGAGCTTAATTGAAGCAATTCTGGGATTAAATAAAGAAAGGAGCAAAGTGGAGAAAGAAGGAAGCAAATGAAGCCAAAGGTGGCAAGCAGCAAAGTTCGATCGATCCAAGTTCAAGGTTCGATCGATCGAATAATGATCGATCTCAGCACTTCAAGATAGATCCAAGCCTTGACCCAAAAGCATAAAGTTCCAAAAGTTCGATCGATCCAACACCATCCTTCGATCGATCCAAGTTCAAGGTTTCATCGATCGAACAATGATCGATCTCAGCACTTCAAGTTAGATCCAATCCTTGACCCAAAAGCATAAAGTTCTAAAACTTCGATAGATCCAACACCATCCTTCGATCGATCGAACACTTTTGTCCTTATTCAAATGATTGATCCTACCCACAGCTGTACCACCCCCTAACCAATTTTGTCCTTTTCCCATAAATATCTCCCATAATGCTCAGCCAAAAAGCTTAGCCAGTTGGATCGATCCAGCCTAAGTTCGATCGATCTCACTTACTTCCGATCGATCCAAGACCAAGGTTCGATCGATCGAACTTCCTCTAGTGTAAAAAAGTTAAAATTCCATCTCATTGAAAGTTATCCTTTATCCAATCATGAGGGAATATTATGTGCACAACCCCAGCTCATTTTGGGTGTCATTTTGACCTACATATATAAGGATAAGGATTGCTTTTTACAAAGGAGGGGGGAGCCAACATTATTTTCATATCATCTCTTGGAGAGCAAGTTTAGAGGAAGAGGAGGCTAGAGACACCATAGGAGTTCTTCATCAACAAGGAGCAGTTTTCAACCATGGAATTAGCCCTTGAGGGTTGGAGCATCATCACCATGAGTGGCTAGACATCCTCTTGGGTCTAGAGTTAGCCCCAAGCATGCTTTCTATATCTTAATCTTGTGTATTATTGAGGGATTAGTGTTATAATTGATGTTTTGACACTTTGATATATATTGATCATGTTTATTCAATGATTTATGTGGTTTAATGCTTCCAATTGGTCATTTCATTCTATCTATATGTTTATGTATGCTAGAATAGATGTTCATGTGCTTGTCTTTAGATTTTGTGTTATTGATGCATGTCTATGTGTATTGATGCTATAGATTTGGAGGTTGTCAAAACATAGTGTTTAAAGGAATGCTCTTGTGATTCTCTTGATGGTTCATTCTTATACCTTGATGGATTATGCCTCTCCCATAGTTTATTTTCATGCTAATAGTGTAGATGTAGTGTAGTTGTAGTGTAGTGTTAAATGGGACGACAATCTATGCTTGTTGTTTGATGATCCAAGCTTCTGAATACAAGTAACATATATCTCTATCCTTGTGTTGTATTTGGATTGTGAGCTTAATGAAAGGATTAATAACTTGTTTTGATTTATTGTGCCTTTCACATGTTATTTAGATAATATATGCTTTATTGCTTAGATATATTGTGCCTTTCACATGATGTTTAGACAATACATGCTTAACTAGCCATCCTTGCTTGTTGAATCAACCAAACACACACACACCAATATTGTAACACACCATTTGCCCTCATTAATCACTTGTCAATGATATAGAAATGCATTGCTTGGTGGTGATCTCTAAACCCCAAGATCTCTCTCTCTCTCTTACTTACTCTTAATTACACTCTTTTATTATTACTTAGTTTAATTTAGTTGCTCTTTAATCAACCAACCAACCAATTATTTGATCACTCGACCTACTAGCCCTAATTGTGACTCCACGACAATGCTCGATCCTCATAATCCCGTGGGACGATCCCTTCTCACTCATACTACATAGTATAGGTGTTAAGCGGTTTATAAATTTAAGTATGATGCCCACTTGAAACTATTCTCCAAACTCAAAGTATTGTGCATTATTTTGTGCACACCTTGGGTCAAAAGCCATCAGTCCACCGTAAAACAAGCGATGAATCCGGCTCATACTTCCTCAACATAGATACATGAAAGACGTCGGGAACTCTATCCAAGTCTGGCGGCAATGCCAAATGATAAGCAACTTCACCAACGCGCTCCAAAATCTGAAATGGTCCAATGAACCTAGGAGACAACTTACCTGTCTGTCAAAATCTCAGGAGTCCCTTCCGTGGAGAAATCTTGAGAAAGACGTGGTCCCCTACCGCAAAAGACAAGAATCTCCTCCTCTTATCAGAATAACTTTTCTGCCTGCTCTGAGCTGTAGCCAACCGTTGTCGAATCAACTTGATCTTCTTTATAGTCTCAAAGACAATATCAGGACCCAAGGCGACTGTATCACCTACTTCGGTCCAACAAAATGGAGATCTACAAGGTCTGCCATACAATGCCTCAAAAGGTGCCATGCCAATACTGGTTTGGTAACTGTTATTGTAGGCAAACCCAACTAAAGGTAAGTAGTCTTCCCAACTACCCCCAAAATCCAAAATACAAGCCCGTAGCATATCCTCCAATATCTGAATGGTACGCTCCGACTGACCATCTATCTGAGGATGGAATGCCGTGCTAAAGTGAAGCCCCGTGTCAAATGCCTCCTGAAAACTCTACCAAAAGTGAGATGTGAACCTAGGATCCCTATCGGAAACAATGGACACTGGAACCCCATAAAGCCTAACAATCTGCCCCATATACAGTCCACTAAGTCTCTCTGCATCGTCCGTTACTGCAATAGGTAAAAAGTGAGCCATTTTAGTCAATCTATCAACAATGACCCAAACGGCATCATTCCCTGCCTTGGATCTAGGAAGTCCCGTCACGAAATCTATAGTGATGTGCTCCTACTTCCACTCTGCCACTGGTAGTGGTTGCAACAAACCTGCCAGTCTCTGATGCTCTGCCTTCACTTGTTGACAAGTAAGGCTTTTAGCCATGAACTGGGAAATTTCCCGTTTCATGCCTTTCCACTAAAATTGTCTTCGCAAATTATGATACATCTTCGTACCACCAGGATGAACTGCGAGTCGAGAATGGTGAAAATCCCAAATAACATCATCACGATAAGATAAAGGGACAAACATTCTCCCTCTGTACCTGAGACCACTGTCTGAATGCAAGGTCCAACCCTCTACATTCCCGCCGCCAGAAATCTAATCGTGGATGGACTTCATCTCCCCATCCTCCTGCTGTGCCTCAATAACTCTGCTAACAAGAGCTGGTTGAGCCACAAGGCTAAACAAAATAGCCGGTGAAAGCAAACCAAGATTTGCAAGCTCTTCTAGCACCTTCCATCTGTGAATGGAAATGCTAGCAAGAGTACCCCTTAACTTCCTACTCAATGCATCGGCCACCATATTGGCCTTCCCCAGATGATACTGTAACTCAAAGTCATAGTCCTCCATGAACTCAACCCATCTGCACTATCTCAACTTCAAATCCTTCCGAGAGAAGAGATATTTGAGACTCTTGTGATTAGAGAAAACTTCGAACTTCTCCCCGTACAAATAATGTCTCCACCCTTTCAAGGCAAAGATAACTGCTGCCAACTCCAAATCATGGGTCGGATAGTTCAACTCGTGAGTCTTCAACTGTCGAGACCCATAAGCTACCACCCGTTCAGTCTGCATTAGAACACAACCCAAACCTTCTCGTAAAGCATCACAATAGATCACATAACCCAAACCACGTTCAGGTATGATCAAAACCGGAGCTGATGTCAACCTGACCTTCAACTCCTGAAAAGCAAAATCACAAGCCTCATTCCATATGAACTTGACTCCCTTGTGAGTAAGTCGAGTCATTGGTGCCTCTAGACAAGAGAAATCCAGAACAAATCTCCTGTAATAGCTGGCTAGGCCAAGAAAGATCCGAATCTCAAACATTATCTTCGGCTGCTCCCAATCCATTACAGACTCAAATCTTTGACAGATCCACTACAACACCGCCTCCTGACACTACGTGTCTAAGGAACTTCACCTCCGGTAGCCAAAATTCGCATTTCTCGAACTTGGCATACAATTGGTTATCCCTAAGGATCTTTAAAACTGCTCTCAAGTGATACTCATGCTCTTCCCATGAAGTTGAGTACACGAGAATGTCATTAAAGAACACCACCACAAACTTATCAAGATAGTCACTGAATACACAGTTCATCAAGTCCATAAAAGCTGCTGGAGCATTGGTCAAACCAAATGGCATCACCAGAAACTCATAATGGCCATACAGTGTACGAAAAGCAGTCTTGGATATATCCTCATCCTTAACCCTTAATTGATAGTAGCCTGACCTCAAAGCAATCTTCAAAAAGCATGTTGCTCCCTTCAATTGATCAAATAAGTCATCAATCCTAAGCAAAGGATACCTGTTCTTGATCGTAGCTTGATTCAACTTACGATAATCGATGCAAAGTCTCAAAGACCCATCCTTCTTCTTCGCAAAAAGAATCGGTGCTCCCCATGGTGAAGCACTAGGACGAATAAAGTCCTTAGCTTTCAAATCATCCAACTGACCCTTCAGTTCATTAAGTTCTGCCGGTGCCATACGGTACGGTGCCATAGAGATGGGTGATGTGCCGGGAATGACATTAATGGCAAAAACAACCTCCCTTAAACGAGGTAACTTTGTCAGTTCCTCTGGAAAGACATCAACAAACTCCTCAACAACTGCCGGTAGAACACGGCCTAAACTGCTATACTCGTCAACTAGCAAACTAGCCAAGTAGGATCTGTGGTGACTCCAATCACCAATGCTGAAAACCATTGCTGGGTGGGAATCGCTCCGATCTCCCACAAAATGGAAATAATTTCCCTTGGGAGTGTAAATAGACACCCTCCCGCAGAAGCAATCGATCATAGCCTGGAAGAATGACAATCAATCCATCCCAAGAATGACGTTAAAACCTGTCATGTCGAGAACAACAAAATCGAACTCCAAAGTCCGTCCGGCTATCTCAATAGCACAACCTCGACAAACACGATCCAAAGACACTGGACCCCCTACTGGTGTGTCAACACAGAGAAAACTGTCCCGATGTGTGACCTCGAGACTCAATGAATGTGCAAATGATGCAAAAATGAAAGAATGTGATGCACCCGTGTCAATAAGAACTCGTACCCAAGAACTGAAATCTATAAAGATACCTCGAACTGAAGAGGTGCTTGCGGAAGCATCTGCCTATGGAAGAGCATAGGCTTGTCCCTGAGTCCCTGAGCCTTGTTGTGAACTGCCTTAATAACCTGATTGAAGTATAGAAGCAGTAGGTGTAAAACCCCTGGCTGGATAAGTGCCAACTGGCCCCACTGACTGTGGTGCCTGAGGGACTTTAAAACCAGACTAAACCACTGCAGACTGTGCCGGTACCGTCTGTGAATCTATGCCACTATGTAACTTATTGAACAACTTTGGACAATCCTTCCTGAGATGACCTGGCCACTTGCAATAGAAGCAAGCTCCCTGCCCTATCTTTGTAGAAACTAAAGTCTGACTGGCCTGTGCCCGAAGCTGTGGGCAACGAGGCTTAATATACCCCGACTACTGACAATGGTAACAAACCACTCCCTGGGTTGATCCCGAAGATACAGGAACTATGGGTGCAGAATGATTCTGCTGCGATGCCCCCTATGAGTGAGTATTGTTCCCTGCCCTAGCCTTCTCGACTGACTCCCGGAAGATGATGGATTATCTCCGCGAGGCTGCTTATGTGAACCCCTGATCCGTAACTGATCCCGTTCCTCTACCTCAGCTAGCATAGCCCTCTGGACCACTTCTCTGTAAGTCCTCAAATTAAGAATTGAGACTCGGAGCCTGATGTCAAGATGTAGCCCATCCTGAAACTTTATTGCCCTGGCCTCATCTGTCGCTACCATATCCTCGGCATAACGAGGGAAAGAAGTAAATCATGTCTTATATTCAATGACACTCATAGTGCCCTAATAAAGACCTGCAAATTGTGTCCTCATCTCCCGCTTCATAACCGTAGGAAAGAAGCGCTCGAAGAACAAATCTCTGAACTCATTCCAAGTCATCAACTCAATATTGTGGATATTGGTCATAGACCTCCACCAGATATCTGCATCTCCCATGAACAAAGAAGCAGTTAAAGAAATCCTCAACCTGTCCGTGGGTACCGCCATACTATCTAACTTGCGAACCATAAGGTCCAACCAAGCTTCTAAGACTAGCATATCTGAACTCCCTGGAAATGGGTCAATCTTAACCCTCTGTAGTCGCATGAAGTACTCCAGTGCCTCATTGACTATCGGTGCTGGTGCCGGTGTCGGTGTTGGAATCTGTACTCCTGCCACCTACCTGCGTATCAACTCCTGTAGGGATTCAGCGATCCCTTAATTGATTCCCTGAGCAACCCGCTCCTCGTAAGTTGGTGCCCGCGGCAGATCAACATCAGCGCCACGAACTAGAATCCTGGGCCTCCCCGGACCCCTCGTGAACTCGGTGTCAGCCACCTGCTCCTCAATGCCCTGATGTGAAGACTCTCCACGCGTGATGCTAAATGTACATAAGGAAAGAGGTCAACAATAACACAAGTTATTATGACTGAGTGCAACTTACCCTATGAATGCACAAAACACAAAGCAAAACAAGGTATGCAACATAGAGTCATGCTAAAGCAATCAAGGAAAGCTATGTAAACAGTTAAGCACTTAAGCAATGAAGCATACATGTCAAACAAAGATACTTTTAAACATATAAGCATATAAGCCTAAAGACATGTCATACTACTAAGCGTGTTATAACGAAACACATAAACATGTTATAATGTCAAAACGTGTAATCAAAAGCATGTGAACATATCAAAGTAAATCAACAAAAGCATGATATGCACCCAAAACCTGTCGTCCTAAGGTGTTCAAACGTAGGAGCTCTGATACCACTTGTGACGGCCCAAGTTTAATAAACACGGTGCATCAGTGATGAACTGAAAGATGACCTGATAACGGATACGAATTATGGAAGCAAAAGATGAAACAACATCCCTAAGGACACAATATGTCTCTAGGACACCAAAGAGACCCTCAATGAGATCATGGAACCCAAAGAAAACAAATGCGGAAACAAGATTTCAAAAATGGACAAAAAGGAACCCAAGGGTAAAATGGTCATTTCCATCATAAAAGTGACTACTACCAAGCATACCGTTGGAAAGACAATGAAAAATTAATGAATTTAGACTCAAGAATCACTTGATTTGGAGTCCAGACGGCAAAAAAATCAAGTTTTGAAGTCGAAGAAAGAAAAACTCTATCCCAGTTCGAGCCAAAAACTGACACCCCTCCACTAAAATTTGAATATCTTGAGCTACAAAAGGAATATGAAACTCTAATTGGTATCATTGGAAATCTTATTTTGATATGGTCAGTTTAGACTCAAGAATGGACCAATTCGGAGTTAAAACGATGAAGATATGACAATTTGAAGTCGGAGGTGCAGTGCTAAACCAAGACACACACACACACATCTATGAACAGTACTTTGAGCTCTCGTGCAAGGGCTTCGAGTGCTCGTACGGCACACACCCAAGGGCCAAAACTCTCTGCCCCATCTTCAAGTGCTCGTGCGACATCTTCGAGCGCTCGTTCTGCTGAAGGCTTAGCAGAAAACTGAGTTTAAAATGTGATTTTAAGGACTTTCTGGGCCTTTTTTGAAAAAATTTTGTGAAGTAACCCCCTTAAAATCATATTTCCTAGTCAAACATGTCAAGACCAACATTTATTTTTCAAGTAAAATACCAAAAATGCCCTTGAGGTCTGATTTAGCAAAATATGTAAATGAATGCTACTCTAAGTGTTCATTTCATCAAGAATGGTGTTGTGTGCCAAAGTGAACAAGCACCCATATGTAAAACGAATAAATACACGTGTTCCAATAGCCCATGGCCACATAGCATGTCATATACAAAATACGACCTATCAAACCTCGAATTCTCATAATTTCATAAGACAAACTATAGGATTAAACTAGCATACATGTGATATAAATGTACATGGCACTTAGCCTCATGTTATGCATACAAAATAGACATCTTCAAGTGTTCTTAGATATACATTACACATCAAGGAAGCCATCTTAGCTTCTACAATACCATACATCTATGGTATACAAAATTTAACATCTAAAAGGAAGGCATGCTAAACAAGTGCATATCAATATACAAAAATGCTTCAAATAACTCAAAAGCTTCTAAGGATGATGAGCATCCAAGAACATGGTCTCTTTACCTAAAAAACAACCCAAACAACTAGGGTGAGTAATCAAGTTACTCGTAGGAGAAACATATGCATATACCCTAAAGTTTCAATATCATTGCAAGATCAATATAGACGAATACAAGGGAGCATTCCACTTAAAGTCTATGTTCAAGGTGTTCTAAGGGATCATCTTAAGCTAACTTAAATGTTTCTTAGCAACACAATATCAAAATGGATGTACTTAACAACATCAAATCGCATATAACAAAATTTACAAGTTACGAATAACATTGATTGTCAACTTGGAAATGAATGCGAAATCAAAAAGTGGAATCCTTGGACACCTAAGCTCGAAATTCTGCTGAGACCTCAACGGTTATTCCGGGCATTAACCTGCAGGGAAGACCACCCTAAGTGCACACTATCTCAATTAGGAAGAACTCGTACCTCCGTACTAGAGCCAAACTCTAGCCATGTTACTAGTAACCATGTCCCATGAGAATCCAAAATATATATCAAGTTCAAAAACTTATATATATATAAATAATAAGGCATATCAAACTTATAAGCAGAAAAACTTCGAAACCACACAACCATGTCTTAGGGTTCCAAGTCTAGAATGGCATGATAGATGACAAGTTCTTAACATGATATAATGCATAAAACAATATCATTAACTTATCAATTTAAGCATGCCTCAACAATAAGCCATATATACTAAATGTTTGCATTTTAGCAAATAGCTTCTAAAATAATCATATCTTTTCCGTCCGGACTCTGAATCAGGTGATTCTTGAGTCTATTTTCATTAAATTTTCATTGTATTTCCAATGGTGTGCACAGTGGCACCCATTTTAGTTTTAAAAGACCATTTTGCCCCTATGTTCATTCTTGTCCGTTTTTGAGACGTCCTTTCCACATTCGTTTTCTTTGGGTTTTGTGACCTCATTGAGGGTCACATTGGTGTCTTATTGACATATAGTATCTCTAGAGACCATTGTTTTACCTTTTGATTCCGCATTCTGGGTTCGTTATCGGATCTACATTTGGTTTATCATAGGACGCACTGGCAAAAAAAACTAGGGCCATCACATATTCTCTACAATACGTCTTGATATGCCAGTAGTTATCCAATTGTGACTATGAAATTGAAAATGATTGGAGTGAAATTGTAATTTATTAATATGTGAAAATGGTGGATGAGCATAAGATATGAATGACACATGTACTCAGATTTAATTTTTGTAAATATTTTTTCTAAATGTCTACTTATAAATCAACTAAATTATGAAATCACTTAAAATTTATTAGATGGAATTCAACAATGAAAATGCTAAGGAATACTTTAACTCAATTGAATTAGAAGGGGAATGAGATTATGTAGTTGATATGACAATAGTTACTGAGACCGGTGCTACAGTTTGGTGTGATGCTCATCAAGAGATATTCATTCTCTTGATGGAGGAAGAGATTAGGAATGGAAATTATACAAGCAACACTATTAATTCAATTGGGTGGAGACATATTTGGATGGAATGTTGATATAAACTGGAAAGAAATAGATAAAGGATCAATGTAGACAAAAATTCAACAATATGAGGTCAAACTACAAAGATTTCAAAAAACTCTTAACTAAGACTGGTGTCGGGTACAACTGTGAGACATACATGGCTGTAATAGAAGAAGAAAGGTGGGAAAGGTTATGCCAGGTAAGTATTAACAACTATTTAATATTATTTACCATAGAGTTAATTTTCACCATCTAGTGACTATTTAAAGGGAATTATAATGTTTAATGTTCAGATAATAATTTGTAGGTCATTAAGAATGGAAAAATATATATTCAAAGGAAGGGTATTGAACATTTTGACAGGATGACCACAAGTTATGTCTACCCTTCTACTAGACCACCCCCAATGATCAAAGTACCAACACATGTTGGGCCCAATTTTAACCTGAGTAACCTGTTAAAATTAGTCCTACTCCTCAACCTTTAAGTAAAAAACCTAAGAAAGATACTTTTTCCTCCAAATGTTTCAGTGTATTCATTGAGAATGCTACCATGAAAGCTGAGCGAATTGAGAAAGCCAATCATCATCATCTTCTAATTGTGTACCATCTACTGCTAAAGTAGATGTTGAGGTCCAATCTCCCATATAAACTTTTAGAATGCTAGATAAGGCTGAGGTGTGCACTATAAAACTTAATGCATTAGAAGAGATTAATGACAACCACTATAGTAAGGTCATGGCGATGCTTCATGATGATAACTTGTGTAGGGAGTTAATTTTTCGTATTCTTGATGATAGGAAGGCTAGGCGGGTGATGAATCAATGAGTGTGAAATTCATTGCTATTTACTTCACTTTTTTTGTGTGGACTTATGACTGTTTTGTAACGACCCAAACCCAGAGGTCCGAAACCCTAACCGAGTTCTTACCCAAACCCGAGGACAAACAAGGGGTAAAATGGTCATTTTACAATAAGCCTGGATAATTTGACCTTAATCTAGTCAATTGAAGTTTAAAACAATCATTCTAGTCATTCTATGGCTTCTGAAGAGGCTCTACGGTCATTGGTCATGATTTCCCAAAAGTGCTCCTACCCAGTTCAAGGAAAATTCTGACACTTTCTCACTAAAACAATCATATTTCTTAGCATGAATGGAATTTGAAGATTAAATTGGTACCATTGGAAATATGACTCAAAATCTATGGAAAGGGACTCAAGAATGACTCTATTTTGGTCCAGAACAAAGAAGTTATGACCACACGAAGTGAGGTGATCAAAGTTGACAAACTGTTAAGGTAAAATGAACTAGTGGAGGACCTGAACTATGACGACCCTGGTTTTTTAAGCTAGTGCATCTTGTAATGACCTGTAAGATGACCCAAAATGGATCTGGAATATGGAAATAGAAACAGAAACAAGGTCTCTAGGGATATACGACATCATTAAGACGCCAAGGTGACCTTCCGTGAAGTCACGAAACTTAGAAGAATCAAATGCGGAAGCTAAGATTATAAAATGGGATGGGTACTTGACCAGGGGTAAAATGGTCTTTCCAAATACAACTGGATGCAACCAAGCATACCATTAGATAGATAAGGAAAAATTAATAAATCTAAACTCAAGAATCACTTAATTTGGAGTCTAGATGAAGAAGATATGAAACTCCAAAGTTTCATAAAATTAGACTTTTAGGTTTCAAATCAATGCGGTAAGGGTACTTGACAAGGGGTAAAATGGTTCTTTCAGATAGAATTGGATGCAACCGTACATATCATTGGATAGACAAGCAAAAATTAATAAACTTAAGACTCAAAAATCACTTGATTCAGAGTCTAGACGAAAAAGATATGAAGCCTCAAAGTTTCATAAAATTAGACTTTTAGGTTTCAAATTAATGCGGCAAGGGTACTTGACAAGGGGTAAAATGATATTTTCAGAGAGAATTGGATGCAACTGTGCATATCATTGGATAGACAACCAAAAATTAATAAACTTATCAAAAATCACTTGATTCGGAGTCCAGACGAAGAAGATATAAAGCCTCAAAGTTTTATAAAATTAGACTTTACGGGTTTTAAGTATGTGCAGGGCCTGCACAGATTTTTGGAATTCAAATGGGGTTTTGAGGGCTTAAACAATATTTTTTGAAAAAAAGTTATGAAGAACCCCCCCCCCCCCTCCCAAATCATGTTTTCTACATGACCATGTTAAGAGAAGTTTTTATTTTTCAAGTAAAACTCCCGGAATGCCTCTTAGATCAGAACTTTTTTCGGAAAAATCTGAAAAAAATTCGCGCACCAGATTTTCCAGATCTGCGAGTTGTTTTCAGCATGAAAACGATTTTTTTTTTGTAAAAATACAAAGAAGAAACCCCCCCTAAAATCATGTTTTCTAATTGGCTGTGAGAAAGAAAACAAAAAAAAAAAAACACTGTGAAATACCCAAAATGCCCCTAGATCAGAAAAGGGCAAAAACTCAAAAAAATGTAACTTTACACCAAGTATGCATTTGACCCTAAATGCATTTCTAGGCTGAAACGAATATGCACGCAAGCGTAATAAATTATTTCAAGCATACGGGAATGGTCCGCGGCTCCTAAGAAGACCCGATGCAAAATTCGACCCCCCGACGGCCAAAAAAGGCGAAAATTTGAAATCCAAAATTATGAAATGGTTTCAAATTACCATTTAGCCCTTGGCCACACTTCATACATGATTAATGAGACCTTATGGAAGAATAAAAATGGAATTCACACATCCGATGCAACCACGGTGAAACAATGACTTGCCATTTTTCAATATTTTCATAATATTTCATGAAAATATTGAAAATAATTGTTATTGGCCTCTGGCCTCATCTCATTCATGAAAATACAAGTGTACATACTAAATAAGCTAAGCAATATTGAAATAAAAGAACGACATACAGATTCAAGTATACATTTCTAAGTATACTAAGCAATGTTGACATACATAGCATACAAGTATACAAATCCAAGTATACAATGCAAGAAATGAAGTATCATATATCTAGCATAAGTTAAAAGTAATCCAAGATTACAACTAGGAATTGAATGCAAAATCAACAATTGGCGGAAAGACAAAGGACATAAGGTCTCAATGACTAAGTAAGTGGTTCCGGGCTACTAGCCCGTAGGGTACTACCTAGTGCATGACTAAACCTGGAATAAAACCGTTATATTGGTGATTTTGGGTCACTAGCCCTCAGGGTACCACTCGGTGCGCACTATATGAAATAGAGGGAACTCTTATCCCCCGTACTAGACCCATGCCCTAGCTGTAACAATTTCCAATGTCTATACAAGCTTTCCAAAAATCATTAAGTTGTGCAACAAGTATATCACATATACACAATGCACCAAAATCAATTACCACGCACAACCAAGTCATGGAAAACACACAAGCCATGCTTTAGGCATTCAAGCTACAATGGCATATTAAATGTCATATAGATAAAATGTGAATACTTACAAGTAAAACCATAACTTTAACTCATGGAGTACTATCATGTAATCATAGAACAAGTTCCACACTACAAATTAAGCAAGAATGCTACATCAATGCCTAAATACCTCAATGGAAGCATAAAAGGGAATTTTACGTAATTCATTTCTCAAGATTACAAAGCAACTCCAAATGTTCTACAAATCATATATGTCAAAGGTGTTGCCCAAGAATTGACTCTAGAGGGGGGGTGAAAAGAGTCAATGCCAAACAATGGATAATTTTCGCAATATATAGAAATACAATTTCTATTCAACAATTTAAGTAATTATGCAATAATCAAGATATGAGATCAAGATATGGAATAAGCAATTAAAGCATAATTATAAGAGAGATAAGGGAAGAGAAATTGCAAACAACAACACGGCGATTTTTGCGAGGTTCAGAAACTCCTACTCCTCGGCTCAAGATCCCTCTTGAGACTTCCCAATCCAATATAGCTTCTCCTTGCGGGTGGAGAGCAAACCTTTACATGAAGCAAGACCTTGCTTCTTTTCCTTGCTAGGAGAACACCCTTCTCCTAGGCTTCTTTTGGGTCACACCAACCCTTACAAGTTTGTAGAAAAGTTTGTAAATGAAATACAAGAATGAATCTCTCTCAAGATAGATATACAAGTGCAAGCTCACAAGAAATATCTCTCAAAGATTGATGTACAAACTTTAGCTCTCAACTAGAATATATATGAATATAAGTGAAGCTCAAACTCTATAAATGATATGAATGAGAGAAGATGATATAAGTGAAGAATGTAAGCTTTTATAATCTCTCAAGTGAATAATAGAGCAAAAAACTCTATGAAGATTAAAGCAAGAGCAAAAGCCCTTTTAATGCTTAATTAAATCTCTCAAAATAGAATAAGAGTGAAATGAGAGAGAAGAGAAGATGAGAGAACAAAAGATCTCTTGAAATGTAATATTATGTCTCTCAAAAATGGTGGTCTGTATGCTTCAGCAAAATGAGCCTTCCTTATATAGACAGCCGTAGCTTAATATGTCTGTTAGAAGTAGTTGGAAGACTTAAATGCAGAAAAGTGCCGTTGTAGATTCAAATATCTTAGAAGAGCCGGCTCTGCAAAAAATTAGAGGAGGCTCCAATAAATGGGAGGCGGCTCCAATAACTGGGAGGCGGCTCCAATCCATGAAATGCATTCTACGACATAAGTTTTGGCTACTGGAGTGCAAAGAGGCGGCTCCTATAAAAATGAGAGGCGGCTCCAATAAATGGGAGGCGGCTCCAATAATTGGGAGGCGGCTCCAATAAAAATGGGAGGCGGCTCCAATTGATAAAATGTGCTTGCTTTAGTTTTCATGGAGGCAACACCTTGTTTTGGATTTTGACAGAAAATGGCATGACTTCAAATGGACATAACTCAGTCCATGAAACTCCAAATGAGGTGAAATTTAAGTCTAAATTTATTTCCTTGAAGTCAGCTTTCTAAATCCACTGGCCTTGCTCAAAAATTCCAAACACAGAAGAAGTTATGGCTATTTAAGTGCAACCTGGTCAGAATTTTCGCAGAGCAGAATCATGTATTTTGTGAAGCTCATATCTCAGTCATTTTTAATCCAATTTAGGTGAAATTTGAGTCTAAACTCAAGGGCTCGAAGTCAGCTTTCCAATGCCACTGGCCTTGCATAAATATTCCAACTACACAAATAGTTATAGCAGTTTTAGTGCAAGCTGGTCTGAAATTTTCTAGGCTGAAAATAGCTTCTTTTGAGATATCCATCTTTCTAGCACCTAGGACTTTGATGAATGATTCAATTTTGTTCAAGACCTATTTCTAAGAGTCTAGGGACATATGGAGATGATAAATTTCAAGTGCATTGTGTCCTAGAGTCATTTACCAAATTATGGCAACAAAGGCTTTAAAGATGAAATATTAAGTTCAATGCCTTTTCCTTTTCTTTCTAGACACCAAAGTAAATCTTATGATTAATGTGCATGGTCCTAGCATTTCTAGCTTAAGTTGTGAGTTCTTTCAAAGCTTATACAAGCTTGAACTAACCCTTTCTTAGCAAAGACTTCATATGACAATATCTATCAATGAAGTGCAAAGTCTAGTACTAAGGATATAGGAATATGTGAATGATGATAATATGCATGATCCTATAGAGATGAGCTTCAAATGGATTCATAAATACTTTGACATTGAATCCAAAACACTCACCATCCTATCTACCCCTTTTCTTCATGCATTGTCCATGATCGTTTAGGCTTGAGGTAGTATTGCTTTCTTTCTTCCTTTGAGTTGCTTTCTTGCTCATTGAAGTCCAAGCTACCTTTGGACATTGCATTTTGTTCCTTGCAACTTCATGTCTTCATTGTATCCATTTCTTTCCTTTATGTGATCTTGAGTAATGGAATACTTTGAATGATCTTTGGTGCTTCATTGAGGTCATTCTTTGAATGTGAATAATCTATATAACACTCAATGTAAACATTAGTCCTTAAACACCATTAATGGTTTGTTATCATCAAAACACCTAGATTGTCATTGGATGAAATCCTTAAGGTCAACAATCTCCCCCTTTTTGATGATGACAAAACATTGATGTGTTCATAAGCAAATGGAGTAGCATTTGAAAAATGCTCCCCCTATCAAAGTGCATTCATTGAACATGGTATGCTTGATATATCACTATAAAATGGCATGCTTGATATATCATTATAAAATGGCATACTTGATATATCATAAATCATTTTAGATCATTTAACACATCACATTTCTCTCCCCCTTTGGCATCTCAAAAAGGTGGGAGGTCAAGACATCTTCTTTTAGTATTGATCATTTAGTATAGAGAATTGACATGGTGACGTAATGATAATCAAGAAATGGCAATAGTAGTTGTTACTATAATATGTTTTAGGATGAAACATATAAGCAATTATATCATAAGAGGCCAATTTCATTGACAACATGAGTTCGAATCATCATTTAAGGTTCATGTCATATACAAAAGTATACATTAATCAAACGTGAAACAAAAATGAAGCATAAACTAGAATAAGCCTAAAGGCAAACAACCTTTTAGAGGCAAATTTTAGAACTCAAGACTACTTCTACCCTAATATATTTCTTCACATTTGATATCCTCAAGAAAGAGGGAAATATCATCAAAGTCATGAAAGTTCATAGGAATGAATCTAATAACCAAAAAGTCATTTTGTAGCATGCTTGTCAATTTCAAGATAAGTCAATGAAGCTTAGTAAACCATGCAATATTCATTCACAAGAGATTACTAATAATCTCCCCCTATCAATATGCTTCCATTTACATCATATATTATTCAAAGATTATGCAACTAATTGAATAATGAAGCAATGTATTTCAAAATAAGTGCACAATAGCCTTTTCTTCTTCAAAACCCTCAACTTCACCTCTCAAGGGTAAGTTTGTAATTTAGCCTCTAGGACCACCCAAACACTGCTCCCCCAGTCTTCAATATGCCAAATACACTTGCTTATAAATTCAGAACAAATTATATAGCAAGGTATGATATATATTAAGCTCACAGCAGCACTATTAGAACCAAAAACCACAAATCTTAGTTTTATCAAGCACTGCCTTTGAAGACACAAACACTTCAACAACCAAGGACTCCCTCAGCTTGAAAATAATGAATTAAAATTTTTCTATAGCTAAGACAAATTATATCAACAAGGGCTTAACACTGCAGCTAATAAAATAACAAAATAATAACTCACAGCATGTGCAATTTGCTACACCTGTAACTTTATGGTTTTAGAGGGCAAATCTATAATTTCGTGGCTGGTCCTTCTTGAATTTAGCTCCCACAGCTGAATTTCATCATATAACACTTGCTCACATCATTGCCTCTCAGATTATAGCAAGGTTTCATCACTATAAAGCCCAAAATCAGCATATATACCAGATTTTTGCTGCAGCACTGTTATAAGGGTATTTTTGGTTTTTCACCACTTCAAAATTTTGGATTATGGTTCTCTCAAGTGTATATTAACTATATATTCATGCTCAAATGAGTAGCACAACAATCACAGTAATATAATGCATTTTCAACATCCAAACCAGCCTTGCAAAACTACTACAAGCTAAAACATGTGTGGTTCAAAGTACAAAACTAGTGTAGGTCACTCCTTAGTTCAAAACTCAACATTGATAGCCTTAAAACAACATTTTAATCATGCTCAGATGTTTAAAAATCATAGCATAGCAAGATTATGACAATATATACTCATCTCCAGAAACTTAAACCAGAAAATAACCAAAGCTTGAGGTTTGAGATATAGAAATTAATACCAGCTGCAATATGTAGTCCTAAGCCCCTTCAACAGTTGTATATCACCAAGTTATGTGTGCTCAGACCTTGTTCAACCTTTAGAAGTGTCCACAGCAAAATTTGAATCACCTCAGCCTCTCTTTTCACAAGAAAATCAGCACCAATCAGCATTACTATTCATCTTCAAACTGTACACGCATGCTAGAGCTATACGCAGATCAAATTCATCTCTCTTAGTAGATTAAATACTCAGAAAAATATCTTTCTTTGGTCCCTCGAGTGTTCTTCATTTCAGCTCACTTTCAATTGAAATGCTCAAAACAAGATGAAGCCCCAAGTCAGTTTTGCTCTCTAGAATTTTAGGTGAGAACTCACATGATGAAGTGCCGAGAGTAATATAAAGAGATTTAGTTGATTGGAGCCGGCTCAAGGAAAATTGGAGCCGGCTCAAGAGCTTTTTGGAGCCGGCTCTTGATTTTTGGAGCCGGCTCTTGATGAGTTTTGAGAGATCCCGAGAGTTTGGACATGGATGCAGGTTTTGGGGAGCCGGCTCATGAAATTTTGTGATCCGGCTCTAGAGATACCGAGAGTTAGAATTTGTGATTTTCTTGGATGCAGGTTGGAGAGGCGGCTCTTGAATGAGATGATCCGGCTCTTGTTTTCTATAGAGGTGGCTCTTATTTAGATTGGAGCCGGCTCTGCTGCTACTACTTCACTGCATGACATTCTGCTCTGTGATCATTCCAATTTCTCTTCTGAGTAGACAGAATCTCTCCTCTTGGAGTGGTTTTGTGAAGATGTCAGCTAATTGTTTTTCAGTAGTCA
This sequence comes from Cornus florida, assembly GCF_030987335.1. Taxonomy (NCBI): domain Eukaryota; kingdom Viridiplantae; phylum Streptophyta; class Magnoliopsida; order Cornales; family Cornaceae; genus Cornus; species Cornus florida. The sequence continues at coordinate 48,465,681 of NW_026775574.1, read as the reverse complement.
CAAATATAAGATCAATATTGCTCTTAGAAACATGATCCCTAAGAAAATGGTATCTAATTTCTATATGCTTTGTCCTTGAATGCTGAAAAGGATTTTTAGAAATGCATATTACACTTGAATTATCACATTAGTCATCTAAGCTAGAACAAATTGTTATTTGAAAAACTTATTCCCAAGACTAAATTGTCAAATAGATATATGAATTTTATTTTTATGATACTTAAGGAGTTTTAATCCTTAGAAGAAATCATGTTTACTTAACATGCTAAGTTAAATCATTTCGCATGCTAGTGGTAAACATCTTTGCGTAAATCATGAATGTTGATTCAAGGATAAAATTTAAATGCAATCAACATATTTTCAGCAATGGTTTTGAAAGCTATAATATATGAAGATATTAAGTTTGTTCAAAAGCCATCATTCTTTAGAAAACCACAAAGCCTTTTGAAAGGAGCTCTAGGAGCTTATTTTTAAACACATAGGCTAGAGATCATTTTAAACATATAGTGCAATTTAAATCTGTGTGGTTTATTTTTAGAGACCTTTGAATTTAAAGTCACTTAAAAATGCATTTGATACAAATCATTTCATGCAAAAACATATAGCATTTTTGTTCCTTTAATCAAAGTCACATGTGCACAAAGTCATTCATTCAATTCCTTCTTCAAGGTTGAAGACTTGGAGAGATATTCTAGCTTAGTTGCCAATGATGACACATGTTAACTATCATGATGTGAATGAAAAGAAACATAGATAAAAGTTTACAACTTTAAGAGAGAATCAGATCTTTATCAAGCACATATAGAATGTTCTCCAATGATGGATCAAAATAATGAAGTGAACTATTCAAACACTCTTAGGAAGGCATTATAAACTCTCACTCTTAGATTTTATGAGATGGCTCTTCCATGGAGTTTTGTTCCTTGAGATTTTCAATTGAGGATTTCTTTGATTTCTTATTTTGTTAAGCCCAACTAAACCTTTTCAAGATGAACAACCTCATTTTCTATATGCATGGAAGTGACACAATAAAATGGATAAAGCATTTAAGATCACAAAGGCATATAGATGATGTTTTAGACATTGCTACTTTGATAGATTTGATAAGGTTCAAATGAAATAGCATTAATGGTCTTCATGAGATAGTGTATGCTTTCCTTTGATGGCATATCTTCCAAAAAGTAAATCTTTCACAAAGATTGAGAATACTTAATCTAAAGATTATTTGGAAGATAGAGTATCATTTCGTGTTAGCATGTTCATAACTCATATGCCAAAACAAACTACTTTCATGCAAAAATATCAAAATCTATAACATGTACATTTTTACATCTATTAGCAACTAGTAGCATATTAAGAATGTCATGCTTAGAATTTCACGATTGAATTCTTCATATAAAAGCACATTAATAAGAAAGAAATTCTTTACCCATGGTGCTAACTTCATTAGCTTGGGAGTTGTTTCTCAATGTGATGCATCCTTTCCATTTTGTGATTGAGAAATTCTTGGCATAATATTTCTTTTGTGCTCTAGGCACCAACTTGAGAATCCACTTGTCCTTGCCCTTGAAGTTGTTCCCAAGAGTGATGCTTCCTTCATAATCCTTAATTGATGCCCTTAAGTAACCCTATAAGAAAGGGTTGCATATTCTTCTTTTGGTACCCAAATTTTCTTGGGTCCATAAAAGTTAGGCAATGGAACATAAGTTCCTTTTGGAACCCAAATCTTCTTTGATCTCAACTTCTTTCTAAATGGACAATCATGAATCTTATGTCCTAATCTTTTACAATAATTGCATTTAGAGGTTTGGGTACCACTCTTGACAAAATGATCATACAAAGGCCTTTTTATTCTTAACAAACATGCATCTTTAGTGTGAGGATTATATTGTATCTCATTTTTGAAAAAGACATCTCTTTGATTTCTAAGTATAGTACTCAAATTCTCTTTTCCTTTGGTAAGCTTTGCTAACATGTCATTTTGATCATGAATTATTTTCTTTAAAGACTCATTTTCAGGAATAAGATCAATTGATGAAGATTCTTTAGAAAATACACATTTCATTTCATTTTTCAATGACTCATTTTCAATTTGAATCTTTTCTAATTTTTGCACAAGATGATGATTTTCCTTTTTCAAAAAGTCATTTTCCATTTTAACTTTTTCATGTCTTTGAAGGAGATCATGGTTTTCCTTTTTAAAGGAAGCACATTTCACAAGCATGTTTTCTAACACACCTTGTAATTCTTTAAATGCATCAAGTAATTCATTGTGCTCATCCACTAACTCATTATAGGAAATATTTACATCAAAATCATCATGGTTAGAATTTACCTCATCTTTGTCGGCCATGAGACAGAGATTAACCACCTCTTTTATGCAACTTACTTCTTTACTAGAAGCTTGGAGGTCTATACTCTTCTTTTGCATTGCTTCATTTTCTTCACTATAGGAATAAGAGTAAGTTCTACTAAGAAAGTTCAAATGATTAGTAATGTTAGTAGAACTAGAATGCATCTCACTACTTGATTCATTTTCATTTATGATAGAAGACACGTCTTTTTCAATAAGCATAGGCATATATGAGTCCTTACCACGAATTGATCCTCCATATGCTAATTCAAGTGAGTTCCAAATTTCTTTAGCCATTTTACAAAAGATAATCTTGTTGAACTCATTTTTGATTAATGCACAATAAAGATAACATGTGGCTAAAGCATTACATTGAACTAATCTATGATCATTTTCATCCCATTCACTTTTTGATTTAGGATTTTCATTCCCCTCAATAACTTTGGTTGGGATATGATCACCAATTTCAATAACTTTCCATAAATCAATATCAATACTTCTTAGAAAGGCTTTCATTCTAATTTTCCAATAGATATAATCATTTCCATCAAAACAAGGAGGTTGATCATTGGGTTGTCCTTCTAAGTGGGTGATACTACCATTGTTGGCCATGATCGTACTCTAAGACGATTAAGTACTTTAATTAGAGTTAGGCTCTGATACCAATTGTTGCCCAAGAATTGACTCTAGAGGGGGGGTGAATAGAGTCAATGCCAAACAATGGATAATTTTCGCAATATATAGAAATACAATTTCTATTCAACAATTTAAGTAATTATGCAATAATCAAGATATGAGATCAAGATATGGAATAAGCAATTAAAGCATAATTATAAGAGAGATAAGGGAAGAGAAATTGCAAACAACAACACGGCGATTTTTGCGAGGTTCGGAAACTCCTACTCCTCGGCTCAAGATCCCTCTTGAGACTTCCCAATCCAATATAGCTTCTCCTTGCGGGTGGAGAGCAAACCTTTACATGAAGCAAGACCTTGCTTCTTTTCCTTGCTAGGAGAACACCCTTCTCCTAGGCTTCTTTTGGGTCACACCAACCCTTACAAGTTTGTAGAAAAGTTTGTAAATGAAATACAAGAATGAATCTCTCTCAAGATAGATATACAAGTGCAAGCTCACAAGAAATATCTCTCAAAGATTGATGTACAAACTTTAGCTCTCAACTAGAATATATATGAATATAAGTGAAGCTCAAACTCTATAAATGATATGAATGAGAGAAGATGATATAAGTGAAGAATGTAAGCTTTTATAATCTCTCAAGTGAATAATAGAGCAAAAAACTCTATGAAGATTAAAGCAAGAGCAAAAGCCCTTTTAATGCTTAATTAAATCTCTCAAAATAGAATAAGAGTGAAATGAGAGAGAAGAGAAGATGAGAGAACAAAAGATCTCTTGAAATGTAATATTATGTCTCTCAAAAATGGTGGTCTGTATGCTTCAGCAAAATGAGCCTTCCTTATATAGACAGCCGTAGCTTAATATGTCTGTTAGAAGTAGTTGGAAGACTTAAATGCAGAAAAGTGCCGTTGTAGATTCAAATATCTTAGAAGAGCCGGCTCTGCAAAAAATTAGAGGAGGCTCCAATAAATGGGAGGCGGCTCCAATAACTGGGAGGCGGCTCCAATCCATGAAATGCATTCTACGACATAAGTTTTGGCTACTGGAGTGCAAAGAGGCGGCTCCTATAAAAATGAGAGGCGGCTCCAATAAATGGGAGGCGGCTCCAATAATTGGGAGGCGGCTCCAATAAAAATGGGAGGCGGCTCCAATTGATAAAATGTGCTTGCTTTAGTTTTCATGGAGGCAACACCTTGTTTTGGATTTTGACAGAAAATGGCATGACTTCAAATGGACATAACTCAGTCCATGAAACTCCAAATGAGGTGAAATTTAAGTCTAAATTTATTTCCTTGAAGTCAGCTTTCTAAATCCACTGGCCTTGCTCAAAAATTCCAAACACAGAAGAAGTTATGGCTATTTAAGTGCAACCTGGTCAGAATTTTCGCAGAGCAGAATCATGTATTTTGTGAAGCTCATATCTCAGTCATTTTTAATCCAATTTAGGTGAAATTTGAGTCTAAACTCAAGGGCTCGAAGTCAGCTTTCCAATGCCACTGGCCTTGCATAAATATTCCAACTACACAAATAGTTATAGCAGTTTTAGTGCAAGCTGGTCTGAAATTTTCTAGGCTGAAAATAGCTTCTTTTGAGATATCCATCTTTCTAGCACCTAGGACTTTGATGAATGATTCAATTTTGTTCAAGACCTATTTCTAAGAGTCTAGGGACATATGGAGATGATAAATTTCAAGTGCATTGTGTTCTAGAGTCATTTACCAAATTATGGCAACAAAGGCTTTAAAGATGAAATATTAAGTTCAATGCCTTTTCCTTTTCTTTCTAGACACCAAAGTAAATCTTATGATTAATGTGCATGGTCCTAGCATTTCTAGCTTAAGTTGTGAGTTCTTTCAAAGCTTATACAAGCTTGAACTAACCCTTTCTTAGCAAAGACTTCATATGACAATATCTATCAATGAAGTGCAAAGTCTAGTACTAAGGATATAGGAATATGTGAATGATGATAATATGCATGATCCTATAGAGATGAGCTTCAAATGGATTCATAAATACTTTGACATTGAATCCAAAACACTCACCATCCTATCTACCCCTTTTCTTCATGCATTGTCCATGATCGTTTAGGCTTGAGGTAGTATTGCTTTCTTTCTTCCTTTGAGTTGCTTTCTTGCTCATTGAAGTCCAAGCTACCTTTGGACATTGCATTTTGTTCCTTGCAACTTCATGTCTTCATTGTATCCATTTCTTTCCTTTATGTGATCTTGAGTAATGGAATACTTTGAATGATCTTTGGTGCTTCATTGAGGTCATTCTTTGAATGTGAATAATCTATATAACACTCAATGTAAACATTAGTCCTTAAACACCATTAATGGTTTGTTATCATCAAAACACCTAGATTGTCATTGGATGAAATCCTTAAGGTCAACAAAAGGTCATATCAATGCCTATTTTAATTTCATGATAAAAGTTAGTCCTACACTAGGTATCATTAGGTGAATTAAACTTCATACAAGAAAATAATCAAATAAAGTATTCAAGGCTCATTTAAATATTCTCAATTCAAGGTATGTTAATGAACATATCAATGCCCACTTTAAAACCATATTACAAGCTAATTATACACTAGTTACAACTAGGTAAATTAAACTTAATGCCCAGAAAATAAACAAATAAAGTTTTCAAAACTTATTCAAATATTCTCTATTTAATATATATGATAGAACATGCCAAGCTCATCAATAATATCAAGTCAAAAATCCATTCAAGTGAATAGAACACTTAAAATAAATTAATTATTCTAATTAATTAATTTTCTCTAGATTTTAAAACAACTTCAAATGTCCTAAAATTCACATATGTTAAAGAACATACTAAGGCCTAATTTAAGATCACATTACAAGTTAATTCCATGCTAATTACAACCGTGTGAATTAAATTTTTATAGAAGTGAAAGATTAAATAAAAGTTGCAATACTTATTCAAATCCTCCCAATTTAATATATGTTAATAAACATATCAAGGGCTAATTTAATAACATATCAGAATTTAATTCTAAACTATATACAACCATGAGAATTAAATCTTATACAAAGAAAATAATTAAATTAAATTCTAGATTAATTACAAATGCATGTATACATGTTGTATAAGCTTATAAAACAATCAATACAACATTTATTTAAACCTAAAACATCCCAACCTCAATTTGAGATGAAATCTCAAATACCCGTCGAAAGAAAAGTGCTCCGAATCCGAAAATACTCCTAGTTGATGTCGGGGACAACGAGGGAAGCAACTTTAACCTTCGAGGCACCATGAAACTTGAAACCCAAACTCAAAAATGGTTGGCAATGCTTTCTAATAAGGGGGAAAGGTGCGCCTCGCCAAGGCCTTCAATAAATGCTAAGGCCCTAGGCAAATAACAAAAGGAAGTGAGTGGAGAAGAAGAAATAAGGTGGCAGCCCAAGAGGCTACCATGACTGTCGGCCTAAGAGGGGAAGAAGATGGTGAAAATCTGATTTTTCACTTTAAGTCATTCTATTTATAGTAAAATACTAAAAGTGCCCCGAAAGGGTCCCGTTTGGTCCGAAAAAGTGAAATTCTCGCAGATGCGCTCAAACTGTAAAACACTATGAACAAAAAAGAACTAGAATGAAAAAAAATGAACAAAAGAAGAAGCGGCGCCAAAAACTGAGTCCCGTGCAGGAAGATATGCCCCGAACAAGTTCGGCGCTAACTGGGGCCGAAAACCCTAAAACTGGGGAAAACGTCTGCAAGGAAGTTCTAAGAGTACAAGACTTGACTAACAGTGAAAATGAATCCCGTACGATGATCCAGGCTCAAAATAAGGCCCGTTGCAATAACTTTCGTTAAATTCCACAATGGCCCCTCTAAGAAAGGATAACTACAAAATTGCCCAGAATGAACATATCTTCCAAAAATATTTTCTTAAAAACCCCCAAACTAAAATATCTTCAAAAGATATCTATGAAAGACACCCCAAGAAGCATCAATGTTTCTGAAGAATCCTTTCATCCACGCCCCTACGGAAAAAGGAGACAACCAGCGAGCTTTTCTCCAAAAGTAAAGCTATGCCTTTCGATGAAATCAATTGGAATGAAAAATCATGAAGTCAAAACTCAACTCTAAACATGAAAAGTGAGGTTTTGCCAACAAAGTGACAAACAAGGAAAATGACGAAAAGTGAATAGTGTCAAAAAATGAAAAATATAGAAATGACACGGTCATTAAAGGAAGTTGTCAATCTAAAGGAAAGAGTTTCAGAAATCATTTCCAAGCACTTGAGATGACATTAAGTGATGAGTAACCAAACTCAGAAAAGAAAATTAAATGAAAAAGATTTATCCGTAAAATTTCAGAAAAAGGAAAGGAAGAAAAATGACTGGGTCATTACATGAACCGGTTCAACTTGGGTAGAATGCCCACATTGGGAACCAAATTCACCCTTGAACCAGTTCAAAAGGGGTAAAACTGGTTCAAATTGGTAGCCCTAAAAAGCCTAAATTGAGTGCATATGGTCATAGACACCTCTTAAGTCCCATGGAAGGTCATTTGGGTGCTTTCCAACCTACTCAAACATGAAATATGAAACCATAAATGACAACAAAATGGACCCATATATAATTTGAAACATTCATATCCCTTTTTAGTCAAAACAATAACATATTTGATGATATACATCAATAAAACAATGGCCTTACATTCCCTTGAAATGATTACAAAATATTATAAGTTCATACTATCCTTTACATAAAAATAGTCTTGGTTACAAGGGATGATCAAAGTGATCAACATGCCTATGTCTAAACTCGTAAGTACGCCCTTTTCTCCATCTCGCTTCTAAAACCCTGAAAATGTTTATAAATAAGGGGTGAGCACCACCGCTTAGTAGAGTATGCTTAAGGCATGGCTCTTAGAAGCCCCGTGAATAAACACATATAGAAGAGGGATGACAAGGTAGTGGGATCATGATATTATGGGGAAACAACGAAATTAAGAATGTATAACATTGGCAACAATATATATAAGCATCAACTTAACCACATTTATACACACATAAGTGTACCACAAACCAACAATGTTATGAATGCTCATACCATGATTCATCCTCAAACCAACCTCATGATCTCATCCTACACACACAATAGCACTTTCCCAACCAATTCCTCACACTGTACAAATCCACACTAGAGGCCTCTAACTCCAAAATGACACAAGTCTACAGCTTGTCCACCATTTGGAACACTAGCTATCTATCCCTGGCATGAGTGTAATGACCCAGTCATTTTCTTCCCTTCCTTTTTCCTCAGAATTTTACGGATGAATTTTTTTCGTTGAAATTTCCTTTCTAAGTTCAGTTTCTCGTCGCTTATTGTCATCTCGAGTGCTCGGAAATGGTTTTTGAGACTCTTTTCTTTGGATTGACAACTTCCTTTGAGGACCGAGTCATTTTCACATTTTTCATTTTTCGACACTCTTACGGCCCAAGTTTTTCAACCCGGTGCGTCAGTGATGAACCGAAGGATGACCCGATAACGGATCTGAAATGCCGAAGAAAAACACAAAATAATGGTCTCTAGAGATACAACATGGCTCTAAGACACCACTATGACCCTCAACGAGGTCACGGAACCCAAAGGAATCAAATGGGAAAGTAACGTTTAAAAAATGAACAAAAATGAACCTAGGGGCAAAATTGTCATTTTCAGCTTAAAAGGGGGTGCCACCAAGCACACCATTGGAAATATAATGAAAAATAAATGAACTTAGACCCAAAAATCGCTTGATTCAGAGTCCGGATGAAGAAGATATGGCTAACGGAAGAAGAAGGGGCAAAATGGTCCAAAAAAGGACAACCAAGAACATCTAACCGGTTAGGAGACCTTCCTAACCAGTTAGGAAGCCAAAAATCTCGCCAAAAACACTGCCCATGCACGTGTAACCGGTTACGAAACCCCTCGTAACCGTTTACATGTGAAAGAGGCAGAATGGGCAGCCCAAAAACCTGGCAGCAGGGGTTTTTCCGGGAAAAATGGAAATTTGAGGGCCAAGATGACATTTTTAGGAAAAACTCAAAGAAGCTCATAATCGAGTTTTCTACGTGACACGCGAGGAAAATCGAAAAATACGCAATGTTAAATGCCCAAAATTCCCTCCCAAGAAAACTGGTCCAGAGGATCCAAAAAGCTGCTAAATTTAAAAATTGAGAGCTGAACTTCGGATGCGAGTTCTGATGCCAAGATGGCATTTTCTGGAAAAAAAACAAAAAAGAAACTCCCCCTAAAATCACATTTTCTATTCAACCATATGTAGAACAGAATTTATTACCCAAAGGAAATTCCCAAAATACCCTTAGGTCAGAATATGCAACAAAAGTGAAAAATGAGTCCGTAGGAGGCTCATTTCACCAAAGAAGAAGCTTTGCCCGGAAACGACCATGCATGCAAACGTAACTTACCTAGTAATATGTGCTACAATGGTCCATGGCCCAAAAATATGGCCGATACAAAATATGACCCCCCAACGGCCAAAATGCCAAAAATGAAGTTTGGAACGAAAACTTGGAATTCAAAACTATGAAATGATTTCAAAATACCATTTGGCCCTTGGCCACACATCATACATGATTAATGAGACCCTATGGAAGAATCAAAATAGAATTCCCACACCCAATGCAAACATGGTGAAGCAAAAACTCAATATTTTTCAATACTTTTTTAATATTCCATGAAGTCAAAATTTACATAGGATATAAATTACATGTCATTGGCCTCCGGCCTCATCTCATACATGTCAAATACATTGTAAAGAGTGTACTCATGTACACATTACATATAAGGAATCAAATGTACACATGTTGACATATAAGACTACAATTGGCATTCCAAGCCAACCTTCACCAAAAATGGAAGTCTCCAAGTCCGCAAACCATCCAAGCATAATGAAGACCTCAACTTTAACTTTTGTACCTGAAATATGCCCCAGTATCGTAGGGGTGAGTAACATAAAGCTACTCGTAGGAAATGAGCATGCATCGACCTACGTTTTACAAGTTTGCATGATTTAATTATAGTGGTTCATTCAACCTAACGTCTATGTCAAAGGTGAGACTCAAGGATCATCCTAGCTACCTAAGATCATTTCTAGCATCAATCATCTCATTCATGCAATTTTAGCAACATAGGTTCATGCTTACACAAAGTAACAACATAGGAGCATGCTTACACAAAGCAACAACATATTGATTCTCAAGGTTATCATCTTGAAGTCAAAAATGCAACATCAACTAAATATAACAATTTAGCATAATTAGAATATCTAATAGCACACATCAAGACATAGATTCTCTAGGTTATCAACTAGAAATCTAAAAGTGTGAAATCAACTAAATATAGCAATTTAGTATGGATGTACTTAACAACATCAAAATCGCTAATAGCCAAAACCACAAGTTAACAAGGTAAACATGATTGTTAACTTGGAATTGAATGCAAAAACAAATAGTGGGAGACTTGGACATCACAGTTCAGATTTCCGTCGAGACAAGGCAAATTTGGAGCTACTAACCCCCAGGCAGCCTACCCAACGCGCGAACTTTATAGGGCTAATTTGGAGCTACTAACCCCCAAGCAGCCTACCCAATGCACGACCTTTTGACTTCGAGGACTCTTGTCCTCGTACTAGAGCCAAACCCTAGCCATCACAGCTTAACAATGTCCCAAGCAACTCCAAAATAATCCGAATAAGTTCGTCACTTATACACATTACTACTACATAGTAACAAGTTAGCAATATAACTCTCAATTGTGCATAATAAGCATTTTATATCCATAATGCTATGAAATCACAAACCAACAATATATTCATATTAGAAACATACTCTCATGAATATAAATTTAACAACAATGCTCTTCAATGCATATAACACAATCTAGTGAATACATCACAAGTCTAAATCCATACTCTTAAAATAGAAACAACTTCTAAAACATGATTAGATCCATGGATACACAAGACAGAATTTAATTACATCAAACTAATTAAACTCTCTAGATTTCAAATCATTTCCAATTGGCCCCAATTTAATATATGTTAATAGACATATCATGGTCATTACATATATTCACATACAAGCTTAATTAGGCCCATAAAACCACCAAAATAGATTTTAATTAATTCCCTTAATTAACGTCTCTAGATTTCCAAACTCAACCAAATGCTCTCAAATTAAAGTATGTTAACAAACATGACAAAACTTAATTTAGAAGCATAATACAACTCAATTCCATACAAAGTATGGCCATGAACTTAAATCTTTCACAAAAGATAAATATTAATTAAAAAGAGCAATTCTTATTTAATTAATCCAAATTTGATATATGTTAACCAACATATTAAAACAAGAGTTTCTACCATGCCACAATTCAAAACCAAGTTTCTCATCATCATGAAAATTAAATCTTATACAAAGAATTAAATATTTCAAATTTCTTAGATTTGATACAAGGCATGCATATAGGTTGTATAAACATGGAAAACACACAATACAAAACATATAAAATCCTAAAACATTCCCTACCTCCATTTGAGATGAAATCTTAAATCACCACCAAAATAAATCGGCTCCAAATCTGAAAAAACTCCTAGGTTTTGTCGGGGACAACACCATGAACATGAATCCCAAGGAAGCCCCATCAAAAATGTAACTTGACTTCAAACCCAAACTCAAGAAATGGCCAAAACGAGATTCCAATCGGTTGGAATCGAAGGCCTCGCCGAGGGGAACAATAAACACAAAGGCATCACCACTTTTTAATGAAGGGAAGAAGTCCAAAAGAGGAGATAGAAGATGTAGCCATGGATGGAGCTTGGACCGGCCATGAGAGAGGAGAGAGAGAGAAAAATCTGATTTTTCTTTCTAAGACCTCCTATTTATAGAAAAACTCAAAAAGTGCCTCGAACGGGCCCCGCCAGGTCCGGAAAAGTGAAATTCATGCAGACAAGCTCAAATGGCAAAACTCCGTGAATGAAAAAAATTCCAAATGAGAAAATATGAACAACGGAAGAAACAACGTCAAAAATTGAGTCCTGAGCAAAGAGTTATGCCTAAAACAAGTTTGGCGCAAATTGGGGCCAAAAACCCTAAAACTGGAAAACATCGTCCAGGAGGAAATTCTAAGAGTCCACGACTCAACAAAATATGAAAATAAATCCCGTATGAGGATCCAGGCTCAAAACAAGGCATTGAGCAATAACTTTCATTAATTGCACAATGACCCCTCAAAAAAGTGAAAACTGCGAAACTGCACCAAAATGAAAATATCTTCCAAAAGATATTTTCTTAGATACCCCTGAAATAAAATATCTTCAAAAGACATTTATGAAAAACATCCCAAGAAAAGAAAAAGTTTCCAAAGAACTTTGCATTTATGCCTTTATGGACACCGGGAGCAACTAGAGTACTTTATCATGAAAGTAAAGATACGTATCTCATAGAAATCATTGAGAATGAAGATACGCGAAGTCAAAAACCAACTCCGAACACAAGAAGTGTGGTTACGCAAACAGAGTGACAAACGAGGAAAAGACGAAATAGGGAAAAAGACAAAATAAGGAGAAAAGACAAAAAGTGAATAGTGTCGAAAAACGAAAAGTGCGGAACTGACTCGGTCCTCAAAGGAAGTTGTCAATCCATAGAAAAGAGTCTCGAAAATCACTCCAGAGCACTCGAGACGATACTAATCGACAAGAAACCAAACTCAGAAGAGAAAAGACAACGGAAAAAATTTATCCGAAAAATTCGGGTCATTACAGACACTATTCACTTTTCGTCATTTTCCCTATTTTTTCCTCTTCCCTGTTTTGTCTTTTCCCCATTTGTTAATTGGTTGGAATAACCTCACTCTTTGTGTTCAGAGTTGGTTTTTGACTTCACGTATCTTTACTTTTGTAGAAAGGTACTCTAGTTGCTCTTGGTATCTATAGGGGCATGGATGCACAGTTTTTTAGAATCTTTTTCTTTTCTTGGGGTGTTTTTCGTAAATATCTTTTGAAGATATTTTATTTCAAGGGTTTTTAAGAAAATATTTTTGGAAAATATTTTCATTCTGGGGCAGTTGTGCAGTTTTCACTTTTTGGAAGGGCCATTGTGCAATTAACGAAAGTTATTACAAAATACATTATTTTGAGCCTGGATTCTCATACGGCATTCATTTTCACATTTATTTGAGTCATGTACTCTTAGAATTTTCCCCCTCGACGTTTTCCCCAGTTTTAGGGATTTCTGACACCAGTTGCCGCCGAACTTGTTCGGCGCATATCTCTCTGCTCGGGACTCATTTTTTGATGCTATTTCTTTTGTTGTTCATATTTTCTCATTTTAAATCTTTTTTGTTCACAGATTTTTGTCATTTGAGCGCGTTTGCTCAAAATCCACTTTTCCGGACCCGGCGGGACCCTTTCGGGGCACTTTTTTAGATTTTCTATAAATAGGGGGTCTTAAGTCAAAAAATCATATTTCCAACATCTTCTTCACCCTCTTGGCCGGCAGCCATGGGAGCCCAAGGGGCTGCCTTCATTCTTTCTTCTCCTCCACTTAATTTCCTTAGTGAAAACTCTTCGGCCTTAACGTTTATCGTTCCCCTCGATGTGCTCTACCTTTCCCCCTTATTATAATTCATTTCTGATCATTTCTTGAGTTTGGCTTTGAAGTCAAGTTCTGATTTTCATGGGGCTTCCTTCGGATTCTTGTTCACTGTGTTGTCCCCGACAAAACCTTAGAGTATCGCCAGATTCGGAGCAGTTTCAATTCAGTGGGGATTTAAAATTTCATCTCAAAATAAGGTAGGGGATGTCTTAGGTTTATATTAATGTTGTATTGATTGTTAGATGAGCATATACAACTTGTAAGCATGCCTTTGTTCAAATTTTATAATTTAATTTAATTATTTTCTGTGATTAAGATTAATTCAGATAGATGTATGTTGCTTAGAATTAAATTGTAGCATACTAGTAAATTAGGCCTTGGTATGTTTGTTAACATATATTAAATTGAGAGCATTTGAATAAGAATTGCAAAATTTATTTAATATTTATCTTTTGTGAAAGATTAACTTACATAGTTGTATCAGGCATTAAAATCAACTTGTAATGTGATATTAAAGTAGGCCTTGGTGAGTTCTTCAACATATATTAAATTGAGGACATTTGGATATGTTTGAAAATCGAGAGAAAATTAATTAATTAGCTTAATTAATTTTACTTTAAGTGTTTTAGTCACTTGAATTGATGCTGGAGGCAATATATGTTAAGACTGTGCTATGTCCTTTCACATGTATTAATTTGAGCTTAATTGAAATTGAATTGAAATCTAGAGACTTTCCATGTTAGGTTGAAAATCTCTTGAAATGTAGTATGTTTAATTACCTTGTGAGCATGCTACTAACTTGTTGTAGAATTAGTACTTGTGGTCTCTAAAGATGGTAATTTGACTTAGTATGATATGTAATATCATTGTCTTGCATAGCTTGTTTAAATATATCTTGGGTAGGTATATAACTTGTTAGAATATTACAATTGTTTACCTTGAAAGCTTGTTGCTAAATTAGAGCTTATTTAGTACTTATGGCTTAAGATGGTAATGTGGTTCAATTGTTGTAAAATATTCTTGCTTTGTATGTAAATTGCATATTAAGAACATGACATGTCATATGCTATTTAGACTTGAATTCTAGGACATGTTTTGTGTGAATTCAACCTTATTTGTGCATAGAATGTGGTAACTTGCATTTGATTTTGTATAAGTTCTGAAATTATTGATTTTGGAAAGCTTGTGAGGACATAATTTATGTGATGGTTAGGGTTTGGCTCTAGTACATGGACAAGTGTCTTCTAAGTCATAAGTGCGCACTAGGTGGTACCTTGTGGGTCATAATTACCCGAAAATACCTGTTTGGTCTAGCGACCACATGTCCTAGTTTTTTCACTATTTGATTTCGCATTTAATTTCAAGTTGTTAATCATGGATTACTTGTAACTTGAGAATTAATGCGTGGCTTGGATATTTGATTCTTATTTACTATAATTGAACTTGTATACTTGCTCCGTGAGTTTAAATTTTATTTAGTATGCTTGTGCCGTGTATACTTGTTTTAGGCGTATCTCTTTTAGCTTAGTATACTTGTGTTTGTATGCTTGATTTATGAGATTTCCATGTAAAATGGATAGTTATGTAAATATGCTTAGACATTGCATGACTTGTCATAATATGGTTTAGTATGCTTGAAAATGTATACTTGTATGTTGTAGAACATGTTTTAACATTGCTTAGTATACTTAAGCATGCATACTTGTATGCCGTTGTTCACTATAAATTGCATAAGTAGCTTAGGATGATCCCTAAGCCTTACTTTGATATAAACGTTAGGCGGTATGAGCCCTTTTAACATGTTTCACCTTAAGGTGATATAATTGTAAAACATTAGGTCGATGCATGCTCATCTCCTACGAGTAGCTTTATGTTACTCACCCACGTAGTGGGGACATTTTTCAGGTACAGGGACCTTGATTTGGGATGCACACTACGCCATGGCAGTTTTGTAAACTTAAAGTATCATTTTCATAAAAGTGTTGGCATGAAATCCCATTTGTAGCTTTGTATGACAAAACTTGTAATTTTGTTCTAAATATGTAATGTGTATATAAGTACACTTCTTGTAATGTATTTGACATGTGTAACATGAGGCCAAGGGCCAAGCATTTTATAATTGTCCTTGTGCTCATTTGGCGCTAGATTTTGTCTAAAAATGTAATTTTCCCAACTTCTGAGGTTTAGCATGTCAAATTTTGTAAATAAATTGTAATAAGGCCATGGGCCATTGTAGCATGTTTAAAATGCCATATTACACTTGTGTGTAAGTTCACATCATCACACATTAGCATATAATGCATTTTGATCATGCCATGGGGGATGCAAATGAAACATAGGAAGCCTTAGTGCATAATAGGCTTGATTTTCACATTTTTGACCTGTTTCGGTCGACCAGTGGCTTGTTTCAGTCGACCGATACCCTTTAAATTTCAATTGAACAGTGAAAACTCAATTCTAGTAGCCATTTTTCATCTTAAGCCATAAACCGGTGGACCAGTTTGTCATTTCGATCGACCGAACTGAAGGCTCATTTCCCCTTCTTTTCTTGGCTCAAATCGGCAAACCAAAGCTCTATTTCGATCGACCGAAATAGAGCTGCCTTGTGGGTTTTGTTTGGTTTGTTACCTAGACAGGTTAACTTCGTTTGTTTGTTCCCATAGGACGTTGTTTATCTTGTTTGAACCATTCTATGGCACACATGATCTAGTTTGAACTAGATCTTGCTCCTTTGGTTGTCATTGGTGCCATAAGGTACCAAGTGACCCCTTTTCATTTTAGCTTTCGCTTCCAGTTAGTCATCTTAGGGTCTTAGAGGTGTGTTATGCCTTGAGAGACCATTGTCTTGTTTCTTTTGCTTCCGCATCTGGATTTGTTATCGGGTCAATCTTCGGTTCATCACAGGAGACTGGGTTGAAAAATCCAGGGTCACGACAGTAAGACCACCACTCATCCAACCATTTGGGGCCTAGATACCTAAATCTCATAAACAAGACTACCGTTTGTCTTCCGTCCATCACAATTCCACTAACTTAAAAACCACATCCTTTCCTCACTCCCCTTTTCACTCACACTTATCTACCCATGAAATGAATATGCCACTCAATAACCTCTAAACCACATTGCAACATACTTCAATAACACAAGATTCAATGCATTAATTTTCATAATTAATCATAAACTACCAATCATGCTTGAATTCAATTAAATTCCATTTTTAATCACGAAATACATCAGCTTTACCAAATCTATCATCTTTATCATGAATTGTCATTACACACACAATTAAATCAATGCTATGAGTAAATATGCTAGTAAAACACCCATATTATTGTTATTTAGCATCAAAAATAGCACATCATCCTCACATAAAGCATACTTGAAACTTATTCACATAAGTGGTATGTTATTCACATAAGTAAACCCCAAATTTACAAAACAATAAATTTAAAACCTTTACAAATTTAATCAAGTAACAACAATATAGTACAAATAATGTGCATTATCATGGATTCAACACACAAGAACTCACACAAACCCAAGACTCCATGAATTAGACACCCTTACCTCTTGAATACACAAACCCTAGCTTTGACTCCTTGTGAAACTCCTCCAAAATGCAAGCTATCACCACCAAAATGAATAGGAGGAGAAGGAGACCAACTTTCCTTCTTGAAGACACAAAAAATGCTCTCCTCTAGCCTTGGTTGAAATTCCAAGAAGTCTCAAATGGCCTTTAAAATCGCACCATCATGTAGATCAAGACATGATCAACAACTTCTCTACCAAGCCCTTCCCTTAAATCCAACTCTAGGCAAGACCCAAAATTTCAAAGCGGCCTAATGGGTTTGATTCCTACAACAGAAAGATCACATCAAGTGTAAGGTTTTCCCCTTCTAACACATGGTCAAAATCTAAAATAAAAAAAAAAAAAAGTGGTCAAAATGTGCAATAATGGTGGAATGATGGAGGAAGAAAAAGAAAAAAAGATGGAGGAGAAGAGTGGCTGAAATGGAGGGGAAAAATGGGTTTCTTGTCCCCTCACATGTGTCGTCAAATGGTTGACCCACCTTTGACCACCAAAATGACTAAAATGCCCACACATGCCCACTAATCCACAAACAAGCCACTAACATACAAAAACCCACATATACCCTCACCTATACACCAAAAAACATGTAGAATATGTATATGGATCTAGAAAATAAATCCGACCACAAAATTTTCGGGCGTGGGGCCCGCGCAGGACCTCTCGGCCTGAAAATCCGAAAAATGCTAAAATGCACCAAAATAGATTTCTAAGAGTTCTAACTCTAAGAAATGTCCCAAATGACCACCGAAGTCCTCATGGCACGCTAATTAGTGCATGGCACATAAAACGATGCATATATAAAAAAATTCAAAAATAAAAAAAAATTGAAAAAATCCTAGACATCACATGTTTTATGTTAGATAACTCACTATTTAATATATTAACTGCTCTATATACTTAATGTCGGATAACTGTAATAATTGCTATATTAATTTTATGTTTTCGATGATTGTAATATTTGATATGTTAATTTTCTCTTTTGGATGACTGTAATATTTGTATACCGACTTATGTTATGCTATGCCTGTATTATGTTTGTAATCTTTAATGATATTGTTTGATGTTAAATAGGATTAGGGTTTTATGGATATAAGGACAATATTAGCATTGCATGATGATGATGATGATGAGGAATTTTGTCTGCTTATGATTGCAACCGCATTTGAGTACTATGACAAACATTATGAATAGCGTGCTTGTAAGGATTCCATGTTACAAAGAGAAATATATGTATTTGAGATTTTAAATGGACACGAAGCTAGGTGTTATAAGAACTAGGATGTACCCGCACATGTTTAGGGCTTTGTGTGCTGAGTTGAAATTGTTAAGATTGAAATACTCTAAATTCTTAATGGTAGAAGAACAAGTTACAATATTTCTACTAACCTTGTTTCATAATGAAATGAATCATGTTGTTGCTAAAAGATTCCAACACTCTACATAAACAATTTCAACTCACTTTCATGTTGTTTTGAAAAACATTTTTGAATTAGGCAATAGGATTATTGCTCCTCCTGATTTTAATGAAATTCCTAAAGAGATCCTAAACAGCCCAAAGTTATATTTGGTCTTTAAGAATTATGTAGGAGCCATAGATGGAACTCATGTCTATGATGTAGTGTCAGCCGATGAACAAATTCCGTTTTATTGTAGAAAACATGATACTACCCAATATGTTATGGCTATGTGTTCTATTGATATGATATTTACGTATATTCTAGCAAGCTGGGAAGGGTTTGCTAATGACTCCAGAATTTGAAATGAGTGCATAGAAAAACCATATTTGTAATTCCCTTCACCACCTACAGGTAAAAAAGTTATAATGTTAACCTTATCTTTACATAAACTTTTAAGTCAATAGTTGAAGTTATTTAATGAATGTTTAACATGGCAGGTAAGTATCATTTGGTGGACTCTAGCTATGTCAATCAGCTAAAGTTGTTGGCCCCTTATCGGGGACAACGTTACCACTTATAGGACAATAATAGAAATTCTAGGGGTCCACGTGGTAGAGAAGAAGTGTTTAATTATAAAGACCGAGACTTCTTTTTCCTTTTTCAATTTTTTCGGGATTCATTTTTTTATTATTATTTTATTTATTTATTTATTTTTATTGTTTAATTCTTTTTCGCGTTGCCTTAGGGTTTAGTTTAGCCCGAGGTAGGCTTCGGTGTTCGGAACCAATTTCCGGCACCACGTGCATGCATTATTTGATATTTTACTGTCAATGCATGATTTAATTTCATAGAAAAGTATGCTCGTTTATTTTTATTTTCTGGGGGTATGGATGCATAGTTTCTTCAGAAACAATTTCATTTTTTGGGATGTTTTACGTAATTAAGTTTTTGGGATATTTTTACCTAAGGACTATTTTGCAATTATTTTTTATAGATATTTAGAGGAAGGACCTTTTTGTAATTTTAAGAAAGTATGACATTTCATTGGACCAATTGTTGACTTTTCATTGGGACAGTTGTAGGCCTAGGATTTTGACAAGTGTAAGGCTTGGATTAAGCCTTGTGAGGAGGTCTAGGATCATGACAAGTGGAGGGTGGATGTGTGTGTGTGAGAGAGAGGTAGTGTTTGTGTAGTGTAATCGATAAGTGCTCAAATGTGATGCACTTTAGCACCTAAGCTACAGTATTTTAGTCCATTTATCTATCTTACTTTCATGCCATAGTACTTATTTATGTTTTTGCCTATTTTAGGTTAATAAAGTTCAAATAGGCTAATAAGAGCCATTTAGCTCAATTTTGGAGCTGAAGGCAAAGTTAAAAAGAAGCCAGAAAAATGCACCAAAGGAGCTTTGATCGATCGGAGGGAGTCCTGATCTATCGAAGATGTTTACAATCAATCGAAATGAGGTGGTGCCAACTCAACAAAGTGGATAAGGCCAAAAGATATTTCTGATGCCACATCAGCTTCGATCAATCGAACCTAAGTGTTTGATCGATCGAACTGCCTGCTGGCACTAAGCTTTTTAATTCCCGAGCGCGCCAATCTCTACCTAGCTTTTGTAGTTGCAAATTTCTTCCAATCATAGGCTGTATTTCTGACTTGGTGCCTACTCAAAGAGTTTTGCAATTGAATTATCAGAGGATTGTAAAAATATATCATAGAGTTCTCTTACCAAATATAGAAATAATTTCTCTCTCTAGAACTAGGGTTTTGAGAAGAAAGAAAGGATAAAGATGATGATACCAACCTCCAAGCTAGCCCTTAAGGGGTTCTATAACCACTACAATGAGTGGCTAAATCCTTCTCTTGGGGCTAAAGATAGCCCGTAGGCTGGCTTCCTAAACCTATCTTTTGTGTATTTTTGGAGATTTTAGTTGTAATAGATGTTTTAACCTTTAATAAATATAGATCTTGAAATTTTTACTTGATTTGTATGAATTAATGCTTCCAATTAATCATTTAGTTCTATCCATATGTCTATATATGCTAGAATTGATGTTCATATTTTTGTCTCTAGATTTAATGAAATTGATGCATGTCTATGTGTGTTGATGTTGTTAATCTAGTGATGGCCAAGGCATGGTGCTTAATTGAACACCCTTGTGGTTTATTTGAAGGTTCATACTTATTTCTTGATGGATTTTACCGCACCTTTAGTTTAATTTTCATGTTACTAGCTTATTTGTAGTGTAATTGCTTTAATTTCTTAGGTAGGTGGATAATCCATTCTTATTGTTTGATGTTCCATACTTATGAGTGCGAAAAATACATTTCTCTTTATTATTACACATGCACTAATTGTGGTTTAATTGAATGGTTATTAGTCTCATTTGATAGGTTGTGTTTTTCATTAGATTGACTAGACAATCTATGATTATTTGCCATCTATCATGCTTTATTTTCAATTAGTGGCACACACTCACATTTTACAACTTAAAACTCCCCATTAATTTACAATTGTTAATGTTTGGTGAAGTGAAGCTTAGTGGTGAACTCTAAACTCTAAGACCTCTCTCTCATAGATCTTTTCCTAATTTCTAAATTGTTACTTAATTGCAATGTTACTTAATTCTAACTTAGTTAATCAATCAAACCATCTTTTGATCCTTCAACCTATTAATCCACAATTGATGCCAAAAATACCATTCATTTCCCTTGAGACGATCCCTACTTACCCTAACTACATTAATAGTTAGTAGTGGTAGTGACATTCTAGAAATTCAAACTTGGCCACATTCTCATCACACATTACACTTTTATTGCAACTCAGCATTGACCATACCAAGTTTTGGCATCGTTGCTGGGGAACATAGCTGATGAGCGCTGAAAAGTACGCATTTAAACTCCTTAAGCTTAGGTATTCTAAAACCTTTATCTATCTTATTTTCCCACTTTAGATTGATTTTGTATTATTTCTATTTTTAGGTACTTATCTCCAAAATAAGCTAACTCAGTTAAATAAGAGCATAATTGAAGCAATCTTGAGATGAATCAAAGAAATGAGCAAAGTGGGAGCAAAAGGAAGCAAGTGGTGGAAATGTAGCAAGTTCGATTGATCTCAGAAAATATTCGATCAATCGAAAGTTCATCGATCTTAGCATTCCAAGATGGATCCAATCTCTTTTGTCCTTATCCAAAGATCCCACAAAGTTCGATCGATCTAACTTTCTTCCGATCGATCGAAAAGATTCCATCTTATCCACTTGTACCACCCTACCTACCACATTTGTCTCTTTCCCAAAAATATCTTCAAAATATCTTAGATTTGTTTTTATCCAAAAAGGGGCCGCCATAGAGGATCGATCCAGCTTAAATTCGATAGATCTCAGCCATGTTCGATCGATCTCACCACAAGTTCGATCGATCGAACTCCCCAAATCTCGAGAAAATCCAAATTCCAGCTCATTAAAAGTTGTCTCATATCCAATCATTGGGAGGAATATTGGTGTACGAGCCCAGCTCATTTGGGGTGATATTTAACCTACCTATATAAAGAATATGAGCCACTTTTTGAGGGGAGATACTTGATATGCTTGAGAGTAGATGGAGGCACAATTTTGATATTCTTAGTGAAGAAGAAAATAAAGGAGGAGGCTAGAGATACAAGCTTGGAGTTCTTCCATCAACCAAGAAGAGGAGCAATCTCTACCATGGAGTTAGCCCTTGAGGGTTGGATGATACTATCCATGAGTGGCTAGAAATCCTCTTGGGGCTAGAGTTAGCCCTAAGCATGCTTTTTACATCTTGATTTATGTATTTTTGAGGGGATTTGTACTGTGATATATGTTTTGACACTTTGATATATATATAGATCTTGTTTATTCAATGATTTGTATGGTTTAATGCTTCCAATTGATCATTTCATTCTATCCATATGTCTATATATGCTAGAATAGATGTTCATGTGTTTATCTCTATTTCTTATTTTGTTGATGCATGTCTATGTGTATTAATGCTATAGATCTAAAGATTGTGAAGACATAGTGCTTAATGGAATGCTGTTGTGTTTTGTTTGATGGTTCATACTCATTTCTTGATGGATTGTGCCTCTCCCTTAGTTTAATTTGTTTAATTTCATGTCATTAGCTTAATTGTAGTGTAGTTGTAGTTTAGATGTTAAATGGGAGAACAATCCATGCTTGTCGTTTGATGTTCTATACTTATGAAAGCAAGTAGCACATATCTCTAACCTTGTGATGTGTTTGGATTGTGAGCTTAAAGAAATGATTAATGGCTTAGTTTAATATATTGCGCTATTCACCATATTGCTTAGACAATATATGCTTAATTTGTCATCCATGCTTGTTGAAACAAACACACACACACACTATGTTGCAATACATGTTTTCCCCCTCATTAATCATTCATTAAGGGTGTGGAAAAGCTATGCTTAGAGGTGATCTCTAAACCCCAAGATCTCTCTCTCTTATTTTCTCTCCATTATATTTAATTGCCTACTTTAGTTTACATTGCATCTTAGTGTAATTCAACCACCAACCAACTTTTTGATCACTCGACCTACTAACCCTAATCTGGATTGCACAACCTTGTACGACCCACCAATCCCTTGGGATGATCCCTACTTGCCCTAACTATATTTTTAGTGAAAGGTAGTAGTGGCAATTTCTAAATGTAAAACTTGGCCACATTCATCATAGCTCTACACCATTATCTTTTGGTGGACAAACTGTGGGTTTGGGTTGACGCCCTGTAGCACACCAAGTTTTTGGCGCTGTTGCCAGGGATTGATTTAAGGCAACGTCGTATTTGTGCAATCAGTTAGGAATTAGTACTCTTTTGATCGCGTCTTTACTTTGTTTTCATTTTGGTTACTTATTGTGTTGGTTCTTGTTTGACTAGGTGCATTGAAAAGAAGGTGAGCAAAGGAGCATTTTAAGTAAAGAGCTAAGCAGAAGCAAAGGAATAGGCTAAAAATCTAAAAAAAAATTTGCAAGGCTAAAATTGAAATTGAATTGAAGTGCTAAAGGACCCTTTGTGAGCTCTTTCTTAACACAATCTCTAGTTAAATCGTCGGCCCGCGTGGAGGCTTATATTTCAATTCTTAGATAAATTGTGAGCCCATGTGGAGGCAATCTACTTTTCTTGCATATTGTTGATAGCATGGGAGTACATGAACATTGTATATAGAGGAAGTTTGTTGCTTGTTGATTTGTTACGAAGGTGAAGTATTTGTTCATTACTTGTTACTTGTTGTGCTTTGTTGTGCATGCATGGTCATAGATCATTGAAACCCACTCTTGTCCCTCTAAATTTTCATCTTAAATCTGTTGTTCGAAACCTTAGGGGAAGAGAAAGTTCTATTCAATCCATTTCATCAATGGAAGGACATAATGAGGACCATGTGGAGGACCTTGGTCACATAGACCAACAAAGCATCCTCCACCCCAATGTGCATCATGATAACATGCAAGTACTATTAGGCATGCTGAGGCCATTCGTTCATCCACCACAACAACAAGGCCAAGTTCCATTGGGAATGCCAAGGCCAATCTATGCTCTACCACCTCCCATCATTCAAGGCAATCAAGGTGCCCATGTTGCACCTCCAATTGCTAATCCTCCCTTTACTTTAAGAGATCACTATGTGCCTAATGAATACAATACACCCACATGCATTCAATTGCCACCATTTAGAGCACACCACTATGAGATCAAACCACAAACCATTCAAATGCTTCCTAACTATCATGGACTCCCAAGTGAAGAACCTTACAAGCATTTGGATGAGTTTCTTGAAGTATGTTCCACCGTGAGATACACGGACATGCTGGAAGAGGTCTTAAGGCTTAAACTTTTTCCATTCACTCTTAAAACAAGGCAAAATATTGGTTTAACAATCTTAGACCTTTTTCAATAACTTCTTGGGCAGAAATGCAACAAGAGTTCTTGAAGAAGTACTATCCGGTTTCTAAGACCAATGCCATGAGAACCTCGATTCGAGAGTTTTCACAAGGGGATGGGGAAACGTTCCATGAGGCATTGGAAAGATTCAATGAATTGCTTAGGAAGTGTCCACATCATGACATGCCCAAATGGCAATTAGTTCAATATTTCTTTAAGAGCTTATTGGAAAATTACAAGGGCATGGTTGATGCTTCCATGGGTGGCTCTTATATTGATAGGCATGAGGATGACGTGTGGCGTCTTTATGAGAGCATCAGTGAGAATTCTTTGTATCAAACTTTATCTTCTAAGAATGGTAGGAATTCAAGTGGAAGGAAGAGCATTGGCTTACATCAATTTGACCATTCCAATGAAATAGCCACCGAGATGAAGTCCTTATCTCAAAGGTTTAATCAATTCTTGATCAACCAAAACTCGGCAAATCAAGTATCTTCTGTCCCTAAGCATTCCCATCATGTATCCAATGAGACATGTATGACTTGTTCAAGTGTTTTACATTTTACTTCCAATTGTCCCCATGGACATGTGCAAAATGAACATCATGAACAAGTCAATACAGCTTTTGTTAATCAAAGGAACAACCCTTATGGCAATCATTATAATCCTAGTTGGAGGAATCACCCGAATTTCTATTGGAAAAACCAAGGGGAAGGCTCAAACCCTCCCCAAGGTGGTTTCCAAGGGAAGTATGTTCCACCTCCGATGCAAAGCCAAGGTTTCAAGGATATAGACCATTTCAATCACAAGGAAACCAATTCTCTAATTCTCATTTTCCTAATCAACTATCATATTCTCAAGGAAATGCTAGGAGTCCCGCTTTTGAAGAGAAAGTTTTGACCGTTCTAGGCACTCTAAAGGCTAACACTCAATTGTTTCATTCTCATTCTCAATCCATTGCTAAGTTAGAAACCCAAGTACGGCAAATAGCTAGTATTTTAAATGCTAGAGAGAAAGGGAAAATGCTTTTAGATGCCCCACAAAAGCAGCAATGTGTTGTTGAGACTCATTCCTCATTAGAAGGTTACACAATAGAGCATGTCAATGTGTTGACAACCTTGAGAAGTGCGAAGATTGTGGACAACCAAGTGGGTATGTCCAATGAAGAGAGTGAACCGGTGCAACCACAAGTTAACACCCGTCCCGTTTCTCATCCTATTCCTTCTTCATTGCATATGCATGATTTTTCAAATGAGAATATCTTGAAAAGTGATTTTAAAAAGAAAAATGTGCATCATGATTTCAAAACTTCTTGTGTTGAAGAGAATTCAAAGAAAATGTCTGAAAAGGTTTTTGAGCCAAGAGCTCGATTCCCGGATGCCTTAAAAGGATCCATTTTAATTGACAATCAAAAGGCCAAAACAAATGAAATTGTGATTGTGTTTAGGCAAGTGAAAGTCAATCTTCCACTTTTGGATGCAATCAAGCAAATTCTGGCTTATGCCAAGTTTTTGAAAGACTTATGCACCCAAAAGAGGAAGAACAAAAGCCAAGCACCTAGGAAATTAGTCTTAACCGAGCAAGTAAGCTCAATTTAGCAGTATAACACTCTTCTGAAGTTTAAGGACCCTGGTTCACCTACCGCTTCATGCATCATTGGAGATCATATCATTAATCGGGCTCTTTTTGACTTAGGAGCAAGTGTTAATCTTCTTCCATACTCGATATATGTCAAATTAGGCTTAGGAGACTTGAAACCAACGTCGGTGGTTTTGCAACTTGCCGACCGATCCATCAAGAAGCCTAGGGGTATCATTAAGGATGTATTGATTAAGATTGATAAATTCTTCTTCCCCGTTGATTTCGTTGTCATTGACACGGAATCGGTCCCGAATCCTAAGAGCCAAATTTCCATTATCCTTGGCTATCCTTTCTTGGCAACCGCGAATGCCAACATTAATTGTAGGATGGGGATAATGAAGATCTCATTTGGCCACATGAAGGTGAGGTTGAATATCTTCAATCTGACCCCCAATTCATTTGACAAGCATGAAGATGTTAATGTTGTGGAGAAATGTCATGACCTTAAATGTGAAGGAATTGAGTTTTTGTGTGAGACCGAAGTTTCAAAAAGTCTAACTTCAACCCTGCATTCTAAGAAAATTATTTCAAATTCTTGCTTTGAAAGGGCATGGAAGCCCAAAGATCATTGTGACCAAGGACCAAAAATTTCTTTTGAGCCTAATCCAACAAGTTCTTTAGGGAACCATTTGTTGGGTGGAGTTCAAAACACTTATCACCCCATCAAGGAGGGGATACACTAGAAGATGTTTGATCCGTGCTAAAAGAGCCCAACATCTTGCTAGAGACGTTAAAGACTAGTATATTTCATACGGTGTCAAAACCTTATTCCTCCCTCATTTCTATCTTTAATTTCATTTCTTACGAAGTATAGATATTGGCTTTGGGTTCATATGCATTGCTAGGAACTGTGATTAGGATTACATGCACTCTTATGTTGAAATTGAGCATTTTTGCATAAGTTCGATCGATCTCAAAATGAGTTCAATCGATCGAACTTCCCACCTGTATCAAACCTGCATCCAAATCACCCTTTGTCCCATCGATCGAGAAAAACCTACATATGTTAGCTTTCTGTCCCATCGATTGAAGACTTTCCTAGATCGATTTGAAGCTCTTCGATCGATCTAACTTCATCTTGGATCGATCTGCAGTCTCAACACTTAGAAAATTTTTGAACCTGCATCCAACCTGCATCAAAAGGCTCTCTGTCCCATCGATTGAACATGTCTATAGATTTTTGCATGTTCGATCAATCAGAGTCGTTATTCGATCGATCTTGGAGAGATCGATCTCTGTTCTTTAATTTACTGTTTTAAGTTTGTCTTGTTTTGAATTTTAAATTTAAAATAATAAATATTTTATTTTGTTTATTCAATGATTAAAAAAAAAAGAAAAATTTCCAAAAGCTTCAAAAATAATGTCTTTTAGTGAGGAGAGATCGATCGCAGTTCGATCGATCTGAGATTTAAGTTCGATCGATCGAATTGGTAGCAAAATGTTTTTTAAAATCAAATCTAGGGTTGTTAGATCGATACCACAGATCCATCTAACACCCTCTCCCTCATTCCCTTCGCCGCTGCACAACCCATCTTCGCCATCTCCGGCGAGACTCCAGCGAACATCCCAAGCGTCGATTCTCTCTCTCTTCCATCGTAGTTCTCATTCGCATCTCACCCTTTTGCATCTCAACTTCCCTCTCGGTTTATAGGTGAGATCCAAAACCCTCTTGTGTTTCAAGCTTCTCTTTAAGGAATCCATGCTTTAATTGTTAGATCTATGTTGTTTTGATGATGCATATTGCCATTGATGACGTTTTGAAGCTTTGTATATATGTGTATATGTATGTATATATATGGTTTTATATGTTTTTGATTTTTGATTTGATTTCTGGGATCACGGGCCGAATCAAGTGACCAATGTTGATGTTTTGTTGTGTAGATGGGCCCACGACCATGTTCATGAAGGCCCCGTGCCATCCACGTCACAGATTTGTGACTTTTCGAGTTTCACCTCAGAGTTTGATCGATCGAACTTTTTATTCGATCGATCTGTAACAGATCGATCTCACTTATTCTCAATCGATCGAACTTGAATCGATCTCACATGTTTGTGATCGATCGAACTTTACAGATATACTTCACACATTTCACACACCATCTCTTGTGTTTCATGCTATCTCATAAATGCACAATCCTGTGTTTTCCACATTGGATACATTCCATACTTATACTGTCTAGCATGCTTCACATCATGTCACTCATTCCTTGTCACTTGCATAGATTCGTGTTCCTTATCTGTTTTGTCTATCTTATTTGACATACATGATTCTATTAATTGTGCTTTAATTCTTTATACCAGCACTGACTTCTTTTTTGTAAGTTTTCCTTTTATTTTGCAGGCCATGGCTAGGGTAAAGACTGTTGCTTGCGGACATTATCACTACAGGGCCAGGCGGAGTTTCGACGATGAGGCAGGTCCATCTCACACCCAGGACCCCATTCAGGAGGAGCCAGCAGAGTCCACTCCACCTCAGTCTCCATCCGATAGTCGACTACAGTCTTCAGCCGAGGCATCTTCTTCATAGGCTGAAGCTGAGGCTGAGCACATACCATCTCCATCACCACCGCCAGCTCAGCCAGCCCAGTAGTTAGACCGGCCATTACCGAGATACTCACGCCTTCGGGTGGCGCACGAGTTGGTCTTTGACATAGACTATTTCTCCCGGTCTGTTCTTACCAAGAGAATCATTCTCCGGATTGGTCACCCATTCAGGATGAGGAGCAGGCTCAGGATCATCATTCTCCCGCTCTAGCAGTACCTGAGGCTCCAGCATGGACACCCGGCTATAGAGAGCGACTACAGGCTTTAGAGGATGCTGTAGTATCTATCCGTGCCGACACGGTTTCTATCCGAGAGGATGCTGTCTCCATCTGAGCTGACATTTCATCTCTCCATACCGATGTTATGGCTGCATTGCAAGACTTATCTCTAGATATCCGCAGAGTACGCCCTGCCCGTCCTACCTTCTCTTCCTGATCTCTCT
Source organism: Cornus florida (assembly GCF_030987335.1). Classification (NCBI taxonomy): domain Eukaryota; kingdom Viridiplantae; phylum Streptophyta; class Magnoliopsida; order Cornales; family Cornaceae; genus Cornus; species Cornus florida. The sequence goes on along the minus strand of NW_026775574.1, from coordinate 48,436,520 downwards.
ATCCCTTTACTCCTGTCATTTTATATATCTGTGATACATTATTACTGTTACTCTATTTTTGCGGCCAGTCTGTTGGCCCTGATACTGTGCTATGATGTATATTATTTCTATTTATACATGTTATATGTTGGATGTCATACCTTGTATTGATATATCTGTTTGTGATTGACTCCATCAGGTGCATCCCAGTGACTTCAGTGAGAGAGAGTACTACCCAAAATTTTCAGGACCACCCTTATACCTCTCTCTATTTTCAGTTGCTATCCCATTTACACTTGCAATGGCAATGCCATATTTTGTAACGAATTAGGAATTAGTACTCTTTTAATCTTGTCTTTATTTTATTTTATTTTGGGTCACTTGTTGTGTTTGTTCTTGATGGACTAGGTACATTGAGCAAGGGAAATTCTAAAGCAAAGAAGCAAGCTAAGCTAAACAAAGCTAAAAATAAAAATAAAATAAAATAAAAAGTTGCAAAGCAAAGCAAGGCAAAGAAAAATTGAAAAATAACTTGAAGTTGCTTAAGGACCCTTTGTGAGCTTTTCTAACTCTTTCTCTTGTTAAATCATCGGCCCGCGTGGAGGCAAGTTTTTATTTTCTTAGATAGATCGTTGACCCACGTGGAGGTAATTTATTTTTCTTGCATATTGTTGAAAGCATGGGAGTATGGGATCAATGTATATGGAGGTTTGTTGTTAATTGACTTGTTGTGGAGGAGAAGTGATTGTTACTTGCTATGTACTACTTGATAGTTGTTGTTTGTTTTGATTGTGAATGCATGGTCGCAGGTCGTTGAATCCTACTCTTGTCCTACTTAATTTAAATCTTGAATCTATTGTTCATAATTATAAGGGAAGGGGTAATTCTTGTAACTCCATTTCATCAATAGAGGAACATAATGAGTGATAAGCGATGAAAAGTGCGCATTTAAACCCCTTAATCTTGAATTTTCTAGGACCTTATTCTATCTTATTTTCCCGTTTTAGTCTAATTTCATGTTATTTCCATTTTTAGGCACTTATCCCCAAAATAAGTCAATTCAGCTGAATTAGAGCAATAAAAGAAGCAATCTCAAGCTTAGTGGAAGAAAAGAGCAAAGTGGTGGAAAAAGCCTTTTATAATCGATCGAACCAAGCTCCGATCGATCACACTTTTATCGTTCCAACCATGTTATGATGGATTGAGCCTTTTGTCCTTATCTTTAGGAAATTTTCCTATTCGATCCATCCAACCCTTCCTTCGATCGATCAAACCCTTTTGATCTTATTCGCACCTACAACTTTTTTTCTTTTCCTAAAATATCTCTGTAACGACCCGATCATTTGCCTTCCTTTCCACTTTCCTAAAATTTTATGAATGAATTTTTTTTCGTTTAATTTTCTTTTCTAAGGTCTATTTCGTGCCACTTAGTGTCATCTAGAGTGCTCGGAATTGGTTCCTGAGACTCTTTTCCGTGGATTAACAACTTCCTTTGAGGACCGAGTCATTTTCACATTTTTCATTTTTCGATACTACGCGCTATTTCGTCCTTTTTTCCTATTCTGTCTTATCTCCGTTTGTCAGTTTTTGGCATAACCTCACTTCTCATGCTCGGAGTTGGTTTTTGACTTCACGTGCCTTCATCTTGAGTGGTTTCATCGAAATGCGTATCTTTACTTTTGCAAGAAAGTACTCTGGTTACTCCTGGTGTCCACAAGGGCATAGATGCACAATTCTTCAGAATCTTTTTCATTTCTTGGGGTGTTTTTCATAAATATCTTTTGAAGATATTTTATTTTAGGGGCATCTAAGAAAATATCTTTTGGAAGATATTTTCATTCTAGGGCAGTTTCGCCGTTAACCCTTTTGTAGAGGCCATTGTGCAATGCAAAATGTCTCGTCTGGAGCCTGGATCCTTGTACGGGATTCATTTTCACATTTCGTCAAGTCGTGGACTCTTAGAATTCTATTCTGATCGTTTTTCTCCAGTTTCAGAATTTTTGGACCCGGTTGCCGCCGAACTTGTTTGGGACATAACTTTCTGCTCGGGACTCAGTTTTTGATGCCGATTCTTTTGTTGTTCATATTTTCTCATTTTGAATCTTTTTTGTTCATGGAGTTTTATCATTTGAGCGCGTTTGCTCAAAATCCACTTTTCCAAACCCGGCGGGGCCCTTCCGGGGCACTTTTAGGGTTTTTCTATAAATAGGGGACTTAAAGAGAAAAATCAGAATTTTCTTCTCTCTCTCCTCTCTCTTAGCCGGTAGCCATGGCTGCCAAGGGGCTGCCATGCTTCTTCTTCATTTTCCGGCCACTTCCCTCGAGTGAAAACTCTTCGGCCTTAACGTTTAATGCTTGTCTTGACGCCACGCATCTTATGCCCTTATTAGAATCCATTTCCGACGATTTTTCGAGTTTGGGTTTGGAGTCAAGTTGAGATTTTCATGGGGCTTCTTGCGGATTCTTGTTCATAGCGTTGTCCCCGACAAAACCTCTCGGTATCGTCGAATTTGGAGCACTTTTATTTTGGTGGGCCTTCGGGATTTTCATCTCAAATTGAGGTAGCAGGTGTTATAGGTTTAATTCTTGTTATATAACATGCTATTGATGCTTATACAACTTGATTGCATGCTTAAATATGAAATTTAGAGATTTTATTATTTAATTTTCTTGTATTGGATTTGATTTTCCCGGTTGCTTATGACTTGTTTTAAACATGTAGCATGGTAATATAATGCTCTATAATATGGTCATTGACATATATTAAATTGAGGGAATTTGAATAAGTATTAAAGATTTTATTTAATATTTATCTTGAATAAAATATTTAATCATATGACCTTAACTAGCTTAAAATCAATATGTGTTAGCATATTAAATTAGGCCTTAGCATGCTCTCCAACATAGTTGAATTTGAAAGTGATTGGAGGTGTTTTGAAAATTAGTAATTATTAATTAATTTGCCCCGAGTGTACTATTCACTCTATTTAAATTCTGACTTGATATTCTTGACTTATATACCATATAGCTTCACATATATTTGATTTTGAATATTCGGTTAGGTTTTCAAACCCTTCATTTAATTAAATTCCTTGTTTAAGATTTAATCCTCATGGTTATATACAACTTGGAATTGAATTGTGGCATGATAGAAAATAAAGCTTAGGTACAGTTGTTCACATATATTAAATTGGGATTAATTGCATGAGAATTGCAACTTTTAATTTATATTTAACTTTAGTGAAAGGTTAAGTCACATGGTCTTAAATTGAATGAAATAAACTTGTAATGTGATATTACATTAGTCATTGGCATATTCTCTAAGATATGTTAAATTGAGAGCATTTGGTTAAGTTTGAAAATCTAGAGATTTTAATTAAAAGAATTAATTAAAATCTATTTTGTGGTCCCATTAGGTTAATTAAGGTTTTAACTTGATATTTGTATTGGCCATGACTTGTTTAGTAGTATATATTAATTTGGGACTATCTAAAGTTGTTTTAGAACTTTGGGATTTAAATTAGCATGATTTAATTAAAGTTCTACTTTGTTGTTCTAACAACCTAATTGAGTTTTAGAATGGATATAGGTGATGACCTTGCCATGCCCTTTAACATGTATTAAATTGAGGTTAATTGAAATTGAATCGAAAATCTAGAGAATTTAATTGTGTTTATCTATTTAAATTCTATCAATTTGCTCCATGATCTAGTTGTGTTTTAGAAGTGGTTTCTATATTCAAATCATGGACTTAGACTTGTTGTATATTTATTTGGTTATGTTTTGAACATTGGATAACATAGTTGCTATGTTTCTACTCATGAGAATATGTTTTCCTTATTGAATATATTGTTGCCTTGTGTAATGATTTGCACACTTCATATTTAACATCTTTCATGCATAGCGTGTAACGAATCGTACACTGAAGATTCAACATTCATCATATCATATTAGTTGTGGATTTAGGGCATGTATTGTATAGCTTTCCAAATTTGGTTGTGCTTAGTAGATAGTTGATTATCTTGCATATTCCTGTTGATATATGCGTTGTTGCACAACTTGTTGATTTTGGAAACTTGGGGATGTCGTTGTTTGACTATGGCTAGGACGTGGTTCTAGTATGGGGGATAGTCCCTCTATATAGTCTAGTGCGCATATAAGGAGGTTACCCATGGGCTAGTAACCCTAAAGTAACTATGTTGTCGGTCTGATCCGGCGTGACGTCCGAGCATCCACTTTGTTTGACTTCGCATTTCATTTTCAAGTTGATAACTTGATGATGGTGCAACTTGTTGTTCCTTATTTGTCGTTCCATTTTAAGTTACATGATGTTAACTTTGCGAAATTGTGCTGTATGCGTTGTATTGGAAATTCCAATGTTGGTTAAATTGCATCGATATTGAAAATTGTGTTTTGACGTTCTAACAAAGCTTAGGATTGATCCTATTGATTCATTTATAACTTAGACGTTAGGTGGCATGACCCACTTCTGTTGTTTTCATGCTTTAGATTTCAAGTTGATAGCTTTAAGAAATTGTATTTTGTTGCCTTGTATAATATGCTTTTATGTGGTTAGATTGCATTGAAGTTGTAAATTGCGTTTTAATTATTCAGCATGGCCTAGGATGATTCCTTAGACTTATTTAGAACATAGACGTTAGGTGACATGATCACTTTAGTTGTTTCTGTATACGAGATTGCAAGTTAATACCTTTAAGAACCTATATCTTGTTACTTTGTATAACGTGCTTCCATATTGTTTAAATGGCATAGATGATGTGATTTATGCTAGAAACACTCTAAGGTAGCTTAGGATGCTCCCTGAGTCTCATTTCGATATAGACGTTAGGTGGCATGAAACCCTTTAACATGTTTCACCTTAAGGTGATAAATTTGTAAAATGCTAGGTCGATGCATGCTCATCTCCTACGAGTAGCTTTATGTTACTCACCCCTATGATACTGGGGCATATTTCAAGTATAAAGACTTGGTTCATAAAGCCTAGCATTCCTTGGATGTCGTGTAGCTTTCAAGTTTCCATTTCATGCAAATGTTGGCATGAAATGTCATTTTGTAGACTTATATGTCAAAATATGTATATTTGATTCCATGTATGTAATGTGTACTTAAGTACACTCCTTTCAATGTATTTGATACGTATGAGATGAGGCCGGAGGCCAATGACCATTGTATTGCATCCTATGTATCTTTTGATTTCTTGAAATGCTATGAAAACCTTGAAAAATCGCAAGTCATTTGTTAACTATAGTTGCATCGGTGTGGGAATTCTGTTTTCATTCTTTTATAGGGTCTTATAAATCATGTTTAAAGTGTGGCCAAGGGCCAAATGGTCATTTGACCCTGTTTTGTATTTTTGGATTCCGAGTTTTCATTCCAAATTCCATTTTTGCCTTTTTGCCCGTTAGGGGGTCGGATTTTGCATCGGTGGTATTTTTAAGCCATGGACAATTGTAGCGCATCTAAATAGGTAAGTTACATTTGCGTGCATGGTCATTTCCGGGCAAAACCTCATCGTTTGTGTTTCAAGCCTCCTACAGATTCATTTCACCTATTTGTTGAAAATTCTAGCTTAAGGGCATTTGGGGTATTTCCTTTGGGAAATAAATTCCGTTCTTGACTCCGTCACATAGAAAATGTGATTTTAGGGGGAGTTCTTCTTCATGTTTTTCAGAAAAATGTCAACTTGGCCTCGAAAACTGCGTCACAAACTCAAATTTCTACTAAAACACTGTTCCTGTTGTCTTGGGTTGCTTCTGCCCATTTGGGCGGGTGCCCGTGGGCCAAGTTTCAGGGCTGCCCCACACCTCTTCCCGTGGTTTTGCCCATTTGGGCGGGCGCCCGCGGGTTTTGGTCGGGCGCCCGCGGATACTGTTCCTGCACTAGACATTCTTCTTCAACGGGCCATATCTTACTCGTTTTAACTCCGAATTGGTCCGTTCTTGAGTCTAAACTGACCGCATCAAAATGAGATTTCCAATGGTACCAATTAGAGCTTCAAATTCCATTTATAACTTAATTTACTCATGTTTTAGTGAAGTAGTGTCAGAATTTGGTTCGAACCGGGATAGGGTTTCCCTTCCTTCGACTTCGGGACTTGATATCTTTGCCATCCGGACTCCGAATTAGGTGATTCTTGAGTCTAAATTCATTAATTTTTTATTTTATTTCCAATGGTATGCTTGGTAGCATCCATTTCTCTATGAAATGACCATTTTGCCCCTGGGGGCTTAATTGTTATCCTTCCGATCTCTTGCTTCCACACTTATTCCTTTGGGTTCTTTGACCTCATGGAAGGTCATCTTAGGGTCTTAGAGGCGTATTGTACCTTGGGAGACCATTGTCTTGTTTCTAGCTTCCGCATCTTGGATCCAGTTCGGGTCATCACAGGACATACTGGGTTGAAAAATCCATGGTCGTCACAGGTGGTATCAGAGCGTCCGGGTTCGAAAACCTTAGGACGACGGGTTTTGGGTACAAATCATGCTTTTGTTGGTGTACCTTGATTTATTTATATACCTATGATAACATGTTTTGGTATTATAACTTGTTTACGTGCTTTGTTTGATAACATGCTTGGTGTAATGACATGTTTTCTGTACTTATATGCTTATGTGTTTGAAAGCATCTTTGTTTGACATGTTTGCTTATGTGGCACCTTGAGTAGATAGTCCATTGCTATGTTGCATGGTAGCTATTTCTTTTATGTCTGGTTTTGACAGTGTCTCTTAGGATCTGTCGTATCCCTTGGATGCCTTCTTGTTTCACGAGTTTCTTCCTTGGATAGGAGGAATTCATTCCGTAGGGACCCATGTAGGGAATCTTCTTGTCTATTCTGTCGGTTGATGCAAGTAAGGCTCATGTGAGCGTAGAATCGCAATCCTTGTCTAGTGGAGTGAGACGTGTGCCAGGGAGACACCGTTTCATTTCCTTTTCCTCTGTGGCTTCTAGATCTAAAGCCTTAAGCGTAGCGGTGCCTAGGGCGTTGTTGTCAGAGTTTTGGGATTGGCCAAGATGGTCTGGCCAGACATTATTGGACCATACCCCATTCTCGCAGATGCCTAGTTTTCGCAGTGCTTTTGGTAATGATCATTCTGACATTGATGTCATCCATATCAAAAGTTTTCTCAGAGTTAACCTAGTTTAGGGTATGTTATGGACTAGTGCCTTATACCGTCATGCTACCTTGCTGACGAGTAAGTGTGGGTAGGTTCTGCTTACTGTTCGTACTGCCTTGTCACTCTCTCCTTTCATCGTGATTCAATGTTCCTTTGTCTTGGGATTCTCTCGGTGGTTGATGTTGAGTTAACGTGCCAGTTCGTATGAGGTGTTGTCTCAGTTCATGGTTTCGCGTTCCTTCAGTTGATCTTTAGACTTCAGGATTTGTCCTTTAGTCCGTTGTGAGCTGTCCTTTGATTTGACCTTTTGTTCGGTCATTATTCTGTTCTCTCTGGTATGTTCCTAATTTCAGGGACGAAATTCCTTTAAGGAGGGTAGGTTGTAACAACCCGGTCATTTGCCTTTTCCTAAAATTTTACAAATGAATTTTTTTTTTCATTTAATTTTCTTTTCTGAGCTCTATTTCATGTCGCTTATTGTCATCTTGAGTGCTTGAAATTGGTTCCTGAGACCCTTTTCCATGGATTGACAACTTCCTTTGAGGACCGAGTCATTTTCACATTTTTCATTTTTCGACACTATGCGCTATTTCGTCCTTTTTCCCTATTCTGTCTTATCTCTGTTTGTCAATTTTTGGCACAACCTCACTTCTCATGCTCGGAGTTGGTTTTTGACTTCACGTACCTTCATCTTGAGTGGTTTCATCGAAATACGTATCTTTACTTTTGCAAGAAAGTACTCTAGTTACTCTTGGTGTCTACAAGGGCATAGATGCACAATTCTTCAGAATCTTTTTCATTTCTTGGCGTGTTTTTCATAAATATCTTTTGAAGATATTTTATTTCAGGGGCATCTAAGAGAATATCCGTTAGAAGATATTTTCATTCTGGGGTAGTTTCGTAGTTAACCCTTTTTGTAGGGGCCATTGTGCAATTAACGAAAGTTATTGCAAAATGTCTCGTCTGGAGCCTGGATCCTCGTACGGGATTCATTTTCACATTTCGTCGAGTCGTGGACTCTTAGAATTCCGTTCTGGTTGTTTTTCTCCAGTTTCAGAATTTCTAGACCCGGTTGCCGCCGAACTTGTTTGGAGCATAACTTTCTGCTCGGGACTTGGTTTTTGATGCCATTTCTTCCGTTGTTCATATTTTCTCATTTTAAATCTTTTTGGTTCATGGAGTTTTACCATTTGAGCGCGTTTGCTCAAAATCCACTTTTCCAGACTCGGCGGGGCCCTTTCGGGGCACTTTTAGGGTTTTTCTATAAATAGGGGACTTAAAGAGAAAAATCAGAATTTTCTTCTCTCTCTCCTCTCTCTTGGCCAGCAGCCATGGCTGCCAAGGGGCTACCATACTTCTTCTTCATTTTTCGGCCACTTCCCACGAGTGAAAACTCTTCGGCCTTAACGTTTAATGCTTGTCTTGACGCCGCGCATCTTATGCCCTTATTAGAATCCATTTTCGACGATTTTTCGAGTTCGGGTTTGGAGTCAAGTTGAGATTTTCATGGGGCTTCTTGTGGATTCTTATTCACGGTGTTGTCCCCGACAAAACCTCTCGGTATCGTCGAATTCGGAGCACTTTTATTTTGGTAGGCCTTTAGGATTTTCATCTCAAATTGAGGTAGGAGGTGTTATAGGTTTAATTCTTGTTATATAACATGCTATTGATGCTTATACAACTTGATTGCATGCTTAAATATGAAATCTAGAGATTTTATTATTTAATTTTCTTGTATTGGATTTGATTTTCCCGGTTGCTTATGACTTCTTTTAAACATGTAGCATGGTAATATAATGCTCTATAATATGGTCATTGACATATATTAAATTAAGGGAATTTGAACAAGTATTAAAGATTTTATTTAATATTTATCTTGAATAAAATATTAAATCATATGGCCTTAACTAACTTAAAATCAATATGTGTTAGCATATTAAATTAGGCCTTAGCATGCTCTCCAACATAGTTGAATTTGAAAGTGATTGGAGGTGTTTCGAAAATTAATAATTATTAATTAATTTGATTAATTAATTGGCCCCGAGTGCACTATTCACTCTATTTAAATTCTGACTTGATATTCTTGACTTACATGCCATATAGCTTCACATATATTTGATTTAGAATATTCGGCTAGGTTTTCAAACCCTTCATTTAATTAAATTCCTTGTTTAAGATTTAATCCTCATGGTGATATACAACTTGGAATTGAATTGTGGCATACTAGAAAATTAAGCTTAGGTATCGTTGTTCAAATATATTAAATTGGGATTAATTGAGAATTGCAACTTATAATTTATATTTAACTTTAGTGAAAGGTTAAGTCACATGGTCTTAAATTGAATAAAATAAACTTGTAATGTGATATTACATTAGTCATTGGCATATTCTCTTAGATATGTTAAATTGAGAGCATTTGGTTAAGTTTGAAAATCTAGAGATTTTAATTAAAAGAATTAATTAAAATCTATTTTGTGGTCCCAATAGCTTAATTAAGGTTTTAACTTGATATTTGTATTGGCCATGACTTGTTTCCTAGTATATATTAATTTGAGACTATCTAAAGTTGTTTTAGAACCTTGGGATTTAAATTAGCATGATTTAATTAAAGTTCTACTTTGTTATTCTAACAACCTAATTGAGTTTTAGAATGGATATAGGTGATGACCTTGCCATGCCCTTTAACATGTATTAAATTGAGGTTAATTGAAATTGAATCAAAAATCTAGAGAATTTAATTTTGTTTATCTATTTAAATTCTATCAATTTGCTCCATGATCTAGTTATGTTTTAGAAGTGGTTTCTATATTCAAATCATGGACTTAGACTTGTTGTATATTTATTTAGTTATGTTTTGAACATTGGATAACATAGTTTTTATGTTTGTACTCATGAGAATATGTTTTCCTTATTGAATATATTGTTGCCTTTTGTAATGATTTGCACACTTCGTATTTAACATCTTTCATGCATAGCGTATAATGAATCGTACACTGAAGATTCGACATTCATCATATCATATTAGTTGTGGATTTAGGGCATGTATTGTATAGTTTTCCAAATTTAGTTTTGCTTAGTAGATAGTTGATTATCTTGCATATTACTGTTGATGTATGAGTTGTTGCACAACTTGTTGATTTTGGAAACTTGGGGTTGTCCTTGTTTGACTATGGCTAGGACGTGGTTCTAGTACGGGGGATAGTCCCTCTATATAGTCTAGTGCACACATAAGGAGGTTACCCATGGGCTAGTAACCCTAAAGTAACTATGTTGTCGGTCTGATCCCGCCTGACGTCCGAGTATCCACTTTGTTTGACTTCGCATTTCATTATCAAGTTGATAACTAGATGATGTTGTAAATTGTTGTTCCTTATTTGTCATTCCATTTTAAGTTACATGATGTTAACTTTGCAAAATTTTGTTTTATGCGTTGTATTGGAAGTTCCAATGTTGGTTAAATTGCATCGATATTGAAAATTATGTTTTGACGTTCTAACAAAGGTTAGGATTGATCCTATTGATTCATTTATAACTTAGACGTTAGGTGGCATGACCCACTTCTGTTGTTTTCGTGCTTTAGATTTCAAGTTGATAGCTTTAAGAAATTGTATTTTGTTGCCTTGTATAATATGCTTTTATGTGGTTAGATTGTATTGAAGTTGTAAATTGCGTTTTGATTGTTCAGCATGGCCTAGGATGATTCCTTAGACTTATTTAGAACATAGACGTTAGGTGACATGATCACTTTAGCTGTTTCTGTATTAGAGATTGCAAGTTAATACCTATAAGAACCTATATCTTGTTGCTTTGTATAACGTGCTTCCATATTGTTTAAATGGCATAGATGATGTGATTTATGCTAGAAACACTCTAAGGTAGCTTAGGATGCTCCCTGAGTCTTATTTCGATATAGACATTAGGTGGCATGAACCCCTTTAACATGTTTCACCTTAAGGTGATAAATTTGTAAAATGCTAGGTCAATGCACTCATCTCCTACGAGTAGCTTTATGTTACTCACCCCAACGATACTGGGGCATATTTTAGGTTCGAAGACTTGGTTCGTGAAACCTAGCATTCCTTAGATGTCGTGTAGCTTTCAAGTTTCTATTTCATACAAACGTTAGCATGAAATGTCATTTTGTAGACTTATATGTCAAAATATGTATATTAGATTCCATATATGTAATGTGTACTTAAGTACGCTCTTTTCAATTTATTTGATATGTATGAGATGAGGCCGGAGGCCAATAACCATTATATTGTATCCTATGTATCTTTTGATTTCTTGAAATGCTATGAAAACCTTGAAAAATCGCAAGTCAGTTGTTCACTATAGTTGCATCGGTGTGGGAATTCCATTTTCATTCTTTCATAGGGTCTTATAAATCATGTTTGAAGTATGGCCAAGGGCCAAATGGTCATTTGACCCCATTTTGTATTTTTGGATTCCGAATTTTCATTCCAAGTTCTATTTTTGCCTTTTTACCCGTTGGGGGGTCGGATTTTGCATCGGTCGTATTTTTAAGCCATGGACCATTGTAGCGCGTCTAAATAGGTAAGTTACGTTTGCGTGCATGGTCATTTCCGGGCAAAACCTCATCGTTTGTGTTTCGAGCCTCCTACGGATTTATTTCACCTATTTGTTGGAAATTCTAGCTTAAGGGCTTTTTGGGTATTTTCTTTGGGAAATAAATTCCGTTTTTGACTCCGTCACATCGAAAATGTGATTTTAGGGGGAGTTCTTCTTCGTGTTTTTTTGAAAGATGTCATCTTGGCCTCGAAAACCGCGTCGCAAACTCAAATTTCTGCTAAAACACTGTTCCTACTGTCTTGGGTTGCTTTTGCCCATTTGGGTGGGCCCCCGCCAAGTTTCAGGGCTGCCCCGCACCTCTTCCCGCGGTTCTGCCCATTTGGACGGGTGCCAGCGGATACTGTTCCTACACTGGACACTCTTCTTCAATGGGCCATATCTCACTCGTTTTTACTCCGAATTGGTCCGTTCTTGAGTCTAAACTGACCGTGTCGAAATGGGCTTTCCAATGGTACCAATTAGAACTCTAGATTCTATTTTTAACTCAAGTTATTCATGTTTTTGTGAAGTAGTGTCAGAATTTGGTTACAACCGGGATAGGGTCTCCCTTCCTTCGACTTCGGGACTTGATATCTTTTCCATCCGGACTCCGAATTAGGTGATTCTTGAGTCTAAATTCATTAATTTTTCATTGCCTTTCCAATGGTATGCTTGGTAGCATCCATTTCTCTATGAAATGACCATTTTTCCCCTAGGGGCTTAATTGTTATCCTTCCGATCTCTTGCTTCCGCACTTATTCCTTTGGGTTCTGTGACCTCATGGAAGGTCATCTTAGGTTCTTAGAGGTGTGTTGTGCCTTGGGAGACCATTGTCTTGTTTCTAGCTTCCGCATCTTGGATCCAGTTTGGGTCATCACAAGACACACTAGGTTAAAAAATCTAGGGTCGTCACAATCTCAGCAAAAAGTGCACCACCATGGTTTGATCGATCCGAGCAACTATATGATTGATCGAACTGCCTCAAATTGAATGAAAAGTTGATTTCAAGCCAATTTAAATGTGTGCTCGTGGTGCAATCATTGGGAGGTCCTTGGCACGAGGTATAACCATTTGGTGTGACATTTGAGCTACCTATATAAGGATTTTGGCTAATTTTAGCGAGGAGGTTGATTAGTTTGAGAAGCTTGGCTAGAGATTAGAGTAAGAAAACATATAATTTGGGAAAGTTCTTCCACTCATCTAGGGTTTCTACCAAGAACACAAGAGGAGGAGGATGAATTCTACCATGGAGATAGCCTTTGAGGGTTGAATAACAACATCAATGAGTGGCTAAACCATTCTCTTGGGGCTAGAGATAGCCCTAAGCATGCCTTCTAGACTTTGATGTTTTATAATTAATGGGGATTTGTGTTGTACTTCTTGTCTTGACATCTTATATATATAAATCTTGTTTCTATAATGATTTGTGTAGTTCAATACTTCCAATTGATCATTTAATTCTATCAATATGTCTATGTATGCTAGAATGGATGTTCATGTGTTTATCTCTAGATTTTGTGACATTAATGCATATGTATGTGTGTTGATATTATAAATCTAGTGATGGTTAAGGCATAGTGCTTAAATGGGTTACTCTTGTGGTTTATTTGATGGTTCATACTTATTTCTTGATGGGTTGTGTCACCTCCTTAGTTTAATTACTTTAATTTACATGTCACTAGCTTAGTTGTAGTGTAATTGCATTACTTTCTTAGATAAGTGGATAATCCATTCTTGTTGTTTGATGTTCTATGCTTATGAATGCAAGTGGTATATTTCTCTAATTTGTTGAGTGAGCATTAATTATGAGCTTATAGAAGGATTAATGGCTTAATTTGATATATTGTGCTTTTCACTAGATTGACTAGACAATGTATGCTTACTTGGCTATCCATGCTAATATTTCAATTAATGAGACACACTTTCATTTACAAGACACAATCCCCCCTAAGCCATCAAATGTTGAATGTCCAGGAAGGTAATGCTTAGTGGTGAACTCTATGACCCAAGACCTCTCTCTCATAATCTTTATACCTCATTTGTTTTAGTTGTTTTACATTACACTTATTCAATTTGAATTATAGTATAACTCAACCAACAAACCATCTTTTGATCATTCGACCTACTATTCAGCAATTAATTTCAAGAATACTGCTCTTTTCTCTTAGGACGATCCCTACTCACTCTAGCTGCTTTAGTAGTTAGTATGGCACTCTATAAATTCAAACTTGGCCATACTACACTTTAATGTGCAACTCCGTTCGAGCGACACCAAGTTTTGGCATCGTTGCCGGGGATTGGCAACGCCATATTTTGAAAGCAATTTGAAATTAGTACTCTTTTAATCTTATCTTTATTTTTATTTTATTTTGGTTACTTATTGTGTTTGTTCTTGATTGACTCGGTGCATTGAGCCAAGAGAAGTAAATCAAGGGAATTTCTAAAGTAAGAAGCGAACTAAGCTAAGCTAAGCAAAAGAATAAAAGTCTAAAAATAAAAAATAAATAAAATAAATTACAAAGCAAAGCAAGGCAAAGAAAAAAATTAAAAAACAAATTTGAAGTTGTTTTAGGACCCTTTGTGAGTTCTTCTAATTCTCTCTCTAGTTAAATCGTCAACCCGCGTGGAGGCAAGTATTTATTTTCTTAGATAGATTGTGAGCCCACGTGGAGGCAAATTTCTTTTCTTGCATATTGTTAAAAGTATGGGAGTATGGGATCAATGTATGTGTAGGATTGTTGTTGATTGACTTGTTGCGGAGGAGAAGTGATTGTTACGTGCTTGTTGCTAGTTGTTGTTTTGATTGTGCATGCATGGTTGTAAGTCGCTAAATCCTACTCTTGTCTCACTTAATTTAAATCTTGAATCGGTTGTTCATAATCGTAGGGGAAGGGGTAATTCTAGTGACTCCATTTCACCAATGGAGGAAGATAATGAGGACCATGTGGATAACCTTGGTCACATTGACCAACAAGGCATCCTTCACCCTAATGTGCATCACCATCATAACAATATTCAAGTACTAATAGGTATGCCTAGACCATTCATTCCATAACAATAAGGACAAGTTCCAATGGGAATGCCTCGGCAAATTTTTGTTCCACCCCTACCTCCCGTTGTTCAAGCAAATCATGGTGCTCGTGTAGCACCACAAGTTGTGAATCCACCTCTTGCTTTGAGAGATCATTACGTGTGAAATGAGTACAATGCACCAACATGCATTCAGTTACCTCTATTTAGAGCACACCATTACGAAATCAAATCACAAACAATTCAAATTATTCCCAATTACCATGGGCTACCAAGTGAGAACCTTACAAGCATTTGGATGAGTTTCTTGAAGTGTGTTCCACCATGAAATACACAGACATGCCGAAAGAGGTGTTAAGACTTAAACTCTTCCTTTTCACCCTTAAAGATAAAGTAAAATACTGGTTTAATAATTTGACGCCTTTTTCGATAACTTCTTGGGCAGAGATGCAACAAGAGTTCTTGAAAAAGTACTATCCGGTATCAAAGACCAATGCAATGAGAACTTCAATTAGAGAATTTTCTCAAGGGGAGGGGGAAATGTTTTATGAGGCATGGGAGTGCTTGAATGACTTGCTTAGGAAGTGTCCACATTACGACATTCCTAAATGGCAATTGGTTCAATTTTTCTTTGAAAGTTTGTCGGATAATTATAAGGGAATGGTTGATGCTTCCATTGGCAGTTCTTATCTTGATAGGCATGAGGATGATGTATGGCGTCTATATGAGAGCATGAGTGAGAATTCAATGCATCGATCTTTATTATCTAAAAATGGAAGAAATCTAGGTGGAATGAAGAATGCAGCTTATATCAAGTTGACCATTCCAATGATATAGTCGCCGAAGTGAAGTCTTTATCCCAAAGGTTTGATCAATTTTTAATTAACTAGAATTTGGTGAATCAAGTGTCTTCCTCCCCTAGCCATGCACATCATACTGCCACTAAATCTTGCATGACATGTTCTAGTGTTTTACATTCTACTTCCAATCGTCCCTATGGACATGTGCAAAGTGAACACCATGAACAAGTAAATGCCGCTTTTGTTAACTAAGGGAATAATCCCTATGGCACTCATTATAATGCCGGGTGGAGGAACCATCCAAACTTCTCTTGGAAAAGCCAAGGAGAAGGCTCAAACCCTCCCAAAAGTGGTTTTTAAGGCAAGTATATTCTGCACCTAATGCAAAGCCAAGGTTCCCAAGGCTACCGCTCATCTTACCAAGCACCACATGGAAACCAATTTTCAAACTCTCACTTTCCAAACTAAAATTTATATTCTCAAGGAAATTCAAGAAGTCTCGCATTTAAGAAGAAAGTCTTAACCGCTTTGGGTACTTTAAAGGCACGTACCCAATTACTTCATTCTCATTCGCAATCAATTACGAAGCTAGAAACCCACGTCGGGCAAATAGCTAGTACCTTGAATGCTAGGGAAAAAAAGAAAATGCCTTTGAATCCACCACCCAAACAATAATTTGTTGTGGAGACCAATTCCTCTTTGGAAGGTCCCACAATTGAACATGTAAATATGGTGATCACTTTGAGAAGTGGAAGAATTGTTGATAATCAATGTGACGGCCTTGGTTTTTCAAGCCAGTGAGTCTTGTGATGACCTGAAACGGATCTAGAATGCGAAAGTAAAAATAGAAACAAGGTCTCTAGGAATATACAACATCCCTAAGATGCCAAGTTGACCTTCCATAAAGTCACAGAACTCAAAAGAATCAAATGCGGAAGCTAAGATTTGTAAAATAGGATAGGTACTTGACTAGGGGTAAAATGGTCTTTTCAAACAAAACTAGATGAAACCGAGCAGACTATTAGATAAACAAGGAAATATTGATAAATCTAGACTCAAGAATCACTTAATTTGGATTACGGATAAAGAAGATATGAAACTCCAAAGTTTCATAAAATTAAACTTTTGGGTTTCAAATCAGTGCGGCAAGGGTACTTGACAAGGGGTAAAATGTCCTTTTCAGACAAAACTTGATACACTTGAGCATGCCATTAGATAGACAAGGAAAAATTAATCAATCTACACTCAAGAATCACTTGATTCGGAGTCCGGATGAAGAAGATATGAAACGTAGAAGTTTCAAAAAAATCAACTTTTGGGTTTCAAATCAGTGCGACAAAGGTACTTAACAAGGGGTAAAATGGTATTTTTAGATAGAATTGGATCCAACTGTGCATTGCATTAGATAGAAAAGCAAAAATTAATAAACTTAGATTCAAAAATCACTTAATTTGGAGTCGGGATGTAATGAACCGGCCATTTTCCTTCCTTTCCTTGTCTCAGATTTTCACGGATATTTTTTTTCCGTTGATCTTTTCCTTTATGAGTTTAGTTTCTCAACACTCAGTGTCATCTTGAGTGCTCGGGGATGGTTTCCGAGACTCTTTTCCTTGGATTGACGACTTCCTTTGAGGACCAAGTCATTTTCATATTTTCACTTTTGTGACACTATTCACTTTCGTCTTTTTCTCGGTTGTCACTTTGTTGGCATAACCTCACTTTTTGTGTTCGGATTCGATTCCGGTTTTGCATGCATCCACGATATTTAAATTCCATACTATGTGTATTTTCACTTTTGTAGAAAAGCATGCTAAGTGCTTACTTTTCTTGTAAAGGGTATAGATGCAAGACCTTTTTGTAATTTTCTTAACTTTTGGGGTTTTTGTGTAATTACTGTAAAGTAATTATTTTTCGTCTTAGGGACCATTTGGCAATTTAATTTGGAAGATATTTTCAAAAAGGATTTTTTTGCAATTTTCGGAAAGTGTGACAAATGTCACACTCTCATTGGTCCACTTGTTGTGATGTGTGTGGAAACACTTTGAGGCCTTGGATGAGGACATGTGGAGGGTGGAGATTTAACCACTTGTTGGCCTAGGATTGGTGCACTTGTTGGCTTGGATGGTTGACAAGTGTAGGCTTGAGATTTAGCCTAGGATGGAGCCTTAGATTTGTGACAAGTGTAGTCTCATAATTTGATCTTGCATTAGTGTGTGTGTGAGAGGTAGTGTAAGAGCACATAGTGAGTGGAGGATCTCTATCCCCTTCACTCACATTTCATCTTCATCATTCTTCATTTCCTCCCTCTTTTGTAAAGAAAACCCTAGCCTTCATGGATGGAGCCTAAAGCCTTAAGCTTTAACCTTGATTTTTGAGAGCCTTCCATTGATTTCCAAGTTTGAACTAGGGAATACATTTTGTTCCCCTCATCTTCCTCTTCATAACACTAGAAGGGTTTTCCATTTTGTGTTGATTTTGCCTTGGATTCTAGAGAGACACTTCTCTAGTAAGGTAGGGAATGTTATAGGGTTATATGTTTGTTGTCTTGCATATTTTTTATGCTTATACAACTTGTATGCATATAGTGTATTAATTTGAGAAATTATGATTAATGGTAGTTTGCTTATAACTCATTTTAGACTTGGTAAATGGCATGGCCATGAGTTGATCTTTGATATATATTAATTTGGGTTGATTTAGATGAGTTTTCAAATCTAGAGATTAATTGGATTTAATTTGGTTTAAATTCTAGTAAATTGTGTTTTGCTTGTAATCCATCTTAGACTAGATATATGGTATGACCATGACTTAGTGCTTGATATAAATTAATTAGAGATCATTTGGACAACTTTTGAAATCTAGAGATTTAATTGATTTAAATTAATAAAATTCTATTTGATGATATCTTGCTTATCTTGCACTTTTGATAAGACCATGATATGTTGCTTAACATATATTAATTTGAGGTTATTTGAAATCTAGAGAATTTAATCACCTTGTTTAATTAAATTCTATCTAATGGCTCCATGGATCTATTGGTATTTTAGAAATTGTTTCTATATTCAAATCATGGACTTGAACTTGTTATGTATTCACTTGATTGTGTTTTGAGCGTTAGACAACTTTGTTGTTATATTTATATTCATGAGAATATATTTTCTTTATAGAATATATTGATGCCATGTGTAGTGAATTGCACACTTTGTAATTGACATTATGTATCTCATTTTAGAATTGAAACTCTAAGAAATGGATTGTGTGGTTTCTACCTACTTGTGCATGGAAGGTGTTTTCATACATTATATAAGTTATGTTAAGTTGTGAACTTATTTGGCTTAATTTTGGAATCTTGGAACATTGTTGAGTTGAGATGGCTAGGGTTTGGCTCTAGTACGGGGACGTGAGTCCTCTAAGTCATTGAGATAGTGCGCACTTAGGGTGGTCTTCCCTGCGGGTTAGTGCCCGGAATAACCATTGAGGTGTCGGTAGAATTCCGAGCTTAGATGTCCAAGTCTTCCATTATTTATTTTCGCATTCAATTCCAAGTTAACAATCATGTTTATATTGTAACTTGTGGTTTTAGTTATTACCGATTTTGATGTTGTTAAGTACATCCATACTAAATTGATATATTTAGTTGATTTCACACTTTTAGATTTCTAGTTGATAACCTAGAGAACCTATGTCTTGATGTGTGGTATTAGATATTCTAATTATGCTAAATTGTTATATTTAGTTGATGTTGCATTTTAGACTTTAAGTTGATTACCTTGAGAATCTATATGTTGTTGTTTTGTGTAAGCGTGCTCCTATATTGTTGCTTTGTGTAAGCATAACCCGATGTTGCTAAAATTGCATGAATGAGGTAATTGATGCTAGAAATGATCCTAGGTAGCTAGGATGCTCCTTGAGTCTCACCTTTGACATAGACATTAGGCGGAATGAACCACAATAATTAAAGCATGCAAACTTGTAAAACGTAAGTCGATGCTGTAATGACCCGGCCATTTTCCTTCCTTTCCTTTTCTCAGATTTTCACGGATATTTTTTTTCCGTTGATCTTTTCTTTTCTGAGTTCAGTTTCTCGTCACTTAGTGTCATCTTGAGTGCTCGGGGATGGTTTTCAAGACTCTTTTCCTTGGATTGACGATTTCCTTTGAGGACCGAGTCATTTTCATATTTTCACTTTTGTGACACTATTCACTTTTGTCTTTTTCTCGGTTGTCACTTGTTGGCATAACCTCACTTTTTATGTTCGGATTTGATTCCGGTTTTGCATACATCCATGATATTTAAATTCCATCCTATGTGCATTTTCACTTTTGTAGAAAAGCATGCTAAGTGCTTACTTTTCTTGTAAAGGGTATAGATGCATTACTTTTTTGTAATTTCTAAACTTTAGGGGTTTTGTGTAATTACTGTAAAGTAATTATTTTTCGTCTTAGGGACCATTTTGTAATTTAATTTGGAAGATATTTTCAAAAAGGATTTTTTTGCAATTTCTGAAAAGTGTGACAAGTGTCACACTCTCATTGGTCCACTTGTTATGATGTGTGTGGAAACACTTTGAGGCCTTGGATGAGGACATGTGGAGGGTGGAGATTTAACCACTTGTTGGCCTACTTGTTGGCTTGGATGGTTGACAAGTATAGGCTTGAGATTTAGCCTAGGATGGAGCCTTGGATTTGTGACAAGTGTAGGCTCACAATTTGATCTTGCATTAGTGTGTGTGTGAGAGGTAGTGTAAGAGCACATAGTGAGTGGAGGATCTCTATCCCCTCCACTCACATTTCATCTTCACCATTTTTCATTTCCTCCCTCTTTTGTAAGGAAAACCCTAGCCTCCATGGATGGAGCCTAAAGCCTTAAGCTTTGACCTTGATTTTTGAGGGCCTTTCATTGATTTCCAAGCTGGAACTTGGGAGTACATTTTGTTCCCCTCATCTTCCTCTTCATAACCCTAGAAGGGTTTTCCATTTTGTGTTGATTTTGCCTTGGATTCTAGAGAGACACTTCTCTAGTAAGGTAGGGAATGTTATAGGGTTATATGTTTGTTGTCTTGCATGTTTTTTATGCTTATTCAACTTGTATGCATGTAGTGTATTAATTTGAGAAATTATGATTAATGGTAGTTTGCTTATAACTCATTTTAGACTTGGTAAATGGCATGGCCATGAGTTGATCGTTGATATATATTAATTTGGGTTGATTTAGATGAGTTTTCAAATCTAGAGATTAAATGGATTTAATTTGGTTTAAATTCTAGTAAATTGTGTTTTGCTTGTAATCCATCTTAGACTAGATATATGGTATGACCATGACTTAGTGCTTGATATAAATTAATTTGAGATCATTTGGACAACTTTTGAAATCTAGAGATTTAATTGATTTAAATTAATTAAATTCTATTTGATGATATCTTGCTTATCTTGCACTTTTGATTTGATATATGTAAAGACCATGATATGTTGCTGAACATATATTAATTTGAGGTTATTTGAAATCTAGAGAATTTAATCACCTTGTTTAATTAAATTCTATCTAATGGCTCCATGGATCTATTGGTATTTTAGAAGTTGTTTCTATATTCAAATCATGGACTTGAACTTGTTATGTATTCACTTGATTGTGTTTTGAGCATTGGACAATTTTGTTGTTATATTTATATTCATGAGAACATGTTTTCTTTATAGAATATATTGATGCCAAGTGTAGTGAATTGCACACTTTGTAATTGACATTATGTATGTCATTTTAGAATTGAAACTCTATGGCATGGATTGTGTGGTTTCAACCTACTTGTGCATGGAAGGTGTTTTCATGCATTATATAAGTTATGTATAAGTTGCGAACTTATTTGGTTTAATTTTGGAATCTTGGAACATTGTTGAGTTGAGATGGCTAGGGTTGGTTCTAGTGACGTGAGTCCTCTAAGTCATTGAGATAGTTCGCACTTAGGGTGGTCTTCCCTGCTGGTTAGTGCCCGAAATAACCATTGAGATCTCGGCAGAATTCCGGAATAACCATTTAGTTATTGGCGATTTTGATGTTGTTAAGTACATCCATACTAAATTGATATATTTAGTTGATTTCCCACTTTTAGATTTCTAGTTGATAACCTAGAGAACCTATGTCTTGATGTGTGGTATTTGATATTCTAATTATGCTAAATTGTTATATTTAGTTGATGTTGCATTTTAGACTTCAAGTTGATTACCTTGAGAATCTATATGTTGTTGCTTTGTGTAAGCATGCTCCTATGTTGTTGCTTTGTGTAAGCATAACCCTGTGTTGCTAAAATTGCATGAATGAGGTGATTGATGCTAGAAATGATCCTAGGTAGCTAGGATGCTCCTTGAGTCTCACCTTTGACATAAACGTTAGGTGGAATGAACCACAATAATTAAGTCATGCAAACTAGTAAAACGTAGGTCGATGCATGCTCATTTCCTATGAGTAGCTTTATGTTACTCACCCCTACGATACTGGGGCATATTTCAGGTATAAGAATCAAGGTTGCGATTCTCGTCATGCTCGGATGATTGGTGGACTTGAGGATTTTCATTTCTTGTAAAGGTTGGCTTGATAAGCCATTTGTAGCCTTATATGTCAAAAAATGTATATTTGAATTTAAACATGTAATGTGTGCATGAGTGCACTCCTTACAATGTATTTAACATGTATAAGATGAGGCCGGAGGCTAATGACATGTATTTTTGTATTCTATGTAGTTTTGACTTCATGAAATATCATGAGAATATTGAAAAAATGTTAAGTTTTATCTCACTATGTTTGCATCGGGTGTGGAAGTTCCATTTTGATTCTTTCGTAGGATCTCATTAATCATGCATGAAGTGCGACCAAGGGCCAAACGGTAATTTCCAATCATTTGCTAATTTTGGTTTTCAAAATTTCCATTTCAAATTCATTTTCGCCTTTTTTGCCGTCAGGGGGTCGGATTTTGCATCGGTCGTTTTCGGGAGCCGCGGATCATTTCCGCGTGCTTAAAATCATTTATTACGTTTGTGTGCATATTCGTTTCAGCCTAGAAGTGCATTTGGGGTCAAAAGTATATTTGGTGCAAACTTACATTTTTCGCCGTTTTGAGCCTAAACTGAGCATAAGGGCATTTTGGGATTTTCACTTGAAAAATAAAGTTTTCTTTTGGCATGGTTGGCTAGAAAACATGATTTTGAGGGTAGTTTCTTCTTTGTATTTTTCTCAAAAAGGCCTAGAAAGTCCTCAAAATTGCATTTCAAGTCAGCATTTCAAGAGCAGCCTACAGGAGTTCGAGCGCTCTAAATAGGGAATTAGAGTGCTCGAACTTTGGGCAGATTTCTTAGGGCAATTTTTGAGCACTTGAAGTCCTTATTCGAGGGCTCAAAGTACTGTTCACGGGTGTGTGTGTCTTGGTTCGGCACTGCACCTCCGACTTCAAATCATCAGAACTTCTTCGTTTTAACTCCGAATTGGTCCGTTCTTGAGTCTAAATTGATCGCGTCAAAATAAGCTTTCCAATGGTACTAATTAGAGCTTCAGATTCTTCTTTTGGCTCAAGTTATTCAAGTTTTATTAAGATAGTGTCTGTTTTTGGTTTGAACCGGGATAGGGTTTCCCTTCCTTCGACTTTAGAACTAGATATCTTTGCCGTCCCAACTCCGAATCAAGTGATTCTTGAATCTATCCTTATTAATTTTTTGTTGTAGTGTGGAATGACCATTTTGCCCCTAGGTTCATTCTTATCCGTTTTTGAAATGTTGCTTCCGTATTTTCTTCTTTGGGTTTCGTGACCTCATTGAGGGTCACATTGGTGTCTTAGAGGAGTGTTGTATCTCTGGAGACCATTGTTCTATCTTTTTCTTCTGCATTTTGGATCCGTTTTGGGTTATCACAGGACACGCTAGGTTAAAAAATCCAGGGTCGTCACAGGTGGTATCAAAGCTCCTAGGTTTGAATACCTTAGACTACAGGTTTTGGGTGCATATCATGCTTATGTTGCCATACTCTATATGTTTATATGCTTCATGATAACATGTTTTAGTTTAATAACATGTTTATATGCTTATGTGCTCATGTGGTATATGTAGTATACCGTTTATTTAAGCATGATTTTATTCTAATGTAAAGAGCATGACATATGATGTGTGCTAGATCAGAATTGTATATGCATTGTTGTGTTGCATATTTGGCAAGACTTGGGATTAGTCATTGGATGTTTGAGTTGAGATTGAGTCGTTTGGTGAGTTTTCACTTAGTACGATGGTTGGTGAAATTGGTTTCATTTTGGCATTCTTCCTTGAGGTTGGTGGTGATTATCCACATGGTTTTATGGTAGTATAGGTTGTTGTCGACCTAGCATTGGTTTGAGGTAGGTGGTGAGACACCTTTTGTTTAGGCTCTCGTGAGGTGAGTCCTTTGGCGTTGCCATGGTGCTGGATTATTGGTTTTGGGACACGATAAGGTCATGGACCTCTTAGGATCCTTAATTATTTTGGAAGGTTCCTCTGATATTACAAATTCCGTGGGCGGGTACGTTGTGGGTGGGTGCATGGCACTGTTATGCTACCGTACTGGCTAGCTACAAGTGCAATTCGGATGGAATCAATGTTGGTTTTGTTGTGATAGGCGTTGTCCTTTTGGTTGGTGATGATATAAGTTTTGTTTTGGGCATCCGGTGTTGAGACGATGATTGATGGTCATTTTGAGGACAATTTTGGAGATTGAATTGGTTGTCTGATTATACGGCTAAAGTAGCCATTTTGTTTGAGTTCTCTTTGTGTGATGATGCTTTTAGGATCGAGTCGATTGATCGATGTTTTGGGTTGGTGAGAGCATTGCATTGTTAGTGTCATTTATAGCGTCACCTCTAGATT
This sequence comes from Cornus florida, assembly GCF_030987335.1. Classification (NCBI taxonomy): domain Eukaryota; kingdom Viridiplantae; phylum Streptophyta; class Magnoliopsida; order Cornales; family Cornaceae; genus Cornus; species Cornus florida. Next base: position 48,412,130 of record NW_026775574.1, on the reverse strand, counting down.
TGGCATTGGATTGTTAGAGTTTTACCATTGTGGTAAAGGCTCACATTTGTTTTGAGACAGGTTGTTGTCGCATTGGTTTTTGGAGATAATTATGACTAGGACTGGTCTTTCCTTTTTCCTAGACACTCTAGGACACGATGTCTATGGGGTTCATTGTTGCATCATTTTATTTTCTGCAGTTTCATTTACTACCATGTTAGTAGTATGATTTCTAATGTTGTGATGCATAAGTAGGTGGAAGTGTATCCACATTTGTTTCCTTGTTGTGTGGCATTAGCATGCCTTCTTTATATGCTTAGAGATGCCATGTTGTTGCTGTACTTTAGTGACATAATTTTGTGTTTACATGGAGACGTGCTGCATGTAACCTTGATTTTTATCTATGTAAGTAGATTTATTTCTTGGTAGTTGTATTTCCTTGTCATATGCATAACTTCCAAGTTTGGTTTTCCCCATTCGTATCCCTCGGTCGCACGTAGTGTGTATGCGGGTTTCCATGAGGGTTTTGTGTTGGTTCGTGTTAGGGACTTCACAAGGAGTGAGTCTCTTCTCTTCGTTACAGTGTGCACAGCTTTGGGGTTGGTTGGTCCATGAGGATCACTATCATTGTCTTGAGTCCTTGGTGAGGATTTGATGGATTTTGGTCGACTAACTTCCATGTAGGGGGTGAAGTCTTTGACCTTGCTGTCTTTCATTTCAGAGATGGAGTCGTGGTGTTGTCCTTCTTAGGACTGGTGGTTCCCTTTCTTTCATGTCTTCCCTTGGGGAGTTTTTGCCGTGGTTATTGACGGGTTGTGGTGCTCAGAGTGAGTGGATTGGTGTGAGATCATTTTAAGGGGACTTGTGTCCATTTGATTGGGGATATGGTTGACTCATTGTGTGAGTTTGACGCTATTTAGGAATGTCTTTTGGAGACTTGTTTCAGTTTTGGAGACCTTGATGTGGTTGACTCTTAGGAAGAGTTTTGAAGGATCATTGTTGGATACGGTTTGTTTGAGGAATTGTTGTTCCGGTGATTGTTTATGGATTGAACTTAAGGAATTTTGATTTAGCTTGGTGTTGCCAAGCACGGTTTTGAGAGATTTGTTTTGTGACCTTAGTTGTCAAGATTTTGATGTAAGTGCCACTTAGTGGACTTGTATTTCGAGGGTTTAGTTATCCACAATAGGAATGCAGATTTGATGTTTGATTACGGTGTAGTCTTATAGTTGATCTGTTTCAGGGAGATATGAAGGACTTTCGATGAAATGTCTTATCGTGAGGTTCGTTTTGATTTCTGTAGGTGTTGATTTGCTTGTCAGGTTTTGGATTCCTAATTAATGTTGTTAATAGGGGTATTTTGAGACATTATAGATGTTGGTTTCACTGTGTTGAGGATTCGGGGCCTTAAGCATAGCGGTACCTATCGCATTGTTGTCAGAGTTTTGGGATTGGCCAGGATGGTCCGGCCGGACATCTTTGGACCATATCTCAACTCTCACAAAATGTTGGTCTCCGTAGTGCTTTTGGAAATGATCATTTTTTTGACATTGATGTCATTTGTATTGAGTGGTTTCTTGGGTAGACCTAGTGGGGGGCAGGTTATGAACTAGTGCCTTATACTGTCATGCTACCGTACAAAGTTGTGTGTTGTGGGTGAGTACTAGTTGCCGTCGATGCTACCTTACTAACGAGTAAGTGTGGGCGGGCACTAGGTACTGTCATTGCTACCACACATTTGAGTGCGTCGTGGGTGGGTTTTGGTCACTATTCATATTGCACGTTGTGTTTGTTCTGTACCCTGATTTGATACATAATTATTTTGGAGTCCTTTTTGGTGGATGTGTTTTGGATCCGTTTGATGGTTGTTAGGAGGGATACTTTCGGTTGTTGTCTTCCATTCCCTTATCTGACCTTGGGTTCTGTGTGTGAGTTCTGACTTGTTGTATTGCCGCGTGGTCATTTTCCTTTTGAGAGGTTGTCTTGTCATGAGCACGTGGGTGCAAATGACACTGGGTTGTGGGGTTCCTTTCAACTTTGAGGTCGCTGGTGTAGTGTGTTGTGTGGGATACTCGGAGATGTACTTTGTGATTTTCCTGGTTTTGCCTTTTGTTGGTTGGGGCGGGATTTCGGAGACGAAATCCTTTTAAGGTGGGAAGGTTGTAATGACCCGGCTATTTTCATTCCTTTCTTTTTCTCAGATTTTCACGGATATTTTTTTTTCCGTTGATCTTTTCCTTTCTGAGTTCAGTTTCTCGACACTTAGTGTCATCTTGAGTGCTTGGGGATGGTTTCCGAGACTCTTTTCCTTGGATTGACGACTTCCTTTGAGGACCGAATCATTTTCAAATTTTCACTTTTGTGACACTATTCACTTTTGTCTTTTTCTCGGTTGTCACTTGTCGGCATAACCTCACTTTTTGTGTTCGGATTTGATTCCGGTTTTGCATGCATCCATGATATTTAAATTCCATCCTATGTGCATTTTCACTTTTGTAGAAAAGCATGCTAAGTGCTTACTTTTCTTGTAAAGGGTATAGATGCATTACTTTTTTGTAATTTTCTACACTTTAGGGGTTTTAGTGTAATTACTGTAAAGTAATTATTTTTCGTCTTAGGGACCATTTTGTAATTTTATTTGGAAGATATTTTCAAAAAGGATTTTTTTGCAATTTTCGAAAAGTGTGACAAGTGTCACACTCTCATTGGTCCACTTGTTGTGATGTGTGTGGAAACACTTTGAGGCCTTGGATGAGGACATGTGGAGGGTGGAGATTTAACCACTTGTTGGCCTAGGATTGGTGCACTTGTTGGCTTAGATGGTTGACAAGTGTAGGCTTGAGATTTAGCCTAGGATGGAGCCTTGGATTTGTGACAAGTGTAGGCTCACAATTTGATCTTGCATTAGTGTGTGTGTGAGAGGTAGTGTAAGAGCACATAATGAGTGGAGGATCTCTATCCCCTCCACTCACATTTCATCTTCATCATTCTTCATTTCCTCCCTCTTTTGTAAAGAAAACCCTAGCCTCCATGGATGGAGCCTAAAGCCTTAAGCTTTGACTTTGATTTTTGAGAGCCTTCCATTGATTTCCAAGTTTGAACTAGGGAATACATTTTGTTCCCCTCATCTTCCTCTTCATAACCCTAGAAGGGTTTGCCATTTTGTGCTGATTTTGCCTTGGATTCTAGAGAGACACTTCTCTAGTGAGGTAGGGAATGTTATAGGGTTATATGTTTGTTGTCTTGCATGTTTTTGATGCTTATACAACTTGTATGCATGTAGTGTATTAATTTGAGAAATTATGATTAATTGTAGTTTGCTTATAACTCATTTTAGACTTGGTAAATGGCATGGCCTTGAGTTGATCGTTGATATATATTAATTTGGGTTGATTTAGATGAGTTTTCAAATCTAGAGATTAAATGGATTTAATTTGTTTTAAATTCTAGTAAATTGTGTTTTGCTTGTAATCCATCTTAGACTAGATATATGGTATGACCATGACTTAGTGCTTGATACAAATTAATTTGAGATCATTTGGACAACTTTTGAAATCTAGAGATTTAATTAATTTAATTTAATTAAATTCTATTTGATGATATCTTGCTTATCTTGCACTTTTGATTTGATATATGTAAAGACCATGATATGTTGCTTAACATATATTAATTTGAGGTTATTTGAAATCTAGAGAATTTAATCACCTTGTTTAATTAAATTCTATCTAATGGCTCCATAGATCTATTGGTATCTTAGAAGTTGTTTCTATATTCAAATCATGGACTTGAACTTGCTATGCATTCACTTGATTGTGTTTTGAGCATTGGACAACTTTGTTGTTATATTTATATTCATGAGAACTTGTTTTCTTTATAGAATATATTGATGCCATGTGTAGTGAATTGCACACTTTGTAATTGACATTATGTATGTCATTTTAAAATTGAAACTCTAAGGCATGGATTGTGTGGTTTCAACCTACTTGTGCATGGAAGGTGTTTTCATGCATTATATAAGTTATGTATAAGTTGCGAACTTATTTGGTTTAATTTTGGAATCTTGGAACATTGTTGAGTTGAGATGGCTAGGGTTTGGCTCTAGTACGGAGATGTGAGTCCTCTAATTCATTGAGATAGTGCGCACTTAGGGTGGTCTTCCCTGCGGGTTAGTGCCCGGAATAACCATTGAGGTCTCGGAAGAATTCCGAGCTTAGATGTCCAAGTCTTCCAGTATTTGTTTTCACATTCAATTCCAAGTTAACTATCATGTTTATATTGTAACTTGTGGTTTTAGTTATTGGCGATTTTGATGTTGTTAAGTACATCCATACTAAATTGATATGTTTAGTTGATTTCACACTTTTAGATTTCTAGTTGATAACCTAGAGAACGTATGTCTTGATGTATGGTATTAGATATTCTAATTATGCTAAACTGTTATATTTAGTTGATGTTGCATTTTAGACTTCAAGTTGATTACCTTGAGAATCTATATGTTGTTGCTTTGTGTAAGCATGCTCCTATGTTGTTGCTTTGTGTAAGCATGACCCTATGTTTCTAAAATTGCATGAATGAGGTGATTGATGCTAGAAATGATCCTAGGTAGCTAGGATGCTCCTTGAGTCTCACCTTTGACATAGACGTTAGGTGGAATAAACCACAATAATTAAATCATGCAAACTAGTAAAACGTAGGTCAATGCATGCTCATTTCATACGAGTAGCTTTATGTTACTCACCCCTACGATACTGAGGCATATTTCAGGTACAAGAATTAAGGTTACGATTCTCGTCATGCTCGGATGATTGGTGGACTTGAAGATTTTCATTTCCCGTAAAGGTTGGCTTGAAAAGCCATTTGTAGCCTTATATGTCAAAAAATGTATATTTGAATTGAAACATGTAATATGTACATGAGTGCACTCCTTACAATGTATTTGACATGTATACGATGAGGCCAGAGACCAATGACATGCATATGTATTCTATGTAGTTTTGACTTCATGAAATATCATGAGAATATTGAAAAATGTTAAGTTTTGTCTCCCTATGCTTGCATCGGGTGTGGGAGTTCCATTTTGATTCTTCCGTAGGATCTCATTAATCATGCATGAAGTGCGGCTAAGGGCCAAACGGTAATTTCCAATCATTTGCTAATTTTGGTTTTCAAAATTTCCATTTTAAATTCATTTTTGCCTTTTTGGCCGTCAAGGGGTCGAATTTTGCATCGGTCATTTGCGGGAGCCGCGGACCATTTCCGCGCGCTCAAAATCACTTATTACGTTTGCGTGCATATTCGTTTCAGCCTAGAAGTGCATTTGGGGTCAAAAGTATGTTTGGTGCAAACTTACATTTTTTGCCATTTTAAGCCTAAACTGAGCATAAGGGAATTTTGGGGTTTTCACTTGAAAAATAAAGTTTTCTTTTGGCGTGGTTGGCTAGAAAACATGATTTTGAGGGTATTGTCTTCTTTGTGTTTTTCTCAAAAAGGCCTAAAAAGTCCTCAAAATTGCATTTCAAGTCAGCATTTCAGGAGCAACCTATAGGTGTTCGAGCGCTCTAAATGGGGAGTTCGAGTGCTCAAACTTTGGGCAGATTTCTTAGGGCAATTTTTGAGCACTCGAAGTCCTTGTTCGAGTGCTCGAAGTACTATTCATGGGTGTGTGTGTCTTGGTTCGGCACTGCACCTTTGATTTCAAATCATCTTAACTTCTTCGTTTTAACTCCGAATTGGTCCGTTCTTGAGTCTAAATTGATCGCGTCGAAATAAGCTTTCCAATGGTACTAATTAGAGCTTCAGATTCTTCTTTTGGCTCAAGTTATTCAAGTTTTAGTAAGGTAGTGTCTGTTTTTGATTCAAACCGGGATAGGGTTTCCCTTCCTTCGACTTTAGAACTGGATATCTTTGCCGTCCGGACTCTGAATCAAGTGATTCTTGAGTCTATCCTTATTAATTTTTTGTTGTCTTTCCAATGGTGTGCACGATGGCACCAATTTTTGTGTGGAATGACTATTTTGCCCCTAGGTTCATTCTTATCTGTTTTTGAAATGTTGCTTCCGTATTTTCTTCCTTTGGGTTTCGTTACCTCGTTGAGGGTCACATTGGTGTCTTAGAGGAGTGTTGTATCTCTAGAGACCATTGTTCTATCTTTTGCTTCCGTATTTTGGATCCGTTTTGGGTCATCACTGGACACGATAGGTTAAAAAATCCAGGGTCGTCACAGATGCATGCTCATTTCCTGCGAGTAGCTTTATTTTACTCACCCCTACGATACTAAGGCATATTTCAGGTATAAGAATCAAGGTTGCAATTCTCGTCATGCTTAGATGATTGGTGGACTTGAAGATTTTCATTTCTTGTAAAGGTTAGCTTGAAAAGCCATTTATAGCCCTATATGTCAAAAAATGTATATTTGAATTTAAACATGTAATGTGTACATGAGTGCACTCCTTACAATGTATTTGACATGTATAAGATGAGGCTGGAGGCCAATGAGTATTTGTATTCTATGTAGTTTTGACTTCATGAAATATCATGAGAATATTGAAAAAATGTTAAGTTTTGTCTCACTATGTTTGCATCGGGTGTGGGAGTTCCATTTTGATTCTTCCATAGGATCTCATTAATCATGCATGAAGTGCGGCCAAGGGCCAAACGGTAGTTTCCAACCAATGTGCTAATTTTGGTTTTCAAAATTTCCATTCCAAATTCATTTTCGCCTTTTTGGCCGTCAGGGGGTCGGATTTTGCATCGGTCATTTTCGGGAGCCGAGGACCATTTTCGCGCACTCAAAATCACTTTATGTTTGTGTGCATATTCGTTTCAGCCTAGAAGTGCATTTGGGGTCAAAAGTATGTTTGGTGCAAACTTACATTTTTTGCCGTTTTGAGCCTAAACTGAGCATAAGGGCATTTTGGGGTTTTCACTTGAAAAATAAAGTTTTCTTTTGGCATGGTTGGCTAGAAAACATGATTTTGAGGGTAGTTTCTTCTTTGTGTTTTTCTCAAAAAGGCCCAGAAAGTCCTAAAAATTGCATTTTAAGTCAGCATTTCAGGAGCAGCCTATAGGAGTTCGAGCGCTCTAAATGGGGAGTTCTAGCGCTCGAACTTTGGGCAGATTTCTTAGGGCAATTTTTGAGTGTTCAAAGTCCTTGTTCGACCGCTCGAAGTACTGTTCACGGGTGTGTGTGTCTTGGTTCAGCACTGCACCTTCGATTTCAAATCATCATATCTTCTTCGTTTTAACTCCAAATCAGGCGATTTTTGAGTCTAAATTGATCACGTCGAAATAAGATTTCCAATGGTACTAATTAGAGCTTCAGATTCTTCTTGTGGCTCAAGTTATTCAAGTTTTAGTAAGGTAGTGTCTATTTTTGGTTCGAACCAGGATAGGGTTTCCCTTCCTTCGACTTCAGAACTTGATATCTTTGTCGTCCGAACTCCGAATCGAGTGATTCTTGAGTCTATCTTTATTAATTTGTCGTTGTCTTTCCAATGGTGTGCACGGTGCCACCCATTTCAGTGTGGAATGACCATTTTACCCCTAGGTTCATTCTTATCCATTTTTGATACGTTGCTTCCGTATTTTCTTCCTTTGGGTTTCGTGACCTCGTTGAGGGTCACATTGGTTTCTTAGAGGAGTGTTGTATCTCTAGAGACCATTGTTCTATCTTTTGCTTCCGCATTTTGGATCCGTTTTGGGTCATCACAGGACACACTGGGTTGAAAAATCCAGGGTCGTCACACGGGATGAAGAAGACATGAAACGTCAAAGTTTTAAAAAAAACCAACTTTCTGGATTTCAAATCTGTGCAGGACCTGCACAGATTTTTGAAATTCAAATGGGGTTTTGAAGGCTTAAACGATATTTTTTGGAAAAAAAAAAAAAGTTGTGAAGAAACCCCCCAAAATTATGTTTTCTACATGAACATGTCAAGAGAAGTTTTTATTTTTCAAGTGAAATACTTAAAATGCCCCTCAGATTAGAACTTTTATTCGAAAAAACCTGGAACACACTAGATTTTCCAGATCTGCGAGTTGTTTTCGGCATCAAAACAATTTTTTTTTTCTGAAAACATAAGAAAAAATGAAAAAAAAAACATTCTGTGAAATACCCCGAATGCCCCTAGATCAGAAAAGGGCAAGAGGGTTAAAAAGCTGCTACAAGCATAACAGAAAACTGAACTTTGCACTGGATTTCCAGCACCAAGACAACATTTTGTCGAAAATCACAAAGAATAAACCCCCCCTAAAATCACGTTTTCTAACTGACCATGTCAAGGATGGAGTCTATTTCTCCAAAAAAAAACCCCAAAATGCACTAAAATCGGATTATGCAAGAAAATTGTAAAATGAGTCCATAGGAGTCTCAAATCACAAAGGGAAAAAAACGATCATGCATGCAGACATAACCTACTTATTAGGACGTGCTACAGTGATCCCATTATGTAAAAATACCGCCGATGCAAAATATGACCCCCCCGGCAGCCAAAATGGCTAAAATGAACTAGAAATGGAAAATTTGAAAACCAAAATTAACAAATGATTTCAAATCACCGTTTGGCCCTTGGCCACACTTCATACATGATTAATGAGACCCTATGAAAGAATAAAAAAGTAATTCGCACACCCGATGCAAACATGGTGAAGCAATGACATATCATTTTTTTATTTTATCATAATATTTCATTACGTCAAAAGTAACATAGGATACAAAATAATTGTCATTGGCCTCCGGCCTCATCTCATACATTCCAAAAGGTGTGCTTATGCACACGTTACATGTTTAAAATCAAATATACAAGTTTTGACATATAAGCTACAAACAGCATTTTATGCTAACATTTTGCATGAATCATGAACAAGAATACATTTACAAGAAATTCAATCTAACGAAACGACCTAGGGATATTGTTCATCCTGTATCAAGGTATATGTACCTGAAAGTAACCCAATAACTGTGATGGCCCAGGTTTTTCAACACAGTGCGTCAGTGATGAACCGAAAGATGACCCGTAAATGGATCTAAAATGCAGAAGCAAAAGATAAAAAAAACAGTCTCTAGAGTTACAACATGACTCTAAGACACTAATATGACACTCAATGAGGTCACAGAACCCAAAGGAATCAAATGGGGAAGCAATGTTTCAAAAACAAACAAGAATGAACCTAGGGGCAAAATCGTCATTTCTAGCCTAAAAGTGTGTGCCACCGAGCATACCATTGGAAAGACAACGAAAAATTAATGAATTTAGACTAAAAAATCGCTTGATTCGGAGTCCGGATGAAGAAGATATGGCTAACGGAAGAAGAAGGGGCAAAACGATCAAAAAGGGGGCAACCAAGAACATCTAACCTGTTAGATGGCCTTCCTAACCGGTTAGGAGGCCAAGATTCATGACAAAAACACTGCCCATGCACATGTAACCGGTTACGAAACCCCTCGTAACCGTTTACATGTGAAGGAGGAAGAATGGGCAGCCCAAAAACCTGTCAGCAGGGGTTTTTCCGAGAAAAATGGAAATTTGAGGGGCAAGATGACATTTTCTGGAAAAACACAAAGAATAATCTGCCCTCAAAATCTAGTTTTCTACGTGACTTGAGAGGAAAATCGAAAAATACGCATTGTGAAATGCCCAAAATGCCCTCCCAAGAAAACTGGTCCTGAGGGTCCAAAAAGCTGCTAAATTTAAAAACTGAGAGCCGAACTTCGGATGCGATTTCCGATGCCAAGATGGCATTTTCTGGAAAAATACAAAAAAGAAACCCCCCCAAAAATCATATTTTCTAATCAACCATGTAAAGAACAGAATTTATTTCTCAAAGGAAATTCTTAAAATACCCTTAGGTCAGAAAATGCAACAAAAGTGTAAAATGAGTCCGTAGGAAGCTCATTTCACCAAAGAAGAAGCTTTGCCTGGAAACGACCATGCACACAAACGTAACATACCAAGTAGGATGTGCTACAATGGTCCATGGCCCAAAAATATGGCCGATGCAAAATATGACCCCCCAACGGCCAAAATGCCAAAAATGAAGTTTGGAACGAAAACTTGGAATTCAAAACTATGAAATGGTTTCAAAATGCCTCTTGGCCCTTGGCCACACTTCATACATGGTGAATGAATGCTAATGGAAGAATCAAAATGGAATTCCCACACCCAATGCAAACATGGTGAATCAAAAACTCAATATTTTATAATACTTTCATCATATTCCATGAAGTCAAAATTTACAAAGGATACAATTTACATGTCATTGGCCTCTGGCCTCATCTCATCCATGTCAAATATATCGTAAAGAGTGTACTCATGTACACATTACATATAAGGGATCAAATGTACACATGTTAACATATAAGACTACAATTGGCATTCCAAGCCAACCTTCACAAAAGTGGAAGTCTCCAAGTCCACAAACCATCCAAGCATAATGAAGACCTCAACTTTGATTCTTGCACCTGAAATATGCCCCAGTATCGTAGGGGTGAGTAACATAAAGCTACTCGTAGGAAATGAGCATGCATCGACCTACGTTTTACAAGTTGCATGATTTAATCATTGTGGTTCATTCTACCTAACATCTATGTCAAAGGTGAGACTCAAGGAGCATCCTAGCTACCTAAGATCATTTCTAGCATCAATCACCTCATTCATGCAATTTTAGCAACATAGGTTGATGCTTACACAAAGCAATAACATAGGAGCATGCTTACACAAAGCAACAACATAGGAGAATGCTAACACAAAGCAACAACATATAGATTCTCAAGGTTATCAACTCGAAGTCTAAAATGCAACATCAACTAAATATAACAATTTAGCATAATTAGAATATCTAATACCACACATCAAAACATAGATTCTTTAGGTTATCAACTAGAAATCTAAAAGTGTGAAATCAACTAAATATAGCAATTTAGTATGAATGTACTTAACAACATCAAAATCGCCAATAGCCAAAACCACAAGTTAACAAGGTAAACATGATTTTCAACTTGGAATTGAATACGAAAACAAATAGTGGGAGACTTGGACATCACAGCTCGGATTTCTGCCAAGACAAGGCAAATTTGGAACTACTAACCCCCAGGCAGCCTACCCAACGCGCGAACTTTTGAATTAGAGGACTCTTGTTCCCGTACTAGAGCAAAACCCTAGCCATCACAGCTTAACAATGTCCCAAGCAACTCCAAATTAAATAAGTTAACAACTTATACACATTACTACTGCATAGTAACAAGTTCGCAGCATAACTCTCAATTGTGCATAATAGGCATTTCATATCCATAATGCTACGAAATCACAAGCCAACAATATATTCATATAGAAACATACTCTCATGAATATAAATTTAACAACAATGCTCTTCAATGCATATAACACAATCTAGTGAATACATCACAAGTCCAAATCCATGTTCTTAAAATAGAAACAACTTCCAAAAACATGATTAGATCCATAGATACACAAGATAGAATTTAATTACATCAAAATAATTAAACTCTCTAGATTTTAAATCATTTCCAATTGGCCCCAATTTAATATATGTTAATAGACATATCATGGTCATTACATATATTCACACACAAGCTTAATTAGGCCCATGAAACCACCAAAATAGATTTTAATTAATTCCCTTAATTAAAGTCTCTAGATTTCGAAACTCAACCAAGTGCTCTCAAATTAAAGTATGTTAATAAACATGCCAAAACTTAATTTAGAAGCATAATACAACTCAGTTTCATGCAAGGTATGGCCATGAACTTTAATCTTTCACAAAAGATAAATATTAATTAAAAATAGCAATTCTTATTTAATTAATTCCAATTTAATATATGTTAACCAGCATATTAAAACAAGAGTTTCTACCATGCCACAATTTAAAACCAAGTTTCTCATCATCATGAAAATTAAATCTTATACAAAGAATTAAATATTTCAAATTTCCTAGATTTGATACAAGGCATGCGTATAGGTTGTATAAACATGGAAAACACACAATACAATACATATAAAATCCTAAAACATTCCCTACCTCTATTTGAGATGAAATCTCAAATCCCCACCAAAATAAATTGGCTCCGAATCCGACAAAATTCTTAGGTTTTGTCAGGGACAACACCACGAACTTGAATCCCAAGGAAGCCCTATCAAAAACACAACTTGACTTCAAACCCGAACTCAAGAATTGGCCAAAATGAGATTCCAATCAGTTGGAATCAAAGGCTTCGCCGAGGGGAACAATAAACACAAAGGCATCACCACTTTTTAATGAAGGGAAGAAGTCCAAAAGAGGAGAGAGAACATGGCAGCCCTGGATGGAGCTTGGACCGGCCATGAGAGAGGAGAGAGAAAGAAAAATCTGATTTTTCTTTCTAAGACATCCTATTTATAGAAAAACTCAAAAAGTGCCCCAAACGGGCCCCGCCGGGTCCGGAAAAGGGGAATTCACGTAGACACGCTCAAATGGCAAAACTCCATGAACAAAAAAGATTCCAAATGAAAAAATATGAATAATGGAAGAAACGGAGTAAAAAACTGAGTCCCGAGAAGAGAGTTATACCTAAAACAAGTTTGGCGCAAACTAGGGCCAAAAACCCTGAAACTGGAAAACATCATCCAGGAGGAAATTCTAAGAGTCCACGACTCGACGAAATGTGAAAATGAATCCCGTACGAGGATCCAGGCTCAAAACAAGGCATTGAGCAATAACTTTCATTATTTACACAATGACCCCTCCAAAAAGTGAAAACTGCGAAACTGCCCCAGAATGAAAATATCTTTCAAAAGATATTTTCTTAGATACCCCTAAAATAAATATCTTCAAAAGATATTTATGAAAAACACCCCAAGAAAAGAAAAAGTTTCCAAAGAACTTTGCATTTATGCCCCTATAGACACCGGGAGCAACTAGAGTACTTTCTCACAAAAGTAAAGATATGTATCTCATAGAAATCATTGAGAATGAAGATACGCGAAGTTAGAAACCAACTCCGAACACAAGAAGTGTGGTTACGCAAACAGAATGACAACAAGGAAAAGACGAAATAGGGAAAAAGACAAAATAGGGAAAAAGACAAAAAGTGAATAGTGTCGAAAAACGAAAAGTGTGGAACTGACTCGGTCCTCAAAGGAAGTTGTCAATCCACAGAAAAGAGTCTCGGAAACCACTCCAGAGCACTCGAGACGACACTAATCGACAAGAAACCAAACTCAGAAGGGAACAGACAACGGAAAAAAATTTATCCGAAAAATCCGGGTCATTTCAACCTTCCCACCTTAAAGGGATTTCGTCCCCGAAATCCAGCCCAACGAAACAGAAAGCGAAATCAGGATAACTACAGAGTACATCTCCGAGTACCCCACACAACACGCCACACCAGCGACCTCAAAGCTGAAAGGAACACACAAACCAGTGTCAATTGCACCCGCGTGCTCATGACAAGACAACCCCTTAAGGGAAAAGTGACCACATGGCCACACGACAAGTTTGAACTCACACAGAGAACCCAAGGTCAGACAAAAGAACGGAAAACAACAACCGTAAGCGTCCCTCTTGATGAACCATCAAATCGATCCAAAAATAACCACGAAAAGGACTCCAAGAAACCATATATCGAATCAAGGTACAGACCAAACACAACGTGGCAGTACGAATAGCAACCAGAACTCGCCCACGACGTACTCGAATGTGTGGTAGCAATGACAGTATCTAGTGCCCGCCCACACTTACTCGTCAGTAAGGTAGCATCGACGGCAACTAGTACTCACCTACAACACACAACTTGTACGATAGCATGACAGTATAAGGCACTAATTCATAACCTGCCCCTTACTAGGTCTACCCATGAAACCTCTCGATACAAATGACATCAATGTAAAAAAAATGATCATTGCCAAAAGCACTACGGAGACCAACATTTTGTGAGAGTTGAGATATGGTCCAAAGATGTCTGACCAGACCATCCTGGCCAATCCCAAAACTCTGACAACAATGCTATAGGTACAGCTATGCTTAAGGCCACAAATCCTCAATACAGCAAAACCAACATCTCCAATGTCTCAAAATACCCCTATTAACAACATTAATCAGGAATCCAAAACCTGACAAGCAAATCAACGCCTACAAACATCAAAACGAACCTCACAATAAGGCATTTCATCGAAAGTCCTTCATATCTCCCTGAAACAGATCAACTACAAGACCAATCACCATGATCAAACATCAAATCTACATCTTTATCACGGATAACTAAGTCCTCAAAATACAAATCCACCAAGTGGCACACACATCAAAATGCCAACAACCAAGGTCACAAGATGAATCTCTCAAAACCATGCTTGGCAACACCAAGCTAAATCAAAATTCCTCAATTTTTTTATTCATAACCAATCATCAGAACTACGATTCCTCAAAACTATGCCTAGTCATAACTATTACGAGAAACTCCAAAACAAGCCATATCCAACAGCAATCCTCCAAAACTTCTCCTAGAAGTTAACCACATCTAGGTCTCCAAAACGGAAACAAGTCTCCAAATGACATTCTCAAAAGAGCATTGAGCTTACTTCTCGAATCAAACGAATCCTCAATGGTATGGACACAAGTCCCCACAAAATGATCTCACACCAATTAACTCACTCTGAACACCACAGCCGTTAACAACCATGGCAAAAACTCCCTAAGGGAAGACACGAAAGAAAGGGAACCACCAGTTCTAAAAAGGACAACACCTCGACTCTGTCTCTAAAACGAAAGACAACAAGGTCAAAGACTTCACCCCCTACATGGAAGTAAGCCGACCAAAATCCAACAAATCCTCACCAAGGACTCAAGACAACGATGGTGACCCTTACGGATCAGTCAACCCCAAAACTGTACACAACGCAACGAAGAGAAGAGACTCACTCCTTGTGAAGTCCCTTACACGAACCAAACACAAAACCATTGTGGAAACCCGCATATACACTACGTGCAACGGAGGGAAGACAAAAGGGAAAACCAAACCTGGAAGTCATGCATATGACAAGGAAATGCAACTACCAAGAGGTAAATCTACTCACATAGATATAAATCAAAGGTACATGCAACACGTCTCCACGTAAGCACAAAAGCATGTTACTAAAGCGCAATAACAACATGGCATCTCTAAGCATATAAAGAAGGCATGCTAATGCCACACAATAAGAAGGCAAATGTGGACACACTTCCACCTACTCATGCATCACAACATCATAAATCATACTACTAACATGGTAGTAAATGAAACTGCATATGACAAAATGATGCAACAATGAACCCTATAGACATCGTGTCCTAGAGTGTCTAGAAAAGAAAGGACAATTCCTAGTCATAAACTGTCTCCAAAACCAATGTGACAACAACCTGTCTCAAAGCAAACGTGAGCCCTTACCACAACGGTAAGACTCTAACAATCCATCTCAGAATCTAGAGGTGACACTATAAGTGACACTAACAGTGCAGTGCTCTCACTATCCGTAACATCAATCAATCGACTTGATCCCAAAAGCGTCATCACGTAAGAACTTCTCAAGGAAAATGGCAACTACAGCCATACCAACAACTAAATCAATCACCACGACTGATCTCCAAAACAACCATCATCATCGCTGATCAAAAGAAAACACCTATCAAAACAAAACCAACATTGATTCCATCCGAACTGCACTTGTAGCTCGCCAGTACGGTAGCATGACAGTGCCATGCACCCGCCCACGAAAAAATGCAAGTTCCAAAGGAATCATCCTGATCAACCAAGTATCCTGATCAACCAAGGATCCTAAGAGGTCTATAACCTCATAATGGCCCAAAACCAACAAATCCACCACAAAGGTAACGCCAAATGACTCATCTCACAAGAGTCTAAACAAAAGTGACCATCCACCCACTTTAAAACCAATGCTAGGTCGATAACAACCTACATCACCACGAGACTGTGACTACAATCACCATCAACCTCAACTCGTGCCTCAATAACCAATCCCGTGTCATGCCAAATATGCAACACAGTTATGCATATGCAATTCTAATCTAGCATACATCATATGTTATGCTCTTTACATTAGAATAAAACAATGTTAAACAACGGCATACAACATGTAGCATGTAAGCCCATAAACATGTTATCATAAAGCATATAAACAGATAGAGAATGGCAACAAATGCATGATATGTACCCAAAACCCGTCATCCAAATGTTTTCAAACCAAGGAGCTCTGATACCACTTGTGACGGCCCAAGTTTTTCAACCCGGTGCGTCAATGATGAACCGAAAGATGACCCGTAAACGGATCTGAAATGCGGAAGCAAAAGATTAAAAAAATAGTCTCTAGAGTTACAACATGACTCAAAGACACTAATATGACACTCAATGAGGTCACAGAACCCAAAGGAATCAAATGGGGAAGCAACGTTTCAAAAACGAACAAGAATGAACCTAGGGAAAAAATCATCATTTCTAGCTTAAAAGTGGGTACCACCGAGCACATCATTGGAAAGACAATGAAAAATTAATGAATTTAGACTCAAAAATCGCTTAATTCGGAGTCCGGATGAAGAAGATATGGCTAATGGAAGAAGAAGGGGCAAAACGGTCAAAAAGGGGGCAACCAAGAACATCTAACCGGTTAGATGGCCTTCCTAACCAGTTAGGAGGCCAAAATTCATGAAAAAAATACTGCCCATGCACATGTAACCGGTTACGAAACCCCTCGTAACCGTTTACATGTGAAGGAGGAAGAATGGGCAGCCCAAAAACCTGGCAGCAAGGGTTTTTCCGGGAAAAATGGAAATTTAAGGGCCAAGATGACATTTTCTGGAAAAACTCAAAGAAAAAATCCCCCTTAAAATCGAGTTTCTATATGACTCGCGAGGAAAATTGAAAAATACGCAATGTGAAATGCCCAAAATGCCCTCCCAAGAAAACTGGTCCTGAGGGTCCAAAAAGCTGCTAAATTTAAAAACTGAGAGCTGAACTTCGGATGTGATTTCCGATGCCAATATGGCATTTTCTGGAAAAATACGAAAAAGAAACCCCTCCTAAAATCATATTTTATAATTAACCATGTGAAGAACGGAATTTATTTCCCAAAGGAAATTCTCAAAATACCCTTAGGTCAGAAAATGCAACAAAAGTGTAAAATGAGTCCGTAGGAGGCTCATTTCACCAAAGAAGAAGCTTTGCCCGGAAATGACCATGCACGCAAACGTAACTTACCTAGTAAGATGTGCTACAATGGTCCATGGCCCAAAAATATGGCCGATGCAAAATATGACCCCCCAACGGCCAAAATGCCAAAAATGAAGTTTGGAACGAAAACTTGGAATTCAAAACTATGAAATGGTTTCAAAATGCTGCTTGGCCCTTGGCCACACTTCATACATGCTAAATGAATGCTAATGGAAGAATCAAAATGGAATTCCCACACCCAATGCAAACATGGTGAATCAAAAACTCAATATTTTACAATACTTTCATAATATTCCATGAAGTCAAAATTTACATAGGATACAATTTACATGTCATTAGCCTCCGGCCTCATCTCATACATGTCAAATACATCGTAAAGAGTGTACTCATGTACACATTACATATAAGCCATCAAATGTACACATGTTGACATATAAGACTACAATTGGCATTCCAAGCCAACCTTCACAAAAGTGGAAGTCTCCAAGTCCACAAACCATCCAAGCATAATAAAGACCTCAAATTTGATTTTTGCACCTAAAATATGCCCCAGTATCGTAGGGGTGAGTAACATAAAGCTACTCATAGGAAATGAGCATTCATCGACCTACGTTTTACAAGTTGCATGATTTAATCATTGTGGTTCATTCCACCTAACGTCTATGTTAAAGGTGAGACTCAAGGAGCATCCTAGCTACCTAAACTCATTTCTACCATCAATCACCTTATTCATGGAATTTTAGCAACATAGGTTCATGCTTACACAAAGTAACAACATAGGAGCATACTTACACAAAGCAACAACATAGGAGCATACTTACACAAAGCAACAACATATAGATTCTCAAGGTTATCAACTTGAAGTCTAAAATGCAACATCAACTAAATATAACAATTTAGCATAATTAAAATATCTAATACCACACATCAAGACATAGATTCTCTAGGTTATCAACTAGAAATCTAAAAGTGTGAAATCAACTAAATATAGCAATTTAGTATGGATGTACTTAATAACATCAAAATCGCCAATTGCCAAAACCACAAGTTAACAAGGTAAACATGATTATCAACTTGGAATTGAATGCGAAAACAAATAGTGGGAGACTTGGACATCACAGCTCGGATTTCCACCGACACAAGGCAAACTTGGAGCTATTAACCCCCAGGAAGCCTACCCAATGCGCGAACTTTATAGGGCTAATTTGGAGTTACTAACCCCCAGGCAGCCTACCCAACGCACGAACTTTTGACTTAGAGGACTCTTATCCCCGTACTAGAGCTAAACCCTAGCCATCACAGCTTAACAATGTCCCAAGCAACTCCAAAATGAATAAGTTAACAACTTATATACATTAGTACTACATAGTAACAAGTTAGCAATATAACTCTCAATTGTGCATAAAAAGTATTTCATATCCATAATGGTACGAAATCGCAAGCCAACAATATATTCATATAGAAACATACTCTCATGAATATAAATTTAACAACAATGCTTTTCAATGCATATAACACAAACTAGTGAATATATCACAAGTCTAAATCCATGTTTTTAAAATAGAAACCACTTCCAAAAACATGATTAGATCCATGGATACACAAGATAGAATTTAATTATATCAAAATAATTAAACTCTCTAGATTTCAAATTATTTCCAATTGGCCCCAATTTAATATATGTTAATAGACATATCATGGTCATTACATATATTCACACATAAGCTTAATGAGGCCCATGAAACCACCAAAATAGATTTTAATTAATTCCGATAATTAAAGTCTCTAGATTTCCAAACTCAACCAAATGCTCTCAAATTAAAGTATGTTAACAAACATGCCAAAACTTAATTTAGAAGCATAATACAACTCAATTTCATGCAAGGTACGGCCATGAACTTTAATCTTTCACAAAAGATAAATATTAATTAAAAATAGCAATTCTTATTTAATTAATTCCAATTTAATATATGTTAACCAACATATTAAAACAAGAGTTTCTACCATGCCACAATTCAAAACCAAGTTTCTCATCATCATGAAAATTAAATCTTATACAAAGAATTAAATATTTCAAATTTCCTAGATTTGATACAAGGCATGCATATAGGTTGTATAAACATGGAAAACACAATACAACACATATAAAATCCTAAAACATTCCCTACCTCCATTTGAGATGAAATCTCAAATCCCCACCAAAATAAATCGGCTCCGAATCCGACGAAACTCCTAAGTTTTGTCCGGGACAACACCACGAACATGAATCCCAATGAATCCTAATTAAGTTTTAACAAACATGCCAAAACATAATTTAGAAGCATAATACAACTCAATTTCATGCAAGGTACGGCCATGAACTTTAATCTTTCACAAAAGATAAATATTAATTAAAAATAGCAATTCTTATTTAATTAATTCCAATTTAATATATGTTAACCAACATATTCAAACAAGAGTTTCTACTATGCCACAATTCAAAACCAAGTTTCTCATTATCATGAAAATTAAATCTTATACAAAGAATTAAATATTTCAAATTTTCTAGATTTGATACAATGCATGCATATAGGTTATATAAACATGGAAAACACACAATACAACACGTATAAATTCCTAAAACATTCCCTACCTCCATTTGAGATGAAATCTCAAATCTCCACCAAAATAAATCGGCTCCGAATCCGACGAAACTCCTAGGTTTTGTAGGGGACAACACCACGAACATGAATCCCAAGGAAGCCGCATCAAAAACACAACTTGACTTCAAACCCGAACTCAAGAAATGGCCAAAACGAGATTCCAATCGGTGGGAATCGAAGGCTTCGCCAAGGGGAATAATAAACACAAAGACATCACCACTTTTTAATGAAGGGAAGAAGTCCAAAAGAGGAGAGAGAAGATGGAAGCCTTGGATGGAGCTTGGACCGGCCATGAGAGAGGAGAGAGAGAGAAAAATCTGATTTTTCTTTCTAAGACCTCTTATTTATAAAAAAACTCAAAAAGTGCCCCGAACGGGCCCCGCCGGGTCCGGAAAAGTGGAATTCATGCAGACGAGCCCAAATGGCAAAACTCCGTGAACAAAAAAAGATTCCAAATGAGAAAATATGAACAACGGAAGAAACAGCGCCGAAAACCGAGTCCCGAGCAGAGAGTTATGCCTAAAACAAGTTTGGCGCAAATCGGGGTCAGAAACCCTGAAACTGGAAAACATCATCCAGGAGGAAATTCTAAGAGTCCACGACTCGACGAAATGTGAAAATGAATCCCGTACGAGGATCCAGGCTCAAAACAAGGCATTGAGCAATAACTTTCATTAATTGCACAATGACCCCTCCAAAAAGTAAAAATTGAGAAACTGCCCCAGAATGAAAATATCTTCCAAAAGATATTTTCTTAGATACCCCTGAAATTAAATATCTTCAAAAGATATTTATGAAAAACACCCCAAGACAAGAAAAAGTTTCCAAAGAACTTTGCATTTATGCCCTTATGGACACCGGGAGCAACCAGAGTACTTTCTCACGAAAGTAAAGAAACGTATCTCATAGAAATCATTGAGAATGAAGATACGCGAAGTCAAAAACTAACTCCGAACACAAGAACTGTGGTTACGCAAACAGAGTGACAAGCGAGGAAAAGGCGAAATAGGGAAAAAGACAAAATAGGGAAAAGACAAAAAGTGAATAGTGTCAAAAAACGAAAAATGCGGAACTGACTCGGTCCTCAAAGGAAGTTGTCAATCTACAGAAAAGAGTCTTGGAAATCACTCCAGAGCACTCGAGATGACACTAATCGATAAGAAACCAAACTCGGAAGGGAAAAGACAACGGAAAAAAATTTATCCGAAAAATCCGGGTCATTACAATAACTTTGGGGTGAGTAAACAAGTTACTCGTAGGAGATAAGCATGCATAGACCTAACATTTTACTGTTCATTAAATTAATATAAATTAATATATAAGGTCCTTACCACCAAACATCTATGTCCAAGGTGAGACTCAGGGAGCATCCTAAGCTACCTTAAAACATTTCTAGTATAAACCACATCATTAATGCAATTTAGGCAACATAAAAGCATGTGGTATACGCAACAAGATATTCAATATACAAGTATATATACACAAGTATACAATCAATATTGAAATGCACTTAAGACAAGTTGAAAGATACAAGTCTACTAGATTATATAGAAAGTAAAACATCAATATACAAGTATACATACTAAGTATTCTAAGCAATATTGAAATGAAAGAATGACATATATATTCAAGTATACATTTCAAAGTATACAAAGCAATGTTGACATACATAGTATACAAGTATACAAATCCAAGTATACAATGCAAGAAATGAAGTATTGTGCATCCTGGCACAAGTTAAAAGCAATCCAAGATTATAACTAGGAATTGAATGTGAAATCAATAATTGGCAGAAAGACAAAGGACCTAAGGTCTCAATGACCAAGCAAGTGGTTCCGGGTTACTAGCCCGTAAGGTACCACATAGTGCGCAACTAAACCCGGGATAAAATCGTTATATTGGTGATTTCGGGTTACTAGTGCTCAGGGTACCACCCGGTGCGCACTATATGAAATAGAGGGAATTCTCATCCCCCGTACTAAAGCCATGTCCTTGCCGTAACAATTTCCAATGTCCATATAAGCTTTCCAAAAACCATTAAGTTATGTAACAAGTATATCACACGTACACAATGCACCAAAATCAATTACCACGCACAACCAAGTCATGGAATACACACAAGCCATGCCCTAGGCATTCAAGCTACAATGGCATATTAAATGTCATACAAATAGAATGTTAATACTTATAAGTTAAATCATAACTTTAACTCATGGAATATTGTCATGTAATCATATAACAAATTCCAAACTACAAATTAAGTAAGAATACTACATCAATGCCTAAATACCTCAATGGAAGCACAAAAGGGAAATTAATTAAGTAATTAATTTCTTAAGATTACGAAACAACTCCAAATTTTCTACAAATCATATATGTCAAAAGTAATATCAAGCCCTATTTTAATTTCATAATACAAGTTAGCCCTACACTAGGCATCACTGGGTGAATTAAACTTCATACAAGAAAATAATTAAATAAAGTATTCAAGACTCATTCAAATATTCTCAATTCAAGGTATGTTAATGAACATATCAAGACCCACTTTAAAATCATATTACAAGCTAATTATACACTAGTTATAACTAGGTAAATTAAACTTAATGCCAAGAAAATAAACAAATAAGGTTTTCAAGACTTATTCAAATATTCTCTATTTAATATATATGACAGAACATGCCAAGTTCATCAATAATATCAAGTCAAAAATCTACTTAAGTGACTTAAAATAAAATTAATTAATCTAATTAATTAATTTTCTCTACATTTTAAAATAACTCCAAATGTCCTCAATTTCACATTTGTTAAAGAACATACTAAGGCCTAATTTAATATCACATTACAAGTTGATTCCATGCTAGTTACAACCATGTCAATTAAATTTTCATTTAAGTGAAAAATTAATTAATTAAAAGTTGCAATACTTATTCAAATCCTCCCAATTTAATATATGTTAGCAAGCATATTAAGGCTTAATTTAATGGCTTGCTACAATTTAATTCCAAGCTATATACAACCATGAGAATTAAATCTTAAACATAGAAAATAATTAAATTAAATTCTAGAATTAATACAAAGCCATGCTTACAAGTTGTATATGCTTATAAAACCATTAATACAACACATATATAAACCTAAAACAAGCCCCTACCTCATTTTGTGATGAAATCATAGATCCCCACTGAAACTAAAACGCTCCGAATCTGACGATACTCCTAGGTTATGTCGGGGACTAAGAGGGACGTAACTTTAACTTTTGAGGCACCATGAAAATCCAAATCTGAACTCAAAATCCAAACTCAAAAATGGTCGGAATCGGCTTCTAATAAAGGGGAAAGGTCCCGCCTCACCAAGGCCTACGATAAACGCTAAGGCACTACGACATTTTACACGAGGGAAGAAGGTGCAAAAAAAGAAAAGAAGGTGGCAGTCCGACTGCTGCTGAACGTGGGAGAAGAAGAGAAAATAAAATATTTTATTTTTCTTGACCCCTTATTTATAGTAAAACCCTAAAAGTGCCCCGAAAGGGTCCCGCCGGGTTCGAAAAAGTGGAATTTGAGTAGACGCGCTCAAAAGGCAAAACACCATGAACGAAAAAGAACCGAAATGAAAAAAAAAAAAAATGAACAATGGAAGAAACGACATTGACCGAGTCCCGTGTAGAGAGATATGCCCGAAGAAGTACGACGCTGACCGGGGCCGAAAACCCTAAAACTGGGGAAAACGACCATGAGAAAATTCTAAGAGTACACGACTTAACGAAATGTGAAAATGAATCCCGTACGAGGATTTAGGCTCAAAACGAGGCATTTTGTAATAACTTTCGTTACTTTAACAATGGCCCTTACAAAAAGGGATAACTATAAAACTGCCTAGAATGAAAAGATATTTTTCTTAAAAGCTGCTGAAATAATATCTTCATAAGATATTTACAAATAACACCACAAGAAACATCAATGTTTTTGAAGAATCCTTTCATCCACGCCCCTGCGGGGGAAAGAAATAACCTACGAGTATTTCTCCAAAAGTAAAGCTACGTGTTTCGAGGAAATCAACTGGAACGAAAACTCGTGAAGTCAAAACTCAACTCTGAACACGAAAATTGAGGTTATGCCAATAAAATGACAAACAGGGAAAAAAATGAAAAGTGAATGGTGTCAAAAAATGAAAAATATGGAAATGATACGATCTTTTAAAGAAGTTGTCAATCCAAAGGAAAGTGTGATGTTTCCCATTTTTGC
The DNA here is from genome assembly GCF_030987335.1 of Cornus florida. Classification (NCBI taxonomy): domain Eukaryota; kingdom Viridiplantae; phylum Streptophyta; class Magnoliopsida; order Cornales; family Cornaceae; genus Cornus; species Cornus florida. The sequence goes on along the minus strand of NW_026775574.1, from coordinate 48,388,057 downwards.
CATTTTTCATTTTTTCGGAATTTTTGTCGTTGTAAGGTTATTTTCGTCTTTTGCCCCTTTTTCGTACCGGACACTATGGAGTATGTCGGTTGTGTTCGAGAGTTATTTGGGGCATTTTATTAAGTTCAGGACTCTTTGAAATGCAAGGGTGGTCATTTTGGCATTTTTCAGTTTTTCAGGCCGGACGGTCCCATGTGGGACCCGTTACCGGAATTGTTGCATACGGGGATTTTGGTAGGATCCTGACGAGGCCGCTTGATATACGCCAAAATAATGTAGTGAATGTGCGGTTCAAGAAAAGCCCTTTGGGTCAAGTTTAAATTTATAAAAACCACTACCAACACTACTACTACAGTAGCAAGAGTGAGTAGGGATCGTCCCAAGGGATTATACGTGTTGGAATTTAACTTTAACTCTAATGTATCACAAGATTGTGAAGAGAGAGATTGGTTTGATTAAACTAAGGTGCAATGAAATTAAAATGCAAGTAAAGTAAACTAATTAGAGATAGGGATTTAAGAGATATGAACAGAGGTTTAAGGGTGTTGGAATCACCTCTATGCTCATGTAATTAACCACTTGCTTTCCATTAATGGGGAATACATTGTTGTGAACAAAATGGGACTACCAATTGCAATATTAGGCATGGATCATCTAATTTATGTATGAATTGTCTACCTAAACTAAGTGTAGCACAACCCATCAATTTTAAGCATGACCCATCTAAGTAGCAACGATTGTAGCACTCATCAATCTAGAGAATCATGGAATTTGCAATATTAAGCATGGACCATCTAATTTATGTATGAATTGTCTACCTAAACTAAGTATAGCATAACCCATCAATTTTAAGCATGACCCATCTAAGTAGCAACAATTGTAGCACACATCAATCTAGAGAATCATGGAATTTGCAATAATAAGCCATGGAATATCTAAGCAAGCATAGATTGTCTACCTGCCTACAAGCATGAATTAAATTGTAGAACAACCCATCAAGCATAAGTATAAATCGTCAAATTAATTGACAAACCCATTCAATAAAAACCCATGCTTAGCCATCACTAGATTTTCAATCAACCACACATAGTCATGCAATTAATATAGAAAAACTAGTGTAGAGATTAATTCCCAAATAATCACACATAAGACAACATGTAATCAAATAGAGAATCAATAGAAAGAATTAATCCATATGAATCATATAAGAAATAATTCCTAATTTAATCACACATAGACATGTAAATAAACTAGAGAATTAATAGGAAGAATTAAACCATAGAAATCATAGAAATATACCAAGATTCATTAAATTCACAAGGCTATAGCACTAATCACAACAATATATATATAAATCCCCAAAAATAGAAGTACAAGGGTTTATATTACACAAGACTTAGGGCTCATCCAAGCCCTAAGTGTAGATCTAGCCAATCATGGAGGAGGTAGATGTGGTCATGAAATCAAGCTCCAAACATGGCTCCATCTTCTTCTTCCTCTTCTTTGAAACTCTAGAGATTGAGAGAGAGAGTGGCCTAAAGATGGATCTTGAGATGTGCCTCCACTTCCCTCTTTTCTTCTAACCCTAATCTCTAACTTTGCTAGAGAGAGAAATAAAAAAAATACAGTGTAAAAAATAAAAATGATAAAAGCTTATTACAAATGGGTCACTTCCCTTTATAAAGAAGGTCCTTTTCTTAGTCAATAAGTCAGGAATATAGGCCTAAAAATATCTAATCCCGTACTATGTGAAAGGTGGACTTTTGGGCGCGCACGGAATAAGACAGCTCGCTGCCAGCAAAAGTTCGATCAATCAGAGAAAAGTTCGATCGATCCAACTTTGATTTTTTATTGATCCAACTTTGATCAATCTCACTTTTCTGATCAATCTCACGATCGATCTCACTTGGCAGCTTTTCAGGATTAGCCTCTTTTTGCTCCAAATCAGCCTCCTTTTACTCCGAATCCTCTCCAAAACTTAGTTTGACTCCAAAAAGGCCTTAAGAAACCATTTTTATCCCATTTTAACATTATTGACATGAAATAGACAAAAACACAAATAAGTACTAAAATGGGTAAATAAAAATAATAAAGGTCCTAGAATACTCAAGCTTAAGGGGTTTAAAAGTGTACTTTTCAGCGCTCATCAGATCCATTTACATCATAATCATTTTATTTAATGTGTTACATGTGACTATTTTATAGTTGGTGAATATATATAAATTTGTGGTGAGAATTAATAAGGAAAAAGAAAAAGGAAAAATTATAAAAAGTGGTGGGACCCACATCCTTGTTAAAGATAGACAAAGAGCCATTTTTAGCCTCATTTCCTTCCCCTTTTCTCTCTCCCCATTGGTTTCTCTCTCACCCTCTCAAATTCTGTTCCTCTTTTTCTTTTACTTCAAAAGCTTTAAACCTTGATTTCTCCCTCAATCGTTGGTATTTTTGGGAGCCGTTTGCGGCAAATTAAAGATCATGGTGAGATCTATGATTTGATCGGAGCAATTCCTTATTTGGTGCACTCTAGGAAATTCGTGATCTAGGGCACAAATTTGGGGGTTTTTGCTTAATATTAGGTAGAGGCCTCTAATTCCCAATTTCTTGTTCCTTTATGAGTTTCCCTCCAATACTTGTTATCAAGCATGTTTAATTTGAGTTGATTGCCTTCAAAATGATGTAAATGTTGTATATGAAATTCATGATTTTGTTTATTAATTGACTTGTATAAGGAATATGTGTAAGTGTTAAATTTGCATGCCTACAATGTTTATTAACTTGTTAGAAGTTGTTATAAAAAAGCATGTTAATTATGTAATGTTAGTTTCCTTCATTATCATAGTATTGAAAAGGCATGTGATATGCATTGATATCATTGGGCATGAAAAAGGGCAAAATGATTTGCAGCGAAAGAGAAAGGGTTTTTTTTTTTTTTTGAGAGAAATTTGATAAAATGATTTTAAGAAAACCTGGTCGTTGCGGAGTCACCAAAGGGCCGTGGTGTTAACGTAACCTAGAGGGAACTAGGGGAATCACCCTAGCATAGTTGAGCTATCTGGGCCCTAAATGATGCAGTGGGGGTACCAAAGGTCAGGGACAGTAGCCAATCATTCTCTCATGTCGTTGTGGAGTCACCAACAGATGGGTTATATTAACAGTTTGAAAAGTGATGCATAATTTTGAAAATGGGGAGTGACATACATGGCATTGCATCCATAACATGGCATTTGTTTATTTTGAAGTTGAAAATTGGTGTTGTATTTTCCCCAGCGTAGTATGATCCCGTTCCCTGTCATTCTATTCATTGTTTGGATTCACGAGGTCACAAGATGTGCGTCTTAGGTAACCCTATTGAGCAATTTGCTCACCCCATTATATTTAACATTTTTCAGGACTCGGGACGGAAGTAAGAGACGTAGACCCTTCACAAGCTAAAGGAGGACTAGGAATATAGTTTTGCCATCTTTTGTATATTTGCTATGCTTTTGTAAAGTCTCAAAACCGTGGTGAAGTGTATTCGTTTTGCAAGCCATGATCATGTATTGTAAACTATAGCTCTTGTTGGTATTTTGAAAGGAAACGAGACTATTTAAATATTTTATGATGAATAGGAAAGGAAGTTAAATTTTAATTTATTATTGATGCCTTTCAAATGTATAATGTCTTGATTTGTTGCCGTGAATTCAGAATTTAACTGCAGAATAGGTCCAGTATAGGTTTAGCCTATAAAGAGCCCAGCCAAAAATCATTCAAGTGAGTTAAATCCCAGGAAGCCTTGTTTCAGCCGGTTGACCCTCACCATCAGCCAACCGAAACCCTAAGTTCAGCCGACTGAACCCCTTTATCAGCCGATGAACAAGCTATTTTGAGAAGTCCCGAGAGCATGCAAGTTTTAGAATCATTTCAGCCGGCCGACCCTATAGGTCAGCCAACCGATCCTTCTCTATCAGCCGGCATACTCAAGGCCATCTGCCGGCTGACCCTTCCCTTTTTGGACCTGCACATTCACTATCTTAGTATAGTGTCCATTTGATGTATTTTGAACCCCTAGACCAATTCGTGTAACAAGTATTGATATAGGAAATGATGGTGTTATCCTTAGTTAACCTCGGGTTCGGGCAAGGACCCGATTAACGGTTCGGACCCCCAGGTTCGGGTTTTTACAAAATTGGTATCAGAGCGATGGTTCGAAAACTGTTAGGACGACAGGTAAAGACCTTCCTAGGACTGTTTGGGGAGTCATTTACATTGCTATGTGACTATTTGTTAAAGTGTTTTGCTATGTGAAAAAGCATGCTTAACTGTTTATTTGCTTACGTGGTTACATGTTTATATTAAGGTGTTTATTACATAGTTTTGCATGCTAGGTGTTAGTACGGCATCATTTCATGTTGAGTCACCCATGGTGGACCTTAGAGTCATGTCATTGAACCATTTTCTTATTTTATAGTACGATGCCACCGCAAAAGGAACCTAGAGGAGTTGGCTCTAGGCCGACAAAGGGTGACGTTGGTGAAAGCTTTAGCCCCAATCTGGCGGAGCAAAATGAAGAAGATACACTTCTTAGGGATTTTATTAACCCAAGAGGTGTTCCCACTAGAAGGAATGATGTTTAAGCACCCGTTGAAGAGGGTGAAGGTTTAGCAGAACTAACATTGAACCGTTTGCTACAGAGTGCCTTGAGGGCAACAATTGCTACTCTTCCGCAACCGATACCGTAACCAGTAACTCAAGTTAAGGAGACGCCAGCACAGAAACGTCTCAAGTTGATTTTGGGGTTTTCAAAGTTGATGCCAGTGATGTTTGAGGGTAGTGCAGATCCAATGGTAGCGGATGACAACATGGATCAAGTAAAAACCCACTTGAATTCTATGGATGTGATAGATGATTATGTGAAAATCATCCTAGCCACTTACAAGTTTTCTAAAGACGCCAAGCTTTGGTGGAAGTTAGTCACTAACCGACATTAGGTGGAGGAGATGAGTTGGGATATGTTCAAAGAGCTATTCTACGAGAAGTATTTTTCGGTTACTAAGAGATAGGAGCTAAGGGATCATTTTAATGGCCTTATCCAAGGCAATATATCAGTGATGTAATACGAGAATAAGTTCACCTCTCTCTCTCACTTTGCTTCAGAGATGGTGAACAATGAAGTTGACAAGACTCAGAAGTTTGTCTCCGGGCTTGATTTCAAAATGAGGCCATTGATAATGGCATAGTATATCAAAGTTTATTTTGAGGCAGTGGAAAGAGCATTGATGGTAGAGGCGGAGGCCAAAGATAGAAATGTAAGAAGGAATAGTGGAGGCAAAAGAGAAATGCAGGGCTATCTTTAGAAGAATCTTCATGGAAGAGGAACATGGGTAGTTAGTCTCAGTTTCAGGGACAGTAGTCTGCACGATCCACTCCTACCACTCCTATGCCAGCTGGGTCTGATAAGAGTGGAGTCATTTGTTTTTAGTGTTAGCATCCTGGACATTACAAGTCCAATTATCCCATGAGATCGTCTTCAGTTTCTTCAGCTCCGAGAGCTTGTTATGGGTGTGGCGAGCAAAGCCATTTGATTCAAGACTGTCCAAGTCAGGGAGTAGGCACCAGTAGTGGCAGAGGGTCACAGTAGAGGCCATCGCAATCAGCTACAGCTCAGTCAGGTTTCAGACCACCACCACCACCACAGCTTGCCATGTTTTCACAGGGATCACGACCAGTTAAGAGGGATACTCCTGCTATGTCAGTGCAGCAGCCAGGTGTTCAGGTTGGCAGTTCTCAGGCACAGGCAACGCAGGGACATGTCTTTGCACTTACACCGACTGATGCATCTCCTGGACTATCAGTTCTCTAAGGTATCTTTCCAGTGTTTGGGTCTTGGGCTCATATTCTCTTTGACTCTAGTGCATCTCATTCCTTCATTGCATCATCATTTGCACTTGGATCGAGGTTAGAGGTCAGTTTCATGGATCGAGCGTTATGTGTTGATACGCCAGTTGGGGTTTCAATGTCCTTGAGCCGAGTTGTGAGAGATTGCTCCATCGTAATAGCCGGGCGGACTTTTGTGTTTAACCTCATCCTCCTAGAGATGACTAGCTTTAATGTCATTCTCAGAATGGATTGGTTAGCTTTGTTTTGCGCTACAATTGATTATTTTAGAGTAAGAGTCACAGTTTGCACTCCCGAGGGAGATTGCTTCTTTTTCGTGGCAGATCAGTGTGATTCCCGCACTTCATTGTTTTATGGAATTCATTGAAAAGGTCATGGTGATTACTTCTTGGTTAGTCTTTTAGCCGAAGAATATAATGTTATGGAAGAGGATTATCCGACAGTTGTTCATGATTTCTTGGAAGTTTTTCCGGAGGACTTGATTAAATTGCCTCCACACCGAGAAGTGGAGTTTACTATTGATTAGATGTCTGGTACCGCGCTGATTTCTATGGCACCGTATCGTATGGCACCAGTTGAGTTGGAAGAATTGAAGAGGTAGCTTGATGATTTAAGGATGAAAGGTTTCATCCGATTGTGCAACCGAGCGTGTGTACAAAATAATGCACATCACTTTAGGTTTAGAAATAATGTCAAATGGGTATCATATTTTATAATTTATAAAACCACTAAACACTTATACTATGGAGTATGAACCGAGTAGGATCATCCCAAGATATCTAAACAATTATTGATTTTCAGAATTGAATTCTACTTTAGTGCTTATGTGATTGCTAAAAAGGGTTTTGTTGTAATGAAAACTAATTTTAAACTAAATGATTGCAATAAAGAAATAGAGTTTAAGAGATTGGAAAGAGACTTTGGGTGTAGGATTCACAACTAAACACATTTCCTAACTCACTAACTTTCAACTAATTGGGGAAATAATATTACGTAACCTATATATGGCTAACAATTGCAATAAAAAGTGTAAACCATCAATTTCAAGGATGAATCAACTACCAGATGATAATTAAACTAAGTGTAGTGCAATTCACCAATTCAAAGCATGATTCATCAATTGAAGTTACAAATTTAACACACATTAATCTAGAGGATATGTAATTGTAACAATACGTATGGATTTCAAACAATTGTATGGATTGTCTACTTATCTAATAATTAAATTGCAATTAACTAATTTACCTTAAATTAAACTAACCAAACCTAAAATTAAACTATTTAAGCTAGACATTAACCCAATTGTGTAGTAAAACCCATCTAATATAAGCAACTTCCATCAAATTAGAACATAATTACATCAAATTAATACAATGCATAGCCATCACATGATTCAATCCATAAAGAAATTAAGCGTAAAGATCAATTATCATTCAAAAACATATAAGATAATATGAGATTGACAAAGATAATCAATTGAAAGAATTATTATATATATACCAAGGGTATAACAAAAATTACATAAATTAAATCCCCAAATTAGTAAAAGAGAGAAAAGTTAAGTTACATGCTTAGAGTTTATCCAACCTTAAGTTAAAGAATTAGTCGCTCATGGTTGATGGATGCAAGATGTCAACAAGCCCCTTCCTTTAATTCATCTGGCTTATCTTCTTCTTCTCTGAACTTTTCTTAAGAACCCTAGCTTTCCCCTTTTTCGTGTTTTCCTAGAGAGAATATCGATATCTCAATTATAGAAAATAAAAACTTAAAATAATAAAATAATCAAAAAAACTCCCCCAACTAATGGGTATTGGTTTCGTTAAGTATAAGCCTTATTGGCGACCAATAAGTTACAAAATTAGCCCAAAACAGGAAAATCTCGTAGCCAAGTAAACATAAATCCAGCAATGCTGCCAGGGGCTGGGGGATCGATCCCCTAAGGGCATTTTTAGTTCTGTGAATAGTGGGGGATCAATCCCCAGAGTTGGAATTTTATTTTACGCCTTATTTAGCTCCATTTTGGCCCCGGGCTAATTGGTTTGCTTCTTCATCTTTGGGAACATCATCAAAGACCCGAAAAAGGTAGAATTGACCTCTTTTGAAGAATAAGAACACTATATGAACATTGGGCTGTGATCTCTTTTGCCATTTTCTAAATGTCTTTGCTTGTCTCTAAAAAGGCTTTAATGAACCATAATTACTCCGTTTGAACCTTATTGACATGAAATTGACAAAAACATAAATTAAAACTAAAACATGAAAATAAGATAGATGCAAGGACTAAAATACCCTAGTTTAGGTGCTAAAATATGCAACACTTAAGCACTTACCACGCCCCCAAACTTAGATATTGCTAGTCCCTAGCAATGAACTATAGTAAGAAAATTAAACAAACATATGTACAACTATGAACTAATAAAGCAAATAAAGATAACACTACTTTCGTAAGGATCACAATTGCATTTAGCATATGTAACAAGCCTTTTAAACCCCTAGGTTACCCCTCGTGGATGAGTAAAGTCTCGTGAGGGTTTCCAGAAATGGTACCCATAAACATTAACAACTCTTTCTTACTTAAGAAGCAACGACACATATCAAACAAGTGTTGAAAATAGACTATTTCAAGTATGCAAATTTCTGACATTTCTAAGCTATTCTCAACATTTCAACATAATATAAGTAAGAATGGTCCTCCACACATCAAGCAATTAATCATGCAAATTGAATCAATTATATCATTCTTTTTGAGTGAACCGGCATCAAAATATGTTGCTATCCTAGCAAATCAAAGTAATGGCATAGCCTTACCCTCAAACTAGCATACAGATATAGTATCAGACATCAAGACATTGAATGAACCTTGTTATTCATCTTCTTCTTTTTTTTAATAATTTATTTCATCTTTTTTTTTTTTGGTGAATGCTTTTCTTTTCTTTTTTTTTTTTTTACTTTTTTTTTTTTGTTCCGATTACTATTTCTATTTCTCACCTTTGGCGAGTGATTTTTCTCACCTTTGGTGAGTGCTTTATTTTTTTTCTTTCCAAGGTCATTTTATCAAGAATGAAAGCTTTCAAAGCTTACTAGCTCAATTAGGATAAACTAAAACAATAATCAACTAAGCATGTACCCCACAAATTGAATGCTAGTGTGCACAAGTGCAAGTGTAGAATTCTATAATCAACTCTCAAAGTATTTTCAACCAATAAGATGATGTGTACCACAAAAGCAAACATGATGTCAAAAATTAAAATTTACCCCTAAATGGTATCGTAGAATATACAATAAGTATTAGACTCTAACAACTTGCTTTTCAAAGGCACTATGCTTCAAAAGTTTGAAATCATTGCCAAACACAACTCAAATCTCATCATGGATTTAAAGATCAACTTAAAATAGAATGAATCATGATGACCTTACCCCCAAACTTAAACTATATATTGTCCTCAATATGCAAAGAGAACAATGAAAAATGATGGAAAGAGTATATCGTGATGGCAAAGACAATGAAGTCCGGCAATGATCCAGTAGGAAAGATGTCTCCCCCAAACTTGGATGCAAAAACGTAGTTGTATAATCATACTAGCAAACTCACATTAAATATCACATGGGATAAGCAATGCATACAGTTCAAAACAATATATAACACAATGCAAAGAGATATGAGATGAAACCCTTGATAAAAGATGAAAACATTCATAATCAAGCATAAGGGCATACTGGTAACACATATTTTTGAATTTTTTATTTTATTTAAAGAAACAAAGAAAAAAAACATGTATATTCAACCTACAAAATAAAAATGGGCTAAGTTTAATGTCTCTAGCAAGACGGAATGCTACTAGAATTTTTTTATTTATTTAAAATAAATAAAGAAAATAGAAAAAATGTAGACACCCATAAGTGTAGAAAGCATCAATAAAACACATGAATATGAGCAACATAAGCCAAAAGCAATCATCCATGTATAAATTTATATCAAAAGCATCAGTACAAGACATTTATGGATGAATATAACCAAAATATATCACTGAAACCTAGAAATATAGGTTCACAAAATAGCCAGCTCTAAATCACAAAAATCTGGCAATAGCCACATGAAATCCCATCCCCCTTAAATCAAAAAATCTGAATAGCATAAAATAGACAAAAAAAATCATGCATCAAGCGGTAATGTGGAATAGCGTGCGACACTCGATGAAACAATCTCAAGAAGATCCCATAGCATGCGTTGGGTAGTGGTGTGCTGCTGTATAAGCTCAGCATGCTCGACTCGACACTGCTCCTGAAAGTCAGCCAACTCGGTTCTCAACTGCACCAGCATGGCATTGAACTCTGTCCGAGTCACCCCCGCAGATTCCTCTGTAACGACCCAAACCGGGGGTTCGGATCGCTAACCGGGTCCTTAACTAAACTTGAGGGTACACTAAGGGTAAAATGGTCATTTTACATTGTAAGCGGGTAATAAGACTTTGAACTAGTCAAATGAGGTCAAAAAAAAATTCTTTTAGACATTCCATAGGGTTCAGTGAGGTTCTACGGTCACTAGATGTGATTTCCCAAAAGTACCCCCTCACGGTTTAAAGGGAATCCCGACACTGTCCCACTTAAATGACCATAACTCTCTACATGAATGGAATTCGAGGATGAGGTTGGTCTCATTGGAAATCTAAATTAAAATCCTTGAAAATGGGCTCAAGAATAACCCTATTTGGGTTCCAAACGAAAACGTTATGATCGTCCGAAGTCAAACGTTCCAAGCTGTCAACTAGAGAAGCCAGAATAGTGCGCTGGGGGACTTGAACCAGTTCAAGGGTCTTGAACCGGTTTAAGATGGGAAGTATGCCCATTCTTGAACTAAAGACCTCCTCTTGAACAGGTTCAATGGGGCTGAACCGCTTCAAGATGCCCAGAACCTCCAAATAGCCCCAAACAGCCTAAAATTGAAATCTTATTCTTTTTGGAACTATTTTTGTCCTTTGGTGACCTTTCTCAAAACCTAAACCTGTCCTAAATCTTTCATTTAATGGTGGAACTAACACAATTAAGTGGTAATGAAATTAAATGAGGCTATACATGAGTCCGATACACCATTTAAATTAAGCAAATCCGTCATACATCGAAAATATGGCCTTAATGCCTTACATGGGTATTGAGTTCATGATGAGACCACAAAATACAAATGAATGGCCTCAAGACCATTTCTAACCATGTGATATATACAAAATGATCCCTAACACATTTACAACAAAAAGGAGTAAAATAAGCATTAAGCACTAAGGAGTCCAAGTCCTTCAACCCGTCTACACCGTTGGTGGATTATCATCCGCCACTACATTACCGTGCCCTGAACAATGTTAATAATAATGGGGTGAGAATAAAGCTCAATAGGAGGTTCCTAAGACACACCTCTTGTAATCCCGTGAATCTAAATAATGAATAGAAATAAAGGATAGGGGTCATGCTATGCCGGGAAAGAATACAACATCAAGTTCAATTTCAAAGTAAACAATGCCGTGCCATGAAATACGATGCCATGTATGTCACTCCCCATTTTCAGTACCCAAATCCATCATTTTTCAAACTGTTAATATAATTCGTCCGTCGGTGACTCCGCAGCGACGCGAGATAATGATTGGCTACTGTCCCTGACCCTGGGTACCCCCGTGGCGTCGTTTCGGGCCCAGCTAGTTCAACCACGCTAGGGCGATCTCCCTAGTTCCCTCTAGGTTATATTAACACACCAGCCCATTGGTGACTCAGCGGTGACCAGGTTTTCTCAAAATCGTTTTATTAAATTCTCCTCAAAAATCCCTTTTTCATTCTTATCAAATCATTTTGCCTTTTCTCATGCCCAATGTTATGCATGATTATCACATACTTTTCAATGCTATAACAATAAGGAACTTCACAATTTCATATCATCAACATATATCCATATAGCAAGTTCTAGCAAGTTATCGAGCACATAAGCATATAAAATCAATAATTAAGCACGCTTTTCGCACAAATCAACTTATACACACAATCATGAACTTCATATACAACAACTAAATCATTTTAGAGGCAATCATCTCAAATTAAGCATGCTTAGCTATAAGTAAAAAGGAAAAATTCACAAAGGAACAAGAATTTCATGGATTAGGGACCCCTACCTCAATCTAAGCCAAAAGCCCCAATTTGTGCCCTAGATCCCAAATCTCCTAGAGTGCACCAAACACGAAATTGCTCTGATCAACTTATAGATCTTGTCGTGGGTTCAATTTGTCGCAAACAACACTTAAAAACACCAAGAATTGAGAGAGAGATCAAGAATTGAAATTTGGAACCCAAAAGGAAAGAAAAAATCTAGAACAAGAAGGGGAGGGAGAGAGATACGGGAGAAGAGAGAAAATGAGAGACCAAAAAGTGGTTTCTAACCCCTTTAAGGGGGGGTGGTGGGTCCCACTTCAATTTTCTTTTATTTTCCTTTTTCTTATTAATTCTCACCGTAAACATATATATGCACCAACTATACAATAACCACATATAACACATCAAATAAAATAAATATGATGCAAATGGACCAAACCAAAAATCCCCGTGTGCAATAATTTCGGTAGCGGGTCCCACACGTAACCGTCCGATCCGAAAAACTGAAAAATGTTGAAGTGGCAACCCTTACATTTCAAAAAGTAGTGAACTCAATGAAATGCCCCAATCAACTCTCGGACACGCCCGGTACACTCCACGGTGTTTGGCACGTGAAACGAGAAAAGACAAAAATACCTTTACGTAAATGGAAAATTCTAGAAATTGAAAAATGGCAAAAATTGGAAACATCACATCCTCAACATTTGGTGACATAGCCTGTGCTATCTCATAACTAGCACCATCAGTAATTTGCTCCTCAAATCTCCCAACAACGTCCGCAGCCATGGCATCCACATCTTCTCTATTACCTGTTGCCATGCCATCATTTTCCTTTTTGTCTCTAGGCATATGAGAAAGGCTTAAGCTCCATTGTGCTAGCCCAAAATTCACTCGTGGAGCCTCAGAGATCTCATCATTATCAACCATGAAGCGCCGAAGGACAAAGAGCTGGGTAATAAGAGACGGAAACAGGAGTTTCCATTTTTTCTCATTCGGTTCCCTACTCGCCACTAAATGCTTCCAATATTTATGCATCTGGTTAAAGATGAGAGCTGGAACAGAAAACAATGCTCCAGTGTGGGTATCATACAACGCTATTAAGAACTCTTGCCCTTGCTGTACCATATAACCTATTGGATGAACATTCTGTTTTAGATTCTGATCGGAAAACCACATAGCCTTAGGTAGTGAAGACTTGCTGAACAATTCTTCTTCTTCTTATCACTGTACTTCCTGGCACACATATCCTTAACAATAGAATGAACGGTAGGTTTTTCTGGGAACTTGCCAAAACGTAGCTCCCCATTCTCTGCTAGCAAATCAGTGGGGCACAAATGTGGACACCCCAATGCTTGGGCTATCTCCAAGACACCAAAGTGAATTTGGACACCATCGATGGTTGTAGCTAATATTTTCGGCGCATCACTAAACCATTCCATATTCTGATAAAATAGGTGCACAATACGGGGATATGTAACCTCTGCAGCTGGTTTAAAAAGGCAGGACAAATGCCTTTTTTCAAATTCTAACACTGCCCATTCAGTCGTGTCATTGTGGCGAAATGTACCTTCAATGTCGAAGGTAGTCTGAAAATCTAGATGTTTGGTATGCCATGTGGCTTTTGGAGTCCCTTTGGAGGGTTTGAAACATTTAGAAGAAGAAATACTAGTCATTTTTTTTTTTTTTTTAGAGTTCAGGCTTTGTAGTAAAAAGTTTTTAGACTGGCAACACCCACTTTGTAATGAACTGCAAATTCAACCAAGTGCAACAGCTCTACTGCAATGACAAACCAAAATCCAAAACAACTAACCGCAAGTAGAAGAACCCAATCAAAATCGCCGGAGAACAACCCAGCCAAAATCGCCGGAGAAGAACCAGCCGAAATCACTGGAGAGCGAACCAGTCGGAATTGCCGGAGAACCAACCCAGAAAACGGCGCTGCTGTTACTTTTTTTTTTTTTTTTTTTTTTTTTACAACCCAAAACAATTACCCCCAAGCAAAGGAAAACGACGACCCACAAACTCGCCAGAGGAAAACCCAGTCAAAAGCGATCCACAAGCTCACCAGAGAAGAACCAGCGAAATCAGAGAAGAAACCAGCCGGAATCGGACTCATTCAAGCACGGCCGGAAGAGACATTACTCGCGAACCATGGAAAAGGAAAGGGCGAAGCAAACGGTGCCCCTTATAGCGTTTTTAATGGCGCCGCTGTTTAAGCGAAGCAAAGGCTGAGTTACAAATCGTGGCTTGAGAAGAATCGGAAACCATGGCGCCAGAATTTGACACCTTCAACACCGCGGAAGAGAAGAGTGAACAGTGAAGGGTGAATGAAGAAATTGGGAGTGGAGGTGGGTTAAGAGATTCGGGGGGAAGAGAAGAAACAGTGAAGAACGGATGAAGAGATTGAACGGATGAGGAATTCAGAGGGAGAAGAAGAGCGATTTATTTGGGGTTGAAGAGAGTTATGGGGAAGCGAAGAAAATGTTGTCTGGGCATGGAGGCATGGGAGGTAGCGCAATGAATGGAGGCGAGAGATAGGAGAAGGCCAATGCTATGAGGCGCTCGATCATTTTAAGTCAGGGATCGATATTTTTAGTCAAAAAAATTTCCCTTTTACTGTGTAATGAGAAAGTGGAAGGGGATTGATCCACATGGTCGGGGTATCAATCCACTTGGGCCATTTTTTTGTTGCCTCTGCCAAAGTATGGGATTGATCTCCCATTATGGGGATCATTTTTCTTTTTTTTAATTTTATTTTTATTTTTATTTTGACACAAAACTAGAAAGAAATATATATATTAAAATAAAATATGTAAAAATAATAATAAATTGAAGTAATATGAAATACGAACGTACATTACCCATTACAATTTTTTATTTTTTATTTTGTTGTTTATTTTATATATATATATATATATATATATATATATATATTTTTAACAAAGCAAAACTGGAAAGAAATATATATACACTAAAATGAAATATATATAAAAATAAAAATAAAAATAAAATTAATAATAATAATAATAATAATAATAATAAAAGTAAAAAAAAAATGAAATAAAATCAAATACCAACCTACACTACCCATTACAAATTTTTTATTTATTTATTTTGTTATGTATTTATTTATTTATTTTTTTTTTCAATTTAAAAATGCATAAATGTACAAAAGCGAAAAGAAAAAAAAATAAAATAAAATGTAAATTAACATGCAACGAAGGATAAACTCGATACAACTAGTGTTTAACGTCGTTAGAAAGACGTGAGATGCTCTCAATCTTCAAAGTAAATGGGATCCACCAAGAGAGCGGATTCCACATTTCTTTAAAGATCTTGTCCATCAATATATGGTTTAAGCCTTTGACCATTAACTTTGAAGGTCCCTGCATCTTTTAGATTTTTGAAGTTCAACTGCCCAATAAGGTGAGACGGAGTTGATTAGATAAGGGCCTTACCATTTGGTTTGAAGCTTTCCAGGGAAGAATTTGAGCCTAGAGTTGAATAACCAAGCCTTTTGACTGCCTCAAAGGACTTTTTCACAATATGTTTATCATGAAATGCTTTTGTCCTTGCCTTATAGATTTTTGAACTATCAAAGGCATCATTTTTCAATTCCTCTAGCTTATTGAGTTGGAGTAAATGGTCATTTCCAGCCTTATCACGATCAAAGTTGAACCTTTTTATTTGCCTAAAGTGCTTTGTATTCTAGCTCAACTAGAAGATGACAAGGTTTCCCATAAACAAGTCTATATAAAGACATGTCTATTGGAGTCTTGTAAGCTGTCCGGTAAGCCCACAAAGCATCATTTAATTTCCTTGACCAATCTTTTCGGGTCGGAGTGATAGTTTTCTCAAGAATATTCCTGATTTCTCTAGTTGACACCTCGACTTGCCCACTTGTTTGGGGATGGTAGGGAGTGGCCACTTTATGTGTGACAGAATATTTTAAAAAGAGTTTCTTCAAGAATTGATTGTAGAAATGTTTTCCTCCATCACTTATCATGGCCCTTGGTATACCAAAACGAGCAAAAATATTTGATTTGACGAATGTAATTATCACGAAATGGTCATTCATTTTGGTAGCACAAGCCTCAATCCACTTTGACATATAATCAATGGAAACGAGAATGTATTGAAAGCCATAAGACATTGGGAATGGTCCCATAAAATCTATGCCCCATACATTGAAGATTTTAACCACGAAGACTGAAGTTAAAGGCATCATGTCTCTTTTTGACATTGACCCCAACTTTTGGCACCGAACACACACCTTGCAAAAGTTATAAGCATCTTGGTGGATAGTGGGCCAGAAGAGCCCACTTTGAAGAATCTTCAAAGCGGTCTTTTTTCCACTAAAATGCCCGCCACAAGCAAGTGTGTGACAAAACACAAGAACGCTCAGAACTTCACATTTCAGCACACATCTCCTTATGATTTGATCTGGGCAATAACGAAACAGAATGTGATTTTCCCAATAGTATTTCCGGATGTTAGCAAAGAATCGATTCTTTTCTTGTTTTAATCAATTAATGGGAAGTTTGCGAGTTGCAAGATAGTTAACAATGTCGGCAAACCAAGGTAATGTCCCATTTGAGATTTGAAAAAGTTGTTCATCCTGAAATGATTTATGAATTTCATGATTTGGAGAAGATTCAACCATTAATCTAGATAGATGATTGGCAACGACATTGTCGGAGCCCTTTTTGTCTTTGATTTCAAAGTTAAATTCTTGAAGAAGTAGGATCCATCTTATCAAGCGAGGTTTGGTTTCCTTTTTCATTAAAAGATGCCTAAGAGCGGTATAATTGGAAAACACAATTACCTTGGATCATAAGAGATATGACCGAAATTTATCAAGGGCATATACTACGACAAGTAATTCTTTCTCGGTGGTAGAATAGTTCAATTGGGCACCTGAGAAAGTCTTACTTGCATAGTATATAGCACATGGTAGTTTACCTACCCTTTGCCCCAAAACAGCACCCATTGCAAAGTCAGAAGCATCACACATAATCTCAAATGGTAAGGACCAATTTGGAGGTTGCATGATGGGAACAGATGATAGAAGAGTGCGAAGTTGATGAAAAGCACTTAGGCATGCTTCATCAAAGACAAATGGAGTCTCCTTGGCAAGAAGGTTGCACAAGGGTATAACAATTTTGCTAAAGTGTTTGATGAACCAGCGATAAAAACTGGCATGCCCTAGAAATGAGCGGATTTCTCTCACCGTAGTAGGTGGAGACAATTCGGAAATCAGCTCAACTTTTGCTCTACTTCTATTCCTCTCTTAGAGGTGACATGTCCAAGCATGATTCCTTCTTGAACCATGAAATGGCTCTTTTTCCAACTTAACACAAGATTAGTCTCACGACATCTTTGAAGCACTTTTTTGAGATTTTGGAGACACGAATCAAATGAGGACCCAAAAACTGAGAAATCATCCATGAAGACTTCTAAATACTTCTCCACCATGTCCGAAAAAATGGACATCATACACCTTTGGAAAGTGACAAGAGCATTGCACAATCCAAAAGGCATCCATCGATAAACAAATGTACCGAAAGGGCATGTGAAGGTGGTCTTTTCTTGATCCAATGGATCTAGGGCCACTTGATTGTACCCCAAGTAATGATAAGCGCTGAATACTGTATATTCAAGCGCCCTAAATTACATTAACAAAGTCCATTAATTGATTATTTTATGTAGATTAACTCCATTTGCATGTTTTTGTACATTTTCAGGTTAAAGTGCAAAAAGGAAGCAAAAATGATGCCTTGGGGAATTTTGAACAAAAAGGGTGCCAATTCTGAATTTCTGGCAGTAGTAGAACCTGACTTTTTTTTCCATTTTCGACCTAACAAACTCAAGAACTGGACTTCTATCGTAACATGGAAGATTTAGATCTCTGAATCAGCTTTCCAAATCTTCAAGCGGTTCATCATTCGGAGTTCGGAGCAGAGAGTTATGATCTTCTTAACAGAGGTGCGCAGAACTGCCTAGCACTGAAGTACTGCCTTTCTCCCCATTTTCGACCAATCAGCCTTGAGAATTGGGTCTTCATCAAAACATGAAGTTTTTAAAGCACTAAATCAGCGCTCCAAATCTTCAAACAGATCATCATTCGGAGTTCGGGGCACAAAGTTATAGTAGTTTTACCAAAGTAGGTCAGTGCTAAGCAAGAAGAGCATGTTGCACATTACACTAATTTAGAGTGCTCGAGACCACTCTTCGAGTGCTCAAAAATTAGGCAGATTGCACTCAGAAATGGCTTAATTTCAGCTACTTGCACATTGGTTTCCTCAATGCCATCTTCCTTCTTTATGAAGTGGTTGGAGGTGTTCCTTGGAGGAGAGAGAGCCTTGACTTGAGCTTGATAAGAGAGAGGAAGGACCACAAAAAACATTATGATATATTCTACAAGATTAGAAGAGAGAGAAGAGAGCAAAAGGGGTGTGTTCTTCAAGCTCCAAGAAGGTTGCACGAAAATGGTCATGAAGATGGAGTTTCTTCCTTCTTCTAGCTTAGCAATGGGTAACTAACTCTTTCTCTAGGGAGGTGATGAAGTCCCTCCCTTGTAAGCATGTCCTAGGGTAGTCTATATTGGGGGATTGCAATGTATATTTATGGTCTTTTTCATAGCTAAGAGCACTTCATTTGGTGTAATGAATGTTTATATATGTATGGATGATTTCTTCAAGCTTATTATCTTATGTTAGGTGATGTCTTGTATTAATCTTTTTGCTTGAGTTTACATGGTGAGAATGGAAATAAGGTTATGAAATGATTTAATGACATGTTGATAGACCATTGCTTAGGAAATCCTTTGATGGTGTATGCTTAATTTCTAGCTCCATGTGCTTCATCATTTTGTCAAGAATTTGATAGTCTTTCATTTAAGTAAACGTGTATAAGCTACACCTTAGTTAGGTAGTCTAAACATGTTTACCCTTTTGATGGATTATACTTGTTTGAGACCTAATGTACCTCTTGATTACTTACATGGCAACTATGTGTTGCTATGTAGTTCTTGACCACCATATGTTGTTTTTCCCCTAATTTAGGTCTAATCTAGCATGTGTATAGGGATGGAGGCGGATTCACTTCCTTAGTCTTCTTTACTCGTCTTTCATCTCTTAAATTCTTGCAAGTTTTTCATTAATGCATATTTCAATTCATAGTATAAGTGACAAACAATCAACAACTCTTCATTACACCTCATCATCCTAAGAATGATTCTAGACATTTAGGTTGCCTTAGACTAGCGCAGTCCCAGTGGTTCGACTTACCCGACCAATAGCCCTATTTTACAATGATTCGTGCTATTGCGAAGGTTGATGTATGATTGACCAACCGATCAAGTAACCATCTAGGAAGCAATAGTATTGTTGCCCGGCCAATATTTCTAAGATTTGGTCAATGAAAGGCAATAGAAAATGGTCCTTCCTAGTGGCCGAATTCAGCTTTCGGTAATCTATACAAACACGCCACGAAGTGGCGGTGCGTTTCGAGATGAGATCACCCTTAGCATTTTCAACAACTATGATTCCTGACTTTTTGGGAACCACTTGAGTTGGACTAACCCACTTGGAATTAGAGATAGGATAAATGATTCCCGCATCTAGAAGTTTCACAACCTCCTTCATGACAACTTCCTTCATGTTTGAGTTCAATCTCCTTTGAGCATCCTTAAATGGCCTTTCATCCTCTTCCATGTGCATACGATGCATACAAATAGATGGGTCAATGCCTTTTAGGTCAGCCACACTCCATCTAATGACTTATTTGTTAGCTTTAAGCACTTCCAAAAGATCATTTTCTTGGTCATTTTCAAGATTTGAAGCAATGATGATCGGAAGAGTCTCTTTTGGGCCTAAGAAGGCGTATTTGAGATTAGATGGAAGAGGCTTAAGCTCAAGAGTATGAGGCAAGATGAGAGAAGGAACTGGTGGAGTACTAGAGAGTAAAGGAAGAGGTTCTTTCTTGCTTTTCCAAGGTGGGAAATCCAAAGTGGCAACAGAGTCCATCAAAGCATTCACCTCACTTATGGATCCGTGTCGAAACCATAACTTTCAAACATTTCACAAAGGCACGCCTCAAGAGGGTCCTTAGATAGAATAGAGGGGAGAGTCTCCTCTATGATTCATCTAAAACATCCACTTGGAAACCCTCATCTTCATTTTTGGGATGTTGACTCGCATTGAATACATTAAGCTTAACCATCATGTTGACAAAAGAGATGTCCATAATACCAGATCTACAATTAATGGAGGCATTGGCGGTGGTAAGAAATGGTCTTCCTAGGATGACTGGAATGTGATTGGTAAGATTAGGGACTGGTTCAATATCAAGTACCACAAAATCAATCGGGAAATAAAATTTATCAACCTTAATCAAGATGTCCTCAACAATTCCCCTTAGTTTCTTAATTGATCTGTCGGCTAGTTAGATTACTACCGATGTTGGCTTCAAGTCCCCTAATCCTAATTGCAAATAACCAGAGTATGGAATGAGATTGATATTTGCACTTAAATCAAGGAGAGCTCTACGAATCTCTTGGTTTCCAATAACACAAGAAATGGTCAGAACACTCGGACTCTTGAACTTAGGAGGAGTGTTAGACAAAATGATGGAACTCACTTGTTCCGTTAAAAGCACTTTCTTAAGGTCCCTTCCCTTGCTCTTCCTCTTTTGTGTGCCTAAGTCCTTCAAGAACTTTGCATATGGTGGAATTTGCTTAACTGTATCTAGAAAAGAAAGATTGATTTTCACTTGTTTAAACACTTCCATGATATCATGAATTTTTCCTTTTTGTCTCCCAAATGATGAAGTCTATCTCAAAGCTTGAGGAAATGGAGCTTTTGGCTCATAAGGCTTCTCTAATTGAGGAGATGATGATAAAGATAATGGAATGTCCTTTTTAGAACCACTAGCATCCAAGGGAGTAAGAATAGGATTTTGAATGGGAAGGCTGCAACCACTTGGTTGTGTTAATTCACTATCCTCCTTAGGTACCTTTACCTTATTGTCCACTTTCCTACCATTCCTCAAGGTAGTAATTGCTTAAACTTGCTCATTTCCAGAAAATTCAGATGAAGAACTTGTTTGCACCATAAATTACCCCTTAGGATTGGTCTCAGTTTGACTAGGCAACTTACCTTTCTCTCTCACATTTAAAGAATTAGCTAATTGATCGATTTAAGCTTCAAGCTTTATAATTGATTAAGAGTGTGAATGAAATAATTGATTATCTTTTTGAAGATTAACTAAGGCTTGCAAGACCTTATCCTTAAAAGCGGAACTTATAGGAGGTTCTTGATTTGGATTAGAGTAAAATTGAAATTTTGATGCTTGAGGATAAAAGTAGGATTAAGAATTTGATGCTTGAGGATGACAATATTGATTCACATTTTGAGGATAGAATGAAGGACGGTAACCTTGAGAATTCTGATTCTAAAGATGTGGAGGAACATATTTTGCTTGGTAACCTTCAGTTTGAGGAGGGTTTGCACCATCTCCTTGATTTTTCCAGCATAGTTTGGACGATTCTTCCACCCCGGATTGAAAGTATTATAATAAGGGTTGTTCCCTTGATGAATGAAAGCAGCATATGCTTGTTCTTGAGACTCACTTGGGATGATTTGTCTAAGAGGACAATTTGAAGTATGGTGAGTGTAACTAGAACAAGTCATGCACATTTCATTGGAATGGTGAGGATAAGATTGAATTGCCGGACCTTGATTCAAAAGGAATTTATCAAATCTTTGAGTAAGATTTTTGACCTCAGTGGCAATTTCCATGAAAGAGTCTATTTGATTTAGAGCTTTCTTTCCTCCCACATTTTCTAGGTGACTACCCCTAGAAGATGAAGATCTATTCATCGAGTTTTCACTCATTTTTTCGAAAAGATGCCAAATTTCATCTTCATTTCTTTCAATGTAGCTGCCGCCATAAGAAGCATCAACAATGCCCTTATTAGCATCGAATAAACTTAAAAAGAAACATTGAACTAATTGCCACTTAGGAATGTCATGATGTGGACACTTCCGTGGCAAGTCATTCAAATGTTCCCATGTTTCATGAAGGGGTTCTCATTCTTCTTGTTTAAATTAATGAATAGAAGTTCTTATGGCATCGGTTCGACTCGCGGGATAGTACTTTTTTAGGAACTCTTGTTGCAATTGTGCCCAAGAGGTGATTGTATTTGACCGCAAGTTATTGAACCAATATTTAGCTTTATTCCAAAGAGTAAAAGGGAAAAACTTCATTTTTAGGACTTCTTCCGGAACATCCGTGATTTTCACGGTGGAACAAACTTCCAAGAACTCATCTAAATGTTTATAAGGCTATTCATTGCTCAACCCATAGAAAATGGGGCACATATTAATGGTGGAAGCCTTGATCTCATAATGATGAGCATGAAAATTTGGCAATTGAATGCAAGTGGATGCATTATATTGATTTGGAGTGTAACGATCCCTAAGGACCATTGGAGGATTGAAAGGAGGATATAACATTTGACCTTGATGATGGTATGGCATTTAATCTTGTTGAGGGTATGCCATTTGAACATATTGTTGTTGTTGCTCACTAATTGGGGGAGCAACATTTGGCCTTGGCATCCCTAGATTAGGTTGTTGCACAACAGGATTGATTGGTCGTGGCATTCCCAAGGGTGGATGCACACCTTGAGGATCTACAATATGAACTTATGGTGGGTGGTGCATACCGTTATGATTTACATGACCAAGATTTACAATGGGATCTTCAATTGGATCTATTTGGTCTTCCATTAAAGGTGATGGAAGATCAAAATTTAGAAGATTAGGATGACTATCCCTAGTACTACCTCTTAAACGCTGAAGGGAAACTTCGAGATTTTGATTTATAGGAGTAAGAGGACAATTAAGTGATCTACGACTGTGCATGCACTAGAATAAGTCAACACACCAACACTTCAATTTTTCAACCTCCACATACGATGTTCCCAAACTTCTCAATAATATCAATGCACTTAAAACAAATAAATGCCTCCACACAGGCCGATGCCTTCTAAAAGAAGGTATGCTTGGACTTAAAAATAAAACAAATGAAATTAAGCCTCAAATTGGGATGTCCAAAGCATGCAAGATGATAAACAACTAAAGTACTAAAATTAAAGAGAACTTACAGATGGTCCTTAAGCAACTTCAAAAAAAAAATTAATTGCTTCGAAGTCCAGTGTTTGCTCCACTTTACTTCAAGTACCTAATTGACAAATATCAAATGAGAAAATAAAAATTAAAATGACTTTAAAGTAAACAATCCACAAAGAACTAATGTCTAATTCAATTCTTTAAAACTGTTAGATCCCCAGCAACGGTGCCTAAATTATAATGCGACCAAGCGTGTGCACAAAATAATGCACATCACTTTAGGCTTAGAAATAATGTCAAGTGGGCATCATATTTTATAATTTATAAAACCACTAAACCTATTCCTTAACTCACTAACTTTCAACTAATTGGGGAAATAATACTATGTAATCTATATGTTGCTAACAATTGCAATAAAAAGTGTAAACCATCAATTTCAAGCATGAATCAACTACCTAATGTCAATTAAACTACGTGTATTGAAATTTACAAATTCAAAGCATGATTCATCAATTCAAGTTACAAATTTAACACACATTAATCTATAGGATATGTAATTGTAACAATAAGTATGGATTTCAAACAATTGTATGGATTGTTTACTTACCTAATAATTAAATTACAATTAACTAATTTACCTTAAATTAAACTAACCAAACCTAAAATTAAACTTTTAAAACTAGACATTAACCTAATTATGTAGTACAACCCATCTAATAGAAGCAATTTCCATCAAATTAGAACACAATTATATCAAATTAATACAATGCATAGCCATCACATGATTCAATTCACAAAGAAATCAAGTGTAAAGATCAATTATCATTCAAAAACATATAAGACAATATGAGATTGACAAATATAATCAATTAAAAGAAGCATTATATATATATATCAAGGCTATAACAACAATTACATAAATTAAATCCCCAAAATAGTAAAAGAGAGAAAAGTTAGGTTACATGCTTATGGTTTATCCAACCCTAAGTTGAAGAATTAGCCACTCATGGTTGATGGATGCAAGATGTCAACAAGCCTTATCCTTTAATTCGTCTAGCTCATCTTCTTCTTCTCTAAACTTTTCTCAAGAACCCTAGCTTTCCCCTTTTTCGTGTTTTCCCAGAGAGAATATTGATATCTCGATTACAGAAAATAAAAACTTAAAATAATAAAATAATAAAAAAAACTCCCCCGACTAATGCCTATTGGTTTCCTTAAGTATAAGCCTTATTGGAAACCAATAAGTTACAAAATAAGCCCAAAACAAGAAAATCTCATAGCCAAGTAAACATAAATCCAGTAAAACTGCCAGGGGCGGGGGGATCGATCCCCCAGCCTTGGGGATCGATCCCCCAAGGGAACTTTTAGTTCTGTGAATAGTGAGGGATCGATCCCCAGAGTTGGAATTTTCTTTTACGCATTATTTAGCTCCATTTTGGCCCTTGGCTAATTGGTTTGCTTCTTTATCTTCGGGAGCATCATCAAAGGCTCGATAAAGGTAGAATTGACCGCTTTAGAAGAATAAGCACACTAGACGAACAATGGGCTGCGATCACTTTTTCCATTTTCTGAACTTTTTCCGAATGTCTTTGCTTGTCTCCAAAAAGGCTTTAATGAACTGAAATTAGTCCGTTTGAACCTTATTGACCTGAAATTGACAAAAACATAAATTAGAACTAAAATATGAAAATAAAATAGATGCAAAGACTACAATACCCTAGTTTAGATGCTAAAATGTACAACATTTAAGCACTTATCATCCGACCGAGTGTGTCACCGTGGGGCGCACCGGTCTTGTTTGCTAAGAAAAAATATGGTTCTTTGAGGTTGTGCATTGATTACCGGAAGTTAAATCATGCCACCATCAAGAACAAGGATCATTTGCCAAGGATAGATGATTTGTTTGACTGGTTGAAGGGAGCCAGTTGCTTCTCAATGATTGACTTGAGGTCAAGATATTATCAGTTGCGGGTTAAGGATGAGGATATCCCTAAGATAGCATTCCGTACACAGTATAGACACTATTAGTTCCTTGTTATGCCTTTTGGCTTAACTAATACACCAGCGGCATTCATGGACTTGATGAACCATGTCTTTAATGATTACTTGGACCAGTTTGGGGTAGTTTTTGTGGATGACATTCTTGTGTATTTAAGGACCCTGGGGGAGCACAAGGTCCATTTGAGTATTATATTACAGATTTTGTGGGAGCACCGATTGTATACTAAGTATGAGAAGTGTGAGTTTTGGCTACAAGAGGTAAAGTTTTGTGGACACGTTGTTTCAAAAGGTAGAGTGTTAGTGGATCCATCAAAGATTGAACCAGTTTTGACTTGGGAGCAACCAAGAATGTTTTTGAGATCTGGAGTTTTCTTGGCCTAGTAGGTTACTACCGAAGATTTGTGAGGGATTTTTCTCACTTGGTAGCACCTATGACCTGCTTGACCCGGAAAGAGATCAAGTTTATGTGAAATAAAGCCTGTGAGTCATCCTTTCAAGAGTTAAAGACAAGGTTGACTACAGCTCAAGCGTTAGTGATACCCGAGCATGGCTTGGGTTATGTAATTTATAGTGACATTTTACGTGATGGTCTATTCGAAAATAGAAAATGCTTGAAGATCTAGCAGAGATGGGGTTACAATGTTTTGATGATAATGGTTGTAGTGAGTCGGCATTCTTATTTAATCTTGTGGCTCAGCCTACTCTTGTCGGACGAGTGATTGAGTCGCAAAGACAGGATCTGGATTTGAATGCCATCTACACTCTGATCTCGAGTGGTTAGATAATGAAGGATTGGACTTTGCATATGGATAGAGGTCTACGGTTCAAGGGTTTGTTGGTTGTTCCCATAGTTTATCATGAGGACGTCTTACGGGAATTTTACACTTCCCATTTTACAATTCATCTAGGTGGTACTAAAATGTATCACAATTTGAGACGTCAGTATTGGTGGAATGGGGTGAAGAAGGATATTGTATAGTTTATGGTTAGATGCCTTACCTGTAAATAGGTGAAGGCCGACCATCAGAGACCAGCTGGTTTGTTGCAACCATTACTTGTAACGCAGTATAAATGGGAGCAGATTGCTATAGATTTTGTGATAGGTCTTCCAAAGTCATGAAAGGGAAATGAAGTCGTATGGGTCATCATTGACATATTAACCAAAATGGCTCACTTTTTGCCTATTAAGGCAACAGATAATGCAGAGGCACTTGGTACGCTATATGTGAATGAGATTATGAGGTTGCATGGAGTTCCAATAACTATCATTTCGGACAGGGATGCCAAGTTCACTTCGAAGTTCTGGGAAGGACTTTAAGCTGTGTTTCACTCAGCGTTGCGCCTGGGTACGGCATTCCATCCACAGACGGATGGCCAGTTGGAGCGTACCATCCAGATTTTGGAGGATATGCTTCGGGCATGTGTGCTTGACTTAGGAGGTAGTTGGGAGGATCACCTTCCACTTATTGAGTTTGCCTACAACAACAGTTATTAGGCGAGCATTGAAATGTCTCCATTTGAGGCGTTGAATGGTAGACCTTGTAGGTCTCTAGTTTATTGGACTGAGGTAGGCAAGACAGTCGCCTTAGGACCCAACATAGTACTCGAGACTACCAAGAAGATTAAGCTGATCAGGCAAAGGTTGCTCATATCTCAGAGCCGATAGAAGAGCTATGCGGATAGGCAGAGACGACAACTATCTTTTGAGGTAGGAAACCATATTTTTCTACGGGCTTCTCTACGGAAGGGATTAATGAGGCTCGGGAAGAGTGGCAAGTTATTGCCATGATTCATTAGACCGTTTGAGATTTTAGACCGTGTGGAAGAGGTTGCCTATAGATTTGCTTTGTCACTGCAAATGGACAAAGTCCATAATGTCTTTCATGTATCGATGCTACGGAATTATGAGCCGAATCCGTCTCACATCCTGAGTTGGGTTGATATGGACATTGATGAGGATGTCTCCTATGAAGAGGGACCAGTTCAGATCCTTGACACACGACAGAAGGTGTTAAGGGATAAGACGATACCACTAGTGAAGGTTCTTTGGAGACACCAAGAGTCGATGAGGCTACTTGAGAGCTTGAATAGGAGGTTCGTTCCAAGTACCCAGCATTGTTTTCTTCCCCAGGTATGGCTCAATTTCGGGGATGAAATCCTTTTAAGTTGGGGAGATTATGATGTTTCCAATTTTTGCCATTTTTTTTTTTTTTAGAATTTTTGTCGTTACAAGGGCATTTTCGTCTTTTGCTATTTTTCGTACTGAACACTGTGGAGTATGCAGGTTGTGTCTGAGAGTTGTTTGGGGCATTTCATTAAGTTCAGGACTCTTTGAAATGCAAGGGTGGTCATTTTGGTATTTTTTAATTTTTCAGACCGGACGGTCTCGTGTGGGACCTGCTACAGGAAATGATGCATATGGGGAGTTTGGTAGGATCCATTTGCATCATAATCATTTTATTTAATGTGTTACATGCATATATATAAATTTGTGGTGAGAATTAATAAGGAAAAAGAAAAAGGAAAATTTATAAAAAGTGATGGGACCCATATCCTTGTTAAAGATAGACAAAGAGGCCTTTTTAGCCTCATTTCATTCCCTTTTTCTCTCTCCCTACTGGTCTTTCTCTTACTCTCTCAAATTCAATTTTTTTGTTCTTTTACTTCAAAAGCTTTAAACCTTGATTTCTCCCTCAATCCTTGGTATTTTTGGGAGCCGTTTGCGGCAAATTGAAGATCATGGCGAGATCTACAATTTGATCAGAGCAATTCTTTATTTGGTGTACACTAGGAAATTCGCGATCTAGGGCACACATTGGGGGTTTTTGCTTACTTTGAGGTAAGGGTCTCTAATTCCCAATTTCATGTTCTATTGTGAGTTTCCCTCCAATACTTGTTATCAAGTATGTTTAATTTGAGTTGATTGCCTTCAAAATGATGTAAATGTTGGGTATGAAATTCATGATTTTGTGTATTAATTGACTTGTATGAAGAATATGCCTTAGTGTTAAATTTTCATGCCTACGATGTTTATTAACTTGTTATAAGTTGTTATAAAAAAGCATGTTAATTGTGTACTATTAGTTTCCTTTATTATCATAGTATTGAAAAGCCATGTGATATGCATTCATAACATTGGGCATGAAAAAAGGCAAAATGATTTGAAGCGGAAGAGAAAACAGTTTTTTTTTTTGGGAGAAATTTGATAAAATGATTTTAAGAAAACTCAGTCGCCGCAGAGTCACCAAAGGGCCATGATGTTAATGTAACCTAAAGGGAACTAAGGGAATCACCCTAGCGTGGATGAGTTATCTGGGCCCCAAATGATGTCGCGGGGTTACCAAGGGTTAGGGACAATAGCCAATCCTTCTCTCGTATCGCTGTGGAGTCACCAACGGACGGGTTATATTAACAGTTTGAAAAGTGATGGATGATTTTGAAAATGGGGAGTGACATACATGGCATTGCATCCATGGCACTGCATTTGCTTATTTTGAACTTGAAAATTGATGTTGTATTTTCCCCGGCTTAGTATGATCTCATTCCCTATCATTCTATTCATTGTTTGGAATCACGGAGTCACAAGCGGTGTGTCTTAGGCACCACCTACAGAGTAATTTGCTCACCCTATTATATTTAACATTTTTCAGGACTCGAGAAGGAAGTAGGAGACGCAAACCCTTCACAAGCTTAAGGAGGAGTATGAATATATTTTTGCCATCTTTTGTATATTTGCTACGCTTTTGTAAAGTCTCAAAACCATTGTGAAGTGTATTTGGTGTGGTGTCGTGGTGTGGCCAAGTTTGAATTTATAAAGTGCCACTAATACCTCTAACTACTAATATAGCTAGGGTGAGTAAGGATTGTCCCAAGGGATAGGAAGCAATATTGATATGGGAACAAGGTCGGATTAGTAAGTCGAGTGATCAAAAGGTGGTTTGATTGGTTAATTAAACTACAATATTAAACAAATTCAATACAAAGCAATTAAAGTAAATAAAGGGTAGAGAAATAAGAGTGAGAGGCCTTGGGATTTAGAGGTCACCACTAAACATCACCAATCTATATACTTAATATGTAATGGATGAGGGGAAATATATATTACAATACTAAT
Organism: Cornus florida; assembly: GCF_030987335.1. Taxonomy (NCBI): domain Eukaryota; kingdom Viridiplantae; phylum Streptophyta; class Magnoliopsida; order Cornales; family Cornaceae; genus Cornus; species Cornus florida. Next base: position 48,358,804 of record NW_026775574.1, on the reverse strand, counting down.
ATGTGTGATTGATTGAATCAACAAGCACGGATGACTAATTAAGTATACATTGTCTAGATAACCTAATGAATAGTATAATATATCAAATTAAACTATTATTCCTTCCTTTAAGCTCACAATCAAAACACATTCACAAGCTATAGAATTATACTAATTGCATTCATAAGCATGGAACATCAAACAACAAGCATGGATTGTCCTCAATCTCATCTAAGAAAGTAAGGAAACTACACTACAACTAAGCTAGGGACATGAAAATTAAACTAATTAAACTAAGGTAGAGGTATAATCCATCAAGAAATGAGTATGAACCATCAAACAAGCCACAAGAGTATTCCATTAAAGCACTATGCCTTGACAATCTCTAGATTCATAGCATCAACACACATAGGCATGCATTAATATCACAAAACCAAGAGATAAATACATGAACATCTATTCTAGCAACATAGATATATGAATCGAATGAAATGATCAATTGGAAGTATTAAACAATACAAATCATTGTAGAAACAAGATTCATATATAAATCAAATGTCAAGACAAGAATTACAACATAAATCCCCTCAAAATAGAAAACATCAAGATCTAGAAAGCATGCTTAGGGCTAACTCTAGCCCCAAGAAGATGTTTAGCCACTCATTAATGTAATCATCCAACCCTCAAGGGCTATCTCCATGGTAGGAATGATCTTCTTCTTAATGGACACCCTAGATGAATGGAAGAACTCCTAAATCATGTGTATCTCTCTAATATCTAGACTCCTCCAACCTCTCTCTCTAAAATTGTGTGTATTTCTAAAATTGTATATGTGTAAAATGGCTCAAAATCCTTATATAGGTTGCTTAAATGTCACACCCAATGGTCAGGTTTCGTACACTAGGGCCCCTTCAATGATTGCACCACGAGCCATCTTTTAATAAACTGGACTTTGTTTTTTTTTTCGAACTTGAGGAGGTTCGATCGATCGAATTTTGATGAGATGTATGGAAGTATGGCTAGATCAATCAAAGTATGACCAGATCAATCAAACCTTGGTGGCGCCTTTTTAGAATAAGACAAATCTAAGATACTTTTGGGATATTTTGGGAAAAAGACAAAAGTGGTAAGTGGGGATAAGATCAAAGAAGTTCGATCGATCGAAAGGATGTTGGATCGATCGAAGATGGAAATTCTTGAGGATAAAGACAAGGGGTTTGATCCATCTTGGTGAGGCTAGATCGATCACTGTGAGATCGATTGAAGATTTGTCTAATCGATCGAAACTTGCTGTTTTCCACCACTTTGCTTCTACTTTGCTCATTTCTTCCATTTAGCTTAAGATTGCTTCTTTTATGCTCTAATTTGGCTGAATTGACTTATTTTGGGGATAAGCGCCTAAAAAGGGCAATAATATAAAATTAGTCTAAAACGGAAAAATAAGATAGATAAAGGTTCTAGAATACTCGAGTTTAAGGGGTTTAAATGCGCACTTTTCAGTGCTCATCACACCCCCAAACTTAAATATTGCTAGTCCCTAATAATGAACTACAAAGTAAAGGAATGAAATGAATCAGTATACAACTATGATCTAGAAAGCAATTAAATGGATAACGCCACTTTCGTAGGGAACACGATTACATTTAGCATATGCAACAATCCTTTTAAACCCCTAGGTTACCCCTAGTGGACGAGTGAAGTCTCGTAAGGGTTTCCAGAAATAATACCTGATGAGTGCTGAATATATGCATATTCGATCCCCTAAGTACGTGTATGTTAGGGACTAATGTGATACTTCTATCCATTATTAGACTAATTTATGCTTAATGTGTGTTTCAGGTACTTTCCTAGAGAAATGATTAAAATCGGGACTTTATGAAGATATCGAAGCTTACCAAGTCATTGTTGGTCATTCAGAGCAAGCTAAGAGTTGAATTGGTGAAGTTTGAAGCAATTAAAGCCTTAGAGCTCGAGCCAAAGTGTTAAGGCTTGCGCATTTCAACAAAGAAAAGAAGAAAAGTCAACAAGGACATATGCTCGAGCATCAGTACCTTGATGCTCGAGCCTTACTACAAAGATGCTCGAGCCTTACTGTAAGGGTGCTCGAGCCTTAACCAAAGTGCTCGAGTGATGAGTGCTGAAAAGTGCGTATTTAAACCCCTTAAGCTTAGGTATTCTAGAACCTTTATCTATCTTATTTTACCATTTTGTATTGATTTCGTGTTATTTCCATTTTCAGGTACTTATCCCCAAAATAAGCTAACTCAGCCAAATAAGAGCATAATTGAAGCAATTCTGGGATGAATCAAAGAAAGGAGCAAAGTAGAGCAAAATGAAGCAAAGGGTGAAATTTCAGCAACTTCGATCGATCTCAAAAAAGTTCGATCGATCCAACTTCCTTCTCCGATCTATCGAACATTCTTGTCCTTACCCAAATGATTGATCTTATCCAATTGTACCACCCTACCAACGACTTTTGTCCTTTTCCCAAAAATATCTTCAAAATATCTCAGATTTTTTTTTTATCCAAAAAGGAGCCGCCATCGTGGATCGATCCAGCCTAAGGTCGATAGATCTTAACCATGTTCGATTGATCCAAGTCCAAGGTTCGATCGATCGAACTTCCTCCAATGCGAAAATTTAAATTTTTAGCTCACAAAAAGTTATCCTTTATCCAATCATTAGGGAATATTTGTTGTACGACCCTAGCTTATTTTGGGTGTCATTTGACCTACCTATATAAGGATAAGGATTACTTTTTACAATATATCATATCATACCTTAGAGAACTCTTAGGGGGGAAGCAAAGAAGAGGAGGAGGCTAGAGACACCATTAGAAACTCTTCATCAACCAAGGAGCAGATTTCTTTCATAGAGCTTGCCCTTGAGGGTTGGAGGACATCATCCATGAGTGGCTAGACATCCTCTTGGGGCTAGAGTTAGCCCTAAGCATGCTTTGTACTTCTTGATTTATATATTTTTGAGGGGATTTGTATTGTGATTTATGTCTTGACACTTTTATATATATAGATCTTGTTTATTCAATGATTTATGTGGTTTAATGTTTCCAATTGATCATTTCATTCTATCTATATGTCTATGTATGCTAGAATAGATGTTCATGTGTTTGTCTCTATTTCTTGTGTTATTGATGCATGTCTATGTGTATTGATGCTATAGATCTAGAGATTGTCAAGACATAGTGTTTAATGTCATGTTCTTGTGGTTTATTTGATGGTTCATACTCATTTCTTGATGGATTGTGCCTCTTCCTTAGTTTAATTAGCTTAATTTCATGCCATTAGCTTAGTTATAGTGTAGTTGTTAAATGGGAGGACAATCCATGCTTGTTGTTGATGTTCCATACTTATGAAAAGTAAGTAACATGTATCTCTAACTTTCTGATGTGTTTAGATTGTGAGCTTAAAGAAAGGATTAATGGCTTAATTTGATATGTTGTGCTATCCACCGTGTTATTTAGAAAATATGTACTTAATTTGTCATCCATGCTTGTTGAAACAACTACATACACACCCTTTGTTGTAATACATGTTTTTCCCCTCATTAATCATTCATTAAAGGTGTTGAAAAGCTATGCTTAGTGGTGATCTCTAAACCCCAAGATCTCTCTCTCTTTTATTCTCTCTATTGCATTATTGTTTACTTTAATTTAATTTGCATCTAGTTTAATTCAACCAACCAACCACTATTTTGATCACTCGACCTACTAACCCTAATTTTGATTCCTCAACCTAGTATGACAACTCAATCCCTTGGGCCGATCCCTTCTCACTCATACTACATAGTATAGGTGTTAAGCGGTTTATAAATTTAAATTATGATGCCCAATTGACACTAATTTTCAAACTCAAAGTTTTGTACACCGCCCGAGAAGACACCATAGTTTTTGGCGCCGTTGCCGGGGATTGATTGATTGGCAACGTCGTATTTTTGGAATCAATTAGGAATTAGTACTCTTTTGATCGTGTCATTACTTTGTTTTCAATTTCGTTACTTATTGTGTTTTTTCTTGTTTGACTAGGAGTATTGAGCTAGGAAGTGAGCAAAGGATATTCCAAGCAAAGGAGCTAAGCAAGCAAAGGAAAAATGCTAAAAATTTAAAAAATTGCTAAGCTAATCTATAAATTTGGAGTTGAAGTGTTAAAGGACCTTTGTGAGCTTTTCTTTACTCATCCCTTAGTTAAATCGTTGGCTAGCGTGGAGGCTTGTATTTCAATTCTTAGATAAATCATGAGCCCGCGTGGAGGCAATTTACTTTTCTTGCATATTGTTAAAGCATGGGAGTATGAGAACATTGTATGTGGAGGAAGTTGTTGATTGTTGATTTGTTGTGAAGGTGAAGTGTTTGTTGTTATTTCTTGTTGTGTTGCATTGTGCATGCATGGTCGTAGATCATTGAGACCCACTCTTGTCCCTTTAAATTTTCATCTTGATTCGATTGTTCGAAACCCTAAGGGAAGAGGTAATTCTAGTCAATCCATTTCATCAATGGAATGACACAATGAGGACCATGTGGAGGACCTTGGTCACATAGACCAACAAGGTATTCTCCATCCCAAAATGCATCATTGATAACATGCAAGTTCTATTAGGCATACAAAGGCCATTTGTTCACCCACCACAACAACAAGGCCAAGTTCCATTGGGAATGCCAAGGCTAATCTATGCTCCACCACCTCCCATCATTTAAGGCAACTAAGGTGCCCATGTTACACCTCTAATTGCTAATCCTCCTATGATACCCCTCAATTCTAGAGCCACGGGTGATCAAGTCCGAGCATAGATCCGAGGGATATCAAACAATTAATATTTAAACAAGCATTTGAATACAAAAAGAATAATAAATAAATAAATAAATAATAAGCTGAAGGAAACTAAATAATAAATCCCTATTTTAAAAATCCTCAAATAAATAATAATTAAAAATTCCATAATAAAATCCTTCAATCCTCTGATACCAGTAGTTAATTTAACTACAACTCGGGAATCCATATTGTGGACCCCTAATAATATCCTAACTGAAATAAATGAACCAAAATAAAAACTAATAACTAAACCATATAGAAGAGTCCTACGTAGAGTCAGAAGAGTGAATGACTGTCTCTGCTCGGCACGAACAATCTCTAAGACTGGAACTGACGAACACCTGAAAAATAATGGTGGGTCAGGCCCACATACCAGTTCTAATCTACTACATCCCAAACAGAGACCCGATACACATACACATCCTAATTAATTCAACAATAACTAAATAGTCCATATATAGATATATACACACTAAAGGAACCTCACTAGACTATAGAGTTGTCTCAACCTGAATAGTAGGCAACATGCAAAAATGCACATATAGTGGACATGAGTACCTAAACCTACTAGGGTACACAACTATACTATATCTAGTTACACATCCCTGACAATATACGCACCCTAACCACTGATCCTGAGACTCAAGCTCATATCATGGCATATAATTATATATGTAAAATCCGTCATAATCCAACCATCAAAATAAACTATCCAATTATTATTTTCATAATATGTCATCCAACTATTCCGTTGACCTGACACGAATAAGTAGGACTTAACACTATGGTTAATCCGTTCCCTTATTAAAAATAGGTAGGACTTAACTCATAAGTTAATCCGTACCTAATATGCCCCCATCCCATAATGGTGCATTAATCCATACCATAACCAAATAAAAGTTTCTAATCTAAGGATAATGTAAATAATATTTACATCTAATAATCCAAATAAATATGATATAAATCATAAACACATTCTTTGCACTTACTTGAATAAAAATATCAATTCTAAATAGTATACATTTAATTTATATCACAAGAAATTAACATGCATATCAACTAAATTGTACATCTCCATGTTCTGATTAAATTTATTTAAATCTAAACAATTAATTAAAATAATTTAATACAACAATATTTAACTAATTTATCCTTTTAACATTAATTAAATTCCATTCTTAGCATGTAAACTTAAATCATGCATTCCAATTCTTAATGAATCTAATTAAATTAAATAAATATTTAATTCAAATCGATCAATAAAAACTAACAAATATTAATTAATTTTTTTTTTAATTCTAACATTAATTAGATTAATATCAAAAATATTTAATGAACAAAATAACACTATCAAATAATACTATGAAATCAAAACAGAACAACAACTATATATAAAACAATTTAAAGAACAATCTAAATAATCAATTTAGTCCCATTAAATCCATTGATTTTCTACTTCCTCGTTTGATGTGCATACCATATGAACAAAAAAAAAAAAAAAAAACCAATTCCAATTATACTGATTGTCCTTAAGCCATTGTTTGATTGTGTATTTTTTTTCCTTTTTGTCTTCCTCATTCAGTGTGTATATGCAGGAAAAAAATTAAAATTTGATTTCGTATACTTATAGTCTACAAACTGGTTATGCAAACATTCGCCTTGTTTGGCGTGCATTCATAAAGGTAACAAATTCACAATTTGATTTCAAATGCTTATAGTGTACCAACTGATTCATGCAAAATATTGGCCTCGTTCGGCGCACTTTTGCAGACAATAAATCAATGTATCCAAATTGATTCATGCTAGTAAATAAATTAAATTAAAACACAAGGCCATCAAAAGTGTTAAATTCGGTGAAAGAGAAGAATTAAATTCCATTATTAAAATATTAATTTAAATTGTCAAATTAATCGATGAAATTTGATTCAATTAACTTATTTAAAGAACCTATAATTAATCTAGCATGCATAGAGTACGAATCAAAGGAGAAGAGAAGAATTAGAACTTGCCTTTACGGATTTGAAAAAAAACCTTAGCCTCCTCCTTCCTCTTTCTCTTCCTTCTTTATCTCTCTAAAATATATTTCGTGATTTATTTTCTAACCCCTTTTACTAACCTAAAGCTATATATTTATAGGCTAAATAAAATAACCTAATCCTTTTTCCAATCCAAGTCAAACTAATAATAAAATAAAATTAAATTAATCCATATATCCAATTGCTTAAAAAAAAATATAAAAAAAGTAAAAATAAAAAGTAAAACAATTAAATTCCTAAACAAATATACATCATCATACACAATTTCATTAAACAAATAAATCAATTGACACATTTAAACAAATAATTAAATCAATTAAACAAGTAAACAATTAGCCAAGAAATTAACTAAATAATTAAATGCAATTAAAATAATTTTTAAAAAAATACTGAGACTATCCTTTTAAAATCAGGGGTATTACATTCTTCCCCCCTAATAAAAGGAATTATGTCCACAGAATTCACCTTTACCTTCTTCCATTATATTTGGAAACTGTGAGCGAATGACATCCTCTTGTTCCCAAGTAGACTTAGCCTCATTATGGTGACTCCACTGGACACGTACTAACGATATGACTTAATTGCAAAGAACATGATCCTTACGGTCTATAATGCGACATGGTGGCTCCACATATGTTGCATCTGGCTGTAACTCAATCTCTCCAACATCGATATGCTGATACCGATCTTCATCTCGCAGAAATTTCCGCAATATGGAAACATAAAACACATTGTGCACTCGATCCAAATGATCTAGAAGTGCCAACCGATAAGCTACAGCTCCAACGAGATCGGTAATCATGAATAGACCCACAAACCATGGTGAAAACTTCCCTTTCTTCCCAAAGCGCATTACACCTTTCATAGGAGACACTTTGAATAGAACCTAATCCCCAACTTGAAACTCCAATGCACGAGTATGACGATCCGCATAACTCTTCTGCCTACTCTGGACAGTGCGAATGCGATCCCTAATAAGAGCAATCTTCTTAGAAGTATCCTTAATGAACTCAGGACCCAAAAATCTGCTCTCGCTAGCCTCCATCCAACAAACAGGAGATCTACATGGTCGGCGATATAATGCCTTAATCGGTGCAATACCAATAGTCTTCTGAAAACTATTGTTATATGCAAACTCCACAAGTGGCAAATACTCCTCCCAATGGCCCTTAAAGTTAAGGACACAAGAACGAAGCATATCTTCCATTATCTAATTAACCCTCTCGGTCTGTCCATCAGTCTGGGGATAATAAGCAGTGCTAAGATGCAACTGTGTACCCAAAGCCTACTGAAAACTCTTCCAAAACCCTGATACAAAGCTCGAATCCCTATCCAATATAATAGATAATGAAATGCCATGTAACTTCACAATCTCTGTAATGTAAAGTCTTGCCAACTATTCCGAAGTGTAATCAGTGCGAATAGGTAAGAAATGAGCTGATTTGGTCGACCTATCAACGATGACCCAAATAGAATTGTGATTCTTGAATGAATTAGGCAATCCCTCCACAAAATCCATAGAAATGCTCTCCTATTTCCACTTCGGTATCGGCAGTGACTGTAGAGCTCCTGGCGGCCTCTGATGATCAATCTTGACCATCTGACAAGTACTACATTGTGAGACAAATAGAGCAATGTCCCTCTTCGTACCTGCCCACCAAAATTGCCGCTTCATATCCTGATACATTTTGTCACCTCCTGGATGAACCGAAAACACAGAGTGGTGAGTCTCAGTCATCACATCCGTCCTCAACTCATCACAGAATGTACCACTAACTGCCCCTTGTACCTCAAACCTCCATCAGCCCCAACATGGTAGAATGGAACCTCTTCGGAAGCTATCTCTGCAACTTTATCAATGCACTACTGATCCGTGAGTTGTGCCTTCAAATCTTTGTGAATGATAGAAGGTGTAACTACCATGCAAGCCAGGAAAGCATCTGACAATTCATCGACCCTCTTCAACACATTCCACTCAGTAGTGAATAAAGTGGAAAGACTACCAACAGGTCGACGACTGAGTGCATCTGCCACCACATTTGCTTTTCCTGGATGATACTATATAGAAAAATGATAGTCTTTCACAAACTCCAACCATCTGCGCTGTCTCATATTCAGCTACCATTGAGTGAACAAATACTGCGGACTCTTGTAATCGCTGAATAATCTGAAGGACTCACCCAACAGATAATGCCTCCAAATACGTAAGGCAAAAACAACAGCTGCCAACTCCAAATCATGCGTTGGATAATTAAGCTCGTGAGGCTTAAGCTTCTGAGATCCATACGAAATCAGTCGCTCCTCCTACATCAAAACACATCCAAGACCCTGCAACGAACCATCTGTGTGCACAAGATACTCTATCCCGCTTTGTGGGGTAGACAAAACTGGTGCAGAAGTCAACTTAGTCTTCAGCTCATCAAAAGCTTTCTGACAATGTTCATCCCACACGAACCGTACACCTTTCTTCGTTAAATGAGTGAGTTGTCCCGCTATCTTTGAAAACCCTTGGATGAACCTCCTGTAATATCCTGCCAAACTGAGAAAACTCCGAATCTCGGTAGGTGATGTAGGTTGTCCCCACTCAACCACCATTGAAACCTTGGCTGGATCCACTGCTATTCCCCTCTCTAACACCACGTGACCCAGAAATTTCACTTCCCGCTGCCAAAATTCACATTTCTCAAACTTGGCATACAACTAGTGCTCACGAAGCGTCTGTAAGACTATTCGGGGATGTCTAGCATGATCGTCCTCTGACCTCGAGTAAATAAAAATGTCATCAATGAAGACAATGACAAATTGATCCAAGTAAGCCCTGAAGACTCTGTTAATTAAATCTATGAAAACCACTGGTGCATTAGTCAACCCGAACAGTATCACCCGAACCTGAAGTTAAATATATCCAGACAACAAATCAATCTTAGAAAAATAAGTAGCTCCCTTCAACTGATCAAACAAGTCATCAATCCTAGGTAAAAGATACTTGTTACGAATAGTAACCTTGTTCAACTCCCTGTAATCTATACACAAGCGGAGCGAACCATCCTTCTTTTTCACAAATAAAACCGGTGTTCCCCAGGGTAAAGTACTCCTACGAATGAAACCCTGGCTAAGTAGCTGCTGAATCTGACCCCTCAGCTCGCGCATCTCCACTGGTGCCATCCTATAAGGTGCCCTTGCAATAGGCGTAGTGCCTGGAGCTAAATCTATCACAAAATCAATCTCGCGACTAGGTGGCAACCCTGGAATCTCTTGAAATATATCTAGGAAATCCTGTACAATCGGTTTGCTATCCAATGATACAGTAGTCCCCTCCTCTGTTTCCTCTCCCACATGAAACAAATAGGTGCTAATGACTCTGCTAGAATGCGGTATGGCAACGACATACATGTCCTGACCAGGTATGGTAAACACAATAGATCTATCAAAACAATTAACTTGGGCATGGTAGTGAGACAACTAATCCATCCCAAGTATCACATCATAAGTGTGCATGTCCAGGACTAATAGATTGGCTAGAAACCTGAGTCTGCCAATGTCTAGTGCCATAGGCCCATCACTCTTATGAAGAATGGCTGTATCGTCCAACGGTGTAGAAATACCCTGAGGTCTACTATATACCCGAGTCGTCATCCCAGACAAAGCAACAAAAGTCCTAGCTACAAATGAGTGTGTAGCACCCGTATCAAATAAAACATGTCCATGAAAACCATGTATAGGAAACTTAACAACCTGAGCTGCCTATATATCCTATAGCATAGGGTTGTACACCCTGCCATAATATAGCTGCTGTAGTGCCTGTCCCTGAGGCTGCGGCGGTGCTGGTAAAGCCGAATAAGTCTGTCCCTGAATCCGTGGAACCTATGGAGCTGGTAAAGGCACTAGCATCCTCTGCCCCTACTACACATGTTGTCCCTATCCCTGTCTCTGTCCCTGTCTTACTGTAGGACACTGCCTGAAAGTATGACCATATTCCCCACAAGTACAACAACTACCTTGGAAAGTACCAAATGGCCTCCTCTGTCGGTTAGCCAGTGGCTGACCCTATCCTACCTGTGGTCCCCCATTCTGCTGTCGCTAAATAGGTGCCACATCCCTGGGAGCGTCTGAACCACCCTTGTGTTTCTTCCAGGGCTGCTCTCCCTGGAACCTGCCCTTGTCATTCTGTCAGTGTCCGTTCTCATTCCCTTTCTCAGCTGACTGATTAGCAGAGTCTCAATCACCCCGCTTCTCACCCTTGGCCTATCTGATATCCACGGTCAACTGATACTACTGTAAAGCGGCGTCTACCACCTGAGCATAAGTAGTATAGGCTGGACTACCCGTAATAGCTCTCTTGATAGACCACATCAGTCTCTTGACGAAACTATTGCACTTCTTCTCCTCTGTACCTCTATATCCACCTCCTCTGGTGCAAAGAGAGACAAGCGTGTGAACTGCCACTCATACTCTGCTACTGTCATATTCCCCTGTTGTAGATTAAGAAACTCAGTCTTCATGGCTGCCCTGACTACATAATGGAAATACTTCTCTTCAAAGCATGCACTGAACTCATCATAAGTCAAAGCTATCCTCTCCTCTATGGCGGTAACTGACTCCCACCACTGTAGTGCATCCCCAACTAGTTTGAAGGTAGCAAACATCTGCTTCTGAACCTCCGTGCACTGAACCAAGCGAAGATGTTGCTCGATATCCTGTTTCCACTGATGAGCTACTTTCGCATCGGTGGAGCCTGTGAACTCAGGTGGGCTCCCCTTTGTGAAAAAACTCCTAGCCTTCTCCCAAGTATCAGTCCGAACAATCGGTGCTGGTAATGGTGCCGGCTGTACCTGAGGCTGATTCCGAAGTGCAGCGGTTACCCCTGCTTCTATAGACCGAGTAATAAGGTCATTGAGGTGAGGAGGAAACTCTGGATCTCCTCCCTGATCCCGAGTCTGCTGAACTTCCTCATGCTCCTCATGCACTGACCCTTATCCTCCTGACATTGCCTATGGGCCGCTTCCCTTCATTGTCTGTTTCTCTGATTGTCCCGTCTTGTTTTAGCGTTAACCATTCGATTACCATAGAAAGACAGACATTAATATGATTTAACCGAACCGTAAAGAATACAATGAATCCTAATACTTAAGCTCCAATCAAGAGAAAACGCTACGCGGAAGTCTTATACGATAGAATCCAAGAGACACTTGAACCTGGAGTGCTCTGATACCAATTGTGATACCCCTCGATTCTAGAGCCATGGGTGATCAAGTCCGAGCACAGATCCGAAGGATATCAAACAATTAATATTTAAACAAGCATTTGAATACAAAAAGAATAATAAAGAAATAAATAAATAATAAGCTGAAGAAAACTAAATAATAAATCCCTATTTTAAAAATCCTCAAATAAGTAATAATTAAAAATCCCATAATAGAATCCTTCAATCCTCTAATACCAGTAGTTAATTAAACTACAACTCAGGAATCCATATTGTGGACCCCAAATAATATCCTAACTGAAATAACTAAACTGAAATAAAAACTAATAATTAAACCATGTAGAAGAGTCCTACGTAGAGTCGAAAGAGTGAATAACTGTCTCTGCTCAGCACAAACAATCTCTAAGACTGGAACTGACGAACACCTGAAAAATAATGGTGGATCAGGCCCACATACAAGTTCTAATCTACTTCATCCTAAACAGAGACTCGATACTCATACACATTCTAATTAATTCAACAATAACTAAATAGTCCATATATAGATATATACATACTAAAGGAACCTCACTAGACTATAGAGTTGTCTCAACCTGAATAGTAGGCAACATGCAAAAATGCACATATAGTGGGCATGAGTACCGAGACCTACCAGGGTACACAACTACACTATATCTAGCTACACATCCATGGCAATATACGCACCCTAACCACTGATCCTGAGACTCAGGCTCATATCATGGCGTATAATTATATATGTAAAATCCGTCATAATCCAACCATCAAAATAAATTATCTAATTATTATATTCATAATATATCATCCAACTATTCCATTGACCTGACACGAATAAGTAGGACTTAACACTGTAGTTAATCCGTTCCCTTATTAAAAATAGGTAGGACTTAACTCGTAAGTTAATCCATCCCTAATATGCCCCCATCCCATAATGGTGCATTAATCCATAACATAACCAAATAAAAGTTTCCAATCCAAGGATAATGTAAATAATATTTACATCTAATAATCCAAATAAATATGATATAAATCATAAACACATTCTTTGCATTTACTTGAGTAAAAATATCAATTCTAAATAGTATACATTTAATTTACATCACAAGAAATTAACATGCATATCAACTAAATTGTACATCTCCATGTTCTGATTAAATTAATTTAAATCTAAACAATTGATTAAAATAATTTAATCCAACAATATTTAACTAATTTATCCATTTAACATTAATTAAATTCCATTCTTAGCATGTAAACTTAAATCATGCATTCCAATTCTTAATGAATCTAATTAAATTAAATAAATATTTAATTCAAATCGATCAATCAAAACTAACAAATATTAATTAATTTTTTTTTATTCTAACATTAATTAGATTAATATCAAAAATATTTAATGAAAAAAATAATACTATCAAATAATACTATGAAATCAAAACAGAACAACAACTGTATATAAAACAATTTAAAGAACAATCTAAATAATCAATTTAGTCCCATTAAATCCATTGAGTTTCTACTTCCTCGTTTGACGTGCATACCATATGAACAAAAAAAAAAAAAAAAAAACCAATTCCAATTATATTGATTGTCCTTAAGCCATTGTTTGTTAGTGTATTTTTTTTTCCTTTTTGTCTTCCTCGTTCAGCGTGTATATGCAGGAAACAAATTAAAATTTGATTTCGTATACTTATAGTCTACAAACTGGTTATGCAAACATTCGCCTCGTTCAGCGTGCATTCATAAAGGTAACAAATTCACAATTTGATTTCAAATGCTTATAGTGTACCAACTAATTCATGCAAAATATTGGCCTCGTTCAGCATGCTTTTGCAGACAATAAATCAATGTATCCAAATTGATTCATGCTAGTAAATAAATCAAATTAAAACACAAGGCCATTAACAGTGTTAAATTCGGTGAAAGAGAAGAATTAAATTCCATTATTAAATTATGAATTTAAATTGTCAAATTAATCAATGAAATTTGATTCAATTAACTTATTTCAAGAACCTATAATTAATCTAGCATGCATAGAGTACGAATCAAAGGAGAAGAGAAGAATTAGAAATTGCCTTTAGGGATTTGATAAAAAAAACCCTAACCTCCTCCTTCCTCTTTCTCTTCCTTCTTTATCTTTCTAAAATATATTTTGTGATTTATTTTCTAACCCCTTTTACTAACCTAAAGCTATATATTTATAGGCTAAATAAAATAACCTAATCCCTTTTCCAATCCAAGTCAAACTAATAATAAAATAAAATAAAATTAACCCATATCCAATTCCTTAAAAAAAATATAAAAATAAAAAATAAAACAATTAAATTCCTAAACAAATACACATCATCACACACAATTTCATTTAAACAAATAAATCAATTAACACATTTAAACAAATAATTAAATCAATTAAACAAGTGAAAATTAGCCAAGAAATCAACTAAATAATTAAATGCAATTAAAATAATTTTGAAAAAAATACCGAGACTATCCTTTTAAAATCAGGGATATTACACCTCCCCTTACTTTAAGAGATCATTTTGTGCCTAATGAATATAATGCACCCACATGCATTCAATTGCCACAATTTAGAGCACACCACTATGAAATTAAGCCACAAACTATTCAAATGCTCCCTAACTATCATGGACTTCCAAGTAAAGAACATTACAAGCATTTGGATGAGTTTCTTGAAGTTTGTTCCACCGTAAAATATATGGACATGCTGGAAGAGATTTTGAGGCTTAAACTTTTTCCATTCACCCTTAAAGATAAGGCAAAATATTGGTTTAACAATCTTAGGCCTTTTTCAATAACTTCTTAGACGGAAATGCAACAAGATTTCTTGAAGAAGTACTATCTGGTTTGTAAGACCAATGACATGATAACCTCAATTCGAGAATTTTCACATGGGGATGGAGAAACATTTCATGAGGCATGGGAACATTTTAATGAATTGCTTAGGAAGTGTCCACATCATGACATGCCCAAATGGCAATTAATTCAATATTTCTTTAAGAGCTTATCGGACAATTACAAAGGTATGGTTGATGCTTCCATGGGTGGCTCTTACATTGATAGGCATGAGGATAACGTGTGGCATCTTTATGAGAGCATGAGTGAAAATTCTTTGCATCGTACTTTATCTTCGAAGAATGGTAGAAATTCTAGTGGTAGGAAGAGTGTTGGCTTACATCAAGTCGACCACTCCAATGAAATTTCCACCGAAATGAAATCATTATCTCAAAGGTTTGATCAATTTTTGATCAACCAAAACTCGGTGAATCAAGTGTCTTCCTTCCCTAACTATTCTCATCATGCATCTAATGAGACATGTATGACTTGTTCAAGTGTTTTACATTCTACTTCCAATTGTTTCCATGGACATGTGCAAAGTGAGCATCATGAACAAGCAAATGCTGTTTTTACTAATCAAGGGAACAATCCTTATGGAAATCATTACAATCCTAGTTGGATGAATCACCCGAATTTCTCTTGGAAAAACAAAGGGGAGGTCTCAAACCCTTCCCGAGGCAGTTTTTAAGGAAAGTACATTCCACCTCCAATGCAAAGCCAAGGTTCCCAAGGTTTTAGGTTATCATATCAATCACAAGGAAACCAATTCTCAAATTCTCATTTTCCTAATCAACCATCATATTCCCAAGGAAATGTTAAAAGTCCGCTTATGAAGAGAAGGTTTTGACCGCTTTGAGCACTTTAGAGGCAAACACACAATTACTTCATTCTCACTCTCAATCCATTGCAAAGTTAGAAACCCAAGTAGGGCAAAGCACTTTGAATGCAAGAGAGAAGGGAAAAATGCCTTTGAATGCCCCACAAAAGCAACAATGTGTTGTGAAGACTCATTCCTCGTCAGAAGGTGATAAACGCCGAATATTGCATATTCAAGCGCCCTTATTTGCATTAGTTAAGTCCATTATTTGATTATTTTATATAGATTATCTTCATTTGCATATTTTTATATATTTTCAGGTTTGTTTCCCAAGAAGAAATAAAAATGATGTTTCGATGAGTTCTTGAATATCAAAGTGTGCAATGCTGAAGTTTACAGCTTGGTAGCAGTGGAGTTTGACTTTGCTTGTCATTTTTGACCTAACAAACTTGAGAATTGGACTTCCATTAAAACATGGCATACTTAGAGCCTTGAATTAGCTTTCCAAATCATCAAATGTTTCTTCATTAGGAGTTCATAGCAGAGAGTTATGGCCTTTTTACCAAAGGTGTGCAGAGCTGAGGAACATCCGCGGGCGCCCGCGAGAAACCTGCTGGCACCCGCCAAAATGGGCAGTGAGCTCGTGCGCCCGTGGGCGCCCGCTGATTTGCAGAGATCTGCTCACCCACTCCATGATTTTTGCTCAAATTTGTCCCCTTTGACTAAATGAATGACTAGGCTTCTTTCTAGGGATTTCTAAGCCACGAATTGGGGGAGATAGATAAGATTTTTAGGATATATTTGGTGGCTTGTATCATGTAAAAAGATATCTCTCATTCTTGGAAGGTTTATAGAGAGATAAAGTAGAGTTCTTAAGGTTTTGGGTATTTTGGGTCCTCTAAGCACGAAAATGGAGGAAGTTTTCATCTCTTCTCCTTCTTCTCTTGCATCCATGAGCAACTAACTCCCTATCCTAAGGAGGTGATGAAGCCATTCTTTGTAAGCATGCTATAATCTTGTTTTGATTTGGGGAATGAAGTGTTTATGCAATCTTTTCATATTCTAGATACTTACACATATTGTAAATGTTCTTAAATTCAATAAATGATTGTGTTAATTGTATTATCTTGTCTTAGATTGTATGTTTTCATAATTATGGGGCTTACATCTCCTTGGTGAGAATGGAGATGAGAATATGAAATGGTTTTAATGGCATGTTGTATGGAAGATTTGGTAGTCCATAGCTTAGGGTCTCTCTTTTGATGGATTATTCTTAGCTTTTGACTTCATGTACACTTATCACACAAATTGAGGACTTTGATAGTTCATAGCTTAGAAAGGATATTTCATGCTATACCTTAGTTTAGATCGATGAATCATACCAACCTTTGATGGATTATACTTAATTCTTGAATGTGTGAACTTCTTGAAGATATTGTAGTTGTCTTGCATTTCTACATATCAGAATTACATGTATATTTTGTCCCCCAAGTTATTTGCAAGCAAGCATGTTTACATAGTTGATGGTGAATTCACTTCCCTCTACCTCTCTTTCTAGATTTCTTCCTCTTAAATTCCTTACATTTATTGCTTTAAGCACATTTTAATTCTAGTGACTAAGTGACAAACCAAACAAACCTCTATACACCCCCTCATCATTCTAAAAAGTGATTTTAAAGACCTTGGTTGCCATAAACTAGCAATCCCTGTGGTTTGACTTACCCGACCAATAGCCCTATTTTATAATGATTTGTGCTATTGCAAAGGTTGATGTATAATTAACAACCGATCAGGAGGTCATACAATAGAGCATGTCAATGCAGTGACTACCTTGAGAAGTGGAAAGGTTGTGGACAACCAAGTGGGTATGTCCAATGAAGAGAGTGAACCGGTGCAACCACAAGTTGACACCCGTCCCATTTCATATCATATTCCTCCTTCATTGCATGTGCATGACCATATAAATGAGAATGTGTTGAAAAGTGATTTTGAAAAGAAAGATTTGCAAAATGATTTGAAAACTTCTTGTGTTGAAGAGACTTCAAAGAACAATTCTGAAAAGGTTTTTGAACCAAAAGCTCCATTTCCGGATTCCTTAAAAGGATCCATTTCAAATGACAAGCAAAAGGCCAAAGTGAATGAAATCATGGACGTGCTTAGGTAAGTGAAAGTCAATCTTCCACTTTTAGATGCAATCAAGCAAATTCCGGCTTATGCCAAATTCTTAAAGGACTTGTGCACCCAAAAGAGGAAGAACAAAAGCCAAGCACCTAGAAAAGTGTCTTAACCGAGCAAGTGAGCTTAATTTTGCAACATAACACTCTCCCCAAGTTTAAGGACCCTGGTTCACCTACTATTTCATGCATCATTGGTGATCATATCAATTTCTTGACCTGGGAGCAAGTGTTAATCTTCTTCCATACTCGGTTTATGTCAAATTAGGCTTAGGAGACTTAAAACCAACGTCGGTAGTTTTACAACTTGCCGACCGATCAATCGAAAAGCCTAGGGGTATCATCGAGGATGTCTTGATTAAAATTGATAAATTCTTCTTTCCCGTTGATTTCGTTGTCATTGACACGGAACCGGTCCCAAATCCTAAGAGCTAAATTCCCGTTATCCTTAGCAGTCCTTTCTTGGCAACCGTGAATGCCAACATCAATTGTAGGATAAGGATAATGAAGATCTCATTTGGCCACACGAAGGTTAAGTTGAATATTTTCAATCCAACCCCCAATTCATTTGACAAGCATGAAGAGATTAATGTTGTAGAAAAATGTCATGACCTTAAAAGTAAAGAAATTGAGTTTTTGTGTGAGACCAAAGTTTCAAAAAGTCCATCTTCAACCTTGAAACCAAAGAAAGTTGTTTTAAAATCTTGTTTTAAAAGGGCGTGGAAGCCCAAAGATTGTTTTGACCAAGGACCGAAAACGTCTTTTGAGCTTAATCCAACAAGTTCCTTAAAGAACCATTTGTTGGGTGAAGTTCAAAGCACTTATTACCCCATTGAGAAGGGGATGCACTACAAAATGTTTGATCCAGGCTAAAAGAGCCCAACATCTTGATAGAGACGTTAAAGACTAGCAAGACATTTCGTAGGGTGTCAAAACCCTATTCCTCCCTCATTTCTATCTTTAATTTCAATTCTTGCGAAGTCTAGATACTTGTTTTTGGTTCATATGTATTGCTAGGAACTGTGATTAGGACTGCATGCACTTTTATGTTGAAATTGAGCATTTTGCATAAGTTCGATCGATCTCAAATGAGAGTTCGATCGATCGAACTTCAACCTGCATCCAACACTTAGAAAATTTTCGACCTGCATCCACCTACATCCAAATCACCTATCTGTCCCATCGTTTGAACTTGTTCTCAGATCGACCTTAAGTTCTTAGATTAATCCAAACTTCAA
Organism: Cornus florida; assembly: GCF_030987335.1. Lineage (NCBI taxonomy): Eukaryota > Viridiplantae > Streptophyta > Magnoliopsida > Cornales > Cornaceae > Cornus > Cornus florida. Next base: position 48,339,657 of record NW_026775574.1, on the reverse strand, counting down.
GTTCGATAGATCTTGAGTTCCAACACTTAGAAAAATTTCTGAACCTAAAACCTGCACATTTTTAGCTCTCTGTCAGATCGATCGAACATTTTGTTCAGATCGATCTCTGTTCCTCATCTCACTATCTTTGACTTTGTTTGACTTTTTAATTTTAAAATTCCAAAAATATTTTTATTTTATTTTCCAAAAAGATTTTATTTTATTTTAATTCTTTAAAAATTCTAAAATTTTTATTTTCAATTTTTAATTTTTAGTTTTAATTTTTAATTTTTATTTTTATTTAAAAATATATATATATATATATTTAAAGAGAGATCATTTCAGTTTGATCGATCTGAGGTCTCAGTTCGATCGATCGAAATGGTTCGGGGAAGTTTTTAAAAATGAAACCGAGGGTTTCAAGATCGATTTCACAGATCGATCTAACCCTCTCAAAACCCAATCCCTCTCATCGCCGCTGCACCCATCTTCCCTATCTCCGACGAGCATCTTCGGCGAGATCCAAACGTCGAATCTCTCTCTCTCCTCTTGGATCTTCATCTCATCTTCATCTTATCTCATCCTTCAATTTGGGTAAGATCCGAATCTCATCTTGTATTCAAGCTTCGATTTGCTTCATACATGCTTTAAATGTTAGATCCATGTTATTTTGATGATGAAACTCTCCATTGATGAAGCTTTGACTCACTTTGTATATATGTGTATAAATATTTTGTTAGATTTTTCATTTTTGATTTGATTTTGGGAGTATAGGCCTTCTTAGGTGATTAAGATTGATGATTTGTGTGTTGATGGGCCCACGACTATGTTCGTGAAGGCCCCGTGCCATCCACGTTACAGATCTGTGACTGTCCACGTTCTTCGCAGAGTTCGATCGATCGAACATATTTCTCAAATCGATCTAGTGAGATCGATCGAACTTAGTTTCTTAATTTCTCAGATCGATCATGAGAGATCGATCTCACAATTTTTGTAATTGATTGAACTTCACAGATTGCATGTACATATTCCATGCATCTTCTCTTGTGTCCATGCCATCTCATTCATGCCTAATGCCTGTGATTCTCCACATTTGTGCTTGAAGCTGATCCTAGCGGAGAGGAAGACCCCGAAGAAGATCTGGATGGAGGAGTTACCGGAGCGTCCAAGATGGAGGTTACTGGAGTTCAAGAATGACTGCTCCTCTAGGAGTGATATGATTTTCATTTCTAGTAGGAGTGGAAGTGTTATTTAAAGAATAATATTGTTTAACTATCATACATTATTATGTTAAAGAATATATTACGATTATTCGTTTAACAGTTTATGGTTTGGATAAGTTCCTAATAAAGTAAACTAGTGGTTTTGGCTATCTTGATTGTATTTTATGATAATATTGTTGTGTTGTATACATGAATGGTTTTATTAAACTATACTGGATTGTATATGATGCGATGATAAAGGAATATCACAGTGAAGTAATTTGGTTTTGGATAGGCAAACAGATATTTGCTTATAGGTACATTAGATCGAGACGGGATGCTTACTAACGACTTATAAAGGAACTTGTGTAAATTAATATGATAAATTGGATATTAAAGGAAGAATTCTCGAAATAGAGTGCCGTTCTAAGTATGAGTTGATTTTGGAGTATTTTGTATATTTTCCATGTTATGCTCTACGGGTATTTAACATTTTGGTTTAGATGGTTTAGTTGATGACACTAGATATTGGCAGACTCGGATATCTAGCCAGTCTTTTAGTTCTAGACATGCACACTTATGATGTGATGTATGGGATGGATTGGTTATTGCATTACCATGCCCAAATTAATTCTTATGATAGGTCTGGGGTTTTCACCATACCTGGTCAAGACATGTACGTCATTGCTATTCCACGTTTTAACGGGGTCACTAGCACTTACTTGCACCTTACGGAGGAGGAAATTGAGGAAGGGATTATTGTATCTTTGGATAGCATACCAATTGTACTAGACTTTCCGGATATATTTCAGGAGATTCCAAGGTTGTTACCTAGTCACGAGATGGACTTTATGACTGACTTAGCTCTAGGCACTATGCCTATTGCTAGGGCACAGTACATGATGGCACCAATGGAGATGAGAGAGCTGAGGGATCAGATTCCGCAATTACCCAGCTAGGATTTCATTTGTAGGAGTACTTCACCTTTGGGAGCATCATAACTTTTTGTGAAAAAGAAGGATGGTTCGTTTCGCTTATGTATAGATTATAGGGAGTTGAACAAGGTTACTTTTCATAACAAGTATCCCTTACCCAGGATTGATGATCTTTTAGATCAGTTAAGGGGAACCACATACTTCTCCAAGATTGATCTGCGTTCTGGGTATCATCAGCTGAGGGTTAGAGAGCAGAATGTTCCTAAGACCGCGTTTCGCACGAGACATGGTTCTTATGAGTTTCGGGTTATGCCATTTGGGACGACTAATGCACCAGCTGTTTTCATGGACCTAAAGAACAAAATCTTTCGGGCTTATTAGGATCAGTTTTTCATTGTTTCCAGTGATGATATCTTGATTTATTCTCGGTCGGAGGACGATCATGCGTGACATCTTCGCATATTCTTGCAGATGCTTCGTGAACACCAATTATATGCCAAGTTTGAGAAATATGAATTTTGGCAGTGGGAGGTGAAATTTCTAGGTCACGTGGTGTCAGAAAAGGGAATAGTAGTAGATCCATCTAAGGTTTCAGCTGTGGTTGAGTGGGGACAACCTACTTCACCTACGGAGATTCGGAGTTTTCTCGGTTTGGTAGGATATTATTGTAGGTTCATCCAAGGGTCTTCCGAGATAGGAGGACCTCTCGCTCATCTGATCAAGAAGGGTGTACAGTTCGTGTGGGATGAGCACTGTCAGCGAGTTTTGGATGAGCTCAAAAGGAAATTGATTTCGGCACCGATTCTGTCTACCCCACAGAATGGGATCGAGTATTTTGTTTACACGGATGCTTCATTGTAGGGCCTTGGGTATGTTTTGATGTAGGAGGAGCGACCGATTTCTTATGGATCTCAGAAGTTTAAGCCTCATGAGCTTAACTATCCAACGTATGATTTGGAGTTGGCAGCTGTGGTCTTTGCCTTATGCATTTGGAGTCATTATATATTGGGGAAGTCCTTCAGATTGTTTAGTGATCACAAGAGTCTGCAGTATTTATTCATTCAGTGGGAGCTGAATATGAGACAGTGCAAATGGTTGGAGTTTGTAAAGGACTATCATTTTTCTATACAGTATCATCCAGGGAAAGCGAATATGGTGGCGGAAGCACTCAGTCGCCGACCTGTTGGTAGTCTTTCTGCTTTATTCATTACTGAGTGGAATGCTTTGAAGAACGTGGATGAGATGTCGGATGCTTTCATGGCTTGCATGGTGGTTACACCTTCCATCATTTGCAAGGTTCTGCAAACACAACTTACAGATCAGCAGTGCATTGACAAAGTTGCCTAGATAGCTTCTGGGGAAGTTCCATTTTACTATATTGGGACTGACGGAAGCTTAAGGTACAAGGGACACTTAGTAGTACCTTCTGCGGACGATTTGAGGAAAGATGTGATGATTGAGACTCATCATTCTGAGTTTTCTGTTTATCCAGGAGGAGACAAGATGTACCAGGATATGAAGCGGCAATTTTGGTGGGCAGGTATGAAGAGGGACATTGCTCTTTTTGTGCCTCAGTATAGTACTTGTCAGATGGTCAAGATTGATCATCAAAGGCTGCCAGGAGCTCTACAGCCACTACTTATACCGGAGTGGAAATGAGAGAGCATTTCTATAGATTTTGTGGAGGGATTGCCCACTTCTTTCAAGGGTCATAATTCCATTTGGGTCATCGTGGATAGGTTGACTAAGTCAGCTCATTTCTTGCTTATTTGCACTGACTACACTTCGGTACAGTTGCCGAGGCTTTATATTTCAGAGATTGTGAAGCTATATGGCATTCCATTGTTTATTATATCGGACAGGGATTCGAGCTTTGTATCAGGATTTTGGAAGAGTTTTCAGTAGGCTTTGGGTACCGAGTTACATCTTAGTACTGCTTATCATCCTCAGACTAATGGATAGACTAAGAAGGTGAATCAGATCATGGAAGATATGCTTCGGTCCTGTGTTCTTGACTTCAAGTGCCACTAGGAAGATTACTTGCCACTTTTGGAATTTGCGTGTAACAATAGTTTCCAAAAGACAATTGGTATGGCACCATTTGAGGCATTATACGGTCGACCGTGTCGATCATCTATTTGTTGGATGGAGGTTGGAGAGAGCAGATTCTTGGGTTCTGAGTTTATTAAGGATACTTCTGAGAAGATTGCTCTTATTAGGGATCGTATGCGCATCGCTCAGAGTAGGCAAAAGAGTTATGCCGATCGGTATACTCATGCTTTGGAGTTTAGGGTTCGAGATCAGATTCTACTTAAAGTGTCACCTATGAAAGGTGTTATGCGCGTTGGGAAGAAAGGGAAGTTGGCACCGCTATTTTTCGGTCCATTCATGATCACAAATCGCGTTGGAGCTGTTGCTTATAGGTTAGCACTTCCGGATAACCTGGATCGTGTACACAGTGTGTTTCATGTTTCCATATTACGAAAATTTCTGCGCAATGAGGATCAGTTTCAGCATATCGTTATTGGGGAGATTGAGTTGCAGCCGGATGTAACCTATTTGGAGTCATCGTGTTGTATTGTTGACCGTAGGGATCAAATTCTTCATAACAAGGTTATCCCTTTAGTTCGTGTGCAGTGGAGTCATCACAATGTGGTTGAGTCCACTTGGGAATGGGAGAATGTCATTCGCTCGCAGTTTCTTGAATTATGGGAAGAAGGTAAGAATGTAATTCCTTTTGTGCAGTGGACGAAATTCCTTTTGTTAGGGGGGAAGAATGTAATACCTCTAATTTTACAAGGACAATTCTGGAATTTAATTAGTGTATTTAATTGCATTTTATTTGATTATGTGTAATTTTATTGAATTATTTTAATTGGTTTAATTATTTAAGTGTTTTTATTTGAATTTCTTATTGTATTATTGTTATTTACTTGTGTTTTATTTTCTTTTTAATTAAATGGTTTATTTTTATGTTATGTGGTTAATTATTTTTAATCTCATGTGTATTTATTTGGATTTTATTTTGAAATGGATTAAATTAATTATGTGAATTGACTTAGGGTTTTGCTTAAATTAAATCATATCTTGGGTTTGAGCCAACTTGTAGTTGGTTTGGGATTTGAATTTAGGGTTTCAAATAAAACCTATAAATGTATAGGTATACGTCTGCCATTTTTTGTAAACCCTATTCACCATATCCACGTATCTAAGATATAGAGAGATGACAGAGAGCAACTGAGTGTGTTTTGTGAGACAAAATACAGAGGGAACCTTAAGAGATTAAGGGAGGGATTCAAGGAGGAGTTCTAGATTTAACTAGGAGCGGAAGAGGTTGATAACAACAATTAACATTGCTGGAGTTGCTAGTGACGACAATTTTAGATTTTCAACCGGAAATCAGAGGCAAGTCTTAATTCTTACTCTTTCCCTTTAATTCGTGTTCTGTGCATGCCTAGTTAGACCCCAGGGACTTAATAAAGGCTAAAACAGTTGTAAACAAACATAATAACATGTTTTATGTATATACGAATCTGGTGTAATACTCGTGAATTAACTGTTTTGCTTAATTGTGATACTCTGTTCTTTCTGTAGTTTGTGGTTAAGTTTGTTTTTAAACGGAGGTTTGTAAATTTTATATTGGATGCCTTGTAACTAATCTAGGAGTGAGTTTAAACCCTAGAACAAGATCTTAAAACAGTTTTGATTTTTACTAAATAAATTTATTGTAAGTTGCTTAAAGTTGCTATCGAAAATTCTATAATCGTTGCTTCAAAACTTGTATCTAATTCAGATCGTGGTTGCATATCAGTGGGTTAGGATTAATCTAGGACAAATATTGAACCCTAGGACAACTATTAAAAACATTACAGAGGTCTTGGAAAGCACCGGAGTCGAAGAAGATGAAGCAGAAACGGTCGACGGCATTTAAGGGAGTGAGAGTAGGCTCCAAAAAGGGGACAGAGCCGGCTCTGTAACCCTTAGAGCCGGCTCCCAAAGGTTGGAGTCGGCTCTTGGTAGCCTTAGAGCCGGGTCTTAGAGCCATAGAGTCGGCTCAATCAAATAAAAGAGCAGGCTCAATTTTTTTAGAGCCTGCTCTTGCCCAGAAAGCTCATACAGTATGGTTTTTGGGCGTGTTCGGGCTGTACAGTGTTTTTAGAAGCTGTTTAAAGGCTATTATAAGGTGTAATTAAATGTTAGGGACTTATATTAAAATTGAAAATGCTTAGTACAATAATGGATTAAGGAAAGGAGTAATGAACAACTCAAAGAAACGTCTATACGTTGCACTGTTTTGCTAAGAAATTTAATTACCGTAACTTAGCAAATTGTTGGTATATAAATTAATTATATTTAATCATATTTTCCACCATGTTATGAACGTAGTGAATTATTTGAAAATTCAACTATGATTGGTTTGGATTAAATTGATACTTAACGGCTGTTAGATGGTATCAGTTTATGGGCTATATGTAGAATTTAAATACTTAGACTTATTTTTGCTTTTTAAATTGTTGGAGTATGATATTTGGCTTTCGTAGTGAATACCTAATATTGTTAAATATGTATAAATTTATATTAATACATATTTTGTTGGAGGATGTAAATGGTTGCATATGTTATTGCAATTTACAACATCGGATATGATTTTAGGCCCTATATTGAATGCCTAATATTTATGTATATGCATTAAATTTATCTTGTGCATATTCTGGAGTATGGTTGATGACTATTTAATATTGTATTGTCAACTATATTTACTGGAGGATTGTATGTACCGGTATGGGATGGTGACATACTAGGTATGGACTAGTTCAAACACTAAGTTCTACCTAATTTGCATTAAAGTATGGATTAATCATAAAGGTTAAGTCCATCACCTACATGTGTTATATCAATTATGAATTAAGTGACCTACTTTTGGTTTCAGGATGGATTTGTTACATGTATCAATTATAATATATCTGATTGATATTTTGTACTAGGAGGACAGACTTTATATATTTTATTATATGTGCCATGGTATGAGCCTGAGTCTCAGGACCATGGTTAGGGTGCGTATATCGCCTAGGATGGATAACTGAACATAGGTGTTGTTCCATGGTAGGTCTAGGTATTTCATGCCCACCTTTGTGTGTGATTTGCATGGTACCACTACTCAGGCTGAGACAGACCTACTGGACTAGCGATGTGACGGCCCAAGTTTTGTAAACCCGGTGCGTCAGTGATGACCAAAAGATGACCCGATAACAAATCCGAAATACGGAAGCGAAAGGTGAAACAACGGTCTCTAGAGATAGAATATGTCTTTAAGACACCAATGTGACCCTCAATGAGGTCATAGAACCCAAAGGAAAATAAATGCGGAAGTGTCGTTTCAAAAAGGGACAAAAAGGAACCTAGGGGCAAAATGGTCATTTTGCAAAAAAATGGATTCAAGTGTTATAAAGCACACCACTAGAAAGACAATGAAAAAATAATCATGATGGACTCAATAATTTCATTATTCGGATTCTGGACGAAGGAGAAACAACAAAACAAAGAAAAACGAGCAATAAAGCTAAAAGGGCGAACTGGTAATTATCTATAAATATATGGGTACAACCAAGCACACTATTGGATAGACAATGAAAAATTAATCAATTTCAAAAAAAAAAATCACTTGATTTGGAGTCCGGATGAGGGAGAAAGGTCAAAAACAAAATTGACGTCGCGGCAGCCCAACGAAGGCCGTGACAGCTACAGTGCCGTCTACCCACTACTGCTGCAACTGAGAGTAAAAACGGGCATCTAAACGGACTTTTATGGAAAAACTCAAAGAATAAACCCCGCCCTAAAATCAAGTTTCCTACCTCGAATGCAAACAGAAACAAAAAAAAATGCATTGTAAAATGCCCAGAATGGCCCCAAGAAAATCTGGTCAAGGGGGTAAAAATTTCTTTGAACTATTGCCCAAAGAAAGGAAATAGGGCTTCGGGAGGTTTTTAAATTGCCTAAATTAAAAATACAATCTTAAAATACACACACAAGACCCTCGGAAGTTTCGGATCGGTCGTCACACTTTTCAAAAAAAAGTCGATGAATAGTACTAAGTACATTTGCACTAAAAAATTTGCAAAACCTAGCAGCAAGGATTTTACGGACAAATTTGGATTTTTGAGGGCCAAGATGGCATTTTCTGGAAAAACACAAAGAAGAAACCCCCCTCAAAATTGAGTTTTCTACATGACTCTTAAGGAAAAATGAAAAAAATACATTGTGAAATACCCGAAATGCCCCTGGAACAGAATAGGGTAAAACTCCCTTAAAATGCTACCTAGAGTTTTTGTTTCATCAAGGATGGTGTTGTTTGCCAAAGTGAGTATGCAAGTGCATGCAATATGATAAAATAGATGTACCAATATGGCCTAAAGTCTCTATACATTCCATTAACAAGTTTTAGCATACAAAGCCTCCATTTCTCACAAATAAGCTACAATGGCAATACTTGAGTTTTAGAGGAAACATACTTGTAACCTTTCAAGTTAATGGCCCTTGGCCTCATGTCATACATGTAAAATGAACACTTCCAAATGTACTTGGATACTTATTACAAAAAAGAAGCCATCTTAGCTTCTAAAATACTATACATCCATGGCATACAAAATATAACATCTAAAAGATAAAACATGTTAAACAAGTGCATGTCCATATACAAAAATGCTTCAAGTACTCATACGCCCCTATGGATGATGAGCATCCACAATTATTGTCTCCTTACCTATAAAATAACCCACACAACTAGGGTGAGTAATCAAGTTAGTTGTAGGATGTGGTGCATGCGCATACCCTATAGTTTCAAGTATAATGTGAACCAAACATAGATCATCACAAGGGTGCATTCCACCTAATGTCTATGTTTTCAAGGTACCCTAAAGGATTATCTCAAGCTATACAAATATTTGAAATGACAACCACATAGCATTCAAGTACACATGAACAAGTACACTAACCGCATTGAAACTAAAATCACCAAATCACAAGCTACAAGAAATCCATGATTTACAGCTTGGAATATAATGCAAATCAAATAATGGAAAGACTAGAATATGTGGCCACGAGACCATACGAGTTATTTTGGGTAATTACGATCCACAAGGTACTACTTAGTGTGCACTATGACTTAGGAGATTTCCTATCCTCCGTACTAGAGCCAAACCTTAGCCATCAACATCTTATATCCTTACAAGCTTCCAAAAATCAACAAGTTCATGACATCTATGCAAATCTCAATGCATGAAACTACCTACCAAGCACAAGTATGGTAAAACCACACAACCCATGTCTTAAGGTTACATGTCTAAAGTGGCAAGTTAATGATATTACACATCATGTTATATCAATTTACTATCAATATAGGCCATAATTGCAAATCATGAAATATAGTAATCTACCTACAAGTAATTATAAGTGCCATATAGAAGATTTTCATACTAAGCTTTCAATGAAATCTATATTACTTAACATCATAAATGTAATCTCAAGATATCTATAATAAAACCTCAATGGAATCATAAGTATAAGGCAATTTATTAGACAATAGCCTACCTATACAATTTAATAGTCACATACATGCTTTAATCCACAAATCCTAAGTCAAGCATATAAAATCTTTATTTACATGCTAGTACAAGAATTTAAAAAGGCATGTAATCAATATATATTAAGCTCCAATATATATAAAACCCAAAGAAGATATACATACAACCACCCCTACCTCAATAGAGAATTGAATCTCTATAATCCAAGCAACCAAGCTCAAAATGGAAAACAAGTTAAGGGTTAATGAAGAGGGGAGTGAGAGGAAGCTTTTGTCTTCCAAGGTTTTATGTCTAAGGTGAGTGGATGGAGGCCAAAATGAAGAAGAAAGCTATTAACTAAGCTTTTCTCCAATGGTGGCTAGGTTATGGTTCTTGAAGACAAGTGAAAATGAAAATGATAAAGTGTAAAATAGTGAGTGGAAGGGCTAGAAATCCTCCACTCACTATGTGCTCTTACACTACCTCTCACACACACATAATGCAAGACTAAATGGTGAACCTACACTTGTCATGAATCTATGGTTCATTCCTAGGCTTAATCTCAAGCTTACACTTGTCACCATCCTATGTAAACTTCTAAGACTTAATATTGAACCTACACTTGTCAACCATCTATGCCAACAAGTGTACCAATCCTAGGCCAACAAGTGGGTGAATCTCCACCCTCCACATGTCATCATCCAAGGCATCAAAGTGTTTCCATACTAATGTCAACAAGTGGACCAATGAGAGTGTGACACTTGTCACACTTTCTGAAAATTACAAACAAGTCCTTTTTGAAAATATCTTCTAAATTAAATTACAAAATGGTGCCTAAGATGAAAAATAATTACTTTACATAATTACACTAAAACCCCTCAAGTTTAGGTTAATTACCAAAAAGTCATGCTTTCATGCACTTTACAAGAAAAGTAAACATCCAATATGTTTTTCTACAAAAGTAAAAATGTAGATATCATAAAAATGAAATATCATGGATGTATGCCAAGCCGGAATCAAATCCGAGCACAAAAAGTGAGGTTAAGCAAGGAAAAATGAAAAATGAGTAAAGGATGAAAAAGGATAAAGACGAAAAAATGAATAGTGTCGAAAAACAAAAAATGTGGAAATGACTCAGTCCTCAAAGGAAGTTGTCAATCCAAAGGAAAGAGTCTCAGAAACCATTTTCGAGCACTCGAGATGACACTAAGAGGCGGGAAATCGAACCCGAAAAGGAAAAGACAATGGAAAAAATTTATCCGCAAAATTTGAAGAAAGGGAAAGAAATAAAAATGACCGGGTCCAACCTTTCCACCTTAAAGGGATTTCATCCCCGAAATCCGGCCTTAAGAAACTAAAGGCGAAACCAGGATAACTACGGAGTACATCTCCGAGTACCCCACACAACGTGCTACAAAAGCAATCCCAAAGCTGAAAGACAACGTACAAACCAATGCCATTCGCAGCCACGTGCTTACGACAGGATAACCTCTCAAAAGGAAATTGACCACACGGTCACACGAAAAGTCAAAAGTCACACACATAGAATCCAAGGTTGGACAAAGGAATGGAAGACAACAACCATAAGCATTCCTCCTGATGAACCATCATACCGATCCAAAAACAACCACTAAAAGAACTCCAAGATAACCACGTATCAAATCAGGGTGCAGAACAAAGACAATGTGGCAGTACGAATAGCGACCATAACCCACCCACACTTACTCGTCAGTAAGGTAGCATGACGGTATTGGGTACTAATTCATGACCTGCCTCCCACTAGGTCTACCTATGAAACCTCTCGATACAAATGACATCAATGTCGGGAAAAGATCATCACCAAATACACTATAGAAACCAGGCATCGTGTGAGAGTTGGGGTAGCTAATCCCAAAACTCTGACAACAATGTCATAGGCACCGCTACGCTTAAGGTCTTAAATCCTCAATACAACAAAACCAACAACTCCAATGTCTCAAAACACTCCTATTAATAACATCAATCAAAAATCCAAATCCTACCAGATAAATCAACACCACCATGAATCAAAACGAACCTTAATACAAGACATTTCATCGAAAGTCCCACATATCTCCCTGAAACAGATCAACTACAAAACTACACCGAAATTAAATATCAGATCCACATCCTTATCATGAATAACTAAGTCCTCAAAAAAAAAGTCCACCACATGGCATACACATCAAAATTCTGACAACCATGGTCATAAAAATAGAGTCTCTCAAAACCGTGCTTGGCAATACTAGGCTAAATCAAAATTCCTCAATTTCATTCCATACCCAATCACTGGAATTACAATTCCTCAAAACGACGCCTAGCCATAACTAGGACGAGAAAACTTTACAAACAAGCCAAATCCAATTGCGATCCTTCAAAACCTCTCCTAAGGGTCAACCACATCCAGGTCTCCAAAATCGAAACAAGCCTCCAAAAGACATTCTCAAAAGAGCATCGAGCTCACCTCACAAATCAAAAAAATCCTCAATAATATGGATACAAGTCCTCGTAAAATGATCTCACACAAATCAACTCACCCTGAGCACCATAACTCCGTCAACAAACAAGGTAAAAACTCCCCAAGGGAAGACACGAAAGAAAGAAAACCACCAGTCCTAAGAAGGACAACACCACGACTCCACCTCTGAAACAAAAGACAAGGTCAAAGACTTCACCCCCTACTCGGAAGTAAGTCAACCAAAATCCACCAAACCCTCACCAAGGAACAAGACAACCACGGTGATCCGCACGGACCAACCAACCCCAAAACTGTGTACGAGGTGACGAAGAGAAGAGACAACCAAGAAAAAGAGGAGGAACCCTATCCCCCCACGAGTGTTAACACAATGCACATGAAAATGGAGCGTTCTTCCCACCTTAGGGAAGCGGACAGCTTAAAACAAAACAAATGTGAAAACTCCTCCACAAGGAATCTCACAATGAAACCATTACAAAAACCCACATACGCACTAAGTGCGACCGGAGGAAACAAAAGGGAAAACTAAACATGAAAGTCATGCATATGACAAGGAATGCAACTACCAAGTAAGAAAATCTACTCACATAGATAAAATCAAAGGTACATGCAGCATGTCTCCATGTAACGCAAAAGCATATTATTAAAGTATTGTGACGGCCCAAGTTTTTCAACCCGGTGCGTCAGTGATGAACCGAAAGATGACCCGATAACGGATCCAAAATGCGGAAGTAAAAGACAAAAAAATGGTCTCTAGAGATACAACATGGCTCTAAGACACCATTATGACCCTTAACGAGGTCATGGAACCCAAAGGAATCAAATGCGGAAGCAACGTTTCAAAAACGAACAAGAATGAACCTAGAGGAAAAATCATCATTTCCAGCTTAAAAGTCGGTGGCACTAAGTACACCATTGGAAATACAATGAAAAATTAATGAATTTAGACTCAAGAATCACTTGATTCGGAGTCCGGATGAAGAAAATATGGCTAACGGAAGAAGAAAGGGCAAAACGGTCAAAAAGAGGACAACCAAGAACATCTAACCAGTTAAGAGACCTTCCTAACCGGTTAGGAGACCTTCCTAACTAGTTAGGAAGCCAAAAAACTTGACCAAAGCACTGCTTATGCCCAAGTAACTGGTTACAAAGCCCCATCTAAACATTTAGATGTGAAGGAGTAGTAAGGGTGCGACCCAAAAACCTGGCAACAGGGGTTTTTCTGGAAAAAATGAAAATTTGAGGGCCTATATGACATTTTCTGGAAAAAAACACAAAGAAGAAACCCCCCTCAAAATTGAGTTTTATACATGACACTTAAGTAAAATAGAAAAATACACACTGTGAAATGCCCTCCCAAGAAAACTGGTCCAGAGGGTCTAAAAAGCTGCTAAATGGAAAAATAGAAGCTGAACTTCGGGATCGATTTCTGATGCCAAGACGAGATTTTCTGGAAAAACACAAAGAAAAAACCCCCCCTAAAATCACATTTTCCAAGTGACCATGTGAAGAACAGAATTTATTTCCGAAAGGAAATTCCAAAATACCCTTAGGTCAGAATATGCAACAAAAGTGAAAAATGAGTCCGTAGGAGACTCATTTCACCAAAGAAGAATATTTGCCTAGAAATAACCATGCACACAAACATAACTTACCTAATAAAATGTGCTACAATGGTTCATGGCTCAAAAATATGGCTGATACAAAATATGACCCCCCCCAACGACCAAAATGCCAAAAACGAAGTTTGGAACGAAAACTTGGAATTTAAAATCATGAGATGGTTTCAAAATGTTGTTTGGCCCTTGGCCATACTTCATACATGATGAATGAATGCTAATGGAAGAATCAAAATGGAATTCCCACACCCAATGCAAACATGGTGAAGCAAAAACTCAATATTTTTTAATACTTTCATAATATTCCATGAAGTCAAAATTTACATAGGATACAAATTACATGTCATTGACCTTCGGTCTTATCTCATACATGTCAAATACATCAAAAAGACTATACTCATGTACACATTACATATAAGGAATCAAATGTACACATGTTGACATATAAGACTACAATTGGCATTCTAAGCCAACCCTCACAAAAAATGGAAGTCTCCAAGTCCACAAACCATCCAAGTATAATGAAGACCTCAACTTTTATTCTTGTACATGAAATATGCCCCAGTATCGTAAGGGTGAGTAACATAAAGCTACTCGTAGGAAATGAGCATGCATCGACATACATTTTATAAGTTTGTATGATTTAATTATTGTGGTTCATTTCACCTAACGTCTATGTCAAAGGTGAGACTCAAGGAGCATCCTAGCTACCTAAGATCATTTCTAGCATCAATCACCTCATTCATCCAATTTTAGCAACATAGGGTTAAGCTTGCATAAAGCAACAGCATAGGAGCATGCTTACACAAAGCAACAACATATAGATTCTCGAGGTTATCAACTTGAAGTCTAATGTAACGACTCGGTCATTTGCCTCCCTTTCCTTTTTCTTGAAATTTTACGAATTAATTTTTTTCGTTTAATTTTCTTTTCTGAGCTCTGTTTCGTGTCGCTTAGTGTCATCTCGAGTGCTCAGAATTGGTTTCTGAGACTCTTTCATATGAATTGACAACTTCCTTTGAGGATCGAGTCATTTTCGCATTTTTCGTTTCTCGGACACTATGCGCTATTTCGTCTTTTCCCTATTCTGTCATTTTCCCTATTTCGTCTTATCTCTGTTTGTCAGTTTTTGGCACAACCTCACTTCTTATGCTCGAAGTTGGTTTTTGAATTCACGTGCCTTCATCTTGAGTGGTTTCCTTGAAATACGTATCTTCACTTTTGCAAGTAAGTACTTTAGTTGCTCCCGGTGTCCATAGGGGCATGGATGCAAAGTTCTTTAAAATTATTTTCTTTTCTTGGGGTGTTTTTTGTAAATATCTTTTGAAGATATTTTATTTAAGGGGTTTTTAAGAAAATATTTTTGGAAGATATTTTCATTCTGGGCTATAAGTGCAGTTTTCACTTTTTGGAGGGGACATTGCGCAATTAATGAAAGTTATTGCAAAATGTCTTGTTTTGAGCCTGGATCCTCGTACAAGATTCATTTTCACAAGTCATCGAGTTGTGTACTCTTGGAATTTCCTCCTGGACGATGTTTTCCAGTTTTAGGGTTTCTGGCCCCGGTTAGCGCCAAACTTGTTTTGGGCATAACTTTTTGCTCGGGACTCAGTTTTTGAGGCCGTTTCTTTCGTTGTTTATATTTTATCTTTTTGAATCTTTTTCGTTCACAAAGTTTTGCCATTTGAGCGCGGCTGCTCAAATTTTACTTTTTCGGGCCCGTTCGGGGCACTTTTTGAGATTTCTATAAAAGGGGGGTGAGATATTTCATTTTTCATCTTCTCTCCTCTTCATGCATGACCTGGATCTCCCATGGCAGCCCAAGGGGTGCTGCCATCTTCTCCCTCCTCTTTTGGTTCACTTTTCCTTGATGGAAAGTCTTCGGCCTTAACGTTTGTTGTTCCCCTCGCCGTGCTCTACCTTTCCCCCTTATTAGAATTCAGTTTTGACCATTTCTTGAGTTTGGTTTTGAGGTCAAGTTATGATTTTACTGGGGCTTTCATGGTGGTTATGTTCATGGCATTGTCCCCGACAAAACCTAGTAGTTTCGTCGGATTTGGAGCCGTTCCATTTTGATGGCATTTGAGATTTTCATCTCAAATTGAGGTAGGGGATGTTTTAGGTTTAAATTCTTAGTATATAGCATGCTTGTGATGCTTATAGTACTTGTTTACATGATTAAATATAAAATCTAGAGATTTTATTATTTATTTTCTTGTACGGGATCTAATTTTCCCGGTTACTCATGACTTGGTTTAAACATGTAGCATGATTTTATATTGCCCCTTGATATGCTCATTGTCGTGTATTAAAATTGGAACATTTGAATAAGTATTAAAGATTTTATTTAATATTTATCTTAGGTGAAAGATTAATTCACATGGCCTTAACTAGCTTAAAATCAATATGTGTTAGCATATTAAATTAGGCCTTTGCATGCTCTCGAACATAGTTGAATTTGAAAGTAATTGGAGGTATTTTGAAAATTAGTAATTATTAATTAATTTGCCCCGAGTGCACTATTCACTGTATTTAAATACCGACTTGATATTCTTGACTTACATGCCATATAGCTTCACATATGTTTGATTTAGAATATTCGGTTAGGTTTTCAAACCTTTCATTTAATTAAATTCCTTGTTTAAGATTTAATGCTCATGGTTATATACAACTTGGAATTGAATTGTGGCATGCTAGAAAATTAAGCTTTGGTGTGGTTATTCACATATATTAAATTGGGATTAATTGCAGGAGAATTGCAACTTTTAATTTATATTTAACTTTAGTAAAACGTTAAGTCACATGGTCTTAAATTGAATGAAATAAACTTGTAATATGATATTACATTAGTCCTTGGCATATTCTCTAAGATATGTTAAATTGAGAGCATTTGGTTAAGTTTGAAAATCTAGAGATCTTAATTAAAAGAATTAATTAAAATCTATTTTGTGGTCCCAATAGCTTAATTAAGGTTTTAACTTGATATTTGTATTGCCATGACTTGTTTACTAGTATATATTAAATTGGGACTATCTGAAGTTGTTTTAGAACCTTGGGATTTAAATTAGCATAATTTAATTAAAGTTGTACTTTGTTGTTCTAGCAACCTAATTGAGTTTTAGAATGGATATAGGTGATGACCTTGCCATGCCCTTTAACATGTATTAAATTGAGGTTAATTGAAATTGAATCAGAAATCTAGAGAATCTATTTGTGTTTATCTATTTAAATTCTATCAATTTGCTCCATGATCTAGTTGTGTTTTAGAAGTGGTTTCTATATTCAAATCATGGACTTGGACTTGTTGTATATTCATTTGGTTATATTTTGAACATTGGATAACATAGTTGCTATGTTTATATTCATGAGAATATGTTTTCCTTATTGAATATATTGTTGCCTTGTGTAATGATTTTCACACTTCGTGTTTAACATCTTTCATGCATAGCGTGTAACGAATCGCACACTGAAGATTCGACATTCATCATATCATATTAGTTGTGGATTTAGAGCATGTATTGTATAGGTTTCCAAATTTGGTTGTGCTTAGTAGATAGTTGATTATCTTGCATATTCCTGTTGATATATGCGTTGTTGTACAACTTGTTGATTTTGGAAACTTGGGGACGTGATTGTTTGACTATGGCTAGGACGTGGTTCTAGTACAGGGGATAGTCCCTCTATATATAGTCTAGTGCGCACATAGGGAGGTTACCCATAGGCTAGCAACCCTAAAGTAACTATGTTGTCGGTCTGATCCGGCGTGACGTCTGAGTATCCACTTTGTTTGATTTCGCATTTCATTTTCAAGTTGATAACTAGATGATGTTGTAACTTGTTGTTTCTTATTTGTCGTTCCATTTTAAGTTACAGGATGTTAACTTTGCGAAATTGTGCTTTATACATTGTATTGGAAGTTCCAATGTTGGTTAAATTGCATCGATATTGAAAATCGTGTTTTGACGTTCTAATAAAGCTTAGGATTGATCCTATTGATTCATTTATAACATAGACGTTAGGTGGCATGAACCACTACTGTTATTTTGTGGTTTAGATTCTAAGTTGATGGCTTTGAGAACTTAAACCTTGTTGCATTATATAACATGCTCTTTTGTTGTTGAATTACGTGGATAATGTGATTCTTGTTAACTTGTATTCAAATATGCTTTTGTTATGTTGTATGGATTACTCTAGACCTAGTTCAATTATATTAAAAATGCAATTCATGTTAATATATGCTCAAGCATTCTTCTTATCGTGTTCTTTAGATTATCCCAACCATGATTCGTTTCATACACGTATGTATATCTTGATTCTTATTGCTTAGACTCTAAGGTAGCTTAGGATGCTCCCCGAGTCTTACTTGGACATAGACGTTAAGTGGCATGAGCTCCTTTAACATGTTTCACCTTAAGGTGATAAATTTGTAAAATGCTAGGTCGATGCATGCTCATCTCCTACGAGTAGCTTTATATTACTCACCCCTACGATACTGGGGCATATTTCAGGTACGAAGACTTGGTTCGTGAAGCCTAGCATTCCTTGGATGTCGAGTAGCTTTCAAGTTTCCATTTAATGCAAATGTTAGCATGAAATGTCATTTTGTAGACTTGTGTGTCAAAATATGTATGTTTGATTCCATGTATGTAATGTGTACTTAAGTACACTCCTTTCAATGCATTTGATATGTATGAGATGAGGGCGGAGGCCAATGACATGTATATTGTACTCTATGTAACTTTTTAACTTCATGAAATGTTATCAAAAACTTGAAAAATCGCAAGTCATTGCTTCACCACGGTTGCATCGGGTGTGGGAATTCCATTTGCATTCTTTTATAGGGTCTTATTAATCTTGTATGAAGTGTGGCAAGGGCCAAATGGTCATTTGATTCCGTTTTGCATTTTTGGATTCCATGTTTTCCATTCCAAGTCCATTTTTGCCTTTTTGCCCGTTGGGGGGTCGGATTTTGCATCGGCTATATTTTTAAGCCATGGACCACTGTAGCGCGTCTAAATAGGTAAGTTACATTTGTGTGCATAGTCGTTTCTGGGCAAAACTTCATCGTTTGTGTTTTGAGCCTCTTGTGAATTCATTTCGCATTTTTTTTGCATATTCTGATCTAGGGGCATTATGGACCTTTCACCTCAGTTTTATTTTCTTCTTTTGACATGGTCGCTTAGAAAACATGATTTTAGGGGGGGTTTCTTTTTTGTGTTTTTCCAGAAAAGGTCGTCTTGGTGCCAGAAATCGATCGCAAAGTTCAGTTTTCTGTTATGCATATAGCAGCTTTTTAATCCTCTTGCCCTTTTCTGATCTAGGGGCATTATGGGTACTTTATAGTGTTTATTTTTCATTTTCATTTGCATTCCGGGTAGAAAACGTGATTTTAGGGGGGGGGGGGTTTCTTCTTCATGTTTTTACAAAAAAAATCATCTTGATGCCGAAAACAACTCGCAGATTTGGAAAATCTGGTCGTTCCAGGTTTTTCCGAAAAAAGTGCTGATCTAAGTGGCATTTCGGGTATTTCACTTATAAAATAAAATCTTCTCTTAACATGGTTATGTAGAAAACATGATTTTGGGGGAGGTTTGTTCACAACTTTTTGCAAAAAAATGTGGTTTAAGCCCTCAAAACCACATTTGAAGTCCAAAAATCTGGGCAGGTCCTGCCCAAATTTGAACCCAGAAAATTGTTTTTTTTTAAACTTTGAGGCTTCATATCTTCTTCGTCCCGACTCCAAATCAAGTGATTTTTGAGTCTAAGTTTATTAGTTTTTGCTGGTCTATATAAGGTATGCACGATTGCATCAAATTATATCTTAAAAGACCATTTTACCCCTTGTAAAGTACCCTTGCCGCACTGATTTTAAACCCAAAAGTTGGTTTTTATGAAACTTTGACGTTTCATATCTTCTTCGTCCGGACTCCGAATCAAGTGATTCTTGAGTCTAGATTCATTAAATTTTCCCAGTCTATCTAACAGTATGCTCAGTTGCATCTAATTTAGTCTGAAAAGACCTTTTTACCCCTTGCGAAGTACCCTTACTACATTGATTTCAAACCAAAAAATGTGATTTTTATGAAACTTTGGAGTTTCATATTTTCCTCATCCGGACTCCGAATCAAGTGATTCTTGAGTCCATCTTGATTAGTTTTTCATTGTCCTTCCAGTGGTGTGCTCGGTGGCACCCGAGTCCACAGTTTTTAGAAATCACTATTTTGTCCCTGGGGGCTTATTTGTCATATTTTTGGTCTTTTGCTTCCGTGTCAGTTCTCATTGAGTTCCATGATCTCATGAAAGGTCATTTTGACTTCTTAGAGTCTTATTTTCTGTTTTTGCTTCCGCATATCGGATCTGTTATCGGGTCAATCTTCGGTTCATCACAGGACACGCTGGCCTAAAAACCAGGGTCGTCACAGGTGGTATCAGAGCGTCCGAGTTCGAATACCTTGGACGACGGGTTTTGGGTGCATATTATGCTCACGTTGTTTTGCTTTGATGTGTCATTTATATCTTGATAACATGCCTTCTTTGATAACATGTCTTGTATGATAACATGTTTACATGCTTAGGTGCTTTGAGACATCTATTATTTGTTAAGTATACTTTATGTGTACATATGCTCTTGATAACATGTTTTGATTTGATAACATGTCTGTTTGCTTATGTGGCACCTTGAGTAGATAGTCCATTGCTATGATGCATGCTAGCTGTCCCCTTTTATGTCTGTTTTTGGCATTGTCTCTTAGGATCTGTCGTATCCCTTGGATGCATTCTTGTTTCACGAGTTTCTTCCTTAGATAGGAGAAATTCATTCTGTAAGGACCTATGTCAGGAACCTTCTTGTCTGTTTTGTCGATTGATGCGAGTAAGGCTCATGCGAGCATAGAGGACTGCGATTCACTTTTTTTTCATTGTCTGGTGGATTGAGACGTGGGCCAGGGAGGCACCGTTTCATTTCCTTTTTCTTCGTGCCTTCTATATCTAAGGCCTTAAGCGTAATAGTGCTAGTGTCATTGTTGTCAGAGTTTTGGGATTAGCTACCCCAACTCTCGCAGATGCCTGGTTTCTGTAGTGCCTTTGGTAATGACCATTTTCGACATTGATGTCATTGGTATCGAAAAGTTCCCTTCTGGGGCATGTTACGAACTAGTGCCTTATACTGTCATGCTACCTTGCTGACGAGTAAGTGTGGGCGGTTTCTGGTCACTATTCGTACTGCCTTGTCACTCTCTTTTTCTATCATGTTTCAACGTTTCGTTGTCTTGGGATTCTCTCGGTAGTTGACGTTGAGTTAACGTGCCGATTCGTATGAGGTGTTGCCTGAGTTCTTGGTTTCGCGTTCCTTCAATTGATCTGTAGACTTCGGGATTTGTCCTTCATTGCGTTGTGAGCTGTCCTTTGATTTGACCTTTTATTCGGTCATTATTCTGTTCTCTCTGGTATATTCCTAATTTCGGGGACGAAAATTCCTTTGAGGAGGGTAGGTTGTAACGACCCGGTCATTTGCCTCCCTTTCCTTTTTTTTGAAATTTTACGAATGAATTTTTTTCGTTTAATTTTCTTTTCTGAGCCCTATTTCGTGTCGCTTAGTGTCATCTCGAGTGCTCAGAATTGGTTTCTGAGACTCTTTTATGTGAATTGACAACTTCCTTTGAGGACCGAGTCATTTTCACATTTTTCGTTTTTCGGACACTATGCGCTATTTTGTCTTTTCCCTATTCTGTCATTTTTCCTATTTTGTCTTATCTCTGTTTGTTAGTTTTTGGCATAACCTCACTTCTCATGCTCGGAGTTTGTTTTTGACTTCACGTGCCTTCATCTTGAGTGGTTTCCTCGAAATACGTATCTTCACTTTTGCAAGAAAGTACTCTGGTTGCTCCCGGTGTCCATAGGGGCATGGATGCAAAGTTCTTTGAAATTATTTTCTTTTCTTGGGGTATTTTTCGTAAATATCTTTTGAAGATATTTTATTTCAGGGGTTTTTAAGAAAATATTTTTGGAAGATATTTTCATTCTAGGCCATAAGTGCAGTTTTCACTTTTTGGAGGGGCCATTGTGCAATTAATAAAAGTTATTGCAAAATGTCTTGTTTTGAGCCTGGATCCTTGTACAAGATTCATTTTCACATTTCATCGAGTTGTGTACTCTTGGAATTTCCTCCTGGACGATGTTTTCCAGTTTCAGGGTTTCTGTCCCCGGTTAGCGCCAAACTTGTTTTGGGCATAACTTTTTGCTCGGGACTCAGTTTTTGATGCTGTTTCTTTCGTTATTCATATTTTATCATTTTAAATATTTTTTGTTTACAAAGTTTTGCCATTTGAGCGCGTCTGCTCAAATTTAACTTTTTCGGGCCCGTTCGGGGCACTTTTTGAGATTTCTATAAAAGGGGGGTGAGATATTTCATTTTTCATCTTCTCCCCTCTTCATGCATGACCTGGAGCTCCCATGGCAGCCCAAGGGGTACTGCCATCTTCTCTCTCCTCTTTTTGTTCACTTTTCCTTGATGGAAAGTCTTCGGCCTTAACGTTTGTTGTTCCCCTCGCCGTGCTCTACCTTTCCCCCTTATTAGAATTCAATTTTGACCATTTCTTGAGTTTAGTTTTGAGGTCAAGTTATGATTTTGATGGGGCTTTCATGGGGGTTATGTTCATGGCATTGTCCCCGACAAAACCAAGTAGTTTCGTCGGATTTGGAGCCGTTCGATTTTGATGGCATTTGAGATTTTCATCTCAAATTAAGGTAGGGGATGTTTTAGGTTTAAATTCTTGTTATATATCATACTTGTGATGCTTATACTACTTGTTTGCATAATTAAATATAAAATCTAGAGATTTTATTATTTATTTTTCTTGTACGGGATCTAATTTTCCCGACTGCTCATGACTTGGTTTAAACATCTAGCATGATTTTATATTGCCCCTTGATATGCTCATTGTCGTGTATTAAAATTGGAACATTTGAATAAGTATTAAAGATTTTATTTAATATTTATCTCAGGTGAAAGATTAATTCACATGGCCTTAACTAGCTTAAAATCAATATGTGTTAGCATATTAAATTAGGACTTTGCATGCTCTCCAACATAGTTGAATTTGAAAGTAATTGGAGGTGTTTTGAAAATTAGTAATTATTAATTAATTTGATTAATTAATTTGCCCCGAGTGCACTATTCACTCTATTTAAATTCCGACTTGATATTCTTGACTTACATGCCATATAACTTCACATATGTTTGACTTAGAATATTCGATTAGGTTTTCAAACCTTTCATTTAATTAAATTCCTTGTTTAAGATTTAATCCTCATGGTGATATACAACTTGGAATTGAATTGTGGCATGCTAGAAAATTAAGCTTTGGTGTGGTTGTTCACATATATTAAATTGGGATTAATTGCATGAGAATTGCAACTTTCAATTTATATTTAACTTTAGTGAAACGTTAAGTCACATGGTCTTAAATTGAATGAAATAAACTTGTAATGTGATATTGCATTAGTCTTTGGTATATTCTCTAAGATATGTTAAGTTAAGAGCATTTGGTTAAGTTTGAAAATCTAGAGATCTTAATTAAAAGAATTAATTAAAATCTATTTTGTGGTCCCAATAGCTTAATTAAGGTTTTAACTTGATATTTGTATTGGCCATGACTTGTTTACTAGTATATATTAAATTGGGACTATCCGAAGTTGTTTTAGAACCTTGGGGTTTAAATTAGCATGATTTAATTAAAGTTCTACTTTGTTGTTCTAACAACCTAATTGAGTTTTAGAATGGATATAGGTGATGACCTTGCCATGCCCTTTAACATGTATTAAATTGAAGTTAATTGAAATTGAATTAGAAATCTAGAGAATTTAATTGTGTTTATCTATTTAAATTCTATCAATTTGCTCCATGATCTAGTTGTGTTTTAGAAGTGGTTTCTATATTCAAATCATGAACTTGGACTTGTTGTATATTCATTTGGTTATGTTTTGAACATTGGATAACATAGTTGCTATGTTTGTATTCATGAAAATATGTTTTCCTTATTGAATATATTTTTGCCTTGTGTAATGATTTGCACACTTCGTGTTTAACATCTTTCATGCATAGCGTGTAATGAATCGCACACTGAAGATTCGACATTCATCATATCATATTAGTTATGGATTTAGAGCATGTATTGTATAGGTTTTCAAATTTGGTTGTGCTTAGTAGATGGTTGATTATCTTGCATATTCCTGTTGATATATGCGTTGTTGCACAACTTGTTGATTTTGGAAACTTGGGGATGTCGTTGTTTGACTATGGCTAGGACGTGGTTCTAGTACGGGGGATAGTACCTCTATATACAGTCTAGTGCGTACATAGGGAGGTTACCCATGGGCTGGTAACCCTAAAGTAACTATGTTGTCGGTCTGATCCGGTGTGACGTCCGAGTATCCACTTTGTTTGATTTCACATTTCATTTTCAAGTTGATAACTAGATGATGTTGTAACTTATTGTTTCTTATTTGTCGTTCCATTTTAAGTTACCGGATATTAACTTTGCGAAATTGTGCTTTATGCATTGTATTGGAAGTTCCAATGTTGGTTAAATTGCATCGATATTGAAAATCGTGTTTTGACGTTCTAATAAAGCTTAGGATTGATCCTATTGATTCATTTATAACATAGACGTTAGGTGGCATGAACCATTACTGTTATTTTGTGGTTTAGATTCTAAGTTGATGGCTTTGAGAACTTAAACCTTGTTGCATTGTATAACATGCTCTTTTGTTGTTGAATTGCATGGATAATGTGATTCTTGTTAACTTGTATTCAAATATGCTTTTGTTATGTTGTATGGATTACTCTAGACCTAGTTCAATTGTATTGAAAATGAAATTCATGTTAATATATGCTCAAGCATTCTTCTTGTCGTGTCCTTTAGATTATCCCAACCATGATTCGTTTCATACACGTATGTATATCATGATTCTTGTTGCTTAGACTCTAAGGTAGCTTAGGATGCTCCCCGAGTCTCACTTGGACATAGACCTAAGGTGGCGTGAGCCCCTTTAACATATTTCACCTTAAGGTGATAAATTTGTAAAATGTTAGGTCGATGCATGCTCATCTCCTACGAGTAGCTTTATGTTACTCACCCCTACGATACTGGGGCATATTTCAAGTACGAAGACTTGGTTCGTGAAACCTAGCATTCCTTGGATGTCGAGTTGCTTTCAAGTTTCCATTTCATGCAAATGTTAGTATGAAATGTCATTTTGTAGATTTGTATGTCAAAATATGTATGTTTGATTCCATGTATGTAATGTGTACTTAAGTACACTCCTTTCAATGTATTTGATATGTATGAGATGGGGCCGGAGGCCAATGACATGTATATTGTATTCTATGCAACTTTTTAACTTCATGAAATGTTATGAAAAACTTAAAAAATCACAAGTCATTGCTTAACCATGGTTGCATCGGGTGTGGGAATTCCATTTTCATTCTTTTATAGAGTCTTATTAATCTTGTATGAAGTGTGGCAAGGGCCAAATGGTCATTTGATCCGTTTTGCATTTTTGGATTCCATGTTTTCCATTCTAAGTCCATTTTTGCCTTTTTGCCCGTAAGGGGGTCAGATTTTGCATCGGCTATATTTCTAAGCCATGGACCATTATAGTGCATCTAAATAGGTAAGTTACGTTTGCGTGCATAGTCGTTTCTAGGCAAAACCTCATCGTTTGTGTTTTGAGCCTATTGTGAATTCATTTCGCATTTTTTTTGCATATTCTGATCTAGGGGCATTATGGACCTTTCACCTCAGTTTTATTTTCTTCTTTCAACATGGTAGCTAGAAAATGTGATTTTAGGGGGGGTTTCTTTTTTGTGTTTTTCCAGAAAAGGTCGTCTTGGTGCCGAAAATCGATTGCAAAGTTCAGTTTTCTGTTATGTATATAGCAGCTTTTTAATCCTCTTGCCCTTTTCTGATCTTGGGGCATTATGGGTACTTCATACTATTTATTTTTCAGTTTTGTTTCTCAATCCGGGTAGAAAACATGATTTTAGGGGGGGTTTCTTCTTCGTGTTTTTACAAAAAGAATCATGTTGATGCCGAAAACAGCTCGCAGATCTGGAAAATTTGGTCGTTCCAGGTTTTTTCGGAAAAAGTGTTGATCTAAGGGGCATTTTGGGTATTTCAATTGTAAAATAAAATCTTCTAGACTTGGTCATGTAGAAAACATGATTTTAGGGGGGGTTTGTTCACAACTTTTTGCCAAAAAATGTGGTTTAAGCCCTCAAAACCACATTTGAAGTCCAAAAATCTGGGCAGGTCCTGCCCAAATTTGAACCCAGAAAATTGTTTGTTTTTTAAACTTTAAGGCTTCACATCTTCTTCGTCCTGACTCCAAATGAAGTGATTTTTGAGTCTAAGTTTATTAATTTTTGCTGGTCTATATAACGGTATGCACAATTGCATCAAATTATATCTTAAAAGACCATTTTACCCCTTGTAAAATACCCTTGCCGCATTGATTTTAAACCCAAAAGTTGGTTTTTATGAAACTTTGACGTTTCATATCTTCTTCGTCTGGACTCCGAATCAAGTGATTCTTGAATCCAGATTCATTAAATTTTCCCGGTCTATCTTACGGTATGCTCAGTTGCATCCAATTTTGCCTAAAAAGACCTTTTTACCCCTTGCAAAGTACCCTTGTTACATTGATTTCAAACCCAAAAATTTAATTTTTATGAAACTTTGGAGTTTCATATTTTCCTCATCCGGACTCCGAATCAAGTGATTCTTGAGTCCATCTTGATTAGTTTTTCGTTGTCCTTCCAGTGGTATGCTCGGTGGCACCCGAGTCCATAGTTTTTAGAAATAACTATTTTACCCCTGGGGGCTTATTTGTCATATTTTTGGTCTTTTGCTTCCGCGTCAGTTCTCATTGAGTTCCACGACCTCATGGAAGGTCATTCTGACTTCTTAGAGTCTTGTTTTCTGTTTTTGCTTCCGCATATCGGATCCGTTATCGGGTCAATCTTCGGTTCATCACAGGACACGCTGGCTTAAAAACCAGGGTCGTTACATCTAAAATGCAACATCAACTAAATATAATAATTTAGCATAATTAGAATATCTAATACCACACATCAAGATATAGATTCTCTAGGTTATCAACTAGAAATCTAAAAGTGTGAAATTAACTAAATATATCAATTTTGTATGGATGTACTTAACAACATCAAAATCGCCAATAGCCAAAACCACAAGTCAACAAGGTAAACATGATTGTCAACTTGGAATTGAATGCGGAAACAAATAGTGGAAGACTTGGACATCACGTCTCGGATTTCCGCCGAGAACAAAATGGTTATTCTGGGCACTAACCCGTAGGGAAAACCACCCTAAGTGCGCACTATCTCAATTGGGGAGAACTCATACCTCCCGCACTAAAGCCAAACTTTAGCCATATCACATGTAACAACAATGTCCCAAGACTCCAAAATAAACCAAATAAGTTCATAACTTATACACATTACTACTACATAGTAATAAGTTAGCAATATAACTCTCAATTGTGCATAATAAGCATTTCATATCCATAATGCTACGAAATCACAAGTCAACAATATATTCATATAGAAATATACTCTCATGAATATAAATTTAACAACAATGCCCTTCAATGCATATAACACAATCAAGTGAATACTTCACAAGTCTAAATCCATGCTCTTAAAATAGAAACAACTTCTAAAACATGATTAAATCCATGGATACACAAGATAAAATTTAATTACATCAAAATAATTAAACTCTCTAGATTTCAAATCATTTCCAATTGGCCCCAATTTAATATATGTTAATAGACTTATCATGGTCATTACATATATTCACACACAAGCTTAATTAGGCCCATGAAACCACCAAAATAGATTTTAATTAATTCCCTTAATTAAAGTCTCTAGATTTCCAAACTCAACCAAATGCTCTCAAATTAAAGTATGTTAACAAACATGCTAAAACTTAATTTAGAAGCATAATACAACTCAATTTCATGCAAGGTACGGCCATGAACTTTAATCTTTCACAAAAGATAAATATTAATTAAAAAGAGCAATTCTTATTTAATTAATTCAAATTTAATATATGTTAACCAACATGTTAAAACAAGATTTTCTACCATGCCACAATTTAAATCAAGGTCATATATCATCATGAATTTTAAATCTTATACAGAAAATTAAAAATTTCCAACTTTCTAGATTTGATACAAGGCACATATATAAGTTGTATAATCATGCTAAACACTCAATACGATACACACAAAAGCCTAAAACATTCCCTACCTCCATTTGAGATGAAATCTCAAATCCTCACCAAAATAAATCGGCTCCGAATCCGACAAAACTCCTAGGTTTTGTCGGGGACAACACCACGAACATGAATCCCAAGGAAGCCCCATCAAAAACACAACTTGACTTCAAACCCAAACTTAAGAAATGACCAAAATGAGATTCCAATCAGTTGGAATCGAAGGCCTCGCCGAGGGGAACAATAAACATAAAGGCATCACCACTTTTTAGTGAGGGGAGGAAGCTCAAAAGAAGAGAGAGAAGATGGTAGCCATGGCTGCCTTTAGATCCGGCCAAGAGAGAGGAGAGAGAGAGCAAATATCTGCTTTTTCACTTAAAGGCCCCCTATTTATAGAAAAACTTAAAAAGTGCCCCGAAGGGGCCCCGCCGGGTCCGAAAAAGTGAAATTCGAGCAGAGGAGCTCAAATGGAAAAACTCCATGAATGAAAAAGATTCAAAATAAGAAAATATGAACAACGGAAGAAACGGTGTCAAAAACTGAGTCCCGTACAGAAAGTTATGCCCAAAACAAGTTTGGTGCAAACCGAGGCCAGAAACTCTGAAACTGGAAAATATCGACCAGGAAGAAATTCTAAGAGTCCACGACTTGACAAAATATGAAAATGAATCCCATACGATGATCCAGGCTCAAAACAAGGCATTGAGCAATAACTTTCATTAATTGCACAATGACCCCTCCAAAAAGTGAAAACTACGAAACTGTCGCAGAATGAAAAAGATATTTTCTTAGATACCCCTGAAATAAAATATCTTCAAAAATATTTATGAAAAACACCCCAAGGAAAGAAAAAGTTTCCAAAGAACTTTGCATCCATGCCCCTATGGACACCGGGAGCAACCAGAGTACTTTCTCACGAAAGTAAAGATACGTATCTTATGGAAACCACTGAGAATGAAGATACGTGAAGTCAGAAACCAACTCTGAGCATAAGAAATGTGGTTACGCAAACAGAGTGAGAAACGAGGAAAAGACGAAATAGGGAAAAAGACAAAATAGGGGAAAAGACAAAAAGTGAATAGTGTCGAAAAACGAAAAGTGCGGAACTGACTCGGTCCTCAAAGGAAGTTGTCAATCCACAGAAAAGAGTCTCAGAAATCACTCTAGAGCACTCGAGACGACACTAATCGATAAGAAACCAAACTCAGAAGGGAAAAGGCAACGGAAAAAATTTATCCGAAAAATTGGGCTCATTACAAGCATAGTAACAACATGGCATCTCTAAGCATGTAAATAAGGCATGCTAATGTCATACAACAAGAAAACAAATGTGGATAGACCTCCACCTACTCATGCATCGCAATAACATAAATCATACTACTAACATGGTAGTAAACGAAACTGTAGAAGATAAGATAATGCAACAATGAACCCTATGGACATCGTGTCCTAGAGTGTCTAGGTAAAAGGAAAACAAGTCCTAGCTATAATCTGACTCCAAATACCAATATGACAACAACTTGTCTCAAAATAAACGTGCTCCCTCACCACAATGGTAAGACTCTAACAATCCATCTCTAAATCTAAATGTGACACTATGAGTGACACTAACAATGCAATGTTCTCACTAACCCAAAACATTGATCAATCGACTCGACCACAAAAGTGTCATCATGCAAGAAGAACTCAAAGAAAATGGGAACTATAGCCATACCATCAACGACCAAATCAATCTCAAGAATCGTCCCTAAAACAACCATCAAACACTAACCAAAAGGTCTACGTCTATCAAAACAAAAACCAACGCTGATCCCATCCGAACTGCACTCGTAGCTAGCTAGTACGGTAGCATAACAGTGCCATGCACCCGTCCACTCGCCCACGAAAATTACAATCTCAGAGGAGTCTTCCTAAACAACAAAGGATCCTAAGAGGTCCACAACTTCATCATGGCCCAAAACCAACAAATCTAGCACTACCCACGAGAGCTTAAACAAAAGGTGACCATCCACCTATCCAAAGCCAACGCTAGGTCAACAACAACCTAAACTACCATGAAACCAAACTAACAATTGCTAACAACATCTAAGAAGAGTGCCTAAACAAAACTAAAACACATCAAATATTGCACTAAGTGCAAACTCACCAAACAACCCAACCTTGAGTCAAACATCCGTGACTAATCCCAAGTCCTATCAAATACACAAAACAATATGCATATACAAATCTAACCTAGCATACATCATATGTCATGCTTCTTATAGTAGAATAAAATCATGCTTTAACCAAACGATATACTACATATACAACCTAGGCACATAAACATGTTATCAAACCAAAACATGTTATCATAAAGCATATAAACAAATAGAGCATGGCAACACAAGCATGATATGCACCCAAAACCCGTCATCCAAGGTATTCAAACCTAGGAGCTCTGATACCACTTGTGACGGCCCAAGTTTTATAAACCCGGTGCGTCAGTGATGACCAAAAGATGACCCGATAACGGATCCAAAATGCGAAAGCGAAAGGTGAAACAACGGTCTCTAGAGATACAATGCGTCTTTAAGACACCAATGTGTCCCTCAATGAGGTCATGGAATCCAAAAGAAAACAAATGCGGAAATGTCATTTCAAAAATGGACAAAAAGGAACCTAGGGGCAAAATGGTTATTTTGCAAAAAAATGGATTCAAGTGCTATTGATCACACCACTAGGAAGAAAATGAAAAACTAATCATGATGGACTCAAGAATTTCATTATTCGGACTCCGGACAAAGGAGAAACGACAAAACAAAGAAAAACGAGCAATAAAGCTAAAAGGATAAACTAGTAATTATCCAGAAATATCTAGGTGCAACCGAGTACACCGTTGGATATAAAATAAAAAATTAATCAATTTCAAAAAAATATTCACTTGATTTGGTGTACGGATGAGGGAGAAAGGTCAAAAACAAAATCGACGTCGTAGCGGCCCGACGAAGGTCGTGACAGCTACAGTGCCGTCAACCCACTACTACTGCAACTAAGAGTAAAAACGGGCATCTAAATGGACTTTTCTGGAAAAACTCAAAGAAGAAACCACCCCTAAAATCAAGTTTCCAACCCCGTCCATGAACAGAAACAAAAAAATGCATTGTAAAATGCCCAGAATGCCCCCAAGAAAATCTGGTCAAGGGAGTAAAAATTTCTCTGAGTTACTGCCCAAAGAAAGGAAATAGGGCTTCGGGAGGTTTTTACCTAAATTGAAAATGCAATCTTAAAATACACACACAAGACCCCGAAAGTTTTGGATCGGTCATCACACTTTTAAAAAAAAAGTCGATGAATAGTACCAAGTACATTTGCACCAAAAATCTGCAAAACCTGGCAGCAAGGATTTTACGGACAAATCTGGATTTTTGAGGGCAAAGATGGCATTTTCTGGAAAAACACAAAGAAGAAACCCTCCTCAAAATTGAGTTTTGTACATGACTTTCAAGGAAAAATGAGAAAAAGGCATTGTGATATACCCAAAATGCCCCTAGAACAGAATAGGGTAAAACTCCCTAAAAATGCTACTTAGAGTTTTTGTTTCATCAAGGATGGTGTCGTTTGCCAAAGTGAGTATGCAAGTGCATGCAATATGATAAAATAGATGTACCAGCATGGCCTAAAGCCTCTTTACATTCCATTAACAAGTTTTAGAATACAAAGCTTCCATTTCTCACAAATAAGCTACAATGGCAATACTTGAGTTTTAGAGGAAACATACTTGTAACCTTTCAAGTTAATTGCCCTTGGCCTCATGTCATACATGTAAAATGAACACTTCCAAATGTACTTAGATACTTATTACAAAAAGGAAGCCATCTTAACTTCTAAATACCATACATCCATGGCATACAAAATATAACATCTAAAAGATAAAACATGCTAAACAAGTGCATGTCCATATACAAAAATGCTTCAAGTACTCAGGAGCCCCTATGGATGATGAGCATCCACAATTATTGTCTCCTTACTTATAAAATAACCCACACAACTAAAGTGAATAATCAAGTTACTCGTAGGATGTGGTGCATGCGCATACCCTATAGTTTCAAGTATAATGTGAACCAAACATCGCAAGGGTGCATTCCACCCAATGTCTATGTTTCCAAGGTACTCTAAGGGATTATCTCAAGCAATACAAATACTTGAAATGACAACCACATAGCATTCAAGTATACATGAACAAGTACACTAACCACATTGAATCTAAAATCACCAAATCACAAGCTACAAGAAATCCATGATTTACAACTTGGAATATAATGCAAATCAAATAACGGAAAGACTAGGATATGTGGCCACGAGACCATACAAGTTATTTTTGGTAATTACGACCCACAAGGTACTACCTAGTGCGCACTATGACTTAGGAGAATTCCTATCCTCCGTACTAGAGCCAAACCCTAGCCATCAACATCTCATATCCTTAAAAGCTTCCAAAAATCAACAAGTTCATGACATCAATGCAATCTCAATGCATGAAACTACCTACCAAGCACAAGTAGGGTAAAACCACACAACCCATGTCTTAAGGTTACATGTCTAAAATGTCAAGTTTATGATATTACACATCATGTTATATCAATTTACTATCAATATAGGCTATAATTGCAAATCATGAAATATAGTAATCTACCTACAAGTAATTATAAGTGCCACACACAAGATTTTCATACTAAGCTTTCAAAGAAATCTAAATTACTTAACATCATAAATGTAATCTCAAGATATCCATAATAAAACCTCAATGGAATCATAAGTATTAGGCAATTTATTAGACAATAACCTACTTATACAATTTAATTGTCACATACATGCTTTAATCCACAAATCCTAAGTCAAGCATATAAAATCTTTATTTACATGCTAGTACAAGAATTTAAAAAGGCATGTAATCAATATATATTAAGCTCCAATATATATAAAACCCAAAGAAGATATACATACAACCGCCCCTACCTCAATAGAGAATTGAATCTCTATAATCCAAGCAACCAAGCTCAAAATGGAAAACAAGTTTAGGGTTAATGAAGAGGGGAGTGAGAGGAAGCTTTTGTCTTCCAAGGTTTTATGTCTAAGGTGAGTGGAAGGAGGCCAAAATGAAGGAGAAAGCTATTAACCAAGCTTTTCTCCAATGGTGGCTAGGTTATCGTTCTTGAAGACAAGTGAAAATGAAAATGATAAAGTGTAAAATGGTGAGTGGAAGGGCTAGAAATGTAATGACCCGGACTTTTTCCTCCTTTTTCATTTTTGGTGACTTTTTTTTTTTCGTCTTTTACTCTTTTATCGTTTTTCCTTGTTTAACCTCACTTTGGATGTTCAGATTTGATTCCGGTTTTGCATGCATTCATAGTACTTGATTTTCATGACATTGGTATTTTCAGTTTTGTTGAAAAGCATGCTAGTTGCTTTTATTTGTCATAAAGGGCATGAATGCTTACTTTAGTGTAATTATACATAACTTTTGGGATTTTAGTGTAATTATGCAAAATTATTATTTTTCGTTTGAGGGACCTTTTTGCAATTTATTTTAGAAGATATTTTGAAAAAGGACCATTTTGTAATTTTTGGAAAGTGTGACAAGTGTCACACTCTCATGGAGCCATTTGTTGGCATTTTGGTGAAGAGACTTGGCACCATGATCTTTTGACATTTGGTGGGTGGAGATTCATCTATGTGTTAGCCTTAGATTGGTGCACATGTAACCATTGGATTGTTGACAAGTGTAAGCTTAGGATTAAGTCTTGGAAGAGGCATTGAATTGTTGACAAGTGTAAGCTTAGGATTAAGTTTTGGAAGAGGCATTGGATTAGTGTAAGGCCATGATCTAGTCTTGCATTGTGTGTGTGAGAGAGGTAGTGTAAGAGCACATAGTGAGTGGAGGATCTCTAGCCCTTCCACGCACCATTTTTCACTTATCCTCTTCATTTCCCTTAGTTCTTCAGAGTTCTAACCTAGACACCATTGGAGAAAAGCTTGGTTAATAGCTTTCTTCTTCAATTTTGGTGCCCTTCCATTCATCTTAGACTAAGAACCTTAACTAGTAAAAGTTCCCTCTCATTCTCCTCTTCATTAACCCTAAGCTTGTTTTCCATTTAGTGCTTGGTTGCTTGGATTATAGAGATAAAATTCTCTATTGAGGTAGGGGTGGTAGATACTTCACAACTTTTTTCCAAAAAAGTCCTAGAAAGTCCTCCAAATGGCATTTCAAGGTCGCATTTCAGGTGCAGCTACAGGAGTTCGAGCGCTTTAAATGGGAGTTCGAGCGCTCAAAGTTCAGGCAGAAAGTTTTGGCCTTAGGCAGGTACTGTTTGAGCGCTCGAAGTCCTAAGTTCGAGCGCTCGAAATACTGTTCATAGAGTGTTTTTGTGTCTTGGTTCAGCACTGCACCTCCAACTTCAAATTGTCATATCTTCTTCGTTTTAACTCCAAATTGGTCCGTTCTTGAGTCTAAATTGACCACATCAAAATAAGATTTCCAATGGTACCAATTATAGTTTCAGATTCATTTGGTAGCTCAAGTTATTCCAGTTTTAGTGGAGGGATCTCAGTTTTTGGCTCGAACCGGGATAGGGCTTTTCTTCCTTCGACTTCAAGATTTGATATCTTTGCCGTCCGGACTCCAAATCAAGTGATTCTTGAGTCTAAATTCATTAATTTTTTGTTGTCTTTCCAATAGTATGCTTGGTAGTACTCACTTTTATGTTGGAAATGACCATTTTACCCTTGGGTTCCTTTTATCCATTTTTGAAGTCTTGTTTCCACATTTGTTTTCTTTGGGTTCTATGGTCTCATTGAGGGTCTCTTTGGTGTCCTAGAGACATGTTGTGTCCCTAGGGATGTCGTTTATCTTTTGCTTCCGTAATTCAGACCCGTTATCGGGTCATCTTTCTATTCATCACTGACGCACTGGGTTGAAAAACCTTGGGCCGTCCCAAGTGGTATCAGAGCTCCTAGGTTTGAACACCTTAGGATGATAGGTTTTGGGTGCATATCATGCTTTTGTTGATGTACTTTGATGCATTCACATGATTTTGATAACATGTTTTGACTTTATAACATGTTTAGATGTTTTGTGATAACATGCTTAGTAGTATGACATGTCTTTGTGCTTATATGCTTATGTGGTTAAGAGTGCCTTTGTTTGACATGTATGCTTATCTGTTTAAGTGCTTAACTATTTTAGAAGTTTTTATTAATTGCTTTAGCATGATAGTATGTTGCATACCTAGTCTTGCTTCTTGCTTCATTGCATTCATAGTATGAGTTGCATTTAGTCATAATGACTTGTGTTATTGTTGGCTTCCTTTCTTTTACATGTTTAGAATCATGGTTGTCACGCGTGGAGAGTCTTCACATCAGGGCATTGAGGAGCAGGTGGCTGACACAGAGTTCACGAGGGGTCCGGGGAGGCCCAGGATTCCAGTTCGTGGCACGGATGCTGATCCGCCGCGGGCACAAACTTACGAGTAGCGAGTAGCTTAGGGTATCACTCAGGGAATTACTGAATCCCTACAGGAGATGATACTCAGACAGGTGGCAGGGATACAGATTCCAGCACCGGCACCGGCACCGATTGTCAATGAGGCGCTAGAGTACTTTATGCGACTTTAGAGGGTCAAGATTGATCCATTTGCATGGAGTTCAGATCCGCTGGTCTCAGAAGCTTGCTTGGACCTTATGGTTCGCAAGTTAGACAGTATGGCGGTACCCACAGACAGGTTGAGGATTTCTTTGACTGCTTCTTTGTTCATGGGGGATGCAGATATCTGGTGGAGGTCTATGACCAATGTCCACAATGTTGAGTTGATAACTTGGAATGAGTTCAGGGGTTTGTTCTTCGAGCGCTTCTTTGCTAGGGCTATGAGGCGGGAGATGAGGACACAGTTCGCAGGTCTTTATCAGGGCATTATGAGTGTCATTGAGTATGAGACACGATTTACTTCTCTCTCTCGTTATGCCGAGGATATGGTTGTAACAGACGAGGCCAGGGCAATGAAGTTTTAGGATGGGCTACATCTTAACATCAGGCCACTGGTCTCAATTCTTGATTTGAGGACTTACCGAGAGGTGGTTCAGAGGGCTATGCTAGCTGAAGCAAAGGAACGGGATCAGTTACGGATCAGGAGTTCACGCAAGTAGCCTCGTGGAGATAATCCATCATCTTCCGGGAGTCAGTGGAAGAAGGCTAAGGCGGGGAACAGTACTCACTCACAGGGGGCATCACAGCAGAATCATTCTGTACCCACAGTTCCTGTATCTTCGGGGTCAACCCAGGGAGTGGTTTGTTACCATTGTCAGCAATCGGGGCACATCAAGCCTCGTTGCCCATAGCTTCGGGCACAGGTTAGTCAGACTTCAGTTTCTACAAAGATAGGGCAGGGAGCTTGCTTCTATTGCAAGTGGCCAGGTTATCTCAGGAAGGATTGTCCAAAGTTGTTGAATAAGTCACGTAGTGGCACAGATTCACAGATGGTACCAGCACAGTCTGCAGTGGTTCAGTCTGGTTTCAGAGTTCCTCAGGCACCACAGACAGTGGCGCCAGTTGGCACTTATCCAGCCAGAGGTTCTACACCTACTGCTTCTACACATCAGTCAGGCTATCAAGGCAATTCACAATAGGGCTCAGGGACTCAGGGACGAGCCTACGCTCTTCCACAGGCGGATGCTTCCGTAGGCACCTCTTTAGTTTGAGGTATCTTTCCAGTTTTTAGTTCTTGGGCACGAGTTCTTGTTGATACGGGTGCATCCCATTCTTTCATTTCTGCATCATTTGCACATTCATTGGGTCTGGAGGTCACACTACAGGATAGTTTTCTCTGTGTTGACACACCAGTAGGGGGTCCAGTGTCTTTGGATCGTGTTTTTCGAGGTTATGCTATTGAGATAGCTGGACGGACTTTGGAGTTCGATTTTGTTGTTCTTGACATGACGGGTTTTGACGTCATTCTTGGGATGGATTGGTTGT
Organism: Cornus florida; assembly: GCF_030987335.1. NCBI lineage: Eukaryota > Viridiplantae > Streptophyta > Magnoliopsida > Cornales > Cornaceae > Cornus > Cornus florida. The sequence continues at coordinate 48,302,568 of NW_026775574.1, read as the reverse complement.
CATTCTTCCGGGCTACGATCGATTGCTTCCGTGGGAGGGTGTCTGTTTGCACTCCTAAGGGAGATTGTTTCCAATTTATGGGAGATCGGAGCGATTCCCACCTGGCAATGGTTTTCAGCATTGGTGACTAGAGTCGCCACAGATCCTACTTGTCTAGTTTGCTAGTTGACGAGGATAGCAGTTTAGGCCGTGTTCTTCCGGCAGTTATGGAGGAGTTTGTTGATGTCTTTCCAGAGGAATTGACAGAGTTACCTCCTTTAAGGGAAGTGGTTTTTGCCATTGATGTCATTCCCGGCACGGCACCCATCTTTATGGCACCGTACTGTATGGTACCGGCAGAACTTGATAAACTGAAGGGTCAGTTGGATGATTTGAAAGCTAAGGGCTTTATTCGTCCTAGTGCTTCACTATGGGGAGCACCGGTTCTTTTTGCGAAGAAGAAGGATCGGTCTTTGAGACTTTGCATCGATTATCGCAAGTTGAATCAAGCTACGATCAAGAACAGGTATCCTTTGCCTAGGATCGATGACCTGTTTGATTAGTTGAAGGGAGCGACATGCTTTTTGGAGATTGATTTGAGGTCAGGCTACTATCAGTTAAGGGTTAAGGATGAGGATATATCCAAGACTGCTTTTCGTACACGGTATGGCCATTATGAGTTTCTGGTGATGCCATTTGGTCTGACCAATGCTCCAGCAGTTTTCATGGACTTGATGAACCATGTATTCAGTGACTATCTTGATAAGTTTGTGGTGGTGTTCGTTGATGACATTCTTGTGTACTCAGCTTCAAGGGAAGAGCATGAGTATCACTTGAGAGCAGTTTTGCAGATCCTTTGGGATAACTAATTGTATGCTAAGTTCGAGAAATGCGAATTTTGGCTACTGGAGGTGAAGTTTCTTGGACACGTCGTGTCAGGGGGCGGTGTTGCTGTGGATCCGTCAAAGATTGAGTCTGTAATGGATTGGGAGCGGCCGAAGACAGTGTTTGAGATTCGGAGCTTTCTTGGCCTAGCCGGCTATTATAGGAGATTTGTTCAGGATTTCTCTCGTCTAGCAGCACCAATGACTCGACTTACTCGCAAGGGAGTTAAGTTCATATGGAATGAGGCTTATGATTTTGCTTTTCAAGAGTTAAAGATCAGGTTGACATCAACTCCAGTTTTGATCATACCTGAACGTGGTTTGGGTTATGTGATCTATTATGATGCTTCACGGGAAGGTTTGGGTTGTGTTCTGATACAGACTGAACGGGTGGTAGCTTATGAGTCTCGACAGTTGAAGACTCATGAGTTGAACTATCCGACACATGATTTGGAGTTGGCAGCAGTTATCTTTGCCCTTAAGGGGTGGAGACACTATTTGTATGGGGAGAAGTTCGAAGTTTTCTCTGATCAGAAGAGTCTCAAATATCTCTTCTCTCAGAAGGATTTGAATTTGAGACAGCGCAGATAGGTTGAGTTCATGGAGGACTATGATTTTGTGTTGCAGTATCATCTGGGGAAAGCCAATGTGGTGGCTGATGCATTGAGTAGGAAGTCACAAGGTACTCTAGCTAGCATTTCCATTCACAGGTGAAAGATGCTAGAAGAGCTTGCAGATCTTGGTTTGCAGTTGTATGAGGATGTTTCACCGGCTATTTTATTTAGCCTTGTGGCTCAACCGGCTCTTGTTGGCAGAGTTATTGAGGCACAGTAGGAGGATAGGGAGATGAAGTCCATCCACGATCAGATTTCAGGCGGCGGGAATGTAGAGGGTTGGACCTTGCATTCAGACAGTGGTCTCAGGTACAGGGGGAGGATGTTTGTCCCTTTGTCTTATCGTGATGATGTTTTTCGGGATTTTCACCATTCTCGACTCGCAATTTATCTAGGTGGTACGAAGATGTATCACAATTTGCGGAGACAGTTTTGGTGGAAGGGTATGAAATGGGATGTTTCTCAGTTCGTGGCTAAATGCCTTACTTGTCAGCAAGTGAAGGCAGAGCATCAGAGACCGGCAGGTTTGTTGCAACCACTACCAGTGGCAGAGTGGAAGTGGGAGCACATCACTATGGATTTCGTGACGGGACTTCTGAGATCCAAGGCAGGGAATGATGCCATTTGGGTCATTGTTGATAGATTGACTAAGACGGCTCACTTTCTGCCTATCGCAGTGACGGACGATGCAGAGAGACTTAGTGGACTGTATGTGGGGCAGATTGTCAGGCTTCACGGGGTTCCAGTATCCATTGTTTCGGATAGGGATCCCAGGTTCATGTCTCACTTTTGGCAGAGTTTTCAAGAGGCTCTTGACACAGGGCTTCACTTTAGCACGGCATTCCATCCTCAGACTGATGGTGATCGGTTGGTCAATTAACATCAACCTTCGCAATAGCACGAATCATTGTAAAATAGGGCTATTGGTCAGGTAAGTCGAACCACTGGGACTACGCTAGTCTAAGGTAACCTAAGTGTCTAGAGTCATTCTTAGGATGATGAAGGGGTGTTCATCGAGGTTTTGTTTGTTGTCACTTAAATTAGGAATTCAAAGTGCATAAAACACTAATTTGCAAGGAATTTAGGATGAAAAGATTAAGAAGAGGAGACTAGGGAAGTGAATCCGCCTCCATCCCTATACATATGCTAGATTAGACCTAAATTGGGGGGAAAACAACATATGATGGTCAAGACTTACATAGCAACACATGGTTGCCATATAAGTAATCAAGAGGTACATTAGGTCTCAAACAAGTATAATCCATCAAAAGATAAACATGCTTAGACTACCTAACTAAGGTGTAGCTTATACACATTTACTTAAATGAGAGACTATCAAGTTCTTGACAAAATGATAAAGCACATGGAGTTAGAGATTAAGCATACACCATCAAAGGATTTCCTAAGCAATGGTCTATCAAAGTCACCTATCAACATGCCATGAAACCATTTCATGACCTTGCTTCCACTCTCACCATGAAAAACTCAAGCAATATGATTACTCTAAGACATTATCTAAGACAAGATAATCAACTTAAAGAAATCATCCATACATGTATCAACATTCATTACAACAAATGAGGTGCTCTTGGTTATGAAAAGACCATAAAATATACATGGCAAATCCCCAAAATAGACTATCCTAGGACATGCTTACAAGGGAGGAACTTCATCACCTCCCTAGAGAAAGAGTTAGTTACCCATTGCTAAGCTAGAAGAAGGAAGAAGCTCCATCCAAGACTCCATTTTCGTGCTCCTACTGTAGCACTCCAGAACATCCTCCTCCTTGCTCTCTTCTCTCTCCTCTATCTTACTAGAATATAGGATAATGATATGTGTGGCCTTCCTTGCCTTATCTCCTTCAACAAAGCTCTCTCTCTCCTCCAAAAAACATCCCCAACCACCTCATAAAGAAGTAAGTAGAAAATGAGGAAACCAATGCACAAGTGGCTGCCAAAATGAGAATTCCCAAAGGCAATTCTGCCCCAAATTCGAGCACTCTAAGCAAGGCCTCGAGCACTTGAAAATGGAGCAGATTGCTCCATGCTTGCTTTGATTCACCCGGACCTACTTTGGTAAAACAGCCATAACTTTGCGCTCCGAACTCCGAATGACAAACCGTTTAAAGATTTGGAGAGCTGATTTAGAGCTTTAAAAACTTCATGTTTTGATGAAGACCCAAATCTCAAGTCTGGTTGGTCGAAAATGGGGAGAAAGGCAGTACTTCAGTGCTGCCAGGCAGTTCTGCGCACCTCTGGTAACAAGGCTATAACTCTCTAGTCCGAGCTCCGAATGATGAACCGTTTGAAGATTTAGAAAGCTAATTCAGAGCTCTAAATCTTTCATGTTATGATGGAAGTCCAGTTCTCGAGGTTTCTAGGTCAAAATGGCGAGCAAAATCCTGAATCCACTGCTGATCTCGTGAAGCAATCTGCCCTAATTTTGAGCACTCGAAATAAGGCCTAGAGCACTCGAAAATTGGCTAGAATGCCCTATGCTTGGTTTGCTCGGCCCGGACCTACTTTGGTAAAACGGCCATAACTTTGTACTCTAAACTCCAAATGATGAACCGTTTAAAGATTTGGAAAGCTAATTCAGAGATCTAAAAACTTCATGTTTTGGTCGAGATCCAATTCTTAAGGATGGTTGGTCGAAAATGAAGATCAAAGCAGAATTTCATTGCTGCCAGGCAGTTCTGTGCACCTCTGGTAACAAGGCCATAACTCTCTGCTCCAAGCTCCAAATGATGAATTGCTTGAAGATTTAGAAAGCTGATTCAGAGCTCTAAATATGCCATTTTATAATGGAAGTCCAGTTCTCGAGTTTACAAGGTCAAAATGGCGAGGAAAGTCCTGACTCCACTGCTGCCAGAAATTCAGAATTGTTCCTTTTGATGTCCAAAACTCCACAAAGCCTTGATTTTGCTCCTTTTTTTGGAAAATGGACCTGAAAATATATACATACACACAAATGAAGATAATCTACTTAAATAATCAAACGATGGACTTAACTAATGCAATTTAGGGCGCTTGAATATACAATATTCGGCGCTTATCACAACCCCAAACTTATATTTTGCTAGTCCCTTAGCAAAACTACAATGAAAAACATAATGAAAAGACAACCATGGGCATGCTACTACAAAAATATCATCCATGGTAAAATGAGATAGATACATAGCTCAAATACAACTTGAAACAGACAAAAACTGGAGATGGGGTCATTGGGAAAACTACCTTGCATATATGAAGCATTGATACAAAAATTGGCTAAATACATTTCCACATACATGCATCAACATCATCGTCCATATAAATAACTTAATTGTCATCTCTTAAATGGAAATCAATTCTACTTCAGTGAAAGTGAATTGGATTCTCAACATGCGGCTTTTACTTTCTTTTCCAATTCCAAGGCACAAGTTTTCAAATCATTGAATTCCCCTTTAAATGAGGTCCCTAAGGCATGATTTTATTTACAAGACAACTTTTATTGCTTGTTGACAATTTATTGTAACTCATAAGCGAAACATAGAATGGTTGTGCAATGCTGAAGTCCCTTAAGCTTTCTAACCAACTTATGTAGCAAGCGTTAGGCCAACAACTCCCAAACCAGATGGCTTTAGGGTGTTAAGTGTAGAGACACTCCTAGGGCTTAATAGCTCAAGTTGGAAATGCTACGAACTCCAACGAACCATGTTTATTACTAGTTTATTTTTTTGAATGACCGTGCAATGTTTAAGTCCCTTAAGCTTTCTAACCAACCCTTGTAGCAAGCGTTAGGCCAACAACTCCCAAACCAGACGGCTTTAGGGTGCTAAGTGTAGAGACACTCCTAGGGCTTAATAGCTCGAGTTGGAAAGGCTACGAACGTCAACTGGTCATTTTTTTCTTTCTTTCTTAGTTTTTTTTTTTTTTAGACAACTTAAATCATGCCAAAGATATTCATCTATCAGGTTCATCAAATCAAATTAACTAGGCCAAGGTCAAGGTCGATCAAGTTGCATGCCTCACAGTTTAGTTTCCAATGTGCATATGTGCATTGTGAAGATTAAAAGAGTGTCAAATCCAGCAAGAATCTAATTGAGACATTTATACAGACTAATTTGAATCCACATGATCATTTCAACTTAAAATTTTCTTTATTTTCAAAAATGTCAATTGCTTCTATACACAAGGTATTAAACATATGCTTCATCTCCAACTAGTGTCAAGTTATACTATCATTGCTTAGCAAAAATGCAAAACCAAAAATGCATAAATGCACCCCCAAACTTAAATGTCACATTGTCCTCAATCTGAGAAGACAAGTAAATCAAAATAAGAGCAAAAAGGGGGGAAATGAACAATAATACCAAGTGGAGTGACACAGGCGAAGATGTTCAGCTATGTGAGTGCGCAACTGCGTCCCCCAAACTTGGACATGAAGACCTATCAAAATACAACTAAAATATACATGTAAAAGCATAGGTCTCTTAAGAAAAACAGGAACAGAAAAAATAATACGAACATGAATGTTATTGAAAGATAGAAATCTATACAAAAACATAAATTGGCACACATTAGCCACAAGTTTAAAATGGATAGCAAAAGAATGCCAAAAGTATGCCATTTTACTCTTCTTCTATTTTTTCAATTTTTTTTTTTTTTTTTTTTTTTTTTTTTTTTTTTTTTTTTTTTTATATGAAAACATGCATGAGGGTTGGATGTGTGGGGGTTGTGGGGGGTGTTGTAGTTTGGTTAGAGTGGTGAGGTGAGGAGGGCCGAGGGAAGGGTTGGGTTGAGTTGGGGTTTGTTAAGAGGTGATGGTTTGGAGTTGATTGGGTTGGGAAGGTGGGTTGTGGAAGTGGGTTGTTGGAGTGAGGATAGTTGATGGAGGAGTTGCCGAGAGTTGGTTGGGTTGGGGTGAGGATGGTTGAGGTTTTGGAGGAGGGTGGTGTGAACCGAGAGGAGTGATGGAGTTGGGTTGCTTGGTGTGGGTAGGTTGGTGGCAGGGTGGTGGTTAGTTGGCATGCAGGGGTGGTTGCATGCTTGGGTTGGCCTGGATGAGATGGCCGAGAGGAAGAGAAGGCGATGAGGGTGAGGCAACGAGTGCTCGGGGCGTTGGCATGAGGTGTTCGAGCACTCGCTAGGGGGAGCTCGAGTGCTCGAAATGGAGCCAGTAGGTTCGGTATGTTGGGGTTGGCTATGGAGAGAGAAAGAAGGTGGAGTTCGAGCACTCCAAATATGATCGACGAGTGCTCGAACTGAGAACAGTGAGTTGGGTGGGTTGGTGCATGAAATTCGAGCACTCAAACTAGAATTTAGAGTGCTCGAAAATGGCTCAGTAGGCTAGGGGGTGAGCTCGGCTGTGAGAACTGAAATTTGGAGCAATCCAAATGGAATTTAGAGCGCTCTAAAATTGGGCAGTGGTGCATGCAAGATTGGTTCACAATTGGAGCACTCTAAAATGGATCTAGATTGCTCGAAATGAAGGCAGTGACTTCGGCAAGTTGGTGTGGTAATTTGGAGCAATCCAAATGGAAGCTAGAGTGCTCCAAAAATGGGCAGTGAGCTTGGGATTGATGGTGAAGACATTTGGAGCAATCCAAATGGAATTTAGAGTGCTCCAAAATGGGTAGTAGCTCATGGAATTTTGGTTAGATCATTCGAGCACTAGAATCTTGGCCTAGTGAGCATTTTGAGTGGATGCAATTACTGAAACAAATGTGTCAAACTTTGCAACATCTTGCTAATGCATGAATATAATTGGAAAATTTTTCAAAATGTAACACATTTCCAATGTATGGATGAATTTTGAACTTTGCAAATTCATTCCATTCCAATGCATGGATGGAAAATTTTTAAACTTGGTATGCCATTCCCATGCATAGAAAGATTTTTAAAGCTTTGCATGGCAGTGGGAAAAATATTTGAAAACTTTGCATGCCATTCCATGCATCGAAAATTTTTCATGTCATTCCCATGCATTGAAAAATCATTGCAAGCAGCAGCTTCAATTCAAGCCATGCATGGAAAATTTTAAAACTTTGCACATTATTCCAATCTAATGCATGGATGGATTTTTGAAGCTTTGCATGCATGGAAAGAAATTGAAATTTTGCATGGGACAATGCATGGGGAATTTTGAAAAATTTTCAAACATTGCAAATGCATGGAAAAATTTTAAACAGTGCAAGAATTTTAATGCATGGATGATTTTGCGAAAATTTTCAAGAATGTATTACAAATGAGACATTATGCACATGAGTAGCATTCCCAAGATCCGATGAAATTGCTAGGAAGCGATGAAGTTTCCGGGAATGAAAATTAGAGTTGAGAAGGTCTAAGAAAAATCAAATTTTTGGCTTTTCTAAACCGTTTCCCAGAAAATTTCAAGGCACGAGCAATTTGAGAAGGTAGGGAAGCTTAGAACATCGAAAGAATTTCTTCACTTGCTTTGCTAAATTTAATGTCGATAGCTAGACGAACCAGGATCGGGATCCATTGGAGAGATGGATCCTTAACGCTCCGTATGCAACTTGCCTTCTTCATATGGTCTCAAACTTGGATCAATGAATGGTGAGGGATATTGATCCTTCCGAAGAGAAACAAGTTTGGCCTTAGAGGATTTGAGCATCACTTTTAATCTCATTTCTTTTATTTTCAGATTTAAGCAAAGGTGTTGCTTGTTCGAGATTATGGAGGCTCGTTGAATGTCACTGTCTTGACTAACAATGGGAGGATCATGACCTTTCATATTTGCAATCTCCAAGTCATATACCTCATTGTACTCAAATGGTTTGTTCATAGGTTGAGTATCATGGACAATGATTCTAGATTGGGCCGGAATGATTGGAAGAATTTCCAGCAACTTGCCAACATTCTCCTTACCCTTGTCCGGTGGTTCACCTTCAAAATGTTGAGGTAACTCCGGTGAAGAAATGGAAGGAGATGGACAATCCCAAGATAGAGATGGATTTGGTCCTTCCCATAAAGGAGAGGAAAATGGTGATGGAATATCAAGCAAGGAGTTAACTTCCCGAATGGATTTGTCCACACCAAAATCCTCAAAATCAGAGTGGACCAAGCAAGCTTATAGGGGATCCTCCGTTGAAGGAGGTGGAATTGGATTTTCAATGAGTTCATCAGCAATAGTGATTGCAAAACACTCACTCTCATCCAGAGAAAGATGCACATCATTAAAAATATTGAGCTTAACATTCATATTCCCAAAAGAGATATCCATCAATCCGGATCTACAGTTAATGGAAGCATTAGCTGTAGCTAGAAAAGGACGTCTGAGAATTATGGGAATGTGTTTTCTTGGATCATGGACTGGTTCCGTATCAAGAACCACGAAGTCTACCGGGAAGTAGAATTTATCCACTTTTATGATCACATCTTCAATAATTCCCCGTGGTTGCTTAATAGATCGATCAGCAAATTGCAACACTATCGGAGTTGGCTTTAGATCTCCCAACCCAAGTTGTAAGTAAACCGAGTATGGGATCAAATTCACACTAGCTCCTAAGTCAAGGAGGGCCCTCTCGATTTTGTTGTCACCAATGACACAAGAGATTGTGGGGGCACCCGGATCCTTATACTTCAGAGGAGTGCTGTACTGAATGATCGCACTAACATTTTTGGTTAACCTCACTTTCTTTGGTAAATGACTTCTGGAAGTGCGCTTTTGAGTGCATAAATCCTTAAGGAATTTTGCATAGGGAGGAATTTGCTTGATAGCATCCAAGAGGGGAAGATTGATCTTTACTTGCTTGAAAACTTCCCACATGTCTTGAATTTTGCAATTCTTATTCCCAAAATGTGTCAACTCTTGGAGACGTTGAGGAAACGGAGCTTTTGGCTCATAAGAAGTTTCCACATTTGGGGTGACATGAGTGGGCTTTCCGTGAATGGTATTTGGACAAGAAGAGCTTGAATTTGGACTTGAAGAGCTTGAATTTGGATTTTTCAAAGGAGGGTTTTTCTCACTTGTGTCTCCATCAACCTTGTTGTCAACCACTCTACCACTCCGAAGGGTGGTGATAGCTTGAACTTGTTCATGAGTCGGCCCACTCGGAGGAGGGGTTTCATCAATCACAGGCATTCCTCTAGGATTTTCAAATGGTTGAGCGGGAAGCTTACCCTTGTCTTTTTGAAGAAGTTGGTTCACTTGGTTAGCTATTTGTCCCATTTGATTTTCGAGCCTAGCTATGGATTGAGTATGGGAGTGAAGCATTTGGAGAGTAGGTTGCAAGGATGTCAAGAGATGCTTGTTGGAATCCATGATTTGCTTGTTTAATGATTCCATCATTTGCACATTTAATGATTCCATCATTTGCTTGTTTGCAGCCACTATCTCATCAATTGGATTCACAGGAGGTTGAGTGGAGACATTTGGATTGTATGGAGGTTGGTAGCTTGAAGAGGCTTGGAAAGGCCTACCTTGATATTGAGAAGAGGGCTGATTCTGAGGCCCTTAATTTTGAAGTTGGGAATTTTGTGGGGCTTGTTGCCTCCACGAAAAATTCGGATGGTCCCTCCAACCTGGATTATATGTATTAGAATACGGGTTATGCCCGGGCCTTGAGAACATGGCATTAGCTTGCTCTTGGTTGGGATTGGTAAATTGCTCCGGTGTAGGGCAATCTTCCGAGAGATGGAATGGACTAGTACATGAAGCACAAACCGAACTTGCCGAATTTTGAGACAATGAAGGGGGAAGATGTGGTGCCATCAATTGGTAGAATTTATAAGCAATGGCATCCACTTGAGATGATTCCTCCCTTATTAATTTTTGTTGACAAGGATTGGTGTTCTTTGGAGTGGTTGAGGTCGGAGCCCTACGAGAATTGTGTTGAAGTGAATTTTCACTCAAATTCTCAAGTAAGGTCCAAGCCTCATCCGCATTCTTAGACATGAACATCCCACCACAAGAAGAGTCAACCATAAATCTATGGGTGTCGGTCAAACCGGCATAGAAAGCTTGCACTAATTGCCATTTTGGGATCAAATGATGAGGACACTTCCGAAGAAGATCTTGTAACCTTTCCCAAGTCTCGTGGAGTTGTTCTCCATCAACTTGAGAAAAGCTTAGAATGGAACGCCTCATTTGGTTGGTTTTACTCACCGGATAATACTTCTTAAGAAATTCTTGTTGCAATTGAGCCCAAGAAGTAATAGAGTTGGGAGCGAGGGAGTTTAACCAATATTTTGCCCTATCCTTTAGGGAGAATGGGAAAAGATGTAAGTGGAGTGCATTTTCAGAAAATCCTCTCAACCGGATGGTCGAACAGATTTCAAGGAACTCATCGAGATGCTTATATGGATCTTCATTATCAAAACCATGAAAAGATGGAAGCATTTGGATGGTACTAGATTTGATCTCATATTGAGCTGCATCGATGTTTGGCATTACTATACAAGAAGGAGAAGCATAGGTGGTAGGGATGAAATGATCTCTAAGAGTCATTGGCTCGATATTAGGAATTTCAGCCCTTTCATTCCCCGGATTTCCTATATTATCTCCCATTGTATTAAATTCAGTTTCAAGATCCCTTGTAAGAGTAAATTCCCTAAGGTTTCTTCTAAGAGTTCTTTCAAGAGAATTGATATCAATGGGTGAATCGATTGTGGGTAGAGAGAGTGACCTACGACCGAACATCAACAGCACAGCATATAATCAACAAAGCAATTCATTATCCACAACTCCACATACGATGTTCCCTTTCTCCTCAATTATCAAGACAGAAAATAAATGGCCACGACAAGGACCGATGCTTATACACAGAATTAAAACAATAATATAGCCTCAACAAGGGCTTGTAAATAAATTAACTACTTCTACACTTAACACATGCACAATATCTTACAATATGAAACTAAAAGGTCAAGAAACTTACCTGGGGTCCTCTAGACTTACGCTTTGCTAGCGTTCCCACGGCGAGATTCGAGTCCCTAGGATCTCACTTACAACACTTAAAACATTGAGATGGTCAAAACACACAAGAAATATTCACAAGACACAATATTTACAATCAAACTAAAATTAACCCTAGAACTTTGGTCGCTAAACCGTTTGCAATCCCCGGCAACGGCGCCAAAAATTGATCGGTTGGTCAATTAACATCAACCTTCGCAATAGCATGAATCATTGTAAAATAGGGCTATTGGTCGGGTACGTCGAACCACTGGGACTGCGCTAGTCTAAGGCAACGTAAGTCTCTAGAGTCATTCTTAGGATGATGAAGGGGTGTTCATAGAGGTTTTGTTTGTTGTCACTTAAATTAGGAATTCAAAGTGCATAAAACACTAATTTGCAAGGAATTTATGATGAAAAGATTAAGAAGAAGAGACTAGGGAAGTGAATCCACCTCCATCCCTATACATATGCTAGATTAGACCTAAATTGGGGGAAAAACAACATATGATGGTCAAAACTTACATAGCAACACATGGTTGCCATATAAGTAATCAAGAGGTACATTAGGTCTCAAACAAGTATAATCCATCAAAAGATAAACATGCTTAGACTACCTAACTAAGGTGTAGCTTATACACATTTACTTAAATGAGAGACTATCAAGTTCTTGACAAAATGATAAAGCACATGGAGTTAGAGATTAAGCATACACCATCAAAGGATTTCCTAAGCAATGGTCTATCAAAGTCACCTATCAACATGCCATGAAACCATTTCATAACCTTGCTTCCACTCTCACCATGAAAAACTCAAGCAATATGATTACTCTAAGACATCATCTAAGACAAGATAATCAACTTAAAGAAATCATCCATACATGTATCAACATTCATTACAACAAATGAGGTGCTCTTGGTTATGAAAAGACCATAAAATATACATGGTAAATCCCCAAAATAGACTATCCTAGGACATGCTTACAAGGGAGGGACTTCATCACCTCCCTAGAGAAAGAGTTAGTTACCCATTGCTAAGCTAGAAGAAGGAAGAAGCTCCATCCAAGACTCCATTTTCGTGCTCATACTGTAGCACTCAAGAACACCCTCCTCCTTGCTCTCTTCTCTCTCCTCTATCTTGCTAGAATATAGGATAATGATATGTGTGGCCTTCCTTGCCTTATCTCCTTCAACAAAGCTCTCTCTCTCCTCCAAAAAACATCCCCAACCACCTCATAAAGAAGTAAGTAGAAAATGAGGAAACCAATGCACAAGTGGCTGCCAAAATGAGAATTCCCGAAGGCAATTCTGCCCCAAATTCGAGCACTCTAAGCAAGGCCTCGAGCACTTGAAAATGGAGCAGATTGCTCCATGCTTGCTTTGATTCGCCCGGACCTACTTTGGTAAAACAGCCATAACTTTGCGCTCCGAACTCGAAATGATGAACTGTTTAAAGATTTCGAGAGTTGATTTAGAGCTTTAAAAACTTTATGTTTTGATGAAGACCCAAATCTCAAGTATGGTTGGTCGAAAATGGGGAGAAAGGCAGTACTTCAGTGCTGCCAGGCAGTTCTGCGCACCTCTGGTAACAAGGCCATAACTCTCTGGTCCGAGCTCCGAATGATGAACCGTTTGAAGATTTAGAAAGCTAATTCAGAGCTCTAAATCTTTCATGTTATGATGGAAGTCCAGTTCTCGAGCTTTCTAGGTCAAAATGGCGAGCAAAGTCCTGACTCCACTGCTGATCTCGTGAAGCAATCTGCCCTAATTTTGAGCACTCGAAATAAGGCCTAGAGCACTCGAAAATTGGCCAGAATGCCCTATGCTTGGTTTGTTCCGCCCAGACCTACTTTGGTAAAACGGCCATAAATTTTCACTCTGAACTCCAAATTATGAACCGTTTGAAGGTTTGGAAAGCTAATTCAGAGCTCTAAAAACTTCATGTTTTGGTGGAGATCCAATTCTCAAGGATGGTTGGTCAAAAATGAAGATCAAGGCAGAATTTCATTGCTGCCTGGTAGTTCTGTGCACCTCTGGTAACAAGGCCATAACTCTCTGCTCCAAGCTCCGAATGATGAACTGCTTGAAGATTTGGAAAGCTGATTCAGAGCTCTAAATATGCCATTTTATAATGGAAGTCCATTTCTCAAGTTTACAAGGTCAAAATGGCGAGCAAAGTCCTGACTCCACTGCTGCCAGAAATTCAGAATTGTGCCTTTTGATGGCCAAAACTCCACAAAGCCTTGATTTTGCTCCTTTTTTTGGCAAATGGACCTGAAAATATATACATACACACAAATGAAGATAATCTACTTAAATAATCAAACGATGGACTTAACTAATGCAATTTAGGGCGCTTGAATATACAATATTCGGCGCTTATCAGATGGTCAGTCAGAGTGTACCATTCAGATATTAGAGGATATGCTACAGGCTTCCATTTTGGATTTTGGGGGTAGTTGGGAAGACTACTTACCCTTGGTTGAGTTTGCCTACAACAATAGTTACCAGACCAGTATTGGCATGGCACCTTTTGAGGCATTGTATGGCAGACCTTGCAGATCTCCAGTTTGTTGGACCGAGGTAGGTGATACAGTCGCCTTGGGTCCCGACATTGTCATTGAGACTACAGAGAAGATCAAGTTGATTCGTCAGCGGTTGGCTACAGCTCAGAGCAGACAGAAGAGTTATGCTGATAAGAGGAGGAGATCCTTGTCTTTTGAGGTAGGGGACCATGTCTTTCTCAAGATTTCTTCACGGAAGGGACTTCTGAGATTTAAACAGACAGGCAAGTTGTCTCCTAGGTTCATTGGGCCATTTCAGATTTTGGAGCGTGTCGGTGAAGTTGTTTATCATTTGGCATTACCGACAGACCTGGATAGAGTTCACGACGTCTTTCATATATCTATGTTGAGGAAGTATGAGCCGGATCCATCGCATATTTTACGGTGGACTGATGTTGTTGTTGATGAGGATGTGACCTACGAGGAGGGTCCAGTCCAGATTCTTGATTCACGGGAGCAGGTTTTGAGGACCAAGACCATCCCATTGGTTAAAGTTTTGTGGAGACATCATGGTGTTGAGGAGGCTACCTGGGAGCTCGAGCAGGAGGTTCGCTCTCGGTATCCCCATTTGTTCTCTCTTTCAGGTACGACTCGATTTCGGGGACGAAATCCATTTAAGGAGGGTAGGTTGTAATGACCCAGACTTTTTCCTCCTTTTTCATTTGTGGTGATTTTCTTTTTTTTCGTCTTTTACTCGTTTATCGTTTTTCCTCGCTTAACCTCACTTTGGATTTCGGATTTGATTCCGGTTTTGCATGCATTCTTGATACTTGATTTTCATGACATTGGTATTTTCACTTTTGTTGAAAAGCATGCTAGTTGCTTTTATTTTTCATAAAGGGCATGAATGCTTACTTTAGTGTAATTACACATAACTTTTGGTATTTTAGTGTAATTATGCAAAATTATTATTTTTCGTTTGAGGGACCTTTTTGTAATTTATTTTAGAAGATATTTTGAAAAAGGACCATTTTGTAATTTTTGGAAAGTGTGACAAGTGTCACACTCTCATGGAGCCATTTGTTGGCATTTAGGTGAAGAGACTTGGCACCATGATCTTCTGACATTTGGTGGGTGGAGATTCATCCATGTGTTGGCCTTAGATTGGTGCACATGTAACCATTGGATTGTTGACAAGTGTAAGCTTAGGATTAAGTCTTGGAAGAGGCATTGGATTGTTGACAAGTGTAAGCTTAGGATTAAGTCTTGGAAGAGGCATTGGATTGTTGACAAGTGTAAGCTTAGGATTAAGTCTTGGAAGAGGCATTGGATTAGTGACAAGTGTAAGGCCATGATCTAGTCTTGCATTGTGTGTGTGTGAGAGGTAGTGTAAGAGCACATAGTGAGTGGAGGATCTCTAGCCCTTCCACTCACCATTTTTCACTTATCCTCTTCATTTTCCTTAGTTCTTCAAAGTTCTAACCTAGCCACCATTGGAGAAAAGCTTGGTTAATAGCTTTCTTCTTCAATTTTGGTGCCCTTCCATTCATCTTAGACTAAGAACCTCAACTAGTAAAAGTTCCCTCTCATTCTGCTCTTCATTAACCCTAAGCTTGTTTTCCATTTAGTGTTTGGTTGCTTGGATTATAGAGATACAATTCTCTATTGAGGTAGGGGTGGTAGTATATTTATTTTCTAAGTGTTTTGAAATCCTTTGGGGTTTAATATATATTGTATACATGCTTTTAGAATTGTAGTATTGCATACTATAGGAAATCCTTATGATTGACTTAGGATTTCATTGATCAAGCATGTATATTGTGTATATATCTTGAGTAGGATTGTTAAAGTTGTATAGAATTCTTAATGATTTGAATTACTATGCTATTGTAATGGAAATCCTACATTCTAGTGTATTACTATTGATAATCATGGTTGTTTTAGAAGCTATTTGCTAAAATGCAAACATTTAGTATATATGGCTTATTGTTGAGGCATGCTTAAATTAATAAGTTAATGATATTGTTTTGTGCATAATATCATGTTAAGAACTTGTCATCTATCATGTCATTCTAGACTTGGAACCCTAAGACATGGTTTGTATGGTTTCAAAGTACTTGTGCATGGAAGGTGGTTTATATGCCTTGTTATCTATATATAAGTTTCGAACTTGATAGATACTTTGGATTATCTTGGGACATGGTTACTAGTAACATGGCTAGAGTTTGGCTCTAGTGCGGGAGGTATGAGTTCTCTCCAATCGAGATAGTGCACACTTAGGGTGGTCTTCCCTGCCGGTTAATGCCCGGAATAACCGTTGAGGTCTCGGCAGAATTCCGAGCTTAGGTGTCCAAGGATTTTACTTTTTTTTTAATTTCGCATTCATTTCCAAGTTGACAATCAATGCTATTTGTAACTTGTAAATTTTGTTATATGCGGTTTAATGTTGCTAAGTACATCCATTTTGATATTGTGTTGCTAAGAAACATTTAACTTAGCTTAAGATGATCCCTTAGAACACCTTGAACATAGACGTTAAGTGGAATGCTCCCTTGTATTCGTCTATATTAATCTTGCAATGATATTGAAACTTTGGGGTATACGCATATGCTTCTCCTACGAGTAACTTGATTACTCACCCTAGTGGTTTGGGTTATTTTTCAGGTAAAGAGACCATGTTCTTGGATGCTCATCATCCTTAGAAGATTTTGAGTTATTTGAAGCATTTTTGTATATTGACATGCACTTGTTTAGCATGCCTTCCTTTTTGGATGTTAATTTTGTATACCATGGATGTATGGTATTGTAGAAGCTAAGATGGCTTCCTTGATGTGTAATGTATATCTAAGAACACTTGAAGATGTCTATTTTGTAAGCATAACATGAGGTCAAGTGCCATGTACATTTATATCACATGTATGCTAGTTTAATCCCATAGTTGTCTTATGAAATGAGGAGAATTCGAGGTTTGAAGGGTTGTATTTTGCATATGACATGTTATGTGACCATGAGCTATTGGAACATGTGTATTTACTCATTTTACATATGTGTGCATGTTTACTTTGGCACACAACACCATTCTTGAAGAAATGAACACTTAGAGTAGCATTCATTTACATATTTTTGCTAAATGAGACCTCAAGGGCATTTTTGGTATTTCACTTGAAAAATAAATGTTGGTCTTGACATGGTTGACCAGAAAACATGGTTTTAATGGGGGTTACTTCACAACTTTTTTCCAAAAAAGTCCTAGAAAGTCCTCCAAATGGCATTTCAAGGTCGCATTTCAGGTGCAGCTATAGGAGTTCGAGCGCTCTAAATGGGAGTTCGAGCGCTCGATGCTCGGGCAGAAAGTTTTGGCCTTGGGCAGGTACTGTTTGAGCACTCAAAGTCCTAAGTTCGAGCGCTCAAAGTACTATTCACAGAGTGTTTTTGTGTCTTGGTTCAGCACTGCACCTCCAACTTCAAATTGTCATATCTTCCTCGTTTTAACTCCAAATTGGTCTGTTCTTGAGTCTAAATTTACCACATCGAAATAAGCTTTCCAATGGTACCAATTAGAGTTTCAGATTCATTTGGTAGCTCAAGTTATTCCAGTTTTATTGGAGGGGTGTCAGTTTTTGGCTCGAACCGGGATAGGGCTTTTCTTCCTTCGACTTCAAGATTTGATATCTTTGCCGTCCGAACTCCGAATCAAGTGATTCTTGAGTCTAAATTCATTAATTTTTCATTGTATTTCCAACAGTGTGCTTGGTAGTACTCACTTTTAGGATGTAAATGACCATTTTACCCTTGGGTTCCTTTTATCCATTTTTGAAGTCTTGTTTCCACATTTGTTTTCTTTGGGTTCTATGATCTCATTGAGGGTCTCTTTGGTGTCCTAGAGACATGTTGTGTCCCTAGGGATGTCGTTTATCCTTTGCTTACGCAATTCGGACCTGTTATCGGGTCATCTTTCTATTCATCACTGATGCACCGGGTTGAAAAACCTTGGGCCGTCACAAGAAATCCTCCACTCACTATGTGCTCTTACACTACCTCTCACACACAGACAATGCAAGACTAAATGGTGAACCTACACTTGTCATGAATCTATGGTTCATTCCTAGGCTTAATCTCAAGCCTACACTCATCTCCATCCTATGTAAACTTCTAAGACTTAATATTGAACCTACACTTGCCAACCATCCATGCCAACAAGTGTACCAATCCTAGGCCAACAAGTGGGTGAATCTCCACCCTCCATATGTCATCATCCAAGGCATCGAAGTATTTCCACACAAATGTAAACAAGTGGACCAATAACACTTTCCGAAAATTGCGAACAAGTCCTTTTTCAAAATATCTTCCAAATTAAATTTCAAAATAGTCCCTAAGACGAAAAATAATTACTTTGCATAATTACACTAAAACCCCTCAAGTTTAAGTTAATTACCAAAAAGTCATGCTTTCATGCACTTTACAAGAAAAGTAAACATCCAATATGTTTTTCTACAAAAGTAAAAATGAAGATATCATAGAAATGAAATATCATGGATGTATGCCAAGCTGGAATCAAATTCGAGCACAAAAAGTGAGGTTAAGCAAGGAAAAATGAAAAACGACTAAAGGACGAAAAAGGGAAAAGACGAAAAAATGAATAGTGTCAAAAAATAAAAAATGTGGAAATGACTCGGTCCTCAAAGGAAGTTGTCAATCCAAAGGAAAGAGTCTCAGAAATCATTTTCGAGCACTCGAGATGACACTGAGAGGCGTCTTATCGAACCCGAAAAGGAAAAGACAATGGAAAAAATTTATCCGCAAAATTTGAAGAATGGGAACAAAATGAAAATGACCGGGTCATTACAAGCGAGCGTCCTATAGTGTGTACTATATATACATATATGGACTACTCTAGATATTGTTGAGTCTTTCTAGGATGTATCTGCGTATCGGATTACTGCTTGGATCGTAGTATAATAGGACTTGCATGTGGGCCTGACCCACTGCTTTATTTTTCAGGTGTTCGTCAGTTATAGGGTTAGAGCTTGGACATGCAGAGTAGATACAGATATTCATTCCTCCGACTATGTAGGAATCTTCTCTACAATAGCTTTAGATTTTATTTCAGTCATTTCAGTTTCGGTTTGAGAATTTTAATAAGGGGTCCACTGAATGGGTTCCTGAGTTGTAAACTTATGGAGTTTTGGATTATTAGATATGATTTTAAGAATTATATATTGAGGATTTAATATTTTAGTTTCCATTCAGCTTTATACTTTTTATTTCTTAAATCAATTTTGTATTCCGTGTTCAATTTAAAATACTTTAATTATTTGATATCCCTAGGGTTTGGGCCTGGGCCTGATCAACCCGTGTCTCGGATCTGAGGGGTGTCATAGTTGGTATCAGAGCACTCCAGGTTCAAGTGTCTCTAGGATGTTTTGTATTAAGACTTCCGCGTAGCGTTTTCTCTTGATTAGAGCTTAAGTTTAGGATTCATTGAATTCCTCTACGGTTTGTTTAGAATATACTGTTGTCAAGTTTATTCTATAATTGCAGAATGTTTGGCACTAGGAAGGAAACGAAGGCCGCGATGAAAGCAAAGAAGGGCCCAAGGCCGAGGAAGGTTACTCTGGTAATTCCCCTACGAAGGCCGATCAAGAAGGCGAAATTGGAGACCAGGGAATTGATTCCAATAGGCGTTGCTTCAGAGTACAAGGCAAGGGAAGTTTCTTATGTGCAGGATTGGACACTATACTGTGGACCTAACACAACTTCGGTGGTGGTCGAAGCTGAGCCAAGTGGAGAGGAAGACTCTGCAGAAGATCAGGATGGAGGAGTTACCGGAGCGTCCAAGATGGAGGTTACCGGAGTTTAGGAATGAATGCTCCTCTAGGAGTGATATGATTTTCATTTCTAGTAGGAGTGGAAGTGTTGTTTAAAGAATATTATTGTTTAACTGTCATACACTATTATATTAAAGAATATATTACGATTATTCGTTTGACAGTTTATGGTTTGGACAAGTTCTTAATAAAATAAACTAGTGGTTTTGGCTATCTTGATTGTGTTTTATGATATTATTGTTATGTTGTATACATGAATGGTTTTATTAAACTATATTGGATTGTATATGATGCAATGATAAAGGAATATCACAGTGAAGTGATTTAGTTTTGGATAGGCAAACAGATATTTGCTTATAGGTACGTTGGATCGAGACAAGATGATTACTAACGAGTTATAGAGGAACTTGTGTAAATCAATATGATAAATTGGATATTAAAGGAAGAATTCTCAAAATAGAGTGCCGTTCTAACTATGAGTTGATTTTGGAGTATTTTGTATATTTTCCATGTTATGCTCTATGGGTATTTAACATTTTGGTTTGGATAGTTTAGTTGATGACACTAGATATTGGCAGACTCAGATATCTAGCCAGTCTTTTAGTTCTGGACATGCACACTTATGATGTGATGCATGGGATGTATTGGTTATTACATTACCATGCCCAAATTAATTCTTATGATAGGTCTAGGGTTTTCACCATACCTGGTCAGGACATGTACATCGTTGCTATACCACGTTTTAACAGGGTCACTAGCACTTACTTGCACCTTACGGAGGAGGAAATTGAGGAAGGGATTACTGTATCTTGGATAACATACCAAATGTACAAGACTTTCCGGATGTATTTCAGGAGATTCTAGGGTTCTTACCTAGTCGCGGATCGACTTTGTGACTGACTTAGCTCCAGGCACTATGCCTATTGCTAGGGCACCGTACAGGATGGCACCAATGGAGATGAGAGAGTTGAGGGATCAGATTCTGCAATTACTCAGCCAGGGTTTCATTTGTAGGAGTACTTCACCTTGGGGAGCATCAGACCTCTTTGTGAAGAAGAAGGATGGTTCATTTCACCTGTGTATAGATTACAAGGAGTTGAACAAGGTTACTATTCATAACAAGTATCCTTTACCCAGGATTAATGATCTTTTAGATCAGTTAAGGGGAGCCACGTACTTCTCCAAGATTAATCTGCGTTCTGGGTATCATCAGCTGAGGGTTAGAGAGCAGGATGTTCCTAAGACCACGTTTCGCACGAGACATGGTTCTTATGAGTTTCGTGTTATGCTGTTTGGGACGACTAATGCACCAACTGTTTTCATGGACCTAATGAACAGAATCTTCCGGGCTTATTAGGATCAGTTTGTTATTGTTTCTAGTAATGATATTTTTATCTATTCTCGGTCGGAGGACGATTATGCGTGACATCTTCACATATTCTTATAGATGCTTCGTGAACACCAGTTATATACCAAGTTTGAGAAATGTGAATTTTGGCAGTGGGAGGTGAAAATTCTAGGTCGCGTGGTGTCTAAAAGGGGAATAGCAGTAGATTTAGCTAAGGTTTCAGCTGTGGTTGAGTGGGGACAGCCTACTTCACCTACGGAGAGTCAGAGTTTTCTCAATTTGACAGGATATTATTGTAGGTTCATCTAGGGGTCTTTCAAGATTGCAGGACCTCTCCCTCATCTGACCAAGAAGGGTGTATAATTCGTGTGGGATGAGCACTATCAGCAAGCTTTGGATAAGCTCAAAAGGAAGTTGATTTTGGCACCGGTTCTGTCTACCCCACAGAATGGGATCGAGTATTTTGTTTACACGGATGCTTCGTTGCAGGGCATTGGGTGTGTTTTCATGCAGGAGGAGCGACCGATTTCTTATGGATCTCAGAAGTTTAAGCCTCATGAGCTTAACTATCCAACGCATGATTTGGAGTTGGTAGCTGTGGTCTTTGCCTTATGCATTTGGAGGCATTCTATGTTGGGGAAGTCCTTCAGATTGTTTAGTGATCACAAGAGTCTGCAGTATTTATTCACTCAATGGGAGTTGAATATTGGACAGCGCAAATGGTTGGAGTTTGTAAAGGACTATCATTTTTCTATACAGTATCATCCAGGGAAAGCGAATGTGGTGGCGGATGCACTTAGTCGCCGACCTATTGGTAGTCTTTTTGCCTTATTCACTACTGAGTGGAATGCTTTGAAGAACGTGGATGAGATGTCGGATGCTTTCATGGCTTGCATGGTGGTTACACCTTCCATCATTCACAAGGTTCTGCAAACACAACTCACAGATCAGCAGTGCATTGACAAAGTTGCCGAGATAGCTTATGGGAAATTCCATTTTACTATATTAAGACTGACGAAAACTTGAGGTACAAGGGACACTTAGTAGTACCTTCTGCGGACGATTTGAGGAAAGATGTGATGACTGAGACTCATCATTCTGAGTTTTCTGTTCATCTAGGAGGAGACAAGATGTACCAAGATATGAAGTGGCAGTTTTGGTGGGTAGGTATGAAGAGGGACATTGCTCTTTTTGTGTCTCAGTATAATACTGGTCAGATGGTTAAGATTGATCATCAAAGGCCGCCAGGAGCTCTACAACCACTACATATACCGGAGTGGAAATGAGAGAGCATTTCTATGGATTTTGTGGAGGGATTGCCCACTTCTTTTAAGGGTCATAATTCCATTTGGGTCATCGTGGATAGGTTGTCTAAGTCAGCTCATTTCTTGCCTATTTGCACTGACTACACTTTGGAGCAGTTGACGAGGCTTTACATTTCAGAGATTGTGAAGCTATATGGCATTCCGTTGTCTATTATATCGGACAGGGATTCGAGCTTTGTATCAGGATTTTGGAAGAGTTTTCAGCAGGCTTTGGGTACCGAGTTACTTCTTAGTATTGCTTATCATCCTCAGACTAATGGACAGACTGAGAGGGTGAATCAGATCATGGAAGATATGCTTCGGTGCTGTGTTCTTGACTTCAAGGGCCATTGGGAAGATTACTTGCCACTTGTGGAATTTGCATGTAACAATACTTTCCAAAAGAGTATTGGTATGGCACCATTTGAGGCATTATACGGTTGACCGTGTCGATTGCCTGTTTGTTGGATGGAGGTTGGAGAGAGCAGATTCTTGGGTTCTGAGTTTGTTAAGGATACTTCTGAGAAGATTGCTCTTATTCAGGATCGTATGCGCACCGCTCAGAGTAGGTAAAAGAGTTATGCCGATCGGCGTACTCATGCTTTGGAGTTTAGGGTTAGAGATCATATTCTACTTAAAGTGTCACCTATGAAAGGTGTTATGCGATTTGGGAAGAAAGGGAAGTTGGCACCACCGTTTGTTGGTCCATTCATGATCACAGATCGCATTGGAGCTATTGCTTATAGGTTGGCACTTCCGGATAACCTGGATCGCGTACAAAGTGTGTTTTATGTTTCCATATTGCGGAAATTTCTGCACAATGAGGATCAGTATCAGCATATCATTATTTGAGAGATTAAGTTGCAGCCGGATGCAACCTATTTGGAGTCATCGTGTTGTATTGTTGACCGTAGGGATCAAATCCTTCGTAACAAGGTTATCCCTTGAGTTCGTGTGCAGTGGAGTCATCGCAATGAGGCTGAGTCCACTTGGGAACGGGAGGATGTCATTTGCTCGCAGTTTCCTGAATTATGGGAAGAAGGTAAGAGCGAATTCTGAGGACGAAATTCCTTTTGTTAGGGGGGAAGAATGTAATACCCCTAATTTTACAAAGACAATTCTGGAATTTAATTAGTGTATTTAATTGCATTTTATTTGATTATGTGTAATTTTATTGAATTATTTTAATTAGTTTAATTATTTAAGTGTTTTTATTTGAATTACTTGTTCTATTGTTGTTATTTACTTGTGTTTTATTTTCTTTTTAATTAAATGGTTTATTTTTATGTTATGTGGTTAATTATTTTTAATCTTGTGTGTATTTATTTAGATTTGATTTTAAAATGGATTAAATTAATTAAGTAAATTGACTTAGGGTTTTGCTTAAATTAAATCGTATCTTGGGTTTGAGCCGACTTGTAGTTGGTTTAGGATTTGAGTTTTGGGTTTCAAATAAAACCTATAAGTATATAGGTATACGTTTGCCGAGGGTTTTTGTAAACCCTATTCACCATATCCACGTACCTAAGATACAGAGAGTTACAAAGAGCAACTGAGTGTGTTTTGTGAGACAAAATACAGAGAGAACCTTAAGAGATTAAGGTAGGGATTCAAGGAGGAGTTCTGGATTTAACTAGGAGCGGCAGAGGTTGATAACAACAATTGAAGTTGTCAGAGTTACTAGTGATGACAGTTTTAGATTTTCAACCGGAAATCGGAGGCAAGTCTTAATTCTTACTCTTTCTCTTTAATTCGTGTTCTGTGCATGCCTAGTTAGACCCCAGCGACTTAATAAAGGCTAAAACAGTTGTAAACAAACATAATAACATGTTTTATGTATATACGAATCTGGTCTAATACTCGTGAATTAACTATTTTGCTTAATTGTGATACTCTGTTCTTTCTGTAGTTTGTGGTTAAGTTTGTTTTTAAACTGAGGTTTGTAAATTTTATATTGGATGCCTTGTAACTAATCTAGGAGTGAGTTTAAACCCTAGAACAATATCTTAAAACAGCTTAGATTTTTACTAAATAAATCTATTATAAGTTGCTTAAAGTTGCTGTCGGAAACTCTGTAATCGTTGCTTCAAAACTTGTATCTAATTCAGATCGTGGTTGCATATCAGTGGGTTAGGATTAATCTAGGACAAATATTGAACCCTAGGATAACTATTAAAAACATTACAGAGCTCTGGGAAAACACCGGAGTCGAAGAAGATGAAGCAGAAACGGTCGACGACATCTATGGGATTGAGAGCAGGCTCCAAAAAGGGGACAGAGCCAGCTCTGTAACCCTTAGAGCTAGCTCCCAAAGGTTGGAGCCGGCTCTTGGAAGCCTTAGAGTCAGCTCTTAGAGCCATAGAGCTGGCTCAATCAAATAAAAGAGCAGGCTCAATTTTTTTAAAGCCTGCTTTTGCCCAGAAAGCTCATACAGTATGGTTTTTGTGCATGTTTGGGCTGTACAGTGTTTTCAAAAGCTGTTTAAAGGCTATTGTAAGGTGTAATTAAATGTTAGGGACTTATATTAAAATTGAAAATGCTTAGTACAATAATGTATTAAGGAAAGGAGTAATGAACAGCTCAAAGAAACGTCTATACGTTGCACTATTTTTGCTAAGAAATTTAATTACCGGAACTTAGCAAATTGTTGGTATATGAATTAATTATATTCAATCATATTTTCCACCATGTTATGAACATAGTGAATTGTTTGAAAATTAAACTATGATTGGTTTGGATTAAATTGGTTCTTAATGGCTGTTAGATGGTATCAATTTATGGGCTATATGTAGAATTTAAATACTAAGACTTATTTTAGTTATTTAATTTGTTGGAGTATGATATTTGGGTTCCGTAGTGAATACCTAATATTGTTAAATATGTATAAATTTATATTAATACATATTTTATTGGAGGATGTAAATGGTTGCATATGTTATTGCAATTTACAACATCGGATATGATTTTAGGCCCTGTATTGAATGCCTAATATTTATGTATATGCAGTAAATTTATTTTGTGCATATTCTGGAGTATGGTTGATGATTATTTAATACTGTATTGTCAACTATATTTACTGGAGGATTGTATGTACCGGTATGGGACGGTGACATACTAGGTGTGGACTAGTTAAAAAACGAAGTTCGACCTAATTTGGATTAAGTTATGGATTAATCATAAAGGTTAAGTCCATCACCTACATGTGTCATATCAATTGTGAATTAAGTGACCTACTTTTGGTTTTAGGATGGATTCGTTACATGTATCAATTATAATATATCTGATTTATATTTTGTACTAGGAGGACGGACTTTATATAATTTATTATATGTGCCATGGTATGAGCCTGAGTCTCAGGACCATCGTTAGGGTGCGTATATCGCCTAGGATGGATAACTGGACATAGGTGTTGTTCCCTGGTAGGTCTAGGTATTTCATGCCCACCCTTGTGTGCGATTTGCATGGTACCTCTACTCTGGCTGAGACAGACCTACTTGAATAGCGAGCATCCTATAGTGTGTACTATATATACATATATGGACTACTCTAGATATTGTTGAGTCTTTCTAGGAGTATCTGAGTATCGGATTACTGCTTGGATTGTAGTAGAATAGGACTTGCATGTGGGCTTGAGCCACTGCTTTATTTTTCAGGTGTTCATCAGTTCCAAGGTTAGAGCTTGGACATGCAGAGCAGATGCAGATATTCATTCCTCCGACTATGTAAGAATCTTCTCTATAATAGCTTTAGATTTTATTTCTGTCATTTCAGTTTCGGTTTGAGAATTTTAATAAGGGGTCCAATGGATGGATTCCCGAGTTGTAAACTTATGGAGTTTTGGATTATCAAATGTGATTTTAAAAATTATATATTGAGGATTTAATATTTTAGTTTTCATTCAGCTTTATACTTTTTATTTCTTAAATCAATTTTGTGTTTCGTATTCGATTTAAAATACTTTAATTGTTCGATATCCCTCGGGTTTGGGCCTGGGCCTGATCAACCCGTGTCTCGGATCTGAGGGGTGTCACAAAAAGTTCGATCGATCCAACTTTCATTGATCTCAGCACTACAAGATGGATCTGAGCCATGTTTGTCCCTGTTCAAAGATCCCAAAAGTTTGATCAATCTAACTTCTTTCACCGATCGATCGAACATTCTTCTCCTTCTCCAAATGATTGATCTTATCCAGTTGTACCACCCTACCAACCACTTTTGTCCTAATCCCAAAAATATCTTCAAAATATCTCAAATTTGTTTTTATCTAAAAAGGTGCCGCCATCGTGGATCGATCCATCCTAAGTTCGATAGATCTCAGCCATATTCGATTGATCCAAGTCCAATGTTTGATTGATCGAACGTCCTCCAATGCGAAAAGTTAAATTTCCAGCTCACAAAAAGTTATCCTTTATCCAATCATTGGGGAATATTTGTTATACGACCCCAGCTCATTTTGGGTGTCATTTGACCTACCTATACAAGGATAAGGATTACTTTTTACAATATATCATATCATACCTTAGAGAACTCTTAGGGGGGAAGCAAAGAAGATGAGGAGGCTAGAGACACCATTGGAGACTCTTCATCAACCAAGGAGCAGATTTCTTCCATGGAGTTTGCCCTTGAGGGTTGGAGGACATCATCCATGAGTGGCTAGACATCCTTTTGGGGCTAGAGTTAGCCATAAGCATGCTTTTGACTTCTTGATTTATGTATTTTTGAGGGGAATTGTATTTTGATTTATGTCTTGACACTTTTATATATATAGATCTTGTTTATTCAATGATTTATGTGGTTTAATACTTGTAATTGATCATTTCATTCTATCCATATGTCTATGTATGCTAGAATAGATGTTCATGTGTTTGTCTTTATTTCTTGTGTTATTGATGCATGTCTATGTGTATTGATGCTATAGATCTAGAGATTGTTAATACATAGTGCTTAATGTCATGTTCTTGTAGTTTATTTGATGGTTCATACTCATTTCTTGATGGATTGTGCCTCTCCCTTAGTTTAATTAGCTTAATTTCATGCCATTAGTTTAGTTGTAGTGTAGTTGTTAAATGGGAGGATAATCCATGCTTGTTGTTGATGTTCCATACTTATGAAAAGCAAGTAACATGTATCTCTAACCTTATGATGTGTTGGGATTGTGAGCTTAAAGAAAGGATTAATGGCTTAATTTGATATATTGTGCTATCCACCATGTTGTTTAGACAATATATGCTTAATTTGTCATCCATGCTTGTTGAAACAACCACACACACACACTTTATTGCAATATATAATTTTCCCCTCACTAATCATTCATTAAAGGTGTAGAAAAGCTATGCTTAGTGGTGATCTCTAAACCCCAAGATCTCTCTTTCTTTTATTCTCTCTATTGCATTATTGTTTACTTTAATTTAATTTACATCTAGTTTAATTCAACCAACCAACCAACCACTATTTTGATCACTCGACCTACTAACCCTAATTTTGATTCCTCAACCTAGTACGACAACTCAATCCCTTAGGACGATCCCTTCTCACTCATATAACATAGTATATGTGTTAAGCGGTTTATAAATTTAAATTATGGTGCGCACTTGACACTAATTTTCAAACTCAAAGTTTTGTGCATAGTTTTGTGCACCGCCTAAGAAGACACCATCGAGCCTTGACCCTAAAGCTCGAGCATAAGGTGTCAAAAATTAATGAGTTGATTTTGAATTGAAGGCTATGCTTCCAGGTCTTGTGCATCACTTCCATGATCGAGCATTATCAACAGAGGATCGAGCATCATCTCTTGATGCTCGAGCATTAAGCCCCAGATGCTCGAGCATGGTACCTAGTGATCGAGCCCAAGAAGCTTGGATTAAGCAATGTTAAAAGAAAAAGACGCTTCGAAAAATAGTTGAAGGAAATTGGCTAAGTGTCAATGTGATGATCGAGCACCATTCACTGAAGCTTGAGCATCCATCCAGTATTACTCAAGCATTGGTTCCTGAAGCTCGAGCATGATTCCTAAAGCTCGAGCATCCATTCTTGAAGCTCGAGCATGAGTCCTGAAGCTCGAGCATCCGTTCCTGAAGCTCGAGCAATGTATAACATATCAAACTAAAAGCTGCGGGATTCCTCTTTTTATTACCGTATCTCATTCTAGTTAGGCTAGAAGACCTAAAGGCCTACCAAATACATATTTTCTTCTATAAAAAAAGGCATAAGCCTTGATAGAAGAGGTCCAAAATTCCAAACTCTTTTACTTATTATTCAGAAGGCTGAAGGTGTGGTGGCTTTTAGGGTTTCTACAACCTTGAAAGTGCAGATCCTGAGAAGAGAGGTGCCGTCCATGACGATGGAGATGAACTCAACACTAATGCTATCCAACCTTGTCATTAGTAGCTAATCCCTTTCTTAGGGCACTGAAGTAACCCAACGTTATATTATGGTTTGATTGTTTTGATTATTTCAATATATTATATTTTCTTAATTATATGACTATGAGCACTTGAGACAACTCAAGTGGTTTTTCGTGCTTTAGTAGAATATAAATTGTTATTACCTTATCTTAGATATAATAATTTATGTTCTATTCTCAACCTACCTCCTTGTACGGTATCTGGCGGAGCCCTGCCGAACACAAGGATAGTGGTCATATAATGGTGTGCCAATGAATTTCACAAACGAACGTTTTCATAATCTATGCTTAGGAAAGGTGGTTCATTCATGCAGTAGTTAAAGTAGGTAGGGTAGGTAGGTGAATAGTCCACACTAACCGCAGATAGGTTATAGTCAGCTAAATTTGTAAAACATCTTTCTTTAAACTCCAAACTAAATGAATGTTATTAAGTTTAGTTCATTTGAAAACAGAATTGGTTAAAATCCCAGAGTTGATTCAATTAACCATAGTATAACGATTGTGGTGAAGTCAAAGCCCTAAGATCTTCCCTCTCTGATCATTCAATTTAGTTTAATTTGCTTTAATTTAATATTTTGTTTAATTTAAGTTTGTTGCATCATGACAACCAACAAACTCTATAACCAAGTTTCTGTAAACTGTAAACCATAAACTAAGTTTCTATAACCAAGTTTTTGTAAACCATATCCTCTTTGCATAGAGCTATATCGTATATGATATCGTACGATTGTGAGAGACATATCAATACCCACAAACATTAAATTCATTTTCATAAAAGAAGCACCAATATTGCAAACAAGCATTGGGAGGAAACTACCGCAAGTATACAATTTTTCAACCATTTCCAAGTAATCGCCAAAAAATTCAACACCAACCAAGTAAGTATGGTCCTCCACACATCAAGAAAATGATCATGCAAATCAAAACAACTCTAGAATCCTTTTTAAGTGGACCGGTAGCATATATTTTGCTATCTAAGCTAACTAAAGAAATGATCACATCCTTACCCTCAAACTAGTACACAAATCTAGTACCGATCATCAAGAAAAAGAGTGGACCTTTTATTCATCTAGGTACACTTATTCTTTTCACTCATTTTCAATTTTTTTTAATCCTAAGGATCAAAGATGGAAGCATGGTACAATGTGTTGATCTATGAAGCTTTCTAGCGATCTATGAGGTCGAGCATTAGGTCAATGACTCCCCAACCAGACAGTTTTAGGGCATTAGGTGTTTAAACACCCCTAAGGACTTACAAGCCCAAATCGACTAGGCTATCAATCAAAACAACCTCCATCTAGTCATTTCCTACTCTCACCTTTTGGGAGAAGTCCTTACTTTTTTATTTGCTTCTGCAAACTTTTTTTTTTTTTTTTTTTATAAGTTTAATTATTAACTTAGAGTTTGGGCCCTCCACCTTTCGGCATAAGAAATTCAGTGCTTGATGAGGCTACTCAATGAAAAAGGTTTGTTATCCACCTTTATCAAGAATGGAAGCTTTCATTGTACTACTAGCCCAATTGGGATATAACCAATCCAATAATCAACAAAAGCATGTACCCCACAAATGAATGCTAGTGTGCACCTTTGCTAGCGTAGAATCCTAGAGTGAATCTCAAAATAATCACAAAATCAGGATGATGTGGACCACAAGTGCAAGTAAGATATCAATCTTTCAAAAAATTTACTCCTAAATGGCATCCACAAGGCATACAAGGAGTATTGAACTCTCAAGTCAAGCAATTTTTAAATTTTAAGCAATATAGTCCTCAAAAGATCAAAATCATAGCTAGCCATAGACCAATCATAGAAAATCCCTCAAATACACAAGTCATGCTCAAAATTTTGAATTGAAAAAACACATTGCAAAGAACACCCATTACCCCTAAAATTAAACGGCACGGTGTCCTCAATGTGCAAAGAGAACAAAAGGAAAGAGTTTACCAGTGCAGCTATGGCAAAGAATGGCCGGGACACAAGTATCTAAAGTGGGTGGTACAACCCCCCCTCCAAACTTAGGATTGACTGTGGTCCCGAAAAGATGGCACTGGGATAAAAGTCAATCAGATAACATAGGGATAATAATAGTGCATAGTGAGCATACAAGTGTAAATGGGATAATAAATGAAGTAAGGAAAGAGGATTAAGGATGGGCCTGAAAAATTTGGGCAGCACTCTGTCACTGAAGTTACTGGAATGTGCCTGATAATAGAGTCAATCATAGATAAATATATCAGTATAATAACTTGACATCCAAAAATATCATGCATAAAAATAGAGAGAATAAAAACAGTGTAAGGTACAACACAGTATCTGGGCCAATAGACTAGCCGCAAAAATATAATTATAGTATCAAAATAATAGTCAAGTATCACAGATATATAAAATGAGGGGAGAGATATAGAGATCAAGCAGAGGAAATCGGTCTAGCGGGGCGTAATCCCTAGATGTCTCTGGAAATGCCCTGCAGTTTAGTCAAGACGTCCGCACTGAGAGTTGTCATGTCGGTGCTAAGGGAGGTCACATTTGCCCGAAGAGAGATAACCGCATCCTCCAAGGTTTGGATACGCTCTCCTAGGCTTGGTGTCTGAACTGAAGCGTCAGGAATGACTGGATCATGAAATTGAGGTATATCCTGACTCTACTCCTGAGCATGTAATGGTGACCCTGCCAGAGAGTATGTGGTGACTCCTCTGGAGGCTGCTACTACAAGTCAATCTCCATATGTGCGTCCGCAGCCACCGGGGGGTCTGCTGGATCATCTGCTGCTGTTGCTGCCTCCTCCATCTCTGCTAACTCTGCCTCTTCAGTCTCCTCAGCTGCCAAGGAGGCCTCATCCTTTAGACTCCTAATAAGAGCATCGTAGCTCTTATTTCAATCCTTCTTGCCACAGCGGCAAGCCCCTGGCTCAAGATGCTCCGCCGGGTGAAAAGAATAATACTAGTCTCGGAGGATCTGGGTAATCAGATGTGCGAAGGGAAGGAAAGTGGCATGCCCAGGCTTGGCCTTGCTGATGTAGCTGGAGTAAAGTCTCATTATAACACTCGAGTAGGGTGCAAGAACAAAAAACCAATGGCCTATATAAAAGGCATAAAGGGCTGCTAGAAAATCTGAACGCCGCTGGATCTTATGGCATGCCATAAATACATTTCGATACAAGACCGAGTTGAAGAACCATAAATCATCGGGCAAATAAGTTCAGGTGGCGAATGTCTCGCCATCACTGTAAGGGTTAGTTAAGGCAATGGTCATGTCTGCGTCAGATGGCCGCCGAAGAATAGGATACTCAAGGTCGGAATGACAGACGTGTGGGAACCGAGAAGATATGGCAAATGTCTTGACTATAATGCGGATGAGATGGCCATAAATAGTAGTTCGCAACTCAGATAGATTACTCGGGGTCGACCGCAGGTTCTGGTAGAAGAACCGGACGAGCCGCGGGTAAACCGGGTAGGCCACCGATGCCAGAATAGCTGAAATGTCGCGCCGATCAATCTCATCATAGGCCACCTTGGTCAGGACTGACCGGGAGAAGAAAGCAGTGTCAAATACAGACTTATGTGCCACCGAAAGGCGTGAATATCTCCTGATAGGTCTATCTCAGACCTAGCCGGGCTATGCCGATGGTGGTGAAGGAGATGGTATATGCTCAGCCTCATCTGCTGATGAAGAAGATGAGGATGCGGATACAATAGAGGTGGAACGCTCGGACTGAGCTGGAGCTGGCTCCTCAGTCTCTTCTACACGCGGTCTCACTCAACGCTGATATTGCCGGCGGGCAACAGTCTTGACTCTAGCCATGGCTTGTAAAAATAAAAGAAGCACTAGCAACTGTAGTGAGTAACAGGTATAGCATATGAAATATAGAATTTAAGCACAACAAATAGAAACATGTTTGTCATGTTAAGATAGATAACGCAGAATAAATTACATGAATCTATGCAAGTGATAATATAGCCAGGTATAGACAGTGACTAAGTGAAACATGCTAGATATGATAGAACGGAATGCAACCAATGTGGAAAACATAGGCATTATGTACAAATTGGATAGCATGAAACATAAAAGATGGTATGGAAGATAGTAAAGTTTGATCGATTATGAAAAAGATGAGATTGATCTAGGTCGGATTGATCATGAAATGGTTGAGATTGATTTTTCTCTTATCAATCAGAGAGAGAGTGTGATCGATCGAACTCTGTACAAAAATTACGAACAGTCACAAATCTGTGACGTGGACAACACGGGGGCACCCGAATGTACTCAAGGGCCCCTTTACACCTCAACAAGTCAATATTGGTCACTTAAATAGTCACGTGACCCTCGAAATCAAAATCAGAACAAAATATATACATATATGTACATATATATATACACACATGCTTCAAAGTAAACATAAAAGTTGTAGATCTAAACATGGAAAACTCTAGATTGAAGCTAAAAATTGAAAACATAACCTAAAACTTACAAAAAATGAATGAGAGAAGTGGAGACTGAGAGGGAAAGTAGATCTAGATCACGAAATGGAGTTCTGAAGTCTTGGGATGTTGCTGGAGGTTCGCCGGAGGTAGGGGAAGAAGATGAAACAGCGGTGGGAGAGAAGGAGGGTCTGAGATCGATGTTGAAATCGATCCAAATGACCCTTGGGTCATATTTTTAAAAACTGTTTCCAACGAGTTCGATATATCACTTGGGAATCAGATCAATTGAACTCTCGATCATGAAGGAACTCAGATCGATCGAACCCATAAAACGACAAAGTATTTTTGAAAATTACTTTATTTTTATTTTATATGTAAATAAATATAAATATATATATATATATATATATTTATTTACATATAAAATAAAAATAAAGTAATTTTCAAAAATACTTTGTCGTTTCAAATATATATATATATATATATATATATATATATATATTTAAAATTAAAAGATAAATTAAAAATAATTTTGAATTTTTGGAAAATAAAACAAATTTAAAAAAATATTCTTACATTTTTGGAAAATAAAAGTAAAATAAAACAGAATTCTGTTTGATTTTTTCTTTTTTTTTTAAAAAAAAATTCAAAATTCAAAATTCAAAAAGAAGTCAGAGTCAACAGGAAGCACACAGATCGATCGAACATAGATCGATCGAGACTCGATCGATCCAACAGGTGAAAACCTGTAGACATGTTCGAACGATACACAAAGAGGTAATTTTTCGTGGTTTCAAAAATATTTTCTAAGTATGGGGCATAGATCGATCTGAGGAAAGTCTAGATCGATCTTGGAACACTCAGATCGATTAGAAATAAAGTTCGCACAATACATAGAGAGCTGAAATATGCAGGAAATTTACGTACAATGGGACAGAGAGATGATTGGATGCAGTAATGATTGTTCGATTGATCTGACTTCTTCTCAGATCGACCGAACTGACACTAAATGTCTAATTCAAAACGGAAAGTGCAAGCATTCTCAATCAAAGTCCTTAACAATGTGTATGAACTCAGAACATATCTAAACAACGCAAGAAATGAAAGGTAAAATAGAAACGAGGGAGGAATAGGGTTGTAAACCCTACGAAGCACTAGTGTTTAACGTCTCTAGTAAGATGTAATGACCCAGTCATTTTCTTTCTTTTCTTTTTTCAGTAAATTTCTTTTTCCATAATTTCCCTATTTCATCCTTTAGTCGTTTTTCATTTTTCTTTGCATAACCTCACTTTTTGCACTTGGATTTGATTCCGGCTCTGTATACATTCATGATATTTAAATTCTGTGATATCTACATTTTCACTTTTGTAGAAAAACATGTTAAATGTTCATTTTTCTTGTAAAGGGCATGGATGCATAACTTTTGGTAATTACTCTAACCTTGAGGGGTTTTGTGTAATTAAATAAAGTAATTATTTTTCATCTTAGGGACCATTTTGTAATTTAATTTGAAAAATATTTTCAAAAAGGACCTTTTTGTAATTTCTGAAAAATATGACAAGTGTCACATTCTTAAGGTGTCACTCGTTGATCTTGTGGTGAAACCACTTGGAAGCCATGTTTGATGACACATGGAGGGTAGAGATTCACCCATTTGTTGTCCTAGGATAGTAGCACTTGTTGGCATGGATGGTTGACAAGTGTAGGTTTGATATTTAATCTTGGAAGCTTACTTAGATTCATGACAAGTGTAGGCTTCACAATTGGTCTTGCATTAGTATGTGTGTGAAAGGTAGTGCAAGAGCACCTAGTGAGTGGCGAATCCCACCATTTTAACTTAGGGTGTTCACTTTTAGTTCATTTATCTCTTTCCTCTCAAGAACCCTAACTTAGCCACCATTGGAGCAAAGCTTGACTTAGAGCTTTGACTTCATTTTTGAAACCCTTCCACTCACCTTAGACCATTAAGCTTGGAATACAAAAGCTTTGCCTCATCTTCCTCTTCATAACCCTAGAAGGAAAACTTGAAATTCCTTTGTTTCTCTTGGATTCAAGAGGAACAATCCTTTTGTGAGGTAGGGGTGGTTGTATGTTTATCCTCTTTTTGTTTTATATATATTGGAGCTTGATATATATTGATTACATGCTTTTCAAATTCTTGTAATTACATATAAATAGAGATTTATTATGCTTGACTTAGGATTTGTGAATTAAAGGATGTATATGACTATTAAATGAAATAGGTAAATTATTGTTTAATGACTTGCCTAATACTTGTGATTTTATTGAGGGTTTATTATGGATTTCTTGGAATTGGTACTTATATTGTTAAGTAATAGAAATTTCAATGAAGATTTAGTGTAAAGACCTTGTATGTAGCACTTGTATTTACTTGTAGGTAAATTACTATATTGCATGATTAGTAATTATGGCCTACATTGATAGTAAACTACTTTAGTGTAATGTGTAGTATCATTAACTTGCCATTTTAGACATGTAACCTTGGGGCATGGTTTGTGTGGTTTCACCCTACTTGTGCTTGGTAGGTAGTGTCATGCATTGAGATTATATAAATGTCATGGACTTGTTGATTTTTAAAAGCTTGTAAGGATATGAAATGTTTGATGGCTAGGGTTTGGCTCTAGTACGGAGGGTAAGAATTCTCCTATGTCATAGTGCGCACTAAGTAGTACCTTGTGGGTCGTAATTACCCAAAATAACTTGTATGGTCTCGTGGCCATATATCCTAGTCTTTCCATTATTTGATTTCACATTAGTTTCCAAGTTGTAAATCATGGATTTCTTGTAGCTTGTGATTTTGTAATCTTAGTTTAAATGCGGTTAGTGTACTTGTTTACGTATACATGGATACTATGTGTTTATCATTTCAAACATTTGTATAGCTTGAGATGATCCCTTAGAGTACCTTAAAAACATAGACGTTAGGTGGAATGCACCCTTGTAATGATCTATGTTTGGTTTCATTATACTTAAAACTATAGGGTATGCGCATGCACCACATCCTACGAGTAACTTGATTACTCACCCAAGTTGTTTGGGTTATTTTGCAGGTAAATAAACTTTGTTTTTAGGATGCATCACATCCCTAAGTTGCCATGATACCTTGAAGTATTTTGTTGAATTTTTGAAAACATGCAACTGTTAGCATGTAGTATCATTTCGGTTTAAAATGCTATTTTTGCCTTGAAATATGTAATGTGTACCTAAGTACACTTTTTGTTACTTGTTTTGTATGTATAACATGGAGCTAAGTGCTATTAACTTGATGTTCACAAGCATGTTCTAAAATTTCAAGTATTGTAAATATAGCCTATTGTGAAAATTAGAGGTTTGACATGTCAAAAGTTGTAATTGAGTTATAATGAGGCCCTAGGCCATTATAGTGCGTCTACTACATCATTTTACGTTTGCATGCCTGCTCACATCTCACAAAACTCTTAAGTTTTGACTTTTAAACTAATTATGGACAAATCATGGATTTTTATAAAAGAGTTTATGTATTGAAGTAGGTTTTAAGTTCTCTTTTCTTTTAGCATGTTAGTGATGCTCCTTTGAGGCTAAGGAATGTTTTTAAGCATGTACGGATCATATAGGATGCATGCTTAACCTTAGAGCTAGACCAGGGACATTTTTCCTAGCATTGTAGCTACTTTTCAAGGTGTTTCGGTCGACCGAAACACCAATTCAGTCGACCGATGGCTTTTGGAGGCTTCAATGTATAGTAGATAATCAATTCCAGTAGCCAATTTTACTGTTTTGGGTCATTTCGGTCGACCGATGCCTCAATTTGGTCTACCGTACCAACCAACCCTCCAAAACATGATTTTAGAAATTTTTCTATGAGATTTGGTCGACTAAAACTCTATTTCGGTCGACCAAAATAGCCCTCATACCTCAGTCTTCCAGATTCAGTTTCAGCACTGAAGTTCCAACTTCAAACGATCTTAACTTCTTCATTTCTAATCTAAATGGTGATTCTTGAGCCTAAACTCAATGATTTTGAGTCAAGTTTCCAATGGTACCTATTCCATTCTCAGATTCAAATCATAGTGGGAGTTATTAATGTTTTAGTGGGACAGTGTCAGTTTTCGCTTAAACCGCGAAAGGGCATTTTGTGGGATTCTTGGCCAATGTTCTTGGAGCCTCTTGGAATGTTGTGAAATGATTAGATTAGGTTGTATTCACCTTGTTTGACTTGTTTAGAGTCAATTCTCCGCTTTTAAATTATGAATTGACTATTTTGCCCTTAATTAACAGATTTAGCTCGTTTTGACACTAGTTTCCTCATTCGCTTTTCTTCAATTCTGTGGCTTTATGGAATGTCACGTTGGTGTCTTAGAGATGATTTATATCTTAAAGGACTTTGTTTTCATCTTTTGCTTCTGCATTTTGAACCCGTTATCGGGTTAACTTTCAGGTCATCACTGACGCACCGGGTTAAAAAACCTGAGTCACGACAAGTGGTATCAGAGCTCCTAGGTTCGAAAACCTTAGAACAATGGGTTTTGGGTGCATATCATGTTTTTGTTGACTTGCTTTGATACATTTACATGTTTCTTGATAACATGTTTCTATTTAATAACATATTTACACACTTATGTTATAGTATGTTTTGGAGTGTACCTTAACTATTTTAGTATGCTGTATATGCTTGTATGCCTTAGCATTTTATATATTCTTATTAGGTGTTAGCATGTTGTATACACTTGTATATTTAACATGACTGTATGTTGCATACATTTCCTGCTTGTACTATATGCTACTTACTTCGTGCATTCATGGCGTGAGCTGCATTAGGTCTTAATGACTGGCATTGTTGTTGACCTTGTCCCTTATGTGTGTAGCACCATGGTCTTGACTCGTGGAGAGTCGTCTTGTCACGTTGGAGTGGATGAGCAAGTTGTGGAGAAGGTTGCAGACACCGGGCTCGCACGGGGTCCAAGGAGGCCTCGGGCTCGACCTCGTGGTGTGGAACCTAATCCAGCACGAGCACCGACTTATGAGGAGCAAATTGCCCAGGGAGTGGCTCTGGGGATGTCAGAGTTCATTTAGCAGATGTTTCGTCAACAAATGGCAGCAGGGATGCAGATTCCGGCAACAGCACTAGCACCGGTTGCTAATGAGGCATTAGACTACTTTATGAAGTTATAAAGAGTTAAGATCGATTAGTTTACAGGGAGTATACATCCGCTTGCCTCAGAGGCATGGCATGATCTCATGGTACGCAAGCTCGATAGCATGGTAGTACCTACAGACCGATTGAGTATCTCCTTGACTGCCTCTATGTTCATGGGGGTTACTGATATCTGGTGGAGGTCCTTAACTAATATCCATGATGTGGAGGTGATGACATAGGAGGAGTTCAGGACATTATTCTTCGACCGTTTCTTTCCGAGGGCTATGAGGTAAGACATGAGAGTGCAGTTCACAGGTCTCTATCAGGGCAGGATGAATGTCATTAAGTATGAGACACGCTTCACTTCTCTTTCCCGCTATGCACTGGAGATGGTAGCTACCAAGGAGCTCAGGGTGAGGGAGTTTCAGGATGGGTTACATCTTGATATTAGGCCACGGATTTCAGTATTGGAATTGAGGACCTATGGGGAGATAGTACAAAAAGTTATGTTGGTTGAGGTAGAGGACCAAGATCAGCTCAAGATCAAGGGTTCATACAAGCAGTCTCGTGGAGAGGCTTCATCAGTATCTATTGGGGGTTAGTGGAAGAAGGTTAAGGCCGAGGATAGTTCACATACTCAGGGATAGTCAGAGCAGGCTCGGTCTATACCTACAGCTCCAATATCTTCGGGGTTAGCCCGGGGAGTGATTTGTCACCATTGTCAGTAGCCAGGGCATATCAAGCCTAGCTTCCCATAGCTTCAGCCATAGGCCAGTCAGTCACAGGCTAGTAAGCCTACAGCTTTGACGAATGGGGTTCGCAGAGCTTGTCATTATTGCAAGCAACCAGGTCATTTCAGGAGAAAGTGTCCAAAATTACAAGGCGGGACACAGAGTGGCATAGGTTCACGGGTCGCACCAGCACAGTCAGTAGTTGTGTAGTCAGGTTTCAGGGTGCCTCAGGCACCGCAGTCAGTAGTGCCACTAGTTGGTTCTTATCTGGTCAAAGGCTCTACGCCTACTACTTCCGGACATCAGTCGGGCCACCAGGGCAGTTCATAGCAGTCTGGGGCTTAAGGACAAGCTTACGCACTGCCATAGGCCGATACCTCTACTGGGACTTCTACAGTTTGAGGTATCTTTCTAGTTTTTAGTTCTTGGGCTAGAGTTCAGTTGACACAGGTGCATCGCATTCATTCATATCTACTCATTTGCACATTAATTGGGTCTTGAGGTCACACAGCGGGATGGTTTCCTTTGTGTTGACACACCAGTTAGGGGTCCAGTGTTTTTAGACCGTGTTTGTCAGGGTTATGCTATCAAGATAGCAGGGTGGACTTTAGAGTTCGATTTTGTTGTTTTTGACATGACGGGCTTTGACGTCATTCTCGGGATAGATTGGTTATCCTTCTTTCATGCTACGATCGATTGCTTCCACGGGAGGGTGACTGTTTGCACTCCCAAAGGAGATTGTTTTCACTTCGTGGGAGATCACAGTGATTCCCACTCGACGATGATTTTCAGTATCGGTAACTGGAGTCACCACAGGTCTTACTTGGCTAGTCTGTTAGCTGATGAGGATAGTAGTTCATGCTGCATTTACCCAGCAGTTGTTGTGAAGTTCTTAGATTTTTTTTCAGAGGAGTTAACAGAGCTTCCTCCTATTCAGGAAGTTGTCTTTGCCATTGATGTCATTCCTGGTACTGCTCCTATCTCTATGGCACCATACGACATGGCACCGGCAAAGTTTAACGAGTTGAAAGCTCAATTAGATGATTTTAAAGCTAAAGGCTTTATTCATCCTAGTATATCACCCTGGGGAGCACCGGTTCTTTTTGCGAAGAAGAAGGATGGGTCTTTAAGACTTTGCATCGATTATCCCAAGTTGAACCACGTCACAATCAAGAACAGGTATCCTTTGCCTAGGATTGATGACTTGTTTGATCAGTTGAAGGGAGCCAATTATTTTTCAAAGATTAATTTAAGATCAAGTTACTATCAGTTGAGGGTTAAGGATGAGGATGTATCCAAGATAACTTTTCATATACAGTATGGCCATTATGAGTTTCTGGTGATGCCATTTGGTTTAACCAATGCTCCAGCAGCTTTCATGGATTTAATGAACCGTGTATTCAGTGACTATCTTGACAGATTTGTAGTGGTGTTTGTTGACGACATTCTTATATACTCAGCTTCAGTGGAGGAGCATGAGTATCATTTAAGGATGGTGTTGCAGATCCTTAGGGATAACTGGTTATATGCCAAGTTTGAGAAATGCAAATTTTGGCTACCAGAGGTAAAGTTCCTTGGACATGTTGTGTCAGGGGGTGGAGTTGCAGTGGATCCGTCAAAGATTGAATCTGTGATGGATTGGGAACGTCCGAAGACAGTGCTTGAGATTCAGAGTTTTCTTGGCCTAGCTGGCTAATACAGGAGATTTGTTCGGGACTTCTCTCATTTAGCTGCACCTATGACTCGACTTACCCCGTAAAGGGGTCAAGTTTGTATGGAACGAGGCCTGTGAGTTTGCTTTTCAAGAGTTGAAGATCAGGTTGACATCAACTCCAGTGTTGATCATTCCTGAACGTGGTTTAGGTTACATGATCTTTTGTGATGCTTCACGGGAAGGTTTGGGTTGTGTCTTGATGCAGACAGAATAGGTGGTTGCTTATAAGTTTCGACAGTTGAAGACTCATGAGTTAAACTATCCAACACATGATTTGGAGCTAGCAGCAGTTATCTTTGCCCTGAAGGGGTGGAGACACTATTTGTACGGAGAGAAGTTTGAGGTTTTCTCTGACCACAAGAGTCTCAAGTATCTCTTCTCACAGAAGGATTTGAACTTGAGACAGCGCAGATGGGTTGAGTTCATGGAAGACTATGACTTTGAGTTGCAATATCATCTGGGTAAGGCCAATGTGGTGGCCGACGCATTAAGTAGGAAATCACGGGGGACTCTTGCTAGCATTTCCATTCACAAATGGAAGATGCTAGAAGAACTTGCAGACCTTGGTTTATAGTGTTATGACGATGTTTCACAGGCTATTTTGTTTAGTCTTGTGGCTCAACCGGCTCTTATTAGCAGAGTTATTGAGGCACAGTTGGAGGATGGGGAGATGAAGGACATCCATGTTTGAATTTCAGGTGGTGAAAATGTAGAGGGTTCGACCTTACATTCAGACGGTGGTTTCAGGTACAAGGGGATGATGTTTGTTCCCTTATCTTGTCGTGAAGACGTTCTTCAGGATTTTCACCACTCTCGACTCGCAGTTCATCCTGGTGGTACGAAGATGTATCATAATCTGTGACAACAGTTTTGGTGGCGTGTGAAACGGGATGTTTCATAGTTCGTGGCTCGATGCCTTACTTGTCAGCAAGTGAAGGCAGAACATCAGCGACAGGCAGGATTGTTGCAACCATTACCAGTAGCTGAGTGAAAATGGGAGCATATCACTATGGATTTCGTAATAGGACTTCCGAGGTCTCAGGTAGGGAATGATGCCGTTTGGGTTATAGTTGACAGGTTGACTAAGACGGCTCACTTCTTGCCCATGGCAGTGACAGACAGTGTAGAGAGATTGAGTGGACTGTATGTAAGGCAGATTGTCAAGCTTCACAGGGTTCCTATATCCATTGTTTCGGATAGGGATCCGTGGTTCATGTCTCATTTTTGGCAGAGTTTTTTGGAGGCTCTTGATACGGGGCTTCACTTCAGCACGGCATTCCATCCTCAGACTGATGGTCAGTTGGAGCGCACCATTCAGATATTGGAGGATATGATGTGGGCTTGTATCTTGGATTTCAGAGGTAATTGGGAGGACTACTTACCTTTGGTTGAGTTTGCCTACAACAATAGTTACCAGACTATTATTGGCATAGTACCTTTTGAGGTGTTGTATGGCAGACCTTGTAGATCTCCAGTTTGTTGAACTGAGGTCGGTGATACCGTTGCCTTGGGTCCCGACATTGTCATTGAAACTATGGAGAAAATTAAGTTGATTCAGCAGCGTTTGGCTACCGCATAGAGCAGACAAAAGAGTTATATTGACAAGAGGAGGTGGTCCTTATCTTTTGAGGTAAGAGACCATGTCTTTCTTAAGATTTCTCCATGCAAGGGACTTATAAGATTTCACCAGACTGGCAAGTTGTCTCCTAGATTTATTGGACCATTTGAGATATTGGAGCGCATCAGTGAAGTTGCTTATCGTTTGGCTTTACCGCTAGACCTAGATAGGGTTCATGACGTCTTTCAATTTTCTATGCTGAGGAAGTACGAGCCGGATCCATCACATATTTTACGATAGACAGATGTCATTGTTGATGAGGACGTGACCTACAAGGAAGGTCTAGTCCAAATTCTTGATTCACGAGAGCAGGTCTTACAGACCAAGACCATTCCATTGGTCAAGGTCTTGTAGAGACACCACAGCGTCGAGAAGGCTACCTGGGAGCTCAAGAAGGAGGTTCGCTCTCGGTATCCCCATTTGTTCTCTCTTTCAGGTACGATTTGATTTTGGGGACGAAATCCCTTTTAAGGAGGGTAGGTTGTAATGACCCGGTCATTTTCTTTCTTTTCTTTTTTCGGTAAATTTCTTTTTCCGTCTTTTCCTTATTTTGTCTTTTAGTCATTTTTCATTTTTCTTTGCATAACCTCACTTTTTGTACTCGGATATGATTCCGGCTTTGCATACATCCATGATATTTAAATTCCATGATATCAACACTACCACTTTTGCAGAAAAGCATGTTAAATGTTTGTTTTTCTTATAAAGGGCATGAATGCATAACTTTTGGTAATTACTCTAAACTTGAGGGGTTTTTGTGTAATTAAATAAAGTAATTATTTTTTATCTTAGGGACCATTTTACAAGTTAATTTGGAAGATATTTTCAAAAATGACCTTTTTGCAATTTTCAAAAAATATGACAAGTGTCACATTCCAAAGGTGCCACTTGTTGATCCTGTGGTGAAACCACTTGGAAGCCTTGTTTGATGACACATGGAGGGTGGAGATTTACCCATTTGTTGGCCTAGGATAGGAGAACTTGTTGGCATGGATGGTTGACAAGTGTAGGTTTGAAATTTACTCTTGGAAGCTTTCTTAGATTGATGAGAAGTGTAGGCTTCATAATTGGTCTTGCATTAGTATGTGTGTTAAAGGTAGTGTAAAAGCACCTAGTGAGTGGCGAATCCCATCATTTTAACTTAGGGTTTTCACTTTTAGTTTATTTATCTCTTTCCTCTCAAGAACCCTAACTTAGCTACCATTGGAGCAAAGCTTGACTTAGAGCTTTGACTTCTTTTTGAAACCCTTCCACTCACCTTAGACCATTAAGCTTGGAATACAAAAGCTTTGCCTCATCTTCCTCTTCATAACCCTAGAAGGAAAACTTGAAATTCCTTTGTTTCTCTTGGATTCAAGAGGAACAATCCTCTAGTGAGGTAGGGGTGGTTGTATGTTTATCCTCTTTGGGTTTTATATATATTAGAGCTTGATATATATTGACTACATGCTTTTCAAACTCTTGTAAGTGCATATAAATATAGATTTATTATGCTTGACTTAGGATTTATGAATTAAAGCATGTATATGACTATTAAATGGAATAGGTAAATTATTGTTTAATGACTTGCCTAATAGTTGTGATTTCATTAAGGATTTATTATGGATTTCTTAGAGTTGGTACTTATATTTTTAAGTAATAGAAATTTCATTGAAGATTTAGTGTAAAGACCTTGTA
Source organism: Cornus florida (assembly GCF_030987335.1). Lineage (NCBI taxonomy): Eukaryota > Viridiplantae > Streptophyta > Magnoliopsida > Cornales > Cornaceae > Cornus > Cornus florida. The sequence continues at coordinate 48,258,507 of NW_026775574.1, read as the reverse complement.
TGTAGCACTTGTATTTACTTGTAGGTAAATTACTATATTGCAATATTAGTAATTATGGCCTACATTGATAGTAAATTACTTTAGTGTAATGTGTAGTATCATTAACTTGCTATTTTCGACATGTAACCTTAGGCCATGGTTTGTGTGGTTTTACCCTACTTGTGCTTGTCAGGTAGTGTCATGCATTGAGATTATATAAATGTCATGGACTTGTTGATTTTTGGAGGCTTGTAAGGATATGAAATGTTTGATGGCTAAGGTTTGGCTCTAGTACGGAGGGTAAGAATTCTCCTATGTCATAGTTCACACTAGGTAGTACCTTGTGGGTCGTAATTACTCAATAGAACTTGTATGGTCCAATGGCCACATATCCAAGTCTTTCCATTAATTGATTTCACATTACTTTCCAAGTTGAAATCATGGATTTCTTGTAGTTTATGATTTGGTAATCTTAGTTTAAATTCGGTTAGTGTATTTGTTTATGTATACTTGGATGCTATGTGTTTATCATTTTAAACATTTGTATAGCTTGAGATGATCCTTTAGAGTACCTTAAAAACATAGACATTAGGTAGAATGCACCCTTGTAATGATCTATGTTTGGTTTGCATTATACTTGAAACTATAGGGTATGCACATGCACCACATCCTACTAGTAACTTGATTACTCACCCTAGTTGTTTGGGTTATTTTGCAGGTAAAGAAACTTTGTTTTAGGATGCATCACATCCCTAAGTTGCCTTGATATCTTGAAGTATTTTGTTGTATTTTTTAAAACATGCAATTGTTAGCATGTAGTTTCATTTCGGTGTAATATGTTATTTTTGCCTTGAAATATGTAATGTGCACCTAAATACACTTTTTGATACTTGTTTTGTATGTATAACATGAAGCTAAGTGCTATTAACTTGATGTTCACAAGCATGTTCTAAAATTTCAAGTACTGTAAATATAGCCTATTGTGAAAACTAGAGGTTTGACATATCAAAAATTGTAATTGAGTTGTAATAAGGCCGTAGGCCATTGTAACGCGTCAACTACATCATTTTACGTTTGTGTGCATGCTTACATCTCACAAAACTCTTAAGTTTTGACTTTTGAACTAATTATGGATAAATCACGGATTTTTATAAAAGAGTTCGTGTATTGAAGTAGGTTTTAAGTTCTCTTTTGTTTTAGCATGTTAGGGATGCTCCTTTGAGGCTAAGGAATGTTTTTAAACTTGTACGGCTCATAGAGTTGGACCAAAGACCTTTTTCCTAGCATTGTAGTAGCTTTTTGAGGTGTTTTGGTCAACCAAAACACCAATTCGGCCGACCGATGGCTTTTGGAAGCTTCAATGTACAGTAGATAATCAATTCCAGTAGCCATTTTTACTGTTCTGGGTCATTTAAGTCGACCGATAGCCTATTTCGGTCGACCGATGCCTCAATTTGGTCTACCAAACCAACCAACCCTCAAAAACATGATTTTAGAAAATTTTCTGTGAGTTTCGGTCGACTGAAATAGCCCTCATACCCCAGTCTTCCAAATTCAATTTCAGCACTGAAGTTCTAACTTCAAATGATCATAAGTTCCTCATTTCTAATCCAAATGAGGTGATTTTTGAGCCTAAACTCAATGATTTTGAGTCATATTTCCAATGGTACCTATGCCATTCTTAGATTCAAATCATAGTGGGAATTATTAATGTTTTAGTGGGATACTGTCAATTTTCACTTAAACCGAGAAAGGGCGTTTTATGGGATTCTTAACCAATGTTCTTGGAACCTCTTGGAATATTGTGAAATAATTAGATTAGGTTGTATTCACCTTGTTTGACTTGTTTAGAGTCAATTCTCCCCTTTTTAATTATGAATTGACTATTTTGCCCTTAATTAACGGATTTAGCTCGTTTTGACACTAGTTTTCTCATTCGCTTTTCTTCAGTTCTGTGTCTTCATGGAATGCCACGTTGGTGTCTTAGAGATGATTTATATCTCAAAGGACTTTGGTTTCATCTTTTGCTTCCGCATTTTGAACCCGTTATCGGGTTGACTTTCAGGTCATCATTGACGCAGCGAGTTGAAAAACCTGGGTCACGACACAAGACGTTGGGCTCTTTTAGCCCGAATCAAAAATCTTATTGTGCATCCCCTCCTTAGTGGGCTGAAAAACACTTTAAATCTCACCTAACAAATGGTTCCCTAAAGAACTTGTTAGATTTGATTCAAAGGAGATTGATGGTCCTTTGTCTGTGCAATTCTTGGGCTTCTATGCCCTTTCAACACTTGTTTTAAAAATATTTTTCCTTGGAGTATTTTTGGAAACTCCATTGACAAGCAAAGACTTATTTTTTCAAGTTCATTTTGAGTACATTTTTTCACAACACACACTTATTCATGCTTGTCCATTGAATTCGGGGTCGGATTAAATATGTCCAACTTCACTTTCATGTGGCCAAACGAGATTCTTATTATCCCCGTCCTATAATATATGTTGGCATTTACGGTTGCCAAGAAAGGACGACCAAGGATAACGGGAATTCCGCTCTTGGGATTTAGAACCGGTTCCGTGTCAATGACAACGAAATCAACTGGGAAGAAAAACTTATCAATCTTGATCAGTACATCCTTAATAATACCCCGAGGCTTTTGATGGATCAGTCGGCAAGTTATAAAACTACGAACATTGATTTTAAATCTCCTAAGCCCAATTGAACGTATACCGAATATGGAAGAAGGTTAACACTTGCTCCTAAATTGAAGAGCCCGATTAATAACATGCTCACCAATTTTGGGAGAATGTTGTGTAACAAAATAGAGCTTACTTGCTTGGTCAAAATCACTTTCTTTGGTGCTTGGCTCTTGTTCTTCCTCTTTTGGGTGCAAAGATCTTTCAAGAATTTGGCATAAATTGGAATTTGTTTGATTGCATCCAAGAGCGGAAGATTGATCTTCACTTGCTTAAACACTTCAATGATTTCATTTACTTTGGTCTTTTGTTTTTCAATAGAGGTGGATCCTTTCAAGGCATCCAGAAATGGTGCTCTTGGCTCCTAAACCTTTTCAAAATCATTTTTCAAAACATCTTCAACACAAGAATTTTTTAAACCATTGTGGAAATCATTTTTCAACATTTTTTCATTAAAGGGTTCATGCACATGCAATGAAGGAGGAATAGAATGTGAAACGGGACGGGTGTCAACTATCGGTTGCACCAGTTCACTCTCTTCATTTGATTCACCAACTTAGTTGTCAACGTTTTTCCCACTTCTTAATGATGTCACCGCATTAACATGCTCGATTGTGTGACCTTCCGATGAGGATTTGGTTTCCACAACAAATTGTTGCTTTGTTGGGGTATTTAACATCTTCCCTTTCTCTCTAGCATTCAAAGTACTAGCTATTTGCCCAACTTGGGTTTCTAGCTTAGCAATGGATTGGGAATGAGAATAAAGCAATTAAGTGTTTACCTCTAGAGTACCCAAAGCGGTCAACACTTTTTTCTCAAAAACAGGACTCCTAGAATTTCTCTGAGAATAAGATTATTGATTAGGAAAATGAGAGTTAGAAAATTGGTTTCCATGTGATTGAAAAAATGATCTAAAACCTTGGGAACCTTGGCTTTACAGTGGGGGTGGAACATACTTTCCTTGAAAACCACCTTGGGGAGGGTTTGAGCCTTCCCCTTGGCTTTTCCAAGAGAAGTTTGGATGGCTCCTCCAACCGGGATTTTAATGTGTGCCATATGGATTATTCCCTTAGTTGAAAAATGCAGCATTCACTTATTCATGGTTCTCACTTTGCACATGTCCATATGGACAATTGGAAGTAGAATGCAGACACTAGAACAAGTCATGCAAGATTCATTAGATGAATGATGAACATGATTAGGGGAGGAAGGCACTTGATTCACTGAATTTTGGTTGATAAAAAATTGATCAAACCTTTGAGATAAGGATTTCACCTCGGTGGCTATGTCATTGGAATTATCAACTTGATATAAGCCGACATTCTTCTTTCTACCTAGATTTCTACCATTTTTAGAGGACAAGGATCTATGCATTGAATTCTCACTCATGCTCTCATATAGACGCCACACACCATCCTTATGCCTATCAAGATAAGAACCACCCATGGAAGCATCAACCATTCCTTTAAAATTATCCGACAAACTTTCGAAGAAAAATTGTACCAATTACCATTTAGGAATATCATGATGTGGACACTTCCTAAGCACGTCATTGAAGTGCTCCTATGCCTCATGAAACAATTCCCCTTCCCCTTGAGAAAATTCATGAATGGAAGTTCTCATTGCATTGGTCTTTGAAACCAGATAGTACTTTTCAAGAACTCTTGTTGCATTTCTGCCCAAGAAGTTATCGAAAAAGGCTTAAGATTGTTGAACCAATATTTGGCCTTGTCTTTAAGGGTAAAAGGAAAATTTTGGAGTCTTAACACTTCTTCTGGCATGTCCGTGTATTTCACGATGGAACACACTTCAAGAAACTCATCCAAATGCTTGTAAGGTTCTTCAGTTGGAAGTCCATGATAATTAGGAAGAATTTGAATAGTTTGTGGTTTAATTTCATAGTGATTGTGCTCTAAATGGGGGCAATTGAATATATGTAGGTGCATTATATTCATTTGGCATGTAATGATCACGCAAAGCAAAAGGAGGATTCATAACCGGTGGTGCTACACGAACACCTTGATGACCTTGCATAATGGGAAGTTGTGGAGCAAAAATTGGCCGAGGCATTCCCAATGGAACTAGGCCTTGTTGTTGTGATAGAATTTATGGTCTTGGCATGCCTAATGGGACTTGAATGTTGTCATTAGGGTGGAGGATGCCTTGTTGGTCTATGTGACCAAGGTCCTCCACACGGTCCTCATTGATGTCTTCCATTGATGAAATGGAATAACTAGAATTACCCCTTCCCTTAGGATTACGAACAATGGATTCAAGATTCAAATTAAGTGGGACAAGAGTAGGATTTAATGATCTACGACCATACATGCACAAACAAAACAAAAACATGCAACAAGAAAGTAGCAATCACTTCTCCTCCGCAACAAATCAACAATCAACAATTCTCCACATACGATGATCCCATACTCCCATGCTTTGAACAATATGTAAGAAAAATTGAATTGCCTCCACGCCGGCTCATGATTTATCTAAGAATTTAAAGAATTGCCACCACGCGGGCCGACGATTTAACTAGAGATTGAGTTAGAAAGTGCTCACAAGGGTCCTTAAGCAACTTCAATTTAGTATTCAAGTTTTCAAGTTTTGCAATGCTTGGCAATTTTTTAGAATTTAGCCCTTTTATATGCTTAGCTTAGCTCCTTGCTTTAAAATTCTCCTTTGTTTTACTTCCTTTGCTCAATTCACCAGCCAATCAAGAACAAACACAATAAGTAATCAAAATAAAATAAAGTAAAAACACGATCAAAAGAGTACTAATTCCTAATTGTTTCCAAAACACAACGTTGCCAAATCCCCAACAACGGCGCCAAAACTTGGTGTGGCATCGTGCCAATGCACCAAATTGTGTGTAGTGTGGCCAAGTTTGAATTTATAAAGTACTACTACTACCTCTAACTACTAATATAGCTAGGCTGAGTAGGGATCTTCCCAAGGGATAGGAAGCAATAATGATATGGAAACAAGGTCGGATTAGTAGGTCGAGTGATCAAAAGGTGGTTTGATTGGTTAATTAAACTACAATGTTAAACAAATTCAATACAAAGCAATTAAAATAAATAAAGGGTAGAGAAATAAGAGTGAGAGGTCTTAGGAGTTAGAGTTCACCACTAAACATCACCTTTCTAGATACTCAATGTGTAATGAATGAGGGGAAATATATATTGCAATACTAATATGTGTGATTGATTCGATCAACAAGCATAGATAACTAACAAGTTAGAGAATTATACTTCTTGCATTCATAAGCATGGAACATCAGACAACAAGTATGGGTTGTCCTCTCATCTAAGAAAGTAAGGCAACTACACTACAACTAAGCTAGGGACATGAAAATTAAACTAATTAAACTAAGGTAGAGGCACAATCCATCAAGAAATGAGTATGAACCATCAAAAAAGCCACAAGAGTATTCCATTAAAGCACTTTGCCTTGAGAATCTCTAGATTCATAGCATCAACACACATAAACATACATTAATATCACAAAACCAAGAGATAAATACATAAACATCTATTCTAGCATACATAGACATATGAATAGAATGAAATGATCAATTGGAAGTATTAAACAACACAAATCATTGTAGAAACAAGATTCATATATAAATCAAATGTCAAGACAAAAATTACAACATGAATCCCCTCAAAATACAAAACATCAAGATCTAGAAGGCATGCTTAAGGCTAACTCTAGCCCCAAGATGATGTTTAGCCACTCATTGATATAGTCATCCAACCCTCAAAGGCCATCGCCATGGTAGAAATGCTCTCCTCCATGGTTGAAACTCTAGAAGAATGGAAGAACTCCCAAAAATAGCGTGCCTCTAGTCTTTAGTATCCTCTCCAAGATAGATGGTACATGATGGATGATATGAAGATTAATGAATGTTGCTCTTAAAATGGCTCCAAATCCTTATATAGGTAGCTCAAGTGACACACCCAATGGTCTGGACTCGTCCACTAAGGTCCCTTCAATGATTGCACCATGAGCCATCTTTTAATGAGCTGGACTCTGTTTTAATTCGGACTTGAGGAGGTTCGATCGATCAAACTTTGGTGAAATCGATCGAATGTTGGTGAGATCGATGCATCCTTTGTGGCGCCTTTCAGAATAAAGACAAATCTGAGATATTTTTGGGATATTTTGGGATAAAGACAAAAGTGGTAAGTGGGGATAAGATTAAAGGATTTCGATCGATCTGAGGAAAGTTAGATCGATCGAATATGGTGGAATCTTTTGGATAAGGACAAAAGCTTGGATCCATCTTGAAATGGCTAGATCGATCACTTCCAGATCGATTGAAGAATTGTTGAGATCGATCGAAGATACTCCTTTTCCACCACTTTGCTTCCACTATGCTCCTTTCTTCTATTTAGCTCAAGATTGCTTCTTTTACGTTCTAATTGGGCTAAATTAACTTATGTTGGGGATAAGTGCCTGAGAATGGAAATAACAACAAAATTAGTCTAAGGCAGAAAAATAAGATAGATAAAGGTCCTAGTATGCCTAAGCTTAAGGGTTTAAATGCGCACTTTTCAGCGCTCATCACACCCCCAAACTTAAATATTGCTAGTCCCTAGCAATGGACTACAAAGTAAAGGAATGAAATGAACAACTAAACAACTATGAACTAGAAAGCAATAAATGGATAACGCCACTTTCGTAAGGAACACGATTGCATTTAGCATATGTAACAAACCTTTTAAACCCCTAGGCTATGCCTAGTGGATGAGTGAAGTCTAATAAGGGTTTCCAGAAATGATACCCACAAACATTAAGCTCATTCTCACAAAAAAGGCACCAATATTGCAAACAAGCATTGGGAGAAAACTACCTCAAGTATGCAATTTTTCAACAATTTCCAAGTAATCTCCCAATATTTTAACATCAACCAAGCAAGTATGGTCCTCCACACATCAAGAAAGTGATCATGCAAATCAAAACAACTCTATAATCCTTTTTGAGTGGACCAGCATTAAGTATGTTGCTATCTAAGCCAACTAGAGAAATGATCACATCCTTACCCTCAAACTAGCACACAAATCTAGTACCGATCATCAAGACAAATAGTGGACCTTTTATTAAAGCTTTATTCATTAGGTGCACTTATTCTTTTCACTCAATTTTTTAATTTTATTTTTTTATTTTTTAATCCTAAGGATCAAAGATGGAAGCATAGTGCAATGTATTAATCTATTAAGCTTTCTAGCGATCCATGAGGTCGAACGTTAGGTCAATGACTCCCAAACCAGATGGCTTTAGGGCATTAGGTGTTCAAACACCCTTAAGGACTTACAAGCTCAAATCAACTAGGCTACAAATCAAAACAACCTCCATCTAATCATTTCCCACTTCTCACCTTTTAGGAGAAGTCCTCACTTTTTTTATTACTTTTGCAACTTTTTTATTTTTATTTTATTTTTTTTTTTTTAGCAAGTTCAATTATTAACCTATAGTTTGGGTCGTCCACCTTTCGACGCGAGAAATTCAGTGCTTAATGAGGCTAGAATCCCGGCTACTCAATGAAAAGGGATTATTATCCACTTTTGTTAAGAATAAAGCTTTCAATGCACTATTAGCTCAATTGGGATATAACCAATTCAATAATCAACAAAGCATGTACCCCACAAATGAATGCTAGTGTGCGCCTGTGCTAGTGTAGAATCATAGAGTGAATCTCAAAATAATCACAAAATCAGGATGATGTGGACCATAAGTGCAAACATGATATCAATCTTTTGAAACATTTACTCCTAAATGGCATCCATAAGGCATACAAGGAGTATTGGACTCTCAAGTCAAGCAATTTTTAAATTCTAAGCAATATAGTCCTCAAAAGATTAAAATCACAGCTAGTCATGGACCAATCATAGAAAATGCCTCAAATACACAAATTATGATCAAAATTTTAAATTAAAAGCAAACACTACAAATAACTCCTATTACCCCTAAACTTAAACGGCATAGTGTCCTAAATGTGCAAAGAGAACAAAAGAAAGAGTATACTAGTGCAGCTAAGGCAAAGAATAGCTGGGACACAAGTATCCAATGTGGGTGGTATAACCCCCAAACTTGGAATTAACAGTGGTCCTGAAAAGATGGCACTTAGATAAAACTCATCAAATAACGAAGGGATAATAACAGTACACAGTGGACATGCAAGTGTAAATAAGATAACAAATGAAATAAGGAGAGAGGAATAAGGGTGGTCGTGAAAATTTGGGCAGCACTCTCTCTCACTGAAGTCACTGGAGTGCACCTGATAATGGAGTTAATTACAGATGGATGTATCAACATCCAAAATATCATGTATAAGATAAGGAAAATAAGGACAGTATAAAGTACATTACAGTGTCAGGGCCAACAAACTGGCCACAAGATAATAACCATCTCAAAGTAACAGTCTAAAATCATAGATATATAAATGAGGGTAGAGAGATAGAGAGATCAGGCCGAGGAGGTCGGGCGAGCGGGGCGTGATCCCCGGATATCTCTGGATAAATCCTGCAGCGCAGCTATGACATCAGAGCAAAGAGTAGTCACATCAGTGCTGAAAAAGGCCACATCCGACTGAAGAGAGACAACTGCGTCCTCTAAGGTCTGTATATGCTCTCCTAGGCCAGGTGTCGGAACTGGAGCGTCAGGGATAAGTGGATCATGAACTGGAGGTATATCCTGACCCTGCTCTTAAGAATGCAATGGCGACCCTATCGGAGAGTGATGTAGGGACTCTGCTGGAGGCTCTCATTCTAAATCAATATACATATGCATGTTCGTAGGCACCGGAGGGTCTACTAGATCATGCTCTGCTACTGCTGCCTGTGCTGCCCCTACTGCCTCCTCCTCTGCATCCTCCTTAGCTGCCAAGATAGCCTCCTGCTCAAGCTCCTGATAAGACCATTATAGCTCTTTTTCCAATCTTTCTTGCCGTAGTGGCAAGCCCCTGACTTAGTATGCTCCTCCGGGTGAAAGGGATAATGCAAGTCCCAGAGGATCTATGTAATAAGGTGTCCGAAGGGGAGGAAAGTGGCTCGCTTAGGCTTGGCCTTGCTGATGAAGCTCGTGTAAAATCTCATCATGACACTCCAGATGAGTGTAGGAATAGAAAACCAATGCCCTGTATAGAAGGCATAAAGAGCAGGCAGAAAATCTGAAGGTCGTTGGATCTTATGGCCTGCCATAAATACATTTCGGTACAAGACCGAATCAAAGAACCAAAGATCGCCTGGCAGATAAGTCCGAGTGGCGAAAGTCTTGCCATCACTGTAGTGGCCGGTCAGAGCAATGGCCATGTCTGCATCAGATAGCAGCCTGAGAATAGGATACTAAAGGCTGGGAGGGCAGATATGCAGGCATCGTGATGATATGGCCAGTGATTCAACAGTGATACTGATGGGGTGGCCATCGATAGTGGTCCGCAACTCCGATAGGTTACTCAAGGCAGGCCGAAGGTTCTGGAAGAACACTCGGACGAGCCTCGGGTAAACTGGATAAGTAACTGGTGAGAAAATGGCTGAAATGTCCCGCCGGTCAATGTCGTCAAATGTCGTCGGGGTCAGAACTGACTGGGAAAAGAAGGCAATGTCGAATACCGACTCATGCGCCACTTGAAGGCGTCTATATCTCTTGCTAGGCTTGTCTCGGATCTGGCCTGGTAATGCTAGTGGTGGTGAAGGAGGTGGTGCATGCTCAACCTCATCTGAAGAAGATAATGTAGAAGCCGAAGAATGTAGTCTGGTGTCGGCTGATGATGACTGAGCTGTAGCTGGCTCTGGAGCTAAGTCCTGAACATAAGAAGGTCCCGCCTGCTCCTTTGGCTCCTCGACACGCTGTTGAACTCGGCGGACATATTACCAGTTGGCAACTGTCTTTACCCCAGCCATGGTCAGCAAAAAGAAAAGAAACATTTATAACTAGAGTCAGTAATAAATAATAAAGAATTGAAGCACAGTATATAGAAACATATATGTCAAATAAGATAGACAACTCAGAATGAAGTACATGGATATATGCAAGTGATGATGTAGCCAAATAAATAGTGACTATGTGAAACATGCTAAACAGTATAAGTATGGAATGCATCCAATGTGGAAAACATAGGCATTGGGCATAAATAAGATAGCATGGAACACAAAAGATGGTGTGTGAGGTGCATATGCAAATCTGTGATTCTCGATCGATCAGGAAAATATGAAATCGATCCAAGTTGGATCGATCTGAAATTGAGTGAGATCAATCTGTCTCTGATCGATCAAAGAAAACTTCGATCGATCGAACTGTTGTGAAAAATTTGAAAAGTCACAGATCCGTGATGTGGATGACACGAAGGGCACCCAAGCAAGCTTATGGGCCCCTCTCACACATCAACAAATCAACAATGGTCACTTATATAGGCACGCGACCCCCTAAATCGAATTCGGAATGAAAAATATATAAAAATATATACATATATATACATGCTTGGAACTTTATATATAGCAAGAAATCAAACATGGAATCTTAGATGGAAACATGGGCATCACTAAAGATTAAAGCTCGAAATAGAAAAATAACACTCAAACTTACCAAATCGGGTGAGAGAAGTGGTCCGAGAGAGAGAGAGAGAGAGAGAGAGAGAGAGAGAGATGAGATCTGAGACGAGAGATGAAGTTCAAAGACTTGGGATGCTTGCCAGAGGTTCGTCGGAGGTTGGGAAGAAGGTTTGCAGCGACGGGAGAGAGCTAGGGTCTTGGATCAATCTTTGTAATTGATCTAAATGACCCTTGGCTTCTATTTTTAAAAACTGCCTCTGACACGTTCGATTGATCACTAAGAAATATGATCAATCGAACAAAGATCGATCTGAAAGAGATGAGATCGATCGAATCCCACAAAACGACACATTATTTTTGAAAATTTTTTAGTTTTTTGAAAATTAAAATTAAAATTATTTTTGGATTTTTGGAAATAAAATAAAAGAAAATAAAATGCAATAAAAGAAAATATTTTTGAATTTTGAAAATTTTAGAATAAAATAACAGTAAAAATTAAAATTAAAATTAAAATCTTTTTGGAATTTTTTTTTTAAAAAAAAATTAAAAATAAAAAAATAAACATTAAAAAAAATATATATATATATATTTGTATTTTTTAAAATATATTTTTTATTTTCATTTTTTTATTTATTTTGAAATTTAAAAATCAAAATGCAGTCAAAGTCAAAAGAATATAGATCGATCAATCCAAGATCGATCTGGAAGAGACTTTGATCTATCCACCAGGTGAAAACCTGCAGACAAGTTCAAATGATGCATAGAGAGCTGATTTTCATGGGTTCAAAATTTTTTCTAAGTGTTGGAACTAAAGATTGATCCAAGAAGAAGTTAGATCGATCTTGGAATTTCATATCGATTGAAAAATAACTTCGCACGATACACAGAGAGCTAATTTATGCAGGAAATCTTCGCATGATGGAAGAGAGGGGTGATTGGATGCAAGGATGGAGGTTTGATCGATCGAACCTCTTTTGAGATCAATCGAACAGGCAAAAAATACCTATTTTCAGAATGAAAGTACATGCATTGTCAATCACAGTTCCTAGCCATGCGTTTGAACCCAAAATATATCTAGACAACACAAGAAATGAAAGGTAAACTAGAAATGAGGGAGGAATAGGGTTGCAAACCCTACGAATCGTACTAGTCTTTAACGTCTCTAGCAAGACATTGGGCTCTTTAGCCCGGATTTTTGAATCCCACCTAACAAATGGTTCTTTAAAGAACTTATTGGATTTGGATGAAAATGAATTGATAGTCTTTTATCAAGGCAACTCTTGGGCTTCCATGTCCTTTCAACACAAGGTTTCGAAACAACATTTCTTAAATTCAAGTTTGAAGATAGACTTTTGGAAATTCCACTTCCAAGCAAGGACTCAACTTTATCACATTCATTGTCAAGACACTTTTCCACAACACACTTCTTCGTGTTTATCCATTGAATTCGGGGTTAGATTAAAAATGTTCAACCTCACTTTCATATGCCCAAATGATATTTTCATTATCCCCGTCCTACAATTGATGTTGGCATCTGTGGTTTCCAAGAAAGGACGGCTAAGGATAACGAGAATTTGATTATTGGGATTTGGGACCGATTCCGTGTCAATGACAACGAAATCAACAGGGAAGAAGAACTTATCAATCTTAATCAAAACATCCTCAATGATACCCCGGGGCTTTTTGATGGATCGGTCGGTGAGTTGAAAAACTACCGACGTCGGTTTTAAGTCTCTTAAGCCCAATTTAACATATAACGAGTATGGAAGAAGATTAACACTAGCTCCTAAGTCTAGAAGAGCCTGATTAATGACATGGTCACCAATGATGCAAGATGTAGTAGGTGAACCGGGGTCCTTGAACTTTGGGAGAGTGTTGTGTTACAAGATAGAGCTTACTTGCTCGGTCAAAACCACTTTCCTTAGTGCTTGGCTCTTATTCTTCCTCTTTTGGGTGCAAGGATCTTTTAAGAACTTGGCATAAGCCGGAATTTCTTAATTGCATCCAAAAGTGGAAGATTAATCTTCACTTGCCTAAACACATCAATAATTCCAGGTCTTTATCTTTTGTTTTTTAAGAGAAATATACCCTTTCAAGGCGTCCAGAAATGGAGCCTTTGGCTCAAAAACTTTCTCAAACTCCTTCTTTAAATCATTTTCAACACAAGAATTCTTCAAGTCATTGTTCAATTCATCTTTCAAATCATTTTTCTTAACTTTCTCAATAAAATGATTATGCATATGCAATGAACGAGGAATAAAATATGAAACGGGACGGGTGTCAACTTTTGGTTGCACCGGTTCACTCTATTCATTGGAAATACTTACTTGATTATCAATAACCTTCCCACTTCTCAAGGTTGTCACTGTATTGACATGTTCAATTGTGTGACCTTCTGATGAGGAATGAGTCTCTACAACACATTGTTGCTTTGGTGGTGCATTCAAAGGCATCTTCCCTTTCTCTCTAGGATTCAAAGTACTAGCTATTTGCCCGACTTGGGTTTCTAGCTTAGCAATGGATTGAGTATGAGAATGAAGTAATCGAGTGTTCACCTCTAGAGTGCCTAGAGCAGTCAACACTTTCTCCTTAAAAGCGGGACTCCTAGAATTTCCTTGAGAGTAAGATGATTGATTAGGAAAATGGGAATTTGAGAATTATTTAGCATGCGATTCAAATGATGATCTAAAACCTTGGGAACCTTGGCCTTGCATTGGAGGCGGAACATACTTGCCTTTAAAACCACCTTAGGGAGTGTTTGAGCCTTCCCCTTGGCTTTTCCAAGAAAAGTTTGGATGGTTCCTCCAACTTGAATTGTAATGTTTGATTCGCCGAAGTTTGGTTGATCAAAAATTGATCAAACCTTTGAGATAAGGATTTCATTTCGGCGGCTATGTCATTGGAATTATCAACTTGATATAAGCCAATATGCTTCCTTTCGCCTAGATTTCTACCATTTTTAGAAGATAAAGATCTATGCATTGAATTCTCACTTATGCTTTCATACAATTGCCAAACATCATTTTCATGCTTGTCAAGGTAAGAACCACCCATAAATACATCAACCATACCCTTGTGATGATCCAGTAAACTTTCAAAGAAATATTGAACTAGTTGCCACTTAGGTATGTCATGATGTGGGCACTTCCTAAGCAAATCATTAAACCTTTCCTATGCCTCATGAAACATTTCCCCATCCCCTTGAGAAAATTCACGAATGGAAGTTCTCATAGCATTGGTCTTTGATACCGGATAGTACTTTTTCAAGAACTCTTGTTGCATTTCTACTCAAGAAGTTATCAAAAAAGGCTTAAGATTGTTGAACCAATATTTTGCTTTGTCCTTAAGGGTAAACGGAAAAAGTTTGAGTCTTAACACTTGTTCTGGCATGTTCGTGTATTTCACAGTGTAACACACTTCAAGAAACTCATCCAAATGCTTGTAAGGTTCTTCACTTAGATGTCCATGATAGTTGGGAAGCATTTGAATGGTTTGCGGTTTAATCTCATAGTGATGTGCTCCAATGGGGACAATTGAATGCATGTAGGTGCATTGTATTCATTAGGCATATAATGATCACGCAAAGCAATGGCAGGATTCACAATTGGTGGTGCTACATAAGCACCTTGATTAACTTGAACCATGGGAGGTTGCGGAGCAAAAATAGGCATTCCCAATGGAATTTGGCCTTGTTGTTGTGGTAGGATGAATGGTCTAGACATGCCTAATGGTACTTGGATGTTGTCATGATGCACATTAGGATGGAGGATGCCTTGTTGGTCTATGTGACCAAGGTCCTCCACATGGTCGTCATGTTGCTCCTCTATTGATGAAATGGAATGGTGAGAACTACCTCTTCCCCGAGGATTACGAACAACTGATTCAAGATGCAAATTAAGAGGGACAAGAGTAGGATTTAATGACCTACGACCATGCATACACTAACAAAACAAATAATAAGTAAATAGCAATCACTTCACCCCTACAACAAATCAATGAACAAATCTCCACATAGAATGATCCCATACTCTCATGCTTAAACAAATGCAAAGAAAAGTAAATTACCTCCACGCGGGCTCAAGATTTATCTAAGAATGTAATAACTTGCCACCACATGGGCCGACGATTCAATTAGAGATTGAGTTAGAAAGATCTTACAAAGGGTCCTTAAGCAACTTCAATTTAAATTTGAATTTTCAAGCCTTGCTATGCTTTGCAATTTTTAGATTTTAGCCCCCTTTTTTTATGCTTAGCTTAGCTCCTTGCTTTCAATTCTCCTTTGCTTAACTTCCTTGCTCAATTCACCTAGCCAAATAAGAACAAACACAATAAGTAAATAAAATAAAGTAAAGACACGATTAAAATAGTACTAATTCCTATTTGTTCCCAAAGAAATATGGTGTTGCCAATTCGATCCCCGGCAACGGCGCCAAAAACTTGGTGGTCGTCGTCTCAACACTCTAAATTTGTGCAAAATAGTGTGGCCAAGTTTTAATTTATAAAAAGCCACTACTAACTCTAACTACTAAATATTGCTAGGGTGAGTAGGGATCGTCTTAAATGATTATGGGCGTATTTATAATGGAAACAATAAATAAGGTTAGTAAGTCGAGTGATCAAAATGTAGTTTGTTTGGTTGATTAAACTACTAGCTAAAACTAAACAAGTTTAATGTAAAACAAATAATGACAAATAAATGATAGAGGGAACAAGAGAGAGAGGTCTTGAGATTTAAAGGTCACCACTAAACATCACCATTCTAGAACTAAATGTATAATTAATGAGGGGGAAACATGTGTTGCAATACAAAGAGGTGTAATTGATTGAATCAACGAGCATGGATTGACTAATTAAGTATTCATTGTCTAGACAACCTAGTGAATAGCACAATATATCAAACTAAGCCATTAATCCTTCTTTTAAGCTCATAATCAACACACTAACAAGTTAGAGAATTATATTACTTGCATTCATAAGTATGGAACATCAAAAAACAAGCATGGATTGTCCTCCCACCTAAGAAACTAAGGCAACTACACTACAACTAAGCTAGGAACATGGAAACTAAACTAATTAAACTAAGGAAGAGGCACAATCCATCAAGAAATGAGCATCAAACATTAAATAAACTATAAGAGTATTCTATTTAAGCACTATGCCTTGACATTCTCTAGATCCATAGCATCAACACACATAGACATGCATCAATATCACAAAACCAAGAGATAAACACATGAACATCTATTCTAGCATACATAACCATATGGATAGAAGGAAATGATCATTAGGAAGTATTAAACCACATAAATCATTGTATAAACAAGATTCATAAATAAATCAAGTGTCAAGACAACATTACAACACAAATTCCCTCAAAATACAAAGCATCAAGGTCTAGAAGGCATGCTCAGGGCTAACTCTAGCACCAAGAAAATGTTTAGCCACTCATTGATGTAGTCATCCAACCCTCAAGGGCCATCTTCATGGTAGAAATGCTCTCCTCTTTGGTTGAAACCCTAGAAGAATGGAAGAACTCCCAAAAATAGTGTGTCTCTAGTCTCTAGCCTCCTCTCCAAAATAAATGGTACATGATGTATGATATGAAGATTAATGAATGTTACTCTTAAAATGGCTTCAAATCCTTATATAGGTAGCTCAAGTGACACACCCAATGGTCTGGACTCGTGCACTAAGGTCCCTTCAATGATTACACCATAAGCCATCTTTTAATGAGCTGGACTCTATTTTAATTTGGACTTGAGGAGGTTCGATTAATCGAGTTCAGATGAGATGGATCAAACTTTGGTGAGATCGATCCAATGTTGGCGAGATTGATCCATCATTGGCGGTGCCTTATAGAATAAAGACAAATCTGAGATATTTTTGGGATATTTTGGGATAAAGACAAAAGTGGTAGGTGGGGATTAGATCAAAGGATTTCGATCAATCTGAGGAAAGTTGGATTGATCGAATATGGTGGAATCTTTTGGATAAAGACAAAGGCTTGGATCCATCTTAAAATGGCTAGATCGATCACTTCTAGATCGATTGAAGAATTGTTGAGATCGATCGAAGATACTGCTTTTCCACCACTTTGTTTGCACTATGCTCCTTTCTACCATTTAGCTCAAGATTGCTTCTTTTATGCTCTAATTGGG
Source organism: Cornus florida (assembly GCF_030987335.1). Taxonomy (NCBI): domain Eukaryota; kingdom Viridiplantae; phylum Streptophyta; class Magnoliopsida; order Cornales; family Cornaceae; genus Cornus; species Cornus florida. The sequence goes on along the minus strand of NW_026775574.1, from coordinate 48,241,124 downwards.
CTAAATTAACTTATTTTGGGGATAAGTGTTTGAGAATGGAAATAACATGAAATTAGTCTAAGGCAGAAAAATAAGATAGATAAAAGTCCTAAAATGCCTAAGGTTAAGGGGTTTAAATGCGCACTTTTTAGAATACCTAAGCTTAAGGGGTTTAAATGCGCACTTTTCCGTGCTCATCATAAATATTTTATGATGACTTAGAAAGGAAGTTATATTTTGATTTATTATTGATGCCTTTCAAATGTATAATGTCATGATTTGTTGCCGTGAATTTGGAATTTATTTGCATAACAGGTCCAGTATAGGTTTAGCTTGTAAAGAACCCAGCCAAAAATCATTCCAGTGAGTTAAATCACGGGAAGTTTTGTTTCGGCCGGCTGACCCTCACCATCAGCCAACTGAAACCCCAGGTTTGGTTGACTAAACCCCCTTCATCAGCCAACTGACTGGCTATTTTGAGAAGTCCAGATGGCATGCAAGTTTCAGAATCGTTTTAGCCGGCCAACCCTGTAGGTCAGCCGACCGATCCTGCTCTGTCAACTGACTGACTCAAGGCCATCAGCCAGCTGACCCTTCCCTTTTTAGACCTGCACATTCACTATCTTAGTATAGTGTCTATTTAGTGTATTTTGAACCCCTGGACCAATTCGTGTATCAAGCATTGACGTAGGAAATGACAGTGTTGTCCTTAGTTGACCTCGGGTTCGGGCAAGGACCCGATTAACGGTTCAGACCCACGGGTTCGAGTCGTTACAAAAAGATTCTCAGAAACTATTTCTGAGCACTCGAGACAATACTAAATGACGAGTAACCAAACTCAGAAAAGAAAAATCAATAGAAAAAATTTATCCGTAAAAATTGGAGAAAAAGGAAAGGAAGGAAAATGACCGGGTCATTGCAATCAAAGTGGTGTTCAAAATGATGAGAGTGAACCGGTACAACCAAAAGTTGACACCCATCCCATTTCACATCTTATCATTGCATATGAAAGAAACCTTTGTTGAGAAAGATTTGAAAAATGATTGTGAAAAAATTTTTGAGCCCAAGGCTCTATTTTCAGATGCCTTAAAAGAATCCAATTCTCTTGAAAAATAACAAAGCAAAGCAAATGAGATAATTGATGTGTTTAGGCAAGTGAATATCAATATTCCTCCCTTGGATGCAATTAGACAAATTTCAGCTTATGCCAAATTTTTTAAAAATCTTTGCACCCTTAAGAGGATGAACAAAAGCCAAGTACCAAAAAGAGTTGTTTTGACCGAGCAAGTAAGCTCAATTTTACAACACAACACCCTCCCAAAATTCAAAGACCCCGGTTCACGTACTACTTCTTGCATTATTGGTGATCATGTCATCAACTGGGCTCTTCTTGATTTAGGAGCAAGTGTGAATCTTCTTCTATATTCAGTTTATGTTCAGTTGGTCTTAGGTGACTTAAAACCGACGTCGGTATTATGTAACTAGTCGACCGATCATCAAAAAGCCCCGGGGTATCATTGAGGATGTATTGATTAAAATTGATAAGTTCTTCTTCTCGGTTGATTTCGTTGTCATTGACACAGAATTGGTCCCGAATTCCAAGAGCCAAATTCCCGTTATCCTTGGCCATTCTTTCTTGGCAACTGCTAATGCCAACATAAATTATAGGACGGGGATAATGAAAATTTCATTTGGCCACATGAAGGTGAATTTGAACATTTTCAATCCAAGCCCCAATTCTATGGACAAGCATGAAGAAGTATGTGTTAAAAAATGTCTTGGAAATGAATTTGCCAAAAATGAGTTTTTGCTTGGTATTGAAACTCCAAATGTTTTGCCTTCCAAAAAGTTTTCAAAAGATATTGTTTTTAAACCAAGTGTTAAAAGGGCATGGAAGCCCAAAGATTTTATTGATCAAGGACCATTAATTCTACTTGAATCAAATCCAACAAGTTCCTTAGGGAATAGGTTATTGGGTGGGGTTCAAAGTTCTTTTCACCCCTTAAAGAGGGGATGCATACTAAGATTTTTGATCCGGGCTAAAAGAGCCCAACGTCTTGCTAGAGACATTAAACACTAGTGTTTTATAGGGTTTCCAACCCTATTCGTCCCTCATTTTTATTTTATTTTATTTTCTTGCATCCTCTAGATACAATCTGGGATCATATATGTTGCTTGAGACTTTAATAGGAAATGCATGCACTTTTATCTTCAAATTAGGCATTTAGTGCCCTATTCGGTCGATCATAAGAGAGATCATATCGATCGAACATTATCTCTGCATTTTTTCACCTCTTTGTCCTATCGTGCTAGATTCTCTACATATTTCAGGTCTCTCTCTATCATTCAAATTCATTCTTCGATCATTCTAAAGTCTCCTCGATCGATCCAGTTATCCCTTCGATCGATCTTCAAACTATACTTGGAAAATTTTTGAATCTGTGAAAATATCATCTATCTGTGTATCGTTCGAAGTTGTCTGCAGGTCATTAGCTCTTGGATTGATCGAGTTCCAATCTATCATTCTTCGATCGATCTGTGTTCCCTCTTTTGACTTTTACTTTTTCAAAATTCAAATTTACAAATTTCTAAAAAAAAAAAAAAAAATCCAAAAAGATTTTAAATTTTCAAAAATTCAAAATTTTTCCAAAAATATTTTGTCATTTTGTAGTTTTGACCGATTTGAGAACCTACATGATCAATCCAGGTTCGATCGATCTGATGAACCGTGTGATCAATCACACATGTCGGGACCAATTTTTTTAAAAAATGACCCAAGGGTCATTTTGATCATTCATTTCATCGATCCAAAGCCCTTGCTCTCTCTCCTAACACTCTCCACTCATCTTCCCCATCTCCGGCGAGACTCCGGTAAGATCCCAAGCTCCACAACTCCATCTCAGATCTTGATCTCCTCTCTTCTCTCTCTCAGTCCTCTTCTCTCCTTCATTTTTGGTATGTTTTGAATTTTCTTTTCATGTTTGTGTTGATTTATGTTATACTCTCCCTTTATGCTTAGATTCCATGTTTTTAAAGTTAAATTTGTTTCCATATTTGGAATTTTCAAGCATATGTATATATATGTATATATGTGTATATAATTTTTATTTTTGAATTTGGTTCAGGGGTAACGTGTCGTTTTAAGTGACCATTTGTGCATTGTTGAGGTGTATAGGGTGTCATGAGCCTTGAAGTGACCATTAGGATGTGCCCCGTGTCTTCCACGTCACGAATGACTGACTTTTCATTTCTTAGCAAGCTTCGATCGATCCAGTGCCTTAATTAATCAAGGCCCGTTCGATCTAATGCATGTCTTGATCGATCCAACTTGGATTGATCACATTTTTGTATGATCATTCAAATTTCACTATTTTGCATAATTGATGCTCCTATACCCTTTCTTGTGTCTATGCTATTATATTCATGCTCAATGCTTGTGTTTTCCACATTGGTTGCATTCTTTGCCCATCGTGTCTAACATGTTTCATATTATTTGATTATTCATTGTCTATACTTGGCTTGCATTACCATTTGCATAGATAGGTTCATGTGTTCTATTCTGAGTTGTCGATCTTAATCTGACAAACATGTTTCTATCTTTTGTGCTTTCAGTTCTGTATCTTATATACTATTTTTTGTTACCGATTACAATTGCAAGTGTTCTTTCTTTTTTCAGGCCATGACTAGGTTCAAGACCATGGCTAACCGGACCTATGACTGCTGAGTGAGGTAGAGGATAGAGGAGCCAACTCCTGCATAGTCCAAGCATTCCTCCTTTTCTTCCTCTTCTAATTTTTCTTCACCTCAGGAGGGTGAGCCTACACCATCTCCTTCACCTGTTCCAGTGCCACCACCGGTACAGCCTGGCGTAGTCCGAGACAGGGTGGCTCTGAAGTTTATGCACCTTTCTGTGGCATATGAGTTTATTTTTGATAAGGACTTCTTTGCACGGTCGATCACGACCAAATGGTCGTATGATGAGATCTCCCACCTTGGCCCCAATGGCCAATCTAGTTTATCCAAGACTTGTTCGGTTATTCTACCAGAACCTCTGGCCAGGTCCGAGTAACTTGGCCGAGCTGTGGACTACCATCGACGGGTATCTCATCTGCATTACTATCCACACATTAGCGACAGCTTCTTAGTGCCCACATACCTGCCCACCGGACATTGACTATCCGATTTTACAGTGGCCGTCATTTGTAAATATGGCCACAGCTCTTCATGCCACTATTACTACCGCTAACACTTATGCCACTCGGACTTACTTAACTGACAACATGTGGTTCTTTGATTCAGTTTTATACCGAAATGTTTTTATAGATGGGCACAAGATCTAGAGGCGGGCAGATTTTCTAGCAGCTTTCTATGCCATCTATACAGGGCATTGGTTCTCAGTTCACACACTCTACTGGAGTGTCATAATGAAGCTATATATTGATTTTATCAGCAAGGCTAACCCAAAGAGGCCCAAGTTCCTTCCTTATGCCTATTTGATTACACAGCTCCTCCAGGACCAGCACTATCCTTTTGACCCAGAAGAAGACATTGAGACTGGGGCCTACCATTACAGGAAGAAGGACTGGAATAAGAGTTATAATGTTCTTATTAAGAGTCTAGAGGTAGAGGCAGCCAAGGCAGTAGAGGATCTTGAGGCTGAGGAGGAGGCAGTAGTAGCAGAGGCAGTAGTAGTAGCAGCATCAGAGGCACCGGCAGTAGAAAGAGTTTACATGTATATTGACCTGGAGTAGGAGCCTCAAGTGGGGTCACCACATCACTCCCAAAGCAGAGCCATCACTCTCAAAGCTAGGACGAGCATCAGTCTCCTGATAACTCTAGATTGCCACGTCGGGATGATCCAGTCATTCCTGACACTCAGGCTCAGACACACAACTTAGGGGAGCGTATTCAAACACTAGAGGATGCAGTCATCTCTCTCAGAGTAGATGTGACCACTCTCCGTTCGGATGTCATGACTGTGCTGCGAGACATATCCAGTCAGATTTCGGGGTTTATGCCCTGCCAGACCATCTTCATCTGCCTGACCTCTCTCTCTTTGTCATATTTATACCTGTTTTCTTAGATTGATACTTTGATACTGTTATTCTAATTTTGTGGCTAGTTTGTTGGCCTAATTACTGTGATGTACCTTATACTATTTTATTTATTTATTATTATTCATGATATTTTTGATGTTTCAATCTTATATTGATATATCTATTGTTGATTGACTCCATTATTAGGTGCATCCTAGTGACTTCAGTAAGAGAGTGCGGCCCATATTTTTCAAGACTGCCCTTATCTCTCTCTTTATTTCATTTCCTATCCTACTTGCACTTGCAAGCCCACCGTACACCATTATTATCCCATTTATTATTTGATAAGGTTTTATTCTAGTGCCATCTTTTCAAGACCACAGTTAATCCCAAGTTTAGGGGGATATACCACCCACTTCGGATACTTGTGTCCTGACCATTTATCACCATAGTTACACTGGTATACTCTTTCCTCTTTCTTTTGTTCTCATTGAACATTGAGGACATTGTGTAGTTTAAGTTTGGGGGGGTAATGTGTGTTATTTGCATTTAATTCAAGATTTTGAGCATGACTTGTGCATTTAAGGGATTTTCTATGATTGGTCTGTGACTAGCTAAGATTTTGATCTTTTGAGGACTATATTGCTTAGAATTTAAAAATTGTTTAACTTAAGAGTCCAATACTCCTTTCCATTTGTAGGGTACATGCTTTGTTGATTATTGATTTGGTTATATCCCAATTAAGCTAGTAATGCATTGAAAGCTTTCAATCTTGACAAAGGTGCATAACAAGGTGGAGGGCTCAAACTCTAGGCTAATAACTTGTTACAAAAAAAAAAAAAAAAAAAGTGAGGATTTCTCCCAAAAGGTGAGAAATGGGAAATGATAAGATAGAGGTTGTTTTGATTTGTAGCCTAGTTGATTTGAGCTTGTAAGTCCTTATGGGTTTTTAAACACCTAATGCCCTAAAGCTGTCTGGTTTGGGAGTCATTGACCTAACGCTCGACCTCATGGATCGCTAGAAAGCTTAATCAATCAACACATTGCACTATGCTTCCATCCTTAATCCTTAGGATTACACAAAAAATAAATAAATAAATAAATAAATAATTGAGTAAAAAGAATAAGCGCACCTACTGAATAAAGCTTTAATAAAAGGTTCATTCTTTGTCTTGATGATCGGTACTAGATTTGTATGCTAGTTTGAGGCCGGATGTGATCATTTCTTTAGTTGGCTTAGATAACAACATATTTGATGCCGGTTCAATTAAAAAGGATTCTAGAGTCGTTTTGATTTGCATGATCATTGTCTTGATGTGTGGAGGACCATACTTGTTTGTTTCATGTTGAGATTTTGGGAAATTGCTTGGAAATGGTTGAAAATTTGCATACTTGAGGTAGTTTTCTCCCAATGCTTGTTTGGAATATTGGTGTCTCTTTAATGAGAAAGAGCTTAATGTTTGTGGGTTTCATTTCTGAAAACACTCACGAGACTTCACTCATCCATTAGAGGTAACTTAGGGGTTTAAAAGGCCTGTTGCATGTGCTAAATGCAATCGTGTTCCCTACGAAAGTGGCGTAATTTATTTATTGTTCTCTAGTTCATAGTTATATAGTTGTTCATTTGTGACGGCCCAAGTTTTTCAACCCGGTGCGTTAGTGATGAACCGAAAGTTGACTCGATAACGGATCCGAAATGCAGAAGCAAAAGATAAACCAAAGTTTCTAGAGATACAGATCATTTCTAAGACATAAGAGTGACCTTCCATAAAGTCATGGAACTTAAGGAATAACTGAAAGCGAAAGCTAACATAAAAAGGGTCAAATGGTACCCTATGGCACCAATGACAACCAAAGAAACAAGATCTAGTTCAAACTAGACCAGGTACACCACTAAATGGTTTAAACAAGATCAACGAAGTTGAGTGGAAGTAAACCAATTGGTACAAGTCTAAAGAGATATCAACCAAACAAAATCAACAAGGCAGCTACATTTCGGTCGATCGAAATAGAGCATCAGTTTGCTGAAACAAGCCTGGAAAAAAGAAGAGAAAAGAGCTCTCAGTTCAATTGATCGAGGTGATAAACTGGTTAGCCGATTTAGGGATCGAGATGAAAAAAAATGAGTTTCAGTCGACCAATGTAGAGAACCGGTCGACCGAAATAAGCCTTGAAGTGAAAAAGGCTACTGGGATTGGGATTTGTGCAAAACCATGAAAACTAAGAGAGGTTCGGTCGACCGAAACAGGCCACCGGTTGACTGAAACTGGGCAAAAATGTAAAGATGAAATTGCCATGCACCAAAACTGAAAAAGAGACTTTAAGCCTCACTTGAATCCCCCATAGCATGATCAAACTAAAACATATGCTAATGTGTGATAATGTGAACATACACGCGAGTGTAAAATGGTATTCTAAGCATGTTATAATGGCCCATGGCCTTATTACAATTCATTTACAACATTTGACATGTCAAACCTCCAAGTTAGAAAGATTACATTTCAAAGGCAAAACTTGAAGTTTAAAAACATACACTTGAACTTAAAGGTTTGTGGCCCTTTGCCTTATGTCATACATATCACATAGGTTCCAAGTAGTGTATCCAAGTACACTTTACACGTTATAAGACAAAAATGACATAATCGAACCTAACTAAGCATTACATCTTTAAATGCAAGACTCAAACATGCTAACACTTGCATGTGAACAAGAATACTTTAAAAGAAGCTTCAAATCTACGAATCACCAAAAGCAAGTGTAAATCTACAATCTTGAATCATGTACCTGAACAAATCCCCCAATAACTTCGGGGTGAGTAAAAAAGTTTACTCGTAGATAATGAGCACGCATTGACTCGATTTCTTACAGATTTTTAGACAATCATGAAACAGTTAAAAAGGGTCATGCCACCTAATGTCTATGTCAAAGGTTAGACTCAGGGACCATCCTAAGCTACCTTAAATCATTTCTAGCATAAAACACATCCTTTATGCAATTTCAACAACATAGGTGCATGCTATACTAAGCATCAAGACATAGATTCTCTAAGTTACCATCTTGAAATCTAAAATGCAATAACAACTAAATATAACAATTTAGTACAATTAGAATTTCTAAAATCACACATCAATACATAGATTCTCTAAGTTATCAACTTGAAATCTAAAAGTGTGAAAACAACTAAACATAACAATTTAGTATGGATGTACTTAACAACATCAAATCGCCAATAACCAAAACCACAAGTCACAATTAAACATTGGTTGTTAACTTGGAATTGAATGCGAAAATAAATAATGGAAGACTTGGGCATCACGTCTTGGACTAAACCAATAACAAAATGATTATTCTGGGCAGTAACCCGCTGGGAAAACCACCCTAGTGCACACTATCTCAATTGGGGAGAACTCATACCTCCTGCACTAGAGCCAAACTCTAGCCATGTCACTTGTAACAACAATGTCCCAAGACTCCAAAATAAACCAAATAAGTTCACAACTTATGCATAATTTATATAATGCATGAAAACACCTTCCATACGCAAATAGGTTGAAACCACACAATCCATGCCTTAGAGTTTCAATTCTAAAATGATATACATAATGTCAATTACAAAGTGTGCAAATCATTACACGAGGCAATAATATATTCCATAAAGAAAACATGTTCTCATGAATATAAATTTAACAACAATGTACTTAATGTTTATAACATAATCAAGTGACTACACAACAAGTCCAAATCCATGATTTAATTATAGAAACCACTTCTACAACTTAATTAAAATCCATGGAACAATGAGGTCGAATTTATTTAAATCATGATAATTAAATCTCAAATTTCTAAATCAACTCTAAATGGTCCCAACTTAATATATGGTAGTGCACAAGTCCTAGTCATCATAATTATCAAGTTAAAACACAAATAAGCCAATGGAACCTTTGAAATAGATTTTAATTAATGCTATTAATCAGAATCTCTAGATTTTCATACTCATCCAAATGCTCTCAAATTAAAGTATGTTGAAAAACATGCCAAGAATTAATTTAAAAGCATATCACAACTTAATTTCATACAAGGTACGACCATGATAATTAATCTTTCACAAAAGAAAAATATTAAATAAAAGTTGCAATTCTTTTCTAAATAATCTAAATTTAATATATGTTAACAAATACATCAAAACTTAATTTCCTAGGATGCCACAATTTAATTCTAAATTGAATACCATCATGAGCCTTAAATCTTAACCATAGAAAATAATTAAATTAAATTCTAGATTCTTAATAAAAGCATGCATACAAGTTGTATAAGCATCAAAAACATGCAAGACAACAAAAATATGAAATTATAACACCCCCTACCTCCATTTGAGATGAAATCTCAAATCCCAACCAAAATGAAACCGCTCCGAATCCGACGAAACTTCTAGGTTTTGTCAGGGACATCACGATCTACATGAACCCCCAAGAAGCCCTATCAAAATCACAACTTGACTTCAAACCCGAACTCAAGAAATGGTCAGAAATTAATTCTAATAAGGGGGAAAGGTAGAGCACGGCAAGGCGAACATAAAACGCTCAGGCACTACACATTTTTATCAAAGGGAAGTGGCCAGAAAATGAAGAAAAAAGGTAGCAGCCCCTTGGCTGCCATAGCTGCTGGCCAAGAGAGAGAGGAGAGAGAGAAAAATCTAATTTTTCCTCTTAAGACCTCATATTTAAAAATAAAAAAATAAAAAAAAATAAAAAAAATAAAAACCCTAAAAGTGTCCCGAACGGGCCCCGCCGGGTCCGAAAAAGTGGAATTTGAACAAACGCGCTCAAACAACAAAACACCATGAACAAAAAAGAATCAAAATGAGAAAAGATGAACAACGGAAGAAACGGTGTCAAAACAGAGCCCCGAGCAGAGAGATATGCCCCAAACAAGTTTGGCGGCAACCGGGGCAAGAAACCCTGAAACTGGAGAAAAACCACCATAAGGAAATTCCATGAGTACACGACTTGACAAAAAGTGAAAATGAATCCCGTACAAGGATCCAGGCTCAAAACGATACATTTTGCAATAACTTTCGTTAATTGCACAATGGCCCCTCTAAAAAGTGAAAACTATACTAATAGCCCAGAATGAAAATATCTTCGAAAAATATTTTCTTAAAAACCCCTTAAATAAAATATCTTCAAAAGATATTTACAAAAAATACCCTAAGAAATGGAAATGTTTCTGAAGAACTGTACATCCATGCCCCTATAGACACCGGGAGCAACCAGAGTACTTTTCTGTAAAAGTAAAGATACGTATTTTGTGGAAACCACTTAGAATGAAGACACATGAAGTGAGGTTATGCCAATAAAGTGACAAACACAGAAAAGACGGAATAGGGAAAAGGACGAAAAAGTGAATAGTGTCTGAAAAATGAAAGTATGGAAATGACTCGGTCCTCAAAGGAGGTTGTCAATACAAGGAAAAGAGTCTCAGAAACTATTTCTAAGCACCCGAGACGACACTAAGTGACGAGAAACCGAACTCAGAAAGGAAAAGATCAACGAAAAAAAAATATCTGTGAAAATCTAAGAAAAAGAAAGGAAGGAAAAAGACCGAGTCATTACAACCTTCCCACCTTAAAGGGATTTTGTCCTCGAAATCCTGCCCTAACAAAACAAAAGGCGAAACCAAGATAACTATGGGGTACATCTCCGAGTATCCCAGACAACACGCTATACTAGCTGATAAGCGCCGAATATTTCATATTCAAGCGCCCTTATTTGTATTAGCTAAGTCCATTAGTTGATATTAATGCATAGTTTAGCTTTATTTGTTTGTTTTCATCTTCTCTCAAGTCGGTCTCCCCAATTATGGTTAAAGAAAGCGGTTTTGACACTCTTTTGAAGAATTGTAGCGCGTCGTTGCTAGGGACAGTTATCTAGGCCAAGTTCGTGTACCATCACATGCACAAATGTTGTGGCATTGATTCCAGTATGACGATTGTGTCATCGGGCCAATCCAAAGTGGCCAAAGAGAAAACTGCAGGCCATGAGCACAAGCCTCCGCGGGCGCCCGCGGAGCTCCCGCGATGCACCCGCCAATAGCTCACCTCACTGCCTTGTTTCACGGCACCTTGCATAGCAGCCGCAGGAGCCCCCGCGCCCTCCCGCGGGCGCCCGCCGCGATTCTGCAAGCAGTTCACCTGCTCCTATTTTTTAGCATTTTTGTCCCCTTATCATCTTTTTGTGTGGTCTAGCTTCATGCAGAGGGGGATTTCAGGATTTTGGGGTATGGTGAGTAGGTATTGATGGATAAAAAGAGGGAGGAGAGGTCATGTCTCATATAGATGATTAGAGGAGCAAAAAGGCTCTCACTTGGGAAGTTCTAGAAGAAAGAGAGGTGTTCTTGGAGAAAAAGGGCAGAAATGGAAGGATTCTCTTCTTCCTCTTCATTCCTTGTAGCATTAATGGGTAACTAAACCTCCATCTAAGGAGGTGATGAAGCTCATCCTTGTAAGCATGCATTAATTTTGATTTATTTTGGAGAATGTAATGTATGTATGGACTAAGTTTCATAATCTAGAGCATTTTACAATATGTAATGAATATTATTTCTTATAAATGATCATTATGAATCAATTATCTTGTCTTAGATCATTTATTCTCGTGGTTGTATGGCTAGTAGTTCCATAGTGACATTGGAAACAAGATTATGGAATGGTTTTAATGGCATGGTTTTTGAGAAATTTGTTAATCCATAGCTTAAGGCTTTCTTTTGATGGGTAAATCTTGCATCTTGATTCCATGTGCTTTTACCATTTAGTCTAGGGTTTGATAATCTCTAGCTTAGCGAGCATGTCTAAGGTTACACCATAGTCTAGGTAACTCAAGTATGTGAAGCTTTGATAGGTTATTCTTACCTTGTGATTATTTGAATTTCTTGAAGATACTGTAGTAACCATGTGTTGCTATGTATCATGGTCACATATATATATTAATTCCCCAAATCAATCATATTCTTAGCATTTGTAGAAGGTTGGAGTAGATTCACTTCCCTAGTTCTCTTTACTTGTATTTCATCTCCTTTAAATTCCTGCAAGCTCTTATTTTATGCATCTTAATTTCATAGCTTAAGTGACAACCAACAAATCCTCTATGAACACCCCATATCATTCTAAAAAGACTCTAGACACTTAAGGGTATTACATTAAAAACCCCTAATCCAAGGAAAAGAGTCTCAAAAACTATTTCTGAGCACCCGAGATGACACTAAGTGGCGAGAAATCGAACTCAGAAATGAAAAGATCAACGGAAAAAAAATATTCGTGAAAATCAGAGAAAAAGAAAAGAAGGAAAAAGATCGGGTCATTACATAATTTCTTTATTTTCTTCATAGTTCATTGCTAGGGACTAGCAATATTTAAGTTTGGGGGTGTGATAAGCATTGAAAAATGTGCATTTAAACGTTCTAGGACCTTATTCTATCTTATTTCCCGTTTTAGTCTAATTTCATGTTATTTCCATTTTCAGGCACTTATCACCAAAATAAGTCAATTCAGCTGAATTAGAGCATTAAAATAAGCAATCTCAAGCTTAGTGGAAGAAAGGACCAAAGTGGAAGCAAAGTGGTGAAAAAGCCTTCTACGATAGATCAAACCAAGCTCTAATCAATCACATTGTGATCGTTCTAACCATGTTATGATGGATCGAGCCTTTTGTCCTTATCTTCAGGAAACTTTCCAATTCGATTGATCCAACCCTTCCTTCGATCGATCCAACCCTATTGATTTTATCCCCACCTACCACTTTTGTCCTTTTCCCAAAATATCTTTGTCTTATCCTTATTCAAAAATTACACCGCCGTGGTTCGATCGATCCGATCAGCCATATGATCGATCGAGCTGCCTCAAATTACGTGAAAATTTAATTTCAAGCCAATTTAAATGTGTGCTCATGGTGTAATCATTGGGAGGTCCTTGGCATAAGGTCTAACCATTTGGTGTGACATTTGAGCTACCTATATTAGGATTTTGGCTAATTTTAGCAAGGTGGTTGATTAGTTAAAGAAGCTTGGCTAGAGATCAGAGAGAGAAAACATACAATTTGGGAAAGTTCTTCAACTCATTTAGGGTTTCTACCAAGAACACAAGAGGAGGAGGATGAATTCTACTATGGAGATAGCCCTTGAGGGTTGGATGACAACATCAATGAGTGGCTAAACCATTCTCTTGGGGCTAAAGATAGCCCTAAGCATGCCTCCTAGACTTTGATGTTTTGTAATTAATAGGGATTTGTGTTGTAATTCTTGTCTTAACATCTTATATATATAAATCTTGTTTTATAATGATTTGTGTAGTTTAATACTTCCAATTGATCATTTAATTCTATCCATATGTCTATGTATGCTAGAATGGATGTTCATGTGTTTATCTCTAGATTTTGTGACATTGATTCATGTGTATGTGTGTTGATATTATGAATCTAGTGATGGTCAAGGCATGGTGCTTAAATGGGTTACTCTTGTGATTTATTTGATGGTTCATACTTATTTCTTGATGGATTGTGCCACCTCCTTAGTTTAATTAGTTTAATTTACATGCCACTAACTTAGTTGTAGTGTAATTGCTTTACTTTCTTAGATAGGTGGACAATCCATTCTTGTTGTTTAATGTTCCATGCTTATGAATGCAAGTGATATATTTTTTTAATTTGTTGAGTGTGCATTAATTGTGAGCTTGTGGAAGGATTAATGGCTTAATTTGATATGTTGTATTATTCACTAGATTAATTAGACAATGTATGCTTACTTGGCCGTCCGTGTTAATATTTCAATTAATGACACACGCTTTCATTTATAACACACAATCCCCCTTAATCCATCAAATGTTGAATGTCTAGGAAGGTAATGCTTAGTGGTGAACTCTATGACCCAAGACCTTTCTCTCATAATCTCTATACCTAATTTCTTTTAGTTTTTTTACATTGCACTTATTTAATTTGAATTATACTATAACTCAACCAATAAACCTTGTTTTGATCATTCGACCTACTAATCCAACAATTAATTCCAAGAATACCGCTACTTTCCCTTGGGACGATCCCTACTCACTCTAGCGACTTTAATAGTTAGTAGTGGTAATGGCACTCTATAAGTTCAAACTTGGCCACACTACACTTTATTGTGCAACTCGGTTCGAGCAACACCAATAAGGACCATGTGGAGGACCTTGGTCACATCAACAAACAAGGCATCCTTCACCCTAATGTGCATTAATATCATGATAATATTCAAGTACCATTAGGCATGCCTAGACCCTTCATTCCATAACAACAAGGCGAAGTTCCAATTGGAATGCCTCGGCCATTTTTTGTTCCACCTCCACCTCTCGTTGTTCAAGCAAATTATGGTGCTTGTGTCGAGCCATCAATTGCTAATCCTCCTCTTGCTTTAAGAGATCATTATGTGCCAAATAAGTATAATGCACCAATATGCATTCAATTACCTCCATTTAGAGCTCACCATTATGAGATTAAACCACGAACAATTCAAATACTACCCAATTACCATGGGCTACCAAGTAAAGAACCTTATAAGCATTTGGATGAGTTTCTTGAAGTGTGTTCCACCGTGAAATACACGAACATGCCGGAAGAGGTTTTGAGATTAAAACTCTTCCCTTTCGCCTTTAAAAATAAGGCAAAATACTGGTTTAATAATTTAAAGCCTTTTTCGATAACTTCTTGGGCAGAGATGCAACATGAGTTCTTGAAAAGGTACTATCCAGTATCAAAGACCAATGTAATGAGAACTTCAATTCGAGAATTTTCTCAAGGGGAAGGGGAATTGTTTCATGAGGCATGGGAGCGATTAAATAATTTACTTAGGAAGTGTCCATATCATGGCATTCCTAAATGGCAATTGGTTTAATTTTTCTTTGAAAGTTTGTCGGATAATTTTAAAGGAATGGTTGATGCTTCTATGGGTAGTTCTTGTCTTGATAGGCATGAAGATGATGTATGGCGCTTATATGAGAGCATGAGTAAGAATTCAATGCATCAATCTTTGTCATCTAAAAATTGTAAAAATATAGGTGGAAGGAAGAATGCCGGCTTATATCAAGTTGACAATTCTAATGATATAGCCGCCGAAGTAAAGTCTTTATCTAAAAGGTTTGATCAATTTTTGATCAATCAAAATTCAGTGAACAAAGTGTCTTCCTCCCCTAATCATACTCGTCATCCTTCCAATGAATCATGTATAACTTGTTTTAGTGTTTTACATTCTACTTCCAATTATCCCCATAGACATGTGCAAAGTGAACACCATGAACAAGTGAATGCCGCTTTTGTTAATCAAATGAATAATCCCTATGGCACTCATTATAACACCGGATGGAGGAACCAACCAAACTTCTCTTGGAAAAGCCAAGGGGAGGGCTCAAACCCTCCCCAAAGTGGTTTCCAAGGCAAGTATAGACCAGAATTTGTCGAATTGCATCCAAGAGAGGAAGATTGATTTTTAAACAAAAGCCATGCACCAAGAAAACTTATCTTAACCGAGCAAGTAAGCTCAATTTTTCAACACAACACCCTCTCAAAATTCAAAGACCCCGGTTCACCTACTACTTCATGTACTATTGGTGATCATCTTATTAATCGGGCTTTTTTGGATTTAGGAGCTAGTGTGAAGCTTCTCCCTTACTCGGTTTATGTTCAACTGGGCTTAGGTGATTTGAAACCGACGTTGGTAGTTTTACAACTTAACGATCGATCAATTAAGAAGCCCCAGGGTATCATTGAAGATGTTTTGATTAAAATTGACAAGTTCTTCTTGCCGGTTGATTTTGTTGTCATTGATATGGAATCGGTCCCAAATCCTAAGAGCCAAACTCCCTTTATCCTTTGTCGTCCTTTCTTGGCTACCGCAAATGCCAACATAAATTGTAGGATGGGGATAATGAAGATTTCATTTGTTCACATGAAAGTGAAGTTGAACATCTTTAATTCGACCCCGAATTCTATGGACAAGAATAAAGATGTATGTGTTGTTGAAAAATATCTTGAAAATGAATTTGACAAAAATGAATTTTTGCTTGATGTTGGAACTTCAAAAGGTTTATCTTCCAAAATGATTTCAAAAGAAATTTCAAGAGATGTTGTGTTAAAGTCTAGTGTTAAAAGGGCATGGAAGCCCAAAAATTCATTGACAAAGGATCTTCAAATTTATTTGAATCAAATCTAACAAATTCCTTAGGGAATAGTTTGTTGGGTGGGATTTAAGATTCCATTCACCCCGCCAAGAAGGGGATGCATTCTAAGATGTTTGATCCGGGCTAAAAGAGCCCAACATCTTGCTAGAGACGTTAAAGACTAGTGTGCTTCGTAGGGTTTACAACCCTATTCCTCCCTCATTTTTTGTTTTGATATTTTCTTGCGTCATCGAGATATGTGTTGAATTGAAAAATCCAACTTCCGAGTAAGTTTTTGTAATTTTGTGCACTTCCAGTGAAGTTTCAATCGATCAAAGTTCAGTTTGATTGATCGAAATTTCACTTCGATCGATCAAAGTCCCTAAATCTATGAATTTTCATCTCCCAATTTGATCGATTGAAATCCTTCTCAATCGATCGAAATCTATTTGGATCGATCGAAATTAAGTGTTCAATTGATCGAAGTCCTTCGATCAATCGAAAATGTGTCTTTTGAAATTCCGAAAAAGGCTTTGGATGTTTATCTTCTAATCCTAATCTTTTTATTATTATTATTTTTCTTTTTCTTCCCTCCTCCCCTATTTTTTTTTTCTTTTCTTTTTTTCATTTTCTTTCTTTCTTTTCTCTCTCTTCCTCCCTCTCATTCTCTTCATTTTCTTTCTCGGCTAAACCCTTCCCCCTCTTCTCTCCCGATTCTCCACCTTTTCTCTTCCTCTCAATCTCAAACCTAATATATCCCTCAACTTTCGGCGAAGCTCCAACCCAACCCCGTCTTCGTCCATCTTAGTCCAGCGAACACCAAGGAGTTCCAAGCACCGCCATCCACTATGTAATGACCCGGTTTTTTTCTTCCTTTTCCTTTTTCGGCGATTTTCTTTTTTCGTCTTTTTCCTATTTTGTCTTTTTCCTTTTTCGTCATTTTTCCCATTTATCGTTTTTCCTTACATAACCTCACTTGTTGTGCTCGGATTTGATTTCGGTTTTGCATGCATTCATGATATTTGATTTCCATGACATTTGTATTTTTACTTTTGTAGAAAATACATTCTAGTTGCTTACTTTTTCATAAAGGGCATGGATGTATACTTTAGTGTAATTATTCATTATTCTTGGGGTTTTTGTGTAATTACATAAAGTAATTATTTTTCGTCTTAGGGGCCTTTTTGTAATTTAATTTGTAAGATATTTTGAAAAAAGGACCTTTTTGCAATTTTTGGAAAATATGACAAGTGTCACATTCTCATGGTGCCACTTGTTGGCAATGGGGTGGAGTGACTTGGATGTGTAATCTTTTGACATTTAGAGGGTGGAGATTCACCCACATGTTGGCCTAGGATTGGTACACATATTGGCTTTGATTGTTGACAAGTGTAGGCTTAAGATTGAGCCTAGGAAGGAGCATTGGAATTGTGACAAGTGTAGGATCATGATTTAGTCTTGCATTGTGTGTGTGTGAGAGGTAGTGTAAGAACACATAGTGAGTGGAGGATTTCTAGCCCTTCCACTCACCATTTCACACTTTATCTTTTTCATTTCACATGTTCTTCAAGAACCCTAGCCTAGCCACCATTGGAGAAAAGCTTGGTAAATAGCTTTGACTTCATTTTTGGCCTCCTTCCATTCACCCTAGACTTAGAAGCTTGGAACACAAAATTTTCCCCTCACTCTCCTCTTCATTAACCCTAAACTTGTTTCACATTTTGAGCTTGGTTGCTTAGATTATAGATATTCAATTCTCTATTGAGGTAGGGTGGTAGTATGTTTATATTTTGAGTGTTTTAAGTCCTTTGGGGTTTAATATATATTGTATACATGCTTTTAATATGATAGTCTTGCATATTATAGGAAACCCTCACTTATTGACTTAGGGTTTAGTGAATTAAGCATGTATAATTTGTATATACCATGTGTAGAAAGGTTGTATGACTTAATAGTGTGCTAAATTCTAGTGTTTTCACATGTGGTAGTAATATAGAACTCTTGTAGAATTATAAATGCCATATGCAATTTCTATTGATTTAAATTGTTATCTTATGGTGGTGATAATTCTATATGCTTGTCAAGGACTTATTGTGGTTATTCTATAAACTTGTTGCTAAATTGTTGATGATTAGTAGATAAAGTTTATTGTTGAGGCATAATTGAAATTGATAAGTTGGTGGTATTGTATTGTGCACAATATCATGATGATGACTTATCATTTAGCATGCCATTCTAGACTTGGAACCTTAAGACATGGTTTGCGTGGTTTCAAAGTACTTGTGCCTGTAAGGTGGTTGATATGCCTTATTATCTATGTATAAGTTTTGAACTTGATATATATTTTGAATTCTCTTGGGACATTGTTAAAGTGACATGGCTAAAGTTTGGCTTTAGTGCGGGAGGTATGAGTTCTCCCCAATTGAGATAGTGCGCACTAGGGTGGTCTTCCCAGTGGGTTAATACCCAGAATAACCATTTTGATCTTGGTTTAGTCTGAGACATGATGTCCAAGTCTTCCACTAATTGATTTCACATTAAATTCCAAGTTGACAACCAATGCTTAATTGTAACTTGTGATTCTTGTTATTAGCAAATTGATGTTGTTAAGTACATTGATATTGATATGTGTTACTAAGGAATATTTAAGTTAGCTTAAAATGATCCCTTAAAACACCTTGAACATAGACGTTAAGTGGAATGCTCCCTTATATCCATCTATATTGATCTTGCAAAGTTATTGAAACTTTAGGGTATACACATATGCTTCTTCCTACGAGTAACTTGATTACTCACCCTAGTGGTTTGGGTTATTTTTCAGGTAAGGAGACTATATTCTTGGATGCTCATCATCCTTAGAGACTAATGAGCAATTT
This sequence comes from Cornus florida, assembly GCF_030987335.1. Lineage (NCBI taxonomy): Eukaryota > Viridiplantae > Streptophyta > Magnoliopsida > Cornales > Cornaceae > Cornus > Cornus florida. The sequence goes on along the minus strand of NW_026775574.1, from coordinate 48,222,057 downwards.
GGAACATTTTTGTATATTGACATGCAAGTGTTTAGCATGCTTCACTTTTGGATATTCTATTTTTGCATACCATGGATGTATAGTATTTTTGGGGCTAATATAGCTACCTTAATGTGTAATGATACCTAAGTACTTAATTTTGATATTAGAAGCATATATGTATGGAGGCCAAGGGCCAAGCATGTTTAAATTAGTACTTGTATCTATTTGGTGCCATCCTTTGTTGCAAAAATGTATTTTAACCATCTTAGAGGTTTGCCATATAAAATTCTTGTAATTTATATGTTCATATGTTCAATATTCCTTAAAATGAAACAAATTTTGATCTATGCATGCGGGTAGAATGAATCCCATAGGTTCCATTACAATTCCATATGTTTGGAGGAGCATTCAACAGCGTTTCAAGGAGTTACGGTCGACCGAAACTCTATTTCGGTCGACCGATGCCTTAAACCGGCCTACCGAACCAACCAAGCCTTAAAACCATATTTTCATAAAGTATTCTGTGAGTTTCGATTGACCGAAACTCACCCTACTTCTATTTCGGTCGACCGAAATAGCCCTCATTTGCGCAGCTCTTCAGTTCAGTTTCAGCACTAATGGTCCAAATTCGAAAGGCCATAACTTCTTCGTTTCTAATCCAAATGGGGTGATTCTTAAGCCTAAACTCAAGGATTTTGAGTCAGCTTTCCAATGGTACTTGAAATTCTTAGAGTCCAAACACAGTGAGAGATATTCATATTTTAGTGGAGTAGCATCAGTTTTCACTTCAACCGGGAAAGGACATTTTGTGGAATTCTTAGCCAATGTTCTTAAAACCTCTTGGAATGTCTTGAAATGATTAGATTAGGTTGTATTAACCTTGTTTGACTTATTTAGAGTCAAGTCTCTCACTTTATTTATGAATTGACCATTTTGTCCCTTCGATAACGAATTTTGTCCTTTTTGGCCTTTGTTTCCGCTTTTGCTCTCTTTAAGTCCCGTGATCTCATGAAAGGTCACATTAGTGTCGTAGGAGTGATTCCTATCTCTTAATACCTTGGTTTATCATTTGCTTTCGCATTTCGGATCCGTTATCGGACTAACTTTCAGTTCATCGATGGCACACCGGGTTGAAAAACTTGGGCCGTCACACACCATTTTTTCCGATGAGGAGCTTTTGGCCTTCAGCCCAACTCGCTCTTTCTCTCTAATCTTGGATACCTCTCTATTTCCATCATCTTCGACCGATTTAGGCCAAAGAGATTTCGAATCAAGCTCTGACCAGCTTCTGAAGATTCCAGCGAGAGTCCGGTGAGTCTCCGGTCGTCTTCTCCGGCCACGGTGAGGCCGGGAAACCTCCATTTTCACCTAAATCTCTTCGTTTCATTGTCCTTTTCACTTCTTTGAGTCGGGTGTGTGCAAAATAATTTTATTTTTTATTTTTTTTATTTTTTATTTTTTTTTCACTTTCTTTTTATTATTGTTATTTTGTTTTCATTTTATTTTATAGTTTGCATTTTATTTGTCATTTGTATATATTCTTGTTTTTATAAAAAAAAAATTAAAAAAAAAATTAAAAATTGAAACCAAATAAAAATTGAAAAGAGTTCAAAACAAATAAAAAATGCAAAAAAATTGATTAAAATTTTTGGGACAATTAAATTTGGATTTGCCTTTGATTCTGGTTGAATGGTGATGGGCACACATTGAAAATTGAGAATGAAATATGGTTTGTTTAGTAGTTTAAAAGGAAAATGGGCAATTTTACTTGGATTTGTGAATTGTTGTGGGCAGTGTCCCTCGTTGACATGTTGAAATTGAATATTTGTTGTGTTTGAAATTTTGGGAAAGTCCATTTTTGAGGGGAACCCATACCAGATTTTTATAAAAATGAACTTGTGTTGTGGTTCTAAATTCTCTAAATGGCACTTGGGTATTTTTGTGAATTTAAATAGGAATTGGAAAAGGAATTTAAAAGTTAAATGTTGGAGTTGAATTGAAAAGAAAAACAAAATTTTTGGAAAGTTGTTTTGAGATTTCAACTTGTGAATGGAATTTGGAAATGTCATAAAATTGGAATAGTTGCTTGTAATTTGAAATGGAAGCCTGATTGTCAAAATGGTTTTGATTTTGAAAGAATTTAATTGAAATATAAACTTTTCTTTTTGAACTTGACAAATGTTTCTTGAAAATTTTAAAGTTTGCAATGGTATATGAAATTGAAATGTTGTGAGCATAGTCTCGACTTGTCTCATTTGTTTGTCTTGAATATGAAATGCATGGATGTGTTCTAAGTTGTTTTAATTAATTGCAAGCATGACTTGACCTGAATTTGTGCTTTTGAACTTGAAATTACAAAGTTTTGTCTTAAATGCTTAAAAGTGCTTCAAATTGACTTCTTTGAAAAATTTTGATTTCCAATTGATCTAAGCTCATGATTCAAGTGCTTTGTTTTGGTAAAATGAACTTTTATTGATAAAATGCTTTGTGATTACACTTGTTGGGTTTCAAATGATTAAAAAGGAAATTTTTTAACTTTGTTTTAAAAATAAGAAGTCGAGTTGCATGATTCCTTCTTTTGATGTTTATTCATTGTATAATTCTTGTCATGAAGCTTTTATACAATGCCATTGAATGTTTTGACTCTAAAGTTTTCAAAAATTCTAATTTTGCCCCAAAAGTGTTGAGTAATTCCAAAGTTGACCAAAATGCCCTTGTTTGAGTTACAACTTGTTCACTTTGATTCATATCCATCCATTTGCATTTGTTAAGTGCCTTTGAACTTTTTTGTGATGCAATTCTTGATTTTTGCCATGCTAGGGCACAAGTTTGATGTCTTTTGACCTTCCTTATCATGATTTTGATCTTCTCTTGTAAAAATGTATTGAATTGCCATTCTAAACCAAATTGTTTGAAGTCAAATGTCTAATGTTGTTTTATGAAATTAAAATTTGTCAAATGTGTTCCTCTTTGAATAATTGTGTGCACTTTGGAATAATTGTAACTTTTTACTTGTATATACACTATTTTGCACACACTTATATCACATTGACAGTTTTTTAGAGTTGCTGTGCATCCTTTGAACATATCTCTTTGGAATTGATTTTTGACTAAGTTTAGGGGTGTGTTATGGATGTTAGAGTTTAAAATGCATGATTGGAATGTGATGTTTCTGTCCTTTGGCCTTAATATTTCTTTTTAAACTTTAACTGATTTTTGAAATGCAATCTGACATGAGTCTGAGGATATGTTTGCCTTGTTTTGAAAACTATCTGTTTCAATGCCATTTGCTTGATATCATCTAATTGTGATCCATTCCTGAGAGCCAAGTAAGGGCTTATGACCGAGGTTCTTTCTAGTCCAAATTTTGATTCCATGCTGGTAAGCTTCTTGTATTCTCAGCATTTGACCATTCCTTGCTTCATTTGAACTATAGAGGGGGTTAGAAGCCAAAAGTGATCACAGGATGTTGATTTTGTTGCATTGGAGTATAGGATATTTTTTTGTCTGGTGTTTGTTGATATATATGCATCATTTTAATATATGCCATCTAGTTGCATACCATGTCGAGGATTTTCTTGAACTTGTCTATCATAACATGCTTTGGATTGTAGTGTTTTGCAACCGTGCATTCCACTTAGTCTTTATTATATGACATGCATGCTTCTTGAATCCTAGGTTGACATTTGCCATGCTTATATGCTCCATTTTATCCTTCTTGCTCCATTTGATTTTCATTGTTACACTTGTAGACATTCTTGCGTATGAATTGATACGATGTCATCCTAGAGTCTACTTGTCATGTCATTGTAGCATCTACTTGAGTTTTAGGTTTATGAAAGCACGTTGCATCATTTATGCACATCACAGCCTATGTTTTCCCTATTGATCATACTTTTGCTCAAAATGTTCCACATGTGACTTTTCTACCCTCTATATCATCATTGTATAACTGAATTTGCTTATTGTGCTTTGATCTGTTCTTTTTAGTTGAGGCATGTTGAATAATAGTTTTGAAGCTTTCTTAATCATTTCTTGCATAAGCATGATCCTATTTGTCTATCTGCTGTTTCTATCTAACTCAAGCATGCTTTGTGTTTTCTTATCAATTGCTTACTTTATCCTATACCTGTGTACTAACTTATTCTTCTTGCTTTTGCAAATGCAGCATAGATGAAAGACTCTTGCTAGGAAAAGAGTAAAAAGAGTTCAACAGCCTCTTTCATCTCTAGTGGCAGAGTTTTCTTCGTCGTCTTCTTCTTCTGCATCAGTCCATTCTGAGCCATCTTCTATGGATGTTAAGCACCCTATTATTCGAGAGGTTCCTGCTTAGACTTACTCCCGTAAGAAACTAGAGCCTAAGTATATATTTAATTGTAATCTTTTCTCAGACTTGGTCTAGACCAAGTGGTCCTATGATGAGCTTGTTCAGAGGGGCATTGATGCTATTATGACACTGGTAAGCAGAGTTGTCTATCGCCGGTTGGTTACACTATTCTACCAACACCTTTGGATAGATGAGGATGATAGACTTCTTATGTACACCACTATTGACGGCCAGGAGATCGACATTTCTTTCCCAGCCATAGCTGCTGCTAGCCGATGCCCCCACTCATCCCCATTAGCTGCTGATTCGCAGGATTCGTTAAATCCTAGTGCTCTACCTTTTCCATCTAAGCTAACCATAGTAGCTACATTATCTTCACACGCTGCATTTGAGGGCCACACCTTTGCAAACTGGGTTGAGATTAATCCCTGGTATTAGTTCATTGATTTCGTGTTACACCTCAATGCCTTTTCATCAGGCCATGGCACTTAGAGGCGAGAGGGGATTTTTCAGGCTCTTTATTGTTTGAGCCAAGGTTACTGGATTTCTGTCCTTGAACTTATTTGGGAGCTCATCCATAAGTTCTGGAAGAATCTGCATCATACGCAGAATTCTAGAGTTGCAGCTTGGCCCTTACCATATGGCCATCTCATTACTCGGCTGCTACTAGACCAGGGTTACCAGTTTGACCCAAAGGAGATCCCTGAGACTGATGCAGAGAGAGCGAGAAGAGCCTATGATCATGTCAGGTGGACAAAGACTTATAATTCCTAAAGAATAGAAAGAATAGGGATATGAAGAGGCAGTAGGAGCGACAGAGAGCAGCTGAGGAGGTAGCTGATGTGTGTTTTTATTTATCAATAATAAAATACCACTCACAACAGAATGAATCCTTGTAGGATAGGGCTATGTTGAGGGTGTCAAACCTTAAGGATTATGGTGGTTTATCGAGTCTTCAATTATATTTTAATTTAGAAAGAATATTTGGTTTGTTGTGTTGTACTACAATTCAATAACATAAAAGAACATAAATAGAATAAAATGATTGAGATCAAGAGAACAAATACTTAGGGATTGACTTCACCTCAAACCTCATACTATGGTCACCTGTTCAATCTTGGGATTTCAACAATTTATATAGCATATGAATTAAATTCAATAACATTCTTTAATTCAGTTTTAAAGAAAGATGTTTCATTAAACTTATGTAACTATATCCTATCAAAAGTTGGCACGAATTATCTACCTATCTACTTCTAACTAATGTTGTTGTATAACTCATCTTCCCTAAGCATAGATTATGAAAGACTTCATTCAAGAAAAATGTTTGAACACCATTATATGATCTCCATTCTTATGTCAGATAGAGCTCCACCAGATATTGTCCAATAAGAATGGGTTGAGAATAATTTATGAGCAGTTATATCTAAGACAAGGTAATAACTATTCAAAAACTATTAATTCATTAAAACACCAATTAAGTTGGCTCAATTGCTCAAAATCATGTAATCAAAATATATAAATCATTAAATTCAAAAGGTATTGAACAATCAAACCATAATATTCAAATTCGGGCTACATTAATGCCCTAAGAGAAGAATTAGCTACTCATGAGAATGCAAGGTATCATCTGTGTTGTTGTGGTTTTCATCACCATGGACTGCCAAAATTATTGATGTGGTTTGCTCTTTGAATGACAAAAACAAGTGTGATGAGTGTGATGGACCAAATGGTATCACGTATCTTGAGGTTTACTCTTGAATGACACATACAAGTTAAAAGGCTAAAGGGTATATATTTGTCTTTCTACGTGTGGAAGCAATATTGTTGCTACATTGTTACAACTGTCCTTGTTGCTACATTACTTTACAAAGATTGTAAAAAAGCTGAATTGAATTTACAAGAGCTGTTGCAAATGGTTTTGAGCTAAGTGACATGTAGTCTCAATAGGGATATTTCAGTCATTAACTATGTGTGACAATGAATTTATCTGAATTTATTTTCCTAAGGTGTTATACTACATCACATGTGTATTGTACAGTGTAAAGTCACACATGCAGGTGGCAGCAAATAAAGCACTGTTGAGAGGGCATTTCTGTTACTACATTGATATTTTTGGTGCAATGAAGGACTCACAGCATTGTACCACATGCACTGTGGTCCTAGTGTAAGAGGCTAATGATAGAAATGCAGTTACTTGGCAGCATATATCAACATTGTATATTGACACTTTAAGGCTGCAGGAAAAGGTGTTTTGTTGTGTAAAGTCAGGGCTATACAAGGGGCATATTGGTCTATTCATGATATTTAATCTAAAAATTTTCCCTATCTATGGTTGGCTAATGAGGGAATATACTTATCCATACTAGGGCAGCAAAATGTAAGTATAAAAGTGCTGCTATAGAGGCTACAAAAGGAGAGCACAAAAATAGAGTCTTTTAAGCTACATTGAGGCAGCTATATATGAGAGACTCGAGAGCTAAAACGGTTGAGTGATATTTTAGAGAAATTCCCAAATCTTTGAGCTGTATTTGATCTCTGAAATTTGTATAGAGTGTGTGCTTATTCACTGAAGAACATAAGGGACTGTGATGTTGTTTTCTGGTGCAAAGGAAGAGGTCTTGGAGGTCCAAAATTGCTGAGATTGTTTCTAGGGTCAAAGCAAGGCTTGAGCATGTGTATTTAAGGTATTTACATCTGTAAAAGAGACTTACATAGTCACACCTGAGTTGGTATAACTTTTCCTATCTTAAACCTGCTCTAATTTTAATTTCTAGTGCATTATTGCTGTTATGAGCTTGCAGATGTGATTCCTTAATGCTACATAAAGTTTTAAGTGATTAGCATGCCTATAATATTGAATTAAGACTTTATAATCTAAAGTACAAGACAGAAAAATGGTCTGAAATATATTAAGCCTCCAAAACTCTTGTAAACTAAGGTTTTAAGTGTAATGACCCAGTCATTTTCTTCCTTTCTTTTTCTCTGATTTTCACGGACATTTTTTTTTTTTTTCATTGTTCTTTTTCCTTTCTGAGTTCAGTTTCTCATCACTTAGTGTCATCTTGAGTGCTCGGGGATGGTTTTTGAGACTATTTTCCTTGGATTGACAACTTTCTTTGAGGACCGCGTCATTTCCATATTTTCATTTTTCAGACACTATTCACTTTTTCGTCCTTTTCCCTACTTTATCTTTTCCCCGTTTGTCACGTTGTTGGCATAACCACACCTTTTGTGTTCAGAGTTGGTTTTTGACTTCACGTATCTTCATTCTAAGTAGTTTCCATGAAATACGTATTTTTACTTTTGCAAAAAAGTACTCTGGTTGCTCTCGGTGTCCACAGGGGTATGGATGCACAGTTCTTCAGAAACATTTCCATTTCTTGGGGTATTTTTCGTAAATATCTTTTGAAGATATTTTATTTTAGGGGTTTTTAAGAAAATATTTTTAGAAGATATTTTCATTCTGGGCAAGTTGTGCAATTTTCACTTTTTTGAGGGGCCATTGTGCAATTAATGAAAGTTAATGCTAAATGCCTTGTTTTGAGCCTGGATCCTCATACGGGATTCATTTTCACTTTTCATCGAGTCGTCTTCTCTTAGGATTTCCTTTTGGTTGTTTTTCTCCAGTTTCAGGGTTTCTGACCTTAGTTGCCGCCAAACTTGTTTGAGGTATATTTTTCTGCTCGGGACTCAGTTTTTGACGTCATTTCTTCCGTTGTTCATATTATCTCATTTTGGTTCTTTTTTGTTCACAAAGTTTTGTCGTTTGAGGGCGTCTTCCACTTTTCCGGACCTGGCAGGGCTCGTTCGGGACACTTTTAGGGTTTTCTATAAATAGGAGGTCTTAAGAGCAAAAGTCAGATTTTTCTCTCTCTGTCCTCTCTCTTGGCTGGTAGCAATGGTAGCCAAGGGGCTGCCACCCTTCGTTCTTCTTTTCCGGCCACTTCCCTTAGGTAAAAAGGTGTACTGCCTTAGTGTTTTATGTTCGCCTTGTCGTGCTCTACCTTTCCCCCTTATTAGAATCCACTTTTGGCCATTTCTTGAGTTCGGGTTTGAGGTCAAGTTGTGATTTTGATAGGGCTTCCTTGGGATTCTTGTTCACCGTGTTGTCCCCGACAAAACCTAAAAGTTTCATCAGATTCAGAGCGATTTCATTTTGGTGGGGATTTGAGATTTCATCTCAAATGGAGGTAGGGGGTGTTATAATTTCATATTTTTGTTGTTTTGTATGCTTTTGATACTTATACAACTTGTATGCATGCTTTTGTTCATAATCTAGAATTTAATTTAATTATTTTCTATGGTTAAGATTTAATTCTCATGATGATGTATAACTTAGAATTAAATTGTGGCATGCTAAAAAATTATGCTTTGATATGTTTGTTAACATATATTAAATTAGGATTATTTGAATAAGAATTGCACTTTTTATTTAATAATTTTCTTTGGTGAAAGTTTAATTCCCATGGACGTACCTTGCATGGAAATAACTTGTGATGTGCTTTTAAATTAAGTCTTAACATGTTCTTTAACATACTTAAATTTGAAAGCATTTGGATGAATATGAAAATCTAGAGATTTTAATTAAAAGGATTAATTAAAATCTATTTAGTGGTTCCATTGGCTTAATTAAGTTTTTAACTTGATATTTGTGATGACTAGGACTTGTGTACTAGCATATATTAAATTGGGGCCATTTAAAGTTGTTTTAGAAATTAGAGATTTAATTATCATGATTTAATTAAATTCTATCTCATTGTTCCATGGATTTTAATTGTATTTTAGAAGTTGTTTCTATATTCAAATCATGGACTTGAACTTGTTGTGTATTCATTTGGTTGTGTTTTGAGCATTGAATAACATTGTTGTTATACTTATATTTATGAGAACATGCTTTCTTTAGGGAATATATTGTTGCCTTGTGTAATGTATTGCACACTTTGTAATTGACATTATATATGCCATTTTAGAATTTAAACTCTAAGGCATGGATTGTGTGGTTTCAATCTACTTGTGCATGGAAATGATTTCATGCATTATATAAATTATGTATAAGTTGTGAACTTATTTGGTTTATTTTGGAGTCTTGGGACATTGTTGTTACAAGTGACATGGCTAAAGTTTGGCTCTAGTGCAGAAGGTATAAGTTCTCCCCATTTATAGTGTGCACTTAGGGTGGTATTCCTAGCGGGTTAATGCCCGGAATAACCATTTAGGTCTTGGCTTTATCCAAGAGTTGATGTCCAAGTCTTCCACTATTTGATTTCGCATTCAATTCCAAGTTGACAATCATGTTTAATTGTGACTTGTGGTTTTGGCTATTGGAGATTTGATGTTGTTAAGTACATCCATACTAAGTTGTTATATTTAGTTGTTTTCACACTTTTAGATTTCAAGTTGATAACTTAGAGAATCTATGTCTTAATGTGTGGTCTTAGAAATTCTAATTGTACTAAATTGTTATATTTAGTTGTTATTACATTTTAGATTTCAAGATGGTAACCTTGAGAATTTATATCTTGTTGCTTGGTATAGCATGCTCCTATGTTGTTGAAATGGCATGAATGATGTGATTTATACTAGAAATGATTTAAGGTAGCTTAAGACACTCCCTGAGTCTCACCTTTGACATAGACGTTAGGTGGCATGACCCTTTTGAATTGTTTCATGTTGTTATAAAAATTTATAAAGAAACCGAGTCGATGCATGCTCAATCTCTACGAGTAAACTTGTTTACTCACCCCGAAGTTACTAGGAGTATTGTTCAGGTACGGGATTTAAGATCTGGAGATTTGCACTTGCCTTGGGTGATTTGGAGATTTGAAGTTCCTTTTAAAGCATTCTTGTTCACATGCAAGTGTTAGCATGTTTAAGTCTCATTATTGATGTTGTAACACTTAGTTGGGTTCAACATGCCCCTTTTGCCTTATTGTATGTAAAGTGTACTTGGATACACTATTTGGGACCTATTTGATATGTATGACATGAGGCCAAGGGCCACCAACTTTAAAGTTCAAGTGTATGTACTTAAATTTCAAGTTTTGTCTTTGAAATGTATTTATTTCTAACCTTGTGGTTTGGTATATGAAATCCTTGTAATTGACATGTAAGAGGCCATGAGCCATTGTTTTACATTCATATATTCATATTACAATTGTTATCATGTCCACACACTCACCTCTCCATGAAAACTAGCTTTAAACCTTTGTTTTTTAATCTTATCATCATGGGTTTTGAGGCTTGGGTTAAGACTTAATGTTTTTTTGGCATATAATAGGTCATTCAGTAGCTTTTCAAGGAGTTTCGATCATCTAAAAGTCCACTTCAGTCGACCGATGGCCTTTGAGAACTTCAATGAATAGTAAATCACCATTCCAGTAGCCATTTTCACCATTTGTGTCCAGTTCGGTCAACCGATGGCCTAATTCAGTCTACCTGATAAGCACCGAATAATGTACATTCAAGCGCCCTAAATTACATTAACAAAGTCCAGTTATTAATTATTTTATGTAGATTAACTCCAATTCTATGTTTTTATGCATTTTCAGGTTCATTGGCCAAAATGGAACAAGAATAAGGCCTTGTGGAATCCTGAGCAACAAAAGGTGCCAATGCTGAATTCTGGCAGCAGTAGAGCCTGGACTTTGCTTGCCATTTTGACCTTCCAAACTCGAGAACTGGACTTCCCTCATAACATGAAAGATTTAGAGCTCTGAATCAGCTTTCCAAATCTTCAAGTGGTTCATCATTCGGAGTTTGGAGCAGAGAGTTATGATCTTCACAACAGAGGTGCGCAGAACTGCCTAGCAGCACTGATGTACTGCCTTTCTCCCCATTTTCGACCAACCAGACTTGAGAATTGGGTCTTCATCAAAACATGAAGTTTTTAAAGCACTGAATCAGCTCTCCAAAGCTTCAAACAGATCGTCATTTGTAGTTCGGGGCACAAAGTTATAGCAGTTTTCCCAAAATAGGTCAGCACTGAGCAAGAGGAGCATGTTGCACATTGCACTAAGTTAGAGTGCTCGAAGTCACCAAGCGTGTGCTCGAAAATCAGGCAGAATGCCCTTCGGAAATGGCTCATTTCAGCCCACTTGCACATTGGTTTCCCCAATGCCATCTCCCTTCTTTATGAAGTGGTTGGAGGTGTTCCTTGGAGGAGAGAGGGTATTGTTGGAGCATAAAAGGCTACCCAAAGGCCACATATATCATTAAGCTTTATCTTGAGCAAGAGAGAGGAGAGAGAAGAGAGCAAGGAGAAGGGTGTTCTTGAGTGCTACAGTAGGAGCTCGAAAATGGAGATGAGGATGATGCTTCTTCCTTCTTCTAGTTCACCAATGGGTAACTAAACCTCATCTAGGGAGGTGATGAAACCCCTCCCTTGTAAGCATGTGTTAGTATAGTTTATTTTTGGGGATTACAATGTATTTTTGATAGTCTTTCCATGGTCAAGAGCCTCATTTTTGTTGTAATGAATGTTGAATGTTTTAAATGATTATTGTGAGTTATTCATCTTGTCTTGGATGTTTGCTTTTCTTAATCATATTGCTTGCACTTCCATGGTGACAATGGAAGTTAGATCATGGAATGGTTTTAATGGCATGGAGTTGGAGAACCTAGATAGTTCATGGCTTAGGGTTTCCCTTTGATGGGCTATACTTGATTCTTAGCTTTATGTGCATTCACCATTTAAATTAGGGCTTGATAATCCTTGGCTTAGTAAGCATGTTCTAAGCTACATTTTAGTTTAGGTAGTTGATCATGTGAACCTTTGATGGTTTATTCTTGCCTTTCTAATTAAATGAACTTCTTAAGGATATTATAGCAACCTAGTATTGTTATGTATCATGACTATCATATATGTTGTTTTCCCCTTAAATTAATCTTAACCTAGCATGTGTATAGGGATGGAGGTGGATTCATTTCCCTAGCCTTCTTTACTTGTACTCACTCCCTTGAATTCTTGCAATTTATTGTTTTATGCACTTTTAATTTCCTAGCTTAAGTGACATCCAACAAAACCTCTATACACCCTTCATCATTCTAAGAATGATTCTAGACATTTAGGTTGTATTAGACTAGCGTAGTCCCTGTGGTTCGACTTACCCGACCAATAGCCCTATTTTACAATGATTCGTGCTATTGCGAAGGTTGATGTTAATTGACCAACCGATCACTACCAAAACTTCCTCCACTTAAAATCATGTTTTCAGCACAATTTTTGTGAGTTTCGGTCATTCGAAACTCTATTTCGATCGACCGAAATAGCCCTCATTCAGCTGCCTCTTCAGTTTTGTTTCAGCACTGATGTTCCAACTTCAAATGGTCATTTCTCCCTCATTTCTAATCTAAATAGGGCAATTCTTGAGCCTAAATTCATGGATTTTGAGTCAGTTTTCCAATGATACCAATTCCATTCTCAGATTCAAATCACAGTGGGATTTATTCATGTTTTAGTGAGGTAGTGTGGGTCTTTACTTTAACCAGGAAGGGGCATTTTTGTGAAATTATTGGCCAATGTTCTTGGAACCTCTTGAAATGTTTTGAAATGGTTAGATTAGGTAGTATTCACCTTGTTTGACTTGTTTAGAGTCAATTCCCTCTTTTTATTTGTGAATTGACTATTTTGCCCCTTGGTTAATAAATTTTGCCCGTTTTGATCTTTGTTTCCGCTTTTGCTTTTTTTGACTTCCGTGACTTCATGGAAGGTCACATTGGTATCTTGGGGATGATTTTTATCTCTATAGACTTTGGTTTCATCTTTCGCTTCCGCATTTCGGATCCGTTACTGGGTCAACTTTTGGGTCATCACTGACGCACCGAGTTGAAAAACTTGGGCCGTCACATTAAGCCTAAATTGGCCAACATTGTGAAGTGATTTTATATTACCTTGCTAGAACTGAGTTAGTGATCATCCAAGCAAGTTATATTTTGTAAATCAAGGTTGAGGGAATTATTCACAGCCTGAACTACCTCAAATTTCCAGTTTTACCCCTTGACAGCAGGTTTTAGCATAATCAAGCACTGAGCAGTTTTTGGGGCTGATTTAAATATACTTCTTGATGTGCTTTACCTCTGAGATTTTGTGTGAAGATATACCGGGTATGTGAGAACATTTTCCAAGCTTGAGACCTTGCTGAATACCTTTTGTACTCTCAGTACAAAGGCATCACAGTAGTTTCAAAACAGACCTGAGCCTAGTTATTTTGTAACTGATTTTTTACTGAAGTGTAATTATCTTGCTGTGCGTATTGAAGAACATTGTTGGTGCAAGTTTATAATGATTATTTGAAGCTGTGAGAACCTATAGTTGCTCAAGGTTCAAGTGTTTTGACATAATTACCCTTGAGAGCTTAAAAGCTAAGGTTAATTGCATTTCAAGCCTTTTGTGATCTGAAGTTGTTGTATCCTGCTCTATTCATTGTTTTATTCCCTTGAGCATGGTTGAATGAAGATATCAAGGCTATGGTAATAGAAAAAGAATCTTGATTGAAGCTATACACTAAATTAACTGATTTAACCTTGAAGAAGGTTTAAAGCCTTGTTAGCAGCAATCTGTTGCATACTTGCTATTTGTTGTCCAAGACTAATCTGAACTAGCTTGTTAAACCGAGACAGGGTTAAGTGAACCTAGTTTGATATTCAAGTGAAACTGTATTGTGCTGAGGGAGATTAATCCTATTGATTGCTGAAGTGTAAAAGCTAAGGTTTCACAATGTTCTTTGTTCTAGGCTGTGTTCTACATTCTAATCTTGTGTAGCAACTGAATTATTCTGACCTTGGTGTATTGGCACCTTATTGTAAATGGTAATAGGGCTTTGATACCTCACCCCATTATTGATAGAGCTATTAAGAGCTTTGGTGTCCAAGCTAGGTAGCTCAGGACATGGGGAGTGCATGTGTGCACATTGGTGAGCTAGTGTGTGAGTATTGGTTATGAAAACTAGTGTCTTGACTGGTACAAGGTGTGTATAGAGAGTGAGACAACTGAGTGTGTAACAAGATACTTGCAACTAGGGAGGATTTATTGGCTGAGGCCAAGAACCAAGGTTTTTCCCTATTTGAAAGGGTTTCCTTGTATATTTTGTGTTATGTGTTTTATATGTGAATGATTGGCTTTATTGTTAATAAGTAAAAAGTTTAATTAGACCAATTCACCTCCCTCTTAGTCTAACAAAAACTCATTTTGGATCTTCTTCTTCAAAACCATAAAAGCCACCGTGATAGAGATATATGAGAAAGACCTCATATGATGGCCTTATGCCTCCTTTTATAGAAGAATTAACTTCTAATAAGGGTTGGATGGACTTTTAGGTCTTCTAGGGTAATCTGGGTCCATCTGGGATAAATTATGACTGAATTAGAACAAATCCCGCAACTTGAAAATTCTTACTTAACAGTAAAGCTCGAGCTTTGGGTACAAGGCTCGAGCTTTTTATACTTAAGGCTCGAGCTTTTTGTACCTAAGGCTCAAGCTTTAGGTATAAGGCTCGACCTTTCAGGAATGGTGCACGATCCCTACTTCTATACTTAGCCAAATTTCTTCTAATATTTTTCGAAGCGTCTTTTTCATTACTACTTAGAATATTTTTAGGTTTTTCCTTTTAATAGTGCTCGATCACCCTTTCATGGTGCTCAATCCTTGATTTTTGGGTCTCGGCTCGAGCTTTTTGTACCTAAAGCTCGAGTTGTAAGTACAGGCTCGAGCTTTCAAGAATATGGCTCAAGCCCATACGATTTTTACCCATTTAGAGTGAGAATTTAGAGATGGCTATTGGAGATAAAAACAGCGGGCTTCGAGTCTTCTTTCCAGAGCCGCTTAGTTTGCTCAATTTGGAGTTTCGAGTGAAAAGTTATGCCTAAAATACTAAAGTATGTCCAGAATTCTCATCTTTTTTACTCTGAGCTTGCTTTAGATGACCGGCAACGGCTATGTAAGCTTCAATATCAGTGTTTTCATCATAAAATCATGGTTTTAACTTATTCTTTAGGAGAGTACCTACAAACATAAAATACACAGAAATCAGTATAAAACTGGATAGATATATCACTTTAGGTCTTAACATATACGTATTTAGGGGCTCGAATATGTAATATTCAGCGTTCATCACACCCCCAAACTTACATATTACTAGTCCCTTAGCAGTACAGAACTAAAAAGCCACTTTCATGGAAATTACGGTTCCATTTAGCTTATGCAACAAGCCTTTAAACCCCTAGGTTACCCCTAGTGAGTGAGTTATAGTCTCGTGAGGGTTTCCGGTGAAGATACTCACAAACTTCTCAAATAAGTGCCTTAATTGCATGGTAAGCTCATTTAAATTTGATTTCATATCATAATATCCTTGCAATGCTCAGGTCTATTAAGCTTTTTAAATCACCTATTTAATGAACTTTCAGCCAATGACTCCCAAACCAGACGGTTTTAGGGCATTAAGTGATAAAGCACCCCTCCGGACCTAATTGTTCAAGTAATCTAGGCAACCTAAACCCCTTATGTAATAAGCTTTCAGCTAATGACTCCCAAACCAGATGGTCTTAGGGCATTGGGTGTCAAAACATCCCTAAGGACTTAATTGCTCAAGCAATTTAGGTACAGAACCGAATATGACCCTTTTCTACTTCTTTTCTTCACTTTTTTTTTTCACATTGGTGAAGAATATTTTTTTTTCATTTATTGCATACATGCCAATTCTTTCTTTCCTTTCTATATTTTTTTATACCTTAGTTATCAAAATCATCAAATTCACCTACTAATCTCAATCTATCACAAAACAAAACAAGACTTCTAGTTTATACCCCACAAAATTCATACATGTGTGAATATGTGAAAAGTGAAGTATTTCAGAAATAAAAATCATCAAACAGTAATCATCCTGAAAAAGTGAACCACAAGCCACCAACTGATTTCAAAAAATTTCAAAAATTCCTTTTCAACATAAATTTGGCATTCAAGCCATCTTTAACCAACCTCAGACTGAATAAAGATATCATAATAATCAACAGACTCAAAATCATGCTTAAATAGTTAAAATTCATTCCCTTGTGCATATCATATCATAAAAAATAAAAAATAAAAAAATTAAAGGACACTGGACACTGCCTTACCCCCAAACTTAAGATTCACATTGTTCTCAATGTGTGAAAACAGATGTAGAGTTAGAAAGATATTACCAAATATGCAGAACTAGCAAAGGTCATGAATTATAGCATAGAATATGAAATCGTAACCTCACCCCCAAACTTAGTCCTTTGTGCCTGACAAAACAATCACACTCCACAGCACACATTAGAATATCATGTATATGGAGTAAAACAGATATATTTCATGCACAAGTCATAAAAAAAAAATTAATGAAAACTAACCTAATCTAAAAATAAAAGAAAAATACACAAATAAACTAAAAACCTAGAAAACAAAATAAACCGAAGAAAAAGAAAAAGAAAATAAAGCAAATCAATCTAAGGTACAAACCTACAAGTACTAAGTTTAACGTCGATAGCTCGACAACATGCTAAGTTTAGCGTTGATAACTCTACATTAGGCCACTTCTTAGCCTATATCTAACAACTCAACTACCTCCCTCATCCCAAAACCAGTCATATAGGTGATTATGAAATTTGAAATACGAGGAACCAGTGTGGTTCCATCAAGACCCAAGAAAGAATACTCAAGCTTATCCAATGGTGGCTTAGGCTCAAGTTTGTGAGAGAACTCACAAAAAGGACTCGAAATCAAAAGAGGAGGATCTTTTGTTGGAAAGATGGTGACTGAATCCTCATCAATGACATCAAGAAAGAAGCACTCATCTTTCTCTGAGGAATATGGAGTGGCATTGAAGATGTTTAATTTAAGATTCATGTTCCCAAAAGAAATATCCATAGCCCCAGTCCTACAGTTAATTTTGGCATTTGTTGTAGCTAAAAATGGATGACCAAGGATTACAGGAATATATCTATTGGGATCGTGAATAGGTTCTATATACAGGACAAGAAAGTCAACTGAAAAATAAAACTTATCCACTTTAATGAGAACATTTCAAGGATCTCACGTGGTTGCTTCATAGATCGATCAGCTAGTTGCAACACTATTGACATGGGTTTAAGCTCTCCCAAGCCTAATTGCTCATACACCGAGTACGGAAGAAGATTAACACTCACTCCAAGATGAAGAAATGCTCTGTCTATCACATTCTTTCTAATGATACAAGGTATGGTAGGAGCACTAGGATCTTTGAACTTAGGAGGAGTGCTGTGCTAAATGATTTCACTAACTTGCTCAGTGAAAGATTTTCTTAAAGGTTGCTTTTTATTTTCTCTTTTGGGTGCACAAGTCTTTTAGAAATTTAGCATAGGCAGGGATTTGATTGATAGCATCTAGTAGAGTAATATTGACTTTTACCTGTTTGAAGACATCCATCATGTCTTGGATTTTCTCTCCTTGCCTACCAAAGTAAGAGGATCCCTTGAGATGTTCAGGAAAAGGCGTTCTTGGCTCATAAGTTATCTCAAGGTTGGGAGTAGATGAAGAAGTGACTTTACCTTCAACTCCTTTGGAACTTGATGCAGTAGGATGTGAGGGAACATCTGTGGGATGTGGAATTAGAAGAATGGGATTGATAAGAATCCTACACCTTTCTTTTTCTACCTCTTTTTCCTCAACACGATTATTAATGATCTTTCCACTCCTTAAAGTAGTTATCGCATTAACTTGCTCATGACGAGAACTTTAAGGAGTACTCTCATCAATCATGTGAGTTTGCCTTTTTGGATTTGCAATTGGCTGACTTGGAAATTTCCCTTCCTCTTTTTTATTCAACACTTTTACTATTTCCCCAACTTGAGCAAATATTTGCCCAACTTGAGTTTCTAGCTTGACTATAGATTGAGAATGGGAATGCAACAATTCATTATTAGACTTAAGGTTACTAAGTGCAGCCATTACATTCTCTTCAAATGCAAATAAGTATTTAGGAGTAGGAGGATTTGGATTGGCTTGATTCTTAAATTGAGGAGGACAGTATATAAAAGATTGATTGAAAGAATTATTTAGCAAAGGATTGGATGAATTGTGGTACTGTCCTAGAGATAGGGGAACAGTATTGCCTTCACTTTGATTCTGCCATGATAAATTGGAATGATCTCTCCAGCCAAGGTTATAAATATTGGAATTTGGATTGTAACTCGAATTGGAGAATGCAGCATTGGTTTGCACTTGTGGATTTTCAAAAGAGTGACCCAAGAGAGGAGAACTGACAACATAATGCGATGGACTAGCGCAGACAGAACACACCTTATTTGGCAAAAAGGAGTGTTGAGAAGAACTAAGAGTACTGACAGCGGATAAGACTTGGTCAAACTTTAAATTCAACACTTCCATTTGAGTGGCTAGCTCTCTAGTTTTCTCACCCTCATACAAACTTTCAACCTTTTAGATACCAGAAGTGGACCTAGACCTAGAGGAAGAAGTATGTTGTATAGAATTTTCACTTAGGGCCTCAAACAGTTCCCAAGTGTCATCTGGGCTCTTATGCAGGAAACCACCATTACTAGAAGCATTTACTATGTTCCTATGTGGATTATATAATCCATCATAGAAGATTTGCACCAAATGCCATTTAGCAATATCATGGTGTGGACACTTTCTCAGAAGATCATTATATCTCTCCCAAGTATAATGAAGTTGTTCACCCGGGATTTAGGAGAACGCCATGATCTCTCTTCTCATTTGTGTGGTTTTACCCACAGTGTATTTTTTTTTTTAAGAACTCTTGTTACAACTTATCCCATGTGCTTATGTAATTATGAGGTATAGAGTGCAACCAAGTTCTAGCTTTGTCCTTGAGAGAAAATTGGAAGAGTCTCATCCTAAAAGCATCATCAAAAAGAGTGGACAACTTGGTAGTTGAACACAATTCTAGAAATTCATCTATATGCTTATAGGGATCTTCAGTAGCAAACCTATGGAAAGTTGGAAACATTTGAATCATAGCTGGCTTGATCTCAAAGTGGGTTACATTAGATTGTGGAAATTGAAATCAACAAGGGGATGTATATGAGGTGGGAATGAAGTGATCCCTCAATTATGGTTGTGGTAGAGGAACAGGTGCTTGTGGCACATGTGCCCCATTGGGATTATCACCATTATTAGCCATATCTGATTTAGAGAATTCTTGTAACAATTGAGGCTAAGTTCAATGGTAATAAGTAAAAAGAAAAATTTCAAGCAAAGAAATAAATTAAAAAGAACTCACAAAGGGTCCTGAAACCATAGCTTCATCTCCTTAAGCTTCTTTGCCCTTTCTCCTGAATTCCTGTACTTGAAAAGAAAAAGAAATAAAGTGAGATATCAGAAAGTCCTAAAACTATAAATTAAATTATAATTAATCTTGAACTTAACAAATCCGTGACACAGTCTCCGGCAACGGTGTCAAAAATTGATGTGTGTTTTTATTTATCAATAATAAAATACTACTCGCAATAGAACGAATCCTTATAGGATAGGGCTATGTTGAGGGTATCGAACCTTAAGGACTGTGGTGGTTTATCAAGTCTTTAATTAATACTATTTTAATTTAGAAAGAAGATTTGATTTGTTGTGTTATGCTGCAATTCAATAACATAAAAGAAAATAAACGGAATAAAATGATTGAGATCAAGAGAAGAAATACTTAGGGATTGACTTCACCACGAACCTCATACTATGGTCAACTATTCAACCTTAGGATTTGAACAATTTATATACCATATGAATTAAATTCAATAACATTCATTTAATTCAGTTTTAAAGAAAAATGTTTCATTGAACTTAGCTACATATGAATTAAATTCAATATCATTCATTTAATTCAGTTTTAAAGAAAGATGTTTCATTAAACTTAGCTAATTATAACATATTAAAAGTTGGCACGAATTATCTGCCTATCTACTTCTAACTAATGTTGCAGTATAACTCGTCTTCCCTTAGCATAGATTATGAAAGAGTTCATTCAAGAAAAACATTTGAACACCATTACATAATCTCCATTCTTATGTCAGACAGGGCTCTGCCAAATATCGTCCAATAAGAATTGGTTAAGAATAATTTATGAGTAGTTATATCTAAGACAAGGTAATAACTATTCAAAAACTATTAATTCATTAATTACCAATTGAGTTAGCTCAATTGCTCAAAATCATGTAATCAAAATATATAAATTATTAAATTCCAAAAGTATAACAATCAAACCATAATATTCATATTCGAGCTACATTAATGCCCTAAGAGAGGAATTAGCTACTTATGACGATGCAAGGTATCATCTGTGTTGTTGTGGTCTTCATTGCTATAGATCGCTAAAACTCTTTTTGGATCTTCTTCTTCGAAACCCTAAAAGCCACCGTGAGAGAGATATATAAGAGAGACCTCAGATGATGGCCTTGTGCCTCCTTTTATAGAAGAATTAACTTCTAATAAGGGTTGCATGGGCTTTTAGGTCTTCTGGGGTAATCTGGGCCCATCTGTGATGAATTACGACTGAATTAAAACAAATCCAGCAACTTGAAAATTCTTACTTAACAGCAAAACTCGAGCTTTGGATACAAGGCTCGAGCTTTTTGTACCTAAGGCTCGAGCTTTAGGTACTGGGCTCGAGCTTTCAGGAATGGTGCTCGATCCCTACTTCTATACTTAGCCAAATTTCTTCCAATATTTTTCGAAGCATCTTTTCCATCAACACTGAGAATATTTTTAGGTTTTTCCTTTTAACAGTGCTCGATCACCCTTTCATAGTGCTCGATCCTTGATTTTTAGGTCTCGGGTCGAGCTTTTTGGCTTTAGGTACAAGCTCGAGCTTTCAAGAATAAGGCTCGAGCCCATGCAATTTTGACCTATTTGGAGTGCGAATTTGGAGATGGCTATTAGAGGCAAAAACATCGGGCTTCGAGTTTTCTTTCCAAAGCCGTTGAGTTTGCTCAATTTGGAGTTTTGATTGAAATGTTATTCCCAAAATACTGAAGTAGGTCCAGAATTATCATCATTTTTACTCCAAGCTTGCTTTAGATGACCGGCAACGGCTCTGTAAACTTCAATATCAGTATTTTCATTATAAAATCATGGTTTTAACTTGTTCTTTGGGAGAGTACTACAAACATGAAATACACAGAAATTAGTATAAAATAGGATAGATATATCACTTTAGGTCTTAATATATACGTATTTAGGGGCTCGAATATGCAATATTCAGCGCTCATCAGCAGCTCAAGAGGATGATGCAACAGATAGATCCCCTCTAAGGCAGAGGCATCGCATTGCCACTTTAGGTTCTACCTCACAGCCAGATATGCCCACTGCATCTCAGCAAGCTGAGCTTTCTCATATCCCTCCCATCGAGCCGATAGCACAGACTGACACTCGATCCCGCTATACCAGTATTGATTCTAGCTACAGATCTGAGGCTGCTCAGCTGCATACAGACTTCATTTCCTTCAGAGCTGGCATGATGATCTGGTGAGGCGACATGATAACTTGATGGGGAGACACAATGATTTAGTCAGGAGATCAGATAATCTGAGAGCAGATGTAGCTGAGGTGAGGCGTGAGCTCGGAGCTTTGAGGACAAACCTTACGACTTCTCTCATTCGCCACAGTCATGAGATGTCTGACATGTTGTAGCACATTGCTGACATGATTACTCCACATCCTACTACCTGATTCCACCATTTTCTCTCCCCTACTCATTATCTATCATTGATACTTGCACTGCTATTGCTGAGATATTTTTACACTATCTTGATACTTGCACTGGTTTTGGATATTATTTGGGATATTATTTCTTGCACTGCACTTGCTATACATTGGCCTTTGGATATTTGGTTTTGGATTTATTTGCAATATATGGATTTTTGGGATTATGATATCAGTTTTGGATATTCTGCACTTTACATTGCTAGATGCCATAATTTTTGCCCAGTTCTCAGTTTCACCTCTCATTTATACCATTGATGCATATGCTTTGATAGTTGTTAGTATGACCATTTTTAGACAGGTTTTCAGAATCTAAGTTTGGGGGTGCACCTCCACAGCTAAGCTTCCATGGTCGGGTCCTTTTTACTTCACCCATTTAGTATACTCTTTCCATTATCTGTTGCTTCTTTGTACATTGAGGACAATGCATAAATTAAGTTTGGGGGTGAGTTAGCATATTTTACATGTCGAACTTACTTTCTATGCATTTGGTATGATTCGAGAGTCTTGAGCTATGATTTTGATCTTTCGAGGACCATGATACTTAGAATTTAAAAATTGCTTGACTTGAGAGTTTAATACTCCTTGTATGCTTTGTGGATGCCATTTAAGAGCAAATTTTTCAAAAGATTGATATCTTGCTTGCATTTGTGGTCCACATCATTTTGATTTTGTGATTATTTTAAGATTCACTCTAGGATTCTATACTAGCACAAGCGCATACTAGCATTCATTTGTGGGGTAATGTTTTGTTGACTATTGATTTGATTATATCTCAATTAAGCAAGTAGTGCATTGAAAGCTTTCATCTTGACAAAAGTGGATAACTAACCCTTTTTATTGAGTAGCCAGGATTCTAGCCTCATCAAACACTGAATTTCTCGTGCCAAAAGGTGGAGGGCCCAAACTCTAGGTAAAAAAAAAAAAAAAAAAAAAAAAAGGGACGACTTCTCCCTAAAGGTGAGAAGTGGGAAATGATTAGATGGAGGTAGTTTTGATTTGTGGCCTAGTTGATTTGAGCTTGTAAGTCCTTAGGGATGTTTAAACACCTAATGCCCTAAAGCAGTCCGATTTGGGAGTCATTGACCTAATGCTCGACCTGGATCACTAGAAAGCTTAATAGATCAACTCATTGCACTATGCTTTCATCTTTGATCTTCTAGGGTAGTTAAAAAAAATATAAATAAATAAATAAGAAGAATAAGCGCACCTAGTCGTATAAAGCTTTAATAAAAGGTCTATTCTTTATCTTGATGATCGGTACTAGATTTGTGTGCTAGTTTGAGGCCGGATGTGAACATTTCTTTGGTTGGCTTAGATAGCAACATATTTGATGCCGGTTCACTTAAAAAGGATTCTAGAGTTGTTTTGATTTACATGATCATTGTCTTGATGTGTGGAGGACCATATTTGCTTGCTTGATGTTGAGATTTTGGGAAATTGCTTGAAAAGGGTTGAAAAATTGCATACTTGAGGTAGTTTTCTCCCAATGCTTGTTTTGGATACTGGTGCCTATTTAGTAAGAAAGAGCTCAATGTTTGTGGGTATCATTTCTGAAAACCCTCACGAGACTTCACTCGTCCAATAGGGGTAACCTAGGGGTTTAAAAGGCTTGTTACAGATGCTAAATGCAATCATGTTCCCTACGAAAGTGGTGTTATCATTTTATTACTTTCTAGTTCATAGTTACTTAGATGTTTATTTGTTTCTTTTCCTTGTAGTTTATTGTTAGGGACTAGCCATATCTAAGTTTGGGGGTGTGATAAGTACTCAAATGTGACTCATTTTAGCACTTAAGCTAAGGTATTTTAGTCTATTCATCTATCTTACTTTCATGTCTTAATACTTATTTGTGTTTTTGCCTATTTCAAGTCAATAAAGTTCAAACAGGCTAATAAGAGCCATTTAGCTCAATTTTGGAGCTAAGGAGCAAAGTTGGAAAGAAGCCAGAAAAATGTACCAGAAGAGCTTCGATCGATCGAAGGGAGTCCCGATCGATCGAAGATGTTTACAATCAATCGAAATGAGATGGTGTCAGCTTAGCAAAGTGGATAAGGCCAGAAGATATTTTTGATGCCACGTCAGTTTTGATCGATCGAAGTTAAGTGTTTGATCGATCAAAGATCTTTGATCAATCGAACTGCATGCTGGCAGTGATCTGTTTAATTCCCGAGCGCGTCGATCTCTACCTAACTTGTGTAGCTGCGAATTTCCTCTAATCATAGGCTGTATTTTTGACTTGGTGCATATTCAAAGAGGCTTGTAATTGAATTATTAAAGGATTGTAAAAAAATATCATAGAGTTCTCTTACCAATTATAGAAATAATTTCTCTCTCTAGAACTAGAGTTTTGGGAAGAAAGCAAGGATGAATATAATGATGCCAACCTCCAAGCTAGCCCTTGAGGGTTCCATGACCACTACAATGAGTGGCTAAATTCTTCTCTGGGGGCTAGAGATAGCCCCTAGGCTTTCTTTCTAAACCTACCTTTTGTGTTTTTTTGGGGATTTTAGTTGTAATAGATGTTTTGACCATAAATAAATATAGATCTTGTAATTTTTACTTGATTTGTATGGATTAATGCTTCCAATTGATTATTTAGTTATATCCATATGTCTATATATGCTACAATTGATGTTCATGTTTTTGTCTCTAAATTTAATGAAATTGATACATATCTATATGTGTTGATGTTGTTAATCTAGTGATGGTCAAGGCATAGTGCTTAATTGAACACTCTTGTGGTTTATTAGATGGTTCATACTTATTTCTTGATGGATTGTACCACATATTTAGTTTAATTTTCATGTCACTGGCTTAGTTGTAGTGTAATGCTTTAATTTCTTGGGTAGGTGGACAATCCATTCTTGTTATTTGATGTTCCATACTTATGAGTGCAAAGAGTACATTTCTCTAGATTATTGTGTGTGCACTAATTGTGGTTTAATTAAATGGTTATTGGTCTCATTTGATAGGCTGTGCTTTTCACTAGATTAACTAGACAATCTATGCTTATTTGTCATCCATCATGCTTTGTTTTCAATTAGTGGCACATACTCATATTTTATAACTTAAAACTCCCCATTAATTTACAATTGTTAGTGTTTGGTGAAGTAAAGCTTAGTGGTGAACTCTAAGCCCCAAGACTTCTCTATCATATATCTTTCCCTAATTTCTATATTGTTACTTAATTGCATTATTTTAATTGAACCATTAGTTTAGTTAATCAATCAAACCATCTTTTAATCATTCGACCTACTAATGCATAATTGATTCCAAGAATACCATTCATTTTCCTTAGGACGATCCCTACTTACTCTAGCTACATTAATAGATAGTAGTGGTAGTGGCATTTTATAAATTTAAACTTGGGCAGATTCTGTAACAACCCAGTCATTTGCCTCCCTTTCCTTTTTCTTGAAATTTTACGAATGAATTTTTTTCGTTTAATTTTCTTTTCTGAGCTCTGTTTCGTGTCGCTTAGTGTCATCTCGAGTACTCAGAATTGGTTTCTGAGACTCTTTCATGTGAATTGACAACTTCCTTTGAGGACCGAGTCATTTTCACATTTTTCGTTTTTCGGACACTATGCGATATTTCGTCTTTTCCCTATTCTATCATTTTTCCTATTTCGTCTTATCTCTGTTTGTCAGTTTTTGGGACAACCTCACTTCTCATGCTTGGAGTTGGTTTTTGACTTCACGTGCCTTCATCTTGAGTGGTTTCCTCGAAATACGTATCTTTACTTTTGCAAGAAAGTACTCTGGTTGCTCCCGGTGTCCATAGGGGTATGGATACAAAGTTCTTTGAAATTATTTTCTTTTCTTGGGGTGTATTTCGTAAATATCTTTTGAAGATATTTTATTTCAGGAGTTTTTAAGGAAATATTTTTAGAAGATATTTTCATTCTGGGCCATAGGTGCAGTTTTCACTTTTTGAAGGGGCCATTGTGCAATTAATGAAAGTTATTGCAAAATGTCTTGTTTTGAGCCTGGATCCTCGTACAAGATTCATTTTCACATTTCGTCGAGTTCTGTACTCTTGGAATTTCCTCCTGGACGATGTTTTCCAGTTTCAGGGTTTCTGGCCCCGGTCAGCGCCAAACTTGTTTTAGGCATAACTTTTTGTTCGGGACTCGGTTTTTGACGCTGTTTCTTCCGTTGTTCATATTTTATCATTTTGAATCTTTTTCATTTACAAAGTTTTGCCAATTGAGTGTGTCTGCTCAAATTTTACTTTTTCGGACCCGGCGGGGCCCGTTCAGGGCACTTTTTGAGATTTCTATAAAAGGGGGGTGAGATATTTTATTTTTCATCTTCTCCCCTCTTCATGCACGACCTGGAGCTCCCATGGCAGCCCAAGGGGTGCTGCCATCTTCTCTCTCCTCTTTTGGTTCACTTTTCCTTGATGGAAAGTCTTCGGCCTTAACGTTTGTTGTTCCCCTCGCCGTGCTCTACCTTTCCCCCTTATTAGAATTTAGTTTTGACCATTTCTTGAGTTTGGTTTTGAGGTCAAGTTATGATTTTGGTGGGGCTTTGATGGGGGTTGTGTTCACAGTGTTGTCCCCGACAAAATCTCTCGGTATCGTCGAATTCGGAGCACTTTTATTTTGGTGGGCCTTTGGAATTTTCATCTCAAATTGAGGTAGGAGATGTTCTAGGTTTAAATTCTTGTTATATAGCATGCTTGTGATGCTTATACTACTTGTTTGTATGATTAAATATAAAATATAGATATTTTATTATTTATTTTTCTTGTACGGGATCTAATTTTCCCGGTTGCTCATGACTTGGTTTAAACATGTAGCATGATTTTATATTGCCCCTTGATATGCTCATTGTCGTGTATTAAAATTGGAACATTTGAATAAGTATTAAAGATTTTATTTAATATTTATCTTAGGTGAAAGATTAATTCACATAGCCTTAACTTGCTTAAAATCAATATGTGTTAGCATATTAAATTAGGCCTTTGCATGCTCTCCAACATAGTTGAATTTGAAAGTAATTGGAGGTGTTTTGAAAATTAGTAATTATTAATTAATTTGATTAATTAATTTGCCCCGAGTGCACTATTTACTCTATTTAAATTCCGACTTGATATTCTTGACTTACATGCTATATAGCTTCACATATGTTTGATTTAGAATATTCGGTTAGGTTTTCAAACCTTTCATTTAATTTAATTCCTTGTTTAAGATTTAATCCTCATGGTGATATACAACTTGGAATTGAATTGTGGCATGCTAGAAAATTAAGCTTTGGTGTGGTTGTTCACATATATTAAATTGGGATTAATTGCATGAGAATTGCAACTTTTAATTTATATTTAACTTTAGTGAAAGGTTAAGTCACATGGTCTTAAATTGAATGAAATAAACTTGTAATGTGATATTACATTAGTCCTTGGCATATTCTCTAAGATATGTTAAATTGAGAGCATTTGGTTAAGTTTGAAAATCTAGAGATCTTAATTAAAAGAATTAATTAAAATCTATTTTGTGGTCCCAATAGCTTAATTAAGGTTTTAACTTGATATTTGTATTGGCCATGACTTGTTTACTAGTATATATTAAATTGGGACTACCTGAAGTTGTTTTAGAACCTTGGGATTTAAATTAGCATGATTTAATTAAAGTTCTACTTTGTTGTTCTAACAACCTAATTGAGTTTTAGAATGGATATAGGTGATGACCTTGCCATGCCCTTTAACATGTATTAAATTGAGGTTAATTAAAATTGAATCAGAAATCTAAAGAATTTAATTGTGTTTATCTATTTAAATTCTATCAATTTGCTCCATTATCTAGTTGTGTTTTAGAAGTGGTTTCTATATTCAAATCATGGACTTGGACTTGTTGTATATTCATTTGGTTATGTTTTGAACATTGGATAACATAGTTGCTATGTTTGTATTCATGAGAATATGTTTTCCTTATTGAATATATTGTTGCCTTGTGTAATGATTTGCACACTTTGTGTTTAACATCTTTCATGCATAGCGTGTAACGAATCGCACACTGAAGATTCGACATTCATCATATCATATTAGTTGTGGATTTAGAACATGTATTGTATAGGTTTCCAAATTTGGTTGTGCTTAGTAGATAGTTGATTATCTTGCATATTCCTGTTGATATATGCGTTGTTGCACAACTTGTTGATTTTGAAAACTTGGGGATGTCGTTGTTTGACTATGGCTAGGACATAGTTCTAGTACGGGGGATAGTCCCTCTATATATAGTCTAGTGCGCACATAGGAAGGTTACCCATGGGCTAGTAACCCTAAAGTAACTATGTTGTCGGTCTGATCCGGCGTGACGTCCGAGTATCCACTTTATTTGATTTCGCATTTCATTTTCAAGTTGATAACTAGCTGATGTTGTAACTTATTGTTTCTTATTTGTCGTTCCATTTTAAGTTACAGGATGTTAACTTTGCGAAATTGTGCTTTATGCGTTGTATTGGAAGTTCCAATATTGGTTAAATTGCATCGATATTGAAAATCGTGTTTTGACGTTCTAATAAAGCTTAGGATTCATCCTATTGATTCATTTATAACATAGACGTTAGGTGGCATGAACCACTACTGTTATTTTGTGCTTTAGATTCTAAGTTGATGGCTTTGAGAACTTAAACCTTGTTGCATTGTATAACATGCTCTTTTGTTGTTGAATTGCATGGATAATGTGATTCTTGTTAACTTGTATTCAAATATGCTTTTGTTATGTTGTATGGATTACTCTAGACCTAGTTCAATTGTATTGAAAATGCAATTCATGTTAATATATGCTCAAGCATTCTTCTTGTCGTGTTCTTTAGATTATCCCAACCATGATTCATTTCATACACGTATGTATATCATGATTCTTGTTGCTTAGACTCTAAGGTAGCTTAGGATGCTCCCCGAGTCTCATTTGGACATAGACGTTAGGTGGCATGAGCCCCTTTAACATGTTTCACCTTAAGGTGATAAATTTGTAAAATGCTAGGTCGATGCATGCTCATCTCCTACGAGTAGCTTTATGTTACTCACCCTTACGATACTGGGGCATATTTCAGGTACGAAGACTTGGTTCATGAAGCCTAACATTCCTTGGATGTCGAGTAGCTTTCAAGTTTCCATTTCATGCAAATGTTAGCATGAAATGTCATTTTGTAGACTTATATGTCAAAATATGTATGTTTGATTCCATGTATGTAATCTGTACTTAAGTACACTCCTTTCAATGTATTTGATATGTATGAGATGAGGCCGGAGGCCAATGACATGTATATTGTATTTTATGCAACTTTTTAACTTCATGAAATGTTATGAAAAACTTAAAAAATCGCAAGTCATTCCTTCACCACGGTTGCATCGGGTGTGGGAATTCCATTTTCATTCTTTTATAGGGCCTTATTAATCTTGTATGAAGTGTGGCCAAGGGCCAAACGGTCATTTGATCCCGTTTTGTATTTTTGGATTCCGAGTTTTCATTCCAAGTTCCATTTTTTCCTTTTTGCCCGTTGGGGGGTTGGATTTTGTATCGGTGGTATTTTTAAGTTGTGGACCATTGTAGCACGTCCAAATAGGTAAGTTATGTTTACGTGCATGGTCGTTTCCGGGCAAAACCTTATCGTTTGTGTTTTGAGCCTCTTGTGAATTCATTTCGCATTTTTTTTGCATATTCTGATCTAGGGGCATTATGGACCTTTCACATCATTTTTATTTTCTTCTTTTGCATGGTTGAATAGAAAACATGATTTTAAGAGGGGTTTCTTCTTCATGTTTTTCCAGAAAATGTCGTCTTGGTACCGGAAATCCCTCTTCAGCTTCCAGTTTTGATTTAGCAGCTTTATGACCCTCTTGTTCAGTTCTGATCTAGGGGCATTTTGGGGATTTCACAGTGAGTTTTTTTCGATTCCGTCTACATTGTCGGGTAGAAAACTCGATTTTAGGGGGGGTTTGTTCTTCGTGTTTTTCCAGAAAAACTCGTCTTGACCTCCGTTTCAAGCCTCAGTTCTGGGTAGATAAAAAAAAAATGTAGCAGCAGCCAAGGGCTGCCACCAGCCATGTCTTTGGGCGCCGGCATGCATGCTGGTGGGCTCGCGCATGGGCGCCGTGTGTGCC
Source organism: Cornus florida (assembly GCF_030987335.1). NCBI lineage: Eukaryota > Viridiplantae > Streptophyta > Magnoliopsida > Cornales > Cornaceae > Cornus > Cornus florida. The sequence continues at coordinate 48,191,908 of NW_026775574.1, read as the reverse complement.
ATGGCCCCTCGTCGGGCCGTCGCGACGTCAATTCTTCTTTTGGGCTTTTCTCCTTCGTCCGGACTCCGATTCAAGTGAATTTTTTTTTGAACTTGACTAATTTTTCGCTGTCTTTCCAACGGTATGCTCGGTTGCACCCGGTTATTCCTGGATAATTACCAGTTTACCCTTTTTGCTTTAAGTGCTCGTTTTTCTTCGTCATGTTGTTTCTCCTTCGTTCGAACTCCGAATCATACGATTCTTGAGTCCATCTTGATTAGTTTTTCGTTGTCCTTCCAGCAGTGTGCTCGGTGGCACCCGAATCTACAGTTTTCAGAAATGACTATTTTACCCCTGGGGGCTTATTTGTTATATTTTCAATCTTTTGCTTCCGCATCAGTTCTTGTTGAGTTCCACGACCTCATGGAAGGTCACTTTGACTTCTTAGAGTCTTGTTTTCTGTTTTCGCTTCCGCATTCGGATCCATTATCGGATCATCCTTACGGTTCATCACATGACACGCTGGCCTAAAAACCAGGGTCGTCACAGACTCTTATCACACACCACACTTTTGTTGCAACTCGATATTGACCACACTAGAACTAAAGCAGAAGTTTCATTCCAAGTACCTAGACTTGTTTTCTTTCCCTGGTATAGCTTGATTTCGAGGACAAAATCCTTTTAAGTTAGGGAGATTGTAATGTCCTGGATTTTTTCAAAATGTTTTAGAATTTAATTTAATTTATTTTATTTTCTATGCATCGTTTTGCGTGTCATGTGGGACCCTGTACTTTTATTGCACGTGTTTATTTATTTGGGTTATGTGTTGTATTTATATGTGTGTGTTGTGTGTGTGTGTGTGTGTGTGTGTGTGTGTGTGTGTGTGTCTCTATGTGGTTGGTTAAGGGGAGAGATATTATGTGGCATGTGTGGGATTGTTTTATGGAGGATGGCAATTTTAGTAGGTCAATAATGGAAGACCCAATGAGAGCCACACATTTTGTAAAGCTAAGAATAAGCCTTGGACTACTCATCATCACCCACCTTCATTTTCCCTCTCTCATTGTCATCACACTCTCTCTCTCCTGTATTTCTTTTTTTTTTTTTCCTTTTCTTCTCTCTACCTTCTCTCTAAGATCTTGCCTTCATGAGTGAGATTTATGAGAAGCCATAGTTAGAAAAAGTGTTGAGCTTATAAAGGGCTACATTTTGACACTAGTCTTGCATGTAGTTGGTGGATTTTGAGTTTGGATCTTGAACTTGGGTTTCTTGATTTGAGGTAGGGAAGTATAAACTACAAAGTCTTTAATCTTTGTGAGTCTTTTATTATATGTATTTGATGAAAAGCATGATGCATATGTGAAGGTGTTATTAATTGCACGTTGATGTTCTTGAGATAATATTTTCCTTACATGATTCAAGCTATCAATGTGATGATTTAATGTGTTTGATTTAAAGCATACTCTAATGATGATGTATTGCGTTGATTTCCTTAAGAAATGTTAATGTTAGCATGCATATCATGGACATTGGTTGGGTTATGGGTTAGAAAGGATGTTTTAAATGGTTTCCAACGGTCTTGTAAAAGTTAATTTTTGAAAGGTTTTGAAATGGTTTTGTAAAAATGGACATTATAGAGTCACCATGTGGTCCGAGGTTAACCAATCTAGAAAGGGGCACGAGACGGTTTGGTCATGTGTAGTTGAACTACCTAGGCCTCAAATGTCACTATAAAGATGCCCTAGGTCAGGGATAGTTAGTCAATTCTCTTCGTGATGCCTAGGAGACGCTTAGGGTCGGGTTGTGTTAACATTTTTGGTGTAGGTTGTATTATAATGGAAATGGTTTTGGAAATGGGGAGAGTGCATTTCATGGCATTCCATTTCATAGTTTGTGAGGCATGGAAATTAGATTATGTTGTATGCTTTATTTTCCCCATTATATGATCCCTTTCTCTTTTATTCTACGCTTTGGGTGTGATTCATAGGATTACAAGAGGTGTATTTTAGGCTATCTCTATTGAGCCATTGTGCTCACCCTATATTCTAACATTTTCAGGAAATGACAAGGATGTCGTAGATAAAGCACCCCCGAAGCTTAGTTGTGTAGCTTGATGATTATTTTTGTATCTTTTGTAAAGGCATTTTTTTTGGATATTTTATAACATGTAATGACCTTATTCTTTTGCCGGCTTCAGGAGAAGTCGTTGTATTTGTGGCCATAGAGGCCTTGATTTGTAGTTATATTATTTTGGATCTAATTTTATCATTTAACGATGTATGAATGTTCACATGGGGATTTAATGATCAATGATGGATACTAGATGATATTTGATGATTCCAAGCAATGGTTGTATGTTAAATGATGTTTATGGGGTTTAATTTTCATGTTGTTTGCCTTTGGATTGCATTGAAATAGGTTCGGGAAATGATCTAAACGATTACATAGGATTTGGGGACCATCTAAATGGTTAGATGCTCCTATCTGAACATTTAGATGGCCTTGGTTGTGAGCAATTTTGGCTAGATCCCTCATCTGTGTGCACAAATCCTCTGAAGTGTGCGAACAGATGAGCATCTGCGCGCACATATCATCTCATGTCTGCACATAGATCCCTTCATGTGTGCCCATAGATGGTTCCTACAGTTTGTTGTCTTCACTGGAATGCTGTTCTAAATGATAGGATGATCCAAGTGTGCACACAAATGGTCCAGTATTTGTATTTTGACCCCAGACTTCAGTATAGTTACATATTTACCCTTGGACTTGACTTTAATAATTGAATGACCCTAGTAAATGATAGATTTACCCCTTTTTGAGTCCTAAGCCATATATAACCATGCCAAATGACTATTTTACCCTTGGGGACTCTAGAATCACTATATTAGTAGGAAATGACTATAGTACCCTTATGTGGCATTGGGTTCGGGTAAGGTCCCGAGTAGCGATCTGGATCTCTAGATGTGGGTCATTACGTACAAAAATATACTAAAACAAGTGTAGAACTATAATGATCATCATATTTAAAAAATAAGGAATAATCAGCTCTAGACCGAGATTATCCAGCAGAGCACAAGGATTGAGAAAATTTAGCGAACCAATTGCAACTCACTTGTGTGAGTATATATAAAGACCGACCTGCGTTGATTGGCTAGATAAACTTAACATGATTCTTTCTGAGGACGATGGTATCTTTTAGATGAACTCTAGTACTAGCAATAGGAACTGGATTCCTCATGACGAGGACTCTGTTGCTTGGTTGCTAATCGAAGTAAAGGATTGTGTTTTGGCTCAGACCTCATATGTACTTTTGGAGTAGCCTCTATTGTTGTGGCTGGATTTATGGGGTGAGAAACTGAACGATTCTAAATTGGATGATAGGGTAGAGTCTCGAACTGTATGTGGGTCTGTTGTTGCTGCCTAGAAATCAAAATTCCAATTTCAGTGCCTATTGATGCTATGGGACTTGTTTCCAACAAGTATATGGGTGTAAACCACCCTAAGTAGGGAAGTCATATAGTCATGGACTGTGCTTTGTTGTCTATCTTGTTTCCATTTGACCATATCTTGTAGTTTATGATTAGGTTATCTTTTTTTTTTCTTTTTTTTTTTTTTCTTTTTTTTTTTTTTTTAAGGATTTTGTGAGAATGTGATGATATGTTTTTCTTTGTTTATACATGAGTGACATTGATTTCTCTTAAGTTCACTATATCTTCATAAATACAAATTGAGACAAATACTTATTTAATGAAAAAAATTCTCCATGTGTAATCTATACTAAGAGAAATTAATTGCTATTTTTATTGATCTATTTTTAAAGATAAGGTTCTTAAGGCTATACTTTTATAGTGCACTAGTTCAATAATGAGAAAATTAATTAAAAATCATTGTGAGATTGAATGGGTCATTTTACTCTTAAAAACTATAAGGATTATTGCTAAAAAATATGGAGCATATGTTCATATATATATATCAGGACGAAAAGAAAAAAGAGAAATCAATAGACTGGTGAAAAATCAAACAAGTTTAATAGAGATTTTCATAATTTAAGCCTCTGTGCCTAGGTTACCTAAGGGTTTACTCACTCGGGCCACTCCAACCTTTTACCACGCGTTAGTGACATGAGAATCAGAAGTGCCCTTTATAGACAAATATATAAAGAAGTACAAATTTATCATGTGAGTTGTAACATTTAAAAAATTCATACCTGTTTGGACATTCATGCAATGTTCTTGTCATAACCATTCACCATAGATTCCTCGTTCAATTCAAAAACAATTCCATAAGATAGTTATGATAAATATGACATGTAACTCACTTAACTATTTTTTTTTTTCCACTTGCTTATCTAAATGGTAAGACATGGACCTTATAATAAAAATAATAATTAAGAACCATTAAGCATGATGGAAGATGATTTAAACAATTGACTAGAAAGTGGCCAAGATAATTTATGAGTGTGAAACTTTGATAATGCATTAAAATGGATAAACTGAACGACTTTTTTATTTTTATTTTTATTTTTTAAGTTAGAATACACGTGTAACCCTTGTGTCCGAATTGTGAAATCATATCAACAACCATTGATAGTAGAATAAGTTTTTACAATCACTTGATCAAATGACTAAGCTCACGTGAGACTACCCTCACAACAAAATTTCCTTTTCACATGCTCTCGCACATAAGCCAGGAAAGAGTTATAAATGAACTAGACAAAACGTTTTTATCTTTTTCTTATCATATAATTTGTTATTTACTTCAACAAAATATTAGCCACATAAACAATAAATTTTTATTTTATTTTTCTTTGCATAAACAGTAATTGACAGCAACGTAGATATGAACTATTGATGGTGCACTAAGAGCAAAATGAGAAACGTCTAAGTACAAATAAGAGCAATAAAAACGTGACTGGGAGAGCTGTATTTTTTATCATATCGGTATAACATGATAATATACAGTTATATCGTTTTATCAGTACTGTTTTTATCGTGTAAAATGATTTTGGTGCACAGAACCTTGCATACTTGGGCCTATAAATAGCAACCCTAGCGAGGCTGAGATCTGCATAAACGGTCTATCACAAGCTTGTGAGTGTTGTGGTTTATTCAACCATATAATCTAGCTTTCATTTCATATTTTCTTGTACGAAAATCTTTTGAATTTTTTTTTTTTTTTTTTTTTTTTTTTTTATTTCCTTGAAATAATTACACAGTTAATAATAAAGTTGGTAGGATTAATATTTTATTCGATTTATTTTGTCTATGTTTTCAGTAGATTCTTTCTTTTGACTTTTAAAACACAGTTCATTAATATTTTATAAGTATTTTTTATTTTGTTTTTCTTTAGAGCAAGTCAACAAATCTAGTGGGAGTGCTCTCACTTAAAAAGAAAAATTAAAAAAAAAAATGTTAATTTAGATTTTCACCTTAATATAGTTTCTGATTATCTGAATTTGCAGATACAAGGTACAAATATATATGGCTTCCGACATGAGCAAAATTATCAGGTTTTCTCTACGTACTTGTCAATATTTCATTTATAATAATCTCTTATGAGGAACTGCAATTGTCTCTTCGTACTCAAATGAAGAAGTTATAATTATACTTAAAAGCGTGGATTGATGGAAATGGGGGTGGGTGGGGGGGGGGGGACGGACCTGTTTGGTTCAGTTTTTTATTCTTCAAAAATTTTAAAAAAAAAAAAAAAAAAAAAAAAAAAGAAGAAAAAAAAAAGTTTGGCTGACAGTTTTTATTTTGAGAATTGTTTTATGTGCTCAATTGACGTATTTAGAGGAGTGTCGTAGGGATACTTACGTGAGTCCTTCTCACGAGAGGTCCTATGGCTTTGGTTGAAGAATGATTTGATGAAAAAATATATATTTTTTCAAAGAACCATTTTTATATTATGTTGAAAACAATTTTTTGAATTCTTGAGAGCTATTTTGAGAAAACTAAATCAAACTATTTCATTCCTTTCTTTTCTCTCTATAATTTTTTCCAAATACAGTTTAAGAGTTTTTCTCTTATAATTAATATTATTATTATTTTTTTCCACTCTCTTTTTATAATATAGAGAAAAAAATGACTCTATCATCACGGTAATTTTAAAAATATGACTACTGACCCTTCGTGCAATTTTTCGGATTGCAGACCTTTGAATGGGACAGCTGTGGACGAATTTGATACAATTGAGAGGATCAAAAGGGGGTTTATGCAATTCAAGACCAACGAATTCGAGTATGTTAATATATAATTATTTGTCTACATATATTACAACATGTTCTATTAAGCCAACTAATTGTCTAGTCCTACAAAGAACTTTGATCATCTGATTTACTCTACTTTGGATAAATTGTATTACCTAATTGCCTGAGGATCTGGCTGAGTTTTGCAGCAAACATCGAGAATATTACAATGAACTTGCAGAAGGCCAGAGCCCCAAGGTAATGCATGTTTTGTTCTTCTGCGCCGTCATTATTATTATTATTATTTTATTTGGAGTTCCATCAATTATGACTTACTGAACATTTAAAGTATGCTTACAAATATCACATTCTTTATGTACAAAAAATATCTCTAAAGTTTTAGTTTAATACAAATAGTTCTGACAAATTTAAACCTTAAATTGACTAAAATACATTTACTAAACCATTTTATAAAATATATAAAAATAAATAAATTTGTAAAATGACCGAAAAAACCACTATTGGAGGACGTCACTCACGTGCAAAAAACACCCCCAAAGTTTCAATCTGGTGCAAATAAGTTCCTCTCACAAATTTAAATCATAAGTTGACTAAATTACCGTTACTGAACCCTTTTATAAAGTATATACAAATAAATAATATTATAAAATGACCGAAAATAACACAATTAGAGGACGCCGTCAATAGACAAGTAAAGATAAAAAATAAAATAAAAATAAAGTATAAAAGAAAAGTAAAAATAAAAATAGAAAATAAAAAATGAAAATAAAGTGTAAACTAAAGCAAACAAATCTGCTTCAAACTCCGAAAACCAATGCACACTGATATTGGATTTTTTTTTTTTTTTTTTAATAGTCTTGCTACGAAAAAAATAAATAAAGAAAGAAAAATAAATTTTAGTAGAAAATAATAAACTGAAATCTCAAAAAATTCAAATATTTGGTCTTCAAATTCTCAAAGGTTAAAAAAAAAAATGTTTAGAGACATATATAGAGAAAAAAGTTTTTTAAAAAAACAAATATAATATGTACATAACACCTCTATCTTATGAGATTAGTAGCATGTATACCTCCTTAGACTTTTTCGGAAGAGTAAATGGACAAAACGGGTATTACAATATTAATTTATGTCAAATGGGGTATTTTTGCACAATGTGAAAAGATTATGGATGTTTTTTGCACACTTTTTTAAATAGGGGGTAAAAGTGCTTTGCGGAGTATACTTTATGAGTGTTTTCTTCACTTGTCCATAAACTTAAACCTTCTTGTATAACCTAAACTTTTCGAGTAGATGGTAGTTAACGTACATTGTATCTGAGAAGACATGTTCTAAGTTCAAATCTCACTATGAACCTCTAACAAATAAAAGTAAAATAACTTCTTTTTTAATAAATACTAGACGGTGGTTAACACCGTGCATTTCTAATGACTAATTTTTTAAAATTTGGTATGAATTTTTATGTTGCAGTTTCTGGTGTTTGCATGCTCGGACTCGAGAGTCTGCCCTTCTCATATCCTAAACTTCCGACCAGGTGAAGCCTTTATGTCACGGAATATTGCTAATATGGCCCCTGCATTTAACCAGGTGTTCAAATAGTGCAAAAATAAGATTATTAAAGTTGATTCAATCATTTATATTTTTAGTTCCCCTTTATCCACTTTATATTGTCTCACAACACACGTTCATAATGTGGAAATGTTTATCTACTACACAGGTTAGATATTCTGGAATTGGTGCAATCATTGAATATGCAGTCGCAATTCTTAAGGTCACTTTTTTATTCATCTTCCAAAATTCCAAACAATAATAACAATAAAAAATAAAAAAATCCTCTTTTTATTTATTTTCACATTTGTTCTAGAGGAATAACAAAGTCTCTAAATATAATGAAAATTTTTGTAGGTGGAGATTATTCTGGTAATAGGGCACAGTCGTTGTGGTGGAATTAAGGGTCTTATGTCTCTTCCGAGTGATGGAACAACTTCTAAGTAAGGATTCATATCTTTTTCCAATAATAGTTGCAACTTCATGCATGTGTATTTATTATAATTTTTTACTTCTTTTTTTTTCCCACATATTTAATTACCGAAAAATTAAAAAAAAAAAATTATACATGTTCTTTCCATTTGAACATTTTTCTTATTGACCTTTCAATTCAGTTCATATTTTCTTTCTAAATAACCTTTTTTTTGCGCATGTTTGATTGTGATGTGTGCAGTGACTTTGTAGATGACTGGGTCAAAATTGGTTTACCCGCCAAAGCCAAGGTGACATCAGAGCATAGCGATTTACCACTGGAGGAACAATGCAAGATTTGTGAAAGGGTAACTCTCAATTTTACCAAACATACTTCTGCTGATTTGATGACAAAATCCGTTACCAAATGTCAGTGACGAATAAGAAAATTATATAAAAAGGGACTGTCTTATAAAAATAAAAATAAAAATAAACAATAATATATAGTAGGGAGTCATTAAAAAAATAAGTGGGGGCATTTTTTATATTTTTACAAAATTTAAAGAAAAAAAATATATTAAACTATTAGTAAAGAAAGATTAAAAAGAAAAGATGATCTATCTATAAACCATTTTTACACAAACCCTTTTCAAACCCAATTGCACCATTGGATTTCAAACGAGTCTAGGGTGTTTAAAAGTAAAAATAAAATGATACTGATTGTGTCTGTGAATATGAAATATGCAGGAGGCAGTGAATTCGTCATTGGTGAACCTATTAACATATCCATATGTGAGAGATGGAGTAGCTAACAAAACTCTACAATTGATGGGTGGACACTATAATTTTTTCAGCAGACCTTTTAGCCTATGGGGTCTCGACTTCGGCTTCAAACCCCCTCTCGACTTCGGCTTCCCCTTAATCTGCCCTATGAAAATTTAACTTTTGACCATTATATGTCAAGACTTAAATTTCCTACTTTCTCTCTCTAAAAAGGGCTCAAATCCCCTACTGTGAGTTACCATACGGTCCCCTGCTGTGAGCTGATGAAAGGCCTTAGTTTGGCCACGTATGCTTCAGTTTGTAATATGTCTGTGGGCTCTACAAAAATGGTGCAAAACTCATTATTCCGTTAAATTTGCCTTCCGTTAACTTATGTGGTAATTTATTACATAAAAAGAAAAAACAAATACTCAAAAAGCTAACCCCAATACAATCTTAGAAAAGACGAACCCCTATAAAGAAAAGAAAACGGCGGCAAAGAACCCTATATTGTTTGGGTTTCGATCAAAGAAAGGAGAGTCAAAATTCAGCGTTTGTTGGTCGCGATCTTCGCTGGCCTTGGTTTGCTTGCCGTCAAATTCCGGCGCCGTGATTCTAGGTTCTTCTCTGGCCACGATTTGCTTCGCTATCTTCGCCGGCCTTAGTTCGTCAAATTCCGGCGCCTTGATTCTAGGTTATTCTCTGGCCACGGTTTGCTTCGGTATCTTCGCCGGCCTTGGTTTGCTTGCCGTCAAATTCTGGCCACGGTTTGCTTCACTATCTTATTAATATTGTGCATTTAATATATTGTTCATTTACAGTTAAATTTTTGTTTTGAACGGAACAATGTAGATTTAGAAAATTTATGATTCTTTCATTTATCATCGATCTGTCATTGTAATGAATGTAAAATCTTCCATAATTGATTTTTAGAACTGAATTGGCTTCAGTAGGTATGAATGTGTTATCAAAAAAATTGGTATGAAATGCATGCGGCAACCAAATCGGGGTGGAAACGAAAAAATGAAAAAATGCATAAAGGAGCCGGCTCCACTTTAAAGTGGAGCCGCCTCCACTACCAAGTAGAGCCGGCTCCACTTTGTAATTGAGCCTGCTCTATTTAGAGAATGCTCTAAATCACCTAGAGCAGGCTCCAATAAATATTAGAGCCTGTTCTAGGTGATTTATTAGACATTTCAGAGGTTAATATTTGAAATTTATGAGAAAAAAAAATTGCGAAATTTAACAAATATGAACTCTGATCACCTTCACCATCAAAATAAGCTATTGACACAGTTCTGTAAAACTAATTTCACACCTCTGTAAAACTAATTTGACACCTAAATTTAACATTTTTTAATTCTTTCATTTGTCATCTGTTAGTGTAAATTATGATATTTTTCTACTCGAAATTGACATTGGTTAAGCATTCTAGCATATTTGAAATGTTGGATAATTGTAGGATTTTTTTCTATAATCTTCTCTAGTGAATGTAAAATCTTACATAATTGTTTTTTTTAACTGAGTTGGCTTCATTAGGTACCAATTTGTTAACTTCGTAATTTTTTCTTCTCATGTATGCGGCAATTACACATTTCACAGGTTATTATGTGACATTTATGAGAAAAAATATATTGTGAAGTTTAATAAGTAGGGACACTGATTACCCTCCACTACCAAGTAGAGCCAGCTCTACTACAAAGTAGAGCCTGCTCCACTTTGTAATTGAGCCTGCTCTATTTAGAGAAGGCTCTAAATCACCTAGAATAGGCTCCAATAAATATTGGAGCCTGCTCTAGGTGATTTATTAGACATTTCAGAGGTTAATATTTGATATTTATGAGAAAAAAATATTGCGAAGTTTAACAAATAGGAACTCTGATCACCTTCACCATCAAAATAAGCTATTGACACAGTTCTGTAAAACTAATTTCACACCTCTATAAAACTAATTTGACACCTAAATTTAACATTTTTTAATTCTTTCATTTGTTATCTGTTAGTGTAAATTATGATATTTTTCTACTCGAAATTGACATTGGTTAAGCATTCTAGCATATTTGAAATGTTGGATAATTGTAGGATTTTTTTTTATAATCTTCTCTAGTGAATGTAAAATCTTACATAATTGTTTTTTTTTAACTGAGTTGGCTTCATTAGGTACCAATTTGTTATCCAAATATTTTTTCTTCTCATGTATGCGGCAATTACACATTTCACAGGTTATTATATGACATTTATGAGAAAAAATACATTGTGAAGTTTAATAAGTAGGGACACTGATTACCCTTCACCATCAAAATAAGCTATTTACACAGTTCTACTAAACAAATTTCACACCCCTGCAAAACTAATATCACACCTAAATTTAACATTTTTTAATTCTTTCATTTGTCATCCGTTAGTGTAAATTATGATTTTGTTTTACTTGAAATTGACATTGGTTAAGCATTCTAGCGTATTTGAAATCTTGGATAATTGTAAGATTTTCTTCAATAATCTTCAATAACCATTCTAGTGAATGTAAAATCTTCGGGCTCAAATCCCCTGCTGTGAGTTACCCTACAGTCCCCTGCTGTGAGCTGATGAAAGGCCTTAGTTTGGCCACGTATGCTTCAGTTTGTAATATGTCTGTGGGCTCCACGAAAATGGTGCAAAACGCATTATTCTGTTAAATCTGCCTTCCGTTAACTTATATGGTAATTTATTACATAAAAAGAAAAAACAAATAATCAAAAAGCTAACCCTATTGACAATCTGAGAAAAGACGAACCCCTGCAAAGAAAAGAAAACGGCGGCAAAGAACCCTAAATTGTTTGGGTTTCGATCAAAGAAAGGAGAGTCAAAATTTAGCGTTTGTTGGTCGCGATCTTCGCTGGCCTTGGTTTGCTTGCCGTCAAATTCCGGCGCCGTGATTCTAGGTTCTTTTCTGGCCACGGTTTGCTTGGCTATCTTCGCCGGCCTTAGTTCGTCAAATTCCGGCGCCTTGATTCTGGGTTCTTCTCTGGCCACGGTTTGCTTCGCTATCTTCGCCGGCCTTGGTTTGCTTGCCGTCAAATTCCGGCCACGGTTTGTTTCGCTATCTTCGCCGGCCTTGTTTCTATTTAGTTAAGTCGAATTTACTCTTTTTACTTATGCTCTTAGATGCTGCTGTTTTTCACGAATAAGAAGGTCACAGTTGTGATTACCATTGATATGATTTATTGTCTAAATTTTATCTGCATTTGTAAATTTAATTAAATCTTTACGACTTGCTTGTTGAATTCAGTTTTAATTTTTTTTACTACTGAGGCAAAATTGATTAAATTTATAATGGTGATGAAAAGTTCACCATTTAAAGTGTCAGAAAAATATAAGTAAATGTGGTGGTTGAGAAAACCTTTAGGATGAGTGATGGATTGCCCCTGAGAAGGTTATGAGTTGGTGAGAAAGAAAAGAGTAGTTCATAATTGAGTAGCTTTAACAAGTCGAGTTAATCAGGAGAACTAAGAATTTACTTGGAAAATATGATTCTGATCAGTTTATGTATCATGTATTGGTTTTTTTTTCGTGTTACTCTTACACATCAAGTTCCAAATTTTAATTTTATTCTGTCTGTAAGGTCATTCCACCAGTAGCTTAGGGGGCTCATTGTTTCTAGTATGTAAATAAAGATCCTTATTAGATTCAATCACAGAATATCAGTGTACTTGGTTTCTCAAGTACCCTAAATCACTTTGAAACTTGCTGTAAATCAAGACCAATCTCTCTCCTATGTTAGAATTAAATCTTTACAACTTGCTTGTTGAATTCAGTTTTAATATTTTTACTATTGAGGCAAAATTGATTAAATTTATAATGGTGATGAAAAGTTCACCATTTAAAGTGTCAGAAAAATCTAAGTAAATGTGGTGGTTGAGAAAACCTCTAGGATGAGTGATGGATTGCCCCTGACAAGGTCATGAGTTGGTGACAAAGAAAAGAGTAGTTCATAATTGAGTAGCTTTAACAAGTCGAGTTAATCAGGAGAACTAAGAATTTACTTGGAAAATATGATTCTGATCAGTTTATGTATCATGTATTGGTTTTTTTTTGGGTTACTCTTCCACATCAAGTTCCAAATTCTAATTTTATGCTGTCTGTTAGGTCATTCCACCAGTAGCTTGGGGGGCTCATTGTTTCTATTATGTCAATAAAGATCCTTATTAGATTCAATCACAGAATATCAGTGTACTTGGTTTCTCAGTACCCTAAATCACTTTGAAACTTGCTGTAAATGAAGACCAATCTCTCTCCTATGTTAGAATTAAATCTTTACAACTTGCTTGTTGAATTCAGTTTTAATATTTTTACTAGTGAGGCAAAATTGATTAAATTTATAATGGTGATGAAAAGTTCACCATTTAAAGTGTCAGAAAAATATAAGTTTATGTGGTGGTTGAGAAAAGCTCTAGGATGAGTGATGGATTGCCCCTGACAAGGTCATGAGTTGGTGACAAAGAAAAGAGTAGTTCATAATTGAGTAGCTTTAACAAGTCGAGTTAATCAGGAGAACTAAGAATTTACTTGGAAAATATGATTCTGATCAGTTTATGTATCATGTATTGGTTTTTTTTGTATTACTCTTCCACATCAAGTTCCAAATTTTAATTTTATTCTGTCTGTTAGGTCATTCCACCAGTAGCTTGGGGGGCTCATTGTTTCTAGTATGTCAATAAAGATCCTTATTAGATTCAATCACAGAATATCAGTGTACTTGGTTTCTCAAGTACCCTAAATCACATTGAAACTTGCTGTAAATGAAGACCAATCTCTCTCCTATGTTAGAATTAAATCTTTACAACTTTCTTGTTGAATTCAGTTTTAATATTTTTACTACTGAGGCAAAATTGATTAAATTTATAATGGTGATGAAAAGTTCACCATTTAAAGTGTCAGAAAAATCTAAGTAAATGTGGTGGTTGAGAAAACCTCTAGGATAAGTGATGGATTGCCCCCGACAAGGTCAAGAGTTGGTGACAAAGAAAAGAGTAGTTCATAATTGAGTAGCTTTAACAAGTCGAGTTAATCAGTAGAACTAAGAATTTACTTGGAAAATATGATTCTGATCAGTTTATGTATCATGTATTGGTTTTTTTTTTGTGTTACTCTTCCACATCAAGTTCCAAATTTTAATTTTATTCTGTCTATTAGGTCATTCCACCAGTAGCTTGGGGGGCTCATTGTTTCTAGTATGTCAATAAAGATCCTTATTAGATTCAATCACAGAATATCATTGTACTTGGTTTCGTAGTACCCCAAATCACTTTGAAACTTGCTGTAAATCAAGACCAATCTCTCTCCTATGTTAGAATTAAATCTTTACAACTTGCTTGTTGAATTCAGTTTTAATTTTTTTTACTAGTGAGGCAAAATTGATTAAATTTATAATGGTGATGAAAAGTTCACCATTTAAAGTGTCAGAAAAATATAAGTAAATGTGGTGGTTGAGAAAACCTCTAGGATGAGTGATGGATTGCCCCTGACAAGGTCATGAGTTGGTGACAAAGAAAAGAGTAGTTCATAATTGAGTAGCTTTAACAAGTCGAGTTAATCAGGAGAACTAGGAATTTACTTGGAAAATATGATTCTGATCAGTTTATGTATCATGTATTGGTTTTTTTTTTGTGTTACTCTTCCACATCAAGTTCCAAATTTTAATTTTATTCTATCTGTTAGGTCATTCCACCAGTAGCTTGGGGGGCTCATTGTTTCTATTATGCCAATAAAGATCCTTATTAGATTCAATCACAGAATATCAGTGTACTTGGTTTCTCAAGTACCCTAAATCACTTTGAAACTTTCTATAAATGAAGACCAATCTCTCTCCTATGTTAGAATTAAATCTTTACAACATGCTTGTTGAATTCAGTTTTAATATTTTTACTACTGGAGCAAAATTGATTAAATTTATATTGGTGACGAAAAGTTCACCATTTAAAGTGTCAGAAAAATCTAAGTAAATGTGGTGGTTGATAAAACCTCTAGGATGAGTGATGGATTGCCCCTGACAAGGTCATGAGTTGGTGACAAAGAAAAGAGTAGTTCATAATTGAGTAGCTTTAACAAGTCGAGTTAATCAGGAGAACTAAGAATTTACTTGGAAAATATGATTTTGATCAGTTTATGTATCATGTATTGGTTTTTTTTGTGTTACTCTTCCACAACAAGTTCCAAATTTTAATTTTATTCTGTCTGTTTGGTCATTCCACCAGTAGCTTGGGGGGATCATTGTTTCTAGTATGTCAATAAAGATCCTTACTAGATTCAATCACAGAATATCAGTGTACTTGGTTTCTCAAGTACCCTAAATCACTTTGAAACTTGCTGTAAATGAAGACTAATCTCTCTCCTATGTTAGAACTAAATCTTTACAACTTGCTTGTTGAATTCATTTTTAATTTTTTTACTACTGAGGCAAAATTGATTAAATTTATAATGGTGATGAAAAGTTCACCATTTAAAGTGTCAGAAAAATCTAAGTAAATGTGGTGGTTGAGAAAACCTCTAGGATGAGTGATGGATTGCCCCTGACAAGGTCATGAGTTAGTGACAAAGAAAAGAGTAGTTCATAATTGAGTAGCATTAACAAGTCGAGTTAATCAGGAGAACTAAGAATTTACTTGGAAAATATGATTCTGATCAGTTTATGTATCATGTATTGGTTTTTTTTTGTGTTACTCTTCCACATCAAGTTCCAAATTTTAATTTTATTATGTCTGTTAGGTCATTCCACCAGTAGCTTGGGGGGCTCATTGTTTCAAGTATGTCAATTAAGATCCTTATTAGATTCAATCACAGAATATTAGTGTACTTGGTTTCTCAGTACCCTAAATCACTTTGAAACTTGCTGTAATTGAAGACCAATCTCTCTCCTATGTTAGAATTAAATCTTTACAACTTGCTTGTTGAATTCAGTTTTAATATTTTTACTAGTGAGGCAAAATTGATTAAATTTATAATGGTGATGAAAAGTTCACCATTTAAAGTGTCAGAAAAATATAAGTTTATGTGGTGGTTGAGAAAACCTCTAGGATGAGTGATGGATTGCCCCTGACAATGTCATGAGTTGGTGACAAAGAAAAGAGTAGTTCATAATTGAGTAGCTTTAACAAGTCGAGTTAATCAGGAGAACTAATAATTTACTTTGAAAATATGATTCTGATCAGTTTATGTTTCATGTATTGGTTTTTTTTTGTGTTACTCTTCCACATCAAGTTCCAAATTTTAATTTTATTCTGTCTGTTATGTCATTCCACCAGTAGCTTTGGGGGCTCATTGTTTCTAGTATGTCAATAAAGATCCTTATTAGATTCAATCACAGAATATCAGTGTACTCGGTTTCTCAAGGACCCTAAATCACTTTAAAACTTGCTGTAAATGAAGACCAATCTCTCTCCTATGTTAGAATTAAATCTTTACAACTTGCTTGTTGAATTCAGTTTTAATATTTTTACTACTGAGGCAATATTGAAAAAATTTATAATGGTGATGAAAAGTTCACCATTTAAAGTGTCAGAAAAATCTAAGTAAATGTGGTGGTTGAGAAAACCTCTAGGATGAGTGATGGATTGCCCCTGACAAAGTCATGAGTTGGTGACAAAGAAAAGAGTAGTTCATAATTGAGTAGCTTTAACAAGTCGAGTTAATCAGGAGAACTAAGAATTTACTTGGAAAATATGATTCTGATCAGTTTATGTATCATGTATTGGTTTTTTTTTGGGTTACTCTTCCACATCAAGTTCCAAATTCTAATTTTATGCTGTCTGTTAGGTCATTCCACCAGTAGCTTGGGGGGCTCATTGTTTCTGTTATGTCAATAAAGATCCTTATTAGATTCAATCACAGAATATCAGTGTACTTGGATTCTCAAGTACCCTAAATCACTTTGAAACTTGCTGTAAATGAAGACCAATCTCTCTCCTATGTTAGAATTAAATCTTTACAACTTGCTTGTTGAATTCAGTTTTAATATTTTTACTAGTGAGGCAAAATTGATTAAATTTATAATGGTGATGAAAAGTTCACCATTTAAAGTGTCAGAAAAATATAAGTTTATGTGGTGGTTGAGAAAAGCTCTAGGATGAGTGATGGATTGCCCCTGACAAGGTCATGAGTTGGTGACAAAGAAAAGAGTAGTTCATAATTGAGTAGCTTTAACAAGTCGAGTTAATCAGGAGAACTAAGAATTTACTTGGAAAATATGATTCTGATCAGTTTATGTATCATGTATTGGTTTTTTTTGTATTACTCTTCCACATCAAGTTCCAAATTTTAATTTTATTCTGTCTGTTAGGTCATTCCACCAGTAGCTTGGGGGGCTCATTGTTTCTAGTATGTCAATAAAGATCCTTATTAGATTCAATCACAGAATATCAGTGTACTTGGTTTCTCAAGTACCCTAAATCACATTGAAACTTGCTGTAAATGAAGACCAATCTCTCTCCTATGTTAGAATTAAATCTTGACAACTTGCTTGTTGAATTCAGTTTTAATATTTTTACTACTGAGGCAAAATTGATTAAATTTATAATGGTGATGAAAAGTTCACCATTTAAAGTGTCAGAAAAATCTAAGTAAATGTGGTGGTTGAGAAAACCTCTAGGATAAGTGATGGATTGCCCCCGACAAGGTCATGAGTTGGTGACAAAGAAAAGAGTAGTTCATAATTGAGTAGCTTTAACAAGTCGAGTTAATCAGTAGAACTAAGAATTTACTTGGAAAATATGACTCTGATCAGTTTATGTATCATGTATTGGTTTTTTTTTTTGTGTTACTCTTCCACATCAAGTTCCAAATTTTAATTTTATTCTGTCTATTAGGTCATTCCACCAGTAGCTTGGGGGGCTCATTGTTTCTAGTATGTCAATAAAGATCCTTATTAGATTCAATCACAGAATATCATTGTACTTGGTTTCGTAGTACCCCAAATCACTTTGAAACTTGCTGTAAATCAAGACCAATCTCTCTCCTATGTTAGAATTAAATCTTTACAACTTGCTTGTTGAATTCAGTTTTAATTTTTTTTACTAGTGAGGCAAAATTGATTTAATTTATAATGGTGATGAAAAGTTGACCATTTAAAGTGTCAGAAAAATATAAGTAAATGTGGTGGTTGAGAAAACCTCTAGGATGAGTGATGGATTGCCCCTGACAAGGTCATGAGTTGGTGACAAAGAAAAGAGTAGTTCATAATTGAGTAGCTTTAACAAGTCGAGTTAATCAGGAGAACTAGGAATTTACTTGGAAAATATGATTCTGATCAGTTTATGTATCATGTATTGGTTTTTTTTTGTGTTACTCTTCCACATCAAGTTCCAAATTTTAATTTTATTCTATCTGTTAGGTCATTCCACCAGTAGCTTGGGGGGCTCATTGTTTCTATTATGCCAATAAAGATCCTTATTAGATTCAATCACAGAATATCAGTGTACTTGGTTTCTCAAGTACCCTAAATCACTTTGAAACTTTCTATAAATGAAGACCAATCTCTCTCCTATGTTAGAATTAAATCTTTACAACATGCTTGTTGAATTCAGTTTTAATATTTTTACTACTGGAGCAAAATTGATTAAATTTATATTGGTGACGAAAAGTTCACCATTTAAAGTGTCAGAAAAATCTAAGTAAATGTGGTGGTTGAGAAAACCTCTAGGATGAGTGATGGATTGCCCCTGACAAGGTCATGAGTTGGTGACAAGGAAAAGAGTAGTTCATAATTGAGTAGCTTTAACAAGTCGAGTTAATCAGGAGAACTAAGAATTTACTTGGAAAATATGATTTTGATCAGTTTATGTATCATGTATTGGTTTTTTTTGTGTTACTCTTCCACAACAAGTTCCAAATTTTAATTTTATTCTGTCTGTTTGGTCATTCCACCAGTAGCTTGGGGGGCTCATTGTTTCTAGTATGTCAATAAAGATCCTTACTAGATTCAATCACAGAATATCAGTGTACTTGGTTTCTCAAGTACCCTAAATCACTTTGAAACTTGCTGTAAATGAAGACTAATCTCTCTCCTATGTTAGAACTAAATCTTTACAACTTGCTTGTTGAATTCATTTTTAATTTTTTTACTACTGAGGCAAAATTGATTAGATTTATAATGGTGATGAAAAGTTCACCATTTAAAGTGTCAGAAAAATCTAAGTAAATGTGGTGGTTGAGAAAACCTCTAGGATGAGTGATGGATTGCCCCTGACAAGGTCATGAGTTGGTGACAAAGAAAAGAGTAGTTCATAATTGAGTAGCATTAACAAGTCGAGTTAATCAGGAGAACTAAGAATTTACTTGGAAAATATGATTCTGATCAGTTTATGTATCATGTATTGGTTTTTTTTTGTGTTACTCTTCCACATCAAGTTCCAAATTTTAATTTTATTATGTCTGTTAGGTCATTCCACCAGTAGCTTGGGGGGCTCATTGTTTCAAGTATGTCAATAAAGATCCTTATTAGATTCAATCACAGAATATCAGTGTACTTGGTTTCTCAGTACCCTAAATCACTTTGAAACTTGCTGTAATTGAAGACCAATCTCTCTCCTATGTTAGAATTAAATCTTTACAACTTGCTTGTTGAATTCAGTTTTAATATTTTTACTAGTGAGGCAAAATTGATTAAGTTTATAATGGTGATGAAAAGTTCACCATTTAAAGTGTCAGAAAAATATAAGTTTATGTGGTGGTTGAGAAAACCTCTAGGATGAGTGATGGATTGCCCCTGACAATGTCATGAGTTGGTGACAAAGAAAAGAGTAGTTCATAATTGAGTAGCTTTAACAAGTCGAGTTAATCAGGAGAACTAATAATTTACTTTGAAAATATGATTCTGATCAGTTTATGTATCATGTATTGGTTTTTTTTTTGTGTTACTCTTCCACATCAAGTTCCAAATTTTAATTTTATTCTGTCTATTATGTCATTCCACCAGTAGCTTTGGGGGCTCATTGTTTCTAGTATGTCAATAAAGATCCTTATTAGATTCAATCACAGAATATCAGTGTACTCGGTTTCTCAAGTACCCTAAATCACTTTAAAACTTGCTGTAAATGAAGACCAATCTCTCTCCTATGTTAGAATTAAATCTTTACAACTTGCTTGTTGAATTCAGTTTTAATATTTTTACTACTGAGGCAATATTGAAAAAATTTATAATGGTGATGAAAAGTTCACCATTTAAAGTGTCAGAAAAATCTAAGTAAATGTGGTGGTTGAGAAAACCTCTAGGATGAGTGATGGATTGCCCCTGACAAAGTCATGAGTTGGTGACAAAGAAAAGAGTAGTTCAAAATTGACTAGCTTTAACAAGTCGAGTTAATCAGGAGAACTAAGAATTTACTTGGAAAATATGATTCTGATCAGTTTATGTATCATGTATTGGTTTTTTTTGTGTTACTCTTCCACATCAAGTTCCAAATTTTAATTTTATTCTGTCTGTTAGGTCATTCCACCAGTAGCTTGGGGGGCTCATTGTTTCTAGTATGTCAATAAAGATCCTTATTAGATTCAATCACAGAATATCAGTGTACTTGGTTTCTCAAGTACCCTAAATCACATTGAAACTTGCTGTAAATGAAGACCAATCTCTCTCCTATGTTAGAATTAAATCTTTACAACATGCTTGTTGAATTCAATTTTAATATTTTTACTACTGAGGCAAAATTGATTAAATTTATAATGGTGATGAAAAGTTCACCATTTAAAGTGTCAGAAAAATCTAAGTGAATGTGGTGGTTGAGAAAACCTCTAGAATGAGTGATGGATTGCCCCAGACAAGGTCATGAGTTGGGGACAAAGAAAAGAGTAGTTCATAATTGAGTAACTTTAACAAGTCGAGTTAATCAGTAGAACTAAGAATTTACTTGGAAAATATGATTCTGATCAGTTTATGTATCATGTATTGGTTTTTTTTTTGTGTTACTCTTCCACATCAAGTTCCAAATTTTAATTTTATTCTGTCTGTTAGGTCATTCCACCAGTTGCTTGGGGGGCACATTGTTTCTAGTATGTCAATAAAGATCCTTATTAGATTCAATCACAGAATATCAGTGTACTTGGTTTCGTAGTACCCTAAATCACTTTGAAACTTGCTGTAAATCAAGACCAATCTCTCTCCTATGTTAGAATTAAATCTTTACAACTTGCTTGTTGAATTCAGTTTTAATTTTTTTACTAGTGAGGTAAAATTGATTAAATTTATAATGGTGATGAAAAGTTCACCATTTAAAGTGTCAGAAAAATATAAGTAAATGTGGTGGTTGAGAAAACCCCTAGGATGAGTGATGGATTGCCCCTGACAAGGTCATGAGTTAGTGACAAAGAAAAGAGTAGTTAATAATTGAGTAGCTTTAACAAGTCGAGTTAATCAGGAGAACTAGGAATTTACTTGTAAAATATGATTCTGATCAGTTTATGTATCATGTATTGTTTTTTTTTTGTGTTACTCTTCCACATCAAGTTCCAAATTTTAATTGTATTCTGTCTGTTAGGTCATTCCACCAGTAGCTTGGGGGGCTCATTGTTTCTAGTATGTCAACAAAGATCCTTATTAGATTCAATCACAGAATATCAGTGTACTTGGTTTCTCAAGTACCCTAAATCACTTTGAAACTTTCTATAAATGAAGACCAATCTCTCTCCTATGTTAGAATTAAATCTTTACAACTTGCTTGTTGAATTCAGTTTTAATATTTTTACTACTGGAGCAAAATTGATTAAATTTATAATGGTGATGAAAAGTTCACCATTTAAAGTGTCAGAAAAATCTAAGTAAATGTGGTGGTTGAGAAAACCTCTAGTATGAGTGATGGATTGCCCCTGACAAGGTCATGAGTTGGTGACAAAGAAAAGAGTAGTTCATAATTGAGTAGCTTTAACAAGTCGAGTTAATCAGGAGAACTAAGAATTTACTTGGAAAATATGATTCTGATCAGTTTATGTATCATGTATTGGTTTTTTTTGTGTTACTCTTCCACATCAAGTTCCAAATTTTAATTTTATTCTGTCTGTTTGGTCATTCCACCAGTAGCTTGGGGGGCTCATTGTTTCTAGTATGTCAATAAAGATCCTTACTAGATTCAATCACAGAATATCGGTGTACTTGGTTTCTCAAGTACCCTAAATCACTTTGAAACTTGCTGTAAATGAAGACCAATCTCTCTCCTATGTTAGAATTAAATCTTTACAACTTGCTTGTTGAATTCAGTTTTAATTTTTTTACTACTGAGGCAAAATTGATTAAATTTATAATGGTGATGAAAAGTTCACCATTTAAAGTGTCAGAAAAATCTAAGTAAATGTGGTGGTTGAGAAAACCTCTAGGATGAGTGATGGATTGCCCCTGACAAGGTCATGAGTTGGTGACAAAGAAAAGAGTAGTTCATAATTGAGTAGCTTTAACAAGGCGAGTTAATCAGGAGAACTAAGAATTTACTTGGAAAATATGATTCTGATCAGTTTATGTATCATGTATTGGTTTTTTTTTGTGTTACTCTTCCACATCAAGTTCCAAATTTTAATTTTATTATGTCTGTTAGGTCATTCCACCAGTAGCTTGGGGGGCTCATTGTTTCAAGTATGTCAATATAGATCCTTATTAGATTCAATCACAGAATATCAGTGTACTTGGTTTCTCAGTACCCTAAATCACTTTGAAACTTGCTGTAAATGAAGACCAATCTCTCTCCTATGTTAGAATTAAATCATTACAACTTGCTTGTTGAATTCAGTTTTAATATTTTTACTAGTGAGGCAAAATTGATTAAATTTATAATGGCGATGAAAAGTTCACCATTTAAAGTGTCAGAAAAATATAAGTTTATGTGGCGGTTGAGAAAACCTCTAGGATGAGTGATGGATTGCCCCTGACAAGGTCATGAGTTGGTGACAAAGAAAAGAGTAGTTCATAATTGAGTAGCTTTAACAAGTCGAGTTAATCAGGAGAACTAAGAATTTACTTGGAAAATATGATTCTGATCAGTTTATGTATCATGTATTGGTTTTTTTTGTGTTACTCTTCCACATCAAGTTCCAAATTTTAATTTTATTCTGTCAGTTAGGTCATTCCCCCAGTAGCTTGGGGGGCTCATTGTTTCTAGTATGTCAATAAAGATCCTTATTAGATTCAATCACAGAATATCAGTGTACTTGGTTTCGCAGTACCGTAAATCACTCTGAAACTTGCTGTAAATGAAGACCAATCTCTCTCCTATGTTAGAATTAAATCTTTACAACTTGCTTGTTGAATTCAGTCTTAATTTTTTTACAAGTGAGGCAAAATTGATTAAATTTTTAATGGTGATGAAAAGTTCACCATTTAAAGTGTCAGAAAAATATAAGTAAATGTGGTGGTTGAGAAAACCTCTAGGATGAGTGATGGATTGTCCCTGACAAGGTTATGAGTTGGTGACAAAGAAAAGAGTAGTTCATAATTGAGTAACTTTAACAAGTCTAGTTAATCAGTAGAACTAAGAATTTACTTGGAAAATATGATTCTGATCAGTTTATGTATCATGCATTGGTTTTTTTTTGTGTTACTCTTCCACATCAAGTTCCAAATTTAAATTTTATTCTGTCTGTTAGGTCATTCCACCAGTAGCTTGGGGGGTTCATTGTTTCTAGTATGTCAATAAAGATCCTTATTAGAGTCAATCACAGAATATCAGTGTACTTGGTTTCTCAAGTACCCTAAATCACTTTGAAACTTGCTATAAATGAAGACCAATCTCTCTCCTATGTTAGAATTAAATCTTTACAACTTGCTTGTTGAATTCAGTTTTAATATTTTTACTACTGAGACAAAATTGATTAAATTTATAATGGTGATGAAAAGTTCACCATTTAAAGTGTCAGAAAAATCTAAGTAAATGTGGTGGTTGAGACAACCTCTAGGATGAGTAACGGATTGCCCCTGATAAGGTCATGAGTTGGTGACAAAGAAAAGAGTAGTTCATAATTGAGTAGCTTTAACAAGTCGAGTTAATCAGGAGAACTATTAATTTACTTGGAAAATATGATTCTGATCAGTTTATGTATCATGTATTGGTGTTTTTTGTGTTACTCTTCCACATCAAGTTCGAGATTTTAATTTTATTCTGTCTGTTAGGTCATTCCACCAGTAGCTTGGGGGGCTCATTGTTTCTAGTATGTCAATAAAGATCCTTATTAGATTCAATCACAGAATATCAGTGTACTTGGTTTCTCAAGTACCCTAAATCACTTTGAAACTTGCTGTAAATGCAGACCAATCTCTCTCCTATGTTAGAATTAAATCTTTACAACTTGCTTGTTGAATTCAGTTTTAATATTTTTACTACTGAGGCAAAATTGATTAAATTTATAATGGTGATGAAAAGTTCACCATTTAAAGTGTCAGAAAAATCTAAGTAAATGTGGTGGTTGAGAAAACCTCTAGGATGAGTGATGGATTGCCCCTGACAAGGTCATGAGTTGGTGACAAAGAAAAGAGTAGTTCATAATTGAGTAGCTTTAACAAGTCGAGTTAATCAGGAGAACTAAGAATTTACTTGGAAAATATGATTCTGATCAGTTTATGTATCATGTATTGGTTTTTTTTTTGTGTTACTCTTCCACATCAAGTTCCAAATTTTAATTTTATTCTGTCTGTTTGGTCATTCCACCAGTAGCTTGGGGGGCTCATTGTTTCTAGTATGTCAAAAAAGATCCTTATTAGATTCAATCACAGAATATCAGTGTACTTGGTTTCTCAGTACCCTAAATCACTTTGAAACTTGCTGGAAATGAAGACCAATCTCTCTCCTATGTTAGAATTAAATCTTTACAACTTGCTTGTCGAATTCAGTTTTAATGTTTTTACTAGTGAGGCAAAATTGATTAAATTTATAATGGTGATGAAAAGTTCACCATTTAAAGTGTCAGAAAAATATAAGTAAATGTGGTGGTTGAGAAAACCTCTAGGATGAGTGATGGATTGCCCCTGACAAGGTCATGAGTTGGTGACAAAGAAAAGAGTAGTTCATAATTGAGTAGCTTTAACAAGTCGAGTTAATCAGGAGAACTAAGAATTTACTTGGAAAATATGATTCTGATCAGTTTATGTATCATGTATTGGTTTTTTTTTGTGTTACTCTTCCACATCAAGTTCCAAATTTTAATTTTATTCTGTCTGTTAGGTCATTCCACCAGTAGCTTGGGGGGCTAATTGTTTCTAGTATGTCAATAAAGATCCTTATTAGATTCAATTACAGAATATCAGTGTACTTGGTTTCTCAAGTACCCTAAATCACTTTGAAACTTGCTGTAAATGAAGACCAATCTCTCTCCTATGTTAGAATTAAATCTTTACAACTTGCTTGTTGAATTCAGTTTTAATATTTTTACTACTGAGGCAAAATTGATTAAATTTATAATGGTAATGAAAAGTTCACCATTTAAAGTGTTAGAAAAATCTAAGTAAATGTGGAGGTTGAGAAAACCTCTAGGATGAGTGATGGATTGCCCCTGACAAGGTCATGAGTTGGTGACAAAGAAAAGAGTAGTTCATAATTGAGTAGCTTTAACAAGTCGAGTTAATCAGGAGAACTAAGAATTTACTTGGAAAATATGATTCTAATCTGTTTATGTATCATGTATTGGTTTTTTTTGTGTTACTCTTCCACATCAAGTTCCAAATTTTAATTTTATTCTGTCTGTTAGGTCATTCCACCATTAGCTTGGGGGGCTCATTGTTTCTAGTATGTCAATAAAGATCCTTATTAGATTCAATCACAGAATATCAGTGTACTTGGTTTCTCAAGTACCCTAAATCACTTTGAAAGTTGCCGTAAATGAAGACCAATCTCTCTCCTATGTTAGAATTAAATCTTTACAACTTGCTTGTTGAATTCAGTTTTAATATTTTTACTACTGAGGCAAAATTGATTAAATTTATAATGGTGATAAAAAGTTCACTATTTAAAGTGTCAGAAAAATCTAAGTAAATGTGGTGGTTGAGAAAACCTCTAGGATGAGTGATGGATTGCCCCTAACAAGGTCATGAGTTGGTGACAAAGAAAAGAGTAGTTCATAATTGAGTAGCTTTAACAAGTCGAGTTAATAAGGAGAACTAAGAATTTACTTGGAAAATATGATTCTGATCAGTTTATGTATCATGTATTGGTTTTTTTTTTGTGTTACTCTTCCACATCAAGTTCCAAATTTTAATTTTATTCTGTCTGTTAGGTCATTCCACTAGTAGCTTGGGGGGCTCATTGTTTCTTGTATGTCAATAAAGATCCTTATTATATTCAATCACAGAATATTAGTGTACTTAGTTTCTCAGTACCCTAAATCACTTTGAAACTTGCTGTAAATGAAGACCAATCTCTCTCCTATGTTAGAATTAAATCTTTACAACTTGCTTGTTGAATTCAGTTTTAATATTTTTACTACTGAGGCAAAATTGATTAAATTTATAATGGTGATGAAAAGTTCACCCTTTAAAGTGTCAGAAAAATCTAAGTAAATGTGGTGGTTGAGAAAACCTCTTGGATGAGTGATGGATTGCCCCTGACAAGGTCATGAGTTGGTGACAAAGAAAAGAGTTGTTCATAATTGAGTAGCTTTAACAAGTCGAGTTAATCAGGAGAACTAAGAATTTACTTGGAAAATATGATTCTGATCAGTTTATGTATCCTGTATTGGTTTTTGTTTTTGTGTTACTCTTCCACATCAAGTTCCAAATTTTAATTTTATTCTGTCTGTTAGGTCATTCCACCAGTAGCTTGGGGGGCTCATTATTTCTATTATGTCAATAAAGCTCTTTATTAGATTCAATCACAGAATATCAATGTACTTGGTTTCTCAAGTACCCTAAATCACTTTGAAACTTGCTGTAAATGAAGACCAATCTCTCTCCTATGTTAGAATTATGTGACATAGCCTACAACCAAGTATTCTCCTTGCTTACTTGTCTAGACCACAGTTGTTCCAAGCGTCATACTTTATGCAGTTAAGTTTACATGTGTACTGCATAAACTTACTTAAGTAATGTGGAGATATCCATGTTAAAGTCATAGAACCAGAAATTGCTAAAAACTAACATATAACTCAAGTAATTACTATTTATGTGTAAAATAATTAAACTATTTATAAGTTCTACATTACATCACTTTGTGAACTAAAATAATCCAATATGGACTGCAAAAGGTAAAATTATATATATGTTTGTAAAGTCTGTATGCTTTTTGTAATAATTGCAATAATTTCTTATTTACGAATACATTAAAATTCCATTATTTTTTATTTACATTGCACAAAATAAAAATTGATGAATGCGAAATTTTGTGAAGTCTACCAAGAGAGTAGCTTGCAGACTTTCATTAGTTAGTCATTAGGCATCTAATCCCTTCAATATGCTTCTTCTTTTTCTTCTTCTTCTTTTATTGCACTAAATAAAAATTGATGAATGCGAAATTTTGTGAAGTCTGCCAATTCATTATTTAGTCTATAACGACACAATATTCATTCTCCAATTTTGGATAATTGTTCATGATTGTGTTAAAAATTCAATTACATAAAAGTGAAAATTGTTGACAACTAAATACCTCATAATCCCTTTCAAAATCCTCTTTAAATTAACATGTGACTGTGTTTTTTTGGATGCTTTTTTTATATGATAAAATTTAACTTTTAACTTTAAATAAAATATAAATAATATGATCTTTTAAGCTTGTAACTTTTAACTTTTATGCTTCTAAATTTACTTAAAGTCTTATTATGATCTCTGTTTTTATAAGTGCAACATCTCATTATGAACTCATAATCTAGGAACATAAAATGGGAAGGATTAAGCATGTGGCCAAGCGCACTGAAAAAAAGGGAAAAATTGCAACAAAAGCCAAAGAAGATGAACAAAAAAAAAAAGATGTGGCATCTAAACGCGATGGAAAAAGAATTGTTGTAGATAGTGAAAGTAATTATGATGATGCTTCATACTCTCTTTCTGCCAGTTCTCCATCTCAATCATCAAGTAGTAGCGATGACATTGAAGGTGGAGGTCATTTAAAGCATAGAAAGGTTAATTGTCAATCGAGACAGACTGAGAGTGTGAAAAACATTGTAGGAAGTTCAAAACTGAAGCAGAAGGGACGAACTGTAAGCCATCATGGACCTTGCTTCTTCAAATTTAGGTATATTTTCAAAACCCTGAATGACAATGAGATCAAATTATTATAAATTTCATGTATTCTGTTATTATTTTAAAAAATTTCTTTTTGTAATGATAAATTATGTTGTTTCCATATATTTTTTATTGAAGTTATTGATTTGATTAATACAAAAATTTGATTAGAAAGAAATAAAATAAGAAAATATTGAGACTAAAGTACTGAATATATATTGATTAGAAAGAAATATAATAACTCAATATATATATATATGTATATATACAAGAATGCTTTAAGACTAAGGTACTGAATATATATTATTATATAAGTATGTATATATAACATCATTATGTTGAATTGACTTAGATTTATGAGTGACTATTAGTTTTTCAGTACTATGTGAATCCCTTAATGAGATGGTGAAGGTGTTGAGTGTGGCAATTAATAAAAAATTTTGCCAAATTTTTTCTTTTGACGGTGACGATGAAGGTGGTGAATGTGACAATTAACAGTAAACTTTGCCCAAAAATTTTCAAAGATATGTTAAATAATCTATAGCTAAGTGTATGTTTTTTTTAATATTTGGAAGAAAAAAAACAAAAAAATAGATGTCGCTCTTTTCATTATTGCACTTTAGAGGATTCGCACCCATTTAAAAAGGCACATGAAAAATTGTTTGTGCTAGACTTATTTTGTGGACTGTGATGTTATCAAGTAATGTTATGAAGATCCTTGGTACTGATTTTAACTTTTCTGTTTTTTTACTAAACTTGATTTAATTATATTTTTTGTTTAAAGTGATGTATTGCACCAATGTTCTTACCTTAGTTATATCTATGTTGATGTATAGAAAACAAAGTGGCAATGTAATTAAACAATAAAGTTTAGAAAATTTTAAATGGTATTAAAATTTTTAATTATTCATTGTGTTTATAATTTCAGAAAATATTATCAGGAGAAGTGCAAAGCAGAAAACCCTTCCAAGAATTGGAGAAAAGTTGATTATGCACAAATCAGTAAAGATGCCGGAGAAGTTTGGAATAAAATGAGTGAAACTGAAAAACAACCTTTCAAGGATGAGTGGGAAAAGGAAGAAGCGGAAAGGAAAAAAAATGCACCAAACAAGCCCCCAAGCAAAAGGTATTATGTCATTTTGCCTTCCCTTCCTTCCTATTATTGTTTCATTATTTGAGGCACGGTCCCTTGTTTATAGTATTTTTGTTTTGTAATTGATCATTTAATTGAACTTTGATCCGTAGAAAAATCAGAATCATTGGCACAGATGCTCGATCGATCAATTTGTCAAATGTGTATCCCAACTTGGTGATGAGAAGATCAAAGCGATTGAGGAAATTGGCTTTAGGAAGTTGCTGAACTTGAAATGCACACGTCTGGATCGTAACCTCTTTCGTTATATATTCAGTAACTTTGACTGCCACACCGGTCTTCTTAGAGTCGGCCATAATGAATATATCTCTACATCAGCACATGATGTCAATTTCATATTTGGCTTGCCTTGTGGGGAGACGGATGTGCCAGAAGGTTCTGATGTTGAAGCAGAATGGATAAATAACTGTGGATTTCGTAGTCCGGGAGGGATGCACATAAATGCTTTACAAGACAAGGTTACACAACTTGATGTTGGTGACGATTTTAAGCGAGCATTTGTTTTATTTGCATGTGCAACAGTCCTAAGGCCAAATGGTCAGAGTAATGCCCACCTAAGAGGGTTTGAATCTGTGAACAAAGTCAATTCAATTAGGACTTACAACTGGTGTGGTTATACTTATAAACATTTGGTTGCACCCCTCAAAAAGCCGGGAAAAGAAAGACAGAGTTGGACAGGGTGTTTAATTTTTCTGCAGGTATAATATTTTTTTTTTACTGAATGTTACCTTTTAAAATACTTAGTATATTGGATAAAGAAAAGCCTTTCCTCAAACCTCTATATCTCAGGGAAAGTGTATATATGTTAATTATTTGATGTCATTGAATTCAGTTACTATATCTCATCCGAGTTGATGTGAAATGGCCCGGCAAAGGGGATGTCCAATCTGTGAGTTTTTGGACAGATGAGAATGTAAAGAAACGCCTTCAATGGGAGGAAAATATGGGAGGCTTTGGACATGGTCAGGTAATTTAAATTTTTTTTGTACTCGTAGTTTTTAATTTTTATTTAATTAAAGCATCATAATTGTATTTATTTTTATAACCGAGTGTAAAACACTTGTGATAGGCTCGTCCCACAACCAATTCTACAAGTGGTCATGAAGTCCCTATCAGTGATTATTATTCATCACCCTCACATTCTACATCTCGTATGACCAATCCAACTGCCGATACAAGTTCGGACTCAGAATACGAGGTAACTATACATTCCATTAATAAATGGATATTTTTATGAAGTTTACATTACATTATATTTTTTTTTTTTGTATATTTGTTCTTATTGTCATAAGATCGCAACTTCTTAACCTATTATCTGATGTGTGCAGCGCTGCTTTCAAGAATTGAAGATGCAACTTCAAAATACTAACCAAATTTTCAGGAGACTTCAATCCATTAGGGAAAGGCGACGGGAGAAACGAAAGAAAGGTACTGTGGAGGGTAACACCAGTTCAGGTCGCACGAGTATTGCAGAAGAAAGTGGTGATCATTTGAATATGCAGCCACAAAGCAACTCCTCCGATCCCCATTTGGTGGTTCATGGAATAAGCGGTGAAGGAGTAAATATTGATGAAAATGACATTGTTGAATTTGACAATGAATGTGGAGTTGATGACAATTCTGACCAAGTTGAAAAGTGCTTTAATCATGTAGAAGAATCAAATGTCGAAGCCAGTATCTCAAATACTGACCAATCCATGGCTCATGCTGGGACGGGTAATCTGGAGGCTGCAGGGGAGGGTGTTGAAGATGGCTTAAATGTTGTGCAAGAGGCACAAAAGGATATCAATTTCTCAAACATCCCTATAGGTATAATTCTTTAAATGCTCAACCATCTTTTCATTTATTCTATTATGATTACCTTAAATTAGTAATTGATATTGATTATACATGACAGGAGTTGATGATTATGTCCCCAAAGAAATTGTTAGTGGTCGTCGACGAGGTAGGTCACGGTATGCACACTCTCCCTGGGACCAAACAGAGTCTAAGAAAAAAATTAGACTTAGTACTGATGACAAAATGTTGTTGAAAAATGTCAGAGCCCCTGACCGTGACAAAACGTAAGTAATGGATATGACAGATTCTAGGCATGCCCTTTTTTATGCTTAATCTTATGTTCAATGTTTTTTAAATACTTATTTTATTCTGTTATGTTAGTGAAACTTTGGCAAGTATTGATGCTGCACAACTAAATCGGGCTGATGTTCTTACGATGTTCGGTGATGAGTGGGTGGCAAATGTTGTGAGTGGATTACATGAATATTAACCCCATTCATATTTTTAGTCCATGTTAAATTTGTGTTTTTTTTTTTTTTTTTTTTTTTTTTTGTCCTTAACATATGGTCTTCCTTTCTTATAGGTAATTGATTGTTATTCGACGCTTCTAAACAAAAAACAGGATGAGAAGAAAATGAAGTACTATTTTTCCAGTTTTGCGGTAAGTTGCATCAGGAATGAGAATGTGAAGTTTGTAAGTAATAAGGAGGAGCGCAGGAAACGCTTGGTGAGCGCCTGGGATAAATATTGCAGAAAATTAAAAATAAAGACCAGCAACTTTCATAAATCTGAGTTGGTATGTTATTTTCTTTAACAATCCATGTCTTCTGCCTGTGGTTTCTGGTTGTGACAATATTCCACTACTAATATATGTCATGTGTTTAACAGTTCTATTTTCCTGCATGCGTCAGTAATCATTGGTTCTTGTTTGTCATTCACCGTCCGGATAAGCTTATTCATTACATATGTAGCAGCGGACTTGGTTTTAGGCACACAAATTATGGTTTATTGGTGGTATACAACTCTTTTATTCTAATTCATTTCATTTTTTAATTTGATATGATCATATTGTTAGTAATTTTGTTTTTGTATTGCAGAAAGATTTTCTTGACATTGCACTAGGAGAAAAATTGGATTTTTATGATATCATAACGCATCAAGATTTACCCGTGCAGCCTGACCCGTATGTTTGACTTTATACTTTTGAAATCTTTTTGTTATTTAACTTATTACTTGTATGTTTGACATGAACTTCCTCAGTAGCTCTCTTGTACAATTTTTAATTATTGTTCAGACATTCATGTGGACTTTTTCTTATGAGGTTCATGGAGTTATGGGATGGCAGAAGATTGTTGGGAAGCTTCAATGTTAGTATAATGTCATTGTGAAATATTTTTCTATTTTACAGTGGTTTAAACATAATATATATTTTTTCCTAACAGTATGTTACTTCTATGTAACGGTACAGACGGACTCTATTATGATCCGTATAGAAATGGCACTGCAACTTTTGACGGATCCTTTGAACGAATGTAGGCAAGAGATTTTGAACAACAGTGCCAAGCATGGGAGAAAAGTTAAATTTGCACTAGGTTGCAAGCTTTAATTTTAGGTGGTGATGAAACTGGTGCTATGTTAAGGTTTAATTTTTGTCAATGGAATGCCTTTTGTCATGAAAGTTACTCTGTTTTATTTTTGTCGTACCTTGTAACGATTCAGGCTTGTATGGGGCTGTTATGTGAATGTTTTGTACATGTTAGTTTTGTATAAATTTGGATACAAGGTAGTTTTGTAAAAAGTTGGCTCTGTATTCATATACTGAATCTGGTCAATCTCTAAACTACTTTTCATATCTCAACATGTTTATTTGGTTGATTCATTTAGGAAATCTAAGCTTATCAGAGAATATATTTTATTGCTTTTATATGCTTTGCAAGTAAATGGTTGCACCCACTATGGTGTTTTTGAGTAGTTCGCAGTTAATATTGACGTATCAAATTAAATAAATAAATACCTAGTAGTGAGGTCTGAAACACACTCTATCCTCTGCATATTTTTTAGGGCTTTTTAAGGCGTCAGGTTTATTTATCTGGATTCTATGCACCATGGGTCATGTTGACCTCATTAACATATATCCTTTAGCAAGTCTCTACTGTCTTAAATTGTTCTCCATTTTCAAAATTGAAAGCTTTCACGTAAGGCTGTCTTAAATTCTTCTCCATTTTCAGAACTGAAAGCTTTCATTGGAGACTTGTGTAATCCTTTGATGTAATTGAATACAAGTGTTGGCCTAAGGATGTTATCTAAAGGTCAATCTTATGTTTTGATGATTACAACCCATTAATGATGTTTATGTACTAATATTTTCATTGAGTGAAGTATAGTTGTTCAATCATTCAATCCTTAATGATGAGCTACAAGTTCTATTTCAAGCATTCCAAACACTCAAGCAATGATTTCAAAAAAGCATCAAAGTGCAAGAAAATAAAGAACAACTCGGTCTTCAAAGATCATTCAAGCTTTTCAGCAAATCTTTATCAAGCCTAGACGATCATGATCAAGAAATGAAAAAAAGGGTAGATAGGATGGTGAGATACTAAGGTTCAATGTCAAAGTTTAGTTGAATATATTTCGAAGCTCAAAATTACAATTCATGCATATCATTCTCATCTCATCTCTCAAAGAACATAAAATTAGCTCATTTAAACACATTCATACGAGCCTTACATCATACTGGAATTCATTTTAAGCCTCCTACTGAAAGTAGAGAAGGCTCTACAAAAATTAGAGAAGGCTCAAGGGAAAGTAGAGAAGGCTCTAGATTTGTACAGAAGGCTCAGAAAATTAGAGCAGGCTCCATTTCAATTAGAGACGGCTCTAAAAGCTTTTTTCAACAAAATGAAGTTTCCATCCAAAGAGCAGGCTCCCAAAAAGGAGAGCAGGCTCCCAAAAATTGGAATAGGAAGAGCCGTCTCTAGAAAAAGGCAGAGCCGCTCCTTCAGTGCTAAATTATTATTATTTTTTTTCCAACTCTCGGGATCTCCTCTGCAGACAATTGAGCCTGCTCAACAAAAAGGAAGAGCCGGCTCCTAAAAATGCCTTAAACATCCATCTCTCGGCATCTCTGATAAAGCCCAAAAGAGCCGGCTCTACAAATTAATTGAGCCGTCTCCAAAAAATTGGGTTGAGCCGTCTCCACATTTCTTCTTGAGCCGACTGTCCATTATTTTTTTTTCATTTATTTTTTTTTTTTGTTTTTGCTTGGCAAGGAGCCGGCTCTAAAAATTCTGAGAGCCGGCTCCATATTTATTATGAGCCGGCTGCCAACTCAAAGAGCCGGCTCAACAACTTAGAGCCGGCTCCATTGAACTTCAAGAGCCGGCTCCATTAAATCCCAAGAGCCGGCTCCATTAAATCCCAAGAGCCGGCTCCATTAAATCCCAAGAGCCGGCTGCATCTCCTTAATATGGCCCTTCGAATTGCTCTCTGTTGTATATCATTTACTCACTGTTGGGCATAATTTCATTCACTTCCAGAGAGCATCTCGGCTAGGGCTTTCTTCATTCTCCTCTAGTCTCTTCAAGCAAGTAAGTTTTCATCTATTTTTTTTCTACATTTCATAAATTCATTACTTGTTTATTGAATGTTCAGTAATTAATTTTTAATTTACTCCTTTGATTTCATCATTCCATGAGACCCTTGATTGCAATGTAGCCTTTTTCTTTCACATGTAAAAGACTTATTTTAGCAAGAATTGCTTAGTCTATGGTTTGCAAATTCAAAATTTATGCACAAACTTCCATTTGTCCTTTAATCAATTTGTTGATCCATCATATTTTGATCAAATCTTGTGTTCTTGCATAAATTTTGTCAAAAAAAAATTAGTTTGGCAAATATTTTTGTTTGTTTTTGTGTTTTATTATCTAAATTTATTTTTGAATACTTGTGATGACTTTGGTTCATTCGAGTAGTACATTTCACAATTATATTGAATTCCTACTCTTAGGATGCATTTATATATATCTCAATCCCTAGAGCATGTTATATAATTTTTTTTTTGTTTATCAATTTCACATTTTAGGACTGTTCCATGCACTGTCCTATTAAAATTCCATATGCTTCCATTTCAGTTTAAATTTGAATCCTCTAATATGCCTCCATTTTGGTTCTTCATGTCTAGATAAATTATTTTTCCCTCAAAATTCTAACTAAATGTGCAACTTTGACTGGGCCTTTCCATTGATTCAATTTGTTTTACTGTTAATCTTCTGTCTACACTTATTTGAGATTGAATTTTTTCATTGCCTTTTAAATTGGTTTTTTTTTAGAGAATTCCTCTGTAATTTCAGTTTAATTTCTCGAAATGTCCAAGGCTTCATCCTCACGTAGAAAGAATCCCTCTCGTGGACAAAAATGGTCTACTCAACATAATGATGAATCAGGCCCTAGTGAACCAAATCCTCCTCCACTTCAAATCTCTGCCACCATGCTATATAAAAACCCCACATACAAAAGCATATATGACAAATTCTTTCAGCATAGAAAAGTGGCCACAGCAATGGTGTTGTCTGACACAATTTGCAATGATCTTCATCTCAACACGTATAGATTGTTTGATGCAATTGGCCTTGGATCATTTGTTGGAATGAATGAAGGTTACTATCCAAAATTAGTAAAGTTATTCTACACTCATCTTGAAGAAATGCCTGGACAAGAAAAACTTAATTGCTATGTGGCTGGAATATATTTTCACCTTGATACAAACAGCATTGCTCGAATCCTTCATCTTCCCTCTGTGGATGGAATTCAATTCTATTCTCATTTCAACTGGTTTGAAGGACAAGGCTTTGATAAACTCGCGGCTATTCGGCAAATGAGTTATGATTCAAATGTAACAAATACCAGAGAAGTCAACACCAAACAATTAACTATGGAAGCTCGGCTGATTCACAAGATCATCATGTACTCTATTCTTCCCAAATCTGGCAGTCGATCCAAAGTTTCCCACATGGACGTCTTTCTTATCTGGTGTGTCTTAAATGGCAAGCACTTTGATCTTGCATACATAATATTTCATCACCTTCTTACATGCAAAAGAAAGAAAAAGGTCTCTCTTTATTATCCCATGGTTCTCTCTCACATATTTATGGCTAAGAAGGTTCCGCTTGATAGTCGTGAAGCAATCAAACCAGGGCCAAGACACATTCTCACTGCCTCCAATCTTGCGTCAATGGGGCTAAAAAGGGATTACAATAATGTGTGGTTTTATCCTAGGCAACGAAGGTTGGAAGAGGCTCGAGCTAGAGGAGAAGAGATTGAGGATGTTGATGATGGGGATGAAGACGACCATGAAAGTGATGACGATGATGAAAATGAGGAAGTTCCAGTTGAAAATCGTACCAATCGTGCTCTCTTGTTGGAAATTCTCAAAGGGACTCGTCAAAACCAAGCCACTCTTGAGAAACAACAAACTCAACTTGACGAAATGCACATGGCAATTGCTCATCTTAATGACGATTTTACAGAATTTCAAAACCAATATAGACCTTCTTCTCCTTAGAACAGTTTTTCTCCATTTCAAACCCTCTTTTGTGTGCACTTATTAGTTTTATTTGCTTTAGAGAAGCATTTTTCTGTGTTTTATAAACTGTGCCTTTATCTGT
This sequence comes from Cornus florida, assembly GCF_030987335.1. Classification (NCBI taxonomy): domain Eukaryota; kingdom Viridiplantae; phylum Streptophyta; class Magnoliopsida; order Cornales; family Cornaceae; genus Cornus; species Cornus florida. The sequence goes on along the minus strand of NW_026775574.1, from coordinate 48,155,252 downwards.
CATATGGTACTCGTGTTCACGTTCTCTTTATGTTATCTATAAATTGCCATATTTGCTTATCTTTTACCCTTTAATTCATTCTTCTCTGATATTTCCTGAGATGGCAAGTTATTTTTCTTTATCTATTCATTTAGTCTCCCATTTTTTTTGAGATGACAAAGGGGGAGAAAGATGTGTTATCATGCTAATGTGCTATTCTATTGCTTTTTTAAGTATCTTGATAGATGCATATTGATAGGATTCGAAGGTCAAAATTACAATTCATGCATATCATTCTCATCTCATCTCTCAAAGAACATAAAATTAGCTCATTAGCTTTTTAAACACATTCATATGAGCCTTACATCATACTGGAATTCATTTTAAGCCTCCTACTGAAAGTAGAGAAGGCTCTACAAAAATTAGAGAAGGTTCAAGGGAAAGTAGAGAAGGCTCTACAAAAGTAGAGAAGGCTCTACAAAAGTAGAGAAGGCTCTAGATTTGTAAAGAAGGCTCAGAAAATTAGAGCAGGCTCCATTTCAATTAGAGACGGCTCTAAAAGCATTTTTCAACGAAATGAAGTTTCCATCCAAAGAGCAGGCTCCCAAAAAGGAGAGCCGGCTCTCAAGGCTAGGGAGCCGCCTCCTCTTGTTTACAAGAGCCGGTTCCTTCTAGGGTTTGGGTAATTCATATAGTTTTGTATGTGATATTACTTATACAACAGGGTGTGAATACTTAATTATGAAGGTGAAGATTGTATTTTTTTTAAGGAATATAATTTTTTTTTTATGCTTTCTTATTAATATACACACACGCGCCTACACACACACATATTATTTTATCTATATTCACTTCAAATCAGAAAAATAGTATGGTGAATTCAGATAATTTCATATGTGCTATTACTTAAATAACAGGATGTGAATACTTAGTTGAGATGGTGAATGTACTTAGAAGAGATTTGCTGGTTCAATCAAATATCTCTATATAAGTTTGCTGTTGTAGATATACCTAGTCATGTCAAACAAGCAGTGCATTTAATTATACATTTACAGCTAATGTTGTGAGTTATTACACAATTTCGTGTTCAACTAATCCCAACCTACCACATTAATTGGCTATGCACATTGACTATATATCCACCATAAGTTCTTCCCTTTCTGGTAAACCAATGGTTAACCTTCCCCCAAAAGGTAACCAGCATACACAAAACAAGTTGGCTCAGAAAATGAAAATAGAAGAACTCCCACCGCCGTTGCTCAGTGACGTGGTTAGTAGAGTGGCAGCAAATAATTTTCAAGACCTACTACAACTTCAACAATGGTAAGGATTTAATTGTACATTATTGTTTTATGTTTATAATATTTTTTTCATTCACGAAATTTTTTGTTAAAAGTGTTTAAATATGTGCAGTTCTCATAAGATAGCTATGGTGTGTTTGGAGCCACATATGTTACGACTTCTCAGTTTTAAATCCTTGTACGAAATACAAACGAGGGGTACCAGTGATACTTACTATTTGCGATGCGTGTTCATGCAAAAGTGTGTTGATAATGGCCATTTGGAGGCTATGTTTGTCTCTGGAGTGGTACGTTGCTTGCACTCACTTTACTAAATTGTGAAAGTAATTTAATCGGGTTTATTTTTAATAACTTTATATTGGATGTAGGAGCTATTTTTCTTGCATCAAAATCGGGCAGATAGCCTAAGTATTCTAACCAAAGGTGCATATCTTCAGCATACTGGTTGTAAGTTTGCTTTAGCCATTGCATTAATATATGGCAATGATGTTGATAAAGTAAATGGTATTCAACAACTTTCGAACATGAACACAGACATAACAAATAAACTGATCATAAAACATCGGAGGGAACAAATGATTTCAATAGTGAAAAGAGGGTGGTCAAATGGGTTATTTCATAACATTCCTGCTTGTTGTGAGGAAGATTATGGACCACCGAACTATGAAGGTGACATGGTTCACGTCAAATGGTGGATGGTCAAGCGAATAAATGAGGAGAAAATAAAATGTAATCTTTTCCATTGCGATCTCCACATATTGATGGTGTCTGGCATCATTGGAGAAAAAGTCATAGTCAACTGATGATAACCGTTGATGTTGTTTTCTGTATGTAATGTGATATATGTGTATGTATGTAATGTGATGTATGTAGTGTGATGTTGTATTTAACTTTTGAAGTAACAAAATGGAACTTTTGGGATGGATAATCTAATTAACACTGTCTAATATAAAATCGCCATATGCAAGAGGCAATTAAGTATCGCCATCATTGGAGAAAATAGCCAAATGCCATTCACGGAACCATGTCACCTTGAAATTAATGGTTTCAACCTGTCCCAAATCATAAACAAAATGGACTAAACAATATATGTACACATACATATTTCAATTGACATAAATAGGCCTGAATAAAAATCCATTTCATTTTCCATTTATACAAAACCCAAAAAACAAAAGTGAACAAGTTATCCATACATTTACAAATCTTTACTCAAAAATGGATATATTTTTTATGCCACCATATTCTGTTATCATCCATCAACCATAGTATACCTATACACCAACAATTTGTCATGAATTTCTTAACTCAAAACAAATTTTGTCGAGCTGGAGGATTGATCTCGGATGTTGTCTCCTCCGACATTGGCATCAAATTACGGTCACCACTGGTGTGATCAACATCCTTAAAATGGATCATACAAAAACAATGTTTGTACATACGTTAATTAATGCAAAGTTAAAACATACATGTTTAGAATATATTGCAGAAGCATAAATTTTATAAGAGATAAACTTACAAGATAATCTGAGAATCGGCATTCATGATACGAAACAAATGGAGTCCCCTGCCAATATATTCTCAATGTTCATTAACTAATGGATTTCAAAAGTATGAAATAATGTTCATTAATTTTTATATACCTAGTTCAAAAAAAAGTTTGTTTAAACCTGTTCAGTTGGTGGAGTCCTGGGATGACTGAAGTTAGTGGTAGGGCAATATGTCATTTGGTTGATATTTGTTTCCGAATGTAAACGTGCACATGGGTGATGATCTTCGTAAATCCAAGTGGCGTCGCTAGGAATGTCACAACCCTTATTTCAATATAAACATTCTTAATTAAGAGATTATCATACTAAAAATTATAATAATATATAAAAAATAAAAAATCAATGTTTTCATTTAAGAAAAGGAGAAAACTCACATTCAGACGTACATATGTAATAGGTGGCACGGTACTACTGCCACCTACACCTGCACTAACACTGTTGTTGCCATTTGATTTCTACAAAATAATAGATTTATTCATTGTAAAAACAAAATTATGACATTGCTAATGTCAAAATGTTAATGACATATACTGAAAAATTAAATTATCAAATAATAGAAAAATAAATTAAATTAACCTTTCGTTTCGCATAGTTTTTTTTTTCTCTGCATGTATTGTTCAAACTTATTCTTCTTCCTGCGCCTTGGTCCCTTACCACCTGTTTCTTTATTCTTTATACCCTTGGCATTACTTCCGGTCACGGCTTCCCCAATGATACTTTCATTATGTTCATGATTATTACTTCTTTCAGTTGAAAAATCTGAATTGGTTGCCTCTTGTTCAACATCGAAACATTGCCTTTCAACATTAATGTGTTTCCTTTTCCATTTCATCCCCTTTAGCATCAAATTATTGAATACATCTTCTTTCTCGGATGCAAATGAGCTGATTTCTGTAAAAAAAATGACATAACATCCTATACCTTCTGCGTACTTCAAGTTTAGGATCAGCAATAACTTCACATCCACGGATGTCTTATACGCTGTTATCCCTAGCTTTTCTCGTCCACCTTTTTAGTATATACATAGAAGGTAATTCTTTGAAATACGGAGTGTAGTCTTTCAGTACTTTAAGTACATGGCTGCACAAAATACCTTCCATTGCATATTTCCCGCACGAACAAGTTAGAAAGCCATCATCCCACCTTGTCACAGTCCGATCCATACTGCCATCATGAACAGATACTCTAGAAACACGTAATCCATTTTCATCAAAACTTGTTCCTTCCATGGTACCAACCACACAAGCCTCTATGAATTGATCCTGGAAAGGTTTAAAAATCTTCAATGTGTACATATTGCCCACTTGTTTTAGAATGGGACAATTTTGTTTAAGTCTAGGTAGTTTACTGAGTAAACCATACTCAGCTTGATATTCCTTGTACCGTTTGTCTGACAATAGCCTGTCAAGGTGCATGAAGAAATCTGGAATACTCATTTTCCTGGTTAAGTACTCTTTCAAGCAGCTATTTAAACTTTCACTCAGCTGCGTTGTCCGCATTCCAGTGGTAAACCAATGTTTAACAAATGGATAACCCCATTTTTCTCTTAAACCAAACAAATTGTTCAACCATGTGTTACCAACAACATTGTAGTCCCTTAACATTACATCCCATTGTATACAAAAATCATCCTCATCATCATAACAGTACATGAATTGACTCAGCACACTTTTAATCCCTTCATCATTCTTAAAAATGGTGCCTACATGCTTCTGTGCATTTGCCATGATGTGCCACATGCAAAGTAAATGTCTTGTCCTCGGCATAACTTGTGCCAATGCCTTTGCCATTGCACCATCTTGGTCAGTAAGAATCGTTTGTGGTGCTTTACCTAACATCACATTCAAGAATATAAAAAAGAAGGCATGTAAATGAATAGGCAATCTTATCATACATCATCACTAAAATTTTTAACAGGATTGAAAATTTGAAGGCAAGAACATTATGGCCCAATAAAATATCTTCATTTGAAAAAGTAATTCACATAAAAAAAGGTAAAAAAGAATGGCCATGTTCAATTATTAAAGGCTGAAGTTGATCATGCCCTTTTTTAACCCTTCCTTTTTTTTTTCTTTTTTTCTTTTATATATATATATATACTTTTTCAGTATGATTCTGATTTTTATTAAAAGGGCATGATCAACTTTATCTTTTAATAATTGCAAGAAAAAAAAAAAAAAAAATTTGCATTTAGACTACTTACCTGACATTGCATTCAAGAATGAATCAAACAGCCACGCAAAGGAATTGGCAGTCTCGTCATACATCAATGCTAGTCCAAAGACAGCAGTCTCCCGATGATGATTCAAACCAAGAAAAGCCGCAAAAGGACGATTGCTTTGGACGAGCTTGTATGTCGTGTCGAATGTGATGACGTCTCCAAAATGCCCATAGTCAATTATCATTCTCGAATCTGCCCAGAAGATATTAGTTATCATTTCATCGCTATCCAACTGCACGGTGTGAAAAAATGAAGGATTCTCACAAGATTGAATTTTGAAATAATTCATCAGCCATGTCTTCTCTCCGTATTCTAACTCACTCTGTCTTCTTGTCCTTAGAAAATTTTGTTGATCAACTTTGGTGTAGCCAATTGATTGCCTCCCACCAGCCTGCCTGCTCATTAACTCAAATGCATTACCGAGTGGAACTCCAGATTGGCAGGCCAATTCCACATCAATTGCTTGGGCAACACTTATTCTTCGTTGTGATGGCATCATATGTGTGCATTCTTCAATTATCATAGGATGATTGTGAGATTCGACAAAATTATATACAACATACTTTCCCTTCTTGCGGTCATATCTAATTTGCATCAGTGCACCACAACCGGTTCGAGTTTCCGCCCTGGGCTTTCTTGTATGGATATCCCTCTTGTCATTCACCCTAAAACCTTGTTTGGAACACACAAACTTGCTTGTTGTAATATTTCCTGTCTTACGGCTTTTATTTGCATAATCCTTACGAATGCTGAATCCAACTTTACCCCCATAAGCATTATAAAAGTCGTATGCTTCATCCTCAGTGTCAAACTGCATGTTCAATTTTGGTGTGAATTCTATGTCAATGGGATTGACAACTTCTGCTACTAAGTTTTCAGAAATATTGATTTCGGCAACGATTGGAACGCTTGTTCTCACATCATTAATACTTAAATCATTATCCATTGGGATAACTTCAGTATGAATGCTACAACAAGCAAAAGGTCCATCAAAACGTTAAAGTCAGTTTCTATAACTTGTGACAAAAAATATATATATACTAAATATTTACCGAACTAATGAAAAGAGCTAAAAAATCGTACAATTATCCAAGATTTCAGATACACTAGAATGCTTAACCAAAGTCAATTTCAAGTAAAAAAAATACCATAATTTAAACGAACTGATGACAAATGAAAGAATTAAAAAAATTTAACTTTAGGTGCGAAATTATTTTTGCAGAAGTGTGAAATTAGTTTGCAGAACTGTGTTAATTACTTATTTTGATGGTGAAGGTGATCAGTATCCCTATTTATTAAACTTCACAATGTATTTTTTCTCATAAATGTGACATAATAACCTGTGAAATGTGTAATTGCCGCATACATGAGAAGACAAAATATTTGGATAACACATTGGTATCTAATGAAGCCAACTCAGTTAAAAAAAAAACAATTAGGGAAGATTTTACATTCACTAGAATGGTTATTGAAGATTATAGAAGAAAATCCTACAATTAACCAAGATTTCAAATACTCTAGAATGCTTAACTAATGTCAATTTGAAGTAAAAAAAAATCATAATTTACACTAACGGATGACAAATGAAAGAATTAAAAAATGTTAAACTAGGCGTGAAATTAGTTTGGCAAAGGTGTGAAATTAGTTTTACAGAACTGTGTGAATAGCTTATTTTGATGGTGAAGGAGATCAGAGTCCCGACTTATTAAACTTCACAATTCATTTTTTCTCATAAATGTGACATAATAACCTGTGAAATGTGTAATTGCCGCATACATGAGAAGACAAAATATTTGGATAACGCATTGGTATCTAATGAAACCAACTCAGTTAAAAAAAAAAAACAATTATGAAAGATTTTACATTCACTAGAATGGTTATTGAAGATTATAGAAGAAAATCCTATAATTATCCAAGATTTCAAATACGCTAGAATGCTTAACCAATGCCAACTTCAAGTAAAAAGAAACATAATTTACACTAACGGATGACAAATGAAAGAATTAAAAAATGTTAAATTTAGGTGTGAAATTAGTTTTGCAGAGGTGTGAAATTAGTTTTACAGAACTGTGTGAATAGCTTATTTTGATGGTGAAGGTGATCAGTGTCCCTACTTATTAAACTTCACAATATATTTTTTCTCATAAATGTGGCATAATAACCTGTGAAATGTGTAATTGCCGCATACATGAGAAGACAAAATATTTGGATAACGCATTGGTATCTAATGAAGCCAACTCAGTTAAAAAAAATAATAATAATTATGGAAGATTTTACATTCACTAGAATGGTTATTGAAGATTATAGAAGAAAATCCTAGAATTATCCAAAATTTCAAATACGCTAGAATGCTTAACCAATGCCAATTTCAAGTAAAAAAAAATCATAATTTACACTAACGGATGACAAATAAAAGAATTAAAAAATGTTAAATTTAGGCGTGAAATTAGTTTGGCAAAGGTGTGAAATTAGTTTTGCAGAACTGTGTGAATAGCTTATTTTGATGGTGAAGGTGATCAGAGTCCCTACTTATTAAACTTCACAATGCATTTTTTCTCATAAATGTGACATAATAACCTGTGAAATGTGTAATTGCCGCATACATGAGAAGACAAAATATTTGGATAATGCATTGGTATCTAATGAAGCCAACTCAGTTAAAAAAAAATAATAATTATGGAAGATTTTACATTCACTAGAATGGTTATTGAAGATTATAGAAGAAAATCCTATAATTATCCAAGATTTCAAATACGCTAGAATGCTTAACCAATGTCAATTTCAAGTAAAAAGAATCATAATTTACACTAACGGATGACAAATGAAAGAATTAAAAAATGTTAAATTTAGGTGTGAAATTAGTTTTGCAAAGGTGTGAAATTAGTTTTACAGAACTGTGTGAATAGCTTATTTTGATGGTGAAGGTGATCAGTGTCCCTACTTATTAAACTTCACAATGTATTTTTTCTCATAAATGTGACATAATAACCTGTGAAATGTGTATTTGCCGCATACATGAGAAGACAAAATATTTAGATAACGCATTGGTATCTAATGAAGCCAACTCAGTTAAAAAAAAAAACAATTATAGAAGATTTTACATTCACTAGAATGGTTATTGAAGATTATAGAAGAAAATCCTAGAATTATCCAAGATTTCAAATACGCTAGAATGCTTAACCAATGCCAATTTCAAGTAAAAAGAATCATAATTTACACTAACGGATGACAAATGAAAGAATTAAAAAATGTTAAATTTAGGTGTGAAATTAGTTTTGCAGAGGTGTGAAATTAGTTTTACAGAACTGTGTGAATAGCTTATTTTGATGGTGAAGGTGATCAGTGTCCCTACTTATTAAACTTCACAATGTATTTTTTTCTCATAAATGTGACATAATAACATGTGAAATGTGTAATTGCCGCATACATGAAAAGACAAAATATTTGGATACCACATTGGTATCTAATTAAGCCAACTCAGTTAAAAAAAAAACAATTATGGAAGATTTTACATTCACTACAATGGTTATTGAAGATTATAGAAGAAAATCCTACAATTAACCAAGATTTCAAATACGCTAGAATGCTTAACTAATGTCAATTTCAAGAAAAAAAATTCATAATTTACACTAACGGATGACAAATGAAAGAATTAAAAAATGTTAAATTTAGGTGTGAAATTAGTTTTGCAGAGCTGTGTAAATAGTTTATTTTGATGGTGAAGGTGATCAGTGTCCCTACTTATTAAACTTCACAATGTATTTTTTCTCACAAATGTGACATAATAACCTGCGAAATGTGTAATTGCCGCATACATGAGAAGACAAAATATTTGGATAACACATTGGTACCTAATGAAGCCAACTCAGTTAAAAAAAAAAAAAACAATTATGCAAGATTTTACATTCACTAAAATGGTTATTGAAGATTATAGAAGAAAATTCTACAATTATCGAAGATTTTAAATACTCTAGAATGCTTAACCAATGTCAATTTCAAGTAAAAAAATATCATAATTTACACTAACAGATGACAAATGAAAGAATTAAAAAATGTTAAATCTAGGTGTGAAATTAGTTTTGCAGAGGTGTGAAATTAGTTTTACAGAACTGTGTGAATAGCTTATTTTGATGGTAAAGGTGATCAGTGTCCTTACTTATTAAACTTCATAATGTTTTTTTCCTCATAAATATCACATAATAACATGTGAAATGAGTAATTGCCGCATACATGAGAAGACAAAATATTTGGATAACACATTGTTACTTAATGAAGCCAACTCAGTTAAAAAAAAATAATTATGGAAGATTTTACATTCACTTGAATGCTTATTGAAGATTATAGAAGAAAATCCTACAATTATCCAATATTTCAAATACACTATAATGCTTAACCAATGTCAATTTCAATTAAATAAATATTATAATTTACACTAACGGATGACAAATGAAAGAATTAAAAAATGTTAAATTTAGGTGTGAAATTAGTTTTGCAGAGGTGTGAAATTAGTTTTGTAGAACTGTGTGAATAGCTTATTTTGATGGTGAAGGTGATCAGTGTCCCTACTTATTAAACTTCACAATGTATTTTTTCTCAGAATTGTGACATAATAACCTGTGAAATGTGTAATTGCCGCATACATGAGAAGACAAAATATTTGGATAACACATTGGTACGTAATGAAGCCAACTCAGTTAAAAAGAAAAAACAATTACGGAAGATTTTACATTCACTAGAATGGTTATTGAAGAAAATCTTACAATTATCCAAGATTTCAAATACGCTATAATGCTTAACCAATGTCAATTTGAAGTAAAAAAAAAAAAAAAAAAATCATAATTTATACTAACGGATGACAAATGAAAGAATTAAAAAATGTTAAATTTAGGTGTGATATTAGTTTTGCAGAGGTGTGAAATTAGTTTAGTAGAACTATGTAAATAACTTATTTTGATGGTGAAGGTAATCAGTGTCCCTACTTATTAAATTTCACAATGTATTTTTTCTCATAAATGTCACATAATAACCTGTGAAATGTGTAATTGCCACATACATGAGAAGAAAAAATATTTGGATAACAAATTGGTACCTAATGAAGCCAACTCAGTTAAAAAAAATAATTATGTAAGATTTTACATTCACTAGGGAAGATTATAGAAAAAAATCCTACAATTATCCAACATTTCAAATATGCTAGAATGCTTAACCAATGTCAATTTCAAGTAGAAAAATATCATAATTTACACTAACAGATGACAAATGAAAGAATTAAAAAATGTTAAATTTGGGTGTGAAATTAGTTTTACAGAGGTGTGAAATTAGTTTTACAGAACTGTGTCAATAGCTTATTTTGATGGTGAAGGTGATTAGAGTTCCTATTTGTTAAACTTCGCAATTTTTTTTTCTCATAAATATCAAATATTAACCTCTGAAATGTCTAATAAATCACCTAGAGCAGGCTCCAATATTTATTGGAGCCTGCTCTAGGTGATTTAGAGCCTTCTCTAAATAGAGCAGGCTCAATTACAAAGTGGAGCAGGCTCTACTTTGTAGTGGGGGCGGCTCCACTTTGGGTGGAGCCGGCTCCTTTATGCATTTTTTCATTTTTTCGTTTCCAACCCGATTTGGCTACCGCATGCATTTAATACCAATTTTTTTGATAACACATTCATACCTACTGAAGCCAATTCAGTTCTAAAAATCAATTATGGAAGATTTTACATTCATTACAATGATAGATTGATGACAAATGAAAGAATCATAAATTTTCTAAATCGATTGTAAATGAACAATATATTAAATGCACAATATTAATAACACTTACCAACAATCAAGCATTAATTAGGTCAATTGTAAATACCACATCAGGTCGATTGTAGATTTCCTTCCTGTAGATGAATAGTTGACATTGCATTGAGAAATCAGCACACTGCAATCTGGGTTTTGATTCAAAAAAGATTATAAAAAAGTAAGAATAGAGGAGAGAGGAATTAGGGTTTCCAATAAAAAAGAAATTCAAAAGCAATATGTTTTTTTCATGGAACAAAGAGAGAGGAATAAGAGTTTGGATTAAAATAAAAAAGGAAGGAGGGAAATAACAAAAGCAAAAGGGAAGATGGGGAAAGTGAAACTGCAGAAGGGCGGGGGCGGCAGCTTATTTCAACTTTCCCTTTTTTTTTTTTTTTTTTTTTTTTTTTATTTTATTGACTTTACAGTTGGCACGTTAAGTTACTGTGCCGTTTGTGTACTTCTTTTTCTTGTGCCAAGCCAAACACGGCATTAAGCAACTCACAGCAGGGGACCGTATGGTAACTCACAGTAGGGGATTTGAGCCCCTAAAACGTGTGTTGTGTGTTGCTATGAGCAATAATAATCGATGTTGAATAAGACAGAACACCTCGTGTGCTTCTGTCATATTTTAGTATTTCATTGTAGTTTGTTGTGTATTAACTTCCTTTTGGGAGAAGATAATATATAAGTCTATAATTCTCGTGAATTGGAAATACTTTATCTTCCTTGTAGCATTATAACATCAGCAGAAAATAAACATGAGGTGCTTTATTATTGAATCACTTCCTACAAAACCATGAGGTGCTTTATTATTACTTCTATTTTAGAGTTGTGATTAATTTGATAACTTATTGTAGGTAAGTGGTATAATTTTTGTCCAATAAGAAATTGGATTTTAAAAACTCTGTAAATAGAGATGGGTTTGTGTAGAGAGGTAGAGAGAGATAAATAATTGTAGAGAGACAAAAAGTGAGTTTAGTTTGTGAAAGAGAAAAAATGTGTAATTATAATGACCTGGTCATTTTCCTCTCTTTCCTTTTTCTAAAATTTTACAGATAAATTTTTTCCGTTTAATTTTCTTTTCCGAGTTCTGTATTTCGTCACTGGATGTCGTCTCGAGTGCTTGGAAATGATTTACGAGACTCTTTCATTTGGATTGACAACTTCTTTTAAAGATCGAATCATTTCTACATTTTCGACACTATTCATTTTTCGTCCTTTTCCCTATTTTGTCTTTTTCCCTGTTAGTCACTTTTTTGGTAGAACCTCACTTTTAATGCTCAGAATTTGTTTTTGACTTCACGTATCTTCATTCTATGTGATTTCCACAAAATACATATCTTTACTTTTGTAAAAAAGTACTCTAGTTGCTCCCGGTGTCCATAGGGGCATGGATGCACAGTTTTTTAAAATCTTTTTTCTTTTCTTGGGGCATTTTTCATAAATATCTTTTGAAGATATTTTATTTCAGGAGTTTTTAAGAAAATATTTTTTAAAGATATTTTCATTCTGGGTCGTTAGTGCAGTTAACCCTTTTTGTAGGGGCCATTGTGAAATTAACAAAAGTTATTGCAAAATACCTCTTTTTGAGTCTAGATCTTCGTACGAGATTCATTTTTCGCATTTCGTTGAGTCATGTACTCTTAGAATTTCCTACCGGACGTTTTCTCCAGTTTTAGGGATTTTTGACCCCAATTGTTGCCAAACTTGTTTGGGGCATATCTCTCTACTCGGGACTCGGTTTTTAACGCCATTTCTTTCGTTGTTCATATTTTCTCATTTTGGTTCTTTTTCGTTTATAGAGTTTCACCGTTTGAGCGCATCTGCTCAAATTTCACTTTTTCAGACTTGGTGGGGCCCTTTCGGGGCACTTTTAGGGTTTTACTATAAATAGAATGTCTTAAAGTGAAAAATCACTTTTTCATCATCTTCTTCCTCTCTTTGGCCGGCAGCAATGGGAGCCCAAAGGGCTGCCACCACTCTTTCTTCTTCTCCACTTGATTTTCTTTGTATTTTGTCTTTCGCCTTAACGTTTATCGTAGGCCGGCCTCGACGTGCTCTACCTTTCCCCCTTATTAGAATCCATTTCTGACCATTTTTGAGGTTGGGTTTTGAGTTCGGGTTTGGAATTTCATGGTACCTCAAAGATTAAAGTTGTTCCTCTCGTTGTCCCCGATATAACCTCACAGTATCGTCGGATTCGGAGCATTTTTCGTTCGATGGGGATTTGAGATTTCATCTTAAATTGAGGTAGGGGATATTATAATTTATATTCTTGATGTATTTCATTCTATTTATGCTTATACAACTCATTTACATGTCTTTGTATTAAATCTAGAGATTTTATTATTATTATTATTTTTTTTGTGAGATTTGATTTTCTCGGTTGGTTATAGCTTGATTTAAACATGTGGCATGACATTAAATTACCCCTTGATATGTTCATTGACATATATTAAATTGAGAGTATTTGGACAAGTATTGAACATTTTATTTAATATTTTTCTTGAATGAAAATTTAATTCATATGGCCTTATCTAGTTTGATTTCAATATGTGTTAACATACTATATTAGGCCTTAGCGTACTCTTCAACATATGTGAATTTGAGAGTAATCGGAGGTGTTTTAAAATCTAGAGATACTTAATTAATTTGATTAATTAATTTATTCCAAGTGTACTATTCAGTCCATTAGAATTTCGACTTGATATTGTTGATGTGCATGCCATATACCTTCACATATATTAAATCGGGAATATTTGATTAGATTTTAAAACCTTTCATTTATTATTTTTCTTATATGAATGTTTAATTATCATGGACGTAGCTTGCATGGAAATCACTTGTATTAGGCTATTAAATCAAGTCTTGGCATACTTTATGGCATACTTTATAGCATATTTTAATTTGAGAGCATTTGGATGAGTTTTGAAATCTAGAGATTTTAATTAAAAGAATTAATTAAAACCTATTCAATAGTTCTATGAGTTTGGTTAAGTTCTAACTTGGTATTCATGATTTCTTTGACAAGTCCTTCATGTGTATCAATTTGAGAATAATCGGATAAGTTTTGAAACTTATGTTTAATTATTTTCTTTGTATGGAACTTAATTCACATGGTTATAACTCATATTTCATGGGGCTTTTAGCTTTTTATCATGTATCTAGATTTCTTGTAACTTGACTCCATTAATGTGTTTAATGAACCAGCACAATTGTCTTGGAATGATTTAATTATCCATATATTGCTTAGTAAATAATTAAATCATTAATCTTATACTTGTGGTATATTTACATCAATGGATTCCTTGTGTTTTAAATCCTAGTTTGTAGTCTATATAAATGCATATCATGATCTCTTGACATTTAACATGCCATCATAGTTGAGAATTTAGGGCATGACTTGTGTGTTTCCAAAATCTTGGTTATGCCTTAAACGTGGTTAATGCATTACTTGTATCTTAATACTATCTTGATTTGCACAACTTGTTGATTTTGGAACTTGGGATATCAATTAAGAATTGACATGGCTGGACTTGGTTCTAGTACGGGAGATAAAGAGCTCCCTATACTATAGTGCGCACTAGGGGAAGGTACGCATGGGTTAGTAGCCCTAAAGTGATCCAAAGAGTACAGTTTTAATCCGGGCGATATCCGAGTATCCACATTGGTTGATTTCACTCTTTAAATTTCAAGTCAATATTCCTTGAAGATTTAAAACTTGTCGTGGTGTGTGAAATGCTCCAATCTAGTTAATTGCATAGATATTATGCCTTATCCTTGATTTCATGTATTATTCTTGTCGTGTTAATTGGAATGTTCCAATCATGTTAATTGTATTGATAATGTGATCCTTGTATTCAAGTACCCTTCTTGTCGCGTTGTATAGATTATTCCAAACCTTGTTCGATTTCATTGATAATGCGATTCATGCTAAATTATAAACTTGTCATGTTCTTTGGATTATCCCAACCTTGTTCAATTTCATAGACATCGTGATTCATGTTGCTTCATGTTGATATGACTAAGGAATGATCTTATATATCTTGACTTAGATTCTAGGTAGCATGAACCGTTTCAGTAGTTATCGTATTCTAGGTTAAAAGTTGATAACTTTGGATACCTATGTCTTGTTGCGTTACACAAAGTGCTCATATGTCGTTTAAATTGCATGAATGATGTGATTTATGCTAGAAGTACTCTAAGATAGCTTAGGATGCTCCTTAAGTCTCACTTTGACATAAACGTTAGGTGGCATGAGCCCCTTTTGACTTGTTTCACCTTAAGGTGATAATTTTATAAAATACTAGGTCTATGCATGCTCATCTCCTACGAGTAGCTTTATGTTACTCACCCCAAAGTTACCGGGGACATTTTTCAGGTATGAAGGCTTGGTTCGTGATGCTCATCATTCCTTAGATGACTTGTAACTTTTAAGTTTCCATTTCATGCAAATGTTAGCATGAAATGTCATTTTGTAGTCTTATATGTCAAAACTTGTATCCTTGATTCCATAAATGTAATGTGCATATAAGTACACTTTTTGTAATGTATTTGACATGTATAAGATGAGGCCGGAGGCCAATAACATGTATCTTGTATCCTATATAATTCTTGATTTCATGAAATGTTATGAAAATCTTAAAAATTCACAAGTCATTGCTTCATTACTTTTGCATCGGGTGTGGGAATTCCATTTTTATTCTTTCATAGAGTCTCATTAATCTTGTATGAAGTGTGACCAAGGGCCAAATGGTAATTTTATTCTGTTTTATATTTTTAGTTTTCAAAATTTCAATTCCAAGTTCATTTTTATCATTTTTGGCCGTTAGGGGGTCGGATTTTGAGTCAGGGCTTCTCGGGAGCCGCAGGCCATTCCCGCGTGCTTAAAATCATTTATTACATTTGTATGCACATTCGTTTCAACTTAGAAATGCATTTAGGGTCAAATACATACTTAGTGCAATGTTGCATTTTTTTGAGTTTTTAAGCCTCTACTGATTTAGGGGCATTTTGGTCATTTCACAGTGTATTTTTTTTCATTTTTCTCTTATGTAGCCGGGTCAAAATTTTAATTTTAGGAGGGGTTTCTTCTTTATGTTTTTTCAAAAAAATTCGTTTGATAACCCATTTTTGCTCTCAGATGTGGACAGTTACTGTAGCATCTTTTTGGCCCTCTTGACCTCTTTTGATCTAGGGGCATTTTGGGGATTTTGTAGTGAGTTTTTTTCGTTTCCTTTCACGTAATCAAGTAGAAAACTCGATTTTAGCGGGGGGGGGGGGGGGGGGGGGTTTCTTCTTTGTGTTAGCATGAAATATTCGTTTCAGACCTCGTTTAGGCTCTTAGTTCGGACTGAAACTTTTTTTCTCCTAGCATGTCATGGGGCTTGTCAGGATGCTCATGGGATACTCGTGGGGTGCTCGTCTCGATGTCGTAATGCCGATCTTTGTTTTCGCTCGTTCTTCTTCGTCCAGACTCCAAATCGAGTGAACTTTTTTTTGAACTTGACTAATTTTTCGCTGTTTTTCCAACGGTGTGCTCGGTTGCACCCAAATCTTCCTAGATAATTACCAGTTTACCCTTTTAGCATTAAGTACTCGTTTTTCTTCTTCTTACCGTTTCTCCTTCATTCGGACTCCGAATCATATGATTCTTGAGTCCATCTTGATTAGTTTTTCGTCTTCTTTCCAGTGGTGTGCTCAGTGGCACCCGAATTTGCTTTTTCAAAAATAACTATTTTGCCCTTGGGGCTATTTTTGTTCAGTTTTTTCTTACTTTCCGATTCCACTACTTTCTTTTGAGTTCCGTAACTTAATAGGAAGTCACGGATGTGTTTCGGGATTGATATACATTCTAGGGATGTCGCTTCCATGTAAAATGACTATTTTGCCCCTGGGGGCTGTAACGACCCGGATTTCTCAACCCGTTGCGTTAGTGATGAACCGAAAGTTGACCCGATAACGG
Organism: Cornus florida; assembly: GCF_030987335.1. NCBI lineage: Eukaryota > Viridiplantae > Streptophyta > Magnoliopsida > Cornales > Cornaceae > Cornus > Cornus florida. The sequence goes on along the minus strand of NW_026775574.1, from coordinate 48,138,446 downwards.
ACCCGAAATGTGGAAACGAAAGAAGCCAAATGACCTCAAGAGATGTACGTCATCCCTAAAGCCCCAAAATGACTCTCCATGAAGCCACAGAACTCAAATGAGCCAAGCAAATGAAGCAAGAATGCCTAACCCGAAAAGAGATGAACTAAGGGCAAAATAGTCATTTCTCACTGAAAAGGGTGCCACCGTGTGCACCATTGGAAAGACAACAAAAAATGAACAAAATTAGACTCAAGAATTGTCTGATTCTGAGTCCGGGCAGAAAAGATATGAAATTCCAAAACCAGATGCGAAAGTTATAAAGTAATGACTTAACATTTTCCAATATTTTCATAATAAACTTTGAAAACAAAAATGCATAGAAAACGAGATACATGTCAATGGCCTCCGGGCTCATCTCATACATGTTAAATACATTGAAAAGAGTGCACTTACGTACACTTTACATATACGAATCAACGAATACAAGTTTAAACAAATAGGGCTACAAAGAGGCATCTTATGATAACACTTGCATAAAATAGAAACTTAGAAACTGTAAGCCATCCAAGAAGCAATGGAATCTTCAAATCCTGAGTCCTGTACCTGAAATATGCCCCAGTATCGTAGGGGTGAGTAACATAAAGCTACTCGTAGGAGATGAGCATGCATCGACCTAACATTTTACAATTTTATCACCTTATGGTGAAACATGTTAAAGGGGCTCATGCCACCTAACTTCTATGTCAAGATGAGACCTAGGGAGCATCCTAAGCTACCTAGATCATTTCTATCATAATCACATTGTTCATGCAATTCAAACAACATGGAAACATGTTATACAAGGCAATAAGATATAGATTCTCAAAGTCTTCAACTTGAAATCCAAAATACGAAAACAACAAGTGTGAGTCATGCCACCTAACGTCTATGTTCGAAATGAATTTTTTAAGGTCATTCCTAAACAACATTTGAACATCAAAACACAAATTATGATATCGATGCAATTTAACCAACAATGGAACTTCCAATACAACGCATGAAGCATGTTTGCACAAAGCTACATCTTAAGCTCAAAATAGGAAATCAAATAAGGAACAACAAGTTACGATATCATCTAGTTATCAACTTGAAATGAAATACGAAATCAAACAAAGTGGATACTCAGACGTCATGCCAGATTAGACCGACAACATAATTATTTAGGGTTACTAGCCCATGGGTAACCTCCCTATGTGCGCACTAGACTATATAGAGGGACAATCCCCCGTACTAGAACCAAGTCCTAGCCGTAGCCAAACAACGACATCCCTAAGTTTCCAAAATCAACAAATTGTGCAACAACGTATATATATCAACATGTATATACAAGATATCAACTATTTACCAAGCACAATCCAAATTTTGGAAACTTATACAATACATGCTCAAAATTCACAACTACTATAGCATGTAAGATGTCAAATACAAAGTGTGCAATTCCTTAAACATAGCAATAATATATTCAATAAGGAAAAACATATTCTCATGAATATAAAATTAACAACTATGTTATCCAATGCTCAAAAGTAATCAAGTGAACATACATCAAATCCAAATCCATGATTTAAATATAGAAACAACTTCCAAAATGCAATTAAATCCATGGAGTAATAAAGTAGAATTTAATTAAACATAAATAGTTAAATTCTCTAAATTCCAAGTTAATCCAAATAACCTTAATTTAATATATATTGAAAGACATGTCATGGTCATCATATATATAACATCAAATGACAAGTTAAGTGATTAAAACACTTAAAACAAAATTAATCAAGCTAATTAATTAATTTCCTCTAGATTTTTAAATAATTCCAAATGCCCTCAATTTAATCTATGTTAGAGACCATGCCAAGGCCTATTTAAATACCACATACAACTTGATTTAATACTTGATACAACCATGTGAATTAAATTTTCACTAAAGATAAATATTAAATAAAAGTTGTAATTCTTAATCAAATGATCCAAATTTAATATATGTTAACCAACATATCTAAGTATAATTTCCTAGTATGTTACAATTCAAATCAAAGTTATACATCATCATAAATTTTAAATCTTATACAAAGAAATAAAAATTACTAACTTTCTATATTTGATACAAGACATACATATATGTTGTATAATCATGGCAAACACACAATAAAACACACAAATAATCCTAAAATATTCCCTACCTTAATTGGAATGAAAATCCCAGTTACCACCGAAATGAAATCGCCCCAAATTTTCGGTCCGCAAAACAGATTTTTCAGCTTGCTACCTTCAACTTATAAAATTCATAAAAAATTCAATTCTAATCCAAATTGAATGAATCCAAAGCCCAATGAAAGCTTAAACACTGTAATTTGATAATATCAATTTAGTTTAACAAAATATTTTCCCAATTAAAATAGTTTTGACCCATAACTTTGAAACAAATTCTATCCAGAAAACACATTTTCAGCCTATAGCTCCAACTTTGAAAATTCATGAAAAATTCATTTGACATTCAAATTGGGCAAACCTAATTTATTTTGGAAGTAAACATATGAGAGTGTAAAACTAAAAATTTAAGCCATGATCCAATGTCAAAAGGTTAGTGAAATAAATCATTTAAAAATATGTTTTCTAGCTGCAATAAAAACATGGACAGCAGATAGTTTTGGATTTTTAAAAAAATTTAGAAATACTCTAAAATCATGAAAAAATTCTGAGTAGTGTAAAACCCATGGGGAAAGTTCCAGTAAAAATTTAAGGCAATTAAAGCACCACAGCTCCATAGCAAAATTCATTTCTGGACCAAAAAGGAAAAGCTTCAAATTTCCAGCAACTAGCTTGCAACTTCAAAAATTCATAACTAATTCATTTTAAATCCAAATTACATGAAACCAAAACTAAATGAAAGATAATTAAGTATATTTTCATATTCTATATTTAATTTGACAAGATTAATTTCAAGTTAAAATAGTTTAAGGACAAAATACTAGTTCTTCTCTTCCATGCATGTAAAACACTCAATAATGACATAAAAATACTTCAAAATAATAGATCAATACCTCACTAGAGAATTGAATCTCTAGATACCAAAGCAAAACTAGGAGTTAGGCTAGATCCTTCAAGGGTTTTGAAGAGGAGGATGAGGGGAACAAAAAGTATTCCAAACTTTATAGTCTAAAGTAAGTGGAAGGGCCTCAAAGATCAAGGTCAATGCCTAAGGCTTCAAGCTCCATTCATGGAGGCTAGCGTTTTCTTATAAGGAAGAGAATGAAATAATGTGGTTAAGTGTGAGTGAAGGAAATAGAAATCCTCCACTCACTATATGCTCTTACACCATGGTCAACACACACATGTATGGTCAATTGCACAAAAACCCTCCTTTAAAACCATAATCCCAAAGTGGCCCAAAGATATTTGTAAGACTAAATTGTGAACCTACACTTGTCACCAATCCATGGCTCCTTCCTAGGCTTAATCCCACACCTATACTTGTCAACCATCCAAGCCAACAAGTGCACCAATCCTAGGCCAACAAGTGGGTGAATCCTCACCCTCCAAATGTCATCATCCAATGCATTAAAGTGTTTCCACACAAATGTCAACAAGTGGACCAATGAGAGTGTGACACTTGTCGCATTTTTCAAAAATTGCAAAAAGGTCCTTTTTGAAAATATCTTCCAAATTTAATTGCAAAATGGTTCCCAAGATGAAAAATAATTACTTTATTTAATTACACTAAAACCCCACAAGTTAAGAATAATTACACTAAAGTATGCATTAATGCCCCTTTATGAAAGAAGTAAGCAATCAACATACTTTTCTAGAAAAGTAAAAATACCACTATCATGGAAATCAAATATCATGAATGCATGCAAAACCGGAATCAAATCCGAGCACAAAAAGTGAGGTTGTGCAAGGAAAAAGGATAAACGAGAAAAAGACAAAATGTGAATAGTGTTCGGAAAAATAAAATATGGAAATGACACAATCCCTAAAGGAAGTTGTCAATCCAAGGAAAAGAGTCTCGGAAATCATTCCAGAGCACTCGAGACGACATCAAGTGATGAAAAACCAAACCCAAAAAGGAAAAGACAACGGAAAAAAAAATATCCGTTAAAATCTGAGAAAAAGAAAAGGAAGAAAAATGGCCGGGTCATTATAGGGGCTTAATTGTTATTTTTCTAATTTTTTGCTTCCGCGTCAGTTCTCATTGAGTTCCATGACCTCATGGAAGGTCATCAAAGTGTCTCAGAGGTGTGTTGTACCTTGGGAGACCGTTGTCTTGTTTCTTGCTTCTGTATCTGGATCCACTATCGGGTCAATCTTTGATTCATCACAAGACGCACTGGCTTGAAAAACTAGGGCCTTTCATAGTAATCAAATTTTGAAATAAAGATAGTCATTCTTCACCCAAGGATGGAGCCAGGATGTAAGGTAAGGAGGGGGCAAAAATGAATTTTGGGGGGCAATAGTGCATTTTTTTAGTAATTTTAGGGGGAGGGGGGAGAATGTAATATTTCATGGATACTAAGTCTTCAATAAAGAAAACATTAATATATATATTTTTTCGGTGAATAGGGAAAAGATTAATATATCATGAAAAAAAAAATCCAATAACTATTAATTCGTGTATAATCAATAACTATTAATTAACAACTATAATATAGTCCTAGTGCATTGACAAATTAAAATTTACCCAAACAAGATGATTTCTCCCTTATTCAAATTAAATAATTTACTTGCTTCTGTAAGTCATCTCCCTCATCATGAACGTTGCATCTAAAATTCCAAATCAGGTTAACTGACTTTTTGGGCTTTTAAAGCTCTTATGATTATATATGTTGGAAAAATATAAGGGAAAAGATATAAAGCATTAATGATAGGAATTAACTAAGAATAGGAAAATAAATAAATAATTAGAATGAACGTTAACAACAGAACCGCTAGTGTGTATAGAATTGAACAACAGGAACTAGTATCGAACAATATAACTAAATTTGCTATACTGTTTTCCTTATTGAAGAGCTAGAATCTCATTAATAGATAATATTATCCTAGTTCATTGACAAACTAAGATTTGAGCTACCTAAACCAGATGATTTCTCCCCATTCAAATGGAATAATAATAATAATAATAATAATAATAATAATAAGGGCAAATATCACGAAACGCCCAATACTATCAATTTTTTGATCAAATACCCCCAACCTATTTTAGAAAACCCCTAACACTATGAAATTTGATCACATTGCACCAATTATGTGAGTAAATGACGAAACTAAACTTCTAATATACCAAATCAATTAAAAAAGCCAAAATTAGTATTTTATCAATTACAAAAATAGCCTTGGTGACATTTAAGTCACCAAAGCACAAAACGCGGTTGTTTTGTGTGCATATATTATATGTATATGTATAAAAGGCATCATGTTTGTGTTTTAACTTTTCTTTCCAATTCTTTATACAAGAGAATGGTAAGAATAAGAAATTTTACCAAATCAAAAACATTATAAGAAACTCAAAATGCGTATGACTCTTACACAGCTCCTACATTCCATATCTCATATCTAAGCCGCAAGATGAACTTTCTCTCATCAAATTCTATCCAAATGTTTCGCCTTCTGCTCCTCATCCTCTTCCTCCTAACACTCCTCCCTTCGTCTTTTGCCCTCGATTTCCTTTTCAATTCCTTCAATGCCACCGTCGACCTCAACCTCAACCTTACCGACGACGCTCGGCTCGAGTCCTCCACCATCAGAGTCACTGACAACTCCAACCAGTTCTCAATCGGCCGAGTCTTCCACAGATCTTGAATCCCAATGAAACCCACTTCCAATTCCACCACCATCTCTTCCTTCTCCACCTCCTTCGTCTTCTTCATCTTGCCGAAGGCCAGTTTCAGTCCAGATTTCAACCTCGCCTTCGTCCAATCCAACTCCACCTCACCCCTTCACCCTATTTTTGGTCAGTACTTCGGCCTCTTCTCTAACGCCAAAGTCCCCATCATCGCCCCCCTCCTCGTCATCGAATTCGACACCGGTCAGAACCTAAAATTCAACGACCCAGATGGCAATTACATTGGAATCGACCTGAATAACATCGAATTGGAGGTCACGGTTAGAGCTAGGTACTATAACTCCACCAATAGTAGTGATCTCATACTTGTAGATATGCGAAATGGGTAGAACATACATGTCATGGATTGAATTCGATGGATCAAAACCTAGTCCCTTCTAATCCCTCTGATCGCAAGTATTTGTCAACCCCTTCCCATCCCTCTGATCGCCCCTTCAGGTTCTTCATTATTATACATATACATATAATATATACCACCCAAATAAAGAATTTCGTGAAATGGGTTTGATCAAAACGATTGTGTTTAGTGCTAATATATATATACACACAAAACGCGGTCGTTTTGTGCTTTGGTGACTTAAATGTCACCAAGACTATTTTTGTAATTGACAAAATATCAATTTTGGCTTTTTTAATTGATTTGGTATATTAGAAGGTTAGTTTCGTCATTTACTCATAGAATTGGTGCAATGTGATCAAATTTCATAGTGTTGGGGGATTTCTAAAATAGGTTGGGAGTATTTGATCAAAAACCTGATAGTATTAGGGGTTTCGTGAAATTTGCCCTAATAATAATTATGGAGGCACAAAGCACAAGCCTATCAGAGACGGGCATATGTGTGCCTCAGTAACCAATAGAAAACATCCACAAGTCTTGGTAACTAGGCAACATGTGGCAAAGTGGTTTAAACCGTAACTGCAATTCAAAGTGATAGAGAGTAGGATATGGGCCAAAATACCGACAATAAATTAAAGAAAAACACGAAAGAAAGAGGATCAAAGAGAGAAATAAGCTCCGACGGTTATGAGTTCCTGTATAAATAAAGAAAAAGAAGCCCATGTATGGCATCAAATTCTGGGTTGCTTAGCTCTAATGGCCAATCACCATTTCAATTATATAATTCCTTTGTCTACTTACCGTTTTTTATGCACACATTTTGGTGTCGGCGTCGTCCATGGGAATCTTTCATTTATTTTTCCTATTAGAAATAAAGAGAGAATAAAATGATATTGTATTGATGTGTGAGATATGAAGATACATAGGGGTTTATATTGGTGACGAGATGTGTGGAGAGCAAAAAACCTAAACCCTATATGGTAAATCTATACATGGTTAGAATATATTTTATAATATTGTAATAATATATTTTACACATGTCAGAAATAAAGAGAGAGAGTGAAATGATATTGTATTGATGTATCTTAGAGGCTGATTGGGCGGCTAAATAAGGTTTTTGCTAATTATGAACTTGAGACTAAAGGTTGGGATGCAGAAGCATAAGTTTGAAGGTTGATCGCCGAAGGTTGACCGCCAAGGATGGGGCTGATGGTGCCATCCCCGGCGGTGAGTATGATAAACTGATAAGATTGTTACCAGTAATCAAGATGCTCTAATACCATGTTAGAAATAAAGAGAAAGAGATAAATGATATTGTATTGACGAGTGAGATATGAAGAGACATGGGGGTTTATATAGGTGATGAGATGTGTGGAGAGCAAGAAACCTAAACCCTATATGGTAAACCTATACACGGTTAAAATATATTCTATAATATAGTAATAATATATTCTAACACTTCTCATTCTCCATTTATGCAACTCTAATCTGGAAACATGACTGAAGCTGAAGCATCCTAATGACAAGAAGATGCTATGAGAAAGATGCGAGATGAGCTCCTGCAGCAGATCGAAACACTTCACTAGGAGAATGCTAGCCTCTAAGAAAGGACCAAATGAGCCGAGAGCCAACGTCCGCCTAATTCACCATAAGAAGACCATGCCGAATCTAGCTATCCATTCATTCGAGGAGCAGAACAAAATTAGGATTGAGGCAATCAACTACAGAACGCTCAGCCTGAAGGACAACCTAACTAGAGAGCTCAAGTGCACAAAGAAATTGGTGTGCAAACTCTTAGAATATATTGTATACTAGGGTCAGGGTTAGCCACCTTCACCTACCTTTGTTACCATGTATAGAGTTACCATATACATATAGGGTTTACTTGTTCATGACACATAACCCATGTGAAGTATATATTTTGTAATTGGCTAATTTCATTGTCAAAAGAAGTCCGATCAAGTCATAATTCTGAGTTCAAAATTCAAGTTCGAGATCGGGAGTGGAATTGAAGAGTTGTTTGTATTCAATAGGTTGAAGACTTCGACAAGGGTAAGAACAACACCTTAGAAAGTTGAGTTAGAAGGTTAGGACACTTGCATACGTTGTATGTTTTCAAAGATGAGTGATAAGTGCTAAAAAGTGCGCATTTAAACTCTTAATCTTGAGTATTCTAGGACCTTATTCTATCTTATTTCTCGCTTTAGTCTAATTTTATGTTTTTTTTCCCCTTTTTAGGTATTTATTCCCAAAATAAGTCAAATCAGCTGAATTAGAGCGTTGGAAGAAGTAATCCAAAGTCTAGTGCAAAGAAGGAGCAAAAGTGGAAGCAAAGTGATGTAAATTCCCTGTTCGATCGATCGAACCATGCTATGATCGATCACACTGTGATCGTTCCAACCCTGCCTTGATGGATCGAGTGTTTGTCCTTATCCTTAGAAAATTTTCCTATTGGATCGATCCAACCTTTTCTCCGATAGATCGAACCTTTTGATCTTATCCTCATAATCACTTTTGTCCTTTTCCCATAAATATCTCAGCCTTTGTCCTTATCCAAATAATTGCGCCGCCATGCTTCGATTGATCGAAGCAACAGTGTGATTGTGATCGCCCTGGTTTTTCAAACCGGTATGTCTTGTGATGAACCAAAGTTTGACTCGATAACGGATCCGAATGCGGAAGCGAAAACAGAAAATAAGTCTCTAGAGATGCAATGCATCTCTAAGACACTAAAGTAACCTTCCATGAGGCCATGGATCTCAACGAGAACAAATGTAGAAGCGAAAATTAGAAAAAGACCAAATAGGCCCCCAAGGGCAAAACAGTCTTTTACATCATCCTTAAGACAAAATCTTGACTTCTCATGAAGCCACGGAAACAAAAGGAAAATAGGCGGAAGCAGCGTTTTAAAAACGGACAAGTTTAGCCCCAAGGGCAAAATAGTAATTTTTAGTAACATTTGGGTACTACTGAGCACACCGTCGGAAAGACAGCAAAAAATTAATCAAGTTAAACTCAAGAATTACTTGATTCGGAGTCTGGATGGAAGAGAAAAGATAAAACAAAGTTTTGACGTCGCCATGGCCGTGAATAGTGTTTTGGCAGTAATGAATAGTAACCTGAGCAATATGCTGAAATTTGTGTGCCATTTTGAGGCACTAAACAACGTTTTCTGAAAAAAACACGAAGAAGAAACCCCCCTTAAAATAACTTGCCCAAGCTAACCATGTCAAATTTTTATTTTTTTTTTATTTTTGACGTGAAATCCACAAAATGCCCTTATAACAAACTTTTTCAAAAAATGCATGTGCGCATAGAAAATCAGATTTGACGCGAGGTTTTCGAGATCGAGACGGCATTTTTTAGAAACATATTGTGAAGAAATTCCCCCTAAAATCACGTTTTCTATGTGACCATGTCAAGATTGGAATTTATTTTTTTTAAAAAATTTTCAAAATGCCCCCAGATCAGATTAGGTCAAAAATGATGGAAAACAATAAATAACTTTGCACTAAGTGTTCATTTGACCCTAAATGGTGTTGTGTACTAAAACGATCATGTATGCAAATGTATTTAGTGATTTTAAGTGCGCGGGAAAGGTCTGTGGGCCCCATAAATGCCCGATACAAAATACGACCTATCCGAACCTCAAAAATGAATAAAATGTACTTAAAAATGAAAATTTGAAACTTAAAATTACAAAATAATTTTAAATGACCATTTAGCCCTTGGCCACACTTCATGCATGATTGAAAAGACCCTATGGAAGTGTTAAAACCCACTTCCCACCACCCATGCAAATGTAGTGAAGTTAATACATTCCATTTTTCTATTTTTCATAAAAATCACTTGAAAATAAAAGTACTAAGAACACAAAGTAAAAGTACTTGGCCCATGGCCTCATTACATACATGTCAAATACATCCCAAATGGTGCACTTAAGTGTTCATTACATATTTAGAACCAAATATACAAGTTTTGACATATAAAGCTACAAATAGCATTTCATGCTAATATTTGCATGAATTAAAAACTTTAAGTCTACAAATCATCCCAAGCATGAAGTGAATCTCGAATTTTGATTCCTATACCAGAAAAATGTCCTCACTACGTGGGTGAGTAACATGAAGCTACTCATATGAGATGAGCATGCATAGACCTAACGTTTTACAAACTTATTAAGTTGATATAAATTAATTCATACGGTCATGCCACCTAGCGTCTATGTCAAAGGTGAGACTTAGAAAGCATCCTAAGCTACCTTAGAGCATTTCTAACATAAACCACATCATTCATGCAATTTAACAACATAGGAGCATATATTATAACGCAACAAAACATAGGTATTCAAAGTTATCAACTTGGAACCTAAAATGCGAAAACAACCAAAACGATTAATGCCACCTAACATCTATGTTCCAAATGAGTCTAAGGAAACATCCAAGACTACATTGAACAATTAAAACACAAATTACAATTTCAATGCAATTTTAACTAACATTAGAACCTTTAATACAACGCATTAAAGCATAGATTATGTGATGACCTTATGGGCGGGTGTGCCGTGGGTGGGTGCGAGATACTATCAAGCTACCACACTGGCGAGCTACGGGTGTACAGTTCCACATTGCCTGGGTAAAGGAAAGGTGAAGTACTTATATGTAGGTGTCACTCCAATAGGTATGAGGCCTTTTGGGGTAAAGCCCAAGAGTAAAACTGTGCGGGCTCGGGCCTAAAGTGGACAACATCATACCATGTGGTGGAGTGGGTCATTACAAATGGTATCAGAGCCTAACCCAGCCGGAAGTGTGCCGACGAGGATGTCGGGCCTCTAAGGGGGGTGGATTGTGATGACCTTGTGGGTGGGTGTGCCATGGGCGGGTACGAGACACTATTAGGCTACCACACTGGCGAGCTACGGGTGCATAGTCCCGCATCGCCTGGGTAAAGGAAAGGTGAAGTGCTTATATGTAGGTGTCACTCCAATTGGTATGAAGCCTTTTGGGGTAAAACCCAAGAGTAAAATCATGTGGGCTTAGGCCCAAAGTGGACAATATCATACCATGTGATGGAGTGGGTCGTTACAGATTATCAAAGTTAACAACTTGAAATCTAAAATATGAAAACAACAAGTTATAATAATTTAGTGCTATTAACTTGTATTGAAAAACAATGCATGCAAGTACGCTAAGCATATGTATACTACACCTAATTGAAATGTCAAACACCACATCACAAGCTATAAATAATCCATATTAAACAACTTGGGATTGAATACAAAATTAAGAGTGACGGAAAGACAAGGACATACAGTCTCAATGACCAAGCAAGTGATCTCGGGTTACTAGCCCTCAAGGTGCTACCTAGTGCGCACTAAACCAGGAATAAAACCGTATGTTGGTGTTTCTGGGTTACTAGCCCTCAAGGAACCACCTAGTGCGCATTATATATTGTAGGGGGAGCTCTCATCCCCCGTACTAGAGTTGTGCCCTAGCCGTAACATATTTCAATGTCCGTGTAAGCTTTCCAAAAATCAATAAGTTGTGTATCAAGGTATAATACATATACACAATATATTAATCAATTACCATGCACAAACAAGTCAAGTAAAATACACAATATTTGTCCTATGCCTTTAAGCTATAATGGCATACGACATGTCAAATATATAATGTGTATATAAGCAAGTTAAACTATAACTTTTACTCATAGAATACTATAATGTAATCATACAACAAGTTCCAAATTTACAAGTTAAGCATGAAAAAAACTTCAATACCTAACTACCTCAATGGAAGCATATAATAGAATTTAATTAAATTAAATAATTAAATTCTCAAGATTATAAAGTAACTCCAAATATTCTAAAATTAATATACGTTAAAAGTCACGGCAAAGCCTAGTTTAATATTACATTACAAATTATTTCTACCTAACTCACAACTAGGTAAATTAAACTTTATACAAGAAAATAATTAAATAAAGTTCTTCACACTCATTCAAATATTCTAATTTTCATATATGTTAATGAACATATTAAGGCCTAAATTAATATCACATTGCAAGTTCATTCCATGCTAGGTACAACCATGTGAATTAAATTCCATACAAAGAAAATAATTAAATAAAAGTCTCAAAACCTATTCAAATATTCTAAATTTAATGTATATGATAGAATATACCAAGCTCATTAACAATATCAAGTTAAAAATCCAATTAAGTGAGTAGAACACTTAAAATAAAATTAATTAATCTCATTAATTAATTTTCTCTAGATTTTAAAACAACACCGAATATTCTCAAATTCATATATGTTAAAGAATACATTAAGGCCTAATTTAATATCACATTAAAAGTTGATTCCATGCTAGTTACAACAATGTGAATTAAATTTTCGTACAAGTGAAAGATTAAATAAAAGTTGTAATACTTATTTAAATCCTCTCAATTTAATATATGTTAATGAACTTATCAAGGCTTAATTTAATAGCATGCCACAATTTAATTCTAAACTATATACAATCATGAGAATTAAATCTTATATATAGAAAATAATTAAATTAAATTCTAGAATTAATACAAAGGCATGCTTAAAAGTTGTATATACTTAGAAAACAATCAATACAACATATATATAAACCTAAAACATCCCCTACCTCACTTTGAGATGAAATCTCAAATCCCCACCGGAAGGAAGCTGCTCCGAATCCGACGATACTTCTATGTTATGTCAGGGATTACAAGGGAAGCAACTTTAACCCTTGAGGCACCATGAAAATACATACATGAACTCAAAAATGGTCAAAAATGATTTCTAATAAGGGGGAAAGGATCGCCTCGCCAAGGCCTACGATGAACACTAAGGTACTACGGCATTTTACAAGAGGGAAGTGAGTTAATTTGAGAGAAGAAGGGTGGTAGCCATGGGAGAGCTGTAAATTTGATTTACAGCAGTGTAGAAGAAGGGAAAATGAAATGTTTTAACTTTTCAAACCCCTTATTTATAGAGAATCCCAAAAAGTGCCCCAAACGGGTCTCGCCGGGACTAGAAAAGTGAAATTTGCACAGACGAGCTCAAACAGTAAAACACCGTGAACAAAAAAGAATCAAAATGAAAAAAAATGAATAACGGAAGAAACGGCGTCAAAAACTGAGTCCCGTGTAGAAAGATATGCCCTAAATAAGTTCGGTAGCAACCGGAGTCGAAAACCCTAAAACTAGGGAAAACGACTGGAAGGAAATTCTAAGAGTACACGACTCGACGAAATGTGAAAGTGAATCCTGTATGATGACCTAGGCTCAAAATGAAGCATTTTGCAATAACTTTCGTCAATTGCACAATGGCACCTATAAAAAGGGATAACTGTAAAACTGTCCAGAATGAAAATATCTTCCAAATTTTTTTTTTTTTTTTTAAAAACCCCTAATCAAAATATCTCTAAAAGATATTTATGAAAAACACCCTAAGAAACATCAATGTTTCTAAAGAATCCTTTCATCCCTGCGGGAGAAAGATACAACCGGTGAGCTTTTCTCCAAAAGTAAAGTTACGCATTTCGAGGAATTCAACTGGAATGAAAACTCGTGAAGTCAAAACTCAACTCCGAACACGGAAAGTGAGATTGTGCCAACAAAGTGATAAACAGAAAAGGACGAAAAGTGAATACTGTCTAAAAAATGAAAATGTGGAAATGACTCGGTCCTTAAAGCAAGTTGTCAATCCAAAGGAGAGAGTCTCGGAAACCATTTCCGAGCACTCGAGACGACACTAAATGATGAGTAACTGTTACCCAAGTATTGACTCTAGAGGGGGGTGAATAGAGTCAATGACAAACAATGGATAATTTTTGCAATATAGAAAAGCAATTTCAAGCAAAGTACTTAACACAATTGTGCAATTATAAAGATATGAAATAAGCAATTAAATAGCACAATTATAAGAGAGACAAGGGAAGAGAAATTACAAACTATAACACGACAATTTTTGCGAGGTTCGAAAACTTCTACTCCTCTGCTCAAGACCATTCTTGAGACATCCTAATCCACTATGGCTTCTCCTTACAGGTGGAGAGAAAAACTTTACATAAAACAACTCCTTACTTCACCTTGCTAAGAGAACAACCTTCCCTTAGTCTTCCTTTGGGTCACACCAACCCAATGGGTCAAACCAACCCCTTAAATTTGATAGTAATAAAAACAATGGAGTACAAGAAATATCTCTCAAAGATTGATGTACAAATTTAGCTCTCAACTAGAGTATATATGAATATCAATGAAGCTAAAACTCTATGAATGATATGAATAAGAGAAGATGATATAAGTGAAGAATAAATGCTCTTATGAATTTAATAGAATCTCTGAAGTGTATAATAGAGTAAAAACTCCATGAAGATTCAAACAAGAGCAAAAACCCTTTGAATCCGTACTAGAATCTCTCAAGATTAGTATATGAAAGAATGAGATAAATGAAGAGAAAATGTGAGAACAAAAGCTCTCTTTGATGCCTAATGAAATATCTCAAGTGTTGGCTCTCTTGCATGCCTACAATGTCCAAACATTGTGTATTTATACCCCATTGAAGAATATAACTGTTTGGGGGCATAATGGTAAAGTCCCACGAAGTCAAAGGGTCAAAGAGCCATTGCAGTTTGAAATCTGCAGATTCAACAAGAACCAGTTGACGTGTAGTAGAAACTGGTTAACATCTTCGCTCAAATCAGTCGATGTCTATACAAATCGGTCGACGGTTTTGCACAAACCGGTCGACGTGAAATCTAAACCGGTCGACGTGAAATTTATGTTCCTGAAATTCAGTACTGCCTAGATACAGGTCGACGTGAAGTTAGAACCAGTCGACATGAAACTTGTTGCATTGACAGTTTTGACAGATGACAACTTATGCATAGGACTTTCAGTACAGGACATCTGCATACAGCTTATTTCCATTGAAAACATTTAAGTAAATGTCTTTGCAGTATTTATATGTCTATTTACTTTAAGTTTATAATGTAAATAAGAAAGTACCCCCATTTAGATTCAATAAAAAATATAAGAAAATTGAAATCTAACTAAATCAAAATGTAAAAATTCAGTTTTAGAACAAATTTGGATTTCTGACAGTTTTGGTAAAAGTGAATCCTTATGTAGACCAATGTAGACTTGGTCATAAATTCTAATAAAATCAGCTTAGGCTATTTGAAGTGTAAGGAGGTACTACCAGGAAAAATTATTTTGAAATAATCATTATTTCAAAAATTCATTTTTCATACTTAGCCAAAAACACAGTTTTTCATGACGCGCATTCTGGGGTCCTAATGTTCGTTACCAACTCATGGTAATGAAGGCTTTTTATGCCTTAATTGTTGACCAATATGAATTATATGATTAATGTGCATGGTCTTAATATTTCTAGCACAAGTGATGAGTTCTTCAGAGCTTATGCAAGCTTGAACTAACTCACTCTTTAGCAATGACCTCATGTGCAATTATATATGAATGAAGTGCATAGTCTATTGCTAATATATATAGAAACATATGAATGATGATATGATATGCATGATCATATAGAGATGAGCTTCAAATGGATTCATAAATACATTGACATTGAATCATAAACACTCGTCATTTTATCTACCCATTTCTTCATGCTTTGTCCATAATCATATATACCCTGAGTATTCTTGCTTCTTTGATTTTTTTCTTTCTTTGAGTTGTTTTCTTGATCATTAATGTCCAAGTTATCTTTGGATGGACTTTACATTTGGTTCCTTATAACTTCAAGTTCCTTTGACTTCTTTGCTTTCCATAGCTTCCTTTGACTTCTTTGCTTTCCATAGATGTAATCTTGAGTAATGGAATATTTGGAACGATCTTTATAGCTTCATTGAGGCCATTCTTTGAATGTGAATAATCTATATAACACTCAATATAAACATTAGTCTTTAAACACCATTAATGGTTTATTATCATTAAAACATTTAGATTGTCATTAGATGAAATCGTTAGGGTCAACAATCTCCCCCTTTTTGATGATGACAAAACATTGATATATTCATAAGCAAGTGGAGTAACATTTGAAAAATGCTCCCCCTATGAAAGTGTTGGGAAACGTGCAAGTTTTTAAAAAAATTTGGTTCATGGGCTGCTGCTGCATGCGGTTGCACCTAATCTTTGTGCACCGCGAACCACTGGGGCATCCTTCCTCCTCACCGGCGCCTTCCTCGCCGCCCGAAAAATCACCAATTATTCCAGAAAAATAATAAAAAATTCCCAGAAAATTAAATTAAGCCCAAAAAATTCTAGAAAAATTGCGAAAAATTTCAAAAAAATTCCTGAAGCCTATTTTAACCCTTTTGGATCTTCTTGAAGCTTCATAGCATCCTTTAATGAAGATTACATAGCTTTAAATAAATTTACAATTTCAAATACAATGAAAAAAAATTAAATTACATCATTGAACTTTGAAACGGCTAAATCAAAGCCTTAATTACATTCAATAACCTATAAGCTTCATCGATGGCCCAAACATACATCATCATCAAATATACATATGCATATATAAATTGGATCCATGAATGATGATTTTTGATAAAAAATAAAAAAAAAAAAAAAAATTGATCTCTAGTAATGAATCAAACCACGCTTTGATACCACTGTTGGGAAACGTGCAAGTTTTTAAAACTTTTCGAGGGATTTTCATACATAGATCTTGATTCATCACATAGAGACAAGTTTTATACAAAAATAAAATATGATGTATCATTCAATTACTAGATTGAATACTTATATCAAGGTTTGAGTAAATCTTAGATCTCTCATATAAAGTGAATGTTCTCACTTATTGTAGATACCTTTCCTAGATGCCTTCTCCTTGGATCTCCATCTTCTCAGTAATGGTTTTGCCTTTAAGAATCACTCATAAGCCTCCATGAATGACCTTGAAAAAATAGGCTTGTGGGAGCCTCTATTAGATGAGAAATCAAACCCTAAAATCTAGAGAGACGAAAAAATATATTCCTTTTTCTTTTCCAAAAGTCTCCCCTAAAATATACATGGACCATGTATATATAGGCAACATAAAGATAAGACTATGAAACACTAAATCCTTCTCAATCTCTAATTCACATGTCTCAAATCTAATAGGATTCCAATATCAAGTTGGGCTATGAGTGAGAATCCTTTGGGCTTATTATTTTATTGGCTACAATAAATTAATAATTGGCCCGATCCATGGACCCAATTCAATTAATTTATAAATTAATTTCTACTCCACTAAAAGAAATTAATTGAACTCCAATTTAATAATAAATAACCTCTAAGTCAATGTTGCACTTTGACCCCTGTATGCATAATTAGTTATCGGATAAATAAAGCCATCAATCCGACTACTTAATTAATATATTTTTTTTGGCACCTTTGATTATTTCCGGCTCGATCACAATAAAACATTTGTTTAACAAAAATAATAATTTAAATAAATAAATATATAATAAATCATTTTGTCTAAAAACATATGAAGGCCTTCGAATTTACTTTGTGATCAACCATAATCAATACAAAATAAATATAAGTAGTAATGGTGCAAATATTGAAAATATAACCCTCTAACTATTAATTACATAATTACCCAAAGTGTCGGTCTAAGGATTCCAAAGATTCCACCAAACAAATCAAAATAATTACTAATTAATAAAATAGTCTATACTTCTCTCATGCTTAAGAGTCAAATGCCATGACGATGAAAGGGAGCAATTGCATACGATGACTCTTGTAATATATCTCAACTAACGCAGATCCAGTTCAAGTCTTAATTAATTATGAGTCCATCCATAATTACCGACTATGAACCTTTTATGATTATTATTTAAATATTCATGTATTGATCGCCATCACATACATATATAAATATCTCTTGTAATTAAGTGGACACTATCAATTCCATAATGAATCGAAACATAATACATTGAATTCACCAATTGCATAAAGCATAAGTATTTCAGATACATCAGGAACATATGTTATTTCAATCCAAACAAAAAATTGATATGTCAAGGCATATAAATCCCAACACAAAGTGCATTCAATGAACATAATGTTATAAAATTGCATATTTGATATATCATAAATCATTTTAGACATAAACATGCATTTAATATCATTTAACACATCACATATCTCTCCCCGCATCTCAAAAAGGTGGGAGGCCTAAACAACTTCATTAAGCATTTATCATTTAGCATAATGAAGTAATGGCAATAAAGAATTGACAATAGTAGTATTAATAACTATAATATGCTTTGGAATGAAACATGTAAGCAATTATATCATAAGAAGCCAATTTTATTGATAGCATAAGTTTAATAGATCATTAAGGTGCATGACATATACAAAAGTATACATAAAGCATAAACCAAGAATGAAACATAAACTCAAAGTATGAAGTATACAAAAGTATACATAACAAAACGTAACCAAAAATAAAATGAAGCATGGATTAGAATAAGCCAAAAGGCAAAAACCTTGTAAGGCAAATCTAGGAATTTAAATGTGCATCAATCCTAATATATGATACTCATTTGATATCTTTAATAGTGAGGGAAAATTCATTAAAATCATGAAAGCTCATGAGTGTGAATACAATGACAAACAAGTCATTTTGTAGCATGCTTGACAATTTCCAAAATAAGTCAATTAGGCATAATAAGTGTAATGACCCGGTCATTTCCTTCCTTTTCTTTTTCTTTAGAATTTCACGGATGAATTTTTTTCGTTGAAATTTCTTGTCTGAGTTCAGTTTCTCGTCGCTTAGTGTCATCTCGAGTGCTTAGAAATGACTTCTGAGACTCTTTCGTGTGTGGATTGACAACTTTCTTTAAGGACCGAGTCATTTCCGCATTTTCACTTTTCGGACACTATTCACTATTTTGTCCTTTTCCTTGTTTCGTCTTTTCCTCATTTGTCACTTTGTTGGAAAAACCTCACTTCTTGTGTTCGGAGTTGGTTTTTGACTTCACATGTCTTCATCTTGAGTGGTTTCCACAAAATACATATCTTTACTTTTGCAGAAAAGTACTCTGGTTACTCCCCGTGTCCATAGGGGCATGGATACATAATTCTTTAGAATTATTTTCTTTTCTTGGGGTGTTTTTCATAAATATCTTTTAAAGATATTTTATTTCAGGGGTATCTAAGAAAATATCTTTTGGAAGATATTTTCATTCAGGGGCAGTTTTGTAGTTAACCCCTTTTGTAAGGGCCATTGTGCAATTAACGAAAGTTATTACAAAATATCTCGTCTGGAGCCTGGATCCTCATATGGGATTTATTTTCACATTTCGTTGAGTCATGTACTCTTAGAATTTCCTCCTGGTCGTTATTTTCCAGTTTCAGGGTTTTTGACCTAGGCTTATGCCAAACTTGTTTTGGGCATATCTCTCTGTTCGGAACTCAGATTTTAATGCCGTTTCTTCCGTTGTTCATATTTTCGTATTTTGAATCTTTTTCATTCACAGAGTTTAGCCATTTGAGCGCGTCTGCTCAAATTTCACTTTTTCGGACCCGGCGGGGCCCGTTCGGGGCACTTTTTGAGATTTTCTATAAAAGGGGGATGAGATATTTTGATTTTCATCTTCCCCACTCCCTATGCACGACTTGAAGCTTCCATGGCAGCCCAAGGGAGTCTGTCATCTTCTCTCTCCTCATTTGAGCTTCATTTCTTTGTCAAAATATAGTCGTGCCTTAGTATTTGTTGTTCGTCTTGATGACGCGCATCTTTTGCCCTTATTAGAACCCGTTTTTGGCCAAATTTTGAGTTTGGTTTTGAGGTCAAGTTGTGATTTTCATGGGGCTTCTTAGGGATTCTTGTTCACGATGTTGTCCCCGACAAAACCTAGGACTATCGTCGGATTCGGAGCACTTTTCTTTTGGTGGGGATTTGAGTTTTTATCTCAAATTGAGGTAGGGGATGTCTTAGGTTTATATTAATGTTGTATTGAATGTTTTATGAGCATATACAACTTGTTAGCATGCCTTGTTCAAGTTTTAGAGATTTAATCCAATTATTTCTTTGTATAAGATTTAATTCATATGGATGTATGTTGTTTAGAATTAAATTGTGGCATACTAGTAAATTAGGCCTTGGTATGATAGTTAATATATATTAAATTTGGAGCATTTGCATAAGAATTGCAAAACTTATTTAATATTTATCTTTGGTGAAAGATTAATTCACATAGTTGTAACAAGTATGAAATCAACTTGTAATGTGATATTAAAGTAGGCCTTGATGAGTTCTTTAATATATATTAAATTGAGGACATTTGCATATGTTTGGAAATCTAGAGGAAAATTAATTAATTAGCTTAATAATTTAATTTTAAGTGTTGTAGTCACTTAAATTGATTTTGGGTATGAAATATGTAAAGACTATGTTATAAGCTTTAACATATGTTAATTTGAGCCTACTTGGAATTGAACTGAAATCTAGGGACTTTCATGTTAAGGTGATAATTTCATGAAATGTAGTTTAATTAATTACCTTGTGAGCATGCTACTAACTTGTTGTAGAATTAGTACTTGTGGTCTCTAAAGATGGTAATTTGACTTAGCATGACATGTGATATCATTGTCTTGAATAACTTATTAAATATATCTTGTGCAGGTATATAGTATGTTAGAATATTACAATTGTTTACCTTGAAAGCTTAATACTAAATTGTGACATATTTAGTACTTGTGGCTTAGGATGGTAATGTGGCTCAATTGTTGTAAAATACTCTTACTTTATGTATAAATTGCATATTGAGAACATAACTTGTCATATGCTATTTAGACTTGAATTCTAGGACATGAGTTGTGTGAATTCAATCTTACTTGTGTATGGAATGTGGTAACTTGCATTTGATTTTGTGTAGGACATGAGGACATACTTTATGTGATGGCTAGGGTTTGGCTCTAGTACGAAGACAAGAGTCTTCTAAGTCATAAGTGCGCACTAGGTAGTACCTTGTGGGTCGTAATTACCAGAAAATACTTGCTTGGTCTTGCGACCACATGTCCTAGTCTTTCCACTATTTGTTTTTGCATTTAATTTCAAGTTGTTGATCATGGATTACTTGTAGCTTGAGAATTGATGCTTGCTTTGGATATTTGAATCATGTTTAGTATACTTGAACTTGTATGCTTGCTTCATGAGTTAAACTTCATTTAGTATGTTTGTGCTATGTATACTTGTCACATGCAAAATCCTATTAATTTAGTATACTTGTGTTGTGTACTTGGTTTATGAGTTTTTCCATGTTAAATGCATACTTGTGTAGACATGCTTAAACATTGTATGATTTATCTCAATATAGTTTAGTATATTTGGAAATGTATGCTTGTATGTCGTGTAACATGTTTTGACATTGTTTGGTATACTTGGGCATGTATACTTGTATGCCGTTGTTCAATTGAATTGCATGAGTAGCTTAGGATGCTCCCTAAGTCTCATTATGACATAGATGTTAGGTGGCACGAGCCTCTTGACATGTTTCACCTTAAGGTGATATAATTGTAAAATGCTAGGTCGATACATTCTCATCTCCTACGAATAGCTTTATGTTGCTCACCCCTACGTTACTTGGGTATATTTTAGGTACAGGACTCAAGACTTGAAGATTTCATTGCCTTGGATGATTTGTAGCTTCTCATGACAAAACTTGTATTCCTTGATTCTATTTATGTAAAGTGTACATAAGTACACTCTTTTCATTGTATCCAACATGTATGACATGAGGCCAGGGGCCAAGCATGCCAATTTTTACACTTGTACTCATTTGACACCACATTTTGTTTGAAAATGTACTTTTATCAATTTTGGAGGTTTTGGCATGTCAAATTTTGTGAATGGGTTGTAATAAGGCCATGGGCCATTGTAACATGTCTAAAATGTCATATTACACTTGCGTGTATGTTCACATCATCACACAATAGCATATAATGCAATTTGATCATGCCATGGGGGATTCCAATTAGACTTTTAGCCTTGAGTGCATAACATGAAATTTTTGTACTTTCTCGAGTCATTTCAGTCGACCGAAGCTTTTTGGTTTTTGATTGAAATTCAAAACATGCAATTCCAGTTGCCATTTTCACTGTTCAGGGCCATTTCGGTCGACCGATGGCTTATTTCAGTCTACCGAAGCAACTAAGCCTTAAAAACTTGTTTTCAGCTGAGATTTAAGTCATTTTGGTCATCCAATGGGTTATTTCGGTCGACCGAAATAGCTTGATCCCAAGAGTAGCTTTAGTCTAGTTTCAGCACTGTTCTTCCGACTTTGAATGGTCATAACTCCTTCGTTTTAAATCCAAATGGTGTGATTTTTAAGCCTAAATTCATAGATTTTGAGTCAGATTTCCAATGGTACCAATCCCATTTTTAGATTACAAACATAGTGGGAGTTATTCATGTTTTAGTAAAGTAGTGTCAGTTTTCACTTCAACCCGGAATGGGCATTTTGTGGGATTCTTGTCCAATGTTCTTAGACCCTCTTGGAATCTTTCAAAATGATTAGATTAGGTTGTATTCACCTTGTTTGACTTGTTTAGAGTCAAGTCTCTCCTTTTAATGGTGAGTTGACCATTTCGCCCCTTGGTTCACGATTTTTGGCCGTTTTAACCTTTGTTCCCGCTTTCGTCCTCTTTGAGCTTCGTGGCTTCATGGAAGGTCACATTAGTGTCTTAGAGGTGGTTTATATCTCTAAATACTTCAATTTCATCTTTTGCTTCCACATTTCGGATCCGTTACCGGGTCAAGTTTCGATTCATCACTGACGCATCGGGTTAAAAAACCTTGGGCCGTCACAAATGGTATCAGAGCTCTTAGGTTCGAAAACCTTAGGACGACGGGTTTTGGGTGCATATCATGCTTGTGTTGCCATGCTCTAGGTGTTTAGTTGCTTCTTGATAACATGTTTACGTGCTTATGTGGACGTATGTTTAGAAGTTTACTTTAACAGTTTCAGCATGATACATGTGCTTGTTTACTTTAGTACATTATATATACTTGTAAGTTTTAGATTATTGTATGTACTTGTCTGCCTTAGCATATTGTATATGTTTTTCGGCCTCAGTGCATTGTATATGCTTGTCTGTTTTAGCATATTGACTGACACTTGTTTGCCTATCATGTTGGTTATACTTGTCTACTTTAGCGTATTGCATGTACTTGTTATTCTTAGCATGATTGTACAATGCATACATTGATATGCTTTATATGATTTTTTACTACTTGTGTGGGTATGTAGTCCATTGCTGTATTACGTGTTAACTGCTTACTTTTATGTCTTGTTTAGGCATTGTAGGTTGTTCCAACTTGGTTGGTTGAGATTGATGTTAGGGCATCATCTCTTGGGGTTTCACAGTGACCTTGATGTGATGATGTAATTGGGGTCTTGTTTTTAACATCATGGGATGACGAGTCGGGTTGACTCGAGTCCTTCCTTGGGGATTGGGAGTTTTGTCTTCGTGAGCCTTAATGGCAAAGTCCTTGCGTTTCTTCTTCTTAGAGTGATGGTTGGAGATTTGATAGGTATGTTGACCTAGGATTCTTCTTGTCTTGCCTTGCCAGCGTGTCCTGTGATGAACCGAAGATTGACCCGATAACAGATCCGATATGAGGAAGCGAAAACAGAAAACAAGACTCTAATAAGTCAAAGTGACCTTCCATGAGGTTGTGGAACTCAATGAGAACTGATGCGGGAGCAAAAGATCAAAAATATGACAAATAAGCCCCTAGGGGTAAAATAGTCATTTCTAAAAAATGTGGATTCGGGTGCCACCGAGCGCACCACTGGAATGACAACAAAAAAAATAGTCAGGATGGACTCAAAAATCGCATGATTGGGAGTCCGGACGAAGGAGAAACGGCCTGACGAAGAAAAATGAGCACTTAAGGGTAAAAGGGTAAACTGGTAATTATCCAGGAAGATCCGGGTGCAACCGAGCACACTCTTGGAAAGACAGCGAAAAATTAGTCAAGTTCAAAAAAAAGTTCATTTGATTTGGAGTCCGAACGAGGGAGAAACGAGGGTTTGAAGTTGAGACATCGCGGCGGCCCGACGATGGCCATGGCACACACGGCGCCCATGCACGAGCCCACCGGCGCCCATGCTGGCGCCCAATGGCATGCGCCAGCTAACAGCAAGAAAAAAAAAGTGAGGTTCTAGAACTGAGGCTTGAAACGGAGGCCGAAATGAATTTTTCTGAAAAACCACGAAGAAGAAACCCCCCCTAAAATCGAGTTTTCTACCCGACTTCGCGATGGAATTTTAAAAAACTTATTGTGAAATCCCAAAATGCCCCTAGATCAGAACTGAACAAGAGGGTTAAAAGTTGCTACAGTGACTGTCTGCAACTGAGAGCAAAAACGGGTTAGAAGATGAATTTTTCTGGAAAAACACAAAGAAGAAACCCCCCTCAAAATTGAATTTTCTACTTGAATCATAAGAGAATTCAAAAAAAAAATGTAATATAGAATGCCCGAAATGCCCCTACATGAAATCTGGTCATGGAGATCCAAAAAGCTGCTAAAAAAAAACAAAAAATTGAACTTTGCGATCGGTTTCCGACACCAAGACGACATTTTCTGGAAAAATATGAAAAATAAACCCCCCCTAAAATCACGTTTTCTAAGTGATCATAAGGAGACCGAAATTTATTTTCTGAAGGAAAACCCCAAAGTGCCCCTAAACCGGATTATGCAAAAAAAATGCAAAATGAATCCCTAGGAGGCTCAAATTGCCAAGGAAGAGGTTTTTCCTGGAAACGATCATGCACACAGACGTAAATAGTGATTTTGAGTGTGTAGGAATGGTCCGCGACTCCCGAAAATGGCCGAGTCAAAATCCGACCCCCCAACGGCCAAAAAGGCGAAAATAAACTTGAAATGAAAAATATGGAAACCAAAATTAGGAAATGGTTTCAAATAACCATTTGGCCCTTGGCCACACTTCATACAAGATGAACGAGACCTAGTGGAGGTGCCAGAACACACTTTGCACCACCCGATTTGAAAATGAACCCTTAAAGGCTCAGATTCTACTATTTTAGCCTAAAATGTAATATGTGAACTAAAATGCAAAAATGAACACTAAATGGTGTTTGGCCCTTGGCCACACCTTATACATGATTATAGAATCCCTATGAAAAAGAAAGAGTGGAATTCCCATGCCCAATGCAAAAGTTATGAAGAAAAGACTTGTGAATTTTCAATGTTTTCATAATAACTTTGAAAGTAAAGTGCATAGAATACATAATACATGTTATTGGCCTCCGGCCTCATCTTATACATGTGGAATGCAATGAAAAGAGTGTACTTATGCACACTTTACATACATAGAATCAAAGAATACAAGTTTTGTCATGAGAAGCTACAAATCATCCAAGGCAATGAAACCTTCAAGTCTTGAGTCCTGTACCTGAAATATGCCCCAGTAACGTAGGGGTGAGCAACATAAAGCTACTCGTAGGAGATGAGCATGCATCGACCTAGCATTTTATAATTTTATCACCTTAAGGTGAAACATGTCAGAGGGGCTCATGCCACCTAACGTCTATGTCACAATGAGACTCAGGGAGCATCTTAAGCTACCTTAGAGTAATAGTCAACAAGAATCATGATACTTAAACACGTATGAAACGAATCAAGATTTGGATAATTCAAAGAACATAACAAGAAGGATGCTTGAATACAAGTTAACAAGAATTACATTATCAATGCAATTAGGCAAAGTTTGGAATACTCCATACAACATGACAAGGAGTTACTAGAATACAAGTTCATATTGTCAAAGCACTTTACATAATTGGAACATACTATTTAACACGATAAGAAGTTTATTCGGATATAAGTTAGCAAGAATTACATTATAAATGCAATTGGCATGATTGGAGCATCCCACATACACGAAAAGTTTAAATCTTCAAGAAATAACAACTTGAAATTTAAAGAGTGAAATCAAACAATGTGGAAACTTGGATATCGCCCGGATTAAAACCGTACTCTTGGGATCACTTTAGGGTTACTAACCCAAGGGTACCTTCCCCTATTCTTGGGATCATTTTAGGGATTATCAACCCAAGGGTACCTTCCCCTATTCTTGATTGATATCCCAAGTTCCAAAATCAACAAGTTGTGCAAGTCAAGATTGTATCAAATACAATAAATACATTAACCACGTTTCATGCACAACCAAGATTTTGGAATAAGCAAGTCATGCCCCTAGTTCATCAACTATCATGGCATGTGAGATGACAAGAAATCATAGTATGCAACTATATAGACAACATCTAAGATATATAGCACATGGAGTTCATTGAAGTAAATATACCACAAGTATAAGATACATAATTCAATTACTTTCTAAGCAACATATGAGTAATTAAATCATTCCAAGACAAGTGTGCAAGTTCATTAAGTATATTAATGAAACCAAGATACAAGGGGTCATGATTAAACCGATGGAAGCATAAAAAGAAAAATTTATTCAATCTAAGGGATTAAATTATCATGATTACAAGGCAAGTCCAAATGTTCTATGAACAAGGTGCGTCAAGGATCATATCAAGGTTAAGTTCAATGTCAAGTTACAAGTCCATTTCATGCAAGACATAACCATGTGAATTAAGTTCCATACAAAGGAAGTAAATGAATATAAGTTTCAAACTTATCCGATTATTCTCAATTTAATACACGTGAAGGAACATGTCACGGAAATCATGTATGCAAGGTTGGAAACCTAATTAAGTGCATAGAACCATTGAATGGATTTTAATTATTTCATTTAATTAAAATCTCTGGATTTTGAAACTCGTCCAAATGATCTCAAATTAATATATGTTATTAAACATGTCAAGACTTGATTTAAGAGCATGATACAAGTACATTCTATAAAAGTTACGGCCATGAGTATTAAACTTTAATACAAGAAAAATAATAAATGAAAGGCTTCAAAACTAAATCAAATATTCTAGATTTAATATATATGAAACTATATTTCATGCACATCAAGAATTTTAAGTCGGAAATCCAACGGGATGAATAGTACACTTGGAGTAAACTAATTAATCTAATTAATTACATATTACTAGATTTCAAAACTTCTCCGATTACTCTCAAATTAATCTATGTTGAAGAACATGCTAAGGCCTAATATAATATGCTATCACATGTTGATTTAAAGCTAGATAAGGCCACATGATTTAATATTTTATTGAAGATAAATATTAAATAAAATCTTCATTTCTTGTCCAAATAATCTAGATTTAATATATGTCAAAGGGGTAATATTCTATCATGCCACATGATTAAACAAAGCTATAGACAACTGGGAAAATTAAATCCTTCACAAGAAAATTAAATAAAATCTCTAGATTTCATATTTAAGCATGTAAACAAGTTGTATAAGCATCAATAGCATGTTATATAACAATAACTAAACCTATAACACCCCCTACCTCAATTTGAGATGAAAACCTCAAAGGCCCACCGAAAAAAAAGTGTCCCGAATCCGCCGAAACCGAAGGGTTTTGTCGGGGACAACACGATCTACATGAATCCGAAGGAAGCCCCATGAAAATCACAACTTGACCTCAAACCCAAACTCAATAAATGGTCAAAAATGAATTCTAATAAGGGAGAATGGTAGAACACGTCGAGGGGAACAAAAACCATGAAGGCCGAAGACTTTTCACTTAGGAAAAGTAGATCAAAGGAGGAGAGAGAAGGTGGAAGCTCCATGGGCATCCATGGCTACTTCAGGTCGTGGAAGGAGAGTGGGGAAGATGAAAAATAAAATATTTCACCCCCCTTTTATAGAAATCTCAAAAAGTGTCCCGAACGAGCCCCGCCGGGTTCGGAAAAGTGGAATTTGAGCAAACGCGCTCAAATGGAAAAACTCCATGAATGAAAAAGATTCAAAATGAGAAAATATGAACAACAGAAGAAATGGCGTTAAAAATTGAGTCCCGAGCAGAAAGTTATGCCACAAACAAGTTCCGCAGCAACCGGGTCCAGAAACTCTGAAACTGGAGAAAAACAACTAGAAGGAAATTCTATGAATTTACGACTCAACGAAAAGTGAAAATGAATCCCGTACGAGGATCCAAGCTCCAGATGAGATATTTTGCAATAACTTTCGTTAATTGCATAATGGCCCCTACAAAAAGGGTTAACTACGAAACTGCCCCAGAATGAAAATATCTTCCAAAAGATATTTTCTTAGATACACCTGAAATAAAATATCTTCAAAAGATATTTACAAAAAACACCCCAATAAAAGAAAAAGATTCTGAAGAATTGTGCATCCACGCCCTATGGACACCGGGAGCAACTAGAGTACTTTCTTGCAAAAATAAAGATACATATTTCGAGAAAACCACTCAAGATGAAGGCACGTGAAGTCAAAAATCAACTCCAAGCATGAGAAGTGAGGTTGTGCCAACAATGTGACAAATGGGGAAAAGACATAGTAGGGAAAAAGACGAAACAAGGAAAAGGACGAAAGGCGCATAGTGTCCAAAAATGAAAATGCAGAAATGACTCGGTCCTCAAAGGAAGTTGCCAATCCACGAAAAAGATTCTCGGAAACCATTTCCGAGCATTCGAGACGACACTAAGCGACAAGAAACAGAGCTCAGAAAAGAAAATTAAACGGAAAAAATTTATCCGTAAAATTTCAAGAAAAAGGAAAGGAAGGCAAATAACCAGGTCGTTACAATAGTTGGAATTTAAATTGGTTTCAATGTGCATTTTATTTGACTGTTTATTTCATGTGCATGTTAATTGTTTATTTATTTGATGTGCGTTTTAGGTTTTGTTTATCTGCCTATTTGATTAATTGGTTGATTTTTTTATTTAACTTATTTGGTTTAATTTTAGGTTTGTGTGTAATTATTTAATTATTGTATTTTGATTTAAATTTTATTTAAGGATGGACATGAACAGTAGTAATGGACCAACCGTTTGGGGTCACATGGATTACTTGGATTTGTGGAGATGAGTACAATTAATACCCATGGATAGTTATACATATATATATGTGTATATATGTATATCAGGCTTATTTAATAATTAATTATTATTAATGATTAAATTAGGTCACTGTTCATTATATAAATATAATGTAGTTTTAGGGTTTTATATAGATATAATTATGAATTCACGTTGTAGCCGACTTAGATATATTTTATTTTATTTTTATTTCTCGTTAGGTAATTAAAATTAGGTTTTAGTTAAAGCCTATATAAATATAACACTAGACGTCGGCTTAAGGTTTTGGGAAAAATCAACAGAACCTTATTCTGAAACAGAGAGCAACTTGAGAGAAAAACTAAGAGAACCAGTTAGGAAGTCGGCCGTGGACTGAAGGTTGTACCAAGGAGGAAGGAAAGGATGGCTCGTGGGATTGAACCTGAGCAGTAGGAGGTTTATCGGTAGTTGGCAGTCGTCAGAGAATTTAGAGGTGACGTTGAAAGGTTTCAAACTGAAACCTAAAGGCAAGTTTCATTCTATCTCCTTCCTGTAAACTTGTATTCTGTGCATGCCTAGGTAGACTCCAGGGGTTTAATTAATGCTAAAACAAATCTTTTATGCATGTGTAAACTATATTTAATCTTGTTGAATTAATTTGGTTTGCAAATTCTTAAAGTTCTGTTAATTGGTTCCTACTGTCTTTGCGTTTAAGCTTGGTTTAATTGATATCGTTGATGCATGTCGATGCCTTATAAATGTTCTAGGACATTGATTAAATACTGGAACAAGTATTAAAAGAATTACAGAGGCCCTGGGAATCGCCAGAGGTGAGGAAGACGAAGCAGAACCGAGAAACGGCTTCAGGGAGTGAGAGAGCAGGCTCCCAAAAGGAGGGAGCCAGCTCCCTTATTGATGGAGCCGGCTCCAAGGGGTGTGGACCCTGCTCCCAACTTCTTAGAGTAGGCTTCCATGTTAATGGAGCAGGATCTCAATGTAATGACCTGGTCTTTTTCCTCCTTTTCTTTTTTCGGTGATTTTTTTTTCGTCTTTTTCTTATTTTGTCTTTTCCTTATTTCGTCTTTTTCCCATTTATCAATTTTTCCTTGCATAACCTCACTTCTTGTGCTCGGGTTTGATTCCGATTTTGCATGCATCCATGATATTTGATTTCCATGATGGTTGTATTTTTACTTTTGTAGAAAAGCATGTTAATTGCTTACTTTTTCATAAAGGGCATGGGTGCATACTTTATTGTAATTATTCATTATTTTGGGGTTTTTGTGTAATTACCTAAAGTAATTATTTTTCATCTTAGGGACCATTTTGTAATTTATTTTGGAAGATATTTTTAAAAAGGACCTTTTTGCAATTTTTTGGAAAATGTGACAAGTGTCACATTCTCATAGTACCACTTGTTGGCAATGGGGTGGAGTAATTTGGATGTGTAATCTTTTGACATTTGGAGGGTGAAGATTCACCCACATGTTAGCTTTAGGATTGGTGCAGTTGTTGGCTTAGATGGTTGACAAGTGTAGGCTTAAGATTGAGCCTAGGAAGGAGCATTGGATTTGTGACAAGTGTAGGATCATGATTTAGTCTTGCATTGTATGTGTGTGAGAGGTAATGTAAGAACACATAGTGAGTGGAGGATTTCTAGCACTTCCACTCACCATTTCACACTTTATCTTTTTCATTTCACATGTTCTTCAAGAACCCTAGCCTAGCCACCATTGGAGAAAAGCTTGGTTAATAGCTTTGACTTTATTTTTGGCCTCCTTCCATTCACCCTAGACTTAAAACTTTAGAACACAAAAGTTTCCCCTTACTCTCCTCTTCATTAACCCTAAACTTGTTTTACATTTTGAGCTTGGTTGCTTATAGAGATTCAATTCTCTATTGAGGTAGGGGTGGTAGTACATTTATATTTTAAGTGTTTTATAATCCTTTGGGTTTAATATATATTGTATACATACTTTTAATATGATAGTCTTGCATATTATAGGAAACCCTCACATCTTGACTTAAGGTTTATTGATTTAAGCATGTATGATATGTATAAACCATGTGTAGAAGGATTATATACTTTAGTAGTATGCTAAATTCTTGTATTTTCACATGTAGTGATGATATAGAACTCTTGTAGAATTATTAATGTTATATGCAATTTCCATTGACTTGAATTGCTATATTGTTGTGATAATAATTTTATGTTCTTATGGATTACTAATTGTAATTATCATAGAAGCTTATTGCTATAAATGTTGATATTTAGTGTATTAAGCTTACTGTTGAGGCATGCTTGAAATTGATAAGTTGGTGGTATTTTATTGGGCATAATATCATGATGATGACTTGTCATTTAGCATGCCATTCTAGACTTGGAACCCTAAGACATGGTTTGTGTGGTTTCAAAGTACTTGTGCTTGTAAGGTGGTTGATATGCCTTATTATCTATGTATAAGTTTTGAACTTGATATATTTTGGATTCTCTTAGGACATTGTTACAATGACATGGCTAAAGTTTGGCTTTAGTGTGGGAGGTATGAGTTCTCCCCAATTGAGATAGTGCGCACTAGGGTGGTCTTCCCAGTGGGTTAATGCCCGGAATAACCATTTTGATCTTGGTTTAGTCCGAGACGTGATGTCCAAGTATTCCACTAGTTGATTTCGCATTAAATTCTAAGTTGACAACCAATGCTTAATTGTAACTTGTGATTTTTGTTATTGGCGAATTGATGTTGTTAAGTACATTGATATTGATATGTATTGCTAAGGAATATTTAAGTTAGCTTAAGATGATCCCTTCGAACACCTTGAATATAGACATTAAGTGGAATGCTCCCTTGTATTCGTTTATATTGATCTTGTAATGATATTGAAACTTTAGGGTATACGCATATGCTTCTTCCTACGAGTAACTTGATTACTCACCCTAGTGGTTTGGGTTATTTTTTAGGTAAAGAGACTATTTTCTTAGATGTTCATCATCCTTAGAGGCTTATGAGCAATTTGGAACACTTTTGTATATTGATATGCAAATGTTTAGCATGCTTAACTTTGATGTCATATTTTTGCATACCATGGATGCATGGTATTTTAGAAGTTAATGTAGTTACTTTGATATGTAATGATACCTAAGTACTTATTTTTTATATTAAAAGCATGTATGTATGGATGCCAAGGGCCAAGCATGTTTAAATTAGTACTTGTATCCATTTGGTGCCAACTTTTGTTTTAAAAATGTATTTTAACCATCTTGGAGGTTTGCCACATGAAATTCTTGTAAATGACATGTTCATATGTTCAATATCCCTTAAAATGAATCGATTTTTGATCTATGCATGTGGGTAGAATGAATCCCATAGGTTCCATTGCAATTCCATATGTTTGGAGGAGCTTTCAACAGCATTTCGAGGAGTTTCGATCGACCGAAACTCCATCTCGGTCGACTGATCCCTTTTTGAGACCAAATGAACAGTAAAAATCAACCTTCAAAAAGCATTCTATGAGTTTTGGTCAACCGAAACTGTAAGTCGATCGACCGAAATAGCCCCTGTGCACCAACACTTCCAGATTTCAATTCAGCACTGATGGTCCAACTTCGAAAGGCCATAACTTCTTCGTTCCTTATCCAAATGGGGTGATTCTTAAGTCTAAACTCAAGGATTTTGAGTAATATTTCCAACGGTACCTATGCCATTCTCAGATTCCAAACACAGTAGAAGTTATTCATATTTTAGTGAAGTAGTGTTAGTTTTCACTTTAACCAGGAAAGGGCAATTTGTGGGATTCTTAGCCAATGTTCTTAAAACCTCTTGGAATGTCTTGAAATAATTAGATTAGGTTTTTTTCACCTTTTTTGACTTATTTAGAGTCAAGTTTCTCGCTTTAATTGTGAATTGACCATTTTACCCCTTTGATAATGAATTTTGTCCTTTTTGACCTTTTTTCTGCTTTTACTCTCTTTAAGTCCTGTGATCTCATGAAAGGTTACATTAGTGCCTTAGGAGTGATTCCTATCTCTTAAGACCTTGGTTTATCATTTACTTCCTCATTTCGGATCAGTTATCGGATTAACTTTCGGTTCATTATTGACGCACCGGGTTGAAAAACTTTGGATGTCACACTCAATTTGTGAAAGCCTGCTCTGGCCCAGAATTGCGTATTAAACTATTTTAGGCCGTGTTTGGACTGTACAGGGTATTTCTACTTCATTTAAATTGCTTTAAATGATGTATATGATTGTCATAGACCTGTAAAAATATAGGGAAACAATAATTCATAAAATGATTAAGAAAGGGACAGTGTGAACTTAGGGGAAAAATCATACACGTTGCACTTTGGTTGTTAATCAATTTACATACTGGAACTTGGAGATTCTTATATATATAATTTTAGACTGTTTAATCATATTTAAACAGAGTTATAAGTATAGTGAATTACTTAAAATTAAATATGCTTGGTTTGGATTAAATTAGTATTTAATTTGCTGTTAACTGTATCAATTTATGGACGGTTTGGAGGATTTAAATGCTTAAATTTATTTTAGCAATTTAAATAGTTGGAACAGGATTTTTAGGTTCTATAATGAATGCCTAATATCGTTATGTATGTATTAATCTATATTGATGAATAAATAGAGAATGAAATGATTTTTGGGATTTTGGTATAATGTGCCAGTTAATACTTCTAATTATCATTATAACATGCTATGGATTTTAAATTGATAAACGATTATAGTTTCTTTTTTGCCAATTGGAAGGATTTGGATAGTTTAAATTGTGTATCTTTACTCGAGCAATTTAAACGGAGGTTCTATAATTATAATCATATACTGAATGCATGATAGGATCTTGTCTATATCTGATTTCTATTATGTTTGTTTCTGGATATACTTGATGTTCAAATGAGTGTGCATCATTTATGTATCATATGCATTATATGCACCGGTATGGGACGGTGGCATATTGGGGATGGATTAGATCAAAACGTTAAGTCCTACCTATTCATACAAACGGAATGAATTAACTAAAACAGTTAAATCCTACATGGATGTATGTCCTGTCAACTAAAACAGTTGAACGACATATCGGATGTTTGTTTTTTTTTTCTGTATTAGGAAGAATTTATATATATATTTATGGTACCGTTATATGAGCTTGAGTCTCAGGATCATGGTTAGGGTGCGTCTATCATAAGGGATGAGTCACTAGATATTGCTGATGTTCCCTGATAGGTCTAGGGCACATGCACACCGTAATGTGTGAGTTACATGTTACCTTCTATTCAGGTTAAACTACACTATAGGCTAGTAAGCGTCCTATAGTGTGTATCTATATCTATATGGACTATTTTAGTTATTACCGAGCTATCTAGGATGTATCTGCATTCGGGTTTATGTATGGATTGTAGTAGGATGGAACTTACATATGGGCCCGACCCACTCTTATTTTTCAGGTGTTCGTCAGTTCCAAGCTTAGAGCTTGATCGTAATGAAGCAGATACAGTCATTCACTCTTTCGACTATATAGGATTTCCTTTCTTATTTTAGTTTTGGATTTTGGTTCTATAATTTATGGTTCATTTGGGATTATTAGGGGTCCACTGGATAGATTCGCGAGTTATACGGATTGGAAGATTAAATTATATAATTCTATAATGTTTTGGAGGATTTTCGTATTTAGAATTCTTTTCAGCTTATTATTTTATTTTTAATTCTTTTGTATTCTTACTTGTTTACATATTGATTGTCTGATATCCCTCGGATCTGTGCTCGGACTTGATCATCCGTGGCTCTAGAATCGAGGGGTATCACAAGGACTACTTACCTTTGGTTAAGTTTACCTACAACAACAGTTACCAGCCCATTATTGGCATGGCACCTTTTGAGGCGTTGTATGGTAAACCTTGCAAATCTCCAGTTTGTTGGATCAAGGTCTGTGATACCGTTGCCTTGGGTCCCGACATTGTCATTGAGACTACAGAAAAGATTAAGTTGATTCGGTAGTGGTTGGCTACCGCACAGAGCAGACAGAAGAGTTACGCTGATCGAAGGAGACGATCTTTGTCTTTCGAGGTAGGAGACCATGTTTTTCTCAAGATTTCTCCGCGCAAGGGACTTCTAAGATTTCGCCAGATTGGCAAGTTGTCTCCTAGATTCATTAGACCATTTGAGATATTGGAGCGCATCGGTGAAGTTGCTTATCGTTTGGTTTTACCGCCAGACCTGGATAGGGTTCACGACGTCTTTCATGTTTCTATGCTGAGGAAGTACGAGCCGGATCCATCACATATTTTACGATGGACAGATGTCGTTGTTGATGAGGACGTGACCTACGAGGAAGGTCTAGTCCAGATTCTTGATTCACGGGAACAGGTCTTATCGACCAAGACCATTCCATTAGTGAAGATCTTATGGAGACACCACGGCATCGAGGAAGCTACCTGGGAGCTTAAGCGGGAGGTTTGCTTCCGGTACCCCCATTTGTTCTCTTTTTCAGGTACGATTTGATTTCGGGGATGAAATCCCTTTTAAGGAGGGTAGGTTGCAATGACCCAGTCATTTTCCTTCTTTTCATTTTTTAGAAATTTCTTTTTTCGTCTTTTTCCCTATTTCGTCCTTTAGTCAATTTTCATTTTTCCTTGTATAACCTCACTTTTTGTACTCGGATTTGATTCCGGCTTTTTATACATCCATGATATTTAATTTCCATGATATCCACATCTTCACTTTTGTAGAAGAGCATGTTAAATGTTTACTTTTCTTGTAAAGGGCATGAATGCATAACTTTTGGTTATTACTTTAAACTTGAGGGGTTTTTGTGTAATTAAACAAAGTAATTATTTTTCGTCTTAGGGACCATTTTATAATTTAATTTATAAGATATTTTCAAAAAGGACCTTTTTGTAATTTCTGAAAAATGTGACAAGTGTAACATTCTCATGGTGCCACTTGCTGGCATTAGGGTGGAGTAACTTGTAGGCTTAATCTCTTGACACATGATGGGTGGAGATTCACCCATTTGTTGGCCTATGATAGGAGCACTTGTTGGCATGGATGGTTGACAAGTGTAGGTTTGATATTTAATCTTGGAAGCTTACTTAGATTCATGACAAGTGTAGGCTTCACAATTGGTCTTGCATTAGTGTGTGTGTGTGAGGTAGTGCAAGAGTACCTAGTGAGTGGAGAATCCCACCATTTTAACTTAGGGTTTTCACTTTTAATTCATTTATCTCTTTCCTCTCAAGAACCCTAACTTAGCCACCATTGGAGCAAAGCTTGACTTAGAGCTTTGACTTCATTTTTGATACCCCTGCCCTCACCGTAGACCATTAAGCTTGGAATACAAAAGCCTTGTCTCACTTTCCTCTTCATAACCCTATAAGAAAAACTTGAAATTCCTTTGCTTCCCTTGGATTCAAGAGGGACAATCCTTTTGTGAGGTAGGGGGTGTTATAATTTATTTTTCCAAGTAATTTAATTGATCTTGTAATGATATATAAGTTGTATGCATGTCCTATGTTAATTTAAGAAATAAATGACTAATGGTAGCTTGTATATAATTCACTTTAGACTTGATATATGGTATGGCCCTAACTTGATCTTTTTGTATATTAAATTGGCATGATTTAAATGAGCTTTTAAATCTAGAGAATTAAGTTAATTTAAATTGATTTAAATTCTACTTAATTGTACCATGCTTAAATTTCATTTTTGACTTGATATATGGCATGTCTATGAGTTACTCTTTGTCATATATTTAATTGGAATCATTTGGACAACTCTTGAAATCTAGATAAATTACTTAATTAGTTTAATTAATTTCTATCTCATTGTTCTACTTAATTGTACCATGCTTAAATTCATGGAACCTATTGTGTTTTATCACATGTCATGACTTATTGCTCAATGTGTTGATTTTAGAAACTTGGGATATTATCAAGAACATGACTTGGCTAGGACTTGGTTCTAGTACGGGAGATAGAGAGCTTCCTACACTATAGTGCGCACTAAGGGAAGGTACCCATGGGTTAATAGCCCTAAAGTGATCCCAAGAGTACCGTTTTAATCCGGGCAATATCCAAGTATCTACGTTGGTTTGATTTCGCATTTAAATTCCAAGTTTTTAACTTTGTGAATTTGTATCACATTGTGCTATGTTGAAAGTTTCAATGTCACTTTAATAGCATGGATTGAATTATACATATAATTGAAAACCTTGTAATAAGTTAAGCCTATGCATGCTCATTCCCTACGAGTAAACTTGTTTACTCACCCTGAAGTTACCGGGTGTTTTTCAGGTAAAGAAACAATATTGTGGGATGTTCAACAATCTTAGACTTGCTAGACTACTTGGAGTATTTTTACTATGTTAGAATATGCACTTGTTAGCATATCACACTTCATTTTGCTTATTATGACAAAATATGTATTCGTTGTTTAAACCATATAATGTGCACTTAAGTGCACCTTTTGATACTTTACAGATATGTTTGTAATGAGGCCAAGGGCCAAACATGTTTACTTTAGCACTTGTATTCATTTAGTGTAATAGTTTGCCTTAAAAGCATATTTTAACCAACCTTGGAGGTTTAGCATATGAGATTCTTGTAATTGACATGTATGAGGCCATGAGCCAATGTTCTGCATTCAATTATTCATGTTAAGGTTGTTGGCATGTTCACATACTTAAATCTCCTTGAAAATCAGTTTTAAACTCTCATTTTTGAACCAAATCATCATAGGATTCAAAGCATGGGTTGAACCTTAACACATTTGGCATATAGTAGGTCCTTTAGCAGCTTTTCGAGGTGTTTTGGTTGACCGAAACACCAAATCATCCATTCCAGTATCCTTTTTCACTGTTCAGGGTTATTTCGGTCGACCGAAACTCAATTTCGGTCTACCAAAACTCCCTCCTCTCAACAACACATGTTTTCGGCAAATTTATGTCCAGTTCGGTCGACCAAAACTCCCCTCATACTCTTGCCCTCCAAATTAGGTTTCAGCATTGAAGTTCCAATTTCAAAGGGTCATATCTCCTTCATTTCTAACCCAAATGTGGTGATTCTTGAGCCTAAACTCAAATATTTTGAGTTAGCTTTCCAATGGTACCAATTCCATTCTCAGATTCCAATCAAAATGGGAGATTTTTCTATTTTAGTAAGGTAGGGTCAGTTTTTACTTAAACCGGGAAAGGGCTTTTTTGGGGAATTCTTGTCCAAAGTTCTTAGAACCTCTTGGAATATTGTGAAATGATTAGATTAGGTTGTATTCACCTTTTTTGACTTGTTTAGAGTCAATTTTCTCCATTTATTTGTGAATTGACCATTTTACCCTTAATTGACGGATTTAGCTCATTTTGACTCTCGTTTGTTCATTCGCCTTTCTTTGAGTTTCGTGACTTCATGGAAGGTCACATTAGTGCCTTAGGGATGACTTCTATCTCTAGAGACTTTAGTTTATCATTTGTTTCCGCATTTAGGATCTGTTTCTGGGTCGACTTTTGGGTCATCACTAACGTACTGGGTTGACTAAAACTTGGGTCACGACAAAATCTTTGATGTTTGGGTAATTGATTTCATGGGTCCTTTTCCTATGTCCTATGGTTTTCAATACATTTTATTTGCCATTGATTATGTTTCCAAGTGGGTGGAGGCTTATGCTACCAAAACAAATGACCACTCTGTAGTTGTTCAATTCATTAAGTCGAACATTTTTACTCGTTTTGGTATGCCAAGAGCAATGATTAGTGATGGAGGAAAGCATTTTTGCAATCAATTCTTGAAATAATTATTTCTCAAGTACTCTATTACTCATAAAGTCACCATCCCTTACCATCCTCAAACGAGCGGGCAAGTAGAAGTTTCAAACCGAAAAATTAAACAAATTCTTTAAAAAACAGTAAACACAACCCAGAAAGATTGGTCACGCAAATTGAATGATACTTTGTGAGCTTACCGGATGGCATATAAGACTCCCATTAGCATGTCTCCTTATAGACTTGTATATGAAAAGCCTTACCATCTTCCGGTTGAGCTAGAACATAAAGCTATGTGGGCAGTTAAAAAGCTCAATCTTGACCTTGACAAAGCCGGAGAGAATCGTTTACTTCAATCGAATGAGTTGGAAGAGTTGAGACACAATGCTTATGATAATGCCAAACTTCACAAAGAAAGAATCAAAGCTTTTCATGATAAACACATTGTGAATAAATCTTTTAAACCTAAACAAAAAGCATGGCTCTTCAACTCCAAGCTTAAACTCTTTCTCGGAAAGTTGCGTACCAAATGGGAAGGCCCATATGAAATCATTTCTGTTACGCCTCATAAGGCAGTTTGTGACGGCCCAAGTTTTGTAAACCCGGTGCGTCAGTGATGGCCAAAAGATGACTCGATAACGGATCCGAAATGCGGAAGCGAAAGGTGAAACAACGGTCTCTAGAGATACAATGCATCTCTAAGACACCAATGTGACCTTCAATGAGGTCATGGAACCCAAAGGAAAACAAATGCGGAAGTGTTGTTTCAAAAACAGACAAAAAGGAACCTAGGGGCAAAATGGTTATTTTGTAAAAAAGTGGATTCAAGTGCTATTGAGCACACCACTGGGAAGACAATGAAAAACTAATCATGATGGACTCAAGAATTTCATTATTCGGAGTCCGGACGAAGGAGAAAGGTCAAAAACAAAAATGATGTCGTGGCAGCCCGACAAGGACAGCCCACTATTGCTGCAACTGAGAGTAAAAACGGGCATCTAAACGGACTTTTCTGGAAAAACTCAAAGAAGAAACCCCCCTTAAAATCAAGTTTCCTACCCCTTTCATAGACAGAAACAAAAAAAAAAAAAAAAAAATGTATTGTAAAATGCTCAGAATGCCCCCAAGAAAATCTGGTCAAGGGGGTAAAAATTTCTCCGAGCTGCTGCCCAAAGAAAGGAAATAGGGCTTCGGGAGGTTTTTAAATTGCCTAAACTAAAAATGAAATCTTAAAATACACCCACAAGAGCCCCGAAAGTTTCGGATCGGTCATGACACTTTTCAAAAAAAGTCGATGAATAGTACCAAGTACATTTGCACTAAAAATCTGCAAAACCTGGCAGCAAGGATTTTTCGGACAAATATGGATTTTTGAGGGCCAAGATGGCATTTTATGGAAAAACACAAAGAAAAAACCCCCCTCAAAATTTAGTTTTCTACGTGAGTCGCAAGGAAAAAAAAAAAAAAAAAAAATACAATGTGAAATACCCAAAATGCCCCTGGAACAGAATAGGGTAAAACTCCCTAAAAATGCTACTCAGAGTTTTTGTTTCATCAAGGATGGTGTTGTTTGCCAAAGTGAGTATGCAAGTGCATGCAATATGATAAAATAGATGTACCAACATGGCCTAAAGCCTCTTTACATTCCATTAAAAAGTTTTAGCATACAAAGCCTCCATTTCTCACAAATAAGCTACAATGGCAATACTTGAGTTTTAGAGGAAACATACTTGTAACCTTTCAAGTTAATGGCCCTTGGCCTCATGTCATACATGTAAAATGCATTAAAAGGAGTGTACTTATGTACACTTTACATACGTAGAATCAAAGAATGCAAGTCTGATACATAAAGCTACCAAACGATCCAAGGCAATGAAATCTTCAAGTCTTGAGTCCTGTACCTGAAATATGCCCCAGTATCGTAGGGGTGAGTAACATAAAGCTACTCGTAGGAGATGAGCATGCATCGACCTAGCATTTTACAATTTTATCACCTTAAGGTGAAACATATCAAAGGGGTTCATGCTACCTAACGTCTATGTCAAAATGAGACTCAGGAAGCATCCTAAGCTACCTTAAAACATTTCTAGCATAATCACATTGTTCATGCAATTCAAACAACATGGAAACATGTTATACAAAGCAACAAGATATAGATTCTCAAAGTCTTCAACTTGAAATCCAAGATACAAAAACAACAAGAGTGGGTCATGCCACCTAACGTCTATGTTCAAAGTGAATCTATAGGATCATTCCTAAACTACATTTGAACATCAAAACACAAATTATGATATCGATGCAATTTAACCAACATTGGAACTTCTAATACAACGCTTAAAGCATGATTTCTCAAAGTTAACATCTTGCAACTTAAAATGGGAAATCAAACAAAGAACAACAAGTTACGATATCATATCGTTATCAACTTGAAAAGAAATACAAAATCAAACAAAGTGGGTACTCGGACGTCACGCTGGATCAGACCGACAACATAGTTACTTTAGGGTTACTAGCCTATGGGTGACCTCCTTATGTGCGCACTAGACTATATAGAGGGACAATCCCCCGTATTAGAACCAAGTCCTAGCCATAGCCAAACAACGACATTCCCAAGTTTCCAAAATCAACAAATTGGGCAACAACGTATATATATCAACATGTATATACAAGATATCAATTATTTACAAAGCACAATCTAATTTTGGAAACATATACAATACACGCTCAAAGTCTACAACTACTATGGCATGAAAGATGTCAAATGCAACGTGCGCAATTCCTTAGACATAGCAACAATATATCCAATAAGGAAAACATATTCTCATGAATATAAAAATAACAACTATGTTATCCAATGCTCAAAAGTAATCAAGTGAACATACACCGAATTCAAATCCATGATTTAAATATAGAAACAACTTCCAAAATGCAATTAAATCCATGGATTAATAAAGTAGAATTTAATTAAACATAAATAGTTAAATTCTCTAAATTCCAAGCTAATCCCAATTAACCTCAATTTAATATATATTGAAGGACATGTCATGGTCATCACATATATAACATCAAATGACAAGTTAAGTGATTAAAACACTTAAAACAAAATTAATCAAGCTAATTAATTTATTTCCTCTAGATTTTTAAACAATTCCAAATGCCCTCAATTTAATCTATGTTAGAGAACATGCCAAGGCCTATCCAAATGTCACATTACATCATGATTTCATGCTTGTTATCACCATGTGAATTAAACTTTCACAAAAGATAAATATTAAATAATTTTTGTAATTCTTATCCAAATGCCCCAAATTTAATATATGTTAATCAACATACTAAAGCTTAATTTCCTAGCATGCCACAATTTAATTCCATGTTATACACAAAGCCATATGAATTAAATCTCAAATATAGCAATTAATTAAATTAAATTCTAAATCTTAAACAAAACATGCTCACAAATTGTATATGCTCATATAACAATCAATACAACATAAATCTAATCCTAAGACACCCCCTACCTTAATTTGAGATGAAAATCTCAAAAGCCATCAAAACAAAACGACTCCGAATCCGACAATACTTCGGGGTTTTGTCGGGGACAGCGCCGTGAACAAGAATCCCAAAGAAGCCCCATGAAAATCACTACTTGAACTCAAAACCAAACTCAAAATTTGGTCAGAAATGGGTTCTAATAAGGGTAAAAGAAGCGCGTAGTCAACACGAACACAAAACGCAAAGGCACTTCAACTTTTTAACAAAGGGAAGAGGGTTTAAATGGAAGAAGAAGGGTGGCAGCCCCTTTTGGAAGCCATGGGAGCTGCTGGTCGTGCATCAAGGAAGGAGATGGCCAAAAATGAAATATCTCACTTCCCTTTTATAGGAAAATCCAAAAAGTGCCCCGGACGGGCCCCGCCGAGTCTGGAAAAGTAAAATTTGAGCAAACGCACTCAAAAAGCAAAACTCTATGAACAAAAAAGATTCACAATAAGAAAATATGAACAACGGAAGAAACGGCATCAAAAATCGAGTCCCGAGCAGAAAGTTATGCCTCGAACAAGTTCGGCGGCAACCGGGTCCAAAAACTCTAAAACTGGAGAAAAATGACCAGAACGGAATTCTATTATTTTACGAGTCAACAAAAAGTGAAAAAGAATCCTGTACGAAGATTCAGGCTCCAGACAAGACATTTTGCAATAACTTTCGTTAATTGCACAATGGCCCCTACAAAAAGGGTTAATTGCGAAACTGCCCCAGAATGAAAATATCTTCCAAATAAATATTTTCTTAGATACCCCTGAAATAAAATATCTTCAAAAGATATTTACAAAAACACCCCAAGAAAAGAAATTAATTCGAAAGATTTATGCATCCATGCCCCTATAGGCACCGGGAGCAACTAGAGTACTTTCTTGCAAAAGTAAATATACGTATTTCGTGGAAACCACTCACAATAGGGATACGTGAAGTCAAAAACCAACTCCGAGCACAAGAAGTAAGGTTGTGCCAAAAACTGACAAACGGAGATAAGACGAAATAGGGAAAATGACAGAATAGGGAAAAAACGAAATAGCGCATAGTGTCAAAAAACAAAAAATGCGAAAATGACTCGGTCCTCAAAAGAAGTTGTCAATTCACATGAAAGAGTCTCAGAAACCAATTTTGAGCACTCGAGATGACACTAAGCGACGAAAAACCATCCACAGAA
The DNA here is from genome assembly GCF_030987335.1 of Cornus florida. NCBI lineage: Eukaryota > Viridiplantae > Streptophyta > Magnoliopsida > Cornales > Cornaceae > Cornus > Cornus florida. The sequence continues at coordinate 48,094,775 of NW_026775574.1, read as the reverse complement.
AAGAAAAGACAACGGAAAAAATTTATCCGGAAAATTTGAGGAAAAAGGGAAAAGGAAGAAAATGATCGGGTCATTACACAGTTGAAATATAAACCTTAAAAGATGGTAATACATTCAAAGTAAATGGGCAAAGGTTAAAGCCCTACATTGAAGGGCAAGTTTTTCAAAGACATGTGGAAGCCGCCCTCTTGGTGGATCCAGTCTATGCTAATGTCTGACACTGTTTAAACGTCGTCTAGAGATGTTAAACCTAGTTTCAATAGAGTTTCCAAATTCTATTTCTCTAATTCCTCTATAATCTTTCATTTTTGCAGCATCTTAATAATGACCTTTCGTTGTTTCATTGAAGTTTTCCAGCCATGTTATGAGTTTTTCAAAATCTGCATTCTTAAAAATTTCGAAGCCTGGAGTCTTCGATCAATCGAATTGGAGTCTTCGATCGATCAAACATGCGTCAGAAATGTTCGATCGATCGAATAAAGGTCTCAATCGATTGAGTTTGCGTCAGAAATTTTTGATCCATGGCCTCAGTATTTTAGTAGTTTTGATCGATCGTAGGAAGGTTCGATCGATCAAAAAAAAAAAAAAAATCTTTTGCCCTTTGTGTAGTCTTGCTAATTTCATTTTGGCCTTACACTTTCTTCTCTCTTCCATCCATGCCTTATAGCATTTACATGCTTGATTTCACCTCTCATTTATATCATTGATGCATATGCTTTGACTATTGCTAGTGTGACCATTTTCAGACAGGTTTTCAGAATCTAAGTTTGGGGGTGCGCCTTCCAAAGCTAAGCTTCTGTTACTGGGTCCTTTTGCTTCACCCATTTGGTATACTCTTTCCATTATCTGTTGCTTCTTTACACATTGAGGATAATGCACAGATTAAGTTTGGGGGTGTGTTAGCATATTTACATATCGCACTTAGTTTCTATGCATGTGGTATGATTTGAGAGTCTTGAGTCATGATTTTGATCTTTTTAGGACCATGATACTTAGAATTTAAAAATTGTTTGACTTAAGAGTCCAATACTCCTTATATGCTTTGTGAATTCCATTTAGGAGTAAATTTTTTGAAAGATTGATATCTTACTTGCATTTGTGGTCCACATCATCTTAATTTTGTGATTGCTTTGAGATTCACTCTAGGATTCTACATTAGTACAGGTGCATACTAGCATTCATTTGTGGGGTACATGCTTTATTGACTATTGATTTGGTTACATCCCAATTGAGCTAGTAGTGCATTGAAAGCGTTCATTCTTGACAAAGGTGGATAACAAACCCTTTTCACTAAGTAACCGAGATTCTGGCCTCATTAAGAATTGAATTTCTCACGCCGAAAGGTAAAGGGCCCAAACTCTGGGTTTAATTGGAAAAAAAAAAAAAAAAAAAGAGTAGTGAGGACTTCTTCCAAAAGGTGAGAAGTGGGAAATGATTAGATGGAGGTTATTTTGATTTGTAGCTTTGGTTATTTGAGCTTGTAAGTTCTTAAGGGTATTTAAACACCTAATGCCCTAAAGCTGTCCGGTTTGGGAGTCATTGACCTAATGTTAGACCTCATGGATCACTAGAAAGCTTAATAGATCAACACATTACACCATGCTTCCATCTTTGATCCTCTAGGTTAGTAAAAAAAAAATCGAGTGAAAAGAATAAGCGCACCTAGTTGAATAAAGCTTTAATAAAAGGTCCATTCTTTGTTTTGATGATCGGTACTAGATTTGTGTGCTAGGTTGAGGCCGGATGAGATCATTTCTTTGGTTGGCTTAGATAACAACATATTTGATGCTGGTTCACTTAAAAAGGATTCTAGGGTTGTTTTGATTTGCGTGATCATTGTCTTGATGTGTGGAGGACCATACTTGTTTGCTTGGTGTTGAGATTTGGAAGATTGCTTGGAAATGGTTAAAAAATTACATACTTGAGGTAGTTTTCTCTCAATGCTTGTTTTGTATATTAGTTCCTCTTTAGTGAGAAAGAGCTCAATGTTTGTGGGTATCATTTCTGGAAACCCTCACGAGACTTCACTCATCCACTAGGGGTAACCTAGGGGTTTAAAAAGCTTGTTGCACACTCTAAATGCAATCGTGCTCCCTATGAAAGTGGCATTATCATTTTATTGCTTTCTAGTTCATAATTACTTAGTTATTTATTTTTTTCTTCTCTTTGCAGTTCATTGCTAGGGACTAACAATATCTAAGCTTGGGGGTGTGATAAGTGCTCAAATGTGACGCATTTTAGCACCTAAGCTAGGATATTTTAGTCCATTTATCTATCTTACTTTCATATTTTAGTACTTATTTGTATTTTTGCCTATTTTAGGTCAATAAAGTTCGAACAGATTAAAAAGAGCCATTTAGCTCACATTTGGAGCTAAGGAGCAAAAATGGAAAGAAGTCAAGAAAAATGCACCAGAGGAACTTTGATCGATCAAAGGAAGTCCCAATCGATCGAAGTTGGCTACAATCGATGGAAATCAAGCTTAGCATTTTGGATAAGGCCAAGAAGATATTTTTGATGACACGTCAGCTTCGATTGATTGAAGTAAGTGTTTGATTGATCGAAAATACTTTGATTAATCGAACTGGCTGCTGACAGTGTGTTGTCTAATTCCCGAGCGCGCCGGACTCTACCTAATTTTTGTAGTTACGAATTTCCTCCAATCAAAGGCTGTATTTCTGACTTGGTGCCTACTCAAAGAGGCTAGTAATAGATTATTTGAACCATATTGTAAAAAGTATCATATAGTTTTTTTTTTACCAATTATAGAAATAGTTTTCTTTCTTTAGAACTAAGATTTTGGGAAGAAAACAAGGATGAAGATGATAATGCCAACCTCCAAGCTAGCCCTTGAGGGTTCCATGGCTACTACAATGAGTGGCTAAATCCTTCTCTTGGGGCTAAAAATTGCCTTAAGGCTTGCTTCCAAAACCTAGCTTTTGTATATTTTTGGCGATTTTAGTTGTAATACCCCTAATTTTAAAAGGATAGTCTCGGTATTTTCCTTTATGGTTTTCTTGCAATTTTAAATTCATTACATGTTTATTTGGCTATTTGATTAATTGGTTAATTGTTAAATTTCTTTCTTTGTGTTAATTAAATTATATGCTTGTGTAGATGTTCATTAATTGTTTAAATTATTTTATTTGTTTAACTGACATTTTTGTTTAATTGAAATTATAAGCTAGGTGACTTGAATTAAAATGTTTAAAATTAATTGTTTAAATTAAAATATTTAATTTTATTAAGGATGGGATTGGATGGTGTGGATTAAATGGGTACAGTTAATACCCATGGAAGTATATACATGTATATATGGGTATATATGTATATGTTGATTAGTTTAATTATTATTAATTATTAATAATTGAATTTTAATTTTTAGTCATTATATAATGCACTATTAGGGTTTTATGTTTTAAGGAATCCCGTGGTTGAGATAGCCGACTTATACATATATTTATTTTATATTTTATTATTTACTTTTTCTTTTTACTTTTTGTCTCCTCTGTTAACTAGAATTAGGTCTGTATAGAAGCCTATAAATATAACATTATACGTCTGCATAGGGTTACAAACAAACCCTATTCACGAACATAGAGTTTTGAGAATAAAACAGAGAGAAAGAGTTGGGGGTTTTTGCCATGAATAAGGAAGCAGGGACAGAGCTAGCTCCTAAGGGGAAAGAGTCGGCTCCTGTGTTTTTAGCCCGCGGCTCTTTGTGAGAGAGAGAGCCAGCTCTATGGAATTAGGGAGCCAGCTCTTTAGGTCATAGAGACGGCTCCCAAGGTAGGGGAGCCGGCTCCCTTGTGTGGGAGCTTGCTTTCTAACTTTGAGAGCAAGCTCTCGTGCATAGTAACTTACTAGAATATTTTTTTAAAGCACGGGTTTGGTTTTTTGGGATTTCTGGACTGTTCTGGGTTGATATTAAGGGTTCTAAATACTGTGTCATGATGTATTAAAACTCCTTATTGCATAATTCTTACCTATATGCTAATGGATTTAACAGTAGGAAGGTTTAAACAATCTTGCATGTTGTTAACGGATAAGGGATATATTTGCTTAAATTTTATTTTAGAAATTTAACAGACTATGACATGATTTTTAAATCTGTATTGGATGCATAATAAGGTCATATACTTATTAAATTTTATTATGCTTATCAGGAATTAATTGATGTTTACATATTTTAATTTGTATTATCAATTATTGGATTTTGCGGAGTATTATCAAATAAGCATGTTAATTTATATATTTCTGTCATGCTTATATTGGATCAGTTGATATTTACATTGATTCTCTGTATTATCAATTGTTGGATGTATGGATTATATGCACCGGTATGGGACGGTAGTATACTAGGGACGGATTAGTTTCAAAATACTCAATCCTACTTATTCTGGAATAAGGGAATGGATTATAAAAATAAATCCTACTTATATTTAAGTCAGATCAGCTGCATAAAGTTGAGTGACTTACTGGATTACTTGTTATTTATATTTAAATCAGATCAGCTGCATAAAGTTGAGTGACTTACTGGATTGCTTGCCACTTATATTTTATGTCAGATCAATGAATAATTGAATGAAATACTCTGGCTTTAGACGGAATTTAAATATATGATTATGGTACCATGATATGAGCTTGAGTCTCAGAGTCGATGGTTAGGGAGCATATATGCATCGGGATGTATAGTTGGCTATGATGGTTGAGGTGTACCCTGTTAGATTTAGGTACTCATGCCCACTTCGAGTGCATTTTGCATGTTGCCTCTATTCAAGTTGAGACCGCCTTGTAGTCCAGTGAGAGTCCCTTAGCGTGGATATATATATGCACAGACTATATAGTTATTGTTGAGAGATCTAGAATGTATCTGCGTATCGGGTCTCTGTTTGGATTGTAGTAGTATAGAACTTGCTCGTGGGCCTGACCCAATATCATTTTTCAGGTGTTCGTCAGTTCCAGGCGTAGAGCTTGTTCATGCTGAGCAGAGACTATCACTCACTCTTCCGACGACGTAGGATTTCTTTTCATGGTTTAGCGTTAGATTTTATTTCAGTTGTTACTTTCCAGTTTGGGATTTAATTAGGGGTCCACTGGGTGGATTCCCGAGTTGTTGAATTAAAGGAAATTTCGGATTATTGGATTTTAATCATTTAATTTTAAAGATTATATTTTAGAATTCTTTCTGTCTTAATCATTTATTTGTTAATTCATTTTGTATTCCGTGTTCATTTAAATATTAATTATTTGATATTCCCTCGGGTTTGGGCATCAATCCATGTCTCGAAGTCGAGGGGTATCACATTAGTTGTAATTAATGTTTTGACCATGAATAAATATAGATCTTGTGATTTTTGTATGATTTGTATGAATTAATGCTTTCAATTGATCATTTAATTTTATCCATATTTCTATGTATACTAGAATGAATATTCATGTGCTTTTCTTTAGATTTAATGAAATTGATGCATGTCTATGTGTGTTGATGTTGTTAATCTAGTGATGGTTAAGGCACGGGGCTTAATTGAATACTCTTGTGTTTTATTTGATGGTTCATACCTATTTCATGATGGATATATTGTGCCACATCCTTAGTTTAATTAGCTTAATTTTCATGTCACTAGTTTAGTTGTAGTGTAATTGTTTTAATTTGTTAGATAGGTGGACAATCCATTCTTGTTGTTTGATGTTCCATACTTATGAGTACAAGAAGTACATTTCTATAGATCTTTGTGTGCACTAATTATGTTTTAATTAAATGGTTAGTGGTCTCATTTGATAGGTTATGCTACTCACTTAATTGATTAGACAATCTATGCTTATTTGTCCTCCTGCTTAGTTTTCAATTGGTGACTCACACACACACATTTTACAACTTCAATTTCCCCATTAATTTACAATTACTAGTGTTTAGTGAAGTGAAGCTTAGTGGTGAACTATAAGCCCCAAGACCTTTCTCTCATATTACTTTCTCTAATTTCTAGATTGTCGTTTAATTGCATTGTTTTAATTGAACCATTAGTTTAATTAATCAAACCAAAATCTCTTTGATCATTTTACCTACTAATCTGTCATTGATTCCAAAAATACACTTCATTTCCCCTGGAACGATCTCTACTTACTCTTGCTATATTAATAGTTAGTAGTGGTAGTGGCATTCTATAAATTTAAACTTGGCCACATATCATACCACACTTTTGTGCAACTCGATCTTGAGCACACCAAAAAGTGCCCTTGAAGGTTGGTGATGAGCGCTGAAAAGTGCGCATTTAAACCCCTTAAGCTTAGGTATTCTAGAACCTTTATCTATCTTATTTTTCCGTTTTACATTGATTTCGTGTTATTTCCATTTTTAGGTACTTATCCCTAAAATAAGCTAACTCAGCCAAATAAGAGCAAAAAGGAAGCAATTTTGGGATGAGTCAAAGAAAGGAGCAAAGTAGAGCAAAAGGAAGCAAAGGGTGGAATTTCAGCAACTTCGATCGATTTCAAGAAAAGTTCGATCGGTCCAACTTTCATCGATCTCAGCACTTCAAGATGGATCTGAGCCATGTTTGTCCCTATTCAAAGATCTCAAAAGTTCGATCGATCCAACTTCCTTCTCTGATCGATCGAACATTCTTGTCCTTATCCAAATGATTGATCTTATCCAGTTGTACCACCCTACCAACCGCTTTTGTCCTTTTCCCAAAAATATCTCTCAAAATATCTTAGACTTGTTTTTATCCAAAAAGGCACTGCCATCGTGGATTAATCCATCCTAAGTTCGATAAATCTCAGCCATGTTAGATCGATCCAAGTCCAAGGTTCGATCGATCGAACTTCCTCCAGTGCGAAAAAGTTAAATTTTCAGCTCACAAAAAGTTGTCCTTTATCCAATCATTGGGGAATATTTGCTGTACGACCCAAGCTCATTTTGGGTGTCATTTGACCTACCTATATAAGGATAAGGATTACTTTTTACATGATATCATATCATACCTTGTAGATTCATCTAGAGAGGATTTTTAGAGAACTCTTAATGAGGAAGCAAAGGAGAAGAGGAGGCTAGAGACACTATTGGAGGCTCTTCATCAACCAAGGAGCAGATTTCTTCCATGGAGCTTGCCCTTGATGGTTGGAGGACATCATCCATGAGTGGCTAGACATCCTCTTGGGGCTAGAGTTAGCCCTAAGCATACTTTTTACCTCTTGATTTATGTATTTTTTTAGGGGATTTGTATTGTGATACATGTTTTGACACTTTTATATATATAGATCTTGTTCATTCAATGATTTATATGGTTTAATGCTTCTAATTGATCATTTCATTCTATCCATATGTCTATGTATACTAGAATAGATGTTCATGTGTTTATCTCTATTTCTTGTGTTGTTGATGCATGTCTATGTGTATTGATGCTATAAATCTAGAGATTATCAAGACATAGTGCTTAATGGAATGCTCTTGTGGATTATTTGATGGTTCGTACTCATTTCTTGATGGATTGTGCCTCTCCCTTAGTTTAATTAGTTTAATTTCATGTCATTAGTTTAGTTGTAGTGTAGTTGTTAAATGGGAGGACAATCCATGATTGTTGTTTGATGTTCCATGCTTTTGAATGCAAGTAGCATATGCCTCTAACCTTGTGATGTGTTTGGTTGTGAGCTTAAAGAAAGGATTAATGGCTTAATTTGAAATGTTGTGCTATCCACCATGTTGCTTAGATAATATGTGCTTAATTTGTCATCCATGCTTATTGAAATAACCTCACACACACTCTTTGTTGCAATACATGTTTTTCCCCTCATTAATCATTCATTAAGGGTGTAGAAAAAGTATGCTTAGTGGTGATCTCTAAACCCCAAGATCTCTCTCTCTTTTATTCTCCTTATTGTATTATTGTTTACTTTAGTTTAAATTGCATCTTAGTGTAATTCAATCACCAACCACTATTTTGATCACTCGACCTACTAACCCTAATCTTGATTCCTCAACCTAGTACGACCCTCAATCCCTTGGGACGATCCCTACTTGCCCTAGCTATACTTTTAGTAAAAGGTAGTAGTGGCAATTTTAAATGTAAAGCTTGGCCACATTCATCATAGGCTCCATACCATTATCTTTTGGTACACAAACTTTGGGTTTGGATTAACGACACACCAAGTTTTTGGCGCCGTTGCCGGGGACTGATTCATTGGCAACGTCGTATTTGTGGAATCAATTAGGAATTAGTACTCTTTTGGTCGTGTCTGTACTTTATTTTCATTTCAATTTTTGTTACTCATTGTGTTTGTTCTTGTTTGACAAAGTGCATTGAGCTAGAAGGTGAGCAAAGGAGTTGCCAAGCAAAGAGCTAAGCAAGCAAGGAAAAAGGCAAAAATCATTAAAAAAAAAAATATTGCTAAGCTAAAAGCTAAAAATTTGAAGTTGAAGTGCTAAAGGACCTTTGTGAACTTTTTCTTACTCAAACCCCTAGTTAAATCGTCGGCCCGTGTGGAGGCTTATATTTCAATTCTTAGATAAATCGTGAGCCCACGTGGAGGCATTTTATTGTTCTTTGCATATTGTTAAGGCATGGGAGTATGGGAACATTGTATGTGGAGGAAGTTTGTTGATTATTGATTTGTTGTGAAGGTGAAGTGTTTGTCATTATTTCTTGTTGTGTTGCATTGCGCATGCATGGTCGTAGATCATTGAGACCCACTCTTGTTCTTTTAAATTTTCATCTTGAATCCATTGTTCAAAACCCTAGGGGAAGAGGAAGTTCTAGTCAATCCATTTCATCAATGGAAGTTAACAATGAGGACCATGTGGAGGACCTTGGTTACATAGACCAACAAGGTATCCTCCACCCCAATGTGCATCATGATAACATGCAAGTTCCATTAGGCATGCCAAGGCCATTTGTTCATCCACCACAACAACAAGGCCAAGTTCCATTGGGAATGCCAAGGCCAATCTATGCTCCACCACCTCCCATCATTCAAGGCAACCAAGGTGCCCATGTTGCACCTCCAATTGCTAATCCTCCCCTTGCTTTAAGAGATCACTATGTGCCTAATGAATATAATGCACCCACATGTATTCAATTGCCACCATTTAGAGCACATCACTATGAAATCAAACCATAAACCATTCAAATGCTTCCTAATTATCATAGACTTCCAAGTGAAGAACCTTACAAGCATTTAGATGAGTTTCTTGAAGTATGTTCCACCGTAAAATACACGGACATGCCGGAAGAGGTCTTAAGGCTTAAACTATTTCCATTCACCCTTAAAGATAAGGCAAAATATTGGTTTAACAATCTTAGGCCTTTTTCAATAACTTCTTGGGCGGAAATGCAACAAGAGTTCTTGAAGAAGTACTATCCAGTTTCTAAGACCAATGCCATGAAAACCTCAATTCTAGAATTTTCACATGGGGATGGGGAAACATTTCATGAGGCATGGGAATGCTTTAATGAATTACTTAGGAAGTGTCCACATCATGACATGCCCAAATGGCAATTAGTTCAATATTTCTCTAAGAGCTTATCGGACAATTACAAAGTCACAGTTGATGCTTCCATGGGTGGCTCTTACATTGATAAGCATGAGGATAACGTGTGGCGTCTTTATAAGAGCATGAGTGAAAATTCTTTGCATCGAACTTTATCTTCCAAAAATGGTAGAAATTCTAGTGGTAGGAAGAGTGTTGGCTTACATCAAGTCGACCGCTCCAATGAAATTGCCGCCGAAATGAAATAATTATCTCAAAGGTTTGATCAATTTTTTATCAACCAAAATTTGGCGAATCAAGTATCTTCTTTCCCTAACCATTCTCATCATGCATCTAATGAGATATGTATGACTTGTTCAAGTGTTTTACATTCTACTTCCAATTGTCCCCATGGACATGTGCGAGGTGAGCATCATGAACAAGTAAATGCAACATTTGTGAATCAAGGGAACAATCCTTATGGCAATCACTACAATCCTAGTTGGAGGAATCACCCGAATTTCTCTTGGAAAAGCCAAGGGGAGGGCTCAAACCCTTCCCAAGATGGTTTTCAAGGAAAGTACATTCCACCTCCACTACAAGGCCAAGGTTCCTAAGGTTTTATATCATCATACCAATCACAAGGAAACCAATTCTCTAATTCTCATTTTCCTAATCAACCATCATATTCCTAAGGAAATGTTAGAAGTCCCACTTTTGAAGAGAAAGTTTTGACCGCTTTGGGCCCTTTAGAGGCAAACACATAATTACTTTATTCTCACTCTCAATCCATTGCAAAGCTAGAAACCCAAGTAGGGCAAATAGCTAGTACTTTGAATGCAAGAGAGAAGGGAAAAATGCCTTTGAATGCCCCACAAAAGCAACAATGTGTTGTGGAGACTCATTCCTCATCGGAAGATCACACAATAGAGTATGTCAATGTGGTGACTACCTTGAGAAGTGGAAAGGTTGTGGACAACCAAGTGGGTATGTCCAATAAAGAGAGTGAACCAGTGCAACCACAAGTTGACACCCGTCCCATTTCATATCATATTCCTCCTTCATTGCATGTGCATGACCATATAAATGAGAATGTATTGAAAAGTGATTTGAAAAGAAAGATGTGCAAAATGATTTGAAAACTTATTGTGTTGAAGAGACTTCAAAGAAAAATTCTGAAAAGGTTTTTGAGCCAAAAACTCCATTTCCGGATGCTTTAAAAGGATTTATTTCAAATGACAAGCAAAAGGCCAAAATAAAAGAAATTATGGATGTGTTTAGGCAAGTGAAAGTCAATCTTCCACTTTTGGATGTAATTAAGCAAATTCCGGCTTATGCCAAATTCTTGAAAGACTTGTGTACCCAAAAGAGGAAGAACAAAAGCCAAACACCTAGAAAAGTGGTCTTAACCGAACAAGTAAGTTCAATTTTGCAGCATAACACTCTCCCCAAGTTTAAGGACCCCGGTTCACCCACCACTTCATGCATCATTGATGATCATATCATTAATCGGACTCTTCTTGACCTAGGAGCTAGTGTTAACCTTCTTCCATATTCGGTATATGTCAAATTAGGCTTAGGAGACTTGAAACCGATGTCGGTAGTTTTGTAACTTGCCGACCAATCAATCAAAAAGCCTAGGGGTATCATTGAGGACGTATTGATTAAAATTGATAAATTCTTCTTTCCCGTTGATTTCGTTGTCATTGACACGGAACCGGTTCCAAATCCTAAGAGCCAAATTCTCGTTATCCTTGGTCATCTTTTCTTGGCAACCACGAATGCCAACATTAATTGTAGGATGGGGATAATGAAAATCTCATTTGGCCACATGAAGGTAAAGTTGAATATTTTTAATCCAACCCCCAAATCATTTGACAAGCATGAAGAGATTAATATTGTAAAGAAATGTTATGACCTCAAAAGTGAAGGAATTAAATTTTTGTGTGAGACCAAAGTTTCAAAAATTCTATCTTTAACCTTGAAACCAAAGAAATTGTTTCCAAGTCTTGTTTTGAAAGGGCATGGAAGCCCAAAGATTGTATTGACCAAGGACCAAAAACTTCTTTTGAGCTTAATTCAACAAGTTTTCTAGGGAACCATTTGTTTGGTGGAGTTAAAGCACTTATCACCCCGTCAAGGAGGGGATGCACTATAAGATTTTTTATCCGGGCTAAAAAAGCCCAACGTCTTGCTAGAGACGTTAAAGACTAGCAAGACATTTCGTAGGGTGTCAAAACCCTATTTCTCCTTCATTTTTATCTTCAATTTCATTTCTTGCGAAGTCTAGATACTTGTTTTTGGTTCATATGCATTGCTAGGAACAGTGATTAGGATTGCATAAACTTTCATGTTGGAATTGAGCATTTTGCATAAATTCGATCGATCTCTAAAGAGGATTCGATCGATCGAATTTCTACCCGCATCCAACACTTAGAAAATTTTTTGACCTGCATCCAATCACCTCTCTGTTAGATTGATCAAATTTGTTCACAGATCGATCAGAAGTAGTTAGATCGATCCAAACTTTAAGTTAGATCGATCTTCAGTTCCAACACTTAGAAAATTTTTGAACCCAAAAACCTGCATATTTTTACCTCTCTGTCAGATCGATTGAACATTTTATTCAGATCGATCTCTGTTCTTCATCTCACTATCTTTGACTTTGTTTTGACTTTCAATATTTTCCATTTTTAATTTTTTTTTTTAAATTCTATTTTTTAAAAAAAAATTAAAAAAAAATTTCAAAAATTTCAAAAAAAAATTCAAAGGAGAGATCATTTCAGTTCGATCGATCTAAGGTCTCAGTTCGATCGATCGAACTGGTTTGGGGAAGTTTTTAAAAAATAGAATCGAGGGTTTGTAGATCGATTCCAAAGATCGATCTATCCCTTTCAAAGCCCTAACCTTCTCATCGCTGCTGCACCCATCCACTCTCCCATCTCCGGCGAGACCTCCGGCGAGCATCTAGAGCGTCGTTTCTCTCTCTCTCCTCTGGGATTTCGTGTTTCACCCCTTTCGATTCTCCACTTCTCTCTCTCAGTTTTTAGGTGAGATCTGAATCCCCCTTTGTGATTCAAGCATCCATTTGATACATACATTCTTTAAATGTTAGATCCAAGTTATTTTGATGATGAAAATCTCCATTTATGAAGCTTCGACTCACTTTGTATATATATGTATATATGTGTATATATATTTTGTTAGATTTTTTATTTTCGATTTGATTTTGGGAGTATGGGCCTTATTAAGTGATTAGGATTGATGCTATGTTGTGTTGATGGGCTCACGACCATGTTCGTGAAGGCCCTGTGCCATCCACGTCACAGATCTGTGACTGTCCACATTCTTTGCAGAGTTCGATCGGTCGAACATATTTCTCAGATCAATCTTCGATCTCAAAATTTTCTGTGATCGATCGAACTTCACAGATTTCATATACACATTCCATGCATCGTATCTTGTGTTCATGTTATCTCATTTATGCCTAATACCTGTGATTTTCCACATTGGATGCATTTCATACTGATACTGCTTAGCATACTTCACATCCTGTCACTTGTATAGATTTATGTTTTTATCTGTTTTGTCTATCCTACTTGACATGCATGCTTTTATTTTATGCTTTAAATTTCTTATTCTGGCACTGACTTCCATTGTAAGTTTTTCTTTTTCTTTTGAAGGTTATGACTCGATACAAGACTATTGCCAAAAGGCAACATGGCCCATAGAAATGAGTCAGGCCTAGGATAGAGGAGCTAGCAGAGCCCTCACATGTTCAGGAGGAGCCAGCAGAGCCCACACCATCACCATCTCCACCAGCTCAGCCAGTTCAGGAGCTCGACCGACCATTATATAGATACTCACGCCTTGCAGTGGCTCACGAGTCAATCTTCGACACAGATTTCTTTTCCCGATCGGTGCTTACCCGATCCGCATATGACGATATACTACGGAGGGGCCTTACAGCCATTCTTGCCCCTGTCACGTACCCTGTGTACCCGAGGCTAGTATGGTTGTTCTTCCAGAACCTCTGGCCTGCCCTGCGTAACACGGCGGAGCTGAGGACCTCCATTGATGGCCATCTAATTTCTATCACTGTGGACACATTATCCAGATCATGCCATTGTCCACATGACTGCCCTCCAAAGCTACAGGAGACATATCCCAGGCTATACCGGCCTTCATATGCAGATACGGCCGTTTTCCTTACAGGACATTATGCCGATGGCGAGACCTTCGCCACCCGTACCTATTTGCCAGATGACTTGTGGTTCTTTGACTCAGTCTTGTTCCGCAACGTCTTCATGGCCGTCCATAAGATTCAGCGGAGAGGCGACTACTTGACAGCTCTGTACGCTTTCTATACAGGGCATTGGTTGTCTATCCCTGCGCTCATCTGGAGTGTGATGAGGAAGCTCTATGATGATCACATTAGCAAGGAATGGCCTAAAAGGGCTAATTTTCTCCCATTTGGCCACCTCATCACCCAAATCTTGCTAGACCAGCGCTATCATTTCCATCCACAGGAGCACCCTGAGAGAGGATCCTCTTCCTTCGAGAAGAAGGATTAGGATAAAAGCTATAAGGCTCTTATCAAGAGTCTTCAGGATGATGTGCCACAGGTGACAGAGGACCTTGAGGCCGAGGCAGCAGAAGCAGCAGACCCGGCAGCAGATGATATACTAGTCGATCTGGCTGCCATACACATGGACATTGATTTGGAGCAACCTGCTGAGGACCCAGAGCAGTACTCTCCAGTTCGATCGCCCGTTCACGATGAGGAGCAGGCTCAGGATCATTCTTCTGATCCAGCCATACCTGAGGCTCCTGCTCAGACACCCGGTTTTGGAGAGCGACTCCAGGCTTTGGAGGATGCTATAGTATCTATCCGCACCTACACGATCTCTCTCCGAGATGATGTTGTCTCCATTAGAGCTGACATTACTTCCCTTCGTACGGATGTCATGACCGTATTCAAAGATCTATCCAGAGACATCCGCGGAGCGCGACTTGCCCATCCTACCTCTTCTTCCTGATCTCTCTATCCCTTTCCTCCTGTTATTTTATATATCTGTGATCTTCGCATACTTTTAATACTGTTATATTATTCTTACAGCTGTGTCTGTCGACTTTGATACTAGATGTACTATACATTATTTTTTATTTCTATATGCTTTCTTTATGGATGTCTTATTTTCATATTCTTATATCTATTTGTTTGACTCCATCAGGTGCATCCCAGTGACATCAGTGAGAGAGAGAGTACTTCCCGATTTTCAGGACCACCCTTTTACTTCTTTCTATTTTTAGTTGCTATCCCATTTACACTTGCATGTCCACTGTGCACTGTTATTATCCATTTTGTTATCTGATGAGTTTATCCAAGTGCCAAATTTCAGGACCACCGTTCATCCCAAGTTTGGGGGGCCTATGCCACCTACTTTGGATACTTCTGCCCCAGCCATTCTTTGCCTTAGTTGCACTGGTATACTCTTTCCTTTTGTTCTTTTTGCATATTGAGGACACTGTGCCATTTAAGTTTGGAGGTAATGGTGTTTTACAGTGTTTGTTTTTAAATTCAAAATTTTGAGCATGACTTATGTATTTGAGAGATTTTATATGATTGGTCCACGACTAGCTATGATTTTGATCTTTTGAAGACTATATTGCTTAAAATTTAAAAATTGTTTGACTTGAGAGTCCAATACTCCTTGTATGCCTTGTGGATGCCATTTAGGAGTAAATTTTTCGAAAGATTGATATCTTGCTTTCACTTGTGGTCCACATCATCCTGATTTTGTGATTGTTTTGAGATTCACTCTAGTATTCTACACTAGCACAGGCGCATGCTAGCATTCATTTATGGGGTACATGCTTTCTTGATTAATTGAATTGGCTATATCCCAATTGGGCTAGTGGTGCATTGAAAGCTTTCATTCTTGATAAAGGTGTATAACAACCCCTTTTCACTAAGTAGCCAGGATTCAAGCCTCATCAAGCACTGAACGTCTCGCGCCAAAAGGTGGAGGGCCCAAACTCTAGGTTAATAATTGGTATTAAAAAAAAAAAAAAAAAAAAAAACAATAAAAAGTGAGGACTTCTCGCAAAAGGTGAGAAGTGGGAAATGATTAGATGGAGCTTATTTTGATTTGTAGCCAAGTTGATTTGAGTTTGTAAGTCCTTAGGGGTGTTTCAACACCTAGTGCCCTAAGGCCGTCTGGTTTGGGAGTCATTGACCTAACGCTCGACCTCATGAATCACTAGAAAGCTTAATAGATCAACACATTGCACCATGCTTCCATCTTTGATCCTGAGGAATAAAAAAAAAATTAAAAAAAAAAAATGATGATTGAAAAGAATACTTGCTTTGATTTGTATGATCATTTTCTTGATGTGTGGAGGACCATACTTGCTTGCTTGATGTTGAAATTTTGGGAGATTGCTTGGAAATGTTTGAAAAATTGAATACTTGAAGTAGTTTTCTGCCAATACTTGTTTGCAATATTGGTGTTTCTTTAGAAAGAATGATCTTAATGTTTGTGGGTTTCATTTCTGCAAACCCTCACGAGACTTCACTCGTCCACTAGGGGTAACCTAGGGATTTAAAAGGCTTGTTGCATGTGCTAAGTGTAATCGTGTTCCCTACGAAAGTGGCGTTATCCATTTATTGCTTACTAGTTTATACTTATATAGTTGTTCATTTCATTCCTTTACCTTCTAGTTCATTACTAAAGACTAGCAATATTTAAGTTTGGGGGTGTGATGAGTGCTGAAAAGTGCGCATTTAAACCCCTTAAGCTTAGGTTTTCTTGAACATTTATCTATCTTATTTTCCCGCTTTATATTGATTTTGTGTTATTTCCATTTTTAGGTACTTATCCATAAAAATAAGCTAACTCAGCCAAATAAGAGCAAAAAGGAAGCAATTCTGGGATGAGTCAAAGAAAGGAGCAAAGTAGAGCAAAAGGAATCAAAGGGTGGAATTTCAGCAACTTTGATCTATCTCAAGAAAAGTTCGATAGATCCAACTTTCATCGATCTCAACACTTCAAGATGGATCTGAGCCATGTTTGTCCCTGTTCAAAAATCTCAAAAGTTTGATCAATCCAACATCCTTCTCTGATCGATCGAACATTCTTGTCCTTATCCAAATGATTGATTTTATCCAGTTGTACCACCCTACCAACCGCTTTTGTCCTTTTCCCAAAAATATCTCTCAAAATATCTCGGACTTGTTTTTATCCGAAAAGTCGTCTCCATTGTGGATCGATCCAGCCTGAGTTCGATAGATCTCAGCCATGTTCGATCGATCCAAGTCCAAGGTTCTATCGATCGAACTTCCTCTAGTGTGAAAAAGTTAAATCTCCAGCTCAAAAAAGTTGTCCTTTATCCAATCACTAGGGAATATTTGTTGTACGACCCCAGCACATTTTGGGTGTCATTTGACCTACCTATATAAGGATAAGGATTACTTTTTACATGATATCATATCATACCTTGTAGATTCATCTAGAGAGGATTTTTAGAGAACTCTTAGTGAGGAAGCAAAGGAGAAGAGGAGGCTAGAGACACTATTGGAGGCTCTTCATCAACCAATAAGCAGATTTCTTCCATGGAACTTGCCCTTGAGGGTTGGAGGACATCATCCATGAGTGGCTAGACATCCTCTTGGGGCTAGAGTTAGCCCTAAGCATGCTTTTTACTTCTTGATTTATGTATTTTTGAGGGGATTTGTATTGTGATACATGTTTTGACACTTTTATATATATAGATCTTGTTCATTCAATGATTTATATGGTTTAATGCTTCCAATTGATTATTTCATTCTATTCATATGTCTATGTATGCTAGAATAGATGTTCATGTGTTTGTCTCTATTTCTTATGTTGTTGATGCATGTCTATGTGTATTGATGCTATAGATCTAGAGATTGTCAAGACATAGTACTTAATGGAATGCTCTTGTGGATTATTTGATGGTTCATACTCATTTCTTGATGGATTATGCCTCTTCCTTAGTTTAATTAGTTTAATTTCATGTCATTAGCTTAGTTGTAGTGTAGTTGTTAAATGGGAGGACAATCCATGCTTGTTGTTTGATGTTCCATGCTTTTGAATGCAAGTAACATATGTCTCTAACCTTGTGATGTGTTTGGTTGTGAGCTTAAAGAAGGGATTAATGGCTTAATTTGATATGTTGTGCTATCCACCATGTTGCTTAGACAATATATGCTTAATTTGTTATCCATGCTTAATTAATCATTCATTAAGGGTGTAGAAAAAGTATGCTTAGTGGTGATCTCTAAACCCCAAGATCTCTCTCTCTTTTATTCTCCTTATTGCATTATTGTTTACTTTAGTTTAAATTACATCTTAGTGTAATTCAACCACCAATCACTATTTTGGTCACTCGACCTACTAACCCTAATCTTGATTCCACAACCTAGTACGACTCTTAATCCCTTGGGATGATCCCTACTTGCCCTAGCCATATTTTTAGTAAAAGGTAGTAGTGACAATTCTAAATGTAAAGCTTGGCCACATTCATCATAAGCTCCACACCATTATCTTCTGGTGCACAAACTTCGGGTTTGGATTGATGACACACCAGTTGGATGACAATAACTATGAGTGGCTAGATTATTCTCTTGGGGTTAGAGATAGCCCTAGGATTGCCTCCTAAACTTTAGTATTTTGTAATTAGTGGGAATTTATGTTGTAAATATTGTATTGACCTCATGCTTGTATAAATCTTATATGTTTCTACATGGTTTGTGTAGTTTAATACTTCCAATTAATCTTTCAATTCTATTCATATGTCTATGTGTGATTGTACACATAAATTTTGTAATCTGCAAATAAGAACAAAATATGGAGCAAAAAATAATATTTTAATAATTTGGAAAATTTAGAGTACGAACCTCTGTAATATTCTTTACAAAGAATAAGGAGCTCTGATTCGATATCCTTTTTTTGATTGGTTGGATCCAAGGGCTGCACGAGCTTGATCTTGAATCATCATAGAATTTGGATGAAGACATCAATATTTGATGTGCTTGTTGTTGATCACCGTGAAATTTGAATGAAGAACGGCACGATTTGATGTGCTTGTTGTTCTTCGTCTTCAAAAAGGATTTGTTGAATTTAGTGAAGAACGATACGACTTTGGATGTGCTTGGTGTTCTTCGCCTTCAAGTTTGCCCTCTGGATTTCTGGCCCTCTAGATTTCTGATTCTCTTAATTTCTGGACCTTTTGAATTTCTGAGTCTCTGAATTTTTGGACTCTAAATTTGTGTACCTTCTGTATTTCTAAGTCTCTAGATTTCTGGACTCTGAATTTATGTCCCCGTTCCTCTTCCTCCAGGCCTTTATTTATAGGCTTCTTGGATTAAGAGGATGATGACACGTATCCTCTCCTGATAAGAAAAAAATCATAACTGGGCCAGGCCGGTTATATTATAATAATTATCCTTAGAAATAATTATTTAAGGGGTCAATTTGTCAAAACCAAAGTCCATTAAAATTTTAGTGTCTACAAATTGCCCCCACTTCGAGTTCATATTTGACAGGACTTGTCTCCTTTTTCAAGTGGGACTTGAAGTATCCAACTTAGTCTTTGAATTGTAAAAGGTTTTCCTATCCAACTTTGGATTATAAGATTTTCTCTTTCCTTTTTCTATCCAACTTTAGATTAGAATTTTACTTTCCCATTTGAACTGAATTATATAAATCCCAGTATAAATAGAAGATATTTTATTGTCTATATATACCTATCCATACTATAGGGTTAGACATCAATTCCAAAGCCTCAGAATACTTGTTAGATTGCAGCCTCTGAAGAACATCACTTGCCCCGAGCAAATAATCAGTATGTCTTTTTTTTTTTTTTTCACACATCCTTTTTTTTCCTTTTTTCCTTTTTTTTTTTCTCTCCTTTTTTTTTTCTCTTTTTTTTTTTCACGTCCCTTTTTTTTCACAAAATTTTTTTTTCCTTCTTTTTTTTCCCTCTCTTTTTTTTCATGGATTTTTTTCCCTCTCTTTTTTTCACGGATTTTTTTTTTCCTTTTTTTTCCCATGCTTTTTTTTTTCACGCTTCTTTTTTTTCTCTTTTTTTTCACACTAGAATTTTTTTCCCCGAAAAAGGACACCACAACTCACACCCATGGAGCTCAAGTTGTTGAAGTTTCTGGTAGTTGCAGTTAGGTCGAACAGATTGAAGCTTCGTCGGACTTGTTTTATCTCTGAAACTCGCCGGAGCTTCTCGCCAGACTTTTTTTTTTTTGCCGAAACTGAGGTTTGCCTAAACAGAGCCCGCTAGAACTTTTAGGTCTGTTAATGGTGGTTAATCCCTATTCTGAACTGAAGCTCGTCGGGGTTCATGGTGTTTATTCTAGGTTTCGCCGGTCTTCGTTGATGAAGTTCTTTAGTGCTACCACTGATTTACGCACTACCCCGACGTGAACTTTATCGTGTTTTTTTTTTTTTAATGCAGGACTTCCTAAGAATTAGCTCTCCTGTTATGAATCTAAGAACAACATAGAAGTTGTTCTATGCAATCAACACTGACTCCAATCAACTTTGCCTCCAAGCTAGCCTTTTTCCTTATTTGTAGCGGTCAACCTTGATCAGTAATTTAACTGAATCCATCTCTTCCACTAGAAACTTTCTTCTCAGGGAGGACAACCACGATCCATAGGTCTTCAATCGTGCTGTCACAAAGTGGGTTCCAGTTTGCTGCTGCTCTTATGAGACAACGAACTATATTTGAATTTAATTTCTTGAGCTTCAAACATATCAACCATTTTGCAAGAACTTGCAATGTTTAGATGACAATTCAATCAACACAAAGTGGTTGTACCATATCCTCCTTCATGTTCACACGAGGCAAATAAATATACCTATCCACATTCATCTGCAATGAGACACATTCAAGAGGTTTTTTTTTCTTTTTTCTTTTTCTTTTTTTTTTTTTGTAGCTTTCTTTAGCACATGATCTTGGTTGCAACTTGATCCACCTTCTAATATAAAGATCTAAATAGAACCATTCTTAGATGGGAAAGTGATGATGAAGCCGATAAATCGCAATTTGTTAACATAACTATCAAAAGGAAGCACAGGGTAGTAATCAATCCATGATACTAGGGCCACAAGCACCACAATGAGAAGTTGTTGCAGATGTTATATGGATGTGATAGACGAAGCTTGCATGCCTGTGCCTCCGTGTGGTGATTTGTTTTTACTTCAGCAATATCTTGGCGACGCCGTGAATTTTCCTTGACGCAATACCTCAATAGAAAACCAAATATCTTTTTCAGCAAGACCTCGGCGGTAAGCAAATTTTTGTTTTTCAGTGACACCTCGATGGTGAGTCAAAATTTTGTTGTTGCGAAACTTTGGCGATGACCCAGATTCTTCAGTGACGCTTTGGCGGCAAGTCAATTTTATTTATTTCTTCCAGCCACACCTTGATGACGAACAAAATTTTTTCTTCAACGATGGCTCAAAGAAAATCTTTTCCAGCAATACCTCGGTGGCGAGCAAAATTTTTCTTAGCACCTACAGTCTGGCTGAACCAATTTATTTCTTCGCAACTACACTTTACCGGATCAAAATTTCCTTTATAGCTACAATTATGGTGACGGGCCAAAATTCTTCTTTGCAGCTACATTTTGGTGGTGGGCCAAATTTCTTCCTTGCAGCTACAATTTGGCGACAGACCAAAATTTTCTTTGCAACTACACTTTAGTGGCATGCCAAGTTGACAGGTGCGATAAGCACTTTTGATATCGCATAATGAGTGACAACATCTTGAGAGCGAGCCAAGTTGAAAATTTGTGATGAACGACAACAATATCTTGACAGTAAGCCAAGTTGATTAGTTGTGACTAGTCCTTTTGATATCTCATGACGAGCACACTTTGTCATTTTGCTTACTTTGAGCATTTTTTTTTTTTTTAAATAGTTTATACTAATGTCAAAGAGTTCTTGATTTTTTTTTCTAGGTAAATAGTTTAAACTCGTGTCAATGAGTGTCTTCTTTTTTTTTTTTTTTTTTTTTTTTTGGGAGACAATTTAAACTCGTATCAAGGAGTTCTTGATTTTTTTTATCTTTCAGGTAGACAGTTTAAACTCGTGTCAAGGAGTGTCAACATTTTTTTTTTTTTTTTTGTGGAGATAGTTTAAACTCGTATCAAGGAGTTCTTAATTTTTTTTCCAGGTAGATAGTTTATACTCGTGTCAAGGATTTTTTTTTTTTTTTTTTGGGAGACAGTTTAAACTCGTATCAAGGAGTTCTTGATTTTTTTTGTTTTTCAGGTAGACAGTTTAAACTCGTATAAAAAAGTGTCAACATGTATTTATTTTTTTGGAGACAGTTTAAACTCGTATCAAGGAGTTCTTGATTTTTTTTTTCAGGTAGATAGTTTATACTCTTGTCAAGGAGATCTTGATTTTTTTAGGTAAACAGTTTAAACTCGTATTAAGGAGTGTCATCGATAATTTAGGCTTGTATCTGGGATAATTTAAACTCGTGTCAAGGAGTATCATCGACAGTTTAGGCTCATATCTGAGAGCACTTCAATTTTAATTATTGTTCTACTTTGCAAGAATCAGACGGCAATCCAAACCTATGGTGAAGGTTATGGACTATCTCATCGTCACTTTGAGGATTTTCTTCTTGGTTTCCTTGACTTAATGCCCTCTGTGATTTAGCATTTTCGGTTGAAGTCATTATTATAGCATAGTACGTTTCTTGATGCAACTCTCTCGAGGTAGTACTCGTTATTATGACTGGTATAGTGACAGAGTCAAAAAAAATCTTTGGCCTTGGGTGGACCAGCCTTGACCTTGAACTTGTGACTGGAGCAACCTTTGAGGTTGTAGGAACCTTCCTCCTTGCCCCCAGTGAGGTGAAGGGGGTATGAGTTTGAGTTGCTACTTTGACAGATTTAGCGGAAGTGACTCTCATCGCATAATGCTGTCTTTTGGCAGGAATGGATGACTTGACCATGCTCCACACCATTGAACTTCCAGAGGTGTTTGTACCACTTGACGAAATTGCAACCTTCTTGCCACCTTTTATGCTGGTATTGATATTATCCGTCATGACTATGACGTCCTTGGGGTATTCTTGCTCTTTATTTGAATCTTGTCGAAAGTCATAAAATCTAACGATGAATTTGTTGAGGATTTAATGTAGGAGAAAGAGATGAGAGGCAGAGGATGTCTTGTTGGGTGAGCCAAAAATTTGTACACACAAATTTTGTAGTCTACAAATAAGAACAAAATATGGAGCAAAAAATAATATTTTATTAATTTAGAAAATTTAGAGTACAACCCTCTGTAATATTCTTTATAGAGAATAAGGTCCTCTAATTCGATCTCCTTTTTTTGGTTGGTTGGATCCAAGGGCTGCACGAGCTTGATCTTGAATCACCGTGGAATTTGGATAAAGACAGCACGATTTGATGTGCTTGTTGTTGATCACCATGGAATTTGGATGAAGAATAGCACGATTTGATGTGCTTGTTGTTGATCACCGTGAAATTTAGATGAAGAACAGCACGATTTGATGTATTTGTTGTTCTTCGTCTTCAGAGAGGATTTGTTGAATTTGGTGAAGAACGACACGACTTTGGAAGTGCTTGGTGTTCTTTGCCTTCAGGTTTGCCCTCTGAATTTCTAGCCCTCTAGATTTCTAATTCTCTCAATTTCTGGACCTTTTAGATTTCTGAGTCTCTGAATTTCTGGACTGAATTTGTGTGCCTTCTGGATGTTTGAGTCATTGGATTTCTGGACTCTGAATTTGTGTCCCCATTCCTCTTCCTCCAGGCCTCTATTTATAATTTTCTTTGATTAATAGGATGATGACACGTGTCCTCTCCTGATAAGAAAAAAAATCATAACTAGGTCGGGTCGGTTATATTATGATAATTATCCTCAAAAATAATTATTCCAAATATATTTTATTAGGAATAATTATCTTTCCATTTAATCATCCAGGCTAGGTTAATTAAATAATTTAAGTGGACTAAGCTTGGGCCAATTAAATAACTTAATTAAACATTGATCCATATTTAATGGATCAATTTGTCAAAACAAAAGTCCATTAAAATTTTAGTGTCTACAGTGATGGAATGGATGGTTATGTGTTTATACTTGATTCTTTACATTTGATGCATGTCTATGTGTATTAAAATTATAGAACTAGTGTTGGTCAATGTATCGTGCTTAATTGACTATTCTTGTGATTTATTTGATTGATTATGCTTATTTCTTGATGGATTGTGCTGCATCGTTAGCTTAATTAGTTTAATTTCCTTGTCATTAGTATAATTGTAGTGTAGTTGCTTTAAATTTCTAAATAGGTAGATAATCCATGCTTGTTGTTTGATGATCCATGCTTATGATGTAAGTAGTGCATTTCTCTAGATTTTTGTGTGCTTCAATTGTTGGTTTGTTGAATGGATTAATGGCTTTAGCTTGATAATTTGTACTACACCTTAGCCTAAGTAGACAAGTTACACTTGTTATTGCCATCCACACTTTTTGATTCAATTGGTAGCACACACACACATTTATTTTGCAACATTTAATTCCCTCCTAATTTGACAAATATTAGATGTTTAGTGAGGTGAATCTTAGTGGGGAACTCTATGTCCTAATACCTCTCTCTCATTTTCTACACCTCATTTATTTTAGCTTGCTTTACATTACATTGCTTTTAATTAAATTGTAGTATAATTCAACCAACAACCCACTCTCTTTGATCATTTGACCTACTAATCCAACTTTGATTCCATAATACCTTGCAAATCCCTTGGGACGATTCCTTTTCACTCATACTATATAGTATAATGTTAAGTGGTTTTTATCAATTTTAAATGTGGTGGCCACTTCACATACTCACACTTCTTACACTATTTTGAGCACTCGGTCGAGACCAACACCACGGTGCAAAGGTGTTGTAAAGAGGGGAAGGTTTTGTCTTCAAGGTGGAAGACTAAAAGCTTGGTGGAAGGTGATCAGAAAGAAGAAATAGAGGCTAGGGTTACAAGTGCATCAATTGTGGTTAGAGAGAAAAGTGAGGAAGAATGTGAAGTTAGTGGAAGAATGTGTATTCCTCCACTAACTCAAGGTTTGATTAATTAAACACACACACACCAACACTACCTATCTCACACACAAACACAAAACTCAATCCTACACTTACACTTGTCACCAATCTAAGCACCCTCACACGACTTAATCCAAGTCCTACACTTGTCCTCATCCAAAGCAAACAAGTGCACCAATCATAGGCCACCAAGTGGGTGAATCCTCACCCTCCACATGTTATCATCCAAGGTATCCAAGTGCCACCAATACAATGCCTACAAGTAGACCAATGAGAGTGTGACACTTGTCACACTTTTCATAAATTGCAAAAAGGTCCCTCCCCAAGATATCTCACAAAATAAATTGCAAAAAGGACCATAAGACCAAAAATATCCAAAAAGATAATTACGCAAAACACCCCAAGAAAAGAAAATGTTTCCGAAGAAACTATGCATCCATACCCCTACGGTAAAAGTAAACAAGTAGCATGCTTTTCTACAAAAGTAAAACTACGCATTTCATGGAAATCAAATGAGATGAATGCATGTGAAGTCAGAAATCAAATCCGAGCACAAAACTGAACTCAAAACCCTACCTCGGGTCTCCAAAAACCCTAAGGTATCCCAAAAAAGAATAAACCAAATAAATAAATAAATAAAATAAACAATAATAATAATAAATGAATGATAGAAAATCAAAAAAGGAAGAAAATAACAGGGTTGTTACAATGAGGTTTGTGGTGAAGTCAAGCCCATAGACTCTCTCTCTCTGATATCTTTACCTTAATTTAGTTTTATTTTATTTTATGTTCATAGCAAACAACCAATCAAAACATCTTTTATCTCTGAATCAAAATTGGATTAATTGGAAATAAAACAGTAAACACTCATCTCTCTGTGGAATTAACACCATTAATATAGCTCTATTCTACAAGGATTCATGCTATTGCGAGTGGTATATTTTGACACACGTCAATGTATTGCGTTGATTTCCTTAAGAAATGTTAATGTTGAAATATAACATGCATATCATAGACATTGGTTAGGTTATGGGTTGGAAATGATGTTTTAAATGATTTCCAATGGTTTTGTAAAAGTTAATTTTTAAAGGCTTTGAAAGGTTTTGAAAATGGTTTTGTAAAAATAGACACTATAGAGTCATTGTGTGGTCCGGGCTTAACCAATCTAGAAGGGGGCATGAGACAGTTTGGACGTGTGTAGTTGAATTACCTAGGCCCCAAATGACACTATGGAGACGCCATAGGGCAGGGATAATTAGTCAATTCCCTTCGTGACGCCTAGGAGACGTTTAGGGTCGGGCTGTGTTAACATTTTCGGTGTGGGTTGTATTATAATCGAAATGGTTTTGGAAATGGGGAGAGTGCATTTCATGGCATTCCATTTCATAGTTTATAAGGCATGGAAATTAGATTATGATGTATGATTTATTTTCTCCATTATATGATCCCTTTTTCTTTTATTCAACACTTTGGGTGTGATTTATGGGATTATAAGATTTAGGCTATCTCTATTGAGCCGTTGTGCTCACCCTATATTCTAACATTTTCAGGAAATGGCAAGGATGTCGTAGATGAAGCATCGCCGCAAGCTTTGTATAGCTTGATGATTATTTTTATATCTTTTGTAAAGACATTCTTTTGGATATTTGATAACATTTAATGACCTTATTCTTTTGCCGGATTCATGAGAAGTCGTCGCATTTGTGGCCACGGAGGCCTTGATTTGTAGGTATATTATTTTGGATCTAATTTTATCATTTAAGGATGTACGAATGTTCACATGGGGATTTAATGATCAATGATGGATACTAGATGTTATTTGATGATTCAAAGAAATGGTTGTATGTTAAATGATGTTTATGGGGTTTAATTTTCATGTTGTTTGCCTTAGGATTGCATCGAAATAGGTTCGGGAAGTGATCTAAATGATCTCGTGGGATTTGGGGACCATCTAAACAGTTAGATGCTCTCATCTAAACGTTTAGATGGCCTTGGTAGTGAGCAATTTTTGCCAAATGCCTCATCTGTGTGCACAGATCCTCTGAAGTGTGCGCACAGATTAGCATCTGCGAGTACAGATTATCTCATGTGTGCGCACAGATAAACAACTATGAGCACAAATCCCCTCATGTGTGCACACAGATGGTCCCTACAGTTTGTTGTCTTCACTGGAATGTTGTTATAAACGATAGGATAACCCAAGTGTGCGCACAAATGGTCCAATGTTTGCATTTTGACCCCAGACTTCAGTAAAGTTACATATTTACCCTTGGACTTGACCTTAATAATTGAATAACCCTAGTAAATGACAGATTTACCCCTTTTTGAGTCCTAAGCCGTATATGACCATGCCAAATGACTATTTTCCCCTTGGGGACTCTAGAATCACTATATTAATGGGAAATGACCATAGTTTCCTTTTGTGGCATTGGGTTCGGGTAAGGTCTTGGGTAGTTACAAACATAAACTAAAACAAGTGTAGAACTATAATGATCATCGTATTTAGAAAATAAGGAATAATCAGCTCTAGACCGTGATTAGCCGGCAAAGTACAAGGATTGAGAAAATTTAGTGAACCAATTGTAACTCGCTTGTTTGAGTCTATATAAAGACCGACCTGCATTGATTGGCCAGATGAACTTCACGTAATTCGTTCTGAGGACAATGGTATCTTTTGGATGAACTCTAGTACTGGCGATAGGAACTGGATTCCTCATGATGAGGACTCTGCTGCTTGGTTGCTAATCGAAGTGAAGGATAGCGTTTTGGCTTAGACCTCTAATGTACTTTTGGAGTAGCCTCTATTGTTGTGGCTGGATTTATGGGGTGAGAAACTGAACGATTCTAAATTTGACGATAGGGTACAGTCTCGAACTGTATGTGGGTTTGTTGTTGCTGCCGAGAAATCAAAATTCCATTTCCAGTGCCTATTGATGCTATAGGACTTGTTTCCAATAATATATAGGTGTAAACCACCCTAAGTAGGGAACTCATATGGTCATAGATTGTGCTTTGTTGTCTATCTTGTTTCAATTTGACCATATCTTGTAGTTTATGATTAGGTTATCTTCTTCTTTTTTTTTCTTATTTTATTTTTTTTTATTTTAAGGATTTTGTGAGAATGTGATGATATGTTTTTCTTTGTTTATACATGAGTGAAATTGATTTCTCTCAAGTTCACTATATCTTCATAAATGCAAATTGAGACAAATAATTATTTAATGAATAAAATTCTCGATGTGTAATCTATACTAAGAGAAATTAATTGCTATGTTTATCTATTTTTAAAGATAAGATTCTTAAGCTTATATTTTTATAGTGCACTAGTCCAATAATGAAAAAATTAATTGAAAATTATTGTGAAATTGAATGGGTCATATTACTCTTAAAAGCTATAAAGATTATTGTTAAAAAATATGTAGTATATGTTTATTGTTAATAGAGATTCATAATTTAAGTCTCCGTGCCTGGGTTACCTAAGGG
The DNA here is from genome assembly GCF_030987335.1 of Cornus florida. Classification (NCBI taxonomy): domain Eukaryota; kingdom Viridiplantae; phylum Streptophyta; class Magnoliopsida; order Cornales; family Cornaceae; genus Cornus; species Cornus florida. Next base: position 48,066,709 of record NW_026775574.1, on the reverse strand, counting down.
TTTACTCACTCGGGCCCCTCCGACCTTTTACCACACGTTAGTGACATGAGAATGATAAGTGCCCTTTATGGACAAATATATAAAGAAGTACAAATTTATCAATAAAGCAATTTGCTCAAAGCTCAACTCTAGATTGTGAGTTGTAACATTTAAAAAATTCATACCTTTTTGGACATTTATGCAATGCTCTTGTCAGAACTACTCATATAGATTCCTCGTTCAGTTAAAAAACAATTACATAAGATAGTTATAGAAAATAAGATATATAACCCACTTAACTATTTGTTTATCACTTTGCTTATTTAAATGGTAAGACATGGACCTTATAATTAAAAAATAATTAAGAATCATTAAGCATGATTGAAGATGATTTAAACAATTGACTAGGAAGTGGCCATGATAATTTTTATTTTATTTTTTTATGTTAGAATACACGTATAACCCTGGTGTCCTAATCATGAAATCGTATCAACAACCAGTGAAAGTAGAATAAGTTTTTACAATCACTTGAAGAACATTGTTAATAACCCGATTCAAGATCAAGCTCCAATAACCCTTGAATCCAACCAACAAAGGAGATCAAATCAGAGAATATTTTCTTTATTTTGTAAAGAAAATCTCAGAGGATTGTACTTAATTTTCATAAATCAATAAAATTATTATTTGTCCCATATTTCGTTCTTCAATTATAGATACGAAATTTGTGTGTGCAAATTTCTCTTAAGTTCACTAAATCTTCATAAATGCAAATTGAGACAAATAATTATTTAATGAATAAAATTCTCAATGTGTAATCTATACTAAGAGAAATTATTTGCTATGTTTATCTATTTTTAAAGAAAAGGTTCTTAAGCTTATATTTTTATAGTGCGCACACTAATCCAATATTGAGAAAATTAATTGAAAATCATTTTGAAATTGAATGGGTTATATTACTCTTAAAAAAGATAAAGATTATTGGTGTAAAACTATGGAGCATATATATTGTTAACACCTAAAATATAATTCGAGGCAATCATGCCATGTGGTCAGAAATTACAAGGTCCGATCATCAGGGCAAAAGATTAATTTCTAATCATGGTGATCCGATTTAAGGCTGAGAATGAAGAAGAGTGGAATTTTTAGGCCATTAAGACTGATATGAGGTTTTGAGCTCATAACAGGCTATGATTGAGAGTCTCAGTCACTATGGTTATGACTCTCAGTTACTATGGTCATGATCATGAGTTTTAGGCCAAACCTTCTCAGTCATTATGGTCATGAGAGTCTCAGTCTCATGATCATGAGTTTTAGGCCAAAGCCTTCTCAGTCATCTTGGTCATGAGAGTCTCAGTCATCTTGGTCATGAGAGTCTCAGTCTCATGGTCATAAGTTTTAGGCCAAAACCCTTCTCGGTCGCTATGGTTATGAGAGTCTCAGTCATCATGATCATTAGTCTTAGGCCAAAATACTCTCAGTCACAACTTTCTCAATCACAATGGTCATGGTCAGGAGACCCTCAGTTATAATGGTCACAATCCAAAGTCTCTCCAAAGACTCATAACTAGCCACGATCAAGAGTCTCGATCGTTATTTCTCTCGGTCACAATGATCATAAGACTCTTGGTTATAATGGTCATGATCATGAATCTTAACCAAGATTTCTAGTCACTATGGCCATGATCAAGACTTATGACCAAATATGGTCATGATCAGGGGTCTCGGGTCATTATCACTTGAGGAATCTTTGGGGTAATTCAAATGAAGACCGGTTGTGAATCCCAATGTTTCAAGAACCCAACAAGTCAGGTCTAGAAGTTTGAAGAAAGCTTGAAATAGAAAATGAAAACTTGACAATGTCAGAAGTTTAGAACTACAGATGGAAGGTTCTCACCAAGATCTGATGAGGGAAGTCAGGATTGTCAGTAATCAGATGACTCCAGGCTAATGTACAAATCAAGCCAGACATGACAGGTGCAGAGAGCTAAAAATGGCTTGAAGACCAAAATCATCAAGCATGAAAGAATAGGCACCATTTAGTCAAAAATACCATGTCAGACATACTTGTATTTGCCTATAGAGGGATGTGCAAGTTAGTCAACCTTTCCAGCTGGTGGTTAGGAAAAGTCACTTTCAGCTTACAACCAATCAATTTCTAGAGAAACGGTTGAAAGGGACAACACCAGGTGGAAGCCTCTATAAATACCCACTCAAGCATCACAAGGAAGAGGTCCAAGACCATTTCTAAAGTTCAACCTTTAGCATTCATATCACTTAGCATTTAGCTTTTATCTCATCAAGTTCAGTTTATCACTTAGCTTTTATTTCAGCAAGTTCAGCTTAGCACTATCAGTTTAGTACTTAGTTATTTTTCAGCATTCAATACTTTAGTTTCCATTTCAATCAAGAGTTTGTAATTCATTCATCATTGTAATCAGTCAAGTTCAATGAAGAAAGGTTTGCAGATTCAGGTATATTTATTGTTCAGTTTAAGTTGCTTCTAATTGATACTCATCTTAAATGTTTAAAGTCCTTTCTTAAAGGCAATAGCAACCTTAAGGAGAGGGTCATTCCTACTTTCCAAGTTTCACCTGAATCACCTTAGGTCGGTGACCCGACCCAATAGGAATAGTTTGGCAAGAAATATTCGAGTCCATTAGGACTCTGGCACGCCCGCGTTCTAGGTCAGCCATTCATTGGCTAGCGACCTCAGACCACTTTGTGAGCCAAACAACTTTGGCACGCCCGGTGGGACCTGTGTTTTATTTGTGAATGGTCGTCGAGACTAGGTCATAGACTCAGACTTCAGCTGGACAAGCTAACCCTCAAAGGGAAGATCAGGAAGAAAATCAGCCTGCTCCCATCATGCAAGATTCCGGGTCTGAGCATGAAGAGGGACATCAGGCCAGCCACCAAATGGTGGCCGAAAGTGTCAGTAATATGGTGACACGATTTGAAAGTAGAGTGGAGGCTTCCCAACGCCAAGTCGCTTGGGAAATCAACAAAAATATGGAGCCATTGGTGGCTTCATCCCACATGACTAATACTCAGCTCCAACAGCTAAATCAGGTGATTAATGCCTTAGTGACTCGTATTGATAGGCAGGTCATTGCTCAGCCGCCTAGGTTAGAAAACCAGAATGATAGACCCGTGGACCAGTTTCCTCCTCAACAAGTTGGTCAACTAGAAAGAGGTGCCCAGCCACCTCCCATGGTTAATGGTCCTCGACCAGTAGCTCCAATTCCACCATAAGTCCATCAAGTAGAGCCAGGAGTGAATGGTCACCAACAACCAAGATGGAGGAATCATGACCAACCTAATGGTCGATCTCCTCATTTTCAACCTCAAGTCTTGCCACCTCAGGCAGGGAACCTAGGGGGGCAAGAGGGACATAACCCTTGGCCCAATGTTCCTTTTCAGAACCAAGCCCCGCCTATGGTCATGACTAGGGAGCAATTGGCTGAGGTCATACAAGAACAGTATGGACCAGCTTTAAAAAGGGCTACTCGACCTACTTTTAGGCACCCATTTCCTGACTGGATAGATCGGATGGATCTTCCCCAAAATTTTCGGGTGCCAAACTTTGCAACTTTCTCAGGAGAAGGCAACCAATCGACTCTTGAGCACATTGGCCGTTTCACATTAAAATGTGGGCCACTCAGCAACAACGATTGGTATAAAATGAAGCTATTCTCTAACACCCTCACTGAGACTGCCTTCAAGTGGTATCTAAACTTGCCACCAAATTCCATCCACACTTGGCAACAGATGCAGGATGTGTTCCATGATCAGTTCTATAGGACAGAACCAGAAGTCTCTATGTCCGACCTATCTAGGATCCATCAGTTGCCAAATGAGGATGTTGAGACATTTTTGGCTAGGTTTAAGAAGGCACGAAATAGGTGCCAACTTACTTTGCCTGAAGAAGAGTTTGTCAACTTGGCCCTTAGCGGTTTAGACTTTGAATTACGAAAGAAGTTCGAGGGTACTCATTTTGGAGATCTGTTCCAATTAGCCGATAGGGTTACCAAATATGAAAAAATCTTACGAGAGGAAAAACTCCTCTCGGGGGACCTATTATAAGGACCCTAATTATGAAATACACATGGTTGATACAGTGTATGATGACCTAGAGGTCGATGCTGTTCAAATTGTTTCAAAAAAACCATATGTATGTAAAGCTTTAGCTAAGCCCTTAGAGACTGTTAGCGGTGTTCAACCCTCATCATCTTCAGCCAAAAGGAATATCTTTGAGGCTGGCAAACAATATGCTTTCGATATAAGTCAAGCAGAGCAAATCTTTGACCACCTGTTGTCTGATAAAATTATCAAAGTCACTGGGGTACATAAAATACCTTCAGCTGATGAAATCAAGGGTCGAGAGTATTGCAAATATCATAACTCCTGGAATCATGCAACTAATAATTATGTTGTCTTTCGTAATGTGATTCAGGCACAGATCGAGAAGGGGGCATGGAAGTTCCCGGAGAAGAAGAAAGAGGTGATGAGCATTGACAGTGATCCATTCCCAGCCTTGGTCAGCAGTAACATGGTCGAAATCTCAATGGCCAGCAGGACACGGAGAAGAATTGATTTTGAGGATACTTCAGCTAACAGAGAAAGCAAGGCTGAATGAAAGAAGCCGATGGTTAAGGAAACTCCAAGGTCTAAGGATGACTTAGAAAAGGAGTTGCGGGAGGCTCAACTGGCGCTGATCAAGCAAGGATTATGCCCTAAATGCAAGACAGACATTGGAAGGGACCGAGAGAGGTTCCACAGCGACACTCGGGGACGTCCTGGAAGTTCACGTCATGAAGACAGACCTAGGTCACCCTCGTCTAGGGTGCCTGTGACAAGTCGATTAACATGGCCTAATAGAAGGTCTAATACCAATGAGCATCACAAGCGAAGGTGAGAAGTGAACTCCAACAGTCGGTCAAGGAATCTTACTCATGCTGTCTGGAAGCCGAGGGAGCATGACTCAAATGTGGCTCGCCAGGCTGAGACATCAGTTAACCACCCAAACCATAGGCAAAGGATGGTCAAGCCACCAGTCACTGACGACGGTCGATGGTCAAGGGTGAGTCATCCAAAGTTCTCTAGGGTCAGGGATATCCCGCCAGCATTCATGACTCGCACTCAAGTAAGACGGTGGCAGCGGATGAAAACTGAGTTAAAGAGAATAGAAGAAAAATATTCAGCTCCACAGCCAGGGAAGGTGACTTTGCTTAGGAGAGAACCTATCAAGCAAGATTCAAAAAGTGATCCGAAAGGAAAATCCAAGGAAGATAGTGCAGACGGAAATAGATGCACTGAAGAGAAATGTGTGTCTTCCTCCATGAAAGAAGCTGAAGATGAAACAGGATTTGGTGATGACGAACTCGACCTAGATGACCAGGATGATGGTTCAAAAGGTATCAAATTTGGTTCATTTGAAGGAATTGTGAATTGCAATATGTTCTTACCTTGCCTCATATTTTTGAGGCTAAACCTGATCAACCCTCCGCTATGGAAGGAGACGTCGAGGTGATCGATGATGAAGGTCAGGAAGTTCCAGAGATTATTGAGAACCCATCTGAGTTGGTCTCTGAAGATAAGAAACAGAAAGTCGCTGTGATAAGAGCTAAACCACGAGATGATGAGTCAGTAACTATTGGGAGAGATCAGGCGGCTAGGGTGATTTTTGAGAAGCCTTCTGCGGCAATGTCTCAACACTTGAAACCACTCTATATCATAGTGTTCCTAGAAGGGATGCCAGTGTCTCGGGCACTGATAGATAATGGATCTGCGGTTAATATCCTTCCGATGAACACCATGAGGTTGCTGCAAAAAACGGAAAATGACTTGATTCCCACTGACTTGACAGTCAGTAATTTCACGGGGGGCAGAGCCAGGACCAGAGGGGTAGTCACCTTGGAAATGACAGTTGGAAGATGTAAGACCATGACTACTTTTTTCGTGGTCGACGCAGGGGCGGCTTACAACGCTTTGATTGGGCGTGATTGGTTACACCCACATTTCTGCATCCCTTCTACCCTCCACCAGTTTATGATTTTCTGGGATGGGGATGAAATCCAAGTCATATGGGGAGATAATAAGCCTTTTGAAGCTCGGGTCCATGTGGCTGATGCAGTTTTATATGAGGAGGAAATGGGTCCTGTGAGGCTTATTGGTTGTGACAAGTATGGCAAGCCTGAGAAGGCGACGATGAGGAAAAATCTGACAGACGGGGACTTATCCGATTTATTCAAGGAACTATCGAGGCCAAGTGTTATCTGCGAGCCAAGGCCGATAGTTGAAGTTAATGAACAACAGGTTGTTAATGGACCAAGCCCAAAAGGAGAAAGAGAAAATGCTAGCATTTAAAGCTAGCATGGCACGGCTGAGAGCATATCTCGCCGAAAGACGGGCAATGTTGTGGAGTGATATGTCGGCCAATATGGCCGAAATCATAGAAGAAGGTGAATCAGGGGATTGTCGAGATGTTATTCAGCTAGAAGAGCTAGATGCAGCTCCGGCTAAGCTAGAGGATCTGAAAGCCGATGTTCAGGAACCCTTGTTGGAGATCAATTTGGGAACAGAGGAAGAGCCTCGGCCAACCTACATAAGTGATCTTCTATAACTTGACTTTAAAGCTGAACTGATCTCGTTGCTTAGAGAATATAAGGATTGTTTTGCTTGGAATTACACTGAGATGCCGGGATTACCAAGGCAGCTAGTTGAACATCGACTACCTATAAAAGAAGGTTTCAGACCGTTCAAGCAAGCGCCAAGACGTATGTCAACAGAAGTGACTATGAAAGTGAAGGAGGAAATTGAGAGGTTACTCAAAGCAGGACTCATCCGGACCACAAGGTATTGTGATTGGCTATCCAATATCGTTCCCGTGGTTAAGAAGAATGGAAAGATTAGGGTGTGCGTAGACTTCCGGAATTTAAATTTAGCTACTCCAAAAGATGAGTATCCAATGCCCATGGCCGATCAATTGATTGATGCGGCCGCCAAGAATGAGATTCTGTCATTCATGGACGGTCACTCAGGATACAACCAGATATTCATAGCAGAGGATGATGTTAACAAGACGGCATTTAGATGTCCGGGAGCCATAGGCACTTTCGAATGGGTGGTGATGCCCTTTGGTTTGAAGAATGCCGGAGCCACTTATCAACGAGCTATGAATGCAATCTTCCATGACATGATTGGGAAATTTATGGAAGTATATATTGACGACGTGGTGGTGAAATCAGCGACAAAGGCGAAACATCTGGCCGACTTGAGGAGATCATTTGAGAGAATGAGAACCCATGGTTTGAAGATGAACCCACTTAAATGCGCCTTTGGAGTGACAGCTGGGAACTTTCTAGGGTTCTTGGTGCATCGTAGGGGTATCGAGATCGACAAGAATAAAGCTAGGGCGATCATCGACGCTCAACCACCTCGCAACAAGAAGGAGTTACAAAGACTGATTGGTCAAATCACATACTTGGGAAGGTTTATTTCAAACCGTGCTGGAAAGATCCATACCTTTTCTCCGCTCTTAAAGCTCAAATCAGAGGAAGACTTTCGATGGGAAAAGCATCACCAACATGTGTTTAAATCAATCAAGGAATATCTTGCTAACCCTCCTGTCCTTATGCCACCTACGAAGAAACAGCCGCTGAAGTTATATATTTCAGCCGCGGATGAGTCAATCGGAAGTTTGTTAGCCCAGGATAATGAAGTAGGGAAAGAACAGGCGGTGTATTACCTTAGTCGTATTTTGACACCGGTTGAGAGTCGATATACGCCAATCGAAAAAATGTGTCTTGCTTTGTATTTTGCTGCTCACAAATTGAGAATATATATGCTACCTGTTTTAGTTTATGTGATTTGTGCCACTGACTTAATTAAGTATATGCTTTCTCGTCCAATAATTTCTAGACGAATAGGCAAGTGGTCCTTGGCCCTTATGGAATTCAGTTTCCAATATGTGCCTCAAAGGGCCGTGAAGGGCCAAGCACTTGCTGATTTCCTAGCTGACCATCCATGCTTGGATGTTGATCCGGGAGTCTATGATGCAATGGAGTTATGTGCTATTCAACTAACTCCTTGGACTCTAATTTTTTACGGATCCAGCGCAAATGATGTCGGGGGAGCTGGAGTTGTAATAATTGCACCAAATGGCAGGAAAACAACATATTCTTTCTTTCTAGATTTCAAATGTTCTAACAATCAAGCAGAATATGAAGCTCTGATTATTGGTCTTGAAATACTCTTAGAGATGGGGGCACAGACCGTTGAAATCATAGGTGATTCAAGTCTGGTGATCGGTCAGTTGTCCAGCAATTTCAGGTGCCAAAGTTGGCACCTCAAACCATTCCACTCTATAGCCATGCAATTACTACAAGAATTTGCAGAGGTAAAGGTCAAGCATGTTTATAGATTGCATAATAAAGAGGCCAATGATTTGGCTCAAATAGCATCTGGCATTAGGGTGCCAGAAGGAATAATGGAGAATTTGATCAGAATAAAGAGAAGATCATTACCCTCAGTTAAGGCGAGGGAGGAATTGTTGGCGGAGGTCTTTACAATCGAGGTGGAAGACGATATGGAAGAGGATGATTGGAGAACACCGATCGTCGATTTTCTCAAAAATCCAGACCCTAAGGCTGACAAGAAGCTAAAAATCAAAGCTCTTAAGTTTGTGATGATTGATGGAGACCTATTCAGGAAAAGCATTAAAGATGACCTACTCTTAAGGTGTGTCAGTAAGAAAGAAGCCATGAAAGTAATGGGAGAGACCCATGAAGGGATATGTGGTGCTCACCAAGCTGGAATAAAGATGAAGTGGCTGATTAGAAGGTACGCTTATTACTGGCCCGGGATGCTTAAAGATTGTATCACTTACGCCAAAGGATGTCAAGCGTGTCAAAGGCATGGGCCAATCCATAGAGCCCCGGCGATTGAATTACAACCAATCATAAAACCATGGCCTTTTAGAGGCTGGGCTATGGATTTGATAGGGAAAGTTTATCCACCTTCTTCTAAACAACATTGTTTTATCATTGTGGCAACTGACTACTTTACCAAGTGGGTCGAAGCGGTGCCCATGAAGTTAGTGCACCAAGAAGATGTGATTCGGTTTATCAAACAACATGTTATTCATAGATTTGGGATCCCAGAATCAATCACAACTGATCGAGGTTCAGCCCTTGTTGCCAAAGAAGTGCAGGCATTTGCAGCAGAGTACGGGATCAAGCTCCTAAACTCAACCCCTCACTTTACACAAGGAAATGGTCAAGCCGAGTCGTCTAATAAGACGCTAAAAGGCATCATTGAAAAAATGGTGGAAGATAACCCTAGGGTGTGGCATGAACTGCTATCAGAAGCACTTTGGGCATATAGGACTTCTCAACAGTCGAGCACAGGTGTGACTCCATTTATGCTCACCTATGGTCATGATGCAGTTTTGCCTATGGAAGTGACTGTACGGTCAATGAGATTCGCATTGCAAAACAATTTGACCCCTGCTGAATATAATGAGTCTATGTTGGTCGAATTGGAGGACCTAGACGAAGTAAGGTTAAGGGCTCTTGACCACATACAAGTTCAGAAGAGGCGAGTAGCAAGGGCATATAACAAGCGTGTTAGGGCCAAAATCTTGGGTGAAGGTGACTTGGTTTGGAAGACTGTCCTCCCAATGGGTGTGAATGATCGAAAATATGGAAAATGGTCACCAAATTGGGAAGGTCCATTTGTGGTTTACAAAGTCTTAAAAGGAGGCGCAAATCATTTGCAAGATCTTGACGGGGAAATACACCCTCGACCGATTAATGGCCGATACTTAAAAACTTATTATCCTACAATGTGGGAGACAATGGAGAATAAAACCAAAGATGGTTAAATAACTAGAAGCCATAGAGACATGCATTTCATTCGTTGTTTTCATTGAGTACAAAATTTATAAGAGTCATTACCTATCATTTTCTTTGCAGATAAACAAAATGACTCCTGAGCTCATCCCACTCTTTCTTAGACATGGCCATTTTTTCATCCTCTTTGGCCTTCTCAGCCCTCAGTTGAGGAATTTCTTTTGAGAACGATTCTCTCTGCTGATCAATTTCCACATTCTTTTGATAAATCTCCTTCATCTGAATAGCGAGTCCTTCTCTTGACCGGGCAGTTCCAGTCAACTCCATCTTGAGACGTTCTATCTCTCGTTCGATCTCTGCTGCTCTTTGGCTTTCCCTAACATAAGTTAATTTTAAGGTCCGAAAATGGGAAACATTGTCTTTCTCTTGTTGAATCAAAGATTCTTGCTCCTGCAGTTTTTCATGGATCGTAGACGACAGCTCACTAGCCTTCTGAGAGGAGAGCTGAAAATCAGAGACGAGAGTCGGGAATCGACTCTGGACAGATTGAAGATGGTTTATCTGTTCTTGATTTAAGTCATGATGATCTATCAAGACGGACATGGCATCAGTCACATCAGCAGCCAAACTTGGCATCTCAGAGAGGTCTCGGGACACGACGGCGACTAGTAATCTTTTTGCCCCCTCAATATCTGGCGGACGATTGGAAGACGTAGGCACAACAACTGGCTCACTCATCAAGGGGTCCGCTATCTCGGAAAAGTAGGCATCAAAGTCATCGATCGTGCTATAAGTTTGAAGGGGCGGTTGGGACTGAGAATTTGAGCCAGCCTGCGAATGAAAGGAATTTGGTAAAACAAGTCAAGGCTTGAATGAGAGAACAAGTCATAAATACTCACACCAACTGGTGAAGGCCGAGTCACATGGCCAAAGGTGCGTCTGGTAGCAAACGCTGGTGCAGAGTAAGGGCTTGGAACTCTTGGTTGTGTGCCCGGGGCAACCTGCAAGAGAAGAATGTTTCTGAATGCCTAACTTTGATAAAGATATATGGGAGATGTACTGAAAGATCATCTTGAAAATCACCTCAGCCCCATCAAACTGATGAAAGACAGTGTTTGGTTGAGTAGTGGCTTGTTAACACTCGACTCCACTAGTGCGAGGGTGATCAGCATTCGCAATGTCATCACAAATGTTGATCCTATCTCTTGACAACGACCTAGCCGAGTGTGAGGAAACCTGTCCATAAAGATGCCATTAGAATCGGCAAGGTACATTGGTACTGAAAGTAAAAACAAAGCATAGTTACCTCACGGCTGGTAGAGATATTTGTCTCAACTGAGAAAGTCGATGGCATCAAGGGATCAGGATTTTCTTCCTCCTCTTCATCGATCAGAGGTAAAGGGTTGGTGGTCCTAACTGAGGTAACCTGTTTTCTTCCTTTCCCTGCCCTGGTCACCTGGAATACCATTGAGGTTAAAAAAGAGGTATTAGGTGGTACATATAAGTAAGCTAAAGTTCTAAGAGATTATGCTTTAAAGAATTCATAAGGAAAACCTTAGGCCTCTTGGGGAGCACCACGTTTTCCTCGTCAGCCTCAGGCATTTCCGCCTCATGATCAGAAACTCCCAATGGGTCATAGAAGTCAACAGCTGCATAAAGGAAAAGATATTCTTATGATCCAAGGCATAGAACTTGGTATTTATATATATGTAAGTGTGAGTGTGTACCTTCTTTGGATGACTTTGATTTTTTCGTCCTGCTGGGAGAACCAGGATTAGCTACACTGATCCCTTTTGATGGCTTGGTCGAGGCTCCTTGGGGTTTAATAAAAATGGAGGCAATCCTATTTGTTATAGTGCGAGAATCCTCCACCATAACCTCCGCAATATGGTTTCCCCACCAGTAGTCAAAGGATAGAGAAGTATCAGGATTTTCCAAAAATGGCTGCAAAGAGAACTTGTTACAGAGACGGTTAAACCGGGAGGATACTCTATCCACCGTTTCTTTTGAGGTGAAGACTACTCGTTCCAAGAAAGAAGTATTGAAAGATCGAAAAGGCGGAAGTGGAACGAGTTGGGTGAGACCAAATTGTCTAGCAAATTGTGGGGGATTGTAATACTCCACCCCACACTTACTATTTGGAGAGCCCATTCTTGAACATCCATTGGAGATGTCCCTAGCAATCAAGAAACTGGCCCAGGTTTGTGTATGTTCGTCTTGGCAACTCGGTGGAGCCTGGGCAGGGGGATAGGAAAGCCACAAAGGTCGCCTCGGTCTAGGAGAGAATGGCAAGAAAAGATGACTGGCCCGGTATGCAGGGAGTTTGTAAAAAAAGGAGAACATGGTTTTGAACGATCTTTTTCCTGGTTGAATATGTGCATAATGATAGCCGGGAACAGGAACAGCGGTCGACAAGTCGAGATCGGGATAAAGCTCAGGGAAATATGCGTATTCCCAAAGTTGTAATAGCCAGAATGGCCTAAAACAGGTTTTGAAGTTGGAAGCAACATATTCCCCGATGCCACGGTAAAGATAAGAAAGCAAAAAAGGAGCGAGAGCAAGTTTCTCGCCCGAGTGAAGAGCAAGGGCCAATTGAGTAAATTCCTTAGTGACTGTGAGCGAAGAAACGCAAAATAAGAACCTATTCAGCCAGTACACCAAGAAAGAAATATGCTCAGCGATGGAAACCGAAGTTCCTTTACCTTTGCTGGTTTTAATAAAAGGGCCATGGGTAGTAATGCGCTCAGAAGCGTCAGGTTTCTTTGGATATTCATAAGCTACTTCAGGAACGGTGAGAAGTGAATTTATTTCTGTACCGTGAGGCCTGAGCCCGGTAAGAAAACAGATATCTTGCACCGTCGGGCCAATCATACCACACCGAAGATGGAAGGCATTGGTGGAACTCGACCAGAAAAAGAGTAATGAGACGAGAGCCTCCTTATCGATAGAGATTCAATTTTTTGAAAGAATGATGGCATCATAAATGCCGACCTCCTTCCATAATGCTCCGTAGTGAGGTTCAACCCGATCAACCCAATCAATCCAGTCACTTTGAGGGATCGGGCAATTTTTGAAAAGGTTGGAAGAATCCACAAGATTAGAGAACTCGCGCTGAAATGGGAGTTGCTCCTCAGCTAAGGGACAGTAGGGAAGAAGTGAGGTTGGTGGACTATCTCTGAAGGCTGGAGCAAGGCCGATTCTAGGTGAGGAGTCAACACCTAGGACACTGGCTAACACTTCACTAGTGCTGAAAACATCGGTAGCAATGATCTCGTTGACGAGATTTTAAACAATCCCAGCTCGACTGGAAGATTTATTACTGGCCGGAATTGCCGTGTTCTCAGCGACAATCGTTGTGTTCTTATTACCACCCATTGGCTGAAGGCAAGGAAAGAAAGAAATTAGAGAATAACCAGTGAAAAGGTTAATGGAAGCCAAAATTTTGGTTTACTGACGAAGAGGAAATTTCATTTCAAAATCTCACTGGTCCACTGGCCGGAGCCGATGTATTTGCGGCGGCAATTGTTGAATTTCTTTTGATACCAGTTATCTAGAATCTGGCAAGAGGGGTGGCAGAAAAACGAGGAACCTGATTGAGTGCATAACAAATCAAAGTTTATTCAAGGTCAAATGAGCAACTCCTCTAATGGTGGGTTTTTTCTTCATCACCTCAAGGATTACAGAACTATCAGTGTCTCGCGAACAAATGTGCTCACTAAGAATTTGAGAAGAAAGAGGAACAATCGTTCCGTGGTGAAAGAATTTCTTATATACTGTGGAAGCTGTATTTGGATGAAATGGCGTAGCAATAATGAGTTTTTTTTGAACTCATTAACATAAACTTATAATGGGGGCAGGTAGCCGGTGATAAATGAAAACTGTTGGGACAGTAATTGACAGTTAAATGACCGGTCACGTGGGAAATACAAGCTAAGCATTATTGGGACTTGAAGTTGTAGGCGTTGATGTTTGCCTATAGAGAAGTACGACAGCAGGGAAAGGGTTCCTAGCCACTCCAGTAATTTATTAGCTTCAACTGATATAGCAGCTGTGCTTTGTACGGTATATAGATACTTAATTTTGGTTTCAAAATAAAAAAATCAATACTCATATGAAGGTATTAATGTTAAGCACGTGGATTTGAGCAAACCACCATGTCTGCATTAGTTGCGTGTTGTACACAACTATATCCAAAAAGGTATACATCGAGCTCCCAAACAGCCAGCCGATTGAGATGAGACACCAAGGACCATTCACGTGCTCAAGTACATGATAGCACCTACCTCTGACTAGTAACTTAATTTAAAATATGGTCAACACCCATTAAAAAATGGGTTTGCTGGGCACATGATATTGCATCATGCATATGTGTTGTATAAAATAAAATTTATACATATATGTATGTGTATATTTATGCTCATATTGCAGATGTATATATCTACAAAAAGCATAATAGCATTGAAAACGTACCCAGTTTCAACATGTCTCCCTCGAATCCGGCGAAAGCCGAACTACCACCGGTCGCCGTCCTCGCCTTGCAATCATTTTGACGCCGGCGAAACTCTGTGATCAAGGCTCCGAAGTCCAGCTCAGTTAATGAAATGGGTCGCCGTCGCCGTCGCTGGAGGAGCTGCATGGCCGGAAGCTAGATCATGGTTCGGTCATGGGTTTATCTGTCATAGAGCTCGCCAATGTCACCAATGAGAATGGTTGTTGCGACAAGGAGTTCATGTTTCAGTCACTTCCATTTTGCCCACCCAAGTCGAGAGTTTCATCTGGAAATACACCAGTGCCGACCGTTTTCTCCATGATCGACGCCTATTTGGGGACAAACAAGTACGCAGCTTGCAACCATCACCTGAGAGTTGTAGTTTTGCAAAACAGACCCATCACCGGCAAAGCACAGTCAACCACGCAGTTTGCAGAGCTCGCCGTCGCCACCACGATATGAGCAAAGAACAATGGTGTGTATAGGTGGGTGTCATCGGCGGCACCAGTTCGCAGTCACCACGTGGGTTTGATGACAACAAAGGTGGCTGCTGTAGTTATTGTAACAGAAGATGGGCGATGATGGTGAGGGTGACAACGTTGTGCTTGCATGGAAACCTGCATGTTTTTCTCCGGCGGCGAATCTATCTGCAGCAGTGGGTTCAGCGGCAACGACATCATAAAGAAACCCACTAGTGTGATGCACTTCACGGCCAACACCGGTCTGGGGATGAACGTTCGAAGTCTTTTGGAGCGTGAGGACACCGGCAGCCCGTTTGCAATACAGACCCGTCGCCGGAGGAGTCCCTTATGCAGTTCCAGGAGGTTCGCCCACTTTTGGTTGGAATGAACTGCGTTTCTCGCCAGATTTAATGGCGTCAAAACTTACTGTTCTTTACCGACGTGTGGGACGATTAAAGTTCACCCAAAACCCAAAACTATTGGGTATGATGATGGACGACGGCGTAAGTACCATCTCCGGCGGTGACGTTGCCAAAGAGAATCACGGCGTTGTATTTGCAATGGAGCTCACATGTTTTCCAGCACTGAGTCTATCCACGGTGATAGGTTCAGCAGCGGTGACTTCATGAAGAAGATAATCGATGAGACAATCTCTTCTTGGCCGGCGACGGTCCATGGCAAACACGTTGCGATGCCTGGCAGTATGAACCATGAATCATGTTCGTTCCTTGGTTGGTCAGTGCCCATTAAAAAATGGGTTTGCATGTTGATGGTTGGGTGGATGCTACAACATCATGCATAGATCGGCTCACGCAGTTCCTAGAAGCTCGCCAACTTTTGGTCTTTCTTCACCAACGTTCTCAAAAGATCAGTTTTGAAACTTACGCAAAATGGCAAAGCCCAAAACTGTTAGGTACACGTACGAGTAATGGAAAATGGTGGGAGCATCGTCTCCGGTGACGTCGTCGCCGGTGGGGGTGACAGTGTTGATGCTTGCAATGAAAACTTGCATGTTTCTTGGGCGGCAAGTATGATCCACACTTTGTCATTTTTCCTATGGGACTTGCTTTTATTTTGAGACAGACGTGAAGCTGCTGCATAGTTCATTTCTCTCTCTCTCTTTTGGATTAAATGGATATTTTTGAAGCTTGAGCAGGTTGGACGCTTCAATATGGCCTAGGTACAAATGGCCATTGTAAATAAGAAATGAAATTGTACACTTCTCTTTTCTTGTTAATATTTGGATTCAATTATCCATACATTAAAGGCAAAATTAGCTTTAATTGGTCCCGGGCCGAACACAAAAAACTGGCCTAAATAAATACAACTCTACAAAAATTCGGTATGAACCCATTTTCATAGAGTTGGGGGGCAGTTGTTAACACCTAAAATATAATTCGAGGCAATCATGCCACGTGGTCAAAAATTACAAGGTCCGATCATCAGGGCAAAAGATTAATTTCTAATCATGGTGATCCGATTTAAGGCTGAGAATGAAGAAGAGTGGAATTTTTAGGCCATTAAGACTGATATGAGGTTTTGAGCTCATAACAGGCTATGATTGAGAGTCTCAGTCACTATGGTTATGACTCTCAGTTACTATGGTCATGATCATGAGTTTTAGGCCAAACCTTTTCAGTCATTATGATCATAAGAGTCTCAGTCTCATGATCATGAGTCTTAGGCCAAAGCCTTCTCAGTCATCTTGGTCATGAGAGTCTCAGTCATCTTGGTCATGAGAGTCTCAGTCTCATGGTCATAAGTTTTAGGCCAAAACCCTTCTCGGTCGCTATGGTTATGAGAGTCTCAGTCATCATGATCATGAGTCTTAGGCCAAAATACTCTCAGTCATAACTTTCTCAATCACAATGGTCATGGTCAGGAGACCCTCAGTTATAATGGTCACAATCCAAAGTCTCTCCAAAGACTCATAACTAGCCATGATCAAGAGTCTCGATCGTTATTTCTCTCGGTCACAATGATCATAAGACTCTTGGTTATAATGGTCATGATCATGAATCTTAACCAAGATTTCTAGTCACTATGGCCATGATCAAGACTTATGACCAAATATGGTCATGATCAGTGGTCTCGGGTCATTATCACTTGAGGAATCTTTGGGGTAATTCAAATGAAGACCGGTTGTGAATCCCAATGTTTCAAGAACCCAACAAGTCAGGTCTAGAAGTTTGAAGAAAGCTTGAAATAGAAAATGACAACTTGACAATGTCAGAAGTTTAGAACTACAGATGGAAGGTTCTCACCAAGATCTGATGAGGGAAGTCAGGATTGTCAGTAATCAGATGACTCCAGGCTAATGTACAAATCAAGCCAGACATGACAGGTGCAGAGAGCTGAAAATGGCTTGAAGACCAAAATCATCAAGCATGAAAGAATAGGCACCATTTAGTCAAAAATACCATGTCAGACATACTTGTATCTGCCTATAGAGGGATGTGCAAGTTAGTCAACCTTTCCAGCTGGTGGTTAGGAAAAGTCACTTTCAGCTTACAACCAATCAATTTCTAGAGAAACGGTTGAAAGGGACAACACCAGGTGGAAGCCTCTATAAATACCCACTCAAGCATCACAAGGAAGAGGTCCAAGACCATTTCTAAAGTTCAACCTTTAGCATTCATATCACTTAGCATTTAGCTTTTATCTCATCAAGTTCAGTTTATCACTTAGCTTTTATTTCAGCAAGTTCAGCTTAGCACTATCAGTTTGGTACTTAGTTATTTTTCAGCATTCAATACTTTAGTTTCCATTTCAATCAAGAGTTTGTAATTCATTCATCATTGTAATCAGTCAAGTTCAATGAAGAAAGGTTTGCAGATTCAGGTATATTTATTGTTCAGTTTAAGTTGCTTCTAATTGATACTCATCTTAAATGTTTAAAGTCCTTTCTTAAAGGCAATAGCAACCTTAAGGAGAGGGTCATTCCTACTTTCCAACTTTCGCCTGAATCACCTTAGGTCGGTGACCCGACCCAATAGGAATAGTTTGGCAAGAAATATTCGAGTCCATCAGGACTCTGGCACGCCCGCGTTCTAGGTCAGCCATTCATTGGCTAGCGACCTCAGACCACTTTGTGAGCCAAACATATATATATATATATATATCAGCATGAAAAGAAAAAAGAGAAATCAATAGACTGATGAAAAATCAAACAATTAAAATAGAGATTCATAATTTAATTCTGTGCCTAGGTTACCTAAGGGTTTACTCACTCGGGCCACTCCAACCTTTTACCACGTTATTGACAATATGTATATATATACATATATATATCAGCATGAAAAGAAAAAAGAGAAATCAATGGACTGATGAAAAATCAGACAAGTTTAATAGAGATTCATAATTTAAGTCTGTGCCTAGGTTACCAAGGGTTTACTCACTCAGGCCACTCCAACCTTTTACAACGTTACTGACATGAGAATGATAAGTGCCTTTTATAGACAAATATATAAACAAGTACAAATTTATCAATAAAGCAATTTGCTCAAAGCTCACAACTCATTTAAAAAATTCAAACCTTTTTGGACATTCATGCAATGTTCTTGTCATAACTACTCACCATAGATTCCTCGTTCAATTCAAAAACAATTCCATAAGATAGTTATGGAAAAAATGATATATAACTTAACTATTTTTTTTATCACTTTCTTATTTAAATGGTAAGACATGGACCTTATAATAAAAATGATAATTAATTACCGTTCAGCATGATTGAAGATGATTTAAACAATTGACTAGAAAGTGGCCATGAGTGTGAAACTTTCATAATGCATTAAAATGGATAAACTAAATGATTTTTTTATTTTATTTTTTATGGTAGAATACGGGTGTCCTAATCGTAAACACGTATCAACAACCATTGAAAGTCGAATAAGTTTGTACAATCACTGATCTAATGACTAAGCTCACCTGAGACCACCCTCACAACAAAATTTCCTTTTCACATGCTGTCGCACATCAGCCAGGGAAGAGTAATAAATGAACTGGACAAAACGTTTTTATCTTTTCCTTATCATATAATTTGTTATTTACTTCAACAAAATATTAGCCACATAAACAATAAATTTTTATTTTATTTTTCTTTGCATAAATAGTAATTGACAGCAAAATAGATATTAACTATTGATGGTGCACTAAGATCAAAATGAGAAACGTCTTAGTTCAAAGAAGAGCAATAAAAATGTGACTGGGAGAGCTGTATTTTTTATCCTGTCGGTATAACATGACAATATACAGTTTTATCGTTTTATCAGTACTGTTTTTTTCGTGCAAAATGATTTTGGTGCACAGAACCATGCATACTTGGGCCTATAAATAGCA
Source organism: Cornus florida (assembly GCF_030987335.1). Classification (NCBI taxonomy): domain Eukaryota; kingdom Viridiplantae; phylum Streptophyta; class Magnoliopsida; order Cornales; family Cornaceae; genus Cornus; species Cornus florida. The sequence continues at coordinate 48,047,591 of NW_026775574.1, read as the reverse complement.
ACCCTAGCGAGGCTGAAATCTGCATAAACGGTCTATCACAAGCTTGTGAGTGTTGTGGTTTATTCAACCATATATTCTAGCTTTCTTTTCTTATTTTCTTACTTGTATGAAAATCTTTTGAATTTTTTTATTTTTTATTTTTTAATAAATTTGGTAAGATTAATATTTTATTCGATTTATTTCGTCTAAGTTTTCAGTAGATTCTTTCTTTTGATTTTTAAAACACAGTTCATTAGGTACGTATAAGTTTTTTTTATTTTGTTTTTCTCTAGAGCAAGTCAACAAATCTAGTGGGAGTGCTCTCACTTAATAAGAAAATTTCAAAATGTTAATTTAGATTTTCACCTTAATATAGTTTCTGATTATCTGAATTTGCAGATACAAGTACAAACATATATGGCTTTGGACATGAGCAAAATTATCAGGTTTTCTCTACGTACTTGTCAATATTTCATTTAAAATAATCTCTTATTAGGAACTGCAATTGTCTCTTCGTGCTCAAATAGAGAAAGAAGTTATAATTATACTTATAAGCGTGGATTGATGGTAATGGGAGGGAAAAAAAAAAGTATATATTTGGAGGAAACAAACCTGTTTGGTTCAGTTTTTTTATTCTTCAAAAGTTGGAAAAAAAAAAAGAAAAAAAAAAAAGGGTTTGGCTAACGGTTTCTATGTTGAAAATTGTTTTATGCAAACTCGATTAAAAAAATAAATAAAATTTTCAAAGAACCATTTTTATATTATGTTGAAAACAGTTTTTTGAATTCTTGAGTGCTATTTTGAGAAAACTAAGTCAAACTATTTCGTTCCTTTCTTTTATCTCTATAATTTTTTCAAATTACAGTTTATGACTTTTTCTCTTATAATTAATATTATCTTTTCTTTTCCACTCTCTTTTTTTAATATAGAGAAAAATGACTCTATCATCATGGTAATATTAAAAATATGACTACTAACCCTTAGTGCAATTTTTCGGATTGCAGACCTTTGAATGAGACAGCTGTGGACGAAATTGATACAATTGAGAGGATTAAAACAGGGTTTATGCAATTCAAGATCAACGAATTCGAGTATGTTAATATAAAATTATTTGTCTACATCTATTACAACATGTTCTATTCAGCCAACTAATTGTCTAGTCCTATAAAGAACTTTGATCATCTGATTTTCTCTATTTTGGATAAATTGTATTACCTAATTGCCTGAGGATCTGGTTGAGTTTTGCAGCAAACATCGAGAATATTACAATGAACTTGCAGAAGGCCAGAGCCCCAAGGTAAATGCATGTTTTGTTCTCGAGGGTCGAGTGCAGAAAATACTTTTAAAGTATGCTTACAGATATTACCCTTCACGTACAAAAAATATTCCTAAAGTTTCAATTTGATACAAATAGGCCACTCTAACAAATTTAAACCCCTAAAGTTTCAATTTGGTGCAAATAGGCCACTTGACAAATTTAAACCCCAAGTTGACTAAAGTATCCTCACTGAACCATTTTATAAAATATATAAAAATAAATAAATTTATAAAATGACCGAAAAAGTCACTATTGGAGGATGCCCCTCACATGCAAAAAGCACTCCTAAAGTTTCAATCTGGTGCAAATAAGTTCCTCTCACAAATTTAAACTATAAGTTGACTAAATTACCCTTACTGAACCTTTTTATAAAGTATATACAAATAAATAATTTTATAAAATGATTGAAAATAACACAATTGGAGGACGCCGTCGTAAAGATAAAAATTTAAAATAAAAATAAAATTATAAAAGAAAAGTAAAGTAAAGATAAAAATATAAAATAAAAATGAAAATAAAGTGTAAACTAAAGGAAACAAATTTGCTCTAAACTCCGAAAACTAATGCACACTGATATTGGATTTTTTTTTTTTTTTTTTGTTTAACAGTGTTGCTACGAAAAAAATAAATAAATAAAGAAAAACAAATTTTAGTAGAAAATAGTAAACTGAATTCTCAAAAAATTCAAATCTTTGATCTACAAATTCTCAAAGGTTAAAAAAAAAAAATGTTTAGAGATATATATAGAGAAAAAAGTTTTTTTTTAACAAAAAAACAAATATAATGTGTACATAACACCCTATCCTAGAGATTAGTAGCATGTATACCCCTTTAGACATTTTCGGAAGAGTTAAAGGACAAAACGGGTATTACAATACTAAGTTATGTCAAATGGGGTATTTTTGCACAATGTGAAAAGATTACGGGTGTTTTTACATACTTTTTCAAATATGGGGTAAAAGTACTATGTGGAGTATACTTTAGGGGTGTTTTCTTCACTTGTTCATAAACTTAAACTCTAGGATAACCTAAACTTTTCGAGTTGATGGTAGTTAACGTACATTGTATCTGAGCAGACACATTCTGAGTTCAAATCTCATTATGAACCTCTAACAAATAAAAGTAAAACAATTTCTTTTTTTAATAAATACTAGATGGTGGTTAACACCGTGCATTTCTAATGACTAATTTTTTAAAATTTGGTATGAATATTTCTATTGCAGTTTTTGGTGTTTGCATGCTCGGACTCGAGAGTCTGCCCTTCTCATATCCTAAACTTCCGACCAGGGGAAGCCTTTATGTCACGGAATATTGCTAATTTGGTCCCTGCATTTAACCAGGTTTTCAAATAGTCCAAAAATAAGATTATTAAAGTTGATTCAATCATTTATATTTTTAGTTCCCCTTTATCTACTTTATATTGTCTTACAACACACGTCGATATTGTGGGAATGTTTATCTACTGCACAGGTTAGATATTCTGGAGTTGGTGCAGTCATTGAATATGCAGTCGCAGTTCTTAAGGTCACTTTTCTATTCTTCTTCCAAAATTCCAAACAATAATTTAAAAAAAAAATTTCCTCTTTTTATATATTTTCACATTTGTTCTAGAGGAATAACCAAGTCTCTTAATATAATGAAAATTTTATAGGTGGAGATTATTCTGGTCACAGGGCACAGTTGTTGTGGTGGAATTAAGGGTCTCATGTCTCTTCCCAGTGATGGAACAACTTCTAAGTAAGGATACGTATATTTTTCCAATAATAGTTGCAACTTCATGCATGTGTATTTATTATTATTTTTTTTCCTTCTTTTTTTTTTTCCACATTTTTAATTACCAAAAAAAAAAATACTTGTTCTTTCCATTTGGACATTTTTCTTATTGACCTTTTAATTCAGTTCATATTTTCATTCTGAATAACATTTTTTTTTTTTTTTTGGGTATGTTTGATTGTGATGTGTGCAGTGACTTTGTAGATGACTGGGTCAAAATTGGTTTACCCGCCAAGGCCAAGGTGACATCAGAGCATAGCGATTTACTACCGGAGGAACAATGCAAGATTTGTGAAAGGGTAACTCTCAATTTTACCAAACATACTTATGCTGATTTGATGACAAAATCTGTTAGCAAATATTCAGTGACGGATCAGAGATTTATATAAAAAGGGGCGGTCTTACAAAACAAAAATATACATTAGGGAATCATTAGAAATTTAGTGGAGGCATTTTTAATATTTTCACAAAATTTAAAGAATAAAAATTTTAGTGGGGCCAACTAACCCCTGACAGCTGAGCCCTAAATGGGTCGATGTCTGCCAAATAAACTATTAGTAAAGAAAGATTAAAAAGAAAATATGATTTATTTATAAACCATTTTTACACAAACCCTTTTCAAACCCAATAGCAGCATTGGATTTCAAACGAGTCTAGGGTGTTTAAAAGTAAAAATAAAATGATACTGATTGTGTCTGTGAATATGAAATATGCAGGAGGCAGTGAATTTGTCATTGGTGAACCTATTAACATATCCATATGTGAGAGATGGAGTAGCTAACAAAACTCTACAATTGATGGGTGGACACTATGATTTTGTCAACGGAACTTTTAGCCTCTGGGGTCTCGACTTCGGCTTCAAACCCCCTCTCGACTTCGGCTTCCCCTTAATCTGCCCTATGAAAATTTAAGTTTTGACCATTATATGTCGAGACTTAAATTTCCTACTTTCTCTCTTTAAAAATGTGTGCTGTGTGTTGCTATGAGCAATAATAATCGATATTGAATAAGACAGAACACCTCTTGTGTGCTTCTGTCATATTTTGGTATTTCATTGTAGTTTGTTGTGTATTAACTTCCTTTTGGGAGAAGATAATATTTAAGTCTTTATGACTCTCGTGAATTGGAAATACTTTATCTTCCTTGTAGCATTATAGCATCAGCAGAAAATAAACATGACGTGCTTTATTATTGAATCACTTTCTACAAAACCATGAGGTGCTTTATTATTACTTCTATTTTAGAGTTGTGATTAATTTGATAACTTATTGCAGGTAAGTGGTATAATTATTGTCCAATAAGAAATTAGATTTTAAAAACTTTGTGAATAGAGATGGGTTTGGGTAGAGAGGTAGACAGAGAAATAAATAATTGTAGAGAGAGAGAAAAAGTGAGTTGTGATTGTGGAAGAGAAAAAAATATGTAATCAAATTTTGAAGTAAAGATAGTCATTCTTCATCCAAGGATGGAGCCAGGATGTAAGGTAAGGAGGGGGCAAAAATGAATTTTGGGAGGCAATAGTGCATATTTTTAGTAATTTTAGGAGTGCCAAATGTAATATTTCATGAATATATTACTAAAAATAAATAAATTATAAGGGTAGATTGCTAAAAGAAAATTTCTATTGCCTTCAATGTAGATCCGTCACTGTCTTCGCCCATGGGCGTAGGCAATTTGCCTAAACACTTAAATCTCGGTTTGCTTGTGCTTTTATCTCTTCCATTTGCCAATTGTGTATGTGAAATCTTAATAAGATATTACCCTATGTTTAACGTCATAGCATCTCAATATATATATATATATTTTAAATGTTGATTATACACGAATTAATAGTTATTGGATTTTTTTTTTTTTCTTTCATGATATATTAATGTTTTCCCTATTTACCGAAAAAATATATATATTAATGTTTTCTTTATTGAAGAATTAGTATCTAATTGACAACTACAATATAGTCCTAGTTCATTGACAAATTAAAATTTACCCAAACAAGATGATTTCTCCCTTATTCAAATAAAATAATATACTTGCTTCTGTGAGTCCTCTTCCTCGTCATGAACGTTGCATCTAAAATTCCAAATCAGGTTAACTGACTTTTTGGGCTTTTAAAGCTCTTATGATTATATATGTTGGAAAAATATAAGGGGAAAGATATAAAGCACTAACGGTAGGAATTAACTGAGAATAGGAAAATAAATAAATAATTAGAATGAACTTTAACGACAGAACCGCTAGTGTATAGAATTGAACATTAACTGAGAATAGGAAAATAAATAAATAATTAGAATGAACTTTAACGATAGAACCGCTAGTGTGTATAGAATTGAACAACAGGAAGTAGTATCGAACAATAAAACTGAATTTGCTGTGCTGTTTTCCTTATGGAAGAGTTAGAATCTCATTAATAGATAATATTATTCTAGTTCATTGACAAACTAAGATTTGAGCTACCTAAACCAGATGATTTCTCCCCATTCAAATGGAATAATAATAATAATAATAATAATAATAATGATTGTGGAGGCACAAAGCACAAGCCTATCAGGGACGGGCACGTGTGTGCCTCAGTAACCAATAGAAAGCATCCACAAGTCTTGATAACTGGGCAACATGTAGCAAAGTGGTTTAAACCGTAACTGCAATTCAAAGTGATAGAGGGCAGGATATGGGCCAAAATACCAACAATAAATTAAGGAAAAACACGAAAGAGAGAGGATCAAAGAGAGAAATAAGCTCCGACAATTATGAGTTCACTGTATAAATAAAGAAAAAAGAAGACCATGCATGGCATCAAATTCTGGGTTGCTCAGCTCTAAAGGCCAATCGCCATTTCAATTATATAATTCCTTTGTTCTATTTATGTGTGTTTGTGTGAATTTCTACTTATAGCTTTTTGCCCACACACTTTGGCGTCGGCGTCGTCATGGGAATCTTTCATTTGTTCTTCCTATTAGAAATAAAGAGAGAGAGAGAGATGATATTGTATTGAGGCATGAGATATGAAGATGCATAGGGGTTTATATAAGTGACGAGATGTGTGGAGAGGAAGAAACCTAAACCCTGTATGATAAAACCTATACATGGTTAGAATATATTCTACAATATAGTAATAATATATTCTAACACTTCCCATTCTTTATTTATGCAACTCTAATCTAGAAATATGACTGGAGCTGAAGCATCCTAATGACAAGAAGAGGCACTACAAGAAAAGTGAGTTTATACGACATAGTGTTTACGGGGCTTCTTTATTTTGTGTCGTGATTACCACCATTTACGGAGTTTCTAAAAGAACCTCGTAATAGGACATGTTTTCACGAGGATTTTATAGAATCGTCGTAGAAAAAAAAATTTACGGAGTATTAAAGAGCCCGTGAATATTTAGATACATTTACGGTATATTTGTACACCTTTAACGGGATAAATGTTCATCGTTGATAAAGCACACATCTACGACGCAATTTTTGCTCCGTAAATAAGCAATAAAAATTTTCACATCTAAGGCGCCTTTTTTCCCTCGTAAATAAGATGAACTTACGGTGTATTAAACAACTCGTGGATAAATTTCACATCTACGGCGCTTTTTTTGCCTCGTAAATAAGCAATAAAAGTTTTCGCATCTAAAGTGCCTTTTTTGCTCCGTAAATAATTTTTCACATCTAAGGCGACTTTTTTGCCCCATCAATAAATGGATAAATTTCACATCTACGGCGCCTTTTTTGCTCCGTAAATAAATAATAAAAGTTTTCACATCTAAGGCGCCTTTTTTGCCCCGTAAATAAGCTTTCCGCTTTTTCCCTTCCCTCCATTTTTTCCCTCCTTTGATTTGTAATATTTGGGCCCTAAACTATGTCGTTTTTGGGGGCCAATTAACAATTTATTCCACTTTCCCATTTCATTTTGCAATAGCCCCTAACTCCTTCAGTCGCTCTCTCTCCTTCCATCACAGGTCTCGCCTACTGCCTCAACCTTAAGGGTGTGTTTGGTAGGGTTGATTTAGAGGGATAGGGAGAGAAAAGAAAAGAGAGGATAGTGTAAGTTTGTGTGTTGGGTAACTTAAGTGGAGGGATAGGGAGGGACAAGAAGAGATATGGAGGGATAAGAAGAAATAGGGAGGGATAGCTATCCCTCCTTATTTCTTATTTGCTTTTTCCTCAAAATTGAGAAGATAGGGAGAGATAGTGAGAGAAAGGATAGTGATTTTAGTGGTATTTTGATAATACCAAAATTAGCCTCCACAAATCAATACACAGATGACAGATTTATTCCATTCAAGTCCCATGATTATGAAAGGGTAAAAAAATAATTTGTCTATTATCCTTTCTTTTCTTTCATCTATCTTATCCAAACAAAAATAACTATCACTTCTTTTCTTTTCTCCCCTATCTGTCCAAACACAAATATAAATTATTACTATCCTTTATTTTCTTTTCTCACTAACACTATCATTTCTTTATTTTCTTTTCTTTTCTCACTAACACTATCATTTCTTTTCTTTTCTTTCTCTAGTAACTAATACTATCCAAACACACCCTAAGAGGCTACTCTGGCCTCTCATTCACTCTCTCGCTCTGCAAAACACACTCTCTCTCTTCCTGAGGTCGGCTAGCGAGAGAGCTTTCCGAGTCTTCGATTCTTCTTCATCTGTAGAAGGTCGGTTCTCTCTGCTTTTCTTTCTCAACATCTCCTAGGGTTTCTATAGATTTTCATATTGTTCTTTATTTGAATCTGAAATTTTTTTTTGTTCCAATGACTCTGTATATTCAAATGTTGAAATTTATTATATATATGTACAGATCTGTTGTTTTGAGCTGATTTGTGCATCTGTAGTGTTATCTTTGTACGATTAGATTCATCTGTGCAGTAGATATGTATTTTTCTTTTCAGATGCAGTAGTACCGGTAGATGATTTTGGATCTTCTGTTATGTATTGAATTATAGGCTCTAGATTGACCTAGTAGATTTGTATGTGTGTTTTAAATCCATATGTATATTCGCTTGACATGCTTTTGATGCGATTTCAAATTTTGATGTGGTCAGGAAGACATTTGTTTGCTTGTGTAGCAACTGGAATTTGATCAATTTTTTCCGATTGTTTAATTGTGTATTGGGAGTGAGTTTTAGGTATCTAATCTGTAGATCGCTAGTTTGCTGCTTTTGTCTAACATCATCAATTTATTCTTGCTGCTTTTGTCTAATCATCATCATTTTCCCATCGAGAAATTGAGAATCATCTCCAAACCTATTTAATTCTATGGTTTTGAAGATCAAAATCTTAAATCTAGTTTGATCCTTGACTAATAATCTTAGCAATAAAAGTGTTGTTTCAGCAATTCAACAATATATATGGTACTTCAATGCATTTTTATGTTTTGCAATGTGTGTGTGCGCGAGCAAAACTGTACCAATTTTTATTTATTTAATTTTTTTAAAAAATTTATGTTAATTATATATTTAATTAGCAGCTCGATGTTTCTCACATTTTCGCAATACCTTTGCAGAGGCCACACCAAAGGCTATCTTGCAGATAATGAATATGAGGGGACTGACACTTTACCACTTGAAAAGTCACTTGCAGGTTTATTATTTAACTCTTTTAATCCAATTTTTAAGAATACTTCAAATTTAAAGTGAGGATTTAATGTATATCAGATGAAACTTCAACTCATGTTTATGCTGAACATTTTTCTGCCCCAGGCTACAAAAAGAAAGCCACCTCTGTTTTGAGACATTCTGCAAAGGGGTTCATAACAAATACCCTTATCCTTCACAACTGCCACCATATGCACACTCACAGGTACAAACACAAAACCAACTCATTGGGTTCCCCTTTTCCTATGTTGTTTAATTCTTTATATTTTCAATTTGTTAAGTCAGACATTGTATGGTTTTGCTTGACGTTCATTGACTACCTCTTCCAGGATAAGAAGTTGCTGTTTGAGTTTGGCTGCTGAACAAGAGAAAAATATAACAGAGAAGTGGTTACCTGAACTAAAGAGTGCAGTCCTGAATTCTCATAAATGACTGGAAGATTGCAAATATGTCAGGGGCTTGGTAAGTAACTTCCACTAGTCTGTCATTTGTTGCTATAGTTATAACAGGTTTGATAGTTGAGACAAAAAAATCTTGACCATAATGATATGTTTTTGACTAATTCATTGTTAATTTTTAGCACATGAATTTACTTGTGGATAAACTAGGGGCAACCATAATGAAAAACTGAAAAATAAAAGTGAGGCGGAGAACTAATATGTAATATATTTGTTTCAAGGCAATCTTCTCCTACGAGAAATTTGGTAAAGTTGTTTAAAAACATATACAGTAGTATATATCTAAGCTTATTAGAGTCTCCTTAATTTGCAAGAAAAGTTTGATTGGAACTTTGTATATGAAAACCCAGGCAGACAATTTTTTATTCAACCAGCACCTTATGTGATTGTATTAGGTCAAATAGGCTTTCTCCATATTAGGTCAAATAGGCTTTCTCTGAATCATACAATGTTGCTGTAATTGTATGATGAACAAAAGTTTGTAAAACATAACAAATTAGGGTGATCTACTAAAACTAAAAGAATCTTAGTATAATAAATATATTTCTTTTCCCATTGGATCATATATTTCTTTTTCCATTGGATCTTCAAAATATAATCAAGCTTAGGAAAAAGCAAGATAGGAACCTACTATATTCAATAAAGTTTTTAGACACAGTACTTGTGACTAATAAAATATATATTTATCTTAAATAGTACTAATTTTATCTATAAATTATAGGTTCTGAAAGTAATTGGAGGGTACAAATTATTAAGAGGATATAATTATTTCTTAATTTGTTTCTAAAAAAGTGTGCATTAACTGTTTCCATATGTATATAAATTTCAGACCATAATTATATCTAAAGCATCCCCAACCTTAAAAGAATCTTATGTACATTGACCTCAATTCTAATCCATATATATGTGTGTATATATATAGAGAGAGAATCTTAATATGACTTCATGTTTCATGCATATAGAAACTTTATTTTAATACCTGTCAATTAAAAAAAGAAGAAAGAAACAATAATATTTAATTTGATATGGAATCCCATTATATATAGTATTAATGAAAATCTTGCTTGGAGATCTTGTTTAATCATTAACGATTAAGTGGGATGGAATATGTAGTTGTACAGAATTTAACTCTATCTTTGGACCACAATACTCATGGCTAGTAATTTAATTTAATTGTTTAAAACCACCGTCAATTGAATATGCCAACATTTATCTAGAAACAGAATATATCACTAACTGCAATGTAACCAGAACAATGACCATAGAATATAAATAATGTTACCAATCACAAATGTTGTTCAATATATATATATATATATTGTGAAAGCAATAGAAAATTAAACATTTTTCTGGGGTTGTTGATTAAATATTTTAATACCTTACAGGATTGATTATCACTAGTTCATTAGGAGCAGAAGAATCAGAATTTTTATGATTCCAGTCTACAACAAAGGTCAAATACTATGCTTCTTTTATGATTGCACAGTAATGCTTTTTTATACTCATACTTAGGGGGGTCACGTGCCTTTAAGTGACCAATTTTGCGGTGTATCTTGAACTTTATTACCTTATTGGTACATCGGCCTGTGTAGAGCCCATTTTTATTTCTTGTTTTAAAATGTTGAAAGTATGGGAGTATGGGATCATCGTATGTAGAGGTTTTGATTGATTGTTGTGGAGGAGAAGTTGTTGATATGTTATTTATACCTTTAAATAAATTCATAACATTTTATGTAATAACTAAATTTAAAAAATTTCAATCCTAAGAAAACAATATTTGTAGGTAAATTGGAGAATGACTTCTCCATATTCTAATTATTTATGACCCTATACTAATAAGCAAACATACCACATATCATCAGATATAATGAGAACCAATCCCAGAATTATAATTTATTTCAATCATGAAACCATATGCAGATTTGTGAAGTATAGACCGAATATTATAGATCTAAACAACAAAACAAGAAAATCAGTTGTTAAGTAGTTGAAGTGTAAACCTAGAGAGAGAGAGGGAGGGAGGAAGAGAAAGCAGACCTTTGCGGATATATGTAATTGACATTCTGGATGTTGTGTTTATGTGCTCTTTCTTAATGGATTATGTGGCAACAGAGAGCTAAGTGATTAGTTTTGCTTACAAAATGATAAGGCAATTTATAAGGAATGACATAGAAATTTAAAATATTCATATTTGTGCTTTGTGAATATAAGATAATTTACAGGTGTTCTAAAGGCTCAAAAGGTTTTTTGAAAAACTATTATATTTTGAAACTTTATTGGGACAAGCTATCAAAAGAGAGATTATAGGGCCCCAACTGTCTGTTTCAAAGCATATTAACCTGACTTCTTGCATGTCATTAAGGACCTGCATAGACTACTCTCTGTAAAATAGAAATTTTAGGGCTCCACCTCTCTGTTTCAAAGCAGCAAACTACCTCCCTCTCACCCACTACACTCTCTGTATAAGAGAAATTCCAGGGCTCCACCTCTCTGTTTAGAATTTAGATGGGACTGATTAGCTTATTCATTGCCATTTTGTTAAAAAGTGAGAAATCAAATTAACCACCTCATTCTATTTAATTATCTTTTGTACAAACGAATATACAAGATATGAGTATTTTCTAGGTTGTAGCAGAACTCTGAGGGAATTATTAGAAGAATATGATGAATTTGTTTCAGATTTGCTCATAATCGTTGCACCAAAAACCTACAATGTTTCAGATTTGTTTCAGATTTGCTTATAATCATGAGATAAAAAGAATACATATTATTATATTGTAGTATTCATGAATATAAAGAGATTATGATATTGTCTGTTCTCATACATCCTTGCAAAAATCTAGTATTCAATTAAGGAAAATTATCTGCTTGAAATATTTTTGGTAGATCTAAGGAAGAAATTCTTAGCAAAATGTTTGTGTTTGATTTATAAATGATAATCTTGTTATTTCTCTTTTTTATTAGCATTCTGAATTTGAGACTTTAGATTTTGTACCGTGGATTTTGCAGCTACTTCCTTGAATTTTGTACCGTGAATTTTGCAGCTACTTCCTTAGATTTTGTACAATGAGGTGGTTTTTTAACAAGTGCAGATTGAAACTCAAGTGCTAGAAGGTTTATTTTTAATAGAAGTGTTAAGAAATTGATGATTTTCTTGACAAATGGATTTATTTCCTGTTTTGGAAAATTGTAAATGTTGAATTGTTTTGGCACATTAATAAATGATGAATTGTAAAAATGTTTTAACTCTTTTGATATATTTAATAGAATATGTACGTTTTTTGAATTGAATTATAGCTGAAAGTGATGTGAATTATAGGTAGTGGATGATTAACTGACAATAATTAATGGTGGTTTATTTATAAAAAAAAATATATATTTTATTTACGGGGAGCTTGAAATCCAGTAAATAAGTGAAAATCTTCCTAAATACCTTTTCTACGACATATATGGCAAGTCGTGAGAATGGTTTATATTATTTACGGGTACCTAAAATTTGCCGTAGAAAAGTTTTATGCGGCATACTTGAACGCCTCGTGAGATTATTTACGGGTAGTTAAAATTTGCCTTAGAAAAGTTTTCTACGGCATGCTTCTGTACCTCGTGAGATTATTTACGGGTAGCTACAACTCGTCGTAGAAAACTTTTCTACGGCATGCGACAGTACCTCGTGAGATTATTTACGGGTACTTACAATTTGCCGTAGAACACTTTTCTACGAGATATATTTTTTCTCGTAAAAAAAATTGAGTATTTACGGAACTTTCATACACTAGGGCCTAGAATGCACCATGAATGAGATTCCACGGCGTTTTTGGCCCCTCGTAGAAGCCCTTTTTTCTTGTAGTGAGGCCATGAGAAAGATGCGAGAGGAGCTCTTGCAGTAGATCGAAAAACTTCACCAAGAGAATGCTAGCCTCCGAGAAAGGATCGAACAAGCCGAGATCCAACGTCCGCCTAATTCACTATGAGAAGACCATGCCGAATCTAGCTATCCATTCATTCTAGGAGCAGAACAAAATCAGGATTGAGGCAATCAACTACAGAACGCTTAGCCTGAAGGACAACCTAACTGGAGAGCTCAAATGCACAAAGAAATTGGTTTGCAGCCTTTTAGAATATATTATATACTAGGGCCAGGGTTAGCCACCTTCACCTACCTTTGTTACCATGTATAGAGTTACCATATATATATAGGGTTTACTTGTTCACAACACATAACCCATTTGAAGTATATATTTTGTAATTGGCTAATTTCATTGTCAAAAGAAGTTCGATCAAGTTGTAATTCTGAGTTCAAAATTCAAGTTCAAGATCGGAAGCGGAATTGAAGAATTGTTCATATTCAATAGGTTGAAGACTTCGACAAGGGTAAGAACAACACTTTAGAAAGTTGAGTTAAAAGGTTAGGACACTTACATATATTGTATGTTTTTCAAAAATAAGTGATAAGCGCTGAAAAGTGCGCATTTAAACTCTTAATCTTGAGTATTCTAGGACCTTATTCTATCTTATTTCTCGCTTTAGTCTAATTTTATGTTTTTTTTTTTTTTTTTTTTTTTTTTCCCCTTTTTAGGTACTTATCCCCAAAATAAGTCAAATCAGCTGAATTAGAGTGTTGGAAAAAGTAATCCAAAGTCTAGTGCAAAGAAGGAGTAAAAGTGGAAGCAAAGTGGTGCAAATTCCCCGTTCGATCGATCGAACCATGCTATGATCGTTCCAACCTTGCCTTGATGGATCGAGTGTTTGTCCTTATCCTCAGAAAAATTTCCTATTCGATCGATCCAACCTTTTCTCCGATCAATCGAACCTTTTAATCTTATCCTCATAACCACTTGTGTCCTTTTCCAATAAATATCTTAGTCTTTGTCCTTATCCAAATAATTGCGTCGCCATGCTTCGATCGGGCCATCACAATCACACTGTTGCTTCGATCGATCGAAGTAACAGTGTGATTGTGACGGCCCTAGTTTTTCAAGCCGGTACGTTTTGTGATGAACCGAAGTTTGACCTGATAACGGATCCGAATACGGAAGCAAAAATAGAAAACTAGCCTCTAGAGATGCAATGCATCTCTAAGACACTAAAGTGACCTTCCATGAAGCCATGGATCTCAACAAGAACAAATACGAAAGTGAAAGATTAGAAAAAGACCAAATAAGCCCCCAAGGGCAAAATAGTCTTTTACATGGAAACAACGTCTCTAGAAATTTACATCATACTTAAGACACAATTATAACTTCTCATGAAGCCACGGAAACAAAAGGAAAACAAACGGAAGCGGCGTTTTAAAAACGGACAAGTTTAGCCCCAAGGTTAAAATATTAATTTTCAGTAACATTTGGGTACTACTAAGCACACCGTCGGAAAGACAGCGAAAAGTTAATCAAGTTAGACTCAAGAACCACTTGATTCGGAATCCGGATGGAAGAGAAAGGTCAAAACAAAGTTTGACGTCGCCGCGGCCGTGAATAGTATTTTGACAGCAATGAATGGTATCCTAAGCAAAATGCTGAAATTTGTGTACCATTTTGAGGCACTAAACGACATTTTCTGGAAAAATACAAAGAAGAAACCTTCCTTAAAATAACTTTTTCAAGCTGAGAATGTCAAAAGAAAATATTATTTTTGACTTGAAATCCACAAAATGCCCTTATAACAGACTTTTTCAAAAAATGCATGTGCGCACAGAAAATCAAATTTAACGCGGGGTTTTTAAGACCGAGACGGCATTTTCTGGAAAAATGTTGTGAAGAAACCCCCCCTAAAATCACGTTTTCTATGTGACCATATCAAGACTGTAATTTATTTTTTAAAAGAAATTTCCAAAGTGCCCCCAGATCAGATTAGGTCAAAAACGATGAAAAATAATAAACAACTTTGCACCAAGTGTTCATTTGACCCTAAATGGTATTTTGTGCTAAAACGATCATGCACGCAAATGTATTTAGTGATTTTAAGTGCGCAGGAATAGTCCGTGAGCCCCATAAATGCCCGATGCAAAATACGACCCATCCGAACCTCAAAAATGCTTAAAACGGACTTAAAAATGAAATTTTGAAACTTAAAATTACAAAATGGTTTCAAATGACCGTTTAGCCCTTGGCCACATTTCATGCATGATTGAAGGGACCCTATAGAAGTGTTAAAACTCACTTCACACCACCCATGCAAATGTAGTGAAGTTAATATATGCTATTTTTCTATTTTTAAAAAATATCACTTGAAAATAAAAGTACTTAGAACACAAAGTAAAAGTACTTGGCTCATGGCCTCATTACATACATGTCAAATACATCCCAAATGGCGCACTTAAGTGCTCATTTCATATTTAGAACCAAATGTACAAGTTTTGACATATAAAGCTACAAATAGCATTTCATGCTAACATTTGCATGAATTAAAAATTTCAAGTCTATAAATCATCTTAAGCATAAAGTGAATCTCGAATCTTGATTCTTGTACCTAAAAAATGTCCCTATTACGTGGGTGAGTAACATAAAGTTACTTGTAGGAGATGAGCATATATAGACCTAGCATTTTACAAACTTATTAAATTGATATAAATCAATTCATACGGTCATGTCACCTAGTGTCTATGTTAAAGGTGAGACTCAGGGAGCATCCTAAGCTACCTTAGAGCATTTCTAGTATAAACCACATCATTCATGCAATTTAACAACATAGGAGCATATAGTGTAACGCAACAAGACATAAGTATTCAAAGTTATCAACTTGGAACCTAAAATGCGAAAACAACCGAAACGGTTCATGCCACCTAACGTCTATGTTCCAAATGAGTTTAAGGAATCATCATAGGCTACATTGAACAATTATAACACAAATTACAATTTCAATGCAATTTTAACTAACATTAGAACTTCTAATTTAACGCATCAAGGCATAGATTATCAAAGCTAACAACTTAAAATCTAAAATACGAAAAAAACAAGTTATAACAATTTAGTGCTATTAACTTGTATTAAAAAGCAAGGCATGCAAGTATATTAAGCACATGTATACTACACCTAATTGAAATGTCAAATACCACATCACAAGCTATAAATAATCCATATTAAATAACTTGAAATTGAATGCGAAATCAAGTAGTGACGGAAAGACAATGACATACGGTCTCAATGACCAAGCAAGTGATCTCGGGTTTCTAGCCCTCAAGGTGCTACCTAGTGCACACTAAACCCGAAATAAAACCGTATATTGGTGTTTTTGGCTTACTAGTCCTGTGCGCACTATATGCTGTAGGGGGCTCTCATCCCCCGTACTAGAGTTATGCCCTAGCTGTAACATATTTCAATGTCCGTGTAATCTTTTAAAAAATCAACAAGTTGTGCATCAAGGTATAATACATATACACAATACATTAGTCAATTACCATGCAAAAACAAGTCAAGTGAAACATATAATATTCGTCCTATGCCTTCAAGCTACAATGGCATACGACATGTCAAATATATAATGTATATATAAGCAAGTTAAACTATAACTTCTACTCATGGAATACTATAATGTAATCATACAAACAAGTTCTAAATTTACAAGTTAAGCATGAAAACAACTTCAACACCTAACTACCTCAATAGAAGCATATAATGGAATTTAATTAAATTAAATAATTAAATTCTCAAGATTACAAAATAACTCCAAATATTCTAAAATTAATATAAGTTAAAGGTCACAGCAAAGCCTAGTTTAATATCACATTACAAGTTATTTCTACCTAACTTACAACTAGGTAAATTAAACTTCATACCAAAAAATAATTAAATAAAGTTCTCCATACTCATTCAAATATTCTGATTTTCATATATGTTAATGAACATATTAAGGCCTAAATTAGTATCACATCAAGTTCATTCCATGCTAGGTACAACCATATAAATTAAATTCCATACAAAGAAAATAATTAAATAAAAGTCTCAAAACCTATTCAAATATTCTCAATTTAATATATATGATAGAACGAGTCAAGTTCATCAATAATATGAAGTTAAAAATCCAATTAAGTGAGTAGAACACTTAAAATAAAATTAATTTTCTCTAGATTTCAAAACAATTCCGAATATTCTCAAATTCACATATGTTAAAGAATACACCAATGCCTAATTTAATATCACATTACAAGTTGATTCTATGCTAGTTAAAACCATATGAATTAAATTTTCATACAAGTGAAAGATTAAATAAAAATTGCAATACTTATTCAAATCCTCCCAATTTAATATATGTTAATGAACATATCAGGCTTAATTTAATAGCATGCCACAATTTAATTCCAAACTATATACAACCATGAGAATTAAATCTTATACATAGAAAATAATTAAATTAAATTATAAAATTAATACAAAGGCATGCTTACAAGTTGTATATGCTTAGAAAACAATCAATACAACATATATATAAACCTAAAACATCCCCTACCTCACTTTAAGATGAAATTTTATCTCAAATCCCCACCGAAAGGAAACCGCTCCAAATCCGACGATACTTCTAGGTTATGTCAGGGACTACGAGGGAACCAACTTTAACCTTTGAGGCACCATGAAAATCCGTAATCGAACTCAAAAATGGTCAGAAATGATTTCTAATAAGGGGGAAAGGATCGCCTTGCCAAGGCCTACGATAAACACTAAGGTACTACGGCATTTTACAAGAGGGAAGTGAGTTAATTTGAGAGAAGAAGGGTGGCAGCCATGGGAGAGATGTAAATCTAATTTCCAGCAGTGTAGAAGAAGGGAAAATAAAATGTTTTAATTTTCCAAAACCCCTATTTATAGAAAATCCCAAAAAGTGCCCCAAACGGGTCTCACCGTATCCGAAAAAGTGAAATTTGTGCAGACGCGCTCAAACGGTAAAACACCATGAACAAAAAAGAACCAAAAAAAAAAAAAAAAAAAACAACGGAAGAAACGGCGTTGAAAACTGAATCCCGTGTAGAAAGATATGCCCCGAACAAGTTCGGCGGCAACTAGGGCCAAAAACCCTAAAATTGGGGAAAACGACTGGAAGGAAATTCTAAGAGTACACGACTCGACAAAATGTGAAATTGAATCCCGTACAAGGACTCAGGCTCAAAATGAGACATTTTGCAATAATTTGCATTAATTGCACAATGGCCCCTACAAAAAGGGATAACTTCAAAAGATATTTTCTTAAAACCCCTAATCAAAATATCTCCAAAAGATATTTATGAAAAACACCCAAGAAACATCAATGTTTCTGAAGAATCCTTTCATCCATGCCCCTGCAGGAGAAAGATACAACCGGTGAGCTTTTCTCCAAAAGTAAAGTTACGCGTTTCGAGGAAATCAACTGGAATGAAAACTCGTGAAGTCAAAACTCAACTCCGAACATGGAAAGTGAGGTTGTTCCAACAAAGTGACAAACAGAAAAGGACGAAAAGTGAATAGTGTCCAAAAAATGAAAAATGTGGAAATGACTCGATCCTTAAAGGAAGTTGTCAATCCAAAGGAAAGAGTCTCGGAAACCATTTCTAAGCACTCGAGATAACACTAAGTGATGAGTAACTGTTACCCAAGTATTGACTCTAGAGAGGGGGGAGAGGAGAATAGAGTCAATGACAAACAATGGACAGTTTTCGCAAAATAGAAAAGCAATTTCAAGTAAAGTACTTAACACAATTGTGCAATTATAAAGATATGAAATAAGTAATTAAATAGTACAATTATAAAAGAGATAAGGGAAGAGAAATTGTAAACTATAACACGGTAATTTTTGAGAGGTTCGGAAACTCCTACTCCTCGGCTCAAAACCCCTCTTGAGACTTTCCAATCCACTATCGCTTCTCCTTACGGGTAGAGAGCAAATATTTACATAAAACAACTCCTTACTTCACCTTGCTAAGAGAACAACCTTCCCTTAGTCTTCCTTTGGGTCACACCAACCTAGTGGGTCAGACCAACCCCTTACAATTGATAGTAATAAAAACAATGAAGTACAATAAATATCTCTCAAAGATTGATGTACAAATTTATCTTTCAACTAGAGTATATATGAATATCAATGAAGCGCAAACTCGATGAATGATATGAATGAGAAAAGATGATATAAGTGAAGAATAAATGCTCTTATGAATTCAATAGAATCTCTCAAGTGTATAATAGAGTAAAAACTCTATAAAGATTTAAACAAGAGCAAAAGCCTTTTGAATCCTTACTAGAATCTCTTAAGATTAGTATATGAAAGAATGAGAAAGACGAGGAGAAAATGTGAGAACAAAAGCTCTCTTTGATGCATAATGAGGTCTCTCAAGTGTTGGCTCTCTTACATGCCTACAATGTCCAAACATTGTGTATTTATAGCCCATTAAAGAATATAGCCATTTGGGGGCATAATGGTAAAGTCCTATGAAGTCAAAGGGTCAAAGAGCCGTTGCAATTTGTGTAATGACCCTGGATTTTTCAACCCAGTGTCCTGTGATGAACCGAAGATTGACCCGACAACGGATCCAGATGCGGAAGCAAAAGAAGCAAGACAATGGTCTCTCAAGGTATAACACACCTCTAAAACCCTAAGATGACCTTCCATGAGGTCACGGAACCCAAAGGAATAACCGGAAGCGAAAGCTAGAATGAAAAGGCCACTTGGTACCCTATGGTACCAATGACAACCAAAGGAGCAAGATTTAGTTCAAACTAGACCACTTATACCATTAATGGCTTGAACAAGACCAACAAGGTCAAATGGAAACAAGTGGAACAAGGTTAAACTGTCAAGGCAACAAACCAAGCAAAACTCACAAGGCAGCTCCATTTCGGTCAACCGAAATAGAGCATCGGTCTGCCGAAATGAGCTTGGAAAAGAAGAGAAAATAGCTCTCAGTTCGATCGACCGAAGTGACAAACCGGTCGACTGGTTTAGGGCTTGAGATGGAAAAAATGAGTTTCGGTTGACCGATGTAGAGAACCGGTCAACCAAAATAAGCCTCGAAGTGAAAAAGATTACTGGAATTGGGATTTTTGCTAAACCATGAAAACCAAGAGAGGTTCGGTCGATCGAAACAGGCCACCGGTCGACTGAAACTGGGCAAAAATGTAAAGATGAACCTGCTATGCACCAAAACTAAAAAAGAGACTTTAAGCCTCACTTGAATCCCCAATAGCATGATCAAACTTAATTATATGCTAATGTGTGATGATGTGAACATACATGCAAGTGTAAAATGGTATTCTAAGCATGCTACAATGGCCTATGGCCTTATTACAATTCATTTACAATATTTGACTTGTCAAACCTCCAAGTTAAGAAAATTACATTTCAAAGGCAACTCAACATGCTAACACTTGCATGTGAACAAGAATGCATTAAAAGAGACCTCAAATCTACAAATCACCCAAGGCAAGTTCAAATCTCCAAATCTTGAACCTGTACCTGAAATATGCCCCAGTAACTTTGGGGTGAGCAACATAAACCTACTCGTAGGAAATGAGCATGCATCGACCTAGCATTTTACAATTATATCACCTTAAGGTGAAACATGTCAAAGGGGTTCATGCCACCTAACGTCTATATCAAAATGAGACTCAGGGAGCATCCTAAGCAACTTATGCAATTGAATTGAACAACGGCATACAAGTATACATTCTCAAATACACTAAACCATAATAAAATATAATACATGACATACAAACATTCATGTTCAAGTACTCTAAATTATGTTAAACAAGATAAGCAATATCTAACATATATACACAAGTATCCAATATAAATATAGAGTACTCATGAATCAAGCATACAAGCACAAGTATACTAAGTTAAACAAGTACTCATAAGACACATATACATGGCATAAGTATACTAAAATGAAATCCGAATACACAAAACAAACATACGAGCGTAAGTATACTAAATAGAGTTTAGACACTCCAACAAGGATACAAGTTCAAGTATACTAAATGAGGTCTAAATACACAAAACAAGTATACAGTTTCAAGTATACTAAACAGGATTCAAATACCCAAGTAAGCATCAATTCTCAAGCTACAAGTAATCCATGATTAACAACTTGAAATTAAATGCGAAATCAAATAGTGGAAAGACTAGGATCCTTGGCTGCAGACCAATCGAGTTATTCCAGGTTACTAGCCCGCAAGGTACTACCTAGTGCGCACGTGTATAAGTTATTCCGGGTAATTACGACCTACAAGGTACTACCTACTGCGCACTTCATATGACTTAGGAAACTCACGAATCCGTACTAGGGCTAGACCCTAGCCATCACATGAACATGATCCTTACAAGCCTTCAAAAATAATAAGTTCAAAACTTATGCAAAATCAATAAGTTAAACCAAACTTATACATTTCAAATAATGTTTAGGAATCAATTTACATGCACAAGTAAGGTTAAATCTACATAAACCATATCCTAGAGTTCAAATCTATAATGACATTCACAATGTCGAATCTTCAGTGTGCGATTCGTTATACCCTATGACAATTTCATTTCAACACTAAAATGCAATCTCATCCAAACGATCCCTAATTCAATTATGTTGAACAACATAGTATGGTCACTACACAAACTAACTCAAAAACTAAATTAGATCATTGAGACAACAAAATAAAGTTTAATTGAAATATGGTAATTAAATCTCTAGATTTTCTAAAACAACCCCAAATGACCCCAAATGGATATATACAAGTGAACAAGCCTAAGTCACTACCATTATCAAGTTAAAACTCATTCAAACTAGTGGAACTAGATTTTAATTAGTTCATTTAATTCAAAATCTCTAGATTTCTAAATTTATCCAAATGCTCTCAATTTAACATAGGTTAGAGAACATGTCAAGGCCTATTTTAATCTCACATTACAAGTTGATTTCATGCTTGTTTCAATTATGTGAATTAAATTTTCATAAAAGATAAATATTAAATAAGTTTTGCTATTCTTATTCAAATGCTCCAAATTTAATATATGTTACACAACTCACCAAGGCCTAATTTACTAGCATGCCACAATTTAATTCTAAACTATATACCATCATTAGAATTAAATCCTAAACAAAGAAAATAAATAAATTAAATTCTAAAAAACTTGAACAAGGTATGCTCACAAGTTGTATATGCTTATAAAATAATCAATACAATAATAATATAAACTTAAGACATCCCATACCTCAATTTGAGATGAAAATCTCAAAAGCCCACCGAAATGAAACCGCTCTAAATTCGACGAAACTCCTAGGTTTTGTCTGGACAACACGATCTACATGAACCCCCAAGAAGCCCCATCAAAATCACAACTTGACTTCAAACTTGAACTCAAGAAATGGTAAGAAATGAATTCTAATAAGGGGGAAAGGTAAAGCACGTCGAGGGGAACGATAAACGTTAAGGCCGAAGTGTTTCCACTAAGGAAATCAAGTGGAGGAGAAGAAAGAATGAAGGCAGCCCCTTGGGCTCCTATGGCTGCCGGCCAAGAGGGTGAAGAAGATGATGGAAATCTCACATTTTGACTTAAGACCCCCTATTTATAGAAAATCTCAAAAAGTGCCCCAAAAGGGTCCTACCGGGTCCGGAAAAGTGGATTTTGAGCAAACGCGCTCAAATGATAAAACTCTGTGAAAAAAAATATTTAAAATGAGAAAATATGAACAACGGAAGAAATGGCATAAAAAACTGAGTCCCGAATAGAGAGAAATGCCCCGAACAAGTTCGGCGGCAACCGGGTCTAGAAGCTCTGAAACTGGAGAAAAATGACCAGAAGGAAATTCTATGAGTACACGACTCTATGAAATGTGAAAATGAATCCCGTACTAGGATCTAGGCTCAAAACAAGGTATTTTGCAATAACTTCCGTTAATTACACAATGGCCTCTACAAAAAGGGTTAACCGCCAAACTGCCCCTGAATGAAAATATCTTCCAAAAGATATTTTCTTAAATACCCCTGAAATAAAATATCTTCAAAAGATATTTACGAAAAACACCCCAAGAAAAGAAAATAATTCCAAAGAACTATGCATCCATGCCCTTATGGACACCAGGGGCAACTAGAGTACTTTCTTGCAAAAGTAAAGGTACGTATTTCGTGGAAACCACTCAAGATAAAGTTACATGAAGTCAAAAACCAACTCCAAATGCAAGGAGTGAGGTTATGCCAACCAAGTGACAAACGGGGAAAAGACAAAATAGGGAAGAGGACAAAACAGGGAAAATGACGAAAAGTGAATAGTGTCGAAAAACAAAAAATGTGGAAATGACTCGGTCCTCAAAGGAAGTTATCAATCCAAAGGGAAGAGTCGCAGAAACCATTTTTGAGCACTCGAGACGACACTAAGCGACGAGAAACTGAACTAAGAAAAGAAATTTCAACAAAAAAAATTCGTCCGTAAAATTCTGAGGAAAAAGGAAAGGAAGGAAATGACCGGGTCATTACAATTTGAAATCTACAGATTCGAAAGGAACCAGTCGACGTGTAGTAGAAACCGGTCGACGTCTTCGCTCAAATCAGTCAACGTCTATACAAACGGTCGACGGTTTTGCATAAACCGGTCAACGTGAAATCTAAACCGGTCGACGTGAAAGTTATGTTCCTGAAATTCAGTACTGCCTAGATATTGGTCGACGTGAAGTTAGAACTGGTCGGCGTGAAACCTGGTGCATTGGCAGTTTAGAAAGATGACAGCTTATGCATAGGACTTTTAGTACAGGACATCTGTGTACAGCTTATTTCCATTGAAAACATTTAAGTTACTTTAAGTTTACAATGTAAATAAGGAAGTATCCCCCATTTGGATTCAATAAAAAATATAAGAAAATTGAAATCCAACTAAATCAAAATGTAAAAATTTAGTTTTAGTACAAATTTGGATTTCCGACTGTTTTGGTAAAAATGAATCCTTATGTAAACCAATGTAGACTTGGTCATAAATTCTGATAAAATCAGTTTAGGCTATTTGAAGTGTAAGGAGTTATTACCGGGAAAAATTATTTTGAAATAATCATTATTTCAAAAATTCATTTTTCACACTTGACCAAAAATACAGTTTTTCATGACGTGCATTCTGGGGTCTGATACGACCCGAGCGTGTGCCCCAAATAATGCATGACACTTTGATTTTGGAAATGGTATCAAATGGGCATCATACTTTAAATTTATATAAAAGCCACTTAACACTTATAACATCAAGTATGAAGTGAGAAGGGATCGTTCCTAAGGGATTTAACACGTGTTGGGATTAAACTTGGTTTTAAAGTTAATTAGATTGAGAGAGAGAGAGTTTGAGTTTGAGAGAAAAAGAATTTGGTGAAGTGATTAAGCCTGAGTTCAATTGAAAACATAGAAATGGAAATGATAATGCAAATAAATTTAACTAAATTAAACTAAGAATTAAAGAGATAGGAAGAGAGTCTTAGGGTTAGGATTCACCACTAAGCTCATGCAATTAACCATTTATTTTCAATTAATGGGGAAATCATTAGTTTAATTATAGATGTGGCCGCATTATCATCACAAATCACAATTGTAAGAATAGATTATCAACATCAATAATGAATTGTTTACCTAATGACAATTAAACTAAAGTGTAGAACCCATTCAAGACTACGTCATAACCTACCATACACATTCATACATGTATCCAATAAGAGCACACATCAATCAAGAGAATAATACTAATTGTAATTAGAAGCATGGATTAACATAATCAAGCACAAATTGCCTACTTAACTACAATTAACTAATAACAAGTAAGCTAATTTGTAAAACAACTCATCAAGATTAAGCCTTTATCCATCAAATTAATTGACAATTGTATCACATAAGTACTATGCCATGGCCATCACTAAACACAACTACAAGAAGTATCTAGTGTAGAGTATAATTCTAAATCAATCACACATAGACATGCAATTTTCATATAGAATCAATGGAAGAATTAATTTTCAATCATCTAATGAAGAATAAAATCCCTAAGTAATTATACATAGACATACAGTCAACTAGAGATTTTAATGGAAGAATTTATCAATACAAGCCCTAATTTGTCAAATCAAGCATGTATATATAAAGAAATCACAAGGCCATACATTTAATTACAATATATTAATTCCCCAAGAAAAGAAATACAAAGGTTTAGATTACATGAACTTAGGGCTCATCCAAGCCCTAAGTGAAGAACTAGCTCATGGAGGAGATGATCATGGTGTCAACAAGCCCAATCCCCATCCTTGGCTCATTCTTCTTCTTCCTTGAATATTTCTCAAAACCCTAACTTTTTCTTTCTTTCACTTTTTTCGGAGAGAACAATATCTCTTATAAATAAATAAACTGTAAATAAAATAATAAAAACTAACTCTCCAACTAATGGGTCCTTCTTTCCCTTAAGTACAAACTCTATTGGAGGCCAATAGTTCATAAATAAGCCCAAATAAGAAAATCCTGTAATCAAGTAAATCCCGCAAAGCTGCCAGGGGCTTAGGGATCTATCCCTCAACCTTGGGGATAGAAGGGGGTATTTTTTTGCACCTTTCTGCCAACAGTGGGGGATCGATTCCCCAATGCTAGAAATATATTTTAAGCCTCGTTTAACTTCATTTTGGCCCCGGGCTAATCTGTTTGCTTCTTGATCGTTGGGAACATCATCAAAGGCTCAGAAAAAGGTAAATTTGACTGCTTTTGAAGGATAAGCACACTATACGAACAATGGGCTGTGGCCTCTTTTTGCCATTTTCTAAACCTTTTCTGATTGTCTTTGCTTGACTCCAAAACTTGTGGTAATGGACTGATTTAAACCCGTTTGAACTTTATTGCCCTGAAATACACATAAACGTAAATTAGGACTAAAATGTGAAAGTAAGATAGATGTAAGGACTAAAATACCATCTCGCCCTTCTTGGCGAAGTTGTTTTGAAGGAAGTGAATCTAATTCTTTAATTAATTTACACTATGTTGCCCCTGTGGTAGGTTCTTAGCTTTTTATTACTGAAGACTATGTTGCTGAGGAAATCGATTACTGGAAGACATCTATTGTAGGTTACGTGATGGGTAAGCGTCCTTATTACCCTCATTTTAAAGCGTTTATTGAGAAGCATTGGTCTAAGGCAGTTACATTGGTCTATTTGAAGAATGGTTTCTTCGTGGTACGTTTTCAATATTTGGCTGATCTACAGAAAGTGTTATCACATATTCATACTTTTGAAGGTTGCGTGATTATTATCAAACAGTGGAACAAGAATGTAACTTTGAAACGGGAGGAGTTTGAGTGTTCATGATCTCCCGGTTCACTGTCGTAATTCTAAATCTCTTTCTGAGGTTTGCTCATTGTTCTTAAAACCCATTTACATGGAGATCCTTCATTGCACCGAGATAAAGGTCAATTTGTTCATGTCATGGTAGAGGTTGATGTTAAACAAGAATTTCCAGAGAAGTTGGTGATTGATGTTTATGGTGAGGATTGTATGGTTAACATTGAATATGAATGGAAGCCCGCTGTGTGTTCTTTGTGCAAACGAGTAGATCATGTGGCAGACTGACGTCCTCAGAAAGTATTTAATAAACCTAAATCTAAAAAATAAGTGGGGGATAGATGGGTTGTGAAACAAAAAGGGAAAATGGTGGCTGTGGATGATGCCCAGAAAGTGTCTGGCAAAATGCCTATGAGACAGCCTCAATCCTCTCCAGTTGCTACTCATAATTCTTTTGCATTGCTTGAACAAGTCGAACAAGTTGAGGAAATAGAGCCTACCATAAAAGTTGGAATTACTCAAGGTAAGGAAAAAGAGAAGACAATTCAAGTTACTGACTCACTTGAGGAACTAGATGTTAATACTACGGAGGCTGAGGCTGATGTAATAGCTGAAGTTATTATGGAGGCCGCTGAATCTATTATTGAGAAGGCTGCTAACCTGGTAGTGAGTGGCATTATAGAGGTGGAACCAGTTTCTGTAAGCACAGAACTGGACAAAGTGGTGATTGATTTGGTTAATTCGACTGCTGCCTGTGTTATTGAGAACATCTCTAATTTGGGAGATGCTACTCCTCATAAATCCTTAAGCAGTGATAGTGTTTTTAAGATAGATGGGGATAAAAAATCAAAATCTCGAGCTGTGACTGTCTCTGATAGGGTCACTAGAAGTGAAGGACTTCTCAATGATTGGCTTTTGGAATGTGAGGGATTTGAGTAAGCCCAGAAGGCAACGGGAGGTAAATAATTGGATTGCTAAGGAGGCCTCTCAATTTGTCTGTCTTGTTGAAACCAAGTTGAGGAAGGATGCTTTTGATTCCATTACTAGAAGGTTGAGAGCCAACTGGGAGTGGATCCATAACTATGATGTGCATGATTTTGTTAGGATTTGGGTTGGTTGGACCATATTCTATTCTCTGTTCAAGTGATTGATGTGAGAATTGAATGTATGCTTCTTAAGGTGATATTGAGACTGGTGAAGAGTTCTTTTGTACACCTGTTTATGCTTTAAATTTGGCTACAGATAAAAAAGATCTTTGGGATTCTATTAGGCATTATTCAAGTATAGTCACTGGTCCTTGGATGGCTATGGGGGATTAGAATGCCATTAGATTCTTTAGTGACAAAAAGGGTGGGAGAAAAGTTCCACAGAGACTTTTAAATGAGTTCAATAACTGTTTATATTATGCAAGTCTTAGTGAAGTTCATTCCACTAATGGTGAATGGTCTTAGTGTAATAGATGACAGTTTTTCAAGAGAATCTATGTTAAGTTGGATAGGGTCTTCTTGAATGAGGATTGGTTAGATTAAATTCCAAGTATCAAGGTTTTATACATAGTTGCAGCTTGTTCAGACCATTTTGGAATGTCTATACATATTTCCAAGCAATTTGCAGTAGGTCCTAAGCCTTTTAAAATGCTAAAGGTGTGGTGTTTGCAGGGAAGTATCCATCCGGTTGTGCAGGAAGCTTGGGATACTGTGGTGAGTGGTAGTCCAATTTATATTCTTTTACAAAAGCTGAGGTTAGTAAAGAAAACCATCAGGGAGTGGAACAAGAATTGCTTTGGTGATGTAGGGGAAAAACTTATTAAGGCCAAACAACATCTTGATCATTCTCAATTGGCCCTCTTAAGTGATCCTACTGACATTAATCTCCAAATAGAGCAAGAAGCTAGAATTGATTATCAAGCTACTGCTGTGGATCAAGAGGTTTTGGTTGCCCAGAAATCTAGGATTCTTTGGTTGAAAGACACTGATAGATGCACAGGTTATTTCTATAACAAAATGAAGCAACATAGAAATTTCAATGCACTTACTTTGGTGGAGAATGAGTCTGGTCAGACTACTCAAAATCAACAATTAATCAGTTCTTGGTTTGTGGAGTTTTATAACACTTTATTTTTAAAGAGGAATGAATCTCAGCCAGAGGTAATTTCTCCTGTTAAAACACTGAAGATTGAAGTGATTGTTGCCCTTGATAGTTTGGTGACTGATGAAGAGATTAAAGGAGTTGTCATAGGTTTTAACCCCGATAAATCCCTGGGCCTGATGGTTTTCCAGCTCAGTTCTATCAAAATTTTTGGTCCATTGTGGGTAAAGATGTTGTTGTTGCTGCAGTTCAGTCTTTTTTTTAGCTCTAGTGTTATACCTTTGGGTGTGAGTAGTTGTTTCTTTACTTTACTCCCCAAGGTGGGAAATGCTAAGAAACTTGGAGAATGCAGACCTATTGCCTTATACAATTTGATATATAAGGTTATAACTAAAAGTATGGCCAATAGACTGTCTTTGGTGTTGAACTCTTTCGTTGGTCCTGAACAGAGTGCTTTTGTGAAGGGTAGAAGAATTCAAGATGCTCTAATTCTGGCTCATGAAATGGTTAAGGATTTTAAAGGATCTCGATATGCTTCTATGGCTCTTAAAGTAGATATTAAAAAAGGCCTATGATTTTGTGTTATGGGAATTTTTGTTAAAGATTCTCAAGAGGTATGGATTCAATGATGTGTGGCTTGCTTGGATTACCAATATTCTTACCTCCACTAGGTATTCTGTATTGATTAATGGCTCATCACATGGATTCATTCAACTAGGTAGGGGTTTAAGGCAAGGTTTCCCCTTGTCTCCTTTATTGTTTACTCTAATAACTGAACACCTATCTTATGTTATTAATGGTACTGTTAAGAGGAATGAGTTGTGTGTTACTCATACTACTGCTAAAGTTCATCCTATTTTAAGCCATGTTTTATTTGCTAATGATTTATTGATTGCCTATAAGGCTTTTGTTTCCAATGCCAAAACACTTGATGGTTTGTTCAAGAAATTCGAGACACTCACTAGTCTACAAGTTAGCCAACAAAAGAGTAATGTCATATTCTCTAGAGTGGTGAGGAGAAAACAATCTATTTTGAGAATCCTGAAGTGCTCTAAAGATCATTTTCCTATTAAATATCTGGAACTGCCTTGTGTTCATCTGGTTTAAAGAGAGCTAACTGTCAAGGATTAGTTGATAAAGTTGCTAATAGGATTAATTGCTGGTGTACAAAGCTCATTTCTGTTGCTAACAAGGTGGAGTTGATTCGATCCACTGTTTCTCCTATTTTTCTATATTGGTGTAGTGTTTATAATGTTCCTATCTCTGTGGTTAATCAGTTACAGAAAATGTGTAAAAACTTCTTGTGGGGTAGCACTGATCACTCAAAGAAACTTCACCTTATGAGTTGGGACTTGATTACTAGAACTAAGGCTGAAGGAGGTTTTGGTCTCAGGAAACTTCTGGATATTCAATTTGCTTCTAAAGTTGTTTTTGCCTGGGACTTCTTGACAAGTAAAGATAGGTTGTGGGTCTCCTGGTTTAAAAACAAATACACCCTTTTTTCAACTTATTGGAATAGTATTCCTAAAGCCACTCACTCTGTTATTTGGAAATCTGTGGTGGAGATGAGAAATATTATGTTGGATTATGTCTCTGTGACAACCCTGGATTTTTCAACCCAGTATGTCCTGTGATAACCCGAATTGGATCTAGAATGCGGAAGTAAAAGATGAAACAATGGTCTCTAGAGATACAACGCGTCTCTAAGACACAAATGTGACCCTCAATGAGGTCACGAAACCCAAAGAAAACAATTACGGAAGCGACGTTTCAAAAAAAGGGACAAGAATGAACCTAGGGGAAAAATGGTCATTTCTAACATGAAAGTGGGTGCTACTGAGCACACCATTGGAAAGAAAATGAAAAATTAATGAACTTAGACTCAAGAATCACTTGATTCGGAGTCCGGATGAAGAAGATATGGCTAATAGAAGAAGAAGAAGGGGCAAAAAGGTTAAAAGGAGCCAACGCTAGAACATCTAACCGGTTACCACACCTTCCTAACCGGTTAAGAGGGCAAAAATCATGACCACAACACTACCTAAGCATAACTAATCGGTTATGAGACCCCTTCTAACCGGTTACGAAGCAAAAAACAGAAGGGTCAACAAGGAAACCTGGCAATAGGGGTTTTTCGGGAAAGAAATGGATATTTGAGGGCCAAGATGACATTTTTTTGGAAAAAGACAAAGAAGAAACCCTCCTCAAAATCGAGTTTTTTATGTGACAGCGCAAAAGGAATTAAAAAAAAACTCACTTTAAAATGCCCAAAATGCCTCTCCATGAAATTAGGTCATGAGGGTCCAAAAAGCTGCTAAATGAAAAACAAAAAGCTGAACTTTGCAATGGATTTCCGATACCAAGACGATATTTTCTGGAAAAACATGAAAAATAAACCCCCCCCCTAAAATCATGTTTTTTATTCAATCATGTTGAAAGGAGAAAATAAACTATAGTGAAATGTCTAGAATGCCCCTAGATCAGATTGTGCAATAAAGATGCAAAGTGAGTCCATAAGAGGCTCATTTCACCAAGGAAGTAGTTTTTCTTGAAAATGATCATTCACGCAAACGTAACTTACCTAATAGGATGTGCTACAATGGTCCATGGCTTAAAAATATCGCCGATGCAAAATCCGACCCCCCAACGGCCAAAATGACAAAAATGGAACTTGGAATGAAAACTCAGAATTCAAAATTATGAAATGGTTTCAAAATACCATTTGGCACTTTGCCACACTTCATACATGATTAACGGGACCCTATGAAAGAATCAAAATAGAATTCCCACACCCAATGCAAACATGGTGAAGCAATAACTCAATATTTTTCAATATTTTCATAATATTCCATGGAATTAAAAATTACATAGAATACAAATTACATGTCATTGGCCTCTGGCCTCATCTCATACATATCAAATACATTGTAAAGAGTGTACTCATGTACACATTACATATATGGAATCAAATATACATATTTTGACATAAAAGGCTATAAGTGGCATTCCAAACCAACCTTTACAAGAATTAAAAACCTTCAAGTCTACAATCATCCAAGCAATGATGAACATCACGAACCAAGTCTTTGTACCTAAAACAACCCCCAGTAACTTCGGGGTGAGTAAACAAGTTTACTCGTAGAGAATGAGCATGCATGACTCAATTTCTTTAGAGATTTTTACATTGACTTGAAACAATTCAAAAGGGTCATGCCACCTAACGTCTATGTCAAAGACTTAGGGAGCATCCTAAGCTACCTTAGAACATTTCTAGCATAAATCACATCATGCATGCAATCCCAAACAACATAAGGGCATGCTATACAAGCAACAAGATACAGATTCTCAAAGTTATCAACTTGAAATCTAAAATACGAAAACAACTAAATATAATAATTTAGCATAGATGTACTTAACAACATCAAAATCACCAATAACCAAAACCACAGGTCACAATTAAACATGATTGTCAACTTGGAATTGAATGCGAAATCAAATAGTGGAAGACTTGGACATCATGCCTTGGATAAAGCCAAGACCTAAACGGTTATTCCGGGCATTAACTTGCTGGGAAGACCACCCTAGTGCGCATTATAAATGGGGAGAACTCATACCTCTCGCACTAGAGCCAAACTCTAGCCATGTCACTTGTAACAACAATGTCCCATGACTCCAAAATAAACTAAATAAGTTCACAACTTATACATAATTTATATAATGCATGAAAACACCTTCCATGCGCAAGTAGGTTGAAACCACACAATCCATGCCTTACAGTTTCAATTCTAAAATGACATACATAATGTCAATTACAAAGTGTGCAATTCAGTACACAAGGCAACAATATATTCCATAAAGAAAACATGTTCTCATAAATATAAATATAACAACAATGTTATCAAATGCTCAAAATACAACCAAGTGAATACACAACAAGTCCAAGTCCATGATTTGAATATAGAAACAACTTCTAAAACACAAATAGATCCATGGAGCCACTAGATAGAATTTAATTAAACAAAATAATTAAATTCTCTAAATTTCAAATCAAATTCAAATGACCTCTAATTAATATATGTTAAACAACATAGTATGCTCATTACATTATCAAATCAAAAGTGTAAAATGAGCAAGATATCATCAAATAGAATTTAATTAATTTAAATCAATTAAATCATTAGATTTCAAAAGTTGTTCAAATGATCTCAAATTAATATATATCATGTACTAAGTCATGGTCATACCATATGTCAAGTTAAAAATGGAATACAAGCAAAACACAATTAACTAGAATTTGAATCAAATTAAATTCATTTAATCTCTAGATTTGAGAACTCATTTAAATCATTCCAATTTAATATATAACAAAGATCAAGTCATGGCCATGCCATATACTAAGTCTAAAATGAGTTATACGCAAGCTACGACAAATTATTAATTTCTTAAATTAACAAAAGACATGCACACAACTTATATATCACTACAAAAGCAAGAAATACCCTTAGGTAATAAATTATAACACCCCCTACCTCACAAGAGGATTGTTCTTCATGAATTCAAGGCAAATCAACACAAAATGGCAAACCCTTCAAGGGTTATGAAGAGAATGATGACGGGAACAAAAAGTATTCCCAAGGTTAAGCTTGGAAATCAATGGAAGGCTCTCAAAAATTAAAGTCAAAGCTTAAGACTTTAAGCTTCATCCATAGAGGCTAGGGTTTGTGGTGAAGAAGAAAGAGATGAAATGTGAAAAAGTGTGAGTGGAGGAAATAGAAATCCTCCACTCACTATGTGATCCTACACCATGGTCAACACACACATCTAAGGTCAATTGCACAAAAACCCTCCTTTAAAACCATAATCCCTAAGTGGCCCAAAAATAATTGCAAGACTTAATTTGGAGCCTACACTTGTCACAAATCCAAGGTTCCTTCCTAGTCTTAATCTCAAGCCTACACTTGTCAACCATCTAAGCCAACAAGTGCACCAATCTTATGCCAACAAATGGGTGAATCTCCACCCTCCATGTGTCAAGAGATTAAGCTTCTAAGTGGTTCCACCAAAATGTCAATAAGTGGTTCCATAGGAGTGTGACACTTGTCACATTTTTCAAAAATTATAAAAAGGTCATTTTCTAAAATATCTTCCAAATTAAATTACAAAATGGTCCCCAAAATGAAAAATAATTACTTTATTTAATTACACTAAAACCCCATAAGTTAAGTATATCACAAAAAAGTTATGCATGCATACCCCTTACAAGAAAGGTAAATACTTAACATGCTTTTCTAAGAAAGTAAAAATACACATGGCATGGAATTTAAATATCATGGATGCATACAAAACCAGAATCAAATTCGAACACAAAAAGTGAGGTTGTGCAAGGAAAAATGATAAACGAGAAAAAGATGAAAAGTGAATAGTGTCCGGAAAAATAAAAAATGTGGAAATGACACAATCTTCAAAGAAAGTTGTCAATCCAAGGAAAAGAGTCTCGAAAGTCATTCCAGAGCACTCGTGACGACATCAAGCGATGAAAAACCGAACACAGAAAAGAAAAGACAACGGAAAAAAAATATCCGTAAAAATCTAAGAAAAAGGGAAGGAAGAAAAATGACCGGTTCATTGTAGTCTCTTTTTGTATTGGGACTGGTTCTACTTTTACCTTTTAAGATCCTTGGTGCAATGGTTTGACAGTCTCTTAGAAATTCGGGCATCGATTGTTAAGGTCTTTGAATATTTCCCGAACTGATTCATTAAGCAGATTAATTAGGAATGGTGTTTGGGATTTAAACATTCTGTAGGGCCAAAAATTCAATCAATTCAGAGAATTTTTGGAATTGGTACCTGTTCACAATTCTTTTGATAGATTGTTGTGGGATAAGAGTAAGTTTTCTTTTAAGAAAGCTTGGTTAGTTAGCAAAATTGAAGTCGAGGAAGTTGTTTGGCATCAGTTTTGCTGGGGTAAAGCTCGTCTGTAATACCCCGATATTTTAAAAAAAAGATTTATTAATTAAATTAATTTATACCGCGATATTTTAAAAAAGGATTTATTAATTAAATTAATTGATATTATATTGTTATTATTATTTTTAAGTGATTTGTTTTATTTAATTAGGTGCTTGATAGTGGTGATTTATTTTATTTAATTAAGTGCGTAGGTAAATTGTATTGTTTTAATTAAATTATATATTTTGTAATTTTATTTGTTAAATTTATATGGTGTTTGATTTGTGGAATGCTAGTTAGTGAAGTGTTTATTTGATTTGCGTGATTTTATGTTGGTGTAACTTTATTGTTAATTATTGGTAGCTATTAAATTTAATTTCATTATTTTAGGTATTTAAGTTATTTGGATTGGGATTAAAGGAAGTTGGACCAACGGATGTGGTATTGGGCTTGAAGGAAGCCTTGTTGGGTTAATTGGTAAAGGCCCGTGGTTGGGAGGATATTTAATAATTATCTTTGCATAATTATACCTATATAATTACATGTGTATATTAATTCATTATTAAATCATGAGGAGGGATATATATGTCAATATAATTATATATTGATATATATAGGTATATATAATCTATTTATACTAATGGTTATATATGGAAGGTAATATATATATATATATTTATATTAAAATATATGTATGTATATATATTATTTAAAAGATAAATATTATTTATTTTATATGATAATAATCCTAATGGGAAAAGGATGTAGGTTTTTGGATGTGTATAAATAGACACATAAGACTTTAGGGTTAGGAGTTTTTCCACGTTAGAAAAATAAGAGAATTAAAGAGAGAAGAAGAAGGGCTAACGAAGAGGAGACCGGATTTGCAAAAGAAAAGGCAAGTTCTTTTCTACTTCTCCTCTTAGGGCTCATAAGCCTATCACCTTCATTATCAAAATTATAGTTTTATTTTATTTTGTGGAATCAAAATAAATTAGTAATTAGATTATTTGGAATCACATTTATTGTTGGCATATATGTAGCTTTAATCTTTTATATACATGTATGTGCTATTAGGATTTTCTAATTTTAATTTCTGAAATTTTTAAAGGTTGATTTAATGATGGGTAGCATGATTAGTTATATTATATGGTGGTTAAATTGTTATATATGTTAATGTTGGCCTTAAAATATTACATATAGTATTTGAGTGCTTCTGAAATTTTCTGGATATTTTATACATATGATTCATATTATTTGTTTTAGTTTTTTTTCCTTTTGATAAAATTGTTGGTAAAAATATATACACTATTATGTATAATTTTTGGTTATATATATATATATATATATATATATATATATATTGGCAACATACAAATCGGCGCATGCACAAAAAGGGGTTGGATTTGGTTCGGCGCAACACACAGTCTCTCTTGTGCGCCCAAATCAGGACCATCATTTGGTCCTGATAACAAGAAAATAATCCAATGTGGATGAGTACATGAGAAACGGTTGCACTCGCTAGGTTGGGCCGTTAGATGAAGATAATGGGTGTAGGATGATTCAGTGTGTTGCGGTTGTATAAAATTTGTGTGTGCATTAAATCTGGACCATAGATGTGGTCCAGTCAACAGGAAAATGATCCAGTGCAAGCAAGTACACTAGAACGCAGAAGGCTAGCCAATAGGAACAAGCCACACACGCTCCGAGAGTGGCTCAGGCGCGTGAGGGCGCGTGCAGGCGCGTGGACGCGCCTGCCGGTAAGGGGAAGCGCGTGGGAGTAGTCTAGGGGTATGTGGTGGCGCGTGGAGGCGCGTGGGGATGCGTGTGAGGTCCTGGAAAGTTGCTTGAGACTCCGGTGAATTTTTAGTATTTATCTTAAGCGTGTCAGGGTTAAAATTAATCATTAAAGGGTGTGTTCTTGATGTTCGGAGAGCCTCAGAGTGTTACTAAGATACCTAGTAGCATTTAGGGGTATAAATACACTTAATTAAATATTTTTGCAATGAAAGGAGGTGTATATATGTATATATATATGTAGATATGATTTTAAATAGTCAACGATTGGTATGGAATGTATGATACACACACATATATATATTATAAAATATATGTGTATATATATTATGTAAGATTATTAAATATTATAAATCTTGTTTGGTATGACTTGATTCGTGGATGGTATGGTTGATTTAAAATCGTAATAGATACACGGTTATAAAATTAAGGACATGCTTATTATATGCATGTGAAGTCTATAAGTTTAAAGTTAGTACATGGTTGAATTGTAGGCATGGATGAGTTGCCAAAGGCTTTGATATACTGCCTTATTGGTTATGAATAAATTTCATATATGGGAAGCATGGTTGAATTGCTAATTAATTGCAAAAGTAAATATACGGAAGGAAGCATGGTTGAATTGCTAATATATAAATAAATATATTTATAAAAGGCATGGTTGATTTGCCGGTGCATATTTAAATTGCTATATGTTTAGATGACTAAACTACTGTTTAGGATGGAGTTAAGGTGAGTGGGGTTTACTTTATGAGAAAATTATAAAAGGGGGGGCTTGGTCTAGGTATGTCTGATAATTAATTATTGGTGAGTGGTTTTGACAATTTAATGCCCTATTAACTGGTAGGATTCTTGCACTATATATATAAGTATTTATATATATTTGTAGCGTCGTATATTAAAGTTAAAGCTTAATTAGGGATGGTTTTGGTAAAAATGATCTGTTTATTGGTTTTCAGAGGCTTGGTGGAGAGAACTTGCTCGTAGGGTTTAACTCGCGATTTATTTTTCAGGTTGTAGAAGGTCAAGTCTCAAGGTTGAGGATCCGCAGCTGGAGGACTTATCCATTCCTTCTATTTACTTAAAAGTAGGATATTAGTTTTGTTTCAGTTGATATTAGTACTTATTTGGTTGACATTCTAAATAGTAACTTTTGGGTAAGGGGTCCTTGAGGTACGGGATTCCCGAGTTGTAACCATTTGGAAGTTATTAATGGATTTACTATTAATTGGTTTTCTTCAGCGTTTTATTTATTCTTTATTTCATTTTGTAATCCGTGCTTGTTTAAATACTTTAATTGGTTTGATATCCCCTGATTTTGTGCGCGGACTTGATCAACTCGTGTTCCGAGATTAGGGGGTATTACATCGTCCAAGATGGTCTATCACTGCAGTCTTTGTTTTATTGAATCAAGTGCAATCCATGGTGAATCTTCAAAGAGGAAAGTTATGTTTGGTTGCTAGGTGTACTTTGTGTCAAAATGCTTTGGATACAACTGATCATTTGTTTATTGGTTGCATTTTTACGTAGAAATTTTGGAGTTGGCTAGGGGAAATACTGCACTAGAACATGTAGCAACTTACTGATGTTGTGTCATTGGAAGACTTGTTTCATTGGTTTAAAGATTTATCTACTACAGTCTACCATAAGACTCTTTTTGCTGCCGTTCTTTGGGGAATTTGGCATGAAAGAAATGCTAGACTCCATGGAAATTCTACTGAACCAGAGGTGGCTGCTAGGAATATACTACTGGAGGTGTTAAACATACACAACATCTCTCTTTCTGATTTAGTGTAATTGATCCTTGTTTCTTTCTTGTGCTTGGACAGTGGAGTTCTATCCATTGATCTTCAGTTTTTTATTTTTAGTTTAAGGTATGGATGTATTTCCATCCATCCTTAGCTGTGTTTTCTTTTCATTCTAGGGTAATGCCCTCTGTGCTCCTATATATATATTTTTTCTCTTTTTATACAACCATAATTATGAAAAAAAAGGACTAAAATACCCTAACTTAGGTGCTGAAATGTGCAACATTTAAGCACTTCTCACACCCCCAAACTTAGATATTGCTAGTCCCTAGCAATGAACTACAGTATGAAAATTCAATAAACATATATACAACTACGAACTAATAAAGCAAATAAAGATAACACCACTTTCGTAGGGATCACGGCTGCATTTAGCATATGTAACAAGCCTTTTAAACCCCTAGGTTACCTCTAGTGGACGAGTGAAGTCTCGTGAGGGTTTCTAGAAGTGGTACTCACAAACATCAAAGGCTTTTTCTTACTTGAGAAGCAACGACATATATCAAACAAGTGTTGAAAGTAGACTAGTTCAAGTATGCAAATTTCTGCCATTTCTAAGCTATTCTCAACATTTCAACAACATGTAAGCCAAAATGGTCCTCCACACATCAAGCAAGTTAATTATGCAAATTGAATCAATTCTATCATCCTTTTTGAGTGAACCGGAATCAAAATGTGTTGCTATCTTAGCAAATCAAAATAATGGCATAGCCTTACCCTCAAACTAGCACACAAATATAGTATCAATCATTAAGACATTGAATGAACCTTGTTTATTCAATTTATTTGCAACATGCTCTCTTTGTTTTTCTTTTTCTCTATTTTTATAGGATCTAAGATAAGAGTATGGTGCAATGTAGTGATCTCTTAAGCTTTCTAGAAGATCCATTAACAAGTGTTAGGTCAATGACTCCCAAACCGAAAGGCTTTAGGGTATTAGGTGTAAAGACACCCTTAAGGACTTACAAGCTCAGATCAACTAGGTTACAAATCAAAACAACTCTCATCCTATCATTTCTTGCTTTCCCACATTGGTGAGAAGCAGTCACTTTTCTTTTCTTTTCTTTCTCTTTATCTTTTCCTTGTCTTTTTTTTTTTTTTTTTTTTTTTTTTTTTTTTTGTGATGGCCCTTCACTTTTCATGCGAGAGTTCGGTGCATAATGAGGCACGAATCCCGATTACTTTGTAAATGGTTTGTTATTTAACATGCAAGGTCATTTGTCAAGAATGAAAGCTTTTAAAGTCTACTAGCTCAATTGGGATATAACCAAAACATTAATCAACTAAGTATGTACCCCACAAATTGAATGCTAGTATGCACAAGTGCAAGTGTACAATTCTAGAATCAACTCTCAAAGCATTTTCAACAAGCATGATGATGTGGACCACAAGAGCAAGCATAATATCAAAAATTAAAACTTTACCCCTAAATGGCATCCTAGAGCATACAAGAAATATTAGACTCTAACAACTTGCTTTTCAAAGGTACTATGCTTTAAAAGTTCGAAATCATTACCAAATATTTCTCAAATCTCAATCATGCATTTAAAATCTCAACTTAAAGTAAAATGAATCATGATGACCTTACCCCCAAACTTAAGTTGTACATTGTCCTCAATCTGCAATGAGAATAATGAAAAAGATAGAAAGAGTATACCGTGATGACAAAGACTATGAAGTCTGGTAATGGTCCATTAGGAAAGATGTCTCCCCCAAACTTGGATGCAACAACCTATTGGAATAGCCACACTAGCAACTCATATCAAATATCAACATGCGAGAAGATTCAAACATTCCAAAACAATATAAAACACGATGCAAAGAGATATGAGATCAAGCTCATGGTAAAAGATGAAAACATGCATAACCAAACAGAAGGGCATAACGGTAACACATATTTTTGAAATTTTTTTTTTTTCTTTTTTTTTTTTTTTTGAATTTATAAATGCATAAATGTACAAAAGGAAAAGACAAGAAAAAAATAATAAAATATAAATTTTGTTTTTTTGTTTGTTTGCTTTTTTTTTT
Organism: Cornus florida; assembly: GCF_030987335.1. Taxonomy (NCBI): domain Eukaryota; kingdom Viridiplantae; phylum Streptophyta; class Magnoliopsida; order Cornales; family Cornaceae; genus Cornus; species Cornus florida. Next base: position 48,007,568 of record NW_026775574.1, on the reverse strand, counting down.
TTTTTTGAAAACTCTACGAAAAACTAGTGTTTAACGTCTCTAGCAAGACGTTGGGGTGACTCACTAGTCGAAAAAATAAAAAACCGGATATGAGACATCCTCATTGATCTGTTTATCTTTTCTCCCCAATGGATCTTCTCTCACAACAATGAATATATCTCCCAAAAGAATGATTTGGAAAGAAATGATGGAAGATGCAATTTGTTTCCTTTCATCCATGGTCTTGACAATAAAATCCATAATGAGCGGCCTTGCACTTGGCAAGGTAATGTCTTTCAAAGACTCGGTTAGATTATTAGGAAACTCAATATCTTCATCCTTTTTGTGAACTTCCACATTGATCACTTTCTCTTCATTCACTAAAGTTGCCTCAATGATTTCATGCTCAATATTACAAGGAATGTCCTCATAAATTGGATTGGCCATTGGCGAACTTGCCATTTCTTCCTTTTCTTCATGAGAAAGAGTACTTGCGATTGGAGAAAGAGGTTCTTTTGAGTTTTTCTAAGGCAGGAAGTCTAAGATGGCCATGGAGTCCATTAGAGAATTCACTTTATATATGGAGCTTTCAATGTCAAATGCGTTTATATTGAAGTGAAAGAGGTATGCCTCAAGAGGATCTTCGGAAGGAATGGCTTTTTCAATAATTTCATCCACAAGGAAACACTAGCTTTGATTGATGGGATGTTGGCTCGTGTTGAACACATTAAGCTTAACCATCATATTGCCAAAAGAGATGTCCATAATACTGGACCTACAATTGATTGTCGCATTAGCAGTGGCAAAGAATGGTCTTCCTAAAATGATGGCAATGTAACTGGTAGGATTAGGAACCGGCTTAGTGTCAAGCACAACGAAATCAACTGGGAAATAGAATTTGTCGACTTTGATGAGGATGTCCTCAACAATTCCCTTTGGTTGTTTTGTAGATCTATCGGCGAGTTGAATAACTACTGAAGTTGGCTTAAGGTTTCCCAAACCTAATTAAAGATGCATGAAGTAAGGAATAATGTTAACACTAGCCCCTAAGTCAAGAAGAGCCCTTTTGACCTCATGGTTCCCTATGGAACAAGAGATGGTTGGAGCGTCGGGGTTTTTGAACTTAGGTGGGATGCTAAGCTTAATGATAGAGCTCACTTGCTCCGTGAGAAGCACTTTCTTTAGGCTTAGTCCTTTGTTCTTCCTCTTTTGAGTACACAAGTCCTTCAAGAACTTGGCATATGGTGGAATTTGTCGAATACCATCAAGAAGGGGGAATGTTGATTTTAACTTGTTGAAAAACTTTCATCATGTCATGGATTTTTCCTTCTTGCCTCGAAAATGGAGTAGAGTTTAAAGCTTGAGGAAATGGAGCTTTTGGCTCATAAGGCTTCTCTACATGGGAGGAAGATGATGATGATGGAATTTGCTCCTTAATGTGACCATTTGTCCCTATTGAAGTAGGAATGGAATTGGGAATGGTAAATGGGCTAACACTTGGTTGCACCGAAACACTCACTTCACTAGGTCTCTCAACTTTGTTATCAATTTTTCTCCCACTCCTCAAGGTAGAAATGGAGTATGCCTTTTGATTAAGCTTGGGTTAAATAGGCCCTTTCCCTTTTATTGATTGAGCCATTTGCACTGTTTGGGCTTCAAGCTTTGCAATTGATTGAGAATGCAAATGAAAAACTTAATTTTCCTTTCGAAGATCACCCAAAGCTTCTAAAACCTTGTCCTCAAAAGTGGGATTTTTAGAAGGCTCTTAAGGTGGATGAGAGTAAGATTGATGATTTGAAGATTAAGGATTGGAACATTAATTTACATTTGGAAGAGGATGAGATGAAGAGAGGTATGCTTGAGATTTTGCATTTTGGAGGTGGGGAGACACATACTTTTCTTGGGAATTTTAAAGAAGAGGAGGAATGATACCTCCTTCTTGATTTCTCTAAGAAAAGTTAGGATTGCTCCATTCGGAATTGTAGGAGTTGGAATTTGGATTGCTTCCCAGATGAATAAAAATGACATTGACTTGTTCTTTATACTCACTCAGAAAACTTTGTCCAAGAGGACAATTGAAAGTATTGTGAGTATAACTAGAGCAAGTTATGCAAATCACACTTTGAACATGGAAAGAGTTGGATGTTTAAATTGTAGGGTTTTGGCTTAAGAGGAATTTATCAAACCTTTGAGTAAGAATTTTAACCTCGGCAGCAATTTCCATGGAAGTGTTTATTTGAGAAAGATTGGAGGTTTTCTTCCTACCTCCATTCAAATGTTGGCCCAATCGGGACGATGAAGAACGATGCATTGAATTTTTGCTTATACGATTAAAAAGATGCCAAATAGCGTATTCATTTTTGTCTAAATAGTCACCTCCACATAAAGCATCAACCATACCTCTTTGGGTATCAGATAAGCTTTCATAGAAGTAGTGAACTAATTGCCACTTAGGAATTTCGTGATGTGGACTCTTCCGTAGCAAATCGTTCAAACGCTCCCATGCTTTATGCAAAGGTTCTCTCTCATTTTAGGAGAATTCATGGATAAAAGCTCTCATAGCATTAGTTCTACTTGCAGGGTAAATTTTTTTAAGGAATGCACATTGTAGTTGAACCCAAGATGTGATTGAATTTGCCCTCAAGTTGGTGAACCAATATTTAGCCTTTTCCTGAAGAGTGAAATAGAAAAGCTTCAATTAGAAAACTTCTTTCGGAAGATCCGAATTTTCACAGTTGAACAAACTTCCAAAAAGTCATCCAAATGTTTATGTGGTTCTTCATTGCTCAACCCATAGAAAATGGAGCACATTTGGGTGGTTGCGGGCTTGATTTCATAATAGTGTGCCTGAAAGTTTGGTAACCGGATGCATGTTGGTGTATTGTATTCATTGGGAGTGTAGTGATTCCGAAGAGATAACTGAGGATTGGGGGGATACACTACATGATCTTGAGGATAGATTGGTATTATTGGAGGTTGTTGCATTTGATTGGGTTGTGGAAACACATTAGAATGGGGAATTCTCAAGGGTGGATACACACCTTAAGGTAAATGCCCATTAAGAAGGTGATACTCACCTAGATTATCCATATGCCCTAGATCTTAGAATTGGTTTTCCATTAAGTGTGGGATAATCAAGAATGGGAATAATTCTCCTAGAACTACCTCCTAACGCTGAATGGATGATTCAAGACTAGACCACAACAACTTCACAACAAACCACAACAACAATCAACAACAATTCACCACCTCCATATACGATGTTCCCATACTCCTATGTTATATCAATGCACAAAATTAAATTGCCTCCACATGGGCTGATACTTTCTATCAAGAAAGTAATAGCCTCCTTTTGGGCTTATGCTTGGACAAGAATTTAAACAATGTGATAGCCTCGACAAGGGCTATCTCACAAGCATGTAAAGAATTGAACAATCATAGTAAAAGAAATTCAAGGAAGCTCACGAAAGTCCCTAGCAACAAGGTCACAATGATGCCAAGATCTAATGCTTGCTCATCTTCTTTTCAAGTACCTAATTGAACAAAAGGATTAGAAAGAAAATAGTTATTTAAAGAAAATAATCATATTAGCCCTAATGCCTAATTTAATTCCAACTAAACCGTCAATCCCCGGCAACGACGCCAAAATTATGATGCGACCCGAGCATGTGCACAAAATAATGCACAACACTTTGATTTTGGAAATGGTATCAAATAGGCATCATACTTTAAATTTATATAAAAGCCGCTTAACACTTATACCTTCAAGTATGAAGTGAGAACGGATCTTTCCTAAGGGATTGAACACGTGTTGGGATTTAACTTGGTTTTAAGGTTAATTAGATTGAGAGAGAAAAGGGGAGTTTGAGTTTGAGAGAAAAAGATTTTGGTGAAGTGATTAAGCTAGAATTCAATTGAAAACATAGAAATGGAAATGACAATGCAAATAAATTTAACTAAATTTAACTAAGAATTAAAGAAATAGGAAGAGAGTCTTAGGGTTAGGATTCACCACTAAGCTCATGCAATTAACCATTTGTTTTCAATTAATGGGGAAATCATTAGTGTAATTATAGATGTGGCCACATTGTCATCACAAATCACAATTATAAGAATAGATTATCAACATCAAGAATGAATTGTTTACCTAATGACAATTAAACTAAAGTGCAGAACCCATTCAAGACTACGTCATAACCCACCATGCACATTCACACATGTATCCAATAAGAGCACACATCAATCAAGAGAATAATATTAATTGTAATTAGAAGCATGGATTAACATAATCAAGCACAAATTGCCTACTTAACTACAATTAACTAATAACAAGTAAGCTAATTTATAAAACAACTCATCAAGATTAAGCCTTTATCTATCAAATTAATTGACAATTATATCACATAAGTACTATGCTATGGCAATCACTAAACACAACTACAAGAAGTATCTAGTGTAGAGTACAATTCTAAATCAATCACACATAGACATGCAATTTTCATATAGAATCAATGAAAGAATTAATTTTCAATCATTTAATGAAGAATAAAATTCCTAATTAATCATACATAGACATATAATCAACTAGAGATTTTAATAGAAGAATTTATCAATACAAGCCTTAATTTATCAAATCAAGCATGTATATATAAAGAAATCACAAGGCCATACATTTAATTACAACATATTAATTTCCCAAGAAAAGAAATACAAAGGTTTAGGTTACTTGAACTTAGGGCTAAACCAAGCCCTAAGTGAAGAACTAGCTCATGGAGGAGATGATCATGGTGTCAACAAGCCCAATCCCTATCTTTGGCTTCTTCTTCTTCTTCCTTGAATATTTCTTAAAACCTTAACTTTTTCTTTCTTTCGCTTTTTCCAAAGAGAACGATATCTCTTACAGAAAAATAAAATGTAAAAATAAAATAATAAAAACTAACTCTCCAACTAATGGGTCCTTCTTTCCCTTAAGTACAAACTCTATTGGAGGCTAATAGTTCACAAAATAAGCCCAAACAAGAAAATACTATAGCCAAGTAAACAATAAATCCCGCAATGCTACCAGGGGCTTGGGGTTGATCCCCCAGCCTTGGGGATCGATCCCCAGGGGGTATTTTTTTACACTTTTCTGCCAACAGTGGGGGATCGATCCCCCAGTGCTAGAAATCTCTTTTCAGCCATGTTTAACTCCATTTTGGCCCCAGGCTAATCGGTTTGCTTCTTAATCATTGGGAACATCATCAAAGGCCCAGAAAAAGGTAGAATTGACCGTTTTTGAAGGATAAGCGCACTATACGAACAATGGGCTACGGCCTCTTTTTGCCATTTTCTAAACTTTTTCCAATTGTTTTTGCTTGACTCCAAAAATTGTGGTAATGCACTGATTTAAACGCGTTTGAACTTTATTGCCCTAAAATACACATAAACATAAATTAAGACTAAAACATGAAAGTAAGATAGATGCAATGACTAAAATACTCTAGCTTAGGTGCTTAAATGTGCAACATTTAAGCACTTATCAGGGTCCTAATGTCCGTTACCAACTCATGGTAATGAAGTCTTCTCATGCCTTAATTGTTGACCAATATGACTTATATGATTAATGTGCATGGTCTTAGTATTTCTAGCACAAGTGATGATTTCTTTCAAAGCTTATGCAAGCTTGAACTAACTCACTCTTTAGCAATGACTTCATGTGCAATTATATATGAATGAAGTGCATAGTCTATTGCTAATATATATAGAAACATATGAATGATGATATGATATGCATGATCCTATAGAGATGAGCTTCAAATGGATTCATAAATACCTTGACATTGAATCCTAAACACTCACCATTCTATTTACCCCTTTCTTCATGCTTTGTCCATGATTGTATATGCTTCGAGAATTCTTTCTTCTTTGTTTTCTTTCTTTTTTTAAGTTATTTTCTTCATCATTGATGTCCAAGCTATCTTTGGATGGACTTTGTATTTGGTTCCTTATAACTTCAAGTTCCTTTGACTTCTTTGTTTTCCATAGCTTCCTTTAACTTATTTGTTTTCCATAGATGTGATCTTGAGTAAGGGAATATTTGGAATGTTCTTTATAGCTTCATTGAGGCTATTCTTTGAATGTGAATAATTTATATAACACTCAATGTAAACATTAGTCCTTAAACACCATTAATGGTTTATTATCATCAAAACATCTAGATTGTCATTGGATGAAATCCTTAAGGTTAACAATCTCCCCCTTTTTGATGATGACAAAATATTGATGTGTTTATAAGCAAGTGGAGTAGAATTTGAAAAATGCTCCCCCTATCAAAGTGCATTCAATTAACATAATTTTATAAAATTGCTTGTTTGATATATCATAAATCATTTTAGACATAAATATGCATTTAATATCATTTAACACATCACATATCTCTCCCCCTTTAGCATCTTAAAAAGATGGGAAGCCTAAACAACTTCATTAAGCATTTATCATTTAGCATAATGAAGTAATGGCAATAAAGAATTGGCAATAGTAGTATTAATAACTATAATATGCTTTGGAGTGAAACATGTAAGCAATTATATCATAAGAAACCAATTTCATTGATAGCATGAGTTCAATAGATCATTAAGGTGCATGACATATACAAAAGTATACATAAAGCATAAACCAAGAATGAAACATAAACTCAAAGTATGAAGTATACAAAAGTATACATAACAAAGCGTAACCAAAAATAAAATGAAGCATGGATTAGAATAAGCCAAAAGGCAAAAACCTTATAAGGCAAATCTAGGAATTTAAATGTGCATCAATCTTAATTTATGATTCCCATTTGATATCTTTAATAGTGAGGGAAAATTCAACAAAATCATGAAAGCTCATGAGTGTGAATATAATGACCAACAAGTCATTTTGTAGCATGCTTGACAATTTCCAAAATAAGTCAATTAGGCATAATAAGTCATTGAAATCTTTCATAAGAGATTATCAATAATCCCCCCCTATGAGTGTGCTTTTATTTGCATCATATATCATTTAATGGATACTCCTCATTAAAAGCAATGATATATAAATTAAGTCTTCTATATCAAAAGATCATCTTTTACAAGCATATGGTTGAATGATAAAAATCATATGTGGCATGTAAAGCATAAAACATATACAAGTAGTGACACTACACCAAGTTCTATGTAATAAATTTTCAATTTTGCAAAAGCATATTTTCTTGGACATGTATGATTAGAAATAATTGGCTACATGATTGTTCATGTGAATGAGCTCAATATTTCTCTTATACATATTTCTCAAGATGATGTCAAACATCTCCTGAAGTTCAAAATTTCAAAAGCAATGATATAGATTAAGACCATGATACCAAGTTATCTTCTTTAAGAGATGTGTTTAGAGAATAGCTAAATGACTCTTCATATGGATAAGCTGTAATGAAACGGTCATTTTCCTTCCTCTCATTTTTCTCAGATTTTCACGGATATATATATATATATATCTATTTTTTCCTTTTTTGTTGATATTTTCTTTCTGAGTTTGGTTTCTCGTTACTTAGTGTCGTCTCAAGTGCTCTGGAATGGTTTCTGAGAATCTTTTCTTTGGATTAACAACTTCCTTTGAGGACTGCATTAATTCCACATTTTCATTTTTTCGACATGATTCACTTTTCGTCTTTTCCCTATTTCAACTTTTTCCCGTTTATCATTTTTCTTTACATAACCTCACTTTTTGTGCTTGAATTTGATTCCTACTTTGCATGCATCCATGGTATTTAATTTCCATGATATTGGTATTTTTACTTTTGTAGAAAAGCATGCTAGTTGCTTTCATTTTTCGTGAAGGGTATGGATGCATAACTTTTTAGAAATATTCTTAATTTTTGGGGTATTAGTGTAATTATGAAAAATAATTATTTTTCGTCTTAGGGACCTTTTTGCAAATTTAATTTGTAAGATATTTTCAAAAAAAGGACTTTTTTGTAATTTTTGGAAAATGTGACAAGTGTTACATTCTCATGGTGCCACTTGTTGGCATTGGGGTCGAGTGACTTGGATGCATCATTTTGTGACATTTGGAGGGTGGAGATTCACCCACTTGTTGGCCTAGGATTGGTGCACTTGTTGGCTTAGATAGTAGAAAACTCAATTTCAAGGGCCGGGGGGAGGGGGGGTTCTTCTTTGTGTTTTTCCAGAAAACGTCATCTTGGCCCTCAAAAACCCATATTTTCCCAAAAAATCTTTGCTGCCAGGTTTTTTACTGATTTTTAATACAAGTGTACTTGGTACTATTCATCGACTTTTTTTTGAAAAGTGTTGCAACTGATCTGAAACTTTCGGAGGTCTTGTGGGTGTATTTTAAGATTGCATTTTTAAATTTAGGCAATTTAAAAACCTCCCGAAGCCCTATTTCCTTTCCTTGGGCAGTAGCTTGGAATGATTTTTACCCTCTTGACCTGATTTTCTTGGGGGCATTCTGGGCATTTTGTAATGCATTTGTTTTATTTCCGTCTATGTTACCGGGTAGGAAACTTGATTTTAGGGGGGGTTTCTTCTTTGAGTTTTTTCAAAAACGTCAATTTAGATGCCCGTTTTTACTCTCAGTTACAGCAGCAGTGGGCTGGCCTTGTCGGGCCGTCGTGACATCGTTTTTGTTTTTGACCTTTCTCTACCGTCCGGACTTCAAATCGAGTAAATTTTTTTTTGACCTTGACTAATTTGTCATTGTTTATCCAACAGTGTGCTTGGTTATACTCGGATAATTCTGAATAATTACCAATTTACCCTTTTTGCTTTATATGTCCGTTTTTCTTTGTTTTGCAGTTTCTCCTTTGTCAGGATTCTGAATAATGCGATTCTTAAGTCCATCATGATTTATTTTTCATTGTCTTTCCAGTGGTGTGCTCAATAGCACCTGAATCCATTTTTTGCAAAATGAATATTTTGCCCTTGGGGGCTTATTTGTCATATTTATGATCTTTTGCTTCCGCATATGGATCCGTTATCGGGCTAACTTTTGGTTCATCACTGACGCATCGGGTTGAAAAACTTGGGCCATCACAGGTGGTATCAGAGATCCTAGGTTCGAAAACCTTAGGATGACAGGTTTTGGGTGCATATCATGCTTGTGTTGCCATGCTTATGTGTTTATATGCTTCCATATACCATGTTTATGTGCTTATGTTCTATATGTGGTATGTCGTTGTTTAACATTATTTTATTCTAATGTAAAGAGCATGACATATGATGTATGCTAGATTTGATTTGTATATGCATAATTATTTGCATATTTGGCAAGACTTGGGATTAGTCATTAGATGTTTAAGTTGATGTTAGGTCATTTGGTGAGTTTTCACTTAATGCAATGGTTGGTTGTTTGGTTTTATTTAGGCACTCTTCCTTGGGGTTGTTGGTGATTGTCCACATGGTTTTACAGTAGAATAGGTTGTGGTCGACCTAGCTTTGGTTTTAAGGTAGGTGGAAAGACACCTTTTGTTTAGACTCTCATGAGGTGAGTCATTAGGCATTGCCGTAGTGCTGGATTTATTGGTTTTGGGCCATGATGAGGTTATGGACCTCTTAGGATCTTTGGTTATTCGGGATGATTCCTCTGGGATTGCGATTTTTGTGGGCGGGTACGTTTGTGGGCGGGTGCTTGGCACTGTCATGCTACTGTACTGTCTAGCTACAAGTGCAGTTCGGATGGAATCAATGTTAGTTTTGTTTTGATAGGCGTTGTCCTTTTGATCGATGATGATGATAGTTGTTTAGGGGATCAGTCGTAGTGATTGATTTGGTTGTTGTTGGTATAGCTATAGTTGCCATTTTCTTTAAGTTTTCCTTGCGTGATGACGCTTTTGAGATCAAGTCGATTAATTGATGTTTTGGGTAGAGAGAGTATTGCACTGTTAGTGTCACTTGTAGTGTCACCACCAGATTTGGAGAGGATTGTTAGAGTCTTACCATTGTGGTGAGGGCTCATATTTGTTTTGAGACAAGTTGTTGTCACATTGGTTTTTGGAGTCAGTTTATGGCTAGGATTGGTCATTCCTTTTACCTAGACACTCTAGGACACGATGTCCATAGGGTCCATTGTTGCATCATTTTTATCTTCTGTAGTTTCGTTTTCTACCATGTTAGTAGTATGATTTATGATATTGCAATGCATGAGTAGGTAAAAAAGTGTCCACATTCGCTTTCTTGTTGTGTGGCATTAGCATACCTTCCTTATATACTTAGAGATGCTATGTTGTTACTGCGTTTTTGTGACATGAATTTTGTGCTTACGTGGAGACGTGTTGCATATAGCTTTGGTTTTATCTATGTGAGTAGATTTATTTATTTGGTAGTTGTATTCCTTATCATATGCATGACTTCCATATTTGGTTTTCCTATTTGTATCCTCCGGTCGCACGTTGTTTGTGTACCAATTTCTGTAATGGTTTCGTTGTGAAATTCCTTGTAGAGGAATTCTCCTTTTTTTTTCTTTGTTCGTGTTTGGGATTTCACAAGGAGTGAGTCTCTTCTCTTCGTCATCTTGTGCACGATTTTGGGGTTGGTTAGTCCGTGAGGATCACCATTATCGTTTTGAGTCCTTAGTAAGGATTTGATGGATTTTGGTTGACTTACTCCCATGTAGGGAGTGAAGTCTTTAACCTTATTATCTTTCATTTCAGAGGTGGAGTTGTAGTATTGTCCTTCTTAGGACTGGTGGTTGCCTTTCTTTCATGTCTTCACTTGGGAAGTTTTGTCGTGGTTGTTGACGGGTTGTGGTGCTCAGAGTGAGTGGATTGGTGCGAGATCATTTTATGGGGACTTGTGTCCATTTTATTGAGGATTTGTTTGATTCGTGAGGTGAGCTCGATGCTCTCTTGAGAATGTCTTTTGGAGACTTGTTTCTGTTTTGGAGACCTAGATGTGGTTGACTTTTAGGAGAAGTTTTGGAGGATTGCTATTGGATATGGCTTGTTTGTGGAGTTTTTTCGTCCTAGTTATGACTAGGCATAGTTTTGAGGAATCGTAGTACCAATGGTTGTTTATGGGTCAATGGAAATTGAGGAATTTTGATTTAGGTTGGTAATGCCAAGCAAGGTTTCGAGAGATTCGTTTTGTGACCTTAGTTGTCAGGATTTTGATGTGTGTGCCACGTGGTGGACTTGTATTTCGAGGATTTAGTTATCCATGATAGGGATGTGGATCTGTTGTTTAATTACGGTGTGATCTTATAGTTGATCTGTTTCAGGGAGATATGTAGGTCTTTCAATGAAATGTCTTGCAGTGAGGTTCATTTTGATTTCTGGAGGTTTCGATTTGCTTTTCAGGCTTTGGATTCTTGATTAATATTGTTAATAAGAGTATTTTGAGGTTTTAGAGATGTTGGTTTTGCTGTATTAAGTATTTAGGGCCTTAAGCATAATGGTGCCTATGACATTGTTGTCAAAGTTTGGGATTGGTTGGGATGGTCTAGAACGTCTTTGGACCACATTCCAACTCTCATGGATGCCTGGTTCCCACATTACTTTTGGCCATGATCATTTTGCGATATTGATGCCATTTGTATCGAGAGGTTTCATAGGTAGACCTAGTAGGGGAAGGTCATGAATTGGTGCCTTATACTGTCATGCTACCATACAAGTTATGTGTTGTCGGCGGGTGCTAATTGTCGTCGATGCTACCTTACTGACGAGTAAGTGTGGGCGGGCACTAGACACTGTCATTGCTACCACATATTTGAGTACGTCGTGGGTGGGCTCTGGTCGCTATTTGTACTGCTACGTCATTTTTATTCAGTACCTTGATTTGATATGTAGGTATCTTGAAATTCTTTTGGTGGTTGTTTTTGGATCCATTTGATGCTTCGTCAGGGGGGATGTTTACGATTGTTGTCTTCCGTTCCTTTGTCTGACCTAGGGTTCTGTATGTGAGTTCGAACTTGTTGTGTGGCCGTGTTGTCACTTTTCTTTTAAGAGGTTGTCCTATCGTGAGCACGTGGGTGCGAATGACATTGGTTTATACGTTGTCTTTCAGTTTTGGGATTGCTTTCGTAGCACGTTGTGTGGGATACTTGGAGATGTACTTCGTAGTTATCCTGGTTTCACCTTTTGTGTTGTTAGGGCTGGATTTCGAGGATGAAATCCCTTTAAGGAGGGTAGGTTGTAATGACTAGGTCATTTTCTTTCCCTTCCTTTTTCTCAGATTTTCACGGATATATATATATATTTTTTCTTTTCTGTTGATCTTTTCTTTCTGAGTTTGGTTTCTCGTTACTTAGTGTCGTCTCGAGTGCTCTGGAATGGTTTTTGAGACTCTTTTCTTCGGATTAACAACTTCCTTTGAGGACTGCATCAATTCCACATTTTCATTTTTTCGACACTATTCACTTTTCGTCTTTTCCCTATTTCGTCTTTTTCCTGTTTATCATTTTCTTTGCATAACCTTACTTTTTGTGCTCGGATTTGATTCTGGCTTTACATGCATCCATGATATTTGATTTCCATGATATTGGTATTTTTACTTTTGTAGAAAAGCATGCTAGTTGCTTTCATTTTTTGTGAAGGGTATGAATGCATAACTTTTTAGACATATTCTTGATTTTTGGGGTTTTAGTGTAATTATGAAAAATAATTATTTTTCATCTCATGGACCTTTTTGCAATTTAATTTGTAAGATATTTTTAAAAAAAGAAATTTTTTGTAATTTTTGGAAAATGTGACAAGTATTATATTCTCATGGTGCCACTTGTTGGCATTGGGATGGAGTGACTTGGATGCATTATTTTGTGACATTTGGAGGGTGGGGATTCACCCACTTGTTGGCCTAGGATTGGTGCACTTGTTGGCTTAGATGGTTGACAAGTGTAGGCTTAGGATTAAGCCTAGGAAGGAGCCTTGGATTTGTGATAAGTGTAGGCACCAAAATAAGTCTTGCATTAGTGTGTGTGTGAGAGAGGTAGTGTAAGAGCACATAGTGAGTGGAGGAATACTAGATCCTCCACTCATCATTTTCATTTCATCTTTTTCATTACATTTGTTCATCAAATACTACCCTAGCCACCATTGGAGGAAAGCTTGGTTAATAGCTTATTTCTTCATTTTGGCTTCCTTCCATTCACCTTAGACCATTAACCTTGGGAGACAAAAGTTTCCTCTCATTCCCCTCTTCAAAACTCTTGTTTTGTTTTCCATTTTTGAGCTTGGTTGCTTGGGATTATAGATATTCAATTCTCTATTGAGGTAGGGGGTGTTATAGTTTATTTTTCCAAGTGTTTTACTTGCTTTTGTATGAAATATAAGTTGTATGCATGTCTTTTATTGATTTGAGAAATTAATGATTTATCATAGCTTGCATGTAACTCATTTTAGACTTGGTACATGGCATGGCCATGACATGATCTTTGATATATATTAAATTGGGATGATTTAAATGAGTTTTCAAATCTACAGAATTAATGAATTTAATTTGATTGAAATTCTACTTAATTGTGTTTTGCTTGCATTTCATTTTAGACTTGATATATGGTATGACCATGACTTAGTGCTTGATATATATTAATTTGAGATCATTTGAACAACTTTTGAAATCTAGAGATTTAATTGATTTAAATTAATTAAATTCTATTTGATGATATCTTGCTCATTTTGTACTTTTGACTTGATATATATAACGAGCATGCTATGTTATTTAACATATATTAATTAGAGGTTATTTGAATTTGATTTGAAATCTAGAGAATTTAATTATTTTTGTTTAATTAAATTCTATCTAATGGCTCTATGGATCTATTTGTGTTTTGGAAGTTGTTTCTATATTCAAATCATAGACTTGGACTTATTGTGTATTCACTTGGTTGTGTTTTGAGCATTGGATAACATTGTTGTTATATTTATATTCACGAAAACATGTTTTCTTTATGGAATATATTGTTGTCTTGTGTAATGAATTGCACACTTTGTAATTGACATTATATATGCCACTTTAGAATTTAAACTCTAAGGCATGGATTGTGTGGTTTCAACCTACTTGTGCATGAAAGGTGATTTCGTGCATTATATAAATTATGTATAAGTTGTGAACTTATTTATTTATTTTGGATTCTCTTGGGACATTGTTACATGTGACATGGCTAAAGTTTGGCTCTAGTATGGTAGATAGAGAGCTCCCTATATTATAGTGCACACTTGGGGTGGTATTCCCAGCGGGTTAATGCCCGGAATAACCATAGGTCTTGGTTTTATGTGAGATTTGATGTCCAAGTCTTCCACTATTTGATTTCGCATTCAATTCTAAGTTGACAATCATGTTTAATTGTGACTTGTGGTTTTGGTTATTGGCAATTTTGATGTTGTTAAGTATATCTATGAATTATGATTTTGAATGAATCATAGAATGCTTTTAATGTTGTTAAGTACATTTATGTTTTATGATTTTTAATGAATCATTACGAATTTTGATGTTGTTAAGTATATCTATGCTATAATGTTCAAATATAGTTTAGGAATGATCCTACAGATTCATTTGGAACATAGATGCTAGGTGGCATGACCCACTTTTGTCATTTTCATATTTTAGATTTCAAGTTGATGACTTTGAGAATCTATATTGTGTTGCTTCGTATAACATGCTTTTATGTGCTTTAAATTGCATAAAGGATATGTTTTATGCTAGAAATGATTTAAGGTAGCTTAAGATTCTCCTTGAGTCTCACCTTTGACATAGACGTTAGGTGGCATGACTCTTTTGAATTTTTCATGTTAACGTAAAAATCTGTAAGAAATCGAGTCGATGCATGCTCATTCCCTACGAGTAAACTTGTTTACTCACCTCGAAGTTACTGGGGGTATTGTTCAGGTACAGGATTCAAGATTTGGAGATTTGCACTTGCCTTGGGTGGTTTGGAGATTTGAAGCTTCGTTTAAGGTGTTCTTGTTAACATGCATGTGTTTAGCATGCTTTCCTTTTGGATGATATATTTTGTATACCATGGATGTATGGTATTTTAGAAGCTAAGATGGCTTCCTTCTTGTAATGTGTATCTAAGTACATTTGGAAGTGTTCATTTTAAATGTATGACATGAGGCCAAGGGCCATTAACTTTAAAGATTACAAGTATGCTTTCCTTAAAACTCAAGTATTGCCATTGTAACTTATTTGTGAGAATTTGGGCTTAGTATGCCAAAACATGTAAATGGATTATGATGAGACCATAGGCCATTGTAGCACATCTATTTTATCATATTACATAACCTTGCATGCTCACTTTGGCAAACAATACCCTTCTTGATGAAATAAAAACTTAAGGTTGCATTTTTTTTGAGTTTTTACCCTATTCTGTTCCAGGGGCATTTCCGGTATTTCACAATATATATTTTTCATTTTCGGCTGCGTTGTCGAGTAGAAAACTCGATTTCGGGGAGGGGGGGTTTTTCTTTGTATTTTTCCAGAAAACGTCACCTTGGCCCTCAAAAACCCATATTTTTCTGAAAAATCCTTACTGCCAAGTTTTTTGCTGATTTTTAATACAAGTGTACTTGGGACTATTCATCGACTTTTTTTTGAAAGTATGACGACCGATCCAAAAATTCCGAGGGTCTTGTGGGTGCATTTTAAGATTTTATTTTCAATTTAGGCAATTTGAAAACCTCTCGAAGCCCTATTTCCTTTCCTTGGGCAATAGCTCGGAATGATTTTTACCCTCTTGACCTGATTTTCTTGGGGGCATTCTGGGCATTTTGTAATGCATTTTTTTTTTTGTTTCCGTTCATGTTTTCGGGTAGAAAACTTGATTTTAGGGGGGGGTTTCTTCTTTGAGTTTTTTAAGAAAAGTCTGCTTAAATGCCCGTTTTTACTCTCAGTTGCAGCAGCAGTGGGCTGCCCTCGTCGGGCCGCCGCGACATCGTTTTTGTTTTTGACCTTTCTCCCCCGTCCAGACTCCAAATCGAGTAAAATTTTTTTTGAACTTGACTAATTGTCCTCGTCTATCCAACGATGTGCTCGGTTACGCCTAGATAATTTTGAATAATTACCAGTTTACCCTTTTTGCTTTATATGTCCGTTTTTCTTTGTTTTACCGTTTCTTCTTCGTCCGAACTCCGAATGCGATTCTTGAGTCCATCATGATTAGTTTTTCATTGTCTTTTCAGTGGTGTGCTCGATAGTACCTGAATACATTTTTTTACAAAATGGTCATATTTTGCCCCTAGGGGCTTATTTGTCATATTTTTGATCTTTTGCTTCCGCATATGAATCCGTTACCGGGTCAACTTTCGATTTATCACTAACGCACCGGGTTGAAAACTTGGGCCGTCACATAAGCAAATTATCTCTTTTATACACATTCTATAAGAAGTGATGTAGAAACATCTCATGAAGTTCTAAAGTGCTAAAAATGGATACATGAAATAAAATAGCACTTGTAATATCACATTAGTCATCTAAGCTAGAATAAAGTGTTCTTTGAATGACATATTCCCGAGACTAAAGTGTCAAATAAAGATAAGAAATTTAATTTTATCGACACTTAAGCAGTTTTGATCCTTAAAAGAAATCAAGTTTACTTATCATGTTAATTTCAATTTATTTTGCATGCTTGAGGTAAACTTTTTATACAAAACATAATTAAAGACAATGTCATCCAAGAAGTACAATCAACATAATGTCATGAATGGTTTTGAGAATGATGAGAGAGATATATATATATATATATATATTAATGGTCAAAAACCATCATTCATTAGAAAATCACTGAGCCTTTCAAGAAGAGCTCTCGGAGCTTGTTTCTAAGTATATAAGGCAATTGATAAATTTAAACATGTAGTTCAAAATTTATGCATTTCAAATCTGAGTAATTTTAAACTTTTAAGACCTTTGAATATAAAGTCACTTAAAAATGTATTTGATCATATGCAAAAACATGTAGCATTTTTATTGCTTCTATTAAAATAACATGTGCAAGGTCATTCATTTATATCCTTCTTCATGGTTGAAGACTTGGGGATGTATTCTAGCTTAGTTACCAATAATGACACATGATTCCTATCATGATGTGATTGTAAAGGAACAAGGATAAAAATATAACAACTTTAAGAAAGAAATAGTTCCTTTATCTAGAGCATATAAAATGTTCACCAATAAATGATCAATTGGATGGTGGTGAACACATCAACTCTTAGGAAAACATTATAAGTCCCCATTCTTCATTTTCATGACATGGCACTTCCAAGAAATTTCATTAGTTGAGTCTCTTAGGAAGGCATTAGAAATTCTCATTCTTATTTTTCATGAGACGGTTCTTCTAATGAGATTTGTTCCTTTAGGTTTTCAAGTGAGGATTTATTTGATTTTTCATTACCCTAAGTCCATCTAAACCTTTTCAAGATGAACAACCTCATTTTCTATATGCATGGAAATAACACAATAAAGTGGATAAAGCATTTAAGATCATTAAAGTATATAGATGACTTTTTAGACATTGTTACTTTGATAGATTTGATAAGGTTCAAATGTAATAGAATTGATGGTCTACATGAGATAGTGTATGCTTTCCTTTGATGGCATTGTCGGGATTTATATGCCCTGGCATATCAAATTCCTGTTTGGGTTAAAGTAACATATGTTCCTAACGTTTCTGAAATATTTATGTTTTGTACAATTGGTGAATTCAATGTATTATGTTTCGATTTATTATAGAATTGATAGTATTTTCTTGATTACAAGAGATATTTATGTATGTATGTGATGGCGATCAATACATGAATATAAATAGTAATCATAAATTGTTCAAAGTCGGTAATTATGGATGGAATCATAATTAATTAAGACTTAAATTGTATCCGCGTTAGGTTGAGATATATTGCGAGAGCCGTCATATGCAATTGCTCCCTATCAACGTCATAGCATTTGACTCTTAAGCATGAGAAAAGTATAGACTCTTTTATTAATTAATAATTACTTTGATTTGTTTGGCGGATTCTTTGGGATCCTTAGATCGACACTTTGGGTAGTTATGTAATTAATAGTTAGAGGGTTATATTTTCAATATTTGCATCATTACTACTTGTATTTATTCTGTATTGATTATGGTTGATCACAAAATAAATTTGAAGGCCTTCGTGTGTTTTTAGACAAAATGATTTATTATATATTTATTTATTTAAATTATTATTTTTGTCAAACAAATGTTTTATTGTGATCGAGCCAGAAATAATCAATGGTACCAAAATAAATATATTAATTAAGTAATCAGATTGATGGCTTTATTTATCCGATAACTAATTATGCATAGAGGAGTCAAAGTGCAATATTGACTTAGATGTTATTTATTATTTAATTGGAGTTCAACTAATTTCTTTTAGTGGAGTAGAAATTAATTTACGAATTGATTGAATTAGGTCCACGGACCGGGCCAATTATTAATTCATTGTAGCTACTAAAATAATAAACCCAAAGGATTCTTACTTATAGCCCAACTTAATATTGGAATCATATTAGATTTGAGACATGTGAATTAGAGATTGAGAAGGATTAGTTGTTTCCTTTTCTTTACCTTTATGTTGCCTATAAATATACATGGTCTATGTATATTTTAGGGGTGATTTTTAGTAGAAGGAAAAAGAAATATATTTTCTCTCTCTAGAAAATTAGGGTTTATGTTCTCATCTAATGGAGGCTCCCAAAAGCCTAATTTTCCAAGGTCATTCATGGAGCCTTATGAGTGATTCCTAAAGGTAAAACAATTACCAAGAAGATGGAGATCCAAGGAGAATGAATCTTGCTAAGGGATCTACAATAAGTGAGAACATTCACTTTAGAGGAAAGATTTAAAGGTTTACTCAGACCTTTGATGTAAGTATTCAATCCATTAATTGAATGATACATCATATTTTTATTTTTGCATAAAACTTGTCTCTATGTGATGAATCAAGATCTATGAATCAAAATCCCTCGAAAAGTTTTTAAAACTTGCACGTTTCCCAACAATGGCATCAGAGTATGGTTTGATTCATTACTAGAGATCATGATTTTATGAAAATCATCATTCATGGATCCAAAATTATATTCATATATATTTTTATTGATGTATGTTGATTTATAATTTAATATGTTGATATATATTGATACATGATAATGTATGAATAATTGTGAATGAATGATGATGTATGGTTCGGCCATGGATGAAGCTTATAGGTTAAATAAATGCAATTTTATCTTTGGATGAATGTAATTAAGGCTTTGATTTAGTCGTTTGAAAGTTCAATGATGTAATTTAATTTTTTCCATTGTATTTCAATTGTAAATTTATTTAAAGCCATGTAATATTCATCAAAAGGTGCTATGAAACTTCAAGAAGGTCCAGGAGGGTTAAATTAGGCTTCAGGAATTTTCTGGGATTTTTTAGAAATTTTCCGGAATTTTTCTGGAATTTTTTAAGGCCTAATTTAATTTCTGGAATTTTTTATTTAATTTCTGGTATTTTTCGGTGATTTTCCGGCGACCGAAGCGTGGTCGGCAGTAGGTCAGTACCGGAAGGGAGGACAGATAATTCAGTGGTTCGCGGTACACTCTAATTAGGTGCAACCTTAACCAACAGCCATTGGATCAATGATGGCAAGGAGAGATGATAGGGTGTGACGCGGCCAGGATACATCTCATGCACCTCCAATTAGAAGGCGCGTGGTGCTCACGCGTGGAGGAGCCAGCATCCAGGTTTGACCGAGCGCGTGGGAATCACGTGCTAATGTGGTTTACGCGCCTTCTAGGCGGGTGCAGGAGCGTGGCAGCGCGTGCTTGCGCGTGCCACGCGCTGCAACTTTCTCCCAATGTGTGCAGGCGTGTGGGAGCGCGTGCCACGCGCTGGTGACTTCTAGAGGCGCGTCTAGGCGCGTGTAATCTTATCCGGGCGCGTACTATGCGTTTTTTTGCTTCTCTTAGCTCGTTCAAGCTCCCTACAGGTGTATACAAGCCATTCATGGTCACCATTACAACTAGAATAGCAATTAAATGTTAAAAGCTGATTCCATTGGTCATTTTTATTTGTTTAATCTGTCATTTTTTAATATATGTGATGCATGAAATAGATAATTATTTATTAATTTTTATTCATGCATTGGATCCATCATATTTAATTAAATGACTTGATTTATATTAATTAAATTATGAAAATTAATTGGATTTAAATACTAATTAATTTGAGGGCACTTATTGGGAAACGAAAAATTATTTTTTGTAAATTATTTTTAAAGTGTGCCTCAAATTAAATATTAGTGAATAGTTTAAAGTCCAAATATTTTCTAAATTTAATTGGATTAAAATCAAGACATTTTGCATGCTTTATATCATGTAAATGAATAAAATAAAACCCTAATTATAAATGATTAAAAATTGAGTGGGAGCGGGGATTTTTATACATTACCCCATGGCCTTCGTTATTAACACCATTGTAATTAGATCTTCAAAAATAAGGCCCCACGCATGATTTGAAGAGTCTTAATATTACAAGAATGGTTATCTCATAAAAATAATAATATTAAATATTCATTGTAATTAGATTTTTAAAACTAAGGCCCTACGCATGATTTAAAGAGTCTAGATTATAATGATAAGATATTTAATGTTTTATTTTTCATTAGAGCTTTACTAACGTTATACACTCAATCTAAAATCAATAGTGTTAGCTTCCCAACGGAGTGGTTTACACTAGGTGATTTTAGAAAGGCTACACATAATCGGGAATCATTTCATATAAATAGACAAGGCATTGTTTTAAGAGATATGGAGATGATGGGATTGGCCCTCCAATAGTAATAATGAATTTCACCAACCGAATAAGTTATTGGCGTATTGGTTATCCGATTTTTCATACAGTGGTTAAGGGACCTACATATTTTTTTAATAGGAGTGCTTGCCTAATAGTAAATAAATCTCAACAATAGTAATAATGAACTCCTCCAACAGGATAAGTTATTGACATATTAATCGGTTGATTTATTATGCTACAGAGTTGAGGGACCCACATTAATTAAAAGGGATTGTTCACCAATAATGATAATGATCTCTTGTTTGATTGAGATTTATTATATTATGTGGTTAACAAACTCATTTTAATTTTAAATATGCATGACAGTATTAATAATTCACCTTGTATATTATATGAATGTATTTATATTCAGATTAATTATGTCTAATCCATTTTATCTGCTTGCTTAAATATTCAATGTATGTGGACCTCTTTTATATTGATTGGAAAAGGAACTTAGATATTTTATTCATAACGTAAGGGTACAAAATGTATATAATACTCCTATACCTAATTCCTTTACTTTAAGATACTTAATGAGATATTTTTGTGAGATTAGATAGGGCGTATGCCTACGTATTATGTCAGACTTGAACACCATCAAGATAGCCTAAGGAACTCTAGTATGAAATTGTATTTTGAAAATGATTGTTTATTATTTAGAAATTAGCTGGAGATCAATATGGCTGACTTGGGTGGTAAGTTTCAAGTTGATATGACTATTGCCTTGTTACCAAACTCATTCAACTCTTTTAGAGTGAACTAAATAAAGAATCAGTTTGAGTTCACACTCGCTGATATTCTTATAGAATTGGTAATAGATGAAGGGATAATCAAAAGCATAGACCTTCCTATTAATCTAACCTTGTCTATACCATCTTCTTCTAGGCCCAAGTGGAAGGGCAAAGTAAAGAAGAATGATGATAATAGGACTAGGCTAGCACAAAACATGGGTATTCAAAAAGGTTAAAGGGAAAAAGGCAGTGTATGTTGAAGGCGAAAAAAATTGTTTCTTTTATCGCTAACTAAAACACTAAAGAATGAACTGTCCAAGCAATGACGTGGCATAGGAAAATATATATTTAATCATTGAGCCATGTTATGTGGTTGCGTCTATTAATTCCTGATGGATAGATTCTGGTGCCACTAAACATGTTTGCAATTCATTGTTAGGATTTCAGGAATCCAGAAGTCTTGATGATATGGATATATATTTATCTTTTGACCTGATGCCAAGGTTGTAGTTAAGTTAGTGGGAGTATTACATATGAAATTAGAGAGTATGAGGATATTAGTATAAGAGAACAATCTTTATGCACAGAAGTTAGACGCAATCTAATTTTTTGTTTCAATTGTGGTTTATAAAAACTATGATGTTATTTTGTAAAACTGGTTTTATAAAATTGAATAGATATGCGATTGTTTCTGGTGCATTGAAAGATGGTTAATATACTATAATCACAAACTCTTAAGATTTGCAAGATGTAGAAACTAATGTTGCATCTTCTGGATTGAGTGTTAAGAGAAAATTTGTTATTCCTGACTCATTGTATTTTTTGGTATCTATTTTTGGGTTTTAATTAATCAAAATGAGATTCAAAGATTGGTCAAAGAAGGTTTATTACCTAGTGAGGCAGAGGAGCCTAAACTAAACTTGTGAATCCTGTTTCGAAGGATAGATAACTCTAAGGGCTTAATCAGCCAGATGAAATAGACATAAAGGACAATTGGAGTCGGTACACACTGACACGTGCGGTCTTATGAACATCTAAGCACGATTACTTACATTTTGGATAAGTTTATCAGATGCAACACAAGTCTTAACCTCTTGGTATATTTTGAGAAGGTCAAGACTGATGTGGAGCACATATTAGGTAAACTTATCAAGACACTTCGATCTGATCGAGGATACGAGTATTTCTTGGGATAGTGCAAAGACTATATGGTCAATGAGGGTGTTGTGTACCAGTTTTCCGCAATTGACGCTAAATGCATTTAGGTGTCAAATAGGAATAACAGAATTCCACTTAACATGGTTAGATCTATGATCAGTTATGCCACATTATCTCTTTCGTTTAAGAGTTTAGTGTTAATGACATCGATGTGCATTATGAACTGCATTTCATCTTAGTCTGTCTCAAGGATACCGTTGAGCTGTGTTTTTGACTAAATCTTAGTTTGAATCACATGCACATATGGGGTAGTCTTGCACATGTGGGCTTGATATGGAGAAGTAAGTTGGAAACAGATCATACGCATGATAGATTTGGTAGCTACTTTAAAAGTCACTAGGACGGATTATTTTATGATCTCAATGATAAAAGTTGATTGTTTACACTCACTGTTTATCTATAAGAGAATCATATTATGAATCACATACCTAGTAGCATAGTATTAGAGAATATGGTATGAGTACCAGATGTGCCACATATGAACACATTTAGTATAGAGATTTAGAATTATAGATGAATTCCCTATTGATGCGTCAGCATTATCTAGTACACAGATTCCTTCATCGGTACATTGATGTAGTGGGAGGATAATTATCCAATCCGACAGAATTATGTTTTTAGGTGAGACCGTTATAGACATCCCTGTTAAACATGAGTTGGACCTAGTAAGCTACACGAAAGCATGAGCCGATATAGATACAGATCGTTTTGGCGAGTTACTATGAAATCAGAGTTCGAATCTATGTATTTTAATAAATTCTGGGATCTTGTTGAACTTTCTAGTAGGGTGATACATATGGAAGGCAAGTTAATCTGTAAAAAGATACTAGAAGATTTCTTAGTGAATAAATCATGAGTGTACAAGGGAATGTCATTATTTTTTTGATTCTATATATATTGATGACATCCTACTCATTTAGAATGATGTGAAAGTTTTTTCATCAATAAAGAGGTAGTTATTCAATTACTTTTAAATGAAGGATTTTCAAGATGTAAGCTATATTCTTAGGATCAAGCTTTTGCAAGATCAGGTTAAAAGGAAAATGGGCTTATCTTAATAATCCTACATTGATAAAGTTTTGACCAGGTTTGGTATGCATAACTCAAAGAATGAGTTCTTGCTTTATTGATATGGATTGTTCTCTCTAGTAAGTAGTTTTCCAAGACTAGCAAAGGAGATTGAGTTAATGAGACTGGAACTATATGCTTTGGCATATGGAAGTCTCATATATGCCATGGTCTATACCAAATAGGACATCCGTTACATAGTAGGGATAGTCAGAAGATATCAATCCAATCCTGGACTTGATAACTGGTCTGTTGTGAAAAATATCATTAAGTATCTAAGGAGGACCAAGGATATCATACTCATTTATGGATGTGATGATATGGTCCTAGTCAGGTATGCTAGTTCTGATTTTCAATCAGAAGTAGATACTATAAGGTTCATGACTTAGTGTATGTTCACTTAATGGAAGGGAATTCAGTTGGTAGATTGTTAAGCAGATTTCAACTGCTGACTCAAACCTACAGGTGGAATACATTGTAGCCTTAAAGGCTGCAAAGGAAGCCTATTGGTTTGATCTCACTGATTTAGAGGTTGTGGAGTATACTAGCCTGCCTATTGAGCTATGTTGCGACAATAGTGCAGAAGAAGTCCAAACCAATGACCCAAGGTTTTACAGAGGAACAAGATACACTGAGAGGAAGTATCATGTTCTACATGATATTGTCCGGCAAGAAAATGTACTTGTAGCTTGAACATTGCATTGGAACACAACTTTGTTGATCCATTATCAAAGGTGTCATTGATCAATAATTTTGATCATCATCTGGATAACATTAGAGTTAGGTGCAATTTGAATTGGCTATGAGGGCAAGTGGGAGCTGTTGGATACAATTGCTCCTTATCACCATCATGGCATTTGACTCTTAAGCATAAGAAAAGTATAGACTCTTTTATTAATTAATAATTACTTTGATTTGTTTGGCGGATTTTTCGGGATCCTTAGATCGACACTTTGGGTAGTTATGTAATTAATAGTTAGAGGGTTATATTTTCAATATTTGCATCATTACTACTTGTATTTATTTTGTATTGATTATGGTTGATCACAAAGTAAATTCGAAGGTCTTCGTGTGTTTTTAGACAAAATGGTTTATTATATATTTATTTATTTAAATTATTATTTTTGTCAAACAAATGTTTTATTGTGATCGAGCCAGAAATAATCAATGGTACCAAAATAAATATATTAATTAAATAGTTGGATTGATGGCTTTATTTATCCGGTAACTAATTATGCATAGAGGGGTCAAAGTGCAATATTGACTTTGAGGTTATTTATTATTTAATTGGAGTTCAATTAATTTCTTTTAGTGTAGTAGAAATTAATTTATGAATTGATTGAATTCGGTTTATGGACCAGGCCAATTATTAATTCATTGTAGCCAATTGTAATACCCCTAATTTCAAAAGGATAGTCCTGGTATTTAAATTATTGTTTTGTTTAATTGATTATTTGCATAAATGGTTTTTAATTTCATTATTTGGTTATTTGTTTGGAATTTATTTGATTATTTGTTTTATTTGAAATTAATTGTTTTAATTTATTAAATGGTTGTTGTAATTAGTTGTTTAAATTATTGCTTTAAATGGTATGCATTTATTTAATAGTTTTTACGTGACTTATATATAGTTCCATTAGGTAAACACATAAGTAGCCGTCATGCTTTTTACTTAGATTGTGTTATGGGCCGAGTAATCTGATTAGGGTTTAACTAAATCTAGGGTTAGTATGTTCTATAAATACTCATCTAAGAGGTATGCCTAGGGTTTTAGAATATCATTACGACACAGTAAGGTGGTGAGAAGTTTTGGTGACGTCTGGGTAATTAGCCAAGTGAAGAAACAGAGTTTCGCCGGAACCTTAGAAGCCGACGTAGAGACTTTGAACAAAAGTCTCAAAGGCAAGTTTTGTCTTAACTCTCTCCCTTAGGCTTCGTGTTCTTTGCATGCTTATATAGTTCCAGGATGAATTACATGTTTTAACGAACAAATATATGATATCTGTTTCCATGATTTTAAATTGTTGGTCGTAAGTTCTATTTGATAAACTGTTTAAAACTTGAAACTTTTCCTGCATTGTTTTCTTTTTGAATCCATGTTAGTAAGTATAATAAGGACTTAAACAAGGTTTGGAACCTACTGGGATCTAGTTACAGTTTCTAAGAACCTAAACAGTGAAGCGTCGGAGGAGTAGACGAAGCCGGAGAAGAGAACACGGAGAAGAGGAGGGAGAGAGCCGATTTTTTTTTGGGTTGGAGCCGGCTCTTTTTGACTTGGAGGCGGCTCCAAAGCCTTTGGAGGCGGCTCCAAGGCACTTGGAGGCGGCTCCAAGTTTTTTTTGAGCCTGCTCCATCTTTTGTTTTCCAGTTTTACGTTTTATTTGTTTTCTGTTGGTTTTCAGTGAGACAGATTCTTGTGTATGGAATTTTTAAGTCTTCTAATAGAAACTAAATACTATAATGGATGGTTTAATAGTGGTCTAGGGTTGGGATTAAATTTCCAAGTATTTTTGGAGCCTGCTCCATCTTTTGCTTTTCAGGGTTTTTCCGTTCTGTGGTTTTGTTTCTCAATTTTCAGTAAGGAAGCTATGGTTG
The DNA here is from genome assembly GCF_030987335.1 of Cornus florida. Lineage (NCBI taxonomy): Eukaryota > Viridiplantae > Streptophyta > Magnoliopsida > Cornales > Cornaceae > Cornus > Cornus florida. Next base: position 47,981,190 of record NW_026775574.1, on the reverse strand, counting down.
TTGGGTTGTATGAAGTTTCAAAGGAGAAAAGGTGCTGTAATGGATGCTTAAAGGGTTGTCCAGAATAAATTTTAAACTCTAAAGGACAGTTAATTTATGAACAAACTCTTAGTTGTCAATTATGTAAGTCTGTATGCAAAATTTTAATGAACTTCCATACTGTGAGGGTGTAGCTTATTAATTTTCATTTATAAGTTAGAAAATTCTATGGGAGGGATTTAATCACTGCTAATTTTGTATGGTGGTGCTGAATAAGCATGAGAAAAATCTATGTCGTGCTAAGGTTGTTTAGAGACTAGTTGATCATTAGATTCTAGCAGGTAGTGCATTGATGGTTGGACTGGGATTTTTAAAATATGTTAATGGCTTATAGTGTTTATGCCCACCATAAAATTAATTGATGACGTACTGCTACTTCAGGTCTGTTAATTATATGGAAACTGAACATGGAGTTTAATACGGATACAGTTATGTGTGATCAAGTTATGACATTCTGTATTAGTTTGATTAAGTATGATTGTTAATCTGCTCTAACATGCTAGTTTGGAAATCTTGGTATTGACACTTTTGTGGACAGTATTTTATTCACGGTTGGTTTAATTAAGCATGTTTGATAAATTAGTTTATTATGCTTAATATGGAAATGTTGATATTGTTATTGTAAATACTTTGTCAACTATTGGATGGATGAGATTGTATGCACCGGTATGGGATGGTGTCATTCTAGGTTTGGATTAGCTCAAATTGCTAAGTCCTACCTATTTTGGAGTAAGGGCACGGGTTATAAAATACAATCCTCCTTATATATATAAGTCGGTACGGTTGAATAAGCCGAGTGACTTACTGGATTTCTTGTGGATGGTTAGAAACAGAGTTTAGATATATTTTTATGTTACCGTGTCATGAGCTTGAGTCTCAGTGTCGACGGTTAGGGTGCGTATATGCAATTGGATGTGTAGCTGACTGTGAAGATTGAGGTTTACCCTGTTTAGGGTTAGGTACTCATGCCCACTCAGGTGCGTATTGTGTGATGCCTTCTATCCAGGTTGAGACCCCCTTCATAGCCTAGCGAGAGTCCAGTAGTGTGGATATATTTATGTACGGATTATTAGTTATTGTTGAACTATTTAGTATGTACATGCGTATCGAGTCTCTGCTTGGATTGTAGTAGGATAGAACTTGTTCGTGGGCCTGACCCACTCCTATTTTTCAGGTGTACGTCAGTTCCAGGCTTGAGCTTGTTCGTGCTGAGCAGAGACGATCTTCAATTCTACCGACGATGTAGGATTTCTTTCCAGATCTTGGATTTGGATTTTATCTTCCATTTTACTTTCATTCAGTGTGAGATTTTTATTAGGGGTCCACTAGAGATGGATTCCTGAGTTGTTCAAATTATGGATTTTTGGCTTATCAGATTTAAGTATTTAATTATTTAAGGATTATCTTTTAGTTTTCTTTTCAGCTTTAACCTTGTATTCTTAAATTCATATTTTTGTATTCTGTGTCCATTATAACATATTAATTGTTTGATATCCCTCGGGTTTGGGCCAGGGCCTGATCAACCCGTGTCTCGGATCCGAGTGGTATCACACCAATAAAATAACAAGCCCAAAGGATTCTCACTCATAGGCCAACTTGATATTGGAATCATATTAGATATGAGACATGTGAATTAGAGATTGAGAAGGATTAGTTGTTTCCTTTTCTTTACCTTTATGTTGCCTATAAATATACATGGTCTATGTATATTTTAGGGGTGATTTTTAGTAGAAGGAAAAAGAAATATATTTTCTCTCTCTAGAAAATTAGGGTTTATGTTCTCATCTAATGGAGGCTTCCACAAGCCTAGTTTTCCAAGGTCATTCATGGAGCCTTATGAGTGATTCCTAAAGGCAAAACAATTACCAAGAAGATGGAGATCGAAGGAGAAGGCATCTTACTAAGGGATCTACAATAAGTGAGAACATTCACTTTAGAGAAAAGATTTAAAGGTTTACTCAGACCATTGATGTAAGTATTCAATCCATTAATTGAATGATGCATCATATTTTTATTTTTGCATAAAACTTGTCTCTATGTGATGAATCAAGATCTATGAATCAAAATCCCTCGAAAAGTTTTTAAAACTTGCACGTTTCCCAACAGTGGTATCAGAGCATGGTTTGATTCATTACTAGAGATCATGATTTTATGAAAATCATCATTCATAGATCCAAAATTATATTCATATATATTTTTATTGATGTATGATTTAATATGTTGATATATATTGATACATGATGATGTATGGTTGGGTCATGGATGAAGCTTATAGGTTAAATAAATGTAATTTTATCTTTGGATGAATGTAATTAAGGTTTTGATTTAGCTGTTTGGATGAATGTAGCAGCACGTGCCACGCGCCGCAACTTTCTCCCAACATGTGGGAGCGTGTGCCACGCGTTGGTGACTTCTAGAGGCGTGTCTAGGCGCGTGTAATCTTATCCGGGCGCGTACTATGCGCTGTTTTGCTTCTCTTAGCTCGTTCAAGCTCCCTATAGGTGTATACAAGCCTTTCATGGTCGTCATTACAACTAGAATAGCAATTAAATGTTAAAAGCTGATTCCATTGGTCATTTTTATTTGTTTAATCTGTCATTTTTTAATGTATGTGATGCATGAAATAGATAATTTTTTATTAATTGTTATTCATGCATTGGATCCATGATATTTAATTAAATGACTTGATTTATATTAATTAAATTATGAAAACTAATTGGATTTAAATACTAATTAATTTGAGGGCACTTATTGGGAAACGAAAAATTATTTTTGTAAATTATTTTTAAAGTGTGCCTCAAATTAAATATTAGTGAATAGTTTAAAGTCCAAATATTTTCTAAATTTAATTGGATTAAAATCAAGACGTTTTGCATGCATTATATCATGTAAATGAATAAAATAAAAACCCTAATTACGAATGATTAAAAATTGAGTGGAGCGGGGATTTTTATACATTGCGCCATGGCCTTCGTTATTAACACCATTGTAATTAGATCTTCAAAAATAACGCCCCTTGCATGATTTGAAGAGTCTTAATTTATTGACATATTGATCGGTTAATTTATTATGCTACAGAGTTGAGGGACCCACATTAATTAAAAGGGATTGTTCACCAATAATGATAATGATCTCTTGTTTGATTGAGATTTATTATATTATGTGGTTAACAAACTCGTTTTAATTTTAAATATGTATGACAGTATTAATAATTCACCTTGCATATTGTATGAATGTATTTATATTCAGATTAATTATGTCTAATCCAGTTTATCTGCTTGCTTACATATTCAATGTATGTGGACCTCTTTTATAATGATTGGAAAAGGAACTTAGATATTTTATTCACAACGTAAGGGTATAAAATGTATATAATACTCCTATACCTAATTCCTTTACTTTAAGATACTTAATGAGATGTTTTAGTGAGATTAGATAGGGCGTATGCCTACGTACTACGTCAGACTTGAACACCATCAAGATAGCCTAAGGAACTCCAGTATGAAATTGTATTTTAAAAATGATTATTTATTATTTAAAAATTAGCTGGAGATCAATAGGGCTGACTTGGGTGGTAAGTTTCAAGTTGATATGATTATTGCCTTGTTACCAAACTCGTTCGACTCTTTTAGAGTGAACTAAATAAAGAATCAGTTTGAGTTCACACTCGCTGATATTCTTATAGAATTGGTAACAAATGAAGGGATAATAAAAAGCATAGACTTTCCTATTAATCTAACCTAGTCTATACCATCTTCTTCTAGGCCCAAGTGGAAGGGCAAAGTAAAGAAGAAGGATGATAATAGGACTAGGCTAGCACAAAACATGGGTATTCAAAAATGTTAAAGGGAATAAGGCAGTGTATGTTGAGGGCGAAGAAAACTGTTTCTTTTGTCGCTAACTAAAATACTAAAGGATGAACTGTCTAAGCAATGACGTGACATAGGAAAATATATATTTAATCATTGAGCCATGTTATGTGGTTGCGTCTATTAATTCCTGATGGATAGATTCTAGAGCCACTAAACATGTTTGCAATTCATTGTAAGGATTTCAGGAATCCAGAAGCCTTAATGATATGGATATATATTTATCTTTTGACCTGATGCCAAGGTTGTAGTTAAGTCAGTGGGAGTATTATATATGAAATTAGAGAGTATGAGGATATTAGTATTAGAGAACTATCTTTATGCAAAGAAGTTAGACGCAATCTAATTTTTTGTTTCACTTATGGTTTATAAAAACTGTAATGTTATTTTATAAAACTGGTATTATAAAATTGAATAGATATGCGATTGTTTCTGGTGCATTGAAAGATGGTTAATATACTATAATCACAAACTCTTAAGATTTGCAGGATGTAGAAACTAATGTTGCATCTTCTAGATTGAGTGTTAAGAGAAAATTTGTTATTCTTGACTCATTGTATTTTTTGGTGTCTATTTTTGGGTTGTAATCAATCAAAATGAGATTCAAAGATTGGTCAAAGAAGGTTTATTACCTAGTGAGGCAGAGGAGCCTAAACTAAACTTGTGAATCCTGTTTTGAAGGATAGATACCTCTAAGGGCTTAATCAGCCAGATGAAATTGACATAAAGGACAATTGGAGTCGGTACACACTGACACGTGCGGTCTTATGAACATCTAAGCAAGATTACTCACATTTTAGGCAAGTTTATCTGATGCAACACAAGTCTTAAACTCTTGGTATATTCTGAGATGGTCAAGACTGATGTGGAGCACATATTAGGTAAACTTATCAAGACACTTCGATCTGATCGAGGATATGAGTATTTCTTGGGATAGTGCAAAGACAATATGGTCAATGAGGGTGTTGTGTACCAGTTTTCCACAATTGACGCTAAATGCATTTAGGTGTCAAATAGGAATAACAAAATTCCACTCAACATGGTTAGATCTATGATCAGTTATGCCACATTATCTCTTTCATTTAAGAGTTTAGCGTTAATGACATCGATGCGCATTATGAACTGCATTCCATCTTAGTCTGTCTCAAGGATACCGTTGAGCTGTGTTTTTGACTAAATCTTAGTTTGAATCACATGCACATATGGGGTAGTCTTGCACATGTGCGCTTGATATGGACAAGTAAGTTGGAAACAGATCATACACTTGATAGATTTGATAGCTACTCTAAAAGTCACTAGGACGGATTATTTTATGATCTCAATGATAAAAGTTGATTGTTTACACTCACTGTTTATCTATAGGAGAATCATATTATGAATCACATACCTAGTAGCATAGTGTTAGAGAATATGGTATGAGTACCAGATGTGCCACATATGAACACATTTAGTATAGAGATTTAGAATTATAGATGAATTCTCTATTGATGCGTCAGCATTATCTATTACACAGATTCCTTCATCGGTACATTGATGTAGTGGGAGGATAATTATCCAATCCGACAGAATCATGTTTTTAGGTGAGACCGTTATGGACATCCCTGTTAAACATGAGTTGGACCCAGTAAGCTACACGGAAGCGTGAACCGATATGGATACAGATCATTTTGGTGAGTTACTCTAAAATCAAAGTTCGAATCTATGTATTCTAATAAATTCTGGGATCTTGTAGAACTTTCTAGTAGGGTGATACCTATGGAAGGCAAGTTAATCTACAAAAAGATACTAGAAGATTTCTTAGTGAATAAATCATTAGTGTACAAGGGAATGTCATTATTTTTTTGATTCTATATATATTGATGACATCCTACTCATTTAGAATGATGTGAAAGTTTTTTCATCAATAAAGAGGTAGTTGTTCAATTACTTTTAAATGAAGGATTTTCAAGATGTAAGCTATATTCTTAGGATCAAGCTTTTGCAAGATCAGGTTAAAAGGAAAATAGGCTTATCTTAATAATCCTACATTGATAAAGTTTTGACCAGGTTTGGTATACATAACTCAAAGAATGAGTTCTTGCTTTATTGATATGGATTGTTCTCTCTAGTAAGTAGTTTTCCAAGACTAGCAGAGGAGATTGAGTTAATAAGACTGGAACTATATGTTTTGGCATATGGAAGTCTCATATATGCCATGGTCTATACCAAATAGGACATCTGCTACATAATACGGATAGTCAGAAGATATCAATCCAATCCTAGACTTGATAACTGGTCTGTTGTGAAAAATATCATTAAAGATCTAAGGAGGACCAAGGATATCATACTTATTTATGGATGTGATGATATGGTCCTAGTCCGGTATGTTAGTTCTGATTTTCAATCAGAAGTAGATACTATAAGGTTCATGACTTAGTGTATGTTCACTTAATGGAAGGGAAATCAGTTGGTAGATTGTTAAGCAGATTTCAACTGCTGACTCAAACCTGCAGGTGGAATACATTGTAGCCCTAAAGGTGGCAAAGGAAGCCTATTGGTTTGATCTCACTGATTTAGAGGTTGTGGAGTATAATAGCCTGCCTATTGAGCTATGTTACAACAATAGTGTAGAAGTAGTCCAAACCAAATGACCCAAGGTTCTATAGAGGAACAAGATACACTGAGAGGAAGTATCATGTTCTACATGATATTGTCCGGCAAGAAAATGTACTTGTAGCTTCATCATTGCATTGGAACACAACTTTGTTGATCCATTATTAGAGGTGTCATTGATCAATAATTTTGGTCATCATCTGGATAACATTGGAGTTAGGTGCAATTTGAATTGGCTCTGAGGGCAAGTAGGAGCTGTTGGGATTTATATGCCCTGGCATAACAAATTCCTGTTTGGGTTAAAGTAACATATGTTCTTAACGTTTCTGAAATATTTATGTTTTGTACAATTGGTGAATTCAATGTATTATGTTTCGATTCATTATAGAATTAATAGTGTCTTCTTGATTACAAGAGATATTTATATATGTATGTGATGGCGATCAATACATGAATATAAATAGTAATCATAAATTGTTCAAAGTCAGTAATTATGGACGGAATCATAATTAATTAAGACTTGAACTGGATCCGTGTTAGGTTGAGATATATTGCGAGAGCCGTTGTATGCAATTGCTCCCTATCACCATCATGGCATTTTACTCTTAAGCATGAGAAAAGTATAGACTCTTTTATTAATTAATAATTACTTTGATTTGTTCGGCGGATTCTTCGAGATCCTTAGATCGACACTTTGGGTAGTTATGTAATTAATAGTTAGAGGGTTATATTTTCAATATTTGCATCATTACTACTTGTATTTATTTTGTATTTCTTATGGTTGATCACAAAGTAAATTCAAAGGCCTTCGTGTGTTTTTAGACAAAATGATTTATTATATATTTATTTATTTAAATTATTATTTTTGTCAAACAAATGTTTTATTGTGAACGAGGCAGAAATAATCAATGGTACCAAAATAAATATATTAATTAAATAGTCGGATTGATGGCTTTATTTATCCGATAACTAATTATGCATAGAGGGGTCAAAGTGTAATATTGACTTTGAGGTTATTTATTATTTAATCAGAGTTCAATTAATTTCTTTTAGTGTAGTAGAAATTAATTTATGAATTGATTGAATTGGGTCCATCGACCAGGCCAATTATTAATTCATTGTAGCCAATAAAATAACAAGCCCAAAGGATTCTCACTCATAGCCCAACTTGATATTGGAATCATATTAGATTTGAGACATGTGAATTAGAGATTGAGAATGATTAGTTGTTTGTTTTTCTTTACCTTTATGTTACCTATAAATATACATGGTCTATGTATATTTTAAGGGTGATTTTTAGTAGAAGGAAAAAGAAATATATTTTCTCTCTCTAGAAAATTAGGGTTTTTGTTCTCATCTAATGGAGGCTCCCACAAGCCTAGTTTTCCAAGGTCATTCATGGAGCCTTATGAGTGATTCCTAAAGGCAAAACAATTACCAAGAAGATGGAGATACAAGGAGAAGGCATCTTGCTAAGGGATCTACAATAAGTGAGAACATTCACTTTAGAGGAAAGATTTAAAGGTTTACTCAGACCTTTGATGTAAGTATTCAATCCATTAATTGAATGATACATCATATTTTTATTTTTACATAAAACTTGTCTCTATGTGATGAATCAAGATCTATGAATCAAAATCCCTCGAAAAGTTTTTAAAACTTGCACGTTTCCCAACAGTGGTATCAGAGCATGGTTTGAATCATTGCTAGAGATCATGATGTTATGAAAATCATCATTCATGGATCCAAAATTATATTCATATATATTTTTATTGATGTATGTTGATGTATGATTTAATATATTGATATATATTGATACATGATGATGTATGGTGAGGCCATGGATGAAGCTTATAGGTTAAATGAATGTAATTTTATCTTTGGATGAATGTAATTAAGGCTTTGATTTAGCCGTTTGAAAGTTTAATGATGTAATTTAATTTTTTCCATTGTATTTCAAATTGTAAATTTATTTAAAGCCATGTAATATTCATCAAAGGTTGCTATGAAGCTTCAAGAAGGTCCAAGAGGGTTAAATTAGGCTTTAGGAATTTTCTGGGATTTTTTAGAAATTTTCTGGAATTTTTCTGGAATTTTTTAAGGCCTAATTTAATTTCTGGAATTTTTTATTTAATTTATGGTATTTTTCGGCGATTTTCCGGCGACCGAAGCATTGCCGGCGGCAGGTCAGTACCGGAAGGGAGGACAGATAATTCAGTGGTTCGCGGTACACTCTAATTAGGTGCAACCGTAACCAACAGCCATTGGATCAATGATGGCAAGCAGAGATGATAGGGTGTGACGCGGCCAGGATACATCTCATGCACCTCCAATTAGAAGGCGCGTGGTGCTCACACGCGGAGGAGCCAGCATCCAGGTTTGACCGAGCGCGTGGGAATCACGTGCTAATGTGGTTGACGCGCCTTTTAGGCGGGTGCTGTAGCGTAGCAGCACATGCCACGCGCCGCAACTTTCTCCCAACATGTGCAGGCATGTGGGAGCGTGTGCCACGCGCTGGTGACTTCTAGAGGCGCGTCTTGGCGCGTATAATCTTATCCGGGCGCGTACTATGCGCTGTTTTGCTTCTCTTAGCTCGTTCAAGCTCCCCACAGGTGTATACAAGCCGTTCATGGTTGTCATTACAACTAGAATAGCAATTAAATGTTAAAAGCTGATTCCATTGGTCATTTTTATTTGTTTAATTTGTCATTTTTTAATGTATGTGATGCAAGAAATAGATAATTATTTATTAATTGTTATTCATGCATTGGATCCATGATATTTAATTAAATGACTTGATTTATATTAATTAAATTATGAAAATTAATTGGATTTAAATACTAATTAATTTGAGGGCACTTATTGGGAAATGAAAAATTATTTTTCTAAATTATTTTTAAAGTGTGCCTCAAATTAAATATTAGTGAATAGTTTAAAGTCCAAATATTTTTTAAATTTAATTGGATTAAAATCAAGACGTTTTGCAAGCATTATATCATGTAAATGAATAAAATAAAAACCCTAATTATGAATGATTAAAAATTGAGTGGGAGCGGGGATTTTTATACATTGCACCATGGCCTTCGTTATTAACACCATTGTAATTAGATCTTCAAAAATAAGGCCCCACGCATGATTTGAAGAGTCTTAATATTACAAGAATGGTTATCTCATAAAAATAATAATATTAAATATTCATTGTAATTAGATCTTTAAAAATAAGGCCCTACGCATGATTTAAAGAGTCTGGATTATAATGATAAGATATTTAATGTTTTATTTTTCATTAGAGCTTTAATAACGTTATAAACTCAATCTAAAATCAATAGTGTTAGCTCCCCAACGGAGTGGTTTATACTAGGTGATTTTAGAAAGGCTAAACATAATCGGGAATCATTTCATATAGATAGACAAGGCATTGTTTTAAGAGATATGGAGATGATGGGATTTGCCCGCCAATAGTAATAATGAATTTCACCAACCGAATAAGTTATTGGCGTATTGGTTATCCGATTTTTCATGCAGTGGTTAAGGACCCACATACTTTTTTAATAGAAGTGCTCGCCTAATAGTAAATGAATCTCAACAATAGTAATAATGAACTCCTCCAACAGGATAAGTTATTGACATATTTATCGGTTGATTTATTATGCTACAAAGTTGAGGGACCTACATTAATTAAAAGGGATTGTTCACCAATAATGATAATGATCTCTTGTTTGATTGAGATTTACTATATTATGTGGTTAACAAACTCATTTTAATTTTAAATATGCATCACAGTATTAATAATTCACCTTGCATATTGTATGAATGTATTTATATTCAGATTAATTATGTCTAATCCAGTTTATCTGCTTGTTTACATATTCAATGTATGTGGACCTCTTTTATAATGATTGGAAAAGGAACTTAGATATTTTATTCACAACGTAAGGGTACAAAATGTATATAATACTCCTACACCTAATTCCTTTACTTTAAGATACTTAATGAGATGTTTTAGTGAGATTAGATAGGACGTATGCTTACGTACTATGTTAGACTTGAACACCATCAAGATAGCCTAAGGAACTCCAGTATGAAATTATATTTTGAAAATGATTGTTTACTATTTAAAAATTAGCTGGAGATCAATAGGGCTGACTTGGGTGGTAAGTTTCAAGTTGATATGATTATTGCCTTGTTACCAAACTCGTTCGACTCTTTTAGAGTGAACTAAATAAAGAATCAGTTTGAGTTCACACTCACTGATATTCTTATAGAATTGGTAACAGATGAAGGGATAATCAAAAGCATGGACCTTCCAATTAATCTAACCTAGTCTATACCATCTTCTTCTAGGCCCAAGTGGAAGGGCAAAGTAAAGAAGAAGGATGATAATAGGACTTGGCTAGCACAAAACAGGGTATTCAAAAAGGTTAAAGAGAATAAGGCAGTGTAATGACGTGGCATAGGAAAATATATATTTAATCATTGAGCCATGTTATGTGGTTGCGTCTATTAATTCTTGATGGATAGATTCTGGAGCCACTAAACATGTTTGCAATTCATTGTAAGGATTTCAGGAATCCAGAAGCCTTGATGATATAGATATATATTTATCTTTTGACCTGATGCCAAGGTTGTAGTTAAGTCAGTGGGAGTATTACATATGAAATTAGAGAGTATGAGGATATTAGTATTAGAGAACTATCTTTATGCACAGAAGTTAGACGCAATCTAATTTTTTGTTTCACTTGTGGTTTATAAAAACTGTGTTGTTATTTTGTAAAACTAGTTTTATAAAATTGAATAGATATGCGATTGTTTCTGGTACATTGAAAGATGGTTAATATACTATAATCACAAACTCTTAAGATTTGCAGGATGTAGAAACTAATGTTGCATCTTCTAGATTGAGTGTTAAGAGAAAATTTGTTATTCCTGACTCATTATATTTTTTGGTGTCTATTTTTGGGTTGTAATCAATCAAAATGAGATTCAAAGATTGGTCAAAGAAGGTTTATTACCTAGTGAGGCAGAGGAGCCTAAAATAAACTTGTGAATCCTGTTTTAAAGGATAGATAACTCTAAGGGCTTAATCAGCCAGATGAAATAGACATAAAGGACAATTGGAGTCGGTACACACTGACACGTGCGGTCTTATGAATATCTAAGCAAGATTACTCACATTTTGGATAACTTTATCTGATGCAACACAAGTCTTAAACTCTTGGTATATTCTGAGAAGGTCAAGACTGATGTGGAGCACATATTAGGTAAACTTATCAAGACACTTCGATCTGATCGAGGATATGAGTATTTCTTGGGATAGTGCAAAGACTATATGGTCAATGAGGGTGTTGTGTACCAGTTTTCTGTAATTGACGCTAAATGCATTTAGGTGTCAAATAGGAATAACAGAATTCCACTTAACATGGTTAGATCTATGATCAATTATGCCACATTATCTCTTTCATTTAAGAGTTTAGCGTTAATGACATCGATGCGCATTATGAACTGCATTCCATCTTAGTCTGTCTTAAGGATACCGTTGAGCTGTGTTTTTGACTAAATCTTAGTTTGAATCACATGCACATGTGGGGTAATCTTACACATGTGCGCTTGATATGGACAAGTAAGTTGGAAAGAGATCATACGCATGATAGGTTTGATAGCTACTCTAAAAGTCACTAGGACGGATTATTTTATGATCTCAATGATAAAAGTTAATTATTTACACTCATTGTTTATCTAAAGGAGAATCATATTATAAATCACATACCTAGTAGCATAGTGTTAGAGAATATGGTATGAGTACCAGATGTACCACATATGAACACACTTAGTATAGAGATTTAGAATTATAGATGAATTCCCTATTGATGCGTCAGCATTATCTAGTACACAGATTCCTTCATCGGTACATTGATGTAGTGGGAGGATAATTATCTAATCCGAGAGAATCATGTTTTTAGGTGAGACCGTTATGGACATCCCTGTTAAACATGAGTTGGACCCAGTAAGCTACACGGAAGCGTGAACCGATATGGATACAGATCGTTTTGGCGAGTTACTGTGAAATCAGAGTTCGAATCTATGTATTCTAATAAATTCTGGGATCTTGTAGAACTTTCTAGTAGGGTGATACCAATGGAAGGCAAGTTAATCTACAAAAAGATACTAGAAGATTTCTTAGTGAATAAATCATGAGTGTACAAGGGAATGTCATTATTTTTTTGATTCTATATATATTGATAACATCCTACTGATTTAGAATGATATTAAAGTTTTTTCATCAATAAAGAGGTAGTTGTTCAATTACTTTTAAATGAAGGATTTTCAAGATGTAAGCTATATTCTTAGGATCAAGCTTTTGCAAGATCAGGTTAAAAAGGAAAATAGGCTTATCTTAATAATCCTACATTGATAAAGTTTTGACCAGGTTTGGTATGCATAACTCAAAGAATGAGTTCTTACTTTATTGATATGGATTGCTCTCTCTAGTAAGTAGTTTTCCAAGACTAGCAGAGGAGATTGAGTTAATGAGACTGGAACTATATGCTTTGGCATATGGAAGTCTCATATATGCCATGGTCTATACCAAATAGGACATCCGCTACATAGTAGGGATAGTCCGAAAATATCAATCCAATCCTGGACTTGATAACTGGTCTGTTGTGAAAAATATCATTAAGTATCTATGGAGGACCAAGGATATCATACTCATTTATGGATGTGATGATATGGTCCTAGGCAGGTATGCTAGTTCTGATTTTCAATCAGAAGTAGATACTATAAGGTTCATGACTTAGTGTATGTTCACTTAATGGAAGGGAAATCAGTTGGTAGATTGTTAAGTAGATTTCAGCTCTTGACTCAAACCTGCAGGTGGAATAAATTGTAGCCTTAAAGGTGGCAAAGGAAGTCTATTGCTTTGATCTCACTGATTTAGAGGTTGTGGAGTATACTAGCCTGCCTATTGAGCTATATTGCGACAATAGTGCAGAAGTAGTCCAAACCAATGACCCAAGGTTCTATAGAGGAACAAGATACACTGAGAGGAAGTATCATGTTCTACATGATATTGTCCGGCATGAAAATGTACTTGTAGCTTCATCATTGCATTGGAACACAACTTTGTTGATTCATTATCAGAGGTGTCATAGATCAATAATTTTGATCATCATCTGGATAACATTGGAGTTAGGTGCAATTTGAATTGGCTATGAGGGCAAGTGGGAGCTGTTGGGATTTATATGCCCTGGCATAACAAATTCCTGTTTGGGTTAAAGTAACATATGTTCCTAACGTTTCTGAAATATTTATGTTTTGTACAATTGGTGAATTCAATGTATTATGTTTCGATTCATTATAGAATTGATAGTGTCTTCTTGATTACAAGAGATATTTATATATGTATGTGATGGCGATCAATACATGAATATAAATAGTAATCATAAATTGTTCAAAGTAGGTAATTATGGATGGAATCATAATTAATTAAGACTTGAACTGGATCCGTGTTAGGTTGAGATATATTTCGAGAGCCGTCGTATGCAATTGCTCCTTATCACCGTCATGGCATTTGACTCTTAAGCATGAGAAAAGTATAGACTCTTTTGTTAATTAATAATTACTTTGATTTGTTCGGCGGATTCTTCGAGATCCTTAGATCGACACTTTGGGTAGTTATGTAATTAATAGTTAGAGGGTTATATTTTCAATATTTGCATCATTATTACTTGTATTTATTTTGTATTGATTATGGTTGATCACAAAGTAAATTCGAAGGCCTTCGTGTGTTTTTAGACAAAATAATTTATTATATATTTATTTATTTAAATTATTATTTTTGTCAAACAAATATTTTATTGTGATCGAACCAGAAATAATCAATGGTACCAAAATAAATATATTATTTAAGTAGTCGGATTGATGGCTTTATTTATCCGATAACTAATTATGCGTAGAGGGGTCAAAGTGCAATATTGACTTAGACGTTATTTATTATTTAATTATAGTTCAATTAATTTCTTTTAGTGGAGTAGAAATTAATTTATGAATTGATTGAATTGGGTCCATGGACCGGGCCAATTATTAATTCATTGTAGCCAATAAAATAATAAGCCCAAAGGATTCTCACTCATAGCCCAACTTGATATTGAAATCATATTAGATTTGAGACATGTGAATTAGAGATTGAGAAGGATTAGTTGTTTCCTTTTCTTTACCTTTATGTTGCTTATAAATATACATGGTCTATGCATATTTTAGGGGTGATTTTTAGTAAAAAGAAAAAGAAATATATTTTCTCTCTTTAAAAAATTAGGGTTTATGTTCTCATCTAATGGAGGCTCCTACAAGCCTAGTTTTCCAAGGTCATTCATAGAGCCTTATGAGTGATTCCTAAAGGCAAAACAATTACCAAGAAGATGGAGATCCAAGGAGAAGGCATCTTGCTAAGGGATCTACAATAAGTGAGAACATTCACTTTAGAGGAAAGATTTAAAGGTTTACTCAGACCTTTGATGTAAGTATTCAATTCATTAATTGAATGATACATCATATTTTTATTTTTGCATAAAACTTGTCTCTATGTGATGAATAAAGATCTATGAATCAAAATTCCTCGAAAAGTTTTTAAAACTTGCACGTTTCCCAACAAGCATATCTTCCAAAAAGCAAATCTTTCACAAAGATTGGGTATAGTTAATCTAAAAATCATTTGAAAGATAGAAAATCATTTCGTGTTAGTATGTTCATAACTCATATGCCAAAACAAACCACTTTCATTCAAAAATATCAAAATTTATAATATGGACATTTTTATAACAAGTAGCATTGCTGTCAGGATCATCAACCACATTATGTTATGAAAATAATCATGTACTACTTTTTATCTAGCATAATCAAGTCACATTCAAGCTTATTAACTAAAAGCACATTTGTGATGAAGAATGAGATATTTACCAGAGTAATTAATTGTATTAGTTTTGGCATGTTTTCTCAATGTAGTGTATCCTTCATCCTTTTGTTAGCAATGGGAAATCATGACTTAATTTCTTTTCATGTGCTTTAGCCATCCATATTTTTTTCATGTGCTTTAGCCATCCATATTTTTGAATCCACTTGTTCTTGAAGGAAGATGTCTTTAACCTACAATGCGTACTTAAGTGGCATTCTTTGGTACCCAATTCTTTTAGGGTCCTCACTAGTTAGTATACATGATATGGTTCCTTTTGGAACTTAATTCAAGAAAGCACAAATGCGGCACTCTCATTAATTAACATGCTTCAAGCAAAATTAGAATTTTAAATGTCTCTAGCATGTTAATGCATTTGTCAATTCAATAAGTATGTATGCTTATAGAAAAATACAACCCAATGAACCAATATGAAATAAGTAACAATTGAGTGGAAAACATAATTTCATATATGGATCAAAAAGTAATTCCATGTGCATTATCCATGATAAAATTCAAGAATTGATACAAAGAATAAGATTTTTCTTAAGTGGGCACAAATGAATGAAGTGCCCCCATTTTTGAAATCCTTGAAGGATTCAACAATTTAGGAAGAGCTTTCCTTTTCAAAAATAAATTTCATATTCAAAGAATGTTAGCTCATTGAAAAGTAAGTTCCTTCTCAAGACTTACACTTTTTAGAGCGATTTTCTCTACTTCTAATAGTAGTTTTTCAAATGCAATTTCAAGTAATCCATTTAAATGTAATGCATCCAAAAGATAATATTTCAATCATTGAAAAGCATGCACTAAAATAATTTTCCTATTTGAATACTTGAATTAAAATAATACAATAAATTCACAGTCTATAGATATAACAAATCATCATATTTTGGGAGTTAAGGTTTTCTATGATCTAGACCATTTCATTTAAGCATACTTCATACATAATGATCTAAGATATGAAGATACATTTCATATAGCCTTTTAGAGATCATAAATATACCAAGGGAGTAAGTAGTAAATCAATTTATAGCATGGAATGAATATATAGAGTTTACCGATTACCTTGCCCTTGAAGTTGTTTCCAATTATAAAACTTCCTTCATAATAGGTTTTGTGGAAGTTAAAACAATCTTTCATCATATGCTTCCCTCAAGTATCTCTACAAGATAAACTGAATAATTTTTCTTTTGGTACCCAAATTTTCTTGGGTCCGCATGAGTTAGGTAATTAAACATAAGTTCTTTTTGGAACCCAAATCTTCTTTGACCTCAACTTCTTTCTAAATGGATAATCATGAATTTTGTGCCCTAACTTTTTACAATAATTTCATTTAGGATATTGAAAAGAACTATTGTTAAATGAATCATTTAAGAACTTTCTCTTTTTCAATAAACATGCATCTTTATTGTAAGAATCATATCCTATCCCATTTTTGAAAAAGGCACTTCTTTGCTCACCAAGCATAATACTCAAGTTTTCCTTTTCTTTAGTAAACTTTACTAAAATGTCATTTTGATCATCAATGATTTTCTTTAAAGACTCATTTTCGGAAATAAGATCAATTGATGACGACTCTTTAGAGAGTACATATTTCATTTAATTTTTCAATGACTCATTTTCAATTTGAATCTTTTCTAATTCTTGCACAAGAAAATGATTTTCCTTTTTCAAAGAGTCATTTTTCATTTGAACTTTTTCATGTCTTTGAGAGAAATCATGGTTTTCCTTTTTAAAAGAAACAGATTTCACAAGCATTTTTTCTAGCACACATTGTAACTCTTTAAATGCATCAATTAATTCATTGTGCTCATCCACTAACTCATTATAGGAAATATTTACATCAAAATCATTGTGACGGCCCAAGTTTTTCAACCCGGTGGGTCAGTGATGACCCGAAAGTTGACCCGATAACGGATCTGAAATGCGGAAACAAAAGATGAAACCATAGTCCTTTGAGATAAAAACCATCTCTAAGACATCAATGTGTCATTCCATGAGGTCATGGAGGTTAAAGAGAGCAAAAGAGGAAACTAGAGTTAAAACGGGCAAAATCCGACAATGAAGGGCAAAACGGTTAATTCACAAATAAAAGGAGAAAATTAACTTTAAATAAGTCAAACAAGGTGAATATAACCTAATATAGTCATTTTACAACATTCTAAGAGGTTCTAAGAACATTGGCTAAGAATCCCACAAAATGCCCTTTTCCGGTTTAGGCGAAAACTAACCCTACCTCACTAAAACATGAATATCTCTAACTGTATTTTGAATTTGAGGATGAGATTGATACCATTGGAAATCTGACTCAAAATCCTTGAGTTTAGGCTCAAGAATCACTCCATTTGGATTAGAAACGGAGAAGTTATGGCCTTTTAAAATTGGACCATCAGTGTTGAAACCTAACTGGAAGCTGTGTGCGAGTTCAAGCTATTTTGGTCAACCAAAATAGAGTTCGGCCGACCGAACTGGACAAATTTTTTTCTAAAAACATGTTTTTTAAGTGTTGGTTGGTTCGGTAGACCGAAATGAAGCATCAGTCGACTGAAATTGGCCATCGGCCGACCGAAATGGCTACTGGAAATGAGTTTTTACTGTGCATTGATGATTCCAATTGCCATCGGTCGACCGAAATACAGTTTTGATTGACTGAAACACCTCAAAATGCAACTGTATAACCTGCTATGTGCCAAGTGTGTAAATGTTCAACCCATGCTTCAAATCCCCTCAAGTAATAAATCAAAAATGAAAGTTTAAATGTGATTTTCAATGAGATTTGAGTATGCGAACATGTCAACAAACTTCATATCCATATTTGAATATAAAACAATGGCTCCTAGCCTCATACATATTCATTACAAGATTTTCATACACCAAACCTCCAAAATTGGTAAAAGTACATTTTTATAGCAAAAGTTAGTACCAAATGAACACAAGTACTAAAGTAAACATGCTTGGCCCTTGGCCTCTTTACATACATGCTTGTAATATCAAAAGTAAGTACTTAGGTATCATTACACATCAAGGTAGCTATATTAGCCTCAAAAATACCATACATCCATGGTATGCAAAAATATAACATCAAAAGTGAAGTATGCTAAACACTTACGTGTCAATATACAAAAATGTTCCAAATTGCTCATAAGCCTCTAAGAATGATGAGCATCCAAGAACATAGTCTCCTTACCTGAAAAACAACCCAAACCACTAGGGTGAGTAATCAAGTTACTCGTAGGAAGAAGCGTATGCGTATACCCTAAAGTTTCAATATCATTGCAAGATCAATATAGATGAATACAAGGGAGCATTCCACTTAACGTCTATGTTCAAGGTGTTCTAAGGGATCATCTTAAGCTAACTTAAATATCTCTTAGCAACAAATATCAAAGTGGATGTACTTAACAACATCAAATCGCATGAAACCAAAATTACAAGTTACAATTTAAACATTGATTGTCAACTTGGAATTGAATGCGAAATGAAAAAAAAAAAATGGAATCCTTGGACATCTAAGCTCGG
Organism: Cornus florida; assembly: GCF_030987335.1. Taxonomy (NCBI): domain Eukaryota; kingdom Viridiplantae; phylum Streptophyta; class Magnoliopsida; order Cornales; family Cornaceae; genus Cornus; species Cornus florida. The sequence continues at coordinate 47,962,221 of NW_026775574.1, read as the reverse complement.
AATTCTGCCTAGACCTCAATGGTTGTTCTGGGCATTAACCCGCTGGGAAGACCACCCTAGTGCGCACTATCTCAATTGGGGAAAACTCATACCTCCCGTACTAGAGCCAAACTTTAGCCATATCACTTGTAACAATGTCCCAAGAGAATAAAAAATACATCAAGTTCAAAACTGATACATAATATTAAGGCATATATACCACCTTCTATGCACAAGTATTTTGAAACCACACAAACCATGTCTTAGGGTTCCAAGTCTAGAATGACATAATAAATGACAAGTCTTTAACATGATATAATGTGCAAAACAATACCACTAACTTATCAATTTAAGTCATGCCTCAACAACAAGCTTTATACATTAAATCTTAACATTTTAGCAATAAGCTTCTAAAATAATCACAATTATTATCAACAAGATTATAGAATTAACACCACTATAAATATAGCAATTCAAGTCAATAGGAATTGTATATAACATTAATAATTCTACAAGAGTTCTATATCACTACACATGTGAAAATACTAGAATTTAGTATACTACTAAATTATATAATCCTTCTACACATGGTTTATACATATCATACATGCTTAAATCAATAAACCCTAAGTCAAGAAGGGAAGGTTTCCTATAATATGCAAATCTATCATATTAAAAGCGTGTATACAATATATATTAAACCCCAAGGATTATAAAACACTTAAAATATAAACATACTACCACCCCTACCTCAATAAAGAATTGAATCTTTATAATCCAAGCAACTAAGCTCAAAATGGAAAACAAGTTTAGGGTTAATGAAGAGGAGAGTGAGGGGAAACTTTTGTGTTCCAAGGTTTTAAGTCTTGGATGAATGGAAGGAGGCCAAAAATGAAGTCAAAGCTATTAACCAAGCTTTTCTCCAATGGTGGCTAGGTTAGGGTTCTTAGAAAATAAGTGAAAATGAAAGGAATAAAGTGAAAATGGTGAGAGGAGGGTCTAGTATTCCTCCATTCACTATGTGTTCTCACACTACCTCTCACACACACACAATGCAAGACTTAATTATTATCCTACACTTGTCACAAATCCAAGGCACCTTCCTAGGCGTAATCTTAAGCCTACACTTGTCACCCATCTAAGCCAACAAGTGCTCCAATCCTAGGCTGTGATACCCCCGGATTTCCGAATGCGGGTTGGCCAGGCCCACACCCGATTACCCAAGGATATCAAATCAATTAGCAATAATCGAACACAGAATACAATTAAAACCAAAAGAGATAAATAAAATTTGCTGAAATGAAAATTAAAATGACAATCTAAAAATAGAAACCTCATAATATTTACTTCCATTGATAAACAAAACTATTCTGACACAACTGATCCTCCATGAATACAAATCCTTCTCCAAATTATACAACTCGGGAATCCATTTAGTGGACCACTAAAATATCCCACTGAACTTAAATGACTGGAAATAAAACCAAAGCCTAAAACATGAAACAAAATCCTACAGCATCGGTGGAGTGAATGACTGTATCTACTCAGTACGATCCAGCTCTAAGACTGGAACTAACGAACACCTGTAAAAAATAAGAGTGGGTCAGGCCCACATGCAAATTCTTCTCTACTGCAATCCAAACAGTGACTCGATACGTAGATACACCCTAGAAATCTCAACAATAGCTATCTAGTCCATACATATATATACATATCCACACTAAGGGACATTCAGTGGACTACAGTAGGGGTCTCAACCTGAATAGAAGGCAACATGCAAATACGCACCCAAAGGTGGGCATGAGTACCTAGACCTAACAGGGTACACTTCAACTTACTATAGCCAGCTACGCATCCACTGCATATACGCACCCTAACCAACGAGTCTGAGACTCAAGCTCATCTCGTGGTACCATAACCATATATTTAAAATCCGTTCATATTCATCCATAAGAAATCCAATAAGTCGTTCAGCTTATTCAGCCTCACAGACTTATATAAGAGATCCAGTAAGTCGTTCAGCTTATTCAACTGCACAGACTTAAATATAAGGAGAATTATGTTTTTATAATTCATACCCTTATTCCAAAATAGGTAGGACTTAAGCAACTAGTGCTAATACAAACCTAGTATGACACCATCCCATACCGGAGCATATAATACTCCATATCTATGTAATTGACAGAATATATTAATTCAGTAATTAGAATTCCAAAACCATGTAAAAATTGCTAACTATGATTAATATTACAACAATTTAATATCCAAAAGCAAAAGCCAGGTAATTGCAGAATAGTATATATAATACTTTAGCAATTTTAGTTCAAAACCATAATCTAGTTAATTGTAAAATCATATATAAGATTTCAAAATTAACATCCAAAACCATGTAAATTAAAACACATAAATTAAAGTTTAGCAATTTACAGCCCAAACCAATATCCAAACCATTGTAGGAAACTATTTAAAGTTTTAGCAATTTAAATCCAAGAGTTAAACCAAATAGTTGCAGAACTAATCTAATAATCCAACAACTAACATCCAGCGCATGTAAAGATCAATTCTAATAAATCATTGACTTCACCATGCATTTAAAATAAGTTTTACAATCATAATATTTTCTAAGAAATTGATAAAAATTAATCATAGCAAATCAGTTCCTTTTATCCGTCAATGGCATGCTAAGTTGCTTACTTGAAAACTGTTTTATTGTTTTAGCACCGAGCCATAAACCATGCCACAAGTGATCTATTTAACACTTAATTATTAAGTTAAGAACCCTAGTATACTCCCAGTATAGTTTAGAAACACTTAAAACCATCCAAACAACGCCCAAAAACTCCTAAAAAATATACCCGTGGAAGAGCCTGCTCCTAAAATGGAAGAGCAGGCTCCAAAATAACCTAGAGCCGGCTCAAAAGGAACTTAGAGCCACCTCTTACTGGGGTAGAGCCGGCTCTACACCTCCTAGAGCCGGCTCTACTCATGGGGGAGCCGGCTCCTCCCTCCATGGAGCCGGCTCTCTCCCCCTGTGAGAGCTTCGGTCCGTTTCTGATTCAGTTCCGTCCTTCTGCTTCTTCTCCGGCTTATTTCTACCCTTCAGTTGGTTTCTAAAACTGATCCTAAGGGTCTTATTAACATCCACTAGCATCCCAAAGGTTTGATTACAACCATTTGAATCAATTACATAGATCAAATTTGCTACCGAACTAGACATGCTAGAGAGACAACACTGAAACTATTTTGCAATAACAGTTCTATTCCAACCCCTTTGTTCCTCTTCACTATTGATCTTAAGAGTCCTATAACACCACATAATCATCCCCATGATTTATTTATAGAGGTTAAAAACAATTACAGAAACTAAAATTGCTAACAACATAACATGTTTAAAGCAGAAAACTGAAACAAGACTTGCAAGCATTAAACAGAATTGATTTTTAGCACGTAAAGATCATCAATATAACATATAATAAGCATGTACGTTCCAATTCATAATTACTTAAACCCTAGAGACTATCTAGGTGCACAGAACACAAGCCAAAGAGAAAGAGAAAGAGAAGAACTTGCCTTTTAAAGGTTTTGATCTGAAACCTTTTACCGTCTTCTTCCTAGGTTTTTTCGGTGACCTTAGTTTCCATTAAACCTCCTCTGCCGCTCTTGATTTAACCCATGAGCCAGCCTCTATTCCTCCTTCTCCTAAGTCCTTCCGTAAATCCACAGTCGAAACCCCGACCGTCAACTCTCTTTATTTTTCTCACAATTTTCTCTCTTTTTCTCTCTATATTTCTTTACGTGAAATAGGGTTCTACAACCTTATACAGACTTATCACAGTATATATAGACAATTACAAAACTTAAGTCCACTTAAAACCCTAGACTAAAACCTAATTAAAATCGTAAACTAAAAACCTCTTTAAAACCCAGTCGGCCCAATAACGTGATCCATCAAACTAAAACCCTAATTTAACATTAAAATAAAATACATTAATAATTTAACCTAGCAAAACATTTAAACAATTAAAACTAATTTAATTAAATAAAAGAAAATAAAAAATCCAATTAAGCAATTAATGCAAATAATCCGACAAAAACAAAATAATCAATTCCACAACCAACCCACGTAAAGAAAACAATTAACCAATTAAACACAAAACAAAAACCACACAACACATATATTCACGTAAGCACCTAAAATGCACAAAAATAAAAAAATATAAATTCCAATTATGTCCTTTACAAAATTAGGGGTATTATATTTTTCCGCCCTAACAAACGGAATTCCATCCTCGGAATTCATGAAATTCTGAATTATATTATAAAATTCATTTCCGTTCCATTGTGGATGCTGCCTCTATGTATAGGTTCCACCACATTCCAAATCTTCCAAGAACAATTTATGGGTCCGATATAAAGGAAATACAAAAATTATTCAACACTTAAATTGTATTTAGCAATGACGCATCTTGACCAAAATTTTGATATAGGGTAAAGATCCATATTCCTCCAAATTCCATAGCATAGATGTGTAAAACTTATATGCATCCATCCTGTAGCGACCCGGATTTCTCAACCCGGTGCGTTAGTGATGAACCGGAAGTTGACACGATAACGGACCCGAAATGCGGAAGCAAAAGAAGCCAAATGACCTCAAGAGATGTACGTCATCCCTAAGGCCCCAAAATGACTCTCCATAAAGCCACAGAATTTAAATGAGCCAAGCAAATGAAGCAAGAGTGCCTAACCCGAAAAGAGATGAACTAAGGGCAAAATGGTCATTTCTCACTGAAAAGGGTGCCACCGTGCACACCATTGGAAGGACAATGAAAAATGAACAAAATTAGACTCAAGAATCGTCTGATTCTGAGTCCGAGCAGAAAAGATATGAAATTCGAACACCCGATGCGAAAGTTATGAAGCAATGACTTAACATTTTCCAATATTTTCATAATAAACTTTGAAAACAAAAGTACATATAAAATGAGATACATGTCATTGGCCTCCGGCCTCATCTCATACATGTAAAATACATTAAAAAGAGTGCACTTACGTACACTTTACATATACAAATCAACGAATACAAGTTTAAACAAATAGGGCTACAAAGAGGCGTCTTATGCTAACACTTGCATAAAATAGAAACTTAGAAATTGTAAGCCATCCAAGGAGTAATGGAATCTTCAAATCCTGAGTCATGTACCTAAAATATGCCCCAGTATCGTAGGGGTGAGTAACATAAAGCTACACGTAGGAGATGAGCATGCATCGACCTAGCATTTTACAATTTTATCACCTTATGGTGAAACATGTTAAAGGGGCTTATGCCACCTAACGTCTATGTCAAGATGAGACCCAGGGAGCATCCTAAGCTACCTAGATCATTTATATCATGATCACATTATTCATGTAATTCAAATAACATGGAAACATGTTATACAAGACAACAAGATATAGATTCTCAAAGTCTTCAACTTGAAATCCAAAATACGAAAACAAAAAGTGTGGGTCATGCCACCTAATGTCCTTGTTCAAAATGAATCTATAAGGTCATTCCTAAACTACATTTGAACATTAAAACACAAATTATGATATTGATGCAATTTAACCAACAATGGAACTTCCAATACAACGCATGAAGCATGCTTTTACAAAGCTACATCTTAAGCTCAAAATAGGAAATCAAATAAGGAACAACAAGTTACGATATCATCTAGTTATCAACTTGAAATGAAATATGAAATCAAACAAAGTGGACACTCGGACGTCGCGTCGGATCAGACCGACAACATAGTTACTTTAGGGTTATTAGCCTATGGGAAACCTCCCTATGTGCGCACTAGACTGTATAGAGGGACAATCCCCCGTACTAGAACCAAGTCCTAGCCGTAGCCAAACAACGACATCCCCAAGTTTCCAAAATCAATAAATTGTGCAACAACGTATATATATCAACATGTATATACAAGATATCAACTATTTACCAAGCACAATCCAAATTTTGGAAACTTATACAATACATGCTCAAAATTCACAACTACTATGGCATGTAAGATGTCAAATACAAAGTGTGCAATTCCTTACACATAGCAATAATATATTCAATAAGGAAAAACATATTCTCATGAATATAAAAGTAACAACTATGTTATCCAATGCTCAAAAGTAATCAAGTGCACATACATCAAATCCAAATCCATGATTTAAATATAGAAACAACTTCCAAAATGCAATTAAATCCATGAAGTAATAAAGTAGAATTTAATTAAACATAAATAGTTAAATTCTCTAAATTCTAAGTTAATCCAAATAACTTCAATTTAATATATATTGAAAGACATGTCATGGTCATCATATATATAACATCAAATGACAAGTTAAGTGATTAAAACACTTAAAACAAAATTAATCAAGCTAATTAATTAATTTTCTCTAGATTTTTAAACAATTCAAAATGCCCTCAATTTAATCTATGTTAGATAACATGCTAAGGCTTATTTAAATACCACATTACAACTTGATTTAATGCTTGATACAACCATGTGAATTAAACTTTCACTAAAGATAAATATTAAATAAAAGTTGTAATTCTTAATCAAATGATCCAAATTTAATATATGTTAACCAACATATATAAGCATAATTTCCTAGCATGTTACAATTTAAATCAAAGTTATACATCATCATAAATTTTAAATCTTATACAAAGAAATAAAAATTATTAACTTTTTAGATTTGATACAAGGCATACATATATATTGTATAATCATAACAAACACACAATGCAACACACAAACAATCCTAAAACATTCCCTACCTCAATTGGATTGAAAATCCCAATTACTACCGAAATGAAATCGCCCCAAATTTTCGGTCCGCAAAACAGATTTTTCAGCTTGCTACTTTCAACTTGTAAAATTCATAAAAAATTCAATTCTAACCCAAATTGAATGAATCCAAAGCCCAATGAAAGCTTAAACACTGTAATTTGATAATATCAATTTAGTTTAACAAAATATTTTCCCAATTGAAACATTTTTGCCCCACAACTTTGAAACAATTTCTGCCCAGAAAACACATTTTCAGCCTGTAGCTTCCAACTTTGAAAATTCATGAAAAATTCATTTGACCTCCAAATTGTGCAAACCTAATTTATTTTGGAAGTAAACACATGAGAGTGTAAAACGGGAAATTTAAGCCATGATCTAATGTCAAAAGGTTAGTGAAATAAATTATCTAAAAATATGTTTTCTAGCTGCAATAAAAACATGGATAACAGATAGTTTTGGATTTTTAAAAAAATTTAGAAATCCTCTAAAATCGTAAAAAAATTCTGAGTAGTGTGAAACCCATGGGGGAAGTTGTAGTAAAAATTTCAAGGCAATTGAAGTACTACAGCTGCATATAAAAAATTCATTTCCGGATTGAAAAGGAGAAGCTTCAAATTTCTAGCAACTAGCTTGCAGCTTCAAAAATTCATAACTAATTCATTTTAAATCCAAATTACATGAAACCAAAACTAAATGAAAGCTAATTGAGTATATTTTCATATTCTATATTTAATTTGACAAGATTAATTTCAAGTTAAAACAGTTTAAGGGCAAAATACAAGTCCTTCTCTTCCATGCATGTAAAACACTCAATAATGACATAAAAATATTTCAAAATAATAGATCAATACCTCACTAGAGAATTGAATCTCTAGATACCAAAGCAAAACTAGGAGTTAGGCTAGATCCTTTAAGGGTTTTGAAGAGGAGGTGATCGGTTGGTCAATTATAAATCAACCTTCGCAATAGCACGAATCATTGTAAAATAGGGCTATTGGTCGGGTAAGTCGAACCACTGGGACTGCGCTAGTCTAAGGCAACCTAAACGTCTAGAATCATTCTTAGGATGATGAGGTGTAATGAAGAGTTGTTGATTGTTTGTCACTTATACTATGAATTGAAATATGCATTAATGAAAAACTTGCAAGAATTTAAGAGATGAAAGACGAGTAAAGAAGACTAAGGAAGTGAATCCGCCTCCATCCCTATACACATGCTAGATTAGCCCTAAATTAGGGGAAAAACAACATATGGTGGTCAAGAACTACATAGCAACACATAGTTGCCATGTAAGTAATCAAGAGGTACATTAGGTCTCAAACAAGTATAATCCATCAAAAGGGTAAACATGTTTAGACTACCTAACTAAGGTATAGCTTATACACGTTTACTTAAATGAAAAACTATCAAATTCTTGACAAAATGATGAAGCACATGGAGCTAGAAATTAAGCATACACCATCAAAGGATTTCCTAAGCAATGGTCTATCAAAGTCACCTATCAACATGTCATTAAATCATTTCATAACCTTATTTCCATTCTCACCATGTAAACTCAAGCAAAAAGATTAATACAAGACATCACCTAACATAAGATAATGAGCTTGAAGAAATCATCCATACATATATAAACATTCATTACACCAAATGAAGTGCTCTTAGCTATGAAAAAGACCATAAATATACATTGCAATCCCCCAATATAGACTACCCTAGGACATGCTTACAAGGGAGGGACTTCATCACCTCCCTAGAGAAAGAGTTAGTTACCCATTGCTAAGCTAGAAGAAGGAAGAAACTCCATCTTCATGGCCATTTTCGTGCAACCTTCTTGGAGCTTGAAGACCACACCCCTTTTGTTCTCTTCTCTCTCTTCTAATCTTGTAGAATATATCATAATGTTTTTTGTGGTCCTTCCTTTCTCTTATCAAGCTCAAGTCAAGGCTCTCTCTCCTCCAAGGAACACCTCCAACCACTTCATAAAGAAGGAAGATGGCATTGAGGAAACCAATGTGCAAGTGGCTGAAATTGAGCCATTTCTGAGTGCAATCTGCCTGATTTTCGAGCACTCGAAGAGTGGTCTTGAGCACTCTAAATTAGTGTAATGTGCAACATACTCTTCTTGCTCAGCATTGACCTACTTTGGTAAAACTGCTATAACTTTGTGCCCCAAACTCCGAATGATGATCTGTTTGAAGATTTGGAGAGCCGATTTAGTGCTTTAAAAACTTCATGTTTTGATGAAGACCCAATTCTCAAGTATGGTTGGTCGAAAATGGGGAGAAAGGCAGTACTTCAGTGCTGCCAGGCAGTTCTGCGCACCTCTGTTAAAAAGATCATAACTCTCTGCTCCGAACTCCGAATGACGAACCGCTTGAAGATTTGGAAAGCTGATTCAGATTTCTAAATCTTCCATGTTATGATGGAAGTCCAGTTCTTGAGTTTGCTAGGTCGAAAATGGCGACAAAAGTCAGGTTCTACTGCTGCCCGAAATTCAGAATTGGCACCCTTTTTGTTCAAAATTCCACAAGGCATCATTTTTGCTTCCTTTTTGCACTTTAACCTAAAAATGTACAAAAACATGCAAATGGAGTTAATCTACATAAAATAATCAATTAATGGACTTTGTTAATGTAATTTAGGGTGCTTGAATATACAGTATTCAGCGCTTATCACACCCCCAAACTTACATTTTGCTAGTCCCTTAGCAAAACCAAAATGCGAAGCTCAATGGAATGAAAAACATGGGAATGCTATTACAAAAATATCCACCATGGCAAAAATAAACATAAACATAGCTCAAATACAACTTGAAACAGAGAAAGAGCTAGAGACGGGATCATTGGGAAGACTACCTTGCATATATGAAGCATTGATACAAAAATTGGCAAAAACCATTTCAGTATGTATGCATCAACATCATAGTCCATATAAATAATTCAATTGCCATCTCTTAAATGGAAATAACTCAAACTCCAGTGAAAGTGAATTGAATTCTCAACATGCAGCTTTTACTTTCTTTTCTAATTCCAAGGCACAAGTTTTCAAATCAATGAATTCCCCTTTACATGAAGTCCCTAAGGCATGATTTTATTTTCAAGGCAACTTTTGTTGCCTGTTGACAATTTATTGTAACTCATTAGCGAAACATAGAATGGTTGTGCAATGCTGAAGTCCTTTAAGCTTTCTAACCAAGCTATGTAGCAAACGTTAGGCCAACAACTCCCAAACCAGATGGCTTTAGGGTGTTAAGTGTAGAGACACTCCAAAGGGCTTAATAGCTCAAGTTGGAAAGGTTACGAACTCTAGCGAACCATGTTTATTACAATTTTTTTGAATGACCGTGCAATGTTTAAGTCCTTTAAGCTTTCTAACCAACCCTTGTAGCAAGCATTTGGCCAACAACTCCCAAACCAGACAGCTTTAGGGTGCTAAGTGTAGAGACACTCCGAGGGCTTAATAGCTCGAGTTGGAAAGGCTACGAACGTCAACTGGTCATTTTTTTCTTTCTTTCTCAGTTTTTTTTTTTTTTTTTTTTGAGCTTGAAATCATGCCAAAGATATTCATCTATCAGGTTCATCAAATCAAATTAACTAGGCCAAGGTCAAGGTCGATCAAGTTGCATGCCTCACAGTTAAGTCTCCAATGTGCATCTGTGCATTGTGAAGCTTATAAAAGTGTAAATCCAGCAAGAATCTAATTGAGGCATTTATACAGACTACATTGTATTTGCATGATCACTTCAAATTCAAATTTCTTTATTTTCAAAAATTTCTCAATTGCTTCTATACACAAGGTATTAAACATATGCTTTGTCTCCGACAAGTTCCAAGTTACACTGTCATTGCTTAGCAAAAATGTGAAACCAAAAATGTCCTATTGCACCCCCAAACTTGAATGTCACATTGTTCTCAATGTGGGACATGGATGTAAGTTAGAGACAAAAATGACAAAGAGTATAAAAAGGAACAAAAATACCCAGGGGGAGGAAACGGCATGGTGATACAAAACCCCCAAACTTGAATTGGACTGCGCAACCTGGAGAGTATCACGAAGAACAAAAAGAAACAACCACAAAAAGCATTAATAGCACAAGCATAAATATAGAAAAATAATGTACAGAAAGTTAACAGAAAAGAGAGAATTTGCATTTCAAAAAGAGTTTTTACATGATTACAAAACAGCTGTACATAGATCATGTCTACTAGAGCAACCTATACATAGCAAATTCCGGAAGTTCAAAAGGAAAACAAAAGATACAAGAGAAATATGTACATATGAAACAAAAAGATAAGGTCCAACACTCGCAATAAGCTACGGTCCGGAGGGTAAATGGGCGAGGATAGAATGGAGGAGAGATTGAGTCTTATGCCGCTCGGCGGAAGCCAAACGACGTTCCTCAGCTGCGACACGGCGGTCTTCAGCAGCAAGACGACGATCTTCTTCGGCACGTGAAGAAGTCTCACACATAGTCCGAGTGTACACGGACAAAGTATTCTCAAAACGATCCATCCGCTCATGAATACCGGCAATGCTAGCCCGGATGAAAGCCTGGTCCTGCTGAGAGTCGACCGGAGGCTCTACCCTTGCAGCGGCTGCTGCTGTGGAAGCATCCTCAGAAGGAGGAGGAGGTGGAGCTTGGATGAACAGGGGGACAGCAGGCTGAGGGGTACTAGAATGGCTAAGAACATTGATCCACCGGCGCTTGGTAAAAATTTTAATCTTTTCGCCTTTTGGTTCATGGGGAGGAACAACGAAACCCTTGTGCTGAAGGAGCTGAGTGATGAAAAACGGCAAAGGCAATTTCTGATTTTTAACTCGCGGAACCCGTGCATTATGAGCGTCATGCCAAAACTTCATAAATGTGGTCCAAATGAGCTCCGGGATGGAGAACCATTGGCCTTGGTCCATGGCATATAAGGCTTGCAAAAGGAGGCCCCTACGCTCGGTGCTATGCACCAAAGGGCAGACATTATGCTTGAAAATAGTGTTAATGAACCAGAGGCGTTCCGGAAGATTGGTTTTGCGGATAAAAGACCGGGGCCTATTGGGATCGTCAACATTGCAAATGGCAGCGACAATCTGTTCCATAGTTAATGTATCCGACTCCTCATATAAAGGGAGATTCTCACTATTGACAATGTCATCGGGGCACTCAATGGGGCAACCAGAAACCTGAATGATGTCAGTCATAGTGAAAGCATAGGTGGTGCCACCAATGGATGTAGTGAGAGAAATGGGTGGCTCTTCAGGGCATTGGAGATTCTGGTAGAAGAGGCGCACTACACGGGGGTAGGCAATCCTGGCAAGGGGCGCGCAAATATGCTGCAGACGCCGGTTAGTCAATTCAGCTACAGCCCACGAAGTAGTGGGTAGAATGTCAAAGGCATCCGTGAGCGGAAATGAGAGTTCGTAGTTGAGTTGTTTGCGATCCCAAGGATCACGTGGTCGCTCACGATTGACAGCACGGGCACCCGAAGAAGGTCTAGGAGGGCGAGAAGGACCGGCACGAGACATTTAGAGAGGTGGACTTGGTTGAGGAATTTCAGCGAACACCTGGCGTACACCACAAAAAGGAGAAGGTGAAAATGAGTGGGGTGGATGATGAAGCCCAAAATTTTTGACAAGCAAATCAAGCTCTATCATCAACAAATCAACAACAAAGCATCAACCGAACCAAACTCCAAAATTACAAGCCCATCCTCCTTGTAAAACACCATGAATGAACAAAGGAAAAGAAAAACAAATGACGAGGACACAGACCTGAATTTTAGTGTATCCGAGAGCAAGAAGGAAGGCAGGAAGAGGTTGATGGCATGCGTAGGTGTGCATGGGTTGATGGGTTTATAGGTTGCTTCATGGTGCATGGTTTATGGGTTGCATTGAGAGTGGGTTGATGGAGGGATGAAGAAGATGAGGGAAGGGGTGAGATGGGTGTGTTGGAGCCGAGAGGGTGAGTGAGAGAGAGGCTTGGTTTTAAAAGAGAGAGAGACTTGGTTCGAGCACTCGAAGTTGGAATTCGAGTGCTCTAGAATGGGGCAGTGGGTTGGGAGCCGAGGGGTGAGAAAACTCAAGGAATGGTGAGCACTCGAAGCTTGGCTTCGAGTGCTCTAGAATTTGGCTAAGAGGGTGTTTGGTGCATGCAAGGTTGAGAAGGGGTTGGGGATGGTGTTGTGTGGTGTGTGAGGTTGGTGAAGAGAGAGAAAAGGTGGAGGTTGGTTGGTTTTGGGTTCATGCATGGGAGCTGCCGAGAGGGAGAGGTTTGTATGGGGTTTGATGGTTAGGTTGGTATGATTGAATGATGGTTTGAGGTTGCATGCATGCATGGAGGTTGTGGGTGGAAACCGAAAGGTGGTAGTGTTGCATGGTGTTGGATGGTGGGTTTGTGGAGGCATGTATGGGCATGCATGGTGGCTGAGAGGTTTATGCATGGTTTGCATGATGTGTGAGATGTGTGCCACCATGTGTGTGATGTGAGCCACCATGTGTGTGATGTTGATGTCGAGGGTGATGGTTTGATGGAGAGAGAGGCTGGTTTGGTTGGTGTTGCTGGAGAGTGCTTGAGCACTCTCCAGGTGGTTGCATGGGAAGGGTTGTGGAGTTGCATGTTGGGATGAGAGGGAAGTGGTTGAGCCGAGTGCTCGGATGGGGCATGGTGGTTGGGTTTGTTGCTGAAGTTGGTTGGTTGCTAGGTTGGGTTTGTTGCTGAAGTTGCATGCATGCATGGAGCTTGCATGCATGCATGCATGTCTTGGGAATGGGTTGTGGGTGGAAGGAGAAGGGTGAGGGTTGGTTTGGTGAGATGCCGAGAGGTGGTAAGGGTGATGGTTTGGTGAGGTGAGTTGTGAGAGATGAGGGCTCGGGTCAGGGAGGAAGAGAAGTTGGTTCACACTTTGAGCACTCGAAATGGGACTTCGAGTGCTCGAAGTCTTGGCAGTGAGTTCGGGTGTGAGCTTCAAGCAAGCTCGAGCACTCAAGAGGGAAGTGAGAGGGCTCGGGTGAGGGCTTCAAGCAAGCTCGGCAGATAGAGTAAGGAAACTTGAGCACTTGAATGGGGCTTGGGAGTGCTCGAAATTTGCAGCCAAGGTGAAGTTTTCAGCCAACTTGAATGCAGGGAGATTGCATGGATTAAATGCATGGATTGAATACATGCATGCATGAACTCATGAACCTTGATGGAAGTTGAATGCATTTGATGGATTGCCATGCATGGTACTTGCATGGATGGATGGTTGGAGAAATGTTTAAATTGCACAACATTACAAATGCATGGAAATTCTTTAAAATTTTCAAATTTTGCAATATTTCTCCAGTGCGTGGATGAAGTGCACAGACATAATGCAATTTGCAATTTGCAGGGATGCATTGGCTTGAAGGTTGAAATGTTGCATGGATGGAAAAATTGAAATTTTTCATGGAAAATTACAAAGATTTCATGAAAAAAATTTCATGGAAATTTATTTTTTATTTTTATTTATTTATTTTTTTTCTGTAATGATGCATGCATGAATTTCAATTGCATGGAAAAATTTCCAACTGTTACAATATCACCCAGGGCATGGATAAATGAAATTTCTAGAGAAATTTTTTTTTTTTATTTTTTTTTAACTTTGCAAATTCATTCCATTCCAATGCATAGGAAATTTTTCAAACTTTGCAACAATTTGGGAAAATTTTCAAACCTATGCATATCACTTCAAGCTTTTTGCAAATTCAACAATTCATGGATGATTTTGAGGAATCATGATCCAACCATGCAGTGAAGATAAGAGGTTATGTATGTGAGTGCCATGTCAAAAGTCCGAGAAAATTGCCTGATAGAGCCGGAAACTTCCAGGAACAAAAATAAGAGCTGAGAAGGTCTAAGAAGCCGGTCTAAAATTGTAGAACACAATTGAAAAGCGTTCCAGAAAAATCAAAATTTTGGCTTTCTTTAATGAAACCATTTCCCAAAAAATTTCAAGGCTCAGGCAATTGAAAGGAGGGAAGCTTGGAACATCGAAAGAATTTCTTCCCTTACTTTGCTAAATTTAATGTCGATAGCTAGACGAATTTAGAGCAGGCACTAATCCTCATAAATTGGATCTGTCAAGGGGACTTCCTCAACTCTTCGGGTTAGGATTATGCCGTCAATGCAAGGCTTAAGCCATTGGCCATTTACCTTGAAGAGTGATCCATTTGCAGGATCACGAAGTTCGATTGCTCCATGAGGAAAGACGGTAGTGACAATGTATGGACCATCCCATCTTGACCGGAGTTTACCGGGAAAGAGTTTCAAGCGGGAATTGAAAAGCCAAACCTTTTGTCCGGGGGCAAAAGACTTCTTGACGATGTGTTTGTCATGAAAAGTTTTAGTCTTTGCCTTGTAGATTTTTTGCGCTTTCATACGCGTCATTACGCAATTCCTCAAGTTCATTTAATTGCAACGCACGATTAGAGCCGGCTGGTTTAAGATCAAAATTGAACCTTTTTATGGCCCAATAAGCACGGTGCTCTAATTCTATCGGGAGATGACATGCTTTGCCAAAGACAAGTCGATATGGTGACATGCCAATAGGTGTCTTATAAGCTGTCCGGTAAGCCCAAAGCGCATCGTTTAGCCTTAATGACCAATCTTTGCTGTCCGGTCTAACTGTTTTTTCCAAAATGTGCTTAATCTCCCGGTTAGAAATCTCTACTTGACCACTCGTTTGAGGGAGGTAAGGTGTAGCAACCTTATGAATGACGGAGTACTTGGTAAGGACGGATTTGAGATAACGATTTCGGAAATGAGATCCGCCATCACTAATGATTGCTCGGGGTGTACCAAAACAACTAAAGATATGGGACTGAATGAATTGGATCACGACTTTATGATCATCAGTTTTGGTAGCCTCGGCTTCAACCCATTTAGACACATAATCCACTACTACAAGGATGTACTCATAGCCATAAGAAGATGGAAGTGGTCCCATGAAGTCAATCCCCCATACATCAAAAATTTCAACAATTAAAATGTTAGTGAGGGGCATCATGTCTCTTCGGGACATGGATCCAAGTTTTTGACATCGTTCATACGATTTGCAAAAATTGTATGCATCCCGAAACAAGGTAGGCCAAAAGAATCCGCTTTGAAGAACTTTGTTAGCGGTCTTTTTGGCACTGAAATGGCCTCCACAAGCAAGAGTATGGCAAAAATTTAGAATGCTTGTGGCCTCGGTTTCAGGAATGCATCGCCCGGATGATTTGGTCCGGGTAATACTTGAATAGTTCTGGATCTTCCCAAAAGAAATACTTGACTTGGGAGAAAAACCGGTCCCTCTCTTGTTTGGACCAATGAGCTGGAATTTTGCCAACCGCAAGATAATTGACAATATCCGCAAACCATGGAAGCGTAGAATGTGAAACTTGAAGAAGTTGCTCATCCGGAAAGGAATCACGGATGGCTGCGAATTCTGAAGATTTCTCAATAAGCAAATGAGAGAGATGATCGGCGACAACATTGTCGGTCCCTTTTTTGTCCCGGATGTCAATGTCAAACTCTTGAAGTAAGAGGATCTATCGAATTAAACGGGGTTTTGTCTCTTTTTTCGCTAACAAATGCCTAAGAGCGGCATGATATGAAAAGACGATGACCTTGGAGCCAAGAAGATAAGAGCGAAATTTATCCAAGGCGTACACCACAGCTAGCAATTCTTTTTCAGTGGTGGTGTAGTTCAATTGGGCATCGCAGAGAGTTTTGCTAGCATAATAGATGACATGTGGAAGTTTATCCACACGTTGGCCCAAAACCGCCCCTAATGCATAGTCGGATGCATCACACATGATCTCAAAGGGAAGAGACCAATTAGGGGGTTTCATGATTGGGGCGGATGAGAGGAGAGTACGAAGTTTGATGAAAGCTTCCATGCAAGCGTCATCAAAATTGAACGGAACATCCTTGGCTAAGAGATTACACAAGGGCCGTAAGATTTTGCTAAAATCTTTGATGAAGCGACGATAGAATCCGGCATGGCCAAGAAAAGAACGGATTTGACGGATGGAATTCGGAGGAGGAAGATTAGAGATTAACTCAACTTTTGCCTTGTCTACCTCGATTCCCCTCTTAGAAATGACATGTCCTAAAAGAATGCCTTCTTGGACCATGAAGTGGCTTTTCTCCCAACTTAGAATTAGATTCGTCTCTTTGCATCTTTGGAGCACAAGAGATAAATTTTTGAGACACGAGTCAAAGGAGGGGCCAAATAAGGAAAAATCGTCCATGAAAACTTCCAAGAACTTTTCAACCATATCGGAGAATATGGACATCGTGCACCTTTGGAACGTTGCCGGCGCATTGCATAGACCAAAAGGCATGCGTCGATAGGCAAAAGTACCAAAGGGACATGTGAATGTTGTTTTCTCTTGATCTTGGGGGGCGATTGCCACTTGGTTATAGCCGGAATAACCATCAAGAAAACAATAGAAGCTTTGGCCGGCTAACCTTTCTAGGATTTGATCAATAAATGGGAGCGGGAAATGATCCTTCCTAGTTGATGAATTGAGTTTCCGGTAGTCAATGCACACACGCCACCTGGTGGTGGTTCGTTGTGGCACGAGCTCACCCGTTGAATTTTCAACAACGATGAGACCGGATTTCTTGGGGACAACTTGTGTGGGGCTCACCCACTTGCTATCAGAGATAGGGTAGATGATTCCCGCATCTAGCAATTTGATCACCTCTTTTATGACCACTTCCTTCATATTTGGATTTAACCGGCGCTGGACCTCTCTAGTAGGCTTTGCGTTATCCTCCATATGAATGCGGTGCATACAAATGGAGGGGTCAATTCCTTTCAAATCTACCACTGTCCAACCAATAGCTTCTTTATGCTCTTGGAGCATCGCTAAAAGGTTGGTCTCTTGGTCTTTTTGAAGGTCCGAGGTAATAATGACCGGAAGGGTTTGCTTTGGACCAAGGAACACATACTTGAGATAGGCTGGGAGCGGCTTAAGCTCAAGTTGTGGCGGAGATAACAATGAGGGGACCGGAGGAGTGGTGGAAAGTTGGGGAAGTGGTTCTTTTGGAATTTTCCAAGGAGGTACATCCATGATAGCATTAATATCAAGCAAGGAATTGACTTCTTGAATGGCTTGATCAACATCAAAGTTTGAGAAGTCAAAATGGGACATGCAAGTTTCAAGAGGATCTTTGCTTAGAATGAAGGGGAGAGATTCTTCGACCACTTCATCAATGACATCCACAAGAAAACAATCATCCTCATTGGAGGGATGTTGAGTTGCATGAAAGATGTGGAGTTTGACTTGCATGTTTCCAAAAGTAATGTCCATCACCCCGGTTTGGCAATTAATTGATGCATTAGCCGTGGCTAAAAATGGCCTACCAAGGATCACGGGAATGTGCTTTTTTGGGTCATGGACCGGTTCCGTATCAAGAACCACAAAATCTACTGGGAAGTAGAATTTGTCCACTTTGATGATAACGTCCTCGAGAATACCTCATGGATGCTTGACCGATCTATCGGCAAGTTGCAAAACCACGGAAGTCGGCTTAAGATCTCCCAAACCAAGTTGTAGGTAGACTGAATATGGAATTAAATTCACACTAGCTCCTAAGTCAAGGAGGGCCCTCTCGATTTTGCTGTCACCAATGACGCAAGAGATTGTGGGGGCACCCGGATCCTTATACTTCGGAGGAGTGCTGTGCTGAATGATAGCACTAACATTTTCAGTCAACCTCACTTTTTTTGGCAAATGATTTTTAGAAGTGCGCTTTTGAGTGCACAAATCTTTGAGAAATTTTGCATAGGGAGGGATTTGCTTGATAGCATCCAAGAGGGGCAAGTTAATCTTCACTTGCTTGAAAACTTCCCACATATCTTGAATTTTACAATTCTTGTTCCCAAAATGTGTCGACTCTTGAAGACGTTGAGGAAACGGAGCTTTTGGCTCATAAGTAGTTTCCACATTTGGGGTGACATGTGTGGGATTTCCGTAAATGGTATTTGGACAAGAATTTGGATTAGAAGAGCTTGAATTTGGATTTGAAGAGCTTGGATTTGGATTTTTCAAAGGAGGGTTTTTCTCACTTGTGTCTCCATCAACCTTGTTGTCAACCACTCTACCACTCCGAAGGGTGGTGATAGCTTGAACTTGTTCATGAGTCGGCCCACTTGGAGGAGGGGTTTCATCAATCACATGCATTCCTCTAGGATTTTCAAAAGGTTGAGAGGGAAGCTTGCCCTTGTCCTTTTGAAGCAATTGATTCACCGAGTTAGCTATTTGGCCCACTTGATTTTCGAGATTAGCTATGGATTGAGTATGAGAGTGAACCATTTGGAGAGTAGGCTGCAAGGATGTCAAGAGTTGCTTGTTGGCATCCATTATTTGCTTATTTAATGATTCCATCATTTGCTTGTTTGCAGCTACTATCTCGTCAGTTGGACACACAGGAGGTTAATTGGAGACATTTGGATTGTAAGGAGGACGGTAGCTTAAAGAGGCTTAGAAAGGTCTACCTTGATATTGAGAAGAGGACTGATTTTGCCGCCCTTGGTTTTGGAATTAGGAATTTTGTGCGGCTTGTTGCCGCCACGAGAAATTCGGATGATCTCGCCAACCCGGATTGTAGGTGTTGGAATATGGATTGTTCCTGGGCCGCGAGAACATGGCATTAGCTTGCTCTTGGTTGGGATTGGGAAATTGCTCCGGTGTGGGGCAATCTTCCGAGAGATGGAATGGACTAGTACATAAAGCACAAACTGAACTTGCCGAATTTTGCGACAATGAAGGAGGAAGATGTGGTGCAATCAATTGGTAGAATTTATGAGCGATGGCATCCACTTGAGATGATTCCTCCCTTATTGATTTTGGTTGACAAGGGTTGGTGTTCTTTGCAATGGTTGCGATCGGAGCCCTACGTGAATTATGTTGAAGTGAATTTTTGCTTAAATTCTCAAGTAGGGTCCAAGCCTCATCCGCATTCTTGGACATGAACATCCCACCACAAGAAGAATCAACCATGAATCTATGGGTTTCGGTCAAGCCGGCATAGAAAGCTTGCACTAATTGCCATTTTGGGATCAAATGATGAGGACATTTTCGAAGAAGATCTTGTAGCCTTTCCCAAGTCTCATGGAGTTGTTCTCCATCAACTTGAGAAAAACTTAGAATGGAACGCCTCATTTGGTTGGTTTTACTCACCGGATAGTACTTCTTAAGGAATTCTTGTTGCAATTGAGCCCAAGAAGTAATGGAATTGGGAGCGAGGGAGTTCAACCAATATTTTGCCCTATCCTTTAGGGAGAATGGGAAAAGATGGAGATGGAGTGCGTTGTCCGGAAAACCTCTCAACCGGATGGTTGAACAGATTTCAAGGAACTCATCAAGGTGCTTATATGGATCTTCGTTATCAAAGCCATGAAATGATGGAAGCATTTGGATGGTGCTTGATTTGATCTCATATTGAGCTGCATCGATGTTTGGCATTACTATGCAAGAAGGAAAAGCATAGGTGGTAAGGATGAAATGATCTCTAAGAGTCATTGGTTCTACATTAGGACAAAGCATTCCCCGGATTTCCTACGTTGTCCCCCATTGTATTAAATTCAGTTTCAAGATCCCTTGTAAGAGTGGGTTCCTTAAGGTTCCGTCTAAGAGTTCTTTCAAGTGAATTTATATCAATAGGCGAGTCAAGTGTGGGTAGAGAGAGTGACCTACGGCCAAACATCAACAACAAAGCATATATTCAACAACACAATTCATCATCAATACTCCACATACGATGTTCCCTTTCTCCTCAATTATCAAGACAAAAATAAATGGCCACGACAAGGACCGATGCTTGTACACGAAATTAAAACAAAATAACAGCCTCGACAAGGGCTTCACAAGCTAAATAACACTAAGTTAAACACATGCAAGATATTCACAATTTGAAAGACTAGAACCTTGAAAAACTTACCGGAAGTCCTCTAGACTTACAATTTTCTTAATTTTCCCTCGGCAAGCCTTGAGTTTCTAGAATCTCACTTGCAACACAAAGATGATTAAAACACACAAGGAATATTCACAAAACACGATATTAACAATCAAACTAAAATTAACCCTAGAAACTTCGATTGCTAAACAGTTTGCAGTCCCCGGCAACAGCGCCAAAAATTGATCGGTTGGTCAATTATACATCAATCTTCGCAATAGCACGAATCATTGTAAAATAGGGCTATTGGTCGGGTAAGTCGAACCACTGGGACTGCGCTAGTCTAAGGCAACCCAAATGTCTAGAATCATTCTTAGGATGATGAGGTGTAATGAAGAGTTGTTGATTGTTTGTCACTTATACTATGAATTGAAATATGCATTAATGAAAAACTTGCAAGAATTTAAGAGATGAAAGACGAGTAAAGAAGACTAGGGAAGTGAATCTGCCTCCATCCCTATACACATGCTAGATTAGACCTAAATTAGGGGAAAAACAACATATGGTGGTCAAGAACTACATAGCAACACATAGTTGCCATGTAAGTAATCAAGAGGTACATTAGGTCTCAAACAAGTATAATCCATCAAAAGGGTAAACATGTTTAGACTACCTAACTAAGGTGTAGCTTATACACGTTTACTTAAATGAAAGACTATCAAATTCTTGACAAAATGATGAAGCACATGGAGCTAGAAATTAAGCATACACCATCAAAGGATTTCCTAAGCAATGGTCTATCAAAGTCACCTATCAACATGTCATTAAATCATTTCATAACCTTATTTCCATTCTCACCATGTAAACTCAAGTAAAAAGATTAATACAAGACATCACCTAACATAAGATAATGAGCTTGAAGAAATCATCCATACATATATAAACATTCATTACACCAAATGAAGTGCTCTTAGCTATGAAAAAGACCATAAATATACATTGCAATCCCCCAATATAGACTACCCTAGGACATGCTTACAAGGGAGGGACTTCATCACCTCCCTAGAGAAAGAGTTAGTTACCCATTGCTAGGCTAGAAGAAGGAAGAAACTCCATCTTCATGGCCATTTTCGTGCAACCTTCACCCCTTTTGCTGTCTTCTCTCTCTTCTAATCTTGTAGAATATATCATAATGTTTTTTGTGGTCCTTCCTCTCTCTTATCAAGCTCAAGTCAAGGCTCTCTCTCCTCCAAGGAACACCTCCAACCAC
Source organism: Cornus florida (assembly GCF_030987335.1). Taxonomy (NCBI): domain Eukaryota; kingdom Viridiplantae; phylum Streptophyta; class Magnoliopsida; order Cornales; family Cornaceae; genus Cornus; species Cornus florida. The sequence goes on along the minus strand of NW_026775574.1, from coordinate 47,940,248 downwards.
TTCATAAAGAAGGAAGATGGCATTGAGGAAACCAATGTGCAAGTGGCTGAAATTGAGCCATTTCCGAGTGCAATCTGCCTGATTTTCGAGCACTCGAAGAGTGGTCTCGAGCACTCTAAATTAGTGTAATGTGCAACATGCTCTTCTTGCTCAGCACTGACCTACTTTGGTAAAACTGCTATAACTTTGTGTCCCAAACTCCGAATGATGATCTGTTTGAAGATTTGGAGAGTTGATTCAGTCCTTTAAATACTTCATGTTTTGATGAAGACCCAATTCTCAAGTCTGGTTGGTCGAAAATGGTGAGAAAGGCAGTACTTCAGTGCTGCCAGGCAGTTCTGCGCACCTCTGTTAAAAAGACAATAACTCTCTGCTCCGAACTCCGAATGACGAACTGCTTGAAGATTTGGAAAGCTGATTCAGAGTTCTAAATCTTCCATGTTATGATGGAAGTCCAGTTCTTGAGTTTGCTAGGTCGAAAATGGCGACAAAAGTCAGATTCTACTGCTGCCAGAAATTCAGAATTGGCACCCTTTTTGTTCAAAATTCCACAAGGCATCATTTTTGCTTCCTTTTTGCATTTTAACCTGAAAATGTACAAAAACATGCAAATGGAGTTAATCTACATAAAATAATCAATTAATGGACTTTGTTAATGTAATTTAGAGCGCTTGAATATACAGTATTCAGCGCTTATCAGGAGGATGAGGGGAACAAAAAGTATTCCAAGTTCGAAGTTCTAAGGTGAGTGAAAGGGCACCAAAAATGAAATCAAAGCTACTAGTCAAGCTTTTTTCCAATGATGGCTTCCTTAGGGTTCTTGAGAGGAAAGTGATGAATGAATTAAAATGTGTAAACCCTAAGCTAAATTGGTGGGCTTCTCCACTCACTAGGTGCTCTTGCACTACCTCTCACACACACACTAATGCAAGACTAAAGGTGAGTCCTACACTTGTCATGAATCCAAGTAAGCTTCCAAGATTAAATATTAACCCTACACTTGTCAACCATCCATGCCAACAAGTGCACCAATCTTAGGACAACAAGTGGGTGAAACTCCAACCTCCATGTGTCATGAGATTAAGCCTCTAAGTGGTTCCACCACAAAATCAACAAGTGGCACCATAGGAATGTGACACTTGTCACATTTTTCAAAAATTGTAAAAATGTCCTTTTTGAAAATATCTTGTAATTTAATTTGCAAAATGGTCCCTAAGATGAAAAATAATTACTTTACTTAATTACCTAAAAACCCCTCAAGTTATGGATAATTACAAAAAGTCTTGTTTTCATGGCTTTTACAAAGAAAGTAAGCATTTAATATGCATTTCTATAAAAGTAAAAATGTAGATGTCATGGAATTTAAATATCATGAACGTATGCAAAACTGGAATCAAATCCGAGCACAAAAAATGAGGTTATGCAAGTAAAAGTAAAAAACGAGAAGAGGACGAAATAAGGAAAAGACGAAAAATGAATAGTGTCAAAAAACAAAAAAATGTGGAAATGACTCGGTCCTTAAAAGAAGTTATCAATCCAAAGGAAAGAGTCTCAGAAACCATTTCCGAGCACTCAAGACGACACTAAGAGGCGGGAAATCGAACCCGAAAAGGAAAACATAATGAAAAAAAAATTATCCGCAAAATTTGAAGAAAAAGGAAAAGGAAGAAAATGATCGGGTCATTACACATCCTAGTGTTGTAATAACACTAATCGATAAGCTATCGCCTAAATGGAGATACACCACCCGTAAAAAGTCAATTTAATACATAAAACTAACATTCCTCAATAACGCACCTTGCTTCCGATATAGAAGGCATCCCAATTAATTGTTTTCTGATAGAAAACGCTAATTTATGAGTGTAACGATTAACAAAAATCATACTGCCATTGCCAAACAGCACGCAATCCATCAAGAAGCGATGTTTCCGTTAATGAAGCCAGGGTCTTATTATACAACCCTTGCTACCATTACAAACTAAAAGGTAAGAGGTCGGCACCATATACAATACAAAACCCCCTACGTTATCATACTAACCTTCTTATGCCAATAATATGGGAAGTGAAATAAGCACTTCCAATCTTCCCATAAAAACCTAGGATATCTATCCCAAGTATCTCCTCCATGGTCGAATGTACATTCTCGATCTAACTCCCCCTCCGAGAGATATGAAGCACAGCTATACCTTCGTATAAGTGCAATGTAGAACGAATGTGAAGTCCAAAAGTAAACATTACGAGAATTAGGTCTAGCAGCAAACTTGCTCAATCCACCATTCTTAATCCGCATGGAATTAATAATTCCAATAAATGTCGATAATCTCGACTAACCACCCACTTCAAACTAGTCTTACTCCCTTTTCCCTAACAGGTGTTATTCGTATAGATGTTTATATACTTGTCTCTTCCCACCTGTTTACTACTGACATTTGATGTCTTGATGCTCCTTATAACCATCCGAGTGCATCGAGGAAATTTCTACAAATTTGACATCTCAGTCACTCTCACAACATTCACCAAATCAACGAATCTTCCCCGAGCACCTTAAGCTCTTTCCGAATATGGTAACATTGCCTCTAGGGTCATTAGTACACATACTAAGACTTCAACTCCTAATGCAACAACTAACCGAAAGCTCCTATCGGTTGTTGAGAGCGTCCACCTCCACATTCCATTCCACTGAACAAAACTTATAGCAAAGTATGAATCACCACGTTGATGCATCTAAGTCATCTCGTATCCACGCTATTCATATGAACTGATGTCCTACCATTTCGTAACAATCAAAATTAAGCTAATTTCATTTAGAGATTAACCAGTATCCCAACCAGGATCCTAACCTTCTTGTAAAGTCAGAAATCCCTCAACTAATTCCGTAAAATATTCTATCAGTTCCACTTCAGTAAAGAAAATGCCTGCAAGGATCTAGAAATCTCTACGGGGCCATCTCGTCTATCTAGTTATATTAGGATTGGAGACCTAATCACCACTGATCTATGATAGACTTACCGAAATGGAAAGTCAATCGGTAATTCCATTCATCGAAAGTCAACTAGCTATGACATTTGCACACACACTGTGCACTACTTTCTTATATAGACGTTCGGTCTCTCCTTTCCTGTCCTTGACATATCCTACTTCTCTAATATAGGTAAATGTCAATTGGATTCCTTGTCTCATTTCAAACAAATATGAAACTTTTCCCATCCTCTATATAGTCATCAGTATCGAAGCAACAACTATTTGTTGCGAAAGATACCCCTAAAAAAAATATAAAAAAAAAAATTTCCCACATTTTATACAGTGTAGAAACTTTGGTTCCTCCTCCAAGTGCAACACCAGCAACCCCTCTAAATGATACCCTCGTAAAATAATGTTTGAATTATGAATAGACTGATACAGCTTAAATCAGTCCACTATCCTCAGTCGGCGTCATTCCAATAGGAACCTACCAGCCCGAAATCCTCCGTCTGAACCATAGTGGCATTACAGTGATCTTTACCTACCACAACCCCACGAATCCCCCAAGACATTCACAACCACCATTCTTATAGCGTTGTGAAAACAAATCCTTACCTAGCATAGAGCATATCCAAGTAATCATTGTAAATTATTGGACTTGTATTAGTAGTTTAACTATCCCTTCTAGCATACCATATTGATGCATATCCAAGTCCAATAGGTAGGCTAGAAGTTTGTATCTCTACCTAATCCTATGACCCTATATCCCCAAATCCTCGCTCATATAGCGCTATTACTCCATGTTATTAAAACAATAGTTGACTGATCACATACATGTGCCCCCAACTAAACCATATTTCCAATCCGGACTAATTAACAAAAATGAAATACATAATAACAAAACCAAAACACATAACAATCAAATATGAAACACGTAGATACACACAATACACAAAACAACCAAAATATAATTCTACTTAAGATATACTCCATTCCAGAGAAGAAAACCTCCTTTGAACTCAAGTTGCCAAATTAGGTCACAAAATTTCATTTTGTAGTTTCGTTAGTAATCATCCAACCTTGAAACCTATCCATTAACCATAGCTTAACTGCACAATCGTTTGCCTAAGCAAACATCCAAAGTCTTAACCATCATGCTCCTTATACGTGGAATGCAAACCATCTAACGTGGCTTTACAAGTAACCTAGAATGTCACAACCTAATCCCTATACTCTCCAGAATGTGATATAAAATCACGTCTTTGTTCTGGTAAGAACTTAATCTTATTCCTAAACTCCTAAAGAGTACTTCTCAAATAACTCCCGGAGAGATGATACGAAACTTAAACTATATGTAGATTGGTTCACACCAACTCCATTAGTACCATTCACTATACTGTTGGTGAATGAGAGCACACTTGTGCGATCCTCTATCCTCAAATTTCTATATCCCCTTTTCTTGGATACACGGAAATCTCCTCAGGATCCTCTTCGGACTCCTATTTTTCATTTTTCTTCTTTTTAAGAACAACCGAAATTGTGTTGGCCCCGCCATAAGGTGACCTAATACCTACACCATAATCATTCTGTGGCTTATACTTTCTAAGTCGCACCAACTCCGGAACTAAACCTTCAATCCCCAATTTCTGCTTCTGGCAAAGAACTCGACAACATACTCCTTTACTTTGTTAGGTCCGTATCGCTTTCGTCGTGGACCCCATCATCCTCCTTGTGTCAACCATTCCATAACTATGGAATATAATTGACATCCGTTCCTCCTAACGAACAGTAAAGAGAGTACAACGAATCCTAACATGGCTCTAAGTTTTTAAGAGACACAACGCGGAAGTCTTATAACAAAAACACTATTAAGGACACTAGAACCTGGAGTGCTCTGATACCAACTGTGAGACCCCCGAATTTCTGGATGCGAGTTGGCCAGGCTCACGCCCGATTACCCGAGGATATCAAATCAATTAGCAATAATCGAACACAGAATACAATTAAAACCAAAAGAGATAAATAAAATTTGCTGAAATGAAAACTAAAATGACAATCCAATAATAGAAACCTCATAATATTTATTTCCATTGATAAACAAAACTATTTTGATACAACTGATCCTCCATGAATACAAAACCTTCTCCAAATTATACAACTCAGGAATCCATTTAGTGGACCCCTAAAATATCCCACTGAACTCAAATGACAGGAATTAAAACCAAAGCCTAAAATATGAAACAAAATCCTACAGCATCGGTGGAGTGAATGACTGTAACTGCTCAGCACGATCCAGCTCTAAGACTGGAACTAATGAACACCTGTAAAAATAAGAGTGGGTCAGGCCCACATGCAAATTCTTCTCTACTGCAATCCAAACAGTGACCCGATACGCAGATACACCCTAGATATCTCAACAATAGCTATATAGTCCATACATATATATATATCCACACTAAGGGACATTCACTGGACTACAGTAGGGGTCTCAACCTGAATAGAAGGCAACATGCGAATACGCACCCAAAGGTGGGCATGAGTACATAGACCTAACAGGGTACACCTCAACTTACTATAGCCAGCTACGCATCCACTGCATATACGCACCCCAACCAATGAGTCTGAGACTCAAGCTCGTCTCGTGGTACCATAACCATATATTTAAAATCCGTTCATATCCATCCATAAGAAATCCAATAAGTCATTCAGCTTATTCAGCCGCACAGACTTATATAAGAGATCAAGTAAGTCATTCAACTTATTCAACTGCATAAACTTAATAATAAGGAGAATTATGTTTTTATAATTCGTATTATTCCAAAATAGGTAGGACTTAAGCAACTGGTGCTAATCCAAACCTACTATGACACCGTCCCATACCGGTGCATACAATCCTCCATATCTATGTAATTGACAGAATATATTAATTCAGCAATTACAATTCCAAAACCATGTAAAAATTGCTAACTATGATTAATAGTACAACAATTTAATATCCAAAAGCAAAAGCCAGGTAATTGCAGAATAGTTTATATAATACTTCAGCAATTTTAGTTCAAAACCATAATCCAGTTAATTGTAAAATCATATATAAGATTTCACAATTAACATCCAAAACCATGTAAATTACAACATATAAATTCAAGTTTAGCAATTTATAGCCCAAACCAATAGCCAAACCATTGTAGGAAACTATTTAAAGTTTTAGCAATTTAAATCCAAGAGTTAAACCAAATAGTTGCAAAACTAATATAATAATCCAACAACTAACATCTAGCGCATGTAAAGATCAATTCTAATAAATCATTGACTTCATCATGCATTTAAAATAAGTTTTACAATCATAATATTGTCCAAGAAATTGCTAAAAATTAATCATAGCAAATTAGTTCCTTTTATCCGTCAATGGCATGCTAAGTTGTTTACTTGAAAACTGTTTTATTGTTTTAGCACCGAGCCATAAACCATGCCGCAAGTGATCTATTTAAGACTTAATCATTAAGTTAAGAACCCCAGTATACTCCCAGTATAGTTTAGAAACACTTAAAACCATCCAAACAACGCCCAAAAACTCTTGAAAAATATACCTGTGGAAGAGCCTGCTCCTAAAATGGAAGAGCAGGCTCCAAAATAACCTAGAGCTGGCTCAAAAGGAACTTAGAGCTGCCTCTTACTGGGGTTAAGCCAGCTCTACACCTCCTAGAGCTGGCTTTACTCATGAAGGAGCCGGCTCCTCCCTCCACGGAGCCGGCTCTCTCCCCTTGTGAGAGCTTCGGTCCGTTTTTGATTCAGTTCCGTCCTTCTGCTTCTTCTCCGGCTTATTTCTACCCTTCAGTTGGTTTCTAAAACTGATCCTAATCCACTAGCATCCCAAAGGTTTGATTACAACAATTTGAATCAATTACATAGATCAAATTTGCTACCGAACTAGACATGCTAGAGAGACAACACTGAAACTATTTTGCAATAACAGTTCTATTCCAACCCCTCTGTTCCTCTTCACTACTGATCTTAAGAGTCCTATAACACCCTATAATCATCCCCATGATTTATTTACAAAGGTAAAAAACAATTATAGAAACTAAAATTGCTAACAACATAACATGTTTAAAGCAGAAAACTGAAACAAGACTTGCAAGCATTAAACAGAATTGATTTTTAGCACATAAAGATCATCAATATAACATATAATAAGCATGTACATTCCAATTCATAATTACTTAAACCCTAGAGACTATCTTGGTGCACAGAACACAAGCCAAAGAGAAGGAGAAAGAGAAGAACTTGCCTTTTAAAGGTTTTGATTTGAAACCTTTTACCGTCTTCTTCCTAGGTTTTTCCGGCGACTTTAGTTTCCATTAAACCTCCTCTGCCGCTCTTGATTTAACCCATGAGCCAGACTTTGTTCCTCCTCCTCCTAATTCCGTCCATTAATCCACAGTCGAAACCCCGACCGTCAACTCTCTCTGTTTTTCTCACAATTTTCTCTCTGTTTATCTCTATATTTCTTTACATGAAATAGGGTTCTACAACCTTATACAGACTTATCACAGTATATATAGACAATTACAAAACTTAAGTCCACTTAAAACCCTAGACTAAAACCTAATTAAAATCGTAAACTGAAAACCTCTTTAAAACCTAGTCGGCCCAATAACGTGATCCATCAAACTAAAACCCTAATTTAACATTAAAATGAAATACATTAATAATTTAACCTAACAAAACATTTAAACAATTAAAACTAATTTAATTAAATAAAAGAAAATAAAAAATCCAATTAAGCAATTAATGCAAATAATCTGACAAAAACAAAATAATCAATTACACAACCAATCCACGTAAAGAAAACAATTAACCAATTAAACAAAAACAAAAACCACACAACACATATATTCACGTAAGCACCTAAAATGCACAAAAATAAAAAAAATATAAATTCCAATTATGTCCTTTACAAAATTAGGGGTATTACATAGGCCAACAAGTGGGTGAATCTCCACCCTCCAAATGTTCAAAGATTATACATCCAAGTCACTCCACCCTATTGCCAACAAGTGGCACCATGAGAATGTGACACTTGTCACGTTTTCCAAAAATTGTAAAAAGATCCTTTTTCAAAATATCTTACAAATTAAATTACAAAAAGGTCCCCAACATGAAAAATAATTACTTTATGTAATTACACAAAAACCCCAAAAATAAGGAATAATTACAGGAAAGTATGCATCCATGCCTTTTATTAAAAAAGTAACCAACTAACATGCTTTTCTACAAAAGTAAAAATACCATTATCTTGGAAATCAGTTATCATGGATGCATGCAAAACCGGAATCAAATCCGAGCACAACAAATGAGGTTATGCAAGAAAAAATGAGAAACAGGAAAAAGACAAAATAGGAAAAAGACGAAAAAAGAAAATCGTCGAAAAAGGAAAAGGAAGAAAAAGACTAGGTCATTACAACCTACCCTCATTAAAATGATTTCGTCCCCGAAATCAAGTTATACTTCAAAGAGAGAACAAATGGGGATACCGAAGCGAACCTCCTATTCGAGCTCCCAAGTAGCCTCCTCAACGCCGTGATGTCTCGACAAGACCTTAACCAACGGAATGGTTTTGGTCTGCAAGACCTGCTCCAGTGAATCAAGAATATGGATTGGACCCTCCTCGTAGGTCACATCCTAATCAACAACAACATCTGTCCACCGTAAGACATGCGATGGATCCGGCTCGTACTTCCTTAACATAAATACGTGAAAGACGTCGTGAACCCTATCCAGGTTTGGCGGCAATGCCAAACGATAAGCAACTTCACCGACGTGCTCTAAAATCTGAAATGGTCAAATGAACCTAGGAGATAACTTGCCCATCTGCTAAAATCTCAGAAGTCCCTTCCGTGGAGAAATCTCGAGAAAGACGTGGTCCTCTACCTCAAAAGACAAGGATCTCATCCTCTTATTAGCATAACTCTTCTGCCTGCTCTGAGCTGTAGCCAACCGCTGCTGAATCAACTTAATTTTCTCTGTAGTCTCAAAGACAATATCAGGACCCAAGGCGACTGTATCACCTACCTCGGTCTAACAAACTGGAGATCTGTAAGGTCTGCCATACAATGCCTCAAAAGGTGCCATGCCAATACTGGTCTGGTAACTATTATTGTAGGCAAACTCAACCAAGGGTAAGTAGTCTTCCCAATTACCCCCAAAATCCAAAATGCAAGCCCGTAGCATATCCTCCAATATCTGAATGGTACGCTTCGACTGACCATCAGTCTAAGGATGGAATGCTGTGTTAAAATGAAGCCCCGTGTCAAAAGCCTCCTGAAAACTCTGCCAAAAGTGAGATGTGAACTTGGGATCCCTATCCAAAACAATGGATACCGGAACCCCGTGAAGCCTGACAATCTGCCCCACATATAGTCCACTAAGCCTCTCTGCGCCATCTATCCCTGCCATAGGCAAAAAGTGAGCCGTCTTAGTCAATCTATCAATAATGACCCAAACGACGCCATTCCCTGCCTTGGATCTCGGAAGTCCTGTTACGAAATTCATAGTGATGTGCACCCACTTCCACTCTGCCACTGGTAGTGGTTTCAACAACCTTGCCAGTCTCTGATGCTCTACCTTCACTTGTTGACAAGTAAGGTATTTAGCCACGAACTGAGAAACATCCCGTTTCATGCCTTTCCACCAAAACTGTCTCTGCAAATTGTGATACATCTTTGTACCACCAGGATGAACTATGAGTCAAGAATTGTGAAAATCCCATAGAACAATGTCACGACAAGACAATGGAACAACCATCTTCCCTCTGTAACTGAGACCACCGTCTGAATGCAAGGTCTAACCCTCTACATTTTTGCCACCTGAAATTCAATCATGGATGTACTTTATCTCCCCATCTTCCTGCTGTGCCTCAATAACTCTGCTAACAAAAGCTGGTTGAGCCACAAGGCTAAACAAAATAGCCGGTGAAACATCCTCATACAACTATAAACCAAGATCTGCAAGCTCTTCTAGCATCTTCCACATGTGAATGGAAATGCTAACAAGAGTACCCCGTGACTTCCTATTCAATGCATCAGCCACCACATTGGCCTTCCCCGGATGATACTGCAACTCAAAGTCGTAGTCCTCCATGAACTCAACCCATCTACGCTGTCTCAAATTCAAATCTTTCTAAGAGAAGAGATATTTGAGACTTTTGTGATCGGAGAAAACTTCAAACTTCTCCCCGTACAAATAATGTCTCCACCCCTTCAGGGCAAAGATAACTGCTGCCAACTTCTAGTCATGTATCAGATAGTTTAACTTGTGAGTCTTCAACTATCGAGACCCATAAGCAACTACCTATTCTGTCTGCATCAAGACACAACCCAATCCTTCTCGCGAAGCATCACAATAGATCACATAACCCAAACCACGTTCAGGTATGATCAAAACTGGAGTCGATGTCAATCTGACCTTCAACTCCTGAAAAGCAAAATCACAAGTCTTATTCCATATGAACTTGACTCCCTTGCGAGTAAGTCGAGTCATAGGTGCCGCTAAACGAGAGAAATCCCGAACAAACCTCCTATAATAATCGGCTATGCCAAGAAAGCTCCGAACCTCAAACACTGTCTTCGGACACTCCCAATCCATCATAGACTCAATCTTTTATGGATTCACTGCAACACCGCTCCTTGACACGACGTGTCCAAGGAACTTCACTTCTGGTAGCCAAAATTCGCATTTCTCGAACTTAGCTTACAATTGATTATCCCTAAGGATTTGCAACACTGTCCTTAAATGATACTCATGCTCCTCTACCGAAGCTGAGTATACGAGAATGTCGTCAACGAACACCACCAAAAATCTGTCAAGATAGTCACTGAATACACGGTTCATTAAATCTATGAAAGCTGCTGGAGCATTGGTCAAACCAAATGGCATCATTAGAAACTCATAATGGCCATATTGTGTGCAAAAAGTGGTTTTGGATATATCCTCATCCTTAACCCTTAACTGATAGTAACCTGATCTCAAATCAGGCTTCAAAAAGCATACCGCTCCTTTCAATAGATCAAACAAGTCATCAATCTTAGGCAAAGGATACCTGTTCTTGATCGTAGCGTGATTCAACTTACGATAATCGATGTAAAGTCTCAAAGACCCATCCTTCTTCTTCGTAAAAAGAACCGGTGCTCCCCATGGTGAAGCACTAGGACGAATAAAGCCCTTAGCTTTCAAATCATCCAACTGACTTTTCAATTCATCAAGTTCTGCCGGTGCCATACGGTATGGTGCCATAGAGATGGGCACTGTACCAGGAATGACATCAATGGCAAAAATAACTTCCCTTAAAAGAGGTAACTCTGTCAGTTCTTCTAAAAAGACATCAACAAAATCCTCAACAACTGCCGGAAGAACACGGCCCAAACTGCTATCCTCGCCAACTAGCAAACTAGCCAAGTAGGATCTGTGGCGGCTCCAGTCACTAATATTGAAAACCATCGCTGGGTGGGAATCACTCCGATCTCCCATAAAATGGAAACAATCTCCTTTGGGAGTACAAACGGACACCCTCCCGCGGAAGCAATCAATAGTAGCCCGAAAGAATGACAACCAATCCATCTCGAGAATGACGTTAAAGCCCGTCATGTTGAGAACAACAAAATCGAACTCTAAGGTCTGCCTAGCTATTTCAATAGCAGAACCCCGACAAACATAATCCAAAGACACTGACCCCCAACTGGTGTGTCAACACAGAGAAGACTATCCCGAAGTGTGACCTCCAGACCCAATGAATGTGTAAATGATGTAGAAATGAAAGAATATGATACACTTGTGTCAACAAGAACCTGTGCCTAAGAATTGAAAACTGGAAAGATACCTCAAACTGAAGAGGTGCCTACAAAAGCATCTGCCTATAGAAGAGCGTAGGCTCGTCCCTGAGTCCCTGAGCCCTACTGTGAACTGCCCTGATAGCCTGACTGATGTGTAGAAGCAGTAGGTGTAGAACCCCTAGCTGGATAAGTGCCAACTGGCACCACTGGTTGTGATGCCTGAGGAATTCTAAAACTAGACTAAACCACTGTAGACTGAGCTGGTACCATCTGTGAATCTGTACCACCACGTGACTTATTCAACAACTTTGGACAATCCTTCCTGAGATAACCTGGCCACTTGCAATAGAAGCAAGCTCCCTACCCTATTTTTGTAGAAACTGAAGTTTGACTGGCCTATGCTCGAAGCTGTAGGCAGCGAGGCTTGATGTGCCCCGACTATTGACAATGGTAACAAACCACTCCCTGGGCTGATCTAATAGATACAGGAACTGTGGGTGAAGAATGAGTCTGCTGTGATGCCCCCTGTGAGTGAGTATTGTTCCCTACCCTGGCTTTCTTTAACTAACTCCCAAAAGATGATGGATTATGTGACGACCCAAGTTTTTCAACCTGGTACGTTAGTGATGAACCGAAAGTGATCCGATAACGGATTTGAAATACGGAAGCTAAAGGTAAACTAAGGTCTCTAGAGATAGGAATCACTTCTAAGACACAAATGTGACCCTCCATGAGGTCACGGAACTTAAAGAGGACAAAAACGGAAACAAAGGTCAAAAAGGACAAAATTTACTATCCAAGGGGCAAAAAGGTCAATTCATAATTACATAGAGAAAATTGACTCTAAACAAGTTGAAAAAGGTTAATACAACCTATTCTAATCATTTTTAAACATTCCAAGAGGTTCCATAGACTTTGGCTAAGAATCCCACAAAATGCCCTGTCCCGGTTGAAGTGAAAACTGACACTACTTCACTAAAACATACATAACTCCCACTATGTTTGGAATTTGAGAATTGGATTGGTACCATTGGAAACCTAACTCAAAATCCTTGAGTTTAGGCTCAAGAATCACCCCATTTGGATTAGAAACAAAGAAGTTATGATCCGTTGAAGTTGGATGATTAGTGCTGAAACTCAGCAGAGGCAAGGCTCGGGTTCTAGCTATTTTGGTCGACCAAAATGACGTTTTGGACAACAAAAATGGAGATTCTGAGACCTGAAATCATGAAGAAGAGGTTCCAATTGCTTCAGTAGACCGAAATAAAGGTTCGGTCTACCGAAATGACCCTTGAACAGTGTTTTTGGCTATTGGAATGTGAGATTACTGTACAAATACCAAACCATTAACCATCGATCGACCGAAACACCTCAAAAACCTACTGCTAAACCTGCTATCTACTGAAGGTGCTAAAGTTCCACTTCAACTTGAATCCCATGATGCTTTAATTCAAAATGAATGCACAAAACTGATTGCTCAATGAAAATGAATACGTGAACATGATAACATCTTTGCTATGGATATTTGAGTACAAAATAATGGCCCATGGCCTCATACACATCATTTACAAGATTTTGACCTCTCAAACCTCAAATTTTGATTAAAAGACATTTAAAGTAAAACTTTGATACAAAAAGTGTCTAAGTACAAAAATAAGCATGTTTGGCCCTTGGCCTCATTACATACATGCTTCTAATGTCAAGAGTGATTAATTAAGCATCTTTACACATCAAAGAGGTTATATAATATTCAAAAGTACCATACATACATGGTTCACAAAATATAACTTCAAAAGTTAAGCATGCTAAACACTTGCATGTTAATATACAAAAATGTTTCAACAAGCTCAAAACCTTCTAAGGATGATGAGCATCCATGAACATAGTCTCTTTACCTGAAAAACAACCCAAACCACTAGGATGACTAATCAAGTTACTCGTAGGAGAAGTATATGCGTATACCCTAAAGTTTCAATATCATTGCAAGATCAATATAGACGAATACAAGGGAGCATTCCACTTAACGTCTATGTTCAAGGTGTGCTAAGGGATCATCTTAAGCTAACTTGAATGATTCTTTAGCAATACAAATCAATATCAATGTTCTTAACAACATCAATTCGCCAATAACAAGAACTTCAAGCTACAATTAAGCATTGGTTGTCAACTTGAAATTTAATGCGAAAACAAGTAATGGAAGACTTGGACATCACGTCTCGGACATAACCAAGATCAATACGGTTATTCCGGGTATTAACCCACTGGGAAGACCACCCTAGTGCGCACTATCTCTATTGGATAGAACTCATACCTCCCACACTAAAGCCAAACTTTAGCCATGTCACATGTAACAATGTCCCAAGAGATTCCAAAATATATATCAAGTTCAAAACTTATATATATATAATAAGGCATACAAACCACCTTCCATGCACAAGTATTTTGAAACCATACAAACCATGTCTTAGGGTTCCAAATCTAGAATGGCATGCCAAATGACAAATTCACATCATGATATTATGCATAATACAATATCACAAATTTATCAATTCAAGTCATGCCTCAATAACAAGCTCTATATATTAATTATCAACATCATAGCAATAAGCTCCTAAATAATTACAATTAGTAATTCACAAGGGCATAGAATTATTGTAACAACAAATATAGCAATTCTTATCAATAGAGATTGCATATAACATCAATAATTCTACAAGTGTCCCACATCACTAACACATGTGAAATTTCTAGAATTTAGCATGCTACTAAATTATATAATCCTCCTACCCATGGTTTACACATATTATACATGCTTAAATCAATAAACCCTAAGTCAAGAAGTGAGGGTTTCCTATAATATGCAATACTATCATATCAAAAGTATGTACAGAATATATATTAAACCACAAGGACTATAAAACACTTAGAATATAAATATACTACCACCCCTACCTCAATAGAGAATTGAATCTCTATAATCCAAGCTACCAAGCACAAAATGGAAAACAAGCTTAGGATTCTTAAAGAGGAGAGTGAAAGGAATCCTCTCTTTCCCAAGGTCAAAGGTCTAGGGTGAGTGGAAGAGTGCCAAATGTGAAGTCAAAGCTCTATACTAAGCTTTCCTCTAATGGAGTCTTTGCTAGGGTTCATGAGAGATAATGGAATGAAGAAGGTAAAGTGTAAAAATGGTGAGTGGAAGGGCTAGAAATCCTCCACTCATTATATGTTCTTGCACTACCTCTCTCACACATACAATGCAAGACTACATGGTGAACCTACACTTGTCACTAATCCAATGCCTCTTCCAAGACTAAATCCCAAGCCCACACTTGTCACAAATCAAAGGTTACATGTGCACCAATCTAAAGCCAACACATGGATGAATCTCCACCCACCAAATGTCAAGAAGTCATGGTGCCAAGTTTCTTCACCTAAATGCTAGCAAATGGCTCCATGAGAGTGTGACACTTGTCACATTTTCCAAAAATTACAAAATGGTCCTTTTTCAAAATATCTTCCAAAATAAATTACAAAAAGGTCCCCAAAACAAAAAATAATTATTTTACATAATTACACTAAAACCCCAAAAGTTATAAATAATTACACATCCATGCCCTTTACAAGAAAAGTACTAATCTAGCATGCTTTTCAAGAAAAGTAAAAATACCAATGTCATGGAAATCAAATACCATGAATGTATGCAAAATCGAAATCAAATCCGTGCACAACAAGTGAGGTTATACAAGGAAAAACGAAAAATGGGAAAATGACGAAAAAAGAAAATCGCCGAAAATGGAAAAGGAGGAAAAAGACCGGGTCATTACAGATTATCTCTGCGAGGTTGCTTGTGTGAACCCCTGATCCGTAACTAATCCCGTTCCTCTGCCTCAGCTAGCATAACCCTCTAGACCACTTCTCTGTAAGTCCTCAAATCAAGAATTGAGACCCGTGGCCTGATGTCAAGATGTAGTCCATCTTGAAATTTCATTGCCCTGGCCTCATCTGTCGCTACCATATCCTCGGCATAACAAGAGAGAGAAGTAAATCATGTCTCATACTCAATGACACTTATAGTGCCCTGATAGAGACCTACGAACTGTGTCCTCTTCTCCCGCCTCATAGCCCTAGGAAAGAAGCGCTCAAAAATCAAATCACTGAACTCATTCCAAGTCATTAACTCAACATCGTGGACATTGGTCATAGACCTCCACCAAATATCTTCATCTCCCATGAACATAGAGGCTATCAAAAAAATCCTCAACTTGTCTGTAGGTACCGCTATACTGTCCAACTTGCGAACCATAAGGTCCAACCAAGCTTCTGAGGACAGCGGATCTGAACTCCCCGTAAATGGATCAATCTTGACCCTCTGTAGTCGCATAGAGTACTCTAGTGCCTCATTGACTATCGGTGTCGGTGCAGGAAACTGTATCCCTGCCACCTACCTACGTATCAACTCCTGTAAGGATTCAACAATCCCCTGATTGATTCCCTGAGTAACCCACTCTTCGTAAGTCGGTGCCCGTGGCGGATTAGCATCCATGCCACGAACTGGAATCCTGGGCCTCCTCGGACCCCTCATAAACTCGGTGTCAGCCACCTGCTCCTCACTGCCCTGACGTGAGGACTCTCCACGTGTGACAACCATGGTGTTAAACGTGCAAAAGAAGGGAGGTCAACAATAACATAAGTTATTATGACCGACTGTAACTCATACTATGAATGCACGAAAAATAAAGCAAGACAAGGTATGTAACATATAGTCACGCTAAAGTAATAAAAAAAGCCGTGTAAACAGTTAAGCACTTAAGCAAATAAGCATTCATGTCAAACAAGGATGCTTTTAAACATATAAGCATATAAGCCTAAAGACATGTCATACTACCAAGCGTGTTATCAAGAAAACACATAAACATGTTATAAAGCCAAAACATATTATCAAAAGCATATGAACATATCAAAGTAAATCAACAAAAGCATGATATGAATCCAAAACCCATCATCCTAAGGTGTTCAAACGTAGGAGCTCTAATATCACTTATGACGGCCCAAGTTTTTCAACCCGGTGCGTCAGTGATAACCCGAAAGTTGACCCGATAACGGATTCGAAATGCGAAAGCAAAAGATGAAACATAGTCCTTTGAGACTAAAACCATTTCTAAGACATCAATGTGACATTCCATGAGGTCACGGAGGTTAAAGAGAGCAAAAGAGGAAACTAGAGTTAAAACGGGCAAAATCTGACAATGAAGGGCAAAACGGTCAATTCACAAATAAAAGGAGAACATTAACTCTAAACAAGTCAAACAAAGTTAATATAACCTAATCTAATCATTTCACAATATTCTAAGAGGTTCTAAGAACGTTGGCCAAGAATCCCACAAAATGCCCTTTTCCGGTTTAGGCGAAAACTAACCCTACCTCACTAAAACATGAATATCTCCCACTGTATATTGAATCTGAAGATTAGATTGGTACCATTGGAAATTTGACTCAAAATCCTTGAGTTTAGGCTCAAGAATCACCCCATTTGGATTAGAAACGAAGAAGTTATGGCCTTTTGAAGTTGGACCATCAATGCTAAAACCTAATTGGAAGCTGTGTGCGAGTTCAAGCTATTTCGATCGACTGAAGTAGAGTTCGGTCGACTGAATTGGACAAAATTTTTTCTAAAAACATGTTTTTAAGTGTTGTTGGTTTGGTAGACCGAAATGAAGCATCGGTCGATCGAAATAGGCCATTGGTCGACCGAAATGGCACTGAACAGTAGAAATGGCTACAGGAAATGAGTTTTTACTGTGCATTGATGATTCCAATTGCCATCGGTCGACCGAAATAGAGTTTAGGTCGATTGAAACACCTCGAAATGCTACTGTATGACCTGTTATGTGCCAAGTGTGTAAAGGTTCAACCCATGCTTCAAATTCCCTCATGTAATGGATCAAAAATGAAAGTTTAAATGTGATTTTCAATGACATTTGAGTATATGAACATGTCAACAAACTTCATATGCATATTTGAATGTAAAACAATGGCTCCTAGCCTCATACATGTTCATTACAAGATTTTCATACACCAAACCTCCAAAATTGGTAAAAGTACATTTTTATAGCAAAAGTTAGTACCAAATGAACACAAGTACTAAAGTAAACATACTTGGCCCTTTGGCCTCTTTACATACATGCTTGTAATATCAAAAGTAAGTACTTAGGTATCATTACATATCAAGGTAGCTACATTAGCCTCAAAAATACCATACATCCATGGTATGCAAAAGTATAACATTAAAAGTGAAGCATGCTAAACACTTGCATGTCAATATACAAAAATGTTCCAAATTGCTCATAAGCCTCTAAGGATGATGAGCATCCAAGAACATAGTCTCCTTACCTAAAAAATAACCCAAACCACTAGGGTGAGTAATCAAGTTACTCGTAGGAAGAAACATATATGTATACCCTAAAGTTTCAATATCATTACAAGATCAATATAGATGAATACAAGGGAGCATTCCACTTAACGTCTATGTTCAAGGTGTTCTAAGGGATCATCTTAAGCTAACTTAAATATCTCTTAGCAACATATATCAAAGTGGATGTACTTAACAACATCAAATTACATGAAACCAAAATTACAAGTTACAATTTAAACATTAATTGTCAACTTGAAATTGAATGCAAAATAATAAAAAAAAATGGAATCCTTGGACATTAAGCTCGGAATTCTGCCGAGACCTCAATGGTTGTTCTGGGCATTAACCCGCTGGGAAGACCACCCTAGTGCGCACTATCTCAATTGGGGAGAACTCATACCTTCCGCACTAGAGCCAAACTCTAGCCATGTCACTTGTAACAATGTCCCAAGAGAATCCAAAATGCATTAAGTTCAAAACTTATACATAATATTAAGGCATATATACCACCTTCCATGCACAAGTATTTTGAAACCACACAAACCATGTCTTAGGGTTCCAAGTCTAGAATGGTATAATAAATGACAAGTCTTTAACATGATATAATGTGCAAAACAATATCACCAACTTATCAATTTAAGTCATGCCTCAACAACAAGCTTTATACATTAAATCTTAACATTTTAGCAATAAGCTTCTAAAATAATCACAATTATTATCAACAAGATTATAGAATTAACACCACCATAAATATAGCAATTTAAGTCAATAGGAATTGTATATAACATTAATAATTCTACAAGAGTTCTATATCACTACACATGTGAAAATACTAGAATTTAGTATACTACTAAATTATATAATCCTTCTACACATGGTTTATACATATCATACATGCTTAAATCAATAAACCCTAAGTCAAGAAGTGAGGGTTTCCTATAATATGCAAATCTATTATATTAAAAGCATGTATACAATATATATTAAACCCCAAGGATTATAAAACACTTAAAATATAAACATACTACCACCCCTACCTCAATAGAGAATTGAATCTCTATAATCCAAGCAACCAAGCTCAAAATGGAAAACAAGTTTAGGGTTAATGAAAAGGAGAGTGAGCGGAAACTTTTGTGTTCTAAGGTTCTAAGTCTAGGATGAATAGAAGGAGGCCAAAAATGAAGTCAATGCTATTAACCAAGCTTTTCTCCAATGGTGGCTATGTTAGGGTTCTTAGAAAACAAGTGAAAATGAAAGGGATAAAGTGAAAATGGTGAGTGGAGGGTCTAGTATTCCTCCACTCACTATGTGTTCTTACACTACTTCTCACACACACACAATGCAAGACTTAATTGTGATCCTACACTTGTCACAAATCCAAGGCTCCTTCCTAGGCTTAATCCTAAGCCTACACTTGTGAACCATCTAAGCCAACAAGTGCTCCAATCCTAGGCCAACAAGTGGGTGAATCTCCACCCTCCAAATGTCAAGAGATTATACATCCAAGTCACTCCACCCCATTGCCAACAAGTGGCACCATGAAAATGTGACACTTATCATATTTTCCAAAAATTATAAAAAGGTCCCCAAAAATAATTACTTTATGTAATTACATAAAAACCCAAAAAATAAGGAATAATTACAAGAAAGTATGCATCCATACCTTTTATAAAAAAAAGTAAGCAACTAACATGCTTTTCTACAAAAGTAAAAATACCACTATCATGGAAATCAATTATCAGGGATGCATGCAAAACCGGAATCAAATCCAAGCACAACAAGTGAGGTTATGAAAGGAAAAATGATAAACGGGAAAAAGATGAAATAAGGAAAAAACAAAATAGGAAAAAGGCGAAAAAAGAAAATCGTTGAAAAAGGAAAAGGAGGAAAAAGACCGGGTCATTACAATCATCTTGGTTAGAATTTACCTCACTTCGTTGGCCATTAGACAAAGAGCAATATCTTCATAATACTCAACCATCTCTTTGATGCCACATGCTTCTTTGCAAGTAGCTTAGAGAGCTATACTATTCTGTTGATTTTCTTTATTTTCTTCATTATATAAAGATGAGTAAGTTTTACCAAGAAAATTAGTAATGTTAGTTGAACTAGAGTGCATCTCACTAATTGATGCATTTTCATTTATGCTAGAAGATACATCTTTATCAGTAAGCATATGCATATGTGATTCTTTACCGTGAGTTGATCCAACATAGGCTAATTCAAGCAAGTCCCAAATTTCTTTAGCTGTTTTACAAAAGATAATTTTATTGAACTTGGTTTTACTCAATGCACAATAAAGATAGCATATGGCTAAAGAATTACATTGAATTAATCTATGATCATTTTTAGCATATTCCCTTCTTGATTTAGGAATTTCATTTCCTTCAATAACTTTGGTTGGGATAAAACTACCATTTTCTATAACTTTCCATATATCAATATCAATATTTTTTAGAAAAGCCCTCATTCTAATTTTCAAATAGATATAATCATTTCCATCAAACTAAGGAGGTTTATCATTGGATTGTCTTTCTAAGTGTGTGATACTACCATTGTTGGCCATGATCGTACTCTAAGATGATTAAGTCCTTTAAATGGAGTTAAGCTCTGATACTAATTGTTACCCAAGTATTAACTCTAGAGGGGGGTTAATAGAGTCAATGACAAACAATGGATAATTTTTACAATATAGAAAAGCAATTTCAAGCAAAGTACTTAACATAATTGTGTAATTATAAAGATATGAAATAAGCAATTAAATAGCACAATTATAAGAGAGATAAGGGACGAGAAATTACAAACTAGAACACTATGATTATTGCAATGTTCAGAAACTCCAACTCCTCGGCTCAAGACCCCTGTTGAGACTTCCCAATCTACTATGGCTTCTCCTTATGGGTGGAGAGCAAACCTTTACATAAAGCAACTCCTTACTTCATCTTGCTAAGAGAACAACATTCCCTTAGTCTTCCTTTGGGTCACACTAACCCAGTGGGTCAAACCAACCCCTTATAATTGATAGTAATAAAAACAATGAAGTACAAGAAATATCTCTCAAAGTTTAATGTACAAATTTAGCTCTCAACTAGAGTATATATAAATATCAATGAAGCTCAAACTCTATGAATGAGAGAAAATGATATAAGTGAGGAATAAATGCTTTTATGAATTCAATAGAATCTTTCAAGTGTATAATAGAGCAAAAAATCTATGAAGATTCAAACAAGAGCAAAAGCCCTTTAAATCCTTACTAGAATCTCTCGAGATTAGTATATGAAAGAATAAGAAAGATGAGGAGAAAATGTGAGAACAAAAGCTCTCTTTGATGCCTAATGAGGTCTCTCAAGTGTTGGCTCTCTTGCATGCCTACAATGTCCAAACATTGTGTATTTATAGCCCCATTGAAGAATATAGCCATTTGGAGGCATAATGGTAAAGTCCTTGTAATGACCCTGGATTTCTCAACCCACTGTGCCTTGTGATGAACTGAACGTAGATCCGATAACGAATCCAGAATATAGAAGCAAAAGATGAAACAATGGTGTCTAGAGATACAACACGTCTCTAAGACACTAATGTGACCCTCAACGAGGTCACGGAACCCAAAGAAAACAAATGCGGAAGCAGCATTTCAAAAACGGACAAGAATGGACCTAAGGGCAAAATAGTCATTTTCAAGATAAAATTGGGAGCTACTGAGTACACCATTGGAAAGACAATGAAAAATCAATAAACTTAGACTCAAGAATCACTTGATTCGGATTCCGGATGAAGAAGAAACAACAAGACGAAGAAAATGAGCACTTAAGGCTAAAAGGGTAAACTGGTAATTATCCAAGAAGATCCAGGTACAACCAAGCACACCATTGGAAAGACAATGAAAAGATAGTCAAGTTCAAAAAAAGTTCGCTCGATTTGGAGTCTGGACGAAGGAGATATGGCTAACAGAAGAAATAGGGGCAAAACGGTCAAAATGAGCCAACCCAAGCACATATAACCGATTAGGAGACCTTCCAAACCGGTTAGGAGGCAAACAATCATGACCACTACACTGCCCATGCACATGTAACCGGTTACAAGGATCCACCACTCGATAACTTGTGCTACAACTCAGCAAAAACCTGGCAGTAGGGGTTTTTCGACAAAAACTGGATTTTTGAGGGCCAAGATGACATTTTTTGGAAAAACACAAAGAAGAAACTCCCCTCAAAATTGAAAAAAACTCACTGTGGAATGCCCAAAATGCCCCTCCATGAATTCAGGTCATGAGCATCTAAAAAGCTGCTAAATGAAAATCAGATAGCTGAACTTTGCGATGGATTTCCGGTACCAAGACGACATTTTCTGAAAAAACACGAAGAAGAAAACCATCCTAAAATCATGTTTTCTATGGGACCATGTTAAGACTGGAATTTATTTTCTGGAAGGAAAACCCCAAAATGCCCTTAGACCAAATTATGCAATAAAGATGTGAAATGAGTTCATAAGAAGCTCATTTCACCAAAGAAGAAGTTTTTCATGAAAACGATCATGCACGTAAACGTAACTTACCTATTAGGATGCGCTACAATAGTGCATGGCTTAAAAATATCACCGATGCAAAACCCGACCCCCTAACGGCTGAAAAGGCTAAAATAAACATGCAATGGAAATTTTAAAACTTAAAATTATAAAATGGTTTCAAATTACCGTTTGGCCCTTTGCCACACTTCATACATGATTAATGAGACCCTGTGAAAGAATGAAAATGGAATTCCCACACCCGATGCAAACATGGTGACGCAATAACTCGACATTTTTCAATATTTTCATAATATTTCATGAAGTTAAAAATTACATAGGATACAAATTATATGTCATTGGCCTCCGGCCTCGTCTCATACATGTCAAATACAATACAAAAGGTATACTTATATACACATTACATATATAGAATCAAATATACACATTTTGACATAAAAGGTTATAAGTGGCATTCCAAGCCAATCTTTACATGAATTAAGACCTTCAAGTCTACAATCATCCAAACAATGATGAACATCACGAACCAAGTCCTCGTACCTGAACAAAACCCCCAGTAACTTCGGGGTGAGTAAACAAGTTTACTCGTAGAGAATGAGCATGCATAAACTTGAATTCTTATAGATTTTTACATTAACTTGAACAATACAAAAAGGTCTTGCCACCTAATGTCTATGTCAAAAGTTAGACTCAGGGAGCATCCTAAGCTACTTTAGAACATTTTTAGTATAAATCACATCATGCATGCAATCCTAAACAACATAAGGGCATGCTATACAAAGCAACAAGATTTAGATTTTCAAAGTTATCAACTTGAAATCTAAAGTATGGAAACAACTAAAGTGGGTCATGCAACCTAACGTCTATGTTCCAAATGAACCTATAGGATCATTCCTAAGCTACATTTGAACATTTAGCATAGATGTATTTAACAACATCAAAATTTTACAATGATTCGTTAAAATCATGAAGCATAGATGTACTTTACAACATCAAAATTTTACAATGATTCCTTAAAATCATAAAGTATAAATGTACTTAACAACATCAAAATCGCCAAAAACTAAAACCACAAGTCACAATTAAACATGATTGCCAACTTAGAATTGAATGCGAAATCAAATAGTGGAAGACTTAGATATCAAGCTTAGAATTCTGCCAAGACCTCAATGGTTATTCCGGGCATTAACCCGTCAGGAAGACCACCCTAGTGCGCACTATCTCAATTGGGGAGAACTCATACCTCTCACACTAGAGCCAAACTCTAGCCATGTCACTTGTAACAACAATGTCCCATGACTCCAAAATAAACCAAATAAGTTCACAACTTATACATAATTTATACAATGCATGAAATCACCTTCCATGCACAAGTAGGATGAAACCATATAATCCATGTCTTAGAGTTTCAATTCTAAAATGGCATGCATAATGTCAATTACAAGTTGTGTAAATCATTACACAAGGCAACAATATATTCCATAAAGAAAACATATTCTCATGAATATAAATATAACAACAATGTTATCCAATGCTCAACACATAACCAAGTGAATACACAATATGTCCAAGTCCATGATTTGAATATAGAAACAACTTCTAAAATACAAATAGATCCATGGAGCCATTAGATAGAATTTAATTAAACAAAAATAATTAAATTCTTTAGATTTCAAATCAAATTCAAATAACCTCTAATTAATATATGTTAAACAACATAGCATGGTCATTACATATATCAAATCAAAAGTGCAAAATGAGCAAGATGTCATCAAATAGAATTTAATTAATTTAAATCAATTAAATCTCTAGATTTGAAAAGTTGTTCAAATGATCTCAAATTAATATATATCAAGCACTAAGTCATGGTCATACCATATATCAAGTCAAAAATGGAATACAAGCAAAACACAATTAACTAGAATTTAAATCAAATTAAATTCATTAAATCTCTAGATTTGAAAACTCATTTAAATCATCCCAATTTAATATATAATAAAGATTATGTAATGGTAATGCCATATACCAAGACTAAAGTGAGTTATATGCAAGCTATGATACATCATTAATTTCTCAATTTAACAAAAGACATGCATACAACTTATATTTCATACAAAAGCAAGTAAAACACTTGAAAAATAAACTACAACACCCCCTACCTCACAAAAGGATTGCTTCTCTTGAATCCAAGGCAAATCAACACAAAATAGCAAACCCTTCAAGGGTTACGAAGAGAAGGATGAGGGAAAAAAATATTCCCAAGGTTAAGCTTGGAATTCAATGGAAGGCTCTCAAAAATCAAAGTCAAAGCTTAAGGCTTTAAGCTTCATCCATGAAGGCTAGGGTTTATGGTGAGGAAGGTAATGACATAATGTGAAAAAGTGTGGGTGGAGGAAATAAAAATCCCCCACTCACTATGTGATCCTACACCATGGTCAACATACACATCTAAGATCAATTGCACAAAAACCCTCCTATAAAATCATAATCCCAAAGTGGCCCAAAAATAATTGCAGGACTAAAATGTGAACCTACACTTGTCATAAATCCAAGGCTCCTTCCTAGGCTTAATCTCAAGCCTACACTTGTCAACTATCTAAGCCAACAAGTGCACCAATCCTAGGCCAACAAGTGGATGAATCTCTACCCTCCAAATGTCACAAGATGATGCATTCAAGTTACTCTACCCCAATGCCAACAAGTGGCACCATGAGAATGTGACACTTGTCCCCTTTTTCTAAAAATTGTAAAAAGGTCCTTTTTGAAAATATTTTCCAAATTAAATTACAAAATGGTCCCTAAGACGAAAAATAATTACTTTATTTAATTACACTAAAACCCCACAAGTTAAGAATATTACAAAAAAAGTTATGCATCTATACCCTTTACAAGAAAAGTAAACACTTAACATGCTTTTCTAAGAAAGTAAAAATACACATGGCATGGAATTTAAATATCGTGAATGTATGCAAAATTAGAATCAAATCTGAACACAAAAAGTGAGGTTGTGCCAATAAAGTGACAAATGGAAAAAAGACGAAAAGTGAATAGTGTCCAAAAAATGAAAATGTGGAAATGACACGATCCTTAAAGGAAATTGTCAATACAAGGAAAAAAGTCTCGGAAATCATTCCAGAGCACTCGAGACGACATCAAGTGATGAAAAACTGAACTCAAAAAGGGAAAGAACAACGAAAAAAAAAAAAAAAAATCCATGAAAATCTGAGAAAAATGAAGGAAGGAAAATGACTAGGTCATTACAACTTACCCTCCTTAAAGGGATTTTGTCCCCGAAATCCAACCCTAATAAAATAAAAGGCGAAACTAGGATAACTATAGAGTACATCTCCGAGTATCCTACACAACATGCTACGAAAGCAATCCCAAAACTGAAACACAACGTACAACCCAATGTCATTCACACCCACGTGCTCACGACAGGACAACCCCTCAGAAGAAAAGTGACCATATGGCCACACCACAAGTCAAAACTCACACACAGAACCCAAGGTCAAACAAAGGAACAGAAGGCCACAACCGTAAGCATCCCTCATGACGAACCATTATACGGATCCGAAAACAACCACCAAAAGAACTCCAAGATATCCATGAATCAAATCAAGGTGCTGAACAAAGACGACGTGGCAGTACGAATAGCGACCAGAACCCGCCCACGACGTAGTCAAATGTGTGGTAGCAATGACAGTGCCTAGTGACCGCCCACACTTACTCATCAATAAGGTAGCATCGACGGCAACTAACACCACCCCACAACACACAACTTATATAGTAGCATGACAGTATAAGGCACTAGTTCATAACCTGCCCCCCACTAGGTCTATCCCTGAAACTCTCGACACAAATGACATCAATGTCAAAAATGATCATTACCAAAAGTATTATGGAGACCAACATTTTGTGAGAGTTGAGATATGGTCTAAAAATGCCCGGCTGGACCATTCTAGCCAATCCCAAAACTCTGACAACAATGCCATAGGTACCACTATGCTTAAGGCCTTAAATCCTCAATACAATAAAACCAACAACTCCAACGTCTCAAAACACTACTATCAATAATATCAATCATGAATCCAAAGCCTGACAAGCAAAACTGTGACGACCCTGGATTTTTCAACCCAGTGTGTCCTGTGATAACCCAAAACGGATCCAAATGTGGAAGCAAAAGATAGAACAATGGTCTCTAGAGATACAACACTCCTCTAAGACACCAATGTGACCCTCAATGAGGTCATGAAACCCAGAGGAAGAAAATGAGGAAGCAACGTTTCAAAAACGTATAAGAATGAACCTAGGGGCAAAATGGTCATTCCACACTGAAATGGATGCCACCGTGCACACCATTGGAAAGACAATGAAAAAAAATAAAGATAGACTCAAGAATCACTTTATTTGGAGTCCGGTCAACAAAGATATCAAGTTCTGAAGTCGAAAGAAGGGAAACCCTATCCCGATTCGAACCAAAAACAGACACTACCTTACTTAAACTCGAATAACATGAGCCATAAGAATAATCTGAAGCTCTAATTAGTACCATTGGATACCTTTAGAAAGCTTATTTCGATGCAATCAATTTAGACTCAAGAACGGACCAATTCGGAGTTAAAACGAAGAAGATATGATGATTTGAAGTCGGAGGTGCAGTGCTGAACCAAGGCACACATACACTCGTGAACAGTACCTTGAGCACTCAAACAAGGACTTTGAGTGCTCAAAAATTGCCCTAAGAGTTCTGCCCGAAGTTAGAGTGCTCGAACCCCCCTTTTAGTGCGCTCGAACTACTGTAGGCTGCGTTTGAAATGCTGACTTGAAATGCAATTTTGAGGACTTTCTGGGCCTTTTTAAGAAAAACACAAAGAAGAAACTACCCTCAAAATCATGTTTTCTAGCCAACCATGCCAAAAGAAAACTTTATTTTTCAAGTGAAAACCCCAAAATGCCGTTATACTCAGTTTAGGCTCAAAACGGCAAAAATGTGAATTTGCACCAAACATACATTTGACCCCAAATGCACTTCTAGGTTGAAACGAATATGCACGCAAATGTAATAAGTAATTTTGAGCGCGCAGGAATGGTCCGCGGCTTCCGAAAATGACCGATGCAAAATCCGACCCCCCGACGGCCAAAAAGGTGAAAATGAATATGAAATGGAAATTTTGAAAACCAAATTTAACAAATGATTGGAAATTACCATTTGGCCCTTGGCCACACTTCATGCATGATTGATGAGATCCTACGGAAGAATCAAAACGGGATTCCCACACCCGATACAAACATAGTGAGACAAAACTTAACATTTTTTCAATATTTTCATAATATTTCATGAAGTCAAAACTACATAGAATACAAATACACGTCATTGGCCTCCGGCCTCATCTCATACATGTCAAATACATTGTACGGAGTGTACTCATGTACACACTACATGTTTAAATTCAAATATACATATTTTGACATATAAGGCTACAAATGGCTTTTCAAGCCAACCTTTACAAAAAAATGAAAATCTTCAAGTCCACTAATCATCCAAGTATGACGAGAATCGCAACCTCGGTTCTTGTACCTGAAATATGCCCCAGTATCATAGGGATGAGTAACATAAAGCTACTCATAGGAAATGAGCATGCATCGACCTACGTTTTACAAGTTTGCATGATTTAATTATCGTGGTTCATTTCAGCTAACGTCTATGTCAAATGTGAGACTCAAGGAGCATCCTAGTTACCTAAGATCATTTCTAGCATCAATCACCTCATTCACGCAATTTTAGCAACATAGGGTCATGCTTACACAAGGCAACAACATAGGAGCATGCTTTCACAAAGCAACAACATATAGATTCTCAAGGTAATCAACTTGAAGTCTAAAATGCAACATCAACTAAATATAACAATTTAGCATAATTAGAATATCTAATACCATACATGAAGACATAGGTTCTCTAGGTTATCAACTAGAAATCTAAAAGTGTGTAATCAACTAAATATAGCAATTTAGTATGGATGTACTTAACAACATCGAAATGATTCACAAAAATCATAAAACATAGATGTACTTAATAATATTATAATGATTCATTAAAATCATAAATATGGATGTACTTAACAACATCAAAATTACCAATAACCAAAACCACAAGTTACAATATAAACATGATTGTTAACTTGGAATTGAATGCGAAAACAAATAATGGAAGACTTAGACATCTAAGCTCGGAATTCTGCCGAGACCTCAATGGTTATTCCCGGCACTAACCCGCAGGGAAGACCACCCTAAGTGCGCACTATCTCAATGACTTAGAGGACTCACGTCCCCGTACTAGAGCCAAACCCTAGCCATCTCAACTCAACAATGTTCCAAGGTTCCAAAATTAAACCAAATAAGTTCACAACTTATACATACCTTATATAATGCATGAAAACACCTTCCATGCACAAGTAGGTTGAAACCACATAATCCATGCCTTAGAGTTTCAATTCTAAAATGATATACATAATGTCAATTACAAAGTGTGCAATTCACTACACATGGCATCAATATATTCCATAAAGAAAACATGTTCTCATGAATATAATTATAACAACAAAGTTGTCCAATGCTCAAAACACAACAAAATGGATACACAACAAGTCCAAATCCATGATTTATTTATAGAAACAACTTCTAAAACGCGAATAAATCCATGGAGCTAATAGTTAGAATTTAATTAAACAAACTAATTAAATTCTCTAGATTTCAAATCTATTCCAAATAACCTCAATTTAATCTATATTAAACAACATAGCATGCTCATTACATACATCAAGTCAAAAGTACAAAATGAGCAAGATACCTTCATATAGAATTTAATTAATTGAATTTTAATTAAATCTCTAGATTTCAAAAGTTATTCAAATGATCCCAAATTAATATATAACAAGCACCAAATCATGGTCATACCATATCTCAACTCTAAAATGGGATACAAGCAAAACACAATTTACTAGAATTTAAATCAAATTAAATCCATTTAATCTCTAGATTTGAAAACTCATCTAAATCATCTCAAATTAACATATGTCAAAGATTAACTCATGGCCATGCCATTTACCAAGTCTAAAATGATTTATATGCAAGATATAATAAATCATTAATTTATCAAATTAGCAAAAGACATACATACAACTTATAAAAGCATCAATAGTATACAAGAAACAAAAATATAACCCTATAACATCCCCTACCTCACTAGAGAAGTATCTCTCTAGAATCCAAGGCAAAATCAACACAAAATGGCAAACCCTTCTAGGGTTATGAAGAGGAAGATGGGGGGAACAAAATGTATTCGCAAGTTCAAGCTTGGAAATCAATGGAAGGCTCTCAAAAATCAAGGACAAAGCTTAAGGCTTTGGGCTCCATCCATGGAGGCTAGGGTTTTCTTTACAAGAGAGGGAGGAAATGAAAAATGATGAAGATGAAATGTGAGTGGAGGGGATAGAGATCCTCCTCTCACTATGTGCTCTTACACTACCTCTCACACACACACTAATGCAAGATCAAATTGTGAGCCTACACTTGTCACAAATCCAAGGCTCCATCCTAGGCTAAATCTCAAGCTTACACTTGTTAACAATCCAAGCCAACAAGTGCACCAATCCTAGGCCAACAAGTGGTTAAATCTCCACCATACACATGTCCTCATCCAAGGCCTCAAAGGTTTCCACACACATGTCAACAAGTGGACCAATGAGAGTGTGACAATTGTCATACTTTCTGAAAATTGCAAAAAGGTCCTTTTTGAAAATATCTCCCAAATTAAATTGTAAAATGGTCCCAAAGACGAAAAATGCTTACTTTACAGTAATTACACAAAAACCCCTAAAGTTAGGAAAATTACAAAAAGGTCTTGCATCTATACCCTTTATAAGAAAAGTAAGCACTTAGCATGCTTTTCTACAAAAGTGAAAATTGACATAGGATGGAATTTAAATATCGTAGATGCATGCAAAACTGGAATCAAATCCGAACACTTAAAGTGAGGTTATGCTAACAAAGTGACAACCGAGAAAAAGACGAAAGTGAATAGTGTCACAAAAGTGAAAATGTGAAAATGACTCGATCCTCAAAGGAAGTCGTCAATCTAAAGAAAAGTGTCTCGAAAACCATCCCCGAGCACTCAAGATGACACTAAGTGACAAGAAACCGAACTCAGAAAGGAAAAGATCAACGGAAAAAAATTATCCTTGAAAATCTGAGAAAAGGAAATGACATAAAATGACCGGGTCATTACAAAAATAACGTCTCCAAAATCCCAGATATCATCCTAAAATAAATCAACTATAAGACTACTCACCGTAATCAAATATCGGATCAAAATTCATATCATGGATTACTAGATCCTCGAAATACAAGTCCACCAAGTGGCGCACACATCATAATCCTGACAACAAAGATCATAAAATGAATCTCTCGAAACCGTGCTTTGAATCACCAAGCTAAATCAAAATTCCTTCATTTCCATCGACCCATAAACAACCACTAGATCTACGATTCCTCAAGACCACGCCTAGTCATAACTAGGATGAGTAACTCCACAGGCAAGCCATATCCAATAACGATCCTTCAAAACTCCTCCTAAGAGTCAACCACATTAAGATCTCCAAAACTGAAACAAGTCTCTAAATGACATTCTCAAAAGAGCATCGAGCTCACCTCACGAATCAAACAAATCTTAAATGATATGGACACAAATCCCCCAAAAAAAATGATCTCACACCAATCCAGTCACTCTGAGCATCACAACCCATCAACAGCCATGGCAAAAACTCCCCAAGGGAAAACACGAAAGAAAGGGAACCACCAGTCCTAAGAAGGACAACACCACGACTCTGTCTCCAAAGGAAAGACAACATGGTCGAAGACTTCACCCCCTACATGGAAGTAAGTCGACCTAAATCAACCAAATCCTCACCAAGGACTCAAGACAACAATGGTGATCCTCACGGACCGACCAAACACCAAAACCTTGCACAAGGCGATGAAGAGAAGAGACTCACTCCTTGTTAAGTCCCTAACTCGAACCAAGAAAAGAGGAGAATTCCTCTATAATGAATTTCACAATGAAACCATTGCAGAAACCGGCACACAAACAACGTGCGACCGAAGAAAACAAAAGGGAAAACCAAATATGGAAGTCATGCATATGATAAGGAATGCAACTACTAAATAAATAAATCTACTCACATAAATAAAATCAAAGGTACATGCAGTACGTCTCCACATAACACAAAGGCATGTTATTAAAGCACAGTAACAACATGGCATCTCTTAGCATATAAAGAAGGTATGCTAATATCACATAACCAGAAGACAAATGTGGATACACTTCCACCTACCTCACAACCAATGCTAGGTCGAGAATAACCTATACTACTACAAAACTGTGACTACAATCACCATCAACCTCAACTCGTGCCTTAATAACTAATCTCGTGTCATGCCAAATATGTAACACAGTTATACATATACAAGTCTATCTAGCATACATCATATGTCATGCTCTTTATATTAGAATAAAATCATGAAACAAATGACATGTCACACATAACACATAAGCACAAACGACATGAAACATATAAACAAACGACATATCACACATAACACATAAGCACATAAACATGTTATTAGACTAAAACATGTTATCATGAAACATATAAACACATAGCATGGAAACACAGACATGATATGCACCCAAAACCCGTCATCCATTGGTTTTTGAACCTAGGAGCTCTAATACCACTTGTAACGACCCTGGATTTTTCAACCCAATGTGCCCTGTGATGAAACGAACGTAGATCCGATAATGAATCCAGAATGCAGAAGCAAAAGATGAAACAATGGTGTCTAGAGATATAACACATCTCTAAGACAACAATGTGACCCTCAACGAGGTCATGGAACCCAAAGCAAACAAATGCGGAAGTGGCGTTTCAAAAATGGACAAGAATGGACCTAGGGGAAAAATGGTTGTTTCTAATATAAAATTGGGTTCTACTGAGCACGCCATTGGAATGAAAAATCAATAAACTTAGACTCAAGAATCACTTGATTCGGATTCCGGATGAAGAAGAAACGGCAAGATGAAGAAAACGAGCACTTAAGGCTAAAAGGGTAAACTGGTAATTATCCAGGAAGATCCAGGTACAACCAAGCACACTATTGGAAAAACAATGAAAAAATAGTCA
Source organism: Cornus florida (assembly GCF_030987335.1). NCBI lineage: Eukaryota > Viridiplantae > Streptophyta > Magnoliopsida > Cornales > Cornaceae > Cornus > Cornus florida. Next base: position 47,907,282 of record NW_026775574.1, on the reverse strand, counting down.
AGCTCAAAAAAAGTTCACTCGATTTGGAGTTCGGACGAAGGAGATATGGCTAACAGAAGAAACAGGAGCAAAACGGTCAAAATGAGCCAACCCAAGCACATGTAACCGGTTAGAAGACCTTCCTAACCAGTTAGGAGGCAAAAAATCATGACCAGTACAGTGCCCATGCACATGTAACCGGTTATGAGGATCCACCACTCGATCACTTATGCTATAACTCAGCAAAAACCCAGTAGCAGGGGTTTTTCAGAAAAATTGGAATTTTGAAAGCCAAGACCCCCCTCAAAATCAAGTTTTCTATGTGAATGCATGGGGAAAAATGAAAAAAAAAACTAGCTATGAAATGCCAAAAATTCCCCTCCATGAAATTACGTCATAAGGGTCTAAAAAGCTGCTAAATGAAAATCAGAAAGCTGAATTTTGCGATGGATTTCTGGTACCAAGACGACATTTTCTGAAAAAACACGATGAAGAAACCTACCCTAAAATCATGTTTTCTATATGACCATGTTCAAACCAGAATTTATTTTCTAAAGAAAAACTCCAAAATGTCCCTAGACCAAATTATGCAATAAAGATGTGAAATGAGTCCACAAGAAGCTCATTTCACCAAAGAAGAAGTTTTTCAAGAAAACGATCATGCACACAAATGTAACATATCTATTAGGATGCACTACAATATTCCATGGCTTAAAAATATCACCAATTAAAAATTCGACCCCCCAACGGCCAAAAAGGCTAAAATGAACATGCAACGGAAATTTTGAAACTTAAAATTATAAAGTGGTTTCAAATTACCGTTTGGCCATTGGCCACACTTCATACATGATTAATGAGACCCTGTGAAAGAATGAAAATGGAATTCTGACACATAATGCAAACATGGTGACGCAATAACTCGACATTTTTCAATATTTTCATAATATTTCATAAAGTCAAAAATTACATAGGATACAAATTACATGTCATTGGCCTCCGGTCTCATCTCATACATGTCAAATACAATACAAAAGGTGTACTTATGTACACATTACATGTATGGAATCAAATATACACATTTTGACATAAACGGCTATAAGTGGCATTCCAAGCCAACCTTTACAAGAATTAAGACCTTCAAGTCTACAATCATCCAAGCAATGATGAACATCATGAATCAAGTCCTCGTACCTGAACAAAACCCCCAGTAACTTCGGAGTGAGTAAACAAGTTTACTCGTAGAGAATGAGCATGCATAGAATTGATTTCTTATTAATTTTTACATTAACTTGAACTGTAATGACTTGATCATTTCCTTTCCTTTTTCCTTTTCTCAGATTTTCACGGATATTTTTTTTCTGTTGATCTTTTCTTTCTGAGTTTAGTTTCTCATTACTTAGTGTCATCTCGAGTGCTCTGGAATGGTTTTCGAGACTCTTTTCTTAAGATTGACAACTTCCTTTGAGGACCGCGTCAATTCCACATTTTCATTTTTTGACACTATTCACTATTCTGTCTTTTCCTCGTTTATTAATTTTCTTTCCATAACCTCACTTTTTGTGCTCGGATTTGATTCCGGTTTTGTATGCATCCATGGTATTTGATTTCCATAACATTTGTATTTTTACTTTTGTAGAAAATACCTTTTAATTGCTTACTTTTCCATAAAGGACATGGATACACACTTTTTTTGTAAATATCCTTAACTTGTGGGGTTTTAGTGTAATTAAATAAAGTAATTATTTTTTATCTTAGGGAACATTTTGCAATTTAATTTGGAAGATATTTTCAAAAATGACCTTTCTGCAATTTTTGGAAAAAGTGGCAGGTGGCACATTCTCATAGAGCCACTTGTTGGCATTTGGGAAGAGTGACTTGGATGCATTATCTTATGACATTTGGAGGGTGGAGATTCACCCATTCATTGGCCTAGGATTGGTGCACTTGTTGGCTTAGATGGTTGACAGGTGTAGGCTTAGGATTAAGCCTAGGAAGGAGCCTTGGATTTGTGACAAGTGTAGGCTCACAATTTTGTCTTGCATTAGTGTGTGTGTGAGAGGTAGTGTAAGATCACATAGTGAGTGGAGGATTTCTATTTCCTCCACTCACACTTAATCTCATTTGTAACATTGTCTTCTTCACCACAAACCTTAGCCACCATTAGAGAAGCTTGATGCTTAGGCTTTGACCTTGATTTTTGAAGGCCTTCCATTCACCTTAGACTATAAACCTTGGGAGACAAAAGTTTCCTCTTACTCTCCTCTTCAAAACCCTTGTTTTGTTTTCCATTTTTGAGCTTGGTTGCTTGGGATTATAGAGATTCAATTCTCTATTGAGGTAGGGGGTGTTATATTTATTTTTCCAAGTGTTTCACTTGCTTTTGTATGAAATATAAGTTATATGCATGTCTTTTATTAATTTGAGAAATTAATGACATATCTTAGCTTGCATATAACTCATTTTAGACTTGATATATGGCATGGCCATGACTTGATCTTTGTTATATATTAAATTGAAATTATTTGAATAAGTTTTTAAATCTAGAGATTAAATGAATTTAATTTGATTTAAATTCTAGTTAATTGTTTTTTGCTTGTATTCCATTTTAGACTTGATATATGGTATGACCATGACTTAGTGCTTGATATATATTAATTTGAGATCATTTGAACGACATTTGAAATCTAGAGATTTAATTGATTTAAATTAATTAAGTTCCATTTGATGATGTCTTGCTCATTTTGTGCTTTTGATTTGGTATATGTAATGACCATGATATGTTGTTTAACATATATTAAAATGAGGACATTTGGAATAAATTTGAAATCTAGAGAATTTAATTGTTTTGTTTAATTAAATTCTATCTAATGGCTCCATGGATCTATTTGTGTTTTAGAAGTTGTTTCTATATTTAAATCATGGACTTGGACTTATTGTGTATTCACTTGGTTGTGTTTTGAGCATTTCATAACATTGTTGTTATAGTTGTATTCATGAGAACATGTTTTCTTTATGGAATATATTGTGGTGTTGTGTAATGAATTGCACACTTCGTATTTGACATTATATATGCCATTTTAGAATTTAAACTCTAAGGCATGGATTGTGTGGTTTTAACCTACTTGTGCATGGAAGGTGATTTCATGCATTTTATAAATTATGTATAAATTGTGAACTTATTTGTTTTATTTTGGAGTCTTGGGACATTGTTGTTACAAGTGACATGGCTAGAGTTTGGCTCTAGTGCGGGAGGTATGAGTTCTCCCCATTAAGATAGTGCGCATTAGGGTGGTCTTCCCAGCTGGTTAATGCCCAAAATAACCATTTTGTTTTTGGTTTAGTCCTAGACGTGATGTTCAAGTCTTCCACTATTTGATTTCGCATCCAATTCCAAGTTGAAAATCAAGTTTAATTGTGACTTGTGGTTTTGGCTATTGGCGATTTGATATCGTTAAGTATATCCAACTAAATTGTTATATTTAGTTGTTTTTACACTTTTAGATTTCAAGTTGATAACTTAGAGAATCTATGTATTGATGTGTGGTTTTAGAATTTCTAATTGTACTAAATTGTTATATTTAGTTGTTATTACATTTTAGATTTCAAGATGGTAACTTCGAGAATCTATGTCTTGATGCTTAGTATAGCATGCACCTATGTTGTTGAAATTGCATAAAGGATGTGTTTTATGCTAAAAATGATTTAAGGTAGCTTAGGATGTTCCCTAAGTCTCAGCTTTGACGTAGACGTTAGGTGGCATGACCCTTTTGAACTGTTTCATGATAGTCTAAAAATCTATAAGAAATCGAGTCGATGCATGCTCATTCTCTATGAGTAAACTTGTTTACTCACCCCGAAGTTACTGGGGGATTTGTTTAGGTACAGGATTCAAGATTGGAGATTTGCACTTGCCTTGGGTGACTCGTAGATTTGAAGCTTCTTTTAAAGTATTCTTGTTCACATGCAAGTGTTAGCATATTTAAGTTTTGCTTATAAAGATGTAATACTTAGTTAGGTTCATTTATGTAATTTTTGCCTTATGACATGTAAAGTGTACTTGGATACATTATTTGGGACCTATTTGATATGTAAGGCATGAGGCCAAAGGCCATATTTCTTAAAGTCCAAGTGTATGCATTTAGATTCTAATTCTTGTCTTTGGGATATAATCTTCCTAATTTTTAGGTTGGCATGTAAAATCTTGTAAATGAAATGTAATGAGGCCATGGGCCATTGTAACACATTTCATTATGTAAAGTACACTTGCGAGCATGCTTGTATAGCTTAAAATCATGTTTTTGGTCTACATTCATGTTGGGGTTTGAGGCTTGGGTGAAGCCTCAACAAATTTTGTTCATAGCAAGTCATTTAGCAGGTTTTCGAGGAGTTTCGGTCAACTGAAACTCCAGTTCGGTCGACCGATGGTTCAATCCAGAGTACCGAACCAAACTCACTTTAAAAATCTAGTTTCTAGCAAGTCTCTGTGAGTTTCGGTCGACCGAAACTCTATTTCGGTCGACTGAAATAGCTTGTTTGCATGCAACTTCTCTGTTGTGTTTCAGCACTAAAGTTCCAACTTCAAACAGTCATATCTCCTTCATTTCTAATCCAAATGGTGTGATTCTTAAGCCTAAATTCATGGATTTTGAGTCTGATTTCCAATGGTACCAATGCCATTCTCAGATCCAAAACACAGTGGGAGTTATTCAAGTTTTAGTGAAGTAGTATCGGGATTTGGTTCGAACCGGAAAGGGTATTTTGTGGGATTTTTATCCAAAGTTCTTAAAACCTCTTGGAATGTTGTGAAACAATTAGTATAGGTTGTGTGGACCTCATTTGACTTGCTTCGAGTCAAATTTCTCCTCTTGATTGTGAATTGACCATTTTACTCATTATTGACGAATTTTGTCCGTTTTAACTCTCGTACGCTCTTTTGCTCTCTTTAAGTTCCGTGACCTCATGGAAGGTCACATTGGTGTCTTAGGGGTGACTTCTATCTCTAGAGACCTTGGTTTATCTTTTGCTTCCGCATTTTGGATCCGTTACCGGGTCAACATTTGGGACATCGCTGACATATCGGGTTGAAAAACTCAGGTCAGAACATGAACAATACAAAAGGGTCATGCCACCTAACGCCAGGTTAGACTCAGGGAGCATCCTAAGCTACCTTAGAACATTTCTGGCATAAATCACATCATGCATGCAATCCCAAACAACATAAGGGCATGCTATACAAAGCAACAAGATTTAGATTCTCAAAGTTTTCAGCTTGAAATCTAAAGTGTGGAATCAACTAAAGTGGGTCATGCAACCTAACGTCTATGTTCCAAATGAACCTATAGAATCATTCCTAAGCTATATTTGAACATTTAGCATAGATACACTTAACAACATCAAAATTTTACAATGATTTGTTAAATTCATGAAGCATAGATGTACTTAACAACATCAAAATTTTACAATGATTCATTAAAATCATAAAGCATAGATGTACTTAACAACATCAAAATCGCTAATAGCCAAAACCACAAGTCACAATTAAACATGATTATCAACTTGGAATTGAATGTGAAATCAAATAGTGGAAGACTTGGACATCAAGCTCAGAATTCTACCGAGACCTTAATAGTTATTCCGAGCATTAACCCGCTAGGAAAACCACCCTAGTGCGTACTATCTCAATTGGGGAGAACTCATATCTCCCGCACTAGAGCTAAACTCTAGCCATGTCACTTGTAACAAAAATATCCCAAGACTCCAAAATAAACCAAATAAGTTCCTAACTCATACATAATTTATACAATGCACGAAATCACCTTCCATGCACAAGTAGGTTGAAACCACATAATCCATGCCTTAGAGTTTCAATTCTAAAATGGCATACATAATGTCAATTACAAGGTGTGCAATTCATTACGCAAAGCAACAATATATTCCATAAAGAAAACATATTTTCATGAATATAAATATAACAACAATGGTATCCATTGCTCAACACACAACCAAGTAAATACACAATAAGTCCAAGTCCATGATTTGAATATAGAAACAACTTCTAAAATACAAATAGATCCATGGAGCCATTAGATAGAATTTAATTAAACAAAAATAATTAAATTCTCTAGATTTAAAATCAAATTCAAATAACCTCTAATTAATGTGTTAAACAACATAGCATGCTCATTACATATATCAACTCAAAAGTGTGATGAGCGCTGAAAAGTACGTATTTAAACCCCTTAAGCTTAGGCATTCTAGTACCTTTATCTATCTTACTTTACCATTTTAGATTGATTTCATATTATTTCCTTTTTTAGGCACTTATCCCGAAAATAAGCTAACTCAGCCAAATAAGAGCTTAATTGAAGCAATTCTAGGATTAAACAAAGAAAAGAGCAAAGTGGAGAAAGAGGGAAGCAAATGAAGCCAAATGTGGGAAGTAACAAAGTTCGATCGATCCAAGTTCAAGGTTCGATCGATTGAACAATGATCGATCTCAGCACTTCAAGATAGATCCAAGCCTAGACCCAAAAGTAAAAAGTCCAAAAGTTTGATCGATCCAACACCACCCTTCGATCAATCGAACACTTTTGTCCTTATTCAAATGATTGATCCTATCCACAGCTGTACTACCCACTAACCACTTTTGTCCTTTTCCCAAAAATATCTCTCAAAATATCCCGGATTTGTCTTTTCCCAAAAAGCTCAACCAGTTGGATCGATTTAACCTAAGTTTGATAGATCTCAGCCAGTTCGATCGATCCAAGTCTAAGGTTCAATCGATCAAACTTCCTCCAGTGCGAAAAAGTTAAAATTCCATCTCATTGAAAGTTGTCCTTTATCCAATCATTAGGGAAGATTGTGTGCACGACCCCAGCTCATTTTGGGTGTCATTTTGACCTACCTATATAAGGATAAGGATTGCTTTTTACAAAAGGAGCTAACATTATTTTCATATCATCTCTTGGATAGGAAGTTTAGAGGAGGAGGAGGCTAGAGACACAATTGGAGTTCTTCATCAACAAGGAGCAGATTTCAACCATGGAGTTAGCCCTTGAGGGTTAGAACAACATCACCATGAGTGGCTTGACATCTTCTTGGGGCTAGAGTTAGCCCCAAGCATGCTTTCTATATCTTAATCTTGTGTATTATTGAGGGATTAGTGTTGTAATTGATGTTTTGACACTTTGATATATATAAATCTTGTTTATTCAATAATTTATGTGGTTTAATGCTTCTAATTAATCATTTCATTCTATCCATATGTCTATGTATGCTAGAATAGATGTTCATGTGCTTGTCTCTAGATTTTGTGTTATTAATGCATGTTTATGTGTATTGATGCTATAGATTTGGAGATTGTCAAAACATAGTGCTTAAAGGAATGCTTTTGTGATTCTCTTGATGGTTCATACTTATTTCTTGATGGATTGTGCCTCTCCCCTAGTTTATTTTTATGCTAGTAGTGTAGATGTCGTGTAGTTGTAGTGTAGTGTTAAATGGGAGGACAATCTATGCTTGTTGTTTGATGATCCAAGCTTTTGAATCCAAGTAGTATATGTCTCTAACCTTGTGTTGTATTTGGATTGTGAGCTTAATGAAATGATTAATGACTTGTTTTGATCTATTGTGCCTTTCACATGTTGTTTAGACAATATATGCTTCATTGCTTAGATATATTGTGCCTTTCACATGATGTTTACACAATACATGCTTAACTAGTCATCATTGCTTGTTGAATCAACCAAACACACACACCAATATTGCAACACACCATTTGCCCTCATTAATCACTTCTCAATGATATAGAAATGCATTACTTGGTGGTGATCTCTAACTAGTTTAATTTAGTTGCTCTCAAATCAACCAACCAAAAAATTGTTTGATCACTCGACCTACTAGCCCTAATAACAATTCCACGACATTGTTCGATCTTCACAAATCCCTTCGGACGATCCCTACTCACTCATGCTACTTTAGTAGTAGTGTTGGTAGTGGTTTTTATAAATTTAAATTTGACCTAAAAGGCTTTTCTTGAACCACAAATTCACTACATCATTTTGGCGTGTAGGAACGGCTTTAACCTCGTCAAAGTGCAAAATGAGCAAGATGTCATCAAATAGAATTTAATTAATTTAAATCAATTAAATCTCTAGATTTCAAAAGTTGTTCAAATGATCTCAAATTAATATATATCAAGCACTAAGTTATGGTCATACCATATATCAAGTCAAAAATAGAATACAAGTAAAACACAATTAACTAGAATTTAAATCAAATTAAATTTATTAAATCTCTAGATTTGAAAACTCATTTAAATCATCCCAATTTAATATATAACAAAGATCATCTCATGGCTATGCCATATACCAAGACTAAAGTGAGTTATATGCAAGCTATGATATATCATTAATTTCTCAATTTAACAAAAGACATGCATACAACTTATATTTCTTACAAAAGCAAGTAAAACACTTGGAAAATAAACTATAACACCCCCTACCTCATAAGAGGATTGTTCCTCTTTAATCCAGGGCAAATCAACACAAAATAGCAAACCCTTCAAGGGTTATGAAGATGAGGATGAGGGGAACAAAAAGTATTTCCAAGGTTAAGCTTAAAAATCAATGGAAGGTTCTCAAAAATCAAAGTCAAAGCTTAAGGCTTTAAGCTTCATCCATGGAGGCTATGCACTTTTCAGCGCTCATCACTCCCCCAAACTTAAATATTGCTAGTCCCTAGCAATGAACTACAAAGTAAAGGAATGAAATGAACGACTATATACTAGTGTAAACTAGAAAATAATAAATGGATAACGCCATTTTCTTAGGGAACACGATTGCATTTAGCATATGCAACAAGCCTTCTAAACCCTTAGGTTACCCCTAGTAGACGAGTGAAATCTCGTGAGTGATATAACCCCCCAAACTTGGGATTGATTGTGGTTCTGAAAAGATGGCACTTGGAGAAAAGCTAATCAGATAACAAAGGGGATAATAACAGTGCACAGTGGACATGCAAGTGTACATGGGATAGAAAATGAGGTAAAGAGAGAGAAGAATAAAAATGGTCCTGAAAATTTTTTGTTAGTACTCACTCACTGAAGTAACTAGAAGGTACTTGGTAATAGAGTCAATCACAGATAAATATATCAATATAATAACCTGACATCCAAAAATAACATGCATATGATAAAGAAAATAAAAGTAGTGTAAGGTACAACATAGGATCTGGGCCAACAGATTGGCCGCAAAAATATAGGCACAATATCAGAATAATAGTCAAGTATCACAGATATATAATTTGAGGGGAAAGAAATAGATATCAAGCAGAGGAGGTCAGTCTGGCGGGGCATGATCCCTGAATATCTCTAGAAATGCCCTGCAGTGCAGTTAAGACGTCTGTGCAGAGAGTAGTCATATCTGCTCAGAGAGAGACAACCGCATCCTCTAATGTCTGGATATGTTTTCCTAGGCTGGGTGTCTAAACTGGAGCGTCAGGGATGACTAGATCATAAAACTGAGGTACATCTTGACTTGGCTCCTGAGAATGTAATGGTGACCCTGCCGGAGAGTGATGTGGTGACTCTACTGGAGGCTCCCGCTCCAAATCTATATCTATATGCGCATTCGGAGCCACCAGTGGGTCTACTGGATCATCTGTTGCTGCTGCTGCTTGCTCCTCCATCTCTGCTAACTCTGCCTCTTGATAAGCGCCGAATATTGTATATTCAAGCGCCCTAAATTGCATTAGTTAAGTTCATCGTTTGATTATTTAAGTAGATTATCTTCATTTGTGTGTATGTATATATTTTCAGGTCCATTTGCCAAAAAAGGAGCAAAATCAAGGCTTTGTGGAGTTTTGGCCATCAAAAGGCACAATTCTGAATTTCTGGCAGCAGTGGAGTCAGGACTTTGCTCACCATTTTGACCTTGCAAACTCGAGAACTGGACTTCCATTATAAAATGGCATATTTAGAGCTCTGAATCAGCTTTCCAAATCTTCAAGCAGTTCGTCATTCGAAGCTCGGACCAGAGAGTTATGGCCTTGTTACCAGAGGTGCGCAGAACTGCCTGGCAGCAATGAAATTCTGCCTTGATCTTCATTTTCGACCAATCATCCTTGAGAATTGGATCTCCACCAAAACATGAAGTTTTTAGAGCTCTGAATTAGCTTTCCAAATCTTCAAACGGTTCATCATTTGGAGTTTAGAGCACAACGTTATGGCCATTTTACCAAAGTAGGTCCGGGATGAGCAAACCAAGCATAGGGCATTCTGGCCAATTTTCGAGTGCTCGAGGCCTAATTTCGAGTGCTCGAAATTAGGGCAGATTGCTTCACGAGATCAGCAGTGGAGTTAGGACTTTGCTCGCCATTTTGACCCAGAAAGCTCGAAAACTGGACTTCCATCATAACATGAAAGATTTAGAGCTCTGAATTAGCTTTCTAAATCTTCAAACGGTTCATCATTCGGAGCTTGGAGCAGAGAGTTTTGGCCTTGTTACCAGAGGTGCACAGAACTGCCTGGCAGCACTGAAGTACTGCCTTTCTCCCCATTTTCGACCAACCAGACTTGAGATTTGGGTCTTCATCAAAACATGAAGTTTTTAAAGCTCTGAATCGGCTCTCCAAATCTTTAAACGGTTCGTCATTCGGAGTTCGGAGCGTAAAGTTATGGCTGTTTAACCAAAGTAGGTCTGGGCGGAGCAAGTGAAGCATGGGCATTTTTACACTAAATTCGAGCGCTCGAGGCCTTGCTTAGAGTGCTCGAATTTGGGGCAGAATTGCCTTCGGGAATTCTCATTTTGGCAGCCACTTGTGCATTGGTTTCCTCATTTTCTACTTACTTCTTTATGAGGTGGTTGAGGATGTTTTTTGGAGGAGAGAGAGAGCTTTGTTGAAGGAGATAAGGCAAGGAAGGCCACACATATCATTATCCCATATCTTTAGCAAGAGAGAGGAGAGAGAAGAGAGCAAGGAGAAGGGTGTTCTTGAGTGCTACAGTAGGAGCTCGAAAATGGAGATGAGGATGATGCTTCTTCCTTCTTCTAGCTCACCAATGGGCAACTAAACCTCATCTAGGGAGGTGATGAAACCCCTCCCTTGTAAGCATGTGTTAGTATAGTTTATTTTTGGGGATTACAATGTATTTTTGATAGTCTTTCCATGGTCAAGAGCCTCATTTTTGTTGTAATGAATGTTAAATGTTTTAAATGATTATTGTGAGTTATTCATCTTGTCTTGGATGGTTGCTTTTCTTAATCATATTGCTTGCACTTCCATGGTGACAATGGAAGTTAGATCATGGAATGGTTTTAATGGCATGGAGTTGGAGAACCTAGATAGTTCATGACTTAGGGTTTCCCTTTGATGGGCTATACTTGATTCTTAGCTTTATGTGCATTCACCATTTAAATTAGGGCTTGATAATCCTTGGCTTAGTAAGCATGTTCTAAGCTACATTTTAGTTTAGGTAGTTGATCATGTGAACCTTTGATGGTTTATTCTTGCCTTTCTAATTAAATGAACTTCTTAAGGATATTATAGCAACCTAGTATTGTTATGTATCATGACTATCATATATGTTGTTTTCCCCTTAAATTAATCTTAACCTAGCATGTGTATAGGGATGGAGGTGGATTCATTTCCCTAGCCTTCTTTACTTGTACTTCACTCCCTTGAATTCTTGCAATTTATTGTTTTATGCACTTTTAATTTCCTAGCTTAAGTGACATCCAACAAAACCTCTATACACCCTTCATCATTCTAAGAATGATTCTAGACATTTAGGTTGTATTAGACTAGCGCAGTCCCTGTGGTTCAACTTACCCGACCAATAGCCCTATTTTACAATGATTCGTGCTATTGCGAAGGTTGATGTTAATTGACCAACCGATCAATTTTTGGCGCCGTTGCCGGGGACTACAAACGGTTTAGCGACCAAAGTTCTAGGGTTAATTTTAGTTTGATTGTGAATATTGTGTCTTGTGAATATATCTTGTGTGTTTTGACCATCTCAATGTTTTAAGTGTTGTAAGATTCTAGGGACTCGAAGCTCGCCGGGGGAATGCTAGCAAATTGTAAGTCTAGAGGACCCCAGGTAAGTCTCGTGACTTCTAGTTTCGAGTTGTGAATATTGTGCATGTGTTAAATTTAGTTTTAGTTTCGTTGTGAAGCCCTTGTTGAGGTTCTTATCCTGTTTAAATTTCGTGTTCAAGCATCGGTCCTTGTCGTGGCCAATTTAATTTTTGTCTTGATAATTGAGGAGAAAGGGAATATCATATGTGGAGGTTATGGTGATGAAGTGTTGTATTGATTGCTTTGTGTGTTGTTGAATTACTCCTAGATGGAGGATAATTATCTCCCAACTCAATTCTACACACCACATGCGTTTTGTGCTTTTTGCTCTAGTAATTCACATCATACAAGAGATTGTCTTCCAACGAGACAATTCTCGGATTTTTATCTAGAGCAACCAAATGAAAATTTCTTTGAACCGGGTAGTGATCCATACTTCAATGGTTACAACTCGGGTTGGGGAGACCAACAAAACTTCTTGTGGCATGACATAGGAAATTCAACCCCACAATCTCATATGCAACCTTTTCAACCCAATGATCATTCTTTCCCGCCCTCTTCTCCTTTTCCACCGTCTCCATTGGATGAGCTAATTGTTGCTAACAAACAAATGATGGAGTCTATGCACACGCAAATGATGGACTCCAACAATCAACTATTGGCTTCCCTTGCTAGCATGCAATCCACAGTAGAGTCTATCAATCAAGTGGTACCATATCACCAGTCCCAAGTTAGTGCAATGATAGATGACCAAATATCTCAAATTCAACAAAGGATTAATGCTAAAAACCATGAAGAGGAGGAAACATTTTCATTTGAATTTATGGCCAATCCAAAAGAAAATTCTATGAATGATGAGATTACTCCTAGTAACTTTCATCATGAGAATGATCAAGTGGTCATCATATATGAAAATGATGAAATAGTGGTTGAAGATCAAATTGTTGCCACTCATAAAATGGAAGAATTTGTGGTTAAAAATGAGGAAAAAGATGATGAGATTGCATCCTTTAAAACTCCAGAACAACCCCTAAATAATCCTTTGCTTGATGCACCTCCTTCAATGGAGGATCCTCTAAAAGCTTGTTTGGCTCATTTCAATTGTAAGGATTTTAATGTTGACAATTCCATTTCGGAGGTGAATTCTTTGCTTAATATTCATCCACCTATTCATTCTCTTCCTTGGTCAACATCAAATGTATCTCTTTCTTGGGAGCTTGCATCTCATCTCATTCCTTCTCCTGAGTTATCTCAAGCTATTGAGCCCGAACCGCCGGATAAGTGTGAGGAGGATGTTGAAAGTCTAAAGGATAACTTGTTGAGCATTCCCGTGCTCAATATGACCCTTCATAAGTCGTTGCTTGGTGCACCTTCACCTAATCCATCTTCCTATAATCCAAATCAGCCCCATAGTCCAAAGTTCTTCATTGAGGATGAAGAGTGGATTGAGGTCTTTCCATTACCTCTTTCCAACTTTTGTCTTCAAGCTCTTTTTCTTCCGCTTCCTAACGAACTTTCTTACTTAGGGAAGCTTGAATCTCTAGAGAGACATGGTATAGGGTAAGGAGGACTAACCTGATCTCGGTGTGTCTAGCTATCGAGATTTTTGAGGATTAGCGCCTGCTCTAACTTCGTCTAGCTATCGACATTAAATTTAGCAAAGCAAGGGAAGAAATTCTTTCGATGTTCAAGCTTCCCTCTCCCAATAAAATTACCTGAGCCTTGAGTTTTCTGGAAATTCGCTACGGAAAGCCAAAAATTTGACCTCCTTCGGAAGTGTCTCTAATTGCGTTCCAAACATCACATTAGGCTTTCCTAGACCTTCTGAAACTTTTTCTTTCACTCCTGGAAATTTTCAGCTCTATCCGGCAATTTCATTGGCTTTGGAATGCTACTCATGTGCATAAACTCTCAAATTTATTGCATTCTTAAAAAAATAAAAAAAAATAAAAAAAAAAAATTCTCAAAAATTTTCAATGAATCGTGTGAGGTTGCAAAAGCTTAGAGTAATGTGGAATGGTTTGAAAATTTTCCCAAATTGTTGCAAAGTTTGAAAATTCCCATGCATTGGAGATGTTGAGAAGAAGGAAGAAGCTCCATCCATGCATTGGATTGAGGTTGACAAGTTTTTTTTTTTTTTTTTTAAAAAAAATTCCATGCATTAGAGAAAAGTTGCCAAGTTTAAAAATTTTCTACATTCATCCAAGCATTGGTGCACAATTGCAAAGTTTGAAGAATTTTCAAAAAAATTAATCCATGCATTGGATTGACATTGCAAGTTTTAAAAATTTTCCATGAATTGTGTGATGTTGCATTGAAGAGATATTCAAAAATTCCAAAATTTTCAAATTCATTCAAAGTCTGGAAATTTTCCAAAGATGATGCAATTTGAAAATTTTCTTCAGTTCATTCAAGCATTATGAGACAATTTGAAAATTTTCAGAAATTCTTCCATTCCATGGGAATGACATGCAAAATTTTTTGTTTCCAAGTCGCCAACTTGCAAAATTCCTAGAATGATGTTGCAAATGCATCAAAATGCATGAAAGTGCATGCAATAGTGCTCACTGTCTCCCATGGAATGAGATTGCAGATGCAAATGCATGGAATTTCCATGCATGGACTCCATTTTGAATAGCTTCCATTTCCATGTTGCTCACATTCCATATTCCATTGCAACAAATTCAACTTCTATGGTGCTCACTGTCTTGCATGTTTTCCCTTTCACTCATTGCTTTAGTCCTCACAGCCGAGCTCACCCCCTAGCCTACTGAGCCAATTTCGTGCCCTCCAAATCCCATTCAGATTGCTCCAAATTACCACACCAATTTTGCATGCTCACTGCCCAAGTTTGGAGCGCTCTAGCTTCCATTTGGATTGCTCCAAACTTCTCCACCATCATTCCGAGGCTGCTGCTTGTATTTAGAGCACTCTAATTCCATTTTAGAGTGCTCTAAATGTGAACCAATCTCATCCCAAGCTACTGCCTTCATTTAGAGCACTCTAGCTCCTATTTGGAGCACTCTAAATGTGAACCATCAATCCCACGCTCACTGCCTTCATTTAGAGCACTCTAGCTTCCATTTAGAGTGCTCTAAATTTTCAGCCCAACATCCCGCAACCA
The DNA here is from genome assembly GCF_030987335.1 of Cornus florida. Lineage (NCBI taxonomy): Eukaryota > Viridiplantae > Streptophyta > Magnoliopsida > Cornales > Cornaceae > Cornus > Cornus florida. Next base: position 47,892,101 of record NW_026775574.1, on the reverse strand, counting down.
CTGTCTCCAATTCGAGCACTCGAAGGCCAAGCTTCGAGTGCTCGCAGCTGCTATCCCACTGTAACCCAACATACCGAACTCTCTGTCTTCAAATCGAGCACTCGAAATCCCATTTGGAGTGCTCGAAATCTCTTTCTCACCCAAGGCATCCAACTATGAAACCAACCACCTCACACAACACCAACCCCTCATCATCCTCAACCATGCATGCCTTCCACGGCCACCCTCCCAACACAATCCCAACCATTCACATCAACACCATGCACACACCAACCAAACCGACCACCACCCCAAACTTCACCCCTCTCTCATTCACCAACCAACCCTCACACAAGCCTTCTTTCTCTCGGCATCTACACACACCAACACCATGCAACCCCCATGCATGCCCCTCTCGGCATCCTTTTTTTTTCCCAACCATCCAACCAACCTCACCAAACTTCCTCACCTCACCCCACCATACATGCCACCATCTCTCTATCGGCACCTTCACTCCCTAACCACCCACCACCCTTCGCACTCAATCAACCCCATCTTCAATTCCTCCACAACACCCTCATGCATGCCATTCAAAAAAAAAATGGCACACTTTTGGCATTCTTTTGCTATCCATTTTACACTTGTGGCTAATGTCTGCATTTGTGTTTTGTTTGGATTTTTATCTTGCACTACAATTCAGGTTAGTGTTTTTAATTCTGTTTTGATTTTCCTTAAGAGCCTATGCTTTTACATTTGTATATTAGTTGTGTTTTGCTAGGTCTTCATGTCCAAGTTTGGGGGAAGCACTTGCACATTCACATAGATGGAAACCTTTGCCTTCCTCACTCCGCTTGGTATTATTGTTCTTTAACCCTCTCTGTTCTTATTTTCATTTACTTGTCTTCTCACATTGAGGACAATGTGACATTCAAGTTTGGGGGTGCATTTATGCATTTTTGGTTTTGCATTTTTGCTAAGCAATGATATTGTAATTTGAAACCTGTTGGAGATGAAGCATATGTTTAATACCTTGTGTATAGAAGCAATTGTGACATTTTTTAAAATAAAGAAAAATTTGAGTTGAAATGATCATGTAGATTCAAATTAGTCTGTATAAATGTCTCAATTAGATTCTCGCCGGATTTGACACTCTTTTAAGCTTCACAATGCACAGATGCACATTGGAAACTTAACTGTGAGGCATGCAACTTGATTGACCTTGATCTTGGCCTAGTTAATCTGATTTGATGAACCTAATGGATGAATACTTTTGGCATGAATCTAACAAAAAAAAAAAAACTGAGAAGGAAAGAAAATAATGACCAGTTGACGTTCGTAGCCTTTCCAACTCGAGCTATTAAGCCCTAGGAGTGTCTCTACACTTAGCACCCTAAAGCCGTTTGGTTTGGGAGTTGTTGGCCTAACGCTTGCTACAAGGGTTGGTTAGAAAGCTTAAGGGACTTAAACATTGCACGGTCATTCAAAAAATAAACTGGTAATAAACATGGTTTGCTAGAGTTCGTAGCCTTTCCAACTTGAGCTATTAAGCCCTTTGGAGTGTCTCTACACTTAACACCCTAAAGCCATCTGGTTTGGGAGTTGTTGGCCTAACGCTTGCTACATAAGTTGGTTAGAAAGCTTAAGGGACTTCAGCATTGCACAACCATTCTATGTTTCGCTTATGAGTTACAATAAATTGTCAACAAGCAATAAAAGTTGTCTTGTAAATAAAATCATGCCTTAGGAACCTCATTTAAAGGGGAATTCAATGATTTGAAAACTTGTGCTTTGGAATTGGAAAAGAAAGTAAAAGCTGCATGTTGAGAATCCAATTCACTTTCACTGAAGCTAGAGTTGATTTCCATTCAAGAGATGATAATTGAGTTATTTATATAGACTTTGATGTTGATGCATGTATATGGAAATGTATTTAGCCAATTTTTGTATCAATGCTTCATATATGCAAGGTAGTTTTCCCAATGACCCCATCTCTAGTTTTTGTTTGTTTCAAGTTGTATTTGAGCTATGTATCTATCTCATTTTACCATGGATGATATTTTTGTAGTAGCATGCCCATGGTTGTCTTTTCATTAAGTTTTTCATTGTAGTTTTGCTAAGGGACTAGCAAAATGTAAGTTTGGGGGTGTGATAAGCGCCGAATATTGTATATTCAAGCGCCCTAAATTGCATTAGTTAAGTTCATCGTTTGATTATTTAAGTAGATTATCTTCATTTGTGTGTATGTATATATTTTCAGGTCCATTTGCCAAAAAAGGAGCAAAATCAAGGCTTTGTGGAGTTTTGGCCATCAAAAGGCACAATTCTGAATTTCTGGCAGCAGTGGAGTCAGGACTTTGCTCACCATTTTGACCTTGCAAACTCGAGAACTGGACTTCCATTATAAAATGGCATATTTAGAGCTCTGAATCAGCTTTCCAAATCTTCAAGCAGTTCGTCATTCGAAGCTCGGACCAGAGAGTTATGGCCTTGTTACCAGAGGTGCACAGAACTGCCTGGCAGCAATGAAATTCTGCCTTGATCTTCATTTTTGACCAATCATCCTTGAGAATTGGATCTCCACCAAAACATGAAGTTTTTAGAGCTCTGAATTATCTTTCCAAATCTTCAAACGGTTCATCATTTGGAGTTTAGAGCACAAAGTTATGGCCATTTTACCAAAGTAGGTCCGGGATGAGCAAACCAAGCATAGGGCATTCTGGCCAATTTTCGAGTGCTCGAGGCCTAATTTCGAGTGCTCGAAATTAGGGCAGATTGCTTCACGAGATCAGCAGTGGAGTTAGGACTTTGCTCGCCATTTTGACCCAGAAAGCTCGAAAACTGGACTTCCATCATAACATGAAAGATTTAGAGCTCTGAATTAGCTTTCTAAATCTTCAAACGGTTCATCATTCGGAGCTTGGAGCAGAGAGTTTTGGCCTTGTTACCAGAGGTGCACAGAACTGCCTGGCAGCACTGAAGTACTGCCTTTCTCCCCATTTTCGACCAACCAGACTTGAGATTTGGGTCTTCATCAAAACATGAAGTTTTTAAAGCTCTGAATCGGCTCTCCAAATCTTTAAACGGTTCGTCATTCGGAGTTCGGAGCGTAAAGTTATGGCTGTTTAACCAAAGTAGGTCTGGGCGGAGCAAGTGAAGCATGGGCATTTTTACACTAAATTCGAGCGCTCGAGGCCTTGCTTAGAGTGCTCGAATTTGGGGCAGAATTGCCTTCGGGAATTCTCATTTTGGCAGCCACTTGTGCATTGGTTTCCTCATTTTCTACTTACTTCTTTATGAGGTGGTTGGGGATGTTTTTTGGAGGAGAGAGAGAGCTTTGTTGAAGGAGATAAGGCAAGGAAGGCCACACATATCATTATCCCATATCTTTAGCAAGAGAGAGGAGAGAGAAGAGAGCAAGGAGAAGGGTGTTCTTGAGTGCTACAGTAGGAGCTCGAAAATGGAGATGAGGATGATGCTTCTTCCTTCTTCTAGCTCACCAATGGGCAACTAAACCTCATCTAGGGAGGTGATGAAACCCCTCCCTTGTAAGCATGTGTTAGTATAGTTTATTTTTGGGGATTACAATGTATTTTTGATAGTCTTTCCATGGTCAAGAGCCTCATTTTTGTTGTAATGAATGTTAAATGTTTTAAATGATTATTGTGAGTTATTCATCTTGTCTTGGATGGTTGCTTTTCTTAATCATATTGCTTGCACTTCCATGGTGACAATGGAAGTTAGATCATGGAATGGTTTTAATGGCATGGAGTTGGAGAACCTAGATAGTTCATGACTTAGGGTTTCCCTTTGATGGGCTATACTTGATTCTTAGCTTTATGTGCATTCACCATTTAAATTAGGGCTTGATAATCCTTGGCTTAGTAAGCATGTTCTAAGCTACATTTTAGTTTAGGTAGTTGATCATGTGAACCTTTGATGGTTTATTCTTGCCTTTCTAATTAAATGAACTTCTTAAGGATATTATAGCAACCTAGTATTGTTATGTATCATGACTATCATATATGTTGTTTTCCCCTTAAATTAATCTTAACCTAGCATGTGTATAGGGATGGAGGTGGATTCATTTCCCTAGCCTTCTTTACTTGTACTTCACTCCCTTGAATTCTTGCAATTTATTGTTTTATGCACTTTTAATTTCCTAGCTTAAGTGACATCCAACAAAACCTCTATACACCCTTCATCATTCTAAGAATGATTCTAGACATTTAGGTTGTATTAGACTAGCGCAGTCCCTGTGGTTCGACTTACCCGACCAATAGCCCTATTTTACAATGATTCGTGCTATTGCGAAGGTTGATGTTAATTGACCAACCGATCACCTCTACAGCCTCCTCAGTTGCTAAGATGGCCTCCTGCTCTAAACTCTTTATAAGAGCATTGTAGCTCTTGTTCTAATCCTTCTTGCCATAGTGGCATGCCCCTAACTCAGTATGCTCTGCCGCATGAAAAGGGTAATGCTGCTCTTGGAGGATCTGGGTAATCAGATGTCTAAATGGAGGAAAAGTGGCTCGCACAGGCTTGGTCTTACTAATGTAGCTCGCATACAATCTCATCATAACACTCCAGTAGAGTCCAGGAACAAGAAAACCAATGGCCTGTATAGAAGGCATAGAGGGCTGCAAGAAAATTTGAACCCCTTTAGATCTTATGGCCCGCAATAAATACATTCAGTACAGAACGGAATCAAAGAACCATAAATTATCAGGCAAATAAGTTCGAGTGGCGAATGTCTCGCCATCACTGTAATGGCCAATCAAAGCAACAGCCATATCTACGTCAAAAGGCCTATGGAGAATAGGATAATGAAGGCCGAGAGGGCAGACATGGGGGCATCGAGAAGATGTAGCCAATGTCTCAATAGTGATAGGGATGAGATGGACATCAATAGTAGTTCGTAACTCTGACAGATTATTCGGGGCCAGCCAGAGGTTTTGGTAGAATAACTGGACAAGCCGCGGGTAAACCGGGTAGGTCACCGGGGCCAAAATAGCTGAGATGCCATGGCGGTCAATATCATCAAAAGCTGCCCTGGTCAGAATCGACTGGGAAAAGTAAACAATGTCGAAGACAGACTCATGCGCCACTGTAAGGCGTGAATATCTCCTAATAGGTCTATCTCGGACCTGGCCGGGCAGTGCTGGTGGTGGTGAAGGAGGTAGTGTATCCTTAGCCTCATTGGTTGATGAAGAAGATGAAAATGCATAAGCAGAAGAAGAAGAAGAATGCTCAAACTAAGCTGGAGCTAGCTCCTCATGCTCCTCAAGCTCCTCTACACGCTGTCGCACTCGACGCTCGTACTGCCGGTGGGCAATAGTCTTGACTCGAGCCATAGCCTGTAAAACTGAAAAATGCTTGCAATAGTAGTCAGTATAGAAAATAGTATAGGACATATAGAATTGAAAGCACACAAATAGAAACATGTTTGTCAAATTAGGATAGACAACTCAGAATAAATCACATGATTTTATACAAGTGATAATGCAGCCAGGTATAGACATTGAATGTTCAGATAAGTGAAGCATGCTAAATAATATAGGTATGAAATGCATCTAATGTGGAAAACATAGGCATTGGGCATAAAGAAACTAGCCTGAACACTATGGAGGGTACAGGGGTATGAATATGCAAAGCATTGAAGTTCGATCGATCAAAAAAAAGATGAGATCGATCTATGTTGGATCGGTCTGGACATGGTTAGATCGATCTCACTCTGATCGATCTGAGCACTACTCAGATCGATCTAACTCTGTGAAAAATATGAAAAGTCACAGATCTGTGACGTGGACAACATTGGGGGCACCCGAGCAAGCTCATGGGTCCCTCTACACCTCAACACATTGAAAATAGTCACTTACTTTGGCACGTGACCCCCGAGATTAAAATCAAAATAAAATATATACATAGATATACATATATATATATATATACATGCTTCAAAGATGGCAAAAATGGCAACAAGTAAACATGGAAGGCTTAGATCTAACATGGTAACATGTAAATCATGAGATTGAAGCTCAAAAAGGAAAAACAAAAACCTAAAACTTACCAAATGGAGAGGAGAGAAGTGGAGACCGAGAGAGAGATGAGATTAAATTAAACTTGAAAGCTTTGGAAGGTCGTCGGAGACTCGCCGGAGGTTGGGAAGAAGATGGAACAGCGGTGGAGAGAGGTAGGGTCTGAGATCGATGTTGAAATCAATCCAAATGACCCTTAGATCATACTTTTAAAAATGATCTCTGATATGTTCAATGGATCACTAGGAAATCAGATCGATAGAACTCAGATCAATCATGAAGGAACTCGAATCGATCGAATCCATAAAACGACACAGTATTTTTGAAAGTTTTTGAATTTCTTTTTTAATAAGAACAATTAAATTAAATTAAATACAAAATTAAAAAAGAAGTCAAAGTCAACAAGAAGCATTTAGATCGATCGAACATAGATCGATCAAATCTCGATCGATCCAATAGGTGAAAACCTACAGATATGTTTAATCGATACACAGAGAGGTTTTTTTCAAGGCTTTAAAAATTTTTCTAAGTATGGAATGAAGATTGATCCAAGGGAAAACTGGATCGACCTTGGAATTTCAGATCGATCAAAAATGAGGTTCGCACGATACACAAAGAGGTGATTTATGCAGGAAATTTACGCTCGATGGGACAGAGAGATGATTGGATGCAGAGATGAATGTTCGATCGATCTGACTTCTTCTTAGATCGATCAAACATACACCAAATGTCTAATTCTAATTTGAAAGTGCATGCATTCTCAATCAAATTCCTTAACAATGTGTATGAACCCAGAACATATCTAGACGACGCAAGAAATGAAAGGTAAAACAGAAATGAGGGAGGAATAGGGTTGTAAACCCTACGAAGCACTAGTCTTGAACATCTCTAGCAAAATGTTAGGCTCTTTTAGCCTGGATCGAAGATCTTATTGTGTATCCCCTCCTTGACGGGTGAAAAACACTTTAAATCCGACCCAACAAGTTGTTCCCTAAGGAACTTGTTGGATTTGAATCAAAGGAGATTGACGGTCCTTTGTCCATGCAATTTTTGGGCTTCCATGCCCTTTCAACACTGGCTTTCAAAGCAACATTTTTAGGAGTCCTTTTTGAACGCAAACTATTTGAAATTCCATCTTCAAGCAAGGACTCACGTTTTTCAATTTTATTATTAATACACTTTTCCACAACATATGATTCTTCATGCTTATCTATTGAATTCGGGGTTGGGTTAAAGATGTTCAACTTCACTTTCATGTGGCCAAATAAGATTTTCATTATCCTTGTCCTATAATTTATGTTGGCATTTATGGTTGCCAAGAAAGGACGGCCAAGGATAACAAGAATTTGGCTATTAGGATTCAGAACCGGTTCTGTGTCAATGACAAAGAAATCAACCGGGAAGAAGAACTTATCAATCTTAATAAAAACATCCTCAATGATACCCCGGGGCTTTTTGATGGAACGGTCGGTGTTGGGTTGTCGCGGCACCAACGTTTAAAAGTGCACTAAGAATGTGAGTGTGCAATGTGGCCAAGTTTTAAATTTATAAAAGCCACTACTACCTCTAACTAAAAATATAGCTAGGGTGAGCAGGGATCATCCCAAGGGATTGTGGGCGTGTTTGCAATGGAAACAACGTATAAAGTTAATAGGTCAAGCGATCAATAGATGGTTTGTTTGGTTGATTAAACTACAACGCAATTGAAATTAAACCAAGTAAAAGGTAACAATTTAGAATGTAGTAAAAGATATAAAGGAGATGACTTGGGATATTAGAGCTTACCACTAAGCTTGACTTCACTAAACACTAGCAATTGTATATCAATGGGGGAAATTGAATTGTAACTTGTGTGTGTGTGTGACATTAATTAAAACTAGGAATGGATGGCAAATAAGTATAGATTGTCTAGCCAATTCAAATGGAAAGCACAACCTATCAAATGAGACCAAAATCTATTCAATGAAACCATAATTTATGCACACACAACTATCTAGAAGCATACACCATTTGCATTCATAAGTATGGAACACTAAGGAACAAGAATAGATTGTCCACCTATCTATGAATCTAAAGCAATTACACTACAACTACACTAAAGACACGAAAATTAAACTAAGTGAGCTAAAGGTGTGGCACAATCCATCAAGAAACAAGTGTGAACCACCAAATAAATTGCAAGAGTGTTCAATTAAGCATTATATTTTGACCATCTCTAGATTAACTTCATCCATACACATAGACATGTATAAACTCCACTAAATCTAAAGAAAAGCGCATGAATCATCAATTCTAGCATACATAGACATATAGTTAGAAATAGATAATCAATTAAAAGCATTAATCCATACACATCAAGTAAAAACTATAAGATATATATATAAATCCAAGATCAAAACATTTATTACAAGCAAATCCCCAAAAATATACAAAACACTAAGTCTAGGAAGAAAACTTAGGGGTTACTCTAGCCCCAAGTAGATGTCTAGCCACTCATTGAAGTAGTTATCTAACCCTCAAGGGCTATCTCTATGGTAGAAATGACCTTCTTCTTGATGGAAACCCTAGAAGAATGGAAGAACTCCCAAAGATGTGTAAAAGCTCTCTAGTCACTAGCCTCCTCTCCAAGATATGAGATATGATATGTATAATGAAGTTATGTTCAATCTTGCTCTTAAATGGCTCCAAATCCTTATATAGGAGGCTCAAGTGTCATACCCAATGGTCAGATTCATGCACTAGGGTCCTTGCAATGATTGCACCATCAGCCAACTTTTAATGAGCTGGAATTTGTTTTATTTCAGACTTGAGGAAGTTCGATTGATCGAACTGTGTTGAGATCGATCGAACTGAGGTGAGATCAATCGAATGTTGCAGAGATCGATCATCCTTGGGGGTGCCTTTTTGAATAAAGACAAATCTCTGAGATATTTTGGGATATTTTGGGAAAGAGACAAGAGTGGTAGGTGAGGTGGTAGGTGTGGATAAGATCGAATAATTTCAATCGATCTGAGAAAGGTTGGATCGATCGAAGATGATGAGATCTTTTGGATAAGGACGATTGCTTGGATCAATCTTGATATGTCTAGATCGATGTTACTCTGATCAATCGAAGGAATGTTGAGATCGATCGAACTTGCCGCTTTTCCACACTTTGCTTCCACTTTGCTCCTTTCTTCCATTCAGCTTGAGATTGCTTCTTTTAAGCTTTTATTTGGCTGAATTAACTTATTTTTGGGATAAGTACCTAAAAGGGCAATAACATGATATTAGTCTAAGACGGGAAAATAAGATAGATAAAGGTCCTAGAATACCTAAGCTTAAGGGGTTTAATTGCGCAGTTTTCAGCGCTCATTAGTCGGCAAGTTGCAAAACTATCGACGTTGATTTCAAGTCTCCTAAGCCCAATTTAACATACATCGAATATGGAAGAAGGTTAACACTTGCTCCTAAATCAAGAAGAGCCCGATTAATGACATGGTCACCAATGATGCAAGAAGTAGTAGGTGAACCAGGGTCCTTAAATTTTGGGAGAGTGTTGTGTTGCAAAATAGAGCTCACTTGCTCAGTCAAGACCACTTTCTTTGGTGCTTGGCTTTTATTCTTCCTATTTTGGGTGCAAAGATCTTTTAAAAACTTGGCATAAGCTGGAATTTGTTTGATTGCATCCAAAAGTGAAAGATTGATCTTCACTTTCCTAAACACTTCAATGATTTCATTCACTTTGGTCTTTTGTTTTTCAATAGAAATGGATCCTTTCAAGGCATTCGGGAATGGAGCTTTTGGCTCAAAAACCTTTTCAAAATCATTTGTCACAACATTTTCAACATAAGAATTCTTCAAAACATTGTTCAAATCATTTTTCAAATCATTTTTCACCACTTTCTCATAAAGATGATCATGCACATTCAATGAAGGAAGAATAGAATGTCAAACGGGACAGGTGTCAACTTTTGGTTGCACCGGTTCACTCTCTTCATTGGAAACACCAATTCAATTGTCCACAATTTTCCCACTTGTCAAGGTCGTCACCATATTAATATGTTTAATTATGTGACGTTCATTGGTTTCTACAACGAATTGTTGCTTTGGTGGGGCATTTAGAGGCATTTTCACTTTCTCTCTAGCATTTAAAGTACTAGCTATTTGCCCGACTTGGGTTTTTAGCTTAGCAATGGATTGAGAATGGGAATGAAGCAATTGAGTGTTTGCCTCTATGGTACTCAAAGCGGTCAACACTTTCTCCTCAAAAGCGGGACTCCTATAATTTCCTTGAGAATAAGATGATTGATTAGGAAAATGAGAGTTAGAAAATTGGTTTCTATGTAATGATTGAAACAAAGATTTATAACCTTGGAAACCTTGGCTTTGCATTGGAGGCTGAACATACTTGCCTTGAAAACCACCTTGGGGAGGGTTTGAGCCTTCCCCTTAGCTTTTCTAAGAGAAGTTTGGATGGTTCCTCCACCCGGGATTGTAATGTGAGCCATAGGGATTATTCCCTTGGTTGACAAATACAACATTAACTTGTTCATAATGCTCATTTTGTATATGTCCATGTGGACAATTGGAAGTAGAATGTAAGACACTATAACAAGTCATGCATGTTTCATTAGATGGATGATGAACATGATTAGGGGAGGAAGACACTTGGTTCACCGAATTGTGGTTGACCAAAAATTGATTAAACCTTTGAGTTAAGAATTTCACCTCGGCGGCTATGTCATTGGAATTGTCAACTTGATATAAGCCGATATTCTTCATTTCACCTAGAATTCTACCATTTTTAGAGGACAAAGATCGATGCATGGAATTTTCACTCATACTTTCATACAATTGCCAAACATCATTTTCAAGTTTATCAAGATAAGAACCACCCATAGATGTATCTACCATTCCTTTTTTATTATCCGGCAAACTTTCCAAGAAGTATTGGACTAATTGCCACTTAGGAATGTCATGATGTGGACACTTCCTAAGCAAGTCATTAAATCTTTCCCATGTCTCATGAAATAATTCCCCTTCCCCTCGAGAAAATTCACGAATGGAAGTTCTCATAACATTGGTCGTTGATACCGAGTAATACTTCTTCAAGAACTCTTGTTACATTTCTGCCTAAGAAGTTATCGAAAAAGGCCTAAGATTGTTGAACCAATATTTTTCTTTGTCTTTAAGGGTAAAAGGAAAAAGTTTGAGTCTTAAAACCTCTTCCGGCATGTCCGTGTATTTCATGGTGGAACACACTTTAAGAAACTCCTCCAAATGTTTGTACGGTTCTTCACTTGGAAGTCCATGATAGTTATGAAGCATTTAAATAATTTGCGGTTTAATCTCATAGTGATGTGCTCTAAAAGGGGGCAATTGAATGCATGTCAGTGCATTGGATTCATTTGGCACTTACTGATCACGCAAAGCAATAAGATGATTCCCAAACGGTGGTGCTAAATGAACACCGTGATTAAATTGAACCATGTGAGGTTGTGGAGCAAAAAATTGGCCGAGGCATTCCCATTGGAACTTGGCCTTGTTGTTGTGGTGGAATAAATGGTCTAGGCATGCCTAATGGTACTTGAATGTTGCCATGATGCATATTAGGGTGGAGGATGCCTTGTTGGTCAATGTAACCAAGGTCCTCTACATGGTCATCATTTTGCTCATCCATTGATGAAATGGAATGATGAGAACTACCTCTTCTCCTAGGATTACGAATAACTGATTCAAGATGGAAATCAAGTGGGACAAGGGTAGGATTTAATGACCTACGACCATGCATGCACTAACAAAACAAATAACAAGTAATCAATCAAATAGCAATCACTTCGCCCCCACAACAAATCAATCAACAAACATCCTCCACATACATGGATCCTATACTCCTATGCTTAATAATATGCAAAGAAAAGTAAATTGCCTCCACGCGGGCTCATAATCTATCTTAAAATTTAAGAACTTGCCACCACGCAGGCCGACGATTTAACTAAAGATTGAGTTAGAAAGAGCTCATAAAGGGTCCTTAAGCAACTTCAATTCATTTTTCAATTTTCGCTTGACTTGCAATTTTTTAGATTTTAGCCTTTTATGCTTAACTTAGCTCCTTCCTTTTCAATTCTCCTTTGCTTGACTTCCTTTGCTCAATTTACCTAACCAATCAAGAACAAACACAATAAGTAACTAAAATAAAATAAGGTAAAAACATGATCAAAAGAGTACTAATTCCTAATTATTTCCAAAACACGGCATTGCCAAATTAATCCCCGGTAACGGCGCCAAAACTTGGTGTGGTGTCGGGTCGATGCACCAAATTGCTATGAGGTGTGGCCAAGTTTAAATTTATAAAGTGCCACTACTACCTCTAACTACTAATATAGCTAGGGTGAGTATGAATCATCCCAAGGGATTGGTTGCGTGCTTGAAATGGAAACAAGGTTAGATTAGTAGGTCGAGTGATCAAAAGATGGTTTGATTGGTTAATTAAACTATAATGTAAATAAATTCACTACAAAGCAATTAAAATAAATAAAGAGTAGAGAATAAGAGAGAGAGGTCTTGGGATCTAGAGGTCACCACTAAATATCACCATTCTAGATACTCAATGTATAATGACTGAGGGGAAATATTTGTTACAATACAAAGAGGTGTGATTGATTGAATCAACAAGCATGGATGACTAATTAAGTATACATTGTCTGGACAACCTAGTGAATAGCACAATATATCAAACTAAGCCATTATTCCTTCTTTTAAGCTCACAATCAACGCACTAACAAGTTGGAGAATTATACTACTTGCATTCATAAGCATAGAATATCAAACAACAAACATGGATTGTCCTCACATCTAAGAAAGTAAAGCAACTACACTACATCTAAGTTAAGGACATGAAAATTAAACTAATTAAACTAAGGTAGAGGTACAATCCATCAAGAAATGAGTATGAACCATCAACAAAGTCACAAGAGTATTCTATTTAACCACTATGCCTTGACAATCTCTAGATTCATAGCATCAACACACATAGACATGCATCACTATCACAAAACCAAGAGATAAACATATGAACATCTATTCTAGCATACATAGATATATAAATAGAATGAAATGATCAATTGGAAGTATTAATCAACACAAATCGTTGTAAAAACAAGATTCATATATAAATTAAATGTCAAGACAAGATTACAACACAAATCCCCTCAAAATACAAAACATCAAGGTCTAGAAGGCATGCTTAGGGCTAACTCTAGCCCCAAGAAGATGTTTAGCCACTCATTGATGTAGTCATCCAACCCTTAAGGGCCATCTCCATGGTAAGAATGATCTTCTTCTTGATGAAAACCCAAGATGAATGGAAGAACTCCCAAATAGTGTATGTCTCTCTAATCTCTAGCCTCCTCTCCAAGATTGTATATGATGATATATGATATATGATGTAAAAATGGCTTAAAATTCTTATATAGGTAGCTCAAGTGTCACACCCAATGGTCAGGTCTCATGCATTAGGGTCCTCTCAATGATTGCATCACGAGCCATCTTTTAATGAGCTGGACTCTATTTTATTTCGGATTTGAGAAGGTTCGATCGATCGAATTCAGATGAGATCGATCGAACTATGGCCAGATCAATCGAAGTAAGGCCAGATCAATCAATCCTTGGCAGCGCCTTTTTGGAAAGAGACAAATCTGAGATATTTTTGGGATATTTTGGGAAAAAGACAAAAGTGGTAGGTGGGGATAAGATCAAGGAAGTTTGATCGATCTAAATAAAGTTGTATCGATCTAAATAAAGTTGGATCGATCAAAGATGGAAATTCTTGAGGATAAGGACAAGGGGTTTGATCCATCTTGGCAAGGTTGGATTGATCACTATGAGATCGATTTGGGATTTGTCTAATCGATCGAAGCTTGCTGTTTTCCACCACTTTGCTTTTACTTTGCTCCTTCCTTCTATTTAGCTTGAGATTGCTTCTTTTATACTCTAATTTAGCTGAATTTACTTATTTTGTGGATAAGCACCTGAAAAGGGCAATAACATGAAATTAATCTAAAATGGGAAAATAAGATAGATAAAGGTCCTAGAATACTCAAGCTTAAGGGGTTTAAATGCGCACTTTTCAGCGCTCATCACTACGCTTCTCTTTTTCTACCTCTTTTTTCTCAACTATATTGTCAATGATCTTTCCACTCCTTAAAGTAGTGATGGCATTAACTTGTTCATGATGAGAACTTGAAAGAGTTGTCTCATCCATCATGTAAGTTTGCCTGACTGTATTTGCAATTGGCTAACTTGGCATTGTGCCTTCCTCTATTTGAGTCAACACTTTAACTATTTACCCAACTTGGATTTCAATCTTGGCTATAGATTGGGAATGGGAATGTACCAATTGAGTGGTGGACTTAAAATCATTAATTGTAGGTAAAACCTTCTCTTTAAATTCAGATTAGTACCTAAGAGGAGGAGGTTCAGGATTAGCTTGGTTCCTAAATTGAGGAGGAGATTAGATGAAAGATTGATTGAAAGAATTATTTTACAGAGGATTGGATGAATTGTAATACTGTCCCTGAGATTGGGGAACAGTATTGCCTTAGCTTTGATTCTACTATGATATATTGGAATGATCTCTCCAGCCAGGGTTACAAATATTTGAATTTGGATTGTAACCCGAACTGGAGAATGCAGTATTGGTTTGTTCTTGTGGATTTTCAAAAGATTGACCCAAGAGAGGACAACTGTTAACATAATGAGATGGACTAGCATAGACATAACACACATCTTTTAGCAAAAAGAAATGCTGAGAAGAACTAATAGTACTAATAACTAACAAAACTTTGTCAAACTTTCAATTCAACACTTCCATTTGAGTGGCAAGCTCTCTAGATTTTTCTACTGCATATAAACTTTCAATTTAATGGATACCAGGAGTGGACCTAGACCAGAGGAAGAAGCATGTTGAATAGAATTTTCACTTAGGGCCTCAAACAGTTCCCCAGCGTCATCTGGGCTCTTATGCCGAAAACCACCATTACTAGAAGCATCTGCCATATTTCTATGTGGATCATGTAATCCATCATAGAAAATTTGCGCCAAATTCCATTTAGGAATATCATGGTGTGGACACTTTCTTAGAAGATCATTGTATCTCTCCGAAGTATCATAAAGTTGTTTAACCAGGATTTGGGAGAATGCCATAATCTCTCTTCTCATTTGTGTGGTTTTACCCACAGTGTAGTATTTTTTTTAAGAACTCTTGTTATAACTTATCCCATGTGCTTATGGAATTATGAGGTAAGGAGTGAAACCAAGTTCTAGCTTTGTCCTTGAGAGAAAATTGGAAGAGTCTCATCCTAAAAGCATCATCAGAAAAAGTGGACAACTTGGTAGTTGAACACAATTTTAGAAATTCATCTATGTGCTTATAGGGATCTTCAGTAGCAAACACATGGAAAGTTGGAAGCATTTGGATCATAGCTGGCTTGATCTCAAAGTGGGTTGCATCAGATTGTGGAAATTGAAAGCAACAAGGTGATGTATATGAAGTGGGAATGAAGTGATCCCGCAATTGTGGTTCGTTTGGATTAGCACCATTATTAGCCATGTCTGATTTAAAGAATTCTCCTAACAATTTAAGCTAATTTTAATGGTAACAAGTAGTAACAAAAAGAAAAAATTTAAGTGAGGAAAAACAACAAAAACTCACAAAAGGTCCTGAAACCGAAACTTCTATTCCTTAGGCGTCTTCATCCTCGCTGCTAGATTCCTGCACTTCAAAAGAAAAAGAAATAAGGTGAGATATCAGAAAGTCCTAAAACTATAAATTAAACTAAAATTAATCTCGAATTCAACAAATCCATGACACAGTCCCCGGTAATGGTGCCAAAAATTCATGTGTGTTTTTATTTATCAATAATAAAATACCACTAGTACTAGAACGAATCCTTGTAGGATAGGACTATGTTGATGGTGTCGAACCTCAAGGACTGCGGTAGTTCATCGAGTCTTTAATTAATTACTATTTTAATTTAGAAGGAAGATTTGATTTGTTGTGTTGTGAAGCAATTCAATAATAGAAAAGAAAATAAATGGAATAAAAGGAATGAGATCAAGAGAAAAAATACTTAGGGATTGACTCTACCACGAACCTCATACTATGGTCAACTGTTCAACCTTGAGATTTCAACAATTATGTATAATATGGAATTAAACTTAATAACATTAATTTAATTCAGATTTAAAGAAAGATGTTTCATGAATTTCAGTTAATAATAACCTATCTTTGGTTGGCACGAATTATCTACCTACCTACCTACTTATAACTAATTTTGCAGCATAACTCGTCTTCCCTAGGCATAGATTATGAAAACATTCATTCAAGAAAAATGTTTAAACACCATTGCATAATCTCCATTCTTATGTCCGACAGGGCTCCGCCAGATATCGTCCAATAAGAATGGGTTAAGAATAATTTATGAACAGTTATATCTAAGACAAGGTAATAACTAGTCAAAAACTATAAATTTATTAAACACCAATTGAGTTGGCTCAATTGCCTAAAATCATGCAATCAAAATACATAATATATTAAATTCTCCAAGTACAGAACAATCAAACCACAATATTCAGATTCGGGCTACATCAATGCCTTAAGATAAGAATTAGCTACTCATGACGATGCAAGATATCATTTGTGTTGTTATGGTCTTCATCGCCATTGACCGCTAAAACTCCTTTGGGATCTTTTTCTTCAAAACCCTAAAAGCCGCTGTAAGAGAGGGATATGAGACAGCGGATGATTTTCTGTTGCCTTCTCCTATTCTTTTATAGTGGAGAACAAGTCCTAATCCGCTTTGGATTGATTTTACGACTTTTGGTAACAATTGGGCCCATAAGGAAATAAAGAAATATGATTTTTAGTAATTTCTGCATGTATTTACTACTTCCAAGACGTCCAAGCTTGAGCTCTAGAGTCCCAGGCTCGAGCTTTGAGGTTCAGGCTCTAGCTTTTGGGTTCAGGCTCGAGCATCACCTGCCAATAACTTTGTCCGACTTTGTAACGCGATTTTGACCCATTTAGTGTGCGAATCTTGAGATGGCTATTAGAGAGAAAAACATCAGGCTTCGAGTCTTCTTTCTAGAGCCACTATGTTTGGCCAATTTTGAGTTCTGAGTCAAATGTTAAGGCTAAAATACTAAAGTGCTTTCAAAGTTTTCAGCCATGCTCGAGCCCAAAGTGTCGGTGCTCGATCCTTCTGATTTGGGCTCGAGCCTTAAAGCTCAAGCTCGAGCTCTAGGAGAAACAATTATTTGGAACATCTTTTTATTGATGGTACTCAATCCTTTCTTCATGGTGCTCGATCCCAAGGTGTTGGGCTCGAGCTTTGGGGTGTTGGGCTCAAGGTTTGGGTGTTAGTGCTTGATCCATAAGGTTAGGCACGAGGTCTGGGAGCTTAGAAATCAATTCTTTAAATTCTGACGCCTTGTGCTTGAGCTTAAGGTTCAAGGCTCGAGCACCCTATGGTCAGGCTCGAGCACCATTTATTAAGGCTTGAGCCCGAAGGTGTAAGGCTCGAACTTCAACGCCTTGGTGGAATTTCTTGTTTCGTGCTCGAGCCTTAGAACTAAGGCTCGAGCTTCTGAACTTAAACTCTTCCAAAATTCACCATTTTGACTCTCGGCTTGCTTCGGATGACCGACAATGTCGCGGTAAACTTCATTATCAATCTTTTCATCATAAAAGCCCAATTTTAACTGCATTTTTTCGAAAAACACCTAAAAACATGAAATAAACATAAATCAATATAAAACAGGATAGATATATCATTTTAGGTCTTAATATATGCGTATTTAGGGGCTCGAGTATGAAATATTCAGTGCCCATCATTATTAAGAAGCAATTAAACACATACAGCATGGAAACAGAAGCATGATCTGCAACCAAAACCTATCGTCCAAGGTATTCGAACCAAGGAGTTTTGATACCACCTGTGACGGCCCTGGTTTTTTAAGCCAGTGCGTCCTGTGATAACCCATAAGATAACCCGAAATGGATCCGAAATGCGGAAATGAAAATAGAAACAAGGTCTCTAAGGATATACGACATCCCTAAGACACCAAGGTGACCTTCTATGAAGTCATGGAACTCAAAAGAATCAAATGTGGAAGCTAAGATTATAAAACGGGATGGGTACTTTACCAGGGGTAAAATGGTCTTTCAAAACAAAAATGGATGCAACCGAGTATACCATTAGATAAACAAGAAAAAATTAATAAATCTAGACTCAAGAATCACTTGATTCGGAGTCTAGAAGAAGAAGATATGAAACTCCAAAGTTTCATAAAATTAGACTTTTGGGTTTCAAATCAATTCAACAAGGGTACTTGACAAGGGTTAAAATGGTCCTTTTAGATAAAATTAAATGCAACCGTGCAAACCATTAGATATGCAAACAAATATTAATAAACTTAGACTAAAAAATCACTTGATTCGGAGTTAGGACGAAGCAAACATGAAGCCTCAAAGTTTCATAAAATTAGACTTTTGGGTTTCAAATCAATGAGGCAAGGGTACTTGATAAGGGTTAAAATGGTCCTTTCAGATAGAATTGGATGCAACCATACATACCAATGGATATACAAACAAAAATTAATAAACTTAAACACAAAAATCACTTGATTTGGAGTCCGGACAAAGAAGATAAGAAGCCTCAAAGTTTCATAAAATTAGAATTTCTGGGTTTCAAGTATGTGCAAGGCCTGCACAGATTTTTGGAATTCAAATGGGGTTTTGAGAGCTTAAACGATACGTTTTGGAAAAAAGTTGTGAAGAAACCCCCTCCCCCCCCCCCCCCCCCCCGCCTAAAAAAAAAAATCATGTTTTCTACATGACCATGTCAAGATAAGTTTTTATTTTTCAAGTGAAATACCCGAAATGCCCCTTAGATCAAAACTTTTTTCGAAAATACCTAAAAAAAGTTCGCACACCAGATTTTCCAAATCTGTGAGTTATTTTCGGTATCAAAAAGATTTTATTTTGTAAAAACACAAAGAAGAAACCCCTCTAAAATCATGTTTTCTACCCAGCCTCGTGGAAGAAAACGAAAAAAAACACACTGTGAAATACCCAGAATGCCCTTAGATCAAAAAAAGGGCAAAAACTCAAAAAAAATGCAACTTTGTACCAAGTATGCATTTGACCCTAAATGTATTTCAAGCGCGTGGGAATGGTCCGCAGCTCCCGAGAAGACCCGATGCGAAATCCAATCCCTCGACGGCCAAAAAAGGCGAAAATGCACATGAAACGAAAAATTTGAAATCTAAAATTATGAAATGGTTTCAAATTACCATTTGGCCTTTGGCCATGCCTTATACATGATTAATGAGACCCTATAGAAGAATAAAAATAGAATTCCCACATCCGATGCAACCATGGTGAAACAATGACTTGTCATTTTTCAATATTTTCATAATATTTCATGAAGTCAAAAGTTACATAGGATATAAAATAATTGTCATTGGCCTCCGGCCTCTTCTCATACATGTCAAATACATTCCAAAAGGTATGCTTATGCACACATTACATGTTTAAAATTAAATATACAAGTTTTGACATATAAGCTACACATAACATTTCATGCTAACATTTGTATGAATCAAGAACAAGAATACATTTAAAAGAACTTCAATCTAATTAAATGACCTAGGGATATTGTACATCCTAAATCAAGGTATCCGTACCTAAAAATAACCCAATAACTTTGGGGTAAGTAAACAAGTTACTCATAGGAGATGAGTGTTCATAGACCTAACATTTTACTCTTCATTAAATTAATATAAGTCAATATATAAGGTCCATGCCACCTAGCGTCTATGTCCAAGGTGAGACTTAGGAAGCATCCTAAGCTACCTTAAAACATTTCTAGCATAAACCACATCATTCATGCAATTTAGGCAACATAGAAGCATACGGTACACACAAAAAGATATTCAATATACAAGTATACGTACACAAGTATACAATCAATATTGAAATGCACTTAAGACATACAAAACACAAGTATACTAGGTTATCTAAAAAGTAAATCATTAATATGCAAGTGTACATACCTAGTGCGCTAAGCACTATTGAAATAGAATACAACATATATATATTCAAGTATACATTTCTAAGTATACTAAGCAATTTTGACATACATGGCATACAAGTATACAAATCCAAGTATACAAAGCATTTTTAATATACAAGGTGTACAAGTATACAAATACAAGTATACTAAGCAAGAAATGAAGTACCATGCATCCAAGCACAAGTTAAAAGTAATCCACAATTATAACTAGGAATTGAATACGAAATCAACCAATGGCGGAAAGACAAAGGACATATGGTCTTAATGACTAAATAAGTGATCTTGGGTTACTAGCCCACAAGGAACTACCTAGTGCGCACTATATGTTGTAGAGGGAACTCTCATTCCCCGTACTAGAGACGTACTCTAGCCTTAACATATTACAATATCCATAAAAGCTTTCCAAAAATCATCAAATTGTACAACAAGTATATCACATATACACAATGCACATTGTCAATTACCATGCATAACTAAGTCATGGAATACACACAAGATATGCTCTAGGTCTTCAAGCTACAATGGCATATTAATGTCATATAAGTATAATGTGTATACAACAAGTTAAATCATAACTTCTACTCATGGAATACCATCTTGTAATCATACACGTTGCAAATTATAAATTAAGTAAGAATATAACATCAATACTTAATTACCTCAATGAAAGCATACAAATGAAACTTAATTAAATTAAATAATTAAATTCTCAAGATTACAAAGCAACTCCAAAAATTCTAAATATAATATATGTCAAAGGTCGTAGCAAGCCTAATTTAATTTCAAGTTACAAGTCAATTCTACCTTAGTTACAACAAGGTAAATTAAGATCAATGCTAAAAAAATAATTAAATAAATTTCTCAACACTCATTCAAATATTCTCTATTTAATATATATGAAAAAAATTGCCAAGATAATCAACAATATCTAGTTAGAAACTTAAACAAGTCATTGGAGCAATTAAATAAAAATAATTAAATTAAAATGATTAAATCTCTAGATTTTAAAACTACTCCAATTAACTTCATATTAAGGCAAGTTATAGATATGGTCATGGCCTTCAAGAATATCATATCCCAACTTAATTTTATACAAGGTATAACAACCTATTAATTTAAAAATTAAGTAAAAGACATGTAAACAATTTATAGTAGGTCACAAAAACAATTAAAACACCTAGATTAAAAACATAAATCACCTTCTACCTCACAAGAGGATTGTTCCTCTTGAATCCAAAGCAAACAAAGGAATTTTATAATTTCCTACAAGGGTTATATAGAGGAAGGTGAGGCAAATATTTTGTGTTCCAAGCTTTTTAGTGAAAGGTGAGTGGAAGGAGATCAAAACCAAGGTTTTAAGCCTAGGTTAATGGTTTCCTTCAGTGGTGGCTAAGGTTTTATGTGAGGAAGATGATGTAACTAAAATGATGTAAAAATGAAATATTAATTCCCTTTGTTGTAATCCTCCACTCACTTGGTCAAAGCAAGTCAATTACATATAGTCTTGCACCATGCCTATACACACACAAAAGCTAGACTTTAATTACTTGTCATTAATCCAATGATTCATTCTAGGCTTAATCTAAAGCCTACACTTGTCAACAATCCAAGCCAACAAGTTCACCAATGCTAGGCCAACAAGTGGGTGAATCTCCACCCTCCACATGTCATCATTCAAGGCTTCCAAGTGTTAACTAATGAGATACTTACAAGTGGTCCAATGAGAGTGCGACACTTGCACACTTTTCGGTAATTACAAAAAGGTCCTTTCTGAAAATATCTACCAAAATAAATTGCAAAAAGGTCTCTAAAAAGAAAAATAATTACTTTTCATAATTACGAAAAAAAAAACACCTATTTATAGTAAAACCTTAAAAGTGCCTCGAAATGGCCCCGCCGGGTCCAGAAAAGTGGAATTTGCGCAGACGCGCTCAAACGGTAAAACACCATGAACAAAAAAGAATCGAAATGAAAAAAAAAAATGAATAATAGAAGAAACGGCTTTGAAAACTGAGTCTCGTGCAGGAAGATATGCCCTACACAAGTTCGGCAGCAACTGGGGCTGAAAACCCTAAAACTAGGACAAATGACCGGAAGGAAATTCTAAGAGTTCCCAACTTGAGGAAATGTGAAAATGAATCCCGTACAAGAATCCAGACTCAAAATGAGACACTTTGTAATAATTTTCGTTAATTGCATAATGGCCCCTTCAAGAAAGGATAACTGTAAAACTGCCTAGAATGAAAATATCTTTCAAATGATATTTTTTAAAAAACCCTTAAAATAAATATCTTCAAAAGATATTTATGAAAAACACCCCAAGAAAAACCAATGTTTTTGAAGAACCCTTTCATCCACGCCTCTATGGAAGAAAGAAACAATCGGCGAGCTTTTCTCCAAAAGTAAAGCTACGCGTTTCGAGGAAATCAACTAGAATGAAAACTCGTGAAATCAAAATTGAACTCCGAACATAGAAAGTGAGGTTATGCCAACAAAGTGACAAACGGGAAAAGGACGAAAAGTGAATAGTGTCTAAAAAATGAAAATGTGGAAATGACTCAGTCCTCAAAGGAAGTTGTCGATGCAAAGGAAAGAGTCATGGAAACCATTTATGAGCACTCGAGATGATACTAAGTGATGAGTAACCAAACTCAGAAAAGAAAATTCAACGGAAAAAATTTATCCGTAAAATTTCAGAACAAAGGAAATGAAGGAAAATGACCGGGTCATTACATGTATCTTTACCTCAGTTGGAGGTGTATAACCTATCTCAACAATAGCCCAGACTTTACCTCCTGAATTTTGCAAATAAGCTTTCATCTTTGATTTCAAAAAATTTTAATTGTCTCATTCGAATAAAGGACCATGTTGATTAGATCCACCCTCTTTTCAAAACATAAGAAATGATAAAAGAATTTTGGAAAACAAAAAAAAAAAAAAAAAAAAAAAAAAAAAAAAAAAAAAAAAGACTTTCCACTAGGATCAAACCAATGTGTAGAGATTGGCTCTAATACTAAATATGAGTTGTGCAGCGGAATAGGTTGTGGAAAGTTTGAATTTTTAAAACTATTTTGAAATAGGAATAATCAAGTGTTTCTTTATCCAATCTACTCTATTAAAATTATCAGTTATTTAAACAATCACACAAATTTAAAGCAAGTAAAGTTTAAAGTACATCGAATTTTAGTGAGGAAACCAATTGGAAAACCTCGAGGTTTTGTTCGCAATCCCAAGTGTAAAAAGATCCACTATGTATGAAGCAAAGTACACGGGACTTTAACTCAGAATTAAACCCCTTCTCTCTACCAAAACTCAATCCGTTGAACATTTCTAACTTTACGACTTCCCGTCCAATATGTCTCGACTTCAAACTTATGCCTCGAACCTTGTAGAAGGATTGCTAATAGATTAACAACACTCCGCAAGTGCTTTGATCCCTTTAAAGTGTGATCTAAAATTCTTCTTGTGTCAATCTGAATTTGATGTAGAAGAAGCAAAATCTTCTTTCTCTGATTGTTGTAGTTGCAATATACAATAGATTCGAACACAATTAGGATATGAACAATACCTTAAATTTATTCGTGTGTGTGTGTATATAGAGTGTATGTTCTTAAAAATCTCACCAAAAAAGGCTTTTAATGAAAATCAAAATTTTAATGCAAAAAAAGCTACACAAACCTAGATGAGAAAATATGTTTATATAGATTTTCAAAACCCTAATGTCACTTAGAAAACAAGTTAATTCCATGCATGAGTTTTTAGAGGAAGCCTATGCAAAATAGGAAGTTAAAACATAGTAGGAAAATAGTTACCCAAAACCAACTATGTTGAACCGGTTCAAGTTGGCAAGTGTTTTATATTTTTTATTTTAAAAACAAAGCCTCATATCTTGAACCTTGAACATGTTCAAGTTGGCCAGACCTGAACAAAAGGCATGAACACTTAGAAAAATTTCGGCAATGCTCATTGGTGTTGGAGGTAGCCGATACCCCAAAATGATGTAAAAAGTGTGAGTGTGTGAAGTGGCCACCACATTTAGAATTTATAAAAATCACTTAACACTATACAAGGTAGTATGAGTGAAAAGGGATCATCCCAATGGATTTGCAAGATACTACGAATCAAAATTGGATTAGTAGGTCAAATGATCAAAGTGAGTGGTTTGTTGGTTGAATTATGCTACGATTAATTAAAAACAATGCAATGTAAAACAAGCTAAAGTAAATGAAGTGTATAGAATGAGATAGGGGTCTTGGGACATAGAGTTCACCACTAGGCTTTACTTCACTAAACATCTAATACTCGTCAATTTAGGGGGATTAATTGTTGTAAATCAAGTGTGTGTGCTAGTAATTGTAATACTAAGCATGGATGGCCAAATAAGCATAGATTGTCTAATCAATCTAGTGAGTAACACAACATATCAAATTAAGCCATTAACCATTCAATAAACCTACAATCAAAACACACACAAAAATCTAGAGAAATGTACTACTTGCACTCATAACATGGACCATCAAACATCAAGAATGAATTTTCTACCTATCTAGGAAATTAAAGCAATTATACTACAATTATGCTAATGACAAGGAAATTAAGCTAATTAAACTAATGAGATAGCACAATCCATCAAGAAATAAGCATAGTCCATTAAATTAAATACAAAAGTAATCAATTAAGCACTATGCATTGATCAACACTAGATTCATTATTTTAATACACATAGACATGCACCAAATGTAAAGAATCAAGTGTAAGCTCATAATCATCTATTCCATCACACATAGACATATGAATAGAATTGAAAGATTAATTGGAAACATTAAACCATACAAATAATGTAAAAACAAGACTTATATAAACAAGAGGTTAATACAATATTCACAACATAAATCCCCACTAATTACAAAGTATTAAAGTTTAGGAAGCAAGCCTAGGACCATCTCTAGCCCCAAGAGAATGATCTAGCAACTCATGATTGTTGTCATCCAACCCTCAAGGGCTCTTTTCGTGGTTGGATTCATCTTCCTCCTCTTGGTGTTCTTGGAAGAAACCCTAGCAAATCGAAGAATCCTCCCCAAAATATGTATATTCTCTCTCTAATCTCTAGCCAATATCTAACTGACCAACCTCTTTACAAAAAATGGCCAAATTCCTTATATAGGTAGCTCAAATGTCACACCCAATAGTCAGACCTCGTGCACTAGCACCTCCAAATGATTGCACAACAAACACACCTTTAATTGGGCTTGAAATCAATTTTACATGATTTTTGAGACAGTTCGATCGATCACTATAATGACCCAGTCATTTTCCATCCTTTCCTTTTACTAAAATTTAATGGAAAAAAAATTTCCGTTGAAATTTCTTTTCTGAGTTCGGTTACTGTTGACCTTAAGGATTTCATACAATAACAATCTAGATGTTTTGATGATAACAAACCATTAATGGTGTTTAAGGACTAATGTTTACATTGAGTGCTATATAAATTATTCACATTCAAATAATGGCCTCAATGAAGCTATAAATATCATTCTAAATATTTCATTACTTAAGATCACATCTATGGAAAGCAAAGAAGTTAAAGGAAGTGTAACGACCCGGAAATTTTCCTTCCTTTCCTTTTCGTGAAATTTTACGGATGAATTTTTTCCGTTTAATTCTCTTTTCTGAGATCTGTTTCTCATCGTTTAGTGTTATCTCGAGTGCTCAGAATTGGCTTCTGAGACTCTTTCGTGTGGATTGACAACTTCCTTTGAGGACCGAGTCATTTCCGCATTTTCACTTTTCGGGACGCTATCACTTTTGTCCTTTTCCCTATTTCGTCCTTTTCCATATTCTGTCTTTTCCCATTTGCTAGATTTTGGCACAACCTCACTTTTCATGCTTAGAGTTGGTTTTTGACTTCACGTGTCTTCATCTTCAGTGGTTTCCTCGAAATACGTATCTTTACTTTTGCAAGGAAGTACTCTGATTGCTCTTGGTATCCATAGCGGTATGGATGCACAATTCTTAAGTATCTTTTTTCTTTTCTTGGGGTGTTTTTTGTAAATATATTTTGAAGATACTTTATTTTAGAGGCATCTAAGAAAATATCTTTTAGAAGATATTTTCATTCTGGGGCAGTTTCGCAGTTAACCCTTTTTGTAGGGACCATTGTGCAATTAACGAAAGTTATTGCAAAATACCTCGTCTGGAGCCTGGATACTCGTACGGGATTCATTTTCACATTTTGTCAAGTCATGGACTCTTGGAATTCTGTTCTGATCAATTTTCTCCAGTTTCAGAGTTTCTGGACCCGGTTGCCGCCGAACTTGTTCGAGGCATAACTCTCTGCTCGGAACTCAGTTTTTGACGTTGTTTCTTCCGTTATTCATATTTTCTCATTTTGAATCTTTTTCATTCATGGAGTTTTACCGTTTGAGTGTGTTTGCACAAAATCCACTTTTCCGGACCCGGCGGCCCCTCTCGGGGCAGTTTTTGAAACTTACTATAAATAGGATGCCCTAAAGTGAAAAATCAGATTTTCACTCATCTTCTCCACTCTCTTGGCCAGCAGCCATGGGAGTTCCTTGGCTGCCACCCTTTCTCCTTCTCCTCCACTTGACTTCCTTGGTAGAAATCCTTCGGCCTTTACATTTATTGTTCCCCTCGACGTGTTCTATCATTCCCCCTTATTAGAATTCATTTCTGATCATTTCTTGAGTTTGGGTTTGAGATCAAGTTGTGACTTTCATGGGGCTTCGTTCGGATTCATGTAGATCATGTTGTCCCCGACAAAACCCTTCGGTTTAGGCGAATTCGGGACACTTTTTTTTCAGTGGGGATTTGAGGTTTTCATCTCAAATTGAGGTAGGGGGTGTTATAATTTACTTTCTTGCTATATTACATGCTTGTGATGCTTATACAACTTGATTGCATGCTTGAATCACAAAATCTAGAGATTTTATTATTTATTTTTCTTCTGAAGGATTTAATTTTTCCGGTTGTCCACAGCTTTGTTTAATCATGTGGTATTATAGAATATTACCCCTTAATATGTAGATTGACATGTATTAAATCTATATTATTTGGAAAAGTAATGAAGATTTTATTTAATATTTATCTTGAAAAAAATATTAAATCATGTGGCCTTATCTAGCTTTAAATCAACATGTGATAGCATATTATATTAGGCCCTAACATGCTCTTCAACAAAGATTAAATTGAGAGTAATCAGAGAAGTTTTGAAATCTAGTAATATTTAATTTCTTAGATTAATTAATTTGCTCCAAGTGTACTATTCATCCCGTTGGATTTCCGACTTGAAATTCTCGATGTGCATGCAATATAGTTTCACATATATTAAATCTAGAATATTTGATTTGGTTTTAAGCTTTTCATTTATTATTTTTCTTATATTAAAGTCTAATACACATGGCCGTAACTTGTATAGAATGCACTTGTATCATGCTCTTAAATCAAGTCTTGACATGTTTAATAACATATATTAATTTGAGATCATTGGACGAGTTTCAAAATCTAGAGATTTTAATTTAATTAATTAATTAAAATCCATTCAATGGTTCCATGAGCTAGATTAAGTTTCTAACCTTGTATTCATGATTTCCTTGGCAAGTTCCCTCACATGTATCAAATCAAGAATAATCGGATAAGTCTTCAAACTTATATTTAATTAATTCCCTCACATGGTGGCATCTTGTATGTAATGGACTTGTAACTTGACAATGAACTTGGCCTTGACATAACCCTTGAAATAACTTGTTCATAGAACATTTGGACTTGCCATGTAACCATGATAATTTAATCCCTTAAGTAGATTAATTTCTCTTTTGTGTCTTCCTCGAGTTAATCCCGCCTTAACATCATGTATCTAGACTTCCCATATCTTGGTTTCATTAATGTGCTTAATGAACATGCTCATTTGTCTTGGAATGGTTTATTAACACATGTGTTATTTAGTATGCAATTGATATCATGTACCTTATACTTGTGGTATATTTGCTTCGATGCATTTCATGTGCTATTTTTCTTAGTTGTGGTCTATATAAATGCACACTTTAATTTCTTGACATTTCACATGCCATTATAGTTCAGAACTTATGGCATGACTTGTGTGTTCCAAAATCTTGGTTGTGCATGATATGTGGTTAATGCATTTCTTGTATTTTGATATAATCTTGACTTGCACAACTTATTGATTTTGGACTTGGGATATCAATCAAGAATTGACATGGCTAGGACTTGGTTCTAGTACGGGGGAATGTCCCTCTACAACTATAGTGCGCACTAGGGGAAAGGTACCCATGGGTTAGTAGCCCTAAAGTGATCTCAAGAGTACGGTTTTAATCCGGGCGATATCCAAGTTTCCATATTGGTTGATTTCACTCTTTAAATTTCAAGTTGGTACTCCTTGAAGATTTAAACTTGTCATGTATGTGAAATGCTCCAATCTTGTCTCATTACATAGATTTTATGTTTCATTCATGATTTAACTCCTTAAATTTCAAGTGTTGTATTCCTTGAAGATTTAAGACTCTTTTCGTGTTATATGGAGTATTCTATCCTAGTTTAAATGCATAGACACTATGCCTTGTTCTTGATTTCATGTATAACTCTTTTCGTGTTTCATGGAATGTTCCATCCTTGTTTAGTTGCATAGATATTTTGCCATGTCATTGATTTCTTGTATTACTTCATCGTGTTAATTGGAATGCTCCAATCTTGTTAATTGCATAGATATTATTCCTTGTTCTTGATTTCATGCATTAATCCCAATTATGTTAATTGCATTTGATAATGTGATCCTTGTATTCTAGCATCCTTCTTATTGTGTTCTTGGATTATCCCAACCTTGACTTGTTTCATATGTGTATATATATCATGATTCTTGTTGCTTATACTCCATGGTAGCTTAAGATGATCCCTGAGTCTAATCTTTGACATAGACGTTAGGTAGCATGATCCCTTTTGAACTATATCATGTTAGTCCTAAAAATCTATAAAGAAATCGAGTCGATGCATGCTCATTCTCTACGACTAAACTTGTTAGTCTTGTTTACTCACCCCGAAGTCACTGGGGGTTTTGACAAGTACGAAGATTTGGTTCGTGATGTTCATCGTTCATTGGGATGGCTTATAGCTTTTATGTTTCCATTTCACGCAAGTGTTAGCATGAAATACCATTTCATAGCCTAATGTATGTAACTTGTATTCTTTGATTCTAAATATATAAAGTGTGCATAAGTACTCTTTTCATTTTATTCAGCATGTATAATATGAGGCTGGAGGCCAATAACATGTATTATGTATTCTATGCACTTTACTTTCAAAGTTATTATGAAAACATTGAAAATTCACAAATCTTTTCTTCATAACTTTTGCATTGGGCATGGGAATTCCATTCTTTCTTTTTCATAGGGATTCTATATTCTTGTATGAAGTGTGGCCAAGGGCTAAATGGTCATTTGAAACCATTTCCTAATTTTGGTTTTCATATTTTCCATTTCAAGTCCATTTTTTCCTTTTTGGACGTTGGGGGGTCAGATTTTGCGTCGGCGGTATTTTTAAGCCGTGGACCATTGTAACACATCCGAATAGGTAAGTTACGTTTGTGTGCATTGTCGTTTCCAGGCAAACCCTCTTCTTTGGTGAAATGAGCCTCCTATGGACTCATTTTGCATTATTGTTGCATAATTTGTTCTAGGGGCATTCTAGATATTTCACTTCAGTTTTATTTTATTCTTTTTATATGGTTGCATAGAAAATGTGATTTTAGGGGGGGGTTTCTTTTTCGTATTTTTTCAGAAAACATCGTTTTGGTTTCGGAAATCCATCGTAAAGTTCAGTTTTCTGTTTTTTTTTTTCTTTAGCAGCTATTTGGACCTCCATGACCAGATTTCATGGAGGGGCATTTTGGGCATTCTACATTGCAATTTTTTTTTTAATTCTCTAGTGAGTCATATAGAAAACTCAGTTTTGAGGGGGGTTTCTTCTTTGTGTTTTTCCAGAAAAATTCATATTCTTGCCCGTTTTTCATCTCAGATGTATACAGATCCTGTAGCAGCTTTTTGCCCTCTTGTCCAATTCTGATCTAAGGGCATTTTGGGGATTTCACAGTGATTTTTTTC
Source organism: Cornus florida (assembly GCF_030987335.1). Taxonomy (NCBI): domain Eukaryota; kingdom Viridiplantae; phylum Streptophyta; class Magnoliopsida; order Cornales; family Cornaceae; genus Cornus; species Cornus florida. Next base: position 47,861,840 of record NW_026775574.1, on the reverse strand, counting down.
GATTCCGTTCGTGATATTGGGTAGAAAACTCGATTTTGGGGGGGGGGGGTTTCTTCTTCGTGTTTTTCCAGAAAAATTCGTTTTGGCCTCCGTTTCAAGACTCAGTTCTGGAACCTCACTTTTTGTTTTTTTCTTGCTATCAGCTTGTGCATGCCATTGGGCACCGGCATAGGCGCCGGTGGGCTCGTGCAAGGGCACCGTGTGCACCATGGCCTTCGTCGGGTGGCCGCGACGTCTCAACTTCAAACCCTCGTTTCGCCCTCGTTCGGACTCCAAATCGAGTGAACTTTTTTTTGAACATAACTAATTCTTCGCTGTCTTTCCAACAGTGTGCTCGATTACACCTGGACATTCCTGGATAATTACCAGTTTACCCTTTTAGCCTTAAGTGCTCGTTTTTCTTCTTCATACCGTTTCTCCTTTGTCCGGACTCCGAATCATGCGATTCTTGAGTCCATCTTGATTATTTTTTTGTTGTCTTTCCATTGGTGTGCTCGGTGGCACCCGAATCCATAGTTTTCAAAAATGACTATTTGGCCCCTGGGGGCTTATTTGTCATATTTTCGATCTTTTACTTCCGCGTCAATTTTCTTTGAGTTTCGTGACCTTGTGAAAGGTCATCTTTGGGTCTTAGAGGTGTGTTGTGCCTTGGAAGACTATTTTCTTGTTTCTTGCTTCCGCATCTGGATCCGTTACCGGGTAAACTTTCGGGTCACCATTGACGCACCGGGTTGAATAAAACTTGGGTCGTTACAGGTGGTATCAGAGCGTCCGGGTTCGAATACCTTGGACGACGGGTTTTGGGTGCATATCATGTTTGTGTTGCCATGCTTTACATGTTTAAATACTTTTTGATAACATGTCTTGTTCGATAACATGTCATGTATGATAACATGTTTATATGTTCAGGTGTTTTGAGACATCTATTATTTGTTAAGCATGCTTTATATGTATGTATGCTTCCTGATAACATGTCTGCGCTACAATCATGTCTTGGTGTGACATCATGTCTGTGTGCTTATGTTAGCATGACCGTATGTGACGTTGTCGGCATACCTTACATTCATCGTACGTGCATCATGTGTATTGTCGTACTATGTACCTACGTGTTTCTTGATAACATGTTCTGATTTGATAACATATCTGTTCGCTTATGTGGCAACTTGTTTAGAAGTTTACACTTGTTCATCTTGACATGTTTTATGTGATCTTACTACTTGTGTGAGTAGATAGTTCGATGCTATGATTGCATGCTAACTGTTTACTTTTATGTCTGGCTTTGGCATTTTCACTTGGGGTCTGTTGTATCCCTTAGATGCGTTCTTGTTTTACGAGTTTCTTCCTTGGATAGGAGGAATACATTCCGTAAGGACCCATGTAGGGAACCTTCTTGTCTGCTTTCTTGGTTGGGTGTTTTGTTACCTTAGTCTGACGATTGATGCGAGTAAGGCTCATGTGAGCGTAGAAGACTGCGATTCATTTCCTTTTTCCTTGTCTGGTGGAGTGAGATGTGGGCCAGGGTGGCACCGTTTCACTTCCTTTTCCTTCGTGGCTTCTAGATCTAGGGCCTTAAGCGTAGCGGTGCCTATGGCATTGTTGTCAGAGTTTTGGGATTAGCTACCCCAACCCTCACAGATGCCTGGTTCCCGTGGTGCTTTTGGTAATGATCATTTCTGACATTGATGTCATTCGTATCAATAAATTTTTCAGAGTTGACCTGGTTTGGGGTAAGTTATGAACTAGTGCCTTACACTGTCATGCTACCTTACTGACAAGTAAGTGTGGGCGGGTTCTGGTCACTGTTCGTACTGCCTTGTCACTCCCTTCTTTTATCGTGATTCAGCATTCGTTTTCTTGGGATTCTCTCAGTGGTTGACATTAAGTTAACGTGCCGATTCATATGAGGTATTGTCTCAATTCATGGTTTCGCGTTCCTTCAGTTGATCTTAAGACTTCTGAAGTTGTCCTTCAATGCTCTATGAGTTGTCTTTGATTTGACCTTTTGTTCGGTTCTTGTTCTGTTCTTTTCCTGGTATGTTCTAAATTTCGAGATGAAATTTCTTTAAGGAGGGTAGGTTGTAACGACCTGGAAATTTTCCTTCCTTTCCTTTTCCTGAAATTTTACGGATGAATTTTTTCCGTTTAATTCTCTTTTCTGAGATCTGTTTCTCTTCGTTTAGTGTCATCTCGAGTGCTCAGAATTGGCTTCTGAGACTCTTTCGTGTGGATTGACAACTTCCTTTGAGGACCGAGTCATTTTCGCATTTTCACTTTTCGGGACGCTATCACTTTTGTCCCTTTCCCTATTTCGTCCTTTTCCATATTCTGTCTTTTCCCCGTTTACTAGTTTTTGGCATAACCTCACTTTTCATGCTCGAAGTTGGTTTTTGACTTCACGTGTTTTCATCTTCAGTGGTTTCCTCGAAATACGTATCTTTACTTTTGCAAGAAAGTATTCTGGTTACTCCTAGTGTCCATAGGGGCATGGATGCACAATTCTTAAGTATTTTTTTTCTTTTCTTGGGGTTTTTTTGTAAATATATTTTGAAGATACTTTATTTTAGAGGTATCTAAGAAAATATCTTTTGGAAGATATTTTCATTCTGGGGCAGTTTCGCAGTTAACCCTTTTTGTATGGGCCATTGTGCAATTAACGAAAGTTATTGCAAAACACCACGTCTGGAGCCTGGATCCTCGTATGGGATTCATTTTCACATTTCGTCAAGTCATGGACTCTTGGAATTCCGTTCTGGTCAATTTTCTCCAGTTTCAGAGTTTCTGGACTCGATTACCGCTGAACTTGTTCGGGGCATAACTCTCTGCTCGGAACTCAATTTTTGATGTTGTTTCTTCCGTTATTCATATTTTCTCATTTTGAATCTTTTTCATTCATGGAGTTTTACCGTTTGAGTGTGTTTGCGCAAAATCCACTTTTCCGGACCCGGCGGGCTCCTCTCGGGGCAGTTTTTGAAACTTACTATAAATAGGATACCCTAAAGTGAAAAATTAGATTTTCACTCATCTTCTCCACTCTCTTGGCTGTCACCCTTTCTCCTTCTCCTCCACTTGACTTCCTTGGTAGAAATCCTTCGGCCTTTACATTTATTGTTCCCCTCGACGTGTTCTATCATTCCCCCTTAGTAGAATTCATTTCTGATCATTTCTTGAGTTTGGGTTTGAGATAAAGTTGTGATTTTCATGGGGCTTCCTTCGGATTCATGTAGATCGTGTTGTCCCTGACAAAACCCTTCGGTTTCGGCGAATTCGGGACACTTTTTTTTCAGTGGGGATTTGAGGTTTTCATCTCAAGTTGAGGTAGGGGGTGTTATAATTTACTTTCTTGCTATATTACATGCTTGTGATGCTTATACAACTTGATTGCATGCTTGAATCACAAAATCTAGAGATTTTATTATTTATTTTTCTTCTAAAGGATTTAATTTTTCCGGTTGTCCATAGCTTTGTTTAATCATGTGGCATTATAGAATATTACCCCTTAATATGTAGATTGACATGTATTAAAAATATATTATTTGGACAAGTAATGAAGATTTTATTTAATATTTATCTTGAAAAAAATATTAAATCATGTGGCCTTATCTAGCTTTAAATCAACATGTGATAGCATATTATATTAGGCCTTAACATGCTCTTCAACATAGATTAAATTGAGAGTAATCAGAGAAGTTTTGAAATCTAGTAATATTTAATTTCTTAGATTAATTAATTTGCTCCAAGTGTACTATTCATCCCGTTGGATTTCCGACTTGAAATTCTCGATGTGCATGCAATATAGTTTCACATATATTAAATCTAGAATATTTGATTTAGTTTTAAGCCTTTCATTTATTATTTTTCTTATATTAAAGTCTAATACACATGGCCGTAACTTGTATAGAATGTACTTGTATCATGCTCTTAAATCAAGTCTTGACATGTTTAATAACATATATTAATTTGAGATCATTTGGACGCGTTTCAAAATCTAGAGATTTTAATTTAATTAATTAATTAAAATCCATTCAATGGTTCCATGAGCTAGATTAAGTTTCTAACCTTGTATTCATGATTTCCTTGGCAAGTTCCCTCACATGTATCAAATCAAGAATAATCGGATAAGTCTTCAAACTTATATTTAATTAATTTCCTCACATGGTGGCATCTTGTATGTAATGGACTTGTAACTTGACAATGAACTTGGCCTTGACATAACCCTTGAAATAACTTGTTCATAGAACATTTGGACTTGCCATGTAACCATGATAATTTAATCCCTTAAGTAGATTAATTTCTCTTTTGTGTCTTCCTCGAGTTAATCCCGCCTTAACATCATGTATCTAGACTTCCCGTATCTTGGTTTCATTAATGTGCTTAATGAACATGCTCATTTGTCTTGGAATGGTTTATTAACACATGTGTTGTTTAGTATGCAATTGATATCATGTACCTTATACTTGTGGTATATTTGCTTCGATGGATTTCATGTGCTATTTATCTTGGTTGTGGTCTATATAAATGCACACTTTAATTTCTTGACATTTCACAAGCCATCATAGTTCAGAACTTAGGGCATGACTTGTGTGTTCCAAAATCTTGGTTGTGCATGATATGTGGTTAATGCATTTCTTGTATTTTGATACAATCTTGACTTGCACAACTTGTTGATTTTGGAACTTGGGATATCAATCAAGAATTGACATGGCTAGGACTTGGTTCTAGTATGGGGGAATGTCCCTCTACAACTATAGTGCGCACTAGGAGAAAGGTACCCATGGGTTAGTAGCCCTAAAGTGATCTCAAGAGTACGGTTTTAATCAGTGTGATATCCAAGTTTCCATATTGGTTAATTTCACTCTTTAAATTTCAAGTTGCTACTCCTTGAAGATTTAAACTTGTCGTATATGTGAAATGCTCCAATCTTGTCTCATTACATAGATTTTATGTTTCATTCATGATTTAACTCCTTAAATTTCAAGTGTTGTATTCCTTGAAGATTTAAGACTCTTTTCGTGTTATATGGAGTATTCTATCCTTGTTTAAATGCATAGACACTATGCCTTGTTCTTGATTTCATGTATAACTCTTTTCGTGTTTCATGAAATGTTCCATCCTTGTTTAGTTGTATAGATATTTTGCCATGTCATTGATTTCTTGTATTACTTTCATCGTGTTAATTGGACTCCAATCTTGTTAATTGCATAGATATTATGCCTTGTTCTTGATTTCATGCATCACTCCCAATTATGTTAATTGCATTTGATAATGTGATCCTTGTATTCTAGCATCCTTCTTATTGTGTTCTTGGATTATCCCAACCTTGACTTGTTTCATATATGTATATATATCATGATTCTTGTTGTTTATACTCCATGGTAGCTTAGGATGATCCCTGAGTCTAATCTTTGACATAGGCGTTAGGTAGCATGATTGCTTTTGAACTATATCATGTTAGTCCTAAAAATCTGTAAAGAAATCGAGTCGATGCATGCTCATTCTCTACGACTAAACTTGTTAGTCTTGTTTACTCACCCCGAAGTCACTGGGGGTTTTGACAGGTATGAAGACTTGGTTCGTGATGTTCATCGTTCATTGGGATGGCTTATAGCTTTTATGTTTTCATTTCACGCAAGTGTTAGCATGAAATACCATTTCATAGCCTAATGTATGTAACTTGTATTCTTTGATTCTAAATATGTAAAGTGTGCATAAGTACACTCTTTTCATTTTATTCAACATGTATAATGTGAGGCCGGAGGCCAATAACATGTATTATGTATTCTATGCACTTTACTTTCAAAGTTATTATGAAAACATTGAAAATTCACAAATCTTTTCTTCATAACTTTTGCATTGGGCGTGGGAATTCCATTCTTTCTTTTTCATAGGGATTCTATATTCTTGTATGAAGTGTGGCCAAGGGCTAAATGGTCATTTGAAACCATTTCCTAATTTTGGTTTCCATATTTTCCATTTGAAGTCCATTTTTTCCTTTTTGGACGTTGGGGGGTCAGATTTTGCGTCGGCGGTATTTTTAAGCCGTGGACCATTGTAACACATCCAAATAGGTAAGTTACGTTTGCGTGCATAGTCGTTTCTAGGCAAACCCTCTTCTTTGGTGAAATGAGCCTCCTATGGACTCATTTTGCATTATTGTTGCATAATCTGTTCCAGGGGCAGTCTAGACATTTAACTTCAATTTTATTTTATTCTTTTGATATGGTTGCATAGAAAATGTGATTTTAGGGGGGGTTTCTTTTTCGTATTTTTTTCAGAAAACATCGTTTTGGTATCGAAAATCCATCGTAAAGTTCAGCTTTCTGTTTTTTTTATTTAGCAGCTATTTGGACCTCCATAACCAGATTTCATGGAGGGGCATTTCGGGCATTCTACATTGCATTTTTTTTTTAATTCTCTAGTGAGTCATATAGAAAACTCAGTTTTGAGGGGGGTTTCTTCTTTGTGTTTTTCCAGAAAAATTCATATTCTTGCCCGTTTTTCATCTCAGATGTATACAGATCCTGTAGCAGCTTTTTGCCCTCTTGTCCAGTTCTGATCTAAGGGCATTTTGGGGATTTCACAGTGATTTTTTTTTATTCCGATCGTGATAGTGGGTAGAAACTTGATTTTTGGGGGGGGTTTCTTCTTCGTGTTTTTCCAGAAAAACTCGTCTTGGCCTCCGTTTCATGACTCAGTTCTGGAACCTCACTTTTTTTTTTTTTCTTGCTTTCAGCTTGTGCATGCCATTGGGTACTGGCATAGGCGCCGGTGGGCTCGTGCATGGGCGCCGTGTGCACCATGGCCTTCGTCGGGTCGCCGCGGCGTCTCAACTTCAAACCCTCGTTTCTCCCTCGTTCAGACTCCAAATTAAGTGAACTTTTTTTTGAACTTAACTAATTCTTCGCTGTCTTTCCAACAGTGTGCTTGATTACACCTGGACATTCCTAGATAATTACCAGTTTACCCTTTTAGCCTTAAGTGCTCATTTTTCTTCTTCATACCGTTTCTCCTTTGTCCGGACTCCGAATCATGCGATTCTTGAGTCCATCTTGATTATTTTTTTGTTGTCTTTCCAGCGGTGTGCTCAGTGGCACCCGAATCCATAGTTTTCAAAATAACTATTTTACCCCTGGGGGCTTATTTGTCATATTTCCGATCTTTTACTTCCGCGTCAATTTTCTTTGAGTTTCGTGACCTCGTGAAAGGTCATCTTTGGGTCTTAGAGGTATGTTGTGCCTTGGAAGACCATTTTCTTGTTTCTTGCTTCCGCATCTGCATCCGTTACCGGGTCAACTTTCGAGTCACCATTGACCCACCGGGTTGAATAAAACTTAGGTCGTTACAGGTGGTATCAGAGCGTCCGAGTTTGAATACCTTGGACGACGGGTTTTGGGTGCATATCATGTTTGTGTTGCCATGCTCTACATGTTTAAATACTTCTTGATAACATGTCTTGTTCGATAACATGTCATGTATGATAACATGTTTATATGTTCAGGTGTCTTGAGACATCTATTATTTGTTAAGTCTGCTTTATATGTATGTATGCTTCCTGATAACATGTCTGCGTTACTATCATATCTTGGTGTGACATCATATCTGTGTGCTTATGTTAGCATGACCGTATGCGACGTATGTCGGCATACCTTACGTTCATCTTATGTGCATCGTATGTATTGTCGTACCATGTACCTATGTGTTTCTTGATAACATGTTCTGATTTGATAACATATCTGTTCGCTTATGTGGCAACTTGTTTAGAAGTTTACACTTGTTCATCTTGACATGTTTTATGTGATCTTACTACTTGTGTAAGTAGATAGTTCGATGCTATGATTGCATGCTAGCTATTTACTTTTATGTCTGGCTTTGGCATTTTCACTTGGGGTCTGTTGTATCCCAGATGTGTTCTTGTTTTACGAGTTTCGTCCTTGGATAGGAGGAATACATTCCGTAAGGACCCATGTAGTGCTTTGTTACCTTAGTCTGACGATTGATGCGAGTAAGGCTCATATGAGTGTAGAAGACTGCGATTCATTTCCTTTTTCCTTGTCTGGTGGAGTTAGATATGGGCCAGGGCAGCACCGTTTCACTTCCTTTTCCTTCGTGGCTTCTAGATCTAGGGCCTTAAGCGTAGCGGTGCCTATAGCATTGTTGTCAGAGTTTTGGGATTAGCTACCCCAACCCTCACAGATGCCTGGTTCCCGTGGTGCTTTTGGTAATGATCATTTCTGACATTGATGTCATTCATATCAGTAGATTTTTTAGAGTTGACCTGGTTTGGGGTAGGTTATGAACTAATGCCTTACACTGTCATGCTACCTTACTGACAAGTAAGTATGGGCGGGTTTTGGTCGCTGTTCGTACTGCCTTGTCACTCCCTTCTTTTATCGTGATTCAGCATTCGTTGTCTTGGGATTCTCTCGGTGGTTGACATTGAGTTAACGTGCCGATTCATATGAGGTATTGTCTCAGTTCATGGTTTCGCGTTCCTTCAGTTGATCTTAAGACTTCTGAAGTTGTCCTTCAGTGCTCTATGAGTTGTCTTTGATTTGACCTTTTGTTCGGTCTTTGTTCTATTCTTTTCCTGGTATGTTCTAAATTTCGGGATGAAATTTCTTTAAGGAGGGTAGGTTGTAACGACCCAGAAATTTTCCTTTCTTTCCTTTTCCTGAAATTTTACGGATGAATTTTTTCCGTTTAATTCTCTTTTCTGAGATCTGTTTCTCGTCTTTTAGTGTCATCTCGAGTTCTTAGAATTAGCTTCTGAGACTCTTTCATGTGGATTGACAACTTCCTTTGAGGACCAAGTCATTTTTGCATTTTCACTTTTCGGGATACTATTCACTTTTGTCCTTTTCCCTATTTCGTCCTTTTCCCTATTCTGCCTTTTCCCCGCTTGCCAGTTTTTCGCACAACCTCACTTTTCATGCTCGAAGTTGGTTTTTGACTTCACATGTCTTCATCTTCAGTGGTTTCCTCGAAATACGTATCTTTACTTTTGCAAGGAAGTACTCTAATTGCTCCCAGTGTCCATAGGGGCATGGATGCACAATTCTTAAGAATCTTTTTCTTTTCTTGGGGTGTTTTTCGTAAATATCTTTTGAAGATATTTTATTTCAGGGGCATCTAAGAAAATATCTTTTGGAAGATATTTTCATTCTGGGGCAGTTTCACAGTTAACCCTTTTTGTAGGGGCCATTGTGCAATTAACGAAAGTTATTGCAAAATACCTCATTTGGAGCCTGGATCCTCATACGAGATTCATTGTCGCATTTCGTCAAGTCATGGACTCTAGGAATTCCGTTCTGGTCATTTTTCTCCAGTTTTAGAGTTTTTGGACCCGTTGCCGCCAAACTTGTTCGGGGCATAACTCTCTGCTCGGAACTCAGTTTTTGACACCGTTTCTTCCGTTATTCATATTTTCTCATTTTGAATCCTTTTTGTTCAAGGAGATTTACCGTTTGAGCGCGTTTTCTCAAAATCCACTTTTCCGGACCCGGCGAACCTCTTTCGGGGCAGTTTTTGAGACGTACTATAGATAGGATGCCCTAAAGTGAAAAATTACATTTTCACTCATCTTCTCCACTCTCTTGGCCGGCAGCCATGGGAGCTCCTTGGCTGCCACCCTTTCCCCTTCTCCTCCACTTGACTTCCTTGGTAGAAATCATTTGGTCTTTACATTTATTGTTCCCCTAGACGTATTCTATCATTCCCCCTTATTAGAATTCATTTCTAACCATTTCTAGAGTTTGGGTTTGAGGTCAAGTTGTGATTTTCATGGGGCTTCCTTTGGATTCATGTAGATCGTGTTGTCCCCGACAAAACCCTTCAGTTTCGGCGAATTCGGGACACTTTTTTTTCAGTGGGGATTTGAGGTTTTCATCTCAAATTGAGGTAGGGGGTGTTATAATTTACTTTCTTGCTATATTACATACTTGTTGTGCTTATACAACTTGATTGCATGCTTGAATCACAAAATCTAGAGATTTTATTATTTATTTTTCTTGTGAAGGATTTAATTTTCCCGGTTATCCATAGCTTTGTTTAATCATATGGCATGATAGAATATTACCCCTTGATATGTAGATTGACATGTATTAAATCTAGATTATTTGGACAAGTAATGAAGATTTTATTTAATATTTATCTTGAAAAAAAATATTAAATTATGTGCCTTATCTAGTTTTAAATCAACATGTGATAGCATATTATATTAGGCCCTAGCATGCTCTTCAACATAGATTAAATTGAGAGTAATCGGAGAAGTTTTGAAATCTAGTAATATTTAATTTATTAGATTAATTAATTTGCTCCAAGTGTACTATTCATCCCGTTGGATTTCTGACTTGAAATTCTTGATGTGCATGCAATATAGTTTCACAGATAATAAATCTAGAATATTTGATTTGGTTTTAAAGCCTTTCATTTATTATTTTTCTTGTATTAAAGTTTAATACACATGGCCGTAACTTGTATAAAATGTACTTGTATCATGCTCTTAAATCAAGTCTTGACATATTTAATAACATATATTAATTTGAGATCATTTGGACGAGCTTCAAAATCTAGAGATTTCAATTTAATTAATTAATTAAAATTCATTCAATGGTTTCATGAGCTAGATTAAGTTTCTAACATTGTATTCATGATTTCCTTGGCAAGTTCCCTCACGTGTATCAAATCAAGAATAATTGGATAAGTCTTCAAACTTATATTTAATTAATTCCCATACATGGTGGCATCTTGTATGTAATGGACTTGTAACTTGACAATGCACTTGGCCTTGACATGACCCTTGAAATAACTTGTTCGTAGAACATTTGCACTTGCCATGTAACCTTGATAATTTAATCCCTTAAGTAGATTAATTTCTCTTTTGCGTCTTCCTCGAGTTAATCACACCATAACATCATGTATCTAGACTTCCTGTATCTTGGTTTCATTAATGTGCTTAATCAACATGCTCATTTGTCTTGGAATGGATTATTCACACATGGGTTGTTTAGTATGCAATTGATATCATGTACCTTATACTTGTGGTATATTTCCTTCGATGGATTTCATGTACTATTTATCTTGGTTGTGGTCTATATAAATGCACACTTTAATTTCTTGACTTTTCACATGCCATCATAGTTGAGAACTTAGGGCATGACTTGTATGCTCCAAAATCTTGGTTGTACATGATATGTGGTTAATGCATTTCTTATATTTTGATACAATCTTGACTTGCACAACTTGTTGATTTTGGAACTTGGGATATCGATCAAGAATTGATATGGCTAGGACTTGGTTCTAGTACGGGGGAATGTCCCTCTACAACTATAGTGCGCACTAGGGGAAAGGTACCCATGGGTTAGAAGCCTTAAAGTGATCTCAAGAGTATGGTTTTAATCCGGGCGATATCCAAGTTTCCACATTGGTTGATTTCACTCTTTAAATTTCAAGTTGCTATTCCTTGAAGATTTAAACTTGTCATGTATGTGAAATGCTCCAATCTTGTCTCATTGCATAGATTTTATGCTTCATTTGTGATTTAACTCCTTAAATTTCAAGTGTCGTATTCCTTGAAGATTTAAGACTCTTTTCGTGTTATGTGGAGTATTCTATCCTTGTTTAAATGCATAGACACTATCCCTTGTTCTTGATTTCATGTATAACTCTTTTCCTGTTTCGTGGAATGTTCCATCCTTGTTTAGTTGCATAGATATTATGCGTTATCATTAATTTCTTGTATTACTTCCATCGTGTTAATTGGAATGCTCCAATCTTGTTAATTGCATATATATTATACCTTATTTTTGATTTCATGTATCACTCCCAATCATGTTAATTGCATTTGATAATGTGATCCTTGTATTCTAGCATCCTTCTTATTGTGTTCTTGGATTATCCCAACCTTGACTTGTTTCATATATGTATATATATCATGACTCTTGTTGCTTATACTCCATGGAAGCTTAGGATGATCTCTGGGTCTAATCTTTGACATAGATGTTAGGTGGCATGATCCCTTTTGAACTATATCATGTTAGTCCTAAAAATCTCTAAAGAAATCGAGTCGATGCATGCTCATTCTCTACGACTAAACTTGTTAGTCTTGTTTACTCACCCAGAAGTTACTGGGGGTTTTGACAGGTACGAAGACTTGGTTCGTGATGTTCATCGTTCATTGGGATGACTTATAGCTTTTATGTTTCCATTTCACGCAAGTGTTAGCATGAAATACCATTTCATAGCCTAATGTATGTAACTTGTATTATTTGATTCTAAATATGTAAAGTGTGCATAAGTACACTCTTTTCATTGTATTCAACATGTATAAGATGAGGTCGGAGGCCAATAACATGTATTATGTATTCTATGGACTTTACTTTCAAAGTTATTATGAAAACATTAAAAATTCACAAGTCTTTTCTTCATAAGTTTTGCATTGTGCATGGGAATTCCATTCTTTCTTTTTCATAGGGATTCTATATTGTTTTATGAAGTGTGTCCAAGGGCCAAACGGTCATTTGAAACCATTTCCTAATTTTGGTTTCCATATTTTCCATTTCAAGTCCATTTTTGCCTTTTCGGCCGTTGGGGGGTCGAATTTTGTGTTGGCTGTATTTTTAAGCCGTGGACCATTGTAGCGCATCCAAATAGGTAAGTTACGTTTGCGTGCATGGTTGTTTCTGGGCAAACCCTCTTCTTTGGTGAAATGAGCCTCCTATGGACTCATTTTGCATTATTATTGCATAATCTGTTCTAGGGGCATTTTAGACATTTCACTTTAGTTTTATTTTATTCTTTTGATATGGTTGCATAGAAAATGTGATTTTAGGGGGGGTTTCTTTTTTGAACTTTTTCAGAAAACATCGTTTTGGTATCGGAAATCCATCGTAAAGTTCAGCTTTCTGTTTTTTTTATTTAGCAGCTTTTTGGACCTCCATGACCAGATTTCATGGAGGGGCATTTTGGGCATTCTACATTGCATTTTTTTTTTTTAATTCTTAAGCGCGTCACGTAGAAAACTCAAATTTAAGGGGGGTTTCTTCTTTATGTTTTTCCAGAAAAATTCATCTTCTTGCCCGTTTTTTATCTCAGATGTAGACAGATCATGTAGCAGCTTTTTACCCTCTTGTCCAATTCTGATCTAAGGGCATTTTGGGGATGTCACAGTGAGTGTTTTTCGATTCCGTCTGCTTTGTCGGGTAGAAAACTCGATTTTAGGGGGGATTTCTTCTTCCTGTTTTTCCAGAAAAACTCGTCTTGGCCTCCATTTCAAGCCTCTCAGTTCTGGAACCTCACTTTTTTTTTTCTTTTTTTTTTTTTCTTCCTATCAGCTTGTGCATGCCATTGGGTGCCGGCATAGGCGCCGGTGGGCTCGTGCATGGGCGCCGTATGCGCTATGGCCTTCGTCGGGCCGCCGCGGCGTCTCAACTTCAAACCCTCGTTTCTCCCTCGTCCGAACTCCAAATCGAGTAAACTTTTTTTTTTAACTTGACTAATTTTTCACTGTCTTTCCAACAGTGTGCTCAGTTGCACCTAGACATTCCTAGATAATTACCAATTTACCTTTTTAGCCTTAAGTGCTCATTTTTCTTCGTCATGCCGTTTATCCTTCGTCCGGACTCCAAATCATGCGACTTTTGAGTCCATCTTGTTTATTTTTTTGTTGTCTTTCCAGCGGTGTGCTCGGTGGCACCCGAATCAATAGTTTTTAAAAATGACTATTTTGCCCCTAGGGACTTATTTGTCATCTTTTCGATCTTTTACTTCCGTGTCAGTTTTCTTTGAGTTTCGTGACCTCATGAAAGGTCGTCTTTGGGTCTTAGAGTTGTGTTGTGCCTTGGAAGTTCATTTTCTTATTTCTTGCTTCCGCATCTAGATCCGTTACCGGGTCAACTTTTGGGTTACCATTGACGCATCGGGTTGAATAAAACCTGGGTCGTCATAGGAAGCTATGGAAAGCAAAGAAGTCAAAGGAACTTAAAGTTATAAGGAACCAAATGCAAAGTCCATCTAAAGATAGCTTGGACATCAATGATCAAGAAAGCAACTCAAATAAAGAAAGAAAGCAAAGAAGCAAGAATACTCGAATCATATACAATCATGGACAAAGCATGAAGAAATGGGTAGATAGAATGGTGAGTGTTTAGGATTCAATGTCAAGGTATTTATGAATCCATTTGAAACTCATCTCTATATTTTCATGCATATCATGTCATCATTAATATGTTCCTATATATATTAGCAATAGACTATGCACTTCATTCATATATAATTGCATATGAAATCATTGCTAAAGAGTGAGTTAGTTCAAGCTTGCATAAGTTTTGAAAGAACTCATCACTTGTGCTAGAAATACTAAGCCCATGCACATTAATCATATAATTCATATTGGTCAACAATTAAGGCATGAGAAGCCTTCATTACCATGAGTTGGTAATAGACATTAGGACCCCAGAATTAGCGTCATGATAAATTGTATTTTTGGCTAAGTGTGAAAAATGGATTTTTGAAATAATGATTATTTCAAAATAATTTTTCCGGGTAATATCTCCTTACACTTCAAATAGCCTAAACTAATTTTATCAGAATTTATGACCAAGTTAACATTGGTCTACATAAGGATTCATTTTTACAAAAACTGTCGAAAATCCAAATTTGTACTAAAACTGAATTTTTACATTTTGATTTAGTTAGATTTTAATTTTCTTATATTTTTTATTGAATCCAAATGGGGGGTACTTCCTTATTTATATTGTAAACTTAAAATAAATGGACATATAAATACTGTAAAGACATTTACTTTAATGTTTTCAACGGAAATAAGTTGTATGTAGATCTCCTGTACTGGAAGTCCTATGCATAAGCTGTCATCTGTCAAAACTGTCAATGCACCAGGTTTCACGTCGACCGGTTCTAACATCATGTCAATCGGTATCTAGGTTATTGAATTCTAGGTCTAGGCAGTACTAAATTTCAGGAACTTAACTTTCACGTTGACCAGTTTGGATTTCACGTCGACCGATTTGTACAGACATCGATCGATTTGAGCGAAGACGTCAATCAGTTTCTACTACACGTCGACTAGTTCCCGTCGAATCTGCAGATTTCAAACTGCAACGGCTCTTTAACCCTTTGACTTCATGGGACTGTAATGACCCAGTCATTTTCCTTCCTTCCCTTTTCTCAGATTTTCACATATTTTTTATTTTTTTTTCCGTTGATCTTTCCCTTTCTGAGTTTAGTTTTTCATCACTTGATGTCGTCTCGAGTGCTGTGGAATGATTTTCGAGACTCTCTTCCTTGGATTGACAACTTCCTTTGAGGATCGTGTCATTTCCACATTTTCATTTTTCAGACACTATTCACTTTTCGTCTTTTTCCCGTTTGTCACTTTTGTTGGCACAACCTCACTTTTTGTATTCAGATTTGATTCTGGTTTTGCATGCATCCATGATATTTAAATTCCATGCCATGTGTATTTTTACTTTCTTAGAAAAGCATGCTTTCTTAGAAAAGCATGCTAAGTGTTTACTTTTCTTGTAAAGGGTATCGATGCATAATTTTTTGTAATATTCTTAACTTTCGAGGTTTTAGTGTAATTAAATAAAGTAATTATTTTTAATTTAGAAGATATTTTTAAAAAGGACCTTTTTGCAATTTTTGGAAAATGTGACAAGTGTCACATTCTCCTGGTGCCACTTGTTGGCATTGGGATGAAGTGACTTGGATGCATCATCTTGTGACATTTGGTGGAGATTCACCCACTTGTTGGCTTAGGATTGGTGCACTTGTTGGCTTAGATGGTTGACAAGTGTACGCTTGAGATTAAGCCTAAGAAGGAGCCTTGGATTTGTGACAAGTGTAGATTCACATTTTAGTCTTGCAATTATTTTTGGGCCACTTTGGGATTATGGTTTTAAAGGATGGTTTTGTGCAATTGACCTTAGATATGTGTGTTGAGTATGGTGTAGGATCACATAGTGAGTGGAGGATTTCTATTTCCTCCACTCACACTTTTTCACATTATGTCATTACCTTCCTCACCATAAACCCGTATTTAAACCCCTTAAGCTCGAGTATTCTAGGAGCTTTATCTATCTTACTTTCCCATTTTAAACTAATTTCATGTTATTGCCCTTTCAGGTGCTTATCCCAAAATAAGTCAATTCAGCCAAATTAGAGCACAAAAGAAACAATCTCAAGTTGATTGAAGAATGGAGCAAAGTCGAAGCAAAGTGGTGGAAATCAGTAAACTTCGATCGATCAGGAATATTTTCAATCAATCTCACATCGATCGATCTCGCCTCGCCAAGATGGATCAGACCCCTTGTCCTTATCCTCAAAGAATTTCCATCTTCGATCGACCCAACTTTCTTTACATTGATCGAACTTCCTTGATCTTATCCCCACCTACCACTTTTGTCTTTTTTCCAAAATATCCCAAAATATCTCAGATTTGTCATATTCTAAAAAGGCGCCGCCAAGGATTGATTGATTTGGCCTTACTTTGATGGATCTGGCCATAGTTTAATCGATCTCATCTGAATTTGATTGAACGAACCTCCTCAAGTCTGAAATAAAACAGAGTCCAGCTCATTAAAAGATAGCTCGTGGTGCAATCATTGAGGGGACCCTAGTGCACAAGACTTGACCGTTGGGTGTGACACTTGAGCTACTTATATAAGGATTTTGAGCCATTTTTACATCATATATCATATATCATCATATACAATCTTGGAGAGGAGGCTAGAAATTAGAGAGACATACACTATTTGGGAGTTCTTCCATTCATCTAGGGTTTCCATCAAGAAGAAGATCATTCTTACCATAGAGATGGCCCTTGAGGGTTGGATGACTACATCAATGAGTGGCTAAACATCTTCTTGGGGCTAAGGTTAACCCTAAGCATGCCTTCTAGACCTTGATGTTTTGTATTTTGAGGGGATTTGTGTTGTAATCTTGTCTTGACATTTGATTTATATATGAATCTTGTTTTTACAATGATTTGTGTTGATTAATACTTCCAATTGATCATTTCATTCTATTGATATGTCTATGTATGCTATAATAGATGTTCATGTGTTTATCTCTTGGTTTTGTGATATTGATGCATGTTTATGTGTGTTGATGCTATGAATCTAGAGATTGTCAAGGCATAGTACTTAAGTAGAATACTCTTGTGATTTGTTTAATGGTTCATGCTCATTTCTTGATGAATTGTGCCTCTACCTTAGTTTAATTAGTTTCATTTTCATGTCCTTAGCTTAGATGTAGTGTAATTGCTTTATGTTCTTAGATGTGAGGACAATCCATGTTGTTTGATGTTCTATGCTTATGAATGCAAGTAGTATACTTCTCTAACTTATTAGTTTGTTGATTGTGAGCTTAAAAGAAGGAATAATCGCTTAGTTTGATATATTGTGCTATTCACTAGGTTGTCTAGACAATGTATACTTTATTAGTCATCCATGCTTCTTGATTCAATCAATCACACCTCTTTGTATTGCAACACATATTTCCCCTCAGTCATTACACATTGAGTATCTAGAATGGTGATGTTTAGTGGTGACCTCTAGATCCCAAGATCTCTCTCTCTTGTTCTCTACTCTTTATTTATTTTAATTGCTTTGTATTGAATTTATTTACATTGTAGTTTAATTAACCAATCAAACCATCTTTTGATCACTCGATCTACTAATCCAACCATGTTTCCATTTTAAGCATGCAACCAATCCCTTAGGACGATCCCTACTCACCCTAGCTATATTAGTAGTTAGAGGTAGTAGTGGAACTTTATAAATTTAAACTTGGCCACACTTTATTACAATTTGGTGCATCGACACGACACCACACCACGTAGAATTCCTATTAATCCCATTCTTCCAAATCCATGTCCCATAAATGTTCCCTCACATCCTATTCCATCAAGCTCCAATGGAGTTGAAAGTGAAGTCACTTCTTCATTTACTCCTAACCTTGAGACAGCTTATGAGCCAAGAGCGCCTTTTCCTAAACATCTTAAGGGACCCTTTTACTTTGGTAAGCAAGGAGAGAAAATCCAAGACATGATGGATGTCTTCAAACAGGTACATGTCAATATTCCTCTCCTTGATGCTATCAATCAAATCCCTACCTATGCTAAATTTCTAAAAGACTTGTGTACCCAAAAAAGAAAATCAAAAAGACAAGTCTCTAAGAAAATCTATGTCACTGAGCAAGTTAGTGCACTTATTCAACATAGCACTCCTCCTGAGTTCAAAGATCTTGGTGCTCCTACCATATCTTGCATCACTGGAAACAATGCGATAGACAGAGCACTTCTTGATCTTGGAGCGAGTGTTAATCTTCTTCCTTACTCGGTGTATGAGCAATTAGGCTTAGGAGAGCTTAAACCCACGTCAATTGTGTTGCAACTTGTTGATCGATCTATTAAGCAACCACGTGGGATCATTGAAGATGTTCTCATTAAAGTGGATAAGTTCTATTTTCTAGTTGACTTTCTTGTCCTAGATACAGAACTTGTTCACGATCCCAATAGATATATTCCTGTAGTCCTTGGTCGTCCATTCTTAGCTACAACAAATGCCAACATTAACTGTAGGACCAGGGCTATGGATATTTCTTTTGGGAACATCAAACTCAAATTAAACATCTTCAATGCCACTTAATATTCCTTAGAGAAAGATGAGTGTTTCTTTATTTATGTCATGGATGAGGATTCAGTCACCATCATTCCAACAAAAGGTCCTCTTCCTTGGATTTCGAGTCCACTTTGTCCTTCTTGTGAGTCCTCTCACAAACTTGAGCCTAAGCCACCACCGGATAAGCTTGAGTATTCTTTCATAGGTCTTGAGGGAACCACAGTGGTTCCTCCTATTTTGAACTTCATAATCACCCGTAGGACTGATTTTGGGATGAGGGAGGTAGTTGATGTGATACCCCTCAATTCTAGAGCCACAGGTGATCAAGTCCAAGCACAGATCCGAGGAACATCAAACAATTAATATATAATTAAGCACAGAATACAAACCAAATTAATAAGAAATAAATAATAAAGTAGAAAAGAATTCTAATTAAAAATTCCCAAAATAATAATGTTAAAATCCATTAATCCAAAACCTCCAAAGTAACTCCATTAATTCAACAACTCAGGAATCCCTTAAGTGGATCCTTAATAAAATCCCAACCTAGAAAGGAAATAACTGTAATCAAAATCCAAAGCTAAATAAAGAAGTAGTCCTACGTAGTTGGAGGAATGAATGTCTGTATTTGCTCTGCATGACCAAGCTCTAACCCTAGAATTGACGAGCACCTGAAAAATAAGAGAGTAGGTCAGGCCCACATGCAAGTCCTATCCTACTACGATCTATACAGAAACCTGATACTCAGATACATCCTAGATAGCTTAAAAATAGCTAGAGTAGTCCATATATGTATAATTACATACTATATGACACTCACTAGTCCAATAGGTCTGTCTCAGCCTATGTAGAGATACCATGCAAATCGCACATAATGTGGTCATGTGTACCTAGACTTACCAAGGAACAACACCTATGTCCAGTTATCCATCCTAGGTGGTATACGCACCCTAACCATGGTCCTGAGACTCAAGCTCATACCATGGCACCATAATGATATATATATATAAAGTCCGTATACTCCGAATACAAAATATCATCCATCTAGTGTAGTGGCCTGATATATGTATAACAATCCATCCAGAAACCAAAGTAGGTCATTCAATTATTTATTGATATGACACAAATATGAGTAGGTCTTAACCTTTGTGGACTTAATGTTTGAATTAATCCTTACCTAGTATGCCACCGTCCCATACCAGTGCATACAATCCTCCAGCCAACATAGTTGACAAAACAGTAAGAAACACTCATCAACCATACTCCAAAATAAGCATAAGTACAGTCTAACATGTGTATAACCAAATTATGCATCCAATATAAGATTTAGAAATTCTATTCCAGTCCTTTAAATTGATAAAGTAAGACTAAGAAATTAACTCCTCCAAACAGTGCTATAACTGATGCAATATACAGTAGATTTAAAAATCAGTTAATCCCCTCTAAGTATACATAGTTTTTTGTTTAGATAAACAACTATATGCTTACAACACAGCTGAGACATGATTAACAATTTTAGATCATACAGAGAAACCAAAATGCTAAAACAGTAGGCAATATAAGTTAATTATCCAACCTTCCATATACAGGTTCATTGTTTATCCTTATGTTATTTCAGTCTTCAATATCTTAATATAAACATGCTTCCCAGTAGTTTTTACATATCTGTAACAGTTATATACCTCATCCACAGCCCTTGAAACAACATAGAAAGCTCCCTACAGGCCAAACCGAACCCAAAACCAAAGAAAGAAGAGGGAGCCGCCTCCCCCAAACAAGGGAGCTACCTCTCCCCTTGTTGGAGCCGGCTTCACCCTTGTGGGAGCTGGCTCTCCCCCTGTAGAGCCGGCTCCACCCTTGTGGTGAGCCGGCTCTCCTCCTCTGAGAGCCGTAACGCCTAACCTGTTCATCTTCTTCGCCTCCGATGAAGTTCAGAGCCATTGTACTATTTTTATTACTTGTTCTAGGGTTCAATCTTAGTCCAAATTAATCCTAAACCATTAATATATGACCATGATATGAATTGAACACAACTTTTAAAAACAACGGCGGTAGGAATTTAATTAAAAATTTAAACAACTCATAACAGATTAATTCAGTGAAATTAAACACTGTTTAAACATGCAATAAAGATGTGTTTTAACATTAGTTTAATCCCTGAAGCCTACCTAGACATGCATAGATCACAAGTTTAAGGGAAAGAGTAGAATAAAGACTTACCTTCAGTTTCAGTTTTGAAACTCTAAACCACCATCTCTGTAATTTCCGACCACTTCCCAGTCTGCTGTTTCACTCCTCTGTTGCTCTTGGTTCAACCCAAAAGCACTCCATCCCGTCCTCCTTGAACCTCTCTGTCTACCTCTCAAAATCCCTCTCTGCCTCTCAATATTCTCTGTTCGTGGTTTTAGTCGTAAACCCTAGACAGAACCCATATGATAGTATATATATATATAGACGTCTCTAAACCTTAGTCCACTTAGAATTAGAGATTGAAAACCCTAATTACATTCTAGTCGGCCTCCACATGAATCCTAAAAGAAAACTAAAACCTAATTTAAACATTAACTAAACCGTAAGGCAAACCCATTCACGTATATAAGTTACTAACCAATTACAATTAATTTAATTATAGAAAACCAACATAAAATACAACTAATTTAATCTCATTAAAATAGGTGAATTCCAAATAAAATATACAACTAAGCAATTAAAGAAAATAACACACAATAATTAAATAATTCAAATAAATCAAATATCAAATAATAAATGCAAATAAACGATTAAACAAATTAAATTAACAATTAAAAAATAAAAAAGCAATAAAATAAATATTAACATGCCGAGACTATCCTTGTAAAATTAGGGGTATTACAGTTGAGTTGTTAGATACAGGCTAAGGAGTGGTGTGTAGTCAAGCTAGCGACGTTAAACTTAGCATGCTGTCGAGTTATCGACGTTAAACTTAGCATTTGTATGTTTGTACCATAGTTTATTTTTATTCTTTCCAGTTTTTTTATGTTTTTTAGTTTTTTTGTTTATTTTTCTTTTATTTTTAAATTAGGTTAGTTTAGGTTTGTTTTGATAAAAAAAAATAAAAATAAAAATTAGGTTAATTTATTTGTGTATTTTTCTTTTATTTTTAGATTAGGTTAGCTTAGGTTAGTTTTGTTTTAAAAAAAATAATTTTAAAAATAGAAAAAAAAAAATGTCTTGTGCATGATAGTGATATATCTGTTTTACTACATATACTTGATACTCTGATATGTGTTGTGGAGTGTGATTATTTTGTCAGGTATAAAGGACTAAGTTTGGGGGTGAGGTGACGATTTCATCCTCTGTGCTCTATTTCATAACATTTGTTGGTTCTGCGTATTCTGGTAATATTGTTCTAACTCTATATCTATTTTCACACATTGAGGATAATGTGCATCTTAAGTTTGGGGGTAAGGCACTGCCTTTTAAAATTTTGTTAATGATATATTGTGTACAAGAGGATGCAATTTAACTACTTAGGCGTGATTTTGAGTCTGTTGATTGTTGTGATATCTCTATTTAGTCTAATGTTGGTTAAAGATGGCTTGTATGCCAAATTTATGTTGAAAAGGAATTTTTGAATTTTTTCTGAAATCAGTTGGTGGCCTGTGGTCCACTTGGTCAGGATGATTATTGTTTGATGATTGAGATCTCTAAAATATTTCACTTTTCACATATTCACACTTGCATGAATTCTGTGAGGTATAAACTGGAAGTCTTGTTTTGTTTTGGGTTAAACTGAGATGAGCAGGTGAATTTGATGATTTTGATAACCAAGATATAAAAAAAATAGAAAGAAAGAAAGAATTGGTATGCATGCAATAAACGAAAAAAGATTCTTCACCAATGTGAAAAAAAATAATAATAATAAAAATAAAAAATAAAATAAAAAGAAGAAGAAGAAGAAGAAGAGAAAAGTGAAAAAAAAAAAAAAAAAATTAAGTAGAAAAGGGTCAAGTTCAAGTCTGTACCTAGATTGCTTGAGCAATTAAGTCCTTAGGGGTGTTTCTACACCTAATACCCAAAGACCATCTGGTTTGGGAGTCATTGGCTGAAAGCTTGTTACATAAGGGGTTTAGGTTGCCTAGATTACTTGAACAATTAGGTCCAGAGGGATGCTTTATCACTTAACGCCTTAAAACCATCTGGTTTGGGATTCATTGGCCGAAAGTTCGTTACATGGGTGATTTAGAAAGCTTAATAGACCTGAGCATTGCGCAGTATCTGTGATACCCCTCAGATCCGAGACACGGGTTGATCAGGCCCAGGCCCAAACCCAAGGGATATCAAATAATTAATATGTTAAATCGAACACGTAATACAAAGTGAAATAAGAAATAAAATTAAACTGCTGGAAGAAACTAAAATTAATAAACCTTGAATTATAAATATTTTAAATCCGATAATCTAAACCACCAATCCATATAACTCGGGAATCCTTCCAGAGGACCCCTAATAAAAAGTCTCGAACTGGAAATAAAACATAAAGCTAAACATAGAGAGTGGTCCTACACAGTTGGTGGAATGGAAGTCTCTATCTGCTCTGCACGATCAACCTCTAATTCTGGAACTGCCGAGCACCTGAAAAATAGAGGAGTGGGTTAGGCCCACATGCAAGTCCTGATTTACTACGATCCAAACAGTAATCTGATACGCAGATACATCCTAGAAAGACTCAACAATATCTAGAGTAGTCCATACATGTATATATAGTACACACTATAGGACGCTCGCTAGTCTAATAGGTCTGTCTCAGCCTGAATAGAAGGCAACATGCAAATACGCACCCTGAGGTGGGCATGAGTACCTAGACCTACCAGGGAACAACATATATGTCCAGTTATCCATCCTAGGTGATATACGCGCCCTAACCATGGTCCTCAGACTCAGGCTAATACCATGGCACATAAAATATATATATAAAGTCCGTACTCCCAATACAAAATATCAGCAATCTATGTAGTGGTCTGATATATGTAAACACTCCATCCTGAAATCGTAGTAAGTCTTTCAATTCACAATTGATATGACATATGTAGGTGATGGACTTAACCTTTGTGGTTAATCCATACCTTAATACAATTTGGGTAGGACTTAGTGTTTTGAAATAATCCATTCCCAATATAGGTAGGTCTTAGTATTTTGAATTAAGCCATCCCTAATATGACACCGTCCCATACCGGTTCATGTATATATATCCATATAAGTAGGACTTGACCTTTTTATGGTTAATCCAACTCATTCCAAATTAGGTACGATTAGTGTTTTAATTAATCCATACCTAGTATGTCACCGTCGCATACCGGTACATACAATCCTCCAGTTAACACAGTTGACCATACCATATTAAATAGTCATCAACCACATTCCACAATATGCACAAGATAAATTAAATGCATATACATAAATAATAGGCATTCAGTACGGCCCTAAAATCCAATTCCAATAATGTAAAGTGCTACAATAAATTTAAGCATTCACATTCTCCATCATAATCCAAGAATTGATACAGTTAATAAAAATTTAAGTATCAACTACACCCAAGCTAAGCATAGGAAAATTCAGTTAATTCCCTATACTTCAAATACTATAGAATTATAATTTATATATATATTTAAATCATACACAACCCCCTTGCCAAGCTCAGATATATAAACCTAGCAAATCCTCCAATATAATTCACGAATAGATACAGTTAATAGAAATTTGAGCATCAATTAAACCCAAGGTAAGCATAGGGAATTTTTAGTTAATTCACTATACTTATAATACTATGGAAATATGATTTATTTTTATAATTAAATCATATACACAATCCTTGTTAAGTTTCAGTGCCAATAAAACTTGTTCAACAGTGTGCAACCCCTAAGTTTTCTTAACTTATACAGTCCATCCTTTAATCCATTTTTGAGTTATTATTTTCCCATGTTATTATAGGTCTATAACAGCCCATACAACATTTAAAATAAGTTAGACGAAGTCCTAATGCACTGTACAGTCCAATTAACGCATAAAAATCATACAGTATACAATTTCTGGGAAAGAACAGGCTCCAAAAATTTAGAGCCTGCTCCTTTTATGTTAGAGCCGGCTCCTTTTATGTTAGAGCCTGCTCCTTTTATGTTAGAGCCGGCTCCCTAACTAGGGGAGCCTGCTCTTTGCAGCATGGAGCCGGCTCCATGCTCCTTAGAGCCGGCTTTTTGTGTGAGAGAGCTGGCTCTCTCATTTTGAGAGTCTACTCTCTTCCTTTCCGGCGCATTCTACTTTTTCCTACTTCACCTTCCTCGTATCCGGCGATACTTAGGCCTCTGTAAATATTTTAATACTTGTTTTAGGGTTCCATTAATGTTCTAGATTAACCCTAAATCAATGGTACACAACCACGACATGAATTGAACACACCGTTTGAAACAACGACAATAGAATGTCCAGTTAGAAATTTTTAAGCAATTCCAAACAGATTCCTTTTTTGAACTTAAATACTGATTTTAATCCTTGTTCTAGGCTTAAAACTCAGTCCAAGGTTGATTTTAAATCTCTGATATCCAAATATAACAACTACTTACCCTAGGTTTTGAAGCATCGATCACAGAAACTTAGTCCGTGATTTTAAGCAACCCACAACAGATTTATTTGGTGATCTTCATTATTGTTTTAAAAAACTTATTCTAGGGTTCATTTAAATGTCTCAAACTAATACTAAAACATAGATATCCAATCACAACAGGAATTTAACACAAGTGCTAAAATAATCGGCAACAAGATTTCTGTTAAAACTTTTAAGTAACATCAAACATATTAATTCAATGAAAACAAAATACTAATTCAACATGCATACAAGATGAATTGTAACATTCATTGAATCTATTTTAATGTTTGATTAATTCCTAGAGTCTAACTCGACATGCGCAGAACACGAATTAAAGGGAAAGAGTAAGAACAGTAACTTGCCTGCAGTTTCAGATTTTGAAACTGTAAACCAACGTCTCTAGATTTCCCGTCAACGTCCTACGCTGCCGGTCACCACCTCCAGTGCTCTTGGTTCAACCCAAAAGCACTCCACTCCTTCCTCCTTAAGCCTCTCTGTATATTAGTCAGACTCACTCTGTGTTTCTCTGTCTCTCACAACTCTCTGTTACGTGAATAGGGTTAACAAAACCCTTGGCAGACCTATACTTATGCATTTATAGGTTTTAATTAAAACCATAATTTAAATCCTAAACCAAACCCTAAAGTAAATCCTAAACCAATTATATGTCGGCTCCAATCCTAGACACGATGTAAAACATGAAACCCTAATTACCAAAACAGTGAATTCACATAAGCACGTAATTAATTAAACTTGAGAAATACAATTAAATTAATGGAACAAACCAAAATACAATTTAAGTAATTAATTAAAGAAAACACAATTTAAAACGATTAAGGAAAGAAAAACACAATTAATTGAATTAAAAATAAAATAAATCAAATAAGCAAATAATTAATTAATTAAAACAAACAAATAGTCAATTAATTTAATAAAAATACAATAAATAATTAAATTAAATTCCAGGACTGTCCTTTTAAAATTAGGGGTATTACATTCTTCCCCACTAACAAAAGGAATTCCGTCCATGGAATTCGCTCTTACCTTATTCCCGTAATTTAGGAAACTGCAAGCGAATGACATCCTCCCGTTCCTAAGTGGACTCAGCCTCATTGTAATGACTCCACTGAACACGCACCAAAGGGATAACCTTGTTATGAAGGATTAGATCCCGATGGTCAACATTACGACACGGTGACTCCAAATAGGTGCATCCTGCTGTAACTCAATTTCCCCAACATCAATACATTGATACCTATCCTCATCTCGGAGAAATTTGCGTAATATGGAAACATGGAACACATTGTGAATGCGATCCAAAGTATCCGGAAGTGCCAACCTACAAGCAACAGCTCCAACGCGACCCGTGATCATGAATGAACCGACAAACCGCGGTGACAACTTCCCTTTCTTCCCAAAGCGCATAACACCTTTCATAGGCAACACCTTGAGTAGAACCTGATCTCCAACCCTAAACTCCAAAGTACGAGTACGCTGATCAGCATAACTCTTCTGCCTACTTTGAGCAGTACGTATGCGATCCCTAATAAAAGCAAGCTTCACAAATCCATAGAGATGCCCTTCTATTTCCATTCCGGTATCAGTAGTGGCCGTAAAGCTCCTGACGGCCTCTGATGATCAATGTTGACCATCTGACAAGTACTACACTGAGAGACAAATAAAATAATATCCCTCTTCATACCTGCCCACCAAAACTACTGCTTCATATCCTGCATCAAAACACAGCCAAGACCCTGCAACGAAGCATCCGTGTAAACAAGATACTCGATCCCGCTTTGTGGAGTAGCCAGAACCGGTGCAGAAGTTAACTTTCTTTTCAGCTCATCAAAAGCTCGCTAATAGTGCTCATCCCACACGAACTATACACCCTTCTTGGTCAGATGAGTGAGTGGTCCCGCTATCTTGGAAAACCCCTAGATGAACCTCCGATAATATCCTGCCAAACCGAGGAAACTCAGAATCTTGGTAGGTGAAGTAGGCTATCCCCACTCAACCACGACTGAAACCTTAGCTGGATCTACTGTTATCCCCCTCTCTGACACTACGTGACCCAGAAACTTTACCTCCCGTTGCCAAAATTCACACTTCTCGAACTTGGCATACAGCTGGTGCTAACGAAGTGTCTGCAACATTATCCGAAGATGTCTAGCATGGTCATCCTCAGACTTAGAGTAGATCAAGATATCATCAATGAAAATAATGAAAAACTAATCCAAATAAGCCCTGAAGACTCTGTTCATTAAGTCCATAAAAACTGCTGGTGCATTCGTCGTCTCGAATGGCATGACACGAAACTCATAAGAACCATATCGCATGAGAAACGTTGTCTTAGGGACATCCTGCTCCCTAACTCTCAGCTGATGATACCCAAAACGCAGATCAATCTTAGAGAAGTAAGTGGCTCCCCTCAATTGATCAAATAAATCATCGATCCTAGGTAAAGGGTACTTGTTACGAATAGTAACCTTGTTCAACTCCCTGTAATCTATATACAGGCGAAGTGAACCATCCTTCTTCTTCACAAATAGAACCGGTGCTCCCCAGGGTGAAGTACTTCTATAGATAAAACCCTGGCTGAGTAATTATTATATCTGATCCCTCAGCTCACACATTTCCACTGGTGCCATCTTGTATGGTGCCCTAGCAATAGGCATAGTGCCCGGAGCTAAGTCAATCACAAAGTCGATCACGCAACTAGGTGGCAACCCTAGAATCTCCTGAAATACATCCAGAAAGTCCTATACAATTGATATCCAATCCAATGATATAGTAACTTCCTCCTCCATTTCCTCCTCCATATGGAACAAGTAAGTGCTAGTACCTCCATTAGAACGTGACATAGCTACAACGTACAAATCCTGATTAGGTATGGTGAACACAATAGACCTATCATACCAGTTAACTTGGCATGGTAATGCGATAACTAATCCATCCCATGCATCATATCATATGGGTGCATGTCCATAACCAAAAGACTGGTTAGAAATCTAAACCTACAAAAATTTAGTGTCCCAACCAAACTATCCCAACCCAAAATGTTAAATACTCGTAGAGCACAATACGGAACATATACACAATATTCAGACATCTACCCACTTGTAGATTTATTGTTCCATCCTGGGAATTCTGCCTTCGAAACCAAACCTACCATTTTGATTACACAAGTTCTTTTATAAACTTCTTGGTAATCATTCCGTTTTAACACAACGAACTTATAAGCAAAGCTTTGTGTGCTTGCTCAAAATAAATCACTCTACTGTGACTTTCCGTTATTATCACATCATACACAATTCATATAGTTTAAATAAACCATAGGTGTATAAATCCAACAATACCATCATAATCCACAACAGAGATAGCCAAAACCACTAGTTTACTTTATTAAAAAACCTCTTTAAATCATAAACTGTCAAAAGAATAATCATAAAATATTCTTGAACATACTAGTGTATGACAGTTAAACAGTACTACTCATTAAATAATACTCCCATTCTAACTAGTAATGAAAATCATATCACTCCTAGAAGAGCATTTACTCTTGAACCCTGGTAACCTCCATCTTAGACGCTCCGGTATCATCTCCATCCTGATCTTCTTCGAGGTCTTCCTCTCCGCTTGGCTCAGCTTCGAGCACCATCGAAGTTGTGTTGGGTCCACAATATGGTGGCCAATCCCGCACACAAGAAACCTTCCTTGACTTATACTCTGAGACAACACTGACTGGATATAAGTCCTTGGTCTCCAACTTTGCCTTCTTAGTCGGCCTTCACAGAGGAATCGTTGAAGTAACCTTCCTCTTCTTTTGGTCCCTCTTTGCTCTCATCGTGGACCACATCCTTCTCCTAGTGCCAAACATTCTGAAATTTCAGAATAAGATTGACATCAGTACTTTCTAAACGAACCGTAAAGGAATTCAACGAATCCTAAACTTAAGCTCTAATCAAAAGATAACACTATGCGGAAGTCTTAATACGAAACATCCTAGAGACACTTGAACCTAGAGTACTCTAATACTAACTGTGATACCCCTCGGATCCAAGACACGGATTAATCAGGCCTAGGCTAAACTCGAGGGATATCAAACAATTAATATGTTAAATCGAACACGGAATACAAAGTGAAATAAGAAATAAAATTAAACATGTGGAAGAAACTAAAATTAATAAACCTTGAATTACAAATATTTTAAATCCGATAATCCAAACCACTAATCCATACAACTCGGGAATCCTTCCAGAGGACCCCTAATAAAAAGTCTCAAACTGGAAATAAAACATAAAGCTAAACATAGAGAGTGGTCCTACGCAGTCGGTGGAATGGAAGTCTCTATCTACTCTGCACGATCAACCTCTAATTCTGGAACTGCCGAGCACCTAAAAAATAAAGGAGTGGGTTAGGCCCACATGCAAGTCCTAATCTACTACAATCCAAACAGTAATCAGATACGCAGATACATCCTAGAAAGACTCAACAATATCTAGATAGTCCATACATACATATAGAGTACACATTATAGGACGCTCGCTAGTCCAATAGGTCTGTCTCAGCCTGAATAGATGGCAACATGCAAATACGCACCTTAAGGTGGGCATGAGTACCTAGACCTACCAAGGAACAACACCTATGTCCAGTTATCCATCCTAGGCGATATACGCGCCATAACCATGGTCTTGAGACTCAAGCTCATACCATGGCACATAAAATATATATATAAAGTCTGTACTCCTAATACAAAATATCAGCAATCTATGTAGTGGTCTGATATATGTAAACACTCCATCCTGAAACCATAGTAAGTCTTTAAATTCACAATTGATATGACATATGTAGGTGATACACTTAACCTTTATGGTTAATCCATACCTTAATCCAATTTGGGTAGGACTTACTGTTTTGAAATAATCCATTCCCAATATAGGTAGGTCTTAGTATTTTGAACTAAGCCATCCCTAATATGATACCGTCCCAAACCGGTTCATATATATATATATCCATGTAAATAGGACTTAACCTTTTTACGGTTAATCCAACTCATTCCAAATTAGGTACGATTAGTGTTTTAACTAATCCATACCTAGTATGTCACCGTCCCATACCGGTACATACAATCCTCCAGTTAACACAATTGACCATACCATATTAAATAGTCATCAACCACATTCCACAATATGCACAAGATAAATTTAATGCATATACATAAATAATAGGCATTCAGTACGGCCCTAAAATCTAATTCCAATAATGTAAAGTGCTACAATAAATTTAAGCATTCATATTCTCCATCATAATCCAAGAATTGATACAGTTAATAGAAATTTAAGTATCAACTACACCCAAGCTAAGCATAGGAAAATTCAGTTAATTCCCTATACTTCAAATACTATAGAATTATGATTTATATATATATTTAAATCATACACAACCCCCTTGCCAAGCTCAGATATATAATCCTAGCAAATCCTCTAATATAGTTCACGAATTGATACATTTAGTAGAAATTTGAGCATTAATTAAACCCAAGGTAAGCATAGGGAATTTTTAGTTAATTCACTATACTTATAATACTATGGAAATATGATTTATTTTTATAATTAAATCATATACACATCCTTGTTAAGTTTCAATGCCAATAAAACTTGTTCAACAGTGTGCAACCCCTAAGTTTTCTTAACTTATACAGTCCATCCTTTAATCCATTTTTGAGTTATTATTTTCCCATGTTATTATAGGTCTATAACAGCCCATACAACATTTAAAATAAGTTAGACAAAGTCCTAATACACTGTACAGTCCAATTAACGCATAAAAATCATACAGTATGCAATTTCCCCATATGTCACATTGTTGGCACAACCTCACTTCTCATGCTCAGAGTTGGTTTTTGACTTCACGTGCCTTCATCTTGAGTGGTTTCCTTGAAATACATATCTTTACTTTTGCAAGAAAGTACTCTGGTTGCTCCCGGTGTCCATAGGGGCGTGGATGCAAAGTTCTTTGAAATTATTTTCTTTTCTTGGGGTGTTTATCGTAAATATATTTTGAAGATATTTTATTTCAGGGGTTTTTAAGAAAATATTTTAGGAAGATATTTTCATTCTGGGCCATAAGTGCAGTTTTCACTTTTTGGAGGGGCCATTGTGCAATTAATGAAAGTTATTGCAAAATGTCTTATTTTGAGCCTGGATTCTCGTACGGGATTCATTTTTACATTTCGTCGAGTTGTGTACTCTTGGAATTTCCTCCTGGTCGATGTTTTTCAGTTTCTGGGTTTCTGGCCCCGGTTTTTTGCAAACTTGTTTTGGGCATAACTTTCTGCTCGGGACTCAGTTTTTGACGCCGTTTCTTCCGTTGTTCATATTTTATCATTTCAAATCTTTTTTGATCACAAAATTTTGCCATTTGAGTGCGTCTGCTTAAATTTTACTTTTTCGGACCTGACGGGGCCTGTTCGGGGCACTTTTTGAGATTTCTATAAAAAGGGGGTGAGATATTTCATTTTTCATCTTCTCCCCTCTTCATGCATGACTTGGAGCTCCCATGGCAGCCCAAGGGGTGCTGCCATCTTCTCTCTCCTCTTTTGGTTCACTTTTCCTTGATGGAAAGTCTTCGGCCTTAACGTTTATTGTTCCCCTCGCCGTGCTCTACCTTTCCCCTTATTAGAATTCAGTTTTGACCATTTCTTGAGTTTGGTTTTGAGGCCAAGTTATGATTTTGATGGGGCTTTCATGGGGGTTATGTTCACGGCGTTGTCCCCGACAAACCCTAATAGTTTCGTCTTTCATTTTGATGGCATAAATTGAGGTAGGAGATGTTATAGGTTTAAATTCTTGTTATATAGCATGCTTGTGATGCTTATACTACTTGTTTGCATGATTAAATATAAAATCTAGAGATTTTATTATTTATTTTTCTTGTACGGGATCTAATTTTCCTAGTTGCTCATGACTTGATTTAAATAGGTAGCATGATTTTATATTGCCCCTTGATATGCTCATTGTCGTGTATTAAAATTGGAACATTTGAATAAGTATTAAAGATTTTATTTAATATTTATCTTAGGTGAGAGATTAATTCACATGGCCTTAACTAGCTTGAAATTAATATGTGTTAGCATATTATATTAGGCCTTAACATGCTCTTCAAGATAGTTGAATTTGAAAGTAGTTGGAGGTGTTTTGAAAATTAGTAATTATTAATTAATTTGATTAATTAATTTGCCCCGAGTGCACTATTCACTCCATTTGAATTCCGACTTGATATTCTTGATCTACATGCCATATAGCTTCACATATATTTGATTTAGAATATTCGGTGAGGTTTTGAAACCTTTCATTTAATTAATTTCCTTGTTTAAGATTTAATCCTCATGGTGATATACAACTTGGAATTGAATTG
The DNA here is from genome assembly GCF_030987335.1 of Cornus florida. Lineage (NCBI taxonomy): Eukaryota > Viridiplantae > Streptophyta > Magnoliopsida > Cornales > Cornaceae > Cornus > Cornus florida. The sequence continues at coordinate 47,829,164 of NW_026775574.1, read as the reverse complement.
TGGTATGCTAGAAAATTAAGCTTAGTTATAGTTGTTCACATATATTAAATTGGGATTAATTGCATGAGAATTGCAACTTTTAATTTATATTTAACTTTAGTGAAAGTTTAATTCACATGGTCTTAAAATGAATGAAATAAACTTGTAATGTGATATTACATTAGTTTTTGGCATGCTTTCCAACATAGGTTAATTTGAGAGCATTTGGTTAAGTTTGAAAATCTAGAGATCTTAATTAAAATCTATTTTGTGGTCCCAATAGCTTAATTAAGGTTTTAACTTGATATTTGTATTGGCCATCACTTTTTTGCTAGTATATATTAAATTGGGACTATCTGAAGTTGTTTTAGAACCTTGGGATTTAAATTAGCATGATTTAATTAAAGTTCCACTTTGTTATTCTAACAACCTAATTGAGTTTTAGAATGGATATAGGTGATGACCTTGCCATGCCCTTTAACATGTATTAAATTGAGGTTAATTGAAATTGAATCAGAAATCTAGAGAATTTAATTGTGTTTATCTATTTAAATTCTATCAATTTGCTCTATGATCTAGTTGTGTTTTAGAAGTAGTTTCAATATTCAAATCATGGACTTGGACTTGTTGTATATTCATTTGGTTATGTTTTGAACATTGGATAACATAGTTGCTATGTTTGTATTCATGAGAATATGTTTTTCTTATTGAATATATTTGTTGCCTTGTGTAATGATTTACACACTTCGTGTTTAACATCTTTCATGCATAGCGTGTAACGAATCGCACACTGAAGATTCTTCATTCATCATATCATATTAGTTGTGGATTTCGAGCATGTAGTGTATAGGTTTCCAAATTTGGTTGTGCTTAGTAGATAGTTGATTATCTTGCATATTCCTGTTGATATATGCGTTGTTGCACAACTTGTTGATTTTGGAAACTTGGGGATGTCGTTGTTTGACTTTGGCTAGGACGTGGTTCTAGTACGGGGGATAGTCCCTCTATATATAGTCTAGTGCGCACATAGGGAGGTTACCTATGGGCTAGTAACCCTAAAGTAACTATGTTGTCAGTCTGATCCGGCGTGACGTCTGAGTATCCACTTTGTTTAATTTCGCATTTCATTTTCAAGTTGATAACTAGATGATGTTGTAACTTGTTGTTTCTTATTTGTCGTTCCATTTTAAGTTACAAGATGTTAACTTTGTGAAATTGTGCTTTATGCGTTGTATTGGAAGTTCCAATGTTAGTTAAATTGCATCGATATTGAAAATCGTGTTTTGACGTTCTAATAAAGCTTAGGATTGATCCTATTGATTCATTTATAACATAGACGTTAGGTGGCATGAACCACTACTGTTATTTTATGCTTTAGATTCTAAGTTGATGGCTTTGAGAACTTAAACCTTGTTGCATTGTATAACATGCTCTTTTGTTGTTGAATTGCATGGATAATGTGATTCTTGTTAACTTGTATTCAAATATGCTTTTGTTATGTTGTATGGATTACTCTAGACCTAGTTCAATTGTATTGAAAATGCAATTCATGTCAATATATACTCAAGCATTCTTCTTGTCGTGTTCTTTAGATTATCCCAACCATGATTCGTTTCATACACGTATGTATATCATGATTCTTGTTGCTTAGACTCTAAGGTAGCTTAGGATGCTCCCCGAGTCTCACTTGGACATAGACGTTAGGTGGCATGAGCCCCTTTAACATGTTTCACCTTAAGGTGATAAATATGTAAAATGCTAGGTCAATGCATGCTCATCTCCTACGAGTAGCTTTATGTTACTCACCCCTACGATACTGGGGCATATTTCAGGTACGAAGACTTGGTTCATGAAGCCTAGTATTCCTCGGATGTCGTGTAGCTTTCAAGTTTCCATTTCATGCAAATGTTATCATGAAATGTCATTTTGTAGACTTATATGTCAAAATATGTATATTTGATTCCATGTATGTAATGTGTACATAAGTGCACTCCTTTCAATGTATTTGACATGTATGAGATGAGGCCGGAGGCCAATGACATGTGTATTATATTCTACACAACTTTTTAACTTCATGAAATATTGTGAAAATCTTGAAAAATCGCAAGTCATTGCTTCACCCTGGTTGCATCGGGTGTGAGAATTCCATTTTCATTCTTTCATAGGGTCTTATTAACCATGTTTGAAGTGTGGCCAAGGGCGAAACGGTCATTTGATCCCGTTTTGTATTTTTGAATTTTGAGTTTTCATTCCAAGTTCTATTTTTGCCTTTTTGCCCGTTGGGGGGTCGGATTTTGCATCGGCTATATTTTTAAGCCATGGACCATTGTAGCGCGTCTAAATAGGTAAGTTACGTTTACGTGCATAGTCGTTTCCGAGCAAAACCTCATCGTTTGTGTTTTGAGCCTCTTGTGAATTCATTTCGCATTTTTTTTGCATATTCTGATCTAGGGGCATTATGGACCTTTCACATTAGTTTTGTTTTCTTCTTTTGACATGGATGAATATAAAACTCGATTTTAGGGGGGGTTTCTTCTTCGTGTTTTTTCAGAAAAACTCGTCTTGACCTCCGTTTCAAGCCTCAGTTCTGGGCAGATCAAAAAAAAATATAGCAGCAGCCAAAGGCTGCCACCAGCCATGTCTTTGGGCGCCGGCGTGCGCGCCGGTGGGCTCACGCATGGGCGCCGTTTCCGCCATGGCCCCTCGTCGGGCTGCCGCGACGTCAATTCTTCTTTTAAGCTTTTCTCCTTCGTCCGGATTCCGATTCAAGTGAATTTTTTTTTTAACTTGACTAATTTTTCGCTGTGTTTCCAATGGTGTGCTCAATTGCACCCGATTCTTCTTAGATAATTACCAGTTTACCCTTTTTGCTTTAAGTACTCGTTTTTCTTCGTCATGCCATTTCTCCTTCGTTCGGACTCCGAATCATGCGATTCTTGAGTCCATCTTGATTAGTTTTTCGTTGTCCTTCCAGTGGTGTGCTCGGTGGCACCCAAATCTACAGTTTTCAGAAATGACTATTTTGCCCCTGTGGGCTTATTTGTCATATTTTCGATCTTTTGCTTCCGTATCAGTTCTTGTTGAGTTCCACGACCTCATGGAAGGTCACTTTGACTTCTTAGAGTCTTGTTTTCTGTTTTCGCTTCCGCATTCGGATCCGTTATCGGATCATCCTTACGGTTCATCACAAGACACGCTGGCCTAAAAACCAGGGTCGTCATAGGTGGTATCAGAGCGTCCGGGTTCGAATACCTTGGACGACGGGTTTGGGTGCATATCATGCTCACATTGTTTTTCTTTGATGTGTCATTTATATCTTGATAACATGCTTTGTTTGATAACATGTCTTGTATGATAACATGTTCACATGCTTAGGTGTTTTGAGACATCTATTATTTGTTAAGCATACTTTATATGTATATATGCCCTTGATAACATGTTTTCATTTGATAACATGTCTGTTTGCTTATATGGCACCTTGAGTAGATAGTACATTGCTATGATGCATGCTAACTGTTTACTTTTATGTTTGGTTTTGGTATCGTCTTGTAGGATCTGTCATATCCCTTGGATGCATTCTTGTTTCCCGAGTTTCTTCCTCGGATAGGAGAAATTCATTCTGTAAGGACCCATGTCGGGAAGCTTCTTGTCTGTTCTGTCGATTGATGCGAGTAAGGCTTATGCGAGCGTAGAGGACTGCGATTCATTTTTTTTTCCTTGTCTGGTGGATTGAGACGTGGGCCAGGGAGGCACCGTTTTATTTCTTTTTTCTTCGTGCCTTCTATATCTAAGGCCTTAAGCGTAATGGTGCCAGTGTCATTGTTGTCAGAGTTTTGGGATTAGCTACCCTAACTCTTGCAGATGCCTAGTTTCCGTAGTGCCTTTGGTAATGACCATTTTCGACATTGATGTCATTGGTATCAAAAAGTTCCCTTCTGGGGCATGTTACGAACTAGTGCCTTATACTGTCATGCTACCTTGCTGACGAGTAAGTGTGGGCGGGTTCTGGTCACTATTCGTACTGCCTTGTCACTCTCTTCTTCTATCATGTTTCAACGTTTCGTTGTCTTGGGATTCTCTCGATAGTTGACGTTGAGTTAACGTGCCGATTTGTATGAGGTGTTGCCTCAGTTCTTGGTTTCGCGTTCCTTCAATTGATCTGTAGACTTCAGGATTTGTCCTTCAGTGCGTTGTGAGCTGTCCTTTGATTTGACCTTTTGTTCGGTCATTATTCTGTCCTCTCTGGTATGTTCCTAATTTTGGGGACGAAATTCCTTTAAGGAGGGTAGGTTGTAATGACCCGGTCATTTGTCTCCCTTTCTTTTTTCTTGAAATTTTACGAATGAATTTTTTTCGTTTAATTTTCTTTTCTGAGCTCTGTTTCGTGTCGCAAAGAGTCATCTCGAGTGCTCAGAATTGGTTTCTGAGACTCTTTCATGTGAATTGACAACTTCCCTTGAGGACCGAGTCATTTCTGCATTTTCACTTTTTGGACACTATGCGCCTTTCGTCCTTTTCCCTGTTTCGTCTTTTTCCCTATTCTGTCTTTTCCCTATATGTCACATTGTTGCCACAACCTCACTTCTCATGCTCGGAGTTGGTTTTTGACTTCACGTGCCTTCACCTTGAGTGGTTTTCTCGAAATACGTATCTTTACTTTTGCAAGAAAGTACTCTGGTTGCTCCCGATGTCCATAGGGGCATGGATGCAAAGTTCTTTAAAATTATTTTCTTTTCTTGGGGTGTTTTTCGTAAATATTTTTTGAAGATATTTTATTTTAGGGGTTTTTAAGAAAATATTTTAGGAAGATATTTTCATTTTGGGCCATAAGTGCATTTTCACTTTTTGGAGGGGCCATTGTGCAATTAATGAAAGTTATCGCAAAATGTCTTGTTTTGAGCCTGGATCCTCGTACGGGATTCATTTTCACATTTCGTCGAGCTGTGTACTCCTGGAATTTCCTCCTGGTCGATGTTTTCCAGTTTCTGGGTTTCTGGCCCAGTTTTCGCCAAATTTGTTTTGGGCATAACTTTCTGCTCGGGACTCAGTTTCTGACACCGTTTCTTCCGTTGTCCATATTTTATCATTTTAAATCTTTTTCATTCACAAAGTTTTGCCATTTGAGCGCATCTGCTCAAATTTTACTTTTTCGGACCCGGCAGGGCCCGTTCGGGGCACTTTTTGAGATTTCTATAAAAGGGGGGTGAGATATTTCATTTTTCATCTTCTCCCCTCTTCATGCACAACCTGGAGCTCCCATGGCAGCCCAAGGGGTGCTGCCATTTTCTCTCTCCTCTTTTGGTTCACTTTTCCTTGATGGAAAGTCTTCGGCCGTAACGTTTATTGTTCCCCTCGCCGTGCTCTACCTTTCCCCCTTATTAGAATTCAGTTTTGACCATTTCTTGAGTTTGGTTTTGTGGCCAAGTTATGATTTTGATGGGGCTTTCATGGGGGTTATGTTCACGGCGTTGTCCCCGACAAACCCTAATAGTTTCGTCAGATTTGGAGCCGTTTCATTTTGATGGCATAAATTGAGGTAGGAGATGTTCTAGGTTTAAATTCTTGTTATATAGCATGCTTGTGATGCTTATAATACTTGTTTGTATGATTAAATATAAAATCTAGAGATTTTATTATTTATTTTTCTTGTACGGGATCTAATTTTCCCGGTTGCTCATGACTTGGTTTAAACATGTAGTATGATTTTATATTGCTCCTTGATATGCTAATTGTCGTGTATTAAAATTGGAACATTTGAATAAGTATTAAAGATTTTATTTAATATTTATCTTAGGTGAAAGATTAATTCACATGGCCTTAACTAGTTTGAAATTAATATGTGTTAGCATATTATATTAGGCCTTAGCATGCTCTTCAACATAGTTGAATTTGAAAGTAATTGGAGGTGCTTTGAAAATTAGTAATTATTAATTAATTTGCCCCGAGTGCACTATTCACTCCATTTGAATTCCGACTTGATATTCTTGATCTACATGCCATATAGCTTCATATATATTTGATTTAGAATATTCGGTGAGGTTTTGAAACCTTTCATTTAATTAATTTCCTTGTTTAAGATTTAATCCTCATGGTGATATACAACATGGAATTGAATTGTGGCATGCTAGAAAATTAAGTTTAGGTATAGTTGTTCACATATATTAAATTGGGATTAATTGCATGAGAATTGCAACTTTTAATTTATATTTAATTTTAGTGAAATTTTAATTCACATGGTCTTAAATTGAATGAAATAAACTTGTAATGTGATATTATATTAGTTTTTGGCATGCTTTCCAACATAGGTTAATTTGAGAGCATTTGGTTAAGTTTGAAAATCTGGAGATCTTAATTGAAAGAATTAATTAAAATCTATTTTGTGGTCCCAATAGCTTAATTAAGGTTTTAACTTGATATTTGTATTGGCCATGACTTGTTTACTAGTATATATTAAATTGGGACTATCTGAAGTTGTTTTAGAACCTTGGGATTTAAATTAGCAAGATTTAATTAAAGTTCTACTTTGTTGTTCTAACAACCTAATTGAGTTTTAGAATGGATATAGGTGATGACCTTGCCGTGCCCTTTAACATGTATTAAATTGAGGTTAATTGAAATTGAATCGAAAATCTAGGGAATTTAATTGTGTTTATCTATTTAAATTCTATCAATTTGCTCCATGATCTAGTTGTGTTTTAGAAGTGGTTTCTATATTCAAATCATGAACTTGGACTTGTTGTATATTCATTTGGTTATGTTTTGAACATTAGATAACATAGTTGCTATGTTTGTATTCATAAGAATATGTTTTCCTTATTGAAAATATTTGCTGCCTTGTGTAATGATTTGCACACTTCGTGTTTAACATCTTTCATGCATAACGTGTAACGAATCGCACACTGAAGATTCGACATTCATCATATCATATTAGTTGTGGATTTAGAGCATATATTGTATAGGTTTCCAAATTTGGTTGTGCTTAGTAGATAGTTAATTATCTTGCATATTCCTGTTGATGTATGCATTGTTGCACAACTTGTTGATTTTGGAAACTTGGGGATATCGTTGTTTAACTATGGCTAGGACGTGGTTCTAGTACGGGGGATAGTTCCTCTATATATAGTCTAGTGCGCACATAGGGAGGTTACCTATGGGCTAGTAACCCTAAAGTAACTATGTTGTCGATCTGATCCGGCATGACGTCCGAATATCCACTTTGTTTGATTTTGCATTTCATTTTCAAGTTGATAACTAGATGATGTTGTAACTTGTTGTTTCTTATTTGCCTTTCCATTTTAAGTTACAGGATGTTAACTTTGCGAAATTGTGCTTTATGCGTTGTATTGGAAGTTCCAATGTTAGTTAAATTGCATCGATATTGAAAATTGTGTTTTGACGTTCTAATAAAGCTTAGGATTAATCCTATTGATTCATTTATAACATAGACGTTAGGTGGCATAAACCACTACTGTTATTTTGTGCTCTAGATTCTAAGTTGATGGCTTTGAGAACTTAAACCTTGTTGCATTGTATAACATGCTCTTTTGTTGTTGAATTGCATGGATAATGTGATTCTTGTTAACTTGTATTCAAATATGCTTTTGTTATGTTGTATGGATTACTCTAGACCTAGTTCAATTGTATTAAAAATGCAATTCATGTCAATATATACTCAAGCATTCTTCTTGTCGTGTTCTTTAGATTATCCCAACCATAATTCATTTCATACACGTATGTATATCATGATTCTTGTTGCTTAGACTCTAAGGTAGCTTAGGATGTTCCCCGAGTCTTACTTGGACATAGACGTTAGGTGGCATGAGCCCCTTTAACATGTTTCACCTTAAGGTGATAAATATGTAAAATGCCAGGTCAATGTATGCTCATCTCCTACGAGTAGCTTTATGTTACTCACCCCTACGATACTGGGGCATATTTCAGGTACGAAGACTTGGTTCGTGAAGCCTAGCATTCCTCGGATGTCGTGTAGCTTTCAAGTTTCCATTTCATGCAAATGTTAGCATGAAATGTCATTTTGTAGACTTATATGTCAAAATATGTATATTTGATTCCATGTATGTAATGTGTACATAAGTGCACTCCTTTCAATGTAGTTGACATGTATGAGATAAGGCCGGAGGCCAATGACATGTGTATTGTATTCTATACAACTTTTTAACTTCATGAAATATTGTGAAAATCTTGAAAAATCGAAAGTCATTGCTTCACCAAGGTTGCATCGGGTGTGGGAATTCCATTTTCATTCTTTCATAGGGTCTTATTAATCATGTTTGAAGTGTGGCCAAGGGCCAAACGGTCATTTGATCCCGTTTTGTATTTTTGGATTTCGAGTTTTCGTTCCAAGTTCCATTTTTGCCTTTTTGCCCGTTGGGGAGTCGAATTTTGGATCGGCTATATTTTTAAGCCATGGACCATTGTAGTGTGTCTAAATAGGTAAGTTACATTTGCGTGCATAGTCGTTTCTTGGCAAAACCTCATCGTTTGTGTTTTGAGGCTCTTGTGAATTCATTTTGCATTTTTTTTGCATATTCTGATCTAGGGGCATTATGGACCTTTCACATCCGTTTTGTTTTCTTCTTTTGACATGGTTGAATAGAAAACATGATTTTAGGGGGGGTTTCTTCTTCGTGTTTTTCCAGAAAATGTCGTCTTGGTAACAGAAATCCCTCGTGAAGTTTCAGCTTCCAGTTTTCATTTAGCAACTTTATGACCCTCTTGTTCAGTTCTGATCTAGGGGCATTTTGGAGATTTCGCATTGAGTCTTTTTCGATTCCGTCCTCGAAATCGGGTAGAAAACTCGATTTTAGGAGGGGTTTCTTCTTCATGTTTTTCCAGAAACACTCGTCTTGACCTCCGTTTCAAGCCTCAGTTCTGGGCAGATAAAAAAAAATGTAGCAGCAGCCAAGGGCTGCCACCAGCCATGTCTTTGGGCGCTGGCGTGCACGCCGGTGGGCTTGCGCTTGGGCACCGTGTGCGCCATGGCCCCTCGTCGGGCCACCGCGACGTCAATTCTTCTTTTAGGCTTTTCTCCTTTGTCCGGACTCCGATTCAAGTGAATTTTTTTTTGAACTTGACTAATTTTTCGCTGTCTTTCCAACGGTGTGCTCAGTTGCACCCGGTTCTTCCTGGATAATTACCAATTTATCCTTTTTGCTTTAAGTGCTCGTTTTTCTTCGTCATGCCGTTTCTCCTTCGTTCGGACTCCGAATCATGTGATTCTTGAGTCCATCTTGATTAGTTTTTCGTTGTCCTTCCAATGGTGTGCTCGGTGGCACCCGAATCTATAATTTTCAGAAATGACTATTTTGCCCCTGGGGGCTTATTTGTCATATTTTCGATCTTTTGCTTCCGCATCAGTTCTTGTTGAGTTCCACGACCTCATGGAAGGTCACTTTGACTTTTTAGAGTCTTGTTTTCTGTTTTCGCTTCCGCATTCGGATCCGTTATCGGATAATCCTTACAGTTCATCACGGGACACGCTGGCCTAAAAACCAGGGTCGTCACAAAATCTATTTTAATGTTTGATTAATTCCTGGAGTCTAACTAAACATGCACAGAACACGAATAAAAGGGAAAGAGTAAGAACAGTGACTTGCCTGCAGTTTTAGATTTTGAAATGGTAAACCAACATCTCTGGATTTCCCGTCAACGTCCTAGGCTGCCGGTCACCACCTCCGGTGCTCTTGGTTCAACCCAAAAGCACTCCACTCCTTCCTCCTTGAGCCTCTTTGTATATTAGTCAGACTCACTCTCTGTTTCTCTATCTCTCACAACTCTCTATTACGTGAATAGGGTTAACAAAACCCTTGGCAGACCTATATTTATGTATTTATAGGTTTTAATTGAAACCCTAATTTAAATCCTAAACCAAACCCTAAAGTAAATCCTAAACCAATTATATGTTGGCTCCAATCCTAGACACGATGTAAAACATGAAACCCTAATTACCAAAACAGTGAATTCACATAAGCACATAATTAATTAAACTTGAGAGATACAATTAAATTAATGAAACAAACCAAAATACAATTTAAGCAATTAATTAAAGAAAACACAATTTAAAACAATTAAGGAAAGAAAAACACAATTAATTGAATTAAAAATAAAATAAATCAAATAGGCAAATAATTAATTAATTAAAACAAACAAATAATCAATTAATTTAATAAAAATACAATAAATGATTAAATTAAATTTCAGGACTGTCCTTTTAAAATTAGGGGTATTACAGTATCCTTTTTGAAAAATGCATACCTGATGAAAATTAAAAAAAAAATACCTTAGGAATTGGAATTTGAAAAGTTTGTCTGTAAATTAAGGGATATTTTGGAATGAATATAAATATGGATAGTAAGCCACATGTTTAAAATTGTGAGTTCACTATAAAAAGGATTTTGGGGATTGAGATTGTTGAATAAATGATTACACTGACATGTGGGGACTATGGTTACTAAATTGAGATTGAAGGTTTGAAATTTTTCTTGATTAATATAACTTGTTATACTTGTTGTAGTTGACTGATTGGTGCATTGCTGAGACATTATGATATGAAAACAAGTTTGAATGAGCTTATCATGCAATTAAGGCACTGATTTGAGAAGTTTATGGATATCTTTACTGGAAACTTTCACGAGACTACAACTCCTCCACTAGAGGTAACCTAGGGGTTTAAAGACGTGTTGCATAGGCTAAATGCAACCGTGATTCCCACGAAAGTGGTTTTTTAGCTCTATATTGCTAAGAGACTAGCAATATGTAAGTTTGGGGGTGTGATGAGCACTGAATATTACATATTCAAGCCCCTAAATACGCATATGTTAAGACCTAACGTGATATATCTATCCTATTTTATACTGATTTATGTTTATTTCATATTTTTAGGTGTTTTCCCAAAGAAGCAGTTAAATCGGGCTTTTATGATGAAAAGATTGATAATGAAGTTTACCACGTCGTTGCCGGTCATCCGAAGCAAGCCGAGAGTCAAAATGCTGAATTTTGGAAGAGTTGAAGTTCAGAAGCTCAAGCCTCAATTCTAAGGCTCGAGCACGAAACAAGAAATTCGACCAAGGCATTGAAGCTCGAGCCTGAATAAAGGGTGCTCAAGCCTGACCATAGGGTGCTCGAGCCTTGAACCTTAAGCCCGAGCACAAGGCGTCGGAATTTAAAGAGTTGATTTCCAATCTCCCAGACCTCGTGCCTAACCTCAAGGATCGAGCACTAACACCTAAAGCCTGAGCCCAACACCTTAGGATTAAGCAGCATGAAGAGAGGATCGAGCACCATCAATAAAAAGGCATTCTGGACAATTGTTGCTCCCAGAACTCGAGCCTGAGCTTTAAGGCTCGAGCCCGAATTAGAAGGATCGAGCACCAACATTTTGGGCTCAAGCATGGCTGAAAACTCTGAACCCGCTTTAGTATTTTGGCCATAACTTTTGACTTAGAACTTCAAATTAAGCAAACTTAGTGGCTCTGGAAAGAAAACTCGAAGCCCGACATTTTTACTCTAATAGCCATCTCAAGATTCGACTCTAAATGGGTCAAAATCGCATTACAAAGTCGGATAAAGTTGTTGGTAGGTGATGCTCGAGCCTGAACCTAAAAGCTCGAGCCTGGGACTCTAGAGCACGATCCTGGATGTCCTTGAAGTCATAAATACTTGCGGGAATCACCAAAAATCATATTTCTTTATTTTTTTATGGGCCCAGCCGTAAAACCAATCCAAAGGGGATTGGAACTTGTTCTCCACTATAAAAGAAGAGGATAAGGCCACAAAAAATCATCCGTTGTCTCATATATCTCTCTCACGGCAGCTTTTAGGGTTTTGAAGAAGAAGATCCCAAAGGAGTTTTAGTGGTCCATGGCGATGAAGACCACAACAACACAGATGATATCTTGCGTCGTTATGAGTAGCTAATTCCTATCTTAGGGCATTGATGTAGCTCGAATCCGAATACTATGGTTTGATTGTTTAGTACTTTGGGAATTTAATATATTATGTATTTTGATTGCATGATTTTGGGCAATTGAGCCAACTCAATTAGTGTTTAATGAATTAATAGTTTTTGACTAGTTATTACCTTGTCTTAGATATACCTTCTCATAAATTATTCTCAACCCATTCTTATTGGATGATATCTAGCAGAGCCCTATTGGACATAAGAATGGAGATTATGTAATAGTGTTTAAACATTTTTCTTGAATGAATGTTTTCATAATCTATGCCTAGGGAAGACGAGTTATACTGCAAAATTAGTTAGAAGTAGGTAGGTAAATAATTCGTGCCAACCAAAGATAAGTTATTATTAACTGAAATTCATGAAACATCTTTCTTTAAATCTGAATTAAATGAATGTTATTGAGTTTAATTCCATATTATACATAATTGTTGAAATCCCAAGGTTAAACAGTGGACCATAGTATGAGGTTCGTAGTGAAGTCAATCCCTAAGTATTTTTTCTCTTGATCTCATTCATTTTATTCTGTTTATTTTATTTTCTGTTATTGAATTGTTTCACAACACAACAAATCAAATCTTCCTCCTAAATTAAAATAGTGATTAATTGAATACTCGATGAACCACCACAGTCCTTGAGGTTCGACACCCTCAATATAGTCCTATCCTATAAGGATTCATTCTATTACGAGTGGTATTTTATTTTTGATAAATAAAAACACACATAAGATAACATGTTTTAAATTGGTATTTTAGGGCTTGGACATGTCATATTTTGCATATGGTGTATTTTAAGGCCATGGGCTATTAGGACGCATTTTATTATGTATATTATACTTGCTAGAATGATCATGTAGCACAAAATATCATGGTTGTATGTTATGATTGATGGTAGGCTTAAAATTTCTATTTTCTTGTATTTTTTAGGTTTAATAGGTCGGATTTTACATCGGGCATAATTGGGGATCATAGACTATTCGCACAAACTTCAAAACACTTATTACATTTGCGTGCACATTCGTTTTAGTCCACAACTTCATATTTGGTCATTTGAACACTTGAAGCAAAGTTGCATTTTGACATTTTTCTTCAAAACTGAACTCAAGGGTACTTTGGGCATTTCAATTCAAAAATAAATTTTTATTTCAACATGATCAGCTTGGAAAAATTATTTTGAGGGAGGTTTCTTTTTCGTTTTTTTCCAAAAAAAGTCCATGTTGGCCCTCAAAACAACGTTTTTCTTTAACATTTTCTAGCATTCAGCCCCATCTAATCGATTAGATAAATCATCTAATCGATTAGATGGTCTTCCATAGATTTTCCAACTAATTGTTTTGGCATTTAATCTATTAGATGGTCTTGTGTTGCTTCTTTTGACCATTTTCCTCCATTTTATCATAAATTATTCGTCCGGACTCCGAATTGGGTGAACTTTTTTTTGAACTTCGTTAATTTTTCGCCATCTATCCAATGGTGTGCTCTGTAGCACCCTTAATTTTTTAAAAATTATGATTTTTCCCCTAGGGCTAAACTTGTTTATATTTAAAACTTCGCTTACGCATTTTGCCCTTGGGGGCATACTTGGTCTACTTTCACTGTTTTATTTCTGCATTTATTTTCTTTTCACCGACTTTTTGTTTTATTTTTGCTTCTGCATTCCGGATCCGTTATTGGGTCAACTTTTGGGTCTCATTGACATATCCAGGTTGTGAAAATTCAAAACATCACAGTGTGCCATTAATGGAAATATTAAGCATGGGTGGCAAACTAAGCATAAATTGTCTAATCAATCTAGTGAGCAGCACAACCTATCAAACTAAGCTAATAACCATTCATTAAACCCACAATTAATACACACACAAAAATTTAGAGAAATATACTACTTGCACTCATAAGCATGGATTATCAAACAACAAGAATGGATTGTTTACCTATCTAGGAATTTAAAGCAATTACACTATAACTAGACTAATGACAAGGAAATTAAACTAATTAAGCTAAGGAGGTAACATAATCCATTAAGAATTAAGTATAATCCATCAAACAAACCACAAGAGTAATCAATTAAGCACCATCACTAGATTTATAATTCCAACACACATAGACATGCATTAAACTCGTAAAACATAGTGTAAGCACATGACGATTCATTCTAGCATATATAGACATATGGATAGAAATAAAAAGTCAATTGGAAGAATTAATCCATATAAATCATGTAAAAATTTAAGATCTATATATAATCATGGTCAAAACATTATTTACAACATAAATCCCCAAAAACTACAGAATACTAAGTTTAGGAAGCAAGCCTAGGGGCTATTTCTAGCCCCAATAGAGGGATTTAGCCACTCATGGTTAGTGTCATCCAACCCTCAAGGGCTATCATCAATGTAGGCACTATCTTCTTTTTCTTTGCTTTACCCCCGAAAACTCTAGTTCTACAGAAAGGAAAAAACATCTAGGCTAAAACAATTCTTTCTACTCAAAATTACCAACCCTGTACAAATTGGTTCATTTAATTTAAATACATTCCTCTTTGAGTAGGCAACAAGTCAAAAATAAGGCATTTGATTGGTGCAAACTTGCAGCTACAAAAGTTGGTGGAGTTCGGGCGCGCTCGGGAGTTAGACAGCTCACTGCCATCAAGGGGCTTCGATTGATCAAAGTTGTCTTTGGTTGATCGAACACTTATCGATCGAAGATGACGTGGTAAAAATATTTTGGACAACTGGCAACCTTATCCATTAAGCTGGCACCGCCTTAATTTTGATTGATTGTAGATGTCTTCGATAGATCCAGGATTCCTTCGATCGATTGAATCTTGAACAATACAATTTTTCTGACTTTATTTGAATTTTCTTTTTAACTCTAAAACTGAGCTAAAAAGCTCTTTTTAGCCTGTTTGAACCTTATTGGCCTGAAATAGACAAAAATACAAATTAAAACTAAAACAGAAAAGTAAGAAAGATGAATGGACTAAAATAATCTAGCTTAGGTGCTAAAATGCATCACATTTGAGCACTTATCAATGCTTTTTAAAAATAATGTAGAGATATTCCATATTTCCTTCATTCGTGGTCTCAATATAATACCCATTTTGACGTAAGTCTTTAAAGCTCAACAAATTTCTTCAAAATCTAGTAGAATATAAGGCATTATCAATGTATATTACTGTCCCAAGTAGTAAAACAATATTAGCTTTTTTGGAGCCTTCAATCAAACTTGTGGGACCTGATATTATACTAACACTAGCCTCAGTCAATGTTAAGAGGGAAAAATATTTTTTATCTTGAAGAATTGTGTGTGTTGTTCTACTATCTGTAAGGCATATATTATCGCCATTAACCAATGCCTATATATATTATGGAAAGTTAATTTTTAAATTTTATTACGATAACAGAAATTTTAATACAAGGATAACAAAAGAAACTTTTAATTCAAAGGTAACTAAAGAAACTTTAGTACAAGCACAACAATAAAAATAAAAATAAATAAATAAATAAACAGACTAATGATGATATGATAAAAGAAAGTAGAGTTTGATAAGTACTGAAAAGTGCGTATTTAAACCCCTTAATCTTAAATGTTCTAGGACCTTATTCTATCTTATTTTCCCATTTTAGTCTAATTTCGTGTTATTTTCCTTTTCAAACACTTATCCCCAAAATAAGTCAATTCAGCTAAATTAGAGCATTAAAAGAAGCAATCTCAAGCCTTATATTATTATTTTTTTTTTTTAGTTGGTACTCACATTCACTTGTCTCTTATGAGACTTGAATCCCTAACCTCCCTTTAGGAAGTAAGAGACTGATACCGCTAGGCCACTGGCCCGTTGGTAGCAATCTCAAGCCTAGTGGAAGAAAGGAGCAAATTGGAAGCAAAGTGGTGAAAAATCCATCTACGATCGATCGGACCGAGCTATGATCAATCACACTATGATCGTTCCAACCTTGCCATGATGGATCAAGCATTTTTTCCTTATCCTATGAAAAATTCCCTATTCGATCAATCCAACCTTTCATTCGATCGATTGAACCTTTTGATCTTATCCTCACCTACCGCTTTTGTCCTTTTCCCAAAAATATCTCAACC
Source organism: Cornus florida (assembly GCF_030987335.1). Classification (NCBI taxonomy): domain Eukaryota; kingdom Viridiplantae; phylum Streptophyta; class Magnoliopsida; order Cornales; family Cornaceae; genus Cornus; species Cornus florida. Next base: position 47,813,114 of record NW_026775574.1, on the reverse strand, counting down.
TTGTCCTTATCCAAAAAAGTGCGCCGCCATGCTTCGATCTATCAGAGCAACCACGTGATCGATCAAACTGCCTCAAATTACGTGAAAAACATATTTCAAGCCAAATAAAAGTTGTGCTCGTGGTGCAATCATTTGGAGGTCCTAGTGCACGAGGTTTGACCATTGGGTGTGACATTTGAGCTACCTATATAAGGATTTTTGCTAATTTTTAGCAAGGAGGTTGGTTAGTCAGAGAGGAATTGGCTAGAGATTAAAGAGAGAAACATACAATTTGGAAAAGTTCTTCCACTCATCTAGGGTTTCTACCAAGAACACAAGAAGAGAATGATGAATTCTACCATGGAGATAGCCCTTGAGGGTTGGATGATAACGTCAATGAGTGGCTAAACTACTCTCTTGGGGCTAGAGATAGCCCTAAGCATGCCTCCTAGACATTGACAATTTGTAATTAGTGGGATTTGTGTTGTAATTCTTGTTTTGACCTCATATTTATATAAATCTTGTTTCTACATGATTTGTGTAGTTTTATACTTCCAATTGATCTTTTACTTCTATTTATATGTCTATGTATGTTAGAATAAATGGTTATGTACGTATTTCTAGATTTTGTGACATTGATGCATGTCTATGTGTGTTGATATTATAAATGTTGTGATGGTTAAAGCATGGTGCTTAATGGATTACTCTTATGGTTTATTTGATGGTTCATACATATTTCTTGATGAATTGTACCACCTCCTTAGTTTAATTAGTTTAATTTTCATGTCATTAGCTTAGTTATAGTGTAATTACCTTACTTTTTAGATAGGTGGACAATCCATTCTTGTTGTTTGATGTTGCATGCTTATGAATGCAAGTAGTATTTTTCTCTAATTTATTGAGTGTGCATTAATTGTGGGCTTATGGAAGGATTAATGGCTTAATTTGATATGTTGTACTATTCATTAGATTGACTAGACAATATATGCTTACTTGGCCATCCATGTTTAATATTTCAATTAATGCCACACACTTTCATTTGCATCACACAATCCCCTAATCCATCAAATATCGAACGTCTATGAAGGCAATGCTTAGTTGTGAGCTCTATATCCCAAGAATCCTCTCTCATTCTCTACACCTAATTTATTATAGTTGTTTTACATTGCATTTCTTTAATTTAAATTGTAGTATAATTCAACTAAAAAACTCTCTTTTGATCATTCGACCTACTAATCCAACATTGATTCCAAAGTACCGTTCATATCCCTTGGGACGATCCCTACTTACTCTAGCTACATTAATATTTAGTAGTGATAGTGGCATTCTATAAATTCAAACTTGGCCACACTACACCACACTTTTATGCTTTGGTATTCGACAACCACCAAGTTTTGGCACCGTTGCCGGGGATTGACAACGCCGTATTTTGGAATCAATTAGGAATTAGTACTCTTTTAATCATGTCTTTATTTTGTTTTACTTTGTTTTCTTATTATGTTTGTTCTTGATTAGCTAGGTACATTGAGCCAAGGGAAGTGAAGTAAAAAGATTCTAAAGCATAAGAAGCTAAAAAATAAAAATAAATAAAAATTTACAAAGCAAGGCAAGGCAAAAAAAAACTGAAAAATAATTTGAAATTGCTTAAGGACCCTTTGTGAGCTTTTCTAACTCTCTCTCTCTAGTTAAATCGTCGGCCTGTGTGGTGGCAATTTATTTTTTAGATAGATTGTCGGCCTACGAGGAGGTAATTTATTTTTCTTGCATATTGTTGAAAGCATGGGAGTATGGGATCAATGTATATGGAGGTTTGTTAATTGACTTGTTGCGGAGGAGAAGTGATTGATTCTTGCTACTTACTAGTTGTTGTTTGTCTTGATTGTGCATGCATGGTTGTAGGTCATTGAATCCTGCCATATTCCCATTAAATTTGAATCTTGAATCAATTGTTTGTAATCCTAGGGGAAGAGGTAATTCTAGTGTCTCCATTTCATCAATAGAGGAACATAATGAGGACCATGTGGAGGACCTTGGTCACATCGACCAACAAGGCATTCTTCACCCTAATATGCATCAACATTATGACAATATTCAAGTACCATTAGGCATGCCTAGACCCTTCATTCCACAACAACAAGTCCAAGTTCCATTGGGAATGCCTCGGCAAATTTTTGTTCCACCTCCACCTCCCGTTGTTCAAGCAAATCATGTTGCTCATGTAGAGCCACCGGTTATGAATCCTCCTCTTGCTTTAAGAGACCATTATGTGCCAACTGAGTATAATGCACCAACATGCATTCAATTACCTCCATTTAGAGAACACGATTATGAGATTAAACCACAAACAATCCAAATGCTTCCCAATTACCATAGGCTACCAAGTGAAGAACCTTATAAGTATTTGAATGAGTTTCTTGAAGTGTATTCCACCGTGAAATACACAGACATGCCAGAAGAAGTTTTAAGGCTTAAACTCTTCCCTTTCACCCTTAAAGATAAAGCAAAATACTGAATTAACAATCTGAGGCCTTTTTCGATAACTTCTTAGGCAGAAATGCAATAAGAGTTCTTTAAAAAGTACTATCCGGTGTCAAAGACCAATTTAATGAGAACTTTAATTCGTGAATTCTCACAAGGGGATGGGGAATTGTTTCATGAGGCATGGGAGCGATTGAATGATCTGCTTAGGAAGTGTCCACACCATGACATCCCTAAATGGCAATTAGTTCAATTCTTCTTTGAAAGTTTGTCGTATAATTATAAAGGAATGGTTGATGCCTCTATGGGTGGTTCTTATCTTGATAGGCATGAAGATGATGTATGGTGCTTATATGAGAGCATGAGTGAGAATTCAATGCATTGATATTTATCATCCAAAAATGGTAGAAATATAGGTGGAAGGAAGAATGTCGGCTTATATCAAATTGATAATTCTAATGCTATAGCCACCGAAGTAAAGTCTTTATCCCAAAGGTTTGATCAATTTTTGATCAACCAAAATTCGGTGAAGCAATTGTCTTCCTCCCCTAATCATACTCATCATCCTTCCAATGAATCATGCATGACTTGTTCTAGTGTTTTACATTCTACTTCCAACTGTTCTCATGGACATGCGCAAAGTGAACACCATGAATAAGTGAATGCCGCTTTTGTCAACCAAGGGAATAATCCCTATGGCACTCACTATAATGCCAGGTGGAGAAACCATCCAAACTTCTCTTGGAAAAGTCAAGGGGAAGGCTCAAATCCTCCCCAAAGTGGTTTCCAAAGCAAGTATGTTCCGCCCCCAATGCAAGGCTAAGGTTCCCAAGGTTATCGTTCATCTTATCAAGCACTAAATGGAAACCAATTTTCAAACTCTCATTTTCCAAACCAATCATTATATTCTCAAGTAAATTCAAAAAGTCCCGCATTTGAAGAAAAAGTTCTAACCGCTTTGGGTACTTTGGAAGCAAATACCCAATTGCTTCATTCACATTCCCAATCGATTGCAAAGCTAGAAACCCAAGTCAGGCAAATAGCTAGTACGTTGAATGTTAGGGAAAAAGGAAAAATGCTTTTGAATCCACCCCCCCCCCCCCCCCCCCAAGCAACAATTTGTTGTGGAGACTAATTCCTCTTTGGAAGGTCATAACCTTAAACATTTGAATGTAGTGACCACTTTGAGAAGTGGAAGAGTTGTTGACAACCAAGTTGGTGTTTCCAATGAAGAGAGTGAACCAATGTAACCCAAAGTTGACACCGGCCCCGTCTCACATCCTATTCCTCCTTCATTGCATGTGAAAGAATCCATTATTGAAAATATTTCTAAAAATGATTTTGAAATTTTTTTTAAGCCTAAGGCTCCATTTTCGGATGCTTTAAAAGCATCCACCTCTCTTGAAAAGCAACAAAGCAAGGCAAATGAAATAATTGATGTGTTTAGGAAAGTTAAAATCAATCTTCCTCTCTTAGATGCAATTTGACAAATTCCAGCCTATGCCAAATTCTTGAAAGACCTTTGCACCCTTAAGAGGAAGAACAAGAGTCAAGCACCTAAAAAAGTTATTTTAACCAAACAAGTAAGCTTAATCTTGCAACACACTACTCTCCCAAAATTTAAAGACCCCGGTTCACCAACTACTTTATGCACTATTGGTGATCATGTTATCAATCGGGCTCTTCTTGATTTAGGAGCGAGTGTGAATCTTCCCCCTTATTTGGTTTATGTTCAATTGGGTTTAGGTGATTTGAAACCAACGTCAGTAGTTTTGCAACTAGCCGACCGATCAATTAAGAAGCCCCGGGGTATCATTGAAGATGTATTGATTAAAATTGACAAGTTTTTCTACCCGGTCGATTTCGTTGTCATTGACACGAAGCTGGTCCCAAATCCTAAGAGCCAAATTCCCGTTATCCTTAGCCGTCCTTTCTTGGCTACTGCTAATGCCAACATTAATTGTAGGACGGGGATAATGAAGATTTCATTTGGTCACATGAAAGTGAAGTTGAACATTTTTAATCCAACCCCGAATTCAATGGACAAACATAAGGAGATATGTGTTGTTGAAAAATGTTTTGGAAATGAAAAAAATAAGTCTTTGCTTGGTATTGAAACTTCAAATGAGTTGTCTTCTAAAAAGGTTTCAAAACAAAGTGTATTCAAACCTAATGTTGAAAGGGCATGGAAGCCCAAAAGTTTTGTTGATAAAGGGCCATCAATTTCATTTAAACCAAATCCAACAAATTCCTTTGGGGATAGTTTGTTGGGTGGGGTTCAAAGTTCCATTCACCCCATCAAGGAGAGGATGCATACTAAGATCTTTGATCCAGGCTAAAAGAGCCCAACGTCTTGCTAAAGACGTTAAACACTAGTGCGTCGTAAGGTTTTTCAATCATAGTCCTCCCTTATTTCTCTTTTATTTTCTTTTTTTGCGTCGTCTAGATACAATCTGGGATTATATATGTTGTTTGAGACTTTGATAGAGAATGCATGTACTTTCATCTCTAAATTAGGCATTTAGTGCATGGTCGCTCGATCACAAGAAATATTCGATCGATCGAACATCATCTCTGCATATTTTCATCTTTCTGTTCCATCGTTCGAGATTCTCTGCATATTTCAAGTTTTCGTTTATCGTTCAAACTTTCTATTCGATTGTTCCTAGGGCATTTTGATCGATCCAGTTAACCCTGTGATCGATCTCATTTCCATACTTAGAAAATTTTTGAAGCTCTGAAAATTTTATCTCTTTATCCCATCGTTCGAATGCGCCTGTAGGTTTTCGGGTCTTGGATCGATCGCGTTCCGATCGATCATTCTTTGATCATTCTGAGTTCATTCTTTTGATTTTGACTTTTTAAAATTCAAATTTCAAAATTCAAATTATATATATATATATATATATATATATATATATATTTTAAAATTTTCAAAAATTTTAAAAAAAAATTCAAAAATATTTTGTCATTTTGTAGGTCCGATTGATCTGAGCACCTTCATGATCGATCTAGGTTCGATCGATTGAGCCATGTGATCGATCACATATGTCGGGAACAGTTTTTAAAAATAGACCCAAGGGTCATTTGGATCGTTCATTTCATCGATCCAAAGCCCTTCTTTCTCCCCCGAAGCTTTCCAGTCATCTTCCCCATCTCCGGCAAGATTTCAACGACTCCAAAAATCCATCTCCTCTATTTCTGATCTCGTCTCTCTTCTCTCTTCATCTCTCTTCTTGGATTTTAGTAAGTTCAAGCTTCCTTTGTCATTTTTATGTTGTTTCATGTGTTATCTTGATGCCATGTTTAGATTCAAAGCTTTTAAGGTTGATTTTGTTTCCATTTTTGGAATTGTAAGCATGTGTATACATATGTATATTTGTGTATATATCATTTTTATTTTTGAATTTGAATCGGGTGTCACGTGCCGTTTTAAGTGACCATATTTGCATTATTGAGGTGTATAGGGGGTCATGAGCCTTGAAGTGACTATTGGGATTCGCCCCGTATCTTTCACGTCACGAATGGATGACTTTTCATTTCTCAGCATGTTCGATCAATCACATCAGTGCTCTAATCATTCAGAGCATGATTGATCCAATGCATGTCATGATCGATCCAACATGGATCGATCACATTTTTCCATGATCGTTCGAACTACACTATTTTGCATATTGATACTCCTATACCCTCTCATGTGTTTTATGTATCATATCTATGCCCAATGCCTATGTTTTCCACGTTGGTTGCATTCTTTACTTGTCAAGTCTAGCATGTTTTACCATACTTAATGTATTAGAGTATACCCTTTATTCATTCATTGTATATACTTGGCTTGTATGACCACTTGCATAGATATATTCATGTGCTTCTATACTGTGATAATTGTTTCATTTAAGCATCGTGTTGTCTATCTTAATCTGACAAACATGTTTCTATCTTGTGTGCTTTCATTTTTGTATCTCATATACTATTTCCTGTTACTAACTACAATTGCAAGTATTCTTTCTTTTTGCAGGCCATGACTAGGTTCAAGACCACAACTAACCGGACTTATGAGCACCAGGTGAGGAAGCGAATTGAGGAGCCAGAGGAGCCAACTCCTGCACATTCAGAGTATTCCACTTCTTTATCTCAAGAGGGTGAGCCCACACCACCTCCTTCACCTATTCCCGTGCCTCTATCGGCACAGCCTGGGATTTTCTGAGACAGGGTTACTCTAAAGTTTATGCGCCTTTCAATGGCATATAAGTCTATATTTAATGAGGATTTCTTTGCATGGGTGGCCACGACCAAGTGGTCGTACGACGAGATCTACCATCGTCGCCTTTCTCCCATCTTGGCCCCCGTGACCAACCTGGTCTACCCGAGGCTCATTCGCCTGTTCTACCAAAACCTCAGGCTAGCTCTGAGTAACCTGGCAGAGCTACGGACCACCATATATGGGCATCTTATCCATATCACTATCGAGACACTATCGACAGCATCTCAGTGCCCACATATATATCCTCCGGGTATTGATTACCCGACTTTGCAGAGGCCATCAGATGCCGACATAGCCACAGCTCTTCATGGAACCATCACTACCGCCGACACTTATGCCACTCGGACATACCTGCCTGACTGCATGTGGTTCTTTAATTTGGTTTTATACTGAAATATATATATAGCTGGGCACAAGACCCAATAGTAGGCAGATTTCCTTGCAGCTTTATATGCCATCGATACAGGGCATTGGTTTTCAGTTCCTACACTCTATTGGAGTGTCATAATGAAGCTGTATGATGAGTTCATCAGCAAGAGTAACCCGCAGCGGCCCAAGTTCCTCCCTTATTCTCACTTGATTACACAAATCCTCCGGGACCAGCACTACCCATTTGACTAAGAGGAGGTACCCGAGGCTGGCGCTTGCCATTACAGGAAGAAGGACTGGAATAAGAGCTACAATGCTCTTATCAAGAGTCTAAATATTGAGGCAGCCCAGGAAGTGGAGGATGTAGAAGCAGAGGAGGAGGAGGCAGCAGCAGCAGTAGCCGCAGCAGCAGTGGCAGAGGCAGCAACAGCGAGAGTTGGTATTAACTTGGAGCAGGAGCCTCCAGTGGGATCTCCACACCCTTCTCAGGAGCAGAGTCACCACTCCTAGAGCCAGGACAAGTATCAATCTTCTAATGACTCAAGATTGCACCATCGGGATGATCCATTCATTCTTGATGCTCAAGCTCAGTCAGACATGCAAGAGGAACGTTTCCAGGCATTACAAGACGCAGTCCTTTCCTTCAGGGCAGATATGGCCACCCTCCGCACAAATGTTATGACTACACTACGAGACATATCCAGTCAGATTTGGGGTTCACTCCCTGCCAGACCGTCGTCTTCTGCCTGACCTCTCTTTATATCTCATCTTTATAGTTATGTTTTTAGAATGTTACTTTATGATACTATTATTGCATTTTTGCAGCCAGTCTGTTGGCTTGTTACCTGTGATGTACATTATACTTTCTTTATTTTTGGATATTTTGGATGTTTTGATCTCATGTTGATATTTTTGTTTATGTTGACTCCATTATCAGGTGCATTACAGTAACTTCAGTGGAGAATGCAACCCATATTTTTCAGGACCATCCTTATTCCTCTCTCTCTTTTATTTACTGTCCCACTTACATTAGCATGTCCACTGTGCACCATAATTTATCCCATTTTGTAACGACCAGTGTTTTTATTTAACCCAGTGGGTCAGTGATGAACTGAAGGTTGACCCGTTAACGGATCCAGATGTGAAAGCAAAGAATGAAACAACGGTCTCCCAAGGCACAACACACCTTTGAGACCCTAAGATAACCTCCTATGAGGTCACGGAACCCAAATGAATAAAGTGCGGAAGCAAAATAAAGACAAGTCCTTAGAGATGTACGTTATCCCTAAGACACAGGAGTGGACTTTGAAAGAGTTTCGAGGCTCAATGGAAACAAAATGAAGACAAGGGCATCAAAACCCCACCGAAAGAATGACCAAGGGTAAAATGGTCATCTTACCCAAAGAGGAAGGAATTTAACTTTCAACAAGTCAAATTAGATTAAAACATAGAAAACCATCCTTCGGTAACTTCACATTAAGTCCCAAGGCCAAAGGAAGAGAAATCCCAGATGAACCCTATCCCGGTTCGAACCAAATCTGACACCCTTTCACTAAAATGAGGATATCTTGATCTAGGAGAAGAATCTAAAGCTGAAATTGGTACCATTGGAAATATTACTTCGACGCGGTCAGTTTAGACTCATGAATGGACTAATTCCGAGTTGAAACGAAGAAGTTACGTCAGATTGAAGTTGGAAGTCCAAAACTGAAAACCCTGGAGGACTTGAACCAATTCAACATTCTTGAACCAGTTCAACATTGGTAGTATACCCAAGCTGAACCAAGCTGACACCTTGAACCGGTTCAACTATTCTTGAACCGGTTCGACTTGACCAGAGTTGAACTTAAACAGCAGAAACAATGAAAATGCAAAAAATTGAGTTCAGAGTGCAATTTTTGAGGTCAAGATGACATTTTTCGGAAAAATGTCGTGAAGAAACTCCCCTTAAAATCACATTTTCTATGTGAAAAAGTTAAGAATGGAATTTATTTCCCTAAGAAATTCCCTAAAATGCCCTTGGGCCGAGTTTTTCAACAAAAATGTGAAATGAATCCGTAGGAGGCTCAAAACACAAACGAAAGGGTTTTTCATGGAAACGATCATTCATACAAACGTAAATGGCTGAGTCAAAATCCGACCCTCCAACGGCCAAAAAGGCGAAAATTAACTTGAAATGAGAAAAGTGAAAACTAAAATTAGGAAATGGTTTCAAATGACCGTTTGGCCCTTGGCCACACTTCATACATATAAAATAGGTCCTAGTGGATGTGCCGTAACACACGTTACACCACCCGATTTGAAAATGAACCCCTAAAATACAAAAGTGGAAACAAAATGGTGTTTGGCCCTTGGCCACACCTCATACATGGTAAATGGATGGTAAATAATGAATTTCATACACAATGCACACTCCGGTGCAAAAATGACATATTAAAACCCTAATTTTCATACTTTTCTCATTAAGGGCAAAATTCTACATTTTTCAATATACATGGATTTCAAATGAAGTTCGGCCCTTGGCCACATATCATATACATGGAATGAGTATCAAAAAGTGTACTTAAGCAGATATTACAAGTCAAAGGCAAAAAACGACATTTCGACCTAATTACACAATACAACTCAAAAAGTGAACTTAAGCATGCTAACACTTGCATGTGAACAAGAAGACACTCAAATGAACTTCAATCCATCGAAACGATCCCAGGATATTGTGCATCCTACACCACGACATCTGTACCTGATAAAACCCCCGATAACTTCGGGGTGAGTAAACAAGTTTACTCGTAAAGAATGAGTATGCGTCAACTCGATTTCTTACAGATTTTTAGACTAACATGTAATAGTTCAAAAGGGTCATTCCACCTAACGTCTATGTCAAGGTGAGACTCAAGAATCATCCTAAGCTACTGTAGGGTATAAATCAATAAGAATCATAATATATAAACATATATGAGACGAATCAAGATTTGGAATAATCCAAAGAACACGACAAGAAGGGTGCTTGAACATAGATTTACATGAATTGAATTATCAATACAATTAAGCAAGGGTTAAAATAGTCTACACAACACAACAAAAAGGTACTAGAATATAAAGATCAAATTGTCAAGGCAATTTGCATGATTAGAACATTCCAATTTAACAAAACAAGAAGTATACATGGATATAAGTTGACAAGAATTACATTATCAATGCAATTAACATGATTGGAGCATTCCAATTAACACAATAGAAGTAACACACAAAATCAAGAACAAGGCATAATATCTATGCGATTAAACAAGGATGGAACATTTCCTATAACACGAAGGAGTTTTAAAAATTCGAGGAATGCAACATTTGAAATCTAAAGAGTGAAATCAAACAATGTGGAAACTTGGATATCGCCCGAATTAAAACCGTACTCTTAGGATCAATTTAGGGTTATCAACCCAAGGGTACCTTCCCCTAGTCTTGGGATCACTTTAGGGTTATCAACCCAAGGGTACCTTCCCCTATTCTTGGGATCACTTTAGAGCTATCAACCCAAGGGTACCTTCCCCTGTACTAGAGCCAAGTCCTAGCCATGACAATTCTTGATTGATATCCTAAGTCCCAAAATCAACAAGTTGTACAAGTCAAGATTTTATTAAAATACAAGAAATGTATTAACCACGTTTCATGCACAACCAAGATTTTGGAATACACAAGTCATGCCCTAAGTTCATCAACTATAATGGCATGTGAAATGTCAAGAAAACATAGTATGCATCTATATAGATTAGAACCAAGATATATAGCATAAGAAATCCATTGAAGTACATACACCACAAGTATAAGACACATAATTCAATTACTTATTTAACAACACATGAGTAACTTAAATCATTCTAAGACAACCATGCTAGTCCATTAACTACCTTAATGAGATCAAGATACAAGGGGTCTAGATACATGATGAAAAGCTAAAAGCTTCATGAAATACAGGTCCAACATCAAGTTACAAGTTCATTTCATACGAGACACGACCATGTGATTTAAATTCCATACAAAGGAAATAAGTAAATGTAAGTCTCAAGACTTATCAGATTATTCTTAATTGATACATGTGAGGAACTTGTCAAGAAAAGCATGAATTCCAAGTTAGAAACTTAACCAAGACCAAGAAGCTATTGAATGGATTTTAATTATTTCATTTAATTAAAATCTCTAGGTTTTGAAATTTATCTAAATGATCTCAAATTAATATATGTTATACAACATGTCAAGACTTGATTTACCAACACGATACAAGTGATTTTCATGCAATGTACGGTCATGAGTATTAAACTTTAATACTAAAAAAATAATAATTGAAAGGTTTCAAAACTTAATCAAATATTCTAGATTTAATATATGTGAAACCAAATGGCATGTATACCAAGATTATCAAGTCAGAAATCCAATGGAGTGAATAGTGCACTCGGAATAAATTAATTAATCAAATTAATCATTTGTCTCTAGATTTTAAAACATCATCAAATATTCTCAAATTCACATATGCTGAAGAGTATGCCAGAGCCTAATTTAATATGCTAACATACACCGACAAGCTAGTTAAGGCCACATGAATTAAATATTTATTCAAGATAAATATTAAATAAAATCTTTATTCCTTGTCCAAATACTCTAAATTTAATATATTTCAATGACCATATCAAGGGATAATATTCTATCATGCCACAAGTTTAAAACATGCTATAACCTATCGGGAAAATCAAATCTCATACATGAAAATTAAACAAATAAAAATTCTAGATTTGATATCCAAGTATGTATATGAGTTGTATATACATCATAAGCATGCAATATAACAAGAAAGTAAATTATAACACCCCCTATCTCGATTTGAGATGAAAATCTCAATGGCCCACCGAAATAAAAGTGCTCCGAATCCGACGATACCGAAGGGTTTTGTTGGAGACAACACGGTGAACAAGAATCCCCAAGAAGCCCCATGAAAATCCAAACTTGAACTTGAAACCCAAACTCAAATGTGGTCAGAAATGGATTCCAATAAGGGTGAAAGGTGTGCGTCGTCAAGATAAGCATTAAACGTTAAGGTCGAAGAGTTTTCACTCGAGGGAAGTGGCCAAAAAAAGAAGGAGAAGCATGGCAGCCCCTTGGCAACCATGGCTGCAGGCCAAGAGAGAGGAGAGAGAAAAGAAAATCTGACTTTTCTTCTTAAGACCCCTTATTTATAGAAAATCTCAAAAAGTGCCTCGAAAGGGCCCCTTTGGGTCTGGAAAAGTGGATTTTGAGAAAATGTGCTCAAACGGAAAAACTCTATGAATGAAAAAGATTAGAAATGAGAAAACATGAACAACGAAAGAAACGGCGTCAAAAACTGAGTACCGAACAGAAAGATATGCCCCGAACAAGTTCGACGGCAACCGGGAGTCAGAAACTCTGAAACTAGAGAAAAACAACCAGAACGGAATTCTAAGAGTACACGACTTGACAAAATATGATAATGAATCCTGTACGAGGATCCAAGCTTTAGACGAGATATTTTTACAATAATTTTCGTTAATTGCACAATGGCCCATACAAAAAGGGTTAACTGCACTAATGCCCGAGAATGAAAATATTTTCTTAGATACCCCTGAAATAAAATATCTTCAAAAGATATTTATGAAAAATTCCCCAAGAAATGAAAAAGATTTTGAAGAATTGTGCATCCATGCCCCTACGAACACCGGGAGCAACCAGAGTACTTTCTTGCAAAAGTAAAGATACGTATTTTGAGAAAACCGCTGAAGATGAAGGCACGTGAAGTCAAAAACCAACTCCGAGCATGAAAAGTGAGGTTGTGCCAAAAACTAACAAACGGGGAACAGACATAATAGGGAAAAGGACGAAATAGCGCATAGTGTCCGAAAAGTGAAAATGCAGAAATGACTTGGTCCTCAAAGGAAGTTGTCAATCAACGGAAAAGAGTCTCAGAAACCATTTCTGAGTACTCGAGATGACACTAAGCGACAAGAAATAGAGCTCAGAAAAGAAATTTAAACGGAAAAAATTTATCCGTAAAATTTTAGGAAAAAAGGAAAGGAAGGAAAATGACCGGGTCGTTACACATTTTGTTATTTGATGAGAGTTTATCCTAGTGCCATCTTTTTAGGACCACAGTTAATCCTAACTTTGAGAGCGTTATACCACCCACTTTGGATACTTGTGTCCCGACCATTCATCGTCATAGCTACACTGGTATACTCTTTCCTCTTTCTTTTGTTCTTATTATACATTGAGGACATTGTGCAATTTATTTATTATTTTTTTTTTTGGGGGGGGGGGGGTAATATGTGTTCTTTGTATTCAATTCAAGATTTTAAGTATGACTTGTGTATTTGAGAGATTTACTATGATTGGTCCATGTTAGCTATAATTTTGATCTTTTGAGGATTATATTGCTTAAAATTTAAAAATTACGTGACTTGAGAGTCTAATACTCCCTGTATACTTTGTGGATGCCATTTAGGAGTAGATTTTTCAAAAGATTGATATCTTGCTTGCATTTGTGGTCCACATCACCCTGATTTTGTGATTATTTTGAGATTCAATCTAGGATTCTACACTAGCACAGGCGCACACTAGCATTCATTTGTAGGGTACATGTTTTGTTGATTATTGATTTGGTTATATCCCAATTGAGCTAGTAGTGCATTGAAACCTTTCATTCTTGACAAAGGTGAATAACAAACCCTTTTCATTGAGTAGCTAGGATTCTAGCCTCATCAAGCACTGAATTTCTCGCACCGAAAGGTGGAGGGTCCAAACTCTAGGTTAATAACTATATTAAAAAAAAAAAGTTACAAAAGGTGAGAAGTGGGAAATGATTAAATGGAGATTGTTTTGATTTGTAGCCTAGTTGATTTAAGCTTGTAAGTCCTTAGAGGTGTTTTAACACCTAATGCCCTAAAGCCGTCCAGTTTGGGAGTCATTGACCAAACGTTTGACCTCATGGATCGCTAGAAAGCTTAATAGATCAGCACATTGCACTATGCTTCCATCTTTGATCCTCTAGGTTAGGAAAAAATAAAAATAAAAATAATCAATGGAAAAGAATAAGTGCACCTAGTTGAATAAAGCTTTAATAAAATATCTATTCTTTGTCTTGATGATCAGTACTAGATTTGTGTGCTAGTTTGAGGCCGGATGTGATCATTTCTTTAGTTGGCTTAGATAACAATATATTTGATGCCGGTTCACTTAAAAAGGATTATAGAGTTGTTTTAATTTGCATGATCATTGTCTTGATGTGTGGAGGACTATACTTGCTTACTTGATGTTAAAATTTTGGAGATTGCTTGGAAATGGTTGAAAAATTGCATACTTGAGGTAGTTTTCTCCCGATACTTGTTTGGAATATTGGTGCCTCTTTAGTGAGAAAGAGCTTGATGTTTGTGGGTATCATTTCTGGAAACCCTCACGAGACTTCACTCATCCGCTAAGGGTAACCTAGGGGTTTAAAAGGCTTATTGCATATGGTAAATGCAATCGTGTTCCCTACGAAAGTGGCGTGTACCATTTATTACTTTTTAGTTCCTAGTTGTTTAGTTGTTCATTTCTTTCTTTTCTTTGTAGTTCATTGCTAGGGATTAGCAATATTTAAGTTTAGGGGTGTGATAAGCACTGAAAAGTGCGCATTTAAATCCTTAATCTTGAATGTTCTAGGACTTTATTCTATCTTATTTTTCTGTTTTAGTCTAATTTCATGTTATTACCCTTTTCAGACACTTATCCCTAAAATAAGTCAATTCAACTGAATTAGAGCATTAAAAGAAGTAATCTCAAGCCTAGTGGAAGAAAGGAGTAAAGTGGAAGCAAAGTGGTGAAAAATCCTTTTACGATCGATCGGACCGAGCTATGATCAATCACACTGTGATCGTTCCAACCTTGCCATGATGGATCAAGCCTTTTATCCTTATCCTCAGGAAAATTCCATATTCAATCGATCCAACCTCATTCGATCGATCAATCCTTTTGATCTTATCCACACTTACAACTTTTGTCCTTTTCCCAAAAATATCTCACCCTTGTCCTAATCCAAAAAAGTGCGCTGCCATGCTTCGATCAATCAGAGCAACCATATGATCGATCGAACTGCCTCAAATTGCGTGAAAAACTTATTTCAAGCCAAATAAAAGTTATACTCGTAGTGCAATCATTTGGAGGTCCTAGTACACGAGGTCTGACCATTGGGTGTGACATTTAAGCTACTATATAAGGATTTTGGTTAATTTTTAGCAAGGAGGTTGGTTAGTTAGAGAGGAATTGGCTAGAGATTAGAGAGAGAAATATACAATTTGGGAAAGTTCTTCCACTCATCTAGGGTTTCTACCAAGAACACAAGAAGAGAATGATGAATTCTACCATGGAGAGAGCCCTTGAGGGTTGTATGACAACATCAATGAGTGGCTAAACTACTCTCTTGGGCTAGAGATAGCCCTAAGCATGCCTTTTAGACCTTGATGATTTGTAATTAGAAAGATTTGTGTTGTAATTCTTGTTTTGACCTCATAATTATATAAATCTTGTTTCTACATGATTTGTGTAGTTTTATACTTCCAATTGATCTTTTACTTCTATTCATATGTCTATGTATGTTAGAATGAATGGTCATATGCTTATTTCTAGATTTTGTGACATTGATGCATGTCTATGTTTGTTGATAATATGAATCTAGTGATGGTTAAAGCATGGTGCTTAATGGATTACTCTTATGATTTATTTGATGGTTCATACTTATTTCTTAATGGATTGTACCACCTCCTTAGTTTAATTAGTTTAATTTTCATGTTATTAGCTTAGTTATAGTGTAATTGCCTTACTTTCTTAGATAGGTGGACAATCCATTTGTGACAGCCCAAGTTTTGTAAACCCGGTGCGTCAGTAATGACCAAAAGATGACCCGATAATGGATCCGAAATGCGGAAGCGAAAGGTGGAACAATGGTCTCTAAAGATACAATACGTCTCTAAGACACCAATGTGATCCTCAATGAGGTCACAGAACCCAAAGGAAACAAATGCATAAGTGTCGTTTCAAAAACGGATAAAAAGAACCTAGGGGCAAAATGGTCATTTTATAAAAAGTGGATTCAAGTGCTATCGAGCATACCACTAGAGAGACAATAAAAAATTAATCATAATGGACTCAAGAATTTCATCATTCAGAGTCCAGACGAAGGAGAAAGAACAAAAACAAAAATGATGTCGTGGCGGCCCGACGAGGACAACCCACCACTACTGCAACTGAGAGTAAAAACGGGCGTCTAAACGAACTTTGTTGGAAAAACTCAAAGAATAAACCCCTCCTAAAATCAAGTTTTCTACCCCGTACATAAACGGAAACAAAAAAAAAATGCATTGTAGAATGCCCAGAATGCCGCCAAGAAAATCAGGTCAAGAGGAAAAAAACTAATCCGAGCTACTACCCAAGTTTTGGAAACAGGGCTTCGGGAGGTTTTTAAATTGTCTAAATTGAAAATGAAATCTTAAAATGCACCCACAAGACCTCCGGAAGTTTTGGATCGGTCGTGACGATTTTAAAAAAAAAGTCGATGAATAGTACCAACTACATTTGAACTAAAAATTTGCAAAACCTGGTAGCAAGGATTTTCTGAAAAAATATGGATTTTGAGGGCCAAGATGATGTTTTCTGGAAAAACACAAAAAAAAAAAAAAAAAAAAAACCCCTCAAAATCAAGTTTTCTACGTGACTCGCGAAGAAAAATGAAAAAAACTCATTGTGAAATACCCGAAATGCCCCTGTAACAGAATAGGGTCAAACTCAAAATATCTAACTTTAGGTTTTTGTTTCATCAAGGAAGGTATTGTTTGCCAAAGTGAGCATGCAAGTGTATGTAATATGATAAAATAGATGTGCTACAATGGCCTATGGCTTCATTACAATACATTTACAACATTTGACATGTCAAACCTCCAAGTTAGAAAAATTACATTTCATAGACAAATCATGAACATGCTAACACTTGCATGTGAACAAGAATGCTTCTAAAGAAGCTCAACTCAACAAATCACCCAAGCAATTGCAATCTCCAATCTTGTATCATGTACCTGAAATATGCCCCAGTATCATAGGGGTGAGTAACATAAAGCTACTCGTAGGAAATGAGCATGCATCGACCTAAAGTTTTACAAGTTACATGATTAATTATTGTGGTTCATTCCACCTAACGTCTATGTCAAGGTGAGACTCAGGGAGCATCCTAGCTACCTAAGATCATTTCTAGAATCAATCACCTCATTCATGCAATTTTAACAACATAGGGTCATGCTTACACAAAGCAACAACATAGGAGTATGCTTACATAAAGCAACAACATAGTGGTTCTCAAGGTTATTAACTTGAAGTCTAAAATGCAACATCAACTAAATATAACAATTTAGTAAAATTAGAATATCTAATACCACACATCAAGACATAGATTCTCTAGGTTATCAACTAGCAATCTAAAAGTGTTAAATCAACTAAATATATCAAATTAGTATGGATGTACTTAAAAACATCAAATCGCCAATTACCAAAACCACAAGTCACAATTAAACATTGGTTGTCAACTTGGAATTGAATGCGAAATCAAATAGTGGAAGACTTGGACATCACAGCTCAGATTTCCGCCGAGACAAGGCAAATTTGGAACTACTAACCCCCAGCAGCCTACCCAACGCGCGAACTTTTGACTTAAAGGACTCTTGTCCTCGTACTAGAGCCAAACCCTAGCCATCACAGCTTAACAATGTCCCAAGCAACTCCAAAATAAATAAGTTAACAACTTATATACGTATTAAACAGTACACAAAACTACCTTCATGCACAAGTAGGTTGTAACCACACAACACATGCTCTAAATCCACAACAACTATAGGATGACAATGTCGAATCTTCAGAGCGCAATTCGTTATGCGCTATTATAACATCACATGTCGAATCTTCAGACCGCGATTCGTTACGCGCTACAATAATATAATTCAATATTGGAACATAAACTCATAATTCCATTATAAGCCTAAAATCATGTCTTAAACATATTATCAATGTCAATTACATGATTCAATCAACAGTGCAACAAGGTAGAATTTAATTACATCATGATAATTAAATCTCTCAATTCTAAAACAACTCTAAATGGTCTCAAATTAACATATGCTAGTACATAAGTCATAGTTATTACAAATATCAAGCTAAACACTCAATTAGGCCAACGGAACCCTTAATTAGATTTTAATTAATCATTTTAATTAAAATCTCTAGATTTTCATACTTGTCCAAATGCTCTCAAATTAAAGTATGTTAAACAACATGCCAAAACCTAATTTAGAAGCATACTACAACTTAATTTCATGCAAGGTACGGCCATGCACTTTAATCTTTCACAAAAGATAAATATTAACTAAAAAGAGTAATTCTTATTTAATTAATCCCAATTTAATATATATTAACAAACATATTAAAACTAGATTTTCTAGCATGCCACAATTCAAGTCAAAGTTATATATCACTATGAATTTTAAATCTTATACAAAGAAATAAAAATTAATAACTTTCAAGATTTGATACAAAGGAATATATATAAGTTGTATAATCATGCTAAACACTCAATACAACACACACAAAAGCCTAAAACATTCCCTACGTCAATTTGAGACGAAAATCTCAAAAGCCATCAAAATGGAACGGCTCCGAATCCGACGAAACTACTAGGTTTTGTTGAGGACAACGCCGTGAACATAACCCCCATGAAAGCCCCATCAAAATCATAACTTGACCTCAAAACCAAACTTAAGAAATGGTCAAAACTGAATTCTAATAAGGGGGAAAGGTAGAGCACGGCGAGGGGAACAACAAACGTTAAGGCCGAAGACTTTTCATTAAGGAAAAGTGAACCAAAAGAGGAGAGAGAAGATGGCAGCACCCCTTGGGCTGCCATGGGAGCTCCAGGTCGTGCACGAAGAGGGGAAAAGATGAAAAATGAAATTTCTCACCCCCCTTTTATAGAAATCTCAAAAAGTGCCCCGAACAGGCCTCGCTGGGTCCGAAAAAGTAAAATTTGAGTAGACGCGCTCAAATAGAAAAAATTTGTGAACGAAAAAGATTCAAAATGATAAAATATGAACAACGGAAGAAATGGCGTCAAAAACTAAGTCCCGGGCAGAAAGTTATATCCAAAACAAGTTTAGCGCAAACTGGGGCCAGAAACCCTGAAACTGGAAAACATCGACCAGGAGGAAATTCCAAGAGTACACAACTTGAAGAAATGTGAAAATGAATCCCATACGAGGATCTAGGCTCAAAACAAGACATTTTGTAATAACTTTCATTAATTGCACAATGGCCCCTCTAAAAAGTGAAAACTACACTTATGGCCCAGAATGAAAATATCTTCCAAAAATATTTTCTTAAAAACCCCTAAAATAAATTATCTTCAAAAGATATTTACAAAAAACACCCTAAGAAAAGAAAATAATTTCAAAGAACTTTGCATCCATGCCCCTATGGACATCGAGAGCAACCAGAGTACTTTCTTGCGAAAGTAAAGATACGTATTTCGTGAAAACCACTTAAGATGGAGATACATGAAGTCAAAAACCAACTTCGAACACAATAAGTGTGGTTACGCCAACAAAGTGTCAAACGGGGAAAAGACAAAATAGGGAAAATGACGAAATAGGGAAAATGACGAAAAGTGAATAGTGTCGAAAAATAAAAAATGCGGAAACAACTCAGTCCTCAAAGGAAATTGTCGATCCACATAAAAGAGTCTCGGAAATCACTCCAGAGCACTCGAGACGACACTAAGCGAAGAGAAACTGAACTCAGAAAGGAAAGACAACGGAAAAAAAATATCCGTGAAACTCTGGGTCATTACACCATTCTTGTTGTTTGATGTTCCATACTTATGAATGCAAGTAGTATTTTTCTTTAATTTATTGAGTGTGCATTAATTGTGGGCTTATAGAAGGATTAATGGCTTAATTTGATATGTTGTGTTATTCACTAGATTGACTAGACAATGTATACTTACTTGGCCATCTATGTTTAATATTTCAATTAATGGCACACACTTTCATTTACAACACACAATCCTCCTGATCTATCAAATATCAAATGTCTAGGAAGGCAATGCTTAGTGGTGAGCTCTATGTCCCAAGAATCCTCTCTCATTCTCTACACCTTATTTGTTATTGACGATAGCCGCTTGTGAACGCCAAAATAATGTAGTGAATGTACGGTTCAAGAAAAGTCTTTTAGGTCAAATTTAAATTTATAAAAACCACTACCAACACTACTATTAATGTACCAAGAGTAAGTAGGGATCATCCCAAGGGATTATACGTGTTGGAATTTAACTTCAACTATAATGTACCAAATGATTGCAAAGAGAGAGATTGGTTGATTAAACTAAGATACAAGGAAATTAAAATGCAATTAAAATAAACTAAGTTGAGATAGGGATTTAAGAGATATGAAGAGAGGTCTTAGGGTGTTAGAATCCCCACTAAGCTCGTGTAATTAACCACTTGCTTTCCGTTAATGGGGAATATATTGTTGTGAACAAAATGCAACTACCAATTGCAATATTAAGCATGGACCATCAAATTCATGTATGAATTGTCTACCTAACCAACAAATAAACTAAGTGTAGAACAACCAATCAAATCGAAGCATGACCCATCAAACTAGTCACAATTGTAGCACACATCAACCTAGAGAATCATGGAATTTGCAATAATAAGCCATGGAATATCAAATCATGTATAGATTGTCTACCTACCTACAAACATGAATTAAATTGTAGAACAACCCATCAAGCAAAAGAATAATCCATCAAATTAATTAACAAACCCATTCAATGAAAATTCATGCTTAGCCATCACTAAATTCTTAATTAATCACACATAGACATGCAACCAACATAGAGAATCTAGTGTAGAGATCAATTCCCAAATAATCACACATAAGACAACATGTAATCAAATAGAGAATTAATAGAAAGAATTGATCCATATGAATTATGTAAGAAATAATTCCTAATTTAATCATACATAGATATGTAAATAAACTAGAGAATTAATAGGAAGAATTAAACTATAGAAATCATAGAAATATACCAAGATTCATTAAATTCACAAGGTTAGAACACTAATCACAACAACATATATAAATCCCCAAAAATAGAAATACAAGAGTTTAGATTACACAAAACTTAGGGCTCATCCAAGCCCTAAGTTTAGATCTAGCCAATCATAGAGGAGATAGATGTGGTCATGAAACCCTCAAGGGCAAGCTCCAAATATGGCTCCATCTTCTTCTTCCTCTTCTTCTTCTTTTTCTTTGAAGCTCTAGAGATAGAGAGAGAGTGGGTCTAGAGATGGGTTTTTGAGATGTGCCCCCACTTCCCTCTTTTCTTCTAACCCTAATCTATAACTTTTCTAGAGCGAGAAATATAAATTACAATGTAAAAAAATAAAATGATAAAAGCTTCTTTACAAAATGGGTCACTTCCCTTTATAGATTGTTCTTTTCTTAGTCACTAAGTCAAGAATATAGCTCCAAAAATATCTAATCCCGTACTATGTGGTAGGTGGGAGTTTTGGGCTCGCGCGGGAATAAGACAGCTCGCTGCCAGCAAAAGTTCAATCAATTAGACTTTTTCTTCGATCGATCAGAGAAAAGTTCGATCGATCCAACTTTTATTTTCGATCGATCGATCTCAAAAAAAACGATCGATCTTAGAAAAAGTTGGATCGATCCAATTTGGCAGTTTTTCAACATTAGCCTCCTTTTGCTCCAAATCAGCTTCCTTTTGTTCCGGATCCTCACTAAGACTTAGATTGACTCCAAAAAAGCCTTAAGAAACCATTTTTAGCCCATTTTAACATTATTGACCTGAAATAGACAAAAACACAAATAAGTACTAAAATGAGAAAATAAAATAGATAAAAGTCCTAGAACACTCAAGCTTAAAGGGTTTAAAAGCGCACTATTCAGTGCTCATCAGTTATAGTTGTTTTACATTCCATTTATTTATTTTAAATTGTAGTATAATTCAACCAACAAACTCTCTTTTGATCATTCGACCTACTACTCCAACATTGATTCCAAAGTACCGTTCATATCCCTTGGGATGATCCCTACTTACTCTAGCTACATTAATAATTAGTAGTGGTAATGGTATTCTATAAATTCAAACTTGGCCACACTACACCACACTTTTGTGCTTTGGTATTCGACAATAACCAGAGTTTAATTGATGTGGACATTTCCATCACCAATCAAGTGGTTAATTTTTTCATCACAATCCTCAAAAAAATCAAACACATCCAAATTTGTGATATCCACTGGCTCATTGAAATCGGTGAAATTCATTTATATCTTTTCCCTTTTTCCTTCAATGAGGCTTAGTATAGATCAGCCAAGTGTTTAGGCATACGACATATACTTTGCCAGTGCCCTGTCATTCCACACCGATAACAAATATTTGCATCTGTCTTTGAAGTTTGGGCCATACCTTTCCCCTTTTCAATATAATCCCTTTTCTGGGAATATGGTATGAATCTATGATTGTTAAAATTTGAGAATTGATAACCTTCATGGTAATAGGAATGATTTCTTCCACGATCGTATTCACCATTATGATCATTTCGATTATCACGACCATATTCATTGTCATTTCAACCACCACGACCATATTCACTACCACACCCACGTCCACGAAAAGAGGCAACATATGTTTTAGGAATCAGTGTCAATCTAGTTAGACGAGACTAGTGGTTTCTTAACAAAAACTCGTTATTTTGCTCAGACACACGAAAACATGTTATTAGCTCTGAATATTTTTTAAATCTACGCTTTCGATATTGTTGTTGTAAAAGCATATTCGAGGCGTGAAATGTGGTGTACCACCACCGTCAACGCCTTCCACCACCTTCCACCACCACCACCTCCACTGTCTTCCATCACCACCATAGTCACCTCCATTAGCTTCCATCACCGCCACCTACACCACTATCTCCTTCCACCACCACCAACACTCTTGCCACCGTCTTCCACCATTGCTACCTTTCACCAACACCGCCGCCTTCCACCATTGCCATCGCCATCGCCTTCCAACACCACCACCTACACCATTACTGCTTTCCACCTCCACCACCATCCACCACCGCCACTACCACCATTTATTTTTAAGAAATTATAGAAGAATGTCATTTTGTTAATTTATTTTATTTTTTACTAACAGTGATATTTTGGAGAACTCAATTAGAAAATTATTCCATTCTAAAATTAAAATTGGTCCAATCAAATACTATAATGGTTATTATTATTTCATTCATACAAATTTTATATTTACAATCAAACAATAGATTGAGAATGGTCATTCCATTCTATTCCTACTTGCATTCCATTCATACTTGCATTCTATTTCATTCTTGCACGTACACCAATCGCAGCATTAGTTGAAGTTATTTTAACATAATACAACATCACTCCTATTTATGGGAGATGATGCCGACTAAGCCAGTCATATGCACCAATTACATTTGATTCCTTCGTGAAAATAATTCTGGTGCCATCATTACTTTTTCAAATTGCGTGCCGACAATTTGCATATATATATATATATAGTCAGTAGTAAAATAGTTCGGAGCCCCACTATATGTATATATATATATATAACAAAAATCTTGTTTTTGCACCTAACCCACACTTTTTAATTGGAGTACAACTTATGTTGTAACATGTTGAAAATGGTTTTTGAATTTAAAAAAAAAAAAAAAAAGTATTGTTAGATAACCTAGAATAAAATCTTGAGGAGTATCTCATGTGCATTGCCTTGCGCGCTGTCATTCTCCCCTATATATATATATATATATATATATAATCAGAAACCTCAACCCTAAAATTATTCAAATTTATATATATATATATATATAATCAGAAACCTCAACCCTAAAATTATTCAAAGCATCTCCTTGAGGGTGTAGACTTGTAGTGGTGTACTAATCCAACAATTTAATTTAATTTAATTTATTAATTATTCAAGCATCGTACTCGTAGATTGAAATGATTCGTTTGGTTAAATCAAGTTTTACATTTTGACAGATAAAATCTTGTGCTATTTAAATTTTAATGGCTTCTTTTAGTGTTGAGTTCTTCAACTTGTACTGAGGTGAGGTGGGCATTAAAAATATGTATCTTGTATTTTTGTATGTGTCCTAGTTTCTTCACATTACAAGAGCACTTTATACACTAAAAAATAATTATAAAGTTATTAAAGTCCAAACCGGCAAGCTGGACAAAGGAACTCCAAGCACGTGAAGTTTTGTGTTCGACTTTAACTGAGGTAGTCAATTCGAATTTAACCTGTGACTTCTGTGTGTGTGTGTGTATATATATATATATTCTATATCTATATGTCGGTTAAATATATAAATCATATACCACACCTATCTAAAATTCCATCAACCACCATGTCATATATTATCCTACTATTTTTTTTTTTTTCTTTATGTTTTACGTTCTTAAGGAGTTTTAAAAATTATGTCAATAATCAGTAGTGACACAGGTAAATTTTACGAGAGAGAGAACTAATTATTTTTCTGTACAATACTAGTAATTGCCACTTCATGGTTTTAGTGATTGTGATGGTATTTATTTTTTGTGCCTTGAAACAAAGTTGAATTAAAAAATTTACGCTTTTTAAAATCAAACAAGTTTACAATACTAATTGTTTAGTAAGAAAATTACATGAACATAAAAAAAAAAAATGCATGAGAAAATCGTCTATTATTAAAATCTTATCAGATATGTAATTACTCCAATATATTATTACATTATCCAGGAAAAATGAAGAGTGAGTAAATTCCTATAAAGAGACTCAAGTGAAAAAAATAATAATAAATAATAATAATAATAATAATTCAGAAAAAAAGGGAGTTTTTTCTCACCTCATAACACTACGTTTTTCTTTTTAGATGTTCTTGCATCAAATAGGAGTCAGAAATTCAATTCAGGGGCACAACACAATGTTAAAAATAACAATTAATTAATTAATTAAAATTAGTGAAGATAACAAATATGGATTCTTCAAATCATGAGGCAAATAGAAAAAAGTTATTGCAAAATAATATGATAATTAATGAGTAGTATAAAAAAAAATTATTTATTTGACAAATAAATATCTAACAAATATAAGAAAAATAAAAGAACTTAGAAAGGGCAAAAAAAAAAAAAAAAAAAAAAGGAGTTTGATTTGAAAAAGAAATTTTAATTTTTTGTAAGGAAATTAAACGAATTTAAAGGATAAAAGAGTAAAAATAAAAAATAAAAAATTAGGAGATCAATTTAAAAAAATAAAAAAACTTTAGGGGGCATTATATAAATTTTTCATATATAATGTAAAATATATATATATATATATACAATATATATTATAGTGGCCGAGCCAAGCCAGACGTCACATGCCCCACTAGGCATTAATTGGCTTCGCCCTCTGGCACAGATCCTCTAATGGGCACACCACGGTACTACATATTATATATGCACAAGGTTGGGTGGAGATCAGTACTTACATATGGGGTGAGTTCTACTTTGTTTTTGAGACCATACCATATGTGAATGATCTCCGACCTTCACTTATGTAGAGGACTCAATCCTCTCTAAGAGGGGCGGCCTGGAGATTCTCAATTTTTGAGAGGTCCTAAACAAATTTTTAAATGGCACGCCATTTATACGTAAGGTTTCGCAAGTGCAAAAAAATTATAAGAGTGCGAAATTTTTATTAAAATGAGACAATTAGCACATAAAATATATTAATACTGAACATATACAAAATAAAACTCGATCTTCGTGCTTTATAAAGGGCACAATATAATTTAAATCAAAAAATTAAAAGAAAATATTCAAAATAACTTAGTCACAAAAATTAAATGTTCAACTAAACTCTTTTTGTTTGTATTGCTCAAAAACTTATGAAAAGCTCTTTTTTAAAATTGAATCAATTCTTCTTCTTCCTTTCATTTTTTTTTTATGCCAAAATTCAAAATTTCTAGCGGACAAAACTGTCATAAAAATGCAGAAATAGAAATTATACAACAGAAAAATGTCAAAAACGTTGAGAGATAAAAAAAATAATAATTAAAAAAAAAAAAACAAAAAAAAAAAATTCACAATCAGTTTGAAAAGGACAACAAAAAACGTTTAAAAAAACTCACAACCTGTAACGAATAGAACATAAACACAAGAAATAGAATCACTAAGGAAGAAGATCAGAGACAGAACAACAACAAAATTATACTTCAGAATATTAAAACAAATTATTTAATCAAACTCTAGATTCCTACAACTCAAAGTCATAGTATGAACTTCATACAACTCCAGATTCTGCAAAATAAACTTCAAGAAAATGAAGTTATATTGTTATTGAACAGCAAAAAATATATATACTAAACAGAGAGAAAAGTTGGAAAAAAGGAAGCACACCTTTGACAGTTTGACTTTGAGTTGTGATTGAGCGAGCTTTGGAGCTGTTGAAGGAGGAGTGAATCGGCAAACTTTCGCTTTGATATTTGAAGCTGAATCCGAATGTCTAGGGCTAGTTCACGAAAGAGAATAAAAGAGGAGAGTAAGGTGCCGTTTGATAAAACTGAAAATTAAGCACGAAAAGTTTCAAATACTAATTTTAAGCGTTGAAATTTTAAATACTGAATATATTAATCGGTAAACTTGTTTGATATTGTATTAATTTTAAGTGCTGAATTCATTAAGATTATTTATTAAATGCAAAAACTAAAATCTGAATATTGTATATATTACATTTTTGCCTTCAATATCTTCTATATATAATATTATTATAAAATATGCTGTATTAAAACATAAACATATGGATAAGATAATGAATTTCACCAATAAAATATATTAATTTAACAATGGATATTAATCTCAAAACTGAGTATAAAAATTCAAAATCAACATATAAAATGAATAACTTATGAAAATGAAATATTTAGGAGGAGATTAGATTTCACGCACAAATCATTCGATTTTTATTTATATAGTAGATATTTGTATTATAACAATGGTGTGAGGGTTTCATTGCATGATTATATATATATATTGTTAAATATTATCTATATTTTAAGTCAATGAAACATTTGAGAAATTGGAGTAAACTAAAAATAAAAATCTATCGGAACCTAAAGAGGGAATAGAAATGCAAAGTTGAAATAGAAAGTACTTCAATAAGTTTAATTTAAGAGTGAACAAGTGATGGAGAACCTAAAAATATAATATTTGATGGTAACATTGAAATCATTTATCGTCTTTTGCAATAAGCGTTAAGCAAGACCGTGTGGCTTAAAATTTTTGTCTGTGTTTAAACTAGTGCATAATAGTTTAAGTGGTAAATCAAACACACTAATTTTAAAAAATAGCTTACCGTGTTCTGTGTTAAGTACTGAATAGCGATATCAAATAAATGTGTGTTTGATTTTGATTTGGTTGATTAGTGTGTTTGGGCCTTTTAAGCTTGTTCGTAACTTTTTTATTTATTTATATTTTTTTTTTTTGCCCATATCCTAAATTTGAGGACCTTTCAAATTCGAGGTCTAGGGAACTGCCTCGACCGTCTAGGCCCAGGGCTGCCCTACTCTCTCATTGCACTGCACACCACCAATAATTTTCTTTCTCTTTTTCTTTTTAAATTTTTATTATTATCACAGAAGCAATAATTGTCAGCAAATTTTTTCTACAAACTTTGATATGAAACATTTATAGAGATTCAAATGAGCAATGAAAATGTGACTTATGACTCATTTAGCATGCATTTTGTTTTAGGTATTTTGTTTTTGGATAAAATCGAAATAGTATTTTTGTTGTACGAGTGTTTAGGAAAAAAAAATCGAAAGAACGTTTGGGAATAATATTTTGCTGTGGAAATGTCAGAAACAAAAACATACATAATTATAGTTTTGGGCCATGGACAGTTATCAAAATAATTTTTTAATTTTTTGATTTTGGATCACTGTTCACGAAATATATTAATACTGTGTAAAATAAAATAAGGTGACACCAAACATACTATAATTGTTAAAATTAACATTATAATATTTTAAAAATAAAACAGTAAAAATAAAATGCATGCCAAACGCGAGCACAGAGACTTTTAACTTTTATGCCCATCGGGACTCTATAAGTGCAATGGAAGATTCCATGTGAGCATGTATTTGTGCCCACCACATGGCCTACATACACCACATATTTTATTGGCCATTTTTAAGTGTCGGTTGAATCGGTGTCTCGGAATTTTCCTGTTTTTCAATAGACAATAATATTTTATTGTCTATTTTGGAATTTTCCTTACTGTGTTTCAGTGCTGTTGTTATGGTACCATGCATACTTGGACCTATAAATGGCAATCCTAGAAAAGATGAGTTCTTCATAAGCTTTGATTTCAAATTCTTTCACGAGTATGCTATCTACGATATTAATTTCAATATGTTATTAAATTACTATACTTTATATGGCTAATTGTATCAAAATCTTTTGAATTTTAATTCATTTCCTTATAATAATTACAGCATTAATAGTAAATTTGTGAAGGATTAATATTTTATTCAACATAATTATTTAGTCTTGTTTTCGGTTAGTCATTTCTTTTGATTGTTAAAAGGGCAGTTCTTTAGGAAAATATAAAATAAAAATTATTGTATTTTTCTATAAGGCAAGCCAAAGAATTTAGTCAGAGTGCTTTCACTAAATTCCACTTAATAAGGAAAATTCCAAACCCTAATCTAGAATTTCACCTTAATATAGTTTCTCTTGATTATGAAAATTTGCAGATATAAGGAACATACAATGTCTGAGGATTCAAGTGAGGTGGCTGTTGCACAAATGAATCACCTTATCAGGTTTTCTTTAGTTGTCATTTCATTTAACAATCATAAATACTTAATCAAATTTTTCTGTATATAGGTCTAATTATTATATTCGGATGGATTAGTGTAGATTGTCGAAATAAAAGGAAAAGAAATGAAACGATTTGAAAGAAAATATTATTTTTTTATTTGTTAAAAAAAAAAAAAAAGAAGAAAGAGGAGAATTAAAGGATTTGAGAATGATCTTAAAGTAAACCCCTTTTAGAATAATTTTTCAAAAACTCTTAGCCAAACACATTTTTCTATAATTTTTGATGTTAACATCCCCTACTTTTTAGAAAATACTCCTCCTAATTTGTAATATTATTAGTTTGACCCTACACACATACATGTTTTTGCATAAACCCTTTATAATACTCCTTATTTCTTTTCTCATTCTCTCTATAATATTTTTCAAATTCAATTTAAGGTGTTTTTTTTTTATTATTTTTTTATGCAATTTAAGATTAATACCATTTCTCTCTCACAATACGAAAAACGGCCTTAGACCTTCTAATTTTTTTGAATGCAGAGAGGAAGAATACTTGGATGAGACCAAAGCTGGGAAATGGATAACCACTTTGAATGAGGCCACTTTGGACTCGTTTGATCCAATTGAGAGGATTAAAAAAGGGTTTATGCAATTCAAGACCAACGAATTCGAGTATGTTAACAAAAGGGTTATGGCTACTAGAATTAATTATTATTTTTTAATGCTATGACTTTACTTTCGATAAATTGTTTTACTTTTACCTATTGATGTGGATCTGGGTGAGTTTTTCAGCCAAGATCCAAAATATTACAGTCAACTTGCAGAAGCCCAGGACCCCAAGGTAATAATAATTTTATTTATTTATTTATTTATTTTGTCACCATTATTATTATTATTTTTTTTTTTTTTTTTTTTTTTTTTTTTTTTTTTTTTTTTTTTTTTTTTTAAGTGAAGAGCCCCAGTGTTATAACCATTATTATTATTATTTTTTGGAGCCTTGTCAATTCTAATATTCTAAACATCATACCGCCAATATGTGTTTGAAAATTTAAGTACTAAAATTACACTCTTTCAAATTATGCTTTAAAAGTAGATAAGATTAGAGTTCAAATCTCAGGGCTACCTTAATAATTAGAGGTGGAGTGACTTATTCTTTTCTACATCTACATGATTGTTAACAATATGTATTTTTAGTGACTAATTTTTTGAAATTTGGTATAAATTTTTTATGCAGTTTTTAGTGTTTGCATGCTCAGACTCTCGAGTCTGCCCATCTCGAATCCTAAACTTTCGGCCAGGGGAAGCCTTCATGTCCCGAAGCATTGCTAATTTGGTCCCTGAATTTAACCAGGTTTTTCAAACACCCCTTAAACCAGATTATTAAAGATAATTCAACGATATATTTTTTTAGTCCTGCTTGATTTACTTTGCATGGTCTTATTTCACACACTGATAATGTGGAAATGTTTAATATCTACTACACAGGTTAGATATTGTGGAGTTGGTGCAATCATCGAATATGCACTCACGTCTCTTCAGGTCATATTTTATTCATTTTTTAATTTTATTTTCCAAACTCTATTTTCCAAAAAAAAAAAAAAAAAAAAAAAAAGAAAACCATTTTTAGTTTATTTTCACATTTATTCTTGGGGAATGTCCAAGTCTATTAATATATTGAAAAAATTTATAGGTGGAGATTATTCTGGTCATAGGGCACAGTCATTGTGGTGGAATTAAGGGTCTTATGTCTGATGAAACAACCTCTAAGTAAGGCTTGTCACACATTGACGTGGCTTTAAAAATACATATATCTTTCACCATTAAATTGTTGTAACTTTATTCATGTTCAACATTTTTTTAGGCAATAATCTATTGTGATGTGTAGTGACTTCATAAATGACTGGGTCAAAATTGGCTTACCGGCTAAGGCCAAGGTGATATCAGAGTCCGGCGATTTATCATTTGACGACCAATGCCATATTTGTGAAAAGGTAATCTCCCAATTTTGACCTTCTTACCCCCTTTGGCACCCATTTTGTTATACTTTATAGACATTCTCCTTAATGAATATTAATGTTGCGAGTAAGAATATAGAATCAATATTTTGGAGGAAATTTAGTTTACAATTTCAACCAAATTTTTTTAAATTCAAAATCCAAGACGCTCATTCGGTACCCTTAAACATAGTTTGGGTTGATTTGGCTTTTCGTTTTTTTGTTTTCAATTACATTTAAAGAAAATGTAATTTATTTTATTGTGATTGATTTTGAAATAGAAATATGTTTGTTTGCACAATTTATCAATGCCAAAAAATAAAAAGAAAAATGTTTTGATAATTACGTTATACTGATTTTATTTCAAAAAATCTGGCTACGATTTTATTTCAAAAAATCTGGCTACAATTATTTAGCTATGGTAGCCAAAAAAAAAAAAAAAAAATATGTGTGAGCATTATTTTGTTTAGTTCAAAACGTGACAAATGTTACTAAATATGTTTTTGATTAAACAAAAAAAGTAATATTTCTAAGAGGTCTCTCTCATATGAAGAGTCATGAATTCTTCCGATTTAATCACTAGACTGAAGAGTTTTAAGTTAGATTAGTAAATATAGAGTGACACTTCAAAATTCACCGAACGCATTAACTCACTGGGTTATCGAGTCATTTGCAATTGAACAGTTTTTGAGATGTGTAAAAAATCAAATAAATTATATACTACATGCAAGTTAAAAAAAAGGAGAATTCATAGCTCTTCCCATGAGATAGATCTCTTAGGAGGCATTACTTTAAAAAAATATATATCTTATTTATCTATAAACCTTTTTCACACAGCATTCATAAACCCAATTGCACAACTAAATTTCAGAGGAGTTGATGATATTTAATACTAAAAATACAAATTATCTGTAAATGTCAATTATGCAGGAGGCAGTGAATTTGTCATTGGTGAACCTATTAACTTATCCATATGTGAGAGATGGAGTAGCTAACAAAACTCTACAATTGATGGGTGGACATTACGACTTTGACAACGGAACTTTTAGCCTCTGGGGTCTCGACTTCGGCTTCAAACCCACTCTCGACTTCGGCTTCAACTCGCCTCTGGAAATTTGAGTTTTGAACATTATATGTCAAGACATATATATATATATATACATATATATATATATATATATATATATATAGTTTCCTACTTTCTCTCTCTAAATATGTGTGTTGTGTGTTGCTATGAGTGTGTTGCTATGAGCAATAATCCATGTTAAATAAGATAGAGCACCTCTGGTGTGCTTTTACCATATTTTGGTATTTCATTGTAGCTTAAAAGCAACTGTTGTGTATTAACTTCCTTTGGGGATAAGATAATATATAATTAAGTCTTTATGATCATACTGAATTTGAAATACTAGGTTAAGAAGCATAGACATCTAAAAATATATTTATAAAAGAATGTTGATTATACACGAATGGTTATTGGAATTTTCATTCCAATAATTATATTTCTTAAGCACATGCAAGAGATAAGGTCGATGTTTTCCTTATTGAAGAATTAGAATCTAATTAACGTAGGACATTGACAAATTAAAATTCGAATGTGTTTCATTTTCCCTTATTGAAGAATTAGAATCTAATTAACGTAGGACATTGACAAATTAAAATTCGAATGTGTTTCATTTCAGATAAACATCTATACTCAGGTATATAGGAAGGTTCATAGTGTCTATTTTCACTGTTAAGGAACTCAACATTAATGAATATGAAGTTAAAGCACAAGTTTTGTGGCGACCTTGTGGGCAGGTGTGTCGTGAGCTGATGCAAAATACTGGCAGACTACCATATTGGGCGAGTTACGGGTGCACAATTACACATCGTCTGGGTAAGGGAAAGGTAAAGTGCTAATATGTGGTGGTTGTTGGGAAACGTGCAAGTTTTAAAAACTTTTCGAGGAATTTTGATTCATAGATCTTGATTAATCACATAGAGACAAGTTTTATACAAAAATAAAACATGATGTATCATTCAATTAACAGATTGAATACTTACGTCAAAGGTCTGAATAAACCTTTAAATCTTTCCTGTAAAGTGAATGTTCTCACTTATTGTAGATCCCCTAGCAAGATGCCTTCTCCTTGGATCTCCATCTTCTTGGTAATTGTTTTGCCTTTAGGAATCACTCATAAGCCTCCATGAAAGACCTTAGAAAACTAGACTTGTGGGAGCCTCCATTAGATGAGAACATAAACCCTAATATTCTAGAGAGAGAAAATATATTCCTTTTTCCTTCTCATAAAAATCACTCCTAAAATATACATAGACCATGTATGTATATAGGCAACATAAAGATAAAGAAAAGAAACAATAACTCCTTCTCAATCTCTAATTCACATGTCTCAAATCTAATAGGATTCTAATATCAAGTTGGGCTATGAGTGAGAATCCTTTGGGCTTATTATTTTATTGGCTATAATGAATTAATAATTGGCCCGGTCCATGGACCCAGTTCAATTAATTTATAAATTAATTTCTACTCCACTAAAAAAAATTAATTGAACTCTAATTAAATAATAAATAACCTCTAAATCAATGTTGCACTTTGACCCCTTTATACATAATTAATTATCGGATAAATAAAACCATCAATCCGACTACTTAATTAATATATTTATTTTGGTACCTTTGATTATATCTGGCTCAATCACAATAAACATTTGTTTGACAAAAATAATAATTTAAATAAATAAATATATAATAAATCATTTTGTCTAAAAACACACGAAGGCCTTCGAATTTACTTTGTGATCAACCATAATCAATACAAAATAAATACAAGTAGTAATGATGCAAATATTGAAAATATAACCCTCTGACTATTAATTACATAACTACCCAAAATGTCGGTCTAAGGATCCCGAAGTATCCGCCGAACAAATCAAAGTAATTATTAATTAATAAAAAAGTTTATAATTTTCTCATATTTAAGAGTCAAATGCCATGACGGTGATAGGGAGCAATTGCATACGACGGCTCTCGCAATATAGCTCAACCTAACGCAGATCCAATTTAAATCTTAATTAATTATGAGTCCATCCATAATTATCGAATATGAATAATTTATGATTACTATTTATATTCATGTATTGATCGCCATCACATACATATATAAATATCTCTTGTAATCAAGTGGAGACTATCAATTCTATAATGAATCGAAACATAATACATTGAATTCACCAATTGTATAAAGCATAAATATTTTAAAAACGTCAGGAACATATGTCACTATAATCCAAATAGGAATTTGCTATGCCAGGGCATATAAATCCCAACAGCTCCCACTTGCCCTCATAGCTAATTCAAATTGCATCTAACTCCAATGTTATCCAGATGACGATTAAAATTATTGATCAATGATATCTTTGTTAATAGATCAACAAAGTTGTGTTCCAATGCAACGTTCTAGCCACAAGTACATTTTCTTGCCGGAAAATATCATGTAAGACATGGTACTTTCCTCTTAGTGTACCTTGTTCCTCTATGGAACCTTGGGTCATTGGTTTGGACTACTTCTGCACTATTGTCACAATATAGCTCGATAGCTAGGCTAGTATGCTCCACAACCTCTAAATCAGTGAGATCAAACCAAAAGGCTTCCATTGCTGCCTTTAAGGCTACATTGCACTCCACCTTCAGGTTTGAGTCAGCAGTTGAAATCTGTTTAACAATCTACTAACTGATTTCCCCTCCATTGAGTGAACATACACTAAGTCATGAACCTCATAGTATCTACTTCTGATTGGAAAATAGAACTATCATACCTGGCTAAGACCATATCATCATATCCATAAATGAATATGAGATCATTAGTTCTCCTAAGGTACTTAATGATATTTTTCACAACAGACCAGTTATCTAGTCCAGAATTGGACTGATATCTACTGACTATCCCTACTATGTAGCGGATGTCCTGTTTGGTATAGACCATGGCATATATGAGACTCCCATATGCCAAAGCATATAGTTCCAGTCTCATTTGCTCAATCTCCTCTGCTAGTCTTGGAAAACTACTTACTAGAGAGAGCAATCCATATCAATAAAGCAAGAACTCATTCTTTGAGTTATGCATATCAAACCTGGTCAAAATTTTATCAATGTAGGATTATTAAGATAGGCCTATTTTCCTTTTAACCTGATCTTGCAAAAGCTTGATTTTAGGAATATAGCTTACATCTTTAAAATCATTCATTTCAAAATAATTGAACAACTACCTCTTTACTGATGACAAAACTTTCACATCATTTTAAATGAGTAGGATGTCATCAATATATAGAATTAGGAAAAATAATGACATTCCCTTATACACTCGTGATTTAATTACTAAGAAATCCTCTGATATTCTTTTGTAGATTAACTTGCCTTCCATAGGTATCACCCTACTAGAAAGTTCTACAAGATTCCAGATTTTATTAGAATGCATAGATTCCAACTTGGATTTCATAGCATCTCACCAAAACGATTTGTATCCATATCGGTTCACGCTTCCGTGTAGCTTACTTGGTCCAACTCATGTTTAATAGGGATGTTCATAATGGTCTTACCTAAAAACATGATTCTATCGGATTGGATGATAATCCTCCCACTACATCAATGTACCGATGCAGGAATCTGTGTACTAGATGATGTTGACGCATGAATACGGAATTCATCTATAATTCTTAATCTCTATAATAAGTGTGTTCATATATGGTACATCTGGTACTCATACCAAATTCTCTAACACTATGCTACTAGGTATGTGATTCATAATATGTTTCTCCTATAGATAAACAGTGAGTGTAAACAATCAACTTTTATCATTGAGATCATAAAATAATCCGTCCTAGTGACTTTTAGAGTAGCTATCAAATCTATCATGCGTATGATCTATTTCCAACTTACCTGTCCATATCAAGCGCACATGTGCAAGACTACCCCATATATGCATGTGATTCAAACTAAGATTTAGTCAAAAACATAGCTCAACGGTATCCTTGAGACAGACTAAGCTGGAATGCAATTCATACTGTGAATTGATATCGTCAAAGCTAAACTCTAAAATGAAAGAGATAATGTAGCATAATAGATCATAAATCTAACCATGTTAAGCGGAATTCTGTTATTCCTTTTTGACACCTAAATCCATTTAGTGTCAATTGCGAAAAACCTGGTACACCACACCTTCATTGACCATATAGTCTTTGCACTATCCTAAGAAATACTCATATCCACGATCAGATCGGATTGTTTTGATAAGTTTACCTAATCTGTGCTCCACATCAGTCTTGACACTTTCAAAATGTACCAAAAGTTTAAGACTCGTGTCGCATCAGATAAATTTATCCAAAACGTGAGTAAACTTGCTTGGATGTTCATAAGACTACACGTGTCTGTGTGTACCGACTCCAATTGTTCTTTATGTCTATTTCATTTGGCTGATTAAGCCCTTAGAGTTATCTATCCTTCAAAACAATATTCACAGGTTTGGTTTAGGCTCCTCTGCCTCACTAGGTAATAAACCTTCTTTGACCAATCTTTGAATCTCATTTTGACTGATTATAACCCAAAAATAGACACTAAAAATACAATGAGTCAGGAATAACAATTTTTTCTCTTAACATTCAATCTAGAAGATGCAACATTAGTTTCCATATCCTGCAAATCTTAAGAGTTTGTGATTATAGTACATTAACTATCTTTCAATGCACTAGAAGCAATCGCATATCTATTCAATTTTATAAAACCAGTTTTACAAAATAATAATCTAGTTTTTTTATAAACCACAAGTGACATAAGAATTAGACAGCGTCTAACTTCTGTGCATAAAGATAGTTCTCTAATACTAATATCCTCGTACTCTCTTATTTCAGATGTAATACTCCCACTGACTTAGCTACAACCTCGACATCAGGTCAAAAGACAAATATCTATCCATATCATTGAGGCTTCTGGATTCCTGAAATCCTTGCAACAAATTGCAAACATGTTTAGTGGCTCCAGAATCTATCCATCAAGAATTAATAGATACAATCACATAACATGGCTCAATGATTAAATATACATTTTCCTATGCCACGTCATTGCTTAGACAGTTCGTCCTTTAGTGTCTTAGTTAGTGACAAAAGAAACAGTTTTCTTCGCCCTCAACATACACTACCTTATTCCTTTTAACCTTTTTGAATACCCATGTTTTGTGCTAGCCTAGTCCTATTATCATCCTTCTTCTTTACTTTGCCCTTCCACTTGGTCCTAAAAGAAGATGGTATAGACTAGGTTAGATTGATAGGAACACCCATACTTTTGATTATCCCTTCATCTGTTACCAATTCTATAAGAATATCAACGAGTGTGAACTCAAACTGATTCCTTATTTAGTTTACTCTGAAAGAGCCGAACCAACTTGGTAACAAGCCAATAATCATGTCAATTTGAAACTTACCACCCAAGTCAGGCCTATTGATTTCCAGCTAATTTTTAAATAATAAACAATCATTTTTCAAAATTTGATCTCATACTGGAGTTCCTTAAGTTATCTTAATGGTATTCAAGTTTGATAAAGTACTCTGGCATACTCTCTATCTAATCTCACCAAAACATGTTATTGACATTTAACATGATGCTTGAAGAAAATAAAAAAATGTAAATGTTAGCTTTGGAGCGTATTCGAGATAAACTCTAAAATATTGCACCAAGTCATATTATTTGCCTTATTTCACTTATTAAAAGTATTAATATTCTCTTGGGTATCTTAAAGTAAAAGGATTAGGTTTAGGAGTAATAAATACATTTTGTACCACTACGTTGTGAATAAAATATCTAAGTTCCTTTTTCTGTCATTATAAATGAGGTCCACATACATTGAATATGTTAGCAAGCAGATAAAATGGATTAGGCATAATGAATCTGAATATAAATGCATTCATACAATATGCAAGGTGAATTATTAATACTATCATGCATATTTAAAATTAAAATGAGTTTGTTAACCACATAATATAATAAATCTCAAATAAAAGATCATTATCATTATTGGTGAAACAATCCCTTTTAATTAATGCGGGTCCCTCAACTTCGTAGC
The DNA here is from genome assembly GCF_030987335.1 of Cornus florida. Classification (NCBI taxonomy): domain Eukaryota; kingdom Viridiplantae; phylum Streptophyta; class Magnoliopsida; order Cornales; family Cornaceae; genus Cornus; species Cornus florida. Next base: position 47,774,959 of record NW_026775574.1, on the reverse strand, counting down.
ATAATAAATCACACAAACAATATGTCAATAACTTATCCTGTTAGAGGAGTTCATTATTACTATTGTTGAGATTTATTTGCTATTAGGCGAGCACTTCCATTAAAATAAATATGTGGGTCGCTTAACCACTGCATGAAAAATCAGATAACCAATACGCCAATAACTTATTCGGTTGGCGAAGTTCATTATTACTATTGGCGGGCAAATCCTATCATTTTCATATCTCTTAAGACAATGTCTTGTCTATCTATATGAAATGATTCCCGATTTGGTTTAGCCTTTCTAAAATCACCTAGTGTAGACCACTCTGTTGGGGAGTTAACACTATTGATTTTAGATTGAGTGTATAACGTTATTAAAGCTCTAATGAAAAATAAAAGATTAAATATCTTGTCATTATAATTTAGACTCTTTAAATCATGCGTAGGGCCTTATTTTTAAAGATCCAATTACAATGAACATTTAATATTTTTATTTTTATGAGACAACCATTCTTGTAATATTAAGACTCTTCAAATCATGCGTGGGGCCTTATTTTTGAAGATCTAATTACAATGGTTTTAATAACGAAGGTCATGGGGTAATGTATAAAAATTCCCGCTCCCACTCAATTTTTAACAATATATAATTAAGGTTTTCTATTTATGATTTAATGCATGCAAAATGCCTTGATTTTAATGCAATTAAATTTAGAAAATATATGAATTTTAAATGATTCATTAATATTTAATTTGAGGCAAAAATAATTTGCAAAAATAATTTTTCGTTTCCCAATAAATGCCCTCAAATTAATTAACAATCTAATCCAATTTATCTTCATAATTTAATTAATATAAATCAAGCCATTTAGATAAAAATCATGGATCCAATGCATGAATAATAATTAATCAATGATTATATATTCCATGCATCACATACATCAATAAATAACAGATAAAGCAAATAAAATAGCCAATGGAATCAGCTTTTAACATTCAATTGCTCTAAGTATTGTGCGAGGGTCCTTCGTCGGCTTTCAAACACCCGCAGGAGGTTGGTACGCGTCTGAAGAGATAAAATAACGCTTCGAACGCGCCCGGAAGGTAATGCACGAGAAGCCACACGCCTTGGAAGGTTCCCAGCTCATGCCACGCGCTCCCACGCGCTTGCACGTGCTAGAGGGAGTTGAGAGTGTCTTTCACGCGCCCTCACGCGCGTGTGGGAGTGCGCAGCGCGTTCCACGCACCATGACGCGCCACAATGAATTGGCGCGTGTTCCTCACGTGCCTTGAGGCAGCTGACTTGGTCAACGCGTGCTTTTCACGAGCCTGATGGCTAACTTGGTTCCGGCGCATGTCATGCACGCGCCTTACTACTGGTGGTGCATGGAGCACCTTCCAGTCGCGCTCCACTGGATCTTTCCCACGCTGATCTTTGATCTGACGATTATTGATGCGCGCTCATATGTACCGCACCACACCGGATCATCCGTCCACCTTCCGGCACCGTCCCTTGCCACCGGCCATACTCCGGTCATCGGAAATCGCCGATAATTCCAGAAAAATATTTAAAAATTCCAAAAAATTAAATTTAAGCCCAAAAAATTCCAGAAAAATTCTGAAAAATTCCAGAAAATTATTGAAACATAATTTAACCCTTTCGGACCTTTTTGAAGCTTCATAGCATCCTTTGATGAATATTACATGCCTTTGAAAATATTTACAATTTGAAATACAATGGAAAAAATTAAATTATATCATTGAACTTTCAAACGGCTAAATCAAAGCCTTAATTACATTCATCCAAAGATAAAATTACATTCGAAAACCTATAAGCTTTATCCATGGCCCAATCACACATCATCATCCATTCATAATTATACATACATCATCATGTATCAATATATATTAATATATTAATTCATACATCAATAAATAAATATATGCATATTAAAATTGGATCCATGAATGATGAATTTTGATAAAAATATGATCTCTCGTAATGAATCAAACCATGCTCTGATACCACTGTTGGGAAACGTGCAAGTTTTAAAACTTTTCGAGAGATTTTGATTCATAGATCTTGATTCATCACATAGAGACAAGTATTATACAAAAATAAAACATGATGTATCATTCAATTAACAGATTGAATAGTTACATCAAAGGTCTGAGTAAACCTTTAAATCTTTCCTCTAAAGTGAATGTTCTCACTTATTGTAGATCCCCAAGCAAGATGCCTTCTCCTTGGATCTCCATCTTCTTGGTAATTGTTTTGCCTTTAAGAATCACTCATAAGCCTCCATGAAAGACCTTGGAAACTAGGTTTGTGGGAGCCTCCATTAGATGAGAACATAAACCCTAATATTCTAGAGAGAGAAAATATATTCCTTTTTTCTTCTCATAAAAATCACTCCTAAAATATACATAGACCATGTATATATATAGGCAACATAAAGATAAAGAAAAGGAAATAATAACTCCTTCTCAATCTCTAATTCACATGTCTTAAATCTAATATGATTCTAATATCAAGTTGGGCTATGAGTGAGAATCTTTTGGGCTTATTATTTTATTGGCTATAATGAATTAATAATTGGCCCGGTTCATGGACCCAATTCAATTAATTCATAAATTAATTTCTACTCCACTAAAAGAAATTAATTGAATTCCAATTAAATAATAAATAACCTCTAAGTCAATGTTGCACTTTGACCCCTTTATACATAATTAATTATCGGATAAATAAAGCCATCAATCCGACTACTTAATTAATATATTTATTTTGGTATCTTTGATTATATCTGGCTCGATCACAATAAATATTTGTTTGACAAAAATAATAATTTAAATAAATAAATATATAATAAATCATTTTGTCTAAAAACACACGAAAGCCTTTGAATTTACTTTGTGATCAACCATAATCAATACAAAATAAATACAAGTAGTAATGATGCAAATATTGAAAATATAACCCTCTAACTATTAATTACATAACTACCCAAAGTGTCGGTCTAAGGATCCCGAAGTATCCGCCGAACAAATCAAAGTAATTATTAATTAATAGAAAAGTTTATAATTTTCTCATGCTTAAGAGTCAAATGCCATGACAGTGATAGGGAGCAATTGCATACGACGGCTCTCGCAATATATCTTAACCTAACGTAGATCCAGTTTAAGTCTTAAGTAATTATGAGTCCATCCATAATTACCGACTATGAACAATTTATGATTACTATTTATATTCATGTATTGATCGCCATCACATACATATATAAATATCTCTTATAATCAAGTGGACACTATCAATTCTATAATGAATCGAAACATAATACATTGAATTCACCAATTGTATAAAGCATAAATATTTTAGAAACGTCAAGAACATATGTCACTATAATCCAGATAGGAATTTGCTATGCCAGGGTATTTAAATCCCAACAGTGGTGTTATCTCTAATTGGTATTGTGATACCCCCTAATTTCAGAACACGGGTTGATCAAATCCATGCACAAAATCAGGGGATTGCAAAACAATTAAAGTATTTCAAACAAGTTCAGATTACAAAATGAAATAAAAGAATAAATAATACGCAAAAGAAAACTAATAAATAATACTTTCATTAATTAATAAACCTCCAACAGTTACAAATCGGGAATTCCTTAATTCAAGAACCCCTTAACCAAAGGTTACCATCCAGAAAATCCATAAACAAATACTACATTTAAATAGAGTAATAATGTCCTACATTGAAATAAATAGAAAGAATAGACAAGTCTCCCAGCTGTGGATTATCAAACTTGAGACTTAAACCTCTAGTAACCTGAAAGATAAAAATGAAGTGGGTCAAACCAACGAGCAAGCTCTCTCTTCCAAGCCTCTAAAAACTAATAAACAGATCATCTCTGACCAAAACCAAACCTAATAAAGTTTTTATCTTTCATATAGAATTTGTAATGACCTAGTTATTTTCTTTTTTTCCTTTTTTTTGGCATTTTTTTTTTTTCGAGTAACCTTAGTGTTTTGGAGACCTGAGGTAGGGTTTTGACTTCGATTTTGTGCTCGGATTTGACTTCCGACTTCACGTGCATTTACATTATTTTAATTCCATGAAATGCATAGTCTTACTTTTGTAGAAAAGTATGCTACGTTTTTACTTTTCCTGTAGGGGTATGGATGCATTGTTTCTTCGGAAACATTTACGCTTTTGTGGTACTTTGTGTAATTATATTTTTGTAATTATTTTTGTCTTAGCGATCATTTTGCAATTTATTTTGCGAGATATTTTGGGAAAGGACCATTATGCAATTTTTGGAAAGTGTGACAAATGTCACACTCTCATTGGACCACTTGTAAGCATGTGGGTGGAGAGACTTGGAAGCTTGTTTTGGTGACAAGTATTGGGTATAGATTCACCCACTTGTTGGCTTGGGATGTTGACAAGTGTAGGCTTGTGATTAAGCATTGTGAGGGTGCTTTGGATGGTGACAAATGAAGGGTGAAGATTAAGGGCGAATCCAGGAATTGTCAATTTGGGGGGGGGGGGGGGGTGGCTAATACTACTATTAAATTTTTTTTTTTTTTTAAATTTGGCTGAACATACTATACTAAATTTTTTTTTTTTTTTTTTGGGGGTGGGGGGCTCAAACCTACCCAAGCCCCCCTCTGTGTTCGCCACTAGTGAAGATTCACCCACTTGTAGATTTTTGGTAGCTTGGGATGTTGACAAGTGTAGGTTTGTGATTAAACCTTGTGACGGTGCTTTAGATGGTGACAAATGGATGGTGAAGATTCACCCACTTGTAGACTTTTGGTTGGTACACTTGTTGGCTTAGATTAGTGACAAGTGTAGGCTTGAGATTAAGCCTTGTGAGGAGCCCTAGGATTGTGACAAAAGGAGGGTGGATGTGTGTGTGAGAGAGAAAGGCAGTGTTGGTGTGTGTGTGTTTGGCTAACATAGCCATTGTGAGTGGGAAAAGGTGGTGAAAATTGACTTTCCTCACTTAACCCCATTGCAGCCCACCTGAAGCCTCTTTTGCCATTTTCAGTTTTTGAACCCCTTACCTTGGAAATTTTTTCTTGGGCTCTGAAGGTCATATCTTCCTCTTTTCTTGATCTAGAACACCTTTTCTAGTTTTTCCTTTGATGTTGTTTGCATGGGATTTTAGAGGGGTGAATCTCGGGTTGACAGTTTGTGGAATCCTGAAACTTGTTTTGCCATTTCTGAAATTCGACACCCTTGCTTGAGGAATTTGGTCTCCCACTTTGAAGATCAAATATTCCTCTCTTTTTGATCTAGTAAATAATTTTTTATTTTTGTATTTTGAGTTTTTTTGCTTTGGATTCTAGAGGGACAATCCTCTAGTAAGGTAGGGGTTGTAGTATGTTTATACTCTTGTAGTTTGATTTGTATTTGATGTTTTATATATATTGAAAGCATGCTTGTTAAATTGTAAGATTGCATTCAGATGTAAATTATATAACCTTGACTTAGGGTTTAATGATTCAAAGCATGCGAAGCATATATATCTTGTTGTAAGTAAATTGTTCCATTTACTAGATTTATTGATTCTAGAGAATCTCTTGTTGAGATAATGAATTCTTGTGGAATATTACTGATATTTACCTTGTGAGCATATTACTACATTGTTGAGGACTTAGTAATTGTGACTTACTATGATGGTGAATTGATTTAGCATGATAGGTGGTATCATTGTTTTATGTAGGTTATGTACACATCTTGTATAAAGTGTATTGTACATTTAGTTGATTACTAAATTCTAGAGATTTATCTTGTTGTAATAATGAACTCTTGTAGAATCTATACTAATGTTTACCTTGGGAGCTTATTACTAGATTGTGGTATATTTAGTATTTGTGGCTTACATAATGGTAACTTGATTTAGTTGGCATTTAGTATCTTAAATTGTGTAGCAAATTCACATGTTGATACTTGTCATTTTGTATGCCATTTTAGAATTGAAACCATAGGACATGGATTGTGTGGTTTCACCCTACTTGTGCATGGAAGGTGGTTTCTTGCATTATTAATTGTGTATGAGTTATGAACTTGTTGATTTTAAGAAAGCTTGTAAGGATATGGATAATGATACTACTAGGACTTGGCTCTAGTACAGGAGGTATGAGTTCTCCCTACATTATTAGAGTGCGCACTAGGTAATACCTTGTGGGTCGTAATTACCCGGAACAAGTTGTATGGTCTTGATTAAAACCGAGATCACATGTCTTAGTTTTTTCGATTACTTGATTTCACATTATATTTCAAGTTGTTAATCGTTGATTACTTGTAGCTTATGATTTAGTGCTTAAGGTTTTTATTTATGTTTAGTATACTTGTGCCTAGTATGCTTGTGCATTGTTTTGAGGTTTTATTTATTTTTAGTATACTTGTGCCTAGTATGCTCGTGCGCTGTTTTGAGGTTTTATTTACATTTAGTAGACTTGTGTTTAGCATGCTTGTACGTTGTTCATTTTATTTCAATTGCTTGTGCAGCTTGAGATGATCCCTTAGTTCACATTACAACATAGACGTTAGGTGGAATGATCCCTTGTATACGTCTATATTAAACTTGCAAGACATTTGAAACTTTAGGGTATACGCATGCTTTTCTTCCTACGAGTAAAGTTTGGTTGCTCACCCTAGTTGTTTGGGATTTTTTAAGTGAAGAAACCTTATTTTGGGATACATAACATCCCTAGGTTGGCTTGGTAGCATTGGAGTATTTTTATGCATTTTACAAGCATGCAAGTATTAGCATGTCTTGGCTTCTTTTGATGTAGTAATATTTACTTAAATATTTCATTTTGATGTAGTTAATATGATATGTAATAAAGCCAAGGGCCACACACTTGATGGTTCATGTATATGATTTGAAATTTCATGTTTTCACCTTTGTATGAAAATTTGTTAACTTTGGAGGTTTGACATGTCATTTTTGGTAAAAGGAATGAAATAAGGCCGTAGACCATTGTAACACGTGTATTAATGTGTGTTACGTTTGCGTGTATGTTCACATTCACACACAAATTCACGGTTTTATTTTTTTATCATGCCATGTGGTTCCAATTTTGGCCTTAAGCTGCATTTTTAGTAGCAGCTCAGGTTTCGGTCGGCCAAACCAGCCTCATCGGTCGACCGATAACCTTGTTTTCCATTTGAATTCTATTCCAAAGAGTTTACTTTTCATGCAGGTCGTTTCGGCCGGCGGAACATTGGGGTTCGGCTGACTGAACATTCATTTCGTCAGTCGACACTTTATTTCGGTCGACCAATTGTGCTGCAGCTTGGGTAAGCTAATCTAGGCTAGGTTTGGTTCTTACTTTCCATTCTTATGTTTCCATCTTGTGGTTTCAACCTTGTTTTGGGTTCTTTGCATAATTTATGGTTTGTTCAAACCATTTCTTGCCTTTTTCATATGTTGTAGGTGCTTAGGGTCCCAATTGACCATTTTACCCTTGACGGTTTAGGGTTTGAAAGTTCATTTTTCAACTTATGCTTCCATGTTTGTATTTTTGTTCCCGTTTAAGCTTCTTAGGGTTTGTTTGACTTGTTGACATCAAGTTTGCCTCCTTTAAGCGTCAACAATGCCAAGGGGCACCATTTGACCATTTTGATCTTAGCTTCCGCTTTTTGTTTCTTCTTTGAGTGTCATGGCTTTGTAGAAGTTCACTTTGGGTCTTAAGGTTTGTGCTTATCCCTAGTGACTATTTCATTTTCTTTGCTTTCGCATTTCAGATCTGTTCTCGGTTCAATCCATCAGGTTACTCGATGACGCACCAGGTTTATAAAACTTGGGCCGTTATAAATGGTATTAGAGTGTCCGGGTTCGAAAACCTTAGGACAACGGGTTTTTGGTGCATATCATGCTTTTGTTGATGTGCTTTGATATGTTCACAAGCTTCTTGTTAATATGTCTAATATGATCACATGTTTACGTGCTTATGTGCTATGCGTGCTACCTGTTTGTCTAGCATGAATTTATTTTGAAGTATTAAGCATGATGTATAATGTATGCTAGCTGTCGAGCATGGTTAAGTGTTCATGTCAACCTTATATTAAGTTATGAGCATGCTAGTTACAACTTGCATTATTGATTTTGATTTTTTATCTACTTGTTAGATGACTGAGTATGTTATATGTAAATTGTTTGCTACTTATATAAGTATTCAATTCAGTTGCCATGTTATATGCTACATGTTTAGCATGCCCATATGTATGAATGAATATATTCTACGTGCTTAACTTGATTGCAGTGATAGCATGAGAATTTTTTTTATTATTTTATTATTATTATTATTATTTTTTATGTAATGTATAAGTAGCCTTATACTTGTTTCATATCTGTTTTGACCTTGTGCATTGTTCATACTCGGTTGGGTGAGATTAATGCTAGGGCATTGGCTCTTGGAGTCCGTAGTATTCTTAGACACGTCCTTGTCATTTGGGACGTTGTCCTTGGGTTGAAGGAATTCGTTTTGTAAGGTCTCCATGGTGAGAGCCTTCTTATCTGTTTTGTCAGTTTGAAAGTTTTGAGATTTTGGGTTTCTGGTTGTTTTGAGTGAGGCTCATGTGAGCATAGGGTTGTGGTCCTTGTTTTGCGGGATGAAACGTGGGCCATGGAGGCACCGTTTCGTATCATTCTCTTTTGTTGCTTCGTGACATAGTCGCGGTAGTGTCTGAGGTGTTGGTGTCATCTCTTGGGATTTTGTGGTGATCTTGATGTGGTGACATCATTTAGAGTTTCGTTTCCAGTGTCGTGGGACAGTGAGTCAGGATTGACTTGAGTTCTTCTTTAGGAAAGAGTGATTTGTTTTCGTAAGCCTCAACGTCGAGGTTCTCATGTCTTATCTTCTCAGAGTGACGGTTTAAGGACTGATAGGTGTGTTGGACTAGGATCCTTTTTGTGTTACCTTAGACAGCTCTTACGAGCTATGGTTGGGATGTGAGTGGTTTCGTGTGATTAATTGCATTGGTGTAATTAATTACTCTCCCTTGTCATTGTAGACTTGGGGTTGTGTGTTAGGGTTCCGGTAGAATCCTATAGAGTTCCTATCGGACTCTTTGGCATATTGATATATGTCTTTCTTGTGGATGTCTTGTGATGGTTAGTTTTGGAACTATCCATTACATTGTTGTTTTGCTGTTCAGTAATCGTTTTTGGAGATGATTCCTTTCCTCGCAGTGAGAGATTGGACTCATCCATGTTTTTAGGGTACGTTTTCGATGAGATTGTCTTTTTAAAAAACATTCCATCTTTGTATATGATTTTTGTGGAATTATTTTTTGTTTAGTCACTCTCACATGTTTATATACCTTATCGTTTTTGAGCATGCCTTAAAGATATGTTTAAGATATGTGGCTATGTGTTGGCTTGTACGATGATAATGATGATACGTTTTTCATATACTATATATGTTTAACATGCTAATATCATTAGTGATGTATAGCGTGTCGTTGCTTACTCGATCCCTATGTGATAGGTAGATTATTTGATTACCTTATGTACACAATGTGATGTGTTAGCAAGGTGTTATCTGGTTTATGTGATTTGATATTGTGAGAATGTGTTTTGTGGGTGTCGAGTACATACATGGGTGTGTTGTATTGCATTGGAGTTGCATACATAATGTACAGATATCTTGAGATTATGACGTGGTCACTGTATATATATTTGTTTTATGATGAGGGACATGGTCCTAATTTAGCATTTTTATGCTTGCATTTTGTTTTGGTGTTCCATTCACGAGTTTTATTTTTACATGGTATGCATGTTATGTTATTGTTCCTGCATTGATGCATGCTTATATGCTTAGAGATGCCATGTTGTGATTATGCTTTTGTGATATGATTTTTATACTTATATGGAGACGTATTGTATATATCACTGATTTTAGTTACATGAGCATGTTTATCTTCTTAGCAGTGCATTCAAATGTTATATGCATTGATATCCATGTTTAATGTTACATTTGTATTTTTTTTTGCCGCATGACACATGATGTCTTGGCAGAATTTTTCTTTTGTTCATTTTGAGAGAACACGAGCTAGTGTCGTGTTCTTTTTGTTTGCATGTAGTGTCTTTACGAGCTTTTACAGTGGTTGCGTAATGGAATTCCTTATTAAAGAGTTACTTGTTTCATTTTGGTTTGTCTACTTCTTTAAGGTGGGAAGAATGTTTCTTTTTTGGGTAATTTACACAGACCTCCCCTATGGTTTACCATAATTAGAGGCGGCACCCTTCCTGCTCCAGAAATTATGCGAACCTCCCCTATTTTTTAAAATATCCTACATGGACCTCCCTTCCATTACGGTCAACGCCAGTCAACAACAGAAAATGATGGCGTCAGCTACTATTTTTCATGAAATGCCGAAAATACTTTTGCCTATATTATTTTATATTACATTTAAAATTATATATATATATATATATATATATATATATATATATATATATATATATATATATAAGACCCATATATAAACCGTTGTGCTACAGAATGGTTCTCTTAGGGTTAAAGAGAAGAAGAAGACGAAGTTGCTGCCGTTCTGAGAAACTGCTCTATATTGGTTGTGTTGTGTAAAACAAGTGTTGGGAGCTTTGGAGAGGAAGAAGAAGAAGAAGAAGAAGATTGTTTTGTAATTTGAAGAAAAACGATGAAGAAGAAGATTGTTCTTCTGTCTGCAACTTAGGGCTCCATTTGGGTAAGTTTTGTTCATCTACAAATTAAAAGCTGAATTCTGAGTTACAATTTGTTATCTTCAAAATAAATATCTGGATTTTCAATTTGGTTTTTCAAAATCTGAAAATTTCATTTTTGTGGGTTACGATTTGTTCTTCAAATATTTGGAGAATAATGAAGGTCTTGTGGGTTATGATTTGTTCTTCAAATATCTGGATTTTCGTTTCTTTTTGAAAACATGTCTATAAGTTCAAAGGGAAAAGCTTCAAGCTTGGGTGATTTAAGGTACAGGGATCTGTATTGCAAATGTAAATCAAAAACAAAATGTGTAATTAAGGTCACAGGTTCTAATGATTATAACAATAAGGGGAAGTTGTATTATGTTTGTCTAACTAGAAGTTGTGGTGTTTGGGAATGGTGCAATCCAATAAGTTGCATTATAGACGATGTGATGGACTCTGCTACAACATGTAACCAAGAAGATGTATTTCCTGAGATTATGACAAATGTTGTTGAGATAAGTTCTGAGACTGGTAAGCTAAAGTCTGAAAATTGTGAGATAAGGTCTGAGATTGGTGAGACAATGTGTGAAATTGTGAGATAAGGTCTCAATTTGCAATGTTTGAAAAACCCCTTAGATTCATGAAGCTGCTTATCAATACAAGTTTATTTCTTGCATTTTTCTCAGTTGTATTATTTTTTTTCTCAATTGTATATTAAAGGTGGTATGCCTTCAGTAATTATCTTTTGTAATGAATGATCTTCAGTTCTTAATGGAGTTCTTAATGAATGATGGAGTTCTTTTGTAATGAATGATCTTCACTACTATATGACTTATATTGACAAACTGCATTGACAGACTGCATTGACAAAGAATTCAGACCTATATGACAAACAACCCATAAATATGAACAACCTATACAAATAATCAATTGTCCATAAAATATACCATACAAACAAAGTTAGGCAAAAAACATACCATATCATTTAGCAATAAAATTCAGAGTTGTCCAAAAGCTATACCAAAAGTCAGTTGTCCAAAAGCTATACCAAGAGCTATACCAAAAGCTATACCAAGAGCTACACTAAAAGCTATACCAAAAGTTAATCCCAACTCCATAAAGTCCACCATATACTTGTTTATTCTTTTTGGACAACTGAATTACCCACAAAGTACTTAAACAACAAAAGTTTCATAAATTGTCCACAAAAATAATATAGTTAACTATATTATGGCTGCATCTTCAACTGCCTTCTTCTCCATCTTCAAGTGTCCCTTCCAGATTGGCTGCTTCTTCCAGTTCCTCTTTGAACTTGAAATTTGACTACATTGGGTCTTCTTGGTTGATTTGATGTTACAGAGCCTTGTCCAGGTTGGTTCGTGCTTGCAATGCCTTTTCTTGCTTGATTTGACCTTGAGCTTGCATACCCTCTTCCAGCTTGGTTGGTGCTTCTTGATTGATTTGAGGTTGCACACCCTCTTCGAACTTGGTTGGTGCTTGCAGTGACTTTTCTACCTGCATTTCTCATTGTATGTGATTAAAAGGAAAACAATATTATTTTTTTCAGTTAATAAAGACATTAGGTATACATGTTAAGTTATAATTGTTGTGGAGAAGTTGTTAAGTTATACTTGTTGTGGAAAAGTTGAGCTTTGACACCCAAATTGAGCAGCTGATATAGGCCTCATCATCTGTGATTACAATTAAAATAAACTTAGTCTATTTAAGAAAACTAGAAATAAAGTTAAACCTCTTTTTTTTTTTTTTTTTTAAAAGAAAGAAATGTTATACCTTTTCTGTTAAACTGGTAAAACTTGAAGTTCCACTTCCAACTTGACTGCTTGTTGGTGTAGTTGTCTGTCCCTGCAAGTTCTTATATAGTGTCAAATAATTTCACAAGTTAAAGGGCATTAACTCTTGAGTTAATATCAAAAAATTTATAAGTGATTTACCTAGTTGGGTTGACGTACTTTACATGTTCTCATGTTGTGCCCAAATTCTTCACACTGTGAGCATTGTAGGGATTTGCTCTTTCTAGCATCACTAGTTGCATCTTTAGTCTTGGCTTTTTTTGGTCTGCCAGGCTTTTTTCCTTGGAACTGGAGGTTCCACAGGGTTACAATGCACAGGAGTCCACATTCTCTGATCAAGTACTGGGTGAATCATACTAGAATGAGTTCTCATGTATGTTTCGTTATAGAAACATAGATCACAGAACTGTTCAATATCTGTTCTTTTGTGTGTTATGGCTGTAGTTGCATATTTGCATGGGAGGCTAGAAATCTGCCATCCTCTACAATCACATGACCTTGATCTAAGCTTCACTATATGTTTTCCTTCCTCATTTATGACTTCATACTCATCTTGCCCTGCTGGGGTAACATTACATGATCTAGACTCATCAATCAACGTATTCAATTTTTTCCTAATGTTTGGGGTCACCAATCCTACCCAAGCACTGGCCTTTTCAGCCCTAATTAGGAGTCTGCTCATCAATTTGCTCCTACTACCATCAAGCAGCCCTAAAATATGTTTAAACCTAAGCTTCCCAACCCAATTGTTGAATGACTCACTAAAATTATTAGTGACATGGTCACTTTTCACCTGGTCAGAAAATGCATGCCTTGACCACTTGCATACATCTATTCTTAAGACCCAATTATAAGCCTCTTTTGACACCTCCCTCATTTGCCTCATTGCCTCATTAAATATGTAATCATTATAGGCTCTAGCTGCCTTCCAGAAAAAAGACTGTAAAAGCAATCCTGGATACTTCTTTTTGAAGTTATTAGATAGATGTCTGCAACATAACCTATGGGTTGCATGTGGGAAAACTATCCTCATTGCTTATTCAAGACCCTAAGCACAAGTAAAGCAAAAATTAGATATATAAATTTCATATAATTTATTAGATATAGAAATTACATGTAATAAATCAAGTTTTTACCTTTTGCTGATCTGACATGAAGCATATATGTCTATCCTGACCAAGTTCAACAAAAGTTTGCAACTCTTGAAGGAAGAATTTCCAGCTTTCTTTCCCTTCATTCTCCACTACAGCCACAGCCAGTGAAAAAAGGCCATTATTCCCATTAAGGGCTACAGCAGACAAGAGCACACCACCATAAGGGGTCTTTAGGTAACAACCATCTAATCCAATGCACCCCCTGTAACCATTTTTGAATCCAGATTGCATAGCTTCTAAAGATATAAAAATTCTTTTAAATATCATAGTAGGCAAGTCCCTCTCAAGCTTCATGATACTACCAGGATTAGATTTGAAAATTTCATTAGAATACTTTGGAAGCAAAGTGTATGCTTCCCCATGGTTTCCCTCTAACTCATCTATAACTTTCCTTTTAGCTCTGTATAGTTGCTGGGTCTTGCATCAACTTTGAATTGGCTCATTACTGTTGCATGCAATGCATCAAGTGAAACCCCTAGATTGTCTTTTATACTCTGCCCAAACTTTTTAGCAATCCATGTGGATGTTGCATCCCTTATAGTGCCACTCTTCACACAATTGTGTGGACCTCTAATTGTTTTGAGTTGATAAGTTACTATGATACCCCTAGATTCTAGAGCCACGGGTGATCAAGTTCGAGCACAGATCCGAGGGATACCAGACAATTAATATGTAAACAAGCAGGAATACAAAAAGAATTAAAGAAATAAATTAAAAGCTGAAAAGAATTCTAAATATTAAAATCCTCAAAAGTTATAGAATTAATATTATCCAAACTTCCCAAAATCTCCAATATGTATACCTCGGGAATCCATCTTGTGGACTCCTAATAAAATCCCAAATGAAAGTAAAGTACGGAACAAAATCCAAAACTAAAACATGAAAGGAAATCCTACGTAGTCGGAGGAGTGAGTGACTTTATCTGCTCAACATGATCAAGCTCTAAGCCTGGAACTGACGAACACCTGAAAAATAAGAGTGGGTCAGACCCACTAGCAAGTTCTATCCTACTACAATCCATACAGAAACCCGATACGCAGATACATCCTAGATAGCTCAGTAATACACACTATATGACGCTCAATAGCCTATAGTTCTGTCTTAGCCTGAATAAAAGGTAACATGCAAATCGCACATCACGGTGGGCATGTATACCTAGACCTACCAGGGAAAAAAACTACGTCCAGTTATCCATCCTAGGTGATATACGCACCCTAACCATGATCTTGACACTCAAGCTCATATCATGGTACTATAAGTATATATATAATATCCTTCCTAATACAGAATATAACAAAAAAAAAAAAAAAACAAATAAATATTCAATATGTCATTTAACTATTTTAGTTGACCTGACATGAATCCATGTAGGATTTAAAAATTTTAGTTAATCCGTTCCGTATGTATGAATAGGTAGGGATTAGCGTTTTGATCTAATCCATCCCTAATATGCCACCGTTCTATAATCCACAAAATCCAATAAATGATGCAACAACTCATATGAACATCAAATACATCCAGAAACAAGCATAATAGAAGTCAGATATATGCAAGATCCTATTATGCATCCAGTATATGATTATAATTATATAACCTCCGTTTAAATTGCTAGAGTAAAAATAAACAATTTAAATCATCCATATCCATATAGTTGACAGAACAGAAATAAAATAGTTCATCACTTAAAATCCAGAGCATGATATAATGATAATTAGAAATATAAACTGAGCACATTATATGAAATCCCAAAAATACTTTCATACTAGTCCATTTAATTTGCTAAAACAAAACTAGCAATTAAAACTCCCACAACTCCTGACAGCATACAATTTAGTATTCAAATTTCATGATGTCCATTACCATAGCATAAACCAATAATTCTGGGTCTTTAATATGTTATATACATCATTTAAAAACCCTCCAATTAAATTTCAGAACTACACTTTAGCCCCTGCAGTCTGAAAACACCAAAAATACACCCGTAGGGGTGTTCCAACAAGGGAGCCGGCTCCCCCTTCATGGGAGCCAGCTCTCACACACCTAGAGCCGGCTCTCCATGAGGGAGAGCTGGCTGTCTCATATACGGAGCCGGCTCCCTTAATTAGGGAGCTGACTTTCACCCTGAGAGCCGTGCTACGCTCCTCCTATTCATCTTCTTTGCCTCTGGCAAGGTTCAGAGTCCTCTGTATTGGTTTTATTATAAATTTTAGGGTTCAATCTAAGTCCCAAAGCTTTCAGAAACTTAACGAATTTCATTACGAATTGCTAACAAAAATATAAAACATAATTGATAACAGTTTCAGTTAAACAAAACATACAATAGTTTACAATTTAATTTAACATGCATAAAACATCCATTTTAAAGTTTAATTTAACTCCTGGAGACTATATACAATGCACAGAACACAGGTTTAAGGGAAGGAGTTAGAATAGGAACTGGCCTTCGGTTTCAGTTATGCAACCTTAAACCGTCGTCTCTAGTAATTCCGGCGACCTTAATTGCTTCCACCAACCTCTGTTGCTCCTGGTTCAACCCACGAGCAAGCTGCAATTTCCCTTCCTTGGTTCAGCCTTTATCCCTAGCCAAACCCTAACTTTCCCTTTTCTATTTTTCTCTCAAAACTCTCTCTGTTCGTGAAAATGAATAGGGTTTTCTTAACCCTGTATACAGTTATATTTATAGGCTTCAATCAAAAACCTAATTCAAATTATAATATGAACCAGAACTCAAATAGTCGGCCACCACGTAATATCATAAAAAAAATACAAAACCCTAAACTATAATACATATATAATGAAAATAATACTAATTCAATTTAAACCTTAAAACAATTCCACATAAGCATATAATTAAATTTAAAACAATTAAATTAATACAATTAAACAAATAAACAACCAATTAAACAAATAAGCAAATAATTCAATTAAGTCATTTAACAATTAAACAAATAAGCAAAAAATTCAATTAATCAACTAGAAATGCAATAAAACCATTAATTGAAATGCCGATACTATCATTTTAAAATTAGGAGTATTACATTTTTTCCCCTTAACAAAAAGAATTCCGTCCTCGGAATTCACTCTTACCTTCTTCCAGTATTTTAGGAAACTGCGAGTGAATGACATCCTCCCGTTCCCAAGTAGACTCAACCTCATTGTGGTGACTCTACTGAACACACACCAAAGGGATAACCTTATTACGAATAATTTGATCCCGACGGTCGATAATTCAACACGGTGGCTCCAAATATGTTGCATCCGGCTGCAACTCAAACTCCCCAACATCGATATGCTGATACCGATCCTCATTTCGCAAAAATTTATGCAAAATGGAAACATGGAACACATTGTGCACGCAATCTAAATGATCCGAAAGTGCCAATCGATAAACTATAGCTCGAACTCGATCCGTAATCATAAATGAACCGACAAACCGTGGTGACAACTTCCCTTTCTTCCCAAAGCACATTACTCCTTTTATAGGAGACACTTTAAGGAGAACTTGTTCTCCAACCCGAAAGTCCAAGGCACGAGTACGACGATCGGTATAACTTGTCTGCCCACTTTTGGCGATACGCATGCGATCCCGAATAAGAGCGATCTTCTCAGAAGTATCCTTAATGAACTCAGGACCCAAAAATTTGCTCTCGCCAACCTCCAGCCAACAAACCAGAGATCGACACGGTTGGCTATACAATGCTTCAAACAGTGCCATTCCAATAGTCTTTTGAAAATTGTTGTTATATGCAAACTCCACCAGTGGTAAATAATCCTCCCAATGCCCTTAAAGTTAAGAACACATGAACGAAACATATCCTCCATAATCTGATTAACCCTCTTGGTCTGACCATCTATTTGAGGATGATAAGTAGTACTAAGATTTATACCTGCCCACCAAAACTGCCGCTTCATATCCTTATACATCTTGTCTCCTCCTGGATGAACAGAAAATTCAGAATGATGAGTCTCAGTCATCACATCCTTCATTGAATCGTCAGCAGAAGGTACTACTAAACGCTCTTTGAACCTCAAACCTCCATCAGTCCCAGTATAAAAAAATGAAACCTCCCTAGAAGCTATCTCTATAACTTTGTCAATGCACTACTGATCAGTGAGTTATACTATCAAGATTTTATGAATGAGAGAAGGTGTAACTATTATGCAAGCCATAAAAGCATCAGACAACTCATTAACTGTCTTCAAAGCATTCCACTCAGTGGTGAATAAAGCAGAAAGACTAGCATCAGGTCGGCGAATGAGTGCATCTGCCACCACATTCGCTTTCCCTGGATGGTACTGTATTGAGCAATGATAGTCTTTTACAAACTCCAACCATCTGCACTGTCTCATATTCAACTCTCGCTAAGTGAACAAATACTACAAACTCTTGTGATCAGTAAATAATCTGAAGGACTCTCCCAACAGATAATGCCTCCAAATACGTAAGGCAAAGATCACAGCTGCCAATTCCAAATCATGTGTTGGATAATTAAGCTCATGAGGCTTAAGTTTACGAGATCTATACGACATTGGTTATTCTTCTTGCAACAAAACACACCCAAGACATTGTAAAGAAGTATCTGTGTAGACAAGATACTCTATCCCGCTCTGTAGAGCAGACAGAACCGGTGCAGAAGTCTACTTGCTCTTTAGCTCTTCAAAAGCTTTTTGACAGTGTTCATTCCACACAAACTGTACACCCTTCTTAGTCAAATGAGTGAGTGGTCCCACTATCTTTGAGAACCTGGATGAACCTACGATAATATCCTGCCAATCTGAGAAAACTCTGAACCTCGGTAGGTGAAGTAGGGTGTCCCCACTCTACCACTGCTTAAACCTTGGCTGGATCTACCGCTATCTCCCTTTTTGACACCACGTGACTCATAAACTTCACTTCCCGCTGCCAAAATTCACACTTCTCAAACTTAGCATATAACTGGTGTTCATAAAGCGTCTGCCACACTATACGAAGATGTCTGGCATGATCGTCCTCTGACTTAGAATAAATCAAAATATCATCTATGAAAACAATAACAAGTTGATCTAAGTATGCCCTGAAGACTCTATTCATTAAATCCATGAAGACTGCTGGTGCGTTAGTCAACCCGAACGGCATGACACGAAACTCATAAGATCCATATCTAATGAGAAACGCTGTCCTTGGAACATCTTGCTCCCTAACCTGAAGTTGATGATATCCAGAATGCAGATCAATTTTAGAAAATATGTAGCTCCCTTCAACTGATCAAAAAGATCATTAATCCTGGGCAAAGGGTACTTATTACGAATAGTAATCTTGTTCAACTCCCTGTAATCTATACACAGGCGAAGTAAACCATCCTTCTTCTTCATAAACAAAACTGGTGCTCCCGAGGGTGAAGTACTCCTATGAATAAAACCTTGGCTGAGTAATTGTTGAATCTGATCCCTCAGCTCTCGCATCTCCACTAGTGTCATCCTGTATGGTGCCCTAGCAATAGGCGTAGTACCTGGAGCTAAGTCAATCACAAAGTCTATCCCGCGACTAGGTGGCAACCTTGAAATCTCTTGAAATACATCCAGAAATTCCTGTACAATTGGTATACTATCCAATGCTACAGTAATCTCCTCATCCGTTTCCTCTCCATATGGAACAAGTATGTGCTAGTAACCCCGTTAGAACGTGGCATAGTGACGACGTACATATCCTGACCAGGTATAGTAAAAACAATAGACCTATCATAACAATTAACTTGGGTATGATAGTGAGATAACCAATCAATCCCAAGTATCACATCATAAGTGTGCATGTCCAGGACCAATAGATTGGCTAAAAATCTGATGCTACAAATAACTAGTGTCACAGGCCCATCACTCTCATGTAAAATGGCAGTATTGCCTAAAGGTGTAGAAATACCCTGAGGTCTATCGCATACTCGAGTCGTCATCCCAGATAATGCAATTGCTGTGGTGCCTGTCCCTAAGGCTTTGGTGGTGCTGGTAATGCCGGATATGTCAGTCCCTGAATCCGTGGAATCTGTGGAGTGGGTAAAGATACCGGTGCCCTCTGTCCCTGCTGTATATGTTGTCCCTGTCCCTGTCCCGGTTTAGGACACTGCCTGGAAGTACGACCAAACTCTCTACAAGTGTAGCAACTACATTTGAAGGTGCTAAACCGTCTCCTCTACAATCCAACATATAAAATTGATTCCCACAAGTTTCTTCTATAAACTCATTGGCAATCCTCCCGTCTTAACACGACATACCTTTAAGCAAAAATTTGTTTTCTTATCCAAATATAAATCACTCCACTGTGATTTTCCTTTATTATCACAACATACATATTCCAAAATAGTTTAATAAAACCATTTATGAAAAAAAAAAATTCATAAAAATGCCCTCATAAAACAAAATTGAGATACTAAAACCACCAGTTCACTTTATTAAGAACTTCTTTAAACCATAAACCTTTAAAAGTAATTGTCATAAATACCTTAACATAATACTAGTGTATGAAATTTAAACAGTACTATTCTTTAAATAATAATTCCACTCCTACTAGTAATGAAAATAAAAATACTCTTAAAAGAGCATTCATTCTTGAACTCCGTTACCCTCTATCTTGGATGCTCCAGTATCTCCTCCATCCGGATCCTCTTTGGGGTCCTTCTTCCTTGGGTCCTTCTTTGCATTCATCGTGGACCACATCCTTTTCCTAGTGACAAACATTCTGAAATTACAGAATAAACTTGACATCAGTACGTTCTAAGCGAACCATAAAGGAATACAACGAATCCTAAAGTTAAGCTCTAAATAAGAGAATATGCTATGCGGAAGTCTTAATACGGAATACCCTAGAGACACTTGAACCTGGAGTGCTCTGATACCAACTATGATACCCATCGATTCCAGAGCCATGGGTGATCAAGTTCAAGCACAGATCCGAGGGATACCAGACAATTAATATGTAAACAAGCAGGAATACAAAAAGAATTAAAGAAATAAATTAAAGGCTAAAAAGAATTCTGAATATTAAAATCCTCAAAAGTTATAAAATTAATATTATCCAAACTTCCCAAAATCCCCAACTCGTATAACTCGAGAATCCATCTTATGGATCCCTAATAAAATCCCAAATGAAAGTAAAGTACGGAACAAAATCCAAAAATAAAACATAAAAGGAAATCTTATGTAGTCGGAGGAGTGAGTGATTGTATCTGCTCAGCACGATCAAGCTCTAAGCCTGAAACTGACGTACACCTGAAAAATAAGAGTAGGTCAAACCCACTAGCAAGTTCTATCCTACTACAATCCATACAGCAACCCGATATGCAGATACATCCTAGATAGCTCAGCAATAACTAAAATAGTCCATATATATATAAATACACAATATAGGACGCTCACTAGCCTATAGTTCTGTCTCAGCCTAAGTAGAAGGTAACATGCAAATCGCACATCACGGTGGACATGTATACCTAGACCAACCAGGGAACAAAACTATGTCCAGTTATCCATCCTAAGTGATATACGCACCCTAACCATGATCTTGAGACTCAAGGTCATATCACGGTACCTTAAGTATATATATAATATCCTTCCTACGCAGAATATAAAAAAACCAAACAAACATTTAATATATCATTCAACTATTTTAGTTGACCTGACATGAATCCATATAGGATTTAACTATTTTAGTTAATCTATTCCGTATGTATGAATAGGTAGGGATTAGCGTTTTGATATAATCCATTCCTAATATGCCACCATCCCATACCGGTGCGTATAATCCACAAAATCCAATAAATGATGCAACAACTCAAATGAACATCAAATACATCCAGAAACAAGCATAATAGAAGTCAGATATATGCAAAATCCTATTATGCATCCAGTATATGATTATAATCATATAACCTCCGTTTAAATTGCTAGAGTAAAAATAAACAATTTAAATCATCCATATCCATATTATTTACAGAACAGAATAGTTCATCACTTAAAATCCAGAGCATGATATAATGCTAATCAGAAATATAAACTGAGCACATTATATGAAATCCCAAAAATACTTTCATATTAGTCTATTTAATTTGTTAAAACAAAACTAGCAATTAAAATTCCCACAACTCCTGACAGCATACAATTTAGTATTTAAATTTAGTGATGTCCATTACCATATCATAAACCAATAATCCTAGGTCTTTAATATGTTATATAGATCATTTAAAAACCCCCTAATTAAATTCCAGAACTACACTTTAGCCCCTGCAGTCTGAAAATACCAAAAATACACCCGTAGGGGTGTTCCAGCAAGGGATGGGAGCCGGCTCTCACACACCTAGAGCCGGCTCTCCCTTATGGAGAGCCGGCTCTCTCACCAAGGGAGTCGGCTCCTTCCATTATGGAGCCGGCTCTCTCCTTGAGAGCCGTGCTACGTTCCTCCTGTTCATCTTTTTTGCCTCCGGCGAGGTTCAAAGTCCTTTGTATTGGTTTTATTAAAAAATTTAGGGTTCAATCTAAGTCCCAAGCTTCCAGAAACTTAATGAATTCCATTATGAATTGTTAACAAAAATATAAAACATAATTGATAACAGTTTATGCACAAAACAGTTTCAGTTAAACAAAACATACTATAGTTTACAGTTTAATTTAACATGCATAAAAGATCCATTTTAAAGTTTAATTTAACTGCTGGAGACTATATAGCATGCACAGAATATAGGTTTAAGGGAAGGAGTTAGAATAGAAACTTGCCTTCGGTTTCAGTTATGAAACCTTAAACCTTCATCTCTAGTAATTCGGGTGACCTTAACTGCTTCCACCGACCTCTATTACTCCTGGTTCAACCCATGAGCAAGCTGCAATTTCCCCTCCTTGGTTCAACCCTTGTCCCTAGCCAAACCCTAGCTTTCCTCTCTCTGTTTTTCTCTCAAAACTCTCTCTCTGTTTGTGAAACTGAATAGGGTTTTCTTAACCCTAAGCAGACGTATACTGTTATATTTATAGGCTTAAATCAAAAACCTAATTCAAATTATAATACGAATTGGAAACTTAAATAGTCGGCCACCACGTGATATTATAAAAAAAATACAAAACCCTAAACTATAATACATATATAATGAAAATAATACTAAGTCAATTTAAACCTTAAAACAATTCCACATAAGCATATAATTAAATTTAAAACAATTAAATTACACATTGAGTATCGAGAATAGTGATGTTTAGTGGTGACCTCTAGATCCCAAGACCTTTCTCTCTTGTTCTCTACTCTTTATTTATTTTAATTGCTTTGTATTGAATTTATTTACATTGTAGTTTAATTAACCAATCAAAGCATCTTTTGATCACTTGACCTACTAATCCGACCTTGTTTCCATTTCAAGCACACAACCAATCCCTTGGGATGATCCCTACTCACCCTAGCTATATTAGTAGTTAGAGGTAGTAGTGGTACTTTATAAATTTAAAATTGGCCACACTTTATTGCAATTTGGTGCATCGACACGACACCATACCACGTAGAATTCCTATCAATCCCATTCTTCCAAATCCACATCCCATAGATGTTCCCTCACATCCTATTCCATCAAGCTCCAATGGAGTTGAAAGTGAAGTCACTTCTTCATTTACTCCCAACCTTGAGACAGCTTATGAGCCAAGAGCGCCTTTTCCTGAACATCTTAAGAGACCCTTTTACTTTGGTAAGCAAGGAGAGAAAATCAAAGACATGATGGATGTCTTCAAACAGGTACAAGTCAATATTTCTCTCCTTGATGCTATTAATCAAATCCCTGCCTATGCTAAATTTCTGAAAGACTTGTGTACCCCAAAAACAAAATCAAAAAGCCAAGTCTCTAAGAAAATCTATCTCACTGAGCAAGTCAGTGCACTCATTCAACATAGCACTCCTCCTAAGTTTAAAGATCTTGGTGCTCTTACCATATCTTGCATCACTGGAAACAATGCGATAGACAGAGCACTTTTTGATCTTGGAGCGAGTGTTAATCTTCTTCCTTACTCGGTGTATGAGCAATTAGGCTTGGGAGAGCTTAAACCCATGTCAATGGTGTTGCAACTTACTGATCGATCTATTAAGCAACCATGTGGGATCATTGAAGATGTTCTCATTAAAGTGGATAAGTTCTATTTTCCAGTTGACTTTCTTGTCCTGGATACAGAACTTGTTCACGATCCCAATAAATATATTCTTGTAGTCCTTGGTCATCCATTCTTAGCTACAACAAATGCAAACATTAACTGTAGGACCGGGGCTATGGATATTTCTTTTGGGAACATGAAACTCAAATTAAACATCTTCAATGCCACTTCATATTCCTTAGAGAAAGATGAGTACTTCTTTATTAATGTCATGGATGAGGATTCAGTCACCATCTTTCCAACAAAAGGTCTTCTTCCTTGGATTTCGAGTCCTCTTTGTCCTTCTTGTGAGTCCTCTCACAAACTTGAGCTAAGCCACCACCGGATAAGCTTGAGTATTCTTTCATGGGTCTTGATGGAACTATAGTGGTTCCTCCTATTTTGAACTTTATAATCACCCATAGGACTGATTTTGGGATGAGGGAGGTAGTTGATGTGATACCCCTTGATTCTAGACCACGGGTGATTAAGTCCGAGCATAGATTTGAGGGACATCAAACAATTAATATATAATTAAGCACAGAATACAAACCGAATTAATAAGAAATAAATAATAAAGAAGAAAAGAATTCTAATTAAAAATCCCCAAAATAATAATGTTAAAATCCATTAATCCAATACCTCTAAAGTAACTTCATTAATTCAACAACTCGGGAATCCCTCAAGTGGACCCCTAATAAAATCTCAACCTGGAAAGGAAATAACTGTAATCAAAATCCAAAGCTAAATAAAGAAGTAGTCCTACGTAGTCGGAGGAATAAATGTTTGTATCTGCTCTGCACGATCAAGCTCTAACCTTGGAACTGACGAGCACCTGAAAAATAAGAGAGTGGGTCAGGCCCACATGCAAGTCCTATCCTACTACGATCTATACAGAAACCCGATACGCATATACATCCTAGATAGCTCAAAAATAACTAGAATAGTCCATATATGTATAATTACATACTATAGGACGCTCACTAGTCCAATAGGTCTGTCTCAGCCTAAGTAGAGATAACATGCAAATCGCATATAATGTGGTCATGTATACCTAGACCTACCAGGGAACAACACCTATGTCCAGTTATCCATCCTAGACGATATACGTACCCTAACCATGGTCCTGAGACTCAAGCTCATACCATGGTACCATAATGATATATATATATATATAAAGTTTGCATACGCCGAATACAAAATATCATCCATCTGGTGTAGTGGCCTGATATATGCATAACAATTCATCCAGAAACCAAAGTAGGTCATTCAATTCTTTATTGATATGACACAAATATGAGTAGGTCTTAACCTTTGTGGTTAATCCATACCTCAATCCAGATTAGGTAGGACTTAATGTTTAAATTAATCCTTACCTAGTATGCCACCGTCCCATACCAGTGCATACAATCCTCTAGCCAACATTGTTGACAAAACAGTAAGAAACACTTATCAACCATACTCCAAAATAAGCATAAGTACAGTCTAACATGTGTATGACCAAATTATGCATCCAATATAAGATTTAGAAATCCTATTCCAGTCCTTTAAATTAATAAAGTAAGGCTAAGAAATTAACTCCTCCAAATAGTACCATAACTGATGCAATATACAGTAGATTTAAACATCAGTTAATCCCCTCTAAGAATACATAGTTTTTTTTTTTAGATAAATAACTATATGCTTACAACACAGCTGAGACATGATTAACAATTTTAGATCATGCAGAGAAACCAAAATGCTAAAACAGTAGGCAATATAAGTTAATTATCCAACCTTCCACATATAGGTTCATTGTTTATCCTTATGTTATTTCAGTCTTCAATATCTTAATATAAACATGCTTCCCAGTAGTTTTTACATCTCTGTAACAGTTATATACCACATCCACAGCCCCTAAAACAACATAGAAAGCTCCCTACAGGCCAAACCAAACCCAAAACCACGAAAAACCAAAGAAAAAAGAGGGAGCCGCCTCCCCCAAACAAGGGAGCCGCCTCTCCCCTTGGTGGAGCTGGCTCCACCCTTATGGGATCCGGCTTTACCCGTTGTAGAGCCGGCTCTCCTCCTCTGAGAGCCGTAACGCCTAACTTGTTTATCTTCTTCGCCTCCGGTGAAGTTCAGAGCCTCTGTATTGTTCTTATTACTTGTTCTAGGGTTCAATCTTAGTCCAAATTAATCCTAAACCATTAATATACAACCATGATATGAATTCAACACAACTTTTGAAAACAACGGCGGCAGGAGTTTAATTAAGAATTTAAACAACTCATAACAGATTAATTCAGTGAAATTAACATGCAATAAAGATGTGTTTTAACATTAGTTTAATCCCTGGAGCCTAACTAGGCATGCACAGATCACAAGTTTAAGGGAAAGAGTAAAATAGAGACTTACCTTCCGTTTCAGTTTTGAAACTCTAAACCACCGTCTCTGTAATTTCCGACCACTTCCTAATCTGCTGTTTCATTCCTCTGTTGCTCTTGGTTCAACCCAAAAACACTCCGTCCCGTCCTCCTTGAACCTCTCCGTCTACCTCTCAAAATCCCTTTCTGCCTCTCAATATCCTCTGTTCGTGGTTTTAGTCATAAACCCTAGACGGAACCCTTATGATAGTATATATATACAGACGTCTCTAAACCCTAGTCCACTTAGAATTAGAGATTGAAAACCCTAATTACATTCTAGTCAGCCTCCACCTGAATCCTAAAAGAAAACTAAAACCTAATTTAAACAATAACTAAACCGTAAGGTAAATCCATTCATGTATATAAGTTACTAACCAATTACAATTAATTTAATTATAAAAAAACCAACATAAAATACAACTAATTTAATCTCATTAAAACAGGCGAATTCCAAATAGAAAATACAACTAAGCAATTAAAGAAAATAGCACACAATAATTAAATAATTCAAATAAATCAAATATCAAATAATAAATGCAAATAAACGATTAAACAAATAAAATTAACAATTAAACAAATAAAAATGCAATAAAATAAATATTAACATGCCGTGACTATCCTTTTAAAATTAGGGGTATTATAGTTGAGTTGTTAGATACAGGCTAAGGAGTGGTGTGCAGTCAAGCTAGCAATGTTAAACTTAGCATGCTGTCGAGTTATCAACGTTAAACTTAGCATTTGTATGTTTGCACCATAGTTTATTTTTATTCTTTCTAGTTTTTTTTATGTTTTTAGTTTTTTTGTTTATTTTTCTTTTATTTTTAAATTAGGTTATTTTAGGTTTGTTTTGATAAAAAAATAAAAATAAAAATTAGGTTACTTTATTTGTGTATTTTTCTTTTATTTTTAGATTAGGTTAGCTTAGGTTAGTTATGTTTTAAAAAAAAAAAAAAAAAAAATTTAAAAAAAAAAGAAAAAATAATGTCTTGTGCATGATAATGATATATCTGTTTTACTACATATACTTGATACTCTATGTGTATTGTGGAGTGTGATTATTTTGTCAAGTACAAAGGACTAAGTTTGGGGGTGAGGTGACGATTTCATCCTCTGTGCTCTATTTCATAACCTTTGTTGGTTCTGCGTATTCTGGTAATATTGTTCTAACTCTACATCTATTTTCACACATTGAGGACAATGTGCATCTTAAGTTTGGGGGTAAGGCACTGCCTTTTAAAATTTTGTTGATGATATATTGTGTACAAGAGGATTCAATTTAACTACTTAGGTATGATTTTGAGTCTGTTGATTGTTGTAATATCTCTATTCAGTCTGATGTTGGTCAAAGATGGCTTGTATGCCAAATTTATGTTGAAAAGGAATTTTTGAAATTTTTCTAAAATCAGTTGGTGGCCTGTGGTCCACTTGGTCAGGATGATTATTGTTTAATGATTGAGATCTCTGAAATATTTCACTTTGCACATATTCACACTTATATGAATTCTGTGGGGTATAAACTGGAAGTCTTGTTTTGTTTTGGGTTAAACTGAGATGAGCAGGTGAATTTGATGATTTTGATAACCAACGTATAAAAAAAATAAAAAGAAAGAAAAAATTGGTATGCATGCAACAAACGAAAAAAGATTCTTCACCAATGTGGAAAAAAAAAAAAGAAAAAAAAAAGAAGAGAAAAGTGAAAAAAAAGAAGTAGAAAAGGGTCAAGTTTAGGTCTGTACCTAGATTGCTTGAGCAATTAAGTCCTTAGAGGTGTTTCAACACCTAATGCCCAAAGACCATCTGGTTTGGGAGTCATTGGCTAAAAGCTTGTTACATAAGGGGCTTAGGTTGCCTAGATTACTTGAACAATTAGGTCCAGAAGGGTGCTTTATCACTTAAAACCCTAAAACCATCTGGTTTGGGATTCATTGGCCGAAAGTTCGTTACATGGGTGATTTAGAAAGCTTAATAGACCTGAGCATTGCACAGTATCCTTTTTTAAAAATGCATACCTGATGAAAAAAAAAAAAAAAAAATACCTTAGGAATTGGAATTTGAAAAGTTTGCCTGTAAATTGAGGGATAGCATGGAATGAATATAAGTATGGATAGTAAACTACATGTTTAAAATTGTGAGTTCACTATAAAAAAGATTTTGGGGATTGAGATTATTGAATAAATGATTACACTGACATGTGGGGACTATGGTTACTAAATTGAGATTGAAGGTTTGAAATTTTTCTTGATTAATATAACTTGTTATACTTGTTGTAGTTGACTGATTGATGCATTATTGGGATATTATGATATGAAAACAAGTTTTAATGAGCTTATCATGCAATTAAGGCACTGATTTGAGAAGTTTATGGG
The DNA here is from genome assembly GCF_030987335.1 of Cornus florida. NCBI lineage: Eukaryota > Viridiplantae > Streptophyta > Magnoliopsida > Cornales > Cornaceae > Cornus > Cornus florida. The sequence continues at coordinate 47,746,414 of NW_026775574.1, read as the reverse complement.
TATCTTCACTGGAAACTTTCACGAGACTACAACTCGTCCACTAGAGGTAACCTAAGGGTTTAAAGATTTGTTGCATAGGCTAAATGCAACCGTGATTCCCACGAAAGTGGTTTCTTAGTTCTGTATTGCTAAGAGACTAGCAATATGTAAGTTTGGGGGTGTGATAAGCGCTGAATATTACATATTCGAGCCCCTAAATACGCATATGTTAAGACCTAAAGTGATATATCTATCCTGTTATATACTGATTTATGTTTATTTCATGTTTTTAGGTGTTTTCCCAAAGAAGCAATTAAAACCGGGCTTTTATGATGAAAAGATTGATAATGAAGTTTACTATGTCATTGCTGGTCATCTGAAGCAAGCCGAGAGTCAAAATGCTGAATTTTGGAAGAGTTTAAGTTCAGAAGCTCGAGCCTCAATTCTAAGGCTCGAGCACGAAACAAGAAATTCCACCAAGACGTTGAAGCTCGAGCCTTGCACCTTCAGGCTCAAGCCTGAATAAAGGGTGCTCGAGCCTGACCATAGGGTGCTCGAGCCTTGAAGTTGATTTCCAATCTCCCAAACCTTATGCCTAATCTCAAGGATCTAGCACTAACACCTAAAGCTTGAGCCCACAACCCCAAAGCTCGAGTCCAACACCTTAGGATTGAGCACCATGAAGAGAGGATCGAGCACCATCAATAAAAAGACATTCCGGACAATTGTTGCTCCCAGAGCTCGAGCCTAAGCTTTGAGGCTCGAGCCTGAATTAGAAGGATCGAGCACCAACACTTTGGGCTCGAGCATGGCTGAAAACTCTGAACTCGTTTTAGTATTTTGGCCATAACTTTTGAATCGAAACTCTAAATTGAGTAAACTTAGTGGCTCTGGAAAGAAAACTCAAAGCCTGACGTTTTTATCTCTAATAGCCATCTTAAGATTCACACTCTGAATGGGTCAAAGTCACATTACAAAGTCAGACAAAGTTGTTGGTAGGTGATGCTCGAGCCTGAACCCAAAAGCTCGAGCCTAGGACTCTAAAGCTCGATCCTGGACATCCTGGAAGTCATAAATACATGCGGGAATTACCAAAAATCATTTTCTTTATTTTCTTATGGGCCCAGCCACAAAACCAATCCAAAGGGGATTGAGACTTGTTCTCCACTATAAAAAAAGAGGAGAAGGCTACAGAAAATCATCCGTTGTCTCATAGCTCTCTCTCACTGCGGCTTTTAGGGTTTTGAAGAAGAAGATCCCAAAGGAGTTTTGTCGGTCCATAGTGATGAAGACCACAACAACACAGATGATATCCTGCGTCATTATGGGTAGCTAATTCCTATCTTAGGGCATTGATGTAGCCCGAATCCAAATACTATGGTTTGATTGTTCTGTACTTTGGGAATTTAATATATTATGTATTTTGATTGCATGATTTTGGGTAATTGAGCCAACTCAATTAGTGTTTAATGAATTAATAGTTTTTGACTAGTTGTTACCTTGTCTTAGATATATCTCATAAATTATTCTCAACCCATTCTTATTGGATGATATCTGGCAGAGCCCTATCGGACATAAGAATGGAGATTATGTAATAGTGTTCAAACATTTTTCTTGAATGAATGTTTTCATAATCTATGCCTAGGGAAGACGAGTTATACTGCAAAATTAGTTAGAAGTAGGTAGGTAGATAATTCGTGCCAACCAAAGATAGGTTATTATTAACTGAAATTCATGAAACATCCTTCTTTAAATCTGAATTAAATGAATGTTATTGAGTTTAATTCCACATTATACATAATTGTTGAAATTCCAAGGTTGAACAGTGGACCATAGTATGAGGTTCGTAGTGAAATCAATCCCTAAGTATTTTTTCTCTTGATCTCATTCATTTTGTTCCGTTTATTTTCTTTTCTGTTATTGAATTGCTTCACAACACAATAAATCAAATCTTCCTTCTAATTTAAAATAGCGATTAATTGAAGACTTGATGAACCACCATAGTCCTTGAGGTTCGACACCCTCAACATTGTCCTATCCTACAAGGATTCGTTCTATTGCAAGTGGTATTTTATTTTTGATAAATAAAAACACACATAAGATAACATGTTTTAAATTGATAACATGTCTATTTGCTTATGTGGCAACTTGTATAGAAGCTTACATTAACCGTTTTAGCATATAATTTATGCTTATCTATCTTAGCATATGATATATGCTTGTTTATCATAGCAAGTTGTATGTGCTTGTTTGCCTTAGTATACTTTCTATGCTTGTAGGCTTTAGTACATTGTCCATGCTTATCTGAGCTATCATGTTATTTACGCTTGTTTGCTTAGCATGTTGTATATATTTGTCTGTTTTAGCGTGTCATATGTGCTTGTTCATCTTAGTATGATTATATATAGTATATCGTCATGCTCTATGTTCTCTTCCATATATACTGACATGGCTTATGTGATTTTTACTACCTATGTGAATAGGTAGTCCGTTGTTATGTTGTATACTAGCCATTTACTTTTTATGTCTTGTTTTGACATTGCATGTTGTTCCAGCTTGGTTGGTAGAGATTCTTGGGGTCTTTCGTATACCTTGAATATATTCTTGTTTTGAGGAGTTTCTTCCTTGGGCAAGAGAAATTCATTTTGTAAGGAACCCACGATAGGAACCTTCTTGTCCCTTTTATCGGTTTGGTTGTTTCGAGACCTTGGTTTGACGAATGATGCGAGTAAGGCTCAGGTAAGCATAAAGTTGTAATTTTTATCTGGTGGAATGAGACGCAGGCCAGGTAGGCACCGTTTCATCTCTTTTCTTTTGTGGCTTTACGACGAGGTCGAGGAGTGTTCAGGGTTTTGGTATATTCTCTTGGGGTTTCGTGGTGACCTTGATATGACGACATCATTGGGGTCTTGTTTCTAGCATCATGGGATTATGAGTTAGGGTTGACTCCACTCTTTCCTTGGGGATTTGGGAGGTTTGTCTTCGTGAACCTCAACCGCGAGGTCTTTGTGTCACATCTTCTTAGAATGATTATTAGGGATTTAGATAGGTATGTTGACTTAGGATCCTTCTTGGGTTGCCTTGGGCAACTCTTACGAGCTACGGTTGGGATGTGAGTGGTTTCGTGTAATTAATTGCATTATATTGGTGTAATTAATTACTCTCCCTTGTCATTTTAGGGTTCTGTTAAGATCCTGTCTAGTTCTCATCAAACTCATTGGCATCTTGGGTTGAGTTCTTTATTGATGTCTCGTAATGGCTAGTATTAGAACTATCCATTGTGTCGTTGTTTCATTTTGTGTGACATTAGGATTCTACCTTGGGTAGGGGCTAGTCTTGGGAAGGACTTATGGACTCCTTGTTTTAGGAACCTTAGTGGTTGTTTGGGGGATTGTTCATTTCCTTGTAGTGAGAGATTGGACTCATCCAAGTTCGGTTGTACATTTTCTACGTGGTGTCTTTTGAGAGGCATTCCATTCATTTCTTTTGATTTTACGAACTTGCCATTTGCATGATCCCTTTTTACATGTTTATGAGCCATTATTTTAGGGCATACCTTAGAAACATGTTTAAGATATATGACTATATGGTAGTTGTATGTGGACGTAGATGGCGTATTTTCATTTATGGAATCCGTTTAGCATGCTAGTATCGTTAGTGGAGTATAGCGTGTTGTCGTTTATTTGACCCCTATGTGATAGGTGGCATGTTTCATTTGCCTTATATGTACTGTGTGCATAATACTAAAGTATTATTTAATTTATACAATTTAATTTTGCGAGTATGTGCTATGTGAGTAGTTGGTTGTACTGTTTCATTTTCCTGCACTTATGTTGGGGTTTTGTGACCTTGGTTGTCAGGATTGTCATGAGTGAGCTACGTGGTAGACTTATGTTTTGAGGACTTCGTTGTCTATGATAGGGATTTTGATCCAGCATTTTGTTTCTGTTGTGACCTAAGGATAGGTCTGCTTGGGACGGTATCTTTTGGTTTCGTGGAGTCCGATCCATTGGCTTAAGAGCATAGACTTGTCAGGCTTTTGATTCGTGATCGGAGGTTGTTGATAAGGGTGTTTTGTAATGTAGGAGTTGCTGACTCTACTTGCACTGAGGATTTAAGGCCTTAAGTGTAACGATGCCTATGACATTGTTATCAAAGTTTTGGGATTAGCTACCCCAACTCTCATAAGATGCTTGGTTCCCATAGCGTTTTTGGTAATGATCTTTTCCGATATTGATGTCATTCGTATCGATAAATTTTTTCGGGTTGACCTGGTTGGGGTAGGTTATGAACTAGTGCCGTATACTGTTATGCTACCGTACAAAGTTGTGTGTTGTGGGCGAGTGCTAGTTACCGTCAATGCTACCTTACTGACGAGTAAGTGTGGGCGGACGCTAGTCACTGTCATTGCTACCACATATTTGAGTACGTCGTGGACGGGTTCTGGTCGTTGTTCGTACTACCATGTCGCTCTTTTCTTTTGTTGTGTTTCGACGTTTTATTGTCTTGGGATTCTCTTAGTGGTTGACATTGAGTTGATATGCTGATTCGTTTGAGGAGTTGTTTTCGGTTCGTGATTTCGCGTTCCTTCACTTAGATCTTGAGGCTTCTGGAGTTATTCTTTAGTTCTTTAAGGTCCTTTCCTCAGTATGACCTTGTGTTTGGTCCTTGTTCGGTTTTCCTCGGGATGCTATTAATTTCGGGGATGAAATTTCCTTAAGGAGGGTAGGTTGTAATGACCTGGTCATTTTCCTTCCTTTCATTTTTTCTGAAATTTTACGGATAAATTTTTTCTGTTGAATTTTCTTTTTTGAGTTCTGTTACTCATCACTTAGTATCGTCTCGAGTGCTCGAAAATGGTTTCTGAGATTTTTTCCTTTGGATTGACAACTTCCTTTAAGGATTGAGTCATTTCCACATTTTCATTTTTTGGACACTATTTACTTTTTATCCTTTTCTCGTATGTCACTTTGTTGGCATAACCTCACTTTCCATGTTCGGAGTTGAGTTTTGAGTTCACAAGTTTTCATTCCAGTTGTTTTCCTCGAAAAGCGTAGCTTTACTTTTGGAGAAAAGCTCGCCGGTTGTTTCTTTCTTCCATAGGGGCGTGGATGAAAGGATTTTTCAGAAACATTAGTGTTTCTTGGGGTGTTTTTCGTAAGTATCTTTTGAAGATATTTATTTCAGGAGTTTTTAAGAAAATATCTTTATATCTTTTGGAAGATATTTTCATTCTGGGCAGTTTTGCAGTTATCCTTTCTTGGAGGGTCCATTATGCAATTAACGAAAGTTATTGTAAAGTACCTCATTTTGAGCCTGGATCCTTGTGCAGGATTCGTTTTCACATTTTTTCAAGTCGGGAACTCTTAGAATTTCCTTCCGGTAGTTTTTCCCAATTTTAGGGTTTTCGGCCCTAGTTACCGTCGAACTTGTGTGGGGCATATCTTCTTGTACGGGACTCAGTTTTCAATGTCATTTCTTCCATTGTTCATATTTTTTCATTTCAATTCTTTTTTGTTCATGGTGTTTTACTGTTTGAGCGCATCCGCGCAAATTCCACTTTTTCGGACACGGCGGGGCACTATTAGGGTTTTATTATAAATAGGGGGTTATTTCGTAATTATGAAAAATAATTATTTTTCTTTTTAGGGACCTTTTTTGTAATTTATTTTGGTAGATATTTTTAAAAAGGACCTTTTTGTAATTATCAAAAAGTGTGACAAGTGTCGCACTCTCATTGGGTAACTTGTAAGCATCTCATTGGTTAGCACTTGGAAACCTTGAATGATGACATGTGGAGGGTGGAGATTCACCCACTTGTTGGCTTAGCATTGGCGCACTTGTTGGCTTAGATTGTTGACAACTATAAGCTTTAGATTAAGCCTGGAATGAACCATTGGATTAATGACAAGTGTAAGCTTCTAATTAAAGTCTAGCTTTTGTGTGTGTGTAGGCATGGTGCAAGACTAGGTGTAATTGACTTGCTTTGACCAAGTGAGTGGAGGATTACACCAAAGGGAATTAATATTTCATTTTTACATCATTTTAATTTCATCATCTTCCTCACATAAAACTTTAGCCACCATTGAAGGAAACCATTAACCTAGGCTTAAAACCTTGGTTTTGATCTCCTTCCACTCACCTTTGACTAAAAAGCTTGGAACATAAAATACTTGCCTCACCTTCCTTTATATAACACTTGAAGGAAATTGTGTAATTCCTTTGTTTGCTTTGGATTCAAGAGGAACAATCCTCTTGTGAGGTAGGGGGTGATTTATGTTTTTAATCTAGGTGTTTTAATTGTTTTTGTGACCTACTAGAAATTGTTTACACATCTTTTACTTAATTTTTAAATTAACAGGTTGTTATACCTTGTATGAAATTAAGCTAGAACATGATATTATTGAAGGCAATGACTTGATCTATAACTTGCCTTAATATGAAGTTAATTGGAGTAGTTTTAAAATTTAAAGATTTAATCATTTTAATTTAATTATTTTTATTTAATTGCTCCAATGACTTGTTTAAGTTTCTAACTAGATATTGTTAATTATCTTGGCAAGTTCTTTCATATATATTAAATAGAGAATATTTGAATAATTTTTAAGAAATTTATTTAATTATTTTCTTGGCATTGATCTTAATTTACCTTGTTCTTAAAATTAAATTAGACCTTGCTATGACTTTTGACATATATTATATTTAGAATTTTTGGAGTTGCTTTGTAATCTTGAGAATTTAATTAAGTTCCATTTGTATGCTTTCATTGAGATAATTAAGTATTGATGTAATATTCTTGCTTAATTTATAATTTGCAACTTGGTGTATGATTACAAGATGGTATTCCATGAGGAGAAGTTATGATTTAACTTGTTGTATACACATTATACTTATATGACATTTAATATGCCATTGTAGCTTGAAGACCTAGAGCATATCTTGTGTGTATTCCATGACTTGGTTGTGCATGGTAATTGACAATGTGCATTGTGTATATGTGATATACTTGTTGCACAACTTGATGATTTTTGGAAAGGTTGTACGGACATTGTAATATGTTAAGACTAGAGTATGTCTCTAGTACGGGGGATGAGAGTTCTCTTTACAACATATAGTACGCACTAGGTAGTTCCTTACGGGCTAGTAACCCGAGATCACTTGTTTGCTCATTGAGACCATATGTCCTTTGTCTTTCCGCCATTGGTTGATTTTGCATTCAATTTCTAGTTATAATTATGGATTACTTTTAACTTGTGCTTGGACGCACGGTACTTCATTTCTTACTTAGTATACTTGTATTTGTATACTTGTATGCCTTGTATATCAAAAATGCTTTGTATACTTGGATTTGTATATTTGTATGCTATATATGTCAACATTGCTTAGTATACTTAGAAATGTATACTTGAATATATCTGTTGTATTCTATTTCAATATTGTTTAGCGCACTTGGTACATAAACTTGCATATTAATGATTTACTTTCTAGATAACCTAGTATACTTGTGTCTTGTATACTTGTCTTAAGTGCATTTCAATATTAATTGTATACTTGTGTACGTTTACTTGTATATTGAATATCTTGTTGCGTGTACCACATGCTTCTATGTTGCCTAAATTGCATGAATGCTGTGGTTTATGCTAGAAATGTTTTAAGATAGCTTAGGATGCTCCCTGAGTCCCACCTTGGATATAGACGCTAGGTGGCATGGATCTTATATATTGATTTATATCAATTTAATGAACAGTAAAATGTTAGGTCTATGCATGCTTATCTCCTACAAGTAACTTGTTTACTCACCCCAAAGTTATCGGGTTATTTTCAGGTATGGATACCTTGATTCGGGATGCACAATATCCCTAGGCCGTTTCATTGAATTGAAGTTCTTTTAAATGTATTCTTGTTCTTGATTCATGCAAATGTTAGTATGAAATGCTATTTATAGTCTATATGTCAAAACATGTATATTTGATATTAAACATGTAATGTGTGTATAAGCACACCTTTTGGAATGTATTTGACATGTATGAGATGAGATCAGAGGCCAATGACAATTATTTTGTATCCTATGTAACTTTTGACTTCATGAAATATTATGAAAATATTGAAAAATGACAAGTCATTGTTTCACCATGGTTGCATCGGGTATGGGAATTCCATTTTTATTCTTCCATAGGGTCTCATTAATCATGTATGAAGTATGGCCAAGGGCCAAACGGTAATTTGAAACCAATTCATAATTTTGGATTTCAAAATTTTCATTTCATGTGCATTTTCGCCTTTTTTGGCCGTTGGGGGGTCGGATTTTATATCAGGTCTTCTTGGGAGCTGCAGACCATTCCCACGCACTTGAAATCATTTATTACGCTTGCGTGCATATTTGTTTCAGCTTAGAAATGCATTTAGGGTCAAATGCATACTTGGTGCAAAGTTGCATTTTTTTTAGTTTTTTCTATTTTCTAATCTAGGGGCATTCTGGGTATTTCACAATGTGTTTTTTTCGTTTTCTTTTACAAGACCGGATATAAATCATGATTTTAGGGAGGGGGGTTTCTTCTTTGTGTTTTTACAAAAAAAAAATTATTTTGATGCCGAAAACAACTCGCAGATCTGGAAAATCTGGTGTGCGAACTTTTTTCAGGTTTTTGCGAAAAAAGTTCTGATCTAAAGGGCATTTCGGGTATTTCACTTGAAAATTAAAAACTTCTCTTGACATGGTCATGTAGAAAACATGATTTTTCGCCGGGGGGGGGGGGGGGGGGGGGAGGGGGGGTTTATTCACAACTTTTTTTCCAAAAAATATCGTTTAAGCTCTTAAAACCCCATTTGAATTCCAAAAATCTGTGCAAGCCCTGCATATACTTAAAACCCGAAAAGTCTAATTTTGTGAAATTTTGAGGCTTCATATCTTCTTCATTCGGACTCCGAATCAAGTAATTTTTTGAGTCTAAGTTTATTAATTTTTGTTTGTATATCCAATGGTATATACGATTGCATCCAATTCTATCTGAAAGGACCATTTTACCCTTTGTCAAGTTCCCTTGCCACATTAATTTGAAACCCAAAAGTCTAATTTTATTAAACTTTGAAGCTTCATATCTTCTTCATCCGAACTCCGAATCAAGTGATTTTTGAGTCTAAGTTTATTAATATTTGTTTATATATCCAATAGTATGCACGGTTGCATCCAATTCTAACTGAAAGAACCATTTTACCCCTTATCAAGTACCCTTGCCGTATTGATTTGAAACCTAAAAGTCTAAGTTTATGAAACTTTGGAGTTTCATATCTTCTTCTTTCGGACTCCGAATTAAGTGATTCTTGAGTCTAGATTTATTAATTTTCCCTTGTTTATCTAATGGTATGCTCAATTACATCCAATTTTGTTTGGAAAAACCATTTTACCCGTGGTCAAGTACCCATCCCAATTAATAATCTTAGCTTCCGCATTTGATTCTTTTGAGTTCCGTGACTTCATGGAAGGTCAACTTGGTGTCTTAGGGATGTCGTATATCACTAGAGACCTTGTTTCTATTTTTGCTTCCGCATTCCGGATCCATTTCGGGTCATCTTACAGGTCATCACAAGACACACTGGCTTGAAAAACCAAGGCCGTCATAATACAAAATGGTAAGGTTGTTCAGGTTTTGAACTTTCACTTACACTACATTTGAGACTGAACGTAGTGATGCTAATGGAAAAGCTTTCTATGCAATTATTAATTATGTTGTTTTATCTGAATATGCTAGAATTTTTTATTGTAAAACTGCTAAAGCCGCTTGGGATATTTTGCAGGTTACTCATTAAGAAACAGCAAAAGTAAAGCTATCCAAAATTTAGATGATTTATCATAAGTTTTGGAATATTGTGATGAAAGAAGATGGAACTTTTTCTGACTTTTATTCTAGTCTTCTCGAAATTATTTCTGAATTTCATCGCTTAGGCAAAAGACTCAGTGATAACAAAATTTGTGAGAAAATTGTAATGACCCGGATTTTTTCGGATAAATTTTTTCAGTTGTCTTTTCCCTTCTGAGTTAGTTTCTTGTCGATTAGTGTCGTCGCGAGTACTCTGGAGTGATTTTCGAGACTCTTTTCTTTGGATTGACAACTTCCTTTGAGGATCAAGTCATTTCCGCATTTTTTGTTTTTCGACACTATGTGCCTTTCCACTTTTCCCTATTTTGTCTTTTCCCCGTTTGTCACTTTATTGGCATAACCTCGCTTCTTGTGTTCGGAGTTGGTTTTTGACTTCACATATCTTCATTCTAAGTGGTTTCCATGAAATACATATCTTTACTTTTGTAAGAAAGTACTCTGGTTGCTCCCGGTGTCCATAGGGGCATGGATGCATAGTTCTTTAGAATTAGTTTCTTTTCTTAGGGTGTTTTTTGCAAATATCTTTTGAAGATATTTTATTTCAGGAGTTTTTAAGAAAATATTTTTGGAAGATACTTTTATTCTGGGCCACTTGTACAGTTTCACTTTTTGGAGAGGCCATTATGCAATTAACAAAAGTTATTGCAAAATGCCTCGTCTGGAGCCTAGATCCTCGTACGGGATTCATTTTCACAGTTTGTTGAGTCATGGACTCTTGGAAATTCCTTCTGATCATTTTTCTCCAGTTTCAGAATTTCTTGACCCGATTGCCGCCGAACTTGTTCGGGGCATAACTTTTTGGTCGGGACTCGGTTTTCAACGCCGTTTCTTCCGTTATTCATATTTTATCATTTTGAATCTATTTTGTTCATGGTGTTTTCCCGTTTGAGCATGTTTCTAAAATTTTCACTATTCAAGGCGTTTTGGGGCCTTTTGTAATTTTGTAAAGTTTTGGGGCAAGTTCGTGATTACTGAAAGTTGAGAATTATAAATGGGACCAAAAATAGAAAATTTTCTATTTTTTTCTAGACTTGCTCCTCTCCCAGTCGTGGGTTCTCTCTCTCTCCCAAAAACATTTTTTTTTTCTTTTTTTCTTGCCTTCAAGCTTCCTTTCCATTTTTCGGTCGATCGGCTGGTCTTCCGGGCTTGGTTCCTGGATAGAAAACGTTCCCCTCATCACTCTATGCATCATACTCAAAGGGCTTAATTTTTGGAGGTATGTAGAATATTTTACTAATTTTTGAAAGCTTGAATCTAGGAATTTCAATAGGGGTGTTGAACCATTTGTAGCTGGATTCTGGGGTGGGTCATTTGGGGCAGAATGATCTCCTCGGTGTCGGCCACGTTCGCATCGAACAGTTTTCCATTTCGTCACAGTTGACCGGAGTTGACAGGCGTTGACCGGCGTTGACTTTCCGGCCAGGAATGCATTTTGAGGTAGGGGATGTTTTAGGGTTATATTAATGTTGTATTGATTATTATATGAGCATATACAACTTGTGAGCATGCCTTGTTCAAGTTATAGAATTTAATTTAATTATTTTCTTTGTTTAAGATTTAATTCTCATGATGTTAGGCAACTTAGAATTAAATTGTGGCATGCTAGAAATTTAGGCCTTAGTATGGTGGTTGATATATATTAAATTGGGATTATTTGAATAAGAATTGCAAATTTTATTTAATATTTATCTTTTGTGAAAGTTTAATTCACCTAGTTATATCAAGCATGGAATCAACTTGTAATGTGATATTAAAGTAGGCATTGGTGAGTTCTTTAATATATATTAAATTGAGGACATTTAGATATGTTTGAAAATCTAGAGGAAATTAATTAATTAGCTTAAATAATTTTATTTTTAGGTGTTATAGTCACTTAAATTGATTTTGGGTATAGTATATGCGAACACTATGCTATGTCCTTTAACATATATTAATTTGATTTTATTTAGGATTAATATGAAATCTAGAGACATTTCATGTTAGATTGAAAATCCCTTTTATTGTAGTAAAATTAATTACCTTGTGAGCATATTACTAATTGGATGTAGAATTAGTACTTAGGGCCTCTTAAAATGGTAATTGGACTTAGCATGATATAGAATATCATTGACTTGTAAAGCTTGTTTAAATATATCTTGTGTAGATATATAGCTTGTTAGAATATTACAATTGTTTACCTTGAAAGCTTGTTACTAAATTGAAGCTTATTTAGTACTTGTGGCTTAGGACGGTAATGTGATTCAATTGTTGTAAAATATTCTTACCTTGTGTATAATTGCATATTGGAGACTTGACATGTCATACGCTATTTAGACTTGAATCCTAGGACATGGTTTGTGTGGATTCAACCTTATTTGTGCTTGGAAGATGGTTTTATGCATTATTGATGTTGATATAAGTTTGGTCTAACTTATTGATTTTGGTATAAGTTTTGAACTTATTGATTTTGGGAAGCTTGTAAGGACATATTTCACGTGATGGCTAGGGTTTGGCTCTAGTACGGTGACAGTCTTTTAAGTCATAAGTGCGCACTAGGTAGTACCTTGTGGGACGTAATTGCCCGTAATAACTTATGCATATGCGCACTAGGTGGTACCTTGTGGGTCGTAATTACCCGAAAATACTTGCTTGGTCTAGCGACCGCATGTGCTAGTCTTTCCACTATTTGATTTCGCATTTAATTTCAAGTTATTAATCATGGATTACTTGTAACTTGAGAATTAATGCTTGCTTTGGGTATTTAGATCTTATTTAGTATACTTGAAACTGTATACTTGTTTTGTGTATTTAGATCTCATTTAGCGTACTTAAACTTGTATCATTGGTTGTGTATCTAAACCCTATTTAGTATACTTACGCACTGTATCTTTGATTTGTATAATCGGATTTCATTTTTTATGCTTGTGTCGTGTATGCTTTTCTTGTGCGTAATTCATTTAGCATAGTATACTTGTGCCTATATACTTGATTGATGAGTTTTCCATATTAAAATGTATACTTGTGTAGGTATGCTTAGACATTGCATGACTTATCTTAATATGGTTTAGTGTACCTGGAAATGTATGCTTATATGTCGTATAACATGTTTTATCATTGTTTAGTATACTTGAACTTGTATACTTGCTCCGTGAGTTCAAATTCCATTTAGTATGCTTTTGCCGTGTATACTTGTCTTATGTGTATTTAGTTTAGTTTAGTATGCTTGTGCTTGTATACTTGATCTATAAGTACTCTACACATGTCGAATACTTGCGTATGTATGTTAGATATTTCTTATCTTGTTTAATATGATTTAAGGTACTTGAACATGTATGCTTGTATGTTGTGTATCATGTTTGAATACGGTTTAGTGTACTTGAGCATGTGTACTTGTATGCCGTAGTTCATTTCAACTGCATGAGTAGCTTAGGATGATCCCTGAGTCTCACTTTGACGTAGACGTTAGGTGGCATGAGCCCTTTGACATGTTTCACCATAAGGTGAAAATTTTGTAAAATGCTAGGTCGATGCATGCTCATTTCCTATGAATAGCTTTATGTTGCTCACCCTAAAGTTACTGGGGTATATTTTAGGTACAAGATTCAAGATCTGGAGGATTGCACTTTCCTTGGATGATTTGTAGATTTAAAGTCCATTTAAATGTATTCTTGTACACATGCAAGTGTTTGCATATTTGAGTTTGCCATTGAAATGTAATTTTTCTAACTTGGAGGTTTGACATGTCAAATGTTGTAAATGAGTTATAATAAGGCCATGGGCCCTTGTAACATGTTTAAAATACCATTTTACACTTGCGTGTATGTTCACATCATCACACAATAGCATATAATGCAATTTGATCATGCCATGGGGAGTCATTTTGATGCCTTAGGGATGACGTACATCTCTAGTGGCCACTTAGTTTCCTTCACTTCCGCATTTTGGATCCGTTATCGGGTCATTCTTTTGGTTCGTCATAGGATACACTGGGTTGAAAAATCTAGGGTCGTCACAGGTGGTATCAGAGCTCCTAGGTTCAAAAACCTTAGGACGACGGGTTTGGGTGCATATCATGCTTTTGTTGCCATGCTCTATGTGTTTATATGCTTTATGATAACATGTTTTGGTTGATAACATGTTTATGTGCTTACGTGTTATATGTTGTATGCCATTTGTTTAGCATTATTTTATTCTAATATAAAGAGCATGACATGTGCCGTATGCTAGATTAGAATTGTATATGCATAATTGTGTTGCATGTTTGGTATGACACGGGATTGGTCATTGAGGCACGAGTTGAGGTTCATGGTGATTGTAGTCACAGTTTCGTGGTAATATAAGTTGTTGTCGACCTAGTATTGGTTTTGAGGTAGGTAGATGGTCACCTTTTGTTTAGGCTCTTGTGAGATGAGTCATTTGGTGTTACCGTAGTGGTGAATTTGTCGGTTTTGGGCCATTATGAGGTTATGGACCTCTTAGGATCCTTGATGGTCCAGGAAGATTCCTCTAGAACTTGCATTTTTCGTTTCAGCTTAGAAATGCATTTAGGGTCAAATGCATACTTGGTTCAAAGTTTCATTTTTTTGAGTTTTTTCTATTTTCTAATCTAGGGGCATTCTGGGTATTTCACAGTGTGTTTTTTTGTTTTCTTTTACAAGACCGGATATAAATCATGATTTTAGGGAGGGGGGTTTCTTCTTTGTATTTTTACAAAAAAAAAAAATTATTTTGATGACGAAAACAACTCGCAGATCTGGAAAATCTGGTGTGCGAACTTTTTTCAGGTTTTTGCGAAAAAAGTTCTGATCTAAAGGGCATTTCGGGTATTTCACTTGAAAATTAAAAACTTCTCTTGACATGGTCATGTAGAAAACATAATTTTTTTTTTTTGGGGGGGGGGGGGGAGGGGGGGTTTATTCACAACTTTTTTTCCAAAAAATGTCGTTTAAGCTCTTAAAACCCCATTTGAATTCCAAAAATTTGTGCAAGCCCTGCATATACTTAAAACCCGAAAAGTCTAATTTTGTGAAATTTTGAGGCTTCATATCTTCTTCATTCAGACTCCGAATCAAGTAATTTTTGAGTCTAAGTTTATTAATTTTTGTTTGTATATCCAATGGTATATACGGTTGCATCCAATTCTATCTGAAAGGACCATTTTACACTTTGTCAAGTTCCCTTGCCGCATTAATTTGAAACCCAAAAGTCTAATTTTATTAAACTTTGAGGCTTCATATCTTCTTCATCCGAACCCCGAATCAAGTGATTTTTGAGTCTAAGTTTATTAATATTTGTTTGTATATCCAATAGTATGCACGGTTGCATTCAATTCTAACTGAAAGAACCATTTTACCCCTTATCAAGTACCCTTGCCCTATTGATTTGAAACCTAAAAGTCTAAGTTTATGAAACTTTGGAGTTTCATATCTTCTTCTTTCGGACTCCGAATTAAGTGATTCTTGAGTCTAAATTTATTAATTTTTCCTTGTTTATCTAATGGTATGCTCAATTACATCCAGTTTTGTTTGGAAAAACCATTTTACCCGTGGTCAAGTACCCATCCCAATTAATAATCTTAGCTTCCGCATTTGATTCTTTTGAGTTCCGTGACTTCATGGAAGGTCAACTTGGTGTCTTAGGGATGTCGTATATCCCTAGAGACCTTGTTTCTATTTTTACTTCCGCATTCCGGATCCGTTTCGGGTCATCTTACAGGTTATCACAAGACACACTAGCTTGAAAAACCAAGGCCGTCATAATACAAAATGGTAAGGTTGTTCAGGTTTTGAACTTTCACTTACACTACATTTGAGACTGAACGCAGTGATGCTAATGGAAAAGCTTTCTATACAATTATTAATTATGTTGTTTTATCTGAATATGCTAGAATTTTTTATTGTAAAACTGCTAAAGCCGCTTGGGATATTTTGCAGGTTACTCATTAGGAAACAGCAAAAGTAAAGCTATCCAAAATTCAGAAGATTTATCATAAGTTTTGGAATATTGTGATGAAAGAAGATGGAACTTTTTCTGAATTTTATTCTAGTCTTCTCGAAATTATTTCTGAATTTCATCGCTTAGGCAAAAGACTTAGTGATAACAAAATTTGTGAGAAAATTGTAATGACCCGGATTTTTTCGGATAAATTTTTTACGTTGTCTTTCCCTTTTGAGTTAGTTTCTTGTCGATTAGTGTCGTCGCGAGTACTCTGGAGTGATTTCCGAGACTCTTTTCTTTGGATTGACAACTTCCTTTGAGGATCAAGTCATTTCCGCATTTTTTGTTTTTCGACACTATGTGCCTTTCGCACTTTTCCCTATTTTGTCTTTTCCTCGTTTGTCACTTTGTTGGCATAACCTCACTTCTTGTGTTCGGAGTTGGTTTTTGACTTCACATATCTTCATTCTAAGTGGTTTCTACGAAATACGTATCTTTACTTTTGTAAAAAAGTACTCTGGTTGCTCCCGGTGTCCATAGGGGCATGGATGCATAGTTCTTTGGAATTATTTTCTTTTCTTATGGTGTTTTTTGTAAATATCTTTTGAAGATACTTTATTTCAGGAGTTTTTAAGAAAATATTTTTGGAAGATACTTTTATTCTGGGCCAGTTGTACAGTTTTCACTTTTTGGAGGGGCCATTGTGCAATTAACAAAAGTTATTGCAAACTGCCTCATCTGGAGCCTAGATCCTCGTACGGGATTCATTTTCACAGTTTTTCAAGTCATGGACTCTTGGAAATTCCTTCTGATCATTTTTCTCCAGTTTCAGAGTTTCTGGACCCAGTTGCTGCCGAACTTGTTCGGGGCATAACTTTCTGGTCAGGACTCGGTTTTCAACGCCGTTTCTTCCGTTATTCATATTTTATCATTTTGAATCTTTTTTGTTCATGGTGTTTTTCCGTTTGAGCATGTTTCTAAAATTTTCACTATTCAAGGCGTTTTGGGGCCTTTTGTAATTTTGTAAAGTTTTGGGGCAAGTTCGTGATTACTGAAAGTTGAGAATTATAAATAGGACCAAAAATAGAAAATTTTCTATTTTTTTCCAGACTTGCTCCTCTCCCAGCCGTGGGTTCTCTCTCTCTCCCAAAAACATTTTTTTTTTCTTTTTTTCTTGCCTTCAAGCTTCCCTTCCATTTTTCGGTCGATCGGCTGGTCTTCCAGGCTTGGTTCCTATACCGAAAACGTTCCCCTCATCACTCTCTACATCATACTGAAAGGGCTTAATTTTTGGAGGTATGTAGAATATTTTACTAAATTTTGAAAGTTTGAATCAAGGAATTTCAATAGGGGTTTTGAACCATTTGTAGCCGGATTTCGGGGTGGGTCCTTTGGAGCAGAATGATCTCCTCGGTGTCGGCCACATTCCCATCGAACAGTTTTCCATTCCGCCACCGTTGACCGGAGTTGACAGGCGTTGACCAGTGTTGACCGGCGTTGACTTTCCAGCCAGGAATGCATTTTGAGGTAGGGGATGTTTTAGGGCAATATTAATGTTGTATTGATTGTTATATGAGCATATACAACTTGTGAGCATGCCTTGTTCAAGTTATAGAATTTAATTTAATTATTTTCTTTGTTTAAGATTTAATTCTCATGATGCTAGGCAACTTAGAATTAAATTGTGGCATGCTAGAAATTTAGGCCTTAGTATGGTGGTTGATATATATTAAATTGGGATTATTTGAATAAGAATTGCAAATTTTATTTAATATTTATCTTTTGTGAAAGTTTAATTCGCCTAGTTATATCAAGTATGGAATCAACTTGTAATGAGATATTAAAGTAAGCATTGGTGAGTTCTTTAACATATATTAAATTGAGGACATTTAGATATGTTTGAAAATCTAGAGGAAATTAATTAATTAGCTTAAATAATTTTATTTTTAGGTGTTATAGTCACTTAAATTGATTTTGGGTATAATATATGCGAAGACTATGCTATGTCCTTTAACATATATTAATTTGATTTTATTTAGGATTAATATGAAATCTAGAGACTTTTCATGTTAGATTGAAAATCCCTTTTAATGTAGTGAAATTAATTACCTTGTGAGCATATTACTAATTGGATGTAGAATTAGTACTTGGGGCCTCTTAAAATGGTAATTGGACTTAGCATGATATAGAATATCATTGACTTGTAAAGCTTGTTTAAATATATCTTGTGTAGGTATATAGCTTGTTAGAATATTACAATTGTTTACCTTGAAAGCTTGTTACTAAATTGAAGCTTATTTAGTACTTGTGGCTTAGGATGGTAATGTGATTCAATTGTTGTAAAATATTCTTACCTTGTGTATAATTGCATATTGCAGACTTGACATGTCATATGCTATTTAGACTTGAATCCTAGGACATGGTTTGTGTGGATTCAACCTTATTTGTGCTTGGAAGATAGTTTTATGCATTATTGATTTTGATATAAGTTTGGTCTAACTTATTGATTTTGGTATAAGTTTTGAACTTATTGATTTTGGGAAGCTTGTAAGGACATATTTCACGTGATGGCTAGGGTTTGGCTCTAGTACGGAGACAGTCTTTTAAGTCATAAGTGCGCACTAGGTAGTACCTTGTGGGTCGTAATTGCCCGTAATAACTTATGCATATGCGCACTAGGTGGTACCTTGTGGGTCGTAATTACCCAAAAATACTTGCTTGGTCTAGCGACCGCATGTCCTAGTCTTTCCACTATTTGATTTCACATTTAATTTCAAGTTATTAATCATGGATTACTTGTAACTTGAGAATTAATGCTTACTTTGGGTATTTAGATCTTATTTAGAATACTTGAAACTATATACTTGTTTTGTGTATTTAGATCTCATTTAGCGTACTTGAACTTGTATCCTTGGTTGTGTATCTAAACCCTATTTAGTATTCTTACGCACTGTATGTTTGATTTGTATAATCGGATTTCATTTTTTATGCTTGTGTCGTGTATGCTTTTCTTATGCGTAATTCATTTAGCTTAGTATACTTGTGCCTGTATACTTGATTGATGAGTTTTCCATATTAAAATGTATACTTGTGTAGGTATGCTTAGAAATTGCATGACTTGTCTTAATATGGTTTAGTGTACCTGGAAATGTATGCTTATATGTCGTATAACATGTTTTAGCATTGTTTAGTATACTTGAACTTGTATACTTGCTCCGTGAGTTCAAATTCCATTTAGTATGCTTTTGCCGTGTATACTTGTCCTTATGTGTATTTAGTTTAGTTTAGTATGCTTGTGCTTGTATACTTGATCTATGAGTACTCTACACATGTTGAATACTTGCGTATGTATGTTAGATATTTCTTATCTTGTTTAACATGATTTAAGGTACTTGAACATGTATGCTTGTATATTGTGTATCATGTTTGAATACGGTTTAGTGTACTTAAGCATGTGTACTTGTATGCCGTAGTTCATTTCAACTTCATGAGTAGCTTAGGATGATCCCTGAGTCTCACTTTGACGTAGACGTTAGGTGGCATGAGCCCTTTGACATGTTTCACCATAAGGTGAAAATTTTGTAAAATGCTAGGTCGATGCATGCTCATTTCCTACGAGTAGCTTTATGTTGCCCACCCTAAAGTTACTGGGGTATATTTTAGGTACAAGATTCAAGATCTGGAGGATTGCACTTTCCTTGGGTGATTTGTAGATTTAAAGTCCATTTAAATGTATTCTTGTACACATGCAAGTGTTTGCATATTTGAGTTTGCCATTGAAATGTAATTTTTCTAACTTGGAGGTTTGACATGTCAAATGTTGTAAATAAGTTGAAATAAGGCCATGGGCCCTTGTAACATGTTTAAAATACCATTTTACACTTGCGTGTATGTTCACATCATCACACAATAGCATATAATGTAATTTGATCATGCCCTGGGGAGTCATTTTGATGCCTTAGGGATGACGTACATCTCTAGTGGCCACTTAGTTTCCTTCGCTTCCGCATTTTGGATCCGTTATCGGGTCATTCTTTTGGTTCGTCATAGGACACACTGGGTTGAAACATTTAGGGTCGTCACAGGTGGTATCAGAGCTCCTAGGTTCGAAAACCTTAGGACGACGGGTTTGGGTGCATATCATGCTTTTGTTGCCATGCTCTATGTGTTTATATGCTTTATGATAACATGTTTTGGTTGATAACATGTTTATGTGCTTACGTGTTATATGTTGTATGCCGTTTATTTAGCATTATTTTATTCTAATATAAAGAGCATGACATGTGACGTATGCTAGATTAGAATTGTATATGCATAATTGTGTTGCATGTTTGGTATGACACAGGATTGGTCATTGAGGCACGAGTTGAGGTTGATGGTGATTGTAGTCACAGTTTCGTGGTAGTATAAGTTGTTGTCGACCTAGTATTGGTTTTGAGGTAGGTGGATGGTCACCTTTTGTTTAGGCTCTTGTGAGATGAGTCATTTGGTGTTACCGTAGTGGTGAATTTGTCGGTTTTGGGCCATTATGAGGTTATGGACCTCTTAGGAACCTTGATTGTCTAGGAAGATTCCTCTAGAACTTGCATTTTTCGTGGGCGGGTTTGTTTGTTGGCGGGTGCATGGCACTGTCATGCTACCGTGCTGGCTAGCTACAAGTGCAGTTCGGATGGAATCAGTGTTGGGTTTGTTTTGATAGGCGTTGTCCTTTGACCGGTGATGATGATGGTTGTTTTGTGGATCAGTCATGGTGATTGATTTAGTTGTTATTGGTATGGCTGTAGTTGCCATTTTCCTTGAGGTGTTCTTGCGTGATGACGCTTTTGGGATCAAGTCGATTGATTGATGTTTCGGGTAGTAGAGGCACTGCATTGTTAGTGTCACTTGTAGTGTCACCTTTAGATTTGGAGTTAGATTGTTAGAGTCTTATCGTTGTGGTAAGGGCCCACGTTTGTTTGGAGACAGGTTGTTGTCGCATTGGTTTTGGAGTCAGTTTATGGCTAGGAATTGTCTTTCCTTTTACCTAGACACTCTAGGACACGATGTCAATAGGGTTCATTGTTGTATCATTTTGTCTTATGCAGTTTCGTTTACTACCATGTTAGTATTATGATGCATGAGTAGGTGAAGGTCTATCCACATTTGCCTTCTTGTTGTGTGGGATTAGCATGCTTTCTTTATATGCTTAGAGATGCCATGTTGTTACTGTACTTTTGTGAGATGCTTTTGTGCTTACGTGTTGATGTGTTGCATGTACCTTTAATTTTTATCTATGTAAGTAGATTTACTTCTTGGTAGTTGCATTTCCTTGTCATATGCATAACTTCCAGGTTTAGTTTTCCCATTCGTTTCCCTCGGTCGCATGTACTGTGTATGCGGGTTTCCACAAGGGTTTTGTGTTGGTTCGTGTTAGGGACTTCACAAGGAATGAGTCTCTTCTTTTCGTTGCATTGTGCACAGTTTTGGGGTTGGTTAGTCCGTGAGGATCACTATCGTTGTCTTGAGTCCTTGGTGAGGATTTGATGGATTTTGGTCGACTTACTTCCATATAGGGGGTGAAGTCTTTGACCTTGTTATCTTTCATTTTAGAGATGGAGTCGTGGTGTTGTCCTTTTTAGGACTGGTGGTTCCCTTTCTTTCGTGTCTTCCCTTGGGGAGTTTTGCCGTAGTTGTTGACAGAGTTGTAGTGCTCAGAGTGAATTGATTGGTGTGAGATCATTTTATAGGGACTTGTGTCCATATCATTGAGGATTTGTTTGATTGTGAGGTGAGCTCGATGCTCTTTTGAGAATGTCTTTTGGAGACTTGTTTCCGTTTTGGAGACCTGGATGTGGTTAACTTTTAGGAAAAGTTTTGGAGGATCGCTGTTGGATATGGCTTGTTGTGGAGTTTCTCGTCCTAGTTATGACTAGGCATAGTTTTGAGGAATCGTAGTTCTGATGATTGGTTGTGGATAAAAAATTGAGGAATTTTGATTTAACTTGGTGTTTCCAAGTACGGTTTTAAGAGATTCATTGTGTGACCTTGGTTGTTGGCATTTTGATGTGTGTGCCACTTGGTGGATTTGTATTTTGAGGATTTAGTTATTCATGATAAGGATGTGGATCTGATGTTTGATCATGGTGATTAGTCTTGTAGTTGATCTGTTTTAGGGAGTAATGTGAAGGACTTTCGATGAAATGTCTTATTGTGAGGTTCATTTTGATTTCTGTAGGCGTTGACTTGCTTGTCAGGTTTTAGATTCCTGATTAATATTGTTAATAGGGGTATTTTAAGACATTGGAGATGTTGGTTTTGCTGTATTGAGGATTTGGGGCCTTAAGCATATCGGTACCTATAGCATTGTTGTCAGAGTTTTGGGATTGGCCAGGATGGTCCGGCCGAACATCTTTGGACCATATCTCAACTCTCACAAAATGTTGGTCCCCGTAGTGCTTTTGGTAATGATCATTTTTGACATTGATGTCATTGGTATCGAGAGGTTTCATGGGTAAACCTAGTGGGGGGCAGGTTATGAACTAGTGCCTTATACTGTCATGCTACTATACAAAGTTATGTGTTATGGGCGAGTACTAGTTGCCGTCGATGCTACCTTATTGACGAGTAAGTGTGGGCGGGCACTAGGTACTGTCATTGCTACCACACATTTGAGTACGTCGTGGGCGGGTTTTGGTCACTATTCGTACTGCCACGTTGTGTTTGTTCTGTACCCTGATTTGATATGTGGTTATCTTGGAGTTCTATTGGTGGTTGTTTTTAGTTCCTTATGATGTTTTGTCAGGAGGGACGCTTACGGTTGTTCTTTTCCGTTCTTTTGTCTGACCTTGGGTTCTCTGTGTGAGTTCAGACTTGTCGTGTGGCCATGTGGTCACTTTTCCTTTGAGAGGTTGTCTTGTCATAAGCACGTGGGTGCAGATGACACTGGTTTGTGTGTTCCTTTCAGCTTTGAGGTCGCTGGTGTGGCGTGTTGTGTGGGGTACTCGGAGATGTACTCCGTAGTTATCCAGGTTTTGCCTTTTGTTGTTTGGGCTGGATTTCGGGGACGAAATCCCTTTAAGGTGGGAAGGTTGTAATGACCCGGATTTTTTCGGATAAATTTTTTCCGTTGTCTTTTCCCTTCTGAGTTGGTTTCCTGTCGATTTGTGTCATCTCAAGTGCTCTGGAGTGATTTCCTAGACTCTTTTCTTTGGATTGACAACTTCTTTTGAGGATCGAGTCATTTCCGCATTTTTTGTTTTTCGACACTATGCGCCTTTTGTCCTTTTCCCTATTTTGTCTTTTCTCCGTTTGTCACTTTGTTGGCATAACCTCACTTCTTGTGTTCAGAGTTGGTTTTTGACTTCACATATCTTCATTCTAAGTGGTTTCTACGAAATACGTATCTTTACTTTTGTAAGAAAGTACTCTGGTTGCTCCTAGTGTTCATAGGGGCATGGATGCATAGTTCTTTGGAATTATTTTCTTTTCTTGGGGTGTTTTCGTAAATATCTTTTGAAGATATTTTATTTCAGGGGTTTTTAAGAAAATATTTTTGGAAGATACTTTCATTCTGGGCCAGTTGTGCAGTTTTCACTTTTTGGAGGGGCCATTGTGCAATTAATGAAAGTTATTGCAAAATGCCTCGTCTGGAGCCTGGATCCTCGTACGGGATTCATTTTCACATTTCGTCGAGTCATGGACTCTTGGAAATTCCTTCTGGTCATTTTTCTCCAGTTTCAGAGTTTCTGGACCCGGTTGCTACCGAACTTGTTCGGGGCATAACTTTTTGGTCGGGACTCGGTTTTCAACGCCGTTTCTTCTATTGTTCATATTTCATCATTTTAAATCTTTTTCATTCATGGTGTTTTTCCGTTTGAGTATGGTTCTGGAATTTTCACTATTCAAGGCGTTTTGGGGCCTTTTTGTAATTTTGTAAAGTTTTGGAGCAAGTTCGCAATTACTGAAAGTTGGGAATTATAAATAGGACCAAAAATAGAAAAATTTCTATTTTTTTCTAGATTTGCTCCTCTCCCAGCCGTGGGTTCTCTCTCTCTCCCAAAAACATTTTTTTTTTTTTTTTTTTTCTTGCATTCAAGCTTCCCTTCCATTTTCTGGCCAATCGGCTGGTCTTCTGGGCTTGGTTACTTGAAGGAAAACGTTCCCGTCATCACTCTCTACATCATACTCAAAGTGATTAATTTTTGGAGGTATGTAGAATATTTTATGAATTTTTGAAAGTTTGAATCTAGGAATTCCAATGGGGGTTTTGAACCATTTGTAGCCGGATTCCGGGGTGGATCCTTTGGGGCAGAATGATCTCCTTGGCGTCGGCCACGTTCCCACAAAACAGTTTTCCATTCCGCCACCGTTGACCGGTGTTGACCGGCATTGACTGGCGTTGTCTTTCCGGGCGGGAATGCATTTTGAGGTAGGGGATGTTTTAGGGTTATATTAATGTTGTATTGAATGTTATATGAGTATATACAATTTGTGAGCATGCCTTGTTCAAGTTATAGAATTTAATTTAATTATTTTCTTTGTTTAAGATTTAATTCTCATGATGCTAGGCAACTTAGAATTAAATTGTGGCGTGCTAGAAATTTAGGCCTTAGTATGATGGTTAATATATATTAAATTAGGATTATTTGAATAAGAATTGCAAATTTTATTTAATATTTATCTTTTGTGAAAGTTTAATTCACCTAATTGTATCAAATATGGAATCAACTTGTAATGTGATATTAAAGTAGGCCTTGATGAGTTATTTAACTTATATTAAATTGAGGACATTTAGATATGTTTGAAACTCTAGAGGAAATTAATTTATTAGCGTAATTAATTTTATTTTTAGGTGTTGTAGTCACTTAAATTGATTTTGGGTATAATATATGTGAAGACTATGCTATGTCCTTTAACATATATTAATTTGATTTTATTTAGGATTAATATGAAATCTAGAGACTTTCCATGTTAGGTTGAAAATCCCTTTTAATGTAGTGAAATTAATTACCTTGTGAGCATATTACTAATTGGATGTAGAATTAGTACTTGGGGTCTCTTAAAATGGTAATTGGACTTAGCATGATATAGAATATCATTGACTTGTAAAGCTTGTTTAAATATATGTTGTGTAGGTATATAATTTGTTAGAATATTACAATTGTTTACCTTGAAAGCTTGTTACTAAATTTAAGCTTATTTAGTACTTGTGGCTTAGGATGGTAATGTGATTCAATTGTTGTAAAATATTCTTACTTTGTGTATAATTGCATATTGGAGACTTGACATGTCATTTGCTATTTAGACTTGAATCCTAGGAGATGGTTTGTGTGAATTCAACCTTATTTATGCTTGGAAGTTGGTTTTATGCATTATTGATTTTGATATAAGTTTGATCTAACTTATTGATTTTGGTATAAGTTTTGAACTTATTGATTTTGGGAAGCTTGTAAGGACATATTTCACGTGATAGCTAGGGTTTGGCTCTACTACGGAGACAGAGTCTTCTAAGTCAAAAGTGCGCACTAGGTAGTACCTTATGGTTCTTAATTGCCCGGAATAACTTATGCATGTGCGCACTAGGTGGTACCTTGTGGGTCGTAATTATCCGAAAATACTTGCTTGGTTTAGCAACCGTATGTCCTAGTCTTTCCACTATTTAATTTCGCATTTAATTTCAAGTTGTTAATCATGGATTACTTGTAACTTG
The DNA here is from genome assembly GCF_030987335.1 of Cornus florida. Lineage (NCBI taxonomy): Eukaryota > Viridiplantae > Streptophyta > Magnoliopsida > Cornales > Cornaceae > Cornus > Cornus florida. The sequence goes on along the minus strand of NW_026775574.1, from coordinate 47,720,953 downwards.
AGAATTAATCCTTGCTTTGGGTATTTAGATCTTATTTAGTATACTTGAAACTGTATACTTGTTTTGTGTATTTAGATCTCATTTAACATACTTAAACTTGTATCCTTAGTTGTGTATCTAAACCCTATTTAGTATACTTACGCACTGTATGTTTGATTTGTATAATCGGATTTCATCTTGTATACTTGTGTTGTGTATGCTTTTCTTGTGCGTAATTCATTTAGCTTAGTATACTTGTCCCTGTATACTTGATTGATGAGTTTTTCATATTAAAATGTATACTTGTGTAGGTATGCTTAGACATTGCATGACTTGTCTTAATATAATTTAGTGTACTTGGAAATGTATGCTTATATGTCATATAACATGTTTTAGCATTGTTTAGTATACTTGAACTTGTATACTTGCTCCGTGAGTTCAAATTCCATTTAGTATGCTTTTGCCGTGTATACTTGTCTTATGTGTATTTAGTTTAGTTTAGTATGCTTGTGCTTGTATACTTGATCTATGAGTACTCTACACATGTCGAATACTTGTGTATGTATGTTAGATATTTCTTATCTTGTTTAACATGATTTAAGGTACTTGAACATGTATGCTTGTATGTTGTGTATCATGTTTGAATATGGTTTAGTATACTAGAGCATGTGTACTTGTATGCCGTAGTTCATTTCAACTGCATGAGTAGCTTAGGATGATCCTTGAGTCTCACTTTGACGTAGACGTTAGGTGGCATGATCCTTTTGACATATTTCACCATAAGGTGAAAATTTTGTAAAATGCTAGGTCGATGCATGTTCATTTCCTACGAGTAGCTTTATGTTGCTCACCCCAAAGTTACTGGGGTATATTTCAGGCACAAGATTCAAGATCTGGAGGATTGCACTTTCCTTGGGTGATTTGTAGATTTAAAGTCCATTTAAATGTATTCTTGTACACATGCATGTGTTTGCATGTTTGAGTTTGCCATTGAAATGTAATTTTTCTAACTTGGAGGTTTGACATGTCAAATGTTGTAAATGAGTTGTAATAAGGCCATGGGCCATTGTAGCATGTTTAAAATACCATTTTACACTTGCGTGTATGTTCACATCATCACACAATAGCATATAATGCAATTTGATCATGCCATTGGGAGTCATTTTGATGCCTTAGGGATAACGTACATCTCTAGTGGCCACTTAGTTTCCTTCGCTTCCGCATTTCGGATCCGTTATCGGGTCATTCTTTTGGTTCATCACAGGACACACTAGGTTGAAAAATCTAGGGTCGTCACAAAAATCTTGAGATCTTTACCTAAGATATTTCAGATGAGGGTAGAAACCATTACTGAACATTGGAATTTGTTTAGTGCTAAAGTAGATAAGGTTGTGGGTTCTCTAAAAACTTTTGAGATGCAGAATTTTAGTTAAAGACTAAAAGAAAAAAATCTGGCTTTAAAGTCAATTCAAGTTGAAAACACTGTTGATGATAATTCTGATGAAGATGTGTGTAGACCCTAAGACTAATTTTGATGATCACAATACCATTAATGATGTTTTAAGGACTAATGTTTGCCTTGAGATCATATGACAGATAAATTATTTGAAGTCCAAAAGTGGAAAAGAAATCAAGTCCAAGCAAAATCAAGCAAGACACATCTCATGCATAAAGAAAGTCAAGTCATTCAATCCCAAACCTTTGAAGATGAAATATAAAGATGGAAAGTGATCAAGATCGATGATTCAAATGGGGTAAATAGGTTTGGTGAGTGCTTTAGATTTCAATGTCAAAGTAGTACATGAATTTCATGAAGCTCACCTCCTAAGATCATACATTCATCATTTCATATATTAAAATAACTTCATGAATGATCCTCTAAATTGATCTTAAAGACATAGCAAAGATAAAAAGGCCTTAAACAGAGAAATTGAAGCTCATTCTAAGTTGTTTCGGCTGATCGAATTGAGATGTCAGTTGGCCGATAGATAAAACTGAGAGTTGAGATTTTTCTAACAGACGTTTTGGCCGACTGAACATAAGGGTTCAACCGACCAAACATGAGGGTTTAGCCGACCAATAAGGGTTTCAAGCAAAAGGGGTTCTTAGGCATAAAGCATCGGCCGACTGAAGAATGATCATTAACCGACCGATAAAAGCCCATTCAAAAACAGAGAGATGAGGTTTTTTAACAAATTGTTTTGGCTGACTGAAGATTGAAGTTCAGTTAGCCGACAAGGGAATTTCAGCTAACCGAAAATATATCATCAGCCGACCGACACAGTTATAGATTCAAAACCAACGGCTACCTGCAGATGCGGACTTTGCACACCTCACCTCTAACAACTATATTGTGCTCCCCTCTCTATAAATATAGGCTGAAGATAGTGATACATATATATATATATGCAACTATTAAGAGCATTCTTGAGAGCATTCAAGAGAGTATTCAAGAGCATTCAAGTCCTCATTTGATCATTCACTCCATATCTTTTATTTTCTCATATCATTTTAGAAATTTGAGCTTTATTTGATTCATATATCTATTATAGTTGTGAGCCAAATTTGTACAACACTTCTTGAGAGAGAACTTATCTTGTACCTCATTTATATGCACTTTGCTACAAACTTGTAAGGGTTGGTGTGACCTAAAAAAAGCCTAGGAGAAAGGTGTTCCCCTGGCTAGAAAGAGAAACATGGGTTTGCTTCATGTAAAGGTTTGCTCTCCACCTTTAAGGAGAAGCACTAATGGATTGGGAAATCTCAAGAGGAATCTCAAGCCGAGGAGTTGGAGTTTCTGAACCTTGCTAAAATCTCCGAGTCATTGTTTGCAATTTCTTATCCCTATCTCTCTTACATTTATGCTTTGAATTGCTTGTCTATCTTAATTGATTATTGCATAATTGTTAATGGGAATTTATAGTTGCAAAATTAAAAAATTAGCCATTGACTCTATTCACCCCCCCTCTAGAGTCAATTAGTGTTTAACAATTGGTATCAGAGCCTACTCTCTAGTCAAAGATTTAATCATCTTAGAGAATGATTATGGCCAATTTTCATCAAGAAGATCAATCTAACAATAGACCTCCTTGGTTTGATGGAAATGATTATAACTATTGTAAAATCAAAATGAGAGCATTTCTAAGAGGCATAGATATTGATGCTTGGAAAGCCACCGAACAAGGCAACCATGTTCCATCTAAAGTTGTTGATGGTTAAAAAGTTCCAAAAACCGATGATGAATGGACCCTCAATGACCTATGTAGGCACTAGTCATGTCAAGGAATCTTAAAATAACCTATGTAGGCACTAGTCACGGCTATCACAAATCTCTATTGCGCTTTAAGTAAAGATGAATTCAATAGAGTTTTAGATTGTGAAACGGCTAAAGAGATTTAGGATAAACTTGAAATAACCTATGTAGGCACTAGTCATGTCAAGGAATCCAAAATGAACATGTTTGTCCATAAATATGAACTATTTACCATGAACAACAAAGAAACAATTAGTGAAATGCATTCTCGTTTTACTAACATTGTTAATCCTTTGAAGGCTCTTGGAAAGTCATATACATCATCCGTCAATGTGAGAAAAATTCTTAGGTCTTTGCCTAAGTATTGGGAAGCAAAGAATATCGCTATCCAAGAGGCTAAAGATCTCAACACATTCCCTATTGATGAACTCATTGGCTCTTTAATGGCATATGAGCTAGAGATAAATGATAGAGATGACGACAAAGATACTCACAAGAAAGATCTAGCTCTTTAAGCCATTACCAAGGAGGTTGCAATTGAGAAAGCTCTTGATAATGAAGACGAAGAAGAAATTACACTCATCACCAAAACTGTGAAAAGAGTTCTTCAAAAAAAGAAGTATCAAAAGAGCAACAACCTTAAAAGAAATGGTTCGATGAGTGAGTAAGGAAAAAGAGAAACACCTACTTGCTTTCATTGTAGAAAACTGGGGCATTTCAAATCGGATTGCTTTACTTACAAAAATGAAAAGGACTGAAAAAAGAAAGCCATAGCCATGTGTGTTACATGGGAGGATGATGATTCAAACGGATCCGAAAGTGATGATGAACTTAATGAATTGGTCAATCTTTGCCTCATGGCCGATAAAGATGGGGTAAACTCTAGTCATAACTCATTTGATTTAGAATCTACTTATGATGAATTAGTTCATGCACATAATTATTTGCTAGATACTTTTAAAGAATTGCATGATGAATTAGGCAAGATGGTTCAAAAATGTGTTAGTCTTAGAAGAGAAAAATTTATCATCTCTCGAAATCTTGAAAAATCTCTATTTAAAAATGAAGTCTTGAAAAAGGAAAAAAGAATATGAATTAGCTAAAAAATTGGCTTCAATTGATCTAATCTTTAAAAATGAATCCTTGAAAGTCATAATTGAGGATCAAATTGAGATTTTAGCTAAGTTCACAAAAGGAAGAGAAAATTTGAGCCTCATACTTGGAAAACAAAGAAATGTTTATGCTAAGGATGGGCTAGGGTATAATCCTCACAACAAAGACTCTTGTTTATTGAAAAAGAGAATACCTTTAAACAATTACTTTGTTAAAAATTCCTCTCTAAGCCCAAAATGCAATTATTGTAAAAGGTTATGATATAAAATTAATCATTATCCAATTAGGCCATGCATGGCAAAACAAATTTGGGCTATTAAAGGAACATATATGCCTCTTCCTAACTCTCATGGAATCAAGAAACTGTGGGTACCAAAAGAAGATTACTTAAATTCCTTTTGTAGGTTTGCTTGAAGACTTCATCTTCATCCAAGAACAAATGGTTCCTTGATAGTGGATGCTCAAGACATATGACAGGAGATCGATCAAAATTTCTTTCTATCAAGCCTCACAATGGAGGAAGCGTCACATTTGGAGACAATTAAAAAGGCAAGGTCATTGATATTGGATCTATTGGTATCTCCTCCTCCCTATCTATTGATGATGTGTTACTTGTTAAAGGCTTAAAACATAACTTGCTTAGCATTAAGAGTTTTGGCATTAGTAAAAGTGGTTTTCTCTTGGTCAAGTGGATCAAATGCTACTTGATTGTAACTCGAATAGCCATCTAGAAAACAATAATATTTTTGCCCGGCTAACCTCTCTAGAATTTGGTCAATGAAGGGCAATGGGAAATGATCTCTTCTAGTGGCGGCATTCAATTTACGGTAATCAATGCACACACGCCATGAAGTAGTGGTGCGTTTGGAAATTAGATCACCCTTGGAATTTTCAACAGCCGTAATTCCTGATTTTTTTAGGAACTACTTGGGTCGGACTCACCTATTTACTATCAGAGATTGGATAGATGATTCCCACATCTAAAAGCTTCACAACTTCCTTTTTAACCACCTTTTTCATATTTGAATTTAGTCTCATTTGAGCATCCCTAAAGGGTTTCTCATCCTCCTCCATAAGATTGCGATGCATACATATGGAAGGATCAATTCCCTTTAGATCGGTTATACTCTACTCAATGGCTTCCCTACTTTCTTTAAGCATTTCCCAAAGATCATTCTCACGGTCCTTTTCAAGACTTGAAGAAATGATGACTGGTAGAGTCTCTTTTGGGCCTAGAAAGGCATACTTAAGATTGGAAGGGAATGTTTTAAGCTCAAGAGTGGGTAGGGAGATTAGAGATGGAATTGGTGGAGTGCTAGAAAGTGAAGGAAGAGGTTCTTTTAGACTTTTCCAAGGTGGGAAGTCCAAACTAGCAATAGATTCCATCAAATTGCTTACTTCACTCATGGATCTTTCATTATCATACCCACAATTTTCATACATTTCTTAGAGACAAGATGCAAGAAGATCCTCGAAAAGAAGAGATGAAAGATTTCCTCAAGAGGATTCTTTAGGAGCATGGAAGGAATGGCCTCCTTTATAACTTCATCCAAAACATCTACGAGACAACACTCATCTTCATCGATAGGATGTCGACTTGCATTGAATATATTAAACTTAACTATCATGTTACCAAAAGAAAGGTCCATAACCCTGGATCTACAATTGATTATTGCATTTGCGGTGGTAAGGAATAACCTCCCTAGGATGATTGGAATATGGTTGGTAGGGTTGGCAACCAATTCGGTATCTAGAATAATAAAATCCACCGGAAAATAGAACTTATCAACCTTGATGAGAATGTCCTCAACCATGCCCCTAGGCTTTTTGATGGATCTATCGGCCAATTGAAGCACAACAGAAATTGGTTTCAAATCATACAAACTTAGTTGGACATACACGGAGTAAGGAATCAAATTAACACTCGCTCCCAAATCAAGAAAAACTCTACGAACCTCATAGTTTCCAATCACACATGAAATGGTCGAAGCACCAAGATCTTTGAACTTAGGAGGAGTATTATGTTGAAGAATGGAGCTCACTTGCTCCGTGAAAAGTACTTTTTTTAGGGCTTTGTCCCTTATTCTTTCTCTTTTTAGTGTATAGGTCTTTCAAGAATTTTGCATATGGTGGGATTTTCCTAATTACATTTAAGAGTGAAAGATTTATTTTGACTTGCTTGAAAACTTCCATCATATCATGAATTTTTCCCTCTTGTCTCCCAAAAGGTGAAGTCTCTCTTAAAACATAAGGGAATGGGGCCTTTGGCTCATAGGATTTTCTTACTTGAGGAGATGATGAAGAAAAAGGAGAATTATTAGGGGAACCATTTTCATCCAAGGAAGTAGGAATAGGATCGAAAACGGGACGGGTGCTAGCATTTGGTTGCACTGGTTCACTATCTTCACCTGGTCTTTCTATCCTATTATCAATTTTTCTACCACTTCTCAAAGTGGTAATTGCTTGCACTTACTCATGGGAAAGGCATCCCGATGTAAAATTTGCTTTCACCAAGTAATAGGCTTTTGGGTTTCTCTCATGTTAGCTAGGTAACTTACTAATTTCTCTTGCATTCAAGGAGTTAGCTATCATCCTGATTTGGGATTTAAGCTTCGATATAGATTGAGAATGAGAATGCAACAATTTAGTGCTTTCTTCTAAGCTATCCAAAGCCACCAAAACCTTATCTTCAAATGTAGGATTGCTAGGAAGTGCTTGAGATTGATGAGAGTAGAATTGAGAATTGTAGGCTTGAGGATGAGAAAAATAATTCATTCTTTGATGATGAGAGGAAGATGGATCAAATCCTTAAGAACTTTCATTTCTTTTATGAGAAGGTATATACCGACTTTGAAAATTTTTAGTTTGAAATGGACTTAAATTTCACTCCACACCGGAATATAAGCATTAGAATAAGGGTGAGCAAATGTAGCATTGACTTGTTCATATTGTGTACTTTGAGCATATCCATGGTGACAATTGGAAGTAGTATGTAACACACTTGAATTTGTCAAGCAAGGCTCACTAGAATGATGATGATGAGGGAAGGAATATGATTAAATTACTGATTTTTGACTCAATAAAAATTGATTAAGTCTTTTGGTATTGACTTTGGCTACAATCTCCAGTGGACTTTCAACTTGACATACTTTTAAGTTGTTCCATCTTACATTAGAATTATGACTCACCCGAGAGGTTTGAGATTTATGCATTGAATTTTCACTCATTTTTTCAAAAAGATGCCAAATGTCATCTTCATGTTTCCCAAAATATGAACCTTCACATGAAGAATCCACTATATCCTTATGGGTATCGGATAAGCTCTCATAGAAATATTGAACTACTTGCCATTTTGGAATGTCATGACGTGGACACTTCCTTAGCAAGTCGTTCAATCTCTCCCAAACTTCATGTAAAAGTTCTCCCTCCCCGTAAGAAAATTCTCTAATAACAGTTCTCATTGAATTGGTTAAGCTCACAAGGTAATACTTTTTCAAAAATTCATTTTGCATTTGTATCTAAGAAGTTATTGTATTTGCCCCCAAATTATTAAACCAATATTTTGCCTTATTTTTAAGAGTGAAAGGGAAAAGAATTAATCTAAGGACTTCTTTCGGGACATCCATGGTATCTTACGGTAGAGCATACCTCAAGAAACTCATCCAAGTGTTTGTATGGTTGCTCATTATTTAACCTATAGAAAAGTGGACACAATTGAATGGTTTCGGGCTTGATTTCATAGTCATCAACCCTAAAATTAGGAAGCAAGATGCAAGTCAGTGCATGGAACCTATTGAGATTGTAATGATCACGAAGGACCATTGGAGGAACTAGAGCTTGAACTCTAGGAGGAAATTGGTCAAAATAAGGGTGTTCGATAAAATTTGGGTCTAGATAACCAAGATTGTTTTCAAGGTTTTCCATTGGAGTGATGAAGATGAAAGGTGGGGAAGAACCGTACAAAATTTAAGCAACACACCACAAAAACAACAAAAACAAGAACTCTTCCTCTATAACACAAATCAATCAGCAACAAGCCTCCACATACATTGATCCCATACTCCCATGCATTTCAACAATACAAGAAAGTAAAATGGCCTTCACACGGGCCGATGATTTACACTAATGAAAATAAATGTCTCCAAATGGGCTGATAATTTAACTAAGCAAGAAGAGTTTAGAATTAGCTCACAAAGGGTCCTTAAGCAACTTCAAGAAATTTTTAAGCTTTTTGCTTTGCTTTGCTTTTGTAATTTTTATTTATTTTTGCTTTTTATGCTTTGCTTGCTTTGAGGCTCCTTTGTTTTGCTTCCTTTGCTCCAAGTACCTAGTCAAAGAGTGATAATGTGAAAAACAAAATAAAAATAAAGTAAAAACAAGGATCAAAGGAGTACTAGTTCCTACTCAATTCTGAATATGACGTTGTTAATCCTCGGCAATGGCGCCAAAACTTAGTGCGAGGTCGCTTGTATACGCCCAAATTGCGTAGTGAGAGTGTGGTTCAAAAAAGCCTTTTTGGTCAAGTTTAAATTTATAAAAGCCACTACCACTACTACTACTAACGTAGCAAGAGTAAGTAGGGATCGTCCTAAGGGATTTGCAAGGTAGTCCAGAATTAATATTGGATTAGTAGGTCGAATGATCAAAGAGGGGTTTTGTTGGTTCAATTAAACTAATGATTCAATTAAAAACATGGAAGTTAAGATCAATCTAGAGATTAAGGTAAAGAGATTGAGAGAAAGGTCTTGGGGCATAGAGTTCACCACTAAGCTTTACTTCACTAAACATTAGCAATTGTCAATTTAAGGGGGTTTCATGTTGTAAAACAAGTGTATGTGTGTGTAATGACCCTGTCATTTTTCTTTCCAACTTTTTCAGGGTTTTCTTTTTTCGTCACCTTTTCACTATCTTTTCATTTTGCGTAACCTATCGGGTCATGCTCGAATTTGATTCCGACCTTGCATGCATTCATTTTACTTGATTTTTATGTGATACACATTTTTACTTTTGTTGAAAAGCATGCTAGATGTTTACTTTTGCCCGTAGGGGTATAAATGCAAAGATTCTTGAAAATTATTTTCTTTACTTGGGGTTTTTTTGTAATTATCTTTTGATAAAATTTTGTATTTAAGGTTCTTTTAAATGTATCTTTTGAATGGCACCTCATTTGGGGCTTTCTGAGAAATTCACTTTTTGAGTTATCTAGTGGAAGGGCATTTGTGTAATTATGGAAAGTTTTTGGAAAAGTTTTTCTTTTTGGGTCCAAACTTTCATGAGGGGTTTATTTTCACTTTTTATGGACTCTGGCACTTCTGAAATATTTTTGTATTTTTATTTCATTTATTTTGAATTTTTGAATCCCGTTAGTCGTCAATCTTGTCCGGGGCATATCTCCTCGCTTAGGACTCGGTTTTCTAACCTGTTTCTTCCGTTGATCTTAGAATTCCATTTTGAAACTTTTTTGTTTATGGACCATCGACATTTGAGTGCGTCTTCACCAATTTCACTTTTTAGACCCGGATGGGGCCCGTTCGGACTGTTCGGGACACCTTTTTGACTTATTTAGGGTTAGTGGATGAGAGAGAGAGCATCTCTAACTTTTTATTCCCTAAAGTAGCAGCTAGTAGCCTCCATTGAAGAACCTTAGAGTTGCTCCTTCTCTCTCCTCTTTTCATCTATTTCCTCTTTGATTTTTATCTGCGCGGTTTATACTTTTTGATCTCCTCGGTGACGCGGTCATTTCTATCCGATCGGTTTCCAATTTGCAACACTTTGATTTTTGGGCTGAGAGTTAAAGCTTAGATTTGGGTCTTCTCACTTAAGGATTCTTGCTCTCCTTGTTGTCCCCGTTAAAACCCCGAAGTTTCATCGCATTTTATGGAGTTTGATTTTTGTGGGATTTGATATTTCATCTTAAAGTGAGGTAGGGGTGTTTCATGTTTATAATCTTAGTATTTTACATGTTTTTGAGATATATATATAACTTGTATGCATGTTTAAAGTTTAGATCCAGAAATAGTTTTTCGTTTAATTAAATGATAATTTAATTTCATAGTTGAAGCATGCTTAGATTTAATTAATAATATGATATTTGGAGAGCCCATGACTTGTAATTCATCATATATTATTTTTGAAATTTTTGGATAATTTTTGAAATCTAGAGATTTTTACTTAATTAAGTTAATTAAAAATTAATTAAGTGTTTTAATGGTTTAATTAGACTTTTGATTTGATATTTGAGTTCTTCATGATATGTTTCTCTTATGTGTTAATTTCATGTCATTTGGTGATGTTTTGCAATCTAGAGAAATTAATTAATTTTTATTTTATTAGCTTTTCATTTGATGAAATAATGATTTATTGGCACCTTTGATGTTTTCAAGGCCTATTATGTTACATGCCATGGTAGTTGAGGACCTAAGGCATGTCTTGTGTGTTTTCACAATTTGATTGTGCATTTAGTATATATGTATATACTTGTTGTGCACTATTTGTTGATTTTGGAAGCTTGGAGATGTCGTAAGAATGACTACGGTTAGGGCTCGGCTCTAATACGGGGGATTTAAGAGCCCTCTATTTTAGTGCGCACTTAGGGGCAAGCACCCACGGGCTAGTAACCCAAATGATGCTTGGTGTCGGTTTTATTCCGACGTGACGTCTAAGATTCTACTTATTTGACTTCGCATTTTAAATTTCAAGTTGTTGACTTTACGAATTTATATTTTGTTATTTGGCATTTAATGTTCAATGTTGTTTAGTTGCTTATATATTATGGTTTATGATGTGGATGTTCTAATGTAGCTTAAGATGATCCCTTAGTCTCACCTTGGACATAGACGTTAGGTGGCATAAATCACATGGATTGATTTATATCAACTTATAAGGACTTGCAAAACTTTAGGTTATACGCATGTACATTTCTAATGAGTAAACTTGTTTACTCACCCTCATTGTTGGGACATTTTTCAAGTAAAAAACCTTGTTTTAGGGATGCACAACATCCTTGAGCTTGCTTATGACTTGATGAGATTGGAGTATTTCCATTCATGCACTTACAAACATGATTTTGCTTTATTTTAGGTTAAATATGTCAAAACTTGTAGCTTCTATTTGGGATATGTAATAAGTACCTAAATGCATCCTTTGAGACTTATTTGACATGTATGTGATGAGGCCAAGGGCCAAGAACCTCATGCTTTACTTTTATACTATTTGATATTATGCTTAAAAATAAGAAAAATTGGAAAATGCGAAACTTTAGCATGATTTTAGCTTGGATGGTGGGAATTGTGTTTTAAAATTTTTTATAGTGTTCTTATATCATATATGATGTGTTGCCATGTGCCAAACAATTCTTCGAATGCATCAATGATGGTTGACTTCAATTTTGCTTAAAAGGGCCATTTTTCATGATTTTGGGGCTTGGACATGTCATATTTTGCATATGGTGTATTTTAAGGCCATGGGCTATTTGGTCGCATTTTATTATGTATATTACACTTGTTAGAATGATCACGTTGCACAAAATATCATGGTTGTATGTTATGATTGATGGTAGGCTTCAAATTTTCCATTTTGTTGCATTTTTTAGGTTTAATATGTCAGATTTTGCATCGGGCATAATTGGGGATCATAGACCATTCGCACAAACTTCAAAACACTTATTACGTTTGCGTGCATATTCGTTTTAATCCACAACTTTATGATTGGTCATTTGAACACTTGAAGCAAAGTTGCATTTTGACATTTTTCTTCAAAACTGAACTCAGGGGTACTTTGGGCATTTCAATTCAAAAATTGTAATGACCCGGTCATTTTTCTTCCTTTTCGTTTTCTCAGATTTTAACGGATATTTTTTTCCCGTTATCTTTTTCTTTTTGGGTTCGGTTTTTCATCACTTGATGTCGTCTCGAGTGCCTTGGAATGATTTCCGAGACTCTTTTCCTTGGATTGACAACTTCCTTTAGGGATTATGTCATTTTCATATTTTATTTTTCCGAACGCTATTCACATTTTGTCTTTTTCTCGTTTATCCTTTTTCCTTGCACAACCTCACTTTTTGTGCTCGGATTTGATTTCGGTTTTGCATGCATTCATGATATTTGATTTCCATGATAGTGGTATTTTTACTTTTCTAGAAAAGCATGTTGATTGCTTACTTCTTTCATAAAGGGGCATTAATGCATACTTTAGTGTAATTATTCTTAACTTGTGGGGTTTTAGCGTAGTTAAATAAAGTAATTATTTTTCATCTTGGAGACCATTTTGTAATTAAATTTGGAAGATATTTTCAAAAAGGACCTTTTTGTAATTTTTGAAAAGTGTGACAAGTGTTCCACTCTCATTGGTCCACTTGTTGACATTTGTGTGGAAACACTTTAATGCATTGGATGATGACATTTGGAGGGTGAGGATTCACCCACTTGTTGGCCTAGGATTGGTGCACTTGTTGGCTTGTATGGTTGACAAGTGTAGGTGCGGGATTAAGCCTAAGAAGGAGCCATGGATTGGTGACAAGTGCAGGTTCACAATTTAGTCTTGCAAATATCTTTGGGCCACTTTGGGATTATGGTTTTAAATGAGGGTTTTTGTGCAATTGACCATAGATGTGTGTGTTGACCATGGTGTAAGAGCACATAGTGAGTGTAGGATTTCTATTTCCTCCACTTACACTTAACCACATTATTTCATTCTTTTCCTTACAAGAAAACCCTACCCTCCATGAATGGAGCTTGAAGCCCTAGGCATTGACCTTGATCTTTGAGGCCCTTCCACTTACTTTAGACCATAAAGTTTGGAATACTTTTTGTTCCCCTCATCTTCCTCTTCAAAACCCTTGAAGGATCTAGCCTAACTCCTAGTTTTGCTTTGGTATCTAAAGATTCAATTCTCTAGTGAGGTATTGATCTATTATTTTGAAGTATTTTTATGTCATTATTGAGTGTTTTACATGCATGGAAGAGAAGGACTTGTATTTTCCCTAAAATTGTTTCAACTTCAAATTAATTTTGTTAAATTAAATATAGAATACGAAAACATACTGAATTAGCTTTCATTTAGTTTTGGTTTCATGTAATTTGGATTTAAAATGAATTAGTTATGAATTTTTGAAGTTGCAAGCTAGTTGTTGGAAATTTGAAGCTTTTGCTTTTCGGTCCGGAAATGAATTTTTTATATAGAGCTGTGGTACTTCAATTGCCTTGAAATTTTTACTGGAACTTCCCCCATGGGATTTACACTACGCAGAATTTTTTCACGATGTTAGAGCATTTCTAAATGTTTTTAAAAATCCGAAACTATCTGCTGTCCATGTTTTTATTGCAGCTGGAAAGCATATTTTTAGATGATTTATTTCACTAACCTTTTGACATTGGATCATGGCTTAAATTTTTAGTTTTACACTCTCATATGTTTACTTCCAAAATAAATTTGGTTTGCCCAATTTGGATGTCAAATGAATTTTTCATGAATTTTCAAAGTTCGAAGCTACAGGTTGAAAATGTGTTTTCTGGGCAGAATTTGTTTCAAAATTGTGGGTCAAAACTGTTTCAATTGGGAAAATATTTGCTAAAATAAATTGATATTATCAAATTACAGTGTTTAAGCTTTCATTGGGCTTTGGATTCATTCAATTTGGGTTAGAATTAAATTTTTTATGAATTTTACAAGTTGAAGGTAGCATGCTGAAAAATCTGTTTTGCGGACCGAAAATTTGGGGCGATTTCATTTCGGTGGTAATTGGGATTTTCATTCCAATTGAGATAGGAAATGTTTTAGGATTATTTGTGTATTGTATTGTGTGTTTTCCATGATTATACAACATATATGTATGCCGTGTATCAAATCTAGAAAGTTAGTAATTTTTATTTCTTTGTATAAGATTTAAAATTTATAATGATGTATAACTTTGATTTGAATTGTAACATGTTAGGAAATTATGCTTAGATATGTTGGTTAACATATATTAAATTTGGATCATTTGATTAAGAATTACAACTTTTATTTAATATTTATCTTTAGTGAAAGTTTAATTCACATGGTTGTATCAAGCATTAAATCAAGTTGTAATGTGGTATTTAAATAGGCATTGGCATGTTCTCTAACATAGATTAAATTAAGGGCATTTGGAATTGTTTAAAAATCTATAGGAAATTAATTAATTAGCTTGATTAATTTTGTTTTAAGTGTTTTAATCACTTAACTTGTCATTTGATGTTATATATATGATGACCATGACATGTCTTTCAATATATATTAAATTGAGGTTATTTGGATTAACTTGGAATTTAGAGAATTTAATTATTTATGTTTAATTAAATTCTACTTTATTACTCCATGGATTTAATTGCATTTTGAAAGTTGTTTCTATATTTAAATCATGGATTTGGATTTGATGTATATTCACTTGATTACTTTTGAGCATTGGATAACATAGTTGTTACTTTTATATTCATGAGAATATGTTTTTCCTTATTAAATATATTGTTGCTATGTATAAGGAATTGCACACTTTGTATTTGACATCTTACATCCCATAGTAGTTGTGAATTTTGAGCATGTATTGTATAAGTTTCCAAATTTTGGATTGTGCTTGGTAAATAGTTGATATTTTGTATATATATGTTGATATATATATGTTGTTGCACAATTTGTTGATTTTGGAAACTTAGGGATGTCGTTGTTTGGCTACGGTTAGGACTTGGTTCTAGCACAAGGGGATTGTCCTTCTATATAGTCTAGTGCGCACATAAGGAGGTTACACATGGGCTAGTAACCCTAAAGTAACTATGTTGTCGGTCTGATCCGGCGTGACGTCCGAGTATCCACTTTGTTTGATTTCGTATTTCATTTCAAGTTGATAACTAGATGATATCGTAACTTATTGTTCCTTATTTGATTTCCTATTTTGAGCTTAAGATGTAGCTTTGTGAAAGCATGCCTCATGCGTTGTATTTGAAATTTCATTGTTGGTTAAATTGCATCGATATCATAATTTGTGTTTTGATGTTCAAATGTAGTTTAGGAATGACCTTATAGATTAATTTTGAACATAGACATTAGGTGGCATGACCCACACTTGTTGTTTTCGTATTTTGGATTTCAAGTTGAAGACTTTGAGAATCTATATCTTGTTGCCTTGTATAACATGTTTCCATGTTGTTTGAATTACATGAACAATATGATTATGATAGAAATGATCTAGGTAGCTTAGGATGCTCCCTGGGTCTCATCTTGACATAGTCGTTAGGTGGCATGAGCCCCTTTAACATGTTTCACCATAAGGTGATAAAATTGTAAAATGCTAGGTCGATGCATGCTTATCTCCTACGAGTAGCTTTATGTTACTCACCCCTATGATACTGGGGCATATTTCTGGTGCAGGACTCAGGATTTGAAGATTCCATTGCTCCTTGGATGGCTTACAGTTTTTAAGTTTCTATTTTATGCAAGTGTTAGCATAAGATGCCTCTTTGTAGCCCTGTTTGTTTAAACTTGTATTCGTTGATTTGTATACATAAAGTATACGTAAGTGCACTCTTTTCAATGTATTTAACATGTATGAGATGAGGCCGGAGGCCAATGACATGTATCTCGTTTTCTATGCACTTTTGTTTTCAAAGTTTATTATGAAAATATTGGAAAATGTTAAGTCATTGCTTCATAACTTTCGCATCGGGTGTTGGAATTTCATATCTTTTCTGCCCGGACTCAGAATTAGACGATTCTTGAGTCTAATTTTGTTCATTTTTCATTGTTCTTCCAATGGTGTGCACGGTGGCACCATTTTCAATGAGAAATGACCATTTTACCCTTAGTTCATCTCTTTTCGGGTTAGGCATTCTTGCTTCATTTGCTTGGCTCATTTGAGTTTCGTGGCTTCATGGAGAGTTATTTTGGGGCCTTAGGGATGACGTATATCTCTTGAGGTCATTTGGCTTCTTTCGCTTCCGCATTTTGGGTCCGTTATCGGGTCAACTTCCAGTTCATCACTAACGCACCGGGTTGAGAAATCCGGGTCGTTACAAGTGGTATCAGAGGTCCTAGGTTTGAATACCTTGGATGACGGGATTTGGGTGCATATCATGCTTATGTTGCCATGCTCTATGTGTTTATATGCTTCATAATAACATGTTTTGGTTTGATAACATGTTTATGTGCTTACATGCTACATGTGGTATGCCGTTTGTTTAGCATGATTTAATTATTATGTAGAGAGCATGACATATGATGTATTCTAGATCAGATTTGTATATGCATAACTGTGTTGCATATTTGGCATGACATGAGATTGGTCATTGAGGCTCGAGTTGAGGTTGATGGTGATTGTAGTCACGATTGTATTGTAGTTTATGTTGTTGTTGACCTAGAGTTGGTTTTGAGGTAGGTGGAGAGACACCTTTTGTTTAGGCTCTCGTGGGGTGAGCCATTAGGCACAACCGTAGTACTGGATTTGTTGATTTTAGGCCATGGTTAGGTTTTGGACCTTTTGGGATCCTTGGTTGTTTTGGAAGATTCCTCTGAGATTGCAATTTTCGTGGGCGGGTACATTGTGGGCGGGTGCATGGCACTGTCATGCTACCGTACTGGCAAGCTACGAGTGCAGTTCTGATGGAATCAGCATTGGGTTTTGTTCAGATAGGTGTAGTCCTTTTGATCGATAATGATGATGGTTGTTTTGGGGATCAGTCGTAGTGATCGATTTGGTTGTCTGATTGTATGGCTAGAGTTGCCATTTTCTTTGAGTTCTCCTTGCGCGATGACGCTTTTGGGGTCAAGTCGATTGATAGATGCTTCGGGTAAAGAGAGCATTGCATTGTTAGTGTCACTTGTAGTGCCACCCTTAGATTCAGAGATGGATTGTAGGAGTCTTACCATTGTGGTAAGGGCTCACGTTTGTTTTGAGACAGGTTGTTGTTGCATTGGTTTTTAGAGTCAGTGTATGGCTAGGACTGGTCCTTTCTTTTTACCTAGGCACTCTAGGACACGATGTCCATAGGGTTCATTGTTGCATCACTTTTATTTTCTGCAGTTCCATTTACTACCATGTTAGTAGTATGATTTATGATATTGTGATACATGAGTAAGTGGAGGTCTATCCACATTTGCCTTCTTGTTATGTGGCAATAGCATGCCTTTCTTATATGCTTCGAGATGCTATGTTGTTACTGCGCTTTAATGACATGCTTTTGTGTTTATGTGGAGACGTGTAGCATATGCTTTTGATTTTCATCTATGTAAGTAGATTTTCTTTCTGGTAGTTACATTCCTTGTCATATGCATGACTTTTAGGTTTGGTTTTCCCATTCGTTTCCCTTGGTCGTACGTAGTCTGTATGCGGGTTTTCACAATGGTTTTGTGCTGGTTTGTGTTAGGGACTTCACAAGGAGTGAGTCTCTTCCCTCCGTTACGTTGTGCACTGTTTTGGGGTTGGTTGGTCCATGAGGATCATCGTTGTTGTCTTGAGTCCTTGGTGAGGATTTGATAGATTTTGGTCAACTTACTTCCATGTAGGGGGTGAAGTCGTTGACTTTGTTGTCTTTCATTTCAGAGATGGAGTCGTGGTGTTGTCCTTTTCAGGACTGGTGGTCCCCTTTCTTTCGTGTCTTTCCTTGGGGAGTTCCTGTCGTGGTTGTTGACGGTTGTGGTGCTCAAGTGAGCTGATTGGTGTAAGATCATTTTACGGAGACTTATGTCCATATCTTTGAGGATTGTTTGATTCGTGAGGTGAGCTCGATGCTCTTTTGAGAATGTCTTTTGGAGACTTGTTCCAGTTTTGGAGGCCTGGATGTGGTTGACTCTTAGGAGGAGTTTTAGAGGATCGTTGTTGGATATGGCTTGCTTGTGGAGTTTTCTCGTCCTAGTTATGACTAGGTATGGCCTTGAGGAATCGTAGTTCCAGTGGTTGTTTATAGATAGATCGAAATTGAGGAATTTTGATTTAGCTTGGTGTTGTCAAGTACGATTTTGAGAGACTCGTTCTATGACCTTGGTTGTCAAGATTTTGATGTGTGTGCCACTTCGTGGACTTGTATTTCAAGGATCTAGTTATCCGTGATAGGGATTTTGATCCGAAATTTGATTACGGTGAGTAGTCTTATAGTTGATATATTTTAGGATGATATCTGGGATTTTGGAGATGCTGTTTTGCTTGTCAGACTTTGGATTCGTAATTGATGTTGTTGATAGTAGTGTTTTGAGATGTTAAAATTATTGGACTTTTTGTATTGAGGATTTAAGGCCTTAAACGTAGCAGTACCTATGGCATTGTTGTCAGAGTTTTGGGATTGGCCAGGATGGTCTGGCCGGACATCTTTGGACCATATCTCAACTCTCACAAAATGTTGGTTTCCGTAGTGCTTTTGGTAATGATCATTTTTGACATTGAAGTCATTTGTATCGAGAGGTTTCATGGGTAGACCTAGTGGGGGCAGGTTATGAATTGGTGCCTTATACTGTCATGCTACCGTACAAGTTGTGTGCTGTGGGCAGGTGCAAGTTGTCGTTGATGCTACCTTACTGACGATTAAGTATGGGTGGACACTAAGAATTGTCATTGCTACCACACATTTGAGTACGTCGTGGGCGGGTTCTGGTTGCTATTCGTACTTCCATGTCGTCTTTGTTTAATGCTTTGATTTGATTCATAGATATCTTGGAGTTCTGTTGGTGGTTGTTTTTTGTTTCTTATGATGGTTCGTCAGGAGGGGTACTTTTAATTGTTGTCTTCCGTTCCCTCGTCTGGCCTTAAATCTGTGTGTGAGTTTCGACTTATGGTGTGGCCATGTGATCACTTTTCTTTTGAGAGGTTGTCCTGTCGTGAGCATGTGGGTGCGAATGACATGGGGTTGTACGTTGTCTTCAGTTTTGGGATTGTTTTCGTAGCATGTTGTGAGGGATACTCAAAGATGTACTCCGTAGTTATCCTGGTTTCGTCTTTTTGTTTTGTTGGGACTAGATTTCAGGGACGAAATCCCTTTAAGGTGGGAAGGTTGTAATGACCCGATCATTTTTTTTCCTTTTCTTTTTCTCAGATTTTAACAGATATTTTTTTTTTCCGTTGTCTTTTCCTTTTGGGTTCGGTTTTTCATCACTTGATGTCGTCTCGAGTGCTCTAGAATGATTTCCGAGACTCTTTTCCTTAGATTGACAACTTTCTTTGGGGATTGTGTCATTTCCATATTTTATTTTTCCGAACACTATTCACATTTTGTCTTTTTCTCGTTTATCCTTTTTCCTTGCACAACCTCACTTTTTGTGCTCGGATTTTATTCCGGTTTTGCATGCATTCATGATATTTGATTTCTATGATAGTGGTATTTTTACTTTTCTAGAAAAGCATGTTGATTGCTTACTTCTTTCATAAAGGGACATTAATGCATACTTTAGTATAATTATTCTTAACTTGTGAGGTTTTAGTGTAATAAAATAAAGTAATTATTTTTCATCCTGGAGACCATTTTGTAATTAAATTTGGAAGATATTTTCAAAAAGGACTTTTTTTCAATTTTTGAAAAGTGAGACAATTGTTCCACTCTCATTGGTCCACTTGTTGACATTTGTGTGGAAACACTTTAATGCATTGGATGATAACATTTGGAGGGTGAGGATTCACCCACTTGTTGGCCTAGGATTGGTGCACTTGTTGGCTTGGATGGTTGACAAGTGTAGGTGTGGAATTAAGCCTAGGAAGGAGCCATGGATTGGTTACAAGTGTAGGTTCACAATTTAGTCTTGCAAATATCTTTGGGCCACTTTGGGATTATGGTTTTAAATGAGGGTTTTTGTGCAATTGACCATAGATGTGTGTGTTGACCATGGTGTAAGAGCATATAGTGTGTGGAGGATTTCTATTTCCTCCACTCATACTTAACCACATTATTTCATTATCTTCCTTACAAGAAAACCCTACCCTCCATGGATGGAGCTTAAAGCCCTAGGCATTGACCTTGATCTTTGAGGCCCTTCCACTTACTTTAGACCATAAAGCTTGGAATACTTTTTGTTTCCCTCATCTTCCTCTTCAAAACCCTTGAAGGATCTAGCCCAACTCCTTGTTTTGCTTTGGTATCTAGAGATTCAATTCTCTAGTGAGGTATTGATCTATTATTTTGAAGTATTTTTATGTCATTATTGAGTGTTTTACATGCATGGAAGAGAAGGACTTGTATTTTCCCTAAAATTATTTCAACTTCAAATTAATCGTGTCAAATTAAATATAGAATATGAAAACATACTGAATTAGCTTTCATTTAGCTTTGGTTTCATGTAATTTGGATTTAAAATGAATTGGTTATGAATTTTTGAAGTTGCAAGCTAGTTATTGGAAATTTGAAGCTTTTGCTTTTTAGTCCGAAAATGAATTTTTTATATAGAGCTGTGGTGCTTCAATTACCTTGAAATTTTTACTGGAACTTCCCCCATGGGATTTACACTACTCAGAATTTTTTCACGATTTTAGAGCATTTCTAAATGTTTTTAAAAATCCAAAACTCTCTGTTGTCCATGTTTTTATTGCAGCTGGAAAACATATTTTTAGATGATTTATTTCGCTAAGCTTTTGACATTGGATCATGGCTTAAATTTCCAGTTTTACATTCTCATATGTCTCCTTCCAAAATAAATTTGGTTTGCCCAATTTGGATGTCAAATGAATTTTTCATGAATTTTCAAAGTTCGAAGCTACAGGCAGAAAATGTGTTTTCTAGGCAGAATTTGTTTCAAAGTTGTGGGTCAAAACTATTTCAATTGGGAAAATATTTTGCTGAACTAAATTGATATTATCAAATTACAGTGTTTAAACTTTCATTGGGCTTTCGATTCATTCAATTTGGGTTAGAATTGAATTTTTTTATGAATTTTACAAGTTGAAGGTAGCAAGCTGAAAAATTTGTTTTGCGGACCGAAAATTTTGGGCGATTTCATTTTGGTGGTAATTGGGATTTTCATTTCAATTGAGGTAGGGAATGTTTTATGACTATTTGTGTGTTGTATTGTATGTTTTCTATGATTATACAACATATATGTATGCCTTGTATTAAATCTAGAAAGTTAGTAATTTTTATTTCTTTGTATAAGATTTAAAATTTATGATGATGTATAACTTTGATTTGAATTATAACATGTTAGGAAATTATGCTCAGATATGTTGGTTAACATATATTAAATTTGGATCATTTGATTAAAAATTACAACTTTTATTTAATATTTATCTTTAGCGGAAGTTTAATTCACATGGTTGTATCAAGTATTAAATCAAGTTGTAATGTGGTATTTAAATAGGCATTGGCATGTTCTCTAACATAGATTAAATTGAGGGCATTTGGAATTGTTTAAAAATCTAGAGGAAATTAATTAATTAGCTTGATTTATTTTGTTTTAAGTGTTTTAATCACTTAACTTGTCATTTCATATTATATATATGATGACCATGACATGTCTTTCAATATATATTAAATTGAGGTTATTTGGATTAACTTGGAATTTAGAGAATTTAATTATTTATGTTTAATTAAATTCTACTTTAATACTCCATGGATTTAATTGCATTTTGGAAGTTATTTCTATATTTAAATCATGGATTTGGATTTGATGTATAATCACTTGATTACTTTTGAGCATTGGATAATATAGCTGTTACTTTTATATTCATGAGAATATGTTTTTCTTTTTTGAATATATTGTTGCTATGTATAAGGAATTGCACACTTTGTATTTGACATCTTACATGCCATAATAGTTGTGAATTTTGAGCATGTATTGTAAAAGTTTCCAAATTTTGGATTGTGCTTGGTAAATAGTTGATATCTTGTACATACATGTTGATATATATATGTTGTTGCACAATTTGTTGATTTTGGAAACTTGGGGATGTCGTTGTTTAGCTACGACTAGGACTTGGTTTTAGTACGGGGGATTGTCCCTCTATATAGTCTAGTGCGCACATAAGGAGGTTACCCATGGGCTAGTAACTCTAAAGTAACTATGTTGTCGGTCTGATCCGGCGTAACGTCCGAGTATCCACTTTGTTTGATTTCATATTTCATTTCAAGTTGATAACTAGATGATATCGTAACTTGTTGTTCCTTATTTGATTTCATATTTTGAGCTTAAGATGTAGCTTTGTGAAAGCATGCCTCATGCATTGTATTGGAAATTCCATTGTTGGTTAAATTGCATCGATATCATAATTTGTGTTTTGATGTTCAAATGTAGTTTAGGAATGCCCTTATAGATTAATTTTGAACATAAACATTAGGTGGCATGACCCACACTTGTTGTTTTCGTATTTTGGATTTCAAGTTGAAGACTTTGAGAATCTATATCTTGTTACCTTGTTTAACATGTTTCCATGTTGTTTGAATTGCATGAACAATGTGATTATGATAGAAATGATCTAGGTAGCTTAGGATGCTCCCTGGGTCTCATCTTGACATAGATGTTAGGTGGCATGAGCCCCTTTAACATGTTTCACCATAAGGTGATAAAATTGTAAAATGTTAGGTCGATGCATGCTTATCTCCTACGAGTAGCTTTATGTTACTCACCCCTACGATACTGGGGCATATTTCAGGTTCTTGGGATTTGAAGATTCCATTGCTCCTTGGATGGCTTACAGTTTCTAAGTTTCTATTTTATGCAAGTGTTAGTATAAGATGCCTCTTTGTAGCCCTATTTGTTTAAACTTGTATTCGTTGATTCGTACACGTAAAGTGTACGTAAGTGCACTCTTTTCAATGTATTTAACATGTATGAGATGAAGCCGGAGGCCAATGACATGTATCTCGTTTTTTATGCACTTTTGTTTTCAAAGTTTATTATGAAAATATTGGAAAATGTTAAGTCATTGCTTCCTAACTTTCGCATCGGGTGTTGGAATTTCATATCTTTTCTGCCCGGACTCAGAATCAGACGATTCTTGAGTCTAATTTTGTTCATTTTTCGTTGTCCTTCCAATGGTGTGCACGGTGGCACCCTCTTTAGTGAGAAATGACCATTTTACCCTTAGTTCATCTCTTTTTGGGTTAGGCATCTTGCTTCATTTGCTTGGCTCATTTGAGTTCCGTGGCTTCATGGAGAGTCATTTTGGGGCCTTAGGGATGACGTACATCTCTTGAGGTCATTTGGCTTCTTTTGCTTCCGCATTTTGGGTCCGTTATCGAGTCAACTTCTGGTTCATCACTAACGCACCGGGTTGAGAAATCCTGGTCGTTACAAAAATAAATTTTTCTTTCAACATGATCAGCTTGGAAAAATTATTTTAAGGGGGGTTTCTTTTTCGTGTTTTTCTAAAAAAGTCCATCTTGGCCCTCAAAATAGCATTTTTCTTCAACATTTTCTAGCATTCAACCCTATCTAATCGATTAGATGAATCATGTAATCGATTAGATGGTCTTCCACAGATTTTCCAACTAACTGTTTTGGTATCTAATCGATTCGATGGATCATCTAATCGATTAGATGGTCTTGTGTTTCTTCTTTTGACCATTTTCCTCCATTTTATCATAATTTCTTCGTCCAAACTCCGAATTGGGTGAACTTTTTTTTGAACTTTGTTAATTTTTCACCATCTATCCAATGGTGTGCTCGGTAACACCCTTAATTTTTTTAAAATTATGATTTTGCCCCTAGGGCTAAACTTGTTTATATTTAAAACTTCGCTTCCGCATTTTATTCTTAGAAACCATATTTGTGTCTTAGGGATGACATACATCAATTGAGACTTTTTTTGCATGTGAAATGACCATTTTGCCCTTGGCGGCATACTTGGTCTACTTTCACCGTTTTATTTATGCATTTATTTTCTTTTCACCGACTTTGTGTTTTATTTTTGCTTCTACATTCCAGATCCGTTATCGAGTTAACTTTTGGGTTACATTGACATATCCGGATTGTGAAAACTCAAAACATCACACTGTGCCATTAATGGAAATATTAAGCATGGGTGGCAAACTAAGCATAAATTATCTAATCAATCTAGTGAGTAGCACAACCTATCAAACTAAGCTAATAACCATTCATTAAACCCACAATTAATGCACACACAAAAATCTAAAGAAATGTACTACTTGCACTCATAAGCATGGATTATCAAACAATAAGAATGAATTATTTACCTATCCAGGAATTTAAAGCAATTACACTACGACTAGACTAATGACAAGGAAATTAAATTAATTAAGCTAAGGAGGTAACACAATCCATCAAGAAATAAGTATAATCTACCAAACAAACCACAAGAGTAATCAATTAAGCACCATCACTAGATTTATAATTCCAACAGACATAGACATGCATTAAACTCATAAAATATAGTGTAAGCACATGACGATTCATTCTAGCATACATAGACATATGGATAGAAATAAAAGATCAATTAGAAGAATTAATCCATATAAATCATGTTAAAATTTAAGATCTATATATAATCATGGTCAAAACATTATTTACAACATAAATCCCCAAAAATTACAAAATACTAAGTTTAGGAAGCAAGCCTAGGGCTATTTCTAGCCCCAATAGAGAGATTTAGCCACTCACGATAGATGTCATCCAACCCTCAAGGGCTATCATCAATGTAGACACCATCTGCTTCCTCTTTTCTTTGCTCCCGAAAACTCTAGTTCTAGAGAAAGGAAAAAATATCTAAGCTAAAACAATTCTTTCTACTCAAAATTACCAACCCTATACAAATTGGTTCATTTAATTTAAATACATGCCTCTTTGAGTAGGCAACAGGTTAGAAATACGGCATTTGATTGGTGCAAACTTGCAGCTACAAAAGTTGGTAGAGTTTGGGCGCGCTCGGGAATTAGACAGCTCACTGCCAGTAAGGGGCTTTGATCAATCAAAGTTGTCTTTGATTGATCGAACACTTACTTTGATCGATCAAAGATGACGTGGCAAAAATATTTTGGACCAACCTTATCCATTGAGCTAGCACCGCCTTAATTTCGATTGATTGTAGATGTCTTCGATCGATCCAGGATTCCTTCGATCGATCGAATCTTGAACAGTACAATTTTTCTGACTTTTTTTGAATTTTCTTTTTAACTCCAAAACTGAGCTAAAAAGCTCTTTTTAGCCTGTTTGAACCTTATTGGCATGAAATAGACAAAAACACAAATTAAAAGTAAAACGGGAAAGTAAGATAGATGAATGGACTAAAATACTCTAGCTTAGGTGCTAAAATGCATCACATTTGAGCACTTATCAATGCTTTTTAAAAATAATGTAGAGATATTCAACATTTCCTTCATTCGTGGTCTCAATATGATACCCATTTTGACGTAAGTCTTTAAAGCTCAACAAATTTCTTCGAAATCTAGTATAATATAAGGCATTATCAATGTATATTACTGTCCCATGTAATAAAACAATATTAGCTTTTTTGGAGCCTTTAATCAAACTTGTGGGACCTGATATTATACTAACACTAGCCTCAGTCAATGTTAAGAGGGAAAAATATTTTTTATCTCGAAGAATTGTGTGTATTGTTCTACTGTCTGTAAGGCATATATTATCGCCATTAACCAATACCTATATATATTATGGAAAGTTAACTTTTAATACAAGGATAACAAAAGAAACTTTTAATTCAAAGGTAACTAAAAAAACTTTAGTACAAGCACAACAATAAAAAATAAAATAAATAAAAAAATAAACTAATGATGATATGATAAAAGAAAGTAGAGTTTGATAAGTACTGAAAAGTGCGCATTTAAACCCCTTAATCTTAAATGTTCTAGGAATTTATTCTATCTTATTTTTCCGTTTTAGTTTAATTTCGTGTTATTTTCCTTTTCAAACACTTATCCCTAAAATAAGTCAATTCAGCTGAATTAGAGCATTAAAAGAAGCAATCTCAAGACTTTTTTTTTTTTTTTTTTTTTCTAGTTGGTACTCACACACACTTGTCTCTTCTGAGACTTGAACCCCTAACCTCTCTTTGGGAAGTAAAAGATTGATACCGCTAGGCCACTGGCCCGTTGGTAGCAATCTCAAACCTAGTGGAAGAAATAAGCAAATTGGAAGTAAAGTGGTGAAAAATCCATCTACGATCGATCGGACCGAGCTATGATCGATCACACTATGATCATTCCAACCTTGCCATGATGGATCAAGCATTTTATCCTTATCCTCAGGAAAATTCCCTATTCGATCAATCCAACCTTTCATTCGATTGATCGAACCTTTTGATCTTATCCTCACCTACCGCTTTTGTCCTTTTCCCAAAAATATCTCAGCCTTATCCTTATCCAAAAAAGTGCGCCGCCATGCTTCGATCGATCAGAGCAACCATGTGATCGATCGAACTGCCTCAACTTGCGTGGAAAACATATTTCAAGCCAAATAAAAGTTGTGCTCGTGGTGCAATCATTTCGAGGTCCAAACGCACGAGGTCTAACCATTGGATGTGACATTTGAGCTACCTATATAAGGATTTTGGCTAATTTTTAGCAAGGAGGTTGGTTAGTTTGAGAGGAATTGGCTAGAGATTAGAGAGAGAAACATACAATTTGGAAAAGTTTTTCCACTCATCTAGGGTCTCTACCAAGAACACAAGAAGAGAATGATGAATTCTACCATAGAGATAGCCCTTGAGGGTTGGATGACGACATCAATGAGTGGCTAAACTACTCTCTTGGGGCTAGAGATAGCCCTAAGCATGCCTCCTAGACCTTGACAATTTGTAATTAGTGGGATTTGCGTTGTAATTCTTGTTTTGACCTCATATTTATATAAATCTTGGTTCTACATGATTTGTGTAGTTTTATACTTCCAATTGATCTTTTGCTTCTATTCATATGTCTATGTATGTTAGAATAAATGGTCATGTACTTATTTCTAGATTTTGTGACATTGATGCATGTCTATGTGTGTTGATATTATAAATGTTGTGATGGTCAAACCATGGTGCTTAATGTATTACTCTTATGGTTTATTTGATGGTTCATACGTATTTCTTAATGAATTGTACCACCTCCTTAGTTTAATTAGTTTAATTTTCATGTCATTAGCTTAGTTGTAGTGTAATTGCTTTACTTTCTTAGATAGGTGGACAATCCATTCTTGTTGTTTGATGTTCCATGCTTATGAATGCAAGTAGTATTTTTCTCTAATTTATTGAGTGTGAATTAAATGTGGGCTTTTGGAAGGATTAATGGCTTAATTTGATATGTTGTGCTATTCACTAGATTAACTAGACAATGTATGCTTACTTGGCCATCCATGTTTAATATTTCAATTAATGGAACACACTTTCATTTACATCACACAATCCCTAATCCATCAAATATCGAATGTCTATGAAGGCAATGCTTAGTTGTGAGCTCTATGTCCCAAGAATCCTCTCTCATTCTCTACACCTCATTTATTATAGTTATTTTACATTGCATTTCTTTAGTTTAAATTGAAGTATAATTCAACTAACAAACTCTCTTTTGATTATTCAACCTATTAATCCAACATTGATTCCAAAGTATCGTTCATATCCCGTGGGACGATCCCTACTTACTCTAGCTACATTAATAGTTAGTAGTGGTAGTGGCATTCTATAAATTCAAACTTGGCCACACTACACCACACTTTTATGCTTTGGTATTCGACAACCACCAAGTTTTGGCACCGTTGCCAGGGATTGATAACGCCGTATTTTGGAATCAATTAAGAATTAGTACTCTTTTGATCGTGTCTTTATTTTATTTTACTTTGTTTGCTTATTATGTTTGTTCTTGATTGGCTAGGTACATTGAGCCAAGAGAAGTGAAGTAAAAGGATTCTAAAGCATAAGAAGCTAAAAAAAAAAAAAAAAAAAATTACAAAGCAAGGCACGGCAAAGAAAAACTGAAAAATACTTTAAAGTTGTTAAGGACTCTTTGTGAGCTTTTCTAACTCTTTCTCTCTAGTTAAATCATCGGCCTGTGTGGTGGCAATTTATTTTTTAGATAGATCGTGGGCCTATGAGGAGGTAATTTATTTTTCTTGCATATTGTTGAAAGCATGGGAGTATGGGATCAATGTATGTGGAGGTTTGTTGATTGACTTGTTGCGGAGGAGAAATGATTGCTACTTGTTACTTACTAGTTGTTGTTTGTTTTGATTGTGCATGCATGGTTGTAGGTCGTTGAATCTTACCATATTCCCATTAAATTTGAATCTTGAATCAATTGTTCGTAATCCTAGGGGAAGAGGTAATTCTAGTGACTCCATTTCATCAATAGAGGAACATAATGAGGACCATGTGAAGGACCTTGGTCACATTGACCAACAAGGCATTCTTCACCCTAATATGCATCAACATTATGACAACATTCAAGTACCATTAGGCATGCCTAGACCCTTCATTCCACAACAACAAGGCCAAGTTTCATTGGGAATGCCTCGGCCAATTTTTGTTCCACCTCCAGCTCCCGTTGTTCAAGCAAATCATGGTGCTCGTGTAGAGCCACCGGTTGTGAATCCTCCTCTTGCTTTAAGAGACCATTATGTGCCAACTGAGTATAATGCACCAACATGCATTCAATTACCTCCATTTAGAGAACACGATTATGAGATTAAACCATAAACAATCCAAATGCTTCCCAATTACCATAGGCTACCAAGTGAAGAACCTTATAAGTATTTGAATGAGTTTCTTGAAGCGTGTTCCACCGTGAAATACACAGACATGCCAGCAGAAGTTTTGAGGCTTAAACTCTTCCCTTTCACCCTTAAAGATAAAGCAAAATACTGGTTTAACAATCTGAGGCCTTTTTCGATAACTCCTTAGGCAGAAATGTAATAAGAGTTCTTTAAAAGTACTATCCGGTGTCAAAGACCAATTCAATGAGAACTTTAATTTGTGAATACTCACAAGGGGATGGGGAATTGTTTCATGAGGCATGGGAGCGATTGAACGATTTGCTTAGGAAGTGTCCACACCATGACATCCCTAAATAGCAATTAGTTCAATTCTTCTTTGAAAGTTTGTCGTATAATTATAAAGGAATGGTTGATGCCTCCGTTGGTAGTTCTTATCTTGATAGGAATGAAGATGATGTATGGCAGTTATATGAGAGCATGAGTGAGAATTCAATGCATTGATCTTTATCATCCAAAAATGGTAGAAATATAGGTGGAAGGAAGAATGTCGGCTTATATCAAATTGATAATTCTAATGTTATAGCCACCGAAGTAAAGTCTTTATCCCAAAGGTTTGATCAATTTTTGATCAACCAAAATTCGGTGAACCAATTGTCTTTCTCCCCTAATCATACTCATCATCCTTCCAATGAATCATGCATTACTTGTTCTAGTATTTTACATTCTACTTCCAATTGTCCTCATGGACATGTGTAAAGTGAACACCATGAACAAATGAATGCCGCTTTTGTTAACCAAAGGAATAATCCCTATGGCACTCACTATAATGCCGGGTGGAGGAACCATCCAAACTTCTCTTGGAAAAGAGAAGGGGAAGGCTCAAACCCTCCCTAAAGTAGTTTCCAATGCAAGTATGTTCCGCCCCCAATGCAAGGCCAAGGTTCCCAAGGTTATCGTTCATCTTATCAAGCACTAAATGGAAACCAATTTTCAAACTCTCATTTTCCAAACCAATCATTATATTCTCAAGTAAATTTAAAAAGTCCCGCATTTGAAGAAAAAGTTCTAACCGCTTTGGGTACTTTGGAAGCAAATACCCCATTGATTCATTCACATTACCAAATGATTGCAAAGCTAGAAACCCAAGTCGAGCAAATAGCTAGTACGTTGAATGTTAGAGAAAAAGGAAAAATGCCTTTGAATCCACCCCCCCAAGCAACAATTTGTTGTGGAGACCAATTCCTCTTTGGAAGGTCATACCCTTGAACATGTGAATGTAGTGACCACTTTGAGAAGTGAAAGAGTTATTGACAACCAAATTGGTGTTTCTAATGAAGAGAGTGAACTAGTGTAACCCGAAGTTGACACCCGCCCCGTCTCACATCCTATTCCTCCTTCATTGCATGTGAAAGAATCCATTGTTGAAAATATTTCTAAAAATGATTTTGAAAATTTTTTTAAGCCTAAGGCTTCATTTTCGGATGCTTTAAAAGCATCCACCTCTCTTGAAAAGCAACAAAGCAAGGCAAATGAAATAATTGATGTGTTTAGGCAAGTTAAAATTAGTCTTCCTCTCTTAGATACAATTTAACAAATTTCGGCCTATGCCAAATTCTTGAAAGATCTTTGCACCCTTAAGAGGAAGAATAAGAGTTAAGAACCTAAAAAAGTTGTTTTAACCGAACAAGTAAGCTCAATCTTGCAACATAATACT
Source organism: Cornus florida (assembly GCF_030987335.1). Taxonomy (NCBI): domain Eukaryota; kingdom Viridiplantae; phylum Streptophyta; class Magnoliopsida; order Cornales; family Cornaceae; genus Cornus; species Cornus florida. Next base: position 47,690,312 of record NW_026775574.1, on the reverse strand, counting down.
CTCCCAAAATTTAAAGACCCCGGTTCACCAACTACTTTATGCACTATTATTGATCATGTTATCAATCGGGCTCTTCTTGATTTAGGAGTGAGTGCGAATCTTCTACCTTATTTGGTTTATGTTCAATTGGGCTTAGGTGATTTGAAACCAACGTCGATAGTTTTGCAACTAGCCGACCGATCAATTAAGAAGCCCCGGGGTATCATTGAAGATGTATTGATTAAAATTGACAAGTTCTTTTACCCGGTCGATTTTGTTGTCATTGACACGGAGCCAGTCCCAAATCCTAAGAGCCAAATTCCCGTTATCCTTGGCCGTCCTTTCTTGGCTACCGCTAATGCCAACATTATTTGTAAGACGGGGATAATGAAGATTTCATTTGGTCACATGAAAGTGAAGTTGAACATTTTTAATCCAACCCCGAATTCAATGGACAAACATAAGGAGATATGTGTTGTTGAAAAATGTTTTGGAAATGAAAAAAATAAGTCTTTGCTTGGTATTGAAACTTCAAATGAGTTGTCTTCTAAAAAGGTTTCAAAACAAAGTGTATTCAAACCTAATGTTGAAAGGGCATGGAAGCCCAAAAGTTTTGTTGATAAAGGGCCATCAATTTCATTTAAACCAAATCCAACAAATTCCTTAGGGGATAGTTTGTTGGGTGGGGTTTAAAGTTCCATTCACCCTATCAAGGAGATGATGCATACTAAGATCTTTGATCCAGGCTAAAAGAGCCCAACGTCTTGCTAAAGACGTTAAACACTAGTGCATCGTAGGGTTTTTCAATCATATTCCTCCCTCATTTCTCTTTTATTTTATTTTCTTGCGTCATCTAGATACAATCTGGGATTATATATGTTGTTTGAGACTTTGATAGAGAATACATGTACTTTCATCTCTAAATTAGGCATTTAGTGCATGGTCGATCGATCACAAGAAATATTCGATCGATCAAACATTATCTCTGTATATTTTCATCGTTCTGTTCCATCGTTCGAGATCCTCTGCATATTTCAAGTCTCTGTCTATCGTTCGAACTTTCTATTCGATTGTTCCTAGGGCATTTCGATCGATCTAGTTAACCCTGTGATCGATCTCACTTCCATACTTAGAAAATTTTTGAAGCTCTGAAAATTTCATCTCTCTATCCCATCGTTTGAATGTGTCTGCAGGTTTTCGGGTCTTGGATCGATCGGGTTCTGATCGATCATTCTGAGTTCATTTTTTTGACTTTGACTTTTCAAAATTCAAATTTCAAAATTCAAATTAAAAAAAATATATATATATTTTTTAAAATTTAAAAAAAAAATTCAAAAATATTTTGTCGTTTTGTAGGTTCGATCGATCTGAGCACCTTCATGATCGATCTAGGTTCAATCGATTTGAGGAGCCGTGTGATCGATCACATATGTCGGGAACAGTTTTTAAAAATAGACCCAAGGGTCATTTGGATCATTCATTTCATTGATCCAAAGCCCTTCTCTCTCCCCCGAAGCTTTCTAGTCATTTTCCCCATCTCCAGCAAGATTTCAACGACTCCAAAACTGCATCTCCTCCATTTCTGATCTCGTCTCTCTTCTTTCTTCTCTCTTCATCTCTCTTCTAGGATTTTAGTAAGTTCAAGCATCCTTTGTCATTTTTATGTTGTTTCATGTGTTATCTTGATGCCATGTTTAGATTCAAAGCTTTTAAGGTTGATTTTGTTTTCATTTTTGGAATTGTGAGCATGTGTATATATATGTATATATGTGTATATATCATTTTTATTTCCGAATTTGAATCGGGTGTCACGTGCCGTTTTAAGTGACCATATTTGCATTATTGAGGTGTATAGGGGGTCATGAGCCTTGAAGTGACTATTGGGATTCGCCGCATGTCTTTCACGTCACGGATGGATGACTTTTCATTTCTCAGCATGTTCGATCGATCACATCAGTGCTCTGATCATTCAGAGCATGATTGATCCAATGCATGTCATGATCGATCCAACACGGATCGATCACATTTTTCCATGATCGTTCGAACTACACTGTTTTGCATATTGATACTCCTATACCCTCTTATGTGTTTTATGTGTCATATCTATGCCCAATGCCTATGTTTTCCATGTTGGTTGCATTCTTTACTTGTCATTCTAGTATGTTTCACCATACTTAATGTATTAGAGTATACCCTTTATTCATTCACTATATATACTTGGCTTGTATAACCACTTGCATAGATATATTCTTGTGCTTCTATACTGTGATAATTGTTTCATTTAAGCATCGTGTTATCTATCTTAATCTGACAAACATGTTTCTATCTTGTGTGCTTTCATTTCTGTATCTCATATACTATTTCCTGTTACTGACTACAATTGCAAGTGTTCTTTCTTTTTGCAGGCCATGACTAGGTTCAAGACCACAGCTAATCGGACTTATGAGTGCCAGGTGAGGCAACGAATTGAGGAGCTAGAGGAGCCAGCTCCTGCACATTCAGAGCATTCCACTTCTTCATCTCAGGAAGGTGAGCCCACGCCACTTCCTTCACCTGTTCCCGTGCCCCTATCGGCATAGCCTGGGATTTTCCGAGACAGGGTTACTCTGAAGTTTACGCACCTTTCAGTGGCGCATAAGTATATATTTGATGAGGATTTCTTCGCACAGGTGGCCATGACCAAGTGGTCGTACGACGAGATCTACTGTCGTCGCCTTTCTCCCATCTTGGCTGTAATACACCTAATTTCAAGAGGATAGTCATGGTATTTAATTTATTATTTTAATTGAATTTTAAATTGTTTAACTTGTTGATTGGCGTGTTTATTTGCAATAATTGATGACTTGTTATTTAATGGTGATTTTGTGAATTAATTAATTATTAAATTGTATTTTATTTTCTGTTTTAATTATAAACTTGTTTTTATTTTCTGTATTACGTTAAATTGGAATTTATTGTTTTCCTTTAATTGAATTGATTATTAAATGTTTTAATTTAAGAAGTATTTTATTTAATTATTCGTTATGAAAAATATAATTAGGGTTTTGTTTTTAGAAGTCACGTAGGTAGTCGACGCAGGTTTTAATTAAGTTTTCACTCTATAAATATGTAGGATACGTTTGTTTAGGGTTTAAAATAAAAAAATAAAAAATAAAAAATAAAACCTATTCACGTCTGTGGAAGTAGAGAAAGAACAGAGGAGGGATTTCAGTAAGAATCGCCGGAACCTTAGAAGACGACGTAGAGATTTTGAACAAAAGTCTCAAAGGCAAGTTCTAATCCCATCTCTTTTCCTTAGACTCATGTTATTTGCATCTCTAATACAATTCCAAGATCATATAAAGTTTAAAATTTAACTGGTATGCATGTTTGAATTTTTTTAACTAGACGTGGTTGCAAGATGTGTATTGTTGGTTCAAATTTCTTCTTTGTATAACTTCTATTTTAAATTGATGTCAATTGGTGTTTTAAGAGTTTAATTAGTCTGGAACCTGTTGGAGACCACTAGAAGTAATCCGGATTACAGTGTTTGAATTGTTTAAACAATAAGTGTTTACCAACTGTAAATTATTTGTGTTGAATCTTTAATGTGTAATTCGGGTTTAAATCATCGTTGGTCACTAGACAAAGAGGTTAATGGTCTCTGGAACACCTTAGAGTTTAGTTCAGACCTTTTTGAACCTTAGGTTAGGAGGACAGACAAACTAGACGTCACCGGAGAAGACGTAGTTGAAGAGAAGAAACAGAGAGGAGGGGAGGAAGTTGGAGGTGACTCCAAAATGTTTTGGAGCCAGCTCAAAGTGCCTTGGAGGTGGCTCCAAGTGGTTTGGAGGTGGCTCCATCTTGGTTGAAGGTGGCTCCAACTTGTTTAGAGCAGCCTCTCTTCAGTTCTTCAGTTTTCTGGGTTTTTGGGCGACTGATTGGGCTGTGGAACTCGGATTTTGGGATTTTCAGATTCTGTAGGAAGCTATACTTGGGTGTTTTGAGATTTTCTAAGTCTATTTAACACATGTGAGAGTGGATTAATGCTTAATAAACTAGTAGGTGTTTATAGCTTGAACACTGGTAAGTCTCGACGGAAATTGTTTTATTTCAGTGCAGAGGAATTTTAAATTATTGAACCTTAATTTATTTATTCTCTATGAGTGGAAGTTTTAATTAATATGATATTATTGATAGTGGACAAGCATGGTAATTAATATAAGTAATATTATACTTGTCATGGAATAAGGAACAGGGAAACGGATTTTGTATAATCTCGTGTGTTGGAGAATTCTACATTGGTAATTCGATATAAGAATGATAGCTTATCTATTTGTTATTTGTTTAATATGGAATTGATTGATATATCTCCTGATAAGAGTTATCAGTTACTGGAGTAAGCATGTTAGGTTACAGAATGGTTATATGCTTATAATGGATGAATTACTTATACATATGTTGACTGTATTAGAAATTCTTGGATAACTGCGTAATAGGGTAAAGTAAGCATGTTCAATTTAATACTTTGACTCTGCTTATTGTGAATTTGTTGGTATTTATATTCGTGATCTATATTATCAACCTCTGGATGGATGGATTGTATGCACCGGTATGGGACAGTGACATACCAGGAATGGTTTAGTTACAAAATACTAAATCCAACCTGAATTGGAATAAGGGAATGGATTATAATTAAATCTTACTTACATTTATGCTAAGTCAAAGAAGCTGCACAAGTTCAATGACTAGCTGGATTACTTTTTATCTATGTTAAGTTTGTGTAGTTGAATAAGCTGAATGATTTATTAGATTTATTATGGATGGTTGTAAATGGATTTTAAATATATTATTATGGTACCGGGACATGAGCTTGAGTCTAAGAGTCGACGGTTAGGGAGCGTATATGCAGTAGGACGCGTAGCTGGCTATGCTGGTTGTGGTGTACCCTGTTAGGCTTAGGTAGTCATGCCTACTCAGGTGCATTTTGCATGTTGCCTTCTACTCAGGTTAAGACCTGTATCATAGTCCAGCGAAAGTCCATAGTATGGATATATATATATATACATGACTTATATAGCTATTGTTGAGTTGGTTAGAGTGTATATGCGTATCGAGTCTCTGTTTGGATTGTAGTGGGTTAGAACTTGTTCGTGGACCTGACCCACTCCTATTTTTCAGGTATACGTCAGTTCCAGGCTTGAGCTTGTTCGTGCTGAGCAGAAATGATCTTCCATTCTACCGACAATGTAGGACTTCCTTCCAGGTATTGGATTTGGATTATATCTTCAGTTTTAGTTTCATTCAGTTTGGGATTTTTATTAGGGGTCCACTAGAGATGGATTCCTGAGTTGTTTAACTTATGGAGGTTTTGGATTATTGGGATTTAAGTATATTTAATATTAAAGGATTTTATATTTTAGTTTCTTTCAGCTCGTTATATTATTTCTTTAATCACTTTGTATTCTGTGTTCGTTTTAAAATATTAATTGTTTGATATTCCCTAGGGTTTGGGCCTGGGCCTGATCAACCCGTGTCTCGGATTCGAGGGGTATCACAGTTGGTATTAGAGCATTCCAGGTTCAAGTGTTTCTAGGGTATTTCGTATTAAGACTTCAGCGTAGCATTTTCTCTTGATTAGACCTTGAGTTTAGGATTCGTTGTATTCCTTTACGGTTCGGTTTAAATCGTTTTGATGTCTGTCTTTCTGTGTTAATAGATGGTTAACGCTAGAAGAGGATCGAACGTGCAAGGAAAAAGGAGGCGAAGGAGAGGGGCACATAGGCAGCAAGAATGCCTGCAACGCCAACAAATGGAGGAAGGGCAGCAACTACCTAGGTTTCAGGAGGAGGAGCAGGAGGAAGGTGGGCAGTTTCATATCGAGCAAGAGGACGTACAACTAACTCAGGAGTCTCAGGATCGGGGCTATAATCAAGGCAGGAAACTAAAGTATACTCCTCAGTTAGTTTACACCGTTGTTCAAGCTGTAGCAGCTGGCATAACAACTGCACTTCAGAATCAGCTACACGTTCAACAGACACTAGAAGCGGGACCAGTGGTGCAGAATGTGTTTAAAGGACATTGTTTTGCCTGTGGAGATTATAGGCATACAGCTAGACAATGTCCTAGGTTCACTTAGAGACAACGTAATAGGGGACCACAAGCAAGATGGGATCAGTCAGAGGCAAACAAGTAGAGGAGACCGTTTGGTACTTTTAGGGGTACTTGCTATACTTGTTGGGAGATTGGTTACACTTTCAAGCAGTGTCTTATACGAGGAGATACCGGGCCGTCCAAGCAGGAGGGTACCGAATCACAAGAAGGATGGCTCTTTTAGGAGTAATTTTAATTACTGGTAGTAGTGGAGGTATTAGTAAAGTGTGGTACAGATTTAGTCACATACACTAGTAGTATGTTAAAGAATATTTTACTATTATTCTTTTAACGGTTTATGGTTTAACGTATTTTGAGTTTTCTTCCATAAATGGTTTATTGAACTATGTTTTTATTATTTTATGTGTTTGTTGCGATGATAAAGGATTATCACAGTGGAGTGATTGGTTTTGGACAAGCAAACAAATATTGGTTTATATGTATGTTGTATTTTGCTCTACGGAGTATTCAAACATTTTGGTTTATAGTTTAGTTGGTGACACAAATGTGTGATCAATTACAGGTTATTTCTGCACTGATTGGCGGTATTGCCATACTACATGAGAGTGATGGGCCTGAGACACTAGATATGGGTAGACTCAGATTTCTAGCCAATCTATCGGTCCTGGATATGCACACTCATGTTGCGTTACTTAGGCTGGGTTGGTTATCGCACTACCATGCCTAAGTTAATTATTATTATAGGTCTATGGTTTTTTTACCATACCTGGTCAAGACATGTACGTCGCCGCTATGCCATGTCTAATGGGGTAGTTAGCACTTACTTGTTACATGTGAAGGAGGAAACGGAGGACGAGGTTACTGTGTTATTGAAACGCATACCAATTGTACAGGATTTTTCAGATGTTTTTCAGGAGATTCCAAGATTTCCACTTAGGCGAGAAATTGACTTCGTGAGTGACTTAGCTCCAGGCACTACGCCTATTTCTAGAGCACCGTACCGGATGGTACTAGTGGAGATGCGAGGGCCGAGGGATCAGATTCAGCAATTACTCCGCCAGGGTTTTATTCGTAGGAGTACTTCACCCTGGGGAGCACCAGTATTGTTTGTGAAGATGAAGGATGGTTCACTCTGCCTGTGTATAGATTACAGGGATTTGAACAAGGTTACTATTCGTAACAAGTAACCTTTGCCACGGATTGATGATCTTTTTTATCAATTGAAAGGAGTTACCTACTCTTCTAAGATTGATCTACGTTCTAGATATCATCAACTTTAGGTTAGGGAGCAAGATGTTCCAAGGACAGTGTTCCTCACTAGATATGGATCTTATGAGTTTTGTGTAATGTCGTTCGGGTTGACGAATACACCAGTAGTTTTCATGGACTTAATGAACAAAGTGGTCAGGGTTTATTTAGATCGGTTTGTCATTGTCTTTATAGATGACATTTTGATTTATTCAAAGTCAGAGGACGATCATGCTAGATATCTTCAGCTAGTCTTGCAGACGCTTCGTGAACACCAGTTATTTGCCAAGTTCGAGAAGTGTGAATTTTGGCAGCGGGAAGTGAAGTTTCTGGGTCACGTAGTGTCCGAAAGGGGGATAGTAGCAGATCCAGCCAAGGTTTCAGCTGTGGTTGAGTGGGGACAGCCTACTTCACCCACCAAGGTTTGGAGTTTCCTCGGTCTAGCACGAAATTACAGGAGGTTCATCCAGGGATTCTCAAAGATAGCGGGACCACTCACCCATTTGACTAAAAAGGGTGTACGGTTCGTGTGGGATGAACATTATCAGAGAGCTTTTGGGAGCTGAAGACTAAGTTGACTTCTGCACCAGTTTTGTCTACCCCACAGGGCGAGATAGAGTATCTGGTCTACACAGATTCTTCATTGCAAGGTCTTGGATGTGTTTTGATGCAGGAGGAGCGACCGATTTCATATGGATCTTGGAAGCTTAAGCCTTATGAGCTTAATTATCCAACACATGATTTGGAATTAGCAACTGTGGTCTTTGCCTTGCCCATATGGAGGCATTATCTGTTGGGTGAGTCCTTCAAATTATTTAGTGATCACAAGAGTCTGCAGTATTTATTCACTCAACGGAAGTTGAATATGAGACAGCGCAGATGGTTGGAGTTTGCAAAGGATTATCACTTTTCTATACAGTATCATCCAGGGAAAGCGAATGGGGTGGCAGATGAACTCAGTCGCCGACCCGTTGGTAGTCTTTCTGTCTTATTCACCACTAAGTGGAATGCTTTGAAGAATGTAGATGAGTTGTCGGACGCTTTTATGGCTTGCATAGTGGTTACACCTTCCATCATTCGCAAGGTTTTGCAACACAACTCACCGATCAGCAGTGTATCGATAAAGTTACAGAAATAGCTTCTGGGGAGGTTTCATTTTACCATGTTGGGACTGATGGAGGCTTGAGGTACAAGGGACGCTTAGTGGTACCTTCTGCTGATGATTTGAGGAAGGACGTGATGATGGAGACTCATCATTCTGAGTTTTCGATTCATCCAGGCGGAGACAAGATGTATCAGGATATGAAGCGGCAGTTTTGGTGGGCAGGTATGAAGAAAGACATTGCTCTATTTGTTTCTCAGTGTAGTACTTGTCAGATGGTTAAGATTGATCATCATAGGTCGCCAGGAGCTCTACAACCACTACCGATACCGGAGTGGAAATGGGAGAGCATTTCTATGGACTTTGTGAAGGGATTGCCCATTTCTTTCAAGGGTCACAATTCCATTTGGGTCATTATGGATAGGTTGACCAAATCAGCTCATTTCCTATCTATTCGCACTGACTTCACTTCGAAGCAGTTGGCGAGGCTTTACATTTCTGAGATTGTAAAGCTACATGGTATTCCGTTGTCTATTATATCGGACAGCGATTCGAACTTTGTGTCTGGATTTTGGAAGAGCTTTTAGTAGGCTTTGGGTACAGAATTGCATTTTAGCACTGCTTATCATCCTCAAACTGATGGATAAACTGAGAGGGTGAATCAAATTATGGAAGATATGCCTCGGTCGTGTGTTCTTGATTACAAGGGCCACTGGGAGGATTATTTGCCACTTGTGGAGTTTGTTTACAACAATAATTTTTAGAAGACTATTGGTATGGCACCATTTGAGGCATTATACGATCGACCGTGTCGATCACCTATTTGTTGGATGGAGGTTGGAGAGAGCAGATTCTTGGGTCCTGAGTTTATTAAGGATACTTCTGAGAAGATTGCTCTTATTCGGGATTGCATGCGTACTGCTCAGAGTAGGCAAAAGAGTTATGCTGATCGGCGTACTCGTGCTTTCGAGTTTAGGGTTGGAGATCAGGTTTTACTCAAAGTATCACCTATGAAAGGTGTTATGCGCTTTGGGAAGAAAGATAAGTTGTCACCACGGTTTGTCGGTCCATTCATGATCACGGATTGCATTGGAGCTGTTGCTTATAGATTAGCACTTCCGGATACTTTGGATCGTGTTCTCAATGTGTTCCATGTTTCCATGTTTCAGAAATTTCTACGAGATGAGGATCGGTATCAGCATATCGATATTGGGGAGATAGAGTTGCAGCCGGATGCGACTTATTTGGAGCCCCCGTGTCGTATTGTCGACCGGCGGGATCAAATCCTTCGTCATAAGGTTATCCCTTTGGTTTGTGTTCAGTGGAGTCATCACAATGAGGCTGAGTTTACTTGGGAACGGGAGGATGTCATTCGCTCGCAATTTCCTGAATTATGGGAAGAAGGTAAGAGCGAATTCTGAGGACGGAATTCCTTTTGTTAGGGGGGAAGAATGTAATACCCCTAATTTCAAGAGTATAGTCCTGGTATTTAATTTATTATTTTAATTAAATTTTAAATTATTTAACTTGTTGATTGGCGTGTTTATTTGCAATAATTGATGACTTGTTATTTAATGGTGATTTTGTGAATTAATTAATTATTAAATTGTATTTTATTTTCTATTTTAATTATAAACTTGTTTTTATTTTCTGTATTACGTTAAATTGGAATTTATTATTTTCCTTTAATTGAATTGATTATTAAATGTTTTAATTTAAGAAGTATTTTATTTAATTATTCGTTATGAAAATATAATTAGGGTTTTGTTTTTAGAAGTCACGTAGGTAGCCGACGCAAGTTTTAATTAAGTTTTCTCTAGGCCGATTAGGATTCTGTTAGGGCTTGAATTAATTTAGGGTTTGGTATAACTCTATAAATATGTAGGATATGTCTGTTTAGGGTTTAAAATAAAAAAAATAAATAAAATAAAACCTATTCACGTCTGTGGAAGTAGAGAAAGAACAGAGGAGGGATTTCAATAGGAATTGCTGGAACCTTAGAAGACGACGTAGAGATTTTGAACAAAAGTCTCAAAGGCAAGTTCTAATCCTATCTCTTTTCCTTAGACTCGTGTTCTTTACATCTCTAATACAATTCCAGGATCATATAAAGTTTAAAATTCAACTGGTATGCATGTTTGAATTTTTTAAACTGGACGTGGTTGCAAGATGTGTATTGTTGGTTTAAATTTCTTCTTTGTATAACTTCTGTGTTAAATTCATGTCAATTGGTTTTTTAAGAGTTTAATTAGTCTGGAACCTGTTGGAGACCACTAGAAGTAATTTAGATTACAATGTTTGAATTGTTTAAACAATAAGTGTTTACCAACTGTAAATTGTCTATGTTGAATCTTTAATGTATAATTCAGGTTTAAATCATCGTTGGTCACTAGACAAAGAGGTTAATGGCTCTGGAACACCTTAGAGTTTAGTTCAGACCTTTTTAAACCTTAGGTTAGGAGGACAGACAAGCTAGACGTCACCGGAGAAGACGTAGTTGAAGAGAAGAAACATAGAGGAGGGGAGGAAGTTGGAGGCGGCTCTAAAATGTTTTAGAGCCGGCTCAAAGTGGCTTGGAGGTGGCTCCAAGTGGTTTGGAGCTGGCTCAATCTTGGTTGGAGGCGGCTCCAACTTGTTTTGAGCAGCCTCTCTTCAGTTCTTCAGTTTTCTAGGTTTTTGGGCGACTGTTTGGGCTGTGGAACTCGGATTTTGGGATTTTCAGATTCTATAGGAAGCTATACTTAGGTGTTTTGAGATGTTCTAAGTCTAGTTAACACTTATGAGAGTGGATTGATTCTTAATAAACCAGTAGGTGTTTATAGCTTGAACACTGGTAAGTCTCGACGGAAATTGTTTTATTTCAGTGCAGAGGAATTTTAAATTGCTGAACCTTAATTTATTTATTCTCTGTGAGTGGAAGTTTTAATTAATATGATATTATTGATAGTGGACAAGCATGGTAATTAATATAATTAATATTATACTTGTCATGGAATAAGGAACAGGGAAACGGATTTTTTATAATCTCGTGTGTTGGAGAATTCTACATTGGTAATTCGATATAAGCATGACAGCTTATCTATTTGTTATTTGTTCAATATGGAATTGATTGATATATCTCCTAATAAGAGTTATCAGTTACTAGAGTAAGCATGTTAGGTTACAGAATGGTTATATGCTTATAATGGATGAATTACTTACACATATGTTGACTGTATTAGAAATTCTTGGATAACTGCGTAATGGGGTAAAGTAAGCATGTTCAATTTAATATTTTGACTCTGCTTATTGTGAATTTGTTGGTATTTACATTCGTGATCTGTATTATCAACCTCTGGATGGATGGATTGTATGTACCGGTATAGGACGGTGACATACCAGGAATGGTTTAGTTACAAAATACTAAATCCAACCTGAATTGGAATAAGGGAATGGATTATAATTAAATTCTACTTATATTTATGCTAAGTCAAAGAAGCTGTACAAGCTGAATGACTAGCTGGATTACTTGTTATCTATGTTAAGTCTGTGCAGTTGAATAAGCTGAATGACTTACTAGATTTATTATGGATGGTTATAAACGGATTTTAAATATATTATTATGGTACCGAGACATGAGCTTGAGTCTCAGAGTCGATGGTTAGGGAGCGTATATGTAGTAGGACGCGTAGCTGGTTATGCTGGTTGTGGTGTACCCTGTTAGGCTTAGGTAGTCATGCCCACTCAGGTGCGTTTTGCATGTTGTCTTCTACTCAGGTTAAGACCCGTATCATAGTCCAGCGAGAGTCCATAGTGTGGATATATATATATACATGACTTATATAGTTATTGTTGGGTTGGTTAGAGTGTATATGCGTATTGAATCTCTACTTGGATTGTAGTAGGTTAGAACTTGTTCGTGGGCCTGACCCACTCCTATTTTTCAGGTATACGTCAGTTCCAGGCTTGAGCTTGTTCGTGCTGAGCAGAGACGATCTTCCATTCTACCGACGATGTAGGACTTCCTTCCAGGTATTGGATTTGGATTATATCTTCAGTTTTACTTTCATTCAGTTTGGGATTTTTATTAGGGGTCCACTAAGGATGGATTCCCGAGTTATTTAACTTATAGAGGTTTTGGATTATTGGGATTTAAGTATATTTAATATTAAAGGATTTTATATTTTAGTTTCTTTCAGCTCGTTATATTATTTCTTTAATCACTTTGTATTCTATGTTCGTTTTAAAATATTAATTGTTTGATAATCCCTCGGGTTTAGGCCTGGGCCTGATCGACCCGTCTCTCGGATCCGAGGGGTATCACATTGGCCCCCTTGACCAACCCGGTCTACCCAAGGCTCATTCGCCTGTTCTACCAAAACCTCAGGCTACCTCTGAGTAACCTGGCAGAGCTACGGACCACTATATATGGGCATCTTATCCATATCATTGTCGAGACACTATCGATAGCATCTTAGTGCCCATATATATATCCTTCGGGCATTGATTACCCGACTTTGCAGAGGCCATCAGATGCCAACATGGCCATAACTTTTCATGGCACCATCACTACCGCCGACACTTATGCCACTCGGACATACCTGCCTGACTACATGTGGTTCTTTAATTTGGTTTTATACCGAAATGTATATATGGCTGGGCACAAGACCCAAAAGTGGGCAGATTTCCTTGCAGCTTTATATGCCATCGATACAGGGCATTGGTTTTCAGTTCCTACACTCTACTGGAGTGTCATAATGAAGCTATATGATGAGTTCATCAGCAAGAGTTACCCGCAACGGCCCAAGTTCCTCCTTTATTCTTACTTGATTACAAAGATCCTCCGGGACCAGCACTACCCATTTGACCAAGAGGAGGTACTCGAGGCTAGCGCTTGCCATTACAGGAAGAAGGACTGGAATAAGAGCTACAATGCTCTTATCAAGAGTCTAGAGATTGAGGCAGCCCAGGCAGTGGACGATGCAGAAGCAGAGGAGGAGGAGACAGTAGCATCAGTAGCCGCAGCAGTAGCAGCAGCAGCAGCGGCAGAGGTAGCAGCGGCGGGGGTTGGTATTGACTTGGAGCAGGAGCCTCCAGTGGGATCTCCATACCTTTCCTAGGAGCAGAGTCACCACTCCTAGAGCCAGGACGAGCTTCAGTCTTCTGATGACTCGAGATTGCACCGTCGGGATGATCCATTCACTCTTGACGCTCAAGCTCAGTCAAACATGTAAGAGGAACGTTTCCAGGCATTATAAGACGCAGTCCTTTCCTTCAGGGCCGATATGGCCACCCTTCGCACAAATTTCATAACTGCACTACGAGACATATCCAATCAGATCTGTTGTTCACTCCCCGCCAGACCGTCATCTTCTGCCTGACCTCTCTTTATATCTCATCTTTATACTTATGTTTTTAGACTGTTACTTTATGATACTCTTATTTCATTTTTACAGCCAGTCTGTTGGCCTGTTACCTGTGATGTACATTATACTTTCTTTATTTTTGGATATTTTGGATGTTTTGATCTCATGTTGATATTTCTGTTTATGTTGACTACATTATCAGGTACATTATAGTAACTTCAGTGAGAGAGTGCAACCCTTATTTTTCAGGACCATCCTTATTCCTCTCTCTCTTTTATTTACTATCCCACTTACATTAGCATGTCCACTATGCACCATTATTTATCCCATTTTGTTTTTTGATGAGAGTTTATCCCAGTGCCATCTTTTCAGGGCCACAGTTAATCCTAAGTTTGAGAGTGTTATACCACCCACTTTGGTTAACTTGTGTCCCGACCATTCATCGCCATAGCTACACTGGTATACTCTTTCCCCTTTCTTTTGTTCGTATTGCATATTGAGGACATTGTGCAGTTTATTTATTATTTTTTTTGGGGGGGGGGGGGGAGGGGTAATGTGTGTTCTTTGTATTCAATTCAAGATTTTGAGTATGACTTGTGTATTTGAGAGATTTACTATGATTGGTCCATGTTAGCTATGATTTTGATCTTTTAATGACTATATTGCTTAAAATTTAAAAATTGCTTGACTTGAGGTCCAATACTCCCTGTATACTTTGTGGATGCCATTTAGGAGTAGATTTTTCAAAAGATTGATATCTTGCTTGCATTTGTGGTCCACATCACCTTAATTTTGTAATTATTTTGAGATTCACTCTAAGATTCTACACTAGCACAGGCGCACACTAGCATTCATTTGTGGGGTACATGCTTTGTTGATTATTGATTTGGTTATATCCCAATTAAGCTAGTAGTACATTGAAACCTTTCATTCTTAACAAAAGTGAATAACAAACCTTTTTCATTGAGTAGCTGGGATTCTAGCCTCATCAAGCACTGAATTTCTCTCACCAAAAGGTAGAGGGCCCAAACTCTAAGTTAATAACTATATTAAAAAAAAAAAAAAAAAGAAGGTAAAAAAGTTGCAAAAGGTGAAAAGTGGGAAATGATTAGATGGAGATTTTTTTTGATTTGTAGCCTAGTTGATTTGAGCTTGTAAGTCCTTAGAGGTGTTTTAACACCTAATGCCCTAAAACCGTCCAGTTTGGGAGTCATTGACCTAATGCTCGACCTCATGAATCGCTAGAAAGCTTAATAGATCAACACATTGCACTATGCTTCCATCTTTGATCCTCTAGGTTAGGAAAAAATAAAAATAAAAATAATCGATTAAAAAGAATAAGTGCACCTAGTTGAATAAAGCTTTAATAAAAGGTCCATTCTTTGTTTTGATGATCAGTACTAGATTTGTGTGCTAGTTTGAGGCCAGATGTAATCATTTCTTTAGTTGGCTTAGATAACGTCATATTTGATGCCGGTTCACTTAAAAAGGATTATAGAGTTGTTTTGATTTACATGATCATTGTCTTGATGTGTGGAGGACTATACTTGCTTACTTGATGTAGAAATTTTGGGAGATTGCTTAGAAATGGTTGAAAATTTGCATACTTGAGGTAGTTTTCTCCCAATGCTTGTTTGGAATATTGGTGCCTCTTTAGTGAGAAAGAGTTTGATGTTTGTGGGTATCATTTTTGGAAACCCTCACGAGACTTCACTCGTCCGCTAGGGGTAACCTAGGGGTCTAAAAGGCTTATTGCATATGTTAAATGCAATCGTGTTCCCTACGAAAGTGGAGTTTACCATTTATTGCTTTTTAGTTACCAATTATTTAGTTGTTCATTTCTTTCTTTTCTTTGTAGTTCATTGCTAGGGATTAGCAATATTTAAGTTTGGGGGTGTGATAAGCACTGAAAAGTGTGCATTTAAACCCTTAATCTTGAATGTTCTAGGACTTTACTCTATCTTATTTTCCTGTTTTAGTCTAATTTCGTGTTATTACCCTTTTCAGACACTTATCCCTAAAATAAGTCAATTCAGCTGAATTAGAGCATTAAAAGAAGTAATCTCAAGCCTAGTGGAAGAAAGGAGCAAAGTGGAAGCAAAGTGGTGAAAAATCCTTCTACGATCGATCGGACTGAGCTATGATCGATCACACTGTGATCGTTCCAACCTTGCCATGATGGATCGAGCCTTTTGTCCTTATCCTTAAGAAAATTCCCTATTCAATCGATTTAACCTCATTCGATCGATCGAACCTTTTGATCTTATCCTCACCTACCACTTTTGTCCTTTTCCCAAAAATATCTCAGCCTTGTCCTAATCCAAAAAAGTGCGCTGCCATGCTTTGATCAATCAGAGCAACCATGTGATCGATCGAACTGCCTCAAATTGTGTGAAAAACATATTTCAAGGCAAATAAAAGTTATACTCGTGGTGCAATCATTTGGAGGTCCAAGTGCACGAGGTCTGACCATTGGTTGTGACATTTAAGCTACTATATAAGGATTTTGGCTAATTTTTAGCAAGGAGGTTGGTTAGTTAGAGAGGAATTAGCTAGAGATTAGAGAGAGAAATATACAATTTGGGAAAGTTCTTCCACTCATCTAGGGTTTCTACCAAGAACATAAGAAGAAAATGATGAATTCTACCTTGGAGAGAGCCCTTGAGGGTTGGATGACAACATCAATGAGTGGCTAAACTACTCTCTTGGGGCTAGAGATGGACCTAAGCATGCCTCCTAGACCTTGATGATTTGTAATTAGAAAGATTTGTGTTGTAATTCTTGTTTTAACCTCATATTCATATACATCTTGTTTCTATATGATTTGTGTAGTTTTATACTTCCAATTGATCTTTTACTTCTATTCATATGGCTATGTATGTTAGAATGAATGGTCATGTGCTTATTTCTAGATTTTGTGACATTGATGATGTCTATGTTTGTTGATAATATGAATCTAGTGATTGTTAAAGCATGGTACTTAATGGATTACTCTTGTGGTTTATTTGATGGTTCATACTTATTTCTTGATGGATTGTACCACCTCCTTAGTTTAAGTAGTTTAATTTTCATGTCATTAGCTTAGATGTAGTGTAATTGTCTTACTTTCTTAGGTAGGTGGACAATCCATTCTTGTTGTTTGATGTTCCATACTTATGAATGCAAGTAGTATTTTTCTCTAATTTATTGAGTGTGCATTAATTGTGGGCTTATGGAAGGATTAATGGCTTAATTTGATATGTTGTGCTATTAACTAGACAATGTATGCTTACTTGGCCATCTATATTTAATATTTCAATTAATGGCACACACTTTCATTTACAACACACAATCCCCTTGATCCATTAAATATTGAATGTCTAGGAAGGCAATGCTTAGTGGTGAGCTCTACGTCCCAAGAATCCTATCTCATTCTCTACACCTCATTTGTTATAGTTGTTTTATATTCCATTTATTTATTTTAAATTGTAGTATAATTCAACCAACAAACTCTCTTTTGATTATTCGACCTAATACTCCAACATTGATTCCAAAGCACCGTTCATATCCCTTGGGACGATCCCTACTTACTCTAGCTACATTAATAATTAGTAGTGGTAGTGGCATTCTATAAATTCAAACTTGGCCACACTACACCACACTTTTGTGCTTTGGTATTCGACAATAACCAGAGTTTAATTGATGTGGACATTTCCATCACCAATCAAGTGGTTAATTTATCCATCACAATCCTCAAAAAAATCAAACACATCCAATTTTGTGATATCCACTGGCTCATTAAAATCGATGAAATTCATTTATATCTTTTTCCCTTTTTCCTTCAATGAGGCTTGGTATAGATCAGCCAAGTGTTTAGCATACGACATATACTTTGCCAATGTCCTGTCATTCCACACCAATAACAAATATTTGCATTTGTCTTTGAAGTTTGGGCCATACCTTTCCCCTTTTCAATATAATCCCTTTTCTGGGAATATGGTGTGAATCTATGATTGCTAAAATTTGAGAATTTATAACCTTCATGGTAATAGGAATGATTTCTTCCACGATCATATTCACCATTATTACCATTTCGATTATCACGACCATATTCATTGTCATTTCGACCACCACGACCATATTCACTACCACGCCCATGTCCACGAAATGAGGCAACATATGTTTCAGGAATCAGTGTCGATCCAGTTGGACAAGACTAGTGGTTTCTTAACAAAAACTCATTCTTTTGCTCAGACACAAGAAAACATGTTATTAGCTCTGAATATTTTTTAAATCTACGCTCTCGATATTGTTGTTGCAAAAGCATATTCGAGGCGTGAAATGTGGTGTATGTTTTTTTCCGATAGGAGCTCATCAGTGATAGTATCACCACATAATTTCAGTGTAGAGCTGATTTTAAATAAAGCAGAGTTGTATTCAGCCACAGTTTTAAAATCTTGCAACCGTAGTTGTTACTAATCAGCTCAAGCTTTTGCGAGGATAACTATTTTCTGATGACCATATCTTTCTTTCAAATTTTTCCACAAATTCAGTGGATCTCTTTCAGTGAGGTATTCATCTTTTAGCTCCTCATTAATATGGCGACGAAGGAAAATCATGTCATTTGCGTTATCTTATGACGATGCATCATTTTCTTCTTGAATTGTGATTCTAAGACCCATCACATCTAAATGGATCTGAGCATCCAGAATCCAAGATAAATAATTTTTTCTGAAAATGTCCAAGGCAACAAATTCCAGCTTTATCAAGTTTGACATTTTTAGAATAACCTTCGGAGTGAAAAATACAATTTTTTTTTTTTCAATAAAACAAGCAAACCCAACAATCTATCAAAACTAATATCACAAAATAAATATATAGAGTTGAGATAGAAAGAGGGAAAGAGAGCTTTAGTTTTGAGTCTCATATGGTTAGAGCTCGTGCGATAACATAAAAGTAAAAAAAAATATAATCAATGGCGAAAGAGAACTACAAACAAGGAAGAGAAAGGAAACTGCTTTTATTTAATTCTCTTATGCTATGTTTGGTGTCCAGGAATGTAATGGAATGAAATATCCATTCCAACCATTCCTTTGTTTGGTATGTAATTTAAAGTGGGAATGCCCTTTCCATTGGAATGAAAATCCATTCCACAACTAAACCTATAGAATGGCCATTCCATTCCCAAGTAATTTTTTTTAAAAAATCAACTTCCTAAAAAACTCTCATATTCCAAGTCTAAAAATCACCACCATCTTTCACCATAACCACCTCCACCTTTCACCATCAGCACTACTACCACCGCCTTCCACCATCGCCACCGACTTTTACCACCACCCACTGCTTTCCACTACCATCATCGCTGACACCAACTTCCTTTGCCCCAACCATCACTGCCGCCACCGCTACTGCCACCACCTTCCACCACCACCATTGCCATTACCTTTCACCACCTTCCACCACCACTACCGCCATAGTCTTACACCACCACCGCCGCCGTCGACTTCTATTACCACCGCCATCCGCCACCACCTTTCACCACCACCACCACCACCTTCCACCATTGCCGCTGCCACCAGCACTGCTATCGCCTTCCACTACCTTCAACCACCATCGCCGCCACCGCCTTTCAATACCTTCCACCACCGCCACTGCCTTTCACCACCACCACCGCATTTCACCATCTTCCACCACCGCCACCACCTTTTACCACCGCCACCGCATTTCACCACCTTCCACCACCGCCACCGCCACCGCCTTTCACAACAACCACCGCATTTCACCACCTTCCACTACCACTGCCGCCATAGCTTTTCGCCATAGCCACCACCTTCCACCTCCGCCTTTCACCACCGCCACTGTCTTACACCACTACCGTCGTCACCTTCCACCACCACTGTCACCATCTTACACCACCATCGCCGCTGTCTTTCACCACCACTGCCTTTCGCCACCACCTTTCACCACCACCGCCACCCGCCACTGCCACTACCACCGCCATCGCCTTCCACCACCTTCTACCACCACCACCGCCACCACCGCCACTGCCTTTCACCACTATCACCACCACCGCTACCACCACTGCCTTCCACCACCACCACCGTCAACGCCTTCCACCACCTTCCATCACCACTGCTGCTACTGCGTTCCACCACCACCACCTACACTGTCTTCCTCCACCACCACAGTCACCTCCATTAGCTTCCACCACCGCCACCTACACCACTATTTCCTTCCACCACCACCAACACTCTTGCCACCGTCTTCCACCATTGCTACCTTTCACCAACACCACCGCCTTCTACCATTGCCATCGCCATCGCCATCGCCATCGCCATCGCCTTCCAACACCACCACCTACACCACTACTGCTTTCCACCTCCACCACCATCCACCACCGTCACTACCACCATTTATTTTTAAGAAAATATAAAAGAATGTTATTTTGTTAATTTATTTTATTTTTTACTAACAGTGATATTTTGGAGAACTCAATTAGAAAATTATTCCATTCTAAAATTAAAATTGGTCCAACCAAACACTATAATGGTTATTATTATTTCATTCATACAAATTTCGTATTTACAATCAAACAATAGAATGAGAATGGCCATTCCATTCTATTCCTACTTGCATTCCATTCCTACTTGCATTCTATTTCATTCTTGCACGTACACCAATCGCAGCATTAGTTGAAGTTATTTTAATACAATACAATATCACTCCTATTTATAGGAGATGATGCCGACTATGCCAGTCATATGCACCAATTACATTTGATTCCTTCGTGAAAATAATTCTGGTGCCATCATTACTTTTTCAAATTGCATGCCGACAATTTGCATATATATATAGTCAGTAGTAATATAGTTCTGTAATGACCCAGTCATTTCCTTCATTTCCTTTTTCCTCATAATTTTACGGACGAATTTTTTTCGTTGAAATTTCTTTTCTGAGTTCAGTTTCTCGTCGCTTAGTGTCGTCTCGAGTGCTCGGAAATGATTTTTGAGATTCTTTCCTTTGGATTGACAACTTCCTTTGAGGACCGAGTCATTTCCACATTTTTCATTTTTTTTTTACACTATTCACTTTTCGTCTTTTTCCCTATTTTGTCATCTTCCCTATTTTGTCTTTTCCCCGTTTGTCACTTTGTTGGCATAACCTCACTCCTTGTGTTTGGAGTTGGGTTTTGACTTCACGTATCATCATTCTAAGTGATTTCCACGAAATACGTATCTTTACTTTTGTAGAAAAGTACTCTGGTTGCTCCCGGTGTCTATAGGGGCATGGATGCATAGTTCTTTGGAATTATTTTCTTTTCTTGGGGTGTTTTTCGTAAATATATTTTGAAGATATTTTATTTTAGGGGTATCTAAGAAAATATCTTTTGGAAGATATTTTTATTCAGGGGCAGTTTTGCAGTTAACTCTTTTTGTAGGGGTCATTGTGCAATTAACGAAAGTTATTGCAAAATATCTCGTCTGGAGCCTGGATCCTCATACGGGATTCATTTTTGCATTTCGTCGAGTTGTATACTCATAGAATTTTCTTCTGGTCATTTTTCTCCAGTTTTAGGGCTTCTGGACCCAGTTGCCGCCGAACTTGTTTAGGGTATATCTCTCTGCTTGGGACTCGGTTTTCGATGCTGTTTCTTCCTTTGTTTATTTTTTCTCATTTTGAATCTTTTTTGTTCACAGAGTTTTGTCGTTTGAGCACATTTGCTCAAATTCTACTTTTCCGGACCCGGCGGGGCCCTTTCGGGGCAGTTTTTGAGATTTTCTATAGATAGGGGACTTAAAGAAGAAAAATCAGATTTTCTTCTTCTTCTTCCTCTCTTGGCCGGCAACCATGGATGCCCATGGGGCTGCTACTTTTTTTTCTTCTCCTCCACTTGATTTCCTTAGTGGAAACTCTTCGGCCTTAACGTTTATCGTTTCCCTCGACATGCTCTACCTTTCCCCCTTATTAGAATTCATTTCTGACTATTTCTTGAGTTTGGGTTTGAAGTCAAGTTGTGATTTTGATGGGGCTTCTTGTGGTTTCATGTAGATCGTGTTGTCCCCAACAAAACCCTTCGGATTCGGAGCACTTTTTTCGGTGGGCTTTTGAGATATTCATCTCAAATTGAGGTAGGGGATGTCTTAGGTTTATAATATTGTTATATTGATTGTTTTATAAGCATATACAACATGTGAACATGCCTTGTTCAAGTTTTTAGAATTTAATTTATTTATTTTCTTTGTTTAGGATTTAATTCTAATGATGGTATATAGTTTAGAATTAAATTGTGGCATGCTAGTAAATTAGGCCTTGGTGAGTTGTGTAACATATATTAAATTTGGGGCATTTGAATAAGAATTTCAAAATTTATTTAATATTTATCTTTTATAAAAGATTAATTCACATAGTTGTATCAAGCATTAAATCAACTTGTAATGTGATGTTAAAGTAGGCCTTGGTGAATTCTTTAACATATGTTAAATTGAGGATATTTGGATATGTTTGAAAATCTAGAGAAAAATTAATTAATTAGCTAAATTAATTTTGTTTTAAGTGTGTTAGTCACATAAATTGATATTGGATGTAATAGGTTGATAATTCCTTGAAATGTAGTCCGTTTAATTACCTTGTGAGCATGCTACTAATTTGTTGTAGAATTAGTACTTGTAGCCTCTAATGATGGTAATTTGACTTAGCATGATAGGTGATATCATTGTCTTGAATAGCTCGTTTAAATATATCTTGTATAGGTATATAACTTGTTAGAATATTACAATTTCTTACCTTGAGAGCTTGTTACTAAATTGTAGCTTATTTAGTACTTGTGGCTTAGTGTGGTAATGTGGCTCAATTGTTGTAAAATATTCTTGTTTTGGTGTATAAATTGCATATTGGAGGCTTGACATGTCATATGCTATCTAGACTTGAATTCTAGGACATGGTTTGTGTGGATTCAACTTTACTTGTGCATGTAAATTGATTCCTAGATATTATTTGAGATGTATAAGTTTGGTTTAACTTATTGATTTTGCATAAGTTTTGAACTTGTTATTTTTGGAAAGCTTGTAAGGACATATTTCACATGATGGCTAGGGTTTGACTCTAGTACGGAGACAAGAGTCTTCTAAGTCATAAGTGCACACTAGATAATACCTTGTGGGTCGTAATTGCCCATAATAACTTATGCATGTGCACACTAGGTAGTGCCTTGTGGGTCGTAATTACTCGGAAACACTTGCTTGGTCTAGTGACCACATGTCCTAGTCTTTCTACTTTTTTTTCGCATTCAATTTCAAGTTGTTAATCATGGATTACTTGTAGCTTGAGAATTAGTGTTTGCTTATGTATTTTGATCTCATTTAGTATACTTGAAACTCTATACTTGAACTTGTGTCCTTGTTGGTGTATCTAAACTCTATCTAGTGTACTTACGCTTAGTATGTTTGTCTTGTGTGTGCGGATTTCATTTTAGTATACTTGTGCCATGTATACTTGTCTTGTGCGTAAGTGTTTAGCTTAGTATACTTGTGTTTGTTTACTTGATTTATGAGTACTCTATACATATATCTTATACTTATGTATGTATGCTAGATATTGCTTATCCCGTTTAACATGATTTAGTATACTTGTGAGCATGTGTACTTGAATGTCGTGTATCATGTTTTAATATGGTTTAGTATACTTGAAAATGTATACTTGTATGTTATATAATATGTTTTAATATTGCTTAGTATACTTGAGTATGTATACTTGTATGCCATTGTTCACTTTAAATTGCATGAGTAACTTAGGATGATCCCTTAGTCTCACTTTGACATAGACGTTAGGTGGCATGAGCCCCTTTAACATGTCTCACCTTAAGGTGATATAATTGTAAAATGCTAGGTTGATGCATGCTCATCTCCTACGAGTAGCTTTATGTTACTCACCCACGTAGTGGGGACATTTTTCAGTTACAGGGACCTTGATTTGGGATGCACACTATGCCATGGAAGTTCGTAGACTTGAAGTATCATTTTCATGAAAATGTTGACATGAAATCCCATTTGTAGCTTTATATAACAAAACTTGTAATTTTGTTCTAAATATGTAATGTGTACATAAGTACACTTTTTGTAATGTATTTGACATGTATAACATGAGGCCAAGGGCCAAACATGTTTATATTTGCACTTGTACTCATTTGGCACTACATTTTGTTTAAAAATGTAATTCTTCCAACTTTGGAGGTTTGGCATGCAAAATTTTGTAAATGAGATGTCATGAGGCCATGGGCCATTGTAGCATGTTTAAAATGTCATATTACACTTGCTTGTATGTTCACATCATCACACACTTGCATGTAATGCAATTTGATCATGCAACGGGGGATTTATTTGAGACTTAGGAATTTCTCTCCATTTTTGGCACATAGCAAGTTCATTCTTCACATTTTCAACCTGTTTCGGTCGACTGGTGGCTTGTTTCGGTCGACCGATGCTCTTTTGGTTTTAGTTGCACAGTAAAAAGTCCAATTCTAGTAGCCATTTTTCATTTCGAGCCACAAACCGGTCGATCGATTTGTCATTTCGGTTGACCAAAATGAAGGCTCATTTTTCTTCTTTTTTCCTGGCTTACTTCGGCCGACTGAAGCTCCATTTCGGTCGACCGAAATGGAGCTGCCTTGTGGGTTTTGTTTGGTTTGTTGCCTAGACATGTTAACTTCGTTTGTTTGTTCCCACAGGACCTTGTTTATCTTGTTTGAGTCATTCTATGGCGCACATAGTCTAGTTTGAACTAGATCTTGCTTCTTTGGTTGTCATTGGTGCCATAGGGTACCAAGTGATCTTTCTATTCTAGCTTTCGCTTCCGGTTATTCGTTTGGGTTCCATGACCTCATGGAAGGTCATCTTAGGGTCTTAGAGGTGTGTTATGCCTTAAGAGACCATTATCTTGTATGTTTTTTGCTTCCGCATCTGGATCCATTATCGGGTCAATCTTCGGTTCATCATAGGACACTGGGTTGAAAAATCCAAGGTCACGACAGTTCGGAGCCCCACTATATATATATATATATATATATATATATATATATATATATATATATATATAAAACAAAAATCTAGTTTTTGCACCTAACCCACACTTTTTAATTGGAGTACAACTTATGTTGTAACATGTTGAAGATGGTTTTTGTATTTAAAAAAAAAAAAAAAAAGTATTGTTAGATAACCTAGAATAGAATCTTAATTTTAGCCCCCGGGGGCTTGGCAGTGATGGTAGGGGCTCGGGGCTGGCATCCAATCGGCCAGTGTTCGACTCCTACCAAGCCTTCCAATTTCTCCGACTTACCTGGTGTATCCTTGGAGTGAAGCTCTGCACCCCTAGGTTTGTAGTTTAGGGTGGGTCCCGAAGGAACCCTGCCTAGGTGAGTTCCTGGTGCTAAAAATAAAAAATAAAAAACCTAGAATAGAATCTTGAGGAGTATCTCATGTGCATTGCCTTGCGCGCTGTCATTCTCCCCTATATATATATATATATATATATATATATAATCAGAAACCTCAACCCTAAAATTATTCAAAGGATCTCCTTGAGTGTGTAGACTTGTAGTGGTGTACTAATCCAACAATTTAATTTAATTTAATTTATTAATTATTCATGCATCGTACTCGTAGATTGAAATGATTCGTTTGGTTAAATCAAGTTTTACATTTTGACAGATAAAATCTTGTGCTACTTAAATTTTATTCGCTTCTTTTAGTGTTGAGTTCTTCAACTTGTACATGTATCTTGTATTTTTGTATGTGTCCTAGTTTCTTCACATTACAAGAGCACTTTCTACACTAAAAAATAATTATGAAGTTATAAAAGTCCACACCGGCAAGCTGGACAAAGGAACTCCAAGCACGTGAAGTTTTGTGTTCGACTTTATCTGAGGTAGTCAATTCGAATTTAACCTGTGACTTCTGTGTGTATATATATATATATATATTCTATATCTATGTGTCGGTTAAATATATAAATCATATACCACACCTATCTAAAATTCCATCAACCACCATGTCATATATTATCCTACTATTTTTTTTTTTTCTTTATTTTTTACGTTCTTAAGGAGTTTTAAAAATTATGTCAATTATCAGTAGTGACACAAGTAAATTTTACGAGAGAGAGAACTAATTATTTTTCTGAACAATACTAGTAATTGCCACTTCATGGTTTTAGTGATTGTGATGGTATTTATTTTTTGTGCCTTGAAACAAAGTTGAATTAAAAAATTTACGCTTTTTAAAATCAAACAAGTTTACAATACTAATTGCTTAGTAAGAAAATTACATGAACATAAAAAAAAAAAAAAAAAAAATGCATGAGAAAATCGTCTATTATTAAAATCTTATCAGATATGTAATTACTTCAATATATTATTACATTATCCAGGAAAAATGAAGAGAGAGTAAATTCCTATAAAGAGACTCAAGTGAAAAAAATAATAATAATAATAATAATTCAGAAGAAAGGGAGTTTTTTCTCACCTTATAACACTACGTTTTTCTTTTTAGATGCACTTGCACCAATAAGAGTCAGAAATTCAATGCAGGGGCACAACACAATGTTAAAAATAACAATTAATTAATTAATTAAAATCAGTGAAGATAACATATATGGATTCTTCAAATCACGAGGCAAATAGAAAAAAGTTATTGCAAAATAATATGATAATTAATGAGTAGTATAAAAAAAGATAAATTATTTGACAAATAAATATCTAACAAATATAAGAAAAATAAGAGAACTTTGAAAAAAAAAAAAAAAAGAGTTTGATTAAAAAAAGAAATTTTAATTTTTTGTAAGGAAATTAAACGAATTTAAAGGATGAAAGAGTAAAAAAAAAAATAAAAAGTTAGGAGATCAATTTTAAAAAAAATAAAAAACTTTAGGGGTCATTATATAAATTTTTCATATATAAAGTAAAATATATATATATATATATACACAATATATATTATAGTGGCCGAGCCAGGTCAAGACAGACGTCACATGCCCCATTAGGCATTAATTGGCTTCGCTCTCTGGCATAGATCCTCTAATGGGCACACCATGGTACTACATATTATATATGCACGAGGTTGGGTGGAGATCAGTACGTACATATGGGGCGAGTTCCACTTTGTTTTTGAAACCATACCATATGTGAATGATCTCCGACCTTCACTCATGTAAAGGACTCAATCCTCTCTAAGAGGGGCGGCCTTGAGATTCTCAATTTTTGAGAGATTCTAAACGAATTTTTAAATAACATGCCATTTATACGTAAGGTTTCGCAAGTGCAAAAAAATTATAAGAGTACAAAATTTTTATTAAAATGAGACAATTAGCACATAAAATATATTAATATTGAAAATATACAAAATAAAACCCGATCTTGGTGCTTTATAAAGGGCACAATATAATTTAAATAAAAAAAACTAAAAGAAAATATTCAAAACAACTCAGTCACAAAAATTAAATGTTCAACTAAACTCTTTTTGTTTGTATTGCTCAAAAACTTAAGAAAAGCTCTTTTTTAAAATTGAATCAATTCTTCTTCTTCCTTTTTTTTTTTTTTTATGCCAAAATTCAAAATTTCTAGCAGACAAAACTGTCATAAAAATGCAGAAATAGAAATTATACAACAGAAAAATGTCAAAAACGTTGAGAGATAAAAAATAATAATAATAATTAAAAAAAAAATAAGAAACAAAAAAAAAAATTCACAATCAGTTTGAAAAGGACAACAAAAAACGTTTAAAAAAACTCACAACCAGTAACGAATAGAACATAAACACAAGAAATAGAATCACTAAGGAAGAAGATCAGAGACAGAACAACAACAAAATTATACTTCAGAATATTAAAACAAATTATTTAACCAAACTCTAGATTCCTACAACTCAAAGTCATAGTATGAACTTCATACAACTCCAGATTCTGCAAAATGAACTTCAACAAAATGAAGTTATATTGTTATTGAACAGCCAAAAATATATATACTAAACAGAGAAAAAAGTTGGAAAAAAGGAAGCACACCTTTGACAGTTTGACTTTGAGTAGTGATTGAGCGAGCTTTGGAGCTGTTGAAGGAGGAATGAATCGGCAAACTTTCGCTTTGATATTTGAAGCTGAATCCGAATGTCTAGGGATCATTCACGAAACAGAATAGAAGAAGAGAGTAAGGTGCTCTTTGATAAAATTGGAAATTAAGCACGAAAAGTTTCAAGTACTAATTTTAAGCGTTGAAATTTTAAATATTGAATATATTAATCAGTAAACTTGTTTGATATTGTATTAATTTTAAGTGCTGAATTCATTAAAATTATTTATTAAATGCAAAAACTAAAATCTGAATATTGTATATATTACATTTTTGCCTTAAATATCTTCTATATATAATATTATTATAAAATATACTGTATTAAAACATAAACATATAGAAAAGATAATGAATTTCACCAATGAAATATATTAATTTAACAATGGATATTAATGTCAAATCTGAGTATAAAAATTCAAAATCAACATATAAAATGAATAACTTATGAAAATGAAATATTTAGGAAGAGATTAGATTTCACGCACAAATCATTCGAATTTTATTTATATAGTAGATATTTGTATTATAACAATGGTGTGAGGGTTTCATTGCATGATTATATATATATATATATATATATATATTTATATTTATATTTTAAGTCAATGAAACATTTGAGAAATTGGAGTAAACTAAAAACAAAAATCTATCGGAACCTAAAGAGGGAATAGAAATGCAAAGTTGAAATAGAAAGTACAGCAATAAGGTTAATTTAAGAGTGAACAAGTGATGGAGAACCTAAAAATATAATATTTGATGGTAACTGTTAGACCAAGAGGGAGTGTGAATTGGTCTAATTAAACTTTTTCAGGTTAATCAATTCAAACACATATGATGCACAAAACACAAGATATACAAGAAAACCCTCTCAATAGGGAAAAACCTTGGTTCTTGGCCTCAGCCAATAAATCATCCACTAGCTGTATGTACCTTGTTACACACTCAGCTGTCTCACTCTCTGCACACACCCAAGTACAAGAATAAACACTAATTTTCACAACCAATACACACACTAGTTCACCAATGTGCTCACAAGCACTCCCTCTGTTCTAAGCAACCTTGCTTGGACCCTAAAACTCTCAATAGCTTAGACAACCATGGGGTGAGGTATCAAGGCCTCACTACCATTTACAATAAGGTGTTAACACACCACTTATCACAACACCACAAGAATAGATTGAATATACAGCTTTAAAAACTCAATAAGGTGAAACCCTAGCTTCACAATTCTGCACAAGAAGGATATAACTGTCAACACACAATGCAGCTTCACTTAATGATCAGACTAGGTTCCCACAACCTTGAATAGAAGAAATACACTTGCTTGAGATATGAACTTGGTGAAACTAGCAAAGTAGAATAAAGAAAGCACACAGCAACCTTGTATTTCCCAAAACCCTAGCTTTGAGCTTCAAAGGGTAAGATTGTAAGTCAGCCTCAGAACCAACCCAATTTCAACTTCCTCTATCTTCAATCGGTAGAATACACTTGCTTAGTAGATAAGATCAAGATAAGTAGCAAGGTATAGCATATATACCACAGTTTAAGCTAAAACCTCAATAAACCTTAGGAATTTAGCTTCAATGATCAACTCTGCAATATAGCTTCAGTTTAGGTTTGCAATAGACTCCCATAGCCTTGTATCATCAAAATAAACTTGCTTGATTGAAGAGAGCAATTTAAACAGCAAATTACAACAATGAACACACATAAGAAGGCTTAACCTCAACAAGCCCTAGTTTTCAAGCTTTAAAGGGTGAATCTGTAAATTAGCTTTGCAACCAGCTCAAACTCCACTCCCCCAGTCTTCAATACGCTAAATATACTTGCTTAGATTTTTAGAACAAATTAACAAGCAAGGTATAGACTTGTATAAGATTAAAACAGCTTCTTTACAGTTTAAAAGGCAGTTTTCAGTCTTTGTCAAACACCACCTTGAGGTAGTTTAAAATCTCTTCAAACAATGACTCCCTCAGCTTAAAAATGATGTATCACATTTGATTTAAAGCTGGGACAAGACACACAAGGACAAAGCAATGAAGCACAAACAACACCAATTTAAAGCTTACAACAGGTGTATTTTCAGCATCTGCAACTTTCTGTTTTGAGGGGTAAATTTGTAATTTCGAAACTGAAAACTCTTGAATTTAATTCTCACAATTTTTCTTCATCATATTACACTTGCTCAAATCATCATAATTCAGTTTTCAACAAGTTAATATCAAATCTCAGTCCAAAGAAGGCTTCACAAGACAGTTTCTGCTGCAGCCCTGTTATGAGGGTATTTTTGGTTTTTCACAGCTACAACAATCTGGATTTTGGTTCTATCAAGAGTATATTAACTGTGTAGACATGCTCATACGAATAACTCAACAAGCACAACAACATATTGCAATTTCAGTACCCAAAACAGACTATAAAACTGCTATAAGCTGAAGCAAGTGTGATTTACAGTTCTAAATTAGAACAAGTCATCCCTCTGTCCAAACCACAACTAAGACAGCCTCAAATCAACAAACTAGACATGCTCAGATGATAAACAGTCATGGTATAGCATGGTTCAAACAAGTTAAGCTCAGGATTATAGAATTAAACCAGAAATGCAAGCTAAACTTGAGGTTTGAGATCTGAAAATTGATACCAGCCTTAATATGTTGTCTCAGGCCACTTCAGCTGATGTAAACCCTCAAGATACACTTGCATGGACCTTGTTCAAACTCCAAAAGTAACTACAACAAATTTTCACCTCCCAATCCTCATTGTTCGCACTAGAAAACAACATCACAGGTCCTTATGTTCTTCAGTAAGTTAGCACATGCTTCATACTGATTTCAGTGAATAAATTCAGCTCAAAACCTTAAGTATTTCTCTGAAAGTCACTCAAACTTTTTTAGCTCTCGAGTCTCTCATACACAGCCTCACAATGTAGCTCAAAGGACTCTATTTTTGTGCTCTTAGCTGCAGGCTACTATAATAACATTTATATACTAGTCTTATTGCTGCCCTAGTATGGATAAGATTGAGTCACCAACCACCAATCATTTGATGGGAATATTCAGATAGAATACACCTTGAATAGATCAAAATACCCCTGTACAATTCTCAACTTGTGTCACAGCATACACCTTTTTGCAGCCCTTAAGTGTCAATATACAATTCTGATGTATGCAGCCCAAAATTGTGATTCTGAGCATATCCTTCTCTCACTAGGACCACTGTTCATGTGGCACATTTCTGTGAGACCTTCAACAGCCTTGAAAAAACAATGTAGTACCAGAATTGCCCTCACAATAGTCTTGTAATTTCTGCCACATACATATGTGAATATAAACCAGGATATGAACACTGTAATGTATTACAACTCAATGACATAGTGTAATATATTAGCACACATAGTGTAAAGACTAAAATACCCTCGTGACAGATACCAATATGTGAATGTATAGCCTTGAACACTTTTGACTTGCACTTGACATTAATAAGGCAAACCTCAACCAACAGTAACATTGAAATCATTTATCGTCTTTTGCAATAAGCGTTAAGCAAGACCGTGTGGCTTAAAATTTTTGTTTGTTTTAAACTAGTGCGTAATATTTTAAGTGGTAAATCAAACACACTAATTTTAAAAAATGGCTTACCATGTTCTGTGTTAAGCACTGAATAACGATATCAAATAAATGTGTGTTTGATTTTGATTCGGTTGATTAGTGTGTTTGGGCCCTTTAAGCTTGTTCGTAACTTTTTTATTTATTTATTTAATTTTTTTTTTTTGCCCATATCCTAAATTTGAGGACCTTTCAAATTCGAGGTCTAGGGAACCGCCTCAACCGTCTAGGCCCAGGGCTGCCATACTCTCTCATTGCACTGCACACCACCAATAAATTTTCTTTCTCTTGTTCTTTTTAAATTTTTATTATTATCACAGAAACAATAATTGTCAGCAAATTTTTTCTACAGACCTTGATATGAAACATTTATAGAGATTCAAATGAGCAATGAAAATGTGACTTATGGCTCATTTAGCATGCTTTCTGTTTTAGGTATTTTGTTTTTGGATAAAATCGAAATAGTATTTTTGTTGTACGAGTGATTTGGAAAAAAAATCGAAAATACGTTTGGGAATAATATTTTGTTGTGGAAATGTCAGAAAATAAAACATGCACAGTTATGGTTTTGGGTCATGCACAGTTATCAAAATAATTTTTTGGTATTTTAATTTTGGACCACTGTTCACGAAGTATTTTTATACTATATAAAATAAAATACGACTACACCAAATATACTGTTATTGTTCAAAGTAACATTATAACATTTTAAAAATAAAAATAATAAAAATAAAACACATGCCAAACGAGGGCAGAGGCTTTTAACTTTTATGCCAACGGACTCCATAAGTGTTATGGAAGATTCCATGTGAGCATGTATTTGTGCCCACCACATGGGATACTTACACCACATATTTTATTGTCCATTTTAAGTGTCGGTTGAATCGGTGTCTCGGAATTTTCCTGTTTTTCAATAGACAATAATATTTTATTGTCTATTTTGGAATTTTCCTTACTGTTTTTCAGTGCTGTTTTTATGGTACCATGCATACTTGGACCAATAAATAGCAATCCTAGAAAAGATGAGTTCTTCATAAGCTTTGATTTCATATTATTTCACGAGTATGCTATCTACCATATTAATTTCAATATGTTATTAAATTACTATACTTTATATGGCTAATTGTATCAAAATCTTTTGAATTTTTATTCATTTCCTTATAATAATTACAGCATTAATAGTAAATTTGTGAAGGATTAATATTTTATTCAACACAATTATTCAGTCTTGTTTTCGGTTAGTCATTTCTTTTGATTGTTAAAAGGGCAGTTCTTTAGGAAAATATAAAATAAAAATTATTGTATTTTTCTATAAGGCAAGCCAAAGAATTTAGTCAGAGTGCTTTCACTAAATTTCACTTAATAAGGAAAATTCCAAACCCTAATCTAGAATTTCACCTTAATATAGTTTCTCATGATTATGAAAATTTGCAGATATAAGGTACATACAATGGCTGAGGATTCAAGTGGGTAACTGTTGCAGGAATGAATCACCTTATCAGGTTTGCTTTAGTTGTCATTTCATTTAACAATCATAAATACTTAATCAAAATTTTTCGTATATAGGTCTAATTATTATATTCGGATGGATAAGTGTAGTTTGTCGAAATAAGAGGAAAAGAAATGAAACGATTTGAAAGAAAATATTATTTTTTTATTTGATAAAAAAAAAAAAAGGAGAATTAAAGAATTTGAAAGGAGAATGATCTTAAAGTAAACCCCTTTATAAAATAATTTTTCAAAAACTCTTAGCCAAACACATTTTTCTATAATTTTTGATGTTAACATCCCCTACTTTTTAGAAAATACTCCTCCTAATTTGTAATATTATTAGTTTGACCCTACACACATACATGTTTTTGCATAAACCCTTTATAATACTCCTTATTTCTTTTCTCATTCTCTCTATAATCTTTTTCAAATTCAATTTAAGGTGTTTTTTATTTTATTTATTTATTTTACGCTTTTTAAGATTAATACTATTTCTCTCTCACAGTACGAAAAACAGCCTTAGACCTTCTAAGTTTTTTTGGAATGCAGAGAGGAAGAATACTTGGATGAGACCAAAGCTGGGAAGTGGACAACCACTTTGAATGAGGCCACTTTGGACCCGTTTGATCCAATTGAGAGGATTAAAAAAGGGTTTATGCAATTCAAGACCAACGAATTCGAGTATGTTAACAAAAGGTTTATGGCTACTAGAATTAATTATTATTTTTTAATGCTGTGAATTTAGTTTCGATAAATTGTTTTACTTTTACCTATTGATGTGGATCTGGGTGAGTTTTGCAGCCCAGATCCAAAATATTACAGTCAACTTGCAGAAGCCCAGGACCCCAAGGTAATAATAATTTTATTTATTTATTTATTTTGTCACCATTATTATTATTATTATTATTATTTTTTTAAGTGAAGAGCCCCAATGTTAGAACCATTATTATTATTATTTTTTGGAGCCTTGTTAATTCTAATATTCTAAACATCATACCGCCAATTATGTGTTTGAAAATTTAAGGATTAAAATTACACTCTTTCAAATTATACTTTAAAAGTAGATAAGATTAGAGTTCAAATCTCACGGCTACCTTAATAATTAGAGGTGGAGTGACTTATTATTTTCTACATCTACATGATTGTTAACATTATGTATTTTTAGTGACTAATTTTTTGAAATTTGGTATAAATTTTTGATGCAGTTTTTAGTGTTTGCATGCTCAGACTCTCGAGTCTGCCCTTCTCATATCCTAAACTTTTGGCCAGGGGAAGCCTTCATGTCCCGAAGCATTGCTAATTTGGTCCCTGAATTTAACCATGTTTTTCAAACACCCCTAAAACCAGATTATTAAAGATAATTCAATGAAATATTTTTTTAGTCCTGCTTGATTTACTTTGTATAGTCTTATTTCACACACTGATAATGTGGAAATGTTTAATATCTACTACACAGGTTAGATATTGTGGAATTGGTGCAATCATCGAATATGCACTCACGTCTCTTCAGGTCATATTTTATTCATTTTTTAATTTTATTTTCCAAACTCTATTTTCCAAAAAAAAAAAGAAAAGAAAACCACTTTTAGTTTATTTTCACATTTATTCTTGGGGAATGTCCAAGTCTATTAATATATTGAAAAAATTTATAGGTGGAGATTGTTCTGGTCATAGGGCACAGTCATTGTGGTGGACTTAAGGGTCTTATGTCTGGTGAAACAACCTCTAAGTAAGGCTTGTCACACATTGACGTGGCTTTAAAAAAACATATATCTTTCACCATTAAATTGTTGTAACTTTATTCATGTTCAACATTTTTTAAGGCAATAATCTATTGTGATGTGTAGTGACTTCATAAATGACTGGGTCAAAATTGGCTTACCGGCTAAGGCCAAGGTGATATCAGAGTCCGGCGATTTATCATTTGACGACCAATGCCATATTTATGAAAAGGTAATCTCCCAATTTTGACCTTCTTACCCCCTTTGGCACCCATTTTATTATACTTTATAGAGATTCTCCTTAATGAATATTAATGTTGCGAGTAAGAATATCGAATCGATATTTTGGAGGAAATTTAGTTTAAAATTTCAACCAAATTTTTTTAAATTTAAAATCCAAGACACTCATTCGATACCCTTAAACATATTTTGGGTTGGTTTGACTACGATTTTCATTTTTTTGTTTTCAATTACATTTAAAGAAAATGTAATTTTTTTATTGTGATTGATTTTGAAATAGAAATATGTTTGCTTGCACAATTTAAAAATGCCAAAAAATAAAAAGAAAAATGTTTTGATAATTACGTTATACTGATTTTATTTCAAAAAATCAGGCTACAATTATTCAGCTATGGTAGCCAAAAAAGAAAAAAGAAAAAGAAGTGTGAGCATTATTTTGTTTAGTTCAAAACGTGACAAATGTTACTAAATATGTTTTTGATTAAAAAAAAAAATAATAATATTTTTAAGAGGTCTCTCTCATGGGAAGAGTCATGAACTCTCCCGATTTAATCACTAGACTAAAGAGTTTTAAGTTAGATTAGTAAATGTATAGTGACACTTCAAAATTCACCGATTGTACTAACTCACTGGGTTATCGAGTCATCTACAATTGAACAGTTTTTGAGATGTGTGAAAAATCAAATAAATTATATAATACATGCAAGTTAAAAAAACAGGAGAATTCATAGCTCTTCCCATGAGATAGATCTCTTAGGAGGCATTACTTAAAAAAAAAAAAAAAAAAAAAAAATTTATTTATCTATAAACCTTTTTCACACAGCATTCATAAACCCAGTTGCACTACTGAATTTCAAAGGAGTTGATGATATTTAATACTAAAAATACAAATTATCTGTAAATGTCAATTATGCAGGAGGCAGTGAATTTGTCATTGGTGAACCTATTAACTTATCCATATGTGAGAGATGGAGTGGCTAACAAAACTCTACAATTGATGGGTGGACATTACGACTTCGACAACGGAACTTTTAGCCTCTGGGGTCTTGACTTCGGCTTCAACTCGCCTCTGGAAATTTGAGTTTTGAACATTATATGTCAAGACATATATATATATATATATATATATATATAGTTTCCTACTTTCTCTCTCTAAATATGTGTGTTGTGTGTTGCTATGAGCAATAATCCATGTTAAATAAGATAGAGCACCTCTGGTGTGTTTTTACCATATTTTGGTATTTCATTGTAGTTTAAAAGCAACTGTTGTGTATTAACTTCCTTTGGGGATAAGATAATATATAATTAAGTCTTTTTGATCATACTGAATTTGAAATACTAGGTTAAGAAGCATAGACATCTAAAAGTATATTTATAAAAGAATGTTGATTCTACACGAATGGTTATTGGAATTTTCATTCCAATAATTATATTTCTTAAGCACATGCAAGAGATAAGGTCGATGTTTTCCCTTATTGAACAATTAGAATCTAATTAACGAAGGACATTGACAAATTAAAATTCGAATGTGTTACATTTCCGACAAACATCTATACTCAGGTATATAGGAAGGTTCATAGTGTCTATTTTCACTGTTAAGGAACTCAACTTTAATGAATATGGGTGTGCCGTGGGCGGGTGCGAAATACTGACAGACTACTACATTGGGCGAGCTACGGGTGCACAATTCCACATTATCTGGGTAATGGAAAAGTAAAGTGATGATATGTGGTGGTGTTATCTCTAATTGGTATTATGATACCTCCTAATTTCGGAACACGGATTGATCAAATCCGTGCACAAAATCAGGGGATTGCAAAACAATTAAAGTATTTCAAACAAGTACAGATTACAAAATGAAATAAAAGAATAAATAATACGCTAAAGAAAACTAATAAATAATACTTTCATTAATTAATAAACCTCCAACAGTTACAACTTGGGAATTCCTTAATTCAAGGACCCCTTAACCAAAGGTTACCATCTAGAAAATCCATAAACAAATACTACATTCAAATAGAGTAATAATGTCCTACTTTGAAATAAATAGAAAAAATAGATAAGTCTCCCAATTGCGGATTATCAAACTTGAGACTTAGACCTCTAGTAACCTGAAAGATAAAAATGGTGGGTCAAACCCACGAGCAAACTCTCTCTTCCAAGCCTCTGAAAACTAATAAATAGATCATCTCTGACCAAAACCAAACGCAATAAAGTTTTTATCTTTCATATATAATGTGTAATGACCCAGTCATTTTCCTTTTTTCCTTTTTTTCGGCATTTTTTTTTCCGAGTAACCTTAGGGTTTTGGAGACCCGAGGTAGGGTTTTGAGTTCGATTTTGTGCTTGGATTTGACTTCCGACTTCACGTGCATTTACATTATTTTAATTCCATGAAATGCATAGTCTTACTTTTGTAGAAAAGTATGCTACTTTTTTACTTTTCCTGTAGTGGTATGGATGTATCATTTCTTCAGAAACATTTACGCTTTTGTGGTACTTTGTGTAATTATATTTTTGTAATTATTTTTGTCTTAACGATCATTTTGTAATTTATTTTGCAAGATATTTTGGGAAAGGACCATTATGCAATTTTTGGAAAGTCTGACAAATGTCACACTCTCATTAGACCACTTTTAAGCATGTGGGTAGAGAGACTTGGAAGCTTGTTTTGGTGACAAGTATTGGGTGTAGATTCACCCACTTGTTGGCTTGGGATGTTGACAAGTGTAGGCTTGTGATTAAGCCTTGTGAGGGTGCTTTGGATGGTGACAAATGGAGGGTGAAGATTAAGGGCGAATCCAGGAATTGTCAATTGGGGGGGGGGGGGGTAGTATTGAATATAAATTTAATTACACAATTTCATAAGCAAATTTTTTTTGAATGGGTTAAAAGGGGGGCTAATACTACTATTAATTTTTTTTTTTTTTTTTTAAATTGGGCTGAACATACTATACTTTTTTTTTTTTTTTTTTTGGGGGGGGGGGGGGGGGGGGGGCTCAAGCTCACCCAAGCCCCCCTCTGTGTCCGCCACTGGTGAAGATTCACCCACTTGTAGATTTTTGGTAGCTTAGGATGTTGACAAGTGTAGCCTTGTGATTAAACCTTGTGACGGTGCATTAGATGGTGACAAATGGATGGTGAAGATTCACCCATTTGTAGACTTTTGGTTGGTACACTTGTTGGCTTAGATTAGTGACAAGTGTAGGCGTGAGATTAAGCCTTGTGAGGAGCCCTAGGATTGTGACAAAAGGAGGGTGGATGTGTGTGTGAGAGAGAGAGGCAGTGTTGGTGTGTGCGTGTTTGGCTAACATAGCCATTGTGAGTGGGAAAAGGTGGGGAAAATTGACCTTCCTCACTTAACCCCATTGCAGCCCACCTGAAGCCTCTTTGTTAATTTTCAATTTTTGAACCCCTTACCTTGGAAATTTGTTCTTGGGCTCTGAAGGTCATATCTTCCTCTCTTCTTGATCTAGAACACCTTTTCTAGTTTTTCCATTTGATGTTGTTTGTATGGGATTCCAGAGGGGTGAATCTCGGGTTGGCAGTTTGAGGAATCCTGAAACCTGTTTTGCCATTTCTGAAATTCGACACCCTTGCTTGAGGAATTTGGTCTCTCACTTTGAAGATCATATATTCCTCTCTTCTTGATCTAGAAGTCAATTTTTTAGTTTTGTATTTTGAGTTTTTTTGCGTTGGATTCTAGAGGGACAGTTCTCTAGTAAGGTAGGGGTTGTAGTATGTTTATACTCTTGTAGTTTGATTTGTATTTGAGGTTTTATATATATTGAAAGCATGCTTACTGAATTGTAAGATTGCATTTAGATGTAAATTATACAACCTTGACTTAGGGTTTAATAATTCAAAGCATGCGAAGCATATATATCTTGTTGCAAGTAAATTGTTCCATTTGCTAGATTTCTTGATTCTAGAGAATCTCTTATTGAGATAATGAATTCTTGTGGAATATTATTGCTATTTACCTTGTGAGCATATTACTACATTGTTGAGGACTTAGTAACTGTGACTTACTATGATGGTGAATTGATTTAGCATGATAGGTGGTATCATTGTTTTGTGTAGGTTATGTACACATCTTGTATAAAGTGTATTGTACATTTAGTTGATTACTAAATTCTAGAGATTTATCTTGTTGTAATAATGAACTCTTGTAGAATCTAAACTAATGTTTATCTTGGGAGCTTATTACTAGATTGTGGTATATTTAGTATTTGTGGCTTACATGATGGTAACTTGATTTAGTTGGCATTTAGTATCTTAAATTGTGTAGCAAATTCACATGTTGATACTTGTCATTTTGTATGCCATTTTAGAATTGAAACCCTAGGATATGGATTGTGCGGTTTCACCCTACTTGTGCATGGAAGGTGGTTTCTTGCATTATTAATTGTGTATGAGTTATGAACTTGTTGATTTTAAGAAAACTTGTAAGGATATGGATAATGATACTGCTAGGACTTGGCTCTAGTACAGGAGGTATGAGTTCTCCCTACATTATTAGAATGCGCACTAGGTAATACCTTGTGGGTCGTAATTACCCGGAACAAGTTGTATGGTCTTGATTAAAACCGAGATCACATGTCTTAGTTTTTTCGATTACTTGATTTCACATTAAATTTCAAGTTGTTAATCGTTGATTACTTGTAGCTTGTGATTTAGTGCTTGAGGTTTTTATTTATGTTTAGTATACTTGTGCCTAGTATGCTTGTGCATTGTTTTGAGGTTTTATTTATTTTTAGTATACTTGTGCCTAGTATGCTTGTGCGCTGTTTTGAGGTTTTATTTACATTTAGTATACTTGTGTTTAGCATGCTTGTACGTTGTTCATTTCATTTCAATTACTTATGCAGCTTGAGATGATCCCTTAGTCCACATTGTAACATAGACGTTAGGTGGAATGATCCCTTGTATACGTCTATATTAAACTTGCAAGACATTTGAAGCTTTAGGGTATACGCATGCTTTTCTTCCTACAAGTAAAGTTTGGTTGCTCACCCTAGTTGTTTGGGATATTTTTAGATGAATAAACCTTGTTTTGGGATGCATAACATCCCTAGGTTGGCTTGGTAGCATTGGAGTATTTTTATGCATTTTACAAGCATGCAAGTGTTAGCATGTCTTGGCTTCTTTTGATGTAGTAATATTTACTTAAATATTTCATTTTGATGCATTTAACATGATATGTAATAAAGCCAAGGGCCACACACTTGATGGTTCATGTATATGATTTGAAATTTCATGTTTTCACCTTTGTATGAAAATTTGCTAACTTTGGAGGTTTGACATATCATTTTTGGTAAAAGGAATGAAATAATGATTTGGAATTGGCAGCTGTGGTCTTTGCCTTATGTATTTAGAGGCATTATTTGTTGGGAGAGTCCTTCAGATTATTTAGTGATCACAAGAGTCTGTAATATTTGTTCATTCAGTGGGAGCTGAATATAAGACAGCGCAGATGGTTGGAGTTTGTAAAAGACTATCATTGCTCAATACAATACCATCCAGGGAAAGCGAATATGGTGGCAGATGCACTCATTCGCCGACCCGATACTAGTCTTTCTGCTTTATTCACCACTGAGTGGAATGCTTTGAAGACAGTTAATGAGTTGTCTGATGCTTTTATGGCTTGCATGGTAGTTACACCTTCTCTCATTCATAAGATCTTGAAGGTATAACTCACAGATCAGCAGTGCATTGACAAAGTTGTAGAGATAGCTTCTGGGGAGGTTCCATTTTTTTTATATTGGGACTGATAGAGGTTTGACGTTCAAATGGCGTTTAGTAGTACCTTCTGCTGATGATTCAATGAAGGATGTGATGACTGAGACTCATCATTCTGAATTTTCTGTTCATCCAGGAGGAGACAAGATGTATCAAGATATGAAGCGGCAGTTTTGGTGGGCATGTATGAATCTTAGTACTGCTTATCATCCTCAGACAGATGGTCAGACTGAGAGGGTTAATCAAATCATGGAGGATATGTTTCGTTCATGTGTTCTTGACTTTAAGGGCCATTGGGAGGATTATTTACCACTGGTGGAGTTTGCATATAACAACAGTTTTCAAAAAGACTATTGGAATGGCACCGTTTGAAGCATTGTATAGCTGACCGTGTCAATCTCTGGTTTGTTGGCTAGAGGTTGGCGAGAGCAGATTTTTGGGTCCTGAGTTCATTAAGGATACTTCTGAGAATATCGCTCTTATTTGGGATCGTATGCGTATCGCCCAAAGTGGGCAGACGAGTTATACCGATCGTCGTACTCGTACCTTAGACTTTCGGGTTGGAGAACAAGTTCTCCTCCAAGTGTCTCATATAGAAGGAGTAATGTGCTTTAGGAAGAAGGGGAAGTTGTCACTACGGTTTGTTGGTTCATTCATGATTACAGATCGAGTTCGAGCTGTAGTTTATCGGTTGGCACTTCTGGATCATTTAGATCGCGTACACAATATGTTCCATGTTGCGAAAATTTTTGCGAGATGAGGATCGGTATCAGCATATCGATGTTGGGGAGTTTGAGTTGCAGCCGGATGCAACATATTTGGAGCCACCGTGTCGAATTGTCGACCATCGGGATCAAATTCTTCGCAATAAGGTTATCCCTTTGGTGTGTGTTCAGTGGAGTCACCTCAATGAGGTTGAGTCTACTTTGGAATGGGAGGATGTCATTCGCTCGCAGTTTCCTAAAATACTGGAAGAAGGTAAGAGCGAATTCCGAGGACGAAATTCCTTTTGTTAGGGGGGTAAAATGTAATACCCCTAATTTTAAAATGATAGTATCGGCATTTCAATTAATGGTTTTATTGCATTTCTAGTTGATTAATTGAATTATTTCTTATTTGTTTAATTGTTAAATGACTTAATTGAATTATTTGCCTATTTATTTAATTGGTTGTTTATTTGTTTAATTGTATTAATTTAATTGTTTTAAATTTAATTATATGCTTATGTGGAATTGTTTTATGGTTTAAATTGAATTAGTATTATTTTCATTATATATGTATTATAGTTTAGGGTTTTGTATTTTTTTTATGATATCACGTGGCGGCCGACTATTTAAGTTCCGGTCCGTATTATAATTTGAATTAGGTTTTTGATTGAAGCCTATAAATATAATAGCATATGTCTACCTAGGGTTAAGAAAACCCTATTTAGTTTCACGAACAGAGAGAGAGTTTTGAGAGAAAAATAGAGAGAGGAAAAGTGTAGTTCTCCATGAGGAAGAGCCGGCTCTAGTTGTGTGAGAGCCGTGTCCCATAAAGGAGGAGCCGGCTCCCTTGTTGGAACACCCCTCCGGGTGTATTTTTGGTGTTTTCAGAATGCAGGAGCTAAAGTGTAGTTCTGAAATTTAATTGGGGGGTTTTTAAATGATGTATATAACATATTAAAGACCTATTAGTTTATGCTATGGTAATGGACATCATGAAATTTGAATACTAAATTGTATGCTGTCAGGAGTTGTGGGAGTTTTAATTGCTAGTTTTGTTTTAGCAAATTAAATGGACTAGTATGAAAGTATTTTTGGGATTTCATATAATGTGCTCAGTTTATATTTCTCATTATCATTATATCATGCTCTAGATTTTAAATGATGAACTATTTTATTTCTGTTCTGTCAACTATATGGATATAGATGATTTAAATTGTTTATTTTTACTCTAACAATTTAAACGGAGGTTATATGATTATAATCATATACTGGATGCATAATTGGATCTTGTATATATCTTACTTCTATTATACTTGTTTCTGGATGTATTAGATGTTCATATGAGTTGTTGCATCATTTATTAGATTTTGCGGATTATATGCACCGGTATGGAATGGTGGCATATTAGGGATGGATTAGATCAAAACGCTAATCCCTACCTATTCATACATACGGAATGGATTAACTAAAACAGTTAAATCCTACATGGATTCTTGTCAGGTCAACTAAAGCAGTTGAATGACATATTGGATGGTTGTTTGTTTTTTTTTTTTTTTTTTTTTATATATTCTGCATTAGGAAGGATATTATATATATACTTATAGTACCGTGATATGAGCTTGAGTGTCAAGATCATGGTTAGGGTGCGTATATCGTCTAGGATGGATAACTGGGCGTAGTTTTGTTCCCTAGTAGGTCTAGGTATACTGCCCACCATGATGTGCGATTTGCATGTTACCTTTTATTCAGGCTGAAACAGAACTATAGGCTATTGAGCGTCATATAGTGTGTATTTATACATAGATGGACTATTTTAGTTATTGCTAAGCTATCTAGGATGTATCTGCGTATCGAGTTTCTGTATGGATTGTGGTAAGATAAAACTTACTAGTAGGTCTAACCCACTCTTATTTTTCAGGTGTTCGTTAGTTCCAGGCTTAGAGCTTGATCATGCTGAGCAGATACAGTCACTCACTCCTCTGACTACGTAGGATTTCCTTTCATGTTTTAGTTTTGGATTTTGTTCCGTACTTTACTTTCATTTGGGATTTTATTAGAAGTCCACAAGATGGATTCCCAAGGTGTACGTATTAGAGATTTGGGGAAGTTTGGATAATATTAATTTTATAACTTTTGAGGATTTTAATATTTAGAATTCTTTTTAGCCTTTAATTTATTTCTTTAATTCTTTTTGTATTCCTGCTTGTTTACATATTAATTTTCTGGTATCCCTCGGATCTGTGCTCGGACTTGATCACCCGTGGCTCTGGAATCTAGGGGTATCACAGTAACTTATCAACTCAAGACAATTAGAGGTCCACACAATTGTGTGAGGAGTGGCACTGTAAGGGATGCAACATCCACATGGATTGCTAAAAAGCTTAGGCAGAGTATAAAAGACAATCCAGGGTTCCATTTGATGCATTGCATGCAACAGTGATGAGCCAATTCAAAGTTGATGCAAGACCCATGCAACTATACAGAGCTAAAAGGAAAGTGATAGATGAGTTAGAGGGAAACCATAGGGAAGCATACACTTTGCTTCCTAAGTATGCTAATGAAATTTTCAAATCTAATCCTGGTAGTATCATGAAGCTTGAGAGGGACTTGCCTACTTTGACATTTAAAAGAATTTTTATGTCTTTAGAAGCTATGCAATCTGGATTCAAGAATGGTTGCAGAGGGTTCATTGGATTGGATGGTTGTCACCTAAAGACCCCTTATGGTGGTGTGCTCTTGTCTACTGTAGCCCTTGATGGGAATAATGGCCTTTTTCCACTGGCTGTGGCTGTAGTGGAGCATGAAGGGAAAGAAAGCTGGAAATTATTCCTTCAAGAGTTGCAAACTTTT
The DNA here is from genome assembly GCF_030987335.1 of Cornus florida. NCBI lineage: Eukaryota > Viridiplantae > Streptophyta > Magnoliopsida > Cornales > Cornaceae > Cornus > Cornus florida. The sequence goes on along the minus strand of NW_026775574.1, from coordinate 47,646,097 downwards.
GTTGAACTTGGTCAGGATAGACATATATGCTTCATGTCAGATCAGCAAAAGGTAAAAACTTAATTTATTACATGTAATTTCTATATCTAATAAATTACATGAAATTTATATATCTAATTTTTGCTTTACTTGTGCTTAGGATCTTGAATAAGCAATGAGGATTGGTTTCCCACATGCAACCCATAGGTTATGTTGCAGACATCTATATAACAACTTCAAAAAGAAGTATCCAAGATTGATTTTGCAGTCTTTTTTCTGGAAGGCAGCTAGAGCCTATAATGATTACACATTTAATGAGGCAAATGAGGGAGGTGCCAAGAGAGGCTTATAATTGGGTCTTAAGAATAGATGTATGCAAGTGGTCAAGGCATGCATTTTCTGACTAGGTGAAGAGTGACCATGTCACTAATAATTTTAGTGAGTCATTCAACAATTTGGTTGGGAATGTGGCGACCTTGGTTTTTAGACCAGCGTATCATGTGATGAATCGTAAGGATGATCCGACAACGGATCCGAATGCGGAAGCGAAAACAGAAAACAAGACTCTAAGAAGTCAAAGTGACCTTCCATGAGGTCGTGGAACTCAACAAAAACTGATGCAGAAGCAAAAGATCGAAAATATGACAAATAAGCCCTCAGGGGCAAAATAGTCATTTCTAAAAACTGTAGATTCGGGTGCCACCGAGCACACCGCTGGAAGGACATCAAAAAACTAATCACGATGGACTCAAGAATCGCATGATTCGGAGTCCGGACGAAGGAAAAACGGCATGATGAAGAAAAACAAGCACTTAAGGCAAAAAGGGTAAACTGGTAATTATCTAGGAAGAACCGGGTGCAACCGAGCACACCATTAGAAAGACAGCGAAAAATTAGTCAAGTTCAAAAAAAAAATTCACTTGAATCGGAATCCGGACGAAGTAGAAAAGCCCAAAAGAATAATTGACGTCGCGGCGGCTCGACGAGGGGCCATGACAGCCCCGTGCGCACGCCCATGCGCGCGCCCATGCATGCTGCGCGTGCGCTGGGTGCACCATGGCTGGCAGCAGCAGCCATAAAGCTGCTGTGGGGTAATTTTTCAGAAAAATCCAGAATAGAGGCTGAATTTGGAAGCCTAGATGAACTTTTTTGCAAAAACACAAAGAAGAAACCCCCCTCAAAATCAAGTTTTCTACGTGACTCATAAGAAAAATCGAAAAAAAACTCACTATGAAATTCCCAAAATGCCCTCCCAAGAAAACTGGTCCGGAGGGTCCAAAAAGCTGCTAAATTTAAAAACTGAGAGCTGAACTTTGGATGCAATTTCCGATGCCAAGATGGCTTTTTTTGGAAAAACACGGAAAAGAAACACCCCCTAAAATCATGTTTTCTATTCAACCATGTTGAAAGAAGAAAATAAAACCACCGTGAAAAGTCTATAATGCCCCTAGATCAGAATATGCAAAAAAAAGTGCGAAATGAATTCACAAGAGGCTCAAAACACAAACGATAAGGTTTTGTCCGGAAACGACCATGCACGCAAACGTAACTTGCCTATTTGGACGTGCTACAATGGTCCACGACTTAAAAATACCACCAATACAAAATCCAACCCCCCAACGGGCAAAAAGGCAAAAATGGAACTTGGAATGAAAACTCAGAATCCAAAAATACAAAACGGGGTCAAATGACCGTTTGGCCCTTGGCCACACTTCAAACATGATTTATAAGACCCTATGAAAGAATAAAAATGGAATTCCCACACCCGATACAACTATGGTGAACCAATGACTTGCGATTTTTCAAGGTTTTCATAACTTTTCAAGAAATCAAAAGATACATAGGATACAATATAATGGTCATTGGCCTCCGGCCTCATCTCATACATATCAAATACATTGAAAGGAGTGTACTTAAGTACACATTACATACATGGAATCAAATATACATATTTTGACATATAAGTCTACAAAATGACATTCCATGCTAACATTCGCATGAAATGGAAACTTGAAAGCTACACGACATCCAAGGAATGCTAGGCATCACGAACCAAGTCTTCGTACCTAAAATATGCCCCAATATCATAGGGGTGAGTAACAAAAAGCTACTCGTAGGAGATGAGCATGCATCGACCTAGCATTTTACAAATTTATCACCTTAAGGTGAAACATGTTAAAGGGGCTCATGCTACCTAACGTCTATGTCCAAGTGAGACTCGGGGAGCATCCTAAGCTACCTTAGAGTCTAAGCAACAAGAATCATGATATACATACGTGTATGAAACGAATCATGGTTGGGATAATCTAAGAACACGACAAGAAGAATGTTTGAGCATAGATCAACATGAATTGCATTTTCAATACAATTGAACTAGGTCTAGAGTAATCCATACAACATGACGAAAGCATATTTGAATACAAGTTAACAAGAATCACATTATCCATGCAATTCAACAACAAAAGAGCATGTTATACAATGCAACAAGGTTTAAGTTCTCAAAGCCATCAACTTAGAATCTAAAGCACAAAATAATAGTAGTGGTTCATGCCACCTAACGTCTATGTTATAAATGAATCAATAGGATCAATCCTAAGCTTTATTAGAACGTCAAAACATGATTTTCAATATCGATGCAATTTAACCAACATTGGAACTTCTAATACAACGCATAAAGCACAATTTCGCAAAGTTAACATCTTGTAACTTAAAATGGAACGACAAATAAGAAACAACAACTTACAACATCATCTAGTTATCAACTTGAAAATGAAATGTGAAATCAAACAAAGTGGATACTCGGACGTCATGCCGGATCAGACCGACAACATAGTTACTTTAGGGTTACTAGCCCATGGGTAACCTCCCTATGTGCGCACTAGACTATATAGAGGGGCTATCCCCCGTACTAGAACCACGTCCTAGCCATAGCCAAACAACGACATCCCCAAGTTTCCAAAATCAACAAGTTGTGCAACAACGCATATATCAACAGGAATATACAAGATAATCAACTATCTACCAAGCACAACCAAATTTGGAAACCTATACAATACATGCTCTAAGTCCGCAACTAATATGATGTGATGAATGTCGAATCTTCAGTGTGCGATTCGTTACACGCTATGCATAAATAATGTTAAATACGAAATGTGCAAATCATTACACAAGGCAACAATATATTCAATAAGGAAAACATATTTTCATGAGTATAAACACAGCAACTATGTTATCCAATGCTCAAAATATAACCAAATGAATATACAACAAGTCTAAGTCCATGATTTGAATATAGAAACCACTTCTAAAACGCAACTAGATCATGGAGCAAATTGATAGAATTCAAATAGATAAACACAATTAAATTCTATAGATTCTGATTCAATTCCAATTAACCTCAATTTAACACATGTTAAAGGACATGGCAAGGTCATCACCTATATCCATTCTAAAACTCAATTAGGTTGTTAGAACAACAAAGTAGAACTTTAATTAAATCATGCTAATTTAAATCCCAAGGTTCTAAAACAACTTCAAATAGTCCCAAATTAATATATACTAGTAAACAAGTCATGGCTAATACAAACATTAAGTTAAAACCTTAATTAAGCTAATGGGACCACAAAATAGATTTTAATTAATTCTTTTAATTAAAATCTCTAAATTTTCAAACTTAACCAAATGCTCTCAATTTAACATATCTTAGAGAACATGCCAAGGACTAATGTAATATCACATTACAAGCTTATTTCATGCAAGTTACATCTATGTAAATTAAACTTTCACTAAAGTTAAATATAAAATAAAGGTTGCAATTCTCATGCAATTAATCCCAATTTAATATATGTGAACAACCACACCAAAGCTTAATTTTCTAGCATGCCACAAATCAATTCCAAGTTGTATATCACCATGAGGATTAAATCTTAAACAAAGAAATTAATTAAATGAAAGGTTTCAAAACCTCACCGAATATTCTAAATCAAATATATGTGAAGCTATATGGCATGTAGATCAAGAATATCAAGTCAGAATTCAAATGGAGTGAATAGTGCAGTCGGGGCAAATTAATTAATCATATTAATAAATAATTACTAATTTTCAAAACACCTCCAATTACTTTCAAATTCAACTATGTTGAAGAGCATGCTAAGGCCTAATATAATATGTTAACACATATTAATTTCAAGCTAGTTAAGGCCATGTGAATTAATCTTTCACCTAAGATAAATATTAAATAAAATCTTTAATACTTATTCAAATATTCCAATTTTAATGCACGACAATGAGCATATCAAGGGACAATATAAAATCATGATACATGTTTAAACCAAGTCATGAGCAACCGGGAAAATTAGATCCCGTACAAGAAAAATAAATAATAAAATCTCTAGATTTTATATTTAATCATGCAAACAAGTAGTATAAGCATCACAAGCATGCTATATAACAAGAATTCAAACCTAGAACATCCCCTACCTCAATTTGAGATGAATATCTCAAAAGCCATGAAAATGGAACGGCTCCGAATCCGACGAAACTGTTAGGCTTTGTCGGGGACAACGCCGTGAACATAAACCCCATGAAAGCCCCATCAAAATCATAACTTGACCTCAAAAACAAACTAAAGAAATGGTCAAAACTAAATTCTAATAAGGGGGAAAGGTAGAGCACGGCGAGGGGAACAACAAACGTTAAGGCAGAAGACTTTCCATCAAGGAAAAGTGAACCAAAAGAGGAGAGAGAAGATGGAAGCACCCCTTGGGCTGCCATGGGAGCTCCAGGTCGTGCATGAAGAGGGGAGAAGATGAAAAATGAAATATCTCATCCCCCTTTTATGGAAATCTCAAAAAGTGCCCCGAACGGGCCCCACTAGGTCTGAAAAAGTAAAATTTGAGTAGACGTGCTCAAATGGCAAAACTTTGTGAACAAAAAAGACTTAAAATGATCAAATATGAACAACGGAAGAAACGGCGTCAAAAACTGAGTCCCGAGCAAAAAGTTATGCCCAAAACAAGTTTGGCAAAAACCGGGGCCAGAAACCCTGAAACTGGAAAACATCGACCAGGAGGAAATTCCAAGAGTACACAACTTGACAAAATGTGAAACTAAATCCCGTACGAAGATCCAGGCTCAAAACAAGACATTTTGCAATAACTTTCATTAATTGCACAATGGCCCCTCTAAAAAGTGAAAATTGCACTTATGGCCCAGAATGAAAATATCTTCCAAAAATATTTTCTTAAAAACCCCTAAAATAAAATATCTTCAAAAGATATGTACGAAAAACACCCTAAGAAAAGAAAATAATTTCAAAGAACTTTGCATCCATGCCCCTATGGACACCGGGAGCAACCAGAGCACTTTCTTGCAAAAGTAAATATACGTATTTCGTGTAAACCACTCAAGATGAAGGCACGTGAAGTCAAAAACCAACTCCGAGCATGAGAAGTGAGGTTGTGCCAAAAACTGACAAACGGAGATAAGACGAAATAGGGAAAATGACATAATAGGGAAAAGACGAAATAGCGCATAGTGTCCAAAAACGAAAAATGCAAAAATGACTCGGTCCTCAAAGGAAGTTGTCAATTCACATGAAAGAGTCTCAGAAACCAATTCCGAGCACTCGAGATGACACTAAGCGACACGAAACAGAGTTCAAAAAGGAAAATTAAACGAAAAAAATTTATTCGTAAAATTTCAGGAAAAAGGAAAGGAAGGCAAATGACTGGGTCGTTACAACCTACTCTCCTTAAAGGAATTTCGTCCCCGAAATTAGGAACACACCAGAGAGAACAGAATAATGACAGAACAAAAGGTCAAATCAAAGGACAGCTCACAACGCACTGAAGGACAAATCCTGAAGTCTAAAAATCAACTAAAGTAAAGCGAAACCAAGAACTGAGGCAACACCTCATACAAATCGGCACGTTAACTTAACGTCAACTACCGAGAGAATCCCAAGACAACGAAACGTGGAAACGTGATAGAAGAAGAGAGTGACAAGGCAGTATGAACAGTGACCAGAACCCGCCCACACTTACTCGTCAGCAAGGTAGCATGACAGTATAAGGCACTAGTTCGTAACATGCCCCAGAAGGGAACTTTTCGATACCAATGACATTAATGTCGAAAATGATCATTACCAAAGGCACTACGAAAACCAGGCATCTGCGAGAGTTGGGGTAGCTAATCCTAAAACTCTGACAACAATGACACTGGCACCATTACGCTTAAGGCCTTAGATCTAGAAGCCACGAAGGAAAAGGAAATGAAACGGTGCCTCCCTGGCCCACGTCTTAGTCCACCAGACAAGAACTGCGATTCTACACTCACATGAGCCTTACTCATATCAACAAAACAGATAAGAATGTTCCCGACATGGGTCCTTAGAGAATGGATTTCTCCTATCCAAGGAAGAAACTCGTGAAAACAGAATACATCCAAGGAATACGACAAATCCTATGAGATAATGTCAAAACCTGACATAAAGGAAGTAGCTAGCATGCAATATAGCAATGGACTATCTACTCAAGGTGTCACATAAGCAAACAGACATGTTATCAAATCAAAACATGTTATCAAGAGCATATATACACATAAAGTATGCTTAACAAATAATAGATGTCTCAAAACACCTAAGGATGTGAACATGTTATCATATAAGACATGTTATCAAAGAAGGCATGTTATCAAGATATAAATGACATATCAAAGCAAAACAACGTGAGCATGATATGCACCCAAAACCCGTCGTCGAAGGTATTCAAACCCGGACGCTCTGATACCACCTGTGGCGACCCTAGTTTTTAGGCCAGCGTGGCCTGTGATGAACCGTAAGGATGATCCGATAACGGATCCAAATGCGGAAGCGAAAATAGAAAACAAGACTCTAAGAAGTCAAAGTGACCTTCCACGAGGTCGTGGAACTCAACAAAAACTGATGCGGAAGCAAAAGATCGAAAATATGACAAATAAGCCCCCAGGGGCAAAATAGTTATTTCTGAAAACTGTAGATTCAGATGCCACCGAGCACACCGCTGGAAGGACAGCGAAAAAATAATCACGATGGACTCAAAAATCGCATGATTCGGAGTCCAGACGAAGGAGAAACGGCATGACGAAGAAAAACGAGCACTTAAGGCAAAAAGGGTAAACTGGTAATTATCCAGGAAGAATCGGGTGCAACCGAGCATACCGTTAGAAAGACAGCGAAAAATTAGTCAAGTTCAAAAAAAAATTCACTTGAATCGGAGTCCGGACGAAGGAGAAAAGCCCAAAAGAAGAATTGACGTCGCGACGACCCGACGAGGGGCCATGACAGCCCCATGCGCATGCCCATGCGCGCGCCCATGCACGCCGCGCGCGCGCTGGGTGCACCATGGTTAGCAGCAGCAGCCATAAAGCTGCTGTGGGGTAATTTTTTAGAAAAATCCAGAATAGAGGCTAAATTTGGAGGCCTAGATGAACTTTTTTGCAAAAACACAAAGAAGAAACCATCCTCAAAATTGAGTTTTCTACGTGACACGCCACAAAAATTGAAAAAAACTCACTGTGAAATGCCCAAAATGCCCTCCCAAGAAAACTGGTCCGGAGGGTCCAAAAAGCTGCTAAATTTAAAAACTGAGAGCTGAACTTCGGATGCGATTTCCGATGCCAAGATGGCTTTTTCTGGAAAAATACGGAAAAGAAACCCCCTTAAAATATGAACAACGGAAGAAAAACGGCGTGAAAAACTGAGTCCCGAGCAAAAAGTTATGCCCAAAACAAGTTTGGCAAAAATCGGGGCCAGAAACCCTGAAACTGGAAAACATCGACCAGGAGGAAATTCCAAGAGTACACAACTTGACAAAATGTGAAAATGAATCCCGTACGAGGATCCAGGCTCAAAACAAGACATTTTGCAATAACTTTCATTAATTGCGCAATGGCCCCTCCAAAAAGTGAAAACTGCACTTATGGCCCAGAATGAAAATATCTTCTAAAAATATTTTCTTAAAAACCCCTGAAATAAAATATCTTCAAAAGATATTTACGAAAAATACCCCAAGAAAAGAAAATAATTTCAAAGAACTTTGCATCCATGCCCCTATGGACACCGGGAGCAACCAGAGTACTTTCTTACAAAAGTAAAGATACGTATTTCGTGGAAACCACTCAAGATGAAGGCACGTGAAGTCAAAAACCAACTCCGAGCATGAGAAGTGAGGTTGTGCCAAAAATTGACAAACAGAGATAAGACGAAATAGGGAAAATGACATAATAGGGAAAAGACGAAATAACGCATAGTATCCAAAAACGAAAAATGCGAAAATGACTTGGTCCTTAAAGGAAGTTGTCAGTTCACATGAAAGAGTCTTAGAAACCAATTCCGAGCACTCGAGATGACACTAAGCGACACAAAACAGAGCTCAGAATGGAAAATGAAACGAAAAAAATTCATTCGTAAAATTTCAAGAAAAAGGAAAGGAAGGCAAATGACTGTGTCGTTACAGGGAAGCTTAGGTCTAAACATATTTTAGGGCTGCTTGATGGTTGTAGGAGCAAATTGATGAGCAGACTCCTAATGAGGGCTGAAAAGGCCAGTGCTTGGGTAGGATTGGTGACCCCAAACATTAGGAAAAAATTGAATAAGTTGATTGATGAGTCTAGATTATGTAATGTTACCCCAGCAGGGCAAGATGAGTATGAAGTCATAAATGAGGAAGGAAAGCATATAGTGAAGCTTAGATCAAGGTCATGTGATTATAGAGGATGGCAGATTTCTAGCCTCCAATGCAAACATGTAACTACAACCATAACAAACAAAAGAACAGATATTGAACAGTTTTGTGATCCATGTTTCTATAATGAAACATACATGAGAACTCATTCTAGTATGATTCACCCAGTACCTGATCAGAGAATGTGGACTCCTATGCATTGTAACCCTGTGGAACCTCCAGTTCCAAGGAAAAAGCCTAGCAGACCAAAAAAAGCCAGGACTAGAGATGCAGATGAGCCTGCAGCTGCAACTAGTGATGCTAGAAAGAGCAAATCCCTACAATGCTCACAGTGTGAAGAATTTGGGCACAACAGGAGAACATGCAAAGTAGGTCAACCCAACCAGGTAAATCATTTATAATTTTTTTAATATTAACTCAAGAGTTAATGCCCTTTAACTTGTGACATTATTTGACACTATATAAGAACTTGCAGGGACATACAACTACACCAACAAGCAGTCAAGTTGGAAGTGGAACTTTAAGTTTTACCAGTTTAACAGAAAAGGTATAACTTTTTTTTTTTTTTTAAAAAAAGAAGAGGTTTAACTTTATTTCTATTTTTCTTAAATAGACTAAGTTTAGTTTAATTGTAATCACAGATGATGAGGCCTACATCAGCTACTCAATTTGGGTGTCAAAGCTCAACTTTTCCACAACAAGTATAACTTAACAACTTCTTCACAATAATTATAACTTAACATGTATACCTAATGTCTTTATTAACTGATAAAGTAACATTGTTTTCCTTTTAATCACAGACAATGAGGAATGCAGGTAAAAAAGCCACTGCAAGCACCAACCAAGTTGGAAGAGGGTGTGCAACCTCAAATCAATCAAGAAGCACCAACCAAGCTGGAAGAGGGTATGCAAGCTCAAGGTCAAATCAAGCAAGAAAAGGCATTGCAAGCACCAACCAACCTGGACAAGACTCTGCAACATCAAATCAATCAAGAAAACCCAATGTAGTCAAATTTCAAGTTCGAAGAGGAACTGGAAGATGCAGCCAATCTGGAAGGGACACTTGAAGATAGAGAAGAAGGCAGTTGAAGATGCAGCCATAATATAGTTAACTATATTATTTTTATGGACAATTTATGAAACTTTTGTTGTTTAAGTACTTTGTGGGTAACTCAATCGTCCAAAAAGAATAGATAGGTATATGGTGGACTTTATGGAGTTGGGATTAACTTTTGGTATAGCTTTTGGTATAGCTCTTGGTATAGCTCTTGGTATAGCTTTTGGACAACTGACTTTTGGTATAGCTTTTGGACAACTTTGAATTTTATTGCTAAATAATATGGTATGTTTTTTGCCTAACTTTGTTTGTATGGTATGTTTTGTGGACAATTGATTGTTTGTATAGGTTGTTCATATTTATAGGTTGTTTGTCATATAGGTCTGAATTCTTTGTCAATGCAGTTTGTCAATGCATAGTTTGTCAATGCAGTTTGTCAATACAAGTCATATAGTAGTGAAGATCATTCATTACAAAAAAACTCCATCGTTCATTAAGAACTCCATTAAGAACTGAAGATCGTTCTTTACAAAAGATAATTACTGAAGGCATACCACTTTCAATATACAACTAAGAAAAAAAATAATACAACTGAGAAAAATGCAAGAAATAAACTTGTATTGATAAGCAGCTTCATGAATCCAAGGGGTTTTTCAAACATTGCAAATTGAGACCTTATCTCACCAATTTCACACATTGTCTCACCAATCTCAGACCTTAGTACACCAATTTCAGACCTTATCTCACAAATTTTAGACTTTAGCTTACCAATCTCAGAACTTATCTAAACAACATTTGTCATAATCTCAAGAAATACATCTTTTTGGTTACATGTTGTAGCAGAGTCCATCACATCGTCTGTAATGCAACTAATTGGATTGCACCATTCCCAAACACCACAACTTCTAGTTAAACAAACATAATACAACTTCCCCTTATTGTTATAATCATTTGAACCTGTGACCTTACTTACACATTTTGTTTTTGATTTACATTTGCAATACAGATCCCTATACCTTAAATCACCCAAGCTTGAAGCTTTTCCCTTTGAACTTGTAGACATGTTTTCAAAAAGAAACGAAAATCCAGATATTTGAAGAACAAATCGTAACCCACAAAAATGAAATTTTCAGATTTTTGAAGAACCAAATTGAAAATCCAGATATTTGTTTTGAAGATAACAAATCGTAACTCAGAATTCAGCTTTTAATTTTTAGATGAACAAAACTTACCCAAATGGAGCCCTAAGTTGCAGACAGAAGAACAATCTTCTTCTTCATCGTTTTTCTTCAAATTACAGAATAATATTCTTCTTCTTCTTCCTCTCCAAAGCTCCCAACACTTGTTTTGCACAACATAACCAATATGGAGCAGTTTCTTAGAACGGCAACAACTTCGTCTTCTTCTTCTCTTCAACCCTAAGAGAACCGTTCTGTAGCACAACGGTTTATATATGGGTCTTATATATATATATATATATATATATATATATATATATATATATATATATATTTCATGAAATGCCGAAAATACTTTTGCCTATATTATTTCATATTATATTTAAAATTATATATATATATATAATATCATATATTATATATATATATATAATTTTAAATATAATATGAAATAATATAGGCAAAAGTATTTTCGGCATTTCATGAAAAATAGTAGCTGACGTCATCATTTTTCGTCGTTGACTGGCGTTGACCGTAATGGAAGAGAGGTCCGTGTAGGATATTTTAAAAAGTAGGGAGGTCCGCGTAATTTCTGGAATATGAAGGGTGCCGTCTGTAATTATGGCAAACTATAGGGGAGGTCTGTGTAAATTACCCAAAAAAGAAACATTCTTCCCACCTTAAGGAAGTGGACAAACCAAAATGAAATAAGATGTGGTAACTCCTTAATAAGGAATTCCACTACGCAACCACTGTAAAAGCTCGTAAAGACACTATATGCAAACAAAAGGAACATGACACTAGCTTGTGTTCTCTCAAAATGAACAAAAGAAAAATTATGCCAAGACATCATGTGTCATGCGGAAAAAAAAAGATACAAAGGTAACACTAAACATGGATATCAATGCATATAACATTGGAATGCACTGCTAAGAAGATAAACATGCTCATGTAAGTAAAATCAATGATACATACAATACGTCTCCACGTAAGTACAAAAATCATATCACTAAAGCATAATCACAACATGGCATCTCTAAGCATATAAGCATGCATTAATGCAGGAACAATAACATAACATGCATACCATGTAAAAATAAAACTCATGAATGGAACACCGAAACAAAATGCAAGCATAAAAGTGCTAAATTAGGACCATGTCCCTCATCATAAAACAAATATATATACAGTGACCACGTCATAATCTCAAGATATATGTACACTATGTATGCAACTCTAATGCAATACAATGCACCCATGTATGTACTCGACACCCACAAAACACATTCTCACAATATCAAATCACATAAACCAGATAAGACCTTACTAACACATCACATTGTGTACATAAGGTAATCAAATAATCTACCTATCACATAGGGATCGAGTAAGCAATGATACACTATATATCGCTAATGATATTAGCATGTTAAACAGATATAGCATATGAAAAACGCATCATCACTATCATCGTACAAGCCAACACATAGCCACATATCCTAAACATATCTTTAAGGCATGCTCAAAAATGATAAGGCATATAAACATGTGCGAGTGACTAAACAAAAAATGATGCCACAAAATTCATATACAAAGATGGAATGGTTTTCAAAAGGACAATCTGATAGAAAACGTACCCCAAAAACATGGATGAGTCCAGTCTCTCACTGCGAGGAAAGGAATCATCTCCTAAAACGATTACTGAACAGCAAAATGACAATGTAATGGATAGTTGCAAAACTAACCATCATAGGACATCCATAAGAAAGACATATCTCAATATGCCAAAGAGTTCGATAGGAACTCTATAGGATTCTACCGGAACCCTAACACATAACCCCAAGTCTACAATGACAAGGGAGAGTAATTAATTGTATTAATGCAATTAATCACACAAAACCACTCACATCCCAACCATAGCTCGTAAGAGATGTCTAAGGTAACACAAAAAGGATCCTAGTCCAACACACCTACCAGTCCTTAAACCATCACTCTAAGAAGACAAGACATGAGAACCTCTATGTTGAGGCTTACGAAAACAAATCACTCTTTCCTAAAGAAGAACTCAAGTCAATCTTGACTCACTGTCCTATGACACTCGAAACGAAACTCTAAATGATGTCACCACATCAAGATCACCATAAAATCCTAAGAGATGACACCAACACCTCAGACACTACCACGACTACGTCATGAAGAAACAAAAGAGAATAAGATGAAACGGTGCCTCCATAGCCCACGTTTCATCTCGCAAAACAAGGACCACAGCCCTACGCTCACATGAACCTTACTAAAAACAACCAGAAACCTAAAATCTCAAAACTTTCAAACTGACAAAACAGACAAGAAGGCTCTCACCATGGAGACCTTACAAAACGAATTCCTTTAACCCAAGGACAAAGTCCTAAATGACAAGGATGTGTCTAAGAATACTATAGACTCCAGGAGCCAATGCCCTAGCATTAATCTCACCCAACCGAGTATGAACAATGCACAAGGTCAAAACAGATACAAAACAAGTATAAGGCTACTTATACATTGCATAAAAAAAAATCTCATGCTATCACTGCAATCAAGTTAAGCACGTAGATCATATTCATTCATACACATAGGCATACTAAATATATAGCATACAACATGGCAACCGAATTGTATACTTATACAAGTAGCAAACAATTTACATATAACATACTCAGTCATCTAACAAATAGATAAAAAATCAAAATCAATAATGCAAGTTGTAACTAGGATGCTCATAACTTAATATAAGGTTGACATGAACACTCAACTATGCTCAACAGCTTGTAATGACCTGGTCATTTTCATTCCTTTCCCTTTTCTCAGATTTTCACGAATATTTTTTTTCCATTGATCTTTTCTTTTCTGAGTTCAGTTTCTCATCACTTAGTGTCATCTTGAGTGCTCGGGGATGGTTTTTGAGACCCTTTTCTTTGGATTGACAACTTCCTTTGAGGGCCGGGTCATTTCTACATTTTTCTTTTTTCGACACTATTCACTTTTCGTCCTTTTCCCTATTTCGTCTTTTTCCCTATTTTGTCTTTTCCCCGTTTGTCACTTTATTTGCAAAACCACACTTCTTGCGTTCGAAGTTGGTTTTTGACTTCATGTATCTTCATTCTAAGTGGTTTCCACAAAATACGTATCTTTATTTTTGTAAAAAAGTACTCTAATTGTTCCCTGTGTCCATAGGGGCATGGATGCATAGTTTTTCAGAATCTTTTTCTTTTCTTGGGGTATTTTTCGTAAATATCTTTTGAAGATATTTTATTTTAGGGGTTTTTAAGAAAATATTTTTGGAAGATATTTTCATTCTGGGCATTAGTGTAGTTTTCACTTTTTGGAGGGGCCATTGTGCAATTAATGAAATCTATTGCTAAATGCCTTGTTTTAAGCCTGGATCCTTGTACGGGATTCATTTTCACTTTTCATCGAGTCATGTACTCATAGAATTTCCTTCTGGTCGTTGTTTTCCAGTTTCAGGGTTTTTGGCCCCAATTGCCGCTGAACTTGTTTAGGGCATAACTTTCTGCTCGGGACTCAATTTTTGACATCGTTTCTTTCGTTGTTCATATTTTCTCATTTTAAATCTTTTTTGTTCATAGAGTTTTGCCATTTGAGTGCATCTGCTCGAATTTCATTTTTTCGGACCCGGCGGGGCCCGTTCGGGGCACTTTTTGAGATTTCTATAAAAGGGGGATGAGATATTTCATTTTTCATCTTCCCCACTCTCCTTGCACGACCAGTAGCTCCCATGGCAGCCTAAGGGAGGCTGCCACCTTATCTTTCCTCTTTTAAGCTTCATTCTTTTGTTAAACCATAGTAAGGCCTTTGTGTTTATTGCTCGTCTTGGCGATACGCATCTTTCACCCTTATTAGAACCCATTTCTGACCAAATTTCGAGTTTGGGTTTGAAGTCAAGTTGTGATTTTGATGGGGCTTCTTGGTGGTTCATGTAGATCGTGTTGTCCCCGACAAAACCCTTCGGTATCGTTGGATTCGGAACACTTTTTTTTTTCAGTGGGCTTTTGAGATTTTCATCTCAAATTGAGGTAGGGGATGTTTTAGGATTATTTATGTGTTGTATTAAGTGTTTCCCATGATTATACAACTTGTATGCATGCTTTTGTTCCAAATCTAGAATTTAATTTAATTAATTTCTATGGTTAAGATTTAATTCTCATGATGTTATATGACTTAGAATTAAATTGTGGCATGCTAGAAAATTAAGTTTTGATATGTTTATTAACATATATTAAATTTGAATTATTTGAATAAGAATTACACTTTTTTATTTAATAATTATCTTTTGTGAAAGTTTAATTATCATGGATGTACCTTGCATGAAATTAACTTATAACATACTTTTAAATTAAATCTTGGCATGTTGTTTAACATACTTTAATTTGAGAACATTTTGGTTAAGTATGAAAATCTAGAGATTTTAATTAAAATGATTAATTAAAATCTATTTAAAGGTTCTGTTGGCTTAATTAAGCTTTTAACTTAATATTTTTGATGACTAGGACTTGTACACTAGCATATGTTAAATTAGGACCATTCGATGTTATTTTAGAATCTAGGAATTTAATTATCATGTTTTAATTAAATTCCATTATATTGTTTTAATGACCTAATTAAGTTTTTCATGTGGTATATGTAATGGCCATGCTATGTTGTATAACATGTGTTAATTAAGGATCATTAAATCGAGACTTGAAACTTACAGAAATTAATTAGGTTATGTAATTAATTTCCGTCTCTATTGCGTTGAAGACTTAATCATGTATATAACATTGGTAGTATGTTTGAAGCATGATTTTAGACTTGTAATGGATTTATAAGTTATACTTTCAATATTGAATTATATTGTTATAGCGTGTAACGAATCGCACACTGAAGATTCGACATGTAATGTTATTATAGCACATAACGAATCGCGCCCTAAAGATTTGACATTTGTCATCCTATAGTAGTTGTGGATTTAGAGTATGTTTTGTGTGGTTTCAACCTACTTGTGCATGAAGGTAGTCTTGTGTACCATTTTATACATATATAAGTTGTTAACTTATTTATTTTGGAGTCACTTGGGACATGGTTACTATGACATGGCTAGAGTTTGGCTCTAGTGCGGGAGGTATGAGTTCTCCCCGTCGAGATAGTGTGCACTAGGGGTGGTATTACCAGCGGGTTAGTCCTCGTAATAGCCGTTGAGGTCTCGGCAGAATTCCGAGCTTAGATGTCCAAGTGTTCCACTAATTGATTTCGCACTTTTAGATTTCTAGTTGATAACCTAGAGAATCTATGTCTTGATGTATGGTATTAGATATTCTAAGTATACTGAATTGCTATATTTAGTTGATTTCGCAGTTTTAAATTTCAAGTTCATAACTTTGAGAATCTATATCTTATTGCTTGGTATAGCATGCTTCTATGTTGGTTAAATTGTATAGATATTGTGATTGTATTTTGTTGTTCAAATGTAGATAACCTAGAGAATCTATGTCTTGATGTATGGTATTAGATATTCTAAGTATACTGAATTGCTATATTTAGTTGATTTCGCAGTTTTAAATTTCAAGTTCATAACTTTGAGAATCTATATCTTATTGCTTGGTATAGCATGCTTCTATGTTGGTTAAATTGTATAGATATTGTGATTGTATTTTGTTGTTCAAATGTAGCTTAGGAGTGATCATATAGATTCATTTGGAACATAGACGTTAGGTGGCATGATCCACTTTGGTTGTTTTCGCGCTTTAGATTTCAAGTTGGTAACTTTGAGAATCTATATCATGTTACTTTGTATAGCATGCTCCTATATGGTTTGAATTGCATGTATGACGTGATTGATGCTAGAAATGATCTAGGGTAGCTTAGAATGCTCCCTGAGTCTCATCTTGACATAGACGTTAAGTGGTATGAGCCCCTTTAGCATGTTTCACCTTAAGGTGATAAAATTGTAAAACGTTAAGTCAATGTATGCTCATTTCCTACGAGTAGCTTTATGTTGCTCACCCCAAAGTTACTGGGGCATATTTCAGGTACAGGATACAAGATTGGAGATTTGTACTTGCTTTAGTGATTTGCAGAATTGAAGTTTCTTTAGAAGCATTCTTGTTCACATACAAGTGTTAGCATGTTTAAGTTTTGCCTATGAAATATAATTTTTCTAACTTGGAGGTTTGACATGTCAAATGTTGTAAATGAATTGTAATAAGGCCATAGGCCATTTCAGCATGTTTAAAATGTTATTTTACACTTTCGTGTATGTCCACATCATCACACACTTACATACAATTCATTTTGATCGTGCAATAGGGGATCCATTTGAGACTTAGGAATTTCTTTTCAGTTTTGGTGCTTAACAGATTCATTCTTTGCATTTCTACCTGTTTCAGTCAACCGGTGGCTTGTTTCGGTCGACCGATGGCCTTTGAATTTCTATTGAACAGTAAAAGTCCAATTCCAGTAGCCATTTTTCACTTCGAGCCACAAACCGGTCGACCGGTTTGTCATTTCGGTCGACCAAAATGAAGGCTCATTTCTCTTCTCTTCCTGGTCCATTTCGACAGATCGAAACTCCATTTCAGTCGATCGAAATGGTGCTATTTTGTGGGTTTTGCTTGGTTAGTTGTTTTGGCTAGTTGGCTTTATTTGTTTATTCCAACATAACCTTGTCGATCTCGTTTAAGCCATTTAATAGTGTACGTAGTCTAGTTTGAACTAGATCACATTCCTTTGGTCGTCATTGGTGCCATAGGTTATCATTTGACCTTTTTATTCTAGTTCCGCTTCTGGTTATTTCTTTGAGTTTCATGACTTCATGGAAAGTCATTTGGGTGTCTTAGGGATGATTAATATCTCTACAAGTCTTGTTTTTGGTTTCGCTTCCGCATTTCGGATCTTTTATGGGGTCAACTTTCTGTTCATTACTAACACACCGGGTTGAAAAACTTGGGCTGTCACACAGCTAGCATATATTATACGTCATGCTTAATACTTCAAAATCAATTCATACTAGACAAACAGTAAGCACGCATAGCACATAAGCATGTAAACATGTGATCATATTAGACATGTTCACAAGAAGCTTGTGAACATATCAAAGCACGTCAACAAAAGTATGATACGCACCCAAAACCCGTTGTCCTAAGGTTTTCAAACCCGGACACTCTGATACCATTTATAACGGCCCAAGTTTTATAAACCCGGTGCGTCATCGAGTAACCTGATGGATTGATCCGAGAACAGATCTGAAATGCAAAAGCAAAGAAAATGAAACAGTCACTAAGGATAAGCACAAACCCTAAGACCTAAAGTGGACTTCTACAAAGCCACGACACACAAAGAAGAAACAAGAAGCGGAAGCTAAGATCAAAAGGGTCAAATGGTGCCTCTTAGCATCATTGACGCTTAAAGGAGGCAAACTTGATGTCAACAAGTCAAACAAACCCTAAGAAGCTTAAACGGGAACAAAAATACAAACATAGAAGCATAAGTTGAAAAACGAACTTTCAAACCCTAAACCATCAAGGGTAAAATGGTCAATTAGTACCCTAAGCACCTACAACATATGAAAAAGGAAAGAAATGGTTTGAACAAACCATAAATGATGCAAAGAACCCAAAACAAGGTTGAAACCACAAGATGGAAACGTAGGAATGGAAAACAAGAACCAAACTTAGCCTAGATCAGCTTATCCAAGCTGCAGCACAATTGGTTGACCGAAATGAAGTGTCGGCTGACGAAATGAATGTTCAGTCGGCCGAACCCCAATGTTCAGCCGGCTAAAACAACCTGCGTGAGAAGCAAACTCTCTGGAATATAATTCAAATGGAAAACAAGGTTATTGGTCGACTGATGAGGCTGGTTTGGCCGACCGAAACCTGGGTTGCTACTAAAAATGCAGCTTAAGGCCAAAATTGGAACCACATGGCATGATAAAAAATAAAACCGTGAATTTGTGTGCGAATATGAACATACACGCAAACGTAACATACATTAATACACGTGTTACAATGGCCTACGGCCATGTGTTGGATAATTAAGCTCATGAGGCTTAAGCTTACGAGATCCATACGACATTGGTCGTTCCTCTTGCAACAAAACACACCCAAGACCTTGCAAAGAAGTATCTGTGTAGACAAGATACTCTATCCCGCTCTGTGGATCAAACAGAACCGGCGCAGAAGTCAACTTGCTCTTTAGCTCCTTAAAAGCTTTCTACCAATGTTCATCCCACACAAATCGTACACCCTTCTTAGTCAAATGAGTGAGTGGTTCGGCTATCTTTGATAACCCCTGGATGAACCTGCGATAATATCATGCCAATCCGAGAAAACTCTGAACCTCGGTAGGTGAAGTAGGCTGTCCCCACTCTACCACTGCTGAAACCTTGGCTGGATCTACCGCTATCCCCCTTTTTGGCACCACGTGACTTAGAAACTTCACTTCCCGCTGCCAAAATTTACACTTCTCAAACTTGGCATATAATTGGTGTTCACAAAGCGTCTGCCACATTGTGCGAAGATGTCTGGCATGATCGTCCTCTGACTTAGAATAAATCAAAATATCATCTATGAAAACAATAACAAATTGATCTAAGTAAGCCCTGAAGACTCTATTCATTAAATCCATGAAGACTGTTGGTGCGTTAGTCAACCCGAATGGCATGACACGAAACTCATAAGATCCATATCTAGTGAGAAACGCTGTCTTTGGAATATCTTGCTCCTTAACCCGAAGTTGATGATATCCAGAACGCAGATCAATTTTAGAGAAGTATGTAGCTCCCTTCAACTGATCAAAAAGATCATTAATCCTAGCCAAAGGGTACTTATTACGAATAGCAATCTTGTTCAACTCCCTGTAATCTATACACAGGTGAAGTGAACCACCCTTCTTCTTCACAAACAAAACTGGTGCTCCCTAGGGTGAAGTACTCTTACGAATAAAACCTTGGCTGAGTAATTGTTGAATCTGATCCCTCAGCTCTCGCATCTCCACTAGTGACATCCTGTATGGTGCCTTAGCAATAGGTGTAGTACCTGGAGCTAAGTCAATCACAAAGTCTATCCCGCGACTAGGTGGCAACCCTGAAATCTCCTGAAATACATCCGGAAATTCCTGTACAATTGGTATGCTATCCAATGCTACAGTAATCTCCTCCTCCGTTTCCTCCTCCATATGGAACAAGTATGTGCTAATAACCTCGTTAGAACGTGGCATAGCGACGACGTACATCTCCTGACTAGGTATGGTAAAATTAATAGACCTATCATAACAATTAGCTTAGGTATGATAGTAAGATAACCAATCCATCCCAAGTATCACACCATACGTGTGCATGTCCAGGACCAATAGATTGGCTAGAAATCTGAGGCTTCCAATATCTAGTGTCACAGGCCTATAACTCTCACGTAAAATAGCAGTATTACTTAAAGGTGTAGAAATACCCTGAGGTCTATCACATACTCGAGTCGTCATCCCAGATAATGCAACTGCTGCGGTGCCTGTCCCTGAGGCTATGGCAGTGCTGGTAACGCTGGATATGTTTATCCTTGAATCCGTGGAATCTGTGGAGCGGGTAAAGGTATCGGTGCCATCTGTCCCTGCTGCACATGTTGTCCCTGTCTCTGTCCCGCTTTAGGACACTGCCTGGAAGTATAACCAAACTCTCCATAAGTGTAGCAACTACATTTAAAGGTGCTAAACTGTCTCCTCTACAATCCAACATATAAAATTAATTCCCACAAGTTTCTTCTATAAACTCATTGGCAATCCTCACATCTTAACACAATATACCTTTAAGCAAAAATTTGTTTGCTTATCCAAATATAAATCACTCCACTATGATTTTCCTTCATTATCGCAACATACACATTCCAAAATAGTTTAATAAAACCATTTATGAAAAAAAAAAATTCACAAAAATGCCCTCATGAAACAAAATTGAGATACTAAAACCACCAGTTCACTTTATTAAGAACTTCTTTAAATCATAAACCTTTAAAAGTAATTGTCATAAATACTTTAACATAATACTAGTGTATGAAATTTAAACAGTACTATTCTTTAAATAATACTTGCACTCCTACTAGTAATGAAAATAAAAATACTCTTAAAAGAGCATTCATTCTTGAACTCCGCTACCCTCCATCTTGGATGCTCCGGTATCTCCTCCATCCGGATCCTCTTCGGGGTCCTCCTTTCCACTTGGCTCAGCTTCGAGCACCACCGAAGTTGTATTGGGTCCATAGTATGGTGGCCAATCCCACACACAAGAAACCTTCCTTAGCTTATACTCTAAAGCAACATTTATTGGAACCAATTCCTTGGTCTCCAATTCTACCTTCTTGGTCTGCCTTCGCAAGGGAATCATCGGAGTAATCTTTTTCTTCCTTGGGTCCTTCTTTGCATTCATCGTGGACCACATCCTTTTCCTAGTGCCAAACATTCTGAAATTACAGAATAAACTTGACATCAGTACGTTCTAAGCGAACCATGAAAGAATACAACGAATCCTAAACTTAAGCTCTAAATAAGAGAATACGCTGCGCGGAAGTCTTAATACGAAATGCCCTTGAGACACTTGAACCTGGAGTGCTCTGATACCAACTGTGATACCCATCGATTCCAGAGCCACGGGTGATCAAGTTTGAGCATAGATCCAAGGCCAGACAATTAATATGTAAACAAGTAGGAATACAAAAAGAATTAAAGAAATAAATTAAAGGCTAAAAAGAATTCTAAATATTAAAATCCTCAAAAGTTATAAAATTAATACTATCCAAACTTTCCAAAATCCCCAATATGTATAACTCGGGAATCCATCTTGTGGACCCCTAATAAAATCCCAAATGAAAGTAAAGTACGGAACAAAATCCAAAACTAAAACATGAAAGGAAATCTTATGTAGTCGGAGGAGTGAGTGATTGTATTTGCTCAGCATGATCAAGCTCTAAGCCTGAAATTGATGAACACCTGAAAAATAAGAGTGAGTCAGACCCACTAGCAAGTTCTATCCTACTACAATCTATACAGAAACCCGATACGCAGATACATCCTAGATAACTCAGCAATAACTAAAATAGTCCATATATGTATAAATACACACTATAGGATGCTCAGTAGCCTATAGTTCTGTCTCAGCCTGAGTAGAGGTAACATGCAAATCGCACATCACGGTGGGCATGTATACCTAGACCTACCAGGGAACAAAACTACGTCCAGTTATCCATCCTAAGCGATATATGCACCCTAACCATGATCTTGAGACTCAATGTCATATCACGGTACCATAAGTATATATATAATATCCTTCCTATGCAGAATATAAAAAAACCAAACAAACATCTAATATGTCATTCAATTGTTTTAGTTAACCTGACATGAATCCATGTAGGATTTAACTATTTTAGTTAATCCATTCCGTATGTATGAATAGGTAGGGATTAGCGTTTTGATCTAATCCATTCCTAATATGCCACCGTCCTATACCGGTGCATATAATCCACAAAATCCAATAAATAATGTAACAACCCATATGAACATCAAATACATCCAGAAACAAGCATAATAGAAGTCAGATATATGCAAGATCTTATTATGTATCCAGTATATGATTATAATCATATAACCTCCATTTAAATTGCTAGAGTAAAAATAAACAATTTAAATCATCCATATCCATATAGTTGACAGAATAGAACTAAAATAGTTCATCACTTAAAATCCAGAGCATGATATAATGATAATCAGAAATATAAACTGAGCACATTATATGAAATCCCAAAAATACTTTCATACTAGTCCATTTAATTTGCTAAAACAAACCTAGCAATTAAAAATCCCACTACTCCTGACAGCATACAATTTAGTATTTAAATTTCATGATGTCCATTACCATAGCATAAACCAATAATCCTGGGTCTTTAATATGTTATATACATCATTTAAAAACCCCCTAATTAAATTCCAGAACTACACTTTAGCCCCTACAGTCTGAAAATACCAAAAATACACCCGTAGGGGTATTCCAGCATGGGAACCGGCTCTCACACACCTAGAGCCGGCTCTCTCACCGAGGGAGCCGGCTCCCTCCATTAGGGAGCCGGCTCTCTCCTTGAGAGCCGTGCTACGCTCATCTTGTTCATCTTCTTTGCCTCCAGCAAGGTTCAGAGTCCTCTGTAGTGGTTTTATTAAAATTTTCAGGGTTCAATCTAAGTTCCAAAGCTTCCAGAAACTTAACGAATTCCATTATGAATTGTTAACAAAAATATAAAACATAATTGATAACAGTTTATGCACAAAACAGTTTCAGTTAAACAAAACATACTATAGTTTATAGTTTAATTTAACATGCATAAAACATCCATTTTAAAGTTTAATTTAACTCTTGGAGACTATATAGCATGCACAGAACACAGGTTTAAGGGAAGGAGTTAGAATAGGAACTTGCCTTCAGTTTCAGTTATGAAACCTTAAACCGTCATCTCTAGTAATTCCGGTGACCTTAATTGCTTCCACCGACCTCTATTGCTCCTTGTTCAACCCACGAGCAAGTTGCAATTTCCCCTCATTGGTTCAGCCCTTGTCCCTTGCCAAACCCTAACTTTCCTCTCTCTGTTTTTCTCTCAAAACTCTCTCTCTGTTCGTGAAACTGAATAGGGTTTCCTTAACCCTAGGCAGATGTATACTGTTATATTTATAGGCTTCAATCAAAAACCTAATTCAAATTATAATACGAATCGGAAACTTAAATAGTCGGCCACCACGTGATATCATAAAAAAAATACAAAACCCTAAACTATAATACATAAATAATGAAAATAATGCTAAGTCAATTTAAACCTTAAAACAATTCCACATAAGCATATAATTAAATTTAAAACAATTAAATTAATACAATGAAACAAATAAACAACCAATTAAACAAATAGGCAAATAATTCAATTAAGTCATTTAACAATTAAACAAATAAGCAAATAATTCAATTAAAATGCAATAAAACCATTAATTGAAATACCGATACTATCCTTTTAAAATTAGGGGTATTACAGTTACTCTATCTACCAAACGGGAAGCATGTACCCTCCATGGACACCCCTCAACTGCACATCTTACAGTGACTCTTTGCTTCTCATTTTTAACTCTTTTTATATTACATCGCTCTTGGACACAAAAATCAACCAAAATATCCCTAAAATGGTTCACATTGAGAAATAAATTACCTTCTTCTAACTTAATCTTTCCATCCACACCTCTCTGAAATGGAATTCCCTTTAAACAGCTTACATAGCACCTACCCCTTGCTGTTTCAGTTTTCTATTGTTCGACATTTATCTCACACTCTTCTTCTTCCACATACATGTCATTATCAGATTCAGTACCAGGTTCATCTCCTGATTGACATACCATCCTCACTGTGGTTCTTTTCTTCATCCACATTCTTATTCACATCATCACTGTGAACTGGATTTTTACCTTTCCCACTATTTTCCCATTCCTCATTTTCAGAACTAAACACAAATATATCATTATCATCTTCCAAATCATACTCATCCTCAGGCTGTCCTCCATTGTTCTAATTTACATCGGTCTCATTGTCTCTGACATTAGTGTCATCATTGTCATTGACATTTGTGTCATCATTGTCATTGACATTACTATCATCAAATATCCTATCATCAAACTCCCTATCATCAAACTCCATGGTCTCAATTTAGGCAAATTCAGGACTTACATTAGTCACAACCTTGTCAATATACAAGTCTATCAATCTCTTACTAGCATTTACTTTAAACATCTCTAGCACATCTTTATCACTATCTACATTCATTCTAGTAGAAGACCTAGGAACAACACAAGACAAAAATAGTGACAAAGGGACAGTAGTTGGAATATAAGATAAAGCTACTGCTGTTACATCTTTCACAAGATCAATGATGCTATAAAAATCCGAATCCACACCAGTTATAAAAGTTAGGTTCCACTTGTAGTGAACAGCAATATCATGAATTGATTCCATCGCTGTAACAATTAAAATTATAACAAAAATATAAATTATAAACACAAATTAACTAAATTTAACACAATCAATACGATGGAAGAACTACTCCCAAATTACACATAATTTCAATTATAAAAGCCCTATTTGCCTATACAAAGTTAACAATAATCAGAAAACAAAACCCTAAACAACTATATACAGAGTAATAAAAAACATATACCCTAAACTAAATATAGAATTATTCAAAAATACACATACCCTAAAAACATAGTATAAATTTTAACATAACCTAAACTAAATAAAGAGTAATCAAAAGCGGAAACCCTAAATACCGACTAGAAAATTCTTTTCACATACCTCAGACCACTTCAAATTCACATATGCGTAAACCCTAACTCATTCTTTGCAAATACGAACTTGGATTTGTTGCCAAATATGGAAAACGACCCCCTCTGTTGATGCGATCTTTGGTTAATTCTTCAAATGCACAACCCCTAACCAAACGTTCGTTCGTTCTCTCTCTCTGTCTGTCTCTCTCTCTCAAAGTGTTCACAATACACGACACCAGTTTGCTAAGGCAGATGAAAAGACGCTGCTTTGGGAAACAGACACAATTAATGCAAGTTTTCCCTCCAAATGAATGTATAGTCGTGTAACTGAGAAGTTGATGTCATGAGAGGGTAGTTTCGTAATTTCAAATGCCAAGCAGAGGCTATTTCAGTAATTTTGACAGCTCCGTTAGTGTATTTAATGGTCCATCACATATAAGGGAGGTCCGTGTAGGATATTTTAAAAAGTAGGGGAGGTCTGCATAATTTCTGGAACAGGAAGGGTGTCGCCAGTAATTATGGCAAACCATAGGGGAGGTCTTTGTAAATTACTCTTCTTTTTTTCATATTTGTCTTTTGACACTTGCAGGAAAACAAGGTTTTCATCCTTTCATGGTATGTGTTAGGGACTTCATGAGGAGTAAGCCTCTTTTCTTTATTGCATTGTGCATAGTCGTGGGTTGGTTGATCTATAGGGATCACCATTGTTGTTTTGAGTCCTTGGCAAGGATTTGCTTGATTTGGTTGACTTACTTCCGTTTGGGGAGTGAAGTCTTTGACCTTGGTGTCTTTCATTTCAGATGTGATTTCATTTCGTGTTTTCCTTTGGGGGGAAGTTTAGGCTTGGGTTGCCAGGTGTAAGATTCCCCAATTATTGTCATTGGATTTCACTCTCTCGCAGTAAGCTTTTCGGTCAATGCTACAGTTCTATCGACAGACAAGGTATTCATCAATTGCTTGTTTTGTGCTTTTTCATTTGTTATTTTATGGATTTGATCTATTAAAATTTTATATTGCTGCTAGATGTTGGATTTCCTTGTGATTATTTATTACATTTTGCTATACTGGTATCTTAATGTAATGACCCGAAATAACTTGATTTCCTTGTGTACATCCATATATAACTTGGCTTTAAAAAGCTGATATTGGTCCAGTCTTTTAGATAATGTTATGAATAGGAAAGGCATTGGCACTTGATGGTGAAAATTTTTGGTATCATAAAATATTATATGGTCTTTATTGATCAGAAAGGGAAAGAGTTCCATAGAGTTTGAGGTTAAAAGATCCGTTTTCTCCCTCTGCATTCTCTTTAGTGGTTGTTTGTTGAGAGTTTCTCATCTTCACTTCTTGGATGTGCCCATTTTCTTCTCTTCTAATAAGGATTCCAAAATGTTTCAATTTTGAACTTTTGGGATTTATGTTATGGAAGAAAAGACTTATAGGTTACTATTATCAAGTTTAATACATACTGTAAATTTGGGCCTCCCCTTAAGAAGAAGCCTAAAGGTTAGGATGGGATTGTTTTGAATAAATATCACAGTTAAAAGAATGCCCTATTGTCTAGTGGGGGTGGAATTATTTTCATTCAAATATAAGTATTTATAGCAAACTTAAATACCATCTTTCCATGTATAGTTATCATAATTGGACCAATCCTCAACCCCTTAGAGGTTGAGTTATGATCAATCAGTTGAATCGTCAGTTGACTATTTCTAATTGCTATAAATATTTCAATCCTACCTCAAATTACAGCAAATCATCAAAGTGCATACACAGATTTCCTCAAATACTTGTAATACATAATCAAGAAAAAAACTCTAAACATAGGTGCTCAGTAAGTCTTCAATCCAGACAACTTTTTACAAATGAAAACTTTGATATACTTTTAATTTCCTTCTTTTCCCTTCATTCTCGTATAACACTTGGTATTTCTCTCAACCTTTTCAGTCCCTAATTCACTCTCTGTACTTTCATTTCCATATCTGTACACCTGCCTAAGTCATATAATTGAAGAGTACAAATAATACTCTTTCCATTAAGACCATAGTTATATATTATTTCTTTCTTTCTTTAATATCCATATATATATAAATTCCTTGGATTGAATATGTTGAAATAAGTTGCTTTAATCTGGCAAAAGCATTTAAGTACAAGCTTTACCTTCAATATGAAATTTTCTAGAGAGAATCTGTGGGCAACTCAATTACAAGACTTAGTTCGAAATTAAAAGGTTAGATTGAAATGGGTTCCACTGATGGAGATATGAGTAGGATACAAGTATTAACAAGTATATGACTAACAATTAAGAATCCAGAACAAAAAAAAAAAAAATACATGGTTTATATTTTGGCATATGAAGCACTAACTTCTATGGTTTTGAAATAAAATTAGAATAGAAAGTCTCCCTAAAATACAAGGAACAAACATTATTTACTCCAGTTTCTAGGTGTTGAAGAGTCAAGATATTTGGGTATTGAAAAAACTAATGGGGCTAATAAAGCCTACAATAGAATTAAATTAAATAAGTAATGGATAAATGATATGTTCAACTATTTTTTAATAACCTAACCTGTTAACTCAACAATGAGGCTAATAATTCTATCAACAAATTAACTATATGTATATTTAGAATTGGGTAAAAAGGATTTCTCACACAATTCCATAGAAAACGGGTATAGTCAAATTTGAACTTGAAAAGACCAAAATTTACTTGTATACAATTAATCAACAATCTAAGTTTGATGATCTGTGGTATCATACAGATTCTAGAAAATTCTATACTGTGGTGGCATGTGGTGTGGATATATGAAAATATTCACAAAAAAATAGAATAAAGTACCTATGTAGCTGGTAACTTTTTCATTTTTTAACCCTTATATATTTACTATGAATCCTATTGTTGTAATTGGGTGAAACTTAGCTTTGGGTTCATTTTTTTTTGACATAGGCACTAATTGTTTTTATTTATTGTTGGTTTTGCAGATTATTGGATGAGCTCATGCTATAAGAATTCAAGTTCTTTTTGTTTAAGATGGTTTAAGTAATTTATGTCTAGATCTTTGAACCCTTTGTTTAGGATTCTATAGCTTATTTTTGTCTAAGATCTCGGAACATTCTATTTAGATTACTAGCTTGTTTTTGTCAAGATACTAAGACTTGTTTTTTTTTGCCCAATGGGCTTTATTGTAAAACAATATTTTTTTGGTTTGTGTGGCTTATGTAATATCAAGTATTTATTTATTTGCATAATCATTTTGATGTGTGATTAAATTTTATTTTTGATATTATTTATAATGATAATAATTTATAGGTTATAATATTATAATTGATGCCATATTAACAAGTTATTAATATATATAAATTCAAAAAAAAAATTAATATATTGAAAAAATGGAAACATTTTCCACAAACAAATTTTGTGGCCTTTTTATGGATATTAGCTACGAAATCTATTTGTGGTTGATTAAAATTATAGCCACAAATAAATTTCGTGGCCTATTTTGGGTAGTTGCCACGACATATATTCATGGGCAATTAAAATTATAGCCACGAATTGTAATACCCCTAATTTTAAAAGGATAGTCTCGGCATTTATTTATTTGTTTTAATTGTATTTCAATTATTTAATTGATTATTTGACTAATTGCTTATGTGTTTAATTAAATTACGTATTACTTAATTATTTGATTATGTGTCTATGTATTATTTGTATTTGTCTATATGTTAATTGTTTAATTAGATTATGCACTTAAATAGTATTTTGATTAATTGTAAATTAAATATTTTCTTTTCTTTTATTATTTAATTTTATTTTTCATTTATGATTATGGTTAGTAGTAATGAGCCAACCAATTGGGTCCCATGAACTACTTGGATAGGAGGTTGGACGTGTATGGATTATTACCCAAGGATAGTTGTGTATGTATATATATAGATATATATTATATACATATAAAAATGAAAGTAATTTATTAATTACTTTTTTGGTAACTTGGGTAATAATATTTAATCTGATGTATATGTTTTATATTTAAATAATAAAAATATACATAGATTTGATACGTGTTATGTTTTAAGTTACTTTGTAATATTATCGTAACTTAAGTATTATTGAATAATCCATTAATAAATAACGGAATGTTTATAATTTATTTATTTAATAAGCATATACATAAATTATATATGTAACATATTTTACTTACCTTTTTAATATATATAAAAGGGAACGTAATTTATTAATTACTTTTATCGTAACTTGGGTAGTAATATTTAATCTGATGTATATGTTTTATATTTAAATAATAAAAATATACATAGATTTGATACGTGTTATGTTTTAAGTTACTTTATAATATTATGGTAACTTAAGTATTATTGGATAATCTATTAATAAATAATGGGATGTGTATAATTTATTTATCTAATAAAGATATACATAAATTATATACGTAACATATTTTACTCACCTTTTTAATATATATAAAAGGGAAAGTAATTTATTAATTACTTTTATGGTAACTTAGGTAGTAATATTTAATCTGATGTATATGTTTTATATTTAAATAATAAAAATATGTATAGATTTGATACGTGTTATGTTTTAAGTTACTTTATAATTTCATGGTAACTTAAGTATTATTGGATAATCCATTAATAAATAATAGGATGTGTATAATTCATTTATTTAATAAAGATATACATAAATTATATACGTAACATATTTTACTTACCTTTTTAATATTTTAATATTTATTTTTTTAAGTTGACTTGGATTGGGAAAAGGGTTAGGGTTATTTTATTTAGCCTATAAATATATAGCTATAGGTTACAAAAGGGGATTAAAAATATTCACGTGATATATTCCAGAGAGAGAGAGAGTTAGAGAGGGAAGGAGGAAAAGAAAGGAAGGAGGAGAAAAATCCGGTAGAGAAAAGATCAAGGAAGAAGAAGTTTAACTTTCGATCCGAAAGTTTAAGGCAAGTTCTTCTTCTATCTCTTTCCCTTTGATTCGTGTTTCTATGCATGCCTAGGAAATTCCAGGATTTATTAAACACATAAAATTAAATAATTATGCATGTTTAATTGGATTAAAATATAGATTTTATGAAATTGGTTCATATCTGTTCTTGCGTTATGAATTGAAAAATGCATAATTTTGATTTGATTTCCGGTGTGAATTTTTATATGCTTAAATTATGTATTTTTCATATCTGTGGAATGATGGAATGTAAAAACATGCCTAGTATTCCTGAACATTAAATAGGAACTAGGTTTGGGTTTAAATAAATTTAAATAGACTCGATCATAATGATGCTTGCTATTTGAATGTTTTAAACAAATGAATAGATTTAATCTTGTAAAATGTTGTAACAATTGAGATTAAATGTGTAGGATGAATTGGATATGGAAAATGCTTATTCGACGGTATAATAAAATATCATCATGTATAAGATTCAGTTTGTGTAGGACATATGATATAGGAAGCTTAAATAAATAATAAGTCATTCCTATTTTGTGATAACTTGATATCATATTATTATAGTTATTTCTGGATTGTTTGATATATTTCCTTAATCGTTATATCAATTGTTGTTGGATTGTGTGTTTTAATGCACCGATATGGGACGGTGGCATTCTAGGGATGGATTAACTTATCAGTTAAGTCCTACCTATTTTATATAAGGAAATGGATTAACTAATATGTTAAGTTCTACTTATATTCAAGTCAGATCAGCTGAACAAGTTGAATGACTTATGAATGATTAATTTATTATATAAGGGAATGGATTAACTAAAACGTTAAGTCCTACTTATATTTAAGTCAGGTCAGCTGAACAAGTTGAATGACTTATGGAGGATTAATTTATACTAGATAGGATTGTTGCTAGATTATATATATATAAGCACGGTGCCATGATATGAGCTTGAGTCTCAGGATCAGTGGTTAGGGCGCGTATATCGCCAGGGATGTGTAGCTAGATATAATGTAGTTGTGTACCCTGGTAGGTCTAGGTACTCATGCCCCCTATATGTGCGTTTTGCATGTTGCCTACTATTCAGGTTGAGACAACCCTATAGTCTAGTGAGGTTCCTTTAGTGTGTATATATATATATACGGACTATTAGTTGCTGTTAGATTGATTAGGATGTATACGTGTATCGGATCTCTGCTTGGACTGTAGTAGAGTAGAACTTGTTTGTGGGCCTGACCCACCATTATTTTTCATGTGTTCGTCAGGAGTAGAAGTTGTTCGTGCTGAGCGGGGATCAGTCTATTTCATTCTTCCGATGCTACATAGGAGTTCCTTTATGATTCAGTTTCCTGATTTAGAAAGTTATTGCTGTCATTTGTTTAGTTTGGATTTTCTAGGGGTCCACACAGTATGGATTCCCGAGTTGTATTTTGGAGGATCAGTTATATCAGAAGAGTTTATTAATTAATGGAAATATATTTTAAAGTTTATTATTAGATTATCATTTTAGTTTCTTGTCAGCATTTTATTTATTCTTCTTTATTCTTTTGTACTCTGTGTTCGTTTATTATCAATTTGTTTTGATTTCCTCGGGTATTCGGGCGTGAGCCTGGCCAACCCGCATTCGAAAATCCAGGGGTATCATAGTTGGTATCAGAGCACTCCAGGTTCAAGTGTCCTTAGGAGTGTCTTTCATTATGTGACTTCCGCGTTGCGTCTCTTAAAACTTAGAGCCCATATTAGGATTCGTTGTACTTTATCTACGGTTTATTAGGAGGAGCTGATGTCAATTATATTCTGTAGTCATAGAATGGTTGGCACTAGAAAAAGGATGGGTTTAAGGCGAAAGCAATAAAGATCCAAAGGAGTAGAGGAGTATGTTATCGATTTCGTTGCCAGAAGGCAGAGTTAAGGATTGACAGTTTAGGTTCGTTTGGCGTTACTTTAAAAGTATAAGCCAAGAAAGGATTTAGGTGTACGTGATAGGTCACCGCATATCGGGACCAACATGACTTCAGTTGATCTCAAAAAGGAGACAAGCAAGGAGTAGGAGCCGAAGAGGATCCTAATAGAGGAGATTTATGTGTGTCCAATAGAGAGGGTACTAAATCTTGAAGAGGGATGATTGCGCGAGGTGATCTGAATTGCTAGTAGTATAGCGAATGTTATTAGTAGAATTGGGGTTGATCAATCTACAAATAATTAAACTTTCTTATCATCTCTAAAAGAGGTATATAAGAAGTATTGTTCAGGAGTTTGGGGATTGGATGTGTTCTTATCAGAACGAAATACATAATTTTTAAATCACATACAAAAAGGCATTGGTATTATGTTGTGACGTTCTAATTCTATTTATAAAGTCAAGTAAGACAGTTTACATTCCGCACATAAGGAGGATGAGGGTTAAGCCCTTGGTATTTGCTTAGGAAAACATTTGTGCTTTTAAGCGATGTTTTAAAGGATATGTTTCGAGATTGAATGATTATTTACGAAACTATAAAAGGAAATTTTGAAACAATCTAGTAAGGTTGATTTCAAAGGAGACTTTCTTTTCTAGAAAGAACTATGTTCTAAGTAGGAGTATATTTTGTTCTATTTTGTTTATCATACGTGTTTTATTTATTTTTTTGTTAATTACTCGGGATTTGGTATGTGGTTTAGTTGGGGACACAAGTGTGTGATCAACCAACTATTGTTTTAATAACATGGAGTAATAACGCTATTTACGCTAGATTTGTGAGCATACAGTCGTAGGATTTGGTAGATACACATAAATCTAGCCAATCTATTGGACCTGGACATGTGTCATTATGGTGTGTTTTGGGATGGGATAGTTAAACCATCACTACGAGTCAAACAATCTAGAACGATTAGTTTGATATACTTTACGTTAGGTATGGATTTGTATCATATTACAGCGCTATGATATTGGTGATTGTTAATGTTTCGGTATGCGTGAGGTAGTGGTAAATAAATATCACTGTAATGCTATGATGATATATCAGAGGTGCTGGATTTGCTGAACATCTTCTTGAAAATTTCAGAAGTTGTTACCAGGTTAGAAGGAGGATTTAGTACTGGATTAAGTACTTATTGGAATGACACCGAGTGAGGATAGAAGACTGAATAAATATTCATCAGTAAATTCTTAATCAAGAATTTATTCAAGAGGGTGTGTTATTAGGAGGAATTTGCCGATGTTGCACACGGAAGAGGAAACTAAGTCTCTTCATTTCCATAAATAATTTGGAATTATTTTTTTTAGTCACAATTTGCAACAATTAGCTGTTGCAAGGAAATTAATGACTTATGTAGAGGATGGAAAGATTTTATATTATTTTGAAGTTAGACAAAGAAGTCGGATTGTCATTAACTTGTCTTAAAGAAACAGGGTGTGTCAAAGACAAGATAGTGAGACCAAATACTTATATAAAGATAAGGTGTAGGGTATGTATGGAAAGGTCTTAGTTTGTTGACTTTTGTTGAGTTAAGTCATAGTTAACTATTAATAAATGGAATTACCGATTGATTTTTAATATTGGCAAGTTTATCATGGATCAGTGGTGGATAGATTTAGTTACAGAATTCGCTTTTGAAGATGCTTTAATTTAAACGTTGGGTACAGACGAAAGCTGGTGGTACCAGACTAACGGTACTTTCTATAGACAAATTGGATGGAGGATGCATAGACTGAGTTTCACAACTTTTAGTTCTTCATGCTGGTGGAAACATGATGCTTCACGATAAGCAGGAGAAGGGACATAGTGATTTATCTCCAAGTCTAATATTTATTAGATAGTAGAAATGGGCCATCAAAGATCACTAGATCCTTTGCAGCTATTCCTATACTAAAGTGGAAATGAGAGAGCATTTTACGGATTTAGTTGCGGGATTTCTAATTTTACACAAGGGTTAGGATTTTGGGTGGGATATTGGTTGACTGATACATTAGGTCAGCTTGATTCTTGTCTATTTCGAACTGGTAGGACTTCAGTTCATACGAATATAATGGATCACAAGATGGTTTAGATAGATTACAGTGGTGATTCACACTTTATATCAAGTTCCGTCTGGTGGAAGCAATGATGTAAATGGATGCTCTCAACAAACGATAGAATATTTAAATCTTTCGGTTAGTTGTTGAGTTATCAGATGCATTTATAGCAAGTGTAATAATAACACTTGTTATTACTACGGTAGTTGAGAAAGTCAACTTTGAATATTGGAGCTGACCTTGGAGACGGTATTACCTTACTCGAATGGAGTTTAAGGTACTCGAGGAGGATTTAGTAGTTTCTGTAAATAGTGATATGACGATCGGGCGACTTAGCTGGAAAGTTTATAATTTTTCTCGGTGTGCTCAGACGGTTAAAATGTACATCATAACATTAAATGTCGGTTTTGGTGAACAGATATTGATAAGGATGCATATATAATTGCCGTAAGTGTAAAACCTGCTACAAAGGTGGAAAGTTGATCATCGGATGTCGTAGGAATCTTTAGCCACTTCCTATAACAAAAATGGAAGTTGAACTAAACAGGAGTGACGGTCGGTGGGAAGGATCGACATTGATTTGGAATTTCAATTTTCCATATAGAATCCGAGTGGTGGGTTGAGAAAGATCGCTTGAGGACATAAATTTGAGTGATGCTTATTTTAGAACTTCATATTAGTTCTATAGTTTAGTGATAGTGGTGTTATAGCATGTGGATGTTCATATTAGTAGATGCAAAGTGCTATTTCGAAGGTGCTTTATGAAGATTTTGGAGTAGCAGCTCTACTTCATATCTATAGACGGAGGAATTAATCGAGAGATTAAATTAGACCATAAAGGATATGTTTGAGGCGTATATCTTAGATTTTCATGGATAGTTGGAAGTGTTTACTTCACTTGTTAGAATTTTGTCTGTGATATTGTTGGCAAAAGGAGGTTAGTGTGACAACTTTGGAGATTTTGTATCTTTCACAATGCATACCTCTCATTTGTTGGTTGGAAATGGAAGTAAGGGTTATACAATCAGACCTCGACTTCATTTAAAAATATGTCGGAAAGAGATACTTCCCTTTGTATTGAACTGCGCGCGGTTGGGAGGCGACAGTGGGATGTTGTAAATAGTTGAACTCGTATACTAGAGTTTTTCTATTAGGGAGTAGTTGGCTCGTTCTGTTTTTCATATAGGAAGAAAGACGATTTTTGGAGAAATGTCAATTTTACTTATTACATTGACTTTTAGAGGATTGTGTTTCGCAATTGAGGCAGTCGCCTCTGAATTAGTGTTACCAAATTATTAACGTTAGGTGCATAGGAGTTTGTGCGTATATTCTATGGCACTTGGAGGTATCTAGATCATTCTCTTGTTGACATAGGAGGATTACGTTGTTATTTGATACAACCTACGCATCGTATGATTATTGTGTTTCTTAAACTATAAGAATCCTGTATACCACTTGGTATATTGGAGTTAAGTGGAGCCCTTATAGTGAGGTTGCGTCTACTTGGCAAATAGAAGGATGTTTTTCGCTCACAGTTTCCAAGCATAATGGAAGAAAGTAAGGGCGAATTCCGAGGACGGAATTCCTTTTGTTAGGGGGAAAGAATGTAATACCCTTAATTTTAAAAGGATAGTCTCGTCATTTATTTATTTGTTTTAATTGTATTTTTAATTATTTAATTGATTATTTGACTAATTGTTTATGTGCTTAATTGAATTAGGTATTACTTGATTATTTGATTATATGTCTATGTATTATTTGTATTTGTGTATGTGTTAATTGTTTAATTAGATTATGTGCTTAAATGGTATTTTGATTAATTGTAAATTAAATGTTTTCTTTTCTTTTAATATTTTAGTTTATTTTTCATTTATGGTTATGGTTAGTAGTAATGGGCCAACCAATTGGGTCCCATGAACTACTTGAATAAGAGGTTGGACGTGTATGGATTATTACCTGTGGATAGTTGTGTATGTGTATATATATAGATATATATTATATACATATATAAAAATGAAAGTAATTTATTAATTACTTTTATGGTAACTTGGGTAGTAATATTTAATCTGATGTATATGTTTTATATTTAAATAATAAAAAAATACATAGATTTGATACGTGTTATGTTTTAAGTTACTTTATAATATTATGGTAACTGAAGTATTATTGGATAATTCATTAATAAATAATGAATTGTTTATAATTTATTTATTTAATAAACATATGCATAAATTATATACGTAACATATTTTACTTACCTTTTTAATATATATATAAAAGGGAAAGTAATTTATTAATTACTTTTATGGTAACTTGGGTAGTAATATTTAATCTGATGTATATGTTTTATATTTAAATAATAAAAATATACATAGATTTGATACGTGTTATGTTTTAGGTTACTTTATAATATTACGATAACTTAAGTATTATTGGATAATCTATTAATAAATAATGGGATATGTATAATTTATTTATTTAATAAAGATATACATAAATTATATACGTAACATATTTTACTTACCTTTTTAACATATATAAAAGGGAAAGTAATTTATTAATTACTTTTATGGTAACTTGGGTAGTAATATTTAATCTGATGTATATGTTTTATATTTAAATAATAAAAATATACATAGATTTGATACGTGTTATATTTTGAGTTACTTTATAATATCATGATAACTTAAGTATTATTGGATAATCCATTAATAAATAATGGGATGTGTATAATTCATTTATTTAATAAAGATATACATAAATTATATATGTAATATATTTTACTTACCTTTTTAATATTTATTTTTTTAAGTTGACTTGGATTGGAAAAATGGTTAGGGTTATTTTATTTAGCCTATAAATATATAGATATAGGTTGCAAAAGGGGGTTAAAAATATTCACGTGATATATTCTAGAGAGAGAGAGAGTTAGAGAGGGAAGGAGGAAAAAAAAGGAAGGAGGAGAAAAATCATGTAGAGAGATGATCAAGGAAGAAGAAGTTTAACTTTCGATCCGAAAGTTTAAGGCAAGTTCTTTTTCTATCTCTTTCCATTTGATTCGTGTTTCTATGCATGCCTAGGAAATTCCAGGATTTATTAAACAAATAAAATTAAATAATTATGCTGTTTAATTGGATTAAAACATAGGGTTTATGAAATTGGTTCATATATGTTCTTGCGTTATGAATTGATAAATGCATCATTTTGATTTGATTTCCGGTGTGAATTTTTATATGTTTAAATTATGTATTTTTCATATCTGTGGAATGATGGAACGTAGAAATATGCCTAGGATTCCTGAACATTAAATAGGAACTAGGTTTAGATTTAAATAAATTTAAATAGACTCGATCATAATGATGTTTGCTATTTGAATGTTTTAAACAAACGAATAGATTTAATCTTTTAAAATGTTGTAGCAATTGAGATTAAATGTGTAGGATGAATTGGACATGGAGAATGCTTATTCAACGGTATAATAAAATATCATCATGTATTAGATTCAGTTTGTGTAGGACATATGATATAGGAAGCTTAAATAAATAATAAGTCATTCCTATTTTGTGATAACTTGATATCATATTATTATAGTTATTTCTGGATTGTTTGATGTATTTCCTTAATCGTTATATCAATTGTTGTTGGATTGTGTGGTTTAATGCGATATAGGACGGTGGCATTCTAGGGACGGATTAACTTATCAGTTAAGTCCTACCTATTTTATATAAGGGAATGGATTAACTAAAATGTCAAGTCCTACTTATATTCAAGTCAGGTCAGCTGAATAAGTTGAATGACTTATGAATGATTAATTTATTATATAAGGGAATGGCTTAACTAAAACGTTAAATCCTATATATATTCAAGTCAGGTCAGCTGAACAAGTTGAATGACTTATGGAGGATTAATTTATACTAGATAGGATTGTTACTAGATTATATATATATAAGTATGGTGCCATGATATGAGCTTGAGTCTCAGGATCAGTGGTTAGGGCGCGTATATCGCCAGGGATGTGTAGCTAGATATAGTGTAGTTGTGTACTATGGTAGGTCTAGGTACTCATGCCCACTATATGTGCGTTTTGCATGTTGCCTACTATTCAGGTTGAGACAACCCTATAGTCTAGTGAGGTTCCTTTAGTGTGTATATATATTTATATACGGACTACTAGTTACTGTTGGATTGACTAGGATGTATACGTGTATCGGATCTCTGCTTGGACTGTAATAGAGTAGAACTTGTTTGTGAGCCTGACCCACCATTATTTTTCAGGTGTTCGTCAGGAGTAGAGGTTGTTCGTGCTGAGCGGGGATCAGTCTATTTCATTCTTCCGATGCTATATAGGAGTTCCTTTATGATTCAGTTTCTTAATTTAGAAAGTTATTGCTGTCATTTGTTTAGTTTGGATTTTCTAGGGGTCGACACAGTATGGATTCCCGAGTTGTATTTTGGAGGATCAGTTGTATCAGAAGAGTTTATTAATTAATGGAAATATATTCTGATGTTTATTATTAGATTATCATTTTAGTTTCTTGTCAGCATTTTATTTATTCTTCTTTATTCTTTTGTACTAGGTGTTCGTTTATTACCGATTTGTTTTTGATATGCTCGGGTATTCGGGCGTGGACCTGGCCAACCCGCATTCAGAAATCCGGGGGTATCACATAAATAAACTCCGTGGCCTATTTTGGGTATTTGCCACGATATATATTCGTGGGCAATTAAATTTATAGCCACGAATAAATTCCGTGGGAAAAAACCTATTCTACCACGATAAATATTTTTGTGGCAGAAGGATTGAATTAGCCACGATTAATTCCTATATCGGGATTGCTACCTGCCACGACAGTATTGTTATCTAGCGACAAAATAGCTTGTGGCAATAGATGGTATTTTACCACGACTTCAAATTTGTGGCAAAAAGTTCACATTTTGCCACGAAAATTTTTAGCCGTAGTTATTGACATTCTGTGACGGGGCTACGCCCATGACTGAGCCACGAGCTATTTCTTGTGGCTAAAAGGCTTTCGCCACGAAATTTGAAAGTTTTTGCCACGAAGTGTCATGTGGCAAGAAGCCAAATTTGTTATAGTGTTGGTTGACGTGTGGAACATACACATCAACTGGTTTAGTTCTCCAATAGTAAATTTGCATATTGCCTAAAATAATGAAATACCGATCGACGTAAAAAGTCTACAGGTCGACTGGTTCTCCCCAGGTTTGTGGTTTTGGATCTTTTTGTGTGCCTTTGGCACTTGACATCATTTTTGGTTCACTTACAACATTGTAAATGACATTAAACCGCTCCTAAAACTTTTATAAAGTGGGGAAAATCATGAACAATTTAATAAAAATACCCATCTTGAATGAAATTTTAAAAGTGATACAATCATATAACCTTTTTGAAAACTATATGAAACATCCACGATCTTAAGTGTTCAAAGTACCCACGAGTTGATAGGTTACAACATCAAAACAATAATTTTACATTTTCCATTGAAAAGGTTTCAAAATAATACAAGTTCATGCCAAGCTTTACAAAAATAGTCATGGCTATAAAAGATATCCAAAATAAATTCTACACCTACGTCTAAGCTCATGAGAATGCACCTTCTTCCATCCCGCTTCCAACTCCTGAAAATGTTTAAAGTAAAGGGGTGAGCACCACGGCTTAGTAGAGTATGCCGAAGGCATGGCTCATAAAGCCCCGTGAGTAAACATATATAAAAAGGGATAACAAGATAGGATGATCATGCTATTACGGGGAAAAATAACCAAATCAACTATACATGATATTAACAACAATATATAGATACCAACTTAACTACATTCCACATACACGTTAGTCTATTACAAAAATAACAGTGTAATCGATGTTTATGCCATGACTCCACCCGAACCAACCCATGGTCTCATTTTACACACAATGCACTTTCCCAACCAATCCATCTCACAACACAAATCCACACTAGAGGCCTCTAACTCCAAATAACATAAGTCTACCGTTTGTCCACCTCACAGGCTACCTATCCTTGGTGTAAGACCACCGCTCATTACCATTTGGGCCTAGCTACCGAAATTTTGGAAACACGACTACCGCTTGTCTTCCGGCCATCACAAAATTTCCTCAACTTGAATCTTATCCTTCTCACATCACCCTTTACTCACACATTCTCTACCCAATGCATGAGCTAAAATTACCTCAATGAATACTCATCTTCCAACTTAAAATGACTAGACTCCTAGCTAGCCTCATGAATGAATATGCCATCCAATAGCATTAAAACCTCATTATACAAACATGCTTAAATCAAAACAAAATTTAACCATTTACTTGACATAATCACATTATCTCTTATTTAGCATGCTTTATCATATTAGAGTAAAGTTCTGAATTATGGCATGTACAACTTCACAAGTCATATAAATTTTTACTCATAATTCACCATTTAGCACATACATAACATAATTCCTACAATTAGGCATGCTTGCAAATCATCCATTCGATCATTTTAGCATGTGGTTGGCACAAATTTATCAAACGGATCATGCTTGTCAATTTCCCACATAGCCAATCTAATGATCAAAATACGATAGTCATAGCATGGTAATATATGCAAATATCAAATAATAATTCACAATCACTTAGGACTCCATGAATTAAACACCCCACCTCGAATTAGGATGAAAATCATAATCCCACTGAAATCAAAATACATTCCTCGCTAAACTGCCTCCGTAGGAAAAAAGAGGAGGCGAAGGAGAGCAATTAATCATTCTACGGCGCCTCCAAAATCCGAACTCGTGCCTCACCCCAAAAATTCCAAAGACTCCAAATCAAAATCCGAAACCATGGGCGCATAGCTCTCGACATGCTCGTCAAACTTTTCTTCTATGGCGTCATCAAAATCCAAGCCGAAGTAGATCGATTTCACGTCTAAAGCATGTAAAAATGATAAAGAAAAGAAAAGAAAGGAAAATGGTGGGAGAGAGAGAGATATATATATATCTCGGCTGATGAGAGAGGAAAAAGTGATTTTTGTGGCTAAAATTTACTTAAGTCACCCTTTATATAGTATTAGCCAAATGGCAGTTCCCGCTTCCTACTGAAATGCTTAAAACAACTCGTTTAAGTCCCGAACACTAGCAAACGACATAACGTAGTGCAAAATGGATAATCCCAATGAAAATGGGGAACATAGTGATGTCAAGAATTTTTTTGGACATTGAAATCTGCCGCGGGGCCCACCCGGCACCTCCTGGTCACGAAAATCGAGACTGACCAAAATGAACCCAAATGAGTTTCTAAGGGTTATAAACATGAAAAAATGCCCCAAAAGACTCTCGAAACACCATGATATGTATCCCTGTACACAAATAAAATAAAAGAAAAATGCTTGAAAAATACCAAAAAATTAGAGACATCACAATAATGAACCATCCTTCAATAGAGAGGAGGGTCTTCAAATGCCTCACCATCAAATAATGACAGGGGCTTGGAAGAAGACATTGCCAACATGACTATTTTAGCAGAGAACATGTTTGCTCTTTTTAATAAATCCAAGACATATTTTTCTTGGGATAGAAATACGCCATATGTATCATGCGGTACTTTCACTCCAAGGAGGTAATGAATTTTTCTAAGATCCTTGATTGGGAAGTCTTCTTGAAGCTTAGAGATAAGTTGTTGGATTACATGAGAGCTGGGTCCTATAACAATAATATTGTCATCCACATAAATGAGGATGAAAATTTTGGAAAAACCATGGTGAACAACGACATGTCCGCTCGAGAGAATTCAAACCCAAGTTCCAAAAAAGTGAGCTGAGACGGGAAAATCATGCTCAGGGAGCCTATTTCAGGCTATATAGAAATTTTTTGAGATGACAGACGTGATCAAGAAATAAAGGATGAACATATCCTTGGGGTTGAGTCTTGTATACATTTTCCTGCAAAAGCTATGTAAGAATGCTTTTGTGACATCTAACTGCTTGATGCACCAATGGATGTCACAACAAGTGACAAAATAATTCAAATCGTAGTGGGTTTTACAACTAGACTAAATATATCGCCATAAACAATACTAGGCTGTTGATGGCAACCAACTATGCCTTGTAACGATTAATACTCTCATTAGGTTTTCGCTTAATGTGAAAAAGCCATTTACAACCAACTAAGTTCATGGTGGGGTGACTCTGAACTAAGGTCCAAGTACCATTTTGTAATAAGGCATTGAACTCGTTAGTCACAACCACTCTCTATTTAAGATATTTTGATGCTACAGTTTATGAAGTGGGTTGATGAGCGCTGAAAAGTGCGTATTTAAACCCCTTAAGCTTAGGTATTCTAGAACATTTATCTATCTTATTTTCTCGATTTAGATTGATTTTGTATTATTTCCATTTTCAGGTACTTATCCCCAAAATAAGCTAACTCAGTTAAATAAAAGCATAATTGAAGCAATCTTGAGATGAATCAAAGAAAGGAGCAAAGTGGGAACAAAAGGAAGCAAGTGGTGGAAATTCAGCATGTTCGATCGATCTTAGAATATATTCGATCGATCGAAAGTTCATCGATCTCAACATTTCAAGATGGATCCAAACTCTTTTGTCCTTATCCAAAGATCCCACAAAGTTCGATCGATCCATCTTTCTTCCGATCGATCGAAAAGATTCCATCTTATCCACTTGTACCACCTTACCTACCAAATTTGTCTCTTTCCCAAACATATTTTCAAAATATCTCAGATTTGATTTTATCCAAAAAGGCACAGCCATAGAGGATCAATCCAGCTTAAATTCAATAAATCTCAGCCATGTTCGATCGATCTCACTACAAGTTCGATCGATTGAACTTCCCAAAGCCCAAGAAAATCCAAATTTCAGCTCATTAAAAGTTGTCTCAAATCTAATCATTGGAAGGAATATTGGTATACGAGCCCAGCTCATTGGGGGTGACATTTAACCTACCTATATAAGGAATATGAGCCATTCTTGAGAGCATATACTTGAGAATAGATAGAGACACAATTTTCCATATTCTTTGTGAGGAATAAAAGAAAAGAGGAGGCTAGAGACACAAGCTTAGAGTTGTTCCATCAACCAAGAAGATGAGCAATCTCTACCATGGAGTTAGCCCTTGAGGGTTGGAGGACACCATCCATGAGTGGCTAGACATCCTCTTGGGGTTAGAGTTAGCCCTAAGCATGTTTTCTACATCTTAATTTATGTATTTTTGAGGGGATTTGTATTGTGATTC
Organism: Cornus florida; assembly: GCF_030987335.1. Taxonomy (NCBI): domain Eukaryota; kingdom Viridiplantae; phylum Streptophyta; class Magnoliopsida; order Cornales; family Cornaceae; genus Cornus; species Cornus florida. The sequence goes on along the minus strand of NW_026775574.1, from coordinate 47,602,571 downwards.
ATGTTTTGACACTTTTATATATATAAATCTTGTTTATTCAATTATTTGTGCGGTTTAATGTTTCCAATTGATCATTTCATTCTATTTATATGTCTATGTATACTAGAATAGATGTTCATGTGTTTATTTCTATTTCTTGTGTTATTGATGCATGTCTATGGGTATTAATGCTATAGATCTAGAGATTGTCAAGATATAGTGCTTAATGTAATACTCTTGTGGTTTATTTGATGGTTCATACTCATTTCTTGATGGATTGTGCAACTCCCTTAGTTTAATTAGTTTAATTTCATGTCATTAGCTTAATTGTAGTGTAGTTGTAGTTTAGATGTTAAATGGGAGGACAATCCATGCTTGTTGTTTGATATTTTATAGTTATGAATGCAAGTAGCATGTATCTCTAACCTTGTGATGTGTTTAGATTGTGAGCTTAAAGAAAGGATTAATGGCTTAGTTTGATATATTGTGCTATCCACCATGTTGCTTAGAAAATATATGCTTAATTTGTCATCCATGCTTGTTGAAACAACACATACACACACTATGTTGCAATACATGTTTTCTCCCTCATTAATCATTCATTAAGGGTGTAGAAAGGCTATGCTTAGTGGTGATCTCTGAAACCCAAGATCTCTCTCTTATTTTCTCTCCATTACATTTAATTGCCTACTTTAGTTTAAATTGCATCTTAGCATAATTCAACCACCAACTAATCTTTTGATCACTTGACCTACTAACCCTAATCTTAATTCCACAACCTAATATGATCCACCAATCCCTTGGGACGATCCCTACTCGCCCTAGCTATATTTTTAGTGAAAGGTAGTAGTAGCAATTTCTAAATGTAAAACTTGGCAACATTCATCATAGCCCCTACACCACTATCTTTTGGTGCACAAACTTTGGATTGAAGACGGCACAACACCAAGTTTTTGGCACCGTTGCCTGGAACTGATTGAAGGCAACGTCATATTTGTGGAAACAATTAGGAATTAGTACTCTTTTGATCGTGTCTTTACTTTGTTTTCATTTTGGTTACTTATTGTGTTGGTTCTTGTTTGACTAGGTGTATTGAAAAAAAAGGTGAGCAAAGGAGTATTTCAAGCAAGGAGCTAAGCAAAAGCAAGGAAAAAAGCTAAAATCTAAAAATTTTGCAAGGCTATAATTGAAAATTAAATTAAAGTGCTAAAGGACCCTTTGTGAGCTCTTTCTTAATTCAATCTCTAGTTAAATCGTCGGCCCACGTAGAAGCTTGTATTTCAATTCTTAGATAAATCGTGAGCCCACATGGAGGCAATTCACGTTTCTTTACATATTGTTGATAGCATGGGAGTATGGGATCATTGTATGTGGAGGAAGTTTGTTGATTGTTGATTTGTTGCGAAGGTGAAGTGTTTGTTCATTGTTTGTTGCTTATTGTGTTTTGTTGTGTATGCATGGTTGTAGATCATTGAAACCTACTCTTATCCCTCTAAATTTTCATCTTGAATCCATTGTTCGAAACCCTAGGGGAAGAGGAAGTTCTGGGCAATCCATTTCATCAATAGAAAGACATAATGAGGACCATGTGGAGGACCTTGGTCACATAGACCAACAAGGTATCCTCCACCCTAATGTGCATCATGATAATATGCAAGTACCATTAGGCATGCCGTGGCCATTCATTCACCCACCACAACAATAAGGCTAAGTTCCATTGGGAATGCCAAGGCCAATCTATGCTCCACCACCTCCCATCATTCAAGGCAATCAAGGTGCCCATGTTGTACCTCTAATTGCTAAACCTCCCCTTGCTTTAAGAGATCACTATGTGCCTAATGAATACAATGCACCCACATGCATTCAATTGCCACCATTTAAAGCACACCACTATGAGATCAAACCATAAACCATTCAAATGCTTCCTAACTATCATGGACTTCCAAGTGAAGAACCTTATAAGTATTTGGATGAGTTTCTTGAAGTATGTTCCACCGTGAGATACACGGACATGCCAGAAGAGATTTTAAGGCTTAAACTTTTTCCATTCATCCTTAAAGACAAGGCAAATATTGGTTTAACAATCTTAGGCCTTTTTCAATAACTTCTTGGGCAGAAGTGCAACAAGAGTTCTTGAAGAAGTACTATCCGGTTTCTAAGACCAATGCCATGAGAACCTCAATTCGAGAGTTTTCACACGGGGATGGGGAAACGTTCCATGAGGTATGGGAAAGATTCAATGAATTGTTTAGGAAGTGTCCACATCATGACATGCCCAAATGGCAATTAGTTCAATATTTCTTTGAGAGCTTATCAGGCAATTACAAGGGCATGGTTGATGCGTCCATAGGTGGCTCTTACATTGATAAACATGAGGATGATGTATGGCGTCTTTATGAGAGCATGAGTGAAAATTCTTTGCATCGAACTTTATCTTCCAAGAATGGTAGCAATTTAAGTGGAAGGAAGAGTGTTGGCTTACATTAAGTTGACCATTCCAATGAAATAGCTACCGAGATGAAATCCGTTTCTCAAAGGTTTAATTAATTCTTGATCAACCAAAACTCGGCAAATCAAGTATCTTCTGTCCCTAACCATTCCCATCATGCATCCAATGAGACATGTATGACTTGTTCAAGTGTTTTACATTCTACTTCCAATTGTCCCCATGGACATGTGCAAAATAAGCATCATGAACAAGTCAATGCAACTTTTGTTAATCAAGAGAACAATCCTTATGGCAATCACTATAATCCTAGTTGGAGGAATCACCCGAATTTCTCTTGGAGAAACCAAGGGAAAGGCTCAAACTCTCCCCAAGGTGGTTTCCAAGGGAAGTATGTTCCACCTCCGATGCAAAGCCAAGGTTCCCAAGGACATGGACCATTTCAATCACAAGGAAATTAATTTTCTTATTCTCATTTTCCTAATCAACCATCATATTCTCAAGGAAATGCTAGGAGTCCCGCTTTTGAGGAGAAAGTTTTAACCGCTCTAGGCACTCTAGAGGCGAGCACTCAATTGATTCATTCTCATTCTCAATCCATTGCTAAACTAGAAACCCAAGCAGAGCAAATAGCTAGTACTTTAAATGCTAGAGAGAAAAGGAAAATGCCTTTGAATGCCCCACAAAAGCAATAATGTATTGTAGAGACTCATTCCTCATCGGAATGTCAAACAATAGAGCATGTCAACACGGTGACTACCTTGAGAAGTGAGAAGATTGTGGACAACCAAGTGAGTATGTCCAATGAAGAGAGTGAATAGGTGCAACCGCAAGTTGACACCCGTCCCGTTTCACATCCTATTCCTCCTTCATTGTATATACATGATCTTTCAAATGAGAATATCTTGAAAAGTGACTTGAAAAGTGATTTTGAAAAGAAAAATTTACAACATGATTTCAAAACGTCTTGTGTTGAAGAGACTTCAAAGAAAATTTCTGAAAAGATTTTTGAGCCAAGAGCTTCATTTCCGGATGCCTTAAAAGGATCCATTTCAATTGATAAGCAAAAGGCCAAAACAAATGAAATTATGGATGTGTTTAGGGATGTGAAAGTCAATCTTTCACTTTTGGATGTAATCAAGTAAATTCCAACTTATGCCAAGTTTTTGAAAGACTTATGCACCCGAAACAGGAAGAACAAAAGCCAAGCACCTAAGAAAGTGGTTTTAACCGAGCAAGTAAGCTCAATTTTGCAGCATAACACCCTTCCGAAGTTTAAGGACCCCAGTTCACCTACCACTTCATGCATCATTGGAGATCATATCATTAATCGGGCTCTTCTAGACTTAGGAGCAAGTGTTAATCTTCTTCCATACTCGGTATATGTCAAATTAGGCTTAGGAGACTTGAAACCGACGTCGGTGGTTTTGCAACTTGCCGATCGATCCATTAAAAAGCCTGGGGGTATCATTGAGGACGTATTAATTAAGATTGATAAATTTTTCTTCTCCGTTGATTTCGTTGTAATTGACACGGAACCGGTCCCGAACCCTAAGAGCCAATTCCCGTTATCCTTGGCTATCTTTTCTTGGCAACCGCGAATGCCAACATTAATTGTAGGACGGGAATAATGAAGATCTCATTTGGCCACATGAAGGTGAAGTTGAATATCTTTAATCCAACTCCCAATTCATTTGACAAGCATGAAGAAGTGAATGTTGTAGAGAAATATCATGACCTTGAATGTGAAGGAATAGAGTCTTTGTGTGAAACCAAAATTCCAAAAAGTTCATCTTCAACCCTGAATTCCAAGAAAGTTGTTTCAAAATCTTGTTTTGAAAGGGCATGGAAGCCCAAAGATCATTGTGACCAAGAACCAAAAATTTCTTTTGAGCCTAATCTAACAAGTTTTCTAGGGAACCATTTGTTGGGTGGCGTTCAAAACACTTATTAACCCATCAAAAAGGGGATGCACTATAAGTTGTTTGACCTGGGCTAAAAGAGCCCAACGTCTTGCTAGAGACGTTAAAGACTAGTACATTTCATAGGGTGTCACAACCCTATTCCTTCCTCATTTCTATTTTAAATTTCATTTCTTACAAAGTCTAGATATTTGCTTTAGGTTCATATATATTGCTAGGAACTGTGATTAGGATTGCATGCACTTTCATGTTGAAAATGAGCATTTTGCATTAGTTCGATCGATCTCCAAGGAGGTTCAATCGATCGAACTCCATACCTGCATCCACCTACATCCAATCACCTCTCTGTCCAATTGTTCGAAGAAAACCTGCATATTTCAGCTCTCTGTCCCATCGTTCGAACTTGTTCCTATTTCGATCTTTAGTTCTTCAATCGATCCAACTTCATCTTGGATCGATCTGCAGTTTTAATACTTCGAAAATTTTTGAACCTGCATCCAACCTGCATCAAAAAGCTCTGTATCCCATCGATCGAACATGTCTGCAGGTTTTTGCATGTTCAATCGATCGGAGTCATTCTTCAATCGATCTTAAAGAGATCGATCTCTGTTCTTTGATTTACTATTTTAAGTTTAATTTTTGTTTTGAATTTTAAATTTTAAATAATAAATATGTTATTTTGTTTATTAAAAAAAAAAATAAAAATATATATATATATATATGTATATATATATTTTTCAAAGCTTTAAAACAATTTGTCTTTTAGTGAGGAGAGATCGATCACAGTTCGATCGATCTGAGATTTCAGTTCGATCGATCGAACTGGTAACAGAATGTTTTAAAAAATCAAATCTAGGGTTGTTAGATCGATACCATAGATCGATCTAACACCCTCTCATTCGTCCCTCGCTACTGTAACTCACCTCCCCACCTTCGGCGAACTTTCCAATGACTCCATCTCACCTCAAATCTCTCTCCCTCATCTAGGATCTCAACTCTCATCTTCATATCATCTCATCTCTCGGTTTGAGGTAAGATCCGAACCCCCCCCCCTCTTTTGATTTCAAGCTCTATTTTCATGAATCCATGCTTTAAATGTTAGATCTAAGGTGTTTTGATGATAAATCTTGCCTTAGATCTAAGCTTGAAGCTTTGTATATATGTGCATATATATGTAAATATAGGTTTTATATTTTTTTTATTTTAATTTCGATTTTGGGGGTCACGGGCCATGGAAAGTGACCAATTATGTTGATTTGTTGTGTAGAGGGGCCCATAAGCTTGTTTGTGAGGCCCCGTGCCATCCACGTCACAGATCTGTGACTTTTCGAAGTTCACCTCACAGTTAGATCGATCGAACTTTTTCTCAGATCGATCTGTAACAGATCGATCTCACTTATTCCCGATCGATCGAACTTGCATCGATCTCACATTTTTGTGATCGATCAAACTTCATAGATTTGCATCACACATTTCACAAACCATCTCTTATGTTTCATGCCATCTCATATATGCCCAATGCCTGTGTTTTCCACATTGGATGCATTCCATACTTATACTGTCTAGCATGTTTCACATAATGTCACTCATTCCTTGTCACTTACATAGATTCATGTTCCTTATCTATTTTGTCTATCTTATTTAACATACATGATTCTATCAACTGTGCTTTAATTCTTTATACCGGCACTGACTTCCTTTTTGCAAGTTTTCCTTTTATTTTGCAGGTCATGGCTAGGGTAAAGACCGTTGCTCGTGGACACTATCATCGCAGGGCTAGGCGGAGATTAGACGATGAGGCAGGTCTATCTCACGCCCAGGACCCTATTCATGAGTCCGAGCCAGAGCCCTCTTATATTCAGGAGGAACCAGCAGAGCCCACTCCACCTCAGTCTCCATCCGATAGTAGATTACAGTCTTCAGCCGAGGCATCTTCTTCACAGGCTGACGCTAAGGCTGAGCACATACCATCTCCATCACCACCACCAACTTAGCCAGCTCAGGATTTAGACCTGCCATTGCCGAGATACTCATGCCTTCGAGTGGCGCATGAGTCGGTCTTTGACATAGACTACTTCTGCTGGTCTGTTCTTACTAGAGTAGCATATAACAATATAGATCGGAGGGGCATCTTAGCTATACTAGCCCCTGTCACATACCTAGTGTACTCGAGGTTGGTCCAGATGTTCTTCCAGAACCTCTAACCTGCCCCGAGTAACCCGGCGGAGCTACGGACTACCATTGACGGCCACCCTATCAGTATCATGGTGGACACTCTTTCCAGATCCTGCCATTGTCCACACGTCTGCCCTCCTGATCTCCAGGATACATATCGTACTCTATGGAGGCCCACATATGCAGACATGGCCGTTGCACTCACAGGTCACTATGCCGATGGCGAAACTTTCGCCACTCGGACTTATCTGCCAAACGACCTATGGTTTTTCGATTCGGTGCTATACTGAAATGTTTTCATGGCCGGCCACAAGATACAGAGGCGCGGCGACTTTCTGACAGCTTTATACGCCTTCTACATAAGGTACTGGCTGCCCATTCCTGCGCTCATCTGGAGCGTTATGATGAAGCTGTATGTTGACCATATCAACAAGGCTAAGCCCAAAAGGGCTAAGTATCTCCCATTCAACCATCTCATCACATTGATTATGAAAGACCAGCGCTATCCCTTCCAGCCACGGGAGCGTACTGAGTTTGGAGCCTGCTCATTCAAGAAGAATGATTGGGATAAGAGCTACCAGGCTCTTATCAAGAGTCTATAGGACGATACTGTAGAGGCAGCTGAGGAGCTGGAGAGAGAGGAGATGGAGTAGGTAGCGGCGGCAGTAGCAGAGCAGGCGGTGGATGATATACCAGTCGATCTGGCTTCCATGCACATAGATATTGACTTGGAGCAGCCCGAAGAGGACCCAGAGCATTACTCTCCAGTTGGGTCGCCTATTCATGATGAGAAGCAGGCTCAGGATCATCATTCTCCCCCTCCAGCGGTACCTGAGGCTCCAACACAGACACCCGGCTTTGGAGAGCGCATCCAGGCTTTGGAGGATACCGTAGTCTCATCCGAGTAGACATTGTCTCTATCCGAGCTGACATTACTTCACTCCGCACGAATGTCATAGCTGCATTATGTGATCTATCCAGAGATATACGTGGATCACGCCCTGCCCGTCCTTCCTCCTCCACTTGATCTTTCCATTCTTCTTATTCCTCTTATATATCTTTAATATCTACATATTTTTTTGATACTGTTATATTATTTTTGCGGCCAGTCTGTTGGCCTTGATATCTCACTGGATGTACTGTACTTTATTCTATTTTTCTATTTTATCCATGATCTTTTGGATGTCATATTCTTCTATTGATATATCTGTCTGTGACTGACTCTATTAGGTGCATCCCAGTGACTTCAATAAGAGAGAGAGAAAGTGCTGCCAAAATTTTCAGGATCACCATTATACCTTTCTATTTTCAGTTGCTATCCCATTTACACTTGCATATCCACTGTGCACTATTATTATCCCTTTTGTTATCTGATGAGTTTTATCCAAGTGCCAAATTTTCAGGACCACAGTTAATCCCAAGTTTGGGGGGGCTATGCCACCTACTTTGGATACTTCTGTCCCGGTTATTCTTTGCTATAGTTGCACTGGTATACTCTTTCCTTTTGTTCTCTTTGCACATTGAGGACACTGTGCCATTTAAGTTTGGGGGTAATAGTGTGATTTGTAGTGTTTGCTTTACATTCAAAATTTTGAGCATGACTTGTGTATTTGAGGGATTTTCTATGATTGGTCCATAACTAGCTATGATTTTGATCTTTTGAGCACTATATTGCTTAAAATTTAAAAATTACTTAACTTGAGAGTCTAATACTCCTTGTATGCCTTGTGGATGCCATTTAGGGGTAAATTTTTCGAAAGATTGATATTATACTTGCACTTGTGGTCCACATCATCCTGATTTTGTGATTGTTTTGAGATTCACTCTAGGATTCTGTACTAGCATAGGCGCACACTAGCATTCATTTGTGGGGTACATGCTTTGTTAATTATTGAATTGGTTATATCCCAATTGAGCTAGTAGTGCATTGAAAGTTTTCATTTTGATAAAGGTGAATAACAACCCCTTTTCACCAAATAGCCGGGATTCTAGCCTCATCAAGCACTAAACTTCTCGCACTGAAAAGTGGAGGGCCCAAACTTTAGGTTAATAATTGAACTTGAAAAAAAAAAAAAAAAAAAAAAAAGAAAAAAAAAAAAGAAAAAGAAAGAAAGTTGCAAAAGTAATAAAAAGTGAGGACTTCTACCAAAAAGTGAGAAGTGAAAAATGATTAGATGGAGGTTGTCTTGATTTGTAGCCTAGTTGATTTGAGCTTGTAAGTCCTTAGGGGTGTTTGAACACCTAGTGCCCTAAAGCCGTCTGGTTTGGGAGTCATTACCTGACGCTCGACCTCATGGATCACTAGAAAGCTTAATAGATCAACACATTGCACCATGCTTCCATCTTTGATCCTTAAAAAAAAAAAAAAAAAAAAGGTGTGAAAAGAATAAGCGCACCTAAAACAATAAAGCTTTAATAAAAAGGTTCACTTTTTGTCTTGATGATCGGTACTAGATTTGTGTGCTAGTTTGAGGGTAAGGATGTGATCATTTCTTTAGTTGTCTAAGATAACAACATACTTGATGCCGGTCCACTCAAAAAGGATTCTAGAGTTGTTTTGATTTGCATGATCATTTTCTTAATGTGTGGAGGATCATACTTGCTTACTTGATGTTGAAATTTTGGGAGATTGCTTGGAAATATTTGAAAAATTGCATACTTGAAGTAGTTTTCTCCCGATGCTTGTTTGTAATATTGGTGCCTCTTTTGAAAGAATGAGCTTAATGTTTGTAGGTATCATTTTTGGAAACTCTCATGAGACTTTACTCGTCCACTAGGGGTAACCAAGGGGTTTAAAAGGCTTGTTGCATATGCTAAATGTAATCGTGTTCCCTACGAAAGTGACGTTATCCATTTATTACTTTCTAGTTCATAGTTATATAGTTGTTCATTTCATTCCTTTACTTTCTAGTTCATTGCTAGGGACTAGCAATATTTAAACCCCTTAAGCTTAGGTATTCTAGGACCTTTATTTATCTTTTTTCCCGCTTTAGATTAATTTTGTATTATTTTCATTTTTAGGTACTTATCTTCAAAATAAGCTAACTCAGCTAAATAAGAGCATAATTGAAGCAATCTTGAGATGAATCAAAGAAATGAGCAAAGTGGGAGCAAAAGGAAGCAAGTGGTGGAAATTCAGCATGTTCGATCAATCTCAGAATATATTCGATCAATCAAAAGTTCATCGATCTCAGCATTTCAAGATGGATCCAAGCTCTTTTGTCCTTATCCAAAGATCTCACAAAGTTCAATCGATCCAACTTTCTTTTGATCGATCGAAAAGATTCCATCTTATCCACTTGTACCACCCTACCTACCACATTTGTCTCTTTCCCAAAAATATCTTAGATTTGTTTTTATCCAAAAAGGCACCGCCATAGAGGATCGATCCAGCTTAAATTCGATAGATCTCAGCCATGTTCGATCGATCGAACTTCCCAAAGCCTGAGAAAATCTAAATTCCAGCTCATTAAAAGTTGTCTCATATCTAATCATTGGAAGGAATATTGGTGTACGAGCCCAGCTCATTGGGGGTGACATTTAACCTACCTATATGAGGAATATAAGCCATTCTTGAGAGAATATACTTGAGAGTAGATAGAGACACAATTTTTCATATTCTTTATGAGGCAGAAAAGAAAGGAGGAGGCTAGAGACACAAGCTTGGACTTCTTCTATCAACTAAGAAGATGAGCAATTTCTACTATGGAGTTAGCCCTTGAGGGTTGATGGACACCATCCATGAGTGGCTAGACATCCTCTTGGGGCTAGAGTTAGCCTTAAGCATGCTTTCTACATCTTAATTTATGTATTTTTGAGGGGATTTGTATTGTGATTCATGTTTTGATATTTTTATATATATAGATCTTGTTTATTCAATGATTTGTGTGGTTTAATGCTTCCAATTGATCATTTCATTCTATCCATATGTCTATGTATGCTAGAATAGATGTTCATGTGTTTATCTCTATTTCTTGTGTTATTGATGCATGTCTATGTGTATTAATGCTATAGATCTAGATATTGTCAAGACATAGTGCTTAATGGAATGCTCTTGTGGTTTATTTGATGGTTCATACTCATTTCTTGATGGATTGTGCCTCTCCCTTAGTTTAATTAGTTTAATTTCATGTCATTAGCTTAATTATAGTGTAATTGTAGTTTAGATGTTAAATGGGAGGACAATCCATTCTTGTTGTTTGATGTTCTATACTTATGAAAACAAGTAGCATATATCTCTAACCTTGTGATGTGTTTGGATTGTGAGCTTAAAGAAAGGATTGTTGGCTTAGTTTGATATATTGTGCTATCCACCATGTTGCTTAGAGAATATATGCTTAATTTGTCATCCATGCTTATTGAAACAACCACACACACACACACACTATGTTGCAATACATGTTTTCCCCCTCATTAATCATTCATTAAGGGTGTAGAAAGGCTATGCGTAGTGGTGATCTCTAAACCCCAAGATCTCTCTCTTATTTTCTCCATTACATTTAATTGCCTACTTTAGTTTAAATTGCATCTTAGTATAATTTAACCACCAACCAATCTTTTGATCACTTAACCTACTAACCCTAATCTCTATTCCACAACCTAATTCAACCCACCAATCCCTTGGGATGATCCCTACTCGCCCTAGCTATATTTTTAGTGAAAGGTAGTAGTGGCAATTTCTAAATGTAAAACTTGGCCATATTCATCATAACTCTACACCACTATCTTTTGGTGCACAAACTTTGGATTGGGGACGGCATAACACCATGGGTTCCTCATCAGTTATGGCCGTGGAGGTAAGTAATTCATATGGTAGGGGATATGGGATAGTCCCGTCTGTAAACCTTTTGGGCTGACTGATTTTGCACTTGGATCTAGTTTGCATGTGATGTTCTGCGCAGGAGACAGAGGAACAAATGCTGGAGATGGGGCTGTGATATAAGGAGTCTCCGTGGTAGGCAATGGTGCAATGAGTAGAATTGATAAATTGGACTCTTTAGAACCTCTTGGAGGTTGACTAACATGACCAGTGGGTGACGCTGAGATTAGAATAATAAATGGTAAAAGAATGTCATAGGGCAACGCGGAGACTAGGGCTGTATTCGAAGAAGCATTTTGAAAATGAAATAAAGTTTCAAAGAAAATGACATGGCGTGATATGTATATACATCCAGAAGGAAGGTATAAGAATCGGTACCCTTTGTGTTGGATACTGTAATCGAAAATACACACAACTTATGTAATACCCCTAATTTTAAAAGGATAGTCTTGGCATTTTAATTAATGTTTTATTGCATTTTATGGGCTTATTTGGTTATTTGCCTGTTTCTTTAGTTGTGGTTTTATTTAATTTAATTATTGATATTTTTTTATTTAAATTGAATTATTTGTGTAATCATTTTTATTTAGTTAAATTATTTGTTTTTAAATTATTTGTTTTGCGTTAATGTATGCTGATGTGGAAATTTAATTGTTTGTTTTCGTTAAATGTTTAATTAGGGTTTTATATTATGTTTAGGTAATTAAGTTTTTGGCCGACTAGTTTTATTTCTCTTTTAGTTTTCCATCTTTTAATATGATTAGAATTACGGTAAAATTATTGGCCTATATATATACTTGTATGAGTCTGCCATGGGTTTTAGAACCCTAATCACGTAACAGTGGAAGCAACGTGATACAAAGAGTTTTGAGAGGAAAACAGAGAGAAAGAGTTGGGGGTTTCAACCATCGATTAAAAGTTGGAACAAGGAGGAAGGTAGAGGTTGATTGTTGGGTTAGAACTGGAGTAATAAGAGGCTTGACGGTAATCGAAAGTCACTGGGAAAATCTAGGAAGACGGCGTTGTGGAATTTATTCAAAGTCTTACAGGCAAGTCTCTATTCTAACTCCTTCCATTATACCTATGTTTTGTGCATGCCTAGGTAGACTCCAGGGTCTAAGTTAATGCTAAAACATATCTTTTATGCATGTTTAAACTGTATTTAATTTGGTTGAATTCAACTGGTTGGAGATTTCTTAAAGTTTCTAACTGTATCCTATGGTCGTTGATTGTAAGCTTTATTTAATTGATGTCATTGATGCATATAGATGTCTTATAAATAATTTGGGATATTAATTGAACCCTAGAACAACTAATAAAAATATTACAGAGGCTCTAAGTATTACCGGAGGCGAAGAAGACGAAGGAAAAACGGACAATGGCTCTTATGGGAGAAAGAGCGGGCTCCCAAAAGGAAGGAGCCAGCTCCCTCAATGCAAGAGCCAGCTCCCAACACCTTAGAGCTGGCTCCCAAGGGTGGGGAGTCAGCTCCCATTGTTTTGGAGCAGGCTCTCAACTTGTGAGAGCCTGCTCTCGCCTAAAAACGCGTATAAACTGTTTTTAAGGTTCTGTTTGGGTTGTATGGGGTATTCTTAAGCTGTTTAAATTGCACTAAATGTTGTAAATAGCTGTTATGGACCTATAAGAATATTGGGAAACACTATTACAATAATGTATTAAGGAATGGAGCAACATAAAGTGAAAGAAAAGCCTACAAGTGGAATACTGTTTTGTTAATTTATTTGCTTACTGAAACTTAGCAAATCTTTTGTATATGATTTAATAATATTTAATCATATTCCAACAGTGTTATAAGTGTAAGAGATTATCTGAAAATAGCTATTCTTGGATTGGATTAAATTGATATTTTTAAATATATTATAAACCGCATCAATTTATGGACTGATTAAAGGATTTAATTGCTTACTATAATTCTAGCAATTTGTCTATGTATGATTAAACATCATTAAACATGGTTAAGCACTGTAATAAGCATAATTGAGTATCTGAAACTGCAGTATGCTTATATGGAGTTAATTGATGTTTTAACTATTTACATTTCATCAATTGTTGGATTTGTGGATTATTTATAAAACTTACATTTAAGAATTTCATTATAATGTGCTCAGTAATGATTCTGATTATCATTATATTTTTCTGGATTATAATTGATAAACTGCTTGTTCTGTTTTGTCAATTGTTGGATTTGTTGTGTGGGTATGCATCGGTATAGAATGGTGGCATACTAGGGACGGATTAGTTCAAAACACTAAGTCCTACCTATTTTGGAATAAGTTGGATTAACTATAAAGGTTAAGTCCTACTTATATATATGTATATGCACCGATATTGGACGATGGCATATTATTGATGGCTTAGTTCAAAACACTAAGACCTACCTATTCTGGGGATGGATTAGTTCAAAACACTAAGTCCTATCTATTCTGTAATAAGATGGATTAACTATAGAAGTTAAGTCCTACTTATATATATGTTAGGTCAATAAACATTTGAATGACTTACCTTGAACGGACTTTTATATATATATATATATATATCTTTATGGTGCCATGATATAAACTTGAGTCTCAAGATCATGGTTAGGGTGCGTATATCACCTAGAATAGATAACTGGACATAGTTATTGTTCCCTGGTACGTCTTGGTATACATGACCACGTTACATGCGATTTGTATATTACCTTCTATTCAGGCTGAGACTACACTATAGTCTAGTGAGCATCCTATAGTGTGTATTTATATCTATATGGACTACTTTAGTTATTGTTGAGCTATCAATGATGTATCTGCGTATCGGGTTTCTGTATGGATTGTAGTAGGATAAAACTTGCATGTGGGCCTGACCCACTCTTATTTTTCCGGTGCTCGTCAGTTCCAAGGTTAGAGCTTGATCATGTAGAGTAGATACAGTCACCCATTCTTCCGCTTATGTAGGACTGCTTCTTGTAGTTCATTAGTTCCTTTTCAATTTGGGATTTTTAATAGGGGTCCACTAGATGGATTCCCGAGTTGTACGGATTGGAAAGTTTAAATTATATTAATCTATAATTTTGAGGATTTGTAATATTTAGAATTTTTTTCAGCTTATTATTTGATTCTTATTTCATTTTTTGTATTATGTGCTTATTTTCATATTAAGTGTTTGGTATCACTCAGATCTATGCTCGGACTTGATCACCCGTGGCTCTAGAATCGAGGGGTATCATAGTTGGTATCAGAGCAGTCCAGGTTCAGTGTCTCTAGGATTCTATCGTATAAGACTTCCGCGTAGTGTTTTCTCTTGATTAGAGCTTAAGTTTAGGATTCGTTGTATTCCCTTACGGTCCATTTAAATCGTATTAATGTCGGTCTTTAGGTGTTAACAGAATGGTTAACGCTGGAAGAGGACAAAACATGCAAGGAAAGAGGAAGCAAATGAGAGTGGCACGTAGGCAGCAATATCTCTTACACCGACAGCAAATTGAAGAAGAGCAACAATTGCCTAGGTTTTAAGAGGAAGAGCAAGAGGAATATGGTGAGTTGCACATAGAGCATAAGGATGTACAGCAAACTCAAGAGTCTCAGGATTGGGCCTACAATCAGGGCAGGAATTCAGAGTATTCTCCTCAGTTAGTTTACATCATTGCTCAGGCTATACCTGCAGAGATTTTGGGCATACATCCAACCAATGTCCTGGGTTAGCTCAGAGATAGCAGAATGGGGGACCACATGCAGGACAGGATCAGCCACAGTTTAACCAGCAGAGGAGGCCGTTTGGTACTTTTAGGGGTACTTGCTATACTTGTGGAGAGTATGGCCACACTTCCAGGCAATGTCCTAAATAAAGGGATATCGGGCCATCCAAGCAGGAGGGTACCGAATCACAAGGAGGATAACTCTTTTAAGAGTAACTATAATTACTAGTAGCAATGGAGATATTAGTAAAAGGGTGGTACGAATTTAACCACGTACACTAGTGTTATGTTAAAGAATATTTTAACATAATATGTTGTGTGATGATATTATTAAACTCTATTGGAATGGGTGTTGTGATGATAAAGGAATGGCATAATGGAATGGTTAGTATTTGGTCAGGCAAATAAATTTTGCTTATAACTATGTTGTGTGAGACAGGATGATTACTAAGGAGTTTATAAAAGAACTTGTATAAATCAATATGGTAAGTTTGATTTCGAAGGAAGAATTCACAGGATAGAGCGATAATCTAAAAGTGAGTTACTTTTGGAGCATTTTGTTTTACCTTATGTGTTTTTGCTCTACAGAGTATTCAGAAACTTTGGGTTCTTATAGTTTAGTGGTGACACAGGTATGGGATAGATCTCATGTTGTTTTTACACCTTTAGGCGATGTTGCCATGTTACATGAGGGTGATGGGCCTGAGACATTAGATATTGATAGACTCAGATTTCTAGTCAATCTAGTGGTCTTGGACATGCACACTTATGCTGTGTTACTTGGGATGGATTGGTTATCTCACTACTATGCCTAAGTTAATTGTTTGGATAGGTCTATTATGTTTACCATACCAGGTCAAGATATGTACGTTGTCGCTATGCCACGTTCTAATGGGGTTACTGGCACTTATTTGTTCCATATGGAGGAGGAAACGGATGAGGGGATTACTGTGTCATTGGATAGCATACCAATTATACAGGACTTTCCGGATGTTTTTCAAGAGATTCTAGGATTGCCACTTAGTCGCGAGATAGACTTTGTGATTGACTTAGCTCCAGGCACTACGCCTATTGTTAGGGCACCATACAGGATGGCACCAGTGGAGATAAGAGAGCTGAGGGATCAGATTTAGCAATTACTTAGCCAGGGTTTTATTCGTAGGAGTATTTCACCCTGGGGAGCACCAGTTCTATTTGTGAAGAAGAAGGATAGTTCGCTTCGCCTGTGTATAGATTACAGGGAGTTGAACAAGAGTACTATTCGTAATAAGTACCCTTTGCCCAGGATTTAGGATCTTTTGATCAATTGAAGGGAGCTACGTACTTTTCTAAGATTGATCTGCAGTTTTCATGGACTTAATGAATAGAATCTTCAGGCTTAATTAGATCAGTTTGTCATTGTCTTTATAGATGACATTTTAATTTATTCAAAGTCAGAGGACGATCATGCTAGACATCTTCACATAGTTTTGCAAACACTTCATGAGCACAGTTATATGCCAAGTTTGAGAAGTGTGAATTTTGGCAGTGGGACGTGAAGTTTCCAGGTCACGTGGTGTCAGAAAGAGGACAATGGTTGAGTGGGACAGCCTACTTCACCTACCGAGATTCGGAGTTTCCTCGGATTGGCAGGATATTATCGTAGGTTCATCCAAGGGTTCTCAAAGATAGCGGGACCACTCACTCATCTGACTAAAAAGGGTGTACGGTTTGTGTGGGATGAACACTGTCAGAAAGTTTTCGATGAGCTAAAATGCAAGATGACTTTTGCACCGGTTCTGTTTGCTCTACAGAGCGAGATTGAGTATCTTGTTTATACAGATGCTTCTTTGTAAGGTCTTGGATGTGTTTTGATGCAGGAGGAGCAACCAATTTCTTATGGATCTCGAAAGCTTAAGCCTCATGAGCTTAATTATCCAACAAATGAGTTGGAGTTAGTAGTTATGGTCTTTGCCTCACACATATGGAGGCATTATCTGTGTGGAGAATCCTTGAGAGTATTTAGTGATCACAAAAGTCTGCAGTATTTGTTCACTCAACGAAAGCTGAATATAAGACAGCACCAATGGTTAGAGTTTGTGAAAGACTATCATTTCTCTGTACAGTACCATCTAGGGAAAGCGAATATGGTGGCAAATGCACTCAGTCGCAGACCCGCTGCTAGTTTTTCTGCTCTATTCACTACTGAGTGGATTGCTTTGAAGACGGTGGATGAATTGTCGGATGCTTTCACGGCTTGCATGGTAGTTACACCTTCTATTATTCACAAGGTTTTGAAAGCACAACTCATGGATCAGCAGCGCATTGGCAAAATTGCAGATATCACTTCTGGGGAGGTCCCATTTTACTGTGTTGGGACTGATGAAGGTTTGAGATATAAGGGACGTTTAGTGGTACCCTCTACTGACAGTTTGAGGAAGGATATGATGACTGAGACTCATCATTCTGAGTTTTCTATTCATCCAGGAGGAGACAAGATGTATCAGGATATAAAGCGGCAGTTTTAGTGGGTAAGTATGAAAAAGGACATTGCTATGTTTGTCTCTCGATGTAGTACTTATCAGATGGTCAAGATTGATCATCAGAGGCCGCCAGGAGCTCTACAGCCACTACCTATACTGGAGTGGAAATGGGAGAGCATTTCTATGGATTTCGTGGAGGGATTGTCTAATTCCTATAAGGATCCAAATTCGATTTGGGTCATCGTGGATGGGTTGACTAAATCAGCTCATTTGAGTAGGCAGAAGAGTTATGCAGATCATCGTACTCGTGCATTGGAGTTTCAGGTTGGAGATCGGGTTCTACTCAAAGTGTATCCTATGAAAGGGGTAATGCGCTTTGGGAAGAAAGGAAAGTTGTCACCGCGGTTTGTCGGTCCTTTCATGAGTACTGATCGCGTTGGAGCTGTAGCTTATCGGTTGGCACTTCCGGATAATTTGGATTACGTCCACAATGTGTTCCATGTTTTTATGTGCCGAAAATTTCTGCGAAATGAGGATTAGTATCAGCATATCGATGTTGGGGCAATTAAGTTGCAGTCGGATTCAATATATTTGGAGCCACCATGTCGTATTGTCGACCATCAGGGATCAAATTCTTCGCAAAAAGGTTGTCCCTTTAGTGCGTGTTCAGTGGAGTCACCCCAATGAGGCTGAGTTTATTTGGGAATGGGAGGATGTCATTAGCTCGCCGTTTCTTGAAATATTGGAAGAAGGTAAGAGCGAATTCCTAAGACGGAATTCCTTTTGTTAGGGGGGAAGAATGTAATACCCCTAATTTTAAAAGGATGGTTTAGGCATTTTAATTAATGTTTTATTGCATTTTATGGGCTTATTTGGTTATTTGCCTGTTTGTTTAGTTGTGGTTTTATTTAATTTAATTATTGATGTTTTTTTATTTAAATTGAATTATATGTGTAATCATTTTTCTTTAGTTAAATTATTTGTTTTCGCTAATGTATGCTGATGTGGAAATTTAATTGTTTGTTTTCGTTAAATGTTTAATTAGGATTTTATATTCTGTTTAGGTAATTAAGTTTTTGGCCGACTAGTTTTATTTCTCTTTTAGTTTTTCATCTTTTAATATGATTAGAATTATGATAAAATTATTGGCCTATATATATACTTGTATAAGTCTGCCAAGGGTTTTAGAACCCTAATCACGTAACAATAGAGGCGACGTGATACAGAAAGTTTTGAGAGGAAAACAGAGAGAAAAAGTTGGGGGTTTCGGCCGTCGATTAAAGGTCGGACCAAGGAGGAAGGTAGAGGTTGATTGTTGGGTTAGAACTGGAGTAATAGGAGGCTTGACAATAATCGGAACTCGCCGGGAAAATCTAGGAAGACGGCGTTGACGTATTTATTCAAAGTCTCACAGGCAAGTCTCTATTCTAACTCCTTCCCTTAAACCTGTGTTCTGTGCATGCCTAGGTAGACTCCAAGGTTTAAGTTAATGCTAAAACATATCTTTTATGCATGTTTAAACTGTATTTAATTTGGTTGAATTAAACTGGTTGGAGATTTCTTAAAGTTTCTAACTATATTCTACTGTCGTTGATTGTAAGCTTTGTTTAATTGATGTCGTTGATGCATATAGATGTCTTATTGATTGAACCCTAGAACAAGTACTAAAAATATTATAGAGGTTCTGAGTATCTTCGGAGGCGAAGAAGACGAAGGAAAAACGGACGACGGCTCTTAAGGGAGAGAGAGCAGGCTTCCAAAAGGAGGGAGCCAGCTCCCTCAATGCAAGAGCCGGCTCCCACATGGAGGGAGCCTGCTCCCAACACCTTAAAGCCATCTCCCAAGGGTGGGGAGCCGGCTCCCATTGTTTTGGAGCAGGCTCTCAACTTATGAGAGTCTGCTCTCGCCCAGAAACGCTTATAAACTGTTTTTAAGGTTCTGTTTGAGCTGTATGGGATATTCTTAAGCTGTTTAAACTGTACTGAATGTTATAAATAGCTATTATGGACCTATAAGAATATTGGGAAACATTATTACAATAATGTATTGAAGAATGGAGCAACATAAAGTGAAAGAAAAGCCTACAAGTGTAATATTGTTTTGTTAATTTATTTGCTTATTGAAACTTAGCAAATCTTTTGTATATGATTTAATAATATTTAATCATATTCCAACAGTGTTATAAGTGTAAGGGATTATCTGAAAATAGCTGTGCTTTGATTGGATTAAATTGATGTTTTTAAATATATTATAAACTGCATCAATTTATGGACTGATTGAAGGATTTAATTGCTTACTATAATTCTAGCAATTTGTCTATGTATGATTAAACCGTATTAATCATGGTTAAGCATTGTAATAAGCATAATTGACTATCTGAAACTGCAGTATGCTTATATAGAGTTAATTGATGTTTTAATTGTTTAGATTTCATCAATTGTTAGATTTGTGGATTATTTATGAAATTTATGTTTAAGAATTTCATTATAATGTGCTCAGTAATGATTTTGATTATCATTATATTGTTCTGGATTATAATTGATAAACTGGTTGTTCTGTTTTGTGGATTGTTTGATTTCTTGTGTGGGTATGCACCGATATGGGATGGTGGTATACTAAGGACGGATTAGTTTAAAACACTAAATCCTACCTATTTTGGAATAAGTTTGATTAACTATAAAGGTTAAGTCCTACTTATATATATGTATAAACACCGGTATGGGACGGTGGCATATTAAGGATGGCTTAGTTCAAAACACTAAGACATACCTATTCTATGGATGGATTAGTTCAAAACAATAAGTCCTACCTATTCTGTAATAAGATGGATTAACTATAAAAGTTAAGTCATACTTATATATATGTCAGGTCAATAAACATTTGAATGACATACCTTGAACGGACTTTTGTATATATATCTTTATGGTGCCATGATATGAGTTTGAGCCTCAGGATCTTGGTTATGGTGCGTATATCGCCTAGGATGGATAACTGGATATAGTTGTTGTTCCCTGGTAGGTCTAGGTATACATGACCACGTTACGTGCGATTTGTATGTTACCTTCTATTCAGGCTGAGACTACACTATAGTCTAGTGAGCATCCTATAGTGTGTATTTATATCTATATGGACTACTTTAGTTATTGTTAAGCTATCTAGGATATATCTGCGTATTGGGTTTCTGTATGGATTGTAGTAGGATAGAACTTGCATGTAGGCCTGACCCACTCTTATTTTTTAGGTGCTCGTCAGTTCCAGGGTTAGAGCTTGATCGTGCAGAGTAGATACAGTCACTCATTCTTCCGCTTATGTAGGACTGCTTCTTGTATTTCAGTAGTTCCTTTTCAGTTTGGGATTTTTAATAGGGGTCTACTGGATGGATTCCCGAGTTGTACGGATTGGAAAGTTTAAATTATATTAATCTATAATTTTGAGGATTTGTAATATTTAGAATTCTTTTTAGCCTATTATTTGATTCTTTTTTCATTTTTTGTATTCCGTGCTTATTTTCATATTAATTGGTTGATATCCCTCGGATTTGTAGTCGGATTTGATCACTCT
This sequence comes from Cornus florida, assembly GCF_030987335.1. Classification (NCBI taxonomy): domain Eukaryota; kingdom Viridiplantae; phylum Streptophyta; class Magnoliopsida; order Cornales; family Cornaceae; genus Cornus; species Cornus florida. Next base: position 47,581,513 of record NW_026775574.1, on the reverse strand, counting down.
TGGCTCTAGAATCGAGGGGTATCACAACTTAGATCTAAAATCAAGTTTTATTAGTGTTATAAACTCTTAAGTGAGGCCTGCACGCACAACCAAATGTCCTTGAGATATAATCTGGAACCTTATGGAATAACAATTCAAAAGGATATTTTTGACGGGTCACCATTGAGGGCAGATGATTCATAAAAAGTAAACCGGTGATGAAATTCTCACCCAATATTTCAAAGGCATAGAGGATGCGGCTAACAAGGATAAGCCAATCTCCAATATATGCTTATGTTTTCGTTCCACTAAACCTTGTTGTTGATGAGTGTAAGGGCAAAAGATTCCATGTGAAATCCCTTGTCGTGATAATGCTGACAGCGCCCCCCCCCCCCCCCCCCCTCCCCCCAAAAAAAAAAAAAAAATCGGAATGGATTGTTTTTTTTTTTTTTTTTTCTATCAAAGAAATTTTAGAAAAGTAGAGACAACCTCATATTTGCTAGCAATAGGGAATAATTGCATAAATTTACTATATTCGTCAATAAAGCAAACATAATACCGATATCCATTGCTAGATAAAAATGGGGAGGGTCCCCATACATCGGTAAATAATAGTTCTAAAGGGAATTAAGAAACAGAAGGAGAAAGATGAAATGGGACCTCATGGCTTTTTCCTATACGACACGCATATCATATGCTAGAAGCTTTACTTTTTAGGACAACAAGGTTATTAGCACGAATGACTTGATTAACAATGCGAAGAGAGGGATGGCCGAGTGTGCAATGCTGTCGATCCTTACATGCACGTTCACCCATCAAGGCTAACTGAGGAAGAGAAGGACTTAGGGGCAATGTGTAGAGACCATTTCTACTCTCACCTCGAAGGAGTATAGTTCCCGTGATTGGATCCTTGACATAAAAAAATGATAGGTGAAATTTAAAGAATACATTATTGTCCTGTGTGAATTGAGAGACAAGCAAATTTTTTTCGTAATATTAGAAACATGAAGAAGATTTTTCAAGAGGAAAGTAGCTTGAGGATAAACTAAATGAGAAGAGCCAGTAGTCTTATAGCCATATCTTGCTCATTGCCTACACATAGTTGTTCTGGTCCTTCTGGACCATTATATGCGTCAGCTTGAATGTTGAGGTTTTCAAGCGCAGAGGTAACATCATTAGTAACCCCTATGTTAGGGTACTAGTTGATGTCATCGCCAGGTGGAAAAGAGAAAGCTGCAAAAGCCTGCATGTTGGGTGAGGAATCCTTTTGGAATGAGTAATCAAACTGATGATATCAAGTGAGAGCCGTGTGACCGGTCTTGTTACATACTTGGTAGACAGGTCTGGAGTTATTGTTAAAATTAAGGTGGTTTCGAATGGCCCCTACCACGGCCCCACTCACGGTTTGTTCGATTTTGGTACTGCTACGATAAGTTTATAAATCATTTCGAGCAAGAGGACCACAATAGGATCCTTTATTTTTTGGGGATGAGCGAGCAGCCAAGCTTGCAGAAGGGAACACCGAGTCTACAGGTACGGTGTTATGCTTCAATCGCATTTCGTGTGTCAAGAGATGCACATATATTTCTTTAATGGACATTAATCATTTATTCCTTAAATGTCCCCACTCGCTGTTGGTGTGGAAATTGTTGCCTCCATCTTGATTTGGTGAATTCTTATTTCTATTCTTTTTCTTCTTGGTGGCTAAGCCTTGAAAATTTGGGGTTTGCCACTTTAGAGAAGGGTTCGGCTCTTTCTATGGCTTCTTTTGGCTGTTGGGCGTTGTGGAAAGCACGTAACAAGCTGGTGTTTGATGATGTTCTTTTTGGACCCTAAGATGGTGGCTTCCTTGGCTGTTGGAAAATTTTAGGAGTTTGTTGACGCCCAGGTTTCTTGCCGCATGTTGTATATGGGTGATAATTCTCGGGATTCCCCAGTTTGTTGGTCTCCTCCCCCTGTAGGTTGGTTGAAAGGTAATATGGATACTTGTTTCTGTTGGGATTTATATGCCCTGGCATAGCAAATTCCTGTTTGGATTAAAGTAACATATGTTCCTGACGTTTCTGAAATATTTATGTTTTATACAATTGGTGAATTCAATGTATTATATTTCGATTCATTATAGAATTGATAGTGTCTATTTGATTACAAGAATATTTATATATATGTATGTGATGGCAATCAATGCATGATATATAAATAGTAATCATAAATGGTTCATAGTCGGTAATTATGGATGGACTCATAATTAATTAAGATTTGAACTGGATCCGCGTTAGGTTGAGATATATTGCGAGAGCCGTCGTATGCAATTGCTCCCTATCACCGTCATGGCATTTGACTCTTAAGCATGAGAAAATTATGGACTCTTTTATTAATTAATAATTACTTTGATTTGTTCGGCGGATTTTTCGAGATCCTTAGACCGACACTTTGGGTAGTTATGTAATTAATAGTTAGAGGGTTATATTTTCAATATTTGCATCATTGTTACTTGTATTTATTTTGTATTGATTATGGTTGATCACAAAGTAAATTCGAAGGCCTTCGTGTGTTTTTAGACAAAATGATTTATTATATATTTATTTATTTAAATTATTATTTTTGTCAAACAAATGTTTTATTGTGATCGAGCCAGAAATAATCAATGGTACCAAAATAAATATATTAATTAAGTAGTCGGATTGATGGCTTTATATATCCGATAACTAATTAAGAATAGAGGGGTCAAAGTGCAATATTGACTTAGAGGTTATTTATTATTTAATTGGAGTTCAATTAATTTCTTTTAGTGGAGTAGAAATTAATTTATGAATTAATTGAATTGGGTCCATGGACCGGGCCAATTATTAATTCATTGTAGCCAATAAAATAATAGGCCCAATGGATTCTCACTCATAGCCCAACTTGATATTGGAATCATATTAGATTTGAGACATATGAATTAGAGATTGAGAAGGATTTGTTGTTTCCTTTTCTTTATTTTTATGTTGCCTATAAATATACATGGTCTATGTATATTTTGGGGGTGTGATTTTTGGAAGAAGAAAAAAGGAATAAATTTTCTCTCTCTAGAAAATTAGGGTTAGTGTTCTCATCTAATGGAGGCTCCCACAAGCCTAGTTTTCCAAGGTCATTCATGGAGGCTTATGAGTGATTCCTAAAGGCAAGACCATCACCAAGAAGATGGAAATCCATGGAAAAGGTGTCTAGCAAAAGGGATCTACAATAAGTGAGAACATTCACTTTAGAGGAGAGATCTAAGGTTTACTCAAACCTTGATGTAAGTATTCAATCTTTTAATTGAATGATACATCATGTTTTATTTTTGCATAAAACTTGTGTCTATGTGATGAATCAAGATCTATGAATTTAAATTCCTCGAAAAGTTTTTAAAACTTGCACGTTTCCCAACGTTTCTCCTCTTGAACTGGTATGGGAGGTGGGGGTGTTGTTTTTCATGATTCATATGGGTCAGTTGTTAAGGCTGTTATTTTCAAGCAATTTCCGTCTTCCTCTGCTACTATTGTTGAAGCTGCTTGTGCTCTTCGGATGGCAGTTTTTTGGGCTTTTGTCATTCGATTTCAAGAGGTGTGGTTCGAGAGTGATGCTCGTGTGGTGGTGGATGCTGTGGAAGGAATTCATAGGTGGCCTACTGATATATCTCCCATCCTCTTTGATATCATTTCGGAGCTCTCTAACTTTTCTTCTGTGAAATTTTCCATGTTCATCGTCAAGGGAATTGAGTTGCTCATGAGCTTGCGTCGTTGTCTCCCAAATGTTTTGGGCAGGATTTTGTTGTGGATTGTTTGCCTGATGATGTGCTTCAAGCAATTATTGTGGATTGTAATCCTTCTTAATGTACTATTGTTTGCCAAAAAAAAAAAAAGACATTAGGACCATGCGAGTTGTCACAGAGGTAACAAATGAGTCACACTCAGAGCCCAACCCAGCAAGAAGAAATGAGATCAGTTTAAATTCATTTAACGATTAACCACGGCAACAAGGGAGATTTTTAAACTTTTGAAAATATTCAGAGATAGAGGAGCCACCTTTCTTGAGTGTAGCTAATTGAGAGTGAACTTGCATAATCCTTGCCGGGAATGGGAGGAGAACATGCGTTTAAGAGCATTCCAGACTTCATATGAAGTGGAATAGCCAATCACTTGAGAGATGAGATTCTCGGTGATGGTGGAGAGGATGACACTCAATACCATCTGATCGTTTTGAAGCCAGTTGAGAAACTCTGGGTTGTCTATCATGGCAGGAGAAGTAGCTGGGGGGTGGTGGGTGAATAGTCCCATCAACATAACATCTTGGCCATGTAGGTATGGAACTAATTTGCATTTCCATGTGAGGAAATTGTCACGAGTGAGTTGAGTAGTAATATGGTGAGAAAAGCCTATGGTTATGAAGAAACGGGAGAAATTTGTCATGGTGGATTGAGTAGCAGAGGGATTAGTGGTTGAAGTTGCTAGAGAAGTGGCCATTTGATGATTTAAAAAAAAATATTGACGTTTAAAAAAAAAGAGCTTTTTTTTTTTTTTGAATGGTATATTTCAAAAGAGCTTTGATACCATAAAATAACCAAAACACAGAATGTTTAAAACTCTCTCCCACTTTGTAAGAGAGACAGTGTATTGTATTTATAAACATACATTGGTATACATATGACATGGATTTGAATTTATGTAACCAACACATTATCCTTATTTGGGATACTTGTATTTGAATATTTTCAACTAACAACCTTATACATCCTTATTTGTATGTTATATATAATACATTTGATGTTTAAACTATGTTCCTCTATTGGTTGTTGATGATATTTATGTCAATCAGAATGTGTCTTAATACGGAGGAATGGTTGACAGTGGAGCTTGATGGTTGGGTGTAGAGCTTGAATGTGGATGCCATGGAGGTGGTGGGGATTGGAAGGTGGAGAGAGGGAGGGACGCCATGGAGGGGGAGATGAATCGAGATTCATTGTAATTCTCTTACAAAATTATTGCTAATTACTTCTTTATTAATTACTTCTTCATTAATTTGGTTTCTTTGCATTTGTTGTCACAAAGCTCTTCTCAACTTTTGGGTTTAGAGCACACCTGAATTTCCACCCAAATAATTGAGTGCGCCAATTTACAGTACGTGAAAACAGCTTCATGGTAGTTTTTTTTTTTGTTTTTTTGTTTTTTAATCTAAATACAAAAACTTAATTTGACTTTGCATTTCATCTGAAATTGCTGATGCTGATTTTTGAAGAGTGAATGGATTAATCCCAACTTGTTAAAATAATTCAAATGAATATTGAAAAATGAAAACAGTTCTACTCCCTTGGATTTTCATCAATCCGTCCACTAGTGCCTTTGTTTCAAGACATAGCTATTATTTTCTATTTAATTTTCAACAAATAGAAAAGAGAAAATCATTATAAACCAAATAATTTGCATAATTCTAAGCACATACAGCTTCGTGAAATGAATTAAAGTAAATTTAGAGTAAATTAAGTGATAATTTGAGAAATTTTAATCAAAGGTCAAGAGGCTAATTAACTCTTTCGTCTAAAAAATTGTTTCATGTAATGATCAATGGCTTCAAATTAGTTTGACCTGATCGTTTTTTTCAAGTAGTATAAATTTAAAATTATCTCAACCCACCGCATAGTTTAACAATTGAGTAATAAAAACTTTTATTAATTAAAAATAATATTGTTAATAACTCTTGCACGTTGCACTAAACACGTCTACTAGTATATTTTTATTATTTATACAAAAGGTTTCCCCACCTTTTTGGGAGGTTTTACTGCAACATCATTTGACTCGATGTGTAAAATTTGGCATTATTTTGTTTTCTGTTAAATTAAGATGAGCGAGTAAATTTGAGAATTTTGAGAATTAAGGTGTAAAATTTGGTATGTATGCAAAATTATGAAATCTCTTTCACTAAGTAACTAGGACTCTTATCTCAGTAAGCATTGAGGATTCACGTAAAAATAAGAGAAAGAAAAGAAAAAGGAAGTTGAAGGGTTAGTTTGGGTCTGAAGCCTAGTTTACTTGAGTAATTCAGTCCTTAGGGATGTTTGGACACCTAACGCCTTAAAACCACCTGGTTTGAGAATCATTGGCTAAAAACTCGTTATATGGGTAATCTAAAAAACTTAAGAGATCCGAACATTACACAATACCCTGTTTAAAAAAATAAAATAAAATAATAATGAAATAAATACATACTTGTGTAAATTAGTAGTTAAACCTTGGGGATCAGGATTTAAAGCACTTGCTTGTGAATTAAGGAATATCATGGAACAGTATGAGTATAGATGGTAAGCCACATATATATTTGTAAGTTTACTTTTAAAAGGATTTTGGAGGTCGGGATTGTTTGATATTTGATGAGACTGATATGTGAGGACTATAAGTGTTGGCTTGGTGTTGGAAGTTTAAAATTTTCTCTGAATAGTATATCTCTTTATACGTGCTACATTTATCTATTTATCAAATGTCAGGATATTTTGATCTAAGTAACGGGTTTGAAGGAGCTATGGTGTACTGAATGCACAAATTTTAGGATGTTTGTGGGTATTATCTCTGAAAATCCTCATGAGACTATAACATATTGGTTCTCTAGAGGTAACCTAGGGGTTTAAAAACTTGTTTCATAAGCTAAATGCAACCGTGATTCCCACATAAGCGGCCTATTTGTTTTTGCGTGTTAATTTTAATTCTGCTTTCTGATTCTATATTGCTAAAGGACTAGCAACATGTAAGTTTGGGGGTGTGATAATTACTAAATATTGCATATTCGAGCCCTTAAACGTGCGTATGTTAATGCCGTAAGCGATACTTTTATCCAGTTTTATACTGATTTTCGTTTATTTGCTTTTGTAGGTGATTTTCTAAAGAAATTGATCATATCGTGATTTTTAAGCATGAAGTGATGTTCATGAGATTTTTAGGGGTGTTTTGGACCCTCGGTGGTGATTCAAAAGTCCAACAGTCAAAACGACGCAATATGAACAGTGTGCTTGAGCACACATTAGGGTGCTCGAGCACGTACCTTGGCCATAGTGCTCGAGCACCATGCTGAAAAATGCTTAAAATTGGTCTCAAGTGTTGGATAAAAATATGGTTTGAAAATTATCTAAAGAAATTTGGCTAAGTGTTGGAGAGGGTGCTCGAGCAACCAGTTCATGGTGCTCGAGCACACTTGTTAGTGCTCGAGCACTATCATGCTAGGACTTAAAATCAGATGTGCGAATGTTCTTAAATCTATCTTTTTGATCTCAGATGCGTCCAGATGGGCCTAGATGACCTCAGAAATCCTAAAATCTATCCAAGAAAGAATAGAAGTTAGTTTTTCTTCTATAAAAGAAGGGGAAAGGTTATAAGAAAGCTCTCTAAGCAATTTTCAAGATATAGCTATTATTTTCTATTTAATTTTCAACAAATAGAAAAGAGAAAATCATTATAACCAAATAATTTACTTAACTCTAAGCACATACAGCTAAGTGAAATGAATTAAAGTAAATTTAGAGTAAATTAAGTGATAATTTGAGAAATTTTAATCAAAGGTCAAGAGGTCAACCCTTTTGTCTAAAAAATTGTTTCATGTAAATGATCAATGGCTTCAAAATAGTTTGACCTGATTGTTTTTTTCGAGTAATATAAATTTAAAATTATCTCAGCCCACCGCATGCAGTTTAACAATTGAGTAATAAAAACTTTTATTTATTAAAAAAATATATTGTTAATACCTCTTGCACGTTGCACTATACCCGTCTACTAGTATCATTATTATGTATACACAAGGTTTCCCGACCTTTTTGGGAGGTTTTACTAGATCAGTTGACCCATGGCATTTGCAAATAACGAGGTCTAGTTTTTGCACCTTATTAACCCACACTTTATACGTAATAATTTGCAACTCATTTTAATAATTTGTATAAAAAAATAAAAATAAAAATTTTAAAAAAAGTATTGTTGACCAATTAGCATCTGGACGAGCATCTCACGTCCTTTTCCGCTATATAATCAGAAACCTCAAGCTTAAATTATTCAAACCATCTCTTTCAAGGTGTAGTACTAGTACAAATCCAACAATCAGGTATATATATAGCAATTTAACTTAATTTCTTGATTATTCATGCATGCGTGGGTCATACGTTTCAGTTCCTAAAATGATTAGTTTCGTTGATTCAAGTTTTACATTTTGACATATAAAATATTCTTGTGCTAATACATCTACTAAATATTTTCTTTGCTTCTGCTAGACTGGAGTAAGTGTATTTTTATTAAAAACATTAATTTATATTGTATTTTTGTAAGTGTCCTCATTTTGTTTTGTTTTGTTTTGATTTTTTTTTTTTTTTTGAATTTTTTTTTTTTGGTAAACAAATACGCGCCTCCATGGAGGCTCGAACACTTCGGAGGACCTTCTCCTCAAATACCAGCTGGGCTATTGTTCATTTGGTAGTGTCCTAATTTCTTCACATTACAAGAGCACTTATACACAAGTACGTAGTACTTACAAAAAATTATAAACATTAATGCACAACCAACATACATACAGATAATTAAACTAACACAAATTATATACCACACCTATCTTAAAATTCATCAACCATCGGTATAACATATTACACTAATTTTTTTTTTTCCCTTAAGGATAATGACAATTATTTGTAATTATCTGAAAAACCAGTATTATGAGAACTTCAAATAAAAAGGGTCAGTCACAAGCTTGTGAATTGTCATATAATCGAGCTTTGATATCATATTCTTTTGACGTCTATGATATGACATATTAATTTCAATATGTTTTTCAATTACTACTACTTATATAGCTAATTGTATAAAACTCTTTTTAATTTTATTAATTTCCTTGTAATAATTACACCATTAATACTTAAGTAAGATTAATATTTTATTCAACTTAATTATTAAGTCTATTAATTTTTTTCGGTTGGTCTTTTCTTTTGATTGTAAAAGGCACTTAGTTAGGAATTATATATTTTATTTTATTTCTCTATAAAGCAAGTCAACCAATCATAGGGTCGAAATTTCCCTTAATAAGAAAATTTTAAAATTTTAGTTTAGATTTTTACCTTATGGCCTTGAAATTTTGAAAATTTGCGGATACAAAGTATACTTATGGCTGAGCACTCAAGTGAGGTGGTTAACGTTGTTCCAAGGATGAAGGGTCTTATCAGGTTTTCTATACTTTCCATTTCATTTAACACAACTCTTATGATTATCTCAGAAGCACTCATATGAAGAAAGAAGTTACTATTATATGTTGGCTTTTGCTCTGATACCACTTTGTTGGAAATAGTGGCCTAGTTACATACACAACACTATACTATTTGGAAGAGAATAGAAATGGAGGAAAATACTTTTTATTTCACTTCATCTATTATTTGACTAGAGTACATGAATATATAGGCCTCACATATGTATGTGTAACCATTACATTTAAATGTCCATAACTCTCCTATCTCCCACTAACATAATCTTCAATATGCATAACTCCCACTAACATAGTATTTGTTAGGCTTAACTCTCATAACTCTTTATTTTACATAACCTTAACTCCCACTAAGACAATTTACTACCCACTAACATGCTAAATTAACACATGCATCATGGATACAAAAATACTTGAAAATACCAAATACTAAAATCAAGTTTATTTTCAACACCCCCCTTTAAACTTGATTTTGTAACTTGAAAAACCTTCTTATTAATCTTGGGGGCTTGATCAAAAGTTCGATAGTTGATCTTCAATTCCACCTCCTTCAATAGCTTCAATCTTCTTGGCCATTTCCATTGATGTGTAGGGCCTGTGAAACTTCTTCAAATGCTTGTTTGATGTCTTCACATAATCATATATCATCCTCTTTATACAAGCACACCATCGATCTTTTTTCTTCTTAAATTTTTTATGGATCTTCAACTTCACATATACTTCTTCTTTAGAGTCAAAAAATAATTCCATATTCACCCAACCTGTATCAATTACAAAATTCTCCGAACTATTTTTTAAAAAATAATATGAGAATTTCTTATCATCCTGGGCTTCAATCTTATACTTCTTTGGAACAACTTTCTTTAAGAGAAGTTCATCATTCTCCACAAAATAAGCATTATTTGATGAATATGAAGAAATAATAATTTCATCAAATAAATCAAATATAACTTCTTTCAAGGTGGAATTTGTAACCATACCTGAAGATGTTAATTCACCAACTTGAACTTTTGCCTCTTCTTTAGCACTTCCTTCTTCTAAATCTTCTATTTTCACTTCATCCTCCTTCACTTTTTCAATCTCTTCTTTAACACCTTTTCTTACCTCTTCCTTAATTGATTTACAATAGCCAGGACCACCTTTTGCTCTGATACCACTTTGTTGGCTTTTGCTCTGATACCACTTTGTTGGAAATAGTGGCCTAGTTACATACACAACACTATACTATTTGGAAGAGAATAGAAATGGAGGAAAATACTTTTTATTTCACTTCATCTATTATTTGACTAGAGTACATGAATATATAGGCCTCACATATGTATGTGTAACCATTACATTTAAATGTCCATAACTCTCCTATCTCCCACTAACATAATCTTCAATATGCATAACTCCCACTAACATAGTATTTGTTAGGCTTAACTCTCATAACTCTTTATTTTACATAACCTTAACTCCCACTAAGACAATTTACTACCCACTAACATGCTAAATTAACACATGCATCATGGATACAAAAATACTTGAAAATACCAAATACTAAAATCAAGTTTATTTTCAACATTATATTCAGGGTCGATCAATGTGGATTGCCGGAAATGAGAGGAAAAGAAAGGAAAAGATTTGGAGGGAAATATAATTTTGTGTTTGTTTAAAAAAAAAAAAAGTGGAGGATAATTTAGGATTTGGAGGGAGAAAGGAGCGGCTCATTGATCTCTTACATAACACACGATTTTCTTATACTTTCAAAAAAAAAAAAAAAAAAAAGACCGAAATGGAATTAAAGGATTGGTTTAGATTCTAAAACAATTTTTCAGACTTCTTTTTTTTTTTCGATAATTAAACAATTCTTCAGACTTGCATAACTATTTTCAGAAAATTTTTACAAACATTTATCTAAAGAAAAACGACCATTTTTTCATGAGTTTTTTAAAAAAAATTAAAAAATCGTATATATATATATATATATATATATATATATATATATATATATATTCTATCTTTGCCGATTATGATGATACACAGCTATTATTGAAAAATATGACTACGTACTAATAGTGAATTCAATATTTTGAATTGCAGAGAGGAAGAATACTTGGATGACAATGGTAAGACCAAAGCTGAGAAGATGACAACCCATTTGAATGGGACCACTTTGGACCCATTTTATCCAATTGAGAGGATTAAAAAAGGGTTTATGCAATTCAAGGCCAAGGAATTCGAGTATGTTATTTATGGCAAATTTAATTTTTTAATTTTTTTTCCTTGTATTACGTGTATAAGATGTTCCATTAAGCCAACCAATTGTCTTGTCCTTTAAAGATTTTTTATAAAATGTTTTACATATTCATGAGAGCCTCTGGGTGAGTTTTGCAGCAAAGATCCAGGATATTACAGTGAACTTGCAGAAGGCCAAAGCCCCAAGGTAACATTTTTTGTTTGTCACAATTATTATTATTATAATTATTACTACTACTACTAATTGTTTTAAATTTGATATAAATTTTCGATGCAGTTTTTGGTGTTTGCATGCTCAGACTCTCGAGTATGCCCTTCTCACATCCTAAACTTCCGACCAGAGGAAGCCTTCGTGTTGCCCAAGTATTTCTCGTTACAAAGCAAAAACAAGTGATGAAATTTATTTTCTTACCTCCAGACATTTTTTTAAAGCAAATTCGACGTTGTAAAGTGTAACATACGTTACCAAACTATTAGGATTTATATGCCTTGACATAACAATTTCATATTTGGATTATAGTGACATATGTTCCTTACATATCTGAAATATTTATGATTTATATAATTGGTGAATTCAATGTATTATGTTTCGATTCATTATGGAATTGATAGTATCCACTTAATTACAAGAGATATTTATATATGTATGTGATGGCGATCGATATATGAATATAAATATTAATCATAAATTGTTCATAGTCGGTAATTATGGACGGACATTTAATTAACTAAGACTTGAATCGAGTCCATGATAGGTTAAGATATATTGCGAGAGCGATCGTATGCAATTACTCTTTATCACCGTCATACCATTTGACTCTTAAGTATGAAAGAAGTATAGACTCCTTTATTAATTAATAATTACTTTGATTTATTCGGCGGATACTTCGTGATCCTTAGACCGACACTTTGGGCAGTTATGTAATTAATAGTTAGAGGGTTATATTATCAATATTTGCATCAATGCTACTTGTATTTATTTTGAATTGATTATGGTTGATCACAAATTAAATTCGAAAGCCTTCGTATATTTTAGACAAAATGTTTTCTATATATTTATTTAGTAAATTATTTTTTTTTTGTCAAATAAACTTTTATTGTAATCAAGCCGGAAATAATCATAGGTAACAAAATAATTATATTAATTATGTTGTTAGATTGATGGTTTTATAATCTGATAAATAATTATGCATAGAGGGGTCAAAGTGCAACATTGACTTTGAGGTTATTTACTATTTAATTGGAGTTCAATTAATTTCTTTTAGTGGAGTAGAAATTAATTTATGAATTAATTGAATTGGGTCTATGTTTTTATTGGACCAAACCAATTATTAATTTATAGTAGCTAAGAAAATAGTAAGCCCAAAAGATTTTCACCCACAGCCCAAGTTAATATTGGAATCCTATTAGAATTGAAATATATGAATTAGAGATTGAGAAGGATTTATTGTTTCATTTTCTTATTTTTATGATTGCCTATATATACATGGGTCCATGTATATTTTAAGAGAGTTTTTTGGAAGAAAGGAAAGAAGATATTTTCTCTCTCTAGATTTTAGGGTTTCCTTTCTCTTCTAAATGAGGCTACCACAAGCCTTACCTCCAAGGTCATTCATTGAGGTATATTGGTGATTCTTAAAGGAAAGATTACTATCAAAAAGAAGGAAAAATGATCTTGCTAAATGATCTACAATAAGTGAGCACATTCACTTTAGATGAAAGATTTAAAAGTTTACTCAAACCTTTGATATAAGTATTTAATCAATTAATTGAATGACACATCATATTTTATTTTTGCATAAAACTTGTCTCTATATGATGAATCAAGATCTATGTATGAAAATCCCTCAAATTTTTTTTAAAACTTGGACGTTTTCCAACAGTGGTATTAGAGCATGGTTTGATTCATTACTAAAGATCATGTTTTTTTTATGAAAATCATCATTCATGGATCCAAATTATATATGCATATATATATTTATTGATGTATGTTGATGTATGATTTAATTTGTTGATATATATTAATAAATGATGATGATGTATGTATAATTGTGAATGGATGATGATATATTTTTGGGTCATGGATGAAGTTTATAAGTTTAATGTAATTTTATCTTTGGATAAATGTAATTAAGCCTTTGATTTAACTATTTGAAAGTTCAATGATGTAATTTACTTTTTTCCATTGTATTTCAAATTGTAAAATTTATTTAAAGTCATGTAATCTTTATTAAAGGATACTATGAAGCTTCAAAAAGGTCCAAAAGGAGAGAAGATAGTTTGCAAGCCGATGGAGGACCCTCGTGCAATTATTAAAGCAATTAAATGTTAAAAGCTAAATGTATTGGTCATTTTATTTGCTTTATATATCATTTATTTATTTATATGATGTATGAAATGCATGGAATATATATTTATTAATTATTATTATTCATGCATTGGATCCATCATATTTATTTAAATGACTTAATTTATATCAATTAAATTATAAAAATTAATTAGATTTGATTACTAATTAATTAGAGTACATTTAAGGGAAATGGAAAATTATTTTTGAATTTTTTTTTTAAGTTGTGCCTCAAATTAAATATTAGTGAATTATTTAAAGTCCAAATATTTTCTAAATTTAATTTGATTAAAATCAAGGCGTTTTGCATGCATCATATCATGTATTTGAATAAATGAAAAACCCTAATAATGAATGATTAAAAATTGAGTGGAAGTGGAGATTTTTATACATTACCCTATGGCCTTCGTTATTATAACCATTGTAATTAGATTTTTAAAAGTAAGGCCCCACACATGATTTGAAGAGTTTTAATATTACAGTGGTTGTCTCATGAAAATAAAAATATTAAATATTCATTATAATTAAATCTTTAAAAATAAAGCCACACGCATGATTTAAAAAGTTTAGATTATAATGACAAGATATTTAATATTTTATTTTTCGTTGGAGCATTAGTAACGTTATACACTCAATCTAAAATCAATAGTGTTAGCTCCCCAACGGAGTGGTCTACACTTGGTGATTTTAGAAAGGCTAAACATAATCGGAAATTATTTCATATATATAGAGACAAGGCATTGTCTTAAGAGATATGAAAATGATGGGATTTTTTCGCCAATAGCAATAATGAACTTTGCCAACCGAATAAGTTATTGGCGTATTGGTTATCCGATTTTTCATGCAGTGGTTAAAGGACCCACATATTATTTTAATGGAAGTGCTCGCCTAATAACAAATGAATCTTAACAATAGTAATAATGAATTCATCCATCAGGATAAGTTATTGACGTATTGATTGTGTGCTTTATTATGCTACGAAGTTGAGGGACCCGCATTAATTAAAAGGGATTGTTTACCAATAATGATAATGAACTCTTATTCTATTGAGACTTATTATACTATGTGGTTGTCAAACTCATTTTAATTTTAAATATGTATGATAGTATTAATAATTCACCTTATTTATTGCATGAATGCATTTATATTCAGATTAATTAAGTCCAATCCATTTAATTTGCTTGCTAACATATTCAATGTATTTGGAACTCATTTATATTGACTGAAAAAGGAACTTAGATATTTTACTCACAACGTAAGAGTACAAAATGTATTTACAACTCCTATACTTAATCATTTTACTTTAAGATACCCAATTTGACATTAATATTTTTAATAAGTAAAATAAGGCAAATGATATGACTTGGTCCAATATTCTAGAGCTTATCTCGAATACGCTCTAAAACTAACATTTGCATTATTTTATTTTCTTCAAGCATCATGTTAAATGTCAATGAGATGTTTTGGTAAGATTAGATCGAACGTATGCCTAAGTATTATGTCAGACTTGAATACCATTAAGATAGCCTAAGGAACTCCAGTAAGGGATTTTATTTTGAAAATAATTGTTTATTATTTAAAAAAATTTAACTAGAGGTCAATAGGGTTGACTTGGGTGGTAAGTTTCAAGTTGACATGATTATTACCTTATTACCAAATTCATTCGACTCTTTTAGAGTGAACTAAATAAGGGGCCTGTTTGAGTTCACACTCGCTGATATTCTTATAGAATTGGTAACATATGAAAGGATAATCAAAAGTATGGGCTTTCTTATCAATCTAACCTAGTCTATACCATCATCTTCTAGGCCCAAGTGGAATGGCAAAGGAAAGAAGAAGGATGATAATAGGACTAAGCTAGCTCAAAACATGGATATCCAAAAGGTTAAAGTAAGTAAGGCAGTGTAAGTTGAAGGCGAAGGAAACTGTTTCTTTTACGGTTAACTAAGGCACTTAAGAAACAAATTGTCTAAGCAACTACATAGCATAGAAAATATATATTTAATCATTGAGCGATGTTATGTGGTTGCATCTACTAATTCCTGATGGATAGATTCTGGAGCCACTAAACATGTTTGCAATTCGTTGCAAGAATTTCATGAATCCAGAAGTCTTGATGATATGGATATATATTTGTCTTCTGACTTGATACCAAGGTTGTAGCTAAGTCAGTGGGAGTGTTACATCTGAAATTAGAGAGTATGGGGATATTAGTATTAAATAACTATCTTTATGCACAGATGTTAGACACAATCTTATTCTTGTTTCACTTTTGGTTTATAAAAATTGTACTGTTACTTATGGTAAAACTGCTTTTATAAAATTGAATAGATGTATGATTGCTTCTGGTGCATTGAAGATGGTTAATATATTATAATCACAAGCTTTTAATATTTACAAGATGTAGAAACTAATGTTGTATTTTCTAGATTGAATGTTAAGAGAAAAATTTGTTACTCCTGACTCATTGTATTTTTAGTGTATACTATTGGGTTATAATCAGTCAAAATGAGATTCAAAGATTGGTCAAAAAAAGTTTATTATCTAGTAAGGTAGGGGAGCCTAAACTAACTTGTGAATCTTGTATTGAAGGATAGATAACCCTAAGGGCTTTAATCAGCCAAATGAAATAGACATAAAGATCAATTGCAGTCGGTACACACAGACACGTATGGTCTTCTGAACATCCAAGCAAGATTACTCACGTTTTGGATAAATTTAACTTATGCGACATAAGTCTTAAACTTTTAGTTTTCCGAGAGTGTCAAGATTGATGTGGAGCACAGATTAGGTAAACTTATCAAAACACTTTGATCTAATCGTGGATATGAATATATCTTAGGATAGTGCAAAGACTATATGGTCAATGAGGGTGTTGTGTACCAATTTTTTCGCAAATGACGTTCAATGAAATGAGGTGTCGAATAGGAATAACATAATTCTGTTTAACATGGTTAGATCTATGATCAGTTATGCTGCACTATCTCTTTCATTTTAGAGTTTAGCCTTAACAATATCGATGCACATTATAAACTGCATTCCATCTAGTCTGTCTCAAGAATACCTTTTGAGCTGTGTTTCTGACTAAATCTTAGTTTGAATCACATGCACAAATGGGGTAGTCTTGCACATGTGCGCTTGATATAGACAAGCAAGTTAGAAGCAGATCATATGCATGCTTAATTTGATGGCTACTCTAAAGGCGCTAGAATGAATTATTTTATAATCTCAATGATAAAAGTTGATTGTTTATACTCACTGTTTATCTAGAAGAGGATCATCTTATGAATAATATACATAGTAGCATAATGTTATAGAATATGGTACGAGTACCAATTGTACCACATATGAACACACTTATTATAGAAATTAAGAATTATAGATGAATTCCCTATTGATGCGTTGGTATCACCTAGTACACTGATTCCTGCATCAGTACATTGATATAGTAGGAGGATTATCATCTAATCCGACAGAATCATGTTTTTAGGTGAGACCTTTATGGATATCCCTATTAAACATAAGTTGGACCCAGTAAGCTACACGGAAGCGTGAATCGATATGGATACAGATCTTTTTGGCAAGTTGTTATGAAATCAAAGTTGGAATCTATGTATTCAAATAAAATATGGAATCTTGTAGAACTTTCTAGTAGGGTGATACCTATGGAAGACAAGTTAATCTACAAGAGGATACTAGAAGTTTTCTTAGTGAATGAACTATGTGTGTACAGGGTAATGTCATTATTTTTCTAATTCTATATATATTGATGACATCCTATTAATTTAGAATGAAGTGGAAGCTTTGTCATCTTTATAGAGGTAGTTGTTCAAATAGTTTGAAATGAAAAATCTTTAAGATGTAAACTATATTCCTAAGATCAAGCTTTTGCAAGATCAGGTTAAAAAGGAAAATATGTTTATCTTAATAATTCTTCATTGATAAAAGTTTTGACCAGGTTTGGTACGCAAAACTCAAAGAATGAGTTCTTATTTCATTGACATGGATTGCTCTCTCTAGTAAGTAGTTTTCCAAGACTTGTAGAGGAGATTGAGCAAATGAGACTGGAACAATATGCTTTGGTGTATGGGAGTCTCATATATGCCATGGTCTATACCAAATAGGACATCCGCTACATTGTAGGGATAGTTAGTAGATATCAATCCAATCCCGGACTTGATAGCTGGTCTGTTGTGAAAAATATCATTAAGTACCTTAGGAGAACTAATGATCTCATACTTATTTATGGATGTGATGATGTGGTTCCAGTCGGGTATGCTAGTTCTAATTTTAAATCAAATGTAAATATTATAAGGTTCATGACTTGGTGTATGTTCACTCAATAGAAGGAAAATTAGTCGGTAGATTATTAAGTAGATTTTAACTACTGACTCAAACCTGAAGGTGGAGTACATTGCAGCCTTAAAGGCAGCAAAGGAAGCCTTTTGGTTTGATCTCACTGATTTAGAGGTTGTGTAGTATACTAGCCTACCTATCAAGCTATATTGCGATAATAGTGTAGAAGAAGTCCAAACCAATAACCCAAGGCTCCATAAAGGAACAAGGTACATTGAAAAGAAGTATCATGTCTTACATGATATTGTTCGGCAAGAAAATGAACTCATGGCTAGAATATTGTATTGGAACACAACTTTGTTGATCCATTAACAAAGGTGTCATTGATCAATAGTTTTGATTGTCACCTAGATAACATTAGAGTTAGATGCAATTTGAATTGGTTATAAGGGCAAGTGAGACCTGTTGGGATTTATATGCCCTGGCATAGCAAATTCCTATTTGGATTATAGTGACATATGTTCTTGACATATCTGAAATATTTATGATTTATATAATTAGTAAATTCAATATATTATGTTTCGATTCATTATGGAATTGATAGTATCCACTTGATTATAAGAGATATTTATATATGTATGTGATGGCGATAGATACATGAATATAAATAGTAATCATAAATAGTCGGTAATTATAGATGGACATTTAATTACTAAAACTTAAACTGAGTCCATGATAGGTTGAGATATATTCGAGAGCTGTCATATGTAATTTCTCCTTATTACCGTCATGGTATTTGACTCATAAGCATGAGAGAAGTATAGACTCTTTTATTAATTAATAATTACTTTAATTTATTCGACGGATACTTCGGGATCCTTAGACCGACACTTTGAGCAGTTATGTAATTAATAGTTAGAGGGTTATATTCTAAATATTTGCATCAATGCTACTTGTATTTATTTTGTATTGATTATGGTTGATCACAAATTAAATTTGAAGGCTTTCATATGTTTTAGACAAAAAATTTTCTATATATTTATTTAGTAAATTATTATTTTTTGTCAAACAAACTTTTATTGTGATCAAGCCGGAAATAATCATGGTAACAAAATAATTATATTAATTATGTTGTTGGATTGATGGCTTTATAATCCGTTAAATAATTATGCATAGAGGGGTCAAAGTGCAACATTGACTTAGAGGTTATTTACTATTTAATTGGAGTGCAATTAATTTCTTTTAGTGGAGTAAAAATTAATTTATGAATTAATTGAATTAGGTCCATGGTTTAATGGACCAAACTAATTATTAATTTATAGTAGCTAAGAAAATAGTAAGCCCAAAGAATTCTCAACCATAGCCCAAGTTGATATTGGAGTCCTATTAGAATTGAGATATATGAATTAGAGATTGAGAAGGATTTATTGTTTCCTTTTCTTATCTTTATGATTGCTTATATATACATGGGTCCATATATATTCTAAGAGAGGTTTTTGGAAGAAAGGAAAGAAGATATTTTCTCTCTAGATTTTAGGGTTTACTTTCTTTTCTAAAGGAGGCTACCACAAGCCTTACCTCCAAGGTCATTCATCGAGGTATATTGGTGATTCCAAATAGGAAGATTAGTATCAAAAAGAAGGAGAAATGATCTTACTAAGGGATCTACAATAAGTGAGAACATTCACTTCAGATGAAAGATTTAAAGGTTTACTCAAACCTTCGATGCAAGTATTCAATCTATTAATTGAATGACACATCATGTTTTATTTTTACATAAAACTTGTCTCTATGTGATGAATCAAGATCTATGTATGAAAATCTCTCAAAAAGTTTTTAAAACTTGGACGTTTCCCAACACAAACATGCTTCTGCTATATTTAATTTAATTTTTAACCGATTTGATAATAAAAACATGAAACAATTACGGTTGCCAAATATAGCCAATGTAAAAGATAGATTAAAAAGAAAAGATTTATCTGATTATGTTTGAATATCAATTATGCAGGAGGCAGTGCATTTGTCACTGGTGAACCTATTAACTTATCCATATGTGAGAAATGGAGTAGCAAACAGAACGTTACAATTGATGGGTGGATACTATGATTTTGTGAAGGGAACTTTTTAAGCTTGGGGTCATGACTTCGCCTTTAAAGCCCCTCTCGACTTTGGGTTCAACTCCCCTTTGGACATCTAAGTTATAACCATTATATTTCAAGACATTGTTTCCTACTTTCTCTCTCTAAAAATGTGTTGTGTACTGCTATGAGCAATAATCCACGTTGAATAAGACTGAGCACCTCTTGTGTGCTTCTATCATTCATATATATATGCGTGTGTGTGTGTATGTTTGGTATGTATTTCGTTGTAGGTAAAAGAAACTGTTGTGTATTAACTTCCTTTGAGAGAAGATAATATATTTCTTTATGATACTGAATTGGAAATACTATATCCTCCTTTTAGCATTATGGCATCAGCAGAAAATAAACATGACTATTAGGCAAGGAAACGATGATGAATGAGTTTGTATAAAACCATGAGTTGCTTTCTTACAGCCATGAGGGAACTTTTAAGCTTAGGGTCATTACTTCGCCTTTAAAGGCCCTCTCGACTTTGCGTTCAACTCCCCTTTGGACATCTAAGTTATGCGACAGCCCTGGTTTTTCAACCCGGTGCGTCAGTGATAAACCGAAAGTATGATCCGATAACGGATCCGAAATGCGGAAGCGAAAGAAGAAAAATGGTCACTAAAGATGTATGTCATCCTTAAGGCACCAAAATGACTCCCCATGAAGTCATGGAACTCAAATAAGCCAAGCAAATGAAGCAAGAATGCATAACCCGAAAAGAAATGAACCAAGAGTAAAATGGTCTTTTCACACTGAAATGGGTGCCACCGTGCACACCATTGGAAAGTCAACGAAAAATAAACGAAGTTAGACTCAAGAATCGCCTAATTCTTAGTCCAACAGAAAAGATATGAAATTAAAACAAAGTGGCTTTCTCCGTTTAAGAGTTACCACGGACCTATCTCACTAAAATAGAAATAACTCACACTATAGATGAAGTTTTGATGAGTGGTTGGTACCATTGGAAAGCAAACTTCAAGCTCTTGAATTTAGACTTAAGAACAACCCAGTTTGGATTTAAAATGAAAGAGATATGATCTCCCAAAATTGATGCAACAAGGTTGTCCAAGAAAAGCTGAAATTAGAAGGCTACAGGAAGGATCAATCGACCGAAACCCAATCATTGGTTGGCCGAAACGATGATTTTCCTAAAAAGCCTACTGGAATGGACCCTCGAGGCTCGTCAGCTAGCTGATGACCCTCATCAGCCGACTGACACATCTATTGCAGTAGAAAAAAGCTGTTGTAATGGGTGTGAAATGTGTTCGGTCTGTCTCTAAGGTCTACATGCATTCTACATGATCCGAACAAGTTTGAAAACATTCCCTAGCCTTATGTAAACATCCAAAACATGTCAAAATAACGAGGAACTTAAAATATGACCGCAATGCAAAATATGACCTCTCAACGGCTAAAAATGACTTAAAATGCAATAAATGAGACCAAAATGCAAAACCTAGAATGAAATGGTGTTTGGCCCTTGGCCACACCTCATACATGATTATGGAGACCCTATGAAAGAAAAAGAATGGAATTCCCACACCCGATGCAAACATGGTGAAGTAAGGACTTAACATTTTTCAATATTTTTATGGTGAACCTTGAAAACGAAAGTGTATAAACTACAAGATACATGTCATTGCCCTCTGGCCTCATCTTATGCATGTTAAATACATTGAAAAGAGTGTACTTATATACACTTTACATATATAGAATCAAAGATACAAGTTTTGACATACAAGGCTACAAAATGACATTTCATGCTAACATTTGCATGAAATGGAAATTTAAAGCTACAAGTCATCCAAGGAATGATGAGCATCACGAACCAAGCCTTCATACCTAAAACAAATCCCTAATAACTTCGGGGTGAGTAACTGTGACGACCCTGGATTTTTCAACCTAGTGTGTCCTATGATGATCCGAACTGGATCCAAGATGCGGAAGCTAGAAACAAGAAAATGGTCTCCCAAGGCACAACACACCTCTAAGACCCTAATATGACCTTCCATGAGGTTACAGAACCCAAAGGAATAAGTGCAGAAACAAGAGATTGGAAGGATAACAATTAAGCCCCCAGGGGTAAAATGGTCATTTCACAGAGAAATGGATGCTACCAAGCATACCATTGGAAAGACAATGAAAATTTAATGAATTTAGACTCAAGAATCACCTAATTCGGAGTCCGGATGACAAATATATCAAGTCCCGAAGTCGAAGGAAGGGAAACCCTATCCCGGTTTGAACCAAATTCTAACACTACTTCACTAAAACATGAATAACTTGAGTTGAAAATGGAATATAAAGCTCTAATTGGTACCATTGGAAAGCTCATTTCGACACGGTCAGTTTAGACTCAAGAACGGACCAATTCGGAGTTAAAACAAGTGAGATATGGCCCGTTGAATAAGAGTGTCCAGTGCAGGAACAGTATCCGCGGGCGCCAGCCCAAAAACCGCAGGCGCAAGCCCCAAACCCACGAGCGCCCGCCCAAATGGGCAGAACCGAGGGAAGAGGTGCTGGGCAGCCCTGAAACTTGGTGGGGGCCCGCCCAAGACCCGCGCCTGCCCGCCCAAATGGGCAGAAGCAACCCAAGACAGCAGGAACAGTGTTTTAGCAGAAATTTGAGTTTGTGATGCGGTTTTCTAGGCCAAGATGACATTTTTTGGAAAAACATAAAGAAGAAACTCCCCCTAAAATCACATTTTCTATGTGACAAAGTCAAGAACGGAATTTATTTCCCAAAAAAATACCCAAAATGCCCTTAAGCTAGAATTTTCAACAAATAGGTGAAATGAATCCGTAGGAGGCTCGAAACAGAAATGATGAGGTTTTGCCCGGAAACGACCATGCACGCAAATGTAATATACCTATTTAGACGCGCTACAATGGTCCAAGGCTTAAAAATATAGCCGATGCAAAATCCGACCCCCCAAAGGGCAAAAAGGCAAAAAAGGGAACTTGGAATGAAAATTCGGAATCCAAAAATATAAAACGGGATCAAATGACCGTTTGGCCCTTAGCCACACTTCATACAAGATTAATAAGACCCTATAAAAGAATGAAAATGGAATTCCCACACCCGATGCAACCATGATGAAGCAATGACTTGCGATTTTTCAAGATTTTCATAACATTTCATGAAGTTGAAAAGTTGCATAGAACACAATATACATGTCATTGGCCTCCGGCCTCATCTCATACATATCAATTACATTGAAAGGAGTGTACTTAAGTACACATTACATATATGGAATCAAATATACATATTTTGACATATAAGCCTACAAAATGACATTTCATGCTAACATTTGCATGAACTTGAAAGCTACACGACATCCAAGGAATGCTAGGCTTCACGAACCAAGTCTTCGTACCTGAAATATGCCCCAGTATCGTAGGGGTGAGTAACATAAAGCTACTCGTAGGAGATGAGCATGCATCGACCTAGCATTTTACAAATTTATCACCTTAAGGTGAAACATATTAAAGGGGTTCATGCCACCTAACGTTTATATCGAAATGAGACTCAGGGAGCATCCTAAGCTACCTTAGAGTGTTTCTAGCATAAATCACATCATCTATGCCATTTAAACAATATGGAAACACGTTATACAAAGCAACAAGATATAGGTTCTCAAAGGTATTAACTTACAATCTCGAATACAGAAACAACTAAAGTGATCATGTCACCTAACGTCTATGTTCTAAATAAGTCTAAGGAATCATCCTAGGCCATGCTGAACAATCAAAACGCAAATTACAACTTCAATGCAGTCTAACCACATAAAAGCATATTATATAAGGCAACAAAATACAATTTCTTAAAGCTATCAGCTTAGAATCTAAAGCACGAAAACAACAGAAGTGTGTCATGCCGCTTAACGTCTAAGTTATAAATGAATCAATAGGATCAATCCTAAGCTTTATTAGAACGTCAAAACACGATTTTCAATATCGATGCAATTTAACCAATATTGGAACTTCCAATACAACGTATAAAGCACAATTTCACAAAGTTAACATCCTGTAACTTAAAATGGAACGACAATTAAGAAACAACAAGTTACAACATCATCTAGTTATCAACTTGAAAATGAAATGCGAAATCAAACAAAGTGGATACTCGGACGTCACGCCGGATCAGACCAACAACATAGCTACTTTAGGGTTACTAGCCCATGGGTAACCTCCCTATGTGCGCACTAGACTATATAGAGGGACTATCCCCCGTACTAGAACCACGTTCTAGCCATAGTCAAACAATGACATCCCCAAGTTTCCAAAATCAACAAGTTGTGCAATAACGCATATATCAATAGGAATATGCAAGATAATCATCTATCTACTAAGCACAACCAAATTTGGAAACCTATACAATACATGCTCTAAATCCACAACTAATATGATATGATGAATGTCGAATCTTCAGTATGCGATTCGTTACACGCTATGCATGAAAGATATTAAACACGAAGTGTGCAAATCATTACACAAGGCAACAATATATTCAATAAAGAAAACATATTCTCATGAGTACAAACATAGCAACTATGTTATCCAATGTTCAAAACATAACCAAATAAATATACAACAAGTCTAAGTCCATGATTTGAATATGGAAACCACTTCTAAAATACAACTAGATCATGGAGCAAATTAATAGAATTTAAATAGATAAACACAATTAAATTCTCTAGATTTTTTATTCAATTTCAATTAACCTCAATTTAATATATGTTAAAGGACATGTCAAGGTCATCACCTATATCCATTCTAAAACTCAATTTGGTTGTTAGAACAACAAAGTAGAACTTAAATTAAATCATGCTAATTTAAATCCCAAGGTTCTAAAGCAACTTCAGATAGTCCCAAATTAATATATACTAGTAAACAAGTCATAGTCAATACAATTATCAAGTTAAAACCTTAATTAAGCTAATGGGACCACGAAATAGATTTTAATTAATTCTTTTAATTAAAATCTCTAGATTTTCAAACTTAACCAAATACTCTCAATTTAACATATCTTAGAGAATATGCCAATGACTAATGTAATATCACATTACAAGTTTATTTCATTCAATTTAAGACCATGTGACTTAACCTTTCACTAAGTTAAATATAAATTAAAAGTTGCAATTCTCATGCAATTAATCCCAATTTAATATATGTGAACAACTATACCTAAACTTAATTTTCTAGCATGCCACAATTCAATTCCAAGTTGTATATCACTATGAGGATTAAATCTTAAACAATGAATTTAATTAAATGAAGGGTTTGAAAACCTAACCGAATATTCTAAATCAAATATATGTGAAGCTATATGACATGTAAGTCAAGAATATCAAGTCGGAATTTAAATAGAGTGAATAGTGCACTCGGGGCAAATTAATTAATAATTACTAATTTTCAAAACACCTCCAATTACTTTCAAATTCAACTATGTTGAAAAGCATGCTAAGGCCTAATATAATATGCTAACACATATTAATTTCAAGTTAGTTAAGGCCATGTGAATTAATCTTTCATCTAAGATAAATATTAAATAAAATATTTAATACTTATTCAAATGTTCCAATTTTAATACACGACAATGAGCATATCAAGGGGCAATATAAAATCATGCTACATGTTCAAACCAAGTCATGAGCAACCGGGAAAATCAGATCCCGTAACAGAAAAATAAATAGTAAAATCTCTAGGTTTTATATTTAATCATGCCAACAAGTTGTATAAGCATCACAAGCATGCTATATAATAAGAATTTAAACCTAGAACATCTCCTACCTCAATTTGGAATGAAAATTCCAAATCCCCACCGAATTGAAACGGCTCCGAATCTGACGAAACTCCTAGGTTTTGTCGGGGACAACACGATCTATATGAATCTCCAAGAAGCCCTATGAAAATCCAAACTTGACTCTTAACCCAAACTCAAGAAATGGTAGGAAATGAATTCTAATAAGGGGGAATGGTAGAGCACGTCGAGGGGAGCGATAAACGTAAAGGCCGAAGAGATTTCACTTAGGAAATCAAGTGGAGGAGAAGGTCAAAGGGTGGCAGCCAAGGAGCTTCCATGGCTGCCGGCCAAGAGGTGGAGAAGAAGAGTGAAATTCTGATTTTTCACTTTAGGGCATCCTATTTATAGTAAGTCTCAAAAACTGCCTCGAAAGGGCCCCGCCGAGTCTGGAAAAGTGAATTTTGAGCAGACGCGCTCAAACGGCAAAACTCCATGAACAAAAAAGATTCAAAATGAGAAAATATGAACAACGGAAGAAACAACATCAAAAACTTAGTCCCGAGCAGAAAGTTGTGCCCCAAACAAGTTCGGCGGCAACCGGGTCCAGAAATTCTGAAACTGGAAAAAAACGACCAGAACGGAAATCTAAGAGTCCACGACTCGACGAAATGTGAAAATGAATCCTGTACTAGGATCCAGGCTCCAGATGAGATATTTTGCAATAACTTTCATTAATTGCACAATGGCCCCTACAAAAAGAGTTAACTGCGAAACTGCCCCAGAATGAAAATATCTTCCAAAAGATATTTTCTTAAATACCCCTAAAATAAAATATCTTCAAAAGATATTTATGAAAAACTCCCCAAGAAATGAAAAAGATTCTGAAGAATTGTGCATCCATGCCCCTATTGGCACTAGGAGCAACCATAGTACTTTCTTGCAAAAGTAAAGATACTTATTTCGAGAAAACCACTTAAGATGAAGGCACGTGAAGTCAAAAACCAATTCCGAGCATGAGAAGTGAGGTCGTGCCAAAAATTGACAAACGGAGATAAGACAGAATAAGGAAAAGGACGAAATAGCGTATGGTGTCGAAAAATGAAAAATGTGAAAATGACTCGGTCCTCAAAGGAAGTTGTCAATCCACGGAAAAGAGTCTCAGGAACCAATTCTGAGCACTCGAGATGACACTAAGCGACATGAAACAGAGTTCAGAAAAGAAAATTAAACGAAAGAAAAAAAAAAAATTCATTCGTAAAATTTCAAAAAAAAGGAAAGGAAGACAAATGACCGGGTCGTTACAGTAACATAAAGCTACTCATAGGAAATGAGCATGCATCGACCAACTTTTTACAAGGTTTCACATTAACATGAAGCAATTAAAAAGGATCATGCTACCTAACGTCTATGTCATAAATGAGACTCAAGGATCATTCTAAGTTACTCATGCAATTAAGATGAACAACGACATACAAGTATACAAACTCAAGTGCACTAAACCGTATTAAAACATGATACACGACATACAAGCATACATGTTCAAATATCCTAAATCATATTAAAGAAGAAAAGCAATATCCAACATACATACACAAGTATTCGATATATATAGAGTACTCATAAATCAAATATACAAACACAAGTATACTAAGTTAAACAAAATACACATAAGACAAGTATACACGGCACAAGTATACTAAATGCAATTTAAACTCACGGAGCAAGTATGTAAGTTCAAATATACTAAATAGGATTCAAATACCCAAAGTAAGCATCAATTATCAAGTTACAAGTAATCCATGATTAACAACTTGAAATTAAATATGAAATCAAATAGTGGAAAGACTAGGACATGCGGTCACTAGACCAAGTAAGTATTTTTGGGTAATTACAACCCACAAGGTACCACCTAGTGCGCACTTATGACTTAGAAGACTCTTGTCTCCATACTAGAGCCAAACCCTAGCCATCACTTAATTTATGTCTTTACAAGCTTTCCAAAACCAATAAGTTCAAAACTTATACAAAATCAAATGCAAGTTATCATATTTCATGCATAAGTAAGGTTGAGTCCACACAAACCATGTCCTAAAATTCAACTCTAAATAGCATATGACATGTCATGTTCTCAATATGCAATTTATACACAAAGCAAGAATATTTTACAACAATTGAACCATACACAATCCTCCTAAGCCACAAGTACTAAATAAGTTTCAATTTAGCAATAAGTTTTCAAGGTAAACAATTGTAAAATTCTAACAAACTATATACCTACGCAAGATATATTTAAACAAGTTATTCAATACAATAATATCACATGTCATGCTAAGTACAATTACCATTTTAAGATGCCCCAAGTACTAATTCTACATTTAATTAGTAACATGCTCACAAGATAATTTATTGCACTACATTTGAGAAGATTATCACCTTAACATGAAAAGTCTCTAAATTTTAAATAAATCCTAATTAGGCTCAAATTAATATATGTAAAAGGACATAACATGATCTTCACATATATTCTACCCAAAATCAATTTAAGTGATTACAACACTTAAAATAAAATTAATTAAGCTAATTAATTAATTTTCTCTAGATTTTTAAACAACTCCAAATATCCTCAATTTAACATATGTCAAAGAACTCACCAAGACCTACTTTAATATCATATTAAAAGTTGATTTCATACTTGATACAATTATGTGAATTAAACTTTCATAAAAGATAAATATTAAATAAAATTTGCAATTCTTATTCAAATGCTCCCAATTTAATATATGTTGATAAACATACCAAGACCTAATTTACTAGCATGCCATAATTTAATTCCAAGGTGTCTACCATCATGAGAATTAAATCTTAAATATAGAAAATAATTAAATTAAATTCTAGATCTTAAACAAAGGCATGCTCACACGTTGTATATGCTTATAAAACAATCAATACAACCTTAATATAAACTTAAGACATTCCCTACCTCAATTTGAGATGAAAATCTCAAAAGCCACCGAAATGAAACCGCTCTGAATTTGACGAAACTTCGGGGTTTTGTCGGGGACAACACGATGAATGATGAGCGCTAAAAAGTGCATATTTAAACCCCTTAAGCTTAGGCATTCTAGTACCTTTATCTATCTTACTTTACCGTTTTAGATTGATTTCGTATTATTTCCTTTTTCAGGCACTTATCCTGAAAATAAGCTAACTCAGTCAAATAAGAGCTTAATTGAAGCAATAAAGGGGTTAAACAAAGAAAGGAGTAAAGTGGAGAAAGAAGAAAGCAAATGAAGCCAAAGGTGGGAAGCAGCAAAGTTCGATCGATTAAAGTTCAAGGTTCAATCGATCGAACAATGATCGATCTCAGCACTTCAAGATAGATCCAAGTCTTGGCCCAATAGCATAAAGTCCAAAAGTTCGATCAATCCAACACCACCCGTCGATCGATCAAACACTTTTGTCCTTATTCAAATGATTGATCCTATCCACAGCTGTACCACCCACTAACCACTTTTGTCCTTTTCCCAAAAATATCTCTCAAAAAATCTCGAATTTGTCTTTTCCCAAAAAGCTCAACCAGTTGGATTGATCCAGCCTAAGTTCGATAGATCTCAGCTAGTTCGATCGATCCAAGTCCAAGGTTCGATCGATCGAACTTCCTCTAGTGCGAAAAAGTTAAATTTCCATCTCATTGAAAGTTATCCTTTATCCAATCATTAGGGAATATTGTGTGCACGACCCTAGCTCATTTTGGGTATCATTTTGACCTACCTATATAAGGATAAGGATTGCTTTTTACAAAAAGAGCCAACATTTCATTTTCATATCATCTCTTGGAGAGCAAGCTTAGAGGAAGAGGAGGCTAGAGACACAATTGGAGACTCTTCATCAACCAAGAAGCAAATCTCTTCTATGGAGTTAGCCCTTGAGGGTTGGAGCATCATCACCATGAGTGGCTAGACATCCTTTAGGGGCTAGAGTTAGCCCCAAGCCTACTTTTTATATCTTAATTTTTTGTATTATTGAGGGATTAGTGTTGTAATCAATGTTTTAACACTTGATATATATAGATCTTGTTTATTCAATGATTTATATGGTTTAATGCTTCCAATTGATCATTTCATTCTATCCACATATCTATGTATGCTAGATAGATGTTCATGTGCTTGTCTCTAGATTTTGTGTTATTGATGCATGTCTATGTGTATTGATGCTATAGATTTAGAGATTGTCAAAACATAGTGCTTAAATGAATGCTCTTGCGATTCTCTTGATGGTTCATACTTATTCCTTGATGGATTGTGCCTCTCTCCTAGTTTATTTTCATGCTAGTAGTGTAGATGTAGTATAGTTGCAGTGTAGTGTTAAATGGGAGGACAATTTATGCTTGTTGTTTGATGATCCAAGCTTTTGAATACAAGTAGCATATGTCTCTATTCTTGTGTTGTATTTGGATTGTGAGCTTACTGAAATGATTAATGACTTGTTTTGATCTATTGTGCCTTTCGCATGTTGTTTAGACAATATATGCTTCATTGCTTAGATATATTGTACCTTTCACATGATGTTTAGACAATACATGCTTAACTAGTCATCCTTGCTTGTTGAATCAACCAAACATACACACACAAATATTACAACACACCATTTGCCCTCATTAATCACTTGTCAATGATATAGAAATGCATTGCTTGGTTGAGATCTCTAAACCTCAAGATCTCTCTCTCTATTACTTACTCTTAATTGCATTCTTTTGTTATCACTTAGTTTAATTTAGTTGATCTCTAATCAACCAACCAACCAATTATTTGATCACTCGACCTACTAGCCCTAACAATAATTCCACGACATTGCTCAATCCTCACAAATCCCTTGGGACGATCCCTACTCGCCCTAGCTATATTTATAGTGAAAGGTAGTAGTGGCTTCTATAAATGTAAAACTCTTAACCCTCGCCTAAAATTCACATTCTTAAGCTTATGGTAGCACGAACCCGCATAGTTTTTGGTGCCGTTGCTGAGGATTTGATTGATTAGATTAGGCAACGTCGGAATTGTGGAATCAATTAGGATTAGTACTCTTTTGATCATGTCTTTACTTTATTTTTATTTATCTTTTTGGTTACTTATTGTGTTGTTCTTATTTGACAAGGTGCATTATTGGAGAGGAAGCAAACAAAAGAGCATTCCAGCTAAGCAAGCAAGGAAAAAAGTTAAAAATTCAAAAAAAATTTAAATTTTGGAGTTGAAGTGCTAAAGGACCTTTGTGAGACTTTCTTTATTCAATCCCTTAGTTAAATCGTCGGCCCGCGTGGAGGCTTCTTTTTAATTGTCTTGCATCATTGTTGTTAAATCATGGGAGTATGAATTAAGTGTTTGTGGAAGAAGTCTAATTGCATTGTTGTGAAGGCATAGTGTTTGTCATTCTTTGTGTTTGTTGTGTTTTGCATTGTGCATGAATGGACATCGTTCATTGAGACCAACTCTTGTCCCTCTTGATTTGCATCTTGAATCTATCGTTAGATATCCTAGGGGAAGAGGAAGTTCAAATAGAGCCAATCTATCAATGGATGACCATAATGATAATCATGTTGAGGACCTTGGTCACATAGACCAACAAGGTATCCTTCATCCCAATATGCACAATGAGAACATATAAGTACCATTAGGCATGCCTAGGCCATTCATTCACCAACCACCACAACAACAAGGCCAAGTTCCATATGGAATGCCAAGGCTAATGTATGCTCCACAACCTCCCATCAACAATCAAGGAATTCAAAACCAAGGTGTTCATGTTGCACCTAAAGTAGCTAATCCACCTCTTGCTTTAAGAGACCATAATGTGCCTAATGAGTATAATGCACCTACATGCATCCAATTGCCTCCATTTGGA
Source organism: Cornus florida (assembly GCF_030987335.1). Classification (NCBI taxonomy): domain Eukaryota; kingdom Viridiplantae; phylum Streptophyta; class Magnoliopsida; order Cornales; family Cornaceae; genus Cornus; species Cornus florida. Next base: position 47,549,640 of record NW_026775574.1, on the reverse strand, counting down.
GCACATCATTATGAAATTAAGCCACAAACCATTCAAATGCTTCCTAACTATCATGGACTTCCAAGTGAAGGACCTTACAAGCATTTGGATGAGTTTCTTGAAGTATATTCCACCGTAAAATATACGGACATGCCGGAAGAGGTTTTAAGACTCAAACTTTTTCCATTCACCTTAAAAGGCAAGGTAAAGTATTGGTTTAACAATCTTAGGCCTTTTTCAATCACTTCTTGGGCAGAAATGCAACAAGAATTCTTGAAGAAGTACTATCCGGTTTCTAAGACCAATGCCATGAGAACCTCAATTCGAGAATTTTCACATGGGGATGGAGAAACGTTTCATGAGGCATGGGAACGCTTCAATGAATTGCTTAGGACGTGTCCACATCATGACATACCCAAATGGCAATTAGTTCAATATTTTTTTGAGAGCTTATCAGATAACTATAAGGGCATGGTTGATGCTTCCATGGGTGGCTCATACATTGATAGGCATGAGGATGACGTGTGGTGTCTTTATGAGAGCATGAGTGAAAATTCTTTGCATAGAACACTATCATCTAAGAATGGTAGAAATTCACAAGGTAGGAAGAGTGTTGGCTTACATCAAGTCGACCATTCAAATGAAATAGCCGCCGAAATGAAGTCTTTATCTCAAAGGTTTGATCAATTTTTGATTAACCAAAACTCGGCGAACCAAGTATCTTCCTTCCCTAACCATTCTCATCATGCATCAAATGAAACATGTATGACTTGTTCTGGTGTTCTTCATTCTACTTCTCATTGTCCTCACGGACAAGTTCAAAGTGAACCTAATGAACAAGTCAATGCAGCTTTTGTGAACCAAGGGAACAATCCTTATGGTACTCACTATAATCCAAGTTGGAGGAATCATCCGAATTTCTCTTGGAAAAACCAAGGAGAGGGCTCAAACCCTTCCCAAGGCGGTTTTCAAGGGAAGTACATTGCAATGACCCGGTCATTTTCTTCCTTTTCCCTTTTCCCTCAAATTTTGGGGATAAATTTTTTTCCGTTGTCTTTTCTTTTCTGTGGATGGTTTTTCGTCGCTTAGTGTCATCTCGAGTGCTCAGAATTGGTTTCTGAGACTCTTTCATGTGAATTGACAACTTCCTTTAAGGACCGAGTCATTTTCGCATTTTTCATTTTTGGACACTATGCGTTATTTCGTCTTTTCCCTATTCTGTCATTTTCCCTATTTCGTCTTATCTCCGTTTGTCAGTTTTTGGCATAACCTCACTTCTTATGCTCGGAGTTGGTTTCTGACTTCACGTATCCTTATTGTGAGTGGTTTCCACCAAATACGTATCTTTACTTTTGCATGAAAGTACTCTAGTTGCTCCCGATGCCCATAGGGGCATGGATGCATAAATCTTTGGAATTAATTTCATTTCTTGGGGTGTTTTTCATAAATATCTTTTGAAGATATTTTATTTCAGGGGCATCTAAGAAAATATCTTTTGGAAGATATTTTTATTTTGGGGCAGTTTCGCAGTTAACCCTTTTTATAGAAGCCATTGTGCAATTAACGAAAGTTATTGCAAAATGTCTCGTCTGGAGCCTGGATCTTCGTACTGGATTCATTTTCACTTTTTGTTGACTTGTAAATTCATAGAATTCTGTTCTGGTCATTTTTCTCCAGTTTCAGAGTTTCTGGACCCGGTTGCCGCCAAACTTGTTCGGGGCATAACTTTCTGGTCGGGACTCAGTTTTCAACGTTGTTTCTTTCGTTGTTCATATTTTCTGATTTTGAATCTTTTTTGTTCACGGAGTTTTTCTATTTGAGTGCGTTTGCTCAAAATCCACTTTTCCGGACCCGGCAAGGCCCTTTTAGGGCACTTTTTGTGATTTACTATAAATAGGTGCCTTAAAGAAGAAAAATCAGATTTTCTTCTTCTTCCTCCTCTCCTTGCACAACCAAAGGCAGCCATGGAGGCCCATGGAGCTGCCATCTTCTCTCTCCTCCTTTAACCTACTTTTCCTAAGTGAAAATCCTTCGGCCTTTGCATTTGTTGCTCGCCTCCGTGCTCTACTATTACCCCTTACTAGAAACCATTTCTGACCAAAATTTGAGTTTGGGATTTAGGCCAAGTTTGGATTTTCATGGGGCTTCTTGGAGATTCATATAGATCGTGTTGTCCCCGACAAAACCTAGGAGTTTCGTCGGATTCGGAGCCGTTTCGTTTTAATAGCTTTTGAGATTTTTATCTCAAATTGAGGTAGGGGGTGTCTTAGGATTATATTTGTGTTGTATTGATGATTATATTTGCTTATACAACTTGTATGCATGTTTTGTATAAATCTTGGAATTTAATTTTAATTAATTTCTTTGTAAAGGATTTAATGCTCAAGGATATGTTTGACTTGGAATTGAATTGTAACATGCTAGGAAATTATGCTTGGATATGTTGGTTAACATATATTAAATTTGGCTCATTTGATTAAGAATTACAACTTTTATTTAATATTTATCTTTAGTGAAAGTTTAATTCACATGGTTGTATCAAGCATGAAATCAAGTTGTAATGTGGTATTTAAATAGGCCTTGGCATGTTCTCTAACATAGATTAAATTGAGGGCATTTGGAATTGTTTAAAAATCTAGAGGAATTTAATTAATTAGCTTGATTAATTTTATTTTAAGTGCTTTAATTACTTAAATTGTTATTTGATGTTATATATATGATGACCATGACATGTCCTTCAATATATATTAAATTGAGATTATTTGGGATTAACTTGAAATTTAGAGAATTTAACTATTTATGTCTAATTAAATTCTATATTATTACTCCATGGATTTAATTGCATTTTGGAAATTGTTTTTATATTTAAATCATGGATTTGGATTTGGTGTATGTTCACTTGATTACTTTTGAGTATTGGATAACATAGTTGTTACTTTTATATTCATGAGAATATGTTTTTCCTTATTGAATATATTGTTGCTATGTGTAAGGAATTGCACACTTTGTATTTGACATCTTTCATGCCATAGTAGTTGTAGACTTTGAGCATGTATTGTATATGTTTCCAAAATTTGAGCTGTGCTTAGTAAATGGTTGATATCTTGTATATACATGTTGAAATATATACGTTGTTGCACAATTTATTGATTTTGAAAACTTGGGGATGTCGTTGTTGGCTACGGCTAGGACTTGGTTCTAGTACGGGGGATTGTCCGTCTATATAGTCTAGTGCGCACATAGGGAGGTTACCCATGGGCTAGTAACCCTAAAGTAACTATGTTGTCGGTCTAATCCGGCGTGACGTCCGAGTATCCACTTTATTTGATTTCGTATTTCATTTCAAGTTGATAACTAGATGATATCGTAACTTGTGGTTCCTTATTTGATTTCCTATTTTTGAGCTTAAGATGTAACTTTGTGAAAGCATGCTTTGTGCATTGTATTGGAAGTTCCATTGTCGGTTAAATTGCATTGATATCATAAATTGTATTTTGATGTTCAAATGTAGTTTAGGAATGATCCTATAGATTCATTTTGAATATAGACGTTAGGTGGCATGACCCACTTTTGCTGTTTTCGTATTTTGGATTTCAAGTTGAAGACTTTGAGAATCTATATCTAGTTGCTTTGTATAACATGTTTCCATGTTTTTCGAATTGCATGTACAATGTGACTATGCTAGAAATGATCTAGGCAGCTTAGGATGATCCTGAGTCTCACTTGACATAGACGTTAGGTGGCATGAGCCCCTTTAACATGTTTCATCCTAAGGTGATAAAACTGTAAAATGCTAGGTCAATGCATGCTCATCTCCTATGAGTAGCTTTATGTTACTCACCCCTACGTTACTGGGGTATATTTTAGGTATAGGACTCAAGACTTGAAGATTTCATTACCTTGGATCGTTTGGTAGCTTTATGTATCAAACTTGTATTTTTTGATTCTATGTATGTAAAGTGTACATAAATACACTCCTTTTAATGCATTTGACATGTAGGACATGAGGCCAAGGGCCAAGCAAGTTTATAATTGCACTTGTATTCAATTGGTGCCATATTTTGCTTGAAAATGTATTTTTATCAACTGTGGAGGCTTTGTATGCTAAAACTTGTTAATGGAATGTAAAGAGGCTTTAGGCCATGTTGGTACATCTATTTTATCATATTGTATGCACTTGCATACTCACTTTGGCAAAACAACACCATTCTTGATGAAACAAAAACTCTAAGTAGCATTTTTAGGGAGTTTTACCCTATTCTATTCTAGGGGCATTTCGGGTATTTCACAATACATTTTTTTTCATTTTTCCTCGCGAGTCACGTAGGAAACTCAATTTTGCGGGGGTTTTCTTCTTTGTGTTTGCCAGAAAATGCCATCTTGGCCCTCAAAAATCCATATTTGTCCGAAAAATCCTTGCTGCCAGGTTTTACAGATTTTTAGTGCAAATGTACTTGGCACTATTTATCGACTTTTTTTTGAAAAATGTGACGACCGATCCGAAATTTCCGGGGTCTTGTGGGTGTATTTTAAGATTGTATTTTCAATTTAGGCAATTTAAAAACCTCCCGAAGCCTTATTTCCTTTCTTTGGGCAGCAGCTCGGAGAAATTTTTACCCCCTTGACCAGATTTTCTTGGGGGCATTCTGGGCATTTTATAATGCATTTTTTTTTTGTTTCCGTCCGCGATCAGGGTAGGAAACTTGTTTTTAGGGGGGTTTCTTCTTTGAATTTTTCCAGAAAAGTCCGTTTAGATGCCCGTTTTTACTCTCAGTTGCAGCAGTAGTGGGTTGACAGCACTGTAGTTGTCACGGCCTACGTCGGGCCGTCGCGACGTCGATTTTGTTTTTGACCTTTCTCCCTCATCCGAACTCCAAATCAAGTGAATTTTTTTTTTATTTTTTTAAATTGATTAATTTTTCATTGTCTATCCAACGGTGTGCTCGGTTGCACCCAGATATTTCTAGATAGTTACCAGTTTACCCCTTTTAGCTTTATTGCTCGTTTTTCTTTGTTTTGTCGTTTCTCCTTCGTCCGGAATCCGAATAATAAAATTCTTGAGTCCATCATGATTAGTTTTTCATTGTCTTCCCAGTGGTGTGCTCGATAGCACTTGAATCCACTTTTTTACAAAATGACCATTTTGTCCCTAGGTTCCTTTTTGTCCGTTTTTTAAACGACACTTCTGCATTTGTTTTCCTTTGGATTCCATGACCTCATTGAGGGTCACATTGGTGTCTTAGAGATGCATTGTATCTCTAGATACCGTTGTTTCACCTTTCGCTTCCGTATTTCGGATCCATTTTCGGGTAATCTTTTGGTTATCACTGACGCACCAGGTTTACAAAACTTGGGCCGTCACATACATTCCACCTCCACTTCAACACCAAGGATCCTAAGGTTATAGACCTTATCAATCACAAGGGAATCAATTTGCTAATTCTCATTTTCCCAACTAATCTTATTCCCAAGGTAATACTAGAAGTCCCGCCTTTGAAGAAAAAGTTTTGAATGCTTTAGGCACTTTAGACACTCAATTGTTTCATTCTCACTCTCAATCTATTACGAAGCTAGAAACCCAAGTAAGGCAAATAGTAAGCACTCTCAATGCAAGATAGAAGGGAAAGATGCCTATTAATGCCCCACCTAAGCAACAATGTGTTGTGGAAACCCATTCCTCATCGGAAGGCCACACCATTGAACATGTTAATGCAGTGACTACCTTGCGGAGTGGTAGGATTGTGGACAATCAAATTGGAATGTCCAATGAAGAGAGTGAACCGGTGCAATTCAAGTTATCACCCATCCCATTTCACATCCCATTCCTCCTTCATTGCATATACATGATCTTGTGAATGAGTAAGTCTTAAAAAATGTGTTTGAAAAAGAAATTTTGAAAAATGATGTTAAAAAGGTTTTGTTGAAAAATAATTTGAAAACTTCTTGTGTTGAAGAGAGTTCAAAAGAAAATTCTGAAAAAGTGTTTGAACCAAAAATTCCATTTCCGGATGCCTTAAAAGGATCCATTTCAAAAGACAAGCAAAAGGCAAAAACCAATGAAATCATGGAAATGTTTAGGCAAGTGAAAGTTAATCTTCCACTATTGGATGCAATCAGGTAAATTCCGGCTTATGCCAAATTCTTGAAAGACTTGTGCACCCAAAAGCAGAAGAACAAGAGCCAAGCACCAAGAAAAGTGGTTTTGACTGAGCAAGTAAGCTCAATTTTGCAACATAACACTTTTCCAAAGTTTAAGGACCTTGGTTCACCCACTACATCATGCATTATTGGTGATCATATCATTAATCGGGCGCTTCTTGACTTAGGAGCAAGTGTTAACCTTCTTCCATACTCAGTTTATGTCAAATTGGGCCTAAGTGAATTGAAACCGACGTCGGTAGTTTTGTAACTTGCTGACCGATCCATTAAGAAGCCTAGGGGTATAATTGAGGATGTTTTGATTAAAATTGACAAATTCTTCTTCTCGGTTGATTTCGTTGTCATCGACACAGAACCGGTCCCCAATCCTAAGAGCCAAATTCCCGTTATCCTTGGCCGTCCTTTTTTGGCAACCGCTAATGCCAACATCAATTGTAGGACGGGGATAATGAAGATCTCATTTGGCCACATGAAGGTGAAGTTGAATATCTTTAATCCCACACCCAATTCATTTGACAGATATGAAGGAGAAGTTAATGTTGTAGATAAATGTCATGATCTTCAATGTCAAGGAAATGAGCTTTTGTGTAAGACCAAAACTTCCAAAGGATCATCTTCAACTTTGCATTCTCAAAATCTTGTTTCAAATTCTTATTTTGAAAGGGTATGGAAGCCCAAAGGTTGTGATTGCATAGACAAGGGACCAAAGGTTTCTTTTGAGCTTAATCCAACAAGTTCTTCAAAGAACCATTTGTTGGGCGGAGTTCAAAGCATCTATCACCCCAACAAGGAGGGGATGCATTATAAGATCTTTGATCTGGGCTAAAAGAGCCCAACGTCTTGGTAGAGACGTTAAAGACTAGCAAAAGCATTCGTAAGGTGTCAAAACCCTATTCCTCCCTCATTTCTATCTTTCATTTCATTTCTTGCGAAGTTTAGATACTTGTTTTTGGTTTTTATATGCATTGAAAGGAACTTTGGTGAGGATTGCATGAGCTTTTATGTTATTATTGAGCATTCTGCATGGTTCAATCGATCTCAAACCTGAGTTCGATTGATCGAACTCCATTCTGCATCCAACACTTAGAAAAAATTTCGACCTGCAGAAACCTGCATCCAAATCACCTCTTTGTCCCATCATTCGAACTAACTCTTAGATCAATCAAGAGACCTTCGATCGATCCAACTTCCAAGTTCGATCGATCTCATGATTCAACACTTAGAAAAATTTCGAGCCTGCATCAACCTGCATATTTCACCTCTCTATCTGATCGATCGAAACATTCCAAGATCGATCTGAAAGTTCTTCGATCGATCCAACTTCAAAGTTCGATCGATCTTCAAGTTCCAACACTTAGCTAATTTTCTGAGCCAAAAAACCTGCATATTTCACCTCTCTGTTTGATTGATCAAACTCTTGTTTCGATCGATCTCAGTTCTTCATTGCATTATTTTTACTTTGTTTTGACTTTTCAAATTTTCAAAAATCCAAAAATACTTTCATTTTTATTTTATTTTATTTTCATTTTATTTTAATTTTCAAAAAGTTTTCAAAAATTCAAAAATTCAAAAATATTTTAATTAATTTTTAATTATTAGTGTTTATTCAATTAAATTTAATTAAAATTAAAAAAAAAACAACCCAAAAATATTTTATTTTATTTTACTTTATTTTCCAATTTTTAATTTTTATTTTGCAATTTTTAAAAATTTCAAAAAAATCCAAAAATACTTTGAAAAGAGTTCATTAAAGTTCGATCGATCTCAGTTGAGTTCGATCGATCGAACTCTGTCGGGAATATTTTTAAAAATAAAATCGAGGGTTCTCAAGATCGATCTCACCTTTTCAGCAAACCTAGCATCCCCTCTCTGCGTCACTGTGCATCCATCTTCGTCATCGTCTCCGGTGAACCTCCGGTGTCATCAAACTCACCCCGAATCACTCTCTCTCTCTGTTGAGGTAAGATCCGAGGCACCATGATTGATTTTCTGCTTAGATTTCATGTATCCATGCTTTAGATGTCGAATCCATACTTATTACATGATCAAATCCACCATTGTTGAGCTTCGAAGCATTGTATTTCCTATATAAATATGTGTGTTGCTTCGTGTATATATTTTGCATATTTTCGAATTTTGATCTCATATTGGGAGTTTAGGCATCTTTCAGTGATGGGGATTTGTTGATTTGATGTGTTGTTGGGCCCATGAACACGTTCGTGTGGGCCCCGTGCTTCCAAAGCCACAGATCTGTGACCTTTGAGTTTTCAACATCGGATAGTTCGATCGATCGAACTTGTATCTAAGATCGATCTTGAGAGATCGATCGAACTCATGTCTCCGATCGATCGAAGCTGTGAGATCGATCTCACTTATTTTAGATCGATCTAACTTTTGTGATTGATCTCACTTTTTATTATGATCGATCGAACTTCATAGATCTCACACACACACTTCATTCATCATATCTTATGTTCATGCTATCATATCTATGCCCAATGCCTGTGATATTCCACATTGGATGTATTTCATACTTACATTGTTTAGCATGTTTCATATCCTACCACTTGCATAGATTCATGTCATATTTGTTTTGTCTAGTTTACTTGACATATATGTTTCTATATTGTGCTTAAAATTTCTTATTCTGGCACTAACTCCCATTGCAAGTTTTTCTTTTTCTTTTTGCAGGCCATGGTTAAGAGGAAGACCGTTGCCAACAGGCAATACGGGCCCACCCGACATATTAGGCCACGGACAGAGGAGCCAGCAGAGCCCTCTTATGCACAGCAGGAGCCAGCACAGGCTACCCCACCTTAGTCACCATCTCATGAGCCTGAGGATGACTATATACCATCCACCTCTACGGTTCATCCTGATTTCACTCCATCACCATCTCCACTGCATGCTGGAGCTGAGCATTCACCTATACCAGCTCAGCCAACTCAGCTAGCTCATCTGGAGCGTGATAGGCCCACGCCTCGATATGCGCATATGACGATCGACCATGAGTCAGAGTTCGACACGGCCTTCTTCTCTAGATCGGTGCTGACCCGATCCGCCTACCGTGATATTATTCAGAGGTGCCTGGCCGCTATTCTTGCCCCCGTCACAGAGCCGGTCTACCCGCGGTTGGTACGGTTATTCTACCATAACCTCAGATCATCGCCGCGTACCATAGCCAAGCTAGTCACTTCTGTCGATGGCCATCCAATCACCATCATAGTGGACTCTCTAGCCCGCTCTTGCCGCTGTCCACACAGATGTCCTCCAGAGCTTTAGGACACATATCCGAGGCTATTTAGGCCTTTATACGCAAGGAGACGCCCGGACGGGCTAAGTCTCTTTCTTTCAGCCACCTCATCACCCAGATTCTTATAAATCAGCACTACCCCATCCATCCTCGGGAGCACCCGAGAGAGATTCCTGTCACTTCTTGAAGAAGGACTGGGACAAAAGCTACCAATCCATTATTACTCGCCTGTAGGACAACGCAGTAGTGGCTGCAGCCGAGTTAGAGGAGGAGGAGGCACAGGCACTGGCCCAAGCCGAGGCACAGACACCAGCAGAGGCAGCAGCAGCAGCAGGTCTAGTAGCGGACGACGCACCAGTCAATCTAGCTGCCGAGCATATAGATATCGACTTAGAGCGCCCTGCAGACAACATAGAGCAGTACTCTCCAGCCAGGTCGCCCATTCATGAGCAGGAGTAGACCCAGGAGCTTTCTTCTGATTCATCTATGCCTGAGGCTCCAGATCTGACCCCCAGCTTTGGAGTACGCCTGAAGACGCTCGAGGATACTGTTGTCACCATCCAAGCTAATCTCACAGCCCACAGAGCTGATTTTGCTGCCTTCCGCACGGATGTCGGGACCATGTTCTGAGATCTATCCCGAGATATCCGCAGAGCCCAACCTGCCCGTCTTACCTCATCCTCCTGAGCTCCCTGTCCCTTCTATCTCATGATCCCTCTCTCCTTTTGGTACTTTACTTTTGTCACTGTACATTATTATTTTTACAGCCGATCTATCGGCTTTGATATTTTTATTATACCTGCACTTTATCTATTTTATATATCTGTTTTTGTTATGGATGTCATATATTATATTCTCATATCTGTATGTTTGAATCCATCAAGTGCATCACAGTGACTTCAGTGAGAGAGTGCTACCCAATTTTCAGGACCACCCTTACACCTCTCTCATTTCTTTATCTGTTTATCCCATTTACACTTGCATGCCCACTGTGCACTGATTATCCCATTTTGTTATCTGATAAGTTTACCCAAGTGCCAATTTTCAGGACCACAGTTCATCCCAAGTTTGGAGGGGCCATGCCACCCACTTCGGATACTTCAGTCCCGATCATTCTTGCTTACTGGTATACTCTTTCCTTTGTTCTCTTTGCACATTGAGGACATTGTGCCATTTAAGTTTGGGGGGAATGGTGCTTTACAGTATTCATTTTAAATACAAAATTTTGAGCATGATTGTGTATTTGAGGGATATTTCTATGATTGGTCCATATCTAGTTATGATTTTGATCTTTTGAGGACTACATTGCTTAAAATTTAAAAAATTGCTTGACTTGAGAGTCCAATACTCCTTGTATGCCTTATGAATGCCATTTAAGAGTAAATTTTTTGAAAGATTGATATCTTGCTTACACTTGTGGTCCACATCATCTTGATTTTGTGATTACTTTGAGATTCATTCTAGGATTCTACACTAGCACCGGCGCACACTAGCATTCATTTGTGGGGTACATGCTTTGTTGATTATTGAATTGGTTATATCCCAATTGAGTTAGTAATGCATTGAAAGCTTTCATTCTTGATAAAGGTGGATAACAACCCTTTTTCACTAAGTAGCTGGGATTCTAGCCTCATAAAGCACTGAACTTCTCGCGCCGAAAGGTGGAGGGCCCAAACTTTAGGTTAATAATTGAATTCAAAAAAAAAGAAAAAAAAAAGTTGCAAAAGCAATAAAAAGTGAAGACTTCTCCCAAAAATGTGAGAAGTGGGAAATGATTAAATGGTTGTTGTCTTGATTTGTAACCTAGTTGATTTGAGCTTGTAAGTCCGTAGGGGTATTTGAATGCCTAATGCTCTAAAGTCATCTGGTTTGGGAGTCATTGACCTAACGCTCGACCTCACGGATCACTAAAAAGCTTAATAGATCAACACATTGCACCATGCTTCCATCTTTGATCCTATAAAATAAAAATAAAAAATAAAAAAAAATCGAGTGAAAAGAATAAGTGCACCTAGAACAATAAAACTTTAATAAAAGGTCCACTTTTTGTCTTGATGATCGGTACTAGATTTGTGTTCTAGTTTGAGGGTAAGGGTGTGATTAATTCTTTAGTTGGCTTAGACAGTAACACATTTGATGCTAGTCCACTTAAAAGGATTCTAGAGTTGTTTTGAATTACGTGATCATTTTCTTGATGTGTGGAGGACCATATTTGCTTGCTTGATGTTGAGATTTTGGGAGATTGCTTGGAAAGGGTTGAAAAATTGCATACTTGAGGTAGTTTTCTCCCAATGCTTGCTTGTAATATTGGTGCGTCTTTTGAAAAAATGAGCTTAATGTTTATAGGTACCATTTCTGGAAACCCTCACGAGACTTCACTCGTCCACTAGGGGTAACCTAAGGGTTTAAAAGGCTTGTTGCATATGCTGAGTGCAATCGTGTTTCCTACGAAAGTGGCGTTATCCATTTATTGTTTTCTAGATTCATACTTGTATAATTGTTTATTTCATTCCTTTACTTTCTAGTTCATTGCTAGGGACTAGCAATATTTAAGTTTGGGGGTGTGATGAGTGCTGAAAAGTGCGTATTTAAACCCCTTAAGCTTAGGCATTCTAGTACCTTTATCTATCTTACTTTACCATTTTAGATTGATTTCGTATTATTTCCTTTTTCAGGCACTTATCCCGAAAATAAGCTAACTGAGCCAAATAAGAGCTTAATTGAAGCAATTAAGGGGTTAAACAAAGAAAGGAGCAAAGTGGAGAAAGAAGAAAGCAAATGAAGCCAAAGGTGGGAAGCAGCAAAGTTCGATCGGTTGTTCGATCGATCGAACAATGATCGATCTCAGCACTTCAAGATAGATCCAAGTCTTAGCCCAATAGCATAAAGTCTAAAAGTTCGATCGATCTAACACCACCCTTCAATCGATCGAACACTTTTGTCCTTATTCAAATGATTGATCCTATCCACAGTTGTACCACCCACTAACCACTTTTGTCCTTTTCCCAAAAATATCTCTCAAAATATCTCAGATTTGTCTTTTCCGAAAAAGCTCAACCAGTTGGATCGATCTAGCCTAAGTTCGATAGATCTCAGCCAGTTCGATCGATCCAAGTCCAAGGTTCGATCAATCGAACTTCTTCCAGTGTGAAAAAGTTAAATTTCCATCTCATTGAAAGTTGTCCTTTATCTAATCATTAGGAAATATTGTGTGCACAACCCTAGCTCATTTTGGGTGTCATTTTGACCTACCTATATAAGGATAATGATTGTTTTTTACAAAAAGAGCCAACATTTCATTTTCATATCATCTCTTGTAGAGCAAGTTTAGAGGAAGAGGAGGCTAGAGACACCATTGGAGATTCTTCATCAACCAAGGAGCAAATCTTTTCAATAGAGTTAGCCCTTGAGGGTTGGAGCATCATCACCATGAGTGGCTAGACATCCTCTTGGGGCTAGAGTTAGCCCCAAGCATGCTTTATATATCTTAATCTTGTGTATTATTGAGGGATTAGTGTTATAATTAATGTTTTGACACTTTGATATATATAGATCTTGTTTATTCAATGATTTATGTGGTTTAATGCTTCCAATTGATCATTTCATTCTATCCACATGTCTATATATGCTAGAATAGATGTTCATGTGCTTGTCTCTAGATTATGTGTTATTGATGCATGTCTATGTGTATTGATGTTATAGATTTGGAGATTGTCAAAACATAGTGCTTAAAGGAATGCTCTTGTGATTCTCTTGATGGTTCATACTTATTCCTTAATGGATTGTGCCTCTCTCCTAGTTTATTTTTATGCTAGTAGTGTAGATGTAGTGTAGTTGTAATGTAGTGTTAAATGGGAGGACAATCTATGCTTGTTGTTTGATGATCCAAGCTTTAGAATGCAAGTAGCATATGTCTCTATCCTTGTGTTATATTTGGATTGTGAGCTTAATGAAAAGATTAATGACCTGTTTTGATCTATTGTGCCTTTCGTATGTTTTTTAGACAATATATGCTTCATTGCTTAGATATATTGTGCCTTTCACATGATGTTTAGATAATACATGCTTAACTAGTTATCCTTACTTGTTGAATCAACCAAACACGCACACACCAATATTATAACACGCCATTTGCCCTCATTAATCACTTGTCAATGATATAGAAATGCATTACTTGGTGGGGATCTCTAAACCTCAAGATCTCTCTCTCTATTACTTACTCTTAATTGCATTCTTTTGTTATCACTTAGTTTAATTTAGTTTCTCTCTAATCAACCAACCAACCAATTGTTTGATCACTCGACCTACTAGCCCTAATAACAATTCCACGACATTGCTCGATCCTCACAAATCCCTTGGGACGATCCCTATTCGCCCTAGCTATACTTATAGTGAAAGGTAGTAGTGGCTTCTATAAATGTAAAACTCTTGGCCCTCGCCTAAAATTCACACTCTTAAGCTTATGGTAGGACGACGACCAATGAACATGAACCACAAGGAAGATATACCAAAATCCTAACTTGGCCTCAAACCCGAACTCAAAAAATGGCCAAAACGATATTCTAATCGATGGAATCGAAGGTCTCGCCAAGGCGAACATAAAACACTAAGGCACTACGGCGTTTCACTGAAAGGAAGAGGCTCAAAAGAGGAGAGAGAAGGTGGCAGCCCATGGCTGCCATGGAATTCGGCCAAGAGAGAGGAGAAAGAGAGAAAAATCTAATTTTTCTTTCTAAGACCCCCTATTTATAGAAAAACTCAAAAAGTGCCCTGAACGGGCCCCGCCGAGTCCGAAAAAGTGGAATTCGAGCAGACGCACTCAAACGGCAAAACTCTGTGAATAAAAAAGAACCGAAATAAGAAAAGATAAACAACGGAATAAACGGAGTCAAAAACCGAGTCCCGAGCAGAGAGATATGCCCGAAACAAGTTCGGCAGCAACCGAGGCCAGAAACCCTGAAACTGGAGAAAAACAACCAGAAGAAATTTCTAAGAGTACACGACTTGACGAAAGGTGAAAATGAATCCCGTACGAGGAGCTAGGCTCAAAATAAGGCATTTCGCAATAACTTTCATTAATTGCACAATGGTCTCTCCCAAAAGTGATAACTGCACTAATGACCTAGAATGAAAATATCTTCCAAAAATGTTTTCTTAAAAGCCCCTAAAATAAAATATCTGTAAAAGGCATTTACGAAAAACACCCTAAGAAAGGAAAAAGTTTCCAAAGAATTATACATTCATGCCCTTATGGGCACCAAGAGCAACTAGAGTACCTTTCTACAAAAGTAAAGATACGTATTGCGTGGAAACCACTAATGATGAAGGTATATGAAGTCAAAAATCAACTCCAAATACAAAAAGTGAGGTTGTGTCAACAAAGTAACAAACGGGGAAAAGACAAAATAGGGAAAAGGACAAAAAGTGTATAGTGTCGAAAAATGAAAAATGTGGAATTGACGCGGTCTTTTAAGGAAGTTGTTAATCCAAAGGAAAGAGTCTCAAAAACTATTTTTGAGTACTCGAGATGACACTAAGTGACAAGAAACTGAACTTAGAAAAGAAATTCCAACGAAAAAAATTTATCCGTAAAATCCGAAAAAAAAAAAGGAAAGGAAGGAAATGACCAGGTCATTACAAGTCATGACCATTATATTTCAAGACATAGTTTCCTACTTTCTCTCTCTAAAAATGTGTTGTGTACTGCTATGAGCAATAATCCACGTTGAATAAGACTAAGCACCTCTTGTGTGCTTCCATCATTCATATATGTGTGTGTGTGTGTGTATATTTGGTATGTATTTCGTTGCAGGTAAAAGAAACTGCTGTGCATTAACTTCCTTTGAGAGAAGATAATATATTTCTTTATGATACTAAATTGGAAATACTATATCCTCCTTGCAGCATTATGGCATCAGCAGAAAATAAACATGACTATTAGGCAAGGAAACGATGATAAATGAGTTTGTATAAAAGCATGAGTTGCTTTCTTACAGACATGTTTGCACATACGTTACACTAGGTTTCTGAGGTATATACATCTCAATATTTATAAAAGAATGATAATTATGCACGAATAGTTAATGTTTCTAAAGCATATGCAGGGGATAATGTTAATGTTTTCCTTATTGAAGAATTAAAATCTCACTAACAACTAATATAGTCCCCAGTTCAATGACAATGTTGAAAGAGAGACATAATATAGAACTCTATAATGTATTGGGTTGAGTGATGCACAAAATACAAGATTATATGGGTTTATATAGGTGAGGATGTGGGGGTAGCTATGTTAGTGTTGCCCAATCAAACCTATACATGAAAGTTATGGTCGATGAGGTAGTGGCTATATACGGGAAAATCTTAACCCTATTCCTAATATAGTCTAACATCCACCTTCAAAGTCAAGGTGTGTTATATGAAACCATCTTGAGTTTGGAAATAATATCTCGAAAGCGGCTTGGCAAAAACGATTTGGTGAATACATTTG
Organism: Cornus florida; assembly: GCF_030987335.1. Lineage (NCBI taxonomy): Eukaryota > Viridiplantae > Streptophyta > Magnoliopsida > Cornales > Cornaceae > Cornus > Cornus florida. The sequence continues at coordinate 47,533,762 of NW_026775574.1, read as the reverse complement.
TTATTTGATCATAAGAAGTGATAAACTGTAATGCAATACATTCTGGAGAATGTGATGACGAATAAAATGACAATCAATCTGATCAATATGTTTAACACGCTCATGAAGAACAACATTAGATGAAATCTGAATTGCACTCCTATTATCACAATAAATTGGAGTTACAGTAGATGAAGAAACTCCCATATCCTAAAGATGTTAAGATTTCGTATGGATCAAAATATATTCAACTTTCCCTTTTATTTTTATTACATACTTGTATATATTCAACTTTTCCTTATTCATTTTATTTTCATAATGGTATACCTTTCCTCTCCTATTTATTTAGTTTTTCTCTATTGTAATAGACATGGATTAGAAAATAATAAAAGACAGAGAGTTATTAACTTCACGCGATATTGATTGTCTTTCTCCTTTCTTTATTTTTTGCCTTATTTTACATGGTATCAAAGCATTGATCTAGTGCATCTTTGATTTTCTTTCATTGTGTGTTGTTTCTAGTTCCGCATAATCTCTATGAACCCTCTTTTCTCGCACTGCAATGACAACTGAATTCATCGTTGCTTCTTCAATTGTGATTGGTGCCTCTGGTTCAAGTGGACCAAATCCCAGTTCACCTTTTTATCTCCATCCGTCTAACAGCCCTAGCATCATCCTAGTTTCTCAATAACTCACAGGCAACAATTATTCAACTCGGCCCTACGTAATGTAATACCCCTAACAATTAAAGGACAGACCTGGAATTTAATTAATTATTTAATTTGTATTTTTATTTGATTATTTGACTAATTAATTTAAATTGTATTTTTATTTAATCAATTGATGTTAATTTAATTATTTTGTGTGCATTTTTAATTAGTTAATTGTTTAAATTGTTTGTATGTACGTAGTTGATTAAATTGTTTCCTTTAATTGTTAATTGTTTATTTGATTTGTGGAAACTGTTTAATTAATTATTATGTTGGTTTAATTATGGAATATCTTAAGCTAGGGTTTTATGGTTGAACGTAGCCGACTTAGGGTTGGTGTAGGATTTAAAATTAGGGTTTTGTCTCTAATTTTATATAGAGTAGGATTGTTGTTTAGAGCCTATAAATACATAAGATTACTGGGGTTTAAGGTTTTAGAAAAACGTAAGCACAAGTCTGTAAATAGAGAGTTAGTGAGATACAGAGGGGAAAAGAGAGAGATATGAGAGGAAGGCTAGGTTGAACGAATGAGGAGGAAGGAGAGGTTGCTCATAGGTGAAACCAATAGCAACAGAGGTGGAACTGCAGTCTAGGACTATTAACGGAACATTTAGAGATGACAGTTTTAGTTTTCTAACCGAACATCAGAGGCAAGTCTCTGTTCTTCTCTTTCCCTTTAATTTGTGTTCTGTGCATGCCTAGTTAGACTCCAGGAATTAAATAAAGGCTAAAATGGATTTGAATAAGCATATAACAAGTCTTTTATGCATAATTTAATTTTATTTAACCTCGTTGTATGAACTGTTTTGCTACATCCTTATTGCTCTGTTTTGTTTCCTCCGATTGTTGTGTTTAAGTTTTGTTTAATTTAGATCTTTAATGCATATTTATGCCTTGTACTTAATCTGGGTCTAAGATTTAAGCCTAGAACAAGGATTAAAATCAGTATTTAAGTTCAGAGAAGGAATTTGTGTTGAATTGCTTCAAAAATTCTAACTGAAAGTTCTATTGTCCTTATTTTCAACCAGCGTGTTCAATTCATGTCGTGGTTGTGTACCATTGATTTAGGGTTAATCTAGAACATTAATGGAACCTTAGAACAAGTATTAAAATATTTACAGAGGTCTGGGTGTCGCCGGATGCGAGGAAGACGAAGTGAACAAACGCAGAACGCACCGGAAACGGAGAGAGCAGGCTCGCAAAATGAGAGAGCCAACTCCCTCACACAAAGAGCCAGCTCCAAGGGGCATGGAGCCGGCTCCATGCTGCAAAGAGCAGGTTCCCTAAGTTAGGGAGCCGGCTCTAACATGAAAGAAGCAGGCTCTAAGTTTTTTTTAGAGCCTGCTCTTGGCCATAAACTTCATACAGTGTGATTTTATGCGTGTTGGGACTGTACAGTGTATTAGTACTTCATTTAAACTATATTAACTATTGTATGGAACTGTTTAGACCTAAAATTAGTATGGAGGAACATTAATCTATAATGGGAGTAATTGATGGAGCAATATAAAGTTTAAGAAAAACTTGGATGCTGAACACTGTTGGACCAGTTTTGTGCACTAGAACTTAGTAAGATTTTGTAACATGATTTAATTATAAATATAAATCATATTTCCATAATATTATAAGCATAGGGAATTAATTAAACTTACCTATGCTTAGCTTGAGTTAAATTAATACTTAAATTTCTATTAATTGTATCAATTCGTGGACTATATTGGAGGATTTACTAGGTTTATATACCGGACCTTGGCAAGGTTGTTGTGTATGATTTAAATATATATATAAATCATAATTCTATAGTATTTGAAGTATAGTGAATCAACTGAATTTTCCTATGCTTAACTTGGGTTTATTTGATACTTAAATTGTACTAAATTGTATCAATTCATGAATTATGTTGGAAAATGTAAATGTGTGCAAATTGTATAGCAATTTACATTATTGGAGTTGGATTTTAGGCTCGGTATTAAATGTCTAATATTTATGTATATAGATTAACTTATCTTGTGCATACTGTGGAATGTGGTTGATGACTATTTAATATTGTTTTGTCAACTATGTTAACTGGAGGATTGTATGTACCGTTATGGGACAGTAACATACTAGGTATGGATTAGTTCAAGTACTAAAAACTACCTAATTTGGAATGAGTTGGATTAACCATAAAAAGGTTAAGTCCTACTTATATAGATATATATGAACCGGTATGGGATGGTGTCATATTAGGGATGGCTTAGTTCAAAACACTAAAACCTACCTATATTGGGAATAGATTAGTTCAAAACACTAAGTCCTACCTAATTTGGATTAAGGTATGGATTAACCATAAAGGTTAAGTCTATCACCTACTTGTGTCATGTCAATCAAATAAATTGAATGACCTATTATGGTTTCAGGATGGATTTGTTATACATATATCAGACCACTATACAGATGGATGATATTTTGTGTTAGGAGTACGGACTTTATATATTTATTATATGTGTCATGGTATGAGCTTGAGTCTCAGGACCATGGTTAGGGCGCGTATATCGCCTAGGATAAATAACAGGACATAGGTGTTGTTCCCTGGTAGGTCTAGGTACTCATGCCCGCCTTCGGGTGCGTCTTCACATGTTGCCTTCTATTCAGGCTGAGACAGACCTACTGGACTAGCGAGCATCCTATAGTGTGTACTATATATATATATATGGACTACTCAAGATATTGTTGAGTCTTTCTAGGATGTATCTGCATATCGGATTATTGTTTGGATCGTAGTAGATCAGGACTTGCATGTGGGCCTGACCCACTCCTTTATTTTTCAGGTGCTCGGCAGTTCTGGAATTAGAGGTTGATCGTGCAGAGCAGATATAGACTTCCATTCCACTGACTACGTAGGACCACTCTCTATGTTTAGCTTTATGTTTTATTTCCTGTTCGAGACTTTTTATTAGGGGTCCTCTAGAAGGATTCCCAAGTTGTATGGATTGGTGGTTTGGATTATCAGATTTAAAATATTTATAATTCAAGGTTTATTAATTTAGTTTCTTCCAGCTATTTAATTTTATTTCTTATTTCACTTTGTATTATGTGTTCGATTTAAAGTACTTTAATTGTTCGATATCCCTTGGGTTTGGGCCTGGGCCTAATCAACCTGTATCTCGGATCCGAGGGGTATCACGCGTAATGAGGATGGCCTTGTCGGCCAAGAACAAGTTAGGATTTGTTTGTGGCATTGTCACTCAGCCTACCGAATCAAAACCAAACTTTGCTGGATGGGTAAGATGTAATGATATGGTGCTTTCTTGGTTACTAAATTCAATTTCTCCAGATATTGCAAACAGTTTGATCTACGCTGACACTACTAAAGAAGTTTGGGATGACCTTTATGGATGATTTTCTCAAGGGAATCCCGCTGGAGTTTTCCAAATCAAGCGCTCTATATGTACTTTGCTTCAAGGACAAGCTTCTGTAATCAGGGGCAGAGCCAGGATCTTGAGCTTGGGGGGGGGGGGGGGGGGCAAAATTATAAACAACATTACCTAGCTAGAACTGTTGAAAAAATATATATATTACCTAGGCAAAAATATTTTAGTATTTATTATATTCATACAAAAATATATCTATCTAAACTTTTCCCAATTTATTTAAATAAAAAAAAAAAACCTAGTTCTTTAAAGAAATTTTTTATGAAACTTTCTGAACAAACACAAACAAGATTTATGCCAAAATTATAAAAAAAAATTCAATTAAATAACTCTCTTTATTTACCGAAAAGAAAATATATATTTTAAAAAAAGCAAAAAATTGAAAATTTAACAAAACAATAACAATGATAAAAAAAAAAAAAAAAAACAAACAAACAAACAAATTAATAAAATAAGAATTTAGATTCTTAAATCATCGATTTTTGTTGATATTCAAAACTTCAAATGAAATTTTTGTTCTGGATTTTGAAAAAAAAATAATTTATTATAGAATTCTTATAAAAACATTCCAATAAAAATAAATAAATAAAAAAAGTGATGGAAAGAATAATGTATGAGTTGGAATTTTAGGATAATAAGATTATAGAAAGAATCGTGCTTGAGTTAGAAAGCTTTTAAGATAGTCACATGAAAAGAACGGTGTTTGAGTTGAAATTTTAAGATAGCCACATTGAATTTTTATCGGAATTCTATAATCATCAATTAAATCACTTTCTTTTAAATTATATATAAAATATCTTTTGTTAAATGTTAATTAAAGAAAGAAAAAAAAAATTTCTTAGGGGGGCCAAGTATAGATTTTATACCATATATGCTATACTATTTTATTTTTACCTATACTAAAAAAAAAATTCCCAAAAATTAGGGGGGTCATGGTCCCCACCAACCCCCCCTTCCCTCCGCCCCTGTCTGTAATGACCCTGTCATTTTCTCCTTTTTTGGCTATTTTCTTTTTCGTGAAATTTTATTATTTATTTATTTATTTGTCGTTTCCCTTCATGTAACCTCACTTTTTGTGCTCGGATTTGGTTTCGGCTTTGCATGCATCCATGATATTTAATTTCCATGATATGTGTATTTTTACTTTTGTAGAAAAGTATGTTAGTTGCTTACTTTTTCGTAAAGGGTATGAATGCATAATTTCTTCAGAAGCATTCATAATTTTTGAGGTTTTAGTGTAATTAAATAAAGTAATTATTTTTCGTCTTAGAGACCATTTTATAATTTAATTTAGAAGATATTTTGAAAAATGATCTTTTTGCAATTACCGAAAAGTGTGACAAATGTTACACTCCTATTGGTCCACTTATAGATATTTCATTGGTTCATACTTAGGAGCCTTGGATGATGACATGTGGAGGGTGAGGATTCACCCACTTGTTGACCCAAGATAGGTACACTTGCTGGCTTGGATGGTTAACAAGTGTAGGTTTAATATTAAGCCTAGGATGGATGTTTAGGATTGTGACAAGTGTAGGCTCCAAATTTTGGCTTACATTTTGTGTGTGTGAGAGAGATAGTGTACGTGTGTGTGTGTTAGACCAACCACCTTTAGTTAGTAGAGAAATACACTTTTCTCCACTAACTTTGTTTCTTCTTCACAAAAACCCTTAGCCACCATTGAAGGAAAGCTTAACCTAGGCTAAAAACCTTGGTTTTGGTTCCCTTCCATTCACCTTTGACCTAAAAGCTTAGAATACAAAAGGTTTCCTTCACCTTCCTCTACAAAACCCTTGAAGGATTCCTTGGAATTCCTTTACTTCCTTTGGATTCAAGAGGAACAATCCTCTTGTGAGGTAGGGGATGTTTATAGGTTTATAATCTTAGTGTCTTAATTGTTTTGAGGTTTATATAACTTGAATGCATGTCTTTGCATATAATCTAGAATTTAATTTAATTATTCTTTGTATGAAATTTAATTCACATAGCTGTATTTAGTGTGGAATTAACTTAAGACATGTTATTAAATTAGGCCTTGACTTGTTCTTTAACATATATTGATTTGAGAATATTTGAATGAGTTTTAAAATCTAGAGATTTTAATTAAATGAATTAATTAAAATCTATTTAATGGTACATTCTATAGATTTAATTAGGTATTTAACTTGATATATATAATGACCTCGACTTGTTCTTTAACATATATTAATTTAGAATCAATTGGAGTTGTTTTAAGATCTGAGATTTTAATTAAATGAATTAATTAAAATCTATTTAATGGTACGTTCTATAGATTTAATTAGGTATTTAACTTGATATATGTAATGACCTCGACTTGTTCTTTAACATATATTAATTTAGAATCAATTGGAGTTGTTTTAAGATCTAGAGATTTAATTATTTCAATTTAATTAAATTATATTTAATTGTTCCAATGATCTAATTAAGTTTTTGATTTGGTGTATGTTTTGACCATGACATGATCCTTGACATATAATTATTTGAAATCATTTGAAGTTGATTTAAATTCTAAAAAAATTAATTAATTAGTTTAATTAATTTTTATTTAAGTGTTCCACTCATTTAAATAAATATTTGACTTGATATATGTAATGACCATGACATGATTTTTGACATATAATTATTTGAAGTCATTTTGAGTATATTTGAAATCTAGAGAAATTAATTATTTTATTTAATTAATTTCAATTTTATTACATTAATGATTTAATCATGTATTTTGTAATGAGGACTTGAAACTTGCTTCATAATTAGATTAATGTATTTCATAAGTTGACTTATATTGTAACCTAGAGATTTATATTATGACTTGTAGATATGTAGTGTTTATGTATAAATTATGTTGTGTGTCTGCCATTTGGGCTTTAGGAGCATTGTGGTCATCATTCAGTTCATAAACACACATTTGATTTTAACCTATGTATGCACGGCATACATAATGAGTTTGAAGGATGGACGCCATCCGAATATTGAAAAAAGTAGACATCGCGTCCGGTGGGTTAGAAGTCATGCAATACACTTGGCTAGTGGGGTATGGAAGTGCACCAATTTGTTTTTGTGTTTGGGATTCGATTCCGACATTTTTCTTTTGTCACATTGCATTATGGAGTACATGTGTGAGTTGCATCATAATGGAGTTTATGTGCAAACTATTTGGTAACTCTTGATGTGGTATATACTTTACGTTGATTTGTTTTCATTTACAACTTAACTATGCCTTGTTGTATATCTTGTCATTCTACTAGCTATGTGTTAGTCATTTGTACAAGTATATGCTTTGTGTTTGATTCATCTTCATTTACAAGTTAATTATGCCTTGTTGTATATCTTGTTTTTCTACTAACTATGTGGTAGTTATTTGTACAAGTACATACTTTGTGTTGATTTCGTCCGTTTTTCTTACAATTTGGCATTGCCTTTTTAAGTTGTAATTTGTTGATTTAAAATTTGGTGAATGGTTTATAACATGTTCATTTGTAGCTTTAGGGTATCTTTTAGCTTCCCTTTTGAACATAGACGTTAGGTGGCATGAACCACTTTAGTTGTTTTCGCATTTTGAAGTTTTAAGTTAATAACTTTGAGAAATTATGTTTTATTGAATTGTATTGGAAGTTCCAATGTTGGTTAAATTGCATTGATATTGTAATTTGTGTTGAAGTATCCTAATGTAGCTTAGGATGATCCTTTAGTCTCACTTTAGACATAGACTTTAGGTGGCATGAACCACAGGGATTGATTTATATCAATTTGATAAACTTGTAAAACATTAGGTCATACGCATTTTCATTTCCTACATTTAAGTTACTCACCCTATTGAATGCGATTTGTTTCAAGCAAGAAGACGTGGTTTTAGTACGTACAACATCCCTAGGTTGTCTTGAAAATTTGGAGAACTTTTAATATATTTTACTTGTAAAGTTGTAATACTTAGTTAGGTTCAACATGTCATTTTTGCCTTGTGATATGTAAAGTATACTTAGATACACTCCTTGGGACATATTTAATATGTATGAGGTGTGGCCAGGGGCCAAACACCATTTTGTTTATGCCTTTGCACATTAGTTTTGTAAATTTCCATTAAAGGCAATAATATGAAAATTCAAACTTTTAATATGTCATTTTCAATTCAGAGCATGTAAAGTGTGCCTAAGTACACTCATTAGGACTCTTTAATATGTTTGAGGTGTGGCCAAGGTCCAAACGCCTTTTCGTTTTCAACTATGCATGTCGGTTTCAAGTGTTACTTTTAAAAGTCATTTTAGGCAAATTTGAGGTTTGATAGGTCGTATTTTGCATCAGGCCTATTTTGGGCCCGTGAACCATTCTCGCACACTTCAAAACACTTATTACCTTTGCATGCACAATCGTTTCAACACACAACTTCATATTCAACCAAATGAACACTTTAAGCAAATTCAATTTAGGTTTTATGCAAATCTGGTTTAGGGGCATTTTGGGAATTTTGCTTTAAAAAATAAATTCCAACCTTGACATGGTCACTTAGAAAATGTGATTTTAGGGAGGGTTTCTTCACAACATTTTTCTAAAATATGTTGTCTCGGTCTCGAAAACCTTACGTCAAATCTGATTTCTGGTGCGCACAAAATTTTTAGGAAAAAGTCAGATCTAAGGGGCTTTTTGGGTATTTCACTTGAGAATTAAACGCTTCTTTCGACATGGTCATATAGAAAACATGATTTTGGGGGGGTTGCTTCACAACTTTTTTTCCAAAAAAGGTCATTTAAGCTCTCAAAATAGCATTTCAAGTCAGAAAATAGGTGCAAAAAACATATGGCATGTCAGGGGGCAGCAGCGCGCGCGGCGTGTCCCTGTTGCGTCGGTGCCCTTCTTGACAACCCTAACATCGATTTTTGTTTTGGCCATAACTCCTTCGTCCAGACTCCGAATCAAGTGATTCTTGAGTCAAACTTCGTCAATTTTTCGTTATCTATCCAATGGTGTGCTCAGTAGAACCCATATCCTTTTGAAATGACCATTTTTTCCTTGGGGTTAAACTTATTCGTTTTTAAAACGTCGCTTCTGCATTTGTTTTCTTTTTGGTTTCCATAACTCCTGGGAGGTTACATTGGTGTCTTAAGGATGACGTACATCTTTAGACACTTGGTTTCTATTTTTGTTTCCGCTTTTGGGATCCGTTATCAAGTCAAACTTCGGGTCATCACAAGACGTACTGGTTTAAAAAACCAGGATCGTCACAGCTTCTGTCATGACTAACTTCACCAAGCTCAAAGCTCTTTGGGATGAACTAGATTCATATAATGCAATCTCGGATTATACTTGTGGTTCCTCCAAGGCTATCATGGACTATCAACAACAAGAGCATGTCTACCAATTCCTGATGGGGCTCAACGAATCTTATGCTGCCCTCCGCAATCAGATTTTGGCAATGGATTCCTTATCAACTCTAAGCAAGACCTATTCTTTGCTTCTTCAAGAAGAGAAACAGAGGGAGCTCCATGTTATTGCACCCTCTTAGCCCAACTCCGCTGCGTTGGCCATTGCCAAGAGTGCTTTCAACCAAGATAAAAATCGTCCTAACAGCAAAGGGAAAGCTCGACCCAAGTGTGATCACTGCCAAAACCTTGGGCACACCAAGGAAAAATGCTTCAAACTACATGGTTATCCGAAAAAACAAATTAATGCCACCTCTACAAAGCACTAACGCTACTACAGCACCGACGGTTCAAATTCCTCAATTCACAGTAGAACAATATTAACAGTTTTGAAGACAAACTTGATGCAAGGTCCTTGTTTGCACATTTGTTTAATTTAAGTATGTTTTCAAAAATTAAGGGGTTATCATATGCATCATTTGCACATAGTGACAATCTAGGTTTTGCACCTAACCCACACTTTTTAATCATATACAACTCATGTTGTAACTGTTGGGATTTATATGCCCTGGCATAGCAAATTCCTGTTTGGATTAATTGACATATGTTCCTGACGTTTCTGAAATATTTATGTTTTATACAATTGGTGAATTCAATGTATTATATTTCGATTCACTATGAAATTGATAGTGTCCATGTAATTACAAGAAATATTTATATATATGTATGTGATGGCAATCAATGCATGATATATAAATAGTAATTATAAATTGTTCATAGTCGGTAATTATGGATGGACTCATAATTAATTAAGACTTGAACTGGATCCGCGTTAGGTTGAGATATATTGCGAGAGCCGTCGTATGCAATTACTCCCTATCACCATCATGGCATTTGACTCTTAAGCATGAGAAAAGTATAGACTCTTTTATTAATTAATAATTACTTTGATTTGTTTTCGGCGGATTCTTCGGGATCCTTAGATCGATACTTTGGGTAGTTATGTAATTAATAGTTAGAGGGTTATATTTTCAATATTTGCATCATTGCTACTTGTATTTATTTTGTATTGATTATGGTTGATCACAAAGTAAATTCGAAGGCCTTCGTGTGTTTTTAGACAAAATGATTTATTATATATTTATTTATTTAAATTATTATTTTTGTCAAACAAATGTTTTATTGTGATCGAGCCAGAAATAATCAGAGGTACCAAAATAGATATATTAATTAAGTAGTCGGATTGATGGCTTTATTTATCCGATAACTAATTATGCATAGAGGGGTCAAAGTGCAATATTGACTTAGAGGTTATTTATTATTTAATTGGAGTTCAATTAATTTCTTTTAGTGGAGTAGAAATTAATTTATGAATTAATTGAATTGGGTCCATGGACCGGGCCAATTATTAATTCATTGTAGCCAATAAAATAATAGGCCCAATGGATTCTCACTCATAGCCCAACTTGATATTGGAATCATATTAGATTTGAGACATATAAATTAGAGATGGAGAAGGATTTGTTGTTTCCTTTTCTTTACCTTTATGTTGCCTATAAATATACATGGTCTATGTATATTTTGGGTGTGATTTTATGAGAAGGAAAAAGGAATAAATTTTCTCTCTCTAGAAAATTAGGGTTTATGTTCTCATCTAATGGAGGCTCCCACAAGCCTAGTTTTCCAAGGTCATTCATGGGGGCATATGAGTGATTCCTAAAGGCAAAATAATTACCAAGAAGATGGAGATCCAAGGAGAAGGCATCTTGCTAAGGGATCTACAATAAGTGAGAACATTCACTTTAGAGGAAAGTTTTAAAGGTTTACTCAGACCTTTGATGTAAGTATTCAATCCATTAATTGAATGATACATCATATTTTTATTTTTGCATAAAACTTGTCTCTATGTGATGAATCAAGATCTATGAATCAAAATTCCTCGAAAAGTTTTTAAAAACTTGCACGTTTCCCAACAGTGGTATCAGAGCATGGTTTGATTCATTACTAGAGATCATGATTTTATGGAAATCATCATTCATGGATCCAAAATTATATTCATATATATTTTTTGATGTATGTTGATGTATGATTTAATATGTTGATATATATTGATACATAATGATGTATGAATAATTGTGAATGAATGATGATGTATGGTTAGGCCATGGATGAAACTTATAGGTTAAATTAATGTAATTTTATCTTTGGATGAATGTAATTAAGGCTTTGATTTAGCCGTTTGAAAGTTCAATGATGTAATTTAATTTTTTTCATTGTATTTCAAATTGTAAATATTTTTAAAGCCATGTAATCTTCGTCAAAGGATGCTATGAAGCTTCAAGAAGGTCCAAAAGGGTTAAATTATGCTTCAGTAATTTTCTGAAATTTTTCTGAATTTTTTGGAATTTTTCTGGAATTTTTTGAGGCTTAATTTAATTTTCTGGCATTTTTCCGGATTTTTTGGAATTTTTTCGGCGTTTTTCCGGTGGCCGGAGCTTCGCCGGCGGCGAGAAGGGGTGTCGGAGGTGGCCCGGATCAGGTGTGGCGTCAAGATGGTGAACCTGGCGCGTGTTCCACACGCGCCAGGAGAGTGCACATGCTGGCGCGTGCATTGCACGCGCCAGCCAAGGTAGCTTGACCTCCACGCGCGTGAAGGCGCGTGGAGGCGCGTCCCACGCCCCCCAGGCGCGTGGGAGCACGTGAGTGTGCATTCCACGCGTGCCGGCGCGTGGGAGCGCGTGGGAGCACGTGCAGCTTGCCCTAGGCGAGTGCCAGCGCGTGGAAGCGCGTGTGTTGTCCTTCTACTTGCTCCAGGCGCGTATGAGCGCGTGTGGGGTCCTCGGGGTTCGTTTCAAGCAGTATTTTACTTCTCCTAACGCGTACAAGCTTCCTATGGATGTTTACAGACTAGTGAAGGAAGCCCGCACAGTAAGAATAGGTTTTAGATGTTAAAAGCTGAATCCATTGGCCATTTAAATTGCTTCTGTCTGTTATTTATTTATTTAACTGATGCATGGAATAATTAATTGTTTATTATTATTATTCATGCATTGGATCCATGATATTTAATTAAATAACTTGATTTATATTAATTAAATTATGAAAATTAATTGGATTTGATTACTAATTAATTTGAGAGCACTTATTGGGAAACGAAAAATTATTTTTGTAAATTATTTTTAAAGTGTGCCTCAAATTAAATATTAGTGAATCGTTTAAAGTCCAAATATTTTCTAAATTTAATTGGATTAAAATCAAGACGTTTTGCATGCATTATATCATGTGAATAAATAAATTCAAAACCCTAATTATGAATGATTAAAAATTGAGTGGGAGCGGGGATTTTTATACATTGCCCCATGGCCTTTGTTATTAACACCATTATAATTAGATCTTCAAAAATAAGGCCCCACGCATGATTTGAAGAGTCTTAATATTACAAGAATGGTTGTCTCATGAAAATACAAATATTAAATGTTCATTGTAATTAGATCTTTAAAAATAAGGCCCTACGCATGATTTAAAGAGTCTAGATTATAATGACAACATATTTAATGTTTAATTTTTCGTTAGAGTTTTAATAACGTTATACACTCAATCTAAAATCAATAGTGTTAGCTTCCCAACGAAGTGGTCTATACTAGGTGATTTTAGAAAGGCTAAATTAAATCGGGAATCATTTCATATGATAGATAAGGCATTGTCTTAAGAGATATGGAAATGATGGGATTTGCCCGCCAATAGCAATAATGAACTTCGCCAACCGACTAAGTTATTGGCGTATTGGTTATTCGATTTTTCATGCAGTGGTTAAGGGACCCACATATTATTATTTTAATGGAAGTGCTCACCTAATAGTAAATGAATCTCAACAATAGTAATAATGAACTCCTCCAACAGGATAAGTTATTGACATATTGATTGGTTGATTTATTATGCTACAGAGTTGAGGGACCCGCATTAATTAAAAGGGATTGTTCACTAATAATGATAATGATCTCTTGTTCGATTGAGATTTATTATATTATGTGGTTAACAAACTCATTTTAATTTTAAATATGCATGACAGAATTAATAATTCACCTTGCATGTTGTATGAATGCATTTATATTCAGATTAATTATGTCTAATCTAGTTTATCTGCTTGCTTACATATTCTATGATATTGGACCTTATTTATAATGACTGGAAAATGAGCTTAGATATTTTATTCACAACGTAAGGGTACAAATGTATTTACTACTCCTAAACCTAATCCTTTTACTTTAAGATACCCAAGAGAACATTAATGCTTTGAATAAGTGAAATAACGCAAATGAGATGACTTGGTGCAATATTCTAGAGTTTACCTCGAATACGCTCCAAAGCTAACATTTACATTATTTTATTTTCTTTAAGCATCATGTTAAATATCAATAAGATGTTTTGGTGAGATTAGATAGAGAGTATGCTGAAGTACTATATCTGACTTAAATAGCATCAAGATAGCCTAAGGAACTCCAGTATGAAATCGAATTTTGGAAAATGATTGTTTATTATTTAAAATTAGCTGGAGATCAATAGGGCTGACTTGGGTGGTAAGTTTCAAGTTAACATGATTATTGCCTTGTTACCAAACTCGTTCGACTCTGTTAGAGTGAATTAAATAAGGAATCAGTTTGAGTTCACACTCGCTGATATTCTTATAGAATTGGTAACAGATGAAGGGATAATCAAGAGTATGGGCGTTCCTATCAATCTAACCTAGTCTATACCATCTTCTTCTAGGCCCAAGTGGACGGGCAAAGCAAAGAAGAAGGATGATAATAGGACTAGACTAGCACAAAACATGGGTATTCAAAAAGGTTAAAGGGAATAAGGCAGTGTAGGTTGAGGGCGAAGAAACCTGTTTCTTTTGTCGCTAACTAAAACACTAAAGGACGAACTGTTTAAGCAATGACGTGGCATAGGAAAATATATATTTAATCATTGAGCCATGTTATGTGGTTGCGTCTATTAATTCCTAATGGATAGATTCTGGAGTCACTAAACATGTTTGCAATTTATTGTAAGGATTTCAGGAATCCAGAAGCCTTGATGATATGGATATATATTTATCTTTTGACCTGATGCCAAGGTTGTAGTTAAGTCAGTGGGAGTATTACATCTAAAATTAGAGAGTATGAGGATATTAGTATTAGAGAACTATCTTTATGCACAGAAGTGAAACACAATCTCATTCTTATTTCACTTTTGGCTTATAAAAACTGTGTTGTTATTTTGTAAAACTGGTTTTATAAAATTGAAGAGATATGCGATTGCTTCTGGTGCATTGAAAGATGGTTAATATACTATAATCACAAACTCTTAAGATTTACAGGATGTAGAAACTAATGTTGCATCTTCTAGATTGATTGTTAAGAGAAAAAATTGTTATTCCTGACTCATTGTATTTTTAGTGTCTATTTTTGGGTTGTTATCAATCAAAATAAGATTCAAAGATTGGTCAAAGAAGGTTTATTACCTAGTAAGGCAGGGGAGCCTAAACCAAACTTGTGAACCCTGTTTTGAAGGATAGATAACTCTTAGGGCTTAATCAGCCAGATGAAATAGACATAAAGGACAATTGGAGTCGGTACACACTGACACGTGTGGTCTTATGAACATCCAAGCAAGATTACTCACGTTTTGGATAAGTTTATCTGATGCAACACAAGTCTTAAACTCTTGGTATTTTCTGAGAAGGTTAAGACTGATGTGGAACACATATTAGGTAAACTTATCAAGACACTTCGATCTGATCGAAGATATGAGTATTTCTTAGGATAGTGCAAAGACTATATGGTCAATGAGGGTATTATGTACCAGTTTTCCGCAATTGACGCTAAATGTATTTAGGTGTCAAATAGGAATAACATAATTCCACTTAACATGGTTAGATCTATGATCAGTTATGCTACATTGTCTCTTTCATTTAAGAGTTTAGCGTTAATGACATTGATGCGCATTATGAACTGCATTCCATCTTAGTCTGTCTCAAGGATACCGTTGAGCTGTGGTTTTGACTAAATCTTAGTTTGAATCACATGCACATATGGGGTAGTCTTGCACATGTGCGCTTGATATGGACAAGTAAGTTGGAAACAGATCGTACGCATGATAGATTTGATAGCTACTCTAAAAGTCACTAGAATGGATTATTTTATGATCTCAATGATAAAAGTTGATTGTTTACACTCACTGTTTATCTATAGGAGGATCATATTATGAATTATATACCTAGTAGCATAATGTTAGAGAATATGGTATGAGTACCAGATGTATCACATGTGAACACACTTATTATAGAGATTCAGAATAATAAATGAATTCCCTATTGATGCGTTAGCATCATGTGAACACACTTATTGTAGAACTTTCTAGTAGGGTGATTCCTATGGAAGGCAAGTTAATCTACAAAAAGATACCAGAAGATTTCTTAGTGAATAAATCATGAGTGTACAAGGGAATGTCATTATTTTTCTAATTCTATATATATTGATGACATCCTACTCATTTAGAATGATGTGGAAGTTTTGTCATCAATAAAGAGGTAGTTGTTCAATTACTTTTAAATGAAGGATTTTCAGGATGTAAGCTAGATTCCTAGGATCAAGCTTTTGCAAGATCAGGGTAAAAGGAAAATAGGCTTATCTTAATAATCCTACATTGATAAAGTTTTGACCAGGTTTGGTATGCATAACTCAAAGAATGAGTTCTTGCTTTATTGATATGGATGGCTCTCTCTAGTAAGTAGTTTTTCAAGACTATCAAAGGAGATTGAGCAAATGAGACTGGAACAATATGTTTCGGCATATTAGAGTCTCATATATGCCATGGTCTATACCAAACAGGACATCCGCTACATAGTAGGGATAGTCAGTAGAGATCAGTCCAATACTGGACTTGACAACTGGTCTATTGTGAAAAATATCATTAAGTACCTAAGGAGAATCAATGATATCATACTCATTTATGGATGTGATGATATGGTCCTAGTCAGGTATGCTAGTTCTGATTTTCAATCAGAAGTAGATACTATGAGGTTCATGACTTAGTGTATGTTCACTTAATGGAAGGGAAATCAATTGGTAGATTGTCAAGCAGATTTCAACTATTGACTCAAACCTGCAGGTGGAATATATTGCAGCCTTAAAGGTGGCAATATAAGCCTATTGGTTTAATCTCACTGATTTAGAGGTTGTGGAGCATACTAGCCTGCCTATCGAGCTATATTGCGACAATAGTGCAGAAGTAGTCCAAACCAATGACCCAAGGTTCCATAGATGAACAAAATACACTGATAAGAAGTATCATGTTCTACATGATATTATCCGGCAAGAAAATGTACTTGTAGCTAGAACATTGCATTGGAACACAACTTTGTTGATCCATTATCAAAGGTGTCATTGATCAATAATTTTGATCATCATCTGGATAACATTGGAGTTAGGTGCAATTTGAATTGGCTATGAGGGCAAGTGGGAGCTGTTGGGATTTATATGCCCTGGCATAGCAAATTCCTGTTTGGATTAATTGACATATGTTCCTGACGTTTCTGAAATATTTATGTTTTATACAATTGGTGAATTCAATGTATTATATTTCGATTCACTATGAAATTGATAGTGTCCATGTAATTACAAGAAATATTTATATATATGTATGTGATGGCAATCAATGCATGATATATAAATAGTAATTATAAATTGTTCATAGTCGGTAATTATGGATGGACTCATAATTAATTAAGACTTGAACTGGATCCGCGTTAGGTTGAGATATATTGCGAGAGCCGTCGTATGCAATTACTCCCTATCACCGTCATGGCATTTGACTCTTAAGCATGAGAAAAGTATAGACTCTTTTATTAATTAATAATTACTTTGATTTGTTCGGCGGATTCTTCGGGATCCTTAGACCGATACTTTGGGTAGTTATGTAATTAATAGTTAGAGGGTTATATTTTCAATATTTGCATCATTGCTACTTGTATTTATTTTGTATTGATTATGGTTGATCACAAAGTAAATTTGAAGGCCTTCGTGTGTTTTTAGACAAAATGATTTATTATATATTTATTTATTTAAATTATTATTTTTGTCAAACAAATGTTTTATTGTGATCGAGCCAGAAATAATCAGAGGTACCAAAATAGATATATTAATTAAGTAGTCGGATTGATGGCTTTATTTATCCGATAACTAATTATGCATCGAGGGGTCAAAGTGCAATATTGACTTAGAGGTTATTTATTATTTAATTGGAGTTCAATTAATTTCTTTTAGTGGAGTAGAAATTAATTTATGAATTAATTGAATTGGGTCCATGGACCGAGCCAATTATTAATTCATTGTAGCCAATAAAATAATAGGCCCAATGAATTCTCACTCATAGCCCAACTTGATATTGGAATCATATTAGATTTGAGACATATGAATTAGAGATGGAGAAGGATTTGTTGTTTCCTTTTCTTTACCTTTATGTTGCCTATAAATATACATGGTCTATGTATATTTTGAGTGTGATTTTATGAGAAGGAAAAAGGAATAAATTTTCTCTCTCTAGAAAATTAGGGTTTAAGTTCTCATCTAATGAAGGCTCCCACAAGCCTAGTTTTCCAAGGTCATTCATGGGGGCATATGAGTGATTCCTAAAGGCAAAATAATTACCAAGAAGATGGAGATCTAAGGAGAAGGCATCTTGCTAAGGGATCTACAATAAGTGAGAACATTCACTTTAGAGGAAAGTTTTAAAGGTTTACTTAGACCTTTGATGTAAGTATTCAATCCATTAATTGAATGATACATCATATTTTTATTTTTGCATAAAACTTGTATCTATGTGATGAATCAAGATCTATGAATCAAAATCCATCAAAAAGTTTTTAAAAACTTGCACGTTTCCCAACAGTAACATGTTGAAGATGGTTTCTGTAATAATTTGTATACAAAAAAGGTATAGGGCAGAATGACAGCGCGCAAGGCAATGCACACGAGATACTCCTCAAGATTCTATTCCTGGTGATTTAACAATACCTTTTTTGTATACAAATTATTACAGAAACCATCTTCAACATAATCAGAAACCTCAACCCTAAAATTATTCAAAGCATGTCCTTGTCCTTGTGGGTGTAGACTTGTAGTGGGTACTAATCCAACAATTTAACTTAATTTATTAATTATTCATGCATGCATGGGTCGTAGATTTCAATCAAATGATTCATTTGGTTAAATCAAGTTTACATTTTGACAGATAAAATCTTGTCCTACTTCAATTTTATTTGTTTCTTTTAGAGTTGAGTTCTTCAACTTGTACTGAGGTGAGGTGGGCATTAAAAACATGTATCTTGTATTTTTGTTTGTCATGTCCTACTTCCTTCGCATTACAAGAGCGCTTATACACTAAAAATAATTATAAAGTTATAAAAGTCCCGTAGAGCTAGCTCCAATCATTCAGGAGCTCCAAGCACATAAAGTTGTGTTCGACTCTCTTTGGGATAGCGAATCCGAATTTAAACGACAAGTATGACTTTTCAAATCAGCTGCACAAGTTCACAACCAATATATACATACATATATATATATATATATATGAACAATAAAAGTAACATAAATCATATACCACACCTATCTAAAAATCCATTTACCACTATGTCATAATATGTCATTGTAACATATTATGCTACTATTTTTTTTTTTTTCTTTATTTTTTACGTTCCTCGGGAGTTTTAAAAATTATGTCCATAATCAGTAGTGACACAAGTAAATTTTAAGTGATTGTGATGGTATTTATTTTTTGTGTCTAGAAACAAAGTTGAATTCAAAAAATTTACGCTTTTTAAAATCAAACAAGTTTACAATTCTAATTATTTAGTAAGAAAATTACATGAACAGAAAAAAATGCTTGAGAAAATCGTCTCTTTCTATTATTAAAATCTTATAAGATATGTAATTAATTTAATATATTATTACATTATATTTGTTTCAAATGATCCACAAAAAATTAAGAGAGAGTAAATCCCTATAATGAGAATAACCTAAAAAAATTAAAAACTAATTCAGAAAAAAGGGAGTTTTTCTCACCTCATAACAGTACGTTTTTCCTTTTCAGATGCTCTTGCACCGCAGAGCCAGAAATTCAATTAAGGAGGGCATAGTGTAAAAAATAATAATTAATTAATTAATTAAAATTAATGAAGATAACAAATATAGATTTTTCAAATCTAGAGGCAAATAGAAAAAAGTTATTGCAAAATAATATGATAATTAATGAGTAGTATAAAAAAGATAAATTATTTGACAAATAAATATCTACCAAATATAAGAAAAAGGAAAGAAAAATCAGAGAACTTTGAAGGGAAAAAAAAAAAATAGAGTTTGATTAAAAAAAAAGAAAATTTAATTTTTTGTAAGGAAATTAAACGAAATTTAAAGGGTAAAAGAGAAAAGAAATAAAAAGTTAAGAGATAAATTTAAAAATAAAAAACTTTAGTGGGACATTATATAAAATTTTCATATATAATGTAAAAAAAAAAAAAAGTACCATATATATTATAGTGGGTTGAGCCAAGCCTAGCGTCACATGCCCCACTAGGCATTCATTGGCTCCGCCCTCTGGAGTAGATCCTCCAATGCGCACAACACTGTACAAGGTTGAGTTCCACTTTGTTTTTGAGACCATACCATATGTGATTGATCTCCACCCTTCTTATGCAGAGGACTCGATCCTCTCTAAAAGGCGGCTTTGAGATTCTCAAATTTTTGAGAGGTTCAAAACGAATTTTTAAATAGCATGCTATTTATACATAAAGTTTCACAAGTGCAAAAAAATTATAAGACTGCAAAATTTTCATTAAAATGAGACAATAAACACATAAAATATATTAATGTTGAAAACATACAAAACAAAATTCGGTGCTTTATAAAGAGCACGATCCACTTTAAATCAAAATATTAAAAGAAAATATTCAGCACAATTTTCTCACAAAAATTAAATGTTCAACTAAACTCTTTGTTTTTGTATTGCTCCTAAAAAAACTTATGAAAATCTCTTTTTTGAAATTGAATCAATTCTTCTTCTTCCTGTTTTTACACCAAAATGCAAATTTTCTAGCAGACAAGACTGTCATAAAAATGCAGAAGACAAATAAAAACGTAGAAAAAAAAAAAAAAAAAAGAAAAAAAAAAGAAAGAACAGAACAGAAAAAAGAAATTCACAATCAGTTTTTAACAGTTCTTGCCATATATATATAGAGAGAGAGAGAGAGAGAGATTCAAATGAGCAATGCAAACGTGACTTTATCCCATCGGACTGTATTAGTGTACTCCAAGATTCCATGTGAGCATGCATTTGTGCCCGCCACATGGGATACACCACATATTTATTCTCCATTTTTAGTGTCGGGTATTTTGGAATTTTCTATAAAGCAAGCCATAGAATTTAGTGGGAGTGCTTTCACTAAATTTCACTTCTGAAAAATTCGAAACGTTAATGTAGATACAAAACGTTAATCGTTTTTTTTTTATTTTATTTTTTTATTAATCTAAATACAAAAACTTAATTTGGCTTTGCAATTCATGATGCTGATTTTTGAAGAGTGAATGGATTAATCCCAACTTGTTAAAATAATTGAAATGAAAACAATTCTACTCGCTTGAATTTTCATCAAGCCGTTCCACTAGTGCCTTTGTTTCAAGATATAACTGTTATTTTCTATTTAATTTTCAACAAATAGAAAAGAGAAAATCATTATAAACCAAATAATTTGCTTAACTATAAGCACATACAGCTAAGTGAAATGAATTAAAGTAAATTTACAGTAAATTAAGTGATAATTTGATAAATTTTAACCAAAGGTCAAGAGGCTAACTCTTTCCTTTAATAAATTGTTTCATGTAATGATCAATGGCTTCAAATTAGTTTGACCTGGTTGTTTTTTTCGAGTAATATAAATTTAAAATTAGTTTGACCTGATGGTTTTTTTCGAGTAATATAAATTTAAAATTATCTCAGCCCATCGCATGCAGTTTAACAATTGAGTAATAAAAACTTTTATTGATTAAAATATATATTGTTAATAACTCTTACACGTTGCACTATAGATGAATACTAGTATTATTATTATTACTATTTTTATTCAAAAGACTTTCCCACGTTTTTGGGAAGTTTTACTACAAAATCAGTTTACTCCCCGTAGTTGCATCATTTTGCAAATAACGAGGTCTAGTTTTGGCACCTAATTAACCCCATACTTTATAATTATATACAACTCACGTAACATGTTGATCGAAGATGGTTTATTTAATAATTTGTATACAAATATATATATATATATATATATATATATATATAGATTGCCGCCATTGTTGACCTAGATACATGCCTTCCAATCTATATAATCAGAAACCTCAAGCTTTAAAATTATTCAAAGCGTCTCCATCAAGGTGTACTAATCCAACAATCAGGTAGCAATTTAACTTAATTCCTTTATTATTCGTGCAAGCGTGGGTCATACATGTCAATTCCCAAAATGATTAGCTTCGTTGATTCAAGTTTTACATTTTGACACATAAAATCTTGTGCTAATACAGCTGCTAAAAAATTTTCTTTGCTTCTGCTGAACTAGCAACTTGTTTGAGGTGGGTATTAAATAATTAATTTATATTGTATTTTGCGTACTGTCATAGTTTCTTTCCTTCTTTTTTTTTTTTTGTGGAAGGTTAAGCAAACACAAACCCCATGTCTCTATAAAAATTCATATTATGGTTGGCTATACGTAACGTATCGAACGATATGCGATTCTTTTTCAAATTTGATACGTGATACGTATTGGTCAGTTTATATTAACTTTGTCCGAATTCGTTACACCGCGACCGATACTGCGACCGTAACTAATATATATTGTGAACTATGGTTCAAACACCTTCAAAAACCTTATCCTCAAATACCAACTGATGAGCTATTGCCCATTTGGTATATAATATCTTAATTTCCTCACATTACAAGAGCATTTATACACTTAAAAATAACTTTAAACACTAATGCACTAATATTTTTTTTATTCTTTTTTTTTTGAAAAAAAAGATTTCTTAAGCATAATTACAAGTATTTAAAATTATCTCAAAAATCAGTATTATGAGAAGTTTAAAAAAAAAAAAAATGGTCTGTCACAAGCTTGTGAATTGTGATTGATTCAACCATATATAATCGTGCTTTGATTTCATAGTCTTTTGTCGTCTATGATATATGCCACGTTAATTTCAATATGTTGTTATTCAATTACTAGTAGTTATATAGCTAATTGTATCAAAATCTTTTGAATTTTATCCATTTCCTTGTAGTAATTACACCATTAATATTAAAGTTGTGAACGATTGATATATTATTCAACTTAATTATTAAGACTATTTTTTGGGTTGGTCATTTCATTTGATTGTTAAAAGGCAGTTCGTTAGTAGTTATTTTATTTTATTTTTCTATATTTCACTTATTAAGAAAAATTCAAAACTTTAATATTGATTTTTACCTTAATATAGTTTCTCATGGCCATGAAAATTTGCAGATACATATGGCTGAGCATTCAAGGTTGGTTGTGGTTTCACAGACGAAGAGTCTTATCAGGTTTTCTCTACGTTTCATTTCATTTAATTAGCAGATCTTATGATTATATACGGACAGTAGAGCAATTATATGAGCAGCACTCAAATGAAGAAATAAGTTATTCCCTTTGCTTCAAAATACTTGGACACTTTGGAAATTATGACTCTCAAAACTGCGAATCACAGTTTTTGAAGTGTCCAACTATAATGGGACGGAGGGAGTACTATTATATTCAGGGTCAATATGGATTACTGGAAATGAGAGGAAAAGAAAGGAAAAGATTTGGAGGAAAATATAATTTTGTGTTTGTTTCAAAAGAAGTAGAGGAGAATTGAGGATTCGGAGGGAGACACCCTTGCATAACCATTTTCTTAACGGATTAACGGATTGATTTAGAATTAATTCTAAAACAATTATTCAGACTGAGATAATTATTATCTAAAAAAAGGACCATTTTTTAACGAGTTTTCAAAAACAAAAAAAAAAAAAATTCACCCCATATATATATATATATATATCTTTGCCGATTATGATGATACACACAGCTATAATTGAAAAATATGACTACTAACAGTGAATGTAATATTTTGAATTGCAGAGAGGAAGAATACTTGGATGACAATGGTAAGACCAAAGCTGAGAAGATGACAACCCATTTGAATGGGACCACTTTGGACCCATTTTATCCAATTGAGAGAATTAAAAAAGGGTTTATGCAATTCAAGGCCAAGGAATTCGAGTATGTTATTTATGGAAAATTTAATTTTTAATTTTTCAAATTTTTTTTCCTGTATTACGTGTATAAGATGTTCCATTAAGCCAACCAATTGTCTTGTCCTATAAAGATTTTTTTATAAAATGTTTTACATATTCATGAGAGGCTCTGGGTGAGTTTTGCAGCAAAGATCCACGATAGTACAGTGAACTTGCAGAAGGCCAAAGCCCCAAGGTAACATTTTTTGTTAGTCACCATTATTATTGTTATTATTATTATTCTTATTATTATTACTACTACTACTAATTGTTTTAAATTTGATATAAATTTTCGACGCAGTTTTTGGTGTTTGCATGCTCAGACTCTCGAGTTTGCCCTTCTCACATCCTAAACTTTCGTCCAGGGGAAGCCTTCATGTCACGGAACATTGCTAATTTGGTCCCCAAATTTAACAAGGTTTTTCAAACTGTCCTAAAACCATAATGTTAATAATAATTCAATGATAGATATTTTTATTTCCACTTTACATACTTTCCATACTTCCATATCACACACAGATAATGTGAAAATGTTTATTATTTACTGTACAGGTTAGATATTCTGGAATTGGTACAGTCGTTGAATACGCCGTCAAAACTCTTCAAGTAATGTTTTATTCATCTCTCAATCTTTATTTTCCAGAAAAAAAAAACAAAATCATGTTTTATTTATTCACATTTATTCTTGGGGAATGTCAAGTCTCTTAATATATTGGATAATTTTATAGGTGGAGACCATTTTGGTCATAGGACACCATCGTTGTGGTGGAATTAAGGGTCTCATGTCTCTTCCCACTGATGCAACAACCTCTAAGTAAGGCTTGTCACACATTGACGTGGCTTTAAAAATAAATATCTTTCTCCAATAAATAGTTGTAACTTTATCCATGTTGTTAACAAAAAAAAATTCCCATCAACCTTTGTATTTTTTATTTATTTATTTTTATTAATGTGCAGTGACTTCATACTTGAATGGGTAAAAATTGGCTTACCTGCTAAGGCCAAGGTGAAATCACAGTCTGGCCATTTACCATTTGAGGAACAATGCCACATTTGTGAAAAGGTAACTCCCAATTTTAACCCATTTACCCCATTTTGGTACCAAACTTATGCTACTTTATAGACATTTTTGTAAGTTAATACTAATGGTTGGTTTGACCACCCTTTCTTTTATTACATATAAAGAAAAAAAGTAATGCTATAGTTATTTTTATTTATTCTTAAAAAAAATATGCTTGGTTACTTAAATTTGTTGCACAATTTTTCAAAGCAAAAAAACAAAAAATAAAAAATAATAATAATTTGATAATTGTAAAAATATATGGTATTTACAGTATATTGATTTTATTTCAAATTTCTCGTATCAGAGTAAAAACAAGTGATGAAATTTGTTTCTTGCCTTGAGACCTTTTTTTTTTTTTTTGTAAGCAAATTCGAGATTGTAAAGTGTAACAACGTAACCAAACATGCATCTACCATATCTTATTATATTTTTAACCAATTTGATAATAAAAGCATGAAACAATTACGTTTGTCAAATATACCCAATGTAAAGAAAGATTAAAAAGAAAAGATTTATCTATAAACCTTGTTTACACAAAACCTTTTGAAACCCAATGGCACTATTGGATTTCAATGGAGTTTATGATGTTCAAAACAAACAAACATAAAAACGTTACTGATTATGTTTGAATATCAATTATGCAGGAGGCAGTGCATTTGTCACTGGTGAACCTATTAACTTATCCATATGTGAGAAATGGAGTAGCAAACAGAACGTTACAATTGATGGGTGGATACTATGATTTTGTGAAGGGAACTTTTACGCTTGCGGTCATGACTTCGCCTTTCCTCTCGACTTTGGCTTCAACTCCCCTTTGGACATCTAAGTTATGACCATTACATGTCAAAGACATAGTTTCCTACTTTATCCCTCTAAAAATGTGTTGCGTACTGCTATGAGCAATAATCCATGTTGAATAACACAGAGCACCTCTTGTGTGCTTCTGTCATTCATATATATGTGTGTGTGTGTTTGGTACGTATTTCGTTGTGGGTAAAAGAAAGTTTCCTACTTTCTCTCTCTAAAAATGTGTTGTGTACTGCTTTGAGCAATAATCCAAGTTGAATAAGACAGACCACCTCTTGTGTGCTTCTGTCATATATATATATATATATATATATATATATATATATATATATGTTTGGTACGTATTTCGTTGTGGGTAAAAGAAACTATTGTGTATTAACTTCCTTTGAGAGAAGATAATATATTTCTTCATGATACCGAATTGGAAATACTATATTTTCCTTGCAGCATTATGGCATCAGCAGAAAATAAACATGACTATTAGGCAAGGAAACGATGATGAATGAGTTTGTATAAAACCATGATTTGCTATCTTACAGCCATGTTTGCACATACGTTACACTAGGTTTATGAAGTATGTATATCTCAATATTTATAAAAGAATGATAATTATACACAAATAGTTACTGGAACTTTCATTCCAATAATTAAATTTCTTAAGCACATGCAGGGGATAATGTTAATGTTTTCCTTATTTAAGAAATAGAATCTCGATCACTAACAACTAATATAGTCCTAGTTCAATGACAATGTTAAAAGAGAGACATAATACGGAACTCTATAATGTATTGGGTTAAGTGATGCACAAAATACAAGATTATATGGGTTTATATAGGTGAGGATACGGGGGTAGCTATGTGAGTGTTGCCCAATCAAACCTATGCATGGAAGTTATGGTAGGTGAGGTAGCGGCTATATACGGGAAAATCCTAACCCTAATCCTAATATAGTCTAACAACCACCTTCAAAGTCAAGGTGGGTTATATGAAACTATCTTGAGTTTGGAAATAAGATCTCGAAAGCGGCTTGGCAGAAACGATTTGGTGAATACATCTGTTAGTTGAAAATGGGAAGTGATAAACCATAACTGCAGTACGTTTTGGAGAAGGTGATGACGAACAAAATGACAATTAATCTCAATATATTTAGCACACTCATGAAAGACATCATTATATGAAATCTGAATTGCACTCCTATTATCGCAATAAATTGGAGCTACAGTAGATGAAGAAACTCTCATATCCTAAAGAAGTCAATATAACCACAGTAACTCATAAGTCATTTTTGTAAGTGCTATGTAGTCGATTTCTGTGCTAAATTGAGCCACAACAGTCTATTTGCTACGCCGAGAGAAGGGTACTGAATCTCCAAGATAGATGGAAAAACATATAGTAGAACGACAATATGTTGGGTCTCCTGCCTAGTTAACATCTGTATAAGTACGAAGTACAAGAGGTGACTGATGAGAAAAATGGAGTCCATGAAACATAATACCCTTGAGATAACAAAAGATACGAAGAACAACAGAAAAATGCGAAGATGTTGGTGCATCCATAAAATGACTAATGATATGACCGATATGAGAGAAATCTGGATGGTTGACACAGTAAGATATTCCAAATTACTAACCAAGATGGTGTATCTGCAATCTTGCTATCAGTTATTCTAGCATTACCCGAGTGAGATGATAAGCACTGAATATTGCATATTCAAGCGCCCTTATTTGTATTAGTTAAGTCCATTAGTTGGTTTTATTGTATAGATTATCTTCAGTTTCGTGTTTTTGTTTACTTTCAGGTTTGTTCCTCAAAAAGAAATAAAATTGAGGTTTTGGTGAGTTTATGAAGATCAAAGCATGCCGGGCCGTGGACCTACAATTTTGCCAAGTAACCATGCTCCATTTAACTCATGGACACTTTCTGCAAAGCCCAAGAAGGAAGATGGAGTCATTGGGCCAAGCCAAAGGTCAAATTAAGAGAAGTGTTTTGAGCCTAGGTTACACTATTGGGGACGCCCGCCAGCCTCATGCACAATCGGGGCATTAAATTCCAAGGAATGAAAGAAATTCATTCCAGTAGCCTCCAGAATCTGCGAGGCCTCGTCAGTTCCTACAGGCGGCCGCCTGTTTGCTAGTGTGCGGAAACCAGCCATGGCACCCCGCAGGCGCCCACCAAGCTGCAGACAACAGGTCGTGGGCTTCATTGTTTTACCTAATGTTGTCCCCTTGATTGAAGGGATGGGTCTGCCTCTTCTAGGGATTTCTAGCCACAAAATTAATAGAGTTTGGTAAGATCTTTAGCTTATTTGAAGAGCTTAAATCATTGTAAATCATCATGCAAGATTGGTAGGATTTCTAGAGAGAGAAATATTGGGTTCTTGAGAGTTTTGGGTTGTATTTTGCTAAGAGGGGCGAAAATGGAAGGGCTGATCTTCTCAACCTCTTCCTGCCTTGCTTCTATGGGTAACTAACTCCCTTTCTAGGGAGGTGATGAAGCCCTTCTTTGTAAGCATGCTCTAGTTTTGTTTTAATTTGAAGAATGAAGTATGTAATACTCCTAATTTTAAAAGGATAGTATCGGCATTTTAATTAGTGGTTTTATTGTATTTCTAGTTGATTAATTGAATTATTTGCTTATTTGTTTAATTGTTAAATGACTTAATTGAATTATTTGCCAATTTGTTTAATTGGTTGTTTATTTGTTTAATTGTATTAATTTAATTATATGCTTATTTGGAATTTTTTTAAGATTTAAATTGAATTAGTATTATTTTCATTATATATGTATTATAGTTTAGGGTTTTGTATTTCTTTTTATGATATCACATGGTGGCCGACTATTTGAGTTTTTGATTCGTAATATAATTAGAATTAGGTTTTTTGATTGAAACCTCTAAATATAACAATATATGTCTGCCTAGGGTTAAGAAAATCCTATTCAGTTTCACAAACAGAGAGAGTTTTGAGAGAAAACCAGAGAGAGGAAAGTTAGGGTTTAGCTAGGGACAAAGGCTAAACCAAGGAGGGGAAATTGCAGCTTGCTTGTGGGTTGAACCAGGAGCAACAGAGGTCGGTAAAAGCAATTAAGGTCGCCGGAATTATTAGAGACGGTGGTTTAAGGTTTCAAAACTGAAACTGAAGGCAAGTTTTATTCTAACTCCTTCTCTTAGACCTGTGTTCTGTGCATGCCTAGATGGTCTCCAAGACTTAATCAAACTTTAAAATGGATAATTTATGCATGTTAATTCTGACTGTAAACTACTTTATGTTTTGCTTAACTGAAATTGTTTTATTGCATAAACTGTTACCATTTTTGTTTAAATTCTTGTTATCAATTCGTACTGGAATTTGAGGAGTTTCTGGAAGCTTTGGGACTTAGATTGAACACTAAAAAATCTTAATAAAATCAATACAGAGGGCTCTAATTATCGCCGGAGGCAAAGAAAATGAATAGGAAGAAGTATACGGCTCTTAGGGAGAGAAAGCCGGATCCCTGAATGAGGGAGCCAGCTCCCTCAAGGGCAGAGCCGGCTCTGACATGGAAGGAGCCGGCTCCCAGCCTTCTAAAGCCTACTCCCACATATGGGGAGCAGGCTCCTATAAGTAAAGAGCTGGCTCTCAAAGTTTGAGAGCCTGCTCTTGCGCTGGAACGTGCAGATATGGGTTTTTAAGGTTTTGTTTGGCTGTTTGGGGTATTCTGAAGTTGTTTAATTCGCCATTAATGATCTAAATAACTGTTTCGAACATATAAAAATTCTTGGAAGCATTATTAGACTAATGTATAAAGGAATGGAGCAACATGAAGTTAACGAGAAAGCCTACATGTTTAATATAGATTTTTTGATTTATTTGCTTACTGAAATTTAGCGATTCTTCTGTACATGATTCAATAGTGTTTAATCATGCTTCAACAGTGTTATAAGTGTAGTTAATTATCTGAAAATAACTATGCTTGGATTGGATTAATTGATGTTCAAATTTGTTATAAACTGCATCAATTTTTGGATTGTTTGGAGAATTTAAATACTTAGTCTTATACTAGCAATTTAAAGGACTGAAACATAATTTTTAAATCTTGTAATGGATGCGTAATATGGTCATATACATACTAGACTTTATTTATACTTATTTTGGAGTATAGTTGATGATTAAATTTATCATTTACTGCATCAATTCTTTGATTTGTGAATTGTATGCACCGGTATAGGACAGTGGCATACTAGGGACGGATTAGTTCAAAACACTAAGTCCTACATATTCTGAAATAAGTTGGATTAACTATAAAAGTTAAGTCCTACTTATATATATGTATATGCACCGGTATGGGACGGTGGCATATTAGGGATGGATTAGTTCAAAACACTAAGTCTTACCTATTCTGAAGATAGATTAGTTTTAAAATACTAAGTCTTACCTATTCTAAAATAAGTTGGATTAACTATAAAAGTTAAGTTTTACTTATATTTATGTCAGGTCAATAAACAGTTGAATGACATACATTGCTTTTGATAAATTATTTATATATATACTTATGGTACTGTGATATGAGCTTGAGTCTCGGGATCATAGTTAGGGTGCACATATTGCCTAGGATGGATAACTAGACCTAGTTGCTGTTTCCCTGGTAGGTCTAGGCATGCATGCCCACGTTATGTGCGATTTGCATGTTACCTTCTACTCAGGTTGAGATAGACCTGTGGGCTAGTGAGCGTCCTATAGTGTGTATTTATATCTATATGGACTACTTTACTTATTGTTGAATTATCTAGGATGTATCTACGTATCGAGTCTCTGTATGGATTGTAGTAGAGTAGAACTTGTTAGTGGGCCTGTCCCACTCTTATTTTTCATGTGTTCGTCAGTTCCAGGCTTAGAGCTTGATCGTGCTGAGCAGATACAGTCACTCACTCTTCCGATTACGTAGGATTACTTTTCATGTTTTAGTTTTGGATTTTGTTTCCGTACTTTACTTTCCATTGGGATTTTATTAGGGGTCCACTAGATGGATTC
The DNA here is from genome assembly GCF_030987335.1 of Cornus florida. NCBI lineage: Eukaryota > Viridiplantae > Streptophyta > Magnoliopsida > Cornales > Cornaceae > Cornus > Cornus florida. The sequence continues at coordinate 47,503,034 of NW_026775574.1, read as the reverse complement.
CCGAGTTATACGTATATTGGAAAGTTTAGATTTTATTAGTTTTAACGATTTGAGGATTTTAATATTTAGAATTCTTTTTAGCCTTTATTATTTTATTCTTAATTCTTTTTGTATTCTTGCTTGTTTACATATTAATTTTCTGGTATCCCTCGAATCTGTGCTCGGACTTGACCACCCGTGGCTTTAGAATCGAGGGGTATCACAGTTGGTATCAGAGTACTCCAGGTTCAAGTGTCTCTAGGATTTTATCGTATAAGACTTTCGCGTAGCATATTCTCTTAATTAGAGCTTAAGTTTAGGATTCGTTGTATTCTTATACTGTCTGTTTAAATCATGTTGATGTCTATCTTTTTGTGTTCACAGAATGGTTAATGCTAGAAGCAGACGGAACAATAGGCGGCGATTGGAAGTGACACGTAAGTAGCAAGAGTTTCTGCGGCGTCTGCAAATTGAGGAAGAGTAGCAACTGCCTTGGTTTCAGGAGGAGGAGCAGGAGGAAGATGGTCAGTTGCACATTGAGCAGGAGGATGTATAGCAAACTCAGGGGTCTCAGGATCGGGGCTATAATCAAAGCATGAATCCAGAGTATTCTCCTCAGTTAGTTTACATCATTGCCCAAGCTGTAGCTGTAGGCGTAGCAATTGCACTTCAGAGTCAGCCACACGTTCAGCAGACACTAGAAGCAGTACCAGTGTTGCAGAATATGATTAAAGTTCATTGTTTTGCCTGCGGAGATGGTGGCATACATCCAACCAATGTCTTGGGTTAGCTCAAAGACAACAGAATGGGGGACTACAGGCAAGACGGGATCAGCCACAGTCTAATAGCAGAGAAGGCCGTTTGGTACTTTTAGGGGTACTTGCTATACTTGTGGAGAGTATGGCCACACTTCCAGGCAGTGTCCTAAACAAGGAGATATCGGACCATCCAAGCAGGAGGGTACCGAATCACAAGGAGGATAGCTCTTTTAAGAGTATTTTTAATTACTAGTAGTAGTGGAGGTATTAGTAAAAGTGTAGTACGGATTTAATCATGTACACTAGCAGTTTTAAAGAATATTTTTATGGTTATTCTTTTGAAAGTTTATGGTTTAAGGAAGTTTTTAATAAAGTGAACTGGTGGTTTTGGCACCTCAATGGTGTTTCATATGGGTTTTTGGGTTTTCTTCCATAAATGGTTGTATTAAACTATATTTGAATGTGGTTGCTGCGATATCACAGTGGAGTGATTAGTTTTGGATAGGCTAACAAATATTTGCTTTAGTACGTTGTATTGAGACAGGATGATTACTAAGGAGTTTATAAAAGAACTTGTATAAATCAATATGGTAAGTTTGATTTCGAGGGAAGAATTCCCAAGATAGAGCGATAATCTAAAAGTGAGTAGATTTCGGAGCATTTTGTATTACGTTGCGTGTTTTTGCTCTATGGAGTATTCAGAAATTTTGGATTTATATAGTTTAGTTGGTGACACAAGTATGCGATAGACCTCAGGGTATATCTACACCTTTGGGCGATACTGCCATTTTATATGAGAGTGATGGGCCTGTAACACAAGATATTAGTAGACTCAGATTTCTAGTTAATGTAGTGGTCCTGGACATGCACACTTATGCTGTGTTACTTGGGATGGATTGGTTATCGCACTATCATGCTCAAGTTAATTGTTTTGATAGGTATATTGTGTCCACCATACCTGGTCAATATATGTACGTCGTCGCTATGCCACGTTCTAACAGGGTCACTAGTACCTATTTATTCTATGTGGATGAGAAAACGGAGGAGGAGAATACTGTGTCGTTGGATAGCATTCCAATTGTGCAGGAATTTCCAGATGTGTTTCAGGAGATTCCAGGGTTGCCACCTAGTCGAGAGATAGACTTTGTGATTGACTTAGCTCTAGGCACTACGCCTATTGCTAGGGCACCATACAAGATGGCACCAGTGGAGATGCGAGAGCTGAGGGATCAGATTCAGCAATTACTCAGTCAGGGTTTTATTGGTAGGAGTACTTCACCCTAGGGAGCACCGGTTTTGTTTGTGAAGAAGAAGTATAGTTCACTTCCCCTGGGTATAGATTATAGGGAGTTGAACAAGGCTACTATTCATAATAAGTACCCTTTGTCTTGGATTGATGATCTTTTTGATCAGTTGAAGGAGCTACATACTTCTCTAAGATTGATCTGCGTTCTGGATTTCATCAACTTCGGGTTAGGGAGCAAGATGTTCCAAGGACAGCGTTTCTCACTAGATATGGATCTTATGAGTTTCGTGTCATGCCATTCGGGTTGACTAACGCACCAGCAGTCTTTATGGATTTAATGAGCAGAGTCTTTAGGACTTACTTAGATCAATTTGTCATCGTTTTCATGGATGATATTTTGATTTATTCTAAGTCGGAGGACGATCATGCCAGACATCTTCACATAGTGTTGTAAATGCTTCATGAACACTAGTTATATGCCAAGTTCGAGAAGTGTGAATTTTGGCAGCGGGAAGTGAAGTTTCTGGGTCACGTGGTGTCAGAGAGGGGAATATCGATAGATCCAGCCAAGATTTTAGCAGTGATAGAGTGGGGACAACCTACATCACCTACCGAGATTCGGAGTTTCCTCGGATTAGCAGGATACTATCGTGGATTCATCCAGGGGTTCTCGAAGATAACGGGACCACTCAGTCATTTGACTAAGAAGGGTGTACAGTTCGTGTGGGATGAACACTGTCAGAAAGCTTTTGATGAGCTAAAGACTAAGTTGACTTCTGCACCGGTTCTGTCTACTCTACAGAGTGGGATACAGTATCTTGTTTATACAGATGCTTCTTTGCAAGGTCTTAGGGGTGTTTTGATGAAGGAGAAACGACCGATTTCGTATGGATCTCATATGCTTAAGCCTCATGAGCTTAATGATCCAACACATGATTTGGAGTTGGCAATTGTGGTCTTTACCTTACGTATTGGGAGGCATTATCTGTTAGGAGAATCCTTCAGATTATTTAGTGATCACAAGAGTTTGCAGTATTTGTTTACTCAGCAGGAGCTGAATATGAGACAATATCAATGGGTGGAGTTTGTGAAGGACTATCATTTCTCTATACAGTACCATCCAGGGAAAGCGAATGTAGTGGCAGATTCACTCAGTCGTCGACCCTATACGTGTCTTTCTACTTTAGGCACCACTGAGTGGAATGCTTTGAAGACAGTTGATGAGTTATCTGATGTTTTTATGGCTTGCATGGTAGTTACACAATTTATTTTTTTCACAAAGTTTTGAAGGCACAACTCACAGATCAGCAGTGTATTGACAAAATTTCAGAGATAACTTTTGAGGAGATTTCATTTTACTATGTTGGGATTGATGGAGGTTTAAGGTACAAGGGACGTTTAATGGTACCTTCTGCTGGCGATTTGAGAAAGGATGTGATGACTGAGACTCATCATTCTGAGTTTTCTGTTCATCTAGGAGGAGACAATTTGTACCAAGATATGAAGCGGCAGTTTTGGTGGGCAGGTATGAAAAAGGACATTGCTATTTTTGTCTCTCGGTGCAGTACTTGTCAGATGGTCAAGATTGATCATCAGCGGCCGCCAGGAGCTCTACAGCCACTATCGATACCGGAGTGGAAATGGGAAAACATTTCTATGGATTTTGTGAAGGGATTGCCAAATTCTTTTAAGGATCACAATTCTATTTGGGTCATCGTTGATAGGTTGACAAAATTAGCTCATTTCTTTCCGATTCGCACTAACTTCACTTTGGAGCAGTTAGCGAGACTTTACATTATAGAGATTGTGAAGTTACATGGCATTCCATTGTCTGTTATATCGGACAGGGATTCGAGCTTTGTGTCAGGATTTTGGAAAAGTTTTTAGCAAGCTTTGGGTACAGAGTTGCATCTTAGCACTGCTTATCATCCTCACACAGATGGTTAGATTGAGCGGGTTAATCAAATCATGGAGGATATACTCCGTTCCTGTGTTCTTGATTTCAAGGGCTATTGGGAGGATTATTTACCACTTGTGGAGTTTGCATATAATAATAGCTTCCAGAAAACTATTGGTATGGCATCGTTTGAGGCATTGTACGACCGACCATGTTGATCTCCTGTTTGTTGGATGGAGGTTGGCGAAAACAGATTTTTGGGTCCTGAATTCATAAAGGATACTTCTGAAAAGATCGCTTTTATTAGGGATCGCATGCATACTGCCCAGAGTAGGTGATAAGCGTTGAATATTGCATATTTAAGCACCCTTATTTGCATTAGTTAAGTCCATTTGTTGGTCCTATTGTATAGATTTTCTTCATTTGCATGTTTTTGTTTGCTTTCCAGATGGTTCCTCAAAAAGGGTTAAAAGTGAAGCTTTGGTGAATTCTTGAAGATCAAAGCATGCCGTTGCCGGGAACCCTCATTTTTGCCAAGCAATGATCCATTGAACTCAGGTTCTCTCCACAAAAAGTGCTAAGAACAATGATCGTGTCATCGGGTCGAGCTAAAGCTAATTCAAGAAAGTATTTCAGAGCCAAGGCTATAGCATTGCGGGTGCCTGCCATGCACTGCTGGCGCCTGCCATTTTGTCCAGAAAGTTTCAAAAATTGTGGGACCCTGCCATGCACTGCGGGCCCTAGCCAAGTGCAGCACCCAAGCACTTGCGACACCATGCGGGCGCCTGCCAATTTATAGAAAACAAAGCATGGGCTGCTTTATTTCACTTAATGTTATCCTCTTGATTCAAGGGATTGCTTTGCACTTCTCTAGGGATTTTAGGGCACAAAAATAGAGTTGTTGGTTGGATATTTTGGTTAAATAGAAGGCTTGAACCATTGTAATGGGGATCACACATTGTAAGGATATTTCTAGAGAGAGAAATATTGTTCTTGAGATCTTGGGTTGTGTGTGTGGCCTCTAGGTGCGAAAATGGAGGGGTTAGCCATCATTACTCCTTCCTCCCTTGCTTCTATGGGTAACTAACTCCCTTTCTAGGGAAATGATGAAGCCTTTCCTTGTAAACATGCCTTAGTTTTGGTTTAATTTGGGGAATGAAATATATATATGGTTGTTTCATAATCTAGAGCTTTGCAATTGATGTAATGGACCTAAATTTCTATAAATGATTATGTTGAATCTATTAACTTGTCTTAGATTGTATTTTCTCATGATTGTATGGCTTGCATTTTCGTAGTGATAATGAAAATGAGATTGTGAAATGGTCTTAATGGCATATTGTTTAAGAAGTTTAATAGTCCATAACTTAAAGCCTTCCTTTGATGGACTATTCTTGGTTTTTAACTTCATGTGTTATTATCATTTGATTGAGGGTTTGATAATCTCTAGCTTAGTGAGCATGTCTAAGGCTACACCCTAGTTTAGGTAATTCAAGCATGTAAAACTTTGATAGATTATTCTTGCATCTTGATTTCATGAATTTCTCGAAGATAATGTAGCAATTTTATGTTGTTACATATCATGGTCATATATATATGTTGTTCCCTATGTTAATCATAAGCTAGCATGTTAATAGGGTCGGTAGTTGATTCACTTCCCTAGCCTTCTCTACCTAAGTTTCCCTCTTTTTAATCTCTTTCAATTTATTGTTTTATGCACATTTTTATTCCAAGTACCAAGTGACAACCCAAACAAAACCTTATATCTCTTTCATCAAACCAAATGATTTTAAAGACCTTAGTTGCCATAAACTTGCAATCCTTGTGGTTTGACTTACCCCTATGATAGTCCTATTTTACAAAAATTTGTGATATTGCAAGGGTTGATTAATTTTGGTTGACGTTTATCAACTGACCAATTTTTAGCACTGCTTATCATCCTCAGACAGATGGTCAGACCGAGAGGGTTAATCAAATCATGGAGGATATGCTATGTTCCTGTGTTCTTGATTTCAAGGGCCATTGGAAGGATTATTTGCTACTTGTGGAGTTTGCATATAATAATAGCTTCCAAAAAACTATTGGTATGGCACTGTTTGAAGCATTGTACGGCCGACCATGTCGATCTCCTGTTTGTTGGATGGAGGTTGGCGAAAGCAGATTTTTGGGTCCTGAATTCATAAAGGATACTTCCGAAAAGATCGCTCTTATTAGGGATCGCATATATACTACCCAGAGTAGGCAGAAGAGTTAAGCCGATCATTGTACTCGTGCTTTGGAGTTTCAGGTTGGGGATCAAGTTCTGCTCAAAGTGTTTCCTTTGAGAGAAGTAATGGCTTTGGGAAGAAAGGGAAATTGTCACCATGGTTTGTCAGTCCATTCATGATTACTGATCGAGTTGGCACTATAGCTTATCGGTTGGCACTTCCAGATAATTTGGATCGCGTGCACAATATGTTCCATGTTTCCATGTTGCAGAAATTTCTGCGAGATGAGGATCGGTATCTGCATATCGATGTTGGGGAGATTGAGTTACAGCCGGATGCAACATATTTTGAGCCACCGTGTTGCATTGTCGACCGTCGGGATCAAATTCTTCGTAATAAGGTTATCCCTTTGGTGCGTGTTCAGTGGAGTCACCACAATGAGGTTGAGTCTACTTTGGAGCTGGAGGATGTCATTCACTCACAGTTTCCTGAAATACTGGAAGAAGGTAAGAGCAAATTCCGAAGACGGAATTCCTTTTGTTAGGAGGGAAGAATGTAATACCCCTAATTTTAAAAGGATAGTATTGACATTTTAATTAACGGTTTTATTGCATTTCTAGTTGATTAATTAAATTATTTGCTTATTTGTTTAATTGTTAAATGACTAAGTTAAATTATTTGTCTATTTGTTTAATTGGTTGTTTATTTGTTTAATTATATTAATTTAATTGTTTCAATTTAATTATATGCTTATGTGGAATTGTTTTAAGGTTTAAATTGAATTAGAATTATTTTCATTATGTATGTATTATAGTTTAGGGTTTTGTATTTTTTTTATGATATCACGTGGTGGCCGACTATTTGAGTTTTTGGTTCGTAATATAATTAGAATTAGGTTTTTTGATTGAAGCCTATAAATATAACAGTGTACGTCTGCCTAGGGTTAAGAAAACCCTATTCAATTTCACGAACAGAGAGAGTTTTGAGAGAAAAATAGAGAGGGGAAAGTTAGGGTTTGGCTAAGGACAAGGGCTGAACCAAGCAGGGGAAATTACAGCTTGCTCGTGGGTTGAACAAGGAACAACAGAAGTCGGTGAAAGTAATTAAGGTCGCCGGAATTACAAGAGACGGTGGTTTAAGGTTTCAAAACTGAAACCAAAGGCAAGTTTTATTCTAACTTCTTCTCTTAGACCTGTGATCTGTGCATGCCTAGATGGTCTCCAAGACTTAATCAAACTTTAAAACGGATAATTTATGCATGTTAATTCTGACTGTAAACTACTTTATGTTTTGTTTAACTGAAATTGTTTTATTACATAAACTGTTACCGTTTTTGTTTAAATTCTTGTTAGCAATTCGTACTAGAATTCGAGGAGTTTCTGGAACCTTTAGGACTTAGATTGAACCCTAAAAATCTTAATAAAATCAATACAGAGGGCTCTGATTATCGCCGGAGGTGAAAAAGATGAACAGGAAGAAGTATATGGCTCTTAAGGAGAGAGAGCCGGCTTCCTGAATGAAGGAGCCGGCTCCTTCAAGGACAGAGCCAGCTCCCACATGGAGGGAGCCGGCTCCCAACCTTCTAGAGCTGGCTCCTATAAGTGAAGAGTTGGCTCTCAAAGTTTGAGAGCCTGCTCTTGCGCTGGAACGTGCAGATATTGGTTTTTAAGGTTCTGTTTGGCCGTTTGGGGTATTATGAAGTTGTTTAAATCGTGACTAATGATCTGAATAACTGTTTTGGACATATAAAAATACCTGGAAGCATTATTAGATTAATGTATAAGGGAATGGAGTAACATCAAGTTAAAGAGAAAGCCTACATGTTGAATATAGATTTGTTGATTTATTTGCTTCCTGAAATTTAGCAATTCTTCTGTGCATGATTCAATAGTGTTTAATCATGTTTCAATAGTGTTATTAGTGTAGTTGATTATCTAAAAATAACTATGCTAGGATTGGATTAATTGATGTTTAAATTTATTATAAACTACATCAATTTTTGGATTGTTCAGAGAATTTAAATGCTTAGTCTTATACTAGCAATTTAAAGGACTGGAACATGATTTTTAAATTTTGTAATGGATGCGTTATATGATCATATACATACTAGACTTTATTTTTTCTTATTTTGGAGTATGGTTGATGATTAAATTTATCATTTACTGTATCAATTATTTGATTTGTGAATTGTATGCACTGATATGGGACGGTGGAATACTAGGGATGGATTAGTTCAAAACATTAAGTCCTACCTATCTGAAATAAGTTGGATTAACTATAAAAGTTAAGTCCTACTTATATATATGTATATGCACCAGTATGGGACGGTGGCATATTAGGGATGGATTAGTTCAAAACACTAAGTCCTACATATTCTAGGGATAGATTAATTTCAAAATACTAAGTCCTACCTATTCTGAAATAAGTTGGATTAACTATAAAAGTTAAGTCCTACTTATATTTATGTCTGGTCAATAAACAGTTGAATGACATACCTTAGTTTTGATAAATTATTTATATATATACTTATGGTACCGTGATATGAGCTTAAGTCTCATGATTATAGTTAGGGTGTGTATATCGCCTAGGATGGATAACTGGACCTAGTTGTTATTTCCCTGGTAGGTCTAGGTATGCATGCCCACGTTATGTGCGATTTGCATGTTACCATCTACTCAGGTTGAGATAGCCACTAGGCTAGTAAACGTCCTATAGTGTGTACTTATATCTATATGGACTACTTTAGTTATTGCTGAGTTATCTAGGATGTATCTGCGTATCGGGTCTCTAAATGGATTGTAATAGAGTAGAACTTGCAAGTGGGCTTGACCCACTCTTATTTTTCAGGTGTTCGTCAGTTCCAGGCTTAGAGCTTAATCGTGCTCAACAGATACAATCACTCACTCCTCCAACTACGTAGGATTACTTTTCATGTTTTAGTTTTGGATTTTGTTTCCATACTTTACTTTCTATTGGGATTTTATTAAGGGTCCACTAGATGGATTCCCGAGTTGTGCGTATATTGGAAAGTTTGGATTTTATTAGTTTTAACGATTTGAGGATTTTAATATTTAGAATTCTTTTCAGCCTTTATTATTTTATTCTTAATTATTTTTGTATTCCTGCTTGTTTACATATTAATTATCTGGTATCCCTCAGATCTTTGCTCGGACTTGACCACCCGTGGCTTTAGAATCGAGGGGTATCACAAAGTATGGATGTGATATTTTCATATTCTAGAGACTTACATAAGTTGTAATGGTTCTTCATTTCAATAAATGATTGTGTTGAATGCATTATCTTGTCTTAGATTGTATTTTCTCATGATTATATTGCTTACATCTTCATAGTGAGAATGGAGATGAGATTATGAAATGATTTTTAATGGCATAATGTATGGAAAGTTTGATAGTCCATAGCTTAGGGCCTCCCTTTGATGGATTATTCTTGATTTTTGACTTCATGTGCTATTATCATATTGATTGAAAAGTTTGATAGTCCCTAACTTAGTGAGCATGTTATAAGCTACACCCTAGTTTAGGTAGTTCAAGCATGTAAAACTTTAATAGATTATACTTACTTCTTAATTTTATGAATTTCTTGAAGATAATGTAGCAATCATCTATTGTTACATATCATGGTCATATACATAAGTTGTTCCCCAAGTTAATCACAAGCAAGCATGTTTATATGATTGGTGGTGGATTCACTTCCCTGGCTCTCTCTACATAAGTTCCTCTCATCTTAAATTCCTTCCATTTACCATTTTATACAAATTTCATTTCCTAGTTCTAAGTGACAAACTAACCAAACCTTTTACACCTCTTCCCTCAAACAAAGTGATTTTAAAACCTTGGTTGCCATAAACTTGCAGTCCTTGTGGTTCAACTTACCCTTATGATAGCCATATTTTACAATGATTTGTGCTATTGCAAGTGTTGATTATTATTGGTAAACATATCTAAAGCCACCAATTTTTGGCGCCGTTGCTGGGGATTGCTAACGGTTTTGTAATCGAGGTTTAAAGATCACCTTTGGCTTGATTGTGAATATTGTGTTTTGTGGATATTTTTCACTTTGATTTTGGTGATTTTTGTGTTTAAGCACTCCTGTGAGATTCTAGGAACTCAAGGCTTACCAATGGAAAACTTGTGAAAATTGTAAGTATAAAGGACTCCGGGTAAGTTCTTCAAAATTCCTAGTTTTAAAAGTATGAATATTTTGCATGTTTATAAATTAGTAATCTTTGATTGTGAAGCCCTTGTTGAGGTTATTTCTGCATTTCTATTGTATGAGACATCGGTCCTTGTCGTGGCCATTTATTTTCTGTCTTGTTGATTATTGAGGAGAAAGGGAGCATTGTATATGGATGTTATGGTGAAGGGGTGTTGTGTTTGTTATGTGAATTTTGTTGTTGATGTTAGGCCGTAGGTCATTATCTTTGCCAACTCTTAAAGAATCAATTGATATAAATTCACTTGAAAGGACTCTTAGAAGAAACCTTTGGGAATCTGACAATATAAGAGGATTTGAACTTGAATTTAATACCATGGTAGGAAATGAAGAAAATTTGAAGGATAAGGAAATCAATAATGAAATAACTGAAATTCCAAATATGGTACCTATGACTCTTAGGGACCATTCCATCCCTACAACTTATGCCTCTCCTTTTTGCATAGTGATGTCAAACATCGATGCAGCTCAATATGAGATTAAATCTAGCACAATTCAAATGCTTCCATCCTTTCATGGCTTTGAAAATGAAGACCCCTATAAGCATCTTAATGAGTTCCTTGAAATCTGTTCTATCATCAAGATGAGGGGCTTCCCTGAAAATGCACTCTATTAGCGTCTCTTCCCATTCGCTTTAAAAGATAGGGCAAAATATTGGTTGAACTCCCTTGTTGCAAATTCCATCACTACATGGGCTCAATTGCAACAACAATTCCTAAAAAAATACTATCCAGTGAGTAATACCAATCAAATGAGGCATTCCATTCTTAGTTTTTCACAAATCGATGGGGAACAACTCCATGAGACTTGGGAAAGACTTCAAGACCTCCTTAGGAAATGTCCGCACCACCTAATTCCAAAATGGCAATTGGTGCAAGCTTTCAATGATGGTTTAACCGAACCATATAGACTTATGGTTGACTTATCATGTAGAGGAATGTTTATGTCTAAAAATGCGGATGAGGCTTGGACCTACTTCAGAATTTGAGTGAAAACTCATTGCAACATAATTCTCGTAGGGCTCCAACATCAACCCATGCAAAGAACACCAATCTATGTCAACCAAAGACAATAAGGGAAGAATCTTTTCAAGTGGATGCCATAGCTCACAAATTCTATCAATTAATGGCACCACATCTCTCTCCTTCTTTGTCTCAAAATTCAGTAAGTACGGTGTGTGCATCATGCACTAGCCTATTCCATCTCTCAGAAGATTGCCCCACACTGGAGCAATTTTCTAGTAACAATCAAGAGCAAGCAAATGCCATGTTTTCCAGGTCCAAAAATAATCCTTATTCCAATACTTACAATCCGAGATGGAGAGATCATCCGAATTTTTTGTGAAGGCAACCAGCCCCATAAAATTCGACATCTCAAAATTAAGGCATCAAAATTAGCCCTCTTCTCAATTCCCAATTAGGTAATTTCAGGCCTCTTCAAGTTACCATCCACCCTATAATCCAAATGCTTCTACTCAATCTCATATGTTTCCAACTGATGAGATTCTGGCTGCAAATAAGTAAATGATGGAATCCTTTAACAAGCAAATGTTAGAATCTAACAAGCAACTGTTGACATCATTGCAGCCCACTCTCCAAATGGTTCACTCATATACTCAGTCAATAGCTAAACTTGAGAATCAAATGGGATAAATAGCTAATTCGATGAACCAACTTCTTCAAAAGGATAAGGGAAAACTTCCCGTTCAACCATTTGAGAATCCTAGAGGGATTCATGTGAATGACAAAGTCCCTTCTACGAGTGGACCTAATCATGAACATGTCCAAGTAATCACCACCCTTCGGAGTGGTCGAATTGTGGACAACAAGGTTAATGGAGGAAAAGATGAAAAAGTTCTTCCTCCCAAAAATCCAAATCCCAGCTCATCTAATCCAAAATTCACTCCTGAAAATCCAAAGTCTAGCACTGAAAATTCCAAGCTTGTTACCCCAAATGTGGAGACCTCTTATGAGCCTAAGGCTCCGTTTCCTCAACGTCTCTAAGAGCCGACACATTTTGGGAACAAAGGCTGTAAAATTCAGGACATGTGGGAGGTCTTTAAGCAAGTAAAAATCAACCTACCTCTCTTGGATGCTATCAAGCAAATTCCTCCCTATGCCAAATTTCTCAAGGATTTGTGTACTAAAAAACGCACTTCCAAAAGTCATTTACCAAAGAAGGTATGACTAACTGAACAAGTGAGTGTGATAATTCAGCACAACACTCCTCCCAAGTATAAGGATCTGGGTGCCCTGACAATCTCGTGTGTCATTGGTGACAACAAGATAGAAAGGGCCCTCCTTGACTTAGGAACGAGTGTGAACTTGATTCCTTATTCAGTTTACTTACAACTTGGGTTGGGAGATCTTAAGCTAACCACCATAGTCTTGCAGCTTGCTGACAGATCGGTCAAGCACCCACGGGGCATTCTTGAAGATGTCATTATCAAAGTGGACAAATCCTACTTCCCGGTAGACTTTGTGGTTCTTGACATGGAGCCGGTCCATGATCCAAAGAAACATATTCCCGTGATCGTCGGTAGGCCTTTCTTAGCTATGGCTAATGCTTCAATAAATTGCCGAACCGGGGTGATGGACATTGCCTTTGGAAATATGCAAGTTAAACTCCATATTTTCCATACAACTCAACATCCTCATGATGAGGATGATTGTTTTCTCATTGATGTGTTAAATGAAGTGGTCGAAGAATCTCCCCTTTTCATTCTAAGCAAGGATCCTCTTGAAACTTGCATGTCTCACTTTGACTTCGCAAACTTTGATATCGACTAATCCATCCAAAAAATAAATTCTTTGCTCCAAGTTAGTGCTATCATGGACTTTCGTACTTGGAAAGTGCTAAGAGAACCATTTCCTCAACTTTTCACTACTCCTCCAGTCCCTTCATTGAAATCTCTACCACAACTTAAGTTAAAGCCGCTCCCGGTCCACCTCAAGTATGTGTTTCTTAGTACAAATAAAACTCTTCCAATCATCATTGCATCGGACCTTCTAAAGGACCAAGAAAATAGCCTTTTAGCGGTACTACAAGAGCACAAAGAAGCTATTAGCTGGGCAGTGGCTGATTTGAAAGGAATCGACCCCTCTATTTGTATGCACCGCATTTATATGGAGGACGACACCAAACCTTCTAGAGAGGTGCAGCGCCGGTTGAATCCAAACATGAAGGAAGTGGTCATGAAAAAAGTGATCAAGCTACTAGATACGGGAATCATCTACCCCATCTCGGATAGCAAGTGGGTAAACCCCACTCAAGTTGTTCCTAATAAATCCAGCCTCACCGTTGTTGAAAATTCAGTGGGAGAACTCGTGCCACAACGCACCAACACTGAGTGGCATGTGTGCATTGATTATCGGAAACTCAACTCTACCACTAGGAAGGATCATTTCCCACTCCCATTCATTGATCAAATCCTAGAGAGGTTAACCGGCCAAAACTATTACTATTTTCTTAATGGTTATTCCGGCTATAAACAAGTGGCAATTGATCCTCGCATTGTCTTGGGGCGCATTATTTCTAAAAGGGGAATTGAGGTCGACAAGGCAAAAGTTGAATTGATCTCTAACCTTCCTCCTCCAAATTTTGTCCAACAAATCCGTTCCTTTCTTGGTCGTGCTAGCTTTTATCGCCGCTTCATCAAAGATTTTAGCAAAATATCCCGGCCCTTGTGTAATCTTCTTGCGAAGGATATCTGATAAGCGCCGAATATTATATATTCAAGCGCCCTAAATTGCATTAGTTAAGTCCATTATTTGATTTTGCTATGTAGATTATCTTCATTTGTGCATTTTTGTTTATTTTTAGGTTCATTGGCTTAAAAGAAGCAAGAATGATGTTTTGTTGAAATTTTGGATAAGAGAGGCACAATGCTGAAGCTTGGCAGCAGTGGAACCTGACTTTTGTTGCCATTTTCGACCTAGTAAACTCAAGAACTGGACTTCCCTCATAACATGAAAGATTTAGAGCTCTGAATCAGTTTTCCAAATCTTCAAGCGGTTCATCATTCGGAGTTCGGAACAGAGAGTTATGATCTTTTTATTAGAGGTGCTCAGAACTGCCTGGCAGCAACGAATTTCTGCCTTGCTCTTCAATTTCGACCAACCAGACTTGAGAATTGGATCTCCACCAAAACATAACGCTTTTAGAACTCTAAATCAACTTTCCAAATCTTCAAACGGTTTGTCATTCGGAGTTCAGAGCACAAAGTTATGGCTGTTTTACCAACGTAGGTCCGGGTGAATCAAAGCAAGCATGGAGCAATCTGCTCCATTTTCGAGTGCTCGAGGCCTTGCTTAGAGTGCTCGAATTTGGGGCAGAATTGCCTTCGGGAATTCTCATTTTGGCAGCCACTTGTGTATTGGTTTCCTCATTTTCTACTTACTTCTTTATGAGGTGGTTGGGGATGTTTTTGGAGGAGAGAGAGAGCTTTGTTGAAGGAGATAAGGCAAGGAAGGCCACACATATCAAGGAGACACATTTTGCAAGATAGAGAAAAGGGAAGAGAGCAAGAAAATAAGGGGTTCTTTAAGCTCCAAGAAGGTTGCACGAAAATGGCCATGAAGATGGAGCTTCTTCCTTCTTCTAGCTTGGCAATGGGTAACTAACTCCCTATCTAGGGAGGTGATGAAGCCCTACTTTGTAAGCATGTCTTAGTTTTGGTTTAATCTTGGGAAACATGTATATATATGGCACTTTCATGGTCTAGAGCTTGTATTTGATGTAATGAACATAAACTCTTATAAATGATCATGTTGAATATATTATCTTCTCTTAGAGTGTATGTTCTCATGGTTGTATTGCTTTCATTTCCATAGTGACAATGGAAACAAGATTGTGAAAGTGTTTTTATTGGCATGTATTTGAGAATCTTGTTAGTCCATAGCTTAGGGTCCCCTTTTAATGGATTTATTCTTGATTCTTAGCTCCATGTGCTATCACCATAGTTATTGAGGGGTTTGATAGTCCCTAGCTTAGTGAATATATGAAGCTACAATTTCATTTAGGTACTCAAGCATGTATAACTTTGAGGGATTATGCTTAAATCTTGATTCTATGAAATTCTTGGAGATAGTGTAGTAATTTTGTATTGCTACATATCATTGCCATATATCTAATTTGTTTCCCAACTTAACCACATACTAGCATGTTAATAGAGTAGGTAATGGATTCATCTCCCTAGTCTTTTCTACTTGTATCTCACTTCTTTACATTCCTTGCAATCTACTAGTTTATGCATCTTTACATTTCTAGTTTAGTGACAAACAAACAAACCCTTATTACCCCTTATCATTCTAAGAATGATTCTAGATATTTAGGTTGCTTTAGACTAGCGCAGTCCCAGTGGTTCGACTTACCCGACCAATAGCCCTATTTTACAATGATTCGTGCTATTGCGAAGGTTGATGTATAATTGACCAACCGACCAATTTTTGGCGCCGTTGCCGGGGACTTGCAAACGGTTTAGCAACCAAAGTTTAGGGTTAAATTTAGTTTGATTGTGCATATTATGTTTTGTGCATATTTTTCGTGTGGTTTAACCATTTTCGTGTTGTAAGATTCTAGGGACTCGAATCTCGCCGTGGGAACGCTAGCAAAGCGTAAGTGTAGAGGACCCCAGGTAAGTTTCTTGACCTTTTAGTTTCATATTGTAAGATATCGTGCATGTGTTAAGCTTAGAAGTAGTTAATTTATTTGCAAGCCCTTGTTGAGGCTATATTATTGTTTTAATTCTGTGTATAAGCATCGGTCCTTGTCGTGGCCATTTATTTTCTGTCTTGATAATTGAGGAGAAAGGGAACATCGTATGTGGAGTTGTGGATAATGAATTGCTTTGTTGATTATATGCTGTGCTGTTAATGTTCGGTCGTAGGTCACTCTCTCTACCCACAATCGATTCGCCCATTGATATCAATTCTCTTGAAAGAACTCTTAGAAGAAACCTTAGGGAATCTACTCTTACAAGGGATCTTGAAATTGAATTTAATACAATGGGAGATAATATAGGAAATCCGGGGAATGAAAGGGCTGAAATTCCTAATATTGAGCCAATGACTCTTAGAGATCATTTCATCCCTATCACCTATGCTTCTCCTTCTTGCATAGTAATGCCAAACATCGATGCAGCTCAATATGAGATCAAATCAAGCACCATCCAAATGCTTTCATCATTTAATGGCTTTGATAACGAAGATCCATATAAGCATCTTGATGAGTTCTTTGAAATCTGTTCGACCATCCGGTTGAAAGGTTTTCCTGAAAATGCACTCCACTTACATCTTTTCCCATTCTCCCTAAAGGATCGGGCAAAATATTGGTTGAACTCCCTCGCTCCCAACTCTATTACTTCTTGGGCTCAATTGCAACAAGAATTTCTTAAGAAGTATTATCCGGTGAGTAAAACCAACCAAATGAGGCGTTCCATTCTAAGCTTTTCTCAAGTTGATGGAGAATAACTCCACGAGACTTGGGAAAGGTTACAAGATCTTCTTCGGAAGTGTCCTCATCATTTGATCCCAAAATGGCAATTAGTGCAAGCTTTCTATGCCGGCTTGACCGACACCCATAGATTCATGGTTGACTCTTCTTGTGGTGGGATGTTCATGTCCAAGAATGCGGATGAGGCTTGGACCTTACTTGAGAATTTGAGTGAAAATTCACTTCAACACAATTCTCGTAGGGCTCTGACCTCAACCACTCCAAAGAACACCAATCCTTGTCAACAAAAATCAATAAGGGAGGAATCATCTCAAGTGGATGCCATTGCTCATAAATTCTACCAATTGATGGCACCACATCTTCCCCCTTCATTGTCTCAAAATTTGGTAAGTTTGGTTTGTGCTTCATGTACTAGTCCATTCCATCTCTCGGAAGATTGCCCCACACCGGAGCAATTTCCCAATCCCAACCAAGAGCAAGCTAATGCCATGTTCTCAAGGCCCGGACATAACCCGTATTCCAATACATATAATCCAGGTTGGAGGGACCATCCAAATTTTTCGTGGAGGCAACAAGCCCCACAAAATTCCCAACTTCAAAATCAAGGGCCTCAAAATCAACCCTCTTCTCAATATCAAGGTAGGCCTTTCCAAGCCTCTTCAAGCTACCAACCTCCATACAATCCAAATGTCTCCACTCAACCTCCTGTGAATCCAATTGATGAGATAGTGGCTGCAAACAAACAAATGATGGAATCATTAAATGTGCAAATGATGGAATCATTAAACAAGCAAATCATGGATTCCAACAAGCATCTCTTGACATCCTTGTAACCTACTCTCCAAATGGTTCACTCCCATACTCAATCCATAGCTAGGCTCGAAAATCAAATGGGACAAATAGCTAACCAAGTGAACCAACTTCTTCAAAAAGACAAGGGTAAGCTTCCCGCTCAACCATTTAAAAATCCTAGAGGGATACAAGCAATTGATGAAACCCCTCTTCCGAGTGGGCTGAGTCTTGAGCATGTTCAAGCTATCACCACCCTTCGGAGTGGTAAAGTGGTTGACAACAAGGTCGATGAAGACAAAAGTGAACAAAATCCTCCTTTGAAAAATCCAAATTCAAGCTCTTCCAATCCAAATCCAAGTTCTTCTTGTCCAAATACCATTCACAGAAATCCCACGCATGTCACCCCAAATGTGGAAACTTCTTATGAGCCAAAAGCTTCGTTTCCTCAACGTCTCCAAGAGTCAACATAGTTTGGGAATAAAAATTACAAAATTCAAGACATGTGGGAAGTTTTTAAGCAAGTAAAGATAAACTTGCCCCTCTTGGATGCTATCAAGCAAATCCCTCCCTATGCAAAATTTCTCAAGGATTTATGCACTCAAAAGCGGACTTCCAAAAATCATTTGCCAAAGAAAGTAAGACTAACTGAGAATGTGAGTGCGATCATTCAACACAGTGCTCCTCCAAAGTATAAGGATCCGGACACCCCAACTATCTCGTGTGTCATTGGTGACAACAAGATAGAAAGGGCCCTCCTTGACTTGGGCGCTAGTGTCAATTTGATCCCATACTCGGTTTACTTACAACTTGGGTTGGGAGATCTAAAGCCAACTCCGATAGTGTTGCAATTTGCTGATCGATCTATTAAGCAACCACGGGGAATTATTGAAGATGTGATCATAAAAGTGGACAAATTCTACTTCCCGGTAGACTTCGTGGTTCTTGATACGGAACCAGTCCATGATCCAAGAAAACACATTGCCATAATTCTTGGACGTCCTTTTCTAGCTACAGCTAATGCTTCCATTAACTGTAGATCCAGATTGATGGATATCTCTTTTGGGAATATGAATGTTAAGCTCAATATCTTCAATGCTGTGCAACTTCCTTCAAATGACAATGAGTGTTTTGAAATCACTATTGCTGATGAACACATTCAAAATCCAATCCCACCTCCTTCAACGGAGGATCCCCTACATGCTTGCTTGGTCCCTTTTGATTTTGAGGATTTTGGTGTGGACAAATCCATTCGGGAAGTCAACTCCTTGCTTGATATTCCATCACCATTTTCCTCTCCTTTATGGGAAGCACCAAATCCATCTCTATCTTGGGATTGTCCATCTCCTTCCATTTCTTCACTGGAGTTACCTCAACATTTTGAAGGTGAACCACCGGACAAGGGTAAGGAGAATGTTGGCAAGTTGCTGGAAATTCTTCCAATCATTCCGGCCCAATCTAGAATCATTGTCCATGATACTCAACCTATGAACAAACCATTTGAGTACAATGAGGTATATGAAGAGGTATATGAATTGGAGATTGCAAATATGAAATGTCATGATCCTCCCATTGTTAGTCAAGACAATGACATTCAACAAACCTCCATAATCTCGAACAAGCAACACCTTTGCTTAAATCTGAAAATAAAAGAAGTAAGATTAAAAGCGATGCTCAAATCCTCTAAGGCCAAACTTGTTTCTCTTCGGAAGGATCAAATTCCCTCACCATTCATTGATCCAAGTTTGAGACCATATGAAGGAGGCAAGTTGCATACGGAGCGTTAAGGATCCATCTCTTCAATGGATCCCGATCCTGGTTAGTCTAGCTATCGACATTAAATTTAGCAAAGCAAGGGAATAAATTCTTTCGATGTTCCAAGCTTCCCTACCTCCTTTCCATTGCCTGAGCCTTGAAATTTTTTGGGAAATGGTTTCGAAAAGCCAAAAATTTGATTTTTCTGGAATGCTCTTTAGTTGTGTTCCACAATTTTAGACCGGCTTCTTAGACCTTCTCAACTCTTGTTTTCATTCCCGAAAGTTTCCGACTCTATCGGGCAATTTTCTCAGACTTTCGACTTGGCCCTCACATGTATAGCCTCTCCTCTTCCTGCATTGTTGGATCATGATTCCTAAAAATCATCCATACATTATATTGATGTTGCAAAAAGTTAAAAAGTTTCTTAAATTCATTCATGCAGTAGAGAGTAGTTGCAAGGTCTCAAAATTTTCCCAAATTTCATTCATATATTCATGGGCGGAAAATTGCACAGTTTGAAAAATTTTCTAATTTTTTCATGCATTGCAATGAGGTATAGAGTTGAATTTTTCAGCCTTGCATTCGAATGACATGATGTTGCAAAGTTTAAATTTTGTTGTAATGTTTCAAGTTAAAAACATATATATTTTTATGCAAAAATTTTGCACTATTATTATTATTATTAACAATAATAATAATAATAAATTTTCATGAACTTGAAACATTGTCTCAAAAAAAAAAAAAAAAAAAAAAAGAGAAGCAATTTTCATTCATTCATAGGAATTCCATTGCAGCCATGAGCTCATAACTTCATGCATTCATTCATCCAATTTGAGTCCATGCATCCCATGTTACATTTCTTTGTTGCAATCATCCATGCAAACTCATTGCCTTCATATTGCAACATTCAATTTCCATGATGAGCAACTTCATTGCTGTGCTCATTGTCTTCATTTTGAGCAATCCCATTTCCTATTTGAGTGCTCGCAGCTTTCAAAGCATCAATCCTAGCTCACTGCCTCAATTTAGAGCAATCCAATTTCCATGTGGAGTGCTCGAAATTCCTTACAGCTGCAATCAAGGTTCAACACCAAAATCACGAGCCTACTGCCTTCATTTAGAGCACTCTAGCTTCCATTTGGAGTGCTCTAAATTTTCAGCCCTTCATTTGCAGCCACTGCCTCATTTTCGAGCACTCTCAATTCCTGTTAGAGTGCTCGAAATTCCTGCACTACCATGCCGAGCCCACTGCCTTCAATTCGAGTGCTAGCAGGCTCAGTTCGAGCACTCGAATCTGCTTCCTCACTCTCTTGTCAACCATAAACCCAGCATAAACCAACCCATCCATGCAAATCCACCTCCTCACCAACCCAACCTCAATCTCATCTCGGCATCTCCATTTCCAAATACACCACACAGCCCATGCACAACCACCCAACACCTCCACTTCCAATAATCAACCCTATCACACCAACCACAAACCATCACCACTCGAAGCACCACCCCCATCTCTCGGCTTCTCTCTCTACCCAAACCAGCCAATTTCCCCACCTCCTTCAACATCTATCCCTCACCTCCCAACCATCCTCACTCCCCACACACAACCTAATCACCATCTTGCTCGACACTGAAACCAACCAAACTCCAACCTCCTGCACACACCCTCTCAGCACACCACACTCATACACACTAAACCTACCAACCATGCCAACCATGAACAACCATGCAACCCTCATGCATCCACACATCATGCATGCCAACTCTCGGCTTCCCACTTCTCAAAACCAACCTCATCTTAAACCCACAACCATGCATGCCCATGCATGCCTCAACAACCCGTCAACCCACCTCACTCCACCCACAACCCAATCCTCACAGCAACCAACTCCATGACCCATGCAAACCTCTCACTCTCGGCATCCACCCATAAACCATGTAAACCCATGCACATCCATGCAACCACAACCCTTCATTCTCTCTCTCTCATCCCACACTCATGCCCACCTCTCTATTTGTTTTTCGAGCACTCGAAGCCAAGCTTCGAGTGCTCGCAACTGCATTCCACCTTCAGCCCAAACATCCCGAGCCCTCGCAGCCAACTCCAACCTCCTGTCCACCACCCTCAACCCCTCTACAACAAACCATGCCAACCATGCAACCTTCATCAATCTCTCTCCCACTCACAACCAAAAACAAACCACCCATCATGCATGTAAGCTCCCACATCCAAACCAGCTCTCTCTCTCTCATCAACTCACCATCTCACCATAACCCACCAACTCAAACCAACCTTCTCTCGGCATCCCACACACCCCTCCATCCACTCTTCTCTTCTCGGCATCCATCCTCAGCCCATCTCCTCAACTCCACCTCTCGGCCAACCACAAACCCACCATCCAACCCTCACCCCAACCCACTTTCCTTCACCATGCAACCTCCATTAACAATAATACTACTACTACTAAAAAAAAAAAAAAAAAAGAAGCTAAATTTTAAAATTTAAAGAAAAAAAAATATATATATATATATACATATATATATTTATATATATAGATATAACACTAATAATAATATTACTAAATAAATAAATACATAAATTTTTGGGTTTTGTTTAGATTTTTATCTTGCCATCTCATTCATGTGACTGTTTTTATTTCTGTTTTGATTTTTCTTAAAAGCCTATGCTTTTACTTGTGTATAGTAGTTATGTTTTGACAGGTCTTCCTGTCCAAGTTTAGGGGACGCGTTTGCGCATTCATATCGATGGATATTTTTGCATTCGTCACTCCACTTTGTAATATTGTTATTTTACCTTCTTTGCTCTTATTTTCATTTACTTGTCTTCTCACATTGAGGACAATGTGACATTCAAGTTTGGGGGTGCATTTATGCATTTTTGGTTTCATAATTTTTGCTAAGCAATGATAGTATAACTTGACACTTGTCGGAGACGAAGCATATGTTTAATACCTTGTGTATAGAAGCAATTGACATTTTTGAAAATAAAAAAAAAAATTTGAGTTAAAATGATCATGTGGATTCAAAGTAATCTGTATAAATGTCTCAATTAGATTCTTGCTGGACTTTACACTCTTTTAAGCTTCACAATGCACAGATGCACATTAGAAACTTAACTGTGAGGCATGCAACTTAATCGACCTTGACCTTGGCCTAGTTAATCTGATTTGATGAACCTAATAGATGAATATCTTTGGCATGATTTAAGTTATCTAAAAAAAAAAAAAAATGAGAAGGAAAGAAAATAATGACCAGTTGACGTCCGTAACCTTTCCAACTCGAGTTATTAAGCCTTTGGAGTGTCTCTACACTTAACACCCTAAAGCCATCTAGTTTGGGAGCTGTTGGCCTAACGCTTGCTACAGGGGTTGGTTAGAAAGCTTAAAGGACTTAAACATTGCACGGTCATTCAAAAAAATTTGTAATAAACATGGTTCGTTGGAGTTCGTAGCCTTTCCAACTTGAGCTATTAAGCCCTATGGAGTGTCTCTACACTTAACACCCTAAAGCCATCTGGTTTGGGAGTTGTTGGCCTAACGCTTGCTACATAGGTTGGTTAGAAAGCTTAATGGATTTCAACACTGCACAACCATTCTATGTTTCATTTTTGAGCTTTAATAAATTGTCAGCAGGCAACAAAAGTTGTCATGTAAATAAAATCATGCCTTAGGGACTTCATTTAAAGGGGAATTCAATGATTTGAAAACTTGTGCCTTGGAATTGGAAAAGAAAGTAAAAGCCGCATGTTGAGAATCCAATTCACTTTCACTGAAGTAGAGTTGATTTCCATTTAAGAGATGACAATTGAGTTATTTATATGGACGATGATGTTGATGCATGCATGTTGAAATGGTTTTTGTCAATTTTTGTATCAATGTTTCATATATGCATGGTAGTTTTCCCAATGACCCCGTCTCCAGCTCTTTGTCTGTTTCAAGTTGTATTTGAGCTATGTATATATTTATTTTTGCCATGGTTGATATTTTTGTTTTAGCATTCCCATTTTTTTCATTCCATCAAGTATTTCTTTTTAGTTTTGCTAAGGGACTAGCAAAATGTAAGTTTGGGGGTGTGATAAGCGCCGAATATTATATATTCAAGCGCCCTAAATTGCATTACTTAAGTCCATTACTTGATTTTACTATATAGATTATCTTCATTTGTGCATTTTTGTTTATTTTCAAGTTCATTGGCTTAAAATAAGCAAGAATGATGTTTTGTTGAAATTTTGGATAAGAGAGGCATAATGCTGAAGCTTGGCAGCAGTGGAACCTGACTTTTGTCGCCATTTTCGACCTAGAAAACTCAAGAACTGGACTTCTCTCATAACATAAAAGATTTAGAGCTCTGAAACAGATTCACAAATCTTCAAGCGGTTCATCATTCGGAGTTCGAAGCAGAGAGTTATGATCTTTTTATTAGAGGTGCTCAGAACTGCCTGGCAGCAATGAATTTCTGCCTTGCTCTTCAATTTCGACCAATCATACTTGAGAATTGGATCTCCACCAAAACATAAAGTTTTTAGAACTCTAAATCAGCTTTCTAAATCTTCAAACGGCTTGTCATTCAGAGTTTGGATCGCAAAGTTATGGCTGTTTTACCAAAGTAGGTCCGGGCGAATCAAAGCAAGCATGGAGCAATCTGCTCCATTTTCGAGTGCTTGAGGCCTTGCTTAGAGTGCTCGAATTTGGGGTAGAATTGCCTTCAAGAATTCTCATTTTGGCAGCCACTTGTGCATTGGTTTCCTCATTTTCTACTTACTTCTTTATGAGGTGGTTGGGGATGTTTTTGGAGGAGAGAGAGAGCTTTGTTGAAGGAGATAAGGCAAGGAAGGCCACACATATCAAGGAGACACATTTTGCAAGATAGAGAAAAGGGAAGAGAGCAAGAAAATAAGGGGTTCTTTAAGCTCCAAGAAGGTTGCACGAAAATGGCCATGAAGATGGAGCTTCTTCCTTCTTCTAGCTTGGCAATGGGTAACTAACTCCCTATCTAGGGAGGTGATGAAGCCCTACTTTGTAAGCATGTCTTAGTTTTGGTTTAATCTTGGGAAATATGTATATATATGGCACTTTCATGGTCTAGAGCTTGTATTTGATGTAATGAACATAAACTCTTATAAATGATCATGTTGAATATATTATCTTCTCTTAGAGTGTATGTTCTCATGGTTGTATTGCTTTCATTTCCATAGTGACAATGGAAACAAGATTGTGAAAGTGTTTTTATTGGCATGTATTTGAGAATCTTATTAGTCCATAGCTTAAGGTCCCCCTTTGATGGATTTATTCTTGATTCTTAGCTCCATGTGCTATCACCATAGTTATTGAGGGGTTTGATAGTCCCTAGCTTAGTGAATATGTGAAGCTACAATTTCATTTAGGTACTCAAGCATGTATAACTTTGAGGGATTATGCTTAAATCTTGATTCTATGAAATTCTTGGAGATAGTGTAGTAATTTTGTATTGCTGCATATCATTGCCATATATCTAATTTGTTTCCCAAGTTAACCACATACTAGCATGTTAATAGAGTAGGTAATGGATTCATCTTCCTAGTCTTTTCTACTTGTATCTCACTTCTTTACATTCCTTGTAATCTACTAGTTTATGCATGTTTACATTTCTAGTTTAGTGACAAACAAACAAACCCTTATTACCCCTTATCATTCTAAGAATGATTCTAGACATTTAGGTTGCTTTAGACTAGCGCAGTCCCAGTGGTTCGACTTACCCGACCAATAGCCCTATTTTACAATGATTCGTGCTATTGCGAAGGTTGATGTATAATTGACCAACCGATCAATATCCCTTCAATTTTGATGAAACATGTTTGGAAGCTTTCAAGAAGCTTCGTACTCTTCTCTCTTCAGCCCCAATCATGAAACCGCCTAACTGGTCTCTTCCATTTGTGATCATGTGTGATGCATCCGATTATGCATTGGGTGCAGTTTTGGGCCAGCATGTGGACAAGCTACCACATACTATCTATTATGCTAGCAAAACTCTTTCTAATGCTCAATTGAATTACACCACCACTGAAAAAGAGTTGTTAGCTGTGGTGTATGCCTTGGACAAATTCTTTTCTTATGCATGCCTTGGACAAATTCTGTTCTTACCTTCTTGGGTCTAAGGTCATTGTCTTTTCGGACTATGCCACTCTGAGGCATTTGCTCGCCAAGAAAGAGACTAAAACCCGGTTAATTCGATGGATACTCTTACTCTAAGAGTTTGATATTGAAATTTGGGATAAAAAGGGACAGACAGTGTCGTCGCTGACCATCTCTCTCATCTACTCATTGAGAAATCTTCTGAATTTGCTACTGTTTGTGATTCTTTTCTGGATAAGCAACTATTTCAGATTTCTCATACAAATCTTCCTTGGTTTGCGGATATTGTTAACTACCTTGTGGTAGGAAAAATTCTGTCTAAATGGTCCAAACAAGAGAAGGACTGGTTCTTCTCCCAAGTCAAAAATTTCTTTTGGAAAGATCCAGAATTGTTCAAGTATTGCCCGGACCAAATCATCCGGCGCTGCATTCACGAAACTGAATTTTCAAGTGTCCTAAATTTTTGCCACACTCTTGCATGTGGAGGACACTTCAGTGCTAAGAAAACTGCTGACAAAGTCCTTCAAAGTGGATTTTATTGGCCCTCTCTGTTTCGTGATGCTTATAATTTCTGCAAGTCTTGTGAGTGTTGCCAAAAGCTCAGAGCCATGTCTAGAAGAGACACGATGCCCCTTACCCCATCTTAATCATAGAAATTTTTGATGTGTGGGGCATTGACTTCGTGGGACTGTTTCCATCCTCTTATGGCTATGAGTATATTCTCGCAGTGATGGATTACATATCTAAATGGGTTGAGGCTAAAGCTACCAAAACCAATGATCATAAAGCTATGGTCAAGTTCGTTCAATCGAACATCTTTAATCGATTTGGTACGCCTAGAACCCTCATCAGTGACGGAGGTTCTCATTTCTGTAATCGTTATCTCAGATCCGTCCTTCTTAAGTACTCTGTCACTCACAAGGTTGCCACACCTTACCACTCTCAAACGAGTGGCCAAGTGGAAGTATCTAATCGTGAGATTAAGCATATTCTGAAAAAAAAACGATTCGACTGGACTACAAAGATTGGTCATTACGACTGAACGATGCGCTTTGGGCCTACCGGATAGTGTATAAGACGCCTATTGATATGTCACCATATCAACTTGTCTTTGGCAAAGCTTGTCATCTGCCGATTGAGTTAGAGCACCGTGCTTTTTGGGCAATAAAAATGTTCAACTTTGATCTTAAGTATGCCGGTTCTACTTGTAAATTGCAACTCAATGAGCTTGAGTAAATTCAAAATGATACGTATGAAAGTGCCAAAATCTATAAGGCAAAGACTAAAGCATTCCATGACAAGCACATTGTCAACAAGTCTTTTGCCCCCAGACAGAAGGTTTGGCTTTTCAATTCTCGGTTGCGACTCTTTCCCGTTAAACTCCGTTCACGGTGGGATGGTCCATATGTTATCTCATCCGTCTTTCCTCATGGTGCCATTGAACTTCATAATCCTACCAATGGATCTCTCTTTAAGGTTAATGGCCAAAGGCTTAAACCTTATGTTGATGGCATAGTCCCGATTCGAAAAGTGGAGAAAGTCCTATTAACGGACCCAATTTACGAGGAATGATGCGTAATCTTGATTCGTCTAGTTATTGACATTAAATTTAGCACTCTTGAGAAACAATTCTTTCAATTGCAAAGCTTCCATCTTCCAAAATTGCCTTAGCCAAATTTTCTGGAAATTAGCTAAGTGTAGCCACAATTTGAACTTTTTTGAAACTACCTTGAATTGCGTTCCAAAAGTCACTTTAGGCTTACTTAGTCATTTTAAGGTCTCGGTACCATTTTCAAAAAATTTCAAGGTCGTTTTGGCAATTTTCTCAAAAAATCCAAAAATCACGAAAAATTCGAACCCCAAAATTAGCATTTTTACAAATGAGCTCCAATTCCCATTCCGAGGGTAATACAAGGTGTCTAGGGTCTATAGGAGCTTAAGTTTTTAATTGGAAAATTTTTGGATCCCGGCAAGGCCTCCGTTCGGCAAAAATAAAAATCCAGTCCCTGTTTGATTTAGCGGGTGCCCACCAATTCCTGCGGGGGCCCGCCAAGTGCCAATGGGCACCCTCAGCTGCATGCCAGGCTTGCCCCATACCATGCCTTGGCATCTCATGGGCGCCCGCCAAGCTTTGGGATTTCATTAAAACCCACCCAATGCCAAGGCCCATTTTAAACCTTATAACTTCCCTCTCCCATTCCAGCCGTTCCAGACCCTTCCTTGCACACCTCTTAACCCTTTTTCCTCTCTTTCCATCCTTTCTCACTCCCATCTCTCCCTCACCTATCTCACTCCATCTCTCTAGCCTTCATCTTCTCTTGCTCTTCCCCTTCATCTTGCACCAAGAAGGACATTGCTTGGCATCTCCATTTGGGTAAGTTCTCTTCCCCTCCATTTTTTCAAATTTTATATCTTGATGGAGGTTGGGCATTAATGTAGTGGAGGTTTGTGATTGTTTTGGGGTTAGTGTGTTTCATTTGCAGGATAAAATTTTTGCTTTTTCACCATTCTAATCCATTCTTTGCTTTTTGAAATTCGTTCTTGCACACCAGGTGTTTGACGAATTGCCTGAACCAAATCCCTCTTCCAAATGGCTCCTAAAACTGCCTCCAAGCATGCTCGCACCTTCGAAGGACCATCCGAGGAAGCTCCCACTCCAAATTGGGCTAATTGACCCATTGAAACGGAAACCAAATTTGTTATTAAGCATGAGTTTAAGGAAAATCCAGAAATGGCATAGTCTGTCAAAGAATTGAAGGACCGTGGCTTTAAAAATTTATTCAAAGCATGCACTACAGCTTTCTATCCGCGCGTGGTCCAGTAGTTCTACTCGAACATGTTCTACTCCTGCACAGAGCCGGATGTGATTAAGACAACCATTGATGGCACGCCTTATGCATTCACCATTAATGACCTTGCCATGGCATTAGAGTGTCCCTTGACATTTCCTCTGGATGAGGAGGAACAGCCTCTTTATGGTTCTTTCCCGTATGATGTGTCTCTGCTGGACATTATCTATGACATGCGCCACAATAACTTTACCGACACTCAGAAAACAAGCATGAACAAGTCATATCTTCTGTGCCGGCTTTGGTTCATGGACTTCGTCCTCGCCAAGAATGTTCTTCCAGTCCCTAAGCACTCTGAACGTAAGGGAGTTTTTCTAAACATCCTTTATACGGTTGAAAAGGGGTATTGGTTTTGTGTCCCAAAACTCATCTAAGACAAACTTCTCAAAGTATACAATGATCTATTTGTTGCGCAGCTGGATAATGCATTGACTTGGGCCTTGCCTTTCCCATATTTGGTTACCAAGCTGCTCAAGAACAAAAATTTCAAGGCACCCCGTAATGAGGAGCGGAGTACAGAGGTCTTTCTGTATGACCTCAGTGCATGGAAGTCAAGCACAGTACAGCTTAAGACATCTCGGTAAGCATGCATCGGTGGTGTGCTGGATTAGGGGGGTGCGAATGTCCCTATTACTGCTGCACAGGCTGCTCCTGCACCTGTTGCACCACCACCACCTGCAATGTCCCATGCCGATTATGACTCCCTCAGCACCCGTATTGACACACTGCAGCTGCGAGTCGAGACCATAGAGGGCACCCTTACGGATTTTCATAAGGAGACTCAGGAAGGACAACAAGCATTGCAAGCCATGTTACAATCTTTGATTGACCGAGCACCAGGCATAGCCGGTGGCTCATCCTCTACTCCAATGATGGAGTGATTTTCTGCTTTCAGTTTCTATTTTACTTTTCAGTAGTACTCTTGGGATTTATTTTGGGCCGCGTTTGGCAATCCTTTCAGTTTTTGTTTTGAACTTATGATTGTATTTCTTTTTGTTGTTTTGCATAGATACTCAGTTTTTGTTAAATAAAGTTGCCGTAGTTTATTTTTATCTCTTTCTATGTTCTGTATAATGCTTGTTGTATATATATGTGTTTTGATAGGTTTTTAGGATTCAAGTTTGGGGGCGTTGCTTTCGGAATTCACATGGTGGCATTTTGTCACGACGCTAGTGATTTTCCTCTTCTACTTGGTATTATTGCTCTTTTTGCCCTCTTTATTTTTCATTCCACTCTTTGTCTTCCCACATTGAGGACAATGTGACATTCAAGTTTGGGGGTACATTTTGGTATTGCATTTTTGTTTGCATGTGCTAACTTAATACATGTGCTAACTTGTTCATATAAATTGATAAAATAATTTTTTGGAAAGTAATGATCTTGTAATCTTGGACCTTGTTGGAGATTGAAGCATGTGTTTAATACTTTGTGTATAGAGGCAAATGATAGTTTTGAAATAAGAAAAATCTGAAATGATCATGTGGATTCAAACTGGTTTGTATAAATGTTTCAATTAGATTTTCGTCAGATTTCATTCTCTTCTATGCTTCACACTTCATAGATGCACACTAAAAACTTAATTGTAAGGCATGCATCCATATTTACCTTAACCATGACTCAGTTGATTTGAATTGATGACCCTTAAGAATGGATATCTTTGGCATGAAACTTTAAAAAAAAAAAAAAAAAAAAAAAAAAAAGAAGAAAGTTGAATAATGAAAATGACTAGATGACTAGTTTAAGTTTGTAGCCTTGCTAACTCAAGTTATTAAGCCCATGGAGTGTCCTCACACTTAGCACCCTAAAGCCATCTGGTTCAGGAGTTGTTAGCCTAACACTTGCTACATGGGTTAGTTAGAAAGCTTAAGGGATTTAAGCATTGCACGGTCATTCACAAAAGTAAAAATAAATAAATATGGTTAGTTTGATTTCGTAACCTTGCTAATTCGAGTTATTAATCCCTTGGAGTGTCCTTACACTCAGCACCCTAAAGCCATCCGGTTTGGGAGTTGTTGGCCTAACACTTGCTACATAGGTTAGTTAGAAAGCTTAAGAGACTTCGACATTACACAACCATTTAAAATAAAATAAGAAACAAAAGAAAGTGTTTTGAATAAAATTATGCCTTAGAGACCTCATTTAAAAGAAAATTCAATGAATTGAAAGCTTATGTTCTTGAGATTGGAAAAAGAGGGTAAAAGCTACATATTGGGAATTCAATTCACTTTAAATAAAGTTAGATATGATATCTATTATAGATATGACAATTGAAGTATTTAGATAGACTATGATGTTGATGCATGAGAATTGAAAGATGATTAGCCATTTTGTTATATTAGGGCTTCATATATACAAGGTAGTCTTCATAGTGATTCCATCTCCAATGTTCTCTATGTTCTAGTTGCAATTGAGCTTTGTGCTTCTTCTTGCACCATGTTTGATATTTGTGGGTAACATTCCAATTGTTGTCATTTCATTAAGTACTTCATTTTAGTTTTACTATGGGACTAGCAAAATGTAAGTTTGGGGGTGTGATAAGCGCCTAATATTGCATATTCAAGCGCCCTTATTTGCATTAGTTAAGTCCATTAGTTGGTTTTATTGTATAGATTATCTTCAGTTTCGCGTTTTTGTGCACTTTCAGATTTGTTCCTCAAAAAGAAATAAAATTGAGGTTTTGGTGAATTCTTGAAGATCAAAGCATGCAGGCCAGGGATCTACAGTTTTACCAAGTAAACATGATTTATTTAACTCATGGACATTTTCTACAAAGCCGAAGAAGGAAGATGGAGTCATTGGGCCAAGCCAAAGGTTAAATTAAGAAAAGTGTATTGAGCTCAGGTTACACCATTGTGGGCGCCCGCCAGCCTCATACATAAATCCTGCGGGCGCCCGCCAATTTATGATCGAGGCATTAAATTCCAAGGAATGAAAGAAATTCATTCCAGTAGCCTCCAGAATCCGCGGGGCCTCGCCAGTTCCTGCGGTCCCAGGATGCTCCTTTGCCAGCGCGCAGAAGCCAGCCATGGCACCCCGCGGGGCACCCGTCATCCGCTGCGGGCGCCAGCTAAGCTGCAGACAGTAGGTCGTGGGCTTCATTGTTTTACCCAATGTTGTCCCCTTGATTGAAAGGATGGGTCTGCACTCTTCTAGGGATTTCTAGCCACGAAATTAATAGAGTTTAGTAGGATCTTTTGCTTATTTGAAGGGCTTGAATCATTGTAAATCATTATGCAAGATTGGTAGGATTTCTAGAGAGAGAAATATTGGGTTCTTGAGAGCTTTAGGTTGTATTTTGCTAAGAGGGGCGAAAATAGAAGGGTTGATCTTCTCAACCTCTTCCTCCCTTGCTTCTATAGGTAACTAACTCACTTTTTAGGGAGGTGATGAAGCCCTTCTTTGTAAGCATGCTCTAATTTTGTTTTAATTTGGGGAATAAAGTATGTATGTGATATTTTCATATTCTAGAGACTTATATAAGTTGTAATGGTTCTTCATTTCAATAAATGATTGTGTTGAATGCATTATCTTATCTTAGATTGTATTTTCTCATGATCATATTGCTTACATCTTCATAGTGAGAATGGAGATGAGATTATGAAATGGTTTTTAATGGCATGATGTATGAAAAGTTTGATAATCCATAACTTAGGACCTCTATTTGATGGATTATTCTTTGTTTTTGACTTCATGTGCTATTATCATATTAATTGAGGAGTTTAATAGTCCCTAGCTTAGTGAGCATGTCATAAGCTACACCCTAGTTTAGGTAGTTCAAGCGTGTAAAACTTTGATGGATTATACTTACTTCTTAATTTTATGAATTTCTTGAAGAAAATGTAGCAATCATGTATTGCTACATATCATGGTCATTTACATAAGTTGTTCCCCAAGTTAATCACAAGCAAGCATGTTTATATGGTCGGTGGCGGATTCACTTCCCTAGTTCTCTTTACATAAGTTCCTCTCATCTTAAATTCCTTCCATTTACCGTTTTATGCAAATTTCCTTTCCTAGTTCTAAGTGACAAACAAACCAAACCTTTTACACCTCTTCCCTCAAACAAAGTGATTTTAAAACCTTAGTTGCCATAAACTTGCAGTCCTTGTGGTTCGACTTACATTTATGATAGCCATATTTTATAATGATTTATGCTATTGCAAGTGTTAATTATTATTGGTAAATATATCTAAAGCCACCATGAGATAGTAACCATCTACAGTTATATTGATCTCAAGACCAAGAAAGTAATTGAGTAGTCTAAGATCCGTTATCTCAAACTGTTGACTAAGAAATTACTTGAGTTCCGGAATGCCCTGCATATCATCTCCCGTGATAATCATATCATCAATATAAAGTGATATAAGAATTGTTACTCTTATCATTCATATGATTATATCAATTTAAATTGTGCAATAAATTGAGTATGAATATAATCAAAGCAACCACAATGTAAATGAGATAAAGAAAGAGAGAATCAAACTCAAATGACTCGACAATCTAATGATGTTCAGAATTCCTACTCTTTGGCTCAAAATCCCTCTTTCCTAAATCCACTTTGGTTTCTTCTTTCTTGTACAGAGCAAACCCTTACAATAAGCTAACAAGTTTCTCATTCCTTCTTGCTAAGAGAAACACCTTCTCTTAGGCTTCCTTGGGTTAAACCAAACTTTACATATATAAAGAGGAAGAATGTAATACAACAAATGTATCTTCTCACAAGATTGATGCTCAAATTAAAACTCACAAGACTATAGTAATAATGAATCTCAAGTTGAAGCTCGAGTTTATTGAATGAATGAGTGAGAAAGTAGAAGAGTGTATTGAATGCTCGAATAAAATGCTCAAATAAAATGCTCAATGTATCTCAGTTATGTTTCACACCCTAGTTCATAAATGCCATAGCCATATATATATAGAGAGAGATAAGGCTGAAAGAGCTATTAGAGGGTAGTTGGAAGCATTAAATGTAGAAACTATCCATTTGAATTCAAATCTTACACAAACCAGTCGCTTGGTTTATGCTACCAATCGCCTAGTGGCTCTTCCAGATTTAAAGCTTTTGATTCCCAGTGCTCTTGAATTACCAGCTACCTCATGTGGCTAAACTAGTTGTTTGGTTTGCCATACTAATTAAAAAATACACATTTCAAAGGTGTCTAATGTAATATCCCTACATTTTAGAGGAATTATTTTATTAAATTAATTGCCTTTAAATGGATTTAATGGATTTATTTGTTTAAATTAATTATTTGATTACTTGATTATTTGATTTATTGGTATGATGATTGTGTGTGTGTTTTGTTGATTGATTTGTTGGCGTGTTGATTTTTATTTGTATGATATGACTTGGTTGTTAGTTCTTGTTTGTTTATGTACTACATGTATTTAGCTATTTTAATATTAAGTGTTTATTTATTTAATTATTTGTTTAAGTTTAATGGATTGGGTTAAAGGATTTGGGTCTTGGGCTGGAGAAGCAAGCCTTAAAGGATTTGGGATAGTTTAAAGGCCCATGGACTTATGAATGGGTATATATATTATGCATATTAAATGGATTATATATATATATATATATATATATATATATATATATATATATAATTATAATTATATAGAGAGTTATATATTTATAGTAAGTGTATATATGTATAGGACTATATGCATATATATGATAAGTATCAGTTAAAAAGGATTTATAAATATATATTACATAATATATATATATATATATATATATATGTTTTATGTATATTAATATAGTTAGAATCCTACACGTATGGATAAAGATTTTAGTTGCCTATATATTATTTATATTTATTGTGTCAGCATATATATATATATATATATAATAGTTATATATATATATATGTTAGACGTGAGAGGATTTTGACGGGAAAATAAAATAGAGAAAGAAAGAGAGGGTCGGCCAAAGAGAGAGAGACAACTGAGAAAGAAAAAAAGAAAAGGAAAAAGAAGAAAAGAGAAAGAAAATAAGGGAGGCCGGAACAAGAAGGAGTAGGCCGGACCTATGGAGGACGGCAGCAAGGTGGTCGGAGTTGCAGAACTGATCTGAATTGAGAAGCTTGTGACGACGGTTTCGTTTTGAAACCTTCAAGCAAGTTCTTTTCTATTTCTCCTCTCATAACCCATAAATTCTACACCTTAGGTATCATAATCCTAGACTATTATTACCTGCTAAATGCGTGTGAAAAAATTGACGTGTATATATACATATATATATATATATGTATCATACATTAACGTGTTAGTTAACCTATATCGTACAGGAAGAATCCTTCTTCAATTAGGAAACTTTATAAAATTTTGGGAACATGAACCCATTTTAGTTTTCGGTCTATATATCTTTCCTCGAGCGTCAAAATGGCTCAAATTTTGCAAGGGTTAAACAGAATTCGAAGATCTACAATTCTGTATTTCATGAAAATTTTATGAAACAGATGTTTACCTTTGTAAAAACTAGGCTGGAAGACAACACGAATTTTGTATATACATATATTTTATCCCATAATTGTTTTAGTCAATTATATAGTAAGACATGTTGGTTAAATATATATCTTATCCCATTATTTTTTTAGCCAATTTGGATAATTTGTATTGGTCAGGTGTTAGCCAAATAACTCTAAATATTTATAATTAACGTGTAACGTGTTATTTGTATATTGGTTATAACCACTTTTGGACACTAGATTAGTGGTTGGTCAGTTTTACCACTTTAGTGGAGGATGAAAATATTAATATTAAAGTGAATAGTGTAATGTACGTGTCATACTACCACACATAAATAAATAAATATAACTTAATCAACTAATAAGTTGTTCATACCTATTATCATGGTTATATATGTGGTGTTGTTGATAAAATCATAATAGGCTTTTTATTTAAATTAATTATATGCTTATAACTTGCATGGAATGCCTATGTAAGATTTATTTCATAGTTAATTGCAAGTTTGGTACATGGTTAAATTGGAGGCATGGATAAGTTGCCAAAGGCTTAGATATATTGCCTTATTATTTGTATGAATAAATTACATACATGGGACGTATGAATGAGTTGCTAATTAAAAGTATAAATAAATATACTTGTGAAGGCATGATTGAATTGCCAATGTATAAATAAATATATTTATAAGGGTAAGCTTGATTTGCCAAAGCATAAACAAATTACTATGTGTATTAGATGATTAAATTTACATCTATGATTATTGTGTGTATGAGTTGGATGTGATAGATATTCTTATATTAGAACAATCTAGTGTTTAAAGGTTAATGTATTATTTTATAATAATAATAGCTTTTTGCTGTGACGGCCTTAGTTTTTAAGCCAGTACGACTTGTGATGAATCAAAGTTTGACCCGATAACGGATCCGAATGCGGAAACAAATATAGAAAACTAGTATAAAGCTGAAGAAAAAGATTGAAAAAAGACTAAAGTGACCTTCCATGAGGTCACGATCTCAACGAGAATAAAGCGGAAGAAAAAGTTCGAAAAAAGACCAAATAAGCCCTCAAGGGCAAAATGGTCTTTTACATAAAAACAACTTCTTTAGAAATGTACATCATCCCTAAGACACAATCATGACTTCCCTTGAAGCCACGGAAACAAAAGGGAAACAAGCGGAAGCCATGATTTAAAAACGGACAAGTTTAGCCCCAAAGGCAAGTTGGTAATTTCTAGCAAGATTTGGGTGCCACCGAGCACACCATTAGATAGAAAATGAAAAATTAATCAAGTTAGACTCAAAAATCACTTGATTTGGAGTTCGAATGGAAGAGAAAAGTCAAAACAAAGTTTTGACGTCGCTGCGACCGTAAATAACGTTTTGACAGCAATGAATAGTGACCTCGGGCAAAATGCTAAATCATATGCCGTTTTGAGGCATTAAACAATGTTTTTTGGAGAAATATGAAGAAGAAACACTCCTGAAAATAATTTTTCCGAGCTGACCATGTTGAAAGAAAATTTTATTTTTAATGTGAAATCCCAAAAATGCCCTTATAACAGACTTTTTCAAAAAGTGCATATGCGCACAGAAAATCATATTTGACGGGGGGTTTTCGAGACCGAGACAGCATTTTCTGGAAACACCCCCCCCCCCCCCCCCCCCAAAAAAATCACGTTTTCTATTTGACCATGTCAAGGCTGGAATTTATTTTTCAAAAGAAATTTCCAAAATGCCCCCAGATCAGATTAGGTCAAAAACAATGAAAAACAATTAATAAACAACTTTGCACCAAGTGTTCATTTGACCCTAAATGGTGTTGTGTGTTAAAACGATCATGCACACAAATGTATTTAGTGATTTTAAGCGCGCGGGATTGGTCTGCGGCTCCTAAAAATGCCCGATGCAAAATATGACATATCCGAACCTCAAAATGCAAAGAAAATGCCTTAAATGAAAAACTTGAGACCAACAAGCATCCATTTTTTACAGATATGATATTTTATGCAAGGTGAGCATTCACGCAAGCGTAATATACATATTTACATGCATTCCAATGGCCAACAGCCTCAATAGTCGCTAAATACAAAATATCACCTATTAAACCTCAAATTTTGCCAAAAATGGCTTTTAAAAGAGAAACTTGAAACTAAAAATTATAAAATGGTTTTAAAACATTGTTTGGCCCTTGGCCACACTTCATGCATAAATAAAAAGACCCTATGGAAGTGTTAAAGCGCACTTCCCACAGCCCATGCAAATTTAGTGAAGGTAAGACATGCCGTTTTTCTATTTTCTAATAAAATCACTTAGAAATAAAAGTACTTAGAATACAAAATGAAAGTCCTTGGCCCATGACCTCATTACATACATGTCAAATACATCACAAATGGTGTACTTAAGTGCTCATTACATATTTAGAACCAAATATGCAAGTTTTGACATATAAAGCTACAAATAACATTTCATACTAACATTTTCATGAAATAAATACTTCAAGTTTGCAAGACATCCCAAAGCAAATGCAAAGCCCTAAGTCTTGAATCCTGTACCTGAAATATGTCCCCACTATGTGGGTGAGGAACATAAAGCTACTCATAAGAGAGGAGCATGTAAACCTAGCGTTTTGCAAACTTATTAAGTTGATATAAATCCATTCATACGGTCATGCCACCTAGCGTCTATGTCAAATGTGAGACTCAAGGAACATCCTAAGCTACCTTAGAGCATTTCTAGCATAAACCACATCATTCATGCAATTTACCAACATAGGAGCATATCAAAGTTATCAACTTGTAACCTAAAATGCGAAAACAACCGAAACGGTTCATGCCACCTAATGTCTATGTTCCAAATGAGTCTAAGGAATCATCCTAGGCTATATTAAACAATTAATACGCACATTACAATATCAATGCAATTTTAACTAACATTAGAACTTCTAATACAATGTATCAAGGCATAAATTATCAAAGTTAACAACTTGAAATATAAAATACGGAAAATAAGAGATTTTCCAATGGTTTATATACCTGGTGTAATAAGAGATTTTCCAATAGGAGAATCTATGCAAAATTGGATAGGGGATTGATGAATGAAGATTGGGAGCAGGTTTTTCCAAACTCCCATATTATGTTAACTCCTCCTTTAACATCAGATCATTGGGGTTTGCGTATAGATTTCCCTTTACAGATTGCTAATGGTCCCAAACCTTTTAGATTCCTTTCAGTATGGAATACTCAACCTGCTGTAAAAGACTTGATTGCAGATGTGTGGAAGAAGAAGACAAGTGAAGATTCTATCAAAAGGTTTTTATACAAGTTGAAACTTACAAAACAAGCAGTTAGAAATTGGAATAAGGAAAAGTTTGGCTCTATTTATGAAAAAGTTATTTCTTGTAGAAAGAAACTTACTGATTTGCAGCTGCAGTTGAAGGATGATCCAATGAATGAAAGGCTTATTCAACAGGACGATGAAGATAGAATGTCTTTAGAAGCTGCCATCTCAAATGAATCAATTACTCTTGCTCAAAAATTAAGACTGAAGTGGGTGAAGGACCATGATAGATGTTCCAAATTTTTTTTCCAGAAGATAAAACAACACAAAGCAGGTAACAATGTTACAGCTATTCAAGAGGAAGATGGTTTTATCACTAATCCATCTACTATTAGATCTAGGTTTGTTGAATATTTTCAAAAGGCTTATGCTAATGAGCATCCTGTTACTATTACTCCAGAGGCTATATACATCAGAAACACATTAAGTATTGAAGAGAATGTTATGTTGGAAGATGTTGTTACTAGAGAGGAAATAAGGAACACAGTTTTTATAATGGGGCCTGATAGAGCCCTTGGTCCGGATGGCTTCACTACTAGATTTTATCAACAATATTGGAGCATTATTGAAGAAGATTTTACTGATGTAATTTTGAAGTTCTTCTCAAATTCAGAGTTAGGTAGAGGGACAAACAGTACATTCATTACTCTGATACAAAAGAAGATAGATGCCTTAAAGGTTGGTGATTACAGGCCCATATCACCATATAATGTCTTTTATAAAGTCATTGCCAAGATCTTAGCAAATCGACTTGCCAAGGTTTTAGGGAATCTTATGGAGAGAGAACAAACTGCTTTTATACAAGGTAGGAAAATTCAAGATAACATAATTATTGCTCATGAAATCCTAAGAGGATTTAGTACAAAGAGAGCAAAGCCTACTCTGGCTTGGAAAATTGATTTGAGAAAAGCGTATGATACAGTCCAATGGTCTTTTTTTTATTAATATCATGAAGCTGTTTGGTTTTGGAATCACCTGGATTAACTAGATCAAAGTTTGTTTATCTTCTGTTTGGTTCTCCATTATAGTTAATGGATCTCCTTATGGTTTCTTCTAGCCAGAGAGAACATTAAAACAAGGTTGCCCTTTATCTCCTCTTCTTTTTACACTTGTTACAGAGTACTTTTCGGGAATGATTGATGTTGAGGTTAAGAATGGTACCATTTTCCCTTCTGAAGCTGCGACTAAAGTTGGTCTACCTATCACTCATCAGTTTTTTGCTGATGATCTGCTTGTGGTTGTCAGAGCTAATATGGCTACAACTCTCACTTTGCAAAGGGTTCTGAATATGTTTGAAAAAGGGTCAGGTTTATCTATTAACAAAGACAAATCTAAATTGTATTTCACTAGTTCAGTCAAAAGAAGAACAACAATGGTTAGAGTGCTGGGATACAAAGTTGGAAGCCTTCCTTTTACTTATTTGGGACTTCCGATTTCTGATAAGATGTTGAAAAGAAGGGACTGTCTTAGCCTGACTGACAAAGTCATTGCTATCACTACTAGATGGAATGGTATGCACATATCTATGGCTGGGAGAGTTGAACTTAGCATAGCCGTAATCATCCCTATGGTTCAGTATTGGACTTCGGTATATACTCTCCCAGCTATGGTTGTTAATCTTATTGAAAGAAGAATGAGGAATTTTATTTGGGGGCATGTGGAAAATAGAAAGAAGATGCATGGGCTATGTTGGAAGAAACTTACTGCACCTAAAGAAGAAGGGGGGCTTAGTCTGAGAAGAATTGTGGACATTGATATAGCTTCTAAATGTAATCTGGCCTGGGATTTCTTACTGTCAAAGGACAGAATTTGGGTCGCTTGGTTTGAGAGATGTTACTTGAAACAAGCCTCCTTTTGGAATGTGGTTCCTAAGGTTACATGTTCTTCTATTTGGAAGAGCATAATTGTAAGATGAGGTATTATTAAGGGGAACTACAGGTATAAAATCGGGAATGTTTAGAACATTAAGGTGTTTGTAGACCCTTGGTGTGATAGCCAGTTATTGGGTGATTTATTCAGCAACAGGCTATTGAGATATCTCAGCAGAAATAAAATGAGTTGCTTAAAAGAGTTCATTGTTAATAACCAATGGGATGACGAGAGATTGATGAATAAAAATCAAGAAGTTTTACAGGTGTTCCACAATCAAAAAATTTATGGTGTGGAAGATACTTTGAAATGGAAAGATAATTTCAGTTTTAAATCGGCTTGGGAGGCTTGTAGAACTAAATTTCATGTTGTTAACTGGTATAGGTTGTGCTGGAGTGGAGGAAGACCGAGATGGTCCATATCTCAGTCCTGGTAATACAGAACGCTGTACTTACTTAGTCCTATATGAAGAAGAAAGGTTTCTCTCTAGCTTCGAGATGCTATTTGTGTTCGTGCTGTGAAGAAACACTTGATCACCTGTTCTGTAGTTGTGAGTTTTCATGGAAGGTATGGATTACTCTATCAGATGTTTGTGACTGGAATTTGCAAAGATGCTATGAAGTCCATGAGCTTGCTTTGATGTTTAAACAAAAATTCCAAGGAAATGGAAAAAATAAGATGGCAAGAATTTTGTTCACTGCTACACTTTATTTCATTTGGATGGAAAGGAATGATAGGTTACATGATAATAAATTCAAAAAGTCTAAAGATGTAGCAAAAAGTATTATGTTTGATGTTTTAGATGTCATGGGGGTATGCCTTCAGGACATTCTTTAACATATTTTATTTTTCAGAGTTTTTTCTGGTTTTCCCTTGTAAGGGAGTGTGATTTTTTCACTGTTTTTTGGTGAGGGTATGCCCTCATTTTCTCATATACCATATTTTTTATTTTATTTTTTTTAAAATCCTTCATTCAGGGAAAAAAAAAATACGAAAACAAGAAGTTATGACAATTTAGTGCTATTAACTTGTATTGAAAAGTAAGGCATGCAAGTATACTAAACACATGTATACTATACCTAATTGAAATGTCAAACACCATATCGCAAGCTATAAATAATTCATATTAAATAACTTAAAATTGAATGCGAAATCAAGTAGTGGCGGAAAGATAAGAACATACGGTCTTAATGACCAAACAAGCTGATCTCGGGTTATTAGCCCCCAAGGCACTACCTAGTGAGTACTGAACCCGGAATTAAATTATATATTGGTATTTTAGGGTTACTAGCCCTCAGGGAACCACGTAGTGTGCACTATATGTTGTAGGGGGGAGCTCTCATCCCCCATACTAGAGGCATACCCTAGCTGTAACATATTACAATGTCCTTGTAAACTTTCCTAAAATCAACAAGTTGTGCATCAAGGTATAATACATATACACAATATATTAGTCAACTACCATACACAAACAAGTCAAGTAAAACATACAATATTCATCATATGTCTTCAAGCTACAATGGCATACGACATGTCAAATATATAATGTGTATATAAGCAAGTTAAACTATAACTTCTACTCATGGAATACTATAATGTAATCTTATAACAAGTTTCAAATTTACAAGTTAAGCATGAAAACAACTTCAATACCTAACTACCTCAATGGAAGCATATAATGGAATTTAATTAATTAAATAATTAAATTCTCAAGATTACAAAGTAACTCCAAATATTCTAAAATTAATATAAGTTAAAGGTCATGGCAAAGCCCAATTTAATAACATTTTACAAGTTATTTCTATCAAACTCACAACTAGGTAAATTAAACTTCGTACAAAAAAATAATAAAATAAAGTTCTCCACACTCATTGAAATATTCTCATTTTTATATATGTTAATGAACATATTAAGGCCTAATTTAATATCATATTGTAAGTTCATTCCAAGCTAGATACAACCATGTGAATTAAATTTCATACAAAAAAAATAATTAAATAAAAGTCTCAAAACCTATTCAATTA
The DNA here is from genome assembly GCF_030987335.1 of Cornus florida. NCBI lineage: Eukaryota > Viridiplantae > Streptophyta > Magnoliopsida > Cornales > Cornaceae > Cornus > Cornus florida. The sequence continues at coordinate 47,461,041 of NW_026775574.1, read as the reverse complement.
TTCTTAATTTAATGTAAATGATAGAACATGCCAAGCTCATCAACAATATCAAGTTAAAAATCCAATTAAGTGAGTAGAATACTTAAAATAAAATTAATTAACCTAATTAATTAATTTTCTCTAGATTTTAAAATAACTCCGAATATTCTCAAATTCACATATGTTAAAGAATATACTAAGGCCTAATTTAATATCACATTACAAGTTGATTCCATGCTAGTTACAACCATGTGAATTAAATTTTCGTACAAGTGAAAGATTAAATAAAAGTTGCAATACTTATTCAAATCCTCCCAATTTAATATATGTTAAAAAACATATCAAGGCCTAATTTAATAGCATGCCGCAATTTCATTCTAAGTTATATACAACCATGAGAATTAAATCTTATACAATGAAAATAATTAAATTAAATTCTAGATAAAATACCTAGGCATGCATACAAGTTGTATAAGCTTATAAAATAATCAATACAACATTTATTTAAACCTAAAACATCCCCTACCTCACTTTAAGATCAAATCTTAAATCCCCACCGGAAGGAAATTGCTCCGAATCTGACAATACTTCCAGGTTATGTCGGGGACAACGACGGAAGCAACTTTAACCCTTGAGGCACCATGAAAATCCAAATCCAAACCCAAACTCAAAAATGGTCGGAATTGGTTTCTAATAAGGGAGAAAGGACCGCCTTGCCAAGGCCTACAATAAACACTAAGGTACTATGACATTTTACAAAGGAGAAGAAGGTTAATTTGAAAGAAGAAGTGTAATGACCCGGTCATTTCCTTCCTTTCCTTTTTTCCTCAGAATTTTACGGATGAATTTTTTTCGTTGAAATTTCTTTTCTGAGTTCAATTTCTCATCACTTAGTGTCATCTTGAGTGCTCAGAAATGGTTTCTAAGACTCTTTCCTTTAGATTGATAACTTCCTTTAAGGACCGAGTCATTTCCACATTTTTGCTTCTCGATACTATTCATTTTTCATCTTTTTCCCATTTGTCACTTTATTGGCACAACCTCACTTTTCATGTTTGAATTTGATTCCAGTTTTTGCATGCATCCACGATATTTAAATTCTATGCCATGTGTATTTTTACTTTCTTAGAAAAGCATGCTAAATATTTACTTTTCTTGTAAAAGGTATGGATGCATAACATTTTTGTAATATTCTTAACTTGTGGAGTTTTAGTGTAATTAAATAAAGTAATTATTTTTTGTCTTAGGGAACATTTTGTAATTTAATTTAGAAGATATTTTAGAAAATTACCTTTTTGCAATTTTTGGAAAGTCTGACAAGTGTCACACTCCTATAGAACCACTTGTTGACATTTTGGTGGAACCACTTGGAAGCTTAATCTGTTGACATGTGGAGGATAAAGATTCACCCACTTGTTGGCCTAGGATTGGTTCACTTGTTGGCATGAATGGTTGACAAGTGTAGGCTTAAGATTAAGCCTAGGAGGAAGCCATTGATTTGTGACAAATGTAGGCTCCAAATGTGGTCTTGCATGTATGTGTGTGTGTGTGTTGACCATGGTGTTAGTTCACCTAGTTTGTGGAGGACTTTTAAATCCTCCACTCACATTTCATCTCCCTCACAATTTACATTATCTTTCACATTAGAACCCAAGCCTCCATGGAAAAAGCTTAAAGCCTTAAGCTTTGACTTTGATTTTTGAGAGCCTTCCATTAATTTCCAAGCTAAACCTTGAGAATACTTTTTGTTCCCCTCATCCTCCTCTACATAACCCTTGAAGGATTTGCCATTTAGTGTTGATTTGCCTTGGATTCAAGGGGAACAATCATCTTATGAGGTAGGGGGTGTTATAATTTATTTTCTAAATGATTTTAATTACTTTTGTAGTGAAATACAAGTTGTATGCATGTTTTATATCAATTTGAGAAATAAATGATTTATTCTAACTTGCATATAACTCACTTTAGACTTGATATATGGCATAGCCATCACTTGATCTTTGTTGTATATTAATTTGGGGTGATTTAAATGAGTTTTCAAATCTAGAAATTTAATAAATTTAAATTAATTTAAATTCTACTAAATTATACCTTGCTTGTATTCCATTTTTGACTTGATATATGGCATGGCCATGACTTAGTCCTTGTTATATATTTATTTGGGATCATTTGAATAACTTTTGAAAAATTAGAGATTTAATTAATTTAAATTAATTAAAATCTACATGATAGAGCCTTGCACATTTTGCTCTTTTGATTTGATATATGTAATGAGCATACTATGTTGTTTAACATATATTAATTTGAGATTATTTGGAATTGATTTGAAATCTAGAGACTTACCATGATGAGGTTGAAAATCTCTTAAAATGTAGTATGTTTAATTACCTTGTAAGCATGCTACTAACTTGATGTAGAATTCGTACTTGTGGCTCCTTAAAATGGTAATTGAACTTCGCATGATATAGAATATCATTGACTTGTAAAGCTTATTTAAATATATATTTTGTGTAGGTATCTAACTTGTTAGAATATCACAATTGCTTACCTTGAAAGTTAGTCACGAAATCGTAACTTATTTAGTACTTGTGGCTTCGGATGGTAGTGTGGCTCAATTGTGGAAAGATATTCTTACTTTATGTATAAATTGCATATTGAGGACATGACATGTCATATGCTATTTAGACTTGAATTTTAGGACATGGTTTGTGTGGATTCAACTTTACTTGTGCATGGAATGTGGTAACTTACATTTGAGTTTGTATAAGTTTTGAACATATTGATTTTGGAAAGCTTGTGAGGACATAATTTATTTGATGGCTAGGGTTTGGCTCTAGTACAGAGATAAGAGTCTTCTAAGTTATAAGTGCGCACTAGGTGGTACCTTGTGGGTCGCTATTACCCGAAAATACTTGCTTAGTCTAGCGACCGAATGTCCTAGTCTTTCCACTATTTGTTTTCGCATTTAATTTCAAGTTGTTAATTATGGAATACTTGTGTCTTCAGAATTGATGCTTACTTTGGGTATATGAATCCTAATTAGTATACTTGAACTTGTATACTTGCTCCATGAGTTTAAATTTCATTTAGTATACTTGTGCTATGTATACTTGTCACATGTGCAATCCTTTTAGTTTAGTATACTTGTGTTTGTGTACTTGATTTATGAGTTTTTCATATTAAATGTATACTTGAATAGATATGCTTGGACGTTGCATAACTTATTTTAATATGGTTTAGTATACTTGAACTTGTATACTTGTTCCATGAGGTTAACTTTCATTTAGTATGCTTATGCCGTGTATACTTGTCTTATGTGCAATCCTATTAGCTTAGTATACTTTTGTTGTGTACTTGATATACGAGATTCCACATTAAATGTATACTTGTCTGAATATACTTAGACATTGCATGACTTGTCTTAATATAGTTGAGTATACTTCGAAATGTATGCTTATATGTTGTATATCGTGTTTTAGCATCGTTTTGTATACCTGAGTATGTATACTTGTATGCCGTTGTTCGTTTCAATTGCATGAGTAGCTTAGGATGATCCCTGAGTCTCACCTTGACATAGACGTTAGGTGGCATGATTCTTTTGAATTGTTTCATGTTAATGTAAAAATCTGTGAAGAAATCGAATCTATGCATGCTCATTCCCTACGAGTAAACTTGTTTACTCATACCGAAGTTACTGGGGGTTTTGTTCAGGTACGAAGTTTTGGTTCGTGATGTTCATTATTGCTTGGATGATTGTAGACTTAAAGGTTTTAATTCTTGTAAAGGTTGGCTTGAAATGTCACTTGTAGCCTTATATATCAAAACTTGTATCCTTGATTGCATATCTGTAATGTGTACATTAGTACATCTTTTTCAATGTATTTGACATGCATGAGATGAGACCAGAGGCCAATGACATGTATTTTGCATCCTATGTAATTTTTGACTTCTTGGAATATTGTGAAAACATTGAAAAATGCCAAGTTATTGCTTCACCATGTTTGTATCGGGTGTGGGAATTCCATTTATTCTTTCATAGGGTCTTATTAATCATGTTTGAAGTGTGGCCAAGGGCCAAATGGTAATTTGAAATCATTTGTCAATTTTGGTTTTCAAATTTACCATTTCATGTGCATTTTTGCCCTTTTGGCCATTGGGGGGTCGGATTTTGCATCGGCTGTATTTTTAAGCCATGGACCATTGTAGCACATCCTAATAGGTATGTTACGTTTGCGTGCATAATCGTTTTCAAGAAAAACCTCATCCTTGGTGATTTGAGCTTCCCATGGACTCATTTTGTATTTTTATTGCATAATTCAGTTTATGGGTATTTTGGGCATTTCAATTGAAAAATAAAAACTTCTCTTGATATGGTCGTGTAGAAAACATAATTTTAGGGGAGGTTTCTTCTTTGTGTTTTTCCAAAAAACGTTGTCTCGGACACGAAAACCCCATTTCAAATTCAATTTTCTGGTAGAAGAAATTTTTGCTTGCTGTCAGCCTCACCTAATCGATTAGATATGCCATCTAATCATTTAGATGGTCTTCCGTGGGAATTCAAGTATTCTGTTTTGGCATCTAATCGGTTAGATGGATCATCTAATTGATTAGATGGTCCTGAGTTGCATCTTTTGACCCTTTTTCTTCATTTGATCATAACTTTGTCATCCGGACTCCAAATTGAGTGAATTTTTTTTTGAACTTGGCTAATTTTTCATCATCTATCCAACAGTGTGCTGGTTGCACCCAAATATTCACGGAAAATTATCAATTTACCCTTTTAGCCTTAAGTGCTCGTTTTCTTTGTGTTGCCATTTCTCTTTCGTTCGGACTCCAAATCATGCGATTCTTAAGTCCATCTTGATTAATTTTTCATTGTCTTTGTAATGGTGTGTATGGTAGCACCCATTCCTGGGTAAAATGACCATTTTACCCTTGGTCTATTTCTTGTAGGTTTTTGAAAACCTTATTCCCTTCTTGCTTCCTTTGAGTCTCGGAACTCCTCGGGAAGCCACTTTCGTGTCTTAGGAATAACGTACATCTCTCTAGAATTTCATTTTGTGTGAAAAGACTATTTTACCCTTGGAGGCATACTTGGTCTATTTTTGATCTTTTTCTTCTACGTTAGTTCTCGTTGAGTTTCATAGCCTCTTGGAAGGTCACTTTGGATTCTTAGAGACGTATTGTATATCTAAAGACTTAGGTTCTTTTTTTTTTTTTGCTTCTGCATTCTGGATTCGTTATTGGATATACGTTCAGTTCATCATAGGACGCACTTGCCTAAAAACCAGGGCCGTCACAGGTGGTATCAGAGCTCTTAGGTTCGAAAACCTTAAGACGACGGGTTTTGGGTGCATATCATGCTTGTATTGCCACGCTCTATGTATTTAGTTGCTTCTTGATAACATGTTTACGTGCTTATGTGGACGTATGTTTGGAAATTTACTCTAACTGTCTCAGCATGATATATATGGTTGTTACTTTAGTATATTGTATGTGCTAATCTGTCTAAGTACATTGTATATACTTGTAGGTCTCAACATATTGTATGTATTTGTCTGCCTTAGTATACGGTATATGTTTGTCGGCTTCAGTACATTATATGTGCTTGTCTATTTTAGCATGTTGATTTACACTTGTCTGCTTAGCATGAGGGTTATGCTTATTTGCTTTAGTGTATTGTATGTGCTTGTTATCCTTAGCATGACTGTATGTTGTGTCTATCGATATGCCTTATGTGATCCTTTACTACTTGTGTAGGTATGTAGTCCATTGCTGTGTTACGTGTTAACTGTTTATTTCTATGTCTTGTTTAGGCATTGTGGGTTATCTCAGCTTGGTTAGTTGAGATTGATGTTAGGGCATCGAATCTTGGAGTTTCGTGGTGACCTTAATGTGATGACATCATAGGGGTCTTGTTTCTAGTGTCATGGGATGATGAGTCGGATTGATTCGAGTCCTTCCTTGGGGATTAGGAGGTTTGTTTTCTTGAGCCTCAACGGCGAGGTTCTTGTGTCTTTTCTTCTTAGAGTGATGGTTAGGGATTTGATAGGTGCGTTGACCTGAAATTTTTCTTATCTTGCCTTGGACAGCTCCTACGAGCTAAGGTTAGGGTATGAGTGTTTCTGTGTAATTAATTGCATTGGTGAAATTAATTATTCTCCCTTATCATGGAAGACTTGGGATTTTGTGTTTGGATTCCGATGGGATCCTATAGAGTTCTCATCGAACTCATCGGCATCTTAAGTTAAGTTCTCTTGTTGGTGTCTCGTAATGGTTAGTATTGGGACTATCCATTACGTCGTTGTTTATTTTGTGTGGTGTTAGGATTCCACCTTAATTAGGTTTGAGTCAGTCTTGGGAAAGACTTATAGGCTCTATGTTTTGGGAACCTTAGTGTTCATTCTAGGGAGATGATTCATTTCCTCGTAGTGAGAGATCGAACTCATCCGGGTTTTTGGGATTCACTTTCGGTGAGTTTGTCCTTTTAAGAGGCATTTCATCCCTTCTTACTTATGATTTTGCAGGATTATTATTTGCATAGTCATTCTTACATGTTTATGTGCCTTGTTGTTTTGAGCATGCCTTAGAAACATGTTAGGGGATGTAACTATTTGGTAATATGTGATGATATAGCTAATATATTTTTCATTTACTATATCTACTTGTCATGCTAGCGTTTTAGGTGATGTGTAGCGTGTCTCTGATGCTTGACCCTTATGTGATAGGTAGCATATTTGATTGCCCTTGTACACTATGTGTTTAGTTATTGGTGCGTGGATTTTTGTTTACGTGTAGTATGCTTATACCTAGTATGTTTGCGCGTTGTTTGTTTCATTTCGTTTTGGTTTAGTATACTTGAGCCTATATACTTGTCCACCATAGATTTAGTACTGCTTAATATACTTTTGGATGTATACTTATACATATACATATATTGTATTTCCATTTCGATATTTCTTAGTATACTTGCGAATGTATGATTGCATATATATATATGTTTCATGACTAATTGCTTTATTAGTTTATTCCTTGCTTAGGGTTGTATGACCTTGATTGTCGGGATTATGTGTGTGAGCATGATCCGATGTCCTGATTCCTAGGCGTAGCCTTGTAGTAGGTCAGCTTTAGGATGACATGGAGGATTTTAGGTGCATTGTCTTGTTAGGAGTCATTGTAACTAGGGTGGAGGTGATGTTGTTTGATTTTTAAAGTTCGATCCATTGGCTTAAGGGCATAGACTCGTCAAGCTTTGGGTTCATGATTGGTATGGTTGACAACTGTATTTTGAGACTTGGGATTGTTAGTTTTCCAGTATTGAGGATTTAAGGCCTTAAGTGTAGCGATGCCTATGACATTGTTGTCAGAGTTTTGGGATTGGCCAGAATGGTTCGGTCCGACATCTTTGGACCATATCATAACTCTCACAAAATGCCTGGCTTTCGTAGTGCTTTTGGTAACGACCATTTTGACATTGATGTCATTTGTCTCGATAAGTTTTACGGGTAAGCTTGTTGGGGGCAGGTGACAAATTAAGGCTTTATATTTTCATGCTACCGTACAAGTTATGTGTGCTGAGCGAGTGCTAGTTGCCGTCAATACTACCTTGCATTACCTAGCTAGTAATGTAAATGTTGGCGGGCGCTTGATGCTATCGATGCTATCGCACCTTGGGTATTTTGTGAGCGAGTTTTAGTCAGTATTTGTGCTGCCATGTTACTTCTGGTTATGTTCCTTGTTTAGTTATGTAGTTGCCTTGATCTCCTTTGAGTGGTTGACATTGGGTTAGTATGTCAATTTATTGGAGAGGTGTCTCACGATTCGTGATTTCGTGTCTTTTCGTTGATCTTGAGACCTTTGGAGTTGTCCTTGGGTACTTTATGATCTATTCCTTAGTGTGACCTTGTGTATGGTCCTTTTTTAGTTCTTCTGGGAATGTTCTTGATTTCTGGGATGAAATCTCTTTAAGGAGGGTAAGTTGTAATGACCCGGTCATTTCCTTCCTTTCCTTTTTTCCTCAGAATTTTACGGATGAATTTTTTTCGTTGAAATTTCTTTTCTGAGTTCAGTTTCTCATCACTTAGTGTCATCTTGAGTGCTCAAAAATGGTTTCTAAGACTATTTCCTTTGGATTGACAACTTCCTTTAAGGACTGAGTCATTTCCACATTTTTCATTTTTCGACACTATTCACTTTTCGTCTTTTTCCCGTTTATCACTACATTGGCACAACCTCACTTTTCGTGTTCGGATTTGATTTCAGTTTTTGCATGCATCCACGATATTTAAATTCTATGCCATGTGTATTTTTACTTTCTTAGAAGAGCATGCTAAGTGTTTACTTTTCTTGTAAAGGGTATGGATGCATAACCTTTTTGTAATATTCTTAACTTGTCGAGTTTTAGTGTAATTAAATAAAGTAATTATTTTTCCTCTTAGGGACCATTTTGTAATTTTATTTAGAAGATATTTTGGAAAATGACCTTTTTGCAATTTTTGAAAAGTGTGACAAGTGTCACACTCCTATAGAACCACTTAGAAGCTTAATCTCTTAACATGTGAAAGGTAGAGATTCACCCACTTCTTGGCCTAGGATTGGTGCACTTGTTGGCATGGATAGTTGGCAACTGTAGGCTTAAGATTAAGCCAAGGAGGAAGCCATTGAGTTGTGATAAGTGTAGGCTCCAAATGTGGTCTTGCATGTGTGTGTGTGTGTTGACCATGGTGTTAGTTCACCTAATGAGTGGATGACTTTTAAATCCTCCACTAGCATTTCAGCTCCCTCACAATTTACATTATCCTTCACATTAGAACCCTAGCCTCCATGGAAGAAGCTTAAAGCCTTAAGCTTTGACTTTGATTTTTGAGAGCTTTCCATTGATTTCCAAGCTTAACCTTGGGAATACTTTTTGTTCCCCTCATCCTCCTCTACATAACCTTTAAAGGGTTTTCCATTTAGTGTTGATTTACCTTGGATTCAAGAGGAACAATCGTCTTGTGAGGTAGGGGGTGTTATAGTTTATTTTCTAAATGATTTTAATTACTTTTATAGTGAAATACAAGTTGTATGCATATTTTATATCAATTTGAAAAATAAATGATTTATTGTAACTTGCATATAACTCACTTTAGACTTGATATATGGCATGGCCATGACTTGATCTTTGTTGTATATTAATTTGGGGTGATTTAAATGAGTTTTCAAATCTAGAGATTTAATGAATTTAAATTGATTTAAATTCTACTAAATTGTACCTAGCTTGTATTCCATTTTTGACTTGATATATGGCATGGCCATGACTTAGTTCTTGTTATATATTTATTTAGGATCATTTGAACAACTTTTGAAAAATTAAAGATTTAATTAATTTAAATTAATTAAAATCTACATGATGGAGTCTTACTCATTTTGCTCTTTTGATTTGATATATGTAATGAGCATGCTATGTTGTTTAACATATATTAATTTAAGGTTATTTTGAATTGAATTGAAATCTAAAGACTTTCCATGATTAGGTTGAAAATCTCTTAAAATGTAGTATGTTTAATTACCTTATGAGCATGCTACTAACTTGATGTAGAATTAGTACTTGTGGCTCTTTAAAATGGTAATTGGACTTAGCATGTTATAGAATATCATTGACTAGTAAAACTTATTTAAATATATATCTTATGTAAGTATATAGCTTGTTAGAATATTACAATTGCTTATCTTGAAAGCTAGTTACTAAATCATAGCTTATTTAGTACTTATGGCTTAAGATGGTAGTGTGGCTCAATTGTTGTAAGATATTCTTGCTTTATGTATAAATTGTAGATAGAGGACATGACATGTCATATGCTATTTAGACTTGAATTCTAGGAATGGTTTGTGTGGATTCAACCTTACTTGTGCATGGAATGTGGTAACCTACATCTGAGTTTGTATAAGTTTTGAACTTATTAATTTTGGAAAGCTTGTGAGGATATAATTTATTTGATGGCTAGGGTTTGGCTCTAGTACGGAGCAAGAGTCTTCTAAGTCATAAGTGCGTACTAGGTGGTACCTTGTGGGTCGTAATTACCCAAAAATACTTGCTTGGTCTAGCGACCGAATGTCCTAGTCTTTCCACTATTTGTTTTCGCATTTAATTTCAAGTTGTTAATTATGGAATACTTGTGTCTTAAGAATTGATGCCTACTTTGGGTGTGTGAATCATAATTAGTATACTTGAACTTGTATACTTGCTCCATGAGTTTAAATTTTATTTAGTATACTTGTGCTATGTATACTTGTCATATGTGCAATCCTTTTAGTTTAGTATACTTGTGTTTGTGTACTTGATTTACGAGTTTTTCATATTAAATGCATACTTGAGTAGATATGCTTGGACATTGCATAACTTGTTTTAATGTAGTTTAGTATACTTGAACTTGTATACTTGTTCTATGAGGTTAAATTTCATTTAGTATGCTTGTGCCGTGTATACTTGTCTTATGCGCAATCCTATTAGCTTAATATACTTGTGTTGTGTACTTGATATATGAGATTCCACATTAAATATATACTTGTCTGAATATACTTAGACATTGCATGACTTGTCTTAATATGTTTGAGTATACTTGAAAATGTATGCTTATATGTTGTATATCGTGTTTTAGCATCGTTTTGTATACCTGAGTATGTATACTTGTATGTCGTTATTCATTTCAATTGCATGAGTAGCTTAGGATGATCCCTAAGTCTCACCTTAACATAGATGTTAGGTGGCATGATTCTTTTGAATTGTTTCAAGTTAATGTAAAAATCTGTGAAGAAATCGAGTTTATACATGCTCATTCCCTACGAGTAAACTTGTTTACTCTCCAAGAAGTTATTGGGGGTTTTGTTCAGGTATGAAGACTTGGTTCGTGATGTTCATCATTGCTTGGATGGTTGTAGACTTGAAGGTTTTAATTCTTGTAAAGGTTGGCTGGGAATGCCACTTATAGCCTTATATGTCAAAACTTGTATCCTTGATTCCATATATGTAATGTATACATAAGTACACCTTTTACAATGTATTTGACATACATGAGATGAAGCCGGAGGCCAATGACATGTATTTTGCATCCTATGTAATTTTTGACTTCATGGAATATTGTGAAAACATTGAAAAATGCCAAGTTATTGCTTCACCATGTTTGCATCGGGTGTGGGAATTCCATTTTATTCTTTCATAGTGTCCCATTAATCATGTTTGAAGTGTAGCCAAGGGCCAAATGGTAATTTGAAATTATTTGTCAATTTTGGTTTTCAAATTTACCATTTCATGTGCATTTTTGCCCTTTTAGCCGTTGGGGGTTCGGATTTTGCATCGACGGTATTTTTAAGCCATGACCATTGTAGCACTTCCTATGGACTCATTTTGTATTTTTATTGCATAATCCTATTCACGGGTATTTTGGGTATTTCACTTGAAAAATAAAAACTTCTCTTGACATGGTCATGTAAAAAACAGGATTTTAGGAAGGGTTTCTTCTTTGTGTTTTTCCAAAAAAATCATCTCGGACACGAAAACCCCATTTCGAATTCAATTTTCGGGTAGAAGAAATTTTTGCTTGCTGTTAGTCTCATCTAATCGATTAGATATGCCATCTAATCGATTAGATGGTCTTCCATGGGAATTCTAGTATTCTGTTTTGGCATCTAATCAGTTAGATGGATCATCTAATCGATTAGATGGTCCTGAGTTGCATCTTTTGACCATTTTTTTTCATTTAACCATAACTTTGTCATCCAGACTCCAAATTGAGTAAACTTTTTTTGAACTTGACTAATTTTTCGTTATTTATCCAATGGTACATACTCGTTCCTGAGCTTTTTGAAATAAATAAAGCGGGTATAGTCTTTGGAACAATAATTAGCATCTTCAGTTGCACCCAGATATTCATAGATAATTACCAATTTACCATTTTAGCCTTAAGTGCTCGTTTTCTTCGTCTTGCCATTTCTCCTTCGTCCAAACTTCGAATCATGCCATTCTTGAGTCCATCTTAATTAATTTTTCGTTGTCTTCCCAATGGTGTACACGGTAGCACCCATTCCTGGGTAAAATGAACATTTTACCCTTAGTCCATTTCATGCAGGTTTTTGAAAACCTTGTTCCTTTTCTGCTTCCACTTTCATGTCTTAGGGATGACGTACATCTCTCTAGACTTTCATTTCGTGTGAAACGACTATTTTACCCTTGGAGGCATACTTGGTCTATTTTTGATCTTTTTCTTCTACGTTAGTTCTCGTTGAGTTTCATGGCCTCTTAGAAGGTCACTTTGGTTTCTTAGAGATGTATTGTATCTCTAGAGACTTCAGTTCTTCTTTTTTTTTGCTTCCGTATCCTGGATTCGTTATCGGATCTACGTTCGGTTCATCATAGGACGCACTGGCCTAAAAACCAGGGCCGTCACAAGAAGGGTGACAGCCCCCTTGGGCTGCCATGGCGGATCTGCAGTAGTGTGAGAAGAAGTGGATGAAATGTTTTTAATTTTATAACCCCAATTTATAGTAAAACCCTAAAAGTGCCCCGAGAGGGCCTCGCCGAGTTCGGAAAAGTGAAATTTACGTAGATGCACTCAAACGGTAAAACACCATGAATGAAAAAGAACTAAAATGAAAAAAAAATGAACAACGGAAGAAACGGCGTCGAAAACTGAGTCTCGTGCAAAAAGATATGCCTCGAACAATTTCGGCATTAACTGGGTCGAAAACCCTAAAACTGGGGAAAACGGCTGGAAGGAAATTCTAAGAGTACACGACTCGATGAAATGTGAAAATGAATCCTGTATGAGGATCCTGACTCAAAATGAGACATTTTGCAATAACTTTTGTTAATTGCACAATGGCCCTTTCAAGAAAGGATAACTGCAAAATTGGCCCAGAATGAAATATATTTTCTTGAAAATCCCTAATCAAAATATCTCTAAAAGATATTTATGAAAAACACCCCAAGAAACATCAATATTTTTGAAGAATCCTTTCACCCATGCCCCTACGGGAGAAAGAAACAATTGGCGAGCGTTTTTCCAAAAGTAAAGCTACGGGTTTCAAGGAAATCAACTGAAATGAAAACTCATGAAGTCAAAACTCAACTCCAAACATGAAAAGTGAGGTTGTGCCAACAAGGTAACAAACGAGAAAAAGACAAAAATTGAATAGTGTTAAAAAAATGAAAATGTGAAAATGACTCGGTCTTTAAAGGAAGTTGTCAATCCAAATGAAAGAGTCCCGGAAACCATTTTCGAGCACTCGAGATGACACTAAGTGACGAGTAACAGAAATCAGAAAATAAAATTCAACGAAAAAAAATTATCCATAAAATTTCAGAAAAAGAAAAGGAAAGAAAATGACCGGATTATTACATTTGTTATGTGATTTAAATAAATAAAATCTTATATTGATGGGTATTGGGTTTTGAATTAAAGGAAGCATTTCTTGAATTGTTATTTATTATTTAAATGGTTAATTAATTGTTTAAAAGTAGAGTTAGTTAAAGGAGTTTTAATTTAAAAGGAGAAAGGTAATTAGTGATTAGATTAGGTATGATTATGATTATATATAATTATTTATTTATATATATCTGTATCATCTTATATTAAAGGTTAAAACTTTAATTATGATGATTTTAGTTAGAGATGCTTTATTTATCGGTTTTCAGATGCTTGGTAGAGGGAACTTGCTCGTGGGTCTAACCCACGATTTATTTTTGAGATTATTAGAAGTTCTAGTCTCGAGGTTGAAAATTCACAATTGGGAGATTGTCATTTATCTACTCATCTTGTTTACTTTTAAGTAGTATTGTCATTTATTGTTAGATGTAATTTATAAACTGGTGGATTAATAGTTGATGGTTTAGGTATCCTTAACTTATAACATTCCTGATTTATATTTTAGATTTTTAAATTCAGGGAATTTATTTTTGTGACGGCCCTAGTTTTTCAAGCCAGTGCGTCCTGTGATTAACCGTAGTTTAACCTAATAACGGATCCGAAATGCGGAAGCAAATATAGAAAACAACTCTCTAAGGATATACAACATCCCTAGGACACCAAAGTGACCTTTCATAAGGCCACGGAAGTCCACGAGAACCGACGAGGAAGAAAAGATCAGAAAAAGACCAAATAAGTCCCCAAGGGCAATAGCCTTTTATATAGAAGCAACGTCTTTGGAAATGTACATCATTCCCAAGACACATCCGTAACTTCCCATGAAGTCACGAAACTCATAAGAAAGCATAGCGGAAGCAATTCAAAAAAAAAAAAAAAAAAACCGAACAAGTTTAGCCCCAAGGGCAAAATAGTAATTTTTAGCAAGATCTGGGTGCTACCGAGCACACCATTGGAAAAACAGTGAAAAATTAATCAAGTTAGACTCAAGAATCACTTGATTCGGAGTCCGGATGGAAGAGAAAAGTCAAAACAAAGTTTTGACGTCGTCGAGGCCGTGAATAGTATTTTGACAGCAATGAATAGTAACATGGGCAAAATGCTGAAATTCGTGTGCCGTTTTGAGGTACTAAATGATGTTTTCTAGAAAAACACGAAGAAGAAACCCCCTTTAAAATAATTTTTTCAAGCTGACCATGACGTGAAATCCCCAAAATGCCCTTACAACAGACTTTTCCAAATAGTACAGGTGCGCACAGGAAATCAGATTTGACGCGGGGTTTTCAGGTCCGAAACGACATTTTTTGGAAAAATGTTATGAAGAAACACCCCCTAAAATCACGTTTTCTATATGAAAATATCAAGACGGGAATTTATTTTTTAAAAGAAATTCCCGAAATACCCCCACATCAGTTTAGATCAAGAGGGTTAAAACAGAAAGCTGCTACATGTTTTCTTTTTGAAATCTGCTAGAACACACAGCAAAAACGGGGCCCTTAACTACATTTTCTAGAAAAACACGAAGAAGAAACCCTCCTTAAAATCACATTTTCTACGCGGCCACATGAAATAGAAAACGAAAAAAACACACTGTGAAATACCCAGAATGCCCCTAGATCAGAAAAGGGCAAAAACGAGGATAATGCAACTTTGCACTAAGTGTTCATTTGACCTTAAATGCACTTTTAGGCTAAAACGATTATGCACGCAAACATAATTAGTGTTTTTAAGTGCACGGGAATGGTCCGTGGCTCTAAAAAATGGCCGATGCAAAATACGACCGCCCGACGGCCAAAAATGGCGAAAATGAACTTGAAATGGAAAATTTGAAACTTAAAATTATAAAATGGTTTCAAATTACCGTTTGGCCCTTGGCCACACTTCATGCATGATTAATGAGACCTTATGAAAGAATAAAAATGAAATTCCCACACCTGATGTAAACATGGTGAGTCAATGACTTGCCATTTTTCAATATTTTCATAATATTTCATGACGTCAAAAGTTACATAAGATACAAATTAGACGTCATTGGCCTATGGCCTCATCTTATACATGTCAAATACATTACAAAGAGTGTACTTATGTACACATTACATGATTAGAATCAAATATACATATTTTGACCTATAAAGCTATAAATGGCATTTCAAGCCAACATTTACAAGAAATGAGAATTTCAAGTTTACAAATCATCCAAGCATGATGTGAATCCCGAATCTTGATCCCGGTACCTAAAAAAAGTCCCCACTACGTGGGTGAGTAACATAAAGCTACTCGTAGGAGATGAGCATGCAAAGACCTAACGCTTTACAAACCTATTAAGTTACTATAATTTAACTCAAATAGTCATGCTACCTAGCGTCTATGTCAAAGGTGAGACTCAGGGAGCATCCTAAGCTACCTTAGAGTATTTCTAGCATAAACCACATCATCTATGCAATTTAAACAACATATGAGCATACGGCACAACGCAACAAGATAATCAATTTACAAGTACATGTACACAAGTATACACTCAATATTGAAATGTATTTAAGACAAGTATACAAGACACAAGTATACTAGGTTAACTCGAAAGTAGATCATCAATATACAAGTGTACACATCAAGTACGCTAAGCAATATTGAAATGAAATTGTAACATACATATTTAAGTATACATTTATAAGTGTACTAAGCAATGTTGACATACATGGGATACAAGTATACAAATCCAAGTATACTAAGCATTTTTTATATATAAGGCTTACAAGTATACAAATCCAAGTATACTAAGTAAGAAATGAAGTATCATGCATCCAAGCACAAGTTAAAAGTAATCCACGATTATAACTAGAAATTGAATGCGAAATCAATAATTGGCGGAAAGACAAAGGACATAAGGTCTCAATGACCAAGCAAGTGGTTCCGGGTTACTAGGCCGCAAGGTACTACCTAGTGTGCAATTAAACCCGGAATAAAACCGTTATATTGGTGATTTTGGGTTACTAGCCCTCAGGGTACCACCCGGTACGGACTATATGAAATAGAAGGAACTCTCATCCCCCGTACTATAGCCATGTCCTAGCCGTAACAATTTCCAATGTCCATACAAGCTTTCCAAAAATCATTAAGTTATGCAACAAGTATATTACATATACACAATGCACCAAAATCAATTACCACGCACAACCAAGTCATGGAATACACACAAGCCATGCTCTAGGCATTCAAGCTACAATGGCATATTAAATGTCATATAAGAAAATGTGAATACTTACAAGTTAAATCATAACTTCAATTCATGGAATACTATCATGTAATCAAATAACAAGTTCCAAACTACAAATTAAGCAAGTATACAACATCAATGCCTAATTATCTCATGGAAGCATAAAAGGGAATTTAATTAACTTAAATAATTAAATTCTCAAGATTATAAAGTAACTCCAAAAATTCTACAAATCATATATGTCAAAGGTCATATCAAGGCCTATTTTAATTTCATGATACAAGTTAATTCTACAGTAGGCATCACTAGGTGAATTAAATTCCATACAAGGAAATAATTAAACAAAGTATTCAAGGCTCACTCAAATATTCTCAATTCAAGGTATGTTAATGAACATATTAAGGCCCACTTTAAAATCATATTACAAATTAATTATACACTAGTTACAACTAGGTAAATTAAACTCAATGCCAAGAAAATAAATAAATAAAGTTCTCTATACTTATCCAAATATTCTCAATTTAGTATACATGATAGAACATGCCAAGCTCATCAACAATATCAAGTTAAAAATCCACTCAAGTGACTAAAGCACTTAAAAGAAAATTAATTAATCTCTCTAGATTTTAAAACAACTTCAATTGCTCTCAAATTAACATAGGTTAATGTACATACCAAGGCCTATTTTAATTTCACATTACAAGTTGATTTTATGCTAGTTACAACCATGTGAATTAAACTTTCATACAAGTGAAAGATTAAATAAAAGTTTCAATACTTATTCAAATACCCCCAATTTAATATATGTTAACAAACATATCAAGGCCAAATTTAATAGTATGGCACAATTTAATTCTAAGCTAGATATAACCATGAGAATTAAATCTTATACAAAGAAAATAATTAAATTAAATTCTAGATAAAATACCTAGGCATGCATTCAAGTTGTATAAGCATGAAATACATTCAATACAACATTTATATAAACCTAAAACATCCCCTACCTCAATTTAAGATGAAATCTCAAATCCCCACCGAAAGAAAAGTGCTCCAAAACCGACGATACTCCGGGGTTTTGTCGGGGACAGCACGATGAACAAGAATCCCAAGGAAGCCCCATCAAAATCACAACTTGACTTCAAATCCAAACTCAAAATTTGGCCAAAAACGGGTTCTAATAAGGGGGAAAGGTAGGGCACGACGAGGCTTACAATAAATGTTGAGGCCGAAGACTTTTTACCAAGGAAATCAAGTGGAGGAGAAGAAGAAAAGGTGGCAGCCCAAGGAGCTTCCATGGCTGCCAGCCAAAGAGGGAGGAAGATGATGGAAAAAGTGACTTTTCACTTTAAAACATTCTATTTATGGGAAAACCCTGAAAGTGCCCCCAAAGGGCCCCGTCGGGTCCGAAAAAGAGGGATTTGAGCAAACGCACTCAAACAGCAAAACTCCGTGAACAAAAAAGAATTGAGATAAGAAAATATGAACAACGAAAGAAACGGAGTCAAAAACTGAGTCTCGTATAGGAAGATATGCCCAGAACAAGTTCGGCGGCAACTGGGGCCAAAAACCCTGAAACTGGAGAAAAATAACCAGAAGGAAATTCTAAGAGTACGCAACTCGATGAAAAGTGAAAATAAGTCCCATACGAGAATTCAGGCTCAAAATGAGGCATTTTTGTAATAACTTTCATTAATTGCATAATGGCCCCTCCAAAAAGTGAAAACTGCACTAATGACCCAGAATGAAAATATCTTCCAAAAATATTTTCTTAAAAACCACTAAAATAAAATATCTTCAAAAGATATTTATGAAAAACACCCCAAGAAAAGAAAAAGATTCTGAAAAATTATGCATCCATGCCCCTATGGACACCGGGAGCAACCAGAGTACTTTACTCCGAAAGCAAAGATACGTATTTCGTGGAAACTACTTAGAATGAAGATACATGAAGTCAAAAACCAACTCCGAACACAAAAAGTGAGGTTATGCCAACAAAGTGACAAATGGGGAAAAGACAAAATAGGGAAAAAGACGAAAAATAAATAGTGTCGAAAAACGAAAAATGTGGAAATGACTTGGTCCTTAAAGGAAGTTGTCAATCCAAAAGAAAGAGTCTCAGAAATCATTTCCGAGCACTCGCGATGACACTAAGTGACAAGAAACCGAATTCAAAAAAGAAATTTCAACGAAAAAAATTCATCCGTAAAATTCTGAGGAAAAAGGAATGGAAGGAAATGACCAGGTCATTACAATTTTTGTAAATGAGGTTTTATTTCTAAAGAAAAGTGCAAAAAACCCCACCTGAACTATTGCCCTTTTGCAAGAAACCCCCTGAACTACAAAAAAAACCCTTTGAACTAACAATTTATTGCAGTTAGGGACATGGGTCACCTGCTGATGACCGAAAAATGAAAAAGACAATTTTGACCTAAACATAAACCACGTAGATTTGACTCACCAACACCCCCCACCCCCTCTCTCTCCAACTAACACTTTCAAAACCAAAAAAAAAAACACAAAACAAGCAAACACACCATTATAGAAAGAGCATATATATATATATATATATATATATATATATACACATACATTAATGCATACACATGTATAGTTATCGGTAAAAAAGGTCAGAGAGCGGCAATTTGTGGAAATGATGGTGCTGTTATGGCGGCGAGCAGCAATAAATTGAAGAAATCAAAAAATCCCAGAGTAACAGTGACATTACAGCTCGACTAACCCAGAAGCGCGGTGATCCCCAAGTCCAGTGAAGCTCAGTTCAGTCCGGCGAAGCTCGCTGCTACATATATAACCAACGGCGGGAACGGTGCCTCCCAACTACACCATCAAACCTAATCGAACCACGTACAAAAACCCACTACCACCACCCCACTCCCGCCACCACCATCACTGTAACGACCCACTCACCCACCTTACCAACCACAACCCGGCCTTGTAATGACCCGGTCATTTTTCTTCCTTTCTTTTTTTGGTAATTTCTTTTTTTCGTCCTTTTCCCTCTTTCGTCCTTTTCCCGTTTATCATTTTTCCTTGCATAATCACACTTTACGTGTTTGGATTTGATTCCGGCTTTACATGAATCCGTAATATTTGATTTCCAAGGTAATTGTATTTTTACTTTTGTAGAAAAGCATGCTAGTTGCTTACTTTTTTCATAAAGGCCATGAATGCATACTTTCTTGGTAACACTTTTGACTTTTGGGGTTTTAGTGTAATTATGTAAAATAATTATTTTTCGTCATAGAAACTATTTTGCAATTTAATTTGGAAGATATTTAGAAAATGACCTTTTTGTAATTTTTGAAAAGTGTGACAAGTGCCACACTCTCATGGTGCCACTTGTTGGCATTGGGGTGGACTGACTTGGAAGCTTAATCTCTTGACATTTGGAAGGTAGAGATTCACTCACTTGTTGGCTTAGGATAGGCACTTGTTAGCTTAGATGGTTGACAAGTGTAGGCTTATGATTAAGCCTAGGAAGGAGCCATGGATTGGTAACAAGTGTGGGCACCAAATTGAGTCTTGCATTATGTGTGTGTGAGAAGTAGTGTAAGAATACCTAGTGAGTGGAGGAATACTAGATCCTCCACCCACCACATTTTATTTTATCTCATCTTCATTCCCTTTGCTCTCAATCTAAACCTACCCTCTATTAAAGGAAAAGCTTGGCATAAAGCTTATTCCATCATTTTGGCCTCCTTCCACTTACCTTAGACCTTAAACCTTGGGAAGTAGAAGTTTCCTCTCACTCTCATCTACAAAACCCTAGAATTGTTTTCCATTTTAAAGCTTGGTTACTTGGATTATAGAGATTCAATTCTCTATTGAGGTAGGGGTCGTAGTATGTTTATACTTTGAGTGTTTTATAATCCTTTGGGATTTAATATATATTGTGTACAAGCTTTTAATATTGTAGTCTTGCATATTATAGGAAATTCTCACATGTGACTTAGGAATTATTGATTTAAGCATGTAAGATATGTATTTACTTTATGTAGAATTATTAATGTTATATACAATTCTTATTGACTTGAATTGCTATATTTATTGTAATGATAATTCTACATTCTTGTTGATCGCTTTTAGTATATAAAGCTTATTGTTGAAGCATGATTTAATTGATAAGTTGGTGGTATTGTTTCATACATTATATTATGATGAGGACTTGTCATTTATTATGACATTCTAGACTTGGAACCCTGAGACATGGTTTGTGTGATTTCAAATTACTTGTGCATTGAAGGTGGTTTACATGCCCTGATTTTTGCTCTCTGTTTTATTGTTTGGAGGTCAGAACGTCTGACCATGTAGGTCAGAACGTCAGAACGCCATAACGTCAGAACGTCATAACATTAAAACGCCTGACCATGTAGGTCAGAACATCAGAACGCCTGACCATGTAAGTCCGAAAGCATAGCAGGTCATAACGCCTGATTGTTGTATATAAGTTTTGAACTTAATCATGATTATGGATTCTCTTGGGACATTGTTATGATTTTTATGGCTAGAGTTTGGCTCTAATGCAGGAGGTACGAGTTCTCCCCATTTGAGATAGTGCACACTAGGGTGGTAATCCCAGCGGGTTAATGCCCAGAATAACTGTTTAGGTTTTAGTTTACTCCAGGATTTGATGTCCAAGTTTTATACTATTTGGTTTCACATTCAATTCCAAGTTGATAACCAATGCTTAATTATGACTTATAATTTTAGTTACTAGCGATTTGATGTTGTTAAGTACATCCATATTGATGTTGTGTTGTTAAAAAAATCATTAATGTTAGTTTAAGATGATCCTTTAGAACACCTTGAACATAGACGTTAAGTGGAATGATCCCTTGTATTCATCTATATTGATCTTGCAATGATATTGAAACTTTAGGGTATACACATATACTTCTTCCTACGAGTAACTTGATTACTCACCGTAGTTGTTTGGGTTATTTTACAGCTAAAGAGACAGTATTCTCGGATGCTTATCATCCTTAGAGGCTTATGAGCAGTTTGGAATATTTTTTTGTATTGACATGCAAATGTTTAGCATGCTTACTTTTGATGTTATATTTTTACATACCATGGATGTATGGTATTTTAGAAACTAAGATGGCTTCCTTGATATGTAATGTGTATCTAAGTACACTTTTTGATACATGTTTTGTATGTATAACATGAGGCTAAGAGTGATTGGTTTTAAAAGTTCACAAGTATGCTTGTTTTGGATCATTAGGAATGCATGTATAGCCTCAAGGTTGACTTAAACTTGCTTACTGTTTCGTCGTTCAGCAATCAGAACTTCAGAACGTCTGAACGCTTTAACCTTTTTTCAGAACGCCTGACCATGTAGGTCAGAACGTCTGAATGCTTAAACCTTTTGTCTGAACGATTAAACCTTTTGTCAGAATGCCTGACCATGTAGGTCAAAACGTCTAAACGCTTGAACCTTTTATCAGAACGCCTGACTATGTAGGTCAAAACATCTGAACGCTTGAACCTTTTGGCAAAACGCTTAGACCTTTTGGCAGAACGCTTGACCATGTAAGTCTGAACATCATAACGGTTGACCTTGTAGGTTAAAACGTCAGAACGCTTAACCATGTAGGTCAGAACATCAGAACACTTGACCAAGTAGGTCAAAACGCTCAACCATATAGGTCAGAATGTCAAAACGCTTGACCATGTAGGTCAGAATGTCAGAATGCCTGACCATGTAGGTCAGAACGACCGACCTTGTATGAGTGCCGAATGGGTACTCAGTGTTGATGAGTGCTGAACTGGTGCTCAGAACCCTTCTTTTCTTTTTCTTTGATCATCTTTTGCTTCCGCATTTTGGATCCGTTATTGGGTCATCTTTTGGTCATCACTGACGCACTGGGTTTATAAAACTTGGGCCTTCATAAATGGTATCAGAGCTCCTAGGTTTAAATACCTTAGGACGATGGATTTTGGGTGCATATCATGCTTTTGTTGATCTACTTTGATATATTCACATGCTTTTGATAACATGTTTCGGCGTTATATCATGTTTACGTGTTTCTTGATAACACGTTTGGTATTATAGCATGTCTTTATGTTTATATGCTTATATGTTTAAAAGCATCTTTGTTTGACATGTGTGCTTATTTGCTTAAGTACTTAGCCCTTTAAACAGCTTTTTTTTATTGCTTTAGCATGACCGTATGTTGCATACCTTGTCTTGCTTCGTGTTTTGTGCATTCATAGTATAAGTTGCATTTGGTCATAATAACTATATGTTATTGTTGACCTCTTTCCTTACGTATGTCGACAACGTGGTTGTCACGTGTGGATAGTCTTCACGTTTAGGTATTGAGGAGCAGCTAGTTGACATCGAGTTTACGAGGGGTCCGGGGAGGCCCAAGATTCCAGTTCGTGGTGTGGATGATAATCCATCGCAAGCACCGACTTATGAGGAGCGAGTGGCTCAGGGAATCAATCAGGGGATCGCTGAATCCCTACAGGAGATGATACACAGGCAAGTGGCAGGGATACAGGTTCCAGCACCAGCACAAGCACCAATAGTCAATGAGACAATGGAGTACTTCATATGACTACAGAGGGTTAAGATTGATCCATTTGTCGGGAGTTCAAATCCGCTAGTCTCAGAGGCTTGGTTGGACCTTATGGTTCGTAAGTTGGACAATATAGCGGTACCCATGGACAGATTGAGGATTTCTTTGACTGCCTCTATGTTCATGGGAGATGCAGATATCTGGTGGAGGTCCATGACTAATATCCACAATGTTGAGTTGATGACTTGAAATGCGTTCAGAGATTTGTTCTTCGAGCGCTTCTTTCCTAGGGCTATGAGGTGGGAGTTAAGGATACAGTTCACAGGTCTTTATCAGGGCACTATGGGTGTCATTAAGTATAAGACACGATTTATTTCTCTTTCTCGTTATACCGAGGATATGGTGGAGACAAATGAGGCCAGGGCAATGAAGTTTCAGGACGGACTACATCTTGACATCTTGCCATGGGTCTCAATTCTTGATTTGAGGACTTACAGAGAGGTAGTCCAGAGAGCTTTGCTAGCTGAGGCAGAGGAACGGGATCAGTTACGGATCATGGGTTCACACAAGTAGCCTCGTGGCGACACTCCATCATCTTCTAGGAGTCAGTGGAAGAAGGCCAAGGCAGGGAACAGTACACACTCATAGGGGACACCACATCAGATTCATTCTGCACCCACAGTTCCTGTATCTTTGGGATCAGCCCAGGGTGTGGTTTGTTACCATTGTTACCAGTCGGGGCACATCAAGCCTCGCTGCCCACAGCTTCGACCACAGGCCAGTCAGACATCAGTTCCTACGAGAGCAGGGTAGGGAGGTTATTTTTATTGCAGGCAACCAGGTCATCTCAAGAAGGATTGTCCAAAGTTGTTGAATAATTTACGTAATGGCACAGATTCACAGATGGTACCGGCATAGTCTACAGTGGTTCAGTCTGGTTTCAGAGTTCCTCAGGCACCACAGCCATTGGCACCAGTTGGCACTTATCCAGCCACGGGTTCTACACCTACTGCTTCTACACATCAGTCATACTATCATGGTAGTTCATAGCAGGGCTCAGGGGCTCAGGGATGAGTTTATGCTCTTCCATAGGCAGATGCTTTTGCAGGGACCTCTTCAGTTCAAGTTTGAGTTAACTTTCCAGTTTTCAGTTCTTGGGCACAGGTTCTTATTAATACAGGTGCATCACATTCTTTTATTTCTGCATCATTCGCACATTCATTGGGTTTGGAAGTCACACTTCGGGATAGTCTTCTCTGTGTTGACACACCGGTTGGGGTCCAGTGTCTTTGGATCGTATTTGTCGGGGTTGTGCTATTGAGATAACTGGGCAGACCTTAGAGTTCGATTTCGTTGTTCTCGACATGACGGGCTTTGACATCATTCTCAAGATAGATTGGTTGTCATTCTTTCGGGCTACGATTGATTGCTTCAGCGGGAGGGTGTCCGTTTGCACTCCCAAGGGAGATTGTTTCCATTTTGTGGGAGATCGGAGCGATTCCCACCCGGCGATGATTTTCAGCATTGGTGACTGGAGTCACCACATATCCTACTTGGCTAGTTTGCTAATTGACAAGGATAACAATTTGGGCCATGTTCTTCCTGCAGTTGTTAAGGATTTTGTTGATGTCTTTCCAGAGGAACTGACAAAGTTACCTCCTTTAAGGGAAGTTATTTTTGCCATTGATGTCATTCCCGGTACAGCACCCATCTCTATGGCACCATACCATATAGTACCGGCAGAGCTTGATGAGCTGAAGGGTCAGTTAGATGATTTAAAAACTAAGGGCTTTATTCATCCTAGTGTTTCACCATGGGAAGCACTGGTTCTTTTTGCAAAGAAGAAGGATGGGTCTTTGAGACTTTACATCGATTATCGCAAGTTGAATCACGCTATGATCAAGAATAGGTATCCTTTGCCTAGGATTGATGACTTGTTTAATCAGCTGAAGGGAGCGACATGCTTTTCGAAGATTGATTTGAGATTGGGTTACTATCAGCTAAGGGTGAAGGATAAGGATATATCCAAGACCACTTTTCGCACACGGTATGGCCATTATGAGTTTCTAATGATGCTATTTGGTTTGACCAATGCTCCAGCAGCTTTTATGGATTTGATGAACCGTGTATTCAGTGACTATCTTGATAGATTTATGGTGGTGTTCGTTAATGACATTCTCATGTACTCAGCTTTGGTAAAGGAGCATGAATATCATTTGAGGACAATGTTGCAGATCCTTAGAGATAATCTGTAACGACCCTGGATTTTTCAACCCAATGTGTACTGTGATGAACCGAAAGTTGACCCGATAACGGATTCAAAATGCAGAAGTAAAAGATAAATCCAAAGTCTATAGAGATGCAAACCATCCCCAAGACACCAATGTGACCTTCCATAAAGTCACGGAGCTTAAGGAAATAACCGGAAGCGAAAACTAACATGAAAAGGGTCAAATGGTACCCTATGGCACCAATGAAGGGACAAAATCTAGTTCAACTAAACCAAGAACACCACTAAATGGCTTACACAAGATTAACAAAATCTAGTAGGAAGGAACGAAGCAATAAAGGCCTGAAGAAACAATCAACCAAACAAAACCTATAAGGCAACTCCATTTCGGTCAAACGAAATGGAGCTTCGGTATACCGGAATGAGCCAGGAAAAAGAAGGAAAAGAGCCTTCATTTCGGTCGACCAAAATGACAAACCGGTCGACCGGTTTGTGGCTCGAAACTAAAAAAGGCTATTAGAATTGGACTTTTACGGTTCAATTGAAATTCAAAGACCATTGGTCGACCGGTTTGTGGCTCGAAACTAAAAAAGGCTATTAGAATTGGACTTTTACGGTTCAATTGAAATTCAAAGACCATTGGTCGACCGAAACAAGCTACCGGTCGACCGAAACAGGTTAAAAATGCAAAAATGAACCTATTATGCACCAAAAATGAACAGAAGTCCCTAAGGCTCAATTAGATCCCTCATTGCATGATCAAATTGAATTGTATGCAAGTGTGTGATGATGTGAACATACACGCAAGTCTAAAATAACATTTTAAACATGCTGAAATGGCCTATGGCCTTATTACAATTCATTTACAACATTTGACATGTCAAACCTCTAAGTTAGAAAAATTACATTTCATAGGCAAAATTTAAACATGGTAACACTTGCACGTGAACAAGAATGCTTCGAAAGAAACTTCCATTATGCAGTTCACCCAAAGTAAGTGCAAATCTGCAATCTTGTATCATGTACCTAAAATATGTCTCAGTAACTTTGGGGTGAGCAACATAAAGCTACTCGTAGGAAATGAGCATGCATCGACCTAACATTTTACATGTTTGCATGATTTAAACATCGTGGTTCATTCCACCTAGCGTCTATGTCAAAAGTGAGACTCAGGGAGCATCCTAAGCTGCCTAAGATCATTTCTAGCATAAAACACATCATTCATGCAATTCAAACAACATAGGAACATGCTATACAAAGCGACAAAATATAGATTCTCAAAGTCATCAACTTGAAATCTAAAATGTGTAAACAACTAAATATAACCATTTAACATAATTGGAATTTTTAGTACCACACGTCAAGACATAGATTCTCAAAGTAACCAACTTGAAACCTAAAAGTGTGTAAATGACTAAAGTGGGTCATGCCATCTAACGTCTATGTTCCAAATGAATCTATAGGATCATTCCTAAGTCACATTTGAACAATATAGCATAGATGTACTTAGCAACATCAAAATTTATAATGATTCATTAAAAATCATAAAAAAACATGAATGTACTTAACAACATTAAAGCATGCTATGATTCATTCAAAATCATAATGCATAAATGTACTTAACAACATTAAATCGCCAATAACCAAAACCACAACTCACAATTAAGCATAGGTTATCAACTTGGAATTGAATGCGAAAACAAATAGCGGAAGACTTGGATATCACGTCTCGGACTAAACTAAGAACAAAATGGTTATTCCGGGGATTAACCCGCTGGGAAGACCACCCTAGTGTGCACTATCTCAACGAGGAAAACTCATACCTCCCGCACTAGAGCCAAACTCTAGCCATATCACAGTAACAATGTCCCAAAACTCCAAAATAAATAAGTTAACAACTTATATATGAAATATAAATATACAGCACGAAACTACATTCCTTGCACAAGTAAGTTGAAACCACACAATACATACTCTAAATCCACAACTACTATAGGATGACAATGTCGAATCTTCAGAGTGTGATTTGTTACGTACTATAATAACATCATATGTCGAATCTTCAGTATGCGATTCGTTACACGCTATCACAATATATTTCAACATTGAAACATAAACTCATACATCCATTACAAGTCTAAAATCATGCTTCAAGCATATTATTAATGTCAAATACATGATTTAATCAATAATGCAATAGAAACGGAAATTAATCAAATAACTAATTAATTTCCCTAGGTTTCAAATCCCAATCAAATAGTCCCTAATTAACACATATTATACAACATAACTTGATCACTACATATATCAATTCAAAAACTTGATTAGGCCATTTGAATAACAAAATGGAATTTAATCAAATTATGATAATCAAATCCCTAAATTCTAAAACAACATCAAATGGTCCCAAATTAACATATGCTAGTATACAAGCCCTAGTCATCACAACTATCAAGTTAAAAACTTAATTAGGCCAATGGAACCATTAAATGGATTTCAATTAATCATTTTAATTAAAATCTCTAGATTTTCATACTTATCCAATTGCTCTCAAATTAAAGTATGTTAAAGGACATGTAAAGACTTAATTTAAAAGAACATCACAAGTTCATTTCATACAAGGAACAGCCATGGAATTTAATCTTTCACAAAAGATAAATATTAAATAAAAAGCGCAATTCTTATTCAAATAATTCTAATTTAATATATGTTAACAACTATATTAAAACATAATTTATCATCATGCCACAACTCAATTCTAGACTATATACATCCTTGAAACTTAAATCTTATACAAAGAAATAAATAATACTAATTTTTCTAGATTTGATACAAAGTATGCAAATAAGTTGTATAATAATGGAGAACACTCAATACAACACATACAAAATCCTAAAACATCCCCTACCTCAATTTGAGATGAAAATCTCAAAAGCCACCAAAATGAAACGGCTTTGAATCCGACAAAACTTCTAAGTTTTGTCAGGGACAATACGATCTATATGAACTCCCAAGAAGCCCCATCAAAATCACAACTTGACTTCAAACCCGAACTCAAGAAATGGTCAGAAATGAATTCTAATAAGGGGGAAAGATAGAGCACGTTGAGGGGAACGATAAACGTTAAGGCCGAAGAGTTTTTACTAAGGAAATCAAGTGGAGGAGAAGAAAGAATGAAGGAAGCCCCTTGGGCTCCCATGGCTGCCAACCAAGAGGGTGAAGAAGATGATGGAAATCTGACTTTTTGACTTAAGACCCCCTATTTATAGAAAATCTCAAAAAGTGCCCCAAAAGGGTCCCGCTGGGTCCAGAAAAGTGGATTTTGAACAAACGCGCTCAAATGACAAAACTTCATGAACGAAAAAGAAGCACAATGAGAAAATATGAACAACGGAAGAAATAGTGTCAAAACCTGAGTCCTGAGTAGAGAGATATACCCCAAACAAGTTTGGCTGCAACCGGTGCCGAAAACCCTGAAACTGGAGAAAGGCAACCAGAAGGAAATTCCATGAGTACACGACTCAACGAAAAGTGAAAATAAATCCCGTACGAGGATCCAGGCTCAAAACAAGACATTTAACAATAACTTTCATTATTGCACAATGGCCCCTCTAAAAAGTGAAAACTACACAACTGGGCCAGAATGAAAATATCTTCCAAAAATATTTTCTTAAAAACCCCTGAAATAAAATATTTTCAAAAGATATTTACGAAAAACACCCCAAGAAATGGAAATGTTTCTAAAGAACTATGCATCCATGCCCCTATGGACGCCGGGAGCAACCAGAGTACTTCTCTACAAAAGTAAAGATATGTATTTCATGGAAACCACTTAAAATAAAGATACATGAAGTCAAAAACCAACTCCGAACACAAAAGGTGTGGTTATGCCAACAAAGTGACAAACGGGGAAAAGACAAAATAGGAAAAATGACGAAAAAGTGAATAGTGTTCGAAAAATGAAAATATGGAAATGACTCGGTCCTCAAAGGAAGTTGTCAATCCAAAGAAAAGAGTCTCGAAAACCATTCCCGAGCACTCAAGATGACACTAAGTTATGAGAAACTAAACTCAGAAAGGAAAAGATCAACAGAAAAAAAATATTCGTGAAAATCTGAGAAAAATAAAAGGAAGGAAAATAACCGGGTTATTACATAATCGATTGTATGCCAAGTTCGAGAAATGCGAATTTTGGCTACCGGAGGTGAAGTTCCTTGGACATGTTGTGTCAAGGAGCAGTGTTGCAGTGGATCCATCAAAGATTGAGTCTGTGATGGATTAGGAGCATCCGAAGACAGTGTTTGAAGTTCGGAGTTTTCTTGGCCTAGCCGGCTACTACAGGAGATTTGTTCGGGATTTCTCTCGTCTAGCAGCCCTTATGACTCGACTTACTCGCAAGGGAGTCAAGTTCATATGGAATGAATCTTGTAATTCTGTTTTTTAAGAATTGAAGGTCAGACTGACATCAGCTCCAGTTTTGATCAAACCTGAACGTGGTTTGGGTTACGTAATCTATTGTGACGCTTCGCGAGAAGGTTTAACGTGTGTTCAGATGCAGACTGAATAGGTGGTAGCTTATAGGTCTCAACAGTTGAAGACTCACGAGTTGAACTATTCGACACATGATTTGGAGTTCGCAGCAGTTATCGTTGCCCTGAAAGGGTGGAGACATTATTTGTACGGGGAGAAGTTTGAGGTTTTCTTCGATCATAAGAGTCTCAAATATCTCTTCTCTTAGAAGGATTTGAATTTGAGACAGTGCAGATGGGTCGAGTTCATGGAGGACTATGACTTTGAGTTGCAGTATCATCCAGGAAAGCCCAATGTGGTGGTTGATGCTTTGAGTAGGAAGTCACAGAGTACTCTTGCTAGCATTTCCTTCCACAGATGGAAGATGCTAAGAAGAGCTTGCATATCTTGGTTTACAGTCATATGAGGATGTTTCACCAGCTATTTTGTTTAGCCTTGTAGCTCAACCGGCTCTTATTAGCAGTGTTATTGAGGCACAATAGGGGGATGGGGAGATGAAGTCCATCTACGATCAGATTTCAGGCGGCGAGAATGTAGAGAGTTGGACCTTGCATTCAGACAGTGGCCTCAGGTATATAGGGAAGATGTTTGTTCTTTTATCTTGTCGTGACGTTGTTCTTCAGGATTTTCACCATTCTCAACTCGTAGTTTATCCTGGTGGTACGAAGATGTATCATAATTTGCGGAGACAGTTTTAGTGAAAATGCATGAAATGGGATGTTTCTCAGTTCGTGGCTAAATGCCTTACTTGTCAGCAAGTGAAGGCAGAGCATCAGAGACCAGCAGGCTTGTTGCAACCACTACCAGTGGTAGAGTGGAAGTAGGAGCATATCACTATGGATTTCGTGCCAGAACTTCCGAGATCCTAGGTAGGGAATGATGCCGTTTAGGTCATTATTGACAAATTGACTAAGACGACTCACTTTTTGCCTATGGCAGTGACAGATGATGCAGAGAGACTTAGTGGGTTATATATGGGGCAGATTGTCAGGCTTCACGGGTTTCCAGTATCCATTATTTTGGATAGGGATCCCAGATTCACGTCTCACTTTTGGCAAAGTTTTCAGAGGCTCTTGATACAGGGTTTCATTTCAGCATGTCATTCTATCCTCAGACTGATGGTCAGTCGGAGCGTACCATTTAGATATTGAAGGATATGCTACGGGCTTGCATCTTAGATTTTGGGGGTAGTTGGGAAGACTACTTACCCTTAGTTGAGTTTGCCTACAACAACAGCTACCAGACTAGTATTGGCATGGCACCTTTTGAGGCATTGTATGGCAGACCTTGCAGATCTCTAGTTTGTTGGACCGAGATAGGTGATGCAGTCGCCTTAGCTCCTGATATTGTCTTTGTACAAAGAAGATTAAGTTGATTCGGTAGCGGTTGGCTACAGCTCAGAGCAGGCAGAAGAGTTATGCTAACATGAGGGGGAGATCCTTGTCTTTTGAGGTAGGGAACCATGTCTTTCTTAAGATTTCTCCACGGAAGGGACTTCTGAGATTTTGACAAATGGGCAAGTTGTCTCCTAGGTTCATTGGACCATTTCAGATTTTGGAACGCGTTAGTGAAGTTACTTATCATTTGGCATTGCCGCCAGACCTAGATAGGTCACGATGTCTTTGATGTCTCTATGTTGAGAAAGTACGAGTCGGATCCATCGCATGTTTTATGATGGATAGATGTTGTTGTTGATGAGGATGTGACCTACAAGGAGGGTCCAGTCTAGATTCTTGATTCACGGGAACAGATCTTGCGAACCAAGACCATTCCATTGGTTAAGGTCTTGTGGAGACATCACGGCATTGAGGAGGCTACCTAGGAGCTCAAACAGGAGGTTCGCTCTCGGTATCCCAATTTGTTCACTCTTTCAGGTACGACTTGATTTCGGGGACGAAATCCTTTTAAGGAGGGTAGGTTGTAATGACCCGGTCATTTTCCTTCCTTTCTTTTTTCAGTAATTTCTTTTTTTAGTCTTTTTCCCTATTTCATCCTTTTCCCATTTATCTTTTTCCTCGCATAATCATACTTTACGTGTTCGAATTTGATTCCGGTTTTACATGCATCCATAATATTTGATTTCCAAGGTAATTGTATTTTTACTTTTGTAGAAAAGCATACTAGTTGCTTACTTTTTTCATAAAGGGCATGGATGCATACTTTCTTGAAAACATTCTTGATTTTTGGAGTTTTAGTGTAATTATATAAAATAATTATTTTTCATCTTAGGGACCATTTTGTAATTTAATTTGGAAGATATATTGGAAAAGGACCTTTTTGCAATTTTTGGAAAGTGTGACAAGTGTCATACTCTCACGGTGCCACTTGTTGGCATTGGGGTGTTGTGACTTAGAAGCTTAATCTCTTGACATTTGGAGGGTGGAGATTCACCCACTTGTTGGCCTAGGATAGGTGCACTTATTGGCTTAGATGGTTGACAAGTGTAGGCTTAGGATTAAGCTTAGGAAGGAGCCATGGATTGGTAACAAGTGTAGACACCAAATTGAGTCTTGCATTGTATGTGTGAGAGAGGTAGTGTAAGAACATCTAGTGAGTGGAGGAATACTAGATCTTCTACCCACCACATTTCATTTTATCTCATGTTCATTCCCTTTGCTCTTAATCCGAACCTAGCCACCATTGAAGGAAAAACTTGGCATAAAGCTTATTCCATCATTTTGGCCTCCTTCCACACACCTTAGACCTTAAACCTTGGGAAGTAGAAGTTTCATCTCACTCTCCTCTACAAAACCCTAAAATTGTTTTCCATTTTAAAGCTTAGTTGCTTAGATTATAAAGATTCAATTCTCTATTAAGGTAGGTTGATAGTATGTTTATACTTTGAGTGTTTTATGATCCTTTGGGGTTTAATATATATTGTGTACATACTTTTAATATTGTAGTCTTGTATATTATAGGAAATTCTCACATATGACTTAGGAATTATTGATTTAAGCATGTATGATATGTATTTACTTTGTGTAGAATTATTAATGTTATATACAATTCTTATTGACTTAAATTGCTATATTTATTGTGATGATAATTCTACATTCTTGTTGATTGCTTTTAGTATATAAAGCTTATTGTTGAAGCATGATTTAATTGATAAGTTGGTGGTATTTTTTTATACATTATATCATGATCAGGACTTGTCATTTATTATGCCATTCTAGACTTGGAACCCTAAGACATGGTTTGTGTGGTTTCAAATTACTTGTGCATGGAAGGTGGTTTATATACCCTGATTTTTGCTCTCTGTTTTGTCATTCGGAGGTTAGAACGTCAGAACGTCTGACCATGTAGGTCAAAACGTTTGAACGCCATAACGTCATAACGTCATAACGTCAGAACGCCTGACCATGTAAGTCCGGACGTCTGACAGGTCATAACGCCTGATTGTTGTATATAAGTTTTGAACTTAATCATGATTGTGGATTCTCTTGGGACATTGTTACGATTTTTATGGCTAGTGTTTGACTCTAATGCGGGAGGTACGAGTTCTCCCCATTTGAGATAGTGCGCACTAGGGTGGTAATCCCAATGGGTTAATGCCCGGAATAACCGTTTAGGTCTTGGTTTACTCCAGGATTTGATGTTCAAGTTTTCCACTATTTGGTTTCACATTCAATTCCAAGTTGACAACCAATGCTTAATTATGACTTGTAATTTTGGTTATTAGCGATTTGATGTTGTTAAGTACATCCATATTGATGTTGTGTTGTTAAAGAATCATTTATGTTAGTATAAGATGATCCCTTAGAATACCTTGAACATAGATGTTAAGTGGAATAATCCCTTGTATTCGTCTATATTAATCTTGCAAAGATATTGAAACTTTAGGGTATATGCATATACTTCTTCCTACGAGTAACTTGGTTACTCACCCTAGTTGTTTGGGTTATTTTACGAGTAAGGAGACAATATTCTCGGATGCTCATCATCCTTAGAGGCTTATGAGCACTTTGTAATATTTTTGTGTATTGACATGCAAATGTTTAGCATGCTTACTTTTGATGTTATATTTTTGCATACCATCGATGTATGATATTTTAAACGCTAAGATGGCTTTCTTGATATGTAATATGTATCTAAGTACACTTTTTGATACATGTTTTGTATGTATAACATGAGGCCAAGAGCCATTAGTTTTAAAAGTTCACAAGTATATTTTTAAACTTGTTTTGGATCATTGGGAATGCATGTATAGCCTCAAGGTTGCCTTAAACTTGCTTACTGTTTCGTCGTTCGGCAGTCAGAACGTCTGAACGCTTAAACCTTTTGTCAGAACGCCTGACCATGTAGGTCA
This sequence comes from Cornus florida, assembly GCF_030987335.1. Taxonomy (NCBI): domain Eukaryota; kingdom Viridiplantae; phylum Streptophyta; class Magnoliopsida; order Cornales; family Cornaceae; genus Cornus; species Cornus florida. Next base: position 47,426,837 of record NW_026775574.1, on the reverse strand, counting down.
GAACGTCTGAACGCTTGAACCTTTTGTCTGAACGCCTAACCATTTTGTCAGAACGCCTGACCATGTAGGTCAGAACGTCTGAACGCTTGAACCTTTTGGTAGAACGCTTGGACCTTTTTGTCAAAACGCTTGACCATATAAGTCAGAACGTCAGAACGCTTGACCATGTAGGTCAGAATGCTTGACCATGTAGGTCAGAACGTCAGAACGCCTGACCATGTATGTCAGAACGACCGACCTTGTATGAGTGCTGATCGGGTACTCAATGTTGATGAGTGCTGAATTGGTGCTCAGAACCCTTCTTTTCTTTTTCTTTGATCATCTTTTGCTTCCATATTTTGGATTCGTTATCAGGTCTTCTTTTGGTCATCACTAATGCACTGAGTTTATAAAACTTGGGCCGTCACAGGCCTTCTCTCTATTGTCTTCAAAAATTAAACAACTCCCACTAAAATCACACACCATGAAACCTAATTGAAACTCGAAAAACCCATTGTCACCACCCCTCTTCCACCTGAATCTGACAACTCTCCTCCTTTGGTGTCACCGCCGGTGTATCGTGCTCGTTACAATCATGATCGAAGAAGAATTGGACTTTGTAAAACAAGCAACTGGGTTATTGCAGAATAATGCTTTGGTTAGGTTGGTCTAAGTTGTGACATAGGTTTAGGCTCACAAATTCGGGTTTTCAGCCAAACTCCTCCCACAGTGTCGCCATGTCCAAACTGAAGCGGATCTCAACTTGCTAGAAACGACTCAAAGGCCTTGCAGAGCTCCGATTAGGACAAAAACACCATCGTTGTTGAGGTCCGACAAGGCGAAGCGCTTGTCGATGGGCCTTGTCTCTAACAAAGTCTTGTGAATTTGGGAAATTGGGTGGGAGGCGTTTAGAACTGTTAAAAGATATTGGGTCTGAATGACAAAAAAAAAAAAAAAAAAAAAAAAAAAAAAAAAAAAAAAAAAAAAAAGAGTTAGAAAATGGGTATTATTGTCTTTTCAAATTTATAAGGGCAATATAGTCCTTAAATTTCATAATTTGCATCACGTGAGAGCATGTGTTGTGTTTAGCAGCAATATTTGACCGGCGTATTGCCGGATGGAGTGATCTCCAATAAAAATATATAGATAAGGGGGTTAACCGGTGATGGTGGTGTGCTCCGGTGAGCATAGAGATGTGTATGGCGATAAGAATGAGCTATGCACACAGAATTATTCTGCCAGCGATGCAAGACCAGAGGACTTACAGTCAGTCGGTAATGGCGACACCAGGAATGTGCTCGGTGAGCACATAGAATAGCATGCTGGTGAGATGTTCTGGTGAGCTTGGATAGACATACGACGGCAAGGGTGCTCCGCTAGGATGACAGTCACAGAACCGGCGAGTTCGGAGAGGCAGCGATGTGCTCCGGTGAACACAAGGGTCTCGACAATGAGAACAGGTGCCGTCATGGCGTGCTCCAGTGAGCAAGGATGCTCTGACGAAGCTGTGCTCCGGTAAGCATAGAGAACTGCTCGGCTGTGTTGTGCTCCGACGAACACAGATTTGCCGACAAAGAAATAAATTTTTTTTTTTATGCTGAAGTTGTCTGTGTCCATAGCTGTTGGCTCTCGTGTCTGCAATTCCTGCATCAATGAACATGAGAACAAAACTTATATATATTAGCTGTGTATTTTTCTTTTGTTCAATGATAGCCCACTGTTCATTTTGTTATTATTTTGTACATGATGAATGGGGGAAAAGACAAATGATGAAAAACAAAATATAGAATTATAGAGGAGGTGAACTAAAACTGGAAATTGAACACAATACGTACAAGAATAGAAACTGTTATTTTTATTTTTTTTTTAATTTTTTTTGAAGAAATACAAAACTAAAATACAAGAAATAAATTAAAGTCGATTCAATTAGTTTCTCGTTGCATTCTCCGGCAAAGACACTAATTTGACGAGAGAGTAATTTAAAATATTATCGATGTGGATACACTTCGTACAAAAATAATTTATTTTTTAGAGTCACTTTGTTAAAAGTGTACAGTGATGAGCAGGGTCAAGCATAAGGGAATGCGTTGGTCAACTAATCTACACAGCTAAGAAAATAGATTGGCTGAAGAGCTGATTTTGAAATAAACAATTAAAATAAAATAAAATAATAAAAGACAAAAGATATAAAACCAACTTCATCACAAATCTCATGACTAATCATACCTAATATAGGAAAATTCAATCTATGTATGATTATGATTGGTGTGCCTGCAAGCACACAACGAATATTGCCAAAAAGATAAATGCACATATAACCAAGAATTAAGCATAACCCATCTTCGGTTGGCATGGGCTGTCTTACCTAACTACATTACTCTAAGGTTGTAATACAGTCCGTCTTTTCGACTCTTCCCTAGGCATGACCTATCAAATCCCTTGCATTACGTGCCATGAAAACCGTTGCACAATACAATATTCACTTTATTAAAATGTACAGTGATGAGCAGGGCGAATCCAAGGGAATCCGTTGGTCAACTAATTTGAATCCAAATTAATTTAAATCTACATAGTGAAAATTGGATGGATTTGAATATGGATTTAAACTAAATAAAAAATAATAGTAAAAATAATAAAAGATAAAATATATGAAACTAACTTTATCACAAATGTCATACCAATGTATAATTATATCTAACATGGAAAAATTCATTGTATACATAACTATATGAAACTAATAAAATAATAAAAGATAAAATATATGAAACTAACTTTATCACAAATCTCATAACAATGTCTAATTGTATCTAACATGGGAAAATTCATTGTATACATAACTATGATATGCAGAGATACATAATAACTACAACATCGTCAAGAAGATAAATGCAAATATAATCAAGAACTAAGCATAACCCATCTTCTGTTGGCACGGCCCATCTACCTAATTACATTACTCTAAGGTTGTAGTACAGTCCGTCTTCCCTAGGCATGGCCTATCAAAATCCTCGCATTACATGCCATGAAAACCATTGCATAATCATAATTCTCATTGTCACTATAAGAATGATTTTGAGCTTATATAAGATATATTTGTTGTCTAGATTATGCAACTATCATACATATGAAAAAAATTTCCCAATTATAAACACAATCAAACAAATATTACTTGAATGTAATTACATCAATCCCAAATAAAAAAAAAATGAAAACAAACAAAAACAAAATAGAAAAACAAACACAGAAGGGGCAGGAGCCCATTTTCGGACTCCAATCTGTGGCTCTGTTCTCTCATTTTTCTTCCAAGTCTTCTATTGGAATTTATAGCTAAAATCCCGAAAAGTCTAATTTTTAGGTAGGGGTGAATAAGGACAATAGTAAAAAAAAAAAAAAAAATCAATTAATGTAAAATGACTATTATGGCCTTTATTAAACAAATTCAATTAAAGAAAGACATTTTTGGTATTTAAATAGTAAAAAATAGTAAACAAAATTCAGTTAATGTAAAATTTCAGTTAAAAATAATAAATAAAAAAAAAATCAGTCAAAGAAGGGTATTTTTGGTATTTAATATAATTCATTAGTCATGTGCAAGGCAAATGATTTTTTTTTTACCATACTTTTTTAAGGGTTGACTGTCGAAAAGCCCTAATTTACAACATTTTAAAATTTTTATAAGAATTATATAAGAGGAGTGTTATTTGCTCAAGAGATAAATCTATAAGTATTTTATATACTTACCCCAAAAATCAATGATTTAAAAATTTTACATTCTATATTTAATATTGTTCCACTGAATTTTTGAAAAAAAATATGTTTGATTATTTTTTTTATAAGTTAAAGCAATTACACACACACTACCTCCACCGAGAGATCTTGGATTATTTTTCGTAGGGTGGCATAGAAAGTAGGATTGTTCATGTGATCCATAAATTCAATCTGATCCGTGTTGGGTTTAATTAACAAATAACAATTAGAAATCAAAATTGGCCATGAATTAAAGAGAGGTTTTGATATTATACTTGATTAGAAAATTAAATTTTAGATACCTTTTGAGAATTCCTTATCGTCCTTTGAGAGATCTGAAAAATAAAGCGCTTTACCCCCTTCTGAAAGTTGTCGATACGATAGGTCTGAATAAGGGTTTTAAAACCCCAATATATAACAACAATAGGGGGGACGGCTTCTCTACAAACAAATATATCTAAGTCTCCTTTCCTATCATGGATTAGATATCAATGGTTAGAAATAAATCACACCAAATTAAGTTGGAAAACCACAATCCAACAGTATAAAACTATACTCCCAATTAGACCACCAAATTGGAAAGTACAAACCTAATCCATCAAGTATCAATAATCACATTGTAATCATACTTTATGAAACGTAGTGCATAAGATCATAAAATAATTTTTATTATTTAAATATATATATAAAAATTCCAACAATCTCTCACTTAGTCCATGCACTCTAAGTTTTATAAAATGACACTATGGATCGCAACACACTTTATAAAAGTTGAGTGGCCACTCATTTTTATTTAGAAAATACAATTATCGAAATTGATGGATTGAAACTTTAGAACACTCTTCTCCATAAATTTCCTCAATAGTGGATCATGAATGTGTAGACAAGTAATATATTAGTCTAAACAGTTCTGTGGTCTCAAAACCGATTCTATCTAGGATTCATTAAAATATAGTGGTTTTACTGAATTTCATGAGATGTGCAAACTGCATGTGGTCTAAACGCACACCTCACTATCCATGTAGCGACCCGAGTTTTTCAACCTGGTTCGTTAGTGATGAACCAAAAGTTGACCTGATAACGGATCTAAAATGCGGAAGCAAAAGATGAAACCAAAGTCTTTAGAGATATAAACCATCTCTAAGACACCAATGTGACCTTCCATGAAGTCACGAAGCTCAAAGAGAATGAAAGCATAAACAAAGGGGTCAAAACGGGCAAATCCGTGAACCAAGGGGCAAAATGGTCACTCACAATTAAAATGATAAACTTAACTCTAAACAAGTCAAACAAGGTGAAAACAACCTAACTTAATCATTTCATGACTTTCCATAAGAACATTGGACAGGAATCCCACAAAACGCCTTTCCCGGTTTAAGCGAAAACTGACACCCTCTCACTAAAACTTGAATAATTCCCACCGTGATTGGAACCTGAGAATGAAATTGGTACCATTAGAAAGCTGACTCAAAATCCATGAATTTAGGCTCAAGAATCACCCCATTTGGATTTAAAACGAAGGAGTTATGGTCATTTGAAGTCGAAAGAACAGCGCTGAAACTGAACTGAAACTACTCTCAAGATCTAGCTATTTCGGTCGACCGAAGTGACCCATCGGATGACCAAAATGGACAAAATTTGTGTTGAAATCATGTTTTCAAGGCTTGGTTGTATCAGAAGACCAAAATGAACCATCGGTCGACCGAAATAGGCCATCGGTCGACTGAAATGGCCATAAACAGTGAAAAAGGCTACTAGAAATGCATGTTTTGAAGTTCAATCAAATACCAAAAGGCTTCGGTCAACCGAAATGGCATCTGGGTTGATCGAAATGACTCGAGAAAGTGCAAAAATTTCATGTTATGCACTCGAGGCGGAAAGTTTACTTGAAATTCCCCATGGCATGTTCAATTCACAAAATATGCAAGTGTGTGATGATGTGAATATGCACGTAAGTGTAAAATGGATATTTAAATATGCTACAATGGCCCATGGCCTTATTACACTTCATTTACAAAATTTGCCATGCCAAACCTCAAAGTTGGAAAAGTTTACATTTCAAGAACAAAACTTGCAATTTAAACACATACACTTGAATATTTAAGTTTGTGGCCATTGGCCTCACGTCATACACATCAAATACATTGCAAGGAGTGTACTTACGTACCCTTTACATGATTAGAATCAAATATACATGTTTTTGACATAAAAAGCAAAAATGGCATTTTAAGCCAATCTTCACCAAAATGAAAACCTTCAACTCCACAAGTCATCCAAGCATAATAGGAGTCTCAACTTTAATTCTTGTACCTGAAAAAATTTCCCCACTACGTGGGTGAGCAACATAAAGTTACTCGTAGGAAATGAGCATGCATCGACCTACGTTTTACAATTTCATCACCTTAAGGTGAAACATGTTAAAGGGGCTCATACCACCTAACGTCTATGTCAAGATGAGACTCCGGGAGCATCCTAAGCTACCCTAGATCATTTCTAGTATAAACCATATCATTCATGCAATTCCGACAACATAATAGCATGCTTACACAAAGCAACAAAAATGGAGATTCTCAAGGTTATCAACTTGAAATTTAAAATGCTAGAATAATTAATGTGGGTCATGCCACCTAACATTTATGTTCCAAATAAATCTATAAGATCATTCCTAAGCCACATTTGAACATAATAGCATAGATGTACTTAATAACATCAAAATTTACAATGATTCACTAAAATCATGCAACATAGATGTACTTAACAACATAAAAATGATTCATTAAAATCATAAACATAGATGTACATAATAACATCAAAATGATTCTTTAAAATCATAAACATGGATGTACTTAACAACATCAAAATCGCCAATAGCCAAAACCACAAGTCACGATATAAACATGATTGTTAACTTAGAATTGAATGCGAAAACAAATAATGGAAGACTTAGACATCTAAGCTCGGAATTCTGCCGAGACCTCAACGGTTATTCCGAGCACTAACCCACAGGGAAGATCACCCTAAGTGCGCACTATCTCAATTGGGGAGAACTCATACCTCCCGCACTAGAGCCAAACTCTAGCCATGTTGTGACAGCCCAAGTTTTGTAAACCCGGTGCGTCAGTGATGACCAAAAGATGACCCGATAACGGATCTGAAATGTGGAAGCGAAAGGTGAAACAACGGTCTCTAGAGATACAATGCATCTCTAAGACACCAATGTGACCCTCAATGAGGTCACAAAACCCAAAGGAAAACAAATACGGAAGTGTCGTTTTAAAAACGGACAAAAAGGAACCTAGGGGCAAAGTGGTCATTTTACAAAAAAATAATGGATTCAAGTGCTATCGAGCACACCACTGGGAAGACAACGAAAAACTAATCGAGATGGACTCAAGAATCGCATGATTCGGAGTCCGGACGAAGGAAAAACGACAAAACAAAGAAAAACGAGTAATAAAGCTAAAAGGGTAAACTGGTAATTATCCAGAAATATTTGAGTGTAACCGAGTACACCGTTGGATATACAATGAAAATTTAATCAATTTAAAAAAAAAAAATTCACTTGATTTGGAGTCCGGATGAGGGAGAAAGGTCAAAAACAAAATCGACGTCGCGGCGACCCGACGAAGGCCGTGACAGCTACAGTGCCGTCAACCCACTACTGCTGCAACTGAGAGTAAAAACGGGTATCTAAACGAACTTTTTTGGATAAACTCAAAGAAAAAACCCCCCCTAAACTCAAGTTTTCTACCCGACAGGTGGACGGAAACCAAAAAAATGCATTGTAAAATGCCCAAAATACCCTCAAGAAAATCAGGTCTAGAAGTTAAAATTTGTTTCAAGCTACTGCCCAAAGAAAGGAAATGGGACTTTGGAAGGTTTTTAAATTGCCTAAATTGAAAATTCAATCTTAAAATACACCCACAAGACCCCTGGAAGTTTCTGATCGGTCGTCACACTTTTCAAAAAAAAGTCGATGAATAGTACCAAGTACATTTGCACTAAAGTCGGCAAAAACCTGGCAGCAATGATTTTTCAGAAAAAAAATTGATTTTTGAGGGCCAAGATTGCATTTTCTGGAAAAACACAAAGAAGAAACCCCCCTCAAAATTGAGTTTTCTACGTGACTAGTGAGAAAAAATGAAAAAAAAAAACACATTTTTAAATACCCGAAATGCCTTTGGAACAGAATAGGGTAAAACTCCCTAAAAATGCTACTTAGAGTCTTTGTTTCATCATGGATGGTGTTGTCTGCCAAAGTGAGCATGCAAGCACATGTAATGTGATAAAATAGATGTGTTGCAATGGCCTATGGCCTCATGGCATGTCATATGCAAAATAGAACTCTTCAATGCATTAATCCACATATCTTCCATAGGCAACAATGAAGTTCAAAGTTAGCATACATTTCACATAAGTGTCTTTAGCCCTTGGCTACAACCACATTCTAAAAGTGTCAAAAGCTGCCTTTAAGTGCACATTACATAACTTAGACAATAAGTACAAGTTTTATCAAAGTAAGCAAAAGTAGGACAAAATATGCTAACATATGCACATTCTATGTCATCAAAAATACTTCAAGAACTCTAGTAGGTCTAAGAATGCTGTGCATCCCACACTAAGGCTTCTTTACCTGCAAAACACCCATTAACTTAGGGGTGAGTAAACAAGTTTACTCGTAGGGAATGCATGGGTTTATCTTTGTACCAAGTTACAATCCAATACCATTTAATTCATGATATCAAGTGACAATAGAACTTTCAACATAACACAATGAGATGTAATTTCACAAAGTTAACAACTTGGAATTTAAATGCAAAATTAAACCAAAGTGGATACTTGGACGTCACGCCGGATCAAACTGACAATGTGGTTACTTTAGGATTACTAGCCCATGGGTAACCTCCCTACATGTGCACTAGACTATATAGAGGGACAATCCCCCGTACTAGAACCAAGTCCTAGCCATAGTCAAACAACGACATCCCCAAGTTTCCAAAATCAACAAATTGTGTAACAACGTATATATATCAACATGTATATACAAGATATCAACTATTTACCAAACACAATCCAATTTTGGAAACTTATACAATACATGCTCAAAGTCTACAACTACTATGACATGAAAGATGTCAAATACAAAGTGTGCAATTCCTTACACATAGTAACAATATATTCAATAAGGAAAAACATATTCTCATGAATATAAAAGTAACAACTATGTTATCCAATGCTCAAAAATAATCAAGTGAACATACACCAAATCCAAATCTATGATTAAAATATAAAAACAACTTCCAAAATGCAATTAAATCCATAGAGTAATAAAATAGAATTTAATTAAACATAAATAGTTAAATTCTCTAAATTCCAAGTTAATCCCAAATAACCTCAATTTAATATATATTGAAGGACATGGCATGGTCATCACATATATAACATCAAATGACAATTTAAGTGATTAAAACACTTAAAACAAAATTAATCAAGCTAATTAATTAACTTCCTCTAGATTTTTAAATAATTCCAAATGCCCTCAATTTAATCTATGTTAGAGAATATGCCAAGACCTATTCAAATATCACATTACATCATGATTTCATGCTTACTATCACCATGTGAATTAAACTTTCACAAAAGATAAATATTAAATAAATTTTGCAATTCTTATATAAATGCCCCAAATTTAATATATGTTATAGTACATGTCATGGTTATTATATAAATCACTTCAAAACTTGATTTAAGTCATAGGAGCATATAAATAAAAATTAATTAAATTAATTCATTAATCCCTCTAGATTTTAAAACAACTCTAAATGACCTCAAATTAACATAAGTTATGAATCAAGCCATGGTCATGTTATTTATCAAGTCTAAAATGAATTTCATATAAGTTAGCATTAGTCATTTATTTCTTATTTCAATACAAGACATGCATATAACTTAGATATCACTATAGGAACAAATAAAATCACTTAGAAGATAAATGATAACACCCCCTACCTCACAAGAGGATTGTTCCTCTTGAATCCAAGGGAAGCAAGCTTAAAAATGGAAAACCAAACAAGGGTTTTGTAGAAGAAGAGGAGAGGAACAAAAAGTATTCCAAGGTCAATGATCTAAGATGAGTGGAAGGGCCTCAAAATTTAAAGTCAAAGCTTAAGGTTTTAAGCTTTCTTCAATGGAGTCTAAAGTTCTTATGTGTAGGATAATGTGAAAATGAAAAAGATGAAATATGAGTGGAGGATTTAGAGGTCCTCCACTCACTAGGTGAACCTACACCATGGTTAACACACACATAAAATGCAAGACTAATTGTGAACCCTACACTTGTCATCATCCTAAGGTTCCCTTCTAGAATTAATCCTAAGCCTACACTTGTCAACCATCCAAGCCAACTAGTGGTCCAATCCTAGGTCAACAAGTGAATGAATCTCCACCCTCCATGTGTCATGAGATTAAGCCTCCAAGTGGTTCCACCACAAAATCAACAAGTGGCACCATAGGAATGTGACACTTGTCACATTTTCCGGAAATTGCAAAAAAGGTCCTTTTTAAAAATATCTTCCAAATTAATTTGCAAAATGGTCCCTAAGACGAAAAATAATTACTTTACTTAATTACCCAAAAACCCCTCAAGTTATGGATAATTACAAAAAATCTTGTTTTCATGGCTTTTACAAAGAAAGTAAGCATTTAATATACATTTCTACAAAAGTAAAAATGTAGATGTCATGAAATTTAAATATCATGGACGTATGCAAAATCAGAATCAAATCCGAACACAAAAAATGAGGTTATGCAAGTAAAAGTGAAAAACGAGAAGAGGACGAAATAAGGAAAAGACGAAAAAATGAATAGTGTCAAAAACAAAAAAATGTGGAAATGACTCGGTCCTCAAAGGAAGTTGTCAATCCAAAGGAAAGAGTCTCAGAAACCATTTCCGAGCACTCGAGATGACACTAAGAGGCGGGAAATCGAACCCGAAAAGGAAAAGACTATGAAAAAAATTTATCCGCAAAATTTGAAGAAAGGGAAAGAAATGAAAATGACCGGGTCATTACACATGTCACATGAAGCAACAATGTCCCAAGTAACTCCAAAATAATCCAAATAAGTTCACAACTTATACATAATTTATATAATACACGAAAACCACCTTCCATGCACAAGTAGGTTGAAACCACACAATTAATGCCTTAAGTTTCAATTCTAAAATGATATACATAATGTCAACACAAAGTGTATAATTCCTTACATAAGTTAATCATATATTCAATTTGGGAAACAAGTTTTCATGAATATAAATTTTGCAACAATGCTCTTCAATGCTTAAAACATAATCAAGTGAATACTCAACAAATCTAAATCCATGACCTCAACATAGAAGCAACTTCTAAAACATGATTAAATCCATGTATAAACAAGATAGAATTTAATTAAATCAAAATAATTAAACTCTCTAGATTTCACATGATTTCCAAATGGCCTCAATTTAATATATAGTAAAGGCCAAATCATAGTCATTACATATATGCATTCAAAAGCTTAATTAGGCCAATGAAACCACAAAATAAATTTTAATTAATTCATTTAATTAAAGTCTCTAGAATTTCAAACTCAACCAAATGCTCTCAAATTAAAGTATGTTAAATAACATGCCAAGACTTAATTTAAAAGCATATCACATGTCAATTTCATGCAAGTTATGGCCATGGGAATAAATCTTTCACAAAAGATAATTAGTAACTAAAATATGCAACTTTTATTCAAATAATCCCAATTAAACATATGTTAACAAACATAATAAAACTAAGCTTTCTAACATGCCACAATTCAAATCCAAATTATATACACCTTTGAATTTTAGATCTTATACAAAGAAATAAAAATTACTAACTTTCTAGATTTGATACAAGGCATACATATAAGTTGTATAATCATGGGAAATACATAATACAACACACAAAAATCCTAAAACATTCCCTATCTCCATTTGAGATGAAATCTCAAATCCCCACCAAAATGAATGTGCTCCGAATCTGACAAAACTCCTAAGTTTTGTCAGGGACAACACCGTGAACATAACCTCCAAGGAAGCCCCATCAAAATCACAACTTGACTTCAAACCCGAATTCAAAAATTGGTCAGAAATGGATTCTAATAAGGGTAAAAGGTAGAGCACGACGAGGGGAACAATAAACGTTAATGTCGAAGACTTTCCATTAAGGAAAAGTGAACCAAAAGAGGAGAGAGAAGATGGCAGCCATGGCTACCAAGGATTCCAGCCAGAAGAGAGGAGAGAGAGAGTGAGATCTGATTTTTCAACTAAAGGCACCCTATTTATAGAAATATCTCAAAACGTGCCCCGTACTGGCCCCGCCTAGTCTGAAAAAATGAAATTCACGCAGACGCGCTTAAACGGCAAAACTCTATGAACGAAAAAGATTCAAAATCAGAAAATAAGAACAGTGGAAGAAACGTCGTCAAAAATTGAGTCCCGAGCAAAAAGTTATGCCCCAAACAAGTTTGGCGCAAACTAGGCCAGAAACCATGAAACTAGAAAATATCGACCAGGAGGAAATTCTAAGATTCCACGACTTGACAAAATGTGAAAATGAATCCCGTATAAGGATCCAGGCTCAAAACAAGGCATTGAGCAATAACTTTCATTAATTGCACAATGGCCTCACCAAAAGTGAAAACTGCGAAACTGCCCCAGAATGAAAATATCTTCCAAAAATATATTTTCTTAAAAACCCCTGAAATAAAATATATTCAAAAGATATTTATGAAAAATACCCCAAGAAAGAAAAAAGTTCCCAAAGAACTTTGCATCCATACCCCTATGGACACCGGGAGCAACCAGAGTACTTTCTTACGAAAGTAAGGATACGTACTTCATGGAAACCATTCAAGATGAAGGTACGTGAAGTCAAAAACCAACTCCGAACACAAGAAGTGTGGTTACGCCAATAAAGTGACAAACGGAGAAAAGACAAAATAAGGAAAATGACGAAATAGGGAAAATGACAAAAAATGAATAATGTCTAAAAAGTGAAAATATGAAAATGACTCAGTCCTCAAAGGAAGTTGTCAATCCAAAGAAAAGAGTCTCAGAAATCATTTCAGAGCACTCGAGATGATACTAATCGACAAGAAACCAAACTCAGAAGGGAAAAGACAACGGAAAAAAATTTATCCGAAAAATCCGAGTCATTACAATCCGTCCTACTTCATACCATCGCGGTATGTCACCTGAACATATTACAGCAAACTGCCAACCTTCTATTCAGTGTGAGGGTTTACCGATATGGAGCCAATCCTATATCTAGCCCAAGCTATCCTCATAGAGCATTAACACTCCCACAGACAAGCTTTAGTAGTTATGTTTGGATTTACCAATGTGGTGCCAATTTCACATTTAGCCTAAACAACTTCATGAGTGAAATACCACTCTCAGGCAACAAGAATAACATGTGCACATATCATATACAACAATGTAATAATAATAATGATAATGCATCATAACTTTATTTTCATGCAAACAACTGTCACCATAAGGTGTAAATAAACTGAAAGAAAATAACTGTAACATGATGTAATAGAGAAATCAGACATCATAACACAATGACTCTTGAATACCCATCTGAATCACGTACTCTTTAAATATTTTTGGCTAAAGACCTTTAGTGAGAAGATCTACAATCATCTTTGCTGTATCTATATGGGGAACCTCAGTAATACCTTGTTTGACCTTCTCGCACACGTAAAGGTATTTTACATCTATGTGTATATTACGCTTAGTCAATTTTTCATTTTTCACATATTTTGTGACAGTTTCATTATTACAGAAAATTATCAAAGGCTTGTGTATGAAGTCCACAACCTTTAAATCCGCAATAAACTATTTCAACCACATGACACGTTTGGTCACTTCATAACAACTGATCAACTCTACATACATAGTTGAATCTGCGATAATGGATTACTTAGAACTTTTCCATAATACAGCTCCTTGAGCCAACATAAAAATATATCCAAAAGTGGATTTTCTACTACTCGAACAACCTGTTTAATCCGAATCAGAATAACCAACTATCTCTAAACAATTTGATTTCCTGTACACCAAGATAAACTCTTTTGTTCTCTGAAGATACCTCAAAACTTTCTTTACCGCCCTCCAATGAGCAATACCTGGATTTTGCTAAAATCTTCCAAGCATCCTAACCACATAACTAATATCTGGTTTAATGCACGCCATAGCATACATCAGACTTCCAATCGCAGACGCATGTGCAGTGACATCAATTTTACTTCTCTCAATCTCATTCTTAAGACATTGTTCCTCTAAAAAAATGTCCCCTTTTACAACTGGAACCTCACCAGGTGCACAATTTTTCATCCCAAAAGTTTTTAAAATTTTATTAATATATGCCTTTTGAGATAAACCAAGTGTGCATATCGTGCGATCTCTATGGATCCTAATACCCTGGACAAACTCAGCATTGCCCATATCCTTCATATCAAAATGACTTGATAAAAAATTCTTCATATCATGTATCACATGAATGTCATTGCTAACTAGTAAGATATCATCAACATATAAAACAAGAATAATAAAACGACTCCCACTGACCTTGAGATATATGCATTTGTCTCCAACATTCTCCTTAAACCCATAGTTAGTAATCACTTCATCAAATTTCAAGTACCACTGTCGTGAAGCTTGTTTAAGCCCATAAATTGATTTCTTTAACTTACACACTTGATGTTCATGTCCCTTAACCACAAAACCTTCAGGTTGAGACATGTATATCTCTTCCTCAAGGTCCCCATTAAGATATGTTGTCTTCACATCCATCTGATGCAACTCAAGATCATAATGTGCAACAATAGCAATGATGACTCTCAAAGAATTCTTTGATGAAACTGGAGGGAAGGTCTCAGAGAAATCAACACCTGGCTTCTGCTTGAAACCTTTAGCCACCAATCTAGCTTTATATCTATCAACATTTCCAAGTGAAACCCTCTTGGTCTTAAAGACCCATTTGCACTCTACCGCATTGCGATCTGTAGGTAAATCAGCAAGCTCCCACACCCCATTAACATCCATAGAGTGCATTTCATCTTTCATAGCATCTATCCAACTAGAAGATTCATGACTCTCCATGGCTTCATTAAATGAAGTTGGATCCTCATGCTCGCCAATGTCAACCTCACTAACATACACCTCAAAGTCATCAGGTATAGCGAATCTCCGAGTTCTAGAAGAACTTCTAAGTTAATCAAGCTCAGAAAGTGGATCAAAAGTTGAAGTAAGAGGCTGCATACGAGGAATATCTGAAGGGGTGGGACTAGTAGCTCTGAATGGAATCACTGAAGTTGGAATTAAATCTATAGTAAATGGAATATGCACAGAAGATTGCTCATCTGTAAAAAAGAAAGTACGATGATCCAAACTCCCACTAGATTCGTCATTCTCAATAAATGTTGCATGAATGGTCTCAACAATCTCCATAGGTCTAGAAGGGCAATAAAATCTGTAACCAAATGATCTCTCATGATACCCAATGAAATGACAAATAACAGTGCAAGGATCAAGCTTCTTAATATCAGGATTGTACAACTTTGCCTCTGCAAGACATCCCCACACATGCAAATGTTGAAGACTAGGTCTACGACCTTTCCAAAGCTTGTAAGGTATTAAGAATATAAACTACTATTTTAAGAGCTTCTCCCCAAAAATTCTCAGGTAGTGAAGAATGGCTCATCATACTGCGAACAACATCTTAATAAGTACGGTTTTTTCTCTCTGCAACTCCATTTTGTTCAGGAGAACCAGGTGTGGTATACTACGGCATTATACCTTGCTCCTTGACGTACGTGACAAAAGGACCATGATTCACACCCTCCTGGTCCATTCTCCCATAATACTCACCACCTCGGTTCGATTTTACAATTTTAATCTTTTTGCCTAACTGTTTTTCAACTTCAGTCTGATAGATCTTAAACATGTTAAGTGCATTGGATTTTTGGTGTATTTGGTACAAATAAGCATTTCTTGAGAAATCATCAATAAAGGTAATAAAATACCTTTGTCCTCCTCGAGAAGCGGTATGAAACGGACCACAAATATCTGTGTGAATAAGGCTTAAAAGACTAGATGACCGACTAGCCTCAAAATTACGTTTCTTCTGCATTTTCCCCTTGACACAGTCAACACATAAATAAAAATCTAAAAAATTTAGTGGTCTTATAATCTCATCCTTAACCAAGCGTTCAAGTCTCTTTCAAGAGACATGCCCCAATCTCCTATGCCACAACATAGATGAATCCTCTCTAATAAAAGCACGTTTTGATCCGGAAGGTATCGAATCTACCGAAAAACAAAAAGCAGGTATATGAGAATCATCCAACAATAACTAATATAAACCATCAACTAAATAACCATGTCCAACTATATTATTACCATAATGAATAGTAACTGATCCATCACCGAAAGAAAACCCAAAACCCAAAGCATTAAGTCTTGAAACTGAAAGTAAATTACACCTAATAGTAGGAACATAAAAAACATCCTGAAGCTCTAAGGAAAAACTAGTGTGTAACACTAGCGAAATCGTCCCAACAGCAGCAACATGAACTGCATCAGCATTACCCAACACCAATTTCTCCTCAGCCCTGGGTTTTCTCTGGCTTCGAAATCCCTGTGATGAACAAGAGATATGAATAAATGCACTCGTATCAATCCACCATGTATGATTAGGCACGTTTACTAAGTTGGATTCGAATATTACCAAAGCAACTCTCATACCTGCTTTGTTTTTCTTTAACCAATTTTTGTAGCTGTAGCAGTCTATCTTTTGATGTCATTTCTTCTTACAGAACCAACATTCATCATTCACATTTGCATGCTCAATGCCTTTTCCTTTGTTGTCCTGCTTTTCATTTTTCTGAATTGCCTGATTCCCTTTCTTGCCACCTTTCCACTTGAAGTTATTCCTGTTTTTACTGCTTATGGCAAGATGAGCTGACTCAAATTTAGCACCCTTGAACCGTTCTTCCTCGATCACACAAAGTGCCAATAGCTGATTAATGTCCCATTTTGTCTATTGTGAATTATAATTTACCCTGAAAGCATCAAAAGATCTAAGCAGAGAATAGATCACCATGTGGACCAATAACTCATCATCAAATGTGATTCCCTGCTCCCTGAGACCATTAACCAGCTTGCATATCGTATAGATATGCTCCCTCACTTAACCACTGCCATCATAACTGGTTGACATAAGTTGTGTCAAATAATAATACTGAAGTTGCTTCTTGGTACCCATGAACTGCTTCTTAAGTAATCAAGAAGCGCCTTGGCAGTATCAAATTCAAGAATACCACCACGAATAGTCTCACCAATAGAAGCACGAATCAACCTGATGGCCATGGTATTAACTTTAGTCCACTTAGCATGCAACAATTTTACTATTTTAGAAGACTCTTAGTGATTGCAGTGGGTTTCTCCTCATAAAGTACGAACTCATAGTCCAAGAAACCCAACATAATATCAACATTTATCCTCCAAGTAGTATAGTTTGAACCATTTAATGGTTCAATCCCTGTGAGCTGTCTTTGAATAGCGGAATCGTTCATAACTATAATACATGTTATATCAAATAACATAAAAAAAAATGAACATATAAAATAATATGTCACAGCTTTAGGGATTATTACTTTAATTCGTGTTCGGGGTTTTAAGCCGAATTTCTCAGGGTGTTTTACTATATGCAAAACCCGTCCACCCTACGGGAACATATAAAATGCCATCTAAAAATCACCTTTTGGCAAAATTTTAGATTTTTTTTTTTATCCCCAAACTTGCGATCAAATCACACATAGACCTATTTTATTATACTTGAATTGTTACTAAACACTTCCACTACCTTTTGGCAAGAGGGTTATTTAATTATAATCCAAGCACTCTCAAATATTCTACTCACTTATCCCACACTAAGACATTGATCACCTTTTGGCAGAACAAATGTCCTCATCTAGGTAAGTGTACTATGAGACCTCAATAAGACCAATACCTTAAAATTTCAAAAAATAATAACCTCTATGAGCGTGTCACTTTTAAGTAGGCATCACTCACTTTGACATTATTTTTAAAACGGTCATTTTGCCGGTCCTTATAAGCCCCAATAAAAGACCTTATCTTTAGAAGTTCCATTTTAATTAGGTTCAAATTTATTTATTTAATGTGCATAAATTAAACCAAAATATGGAACAAATACTATAAATTACTTATAAAGTATTGGATAGCACCATTAAAATTATATATATGGCACACTCATGAGGTCATGCAATTTCATCACCATTATATGAGGTTTCTATCAATTAGTCAGTGAGCAATTTAATAAATAATACATGAACTTGCTACCTTACTTATATAAAATAATTTAAAAAATTAATTAAATATTATCTCTCTATACTGTACATAGTATGATTCTTACAATCAAATTTATTGATTTTGTTTATCGTTCGGTGTGCACACAGCATAGCAACATATAAAGAAAACAACATATATCTATATATATATAAAGCATTTGTTTCTTTTTATAACATGGAATCGTCATTGAATTTTCAAATCAGATTGTGAATCTCGTGCTCAAACCAGAGGATGAAACATTTGAATTATATATATATATATATATATATATATGTATCTCGTTCGGCGTGCATGACTTAATAAAGAAACAAATTATAAATCACTGCATAACAGACTATGGTACATAAAGAGCACGTGATTCATTGTATAACAAAGGCAAAGACAAACTGATGAATTGCAAGTAAACATATATACACATGTTTCCTCACTTACTGTTTTCCTCATTCGGCGTGCTTGAGCCATGATATATACATGATAGCAATTAAAACAAAACCTTTTATGTTACATATCCATATGAAGCAGTATAAACACACATGCAGTGTGATACCCTCGGATTTCCGGATGCAGGTTGGCCAGGCCCACGCCCGAATACCCGAGGATATCAAAACAAATTGATGATAAACGAACACAGAGTACAAAAGAATAAAGAAGAATAAATAAAATGCTGACAAGAAACTAAAATGATAATCTAATAATAAACCTCAGAATATATTTCCATTAGTTAATAAACTCTTTTGATACAACTGATCCTTCAAAATACAACTCGGGAATCCATACTGTGTGGAACCCTAGAAAATCCAAACTAAACAAATGACAGCAATAACTGTCTAAATCAGGAAACTGAATCATAAAGGAACTCCTATGTAGCATCAGAAGAATGAAGTAGATTGATCTTCGCTCAGCACGAATAACCTCTACTCCTGACGAACACCTGAAAAATAATGGTGGGTCAGGCCCACAAACAAGTTCTACTCTACTACAGTCCAAGCAGAGATCCGATACACATATACATCCTAGTCAATCCAACAGTAACTAGTAGTCCGTATATATATATATATATATACACACACACTAAAGGAACCTCACTAGACTATAGGGTTGTCTCAACCTGAATAGTAGGCAGCACGCAAAACGCACATATAGTGGGCATGAGTACCTAAACCTACCAGGGTACACAACTACACTATATCTAGCTACACATCCCTGGTGATATACGCACCCTAACCACTGATCCTGAGACTCAAGCTTATATCATAGCACCATACTTATATATATATAATCTAGTAACCATCCTATCCAGTATAAATTAATCCTCCATAAGTCATTCAACTTGTTCAGCTGACCTGACTTAAATATAAGTAAGACTTAACATTTTAGTTAATCCATTCCCTTATATAATAAATTAATCCTCTATAAGTCAGTCAACTTGTTCAACTGATCCGACTTGAATATAAGTAGGACTTAACATTTTAGTTAATCCATTCCCTTATATAATAAATTAATCCTCCATAAGTCATTCAACTTGTTCAGCTGATCTGACTTGAATATAAGTAGGACTTAACATTTTAGTTAATCCATTCCCTTATATAAAATAGGTAGGACTTAACTGATAAGTTAATCCGTCCCTAGAATGCCACCGTCCCATACCAGTGCATTAAACCACACAATCCAACAATTGATGTAATAATTAAATAAATACATTAAACATTCCAGAAATAACTATGATAATATGATATCAAGTTATCACATAATATGAATGACTTATTATTTATTTAAGCTTCCTATATCATATGTCCTACACAAACTGAATCTTATACATGATGATATTTTATTATATCGTCAAATAAGCATTCTCTATATTCAATTCATCCTACACATTTAATCTCAATTGCTAAAACATTTTAAAAGATTAAATCCATTCGTTTGTTTAAACATTCAAATAGCAAGTATCGTTATGATTGAGTGTATTTAAATTTATTTAAACCCAAACCTAATCCCTATTTAATGTTCAGGAATCCTAGGCATATTTCTACGTTCCATCATTCCACAGATATGAAAAATACATAATTCAAACATGTAAAAATTCACACCAGAAATTAAATCAAAATCATGCATTTTTTAATTCATAACACAAGAATAGATATGAACCAATTTCATAAAAACCTATGCTTTAATCCAATTAAACATGCATAATTATTTAATTTTATGTGTTTAATAAATCTTGGAATTTCCTAGGCATGTACAGAAACACGAATCAAAGGGAAAGAGATAGAAGAAGAACTCGCCTTAAATTTTCAGATTGAAAGTTAAACTTCTTCTTCCTTGATCTTCTCTCTAAAGGGTTTTCTCCTCCTTCCTTCCTCTTTCTCCTTCTCTCTCTAACTCTCTCTCTCTAGAATATATTACGTGATATATTTTCACTCCTTTTTCAACCTATAGTTGTGTATTTATAGGCTAAATAATAACCCTATTCCTTTTTCCAAATCCAAGTCAACTTAATAAAGAAAAATAAAAAATGAAAATATTAAAAAGGTAACTTAAAATATGTTACGTATATAATCTATGTATAACTGTGATACCCCTCGGATCCGAGACACGGGTTGATCAGGCCCAGGCCCAAACCCGAGGGAATATCAAACAATTAATATTTTATAATGAACACGGAATACAAAATAAATTAAGAAATGAAATTAAAGCTAGAAGGAACTAAAAATAGAATCCGCAAAATATTATAATTATTAAAATCCATCAAACCCAAACTCCAAAACTCCATCAGTTTACAACTTGGGAATCCATCTCTAATGGACCCCTATTAAACATCCAAACGGAAGATAGAACAACTATAATAAACGTCCAGAAATAAAACTATAGAAAGAGCCCTACATCGTCGGAAGAGTGAATAGAGACCTCTGCTCAGCACGAACACGTCTAAGCCTGGAACTGTCGTGTACCTGAAAAATAGAAGTGGGTCAGGCCCACGCGCAAGTTCTATACTATTACAATCCAAACAGAGGCCCGATACGCATGTACATCCTAAACAATTCAACAATAGCTAATAGTCCGTAAATATATATATAGTCACACTAAAGGACTCTCACTGGACTACAGGCCGGTCTCAACCTGAATAGAGGTAACATGCTAAAACGCACACGAAGTGGGCATATGTACCTATACCTAAACAGGGTACACCTCCAACCATCGTAGCCAGCTACACATCCCGATGCATATACGCTCCCTAGCCATCGGTCCTGAGGCTCAAGCTCATACCGAGGCACCATAACAGTACATATATAAAATCCATCCAAAATCCTTGGTATTGCCGCTCAACAAGTAGTTGCCATGACAATACAAATCCACGGGACTTAACTTTTAGTTAATCCCATCCTTATTCCAAGTAGGTGGGTAATGGTATTGTTTTAAAAATCAACCCATCCTTAGTATGCCACCGTCCCATACCGGTGCCTACTTTCCAATCCTCCAGTAGTCAATAATACCAATAAATCAAGTATATATCAACTAAATTCCAACATCCAATATTCAATGTTAGCAGTGATAAAATAAGCATTGATAAACAGGGTCACAACAACAACATATACATGCCCAATTTAAGTTGTTCCCTTTAGTCTGATATAAAGACAGAATTAATTAAAATTTCCATTTAACACCTTACAAATGACATACAGATATGTAGGGTATGTATCACAAAATCCTAACCTCCACAGTTGATACTAACTGTGATAATGTAAGCATCAAAACAATATTCACAGTATGTATGTAGACATGCTCAAATTATAGTGTTCCACAAAACCGATCTAGTGTTAAACTCAAATCCTCCTAGTATTTAAGTTCCAACAGTTGCTAATACAGAAGTTAAAATAGCTATCATCTAAACCCATCCTTCCAATAATTTATACTAGCAGTGGTAAGGAAAAACGTGAACCACAGAACCACAATGCATCCACAAACATGCTTAGTCTAGGTTGAACAAGCATACAACACTACTGTAACTACCAGTTTCATAGCAAAACAGATATCATTTTAGTTTGGTTTAATCTTCATTAATCCTGAAATCATTTAAGAGTGCAAAGAGTATGAAGCCTAAGGGAAAGAGTAAGGATAGAATCTTGCCTCAGAAACTTTTGTTCAAAGTTTCAACGTCGTCTTCTTAAAAAATCCCGGCGAGTTCCAAAATCCGGTTACTGTTCACGGGTACGAAACACTATTCCCAAACTCAAAATCTGATCTCCATCGTTCAGATTGTGCGACACTGAGTCATGAACCTATCCTCCAAATTTCAGCTCGATCGGACCACGGACGAAGCGGGATTGGATGTTTGATGAAATCTGGGCAGAATGGGAAAAAAAACCTATGCGACCCAGTTACTGTTCATGAGTACAACTCACTGTTCCCGAGGTCAAACTTTGATCTCCACCATTCAGATTATGCGTCACTGAGTCGTGAACCTCTCCTCCAAAATTCAGCTCGATCGGACCACGGACGAAGCGGGATCGGATGTTTGATGAAATCTGGGCAGAATGGAAAAAAACCTGTGCGACCCAGTTACTGTTCATATTGTGATGACCTTGTGGGCGGGTGTGCCGTGGGTTGGTACGAGAGACACTGTCAGGCTACCACACTGGCGAGCTACGGGTGCACAGTCCCACATTGCCTGGGTAGAGGAAAGGTGAGGCCTTTTGGGGTGATGCCCAAGAGCAAAACCATGCGGGCTTAGGCCCAAAGCGGACAATATCATACCATGTGGTGGAGCGGGTCGTTACAAATGGTATCAGAGCCTGACCCAGCCGGAAGTGTGCCGACGGGGACGTCGGGCCTCCAAGGGGGGTGGATTGTGATGACCTTGTGGGCGGGTGTGCCGTGGGCGGGTGCGAGAGACACTGTCAGGCTACCACACTAGCGAGCTACGAGTGCACAGTCCCACATCGCCTGGGTAGAGGAAAGGTGGGGCCTTTTGGGGTGATGCCCAAGAGCAAAACCGTGCTAGCTTAGGCCCAAAGCGGATAATATCATACCATGTGGTGGAGTGGGTCATACCATCTTGCCTTAAATTTTCGGATTGAAAGTTAAACTTCTTCTTCCTTGATTTTCTCTCTAAAGGGTTTTCTCCTCCTTCCTTCCTCTTTCTCCTTCTCTCTCTAACTCTCTCTCTCTAGAATATATTATGTGATATATTTTCACTCTTTTTTCAACCTATAGTTGTGTATTTATAGGCTAAATAATAACCCTATTCCTTTTCCAAATCCAAGTCAACTTAATAAAGAAAAATAAAAAATGAAAATATTAAAAAGGTAACTTAAAATATGTTACGTATATAATCTATGTATATCCTTATTAATTAAATAAAATATATACATTAGATTATTTATTAATACTAAAGTTACCATAATATTAAAAGGTAACCTAAAATATGTTACGTATATAATCTATCTATATCCTCATTAAATATATAAAATATATACATCAGATTATTTTTTTATACTAAAGTTACCATAATATTAAAAAAAGTTAACTTAAAACATGTTACGTATATAATCTATCTGTATCCTCATTAAATAAATAAAATATATACATCAAATTATTTATTTATACTAAAGTTACCATAATATTAAAAAGGTAACTTAAAACATGTTACGTATCCTTATTATATAAATATATAAAATATATACATCAGATTATTTATTAATACTAAAGTTACTATAATATTAATAAATTACTTTCCTTTTTATATATATGTATATACATATATATCTATATATATACATATAGAACTATCTATGGGTAATTATCCATACCCATCCAACCTCCTATCCAAGTAGTCCATGGGACCCAATTAGTTAGCTCATTACTATTAACCATAACCATAAAATAAAATAAAATAAATCATTTAAAAGAAAAGAAAACATTTAATTTACAATTAATCAAAACACCATTTAAGCACATAATCTAATTAAACAATTAACACATAGACAAATATAAATAATACATAGACATATAATCAAATAATCAAGTAATACCTAATTCAATTAAACACATAAGCAATTAGTCAAATAATTAATTAAATAATTAAAAAATACAATTAAAACAAATAAATAAATACTGAGACTATCCTTTTAAAATTAGGGGTATTACATTCTTCCCCTCTAATAAAAGGAATTCCGTCCTCGGAATTCGCCCTTACTTTCTTCCATTATGCTTGGAAACTGTGAGCGAAAAACATCCTCATATTCCCAAATAGACGCAACCTCACTATAAGGGCTCCACTTAACTCCAATATACCCAGTGGTAAACAGAGTTCCTATATTTTAAGAAACACAATAATCATACAATGCGTAGGTTGTATCAAATAACAACGTAATCCTCCTATGTCGACAAGGGAATGATCTACATACCTCCAAGTGCCATAGAATATACGCACAAACTCCTATGCACCCAGCGCTAATAATTTGGTAACGCTAATTCAGAGGTGACTGCCTCAATTGCGAAACACAATCGTCTATGGACATCCACATGCTATAACACCACTATCACTGAACTATATAACTACTATGAAGTTCTAAAATAAGCATCACTCAAATTTATGTCCTCAAGCGATCTTTCTCAATCCACCACTCGGATTCCATATAGAAAATTGAAATTCCAAATCATGTCGATCCTTCCTACCAACTATCACTCCTGTTTAGTTCAACTTCCATATTTGTTATAGGAAGTGGCTAAAGATTCCTATGATATCTAATGATCAACTTTCCACCTTTGTAGCAGGTTTTACACTTAGGGCAATTATATACACGTCCCTATCCATACATGTTCACCAAAACTGACATATGATGTCGTGTTGTACCTTCTAACCATGTGGGTGTACCAAGAAAAATTATAAATTTCCATCTCAGTCGCCCGACAGTCATATCACTATTTATAGAAACTACTAACTCCTCCTCCAGTACCTTAAACTCCATCTGAGTAAGGTAGCACCTTCTCTAGGGTCAGCTCCGATATTCAAAATTGACCTCCTGAACTACCTTGGTAATAACAAGTGTTATTATTCACACTTTGCATCCATCTAAGCCATCTCGTGATCTGTTATATTCGTATGAACTAATATCTTACCAGCTCGATCAAAATAGACAAAATGAAACTGATTTAATTTTATCAGTCAACCAATATCCCATCTAGAATCCTGACCCTTGCATCAAATCAGCAATCCCTCAACTAAATATGTGAAAATGCTCTGTCATTTCCACTTCAGTATAGAAAATAGCTGCAAGAATCCAGTGATCTTTGATGGTCCATCTCTACTATTTAATAAATATTAGACTTAGAGAAAAAACACTATATTCCTCTTCCTACCTGTCCTCCAAACATCTGCTTCATACTGTGAAGCATCATATTTCTACTAGGGTGAATAAAGAATTAAGAGTTGTGAAACTCAATCCTTGCATCCTCTATCAAATTTGTCTACAGAAAGTACCGTTAGTCTGGTACCACCAGCTTTCGTCTGTACCCATTGTTTAAATTAGAGCATCTTCAAAAGCGAGTTCTATAACTAAATCTATCCACCACTGATCCGTGATAAACTTGCCGATATTAAAAATTAATCGGTAATTCAATTTATCAATAGTTAACTATGACTTTAACTCAACAAAAGTTAACAAACTACGACCTTTCCATACATACCATGCACCTCATCTTTATATAAGTGTTTGGTCTCACCATCTTGTCTTTGACACACCCTACTTCTTTGAGACAAGTTAATGACAATCCAACTTCTTTGTCTAACTTCAAAAGAATATGAAATCTTTCCATCCTCTACATAAGTCATCAATTTCCTTGCAACAGTTAATTGTTGCAAATTGTGACTAAAAAAAAATAATTCCATATTATTTATGGAAATGAAGAGACTTAGTTTCCTCCTCCATGTGCAACACGGGCAAATTCCTCCTAATGACACACCCTCTTGAATAAATTCTTGATTAAGAATTTATTGATAAATATTTATTCAGTCTCCTATCCTCACTCGGTGTCATTCCAATAAGTACTTAATCCAGTATTAAATCCTCCTTCCGACTTGGTAACAACTTCTGAAATTTTCAAGAAGATGTTCAGCAAATCCAGCACCTCTGATATATCATCATGGCGTTACAGTGATCTTTATTTACCACTACCTCACGTATACCGAAACATTAACAACCACCAATATCATGGTGTTGTAATATGATACGAATCCATACCTAATGTAAAGTATATCAAACTAATCGTTCTAGATTGTTTGACTCGTAGTGATGGTTTAATTATCTTATCCCAAAACACACCATAATGACACATGTCCAGGTCCAATAGATTGGTTAGATTTATGTGTATCTACCAAATCCTATGACCGTATGCTCACAAATTTAGCGTAAATAGCACTATGACTCCATGTTATTAAAACAATAATTGGTTGATCACACACTTACGTCCCCAACTAAACCACATACCAAATCCCGAGTAATTAACAACAAAAAAAATAAAATAAAACACGTATGATAAACACAATAGAACAAATATACTACTACTTAGGATATCGTTCTTTTTAGAAAAAGAAATTCTCATTTGAAATCAACCTTACTAGATTATTTCAAAATTTCCTTTTATAGTTTCGTAAATAATCATTCAACCTCGAAACATATCCTTTAAAACATCGCTTAAAAGCACAAATGTTTGTCTAAGCAAATACCAAGGGCTTAACCCTCATCCTTCTTATATGCGGAATGTAACCTGTCTAACTTGGCTTTTTAAAGCGAATTAGAACGTCAAAACATAATACCAATACCCTCTTATATGTGATTTAAAAATTATGTATTTCATTCTGATAAGATCACATCCGATCCCCAAACTCTTGAACAATACTTCTTATATACCTCTTTTAGAGATGATAAGAAAGCTTAATTATTTGTAGATTGATCAACCCCAATTTTACTAATAACATTCGCTATACTATTAGCAATTTAGATCACCTCGTGCGATTATCCATCTTCAAGATTTAGTACCCTCTCTATTGGATGCACATAAATCTCCTCCATTAGGATCCTCTTCGGCTCATACTCCTCACTTATCTCCTTTTTGAGATTAACTAAAGTCGTGTAGGCCCCGATATGCGGTGACCTATCACGTACACCTAAATCCTTCCTTGGCTTATACTTTTAAAGTAACACCAAATGAACCTAAACCATCGATCCCTAACTCTGACTTCTGGCAACGAAATTGATAACATACTCCTTCACTCCTTTGGGTCTTTATCGCTTTCGCCTTGAACCCATCCTTTTCCTAGTGCCAACTATTCTGTGACTACAGAATATAACTGACATCAGGACCTCCTAACAAACCGTAAATAGAGTACAACGAATCCTAATACGGGCTCTAAGTTTTAAGAGATGCAACGCGGAAGTCACATAACAAAAGACACTCCTAAGGACACTTGAACCTAGAGTGCTCTAATACCAACTGTGATACCTCCGAATTTTCGAATGCGGGTTGGCCAGGCCCACGCCCGAATACCCGAGGATATCAAAACAAATTGATGATAAACGAACACAGAGTACAAAAGAATAAAGAAGAATAAATAAAATGCTGACAAGAAACTAAAATGATAATCTAATAATAAACCTCAGAATATATTTCCATTAGTTAATAAACTCTTCTGATACAACTGATCCTCCAAAATACAACTTGGGAATCCATACTGTGTGGACCCCTAGAAAATCCAAACTAAACAAATGACAGCAATAACTGTCTAAATCAGGAAACTGAATCATAAAGGAACTCCTATGTAGCATCGGAAGAATGAAGTAGATTGATCTTCGCTCAGCATGAATAACCTCTACTCCTGACGAACACCTGAAAAATAATGGTGGGTCAGGCCCACAAACAAGTTCTACTCTACTACAGTCCAAGCAGAGATCCGATACACGTATACATCCTAGTCAATCCAACAGTAACTAGTAGTCCGTATATATATATATATATATATATATATATACACACACTAAAGGAACCTCACTAGACTACAGGGTTGTCTCAACCTGAATAGTAGGCAACACGTAAAACGCACATATAGTGGGCATGAGTACCTAAACCTACCAGGATACACAACTACACTATATCTAGCTACACATCCCTGGCGATATACGCACCCTAACCACTGATCCTGAGACTCAAGCTCATATCATGGCACCATACTTATATATATATAATCTAGTTACCATCCTATCCAGTATAAATTAATCCTCCATAAGTCATTCAACTTGTTCAGCTGACCTGACTTGAATATAAGTAAGACTTAACATTTTAGTTAATCCATTCCCTTATATAATAAATTAATCCTTTATAAGTCAGTCAACTTGTTCAGCTTACCTGACTTGAATATAAGTAAGACTTAACATTTTAGTTAATCCATTCCCTTATATAATAAATTAATCCTCCATAAGTCATTTAACTTGTTCAGCTGACCTGACTTGAATATAAGTAGGACTTAACATTTTAGTTAATCCATTCCCTTATATAAAATAGGTAGGACTTAACTGATAAGTTAATCCGTCCCTAGAATGCCACCATCCCATACCGGTGCATTAAACCACACAATCCAACAATTGATGTAATAATTAACGAAATTCATCAAACATTTCAGAAATACCTATGATAATATGATATCAAGTTATCACATAATATGAATGACTTATTATTTATTTAAGCTTCCTATATCATATGTCCTACACAAACTGAATCTTATATATGATGATATTTTATTATATCGTCAAATAAGCATTCTCCATATCCAATTCATCCTACACATTTAATCTCAATTGCTAAAGCATTTTAAAAGATTAAATCCATTCATTTGTTTAAACATTCAAATAGCAAGCATCGTTATGATTGAGTGTATTTAAATTTATTTAAACCCAAACCTAGTCCCTATTTAATGTTCAGGAATCCTAAGCATGTTTCTACGTTCCATCATTCCACAGATATGAAAAATACATAATTCAAACATGTAAAAATTCACACCAGAAATCAAATCAAAATCATGCATTTTTTAATTCATAACACAAGAACAGATATGAACCAATTTCATAAAAACCTATGCTTTCATCCAATTAAACATGCATAATTATTTAATTTTATGTGTTTAATAAATCCTGGAATTTCCTAGGCATGTACAGAAACACGAATCAAAGGGAAAGAGATAGAAGAAGAACTTGCCTTAAATTTTCGGATTGAAAGTTAAACTTCTTCTTCCTTGATCTTCTCTCTAAAGGGTTTTCTCCTCCTTCCTTCCTCTTTCTCCTTCTCTCTCTAACTCTCTCTCTCTAGAATATATTTCACTCCTTTTTCAACCTATAGTTGTGTATTTATAGGCTAAATAATAACCCTATTCCTTTTCCAAATCCAAGTCAACTTAATAAAGAAAAATAAAAAATGAAAATATTAAAAAGGTAACTTAAAATATGTTACGTATATAATCTATGTATATCCTTATTAATTAAATAAAATATATACATTAGATTATTTATTAATACTAAAGTTACCATAATATTAAAAGGTAACTTAAAATATGTTACGTATATAATCTATCTATATCCTCATTAAATAAATAAAATATATACATCAGATTATTTATTTATACTAAAGTTACCATAATATTAAAAAAAGTAATTTAAAACATGTTACGTATATAATCTATCGGTATCCTCATTAAATAAATAAAATATATATATCAGATTATTTATTTATACTAAAGTTACCATAATATTAAAAAGGTAATTTAAAACATGTTACGTATCCTTATTATATAAATATATAAAATATATACATCAGATTATTTATTAATACTAAAGTTACTATAATATTAATAAATTACTTTCCTTTTTATATATATGTATATACATATATATCTATATATATACATATAGAACTATCTATGGGTAATTATCCATACCAATCCAACCTCCTATCCAAGTAGTCCATAGAACCTAATTAGTTAGCTCATTACCACTAACCATAACCATAAAATAAAATAAAATAAATCATTTAAAAGAAAAGAAAACATTTAATCTACAATTAATCAAAATACCATTTAAGCACATAATCTAATTAAACAATTAACACATAGACAAATACAAATAATACATAGACACATAATCAAATAATCAAGTAATACCTAATTCAATTAAACACATAAGCAATTAGTCAAATAATTAATTAAATAATTAAAAAATACAATTAAAACAAATAAATAAATACTGAGACTATCCTTTTAAAATTAGGGGTATTACATGCAGTTTTTAGCTTTATATCTAATTGATCACGCACAAAATTGAGGATTTACACAATCAGCGTGATTTCAAAACATTATAAATTAATTTTTACTATTTTGATTTCTACAAACCCTAACTTTGCTCTGATACCAATTGTTGGGTTTAATTAACAAACAACAATTAGAAATCAAAATTGGCCATGAATTAAAGAGAGGTTTTGATATCATACCTGATTAGAAAATTAAAATTTAAATACCTTTTGAGAATTCCTTATCGCCCTTTAAGATATCTGAAAAATAGAGCGTTTTACCCCCTTCTGAAAGTTGTCGATACGATAGGTCTGAATAAGTGTTTTAAAACCCCTATATATAACAACAACAGGGGGGATGACTTTTCTACAAACAAGCATATTTAAGTCTCCCTTCCTATCATGAAAACTTAGATATCAATGGTTAAAAATAAATCACACCAAATTAAGTTGGAAAATCACAATCTAACGGTATAAAACCATACTTCCAATTTGACCACCAAATTGGAAAGTACAAACCCAATCCATCAAGTATCAATAATTACATTGCAATCCTACTTTATGAAACGTAGTGCATAGGGCCATAAAATAATTTTTATTATTTAAATATATATATAAAAATTCCAATAATCCGATCACTCCAATTTGGTGATGAATTCATAAAGTAAGTATCGGATCACAAATTTTATTTTATTTATTTATTTTTTCCTTGGCAACCAAAACACCACTACAGAAGAAGATTACATAAGTCTTCCTTGCCTACTCCAAGGATATCAACATACAAATATTCAACAAACATAGCATACATGAGGTCAATCCCTGAGACTTTACTATTAGCCTGGCTAGCCAACAGAACTTGCTCAATAGCATATGATGGAAAACAGATCAAGATGGAGCCAAGATATTACAGCAAGATTGATACTCTCAGGAGCTCCAAATACATCCCCTTCTCGTCGAGCCAAGTTTTGCACCAGACCACCAATATCTACTTAACCTTTCACCAACACCAGCAAAGGCGGTTGCCAAACTTGATTCATTGCAGCTGCAAAAATCCGCCAACAAGTTGAGCACATTGGACGTGAGCTTCAAGAGTATTCCAATATCTATTTACATAAATTCAACTCTACCAGATGGACCTAAACTATATCCACACACACAAGGGTTGCATAAGGGACACAACCCACTAAAGATGTGGGCTCAATAGAGTAAATTCAATCAGTCAGTAGGTTAATATTTGTCCCTTGGCCCAAGTCCACTATTGGAATGGAGATAAAAATCAAGAATATGCCAATAGGGTGATGAACCATAAGGCCCAATGTGCGGGGACAAGCAAACCTATACTAGAACCTTCTATGGTATGTGGTCCAAAAAGTAAGCTTATTCGATTCGCCAGTCATGCAAAGAAAGCAACAGCAGTGATGACGTCATTAGAGTCACCAAAATCCAATCCTCTCTTCAGAGACAACTCCCTCTCTCTAATCCACAGACCCTCTCCTCAAACTATAGACAACTCTCCTACACCATCGCCACTCACCCTAGAAGAAAGCAACAGGTATGAACTCTATATATCTGCATATATATATATATATATGTATATATAATCTTTGTATACATATGCTTTCTGATTTAAAAAAAATCAATTTCATTCTAAAATCCGGCATGGCTTTGTATTCAGGATCCAGATTGCCATCGTTCGGATTGAGAGTACTTCTCTTCTGGGTAACAATTACCAATCTCTCTCTATTTATCTGTGCATATGTTTTGTGTTGATTTGATTTCCGTGTCTGTGTATATGTATTTTTCAGTCTTCAATTCAATTTCAGTGTTGATTTGGTGCGCCCAATAAAGTCCCATTGATTGGCTTCTTTGGTGATGATTGGCCAAGGAAGCCAATCTATAAAAGAAGGCTTAAGGGTGATGAGTTGATTGTGATGTATGTTGATCCAGGACTTCTTGAATTCTACTTTAAATTGTTGAACACTAATAATTAGTAGTATAAAACCACATGAATCTGATTGGAATTTTGTTAAGGAATAAATTTGTTCTCATTAACTTTCTTATTACACAAGCGAGTTCCTGAAACATAGGCTAAATTTTTGGTACCATTCTGGGATAAATTTTCATTTCTTATTAACAACAATAATAGTAATAATAAATCTTAAATATTACATATCAAATGTATAGAATTTTTTTTTTGTTGATAAGTAAAATAAAATTTATTTATAACAAACGTATAGAATTTGATTTATAACCTTGACAGAGTACAAAACAATGTTACAGAACAGAGCATGAGGACTAATACCTTTTCTGGAATGATGTTTTTAGTTGTGAATTGGTCATGTACTTCATAATGTATATAACATTGTGAAAAGTTATCTTCTTGTTGTTCAATCAGTGTAGAATACCATCAACGGTGGAGGACTATTACCTTTTTTTCTGGAATAATGTTTTTAGTTGCACTTATAATAATGTTCATTATTCAGTAAGTTTAATACATGGTTTCATTGACTCTAATTGGGAAACTCGTTGTTATGCTTGAAGTGATTAAACCCTTTTAGATAGTCTGCACATTGAGGGAGGATCTAGTACACTGGATTACATCTCTGGGCTTACAAAAAGCCTCAAATAAAAGAAAGAAATAAGTAATGACTAGAGAACCAAATGGTGTAGTAAGGGTTTAGAAAAAAAAAAAATGATGGTGGATGACTTAAGCAGCATACTTTGTGGGTGGTGGGTGTAGGAGGTGGAGAGGAGAGAGAGAATGGAGAGCGGGAAGAAGAGAGAGAGGGTTGTGATAATGGAAAATTGGCAACGGACGGTGCCCATGGTGGGAGGAGGTGGCCGTGGTTGGGGTGGAAGCGGTAGGTGGCCGTGGCTGTCATATTTGATTCTTATGGGTTATGTTCATTTAATAAGATATTTTTATTAAAATTGCTATAAAAAGAAGGCAATTATGACATTCATAAGTTATTTATTCATTTATTTATTTTTCATATTATTATTCGTTCTGAAGCTGGGGACAAGCGATGCCAAGAGGACTTGGTATTGTATCACAAATAAAGCCCCTCTCATCTATTGTGAGACAATGAGCTTATTCTCAATTAGAACTCAATGGTAGGTATTTTTATCTTCCTTAGGTGCCTTCTTAGGATATAATTAAAGCCTTGGTACCCTCATCTACTAGGCAATGGGAGATTTATACATGACATGGGTGGTCTAGGGTCCCTTTTCAGCTGAAACTTAGAAAAAAACCTGTAATACTGTTGTCTCCACGAGTGCAACATAGAGAAATTGTAGAGTCCTATGCAAATACAGAATCTGATACTCTTTTTTAATCCCTATAGATCACTAGATCAGCATTACATCCAGCAAGTCCTTGGGATGTGAGAATTTACATGCTATGCATTTGGCAAGTATCAAATTTAACCAAAAAAGTTGTTCTTTGTGAGTGCAGTTATGGTTGAGGTGGTGAGCAAGGTTGAAAATGAACTACTGTGCAGGTCCTATATCTACATATATTTGGGAGAGGATCCTTTTGACAAGGAAGCCAAAGAGAAATATGGGATGTCCATGCTTTCTCTCTTTTAAAGAGAGAGCTTCTAGCTATCTATTTATTTGAATATAGACATATAAAAGTTTATCCAGAAATTTATTTTATTAATTAATGTGAAGTATTCGATTTTTTGTTAATTTTCTAATATAAGCTACGGAGGTGGGAAATAAAGAAAGACTATAAAAATACTACTAATATCTTTTGAATTAATTCCACCTTCCTGGTGTTTTATATAAACACTTGTTTGTTAAGTATGTTATCTTTGTTGAATAAGCACTTGTGAGTTTGCAGCTCCAGAAGGTGGTGCATGTTATCATGAATAAGCACAGCACATTGTGTAGTCTTTTGGTAGTGTTGGATGCTCTTGTGTTTCAATTGCTGCTGCTGATCCGAATGTGCTTCAGTATTTTTACTTCTTTTTTATTTTTTTATTTTTATTTTATTTTATTTTATTATTATTATCAGTAGTAGAAAAATAAAGATTTGAAATATTCCAACTTTGGCTTAATGTTTTTTTGTGCACAGAAAACCATTATACCCAAGTTTGAATATTTCAAACCTTTGGGCTTTTCAGAAGCAGAAATTGTACAGTTATTGTCATCTATACCTTCTATCCCTGGAAGAAGCCTTGAAAACCAAATCATACGTGCTGTTCAAGTCAGTAGACTTATTGTTGGCACCAATGAGGATCTCTTGAAAGCAATCAAAGCGTGCTATGCAATACTTGAATTTAAGTTGGAGAAAATATTGCAATCTTGTTGAATCATGGCGTACCCAAGTCATTAGTCCTAAAATGGTTTATGAATAAACCAAAGTCCCTACTTTTAAAAAGTGATCCGTTTAGTGAGTTGGTCAGCGATGTTGAAAAAATGGGTTTTGATCCCACAAATTTCCTATTCATGTCAGCGATGCATGCAATGGCAATGATGAGCAATCACTTGGGGAGCAAAAATTGGGAGTTTATTCTAGTTTGGTTTGTCAGAAGATGACATTATTGCAGCATTCAAGTTAAAACCACTGTGTATGACTCTGCTTCAAAGGAGAAGATCAGGAAATCAATGGGCTTCTTTGTTAATCAAATGAAATTGAAGCCTAAAGTGATTTCCAAGAATCCAATACTTCTGCTATTTAGCTTGGAGAAGAGGATTGTTCCAAGGTGTGTTGTTCTGCAACTTTTGATGTTGAAAAATTTGATTGAGGGAGACCTGAGCATTAATATATGCACTCAGAATGACTGAAAAGATGTTTGTGGGGAAGTTTGTGAGCAAGTATCAGAATGTAATTCCTGAAGTCGTCGAGGCATGTCAAGGCAAGATACAATTTCAAGGGTTTCCATTTAATTTAGGAAAATGAATGGTTGTAATATTTGTGGAATTTAAGAACAGCTTCACTATCATGTATTACAAGTCCATAGAAAAGTCACCATGTGGACCTTATATGGTATTGTATGGGGTAGTGGCAGTACTAATTGCAGCTCAGGAGAAGTTTCCCTAGCATCCATTAGTTCTGGAAGAACGGCACCAATTGAAGGATTGCAAAGTCCAATTAGTGATTCTTTTTCCCCCTTCAAAAAACCATCGTAGACATTTACTTTTTATGCCTAAGATTGATTTACTTCAATTTGTACAATTTAAGCTTCATTTTGTTGTTCTTGTACGCTGATGTATGGACAATTCAATTTGTTTCTTCCTAATCTTTTTTTCATTTGAACTACTGGTCCTTTGTTTTGCAGTCACTCATACGAGTTGTACTTTTGTTCCTATTATGTGCTTCACTGCATAGCATATTGTACAGAGCTGTCATTTTCTCAAATAGAGAAATTTAAGGTATTAATGGTTGGCATCCTATGCATGTTGGTTCAACTCTACTTGCAAAAGCTTCCAGGTTGATTATTTGAGTTTATTAACTAATCATAAAATTATTTGACTTCTTCAGAGAGCTTGTGCTTTGACTGGCGTTATGGAACACTTGCCAGTTGCCATGTTAAGTAATGCAAGACTCACCATGTTAAGTAAGATCATTATTAATTTCATTTGATCTAATTGCATTATTGTATCATATTCATGGTGCCTGTTTCAGGGGCTTTAGCTCTGCCCCATGCATAGGCGTTGCCTGCTTCTATCCACTAGAAAGGTATGATAGATTGCAACATACATGAGCACTAATGATATATATATATAATTATATATGCCTTCTACAGTTGAGGATTGGACAACGTCTGCCGTCCAGTGAGAGACAAAACGGACCGGTTATTTTTGTTTTATTTGTTCTCTATGTGAAGTAACTTGAACTATTTCTTCAATTTAGTTCTAATATCTCGTGTTTTGTACATGAATGAATTAAGAATACAATTGTATATTTTGATTTAATTAGTGGAAATTTATCTATTTACCATGTAGTTTTTTGGGATAATATTTTCAAGTTAGTTTTATGTTGAATATCCTATGATGTCAATTTAATTTTTCTTATTTTATATGAGTGGCAAATTGAATTTTACCGACTGTCTCTATGAGATTTGAACTTCGATCTTCTACTCTGAAAGATGAAGAAGTACTAGTAAACTGCATCCTTGGTGTTGTGTGGTAGATTCATTTGG
Source organism: Cornus florida (assembly GCF_030987335.1). Lineage (NCBI taxonomy): Eukaryota > Viridiplantae > Streptophyta > Magnoliopsida > Cornales > Cornaceae > Cornus > Cornus florida. The sequence continues at coordinate 47,390,180 of NW_026775574.1, read as the reverse complement.
TGGTTTAATTTCTTGAAATAATAATTATTGATTGATTGTTGATTATTTTTCTTTTTAAGTCACACGATTATCTTGTCCAAACAATAAAGTGGTGGTTTTTTTCCAAGGCAGTAAATATTGAAGAATTATTAATTACAATCAATAGTTGATTTGAATCAGTTGGCAAACAATTTCAATCTCCCAACCAGCTGACTTAGACTTCATTACCATACGTTTCTGTACTTGTCTCTCTCATATGTGAGAGAAGTGACTCGAATACATGTTTTGATTCATGTTGAACATTCTCAGTCTCTCTGAGTTTTTATTTCCCTGTACCCTTTCTAATGGTGGCAAGCTTAGACTTTTGCTCAGCCAGAACCAAGATGCTATTGTGTCCCAATGTTGGCTTGTGACTATCTCCATTCCCCAATGGCTAAATTCTCTTCAAATTCGGTATCCCCTGACCTATGTTTTTGTACTCAAACGTTTCAATCTCTTACTCATCCAAAGATTTCCCAATTGTAGAATGTGGCAGACCTCAGACATAACAGAGGTCCTGTTCAGCTCAAATCTCCTTCACAGTTTTATGAAATCTTGCCTCCTTTAAGCACTGAATAGTTTTGCAAGATTGTCCAGGAAGTTGCCAAGTTAGGTTTCGAACCCACGGAGCTACCATTTATTTTAGTCATCCCATCAATAGCAGTCATTGGAAAATATCTCTGTAAAAAAAATGTAAACTTATTCGTATGTTTTGGTTTGTCCAAGGATGAAAGACTTTTAGCATTTGAAAGAAGTAAACTAGGGATACTATATGGTTTCCCTTATGAACAAACTGGATTTTTTGAGCCTTTGCATCTGGATCTATTAAGGGGGATATAATTCTTGTATTCATAGTGAAACAAAAATTTTGCGACCAATTATCTTGACATTATAGAGTTGCATTATTATGAATAACCAGCTAGTTTTTATCTGAGTTGCACACTGCTGTTTAGCAGGAAAGTTTTTGTGACATATTATTTTGTGTATTAGAGAGAGGAACTTTAACTATAGTTCTGGAGAGATTGGTCTTGGCATGTTCTTTTTCATGTTATTGGATATAAAATATTGCAAGAAGTTGGGTATAGTCTTTCCCTCCAATCAGCTGCACGGGAAAGTAAGAGATTGGGTATTGCCTACTTTTATGGTATAAATGGTATTCTTCAAGTGAATTCTGCTTTCTCAAGCTCAATTACTAGATTTAACTTCTAGTTCATTTATTTCTTGAACACCCTAATGGTTCTCTGAAAGTGATGATTTGTTATGTAGTTTGCAGCTCATTTTCTGTTCAACTTGTTTGATTTGCTTGCATTTTGACTCAGATTTACTCAGTATCAGTTGTGTTGTTACAGCGATATTAGTGCTACTTTTGCATATTAAAACAACGGGCTTTATGGAACGCATTCTACTTCTATTGTACTAAAGCTGCAGATGTGGCGTTCAAAGCGTAGTTTAAGTATGAGCATAGCTTTAAGTATACAGATTGAGAAACAATGGGCTTGTTTGTTTTGTTTGATTGTGCCTGGGATTGTCCCCATTTCTGTTCTTTGTATTTGGTTGTGCTGTGCCCTTTTGAGGGTTGCATTGTTTTGTTGTTTTTGTTTGTTATTTTTTGGGAGTGAGCTTTTAGCAAGCCTAGTCTTTACTGGATAGAGAGGGTTTCATTCCTCTATATCTTGTTCTTTTGCTAAAAAGGTTCTGGAGAAGATTTTGGTTTTGGCAAGATATAATTCAAGGGTTTCACTTTCACATACATCTGAAAATGTTGTAGAATGTCCAAGAGGCAATACCGGGAGATCCTGGATTTTCAAATGGTAAATGACAATGGTGGTGCAGTGTGTTCTTACACAAGTGTAGGTTACCGGTAGGCGACCAGCTGGTCGGTATACGAGTATGTAACTTTTATTTTCTGTCATTAGCATGCACTGAGAGGTAGATTAAATTGAGGTGGACATTGTTTTCTGACCTAGTCTTGTGAGTTTAATTCTTTAGTGGTATGTTGTACTAGAAGTCTTGAACGGGTGATTTTACAGTTCAGAAGAGATCTGCTCTTGCATGTAGTGTGCCTGTCCTGAGATTCATGTTATCTGAAGAATTATTGTGTGAAATTCTTGTAATTTGTCCAATATGGTGCACAGCGCAATCAGATGGTATCTGCTCTATTTCCTTCGAATAGGACCACCTCCACTTGCATAGGGCAACCTCCTCCAATTGGAATAATCCTCCAGTTGAATGGTGCAACCATTTCCTCCAATTGGAATAAGTGGCTGAGAATGAGCCACATCAATTAAAAAATTTGGGTAACTAATTTTTTTATCACCCCTCTTTAAAGCTTTAAATATCGTATTTCATATATATATAAACTTTAAATATTATTTTTAAAATATGTTACGAACGGCTGTCTTCCTTTCTCTAAAAGTTATGCACGGCTGTCTCTCTTTCTCTAAAAGCTTCATCAACTTCCATTAATGAACTCTCGAGGAACTCGCAACAACTTCTGAACTTCAAAATGCAAACATACTCTAAAACTGGCTTCCCAACAAAAACCCATGTTATTTCACTGGAGTATTATGTAGAAATTGTTCATCTAAATCTTGATTTTGGGTCTGTTTCTTCTAATTATCTAATTACTCTTCTCATTTTAGTGTTTCTCCGATTAAAGTAATGACTATCATCCAATAGGATTATATTAGGATATTACGTACAACTTGTACTGATTTAAATTACAAACTTTTGGGATGTTATGTATTAGAGTCAATGACTATCATCCAGTAGGATTATGTAGGGATGTTACGTATAATTTATATTGACTTAAATTATAAACCGTTGAGAGGGGTTCTGTTTATATTAACTTAAATTACAAACTGTTGAGAAGGATTATGTTGGGATATTGCGTACAACTTATATTGACTTAAATTGTAAACTGTTTGGTATATTATAAAGTACACAAATAATTGAACAAAAAAACCATATCAATCCAAATATTGCTCTATTAATTTGAAATAAAATGACCTAGTATACGAAGAAAGGGAAGGAGAAATTTATGGAAACAAATAAATGGAGAAATAGATTTGTTATTCGTTTTGGAAACAAATCAAAATATACTTATTTCCTAGGGAAGGATAAATTTATAGAAACAAAAGAATTGAGAAATATATTTGAGTTGTTTTGGAAACAAATCAAAGATAATTATCGAGATTTGAAATGACAAGAAAATTATCAAGATTTGAAAGAAGAAGAAGAAAACCTTTTAAATTCTTTAGCAATGGCAAAGGGAGGAAAGTAAGAGGAGAAAGAGAACTCTCACTGTAATAGCGACAAAAAAGGCAATGGAGATAGAGAGAGAGAAATGGAGGAGAAAGAGGGGAGAGTACGATGGTCAAGGTTAAAGACCCAATGGTATATACTGTATCTATATATAGAAACTATATATAAATAAAATATAAATTTTTAACCTTCTATAATTTTTACTATTCATTTACACAAATGGAGGAAATAGTTGCACTATGCAACTAGAGGTGATTTCTCACCCTATTTCCTTGGCCTTTGAAGGAATTTGTTAAATTTGTGAAGGAACTTTTTAAGTTTGTGAATAGATCATAGTAACTTTTGGTCCTTTTGACAACTATTTTTGTTTATTTTGAAGCCGAAATATGTTTGGTAACTAAAATTTATTGCGCAATACTTCAAAGCATGAAAAAAGAAAATTACAAATTGATTGGGAAAAATAAACCTAACCTACCTTGATCTAACGATAGAGGCAACTAAGTGTCGTCCAGCCGCTAGACCTTTTCGACTTTCGAACGATGATATTTCCATTGGATAAGAATGGTAATATTTCGTTATCCAGGATAAGGAGAATTTAAATGAGAGATAAGATGACGTGATTCAACAGGGCAAGGATAACTTTGGCACAATTTCAAAGTCAAAGGGGTAAATCATATCCCCAACAAATCTGGCAGCAAACGGATCTCTTTTGATCTAGCGCAAACGGATCTCCTCTGATCTCGCACAAACAAATCTCATCTGATCTCGCAAACGAACTGAGCGAGAGCGGCTATAAGAATAAGATCCTACCAGTCAATCAGGTATGACAAAAAAACTATTATTAAATCCCTGCCTTTCTTTTAGACCTCCGGTGACTGACTTGATCGTTGGAGAGCTCTTAGCAGGCACCGCACCGGTGCCGTCAAGATTCATCGATCTTCTACTCTCTTCTTTGCAGGAAAACGGTGTCGTGTCGAACCGCATGAATTTCTTCCCCAATAGTTGGGGCTATCTGTGGGAAACGACGATTCCCTTAAATCAATAAATTATTTGGTTGGGTATATGTACTTGCGATCCGGTATGGTAACTGGAAAAGAAACATCGTTGCAGGGATCCAGTTAAAGAGAAGGGTCGGGTGAACACCCAGACGTCCCAAATGACCAGGAACTGCTTACAACGTTAGAACTACAGGTCCAAACTCTGAATCAGGTTATGGACTAGTTGATCCAACAAAATGCAGTGATCCTGCAACATTTTATCCCAGCGGGACCACCACCTCGACAAGAATTGTCCGACCCATATCCTCCCAATCTGAATGATGGGGGAGAAAACGAGGAGGACCGAGAAAACGATCCTCCTCACAAGTTCGAGGCAGAACAAAGCCAAGTCGGGAACCGACACAGAGAACCTCCTCCTTCGCCTCCGCAAAATCCCCAGCCTTAAATAGGCACAACCTTCTATGTTAAGGAAAAGGCAGAGAAAGTTACCTATTTCGACTTATAAATCGAGGATCTCAAGGTGAAAATGGAAGATGTAATGTAGGCTATAAAAGGGAAAGGTCCTGCAGCCATAGATGACATGGTGCAGAAGACCAACTTGCCGTTCAACCCTGCCATTATGAAATGCCCCCTGTCTAGCAAGTTCAGGATGCCCTCGTGCGAAAGCTTCGATGGGACCAAAGATCCCCTCGATCACTTGGAGACCTTTCAAGCTCTAATGCATTTACGCGCCGTGCCAGATGAAATTATGTGCCGAACTTTTCCCACTACACTTAAGGGATCGGCAAGAGTTTGGTTCAATAAGCTGAAGCTAGGAACCATCGACACCTTCGAAGAACTGAGTAAGCAGTTTGTGAGCCACTTCATTGCACGTTAGAGGCATAGGAGGCCGACCATGTACTTGCTTATTGTGAAGCAACATAAGCGAGAGTCGATCCGAGAATACATCACCCGATTCAACACAGAGATGTTGCAGGTAGAAGAGGTGGACGACAAGGTGGCTTTGAATCCTTTCATAGGAGGACTCCAAACCTCTAGATTCTTGTTATTCTTATCAAAAAAACCTTCCACCAGCATGGCAGAGTTGTTGATCAGAGTGCAGAAACACATGAACGCTGAAGACGCCATGAATGCACGGAAGGGAAAAAAAGGAGTGGACAAGAAGAGGTCATCCCTTCTCACCAGGGATGAAAAGGATACCAAATATAAGAGATCATTCTTTAGCCAAAGCGATAGGACATATCGTGAGAAGTACTCAAATAAAGGATGAAGTCTGATCCAACGAAAAGATCCCGAGATAAGTATTGCAGGTTCCATCGAGATCATAGGCACACTACGGATGATTGTTTTGACCTTAAGAATCAGATTGAGAATTTGATTCAAATGGGTCACTTACAAAAGTTCCTTGCCAATGAAGGGACAAACCCTAATAAGCGCATTCTGGGGAGCAATTAATTGGTGAAATCAATATCATCTCTGCATAAGTAGACCTGGCAGAATCCAACTAGGCTCAGAACGCTAGCGTGATAAAAATTGTCTCACAGCTGGTAAAAATTGTCTCACAGCTGGAATTAGCCTTATCAAGTCATTCAAAATAAAGACTGGGGGCATCTCAATTAATCATTTTAAATGGAGGGTAGCTCCCTCACGTGTTATTTTGTTTTCCAAAAAAGTCACCATCACCAATGAGATGGATGATCCTCATTTTTTACGCAATCCTTTACTAAAGGGACTAAGCGATTAAAGCTCATGAAAATAGTTCCCTTACTAAAGGGACGAGCTAAGTGAAGCTCGTAAAAAAGAATTCCCTTACTAAAGGAACGAGTTGAGTGAAGCTCGTAAAACCTAATTCCCTTACTAAAGGGATGAGCTGAGTGAAGCTTGTAAAAATGATTCTCTTACTAAAGGGACGAGTCGAGTGAAGCTCGTAAAAATTAATTCCCTTATTAAAGGAGCGACGAGCTGAGTGAAGCTCGTACAATTTATTCCCTTGCCAAAAGGATGGGCTGACTGAAACTAATAAAGTTTACAAATAGTATATTAGATTTTCAAAAGAAAAATCCAGTTTTACGTCAGTAAGAGTCATTAACCATGGGTTTGAACACAAGCCCTTCCAAAATAGAACCTTGATTTGGTATCTGTATTAATTCCACCATTGAAAACATTACCCAAGGGAAGATTATCTAAGGGAAGAGTACCCAAGGGAATATTACCCACGGGAAGAGTACCTAAAGAAAGATTGCCCAAGGGAAGAGTACCCAAGGGTACCAAAAAAAAAAGCAAAAAAAAAAAAAAAAAAATACAGAACTTACCTGCGGGAAGAGTACTTAAGGGAACATTACCCAAGGAAAGAATACTCAAGGAAACATTACCCAAGGGAAGAGTGCCCAAGAGTACCCAAAAAAAAAAAATTACCCGCGGAAATAGTATCCAAGGAAGAGTACCCAAGGGAAGAGTGCCCAAGGATACCAAAAAAAAAAAAAAAACCGCGGGAACAGTACCTGAAGGTGAATAAATAAATTTTACATTCCCAAAGTTAGACGAGTAAGCTTGGAAATGGGGGGCAACTGATAGGGAAAAATAAACTTAACCTACCTTGACCTAACGATAGAGGCAATTAAGTGTTAACCAGCCACCAAACCTCTTCGACTTTCGAACGATGATATTTCCATTGGATAAGAATGATAATATTTCGTTATCCAGGATAATGAGAATTTAAATGAGAGATAAGATGACGTGGTTCAATAGGGTAAGGATAACCTTGGCATAATTTGAAAGTTAAAGGGGAAAATCATATCTCCAACAAATCTGGCAACAAACGGATCTCCTCTGATCTCGCGCAAATGGATTTCTTCTGATCTCGCACAAACAAATCTCCTTTGATCTTGCAAACGAACTGAGGGAGAGCGGCTATAAGAATGAGATCCTACCAGTCAATCAGGTATGACAAAAAAACTATTATTAAATCCCTGCCTTTCTTTTAGACCTCCGGTGACTGACTTGATCGTTGGAGAGCTCTTGACAGGCACCACACCGGTGCCGTCAAGATTCATCGATCTTCTACTCTCTTCTTTGCAGGAAAACGGTATCGTATCAGACCGTATGAAATTCTTCCCCAACACAAATAAATACTGTAGTAGACTATAAAAGAATATGCTATTTTCCCAAAAAAATAAATAAAAAAAGTATATCCTATTTGCATTAATATTATTTTAAGATAAATATCACTATAGTTGTTCAGTTACAATAGCAAAAAAAAGTAAAAATAATTGTTTTTTCTTCAAAATTTAGAACTTTTTCTTAAATGGATGTGGTAATGTGCAAAAGCAATGAAATATAAGAAATGTTACCTAATGTACTTTTGTCATTTATTTATTTATTATTCTTTTTTACCAATTTAGCAACACAAAACAGAAACAGAAACAATTGCCAGAACAAACTCTTACTAATGTCATGGCCCCAAATGTACCCATTACAAATTAATTTTTCTATTATGGGCTGGTTTGTACAAGGACTTAAATCTTTTTCAGTACCCTTATGGGTACTGAACTTTTCATTCAAATTAAATTGAGATGAGAATGTAATATCACACAACATTAAATTAAGCACACAATATTATTAAATTGGGAATACAATAATGATGCAAAGGTATTCTATTCTCAATTGTTTGGACCATATTGAATTAAATTGATTGCAAATATCAGGAAACATTAAATTTCTTTGTAATAATAATATGTGAAAATGAAAGGAAAATTTAGAATGCAATTATTGATTCTCTTGATCTTGGTGTTTTGTTAAATCGTATACTGCAGGAATCCAAATTGATCTTCTGTACGACGTGTAGTAGGTAAGATGAGGCACTATAATTGAAGGACATGGTGGAGTCATTTGTATACTTAAGGGTGTATATGTCAATTTCATTGTCTCGAGCAATCTCCTGGAAAATAGTAAAGTTGAGTAGCATTTTTCTATAAAGAATCCAAATTTCTCTTTTAATTATTCTAGTACTTCACCAATTTGTAAATAAATTTTGGTCTGGGTCATTAATTTTGGTCTTGATCAGCTGGTAAGATGAGAGAGTGTACACAAAATGGGTGGATTCTTATTTGTTGGTTTTTAAGTGTGCAGAAGGTATATGATATATTAGGGGTGGGCAAAAAATTCATGAATCTGCAAATTTGGATAGAGCTGTTAAAAATTCGATCTATCCTATCCGTGAGATTTATATATATATTAAAATAATGTATTAGTTAATTTAATTAGATATTAGTTAATGATAATTTAAATATAAGAATTAATGGTGATAAATTGAAATTCTACCTATTGGGTTATGGTTAAAAAACCAATAATATGGAATATTTAGGAAAAATTCTAATTTGCGGATCAGATCCGAATTGATTGGTGGGACAACGGATTGGTGGCGGATTTAAAATTTTATAATCCGTTGGGAGCGGATCATATTAGGATTGATGCTTAATCCGATCCGATCCGTGGCGAGCTCTAGAATATATTGATATTGACAATTGAGCACACTTGGCCGCAAAATTCAGTCAGCATACTTTGAAAATTGTATAGATTTAGTCTGCAACATTCCTTTATCTTTGGGATGTCTTGTACTACGTATGATGTAAATGCAAGAGACAATTCGAAAGTTTTGATATCAGAGTACGAGTTCATTTGGCTGTGTTTTTGCGTAAATCTGATACGAGGTTTCTCTTTTGCGGGTCTCCATCAGAAGTCTTTTTAAGACTCTCTCTACCATTTTTCATCTATATTTTTGTGTAAATCTGATCGGAGGTTTATCTTTTGCAGATCTCCATCAGAAGTCTTTTTAAGGTTCTCTCTACTGCTTTTCATCCACATCTTCCCGAGAAGCAAAAGTTTCTCATTCTATTAGACTCACATTTCCTTTCTCTTATATATATATATATATATATATATATATATATATATATATCTAAGGTGCTTTTGACGCACCTTTTTTTTATTTTTCTTAATCACCATGTCTACGATGAGACCCACATTTCTCCATCTTCCACCAATACTGTTGAGAATGACAATCACGACAATCCATTGTCTCTGCATCATTCTGACAATCCTGGTACCGTTCTGGTGTCCAATTTTCCTGTGCACACAAATTTTGTAAGTATACAATAGAAACAAAATATGGAGCAAATAATATAATATTTTGTTAATTTGGATAAATGAGGTACAATCCTCTGTTTTTACGAAGAATAGAGTAAGATCATCTCATTCGATCTCCTGTTTGGTTAGTTGGATCCAAGGACTGATCCAAGAGCTGCACGAGCTTGATCTTGAATCACCATGAAATTTGGATGAAGAACGTCTTTGGATGTGCTTGTTCTTTATCACCGTGAATGTGTTTGTTGTTGATCACCGTGGAATTTGATGAAGAACAGCACGATTTGATGTGTTTGGTGTTCTTTGCTTTTGGATGTTGGGGATGAGAGTTTTTATACTTCTCTTTGGAATTCTAGATTTCGGAGAGTCCGTTCGCCTGGATATGTTATAAAAGATTTCCTTGCGTGAGGCTTTAATTTTGCACCCCTTCCTTTTTCCTCCAGATCTCTATTTATAGGTTTCTTGGATTAATAGGATGATGACATGTATCATCTCCTGATAAGGATAAAATAATAACTGGCCGGGCCGGTTATATTATGATAATTATCATTAAAAAATAATTATTCCAAATATATTTTATTAAGAATAATTATTCTTTTTTATTTAATCATCTGGGCTGGGCTAATTAAATAATTTAAGTGGACCAAGTTTGGGCCAATTAAATAACTTAATTAAACATTAGGCCCATATTTAATGGTTCCATTTGTCAAAACCAAAGTTCACTAAAATTTTAGTGTGTACAAATTGCCCCCACTTCGATACCCAGTTTGACCGGACTTATCTCCAATTTCAAATGGAACTTGAAATATCCAACTTTCTTTTTTTGTTTTCGCTTTCCTATCCAACTTTGGATTGGAATTTTATTTTTCCACTTGAATTGATTTATACAAATCACAATACAAATAGGAGGAATTTTATTACCTATATATATCACCCATATCATAGAGTTCCACATCAATTTCAATAACCTCTGAAGGTCTCGTAAGATTGCAACCTCTGTCTAAACAATAGGAGGGAAAAAAAAGTAATTCAACGCCTCCTTTTATCCACCTTGAATTTCATATTTGCCCAGGTAAGTACGCATATAATACTAAATTTGTCCCATGGGGGTTTGACTTGTAACACCATAATGTTGACGGGCTTCCAAATTTCTGTCTCATTATTTATTTATTTATTTATTTTTTACCAAGAACATCTCTTTTGACACATGGGTTTATTTAATCACTACCTTGATTTGACAACCCAAAATAATCCTACACATATATAGGATTCAACACCAACAATGGATCACATAAATATTCACTGGGCAACCAATGGACATCAAGAATATCACTTCTTTGTTGTTGTTGTTGTTGTTGTTATTGTTGTTATTTTTTTTTTTTATTTTATTTTTTTCACAACTTTTTTTTCACGATTTTTTTTTCATTTTTTTTTCCACACTTATTTTCTTCCTTTTTTTTTCACTCTTTTTTTATTTTTATTTTATTTTTTTAGGGCTTGATTGGGTTGCAACTTGATTTGTGTCAGCCGTAGCAGAAATTGAAATCCTCCTTTTAGACAACACCGATCGAGATTCAAAATTTGTTTGTTGTTCCATCATGGTGGTATTCAAGTGTTTTATGAAGCAAAAGATGACTTATCTTAGCGAGCAAAAATAGTCGAAGAAGCCAAGGAATCACATTAAGCGTATCCGACTCACTTCTCGGTCGCAATGCCATTCATATGCCTGATCCTGACAATGAATATGGTTCTTCTCATTGGACACGCATTCAAATGCCTGATCCTGACATTGAACAATGTTCTTCTTATTGGATGCACAAGGCTATAGGCGACTTCACTAACTTTGGTCTTGATCAGATTAATGAAGAATCTATTGTCTCAGAAGCCTTAATATTAAATTCTCCACTTCTTGAGAAAATAGTTGAAAAAAACCAGTTTTCACTCTTGGGTCTCAACATTCAAGCGAAGAAAGTGTCATGGAGTATTCCCTGTATACTTTCTGTTGAATTGCCACACACCGAACTATATTGGGAATGGTTAGAAGATGTCTTGGCGCGCTTCCATGACTTCCTATCAAAACAACATCTATATGGTGCTCTATTCGCCTCCCTATTTTCATATGATCACCAGGAAGATGTATTCAAAGCATTCCTCGAATATTGGTACCCAGCCACTAATACTCTTCATTATTCTATTGGCGAGCTGTCCATTTCCCTTCGAGATTTATATATGCTAGGCAGCCTCCCTCATCATGGAAGAATTTATGATGAAGTCATTCCGTGTGCAGATGAACTTTCGAGAGCCAGCAACAACAAACATTCTCTCCCCTTGAGTTGTCAACATCTATTTTTGGCTTTTCACAGACTCCGTAAAAAGCACAAAGGAGAACAGAATGTGAAGATATCTGACTGGATTAATTTCTGGTTCCAAGGTGCATCAAGGCATGCTAATCCCTCAAAGAGAACGAAAAAAAAAAAAATCTTTACTTGGATTGGTTCCGAACTGCTATTGACTCCCTCAAACAAGCGGTTTAAATCATGAGGAATAACAACCCTATCATATGGGACGTTATTTACACCTACATGTTCCCATTTACGGTCTTCATTGTTAGTTTCTTTATCTGATTGAACTAACAATTGAGAATGGTGCCGAGATTCTATCGGTGACAGAAATTGCTCCGTTGGCAGGTTTGTATTGACGTTATTGATATTGTGAGTTTCAATAGCTTCTTGTCTGCAATGAGAGTTCGACTTGGGTCCACTAATAATGAATTTTCTGACTTTGGTTGGCGGTTCCTTTGGAGAAATCGTACGCTTGGTCGACAATGAAACTAGTCTTTTAAATGGATTAACATATACGCTGGACCACCATTTAGCATATGCTTTGGTAATTGAGGACTTCTAGTGACGAGATGTTGAGAGAAGCAACGCGTCGCAACCAGAAGAGTAATGAATGGAGGAATTCCAACACCTTAAGAATTCTTCTAAGGTACAGTTATGAATATCATTCTTCAATTTTCCAGGAACATCTTGGTGGTATCCAAATTGTCGACTAAATCTATGTGGACTATACGGCTCAATGATGAGAAGGTCATCTTGGCGCAATGTCAAATTAAATGATCGAAGACTGATTAGGTAGTCAGAGTCAGCCTTTATCATCTGGCCATTATCCACAATGAGTCGCTGTTTTGAAGATCTTTTAGACAAATGAGTTAAAATTACTCCTTCACATGATCTGAATAAATTTTGTGCTTCAAAGACGTCGAAATGTCTTGCTCCTCCTTCTCCTATATATAATGTCATTCGAGGCCAGTATTTGGTATGGGGAACAGTGAAATTAGTTTTGAAATAGTCACTCAACCATCCGAATACATAGTGTATAGGAAATATCGCAGAGCAACTTCCAGGATTTGGTGAGGAAACAATCTCGTTCAAACCTCTGTAAATACTGGCCAAAACTGGGATGGAAAGACAAATGTTGCAGCCATCTGCTAACATGCTGGAAACCTTGAAGGTTCCATGACGAATCACGTTGCCAGGGTGTGCAGGCAAGGCGAATTTACAGAGCCAACATGCTTAAAAAGCGGTTAGATAAGTGGTGTCTCTCGATGCTTCATCTATACCAAGGTAAATAAATACTTCCTTCTCTTTGGTGGACATTGGCCGAACAGGAGGGATTACACCAGAAGGGTTCTGAGTCTCCTTTGGAAGATAAAATTTATTTTTTTTTTCGTTCTCTTTGAGGGATTGGCATGCCTTGATGCACCTTAGAACCAGAAATTAATCCAGTCAGATATCTTCACATTCTGTTCTCCTTTGTGCTTTTTGCGGAGTCTGTGGAAAGCCAAAAATAAATGTTGACAACTCAAGGGGAGAGAATGTTTGTTGTTGCTGGCTCTTGAAAGTTCATCTGCACACGGAATGACTTCATTATAAATTCTTCCATAATGAGGGAGGCTGCCTAGCGTATATAAATCTCGAAGGGAAATGGATAGCTCGCCAATAAAATAATGAAGAGTATTAGTGGCTGGGCACCAACATTCGAGGAATGCTTTGAATACATCTTCTTGGTAATCATATGAAAATAGGGAGGCGAATAAAGCACCATATAGATGTTTTTTGATAGGAAGACATGGAAGCGCGCCAAGACATCTTCTAACCATTCCCAATATAGTTCGGTGTGTGGCAATTCAGCAGAAAGTATGCAGGGAATACTCCATGATACTTTCTTCGCTTGAATATTGAGACCCAAGAGTGAAAATTGGTTTTCTTCAACTATTTTCTCATGAAGTAGAGAATTTAATATCAAGGCTTCCGAGACAATAGATTCTTCATTAATCTGATCAAGACCAAAGTTGGTGAGGTTGCCTGTAGCCTTGCGTGTGCACTGAGAATAACATTGTTCACTATTGGGATCAGGTATTTGAATGCGTGTCCAATGAGAAGAACATTGTTCATTCTCAGGATTAGGCATATGAATGGCATTGCGACCGAGAAGTGAGTCGGATATGCTTAATGTGGTTCATTGGCTTCTTCGACTATTTTCGCTCTCTAAGATAGTCATCTTTTGCTTCATAAAACACTTGAATACTACCATGATGGAACAACAAATAAATTTTGAAGCTCGATCGGTGTTGTCTAGAAGGAAGATTTCTATTTCTGCTACGGTTGACACAAATCAAGTTGCAACCCAATCAAGCCCTTCCAAAAAAAAAAAAAAAGGAAGAAAAAAAGTGTGGAAAAAAAAGTGAAAAAAAAAAGTAGTGAAACAAAAAAAAAAAAAGAAGGAAAAAAAAAAGTCGTGAAAAAAAGGGAAAAAAAAAGGAAAGAAAAAAAGGAAGTCATGAAAAAAGAAAAAAAAGGAAAAAAAAAAAAGTAAGGGAAATAAGTTGTGAAAAAAAAAAAAAAAAAATCCAGTGTGAAAAAAAAAAGAAAAAAAAAGAAGTGATATTCTTAGTGTCCATTGGTTGCCTAGTGAATGTTTATGTGATCCATTTTTTTTCCACCCACTTTTTTTCTTCCTCTTTTTTTTTTTTTTTTTTTTTTTTTTTTTTTTTTTTGTTTCACGACTTTTTTTTTTCTCAAACAAAAGGCAATGAAGGCTTTCTTGGAGAAGATGTTATTATGGTTACTAATCCTGTGTGCAGTGGGGAATCTACTTATGGACCATATGCATTTGATTTAGTAGCTAAAAGAAACTATGCAATTACTCAAGATGAGAACAACCCTCTTTTACAAGAGTGGAGTCACTTCAAAGGCAGTCACAACCCCAAGCCTCTTTGATTGAAAAGGACGTCCAAAGCCAACAAATGATTATGAATGTTAAAGAGATTCCTGTAATTGTTACTGTCTTATCGACTAAGAGACATCACCTTGGGGATGCCCAGACATCTCACCGAATCACATCTTCTGCAATTACCTTTGACCCGAGGAGTGCCATCTCTGAGATTAAGCACATGGCGGCCAAAGCATTTGGGAATATCATTAACGGTAAAGTGAAGTGTAGCCTGCTTGCGAAGATTCTATTTCTTAAACCAAAGTTTGACGAGATCTTTCTTGAAATTTCTAAACAATGTGTGGATTTTCTGGAGTTCCGCCATAGAATTGATACATACATTCAGAATGGTGAAGAATATAACAAAGTTTGATTCAAGCATGATCATGCCTTATCTAAAGAAGTACGCTCTCGACGTTTAGTCGATGGATGTTCTCACCTTAAAGAAGCTCTTGCTTTAGATTGTACAGATGTGAAACAAGTTCAATCAGCTCAAGAAGCTCTACATAATTGTGAGAGAGAAGTCGAACTTTTGCATGTTTGTATGGAAAGACATAAAGTCACCATTGAAGAAACTAATAACCGAATTCTCTAAAAAAAAGCTAACATTGCAAAATTCCAGGAGGAACAAAATTTAATCAAAGAAACCTCCGTTGTCACTGATGATGATATAAAAACCTTGAAGTTCCTGGAGAAACTGTTACAAAATGCTCAAAATGAAATTGAGGATCTCCCTTTGTTGCCTTAATGAAAAGTTTTTTTTTTTTTTTTTTTTTCACATACCTTGTAATAAAAGATCATTTTATTATAACAAAGTAATGAATTTGATTTGTTTATTTTGCCATTCACAGTTTATATTCTTGCGGGTCAGGAGTGAGTTCTTTTTTCATCATACTAAACTTAGAATGAAATTCTAAGCTGCCTACGTACCCTCAAACGATGGATCAAGTCATCACGTAGTTCAAAAGAGACATGAATTTTTTTTTTTTGGGCCATACACAGTTTTAGTTGAGCATAGTGCAGTTTAAGCTCGTACGATCAAGAGCATAGCCTTCATGGGTAGTAGCGCTTTAGGAATTTACTATTAATGGGTCCCACTCTTACTTCGTCTTCATCAATAATGAGATATGCGCCGTTAGTATAAATTTCGCGAACAACATATGGTCCATCTCATTTGGATACAAATTTATTTCCCTTGCGATTCATGATAATTGGTTTACGAATAGCTAATACTAAGTCTCGAACTTGAAATGACTGACGTCCAACTTTCTTATTGAATGTTTTAGAAAGTCGAGCTTGATAACACTCTAGCTATTGTTGAGCTTCTAATCTCTTCCCATCCAATGCTTCCAGTTCTTGAAGCCGTAAGATGGCATTTTCTTTACTTGTAACGCTTTCTTGTATGGCAATCCTTAACGAAGGGATCTGTAGTTCCAATGGAAGAACCGCTTCTACACCATAGACAAGAGAATACGGAGTTGCTTGAGTAGGTGTACGATGCGTAGTGCGGTATGCCCACAGTGCTTCTTCCATTTGCTCATGCAAATCTCTCTTTGTTTGGTTGACTACTTTCTTCAATAACTCATAAAGAGTTTTATTGAATGCTTCCGCGAGACCATTTGCAGGGGCATTGTACATGGAGGATTTACATTGTTTAGAGCCAAACTTCTCGCAAAGGTCGGTCACCCAACTGTTTTTGAAATTCATTATCAGTGATGATATATCGAGGGACACCAAATCAATAAATAAGGTTAGACTTGATGAAATCAACCACTATTTCCTTTTTCACATATTTATAGGGTGCAGCTTCCGTCCATTTAGAGAAATAATCAGTGGCAGCCAAGATATACAAGTGGCCCTTTGAAGAATTTTCTAGAGGACCAACTACATCTAATCCCCATGCATCGAATGGCCATGACGTCATAGTAGGGTGTAACAGCTCTGGTGGTTGGTATATGAAGTTAGCATAGAATTGACAGGCTTGACACCTCTTTCCATACTCCAAGCAGTCCTTGACCATGGTGGGCCAATAGTAACCCATTCTTTTGGTGCGAAAGTGAAGCTTTGGACCAGATTGATGGGCTCCACAAATCCCAGAATGTACCTCCTTCATTACATGGGTTGCTTCGTCATTTCCATGGCAACGAAGGAAAATGCCCTCATATGAACACCTATACAACGTATCGTTGTAATAGATGAAACGAGGTGCTTGTCTTCGTATTTCAGTCTTGTGGCGTAGGTCTTCGGGAAGCTTTTCATATTCCAGATAGTCAATGATAGAGAGCCTCCAGTATTCTTCTTCTTGTGTCTAATAAGAAACCAAATTACTTTCTTCAAATTTATTTTCCATGACTTGTGGCAAAACCCATCGTTGACATATAGGAATATCAACCAGGTCCTCATCAGTTAATGCTAATGTTGTAGCTAAATTTGCTAAAGCATCAGCTATCCGATTTTCTTTCCTCGGAATATGTTCTAGCATGACACTATCAAACCGTTCCAACAAATGAGAGGCATAACGATGGTACGGCACCAGATCATCTTTCTTAACCTCATATTCTTTAAGAAGTTGGTTAATCACCAACTTATAGTCTCCATATATTTTGAGATTCGTGATCTTTATCTCATTCGCCATTTGAAGGCCAATGATCAGGGCTTGATATTCAGCTACATTATTTGAGCAATTTTCAGCGAGTGCAAAAGAGTATGGAATAACATGTCTCTGTGGAGAAACAAAACTACGCCTGCTCCGGCCCCGTCTAATCATGCTGCCCCATCAAAAAACATCATCCATGGAGGGAGGATGTCCACAAGGAAGACTTTTTCATCAGGAAAATTTTCAGAAATTTCCCAATCAGCTGGAATAGGATGGTCAGCTAAGAAATCTGCTAAGACTTGTCATTTCACTACTTTTCGTGGCACATAAACAACTTCAAATTCGTTGAACAAAATTGGCCACCTCGCCAAGTGTCTAGAAATGACAGGTTTAAACATGACATATTTGAGAGGATCAGCTCTTGCAATAAGATGTATCGTATGAGCCAAGAAATAATGCCTCAATTTCTTAGAGGCAAAGATAAGTGCAAGGCATGTTTTTTCAATTGGAGGATAATTTCGCTCCGTTAGGGTGAGTCTGTAACTTAACTAATACAATGCCTTCTCTTTATGTTCTTCATTATTATGAGCAAGTAAGGCACCCAATGATTCTTCTTGCGCAGCAATGTAAAGTATGAGTGGTTTTCCAGGTACAGGTGCTCCTAATACTGGAGAATTGAGAAGGTACTTTTTTATGCTATCAAAAGCATTTTGGCATGATTGGTCCCAATTAAATGGAACATCTTTCTTCAGGAGTCGGTTAAAAGGCTGACAACAACCAGTTAAATTTGAGATGAACCGACAAATGAACTCAAGTTGACCTTGTAAACTTCGAAGCTCACGTAAATTCTTTGGTGGTGGCATCTTTTGAATGGCCTCAACTTTATTATGATCAATCTCAATACCATGATGACGTACGACGTATCCTAGGAATTTCCCTGAAGTCACACCAAATGCACATTTAAGGGGATTCATCTTGAGCTGATATTTTTGGAGGCGATTAAAAACTGTACGTAGATCCTGTAAATGATTTCTTCGCTCTTTCGTCTTTACCACCAAGTCATCGACATAACATTCAACAATCTTGTGGAGTATGTCGTCGAAGATCCTTTGCATGGTGCGCTGGTATGTTGCTCCCGCATTTTTGAGTCCGAAGGGCATAACTTTGTAGTAATATATACCTTTAGGAGTGCAAAAAGCAGTTAGCTCCTCATCTTTCGGAGTCATTCTTATCTGATTGTACCTAGAGTAACAATCCATAAATGAGGAGCTTCATCCCCTGTGGTTGCATCTACAGTGAGCTCGGGGATGGGAAGAGGAAAATCATCTTTTGGGCATGCCTCATTCAAATCACGAAAGTCCACACAAATTCGAATCTGTTCATTTTTCTTTTTCACTGGAACAATGCTCGAAATCCATGTTGGATATTTGACCTCACGAATGAGCCCCACTTCAATCAATTTGTTGAGTTCTTCCTCTGTCCTCGGAACTATCTCTGGACGGAAGAAATGTTGAGACTGCTTAATCCGACGTGTCCCATGTTTGACAGCGGGATTGTGCACTACAATTTTAGGATCAAGACCGGGAATCTCTTTGTATGTCCAAGTAAAGACATCCTTGTACTTAGACAACAATTGAAAGTAATCGTTTTCTTCTAAGGGGCTAAGGAATGCACTAACGAAAACTGGTCTGGGTTGATCATCAGTCCCTAAATTGATTTCTTTGAGTTGATCAACGGTAGACTGCCCCCCATCTTCTAGTGTTGGTTGAGCTTTCTCGATGTCATCTGGTTGTTCAGAATCTTCAACAGTGATGTGGTACGAAGTAACACAAGATGATTCGCCAGTGTCTTCTGCTCTATCCACTTCTTCTGATTAATTAGTGAATACAATAGTTCATCTTCGAGCTTTTAATGTAACATTATTGGTGACATCTATCTCTGTCTTACATTTCGTTCGTGAGGGCACTAGGCTCTGAACTTCACTATTATTCATCACGTCGATGTTAGCTTTCTTTGACTTTCCACTCTTGCTGTTTCTTAGTGGCACATCATTGACAGTACCAATTCGAGAAAATATTAACTTTCGAGATTGAGGTTGTGGAGATTTTGTTCCTTGGTCACAAAAGCTCATTCTGTTAAAAATAGAGGCACGAGGCAAACTGCTAACATGAGAACTTGAGACATTTGATTCTTGGCTCAACAACCTGTTGAATACAGATATTTAATCACATGGAGCTCCTATACAGTCGAAGACCAATATTTGATGCATAGTCTGATGATCTTATTCATCCTCAACTTCTTCAAACCCAATATATAAGGTGTTTGACTTTTTATCTTTTTTTGTGATTTGAATTTGAAGTGGCTCAGAAGCTACGAAACCGATACCAGACTTGGGTGGAATGATTTTATGCCCTTGATTTTTTAACTTCTTCTATGTCTCATTGAGGCCATGCACTTTCTCACTGGTGACCTCAGAATTAAGTTTTCCAAGGCTTACAGGATCAACAAAATCATACCCTGACTTAGCCAAGAGTTGGTATGCCTTAGGATCAAATACTTCATCAGTCCTTTGTTTTGGAAGTGATCCATGTCCGACCAGAGATTTAGAAGGCCACACGAACCCTTTTTTCGAAGACTTAGATGGCGAAGACTTTTGAATTTTAGTGAGAGGAAAAGTTAACTCTCCTTTAAGCTTTTGCATATCTTCTTTTTTCTTGGTTTGTGACATCTTCAATTTAAATTCCTTGGTTTCAATTATCTCGATGACAGGTGATTGCCCTTTTTGCCGTTGAGATTTTGGAACATTCTTTAAAATAGGTTTCGTTCGATGTACTTTTATCGAGACCCCTCGCATTTTAGCTACCTTTACAATGTTTGTCACTGAAACATCTAATGGATCACTTAATGCTTTTTTTGTTTTTGTAGATTGAATCTCTTGTGTAGACGGATGGCTTGCGATGGGCATTTCCGAAGGTGTATCAGGATCGATATAGAACTTGGCATCGACAAAATGAGATTCTGCTTCTATAAATGGTTTATGGTCCGCCACAATCGTTTGTACGCCATTCTTGTAGAATTTAAAGCACTGATGATGAATCGATGGAATGATACCATTACTATGTATCCAAGGCCTTCCCAACAACAAATTGTAAGACGTCTTTGCATCAATAATGTGGAATAAGGTTTTAGCTTGGAGCTCGCCAATAGTTAGTTTTGCCCGAATCATACCAATAGCTCTATGTCTTCCTAGGTTAAAACCTTGAATAATAAGACGGCTACGAGATAACTCATCGACTGTGATGTTGAGATTTTTCATCATAAATTTTGGTATGAGATTCACCGCTGATCCACCATCAATAAGCATTTGAGTAACTTTTTGTTCTTTTATGCAACCGAAAATGAAGAGAGGACAATTATTTGGCTTCGAACCCAACTGAAGATCCTCATCAGTGAAAACAATTGGTGCATAACATGAATCAAGCATACCTCCTACTACTTCATCATCATCAGACTTTTCAATGATGGCTGCATCCTTTGCATGGTTCTCTATAGTCTTCATCTTGATCCTCGCTATTCTCATCATTAGGGTCATTTTCTCAGTTAAAACCATGTAAGCTGTCATAACTTCGTCATCTAGATATCCTTTTGGAAAGAACTCTTGCAAAGTAATGGGCTTTTGGAGCCCTTTGCTCATAGATTCGTGTTTGGATGACTGTGTCTTCTTGACCCATTTCCTGTTATGGCCAGATTGCTTATGGCGATATTGAGGTTTCTTCTTCCTTTGCCCCCTATTAGAATAACTAGTCTGAAAAATGTCAGCTCGTTGCTTCCGTGGTTTCTTTCTTGTCACCAGAGTCCATCCTTCTTCATCATCCTGAGGAAAGACCCTTCCAAATGTTGAAATGTTTGGTACACTCCCTTGGCCAAGATAGATGGGGATTGGTTCCAACGAGCAAAACTGGATGGTTATGTAATATACTTCAGAAGTTGAAGGTTGAGAATGAGCACTCCCCACAATAGAGGTTGTCAAAGTAGTAGTAGTATGATTTGAAGTTACAACGTCGCCTGTGTCCAACAAGATTTTTCCTTGTTTTGCCAGATTCATCACCACCTCCTTGAAGATAAAACACTTCTCAATTAGATGACTGATAATACGATGATATTTATAGTATTTTGGGTCGTTGACATGTCCCATCTCTTGAGGGCATTTGCTTTCAGGGATTTCTATAATTTTACTTTCGAGTAAGTATTCTAATATGTCAGGAACATCAAAATCGGGAAATGGGTATTCTTTCTTCTCTAATTCCTTTAGTGTAGGACGCTGTCTTTCCCCCTCTTGAAACTGGCAAGACTTTTTATCATCTTTCTTATTATCTCTAATAGATATCTTGACTGGGGTAGTTGAGATAGTCATGGATTCTTTAGCAGTGTTCTTTGACAATTTGTCGCTCTTCTTCTAGTCTTTCTTATCCTTGCGTGGTTCTATGGCCATAGGACCTTTACCGTCATAGGATTTCATACTGATTTCCATGTGGCACGCATAGCTAATTCTTCAAATGTGTGAGGTTTTATGCCTTGAAGAATGTAGAAAAGGCCCCAATGCATTCCTTGCATACACATCTCTATAGTAGAGATTTCTAACAATCGATCCTTGCAGTCAAGACTGAATGCTCGCCACTGATTAATGTAGTCGATTACAGGCTCATCCTTCCATTGTTTCGTGTTAGTCAATTCTCTCATACCAACAGTACGATGAGTGCTATAGAACCTGTTCAAGAATTCTCGTTCCATTTGGTCCCAACTATCAATTGATTCTGACTTTAGGTCGGTGTACCACTCGAACGCGTTTCCTTTAAGGGAGAAGACAAACTGTTTAACTAATAAGTCCCCATCAGTTTTGGCATTGTTGTAAGTCTCGACAAAATGGGCAATGTGTTGCTTGGGGTTGCCTTTTTCGTCAAATTACTGAATCTTGGGAGGTTAGTATCCTACATGCATCCTCATACTGTCGATTCTCTTTGTATAGGGCTTTGAGTACATGAGAGTACTCTGTGAGATGCCTCTGTATTGGGTTTGGATTGTATTCGTTATCATATCTTGCAATTATTCGACAGATAATGAAGAAACTGAGAAACATGATTGGTTTGACTAGCTGCCTGTTCTATCACCGATGTCTGGTTTTGACTAGTCGCCTGTTCTATCCCCAACGTCTGTTTGGGGTCTTTTATGTGAGTACCTTATACGGTAGAATTAGGATTCTCCATCGGCAGAAAGATGTAGGATTCCCAGACGGTGGTGGTGTGAAAGTTGTATGATTCCTAGTTGGCGATGCTGTGGAAGCTGTTGGATGCCCAGATTGTATTGGTGATTCACCGAAGGTTGGAACTTCCAATTTGTTCATTAGTGCAGCGATTTGCAAGTCCTTCTCTTCAACAGTCTTTGTGAGGTTCTCAATGGCACAAGACATAGTTGCTAGTTGTTCCTCCATCGTGGTAGCTTCAGCCATCATAGCAGCGACCACATCTGAGTATGATAGGCCTTGAGAGTCAACGTTCCTTGAAGTGATTGATTGCTCCGAAGTCTGACGTGGTGACTCTAGGGGTGAACCGACAATAGAGTGAGCATCATAAATGGAATGAGGTAAATCTGGTGGCGAAATCTCCTCTGGAACAACGTCAGGGTTCTTGACATGTTGAGTTTTCACGTTCGCCGGCTTTGTAGGATTGGTTTTCACTAAGTCTTACTGATGTTTGGATGAAGCCATCGCCTGGGACTTGCTACGTGTCATAGGGCCCACCAAGGTACTTCCATCACTTAATTTGGCCTTCGTGCCACTTTTTATGGTGGCTTTGGCTTCAACTTTTGCAGTAGCGATGTTCTTTTGGGCTTTCTTGTCTGTTGAAGTCTTAGGGGGAGCCATAGAATCTGATAGAAAATAAATTTGATGGTAGGAGAAAGAGATGAGAGGTAAAGGATGTCCCACCGGGCGTACCACAAATTTGTACACATAAATTTTGTAAGTCTACAATAGAAAATATGGAGCAAATAATATAATATTCGATTAATTTGGATAAATGGGGTATAATCCTCTATAATAATCTTTACAAAGAATAGAGTAAGGTCCTCTGATTCGATCTCCTGTTTGGTTAGTTGGATCTAAGGGCTGCACGAGCTTGATCTTGAATCATCGTGGAATTTGGATGAAGAACGGCACGTCTTTGGATGTGCTTGTTGTTGATCACCGTGGAATTTGATGAAGAACGGTATGATTTGATGCGCTTGGTGTTCTTCGCTTTTGGATGTTGGGGATGAGAGTTTCTGTAGTTCTCTCTGAAATTCTAGATTTTTGAATTCTGAATTTTGCACCCCTTCCTTCTTCCTCCAGACCTCTATTTATAGGCTTCTTAGATTAATAGGATGATGACATGTGTCATCTCCTAATAAAGATAAAATTATAATTGGGCCGGGCTGGTTATATTATGATAATTATCCTTAAAAATAATTATTCCAAATATATTTTATTAGGAATAATTATTCTTTTTTTTTTTAACCATCTGGGCTGGGTTAATTAAATAATTTAAGTAGACCAAGTTTGGGCCAATTAAATAACTTAATTAAACATTAGGCCCATTTTTAATGGGTCCATTTGTCAAAACCAAAGTCCACTAAAATTTTAGTGTCTACACTCCTTAATGGTGATAATTATATCACTTGGTACCATGCAATGTTAATGTATCTATCTGCCAAGAATAAGCTGGGTTTTGTGGATGGTTCTATCCCCGAACTTGCATCTAATGATCCCTCCATTTCATGCTAAAAGAGAGCCAATGACACGTTCTTTATGAATTATAAATGTTTTGCACAAAGAATTTGCTCCTAGTATCATTTATGACTACTTAGCCGCTCCAATGTGGAAAGACTTGTTGGAAGATAATTCAAACTTCATCAGATTTGTTATTTTATTTTAATTTTTGAATTCAAATAAAGTTGTTAGGATAGACAACCTGATCTATTCTATCTTATCCAATCAATTATTTCTTCTCTCTTGTGAGTCTATTCAAAGGAGCCTTGTATTCATACTTCAGAGTAGAGAGTTAATAAAAACTTAGTTTGACTATTAGTCTGTATTTTCTATCATTCCTATGAGTTAATTAATTAAATAGCCAAAAGTCTATTGGAGTGGTATTAGAGCAAGTCACCTTCAATTGGGACTGAAGTGAAGAAAGTTAAGGTGAAAATGGCCGCATCAGGTAATTCTCTCAACATCTCTCAACTAATGTGTCCCATTTTCAAAGGTAATAATAATCAATTATGGTGTTTTAAAATGAAAATGTTGTTTATCTCTTTTCACTTATGGGAATTAGTTGAGAATGGTTATACAGTGTATGAAAATGAAGAAGGAAGAATCATTGTTGCCCAAAGAAATGAGATGAAAGAAAACAAGAAAAAGGATGCAATGACCATTCAATATATTCAGCAAGCATTGGATGAGACTATCTTTCAAAGAGTAATACATTATCTAAAGAAGCATGGGAGTTACTTCAAAAACAATACCAAGGATCAAGTAAGGTAATTACCTTAAGATTACAAAATCTTCATCATGAATTTGAAACCTTGGTGATGAAAAGCTCTGAGTCAATAGATAAGTATCTTACTAAAGTTGCTTCTGTTGTAAATCAAGCAAAGGCTCTAGGTGAGAACTTCACTGATCAAACAGAAGTTGAAAACGTTTTAAGAAGTCTTTGATAGTGTTGTTGCCGCAATTGAAGAGTCAAAAGATTTGACTACATTTTCATTTACTCAATTAATAGGTTCATTCATAAAGTTTGAGGAAAGGTTGAACAGGTCCTCTGAGAACAAAGTGGAACAAAATTTTCAGTCAAAGATCAACATTAATAAAGCTTCAAATAGAGGTGTGCCTTCCCATTCAGCTGAAAGGAAGCATAATGGAAGAGGAAATAATCATGTGTTAGTTCAATGAGAAACAAAAAAGTTACAACAGAGGTAATGGTAACAAGCACTCTAATAGAGGTAATGGTGATATTCCCGTATATCATAATTGTAAAAAAAAAGGCTATATTGAAAGAAATTGCTGCTACGAAAATAAGGATTCCAATATTCCTCAATGCTCCATTTAAGAAAAATATGGACATAAGGAGAAAGAGTGTTGGCATAATCCAAAAAATCAAGTGAACTTTTGTGAGGAAAAAGATGACGAAGGAATACTAATGAAGACAGCTTGTTTCTAAGTTGTCTTACTACCACTTTTAAGAATGTTTGGTATCTAAATAGTGGTTGTAGTAATCATATGTCTGGTGATAAATCTATTTTTATCGACATTGATGAATATTTGAGATCTAAGGTACGCATGGGCGATGATAGGCCAATACAAGCTCGACGTAAAGGAGTCATTGCAATAGATACAAAATCTCGTAATTTTTTTTTCCATGAGGTTCTTTATATACCGAGTTTGGGTCAATTAATGAAAAATGGATACTTTGTTATCTTTGAAGATGACAAATACATGATTTATGACAAGAGTAATAAGGAATTATTTTTATCTGTGAACATGACAGAGAATAAAATGTTCCATATTCAATTCTTTGAGCTCTCCCTTAATGCGTTCAATGCTAGCTTAAGTGATGAGTCAAGGCTATGGCACAAGAGGTTTGTGTTGAGTTTGTACGCAGCGGAATGGTTGTGGAATATAATATGAATAATTTATCTAGAAGGATGGTGAATAGATATAACTTGCTCCTTTATCCAATTTTTACTTATTTTAATTTTTCCATAGTAAAACTACACTTAAATCACAAAACAAAAATAAAGTGCAAGTAAAGTAAATAAAGTTTGAGAGATGACACCAGGATTTTTAGCGAGGAAACCCCAATTGGTAGAATAGACCAATTGTTGCAGGGAAAACCTCGTTGGACTGTGTAGTCCAGAGAAAAACGATCCATTATATTTGAAGCAAAGTACACTGAACTTTGACTCAGGCTCACACCCTATTGTTCTACCAAAAACCAATCGCTAATGTTAACCCTAAGACTAATTTTGACGATCACAAAACATTAATGATGTTTTAAGGACTAATTTTTGCCTTGAGAACATATAACAGGTTTGTCATTTGAAGTCCAAAAATGAAGTAGAAAATAAGGAAAGGTAAAGACAAGCAAGATACATTCTATGCACTCCAAGGATAAAAGAAGACAAGTCATTCAATCCCAAGCTTCAAAGATGAAACTCAGAAAAAGAAAAGAAATTAAGATTGGTAATTCAAATGGGGTAGCTAGGTTTGGTGAGCGTCATAGATTCAAATGTTAAAGTAATTTATGAATGTCATGAAGCTCACATCCTAGGATCATTCATTCCTCATATTATGATTTAAATGGCATTATATATTGTCCATATAACTTTGAAAGCCTAAAAACAGAGAAGGAGGATGAAGGTTCACATTCAAAGATCCATCGGCTGACTAAATTAAAGCACCAGCCGGTTGACAGAGAAAATAGTGAGTTTGGTTTTGGCCAAGAGACGTTTTGGCCGACCGAACATGAGGGTTCAGCCAACCGATAAGGGTTTCACGAAGAATATAATTCATCAGCCGACCAAATTGATTCATCAGCCGATTGACAAGAAGCATTCATAAAAACAGAGAGTTGGAGTCTCTCAATCATTGCTTCGGCCGACCGACAATTGGGGATCAGCTAACAGATGATACTCCATCAGCCGACCGACACAGAGTCAACTTTGAATCAAATGGCTACCTGCGAACTTTGACTATTTACATCTCATCTCCAACAGCTATATTGTGCTCTAATAGCTATATTGTGTTCCTCTCTCTATAAATAGGGGCTGCAGCTTGTGTTATAAACACAACTATTGAGAGCAATTTGAATAGTATTCAAGAGTTTCATTCTAGAGCATTCAAGGCCATTATTTGATCATTCATGTCATATCTCTTATTCTCTCATATCATCTTAGAGATTTGAGCTTCATTTCATTCGTATATTAACTCTAGTTGTGAGCTTACACTTGTACATTTATGTTAAGAGAGATTCAATCTTGTATTTCAATTACAAACTTTGCTACAAACTTATAAGGGTTGGTGTAACCCAAAAGAAGCCTAAGAGAAGGGTGTTCTCCTGGCAAGAAAGAAAAGTAAGGGCTTGCTTCATATGATGGTTTGCTCTCCACCATTAAGGAGAAGCTCTAGTAGATTGAGAAGTCTCGGGAGGGATCTTGAGCCGAGGAGTAGGAGTTTCCGAACCTCGCTAAAATCTCCGAGTCATTGTTTGCAATTTCTTATCCTTATCTTTCTTACATTTATGCTTTAAATTATTTATCTACTTTAATTGATTATTGTAAAATTGTTATTTAGTAGTTAAAGTTGCAAATTTGAAAAATTGGCCATTGACTCTATTCACCCCCCTTTAGAGTCAATTAGTGTTTAACAATTGGTATCAGAGCCTAATATCTAGTTAAAGATCTAATTATCTTAGAGAACTTTCATGGCCAACTTTCATCAAGAAGGTCAATCTAACAATTGACCTCCTTGGTTTGACGGAAATGATTACAACTATTGGAAAATCAAAATGAGAGCATTTCTAAGAGGTCTAGATATCAATGTTTGGAAAGCCACTGAACAAGGTGATTATATTCCAACCAAAGTTGTTGTTGGTGAAAAAGCTCCAAAAACCGATGATGAATGGACCCAAAATGAGCGTAGGCTTGTTCAATGTAATGTCACGGCTATCACAAATCTCTATTGTGCTCTAAGCAGAGACGAATTCAATAGAGTTTCAGATTGTGAAACAGCCAAAGAGATTTGGGATAAACTTGAAATTACATATGTTGGCACTAGTCATGTTAAGGAATCTAAAACGAACATGCTTGTCCATAAATATGAATTATTTACCATGAACAACAAAGAAACAATTAGTGAAATGTATTCTCGATTTACTAACATTGTCAATCCTTTGAAGGCTCTTGAAAAGTCATACACATCATCCAAACTATGAGAAAAATTCTTAGGTCTTTGCCTAAGAATTGGGAAGCTAAGAAGACCACTATCCAAGAAGCTAAAAATCTCAACACACTTCCTATTGATGAACTCATTAGTTCCTTGATGGCATATAAGCTAGAGATGAATGATGGAGATGATAACAAAGAAACTCACAAGAAAGATCTAGCTCTTCAAGCCACCCCCAAAGAGATTGAAGTTAAGAAAGCTCTTGATAATGAAGAAGAAGAAGAAGAAATTGCACTCATCACCAAAACCGTGAGAAGAGTCCTTCAAATGAATAAGTACCAAAAGAGCAACAACCTCAAAAGAAATGGTTCGACAAGTGAGCAAGGAAAAAGATAAGCACCTACTTGCTTTCATTGTGGAAAGCGGGGGCACATCAAATCGGATTGCTATGCATACAAAAATGAAAAGGAATGGAAAAAGATAGCCCAAGCCATGTATGCTACATGGGAGGATGATGATTTAAATGGATCTGGAAGTGACGATGAACCCAATGAATTGGTCAATCTTTGTCTCATGTCCGATGAAGATGAGGTAAACTCTAATCATGACTCATTTGATTTAGAAACTACTTATGATGAATTAGTTGATGCTCACAAATACTTACTTGACGCTTTTAAAGAATTGCATGACGAAGTAGGCAAGATGGTTCAAAAGTGTGCTAGTCTTAAAAGAGAAAAATATATTCTCTTTCAAAAGCTTGAAAAATCTCTTCTTGAAAATAAAGCATTGGAAAAGGAAAAAGAATGTGAGTTAGCTAAAGAATTGGCATCTATTGATTTAGTCTCCGAAAATAAGTCCTTGAAAGTCATAATTATGACAGCCCAAGTTTTGTAAACCCGGTGCGTCAATGATGACCAAAAGATGACCCGATAACGAATCCGAAATGCGAAAGGGAAAGGTGAAACAACGATCTCTAGAGATACAATGCGTCTCTAAGACACCAATGTGACCCTCAATGAGGTCATGGAACCCAAAGAAAAACAAATGCGGAAGTGTCGTTTCAAAACGGACAAAAAGGAACCTAGGGGCAAAATGGTCATTTTATAAAAAAGTGGATTCAAGTGCTATCGAGCACACCGTTGGGAAGACAATGAAAAATTAAACATAATGGATACAAGAATTTCATTATTCGGAGTTCGGACGAAGGAGAAAGGTCAAAAACAAAAATGATGTCGTGGCGGCCAGACGAGGACAGCCCACTACTGCTGCAACTAAGAGTAAAAAGGGCATTGAAATGGACTTTTCTGGAAAAAATCAAAGAAGAAACCCCTCCTAAAATCGAGTTTCCTACCTGAATAACGAACGGAAACAAAAAAAATGCATTGTAAAATGCCTAGAATGCCCCCAAGAAAATCTGGTCAAAGGGGCTTCGGGAGGTTTTTAAATTGCCTAAACTGAAAATACAATATTAAAATACACCCACAAGACCCCCAGAAGTTTTAGATCAGTCATCACACTTTTCAAAAAAAAGTCGATCAATAGTACCATGTACATTTGCACTAAAAATCTGCAAAACCTGGCAACAAGGATTTTTCAGACAAATATGGATTTTTGAGGGCCAAGATGGCATTTTCTGGAAAAACACAAAGAAGAAACCCCCCTTCAAAATTGAGTTTTCTAAGTGACTCTTGAGGAAAAATGAAAAAAACACATTGTGAAATACCCGAAATGCCCCTAGAACCGAATAGGGTAAAACTCCCTAAAAATGCTACTTAGAGTTTTTGTTTCATCAAGGATGGTGTTGTTTGCCAAAGTGAGTATGCAAGTGCATGCAATATGATAAAATAGATGTACCAACATGGCCTAAAGCCTCTTTACATTCCATTAAGAAGTTTTAGCATACAAAGCCTCCATAGTTGATAAAAATACATTTTCAAGCAAAATATGGCACCAATTGAATACAAGTGCAAATATAAACTTGCTTGGCCCTTGGCCTGAAGTCCTACATGTCAAATGCATTAAAAGGAGTGTACTTATGTACACTTTACATACGTAGAATCAAAGAATACAAGTTTGATACATAAAGCTACCAAACGATCCAAGGCAATGAAATCTTCAAGTCTTGAGTCCTGTACTTGAAATATGCCCCAGTATCGTAGGGGTGAGTGACATAAAGCTACTCGTAGGAGATGAGCATGCATCGACCTAGCATTTTACAATTTTATCACCTTAAGGTGAAACATATCAAAGGGGTTCATGCCACCTAACGTCTATGTCAAAATGAGACCCAAAAAGCATCCTAAGCTACCTTAAAACATTTCTATCATAATCACATTGTTCATGCAATTCAAACAACATGGAAACATGTTATACAAAGCAACAAGATATAGATTCTCAAAGTCTTCAACTTGAAATCCAAGATACGAAAACAATAAGAGTGGCTCATGCCACCTAACGTCTATGTTCAAAGTGAATCTATAGGATCATTCCTAAACTACATTTGAACATCAAAACACAAATTATGATATCGATGCAATTTAACCAACATTGGAACTTCCAATACAACGCTTAAAACATGATTTCTCAAAGTTAACATCTTGCAACTTAAAATAGGAAATCAAGCAAAGAACAACAAGTTACGATATCATCTAGTTATCAACTTGAAATGAAATACGAAATCAAACAAAGTGGATACTCGAATGTCACGCCGGATCAGATCGATAACATCGTTAGTTTAGGGTTACTAGCCCATGGGTAACCTCCTTATGTGCGCACTAGACTATATAGAGGGACAATCCCCCGTACTAGAACCAAGTCCTAGCCGTAGCCAACAACGACATCCCCAAGTTTCCAAAATCAACAAATTGTGAAACAATGTATATATATCAACATGTATATACAAGATATCAACCATTTACTAAGCACAACCCAATTTTGGAAACATATACAATACATGCTCAAAGTCTACAACTACTATGGCATGAAAGATGTCAAATACAAAGTGTGTAATTTCTTACACATAGCAACAACATATTCAATAAGGAAAAACATATTCTCATGAATATAAAAGTAACAACTATGTTATCTAATACTCAAAAGTAATCAAGTGAACATACACCAAATCCAAATCCATGATTTAAATATAAAAACAACTTCCAAAATGCAATTAAATCCATGAAGTAATAAAATAGAATTTAATTAGACATAAATAGTTAAATTCTCTAAATTCCAAGTTAATCCCAAATAACCTCAATTTAATATATATTGAAGGACATGTCATGGTCATCACATATATAACATCAAATGACAATTTAAGTGATTAAAGCACTTAAAACAAAATTAATCAAGCTAATTAATTAATTTCCTCTAGATTTTTAAACAATTCCAAATGCCCTCAATTTAATCTATGTTAGAGAATATGCCAAGGCCCATTTAAATACCACATTACAACTTGATTTCATGCTTGATACAACCATGTGAATTAAACTTTCACTAAAGATAAATATTAAATAAAAGTTGTAATTCTTAATCAAATAAGCCAAATTTAATATATGTTAACCAACATATCCAAGCATAATTTCCTAGCATGTTACAATTCAATTCCAAGTCATACATATCCTTGAGCATTAAATCCTTTACAAAAAAATTAATTAAAATTAAATTCCAAGATTTATGCAAAACATGCATACAAGTTGTACAAGCATATATAATCATCAATACAACACAAATATAATCCTAAGACACCCCCTACCTCAATTTGAGATGAAAATCTCAGAAGCCATCAAAACGAAACGGCTCCGAATCCAATGAAACTCCTAGGTTTTGTCGAGGACAACATGATCTATATGAATCTCCAAGAAGCCCCATGCAAATCCAAACTTGGCCTAAATCCCAAACTCAAAATTTGGTCAGAAATGGTTTCTAATAAGGGGTAATGGTAGAGCACGACGAGGCGAGCAACAAATACAAAAGCCGAAGGATTTTCACTTAGGAAAAGTAGGTTAAAGGAGGAGAGAGAAGATGGAAGCTCCATGGGCATCCATGGCTACCTTTGGTCATGCAAGGAGAGGAGGAAGAAGAAGAAAATCTGATTTTTCTTCTTTAAGGTACCTATTTATAGTAAATCACCAAAACTGCCCCGAAGGGGCCCCGCCGGGTCCGGAAAAGTGAATTTTGAGAAAACGCACTCAAACAGCAAAAGTCCATGAACAAAAAAGATTCAAAATGAGAAAATATGAACAACGAAAAAAACGGCGTTGAAAACCGAGTCCCGAGCAGAAAGTTATGCCCCGAACAAGTTCGGCGACAACCGGGTCTAGAAACTCTGAAACTGGAAAAAAACGACCAGAACGGAATTCTATGAATTTACGAGTCAACAAAAAGTGAAAATGAATCCTGTACGAGAATCCAGGCTCCAGACGAGACATTTTGCAATAACTTTCGTTAATTGCACAATGGCCCCTACAAAAAGGGTTAACTACGAAACTGCTACAGAATGAAAATATCTTCCAAAAGATATTTTCTTAGATGCCCCTAAAATAAAATATCTCCAAAAGATATTTATGAAAAACACCCCAAGAAATGAAATTAATTCCACAGATTTATGCATCCATGCCCCTATGGGCACCGGGAGCAACCAGTGTACTTTCTTGCAAAAGTAAAGATACGTATTTCGTGGAAACCACTCACGATAAGGATACGTGAAGTCTAAAATCAACTTCGAGCACAAGAAGTGAGGTTGTGCCAAAAACTGACAAACGGAGATAAGACGAAATAGGGAAAATGACAGAATAGGGAAAAGACGAAATAGCGCATAGTGTCCAAAAATGAAAAATGAGAAAATGACTCGGTCCTCAAAGGAAGTTGTCAATTCACATGAAAGAGTCTCAGAAACCAATTCTGAGCACTCGAGATGACACTAAGCGACGAAAAACCATCCACAGAAAAGAAAAGACAACGGAAAAAATTTATCCGCAAAATTTGAGGAAAAAGGGAAAAGGAAGAAAGTGATCGGGTCATTACAATAATTAAGGATCAAATTGAGACTTTAGCCAAGTTCACAAAAAGGTAGGGAGAATTTAAGTCTTATGCTTGGTAAAAAAGAAATGCTTATGCTAAGGATGGGCTTGGATATAATCCCCACAACAAAGATTCTTGTTTGATAAAAAAGAGAAAACCTTTGAACGACTACTTTGTTAAAAATTACTCTCAAAGTCTAAAATATAATTATTGTAAAAGGCTAAGACATAAGATTAATCATTGTCCTACTAGGCCATACATGACAAAAGGAATTTGGGCTATTAAAGGAACGTATATACCTCTTCCTAACTCCTATGGACCTAAGAAAATGTGGGTACCAAAAGAAGATTACTTAAATTCTTTTTGTAGGTTTACTTGAAGACTTTATCTACATCCAAGGACAAATGGTTCCTTGATAGTGGATGCTCAAGACATATGTTGGGAGATTGATCAAAATTTCTCTCTATCAAGCCTCACAAAGGAGGAAACGTCATGTTTGGAGACAACCCAAAAGGCAAAGTCATTGGCATTGGATCTATTGGTATCTCTTCTTCCTTATCTATTGATGATGTATTACTTGTCAAAGGGTTAAATAATAACTTACTTACCATTAGTCAACTAGACGATAAAGGATATGATGTGTTATTTAAATCGGATAAATGCATTATTAAAAAGAGTAATAATGAAGTGTTTCATGCTCTTAGAAATGGTAATGTGTACACTTTGCTTTTATGTGAATTGCATGATCAAGATGTTAAGTGCCTTGTATCTTCAAATGAAAATAGTTAGTTGTGGCATAGAAGGTTAGGTCATGCTAGCATGGAATTAATCTCAAAATTATCTAAGCATGAGTTAGTCAAAGGCCTCCCAAAGACTAACTTTTTTAAAGATAAAACTTGTAGTGCATGCCAAATAGGCAAGCAAATTAAGTCATCATTTAAAAGAAAAAAGGACATAATGACTACAAAACCGCTTGAATTAATTCATATGGACTTATTTAGTCCGGAGAGAGTAGCTAGTCTTGGTGGAAAACTCTATGCCTTTGTCATTATTGATGACTACTCTAGATTCACTTGGGTATTTTTTTTTTACACACAAAAATGAGACTTACACAATGTTCTCAAAATTTTGTAAAAGAGTCGAGAATGAAAAGGAGTGTAGGATTAAAACCATTAAAAGTGATAGAGGTAGAGAATTGATAACCAAGACATTGAAAGGTTTTGTGATGAAAATGGATATAATCATAATCTTTCGGCTCCTAGAACTCTTTAACAAAATGGAGTTGTTGAAAGAAAAAATAGGTCTCTCCAAGAAATGGCTAAGACTGTGTTGAATGAACATAAGTCTCCTAGATCCCTATGGGCCAAAGCTATTAGCACCTCATGCTATGTCATAAATAGAGTCATCATTAGAAAACTTCTCAACAAAACTCCTTATGAACTTTGGAACAAAAGAAAACCAAACATTGGTTATTTTAAAGTTTTTTGGTGTAAATGCTTCATGCTAAGTGACAAAGATAATATAGGGAAATTTGAACCCAAATCGGATGAAGGTATTTTCCTAGGATATTCTTCTCGGAATAAAGCATTTAAAGTGTTCAACAAAAGAACATTTGTGGCTGTGGAGTCTATACATGTTTTATTCCATGAATCACCATTGCCCCCTCTTAGATGTTCATTGGATGATAATGAGGATGTAATAGAGATTGAAAGGAGTATTGAAAATCTTGGCATAAACAATCTATCTCTTGAAGATCTCCCTAAAGATGATCCAAAAGAAGGTCATCCTCACAAAAACACACTTCCTAAGGATTGGAAGCAAGTGTCTAATCATCCAATAAATCAAATTATTGGCGATCCATCCAAAGGAGTAAGTACTAGATCCCAAATTAGTGATACATGCAATTATGTGGCTTTTGTTTCCCAATTTGAACAAAAAAATATTCATGATACCGAAAATGATGAGTCTTGGATCTTGGCCATGCAAGAGGAACTTAACCAATTTGAAAGAAATAAAGTTTGGGAATTGGTTCAAAGATCTAAACATAAGACTATCATTGGAACAAAATGGGTATTTAGGAACAAAAAGGATGAATCGGGAATGATTCTGAGAAACAAGGCTAGACTTGTTGCCTAAGGATATAATCAAGAAGAGGGAATTGACTATGATGAAACCTTTGCTCCTGTAGCTAGGCTTGAAGCCATTAGAATGCTTCTTGCATTTGTATCCCATAAAAACTTTAAGTTATATCAAATGGATGTAAACAGTGCTTTCTTAAATGGCTTCATTGAGGAAGAAGTGCATGTAGAACAACCACCAGGATTTGAAAGCTATGATAGTCCTTACCATGTTTATAAATTGTTAAAAGCATTGTATGGTTTACAACAAGCTCAAAGAGCTTGGTATGAAAAACTAAGTGGATTTCTACTTGAAAATAGTTTTATTAGAGGAAAAATTGACAACACACTTTTAACTAAAACCATTGATGGTAACCTATTGATTATTCAAATATATGTTGATGATATCATTTTTTGATTATCCAATAGTGTGCTTTGTGAAAAGTTCGCTTCTAGCATGCAAAATGAGTTTGAAATGAGTATGATGGGTGATTTTACCTTTTTTCTAGGGTTGCAAATCAAACTAGCACTTGATGGCATTTTCATTTGTCAATCCAAGTATGTTAAAGATTTGCTAAATAAGTTTGGCTTGGAGGAAGTCAAACATGCCAAAACTCCCATGAGTTCATCTTTGAAACTTGATAAAGATGAGAAAGGCAAAGATGTAGATATCAAAAAGTATAGAGGCATGATTGGTAGTCTTATATATTTAACCGCAAGTAGACCGGACATAATGTTTAGAGTATGCTTGTGTGCTAGATTTCAATCTTATCCTAACGAATCTCATTTATGTGCCGTTAAATGTATTTTTCGCTACGTATGTGGTATAATAAATTTGGGTCTTTGGTTTCCTAGAAATACTTCTTTCAATCTTGTTAGCTATTCGGATACCAACTTTGCCGGATGTAGAGTTGATAGAAAAAGTACTAGTGGCACTTGTCATTTCCTTGGTCAATCACTAATATCTTAGTCTTGCAAAAAGCAAAATTCCGTGGCTTTGTCAATGGCGGAAGCCGAATATGTGGCGGCCGAAAGTAGTTGTGCCTAAACGCTTTACATTAAGCAACAACTTGAAGACTTTGGACTTAAA
Source organism: Cornus florida (assembly GCF_030987335.1). Classification (NCBI taxonomy): domain Eukaryota; kingdom Viridiplantae; phylum Streptophyta; class Magnoliopsida; order Cornales; family Cornaceae; genus Cornus; species Cornus florida. The sequence goes on along the minus strand of NW_026775574.1, from coordinate 47,353,690 downwards.
TTTGACCACATTCCCATAAAATGTGATAATACGAGTGCCATTTGTATTTCAAAGAACCCTATTTTGCATTCAAGAACAAAAGACATTGAGATATGATATCACTTCATTAGAGATCATGTTTCAAAGGGCAACATTGAATTAGTCTTTATAAGCACCGATAAGCAACTAGCGGATATTATTACTAAACCTCTTCAAGAGGATACTTTTTACTTCATCAAAAGAGAGCTTGGAATGGCATATGAGGAGATGTCTTATCTAGTGGTTAAAATTGTGATAAAGGGCATTTCGGCCGGCTGAAAATCACTTATTAGTGGACCAAAAGATATAAGTTCGGCCGACCGATGCTGTCTTGTCAGCCGACCGAAAGTTAGATCTGTGATTTTATAATTAGGGTTTGAAGCCACTTTTTTGTTATTTCAATTTTTTAAAAAACTAGGATTTCTCTCTATCTTCACCGCTGGTTTATCTCTCCCAATTCTCTCTATCTTTGCGACTGATTCATCCCTTCTCGCTGGTTCCTCTCCTTTGGTTTTCTTATGCTCTAAATCCCTTGGTTCTCTCAGTCATCAGTGTAAGTTCATCTCCCTTGGTAAGATCATCTCTCATCCTCTTAAATTGATGATCTCATTTTCCATCCTATTTAAGAATAGTTTTTGGGTCTTTATTTTATGCACTTCTCTATCAAATCTTCCAATCCCAAATCTCTAGCAAGAACTAATCCAAACATGAATTATTGATTTCATTATGTTATCCTTAGGATTGATTTGTGCAAAATATTGTGGGTATGTATTAGGTTTCATCTTGTTGTGGTTTCATCCTACCAAACCCTAGAATTCTATTGCCCCAAAATTGAGGATTTTCAGTGTTATTGAATTAGGGGTTTTCATTCTATTCAAATGAAATTAAGGCTTTCATTTGTGCACTCATTCAAATTTTTCTAAAAATCTTTGTGTTGATTTTTTTTTTTTTTTTTTTTTTTTTTTTTTTTTGGGTTCTCTATCAAAATATATTTGAGATTTCTGTCAAAATTGATTTGTGTTTGGGGTTTCAATTTTTTTCTCTGTCAAAAGGTATTTTCACAAAACCTCACCAAATCATGTCATACTCTGAGCCTAGGAGAAACCCTACTCGCTCTTAAAGCAAGCGGAAGAAAACTAGTCACCCTGAGCAAGCCGAGGCTAGCAATACCGAGTCCCTGCCCATTTCCAACCTTGCTCTTTTCAAAAATCCAGCCATGAAAAATCTATATGGTACTACGTTCTTTCATCGAAAAGTTGCTTTTGGGAAAGTCTTGTCAAAATCCGAATGTGAGGCCCTTCATCTCAATACTTATGATTTATTTGATGCCATTGGGTTGGGTCAATTTGTCACTATGAATATTCCATTCTATCTGCGCTTAGTTCATCTCTTTTACACACATCTTGAAAAAATTCCAAATTCCCTACAAATGGAATCCTTTGTTTCTAGCACTAGTTTTATACTAGATATCCCTACCATTCACACCATTCTCGGATTACCCAAGGGCTCCATCAAGTATTTCACTACCTTCACATGGTATCAAGGGGAGGACTTTAATGAGCTTGAGGCCGTTCGTCAAATGAGCTAAAATAAACGGATCACAAATACTCAGAAAGTTCATGCCAAACAGCTCACCTTGGAAGCCTGGGTCATTTACAACATCATCATGTATGCAATCCTTCCAAAATTTGGAGGGCACTCAGATGTCTCATACATGGAGGCATTTCTCATTTGGTGCATCCTTAATGGTAAAGACTTTGATCTTGCATTTCTTATTTTTCACCATATTCTTGATTACCAAAGAAATGATGACAAGCACCTTTTTTTATGCCATGCCCTTGAGTCGTATCTTTCTTGCAAAGGGGGTATTTGTTGGGAGAGAAGTGAAAAGGGATTGAGGACCCCGAAACAAACTCACCTCCACTACTCTTGGGTTATTGGGGTTTAAGATGGACGGTGATGGGCATTGGTTCAATCCCATTGAGAGGGCTTGGAATGACAGTTTAGAAAGGGGTGAACTTCGGGATGATGGGAAATTTCTTGTCCTTCCTAACATTCCAGCCCCGGTTATGCATAACGATGATGATCATGATGACCCCCCTCCTGTTGATCCTCCTATACCTATGCCACCTCCACAGAGCGATCCTGCTATTCTCGAGCTTCTTATGCAACAAAATGCTCTTCTTCACGAGTATATTGGTATCTCTCGCCGAATTGAAGCTAAGGTCAATGATATGGTCGGTCGTCTTGACACTATCGAGGGTGATGTCGATGCCATCAAAAAGGATCTCCGGGAGCTGCGTATGGGTGCCGATCTTCCTCCCTATTGAGGATTTCTATGGTTTACTTCACTTTATGTTTCAGTTTTTTTTTTTCTTCTTTTTTCCGCCATATGCTATATTTTCTTTTTGAAGATGACAAAAAGGGGAGAAGATGTGGTTGTTGTAGTTGTTTGGACATTAGTTTATTTTGGTGGTGTTGATGTAGTTGTTTATTTTGTGGAAATTCATTTTTATATGCACTCAATGAATATCATGTTACCTTAGTTCTATATGTATCTTTGTATATGCTTATTACCTGTTTGTTTTTTAAATATAAAGTGCACAAAGATAGGGGGACGTTAAAATGAATAATGCCTATTTTCAGTTGCAAACTAAAACTGTCATGTAATTACCTTGCTATGATGTACAAATGTGCATAACGATAGAGGGAGCCTTTTTATATGCAACTCCACTTATTTCTAAAATACATCAATGTTTTTTCATCATAAAAAAGGGGAAGATTGTTAACCCTAAGACTAATTTTAATGATCACAAAACATTAATGATGTTTTAAGGACTAATATTTTGCCTTGAGAACATATAACAGGTTCGTCATTTGAAGTCTAAAAATGAAGTAGAAAATAAGGAAAGGTAAAGACAAGCAAGATATATTCCATCCCAAGCTTCAAAGACGAAACACGGAAAAGAAAAGAAATCAAGACCGGCAATTCAAATGGGGTAGATAGGTTTGGTGAGCACCATAGATTCAAGTGTTAAAGTAATTTATGAATGTCATGAAACTCATATCCTAGGATCAATCATTCCTCATATCATGATTTAAATGGCATTATATATTGTCCATATAACTTTGAAAGCCTAGAAATAGAGAAAGAGGATGAAGGTTCACATTCAAAGATCCATCGACCGACTGAATTGAAGCACCAGCCGGCTGATAGAGAAAACAGTGAGTTTGGTTTTGGCCAAGAGACATTTCGGGCGACTGAACATGAGTCAGTCGACCGATAAGGGTTTCACGAAGAATATAATTCATCAGTCGACCGAATTGATTCATCAGCTGATCGACAAGAAGCATTCATGAAAACAGATATTTGGAGTCTTTCAACTATTGTTTCGGCCGATCGACGATTGGGGATCAGCTGGTTGACAAGAGACTTTCAGCCGACCGATGATATTCCATCAGCCGGCCGACACAGAGTCAACTTTGAATCAAGCGGCTACCTACGAACTTGAACTATTCACACCTCATCTCCAACAACTATATTGTGCTCCAACAGCTATATTATGTTCCTCTCTCCATAAATAGGGGTTGCAGCTTGTGTTATAGACATAACTATTGAGAGCAATTTGAATAGTATTCAAGAGTTTCATTCTAGAGCATTCAAGGCCATTATTTGATCATTCATTTCATATCTCTTATTCTCTCATATCATCTTAGAGATTTGAGCTTCACTTCATTCATATATTTACTCTAGTTGTGAGCTTACACTTGTACATCTATGTTGAGAGAGATTCAATCTTGTATTTCAATTACAAACATTGCTATAAACTTGTAAGGGTTGGTGTGACCCAAAAAAAGCTTAGAAGAAGGGTGTTCTCCTAGTAAGAAAGAAAAGTAAGGGCTTGCTTCATGTGAAGGTTTGCTCTCTACCATTAAGGAGAAGCTCTAGTGGATTGGGAAGTCTCAAGAGGGATCTTGAGCTGAGGAGTAGGAGTTTCCGAACTTCGCTAAAATCTCCGAGTCATTATTTGTAATTTCTTATCCCTATCTCTCTTACATTTATGCTTTAAATTATTTATCTACTTTAATTTATTATTGCATAATTGTTACTTAGTAGTTAAAGTTGCAAATTTGAAAAATTGGCCATTGACTCGATTCACTCCCCTTTAGAGTCAGTTAGTGTTTAACAGCTAATAATTCCTGACTTTGCGACTCCCCTATCCAATAGCTCTCGACCTCAGACTTACTCTTAATCTCTATAGAAGAGTTGTAAGTAGATCAAACAACACTCCACAAATGCTTTGACCCCTTCAAAGTGTGATCGTTTCACCCATTTTCTTCAAGATCTGAATTTGATGAAGAATGAATGAATTCTGCTTTTTGGAATTTCTGAATCTTCAATTGCTCCAATTCCGATGAGATAAAGAACAACACTCCTACTCTTGTGTTTATGTGTGTACTCTCAAAAATAAAATTAGAAAAATCAAATTGATTTTTTGAATAAAAATCTCTCTCAAACAATTCTCTTAATTAGAAAAATATATATTTTCAAGTCCTAAAAGTTTAAGAGAGAAAGCATACATTTATAGACTTTTGAAAACCTAATTGTACTTGGAAAACAAGTCAATTTCATGCATAAGATTTTGAAAGGAAGTCTATACCAAATATGAAGTTTAGACAGAATAGGAAACTAAAATCCTAAACTGTAATGAAAGGCTTAACAGTTTGGAAAAATTATGTTTTGGAAACTTTGAAGAAACATACCATGTATGTATAGTGTCCTAAGTGGGAAACAACTTCCTAAAGTGTTATTCATACCTTTTTCGTAGATCGTAGTTTATCAAACTTGAACAACTTTCCAATTTCGTAGCTGATCTCAATCTTGATATGGTAACTTAAAAATTACAACTCGATCAAACTCGTTTTGACACCGAAATTAGCTAATTACAAAAATTATATCTCACAATCTCCCCCTTTGGCAATTTCATGACAAAACCCCTAAGACAACAAGTAATCTACCCAAGCAAAAAAAGTAAATTACATTGATTTTCCAAATATAGACATAAAGTGGAACTTTTCTTGAATAATATGAAGCTTCATATCACTTGTAGTTTTCTTCCCCTGTAATCTGCACATCAGCTCAACAAAACTACCCATGAAGCTTAATCATGAAAGATAAACAATCAACATATATCAATATGTGAATATCAATATATATATGTCTCCTCCTCAATTTTAGAAATTCTTCCCCAAAATTATGTACACTTCTCCCCCTTTTTCATTAAAGAATGAAAATAAATAATAAGAGAGAATTAACATGAAGAGAGACAAAAATATCATCCTTGTATAAGTTATAGCAAGAAGCACAACAACATGATGATATATAGTAGCAATGAAACCAAAGACAAGTATCCAAGATAACACATGTTCCATCCACAAGATAAATAGAACCAATTATGCTCACAATCACACACATGATATCTCCATCCAATCAAAAACGAAAATTCCTAATAGAAAAAAAGGAAAATCTTTTTGGATTTTTTTTTTCATTATTTTTATTTTTTTCCCTGATATTTGAACAAAAATAATGAGATAGTAATTTCCATGAATTTCAAGCATACATGAGATCCAAAAATTTCGAAAGAATTTAAGAGAATTTAAAAACACGAAATTTTTAGACATCACAAATTATTCTATCAAATCAATTCTCAAGCATGCAATCACAACACGAAATTCAACTTGCAATTTTTATGAAGATTTAAAAATTTGCCTAACAAGTTCACATGTGTGTATGTTTGAAGATCGAGTCATCTTTTTCCTTTTTAGTTTTTCCGGCATTCATTTTTTTATATTATTTTGTTTTATTTATTTATTTGATTTATTCTTTTTCCATGTTGCCTTAGGGTTTTGTTGCGCCCGAGGTAGGCTTTGGTGCTCGGAACTGATTTCCAGCACCACGTGCATTGCATTATATTATCTTTTACTGCCTATGTAAGTCTTTATTTTGTTGAAAAGTATGCTCATTTATTTTTAATTTCTAGGGGTATGAATACATAGTTTCTTTGGAAATATTTTTGTATTTCGAGGTACTTTGTGTAATTAAGTTCTTGGGATATTTTTGCCTAAGGACCATCTTGCAAATACTTTTGCTACATTAATGTGTGTAGATTTATGGATTATGTCATTTCTCTTCTAAACTTTGTGCAAAAATAAAAGAAATACTTGCAAAGACTAAATTAAAGATGGTATAGAATAAGCAGGGTCGAATCATGCAAGATTTAAACTCGAGAATTAAAATTAAAACCAAAATTTAAGGAAGAACACTTTTAAAACAATTTGATGAATTTTCTTTTCAAATAATGAAAAAAAGTCTTGAGGGATAAGAATCCACCACCACATATCCATATAAACAAATTTATTTTATTCTTGTCAATTTTCCTTTTATAAGCAATTCGCTTCATCAATCCAATTAGAACTTGGAAAGATGAAGGAAAATATGAAATTAAACAACACTTGCTTAAATAAGAGAGAACAATTTTTTATTTAATTTGGTAAATCTTTAGTAAATAGAGGTAGGCATTCTCCGAATTACCATTAATTGACAAATACGAAGAATCCTCCCTCTGATTTATTTTTCAATCAAATAACATAGAATAGAAGAATAAAAAACACATGTTCTAAAGAGGAAAATTAAAACAAGACATGAAAGAAATTCAATTACATGTTAACATGGTGGCTTCATCATTCACTCAAGATAAGGTATCTAAGCTAGCATACTAATTAGAAAACAAAATATAAAAATAAAAATGTTCCTTATAACAAAAATTACAAGAAAGAAATAAAAAACAAAAATTCTCTAACTTTTATTAATTTTTCTCACTAACAATGTACATTTCACCTCCTCTACATATGTCCCTATTTATAGAGTTTAGAATGGAATGATTGGGAGGGAAAATTTCTAATTACAGAAGTAAAAATAAAATAAAATAAAATCTTCCTAAAATCTTACTGCTTTCCAATTTGGAATTATATGCTTTCCAATTTGGCTTGATATCTTTGACTTGATGTGTTTTCCATTTTGGCCTGATCTTTGCTAATTTGATGGAAAATCAACTTTGAATTTGACTGATCATGTAATCTCACATTTTTGTTATTTTTGTCTCTTTTCTTCTTATTCTGAAATTAACCCCTATAAAATATGGAAAACATGGATAAGAACATTTATCTAATAAAAAATATTAGTTAATCATTTATTATTAAATATAAAATAACATGTTTTGTGCGCTTATCAAATTACCTCCAAACAAGTTTTTGCTAGTCCTCTAGCAAATAAAGGCAAAAAGAGATAAGTTCACAAAATTGTTATTTTAACTGACTCCTAACTAAAAATGTTCCACTTTCGTAGGCTACTTTTGATTGCATTTACCATATGCAATAATGCCTTAAACCCCTAGGTTACCCTAGTGGACGAGCTATAACCTCATGAGGGTTTCTAGAGATGATACCCACAAATATCTAAAATTGTGCACACATTACACTTAGCTCAATTACTTCTATGGAATCAGAAACGATTGCATACACACCATCATCAAGTTAACTATTATGTCAAGTATAAGAAAGATTAATATTCCCAAGCATCCCAAACCTCTAATTACATGTAATAATATTATGGTCCCCACATAAAGTTCAATTCAACATATTCTCAATAACAATCAATCCCTAGCTTCCTTTTGAAGTGAACTAGCATCCAATTATGTGTTTTTACCTTTTTATCCTTATATTACATCACAATAGCTTCAACTCATTAGTATTCCCTTCCAAGTTAGAGTACCCAAGCCATGAATTCATGACTTTACTTATGCATGTGAAACTTTCTCAAATTTTTTTTTTTTTTTTTTGTTTTTTTAAAAAAAGATGGCAAGTTATGCAATGTTTAAGTTCCTTAAGCTTTCTAGATGACCCATGTAATGACCTTTAGGCTAATGACTCCCAACCAAGCGGTTTTAGGGCATTAGGTGTAAAGACACCCCAAAGAGCTTATTAACTCAAGTCAACTAGGCTTCAAACCTAAACTAGCAGTACTAACACTTTCATATATATATTTTTTACCCTCCACTTTTTAATGCGAACACTCACTACTTACTAAGGTAAGAGGCTCGGTTACTTCGTGTAAGGTATTAACTAATCATGCATATTTCTTTATCATCGCACCAAGGACATCTACTTTTCAAGATCTACTAACTCGTATCCAACACATGTAATATATCACATAAGGTTAGGCGTATACCCCAGAAAAAAAATACTAGTGTGCATATGTAAGAAGTGAAGTACACTAGAGACTAATTATCATTAACAACAGTCAAACTGGATAATGTGGACCACATTAACCAAAACATGAATTAAAGATTCAAAACTACCCGAAAATACCAATTATCAATCCAACATGAACAATAATTTATAGAATTTTGACATGACATGAAGTTCAACTTGTAATTTCAATAGAAGTAAAATCATGCCCTACCCCTAAACAAAAGACAACATTGCCCCTAATGTTGGCACCAAAGAATATGAAAACTAAATGGACAAGTATAGATGGAGACATATAGCGAAATATTGTAACATATTACCTCACTTGTTTCGATGTGGGCGTACAATTTCTGCAAAAAAGTTATGGAAAGTAACCGAAAACCATATCAAACAAATATTGTACCCCCAAACAAAATATAACCATATTAAAAAAACTAAACAGTTACGAAGCTAACGAGTATGAATGAGATACAATGAGACGACCCAGGATTTTACAAACCCAGTATGTCCTGTGATGACTTGAAACGGATCCAAAATGTAAAAGCTAGAACACAAACATTGTCTTTAGGAATGTACATCATCCTTAAGACACAAGAGTGGCCTTCCAAGGAGTTTTGAAACTCAACGAAAGCAAAACGGAGACAAGGGTATCAAAACCCTACAAGAGAAGGGCCAAGGGTAAAATAGTCATTTTACCCTAAAAGGAAGGAATTTGACTTCTTGCAAGTCAAATTAAATAAAAAAATATCTAAAAACATCCTATGGTAACTTCACATGAAGTCCCAAGGCTAAAAGAAGAGAAAACCCAATGGAACCCTATCCCTGTTCGAACCGAATCTGACACCCTCTCACTAAAATAAGGATATCTCAAGTTAAGAGAAGAAACTAAAAATGAAATTTATACCATTGGAAAGCTTACTTCGACACAGTCCATTTAGACTCAAGAACGTACTAATTTAGAGTTGAAACAAAAAAGTTATGATAGTTTGAAGTTGGAAGACCAAAGCTGAACCTACAAAAAAGGTTCTGAAGGACTTGAACTAGTTCAATACAGATAGAACATCCATGTTGGACCCAAAACACACCTTGAATTAGTTCAGCCCCTCTGAACCGGTTCAACCCAACCTGATTTGAACCCAAATAGTAGAAAACCAAAAAAATGGGTTTGAAATGCGGTTTTCGATACCAAGATGACATTTTTCAGAAAAATGCCGTAAAAAAAATCCCCCTAAAATCACATTTTCTATGTGAAGAAGTCAATACCGGAATTTATTTCCTGAAGGAAAACCACAAAATGCCCTTAAGCCAAAGTATGTAAGAAAAATGTGAAATGAGTCCATAGGAGGCTCATTTCACCAAGGAAAGGGTTTTTCATGAAAATGATCATGCACGCAAACATAACTTACCTATTAGGACGCGCTACAATGATCCACGGCTTAAAAATACCGCCGATGCAAAAATTTAACATATCCAAACGCCAATGCGGGAAAAATGCCCTTCAAAGGTAAAAAAAATGCAATAACCGAACCTAAATGCAATCAAATGACCGTTTGCCCCTTGGTCACAGTTCATGCATATTAACTGAGTCCTAGTAGATGTGCTTGTGCACACTATACACCACCCGATTTAGAAATGAAACCTTAAAGGCTTAGATTTTTCCATTTTAGCCCAAAAATGCAATATATGAAACTAAAATGCAAAACCTAAAACAAAATGGTGTTTGGCCCTTGGCCACACCTCATACATGGTAAATGAATGTCAAAGAACAATTTTTATACATAATGCACACTCCGGTACAAAAACGACATGTTAAAACCATTATTTTTCATATTATTTCCATTAAAGGCAAATTTCTACATTTAAGAGTATACATGGTTTTCAAAAAAAGTTTGGCCCTTGGCCACATATCATATATATAAAATGAATGTCAAAAAGTGTGGTTAGGCACACATTACAAGTCTCAAGGTAAAAATGACATTTTAACCAAACTACACATTACAACTTTAAAAGTAAATGTGATACCCCCGGATTTTCGGATGCGGGTTGGCCAGGCCCACGCCCGATTACCCGAGGATATCAAATCAATTAGTAATAAACGAACACAGAATACAATTAAGATAAACATGAATAAATAAAATTGCTGAAAAGAAACTAGAATGATAATCCAAAAACTGAAACCCTCAGAATAAAATTTTATAAATAAGAAATTATTCTGATACATCCCACTTCTCCATTTCTAATACAACTCGGAAATCCATCTGGTGGACCCCTAATAAAAACTAACACTGGAAAACGAACAACCGAAAAGAAATCCAATCCTAAACCATGAAGAAACCTCCTACGTCGTCGGAAGAATGAGTTGCCGTCTCTGCTCGGTACAAACAAGCTCTAAGACCTGAAACCGTCCATTACTTGAAAAAAATAATAGTGGGTCAGGCCCACGAACAAGTTCTATTCTAACTGCAATCCAAACAGAGACCCGATACGCAGATACATCCTGGATGCCTCAACCATATCTATATAGTCCGTAAATATATATATATATATATATATATATATATATATATATATATATATATATATCCACACTACAAGACTCTCACTGGACTATGATGAGGGTCTCAACCTGAATAAAATGCAACATGCAAAACGCACTTGAGTGGGCATGACTACCTAAGCCTATCAGGGTATACCTCAACCACCATAGCTAGTTACGCATCTTACTGCATATACGCTCCCTAACCGACGATCCTAAGACTCAAGCTCATAACGCGGTACTATAAATATATATTTAAAGTCCGATCCTATCCATCCATAAGAAATCCCGTTAGTTGTTCAACTTGTTCAGCTGCACAGACTAACATAAATTATATGTATATAAATTTCCTCCAAATAAAATGCTGTGTCGGTTAACTGTTCATCGTCCATACACGACACATAATTAGGATTTAAATGTCTTAATTAAATCCCTATCCTTCCTAATACAAAAACATAAACAACCATCCAATATGTCGTTCAACTGTTTTAGTTGACAGGACATGAAACCATGTAGGATTTAATTGTTTTAGTTAATCCATTCCGTATGTATGAATAGGTAGGAATTAGCATTTTGATCTAATCCATCCCTCCATATGTCACCGTCCCATACCGGTGCATATCATGCAAATGATGCATAAATGATGCAACATTTTAAGAAGTACATCAAATAAAGTCCACATACTCCATATAGTTGATAAATACAGAATTTAAACATTTCATTAACTAAATATCCATAATAATAACCATGTAATTAACGAGACCAAGTTTAATTGTTCGCCAATTTAAAATCTAGCATCCATCTAGGTAATTGACAGAAAATATAGAATTAATTCTTCAATTAACTCCAGGCCAACATCCATAAGATTGACAGAACCTAAGTATTAGTTCAGCAATTTAAGTCCAAACCATAATCCAAATAATTGCAGAGTAGTGCTTAATATTATAGGAATTAACATCCAATTTTAAATCCATGTATTGCAGAAAATAATTTAGTATTTCAACAATTAACATCCAAGGTATGCACAGATCAAACTTGATAAATAAGTGACCCTAGCATGCAACCAAAATAATAGTTATAATTATATATATATATATATATATATATATATATATATATATATATATTCCGTTAATTTGTTAAAATTAAATTAGACAATTAAACTCCTTCCATCCGTTAACAGCTTACACCGTTGTATACTTCCCTATGGTTAAATATATGAGCACAAAGACATTAATTTATTAAATGTGGCTCTAATATAGCATGGTATAATGTTTGGAAACCAGGTTACAATCCATTTAATTGCTAGACACATTTCGAGCAGTTAAATCCTTCCTATCCGTTACATCCGTGAACAGCATACAACTTGTTCTAGATTTTCCTACTATTTAAAACATTAGCATATAAATAAATTGATGCATCCTAGGGCTTTAATAATCCATGAATTAATGCTTAAAATCATCTCCCTAACCCAAACATAGTTCAGAATAACCCAATTTGAACCAAACAGTGCGTAAACAAGCTCCAGTAAACCACAAGACCACAAAGCCTGCTCACAAAACCATGGAGCAGGCTCTAACCACCCTAGAGCCGGCTCCCATGATCTTAGAGCCGGCTCTGCGAAGAGGGGAGCCGGCTCCCAACCTCCTAGAGCCGGTTCTCTCCCCCTCTGAGAGCACTGCTCCTTCTTGCTTCGTTTGCTTCGTTTCTGGCTTATTCCAACCCCTCTGTTCTTCATTTATATTGACCTTAGGAGTCTAATATGCATCCAGTAATATCCCAGTTATTCATTCCAACCAGTTTGCATAAAAAAGAACCATAAAAACCATTGTCGATTTAATTACGTTTTAACAAGAGGCAATATATTTCAACTTTCAGAAACCATTACAGTTTAAGCTAAATACATACAGACGAGTAATTTATCATTTGTTAAGCATGTAATATTCAATTAATATTCAATTAAGATTATAGAGATCATCTAAGGATGCACAGAACATAGGCCAAAGGGAGAGAGACAGCATAGAACTTGCCTCTGTGGGTTTTGAATAAAAACCTTTTCGCTGTCTTCCTAAGTTTTTTCTGGCGATCATGACTACCGTCAAGGACTCCTTTGCTCTGGTTCTGACCCTCGAACAACCCTCAACCCTCAACCCTCCTACTTGGTCCAGCTTACTCTGTTGCCCAAAACCTTAACAAAAAACCCCTCTGTTTTCCTCACAATCCTTCTCTCTGTTTTCTCTCTATCATACTGTACGTGTATAGGGTTCTAAACCCTTTTGAAGACATATAACAGTATATATATAGGCACCCATAAAACCCTAAACCCAATTCTAATCCGCGATGGAAAACCTGATTTAAGTCTCAGTCTAGTCGGCGTGAGATATTAAAAGACTAAAACCCTATTTTTCCATTACAACTAGGAATACTCCGTTAATCCAATTAATTCCATTTAAAAAGAACTAATAAAACATGTAAACAATTAAAACTAATAATTTAACTATAGGAAATAAAATAAAATAAAACCATTAAAGAAACTATTAAACAAACAAAAATTCAATTAAATAACAATTAGTCAATTAAACAACCAATCCACATAAACAAAACAATAATCAATTAATGAAAAACAAGCAAATATGTAAATAAACAAATAATATGAAGCCACGTAAACCACTAAAATATAATAAAATAAAACCATTAATTTCCAATTATATCCTTTTGAAACTAGGGGTATTACAGTAAAATTCAAGCATGCCAACACTTGCATGTGAATATGAATACATTCAAAAGAACTTCAATCCAACGAAACAATTTAGGGACATTGTGCATCCCAAATCAAGGTATCCGTACCTGAAAAATAACCCGATAACTTTGCGGTGAGTAAACAAGTTACTCGTAGGGAATGAGCATGCAAGGACCTAACTTTTTACAAAGTTATTGCATTAACATGAAAAAATTCAAAAGGATCATTCCACCTAACGTCTATGATATAAGTGAGACTCAATGATCATCCTAAGCTACTCATGCGATTGAAATGAACTCCGGCATACAAGTATACATGCATCAAGTATACAAAACAATATTGAAACATGATATACGACATATAATCATACATTTACAACTATACTAAACCATATTAAATAAGTTATGCAATGTCTAAACATACATATACATATATACAATTAATATGGAAAACTCGTGAATCAAGTATACAGGTACAAGTATACTGAGCTAAATGAATTACGCATAAAACAAGTATACATGGCACAAGTACATTAAAATAAAATCCGATTACCCAAAACAAATGTTCAAGGCCTAAGTATACTAAATATAATTTTGGTAGACATACAAGAGTACAAGTTCAAGTATGCTAAATGAGATCTAAATACGCGAAGCAAGTATACAGTTACAAGTATATTAAATGAGATCAAATTATAAGAAGCAAGTATACAGTTGCAAGTATAATAAATGAGATCAAATTACACGAAGCAAGTATACAGTTGCAAGCATACTAAATGAAATTTAAGTATGCAAGGCAAGTACCAATTCACAAGCTACAAGTAATCTATGATTAACTACTTGGAATTTAAAGCACAATCAGATAGTGGAAAGACTAGGATACTTGGTTACTGACCAAGCAAGTTATTTAAGCCAAGTACGACCCACAAGGAACTACCTAGTGCGCGCATGTATAAGTGATTCTGGGCAATTACGACCCACAAGGTACTACCTAGTGCGCACTCTATATGACTAAGGAAACTCTTGTCGTCGTACTAGAGCCAAACTTTAGCCATCACATGGAAATTGTCTTTACAAGCCTTCCAAAATCAATAAGTTCAAAACTTGTGTAAAATCAATAAGTTGGACCAAACTTATACAAAATCAAGTAATGCAAAAAAATTATCTTTCACACACAAGTAAGGTTGAATCCACACAAACCATGTCCTAGAGTTCCAAGTCTACAATGGCGTCCAAAATGTCGAATCTTCAATGTGTGATTCATTACATGCTATAACAATATTATTTCAATATCGAAAACTTTATCTCGTCCAAACGATTTGTAATTAAAATATGTTAAACAACATAGCATGGTCATTACATAAACCAACTCAAAAACTAAATTAGGTCATTAGAATAACAAAAATAGAATTTAATTAAAATACGGTAATTAAGTCTCTAGATTCTAAAGTAACTCCAAATGGCCCCAAATTAATATATACTAGTGAACAAGTCCTAGTCATTACAATTATCAATTTAAAACTCAATCAAATTAATGGAACCATTAAATAGATTTTAATTAATTCATTTAATTCAAAATCTCTAGATTTCTAAACTTATCCAAATGCTCTCAATTTAACATAGGTTAAATAACATACCAAGGCATACCTTAATATCACATTACAAGTTAATTTCATGCTAGTTACAACTATGTGAATTAAACTTTCATAAAAGAAAATTATTAAATAAAATTTGCAATACTTATTCAAATACTTCCAATTTAATATATGTTACTAAACATATCAAAGCCTAATTTACTGGCATGCCACAATTTAATTCCAAGGTACATACAACCATATGAATTAAATCTTAAACATAGAAAATAATTAATTTAAATTCTAAAACTTAAACAAAGGCATGCTCACAAGTTGTATATGCTTGTAAAACACTCAATACAATATTAATATAAATCTAAGATATCCCCTACCTCAATTTGAGATGAAAATCTCAAAAGCCACCAAATGGAAACCACCCCGAATCCGACGACACTTCGGGATTTTGTCGGGGACAACAAGGTGCACATAAAACCTCAAGGAGGTCACACCAAAATCTAAACTTGGCTTCAAACCCGAACTCGAAAAATGGCCAAAACCGGATTCCAATTGGTTGGAATCGAAAGCCACATCAAGGCGAACATTAAACACTAAGGCATCATAATATTTTACTAAAGGGAAGAAGTCCAAAGGAGAAGAGAGGAGGGGAAAGAGATGAAATGGTTTGACTTTTTATTTTAGAACCCCCTATTTATAGAAAAACCCTAAAAGTGCCCCCAACGTGTTCCGCCGGGTCCGGAAAAGTGGAATTTGAGCAGACGCACTCAAACGGCAAAACTCCATGAACGAAAAAGAATCAAAATGATAAAAAAAAAATGAATAACTGAAGAAACAGTGTTGAAAATCGAGTCCCGAGTAAAGAGATATGCCCCAAACAAGTTTGGCGCTAACCAAGGCCAAAAACCCTAAAACTAGGAAAAAACGTCCGGAAGGAAATTCTAAGAGCATATGACTTGACAAAATGTGAAAATGAATCTCGTACGAGAATTCAAGTCCCAAGGAGACACTTAGCAATTAACTTTGATTAATTGCACAAAAGCCCTTACACAAAAGGATAACTGCACTAGTGACCCAAATGAAAATATCTTCCAAAAGATATTTTCTTAAAAACCCCCAAATGAAAATATCTTGAGAAGATATTTATGAAAAATACCCCAAGAAACGAAAATGCTTCTAAATAATCTTTTCATCCACGCCCCTACGGAAAAAAAAAACGACGGGTGAGCTTTTCCCCAAAAGTAAAGTGATGCCTTTTAAGGAAACCAACAAGAATGAAAGTACGTGTAGTCAAAAACCAACTCTGAGCACGAAGAGTGAGGTTATGCGAAAGGAAATTTCAACAAAAAAAAAATAATCCATAAAAATGGAGAAAAAAAAAAGAAAGGAAAATGACCGAGTCATTACAACCTACCATCAGTAAAGAGATTTCGTCCCCGAAATCAGGAATATTCCCAGAAGAACCGCACAAGGACCGAACATATGGTCACACCAAGGAATAGATCATAAGGTACCCAAGGACAACTCCAAAGGTCTCAAGATCAATGAAGAGACACGAAACCGCGAATAGTGAGACACCTCTCCAAACTAATTGACATACTAACCCAATGTCAACCACCCAAAGGAGACCAAGGCAACTACACGTCGAAACAAGGAACATAACCAAAAGAAACATGGAAGCACGAATAGTGTTTAGAACCAGCCCACAATGTACCCAATGTGCAGTAGCATCGATAGTATCAAGTGCCTGCCCGCACTCACATTACTAGCTAGGTAATGCAAGGTAGTATCGACGACAACTAACACTCACCCACACACAACCTGTACGGTAGCATGACAGTATAAATGTGACGGCCCTAGTTTTTCAAGCCAATACGTCCTCTGATGAACCGAAGATTGACCCGATAACGGATCCGAATGCAGAAACGAAAACAGAGAACAAGTCTCTAAGAAGTCAAAGTGACCTTCCATGAGTTTAGGGAAATGACGTCCCTAGAATGTTTATTATTCCCGAGACATATCCATGACTTCCCGTGAAGTCACGAAACTCAAAAGAAAGTAGCGGAAGCAAATTATAAGAAAATCGGACAAAAATAGCCCCAAGGGCAAAATGGTCATTTTTGAAAAATATAAAATCGGGTGCTACCGAGTACACCACTGGGAAGAAAGCGAAAAATTAATCAAGTTAAACTCAAGAATCCTTGATTTGGAGTCTGGATGGAAGAGAAAAGTCAAAACAAAGTTTTGACGTCGCCTCGGCCGTAAATAGTAACCTGGGCAAAATGGTGAAATCCGTGTGCCGTTTTGAGGCACTAAACGACATTTTCTGGACAAACACGAAGAAGAAACCCCTATCAAAATAATTTTTCCAAGCTGACTATGTTGAAAGAAAATTTTATTTTTGACGTGAAATCTCCAAAATACCCTTACAACGGACTTTTTCAAATAGTACAGATGCGCACAGGAAATCAGATTTAACGCGGGGTTTTCGGGTCCGAGATGGCATTTTCTAGAAACACACGAAGAAGAAACCTCCCTAAAATTGAATTTTCTACCCAACTACGTGGAAAGAAACAAAAAAAAATACACTGCAAAATCCCCAAAATGCCCCTAAATCAGAACTGGACAAGAGGGCAAAAGTTGCTACAGTAACTGTCTTGATCTGAGAGCAGAAACAGGCTATCAAACGAATTTTTCTGGAAAAACACGAAAAAGAAACCTCTTTTAAAATCAAATTTTCTACCAGGAAATGTGGGATAAAAAGAAAAAAACTTGCTGTAAAATGGCCAAAATGCCCCTCCAAGAAATCAGATCAAGAGGGCTAAAAAGCTGCTAAAATGCAAAACTGAAAGCTGAACTGCACGAGGGATTTCCGGTACCAAGAAGACATTTTCTGGGAAAACGCAAAGTATAAACCCCTCTAAAATCACGTTCTCTAAGTGACCATATGAAGACCGGAATTCATTTCTAGAAGGAAAACTCCAAAATGCCCTAAAATCAGATTATGCAATAAAAATGTAAAATGAGTCTATAAGAGGCTCAAATCACCAAGGATGAGGTTTTTCTTGAAAACGATCATGCACGCAAACGTAATTTACCCATTTGGATGTGCTACAATGGTCCATGGTTTAAAAATATTGCCGATGCAAAATTCGACCCTCCCACGACCAAAAAGGAAAAAATGAACTAGAAGTAGAAAATTTGAAAACTAAAATTAACAAATGATTTCAAATTACCATTTGGCCCTTGGCTATACTTCATTCATTTTAAATAGGTCCTAATGAATGTGCTCGTGCACACTTTGCATCACCCGATTTGGAAATGAACCCTTAAAGGCTTGGATTTTGCTATTTTAGCACAAAATGCAAAGTATGAAACTAAAATACAAAAATGAAAACAAAATAGTGATTGGCCCTTGGCCACACCTCATATATATTAAATGAATGCAAGATAATGAATTTCATACTCGATGCACACTCCGGTGCAAAAATGTCATGCTAAAATCCTAATTTCTCATATATTCTCATTAAAGGCAAGATTTCAACATTTATGAATATACATGACTTTCAAATATGGTTTGGCCCTTGGCCTCATATCATATACATAAAATGAGAATCAAAAAGTGTGTTTAGGCACACATTACAAGTTTAGAATCAAATATACACAGTTAACAAATAAGTCTACAAATGGCTTTCCAAGCCAACCTTTACAAGAATGGAACCTTCAAGTCCACAAATCATCCAAGCATAACGAGAATCTCAACCTTGATTCCTATACCTTAAAAATGTCCCCACTATGTGGGTGAGTAACATAAAACTACTCGTAGGAAATGATCATGCATCAACCTAACGGTTTACAAAGTTATTACATTAACTTATAATAATTCAAAAGGGTCATTCCACCTAACGTCTATGTCAAAGGTGAGACTCAGGGAGCATCCTAAGCTACCTTAAAACATTTCTAGCATAAATGATATCCTTCATACAATTCAAACAATATAGAAGCATGCTATACAAAGAAACAAGATATAGATCTTCAAAGCCATTAACTTGAAATCTAATATGCGAAAACAACTAAAGTGGGTCATGCCACCTAACGTCTATGTTCCAAATGTATCTATAGGATCATTCCTAAGTTGCATTTAAACAATATAGCATAGATGTACTAAACAACATCAAAAACCTACAATGATTCATTATAAATCATAATGCCTGAATGTACTTAACAACATCAAAACCTGCAATGATTCATTAGAAATCATAATGCCTGCATGTACTTAAAAACATTAAATCGCCAATAACCAAAATCACTAGTCACAATTAAATATTGGTTGCCAACTTGGAATTGAATGCAAAATCAAGTAGTGGAAGACTTGGACATCAAATCCTGGATAAAGCGAAGACCTATGGTTATTCCGGGCATTAACCCGCTGGAAATACCACCCTACTGCGCACTATAAAATAGGTAGAACTCATACCTCCTATACTAGAGCCAAACTCTAGCCATATCTATGTAACAATGTCCCAAGTGACTCCAAAATAAATAAGTTAACAACTTATATACGAAATATATATACAGTACGAAACTATATTCCATGCACAAGTAGGTTGTAACCACACAGCTCATGCTCTAAATCCACAATTACTATTGGATGGCAAATATCAAATCTTCAGAGCGTGATTCGTTATGCGTTATAATAACATCACATGTCGAATCTTCAGTGTGCAATTCGTTACACGCTATAACAATATAATTCAATATTGAAAACATAAACTGAAGAATCTAATACAAGTCCAAAATCATGATTTAAATATACAATCAATGTCAAACACATGATTAAATTATTGACGCAATAGAAATGAAAATTAATTACAGAACCTAATTAATTTCTCTAAGTTTCAAATCTCAATTAAATGATTCCTAAGTAACACATGTTATACAACATAACATGGTCATTACATTTACCACATCAAAACTTAATTAAGTCATTAAAATAATAAAATCAAATTTAATTAAATCATGATAATCAAATCCCTAATTTCTAAAACAACATCAAATGGTCCCAAATTAACATACGCTAGTATACAAGTTCTAGTCATCGCAATTATCAAATTAAAAACTTGATTAAGCCAACCGAATATTTAAAGTAGATTTTAATTAATCCTTTTAATTAAAATCTCTAGAATTTTATACTCATCCAAATGGTCTAAAATTAAAGTATGTTAAAGAGCATGCCAATACTTAATTTAATAACCTATCACAAGTTAATTTCATGCAAGGTACGGCCATGGGAATTAATCTTTCACAAAAGAAAAATATTAAATAAAAGTTGCAATTCTTATTCAAATAATTCCAATTTAATATATGTTAACAAACATATCAAAGTATAATTTATCATCATGCCACAATTCTAAGCTATGATCATCTTTGTAAATTTAATCTTATGCAAAGAATTAAATACTACTAATTTTCTAGATTTGATACAAGACATGCAAACAAGTTGTATAATCATGAAAAATACTCAATACAACACATATAAAATCTTAAAACATCCCCTACCTCAATTTGAGATGAAAATCTCAAAAGCCACCAAAATGAAACGGTTCTGAATCCGACAATACTTCGGGGTTTTATCAGGGACAACGCCATGAACATTAAACTCCAAAGAGGACCTACCAAAATCCTAACTTGACCTCAAACACGAACTCAAAAATTGGCCAAAAATGGGTTCTAATAGGGGGAAAAGATGCGCGTAGTTAAGACAAACACAAAACGTAAAGACACTATGACTTTCTAACAAAGGGAAGGAGGTTTAATTGAGAAAAGAAGGGTGGCAGCCCCCCTTGGGCTACCATGGTAGCTTCTGGTTGTGCATGAAGAGAGGGGAAGATGTCTTTTTAATTTTATAACCCCCTATTTAAAGGAAAACCCTAAAAGTGTCCTAAACGGGCCCCTCCGGTTCCGGAAAAGTGAAATTTGAGCAAATGCACCCAAACGGAAAAACTCCATGAATGAAAAAGAACCAAAATGAGAAAATATGAACAACGGAAGAAATAACGTCAAAAACTGAGTCCCGAGCAGAGAGATATGCCCCGAACAAGTTCAGCGACAATCGGTGCCAGAAACCCTGAAACTGGAGAAAAACAATCAGAAGGGAATTTTAAGAGTACACGACTCGACGAAAAGTTAAAATGAATCCCGTACGAGGATCCAGGCTCAAAATAAGGCATTTAGCAATAACTTTCATTAATTGCACAATGGCCCCTCTAAAAAGTGAAAACTGCACTAATGGCCTAGAATAAAAATATCTTCCGAAAATATTTTCTTAAAAACCCCTGAAATAAAATATCTTCAAAAGATATTTACGAAAAACACCCTAAGAAAAGAAAAAGATTCTGAAAAACTATGCATCCATGTCCTTATGGACACCGAGAGCAATTAGAGTACTTTACTACAAAAGTAAAGATACGTATTTCATGGAAACCACTTAGAATGAAGATACGTGAAGTCGAAAACCAACTCTGAACTCAAAAAGTGAGGTTATACCAACAAAGTGACAAACGAGGAAAAGACAAAATAGGAAAAAGGACGAAAAGTGAATAGTATCTAAAAAAAGAAAAATGTGGAAATGATTCAGTCCTTAAAGGAAGTTGTTAATCTAGGGGAAAGAGTCTCAAAAACCATTTCCGAGCACTCGAGATGACACTAAGTGACGAGAAACCAAACACAGAATAGAATAGACAACAGAAAAAATTTATCCGTAAATTTTAAGGAAAAAGGAAAGGAAGAAAATGACCGGGTCATTACAACCTACCCTCCTTAAAGGGATTTCGTCCCTGAAATCAAGAACAGACAAAAGAGAATTGAACAAGATCAAAGCAAGATCAAACCAAAGGACAAACCATAAGGCGCTAAAGGACAACTCCAAAAGCTTGAAGGTTATCCGAAGGGACACAAAAATCAAGAACTGAGTGACACTTCCCAAACGAATTGATATATCAACTTAAAGTCAATCACCGAGAGTATCCCCACGACAACGACAAGTCAAATCATGACAGATGGCTAAAAATGATATGGCAGTACGAACAATGACCAGAACCCGCCCACACTTACTTGTCAGTAAGGTAGCATGATGGTATAAGGCACTAGTTCATAACAAGTCCTCAACAGATTAACTCAGAAAGAAACTTTTCGATACAATTGACGTTAATGTCGAAAATGATCATTACTAAAAGCACTAGGGAACTAAGCATCCATGAGAGTTGGGTTAGCTAATCCCAAAACTCTAACAACAATGTCATTGGCACCATTACGCTTAAGGCCTTAAATCCTTAACGCTTGCGTAACTAACGACCTCCACATTTGAAAATGCAACAACAACAACATAAGTCCTGAATCTACAGCCTGACGAGTCTGTACCCTCAAGCTAATGGATTGGACCCACAAAACCAAAACCCTAAGCACAGATCTGAAGTAGACCTACCATAAGGCTACATATAGAAGACCAAACATTGGGTCAAAATATATATCATGGGCAACTAAAACCTCAAAACACAAGTCTACTACGTAGCTTGCTTATGACAATCCCGACATCCAAGGTTACAAAACCCCAACATAAGTACAGGAAAGATGAAACAGTATAAACCAAATACTCACATAGTATATGGTCTCAAAATTTAAATAACATAAATCAAATAATATCATAGTACTAAGCACAGTACACATAAGGTAAACCAAATAAACCACCTATCACATAGAGGTTAAATAAATAACAACGCGCTATACACCACCAACGGCACAAACATGGTAAGTAGATACAGTATAAGCAACGTATCATATACATCCGCACATGGACTGCCACATAGTCATAAATCCTAAATATGTTTCTAAGGTATGCTCAAAAATAATGGAGCTCATAAACATGTAAAAGTGATCATACAAATGGCAAGTTCGTAAAATCAACAGAAATGAATGGAATGCCTCTCAAAAGATAGCACGCAAAAATGCAACACAAAACTTAGATGAGTCCAATCTCTCATTACGAGAAAAGGAACCATCCCCCAAACCAAGATGCCAACGAGCTCTATAGGAACTCTACATGATTCTACCAGAACCCTAACGTAATGCCCTAAGTCTCCAAGGACCAGGGAGAGCAATTAATTGCGCCATTGCAATTAATTACACGGAACTACTTACATCCCAACCGTAGCTCGTAAGAGCTAACCAAGGCAACACAAGAAAAATTCTAGGTGAACACACCCATCTAAATCCCAAAACCATCGTCTTAAGAAGGCAAGACACAAGAACCTCGCCTTGAGGCTCACAAGGCAACTTACCAACTCCCTAAGGAAGGATTCAAGTCAGTCTTGACTCATCGTCCCATCAATGACGTCAAGACCACTACGAAGTCCTAAGAGATTACACCGATACCTCTAACACCACCTTGACTACATCACGAAAAGACAAAAGAAAATGAGACGAAACGGTGCCTCCGTAGCCTACGTTTCATCTTGCCAGACGGAGACTACAACTCTATATTCACATGAGCCCTAACAAGAAGACTCTCCGCGAGTCAAGACTGTGACTCTATATCCGTGGAAAGGAAACGAGATCAATAATAACACGAGTTATTATGATCGAATGCAACTCACACTATGAATGCATCAAATAAGTAGAACATCAATGTATGCAACATACAGTTATGCTAAAGCAATTAAAGAAAGTAGTTTAAACAATTAAGCACTTAAGCAAATAAGCGAACATGTCAAAAAAAATGGATGCTTTTAAACACATAAGCATATAAGCATAGAGACATGTCATAAAACCAAACATGTTATCAAGAAACACATAAACATGTTATAATACCAAAACATGTTAACAATTAGCATATACACACGTACAACATAGCAACAAAAATGTGATATGCACCCAAAACCCGTCGTCCAAGGTATTCAAACCTAGGAGCTCTGATACCACCTATGACGGCCCTGGTTTTTCAAGCCAGTGCGTCCTCTGATGAACTGAAGATTGAACCGATAACAGATCTGAATGCGGAACCGAAAACAGAAAACAAGACTCTAAGAAGTCAAAGTGACCTTCCATGAGTTCATGGAAATAACGTCCCTAGAATGTATATTATTCCTGAGACACATCCATGACTTCCCGTGAAACCACGGAACTTAAAAGAAAGTAGTGGAAGCGAATTACAAGAAAACCGGACAAAATATAGCCCCAAGGGCAAAATGGTCATTTCTAAAAAATATAAAATTGGGTGCTACCGAGCAAACCACTGGGAAGACAGCAAAAAATTAATCAAGTTAGACTCAAGAATCACTTGATTCGGAGTCCGGATGGAAGAGAAAAGTCAAAACAAAGTTTTGACGTCGCCGCGGCCGTGAATAGTAACCTCGGCAAAATGCTGAAATTCATATGCCGTTTTGAGGCACTAAACGACTTTTTCTAGAAAAACACGAAGAAGAAACCGCCATCAAAATAATTTTTCTAAGCTCACTATGTCAAAAGAAAATTTATTTTTGATGTGAAATCCCCAAAATGCTTTTATAACAGACTTTTTCAAATAGTGCAGATGCGCACAGGAAATCAGATTTGACGTGGGGTTTTTGGGTCCGAGATGACATTTTCTGGAAACACACGAAGAAGAACCCCCCCCTAAAATTGAGTTTTCTACCAAACCATATGGAAGGAAATAAAAAAAATACACTAAAAAATCCCCAAAATACCCCTAGATCAGAACTGGACAAGACGGTAAAAGTTGCTACAGTAACTGTCCTGATTTGAGAGCGGCTATCAAACGAATTTTTCTGAAAAAACACGAAAAAAAAAACCTCCCGAAATCAAATTTTCTACCTGGCAACACATGAGAAAATGAAAAAACCTCGCTGTAAAATGGCCAAAATGCCCCTCCAAGAAATCAAATCAAGAGGGCTAAAAAGTTGCTAAAATGCAAAATTGAAAGCTGAACTTCACTAGGGATATCCGGTACCAAGACGACATTTTCTGGGAAAACGTAAAGAATAAACCCCCCTTAAAATTACGTTTTTGAAGGAACCATGTGAAGACCGGAATTCATTTCTTGAAGGAAAACCCCAAAATGCCCTAAAATCAGATTATGCAATAAAAATGTAAAATGAGACCATAAAAGGCTCAAATCACCAAAGATGAGGTTTTTCTTGAAAACGATCATGCACGCAAATGTAACTTACCCATTACGACATGCTACAATGGTCCACGACGTAAAAATATCGCCGATGCAAAATTCGACCTCCCACGGCCAAAAAGGCAAAAATGAACTAGAAATGGAAATTTTGAAAACTAAAATTAACAAATGATTTTAAATTACCGTTTGGCCCTTGGCCACACTTCATGCATATTAAATAGGTCCTAATGAATGTGCTCGTTCACACTTTGCATCACCCGATTTGGAAATGAACACTTAAAGGCTTGGATTTTACTATTTTAGCCCAAAATGCAAAGTATGAAACTAAAATGCAAAAATGAAAACAAAATGGTGATTGGCCCTTGGCCATACCTCATACATATTAAATAAATGTTAGATAATGAATTTCATATCCGATGCACACTCCGGTGCAAAAATGTTATGCTAAAATCCTAATTTCTCATATATTCTCATTAAATGAAATATTTCAATATTTATGAATATACATGAATTTCAAATATGGTTTGGCCCTTAGCCTCATATCATATACATAAAATGAGAATCAAAAAGTGTGCTTAGGCACACATTACAAGTTTAGAATCAAATATACACATTTAACAAATAAGTCTACAAATGGCTTTTCAAGCCAACCTTTACAAGAATGGAACCTTCAAGTCCACAAAGCATCCAAGCATAATGAAAATCTCAACCTTGATTCCTATACCTAAAAAATGTCCCCACTACGTGGGTGAATAACATAAAACTACTCGTAGGAAATGATCATGCATCAACCTAGCGGTTTACAAAGTTATTACATTAACTTATAATAATTCAAAAAGGTCATTCCACCTAACGTTTATGTCAAAGGTGAGACTCAAGGAGCATCCTAAGCTACCTTAAAACATTTCTAGTATAAATCATATCCGTCATACAATTCAAACAAAATCGAAGCATGTTATACAAAGAAACAAGATGTAGATCTTCAAAGCCATTGACTTGAAATCTAATATCCGAAAACAACTAAAGTGGGTCATGCCACCTAACGTCTATGTTCCAAATGTATCTATAGGATCATTCCTAAGTTGCATTTGAACAATATAGCATAGATGTACTTAACAACATAAAAAACCTACAATGATTCATTAGAAATCATAATGCCTGAATGTACTTAACAACATCAAAACCTGTAATGATTCATTAGAAATCATAATACCTGAATGTACTTAACAACATTAAATCGCCAATAATCAAAACCACAAGTCACAATTAAACATTGGTTGCCAACTTGGAATTGAATACGAAATCAAGTAGTGGAAGACTTGGACATCAAATCCTGGATAAGCCCAAGTCCTATGGTTATTCCGGGCATTAACCCGCTGGGAATACCACCCTAGTGCACACTATAAAATAGGGAGAACTCATACCTCCCGTACTAGAGCCAAACTCTAGCCATATCTCTGTAACAATGTCCCAAGTGACTCCAAAATAAATAAGTTAACAACTTATATACGAAATATATATAAAGTACGAAACTACATTCCATACACAAGTAGGTTGTAACCACACAGCTCATGCTCTAAATCTACAACTACTATAGGATGGCAAATGTCGAATCTTCAGAGCGCGATTTGTTATGCGCTATAATAACGTCACATATCGAATCTTCAGTGTGTAATTCGTTACACGTTATAACTATATAATTCAATATTGAAAACATAAACTGAAGAATCTAATACAAGTCCAAAATCATGATTTAAATATACAATCAATGTCAAACACATGATTAAATCATTAACGCAATAGAAACGGAAATTAATTACATAACCTAATTAATTTCTCTAAGTTTCAAATCTCAATTAAATGATCCCTAATTAACGCATGTTATACAATATAGCATGGTCATTACATATACCACATTAAAACTTAATTAGGTCATTGAAACAATAAAATGGAATTTAATTAAATTATGATAATCAAATCCCTAATTTCTAAAATAACATCAAATGGTCCCAAATTAACATACGCTGGTATACAAGTTCTAGTCATCATAATTATCAAAATAAAAACTTAATTAAGCCAATAGAACCTTTAAAGTAGATTTTAATTAATCCTTTTAATTAAAATCTCTAGAATTTTGTACTCATCCAAATGCTCTAAAATTAAAGTATGTTAAAGAGCATGCCAAAACTTAATTTAATAGCCTATCACAAGTTAATTTCATGCAAGGTACGGCCATGGGAATTAATCTTTCACAAAAGAAAAATATTAAATAAAAGTTGCAATTCTTATTCAAATAATTCCAATTTAATATATGTTAACAAACATATCAAAGTATAATTTATCATCATGCCACAATTCAATTCTAAGCTATATACATCATTGTAAATTTAATCTTATACAAAGAATTAAATATTACTAATTTTATAGATTTGATACAAGGCATGCAAACAAGTTGTATAATCATGAAAAATACTTAATACAGCACATACAAAATCCTAAAACATCGCCTACCTTAATTTGAGACAAAAATCTCAAAAGCTATCAAAATGAAACGGCTCTGAATCCGACAATATGTCAGGGTTTTGTCCGTCAGGGTTTTGTCGGGGAGAACGCCATGAACATTAAACTCCAAAGAGGACCTAGCAAAATCCTAACTTGACCTCAAACCCGAACTCAAAAATTGGCTAAAAAAGGGTTCCAATAAGGGGGAAAGATGTGCGTAGTCAAGACAAACACAAAATACAAAGGCATTATGACTTTCTAACAAAGGGAAAGATGTTTAATTGAGAAAAGAAGGGTGGCAGCACCACTTGGGCTGCCATGGCAACTTCTAGTTGTGCATGAAGAGAGGGGAAAATGTCTTTCTAATTTTATAACCCCCTTATTTATAGGAAAACCCTAAAAGTGCCCCAAACAGGTTCCGTCGGTTCCGGAAAAGTGAAATATGAGCAGACGCGCTCAAACGGCAAAAATCCATGAACGAAAAACAACCGAAATGAGAAAATATGTACAACAGAAGAAACGGTGTTAAAAACTGAGTCCCAAGCAGAGAGATATACCCCGAACAAGTTCGGCGGCAACCGGTGCCAAAAATCCTGAAACTGTAGAAAAACAAACAGGAGAAAAGTGAAAATGAATCCCGTAATAGGATTTAGGCTCAAAATAAGACATTTAGTAATAACTTTCATTAATTACACAATGGCCCCTCCAAAAAGTGAAAACTGCACTAATGGCCCAGAATGAAAATATCTTCTAAAATTATTTTCTTAAAAACCCCTGAAATAAAATATCTTCAAAAGATATATACGTAAAACACCCCAAGAAAAGAAAAAGATTCTTAAAAATTATGCATCCATGCCCCTATAGACACCGGGAGAAACTAGAGTACTTTACTACAAAAGTAAAGATACGCATTTCATGGAAACCACTTAGAATGAAGATATGTGAAGTCAAAAACCAACTCCGAACACAAAAAGCGAGGTTATGCCAACAAAGTGACAAACGGCGAAAAGACAAAATAGGAAAAAAGGACGAAAAGTGAATAGTGTCTAAAAAAAGAAAAATGTGGAAATGACTTGGTCCTTAAAGGAAATTGTCAATTCAGGGAAAAGAATCTTAGAAACCATTTCCGAGCAGTCGAGATGACACTAAGTGACGAGAAACCAAACACAGAACAGAAAAGACAACGAAAAAAATTTATCCGTAAAATTTGAGGAAAAAATGAAAGGAAGAAAATGACCAGGTCATTATAATAAAGCCCTAATTTGTCACCTGCCCCCAACAAGCTTACTCGTGAAACCTATCAATACAAATGACTTCAATGTCAAATGATCATTACCAAAAGCACCACGAAAAACTAGGCATTTTATAAGAGTTGCAATATGGTCCAAAGATGTCTGGCCGGACCATTCTGGCTAATCCAAAACTCTGACAACAATGTCATAGGCACCGCTACGCTTAAGGCCATAATTCTTCAATACTAGAAAAACTAACAATCCCAAGTGCAGTACAGGAATGATAAAAGAAATGAACTAACTAAAACAATTAGTCGTAAAATATATATATATATATATATATATATATATATATATATATATATGCTACCTATCACATAGGGGTCAAGTAATAGAGACACGCAACACATCACTTATGACGCTAACACGATAAACAGATATAGTAAATGGAAAACACCTTATCTATATCAGCACATAACTACCAAATAGTGACAGCCCCTAAACTTGTTTCTAAGACATGCTTAAAACAACAAGGCATATAAACATGTAAGAAGGACTATGCAAATAACAATCCCGCAAAATCATATGCAAGAAGGGATGAAATGCCTTTCAAAAGGACGAACTCACCGAAGGTGAAGCCTAAAAACCCGGATGGTTCCAATCTCTCTCCGTGAGGAAAGGAATCATCTCCTAGAATGAACACTCAGGTTCCCAAAACAAAGAGTCTACAAGTCTTTCCCAAGACTGACTCAAACCCAAGGTGGAGTCCTAATGCCACACAAAACAAACAACGAAGTAATGGATAGCCCTAATACTAACCATTACGAGACACTAACAAGAGAACTCAACTCAAGATGCTGACGAGTTCGATGGGAACTCTACAGGATCCTATTGAAACCTCAAACGCAACCCCAAGTCTCCGATGACGAGGGAGAGTAATTAATTGCACCAATGCAATTAATTACATGGAAACACTCACACCCCAACCTTAGCTCATAAGAGCTATCCAAGGCAAGACAAAAAGAATCCTAGGCCAACACACCTATCCAATCCCTAACCACCACTCTAAAAAGAAGGGACACGAGAACCCCGCCGTTGAGGCTCATGAAGACAAAACTCCTAATCCCCAAGGAAGGACTCGAGTCAATCCCGACTCATCGTCCCATGGCGTTAGAAACAAGACCCTAATGGTGTCATCACATCAAGGTTACCACCAAACCCCAAGAGACGATACCAACACCCCAAACACTCCCCGACCACATCGTGAAGCTACGAAAGGAAAAGGAGATGAAACGGTGCCTTCCTGCCCACGTCTCATTCCACCAGACAAAGACTGCGACCTTACGCTCACATGAGCCTTATTTGCATCAATCGCCAGACTACGGTCTCGACACACCCAAACCAACAAAATAAACAAGAAGGTTCCCCGACATGGGGTCCTTACAGAATGAATTCCTCCTACCCAAGGGAGAAACTTCATAAAATAAGAGTGTATCTAAGGGATACAACGGAATCCAAGAGACTATATCCTAGCATCAATCTCTACCAACCAAACTAGAACAACCCGCAATGCCTAAACAAGACATAAAAAAAACTAACAGCTACCAAGCAACATAGTAATGACTACATACTTATACAAGTAATAAAGAATCATATATGGCATGTCAATATATGCATCATCCAATCATACTAAGATGAATAAACACATATAACACGCTAAAGCAAACAAGCATATCCAACATGCTAAGTAGACAAGCATAAAATACCAAGCTAAGACAGCCAAACATATACAATATACTAAAGCCAACAAGCATATGCGGTATGATAAGGTAAATAAGCACATATAATATGCTAAGGCAAATAGGCATATACAATGTACTCAAGCAAACAAGCACATATAATATACTAAAACAGACAGACATATACAATGTACTCGGCAGACAAGCACATATAATATGCTAAAACAGTTAAAGTAAACTTCTAAACATATGTCCATATAAGCACGTAAACATATTATCAAGAAACAACTAAAAACATAGAGCATGTCAACACAAGCATGACATGCACCCAAAACCCATCGTCCTAAGGTTTTTGAACCTAGGAGTTCAGATACCACCTAAGACGACCCTAGATTTTACAAACCCAGTGTGTCCTGTGATGACCCAAAACGGATCCAAAATGCGAAAGTGGTGGGTCGAATACGTTTACCAATAATAATCAACCCTTGCAATAGCACAAATCATTGTAAAATAGGGCTATCATAAGGGTAAGTCGAACCACAAGGACTGCAAGGTTATGGCAACCAAGGTCTTAAAATCACTTGTTTGAGAAAAGAGGTGTAAGGTTTGGTTTTGTTTATCACTTAGAACTAAGAAATGAAATTTGCATAAAATCGTAAATGGAAGGAATTTAAGAGGAGAAGAACTTATGTAAAGAGGGTTAGGGAAGTGAATCAACCACCAACCATATAAACATGCTTGCTTGTGATTAACTTAAGGAACAACTCATATAAATGACCATGATATGTTGTAATAAAAGATTGCTATATGATCTTCAAGAAGTTCATAGAATCAAGAATTAAGTATAATCCATTAAAGATTCACATGCTTGAACTACCTAAATTAGGGTGTAGCTATGACATGCTCACTAAGCTAGGACTATCAAACTCCTCAATAACTATGATAATAGCACATGAAGTCAAAAACCAAGAATAATCCATCAAAGGGAGGCCCTAAGCTATGGACTATCAAACTTTCCATACAACATGCCATTAAAACCCTTTCATATTCTTATCTCCATTCTCACTATGAAGATGTAAGCCATATAATCATGAAAAAATACAATCTAAGACAAGATAATACATTCAACACAATTATTTATTGAAATAAAGAACCATTGCAACTTATGCAAGTCTCTAGAATATGAAAGATCACATACATACTTCATTCCCTAAATCAAAACAAAACTAGAGCATGCTTACAAAGAAGGGCTTCATCACCTCCCTAGAAAGGGAGTTAGTTCGCCATAGAAATAAGGGAGGAAGAGGTTGAGATGATCAACCCTTCCATTTTTGCCCCTAGCAGCAAGGTACAACTCAAGCTCTCAAGAACACAATATTTCTCTTTCTAAAAATCCTTACAATGTACATCAAATGTTCTACCATGATTCAAGCCACACAAATAGCCCAAAAATCCTACCAAACTACCTTAATTTCGTGGCTAGAAATCCCTAGAAGAGTGCGAAGCCATCCCTTCAATTAAGGGGACAACATTGGGTAAAACAATGCAACCTACGACCTGCTATCTGTAACTTGGCGAGTGCTCGCAGCGGATGACGGGCCCCTACAAGGTGTCAAGGCTTGCTTCCATGCATTGGCAAAGGGCATCCTTGGTTCTGCTATTGGCAGCTGATGAGCCCCTGTAGGAACCGGCGGGGCCCCGCTAAATCTGAAGGCTACTACCCTTTGGCGCCCGTAGGAATTGGCGGGCGCTAGCGGGCACCCGCCATGGTGTATCCACGGCTCATAACTTTTTTCTTGAACTGACCTTGGCTTGATCTGATGGTGCTATCTTCCTTCTTAGGCTTTGTAGAGAGTGCCATGAGTTCAATGGCACATATTAGCTTGGCAAAACTGTAGATCCCTGGCTTGGCATGCTTCGATCTTCAAGAACTCACCAAAACCTCAATTTCATCTTTTTTTGAGGAACAAATCTGAAAGCGCACAAGAACACGAAACTGAACATAATCTACAGAATAAAACCAACTAAAGAAGCATCATTATTCTTAGAAACTGAAACTTTCATTACTTTTCCCTTATTTTTATCTTTGGATTCTTTTTTAGCAAGAAAGCTATTTTTGGGACTTGGACAAACTGTTGGTGTATGATTTATACCACCACATGTCCAACATTTAATCTCATTTTCTTTAGACTTCTCTTCTCTCTTTTTATGTTGTCTCTCACTTCCCTTGGATGAAGACTCTCTATTCCTAAACCTTGACTCTCCCCCTTTCTTAAGTGCATTTATCTTTTCAGACTTGATCAAATTTCTGAACTTCCTAGTGATGAGAGTAATTTCTTCATTAGACTCACTATTATACCTAACCTCAGACTTGGAGGACTCAGACTTAGAAGCTTTTAGGGCTAAGTCTTTAGGTTTTTGGGGATTTCCATAGTATTTTATCTTGTAGTTCTTAATATGACCTACAAACTTATCAACTTGCATGGTAGCGATGTTTTGAGTTGCTTGTAGTGTTTTAACTTTGATTTTGAACCATTCAAGCAAAGACCTAAGAATTTTCTTGTTAATCTTCTTATCTGCCACTTTCTTTCCTAGGTTTCAAAGGCCAAACACAATATAGTTGAGTCTCATGTAAAACTTAGAAAAGGTTTCACTTTCTTCTATATTAAGATTTTCAAATTAAAACACAAGCATCTCAATCTTTGAAGATCTGACTTCATCTATACCCTCTTGGGTAATTTGAAGTATGTCACATGCCTCCTTTGCTATTTTACAATGAGCAATACGAACTAACTCAGATTAGACAACATATTTGAATAAAGAAAACAAAGCTTTAGTGTTTCCTTCTTAAGTATTATTCTCAGCTTGAGTCCACTCGGACTCTTCCTTTTCAATGGTAAGACCATCCTTTGTGACTGTAGGTTTTTATAACCTTTTTCAATTGCAGCCCAAACATATTTACCTTGAGTCATAAGAAAAGCTGTCATGTTAGGTTTCCAAAAGGCATAATTATCACCATCAAACAAAGGAGTACGTTGAATAGATCCACCTTCCTTAAGAACAATATCCATATCAAATTTTGAAAACAAAAACAGAGATTTATTATTATTATTATTAAAAAAATTCCATAAGGAACAACTCAATGTGTAAAGGTTGGCTCTAATACCACTTGTTAGTTTGTACGCAACGGAATGGTTGTGGAAGATAATATGGATAATTTACCTAGAAGGATAGTGAATAGATATAACTTGTTCATTTATCTAATTTTTACTTATTTTAATTTTACTAAAATAAAACTAAATTTAAACCACAAAGCAAAAATAAAGTGCAAGTAAAGTAAATAAAGTTTGAGAGATGACACCAAGATTTTTAGCGAGGAAACCCCAATTGGTAGAATAGACTAATTGTTGCGGAAAAAATCTCGTTGGACTGTGCAGTCCAGAGAAAAAAAATTCACTATGTTTGAAGCAAAGTACACTGAATTTTGACTTAGGCTCACACCCTATTGTTCTACCAAAAACCAATCACTGACAATCCCTGACTTTGCGACTCCCTCATCCAACAGGTCACTTTGCGACTCCCTCATCCAACAGGTCTCAACCTCAGGCTTACTATCAAGAATGTTGGGTTTTTTTATTCCTATGATGCTTGCATTGTTGAACATTATGTCAAGCTTTTGGTGCTTGGCAACAGACTTGTCAATGGCATTTTTGACTTCCGTTTCATTTGTGACATCACAATGGACGAAGGAAACAAGAGTTGGACCTAAGTCCATGCAAATTGGATGGCCAAGATCATCTTAGATGTCACTTGTGCTTAGGGGTGACAAATGGGCAAGTTAGGTCGGGTTTGGGTTGGGTTGAAAATGGGCGGGTCACATAGGTCAAAACCCATATTCAACACATTCATAACGGGTTAAAAATTGGCGAGCTAAAAATGAGTAGGATTAACCCGTTATGATCCGTGGACCTATTAATTATTATTTAAAATTAATTTTAAATTTTTTTAATTATTTTTAAATTTTTAATTATTTTTTTAAAATTTTATTTATTTTTAAAATTTTTTTATTATTTAATTTTTTAATTTTTAAAATGTTTTTTAAAAATAATTTAATTATTTTTATTTTTTAATTTTTTTTTCCTGAAGGTTTAAAATTTTTTTATTATTTTTTATTTTAAAATTTTTTTAATTACTTAAAACTACTATTTAATTTTTTAAAATTTTTAATTATTTACTTTTTTAGAAGAAATTTATAAAGAGAGAAACTTATAGTGGGGATTGATAAAAGACAAATTTAGAGAGAGAGGATTGTGAATGAGAGAATTTTAGAGAGAGAAATGAGTTGAGTAAAATATAGAATAGATGTATGTTGTGTGTTTATTATGTGATAGGTAAAATATGGGTTGAATATGATTAACCATATTTAACCTGTCTTGACCCTCCATTTAAGTGGTTAAAAATTATCCAATTCATCTTGACCCTCAAATTAAATATGATTTACCTATAATTATTAAAAAGCAGACTAATATGGATGAATTGATGGTTTCTGACTTATTTTGCCACCCTTATTTATACTCATAACCAAGCTATGATATGATTTATATAAGCAAAATATTAATCAGATTTCTAAGCATCAAAACTAACTATAGTCCCAAATATAAACATGCTCAATATTTTAAACACACAAAATTTACCTATAAATTATAACCACTTTCATTTCAGTGGGATTGCCTCATTTATTTCATTTAGCAGGTGCATGACTATTATAAAGCACTCATCAATAAAGAAAGATTTTTACTATAATTGGGGCAGTTGTTTAAACAGAACCAAAGTCATTCATTTGGTGGAAGTACCTTTTCTACAGCACCAGAAAGCAATGGGCTGCTTTCACAAACAAAAACGGCTGCCAAAATTGTGGAAAAGTAAAGTCTGTGCAGAGGATAAAGCCCACTTCTTTCAGTAACGCCTTTTTCATCATAGGTACTGCTTTTATCCTACATCGAATTCGAATAAAAAAGAAAATGAGTATAAATAAATTGAATGTTAAGTGTTTTGACAGTTTATCTATTTATACTCCATTTATCATGTTGAGATTAAATTATTGAAAGTTAAAAAAAAAATTTAAGCAAATGCTCACCCTCTCATCGTTGTCTCTTATGACAAAAGTTTTCTTCTTAGAAATTAAATTTAGTCCAAGGGAGCACAATATTTTATAGAATTGGCATCCAAATAATAGATAAGATCAACGAAATAGACCATGCCGTTACAAATTTCAGTAAAATATCCCCTTTTGCTCTGTTTTTAAACTATTAAATCACAAAAATCTTGTAAAGTTGTAAACTTTCACCCTTAATTTCCTTTGTTGTAATCAATTTGGCACCATAAATCATAGAACAGTGCTAAATAACACTTCAACACCAAGTTATGCGTTGGCGGTTTTTTCTGTAGAATTTCTGTCTTTTCTTTTAGGAAACTAATTTACCAAATAATTTTGGGAAGAAAAAAATACTTAATATTCTATCAATAATGCATCAAATACATCATTTGGTTCAATCCGAGATCCAATTTGATGGATATGAAATCTTTCCTGTCGGATTCGACTTTATGTTTCTTTCCATGGATTGAATGGCTGTCTATTTTTGATTTGACCATCCCTTGAAAAAGACTATATTCTTTTCAATCCTTAAATTAATGAAAATAATATAATGAAACTTCGTCTTTTATGGCTTTTACTCCATTTCATATTGACTAATTGACCCAATTTTTTATATTTACTCTTTGATCCAATTTTCTTTTTCAAATTTTGTAATCGGAGAGATGGTAAATCTTCATAGCTCTTTTATTGCAATTTATTTAAGGGATAATTCTAAAAAAAATGATATTTTGGAAGTTAAAAGGACAAATAGATGAAGTCAAATTCTAATTTTTCAGATTAATAGAGTTTTCTCAGATGCTGACTTGGGCATGAAATTTTACTGTAGATTATCTTTTGATTCCCATACTGCCCATCTATATTATTGCTAAATGACCCAACTACCCAGCTCTTCTTCTGCTTCATTCTCGAAAATCAAATCTGCCAACATCAGTTTCTCCCAAGGTATGAAATCTTTTAGTGAACCTTTTTGAATTCTAGGTACTTGTTTGATCCTTTTTGTCATGATTAGGACTGCCAGATTGATCATCTTTTAGAAGAGAAACCGAGGTCTGAATATCATATTGAAGAGTTGCCAGTTCCTCCTCATTCTGGCTATTGCAATTGACATTTTGGTTCGTGGTGTCCACAGACTCCACTGGGCATTCATTGCTTGATGGTTGATAAATTTCCGTTTCTTTGAGATTTCACCACCTGCCAGTTCCCTATTCTGCCTCAGCTACAGAATGAACTGCTGAAGGTTGGTTGGGTTAAATACTTTGGCTAAAAACATGACCAATCTTTGTTTTGAATGTGTAGTACTTTGCTCTACATCAGTGAGTTCGTTCTGTATATCCTCTTGTTGCCGTTTCAGCTTCAGAAGTTTTTATATGAAATTTTAGTGTAGTTTACGAATGGCTTTTTAGCGGCCACGAATGGCGGAGCAATTTGTCGACCACGTAGGAGGAGGCGTCAGCGGAGTTGGACCAGATGGGAAGGGTTTTAGAGAGAGAGAAGAGAGAGACTTAAGGGTCTGTTAAGTCAACGTTTTGATCCACCAGCCAGGCAATGATGGACTTCTCGACGGCCACGAATGGCAGTGAGCAATTCATCAACCGCGTCGAGGAAGGAGGAGGCGTCGGCGGAGTCGGACCAGTTGGGGAAGGTTTGAGAGAGAGAGAAGAGAGAGACATGAGGGACTATTGGAGAGCTGGGTATTTGGGTCATTTCGCAACAATATAGATGGGTAGTTTGGGAATCAAAAAATAATCTACAGTAAAATTCCATGTCCAAGTCAGTATTTGAGAAAACTCCATTAATTTGAAAAATTAAAATTGCACTCCATCTATTTGTCCTTTGACCTCCAAAACACTATATTTTTTGAATTATCCCTTTATTTAACCCAACAAATCGTCCCTCAAGTTTTCACAAGCTTTATATTTATTATTTATATATTTTAAAATTTTATACAGGCTAATTTTATTTGTTGACTTTATTTTTTTATAATTTTTTTTAAGCCTGATTTTTAGCAGAGAATGGAAGGAAAACTTTTTGGTTGAATTATATGTTTTTTGGGTTCAGTATTAAATCTCCATTATTGATGGACCTATAATAAGCCACACACCATTCCTTATTCATTGAACATTGAAAAAGCTTCATTTACAACCGTAAAACCACCATCAACGACCAAATTGTGGCCACTCACATACTTAGACTCATCACTAGCCAAATACATAACAGCTTTGGCCACATCCTTTGACTTGAGAGACACCCCTTTGAGGTTTGAATATACATCATTGAATTCCTCATCTTTCAGCTCAAAAAAATCCCTTGCCAACGCAATTGGAACAGCATAAGGTGACACACAATTAACACGAATGCCGAATTTTCCTAGCTCCACCGCGGTGTTCTTGGTGAGCCCGAGCAATGCATGCTTGGAACATGTATAATCATGTGAAGCAACCCCTCCAATTACTGAACAAACACTAGCTGTGTTGATTATGGTTCCACGACGAGCTGGTATCATCACACGAGCTGCGTGTTTGGTGCCCAAAAATGCACCTACTACGTTAGCATGAAGAACTTTCTCAAATTCAGTTGTATCGTTGTCAAGAATGTTGGGTTTTTTTATTCCTATGATGCCTGCATTGTTGAACATTATGTCAAGCTTGCCGTGCTTGGAAACAGACTTATCAATGGCATTTTTGACTTCCGTTTCATTTGTGACATCACAGTAAACGAAGGAAGCATGAGTTGGACCTAAGTCCCTGCAAATTGAATGGCCAAGATCATCTTGAATGTCGGCGATCATGACTTTGGCGCCGTGTTGGCAGAATAACTTGGCTGTGTAAGATCCAATGCCAGCAGACCCGCTTGTGATCAGAGCCACCTTACCTTCCAATCTAGTTTTCAAAATTCATGACAAAGCAAGAATTCAACATGGCTGGTCAATGAAACAACTTTGGGCCCTTTTGCTATGCATTCTTAAGAAGTCAAGTCAAAAGTGGTAAAAGAAATTTAGCACCTATAAACTTAAACTATTAAGTTATTAAAGATTGTGCTGGCAATTAAACTTGATTTTAATTAATTATAAATTAATAATATTTTCTAGACAAAGGGATACATGTTTTGGTTAGTCCAAACATCTGTAATACATACATAGTCCAAAAGTCATTTGTTTACTCGTAAGTGTACTAAATGTTGTGCCTGTCCCTACTTTTGGAATAAAAGTATTTTTTAAGTGTTTTTCTTCTTCACTCTTCTCCCGAATAGTACTAATGCTATATTTTGAATCATTGTAGAGAAAAATTAATTAAATTTTTGAACTAAATTTATTTCAATTTCAAATCAAAGTCAATAATTCAGTAGTCCAAAACATAGTAGTATTGTTTGGGAGAAAAAGTGAAGAAGATCTGTTTATTGAGAAAATAAAATAAAGGATAAAAATGAGAGTATCTGATGACCATACCTTCTTGCGGCAGTTGATAGTATTGGAAGAGTCGCCATAGTTGAAAATTTTGTAGAAGTTGTGGAAAAACAAAGCCACACACCAAGCTATAATCTAAGAAAATATCGATCCCCGGCACTCATTAGTCATAACCAAGCTATGATATGATTTAACTAAGGAAATATGAACTAGATTTATAAGCATCGAAACTAACTGTAGTCCCAAATATAAACGTGCTCAATATTTTACACACAAAATTTACCTATAAATTCTAACTACCGCTTTGATTTTCAGTGACATTGCCTCATTTATGTCATTTATCACGTGCATGAAAAATCATGCCTCATTTATAAAACATTCATCAATAAAGAAAGATTTTTACTATAATGCTCAAAAGTTGGTTAAACAGAGGAATCAAAGGGCACTACCTTTTTCTGTAACACCAGAAAGCAGTGGGCTGCTTTCACAAACAAAAATGGCCGCCGAACTACTTTTCTCCGTCAGAGTTTGAAAAAATGGTGAACACCCAACTCATTTATATTCATTTTACTTACCAAATTCGATGTGGGACAAAAATCATGTAAAGTTGTGAGATTTCACCCTTAATTTCCTTTGTTGCAATCAATTTTGCATCATAAATTATAGAACAATGCTAAGTAACACTTCACCACCTAGCTAGGTTTTGGCGGATTTTTCTGTAGAATTTCTAAGTCTTTTCTTTAGGAAGCTAATTTACCAAATAGTTTTCATGAAAAAAAAAAAAAAAAAAAAAAAAAACTAATTTACCTAATGTTCTATCAATAATATATCGAATACATCATTGGTATTTGGTTCAATCCAAGATCCAATTTGATGGATGTGAAATTTTTTCTGTCGGATTCGACTTTATGTTAATTTCCATTGATTGTATGGCTGTCTATTTCATTGAAAGTTTGATTTGACCATTCCTTGAAAAAGAATATAGTCTTTTCAATCGTTAAATTAATGAAAATAATATAATGAAACTTCGTCTTTTATCACTTTTACTCCATTTCATATCGACCCAATTTTTTTTATTTACTTTTTTGGTCCAATTTTCTTTTTCAAATTTCATAATTGGAGAGATGGCAAATCTTCTATTATTGCAATTAATACCCAACAAATCTTCCCTCAAGTTTTCACAAGCTTTATATTTATAATTTATATATTTTAAAATTTTTCTACCGACACTATTCGGCACTTTAGACTTGGTAAATTGCTGTAAACTAGTGATCTATGATAGGGAGAATAGACAATACAATTTGCGCTTCTCACCTTTTGCCAGGTTAATTTTTTTCTTGACTTTATTTTTATTAAAAAAAATTTGGAGCCTGATTTTTAGTAGAGATTGGAAGGAAAACTTTTAAATTAATTTTTTTTTTTTTTTTTTTTTGGATCCACTATTAAATCTCTATTATTGATGGGTGATGGGTCTAATAATAAGTAAATAAAATTTTTAGGGAGGTACTAATATACAAAAATAAAAAGAATTTGGACCTATTCGCCGGCAAGTTTAACTCGCCTTAGGCTCCAGCTAGCCTGTGGGTTGTTATAGTTTTATTCAATGATAAAAATAGCACTACTTTTATTCATTGAACATTGAAAAAGCTTCATTTACAACTATAAAACCTCCATCAATGACCAAATTGTGGCCGCTCACATACTTGGACTCATCACTCGCCAAATTTAAAACAACATGGCTACATCCTCTGGATTAAGAGATACCCCTTTGAGGTTTGAATACATAACACCGAATGGCTCATCATCTTTCATACCAAAATTTTCTACCGACATTATTCGGCACTTCAGACTTGGTAAATTGTTGTAAATTAGTGATCTACGATAGGGAGAATAGACAATACAATTTGCATTTCTCACCTTTTGCCAAGTTAATTTTTTTCTTGACTTTATTTTTATTAAAAAAATTTGGAGCTTGATTTTTAATAGAGACTGGGATGAGGAAAACTCTAAAAGAATTTGAACAGATGGATAAGGTGATGAGGTAATAAATGCCGTTAGCAACATAAATTCAAAAAGTAGTTTTGATCTGATAAATATCAAATTCAAATTATCGACAAAGGTTCTCCTTGAAGATTACAACAAACTCCCAGCTCGGTTGGCTATAAAAGCAAACTCTTATCAACCAATGAGGTATGGGCAATATTGAACTCCATTTCATTAATTACTTAATTTATTTCTTTTGTAAATTGACTTAGCCATTGGAGGTTGTTTGGCAGGCACCACATCGATGTCAAGAGAAAACGTTGTCGTTTTAGATCATTGCAGACTAATCTTCATTAGTTGGCGCCGTCTGTGGGAACCGGGGTAGTACTCTTTAAAAAGGATTATGGTCTTACGATTTGGATTGGAGCACGGTAAGGGAACATCATTGCAGGCCTCTAGTCAGGAGGAAATGCAAGGGGGAACCCCCTCATGTCCTAAATGACCTAGAGCGCGTCGCAGCGTTGGAACACGAAGTTCAAACCCTACGTCAAACCCTTAATCAAGGAATGAATGACCTGATCCAGCAAAATGCGATGATCCTACAACATTTTGTTCCCCTAGGTCCCCCTCTAGGGCAAGGTCATCACGATAACGAAAGCCCACCTCAAGATCATCCCAACCTAAATGCTGAGGAGGGAAATCCTGAGTTGCAAGGCAACGAGCCTTCCCATGAGGAGGCTCTTGCAGAGCATAGCCAAATTGCTGATCAACATAGGGAGGCGGGTCATCCATCTCCCCCACGTAGCTCTAGGCCATTGACCTCGACCTACATTGGTGAAAGGACTGAGGAGGTCACCCACATCGACCTACAGATCCGGAACCTCAAAGCCAAGATGGAAGATGTGATGCAAGCTATGAAGATAAAAGGCTTTGGTACCACCATAGACAACCTTGTTCAAAAAACAAATTTGCCATTTAGCCCGATTATCATGAAATGCCCCTTGCCTAGCAAGTTCAAGATGCCAACATTTGAGAGCTTTGATGGGACTCGTGATCCTCGTCATCACTTGGAGACTTTCCAGGCACTTATGCATCTCCAAGCTATACTAAACCAGATAATATGACGGGCCTTTCCTACTAATCTAAAAGGGTTAGCACGGGTGTGGTTTAATAAATTAAAACTAAGCTCGATCGAGACCTTTGCGGAGTTGAGTAAGGGATTTGTAAGTCATTTCATTGCAGGTCAAAGGCACAAAAGGTCGACCACTTACTTGTTCACCGTGAAGCAATAGAAGAGAGAACCATTATGAGAGTATATCAACCGGTTCAACACCGAAATGCTACAGGTGAATGAAGCCGATGACAAGGTAGCACTCACCGCCTTCATGAAAGGACTGCATACATCTAGATTCCTTTTTCCCTTGTTAAAGGAACCTCTAACCAGTATGGCAGAATTACTAGTTA
Organism: Cornus florida; assembly: GCF_030987335.1. Taxonomy (NCBI): domain Eukaryota; kingdom Viridiplantae; phylum Streptophyta; class Magnoliopsida; order Cornales; family Cornaceae; genus Cornus; species Cornus florida. Next base: position 47,310,849 of record NW_026775574.1, on the reverse strand, counting down.
GAACTAGGAAAAACATGAATGCAGAGGATGCGATGAGTGCGCGAAAGGGGAAAGAAAGAGAAGATAGGAAGGCAGATAAAAAGAGATCACAGCCTGGTGCCAAAGACGAGAAGGAGACCAAATTCAAAAAGTCTTCAATCAATCAAAGTGAGAGGACATCTCGTTGTAGGAGCTCAGATAAGTACACAAACTACACCTCGCTCACTATGTCTATAGATCAGGTTTTAATGCAGATTCAGGATGATCCCTCTCTAAAGTGGCTATCGAAGCTGAAATCCGATCCCTCAAGAAGGCCTCGGGACAAATATTGCAGGTTCCACAGAGATCATGGGCATACCACGGAGGATTATATTGACCTAAAAAATCAGATTAAGAATTTGACTCGAAGGGGTCACCTGCGAAGGTTCATGGTAGGAGATGATAGACGAGGTACTAATCTCGCACAAGGAAGGTGGAACAATCATCTTCCAGAACAACAACCAGTAGGTGAGATCAGAGTCATATCCGTAGGGTATGCAGGAAGAGGTGAAATAGCCGCGACCCGAAAAACATACGCAAGAAGAGCAAGAGCAAAGGTGAATGAGGTAGGAATGTTCAACCTTCCGTCAGAAACACTCAGGTATGGTGACACTACAATTATATTTTCAGAGGCCGATGCCAAAGGGATCCAGCAACCCCACGATAATCCTCTGGTTGTCTCCATGGTCATAGCTAACTATACCATAAGGTGTATACTTATTGACAATGGGAGTTCCACTAATATAATATTTTCTTATGTATTCAACCAAATGATGATGGCCGAGAAAGGTTACAACCCATGAATTCTCCTATCGTGGGGTTTTCAGGAGATAAGGTATATCCGTTGGGAGCAATTACCCTTCTAGTAATTGCAGGAACTAGCCCAAAGCAGGTCACTTTTATGGTTGATTTTATAGTGGTGGATTTTCCGTCAACGTATAATGTTATCCTTGGGAGGACAGACCTAAACTCTATTAGGACCATTACCTAAACTTAGCACCACCTCATGCATTTCCCAACAGAGCATGGGGTGGGTGAGTTGAGGGGTAACCAAACCACAGCTCATGAATGCTATCTCACTTCTCTCAGAGAAAAAATGTCCCAGGAAACTCTGATAATTAAAGGGTTAGAGGTACAAGACCAAGAGGAAGTAAAAAAATAGGAAGTTCGACGAGCCAAACTAATGGAAAACCTACTGGAGGTGAGCTTGGATGATGAGGCTAAGAAGAAAGTGAGCATAGGATCCTTGTTTCAACCTGGCATAAAGGGTGAACTCATTCAATTTCTCAAGCAAAACCAGGATGTGTTCGCTTGGACTCATGAGGACATGCCGGGCATAAGTCTAGCTATAATACAACATCATTTGAATGTTCATCCCAGCTTTAAACCCATTAGACAGAAAAGAAAGACATTCGCCTCTGAATGAAACCAGGCTATATCAGAAAAGGTGGAAAAGCACTTAAAAGCTCACTTTATTTAAGAGGTACATTATCCTGACTGGTTGTAAAATATGGTCATCGAAAAGAAAGCCAATGAGAAGTGGAGATTATGTGTAGACTTTACAGACTTGAACAAGGCCTGCCCAAAAGATAGCTTTCCTCTCCCACGTATTGATATGTTGGTGAAGGGAACTGCGAGACATGAATTGTTGAGCTTCATGGATTCATACTCCGGATACAACCAGATTCCAATGTACCCACCGGACATAGAAAAAAACTCATTTATTACTGATCGGGGTTTGTATTGTTACAGGGTCATGCCATTTGGGCTAAAAGATGCATGAGCAATATACCAAAGGTTAGTCAACATGATGTTCAAGGACCAAATCGGATGGAACATGGAAGTCTACATAGACGGCATGCTAGTGAAAAGTTGGAAGGCTGAAGATCACCTGGCAGACCTGCTGGAAACCTTAAAGTATTTAGGAAGCATAAGATAAAACTCAACCTTAGCAAGTGTGCTTTTGGAATTGCCTTATGAAAATTCCTTGGGTATATGGTAAGTAAAAGAGGAATAGAGGCGAATCCAGAAAAGATCTAAGCAGTTCTGGATATGAGGTCACCCAAATCCACGAAGGATCTCCAACGACTCATGGGGAAGATTGCTGCCCTAAGTAGGCTGATTTCTCGAGCAACTGATAGATGTTTACCTTTCTTCCGTACCCTCAAAAAAGAGTTTGAATGGACACCAGAATGTGAGCAGGCATTTCTACAACTAAATGAATACATTTCCTCACCACCACTTTAGTCAAGAGCAATAATAGGAGATAACTTGTATTTGTACTTGGCAGTCTCCTTATCAGTAGTAAGTTCAGCTCTAATTCGAAAGGAAGATGGGGTTCAGAAGTCGGTGTATTACACAAATCGGGCACTTAGGGGTGCCGAGGAAAGATATCCCAAAATGGAGAAATTAACATTTGCATTAGTCATGTCAGCTAGGAAACTCAGGCCTTATTTCCAAACTCATAAGATAGTGGTATGGTAAGTGTTGAAATATTGCACATTTCAGCCCTAAGTTAGGGTATTTTAGTCTTTTCATCTATCTTATTTTTATGTTTTAGTCCTAATTTGTGTTTTTGTCAATTTCAGGTCAATAAGGTTCAAACGGGTTAAAAACAGTCTATTAAAGCTTTTTTAGAGTCAAGCAAATGCATCGAGAAAATCCAGAAAAAGTCAAAAAAATGCCAAGGTAGAATTCACGATCGATTGTAAATCCTCAACGATCGATCGTAGGCCGTGTCATCGGTCATTGAATTCTCGATCGATCACAGGGAAAGTATGATCGTTCGTAATACCACGTCAGTGCCAGCTCAGCGGATAAGGCAGCCAGTTGTCAAGATAAGACTACCACGTCAGCACGATCGATCGAAGAAATTCACGATCGATCGTAAAGTGCTTGGTAGTGAGCTGTTTGATTCCCGACTTCGCCCGATCTTCACCTACCAAATGGCTATGGGATTGAATCATTTTGGGGCTTGTTTTTAACCCATTTTGGCCTCCAAGGGTCTTGTATAAAAGGCAAAATGAGCCACTTTGTAAAGGGTTAGCTAATATTTCATTTAATAGATAGTTTTTACATAGTTTTCTCTCTCTAGAATTAGGGTTTTGGAAGAAAGAGGCAAGAATATCTCTAGATCTAGGGTTTCTACCAAGAAGACCAAAAGGAAGAAGATGAAGCCATATTTGGGAATTACCCTTGAGGGTTCCATGACCACAACCACCTCCTCCAAGAGTGGCTAAACTCTTCCTTAGGGCTTGAATGAACCCTAGGCTTGTAATCTAAACCCTAGTCTTTATCTTTTTGGGGAATTTATTGTTGTAATGGATGCTTATCCTTGCGTATATAATGTAATTTGGGTTTTCCTATGATTTCTATGGTTAAATTTTTCCTATCAATTCTCTATGTTGCAAGTGTATGTGTAATTAATGGAGGATTATGCTCTACACTAGATCCATGTTATACTTGTGTTTTGTGATGGCTATGCATGGTTTTTATTAAATATACTTGTTGATTAATTTGATGGATTATGCTTATGCTTAATGGATTGTACTACACCTTTAGTTTAATTGTCTTAATTTTATTGTCTTATTTTAATTGTAGTGTACTTGCATTTAAATTCTAGTTAGGTAGACAATTCATGCTTAAATTTGATAATCCATACTTATTGTTGCAAGTTGTATGATTCTCTAGATTAATGTGTGCTACAATTGTTGATTAATTGGATTGTTTATGCTTAAACTTGATAAGTTGCACTACACCCTAGTTTACTTCTTGTTAAGTAGACAATTCATGCTTGAATTTGATATCCATGCTCATTGTTGCAATTAGTAGCACACATTTGGTTTACAACATGAATTTTCCACAATTAGATGAAGGCTTATGATTTAGTGAATGAGCTTAATGGTGATTCTTATGCCCTAAGACTCCTCTCCTATTTTCTAAACTCTACTCTCTGTAGCTCTAATTTGTTTTACATTGCATGTTTTTAGTTAATCATTAGAGTAACAAACCAAACCAAACACTCTTTTTAATCTCTTGACCTACTGAGTCGAGTTTAATTCCAAGTACCTTCAAATCCCTGTGGACGATCCCTTTCTCAATATACTTCATTTTATTAGTGTTAAGTGGTTTTATAAATATTAATCCTTGATGCACACTTAATACATTTTCTAGCACATTCTAAAGTGCACACTTTTGTGGCACCACATTAAGGAGCATCATGGTACTAACAGACCAACCCCTAAGGCATGTTCTCCATAAGCCAGAGACTTCAGGTCGACTTATGAAGTGGTCAATAGAACTTGGGGAGTTTGACATCCAGTATAGACCCCGGACTACAATAAAAGCCCAGGTGGTAGCAGATTTTGTTGCTGAGTTTACACCTTCCCAAGAAGACCAGATCAACATTTCCACAGAAGCAAACCCTCAGATTTAAACAAACAAAAAAGCTACTTGAACTCTGTTTGTTGATGGGTCATCAAATGCACATGCTAGTGGAGTAGGGTTGATCATCATCTCCCCAGAAAGAGAAAACATTGCCTATGCCCTTCGGTTTGACTTCAAAGCAACAAACAATGAAGCAGAATATGAGGCCCTTATAGTTGGGTTAAAACTGGTAAAAGTCCTTGGGGTGGAGCAACTCATAGCATACACAGATTCTCAATTGATAGTAAGGTAAGTCCAAGTTGAATACAAAGCCAAAGATGAGAAAATGAATGCCTACCAAAAAAAGGTAGAAGAATTGAAAAATCATTTTACGAGATTTTCAGTCCATCAGATCCCCCAAGAAGAAAATGCAAATGCAGATGCTCTAGCTAGATTGGCTACCGTGTTAGATCCGAAGGTGAATAGGGCAGTACCATTAGAGTACCTGGATAAGCCGAGTATACTTCAAGAAGTTCAAAAGGAGGTACAATAGATGGTGCTCAACATGGGATGGACAGAACCTATCATAAAATACATTAAAGAGGGAGAACTTCCTAAGGACAGAAATGAGGCCTGAAAAGTTAAAATTTGAGCAGCAAGGTACACTCTCATCAAAGGGGTGTTGTATAAGAGGGGTTTTTTTTTTACCCTACTTGCGTTGCGTCTCAACTGAGAAGGCGAGGTACATTCTAAAGGAGAAACACGAAGGAGATTGTGGTAATCATGTTAGGGGCAGGTCTTTAACATACAAAGCTATCTGATAAGGGTATTATTGGCCCACTATACAAAAGGATGCTACGGATTATGTGAAAAAATGTGATAAAAGTCAACGGTTTACCAATATTCCAAAACAACCACCTGAAGAGATGACTCTCATGACAGGTCTATGGCCTTTCGCATAATAGGGAATGGACATTATAGGTCCATTGCCCATGGGAAAGGGCCAAGTCCAGTATGCTATAGTGGTTATAGACTACTTCACCAAGTGGATAGAAGCTGGGCCACTAGCAAGTATTGCTGAGACGAGCATAAGAAAATTTGCTTGGAGGTCAATCATTAACAGGTTTGGAATGCCAAGAGTGCTTGTCACAGATAATGGAAAGCAATTTGATTGCACAAAGTTTAAGGATTTTTGTGCTCGACTGGGGATAAAAAACCGCTACTCATCACCTGGACACCCTCAAGCAAATGGTCAGGCTGAGGTGGCGAATAAATCGATACTTCAAATTATAAAGAAGAAGCTTAAGGATAAAAAGGGAACATGGCCTAAAGAATTTCCTAGCGTGTTGTGGGCTTATCGTACAACAGCGGAAACCCCATTCCTATTGGTGTGAAGCAGTTGTTTCTGCTGAAATCGATGTAACCAGTTTCAGGACTGAGCATTACGAGCCACGAACAAATAAGAGAGAATTGTTATTGAGCTTAGACCTAATTGAAGAAAGAAGGGAACAAACTCATATTCGAATGACATCTTATCAACAAATGGTGTCTAGATACAATAATACTAAGGTCAAGCCAAGAAGATTTCAACCTGGGGACTTAGTACTTCGCAAAGTCACCCCAACAACTATATGACGGCCCTGGTTTTTCAAGCCAGTGCGTCCTGTGATGACCCGTAAGATGACCCGAAACAGATCCAAAATGCGGAAGCAAAAATAGAAATAAGGTATCTAGAGATATAAGACATCCCTAAGATGCCAAGGTGACCTTCCATGAAGTCACAGAACTCAAAAGAATCAAATGCGGAAGCTAAGATTATAAAATGGGAAGGGTACTGGATCAAGGGTAAAATGGTATTTTCAAATAAAAAGGGATGTAACTGAACATACCATTAGATAGACAAGGAAAAATTAATAAATTTAGACTCAAGAATCACTTGATTCGGAATCCGAATGAAGAAGATATGAAACTCCAAAGTTTCATAAAATTAAATTTTTCGGTTTCAAATCAGTGCGGCAATGGTACTTGATAAGGGGTAAAATGGTCTTTTTAGATTGAACTGAATGCAACCGTGCATACCATTAGATAGACAAGGAAAAATTAATAAATTTGGAATAAAAAATCACCTGATTCGGAGTCCGAACGAAGAAGATATGAAGCCTCAAAGTTTCATTAAAAAAAAAAAACCAAAATGGTGCTCAAGTGTTGCTGCCAGAAAATCTGCAAATGCAAAAAAAAAAATTTGCTATCCAGAACAGAGAGCTGAAACGAGCTAGAAGATGACATTTTCTGGAAAAATACGAAGAAGAAACCCCCCTTAAAATCGAGTTTTCTACCCGGCTGCATGGAAGAAAATGAAAAAAAACTCACTGTGAAATACCCAGAATGCCCCAAAAAAAAATCAGGTCAAGAGAGTGCCTAAAAGCTGCTACAGGGACTGTTCTGAAATCTGCTAGAACTAAGAGCAAAAACAGGGCCCTTAATGACATTTTCTGGAAAAATACGAAGAAGAAACCCCCCTCCCCTCCCCACCCACCCCAAAATCGAGTTTTGTACCCGGCTACGTGGAAGAAAATGAAAAAAACATACTGTGAAATATCCAGAATGCCCCTAGATCAGAAAAGGGCAAAAACTAAAAAAAAATGCAACTTTGCACCAAGTATGCATTTGACCTTAAATGCATTTTTAGGCTAAAACAAATATGCACGCAAGCGTAATAAATAATTTCAAATGCACGGGAATGGTCTGCGGCTCCCGAGAAGACCCGATGCAAAATCCAACCCCCCGACGGCCAAAAAAGGCGAAAATGCACATGAAAAGGGGAATTTGAAACTTAAAATTATAAAATGGTTTCAAATTACCGTTTGGCTCTTCATCACACTTCATGTATGATTAATGAGACCCTATAGAAGAATAAAAATGGAATTCCCACACTCGATGCGAACATGGTGAGACAATTATTTGTCATTTTTTAATTTTTTTAAATAAAATACCATGAAAGTAAAAGTGCATAGATTACAAATTAGATGTCATTGGCCTATGACCTCATCTCATACACGTCAAATACATCATAAAGGGTGTACTTATGCACACATTACATATTTAGAATCAAATATACACATTTTGACACATAAGGCTACAAGTGGCATTTTCAAGCCAACATTTACAAGAATTTGAAACCTTCAAGTCTACAAATCATCCAAACATAATGAGAATCTCGAACCTTGATTCCTGTACCTAAAAAATGTCCCCACTGCATGGATGAGTAACATAAAGCTACTCGTAGGAGATGAGCATGCAAAGACCTAGCGTTTTACAAACTTAATAAGTTGATACAAATCCATTCATATGGTCATGCCACCTACCGTCGATGTCAAATGTGAGACTCAGGGAGCATCCTAAGCTACCTAGAGTATTCCTAACATAAACCACATCATTTATGCAATTTGAACAACATAGGAGCATACGATATACGCAACAAGACATTCAATATACAAGTATACAATCAAAATTGAAATGCACTTAAGACAAGTATATAAGATAGAAGTATGCTAGGTTATCAGAAAGTAAAACATCAATATACAAGTGTATATACTAAGTACGCTAAGGAATATTGAAATGAAAGAATGACATATATATTCAGGTATACATTTCTAAGTATACTAAGCAATGTTGACATAGATGGCATACAAGTATACAAATCCAAGTATACAATGCAAGAAATGAAGTATCATGCATCCTAGCACAAGTTAAAAGCAATCCAAGATTACAACTAGGAATTGAATGTGAAATCAACAATTGTCGAAAAGACCAAGGACATAAGGTCTCAATGACCAAGCAAGTGGTTCCGGGTTACTAGCCTGCAAGGTACAACCTAGTGTGCAACTAAACCCGGAATAAAACCGTTATATTGATGATTTTGGGTTACTAGCCCTTAGGGTACCACCCGGTGCGCACTATACATCATGTTTGCAAATGTTTGGAAACTACCAATCATCTAGCTGCATCTAATAAGTTGGATCATCAATTTTACATGCTTTTGGTCATTTTAATGAGTTGGTCATTAAATCTTATAACACATAATTACTATTATAAAAGACATTACAAGTGAAGAAACTATACATTTAGAGAACTATTAGGGCTAGTTTGGTGTGGTTGAATGAAATAAAGTAAGAATGGAATGACCATTCTCATTCTCATGTTTGGTTGCATAGAGAAACCTCTCTTTCGCCTTCTTTTTCTCTCTAAAAATGCCTGTCAAATCTCACCCACCATCGAACCTCCACCCCACAACCATAGCCAAACATCCTATTTTTGTAAAACCTATATTCATATATATATATATATATATATATATATATATATATGTAGCCAGTCATCACCACCACAACCACAACTATCGTCGAAAAAGCTCCGCCGGACAGAAGAGAAGAAAAAATAGAGGAGCAACCACTTCCGTTGTGGACTCGCGGTCCACGAAGCCACACAAATCAATCCAAATTCCTTCACAAAATTGCACAAATCCTAGGGTTCGAAATCAATGTATCATCTGGTGAAGAGGAGGGTCTAGTGGGTTGAGAGCTTCTCTTCTAAATCAATCATAAATCAACCTGAAATTAACGTGTACAAAGGAATCCTGGTCAATCCGAAATCCAGAATCCTAAATCGTTTAGTGGGTTGAGAGCTCCCTCTCTCCTAAATCAATCTAAAATCAACGTGTACGAAGGAAGCCTAACCTTTAACATCGGTGATGGCACCGTAATCTTGCCAGTCAAAATCGGCAGTGAGTTTGCTGGTTGGAAGGATCGGTAACTTGCGAGCGTATGTGGGAAGCCTGAAATGCTTTAATTTGAGATGGCGAAACTTCGCCACTGTGAGACCAAAAACTAGTCATGGTTCTCCGATGAAGAGAGAGGAGAACATAGCCACCGTTTTGACGTTTCATCAAATGTTTTTTTTTAATTCAATTTATTTATTTATTTTTAAGTGGGAATGGAATGGACATTCCTTTAGTTTGACAGTGGAATGAATTAGTAAGAATCACCATTCTCGGAGAATGGGCAAATCATCATTCTAACTTTAAAATTAGTTACCAAACTAAAGAATGGAAACAAAAGCATTCAATTCCCGCTTCATTTGATTCCATTCACTCACACCAAACATGGCCTTAGGGAATGTTGTTTCAACTGTTCATGTCTAGTTATTTAGGCTAGTGGAGAACACAAACCTTGTGATCCAAGGACTCCTCGTGCTGAAAAATCTCTTATAAATCTCTCAAAAGATTCGAATTCAGAATCAATCTGTTCAACTGAATGATTGGTTCTAAACTCCTTCGGAAAGCACTCATCTGCTAGGGAATGTTGTTTCAACTGTTCATGTCTAGTTATTTAGGTAACTGGAGAACACAAACCTTGTGATCGAAGGACTCCTCGTGCTGAAGAATCTCTTATAAATCTCTAAAAAGATTCGGATTCAGAATCAGTCTGTTCAACTGAATGATTGTTTCTAAACTCCTTCGGAAAGCACTCATCTGCCTTGGCCCCTTTGGGCATCGATGATTGTTGCCATGGAGTGTTATTGAAAGGAAGCTTTTCTGGTATAAATAGAATATCTTCAGGCACTGATACTCATATCACTGGACTGCTCTTTAAAGGGAGCTCACTTTTTCCTTTTTAGGCGGCAAACCACCATTGAATCCTACAGACAGAAGGGCATATTTTATTTGATGCTTCATACGCTTACTCAAAGATGAACACTGCATGTTTCAAGAAATAGAAAACTACTACGAAGAAATTAATTCGAGTAGACTATATTAACAGGCATAGTCCACAAAGAAACAAGTCCAAGGAGAGCCTATTCATCTCTCTATTAATTAGGCACTTTATAACCTCATATACTGGAGTAAAAGATGAACATTTCATGTTTTAAGAAATAGAAAACAACTACGAAGAAATTAATTCGAGCAGACTATATTAACAGGCATAGTCCACAAAGAAACTAGTCCAAGGATAGCAGACTATATTAACAGGCATAGTTAATTTGCACTACAGTAGATTTCCAATGTCCAGTGTTTGTTTGCCTTTTGAGTTTGGGAGCCTCTTTGGTACGACGAAGTCTCCTCTCTTCCATTGAGTCTTCCTCCCAAAATGAGAAAAAGGAGTACCACTCTGTATCAGATTGAAGTTTGGATTTGGCCGGTGACAAATGAAAGAGCAATAATCAATCTCTGTACTCAACAAAACCCAATAGCATTCACAAGAGTATCACACAAGAATAACACCAACTCGACAATCAAATAAGTTTCATTCACAAAACAAGTGTCAAGAAATCCCCTTATGACATATCAAAATTTTACTTCATAGAGCTGTTTTATTCAGCTGAAAAAATGGAAATGTTTTAACACGAAGTGAAATATGTGAATGAATAAAAACCAAATAATTAATTAACTGAATATGTTTGAATCAACACAAGAAGACACACAGTGAGATTAAGGAATATATAAAGAAAAATGTAAATAAAGTCATTAAATCATATATAACAGTGCTTTAAAAGCCTAATAAACTATTCCATTTCTCCCAAATTAAAAATATGTTGGAGATATATTGAGGAGAACATATACGATGAAATTCGTGACACCTTTTTGGTTAAAAAATTAATAGAATTTTGTTCCTTACTCATTCTCAATGAACGCATAAACACACATGAACACATAAACACACAAAAATAATAAATATATTATTCAAGCAAACACCCATACTCACTGCCTGTGACTTGGACTGTTGTTTAAAGGGCGCTCACTGTTCCTTTTTAAAAAGCAAACAACCATCGAATCCTACATGCGGAAGGGCATATTTTATTTGATGCTTCGTAGACTTTCTCAAAGATGAACATTACATATCCTAAGAAATAGAAAACAAGTACAAATGAATTAATTCGAGCAGACGATATTAACAGGCATAGTCCACCAGGAAACAAGTCCAAGGAGAGCCTATTCATATCCCTATTAATTAAGCACTATATGACTTCATATACTTGAGCAAATAAGCACTTTATCAATGACAAACTCAACTAATAACTATTTCAAAATCTCCACTAGGATTCAAAAAGGTTGTTATTGGTGAAAAGCACTTTCTACAACTTCATTCTTCAATTAAAACAGATCTTTGTTCAACTAGAAGTAGTAAATCAATCAACCAAAGGGCGTAAGTGCAAAAAACACCCATCTATTTTCAGAAAGTTGCAAATAACACCCTGCTGTTCAAAATTGACCCCTCTTATTTCAAAAAGTTGCAAATAAGGGCTTTTGACCAACAAATTTGCCATTTGCCGGGCATGTGAGCAAAAGTTGGGTTTTAATACCCAAAATACCCTTTTGCACTACCCAAAATGCCCAAAGGGGATATTTGCACACTTTTGAAAGTACATGGGGTTTTTTGTAAATAATTAATAAAATTTTGAAATTTTGTTATTCTCTCCTCTCTAACGACTCTCTCTCTAAATAATTAATTTTCTTATTTTCTTATTTTTATTAATTAATTTTCTTTCTATAAATAATCTATATATAATACAAATAATCTATATATATAATACTCATTATATTCATATTTCTATTATTTCTCTCCTATTTATATTAAATCCCTCATTTCTATATATAATACTCATATTTATGTATTTTGTTTATTTTTTCTTTCTTTGTAATGCTTTTCTTTTCAAATTTGTATTCTTTATTTATTTTTTCTCTCCAATATAATATAATTTTTCTTTTCTTATTTTTATTATTTATTTATTCGCTCTCTCTCTCTCTCTAAAGATTCTATCTCTATTTATATATTAATACCTTATATATATTATTAATTTATTACTTCATTTTAAGAATTAAATGAGTTTAATTTTAATTTTTAAGTGATATATGTTAAATGATGTCAGGGGACTCCCATCATCGATCTCTCACCAGTACGCACTTGTGTGACAATTTGAATTTGAGCTAGAATGAAACATAGCAGCTTTCCCTTGGGTTCAAAAAAAAATATACTTAGCAATTTAGTTAGCATTAACCCAAAAAAGAAATAAATATAAATATATGTGTGTGTGTGTGTGTGTGTGTTGATAGAATTGGTTTTTCTCTAGTGTTAATTTGTTTAGTAAGTATATTTTTTCTTTTTTCAGCAAATGCTAAGTATATTTTTTTGAACCCAATTAATTAACCTAAACAACCGGCCGCCCATGAGATTGATAAGATTGACCAACAATATCGGTTGTAAATATCATAAGACTACTTGTGTGTATATACATATCAATTTTAATTTCCCAGAGGTTTGAACTTCAGAACTGCAGTGGAAGGGCAGGCCTTAGTGCATGATTCACTTCTTCCCATCAAACAGCTGAGAAAACGAAGCTGACAACTAGTTGGAAGGATCAGTAAATTTCATTGTCAATATATGTGAAATAATGCACAATTAATTAAAGCATAAACATAACTCCACCACTCACCACTGCAATGCCGCCCCACAACCACCTCCACCATTAAACATAAGTTACAGACCAACCCGAACCCCAACTTGGCTGAATCCAACTCGTTCGCCATTAAAACTTCGTTCGAGCAAAAAATTGAGCAAACCAAACGGCGTGAATAACACACCTCATCGGGACGGCGTGAATAACAAAAAAATTGAGAAACCGAATATAATCTTGTTGAGATCGCCCCCAAGGACGGCCCGTTCCAAACGGAGGATCCGTTGCAGACGAGTCCAGCGAGGACGACGTAAGTGTCGACGGCGATATTAGGCAATTAACCACTGACCTAGAGGGGTGATCGATTTATGGTTCCCTGTAGCTCCATTTCAATTGATTGGGTGATTCTGCAATCTTGACGGCTTCGGTAGTAAGAGTGTGGCGTAGTAGGAGATGGTGTGAGGAGAGATTGGATATTAGGGCTTTCATATATAATTGGTAAGAATGCTTACAAGCGGTTTGATCTGAGATTGATGATGCGGCAGTCAAAGGCAAGGAGGACGATGAGGAGAACGGCGAGGCCGAGGGACAAAGGCAGCTTGAATGAAAACCCTCCTTCACCATGAACACCGGCGAGTTAAGAGAAGAGAGAGATTTTCACCCAAAACAAAAAATTAAAGCCGAGAGATATAAGATTTCATTACCCACATCACCCAAAATGACGTAGTTTAGGTCAATGTTTATTTGGGTAATTTCATCTTCTTCAATTTTTTTATTATTATTGAATAAAAAATATTGGGGGGTATTTTCTTATTTTTACCTACCCCTCCGACAGAAAGCCCTTATTTACAACTTTTTGAAATGAGATGGGTCAATTTTGAACAGCAGGGATGTTATTTGCAACTTTCTGAAAATAGAGGGGTGTTTTTTGCACTTACCCCTCAACCATAGTCGTATTAATATGACAAGGTATCATAAACAGCAAACTAGAAAAAAGAGCTCCTAATAATAATTGCAAAATTGTTCACACATGCATCAAGTATTAATATGCCATATCATAAACAGCCAACTAGAAAATAATATTATTCAAGCAGGTGCACATCAGAAAAAATTCAAAATTCTCAAAAATTATAACATTAAGCAATCACTTGAGCTTCTCCAATCAGAGAATACTCATGTATATCCATTATGTCTTCTGCCCTGCACAGCCAGTATAAAACAAAAGAGTCCTCTTTTTGCCAATCGGATTCGATCCCAATTTTATCTCACGGGCTTTCCCTGTGGATTTCCAATGTCCTGTGTTGGTTTCCCTTTTGAGTTTTTGAGCCTCTGGTACTTCCTCTCATGATGAGAAAAAAAAGTACCACTCTGTATCTAAATGAAATATGGATTTGTTGGTGACAAATAAATGAGCAATAATCAATCTCTACATTCAACAAAATCCAATAGCATTCACAAGCGTATCACACAAGAATGACCTTTGGAAATGTTAAAACCAAATAGACACCTACACACCAACTCTACAATCAAATAATTTTCATCCGCCAATGCACGAAATAAGAAAGTGTCAAGAAGTCCCTCTTATGAAATATCAAAATTTCATTTCATAGAGCTGTTTTGTTCAAAGATTAAGCCTTTCCATTTGATTGAATTCAATTTTCACCGGGCATTAGTTTAGGTTTAAATTTAATGCAGCATGGACATAGTTTAGTTTTAAATTTAATGCCGCATGGACACAGCGTGGAGGATGCAACCTCTGTCCCGAGTTCAGAAGAATCACTACACATAATTTAAACAATTAAATATGGTTTTAAAATAAAATTATTTAAAATTTTAAATGTAGTAAAAAAAAAAAAAACATAATTATAATATTATTAGTAATTTTTTTAATACGTTTCCAAAAATATGAAAAATCATGAAAAGAGCAAAAATATAAAAATAAAATATTTACTTATGTGTGTATATGTGAGATGAAAACGAAATATTTTTCCTTTTCAAAAAATATCCATTATAGTCATTTCATCTAAATTGTTATTAATAGCAAATTAAAAATATGGTAGTTTTCTAAAACAATTGTTCTTTCAATCAGTTGAAAGTGGTTTTCAACTGCTCCCTTTTAGTTGTGGTCTTTAGATCTAATCCTACAATTGCCATTAATTACCATTGTGGTGAAATGACAATAGTTTCTAAAAAGGGCAAAAAAAAAAAAAAAAAAAAAAAAAAAAATCAATTTTCTTTAATGTGATTAACCGGAAGTGCCACCTCACCACCACCACCACCTCCATGGCCACACCACTGCCACTTCCACCACCACCATATACACCACCGCCGCCTTCCACCACCACACCACAGTTGCGCATACCATTTTAATATTTACCATGAATGAATAAACCGAACTATTAAACTAACAGATCTAATAATAAATGATGTTTTGACAACAACACTCTTTCAGTTGATAAGAATAACCTGTAACCAGAAATTTTGTAATCTAACAAGGTTTTGACGAATACAACAAACGCGAAAGAACTAATAGCAATCAACTTACCACTATCTGTGATTCTAAAAGAAGAATAACAAAATACGTTCTCCCATATTATTTCTCACATAATCAATGATATGTTGGTTTGGTTTAATCAAATGCTTGCTTACATTGCTTAAGCCGAGAGAGAGAGAATGTCACCACACAAAAAATAAAATTGGTTGTCCAAATCCAAGAAGGCACGTATGATTGTTGCATGTTGTTTAAAAAATAAAAATAAAAAATCTTCAAGCACTTGAATGATTGTTACCTTGAATTTGGAATGTTGCGAGCAGAGAAAACAACAATCTTTCGAAGGCAGGAAACAACCATAAAATCCTACAAAAGAAAGGCATTTTTTCTCAAAGATGAACATTGCATGTTTTAAGACACAGAAATCAAGTACAAAGGAACTAATTCGAACCGACTATATTAAAAGGCATGGACAAGGAAACAAGCCCAAGGGGAGATAAGCCTATTCATATCCCTATTAATTAAGCACAATATGAGATAGCAAGGGTGATCTAGTTAATGCACAAAAATGCCAAAATCAACATGCCTATATAGTTTCCTATTCTATCCCTCTTCATTTTGTCTCAATTCATAAAAGCTACTCTGGATTCAATTATTTATAAGGCATGTGTAACCACAAAGATAAGACTGTCTCATCTATATTCTAGTAGTAGTTTATCAATCAACCAAACTTGTAATCACAGAGCAATATCACAAACAAGATAACTCATAATAATAATTGCAAAAATTGTTCCCACAACAGGTATCAACATGACAAGTTATCTAAAACATAATTAGAAAAATATTATTCAAGCAAACACGGAAAATAAAAAAAAAATCTCAAAAATGATAACATTAATCACCTGAGCTTCTTGATCATAGCTAGAAAACTCATGAATTATCCATTCTGTCCTCTGCCCTTTTGGTGCACGGCCGGCGTAAAATACAAGTCTCCTCTTTCTGCCGCCAATCAGATTAGATCCTGATTTTTATATGACATCCATTTCCTGTGAAGTTCCAATAGCCCATATTGGTTGCCCTTTTACTTTGTAAGCCTTTTGGGTACTTCCACGAGGAAAAAAGAACCTCTCTTTATCTGATTGAAGCACGGATTTGGCTGGTGACAAATAGATGAGCACTTATCAATCTCCCATATACAAAATCCAATAGCATTCACAAGGGTAGCACACAAAAAAAAAAACCAAATAAACACCTACACACCAACGTGACAGTCAAATAAGTTCCATCCGCCAATGCATCAAACAACAAAAAGTGTGAAGGCAAAACCCATTTATCAGTGGTTAACTATTCTTCTCTCCATTTATTTTTCTCATACCTTTTGATAGATATGCTTTTCAAAATGTACATTAAAAATGCACCAAAACAAAAATCATAACAATTTTTTACTTTATTTTTAAGTTCTAATGTTGTATTCCTACTTCGACCCCCCAAAATTAAAATTTCGGTCACCGCAAACAAAAAATGAATACAAACACACGAAAAAGAGTGACGCAAAGGCAAAACCCACTTTTGATCTCTCTGCCTGAGCCCAAAACAATTTGTACAAATCAATTATAATTGAAATTCAAACTCAATTAAAATTTTCTCATAAACGGAACATGAAAGAAAAATTAATAATGAGAGTCCATCGGACCAAAATACAACTTCTAATATGTGTATATATATACAATTTTGTATTCATATACACGTATTAGACAATTTGATTACTTCTTATACCAATCTATTTGGAACTTACAGTGGGAGGACAAGATTTGCGGAATTCTTCGGTGTATATATACACACTCAAATGAAGCCAATCACCGTAAATTATGTATGAGCACTTGTCATTAAAAATAACTAAAACCCAAAATTATTAGCTTAAATATGTTATATGTTTGTGTGCGCATATAGAGAGAGGTTACAAACTTACAGCAGAGCTAAGGTCTTCCTGGGAGGGCGAGTTAGGCGAGCTCTAAAAATTGGTGAAGAATCACCTCATAGCGCAACAATTTCCTCCAATTGAGTAAATGAATGGTAAAAATTATGAAAGGTTAAAAATTTGTATTTTATTTATATAGAGTTATACAGATACAGTATATACAATCGGGCCTCTCCCTCCTCTCTCTTTTTCTTTGAGCATCGTCCCTCTCTCTCTATCCCCCCTCTTTTTCTCTCTCTATCTTTGACCATTGGCCTCTCTTTCTCCTCTCTCTATCTTCATTGCCTTTTTGCCGTTGTTGCACTAAGAGTTCTCTTTCTCCTCACTTTTCTCTTTCTGCCATTGCTAAAGAATTTAAAAGGAATAATCTTTGATTTATTTCCAAAACGAATCACAAATTTATTTCTCAATTCCTTTGTTTCTATACATATTTTGATTTGTTTTCAAAACTCTCTCTCTCTATCTTTGACCATCGTCCCGCTCTCTCTCCTTTCTTTATTTCTCTATCTTTGACCATTATCCCTCTCTTTCATTTCCTCTCTCTATCTTTATTGCCTTTTTGCCGTTGTTACATTGAGAGTTCTCTTTCTCCTCACTTTCCTCCTCTGCCATTGGTAAAGAATTTAAAAAGAATGATCTTTGATTTGTTTCCAAAATGAATCATAAATCTATTTCTCAATTCCTTTGTTTCTATACATATTTTGATTTATTTCCAAAATGAATCATACATTTATCTATCCATTCATTTGTTTCCATAAATTTCTCCTCCCATTTCTTCGTATAATAGGTTATTTTATTCCAAATTAACTGAGAAACATGATAATCATTCACTTTAATCGGAGAAACACTAAATTAGGAAGAGTAATAACATAAGAAGAAACAGATCCAAAATCAAGATTTAGATGAATAATTTCAGCATAATACGTACTCCAGTGAAATTACATGGGTTGATGTTAGGAAGCCAAGTTTTGGAGTGTGTTTGGGGTTTGAAGTGAATCTTTGAAGTTCAAAAGTTGTTGTGAGTCCTTGGAGAGTCCATTAATGGAAGGTTTTAAAGAGAGAAAGGAAGACAACCACGTTTTCTCTCCCACCGGTGCGTATTTTGGAAATAATATTTAAAGTTAGAATACAATATTTAAAGTTTTTATATATATATTTAAAGTTAAAATACAAGGGTGGTGAAAAATTAGTTACCCAATTTTTTTAATTGATGTGGCACTTTCTCAGCCACTTATTCCAATTGGAGGAAATGGATGTACTATGCAACTGGAGGTGATCCTGATCCTTGAAAATTAAGGTAATTACTTCAGAGACAGTGGGGGAAGAGAGACAATGCAGATAAGAGAACGATGGAGGGATATATATGGGAGGAGACCCCATTAAGCTAAATGCCACCTATCTAGACTACCAGTGCCAGGTGTACAACAGTGATGGACACCTTCTTTTCTTGATGCCACCTATTTAGATTACAGTGTTCTTCGATAAACTCACACCGATTCATTTTTGTGTTTTTTTTTAGCTTTAAGTGTAACTATCGATATAATGCAAAACAGTCCTTGTGTAGTATAAAACCCCCCTTATACTATCAATTTGGTGCAATTACCCTCATGTTCGCATAAAAAGACATTAATACCCTTTCTAATATAAAGAGTTAAGTGCAAAAAAAAAATCCTTGATATATAGGGTTTATGCAAAAATTGTCCCTACTTTTTGAAAATGTACATTTTAGTCCATAAAATTCAAAAAAGATGTAAATAAGACCTTCTAACCACTTTTTGGCCAAATTTGACATAAAATAAATTCAAAAACCCTATTTTGCCCTCTTTTTTTTTTATCCTAATCTACCCTTATCTCCTATGCTCCACCACCACCACTATGTTTATTCTGGCCATTCAATTCAACCCCATAGCCAAAGTCCAGCGCCGATCTGTTGAGTTAACTCAGTGTGTCATCAAACAAAGCCGCATCATGAACCCAGCTGTTGGTGGCTGTTGGTGACAATGAAGGACGGCAAGCTCAGGACGCCGTTAATGTGTCATCGATGATGGCAACTGATGAGAAGAGTTTGGATTTATTCGTGTTTACCGTTCGGTAAGGATGAGAGCTTGCCATTAGAGTTTGATTGACGGTGAAAGGTTCAAGTCTCATTCTACGATGATGAGATGGCGGACGGTGAACCTTATGAGATGGTTCTAGCGCGGCTGCCTCTGCCCCTTCCTCTCCCTCCATCACCTCTACTGCCACCACTGCTTTTAAAGCCACTGCCACCTCTGGGCCTCCGGGGCTTCTTCCTCTTTCAAAGCCCCTTCCTCTTCTCCCTCCATCATCTCTACTGCTGCCGCCTCTGCCCCTTCCTCTCTCTCCATCACCTCTATCGCCACCTCTAGGGCCTCTGAGGCTTCTTTCTCCTCCAAAGCCCCTTCTTCCTATCCTTGCATCACCTCGACTGCCTTTGAACCCTCCACCACGACGACCTACAAATCAATCAACCAAATACAAAGGAAAAAAAAAAAAAAAAAGGGAAAAAAGAAAAGAATAAATTATCTAAAATGGTAATTTTACATTGTCTAATTTTTTTAATATTATTTCATTTATATTAGAGAGGGTATTAATGTCTTTTTATGTAGGGATGGAAATTTCCTTCGACCCGTGGGTTTCCGCCCCACCCCCACCCCCACCCCTAATGTGATGGACTTGGTATTTACCTAAATGGATTTGGGATGGATATAGTAAAATAATTGAAAACTCGAAGCGGGTTTGGGGCTAGGGCAGGGGCGGATTTAGTGATGAGCCCACCCCAACTCCGCCCTAATTATATATGTACCTTTTAATATTTTTAAGACTTAAGTTACTTTATTGGAAGTGTGCGTTCATATATTAATATTTATTATTTAGTAATTTAAAAGTACAGTCAACTTATTTATCAGCCCAATTTAAACACAATGGGCTAGTTCTTTTTACTACATAATAAAAGTGGCATAACTTGACCCTCCCCCACTACGTCCCACAATTAAATGGAGTACATGGGGCGGAGTTGGTACTTTGTCTGCCTTAGTAATGGCGGGGATGGTATAACAATTACAAACCCGTTCTAGAGTAGGGGCGGAGTTGGTATGACAGGTTTTCTAACAGGGTGGAGTAGGGTTTAGGCAAACCCCTCCCCAATTCCACCCCTTTGCCATCCCTATTTTTATTCAAACAGAGGGTAATTGTACCAAATTGATAGTATAGGGGAGTTTTATACCACACATGGACTCTTTTGCACTATATCAATAGCAAAAGGGGGGTTTTTTGCACTTAACCCAAGGGCAAAATGGGATTTTTTAATTTATTTTATGTTAATTTTGCACCTTTTTTGAATTTTATGGACTGAAATGCACATTTTCAAAAAGTAAGGACTATTTCTGCTCGAATCCTATATATCAGAGTTTTTTTTACACTTAATCCTTTTTTTAAGATAAACTTGCACCGATTCATGTGTTTGTTACCTGTTAGATTAACAGTGACAATAAATAAATAACTATAATTCATTTGTATAATAGAGATGTATCGTATCACGTTGATTTTAATTATGCTTGAATATGTCAGTAATTGTGTCCTTGAATAATTGTACTTAATTTTTTATTTATGTATTTAATGGTAATTGATTAGTACTATCTAAAAATTTGTAGTGTAACTGAGAGATCTAGTGTACTTTGAGACTAGTGAGAGTTCCTCCGGATTGGAATCATCCAAGCATAAATTAATTTAAAATATTAAATGCAATAAAAAGAATGCCATATAAAACATTAATTTTCTATTATATTTCAAAAAATACAAAAAATCATGAAGTGCAAAACTATAAATAATAAAATATTTACTATCTATATATTTAAAACTAATTGGAGGATATGTTTTGTCAATACTCAATAGCTGTTGGATCAAGTAGGGAGGCTGGCTCAAGGAGCTTGCATAAATGGCTAAAGCCTATAATGAAATGATTGGGAAAGCTAGGAAAGATAGTTTTGCATCCACAATGTCTGCAGTCATGGCAACCATGATTGAGAATTCAAAGAGGAAAGTTGAGGCAATAGAAAAAGCCTTAGCTAATACGTACCTCTTCCAATCGTGTAGGATCTCTCTCCCACCCAAAAGGAGAAGGATAAGGGAGAATATCAAATTTGCATTATGGCCTTGACTAATTTGCAAGGACTTGATAATATCTATTACAATAAGGCCCTAGCGATGTTCCATGACTCGCCATTGTGGAGGAATATCTTTCTTAGCATTCCTGTTGACAGAAAAGTGGGATGGGTGATGAATCTATAAGGATGTTCTTGGTTGATGTTGTACTTCTTTAATTGTGTGGTTGTTTTAAAACTTGGATGACTGTTTAACTGCTATTTCTTTTATTTTTCCGGATGACTGTAATAACTATTGTTACTCAAGAATTGACTCTAGAGAGGGGGTGAATAGAGTCAATGGCCAATTTTCGTAATTTATAGAAATACAATTTCTAATTAACAATATAACCTATTGTGCAATAATCAACATATGAAATCAAGATATGAAAGTAAACAATTTATGGCACAATTATAAAAGAGATAAGGGAAGAGAAATTGCAAACTATAACACGGCGATTTTTGCGAGGTTCGGAAAACTCCTACTCCTCGGCTCAAGATCCCTCTTGAGACTTCCCAATCCAATATAGCTTCTCCTTACGGGTAGAAATCAAACCTTGATTAAAAGTAACTCCTTGCTAAGAGAAAACCTCTCTTAGTCTTCCTTTGGGTCACACCAACCCTTACAATATCCTTGCTAAGAGACCACCTCTCTTAGTTTTACATAGGCCACACCAGCCCTTACAATTGCTTTGCTAAGGGCAACTCTTCCTCTTAGTCTTACAGCAGATTTGTAGATAGAATTTGTAGTACAAGAAATCCTCTCAAGAACTGATACAAATCAAACCTCACAATAGAGTATATATGAAGTCAAGTGAAGCTCAAACTCTAAGTATGAAATGTATGAGAGATGATGAGGAAAAAATGCAGAACAAAAGCTCTGTATAATGGTAGAGCAAAAAGCTCTCTTGGATGCACTTGAATGAATATTCTTGAATGCTCTCTCAAGTAGTATAATAGAGCAGAAACTCTATGAAGATTAAAACAAGAGCAAAAGCCCTTTTGATCTTTTATTAGAATCTCTCAAAAATAGAATAAGCGTGAAATGAGAGAGAAGAAGAGAAGATGAGAACAAAAGCTCTCTTGCAATGTAATGTCTCTCAAAATGGTAGATGCATTCAGCATGCTAGCCCTCTGTATTTATAGAATTTTGAGACTCAATATAGCTGTTACAGGTTGTTGGGATCAATTAATGAAAATATTTCCGTTGCAGTTCAAAACCCCAGAAGGAGCCTGCTCTGTAAACAAGAGAGCCTGCTCTTTGTTCATTTTCTTTAGAAAGAGCCTGCTCTTGTAAAAATGTGAGCCTGCTCTTTGTTTATTTTCATTAGAAAGAGCCTGCTCTTGTAAAAACTTGAGCCTGCTCTTTATTTTGAAGATGCATTTTTCGTAGCTTACTTGGAACAAAAAAGAGCCCTCTCTTTCTTTTAATTGAGCCTTCTCTTTTTAATTGAGCCCTCTCAAATACTGAAGTTGTGGAAAAGAGCATTCTCTTTCTTTTAATTGAGCCCTCTCTTTTCTTTGAGCCTTCTCTAATTTTTCGTTAAAAAAGCCTACTGGAATTGAAAGAGCCTTCTCTTTTATTTCATGGAGCCTTCTCCATCTCATTGAGCCTTCTCTAATTTTTCATGGAGCCTTCTCTATTCTTTGAGCCTTCTCTAATTCCCATTGAGCCTTCTCTAAATTTTATTGAGCAGGCTCTATTAGCCTTGAGAGAGCTGGCTCTATTTCTTATAGAGGTGGCTCTTGCTTCATGAAGGCTGTTGCTAAATTAGATTGAACAGAAAAAGTGCATGACTTCAAATGGACATAACTAAATCCATGAAACTTCAAATGAGGTGAAATTTGAGTCTGAATTTATTGCCTTGAAGTCAGCTTTCTAATGCCACTAGACTTGCTAAAAAATTCTAAACACAGAAATGGTTATGGCCATTTTAGTGAAACCTAGTCAGAATTTTCATAGAGCAGAATCAGTCATCTTATGATGGTTATATCTCTCTCAATTCAAATCCTTTTTAGGTGAAATTTGAGTCTAAACTCAAGAGCTCGAACTTAGCTTTCTAATTCCACTGGCCTTATGTAAAAATTCCAACTACACAAATAGTTATAGCATTTTGAGTGCAAGCTGGTATGGAAATTTTCTAGGCTGAAAATTGCTTCTTTTGAGATATTCATTTTTCTAGCACCTAGGACTTTGATGAATGATTCAATTTAGTTCAAGGCCTGTTTCTAGGAGT
This sequence comes from Cornus florida, assembly GCF_030987335.1. Lineage (NCBI taxonomy): Eukaryota > Viridiplantae > Streptophyta > Magnoliopsida > Cornales > Cornaceae > Cornus > Cornus florida. The sequence goes on along the minus strand of NW_026775574.1, from coordinate 47,287,149 downwards.
CTAGGGACATATGAAGATGTTAAATTTCAAGTGCATTGTGTTCTAGAGTCATTTACCAAATTATGGCAATAAAGGCTTTAAAGATGAAATATAAAATTCAATGCCTTTTCCTTTTCTTTCTAGAGACCAAAATAAGTATTGTGATTAATGTGCATGGTCCTAGCATTTTTAGCTTAAGTTGAGTTCTTTCAAAGCTTATGTAAGCTTGAACTAACTCATTCTTAGCAAAGACTTCATATGTTAAATATATGTGTATTGAAGTTCATAGTCTATTGTTAATGATGTGGGAGCATATGATGTATGATATGCATGGTCCTATAGAGATGAGCTTCAAATGAATTCAAGAATACTTTGACATTAAATCTTAAGCTCTCACCATCTTATCTACCCCTTTTCTTCATTTTTGACCATGATCGTTTAGGCTTGATGAAGACTTGCTTTATTTCTTTGAAATGCTTTGTGTGATCTTTGAAGTCCGAACTTTTCTTCAATTTCTTGCAACTTTGAGGCTTCCTTGAATCCAAAGCTTGAGTATTTGTAATGCTTGGAATGGATCTTCTAGCTCAATATTGAGGATTGAATATTGATCAACTATATATCACTCAATGAAAACATTAGTACTTAAACATCATTAATGGTTTGTAATCATCAAAACATAAGATTGACCTTTAGATAAAATCGTTAGGCCAACAATCTCCCCCTTTTTGATGATGACAAAACATTGATGTGTTTATTGTCAAAAAGGAGTTGCATTTGATAGAATGCTCCCCCTATCAATAAGCATATCTTTGAATATCAAAGCATGCTTGATTCTACAACAATTATAAAAGACAATTTGAGAGCATTTAAATTTCTCAGACATTTTTACAAGTCTCTCCCTTTCAATATGCATCTAATATAAGTGAAAAACAATATACGCACAAGCATAACAAACATAATGAATCTCACATCTTTCTCCCCCTTCGTCATCTCAAAAAGGTGGGAGGATGAACTAGGTTCTCGCCAAATTTTGAAGTAGTAGTGCATGAGAAACATGAAAGATTTAAACAAATAGGAAGAAATTTGAAGCAAATTTTCATTTTACATATATGGAAGCCATTGATAATTTTAGGGTTTGGATTGAAAATACACAAAGAACAAATAGAATGGAAACCTTAATGAAAACACAATGTAAATTCCAAATCCAAATTCATTTTGACTGAAGATATATAGTAGTAATAAAAGGATTTTGAAACAATAAAACAACCTAGATTAAAATTCACATCCAGTCAAAATTTTGATACCAAATACTAAGAAAAATTTATGCTTGAAAACCCCAAAAAAAATTTAGATAATATGATCTAGGGAATAAAGTTTACAAATTCATTTTAAAAGTTGAAATTCAACAAAATTTTGAAATGTACTGCCCAGATGAATTATAAACAACATATTTTTAAAATTTATTCAAAGATAAATTCAAAATAAAAGGGATTTGATAACAAAAGTTATGCAATATATTTCTAAGATTTGATAAAATAAATTCATAGATTAATCACAAGGCAAATGCATAACCACTGGAAATTTTGAATTAGCAAACCAAGGGTTAAACAATTTCTACTGGAATATGTTCTTTTCATATGAAGGAGAAACTCTACAGTGCAATCAAGGGTTTCATGGATGAAGGATTAAAGATGATGAAATTAAGAATTAATGACTAAAAGTTCAAGTAAAAGGCAAGCACTCATGAATTTTAGATAGAATTTGATGAAATTCACTTAATTGTGAAGATGCCCAAGTAGAATGGAATGTTGCCTAGCAAAGAAGCTCTCTGGAATGAAGTTCATTTATGTCTGGAATGAAGTTTTTATTGCAAAATAGTGAAAGAACCAAGAATGTGTATATATATAAGCAACCTACTGTGTACTTAAGTGAAGAACCGAGAGTAATGTAAGTGGGTTACATTGATGGAGCCGGCTTAATGAAGTTCTTTGGAGCCGACTCTTCTAGTTCCTAGAGCCGGCTTAATGTATTCTTCTAGCCTGCTTCTAAGATTAATCTTGAGATGCCGAGACTATGCATCAAATGAGCGGGCTCTTCTTTTTGTATAGAGACGGCTCAAACCATTTTTTTTTTTATTGAGATGGCTCAAGTAATATTGGAGCCGGCTCTTTGCAATCTGCTTGAGATGCCGAGAGACTGATGCTTATAACCATCATGGGAGCTGGCTCTTTATGTTGTATAGAGCTGGCTCTATAAATTCCTTGGAGCCTGCTCTTATTTTATAAGGAGCCGGCTCTCTCTCATCATTTTTAAGATCCTGAGAGCAAGCAAGTAAATAATCAGTTTGGGAGCTGGCTCTTACAAGAATTGAGCCTGCTCTTGCTCTAAATGTGTGAGATCCTGAGAGTAGGCAGTTGATATTATATATGAAGCTTGCTCTTCTTTGTGTAGAGACGACTCTTTTTCTGAATGGAGCTGGCTCTGCTGCTGCTTGCTTCACTGCTGTAATTCCTCTTCTGAGGACATTCCTATTTCCTTTCTAAGTAAACAAAAACTATCTTCTTGGAGTGGTTTTGTGAAGATATTAGCCAATTGTTTTTCCGTATTGACAAAAACAAGTTCAATGATGCCCTTAGAAACATGATCCCTAAGAGAATGGTACCTAATTTCTATATGCTTTGTCCTTGAATACTAAATAGGATTTTTAGAAGTGCATATTGCACTTGAATTATCACATTTGTCATCTAAGCTAGAACAAAATGTTATCTGAATAACTTATTCCCAAGACTAAATTGTCAAATAGATGAATGAATTTTATTTTCATGATGCTTAAGGAGTTTTAATCCTTAGATAAATTCATGTTTACTCAACATGCTAATTTAAATCATTTTGCATGCTAGAGGTAAACTTCTTTGCACAAATCATGAATGTTGATTCAAGGATAAAATTTAAGTGCGATCAACATATTTGGCTTTGAAAGTTATGATATATGAAGATATTAAGTTTGTTTCAAAAGCCATCATTCTTTAGAAAACCACAAAGCCTTTTGAAAGGAGCTCTAGGAGCTTATTTTTAAACACATAGGCTAGAGATCATTTTAAACATGTAGTGCAATTTAAATCCGTGTGGTTTATTTTTAGAGACCTTTGAATTTAAAGTCACTTAAAAATGCATTTGATAAATATCATTTCATGCAAAAATATATAGCATTTTTGTTCCTTTAATCAAAGTCACATGTGCACAAAGTCATTCATTCAATTCCTTCTTCAAGGTTGAAGACTTGGAGAGATATTCTAGCCTAGTTGCCAATGATGACACATGTTAACTATCATGATGTGAATGAAAAGAAACATAGATAAAAGTTTACAACTTTAAGAGAGAATCAGATCTTTATCAAGCACATATAGAATGTTCTCCAATAAATGATCACTTGGATGATGGTAAACACTTCAACTCTTAGGAAGGCATTATAAGTTCTCATTCTTAATTTTTAATGAGATGGCTCTTCCAATGAGATTTGTTCCTTTAGGTATTCAAGATAGGACCTATATGATTTATCATTTCTCAAGACCATCTAAACCTTTTCAAGTTGAACAACCTCATTTCTATATGCATGGAAGTGACACAATTAAGTATAGATAAAACATTTAAGATCATAAAAGCATGTAGATGACTTTTTATACATTGCCACTTTAATACATTTGAAAAAGGTTCACATGAAATAGCATTGATGGTCTACATTAGATAATGTATGCTTTCATTTGATGGCATATCTTCCAATAAATCTTTCACAAAGATTTGGCAAAGTTAATCTAAAGATCATTTGAAAGATGGAGAATCATTTTATGTTAGCATGTTCATAACTCATATGCCAAAACAAACTACTTTTATGCAAAATATCAATACATAGACATTTTTATATCTATTAGGAACAAGTAGCATATCAAGAGCTTCATGCTTAGAATTTCATGATTGAATTCTTCATATAAAAGCATATTAATGAGAAAGGAATTAGTTACCCATGTTACTAACTTCATTAGCTTGGTAGTAGTTTCTCAAAGTGATGCATCCTTTCCATTTTGTGATTGAGAAATTCTTGGCATGATATTTCTTTTGTGCTCTAGGCACCAACTTGAGAATCCACTTGTCCTTGCCCTTGAAGTTGTTCCCAAGAGTGATGCTTCCTTCATAATCCTTAATTGATGCCCTTAAGTAACCCTATAAGAAAGGGTTGCATATTCTTCTTTTGGTACCCAAAGTTTCTTGGGTCCATATGAGTTAGGCAATGGAACATAAGTTCCTTTTGGAACCCAAATCTTCTTTGACCTCAATTTCTTTCTATATAAACAATCATGAATCATATGTCCTAATCTTTTACAATAATTGCATTTAGAGGTTTGGGTACCACTCTTAACAAAATGATCATACAAAGGCCTTTTTATTCTTAACAAACATGCGTCTTTAGTGTGAGGATCATATTGTATCTCATTTTTGAAAAAGACATCTCTTTGATTTCTAAGTATAGTACTCAAATTCTCTTTTTCTTTGGTAAGCTTTGCTAACATGTCATTTTGATCATGAATTATTTTCTTTAAAGACTCATTTTCGGGAATAAGATCAATTGATGAAGATTCTTTAGAAAATACACATTTCATTTCATTTTTCAATGACTCATTTTCAATTTGAATCTTTTCTAATTTTTGCACAAGATGATGATTTTCCTTTTTCAAAAAGTCATTTTCCATTTGAACTTTTTCATGTCTTTGAAGGAGATCATGGTTTTCCTTTTTAAAGGAAGCAAATTTCACAAGCATTTTTTCTAACACACCTTGTAATTCTTTAAATGCATCAAGTAATTCATTGTGCTCATCCACTAACTCATTATAGGAAATATTTACATCAAAATCATCATGGTTAGAATTTACCTCATCTTTGTCGGCCATGAGACAAAGATTAACCACCTCTTTTATGCTACTTACTTCTTTGCTAGAAGCTTGGAGGTCTATACTCTTCTTTTGCATTGCTTCATTTTCTTCACTATAGGAATAAGAGTAAGTCCTACTAAGAAAGTTCAAATGATTAGTAATGTTAGTAGAACTAGAATGCATCTCATTACTTAATTCATTTTCATTTAGGATGGAAGACACGTCTTTTTCAATAAGCATAGGCATATATGATTCCTTACCACGAATTGATCCTCCATATGCTAATTCAAGTGAGTTCCAAATTTCTTTAGCCGTTTTACAAAAGATAATTTTGTTGAACTCATTTTTGCTTAATCCACAATAAAGATAACATGTGGCTAAAGCATTACATTGAACTAATCTATGATCATTTTCATCCCATTCACTTTTTGATTTAGGATTTTCATTCCCTTCAATAACTTTGGTTGGGATATGATCACCAATTTCAATAACTTTCCATAAATCAATATCAATACTTTTTAGAAAGGCTTTCATTCTAATTTTCCAATATATATAATCATTTCCATCAAAACAAGGAGGTTGATCATTGGATTGTCCTTTTAAGTGTGTGATACTACCATTGTTGGCCATGATCGTACTCTAAGACGATTAAGTCCTTTAAATAGAGTTAGGCTCTGATACCAATTGTTACTCAAGAATTGACTCTAGAGAGGGGATGAATAGAGTCAATGACCAATTTTCGTAATTTATAGAAATACAATTTCTAATTAACAATATAACCTATTGTGCAATAATCAACATATGAAATCAAGATATGAAAGTAAACAATTTATAGCACAATTATAAAAGAGATAAGGGAAGAGAAATTGCAAACTATAACACGGCGATTTTTGCGAGGTTCGGAAAACTCCTACTCCTCGGCTCAAGATCCCTCTTGAGACTTTCCAATCTAATATAGCTTCTCCTTACGGGTGGAAAGCAAACCTTGATTAAAAGTAACTCCTTGCTAAGAGAAAACCTCTCTTAGTCTTTCTTTGGGTCACACCAACCCTTACAATATCCTTGCTAAGAGACCACCTCTCTTAGTTTTACATAGGCCACACCAGCCCTTACAATTTCTTTGCTAAGGGCAACTCTTCTTCTTAGTCTTACAGCAGATTTGTAGATAGAATTTGTAGTACAAGAAATCCTCTCAAGAACTGATACAAATCAAACCTCACAATAGAGTATATATGAAGTCAAGTGAAGCTCAAACTCTAAGTATGAAATGTATGAGAGATGATGAGGAAAAAATGCAGAACAAAAGCTCTGTATAATGGTAGAGCAAAAAGCACTCTTGGATGCACTTGAATGAATGTTCTTGAATGCTCTCTCAAGTAGTATAATAGAGCAGAAACTCTATGAAGATTAAAACAAGAGCAAAAGCCCTTTTGATCTTTTACTAGAATCTCTCAAAAATAGAATAGCGTGAAATGAGAGAGAAGAAGAGAAGATAAGAACAAAAGCTCTCTTGCAATGTAATGTCTCTCAAAATGGTAGATGCATTCAGCATGCTAGCCCTCTGTATTTATAGAATTTTGAGACTCAATATAGCTGTTACAGGTTGTTGGGATCAATTAATGAAAATATTTCCGTTGCAGTTCAAAACCCCAGAAGGAGCCTGCTCTGTAAACAAGAGAGCCTGCTCTTTGTTCATTTTCTTTAGAAAGAGCCTGCTCTTGTAAAAATGTGAGCCTGCTCTTTGTTCATTTTCATTAGAAAGAGCCTGCTCTTGTAAAAACTTGAGCCTGCTCTTTATTTTGAAGATGCATTTTTCGTAGCTTACTTGGAACAAAAAAGAGCCCTCTCTTTCTTTTAATTGAGCCTTCTCTTTTTAATTGAGCCCTCTCAAATACTGAAGTTGTGGAAAAGAGCCTTCTCTTTCTTTTAATTGAGCCCTCTCTTTTCTTCGAGCATTCTCTAATTTTTCATTAAAAAAGCCTACTGGAATTGAAAGAGCCTTCTCTTTTATTTCATGGAGCCTTCTCCATCTCATGGAGCCTTCTCTAATTTTTCATGGAGCCTTCTCTATTCTTTGAGCCTTCTCTAATTCCCATTGAGCCTTCTCTAAATTTTATTGAGCAGGCTCTATTAGCCTTGAGAGAGCTGGCTCTATTTCTTATAGAGGTGGCTCTTGCTTCATGAAGGCTGCTGCTAAATTAGATTGGACAGAAAAAGTGCATGACTTCAAATGGACATAACTTAGTCCATGAAACTCCAAATGAGGTGACATTTGAGTCTGAATTTATTGCCTTGAAGTCAGCTTTCTAATGCCACTAGACTTGCTAAAAAATTCTAAACACAGAAATGGTTATTGCCATTTTAGTGAAACCTAGTCAGAATTTTCGCAAAGCAGAATCAGTCATCTTGTGATGGTTATATCTCTCTCAATTCAAATCCTTTTTAGGTGAAATTTAAGTCTAAACTCAAGAGCTCGAAGTCAGCTTTCTAATTCCACTGGCCTTATGTAAAAATTCCAACTACACAAATAGTTATAGCATTTTGAGTGCAAGCTGGTATGGAAATTTTCTAGGCTGAAAATTGCTTCTTTTGAGATATTCATTTTTCTAGCACCTAGGACTTTGATGAATGATTCAATTTAGTTCAAGGCCTGTTTCTAGGAGTCTAGGGACATATGAAGATGTTAAATTTCAAGTGCATTGTGTCCTAGAGTCATTTACCAAATTATGGCAATAAAGGCTTTAAAGATGAAATATAAAAATTCAATGCCTTTTCCTTTTCTTTCTAGAGACCAAAATAAGTATTGTGATTAATGTGCATGGTCCTAGCATTTCTAGCTTAAGTTGAGTTCTTTCGAAGCTTATGTAAGCTTGAACTAACTCATTCTTAGCAAAGACTTCATATGTTAAATATATGTGTATTGAAGTTCATAGTCTATTGCTAATGATGTAGGAGCATATGATGTATGATATGCATGGTCCTATAGAGATGAGCTTCAAATGAATTCAAGAATACTTTGACATTAAATCTTAAGCTCTCACCATCTTATCTACCCCTTTTCTTCATTTTTGACCATGATCGTTTAGGCTTGATGAAGACTTGCTTTATTTCTTTGAAATGCTTTGTGTGATCTTTGAAGTCCGAACTTTTCTTCAATTTCTTGCAACTTTGAGGCTTCCTTGAATCCGAAGCTTGAGTATTTGTAATGCTTGGAATGGATCTTCTAGCTCAACATTGAGGATTGAATATTGATCAACTATATATCACTCAATGAAAACATTAGTACTTAAACATCATTAATGGTTTGTAATCATCAAAACATAAGATTGACCTTTAGATAAAATCCTTAGGCCAACAACTATATTTAATTTTTTTGTTAGATGATTGTTCTAACTACTATGTTTTATGTATTTGTTGTCTAGATTGTTATACTTTTGTCTTAATTGTTGTTTACTTTTGGTTTAATTATCATCAGTTTTTTTTATTGCCTTTTTAACTCTTCTTTAATTGATATGCTACTAATTGCTGTATTTTATTTAATGCCCATGTAATATTTAATTTTCTTTTTATAACTTGTAATATTTAATTTTTGTCATGATGTGATATCTTTGTTTTCCATTAAAATAGTTTTCTATATATGGATATAAGGACCATAATTGAGTTAATTGATTCTGATGAAGAAGACAACGAAAGTTTATTGTTGATAGACACTGTGTTTATATATTATGCAAAGTACTACGATAGACGACCATATAGGGATTCCTGTTTGAAAGGTTAAGACTACGTAATATAGGTTTTAACCGGTCACCCTGATAGATGCTATAAGAACTTTAACCCCCACCCAACCCCCCCTCCCACGCCCGTTTTCATTTCATTGTGTGAGGAGTTGAAATCTATATGATTGAAACATTCAAGATTTTTAACTGTTCAAGAACAAGTTGCAATCTTCTTACTTACACTGACACATAATGAAAGGAATCGTGTGGTGGCCGAAAGATTCCAGCACTCAACTTAGACAATTTCAGTACATTTCCATAAGGTCTTAAATAATGTTTGTAAGCTAGACACGAAGGTCATTGTCCCCCCCTAATTTGACTGTCACTCCTCAAGAGATTAGATTTAATCCTAAATATTACCTATTCTTTAGAGATTGTGTCGGAGCTATATATGGAACCCACATCTGCACACGTGCCGGCTGATACGCAGATTCCATTCCATGGGAGAAAAAATGATACAACTCAAAATGCCAAGTGTGTTTGTTCCTTTGATATGAAATTCACTTATGTACTAACAAGGTGGGAACGGTCAGCTAATGACTCAAGAATTTTAAATGAAACCATGGTGCTTCAATTTCCTAGACCTCCTTTAGGTAAAAATAATTGGAAAGCCTTAAGAGTTATATGTAAGTATAAAATATTTTATCTCGCTTTCTAAAAAGCTAAAAATAAATGCAAGGAAGTTCTATTTGGTGGACTCCGGTTATGTAAATTAGCTAGTTATTTGGCTTCGTATCAGGGTCAACGGTATCACTTACAATATTACCGTAGGAATTCTAGAGGACCACGTGGTTATGAAGAAGTGTTTAATTATAGACGCTCATTGTTGAGGAATGTGATCGAGCGTTGTTTTGGTACATTAAAGATGCAATTTCTTATTTTGAAACGTGTAATACCCTTAATTTTAAAAAGATAATCTCGGTATTTATTAATTTGTTTTTATTGCATTTTTAATTGTTTAATTGATTATTTGACTAATTGCGTATGTGTTTAATTGAATTAAGTGTTACTTGATTAATTGGTTATTTGTCTATGTGTTATTTGTATTTTGTTAATGTGTTATTTGTATTATTTGTTTAATTTGATTATGTGCTTAAATGATGTGTTCAATTAAATGTTTTATTTTATTTTATTGAATTTTATTTTATGGTTATGGTTAGTAGTAATGGGTTAACAATTAGGTCTCATAGACAACTTGGATAAGAGGTTTGATGGGTATGGATAATTATCCATGGATAGTTGTATATGTATATATATATAGATATATATGTATATACATATATAAAAAGGAAGTAATTTATTAATTACTTTTATGGTAACCTTAGTATTAATATTTAATCTGATGTATATATTTTATATTTATATATTAAGGATATACATAGATTTTAAACTTATCATATTTTAAGTTACCTTTTAATATTATGGTAACTTAAATGTTATTAAATAATCTGTTAATAAATAATCTGATGTATATATTTTATTTATTTAATAAGGATGTACTTAGATTATATACGTAATATATTTTAAGTTAGCTTTTCAATATTTTAAATTTATTTATTTTCTTTATTAAGTTGACTTGGATTGGGAAAAGGAATAGGTTATTATTTAGCTTATAAATATATAACTATAGGTTGTAAAAGGGGGTTAAAAATATATCACGTAATATATTCTAGAGAGAGAGAGTTAAAGAGAGAAGGAGGAAAAGGAAGGAAGGAGGAGAAAAACCTTTAGAGAAGAAGATCAAGGAAGAAGAAGCTTAACTTTTGATCCGAAAGTTTAAGGCAAGTTCTCATTCTATCTCTTTCCTTTTGATTCGTATTTCTATACATGCCTACGAAATTCCAGGACGCTTAAACATTAAAATTAAATAATTATACATGTTTAATTGGATTAGAACATAGGTTTTATAAATTTGATTCATATTTGTTCTTGTTGTGTGAATTTTTAAATTCATGGATTTCATCTGGTTTCCTTTATGAATTTTTACATGTTTAAATGACATATTTTCATATCTGTGGATTGATGGAACTTAGAAATATACCTAGGAATCCTCATTAAAATAAAGATTGAGATCATAGTAGAAATTCTAGGCAGATTCGCGTAATAGTGCTCGATCCGCTATTACAGTGCTCGAGCCTTGGAGGCAAAGCTCGAGCCATGGATATAAAGCTCGAGCTTAAAATGAAAAGCTCGAGCCATAGGTGAAAAGCTTGAGCCTAGGATGTAAAGCTCGAGCAACGGACAGGAAGCTCGAGCTTTTGATAGAAAGCTCGAGCAACTAGAACCAAAAGCTCGAGCCTTACATGAAGAATTTACATAAAAGCATTTAAATTAATCTTAACTAATTTTTAAGGGTCCTAAACATTAAATAAGGATTAGGGATGAGTTTAAATAAATTTTAAACAAACTTAAATACAACAATGCATGCTATTTGAATTCTTGGAGGAATGAATAGATTTAATCTTTATATTGTTCTACCAATTAAGATTAAACGTGTAGCATAAATTTTATATGGAGAATACTTACTTGACTGTATAATAAAATATCAGCATGTGTAAGATTCAGTTTGTATAGGATACGGGATGTAGGAAGCTTAAAGAAATATTAAGTTATTCCTATTTTGTGATAGCATGATATTCTATTATTATTGTAATTATTTGATTAATTGATGTATTATTGTATTTGTTACATCGATTATTAGATTGTGTGGATGTAGTGCACCAATATGGGATGGTGGCACTTTAGGGATGGATTAACTTATCAGTTAAGTCTTACCTATTTTGTATAAGGGAATAGATTAACTAAAATGTTAAGTTCTACTTATATTCAAGTCAGGTTAGCTGAACAAGTTGAATGACTTTAGAGGATTACTTGTAGAGGATTAATTTATACTGGATAGGATGGTTACTAGATTATATATATATAATTATGGTGGCATGATATAAGCTTGAGTCTCAGGATCAGTGGTTAGGACGCGTATATCGCCAGGGATGTATAGTTAGATATAGTGTAGTTGTATGCCCTTGTAGGTCTATGTAATACCCCTAATTTTAAAAAGGATATAATTGGAATTTAATGATTTTATTTTATTGTATTTTCGGTGCTTATGCGGCTAGGTGTTTATGTGGCTTCATGGTATGTGTTTAATTGAATAATTGTTTAATTTTTTAGTTGCATGATTTGTTTTAATTTAATTGTATGCTTATGTGGTAATTGAAGTAATTGTTTCTTTGCTTTATTAAATAGTGTTTTAAATTTTAAAATTTTCTTTTAAGGATGGACTTGGGCAGTAGTAATGGACCAACAGTTAGGTCTCATGGACTACTTACATAGAGTTTGATTATGGGTACGGATAATTACCCGTATATGGTTCGTTGAATATATATACGTGAGTATATATATTTAAGAGGATAGAGTATTGTTATTATTATTAATTATTTATTTTAATGTTAATAATAGTAATATTATATTAGGAGTTTATATATATATATATATATATATATATATACTTATAAATTATATATATATATACATATATTGGGTGATCACGTATAGGGCAATATATGTGTGTAATTATATTTTACTTTTATTTTTTTTTATTTTTTTTTTTCTTTTGTGTTAGCCGACTTAGGATCGGGTTAGAACTAGGTTTTGAATAAACCTATAAATATTTATGTTTTGCCTGCCAAGGGTTTAGAACCCTAGTCACGTACGAGTGGAGGTAGGGGAAAATACCGAGGGGTTTGAGAGGAACTGAGAGGAACAGTTGGGAGTTTTAGCCGTAGATTGAAGGCCGGACTAAGGAGGAAGGTCGATGCTGTTCGAGGGTTAGAACCAGAGCAGTAGGAGGCTTGGATGACAGCCAAGGATCGCCAGAAAGAAACTAGGAAGAAGAAGTTAAAGGTTTCAATTCGAAACTTAGAGGCAAGTTCTATTTCTTGCTCTTTTTCTTTGACCTATGTTCTGTGCATGCCTAGGTAGTCTTCAGGAACTAAATAGACATTAATATTGTTATTGTATGCATGTTAATTTAGTCTTTAAACTTTATATGATGTGTTGATAAATTTAAATTTAATTGTTGAACAACTTGTTTCATAATCTGATTTAAATTTTGTAATGATGCGTACTAAGATATATGATTGTTCTGGATGATTTGGGATTTAGTTGGACCCTTAAGAACTTAAACTAAATATTTTAGAGGGTTTTTAATGTCATCGAAGATGAAGACGATGACAGGAAGCAGGGCAAAGCTGGCTCCAAAGGGGAAATAGCCGACTCCTTTTTATTTTTTAGCCCACGGCCTCTGTGAGAGAGAGAGCCGGCTCCATAGAATTAGGGAGCCAGCTCCCTTGGTCACAGAGCTGGCTCCCAAGGTTAAGGAGCCGACTCCCTTGTGTGGGAGCTTACTCTCTCATTTTTGAGAGCAAGCTCTCGTGCATAAAAACTTTCTGGAATATTTTTTTTAAGGCACAGGGTTTTATTTTTATTTTATTTTATTATTATTATTTTTTGATTTCTGGACTATTTTGAGTTGATTTTAAGGGTTCTAAATACTGCTTCATGATGTATTAAAACTCCATATTGCATAATTCTTATCTATATGCTAATGAATTTAACAGTAGGAAGGTTTAAACAATCTTGCATGCTGTTAACGGATAAGGGATATAATTGCTTTAATTTTATACTAGCAATTTAATGGACTATAATATGATTTTTAAATCTGTATTGGATGCATAATAGGGTCATATACTTGTTAGATTTTATTATGCTTATTCTGGGCTTTAATTGATGAACCATTAAATATTGTTCTATCAATTACATGGATGTTATTCTGGACTTTAATTGATGAATCATTAAATACTGTTCTATCAATTACATGGATGTTATTCTGGACTTTAGTTGATGAACCATTAAATAATGTTCTATCAATTACAGGGATGTTTTTCTAAATTTCGGTTGATAAACCATTAAATTCTGTTTCTATCAATTATATGGATTATGTGGATTTTATTTGTTGTACTATTTTAAGTGTTGCATCATTTATGGATCATGTGCATTATATGAACCGGTATGGGACGATGGTATATTAAGGATGCTTGGACTGTAGTAGAGTAAAACTTGTTTGTAGGCCTGACCCACTATTATTTTTCAGGTGTTCGTCAAGAGTAGAGGTTGTTCGTGCTGAGTAGGAATCAGTCTACTTCATTCTTCCGATTCTACATAGGAGATTCTTTTATGCTTCGTTCTTTAGTTGTAGACAGTTATTGTTGTCACTTGTTCAGATTGGCTTTTAGGGGTCCATATAGTATGGATTCCCGAGTTGTATTAATGAAGGATTTATTGTATTAAAATGATTTTATTATTAATGGAAATTTATTAAGAGGCTTTATTACTGGATTATTCTTTTAGTTTTCTTTCAGTAATTTATTTATTCCTATTTATTCATTTCTACTCTGTGTTCGTTTATTGCCCATTTATTTTTTATATTCCCAGACGTTCGGGTGTGGGCATGGCCGGCCCGCATTCAAAAATTTGAGGGTATCACAGTTGGTATTAGAGCACTCCAGGTTCAAGTGTCCTTAAGAGTGTCTTTCGTTATGTGACTTTCGTATTGTGTCTCTTAAAACTTAGAGCCTATATTAAGATTCGTTGTACTCTATTTACGGTTTGTTAGGAGGAGCTGATGTCGATTATATTCTGTAGTTACAGAATGATTGGCACTGGGAGGAGGATTAGGTTCAAGGCGAAAGCGATAAAGACCCAAAAGAGTAAAGGAGTACGTTATCGATTTCTTTGTCAGAAGGTAGAATTTGAGATCGAAGGTTTAGTTTCGGTTGGCATTAGTTTAAAAGTATAAGCTAAGGAAGGATTTAGGTGTACGTGATAGGTCACCACATATTTGGGCCAACATGACTTTTGTTGATCTCAAAAAGGAGACAAACGAGGAATAGGAACCCGAAGAGGATCTTAATGGTGGAGATTTTAGAGTATTCAAGAGAGAGGGTACTAAATCTTGAAGATGGATGATCGCGCGAGGGTGATCTTATTTGCTGGTGGTATAGCGAATGATATTAGTAGAATTGGGGTTGATCAATCTACAAATAGTTAAACTTTCTTATTATCTCTAAAAGAGATATTTAAGAAGTACTCTTCAGGAGTTTAGGAATTTGATGGAGTTCTTATCAGAACGAAACGTATAATTTTGTATCATCTTCAGGAGAGTATGGGGATTATGTTGTGATGTTCTAATTCACTTTATAAAGCCAAGTTAGACTTTTTACATTCCGTGTATAGGGAGGATAAGGGTTAAGCTCTTAGTATTTGCTTAGGCAAACATATGTTTCTTTTAAGCTATATTTAAAGGATATGTTTCGAGGTTAGATGATTATCTACATGATTATAAAAGGAAATTATGAAACAATCTGGTAAAGTTGATTTCAAAGGAAACTTTCTTTTCTAGAAAGAACGATGTCTTAAGTAGGAGAATATTTTGTGCTATTGTGTTTGTCATACGTGTTTTTTTTCATTGATTATTCTGGTTAATGATATGCAGTTTAGTTGGGGACACAAGTATGTGATCAGCCAACTATTGTTTTTAATAACTTAGAGTAATAGCACTATTTACGCTAGATTTATGAGCATGTGGTCATAGGATTTGGTAGAAATACATCATTCTAGCCAATCTATTAGACCTGGACATATGTCATTATAGTATGTTATTTGGGATGGGATAGTTAAACCATCACTACGAGTCAAATAATCTAGTATGATTAGTTTGATATTTGATGCTAGGTATGGATTCATATTGTATTACAATGCCATGATAATGGTAGTTGTTAATATTTCGGTTAGTGGTAAATAAAGGTCACTGTAATGCCACGATGGGTTATCAGAGGTGTCAGAGTTGTAGAGCATTTTCTTAGAAATTCCAAAAGTTATCACCAAGTCTGAAGAAGGATTTAGTACTGGTTTAGGTACTTATTGGAATGACACCGATTGAGGATTGTAGACTGAATAAATATACATCAGTCTATTCTTAATCAAGAATTTTATTCATGAGGGTGTGTCATTAGGAGGAGTTGCCGGTGTTGCACATAGAGGAGGAAACAAAGTCTATTCACTTGCATAAATAATATGGAGAATTTTTTTTTTTTAGGTCACAGTTTGCAACAAATAGTTGTTGCTAGGAAATTGATGACTATTTGAAGGACAGAAATGTTCCATATTCTTTTGAAATTAGACAAAGATGTCGGATTGACACTAACTTGTCTTAAAGAAGCAGGGTGTGTCAAAGACAAGATGGTGAGACCAAACACCTATACAAAGAAGAGGTGCACGGTATGTATGGAAAGGTCATAATTAGCTAAATTTTGTTATGTTGACTTTCTTTATCGGTAAGTCTATCACAGATCAGTATGCATAAATTTAGTTGCAGAGTTCGCTTTTGAAGATGCTCCAATTTAAACGATGGGTACAGACGAAAGCTGGTGGTACCGGACTAACGGTACTTTCTGCAGACAAATTGAATGGAGGATGCAAAGACTGAGATTCCTAACTCTTAGTTCTTTATTCATCCTGGTGGAAACATGATTCTTCACAGTATAAAGCAGATGTTTGGAGGACAGGCAGGAGGAAGGACATAGTGATTTTATCTCGTAGTGTAATATTTTAATTAGATAGTCTAGATGGACCATCAGAGATCACCAGACCTTTTGCAGCCATTTCCTATACTGAAGTGGAAATGAGAGAGCATTTTACGGATTTAGTTGAGGGATTGCTAATTTTATACATGGGTCAGGATTCTAGATGGGATATTGGTTGACTGATAAATTAGGTCAACTTAATTCTTGTCTATTTCGAACTGGTAGGACTTTAGTTCATACGAATAGAATGGATCATGAGACGGTTTGGATGGATTACGGTGGTGATTCACACTTTGCATCAAGTTCCGTCTGTTAGAAGCGAAGGTGGAAATAGATGCTCTGAACAAATAATAGAATATTTAAATCTTTCGGTTAGTTGATGAGTTATCAGATAAATTTATAGCATGTGTAATAATAACACTTGCTATTACTAAGGTAATTGAGAAGGTCAACTTTGAATATCAAAGCTGACCTTGGATAAGGTGTTACCTTACTCAGATGGAGGTTAAGGCACTAGATGATGATTTAGTAATTTCTATAAATAGCGATATGACGATCAGGCGACTAAGATGGAAAGCTTATAATTTTTCTCAGTGCACTTAGACGGTTTGAACGTACAACATGACATCAAATGTCGATTTTGGTGAACAGGTATGGATAAGGACATGTATATAATTGCCCTAAATGTAACACCTGCTAGAAAGGTGGAAAGTTGATCATCAGATATCAGAATCTTTAGTCACTTCCTATAACGAATATGGAAGTAAGACTAAATAAGAGTGGACGGTCAATGGGAATTATCGACATTGATTTGGAATTTCAATTTTCCAAGTGGAATAAGAGTGGTGGATTGAGAAAGTTCGCTTGAGGACATTAATTGGAGTGATGTTCATTTTAGAGCTTCCTAGTAGTTCTATAGTATAGCGATAGTGGGGATATAGCACGTGGATGTCCATTATAATGGATGCAAGGTGCTATTTCGAATGAGCTTTATAAAGATTCTGGAGCAGCAGCTTTGCTTCATATCTTTAGACGGAGGAGTTAATAGAAAAATTAAATTAGACCATAAAGGATATGTTTGAGGTGTATATCCTAGGTTTTCATGGACAAATGAAAGCATTTACTTCGCTTTTCAGTTTTTATTTGTGGTATTGTTGGCACAAGGAGGTTGGAGTGACAACGTTTGAGATTTTGTATAATACCTCTTACATACCTCTCATTTGTTGGTTTGAAATGGAAGTAAGGGTTATACAATCAGACCTTGACTTCATTCAGAAATATGTCGGAGAGAGATACTCCCCTTTGTAATGGACTGTGCGCAGTTTGGAGACGGTAATGGGATGTTGTAAATAGTTGAACTTGTATACTAGAGTTATCTATTAGGGAGTAGTTTGCTTATTCTGTTTTTCATAAAGGAAGCAAGGCAATTTTTGGAGAAAGGTCAATTTTACTTATTATATTAACTTTTAGGGGATTGTGTTTATAAATTGAGGCAGTCACCTTTGGATTAGCGTTACCAAATCATTAGCGCTGGGTGCATAGGAGTTTTGTGCGTATATTTTATGGACCTTGGAGGAATATAGATCATTACCTTATCAAATTGGGAGGATTACGTTGTTGTTCGATACAACCTATGAATTGTATGATTATGGTATTTCTTAAATATAGGAACCATGTGTACTGCTTGGTATATCGGAGTTAAGTGGTGCCATCATAGTGAGGTTGCGTCTACTTGGGAATAGGAGGATGTTTTTCATTCACAATTTTCAAATATAATGGAAGAAAGTAAGGGCGAATTCCGAGGACGGAATTCTTTTTGTTAGGGGGGAAGAATGTAATACCCATAATTTTAAAAGGATAGTCTCGGTATTTATTAATTTATTTTTATTGTATTTTTAATTGTTTAATTGATTATTTGACTAATTGCTTATGTGTTTAATTGAATTAAGCGTTACTTGATTAATTAGTTATTTATTTATGTGTTATTTGTATTTTGTCTATTGCTTTTCTTTTATTATTTGTTTAATTTGATTATGTGCTTAAATGATGTGTTTGATTAATTGTTTTATTTTATTTTATTGTATTTTATTTTATGGTTATGGTTAGTAGTAATGGGCCAACCAATTAGGTCCCATGAATTACTTGGATAGGAGGTATGATGGGTATGGATAATTACCTATGAATAGTTATATATGTATATATATAGATATATATGTATATACATATATAAAAGGGAAAGTAATTTATTAATTACTTTTATGGTAACTTTAGTATTAATATTTAATCTAATGTATATATTTTATATTTATATAATAAGGATATACATAGATTTTAAACATATCATGTTTTAAGTTACCTTTTAATATTATGGTAACTTAAATGTTATTAAATAATCTGTTAATAAATAATTTAATGTATATATTTTATTTATTTAATAAGGATGTACTTAGATTATATACGTAATATATTTTAAGTTACCTTTTCAATATTTTAATTTTTTTTATTTTCTTTATTAAGTTGACTTGGATTGGGAAAAGGAATAGGTTATTATTTAGCCTATAAATATATAACTATAGGTTGTAAAAGGGGGTTAAAAATATATCACGTAGAGAGAGAAGGAGGAAGAAGAAGGAAGGAGGAACAAAACCTTTAAAGAAGAAGATCAAGCAAGCAGAAGTTTAACTTTCGATCCGAAAGTTTAAGGCAAGTTCTTCTTCTATCTCTTTCCCTTTGATTCGTGTTTCTATACATGCCTAGGAAATTCCAGGATGCTTAAACATTAAAATTAAATAATTATGCATGTTTAATTAGATTAGAACATTGGTTTTATGGATTTGGTTCATATTTGTTCTTGTTGTATGAATTGTTAAATTCATTGATTTAATCTGGTTTCCTTTATGAATTTTTACATGTTTAAATGATGTATTTTCATATATGTGGATTGATGGAACTTAGAAACATGCCTACGAATCCTCATTAAAATAAAGATTGAGATCATAATAGAAATTCTAGGCAGATTAGCGCAACAGTGCTCGATCCACTTTTACAGTACTCAAGCCTTGGAGGCAAAGCTCGAGCCATGGATGTAAAGCTCGAGCCTGAAACAAAAAGCTCAAGCCATAGGTGAAAAGCTCGAGCCTAGGATGTAAAGCTTGAGCAACGGACAGGAAGCCCGAGCCTTTGACAGAAAGCTCGAGCAACTAGGACCAAAAGCTCGAGCCTTACATGAAGAATTTACATAAAAGCATTTAAATTAATCTTAACTATTTTTTAAGGGTCCTAAACATTAAATAAGGATTAGGGATGAGTTTAAATAAATTTTAAACAAACTTAAATGCAACAATGCATGCTATTTGAATTCTTGGAGGAATGAATGGATTTAATCTTTATTTTGTTCTACAAATTAAGATTTAATGTGTAGCATGAATTTTATATGGAGAACACTTACTTGACTGTATACTAAAATATCAGCATGTGTAAGGTTCAGTTTGTGTAGGATACAGGATGTAGGAAGCTTAAAGAAGTATTAAGTTATTCATATTTTGTGATAGCATGATATTCTATTATTATGGTAATTGTTGGATTAATTGATGTATTATTGTATTTATTACATCGATTATTGGATTGTGTGGATGTAGTGCACTAGTATGGGATGGTGGCACTTTAGGGACGGATTAACTTATTAGTTAAGTCCTACCTATTTTGTATAAGGGAATGGATTAACTAAAATATTAAGTCCTACTTATATTCAAGTCAGATCAGCTGAACAAGTTGAATGACTTATAAAGGATTAATTTATACTGGATATGATGGTTATTGGATTATATATATATAATTATGGTGCCATGATATGAGCTTGAGTCTCAAGATCCGTGGTTAGGGCGCGCATATCACCATGGATGTGTAGCTAGGTATAGTACAGCTATGTACCCTGGTAGGTCTAGGTACTCATGTCCACTATATGTGCGTTTTGCATGTTACCTACTATTTAGGCTAAGGCAACCCTAGTCTAGTGAGGTTCCTTTAATGTGTGTATATATATATATATATATGGATTACTAGTTACTGTTGGATTGATTGGGATGTATACGTGTATTGAATCTCTGCTTGGACTGTAGTAGAATAGAACTTGTTTGTGGGCCTGACCCACCATTATTTTCAGGTGTTCATTAAGAGTAAAGGTTGTTCATGCTTAGCAGGAATCAGTCTACTTCATTCTTCCGATTCTGCATAGGAGATTCTTTTATGCTTCGTTCTTTAGTTGTAGACAGTTATTGCTGTCACTTATTCAAATTAATTTTTAGGGGTCCACACAGTATGGATTCCCGAGTTGTATTAATGGAGGATTTAATGTATCAAAATGATTTTATTATTAATGAAAATTTATTAAGAGGTTTTATTATTGGATTATTCTTTTAGTTTTCTTTCAGCAAATTATTTATTCCTATTTATTCTTTTGTACTCTGTGTTCATTTATTGACGATTTATTTTTTATATCCCCGGGCGTTCGGGCACGGTCCTGGCCAACCCGCATTCGAAAATTCGGGGGTATCACAAAACGGATGCCTCCATTTCATTTTCATGCTCAAAAACTTAATGTCATAGCTTGTTATACAATACACAATTTTATAAGAATGTAGGGTCGGAGTGATACTATCTGTATTAGTCATGAGTCAGGGGATGACTTAGAATCTTCTTCTTCGCAAAGTGAGCCTCATGTAGAGGTAAACGCTACGTAGAGTCAATTACGAGCAATAGATCATGTCCGTGATAGTATTGTCGTTGCAATATGGAGTCGTGTGTAACGCCATTGAAAAATATCCATTTCAACTTAACTTATATGACACTGGATGACTATAACTTTAGTACTTCTAACTGACTTGAATTGCTTTTAGTTACATTTACATTGCGGGATGATTGTATTTAATGTTGTACTATATTTATTGTATTTATGGTTCTTGTTGCATATTAACTCTATTTGATGAATATGAAGTCATATATCAAGTACATGGACCACCATGTGCATGTGGTAGAGGTCCCATAAATCTTTATAGGGCAGGAACTCCGAAAAATAAAGGATGTTTCTTCTATAGACGTCTAGCATAGGAGGTATGGTTAAATGTATACGTCATAATTGCGATGATTAGATGTATACATCATAATTTCTATGATTTATTATGTTGAACATGTTATCAAATTTCTTGTCATAATTATACACGTCTTTCATTATTGTAGTCACACCCATATGCATTCATATGGTTGGATGCTTTGCACCAATATGCACGCGTTGAAGGAAATATGGATGATGAGTTGGAGGGTATAATTTCAGCAATACAAGCTGAACAAACTAAGCACAAGTACATGCTATATGGTGGTTGTGGGTGTATTGCACTTACCATACTATTTATGGTTGGGGTGATGTTGTTCTTACTCATTGTTGATGTTAAGAAATAATGTGTAATATATTTACATATGATAAATGTGACACTCATAGGATATATTTTATTTTGGAACTGTAATATATTAGATAAATATTCTAATTTTAGTAGGATATGCTTTCTTTTGGGTCTATAATGCTACTTTAAATGAGTTCAACATGGTGGTGGTCATTCTTTGGTTGCTGTTGTTTGGAACAAGTCTGAAAAAAAGGTATATATTTTCTATGATTTTGTCTTAACTTGTTATACATTAAAATGAGTCTATGCCAATGGTCATTTTGCTTATTTTTTTTTTGTGGATAATGCTACTTCTACTGAGTTTAACATGGTGGTGGTCATTCTTTGGTTGCTACTGTTTAGAACAAGTCTGAAAAAAGGTGTATATTTTCTATAATTTTGTCTTAAGTTGTTATACATTTAAATGAGTCTATGCCAATGGTCATTTTTTTTTGGCTAATGCTACTACTTCTACTGAGTTGAACATAGTGGTAGTCATTCTTTGGTTGCAGCTATTTGAAATAAGTCTGAATATATATATATATATATATATATATATATATATATATATATATATATGGTCATTTTCTTATATTTTTGTGGGTAATGCTACTACTTCTACTGAGTTCAACATGGTGGTGTTCATTCTTTGGTTGCAGCTATTTGTATATTTTAATGGCCATTCTCTAGTTGTTTTTATGGGTAATGCTACTTTAAATGAGTTTAACATGGTGGTAGTCATTCTTTGGTTGTTGTTATTTGGAACAATTCTGAAAAAATGTATATATTTTCTATGATTTTGCCTTAAGTTGTTATACATTTAACTGAGTTTATGCCAATATTTATTTTTGGTGCAGTCCATCGCGATGACTCCAAATTTGTACAAAAGAGTGTGAGTGTGCAATGTGGCCAAGTTTTAAATTTATAAATGCCACTACTACCTCTAACTAAAAATATGGCTAGGATGAGTAGAGATCGTCCCAAGGGATTGTGGGCATGTTTGCAATGGAAACAAGGTATGGGTTTAGTAGGTCGAGTGATCAAAAGATGTTTGGATTGATTGATTAAACTTCAATGCAATTGAAATTAAAGCAAGTAAAAGGTAAAAATTTAGAATGTAGGTAAAAGACATAAAGGAGAGGACTTGGGATACTAGAACTCACCACTAAGCTTGACTTCACTAGACACTAGCAATTGTATATCAATGGGGAAATTGAATTGCAACTTATGTGTGTGTGTGTGACATTAATTGAAACTAGGCATGGATGGCAAATAAGTATAGATTGTCTAGCCAATTCAAATGGAAAGCACAACCTATCAAATGAGACCAAAATCCATTCAATGAAATCATAATTTATGCACACACAACTATCTAAAAACATACGCCCTTTGCATTCATAAGTATAGAACACCAAGGAACAAGAAAAGATTGTCCACCTATCTATGAATCTAAAGCAACTACACTACATCTACACTAAAGACATGGAAATTAAACTAAGTAAGCTAAAGGTGTGGCACAATCCATCAAGAAACAAGTGTGAACCATCAAATAAATTACAAGAGTGTTCAATTAAGCACTGCGTTTTGACCATCTCTAGATTAACTTCATCCATACACATAGACATGCATAAACTCCACTAAAACTAGAGAAAAGCACATGAATCATCCATTCTAGCATACATAGACATATGGTTAGAAATAGATAATCAATTGAAAGCATTAATCCATACACATCAAGTAAAAACTACAAAATATATATATAAATCCAAGATCAAAACATTTATTACAAGCAAATTCCCAAAAATATACAAAACACTAGGTCTAGGAAGCAAACTTAGGGGCTACTCTAGCCCCAAGTAGATGTCTAGCCACTCATTGAAGTAGTCATCCAACCCTCAAGGGCTGTCTCCATCGTAGGAATGACCTCTTTCTTGATGCAAACCCTAGAAGAATGGAAGAACTCCCAAAGATGTGTAAGAGCTCTCGAGTCTTTAGCCTTCTCTCCAAGATATGAGATGTATATGCTATCTTCAATTCTTTTTTTTTCATATTTTTTATATGAATGGCTCAAAATCCTTATATAGGAGGCTCAAGTGTCACACCCAATGGTCTGGATTCGTGCACTAGGGTCCTTGCAATGATTGCACCATGAGCCAACTTTTAATGAGCTAGAATTTATTTTATTTCGGACTTGAGGAGGTTTGATCGATCGAACTGTGTTGAGATCAATCGAACGTTGGTGAGATCCATCGAATGCTGCAGAGATCGATCATCCTTGGCAATGCCTTTTTGAATAAAGATAAATCTCTGAGATATTTTGGGATATTTTGGGAAAGAGACAAAAGTGGTAGGTGGGGTGGTAGGTGTGGATAAGATTGAATAATTTCGATCGATCTGAGAAATATTGGATCAATCGAAGATGGTGAGATCTTTTGGATAAGGATAATTGCTTAGATCCATCTTGATATTCTAGATCGATATTGCTCTGATCGATCGAAGGAATGTTGAGATCGATCGAACTTGCTATTTTTCTACACTTTACTTCATTTTGCTTCCACTTTGCTCATTTCTTCCATTCAACTTGGGATTGCTTCTTTTAAGCTCTTATTTGGTTGAATTAACTTATTTTTGGGATAAGTACCTAAAAAGGGCAATAACATGAAATTTAAGACGGGAAAATAAGATAGATAAAGGTCCTAGAATACCTAAGCTTAAAGGGTTTAATTGCTCACTTTTCAGTGCTCATCACACCCCCAAACTTAAATATTGCTAGTCCTTAGTAATGAACTACGAAGTAAATGAATGAAATGAATGACTATATAACTATGAACTAGAAAATAATAAAAGGATAACCCCACTTTCGTAGGGAACATGATTGCATTTACCATATGCAACAGGTCTTTTAAACCTAGTGGACGAGTGAAGTCTCGTGAGGGTTTCCAAAAATGATATCCAGAAACATTAAGCTCTTTTTCACTAAAAAGGCACCATAATTGCAAACAAGCATCGAGAGGAAACTACCTCAAGTATGCAATTTTTCAACCGTTTCCAAGCAATCTCCCAAATTTTAACATCAAGCAAGCAAATATGGTCCTCCACACATCAAGAAAATGATCATGCAAATCAAAATAACTCTAGAATCCTTTTTGAGTGGACCGGCATCAAATATGTTGCTATATAATCTAACTAAAGAAATGATCACATCCTTACCCTCAAACTAGCACACAAATCTGGTACCGATCATCAAAACAAAGAGTGGACCTTTTATTAAAGCTTATTTGATCTAGGTGCGCTTATTCTTTTCACTCGATTTTTTTTTTCTTTTTTTTTTAATCCTAAGGATCAAAGATGGAAGTATAGTGCAATGTGTTGATCTATTAAGCTTTCTAGCGATCCATGAGGTCGAGCAATAGGTCAATGACTCCCAAACCAGATGGCTTTAGGGCACTAGGTGTTCAAACACCCCTAAGGACTTACAAGCTCAAATCAACTGGGCTACAAATCAAAACAACCTCCATTTAATCATTTCCCACTTCTCACCTTTTCGGAGAAGTCCTCACTTTTTTATTTGCTTTTGCAACTTTTTTTTTTTTATTTCTTTCTTTCTTTTTTTTTTTTCATTTTTTTTTTCAAGTTATTAACCTAGAGTTTGGGCCCTCCACCTTTCGGCGCGAAAAATTCAGTGCTTAATGAGGCTAGAATCCCGGCTACTCAATAAAAAGGGTTTGTTATCCACCTTTATCAAGAATGAAAGCTTTCAAATGCACTATTAGCCCAATTGGGATATAACAAATTCAATAATCAACAAAGCATGTACCCCACAAATGAATGCTAGTGTGCACCTGTGCTAGTGTAGAATCCTAGAGTGAATCTCGAAACAATCACAAAATCATGATGATGTGGACCACAAGTGCAAGCATGATATCGATCTTTCGAAAAATTTACTCCTAAATGGCATTCATAAGGCATACAAGGAGTATTGGACTCTCAAGTCAAGCAATTTTTAAATTTTAAGTAATATAGTCCTCAAAAGATCAAAGTCATAGCTAGTCATGGACCAATCATAGAAAATCCCTCAAATACACAAGTCATGCTTAAAATTTTGAATTGAAAGCAAATACTGCAATTAACACCCATTATCCCTAAACTTAAATGGCACAGTGTCCTTAATGTGCAAAGAGAACAAAAGGAAAGAGTATACTAGTGCAACTAAGGCAAAGAATGGCCGGGACATAAATATCCAAAGTGGGTGGTATAAACCCACCAAACTTGGAATTGACTGCGGTCTTGAAAAGATGGCACTTGGATAAAACTCATCAAATAACAAAGGGATAATAACAGTGCACAGTGGACATGCAAGTGTAAATAGGATAAGAAATGAACTAAGGAGAGAGGAAAAAGGATGGTCCTGAAAAATTTTGGGCAGCACTCTCTCACTGAAGTCACTGGGATGCACCTGATAAATGGAGTCAATCATAGATAAATGTATCAATATAAAATCCATACATCTAAAAATATCATGCATAGAAAAAGAGAAATAATGTACATCATATCACAGTATCAAGGCCAACAGACTGGCCGCAAAAATATCATATCAGTAGAAATGTAACAGTAATGTATCATAGATATATCAAATGAGGAGAGTAAAGAGGTAGAGAAATCAGGCAGAGGAGGTAAGGCGAGCGGGGCGTGATCCCCTGATATCTTTGGGTATGTCACACAGCGCAGCTTAGACATTCGCACGGAGAGTAGAAATGTCTGGTCTGAGAAAGACTACTGCATCCTCTAATGACTGGATATGCTTTCCTAGGCTGGGTGTCAGAACTGTAGCCTCAGGTATGACTGGATCATAAAACTATGGTACATCCTGACCCTGCTCTAGGAATGAACTGGCAACCCAACTGGAGAGTGATGTTGTAACTCCTCTGGAGGCTGCTGCTCCAGGTCTATATCCATATGTACTACAGCCACCGGTGCATCTACTAGATCATCCACTACTGCTACTGTTGCTGCTAGTTCTGCCTCTTCAGCCTCTGTAGCCTCCTCTGCTGCTAAAATAGCGTCCTCCTCCAAGCTCTTGATAAGAGCATTGTAGCTCTTGTTCCAATCCTTCTTGCCGTAGTGGCAAGCCCCTGACTCAAAACGCTCCTATGGATAGAAAGGGTAGCACTGGTCCCGCAGGATCTGAGTAATAAGATGAGCGAAGGGGAGATACTTAGCCAGCTTAGGCTTGGCCTTACTGATATAATCTATGTATAACTTCATCATGGCATTCCATTAGAGTGTAGGAATAAAGAACCAGTGCCTAGTGTACAAAGCATAAAGGGCTGCTAGAAAATCAGAACGCCTTTGGATCTTATGCCTCGCCATAAACACATTTCAGTACAAGACCGAATTGAAAAACCATAGGGTATCGGGCAGATAAGTCTGGGTGGCGAAAGTCTCACCATCTGCGTAATGGCCAGTGAGGGCAACGGCCATGTCTGCATCGAAAGGCCTCCTTAGAATGGGATAGTGAAGATTAGGAGGGCAGACATGGGGGCATGGAGAAGAAGTGGCCAAAGTGTCGACTGTGATGATGATAGGGTGGCCATCAATAGTAGTCTGCAGCTTTGACAGATTACTTGGGGCCAACCGGAGGTTCTGGTAAAACATCCGAACAAGCCGCGGGTAAACAGGATAAGTAACTGGTGCCAGAATGGCTAAAATGCTGCACCACTCAATATCGTCAAAAGCTGCCCTGGTCAAGACTGACAGGGAGAAGAAAGCTATGTCAAATACGGACTCATGTGACACTGAAAGGCGTCTGAACTTCCAGATAGATCTATCTCTGATCTGGCCTGGCTATGCCGATGGTGGAGAAGGAGAAGATATACGCTCATCCTTATCAGAATGTGATGAAGATGTAGAGGCGGTAGAGACAGAGCGGTCAGACTGAGTTGGAGCTGGCTCCTCATATTGCTATAACTGCTCAGCCTGCTCAACCTGCTGTGGATCATGGGGATGAGAAGGCTCAGCTGGATCTTCTACTCTCCGTCGGACTCTCATCTCATACTGTCGACGGGCAACTATCTTAACCCGTGCCATGGCCTGCAAAACAGAAAATAAACACTTGTAAAATAAGTCAGTAACATATAATAGAGAATTGAAGCATAGTATATAGAAACATGTATGTTAAATAAGATAGACAATTCAGAGTAATTGACATGAATCTATACAAGTGATGACGCAACCAAGTAAACAGTGACTAAGTGAAACATACTAAATAGTGTAAGTATGGAATGCATCCAATGTCGAAAACACAGGCATTGGGCATCAAGAAACTACTATGAACACTATGAATGGTGTGTGAAGTGTGCATATCCAAATCTGTGAAGTTCGATCACTCATAACTTGAGTGAGATTGAACTTTCTCAGGTCGATCAGGACTAAGTTCGATCAATTTTCCTCTGATTGATCAGAGAAAACTTCGATCGATCGAACTACTGCGAGAAATTCGAAAAGTCACAGATCTGTGACATAGATGACATAGGGGGCACCCAAGCAAGCTTGTGGGCCCCCCTACACCTCAACAACACAAAAATGGTCACTTGAATAAGCACGTGACCCCCAAAATCTAAATTGAAATCAAAATATATACAAAAATTTATACATATATATACATATATATATATATATACATGCTCAAAATCATAAAAAATAGCAAGAAATCTAGCATAGAATCTCAGATCTATCATGGCAAGTCTCAAATATAGAAATGAAGCTTCGGATTCAACAGTAAAATGCAAAACTTACCAAATCGGGTGAGATGAGTGGAGATGAAGGAGAGAGATGAGATCTGAGACGAGAGATGATGTGTCGAAGCTTGGGAAGCTCACCGGAGGTTGGGAAGAAGGGTTGCTGTGGCGAAAGGGAGCTAGGGTCGAGATTGATGTGTAAATCGATCAAAATGACCCTTGGCTCTATTTTTAAAAACTGTTTCCAACATGTTCGATCGATCTATAAAAATCGCAGATTGATCGAACATAGATCGATCTTAAAGAAACATAGATCGATTTAAGCTTCAAAACGACACAGTATTTTTGAAAATTTTTGAATTTTTAATTTTTTTTTTTTTTTTGAAAATAAAAATAAAAATAAAATGTTTTTGGATTTTTTTGAAAGTATTTTTAAAATAAAAATAAAAATAAAGGAAAAATATTTTTGTATATTTTTATTTTTTATTTTTTAAAATTCCTTAAAACTAAAAATAAATTTGAAATTTTTGAAAATAAAATAAAATAGAATTTGAAAATGTTTTTTATTTTTATTTTTATTTTTATTTTTTATAAGTAAATCAAAATTCAAAAAGGGCAGTCAAAAGGGATACAGATCGATCAATCCAAGATCGATCTGGAAGATACTTCGATCAATCCAACAGGTGAAAACCTGCAGACAAGTTCGATCGATACACAGATAGGTGATTTTCATGGATTTCAAAAAAATTTCTAAGTATGGAATGAAGATCGATCTGAGTAAAATCTCGATCGATCTTGGAGCACTCAGATCGATCTGAACTGAAATTTGCTCGATACACAGAGAGCTGAAATATGCAGGAAATTCTCGATCGATGGGACTGAGAGCTGATTGGATGCAGGAATAGATGTTCAATCGATCGAACCTCTTTTGAGATCGATCGAACAAGTGCAAAATGACTATTTTCAAAATGAAAGTGCATGCATTCTCAATCACAGTTCCTAGCCATGTGTATAAACCCAGAATATATCTAGATGACGCAAGAAATGAAAGGTAAAATAGAAATGAGGGAGAAATAGGATTGTAAACCCTACGAATTCACTAGTCTTTAACGTCTCTAGTAAGACGTTGGGCTCTTTTAGCCCAAATCAAATATCTTGTTATGCATCCCCTCTTTAACGGGGTGAATGGATTTTTTAATCCTACCCAATAAATGGTTCTCTAAAGAACTTATTGGATTTGATTCAAAAGACATTGATGGTTCGTGGTCTATACAACTCTTAGGCTTCCATGCCCTTTTAACAGAAGGTTTTGAAATAACAATTCTTGAATTCAAGTTTGAAGATGAACTCTTAGAACTTCCACTTCTAAGCAAAGACTCAACTTTATCAAGTTCATTGGCTATGCATTTTTCAATAACACACTTTTTCATGCTTGTTCATTGAATTTGGGGTTGGATTAAAGATGTTCAACTTCACCTTCATGTGTCCAAATGAGATTTTCATTATCCCTGTCCTATAATTGATGTTGGCATTTGCGGTTACCAAGAAGGGACGACCAAGGATAACTAGAATTTGGTTCTTGGGATTCGGAACCGGTTCCGTGTCTATGACAACGAAATCAATGGGGAAGAAGAACTTATCAATCTTAATCAAAACATCCTCAATGATACCCCGGGACTTTTTGATGGATCGGTCGGCAAGTTATAACACTACCGACATCAGTTTCAAGTCTCCTAAGCCCAATTTAACATATAATGAATATGGAAGAAGGTTAACACTTGCTCCTAAGTCTAGAAGAGCCCGATTAATGACATGGTCACCGATGATGCAAGAAGTAGTAGGTGAACCGGGGTCCTTAAACTTTGGGGGAGTGTTATGTTGCAAAATGGAGCTCACTTGCTCAGTTAAGACCATTTTCCTTGGTGTTTGGCTTTTGTTCTTCCTCTTTCGGGTGCAAAGATCTTTCAAACATTTGGCATAAGCCAGAATTTGTTTGATTGCATCCAAAAGCGAAAGATTAATTTTCACTTGCCTAAACACATCAATGATTTCATTAGTCTTAGTCTTTTGTTTGTTAAGAGAAATGGATCCTTTCAAGGCATCCGGAAATGGAGCTTTAAGCTCAAAAACTTTTTCAAAATTTTTCTTTGAAGAATCTTCAACATAAGAATTTTTCAAATCATCTTTCAAAACTTTGTTTAAATCATTTTCCATTACTTTTTCAACAAAGGGGTTATGCATATGCAATGAATGAGGAATATGATGTGAAATGGGACGGGTGTCAACTTTTGGTTGCACCGGTTCACTCTCTTCATTAGACATACTCACTTGGTTGTCCACAATTCTCCCACTTCTCAAGGTTGTCACCATATTAACTTGCTTGATTGTGTGACCTTTCGATGAAGAATGAGTCTACACAACACATTGTTGCTTTGGTGGGGCATTCAAAGGCATTTTCCCCTTCTCTCTAGCATTCAAAGTACTAGCTATTTGCCCGACTTGAGTTTCTAGCTTAGCAATGGATTGGGAATGGGAATGAAATAATTGAGTGTTCACCTCTAGAGTGCCTAGAACGGTCAACACTTTCTCCTCAAAAGCGAGACTCCTAGAATTTCCTTGAGAATACGATGATTGGTTAAGGAAATGAGAATTAGAGAATTGATTTCCATGTGATGATTGAAAAGAGGATCTATAACCTTAGGAACCTTAGCTTTGCATCGGTGGTGGAACATACTTGTTTTGAAAACCACCTTGGGGAGGGTTTGAGCCTTCCCCTTGGCTTTTCCAAGAGAAGTGTGGATGGTTTCTTCAACTTGAATTGTAATGAGTGCCATAGGGATTATTCCCTTGGTTGACAAATGTAGCAATGACTTGTTCATAGTTTTCACTTATCATATGTCCATAGAGACAATTGGAAGTAGAATGTAAAACACTTGAGCAAGTCATGTAAGATTCATTAGATGCATGATGAGAATGGTCAGGGGAGGAAGACATTTGATTCACCAAAGTTTGGTTGATCAAGAATTGATCAAACCTTTAAGATAAGGATTTCATCTCGGCAGCTATATCGTTGGAATTATCAACTTGATATAAGCCGACGTTCTTCCTTCCTCATAGATATCGACCATTTTTAGAGGATAAAGATCTATGTATTGAATTCTCACTCATACTTTCATATAATTGCCACATATCATCCTCATGCTTATCAAGATAAGAACCACCTATAGATGCATCAACCATACCCTTGTGACTATCCGGTAAACTTTCAAAGAAATATTGAAGTAGTTGTCACTTAGGTATGTCATTATATGGGCACTTCCTAAACAAGTTATTAAATCTTTCCCATGCCTCATGAAACATTTCC
This sequence comes from Cornus florida, assembly GCF_030987335.1. Lineage (NCBI taxonomy): Eukaryota > Viridiplantae > Streptophyta > Magnoliopsida > Cornales > Cornaceae > Cornus > Cornus florida. The sequence goes on along the minus strand of NW_026775574.1, from coordinate 47,255,290 downwards.
CCATCCCCTTAAGAAAATTCACGAATGGAAGTTCTCATAGCATTGGTCTTTGATACTGGGTAGTATTTCTTCAAGAACTCTTGTTGCATTTCTGCCCAAGAAGTTATCGAAAAAGATCTAAGATTGTTAAACCAATATTTTGCCTTGTCCTTAAGGGTAAATGGAAAAATTTTAAGTGTTAACACTTCTTCTGGCATATCCGTGTATTTCACAGAGGAACACACTTCAAGAAACTCATCCAAATGCTTATAAGGTTTTTCACTTGGAAGTCCATGATAGTTATGAAGCATTTGAATGGTTTGTGGTTTAATCTCATAGTGATGTGCTCTAAATGGGGGTAATTGAATACATGTAGGTGCATTGTATTCATTAGGCACATAATGGTCTCTTAAAGCAATAGGAGGATTCACAACTGGCGGTGCTACGTAAGCACCTTGATTACCTTGAATTATAGAAGGTTGTGGAGCAAAAATTGGCCTAGGCATTCCCAATGTGATTTGGCCTTGTTATTGTGGTGGGATGAATGGCCTTGGCATGCCCAATGGTACTTGAATATTTTCATGATGCACATTAAAGTGGAGGATGCCTTGTTAGTCTACGTGACCAAGGTCCTCCACATTGTCGTCATTCAATTCCTTCATTAGTGAAATGGAGTAATGTGAACTACCTCTTCCCCTAGGTACGAACAACTAATTCAAGATGCAAATTATGAGGGACAAGAGTAGGATTCAATGACCTATGACCACGCATGCACTAGCAAAACAAATAACAAGCAAATAACAATCACTTCGCCCCCACAACAAATCAATTAACAAATATTCTCCACACACATTGATCCCATACTCCCATGTTTGAACAATATGCAAAGTAAAAGTAAATTGCCTCCACACGGGCTCACGATTTATCTATGAAATGAAAAACTTGCCACCACGCAGGCCCACGATTTAACTAGAGATTGAGTTAGAAAGATCTCATAAAGGGTCCTTAAGCAACTTCAATTTAACTTTCAAGTTTTAAGCCTTTCTATGTTTTGCAAATTTTTAGATTTTAGCTCTTTATGCTTTTGCTTAGCTTCACTTGGCTTCCTTGCTTCCTTTGCTCTTTGATTCCCTCTGCTTGACTCTCTTAGCTCAATGCACCTAGCCAATCAAGAACAAACACAATAAGTAACAAAAATAAAGAAAATAAAGTAAAGACACGATCAAAAGAGTACTAATTCCTATTTGTTTCCAAAACATGGCGTTGCCAATTCAATCCCCGGCAACGGCGCCAAAAACTTGGTATAGTCCATCGCGATGACTCCAAATTTGTGCAAAAGAGTGTGAGTGTGTAATGTTGCCAAGTTTTAAATTTATAAATGCCATTACTACCCCTAACTAAAAATATAGCTAGGGTGAGTAGGGATCATCCTAAGGGATTGTGGGCGTGTTTGCAATGGAAACAAGGTATAGGGTTAGTAGGTCGAGTGATCAAAAGATGGTTGAATTGATTGATTAAACTTCAATGCAATTGAAATTAAAGCAAGTAAAAGGTAATAATTTAGAATGTAGGTAAAAGATATAGAGAAGAGGACTTGGGGTACTAGAGCTCACCACTAAGCTTGACTTCACTAGACACTAGTAATTGTATATCAATGGGGAAATTGAATTGTAACTTGTGTGTGTGTGTGACATTAATAGAAACTAGGCATGGATGGCAAATAAGTATAGATTGTCTAGCCAATTTAAATGGAAAGCACAACATATCAAATGAGATCAAAATCCATTCAATGAAACCACAATTTATGCACACATAACTATCTAAAAACATACACCCTTTGCATCCATAAGTATAGAACACTAAGGAATAAGAAAAAATTATCCACCTATCTATGAATCTAAAGCAACTACACTACATCCATCAAGAAACAAGTGTGAACCATCAAATAAATTACAAGAGTGCTCAATTAAGCACTATGTTTTTACTATCTCTAGATTAACTTCATCCATACACATAGACATGCATAAACTCCACTAAATCTAGAGAAAAGCACATGAATCATCCATTCTAGAATACATAGACATATGGTTAGAAATAGATAATCAATTGAAAGCATTAATCCATACATATCAAGTAAAAACTACAAGATATATATATAAATCCAAGATCAAAACATTTATTATAAGTAAATCCCCAAAAATATACAAAACACTAGGTCTATGAAGCAAACTTAAGGGCTACTCTAGCCCTAAGTAAATGTCTAGCCACTCATTAAAGTAGTCATCCAACCCTCAAAGGCTATCTCCATGGTAGGAATGACCTCCTTCTTAATGGAAACCTTAGAAGAATGGAAGAACTCCCAAAGATGTGTAAAAGCTCTCTAGTCTCTATCCTCCTCTCTAAGATATGAGATGTATATGCTATCTTTAATTCTTTCTTCTTTTTTTTCATTTTTTTGATACGAATGGCTCAAAATCCTTATATAGGGGGCTCAAGTGTCACACCTAATGGTCTGGATTCGTGCACTAGGGTCTTTGCAATGATTGCACCATGAGCCAACTTTTAATGAGCTGCAATTTATTTTATTTCGGACTTGAGGAGGTTTGATTGATCGAACTGTGTTGAGATTGATCGAACATTGGTAAGATCCATCGAATGCTGCAGAGATCTATCATCCTTGGCGCCACCTTTTTAAATAAAGGCAAATTTCTGAGATATTTTGGCATATTTTGGGAAAGAGACAAAAGTGGTAGGTGGGGTGGTAGGTGTGGATAAGATCAAATAATTTCGATCGATCTGAGAAATGTTGGATCGATCGAAGATGGTGAGATCTTTTGGATAAGGACAATTGCTTAGATCCATTTTGATATATCTAGATCGATGTTGCTCTGATCGATCGAAGGAATGTTGAGATCGATCGAACTTGCTGCTTTTCCACACTTTGCTTCATTTTGCTTCCACTTTGTTCCTTTCTTCCATTCAACCTGGGATTGCTTCTTTTAAGCTCTTATTTGGCTGAATTAACTTATTTTTGGGATAAGTACTTAAATAGAGTAATAACAAGAAATTAGTCTAAGACAGGAAAATAAGATAGATAAAGGTCCTAGAATACCTAAGCTTAAAGAATTTAATTGCGCAATTTTCTTAATTTAGGTAATGTTACTTCTACTGAGTTCAACATGATGGTGGTCATTCTTTGGTTGCTGCTGTTTAGAACAAGTTTGAAAAAAGGATTTTCTATGATTTTGCCTTAAGTTGTTATACATTTAAACGAGTCTATGCCAATGGTCATTTTCTTATTTTTTTGTGGGCAATGCTACTTCTGTTAGAGTGTTTCTCAAGTTCATCATAGTGTTTAATTTGAGGTGGAGAAATCTTTAATTGAGGTGGAGCAATGAAAAGCTTGAGGTGGAGCTATGAAGAGATCTTTTTTTGTGGCGGAGCTATGGAAAAGCACGTAAAGCTTGAATTTTGAGCCAAGGTGGAGATTGTTAGGTTTATGGCAGAAAATTTGTTTCTTTTTTCATTTTAGAAGGCTAAAATTTGTGTAGGAAATTGTATCCCATTATGTTTATATTTTAGAGTTTTGATCATTATGGTAACTCCTTGTAGGCAAGTTGAGGAGTACTCATCTAACAAGGAATTAGGTTTGAAGACTCTATAAATAGAGATGGGTATGAGAGGTTTAGAGAGAGAGAATAGAGAAAAGATGTAAAGGGTTTAAGGGTGAGTGTTGTGAGGAGAGATGAGAGTATATGTAATTTTCGAGTGTACAAATGTAGCCTCAAAAGAGATGATGAGTGAGTGAGTAGGGTTTTGACATATAGTTGTATATTCTCTTTCTTGATTCATAATAATGAAATATCTCTCTCCCATGGACGTAACCCTAGAGTTTGGTGAATCATATAAAATATTGTGTCGTGTGTGGATGCATGTGATTGTTATCTCCATATATACTTGTGCTAATGCGATGTGATGATGCTTCCGCTATGTGTGATGTGTGACGGCCCTGGTTTTTCAGTGCATCAGTGATGAATTGAAAGGATGATCCGATAACGAATCCGAAATGCGAAAGCAAAAATAGAAAACAAGACTCTAAGAAGTTAAAGTGACCTTCCATGAGGTCGTGGAACTCAATAAGAACTGATGCGGAAGCAAAAGATTGAAAATATGACAAATAAGCCCCTAGGGGCAAAATAGTTATTTTACATGGAAATGACGTTCCTAGAAAGTAAATTATTCTTAAGACACATCCATGACTTCCAGTGAAGTCACGGAACTCAAAAAAAAGTAGCGGAAGCGAATTACAAGAAAACCAGATAAAAATAGCCCCCAGGGCAAAATGGTCATTTCTGAAAATAAAAAATCGGATGCTACTAAGTACACCACTGGGAAGACAGCGAAAATTAATCAAGTCAGACTCAAGAATCACTTGATTCGGAGTCCGGATGGAAGAGAAAAGTCAAAACTAAGTTTTGACGTTACCGCGGTCGTGAATTAACCTGGGCAAAATGCTGAAATTCGTGTGCCGTTTTGAGGCACTAAACGACGTTTTCTGTAATGACCCAGTTATTTTCTTTCCTTTCATTTTCTTAGATTTTCACAGATATTTTTTTCCCGTTGATCTTTTCCTTTCTAAGTTCGGTTTCTTGTAACTTAGTGTCATCTTGAGTGCTCTGGGATGGTTTCCAAGACTCTTTTCCTTGGATTGACAACTTCCTTTGAAGACCGAGTCATTTTCACACTTTCACTTTTGTGACACTTTTCACCTTTCGTCTTTTTCTCGGTTGTCACTTTGTTGGCATAACCTCACTTTTCGTGTTCGGATTTGATTCTGGTTTTTGCATGCATCCACGATATTTAAATTCCATGCTATATGTATTTTCACTTTTGTAGAAAAGCATGCTAAGTGCTTACTTTTCTTGTAAAGGGTATAGATGCGAGACCTTTTTGTAATTTTCTTAACTTTTGGGTTTTTTGTGTAATTACTATAAAGTAATTATTTTTTGTCTTAGGGACCATTTTGTAATTTAATTTGGAAGATATTTTCAAAAAGGACCTTTTTGCAATTTCTGAAAAGTGTGACAAGAGTCACACTCTCATTGGTCCACTTGTTAACATTTGTGAGGAGACACTTTGAGGCCTTGGATGAGGACATGTGGAGGGTGGAGACTTAACCACTTGTTGGCCTAGGATTGGTGCACTTGTTGGCTTGGATGGTTGACAAGGGTAGGCTCGAGATTTAGCCGAGGATGGAGCCTTGGATTTGTGACAAATGTAGGCTCACAATTTGATCTTGCATTAGTGTGTGTGAGAGAGGTAGTGTAAGAGCACATAGTGAGTGGAGGATCTCTATCCCCTCCACTCACATTTCATCTTCATCATTTTTCATTTCCTCCCTCTCTTGTAAAGAAAACCCTAGCCTCCATGGATGGAGCCTAAAGCCTTAAGCTTTGACCTTGATTTTTGATAGCCTTCCATTGATTTCCAAGCTTGAACTTGGGAATACATTTTGTTCCCCTCATCTTCCTCTTCATAACCCTAGAAGGGTTTGCCATTTTGTGTTGATTTTGCCTTGGATTCTAGAGAGACACTTTTTTAGTGAGGTAGGGGATGTTATAGGGTTATATGTTTGTTATCTTGCATGTTTTTAATGCTTATACAGCTTGTATGCAATTATTGTATTCATTTGACAAATTATGATTAATGGTAGTTGCTTATAACTCATTTTGGACTAGATATATAACATGGCCATGACTTGATCTTTGTTGTATATTAAATTGGGATGATTTAAATGAGTTTTTAAATCTAAAGATTTAAAGAATTTAATTTGATTTAAATTCTAGTACATTGTGTTTTGCTTATATCCCATTTTGGACTTGAGATATGGTATGACCATGAGTTGGTGCTTGATATATGTTAATTTGGAATCATTTGAATAACCTTTGAAATCTAGAGATTTGATTAATTTAAATTAATTAGATTCTATATGATGTTATCTTGCTCATTTGATACTTTTGATTTGATATATGTAATGAGCATGCTATGTTGTTTAACATATATTAATTTGATGTTATTCGAATTTGATTTGAAATCTAGAGAATTTGATTATCTTGTTTAATTAAATTCTATCTAATGGCTCCATGGATCTATTGGTATTTTAGAAGTTGTTTCTATATTCAAATCATGGACTTGAACTTGTTATGTATTTACTTTGTTGTATTTTGAGTATTGGACAACTTTGTTATTATATTTATATTCATGAGAACATGTTTTCTTTATTGAATATATTGATGCCATGTGTAGTGAATTGCACACTTTGTAATTGACATTATGTATATCATTTTAGAATTGAAACTCTAAGGCATGGATTGTGTGGTTTCAACCTACTTGTGCATGGAAGGTGTTTTCATGCATTATATAAGTTATGTATAAGTTGTGAACTTATTTGATTATTTTGGATTCTCTTGGGACATGGTTACTAGTAACATGGCTAGAGTTTGGCTCTAGTGTGGGAGGTATGAGTTCTCCCCAATTGAGAGAGTGCGCACTTAGGGTGGTCTTCCCTGCGGGTTAGTGCCTGGAATAACCATTGAGGTCTCGGCAGAATTCCGAGCTTAGATGTCCAAGTCTTCCACTATTTGTTTTCGCATTCAATTTCAAGTTAACAATCATGTTTATATTGTAACTTGTGGTTTTGGTTATTGGCGATTTTGAAGTTGTTAAGTATATCTATGTTTATGATTTTAATGAATCATTCTAATATTGTTAAGTACATCTATGTTTCATGATTTTTGTGAATCATTTTGATGTTGTTAAGTACATCCATACTAAATTGCTATATTTAGTTGATTACACAATTTTAGATTTCTAGTTAATAACCTAGAGAACCTATGTCTTGATGTGTGGTATTAGATATTCTAATTATGCTAAATTGTTATATTTAGTTGATGTTGCATTTTAGACTTCAAGTTGATTACCTTGAGAATCTATATGTTGTTGCTTTATGTAAGCATGCTCCTATGTTGTTGCCTTGTGTAAACATGACCCTATGTTGCTAAAATTGCATGAATGAGGTGATTGATGCTAGAAATGATCTTAGGTAGCTAAGATGCTCCTTGAGTCTCACCTTTGACATAGACGTTAAGTGGAATGAACCACAATAATTATATCTTGCAAACTTGTAAAACGTAGGTCGATGCATACTCATTTCCTACGAGTAGCTAATCGGTTGAGTCGATTACAATTATAAATCAGCCTTCGCAATAGCACGAATCATTGTAAAATAGGGCTATTGGTTGGGTAAGTCGAACCACTGGGACTGCGCTAATCTATGGCAACCTAAGTGTCTAGAGTCTTTTTAGAATGATAGAGGTGTTCATAGAGGATTTGTTGGTTGTCACTTAAGCTATGAAATTAAAGTGCATAAAGTAAAAGTTTGCAAGAGTTGAAGGGAGATGAAATACAAGTAAAGAGGACTAGGGAAGTGAATCCGCCTCCATCCCTATACACATGCTAGATTAGAGCTAAATTGGGGAAAAAAACAATATATACTATGGTCATGATACATAGCAACACTTGGTTGCTATAATATCCTCAAGAAGTTCATTAAATCTGAAGCAAGCATAATCCATCAAAGGTTAACATGTTTAGACTACCTAACTAAGGTGTAGCTTAATCACATTTACTTGAATGAAAGACTATCAAGCCCTAGATAAAATGATGAAGCACATGAAGGTAAGAAATACGCATAAATCATCAAAGGTTTCACCTAAGCAATGATTTATCAAAGTCCTTATCAACATGCCATTAAACCATTTCATGATCTCACTACCATTGTCACCATGAGAGTGCAAGCAACATGATTAAAAGAATAAACCATCAAAGATAGATAATTGACTCAACATTAATCATTTAAATACATGAAGATCCATTACAAAAGGCAAAATGCTCTAGACCATGAAAAGACCAAAGAATATACATTGTAATCCCCAAAATATAGCCTAAATTAGAACATGCTTACAAGGGAGGGGCCTCATCACCTCCCTAGCTGGAGGTTTAGTTACCCATGGAAGCTTTAGAAGAAGGAAGAAGCTTGGTTGCAACCTCCATTTTCGAGCTCCCTTTTCTTGGCTTCAAGAACTCTATCTTTTTCCTCCTCTTTCTCTCTCCACAAATCTTGCAAAGATGAGATATGATCTTGTTTGTGTGGTTCCCCTCCTTTGTAGACATTCCTCTCACTAAACAAGGCACAAAAAACCACCAAAAGACATCTCCAACCAACCCATAAAGATGGAAATCAGAGATGAGGGAAACAAGGTGGAAGTGGGCTGAAGTGATGGTTCCCGGAGAGTAATCTGCCCATAGTTCGAGCGCTCGAAGTAAGCACTTCGAGCGCTCGAAGTTAGACCAGTAAACTCCTTCCTCTTGACCTGCTTTGCACTACTTTGGTAGAACAGCCATAACTTTCTACTCCAAACTCCAAATGATGAACCATTTGAAGATTTGGAAATTAATTCGAAGCTCTAAATATGTTATGTTTTAATGGAAGTCCACTTCTCAAGATTGATTGGTCAAAAATGGCAAGCAAATTCAGATTCCATTGCTGCCAGAACTTAGCCTTGAGCACATTGCTATTCAAAGATTGAATAAAACACCATTTTTGCTCCTTTTTGGCCAATGAACCTGAAAATATATAAAAATGTGCAAATAAAGATAATTTATAAAGAATAATCAAATAATGGATTTAACTAATGCAGCTAAGGGCGCTTAAATATGCAATATTCGGCGCTTATCACACCCCCAAACTTACATTTTACTAGTCCCTTAGCAAAACTAAAATGAAAAACTCAATGATATGACAACAATGGGAATGCTACCACAAAATCAACTATGGCAAAATGAAATATATACATAGCTCGAATATAACTCAAAACAGACACAGGACTGGAGACAGGGTCATTGAGGAGACTACCATGCATATATGAAGCATTGATACAAAAAATTGGTTAAACACATTTCAATATACATGCATCAACATCCTAGTCTATATAAATAACTCAATTGTCATCTCTTGACTGGAAATCAACTCTAGCTTCAGTGAAAGTGGATTGAATTCACAACATGCGGCTTTTACTTTCTTTTTCCAGTTTCAAGACACAAGTCTTCAAATCATTGAATTCCATTTTAAATGAAGTCCCTAAGGCATGAATTAATTTACAAACAACTTTGTTGCTTGTTGACAGTTTATTTTAACTCAAAAATGATACAGAAAATGGTTGTGCAATGCTAAAATCCTTTAAGCTTTCTAACCAACCCATATAGCAAGCGTTAGGCCAACAACTCCCAAACCAGATGGCTTTAGGGTGCTGAGTGTAGAGACACTCCTAGGGCTTAATAGCTTGAATTGGCAAGGCTACGAACTCCAACGAACCATGTTTATAAAAATATTTTTGAATGACCGTGCAATGTCTAAGTCTTTTAAGCTTTCTGACCAACCCATATAGCAAGCGTTAGGCCAACAACTCCCAAACCAGATGGCTTTAGGGTGCTGAGTGTAGAGACACTCCTAGGGCTTAATAACTCAAGTTGGAAAGGCTACAAACTCAAACTGGTCATTATTTTATTTTATTTTATTTTTTATTTTTTTATTTTTTATTTTCACACCAAAGGTATCCATCTATTAGGTTCATCAATTCAGATTAACTAGGTCAAGATCACGGTTAATCAAGTTACATGCCTCACGGTTAAGTTTCTAATGTGCATCTGTGCATTGTGAAGCATAAAAAAGTGTAAAATCCAGCGAGAATCTAATTGAGACATTTATACAGACTAATTTGAATCCACATGATCACTTTAAATTCACATTTTTCTTTATTTTCAAAAATTCACAATTGCTTCTATATCCACGGTATTAAACATATGCTTTATCTCCGACAAGTTTCAAATTATATTGTCATTGCTTAGCAAAAATATGGAACCAACAATGCAAGTTGCACCCCCAAACTGGAAGTACACATTGTCCTCAATGTGGGAGACAAAGATAGAAAAATAAAGGGCATAGGGGATAAAAGGAACAAAAATACCAAGTGGAGCGACGAAGGCAAAGGTTTGCAGCTATATAAAAGCGCAAAATGCTTCCCCCAAACTTGAAATGTGCCACCTATAATGGGACACGAAGAAAAGGCAGAACAACGACAAAAATAGTAACAAACAGTAAAATATGGACGAAAAATTTCTAAAAAGAAGATAACAGAAATGCTAAAGGATTTTTATTCATAATAACATGATTACAAAAGGAACTGAAAGTCAATCATGTTGAACCAGAGCAACTTGTGCATAGCACAATCCTAAAGTTGAAAAGTAAAAGAAAAACAAAAAGGAAACATACACAAATACGAAACAAATACTGGCAACTATCTACGGGGCCGGGGGAAAACGGGCAAAGATGGCATTGAGGAGGGATTGAGTCTCACGCCGATCCTCCTGTGCAACGTGACGGTCCTCCGCTGCAACACGGCGGTCGTCTGCAGCAAGGCGACGGTCTTCTTCGGCACAAAAGTACTCCTCACGCACAATCCGAGTGTAGTCGGCCAAAGAAATCTCAAAACGATCCATTCGCTCATGAAGACGGGCAAGACTAGCCCGGATGAAGGCTGGGTCTGGTGAAAGATCAATAGGAGGCTCGTCCCTTTCAGCGTCCTCCGCCATGGGGTCGTCCTCAGAAAAGGGAGGAGATGGAGAGTGGGGCAAAGGAGGAGCAGCGAGCCGAGGGTTCCGAGAATGGCTTAAAACATTGGTCCACCGACGGAGAGTAAAAGTTTGAATCTTTTTGCCCCTTGGTTCATTAGGAGGAACAATGAAGCCCTTGTTCTTCAAGAGCTTGATAACAAAGAATGGTAATGGCAAAGGCCAATTTTTAAGACGCTGCTGCCGTGCGTTGATACACTCGTCCCAAAACCGCATAAATGTGTCCCAAATGAGTTTTGGGACAGAGAACCATTTGCCTTGGTCCATGGCATACAAGGCTTGCAACATCAGGCCTCGGCGCTCGGTGATGTGCGCCAAGGGGTAAACATTATGCTTGAGAACGGAGTCAAGGAACCAAACTCGCTCCGGAAGGGTGGATTTGAGGGTAAAGCTCCGAGGTCGATGAGGGTCATCCACGTTGCAAATGGCAACGACAACCTGCTCCACAGTTAAAGTATCCGGCTCCTCATATAAAGGGAGATTTTCACGATTGACAATGTCATCGGGGCACTCCAGAGGATAGCCAGAGACCACCACCATGTCAGCAAGAGTGAAGGAAAAAGGGATGCCATCAATGGATGTGGTGAGAGTGACCGGCGGCTCTTCGGGGCAATTAAGATTCTGGAAGAAGAGCCGCACCACACGGGGGTAGGTGACCTTGGCAACGGGTTGGCAAATGTGCTGAAGGCGCCGGTTAACTAGCTCCGCGGCAGCCCATGAAGTGGTGGGAAGAGTGTCAAAGACACCCGTGAGCGGGAAGAGAAGCTCATAATTGAGCTTTTTGTCGAGCTAAGGGGCTCGGGGCTGTTCATAAGGAACGACGGGAACATCCTCAGAGGGTCTAGGACGACGGGAAGGGCCGGCACGAGACATTTGGAGAGGCGAACTTGGTTGGGGAATTTCAGCGAGCACCTGGTATGCATAAAGAAAGAAAGGATGTGAGAATGAGAGGAATCTATGAAGAAACCCAAAAAATTTCAGACACAATGCTGTCTATGATAGAGCATAGCAACAAGCAATATCAAACTCCAAGGATTTGATGCCCATACTCCTCAAATGTAATATAAATGGAACATAAAAGATTAAAGAGAAAGAGGGAAGAGACATACCTTGGAAGAAGAGTGGAGAGAAGCACGGATGGAATGAGGAGGAATAGTGGGGGTGATGGTCATATATAGAGGGATGGATGAAGAAGAAGGAGAGGAGTGAAATGGGTGGATGAATTATGGAAGGAGAGTAGTGGGATGTGGGTAAATGAAGGAGAGAAGTGGGATGGGTTAGGAGTTAATGGAGGGAGAGAGGAAGGTGGAAAGGTTGAGGTTGTGGGTTGATGGAGGGAGTGGGGGGGGGGGTAGAAGAGAAGTAATGGGAGAGAGGAAGTTAGAAATGGAGGGAGGAGGTCGTGGGTTGAGGAGCTGGAAAGACGCGGGAGAGAGAGAGTTCAGATTTAAAAAGTGGGGAAGGAGGGTTCGAGCGCTCAAAGTTAGGCCTTCGAGCGCTCGAACTTGAGGCAGTGAGTTTCGAATGCTCGAAGTTGAGGCAGTGAGCTTCGATGGACTTTCGAGCGCTCGAAGTGTGTACTTCGAGCGCTCAAACTTGAGGCAGTAGGCTCTTAAATGAAAAATGGAAGTTTCAAGTGCTCGAAGCTTGGACTTTGAGTGCTCGAAATTTGACCAGTGAGCAAAGCTTGGGTGAAATGACTGAAATTGCCAATTTGCCAACATCTCTTCAATGCATGAATGGAAATTGGAGAAAATTTTCCAATAATGCATTAAAAAATAGAGGTTACACACATGTGAAACATTCCAAAGATCCAATAAAATTGCCAGATGGAGCTGAAAATTTCCAAGTATGAAAACAAGGGTTGTAGAAGGCTTAAGAAAACCAGTTTGAATTTTTGGACACAATTTAAGATAATTCCAGATAAGGTTAAATTTTGGCTTTCCTTAGCAATTTCCCTGAAAATTTCAAAGCCCAGGCCATTGAAAATGTAGAGAAGCCTGGAAATAGAAAGAAGTGTTTCTCATGCTGTGCTAAATTTAAAGTCGATAGCTAGACGAAGCTAGAGCAGGCATCAATCCTCGTAAATTGGGTCTGTCAAGAGGACTTTCTCAATTTTTTGGGTTGGGACTATGCCGTCGATGCAAGGCTTAAGCCGTTGGCCATTAACTTTAAAGAGCGATCCTCTTGCCGGATCTTGGAGTTCGATTGCTCCATGAGGGAAGACAGTAGTGACGATGTATGGACCATCCCATCTTGACTGGAGTTTACCTGGAAAGAGTTCCAAGCGGGAATTGAAAAGCCAAACCTTTTGTCCCGGGGTGAAAGACTTGCTAACAATGTGCTTGTCGTGAAAAGCTTTAGTCTTTGCCTTATAGATTTTGGCATTTTCGTATGCATCATTTCGGATTTCCTCAAGCTCATTCAGTTGCAAAGCACGATTAAAGCCGGCCTGCCTGAGATCAAAATTTAGCCTTTTTATGGCCCAAAAAGCACGGTGCTCTAATTCTACTGGAAGATGACACGTTTTGCCAAAGATAAGTCGATATGGTGACATGCCAATGGGTGTCTTATAAGCCGTCCGGTAAGCCCAAAGTGCATCGTCTAGTCTTAGTGACCAATCTTTGCAGTCTGGTCGAACCGTTTTTTCCAAAATATGCTTTATCTGCCGGTTAGAAACCTCTACTTGACCACTCGTTTGAGGATGGTAAGGTGTAGCAATCTTATGGATGACGGAATACTTAGAAAGGACGGATTTAAGATAACGATTTCTGAAATGTGATCCACCATCGTTGATGATTGCTCGGGGCGTACCAAAACGACTAAAGATGTTAGATTGAATGAACTCGATCACAACTTTATGATCACTGGTTCTGGTGGCCGCGGCTTCCACCCATTTGGAAACGTAGTCCACCGCTACAAGGATGTACTCATAGCCATAAGAAGATGGAAATGGTCCCATGAAGTCGATTCCCCACACATCAAAAATTTCAATTATTAATATGGAATTGAGGGGCATCATGTCTCTTTGGGACATGGATCCGAGCCTTTGGCATCTTTCACATGATTTACAGAAATTATATGCATCTCGAAACAAGGAGGGCCAATAGAATCCACTTTGAAGAACTTTATGAGCGGTCTTTTTGGCACTGAAATGGCCTCCACAAGCAAGAGTATGAGAGAAATTGAGAATGCTTGTGGTCTTAGTTTCGGGAATACATCGCCGGATGATTTGGTCCGGGCAGTATTTGAATAGCTCCGGATCTTCCCAAAAGAAATGCATGACTTGGGAAAAGAACCGGTCCTTCTCTTGTTTGGACCAATGAGTTGGAATTTTACCTACCGCAAGGTAGTTAACAATATCCGCAAACCATAGAAGATTTGCAAGGGAAATCTGGAAGAGTTGCTCATTCAGAAAAGAATCACGGACAACAGCGAAATCGGAAGATTTTTCAATGAGTAACCGAGAGAGATGATCGGCGACAACATTGTCTGCCCCTTTTTTATCCCGAATTTCAATGTCGAACTCTTGAAGTAAGAGTATCCATCGAATCAAGCGGGGTTTGGTCTCTTTTTTTGATAGCAAATGCCGAAGGGCGGCATGATCCGAGAAAACTATGACCTTGGAACCTAGAAGATAAGAACGGAATTTTTCCAAGGCAAAAACTACAGCTAGCAACTCTTTTTCAGTAGTTGTGTAATTTAATTGAGCATCAGAAAGAGTTCGACTAGCGTAATAAATGACGTATGGGAGCTTTTCCACACGTTGGCCCAAAACCGCGCCTAATGCATAGTCGGATGCATCACACATGATCTCAAAAGGAAGAGACCAATTAGGTAGTTTCATTATTAGGGCAGATAAGAGGAGAGTGCGAAGTTTAATGAAAGCTTCCATACAAGCTTCATCAAAATCGAATGGAACATCCTTGGCTAAGAGATTACACAAGGGCTGTGAGAGTTTGCTAAAGTCTTTGATGAAGCGACGATAGAATCCGGCATGGCCAAGAAAAGAACGGATTTGACGGACGGAATTCGGAGGAGGAAGATTAGAAATTAACTCAACTTTGGCCTTGTCTACCTCGATTCCCCGTTTAGAGATGACATGTCCTAGAACAATGCCTTCTTGGACCATGAAATGGCTTTTCTCCCAGCTTAGAATTAGATTTGTCTCCTTACATCTTTGGAGTACAAGAGATAAATTGTTGAGACAAGAATCAAAGGAGGAGCCAAAGACAAAAAAATCGTCCATGAAAACTTCTAAGAATTTTTCATCCATATCGGAAAATATGGACATCATACACCTTGAAACGTTGCAGGAACATTGCATAGCCCAAAAGGCATGCGTCGATATGCAAAAGTTCCAAAGGGACATGTGAATGCTGTTTTCTCTTGATCTTGAGGGGCAATTGCCACTTGGTTATAGCCGGAATAACCGTCAAGAAAACAATAGTAACTTTGGCCGGCTAGCCTTTCTAGGATTTGATCAATAAATGGTAATGGAAAATGATCTTTCCTAGTTAACGAATTGAGCTTCCAGTAATCAATACACACACGCCACCCGGTGGTGGTTCGTTGTGGCATGAGCTCACCCGCTGAATTTTCAACAACGGTGAGACCGGATTTCTTGGGAACAACTTGTGTGGGGCTTACCCACTTGCTATCAGAGATGGGGTAAATGATTCCCGCATCTAGCAATTTTATTACTTCCTTCATTACCACTTCCTTCATGTTAGGATTTAACCGGCGCTGAACCTCTTTAGTAGGCTTTGCGTCATCCTCTATATGAATGCGGTGCATACAAATGGAGGGGTCAATTCCCTTCAAGTCAGCCACTACCCAACCAATAGCTTCTTTGTGCTCTTGTAGCACCGCTAAAAGGTTGGTTTCTTGGTCCTTTAGATGATCCGATGCAATGATGACCAGGAGAGTTTGATTTGAACCAAGGAATACATACTTGAGATGGGCCGAGAGCGGCTTAAGCTCAAGTAGTGGTGGAGATTTCAAAGATGGAACCGGAGGAGTAGTGGAAAGCTGAGGAAGCGGTTCTCTTGGAATTTTCCAAAGGGGAATATCCATGATAGCGTCGACATCAAGCAGAGAATTAACTTCTTGGATGGATTGGTCAATATCAAAGTTTAAGAAGTCGAAATGAGACATGCAAGTTTCAAAGGGGTCCTTGCTTAGAATGAAGGGGAGAGATTCTTCAACCACTTCATCAATGACATCAACAAGAAAACAATCATCCTCATTAGAAGGATGTTGAGTTGCATGAAAGATATGGAGTTTAACTTGCATGTTTCCAAGGCAAATGTCCATCACCCTGGTTCGGCAATTAATTGATGCATTAGCCGTAGCTAAGAATGGCCTACCAAGGATCACTGGAATATGCTTTTTTGGATCATGGACCGGTTCCGTGTCAAGAACCACAAAGTCTACCGGGAAGTAGAATTTTTCCACTTGGATGATAACATCCTCAAGAATGCCTTGTGGATGCTTGACCGATCTATCGGCAAGTTGCAAAACCACGGAAGTCGGCTTCAAATCTCCTAAGCCAAGCTGTAAGTAAACTGAGTATGGAATTAAATTCACACTAGCTCCTAAGTCAAGGAGGGCCCTCTCGATTTTGTTGTCACCAATGACACAAGAGATTGTGGGGGCACCCGGATCCTTATACTTTGGAGGAGTGCCGTGCTGAATGATAGCACTAACATTTTCAATTAACCTCACTTTCTTTGGCAAATGACTTTTAGAAGTGCGCTTTTGAGTGCACAAGTCTTTGAGAAATTTCGCATAGGGAGGGATTTGCTTGATAGCATCCAAGAGGGGCAAGTTGATCTTCACTTGCTTGAAAACTTCCCACATGTCTTGAATTTTACAATTCTTGTTCCCAATGTGTGTTGACTCTTGAAGACGTTGCGGAAACAGAGCTTTTGGCTTATAAGTAATTTCCACATTTGGGTTAACATGTGTGGGATTTCCGTGAATGGTATTTAGACGAGAAGAGCTTGGAATTTGATTGGAAGAGCTTGAATTTGGATTTCTCAAAGGAGGTTCTTTTCCATTTTTGTCTCCATCAACCTTGTTATCAACCACTCTACCACTCCTAAGGGTGGTGATTGCTTGAACATGCTCATGACTCGGCCCACTCGATGGAGGGGTTTCATCAATCGCATGCATCCCTCTAGGATTTTTAAATGGTTGAGCGGGAAGCTTACCCTTATCCTTTTGAAGCAATTGGTTCACAGAGTTAGCTATTTGGCCCACTTGATTTTCAAGCTTAGCTATGGATTGAGTATGAGAGTGAACCATTTGAAGAGTAGGCTGCAAAGATGCCAAGAGTTACTTGTTGGAGTCCATGATTTGCATGTTTAATGACTCCATCATTTGCTTGTTTGCAGCCATAATTTCATCAGTTGGGTATACCGGAGGTTGATTAGAGACATTTGGATTATACGGAGAACGGTAGCTTGAGGAGGCTGGAAATTGCCTATTTTGAAATTGAGGAGGGGGCTGATTTTGATGCCCTTGATTTTGGAATTGGGAATTTTGTGGGGCTTGTTGCCGCCACGAAAAATTAGGGTGATCTCGCCATCCCGGATTGTAGGTATTGGAATAGGGATTATTCCCGGATCTTGAGAACATGGCATTAGCTTGCTCTTCATTTGGATTGGAATATTGCTTCGGTGTGGGGCAATCTTCCGTGAGATGGAATGGACTAGTACATGATGAGCATACCGAACTTGTAAAATTTTGAGATAATGAAGGAGAGAGATGTGGTACCATCAATTGATAGAATTTATGAGCTATGGCATCCACTTGGGATGATTCCTCCCTTATTGATTTTAGTTGACACGGGTTGGTGTTCTTTGCATTGGTTGAGGTCGGAGCCCTACGAGAATTATGTTGAAGTGAATTTTCACTTAAATTCTCTAGTAGGGTCCAAGCCTTATCTGCATTCTTGGACATGAACATCCCACCACAAGAAGAGTCAACCATGAATCTATGGGGTTCGGTTAAGCCAGCATAGAAAGCTTGCACTAATTGCCATTTTGGAATCAAATGATGCGGACATTTTCTAAGAAGGTCTTGTAGCCTTTCCCAAGTCTCGTAGAGTTGTTCTCCATCCGTTTGAGAAAAGCTAAGAATGGAACGCCTCATTTGGTTGGTTTTACTCACCGGATAATACTTCTTAAGGAATTCTTGCTGTAATTGAGCCCAAGAAGTGATGGAATTTGGAGTGAGTGAGTTTAACCAATACTTTGCCCTATCTTTTAAAGAAAATGGAAAAAGAGGCAGATGGAGTGCATTCTCAGGAAAACCTCTCAACCGGATGGTCGAACAGATTTCAAGGAATTTATCAAGATGCTTATACGGATCTTCATTATCAAGGCCATGGAAAGATGGAAGCATTTGAATGGTACTTGATTTGATCTCATATTGAGCCGCATCAATGTTTGGCATCACTATGCATGAAGGTGAAGCATATGTAGTAGGGATGAAATGGTCCTTGAGAGTCATTGGCTCTTCATTTGGAATTTCGGCCCTAATTCCCTCATTTCTAACATCTCCTACATTTTCAGCCATTGTGTTAAATTCAGTTTCAAGCTCTCTTACGCTAGAAGATTCCCTAAGGTTTCGTCTAAGCGTTCTTTCAAGTGAATTTATGTCAACTGGCGAGTCAAAAGTTGGTAGGGAGAGCGATCTACGACCAAACATCAACAATATATAATGCTATCAATGCTACTATTCATCATTCCCAACTCCACATACGATGTTCTTATTCTCCTCAATTATCAAGATAGAATTTAAATGGCCACGACAAGGACCGATGCTTGTACAGAAAATTTAAACAAGATAATAGCCTCAACCAGGGCTTTAAAACTAAATTATCACTAAGGTTAACACATGCACAATATATTACAAATTCGAAACTAGAAGGTCAAGAAACTTACCTGGAGTCCCTTAGACTTACAAATTTGCTAGCAAACCCTCAGTGAGCCCCGAGTTCCTAGAATCTCACAAACACTTAAAATACAAAGATGGTCAAACTACACAAGAAATATTCATAATTCATGATATTAACAATCACACTCAAATTAACCTAAAAACTTCGGTTGCTAAACCGTTTGCAGTCCCTGGCAACGGCGCCAAAAATTGATCGGTTGAGTCGATTACAATTATAAATCAACATTCGCAATAGCACGAATCATTGTAAAATAGGGCTATTGGTCGGGTAAGTCGAACCACTGGGACTGCGCTAATCTATGGTAACCTAAGTGTCTAGAGTCTTTTTAGAATGATAGAGGTGTTCATAGAGGATTTGTTGGTTGTCACTTAAGCTATGAAATTAAAGTGCATAAAGTAAAAGTTTGCAAGAGTTGAAGGGAGATGAAATACAAGTAAAGAGGACTAGGGAAGTGAATCCGCCTCCATCCCTATACACATGCTAGATTAGAGCTAAATTGGGGGAAAAACAATATATACTATGGTCATGATACATAGTAACACTTGGTTGCTATAATATCCTCAAGAAGTTCATTAAATCTGAAGCAAGCATAATCCATCAAAGGTTAACATGTTTAGACTACCTAACTAAGGTGTAGCTTAACCACATTTACTTAAATGAAAGACTATCAAGCCCTAGATAAAATGATGAAGCACATGAAGGTAAGAAATAAGCACAAATCATCAAAGGTTTCACCTAAGCAATGATCTATCAAAGTCCTTATCAACATGCCATTAAACCATTTCATGATCTCACTACCATTGTCACCATGAGAGTGCAAGCAACATGATTAAAAGAATAAACCATCAAAGATAGATAATTAACTCAACATTAATCATTTAAATACATGAAGATCCATTACAAAAGGCAAAATGCTCTAGACCATGAAAAGACCAAAGAATATACATTGTCATCCCCAAAATATAGCCTAAATTAGAACATGCTTACAAGGGAGAGGCCTCATCACCTCCCTAGATGGAGGTTTAGTTACCCATGGAAACTTTAGAAGAAGGAAGAAGCTTGGTTGCAACCTCCATTTTCGAGCTCCCTTTTCTTGGCTTCAAGAACTCTATCTTTTTCCTCCTCTTTCTCTCTCCACAAATCTTGCAAAGATGAGATATGATCTTGTTTGTGTGGTTCCCCTCCTTTGTAGACATTCCTCTCCACCAAACAAGGCACAAAAAACCACCAAAAGATATCTCCAACCAACCCATAAAGATGGAAATCAGAGATGAGGGAAACAAGGTGCAAGTGGGCTGAAGTGATGGTTCCCAGAGAGTAATCTGCCCATAGTTCGAGCGCTCGAACTAAGCACTTCGAGCACTCGAACTAGCACTTCGAGCGCTCGAAGTTAGACCAGTAAACTCCTTCCTCTTGACCTGCTTTGCACTACTTTGGTAGAACAGCCATAACTTTCTACTTCGAACTCCAAATGACAAACTGTTTGAAGATTTGGAAAGTTAATTCGAAGCTCTAAATATGTCATGTTTTAATGGAAGTCCAGTTCTTGAGTTTGATCAGTCAAAAATGGCAAGCAAAGTTAGATTTCACTGCTGCCAGAACTTAGCCTTGAGCACATTGCTATTCAAAGATTGAATAAAACACCATTTTTGCTCCTTTTTGGCCAATGAACCTGAAACTATATAAAAACGTGCAAATAAAGATAATTTATAAAGAATAATCAAATAATGGATTTAACTAATGTAGCTAAGGGCGCTTAAATATGCAATATTCGGCGCTTATCAGTAACTTTATGTTACTCACCCCTATGATACTGGGGCATATTTTAGGTACAAGAACCAAGGTTGCGATTCTCGTAATGCTTGGATGATTAGTGGACTTGAAGATTTTCATTTCTTGTAAAGGTTGGCTTGAAAAGCCATTTGTAGCCTTATATGTCAAAATATGTATATTTGAATTTAAACATGTAATGTGTACACGAGTACACTCTTTTCAATGTATTTGAAACGTATAAGATGAGGCCGGAGGCTAATGACATGTATTTGTATCCTATGTAGTTTTGATTTCATGAAATATTATGAAAATATTGAAAAATGTTAAGTTATTGTCTCACTATGTTTGCATCGGGTGTGGGAATTCCGTTTTGATTCTTCCATAGGATCTCATTAATCATGCATGAAGTGCGGCCAAGGGCCAAACGGTAATTTCCAATCATTTGTTAATTTTGGTTTTCAAAATATCCATTTCAAATTCATTTTCGCCTTTTTAGCCGTTGGGGGGTCGGATTTTAACTCCATCATTTTTGGGAGCCACGGACCATTCCCGCACGCTCAAAATCACTTATTACATTTGCATGCATATTCGTTTCAGCCTAGAAATGCATTTGGGGTCAAATGCATGCTTGGTGCAAAGTTGCATTTTTGCCGTTTTGAGCCAAATCTGATCTAAGGGCATTTTTGGATTTTCACATGAAAAATAAAGTTTTCTTTTTGCATGGTTGGCTAGAAAACATGATTTTGAGGGTAGTTTATTCTTTGTGTTTTTTTCAAAAAGGCCCAGAAAGTCCTCAAAATCACATTTCAAACTCAGATTTCTGTTAAACTTTTAGCAGTTCGAGCGCTCTAAATGGGGTTCGAGCACTCTAACTTTAGGCAGAACTCTCAGGGCAATTTTTGAGCACTCAAAGCCCTTGCTCAAGCGCTCAAGGTATTGTTCACGGGTGTATGTGTGTCTTGGTTCAACAATGCACCTCCAACTTCAAATCATCATATCTTCTTCGTTTAACTCCGAATTGGTCCATTCTTGAGTCTAAATTAATTGCGTTGAAATAAGCTTTCCAATGGTCCTAATTAGAGCTTTAGATTCTTCTTTTGGCTCAAGTTATTCAAGTTTTAGTAAGGTAGTGTCTATTTTTGGTTCGAACCGGGATAGGGTTTCCCTTCCTTTGACTTCAGAACTTGATATTTTTGTCGTTCGGACTCCGAATCAAGTGATTCTTGAGTCTATATTTATTATTTTTTCATTGTCTTTCCAATGGTGGAATGACCATTTTGCCCTTAGGTTCATTCTTATCCGTTTTTAAAACGTTGCTTCCGCATTTTCTTCCTTTGGGTTTCATGACCTTGTTGAGGGTCACATTGGTGTCTTAGAGGAGTGTTGGATCTCTAGAGACCATTATTCTATCTTTTGCTTTCACATTTTCAATCCGTTTTGGGTCATCACAGGACACACTGGGTTGAAAAATCCAGGGTCGTCACATTTTCTGGAAAAACACGAAAAAGAAACCCTCCTCAAAATAATTTTTCCAAGCTGACCATGTTTAAATTTTTTTTATTTTTGACGTGAAATCCCCAAAATGCCCATACAACATACTTTTTCAAATAGTGTAGATGCGCACTGGAAATCAGATTTGACGCGGGGTTTTCGGGTCCGAGATGATATTTTCTGGAACAACACGAAGAAGAAACCCCCCCTAAAATTGTGTTTTTTACCTGACCAGGTAGAAGGAAACAAAAAAAAACACACTACAAAATTTTCGAAATGCCCCTAGATCAGAACCAGACAAGAGGGCAAAAGTTGCTACAATAACTGTCCTGATCTGAGAGTAGAAATGGGCTATTAAACGAATTTTTCTGGAAAAACACGAAAAGAAAACCCCTCTAGAAATCAAATTTAATAGCCAGCGCCGCAAGAGAAAATGAAAAAACACACTGTGAAATGGCCAAAATGCCCCTCCAAGAAATCTGATCAAGAGGGCTAAAAAGCTGCTAAAATGCAAAACCGAAAGCTGAATTTCACGAGAGATTTCCGGTACCAAGACGATATTTTCTGGAAAAACATTAAGAAGAAACCCCCCCCCCCCCCCCCCCAAAATCATGTTTTCCAAGTGACCATGTGGAGATCGGAATTTATTTCTCGAAGAAAAATCCCAAAATGCCCTAAAATCAGATTATACAATAAAAATGTAAAATGAGTCCATAGGATGCTCAAATCACCAAGGATGAGGTTTTTCTTGAAAACGATCATGCACACAAACGTAACTTACCCATTAAGACGTGCCACAATGGTCCACAGCTTAAAAATATCGCCGATGCAAAATTCAACCCCCCCACGGCCAAAAAGGCAAAAATGAACTAGAAATAGGAAATTTAAAAACTAGAATTAACAAATGATTTCAAATTACCATTTGACCCTTGGCCACACTTCATGCATATTAAGTAGGTCCAAATAAATGTGCTCGTGCACACTTTGCATCACCCGATTTGGAAATGAACCCTTAAAGGCTCAAATTTTACTATTTTAGCCCAAAATGCAAAGTATGAAACTAAAATGCAAAAATGAAAACAAAATGGTGATTGGCCCTTGGCCATACCTCATACATATTAAATGAATGCTAGATAATGAATTTCATACTCAATGCACACCCCGGTGCATAAATGACATATTAAAATGCATAGTTTTCATAACATTCCCATTAAGGCAATTTTCAACATTTATAAATATACATGAATTTCAAATATGGTTTGGCCCTTGGCCTCATATCATATACATAAAATGAGAATCAAAAAGTGTGCTTAGGCATACATTACAAGTTTAGAATCAAATATACACATTTGACAAATAAGATTACAAATGGCTTTTCAAGCCAACCTTTACAAGAATGGAACCTTCAAGTCCACAAAGAGTCCAAGCATAATGAGAATCTTGATTCCTATACCTAAAAAATGTCCTAACTACGTGGGTGAGTAATATAAAGCTACTCATAGGAAATGAGCATGCATCGACCTAGCATTTTACAATTTTATCACCTTAAGGTGAAACATGTCAAATGGGCTCATGCCACCTAATGTCTATGTCAAGATGAGACTCAGGGAGTATCCTAAGCTACCCAGATCATTTCTAGCATAAATCACATCATTCATGCAATTCAAACAACATAGAAGCATGCTATACAAAGCAACAAGACATAGATCTTCAAAGCCATTGACTTTGATGAGCGCTGAAAAGTGCACATTTAAACCCCTTAAGCTTAGGTATTCTAGAACCTTTATCTATCTTATTTTTCCACTTTAGATTGATTTTGTATTATTTCCATTTTTAGGTACTTATCCCCAAAATAAGCCAACTCAGCTAAATAAGAGCATAATTGAAGCAATCTTGAGATGAATCAAAGAAAGGAGCAAAGTGGAAGCAGATTGAAGCAAAGTATGGAATTCAGCAGGTTCGATTGATCACAAGTACACTTTGATCGATCAAAAGTTCATTAATCTAGACATTTCAAGATGGATCCAAGCTCTTTTGTCCTTATCCAAAGATCCCACAAAGTTCGATCGATCTAATAATTCTCAGATCGATCGAAAAAATTTCATCTTATCCTATTGTGCCACCCTACCTACCACTTTGGTCTCTTTCCCCAAAATATCTCAGATCTGTCCTTATCCAAAAAGGTGCCGCCATGGGAGGATCTATCCAGCCAAAGTTTGATAGATCTCAGCCAAGTTCGATCGATCTCACCACAAGTTTGATCGATCGAACTTCCCCAAGCCCAAAAAAAGACAAAATCCAGCTCATTAAAAGTTATCTCATATCTAATCATTGGGAGGAATATTGATGTGCAAGCCCAGACTATTAGGGGTGACATTTTAACCTACCTATATAAGGAATATGAGCCCTTCTTGAGAGCATACATACTTAGAAAGACTTTTGACACAATTTTCATATCATATTCTTAGTGAGGAAGAAAAGAAGAGAGGAGGCTAGAGACACAAGCTTGGAGTTCTTCCATCAACCAAGAAGAGGAGCAATTTCTACCATGGAGTTAGCCCTTGAGGGTTGGAACACACCATCCATGAGTGGCTAGGCATCCTCTTGGGGCTAGAGTTAGCCCTAAGCATGCTTTCTACATCTTGATTTATGTATTTTTGAGGGGATTTGTATTGTGATATATGTTTTAACATTTTTATATACATAGATCTTCTTTATTCAATGATTTGTGTGGTTTAATGCTTCCAATTGATCATTTCATTCTATTTATATGTCTATGTATGCTAGAATAGATGTTCATGTGTTTGTCTCTAGATTTTGTATTGTTCATGCATGTCTATGTGTATTGATGCTATAGATCTAGAGATTGTCAAGACATAGTGCTTAATAGAATGCTCTTGTGGTTTATTTGATGGTTTATACTCATTTCTTGATGGATTGTGCCTCTCCCTTAGTTTAATTAGTTTAATTTCATGTCATTAGCTTAATTGTAGTGTAGTTGTAGTTTAGATGTTAAATGGGAGGACAATCCATGCTTATTGTTTGATGTTCCATACTTATGAAAACAAGTAGCATATGTCTCTAACCTTGTGATGTGTTTAGATTATAAGCCTAAAGAAAGGATTAATGGCTTAGTTTAATATATTGTGCTATCCACTATGTTGCTTAGACAATATATACTTAATTAGTCATCCATGCTTGTTGAAATAACCACACACACACACTATTGTTGCAATACATGTTTTCCCCCTCATTAATCATTCATTAAGGGTGTAGTAAAGCTATGCTTAGTGGTGATCTCTAAACCCCAAGATCTCTCTCTCTTATTTTCTCTCTATTATATTTAATTGTTTACTTTAGTTTAAATTGCATCTTAGTATAATTCAATTACCAACCAATCTTTTGATCACTCAACCTACTAACCCTATGCCTTGATTCCACAATCTAATATGACCCACCAATCCCTTGGGATGATCCTTACTCGCCCTAACTATATTTTTAGTGAAAGGTAGTAGTGGCAAATTATAACTGTAAAACTTGGCCACACTCATCTTAGTCCACTTCGCAAGCTTTGGGTGCATCACGACAAGGCACAGCCAAGTTTTTGGCGCCGTTGCCGGGGATTGATTGAAGCCAACGTCGTTTTTGTGGATTCAATTAGGAATTTGTACTCTTTTGATCGTGTCTTTACTTTATTTTCATATTCATTTTGGTTACTTATTATGTTGGTTCTTGTTTGACTAGGTGCATTGAGCTAGAAAGTGAGCAAAGAAGCATTTTAAGCAAGGAGCTAAGCAAAAGCAAGGAAAAAGCTAAAATATAAAAAATTTGCAAGGCTAAAATTGAAAATTGAATTGAAGTGCTAAAGGACCCTTTGTGAGCTCTTTCTTAACTCAATCTCTAGTTAAATCGTCGGCACGCGTGAAGGCTTGTATTTCAATTCTTAGATAAATCATGAGCCCACGTGGAGGCAATTTTATTATTCTTTGCATATTGTTGATAGCATGGGAGTATGGGATCATTGTATGTGGAGGAAGTTTGTTGATTGTTGAATTATTGCGAAGGTGAAGTGATTGTTGATTGTTTGTAACTTGTTTGTGTTTTGCTTGTGTATGCATGGTCGAAGGTCATTAAATCCTACTCTTGTCTCTTTTAATTTGAATTTAGAATCCATTTTTCGTACACCTAGAGGAAGGGGTAATTTTAATCATTCTACTTCTACAATGGAAGTACATAATGAGGACCATGTAGAGGACCTTGGTCACATAGACCAACAAGGTATCCTCCACCCCAATGTGCATCATGATAACATACAAGTACCATTAGGCATGCCAAGGCCATTCATTCACCCACCACAACAACAATGCCAAGTTCCATTGGGAATGCCTAGGCCAATGTTTGCTTCACAACCTCCCATAGTTCAAGGCAATCAAGGTGCCCATGTTGCACCTCTAATTGTTAACCCTCCCCTTGCATTAAGAGATTACTATGTGCCTAATGAATATAATGCACCCGCATGCATTCAATTGCCACCATTTAGAGCACACCACTATAAAATCAAACCACAAACCATTCAAATGCTTCCTAACTATCATGGACTTCCAAGTGAAGAACCTTACAAGCATTTGGATGAGTTTCTTGAAGTATGTTCCACCGTGAGATACACGGACATGCCGAAAGATGTCTTAAGGCTTAAACTTTTTCCATTCACCCTTAAAGACAAAGCAAAATATTGGTTTAACAATCTTGGGCCTTTTTCAATAACTTCTTGGGCAGAAATGCAACAAGAGTTCTTGAAGAAGTACTATCCAGTTTCTAAGACCAATGCCATGAGAACCTCAGATCGAGAGTTTTCACACAGGGATGGGGAAACGTTCCATGAGGCATGGGAAAGATTCAATGAATTACTTAGGAAGTGTCCACATCATGACATGCCCAAATGACAATTAGTTCAATATTTCTTTGAGAGTATCTGATAATTACAAGGGCATGGTTGATGCTTCCATGGGTGGCTCTTACATTGATAAGCATGAGGATGACGTGTGGTGTCTTTATGAGAGCATGAGTGAAAATTCTTTGCATCGAACTTTATCTTCTAAGAATGGTAGGAATTCAAGTGGAAGGAAGAGTGTTGTCTTACATTAAGTTAACCATTCCAATGAAATAGCCGCCGAGATGAAATCCTTATCTCAAAGGTTTGATCAATTATTGATCAACCAAAACTCGGCAAATCAAGTATCTTCCTTCCCTAACTATTCCCATCATGCATCTAATGAATCATGTATGACTTGTTCAAGTGTTTTACATTCTACTTCCAATTGTCCCCATGGACATGTGCAAAATGAAAACCATGAGCAAGCCAATGATATTTTTGCTAATCAAGGAAACAATCCTTATGGCAATCACTATAATTCTAGTTGGAGGAATCACCCAAATTTCTCTTGCAGAAACCAAGGGGAAGGCTCAAACCCTTCCCAAGGTAGTTTTCAAGGAAAGTACATTCCACCTCTAATGCAAGGCCAAGGATCACAAGGATATAGACCATATCAATCACAAGGAAATCAATTTTCTAATTCTCATTTTCCTAATCAACCATCATATTCTTAAGGAAATTCTATGAGTCCCACTTTTGAGGGGAAAGTTTTGACCGCTCTAGGCACCCTAGAGGCGAACACTCAATTGCTTCATTCTCATTCTCAAACCATTGCTAAACTAGAAACCCAAGTAGGGCAAATAGCTAGTCCTTTAAATGCTAAAGAGAAAGGGAAAATGCCTTTGAATGCCTCACCAAAGCAATAATGTGTTGTGGAGACTCATTCCTCATCGAAAAGTCCTATAATAGAGCATGTCAATGCGGTGAATACCTTGAGAAGTGGGAGAATCATTGACAACCAAGTAGGTGTCCAATGAAGAGAGTGAACCGGTGCAACCGAAAGTAGACACCCGTCCCGTTTCACATTTTATTCCTCCTTCATTGCATATGCATGATCATTCAAATGAGAAAGTGTCAAAAAGTGATTTGAAAAGTGAGTTCAAAAATGATTGGAAAAATGAATCAAAGCATGATTTGAAAAATGATTTAAAAAAGTCTTGTGATGATGACGTTTCAAAGAAAGATTTTGAAAATTTTTTTGAGCCAAGAGCTCCATTTTTGGATGCCTTAAAAGGATCCATTTATCTTGACAAGCAAAAGACAAAGACAAATAAAATCATTGATGTGTTTAGGCAAGTGAAAGTTAACCTTCCGCTTTTGGATGCAATCAAGCAAATTCCAGCTTATGCCAAGTTTTTAAAAGATCTTTACACCCAAAAGAGGAAGAACAAAAGCCAAGCACCTAGGAAAGTGGTCTTGACCGAGCAAGTGAGCTCTATTTTGCAACATAACACTCTTCCAAAGTTCAAAGACCCTGGTTCACCTACCACTTCATGCATCATTGGTGACCATGTCATTAATCGGGCTCTATTAGACTTAGGAGCAAGTGTTAATCTTCTTCCATACTCGGTATATGTCAAATTAGGCTTAGGAGACTTGAAACCGACGTTGGTGGTTCTGCAACTTGCCGACCGATCCATCAAAAAGCCTATGGGTATCATTGAGGATGTATTGATTAAGATTAATAAATTCTTCTTCCCCGTTGATTTCATTGTCATTGATACAGAACCGATCCCAAATCCTAAGGGCCAAATTCCCGTTATCCTTGGCCATCCTTTCTTGGCAACCGTGAATGCCAACATTAATTGTAGGATAGGGATAATGAAGATCTCATTTGGACACATGAAGGTGAAGTTGAATATCTTCAATCCAACCCCAAATTCATTTGACAAGCATGAAGAAGTGAATGTTGTAGAGAAATGTCATGCTAATAAATGTGAAGGAATAGAGTCTTTGCTTGAAACCAAAATTTCAAAAGGGTTATCTTCAACCCTGAATTCAAAAAATGTTGTTTCAAAATCTTGTTTTGAAAGAGCATGGAAGCCCAAAGATCACATTAAAAAAGGACCAACAAGTTCCTTTGAGCCTAATCCAATAAGTTCCTTAGGGAACTATTTGTTGGGTGGAGTTCAAAGTACTTATCACCCCATTAAGGAGGGGATGCACTACAAGATGTTTGATCAGGGCCAAAAGAGCCCAACGTCCTGCTAGAGACGTTAAAGACTAGTGCATTTCGTAGGGTGTCACAACCCTATTCCTCCCTCATTTCTATTTTAAATTTCATTTCTTGCGAAGTCTAGATATTTGCTTTAGGTTCATATATATTGCTAGGAACTGTGATTAGGATTGCATGCACTTTCATGTTGAAAATGGATATTTTGTCCCTGTTCAATCGATCTCAAAAGAGGTTCGATCGATCGAACTCCATACCTGCATCCAATCACCTCTCTGTCCAATCGTTCGAAGAAAACCTGCATATTTCTACTCTCTATCTGATCGATCGTAAATTATTTGATCGATCCAGATTCATCTTGGATCAATCTGCAATCTTAACACTTAGAAAAAATTTGAACCTGCATCCATACCTGCATCCAATGACCTCTCTGTCTCATTGTTCAAACATGTCTGCAGGTATTTGCATGTTTGATCGATCGAAGCCTATCTGAGATCGATCTTGGTTTGATCGATCTATGCTCTTTTACTTTGACTTTGACTTTGAATTTGAAATTTATAAAACTTACAAAAATATTTTAAATTTTATTTTCAAAAATTCCAAAAAGATTTTATTTTTACTTTATTTCAAAAATTTGCAAAATCCAAAAATATTTTTAATTAAAATATATATATATATATATATACATTTTTATTTTTGTTTTATTATTTTTGAAAAATTCCAAAAAGATTTTATTTTATTTTATTTTTCAAAATCCAAAAATATTTTTAAATTTTCATTTTTAATTTTTAATTCAGAAAAATCTAAAAGTATCAAAAATAATTGTCATTTAAGAGGAGAGATCGATTCTAGTTCGATCGATCTAAGGATTCAATTCGATTGATCGAACTGAAAAGGAAATGTTTTTAAAAATCGAACCTAGGGTCATTCGATCGATTTCAAAGACATCGATCTAAGACCCATCCCTTCTCTCGCCATTGCAAACCCTCTCTACCATCTTCGGCAAACCCTCCGGCAAGCTTCCTGAGCTTTGATTTCCTCTCCCTCATCTCAGATCTCGTGTCTCTCTCTCCCGATTTTCTATTCTTCTTGTTTTTGGTAAGTTTCCATTTCCATTTTCATTTTCGAGCTTCGATGTACATGATTTTGCTGTTTCCATGCTTAGATCTGAGATTCCATATTTAATCTTGCCATTTTTAAAGTTTTGACCCACTGTATATATGTGTATATATATGTATATATATCAATTTTATATTTTATATTTTGATTTTTGATTTTGGGGGTCACGGGCCTAATCAAGTGACCAAAATTGTTGATTTGTTGTGTAGAGGGGCCCACGAGCTTGCTTATGAGGCCCCCGTGCCATCCACGTCACAGATCTGTGACATTTCGAATTTCACCTTACAGTTCGATTGATCGAACCTTTTCTCTAACCGATTTATTATAGATCGATCTCACTTATTCAAGATCAATTGGACTTATATCGATCTCACATTTTTGTGATCGATCGAACTTCACAGATTTGTATCACACACCATTTCTTGTGTTTTATGCTATCTCATACATGCCCAATGTCTGTGTTTTCCACATTGGATGCATTTCGTACTTATACTGTCTAGCATGCTTCACATTATGTCACTTATTCCTTGTCACTTGCATAGATTCATGTTCCTTATCTGTTTTGTCTATCTTATTTGACATACATGATTCTATAAACTGTGCTTTAAATCTTTATACCGGCACTTACTTCCTTTTTAAGTTTCTTTTCTTTTGCAGGTGATGAGCGCTGAAAAGTGCGTATTTAAACCCTTTAAGCTTAAGTATTCTAGAACCTTTATCTATCTTATTTTACCATTTTGTATTGATTTCGTGTTATTTCCATTTTCAGGTACTTATCCCCAAAACAAGCTAACTCAGCCAAATAAGAGCATAATTGAAACAATTCTGGGATGATTCAAAGAAAGGAGCAAAGTAGAACAAAATGAAGCAAAAGGTGGAATTTCAGCAACTTCGATCGATCTCAAGAAAATTTCAATCGATCCAGCTTTCATCTATCTCAGCACTTCAAGATGGATCTAAGCCATGTTTGTCCCTTTACAAAGATCTTAAAAGTTCGATTGATCCAACTTCCTTCTCTGATCGATCTAACATTCTTGTCCTTATCCAAATGATTGATCTTATCCAGTTGTACCACCCTACCAACCGCTTTTG
The DNA here is from genome assembly GCF_030987335.1 of Cornus florida. NCBI lineage: Eukaryota > Viridiplantae > Streptophyta > Magnoliopsida > Cornales > Cornaceae > Cornus > Cornus florida. The sequence goes on along the minus strand of NW_026775574.1, from coordinate 47,224,015 downwards.
TCCCTTTCCCAAAAATATCTTCAAAATATCTCAGATTTGTTTTTGTCCAAAAAGGCGCCACCATCGTGGATTGATCCAGCCTAAGTTTGATAGATCTCAGCCATATTCGATCGATCCAAGTCCAAGGTTCAATCAATCGAACTTCCTCTAGTGCGAAAAAGTTAAATTTCCAGCTCACAAAAAGTTGTCCTTTATCCAATCATTGGGGAATATTTGTTGTACGACCCTAGCTCATTTTGGGTGTCATTTGACCTACCTATATAAGGATAAGGATTACTTTTTACATCATATCATATCATACCTTCTAGAACTCTTAGTAAGGAAGAAAAGAGGAGGAGGAGGCTAGAGACACCATTGGAGACTCTTCATCAACCAAGGAGCAGATTTCTTCCATGGAGCTTTCCCTTAAGAGTTGGAGGACATCATCCATGTGTAACAACCCGGTCATTTGCCTTCCTTTCCTTTTTTTCCTGAAATTTTACGAATGAATTTTTTTCGTTTAATTTTCTTTTCTGAGCTCTGTTTCGTGTCGCTTAGTGTCATCTCGAGTGCTCGTAATTGGTTCCTGAGACTCTTTTCCGTGGATTGACAACTTCCTTTGAGGATCGAGTTATTTTCACATTTTTCGTTTTTTGACACTATGCGCTATTTCATCCTTTTCCCTATTCTGTCTTATCTCCGTTTGTTAATTTTTGGCACAACCTCACTTCTCATGCTTGGAGTTGGTTTCTGACTTCACGTGCCTTCATCTTGAGTGGTTTCCACGAAATACGTATCTTTACTTTTGCAAGAAAGTACTCTGGTTGCTCCCGGTGTCCATAGAGGCATGGATGCAAAGTTGTTTGAAATTATTTTCTTTTCTTGGGGTGTTTTTCAAAAATATCTTTTGAAGATATTTTATTTTAGGGGTTTTTAAGAAAATATTTTTGGAAGATATTTTCATTCTGGGCTATAAGTGCAGTTTTCACTTTTTGGAGGAGCCATTGTGCAATCAATGAAAGTTATTGCAAAATTTCTTGTTTTGAGCCTGGATCCTCGTACGGGATTCATTTTCACATTTCGTTGAGTTGTGTACTCTTGGAATTTCCTCCTGGTCGATGTTTTCCAGTTTCAGGGTTTCTGGCCCCAGTTAGCGCCAAACTTGTTTTGGGCATAACTTTCTGCTCGGGACTCAGTTTTTGATGCCGTTTCTTCCGTTATTCATATTTTATCATTTTGAATCTTTTTCGCTCACAAAGTTTTGCCATTTGAGTGCGTCTGCTCAAATTTTTCTTTTTCAAACCCGGCGGGGCCCGTTCGGGGCACTTTTTGAGATTTCTATAAAAGGGGGGTGAGATATTTCATTTTTCATCTTCTCCCCTCTTCATGCACGACCTAGAGCTCCCATGGCAGCCCAAGGGGTGCTGCCATCTTCTCTCTCCTCTTTAGGTTCACTTTTCCTAGATGGAAAGTCTTCGGCCTTAACGTTTGTTGTTCCCCTCGCCGTGCTCTACCTTTCTCCTTTATTAGAATTCTGTTTTGACCATTTCTTGAGTTTGTTTTTGAGGTCAAGTTACGATTTTGATGGGGCTTTCATGGGGGTCATGTTTACGGCGTTGTCCCCTACAAAACCTAGTAGTTTCGTCGGATTCGGAGCCGTTCCATTTTGATGGCATTTGAGATTTTCATCTCAAATTGAGGTAGGAGATGTTTTAGGTTTAAATTCTTGTTATATAGCATGCTTGTGATGCTTATGCTACTTGTTTGCATGATTAAATATAAAAATCTAGAGATTTTATTATTTATTTTTCTTGTACGGGATCTAATTTTCCCGGTTGCTCATGACTTGGTTTAAACATGTAGCATGATTTTATATTGCCCCTTGATATGCTTATTGTCGTGTATTAAAATTAGAACATTTGAATAAGTATTAAAGATTTTATTTAATATTTATCTTAGGTGAAAGATTAATTCACATGTCCTTAACTAGCTTAAAATTAATATGTGTTAGCATATTATATTAGGCCTCGGCATGCTCTTCAACATAGTTGAATTTGAAAGTAATTGGAGGTGTTTTGAAAATTAGTAATTATTAATTAATTCGATTAATTAATTTGCCCCGAGTGCACTATTCACTCCTTTTGAATTCTGACTTGATATTCTTGATTTACATGCCATATAGCTTCACATATATTTGATTTAGAATATTCGGTGAGGTTTTGAAACCTTTCATTTAATTAAATTCCATGTTTAAGATTTAATCCTCATGGTGATATACAACTTGGAATTGTGTATTGTGGCATGCTAGAAAATTAAGCTTATGTATAGTTGTTCACCTATATTAAATTGAGATTAATTGCATGAGAATTGGAACTTTTAATTTATATTTAACTTTAGTGAAAGTTTAATTCACATGGTCTTAAATTGAATGAAATAAACTTGTAATGTGATATTACATTAGTTCTTGGCATGCTTTCCAACATAGGTTAATTTGAGAGCATTTGGTTAAGTTTGAAAATCAAAAGATTTTAATTAAAAGAATTAATTAAAATCTATTTTGCGGTCCCATTAGCTTAATTAAGGTTTTAACTTGATATTTGTATTGGCCATGACTTGTTTACTAGTATATATTAATTTGGGACTATCTAAAGTTGTTTTAGAACCTTGGGATTTAAATTAGCATGATTTAATTAAAGTTCTACTTTGTTGTTCCAATAACCTAATTGAGTTTTAGAATGGATATAGGTGATGACCATGCCATGTTTTTTAATATGTATTAATTTGAGGTTATTTGGAATTGAATTAGAATCTAGGGAATTTAATTATTTTTATTTAATTAAATTCTATCGAATTGAGCCATGGATTTAATTACGTTTGAAAGTCGTTTCTATATCAAAATCCTGGACATGGACTTGTTGTATATTCATTTGGTTATGTTTTGAGCATTGGATAACATAGTTGCTATGTTTATACTCATGAGAATATGTTTTCCTTATTGAATATATTGTTGCCTTGTGTAATGATTTACATATTTCATATTTAGCATCATTCATGCATAGCGTGTAACGAATCGCACACTGAAGATTCGACATTCATCACATCATATTAGTTGCAGACTTAGAGCATGTATTGTATAGGTTTCCAAATTTGGTTGTGCTTGGTAGATAGTTGATTATCTTGCATATTCCTGTTGATATATGCGTTGTTGCACAACTTGTTGATTTTGGAAACTTGGGGATGTCGTTGTTTGGCTATGGCTAGGACGTGGTTCTAGTACGGGGGATAGTCCCTCTATATATAGTCTAGTGCGCATATAGGGAGGTTACTCATGGGCTAGTAACCCTAAAGTAACTATGTTGTCGGTCTGATCCGGCGTGACGTCCGAGTATCCACTTTGTTTGATTTCGCATTTCATTTTCAAGTTGATAACTAGATGATGTTGTAACTTGTTGTTTCTTATTTGTCGTTCCATTTTAAGTTACAGGATGTTAACTTTGCAAAATTATGCTTTATGCGTTGTATTGGAAGTTCCAATGTTGGTTAAATTGCATCGATATTGAAAATCGTGTTTTAACGTTCTAATAAAGCTTAGGATTGATCCTATTGATTCATTTATAACATAGACGTTAGGTGGCATGAACCACTACTGTTATTTTGTGCTTTAGATTCTAAGTTGATGGCTTTGAGAACTCAAACCTTGTTGCATTGTATAACATGCTCTTTTGTTGTTGAATTGCATGGATAATGTGATTCTTGTTAACTTGTATTCAAATATGCTTTTGTCATGTTGTATGGATTACTCTAGACCTAGTTCAATTGTATTGAAAATGCAGTTCATGTTAATCTATGCTTAAGCATTGTTCTTGTCGTGTTCTTTGGATTATCCCAACCATGATTCGTTTCATACATGTATGTATATCATGATTCTTGTTGCTTAGACTCTAAGGTAGCTTAGGATGCTCCTCGAGTCTCACTTGGACATAGGCGTTAGGTGGCATGAGCCCCTTTAACATGTTTCACCATAAGGTGATAAATTTGTAAAATGCTAGGTCGATGCATGCTCATCTCCTACGAGTAGCTTTATGTTACTCACCCCTACAATACTGGGGCATATTTCAGGTACGAAGACTTGGTTCATGACGCCTAGCATTCCTTGGATGTCGTGTAGCGTTCAAGTTTCCATTTTATGCAAATGTTAGCATGAAATGTCATTTTGTAGACTTATATGTCAAAATATGTATATTTGATTCCATGTATGTAATGTGTACTTAAGTACACTCCTTTCAATGTATTTGATATGTATGAGATGAGGCCGGAGGCCAATGACCATTATATTGTATCATATGTATCTTTTGATTTCTTGAAAAGCTATGAAAACCTTGAAAAATCGCAAGTCATTAGTTCACCATAGTTGCATCGGGTGTGGGAATTCCATTTTCATTCTTTCATAGGGTCTTATAAATCATGTTTGAAGTGTGGCCAAGGGCCAAACGGTCATTTGACCCCGTTTTGTATTTTTGGATTCCGAGTTTTCATTCCAAGTTCCATTTTTGCCTTTTTGCCCGTTGGGGGGTCGGATTTTGTATCGGTGGTATTTTTAAGTCGTGGACCATTGTAGCACGTCCAAATAGGTAAGTTACATTTGCGTGTATGGTCGTTTCCGGGCAAAACCTTATCGTTTGTGTTTTGAGCCTCTTGTGAATTCATTTCGCATTTTTTTTGCATATTCTGATCTTGGGGCATTATGGACCTTTCACATCAGTTTTATTTTCTTCTTTTGACATGGTTGAATAGAAAACATGATTTTAGGGGGGGTTTCTTTTTCGTGTTTTTCCAGAAAATGTCGTCTTGGTACCGGAAATCCCTCGTGAAGTCTCAGCTTCCAGTTTTGACTTAGCAGCTTTATGACCCTCTTGTTCAGTTCTGTTCTAGGGGCATTTTGGGGATTTCACAGTTAGTTTTTTTCGATTCTATTCACGTAGTCAGGTAGAAAACTCGATTTTAGGGGGGGTTTCTTCTTTGTGTTTTTCCAGAAAAACTCGTCTTGACCTCCGTTTCAAGCCTTAGTTCTGGGCAGATCAAAAAAAATGTAGCAGCAGCCAAGGGCTGCCACCAGCCATGTCTTTGGGCACCGGCATGCACGCCGGTGGGCTCGCGCATGAGCGCCGTGTGCGCCATGGCCCCTCGTCGGGCCGCTGCGACGTCAATTCTTCTTTTGGGCTTTTCTCCTTCGTCCGGACTCCGATTCAAGTGAATTTTTTTTTGAACTTGACTAATTTTTCTCTGTCTTTCCAACGGTGTGCTCGGTTGCACCCGGTTCTTCCTGGATAATTACCATTTTACCCTTTTGCCTTAAGTGCTTGTTTTTCTTCGTCATGCCGTTTCTCCTTCGTCCGGACTCCGAATCATGCGATTCTTGAGTCCATCTTGATTAGTTTTTCGTTGTTCTTCCAGTGGTGTGCTCGGTGGCACCCGAATCTATGGTTTTTAAAAATGACTATTTTGCCCCTAGGGGCTTATTTGTCATGTTTTCGATCTTTTGCTTCCGCATCAGTTCTTGTTGAGTTCCACGACCTCATGGAAGGTCATTTTGACTTCTTAGAGTCTTGTTTTCTGTTTTCGCTTCCGCATTCAGATCCGTTATCGGATCATCCTTACGGTTCATCACAGGACACGCTGGCCTAAAAACCAGGGTCGTCACACCATGAGTGACTAGACATCCTCTTGGGGCTAGAGTTAGCCTTAAGCATGCTTTCTACTTCTTGATTTATGTATTTTTTAGGGGATTTGTATTGTGATTTATGTCTTGACACTTATATATATATAGATATTGTTTATTTAATGATTTATGTGGTTTAATGCTTCCAATTGATCATTTCATTCTATCCATGTGTTTATGTATTGTAGAATAGATGTTCATGTGTTTGTCTCTATTTCTTGTGTTATTTATGCATGTCTATGTGTATTGATACTATAGATCTAGAGATTGTCAAGACATAGTGCTTAATGGCATGTTCTTGTGATTTATTTGATGGTTCATACTCATTGCTTGATGGATTGTACCTCTCCCTTAGTTTAATTAGTTTAATTTCATGTCATTAGCTTAGTTGTAGTGTAGTTGTTAAATGGAAGGACAATCCATGCTTGTTGTTGATGTTCCATACTTATGAAAAACAAGTAACATATATCTCTAACCTTGTGATGTGTTTGGATTGTGAGCTTAAAGAAAGGATTAATGGCTTAATTTGATATGTTGTGCTATCCACCATGTTGTTTAGACAATATATGCTTAATTTGTCATCCATGCTTGTTGGAACAACCACACACACACACTTTATTGCAATACATGTTCTTCCCCTCATTAATCATTCATTAAAGGTGTAGAAAAGATATGCTTAGTGGTGATCTCTAAACCCCGAGATCTCTCTCTCTTTTATTCTCTCTATTGCATTATTGCTTACTTAGCTTAATTTGCATGTAGTTTAATTCAACCAACCAACCATTATTTTGATCACTTGACCTACTAACCCTAATCTTGATTCCTCAACCTAGTACGACCCTCAATCCCTTGGGATGATCCCTACTCACTCTTGCTACGTTTGTAGTAGTGGTGGTAGTGGTTTTTATAAATTTAAATTTGACCTAAAAGGCTTTTCTTGAACCGTACATTCACTACATTATTTTGACGTATAGGAATGGCCATCGTCAGCAAGCCATGGCTAGGGTCAAGACTGTTACCCGTGGACATTATCATCGTAGAGTCAGGCAGAGATTAGATGACCAGGCGGGCCCATCTAACATCCAGGACCCCATTCCTGAGCCTGAGCCAGAGCAGATACAGGACCAGTCAGAGGCAGATACAGCTCAGTCCCCATCCATTGACTCTAGACTACAGTCTTCGACTGAGGCATCTTCTTCATAGGCTGATGCTGAAGCTGAGCAAGCACTATCTCCATCACCACCACCAGCTCAGCGAGTCCAGGACTTAGACCAACCATTGCCAAGATACTCATGCCTTCAGGTGGCGCATGAGTCGGTCTTCGATATAGACTTCTTCTCCCAGTCTGTTCTTACCAGAGCAGCATATGATGACATAGACCGGAGGGGCATTTCAACCATATTAGCCCCTGTTACATATCCAGTGTACCCGAGGTTGGTCTAGATGTTCTTTCAGAACCTCCAACCTACCCCGAGTAACCTGAGGGAGCTGTGAACTACCATTGACGGCCACCATATCAGTATCACTGTGGACACTCTATCCAGATCTTGCCGATGTCCACATGTCTACCCTCCTGATCTCGAGGCTACATATCCTACTTTATAGAGGCCTTTCTATGCCGACATGGCAGTGGCACTCACAGGTCACTATGTAGCTGGCGAGACTTTTGCCATACGCACTTATCTACCAGATGACCTGTGGTCCTTTGATTCGGTTTTATTCCGAAATGTATTCATGGCCGGCCACAAGATATAGAGGTGCGGTGACTATCTAACAGCTCTGTACGCCTTCGATACAGGGCATTGGCTATCTATTCCTGCACTCATCTTGAGCGTTATGATGAAGTTATATGTTGATCACATCTGCAAGGCCAAGCCTAAACGGGCTAAGTTTCTCCCATTTGGCCATCTCATTACACAGATATTGCAGGACTAGCGCTATCCCTTCCAGCACCGGGAGCGTACTGAGGCTGGGGCCTGCTCGTTCAAAAAGAAGGACTAGGATAAGAGCTATAAGGCTCTTATCAAGAGTCTACAGGAGAATGTTGCAGAGGTAGCTGAGGAGCTTGAGATAGAGGAGATGGAGCAGGCAGCAACTGCAGTAGCAGTAGTCGATCCAGCAGACCCACCAGTGGTTGCTGATGTGCATATGGATATTAATTTAGAGCGAGAGCTGCCAGCAAAGGAGCTTCCGCATCACTCTCCGGCAGGGTCACCAATTCATTCTCAAGAGCAGACTCAGGACATACCGCAGTTTCATGATCCAGTCATACCTGAGGCTCCAGCTCAGACACCTGGCCTAGGAAAGCATTTCCAGACATTAGAGGGTGAGGTTGTCTCTCTCCGGGTAAATGTTGTCTCTCTCAGAGCAGACGTCGTCTCCCTCAGCACAGATGTGGCATCTCTCTACTCAGACGTTCTTGCTGCACTGCAGGGCATATCTAGAGACATCCACGGAGCATGCCCTGCTCGTCCTACCTCCTTTTCATGATTTTTATATCTCCTTCTCATTTTATATCTGTGATTTGACTGTTATATTTCTGATACTGTTATATTTTTACAGCCGGTCTGTCAGCCCTCAACTGCGATGTTCCATATACTGTTCTTATTTTATACATGCTTTATTTTTGGATGTCATATTATCTATTGATATATCTATCTGTCTAACTCTATCAGGTGGATCCCAGTGACTTCAGTGAAAAAGTGCTGCCCGACTTTTTCAGGACCACCTTTTTCCTCTCTCCTTATTTCAATTTATTATCCCATTTACAGTTGCATGTCCACTATGCACTATTATTATATCCTTTGTTGTCTAATGAACTTTTATCCAGTGCCATCTTTTCAGGACCACAGTTAATTCCAAGTTTGGGGGGGTTATACCACCCACTTTGGATACTTATGTCCCGGCCATTCTTTGCTTAGCTGCACTGGTATACTCTTTCTTTTGTTCTCTTTGTACATTGAGGACATTGTGCTATTTATGTTTAGGGGGGTAATGGTGTTAATTACAATATTTGCTTTAACTTCAAAATTTTGAGCATGACTTGTGTATTTGAGGGATTGTTTATGATTGGTCCATAACTAGCTATGATTTTGATCTTTTAAGGACTATATTGCTTAAAATTTAAAAATTGCTTGAATTGAGAGTCCAATACTCCTTGTATGTCTTGTGGATGCCATTTAGGAGTAAATTTTTTGAAAGATTGATATCATGCTTGCACATGTGGTCCACATCATCCTGATTTTGTGATTGTTTTGAGATTCACTCTAGGATTCTACATTAGCATAGACGCACACTAGCATTCATTTGTGGGGTACATGCTTTGTTGATTATTGAATTGTTATATCCCAATTGAGCTAGTAGTGCATTGAAAGCTTTCATTCTTGATAAAGGTGGATAACAACCCCTTTTCACTAAGTAGCCGGGATTCTAGCCTCATCAAGCACTGAACTTCTCGCGCCGAAAGGTGGAGGGCCCAAACTCTAGGTTAATAATTGAACTTGCTACAAAAAATAAAAAAAGGTTGCAAAAGCAATAAAAAAGTGAGGACTTCTCCCAAAAGGTGAGAAGTGGGAAATGATTAGATGGAGGTTATCTTGATTTGTAGCCTAGTTGATTTGAGCTTGTAAGTCCCTAAGGGTGTTTGAACACCTAGTGCCCTAAAGCCGTCTGGTTTGGGAGTCATTGACCTAACGCTCGACCTCATGAATCACTAGAAAGCTTAATAGATCAACACATTGCACTATGCTTCCATCTTTGATCCTTAGGGATAAAAAAAATAATAATAAATAAATAAAAAATTTGAGTTAAAAGAATAAGCGCACTTAGATGAATAAAGCTTTAATAAAAGGTCCACTCTTTGTCTTGATGATCGATACTAGATTTGTGTGCTAGTTTGAGGGTAAGGACGTGATCATTTCTTTAGTTGGCTAAGATAGCAACATATTTGATGCCGGTCCACTAAAAAAAGATTCTAGTGTTGCTTTGATTTGCATGATCATTTTCTTGATATGTGGAGAACCATACTTGCTTGCTTGATGTTGAAATTTTGGGAGATTGCTTGGAAATTGTTGAAAAATTGCATACTTGAGGTAGTTTTCTCCCAATGCTTGTTTGCAACATTGGTGCCTCTTTTGTGATATTGAGCTTAATGTTTGTGGGTATCATTTCTGGAAACCCTCGTGAGACTTCACTCATCCACTAGGGGTAACCTAGGGGTTTAAAAGGCTTGTTGCATGTGCTAAGTGCAATCGTGTTCCCTACAAAAGTGGTGTTATCCATTTATTGCTTTCTAGTTCATACTTGTATAGTTGTTCATTTCATTCCTTTACTTTCTAGTTCATTGCTAGGGACTAGCAATATTTAAGTTTGGGGGTGTGATAAGCGCTGAAAAATACGCATTTAAACCCTTTAAGCTTAAGTATTCTAGAACCTTTATCTATCTTATTTTCCCACTTTAGATTGATTTTGTATTATATCCATTTTTAGGTACTTATCCCCAAAATAAGCTAACTTAACTAAATAAGAGCATAATTGAAGCAATCTTGAGATGAATCAAAGAAAGGAGCAAAGTGGAAGCAGATTGAAGCAAAGTATGGAATTCAGCAGGTTCGATCGATCATAAGTACACTTTGATCAATCGAAAGTTCATCAATCTAGACATTTCAAGATGGATCCAATCTTTTTGTCCTTATCCAAAGATCCCAAAAAGCTCGATCGTTCCAACAATTCTCAGATCGATCAAAAAAATTTCATCTTATCCTATTGTACCACCCTACCTACCACTTTTGTCTCTTTCCCCAAAATATCTCAGATCTGTCCTTATCCAAAAAGGTGCCGCCATGGGAGGATCGATCCAGCCAAAGTTTGATAGATCTCAGCCAAGTTCGATCGATCTCACCACAAGTTTGATCGATCGAACTTCCCTAAGCCCGAAAAAAGACAAAATCCAGCTCATTAAAAGTTGTCTCATATCCAATCATTGGGAGGAATATTGATGTGCGAGCCCAGACTATTAGGGGTGACATTTTAACCTACCTATATAGGGAATATGAGCCCTTCTTGAGAGCATAAATACTTGGAGAGACTTTTGACACAATTTCCATATCATATTCTTAGTGAGGAAGAAAAGAAGAGAGGAGGCTAGAGACACAAGCTTGGAGTTCTTCCATCAACCAAGAAGAGGAGCAATTTCTACCATGGAGTTAGCCTTTGAGGGTTGGAGGACACCATCCATGAGTGGCTAGACATCCTCTTGGGACTAAAGTTAGCCCTAAGCATGCTTTCTACATCTTGATTTATGTATTTTTGAGGGGATTTGTATTGTGATATATGTTTTGACATTTTTATATACATAGATCTTGTTTATTCAATGATTTATGTGGTTTAATACTTCCAATTGATCATTTCAATTTATCCATATGTCTATGTATGCTAGAATAGATGTTCATGTGTTTGTCTCTAGATTTTGTGTTATTGATGCAGGTCTATGTGTATTGATGCTATAGATCTAGAGATTGTCAAGACATAGTGCTTAATAGAATGCTCTTGTGGTTTATTTGATGGTTCATACTCATTTCTTGATAGATTGTGCCTCTCCCTTAGTTTAATTAGTTTAATTTCATGTCACTAGCTTAATTGTAGTATAGTTGTAGTTTAGATGTTAAATCGGAGGACAATCAATGCTTGTTGTTTGATGTTCCATACTTATGAAAACAAGTAGCATATGTCTCTAACCTTGTAATGTGTTTAGATTGTGAGCTTAAAGAAATGATTAATGGCTTAGTTTGATATATTGTGCTATCCACTATGTTGTTTAGACAATATATACTTAATTAGTCATCCATGCTTGTTGAAACAACCACAGACACACACTATTGTTGCAATACATATTTTCCCCCTCATTAATCATTCATTAAGGGTGTAGAAAAGCTATGCTTAGTGGTAATCTCTAAACCCCAAGATCTCTCTCTCTCTTATTTTCTCTCTATTATATTTAATTGTTTACTTTAGTTTAAATTGCATCTTAGTATAATTCAATCACCAACCAATCTTTTGATCACTCGACCTACTAACCCGCAGACTTGATTCCACAACCTAATACGACCCACCAATCCCTTGGGACGATCCCTACTCGCCCTAACTATATTTTTAGTGAAAGGTAGTAGTGGCAAATTATAAATGTAAAACTTGGCCACACTCATCTTAGTCCACTTCGCAAGCTTTGGGTGCATCGCGACAAGGCACCGCCAGACTTGAAATCTAAAATGCGAAAACAACTAAAGTGGGTCATGCCACCTAACATCTATGTTCCAAATGAATCTATAGGATCATTCTTAAGTTGCATTTGAACAATATAGCATAAATGTACTTAACAACATCAAAAACCTGTAATGATTCATTAGAAATCATACTGCCTGAATGTACTTATCAACATTAAATCGCCAATAACCAAATCCACAAGTCACAATTAAATATTGGTTACTAACTTAGAATTGAATGCGAAATAAAGTAGTGGAAGACTTAGACATCAAATCCTGGATAAAGCCAAGACCTATGGTTATTCCGGGCATTAACCCGCTGGGAATACCACCCTAAGTGTGCACTATAAATGGGGAGAACTCATACCTCCCGCACTAGAGCCAAACTCTAGCCATGTCTCTGTAACAATGTCCAAAGTGAGTCCAAAATAAAAAAGTTAACAACTTATATACGAAATATATATAAAGCACGAAACTACATTCCATGCACAAGTAGGTTGTAACCACACAGCTCATGCTCTAAATCCACAACTACTATAGGATGACAAATGTCGAATCTTCAGGGCGCAATTCGTTACGAGCTATAATAACATCACATGTCGAATCTTCAGTGTGCAATTCGTTACACGCTATAACAATATAATTCAATATTGAAAACATAAACTAAAGAATCTAATACAAGTTCAAAATTATGATTTAAATATACAATCAATGTCAAACACATGATTAAATAATTAACGCAATAGAAACGGAAATTAATTACATAACCTAATTAATTTCTCTAAGTTTCAAATCTCAATTAAATGACCCCTAATTAACACATGTTAAACCACATAGCATGGTCATTACATACATCCATTAAAATCTTAATTAGGCTAATGGAACAACAAAGTAGAAATTTAAATAAATCATGATAATTAAATCCCTAGATTCTAAAGTAACCTCAAATGGTCCCAAATTAATATATGCAAGTAAACAAGTCATACTCATTACAAATATCAAGTTAAAAACTTAATTAAACCAATGGAACTTTTAAATAGATTTTAATTAATCCTTTTAATTAAAATCTCTAGATTTTCAAACTTTAAAGAACATGCCAAGACTTAATTTAAAAGCATATCACAAGTTATTTCCATGCAAGGTGCGACCATAATAATTAAACTTTCACTAAATAAAATTATAAAATAAAAGTTGTAATAATTTATCAAATACCCCAATTTTAATAAATGTTAACAAACATACCAAAGCCTAATTTACTAACATGCCACAATTTAATTCTAAGTTGAATATCATCATGTGAATTAAATCTTAAACATAGAAATTAATTAAATTAAATTATAGATTATGAACAAAAGCAAGCAAGACAACAAAAATATAAACCTATAACATCCCCTACCTCAATTTGAGATGAAAATCTCAAATCCCCACCGAAAAAAAAATGCTCCGAATCCGATGATACTTCGGGGTTTTGTCGAGGACAACATGATGAACAAGAATCTCAAGGAAGCCCCACGAAAATTATAACTTGACTTCAAACCCAAACTCATAAAATGGTCAAAATTGGGTTCTAATAAGGGGAAAAGGTGCGCGTCGTCGAGGCTCACAATAAACGTTAAGGCTCAAAGCTTTTCACAAAGGAAAACAAGTGGAGGAGAAGAAAGAGTGAAGGCATCCCCTTGAGCTCCCTGGCTGCTGGCCAAGAGGAAGAAAAAGGTCTGAAAAATCTGATTTTAAAATTTAGGGCAACCTATTTATAGAAATCTCAAAAAGTGCCCCGAAAGGGCCTCGCCCGGTCTAGAAAAGTGGAATTTGAGCAGACGCGCTCAAACAGAAAAACTCTATGAACAAAAAAGAACCAAAATGAGAAAATATGAACAACAGAAAAAACAGCATCAAAAAATGAGTCCCGAGCAGAAAGATATGCCCCAAACAAGTTCAGCGGCAACTGGGGCCGGAAACCCTGAAACTAGAGAAAAACAACCAGAAGGAAATTCTAAGAGTACACGACTCAATGAAAAGTGAAAATGAATCCTGTACGAGGATCTAGGCTCAAAATGAGGCATTTAGCAATAACTTTCATTAATTGCACAATGGCCCCTCTAAAAAGTGAAAACTACACTAATGGCCCAGAATGAAAATATCTTCCAAAAATATTTATGAAAAACACCCCAAGAAAAGAAAAAGATTCTAAAAAACTATGCATTCATGCGCCTATGGACACCGGGAGCAACCAGAGTACTTTACTTCAAAAGTAAAGATACGTATTTGGTGGAAACCACTTAGAATTAAGATATGTGAAGTCAAAAACCAACTCCGAACACAAAAAGTGAGGTTATGCCAACAAAGTGACAAACGGGGAAAAGACAAAATAGGGAAAAAAGACGAAAAATGAATAATGTCCGAAAAATAAAAATGTGGAAATGACGCGGTCCTCAGAGGAAGTTGTCAATCCAAGGAAAAGAGTCTCAGAAATCATTCCAGAGCACTCGAGACTACACTAAGTGACGAAAAACTGAACTCAGAAAGGAAAAGATCAACGGAAAAAAAAAATATACTTGAAAATATGAGAAAAGTGAAAGGAAGGAAAATGAATGGGTCATTACAACCTACCCTCCTTAAAGGGATTTCGTCCCCGAAATCAGGAACAAATAGAGAGAACCGAAGAAAATCGAAGCAAGATCAAACAAAAGGACATATCATAAGGTGCGAAAGGACAACTCCAAAAACCTGAAGGTCATCTGAAGGAACGCAAAACCAAGAATTGGGTGACACCTCCCGAACGAATCGGCATATCAACCCAAAGTCAATCACCGAGAAAATCCCAAGATGACGAGAAGCCAAATCAAGGCAGATGGCTAAGAATGATATGGCAGTAAAAATAATGACCAGAACCCGCCCATACTTACTTGTCAGTAAGGTAGCATGATAGTATAAGGCACTAGGTCATAAGATACCCCTATCAGATCAACCCAGAAAGAAACTTTTCGACACAATTGACATCAATGTCAAAAATGATCATTACCAAAAGCACTACGGGAACCAGGCATCCGCGAGAGTTGGGGTAGCTAATCCCAAAACTCTAAGAGCAATGTCATTGACACTGTTATGCTTAAGGCCTTAAATCCCTAACACTGGCGTAACTAACGACCACCATATCTGAAAATGTTACAACAACAACATCAGTCACAAACCCAAAGCTTGACAAGTCTGTGCCCTCAAGCCAATGGATTGGACCCACAAAACCGAAACCCCAAGCACAAATCTGAAGTAGACCTACCGTAAGGCTACATACAGAAGACAACCCAGTGGGTCAAAATCCCTATAGTGGACAACTAAATCTCAAAACACGAGTCTACTACGTAGCTCGCTCATGACAATCTTGACAACCAAGGTCACAAAACCCCAACATATATGCAAGAAAGATGAAACAGTATAAACCAAATACTCACATAGTATATGCTCACAAAATTTAAATGACATAAATTAAATAATATCATTGTACTAAGCACAGTACATATAAGGTAAACCAAATAAACCGCCTATCATATAGAGGTTAAACAAATAACAACGCGTTATACACCACCAACAGCACAAACATCCGCATACGGACTACCACATAGTCATAAATCCTAAACATATTTATAAGGTATGCCTGAAAACAATAGAGCTCATAAACATGTAAAAGAGTTTACATAAATGGCAAGTTCATAAAATCAATAGAAATGAATGGAATGCCTCTCCAAAGACAGCACACAAAAATGCAACACAAAACCTGGATGAGTCCACTCTCTCATTACGAGGAAAGGAACCATCCCCCAAACCAAGATGCCAATGAGCTCTATAAGAACTCTACAGGATTCTACCAGAACCCTAACGTAATGCCCTAAGTCTCCAAGGACTAGGGAGAGCAATTAATTACGCCAGTGTAATTAATTACGCCAGTGCAATTCACATCCCAACCGTTGCTCGTAAAAGATAACCAAGGCAACACAAGAAGGATTATAGATCAACACACCTATCTAAATCCTGAAACCATTGCCCTAAGAAGGCAAGACACGAGAACCTCGCCCTAAAGCTCACAAGGAAACTTCCCAACTCCCTAAGGAAGGATTCGAGTTAGTCCTGACTCATCGTCCCATGACGCTAGAAACAAAGACCTCCATGACATCAATGACGTCAACACCACTACGAAGTTCTAAGAGATGACACCGACACCTCTAACACCACCATGATTACATCACGAAAAGACAAAAGAAAATGAGACGAAACGGTGCCTCCGTGGCTTACATTTCATCTCATCAGACGAAGACTACAACTCTACATTCACATGAGCCCTAACGAGAAGACTCTCTGCGAGTCAAAACTGTGATGCTATATGAGTAAAAAGGAAATGAGATCAATAATAACACGAGTTATTATGATCGAATGCAATTCACACTATGAATGCATCAAATAAGTAACACATCAATGTATACAACATACAGTTATGCTAAAGCAATTAAACAAACTAGTTTAAAGGGCTAAGTACTTAAGCAAATAAGCGTACATGTCAAAAAAAAAAAAAAAAAAAAAAAAAAAAAAAAAAAAAAAAAAGATGCTTTTAAACACATAAACATATAAGCATAGAAACATGTCATAATACCAAACGTGTTATCAAGAAACACATAAACATATTATAATACCGAAACATGTTAACAATTAGCATATATACACGTATAACATAGCAACAAAAATGTGATATGCACCCAAAACCTGTCATCCAAGGTATTCAAACCTAGGAGCTCTAATATCACCTGTGACGGCCCTGGTTTTTCAGTGCATCAGTGATGAACCGAAAGGATGATCCGATAACGGATCCAAAATGCGAAAGCAAAAACAGAAAACAAAACTTTAAGAAGTCAAAGTAACCTTCCATGAGGTTGTGGAACTCAATGAGAACTAATGTGGAAGCAAAAGATCGAAAATATAACAAATAAGTCCCTAGGGGCAAAATAGTCATTTTACATGGAAATGGCGTCCCTAGAATGTAAATTATTCTCGAGACACATCCATGACTTCCTATGAAGTCACAGAACTCAAAAGAAAGTAGCAGAAGCGAATTACAAGAAAACTAGACAAAAATAGCCCCAAGGGCAAAATGGTCATTTCTGAAAATATAAAATCGGGTGCTACCGAGCACACCACTGGGAAGACAACAAAAAATTAATCAAGTTAGACTCAAGAATCACTTGATTCGAAGTCCGAATGGAAGAGAAAAGTCAAAACTAAGTTTTAACGTCACCACAGCCGTGAATAGTAATAACCTAGGCAAAATGCTGAAATTCGTGTGCCGTTTTGAGTCACTAAACGACATTTTCTGGAAAAACACGAAGAAACCCCCCTCAAAATAATTTTTCCAATCTGACCATGTCGAAATAAAATTTTATTTTTGACATGAAATCCCCAAAATGCTCTTACAACAAACTTTTTCAAATAGTATAGATGCGCACAGGAAATTAGATTTAACGCAGGGTTTCGGGTCCGAGATGACATTTTCTGGAAAAACACGAAGAAGAAACCCCCCCTAAAATCTAGTTTTTTACCCAAACACCTAGAAGGAAACAAAAAAAAAAAAAAACATACTGCAAAATTCCCGAAGTGCCCCTAGACCAAAACTGGACAAGAGGGCAAAAGTTGCTACAGTAACTGTCCTAATCTGAGAGTAGAAACAGGCTATCAAACGATTTTTTTTGGAAAAACACGAAAAAGAAACCCCTCCCGAAATCAAATTTCTACCCAGTAGCATGAGACAAAATGAAAAAAAAATAAATAAATAGACTATGAAATGGCCAAAATGCCCCTCCAAGAAATCTGATCAAGAGGGCTAAAAATCTGCTAAAATGCAGAACCGAAAGCCGAATTTCACGAGAGATTTCCGAAACCAAGACGACATTTTCTGGAAAAACACGAAGAAGAACCCCCCCCCCCCCCTAAAATCACGTTTTCCAAGTGACCATGTGACGATCGGAATTTATTTCTTGAAGAAAAACCCCAAAATGCCCTAAAACAGATTATGCAATAAAAATGTAAATGAGTCCATAGGAGGCTCAAATCACCAAGGATGAGGTTTTTCTTGAAAAATATCATGCACGCAAGCGTAACTTATCCATTAGGACATACTACAATGGTCCATAGCTTACAAATATCGCCGATGCAAAATTTGACCCCCCCGAGCCAAAAAGGCAAAAATGAAGTAGAAATGGGAAATTTGAAAACTAGAATTAACAAATGATTTCAAATTACCGCTTAGCCCTTGGCCACACTTCATGCATATTAAGTAGGTCCTAATAAATGTGCTCGTGCACACTTTGCATCACCCGATTTGGAAATGAACCCTTAAAGGCTCGGATTTTACTATTTTAGCCCAAAATGCAAAGTATGAAACTAAAAATCAAAAAATGAAAACAAAAAGGTGATTAGCCATTGGCCATACCTCATACATATTAAATGAATGCTAGATAATTAATTTTATACTCGATGTACACCCCGGTGCATAAATGACATATTAAAACGCATAGTTTTCATAATATTCTCATTAAGGCAATTTTCAACATTTATGAATATAAATGAATTTCAAATATGGTTGGCCCTTGGCCTCATATCATATACATAAAATGAGAATCAAAAAGTGTGCTTAGGCACACATTACAAGTTTAGAATCAAATATACACATTTGACAAATAAGGCTACAAATGGCTTTTCAAGCCAACCTTTACAAGAATGGAACCTTCAAGTCCACAAATCGTCCAAGCATAACGAGAATCTTGATTCATGTACCTGAAAAATGTCCCCACTATGTGGGTGAGTAACATAAAGTTACTCGTAGGAAATGAGCATGCTTCAACCTAGCATTTTACAATTTTATCACCTTAAGGTGAAACATGTTAAAGGGGCTCATGCCACCTAACGTCTATGTCAAGATGAGACTCAAGAAGCATCATAAGCTACCCTAGATCATTTCTAGCATAAATCACATCATTCATGCAATTCAAACAACATAGAAGTATGCTATACAAAGCAACAAGATATAGATCTTCAAAGCCATAGACTTGGAATCTAAAATACGAAAACAACTAAAGTGAGTCATGCCACCTAACGTCTATGTTCCAAATGAATCTATAGGATAATTCATAAGTTGCATTTGAACAATATAGCATAGATGTACTTAACAACATCAAAAACCTACAATGATTCATTAGAAATCACAATGCCTGAATGTACTTATCAATATTAAATCGCCAATAACCAAAACCACAAGTCACAATTAAACATTGGTTGCCAACTTGGAATTGAATACGAAATCAAGTAATGGAAGACTTGGACATCAAATCCTGGATAAAGCCAAGACCTATGATTATTCGAGGCATTAACCCGCTGGGAATACCACCCTAAGTGTGCACTATAAATGGGGAGAACTCATACCTCCCGCACTAGAACTAAACTCTAGCCATGTCTCTGTAACAATATCCCAAGTGACTCCAAAATAAATAAGTTAACAACTTATATACGAAATATATATAAAGCATGAAACTACATTCCATACACAAGTAGGTTGTAACCACACAACTCGTGCTCTAAATCCACAACTATTATAGGATGACAAATGTCGAATCTTCAGAGCGCGATTCGTTACGCGCTATAATAACATCCCATGTCGAATCTTCAGTATGCGATTTGTTACACGCTATAACAATATAATTTAATATTGAAAACATAAAATGAAGAATCTAATACAAGTCCAAAATCATGATTTAAATATACAATCAATGTCAAACACATGATTAAATCATTAACGCAATAGAAACGGAAATTAATTACATAACCTAATTAATTTTTCTAAGTTTCAAATCTCAATTAAATGACACCTAATTAACACATGTTAAACCACATAGCATGGTCATTACATACATCCATTAAAATCTTAATTAGGCCAATGGAACAATAAAGTAGAAATTTAATTAAATTATGATAATTAAATCCCTAGATTCTAAAGCAACCTGTCTCAAATTAATATATGCTAGTAAACAAGTCATACTCATTACAAATATCAAGTTAAAAACTTAATTAAACTAATGGAACTTTTAAATGGATTTTAATTAATCATTTTAATAAAAATCTCTAGATTTTCAAACTTATCCAAATGCTCTCAAATTAAAGTATGTTAAAGAACATGCCAAGACTTAATTTAAAAACATATCACAAGTTATTTCCATACAAGGTATGACCATAATAATTAAACTTTCACTAAAGAAAATTATTAAATTAAACTTGCAATACTTTATCAAATACTCCAATTTTAATATATGTTAACAAACATACCAATACTTAATTTACTAACATGCCACAATTTAATTCTAAGTTGAATATCATCATGTGAATTAAATCTTGCATACAAGTTGTATAAGTATCAATAGCATACAAGACAACAAAAATATAAACCTATAACATCCCCCACCTCAATTTGAGATGAAAATCTCAAATCCCCACTGAAAAAAAAGTGCTCCGAATCCGACGATACTTCGGGGTTTTGTCGGGGACAACACGATGAACAAGAATCCCAAGGAAGCCCCATGAAAATCACAACTTGACTTCAAAACCGAACTAACAAAATGGTCAGAAATGGGTTCTAATAAGGGGGAAAGGTGCACGTTGTCAAGGCGAACAATAAACGTTAAGGCTAGAAGCTTTTCACAAAGGAAAACAAGTGGAGGAGAAGAAAGAGTGAAGGCAGCCCCTTGGGCTCCCATAGCTGCTAGCCAAGAGGAAGAAGAAGGTCTGAAAAATCTGATTTTTTAAATTTAGGGTAACCTATTTATAGAAATCTCAAAAAGTGCCCCGAAAGGGCCCCACCGGGTCCGGAAAAGTGAAATTTGAGCAGACGCGCTCAACTGGCAAAACTCCATGAACGAAAAAGAACCAAAATGAGAAAATATAAATAATGGAAAAAACAGCGTCAAAATTTGAGTCCCGGGCAGAAAGATATGTGCAAAACAAGTTCGACGGCAACCGAGACCGGAAACCCTAAAACTAGAGACAAACAATCAGAAGGAAATTCTAAGAGTACACAACTCGATAAAAAGTGAAAATGAATCTCGTACGAGGATTTAGGTTTAAAACGAGACATTTAGCAATAACTTTCATTAATTGCACAATGGCCCCTCTAAAAAGTAAAAACTGCATTAATGGCCCAAAATGAAAATATCTTCCAAAAATATTTTCTTAAAAACCCCTAAAATAAAATATCTTCAAAAGATACTTACGAAAAACTCTCCAAGAAAAGAAAAAGATTCTGAAAAACTATGCATCCATGCCCCTATGGACACCTGGAGCAACCAGAGTATTTTACTGCAAAAGTAAAGATACGTATTTCGTGGAAACCACTTAGAATGAAGATATGTGAAGTCAAAAACCAACTCTGAACACAAAAAGTGAGGTTATGCCAACAAAGTGACAAATGGTGAAAAGACAAAATAGGGAAAAGGACGAAAAATGAATAGTGTCTGAAAAATGAAAATGTAGAAATGTAATGACCCGATCATTTCCTTCCTTTCCTTTTTCCTCAGAATTTTATGAACGAATTTTTTTCGTTGAAATTTCTTTTCTGAGTTCAGTTTCTCGTCGCGTAGTGTCATCTTAAGTGCTCGAAAATGGTTTATGAGACTCTTTCCTTTGGATTGACAACTTCCGTTGAGGACCAAGTCATTTCCACATTTTTCGTTTTTTGACACTATTCACTTTTTGTCCTTTTCCCTATTTTGTCCTTTTCCCTGTTTTGTCTTTTCCCCATTTGACACTTTGTTGGCATAACCTCACTCCTTGTGTTCGGAGTTGATTTTTGACTTCACGTATCTTCATTCTAAGTGGTTTCCACGAAATACGTTTCTTTACTTTTGTAGAAACTGGTTGCTCCCGGTGTCCATAGGGGTATGAATGCATAGTTCTTTGGAATTATTTTCTTTTCTTGGGGTGTTTTTCGTAATTATCTTTGAAGATATTTTATTTCAGGGGTATCTAAGAAAATATCTTTTGGAAGATATTTTCATTCAGGGGCAGTTTCGTAGTTAACCCTTTTGTAGGGGCCATTGTGCAATTAACGAAAGTTATTGCAAAATATCTCGTCTGGAGCCTAGACACTCATACGGGATTCATTTTCACATTTCGTCGAGTCATGTACTCATAGAATTTCCTTCTGGTCATTTTTCTCCAGTTTCAGGGTTTCTGGACGCAGTTGCCGCCGAACTTGTTCGGGGCATATCTCTCTGCTCAGGACTCGGTGTTTGACGTCATTTCTTCTGTTGTTCATATTTTCTCATTTAGAATCTTTTTCGTTCACGGAGTTTTGCCGTTTGAGCACGTTTGCTCATAATCCACTTTTCCGGACCCGGTGGGACCCTTTCGGGGCACTTTTTGAGATTTTCTATAAATAGGGAACTTAAAGAAGAAAAATCATTTTTTCTTCATCTTCTTCCTCTCTTGGCCAGCAACCATGGATGCCCATGGGGCTGCCACCTTTTCTTCTTCTCCTCCACTTGATTTCCTTAGTGAAAAGTCTTCGGCCTTAACGTTTGTTGTTCCCCTCGACGTGCTCTACCTTTCCCCCTTATTAGAATTCATTTCTAACCGTTTCTTGAGTTTGGGTTTGAAGTCAAGTTATGATTTTGATGGGGCTTCTTGTGGGTTCATGTAGATCGTGTTGTCCTCGACAAAACCCTTCGGTATTGTCGGATTCGGAGCACTTTTTTTTTTGTGGGCTTTTGAGATTTTCATCTCAAATTGAGGTAGGGGATGTCTTAGGTTTATATTATTGTTGTATTGATGGTGTTTATAAGCACATACAACTTGTGAGCATGCCTTGTTCAAGTTTTTAGAATTTTATTTATTTATTTTCTTTGTTTATGATTTAATTCTAATGATGGTATATAGTTTAGAATTAAATTATGGCATGCTAGTAAATTAGGCATTGGTGAGTTGTTTAACATATATTAAATTTGGAGCATTTGATTAAGAATTGCAAAATTTATTTAATATTTATCGTTAGTGAAAGATTAAATCACATAATTGTATCAAGCATGAAATCAACTTGTAATGTGATATTTAAGTAGGCCTTGGTGAGTTCTTTAACATATATTAAATTGAGGATATTTGGATATGTTTGAAAATCTAGAGAAAAATTAATTAATTAGCTTAATTAATTTTGTTTTAAGTGTGTTAGTCACTTAAATTGATATTGGATGTAATAGGATGATAATTCCTTGAAATATAGTCCGTTTAATTACCTTGTGAGCATACTACTAACTTGTTGTAGAATTAGCACTTGTAGCCCTAAAGATGGTAATTTGACTTAGCATGATAGTTGATATCATTGTCTTAAATAGCTCGTTTAAATATATCTTATATAGGTATAAAGCTTGTTAGAATATGACAATTGCTTACCTTGGGAGCTTGTTACTAAATTGTAGCTTATTTAGTACTTGTGGCTTAGGATGGTAATGTGGTTCAATTGTTGTAAAATATTCTTACTTTGTGATTCAACCTTACTTGTGCATGTAAATTGATTCCTAGACATTATTTGAAATGTATAAGTTTGGTTTAACTTGTTGATTTTGTATAAGTTTTGAACTTATTATTTTTTTGAGGCTTGCAAGGATCATGTTCATATGATGGCTAGGGTCTGGCCCTACTACGGATTCGTGAGTTTCCTAAGTCATATGAAGTGCGCAGTAGGTAGTACCTTGTGGGTAGTAATTACCCATAATAACTTATACACGTGCGCACTAGGTAGTACCTTGTGGGCTAGTAACCCGAAATAACTTGATTGGTCTGCAGCCAAGGATCCTAGTCTTTGCACTATTTGATTTCGCATTTAATTTCAAGTTGTTAATCATGGATTACTTGTAGCTTGAGAATTGATGCTTACTTTGGGTATTTGAATCCTATTTTGTAAACTTGAAACTGTATACTTGCTTCTTGTATTTAGATCTCATGTACCATACTTGAACTTGTGTCTTTGGTTGTGTATCTAAACCCTAATTAGTATACTTACGCATTGTATGTTTGATTTGTGCAATCAGACTTCATTATGTATACTTATGTCGTGTATGCTTGTCTTATGCGAAATTCATTTAGCTTGCTATACTTGTGCCTATATACTTGATTTATGAGTTTTCCATGTTAATTGTATGTTTGTATATGCATGCTTAGACAATGCATAACTTGTTTAACATGATTTAGGGTACTTGAGTATGTATGCTTGTATGTCGTGTATCATGTTTTAATACGGATTAGTGTACTTGAGCATGTATACTTGTATGTCGTTGTTCATTTCAATTGCATGAGTAGCTTAAGATGATCCCTAAGTCTCACTCTGACATAGACGTTAGGTGGCATGAGCCTCTTTAACATGTTTCACCTTAAGGTCATATAATTGTAAAATGCTAGGTCGATGCATGCTCATCTCCTATGAGTAGCTTTATGTTACTCACCCACGTAGTGGGGACATTTTTCAGATACAGGAATCAAGGTTCGAGATTCTCATATTGCTTGGATGATTTGTAGCCTTGAAGGTTTCAATTCTTGTAGAAGTTGGCATAAAATGCCATTTTGTACCCTTATTTGTCTAAATTTGTATTCTTTGATTCGTATATGTAAAGTGTACATAAGTACACTCGTTTTAATGTATTTGACATGTATAAGATGAGGCCGGAGGCTAATGACATGTATCATGTAATCTATGCACTTTTGCTTTTATGGTTCATTATGGGAATATTGGAAAATGCAAGTCATTGTCTCATAACTTTTGCATTGGGTGTAGGAATTCCATTCTTTTTCTTTCAAAGGGTCTCTATGACCATGCATGAGGTGTGGCCAAGGGCCAAACACCATTTTGTTGTAGGTTTCACATTTTAGTTCCACTTATGGTATTTCAAGGCATTTTTGGCCGTAGAGAGGTTATATTTTGCATTGGGGTCATTTTGAGGCCGCGGACCATTGGGACGCATCCTAAATGTCTTTTTACGTTTGCGTGCATGTCCGCATTGCATAAAACTCTCAAGTTTCAACTTTTGACTTATTTTTTGGGCAATTTTATGAATTTTTATGAAAAATTCATCCATCCATGGGGTGTCATTTAGAGTTCCTCCTTGTTTTGGCATGTTTTAGATGCTTAAACGGGGTTAGGAAATGTTTTGAAACATGTTCGAATCATATAGGATGCATGTAGAACCCTAGAATTGGCCGAAGTACCATTTCCACACATAGCAGCAGCTTTTCATAGCTGCAGCAGATGTGTCGGCCGGCTGATGGAGCACCATTGGTTGACCGACGATTCTCGAGACTCCTTTCCAGTAGACTTTTTATTGAAAACCTTGTTTCGGCCGACTAATGATTGGGTTTTGGCTAACCGACGGTTGAGTTTCGGCCGTCTGACCTTTGCCTTCGGTCGACCGATCCTCCCTGGGACTTTCCCTTTCCAGTTTCTCTTGGTTCATTTCTTTTTGGGTTGGGATTCTTGCTTCATTTGTTGGTTCAACTGAGTTCCATGGCTTCATGAGGAGTCATTTTGGTGCCTTAAGGATGACGTACATCTCTTGAGGCCATTTTGCATCTTTTGCTTCCGCATTTCGGATCCGTTATCGGGTCATCTCTTGGTTCATCACAAGACACACTGGGTTTAAAAATCCAGGGTCGTCACAGAAAATAACGCGGTCCTCAAAGAAAGTTGTCAATCCAAGGAAAAGAGTCTCGAAAATCATTCCAGAGCACTCGAGACGACACTAAGTGACGAGAAACTGAACTCAGAAAGGAAAAGATCAACGGAAAAAAAAATATCCGTGAAAATTTGAGAAAAATGAAAGGAAGGAAAATGACTGGGTCATTACATGATGAAAGAGGGATTTAACTCTCAATAACAGCCGACCGTTGAGTGGGTTGGAGGGAGTTAATTATCCTCAACAACTTCTACTGCGTTCAACATGGTGGTAGTCATTCTTTGGTTGCTGCTGTTTTGAACAAGTCTGAAAATATGCATATATTTTCTATAATTTAACCTTACGTTGTTATTTATTTAAATGAGTCTATGCCAATGGTCATTTTCTTATTTTTTTTGTGGGCCTTAAGCAAAACCTATCCCAGTTTTGTCATTCACATTATTACCCATGTTGATCATCTTATTCAAACAGTCTTGTCCCATAGTGAAGCCTTTCAGTTTATCTTGTGTAGATTGCAATTCAAGTTCAAGATAAACAATTTTTAGAGCAAGATATTCTTTCAAGGAGTTAGCACTACTTACCTTATCTTCAAGAATGATGACCTTCCTGTTGAGTTCAATGATGATTGAATCGCTTTCAAAAGCTCTTCTTTTTCCTTCATCAATCTATTTTCTTAGATCTTCATTCTCCCCTTTTACTTGGATAAGCTCCTTTGCTAACTTAATGACAACCAATTTGACTTCAATAGTTTCTTCGAACATCTTCATCCATCTTTTTTCTTCATTTTCATCCTCTTAAACCTATTCATCGAGAACTTCATTGTCTTCATTATTTGAAATATTAAAGTCAGATAAAGTAACAACATGAGGACATTTTTCAAGAAAAGTGACATAAGAAAAATCATTACAATCATCATGAGGAGAATCATTATCACTAGAAGCAGAATTTTCAGAAATAGAAACTTCCATTACTTTTCCTTTATTCCTATCCTTTTGATCTTTCTTAAGACTAAGACAAATATTAGATGCATGACCTTTGCCACCACAATTCCAGCAAGTGAATTCAGTTTCTTTTTACTCTTCTACTTTCTTTTCATTAAATCTCAATTTTGACCGATTGTCAAAATTTTGAGGATTGGCCCCATTAGCATTCCTTCTCCTCTATTGTCTTTGCAAAATCTAATTGAATTATCTTAATAGAAAAGCAAAATCATCATCAGAATTGTCATCAACAAAATTCTTAAACTGTGTTGATTTTAAAGCAAGATTCTTCTCCTTCCGATTTAAATTGAAATTCTGCATATCATAATTTTTCAATGAACTTACAACTTCATCTATTTTAGAGATAGACAAATCCCAATGTTCAATGATAGTTTCTACCTTTATTTGAAATCTTTTAGGTAAAGACCTTAAAATTTTCTCACAGATTTTCTTATCACTAACCCTTTTGCCTAAGTGACGCAGTTCAAAAATAATTTCAAGAAGATTAGAATAAAAATCAGAAAATGATTCATCTTCTTTCATCACAATGTTCCCAAAGTTATGAGAAAGCATTTGGATTTTGGATAACTTCACTTTTGAAGTCCCTTCATGAGTAACCTGCAAAATATCCCAAGCGTCTTTAGTAGTTTTATAATTAGAAATTCTAGCATATTCAGATGGAACAACAGAATTTATAAGTGCATATAAAGCTTTTCCATTAGCATCATTACGCTCAGTTTCAACAGCAGTATAAACAAAGGCATCTTTTAAAACCTTGATTTCTTTACCATTAACAATTTTATCTTCTATAGGTGGTGTATAACCAGATTCAACAATAGCCCAAGTTTTACCTCTTGAATTTTGCAAACAAGCTCCCATCTTTGATTTCCGAAAATTATAATTGCTTCCTTTAAATAAAGGACCATATTGATTAGAACCACCATTTTTCAACGCATAAGACATGATGAAAATAAATTTTTGAAATCAATCAAAACTTTCCACAAAAATCAACTCAATGTGTAAAGATTGGCTCTGATACCAATTTGTGAGTTTTAAGCAACGGAAGATTTAGAAAGTTTTGTATTTTTAGAAACAGATCTGTGTCTTTCTAACTTTACTTATTTTAGCAATTAATCAATTAATCACATGCAATATAAAATAAAGCAAAGTAATAGAATTAGAGATGACACCAGGATTTTTAGCGAAGAAACCCCAATTAGAAAAATAAACCAATTGTTTGTGTGGAAAAACCTCGTAGACTGTGCAATACAAAGTAAACCGATCCATTATGTTTGTGATAAGCGCCGAATATTGCATATTCAAGCGCCCTTATTTGCATTAGTTAGGTCTATTAGTGGTTTAATTGTATAGATTATCTCCAATTCCATGTTTCTGTGCTTTTTCAGGTTTATCCTCCAAAAGGAAATAAAATGGAAGCTTTTGAAGGTTTTCTGAAGGCTAAGTCATTCCGGACCTTTGCGTCCCTTGATTTCCATGAAGAAACTGCCAAAGTGGGTGTATGAGGAATTCCTACAAAGAAAAAAAAGGGCAAATAATTCTCAATGTCCCAATGCCAAGATCATAGTTGAAGAAGTCTAAACCAGAAGGGAAGAAAAAAATAAACCAAGGCTTCTTCAAGTGCTCAAAGCCTCCTCTTCGAGCGCTCGTACGACATACATGGCTAACTAGGCGCGCGACACCATGTCACACAAGCGCTCACGCCTCCTTTCGAGCGCTCCAACTTAGGACAGAATTACGCAAGGCATCTTCGAGCATGGGCCTCGGTTTTTGAAGGATTTGGTAGTCATCTTGTCTACAAAAGAAGAGGAAGAGGTGAATTCTAAAGATCACATTTTTTCTTGCAAGATTGGGAGAGAGAGAAATACTATAGAGGAGAGCTTATGTGGCCAAGGCTGAGCTCAAAAATGGAAGGCTTTCTCAAGCTTCTTCCTTCCTCTAGTGCAACCATAGGTAACTAATTCTCCATCTAAGGAGGTGATGAAGCCCTCCCTTCTAAGCATGTTCTAGTTTAGATTCTATTTTGGGATAACAATGTACAATTTTTGGTCTTTTTATGATCTAGAGCATCTTGCTTCTTGTAATGGATCTTAATGTATACAAATGATTATTTTGAGTTAATTATCTATTTTAGATGGTTTCTTCTCTTAATCATTTTTGTTTGCACTCTCATGGTGACAATGGTAGTGAGATCATGGAATGGTTTTATTGGCATTAAATTGGAGAGTCTTGATAATCCATGGCTTGGGTTCTCCCTTTGATGGGCTATGCTTGATTTCTAGCTTTATGTGCTATCATCATTTAATTTAGGGCTTGATAATCCTTGACTTAGTAAGCATGTTTTAGGCTACACCTTAGTTTAGGTAGTTAAACATGTGGACCTTTGATGGTTTATTCTTGCCTTTTAATTTAATGAACCTCTTGAAGATATTATAGCAACCGAGTAATGCTATATATCATAATCATTTTATATGTTGTTTTCCCCCAAATTAGTCCTAATCTAGCATGTGTATAGGGATGGAGGCGAATTCACTTCCCTAGTCCTCTCTACTTATATTTCATTTCTTCAACTTCTTGCAAGTTTTGTTTTATGAAATTTAAATTCTTAGGTCTTAAGTGACAATAACAAAACAAACTCTCTACCACCTTCATCAAACTAAAAGTGAATCTAACAACTTGGTTTGCCATAAACTAGCAGTCCCAGTGGTTCGACTTACCTGACCAATAGCCCTATTTATAATGATTTGTGCTATTGCAAAGGTTGATGTATAATTGACAACCGATCAATTTTTTGTGCCGTTGCCGGGGACTGCAAACGGTTTTGCAATCGAGGTTTTAGGATTACCTTTGGTTTGATTGTCAATATTATGTTTTGTGAATATTTTCTTGTGTTGTTTTGATCATTGTGACATTTTAAGTGTTTGTGGGACTCTAAATATTCAAGGCTTGCTAAGGAAAGCTAGCAAATTTTTAAGTCTAGACGATTTTAGGTACGTTTTCGAAGCTCTAGTTTCAAAGTTGTGAATATCTTGCATGTATTTAGTTTAGATATAGTTAAGTTGTGAAGCCCTTGTCGTGGCCATTTATTTTTCTGTCTTGATAATTGAAGAGAAAGGGAATATCGTATGTGGAGTTGATGGTGATGAATTGTTGTCTTAATTATGCTATGTGTTATTGATGTTTGGCCGTAGGTCACTTTCCTTACCAACTCTTGACTCGCCAGTTGACATAAATTCACTTAAAAGAACTCTTAGAAGAAACCTTAGGGAATCCATTAGCGTAAGAGAACTTGAAACTGAATTTAACACAATGGCTGACAATGTAGGAAATGTCAGAAATGAGGGAATTAATAATGATAGGGCCGAAATTCCAAATGTGGTTCCCATGACTCTTAGGACCATTTCATCCCTACCACTTATGTTTCTCCCTCTTGCATAGTGATGCCAAATATTGAGGCTGCTCAATAGGAAATCAAATCTAGCACCATCTAAATGCTTCCATCTTTTCATGGCTTTGAAAATGAGGACCCTTATAAGCACCTTGATGAATTCCTTGAAATATGTTCTACCATCAAGCTGAGGGGCTTCCCTGACAATGTTCTCTATTTGCATCTCTTCCCATTCTCCTTAAAAGATAGGGCAAAATATTGGTTGAACTCCTTTGCTGCAAATTCCATCACTACATGGGCTCAATTGCAACAAGAATTCTTAAAAAAATATTATCCAGTGAGTAAGACCAATCTAATGAGGCGTTCTATTCTTGGCTTTTCACAAAACGATGGGGAACAACTCCATGAGACTTAGGAAAGACTATAAGGCCTCCTTAGGAAATGTCCGCACCACCTAATTCTAAAATGGCAATTGGTGCAAGCTTTCTATGCTGGTTTGACCGACACCCATAGATTTATGGTTGACTCCTCATATAGAGGGATGTTCATATCTAAAAGTGCGGATGAGGCATGGACCTTACTAGAGAATCTGAGTGAGAATTCATTGTAACACAATTCTCGTAGGGTTCCAGCCTCAACCAATGCCAAGAACACCAACCCTTGTCAACCGAAGACAATGAAGGAAGAATCATCTCAAGTGGATGCCATAGCTCATAAATTCTATCAATTGATGGCACCACATCTATCTCCTTCCTTGTCTCAAAATTCAGCTAGTACGGTGTGTGCATCATGCACTAGTCCTTTCCATCTCTCGGAAGATTGTCCCACACCAGAATAATTTCCTAATCCCAATCAAGAGCAAGCAAATGCGATGTTCTCAAGGCCCGGAAATAATCCATATTCCAATACTTACAATCCGGGATGGAGAGATCATCCGAATTTCTCGTGGAGGCAACAAGCTCCACAAAATTCCCAATTTCAAAATCAAGGGCATCAAAATTAGCCCTCTTCTCAATTTCTAAATAGGCCATTTCAGGCCTCGTCAAGCTACCGTCCTCCGTATAATCCAAATGTCTCTAATCAACCTCCTGCGTTTCCAACTGATGAGATTTTGGCTACAAACAAGTAAATGATGGAATCTTTAAACAAGCAAATGATGGAATCCAACAAGCAACTCTTGTCATCTTTGCAGCCCACTCTCCAAATGGTTCATTCCCATACTCAGCCTATTGCTAAACTTGAGAATCAAGTGGGGCAAATAGCCACTTCAGTGAACCAACTCCTTCAAAGAGATAAAGGGAAGCTTCCCGCTCAACCATTTGAGAATCCTAGAGGGATTCATGTGATTGACGAAACCTCTCCTCCAAGTGGGCCTACTCATGAACATGTCCAAGCAATCACCACCCTAAGGAGTGGTCGAGTTGTGGACAACAAGATTGATGGAGAGAAAGATGGAACAACCCTTCCTTCCAAAAATCCAAATCTTCTCTCTAATCCAAAAGTCACTCCTGGAAATCCAAATTCTAGCACTCACGAAAATCCCAAGCTTGTCAACCCAAATGTGGAGACTTCTTATGAGCCTAAGGCTCCATTTCCTCAACGTCTCCAAGAGTCAACACATTTTGGGAACAAGAATTGCAAAATTTAATACATGTGGGAAGTTTTCAAGCAAGTAAAAATCAATTTGCCTCTCTTGGATGCTATAAAGCAAATCCCTCCCTATGCAAAATTTCTCAAGGATTTGTGCACTCAAAAGCGCACTTCTAAAAATCATTTGCCAAAGAAGGTGAGATTAACTGAAAATGTGAGTGCAATCATTCAACACAGTGCTCCTCCAAAGTATAAGGATCCGGGTGCCCCAACTATCTCTTGTGTCATTGGCGACAATAAGATAAAAAGGGCCTTCCTTGACTTAGGAGCTAGTGTAAATTTGATTCCATATTCAGTTTACTTATAGCTAGGTTTGAGGGATTTAAAGCCAACTTCCGTGGTCTTGCAGCTTACCAAAAAATCAGTCAAGCATCCATGGGGCATTCTTGAAGATGTCATCATCAAAGTGGACAAATTCTACTTTACGATAGACTTTGTGGTTCTTGACACAGAACCGGTCCATGACCCAAAGAAGCATATTCCCGTGATAGTCAGTAAGCCATTTTTAGCTACAGCTAATGCTTCGATTAATTGTCGAACCGGGGTGATGGACATTGCCTTTGGCAACATGCAAGTCAAACTTCACATCTTCCATGCAACTCAACATCCTTTCAATGAGGATGATTGCTTCCTTATTGATGTGATTGATGAAGTGGTTGAAGAATCTCTCCCCTTCATTCTAAGCAAGGACCCTCTTGAAACTTGCATGTCTCACTTTGACTTCTCAAGCTTTGACATTGATCAATCGGTCCAAGAAGTAAACTCTTTGCTTGACATTAATTCTATCATGGATCTTCCTCCTTGAAAAATACCGAGAGAACCACTTCCTCAACTTTCCATTACTCCTCCGGTCCCTTCCTTGAAATCTCCTCCACAACTCGAGCTAAAGCCGCTCCCAGCCCACCTCAAGTATGTGTTTCTCGGCGCAAATCAAACTCTTCCGGTCATCATTGCATCGGACCTTCTTAAGGACCAAGAAACTAACCTTTTAGCGGTGTTTCAAGAGCATAAAGAAGCTATTGGCTAGGCAGTGGCTAATTTGAAAGGAATCGACCCTTCTATTTATATGCATCGCATCCATATAGAGGAGGACGCTAAACCTTCTAGAGAGGTGCAGCGCCGGTTGATAAGCGCCGAATATTGTATATTCAAGTGCCCTAAATTGCATTAGTTAAGTTCTTTATTTGTGTATTTTATATAGATTATCTCCAATTGTATGTTTTTGCACATTTTCAGGTTAAATTGCAAAAATGATGCTTTGTGGAGTTTTGAACATAGGAAGGTGCAATGCTGAATTCTGGCAGCAGTGAAATCCGGATTTGCTCACCATTTTTGACCTACCAAACTCGAGAACTGGACTTCCATCATAACATGAAAGATTTAGAGCTCTGAATCAGCTTTCCAAATATTCAAGCGGTTCATCATTCGGAGTTTGGAGCAGAGAGTTATGATCTTCTTATTAGAGGTGCTCAGAACTGCCTGGCAGCAATGAAAGTCTGCCTTGTTCTTCAATTTCGACCAACCAGACCTGAGAATTGGATCTCCACCAAAACATAAAGTTTTTAGAGCTCTGAATTAGCTTTCCAAATCTTCAAACAGTTTGTCATTCGGAGTTTGGAGTACAAAGTTATGGCCATTTTACCAAAGTAGGTCCGGGCAGAGCAAACCAAGCATAGGGCATTCTGCCCAATTTTCGAGTGCTCGAGGCCCTATTTCGAGCACTCAAAATTAGGGCAGAATTCTACATGACTCAGCCCACTTGTGCTCAAATTTTAGCCCTTTTGGATTGCCTCCTTTATGAAGTGGTTGGAGATGTTGGTTGGTAGCTTTTGGGGTGGGTAAGTGATCTAGATAAGGGAAGCAAAGCCACTCATTATCATTAAGCTTCATATTCTAGCAAGATAGAGGAGAGAGAAGGGAGCAAAGGGAGGAGTTCTTCAAGCAAAGGAAGGAGCATGAAAATGGAGTCTTGGATGGAGCTTCTTCCTTCTTCTAGCTTAACAATGGGTAACTAACTCTTTCTCTAGGGAGGTGATGAAGTCCCTCCCTTGTAAGCATGTCCTAGGGTAGTCTATATTGGGGGATTGCAATGTATATTTATGGTCTTTTTCATAGCTAAGAGCACTTCATTTGGTGTAATGAATGTTTATATATGTATGGATGATTTCTTCAAGCTCATTATCTTATGTTAGGTGATGTCTTGTATTAATCTTTTTGCTTGAGTTTACATGGTGAGAATGGAAACAAGGTTATGAAATGATTTAATGGCATGTTGATAGGTGACTTTGATAGGCCATTGCTTAGGAAATCCTTTGATGGTGTATGCTTAATCTCTAGCTCCATGTGCTTCATCATTTTGTCAAGAATTTGATAGTCTTTCATTTAAGTAAACGTGTATAAGCTACACCTTAGTTAGGTAGTCTAAACATATTTACCCTTTTGATGGATTATACTTGTTTGAGACCTAATGTACCTCTTGATTACTTACATGGCAACTATGTGTTGCTATGTAGTTCTTGACCATCATATGTTGTTTTTCCCCTAATTTAGGTCTAATCTAGCATGTGTATAGGGATGGAGGCGGATTCACTTCCTTAGTCTTCTTTACTCGTCTTTCATCTCTTAAATTCTTGCAAGTTGTTCATTAATGCATATTTCAATTCATAGTATAAGTGACAAACAATCAACAACTCTTTATTACACCTCATCATCCTAAGAATGATTCTAGACATTTAGGTTGCTTTAGACTAGCGTAGTCCCAGTGGTTCGACTTACCTGACCAATAGCCCTATTTTACAATGATTCGTGCTATTGCGAAGGTTGATGTATGATTGACCAACCGATCACCGGTTGAATCCCAACATGAAGGAAGTGGTCATGAAAGAAGTGATCAAGCTATTGGATGCGGGAATCATCTACCCCATCTTTGATAGTAAGTGGGTGAGTCCCACTCAAGTTGTTCCTAAGAAATCCGGCCTCACTGTCGTCGAAATTCCGCGGGAGAGCTCGTGCCACAACGCACCACCACCGGGTGGCGTGTGTGCATAGACTACCAAAAACTTAACTCTACCACAAGGAAGGATCATTTTCCACTTCCATTCATTGATCAAATCCTAGAGAGGTTAGCCGGCCAAAGCTTCTATTGTTTCCTTGATGGTTATTCCAGCTATAACCAAGTGGCAATTGATCCGCAAGATCAAGAGAAGACCACATTCACATGCCCCTTCGGAACCTTTGCTTATATACGTATGCCTTTTGGGCTATGCAATGCTCCGGCCACATTCCAAAGATGCATGATGTCCATATTTTCTGATATGGTTGAAAAGTTCTTGGAAGTTTTCATGGACGATTTCTCCGTCTTTGGCTCCTCCTTTGACTCGTGTCTCCACAATCTATCCCTTGTACTCCAAAGATGCAAGGAGACAAATCTAATTCTAAGTTGGGAAAAAAGCCATTTTATGGTCCAAGAAGGCATTGTTCTAGGACATGTCATTTCTAAACGGGGAATTGAGGTGGACAAAGCCAAAGTTGAGTTAATCTCCAACCTCCCTCCTCCAAATTCTATCCGTCTAATCCATTCCTTTCTTGGCCATGCCGGCTTCTATCGTCGCTTCATCAAAGACTTTAGCAAAATTTCTCGGCCCTTGTGTAATCTTCTTGCCAAGGATGTTCCGTTCAATTTTGATGAAGCTTGTATGGAAGCTTTCATGAAACTTCACACTCTTCTCTCATTCGCCCCAATCATGAAACCGCCTAATTGGTCTCTTCCGTTTGAGATCATGTGTGATGCATCCGATTATGCATTAGGTGAGGTTTTGGGCCAACATGTGGATAAACTTCCATACGTCATCTATTATGCTAGCAAGACACTCTCCGATGCCCAATTAAATTACACCACCACTGAGAAAGAATTGCTAGCTGTGGTGTATGCCTTGGATAAATTCTGTTCCTATCTTCTTGTATCCAAGGTCATTGTTTTCTCGGATCATGCCGCTCTTAGGCATTTGCTAGCTAAAAAAGAGACCAAACCCCGCCTAATTCGATGGATACTTTTACTTCAAGAGTTTGACATCGAAATCAGGGATAAAAAAGGGACCGACAATGTTGTCGCAGATCATCTTTCTCGCTTACTCATTGAGAAATCCTCTAAATTTGCTACGGTCCGGGACTCCTTTCCAGATGAGCAACTTTTTCAGATTTCCCATTCAAGTCTCCCTTGGTTTGCGGATATTGTCAACTATCTAGCGGTAGGCAAAATTCCACCCAATTGGTCCAAACAAGAGAAAGACCGGTTCTTCTCCCAAGTCAAGCATTTCTTTTGGGAAGATCCGAAATTGTTCAAGTACTGCCTGGATCAAATCATCCGGAGATGCGTTCCCGACAATGAAACCACAAGTGTCCTAAATTTTTGCCACACTCTTGCTTATAGGGGACACTTTAGTGCCAGACCGCTGACAAAGTCCTTCAAAGCGGATTTTATTGGCCATCCTTGTTTCAGGATGCTTACAATTTTTGTAAATCTTGTGAGCGTTACTAAAAGCTCGGATCCATGTCTAGGAAAGACATGATGCCTCTCACTCTTATCCTCATTATTAAAATTTTCGATGTGTTGGGGATCAACTTCATAGGACCATTTCCCTCTTCTTATGGCTATGAGTATATCCTTGTAGCGGTGGACTATGTTTCCAAATGGGTTGAAGCCAAGGCTACCAAAACTGATGATCATAAAGTTGTGATCCAGTTCATTCAATCTAACATTTTTAGTCGTTTTGGTATGCCCCGAGCAATCATTAGTGACAGTGGATCTCATTTCAGAAATCGTTATCTTAAATCCGTCCTATCTAAATACTCTGTCATTCACAAGGTTGCCACACCTTATCACCCTCAGACGAGTGGTCAAGTGGAGGTATCTAACCTAGAGATTAAGTATATCTTGGAAAAAATGGTTCGACCGAACCACAAAGATTAGTCCTTGAGACTAAACGATGCGCTTTGGGCCTACCAGACAGCTTACAAAATGCCCATCGGCATGTTGCCATATCGGCTTGTCTTTGGAAAAGCTTGTCATCTCCTAGTCGAATTAGAGCACCGTGCTTATTGGGCCATAAAAAGGCTCAACTTTGATCTCAAACAAACCGGTTCTACTCGTAAATTGCAACTCAATGAACTTAAGGAAATTCAAAATGATGCGTATGAAAGCGCAAAAATCTATAAGGCAAAGACTAAAGCATTTCATGACAAGCATATTGTCAAAAAGTCTTTCGCCCCCGGACAGAAAGTTTGGCTTTTCAATTCTAGATTGAGACTCTTTCCCGGTAAACTCCGTTCACGGTGGGATGGTCCATATGTCATCACCGCCGTCTTTCCTCATGGTGTAGTCGAATTCCAAGATCCTACCAATGGATCTCTCTTCAAGGTTAATGGCCAACGGCTTAAGCCTTACGTCGATGGCATAGTCCCTATTCAAAAAGTTGAGAAAGTCCTATTGACGGACCCAATCTACGAGGATTAATGGGCTATGCAACACCTAATTCGTCTAGCTATCGACATTAAATTTAGCATTCAGGGGAAGAAATTTTTTCTACTTCCATGCTTCCCTATTTTCAATTGCCTGAGCCTTGAATTTTCTTAGGCCTTCTGCAGCTCTTGCTTCCGTTCTCGGAAGTTTTCCAGCTCTTTCCGGCAATTTTCTCGGACCTTCAAAATGGCACTCTTACACATGAGCTTCTATTCTTAATGTGCCCGTGCTTCGAGGTCCCCTGGGTCCATAAGAACTTAAGTTCTGCATTGGCAAATTCTTGGACCTCGGCACTGAGCCCATTCGGCTAAGAATGAAAAATCCAGCTTTAAAGGGTTTGAATTTTTTTCTAAGGCACTTTCGAGCACTCGAAGCTTCCTTTCGAGTGCTTGTAAATCCACAAAATGGCACTGCCTCGTTTTTGAGCGCTCGAAGACTCTTCTTCGAGCCCTCGTAGCTCCAATTCTTCTCACTGCCTCATTTTCAAGCGATCGAAGACTCCTCTTCAAGTGCTCGTAGCTCCAAAATCCTTACTGGCCCATCTTTGAGCGCTCGTCCATACCAGCGAGCGCTCATGCCTTGAAACCCAGCTCCCTTTTCCCCACTGTCCCATGCACGAGCACTCGTGGCCACCTCTTCGAGCACTCATGCTTTCGTGTCCTTCTTAAACCCAACTCTCCCTCTCCTTCACTTTTCATCTTCCCACATTCACTCCCCCTTCTTCCCCACGACCACCTACTCTCCATTAATTCCTTATAAGTCCCATACACCTCTCTCTTCCTCATTCATGCACCCCTTTCCTATAAATACTCAACTCATCCCCCCTTCTCTTCTCATCTCCTTCACTCTTCTTTGCTTCTTCATCCAAGGTATACTCTCTTCTCCCTCCTATTTCTTTTCTTTTCTTTTCATATTAAGGAGTGTGGGTATTGCATATTTGGAGTTTTGATGTTGGTGATGATGTTGTTGTTGATGTTGGTGTATGGCTAGAGCCCATTCTAGCATGAAAATTCCGGGTTTTCTCCTCCATTATTGCACCTCTAACCTTCACTCTTTCTTTTTGCCTACTAGGTGCTCGCTGAAATTCCCCATCCAATTCTCCATCTCCAAATGGCTCGTGCGGAATCCTCTTGCCGTCCTAGGCCATCTGAGGGTGCCCCTGCTATTGTCCGAGAGCAGCCAAGGGATCCTTGGCTCACCAAGATCATTTTGAGAGTACCTTGGCAGACTACAATAGGGCAGTGCGGGAGGACTACTTGTTTGCAGCAGAGGACCATCGTATTGCAGCTGAGGACCGTCGTGTTGCCACAGAGGAGCATCAAGTGGCGCAGGATGAAAGGCGTGAAACTCAATCCCTCCTCAATGCCCTCCTTGCCCGTTTCCTACCTGGCCCATAGCTAGTTTGCCTGTTTGTGATTTGTCTTTTGTTTCACCTAGTCTATGTTTTTATTTTTGTTTATGTGATACTGTTCATGATAAGGAATTTATTTTTGTGCTAGTTAATCCGGGTAGACATGTGAAATTCCATTCCATTTTGTAATCTTGTCCACCTATTTTGTAATAGAAATTCCTTCTTTCTTTCTTTTTTTTAATGTCTGCTGCTACTTCTTTTTACTTTTTCATTATTATTTCTGTCTTTTGTATCTTTTTCCATCTGTTTCTCTCAGTGTTCCCTTTGCAGGTTGTACATTTCAAGTTTGGGGGCCTGTTTTTGTTGGACTTTGCACGGAAGCATTTTGTCACCTCACCATGCAATCTCCTCCTATTCTTGGTATTTTTGTTCTTGTTACCCTTTCTCATTTTCACTAACCGTTCGTTGTCTTCCCACATTGAGGACAATGTGCCATTCAAGTTTGGGGGTGCAATATTGCATTTTTGGTATTACATTTTTGCTTGCATAAAATCATGGTTCCTGTAAAGTAATAAAATCATTTTTTTTTGTAAAGCAATGATAATGTAATCTTGAAGCTTGTTGGAGATAAAGCATATGTTTAATACCTTGTGTATAGAAGCAATTGTTAAGTTTTGAAAATAAAGAAAAATTTGAAAAGATCACGTGATTTCGAATTAGTCTGTATAAATGTTTCAATTAGATTCTCGTTGGATTTTATACTCTTTTATGTTTCACATTGCACAGATGCACACCGAAAACTTAACTGTGAGGCATGCAACTTGATTGACCTTGACCTTGACTTAGTTTATTTGAATTGGTGAACCTAATGGATGAATATCCTTGGCATGAGTAAAAAATAAATAAATAAATAAAATAAATAAATAAATAAAAAAACTATTAATGACAATGACCGGTTTGAGTTTGTAGCATCTCCAACTTAAGTTATTAAGCCCTAGGAGTGTCTCTACACTTAACACCCTAAAGCCATCTGGTTTGGGAGTTGTTGGCCTAACGCTTGCTACATGGGTTGGTTAGAAAGCTTAAAAAACTTAGACATTGCACGGTCATTCAAAAAAATTAACATGGTCCGTTAGAGTTCGTAGCCTTTCCAACTTAAGTTATTAAGCCCTAGGAGTGTCTCTACACTTAACACCCTAAAGCCATCTGGTTTGGGAGTTGTTGGCCTAACGCTTGCTACATGAGTTGGTTAGAAAGCTTAAGGGACTTCGGCATTGCACAACCATAATATATATCATTTTGAGTTATAATAAATTTTCAGCAAGCAATAAAAGTTGTATTGAAAATAAATTCATGCCTTAGTGACTTCATTTAAAAGGGAATTCAATGATTTGAAGACTTGTATCTTGAAATTGGAAAGAGAAGGTTAAAGCCACATGTTGGGAAATCCGGTTCACTTTCACTGAAGCTAAAGTTGATTTCTATTCAAGAGATAGCAATTGAGTTATTTATATAGACTATGATGTTGTTGCATGAATGTTGAAGCATATTTAACCATTTATTTTTGTATCAAGGCTTCATATATGCAAGGTAGTCTGCCTAATGATCCCGTCTCCGGTCTTTTGTCTGTTTCAAGTTATATTTAAGCTATGCATGTATTCCATGTCACCATGGTTGATATTTTTGGGAAGCATTCCATTAGTTGTCATTTCATTGAGTGTTTCATTTTGGTTTTTGCTATGGGACTAGCAAAATGTAAGTTTGGGGGTGTGATAAACGCCGAATATTTCATATTCAAGCGCCCTTATTTGCATTAGTTAGGTCTATTAGTGGTTTAATTGTATAGATTATCTCCAGTTCCGTGTTTTTGTGTTTTTTCAGGTTTATCCTCCAAAAGGAAATAAAATGGAAGCTTTTGAAGGTTTTCTGAAGGCTAAGTCATTCCAGACCTTTGCGTTCCTTGATTTCCATGAAGAAACTGCCAAAGTGGGTGCATGAGGAATTCCTACAAAGAAAAAAAAAGGGCAAATGATTCTCAATGTCCCAATGCCAAGATCATAGTTGAAGAAGTCTAAACCAGAAGGGAAGAAAAAAATAAACCAAGGCTTCTTCGAGCACTCGAAGCCTCTTCTTCGAGCGCTCGTACGACATACATAGCTAACTAGGCGCGCGACACCATGTCACACAAGTGCTCATGCCTCCTTTCGAGCGCTCCAACTTGGGACAGAATGAAGCAAGGCATCTTCGAGCACTCGAAGTCCTTTCGAGCGCTCCAATTCGAGGCAGAAAGCTAAATCCTCCTTTCAAGCACTCGTAGCTTACCTTCGAGCGCTCGCCCATGCAGTCTCGAGTCTTAAAGAATTTTCTAAGGCACCTTCAAGCGCTCAAACTGAGTCCTTCGAGCGCTTGAAAGAACATTGCAGACCCACTTGCTCCTTGATCCTCTCAATTCTTGTTCCCTCCTTAATTAGGTTGTTGGCAAAAAGCTGTGAGAGGACATGGGCCTCAGTTTTTGAAGGATTTGGTAGACATCTTGTCTACAAAAGAAGAGGAGGAGGTGAATTCTAGAGATCACATTTTTTCTTGTAAGATTGGGAGAGAGAAATATTGGAGAGGAGAGCTTGTGTGGCCAAGGCTAAGCTCGAAAATGAAAGGCTTTCTCAAGCTTCTTCCTTCCTCTAGTGCAACCATGGGTAACTAATTCTCCATCTAGGGAGGTGATGAAGCCCTCCCTTGTAAGCATGTTCTAGTTTAGATTCTATTTTGGGAAAACAATGTATAATTTTTGGTCTTTTCATGATCTAGAGCATCTTGCTTCTTGTAATGGATCTTAATGTATACAAATGATTATTTTGAGTTAATTATCTATTTTAGATGGTTTTTCTTCTCTTAATCATTTTTGTTTGCACTCTCATGGTGACAATGGTAGTGAGATCATGGAATGGTTTTATTGGCATAAAATTGGAGAGTCTTGATAATCCATGGCTTGGGTTCTCCCTTTGATGGGCTATGCTTGATTTCTAGCTTTATGTGCTATCATCATTTAATTTAGGGCTTGATAATCCTTAACTTAGTAAGCATGTTTTAGGCTACACCTTAGTTTAGGTAGTTGAACATGTGGACCTTTGATGGTTTATTCTTGCCTTTTACTTTAATGAACCTCTTGAAGATATTATAGCAACCGAGTGATGCTATATATCATGATCATTTTATATGTTGTTTTCCCCCAAATTAGTCCTAATCTAGCATATGTATAGGGATGGAGGCGAATTCACTTCCCTAGTCCTCTCTACTTAAATTTCATTTCTTCAACTTCTTGCAAGCTTTTGTTTTATGAAATTTAAATTCTTAGGTCTTAAGTGACAACAACAAAACAAACTCTCTACCACCTTCATCAAACTAAAAGTGAATCTAACAACTTAGTTTGCCATAAACTAGCAGTCCCAATGGTTCGACTTATCCGACTAATAGCCCTATTTTACAATGATTTGTGCTATTGCAAAGGTTGATGTATAATTGATAACCGATCAGTTCGAAACAAAGTACATTGAACTTTGACTCAAGCTCATACCTTATCGTTCTACCAAACATGAATCCTCTGGCCTTGGAACGTCTTGTCCAACAGCACTTGACCTCAGGCTTACTCTTGATCTTACTGGTAGATCAAACAACACTTCTCGAATGCTTTGACCCTTTCAAAGTGTGATCGCTTTTATTCATGTTCTTCAATAACTAAATTCAATGTAATAGTAAATCTGTTTTTCTCTAATAGTTGTGGATGCAAGACTTTGATCACGATCAGAATTTGAACAACACTCTAAACTCACTCTTGTGTTTATGTGTGTGTTTTAGAAAGAATGATAGAGAAATCAACTATGATTTTTTGCAAAAATATCTTTCTAAAGCTTTTCTGAAATATGAAGTTATAATGCAAAAGCCGTACTAAACCTAGATGAATATCAAGGTTTACATAGAATTTTCAAAGACTTAATCATGCATAAAATAAAGGAAATTTCGTGCATAGGACTTTTGGTAATATTCTAAATCAACTAGGAAGTTTGAAACAGAACAGGACAAAGTTACCTTAAACTGTATCAGCAGTGGTACCGGTAGCCACATATGGAACCGATTCCCAAAGGACAGAACTCAATTCTTCGAAGGACAGGTTCTTGAACCAGTTCCCACTTGACAGAACTGAATGAAAGGATTCTGTTTTGGTAACTTGAAGAGTATACCATGTAGGTATAGTGTCCTAAGTGGGAAACGACTTCCTAAAGTGTTGTTCTTTCTTTTCTCGACGATCTCAATATATCATCTACGAACAACCTTCCAATTCCGATACGATAACTTGAAATTACAACTCGATCAGACTTATTTTGACATAAAATTTGCCAATTACAAAAATTATATCTCACAATTCACACATGTTGTCTTGCTTCCGACCTTGAGACTCAAAAGTAACATGAAAATTACAAATCAATTGGACTTACTTTCACACCAAAATATGTCAATTACAAATTCATACTTCATAAAAGTGTGTTGCATTAGATAGCCACACCAAGAAGAGTAGAAAATTTTGAGGAAGTAGGCCGTCAAATATGTATTCTATGTTCTAAGAAATAGAGTTTAGATTGGGAATCCGTATTTGAGTCCTCCCTCCCCCTAGTTTGCCCGAAAAAAAAAAATAAAATAAAATAAAATAATAAAAAAAAAAATTTGAGTTTAGATTGCAAGACCCATGAAACTCAACATATTTAATGCTTTTATGGGCTTACTGTTGGCTTTCTTGAAGGAACACTTTCAACATATTTAATGCTTTTATGGGCTTACTGTTGGCTTTCTTGAAGGAACACTTTCAACATATTTAATGCTTTTATGGGCTTACTGT
This sequence comes from Cornus florida, assembly GCF_030987335.1. NCBI lineage: Eukaryota > Viridiplantae > Streptophyta > Magnoliopsida > Cornales > Cornaceae > Cornus > Cornus florida. The sequence goes on along the minus strand of NW_026775574.1, from coordinate 47,180,519 downwards.
TGGCTTTCTTGAAGGAACACTTTGAGAGGTGGCCGATAAGGGTGTAACTTGGGACGACCAACCCGAGTACAGCTCAATTTTTTACGAGTTTTGACAATTATTTTTACAATTATTAAGGTTAAGCCTGAACAATTATTTTTTGTAATAATGATTCCCATAATTTTCATAAATAATTATTTTTGTTAAAATATATCCAACAAAATTTTGGAAAATAACAGTTTGAAGTTGGATATATATATATAAAAGAAGTGGGATATATATAGTATAAAAATAACTTAGTTACTATGTAAAACAACTACAACCTATCACAAATTTCTTTGGCTAAATTCCAATTTTTCTCTGTTGACAAACTAGTTGTAATATATCTCAGGTTGCTTTACTCTTGGAAAGAAAAATTACGGCACCTTGAAGTAGACCTAACTGGGAATGTTACACACATCAAAGGGACGATTAGAAGGCCCAAATCAAAATGATGAGACAAGGCCCATTACTAGACCCAGCCATAGGAAATCAGAGTTCCACAAACTTCGCAACTGAATCTGAGACTTGAAGAGTGAAGCTTTGCCCTGCACTAGAGATACTACGTCGTCATCCGTGCCACCAATCAATTATGTCTTGTTAAGTAAGTAAAGTGCTTTAGTTTAGTGGGTCTCATCATTATTTGTTAATATTTAATCAGCTGGCTGATATCATGTCATTAATGTAACAGGAGCAATAAAGTATTTCTCACCCTAACAGAGCTTCCAATATTACTGAGAACCCTACCATGTGACAATGCAATGAGGCTAATGATCTTTACAACCATCATTTATCATTAATGGATGGAGAGGAATACATTATATGGTGAAAGTTTATTTAGTTCAACTGAAGAACAATTTTTTGGTAGGTGTTGAGTAAGAAGTGCAAGTAGTGCTTTTTCATACCACAGAAAGTCCAGGAGAAAGTAACAACAAAAAGCATAACACAAGCAAATAGACTGAAACAGAATATTTCTGATTTCTATTTAATATAAATTCCAACCTTTGGATTCTCACATAATCTAGAGTCACCAATTCCTTGAAACATTTTATGTTCTTACATATTCCAACCAAAAGAAAAGAAAAAGAAAGCTATATAAGTTTAACATCATGATTGAACATTGAGACCTAGATAACAAAAGAACAACATGATACTTTTAGCATTACACACAATTTCACAACTGTTTTTGAACTGTTAAAGAAGCAGATCTATGGGCTCCAATACACATCGGCAGGCAACACAAAAGAGTACGATCACTAGAAGGTTTATAGGATGAAAAAAATTCTGGATCCTGCTCGAGAGAAGCTGCATAAACTTCTAGGATATTGACTATCTCCCCAAAATGTGGTCGTTTGTCAGGGTTCCTTGACCAGCATTGTTTGATGAGATGTCTAAATGCCATAGGGCATGTGGATGGCAATGGTGGTCTCACATTCTGCACAAAACCAAACTAATGTAACACAAGGAAGATAAGAATTTTCAACTGTGCAAAACTTCTCTATCCCCATCAGAGCTAAAAGCTTGTCAAACCATATGACCTTTGCTAGACAAGCACGCACACAAACACAAAAAAACAGTCACACTACCACAGCACCAAAGATATGTCTCATGCAACTTATGCGACACAATTAAATGTGACATCCCCCAACAGGGGAAGGGTGCCACCTAAACTTGGCTATGATTTATGTGCATATGATGATTCTCTCATGCAACTTATGCTCGTGCAAGATAGGTCTTTAGATTGCATTTAGAATGCTGAAACTCAAAAGCATGAAATATTTGGCAACTCAAACCATCTGACCTTTGCTACACAAACATGCACACAGACACAAAAAAAACAGTCACACTACCACAGCACCAACGACACGTCTCATTCAACTTATGCAACATAAGATAATTTGACATCCCCCAACAGGGGAAGGGTGCCACCTAAAATTGGCTATGATTTATGTGCAGGCATATGAATGATTCTCTCATGCAACTTATGCTCATGAAAGATAGGTCTTTAGATGCATGTAGAATGCTGAAACTCAAAAGCATGAAATATTTGGCAACCATCCAGTTAGATGTATGTGGCATATATGTTAACAATTTAAGTTCTTCAGACCTGATGGTTTCTATTACGTTATCGAATTAAAAGATTATACAGGTAAAGGAAAAAGGAAAAACAAGAGCATGTAGTTTACCAAGGGAGTTAGTTCAGTCATGGTATTTCTTGTATGAGAATTCAGAAACTATTAGAAATGGAACTCCTGAAATACATGATTTAAAATATATCATGTTTCTTCTACATCATTTATTTAAAACATGAAGTAAATGTCCCACATGAATTCCTTCTATATCTCTATCACATATAATTATCTGCTTCCACATTTTTGTACGATTTTGGTAGACCTTGACAATCTCTGGTATATGTGTTTCTATTTTGGCAGTCTGGCCTGCAATTCTGCTTCCATGTAGTTGTATAACTTTGGTAGACCTTGACTGTCTATGGTATGTGTTTCTTTCTGTCAGTCAAGGCAAAATGGCAATGCAAGGCAATACGATTACCAAAAGCACATCAGCACCAGATTTTTTTTTGTTCCCAGTGCAGAAAGTTTGGTAAATAATTAAAGTGAATTTTGACCATGTTTGCCCAATACCTTCTTGATGGTCTTGGACTTCAGCCTCTACCAGCTTATCCAGAGAACATGAAAGTTATACCAGCTAAAGACTTTTATAACCTAGGCCAAATGCTATGCACTACAGTATGTTCTTGAAAACCTCACTAGGTTCAATATTACCCATGCCAGAATAAACAGGCTCAGAAGTACCTAAATGAATTGAACTGGGAATGTCTAATTCCTGTATCAGGTAGAAAATTCTTGACGAATATTTCATATTAATACCCTTTTTGTATTGCATCTTACAAGGATACTTCACAAAATTGAAATGTTCCTGTAGAGTTTACAAGGATATTTCATTATTAGAGGCCTACCCCCACACAGATAGTGTACACTTTCACATCAAACCAAAAAGCTACTTCCATGAACCTATATGACTACACATGATGATTCTTCATACTAATATCTTCCTGGTAGTCCCATTTTAGAGCATATAGGCCTATTGTTTAGCCACATGCCCCGGTGGCACCTACCTATATGAGATATAACAAAAGCCACAAGCATGACTAAATCTCTCGTCCAAAGAAATAATGTCGCTACTTTCCATCAATTAGTTCCAAAAAATACAGCTATTGTGAGTAGCCAATTGTTAGCAAACAATATCCAACCATGACAGATCTTACAAATTTCAAATTTATAATATAATCTTGATAATATGATATAATGGTCTTTATAAAATTCAAATAATTTTATCTTATAAATTTGAAATGTCTTAATTAATAGATGTATATAAATAAATTTATTTATATGTAGCCGGGTCTACAACATGTCTATGTCCTACTTTAGGATTCAACATTATGACGTATGCATATCCATATCCGTCGTCCATGTCTGTGCTACTTAGAAGGTTTTTCATTCAATGAATTTCCGGTGATTCACTTTCTCAAAAATAGAAGAATAAACAAAATCATAATGCCAGTCACTTTTTCTGGGTCTAAAAGTTGATTTTCTTTATGATAAAACATATGTTTTCTTTATGGCGAAACAGGCACCAGATGTCTCCAAAGTAACTTGTATAAATAGTTTCACAGAAAAGAAGAGGAAGACTGGAAGAAGAAGCATAATCTAGACAATGATTATGACTGAAGTTCTCACATTACAAGTCTTGATGAGAATAATATTTGCATTGAAAATATCTCATATCAACACTTAAGGAAATCTGGCGAGATTTTTTAAATCCTTCAATATTAAAATTTAAGATAGAGATCCATTCGTGTCTTTAAATAAAACGATTGCTAGTCTAAATAAAACATGTTGCAACACAACAACTGAGCATCTCCAATGGCCTCTCAAATGCCCTCTCAAACTCAAAATATAGCAAGTGGATGAAAATAAGGCACTCCAATGGCCTCTCAAAAGACCTCTCATAGTTTGAGATTGTCAAAAGTATTGCTAAATATAGCAGCTCTCAAATGGCCTCTCAAACTCAAAATATAGCAAGTGGAAGAAAATAAGGCACTCCAATGGGCTCTCAAAAGACCTCTCATATTTTGAGATTGTCAAAAGTCGCTAAAATGAAAATAAGGCACTCCAATGGGCTCTCAAAACATGGAATGGTTATTGTGTCAAAAAATAGCATTTTGAATTAAATGCACCATTGGAGCAGAATTGCAAAAATATAGCATTTTGACACTATAGCTCCTCTTAAAATATAGATTTGGCAATGAAATATAGCATTTTGCATTGGAGATGCTCTGATAATAAATCATAAGTTCGAACACAGAAAAAATGAGGGGAGGGGGGGGGAATACTAATAGATAGGGCTGCAATTTGGGTTGACCCAACCCAGTCCAGTCCCAACCCAACCTCAACCCGAATCGGGTTGGGTTGGGCCAACCCGAATTGTACTTAATATGGGTTATGGTCATAACCCGGATCGAATATTTTCGGACAGGTTGGGTCGGGTTGACGGTTGAATTTTTTTTTTTTAAATTTATATATATTATATATAAAAATTATATTAATTATTATATATAATTTTTATATATATATAATATTTGATTAGATTATTATAAAAAAAAACAATATATTTTTAGGTCAAATCATTTCAGCCTCCCCTATCGCCTCTATCTTCTCTGAACTTCCCCCCCCCCCCTCTCTCTCTCTCTCTCTCCAACTGCAAACTACAAAATCTACAAGAATCAAAAAGTTCAAAACCCAAATCGGCACATCATTTCAGATTGTTCAAAAAATCAAAACCCAGATCTTTCTGTTTCCATCGCCCGCTGTTCCGTTCACAAGCTCCAGCCGCCGTCTCTCTCTCTCTCTTTCCATCGCAAGCTTCAGCCGCTGTCTCTCTATCTTTCCATCCCAAGCTTCAGCCGCTATCTCTCTCTCTCCATCCCAAGCTTCAGCCGCTATCTCTCTCTCTTTCCAGATCTAAATATGTTATATTTTTGTTCAGGAGAGAGAAAGAAAAAGAAAGAACTAGAGTGGAAAATTTTCTGTTTCCATCGCAAGCTTCTACCCACATATAAACCAGATCGGCATATCATTAAATTGTATGTATGAGTAGAGAGAGAGAGAGAAAGAAGAGAGATTTTTTTTTTTTTTTTTTTTTTTTTTTTTTTTCGGGTTGGGTTCGAGTTGAGTCCCAGCCCAACCCGAATATGTCTAGGTTTTGACAAAACCCAACCCGAACATGAACCCGATTTGTGAATTGTATGTCCAAATTTCAAAATCTTTGGGTTGGGGCTGGGCTAGGCTGGGTTAGCCGGCCCAAGTTGCAGCCCTACTAATAGATGACATAAGCATACCAGATATGCATGGCAAAAAGGGAGCTTTTTGCCTCTGAACATCAAACCTGAATCATGGTTCTTAACCACCAAACCAGGTTAGCAAAAACTGGCACAGATACAATTGTGAAGGATCCAACAAAAAATCATGACAATGGATGAATCAGGACAATCTGATTTAGAGATATCTTCATGAAAATCAACCTGCTAATGTGCATTTTGATTTTACAAATAATGAAAAGGGATTTTTTTTTTAAAGATTAACATGCAAAAATCCCTACATCTCTCATGGCATTTATATTTCATATAGGTAAGCCTGTATTGGAAACATTGGGTAGTGGAAGTTGATTATTACAGTAAATTAGATGAAAGCAGACCGGGATGGAAGTTGTTGTAGAAACTATTTTTTCTTTTCTCTTTTTTTTTTTTTTTTTTTTTTTTTTTTTTTTTTTTTCATTCCTCTAATTTCAGAGAGCTACAATAACTCTTATGATTGCATAACACAATCAAATAACAAAGCGTACATGCTACTATGTTATGCAAAACCACATCTGAGTAAAGCCAATGTGACACTGATATAGGACAACACCCGCACAGCTGTGGAGAGAAATCATATATAAGAGACAATATTTTGTCAAAATCTTGCCTACGTCAGCAGATGAGAAGAGAAAGCTAACTCTAAGCATAATGAAATTATATAAAGACAGCCCTTCACCAACCTTCTAAACTCTCACTAAGCCGTATACCTCATACGTCTTTGAAATTAATGGCCTCATATGTGTTTGCATAAGGTTCCTTAAACCCAATTCCTTGTAAAACAATGATCACAAAATACAAATTTCTTCCCCAAAATACACGACTATAGTCCTAAGAATATGACCGACACAGTAGCTAAGCTGAAACACAAACACCGTCCTCTTGCACGAAACCAAACTATCGAATAAGAGAGAACTTTTATGATACTAATATTATTGAACAAATCAAAGTAATTAGAAAGATGTCACACCTGTAGCATAGACTCCTGAATTAAAAAGTTTCACTGAATAACAATATTAAGGATTACCAAAATTGACAAAGCCTACTATGACTTAGAATTTTCATTAATAACTCATAGAAAAACGAAAGGAAATTAGTCAAAACAAATTCAGACTCAAAATAATGCTAGACAAAAATTGTCATAATGTCAAAAAATTCCTAAATGGGTTATTTTGACTTCCTCTTTGATTTCTTTCAACCTAGTGGTGAATCATTTGTTACATTTTCTTTTTCTCTTGATTCTTTTCCGATGGAAATGTATAGAGCCGTGAAAATACAATTTCACTCTTAAAAAATGGAAGTCGACTAGGATTATGACCATACCGTTGGAATGAAATGTAGAGTGATTTCTTTCAATCTAATGGGGAATCATTTGTTGCATTTTCTACATCAATGACACAGCAAAACAAGTCAACCAATCGTAAATGGGGCAACAACAAGTTAAATGTTTCAACTAAGAAGCACGGATACGGACACGAACATGATACTACACGGATACGCTGACACATAAATTTCTAAAAAAGTAGGACACGAACAGGGGGTGGACACGGCTAAAATAAATATAAATATTCATTTATATGTTTATTGGGTGAGACAATCATAGAACTTTAATTAATTTATAAATTCTATACTAAAGTTACATATATTATAAGATGACTCTATTCAAATATCAAAAAGAATATTTGATATTATATATGATATTACTATCTTATCTTGTCATTATAGTTATGCTTTTTTTTAAAGTTCGAACATTTGATTAATATTTGTAATGTTGTTTCCAGGACCGTAGTGGGTTTGTTTTATATAAGCCAAAAAGTGTAGGATGTGTTGGTCAAGTATCCGAAATAATAAAAAATAAAAAAAAAATAAAAATTAATAACGGACACGAACATAAAGTGTCAAGACACGTGTGTAGGAGTGTACATAGAGTGTTGGTGTCTGACACGGCAACTTCATAGAAGTGTTCACGCTTTTGAGTGTTCCAAAAAATCCTCTATGGAGAATTGACTGTTACTAGGGGAAACAGTGGAGGACAATCCTCCAGTATTGATGTTGTTTCCTATTATTGAAGTTTTACTGTTACTAGAGGAATCAGTGGAGAAAAAACCTCCAGTATTGATGTTGTTCCCTATTTTCTATCTCCTTCCATTCTCATCATTTTTTCTTCTATAAAGAGGAGCCTTCGCCATTGTATTGAGTATGAAAAGAGAGAATGGAATGAAAGAAATGTAGCCCTTTGGCCATTGTGTGCCGTGGATGTAAGCCCTAGTGGTTAAACCACGTATATCCTTATGTTATTCTATCTTTATTTCTCTCTTCAATTTTAACATGGTATAAGAACATGGTATAAGAGTAGACAACGTTATGTGATCATTTATCTCTTATCATATCGTCTTTGGATCTCCAGATCCATTTTTTTTTTTTTTTTTTTTATTGAGGTTTTCTTCTTACACCTCTTCATCAATCGTGGTTGTTGCTACTCATCTCAGATTTCCAGATCCATTTTTGTTGTCGTCATCTTCTTACACCTCTTCATCAATTGAGGATGTTGTTACTCATCTCAAATCTCCAAATCCATTTTTTTAACGTCATCTTCTTAGATGAAGAGGGTGTTACTACTCATCTCGGATCTCTAGATCCATTTTTATTGAGGTCGTCTTCTTACACCCCTTCATCAATCAAGGCTGTCTATTTTTATTGAGTTCGTCTTGTTAAACCTCTTCATCAATTGCAATTGTTGCTACTCGTTATCTCAATGACCGGAGGAATCAGTGGAGAAAAATCCTCTAGAATTGATGTTGTTTCCTATTTTCTATCTCCTTCCAATCTCATCATTTTTTCTTCTATATAGAGGAGCCTCCACCATTGTATTGTGTATGAAAAGAGAGAACGAAATGAAAGAGATGTAACCCTTTGGGCTTTGTGTGCAATGGATGTAAGCCCTAAAGGCTGAACCACGTATATCCTTGTGTTGTTCTATCTTTATCTTTCTCTTCAATTTTAATATCCTCACTCAAACAACTCAACCCAAAACAACAAAATTCAACCGAAACATTACAAGTCATCTCGATTATAAACCTCTAGTTGTATCTTCTGTTAAATGAAAGGCAGCAATATCTTTTTTAATAGATGCAATAATCATTTTTGGCATTTCTTATGTCCTTGTAGTGCTTTCAGTTTATATCCTACCAGCTTTTTTGTTACTACTGCAGTCATTTTCCTTCGAAGGATGGCCATTTTAAGTTAGTTCGCTCTCTTATTCTCTACTCAATTGAAATGATTTGTAACTTATCGTGATCAACCACGTTTGATTACTTTTAAAGGCCAATGTGGGTTTTTTTCTTCAAGCCTACAACATATATGAAAAATCATTTTGGAAGATTAATAAACCACAAATAAAAATCCTAATATAGAGTTTTTTTTCCTGACGTACAAAGAATTTTAAAGTTGTGTCATTGATTTTGAAGGGAAAATTTGTCAGTGTAGTAATAAAAGCTTGGGACTTGGGTTACCAAGTCTGAGAGTTTCCTTATTTGTGTAAATAATATAAATAATTGGGTTCCCCTCCCAACAATCTTTATGAACGGGATCAACAATTAGTAATGGCCACTTTTGTCATTGATCTTGGACTTGAGATAAAACTTATAGTATTCTCTAGCAAGTACAAATAATAATGAAATTTACAAATGTACAAACAGAACATAAGTGTAAAAGGGAAAATTAGGTTTCAGCGACCAAGCCTAACCAAAATTGCTCTAAAGTTACCTTATAAATTGCTCCAAAGTGACCATAAGGTAAAGAAAAGACGAAGAGTTACCAAATTTAAAACTTAAATCCAGATAAGTGATCATTTGAGATTTATTACTACAATACCATTCTTATAATGAATTATTTCATATTTAGACAAATCTAACCTCTTTCTCTCTTTAGAAAAACTCTTCCTCTCTCTCCTCTATCTCCGATTTCTTTATGCACGTCTCCTCTCTTTTTGAAATCATCTTAATCATCGGAAGATGGAGAAATTGGATGCACTTTTATGAGTCCTCCTCACTGAAGTTTTTTCTTTGCAAAGGGAAATTGCTAGGAAGAGAAAAAAAATACAAGCGGAACAAACAATGAAAAGGCTCTTCAAAACGAGCTTCTAAATATCTATCTGTATATACTCTGTATTATATTCATTTTATGAGAAAGAGAAATTAGAAATATATATATATATATATGGGAGGCCATATTTGCACTACTCTTTTTACAAAAAAAAGACATGATTCATCATTTTCCAAATATATCTCAAGAATCTTCTTTGTAATGTTTTAAACACACCTAGGGAGGTTGACACTCCCAACACTGTCAAAGATGAAGACTCCATAACCCTAAAGAGTTCCGATTCGGAGAGTTCCGATTCGGGGAGTTCCGACTCCGACTCAAAGTAGTTGGCCGATTTGGCGGCAAGTTTCCGTGTCTTCTCTGAGTTGATGATAAGAATGGAACTCGCCGAGATGGAGATGATCAGGGCCAGAGAGGCTTTGCGGTATGAAGCAGGGAAGTGGCGAGTCAAATTGGAAGCCAAATTGACTCAGATGTTGTTGCAAACTCAGTTGCAGGTTGCATCGTTTCTTTCTCAGACATGTAAATCGGAAGAGAAAATGTTGTGACAACAACGAAACCTCAACCTCGAAAAGGTAATGTTCTCAAATAGTCTCTCTCCGCACATATAAACATGTGACTCAACCAAGTTAGACTCTTTGAGTTGATCACTTTACTCATTGCAGGGAACAAGTATGTTGCTGAATTTACTCCAATAAACAGTCAATTGATCACATTGAAAATGCTCCAATCTTAGAGCAATGTTCAGTGTTCGTCGAGGATAGTGTTTGAAAGGTGTCCATTTCTGAGGGCTTGGATGAACCAAGTATGATGGTGGTGGTGGCGGCTGTGGTGGTGAACCAATGGTGAGATGGTGGTATTGGTAGTGGTGTTAGGTGGTGGCAGTAGAGAGAGAGAGAGAGAGAGAGGAGGAGGAGAAGGGAGGAAGAGGGGGGGGGGGGGGGGGGGGGGGGGCACTTAAGTTTTAAATCTATTGACTATTCATCTTTTCTTTACTTCTTAGTCATTTTCTATCAATTTTATTTAGGACTGGTTACTAAAACCTAATTTTCCCTAAGTAAAGGAAAAACAAAGGGAAACTTGGAAAATCTCACAAATTCACTCAGACATATTGAAGGACTTGAGTTCCAAGCTTGAAGATCTAAGGTCTTTGACAACAGTTCAGAAATTAGATGTTGTCTTGGAGAAAAATAAAGCAGAGGTGGAAGTAAAACTAATTTGCAACCATGTATATGGAATCTGTGGACAAAACATTTCACCAATACAAATGAAATGTAGCAAGAAAACCAAGTAAGCATGAAAACCTACCCATTTATAAAAAATAAAGTACTATAGCGATAAGAAACCAATTCTTTAATGACCATCCAATTGTACAGTCTACTGCAATGCCTAACAATATCTTTATGTTAACAAATAAATAAATAAATACAAATAAATAACTCATCCAGTTACAATATCTCCTATGCAAAGCCTCACCAAGCTGGGATATTATAGTTATGGGTAGCACACTAGCACATTAGTTTTGAAAATACAGTCCTCTTACTCACCTTTTCCATCTTTAAGAGCAGATCCTTCTATTCCTTGAGTCTTCCACGACTCGCTCCTCCTAGCCTTGATTTCAATTCCCAATAGAATAATGGAAAATAAACTCCACCATCATTCATATTCATTTAAAAGAACATGTCCTTTCTGTATGCAGTTATACCTTTATGATATGGTTGCAATAAATGACATTTATCCAACAATTCCATGCAGAGCACTTCACAGAGTTTATTTCAGCAGCTGTATTAGGTAACTATATAGAGTTTGTTGGTTTTTTGGGCTCCTTGGGACCTTAGGGTGGCCTTTGTGTAGCTTATGGGATGCGTTCCCCTTTTGAATGCTTTCTAATACATTCTTAATTATCAAAAAACAAAAAACAAAAAAAACAAAAAACAAAAAAAACAAAAAACAAAACTATATAGAGTCCATTGTTTGGTGTAACAGTAAACCTTGGGCTCATGCACTGATAAGCATGAGAACGTGGTTTTAAGTCAGACAGCAACCAATTTGTGCAAAAAATATTGCCAAATATTAGGCTGGTCTTCAGTTTTTCACTCTCCAGCAATGTCCTTTTACGTTAATTAGCTATTTAGATTTTCTAGAAGAAAACATTCATAGTTTCTATGAAAAGATTTAAAGAGAAAGTATATGCTTTCTTTTTCTTTCCATCTAAATTTTTGTTTTGTTTCCACTTTCTGATTATACTAGTAATCTGTTAAGCTAGTTGTTCGGGTAGTCCGTACCTTATGCGTGAAGGTTTTCTAAATTTTTTATTTTATTTTATTTTTTTATTAACCCGGGTTATTCGGGGTGGCACGAACCCTTAGAGCCCCTCAACAACCCGACTAATCCCCGAGGACCCGGAAGGGCGCCTCTCCATCCGGGCCAGGTAAGTCATTGCAGAACAGCGGAGGCTAACCACAAAGAACACCCAGCGAGACTTGAACCCCAGACCTTGGTCTTGCTAAGCTCCAAAATCTAGTGAGTAAGCTGCTTGGCCATATCCGAAGTTCAGGCCTTATATGTGATGGTTTTGTCCTCAACTTTTATGCATGCATGGAAAATTTGAAAATGAGGACTTGAAACTTATAAAACGGAATCCCAACTCAAAATAACTCAACAAATCGTGACTTAAATTGTAAGCACAATTAAATTGCTTTCCACATATACCGTTTCTAATAATCCAAAGCTACCTAATTCTAAAGCAACTCCTCAAAGTTAGGAATTCAGACTTTGAATTCAGCCCACTTAATCTTCAATTAGAAATAAATCACCACCATACAACAAACAGTATTGACTCTTTTTAGATATGTGTGATTGGTTCTCAAACATGCTGTAAAATTAGGAGAAACAACTAGTTGAAGGCCATATGATTTTATCTATCATTCTTAGGATGGTTAAAAATTAAGATGGAAGAATATTATATTTAGTGCTCGAAATCTGAAGAAGTGCTAGAAAAAACATGATTGGATCTGTTGAAAGATATAAAAATTGAAGAGAGAAATTAAATATGAAGAACAGAAGGATAGACACACAAAACCCAAAGGGCGACATCACCTTTATTATATTCTCTCTTAATGTTGTTTACAATCAGCACATCTATTCATAGGTGCAAGAATACAAGTGATAAATATGGAAAATACATTGATGGAGGATTCCTAAAATCAATACCATAAATCGCTCCAATCAATATTCTATCATAGGCTAAAATCACTCCTCTGATGTTCTCCAACAGGATCAAATTTGTTTGGGTTATTTATTGTGCCATGTTTGAGATGCTTCAATTTTTTAAAGTTTAGATGCAATAGATCTCCATGTGTGATGGATATCAGTTTGCACCTACATAAGGAATTCAATTAGACTTTATAAGGTATTTTGATAATGGAATTGCCAATGTGCTAGAACAAAAAATTGCCTTTATAAGGTATTGGAAGTCATCCCTAGTGACATCTATAGCAGCAACTAAGTGATTTTCAAACAATACATCTATCCGAGCAATCCAGCCATTTCTCGGAGGTTGGTGAAGGGATGGAGGCTTTAAGAACTTCAGATAATGAGACTACTACAACTAAGCACTGCCTGGATATCTCATATCTATAAATTTTAAATTCCATGAGCCAAACCTTGCCTATACTTAAAATAAGAATTATATAATTTGATTTTTATCACTTCTACAGAAAACATCATAGAAATACATGTTGAACCTAGATGTACATTGGGGGCAATTGTTAGTCTAACATGGTATTAGAGCAGTCTCCATCTCTGCCTTGGTTGCACATTGTGCTGGTTTCGATTTGGTTTTTTGTCCTCACTGCGTTCAATAAGGGGTTGCACTTGAGGGAGGGTGTGGCAGCTATATAAACAATTTTGGGCCCATTCTCAATACCTTCAGCTTTAGGGGTAATTGCTAGTCAATAATACATTCTATTAATTCTGCTTAAGTTTTTGTTTATTTATATATTTTGGACAATTTTTCATTCTGTTGAAATATGCAAAAGAAGGCCATGTATGAGTAACGGCATGTCAAACTGATTTGACTGCATAATAATCTATTCATTGAGGGAGACACACATGTAATAGGAAGCTTCCTATGTGATAATAATTATACAATGCACCAAAACATGATATAATCAAGTCAAAATACCTTCTGGCAGACTGCAAACGCGGCCTGTTCAGGAGTCATGTTGTCAAATGGTATCAATGCAGTTAAAAGCTCCCACAAGACTATGCCAAAACTGTAAACATCAACTTTCTTTGTGTGGTGTTTTTCTCTGATCATTTCTGGTGCCATCCAACGGTAAGTACCCGTGAATCCCTTTGCACTGCCACATTGAGATTCCAAGCATGAGATTCCAAAATCTGCTACCTTCACACACATATCTTCCCCAAGCAGTAGATTTTCTGATTTGAGATCCCTGTGTAGTATCCCCTGAGAATGAAGATATTGCATCCCATGTGCAATGTCAAGGGACAACTTCAGAACTAGGGTGAGGGGAAGTGAATATGGCTCCTGCTGATGGAGGTATTTTCTTAGGGAGCCTCCTGCCAAGTACTCAGTGATTATACAAAACACAGGGGGTTTCTTACATGCTCCAAAAAACTGCATGAAGAAAGTGGGAGATGCACATAGAGGTCAGATAAGTTATTTGTAGGAAAGTTCAGCATTGTAAATACTAAATACTACAAAACTAGTTGCTCATCAAAATTCACAAATTCAACCAATATATAGAAAATCAAATTGATTTCCCCAGCTCATGTGTGTGAGTGCATGTGTGAGACATTATCACTATCAAAAGGTACATCACATTAAACAGTGAATGAAGGTCAATGAATTATTGGAAGTATTTATGACAAAAGGTTTCAAGATGTCAAAAGTTCCAAAATTCTTGTGTGAGAAAAAAGGTTTGCAAAGTTGGAACAAAACATTGCTGATATGCTACTTTTTCTCAAAAAAATCGGGCATTAGCATTTAAAACGGATATCTAGATTACTGATATGATGTGAAGTTTTGAGTCTTTTTTTAAAAATATAATTTTAACGGGTCATAACCAATACTCATATAACGAGTATCCAGCATATAAAATTGTGATCTTTTAAAGTGAACTGTAGCCAGATTGGAGCTGATAATTTGTTATATGACTAACATCCAAAACATATTTGTAAATTATAAGAGTCTCTGCAATATCATCGACTATATAAAAAAATAAAAAATAAAAAATAAAAATTTTAAATTTTATTCAAAGAAAAACATTCTTGCTTTCTCTCATAGTCTAGCCTTAACCAAGTATTAGAATAATAAATTATCAGTCTCTGTAAAACTAAGTCAGCTATTTTACTTGCAAAAACTAGGGCTATTATAATGCAGAAAGGGTAGTTATTTTATATTCAACTCCCTAGCATGAAGGATTGTTTTGAGGAGATTAGATCAAATAATGACAGGAGTTAGGACTTGCAAATCAGAATTGGGATGAATTTACAAGGCCAGAAGGAAAGTGAACATAGAAATACCACAAGTGAGAATATTCGGCAAAACTAGCAGAACTCAAACCTACCCTAAGAAGAGGAGTCTAAAGCTAATAGAAGTGAATAATGTATGCAGGTATAAGTCAATGGTAATATGTAGTCAAGAGGCATAGTAAACAAGGCTCAATTGATGTGCACCAGCGTGGATTGTAAAACAGCAGCCAATTTACAAATTCATAAAAAAAGGGGGACAAAAAAAGGCATATCTTTGTAAGCAGAGTAGTGCCTTTCCCATGAAACAAAAGTAGTGTGGTCCCCAAATAGAAGCTCATCATTGAAAACAAGAATGCTGGTTTCATGTGTATATCCATTTCCAACCAGCCTAAAGTGCAATTTCACAATTCATCAACTATCAGCAGCCATACTAGCACTGAGAAACATCATAAATGGACACCACATTACACAATTTAGCCATGCCCTTTACGAGGACTTGACATCTTAATTGAAATAAAATCAGAATGTGAAAAACACAAAGATGATCTGAATCCCATTGAATAATAGGATCATATTCTATGTCTATTTTTAGTAAATGGCCACACCAAATTTCATACGAATAAACACTTCATTTTATATAGAGAGCTTACTGTTATGATATTCGGATGGTGTAATCGAAACAGCAAAGCGACCTCTGAAGTGAACTGCTTCTCCAGCAAAGCAGCCAAGTCACCATCCTCCTCAGGCTGACTTATAAGCTTAATTGCTACATCTCTCTGCTTATACATTCCTCTGTAAATCCTACTATGCCGTCCCGACGCAAACTTATTCCCTATAAACAACTGCGACATATCGGCACTCCATTCTCCTTCTCCTTCTCCTTTTATCTCCGCTCCTGATGACACCAAATACTTGGACCAAGAAACCGCTCGTTTGTACTCTCCGAGAGATAGTCGCCGCTCGAGCTTACCATTGCTGAATGTTTGCTTAAACCAGTGAAATTTCTTCATCGATTCGAAGCCAATACTTCACAAAATCATCAAATCTCAACCTCCTTCACCTCCTGAACCAAAATGTACATCCAAAAACCCCAAATCCTACACAAACTTGTGCAAATTGCGCGATATATTCAAACTTTACTAGCTCGATTTCCCCTAATTCTACTACATTTCAAAATCTTCCACAGTCCGTACACTCACACCAGCATAATAAGCTCAACCATCTGAAAATCCAATGCTCATATACCACAATAAATTAAAAGGAAAAGCACAGCTTGTGCATCAGAACCAGCTAACACCACCGCATTTATGAGGAAAAAAACAATGAATATCCGCGTTTGCATATATATTCACATATAACTATATATATATATATACAGCTTCAAATCATGGGTTCAAAGAAAAGGAACAAGAATCAACAAGCAACACCATTTTTGAGTACAGATTGGAGGTCGAAACACATGGTTTTCGTTTTTCTTACTAGGGTTAAGCTACATCTAGAGAGTTGCAGAGAAAGGTTTTGGAGCTACTGTTAGAGAGAGAGAGAGAAAGAGGGGGGTTCGGTTGGGGGTATTTTTCTGGTGGTGCAGTGAAAGCATACGAAGGAGCTGGCGGTTCTCTCTCTTTCTCTCTCTTCTCTTTCTCTCTCTAAAATTAACATACAATGATACATACATACATTCATAACGTGCGAAGATCCACTTCTAGGGAGACAAACGGGGTATAATGATATGACATCTACCTATTTCTTCTATACTATTACCCCTTATATTTGACTTTAACTTCCAAAATGCCATCCAATTTTTGTGTACAGTACTTATTTGTTAATTCTGAATTGACCAGACTACCCTCCCCCATTTGTCTAATTTACCTCTTTTTAGTTCTTTGTGTTTTATTGGTGAGGTACAATTTGATTAGAAACTTCAATTTTGTTTTTGTCTGGTTTACAACTTTATATTTTCTTGTTTTTTACTTGAAAGGATAGCATATAATGCATGTCATGTCTGAGGTGTCATCAAGACATGAAAGGTAGATACATAATAAGTGGCAAAAAAATGAAAAAATGCCGGAAGTTTCTTAAAGTTGTTAAATAGTTTGCTTCATCTAAGCACTCATTCAAAGAACCTTTTTTATTTTTGAGATGCTTTAATATGATGTAGATAGAGTTGCTTTGCTATGATGCAAATTGATAAGAACTCTCAAGATAGAGATGCTTTACTTGTTTTTATTGAAATAAATAAGTTATGAATTTATAATTATTACTTTTTTTGAGTTTCAAGAAAATTACAATAAGTACTATTTTTAATTATATTTTAGAGAGAATTTTATTTTATGATGCAGAGTTAATCCAAAAGAAGACTGGTTTCTTTAATGATATGATTTTGTGAACATGTTGGGTTGCTCCATGTTATCCTTAGGAGTTCGGTTTCGAACGTTGGCATCTCTAATTTTTAATTTAATAACATTATGACCAAAAATGGTATGATTTTAGTAAGAGTGCACATGGTTTGGTTTGAGAGATTCCTGGAACCAAAGCATTCCTAGTAGTTTGAGAAAAATTAGAAACAAAGCGAACCATTTGACCAAAAGAACCGTATCAAACCAAATTGTCAAATACCGGTTCTATTTAGTACATCAATAAACTAAGTTAACCAACGTATTCAGATTGTTAATACACTTACTCCTAAAATATAAGTTAATATAATCAAAATTGCTAATATATTCAGAACTTCTAATTCATTATTCACTCGTTTTTGGAATTGAAGTAAATTAGTAAACAACATTTAGAACTACTAATTCAACAACAAACACCACAAATTCAGAAAATCAACAACATTCAGCCACTATAGAATTATATTATATGTATAATATATATATATAACTTAACGGTTCGGTCTTAAAGGACATTAAACCGTGACCAAACCGTATTTTTATGATTATACAAATTTGGGACCATAATCGAGCCAAACTGTTAGTAAACAGAACCAAACAGTCCGCCCTGGTTCGATTTGAATTTTTGGCTTCACCGAATTTTTATGTATTCCTACTTTTGAGTTACTATATTAAATACTAATTTTAACCAAAACATTAACACCGATAGTAAAATGAAATTATCACTATATCAATATACATATTAAAAATTCTTTTTGTTAAAACCAAGAGACGAAAACCTATTAAAAATCAGAATCAACTTCTTAGACTGTCACTCAAAATTAGGGGGTTCACAAAAACCTATTAAAACTGTAGAATAAGTTGGAATCATATCAAATTGATTACTTTAATTCAATTCTTTTACGGTTCTGTTTTCGATTTCAAGTCCATTAGAGCGGAACCAAACTGTAAATTATATATACCTCACATAAAGATGAGGCTACTATGACAAATGGTTGTTTACTTCTAAATTTGTTATTTACTTCCCAAAAAAAAAAAATTGAGGATGACAACTCATTTGCTTTTTTAATTATAAATATATTTTATTTCTTGGTTTAAAAGTTTATTATTATTCATTTGCTGTATAAACTTGTGTTTGTTTTGATAAGCCAAATCTATGTTACTGGTAGTAAGTTATTAAGTTTTTTTTTTTTGAAAGATAATAAAAAAGAAGGAAGAGGAGGAGCAACTATGGTTTGGAATCAAATCAAATCGGTCTTTCACTGTTTGGTCCGGTTCAAGCCTCAACGATTTTGATTTTAATTCTAATTTTTAAAAAATCATTGAAATCAATTTAATTCTAATTTAATCTAAAATTGTTCCGAATCGGTCCCATGGGAACACCTACTCAAATTTGATTTTTGTAGTGCCCTTTGGGTCCAAAGACATTAGCAAAGATCTTTGATTACAAAAAGATGTTCATGCAAAAAAAAAAAAAAAAAAAAAAAAAAAAGCAATACTATTAAAGAAGGGTACATTAGTCCAGTGGAGGTAAATTTAAGTGCATCATCTATGAAGGCCAAAATGGTCAAATCAATAGTAAGGGAGAAAATGGGGGGTCAGAAGGGCGTTACAACAGAAACAAAAGGCTGGGGCTCTTTGGCGTTGTAGTTAGGATGGCAAGTGGGACCCACTCAACTGTGGCGGTATATGTGGGTGTGTCGGACAATGCCGTATGGTTCTTCCGTATACGGTCTTCTGTTTTACTGGTATCGATGAAAAAGTTAAAACGACTATATTCCAATCAAAGCAAAGTAGTCATCTTTATTTTGACCCCCGTTCATGATTAGAGCACGTGTTACCACGCTCCACTCGATTGGTCCGTCGCCACTGCCTTCGGTTCGATCACCCCTTCCCATGGTTAGCCTGCACGGACCCAACCCCATCCTAGTTGAAACTTCTCTCTCTCTCTCTCTCTCTCTCTCTCTCTACACGTATATAATTTATATATTTCCTTCGTCTCCCAATAAATAATGTCCATTTTTTCATTTTAAGAGACCTAATTCTTTTTTTCATTTTGTACTCTCATTTTAAAGGAATACTCTTCGGACCCTCAATTCATAAGTGAATAATTATTGATTTTTAAATTACACCGCTACCCTTCTTGATATGCAACCTCTACGCCCTTTTCATTTTTTTAATGTTTTTGGTCTCTTTTGACAGGTCCCAAAAAAAAAAAAGAATGAATGAAAATAAAGAGTTATCTTTGTTAAATAAATTATATTTTTGCTAGGATCCCCCCCACCCCAAAAAAAAGAAAAAAAAAAAGAGTAATTTATGTTGAATAAATTATCTATTTTGATAAGACGAAAAAAAAAAGTACCCAAAAAATAAGTTTGCTCTGTTGAATAAATTATCTTTTTTGCTCCGATCCAAAAAAGTAGTGTACTAAAGAAAATAAAGAAGGTGAAAAAAAGTTAAAATTTAGTATATAAAGGGTAATTATGGTATTATAAAATAAGAGACGATATATTAATTAATTTAGGGATCTTCTTGTTATTTTATTTAGAAGAAAAAGGCAAGTGAAGTGCAAGTGTATGACAGTGAAGTCCAAATATGGCATCCCTTCATTTTTAGTTGTCCCCAAATAATTGTTCCAATTGAGAAGTTAATGTACTATATTTTGTAACATTATCAATTTAACCTTCTTACATTGAACTTATAAAAACAACTAAAGTGTAAACCATTGTGGAGGTTCTTTATGTTGGTTTTAAGTGAGGTTTGCCCTTTTAATGTCAAATGATCCAAAGGGTTTATGGCTATTCTCTATATTGGTATCATAGGGGTATTTCAGTCATTACACATGTGTGTGAATGTGTTACACCTTCTTTGGTGTTGTAATACACCATAGTTGTCATATTCTGGCTTATATACACAGACAAGTGCTGTAGCAGTTACAAGTCTAATGTGAGGGCATTTATGGCATTTCATAAATATCTTTGGTGTAATGATGGGCTCACAATATTGTGCCACGTGCACAATGGTCCTAGAGAGTGGATAAGGACATAAATTCAATTCTTAGTTGTATGTGTCAACATTGTACAAGGGCTGTTGAGGGCTGTAGAAAAGGTGTTTTGTTTGTGTCAAGTTAGGGCTGTTGTGACGGCCCAAGTTTTTCAACCCGGTGCGTCAATGATGAACCAAAAAATGACCCGTAAACAGATCCGAAATGCGGAAGCAAAAGATAAAACAACAGTCTCTAGAGTTACAACATGACTCTAAGACACTAATATGACACTCAATGAGGTCACAGAACCCAAAGGAATCAAATGGGGAAGCAACGTTTCAAAAACGAACAAGAATGAACCTAGGGGCAAAATTGTCATTTCCAGCTTAAAAGTGGGTGCCAATGAGTACACCATTGGAAAGACAATGAAAAATTAATAAATTTAGACTCAAAAATCGCTTGATTCGGAGTCCGGATGAAGAAGATATGGCTAACGGAAGAAGAAGGGGCAAAACGATCAAAAAGGGGGCAACCAAGAACATCTAACCGGTTAGATGGCCTTCCTAACCGGTTAGGAGGCTAAAATTCACGACAAAAACACTGCCCATGCACATGTAACCGGTTACGAAACCCCTCGTAACCGTTTACATGTGAAGGAGGCAGGATGGGCAGCCCAAAAACCTGGCAGCAGGGGTTTTTCCAGGAAAAATGGAAATTTGAGGGCCAAGATGACATTTTCTGGAAAAACTCAAAGAAGAAACCCCCCTCAAAATCGAGTTTTCTACATCATTTTTGAGAAAAATCAAAAAATACATAATGTGAAATTCCCAAAATGCCCTCCCAAGAAAACTGGTACTGAGGGTCCAAAAAGCTGCTAAATTTAAAAACTGAGAGCTGAACTTCGGATGCGATTTTCGATGCCAAGATGGCATTTTCTGGAAAAATACGAAAAAGAAACCCCCCCTAAAATCATATTTTCTAATCAACTATGTGAAGAATGGAATATATTTCCCAAAAAAAATTTCCAAAATACCCTTAGGTCAGAAAATGCAACAAAAGTGTAAAATGAGTCCGTAGGAGGCTCATTTCACCAAAGAAGAAACTTTGCCCAGAAACGACCATGCACACAAACGTAACTTACCTGGTAAGATGTGCTACAATGGTCCATGGCCCAAAAATATGGCCGATGCAAAATACGACACCCTAACGGCCAAAATGCCAAAAATGAAGTTTGGAACGAAAACTTGGAATTCAAAACTATGAAATGGTTTCAAAATGCCGCTTGGCCCTTGGCCACACTTCATACATGGTGAATGAATGCTAATGGAAGAATCAAAATGGAATTCCCACACCCAATGCAAACATGGTGAATCAAAAACTCAATATTTTACAATACTTTCATAATATTCTATGAAGTCAAAATTTACATAGGATACAATTTACATGTCATTGGCCTCCGGCCTCATCTCATACATATCAAATATATCGTAAAGAGTGTACTCATGTACACATTACATATAAGGGATCAAATGTACACATGTTGACATATAAGACTACAATTGGCATTCCAAGCCAACCTTCACAAAAGTGGAAGTCTCCAAGTCCACAAACCATCTAAGCATAATGAAGACCTCAAATTTGATTCTTGCACCTGAAATATGCCCCAGTATTGTAGGGGTGAGTAACATAAAGCTACTCGTAGGAAATGAGCATTCATCGACCTACGTTTTACAAGTTGCATGATTTAATCATTGTGGTTCATTCCACCTAACGTCTATGTCAAAGGTGAGACTCAAGGAGCATCCTAGCTACCTAAGATCATTTCTAACATCAATCACCTCATTCATGCAATTTTAGCAACATAAGTTCATGCTTACACAAAGCAACAACATAGGAGCATGCTTACACAAAGCAACAACATAGGAGCATGGTTACATAAAGCAACAACATATAGATTCTCAAGGTTATCAACTTGAAGTCTAAAATGCAACATCAACTAAATATAACAATTTAGCATAATTAGAATATCTAATACCACACATCAAGACATGGATTCTCTAGGTTATCAACTAGAAATCTAAAAGAGTGAAATCAACTAAACATAGCAATTTAGTATGGATGTACTTAACAACATCAAAATCGCCAATAGCCAAAACCACAAGTTAACAAGGTAAACATAATTGTCAACTTGGAATTGAATGCAAAAACAAATAGTGGGAGACTTGGACATCACAGCTCGGATTTTCGCCAAGATAAGGCAAATTTGGAGCTACTAACCCCCAAGCAGCCTACCCAATGCACGAACTTTATAGGGCTAATTTGGAGCTACTAACCCCTAGGCAGCCTACCCAACGCGCGAACTTTTGACTTAGAGGACTCTTATGGATTTAGACTTGTGATGTATTCACTAGATTGTGTTATATGTATTGAAGAGCATTGTTGTTAAATTTATATTCATGAAAGTATGTTTCTATATGAATATATTGTTGGCTTGTGATTTCGTAGCATTATGGATATGAAATGCTTATTATGCACAATTGAGAGTTATATTGCTAACTTGTTACTATGTAGTAGTAATGTGTATAAGTTGTTAACTTATTTATTTTGGAGTTGCTTGGGACATTGTTAAGCTGTGATGGCTAGGGTTTGGCTCTAGTACGGGGACAAGAATCCTCTAAGTCAAAAGTTCGCGCGTTGGGTAGGCTGCCTGGGGGTTAGTAGCTCCAAATTTGCCTCGTCACGGCGGAAATCCGAGCTGTGATGTCCAAGTCTCCCACTATTTGTTTTCGCATTCAATTCCAAGTTGACAATCATGTTTACCTTGTTAACTTGTGGTTTTGGCTATTGGCGATTTTGATGTTGTTAAGTACATCCATACTAAATTGCTATATTTAGTTGATTTCACACTTTTAGATTTCTAGTTGATAACCTAGAGAATCCATGTCTTGATGTGTGGTATTAGATATTCTAATTATGCTAAATTGTTATATTTAGTTGATGCTGTATTTTAGACTTCAAGTTGATAACCTTGAAAATCTATATGTTGTTGCTTTGTGTAAGCATGCTCCTATGTTGTTGCTTTGTGTAAGCATACACCTATGTTGTTGCTTTGTGTAAGTATGAACCTATGTTACTAAAATTGCATGAATGAGGTGATTGATGCTAGAAATGATCTTAGGTAGCTAGGATGCTCCTTGAGTCTCACCTTTGATATAGACGTTAGGTGGAATGAACCATAATGATTAAATCATGCAACTTGTAAAACGTAGGTCGATGAATGCTCATTTCCTACAAGTTGCTTTATGTTACTCACCCCTACGATACTGGGGCATATTTCAGGTGCACGAATCAAATTTGAGGTCTTCATTATGCTTGGATGGTTTGTGGACTTGGAGACTTCCACTTTTGTGAAGGTTGGCTTGGAATGCCAATTGTAGTCTTATATGTCAACATGTGTACATTTGATCCCTTATGTGTAATGTGTACATGAGTACACTCTTTACAATATATTTGACATGTATGAGATGAGGCCCGAGGCCAATGACATGTAAATTGTATCCTATGTAAATTTTGACTTCATGGAATATTATGAAAGTATTGTAAAATATTGAGTTTTTTATTCACCATATTTGCATTGGGTGTGGGAATTCCATTTTGAATCTTCCATTAGCATTCATTCACCATGTATGAAGTGTGGCTAAGGGCCAAGCGGCATTTTGAAACCATTTCATAGTTTTGAATTCCAAGTTTTCGTTCCAAACTTCATTTTTGGCATTTTGGCCGTTGGTGGGTCATATTTTGCATCGGCCATATTTTTGGGCCATGGACCATTGTAGCACATCTTACTAGGTAAGTTACGTTTACGTGCATGGTCGTTTCCGGGCAAAGCTTCTTCTTTGGTGAAATGAGCCTCCTACGGACTCATTTTACACTTTTGTTGCATTTTCTGACCTAAGGGTATTTTGGGAATTTTTTTTGGGAAATAAATTCCGTTCTTCACATGGTTGATTAGAAAATATGATTTTAGGGGGGGTTTCTTTTTCATATTTTTTCCAGAAAATGCCATCTTGGCATCGGAAATCGCATCCGAAGTTTAACTTTCAGTTTTTAAATTTAGCAGCTTTTTGGACCCTCAGGACCAGTTTTCTTGGGAGGGCATTTTGGGCATTTCACATTACATATTTTTTAATTTTCCTCAAAAATGATGTAGAAAACTCGATTTTGAGGGGGGTTTCTTCTTTGAGTTTTCCCAGAAAATGTCATCTTGGCCCTCAAATTTCTATTTTTCCCAGAAAAACCCCTGCTGCCAGGTTTTTGGGCTGCCCATTCTGCCTCCTTCACATGTAAACGGTTACGAGGGGTTTCGTAACTGGTTACATGTGCATGGGCAGTGTTTTTGTCATGAATTTTGGCCTCCTAACCTGTTAGGAAGGCCATCTAAGTGGTTAGATGTTCTTGGTTGCCCCCTTTTTGACCGTTTTGCCCCTTCTTCTTCCGTTCGCCATATCTTCTTCATCCGGACTCCGAATCAAGCAATTTTTGAGTCTAAATTCATTAATTTTTTGTTGTCTTTCCAATGGTGTGCTTGTTGGTACCCACTTTTAAGCTAGAAATAACGATTTTGCCCCTAGATTCATTCTTGTTCGTTTTTAAAATGTTGCTTCCCCATTTGATTCCTTTGGGTTATGTTTCCTCATTGAGTGTTATATTAGTGTCTTAGAGTCATGTTGTAACTCTAGAGACTGTTGTTTTATCTTTTGCTTCCGCATTTCAAATCCGTTTACGGGTCATCTTTCGGTTCATCATTGACGCACCGGGTTGAAAAACTTGGGCCGTCACAAGTGGTATCAGAGCTCCTTGGTTTGAAAACCTTTAGATGACGGGTTTTGGGTGCATATCATGCATTTGTTGCCATACTCTATCTGTTTATATGCTTTATGATAACATGTTTATGGGCCTACGTTCTACATGTTGTATGCCGTTGTTTAACATTGTTTTATTCTAATGTAAAGAGCATAACATATGATGTATGCTAGATTAGAATTGCATATGCATAACTATGTTGCATGTTTGGCATGACACGGGATTGGTCATTGAGGCACAAGTTGAGGTTGATGGTGATTGTAGTCACAGTCTCGTGGTGATGTAGGTTGTTGTCGACCTAGCATTGGTTTTGAAGTAGGTGGATGGTCACCTTTTGTTTAGACTCTTGTGAGATGAGTCATTTGGAGTTACCTTTGTGGTGGATTTGTTGGTTTTGGGCCATTATAAGGTTATGGACCTCTTAGGATCCTTGGTTGATTAGGATGATTCCTTTGGAACTTGCATTTTTTCATGGACGGGTACGTTTGTGGGCGGGTGCATGGCACTGTCATACTACCATACTGGTGAGCTGCAAGTGCAGTTCGGATGGAATCAATGTTGGTTTTGTTTTGATAGGTGTTTTTTTTTTTTATCGGCGATGATGATGGTTGTTTTAGAGATCAGTCGTGGTGATTGAATTAGTTGTTGGTATGGCTGTAGTTGCCATTTTCCTTGAGGAGTTCTTACGTGATGACGTTTTTGGGATCAAGTCAATTGATTGATGTTACGGATAGTGAGAGCACTGCACTCTTAGTGTCATTTATAGTGTCACCTCTAGATTCTGAGATGGATTGTTAGTCTTACCGTTGTGGTAAGGGCTCACGTTTGCTTTGAGACAGGTTGTTATCGCATTGGTTTTAGAGACAGTTTATGACTAGGAATTGTCCTTTCTTTTCTAGACACTCTAGGGCACGATGTCTATAGGGTTCATTGTTGCATCATTTTGTCTTATGCAGTTTCGTTTACTACCATGTTAGTAGTATGATTTATGATGTTGTGATGCATGAGTAGGTGGAAGTGTGTCCACATTTGCCTTCTTTTTGTGTGGCATTAGCATGCCTTCTTTATATGCTTAGAGATGCCATGTTGTTATTGCGCTTTAGTAACATGCTTTTGTGCTTACGTGGAGACGTGTTGCATATACCTTTGATTTATATCTATGTGAGTAGATTTACCTCTTGGTAGTTGCATTTCCTTGTCATATGCATGACTTCCAGGTTTGGTTTTCCCTTTTGTCTTCCCTCCGTCGCACGTAGCGTGTATGCGGGTTTCCACAATGGTTTTGTGTTTGGTTCGTGTAAGGGACTTCACAAGGAGTGAGTCTCTTCTCTTCGTTGCGTTGTATACAGTTTTGGGGTTGACTAATCCATGAGGGTCACCATCGTTGTCTTGAGTCCTTGGTGAGGATTTATTGGATTTTGGTTGGCTTACTTCCATGTAGGGGGTGAAGTCTTTGACCTTGTTGTCTTTCGTTTCAGAGACAGAGTCAAGGTGTTGTCCTTTTTAGGACTGGTGGTTCCCTTTCTTTCGTGTCTTCCCTTAGGGAGTTTTTGCCATGGTTGTTGACGGTTGTGGTGCTCAGAGTGAGTTGATTGGTGTGAGCTCATTTTGTGGGGACTTGTGTCCATACCATTGAGGGTTCGTTTGATTCGAGAGGTGAGCTCGATGCTCTTTTGAGAATGTCTTTCGGAGACTTGTTTCCGTTTTGGAGACCTGGATGTGGTTAACTTCTAGGAGAAGTTTTGGAGGATTGCTGTTGGATATGGCTTGTTGTGGAGTTTCTCGTCCTAGTTATGACTAGGCATAGTTTTGAGGAATCGTACTTCTGATGATTGGTTGTGAATCAAAAAATTGAGGAATTTTGATTTAGCTTGGTCTTGCCAAGCATGGTTTTGAGAGATTCATCTTATGACCTTGGTTATTGGCATTGTGATATGTGTGCCACTTGGTGGATTTATATTTTGAGGACTTAGTTATCCGTGATAAGGATGTGGATCTGATGTTTGATCATGGTGATTGGTCTTGTAGTTGATCTGTTTCAGGGAGATATAAAGGACTTTCGATGAAATGTCTTATTGTGAGGTTCGTTTTGATTTCTGTAGGCGTTGATTTGCTTGTCAGGTTTTGGATTCCTGATTAATGTTGTTAATAGGGGTATTTTAAGACATTGGAGATGTTGGTTTTGCTGTATTGAGGATTTATGGCCTTAAGCATAGCTGTACCTATAGCATTGTTGTCAGAGTTTTGGGATTGGCCAGGATGGTCTGGCCAGACATCTTTGGACCATATCTCAACTCTCACAAAATGTTGGTCTCCGTAGTGCTTTTGGCAATGATCATTTTTTTTACATTGATGTCATTTGTATCAAGAGGTTTCATGGGTAGACCTAGTGGGGGGCAGGTTATGAATTAGTGCCTTATACTGTCATGCTACCGTATAAGTTGTGTGTTGTAGGCGAGTACTAGTTGCCGTCGATGCTACCTTACTGACGAGTAAGTGTGGGCGGGCACTAGATACTGTCATTGCTACCACACATTCGAGTACGTCGTGGGCGAGTTCTGGTCGCTATTCGTACTGCCACGTTATGTTTGTTCTGTACCTTGATTCGATATGTGGTTTCTTGGAGTCCTTTTGGTGGTTATTTTTGGATCGGTTTGATGGTTCATCAGGATGGACGCTTACGGTTGTTATTTTCCGTTCTTTTGTCTGACCTTGGGTTCTCTGTGTGAGTTCAGACTTGTCGTGTGGCCATGTGGTCACTTTTCCCTTGAGGGGTTGTCTTATCATGAGCACGCGGGTGCAATTGACACTGGTTTGTGTGTTCCTTTCAGCTTTGAGGTCGCTGGTGTGGCGTATTGTGTGGGGTACTCGGAGATGTACTCTGTAGTTATCCTGGTTTCACTTTCTGTTTCGTTGGGCTAGATTTCGGGGACGAAATCCCTTTAAGGTGGGAAGGTTGTAATGACCTGGATTTTTTGGATAAATTTTTTTCCGTTGTCTTTTCCCTTCTGAGTTTGGTTTCTTGTCGATTAATGTCGTCTCGATTGCTCTGGAGTGATTTCCAAGACTTTTTTCTGTGGATTGACAACTTCCTTTGAGGACCGAGTCAGTTTAGCACTTTTCGTTTTTCGACACTATTCACTTTTTGTCTTTTCCCTATTTTGTCTTTTTCCCTATTTCGTCTTTTCCTCGTTTGTCACTCTGTTTGCGTAGCCACACTTCTTGTGTTCAGAGTTGGTTTCTGACTTCGCGTATCTTCATTCTCAATGATTTCTATAAGATACGTATCTTTACTTTCGTGAGAAAGTACTCTAGCTGCTCCCGGTGTCCATAGGGGCATAAATGTAAAATTCTTTGGAAACTTTTTCTTTTCTTGGGGTGTTTTTCATAAATATCTTTTGAAGATATTTTATTTCAGGGGTATCTAAGAAAATATCTTTTGGAAGATATTTTCATTCTGGGGCAGTTTCGTAGTTTTCACTTTTTGGAGGGGTCATTGTGCAATTAATGAAAGTTATTGCTCAATGCCTTGTTTTTAGCCTGGATTCTCGTACGGGATTCATTTTCACATTTCGTTGAGTCATGGACTCTTAGAATTTCCTCCTGGACGATGTTTTCCAGTTTCAGGGTTTCTGGCCCCCGTTTGCGCCAAACTTGTTTTAAGCATAACTCTCTGTTCGGGACTCAGTTTTTAACGCCGTTTCTTCCGTTATTCATATTTTCTCATTTGGAATCTTTTTTGTTCACGGAGTTTTGCCATTTGAGCGCATCTGCGTGAATTCCACTTTTCCGGACCCGTTCGGGTCACTTTTTGAGTTTTTCTATAAATAGGAGGTCTTAGAAAAAAAAAATCAGATTTTTCTCTCTCTCTCTCCTCTCTCATGGCCAGTCCAAGCTCCATCCATGGCTGCCATCTTCTCTCTCCTCTTTTGGACTTCTTCCCTTCATTAAAAAGTGGTGATGCCTTTGTACTTATTGTTCCCCTCGGCGAGGCCTTCGATTCCAACCGATTGGATTCTCGTTTTGGCCATTTCTTGAGTTTGGGTTTGAAGTCAAGTTGTGTTTTTGATGGGGCTTCCTTGGGATTCATGTTTGTGGTGTTGTCCCCGACAAAACCTAGGAGTTTCGTCGGATTCGGAGCCGATTTATTTTGGTGGGGATTTGAGATTTCATCTCAAATGGAGGTAGGGAATGTTTTAAGATTTTATATGTGTTATATTGTGTGTTTTCCATGTTTATACAACCTATATGCATGCCTTGTATCAAATCTAGGAAATTTGAAATATTTAATTCTTTGTATAAGATTTAATTTTCATGATGATGAGAACTTTGGTTTTGAATTGTGGCATGGTAGAAACTCTCGTTTTAATATGTTGATTAACATATATTAAATTGGAATTAATTAAATCAGAATTGCTATTTTAATTAATATTTATCTTTTGTGAAAGATTAAAGTTCATGGCCGTACCTTGCATGAAATTGAGTTGTATTATGCTTCTAAATTAAATTTTGGCATGTTTGTTAACACACTTTAATTTGAGAGCATTTGGTTGAGTTTAGAAATCTAGAGACTTTAATTAAGTGAATTAATTAAAATCTAATTTGGTGGTTTCATGGGCCTAATTAAGCTTGTGTGTGAATATATGTAATGACCATGATATGTCTATTGACATATATTAAATTGGGGTCAATTGGAAATGATTTGAAATCTAGAGAGTTTAATTATTTTGATGTAATTAAATTCTATCTTGTGTATCCATGGATCTAATCATGTTTTTGGAAGTTGTTTCTATTTTAAGAACATGGATTTAGACTTGTGATGTATTCACTGGATTGTGTTATATGCATTGAAGAGCATTGTTGTTAAATTTATATTCATGAGAGTATGTTTTTATATGAATATATTGTTGGCTTGTGATTTTGTAGCATTATGGATATAAAATGCTTATTATGCACAAATGAGAGTTATATTGCTAACTTGTTACTATGTAGTAGTAATGTGTATAAGTTGTTAACTTATTTATTTTGGAGTTGCTTGGGACATTGTTAAGCTGTGATGGCTAGGGTTTGGCTCTAGTACGGGGACATTCTTAAAATAGAAATAACTTCTAAAAACATGATTAGATCCATGGATACACAAGATAGAATTTAATTACATCAAAATAATTAAACTCTCTAGATTTCAAATCATTTCCAATTGGCCCCAATTTAATATATGTTAATAGACATATCATGGTCATTACATATATTCACACACAAGCTTAATTAGGCCCATGAAGCCACCAAAATAGATTTTAATTAATTCCCTTAATTAAAGTCTCTAGATTTCCAAACTCAACCAAATGCTCTCAAATTAAAGTGTGTTAACAAACATGCCAAAACTTAATTTAGAAGCATAATACAACTCAATTTCATGCAAGGTACGACCATGAACTTTAATCTTTCACAAAAGATAAATATTAATTAAAAATAGCAATTCTTATTTAATTAATTCTAATTTAATATATGTTAACCAACATATTAAAACAAGAGTTTCTACCATGCCACAATTCAAAACCAAGTTTCTCATCATCATGAAAATTAAATCTTATACAAAGAATTAAATATTTCAAATTTCCTAGATTTGATACAAGGCATGCATATAGGTTGTATAAACATGGAAAACACACAATACAACACATATAAAATCCTAAAACATTCCCTACCTCCATTTGAGATGAAATCTTAAATCCCCACCAAAATAAATCGGCTCCGAATCCAACGAAACTCCTTGGTTTTGTCGGGGACAACACCACGAACATGAATCCCAAGGAAGCCCCATCAAAAACACAACTTGACTTCAAATCCAAACTCAAGAAATGGCCAAAACGAGATTACAATCGGTTGGAATAGAAGGCTTCGCCGAGGGGAACAATAAGCACAAAGACATCACCACTTTTTAATGAAGGGAAGAAGTCCAAAAGAGGAGAGAGAAGATGGCAGCCATGGATGGAGCTTGGACAGGCCATGAGAGAGGAGAGAGAGAGAGAAAAATCTGATTTTTTTTTTTTCCAAGACCTCCTATTTATAGAAAAACTCAAAAAGTGCCCCGAACGGGCCCCGCCAGGTCCGGAAAAGTGAAATTCACGTAGACGCGCTCAAATGGCAAAACTCCATGAACAAAAAAGATTCCAAATGAGAAAATATGAATAACGGAAGAAACAGCATTGAAAACTGAGTCCCGAGCAGAGAGTTATGCCTAAAACAAGTTTGGCACAAACCGGGGCCAGAAACCCTGAAACTGGAAAACATCATCCAGGAGGAAATTCTAAGGGTCCACGACTCGACAAAATATGAAAATGAATCCCGTATGAGGATCCAGGCTCAAAACAAGGCATTGAGCAATAACTTTCATTAATTGCACAATGACCCCTTCAAAAAGTAAAAACTACGAAACTGACCCAGAATGAAAATATCTTCCAAAAGATATTTTCTTAGATACCCCTGAAATAAAATATGTTCAAAAGATATTTATGAAAAACACCCCAAGAAAAGAAAAAGTTTCCAAAGAACTTTGCATTTATGCCCCTATGGACACCGGGAGCAACTAGAGTACTTTCTCACGAAAGTAAAGATACGTATCTCATAGAAATCATTGAGAATGAAGATACGCGAAGTCAGAAACCAACTCCGAATACAAGAAGTGTGGTTACGCAAACAGAGTGACAAATGAGGAAAAGACGAAATAGGGAAAAGACAAAAAGTGAATAGTGTCGAAAAATAAAAAGTGCGAAACTGACTCGGTCCTCAAAGGAAGTTGTCAATCCATAGAAAAGAGTCTCGGAAATCACTCCAGAGCACTCGAGACGACACTAATCGACAAAAAACCAAACTCAGAAGGGAAAAGACAATGGAAAAAAATTTATCCGAAAAATCCGGGTCATTACAGCTATACAAGGGTATTCTTGTCTATTCACAGCATATACTATCTAAATATTTTCCATCAAATGATTGGTGGTTGGTGTTCCACACTTAACCACACTAGGGTAGCAAAATCATAGTATATATATGCTGTTATAATTATTGCAATGAGTGTGCACAAAAATAGGCCATTTGAGCTACATTTTAGCTGCTGTGTAAGAGGGTACTCGAGACCAAAGAATGAAAGAGGTTCTCTGAGATTTTAAATGTTAATTTGAGTTGAGATTCAATAATGAATTCAGTAAGAAGAGATTACTTCATAGAAGTTCAAAGAAGGCAATGTTAAAGCTTATTTTCTGGTGCAAGGTAGAGGTTGTGGAGGTGAAAACTGCCTATAGCTATTTCTGAGGCTTGAACAAGATTTAAGTAAGTGTATTTGGGGTGTCTACATCTGCAGAAGGGACTTACATAACCACAATTGAGCAGGTATCATTTTTCATATCTTAAACCTACCTCAATCTTCATTTTCTGATGCAAAGCTGCTGTGATGGTATTTTAATATCTTGCTCTTACATTGATGTTTGATATGTGAGCATGCTTAAAATGATGATATAAAGGATTAAACTCTTTTATACTATTTTGAGAATTGACCAAACCTGTTCTGAACTCTAAAACCCTTGAGGTTTAAGGTTTTGTGCTGAAATAAGTATTAAGGCTATGAAGTAGACTTGAATACCTTACTATATCTATGATGGTTTTCATTTGACAAGTCTGCCATAGTGATTCAAGCTTGAGAGGTTCAACTCTAGGGCTGTGCTACTTCGAAGTTACAAATTTACCCTCAACTAACATGTTTCTGTAGAAAATAGCTGAAAGCAGTTTTTGTGGTAGATATTTACATATATATTGATATTCTTAACATTTGAGCTTCTGTGAAAAGATAACCCAAGGGTGTAAGAGTATTGTTCAGGCCTGAGACATTGCATAATTACATTTATACACTCAGTACAGAGACTTGTTTGTTGTAGTAAAACTGAACCTGTAGAAAGTTGTTTTGTTGCTGAATTTAAGCTATAATGTTCTAATTTTGTAATGACCCGGTCATTTTCTTTCCTTTCCTTTTTCTCAGATTTTTAGGGATATTTTTTTCCGTTGATCTTTTTTTTTCTGAGTTCGATTTCTCGTCATTTAATGTCGTCTCGAGTGCTCGGGAATGGTTTCTGAGACTTTTTCCTTGGGATTGACAACTTCGTTAAAGGACCGCATCATTTTCACATTTTGGACACTATTCACTTTTCGTCATTTTCACTATTTTGTCTTTTCCCCGTTTGTCACTTTGTTGGCATAACCTCACTTTTTGTGTTCCAAGTTGTTTGGGGCATATCTTTCTGTTTGGGACTCAGTTTTTGACGCCGTTTCTTCTATTGTTCATATTTTCTTATTTTGGTTCTTTTTTGTTTACGGAGTTTTTCTGTTTGAGCACGTCTGTGCAAATTTCACTTTTCTGAACCCGTTTAGGACACTTTTAAGGTTTTTCAATAAATAGGGGGTGAAATAAGAAAAAAGTTAACTTTTCTTCTTCTTCCTCCCTCTCTTGGCCGGCAGCCATGGTAGCCAAGGGCTACCACCCTTCTTCTTCTTCTTTTTTCGGCCTCTTCCCTCACGATAAATGACATAGGGCCTTAGCATTTATTGTCGGCCTTGGTGAGATCCTTCTTTCCCCCTTATTAGAATCCATTTTCGACCATTTTTGAGTTTGGGTTTGAATCAAGTTTGGATTTTGGTGGTACTTCCTTGGTGTTTCATGTTCACCTTGTTGTCCCTGACATAACCTAGGAGTATCATCGAATTCAGAGCACTTTTCTTTCAGTGGGGATTTGAGATTTCATCTCAAATAGAGGTAGGGGATATTATAGGTTTATATTTTTGTTATCTTGATTGCTATTGATGCTTATACAACTTGTATGCATGCTTTTGTTCATAATCTAGAATTTAATTTAATTATTTTCTTTATGTATGATTTAATTCACATGGTTATATATGTGATAGAATTAAATTGTGGCATGTTAGTAAATTAGGCCTTGATATGTTTGTTAACATATATTAAATTGGGATTAATTGAATAAGGATTGCAACTTTTAATTAATAATTTTCTTTTGTGAAAATTTAATTCTCATGGTCGTATCTTGCATGGAAATAACTTGTAATATGCTATTAAATTAAGTCTTGGCATGTTCCTTAACATACTTTAATTTGAGAGCATTTGGATGAGTTTGAAAATCTAGAGATTTCAATTAAAAGAATTAATTAAAATCTATTTAAAGGTTCCATTGGCTTAATTAAGTTTTTAATTTGACATTTGTAATGACTAGGATTTGTTTACTAGCATATGTTAATTTGAGACCATTTGAAATTGCTTTAGAAGTTAGAGATTTAATTATCATGATTTAATTAAATTCTTCATTATTATTCCATTGGCCTAATTAAGATTTTGAATGAATATATGTAATGATCAAGTTATGTTGTTTAACATGTATTAATTAGGGATCATTTGAATGAGATTTGGAACCTAGAGAATTTTATTAGTTTATTTAAATAATTTCCGTTTCTATTGCGTTAGTGATTTGATCCTATGTGTGACATTGGTTCTATGTTTAAATCATGATTTTAGACTTGTATTAAATTCTTCAGTTTATGTTTTCAATATTGAATGATATTATTATAGCGTGTAACGAATCACACACTAAAGATTCTACATGTGATGTTATTATAGCGTGTAACGAATCGTACTGTAAAGATTCGACGTTGTCATCATATAGTAGTTGTGGATTTAGAGCATGTATTGTATGGTTTCAACCTACTTGTACATGGAATGTAGTTTCGTGCTTTATATATTTCGTATATAAGTTGTTAACTTATTTATTTTAGAGTCACGTGGGGCATTGTTATGTTGAGATGGTTAGGGTTTGGTTCTAGTATGGGGATAAGAGTCCTCTAAGTCGTTTATACGCACGGAGTGGTATTCCCAGCGGGTTAGTGCCT
The DNA here is from genome assembly GCF_030987335.1 of Cornus florida. Classification (NCBI taxonomy): domain Eukaryota; kingdom Viridiplantae; phylum Streptophyta; class Magnoliopsida; order Cornales; family Cornaceae; genus Cornus; species Cornus florida. Next base: position 47,145,283 of record NW_026775574.1, on the reverse strand, counting down.
GGAATAACCGTTTAGGTCTTGGTACTCTGAGATTTGATGTCCAAGTCTTCCACTATTTGATTTTGCATTCAATTCCAAGTTGACAATCATGTTTAATTGTGACTTGTGGTTTTGGTTATTGGCAATTTAATGTTGTTAAGTACATTTATGCATTATGATTTTTAATGAATCATCGCAGGTTTTAATGTTGTTAAGTACATTCAGGCAATATGATTTTTAATGAATCATTGCAAAATTTGATGTTGTTAAGTACATCCATGTTAAAATGTTCAAATGTAGCTTAGGAATGATCCTATACATTCATTTGGAACATAGACATTAGGTGGCACGACCCAATTTTGTCATTTTTGTACTTTAGATTTCAAGTTGATGGCTTTGAGAGTCTATATCTTATTGCTTTGTATAGCATGCTCCTATGTTGTTGAAATTGCATGAATGATGGATTTTATGTTAGAAATGTTCTAAGGTAGCTTAGGATGCTCCCTGAGTCTCTCCTTTGACATAGACGTTAGGTGGCATACCCTTTTGAATTATTTTACATTAATGTGATAATCTTGTAAAACGTTAGGTTTTTGCATGCTCATCTCTTACGAGTAGCTTTATGTTACTCACCCCAAAGTTACCGGGGTCATTTTTCAGGTACAAGATTTAAGATTTAGGGATTTGCATTTGCCTTGGGTGAATTGTAGATTCAAAGTTCCTTTAAACGTATTATTGTTCACATGCAAGTGTTAGCATGTTTGAGTTTTGTCTTTGAAATGTAATTTTCCCAACTTGGAGGCTTGGCATGTCAAATTTTGTAAATGAATTGTAATAAGGCCATAGGCCATTTTAGCATGTTTAAGATGCCATTTTACATTTGTGTGTATGTACACATCATCACATAATAGCATATTTTACAATTTGATCATACCATGAGGGATCCAACTGAGACTTAGGAACTTCTCTTTATTTTTGGTGCATAGCAGGTTCATATGCACTTTCTCGAGCCATTTTGGTTAATCGATGGCTTTTTGGTTTTATTGGTACAATAAAAACTCAGTTTCAGTAGGCAATTTCAATTCTGAGCCAAAAACCGATCGACTGGTTTGTCATTTCGGTCGACTGAAATGAAGGCTCATTTCTTTTCTTTTCTTGGCTCACTTCGTTTGACCGAAGCATCATTTCGTACGACCGAAATGATTCTGCCTTGTGGGTTTTGTTTGGTTTACTCTGTTTTTTTATTCCCACAGGACCTTGTTTATCTTGTTTAAGCCATTTAATGGTACACATGGTCTAGTTTGAACTAGATCTTGTTCCTTTGGTTGTCATTGGTGCCATAGGGTACCATTTGACCCTTACATTCTAGCTTCTGCTTTCTGTTATTTCTTTGAGTTCTATGACTTTATAGAAGGTCACATTGGTGTCTTGGGGATGATCTATATCTCTAAAGACTTTGTTTTATCTTTCGCTTCTGCATTTAGGATTTGTTACCGAGTCAACTTTTGGGTCATCACTGATGCACCAAGTTGCAAAACTTTGGCTGTCACAAGTGGTATCAGAGCGCTTAGGTTTGAATACCTTGGATGACGTGTTTTGGGTGCATTTCATGCTTTTGTTGATTTGTTTTGATATATTCATATGTTTTTTGATAACATGTTTATGTGCTAATGTGCTATATGTGGCATGTCGTTTGTATAGCATAATTTTATTCTAATGTAAAGAGCATGACATATGATGTATGCTAGATTAGATTTGTATATGCATAACTGTGTTGCATATTTGGCATGACATGGGATTAGTCATTAAGGCACGAGTTGAGGTTGTAGGCGATTTTGGTCATAGTTTCATGGTAGTGTAGGTTGTTGTCGACCTAACATTGGTTTTGAGGTAGGTGGTAAGATACCTTTTGTTTAGGCTCTCGTGAGGTGAGTCATTAAGCATAGCCGTAGTGCTGGTTTTGTTGGTTTTGGGCCATGATGAGGTTATGGACCTCTTAGGATCCTTGATTGTTCGGGATGATTCCTCTGGGATTGCGATTTTTGTGGGCGGGTACATTCATGGGTGGGTGCATGGCATTGTTATGCTACCGTACTGGCTAGCTATAAGTGTAGTTTAGATGGAATCAATGTTGGTTTTGTTTTGATAGGCGTTGTCCTTTTGATCGATGATGATGATGGTTGTTTTGGGGATCAGTCGTAGTGATTGATTTGGTTATTGTTGGTATGCGTATAGTTGCTATTTTCTTTGAGTTTTCCTTGCGTGATGACACTTTTGGGATCAAGTTAATTGATTGATGTTTCGGGTAGAGAGAGCATTGCATTGTTAGTGTCACTTGTAGTATCACCTCTAGATTCGAAGATGGATTGTTAGAGTCTTACCATTGTGGTAAGGGCTCACAATTGTTTTGATACAAATTGTTGTCGCATTGGTTTTTGGAGTCAGTTTATGGCTAGGACTGGTCTTTCCTTTTACTTAGACACTTTAGGACACGATGTCCATAGGGTTCATTGTTGCATCGTTTTATCTTCTGCAGTTTCGTTTACTACCATGTTAGTAGTATGATTTATAATATTGCAATGCATGGGTAGGTGGAGGTGTGTCCACATTTGTTTTCTTATTGTGTGTCATTAGCATACCTTCATTATATGCTTAGAGATGCCGTGTTGTTACTACGCTTTAGTGACATGACTTTGTGCTTATGTGGAGACATGTTGCATGTACCCTTGATTTTACCTATATGAGTAGATTTACTTACTTGGTAGTTGCATTTTCTTGTTATTTGCAAGACTTCCATGTTTAGTTTTCCCTTTTTACTCCCTTTTCGTATTTGTCGTGTTGAGATTTGTGGGAAAATAGGGTTTCTCCTTTTTTCTTGGTTCGGGTGAGGGACTTCACAAGGAGTGAGTCTCTTCTCTTCGTTGCGTTGTACACAGTTTTGGGGTTCGCTAGTTCGTGAGGATCACCATTGTTGTCTTGAGTCCTTGGTGAGGATTTGATGGATTTTCGTCGACTTACTCCCATGTAGGGGGCGAAGTCTTTGACCTTACTATCTTTTATTCTAGAGATGGAGTCGTGGTGTTGTCTTTCTTAGGACTGGTGGTTCCCTTTTTGTCGTGTCTTTTGTGACGGCCCAAAATTTTCAACCCAGTGCGTCAGTGATGAACCGAAAGTTAATCCGATAACGGATTCAAAATGCAAAAACAAATGATAAGCCAAGGTCTTAAGAGATAGGAATCAATCCTAAGACACAAATATGACCTTTCATGAGATCACGGGACCTAAAGAGATCAAAAGCGGAAACAAAGGTCAAAAAAGGACAAAATTCGTCATCCGAGGGGCAAAATGGTCAATTCATAATTTAAGAGAGAAACTTGACTCTAAACAAGTCAAACAATGTGAATACAACCTAATCTAATTATTTCAAGACATTGTAAGAGGTTTTAAGAACATTGGCCAAGAATCCCACAAATTGCCTTTTCTAGGTTGAAGTGAAAACTGACACTATTTCACTAAAACATGAATATCTCTCACTGTATTTTGGAATCTAAGAATGGCATAGGTACCATTGGAAAGCTGACTCAAAATCCTTGAGTTTAGGCTCAAAAATCACCCTGTTTGGATTAGGAATGAAGGAGTTATGGCCTTTCGAAGTTGGACCATCAATGCTGAATTGAAATCTGGAAGTGCTGGTGCACAGGGGCTATTTCGGTCAACCGACTTAGAGTTTCAGTCGACCAACTTAGAGTTTTGGTTGACCGAAGCTCACAGAATGTTTTCTGAAGGTTGGTTTTTACTGTTTATTTGGTCTCAAAAAGGGATCGGTCGACCGAGATGGAGTTTTGGTCGACCGAAACTTCTCGAAATGCTGCTAAAAGCTCCTCCAAACATATGGAATTGGAATGGAACCTATGTGATTCATTCTACCCACATGTATAGATCAAAATTGGATTCATTTTAAGGAAGATTGAACATATGAACATGTCAATTACAAGAATTTCATGTGGCAAACCTCCAAGATGGTTAAAATACATTTTTGAAACAAAAGTTGGCACCAAATGGATATAAGTACTAATTTAAACATGCTTGGCCCTTGGCCTCCATACATACATGCTTTTAATATCAAAAGTAAGTACGTAGGTATCGTTACATATTAAGGTAGCTACATTAGCCCCAAAAATACCATACATCTATGGTGTGCAAAAATATGACATCAAAGTTAAGCATGCTAAACACTGGCATGTCAATATACAAAAATTCTTCAAATAGCTCATAAGCCTCTAACGATGATGAGCATCCTAGAACATAGTCTCTTTACCTGAAAAACAAGCCAAACCACTTGGGTGAGTAATCAAGTTACTCGTAGGAAGAAGCATATGCGTATATCCTAAAATTTTAATATCATTGCAAGATCAATATAGACGAATACAAGGGAGCATTCCACTTAACGTCTATGTTCAAGGTGTTTTAAGGGATCATCTTAAGCTAACTTAAATATTCCTTAGCAACACATGTCAATATCAATGTACTTAACAACATCAATTCGCTAATAACGAAAATCACAAGTTACAATTAAGCATTGGTTGTCAACTTGGAATTTAATGCGAAATCAATTATTGGAATACTTGGACATCACGTCTTGGACTAAACCAATATCGAAATGGTTATTTCGGGCATTAACCCGCTGGGAAGACCACCCTAGTGCGCACTATCTCAATTGGGGAGAACTTATACCTCCCGCACTAGAGCTAAACTTTAGCCATATCACTTGTAACAATGGCCCAAGTAATCCAAAATCACAAACAAGTTCAAAACTCAAACACTATAATTAAGGCATATAAACCACCTTCCATGCACAAGTATTTTGAAACCACACAAACCATGTCTTAGGGTTCCAAATCTAAAATTGCATAATGAATGACAAGTATTCATCATGATAATGTATAAAACAATATCACTACTTATCAATTTAGATCATGCCTCAATAATAAGCTTTATCTACTAATCATCAACAATTTAGCAACAAGCTTATAAAACAACCACAATAAGTCCTTGACAAGGATATAGAATTATCACCACCATAAGATAACAATTTAAATCAATAGAAATTGCATATGGCATTTATAATTCTACAAGAGTTCTATATTACTACCACATGTGAAAACACTAGAATTTAGCACACTACTAAATCATACAACCTTTCTACACATGGTATATACAAGTTATACATGCTTAATTCAATAAACCCTAAGTCAACAAGTGAGGGTTTCCTATAATTTGTAAGACTATCATATTAAAAGCATGTATACAACATATATTAAACCCCAAAGGACTCAAAACACTCAAAATATAAACATACTACCATCCCTACCTCAGTAGAGAATTGAATCTCTATAATCCAAGCAACCAAGCTCAAAATGAAAAACTAATTTAGGGTTAAAGAAGAGGAGAGTGAGGGGAAACTTTTGTGTTCCAAGATTTTAAGTCTTGGGTGAATGGAAGGAGGCCAAAAATGAAGTCAAAGCTATTAACCAAGCTTTTCTCCAATGGTGGCTAGGCTAGGGTTCTTGAAGAATATGTGAAATGAAAAAGATAAAGTGAGAAATGGTGAGTGGATGGGCTAGAAATCCTCCACTCACTATGTGTTCTTACACTACCTCACACACACACACAATGCAAGACTTATTTTGGTGTCTACACTTGTCACAAACCCAAGGCTCCTTCCTGGGCTTAATCCTAAGCCTACATTTGTCAACCATCTAAACCAACAAGTGCTCCAATCCTAGGCCAACAAGTGGGTGAATCTCCACCCTCCAAATGTCAAAAGATTACACATCCAAGTCACTCCACCCCATTGCCAACAAGTGGCACCATGAGAATGTGACACTTGTCACATTTCCCAAAAATTGCAAAAAGTTCCTTTTTCAAAATATCTTACAAATTAAATTGCAAAAAGGTCCCTAAGACGAAAAATAATTACTCTATGTAACTACACAAAACCCCAAAAATAATGAATAATTACTATAAAGTATGCATCCATACCCTTTATGAAAAAGTGAGCAACTAGAATGTATTTTCTACAAAAGTAAAAATACAAATGTCATGGAAATCAAATATCATGGATGCATGTAAAACCGGAATCAAATCCGAACACAACAAGTAAGGTTATGAAAGGAAAAACAATAAACGGGAAAAAGACGAAATAGGGAAAAGACAAAATAGAAAAAAGACGAAAAAGAAAATCGCCGAAAAAGAAAAAGGAGGAAAAAGGCTGGGTCATTACATCTTTCCTTGGGGAATTTTTGCCGTGGTTGTTGAGGAGTTGTGATACTCAGAGTGAGTTGATTGGTGTGAAATCATCTTACGGGGACTTGTGTCCATATCATTAAAGATTTGTTTGATTCGTGAGGTGATTTTGATGCTTTTTTTAGAATGTCTTTTGGAGACTTATTTTAGTTTTGGAGACCTAGATGTGGTTGACTCTTAGGAAAAGTTTTAGAGGATCGCTGTTGGATATAGCTTCATTGTGGAGTTTTCTTGTCCTAGGTATGACTAGGCATAGTTTTGAGGAATCATAGTTCTAGTGGTTTTTTATGGATTAAAATTGAGGAATTTTGATTTAGCTTGGTGTTGTCAAGCATCATTATGAGAGGACTCATTTTGTGATTTTGATTGTCGAGATTTTGGATATGTGTGCCACCTGGTGCACTTGTATTTTGAGGATATAGTTATCCATAATAGGCATGTGAATCTGATGTTTGATTACGGTGTGGTCATGTAGTTGATCTGTTTTAGGGAGATATGTAAGACTTTCGATGAAATGTCTTGTAGTGAGGTTTGTTTTGATTTTTGGAGGTGTTGGTTTGCTTGTCATGCTTTGGATTCTTGATTGATGTTGTTAATAGGAGTATTTTGAGACTTTGGAGATGTTGGTTTTGCTATATTACGGATTTGGAGCCTTAAGCATAATGGTGCCTATGACATTGTTATCAGAGTTTGGGATTGGTTGGGATGGTTTGGAACGTCTATGGATCATATCCCAACTCTCACAAATGCCTGGTTCCCACATTACTTTTGGCCATGATCATTTTGCGACATTGATGTCATTTGTATCGAGAGGTTTCATGGGTAGACCTAGTGGGGCAGGTTACAAATTAGTGCCTTATATTAGTCATGCTACCATACAAAGTTGTGTGTTGTGGGTGAGTGTTAGTTGTCGTCGATGCTACCTTACTGACGAGTAAGTGTAGGCACTAGGCACTGTCATTGCTACCACTTATTTGAGTACGTCGTGGGCTGGTTCTGGTCACTATTCGTACTGCCACGTCGTCCTTGTTCGGTACCTTGATTTGATACATGGTTATTTTGGAGTTCTTTTGGTGGCTGTTTTTGGTTCCTTATGATGGTTCGTCAAGAGGGATGCTTACGGTTGTTGTCTTCCGTTCCTTCGTCTGACCTTGGATGCTGTGTGTGAGTTTCGACTTGTTGTGTGGCCGTGTGGTCACTCTTCTTTTAAGAGGTTGTCCTATCGTGAGCACGTGGGTGTGAATGACATTGGTTTGTACGTTGTCTTTTAGTTTTGGGATTGCTTTTGTAGCATGTTGTGTAGGATACTCGGAGATGTACTCCGTAGTTATCCTGGTTTCGCCTTTTGTTTTGTAATGACCCGGTCTTTTTCCTTCTTTTCCATTTTCGGCGATTTTTTTTTTTTTTTTTTTTTTTTGTCTTTTACCTATTTTGTCCTTTTCTTATTTCGTCTTTTAGTCGTTTTTCATTTTTCCTTCCATAACCTCACTTGTTGTGCTCCGATTTGATTCTGATTTTGCATGCATTCATGATATTTGATTTCCATGACATTGGTATTTTTACTTTTCTTGAAAAGCATGCTAGATTAGTACTTTTCTTGTAAAGGGCGTGAATGCATACTTTAGTGTAATTATTTATAACTTTTGGGGTTTTAGTGTAATTATGTAAAATAATTATTTTTCATTTTGGGGACCTTTTTGTAATTTATTTTGGAAGATATTTTGAAAAAGGACCATTTTGCAATATTTGAAAAGTGTGACAAGTGTCACACTCTCATGGAGCCATTTGTTGGTATTTAGGTGAAGAGACTTGGCACCATGACTTCTTGACATTTTGTGGGTGGAGATTCATCCATGTGTTGGCCTTAGATTGGTGCACATATAACCATTGATTGTTGACAAGTGTGGGTCTAGGATTAAGTCTTGGAAGAGGCATTGCATTGGTGACAAGTGTAAGCTCAAGATTTAGTCTTGCGTGTGTGTGTGTGAGAGGTAGTGTAAGAACACATAGTGAGTGGAGGTTCTGTAGATACTCCACTCACCATTTTCACCTTCTCCTTCATCTTTTACACTTGTTCTTCACAACCCTAGCAAAGACTCCATTAGAGGAAAGCTTAGTGTAGAATTTTGACTTCACATTTGGCACTCTTCCATTCACTCTAGACCTTTAACCTTGGGAGAGAAAGGATTCCTCTCACTATTCTCTTTAAGAATCCTAAGCTTGTTTTCCATTTTGTGCTTGGTAGCTTGGATTATAGAGATTCAATTCTCTATTGAGGTAGGGGTGGTAGTATGTTTATACTCTAAGTGTTTTATAGTCCTTGTGGTTTAATATATATTGTGTACATGCTTTTGATATGATAATATTGCATATTATAAGAAACCCTCACTTCTTGACTTAGGGTTTATTGATTTAAGCATGTATGATATCTGTAAACCATGTGTAGGAGAATTATATAATTTAGTAGCATGCTAAATTCTAGAAATTTCACATATGTTAGTGATGTGGGACACTTGTAGAATTATTGATGTTATATGCAATCTTTATTGATATGAATTGCTATATTTGTTGTTACAATAATTCTATGCCCTTGTGAATTACTAATTGTAATTATTTAGGAGCTTATTGCTATGATGTTGATAATTAGTATACAGAGCTTGTTATTGAGGCATGACTTGAATTGATAAATTTGTGATATTGTATTGTGCATAATATCATGATGTGAATTTGTCATTCGGCATGCCATTCTAGATTTGGAACCCTAAGACATGGTTTGTATGGTTTCAAAATACTTGTGCATAGAAGGTGGTTTGTATGCCTTATTATATATATATAGATATAAGTTTTGAACTTGATATATATTTTGGAATCTCTTGGGACATTGTTACATGTGACATGGCTAAAGTTTGGCTTTAGTGCGGGAGGTATGAGTTCTCCCTGATTGAGATAATGCGCACTAGGGTGGTCTTCCCAGCGGGTTAATGCCCGGAATAACCGTATTGATCTTGGTTAAGTCTGAGACGTGATGTCCAAGTCTTCCATTACTTGTTTTCGCATTAAATTTCAAGTTAACAACTAATGCTTAATTGTAGCTTGAAATTCTTGTTATTGGCGAATTGATGTTGTTGAGTACATTGATAATTATTTGTATTGCTAAAGAATCATTTAAGTTAGTTTAAGATGATCCCTTAGAACACCTCAAACATAGACGTTAAGTGCAATGATCCCTTGTATTCGTCTATATTAATTTTGCAATGATATTGAAACTTTAGAGTATACGCATATGCTTCTCCTACGAGTAACTTGATTACTCACCCTAGTGGTTTGGGTTGTTTTTCTGGTAAGAAGACCATGTTCATGGATGCTCATCATTCTTAGAAGCTTTTGAGCTCTTTGAAGCATTTTTGTATTTTAACATGCAAGTGTTTAGCATGACTTGACTTTTGATATCATATTTTGAATGCCATGGGTGTGTGGTACTTTTGGAGCTTTAGTAGCTTTCTTGATATGTAATAACACTCAAATAATTGCTCTTGACATTAGAAGCATGTATGTAATGAGGTAAAGGGCCAAACATGTCTATTTTTGTACTTAGATACTTTTTATATCAAAGTTTTGCTTTAAATGTCTTTTAACCAAAATTTGAGGTTTGAGAGATCAAAATCTTGTAAATGATGTGTATAAGGCCATGGGCCATTATTTTGTATTCAAATATCCATAGCAAAGATGTTAGCATGTTCACATATCCAATTTTCATTGAGCAATCAGTTTTGTGCATTCATTTTGAATTAAAGCATCATGGGATTCAAGTTGAAGTGGAACTTTAGCACCTTCAGCAGATAGCAGGTTCAGTAGCCAGTTTTTGAGGTGTTTTGGTCGACCAAAACTCCATTTCGGTCGACCGATGGTTAATGGTTTGGTATTTGTACAGTAATCTAACATTCCAGTAGCCAAAAACACTGTTCAAGGGTCATTTCGGTCCACCGAACCTTTATTTCGGTCTACCGAAGCAATTGAAACCTCTTTTTCATGATTTCAGGTCTCAGCATCTCCATTTTGGTCATCCAAACCTTCATTTCGGTTGACCGAAATAGCTAGAACCTGAGCCTAGCTTATGTTGAGTTTCAGCACAGATCATCCGACTTCAACGGGTCATAACTTCTTTGTTTCTAATCGAAATGGGGTCATTATTGAGCCTAAACTCAAGGATTTTGAGTCAGCTTTCCAATGGTACCAATACCATTCCAAAATTACAAACACAATGGGAGTTATATATGTTTTAGTGAAGTAGTGTCAGTTTTCACTTGAACCGGGACGGGGCATTTTGTAGGATTCTTAGCCAAAGTCTATGGAACCTCTTGGAATGTTTCAAAATGATTAAAATAGGTTGTATTAACCTTTTTTGACTTGTTTAGAGTCAAGTTTCTCCTTTTAATAGTGAATTGACCTTTTTGCCCCTTGGATAGCAAATTTTGTCCTTTTTGACCTTTGTTTCCGTTTTTGTCCTCTTTAGGTTCCGTGACCTCATAGAGGGTCACATTTGTGTCTTAGGAGTGACTCCTATCTCTAGAGACCTTGGTTTACCTTTAGCTTCCGCATTTCGGATCCGTTATCGGATCACTTTCGGTTCATCACTGACGCACCGGGTTGAAAAACTTGGGCTGTCACAAGTGGTATCAGAGCTCTTAGGTTTGAACACCTTAGGACGACGGGTTTTGGGTGCATATCATGCTTTTGTTGATGTACTTTGATGCATTCACATGCTTTTGATAACATGTTTTGACCTTATAACATGTTTAGGTGTTTAGTGATAACATGCTTAGTAGTATGACATGTCTTTATGCATATATGCCTATGTGGTTAAGAGCACCTTTGTTTGACATGTATGCTTATCTGCTTAAGTGCTTAACTGTTTAAGAAATTTTGTTAATTGTTTTAGCATGACAGTATGTTGCATATCTTGTCTTGTTTTGTGTTCAGTGCATTCATAGTGTGAGTTACACTTGGTTATAATAACTTGTGTTATTGTTGACCACATTTCCTTCGTGCATTTAGCATCATGGTTATCACACGTGGAGAGTCTTCACGTTAGGGCACTGAGGAGCAGGTGGCTGACACTGTAATGACCCGGCCTTTTTCCTCCTTTTCCATTTTTGGCGATTTTCTTTTTTCGTCTTTTTCCCGTTTCTTTCGTTTTTCCATGCATAACCTCATTTTTTGTGCTCGGATTTGATTCCGGTTTTGCATACGTCCATGATATTTAAATTCCATGACATCTACATTTTTACTTTTGTAGAAATGCATATTAAATGCTTACTTTCTTTGTAAAAGCCATGAAAACACGACTTTTTGTAATTATCCATAACTTGAGGAGTTTTTGGGTAATTAAGTAAAGTAATTATTTTTCATCTCAGGGACCATTTTATAATTTAATTTGGAAAATATTTTCAAAAAGGACTTGTTTGCAATTTTTGAAAAGTGTGACAAGTGTCACACTCTCATTGGTCCACTTGTTGACATTTGTGTGGAAACACTTTGATGCCTTGGATGATGACATGTGGAGGGTGGAGATTCACCCACTTGTTGGCCTAGGATTGGTACACTTATTGGCATGGATGGTTGACAAATGTAGGTTCAATATGAAGTCTTGGAAGTTTACATAGGATGGTGACAAGTGTAGGCTTGAGATTAAGCCTAGGAATGAACTATAGATTCATGACAAGTGTAGGTTCACTATTTAGTCTTGCATTGTGTGTGAGAGAGGTAGTGTAAGAGCACATAGTGAGTGGAGGATTTCCAGCCTTTCCACTCACCATTTTACACTTTATCATTTTCATTTTCACTTGTCTTCAAGAACCATAACCTAGCCACCATTGAAGAAAAGCTTGGTTAATAGCTTTCTTCTTCATTTTGGCCTCCTCCCACTCACCTCAGACATAAAACCTTGGAAGACAAAAGCTTCTTCTCATTCCCCTCTTCATTAACCCTAAACTTGTTTTCCATTTTGAGCTTGGTTGCTTGGATTATAGAGATTCAATTCTTTATTGAGGTAGGGGTTTTTATCATTTATCTTCCAAGTGATTTTATTTGCTCCTATAGTGATATCTAAGTTATATGTTTGTCTTGTATTAAAATGAGAAATAAATGATTAATTATGACTTGTATGTAATTCACTTTAGACTTGATAAATAACATGACCATGGCTTGATTCATAACTTATGTTAATTGGACGTCATTTAGAGTTGTTTTAAAATCTAGAGGGATTAATGAATTAATTTAATTAATTTTTATTTATATGCTCCCATGACTTAAATCAAGTTTTGAAGTGATTTATATAATAACCATGACATGTACTATAACATATATTAAATTGAGCATGTTTGGATGAGAAGTGAAATCTAGGGAATTTAGTTGTTTTATTTAATTGTTTAAATTAAGATTTTAAACTTATATCATACTTGTGAGGCTATGTTCTTGTTGTTGAATGATATTGTTGTAATTAGTGGCAAATTGCATAATGATCATTCAATATTCTTCATGCCATTTTAGTTGAGAACTTAGGGCATGTATTGTGTTTCCAAAATTGATTTGTGCATGTTGATGGCTTTACATTGTATATATATATGTTATGTTGATACATATATGTAATGTGCACAAAATGTTGATTTTGGAAACTTGGGGATGTCGTTGTTATGACTATGGCTAGGGCGTGGTTCTAGTACGGGGGAAAGTCCCTCTACAAGTCTAGTGCGCACATAGGGAGGTTACCCATGGGCTAGTAACCCTAAAGTAACCACATTGTCGGTTTGATCCGGCGTGACGTCCAAGTATCCACTTTGGTTTGATTTTGCATTTAAATTCCAAGTTGTTAACTTTGTAAAATTACATCTCATTGTGTTATGTTGAAAGTTCTATTGTCACTTGATAGCATGAATTAAATGGTATTGGATTGTAACTTGGTACAAAGATAAACCCATGCATTCCCTACGAGTAAACTTATTTACTCACCCCTAAGTTAATGGGTGTTTTGTAGGTAAAGAAGCCTTAGTGTGGGATGCACAGCATTCTTAGACTCACTAGAGTTCTTGAAGTATTTTTGATGACATAGAATATGCATATGTTAGCATATCTTGTCCTACTTTTGCTTACTTTGATAAAACTTGTACTTATTGTCTAAGTTATGTAATGTGCACTTAAGTGCACCTTTTGAAACTCTTAGAATGTGGTTGTAATGAGGCCAAGGGCCAAAGACACTTATGTGAAATGGATGCTAACTTTGAACTTCATTGTTGCCTATGGAAGATATGTGGATTAATGCATTGAAGGGTTCTATTTTGCATATGACATGCCATGAGGCCATAGGCCATTGAAACACATCTATTTTATCACATTACATATGCTTTCATGCTCATTTTGGCAAACAACACCATCCTTGGTGAAACAAAGACTCTAAGTAGCATTTTTAGGGAGCTTTACCCTATTCTGTTCTAGGGGCATTTCGGGTATTTCAAAATGATTTTTTTTTTCATTTTTCCTTGACAGTCACATAGAAAACTCAATTTTGAGGGGGGTTTCTTCTTTGTGTTTTTCCAGAAAATGACATCTTAGCCCTCAAAAATCTATTTTTTTTCCGAAAAATCATTGCTACCAGGTTTTTGCCGACTTTAGTGCAAATATACTTGGTACTATTCATCAACTTTTTTTTGAAAAGTGTGACGATCGATCTAAAACTTCCAAGGGCCTTGTGGGTGTATTTTAAGATTGCATTTTCAATTTAGGAAATTTAAAAACCTTTCGAAGCCCCATTTCCTTTCTTTAGGCAGTAGCTTGGAACGATTTTTGACCTCTAGATCTGATTTTCTTGAGGTTATTTTAGATATTTTACAATGCATTTTTTTGGTTTCCGTTCACATGTTGGGTAGAAAACTTGATTTTAAGGGGGGTTTCTTCTTTGAGTTTTTCCAGAAAAGTCCGTTTAGATGCCCGTTTTTACTCTCAGTTGCAGCAGTAGTGGGTTGACGGCACTGTAGCTGTCACAGCCTTCGTTGGGCCGCCGCGACGTCGATTTTGTTTTTGACCTTTGTCCCTCATCCGGACTCCAAATCAAGTGAGTTTTTTTTTGAAAATGATTAATTTTTCATTGTCTATTCAACGGTGTGCTCGGTTACACACAGATATTTCTGGATAATTATCAATTTACCCTTTTAGCTTTATTGCTCGTTTTTCTTTGTTTTATCGTTTCTCCTTCGTCCAGAATCCGGATAATGAAATTCTTGAGTCCATCATCACTAGTTTTTCATTGTCTTCCCAGTGGTGTACTCGATAGCACTTGAATCCATTTTTTTGCAAAATGACCATTTTGCCCCTAGGTTCCTTTTTGTCCGTTTTTGAAACGACACTTCCTTATTTGTTTTCCTTTGGGTTCCATGACCTCATTGAGGGTCACATTGGTGTCTTAGAGACGCATTGTATCTCTAGAGACCGTTGTTTCACCTTTCGCTTCTGCATTTTAGATCCGTTATCGGGTCATCTTTTGGTCATCACTGACGCACCGGGTTTACAAAACTTGGGCCGTCACAGACACCAAGTTCATGAGGTGTCCGGGAAGGCCCAGGATTCCAGTTCATGGCGTGGATGCTAATCCGCCACCAGTATCGACTTATGAGGAGCGTGTGGCTCAGGGAATCAATCAGGGGATCGCTAAATCCCTATAGGAGTTAATACGTAGGCAGGTGGCAAGAGTGCATATTCTAGTACTAGCACCGGCACCAGTAGTCAATGAGGCACTAGAGTATTTTTTGCGACTACAGAGGGTCAAGATTGATCCATTTGCAGGGAGTTTAGATCCACTAGTCTCAGAAGCTTGGTTGGACCTTATGGTTCGCAAGTTAAACAGTATGGCGGTACCCACTGACAGGTTGAGGATTTCCTTGACTGGTTCCTTGTTCATTGGGGATGCAGATATCTGGTAGAGGTCTATGACCAATGTCCACAATGTTGAGTTGATGACTTGGAATGAGTTCAGGGGTTTGTTCTTCGAGTGCTTCTTTCCTAGGGCATGAGGCGGGAGATGAGGACACAGTTCGCAGGTCTTTATCAGGGCACTATGAGTGTCATTGAGTATGAGACACGGTTTACTTCTCCCTCTCATTATGCTGAGGATATGGTAGCGATAGACGAGGCCAGGGCAATGAAGTTTCAGGATGGGCTACGTCTTGACATCAGGCCACGAGTCTCAATTCTAGATTTGAGGACCTACAGAGAGGTGGTCTAGAGGGCTATGGTAGCTGAAGCAGAAGAGTGGGATCAATTACGGATTAGGGGTTCACATAAGCAGCCTCGCAGAGATAATCCATCATCTTCCGGGAGTCAGTGGAAGAAGGCTAAGGCAGGGAACAGTACTCACTCACAAGGGGCATCACAGCAGAATCATTCTGCACCCACAGTTCCTGTATCTACGGGATCAGCATAGGGAGTGGTTTGTTACCATTGTCAGCGGCGGGGGCACATCAAGCCTCGCTGCCCACAGCTTCATCCACAGGCCAGTCAGACTTCAGTTTCTACAAAGACAGGGCAGGGAGCTTGCTTCTATTGCAAGAAACCAGGTCATTTCAAGAAAGATTGTCCAAGATTGTTGAATAAGCCACGTAGTGGCACAGATTCACAGATGGTACCGGCACAGTCTGTAGGGGTTTAGTCTGGTTTCAGAGTTCCTCAGGCACCACAGTCAGTGGCGCCGGTTGGCAATTATCCAGCCAGGGGTTTTACACCTACTGTTTCTACACATCAGTCAGGCTATCATGGCAGTTCACAGCAGGGCTCAGGGACGAGCCTATGCTCTTCCACAGGCGGATGCTTCTACAGGCACCGTTTCAGTTCGAGGTATCTTTCCAGTTTTCAGTTCTTGGGCAAGGGTTCTTGTTGACATGGGTGCGTCACACTCTTTCATTTCTGCATCATTTTCATATTCATTGGGCTTGGTGGTCACACTTCGGGACAGTTTTCTCTGTGTTGACACACCAGTGGGGGGTCTAGTGTCTTTGGATCGTGTTTGTCGGGGTTGTGCTATTGAGATAGCTGGACGGACCTTGGAGTTCGATTTTGTTGTTCTCGACATGATGGGTTTTGATGTCATTCTTGGGATGAATTGGTTGTCATTTTTTTAGGCTACGATCAATTGTTTCTACGGGAGGGTGACCGTTTGCACTCCCAAGGGAGATTGTTTCCATTTTGTGGGAGATCGGAGTGATTCCCACCCGGCTATGGTTTTCAGCATTGGTGACTGGAGTCGCCACAGATCCTACTTGGCTAGTTTGCTAGTTGACGAGGATAGCAGTTTGGGCCGTGTTTTTTCGGCAGTTGTTGAGGATTTTGTTGATGTCTTTCCAGAGGAGCTAACAGAGTTACCTCCTTTAAGGGAAGTGGTTTTTGCCATTAATGTCATTCCCGGTACGGCACCCATCTCTATGGCACCGTACCGTATGGCACCGGCAGAGCTTAATGAGCTGAAAGGTCAGCTGGATGATTTGAAAACTAAGGGCTTTATTCATCCTAGTGCTTCACCATGGGGAGCACCAGTTCTTTTTGCGAAGAAGAAGGATGGGTCTTTGAGACTTTGCATCAATTATCGCAAGTTGAATCAAGCTACGATCAAGAACAGATATCCTTTGCCTGGAATTGATGACTTGTTTAATCAGTTGAAGGGAACGACATGCTTTTCGAAGATTGATTTGAGATCAGGTTACTATCAGTTGAGGGTTAAGGATGAGGATATATCTAAGATCGCTTTTCGTACACGGTATGGCCATTATGAGTTTCTGGTGATGCCATTTGGTTTGACCAATGCTCCAGCAGCTTTCATGGACTTGATGAACCGTATATTCAGTGACTATCTTGACAAGTTTGTCATGGTGTTCGTTGATGACATTCTCGTGTACTCAGCTTCGAGAGAGAAGCATGAGTATCATCTGAGAGCAGTTTTACAGATCCTTAGGGATAACCAATTGTATGCCAAGTTCGAGAAATATGAATTTTGGCTACCAGAGGTAAAGTTCCTTGGACACGTTGTGTCAGGGGGTGGTGTTGCAGTGGATCCGTCGAAGATTGAGTCTGTGATGGATTGGGAGCTTCCGAAGATAGTGTTTGAGATTTAGAGCTTTCTTGGCCTAGCCGGCTATTACAGGAAATTTGTTCCGGATTTCTCTCATTTAGCGGCACCTATGACTCGACTTACTCGCAAGGGGGTCAAGTTCATATGGAATGAGGCTTGTGATTTTGCTTTTCAGGAGTTAAAGGTCAAGTTGACATCAGCTCCAGTTTTGATCATACCTGAACGTGGTTTGGGTTATGTGATTTATTGTGATGCTTCGCGAGAAGGTTTGGGTTGTGTTCTGATGCAGACTAAATGGGTGGTAGCTTATAGGTCTCGATAGTTGAAGACTCACGAGTTGAACTATCCGACACATGATTTAGAGTTCGCAGCTGTTATCTTTGCCCTTAAGGGGTGGAGACACTATTTGTATGGGGAGAAGTTCGAAGTTTTCTCCGATTACAAGAGTCTCAAATATCTCTTCTCTCAGAAGGATTTGAATTTGAGACAGCGCAGATGGGTTGAGTTTATGGAGGACTATGACTTTATGTTATAGTATCATCCGGGGAAAGCCAACGTGGTGGCCGATGCATTGAGTAGGAAGTCACGGGGTACTCTTGCTAGCATTTCCATTCACAGATGGAAGATGCTAGAAGAGCTTGTAGATCTTGGTTTGCAGTTGTATGAGGATGTTTCACCGGCTATTTTGTTTAGCCTTGTGGCCCAACCAGCTCTTGTTAGTAGAGTTATTGAGGCACAACAGGAGGATGGGAAGATGAAGTCCATCCACGAGCAGATTTCAGGCGGCGGGAATATAGAGGGTTGGACCTTGCATTCAGACAGTGGTCTCAGGTACAGAGGGAGGATGTTTATCCCTTTGTCTTGTCGTGACGTTGTTCTTTGGGATTTTCACCATTCTCGACTTGCAGTTCATCCTGGTGGTACGAAAATGTATCACAATTTGCGGAGACAGTTTTGGTGGAAAGGTATGAAACGGGACGTTTCTCAGTTCGTGACTAAATGCCTTACTTGTTAACAAGTGAAGGCAGAGCATCAGAGACCGGCAGGTTTGTTGTAACCACTACCAGTGGCAGAGTGGAAGTGGGAGCACATCACTATGGATTTCGTAAAAGGACTTCCGAGATCCAAGGTAGGGAATGACGCCGTTTGGGTCATTGTTGACAGATTGACTAAGACGGCTCACTTCTTGCCTATGGCAGTGACAGATGATGCAGAGAGACTTAATGGACTGTATATGGGGCAGATTGTCAGGCTTCACAGGGTTCCAGTGTCCATTGTTTCGGATAGGGATCCCAGGTTCACATCACACTTTTGGTAGAGTTTTCAGGAGGCTCTTGACACGAGGCTTCATTTCAGCACATCATTCCATCCTCAGACTGATGGTCAGTCAGAGCGTACCATTCAGATATTGGAGGATATGCTACGGGCTTGCATTTTGGATTTTGGGGGTAGTTGGGAGGACTACTTACCTTTGGTTGAGTTTGCCTACAACAACAGTTACCAGACCAGTATTGGCATGGCACCTTTTGAGGCGTTGTATGGCAGACCTTGTAGATCTCCAGTTTGTTGGACCGAGGTAGGTGATATAGTCGCCTTAGGTCCCGATATTGTTTTTGAGACTACAGAGAAGATCAAGTTGATTCAGCAGCGGTTGGCTACAGCTCAAAGCAGGTAGAAGAGTTACGTTGACAAGAGGAGGAGATCCTTGTCTTTTGAGGTAGGGGACCACGTCTTTCTCAAGATTTCTCCACGGAAGGGACTTATGAGATTTAGACAAACAGGCAAGTTGTCTCCTAGGTTCATTGGACCATTTCAGATTTTGGAGCGCGTCGGTGAAGTTGCTTATTGTTTGGCATTACCGCCAAACCTGGATAGGGTTCACGACGCCTTTCATGTATCTATGTTGAGGAAGTATGAGCCGGATCCATCGCATATTTTACGGTGGACAGATGTTGTTGTTGATGAGGATATGACCTACGAGGAGGGTTCGGTCCAGATTCTTGATTCACGGGAGCAGGTTTTTTTGACCAAGACCATTCCATTGGTTAAGGTCTTGTGGAGACATCACGGCGTTGAGGAGGCTACCTGGGAGCTCGAGCAGGAGGTTCGCTCTTGGTATCCCCATTTGTTATCTCTTTCAAGTACGACTCGATTTCGGGGACGAAATCCTTTTAAGGAAGGTAGGTTGTAATGACCCGGTCTTTTTCCTCCTTTTCCATTTTCGGCGATTTTTTTTTTTTTTTTTCTTTTTGTCTTTTACCTATTTTGTCCTTTAGTCGTTTTTCATTTTTCCTTGCATAACCTCACTTGTTGTGCTCGGATTTGATTCCGATTTTGCATGCATTCATGATACTTGATTTCCATGACATTGATATTTTTACTTTTCTTGAAAAACATGCTAGATTAGTACTTTTCTTGTAAAGGGCATGAATGCATACTTTAGTGTAATTATTTATAACTTTTTGGGTTTTAGTGTAATTATGTAAAATAATTATTTTTCGTTTTGGGGACCTTTTTGCAATTTATTTTGGAAGATATTTTGAAAAAGGACCATTTTGCAATATTTGGAAAGTGTGACAAGTGTCACACTCTCATGGAGCCATTTGTTGGTATTTAGGTGAAGAGACTTGGCACCATGACTTCTTGACATTTGGTGGGTGGAGATTCATCCATGTGTTGGCCTTAGATTGGTGCACATGTAACCATTGATTGTTGACAAGTGTGGGTCTAGGATTAAGTCTTGGAAGAGGCATTGGATTGGTGACAAGTGTAAGCTCAAGATTTAGTCTTGCATGTGTGTGTGAGAGAGGTAGTGTAACTTCACTCACCATTTTCACCTTTTCCTTCATCTTTTACACTTGTTCTTCATAACCCTAGCAAAGACTCCATTAGAGGAAAGCTTAGTGTAGAATTTTGACTTCACATTTGACACTTTTCCACTCACCCTAGACCTTTGACCCTGGGAGAGAAATGATTCCTCTCACTCTCCTCTTTAAGAATCCTAAGCTTGTTTTCCATTTTGTGCTTGGTAGCTTGGATTATAGAGATTCAATTCTCTATTGAGGTAGGGTTGGTGGTATGTTTATATTCTAAGTGTTTTGTAGTCCTTGTGGTTTAATATATATTGTGTACATGCTTTTGATATGATAATATTGCATATTATAGGAAACCCTCACTTCTTGACTTAGGGTTTATTGATTTAAGCATGTATGATATGTGTAAACCATGTGTAGGAGGATTATATAATTTAGTAGCATGCTAAATTCTAGAAATTTCACATGTGTTAGTGATGTGGGACACTTGTAGAATTATTGATGTTATATGCAATCTCTATTGATATGAATTGCTATATTTGTTGTTACAATAATTCTATGCCCTTGTGAATTACTAATTGTAATTATTTAGGAGCTTATTTGCTATGATGTTGATAATTAGTATATAGAGCTTGTTATTAAGGCATGACTTGAATTGATAAATTTGTGATATTGTATTGTGCATAATATCATGATGTAAATTTGTTATTTGACATGCCATTCTAGATTTGAAACCCTAAGACATGATTTGTATGGTTTCAAAATACTTGTGCATGAAAGGTGGTTTGTATGCCTTATTATATATATATATATATATATATATATATATATATATAAAAGTTTTGAACTTGATATATATTTTAGAATCTCTTGGGACATTGTTACATGTGACATGGCTAAAGTTTGGCTTTAGTGCGGGAGGTTTGAGTTCTCTATAATTGAGATAGTGCGCACTAGGGTGGTCGTCTCAGCGGGTTAATGCCCGGAGTAACCGTATTGATCTTGGTTAAGTCTGAGACATGATGTCCAAGTCTTCCATTACTTGTTTTCGCATTAAATTTCAAGTTGACAACCAATGCTTAATTGTAGCTTGAAATTCTTGTTATTGGCGAATTGATGCTGTCGAGTACATTGATAATTATTTGTGCTGCTAAAGAATCATTTAAGTTAGTTTAAGATGATCCCTTAGAACACCTCGATCATAGACGTTAAGTGGAATGATCCCTTGTATTCGTTTATATTGATTTTGCAATGATATTGAAACTTTAGAGTATACGCATATGCTTCTCCTACGAGGAACTTGATTACTCACCCTAGTGGTTTGGGTTGTTTTTCAGGTAAGGAGACCATGTTCATGGATGCTCATCATCCTTAGAAGCTTTTGAGCTATTTAAAGCATTTTTGTATATTAACTTGCAAGTGTTTAGCATGACTTGACTTTTGATATCATATTTTGAATGCCATGGGTGTATGGTACTTTTGGAGCTTTAGTAGCTTTCTTGAAATGTAATAACACTCAAATAATTGCTCTTGACATTAGAAGCATGTATGTAATGAGGCCAAGGGCCAAACATGTCTATTTTGGTACTTAGACACTTTTTGTATCAAAGTTTTGCTTTAAATGTCTTTTGATCAAAATTTGAGGTTTGAGAGGTCAAAATCTTGTAAATGATGTGTATGAGGCCATGGGCCATTATTTTGTACTCAAATATCCATAGCAAAGATGTTAGCATGTTCACATATCCAATTTTTATTGAGCAATCAGTTTTGTGCATTCATTTTGAATTAAAACATCATGAGATTCAAGTTAAAGTGGAACTTTAGCACCTTTAGCAGATAGCAGGTTCAGTAGTAGGTTTTCAAGGTGTTTCGGTCGACCGAAACTCCATTTCGGTCGACCGATGGTTAATGGTTTGGTATTTGTACAGTAATCTCACATTCCAGTAGCCAAAAACACTGTTCAAGGGTCCTTTCGGTCGACCGAACCTTTATTTCGGTCTACCAAAGCATTTGGAACCTCTTCTTCATGATTTCAGGTCTCAGCATCTCCATTTCGATCATCCGAAACTTCATTTCGGTCGACCAAAATAGCTAGAACCCGAGCCTAGCTTCTGTTGAGTTTCAGCACTGATTATCCGACTTCAACGGGTCATAACTTCTTCGTTTCTAATCCAAATGGGTGATTCTTGAGCCTAAACTCAAGGATTTTGAGTTAGATTTCCAATGGTACCAATACCATTCTAAAATTACAAAAACAGTGGGAGTTATGTATGTTTGAGTGAAGTAGTGTCAGTTTTCACTTCAACTAGGATGGTACATTTTGTGGGATTCTTAGCCAAAGTCTATGGAACCTCTTGGAATGTTTCAAAATGATTAGAATAGGTTGTATTAACCTTTTTTGACTTGTTTAGAGTCAAGTTTCTCCTTTTAATAGTGAATTGACCTTTTTGCCCCTTAGATAACAAATTTTGTCCTTTTTGACCTTTGTTTCCGTTTTTGTCCTCTTTAGGTTCCGTGACCCCATAGAGGGTCACATTTGTGTCTTAGGAGTGACTCCTATCTCTAGAGACCTTGGTTTACCTTTAGCTTCTGCATTTCGGATCCGTTATCGGATCACTTTCGGTTCATCACTGACGCACCGGGTTGAAAAACTTGGGCCATCATAGTTTTGTTGGGGCTGGATTTCAGGGACAAAATCCTTTTAAGGTGGGAGGGTTGTAATAACCCAGTCATTTTCTTTCCTTTCATTTTTCTCAGATTTTTACGGATATTTTTTTTTTCCGTTGATCTTTTCTTTTTTGACTTCGGTTTCTCGTCACTTAGTGTCGTCTCGAGTGCTCGAGAATGGTTTTTGAGACTCTTTCCTTGGGATTGACAACTTCCTTAAAGGACCGCGTCATTTTTATATTTTCAGTTTTTGGACACTATTCACTTTTCGTTCTTTTCCCTATTTTGTCTTTTCCCTATTTGTCATTTTGTTGGCATAACCTCACTTTTTATGTTCAGAGTTGGTTTTTGACTTCATGTATCTTCATTCTAAGTGGTTTTTATGAAATACATATCTTTACTTTTGTGGGAATCTATTCTGGTTGCTCTCGGTGTCCATAGGGGCATGGATGCATAGTTCTTCAGAAACATTTTCTTTTATTAGGGTATTTTTTATAAATATCTTTTGAAGATATTTTATTTTAGGAATTTTTAAGAAAATATTTTTGGAAGATATTTCATTCTGGGTCATTAGTGCAGTTATCACTTTTTAGAGGGGCCATTGTGCAATTAATGAAGTTATTGCAAAAATGCCTTGTTTTGAGCCTGGATCCTTGTATGGGATTCATTTTCACTTTTCGTTGAGTCGCGTACTCTTAGAATTTCCTTCTGGTCGTTTTTCCCTAGTTTTAGGGTTTTTGGCCCCGGTTGCCGCTGAAGTTGTTTGGGGCATATCTTTCTGTTTGGGACTCAGTTTTTGACGCCGTTTCTTCTATTGTTCATATTTTCTTATTTTGGTTCTTTTTTGTTTACGGAGTTTTTCTGTTTGAGCACGTCTGTGCAAATTTCACTTTTCTGAACCCGTTTAGGACACTTTTAAGGTTTTTCAATAAATAGGGGGTGAAATAAGAAAAAAGTTAACTTTTCTTCTTCTTCCTTTCTCTTTTGGCTGGCAGCCATGGCAGCTAAAGGGCTGCCACCCTTCTTCTTCTTCTTCTGGCCTTTTCCCTAGCGGTAAATGCCGTAGGGCCTTAGCGTTTATTATCGGCCTTGGTGAGATCCTTCTTTCCCCCTTATTAGAATCCGTTTTCGACCATTTTTAAGTTTGGGTCTGAATTCAAGTTTGGCATTTGGTGGTACCTCCTTGGTGTTTAATGTTCACCTTGTTGTCCCCGACATAACCTAGGAGTATCGTCGGATTCAGAGTACTTTTCTTTTGGTGGGGATTTGAGATTTCATCTCAAATGGTGGTAGGGGATGTTATAGGTTTATATTTTTGTTGCCTTGCATGCTATTGATGTTTATACAACTTGTATGTATGATTTTGTTTATAATCTACAATTTAATTTAATTATTTTCTTTATATATGATTTAATTCACATGGTTATATCTGTGATAGAATTAAATTGTGGCATGCTAGTAAATTAGGCCTTGATATGTTTGTTAATAGATATTAAATTGGGATTAATTAAATAAGGTTTGCAACTTTTAATTAATAATTTTCTTTTGTGAAAGTTTAATTCTCATGGTCGTACCTTGCATGGAAGTAACTTGTAATATGCTATTAAATTAAGTCTTGGCATGTTCCTTAACATACTTTAATTTGATAGCATTTGGATGAGTTTGAAAATCTAGAGATTTTGATTAAAAGAATTAATTAAAATCTATTTAAAGGTTCCATTGGCTTAATTAAGTTTTTAACTTGACATTTGAAATGACTAGGATTTGTTTACTAGCATATGTTAATTTGGGACCATTTGAAGTTGTTTTAGAAGTTAGAGATTTAATTATCATGATTTAATTAAATTCTATCTTGTTGTTCCATTGGCCTAATTAAGATTTTGAATGAATATATGTAATGATCAAGTTATGTTGTTTAACATGTATTAATTAGGGATCATTTGAATAAAATTTGGAACCTAAAGAAATTTATTAGTTTATTTAATTAATTTTTGTTTCTATTGCGTTAGTGTTTTGATCCTGTGTTTGACATTGGTTATATGTTTAAATCATGATTTTAGACTTTTATTAGATTCTTCAGTTTATATTTTCAATATTGAATGATATTGTTATAGCGTTTAACGAATCACACACTGAAGATTCGACATATGATGTTATTATAGCGTGTAATGAATCGCACTCTGAAGATTCGACATTGTCATCCTATAGTAGTTGTGGATTTAGAGCATGTATTGTGTGGTTTCAACCTACTTGTGCATGGAATGTAGTTTCGTGCTTTATATATTTTGTATATAAGTTGTTAACTTATTTATTTTGGAGTCACTTGGGACATTGTTATGTTGAGATGGCTAGGATTTGGCTATAGTACGGGGATAAGTGTCCTCTAAGTCATTTGTGCGCATGGGGTGGTATTCCTAGCAGGTTAGTGCCCGGAATAACCGTTGAGGTCTTGATACTCCGAGATTTGATGTCCAAGTCTTCCACTATTTGATTTCGCATTCAATTCCAAGTAGACAATCATGTTTAATTATGACTTGTGATTTTGGTTATTGGCGATTTAATTTTGTTAAGTACATTTATGCATTATGATTTTTAATGAATCATCGCAGGTTTTAATGTTGTTAAGTATATTCAGGCATTATGATTTTTAATGAATCATTGCAAACTTTGATGTTGTTAAGTATATCCATGTTAAAATGTTCAAATGTAGCTTAGGAATGATCCTATTGATTCATTTGGAACATAGACATTAGGTGGCATGACCCACTTTTGTCGTTTTCGTATTTTAGATTTCAAGTTGATGGCTTTGAGAATCTATATCTTATTACTTTGTATAGCATGCTCTTATGTTGTTGAAATTGCATGAATGATGGGTTTTATGCTAGCAATGTTCTAAGGTAGCTCAGGATTCTCCCTGAGTCTCACATTTGACATAGACGTTAGTTGGCATACCCTTTTGAATTGTTTTACATTAATGTGATAATCTTGTAAAACGTTAGGTTTTTACATGCTCATCTTCTACGAGTAGCTTTATGTTACTTACTCCAAAGTTACCGGAGTCATTTTTCAGGTACAGGATTCAAGATTTGTGGATTTGCATTTGCCTTGGGTGAATTGTAGATTCGAAGTTCCATTAAACATATTCTTGTTCACATGCAAGTGTTAGCATGTTTGAGTTTTGCCTTTGAAATGTATTTTTCCTAACTTGGAGGATTGACATGTCAAATTCTGTAAATGAATTGTAATAAGGCCATAGGCCATTGTAGCATGTTTAAGATGCCATTTTCAATTTGTGTGTATGTACACATCATCACAGAATAGCATATTATATAATTTGATCATACCATGAGGGATCTAAATGAGACTGGTGGCCTGTCGTGGGGTACAACCAAATTTGTGCAAAATAGTGTGGCCAAGTTTTAAATTTATAAATGCCACTACTACCTCTAACTGAAAAGATAGGTAGGGTGCATAGAGATCGTCCCAAGGGATTTTTAGGCGTGCTTGCAATGGAAACAATATATAGGTTAGTAGGTCGAGTGATCAAAAGGTGGTCTGTTTGGTTAATTAGACTACAAATTAAACTAAACAAGTTCAATGTAAAATAAGCAATTTAAATGAAATTTAAAGAAAACAAGAGAGTGGGGTCTTGGGGTCTAGAGGTCACCACTAAATATCACCATTTTAAACATTCAATGTATAATTAATGAGGGGAAACATGTGTTGCAATTTGAGAGTATGTGATTGATTGTTTCAACAAGTATGGATGACCAATTAAGCATATATTTTCTAAGCAACCTAGTGAATAGCACAATACATCAAACTAAGCCATTAATCCTTCCTTTAAGCTCTTAATCTAAACACATCACATGGTTAGAGAATAATACTACTTGCATTCATAAGCATGGAATATTAAACAACAAGCATGGATTGTCCTCCCATTTAACTAAGCTAAGGGCATGAAAATTAACTAAAGAAACTAAGGGAGAGGCACAATCCATCAAGACATGAGTATGAACCATCAAATAAACAATAATAGTATTCTATTAAGCACTATGCCTTGACAATCTCTAGACTCATAGCATCAACACACATAAACATGCATCAATAAAACAAAAACTAGAGATAAACACATGAACATCTATTCTAGCATACATAGACATATGGATAGAATGAAACGATCAATTGGAAGTATTAAATCACACAAATCATTGAATAAACAAGATTCATATATAAAATAAGTGTCAAGACAAGATTACAACACAAATCCCCTAAAAATACAAAGCATTCGAGTCTAGAAGGTATGCTTAGGGCTAACTCTAGCCCCAAGAAGATGTTTAGCCACTCATTGAAGTAGTCATCCAACCCTCAAGGGCTATCTCCATGGTAGGAATAACCTCCTTCTTGATGGAAACACTAGAAGAATGGAAGAACTCCCAAGAATGTGTCTGTAGCTTCTCCTCTTCTCATTCCTTCCTTTCTAAGAATGTTTCTAAGTCTATGAGATAATATGTGAGATATATGTAAAAGAGGCTCTAAATCCTTATATAGGTAGGTCAAGTGTCACACCCAATGGTCTGGATTCGTGCACTAAGGTCCTTGCAATGATTGCACCATGAGCCAACTTTTAATGAGCTGGAACTTAATTTTTTTCGGATTTGAGGAGGTTCGATCGATCGAACTATTCTGAGATTGATCGAACTGTGCTGAGATCCATTGAATGCTGCAGAGATCGATCCATCCTTGGTGGCGCCTTTTTGAATAAAGACAAATTTCTGAGATATTTTGGGATATTTTGGGAAAGAGACAAAAGTGGTAGGTGGGGTGGTAGGTTTAGATAAGATCGAATATTTTCGATCAATCGAAGAGATATTGGATCGATCGAACTTGGTGGATTCTTTTGGATAAGAACAAAGGCTTGGATCCATGTTTATGTGTCCAGATCGATGTTGCTTCGATCAATCGAAGGATTTCTGAGATCGATCGAACATGCTGATTTCCACACTATCCTTCATTCTGCTTCCACTTTGCTCCCTTCTTCCATCCAGCTTGAGTTAGCTTCTTTAATGCTCTTATTTGGCTGAATTAATTTATTTTTGGGATAAGTGCCTGAAAAGAGCATTAACATGAAATTAGTCTAAAATGGGAAAGTAAGATAGATAAAGTTCCTAGAATACTTAAGCTTAAGCGGTTTAATTGCGCACTTTTCAACGCTCATCACACCCCCAAACTTAAATATTGCTAGTCCCTAGCAATGAACTATAAAGTAAAGGAATGAAATGAACGACTATACAACTATGAACTAAAAAGCAATAAATGGATAACGTCATTTTCGTAGGGAACATGATTGCATTTAGCGCATGGAACAAGCGTTTTAAACCCCTAGGTTACCCCTAGTGGACAAGTGAAGTCTCGTGAGGGTTTCCAGAAATGATACCCACAAACATTAAGCTCATTCTCATAAAAGAGGCACCAATATTGCAAATAAGTATTGGGAGAAAACTACCTCAAGTATGCAATTTTTCAACCATTTCCAAGCAATCTTCCAAAATCTCAACATTAAGCAAACAAGTACGGTCCTCCACACATTAAGAAAATGATCATGCAAATCAAAACAACTCTAGAATCCTTTTTGAGTGGACAATCATCAAATATGTTGTTATCTAAGCCAACTAAAGAAATGATCACATCCTTACCCTCAAACTAGCACACAAATCTAGTACCGATCATCAAGACAAAGAGTGGACCTTTTATTAAAGTTTTATTATTTTAGGTGCGCTTATTCTTTTCACTCAATTTTTTTTATTATATATATATATATATATAAATGTATCCCTAAGGATAAGATGGAAGCATGGTGCAATGTGTTGATCTATTAAGCTTTCTAGTGACCCATGAGGTCGAGCGTTAGGTTAATGACTCCCAAACCAGACGGCTTTAGGGCACTAGGTGTTAAAATACCCCTAAGGACTTACAAACTCAAATCAACTAGGCTACAAATCAAAACAACCTCTATCTAATCATTTCCCACTTCTTACCTTTTGGGAAAAGTTCTCACTTTTTTATTTGCTTTTGTAACAATTTTTTTTTTTTTTTTTGATAAACAATTATTAACCCAGAGTTTGGGCCCTCCACCTTTTGGCGCGAGAAATTCAGTGCTTGATGAGGCTATAATCCCGGCTACTTAATAAAAATGGTTTGTTATCCACCTTTATAAAAATGAAAGCTTTCAATGCACTACTAGCCCAATTGGGATATAAATAATTCAATAATCAACCAAGCATGTACCCCACAAATGAATGCTAGTGTGTGCCTATGCTAGTGTAGAATCCTAGAGTGAATCTTAGAATAATCACAAAATCAGGATGATGTGGACCACAAGTGCAAGCAAGATATCAATCTTTCGAAAATTTATTCCTAAATGACATCCACAAAGCATATAAGGAGTATTGGACTCTCAAGTCAAGCAATTTTTAAATTTTAAGCAATATAGTCCTCAAAAGATCAAAATCATAGCTAGTTATGGACCAATCATAGAAAATTCCTGTGACGGCCCAAGTTTTTTAACCTGGTGCGTCAGTGATGAACTGAAAGTTGACCCAGTAACGAGTTCGAAATGCGGAAGCAAAAGATGAAACCAAAGTCTTTAGAGATATAAACCCTCTCTAAGACACCAATGTAACCTTCCATGAATTCACGAAGCTCAAAGAGAACAAAAGCAGAAACAAAAGGTCAAAACGGGCAAATTAGTGAACCAAGGGCAAAATGGTCAATTCAAAAATAAAAAGAGAAATTTGACTCTAAACAAGTCAATCAAGGTGAAAAAAACCCAAAATAATCATTTCAAAATATTCCAAGAGGTTCTAAGAACATTGGACAAGAATCCCACAAAATGCCTCTTCCCGGTTGAAGTGAAAACTGACACTACTTCACTAAAACATGAATAACTCCCACTGTGTTTGGAATCTGAGAATGGACTTGGTACCATTGGGAATTTGACTCAAAATCCATGAATTTAGGCTTAAGAATCACCCCATTTGGATTTAAAATGAAGGAGTTATGCCCATTCAAAGTCGGAAGAACAGTGCTGAAACTGAACTGAAGCTGTGCTCGGGATCTACCTATTTCGGTCGACCGAAATGAGCCATCGGACGACCGAAATGAACTAAATTTGTGTTGAAAACATGTTTTTGAGGTGTGGTTACTTTGGTAGACAGAAATGAAAAATTGGTCGACCGACATAAGTAGATCCCGAGCACAGCTTCAGTTCAGTTTCAGCACTATTCTTCCGACTTTGAATGGGCATAACTCCTTTGTTTTAAATCAAAATGGGGTGATTCTTGAGCCTAAATTCATGGATTTTGAGTCAGCTTTCCAATTGTATTAATACCATTCTTAGATTCCAAACATAATGGGATTTATTCATGTTTTAGTGAAGTAGTGTCAGTTTTCACTTCAACCGGGAAGGGGCATTTTGTGGGATTCTTGTCCAATGTTCTTAGAACCTCTTGGAATGTTGTGAAATGATTATTTTTGGGTTGTTTTTACCTTGTTTGACTTGTTTAGAGTCAAATTTCTCTTTTTATTTGTGAACTGACCATTTTGCCCTTGGTTCACGGATTTGCCCGTTTTGACCTTTTGTTTATGCTTTTGTTCTCTTTGAGCTTCGTGACTTCATGGAAGGTTACATTGGTGTCTTAGAGAGGGTTTATATCTCTAAAGACTTTGGTTTCATCTTTTGCTTCCGCATTTCGGACTCGTTACTGGGTCAACTTTTGGTTCATCACTGACGCACCAGGTTGAAAAACTTGGGCCGTCACAATTCCTCAAATACACAAGTCATGCTTAAAATTTTGAATTGAAAGCAAACACTACAGTTAACCCCATTACCCCCAAACTTAAATGGCACAGTGTCCTCAATGTGCGAAGAGAACAAAAGGAAAGAGTATACCAGTGTAACTAAGGCAAAGAATGGCCCTGACACAAATATCCAAAGTGGGTTGTATAACCTCCCCAAACTTGGAATTAACTACGGTCCTGAAAAGATGGCACTTGGATAAGACTCATCAGATAACAAAAGGGAGAATAATAGTGCATAGTGGACATGCAAGTGTAAATGGGATAATAAATGAACTAAGGAGAGAGGAATAAGGGTGGTCCTAAAAAATTTGAGTAGCACTCTCTCTTACTGAAGTCACTGGGATGCACCTAATAATGAAGTCAATAACAGATAGATATATCAATATAAAATCCAAACATCCAAAAATATCATGTATAAAAAGAAATAATGTACAGCACATCACAGTGTCAGGGCCAACAGACTGGCCGCAAAAATATCAAAATAGTAGTAATGTAATAGTAATATCACAGATATATAAATGAAAGTAGAGAGATAGAGAGATCAGGCAAAGGAGGTCGGGCGAGCGGGGCGTGATCCTCAGATATCTCTGGATACATCTCGTAGCGCAGCCATGACATCTGAGCGGAGAAATGCCACATCAGTATTGAGGTAGGCCACATCGGACTGAAGAGAGACAACGACGTCCTCCAAGGTCTGTATACGCTCTCCTAGGCCGGGTGTCTGTGTTGGAGTGTCAGGTATGACTGGGTCAGGAGAATGATGCTCATCCTGACTACGCTCCGGGATATTTAGTGTTGACCCTGCCTGAAAGTGATGTAGTGACTCCTGTACTGGCTTTCGCTCAAGATCTATCTCTATATGTACCGCAGCAGCTGGTGGGTCTGCTGGATCATGCTCTACTGTTGCTACTGCTATCTCCGCCTCCTCAGCCTCCTTTGCTGCTAGGATAGTGTCCTCATCTAGGCTCTTGATAAGAGCATTGTAGCTCTTGTTCCAGTCCTTCTTGCTGTAATGGCAAGCCTCGGACTCAACGCTCCTGTGGGTGGAAAGGGTAGTGCTGGTCTCGCAGAATCTGTGTGATGAAATGAGCAAATAGAAGATACTTAGCCCGCTTGGGCTTTGCCTTGCTAATATAGTCTATGTATAGCTTCATTATGGCACTCTAGTAGAGTGCCGGAATGGAGAACCACTGCACGGTGTAGATAGCATATAGGGTTGCCAGAAAGTCAGAACACCTTTGGATCTTATGCCCCGCTATAAATACATTTTGGTACAAGACCGAATCGAAGAACCATAGGTCGTCAGGCAGATAAGTCCGAGTGGCGAAAGTCTCGCCAGCTGCATAATGGCCAGTAAGGGCAACAGCCATGTCTGCATCAGAAGGCCTCCTTAGAATAAGATAATCAAGTCCTGGAGGGCAGACATGGGGGCACTGAGAAGATATAGCCAAAGTGTCAATGGTGATGCGGATGGGATATCCATCAATGGTAGTCTGCAGCTCTGACGGATTACCGGGGCTAGCCGGAGGTTCTGGAAGAACATCCGAACAAGCCGCGGGAAAACTGGATAAGTAACTGGCGCCAAAATGGCTAAAATGCCGCACTGTTTTATGTCATCGAAAGCTGCCCGGGTCAAGACTGACCGGGAGAAGAAAGATATATCAAATACTGACTTATGTGATACGGAAAGGCATCTGAACTTTCAGACAGGTCGGTCTCGGACCTGGCCAGGCTATGCCGGTGATGGAGAAAGAAAAGATATATACTCATCCTCATCGGTATGGGATGAAAATGCAGAAGCAGTAGAGGTAGAGCGGTCAGACTGAGCTGGAGCTGGCTCCATATACTCCTATAACTAGTCAGGTTACTCAACCTGCTTTGGAACTGGATCCCGATCATGAGAGGGCTCTGCGGGCTCCTCTACACGCTGTTGTACCCTCCTCGGATACTGTCGACGGGCGATTGTCTTAACCCGTGCCATAGCCTGCAAAAGAACGAAACACTTGTAAAGTCAATAATTAGAAAATAAAGAATTAAAACACAACATATAGAAACATATATGTCAAATAAGATAGACAACTCAGAATAATGGACATGAATCTATGCAAGCAATGATGCAGCCAAATAAATAGTGACTATGTGAAGCATGCGAAACAGTGTAAGTATGGAATGCATCCAATATGGAAAACAGAGGCATTGGGCATCAAGAAACTAGCATGAACACTATGGATGGTGTGTGAAGTGCATATATGCAAATCTGTGAAGTTCGATCGATCAGGAAAATGTGAGATTGATCTCTCTCAGATCGATCAGGAGTAAGTTTGATCGATTTTTTTCAGATCGATCTGAGAAAACTTCGATCAATCGAACTACTGTAAGAAATTCGAAAAGTCACAGATCTATGAAGTGGATGACACGGGGGGTACCCAAGCAAGCTTGTGGGCCCCCTACACAACAACAACACATTATTGATCACTTATATAGGCACGTGATCTCCTAAAATCGAATCAAAATCAAAATATATACAAAAATATACATATATATATATATATATATACATATGCTTTAAAGATCAAATATGGTAAGAAATTAATCATGGGAGCTTAGATCTAACATGGAAAACACAAAAACATAAAGATTAAAACTCAAAATCCAAAAAATGCAACTCAAACTTACCAAATCTCAATGAGAGAAGTGGTTCGAGAGAGAGAGGTGAGATCTGAGATGAGAGATGAAGTTTCGAAGCTTGTGGAAGGCCACTGGAGGCTCGCCGGAGGTTGGGAAGGTGGGTTGCAGTGGTGGGAGACGATGAGGGTCGAGATTGATGTGTAAATCAATCAAATGATCCTAGGGTTTTTATTTTTAAAAACTGCCTCCGACATGTTCGATCGATCTGGAAATATCTTCGATCGATCAAACATAGATCGATCTAAAAAGAACTCAGATCGATCTAACCTTGTAAAACATATTTTTGGAAATTTTAAAATTTTAAAAATTTAAAAATTAAAAATTAAAAATTAAAAATTCAATATATTTTTTTGGATTTTTGGAAAAATAAAATAAAATAAAAATCTTTTTGGAATATTTTTTTTTTTTTTAGAAATATTTGAAATTAAAATATTTTAAAATTAAAATAAAATAAAACTAAAATCCTTTTTTTTTTTTTTTTAAGGTTTTTGAAAATAAAATAAAATAAACATTAAAAATCAAGAATGTAGTCAAAGGCAAAGTTAACAACGAAATACAGATATATCACTCGAAAATAAATCTGGAAAATGATTCGATCGATTGAATAGATAAAAACCTGCAGACAAGTTCGAATGATCAGACAGAGAGCTGTTTTATGCAGGGTTCAAAATTTTTTTAAGTGTTGGAACTGCAGATCGATTTGAGGGAATTTTCGATCGATCTTGGAGTACTTAGATCGATCTAAACTAAAGTTCGCTCGATACACAGAGAGGTGCAATATGCAGGTTTGATGTAGGAATGAATGTTCAATCGATCGAACATCCTTTGAGATCGATCGAATAAGTGCAAAATGCCTATTTTCAGAATGGAAGTGCATGCATTCTCAATCACAATTCCTAGCAATGTGTATAAACCTAGAATATATCTAGATACGCAAGAAATGAAAGATAAAATAGAAATGAGGGAGGAATAGGATTGTAAACCCTACGAAGCATTTGCTAGTATTTAACGTCTCTAGCAAGACGTTGGGCTCTTTTAGTTCGGATTAAATATCTTGTTATGCATCCCTTCCTTGACGGGGTGAATGGATTTTTTAATCCCACCCAACAAATGGTTTTTTAAGGAACTTGTTTGATTTGGATCAAAAGACATTAATGGTCCTTGGTCAAAACAACTTTTGGGCTTCCATACCCTTTCAAACTTTGCTTTTGAAGCAATTTTCTTTGAATCCTTTTTGGTAAGCAAACAATAAGAATGTTCAATATCAAGTAGAGACTCAACTTTATCAAATTCATTGGTAATGCATTTTTCAATAACACACACTTCTTCATGCTTGTCTATGGAATTCAGGGTCAGATTAAAGATGTTCAACTTTACCTTCATATGCCCAAATGAGATTTTCATTATCCCCGTCCTATAATTTATGTTGGCATTCGCAGTTACCAAGAAGGGACGGCCAAGGATAACAGGAATTTGGCTCTTGGGGTTCGGAACCAGTTCCATGTCTATGATAATGAAATCAACGGGGAAGAAGAACTTATCAATCTTAATTAAAACATCCTCTATGATACCTCGGGGCTTTTTGATGGATCGGTCGGCAAGTTGTAAAACCACCGACGTTGGTTTTAAGTCTCCTAAGACCAATTTGACATACACTGAATAGGGAATAAGGTTAACACTTGCTCCTAAGTCTAGAAGAGCCCGATTAATGACATGGTCACCAATGATGCAGGATGTAGTAGGTGAACCGGGGTCCTTAAACTTTGGGAGAGTGTTATGTTGTAAAATGAAGCTCACTTGCTCAGTCAAGACCACTTTCCTTGGTGCTTGACTTTTGTTCTTCCTCTTTTGGGTGCAAAGATCTTTCAAAAATTTGGTATAAGCCAGAATTTGCTTAATTGCATCCAAAAGCAGAAGATTGATCTTCACTTGCCTAAACATTTCAATTATTTCATTAGTCTTGGTCTTTTGTTTTTCAAGAGAAATGGATCCTTTCAAGGCATCCAGAAATGGAGCTTTTGGCTTAAAAGCTTTTTCAAAATCTTTCATTCAAGAATCTTTAACGTAAGACTTTTTCAAACTGTCACAAGAATTTTTCAAATCATCTTTCAAAGCTTTGTTCAAATCATTTTCCATTACTTTTTCAACAAAGGGGTCATGCATATGTAATGAAGGAGGAATAGGATGTGGAACGGGACGGGTGTCAACTTTTGGTTGCACCGGTTCACTCTCTTCATTGGACATACTCACTTGGTTGTCCATAATTCTCCCACTTCTCAAAGTTGTCACCGTATTGACATGTTCGATTGCGTGACCTTCCGATGAGTAATGAGTCTCCACAACACATTGTTGCTTTGGTGGTGCATTCAAAGGCATCTTCCCTTTCTCTCTCGCATTCAAAGTACTAGCTATTTACCCGACTTGGGTTTCTAGCTTAGCAATAGATTGGGAATGGGAATGAAGCAATTGAGTATTCGCCTCTAGAGTGCCTAGAGCGGTCAACACTTTCTCCTTAAAAGCGGGACTCCTAAAATTTCCTTGAGAATATGATGATTGGTTAGGAAAATGAGAATTAGAGAATTGATTACCATGCGATTGAAATGATGATGATATAAAACCTTGGGAACCTTGGCCTTATATTGGAGGTGGAACATACTTGTTTTGAAAACCACCTTAGGGAGGGTTTGAGCCTTTCCCTTGGCTTTTTTGAGAGAAGTTTGGATGGTTCCTCCAACTTGAATTGCAATGAGTGCCATAGGGATTATTCCTTTGGTTGACAAATGTAGCATTGACTTGCTCATGGTTTTCACTTGGCATATGTCCATGGGGACAATTGGAAGTAGAATGTAAACCACTAGAACAAGTCATGCATGATTCATTGGATGCACGATGATGAGCATGATTTGGGGAAGAAGACATTTGATTCACCAAAGTTTGGTTAATAAAAAATTGATCAAACTTTTGAGATAAGGATTTCATCTCGGCAGCTATGTCATTGGAATTTTCAACTTAATATAAGCCAATATTCTTCATTCCACCAAGATTTCTACCATTTTTAGAAGATAAGGATCTATGCATTGAATTTTCACTCATACTTTCATACAATTGCCACACATCATCATCTTGTTTGTCAAGATAAGAACCACCCATAGATGCATCAACCATACCCTTGTGACTATCTAGTAAACTTTCAAAGAAATATTGGACTAGTTGTCAGTTAGGTATGTCATGATGTGGGCACTTCCTAAGCAAGTCGTTAAATCTTTCCCATACCTTATGAAACATTTCCCCATCCCCTTGAGAAAATTCATGAATGGAAGTCCTCATGGCATTGGTCTTAGAAACCGGATAGTACTTCTTCAAGAACTCTTGTTACATTTCTACCCAAGAAGTTATCGAAAAAGGCCTAAGATTGTTGAACTAATAATTTGCCTTATCTTTAAGGGTGAAGGGAAAAAGTTTAAGTCTTAAAACCTCTTCCGGCATGTCCGTGTATTTCACGGTGGAACACACTTCAAGAAACTCATTCAAATGCTTATAAGGTTCTTCACTTGGAAGTCCATGATAGTTGGGAAGCATTTGAATGGTTTGCGGTTTAATCTCATAGTGATGTGCTCTAAATGGGGCCAATTAAATGCAAGTAGGTGCATTGTATTCATTAGGCACATAATGGTCTTTTAAAGCAATGGGAGGATTCACAACCGGCGGTGCCACTTGAACACCTTGGTTACCTTGCATAATGGGAGGTTGTAGAGCAAACATTGGCTGATGCATTCCCAATGGAATTTGGCCTTGTTGTTATGGTGGAATGAATGGTCTAGTCCTGCCTAATGGTACTTGAATGTTTTCATGATGTACATTAGGGTTGAGGATGCCTTGTTAGTCTATGTGACCAAGGTCCTCCATATGGTCGTCATTCAATTCTTCCATTGGTGAAATGGAGTGATGAGAACTATATCTTTCCCTTAGATTACGAACAACCGATTCAAGATGCAAATTAGGAGGGACAAGTGTAGGATTTAATGACCTACGACCATGCATACACTAGCTAAACAAATAACAAGAAAATAACAATCACTTCGCCCCCACAACAAGTCAATTAACAAACATTCTCCACATACAATGATCCCATACTCCAATGCTTGAACAACATGCAAAAAAAAGTAAATTGCCTCCACACAGGCTCATGATTTATCTATGAGATGAAAAACTTGCCACCACGCGGGCCGACGATTTAACTAGAGATTAAGTTAGAAAGATCTCACAAAGGGTCCTTAAGAAACTTTAATTAAACTTTTAAGTTTTAAACCTTGCTATGCTTTGCAATTTTTTTAGATTTTAGCCCCTTTTTACTTTTGCTCAGCTTCACTTAGCTTCCTTGCTTCCTTTGCTCGATTTCCTTGCTCAATGCACTTAATCAAATATGAACAAACTCAATAAGTAAAAAAAATAAAATAAAGTAAAAACATGATCAAAAGAGTACTATTTCCTATTTGTTTCCAAAATACGGCGTTGCCAATTTGAATCCCCGGCAACGGTGCCAAAAACTTGGTGGCCTGTCGTGGGGTACAGTTAAATTTGTGCAAAATAGTGTGGCCAAGTTTTAAATTTATAAATGCCACTACTACCTCTAACTAAAAAGATAGCTAGAGTGAGTAGGGATCGTCCCAAGGAATTTTTAGGCTTACTTGCAATGGAAGCAATGTATAGGGTTAGTAGGTCGAGAGATCAAAAGGTGGTGTGTTTGGTTGATTAGACTACAAATTAAGGTAAACAAGTTCAATTTAAAATAAACAATTTAAATGAAATTTAGAGAAAACAAGAGACTGAGGTCTTGGGGTCTAGAGGTCACCACTAAACATCAACATTCTAGACATTCAATGTATAATTAATAAGGGGAAACATGTGTTGCAATTTGAGAGTATGTGATTGATTGTTTCAACAAGTATAGATGACCAATTAAGCATATATTGTCTAAGCAACCTAGTGAATAGCACAATACATCAAACTAAGCCATTAATCCTTCCTTTAACCTCTTAATCCAAGCATATCACATGGTTAGAGAATAATACTACTTGCATTCATAAGCATGGAACATCAAATAACAAGCATGGATTGTCCTCCCATCTAATAACTAAGGCAACTACACTATAACTAAGCTAAGGGCATGAAAATTAACTAAAGAAACTAAGGGAGAGGCACAATCCATCAAGACATGAGTATGAACCATCAAATAAACAACAATAGTATTCTATTAAGCACTATGCCTTGATAATCTCTAGATTTATAGCATCAACACACAAAGACATGCATCAATAACACAAAAACTAGATATAAACATATGAACATCTATTCTAGCATATATAAACATATGGATAGAATGAAATGATCAATTGGAAGTATTAAATCACATAAATCAATGAATAAACAAGATTCATATATAAAATAAGTGTTAAGACAAGATTACAACACAAATCCCCTCAAAATACAAAGCATTAGAGTCTAGAAGGCATGCTCAGGGCTAACTCTAGCCCCAAGAAGATGTTTAGCCACTCATTGAAGTAGTCATCTAACCCTCAAGGGCTATCTCCATGGTAGGAATGACCTCCTTCTTGATGGAAACCCTAGAAGAATGAAAGAACTCCCAAGAATGTGTCTCTAGCTTCTCATCCTCTCTTTTCTTCCTCTTTAAGAATGTTTCTAAGTCTATGAGATGATATGTGAGATATATATAAAAGAGGCTCAAAATCCTTATATAGGTAGGTCAAGTGTCACACCTAATGGTCTGGATTTGTGCACTAGGGTCCTTGCAATGATTACTCCATGAGCCAACTTTTAATGAGCTGGAACTTATTTTTTTCGGATTTGAGGAGGTTCGATTGATCTAACTATTCTGTGATCGATCGAACTGTGCTGAGATCCATCGAATGCTGTAGAGATCGATCCATCCTTGGCAGCGCCTTTTTGAATGAAGACAAATCTCTGAGATATTTTGGGATATTTTGGGAAAGAGACAAAAGTGGTAGGTGGGGTGGTAGGTGTGGATAAGATCAAATATTTTCGATCGATCGAAGAGATGTTGGATCGATCAAACTTGGTGAATTCTTTTGGATAAGAACAAAGGCTTGGATCCATGTTGATGTGTCTAGATTGATGTTGCTTCGATCGATCGAAGGATTTTTGAGATCAATCGAACATGCTGATTTCCACATTTTCCTTCATTCTGCTTCCACTTTGCTCCCTTCTTCCATCCAGCTTGAGTTAACTTCTTTAATGTTCTTATTTGGTTGAATTAACTTATTTTTGGGATAAGTGCTTGAAAAGGGCATTAACATGAAATTAGTCTAAAACGGGAAAGTAAGATAGATAAAGGTCATAGAATACTTAAGCTTAAGGGGTTTAATTGCGCACTTTTCAGCGCTCATCAGGGACTTAGGAACTTCTCTTCATTTTTCGTGCATAACAAGTTCATATGTACTTTCTCGAGCCATTTTGGCTGACCGAAATGCCATTTCGGTCGACCGATGGCTTTTTAGTTTTATTTATATAGTAAAAACTCAGTTTCAGTAGCCAATTTCAATTCTGAGCCACAAACCGGTCGACCGATTTGTCATATCGGTCGACCAAAATGAAGGCTCATTTCCTTTCTTTTCTTGGCTCACTTTGGTCGACAGAAACATCATTTCGGATGACCGAAATGATTGTCTTGTGGGTTTTGTTTGGTTTGTTGCCTATACAGGTTAACTCTATTTGTTTGTTCCCACAGGACCTTTTTTTATCTTGTTTAAGCCATTTAATGGTACACATGGTCTAGTTTGAACTAGATCTTGTTCCTTTGGTTGTTATTGGTGCCATAGGGTGCCATAGGGTACCATTTGACCCTTACATTCTAGCTTCCGCTTTCGGTTATTTCTTTAAGTTCTGTGACTTCATGGAAGGTTACATTGGTGTCTTGGGGATGATCTATATCTCTAAAGACTTTGGTTTATCTTTCGCTTCCGCATTTTGGATCCGTTAGCAGGTTAACTTTTGGGTTATCACTGACACACCGGGTTACAAAACTTGGGCCGTCACAAATCTTGCTTGTACAACTTGTTTAATCAATTGAGCAAGTTTTATTCACTGAAACAAAGCTGTGGGATTTATTAGTTGAGGAGAAGATGAAGAATTCTGAGTTTTGATTGAAATACCTTGAAAGCTTAAGTTTAGCTTGAAATTAGCTGAATTGAACATAAAGGGTTTATATCTTGCGGTGTTTGAGTATACCATCTATTGTGCAAGATTGTATAGCTATTTCAAGACTAGGAGAAACAAATTCAAACTCAGATTCAAGTGGGATTACAGTTTTAACCTTCAATGCTAAAAGCTAGGGTTTTAAAGAAGTCAAGGCTATTCTATACCTTCATTGCTATACCTTGCTGTCTGTGTTATTCTTATCAATTGAGGAAGTCTATTTCATGTATGAAAGAATGGTGAAGTGAAGTTTGGGCTGTTATTGAGGCTGAATTACAGTTTCACCCTTGTGAGGCCAAAACTAGGATTTTGAGGTTAACAAGGCTGGTGTGTGATGCGACCCGAGCGTGTACACAAAATAATGCACAACACTTTGGTTTTGGAAATGGTATCAAATGTGCATCATACTTTAAATTTATATAAAAGCCGCTTAACACTTATACCGTCAAGTATGAAGTGAGAAGGGATCGTTCCTAAGGGATTGAACACGTATTGGGATTAAACTTGATTTTAGTGCTAATGAGCTTACACAAGAGAGAGAGAGAAAAAAAAAAAGATTTTTGGTAAAGTGATTAAACTAGAGTTCAATTGAAAGCATGGAAATAGAAATGACAATGCAGGTAAATTAAACTAAGAATTAAAGAGATAGGAAGAGAGTCTTAGGGTTAGATTTACCACTAAGCTCATGTAATTAACCATTTGCTTTCAATTAATGGGGAAATCATTAGTGTAATTATAGATGTAGCCACATTATCATCACAAATCACAATTGTAAGCATAGATTATCAACATCAAGAATGAGTTAACTACTTAATGGCAATTAAACTAAAGTGTAGAACCCATTCAAAACTACGTCATAACCCACCATACACATTCACAAATGTATCCAATAATAGCACACATTAATCAAGAGAATAATACTAATTGTAATTAGAAGCATGGATTAACATAATCAAGCACAAATTGCCTGCTTAACTACAATTAACTAATAATAAGTAAACTAATTTGTAAAACAACACACCAAGATTAAGCTTTTATCCATCAAATTAATTGACAATTGTATCACATAAGTACTATGCCATGGCCATCACTAAACACAACTACAAGAAGTATCTAGTGTAGAGTATAATTCTAAATCAATCACACATAAACATGCAATTTACATATAGAATCAATGGAAGAATTAATTTTCAATCATCTAATAAAGAATAAAATCCCTAATTAATCACACATAGATACACAATCAACTAGAGATTTCAATGGAAGAATTTATCAATACAAGCCCTAATTTGTCAAATCAAGCATGTATATATAAAGAAATCACAAGGCCATACATTTAATTACAACATATTAATTCCCCAAGAAAGGAGATACTAAGGTTTAGGTTACATGAACTTAGGGCTCATCCAAGCCCTAAGTGAAGAACTAGCTCATGGAGGAGATGATCATGGTATCAACTAGGCCAATCCCCATTTTTGGCTCCTTCTTCTTCTTCCTTGAATATTTCTCAAAACCTCAACTTTTTCCCTTTTTTCTTGTTTCCCAGAGAGAACGTGATATCTATTACAGAAAAATAAAATGTAATAATAAAATAATAAAAACTCACCCCCGACAAATGGGTCTTTGTTTTTCCTTTTATACCAACACTATTGGAGGCCAATAGTTCGCAAAATAAGCCAAACAAGAAATTCCCGTAGCCAAGTAAACAGATAAATTTCGTAATGTTACCAGGGGCTGGGGGATCGAAAATGAAAAAAACTTGCTGTGAAATTCCCAAAATACCCCTCCATGAAATAAGGTCCTGAGGGTCAAAAAGCTGCTAAAATACAAAATTGAAAGCTGAACTTTGCAATGGATTTCCGGTACCAAGATGACACTTTCTGGAAAAACACGAGGAAGAAACCCCCCTTAAAATCACATTTTCTAAGTGAACATGTCAAGAATAGAATTTATTTCCCAAAAAAAAAACCCTAAAATGTCCCTAGACCAGATTATGCAGTAAAAATGCAAAATGAGTCAATATGAGGCTTATTTGACCAAAGAAGAAGTTTTTCTTGAAAACGATGATGCACAAAAACGTAACGTACCTAATAGGATGTGCTACAATGGTCCATGGCTTAAAAATATCGCCGCTGCAAAAATACGACCCCCTGACGGCCAAAATGACAAAAATGAAGCTTGGAACTCAAAATTATGAAATGGTTTCAAAATGCCGTTTGGCCCTTGGCTACACTTCATGCATGATTAATGAACGCTAATGGATGAATTTCATACATAATGCATGCTCCGGTGCAAAATAGCATACTAAAACGCATGATTTTTCATATATTCTCATTAAAGGCAAGATTTAACATCCATGACATATGTAATTCCAAAAGAAGTTTGGCCCTTGGCCTCATGTTATATACATAAAATGAGAATCAAAAAGTGTGCTTAGGCACACATTACAAGTTTAGAATCAAATATACACATTTGACACATAAGACTACAAGTGGCATTTC
Organism: Cornus florida; assembly: GCF_030987335.1. NCBI lineage: Eukaryota > Viridiplantae > Streptophyta > Magnoliopsida > Cornales > Cornaceae > Cornus > Cornus florida. The sequence goes on along the minus strand of NW_026775574.1, from coordinate 47,102,126 downwards.
AAGCCAATCTTTACAAGAATGGAAACATTCAAGTCCACAAATCGCCAAGCATAATGAGAATCTGAACCTTGATTCCTGTACCTGAAAAATATCTTCAGTAACTTCGGGGTGAGTAACATAAAGCGACTCGTAGGAAATGAGCATCCATCGACCTAGCGTTTTACAATTATATCACCTTAGAGTGAAACATGTTAAAGGGGTTCATGCCACCTAACGTCTATGTCAAAATGAGACTTAGGGAGCATCCTAAGCTACCCTAGATCATTTCTAGCATAAATCACATCATCCATGCAATTCAAACCACATAGAAGCATGCTATACAAAGCAACAAGATATAGATTCTCAAAGTCATCAACTTAAAACCTAAAATGCGAAAACAACCAAAGTGGGTCATGCCACCTAATGTCTATGTTCCAAATGAATATATAGGGTCATTCCTAAGTCACATTTGAACAATAAAACACAAGTCACAATATTGATACAATTTAACCAGCATTGGAACTTCCAATACAAAGTATAAAGCATGATTTCTCTAAGTTAACATCTTGAAACTCAAAATGGGTAATCAATTAAAGAACAACAAGTTATGATATCATCTAGTTATCAACTTGAAATGAAATGTGAAATCAAATGAAGTGGATACTTGGACATCACGCCGGATCAGATCGACACCATAGTTACTTTAGGGTTACTAGCCCATGGGTAACCTCCCTATGTACGCACTAGACTATTGAGGGACAATCCCCCGTACTAGAACCATGTCATAGCCGTAGCCAAACAACGACGTCCCCAAGTTTCTAAAATCAACAAGTTCTGCAACAACGTATATATCAATAGGAATATACAAGATAATCAACTATCTACCAAGCACAACCAAATTTGGAAACACATACAATATATGCACTAAGTCCACAACTACTATGGCATGACAAATGTCGAATCTTCAATGTGCAATTCGTTACACGCTATAACAATATATTTCCACATTTAAAACATAAATTCATGAATCTAATACATATCCGAAATCATGATTTAAACAAATAACCAATGTCAAACACATGATTAAATCATTAACGCTATAGAAACAAAAATTGATTAAATAAACTAATTAATTTCTCTAAGTTTCAAATATCAATCAAATGATCCCTAATTAACACATATTAAACAATATTGCATGGTCATTACATACGTCCATTCAAAATCTTAATTAGGTCATTGGAACAACAAAGTAGAATTTAATTAAATCATGATAGTTAAATCTCTAACTTCTAAAGTAACTTCAAATGGTCCCAAATTAATATATGCTAGTATACATGTCCTAGTGATCACCAATATCAAGTTTAAAACTTAATTGAGCCAATGGAACCTTTAAAATAGATTTTAATTAATCCTTTTAATTAAAATCTCTAGATTTTCATACTCATCCAAATGCTCTCAAATTAAAGTATGTTAAAGAACATGCCAAGACTTAATTTAAAAGCAAATCACAAGTTAATTTCATGCAAGGTACATCAATGAGAATTAAACTTTCACAAAAGCTAATTATTAAATAAAAAGTGCAATTCTTATTCAAATAATTCCAATTTAATATATGTTAATAAGCATATCAAAAAATTATTTATTATCATGCCACAATTCAATTCTAAGTTATATACATCCATGTAAATTAAATCTTATACAAAAAGATAAATATTACTAATTTTCTAGATTTGATACAAGGCATGCAAACAAGTTATATAATCATGGAAAACACTCAATACAACACATACAAAATCTTAAAACACCTCCTACCTCAATTTGAGATGAAAATCTCAAAAGCCACCAAAATGAAACCATTCTGAATTCGACGAAACTTCTAGGTTTTGTCAGGGACAACACGATGAACAAGAACCCTAAGGAAGCCCCATCAAAATCACAACTTGACTTAAAACTTGAATTCAAGAAATGGCCAAAACAAGATTCCAATCAGTAGAATCAAAGGCCTCGCTAAGGCGAATAATAAACACTAAGGCACTATGACTTTTTACTGAAGAGAAAAAGATTAAAAGAGGAGAGAGAAGATGGTAGCCATGGCTACCAATCTGGCCAAGAGAGAGGAGAGAGAGAGAAAAATCTGATTTTTCTTTCTAAGACCCCCTATTTAAAGTGTCTTGAACGGGCCCCACCGGGTCAGGAAAAGTGGAATTCGCACAGACGCACTCAAACGGCAAAAATTTGTGAATGAAAAAGAACTAAGATGACAAAATATAAACAATGGAAGAAACGACATCAAAAACTGAGTCCCGTGCAGAAAGATATGCCCCGAACAAGCTTGGTGGCAACCGGGGCCAGAAACCCTGAAACTGGAGAAAAACAACCAAAAGGAAATTTTAAGAGTACATAACTTGACGAAATGTGAAAATGAATCCCATACGAGGATCCAGGCTCAAAATGAGGCATTTTTGCAATAACTGTCATTAGTTGCACAATAGCCTTTCCAAAAAATGACAACTACACTAATGACCCAAAATGAAAATATCTTCGAAAACTATTTTCTTAAAAACCCCTGAAATAAAATATCTTTAAAAGATATTTATGAAAAACGCTCCAAAAAAAGAAAAAGATTCTGAAAAACTATATATCCATACCCCTATGGGCAACGGGAGTAACCAGAGTACTTTATTGCAAAAATACGATACGTATTTCGTGGAAACCACTTAGAATGAAGGTATGTGAAGTCAAAAACCAACTCCGAGCATGGAAACTAAGGTTGTGCCAAAAAGTGACAAACGGGGAAAAGACAAAATAGGGAAAAGGACGAAAAGTGAATAGTGTCCAAAAAGTGAAAATGTGGAAATGACTCGGTCCTTAAAGGAAGTTGTCAATTCAAGGGAAAGAGTCTCGAAAACCATTTCTGAGCACTCGAGATGACACTAAGCATCGAGAAACAAAACTCGGAAAAGAAAATTAAAATAAAAAAATTTATCCGTAAAATTTGAGAAAAAGGAAAGGGTGGAAAATGACCTGGTTGTTACATTTTTGGGTATCGGATAAGTTTTCATAGAAGTAGTGAACTAATTGCCACTTAGGAATGTCATGATATGGACACTTCTGTAGCAAATCATTCAAACGCTACCATGCTTCATGCAAAGGTTTTCCCTTATTTTGGGAGAATTCACGGATAGAAGCTCTCATAGCATTGGTTTTACTTGCAGGGTAAATTTTTTTAAGAAACGCACATTGTAGTTGAACCCAAGATGCGATTGAGTTTGCCCTTAAGTTGGTGAACCAATATTTAGCATTTTCCCGAAGAGTGAAAGGGAAAAGCTTCAATTGGAAAACTTCTTCCGGAAGATTTGTGATTTTCACGGTTGAACAAACTTCCAAAAACTCATCCAAATGTTTATGTGGTTTTTCATTGCTCAACCCATAGAAAAGGGGGCACATTTGGATGGTTGCGGGCTTGATTTCATATTGCTGTGCTCGGAAGTTGGTAACTGGATACATGTTGGTGAATTGTATCCATTAGGAGTGTAGTGATCCCGAAAAGATAATTAAGGATTTGGGGTATACATTACATGATCTTGAGGATGGATTTGTATTATTGGAGGTTGTTAAACTTGATTGGGTTCTGGAAACACATTAGGACGAGGAATTCCCTAGGGTGGATGGACACCTTGAAGTGGATACCCACTAAGAGGATGATACACACCAAGATTATCCATATGCCCTAGATTTTAGAAATAGTTTTCCATTAAGTGTGGGATAGTCAAGAATGGGAAGAATTCTCCTAGAAATAACAAACCGCAATAACAATCAACAATAATTCACCACCTCCACATACGATGTTCCCATACTCCCATGTTATATCAATGCACAAAATTAAATTGCCTCCACACGGGCCGATGCTTTCTATCAAGAAATTAATAGCCTCCTTTTGGGCTTGTGCTTGGACAAGAATTTAAATAATGTGATAGCCTCGAAACAAGGGCTATCTCTCAAGTATGTAGAAAATTGAACAATTAAAGTAAAAGAAATTCAAGAAAGCTCACGAAGATCCCTAGCAACAACATCGCAATGGTGCCAAGATCCAATGCTTGCTCCTTTTCTTTTTAAGTACCTAATTGAACAAGAGGGATTAGTAAGAAAATAGTAATTTAAAGAAAACAACCAAATTAGCGCTAATGCCTAACTTAATTCCAACTAAACCGTCAATCCCCAGCAACGACACCAAAATTATGATGCGACCTGAGCGTGTGCACAAAATAATGCACAATACTTTGGTTTTGGAAATGGTATCAAACGGGCATCATACTTTAAATTTATATAAAAGCCGCTTAACACTTATACCATCAAGTATGAAGTGAGAAGGGATCATTCCTAAAGGATTGAACACGTGTTAGGATTAAACTTGATTTTAGTGCTAATGAGATTGCACAAGAGAGAGAGAGAGAGAATTTTTTTTTTTTTTTTTAGTGAAGTAATTAAATTAGAGTTCAATTGAAAGCATGGAAATAAAAATGACAATGCAAGTAAATTAAACTAATAATTAAAGGATATGAAAAGAGTCTTAGGGTTAGGATTCACCACTAAGCTCATGTAATTAACCATTTACTTTCAATTAATAGGGAAATCATTAGTGTAATTATAGATGTAGCCACATTATCATCACAAATCACAATTGTAAGCATAGATTATCAACATCAAGAATGAGTTAGCTACTTAATGGCAATTAAACTAAAGTGTAGAATCCATTCAAGACTACGTCATAATCCACCATACACATTCACAAATGCATCCAATAAGCGCACACATCAATCAAGAGAATAATACTAATTGTAATTAGAAGCATGGATTAACATAATCAAGCACACATTGCCTACTTAATTACAATTAACTAATAACAAGTAAGCTAATTTTTACAACAACTCATCAAGATTAAGCTTTTATCCATCAAATTAATTGACAATTGTATCACATAAGTACTATACCATGGCTATTACTAAACACAAATACAAGAAGTATCTAGTGTAGAGTACAATTCTAAATCAATCACACATAGACATGCAATTTACATATAGAATCAATGGAAGAATTAATTTTCAATCATCTAATGAAGAATAAAATCCCTAATTAATCATGCATAGACATACAATCAACTAGAGATTTCAATGAAAGAATTTATCAATACAATCCCTAATTTGTCAAATCAAGCTTGTATATATAAAGAAATTAGAAGGCCATACATTTAATTACAACATATTAATTGCCCAAGAAAGGAAATACAAAGGTTTAGGTTACATGAACTTAGGGCTCATCCAAGCCCTAAGTGAAGAACTAGATCATGGAGGAGATGATCATGGTGTCAACAGGGCCAATCCCCATCTTTGGCTCCTTCTTCTTCTTTCTTGAATATTTCTCAAAACCTTAACTTTTTCTCTTTTTCGTGTTTCCCAGAGAGAACGTGATATCTATTACAAAAAAATAAAATGTAATAATAAAATAATAAAAACTCACCCCCAACTAATGGGTCTTTGTTTTTCCTTTAATACCAACATTATTGGAGGCCAATAATTCACAAAATAAGCCAAACAAGTAAATCCCGTAGCCAAGTAAACAGATAAATCTCGCAATGCTGCCAGGGGATGGGGGATGGATCCCCAAAAGGTAATTTTTCACACCATTTTGCTAACAGTGGGGGATCGATCCCCCACTCTGGAGGATTGATCCCCCAGTGCTAGAAAATTCTTTAAAGCCCTGTTTAACTCCATTTTGGCCTCGGGCTAATCGGTGTGCTTCTTGATTGTTGGGAATATCATCAAAGGCCCAAAAAAAAGTAGAATTGACCGCTTTTGAAGGATAAACACATTATATGAACAATGGTTGCGGCCTCTTTTTGCCATTTTCTAAGCTTTGTTCGACTGTCTTTGTTTGACTCCAAAAAGGCTTTAATGAACCAAAATTAGTCTGTTTGAACCTTATTGACTTGAAATTGACAAAAACATAAATTAAAATTAAAACATGAAAGTAAGATAGATGCAAGGACTAAAATACCCTAGCTTAGGTACTGAAATATGTAACATTTAAGCACTTATCAGTGTGCACCTTCATTGCTATACCTTGCTGGTTTCACTGAGTTTATCTCTTAAGGAAGTGTATTTAAGCTATTGAGAGCTGTTGAAGACAATTGCAAGCCATTCCTAAGGCAGCATTGTGAAGTGACTCTTTTACCCTTGAAGTTAGGGTTGTAGCCTTATGTGCCCTATCATTGTTTTATCTTGCTTATCCAACTAAGGAATTCATTTAAGCAAGAGTAATTGACTGAGACAAGGCTATGGGAACCTAGTTTGGGTATCAAGTGAAGCTGCATTGGGATTTGATAGTTCTATCCCTCTTGTTGTAGTGAAGTGGAAGCTAGAGTTTCACATTGTTGGATATTTAGGTTGTGTGTTCATTCGAATCTTGTGTAGTAGCTGAAGTACATTGTATTTGGTGTATTGACACCTTTATTCTATTGTTAAGAGAGCTGTGAGAGCTTATTGAGTCTAAGCAAGGGTGCTTAGGACAAGAGGAGTGTAGTGAGCACATTGTTGAGCTTGTGTGTGTGTAGAGGCGGTAAAAGTCAGTGTCATAGTTAGTACAAGGTATGTGCAGATAGTGGGACAGCTGAGTGAGTAACTACTTACATACAACAAATGGAGATGATGAGCTGGTATGTGTGTATTGGTTATAAAAACTAGTGTCTATTCTTGTACAATGGTGTGTGCAGTGAGTGAGACAGTGGTGTGGTCTAGTCGCATGTGCACCGACAAGTTGCAATAAAAGTGTGGCTAAGTTTAAATTTATAAAATGCCACTACTACCTCTAGTTACTAATATAGCTAAGGTGAGTAGGGATCGTCCTAAGGGATTGGGGGCTATGTTAATATGGAAACAAGGTCGGATTAGTAGGTCGAGTGATCAAAAGGTGTCTTGATTGGTTAATTAGACTACAATATGAATAAATTCAATACTAAACAACTAAAGTAAATAAAAGGGTAGAGAACAAGAGAGAAAAGTCTTGGGATCTAGAGGTCACCACTAAACATTACTATTCTAGACACTCAATGTGTAATGAATGAGGGGAAACATGTGTTGCAATACAAAGAGGTGTGATTGATTGAATCAACAAGCATTGATTGACTAATTAAGCACATAATGTCTAGACAACCTAGTGAATAGCACAATATATCAAACTAAGCCATTAATCCTTCCTTTAAGCTCACAATCAACAAACTAACAAGATAGAGAATTATACTACTTGCATTCATAAGTATGGAACATCAAACAACAAGCATGGATTGTCCTCACATCTAAGAAAGTAAAGCAACTACACTACTTCTAAGCTAAGGACATGAACATTAAACTAATTAAGCTAAGGTAAAGGCACAATCCATCAAGAAATGAGTATGAACTATCAAACAAACCACAAGAGTATTCTATTTAAGCACTATGCCTTGACAATCTCTAAATTCATATCATCAATACACGTAGACATGCATCATTATCACAAAACCAAGAGATAAACACATGAACATCTACTCTAGCATACATAGACATATAGATAGAATAAAATGATCAATTAGAAGTGTTAATCAACACAAATAATTTTAAGTACATGATTCATATATAAATCAAGTGTTAAGACAAGATTACATTATAAATCCCCTCGAAATACAAAGCATTAAGGTCTAGAAGGCATGCTTAGGGCTAACTCTATCCCTAAGAAGATGTTTAGCCACTCATTGATGTAGTCATCCAACCCTCAAGGGCCATCTCTATGGTAGGAATGCTCTTCTCCTTGATGGAAACCCTAGAAGAATGGAAGAACTCCCAAAATAATGTATGTCTCTCTAAGCTCTAGCCTTTTCTCTAAGATAGATGATATGAGATATATTGAGATATCTAAGTTATGTTGAGATATGATGTAAAAATGGCTCAAAATCCTTATATAGGAAGCTTAAGTGTCACACCAATGGTCAGGTTTCGTGCACTAGGGTCCCTTCAATGATTGCACCATGAGCCATCTTTTAATGTGCTGAACTCTGTTTTATTTCGGACTTGAGAAGGTTCGATCGATCGAATTCAGATGAGATCGATCGAACTATGGCCAGATCCATCGAAGTAAGGCCAGATCGATCAATCCTTGGCGGTGCCTTTTTGGAATAAGACAAATTTGAGATATTTTTGGGATATTTTGGGAAAAAGACAAAAGTGGTAGGTGGGGATAAGATCAAGGATGTTCGATCGATCTGAAAAAAGTTAGATCGATCAAAGATGGAAATTCTTTGAGGATAAGGACAAGGGGTCTGATTCATCTTGGTGAGGTGAGATCGATCAAAAATATTCCTGATCGATCGAAGTTTGCTAATTTCCACCACTTTGCTCTATTCTTCCATTCAGCTTGAGATTGCTTTTTTTGTGCTCTAATTTGGCTGAATTGACTTATTTTGGGGATAAGCACCTGAAAAGGGAAATAACATGAAATTAATCTAAAACGGGAAAGTAAGATAGATAAAGGTCCTAGAATACTCGAGCTTAAGGGGTTTAAAAGTGCACTTTTCAGCGCTCATTATGACGGCCCTGGTTTTTCAAGCCAGTGCATCCTGTGATGAACCAAAGATTGACTCGATAACGGATCCAAATACGGAAGCGGAAATAGAAAATAGGCCCATAGAGATGTAATGCATCTCTAAGAAGTCAAAGTGACCTTGTAACGACCCGGTCATTTGCCTTCCTTTCCTTTTTCCTGAAATTTTACGAATGAATTTTTTTCGTTTAATTTACTTTTCTGAGCTCTGTTTTGTGTCACTTAGTGTCATCTCGAGTGCTCAGAATTGGTTGCTGAGACTCTTTTCCGTGGATTGACAACTTCTTTTAAGGACTGAGTCATTTTCACATTTTTCGTTTTTCGACACTATGCGTTATTTCGTCCTTTTCCCTATTCTATCTTATCTTCGTTTGTCAGTTTTTGGCACAACCTCACTTCTCATGCTCGGAGTTGGTTTTTGACTTCATGTGCCTTCATCTTGAGTGGTTTCCACGAAATACGTATCTTTACTTTTGCAAGAAAGTACTCTGGTTGCTCCCGGTGCCCATAGAGGCATGGATGCATAAATCTTTGGAATTAATTTCATTTCTTGGGGTGTTTTTCATAAATATCTTTTGAAGATATTTTATTTCATGGGCATCTAAGAAAATATCTTTTGGAAGATATTTTTATTCTGGGGCAGTTTTGCAGTTAACCCTTTTTGTAGGGGCCATTGTGCAATTAACGAAATTTATTGCAAAATGTCTTGTTTGGAGCCTGGATCCTCATACGGGATTCATTTTCACTTTTTGTTGACTTGTAAATTCATAGAATTCCATTCTGGTCGTTTTTCTCCAGTTTCAGAGTTTTTGGACCCGGTTGCCGCCGAACTTGTTCGGGGCATAACTTTCTGCTCGGGACTCAGTTTTCAACGTCGTTTCTTCCGTTGTTCATATCTTATCATTTTAAATCTTTTTCATTCATAAATTTTTTCCATTTGAGCACGTCTGCTCAAATTTTACTTTTTCGGACCCGACGGGGCCCGTTCGGGACACTTTTTGAGATTTCTATAAAAGGGGGGTGAGATATTTCATTTTTCATCTTCTCCCCTCTTCATGCATGACCTGGAGCTCCCATGGCAGCCCAAGGGGTGCTGCTATCTTCTCTCTCCTCTTTCAGTTCACTTTTCCTTGATGGAAAGTCTTCGGCCTTAACGTTTGTTGTTCCCCTCGCCGTGCTCTACCTTTCCCCCTTATTAGAATTTAGTTTTGACCATTTCTTGAGTTTGGTTTTGAGGTCAAGTTATGATTTTCATGGGGCTTCTTGCGAATTCTTATTCACGGTGTTGTCCCCGACAAAACCTCTCGGTATCGTCGAATTCGGAGCATTTTTATTTTGGTGGGCCTTTGGGATTTTCATCTCAAATTGAGGTAGGGAATGTTTTAGGTTTAAATTCTTGTTATATAGCATGCTTGTGATGCTTATACTACTTGTTTGCATGATTAAATGTAAAATCTAGAGATTTTATTACTTATTTTTCTTGTACGGGATCTAATTTTTCCGGTTGCTCATGACTTGGTTTAAACATGTAGCATGATTTTATATTGCCCCTTGATATGCTCATTGTTGTGTATTAAAATTGGAACATATGAATAAGTATTAAAGATTTTATTTAATATTTATCTTAGGTGAAAGATTAATTTACATGGCCTTAACCAGCTTGAAATTAATATGTGTTAGCATATTATATTAGGCCTTAGCATGCTCTTCAACATAGTTGAATTTGAAAGTAATTGGAGGTGTTTTGAAAATTAGTAATTATTAATTAATTTGATTAATTAATTTGCCCCGAGTGCACTATTCACTCCATTCGAATTCCGACTTGATATTCTTGATCTACATGCCATATAACTTCACATATATTTGATTTAGAATATTCGGTGAGGTTTTGAAACCTTCCATTTAATTAATTTCCTTATTTAAAATTTAATCCTCATGGTGATATACAACTTGGAATTGAATTGTGGCATGCTAGAAAATTAAGTTTTGGTGTGGTTGTTCACATGTATTAAATTGGGATTAATTGCATGAGAATTGCAACTTTTAATTTATATTTAACTTTAGTGAAAGGTTAAGTCACATGGTCTTAAATTGAATGAAATAAACTTGTAATGTGATATTACATTAGTCCTTGGCATATTCTCTAGGATATGTTAAATTGAGAGCATTTGGTTAAGTTTAAAATTCTAGAGATTTTAATTAAAAGACTTAATTAAAATCTATTTTGTGGTCCCATTAGCTTAATTAAAGGTTTAACTTGATATTTGTATTGGCCATGACTTGTTTACTAGTATATATTAATTTGGGACTATTAGAAGTTGTTTTAGAACCTTGGTAATTAAATTAGCATGATTTAATTAAAGTTCTACTTTGTTGTTCCAACAACCTAATTGAGTTTTAGAATGGATATAGGTGATGACCATGCCATGTCCTTTAACATGTACTAAATTGAGGTTATTTGGAATTGAATCGGAATCTAGAGAATTTAATTGTGTTTATCTATTTAAATTCTATCAATTTGCTCCATGATCTAGTTGTGTTTTAGAAGTGGTTTCTATATTCAAATCATGGACTTAGACTTGTTGTATATTCATTTGGTTATGTTTTGAATATTGGATAACAGAGTTGCTATGTTTGTATTCGTGATAATATGTTTTTCTTATTGAATATATTGTTGCCTTGTGTAATGATTTGCACGCTTCGTGTTTAACATCTTTCATACATAGCGTGTAACGAATCGTACACTGAAGATTCGACATTCATCATATCATATTAGTTATGGATTTAGAGCATGTATTGTATAGGTTTCCAAATTTGGTTGTGCTTAGTAGATAGTTGATTATCTTGCATATTCCTGTTGATATATGCGTTGTTGTACAACTTGTTGATTTTGGAAACTTGGGGATGTCGTTGTTTGACTATGGCTAGGACGTGGTTCTAGTACGGGGGATAGTCCCTCTATATATAGTCTAGTGCGCACATAGGGAGGTTACCTATGGGCTAGTAACCCTAAAGTAACTATGTTGTCTGTCTGATCCGGCGTGACGTCTGAGTATCCACTTTGTTTGATTTCGCATTTCATTTTCAAGTTGATAACTAGATGATGTTATAGCTTGTTGTTTCTTATTTGTCGTTCCATTTTAAGTTACAGGATGTTAACTTTGCGAAATTATGCTTTATGCGTTGTATTGGAAGTTCCAATGTTGGTTAAATTGCATCGATATTGAAAATCGTGTTTCGACGTTCTAATAAAGCTTAGGATTGATCCTATTGATTCATTTATAACATAGACGTTAGGTGGCATGAACCGCTACTGTTATTTTATGCTTTAGATTCTAAGTTGATGGCTTTGAGAACTTAAACCTTGTTGCATTGTATAACATGCTCTTTTGTTGTTGAATTGCATGGATAATGTGATTCTTGTTAACTTGTATTCAAATATGCTTTTGTTATGTTGTATGGATTACTTTAGACCTAGTTCAATTGTATTGAAAATGCAATTCATGTTAATATATGCTCAAGCATTCTTCTTGTCGTGTTCTTTAGATTATCCCAACCATGATTCGTTTCATACACGTATGTATATCATGATTCTTGTTGCTTAGACTCTAAGGTAGCTTAGGATGCTCCCCGAGTCTCACTTAGACATAGACGTTAAGTGGCATGGACCCCTTTAACATGTTTCACCTTAAGGTGATAAATTTATAAAATGCTAGGTCGATGCATGCTCATCTCCTACGAGTAGCTTTATGTTACTCACCCCTACGATATTGGGGCATATTTCAGGTACGAAGACTTGGTTCGTGAAGCCTAGTATTCCTTGGATGTCGAGTAGCTTTCAAGTTTCCATTTCATGCAAATGTTAGTATGAAATGTCATTTTGTAGACTTATATGTCAAAATATGTATGTTTGATTCCATGTATGTAATGTGTACTTAAGTACACTCCTTTCAATGTATTTGACATGTATGAGATGAGGCCGGAGGCCAATGACATGTGTATTGTATTCTATACAACTTTTTAACTTCATGAAATATTATGAAAACCTTGAAAAATCGCAAGTCATTGCTTCACCATGGTTGCATCGGGTGTGGGAATTCCGTTTTCATTCTTTCATAGGGTCTTATTAATCTTGTATGAAGTGTGGCCAAGGGCCAAACGGTCATTTGACTCCATTTTACATTTTTGGATTCCATGTTTTCCATTCTAAGTCCATTTTTGCCTTTTTACCCGTTGGGGGGTCGGATTTTGCATCGGCTATGTTTTTAAGTCGTGGACCATTGTAGCACATCCAAATAGGTAAGTTATGTTTGCGTGCATGGTCGTTTCCGGGCAAAACCTTATCGTTTGTGTTTTGAGCCTCTTGTGAATTCATTTCGCATTTTTTTTGCATAATCGGATCTAGGGGCATTTTGGACCTTTCACATCTATTTTATTTCCTTCTTTCAATATGGTTGAATAGAAAACGTGATTTTAGGGGGGGTTTCTTTTTCGTTTTTTTCCATAAAATGTCATCTTGGTGCCGAAAATCGATCGCAAAGTTCAGCTTTTCTGTTTTTTTTTTTTTTTTTTTTTTGCAGTTTTTTGGACCTCCTTGACCAGATTTCATGGAGGGGCATTTCGGACATTGTACATTGCATTTTTTTTTGAATTCTCACATGAGCCACATAGAAAATTCAATTTTGAGGGGGGTTTCTTCTTTGTGTTTTTCCAGAAAAATTAATCTACTAGCCCGTTTTTACTCTCTGTTCTGGCTGTTTCTGGAAAAAATGCTTGTAGCAGCTTTTTGGGTCCATCTTGACCTAGGCTGTTCAAGGGGCATTTTAGGGACTTTACATCATATTTTTTTTGGTTTCTTCTGTATAGTCGGGTAGAAAACGTGATTTTAAGGGGGGTTTCTTCTTCGTGTTTTTCCAGAAAAACTCGTTTAGGGGTCCGTTTTTAGCCTCGGTTCTAGAAAAAAATTTAATTGGAGCTTTCTGTCAAAACACTATTCTTGCCCAGATTTTTGAACCCTAAAAATAAGTCTAATTTTTTGAAACTTTGAGGCTTCATATCTTCTTCGTCCCGACTCTAAATCAAGTGATTTTTGAGTCTAAGTTTATTAGTTTTTGCTTGTCTATCCAACGATATTCATGGTTGCATCTAATTCTATCTGAAAAGACTATTTTACCCCTTGTAAAGTACCCTTGCCGCACTGATTTTAAACTCAACGGTTGGTTTTTTTGAAACTTTGACGTTTCATATCTTCTTTATCCGGACTCCGAATCAAGTGATTCTTGAAACTAGTTTCATTAATTTTTCCTAGTCTATCTATTGGTATGCTCAGTTGCATCCAATTTTATCTAAAAAGACCATTTTACCCCTTGTCAATTACCCTTGCCGCACTGTTTTGAAACCCGAAAGTTGGTTTTTATGAAACTTTGGAGTTTCATATCTTCTTCATTCGGACTCTGAATCGGGTGATTCTTGAGTCTAGATTTGTTAATTTTTCGCTGTCTTTCCAGTGGTGTGCTCGGTGGCACCCGAATCTACATTTTTTAAAAATGACTATTTTGCCCCTGGGGGCTTATTTGTCATATTTCTGACCTTTTGCTTCCGCATCAGTTCTCATTGAGTTCCACGACCTCATGGAAGATCACTTTGACTTCTTAGAGTCTTGTTTTCTGTTTTTGCTTCCACATTCGGATTCGTTATCGGATCATCCTTACGGTTCATCACAGGACATGCTGGCCTAAAAACCAGGGTCGTCACAGACCTTCCATGAGGCCATGGATCTTAACGCGAATAATGCGAAAACGAATGATCAGAAAAAGACCGAATAGGCCCCCAAGTGCAAAATAGTCTTTTCATATGGAAGCAATGTCCTTAGGAATGTACATCATTCCTAAGACACATCCGTAACTTCCCATGAAGTCACGGGACTCAAAAGAAAGTAGCGGAAACAAATTAAAAGAAAACCGGACAAATTTAGCCCCATGGGCAAAATGGTCATTTCTGAAAATATAAAATCGGGTGCTACCGAGCACACCACTAGAAAGACAACAAAAGATTAATCAAGTTAGACCCAAGAATCACTTGATTCAGGGTCCAGATGAAGAATGTATGAAACTCCAAAGTTTCAAAAAAATTAAACTTTCCGGGTTAAAAATCAGTGCGGCAAGGGTACTTTACAAGGGTTAAAATGGTGTTTCTAAATTAAACTAGATGCAAATAAGCATACCATTAGATAGACCAGGAAGAATTAATGAATCTAGACTCAAGAATCACTTGATTCGCAGTCCGGATGAAAAAGATATGAAACGTCGAAGTTTCAAAAAAACCAACTTTTGGGTTTCCAATCAGTGCGGCAGGGGTACTTGATGAGGGGTAAAATGGTATTTTTAGATAGAATTGGATACAACCGTTTATATCGTTGGATAGACAAGCAAAAACTAATAAACCTAGACTTAAAAATCACTTGATTTGGAGTTGGGATGAAGAAGATATGAGATGTCAAATTTTAAAAAAAAAACCAACTTTTCCGGGTAAGAAATCTGGGCAGGAATAGTGTTTTGATAGAAAACATCTTTTGATTTTTTTCTTAGAACTGAGACTAAAAACAGACCTTTAAACAAATTTTTCTGAAAAAACACGAAGAAGAAACCCCCCTTAAAATCATGTTTTCTACCCATCTGCGTAGAATGAAACAAACAAAACACACTGTAAAATCCCTAAAATGCCCCCTAGATTAGCAAGGTCAAGAGGACCCAAAAAGCTGTTACATGAAAGTTTTTTCAGGATTAGTCCACAACTGAGAGCAAAAACGGGCTATCAAACAAATTTTTTTGGAAAAACACGAAAAAGAAACCTCTCCCTAAATCGAGTTTTCAACCCGGTAACATGAGAGAAAATGAAAAAAACACACTGGGAAATGCCTAAAATGCCCTTAGATCAGTAAAGGGTCAAAAACTCAAAAAATTCAACTTTGCACCAAGTATGCATTTGGCCCTAAATGCATTTCTAGGTTGAAACGAATATGCACGCAAGTGTAATTAGTATTTTCAAGCGTGGGGGAATGGTCCGTAGCTCCCAAGAAGGCTCGACTCAAAATCCGACCGCCCAACGGCAAAATATGAGAAAAATGGACTTGAAATGGAAAATTTGAAATCCAAAAATATAAAATAGAGTCAAATTACCTTTTCGCCCTTGGCCACACTTTAAACATGATTAATAAGACCCTATGGAAGAATAAAAATGGAATTCCCACACCCGATGCAACCATGGTGAGACAATGACTTAGCATTTTTCAATATTTTCATAATATTTCATGAAGTTAAAAGTTATATAGGATACAAATTAGATGTCATTGGCCTATAGCCTCATCTCACATATGTCAAATATATTGTAAAGAGTGTACTTATGTACACATTGCATAAATATAATCAAATTTGCACATTTTGATATATAAAGCAATAAATGGCATTACAAGCCAACATTTACAAAAAATGAGAACTTCAAGTTTATAAATCATCCAAGCATGATGTGAATCTCGAATCTTGATCCCGGTACCTAAAAAATGTCCCTACTACGTGGGTGAGTAACATAAAGCTACTCGTAGGAGATGAGTATGAAAAGACCTAACGTTTTACAAACCTATTAAGTTACTATAATTTAACTCAAATGGTCATGTCACCTAGCGTCTATGTCAAAGGTGAGACTCAAGGAGCATCCTAAGCTACCTAGAGTATTTATAGCATAAACCACATCACTCATGCAATTTAAACAATATAGAAGCATGCGGTACACGTAACAAGATATTCAATATACAAGTATACGTACACAAGTATACAATCAATATTGAAATGCTCTTAAGACAAGTATACAAGACACAAGTATACTAGGTTATCTATAAAGTAAATCATTAATATACAAGTGTACATACCAAGTGCACTAAGCAATATTGAAATAGAATACAATATATATATTTAAGTATATATTTCTAAGTACACTAAGCAATGTTGACATACATGGCATACAAGTATAAAAATCCAAGTATACAAAGCATTTTTGATATACAAGGCGTACAAGTATACTAAGCAAGAAATGAAGTACCATGCGTCCAAGCATAAGTTAAAAGTAATCCACAATTACAAATAAGAATTGAATGCGAAATCAACCAATGGCGGAAAGACAAAGGACATATGGTCTCAATGACCAAACAAGTGATCTCGGGTTACTAGCCCGCAAGGAACTACCTAGTGCGCACTATATGTTGTAGAGGGAACTCTCATCCCCCGTACTAGAGACATACTTTAGCCTTAACATATTACAATGTCTACATAAGCTTTCCAAAAAACCATCAAGTTGTGCAACAAGTATATCACATATACACAATGCACATTGTCAATTACCATGCACAACCAAGTCATGGAATACACACAAGATATGCTTTAGGCCTTCAAGCTATAATGGCATATTAAATGTCATATAAGTATAATGTGCATACAACAAGTTAAATCATAACTTCTACTCATGGAATACCATCTTGTAATCATACACCAAGTTACAAATTATAAGTTAAGCAAGAATATAACATCAATACTTAATTACTTCAACGAAAGCATACAAATAAAAATTAATTAAATTAAAAAATTAAATTCTCAAGATTACAAAGCAACTCCAAAAATTCTAAATATATTATATGTCAAAGGTCATAGCAAAGCCTAATTTAATTTCAAGTTACAAGCCAATTCTACCTTAGTTACAACAAGGTAATTTAATATCAATGCCAAGAAAATAATTAAATAAATTTATCAAAACTCATTCAAATATTCTCTATTTAATATTTATGAAAGAACATGTCAAGACATTGTTTAAAATCAAGTTACAAGTTAATTCTATACTAGATACAACTAGGTGAATTAAATTTCATACAAGAAAATAATTAAATAAAGTTTTCTAAACTCATTCAAATATTCTCAATTTAATATATGTTAAAGAACATACCATACTCATTGCATATATCAAGTCAAATGTCAATTTAAATGAATGTAACACTTGAATAGAAATTAATTAAACTAACTAATTAATTTCTCTAGAATTTAAATCAATTTCAAATGACTCCAAATAATTATATGTCAATGGTACTATCATGGTAATCACATATATCAACTCAAAAACTTAATTAAGTAAGTGGAGCAATTAAATAAAAATTAATTAATTTTAAATAATTAAATCTCTAGATTCTAAAACAACTCCAAATGACTTTATACTAATACAAGTTATAGATCAAGTCATGGCCTTCAAGAATATCATGTCCTAGCTTAATTTCATGCAGGGTACTACAACCTATTAATTTAAAAATTAAGTATAAGACATGTAAACAATTTATTGTAAGCTATAAAAACAATTAAAACACTTAGATTAAGAACCTAAATCACCCCCTACCTCACAAGAGGATTGTTTCTCTTGAATCCAAAGCAAACAAAGGAATTTTACAATTTCCTTCAAGGGTTATATAGAGGAAGGTGAGGAAAGTGTTTTTTTGTTCCAAGCTTTTAGGTTAAAGGTGAGTGGAAGGAGATCAAAACCAAGGTTTTAAGCCTAGGTTAATGGTTTCCTTCAATGGTGGCTAGGGTTCTAAGTGAGGAAGAAGAAGTTTAATGTGTAAAATGAAATAATTAAAACACTTTAGTGTATTCCTTCACTCACTTGGTCAATGGAAGTCAAACACACCTAGTCTTGCACCATCCCCTCACAAACACAAAAGCTAGAGTTTAATTGGAAGCACACACTTGTCATTAATCCAATGGTTCATTCTAGGCTTAATCTAAAGTCTACACTTGTCAACAATCTAAGCCAACAAGTGCACCAATGCTAGGCCAACAACTGGGTGAATCTCCCCCCTTCACATGTCATCATCCAAGGTTTCCAAGTGTTAACGAATGAGATGCTTACAAGTGGATCAATGAGAGCGCGACACTTGTCACACTTTTCGTTAATTACAAAAGGTCCTTTTTGAAAATATCTACCAAAATAAATTACAAAAAGGTCCCTAAAAAGAAAAATAATTACTTTTTATAATTATGAAAAAAACCCTTAAAATAAATAATGTTTCCGAAGAAACTATGCATGCATGCCCTTTACGAAAAAGTAAGCCACTAACATGCTTTTCTACAAAAAGTAAAAATACACAAAGCATAGAATTTAAATATCATGGATGCATGCAAAATTGGAACCAAATCCGAACACAAAAAATGAGGTTACGCGAAGAAAATCATTCTCGGAAAAAAGACGAAAAGTGAATAGTGTCAAAAAAATGAAAATGTAGAAATGACTCGGTCCTTAAAGGAAGTTGTCAATTCATAGGAAAGAGTATCGGAAACCATTTTTCGAGCACTCAAGATGACACTAAGTGATGAGTAACAAAACTCAGAAAAGAAAATTCAACGGAAAAAATTTATTCGTAAAATTTCAGGAAAAGTTAAGGAAGGAAAATGACCGGGTCATTACACTCATCACACCCCCAAACTTAAATATTGCTAGTCCCTACCAATGAACTACAAAGTAAAGGAATGAAATGAACGACTATACAAGTATAAACTAGAAAGCAATAAATGGATAACGCCACTTTCGTAGGGAACACGATTGTATTTAGCATATGCAGCAAGCCTTTTAAATCCCTAGGTTACCCGTAGTGGATGAGTGAAGTCTCGTGAGGGTTTCCAAAAATGATACCCACAAACATTAAGCTCATTCTCACAAAAGAGGCACCAATATTGTAAACAAGCATTGGGAGAAAACTATCTCAAGTATGCAATTTTTCAACCATTTCCAAGCAATTTTCCAAACAACATCAAACAAACAAGTATGGTCCTCCACGCATCAAGAAAATGATCATCCAAATCAAAACAACTCTAGAATCCTTTTTGAGTGGAACAGCATCAAGTATGTTTCTATCTAAGCCAATTAAAGAAATGATCACATCCTTAGCCTCAAACTAGCACACAAATCTAGTACTGATCATCAAGACAAAGAGTGAACCTTTTATTAAAGCTTTATTGTTCTAGGTGCGCTTATTCTTTTCACTCAATTTTTTATTTTATTTATTATTATGTTTTTTTTTTTACTAATCCTAAGGATCAAAGATGGAAGCATATTGCAATGTGTTGATCAAGCTTTCTAGTGATCCATGAGGTCGAGCGTTAGGTCAATGACTCCCAAACCAGACGGCTTTAGGGCATTAGGCGTTCAAACACCCCTAAGGACTTTCAAGCTTAAATTTAGGCTACAAATCAAAACAACCTTCATTTAATCATTTCCTACTTCTCACCTTTTGGGAGAAGTCCCCACTTTTTTATTGCTTTTGTAACTTTTTCTTCTTCTTCTTCTTCTTCTTTTTTTTTTTTTTTTTTTTTTTTTTTTTTTTGTGTAGAATCATTCAATTATTAACTTAGAGTTTGGGCCCTCCACCTTTCGGCGCGAGAAATTCAGTGCTTGATAAGGCTAGAATCCCGACTACTTAGTGAAAAGGGTTTGTTATCCACCTTTATCAAGAATGAAAGCTTTCAATGCACTACTAGCCCAATTGGGATATAACCAATTCAATAGTCAACAAGGCATGTACCCCACAAATGAATGCTAGTGTGCGCCTGTGCTAGTGTAGAATCCTAGAGTGAATCTCAAACAATCACAAAATCAAGATGATATGGAACATAAATGCAAGCACGATATCAATTTTTTGAAAAATTTACCCCTAAATGGCATCCACAAGGCAAGACGGAGTATTGGACTCTCAAGTCAAGTAATTTTTAAATTTTAAGCAATATAGTTCTCAAAAGATCAAAATCATAGCTATCATCAATCTCAAATCTCAATCATGCAATTAAAATTCCAACTTAAGTAGGATGCAACAAAGATACCTTACCCCAAACTTAAACCGCATATTGTCCTCAATGTGCAAAGAGAACAAAGGAAAGATGGAAAGAGTATACCGTGGTGAAAAGACATGAAGCCCAGTAGTGATCCAATTCGGAGGACGTCTCCCCCAAACTTAGAATCAACAACCTACTTGAATGACCACGCTAACAAACTCACATCAAATATCGAGTGGGATAAGAATAACCAAGGCATGCAATTGAAGGCAATATAGCACAAGATGAAAGAGATATGAGATTAAGCCCAATAGAAAATAATAAAGTATCATGAGTACACATAAGGGCATAATGGGAAAAGTTTTTAATTTAATTAATTTATTTATTTTTAAAGCATGTATAGACAAAATGCAAGAAAAACAAAAATACAAAAAGAAAAATAAAGAAGGTAAAATATAATGGAAGAATATGTACAATATAAGAAATGTAAGTAATAAACAAAATGGGTGCTAAGTTTAACGTCTCTAGTAAGATGGAATGTTGCTTTGAAGTTTTTTTTTTTTGGAAAAATATCTTGATCTATCGAGCGTAGATCGATCAAATCTCAATCGATCCAACTGGTGAAAACCTGTAGTCATGTTCGATCAATGCACAGAGAGGTGATATTTCAAAGCTTCAAATTTTTTTCTAAGTATAGAGCTTCGATCATCCAAGAGAAACCGAATCGATCTAGGAATTTTCAGATTGATCGAGAATGAAGTTCGAACGTTACACAGAGAGCTAAAATATGCAGGAAATTTACGCACAATGGGACAGAGAGTTGATTGGATGCAGAGATGACTGTTTCGAAACAAGACAGGATCTTCCCAATAGTAATTCCGGATGTTAATAAAGAAACGCTTCTTTGCTTGCTTTGACCAATTGGTCGGAAGCTTGCCAATTGCAAGAAAATTCACGATGTCGGCAAACCAAGGCATTTGTCCATTAGAAACTTGGAATAGTAGCTTATCCGGAAATGAATCATGAATTGGTGGGCTAGGGGAAGATTCTACCACTAATATTGAAAGATGATCGGTAAACACATTTTTGGTGCCTTTCTTATCTTTGATTTCAAAATCAAATTCTTGAAGAAGCAAAATCTATCTTATCAAATGAGGCTTTGTTTCCTTCTTAGTCAAAAGGTGCCTCAAAGCAGTATGATCAGAATAGACAATGACTGTTGACCCTAAGAAATAGGACCGAAATTTATCAAGGGCATATACTACAGCCAGTAATTCCTTCTCAGTAATGGAGTAATTCAATTGAGCTTCCGAGAGGGTTTTGCTTGCATAATATACGGCACATAGAAGTTTTCCTACCCTTTGCCCCAAAACTGCTCCCATGGCATAGTCAAAGGCATCACACATGATTTCAAATGGTAAGGACCAATTGGGAGGTTTCATAATAGGAGCAGATGAGAATAAGTCATGCAATTTATAAAAAGCATTAAGGTATGCTTGATCAAAGACAAATGGAGTTTCCTTAGCAAGAAGATTGCATAAGGGTCTAACAATTTTTCTAAAGTCCTTGATGAAACGGCGATAAAAGCTAGCATAACCTAAAAAGGAGCGAACCTCTCGCACCGTAGAAGGTGGAGGCAATTCAAAAATGAGCTCAACTTTCACTTTATCAACCTCAATTCCCCTTTTCGAGATGACATAACCCAAAACAATACCTTCTTAAACCATGAAGTGGCTCTTTTCCCAACTAAGAACAAGGTTTGTTTCACGACATCTTTCAAACACCAAATTTAGATTTTTTAAGCATGCATCAAATGAAGACCCAAAGAACGAAAAATTATCCATAAAGACCTCTAGATACTCTTCCACCATATCCGAGAAAATTGACATCATACACATTTGGAATATTACGGGAGCATTGCACAAGCCAAAAGGCATTTGTCTATAAGCAAATGTGCCAAAAGAACAAGTAAAGGTGGTTTTCTCTTGGTCTAAAGGGTCTAGGGCTACTTGATTGTAACTCGAATATCCATCAAGAAAGCAATAATATTGTTGCCCGGCCAATCTCTCTAGAATTTGATCAATAAATGGCAAAGGGAAGTGATTTTTTCTAGTGGCAGCATTTAATTTGTGGTAATTAGTGCACATACGCCATGAATTGGCGGTACACTTAGAAATTGCCTCACCTTTCAAAATTTTAACCACCGTAATCCCCAATTTTTTGGGAACTACTTGAGTTGGACTCACCCATTTGCTATCAAAGATTGGATAAATGATACCGGCATCTAAGACCTTAACAACTTCTTTCTTAACCACTTCTTTCATGTTTGGGTTTAATCACCTTTGGGCATCTCTAAAAGGTTTTGCATCCTCTTCCATAAGAATGCGATACATACAAATGGAAGGGTCAATTTCCTTTAGATCCGCTACACTCCATCCAATAGCTTCCTTATTTTCTTGAAACACATTTAAAAGAGAATTCTCTTGATCTGTATCAAGATTTGAAGAGATGATGACCGAAAGAGTCTTTTTCGGGCCTAGAAATGCGTACTTAAGATTGGGAGGGAGAGTTTAAAGCTCAAGAGTGGGTGGAGAGACTAAAGATAGAACCGGTGGAGTGCTAGAGAGTGGAGGAAGAGGTTCTTTTGGAGCTTTCCAAGTTGAAAAATCCAAACTTGCAATGGATTCCATTAGGTCATCGACCTTGCTCATTGATCCTTCATTATCAAACCTACAACTTTCATATATTTCAAGGAGACAAAATGTAAGAGGATCCTCGGATAGAAGAGATGAAAGATTGTCATCGGTTGGTCTTTTTATAACCATGGAAGGAATGGACTCCTCGACAATCTTATCCAAGACATCTATGAGAGAACACTCGTCTTCATCTATGGGATGTCAACTTACATTAAAAACATTAAGCTTAACCATCATGTTGCTAAAAGAAAGGTCCATAACCCCAGATCTACAATTGATAGTTGCATTTGCGGTAGCAAGAAATGGCCTTCCCAAGATGATTGGAATATGATTGGTAGGATTAGCAACTGGTTCGGTATCAAGAACCACAAAATTGACCGGGAAATAGAATTTGTCAACCTTGATGAGAATGTCCTCAACCATGCCCTTAGGAGTTTTAATGGATCTATCGGCTAATTGAAGCACCACCGAGGTTGGCTTCAACTCATTCAAACCTAGTTGGACATACACGGAGTAAGGAATCAAATTGACACTCGCCCCTAAGTCAAGAAGAGCTCTACGAACTTCATGGTTTCCAATTACACATGAGATGGTCGGAGCACTGGGATCTTTGAACTTAGGTGGAGTGTTATGTTGAATAATGGACTTCACTTGCTCCGTTAGGAACACTTTTTTAGGGACTTGTCCCTTGCTCTTCCTCTTTTGCGTGCAAAGATCTTTCAAAATTTTTGCATAAGGCGGAATTTGCCTAATTGCATCTAAGAGAGGAAGATTTATGTTAACTTATTTAAAGACCTCCATCATGTCATGGATTTTTCCTTCTTGCCTTTCGAAAGGCGAAGTCACTTTCAAAGCATAAGAAAATGGAGCTTTAGGCTCATAAGACCTTGTAACTTGAGGGGATGATGAAGAAGGTTGAGAATTCTTGATAATGACACTTTCATCTAAGGAAGGAGGAGTAGGATTAGAAATGGGACGAGTGTCAACTTTTGATTACACTGGTTCACTATTTTCAATTGGTTGTTCAACCCTATTATCAACTTGCCTACCACTTCTCAAAGTGGTAATTGCTTGCACTTGCTCTTGGGAAGAGCACCCTGATGTAGAGTTTGCTTCCACAAGATATTGGGCTTTTGGGTTCCTTTTAGGTTGGCTAGGCAATTTACCAATTTCTCTCGCATTCAATGCATTAGCTATCATCCTGATTTGAGACTCAAGCTTTAATATCGATTGAGAATGAGAATGGAACAAATTGGTGTTCATTTCGAAACTACCCAAAGCCACTAAGACCTTATCTTCAAATTTGGAGTTGCTAGAGAGTGCATGAGGATGATTAGAGCTACTTTGAGAATTATAAGCTTGAAGATGAGAGAAATGATTCATTCTTTGATGATAAGAAGAGGATGAAACAAATCCTTTTGAACCTTTATTTCTTTGATGAGGAGGAACATATCGGTTTTAAAAATTTTTAATTTGAAAAGGATTTGAATGTTCATTCCACACCAGAACATAAGCATTTGGAAGAGGGTGAGCAAATGCGGCATTGACTTGTTAATAGTGTTCATTAAGCACATGTCCATTGGGACAATTGGAAGTAGTGTGCAATACACTTGAACAAGTCATGCATGGCTCACAAGAATGATGAAGATGATGATTAAGAAGAAGAGATGATTGAGTTACCAGTTTTTGACTCAATAAAAATTGATTAAGTTTTTGAGTGAGAGTTTTGACCTCGGCAATAATGTCCATTGGACTCTCAATTTGACATACTTTCAAATTTCTCTTTTTGTTATTAGAATCATGACTCAACCGAGAAGTGTGAGACTTATGCAATGAAGTTTCACTCATTTTCTCAAAAAGGTGCCAAATATCATCTTCATGTTTTCCAAAATATGAACCTCCACATGATGTATCAACAATGTCCTTATGAGTGTTGGATAGACTTTCATAGAAATATTGAACCACTTGCCATTTAGAAATGCCATGGTGTAGGCATTTCCTTAGCAAGTCATTCAATCTTTCCCAAGCCTCATGTAAAAGTTCTCCTTCCCTTTGGGAAAATTCTCTAATGGCGGTTCTCATTGAATTGGTCAAACTTACGGGGTAAATTTTTTTTAAAAATTCATTTTGCATTTGTATCCAAGAAGTTATTGAATTTGCCCCTAAATTGTTGAACCAATGTTTCGCCTTATTTTTAAAAGTAAATGGGAAGAGAAGTAACCTAAGAACTTCCTCTGGGACATTTATGTATTTCACGATGGAACATATCTCAAGAAATTCATCAAGATGTTTGTAAGGTTCCTCATCATTTAAGCCATAGAAAAGTGGACACATTTTAATAGTCTCGGGCTTAATTTCATAATGATTGGCCCTAAAATTGGGAAGCAAGATGTAAGTTGGTGAATGATATTTATAAAGGTTATAATGATCATGAAGGATCATTGGAGGAATTGGAGCTTGAACTCTGGGAGGAAATTGGTTAAAAGGCGGATGTTCCATGAAATTCGAGTCTAAATAACCAAGATGACCCTCTAGATTTTCCATTAGAATGATGAAGGGTTGATTAAGACCACACAAAAATCAAGCAACACAACAACAAAATCAATAAAGCAAGCACTTCGCCCCCGCAACAAATCAATCAACAAAACTCCACATACGATGATCCCATACTCCCATGCTTGAACAATATGTGAAGAAAAGTAAATTACCTCCACGCAGGCTCACGATTTATCTAAGAATTTAAGAACTTGCAACCACGTGGGCCGATGATTTAACTAGAGATTGAGTTAGAAAGATCTCACAAAGTCCTTAAGCAACTTCAATTCATTTTTTTTAATTTTTGCTTAGCTTTGCAATTTTTAGATTTTAGCCTTTTTATGCTTAGCTTAGTTCCTTGCTTTTCAATTCTTCCTTGCTTGACTTCCTTTGCTCAATTCACCTAGCCAATCATGAACAAACACAATAAGTAACTAACAATAAAGTAAATAAAGACACGATTAAAAGAGTACTAATTCCTAATTGTTTCTAAAACACGGCGTTGCCAAATCAATCCCCAGCAACGGCGCTAAAACTTGGTGTGGTCTAGTCGCATGTGCACCAACAAGTTGCAATAAAAGTGTGGCCAAGTTTAAATTTATAAAATGCCACTACTACCTCTAACTACTAATATAGCTAGGGTGAGTAGGGACCGTCCTATGGGATTGGGGGCTATGTTAATATGGAAACAAGGTCGGATTAGTAGGTCGAGTGATCAAAAGGTGTTTTGATTGGTTAATTAGACTACAATATAAATAAATTCAATACTAAACAACTAAAGTAAATAAAATGGTAGAGAATAAGAGAGAGAGGTCTTGGGATCTAGAGGTCACCACTAAACATTACCATTCTAAACACTTAATGTGTAATGAATGAGGGGAAACATGTGTTGCAATACAAAGAGGGGTGATTGATTGAGTCAACAAGCATGGATTGGCTAATTAAGCATACAATGTCTAGACAACCTAGTGAATAGCACAATATATCAAACTAAGTCATTAATCCTTTCTTTAAGCTCACAATCAACACACTAACAAGAGAGATAATTGTACTACTTGCATTCATAAGTATGGAACATCAAACAACAAGCATGGATTGTCCTCACATCTAATAAAGTAAAGCAACTACACTACTTCTAAGCTAAGGACATGAAAATTAAACTAATTAAACTAAGGTAGAGGCACAATCCATCAAGAAATGAGTATGACCCATCAAACAAACCACAAGAGTATTCTATTTAAGCACTGTGCCTTGACAATCTCTAGATTCATAGCATCACTACATATAGACATGCATCAATATCACAAAACCAAGAGATAAACACATGAAAATCTACTCTAGCATACATAGACATATAGATAGAATGAAATGGTCAATTGAAAGTATTAATCAACACAAATCATTGTAAGAACAACATTCATATATAAATCAAGTGTGAAGACAAGATTACAATACAAATCCTGTAATGACCCGGTCATTTTCCTCCCTTTCCTTTTTCAGTGATTTTCTTTTTTCGTCTTTTTCCTATTTTGTCTTTTCCCTATTTTGTTTTCTTCCTGTTTATCATTTTTCCTTGTATAACCTCACCTTTTGTGCTCAGATTTGATTCCAGTTTTGCATGCATCTATAATATTTGATTTCCATGACA
This sequence comes from Cornus florida, assembly GCF_030987335.1. Classification (NCBI taxonomy): domain Eukaryota; kingdom Viridiplantae; phylum Streptophyta; class Magnoliopsida; order Cornales; family Cornaceae; genus Cornus; species Cornus florida. Next base: position 47,074,785 of record NW_026775574.1, on the reverse strand, counting down.
TTTGTATTTTTACTTTTGTAGAAAATACATTTTAGTTACTTACTTTCTCGTAAAGGGCATGGATGTATACTTTATTGTAATTATTCTTGATTTTTGGAGTTTTAGTATAATTATGTAAAATAATTATTTTTCGTCTTAGGATCCTTTTTGCAATTTAATTTGGAAGATATTTTGAAAAATGACTTTTTTGCAATTTTTGGAAGATGTAAAAAGTGTCACATTCTCATGGAGCCACTTGTTGGCATTAGGGTGGAGTGACTTGGAAACATAATCTATTGACATTTTGAGGGTGGAGATTCACCCACTTGTTAGCCTAGGATTGGAGCACTTGTTGGCTTAGATGGTTGACAAGTGTAGGCTTAAGATCAAGCCTAGGAAGGAGCCATTGATTTGTGACAAGTGTAGGCTCACCATTTAGTCTTGCATTGTGTGTGTGTGAGATGTAGTGTAAGAACACATAGTGAGTGGAGGATTTCTAGACATTCCACTCACCATTTTACACTTTATCCTTTCCATTTCATTTGTTCTTCATAACCCCAAACCTGGCCACCATTGGAGGAAAGCTTGGTTAATAGCTTATTCCTTCATTTTGGCCTCTTTCCACTCACCTTAGACCAAAAACCTTGGGAGACAAAAGTTTCCTTTTGCTCTCCTCTTCAAAACCCTATAATTATTTTCCATTTTTAAGCTTGGTTGCTTGCATTATAGAGATTCAATTCTCTATTGAGGTAGGGGTGGTAGTATGTTTATATTCTAAGTGTTTTATAATCATTTGGGGTTTAATATATATTGTGTACATGCTTTTAGAATTGTTGTATTGCATACTACAGGAAATCCTTATGATTGACTTAGGGTTTATTGATCTAAGCATGTATATTGTGTATATATCTTGAGTAGGATTATTAATGTTGTATAGAACTCTTGTTGATTTGAATTACTATACTATTGTGATGTTAATCCTACATTCTAGTTGATTACTATTGGTAATTGTAATTATTTTAGAAGCTTGTTACTATAATGTTGTAATCTAGTATATAAAGCTTATTGTTGAGGCATAATTTAAAATGATAAGTTAGTGGTATGGTATTGTGCATAATACCATGATGATGACTTGTCATTTGATATGCCATTTTAGACTTGGAACCTTAAGACATGGTTTGTGTAGTTTCAAAAAACTTGTGCATGGAAGGTGGTTTATATGCCTTAATTATAGTGTATAAGTTTTGAACTTGATTATGATTTTAGATTCTCTTGGGACATTGTTACAAGTGATATGGCTGGAGTTTGGCTCTAGTGCGGGAGGTATGAGTTCACCCCAATTGAGATAGTGTGCACTAGGGTGGTCTTCCCAGCGGGTTAATGCTCGGAATAACCATTTTGATCTTGGTTTAGTCCGAGACGTGATGTCCAAGTCATCCACTAATTGATTTCGCATTCAATTCCAAGTTGACAACCAATGCTTAGTTATAACTTGTAATTTTTATTATTGGCAAATTGATGTTGTTAAGTACACTGATATTGATATGTGTTGTTAAAGAATCATTTAAGTTAGCTTAAGATGATCCCTTAGAACACCTTGAATATAGACGTTAAGTATAATGATCCCTTGTATTCGTCTATATTGATCTTGCAATGATATTGAAACTTTAGGGTATATGCATATGTTTTTTCCTACGAGTAACTTGATTACTCACCCTAGTGGTTTGGGTTGTTTTACAGGTAAGGAAACTATGTTCGTGGATGTTCATCATCCTTAGGGGCTTATGAGTAATTTGAAGCATTTTTGTATATTAACATGCAAGTGTTTAACATGCTTTACTTTTGATGTTATATTTTTGCATTCCATGGGTGTATGGTATTTTGGAAGCTAATGTAACTCCCTTGATGTGTAATGATACTTAAGTATTTACTTTGGACATTATAAGCATGCTTACTTTTGTACTTGTATTCGCTTGGTATCAAACTTTTGCTTTAAAAATGCATTTTAACCAACTTTGGAGGTTTGGCATATGAAATTCTTGTAATAGACATGTATAAGGCCATAAGTTGTTGTAATACATTCATTTATTCATTTTAAGGTTGTTGACATGCTCACATACTCAAATCTCATTAAAAATCAGTCTTAAACTTTCATTTTTGAACCAATTCATAAAGGGATTTAAAGCATGGGTTAAACCTTAAAACATTTGGCATAAAATAGGTCTTACAGTAGCTTTTCGAGGTGTTTAGGTCATGTGAAACTCCATTTCGGTCGACTGATGGCTTTTGGAAAATTCTTTGTATAGTAAATCACTCATTCCAGTAGGCATCTGCACTGTTCAGGGTCATTTCGGCTGACCGAAACTTTATTTCGGTCTATCGAAACAACCTCCTCTCAAAAAACATGTTTTTAGCAAATTTATGTCCAGTTTAGTCATCCAAAACTCTAGTTAGGTCGACCAAAATAGCCCTCATACGCCAGCCTTCCAGATTATGTTTCAGCACTGAAGTTCCAACTTCAAAGGATTATAACTTCTTTGTTTCTAATCCAAATGGGGTGATTCTTAAGCCTAAACTTAAGGATTTTGAGTTAGTTTTCTAATGGTACCTATTCCATTCTCAGATTCCAATCACAATGGGAGTTATTCATGTTTTAGTGAGGTAGTGTTAGTTTTCGCTTCAACCGGGAAAGGGCAATTTTGTGGGATTCTTGGCCAATGTTCTTGGAACCTCTTAGAATATTGTGAAATGATTAGATTAGGTTTTATTCACCTTGTTTGACTTGTTTAGAGTCAAATTCTGCTTTTAATTGTTAATTGACTATTTTGCCCTTAATTAACGGATTTAGCCCTTTTTACTCTAGTTTCCTCTTTTGCTCTCCTCAAGTTCTGTGACCTTATGGAATGTAATATTGGTGTCTTAGAGATGATTTATATCTTAAAGGACTATGGTTTTATCTTTTGCTTCCGTATTTTGGATCCGTTATCGGGTTAACTTTCGGGTCATCACTGACGAACCGGGTTGAAAAACTTGGGCCGTCACAAGTGGTATCAGAGCTCCTAGGTTTGAATACCTTAGGATGGTGGGTTTTGGGTACATATCATGCTTTTGTTGATCTACTTTGATATATTTGCATGCTTCTGATAACATGTTTCGGCATTATAACATGTTTATGTGTTTCTTGGTAACACGTTTGGTAGTATGACATGTCTTTATACTTATATACCTAGGTGGTTAAGAGCATCTTTGTTTGACATGTATGCTTATTTGCTTAAGTGCTTAACTATTTTAAAGGCTTTCTTTGATTGCTTTTGCATGACAGTATGTTGCATGCCTTATCTTGCTTCGTGTTTTGTGCATTCATAGTATGAGTTGCATTCGGTCATAATAACTTATGTTATTATTGACCTCCTTTCTTTCGTAGGTTTAGCATCACGGTTGTCACACGTGGAGAGTCTTCACATCAGGGCATTGAGGAGCAGGTGGCTGACATCAAGTTCACGAGGGGTCCAAGGAGGCCTAGGATTCTAGTTCATGGTATAGATGCTAATCCGCCGCAGGAACCAACTTACAAGGAGCGGGTTGCTCTTGGAATCAATCAGGGGATCGCTGAATCCCTACAGAAGTTGATACACAGGTAGGTGGCAGGGATATAGATTTTGGCACTGGCACTGGCACTAGCACCGATAGTCAATGAGGCGATGGAGTACTTTATGTGACTACAAAGGGTTAAGATTGATCTATTTGCAGGGAGTTCAGATCCGCTAGTCTCAGAAGCTTGGTTGGACCTTATGGTTTGCAAGTTGGACAGTATGGCGGTACCCATGGACAGGTTGAGGATTTCTTTGACTGCTTCTATGTTCATGGGAGATGCAGATATCTGGTGGAGGTCTATGACCAATGTCCACAATGTTGAGTTGATAACTTGGAATGAGTTCAAAGATTTGTTCTTCGAGCGCTTCTTTCCTAGGGCTATGAGGCGGGAGATGAGGATACAGTTCACAGGTCTTTATCAGGGCACTATGAGTGTCATTGAGTATGAGACATGATTTACTTCTCTCTCTAGTTATACTGAGGATATGGTGGCGACGGATGAGGCCAGGGCAATAAAGTTTCAGGATGGGTTACATCTTAACATCAGGCCATGGGTCTCAATTCTTGATTTGAGGACTTATAAAGAAGTGGTCCAGAGGGCTATGCTAGCTGAGGCAGAGGAACGGGATCAGTCAAGGATCAGGAGTTCACATAAGCAGCCTAGCGGAGACAATCCATCATCTTCCGGGAGTCAGTGGAAGAAGGCCAGGGCAGGGAACAATACTCACTCATAGAGGGTACCGCAGCAGACTCGTCTAGCACCCACAGTTCCTGTATCTACGAGAGCAGCCCAGAGTGTGGTTTGTTACCTGATGAGCACTGAAAAGTGCTTGTTTAAACCCCCTAAGCTTAAGTATTCTAGTACCTTTATCTATCTTACTTTACCATCTTAGATTGATTTCGTGTTATTTCCATTTTCAGGCACTTATCCCGAAAATAAGCCAACTCAGCCAAATAAGAGCAGAAATGAAGCAATTATGGGATGAATCAAAGAAAGGAGCCAAGTGGAAGCAAAATGAAGAAAAAAGGTAGAATTCAACATCTTCGATTAATCTCAGATCAAGGTTCAATCGATCCAACATGATCGATCTCAGCACTTCAAGATGGATTAGAGCTACGATGACATTTTCAGAGATCTCAAAAGTTTGATCGATCCAACATCATTCTTCGATCAATTAAACTACCTTGTCCTTATCCAAATGATTGATCTTATCTATTTGTACCACCCTATCAACCACTTTTGTCCTTTTCCCAAAAATATCTTCGAAATGTCTCAGATTTGTTTTTATCTAAAAAGCGCCACCATTGAGGATAGATCTAACTTCATTTCGATAGATCTCAGCCGTGTTCGATCGATCCAAGTCCAAGGTTTGATCGATCGAACTTCCTCTAGTGCAAAAAAGTTAAATTTCTATCTCACAAAAAGTTGTCCTTTGTCCAATCATTGGGGAATATTTGTTGTACGACCCCAGCTTATTTTGGGTGTCATTTGACCTACCTATATAAGGATAAGGATTACTTTTTACATCATAACACATCATATCATATCATACCTGGTAGAACTCTTGGAGAGCAAGCTTAGAGGAGGAGGAGGCTAGAGACACTATTAGAGACTCTTCATCAACCAAGGAGCAAATTTCTACCATGGAGTTAGCCCTTGAGGGTTGGAGAAGAATTACCATGAATGGCTAGACGTCCTCTTGGGGCTAGAGTTAGCCCCAAGCATGCTTTCTACATCTTGATTTTGTGTATTATTGAGGGATTAGTGTTGTAATACATGTTTTGGCACTTATATATATATAGATCTTGTTTATTTAATGATTCATATGGTTTAATGCTTCCAATTGATCATTTCATTCTATCCATATGTCTATGTATGCTAGAATAGATGTTCATGTGTTTGTCTCTATTTCTTATGTTATTGATGCATGTCTATGTGTATTAATGCCATAGATCTAGAGATTGTCAAAACATAGTGCTTAATGGAATGCTCTTGTAATTTTCTAGATGGTTCATGCTCATTTCTTGATGGATTGTGCCTCTCCCTTAGCTTAATTAGTTTAATTTCATGTCATTAGCTTAATTATAGTGTAGTGGTAGCATAGTTGTTAGATGGGAGGACAATCCATGCTTGTTGTTTGATGTTCCATACTTTTGAATGCAAGTAGCATATGTATCTAACCTTGTGGTGTATTTGGCTTGTGAGCTTAATGGAAGGATTAGATATATTGTGCTTTTCACATGCTATTTAGACAATATATACTTAATTGTTATATATATTGTGCTTTTCACATGTTGCTTAGACAATATATACTTAATTGGTTACCCTTGCTAATTGAATCAACCATACACACACACACACAACAATATTGCAACACACATTTCCCTCATTAGTCACTTTGTTAAGGGTGTAGAAAAGTATTGTTTGGTGGTGACCTCTAAACCCCAAGTTCTATCTCTCTTACTTACTCTTTATTGCATTCAATTATTTAGTTCAATTTGCTCTCTAGTTTAATCAACCAACCAACTATTTGTTTGATCACTCGACCTACTAACCCTAAATATATTTTTAGCAAAGGTAGTAGTGGCTTCTATAAATGTAAAACTTGGACCTCGCCTTAATGCATTACCATTGTCAGCAGCCAGGGCACATCAAGCCTCGCTGCCCACAACTTCGACCATAGGCCAGTCAAACTTCAGTTTCTACAAAAATAGGGCAGGGAGCTTGCTTCTACTACAAGCGACTAGGTCATCTCAATAAGGATTGTCCAAGGTTGTTGAATAAGTCACGTAGTGGCATAGATTCACAGATGGTATCGGCACAGTCTGCAATGGTTCAGTCTAGTTTCAAAGTTCCTCAGGCACCACAACCAGTGGCGCCAGTTGGCACTTATCCAACCAGGGGTTCTACACCTACTGCTTCTACACATCAGTCAGGCTATCCTGGTAGTTCACAGTAAGGCTCAGGGACTCAGGGACGAGCTTACACTCTTCCACAGGTGGATACTTCCACAGGCACCTCTTCAATTCGAGGTATCTTTCCAGTTTTTAGTTCTTGGGCATGAGTTCTTGTTGACACAGGTGCATCATATTCTTTTATCTCTACATCAATTGCACATTCATTGGGTCTGGAGGTCACACTTCGGGATAGTCTTCTCTATGTTGACACGCCAATTGGGGTCCAGTATCTTTGGATCGTGTTTGTCGGGGTTGTGTTATTGAGATAGATGGGTGGACCTTAGAGTTCGATTTTGTTATTCTCGACATGACCGGCTTTGACGTCATTCTCGGGATGAATTGGTTGTCATTCTTTCGGGCTACGATCGATTACTTCCGCGAGAGGGTGTCCGTTTGTACTCCCAAGGGAGATTGTTTCCATTTTATGGGAGATCAGAGTGATTCCCACCCGGCGATGGTTTTTAGTATTGGTGACTGGAGTCGCTACAGATCCTTTTTGGCTAGTTTGCTAGTTGACGAGGATAGCAGTTTGGGCCGTGTTCTTTCGGCAGTTGTTAAGGAGTTTGTTGATGTCTTTCCAGAGGAACTAACAAAGTTACCTCCTTTAAGGGAAGTTATTTTTGCCATTGATGTTATTCATGGTACAGCACCAATCTCTATGGCACTATACCATATGGCACTGGCAGAGCTTGATGAGCTGAAAGGTCAGTTGGATGATTTGAAAGCTAAAGGCTTTATGCGGCCTAGTGCTTCACCATGGGGAGCACCGGTTCTTTTTGCCAGGAAGAAGGATGGGTCTTTGAGACTTTGCATCGATTATCGCAAGTTGAATCATGCTATGATCAAGAATAGGTATCCTTTGCCAAGGATTGATGTCATGTTCGATTAGTTGAAAGGAGCGACATGCTTTTCAAAGATTGATTTGAGATTAGGTTACTATTAGTTGAGGGTTAAGGATGAGGATATATCCAAGACCACTTTTTGCATACGGTATGGCCATTATGAGTTTCTAGTGATGCCATTTGGTTTGACTAATGATCCAGCAGCTTTCATGGATTTGATGAACCATGTATTCAGTGACTTTCTTGACAGATTCGTGGTGGTGTTCGTTGATGACATTCTCGTGTACTCAGCTTCGGTAGAGGAGCATGAGTATCACTTGAGAGCAGTTTTGCAGATCCTTAGGGATAATCAGTTGTATGCCAAGTTTAAGAAATACAAATTTTGGCTACTGAAAGTGAAGTTCCTTGGATATGTTGTGTCAGGGGGTGGTGTTGCAGTGGACCCGTCGAAGATTGACTCTGTGATGGATTGGGAGCGTCCGAAGACAGTGTTGAGGTTTGAAGCTTTCTTGTCCTAGCTGGTTACTACAGGAGATTTGTTCAGGATTTTTCTCGTCTAGCGGCACCTATGACTCAACTTACTCGTAAGGGAGTCAAGTTCATATGGAATGAGGCTTGTAATTTTTTTTTTAGGAGTTGAAGATCAGGTTGACATCAGCTCCAGTTTTGATCATACCTGAACGTGGTTTGGGTAACGTGGTCTATTGCGATGCTTCACGGGAAGGATTGGGTTGTGTCTTGATGCAGACAGAACGGGTGGTTGCTTATGGGTCTCAATAGTTAAAGACTTATGAGTTGAACTATCCGACATATGATTTAGAGTTGGCAACAGTTATCTTTGCCCTGAAAGGGTGGAGACATTATTTGTATGGGGAGAAGTTTCAGGTTTTCTCCGATCACAAGAGTCTCAAATATCTCTTTTCTCAAAAGGATTTGAATTTGAGACAGCACAGATGGGTTGAGTTCATGGAAGACTACAACTTTGAGTTGCAGTATCATCCAGGAAAGGCCAATGTGGTGGCCGATGCATTGAGTAAGAAGTCACGGGGTACTCTTGCTAGCATTTCCGTCCACAGATGGAAGATGCTAGAAAAGCTTGCAGATCTTGGTTTACAGTTGTATGAAGATGTTTCACTGGCTATCTTGTTTAGCCTTGTGGCTCAACCAGTTCTTGTTAGCAGAGTTATTGAGGCACAACAGGAGGATGGGGAGATGAAGTCCATCCATATTCGGATTTCAGGCGGTGAGAATGTAGAGGGTTCGACCTTGCATTTAGACAGTGGTCTCAGGTATAAAAGGAAGATGGTTGTTCCCTTGTCTTGTCGTGACGTTATTCTTCGGGATTTTCACCATCCTCGACTCGTAGTTCATCCTGGTGGTACAAAGATGTATCATAATTTGTGGAAATAGTTTGTAACGACCCAGGTTTTATTCAACCCGGTGCGTCAATGGTGACCCGAAAGTTGACCCGGTAACGGATCCCGATGCGGAAGCAAAAAACAAGAAAATGGTCTCCCAAGGCACAACACACCTCTAAGACCCTAAGACGACCTTCCATGCGGCCACGGAACTCAAAGAAAACTGACGCGGAAGTAAAAGATCGGAAATATGACAAATAAGCCCCAAGGGGCAAAATAGTCATTTCTAAAAACTATGGATTCGAGTGCCACTGAGCACACCGCTGGAAAGACAATAAAAAAATAATCAAGATGGACTCAAGAATCGCATGATTCGGAGTCCGGACAAAGGAGAAATGACATGACGAAGAAAAATGAGCACGTAAGGCTAAAAGAGTAAACTGGTAATTATCCAAGAAGAACCGAGTGTAACCGAGCACACCGTTGGAAAGACAGTGAAAATTTAGTCAAGTACAAGAAAAAGTTCACTCGATTTGGAATCAGGATAGGGGAGAAACGAGTATTTGAAGTTGTGACGTTGCGGCGGCCCGACGAAGGCCATGGCATGCCCCATGTGCCCCCTGTGCCCATGCCGGCGCCTTATTCGACGTCCAAATGGCATGCACCATGACATGCTAGGAAAGAGAAAAATTTAGCCAAAACTGAGAGCCGAAACGAGGCCCGAAACGGATTTTTCTAGAAAAACACGAAGAAGAAACCTCCCTTAAAATCGAGTTTTCTACCCGAATCCGCAGAAGGAAATGAAAAAAAAACTCACTGTAAAATCCCCAAAATGCCCCTAGATCAGAACTGGGTAAGAGGGCAAAAAGCTGCTACAGGATCTAAGATTGAAAACGGGATACCAAACAAATTTTTCTGGAAAAACACAAAGAAGAAACCCCTCCCGAAATCAAATTTTCTACCCAGATGTGTAAGAGAAAATGAAAAAAACTCACTACAAAATGGCCAAAATGCCCTCCCAAAAAATCTGATCAAGAGAGCTAAAAAGCTGCTAAAATGAAAACTGGAAGCTGAAACTTCACGAGAGATTTCTGGTACCAAGCTGACATTTTATGGAAAAACACGAAGAAGAAACCCCCTCTAAAATCACATTTTCTAAGTGACCATGTGAATACCGAAATTTATTTCCCAAAGGAAAACTCCAGAATGCCCTAAAATCAAATTATGCAAGAAAATTAAAAAATGACTCCATAGGAGGCTCAAATTACAAAGGAAAGGGTTTTTCCCAGAAATGATCATGTACGTAGACGTAAATGGTGATTTTGAGCGCGCAGGAATGGTCCGTGGCTCCAGAAAATGGCCGAGTCAAAATCCGACCCCTCAACGGCCAAAAAGGCGAAAATGAACTTGAAATGGAAAATATGGAAACCAAAATTAGGAAATGGTTTCAAATGACTGTTTGGCCCTTGGCTACACTTCATATAAGATAAATGAGACCTAGTGGAGGTGCCGGAACACACTTTAGACCACCCAATTTGAAACAGAACCCTTACAGGCTCGGTTTCTACTATTTTAGCCCAAAAATGCAATATGTGAACTATAATGCAAAAATGAAAATTAAATGGTGTTTGGCCCTTGGCCACACCTCACATATGGAAAATGAATGTTAAAGGATGAATTACGTATACAATGCACACATCGGTGCGAAAATGACGTATTGAAACCCAAGTTTTCATGTTTTTCTCATTAAAGGCAAAATTCTACATTTTTCAATATACATGGATTACAAATGAAGTTTGACCCTTGGCTACATATCATATACATAGAATGAATACCAAAAAGTGTGCTTAAGCACATAATACAAGTTTGGAATCAAATATAGACATTTGACAAAATGGCTACAAATGGCATTTCAAGTCGACCTTTATAAGAATTGAAATCTTCAAGTCTACAAATCATCCAAGCATGATAAGAATCACGTACCAAGTCTTCGTACCTGATCAAAACCCCCAGTAACTTCGGGGTAAGTAAACAAGTTTACTCGTAGAGAATGAGCATGCATGACTCAATTTCTTTCAGATTTTTAGACTAACATGATACAGTTCAAAAGGGTCATGCCACCTAACGTCTGTAACGACCCGGTCATTTGCCTTCCTTTCCTTTTTCCTGAAATTTTACGAATGAATTTTTTTCGTTTAATTTTCTTTTCTGAGCTCTGTTTCGTGTCGCTTAGTGTCATTTTGAGTGCTCGGAATTGGTTCCTGAGACTCTTTTCCGTGGATTGACAACTTCCTTTGAGGACCGAGTCATTTATGCATTTTCACTTTTCGGAAAAGAGTCTTTTTCCTGTTTCGCCTTTCGTCCTTTTCCCTGTTTCATCTTTTTCCCTATTCTGTCTTTTCCCCATTTGTCACATTGTTGGCACAACCTCACTTCTCATGCTCGGAGTTGGTTTTTGACTTCACGTGCCTTTATCTTGAGTGGTTTTCTCGAAATACGTATCTTTACTTTTGCAAGAAAGTACTCTAGTTGCTTCCGGTGTCCACAGGGGCATAGATGCACAATTCTTCAGAATCTTTTTCATTTCTTGGGGTGTTTTTCGTAAATATCTTTTGAAGATATTTTATTTCAGGGGAATCTAAGAAAATATCTTTTGGAAGATATTTTCATTCTGGGCCATAAGTGCAGTTTTCACTTTTTGTAGGGGCCATTGTGCAATTAATGAAAGTTATTGCAAAATATCTTGTTTTGAGCCTGGATCCTCGTACGGGATTCATTTTCATATTTCGTCGAGTTGTGTACTCTTGGAATTTCCTCCTGGTCGATGTTTTCCAGTTTTAGGGTTTCTGGCCCCGGTTTGTGCCAAACTTGTTTTAGGCATAACTTTCTACTCGGGACTCAGTTTTTGATGCCATTTTTTCCGCTGTTCATATTTTATTATTTTGAATCTTTTTCATTCACAAAGTTTTGCTATTTGAGCACGTCTGCTCAAATTTTACTTTTTCGGACCCGACGGGGCCCGTTCGGGGCACTTTTTGAGATTTCTATAAAAGGGGGGTGAGATATTTCATTTTTCATCTTCTCCCCTCTTCATGCACGACCTGGAGCTCCCATGGCAACCCAAGGGTTGCTTCCATCTTCTCTCTCCTCTTTTGGTTCACTTTTCCTTGATAGAAAGTCTTCGGCCTTAACGTTTGTTGTTCCCCTCGTCGTGATCTACCTTTCCCTCTTATTAGAATTCAGTTTTGACCATTTCTTGAGTTTGGTTTTGAGGTTAAGTTATGATTTTGATGGGGCTTTCATGGGGGTTATGTTCACGGCGTTGTCCTCGACAAAACCTAGTAGGATCGTCGAATTCAGAGCACTATTATTTTGGTGGGCCTTTGGGATTTTCATCTCAAATTGAGGTAAGGGATGTTTTAGGTTTAAATTCTTGTTATATAGCATGCTTGTCATGCTTATACTACTTGTTTGCATGATTAAATATAAAATCTAGAGATTCAATTATTTATTTTTCTTGTACGGGATCTAATTTTCCCGGTTGCTCATGACTTGGTTTAAACATGTAGCATGATTTTATATTGCCCCTTGATATGCTCATTTTCGTGTATTAAAATTGGAACATTTGAATAAGTATTAAAGATTTTATTTAATATTTATCTTAGGTGAAAGATTAATTCACATGGCCTTAACTAGCTTGAAATTAATATGTGTTAGCATATTATATTAGGCCTTAGCATGCTCTTCAACATAGTTGAATTTGAAAGTAATTGGAGGTGTTTTGAAAATTAGTAATTATTAATTAATTTGCCCCAAGTGCACTATTCACTCTATTTAAATTCCGACTTGATATTCTTGATTTAGATGCCATATAGCTTCACATATATTTGATTTAGAATATTCGGTTAGGTTTTGAAACCTTTTATTTAATTAAATTCCATGTTTAAGATTTAATCCTCATGGTGATATACAACTTGGAATTGTATTGTGGCATGCTAGAAAATTAAGCTTAGGTTTAGTTGTTCACATATATTAAATTGGGATTAATTGCATGAGAATTGCAACTTTTAATTTATATTTAACTTTAGTGAAAGTTTAATTCGCATGGTCGTAAATTGCATGAAATAAGCTTGTAATGTGATATTACATTAGTCTTTGGCATGTTCTCTAAGATATGTTAAATTGAGAGCATTTGGTTAAGTTTGAAAATCTAGAGATTTTAATTAAAAGAATTAAATAAAAATCTATTTTGTGGTCCCATTAGCTTAATTAAGATTTTAACTTGATATTTGTATTGGCCATGATTTGTTTACTAGTATATATTAATTGTGGACCATTTGAAGTTGCTTTAGAACCTTGGTAATTAAATTAGCATGATTTAATTAGAGTTCTACTTTATTGTTCCAATAACCTAATTGAGTTTTAGAATGGATATAGGTGACGACCTTGCCATGCCCTTTAACATGTATTAAATTGAGGTTAATTGAAATTGAATCGGAAATCTAGAGAATTTAATTGTGTTTATCTATTTAAATTCTATCAATTTGCTCCATGATCTAGTTGTGTTTTCGAAATGGTTTCTATATTCAAATCATGGACTTAGACTTGTTGTATATTCATTTGGTTATGTTTTGAACATTGGATAACATAGGTGCTATGTTTGTACTCATGAGAATATGTTTTTCTTATTGAATATATTATTGCCTTGTATAATGATTTGCACACTTCGTATTTAACATCATTCATGCATAGCGTGTAACGAATCGCACACTGAAGATTCGACATTCATCACATCATATTAGTTGTGGACTTAGAGCATGTATTGTATAGGTTTCCAAATTTGGTTGTGCTGCACAACTTGTTGATTTTAAAAACTTGGGGATGTCGTTGTTTGACTATGGCTAGGACGTGGTTCTAGTACAGGGGATAGTCCCTCTATATGGTCTAGTGCGCACATAGGGAGGTTACCCATGGGCTAGTAACCCTAAAGTAATTATGTTGTCGGTCTGATCCGGCGTGACGTCCGAGTATCCACTTTGTTTGATTTCGCATTTCATTTTCAAGTTGATAACTAGATGATGTTGTAACTTGTTGTTTCTTATTTTTCATTCCATTTTAAGTTACAGGATGTTAACTTTGCGAAATTGTGCTTTATGCGTTGTATTGGAAGTTCCAATGTTGGTTAAATTGCATCGATATTGAAAATTGTGTTTTGACGTTCTAACATAGCTTAGGAATGATCCTATTGATTCATTTAGAACTTAGATGTTAGGTGGCATGACCCACTACTGTTATTTTGTGCTTCAGATTCTAAGTTGATAGTTTTGAGAACTGATACCTTGTTGCATTGTATGACATGCTCTTTTGTTGTTGAATTGCATGGATAATGTAATTCTTGTTAACTTGTATTCAAATATGTTTTTATCATATTGTATGCATTCCTCTAGACTTTGTTCAATTACATTGATAATGTGATCTGTGGTAACTATAAACTCGTTGTATTAATCGGATTACTCCAACTTTGATTTGTTTCATTCATGTATTTATATCATGATTCTTGTTGCTTTGTATAACATGTTTCTATGTTGTTGAAATGCATGGATGGTGTGATTTATGCTAGAAACACTCTAAGGTAGCTTAGGATGCTCCTTGAGTCTCATTTCGATATAGACGTTAGGTGGCATGAACCCCTTTAACATGTTTCACCTTAAGGTGATAAATTTGTAAAATGCTAGGTCGATGCATGCTCATCTCCTACGAGTAGCTTTATGTCACTCACCCCTACGATACTGGGGCATATTTCAGGTACGAAGACTTGGTTTGCGAAGCCTAGCATTCCTTGGATGTCGAGTAGCTTTCAAGTTTCCATTTCATGCAAATGTTAGCATGAAATGTCATTTTGTAGACTTATATGTCAAAATATGTATGTTTGATTCCATGTATGTAATGTGTACTTAAGTACACTCCTTTCAATGTATTTGACATGTATGAGATGAGGCCGGAGGCCAATGACATGTATATTGTATTTTATGCAACTTTTTAACTTTATGAAATGTTATGAAAAACTTGAAAAATCGCAAGTCATTCCTTCACCACGGTTGCATCGAGTGTGGGAATTCCATTTTCATTCTTTTATAGGGTCTTATTAATCTTGTATGAAGTGTAGCGAAGGGCCAAACAGTCATTTGACTCCATTTTACATTTTTGGATTCCAAGTTTTCATTCTAAGTTCCATTTTTGCCTTTTTGCCCGTTGGGGGGTCGGATTTTGTATCGGTGGTATTTTTAAGTCTTGGACCATTGTAGCACGTCCAAATAGGTATGTTACGTTTGCATGCATGGTCGTTTCCGGGCAAAACCTTATCGTTTGTGTTTTGAGCCTCTTGTGAATTCATTTCACATTTTTTTTTACATATTCCAATCTAGGGGCATTATGGACCTTTCACCTCAGTTTTATTTTCTTCTTTTAACATGGTCACTTAGAAAACATGATTTTAGGGGGGGGTTTCTTCTTTGTGTTTTTCTAGAAAATGTTGTCTTGGTACCGGAAATCCCTCGTGAAGTTTCAGCTTCCAGTTTTCATTTAGTAGCTTTATGACCCTCTTGTTCAGTTCTGATCTAGGGGAATTTTGGGGATTTCGCAGTGAGTTTTTTTCGATTCCGTCCACGATGTCGGGTAGAAAACTCGATTTTAGGGGGGGTTTCTTCTTTGTGTTTTTCCAGAAAAACTCATCTTAACCTCCGTTTCAAGCCTCAGTTCTGGGGAGATCAAAAAAAAAAAATGTAGCAGTAGCCAAGGGCTGCCACCAGCCATGTCTTTGGGCGCCTGCATGCACGCCGGTGGGCTCGCGCGTGGGCGCCGTGTGCGCCATGGCCCCTCATCGGGCTTCCGCGACGTCAATTCTTCTGTTGGGCTTTTCTCCTTCGTCCGGACTCCGATTCAAGTGAATTTTTTTTTGAACTTGACTAACTTTTCGCTGTCTTTCCAACGGTGTGCTCGGTTGCACCCGGTTATTCCTGGATTATTACCAATTTACCCATTTTGCTTTAAGTGCTCGTTTTTCTTCGTCATGCCGTTTCTCCTTCGTTCGGACTCCGAATCATGCGATTCTTGAGTCCATCTTGATTAGTTTTTCATTGTCCTTCTAGCGGTGTACTCGATGGCACCCGAACTATAGTTTTCAGAAATGACTATTTTGCCCCTAGGGGCTTATTTGTCATATTTTAGATCTTTTGCTTCCGCATCAGTTCTTGTTGAGTTCCACGACCTCATGGAAGGTCACTTTGACTTCTTAGAGTCTTGTTTTCTGTTTTCGCTTCCGCATATCGGATCCGTTATCGGGTCAATCTTCGATTCATCACAGGACACGCTGGCCTAAAAACCAGGGTCGTTACAACGTCTATGTCAAGGTGAGACTCAGGGAGCATCCTAAGCTACCTTAGAGTATAAGCAACAAGAATCATGATATATATACATATATGAAAGGAATCAAGGTTGGGATAATCCAAGGAACACGATAAGATGGATGCTTGAAAATAGATCAACATGAATTGCATTTTCAATACAATTAAACAAGGTTTGAAATAATCCATACAACACGACAAGAAAATACTAGAATACTAGGATATAAGTTAACAAAAATTACATTATCAATGCAATTAACATGATTGGAGCATTCCAATTAACACGATGGAGGAAATATATGAAACCAAGAACAAGGCATAATATCTATGTAAGGACAAGGCATAAAATCTATGCAAGGACAAGATTAGAACATTTCATATAACGTAAGAGATTCTTAAATCTTCAAAGAATAACGCTTGAAATTTAAGGACTAAAATCAAGGATGAGCATAAAATCTATGCAATGAAACAAGATTGGAGCATTTCACATAACATGATAAGTTTAAATCTTCAAGGCATAGCAACTTGAAATTTAAAGAGTGAAATCAACCAACGTGGAAACTCGGATATCGCCCGGATTAAAATCGTACTCTTGAGATCACTTTAGGGCTACTAACCCATGGGTACCTTTCCCCTAGTGCGCACTATAGTGTAGGAGGACATTCCCCCGTACTAGAACCAAGTCCTAGCCATGTCAATTCTTGATTGATATCCCAAGTCCCAAAATCAACAAGTTGTGCAAGTCAAGATTGTATTAAATACAAGAAATGCATTACCCACATTTTATGCACAACCAATATTTTGAAACACACAAGTCATGCCCTAAGTTCTCAATTATAATGTCATGTGAAATGTCAAGAAATCAAAGTATGTATCTATATAGATTAAAACCAAGACGTATACATATCACATGGAATCCATTGAAGGAAAAATACCATAATTATATGATACATGATTCAAGTACTTACTAAGCAACACATGAGTGATCAAATCATTCTAAGACAAAAGTGCAAGTCTATGAAGTACTTTAATGAAACCAAGTTACAAGGGTCATGATTAAATCGATGGAAGCATAAAAGGGAATTTAATCTACTAAAGGGATTAAATCATCAAGATTACAAGGCAAGTCCAATGTCAAGTTACAAGTGCACTTCCTACGAGATACAACCATGTGAATTAGATTCCATACAAAGGAAATAAATAAATGCAAGTCTCAAAACTTATCCGATTATTCTTAATTCGATACATGTGAAGGAACTTGTCCAGGAAAGCATGGATACTAAGTTAGAAACTTAATCAAGACCAAGGAGCCATTGAATTGATTTTAATTAAAATCTCTAAGTTTAGAAATTCATCCAAATGATCTCAATTTAATATATGTTATGCAACTTGTCAAGACCTGATTTACTAGCACGATACAAGTGATTTCCATGCAATGTACGGCCATGGGTATTAAACTTTAATACTAGAAAAATAATAAATGAAAAGTTTCAAAACTTAATCAAATATTCTAGATTTAATATATGTGAAACTATATGACATGCATATCAAGAATATCAAGTCAGAATTCAAATGGAGTAAATAGTACACATAGAATAAATTAATTAATCAATTAATTGAATATTCTCTAGATTCTAAAACACCTCTCTCAAATTCACCTATGTTGAAGAGCATGCTAGGGCCTAATATAATATGCTAACACATATTGATTTCAAGCTAGTTAAGGCCACATGATTTAATATTTTATTCAAGATAAATACTAAATAAGATCTCCGTTACTTATCCAAATGATCTAGATTTAATATATGTCAATCAACATATCAAGGGGTAATATTCTATCATGCCACATGTTTAAACAAAGTTATGAGCAACCGGGAAAATCAAATCTCATACTAGAAAATAAATAATCAAAAGTTCTAGATTTAATATCCTAGCATGTAAACAAGTTGTATAAGCATCCATAGCATGCTATATAACAAGAAAGTAAATTATAACACCCCCTACCTCAATTTGAGATGAAAATCTCAAAAGCCCACCGAAATAAAAATGCTCCGAATCCGACGATACCGAAGGGTTTTGTCAGGGACAACACGATGAACAAGAATCTCAAGAAGCCCCATGAAAATCACAACTTGACTTCAAACCGAACTCACAAAGTGGTCAGAAATGGGTTCTAATAAGGGGGAAAGAAGCGCGTAGTCAAGACAAACACAAAACGCAAAGACACTATGACTTTATAACAAAGGGAATGAGGTTTAAATGAGAGAAGAAGGGTAGCAGCCCCCCTTGGGCTGCCATGGAAGCTTCAGGTCGTGCATGAAGAGAGGGGAAGATGACTTTTTAATTTTATAACCCCCTATTTATAGAAATCTCAAAAAGTGTCCCGGAAAGGCCCCGCCGGGTCCGAAAAAGTGGAATTTGAGCAAACGTGCTCAAATGAAAAAACTCTATGAACAAAAAAGATTCAAAATGAGAAAATATGAACAACCAAAGAAACGGCGTCAAAAACTGAGTCCCGACCAAAGAGATATGCACTAAACAAGTTCGGCGGCAACTAGGTCCAAAAACTCTGAAACTGGAGAAAAACGACCAGAAAGAAATTCTAAGAGTACACGACTCGATGAAATGTGAAAATGAATCATGTACGAGGATCTAGGCTTCAGACGAGGCATTTTGCAATAACTTTCGTTAATTGCACAATGGCCCCTACAAAAAGGATAAACTATGAAACTGCCTCAGAATGAAAATATCTTCCAAAAGATATTTTCTTAGATGCCCCTGAAATAAAATATCTTCAAAAGATATTTATGAAAAACACCCCAAGAAAAGAAAATAATTCCATAGAACTATGCATCCATAACTCTATGGACACCGGGAGCAACCAAACCAGGAAACCACTGAAGATGAAGACACGTGAAGTCAAAAACCAACTCCGAGCATGAAAAGTGAGGTTGTGCCAAAAGCTGACAAACGGGGAAAAGACAGAATAGGGAAGAAGACGAAATAGGGAAAATGACGAAAAGTGAATAGTGTCCGAAAAGTGAAAATGTGGAAATGACTCAGTCCTCAAAGGAAGTTGTCAATCCACATGAAAGAGTCTCAGAAACCAATTCCAAGAACTTGAGATGACACTATGTGACAAGAAACAGAACTCAGAAAAAAAAATTAAACGAAAAAAATTTATCCGTAAAATTTCAGGAAAAAGGAAAGGAAGGAAAATAACCGGGTCATTACATAGTTTTGGTGGAAAGGCATGAAATGGGATGTTTCTTAGTTCATGGTTAAATGCCTTACTTGTCAGCAAGTGAAGGCTAAACATCAGAGACTGGTGGGTTTGTTGCAACCACTACCAGTAGTAGAGTGGAAGTGGGAGCATATCACTATGGATTTTGTGACGGGACTTCTGAGATCCAAGGCAGGGAATGATGCCGTTTGGGTCATTGTTGACAAATTGACTAAGACGGCTCACTTTTTGCCTATAGCAGTGACAGATGACGCAGAGAGACTTAGTGGACTGTATGTGGGGTAGATTGTCAGGCTTTATGGGGTTCCAGTATCCATTGTTTCAGATAGGGATCCTAGGTTCATGTCTCACTTTTGGCAGAGTTTTCAGGAGGCTTTTAACATGGGGCTTCATTTCAGCACGGCATTCCATCCTCAGACTGATGGTTAGTCAGAGTGTACCACTCAGATATTGGAGGATATACTACGGGTTTGCATTTTGGATTTTGGGGGTAGTTGGGAAGACTACTTACCTTTGGTGGAGTTTGCCTACAACAACAGTTACCAGACCAATATTGGTATGGCACCTTTTGAGGCTTTGTATGGCAGACCTTGTAATCTCTAGTTTGTTGGACCGAGGTAGGTGATGTAGTCGCCTTGGGTCCCGATATTATCTTTGAAACTACAAAAAAGATTAAGTTGATTTAGCAGCGATTGGCTACAGCTCAGAGCAAACAGAAGAGTTATGATGACAAGAGGAGGAGATCCTTGTCTTTTGAGGTAAGGGACCACGTCTTTCTTAAGATTTCTCTACGGAAGGGATTTCTGAGATTTCGGCAGACGGGTAAGTTGTCTCCTAGGTTCATTAGACCATTTCAGATTTTGGAGCGCGTCGGTGAAGTTACTTATCATTTGGCGTTGCCTCCAGACCAGGATAGGGTTCATGACGTCTTTCATGTATCTATGTTGAGGAAGTATGAGCCGGATCCATCGCATGTTTTACGGTGGACGGATGTTATTGTTGATAAGGACGAGACCTACGAGGAGGGTCCAGTTCAGATTCTTGATTCACGAGAGCAGGTTTTGCTAACCAAGACCATTCCATTGGTTAAGGTCTTGTGGAGACATCACAGCGTTGAGGAGGCTACCTGGGAGGTTCGCTCTCGGTATCCCAATTTGTTCTCTCTTTCAGGTCCTACTCGATTTCGAGGACGAAATCCTTTTAAAGAGGGTAGGTTGTAATGACCGGTCATTTTCCTCCCTTTCCTTTTTAGGTGATTTTCATTTTTCGTCTTTTTCCTATTTTGTCTTTTTCCCTTATATTATTTTTCATTGCATAACCTTACCTTTTGTGCTCGGATTTGATTCCGGTTTTGCATGCATCTATGATATTTGATTTCCATGACATTTGTATTTTTACTTTTGTAGAAAATGCATTCTAGTTACTTACTTTCTCGTAAAGGGCATGGATGCATACTTCATTGTAATTATTCTTGATTTTTGGGGTTTTAGTGTAATTATATAAAATAATTATTTTTCGTCTTCGGACCTTTTTGTAATTTAATTTGGAAGATATTTTGAAAAAGGACTTTTTTGTAATTTTTGGAAGATGTGACAAGTGTCACATTCTCATGAAGCCACTTGTTGGCATTGGGGTGGAGTGACTTGGAAACATAATCTATTGACATTTGGAGGGTGGAGATTCACCCACTTGTTAGCCTAGGATTGGAGTACTTGTTGGTTTAGATGGTTGACAAGTGTAAGCTTAAGATGAAGCCTAGGAAGGAGCCATTAATTTGTGACAAGTGTAGGCTCACCATTTAGTCTTGCATTGTGTGTGTGTGTGAGAGGTAGTGTAAGAACACATAGTGAGTGGAGGATTTCTAGACCTTCCACTCACCATTTTACACTTTATCCTTTTCTTTTCATTTGTTCTTCATAATCCTAAACCTAGCCACCATTGGAGGAAAGCTTGGTTAATAGCTTATTCCTTCATTTTGGCCTCCTTCCACTCACCTTAGACCAAAAACCTTGGGAGACAAAAGTTTCCTCTTGCTCTCCTCTTCAAAACCCTATAATTGTTCTCCATTTTTAAGCTTGGTTGCTTGGATTATAGGCATTCAATTCTCTATTGAGGTAGGGGTGGTAATATGTTTATATTCTA
The DNA here is from genome assembly GCF_030987335.1 of Cornus florida. Lineage (NCBI taxonomy): Eukaryota > Viridiplantae > Streptophyta > Magnoliopsida > Cornales > Cornaceae > Cornus > Cornus florida. Next base: position 47,053,265 of record NW_026775574.1, on the reverse strand, counting down.
AGCATTTTATAATCCTTTGGGGTTTAATATATATTGTGTACATGCTTTTAGAATTGTAATATTGCATACTATAGGAAATCCTTATGATTGACTTAGGGTTTATTGATTTAAGCATGTATATTGTGTATATATCTTGAGTAGGATTATTAATGTTGTTTAGAACTCTTATTAATTTGAATTACTATACTATTGTGATGTTAATCCTACATTCAAGTTGATTACTATTGGTAATTGTAATTATTTTAGAAGCTTATTAATATAATGTTGTAATCTAGTCTATAAAGCTTATTGTTGAGGCATAATTTAAAATGATAAGTTAGTGATATGGTATTGTGCATAATATTATGATGAGGACTTGTCATTTGGTATGCCATTTTAGACTTGGAACCCTAAGACATGGTTTGTGTGATTTCAAAATACTTGTGCATGGAAGGTGGTTTATATGCCTTAATTATAGTGTATGAGTTTTGAACTTGATTATGGTTTTGGATTCTCTTGGGACATTGTTACAAGTGATATGGCTAGATTTTGGCTCTAGTGCGGGAGGTATGAGTTCCCCCTAATTGAGATAGTGCGCACTAGGGTGGTCTTCCCAGTGGGTTAATGCCCAAAATAACCATTTTGATCTTGGTTTAGTCCGAGAAGTGATGTCCAAGTCTTCCTCTAATTGATTTCGCATTCAATTCCAAGTTGACAACTAATGCTTAATTGTAACTTGTAATTTTTGTTATTGGTGAATTGATGTTGTTAAGTACATTGATGGTGATATGTGTTGTTAAAGAATCATTTAAGTTAGCTTAAGATGATCCCTTAGAGCACCTTGAACATAAACGTTAAGTGGAACGATCCCTTGTATTCGTCTATATTGATCTTGCAATGATACCGAAACTTTAAGGTATACGTATATGCTTCGTCCTATAAGTAACTTGATTACTCACCCTAGTGGTTTGGGTTATGTTACAGGTAAGGAGACTATGTTCTTGGATGCTCTTCATCCTTAGGGGCTTATGAGCAATTTGAAGCATTTTTATATATTAACATGCAAGTGTTTAGCATGCTTTACTTTTGATGTTATATTTTTTCATACCATGGGTGTATGGTATTTTGGTAGCTAATGTTACTCCCTTGATGTGTAATGATACTTAAGTATTTACTTTTGATATTATAAGCATGCTTACTTTTGTACTTATATTCACTTGGCATCAAACTTTTCTTTAAAAATGCATTTTAACCAACTTTGGAGGTTTGGCATATGAAATTCTTGTAATGGATATGTATTAGGCCATAAGTTGTTGTAATACATTCATTTATTCATTTTAAGGTTGCTGACATGCTCACATACTCAAATCTCATTAAAAATTAGTCTTAAAATTTCATTTTTGAACCAATTCATTAGGGGATTTGAAGTATGGGTTAAACCTTAACACATTTGGCATATAGTAGGTCTTACAGAAACTTTTTGAGGTGTTTCGGTCATCTAAAACTCCATTTCGATCGACCTATGGTTTTTAGAAAATTCTTTGTACAGTAAATCACTCATTCCAATAGGCTTTTGCATTGTTCAGGGTCATTTCAGTTAACCGAAACTCTATTTTGGTCTACCAAAACAACCTCCTCTCAAAAAACATGTTTTCAGCAAATTTATGTCTAGTTTATTCGTCCGAAACTCCAGTTCGGTCGACCGAAATAGCCCTCATACACCAGCCTTCCAGATTAAGTTTTAGCACTGAAGTTCCAAATTTAAAGGGTCTTAACTTCTTCGTTTCTAATCCAAATGGGGTGATTCTTGAGCCTAAACTGAAGGATTATGAGTCAGCTTTCCAATGGTACTTATTAAATTCTTAGATTCCAATCACAGTGGGAGTTATTTATGTTTTAGTGAGGTAGTGTCAGTTTTTGCTTAAACAGGGAAAGGGTAATTTTATGGGATTCTTGGCCAATGTTCTTGGAACCTCTTGGAATGTTGTGCAATGATTAGATTGGGTTCTATTCACCTTGTTTGACTTGTTTAGAGTTAATTTTCTCCTTTTAATTATGAATTGACCATTTTGCCCTTAATTAACGGATTTAGCCCGTTTTAACTCTAGTTTCCTCTTTTGCTCTCCTTAAGTTCCGTGACCTCATGGAATGTCACACTGGTGTCTTAGAGATGATTTATATCTCAAAGGACTATGGTTTCATCTTTTGCTTCCGCATTTTGGATTCGTTATCGGGTCAACTTTCGGGTCATCACTAACGAACTAGGTTGAAAAACTTGAGCCGTCACAAATCCCCTTAAAATACAAAGCATTAAGGTCTAGAAGGCATGCGTAGGGCTAACTCTAGCGCCAAGAAGATGTTTACCCACTCATTGATGCAGTAATCCAACCCTCAAAGGCCATCTCCATGGTAGGAATGTTCTTCTCCTTGATGGAAACCCTAGAAGAATGGAAAAACTCCTAAAATAGTGTATATTTTTCTAAGCTCTAGCCTCCTCTCTGAGATAGATGATATGAAATGTATTGATATATCTAAGTTATGTTGAGATATGATGTAAAAATGGCTCAAAATCCTTATACAGGAAGCTCACGTGTCACACCCAATGATCAGGTCTCGTGCAATAGGGTCCCTTTAATGATTGCACCATAAGCTATCTTTTAGTGAGTTGGACTCTGTTTTATTTCATACTTGAGGAGGTTCGATCGATCGAATTCAGATGAGATCGATCGGACTGTGGCCAGATCCATCGAAGTAAGGCCAGATAGATCAATCCTTGGCGGCGCCTTTTTAGAATAAGACAATTCTGAGATATTTTTGTGAAGTTTTGGGAAAAAGACAAAAGTGGTAGGTGGGGATAAGATCGAGGAAGTTCGATCGATCTAAAGAAAGTTAGATCGATCGAAGATGGAAATTCTTTGAGGATAAAGACAAGGGGTCTGATCCATCTTGGTAAGGTGGGATTGATCAATGTGAGATCGATCGAAAATATTCCTGATCGATCGAAGTTTGCTGGTTTCCACCACTTTGCTTCCACTTTGCTCCATTCTTCCATTTAGCTTGAGATTACTTCTTTTGTGCTCTAATTTAGCTGAATTGACTTATTTTGGGGATAAGCACCTGAAAAGGGCAATAATATGAAATTAATCTAAAACAGGAAAGTAAGATAGATAAAGGTCCTAGAATACTCGAGCTTAAGTGGTTTAAATGTGCACATTTCTGCTCTCATCAGACAGCTGAGTGTGTAACAAGATACATACAGTTAGTGGATGTTTTTTTTGGCTGAGGCCAAGAACCAAGGTCTTTCCCTATTTGAGAGGGTTTCCTTGTATACCTTGTGTTATGTGCCTTGATTGACTTTTGTGTTCATATCTCCTACGTACAACATGTATGCACTCAAGTGAAAAAGGAAGAAATTGACCTAAGACCAATTCAACCCCCATTTTTTGGTCTAACAATTGGTATCAGAGCCTTGGTCTACTGAACCAAGGCATTAACAAGCCTGCAAAAAATTCTTGGAGTATGATGGAAGGTCAGTATGTTGATGATGCACCATGGTTTGATGGTACATGCTACGAGTTCTAGAAGATTAAGATGGAATCCTATCTTATTTCACAATCATATGATATATGGTACAACACCACCAAGGGAGTAACCGTGTCAAATGAAGAAGCTATGTCAAATGATGTAAATGAAAGATATGCCCTTTTCAGTAGTCTTAATATCCATAATCTCATTAAAGTTAAAGATTGCAATTCATCTAAGGATATGTGGGACACTCTTAAGGCATTCTTTGATCTCAATAAAGATTCTGAAGCATTTCAGACAGTTAGTGGTGAAGGAGATGAGGTTGAGCAAAGGTCTTATTTTGAATCTTTCAAGACTAACCTTTCAATCCTATCTTCTTTTTCATTTATTACTTTCAGCATGTTGAAATAGATGTTAAAGAAATGTGAAGTTGAAGGAGTTTCTGAAAATGAAGCTAATTGCACTACAAAGAAACTCAAACATCTCAAATTCAAGAAGAATGGTGTTCACTATATGTCTTTCATAACTGAAAGTGACAAGGAAACAACTGCTTTGAGAAGTTATAGAAAGTGCAGAGTTGTGTACTTACGATGTACAACCTCTCCTAACTCAAAAAGGAAATCTATGAAGTTTTAAGAATAATCGGATAAGTTTTGAAACTTATACTTAATTAATTCCTTTGTATGGGACTTAACTCACATGGTGGTGTCTTGTATGCAATGCACTTGTAATTTGACATTAAACTCGTCCATGACATGAACATTTTAACTCACCTTTAAATCTTGATAATTTAATCCCTTAAGTAGATTAAATTCCTTTATATGCTTCCATCGAGCTAATCATGTCTTGTTATAGAATTCTTGTTAAACTTGTGAACTTGACTTGAATTTCATGAACCTTCATCTTTTTATCAAGCATCGTGGCCCCTTGTATCTTGATCTCATTAAGTTAGTTAATGAACTTGTACACTTGTCTTGGAATGATTTTATTACTCATGTGTTGTTTTGAAAGTAGTTGAATCATGTATCTTATACTCGTGGTATATTTTCTTCAATGAATTTCAAGCACTACATATCATGGTTGTTGTCTATATAGTTGCATACTATGGTTTCTTGACATTTCACATGCCATCATAGTTGAGTACTTAGGGCATGACTTGTATGTTCCAAAATTTTGGTTGTGCATGAAACGTGATTAATGTATTTCTTATATTTTGATACAATCTCGACTTGTACAACTTGTTGATTTTGGGACTTGGGATATCAATCAAGAATTGTCATGGCTAGGACTTGGTTCTAGTACGGGGGAATGTCCTCCTACAACTATAGTACGCACTAGGGGAAAGGTACCCATGGGTTATTAGCCCTAAAGTGATCTCAAGAGTACGGTTTTAATCCGGGTGATATCCAAGTTTCCACATTGGTTGATTTCACACCTTGTCTTTGTCGTGATATGTGAAATGCACCAATCTTGTTTCATTACATAGATTTTATGCTTCATTCGTGATATCAAGTATACTTCTTGTCATGTTAATTGGTGTAGTCCAATCTTGTAAATTGCATTGATAATGTAATTCTTGTTAACTTATATCCAAGTATACTTATTGTCGTGTTATATGGAATATTCCATCCTTGTTTACGTGCATAGATAGTATGCCTTATCCTTGATTCCATATGTTACTCCTTGACGTGTTTTATAAAATGCACAAGCCTTGTTAATCGCATAGATATTATGCCATGTTCTTGATATCTTATATGACTCCTATCGTGTAAATTAGAATGCTCTAACCTTGTCATTAGCATAGATATTATGCATTACCCTTGATTTCATGTATATTCCTTGTCTTGTTAAATGGGGTGTTCCAATCTTGTTTAATTGTATTGATAATGCAATCTACGTTGATCTATATTCATGCATCCTTCTTATCGTGTTCTTGGATTATCCTAACTTTGACTTGTTTCATGTATATACATATATCATGATTCTTGTTGCTTTGTATAACATGTTTCTATATTGTTGAAATGCATGAATGATGTAATTTATGCTAGAAACACTCTAAGGTAGCTTAGGATGCTCCCCGAGTCTCATTTGGACATAGACATTAGGTGGCATGAGCCCCTTTAACATGTTTCACCTTAAGGTGATAAATTTATAAAATGCTAGGTCGATGCATGCTCATCTCCTACGAGTAGCTTTATGTTGCTCACCCCTATGATACTGGGGCATATTTCAGGTACGAAGACTTGGTTCGTGACGTTTTGCATTCCTTGGGTGGTTTGGAGACTTGAAGTCCTTTTAAATGCATTCTTGATCACATGCAAGTCTTAGCATGCTTAAGTCCAGTTTTTGAATTGTATTGTGTAAGTAGGCCAAAATGTCATTTTTTTTTTTGCCTTTGACTTGTAATATGTGCTTAAGCACACTTTTTGGCACTCATTCTATGTATATGATATATGGCCGAGGGACAAACCTCATTTGAAATCCTTGCGTATTGAAAAATGTATAAATTTGTCTCTAATGTGAATGCTATGAAAACCATGTGAATTACCATGGCATTTTTGCACTGGAGTGTACGTCAAGTGTGTAATTCATCCTTTAGTATCCATTTACAGTGTATGAGGTGTGGCCAAGGGCCAAACACCAATTTGTCTTCACTTTTGCATTTTAGTCTTATACATTGCATTTTGGGCCAAAAGAGTTAAAACCGAGCCTTTAAGGGTTCATTTTCAAATCAGGTGGTGCAAAGTGTGTTCTGGCACCTCCACTAGGTCTCATTAGTCATTTTTGAAGTGTGGCCAAAGGCCAAATGGTCATTTGAAACCATTTCCTAATTTTGGTTTTCAATTTTCTCATTTCAAGCTCATTTTCGCCTTTTTGGCCGTTGGGGGGTCGGATTTTGACTCGGCCGTTTTTGGGAGCCGTGGACCATCCCTGCACGCTTAAAATCATCATTTACGTCTGCGTGCATGATTGTTTCCGGGAAAAACCCTTTCGTTTGCGTTTTGAGCCTCCTATGGATTCATTTCCCCTTTTTGTTGAAAATTCTAGCTTAAGGGCATTTTGGGTATTTCTTATGGGAAATAAATTCCATTCTTGACTTTGTCACATAGAAAATGTGATTTTAAGGGGAGTTTCTTCTTTGTGTTTTTTCGAAAAATGTCATCTTGGCCTCAAAAACCGCGTCGCAAACTTAAATTTCTGCTAAAACACTGTTCCTGCTGTCTTGGGTTGCTTCTGCTCATTTGGGCGGGCACCCACTGGTCTTGGGCTGGCGCCCGACATGCACAGGGCTGCTCCACACCATTTCCCATAGTTCGGCCCATTTGGGCAAGCTCCTGCGGGTCCTTGGCGGGCGCCCGCGGATACTGTTCCTGCACTAGACACTTTTCTTCAACAGGCCATATCTCACTCGTTTTAACTCGGAATTGGTCCGTTCTTGAGTCTAAACTGACTGCGTCGAAATCAGATTTCCAATGGTACCAATTAGGGATTCAGATTCCATTTGTAACTCGACTTATTCATGTTTTAGTGAAGTAGTGTCAGAATTTGGTTCGAACCGGGATAGGGTTTCCCTTCCTTCGACTTCAGGACTTGATATCTTTGCCACACGGACTCCGAATTGGGTGATTCTTGAGTCTAAATTCATTAATTTTTCATTGTATTTCCAATGGTATGTTTGGTAGCATCCATTTATCTATGAAATGACCATTTTGCCCCTGGGGGCTTAATTGTTATCCTTCCTATCTCTTGCTTCCGCACTTATTCCTTTGGGTTCTGTGACCTCATGGAAGGTGATCTTAGGGTCTTAGAGGTGTGTTGTGCCTTGGGTGACCATTGTCTTGTTTCTAGCTTCCGCATCTTGGATCCAGTTCGGGTCATCACAGGACACACTGGGTTGAAAAATCCAGGGTCGTCACAAATACCCGAATTTTTCAGGACCACCCTTTTTCCTATCTCCTTACTTCAATTGCTTATCCCATTTACACTTGAATGTCCACTGTACACTGTTATTATCCCATTTGTTGTCTACTGAACTTTTATCCAGTGCCATCGTTTCAAGAACACAGTTAATCCCAAGTTTAGGGGGGCTATCCCAGCCATTCTTTGCTTAGCTGCACTAGTATACTCTTTCCTTTGTTCTCTTTGCACATTGAGGACATTATGCCATTTAAGTTTGTAGGGGTAATGGTATTAATTGTAGTATTTTCTTTCAATTCAAAAATTTTAGCATGACTTGTGTATTTGAGGAATTTTCTATGATTGGTCCATAACTAGCTATGATTTTGATCTTTTGAGGACTATATTACTTAAAATTTAAAAATTGCTTAACTTGAGAGTCCAATACTCCTTGTATGCCTTGTGGATGCCATTTAGGAGTAAATTTTTCGAAAGATTGATAGCATGCTTGCACTTTTGGTCCACATCATCCTGATTTTGTGAATCTTTTGAGATTCACTCTAGTATTCTATACTAGTATAGGCGCATACTAGCATTCATTTGTGGGGTACAAGCTTTGTTGATTATTGAATTGGTTATATCCCAATTGGGCTAGTAGTGCATTGAAAGCTTTCATTCTTGATAAAGGTGTTTCACCAATTAGCCGAAATTCTAGCCTCATCAAGCATTGAACATTCGCGCCGAAAGGTAGAGGGCCCAAACTCTAGGTTAACAAATAAACTTGAAAAAAATAAATAAATAAATAAAATAAAATAAGTTGCAAAAGTAATAAAAAGTGAGGACTTCTCCCAAAAGGTGAGAAGTGGGAAATGATTAGATGGAGGTTGTTTTGATTTATAGACTAGTTGATTTGAGCTTGTAAGTCTTTAGGGGTGTTTGAACACCTAGTGCCCTAAAGCCGTCTAGTTTGGGAGTCATTGACCTAACGCTCGATCTTATGGATCGCTAGAAAGCTTAATAGATCAACACATTGCACCATGCTTCCATCTTTGATCCCATAAAAAAAAATAAAAAAAAAATAAAAATTGAGTGAAAAGAATAAGCGCACCTAGATCAATAAAGTTTTAATAAAAGGTCCACTTTTTGTCTTGATGATCGGTACTAGATTTGTGTGCTAGTTTAAAGGTAAGGATGTGATCATTTCTTTAGTTAACTAAGATAGCAACATACTTGATGCCAGTCCATTCAAAAAGGATTCTAGAGTTGTTTTGATTTTTATGATCATTTTCTTGGTGTGTGGAGGACCAAACTTGCTTGCTTGATGTTGAGATTTTGGGAGATTGCTTGGACATGGTTAAAAAATTACATACTTAAGGTAGTTTTCTCCCAATGCTTGTTTGCAATATTGGTGCCTCTTTTGAAAGAATGAGCTTAATGTTTATGGGTATCATTTCTGGAAACCCTCATGAGACTTCACTCGTCCACTAGGGCTAACCTAGGGGTTCAAAAGGCTTGTTGCATATGCAAAATGTAATCGTGTTCCCTACGAAAGTGGCGTTATCCATTTATTGCTTTTTAGTTCATAGTTATATAGTTGTTCATTTCATTCTTTTACTTTATAGTTCATTGCTAAGGACTAGCAATATTTAAGTTTGGGGGTCTGATGAGCGCTGAAATGTGCGCATTTAAACCCCTTAAGCTTAGGTGTTTTAGAACCTTTATCTATCTTATTTTCCCGCTTTAGATTGATTTTGTATTATTTCCATTTTCGGTACTTATCCCCAAAATAAGCTAACTCAGCTAAATAAGAGCATAATTGAAACAATCTTGAGATGAATCAAAGTGGGAGCAAAAGGAAGCAAGTGGAAATTCAGCAAGTTCGATCGATCGAAAGTTCATCGATCTCAGCATTTCAAGATGTATCCAAGCTCTTTTGTCCTTATCTAAAGATCCCACAAAGTTCGATTGATCCAACTTTATTCCGATCGATCGAAAAGATTCCATTTTATCCACTTGTACCACCCTACCTAACACATTTGTCTCTTTCCCAAAAATATCTTCAAAATATCTCAGATTTGTTTTTATCCAAAAAGGCGTCACCATAGAGGATCGATCTAGCTTAAATTTGATAGATCTCAGCCATGTTCGATCGTTCTCACCACAAGTTCGATCGATTGAACTTCCCAAAGCCCAAGAAAATCCAATTTCCAACTCATTAAAAGTTGTCTCTTATCCAATCATTGGAAGGAATATTGGTGTACGAGCCCAGCTCATTGGGGGTGATATTTAACCTACCTATATAAGAATATGAGCCATTCTTGAGAGCATATACTTAATAGTAGATACATACACTAGAGACACAATTTCCATATTCTTAGTGAGGAAGAAAAGTAAGGAGGAGGCTAGAGACACAAGCATGGAGTTCTTCCATCAACCAAGAAGAGGAGCAATCTCTACCATGGAGTTAGCCCTTGAGGGTCGGAGGACACCATCCATGAGTGGCTAGACATCCTATTGGGGCTAGAGTTAGCTCTAAGCATGCTTTCTACATCTTGATTTATGTATTTTTGAGGGGATTTGTATTGTGATATATGTTTTAACACTTTTACATATATAGATCTTGTTTATTCAATGATTTATGTGGTTTAATGCTCCCAATTGATCATCTCATTCTATCCAAATGTCTATGTATGCTAGAATAGATGTTTATGTGTTTGTCTCAATTTCTTGTGTTATTGATGCATGTCTATGTGTATTAATGCTATAGATCTAGAGATTGTCAAGACATAGTGCTTAATGGAATGCTCTTGTGGTTTATTTGATGGTTCATACTTATTTCTTTATGGATTGTGCCTCTCCCTTAGTTTAATTAGTTTAATTTTATGTCATTAGCTTAATTATACTGTAGTTGCAGTTTAGATGTTAAATGGGAGGACAAATCCATGCTTGTTGTTTGATGTTCCATACTTATGAAAGCAAGTAACATATATCTCTAACCTTGTGATGTGTTTGGATTGTGAGCTTAAAGAAAGGATTAATGGCTAAGTTTGATATATTGTGCTATCCACCATGTTGCTTAGACAATATATGCTTAATTTGTCATCCATGCTTGTTGAAACAACCACACACACACGATGTTGCAATACATGTTTTCCCCCTCATTAATCATTCATTAAGGGTGTAGAAAAGCTATGCTTAGTGGTGATCTCTAAACCCCAAGATCTCTCTCTTATTTTCTCTCTATTACATTTGATTGCGTACTTCTTTTGGAATTACATTTATGTCATGGATGTTAAATCTTGCCTTTAATGAGAATATATGAAAAATCATGTGTTTTAGTATGCTATTTTGTACCGGAGCGTGCATTGTGTATGAAATTTATCCATTAGCATCCATTAATCATGTGGCCAAGGGTTAAACGGTGTTTTGAAACCATTTCATAATTTTGAGTTCCAAGTTTTCATTCTAAGTTTCATTTTTTTCATTTTGGCTGTCGGGGGGTCGTATTTTGCATCGATGATATTTTTAAGCCATGGACCATTGTAGCGCATCCTAATAGGTAAGTTACGTCTGTATGCATGATCGTTTCTAGGAAAAACTCTTTCGTTGGTGAAATGAGCCTCCTATGGACTCATTTCACATTTTTGTTAAAAAATCTTGCTTAAGGGCATTTTGGGGTTTTCCTTCAGGAAATAATTTATGTTCTCATTATGGTCACTTAGAGAACATGATTTTAGTGGGGGTTTCTTCTTTATGTTTTTCTAGAAAATGTGATCTTGGTACCGGAAATCCTTCGCAAAGTTCAGCTTTTTGTTTTCCATTTTAGCAGCTTTCTAACCCTCATGACCTGATTTCATGGAGGGGCATTTTGGGCATTTCACAGTAAGTTTTTTTCAATTTCTCCCAAGTTTTCATGTAGAAAACTAAATTTTGAGGGGGTTTCTTCTTTGTGTTTTTCCAAAAAAAATGTCATTTTGGCCCTCAAAAATTCTTTTTTTTTTTCAAAAAACCCTGCTGCTAGGTTTTTGTTGAGTTGGAGTACAAGTGATCAAGTGGTAGACTTATTGTAACCGGTTACATGTGCATGGGCAGTGTTGTGACCTCTATTTTTGGCCTCCTAACCGGTTAGGAAAGCTTGGTAACCGGTTAGATGGTCTTGGTTCATTTTGACCTTTTTATCCCTTTTTCTTCCGTTAGCCATATCTTCTTCATCCAGACTCCAAATCGAGTGAACTTATTTTTGAACTTTACTAATTTTCATTGTCTATCCAACGGTATGCTCTGTTGCACCCAAATATTCTTGGATAATTATCAATTTACCCTTTTAGCCTTAAGTGCTCGTTTTTCTTCGTCTTATCGTTTCTCCGTCGTTCGGACTCCGAATCATGCCATTCTTGAGTCCATCTTGATTGATTTTTCATTGTCTTTCCAATGGTATGCTCGGTAGCACTCACTTTCTTGTTAGAAATGACCATCTTGCCCCTACGTTCATTCTTGTCCATTTTTGAAACGCCGCTTCCGCATTTGTTTTCTTTGGGTTCCGTGACCTCATTGAGGGTCACATTGGGGTCTTAGGGACATGTTGTGCCTCTTAAGACCATTGTTTTATCTTTTGCTTCCATTCTTCGGATCCGTTACCTGGTCAACTTTTGAATCATCACTAACGCACCGGGTTGAATAAAAATTTGGGTCGTTACAAATATGGTTTGATTAAATTATTTTGATCAATTATTAGATTTAAATGAATTTAATCAGAGTATGGAGGTGTACATACAATTTAATTGAGATGCATGTTAATTGTGACGATCTAAACATGAGATGCTCTGATACTGCCTGTGACGTTCCAAATTTTCACAAACCCGGATAAGTCAATGTAACCCAAAAGTTGATTCGATAACGGATCCAGAATGTGGAAGCGAAAACAAAACACAAAGTCTATGGGGATATTCGGTATCCCTAAGACACAAACATGGCTTCCCATGAAGCCATGGGCCAAAAGAAAACAAATGTGGAAGCAAAAAGGTGAAAATAGACCAAATATACCCCCAAGGGCAAAATAGTCATTTTACATGGAAGCAAAGTCTCAAAAGATGTATGTCATCCCTTAGAAAATCTCCTAGTTATACTTATTGGGCCCTTATCGGGGTTATTGCAAATTTGTTGTTTTATTCAGAGCATAGGTTTTTGTCGTGGCCAATTTAATTTATTTTCATTATTGTTGAATTGAGGAAAAATGGATCAATGTATGTGGATGTATTGGAGAAAAGGTTGTTGTGCTTGTTGTGTTTGATAGTTGATGGTAGGTCGTAGATCATCGTCTTTACCACATCTTGAGGAACCAATTGATATCGCTTTACTTGAAAGAACTCTTAGGCAGCAAAGAAGGAACCTTTAGGATCCTGAAATTTTAAGAGAACTTGAAATTGAAGTAGATAAAATGGCTAATAAATATGAGAATCTCAGAAATCCTAATGCTGAAAATGAAAATTTAGCACCAATGACTCTTAGGGACCATTTTGTACCCTCTACATACATATCTCCATTATGCATTGCCATGTCCAATGAGGCTCATCATTATGAGATCAAATCTACCACAATTCAAACGCTTCCAACATATCATGGGTTTGATAATGAGAATCCTTATAAATATCTTGATGAATTTTTGGAAATTTGCTCCACCATCAAGATAAGGGATTTCCTCCAAGATGCAGTTCATATGCTTTTTTTCCCATTCTCTTTGAAAGATAGAGCAAAATATTGATTGAACTCTCTTGTTGCTAATTCCATCACTTCATGGGTCCAATTGCAACAAGAATTTTTTAAAAAGTACTATCCTATGAGTAAGACCAATCAAATGCATCATTTCATTCTTAGTTTTTCCCAAACTGATGGAGAAATATTCGATTAGACACGGGAGAGACTTCAAGATTTTCTGAGGAAGTGTTCGCACCACCAAATTCCAAAATGGCAATTGGTGCAAGCTTTCTATGATGGTTTAACAGAACAACATAGGCAATTAATCGATTATTCCTGTATGGGCATGTTTATATCCAAAAATCCAGATGATGCATGGACTCTACTTGAGAACATAAGCAAAAATTCTATGCAACATAGTTCTCATAAAGCTTCTACATCTAATGAGGTTAAACCCTCAAATCCATGTCAACCACGGACTCTTAGGGAAGAATCTTTTCAAGTGGATGCCATAGCCCACAAAGTTTTTCAGCTTGTGGCACCACATCTCTCATCTTCTCAGAATTCTTCATTAAGTGCTATGTGTGCACATTGCACAAGTACTTTTCATATTACAGAAGATTACCCCCCACCGGAGCAATTTTCTGAATGTATGCCAAAACAGGTAAATGCCATGTTCTCTCGCCCTGGAAATAATCCTTATTCTAATATATATAATCTAGGTTGGAGAGATCATCTAAATTTCTCATGGAGGCAACAAGCCCCACAAAATTCATCATTCCAAGGTTATGGGCAATCAAATCAATCTAATTCTCAGTCTGTGAACCGGACATTTTAAGCTTCTTCAAGTTATCGTCCTCCTTCATATAATGCAAATTTTTCCAATCAAAATCATATTCTTTCTCAACAGTCTCAATTGGATGAGCTAGTAATTTCCAATAAGTAGATAATGGCTACTCTTAGTGGTTTGCAATCAATTGTACAATTGGTTAATACTCATTCCCAATCAATAGCCAATATTGAAACCCAACTGGGACAAATGGCTAATTCAATAATCAGCTTCACAAAAAGGAAATAGGAAAACTTCCAACTCAACCTGTGGTGAACCTGAAAGGGCAGTATATGATTAATGAGATCACTCCTCCGAATGGATCAAATCTTGAGCAAGTTTAAGAAATCACCACACTTCAAATATGAAAATCTTGAGCAAGGTGGACAAATTCTACTTCCTGGTAGACTTTGTGGTTCTAGATACTGAACCAGTCCATAATCCAATAAAACATAATCCTGTAATCCTTGGTCGGCCTTTCTTAGCTATGGCTAATGCTTCAATTAATTGCTGAACCGGGATGATAGATATTTCTTTTGGAAATATGAAGGTGAAGCTTAACATCTTTAGTACTTCTCAACATCCTCAAGGGGAATATGAGTGTTTCTCTCTTGACATCATTGATGAAATGGTTGAAGAATCTCTCCCATTTATTTTAAGTTAAGATCCTCTTGAAACTTGCTTGGCTCATTTTTACTTTAAAAATTATGACATTAATCAAACCATTCATGAAGTCAACTCTTTGCTTAAAGCCAATGCAATCTCAGACTTTCCTCTTTGGAAAGTGCCAAAGAAACCTCTTCCATTCATTTCCAACACTCCTCATGTCCCTTCACTGAAATCTCAACCTCAACTTGAGTTAAAGCCACTCCCGGTTAATCTTAAGTATGTATTTTTTGGTGTAAACAAAACTCTTCCGGTCATCATTGCACCAGATCTTTCTAACGACCAAGAAAACAGCCTTTTAGTGGTGCTACAAGAGCACAAAGAAGCTATTGGTTGGTCGGTGGCTGATTTAAAATGAATTGACCCTTCCATTTGTATACACCGCATTCTTTTGGAAGAAGAAGCTAAACCTTCCCGAGAGGCGGAGCGTCAGTTGAATCCTAACATGGAAGAGGTTGTCATGAAAGAGGTAATCAAGCTATTAGACGTGGGAATCATTTACCCAATCTCGGATAGCAAGTGGGCGACTCCCACTCAAGTTGTTCCAAAGAAATCTGGCCTCACTGTTGTTGAAAATTTAGAGGGAGAACTTGTGCCACAACGTATGACTACTTGTTGGCGTGTATGCATTGATTACAGAAAACTAAATTCTGTAACTAGGAAAGATCATTTTCCACTCCTATTCATTGATCAAATCCTAGAAAGGTTAGCTAGTTAGAGTTACTATTGTTTTCTTGATGGCTATTTTGGTTATAACTAAGTGGTTATAGATCCTCAAGATTAAGAGAAGACCACCTTCACTTATCCTTTTGGAACTTTCGCTTATTGTCGCATGCCCTTTGGGTTGTGTAATGCGCCGGCCACTTTTCAAAGATACATAATGTCCATATTTTATGATATAGTCAAAAAATTTCTTGAAGTATTCATGGATGATTTTTCTGTCTTTAGATCTTCTTTTGACTCTTATCTCCATAATCTATCACTCATTCTTCAAAGATACGAAGATACCAATCTGATTTTAAGTTGAGAAAAGAGTCACTTTATGGTGTAAGAAGGGATTGTCCTGGGACACATTATCTCTAAAAGAGGGATTGAGGTCAATAAAGCAAAAGTTAAATTAATTCATGGCCTTCCTCCTCCCTTTTCGGTGAGACAAATTTGATCCTTTCTTGGTCATGCAGGCTTTTACCGCCGTTTCGTCAAGGATTTTAATAAGATATCTCGGTTTTTATGCCATCTTCTAGAAAAAGACACTAATTTTAACTTTGATGAAGCATGTTTGGAAGCTTTTAAGAAGCTCTGTTCACTACTCTCGTCTGCCCCAATCATGAAACCACCTAATTGGTCTCTACCCTTTGAGATTATGTGTGATGCATCTGACTATACATTAGGTGCTATTTTGGGCCGTCGTGTGGATAGAACTCCTCATGCTATTTATTACGCTAGCAAGACTCTCTCGGATGCTCAAAAGAATTATACAACAACGGAGAAATAATTACTAACGGTTGCCTATGCCTTGGATAAATTCCGTTCATATCTTCTTGGATCTAAGGTCATCGTTTTCACGGATCATGCCACGTTGAGACATCTACTTGCGAAGAAAGAAACCAAACCTTGTCTTATTCGTTGGATACTCTTACTCCAAGAATTCAACATTGAGATTAAGGACAAGAAAGGAACTGATAATGTAGTTGCAGACAATCTTTCTAGGCTTCTAATTGAGAACATTTCTAATTTTTCTGTAGTTTATGACCCCTTCCCAAATGAGCAATTGTTCCAAATTTCTCATGAGTCACCTCCTTGGTTCGCTGATATTGTCAACTATCTTGCGGCTTGGAAAATTCCATCAAAATGGTCTAAGCAAGAGAAAGACCGGTTCTTCGCTCAAATTAAAAATTTCTTTTGGGAAGACCCGGAATTATTCAAGTACTATCCGGATCAAATAATCCGGAGATGTATTCCTGAATCCGAAGTCTAAAACATCTTGAAATTCTGCCACACTCTTGAATGTGGAGGACATTTCAGTGCTAAAAAGACTTCATCTAAAGTTCTTCAGAGTGGATTTTATTGGCCTTCATTATTTGGGGATGCCTACAACTTTTGCAAGTCTTGTACACAATGTCAAAAGCTTGGGGCCATGTCAAAAAGGGACATGATGCCATTGAACTCCATTTTAATTATCAAAATCTTTGATGTCTGGGGAATAGATTTTATGGGACCATTTCCATATTCTTATGGTTATTTTTACATTCTCCTAGCAGTGGATTATGTATTTACATGGATAGAAGCTGTGGCGACCATAACCAATGACCACATTGCAGTCAGTTTGGCATACCTCGAGCACTCTTAAGTGATGGAGGATCTCATTTTTGCAATAGTTATCTTCGATCTGTTCTCCTTAAATACTCTGTCAGTTATAAGATTGCCACACCTTACCATCCTTAATCGAGTGGTCAAGTGGAAGTTTCTAATCAGGAAATCAAGCATATTCTTGAAAAGACAGTTCGACCGAACAACAAAGATTGGTCATTACGACTAAACGATGCATTTTGGGCCTACCGAACTACGTTTAAAACGCCAATTGGCATGTCACTATATTGGATTGTTTACGGTAAGGCATGTCATCTTCCGGTTGAATTAGAGCATCATGCATTTTGGGCCATAAAATGGTTTAATTTTAATCTTGATCAGGCCAGCTCTAACAGAAAATTATAGCTCAATGAGCTAGAAAAAATCCGGAATGAGGCTTATGAAAATGCAAATATTTATAAAGGAAAGACTAAAGCATTCCATGATAAACATATCATCAATAAGTCTTTTGCTTTAGGTCAAAAGGTTTGGCTTTTCAATTCTAGATAGTAACTCTTCCCACGAAAGCTTTGATCACGCTGGGAAGGTCCTTTTCAAACCACTGTGGTATTCTCTTATGGTGCAGTTGAGCTACAAGACCTGAAGAATGGGAATCTTTTAAGGTCAATGGACTGCGGCTTAAGCCTTACATTGATAACCTAGTCCCAATCGGATATGTGGATTCCATAATCTTTACAGATCTAATTTATGAGGACTAGAAGGATTCCCATAATGTCTAGCTATCGACGTTAAATTTAGCACTTCAGAGAAGCAAATTCTTCCATTACACGCTTCCTTATTGACTTGTTATTGTAAACCAAAAATATCTAAAAAAATGCCTAAGTAGAAACTCCACTTTGCATTCTTCAAAAATCATTTAGATTTTCATTCAAGTAGTCATCGTGGGTTTTTATGATCAAAAAAAGGTTTAAGTAACATTTTCAGAAGTCTTCAAGCAACAATCAATCTGAGGAACTGGGCACATTCGTGTCCAGATGCCATTTCCGGTGTCCGGACGCCATCATACTCATGCCAAATCCCAAGACTAAGATTTGGTAGAATCACACCGCACTACAATTCGAGTCCGGATGCCATCCCTCGTGTCCGGACAAAAAGGCCCATTTGGAGAACCCGAGCCCAACCTTGTGTTTATATATTGCTACCCTCCTTATATAATTGCATCTCCTTCTTTTCATCCTCAATTAATACACATCCAAATTACCAACCCTACCTTACCCATCTTCTATAATTTGATTTTAACCAACTCAATTCCATTAAAAATCAAATCTTTCTCTTCCATTATCATCAATCCATCAAGAAAGCAAGATTTTAATCTCTAAATTGAGGTAAGTTCTTTCATCTTTCATCTTTCAACTCTTGAATATTCCATAAAGATTAGAACTTCATTTTGTGGGAGATTAATTCTTTTTAAATGAGGAATGGTTGTGTTTTCATTCTAGATTCATGCTTGTTGGTTCTAAATAATCTAATCTTCACAAGTGTTCTTTACTTTTTAGTCTTGCACACCACGTGTTTGAAAAAGTTCTGAACCAACTTTCTTCACTCAAATGGCTTCTTCTTCTGCTTCTAAGTGCCCTCGCAAATCAAAAAGTTCTTCTAAGCAAATTATTAATCTGGATTGGTCTAAATGGCCTTTTCAATTTGAAACTACATTTGATGTTAGGAATGTCTTTCGTAGATGTGCTGATACAAACTGGGCGTCAAAAATCTCAAGAAACGGGGACTGGCATCCATTTTTCAACCATGTCATAATGTAGTTCATCCTCGCTTGGTTCGTCAGTTTTACCAGAATCTTTCATTCAAACCTCAGGAGCCAACCAAGCTTTTCACTGAAATCGATGGCACCATGTTTTCGGTTACATTAGAGGATATTGCAGTTGCATATGGATGTCCAATCAACTCCCTAGTCAATGTGGACGGTCAGCCTCTCTTTGCTCTCCTACTAGATATTCTTGATTTATTAGATGACCTAGCCGATGTTTTGAAAGAAGTAGCACATAGCAATCTCAAAAGTTTAGATAGCACTTCACCTAAAAGATCTTTTGTTCCACCCCGGATTTGGTTCTTGAGGTTTTACTGGCTATGAATGTTCTTCTAATTGGAAAACCTACAGCAAATAACAGTGTCCTTTTGGATTGTCTCTTTTCAGCAGAAAATGAATTTTGGTTTTCAGTTCCCACTTTGATTAAAAATCAAATCTTAAAGGTTTATAACAAATTGATTGTTCGTAAAAAGAAAGCTCTTTGACTTGGTCATTTCCGTTTCCTTATCTCATCACGAAGCTGATTAAAAATCAAGGGTTGGTGATTCCATGTAATGAGAAGCGAGAAACTATAAAGATGGTTTACAATTTCAAAGATTGGAAGGAGCAACTTCTTGCTCGCACTGGTGCAATCAATGAATGATCATGCTCCTAAAGGAGCAGACACTTCACGCTCTAATTTGTAGGGTGAACTGATTTCTCTTTAGTTTTATTTAGTTCATGTTATTTACTTCTGTTTTTTGTGCTTTGAATAATTATAGGATTTGGGCCATGTTTGGCATGACAATTGTGGGTGCACTTTTTTATGTGCACATTTTTTGGTTTTTTTTCCCCGTTTTGAATAAAGCATGACATATTACTTCATAATTGTATCTATATATATATGTCTATGCTTTTATGCTTGGTATATAGTTTTTGTGAATAGCTTATCAGGTCCAAATTTGGGGGAAGAAATTTTGCTTTTTCACTACGACTGGGTGCACTGAAGTTACTGTCTCGCACTCGGTAGCTTCTCTCCTTTTACATCTCTTGGCGTGCTTAATTTCTATACATGTTTTCATACATTAAGGACAATATATCATTTAAGTTTGGGGGTGTTGAGAGTTAACTATTCACAGGCAGATTATCATTATTGAATATGGTAGAATTGTTTATAGTGGAATTGGTTTCAAATAAATAAATAAATAAATTTAAAATTTATGTTTAGGCAAATGATTTTTTGGCATTGTTGGAACTAAGTTTGGGGGGGGGGGGGGGGAATTTGTAATACCCCTAGTTTTCAAAAAGATAAAATTGGAATTTAAATTTGGTTCTATATGCATTTATAAATTGATTTTTGTGGTTATATGCTTATGTGTCAAATTGTCTATTTGCGTAGTGGTATTTTAATTAATTTTTTTATCTAAATAAATTATTTTCTTTAATTGTGTTTATTTGAATTAAATTGTTAATTGTGACATTTCAATTAATTGAATTTTTCTTACTTGAATAATTTGACCTATTTGTAATTATTTGGGTTTAAATTATTATATGCTGCATTAATTTCATTATTAGGTTTAAATTATTGTAATTAAGGTTAGTGAGTTTTTAGATGTCACCTAAGTGTAGCCGACATAGATTTTAAATGTAGGCTTTGTTTATGGGCCGACTAGGATTTAAATTAGGGCTCTATTTTAATCCTACAGGGAGTAGGGTTTTAGTTAAGTCTATATATATATATATAGAGCACTATGTCACTTTAGGGTTTTAGCAAACATAGATGCTATTTACGTTCAGGGTTATTGAGAGATAACAGAGAGAGGTTGTGAGAAATAAACAGAGCAACCTTGGTGAGGGTTTGGCTGTGACTTGAAGGACGGACATAGGAGAGGGGAAGATGGAGCAATAGGAGATTTAACAGTGAATTGGATCACCGGAAAAACTTAAAACGACGGCAACAGAGTTTTGAATCCAAAACTGTAAAGGCAAGTTCTTTCATTTCTCTCTCCCGTTGCCTGTGTTCTGTGCATCCTTAGACTGTCTCTAGGGTTTTAATTGATCATTAATTAAATTATACATGCTTGTTACATGCTAAATCAGATGTCTATATGTGTGGAATTATTCTGCTAAAGTTCTTGTACCTCTGGTTTGCAGTTTGGAGTGGAAGCATATTTAATCGGTTAAAGTTTTAAACACTGTAATTGAATTGAACTATTATGAGCAAGACATGGGGATGATATTGGGTGTAAATAGGATTCTTAAACTCAGTATTAAATATGAACCGAAGGTTGGGAATAGCCGGAGACGAAGCTAATAGTCAAAACGGAGCAACAGAGCAAGAAAAGTGGGCGGAGAAAGCTCTCACATAGGGAGAGCCGGCTCTAGGAGCAAAGAGCCAGCTCCTACTCTATTAGAGCCAGATCCAAGGGTTGTAGGAGCTGGCTCTAGGCAGGTTAGAGCCTGCTCTTTATTTCTAAGAGCAGGCTTTGTGATCCTTTATGTGTTCTGAAGCAGTTTGGGTCTTGTTTGGTTCAACTGTGGGTTTCGGAACTGTGTTTAGGCTACTAGGATGGTTTGTAACACTAATTTCATGGAGTATTAAAGCCCTAGGATGCATTAATTTAATTTATAGGGTAATGTTTTAAACTGTAGGAAAGTCTAAGGCAAGTCGCAGGCAGTTTACGGACTTAACGGACTGAAAAGATTTAATTATGCAAACTTGGTCTATAAATTAAAAAGAGTTGGAACATGGATTCCAAACATTATATCATGCTATACTAGAGCCATTTTTAATAAATTAATGTCTTTGTACTCAGGGATTTAACCGTAGGAAGATATACAGCGGTGTAGGTTGTTAACGGATAGAAGAGGTTTAATTGCTTAATTTAGTTTTAGCAATTTATTGGAGTATATATATATTTATAAATCTGGTTGTAGGTGCATGCTAGTATCATTTAATTAACAAGTGTGATCTATGCATATCCTAGATGTTAATTGTTGAAATATATAATACTTTTCTGCAATGCATGGATTTAAGCTTGGAACTTTAATTGCGGTAATTTTAAGCATTACACTTCAATTATTTGGATTAGAGTTTGGACTTAAATTGTTGAACTAGTACTTAGGTTTTGTCAATCTAATTTGGCGTTGGCTTAGGATTAATTGAAGAATTAAATATATATTTTCTGTCAATTACTTGGATGGATGCTGGAATATAACTTGACGAATTAGTAAACTTTGTCTCATTTAATTACATGGATGGATTCTGGATTTTTAGTTGATGACTTGTCGTTTAAATTCTATGTTTATCAACTATATGTATAATATGGACTTTATTTGATGTACTGCTTATAATGTTGCATCATTTATAGATTATTTACATGTATGCACCGGTATGGAACGGTGTCATATGGAGGGATGTATTAGGTCACAACGTTAATTCCTACCCATTCATACATACGGAATGGATTAACTAAAATATTTAACTTCTACATGGTTTCATATCCTGTCAACTAAAACAGTTGAACGACATGCTGGATGGTTGTTTATATTTCTGTATTAGGAGGGATAGGGTTTTAACTAAAACGTTTAAATCCTAATTACATGTTGTGTCTTAAACAATGAACTGTTGACCGGCACAACATTGTACTTGGAGGGAACTTATACATATAAGTGGGATAGGGATTTAATTAAAATATTTAAATCCTAATTTTATATTGTGTCATGGCAACGAATCAGCTGAGCAGCACTATATTGGTTTGGATGGGAATTTATATATATAAATTATGGTACCGCAATTTGAGCTTGAGTCTCATAGTCGACGGTTAGGGAGCGTATATGCAGTATGATGCATAGCTAGCTGTGTTGGTTGAGGTATACCTTGTTAGGCTTAGATAGTCATGCCCACTCAGGTGCGTTTTGCATGGTACCTTCTATACAGGTTGAGACCCTCAGCATAGTCTGGTGAGAGTCCTATAGTGTGGTTATATGTATATATCTATTTATGGACTATATAGATATGATTGAGACATCTAGGATATATCTGCGTATCGGGTCTCTGTTTGGATTGTAGTTAGGATAGAACTTGTTCGTGGGCCTGACCCACTATTATTCTTTCAGGTAACGGACGGTTCCAGGTCTTAGATCTTGTTCATGCTGAGTAGAGACGACTTCTCATTCCATCGACGATGTAGGAGTTTTCTTTATGGTTTAGCAGTGGACTTCTTTTCAGTTATTCACTTTCCAGTATTGGTTTTGATTAGGGGTCCACCAGATAGATTCCCGAGTTGTATTAGAATTGGAAAAGTTGGATGTATCAGATCAATATTTTATATATAAACTTTTATTTTGAGGCTTTCAGTATTTTGATTTTTATTCTAGTTTCTTTTCAACAAAATTTTATTTATTTCTATTTCTTTAATTGAATTCTGTGTTCGTTTATTGCTAATTGGTTTGATATCCTCGGGTAATCGGGCGTGGGCCTAGCCAACCCGCATCCAAAAATCTGGGGGTATCACAGTTGGTATCAAAGCACTCCAGGTTCTAGTATCCTTAGGAGTGTTTTCGTTATAAGACTTCTGCGTTGCTTCTCTTAAAAACTTATAGCCATATTAGGATTTGTTGTAATCTTTTTACGGTTCGTTAGGAGGAGTTAATGTCAATTGAATTATATAGAAATAGAATGGTTGACACTAGGAGGAGGATGGGGTTCATGGTGAAAGCGATACGGACCCAATGGCATAAAGGAGTACATTGTCGAGTTCTTTACCAGAAGAAGAACTTGGGATCATAGGTAGTTTCGAGGTTGGCATTATTTAGGAAGTATACGCCAAGAACGGATTAAGGTGTAGGTGTTAGGTCACCGCATAACGGGGCCAACACAACTTCAGATGATCTCAAAAAGGAGACAAGAGAAGAGTAAGATTCTGAATAGGATCCTAAGGGAGGAGATATCAGCGTCTCCAAGAAAGGGGATATTGAAGCTTGAAGATGAAGGATTGCACGAGGGTGCTCTCATTCACTCGTAGTATAGTGAAAGATACTGGTAGCGTTGGTGTGAACCAATCTACAGATGGATGAATTTTCGTATCATGTCTTAAAGAGTTAATTGAGAAGTATTTTTTTTAGGAGTTTGGGAATTGGATGGAGTTCTTATTAGAACAAGGACGTGATTTTATATCATATTCCGGAGTGTATGGGGATTAGGTTGTAATGTTCTAAATTGCTTTGTAAAGCCACGAAAGGCAGTCTGCATTCTGCATATAAGGAGGATGAGGGTTAAGCCTTTTGGTTTTTGCTTAGGCAAATAAATTTTGCTTTTGAGCTATGTTTAACGGATAGGTTTCAAGGTTGGAAGATTTCCAACGAAACTATAAAATGAACTTATGTGAGAAAAATTGACAACTTGAGTTCAAAGGAGGTTTTCTTCTCTGGAATGGAGGATGTCTTAAGTAAAATTATATTTTGGTTGTTTGTTGTATTGGGTGTATTTACGTACTTCATTTTTTGTTATTACGTGATTCATTTTGTGATTACGTGTTTCATTTTTTGTTAATTAGTCCGGATTGGGAATATGGATGGGTTGGGGACACAAGTGTGTGATCCACCAACTATTGTTTTAATAACATGGAGTAATAACGTTATGTACGCTAGGATTTGTGGATATAGGGTCATAGGATTGGGTAGAGATGCAAACTTCTAGCCAACCTATTGGACCTAGATATGCATCAATATGGTATGCTACTTGGGAAGGGATAGTTAAACTATCAATACGGGTCCAATAATTTAAATATTAGTTAAATGTGCTCTACGCTAGGTAGGGATTTGTTTTTACAACGCTATAAGAATGGTGGCTATGAATGTCTTGGGGAATTCGTGAGGTTATGGTAGGTAAAGATCACTGTAATGCCACTATGGTTCGGATGGAAAATTTAAGGCTGGTAGGTACTTATTGGAATGACGCCGAGTGGGGATAGTGGACTAATTTAAGTTTTATCAGTCTATTCGTAATCCAGACATTATTTTTCGAGGGTGTCATTTAGAGGAGTTGCTAGTGTTGCACTTGGAGGAGGAACCAAAGTTTCTACATTGTATAAAAGTGGAATTTTTTTTTTTTAGGGTTATCTTTCGCAACAATTAGCTGTTGCTCCGATGTTGATGACTATATGGAGGATGGGAAAGGTTTCATATTTAATTGAAACAAGACAAGGAGTTAACTTGACACTTACCCATAATAGAGAAGTAGGGTGTGTTAAGGATAGGAAGGTGAGACTGAACACCTATATAAGGAAGCAGTGCACGGTGTGTGTGAAAAAGTTATAATGAGTTGACCTTCGATAAATGGAATTACCGGTTAATTTTATTATCGGTAAGTTTATCACTAACTGGTGATGCATAGATACAGTTGTAGGGTTAGCTTTTGACAATGCTTCAATGTAAGCAATAGGTGTATACGGAAGCTAGTGGTACCAGACCAGTTGGTACTTTCTGTAGACAAATGGGAAGGAGGATATAAGGACTGAGATTCACATCTCTTAGTTCTTTATTCATCCTGGTGCAACATAAAATGCTTCATGGTATGAAGTAGTTGTTTGGCGGATCGGCAAGTAGAGGGACGTGGTGATTTGGATACCATTTTTAATATGATCGAGACGGACCATTCGAGATTACGAGACCTTTGTAGACATTTTCTATGTTCAACTGATAGACCCCTTTCACGGATTTGGATTTGGATTTGGTTAGGATGTTGGTTCGTTTCTTTATTAAGTCAGCTAAATTCTGGTTTATTGCGAACTGGTGGGTCATCAGTTCGTATGAATAGAGGGGATTACAAGATGACTTAGATGTCTCAATGTGGTGATTCACATTTTGCATTAAGTTCTGTCCGGGGGAACGGAATAGGGAGGTGGATGCTCTCAACAACCGATCGGATATTCATATCTTGCGATTTATTGTTGAGTTTATAGTAGCAGTTTCGCTTGTATAACACTGCCACGGGCTGTTATCATAGGAAATAAGGAAGTCAGCTGTACATATTGGGGTTGATCTTTGTGGAGGTGTTGCCTTACTAAGTTAGAGCTTAAGGTACTGATGGGTGATTTGTAGTTTTGTTAGTGCTGTCAGAATAAATGCGATTTCATAATCGACACTTCTTCTCAATGCACTCGGATGCTTATCAGGGACATTAAGACATCAACTGTCAGTTCTAGGGATCAGGTTTGGGCAACAACATGTATATAATTGTCTTTACGAGTAACACTTATTTAAAAGGTGGACGATGGATAACCGGAGCTCATTGGAGATTTTTGCCACTGCCTCGATCAAAATGGGAGTGGGAAACAGTTGATTTGGGGATGTCTTCTATATCAGAAGCAAGATGCGATATTGAGGACGGTCAGTTTTTATATATTATATTGCCGTTCATGGAGGGTGTTTCTCCATTTAGGCGGTAGCCTATTAATTCGTGATTTACAACGTTAGGACGAGATCCATAGAAGTTTTACACATTTATGTTATATACCTTGGAGGAATTTGGATCTGTACCCTATTTAAATAATTTGGGTACGGATAGGAAGTTGCTTACTACAACTTACGTGTTTCATAACTTTTATGTTTCCTTGATATGGAACTCAAAAGTTTCCTTGGAGGATTTGGAATTCAGTGGAGCTCCTGCATTGCAGCAGCATCCACAATGGAATGGAAATGAATTTTCATAAAAATAATTCAGAGTTTCGTGAATTCCGAGGACGGAATTCCTTTTGTTAGGGGGGAAGAATGTAATACTCCTAGTTTTCAAAAGGATAAAATTGGAATTTAAATTTGGTTCTATGTGCATTTATAAATTGATTTTTGTGGTTATGTGCTTATGTGTCAAATTGTTTATTTGAGTAATGGTATTTTAATTAATTGTTTTATTTAAATGAATTATTTTCTTTAATTGTGTTTATTTGAATTTAATTGTTAATTGTGACATTTGAATTAATTGAATTTTTCGTACTTGAATAATTGGATCTATTTGTAATTATTTGGGTTTAAATTATTATTTGTTGCATTAATTTCATTATTGGGTTTAAATTATTGTAATTAAGGTTAGTGAGTTTTTAGATGTCACCTAAGTGTAGCCGACATAGATTTTAAACGTAGGCTTTGTTTATGGGCCGACTAGGATTTAAATTAGGGCTCTGTTTTAATCCTGCAGGGAGTAGGGTTTCAGTTAAGTCTATAAATATATATATAAAGCAGTATGTCAACTTAGGGTTTTAGCAAACACAGACCCTATTTACGTTCAGGGTTATTGAGAGAGAACAGGGAGGAACGGAGAGAGGTTGTGAGAAATAAACAGAGCAACCTTGGTGAGGGTTTGGCCGTGACTTGAAGGACGGATGTAAGAGAAGGGAAGATGGAGCAATAAGAGATTTAACATTAAATTGGATCGCCGGAAAAACTTAAAACGACGACAACAGAGTTTTAAATCCAAAACTGTAAAGGCAAGTTCTTTCCTTTCTCTCTCCCGTTGCCTGTGTTCTGTGAATCCTTAGATTATCTCTAGGGTTTTAATTGATCATTAATTAAATTATACATGCTTGTTACATGCTAAATCAGATGTCTATATGTGTGGAATTATTCTGTTAAAGTTCTTGTACCTATGGTTCGTAGTTTGGAGTGGAAGCATGTTTAAACGGTTAAGGTTTTAAACACTGTAATTGAATTGAACTATTATGAACAAGTCATGGGGATGATATTGGGTGTAAATAGGATTCTTAAACTCAGTATTAAATATGAACCGAAGGTTGGGAATAGCCGGAGATGAAGCTAATAGTCAAAACGGAGCAACAGAGCAAGAAAAGTGGGCGGAGAAGGCTCTCACAGGGGGAGAGCCGGCTTTGGGAGCAAAGAGCCGGCTCCCACTCTATTAGAGCCAGCTCCAAGGGTTGTAGGAGCCGGCTCTAGGCAAGTTAGAGCCAGCTCTTTGTTTCTAAAAGCAGGCTCTGTGATCCTTTATGTGTTCTGAAGCAGTTTGGGTCTTGTTTGGTTCAACTGTGGGTTTCGGAACTGTGTTTAGGCTACTGGGATGGTTTGTAACACTAATTTCATGGAGTATTAAAGCCCTAGGATGCATTAATTTAATTTATAGGCTAATGTTTTAAACTGTAGGAAAGTCTAAGGCAAGTCGCAGGCAGTTTACGGACTTAGCGGACCGAAAGGATTTAATTGTGCAAACTGGGTCTATAAATTAAAAAGAGTTGGAACATGGATTCCAAACATTATATCATGCAATACTAGAGCCATTTTTAATAAATTAATGTCTTTGTACTCAGGGATTTAACCGTAGGAAGGAATACAACGGTGCAGGTTGTTAACGGATGGAAGAGGTTTAATTGCTTAATTTAGTTTTAGCAATTTAATGGAGTATGTATATATTTATAAATCTGGTTGTAGGTGTATGCTAGTATCATTTAATTAACAAGTGCGATCTATGCATATCCTAGATGTTAATTGTTGAAATATATAATATTTTTCTACAATGGATGGATTTAAGCTTGGAACTTTAGTTGCGGTAATTTAAAGCATTACACTGCAATTATTTGGATTAGAGTTTGGACTTAAATTGCTAAACTAGTACTTAGGTTTTGTCAATCTAATTGGGCGTTGGCTTGGGATTAGTTGAAAAATTAAATATATATTTTCTGTCAATTACCTGGATGGATGCTGGAATATAACTTGACGAATTAGTAAACTTTGTCTCGTTTAATTACATGGATGGATTCTGGATTTTTAGTTGATGACTTGTTTAAATTCTGTGTTTATCAACTATATGGATAATGTGGACTTTATTTGATGTACTGCTTATAATGTTGCATCATTTACGGATCATTTGCATGTATGCACCGGTATGGGACGGTGTCATACGGAGGGATGGATTAGGTCACAAAGCTAATTCCTACCCATTCATACATAAAAAATGGATTAACTAAAACAGTTAAATCCTACATGGTTTCATATCCTATCAACTAAAATAGTTAAACGACATACTAGATGGTTGTTTATATTTCTGTATTAGGAAGGATAGGGTTTTAACTAAAACGTTTAAATCCTAATTACATGTTGTGTCTTGAGCAATGAACTGTTGACCGGCACAACATTGTACTTGGAGGGAATTTATATATATAAGTGGGATAGGGATTTAATTAAAATATTTAAATTCTGATTTTATGTTGTGTCATGGCAACAAATCAGTTGAGTGGCACTACATTGGTTTGGATGGGAATTTATATATATAAATTATTGTACCGCGATCTGAGCTTGAGTCTCATAGTTGACGGTTAGGGAGCGTATATGCCGTAGGATGCATAGCTAGCTGTGTTGGTTGAGGTATACCCTATTAGACTTAGGTAGTTATGCCCACTCAGGTGCGTTTTGCATGTTACCTTCTATTCAGGTTGAGACCCTCAGCATAGTCTGGTGAGAGTCATGTAGTGTGGTTACATGTATATATCTATTTAAAGGCTATATAGATATGATTGAGACATCTAGGATCTATATGTGTATCGGGTCTCTGTTTGGATTGTAGTTAGGATAAAAATTGTTCATGGGCCTGACCCACTATTATTTTTTCAAGTAACGGATGGTTCCAGGTCTTAGAGCTTGTTCGTGCTGGGCAGAGACGACTTCTCATTCCACCGATGACGTAGGAGTTTTCTTTATGGTTTAGCAGTGGACTTCTTTTCAGTTGTTCACTTTCCTGTATTGGTGTTAAATAGGGGTCCACCAGATGGATTCCCGAGTTGTATTAGAATTGGAAAAGTTAGATGTATCAGATCAATATTTTATATATAAACTTTTATTCTGAGGTTTTCAGTATTTGGATTATTATTTTAGTTTCTTTTCAGCAAAATTTTATTTAATTCTGTTTCTTTAATTGTATTCTGTGTTCGTTTATTGCTAATTGGTTTGATATCCTCGGGTAATCGGGCGTGGGCCTAGCCAACCCGCATCCGAAAATCCGGGGGTATCACTGAATTTATATGATTAATACAGCTTGTATGCTTATATAGAATATCAAGGAATGATTGAAAGTTGTCAGCATGATTGTTCAAATGAAAAAGGTCCATTGCATGATTTAAATGTTTTATTTTGGAGTCTTTCATCTCTAAGGACTTCACAATGCACATTCAGCACACCGAAAATTGCATTCCCTTCCTTGTGGTTTTACTTAATTGACTCCTTGAATTGGTAGGTTGGATAAATGAAATAATCTTTGGCATATTTAAAAAAATAATAATAATAAAAAATAAAATTGCATTCTTTCAACATGTCAGCTGATTAAAAAAGAAGACAAGGAAAGAATGTAAGATGTATGATTAGTTTGAGTTCGTAGCCTAACCATTCTGAGTCATTACTCCCTTAGGAGTGTTTTTACACTTAACGCCCTAAGACCATCTAGTTTAGGAGTCGTTGGCTTAACACTTGTTACATGGGGTGGTTAGATTGCTTAAGGAACTTTGACATTACACATCATCATAAAAAATAAAAATTCAAAAAAAAAAACCAGCACAAAATGTGTTCAAATAAATGTATGCCTTGATTATGATTTCAAAAGATTGATTAAGGATGGGAATATGTTAAATAAGTCATAAAAGGGTTAAAAGTGCATTCTTAAAGAAAATGAAATTTCGGTTCACTTCTAAAGATCTTGACATGAAATTCTATTTTAAATGAAATATTAAAGATCATATATGTGGACTAATCTGTTGATACATGAGGGCTGAGAAGTGAAAATTGTTTTGAGATGTCATTATATGCATACTTGTTGTACTCCCCTTGATTGAGTTTTTCCTCAAAGTCATATGTTTTAATGTACACTAGAATGAGCCTTGTTGTTTAGTATTTGTGGGTATCATTTCTGGTAAACCCTCACGAGACTTCACTCGTCCTCTAGGGATACCTAGGGGTTTAAAAGGCTTGTTGCATACGCTAAATGCAATCGTCACTTACACGAAAGAGGAGAAGTCTATGTTTCAATTTTGTTTTGCTAAGGGACTAGAAAAATGTAAGTTTGGGGGTCTGATAAGCGTCAAATATTGCATATTTAAGTGCCCTTAATTTTATTAGTTTAGCCCATTATTTGATCTATGTATATAGATTTACTTTATTTTTATGTTTTTGTGTTTTTGCAGGTCTAATTGCGAAAAAGGAATAAAAAAAAAGGTTTTAAAGGATTTTGAAGCACAAGTCATTTTGGGCTTACATTTCAAGTGATCATAAAAAAGAAATGACATGAAGATGCATGGATGAAACCGGAGCTAAAGAAAGAATTTTGTGCCAGAGTAGCATGCCTGGCATTCGGACACCACCTTCCATAAGCTCGTGTATGGACACATGCTGTGGCATCTGGACGCCACATCATCAGGGCCTCGTATCCGAACGCCAGTCCTCACGTTCGGACGCGAGACCATGGGCCCCCGTGTTATTTTAGTTCAATTTTGTCTATCTTGAGTGGGGGATTCGAATTTTAAATAAGGATTTGGTATTTTGAACTCACGTAAGGATAAAAGAGGGGGAAAGGCTGAAAGCCAGGGATCTTGGTTTGGATTTTGAAAAGATACAGAGAGAAGAGGAGGATTTTTAGGGTTCTTGGAGGAAGTTTGCAATAATGGTGAGAGAGGGGATTCTATTCTCTTCTCTAATCCTGGAGGTTGTTGCCATATTAATGAGAGGCTAAATCCCTTTTCTAGGGAGTTGATGTAACCTAGACCAAGTAAACATGGTTTGATTTGTATTCAATTTGGGAATTTTTATTGTATATATTCAGTTTCATAAATTATAAGTATTTACATTAACTTGATGTACTTTACATTGAATTGATGCATGTGTTTATCATATGAATATATATTTGTGTTGATTTGTTATCTTGTCTTAGAAATCTTATTGATACAATTATTACACTTGATTTCTTATAGTGACAATGGGAAAGAATTTATGGAATGGTTATATTGGCATGAAGTTGAGCATTTATATAAGTTATACTTAAGGAAGATGGACCATGCTACACCCTTAGATTAATGTCGTTAGGTAGATGGTCCATACCAACTGAAGATAATCTATGATATTTAATTGATTTCATATGCTGCAACATACTATTGAAAAACCTTGATAGGCCATGCCTAGGGAAGATCGTTCATACCACAATCTAGTCTAGGTGGATGAACCATGCTAACCAAAGATGGGTTATACTTAGGCCTGAATGTATGATCTTCTTGATGATGTTGTGGTAGTTTTATACTTCTACACATCATTTTATATATATAATTGTCAATCCCCAAGTTGAGTGCAAGTTTAACATGTTTATGAGGTTGAGGTGAAGTCAATTCCCTAGCCTTCTCTTTATAAGTTCAATTCATTCTATTCACATTATTTACTGTTTTATGAAAGTTAAATTCATAGGTTAAGTGACAAACCAATCAATTTATCGTCTTTATTATCAAATGGAGGAAGTAGTTGTATAATTTTATTTGCTATAAACTAGCAAACCTTGTGATTCGACAACCCCCTACTCTAGCATTAATCTGCAATGATGAATGTGTTATTGTTATAAGTGGTATTTTTAAATGGTACATATTTATGAGCATCAGACGTTAGATGGCATGATCCACTTTAGCTTTTTTCGTATTTTAGATTTCAAGTTGATGGCTTTGAGAATCTATATCTTGTTGCTTCGTAAAACATGCCTTTATGTTGTTTGAATTGCATGAATGATGTGATTTATGCTAGAAATGATCTAAGGTAGCTTAGGATTCTCCCTGAGTCTCACCTTTGACATAAATGTTAGGTGGCATAACTTTTGGAATTGTTTCACATTAATGTGATAATCTTGTAAAACGTTAAGTACTTGCATTCTCATCTCCTATGAGTGGTTTTATGTTACTCACCCCAAAGTTACTGGGGACATTTTTCAAGTGCAGGAATCAAGGTTAAGATTTTTATTATGCTTGGATGATTTGTGGACTTAAATGTTTCCATTCTTGTAAAGGTTGGCTTGAAATGCCACTTGTAGCCTTATATGTCAAAATGTGTATATTTGATTCTAAACATGTAATGTGTACATAAATACACTCTTTATAGTGTATTTGACCATGTATGAGATGAGGTTATAGGCTAATGATATCTAATTTATATTCTATGCATTTTCACTTTCAAGGTATAATATGGAAATAATGAAAAATGTTATGTCATTGCTTCACCATGTTTACATCGGGTGTGGGAATTCCATTCTTATTCTTTCATAGGGTTTCATTAACCATGTATGAGGTGTGGCCAAGGGGCAAACACCATTTTGTTTTAGGTTTTGAATTTTGGTTTCATTTATTGCATTATAAGGCAATTTTAAGAAGAAAAAAAAAAT
Organism: Cornus florida; assembly: GCF_030987335.1. Taxonomy (NCBI): domain Eukaryota; kingdom Viridiplantae; phylum Streptophyta; class Magnoliopsida; order Cornales; family Cornaceae; genus Cornus; species Cornus florida. Next base: position 47,020,163 of record NW_026775574.1, on the reverse strand, counting down.
TTAGGGTTGAGAGGTCAAATTTTGCATCGGGGTTATTTTGAGGCCATGGGCCATTGAGACGCATATTAAATGTCATTTTATGTTTGCGTGCATGTCCATATCTCACAAAACCTCTTAAATTTTAGTTTTGGAATTATCTTAGGGTAATTTATAAGTTTTTATGTAAATTTTATGCATTGGAGTTTGATTTAAGCTTCCCTCTTTTTTTTAGCATGTTATGAGTGCATATTTGAGACCATGGAAGGTTTTTAAACTTGTTTTGGGACACTTGGGATGCATGCATAGCATTAAGTTTAGACCAAGCACCTTCCCTACACTTTACAGCAGCAGCTTTTACTGCTATCTGTTGCGTCGGTCGGCTAACAAGAACCATCAGCCGGCTGATGGTTCCTCGAGACCAATTCCAGTAGGTTTGCTAGTGAAAAAGGTTATTTCGGCATGCTGATGATTGAGCTTTGGCCAGTTGATGATTGAGTTTTGGCCGCTGATCCTTGCCGTCGGTCGACTGATCTTCCCTGAAGCTTGATTTCTTTTCAGTTTCTTGGATAGCATTGTTATACCAACTTTAGAGGGTCATAACTCCTTCATTTATGATTCAAACCAGGTCATTCTTAAGTCTAAATTCAAGAGCTTGAAGTTAGCTTTCTAATGATACCAACCATATACGATAAATCCAATCGTAGTGAGAGTTATTATAGTTTTAGTTAGACAGGGTGTTGGTATCTCTTAATCGGAGGATGCCTCCTTATTCTATTATTGTATCTTTACCATCCGGACTCCGAATCAGGTCAATCTTGAGCCTAACTTCATTCATTTTTTGTTATCTTTCCAATGGTGTGCACGTTGGCACCCATTTTAGTTTGAAATGACCATTTTACCCTTGGTTCATTTCTTATCAGGTTTGAAATCTTGTTTTAGTACTTGACTCATTTGAGTTCTGTGGCTTCATGGGGAGTCATTTTGGTGCCTTAGGGATGACGTATATTAATAGAGGACATTTTACTTCTTTCGCTTCCGCATTTCAGATTCATTATTGGGTCAACTTTAGGTCATCACTGACGCACTGGGATTATAAAACTTGGGACGTCACAATTATATGTTCTGTAATTGGATTTCATTCAAATAAATGATTATGTTGAATTATTTATCTTGTCTTAGAATTCATTTCTTCATAATTATATTTCTTATATCTTTATAGTGAGAATGAAGATGAGATTATGCAATGATTTTCTTGGCATGTGGTATGAAGATTTTGATAGTCCTTGACTTAGGGAAGCCTTTGATGGATTGTGACTTAGTCTTTGACTTTATGTGCATTTACCATACATGTTAAGGGATTTGATAGTCCATGACTTAAGGAAAGATGTTTTCTACTACACCGTAGTTTAGGTAGATGAATCATACTAACCTTTGATGGATTATGCTTTACTCTTAAATGTATGAACTTCTAGAAGATATTGTGGTTAGCATGCATTTTTACATATCATGGTTGTAGACATAGTTAGTTCCTCAAGTTGATTATAATTAGAGATATTTGCAAGGTTTGAGGAGAAGTCAATTTGCTTGTCTTCTATCTATAAATTTAATCCATTTGAATTCACTTTATTCACTATTTTTATGCAATTTCAATTTATAACTCTAAGTGACAAATAAAGCAAACCATCATATCTTTTATGAAACTTGAAGTGATTTCACAACTTTGGTTACCATAAACTAGCAATTCTTGTGGTTCGACAAACCCTTATAATAGCCCTATTCTACATTGATTTGTGTTATTGCAATTGGTGATTTTAATTGGTAAACAAATCGCACACATCAATATAGCAGGTTATTCAAGTTTACTTCACAGCCTAAATATTTATTTCGGCACAAAACCCAAAACCTCAAGGGCTTTAGAGTTCAAAACTGGTTTGGTCAATTCTCAAAATAGTATAAAAGAGTTCAATGCTTTGGATCATCATTTTAAGCATGCTCACATATCAAACATCAATGTAAGAGAAAGTTATTCAATTTAAAATACCGTCACAATAGCTTTGCATCAGAAAATGAAGATTGAGGTAGGTTTAGATTATGAAAAATGATACCAGCTCAATTGTGGTTATGTAAGTCTCTTCTGCAGATGTAGACACCCCAAATACACTTAATTAAATCTTGTTCAAGCCTCAGAAATAGCCATAGCTAGTTTTCACCTCCACAACCTCTCTACCTTCCACCAGAAAATAAGCTTCAACATGGCCTTCTTTGAACTTCTTGTTGGGAAACGTGCAAGTTTTGAAAACTTTTCGAGGGATTTTGATTCATATATCTTGATTCATCACATAGAGACAAGTTTTATGCAAAAATAAAAATATGATGTATCATTCAATTAATGGATTGAATACTTATATCAAAGGTCTGAGTAAACCTTTAAATCTTTCCTCTAAAGTGAATGTTCTCACTTATTGTACATCCCTTAGCAAGATGCCTTCTCCTTTGATCTCCATCTTCTTGGTAATTGTATTGCCTTTAGGAATCACACATAAGCCTCCATGAATGACCTTGGAAAACTAGGCTTGTGGGAGACTCCATTAGATGAGAACATAAACCCTAATTTTCTAGAGAGAGAAAATATATTCCTTTTTCCTTCTACTAAAAATCACCCCTAAAATATACATAGACCATGTATATTTATAGGCAACATAAAGGTAAAGAAAAAGAAACAACTAATCCTTCTCAATCTCTAATTCACATGTCTCAAATCTAATATGATTCCAATATCAAGTTGGGCTATGAGTGAGAATCCTTTGGGCTTATTATTATATTGGCTACAATGAATTAATAATTGGCCTAGTTCATGGACCCAATTCAATCAATTCATAAATTAATTTCTACTCCACTAAAAGAAATTAATTGAACTCCAATTAAATAATAAACAACCTCTAAGTCAATATTGCACTTTGACCCCTCTATGCATAATTAATTATCGAATAAATAAAGCCATCAATCCGACTACTTAATTAATATATTTATTTTGGTACCATTGATTATTTCTGGCTCGATCATAATAAAACATTTGTTTGACAAAAATAATAATTTAAATAAATAAATATATAATAAATTATTTTATCTAAAAACACACGAAGGCCTTTGAATTTACTTTGTGATCAACCATAATCAATACAAAATAAATACAAGTAGCAATAATATAAATATTGAAAATATAACCCTCTAACTATTAATTACATAACTACCCAAAGTGTGGGTCTAAGGATCCCGAAGAATCCGCCGAACAAATCAAAGTAATTATTAATTAATAAAAGAGTCTATAATTTTCTCATGCTTAAGAGTCAAATGCCATGACGGTGATAGGAAGCAATTGCATACGACGGCTCTCGCAATATATCTCAACCTAACGCGGATCCAGTTCAAGTCTTAATTAATTATAAGTCCATCCATAATTACCGACTATGAACCATTTATGATTACCATTTATATTCATGTATTGATCGCCATCACATACATATATAAATATCTCTCGTAATCAAATGGGCACTATCAATTCCAAAATAAATTGAAACATAATACATTGAATCCACCAATTATATAAATCATAAATATTTCAGATATGTCAGGAACATATGTCACTTTAATCCAAATAGGAATTTGCTATAGCAGGGCATATAAATCCCAACAGATCCCACTTGCCCTCATAGCCAATTCAAATTGCATCTAACTCCAATGTTATCCAGGTGTTGATCAAAACTATTGATCGATGACACCTTTGTAAATGGATCAACAAAGTTGTTCTCCAATGCAATGTCATAGCCATGAGTACATATTCTTGCCGAACAATATCATGTAGGACATGATACTTTCGTCTCAGTGTACCTTATTCCTCTATGGAACCTTGGGTCATTGGTTTGGACTACTTCTACACTATTGTCACAACATAGCTCAATAGGTAGGCTAGTATACTCCACAACCTCTAAATCAGTGAGATCAAACTAATAGGCTTCCTTTGCCGCCTTTAAGGCTACAATGTATTCCACCTGCAGGTTTGAGTCAGCAGTTGAAATCTGCTTAACAATCTACCAACTGATTTCCCTTCCATTAAGTGAACATACACTAAGTCATGAACCTCATAGTATCTACTTCTGATTGAAAATCAGAACTAGCATACCTGACTAGGACCATATCATCACATCCATAAATGAGTATGATATCATTAGTCCTCCTTAGATACTTAATGATATTTTTAACAACAGACCAGTTGTTAAGTCCAGGATTGGATTGATATCTTCTGACTATCCCTACTATGTAGCGGATGTCCTATTTGGTATAGACCATGGCGTATATGAGACTTCTATATGTCAAAGCATATAGTTCCAGTCTCATTTACTCAATCTCCTCTGCTAGTCTTGGAAAACTACTTACTTGAGAGAGCAATCCATACCAATAAAGCAAGAACTCATTATTTGAGTAATGCATACCAAACCTAGTCAAAACTTTATCAATGTAGGATTATTAAGATAAGCCTATTTTCCTTTTAACCTGATCTTGCAAAAGCTTGATCCTAAGAATATAGCTTACATCTTAAAGATCCTTTATTTCAAAGTAATTAAACAACTACCTATTTATTGATGACAAAACTTCCACATCATCCTAAATGAGTAGGATGTCATCAATATATATAGAATCAGAAAAATAATGACATTCCCTTGTACACTCATGATTTATTCACTAAGAAATCTTCTGGTGTCTTTTTGTAGATTAACTTGCCTTCCATAAGTATCACCCTACTAGAAAGTTCTACAAGATCCCAGAATTTATTAGAATACATAGATTCCAACTCTGATTTCATAGTAACTCGCCAAAACGATCTGTATCCATATCGGTTCACGCTTCCGTTTAGCCTACTAGGTCCAACTCATGTTTAACAAGGATGTCCATAACGGTCTCACCTAAAAACATGATTCTGTCGGATTGGATAATAATCCTCCCACTACATCAATATACCGATGCAGGAATCTGTGTACTAGATGATGCTAATGCATCAATAGGGAATTCATATATTATTCTTAATCTCTATAATAAGTGTGTTCATCATAAGGTACATTTGGTACTCATACCATAATCTCTAACATTATGTTACTAGGTATGTGATTCATAATATGATACTCCTATAGATAAACAGTGAATGAAAACAATCAACTTTTATCATTAAGATCATAAAATAATCCATCCTAGTGCATTTAGAGTAGCCATCAAATCAAGCATGCCTATGATCTGCTTCCAACTTACTTGTCCATATCAAGTGCACATGTGCAAGACTACCCTATATGTGCATATGATTTAAACTAAGATTTAGTCAAAAACACAGCTCAAATGGTATCCTTAAGATAGACTAAGATATAATGTAGTTCATAATGCGCATCGATATCATTAACGCTAAACTCTTAAATGAAAGAGATAATGTGGCATAACTGATCATAGATCTAACCATGTTAAGTGGAATTCTGTTATTCCTATTTGACACTTAAATCCATTTAGCGTCACTTGCGGAAAACTGGTACACAACACCCTCATTGACCATATAGTCTTTGCACTATCCCAAGAAATACTCATATCCTCGATCAGATCAAAGTGTCTTGATAAGTTTACATAATCTGTGCTCCACATCAGTCTTGACCTTCTCAGAATATACTAAGAGTTTAAGACTTGTGTTGTATCAGATAAACTTATCCAAAACGTGAGTAATCTTGCTTGGATGTTCATAAGACCACACGTGTCAGTGTGTACCGACTCCAATTGTCCTTTATGTCTATTTCATCTGGGTGATTAAGCCCTTAGAGTTATCTATCCTTCAAAACAGGGTTCACAAGTTTTGTTTAGGCTCCTCTGCCTCACTAGGTAATTAACCTTCTTTGACCAATCTTTGAATCTTATTTTGACTGATTACAACCCAAAAATAGACACTAAAAATACAATGAGTCAGGAATAACAATTTTTCTCTTAACATTCAATCTAGAAGATGCAACATTAGTTTCTACATCCTGCAAATCTTAAGAGTTTGTGATTATAGTATATTAACCATCTTTCAATGCACCAGAAGCAATCGCATATCTATTCAATTTTATAAAACCAATTTTAAAATAACAATCCAGTTTTTATAAACCACAAGTGAAACAAGAATTAGATAGCGTCTAACTTCTGTGCATAAAGATAATTATCTAATATTAATATCCTCATATTCTCTAATTTTAGATGTAATACTCCCACTGACTTAGCTCCAACCTTAGCATCAGGTCAAAAGATAAATATATATCCATATCATCAAGGCTTTTGGATTCCTGAAATCTATACAATGAATTGCAAACATGTTTAGTGGCTCCAGAATCTATCCATCAGGAATTAATAGATGCAACCACATAACATGGCTCAATGATTAAATATATATTTTCCTATGCGACGTCATTGCTTAGACAGTTCGTCCTTTAGTATTTTAGTTAGCGGTAAAAGAAATAGTTTCCTTCACCCTCAACATACACTGCCTTATTCCCTTTAACCTTTTAGATACCTATGTTTTATGCTAGCCTAGTCCTATTATCATCCTTCTTCTTTGCTTGCCCTTCCACTTGGGCCTAGAAGAAGATGGTATAGACTAGGTTAGATTGATAAGAATGCCTATGTTTTTTATTATCCCTTCATTTGTTACCAATTCTATAAGAATATCAGCGAGTGTGAACTCAAACTAATTCCTTATTTAGTTCACTCTAAAAGAACCAAACCAGTTTGGTAACAAGGCAATAATCATGTCAATTTGAAACTTACCACCCAAGTCAGCCCTATAGATCTCCAGCTCATTTTAAAATAATAAACTATCATTTTCCAAAATTCGATCTCATACTGGAGTTCCTTAGCCTATCTTGATGGTGTTCAAGTCTGACATAGTATGTAGGCATACGCCCTATCTAATCTCACTAACACATCTCTTAAGTATATTAAAGTAAATGAATTAGGTATAGAAGTATTAAATAGATTTTGTACCCTTACGTTGTGAATAATATATCTAAGTTCCTTTCCCAATCAATATTAATAAGGTCCAGTTATATTGAATATGTAAGCAAGCAGATAAACTGGATTACGCATAATTAATCTGAATATAAATGCATTCATACAATATGCAAGGTGAATTATTAATATTGTCATGCATATTTAAAATTAAAATGAGTTTGTTAACCACATAATATAATAAATCTTAATCGAACAAGAGATTATTATCATTATTGGTGAACAATCCCATTTAATTAATGCGGGTCCCTCAACTCTGTAGCATAATAAATCAACCAATCAATATGTCAATAACTTATCCTGTTGGAGGAGTTCATTATTACTATTGTTAAGAGTCATTTACTATTAGGCGAGCACTTCCATTAAAATAGTATGTGGGTCCCTTAACCACTACATGAAAAATCGGATAACCAATACGCCAATAACTTATTCGGTTGACGAAGTTCATTATTGCTATTGGCGGGCAAATCCCATCATTTCCATATCTCTTAAGACAATGCCTTGTCTATCATATGAAATGATTCCTGATTTATGTTTAGCCTTTCAAAAATCGACTAGTGTAGACCACTCCGTTGGGGAGCTAACACTATTGATTTTAGATTGAGTGTATAATGTTATTAATGGTCTAATGAAAAATAAAACATTAAATATCTTGCCATTATAATCTAGACTCTTTAAATCAAGCGTAGGGCCTTATTTTTAAAGATATAATTACAATGAACATTTAATATTTTAATTTTCATGAGACAACCAATCTTGAAATATTAAGACTCCTCAAATCATGCGTGAGGCCTTTTGGGGTAAAGCCTAAGAGCAAAACCGTGCGGGCTCAGGCTCAAAGTGGACAATATCATACCATATGGTGGAGTGGGTCGTTACAAATGATATCAGAGCTTGACCCAGCCGGAAGTGTGACGACGGGGATGTCGGGCCTCTAAAAAGGGTGGATTGTGATGACCTTGTGGGCAGGTGTGCCATGGGCAGGTGCGAGAGACACTGTCAGGCTACCACACTGGCGAGCTACAGGTGCACAAGTCCCACATCGCCTGGGAAAGGGAAAGGTGAAGTGCTTATATGTAAGTGTGTCATCTCCAATTGGCATGAGGCCTTTTGGGGTGAAGCCCAAGAGTAAAACCGTGCGGGCTCAGGCCCAAAGCGGACAATATCATACCATGTGGTGGAGTGGGTCGTTACAAATGGTATCAGAGTATGGTTTAATTTATTACTAGAGATCATGATTTTATGAAAATCATCATTCATGGATCCAAAATTATATTCATATATATTTTTATTGATGTATGTTGATGTGTGATTTAATATGTTAATATATATTAATATATGATGATGTATGTATAATTGTGAATGAATGATGATGTCAGTTTGGGCCATGGATGAAGCTTATAGGTTATTGAATGTAATTTTATCTTTGGATGAATGTAATTAAGGTTTTGATTTAGCCGTTTGAAAATTCAATGATGTAATTTAATTTTTTCCATTATATTTCAAATTGTAAATTTATTTAAATCCATGTAATCTTCATCAAAGGATGCTATGAAGCTTCAGGAAGGTTCAAGAGAGTTTATTTTGGCTTCAGGAATTTTCTGGAATTTATAGAATTTTTTTAAAATTTTTCAAGAATATTTTGGGCCAAATAATATTTTCTGGAATTTTTTACTATTTTCTGGTATTTTTCGGCATTTTTCCGATGACCGGAGCGTCGCCGGTGGTGAGACAAGGTGCTGGAGGAAGCTGTAATCAAGTACAGCACAAAACAATTGCATCTGGCGCGTGAGGAGCACGCCAGAGTGAGGATGCTTGCTGGCGCGTGAGGAGCACGCGCCAGACCAAGTAAGGATCTCCACGCACATGGCAACGCGTGAAGGCGCATACCACGCGCCAATCCTCCTCCCTAGCATGTGGCAGTGCGTGAAGGCGCGTGCCACGCGCCTAAACCTCTCCCCAGCGCGTGCAAGTGCGTGGGAATGAGCTGTAGCTCCTCCAGGCGCGTGCCAGCGCGTATGGGGTCCTCCGGGCGTGTTCCAAGCGTCGTTTTGCTTCTCCTAGCGCGTACCAGCTCCTACAGGTGTTTACAAGCCATTGGTGGACACACGTACAGCAAGAATAGTATTTAAATGTTAAAAGCTGAATCCATTGGCCATTTAAATTGCTTCTGTCTGTTATTTATTTATTTATCTAATACATGGAATAATTAATTGTTTATTATTATTATTCATGCATTGGATCCATGATATTTAATTAAATGACTTGATTTGTATTAATTAAATTATGAAAATTAATTGGATTTAAATACTAGTTAATTTGAGGGCACTTATTAGGAAACGTGCAAGTTTTGAATACTTACAATTAATGGATTGAATACTTACATCAAAGGTCTGAGTAAACCTTTAAATCTTTCCTCTAAAGTGAATGTTCTCACTTATTGTACATCCCTTAGCAAGATGCCTTCTCCTTTGATCTCCATCTTCTTGGTAATTGTATTGCCTTTAGGAATCACTCATAAGCCTCCATGAATGACCTTGGAAAACTAGGCTTGTGGGAGACTCCATTAGATGAGAATATAAACCCTAATTTTCTAGAGAAAGAAAATATATTCCTTTTTCCTTCTACTAAAAATCACCCCTAAAATATACATATATCATGTATATTTATAGGCAACATAAAGGTAAAGAAAAGGAAACAACTAATCCTTCTCAATCTCTAATTCACATGTCTCAAATCTAATATGATTCCAATATCAAGTTGGGCTATGAGTGAGAATCCTTTGGGCTTATTATTTTATTGGCTACAATGAATTAATAATTGGCCCGATCCATGGACCCAATTCAATCAATTCATAAATTAATTTCTACTCCACTAAAAGAAATTAATTGAACTCTAATTAAATAATAAATAACCTCTAAGTCAATATTGCACTTTGACTCCTCTATGCATAATTAATTATCGGATAAATAAAGCCATCAATCCGACAACTTAATTAATATATTTATTTTGGTACCATTGATTATTTCTGGCTCGATCACAATAAAACATTTGTTTGACAAAAATAATAATTTAAATAAATAAATATATAATAAATCATTTTATCTAAAAACACATGAAGGCCTTTGAATTTACTTTGTGATCAACCATAATCAATACAAAATAAATACAAGTAGCAATAATACAAATATTGAAAATATAACCCTCTAACTATTAATTACATAACTACCCAAAGTGTGGGTCTAAGGATCCCGAAGAATCCGCCGAACAAATCAAAGTAATTATTAATTAATAAAAGAGTCTATAATTTTCTCATGCTTAAGAGTCAAATGCCATGACGGTGATAGGGAGCAATTGCATACGACGGCTCTCGCAATATATCTCAACCTAACGCGGATCCAGTTCAAGTCTTAATTAATTATAAGTCCATCCATAATTACCGACTATGAACCATTTATGATTACCATTTATATTCATGTATTGATCGCCATCACATACATATATAAATATCTCTCGTAATCAAATGGACACTATCAATTCCAAAATAAATTGAAACATAATACATTGAATCCACCAATTATATAAATCACAAATATTTCAGATATGTCAGGAACATATGTCACTTTAATCCAAATATGAATTTGCTATGCCAGGGCATATAAATCCCAACACTTCTGTGAAGTAATCTTTTCCTACTGAATTCATTATTGAATCTTAGCTTAAATTAACATTTAAAATCTCAGAGAACCTCTTTCATTCTTTGGTCTCGAGTACCCTCTCACACAGCAGCTAAAATGTAGCCCAAAGGGCCTATTTCTGTGCACACTCACTGCAAGAATTATAACAGCATATATATACTATGAATTTTACAGCCCTAATATGGATAAGTGTGAGATACTAACCACCAATAATTTGATGGGAAATATTCAGATAGTAAATGCTATGAATGGACAAGAATACCCCTGTACAACCCTAGCTTGACACAAACAAAACACCTTTTCTGCAGCCCTCAACAGTCATTATACAATGCTGATACATACAGCTAAGAATTGTATTTATGTCACTATCCACTCTCTAGGACCACTATACACGTGGCATAATATTATGAGTCCATCATTACACCAAAGATATTCATGAAATACCATAAATACCCTTACATTAGACTTATAATTGCAGCACCTGTCTGTGTATATAAGCCAGAATATGACAACTATAGTGTATTACTGCACCAAAAAAGGTGTAACACATCCACACACATAAGTGTAATGTGTGATACCAATATAGAGAATAACCACAAACCCTTTTGATCATTTGACATTAAAAGGGAAAACCTCACTTAGAACCAACAATCTCCCCCTTTTGCCTTTAATGTCAAAACCCCTGGAATTCTCCCCCTTTTTGATATTGAAGTCAAATGGGTTAAGGGATTAACATTGAGAGTAGAATACACATGAGTGAAGAACATAAGTAACACATCAAAATATCTTCTTTGTGTAGAAATATAGGCTTTTCAATGGTATATATAGAGTTCAAATAATATCATGGAGATACTCAGTTGATGAGCTTGATGGTACTGAGCAACATGTCAAGAAATGAGGATTACTTTAACTTCAAGAGGAGTGGTGTGTTGTCGTACCGATACACCAAATTGTGTGTAGTGTGGCCAAGTTTAAATTTATAGAATGTCACTACTACTTCTAACTATAAATATAGCTAGGGTGAGTAGGGATCGTCCCAAGGGAAATAGAGTGTATTTAGCTTAGAAATCAATGTTGGATTAGTAGGTCGAGTGATGAAAGATGATTTGATTAGTTAATTAAACTAAAATGTCAACTAAATGGATGTGAAGTAAAGCAATTGAAGTAGAGTAAAATGTAGAGAATATAAGAGAGGGATCTTGGGACTTAGAGGTCACCACCAAACATCACCTTCCTAGACACTTAAAGTATAATGTATAAGGGGGATTATATGTTGCAATACTAGTGTGTGTCATTAATTGAATCAATAAGCATGGATGGCTAAATAAGTATACATTGTCTAGCCAAACTAGTGAATAGCACAATATATCAAGTTAAGCCATTATTCCTTCGTTTAAGTCCACAATCAATATACATCATCAAATTAGAGAAATATACTATTTGCATTCATAAGTATGGAACATCAAACAACAAGCATGGATTGTCCTCCCATCTAAGAAAGTAAGGCAACTACACTACAACTAAGCTAGGGATATGAAAATTAAACTAATTAAACTAAGGAAGATGCATAATCTATCAAGAAATAAGTATGAACCATCAAACAAACCACAAGAATATTCCATTTAAGGACCATGCCTTGACCACCACTAGATTCATAGCATCAACACACATAAACATGCATAAATATCACAAAACCTAGAGATAAACACATGAACATCTCTTCTAGCATACATAGACATATGAATAGAATGAAATGATCAATTAGAGGTATTAGACTACATAAATCATTGTAGAAACAAGATTCATATATAAATCAAATGTCAAGACAAGAGTTACAACACAAATCCCCTCAAATTACAAAATATCAAAGTCTAGGAGGCATGCTTAGAGCTATCTCTAGCCCCAAGAGAATAGTTTAGCCACTCATTGATGTAGTCATCCAACCCTCAAGAGCTATCTCCGTGGTAGAAATGATCTTCTTCTCCTTGATGAAAATCCTAGATGAGTGGAAGAACTCCCAAATGGTGTGTGTCTCTCTAATCTCTAGACTCGTCCAACCTCTCTTGTGTGTATGGTTCCTTTCTCTCTAGGATTATATATGTATAAAATGGCCCAAAATCCTTATATAGGTAGCTTAAGTGTCACACCCAATGCTTAGACCTCGTGCACTAGGACCTCCAAATGATTGTACCACGAGCACACCTTTTAATTGGCTGGAACTATGACGATCCTGGTTTTTAGGCCAGCGTGTCCTGTGATGAACTGAAGACTAACCCGATAACGGATTCGATATGCGGAAGCGAAAATAGAAAACAAGACTCTAAGAAGTCAAAGTGACCTTCCATGAGGTCGTGGAACTCAACAAGAACTGATGCGGAAGCAAAAGATTGAAAATATGACAATTAAGCCCCCAAGGGCAAAATAGTCATTTTAAAAATTGTAGATTCGGGTGCCACCGAGCACACCGCTAGAAGGACAACGAAAAACTAATCAAGATGGACTCAAGAATTGCATGATTCGGAGTCCGGACGAAGGAGAAAGGCATGACGAAGAAAAACGAGCACTTAAGCCAAAAAGGGTAAACTGGTAATTATTCAGGAAGAATCAGGTGCAACCGAGTACACTGTTGGAAAGACAATGAAAAATTAGTCGAGTTCAAAAAAAAATTCACTTGAATTGGAATCGGACGAAGGAGAAAAGCCCAAAATAAGAATTGACGTCGCGGCGGCCCGACGAGGGGCCACGACAGCCCCATGCGCATGCCCATGCGCGCGCCAATGCAAGCCGGGTGCACGCTGGTGTATACATGGCTGGCAGCAGCAGCCTATAAAGCTGTTGTGGGTTTGTTTTTTAGAAAAATCCAGAACAGAGGCTAAATTTGGAGGCCTAGATGAACTTTTTCGAAAAAATACAAAGAAGAAAACCTCCTCAAAATTGAGTTTTCTTCGTGACATGCAAAAGAATTTTAAAAAAAACGCAATGTAAAATGCCCAAAATGCCCTCCCAAGAAATCTGGTCCAGAGGGTCAAAAAAGCTGCTAAATAGAAAACTGAAAGCTGAACTTTACGATCGATTTCCAGCACCAAGACGACATTTTCTGGAAAAACACGAAATAGAAACCCCCCCCCCCCCCCCCAAAATCACGTTTTCTATTCAACCATGTTGAAAAAAGAAAATAAAACCACCGTAAAAAGTCTATAATGCCCCTAGATCAGAATATGCAAAAAAAAGTGCGAAATGAATTCACAAGAGGCTCAAAACACAAACGATAAGGTTTTTCCCGGAAACAACTATGCACGCAAACGTAACTTACCTATTTGGACGTGCTACAATGGTCCATGACTTAAAAATACCACCGATGCAAAATGCGACCCCCCAACGGGCAAAAAGGCAAAAATGGAACTTGGAATGAAAACTCGGAATCTAAAAATATAAAACGGGATCAAATGACTGTTTGGCCCTAGGCCACACTTCAAACATGATTTATAAGAACCCATGAAAGAATGAAAACGGAATTCCCACACCCGATGCAACCATGGTGAAGCAATGACTTGCGATTTTTCAAGATTTTCACAATATTTCATGAAGTTAAAAAGTACATAGAATACAATATAATGGTCATTGGCCTCCGGCCTCATCTCATACATATCAAATACATTGAAAGGAGTATACTTAAGTACACATTACATACATGGAATCAAATATAAATATTTTGACATATAAGTCTTCAAAATGACATTTCATGCTAACATTTGCATGAAATGGAAACTTGAAAGCTACACGACATCCAAGGAATGCTAGGCGTCACGAACCAAGTCTTCGTACTTAAAATATGCCCCAGTATCGTAGGGGTGAGTAACATAAAGCTACTCGTAGGAGATGAGCATGCATCGACCTAGCATTTTACAAATTTATCACCTTAAGGTGAAACATGTTAAAGGGGCTCATGCCACCTAACGTCTATGTCTAAATGAGACTCGGGGAGAATCCTAGGCTACCTTAGAGTCTAAGCAACAAGAATCATGATATACATACGTGTATGAAACGAATCATGGTTGGGATAATCTAAGAACACAACAAGAAGAATGCTTGAGCATAGATTAACATGAATTGCATTTTCAATACAATTGAACTAGGTCTACAGTAATCCATATAACATGATAAAAGCATATTTGAATACAAGTTAACAAGAATCACATTATCCATGCAATTCAACAACAAAAGAGCATGTTATACAATGCAATAAGGTATAAGTTCTCAAAGCCATCAACTTAAAATCTAAAGCACAAAATAACAGTGGTGGTTCATGCCACCTAACGTCTAAGTTCTAAATGAATCAATAGGATCAATCCTAAGCTATGTTAGAACATCAAAACACAATTTTCAATATCGATGTAATTTAACCAATATTAGGACTTCCATTACAACGCATAAAGCACAATTTCGCAAAGTTAACATCATGTAACTTAAAATGGAACGACAAATAAGGAACAACAAGTTACAACATCATCTAGTTATCAACTTGAAAATGAAATGCGAAGTCAAACAAAGTGGATACTCGGACGTCACGTCGGATCATACCGACAACATAGTTACTTTAGGGTTACTAGCCCATGGGTAACCTCCCTATGTGCGCACTAGACTATATAGAGGGACTATCCCCCGTACTAGAACCACATCCTAGCCATAGTCAAACAACGACATCCCCAAGTTTCCAAAATCACTTCTAAAACACAACTAGATCATGGAGCAAATTGATAGAATTTAAACAGATAAACACAATTAAATTCTATAGATTCTGATTCAATTCTAATTAACCTCAATTTAATACATGTTAAAGGACATGGCAAGATCATCACCTATATCCATTCTAAAACTCAATTAGGTTGGTAGAACAACAAAGTAGAACTTTAATTAAATCATGCTAATTTAAATCCCAAGGTTCTAAAATAACTTCTAATAGTCCCAAATTAATATATACTAGTAAACAAGTTATGGCCAATACAAATATCAAGTTAAAACCTTAATTAAGCTAATAGGACCACAAAATAGATTTTAATTAATTCTTTCAATTAAAATCTCTTGATTTTCAAACTTAACCAAATGCTCTCAAATTAACCTATGTTGGAAAACATGCCAAGAACTAATGTAATATCACATTACAAGTTTATTTCATTCAATTTAAGACTATGTGAATTAAACTTTCACTAAAGTTAAATATAAATTAAAAATTGCAATTCTCATGCAATTAATCCTAATTTAATATATGTGAACAACTATACCTAAGCTTAATTTTCTAGCATGCCACAATATAATTCCAAGTTGTATATCACCATGAGGATTAAATCTTAAACATGGAATTTAATTAAATAAAAGGTTTCAAAACCTAACCGAATATTCTAAATCAAATATATGTGAAACTATATGGCATGTAAATCAAGAATATCAAGTCAGAATTTAAATACTGTGAATAGTGCACTCGGGGCAATTTAATTAATCAAATTAATTAACAATTACTAATTTTCAAAACACCTCCAATCACTTTCAAATTCAACTATGTTGGAGAGAATGCTAAGGCCTAATTTAATATGCTAACACATATTGATTTTAAGCTAGTTAAGGCCAAGTGAATTAATCTTTCACCTAAGATAAATATTAAATAAAATCTTTAATACTTATTCAAATGTTCCAATTTTAATACACAACAATGAGCATATCGAGGGGAAATATAAAATCATGCTACATGTTTAAACCAAGTCATGAGCAACCGGAAAAATTAGATCCCGTACAAGAAAAATAAATAATAAAATCTCTAGATTTTATATTTAATCATGCAAACAAGTAGTATAAGCATCACAAACATGCTATATAACAAGAATTTAAACCTAGAACATCTCCTACCTCAATTTGAGATGAAAATCCCAAAGGCCCACCAAAATGGAACGGCTCCGAATCTGACGAAACTACTAGGTTTTGTCGGGGACAACGCCGTGAACATAACCCCCATGAAAAGCCCCATCAAAATCATAACTTGACCTCAAAACCAAACTCAAGAAATGGTCAAAACTGAATTCTAATAAGGGGGAAAGGTAGAGCACGGTGAGGGGAACAACAAACGTTAAGGCCGAAGACTTTCCATCATGGAAAAGTGAACCAAAAGAGGAGAGAGAAGATGGAAGCACCCCTTGGGCTGCCATGGGAGCTCCAGGTCATGCATGAAGAGGGGAGAAGATGAAAAATGAAATATCTCACCCCCCTTTTATAGAGATCCCAAAAAGTGCCCCGAACGGGCCCCGCCGGGTCTGAAAAAGTAAAATTTGAGCAGACGCACTCAAATGGCAAAACTTTGTGAACAAAAAAGATTCAAAATGATAAAATATGAACAACGGAAGAAACGGCATCGAAAACCGAGTCCGAAGCAGAAAGTTATGCCCAAAATAAGTTTGACGCAAACTAGGGCCAAAAACCCTGAAACTGGAAAATATCGACCAGGAGGAAATTCCAAGAGTACAAAACTCGAGGAAATGTGAAAATGAATCCTGTACAAGGATCCAGACTCAAAACAAGACATTTTGCAATAACTTTCATCAATTGCACAATGGCCCCTCCAAAAAGTGAAAACTACACTTATAACCCAGAATGAAAATATCTTCCTAAAATATTTTCTTAAAAACCCCTAAAATAAAATATCTTCGAAAGATATTTACAAAAAACACCCCAAGAAAAGAAAATAATTTCAAAGAACTTTGCATCCATGCCCCTATGGACACCGGGAGCAACCAGAGTACTTTCTTGCAAAAGTAAATATACGTATTTCGTGGAAACCACTCAAGATGGAGATACATGAAGTCAAAAACCAACTCTAAACACAAGAAGTGTGGTTACACCAACAAAGTGTCAAACGGGGAAAAGACAAAATAGGGAAAAGGACGAAATAACGCATAGTGTCGAAAAATGAAAATTGTAAAAATGACTCGGTCCTCAAAGGAAGTTGTCAATCCACGGAAAAGAGTCTCAGGAACCAATTCCGAGCACTTGAGATGACACTAAGCGACACGAAACAGAGCTCAGAAAAGAAAATTAAACGAAAAAAATTCATTTGTAAAATTTCAGGAAAAATGAAAGGAAGGCAAATGACTGGGTCGTTACAGGAACTCTATTTTTCTCGCACTTCAGGAGGTTCGATCGATCACAATGGTGGTCAAATCGATCGAACTATGGCGGCACCTTTTTGAAATAATGACAAATCTGAGATATTTTCAGGATATTTTGGGAAAAGGACAAAAGTGGTAGGTGGGGATAAGATCAATGATGTCCGATCAATCGAAGTAATGTTGGATCGATTGAAGATGGAAATTTCCGGAGGATAAGGACAAGAGGCTCGATCTATCTTGGCATGGTTAGATCGATCACTGTGAGATCGATCTGAGCTTGGTCTGATCGATTGAAGATTGTTGTTTTCCACCACTTTGCTCTTTTCTTCCACTAAGCTTGAGATTACATCTTTTATGCCTAATTTAGCTGAATTGACTTATTTTGGGGAAAAGTGCCTGAAAAGGGAAATAACATGAAATTAGAAAAATAAGATAGGATAAGGTCCTAGAATGATTAAGCTTAAGGGGTTTAAATGCACACTTTTCAATGCTTATCAAAGAGTAAACTGTCTATCTTCATATAACACATGCTTAAGAGAAAATAATAGCAGAGGTGGTAATATGTAGAAAATTCAGTAGGTAGACCAAGCTTGTAATACTTTAAGATCCATTCAACTTCTGAACTTTAATATACTTATTGGTTTCAAGGAAAACACATTAATTTTTATTGAATTATGAGTTGACCAAGATTACCATAGACATGGTTCTACAAACCTCATAAGCTCATATCACCAAAAATCATTACACAGCTGAAGAAATTTAGAAATTTGATTGGGACAATCTTCAACATTGAGTCTGCACAGTTGTTGTTCAACTGGGGCAAAAATGCGAATCCACAACAATATTGAAATAGAACCTTGCACCATTACTTCAACATAAGCTGAATAATCATACTCTAGTGAGGATTAAATATAGAGAATCAAGAATGAAGAGATAGACATACTCAAGATGGTATTCATAAGAATTCTGCAAAATTACTGTTCATATAAACACACATGGAAATCCACAGCAACATAGACCAAAATTCAGTTCCATTACTCATGTATCAGCTGTATAATCATGCTTAGATAGTAATCTCAGTGTACAACATGTTTCCAACATGATGAGCAAATATTCAAGTCTACAAATGAGCCACTATAAGCAATCAAAAATTTTCAGATACCAAAAATCATTGCACTGAGAATATAAGATAAATCCTATTTTCAGCAATTGTAGGGTATCAAAATAGATGTGTTTCAGCCTTTGTGTTATGAGAAAACCTTGTCTTTGAGTGGAGGTGGTCTTAAGCCTTTAACCAAAAACTATCATAACAATAAAAGCTGAGTAGCTATATTATTAAGAATGAAAAGCTAAGAATCTGAGTGAAAATCAAAATAATTATCTTCAAAGAACTTGAGATTGTACTTCAATATTTCTGGTCTTTCTTCATCTAAATAATGGACTAGTTTGTCTCTGGGAGTTGGAGGTTTTGAAAAGATTTGAAGATGGTATTTAACAAATGAAAAAGATCTTTTTATTCTTGAATCTTCTTTGGAGGAGGATTGATTATAGACTTCTGTCCTTAATATCAAGTGACTTGAGCCCTTATCTTCATATTCAATAGACCAGTGTATTTCACATTTGTTCATTACTAGAATTAATGGGACTCTGGAATGATTCAGTGAAAGAGTAGTGAGGTAGTGGTTGTTATACCTCAAGAAGGTATGTGGTTAATAGTAGCTCTGTGAGTATGTTTGAAAGATCTTCTGAGAATGACATTCTTCAAACCATCTTGATTTGACACACTTGAAGGAATTTATCAAGGAAATCGTGAATACCACGTTAGAAACTTAGTCAAGTTCAAAGAATCATTGAATAGGTTTTAATTAATCCTTTTAATTAAAAACCCTAGATTTTGGAATTCATCCAAATACTCTCAAGTTAATGTATAACACACAACATGTCAAGACTTGATTTGAAAACACGAAACAGGTGAATTACATGCAAAACACGATCATGTGTATTAAACTTTAATACTAGAAAAATAATAATTGAAAGGTTTCAAAACCTAATCAAATATTCTAGATTTAATATATGTGAAGCTACATGGCATGTACATCATGAATATCAAGTCAAAAATTGAATGGAGTGAATAGTACACTCGGGGCAAATTAATTAATCAATTAATTAAATATTCTCTAGATTTTTAAACAACTCCGATTACTCCCAATTTAATATATGTGGATGAGCATGCTAGTGTCTAATATAATATGCTAACACATATTGATTTCAAGCTAATTAAGGCCATGTGAATTAATCTTTCACTTAAGATAAATATTAAATAAAAGCTTTAATACTTGTTCAAATGTTCCCATTTTTATACACGACAATGAGCATATCATGGAGTAATATAATATCATGCTTCATGTTTAAACCAAGTCACGAGCAACCGGGAAAATTAGATCCCCGTACAAGAAAAATAAATAATAAAATGTCTAGATTTTATATTTAAGCATGTAATCATGTTGTACAAGCATCAATATCATGCTATATAATAAGAATTAAACCTAGAACATCCCCTACCTCGATTTGAGATGAAAACCTCAAAGGCCCACCGAAATAAAAATGTTCCGAATTCGACGATACCGAGAGGTTTTGTCGGGGAAAACACCGTGAACAAGAATCCGCAAGAAGCCCCATGAAAATCTCAACTTGACTCCAAACCTGAACTCAAAAAAATCATCGAAAATGGATTCTAATAAGGGCAAAAGGTGCGCAGCGTCAAGACAAGCATTAAACATTAAGGCCGAAGAGATTTCACTTAGGAAATCAAGTGGAGGAGAAGGTCAAAGGGTGGCAGCCAAGGAGCTTCCATGGCTGCCGGCCAAAAGGTGGGGAAGAAAAGTGAAAATCTGATTTTTCACTTTAGGGCATCCTATTTATAGTTAGTCTCAAAAACTGCCCCGAAAGGGCCCCGCCGGGTCTGGAAAAGTGGATTTTGAGCAGACGCACTCAAACGGCAAAACTCCATAAACAAAAAAGATTTAAAATGAGAAAATATGAACAATGAAAAAAACGGCGTCAAAAACTGAGTCCCGAGCAGAAAGTTATGCCCCGAACAAGTTCGGCGGCAACTGGGTCCAGAAACTCTGAAACTGGAGAAAAACGACCAGAACGGAATTCTATGAATTTACAAGTCAACGAAAAGTGAAAATGAATCCCGTACGAGGATCCAGGCTCCAGACGAGATATTTAGTAATAACTTTCGTTAATTGAACAATGACCCCTATAAAAAGGGTTAACTGCAAAACTGCCTCTGAATGAAAATATTTTCATAGATACCCCTGAAATAAAATATCTTCAAAAGATATTTATAAAAAAACACCCCAAGAAATGAAAAAGATTCTAAAGAATTGTGCATCCATGCCCCTATAGGTACCGGGAGCAACCAGAGTACTTTCTTGCAAAAGTAAAGATACGTATTTCGAGAAAACCACTTAAGATGAAGGCACGTGAAGTCAAAAACCAACTCCGAGCATGAGAAGTGAGGTTGTGCCAAAAACTGACAAACGAAGATAAGACAGAATAAGGAAAAGGACGAAATAGCGCATAGTGTCGAAAAAAGAAAAATGTGAAAATGACTCGGTCCTCAAAGGAAGTTGTCAAGCCACGGAAAAGAGCCTCAGGAACCAATTCCGAGCACTCGAGATGACACTAAGCTACACGAAACAGAGCTCAGAAAAGAAAATTAAGCGAAAAAATTTCATTTGTAAAATTTCAAGAAAAAGGAAAGGAAGGCAAATGACTGGGTCGTTACAGTATTACTCTCTCTCACTGAAGCCATTGGGATGCACCTGATGGAGTCAATTACAGACAGATATATCAATACGCAAATATGACATCCATAAATAAAGTATGCATAAAAGAGAAATAAAGTATAATACAATACATCCAGTGTCTCGGCCAACAGACTGGCCGCAAATATATAATGGTAGTAAAAATATGACAGATATCACAGATATATAAGAGGAGAAGAAGATATGGAAATCATAAAGAGTAGGTAGGACGAGCAGGGCGTGCTCCACGGATGTCTCTAGATAGATCACGTAATGCAGCTATGACATCCGTGCGGAGTGAAGCAATATCAGCCCAGATGGAAACCATGCCATCCTCCAGAGTCTGAAGATGCTCTCCGAAGTTGGGTATCTGAACTGGAGCCTCAGGTGCTGCTGAAGCGGGAGAATGATGATCCTGAGCCTGCTCCTCATCATGACTGGGTGACCCAGCCGGAGAGTGATGCTCCGGGTCCTCTACGGGCTACTCTAAGTCAATATCCATATGCATGGCAGGCGGATCGACTGGTATATCGTCTGCCGCCTGCTCTACAGCTGCCTCTATAGCATCTTCCTGTAGACTCTTTATAAGAGCCTGGTAGCTCTTATCCCAATCCTTCTTCTTAAATGAGCAAGCCCCAGACTCAGTACGCTCCCGTGGCTGGAAGGGATAGCGCTGGTCTCTCAGAATCTATGTGATGAGATGGCCGAATGGGAGATACTTAGCCAGTTTGGGCTTGGCCTTGCTGATATGGTCAACATACTGCTTCATCATAACGCTCCAGGTGAGCGCAGAAATGGATATCCAGTGCCCTGTATAGAAGGTATACAAAGCTGTCAGAAAGTCGTCGCGCCTCTATATCTTGTGGTCGACTATAAAAACATTTTGGTATAGCACTGAATCGAAGAAACACAGGTCGTCTGGCAGATAAGTTCGGGTGGCAAAAGTTTTGCCACTGGCATAGTGACCTGTGAGTACAACGGCCATGTCTGCATAAGGGCCTCCATAGAGTAGGATAGGTATCCTAGAAATCGGGAGGGCAGACGTACAGACAACGGCAAGATCTGGAAAGAGTGTCCACCGTGATACTGATAGGGTGACTGTCAATGGTAGTCAGCAGCTTCGCCAGGTTACTCGGGGCAGGTTGGAGGTTATGGAAGAACATCCGGACCAAGCTCGGGTATACTGGGTATGTAACAGGGGCAAGTATGGCTGAGATGCCCCTCCAATCTATATTGTCATATGCTGCTCTGGTAAGAATAGACCGGGAGAAGTAGTCTATGTCGAAGACCGACTCATACGCCACTCGAAGGCGTGAGTATCTCAGCAATGGCTGGTCTAAGGCCTGGGCTGGCTGAGCTGGTGGTGGTGATGGAGATGGTATGTGCTCAGCCTCAGCATCAGCCTATGAAGAAGATGCCTCAGCCAAAGGCTGTAGTTAACTATCAGATGGAGACTGAGGTAGAGTGGGCTCTGCTGGCTCCTCCTAAATATGAGAGGGCTCTGGCTCGGACTCGTGAATGGGGTCCTGGGTGTGAGATGGACCTGCCTCGCTGTCCAATCTCCGTCTGGCCCTGCAGTGATAATGTCCATGAGCAATAGTTTTTACCCTAGCCACGGCCTGTAAAATAAAAGGAACACTTGCAAAAAGGAAGTTAGTGCCGGTATAAAGAATTAAAGCACAGTTGATAGAATCATGTATGTTAAATAAAATAGACAAAACAAAAAAGAAACACGAATCTATGCAAGTGACAAGGAATGAGTGACATGATATGAAGCACGCTAGACAGTATAAGTATGGAATGCATCCAATATGGAAAACACAGGCATTGGACATGTATGAGATAGCATGAAACACAAGAGATGGTGTGTAAAATGTGTGATGCAAATCTGTGAAGTTCGATCGATCACAAAAATGTGAGATCGATTCAAATTCGATCGATCGGGAATAAGTGAGATTGATCTGTTATAGATCAATCTGAGAAAAAGTTCGATCGATCGAACTGTGAAGTGAAACTCAAAAAGTCACAGATCTGTGACGTGGATGGCACGGGGCCTCACAAACAAGCTTGGTCACTTTCCATGTTTGGTCACTTTCCATGGCTCGTGACCCCCAAAATTAAGAATTAAAATAAAGAAAAAACCTATATATAGATATATATACACATATATACATAGCTTCAAAGCTTCATCAATGGCAAGATTTATCATCAAGACATTAAATATCTAACATAGAAGGCATAGATTCATGAAGAATAAGCTTGAAATCGAAAGAGGGGCTTCAAATCTTACCTCAACCAAGAGATGAGATGAGATGAAGATGAAATCGAGATCTGGGATGAGGGAGAGAGATTCGAGATGAGGTGGACTCGCCGGAGGGTTCACCGGAGGTGGGGAAGTGAGTTACAGCGGTGAGGGACAAAGGAGAGGGTGTTAGATCAATCTGTGGTAATCGATCTAACAACCCTAGATTTGATTTTTAAAAACATTTCGTTACCAGTTCGATCAATTGAACTGAAATCTCAGATCAATCGAACTGTTATCGATCTCTCCTCACTAAAAGACAAATTTTTTTGAAGATTTTGAAATTTTTTTTTTTTTTTTTGAATAAACAAAATAAAATATTTATTATTTTAAATTTAAAATTCAAAAAAAAAAAAAAAAATCAAACTTAAAACAGTAAATCAAATAATAGAGATCGATCTTTTCAAGATTGATCGAAGAATAACTCTGATCGATCAAACATGCAATAAGCTGCAGATATGTTCGATCGATGGGACAGAGAGCCTTTTGATGCAGGTTGGATGCAAGTTCAAAAATTTTCTAAGTGTTGAGACTGCAGATCGATCCAAGATGAAATTAGATCGATCGAAGAACTAAAGATTGATCTAGGAACAAGTTCGAACGATGGGACAGAGAGCTGAAATATACAGGTTTTCTTTGAACGATTGGACAGAAAGGTGATTGGATGTAGGTGGATGCAGGTATGGAGTTCGATCAATCGAACCTCCTTGGAGATCGATCGAACTTACGCAAAATGCTCAGTTTCAACATGAAAGTGCATGTAATCCTAATCACAGTTCTTAGCAATGCATATGAACCTAAAGCAAATATCTAGACTTCGCAAGAAATGAAATTTAAAATAGAAATGAGGGAGGAATAGGGTTATGACATCCTACGAAATGTATTAGTCTTTAATGTCTCTAGCAAGACGTTGGGCTCTTTTAGCCTAGATCAAACATCTTGTAGTGCATCCCCACCTTAATGGGGTGATAAATGTTTTGAACTCCAGCCAACAAATGGTTCTCTAGAGAACTTGTTAGATTAGGCTCAAAAGAAATTTTTGGTTCTTGGTCAACAAGATCCTTGGGCTTCCATGCTCTTTTAAAACAAGGTTTTGAAACAACTTTCTTGGAATTCAGGGTTGAAGATGGACTTTTTGGAATTTTGGTTTTATATAAAGACTCTATTCCTTCACATTCAAGGTTATGATATTTCTCTACAACATTCACTTCTTCATGCTTGTCAAATGAATTGGGGGTTGGATTGAAGATATTCAACTTCACCTTCATGTGGCCAAATGAGATCTTCATTATCCCCGTCCTACAATTAATGTTAGCATTCGCGGTTGCCAACAAAGGATGGCCAAGGATAACAGGAATTTGGCTCTTAGGGTTCTGGACCGGTTCTGTGTCAATGACAACGAAATCAACGGGGAAGAAGAATTTATCAATCTTAATCAATATGTCCTTAGTGATACCCCTAGGCTTTTTGATGGATCAGTTAGCAAGTTGTAAAACCACCGACGTCGGTTTCAAGTCTCCTAAGCCTAATTTGACATATACCGAGTATGGAAGAAGATTAACACTTGCTCCTAAGTCTAGAAGAGCCCAATTAATGATATGATCTCTAATGATGCATGAAGTGGTAGGTGAACCGGGGTCCTTAAACTTCGAAAGAGTGTTATACTGCAAAATTGAGCTTACTTGCTCAGTTAAGACCACTTTCCTAGGTGTTTGGCTTTTGTTCTTCCTCTTTTGGGTGCATAAGCCTTTCAAGAACTTGGCATAAGCCGAAATTTGCTTGATTGCATTCAAAAGTGGAAGATTGACTTTCACTTGCCTAAACACATCTATAATTTCATTTGTTTTGGCCTTTTTCTTGTCAATTGAAATGGATCCTTTTAAGGCATCCGAGAATGGAGCTCTTGGCTTAAAAACCTTTTTAGAAATTTTCTTTGAAGTCTCTTCAACACAAGAAGTTTTGAAACCATTTTGGAAATTTTTCTTTTCAAAATCACCTTTCAAATCACTTTTCAAGATATTCTCATTTGAAAGATCATGCATATGCAACGAAGGAGGAATAGGATGAGAAACGAGGCGGGTGTCAACTTGTGGTTGCACCGGTTCACTCTCTTCATTGGACATACCCACTTGGTTGTCCACAACCTTCCTACTTCTCAAGGTAGTCACTGCGTTGACATGCTCTATTGTGTGACCTATCGATAAGGAATGAGTTTCCACAACACATTGTTACTTTTGTGGGGTATTCAGAGGCATTTTCCCTTTCTCTCTAGCATTTAAAGTACGAGCTATTTACCCTACTTGGGTTTCTAGCTTAGCAATGGATTGAGAATGAGAGTGAAGTAATTGAGTGTTCGCCTCTAAAGTGCCTACAATGGTCAAAACTTTCTCTTCAAAAGCGGGACTCCTAGCATTTCCTTGAAAATATGATGGTTGATTAGGAAAATGAGAATTAGAAAATTGATTTCCTTGTGATTGAAATGATGATCTAAAACCTTGGGAACCTTGGTTTTGCATTGGAGGTGGAACATACTTCCCTTGGAAACCACCTTGGGGAGGGTTTAAGCCTTCCCCTTGGTTTCTCCAAGAGAAATTCGGGTGATTCCTCCAACTAGGATTGTAATGATTGCCATAAGGATTGTTCCCTTGATTAACAAAAGCTGCATTGACTTGTTCATGATGCTCACTTTGCACATGTCCATGGGGACAATTGGAAGTAGAATGTAAAACACTTGAACAAGTCATACATGTCTCATTGGATGTATGATGGAAATGGTTAGGGACGGAAGATACTTGATTTGTCGAGTTTTGGTTCATCAAGAATTGATCAAACCTTTGAGATAACGATTTCATCTCGGCGGCTATTTCATTGGAATGTTAACTTGATGTAAGCCAACACTCTTCTTTCCACTTGAATTCCTACCATTCTTGGAAGATAAAGTTCGATGTAAAGAATTTTCACTCATGCTCTCATAAAGACACCACACGTCATCCTCATGCCTATCAATATAAGAGCCACCCGTGGAAGCATCAACCATGCCCTTATAATTGTCTAATAAGCTCTTAAAGAAATATTGAACTAATTACCATTTGGGCATGTCATGATGTGGAAACTTCCTAAGTAATTCATTGAATCTTTCTCATGCCTCATAGAATGTTTCCCCATCCCCGTGTGAAAACTCTTGAATTGAGGTTCTCATAGCATTAGTCTTAGAAACTGGATAGTACTTCTTCAAGAACTCTTGTTTCATTTCTACCCAAGAAGTTATTGAAAAAGGCCTAAGATTGTTAAACCAATATTTTGCCTTGTCTTTAAGGGTGAATGGAAAAAGTTTAAGCCTTAAGACCTCTTCCGGCATGTCCGTGTATCTCATGGTGGAACATCCTTCAATAAACTCATCCAAATGCTTGTAAGGTTCTTCACTTGGAAGTCCATGATAGTTAGGAAGCATTTGAATGGTTTATGGTTTGATCTCATGGTGGCGTGCTCTAAATGGTGGCAATTGAATACATATGGGTGCATTGTATTCATTAGGCACATAGTGATCTCTTAAAGTAAGAGGAGGATTAGCAATTGAAGGTGCAACATGGGCACCTTGATTTCCTTGAATGATAGGAGGTGGTGGAGCATAGATTGGCCTTGGCATTCCCAATGGAACTTGGCCTTGTTGTTGTGGTGGGTGAACGAATAGCCTCGGCATGCCTAATGGTACTTGCATGTTATCATGATGCATATTTGGGTGGAGGATGCCTTGTTGGTCTATGTGACCAAGGTCCCCCACATGGTCCTCATTATGTCCTTCCATTGATAAAATGGATTGACTAGAACTTCCTCTTCCCCTAGGGTTTTGAACAACGGATTCAAGATGAAAATTTTGAGGGACAAGAGTAGGTTTCAATGATCTACAACCATGCATGCACAACGAAACACAACAAGCAACAAGTAACGAACAATCACTTCACCTTCGCAACAAATCAACAATCAACAAACTTCCTCCACACACAATGATCCCATACTCCCATGCTATCAACAATATGCAAAGAAAAGTAAATTGCCTCCACATGGGCTCACGATTTATCTAAGAATTGAAATACAAGCCTCCACGCGGGCCAATGATTTAACTAGAGATTGAGTTAAGAAAGAGCTCACAAAGGGTCCTTTAGCACTTCAATTCAATTTTTAATTTTAGCCTTGCAAAATTTTTTTGATTTTAGCTTTTTCCTTGCTTTTGCTTAGCTCCTTGCTTGAAATGCACCTTTGCTCACCTTCTAGCTCAATGCACCTAGTCAAACAAGAACCAACACAATAAGTAACCAAAATGAAAATAAAGTAGAAACACGATCAAAAGAGTACTAATTCCTAATTGATCCCACAAATACGATGTTACCTTCAATCAATCCCCGGCAACGGCGCTAAAAACTTGGTGGTTCAAGGGTCACACCCCAAATCCAAAGTTTGTGCACTAAAAGATAGTGGTGTAGGGCTATGATGAATGTAGCCAAGTTTTACATTTATAAATTGCCACTTCTACCTTTCACTAAAAATATAGTTAAGGCGAGTGTGACGACCCTGGATTTTTCAACCCAGTGTGTCTTGTGATGACCCGAAACGGATCCAAAATGCGGAAGCAAAAGAAGAAAGGTGACCTCTAGAGATGTACATCATCCCTAAGGCACCAAAATAACTCCACATGAAGCTATGGAACTCAAATGAGCCAAGCAATGAAGCAAGAATGCCAAATCCGAAGAAAAATGAACCAAGGGGTAAAATGGTCATTTCACACCAAAATGGGTGCCACCGTGCACACCATTGGAAAGACAACAAAAAATCAACAAGAATAGACTCAGGAATCGCATGATTCGGAGCCCGGACGACAAAAATATCAAGTTCTGAAGTTGAAGGAAGGGAAACCCTATCCCGGTTCGAACCAAAAATAGACACTACCTTAATAAAACTTAAATATTTTGAGTTATAAGAAGAATATGAAGCTCTAACTGGTACCATTGGAAATCTTATTTCGACGTGGTCAATTTAGACTCAAGAATGGACCAATTCAGAGTTAAAACGAAGAAGATATGATAGTTTGAAGTTGGAGGTGCAGTGCTGAACCAAGACACAAACACACACCACATGAACAGTACCTCGAGTGCTCGTGCAAGGGCTTCAAGCACTCAAATGGCACACGCCCAAGGGTCAAAACTCTCTACCCCATCTTTGAGCGCTCAAACCCCCCTTTGGAGCGCTCGAACTGCTGTAGGCTGCACTTGAAATGCAACCTTGAAATGCAATTTTGCGGACTTTTTGGGCCTTTTTTAAAAAAACACAAAGAAGAAACCCCCCTCAAAATCATGTTTTCTAGCCAACCATGCCAAAATAAAACTTTATTTTTTATGTGAAAATGCCAAAATGCCCTAATGCTCAGTTTAGGCTCAAAACAGCAAAAATGTAAGTTTGCACCAAACATGCATTTCACCCCAAATGCACTTCTAGGCTGAAACGAATATGCACGCAAATATAATAAGTGATTTTGAGTGCACGGGAATGGTCCGCGGCTCCCGAAAATGGTCAAGTCAAAATCCGACCCCCCAACGGCCAAAAAGGCGAAAATAAATTTGAAATTGAAATTTTGAAAACCAAAATTCACAAATGACCTTAAATTACCATTTGGCCCTTAGCCACACTTCAAACATGAATAATGAGACCCTATGAAAGAATGACAACAAATTTTCCACACCCGATGCAACCATGGCAAAACTATTACTTAACATTTCTTAATATATTCATAATATTTTATGGAGTCAAAAGTACGAAGGATACAAAATACAAGTCATAGGCCTCCGGCCTCATCTCACACATGTCAAATACATTGTAAAGAGTGTACTCATGTACACATTACATATATGAAATCAAATATATACATTTTGACATATAAGGCTACAAATGGCTTTTCAAGCCAACCTTTACAAGAAATGGAAATCTTCAAGTCCACTAATTATCCAAGCATGACGAGAATCGCAACCTTGATTCTTATACCTGAAATATGCCCCAGTAACTTTGGGGTGAGCAACATAAAGCTACTCGTAGGAAATGAGTATGCATCGACCTAATTTTTTACAATTTTATCACCTTAAGGTGAAACATGCTAAAGGGGCTCATGCCACCTAACATCTATGTCAAAGTGTGACCCAAGGAGCATCCTAAGCTACCTAAGATCATTTCTAGCACAAATCACATCATTCGTGCAATTCAAGTAACATGGGAGCATGCTATACAAGTAACAAGATGTAGATTCTCAAGGTCACTAACTTGAAATCTAAAATGCTAAAACAACTATAATGGATCAAGCCACCTAAAGTCTATGTTCCAAATGAATCTATAGGATCATTCTTAAACCACATTTGAACTTATAAGGTATAATGTACTTAACAAAATCAAAGTTCACAATGATTCACTAAAATCATAAAACATAGATGCGCTTAACAACATCAAAATGATTCACAAAAATCATAAAACATAGATGTACTTAACAACATCAAAATGATTCATTAAAATCATAAACATGGATGTACTTAACAACATCAAAATCACCAATAACCAAAACCACAAGTTATAATATAAACATGATTGTTAACTTGGAATTGAATGCGAAAACAAATAGTGGAAGACTTGGACATCTAAGCTTAGAATTCTGTCGAGACCTCGATGGTTATTTCGGGCACTAACCCGTAGGGAAGACCACCCTAAGTGCGCACTATCTTAATTGGGGAGAACTCATACCTCCCGCACTAGAGCCAAACTCTAGCCATGTCATTTGTAACAACAATGTCCCAAGACTGCAAAATAAACCAAATAAGTTCACAACTTATACATAATTTATATAATGCATGAAAACGCCTTCCACGCACAAGTAGGTTGAAACCATATAATCCATGCCTTAGAGTTTCAATTCTAAAATGGCATACATGATGTCAATTACAAAGTGTACAATTCATTACATATGGCATCAATATATTCCATAAAGAAAACATGTTCTCATGAACATAAATATAATAACAAAGTTGTCCAATGCTCAAAACACAATAAAGTGAATACATAACAAGTTTAAGTCCATGATTTGAATATAGAAACAACTTCTAAAATACCAATAGATCTATGGAGCCATTAGATAGAATTTAATTAAACAAGATAATCAAATTCTCTAGATATCAAATCAAATTCGAATAACCTCAAATTAATATATATTAAACAACATAGCATGCTTATTACATATATCAAATCAAAACTGTCAAATAAGCAAGATAGCATCATATAGAATTTAATTAATTTAAATTAATCAAATATCTAGATTTCAA
Organism: Cornus florida; assembly: GCF_030987335.1. Lineage (NCBI taxonomy): Eukaryota > Viridiplantae > Streptophyta > Magnoliopsida > Cornales > Cornaceae > Cornus > Cornus florida. Next base: position 46,988,792 of record NW_026775574.1, on the reverse strand, counting down.
AAGTTATTTAAATGATCCCAAATTAATATATATCAAGCACCAACTCATGGTCATACCATATCTCAAGCCTAAAATGGAATCCAAGTAAAAAATACAATTTACTAGAATTTAATCAAATTAAACCCATTTAATCTCTAGATTTGAAAACTCATCTAAATCATCCCGAATTAATATATATCAAAGATCAACTCATGGCCATGCCATTTACCAAGTCTAAAATGAGTTATAGACAAGATATGATAAATCACTAATTTCTCAAATTAACAAAAGACATGCATACAACTTATATAAGCACCAATAGCATGCAAGAAACAAAAATATAACCCTATAACATCCCCTACCTCACTAGAGAAGTGTCTCTCTAGAATCCAAGGTAAATTAACACAAAATGGTAAACCCTTCAAGTGTTATGTAGAGGAGGATGAAGGGAACAAAAAGTGTTCAAGCTTCATGGTCTAAGGTGAGTGGAAGGCCATCAAAAATCAAGGTCAAGGCCAAAGGTTTCAAGCTTCATCCATGGAGGCTAGGGTTTTTGGTGAGGAAGGAAATGAAATAATGTGAAAATGTGTGAGTGGAGGAATTAGAAATCCTCCACTCACTAGGTAATCCTACACCATAGTCAACACACACATCTATAGTCAATTACACAAAAACCCTTCTTTAAAACCATAATCCCAAAGTGGCCCAAAGGTATTTGCAAAACTAAATTGAGAGCCTACACTTGTCACCAATCCATGGCTCCTTCCTAGGCTTAATCCCACACCTACACTTGTCAACCATCCAAGCCAACAAGTGCACCAATCCTAAGCTAACAAGTGGGTGAATCCTCACCCTCCAAATGTCATCATCCAATGCATCAAAGTGTTTCCACCCAAATGTCAACAAGTGGACCAATGAGAAGGTGACACTTGTCACACTTTCCAAAAATTGTAAAAAGATCCTTTTTGAAAATAACTTCCAAATAAAATTGCAAAATGGTCCCTAAGACGAAAAATAATTACTTTACAATAATACACAAAAACCCTAAAAGTTAGGAAAATTACAAAAAGGTTATGCTTCTATACCCTTTACAAGAAAATTAAACACTTAGCATGCTTTTCTAGGAAAGTAAAAATACACATAGAATGGAATTTAAATATCGTGGATGCATACAAAACCGGAATCAAATCCGAGCATGAAAACCAAGGTTGTGCTAATAAAGTGACAACCGAGAAAAAGACGAAAATGTGAAAATGACTCGGTCCTCGAAGGAAGTCGTCAATCCATGGAAAAGAGTCTCGGAAACCATCCCCGAGCACTCAAGATGACACTAAGTGACGAGAAACCGAACTCAGAAAGGAAAAGATCAACAGAAAAAAAATATCCGTGAAAATCTGAGAAAAGGAAAGGAAAGAAAATAACCGGGTCATTACAGCGAGTAGGGATCGTCCCAAGGGATTTGTGGGTTGTATTAGATTGTGGAATCGAGATTAGAGTTAGTAGGTCGAGTGATCAAAAGATTGGTTGGTGGTTGAATTATACTAATATGCAATTTAAACTAAAGTAGGCAATTAAATGTAATGGAGAGAAAATAAGAGAGAGATCTTGGAGTTTAGAGATCACCACTAAGCATAGCTTTTCTACACCCTTAATGAAAGATTAATGAGAGGGAAAACATGTATTACAACTTAGTGTGTGTGTGGTTGTTTAAACAAGCATGGATGACAAATTAAGCATATATTATCTAAGCAACATGGTGGATAGCACAATATATCAAACTAAGCCATTAATCCTTTCTTTAAGCTCACAATCCAAACACATCACAAGGTTAGAGATATAAGTTACTTACTTTCATAAGTATGGAACATCAAACAACAAGCATGGATTATCCTCCCATTTAACATCTAAACTACAACTACAGTACAATTAAGCTAATGACATGAAATTAAACTAAGGGAGAGGCACAATCCATCAAGAAATGAGTATGAACCATCAAATAAACCATAAGAGCATTCCATTAAGCACTATGTCCTGACAATCTCTAGATCTATAGCATTAATACACATAGACATGCATCAATAACATAAGAAATTGAGACAAACACATAAACATCTATTCTAGCATACATAGACATTTGGATAGAATGAGATGATCAATTGGGAGCATTAAACCACAGAAATCATTGAATAAACAAGATCTATATATATAAAAATGTCAAAACATGTATCACAATACAAATCCCCTCAAAAATACATATATCAAGATGTAAAAAGCATGGTTAGGGCTAACTCTAGCCCCAAGAGGATGTCTAGCCACTCATGGATGGTGTCCTCCAACCCTCAAGGGCTAACTCCATGGTAGAGATTGTTTCTCTTCTTGGTTGATGGAAGAACTCCAAGCTTGTGTCTCTAGCCTCCTTTTTTCATTTCTTCCTCACTAAGAATATGGAAATTGTGTCTCTAGTGTATGTATCTACTATCAAGTATATGCTCTCAAGAATGGCTCATATTCCTTATATAGGTAGGTTAAATATCACCCCCAATGAGCTGGGCTCGTACACCAATATTCCTTCCAATGATTGGATATGAGACAACTTTTAATGAGCTGGAAATTGGATTTTCTCGAGTTTTGGAAAGTTCAATCGATCGAACTTGTGGTGAGATCGATCGAACATGGCTGAGATCTTTCGAATTTAAGCTAGATCGATCCTCTTTGGCGGCGCCTTTTTGGATAAAAACAAATCTGAGATATTTTGAAGATATTTTTGGGAAAGAGACAAATGTGGTAGGTAGGGTGGTACAAGTGGATAAGATGGAATCTTTTCGATTGATCGGAATAAAGTTGGATCGATCGAATTTTGTGGGATCTTTAGATAAGGATAAAAAAAGCTTGGATCCATCTTGAAATGCTGAGATCGATGAACTTTCGATTGATCGAATATTTTCTGAGATTGATCGAACTTGCTGAATTTCCACTTGCTTCCTTTTGCTCCTTTCTTTGATTCATCTCAAGATTGGTTCAATTATGCTCTTATTTAGCTGAGATAGCTTATTTTGGGGATAAGTAACTAAAAATGGAAATAATACAAAATCAATCTAAACCGGGAAAATAAGATAGATAAAGTTTCTAGAACACCTAAGCTTAAGGGGTTTAAATGCGCACTTTTCAGCACTCATCAGACACATAAGGCTACAAATGGCATTTCTAGCCAACCAATACAAGAATGGAAACTTCAAGTCCACAAATCATCCCAAGCATAATGAGAATCTCTAACCTTGATTCTTGTACCTGAAAAATATCCCAAGTAACTTTGGGGTGAGCAATATAAAGCTACTTGTAGGAAATGAGCATGCATCGACCTAGTATTTTACAATTTTATCACCTTAAGGTGAAACATGTTAAAGGGCTCATGCCACCTAACGTGTATGTCAAGGGTGAGACTCAGGGAGTATCCTAAGCTACCCTAGATCATTTCTAACATAAACTACATCATCCATGCAATTCAAACCACATAAAAACATGCTATACAAAGCAACAAGATATAGATTCTCAAAGTCCTCAACTTGAAATTTAAAACACGAAAACAACTAAAGTGGATCACGCCACCTAAACTATACGTTCTAAATGAATCTATAGGATCGTTCCTAAGCTACATTTGAACATCAAAGCATAAATCATAATATTGATTCAATTTAACCAACATTGGAACTTCCAATACAATGCATAAAACATGATTTCTCAAAGTTAACATCTTGAAACTCAAAATGGGAAATCAATTAAAAGACAACAAGTTACGATATCATCTAGTTATCAACTTGAAATGAAATACGAAATCAAACAAAGTAGATACTTAGATGTCACGCCAGATCAAACCGACACCATAGTTACTTTAAAGTTACTAGCCCATGGTAAACCTCCCTATGTACGCACTAGACTATGGAGGGACAATCCCCCGTACTAGAACCATGTCTTAGCCATAGTTAAACAACGACATCCCCAAGTTTCCAAAATCAATAAGTTGTGCAACAACGTATATATCAACATGTATATACAAGATAATCAACTATCTACCATGCACAACCAAATTTGGAAACACATACAATACATGCCCTAAGTCTACAACTACTAAGGCATGACAAATGTTGAATCTTCAATGTGCGATTCGTTACACGCTATGGCAATATCATTCAATATTGAAAACACAAACTCATGGATTTAATATAAGTCCAAAATCATGATTTAAACATACAACCAACGTCAAATACATGATTAAATCCTTAATACAATAGAAACAGAAATTAATTCAATAAACTAATTAATTTCTCTAGGTTTCAATTCTCAACCAAATGATCCCTAATTAATACATGTTATACAATATGACTTGATCGTTACACACATCAATTCAAAAACTGAATTAGGCCATTGGAACAATAAACATAGAATTTAATTAAATCATGATAATCAAATCCCTAAATTCTAAAACAACATCAAATGGTCCCAAGTTAATATATGCTAGTATACAAGTCCCAGTCATTTCAAATATCAAGTTTAAAACTCAATTAAGCTAATGGAACCTTTAAACTGATTTTAATTAATTCTTTTAATTAAAATTTCTAGATTTTTCAAACTTATCCAAATGCTCTCTAATTAACATATGTTTGGGAACATGCCAAGGCCTATTGTAATATCACATTACAAGCTTATTTCATGCAAGTTACATCTATGTAATTTAAACTTTCACCAAAGAAAAGTATTAAATAAAAGTTGCATTTCTTATTCAAATAATCCCAATTTAATATATGTCAACAACCATACCAAAGCTTAATTTTCTAACATACCACAATTTAATTCTAAGTTACACATCATCATGAGAATTTAATCTCAACCATAGAAATTAATTAAATTAAATTCTAGAACTTAAACCAAAGTATGCATACAAGTTATAAAAGCTTCTAAAATCATCAATACAACTTGAATATAAACCTAAGACACCCCCTACCTCAATTTGATATGAAAATCTCAAAAGCCACCAAAATGAAACCGCTCCGAATCTGACGAAACTTCTAGGTTTTGTTGGGGACAACACGATGAACAAGAACCCCAAGGAAGCCCCATCAAAATCATAACTTGACTTCAAACCTGAACTCAAGAAATGACCAAAACGAGATTCCAATCGATGGAATTGAAGGCCTCGCTAAGGCGAACACAAAACACTAAGGCACTATGACTTTTCACTGAAGAGAAGAAGCTCAAAAGAGGAGAGAGAAGGTGGCAGCCATGGCTGCCATGGAATCCGGCCAAGAGAGAGAAGAGAGAGAGAAAAATCTGATTTTTCTTTCTAAGACCCCCTATTTATAGAAAATCCCTCAAAATGCCCTGAACAGGCTTTGCCGGGTTCAGAAGAGTTGAATTTGAGCAGACGCACTCAAACAACAAAAATCAGTGAATGAAAAAGAACCATAACAAGAAAATATGAACAACGGAAGAAACAACATCAAAAATCAAGACCCGAACAGAGAGATATGCCCCGAACAAGTTCGGCGGCAACCAGGGCCAGAAACCCTAAAACTGGAGAAAACGACCAGAAGGGAATTCTAATAGTACACGTCTTAACGAAAAGTGAAAATGAATCCCGTACAAGAATCCAGGCTCAAAATAAGACATTTTGCAATAACTTTCATTAATTGCACAATGGCACCTCCAAAAAGTGAAAACTGCACAACTGACCCAAAATGAAAATATCTTCCAAAAATATTTTCTTAGAAACCCCGGAAATAAAATATCTTCAAAAGATATTTATGAAAAACACCCCAAGAAAAGAAAAAGTTTATGAAGAACTGTGCATCCATCCCCTATGGACACCGGGAGCAACCATAGTGCTTTTCTGCAAAAGTAAAGATACGTTTTTCATGGAAGCCACTTAGAATGAAGATATGTGAAGTCAAAAACCAATTTGAAACCCAAAAGTGAGGCTATGCCAACCAAGTGACAAATGGGGAAAAGACAAAATTGGGAAAAGGACGAAAAGTGAATAGTATCCAAAAAAATGAAAATGTGGAAATGACGCAGTCCTCGATGGAAGTTGTTAGTTTGAGGAAAAGAGTCTCGGAAATTGTTCCAGAGCACTCGAGACAACACTAAGTGACGAGAAACTGAACTTAGAAAGGAAAAGATTAACGGAAAAAAAATATCCATGAAAATCTGAGAAAAAAGAAAGGAAAGAAAATGACCGACTCATTACAACCTACCCTCTTTAAAGAGATTTCGTCCCCAAAATTAGGAATAGACAAAAGAGAATCGAAGAAGATCAAAGCAAGATCAAACCAAAGGACAAACCATATGGTGCAAAAAGGACAACTTCAAAAGCCTGAAGGTCATTCGGAGGAACGCAAAAACCAAGAACTGAGTGACACTCCCTAAACGAATCGGCACATTAACTCAATGTCAATCACCGAGAAAATCCAAAAAAATGACAAGTCAAACCAAAATAGACGGCTAAAAATGATATGGCAGTAAGAATAATGACTAGAACTCGCCCACACTTAATCGTCAGTAAGGTAGCATGACGGTATAAGGCACTAATTCATAACATGCCCCTATCAGATCAACTCAGAAAGAAAATTTTTGATACAAATGACATCAATGTCGAGAATGATCATTACCAAAAGCACTACAGGAACCAGGCATCTGTGAGAGTTGGAGTAGCTAATCCCAAAACTCTAACAACAATGTCACTGACACCGTTATGTTTAAGGCCTTAGATGCCAAACATTGGTGTATCAACGACTCCCACATCTGGAAATGCAACAACAACACCAGTCCCGAATCCACAGCCTGACAAGTCTGTGCCCCCAAGCCAATGGATTGGACCCACAAAACCGAAAACCTAAGCACAGCTCTGAAGAAGACCTACCGTAAGGCTACATACAGAAGACAAAACACTGGATCAAGATCCCTATAATGGACAACTAAAACCTCAAAACACAAGTCTACTACGTAGCTTACTCATGACAATCCCGACAACTAAAGTCACAAAGACCCCAACATAAGTGCAAGAAATATGAAACATATAAACCAAATACTCGCATAGTACATACTCACAAAATGAATTCACATAATCAAAGAATACCTTAGTACTAAACACACCGTACACATAAGGTAATCCAAATAAACCACCTATCACATAGGGGTCAAACAAATAGCAACATGCTATACACCACCAACGGCATAAACATGGTAAGCAGATACTGTATAAGCAACGTATCATATACATCCTCATATAACTACCACATAGTCATAAACCCTAAACATGTTTCTAAGGCATGCCCAAAAATAATGGGGCTCATAAACATGTAAAAGCGATCATACAAATGGCAAGTTCGTAAGATTAAAAGAAATGAATGGAATGTCTGTCAAAAGACACCATGCAGAAAACGTACAACTGAACCTGGATGAGTCCAATCTCTCATTACGAAAAAAGGAACCATCCTCCAAACCAAGAAGCCAACGAGCTCTATAGGAATTCTATAGGATTCTACCAGAACCCTAACACAATGCCCCAAGTCTCCAAAGACGAAGGAGAGTAATTAATTGCACCAACGCAATTAATTACACGAAACCACTCACATCACAACTGTAGCTCGTAAGAGCTGTCCAATGCAACACAAGAAAGATTCTAGGTCAACACACCCATCCAAATCCCAAAACCAATACCTAAAGAAGGTAAAACATGAGAACCTCACCCTGAAGCTCACAAAGTAACTCCCAACTTCCCAAGGAAGGATTCGAGTCAGCCATGACTCATCATCCCATAAAGGCCTCAATGACATCAATAACATCAAGACCACCATGAAGTCCTAAGAGATGACTCCGACAGCTCTAACACCTCCCGGACTACATCACGAAAAGACAAAAGAAAATGAGATGAAACGGCGCCTCTGTGGTCTACGCCTCATCCCGCCAAACGGAGACTACACCCCTACGCTCTCCTGAGCCCTAACAAGAAAACTCTACACGAGTCAAGACTGTGATGCTATATGCATGGAAAGGAAACAACATCAATAATAACACGAGTTATTATGATCGAATGCAACTCACACTATGAATGTACCAAACACAAAGCAAGACAGGGTATGCAACATACAGTCATGCTAAAGCAATCAAAGAAAGATGTTTAAATAATTAAACACTTAAGTAAATAAGTGTACATGTCAAACAAGGATGCTTCTAAACACATAAGCATATAAGTATAGAGACATGTCATAATACCAAGCGTGTTATCAAGAAACACATAAACATGTTACAGCACAAAAATATGTTACCAAAGGCATGTAAATATATCAAAGCAGATCAACAAAAGCATGATATGCACCCAAAACCCGTCGTCCTAAGGTATTCAAACCTAGGAGCTCTGATACCACCGGTAATGACCCGAATTTTTATTCAACCCGGTACATCAGTGATGACACAAAAGTTGACCCGGTAACGGATCCGAAGTGTGGAAGCAAAAGATAAAACAATGGTCTTAAGAGGCACAACATGTCCCTAAGACACCAATGTAACCCTCAATGAGGTCACAGAACCCAAAGAAAACAAATGCGGAAGCGGCATTTCAAAAACGGACAAGAATGAACCTAGGGGAAAAATGTCATTTCCAACATGAAAGTCGGTTCAATAGAGCGCATCATTGTAAATACAACTAAAAATCAATCAAATTGGACTCAAGAATTGCATGATTCGAAGTCCGGACGAAGGAGAAATGACAAGACGAAGAAAAATGAGCACTTAAGGCTAAAAGGGTAAATTGGTAATTATCTAGAAATATCCAGGTACAACCGAACACACCGTAGGATAGACGACAAAAAATTAGTCTAGTTTAAAAAAAAATTCACTCGATTTGGAGTCCGGATGAAGAGGATATGGCTAACGGAAGAAAAATGGGCAAAAAGGTCAAAATGGTCAACCCAAGACCATCTAACCGGTTACCAAACTTTCCTAACCGGTTAGGAGGCTAAAAACAGAGGTCACAACACTGCCCAAGCACATGTAACCGGTTACGAGAAGTCTACCACTTGATCACTTGTACTACAACTCAGCAAAAACCTGGCAGTAGGGGTTTTTCGGAAAAAAATGGGTTTTTAAGGGCCAAGATGACATTTTTTTCGAAAAACACAAAGAAGAAACCCCCTCAAAATTGAGTTTTCTACATGACAACTTAGGAGAAATTGAAAAAAACTCACTGTGAAATACCCAAAATGCCCCTCCATAAAATCAGGTCATGAGGGTTAAAAAGCTTCTAAAATGGAAAATAGAAATTTAAACTTTGCGATGGATTTCCAGTACCAAGATGACATTTTCTGGAAAAATATGCAGAAAAAACCCCCCCTAAAATAATGTTTTCTAAGTGACCATATCAAGAACGGAAATTATTTCCTGAAGAAAAACCCCAAAATGCCCTTAAGCAAGATTTTTCAACAAAGATGTGAAATGAGTTCATAGGAGGCTCATTTCTCCAACGAAAGAGTTTTTCCTGGAAACGATCATGCACACAGACATAACTTACCTATTAGGACAGCTACAATGGTCCATGGCTTAAAAATATCACCGTTTCTTGTTATTGCCCTTTTTAGGTGCTTATCCCCAAAATAAGCTAATTGAGCCAAATAAGAGCTTAAAAGAAGCTAAGTTAAGCTGGATGGAAGAAAGGAGCAAAGTGGAAGCAGATTAAAGCAAATTGTGGAAATCAGCATGTTTGATCGATCTCAAGAATACTTCAATCGATCGAAAGTTCATCGATCTAGACTCTCCAAGATGGATCCAAGCTCTTTTGTCCTTATCTAAAGATCCCACAAAGTTCGGTCGATCCAACAATTCTCAAATCGATCGAAAAGATTCCATCTTATCCTGTTGTACCACCCTACCTACCACTTTTGTCTCTTTCCCCAAAATATCTCAGATTTGTCCTTATCCAAAAAGGCACCGCCATGGGAGGATCAATCCAACCAAAGTTTGATAGATCTCAGCCATGTTCGATTGATCACAGCACAGGTTCGATCGATTGAACCCTCTCAAATCCGAAAAAAAATATATTTCCAGCTCATTAAAAGTTGTCTCAGTGTGCAATCATTGGAGGAGCCCTTGTGTACGAGCCTAGACCATTGGGTGTGACATTTGAGCTACCTTTATAAGGAATATGAGCCACTTTTACACATAGTTTTTGGTAGTCTTAGATAGTCTTTGATATACTTTTTAGAGTAGAGAGATACAATTCTTAGAGAGGAAGAAAAGAGAAGATGAGGCTAGAGACACATTCTTGAGAAGTTTTCCATCTTCCTCAAGAAGAAGAGTACTTCTACCATGGAGATAGCCCTTGTGGGTTGGAAGACACCATTCATGAGTGACTAGACATCTTCTTGGGGCTAGAGTTAGCCCTAAGCATGCTTTCTTTACCTTGATTTATGTATTTTTGTGAGGATTTGTGTTGTAATACATGTTTTGACATATTTATATACATAGATCTTGTTTATTCAATGATTTGTATAGTTTAATTCTTCCAATTGATCATTTTATTCTATCCATATGTTTATGTATGCTAGGATAGATGTTGTTGATGCATGTCTATGTGTGTTGATCCTATAGATCTAGAGATTGTCAAGACATAGTGCTTAATATAATGCTTTTGTGATTTATTTGATGGTTTATACTCATTTCTTGATGGATTGTGCCTCTCCCTTAGTCTAATTAATTTAATTTCCATGTCATTAGCTTAGATGTAGTGTAGCTACCTTAGTTGTTAAATGGGAGGACAATCCATGCTTGTTGTTTGATGTTCCATACTTATGAATGCAAGTAGTATATTTCTCTAATTATGTGATGTGTATGGATTGTGAGCTTAAAGAAGGATTAATGACTTAGTTTGATGTATTGTGCTATTCATTGTGTTGTTTAGACAATATATACTTAATTGGTCATCCATGCTTGTTAAAACAACCACACACACTCACTATTGTTGCAACATATGTTTTCCCCCTCATTAATTATGAATTGAGTGTATAGAAAGGTGATGCTTAGTGGTGATCTTTAAGTCCCAAGACCTCTCTCTCTTGTTTTCTCTATCCTTTAATTACTCGTTTTATATTGAGCTTGTTTAATCTTAATTATAGTTTAATCAACCAAACAACCTACCTTTGATCACTCGACCTACTAATCCTAAGCATTGTTTCCATTACTTGTAGTATTCTAATCCCTTAAGACGATCCCTACTCACTCTTGCTACATTAGTAGTAGTTGTAGTTGTGGTATTTATAAATTTAAACTTGACCCAAAAAGGCTTTTCTTGAACCTACATTCACTACATTAGTTTGGCGTATAGTTTTAGGCCTCGACACAGTCAAATTTTGGCGCCGTTGCCGGGGATTGAATTGGCAACGTAGTGTTTTGGAAATAATTAAGGGTTAGTACTCTTTTGATCGTGTCTTTACTTTATTTTTATTTTTTGTTACTTATTGTGTTTGTTCTTATTTGGCTAGGTGAAATTGAGCACGGAGATTAAGCAAAGGAGAATTTAAAGCAAGGAGCTAAGCTAAGCACAAAAAGGACTAAAAATCTAAAAAAATGCAAAGCATAGCAAAGTTTGGAAGTTGAAAATGAATTGAAGTTGCTTAAGGACCCTTTGTGAGATCTTTCTAACTCAAGCTTTAGTTAAATCGTCAGCCCGCGTGGAGGCTTGTTTTTCATTTCTTAAATAAATCGTAAGCCCGCGTGGAGGCAATTTACTTTTCTTTGCATATTGTTTAAGCATGGGAGCATGGGATCATCGAATGTGGAGATTTGTTGATTGAATTGTTGCAGGCGCGAAGTGATTATTACTTGCTTGTTATTTGCTTTGCTAGTGTATGCGCGGTCATAGGTCATTGAATCCTACTCTTGTCCCTCCTAATTTGCATCTTGAATCGGTTGTTTGTAATCCTAGGGGGAGAGGTAGTTCTCATCACTCCATTTCACCAATGGAGGATTTGATTGACTACCATGTGGAGGACCTTGGTCACATAGACCAACAAGGCAACCTCCACCCTAATGTGCATTATGAAAATGTTCAAGTACCATTAGGCATGCCTAGACCATTCATTCACCCACAACAACAAGGGCAAGTTCCATTGGGAATGCCTCAGCCAATATTTGCTCCACAACCCCCATAGTTTAAGCTAATCAAGGTGTTCGTTTAGCACCACCAATTGTAAATCCTCCCATTACATTAAGAGACCATTATATGCCTAATAAATACAATGTGCCCACTTGCATTCAATTGCCTCTATTTAGAGCACATCACTATAAAATTAAACCACAAACTATTTAAATGCTTCGAAACTATCATAGACTTCCTAGTGAAGAACCTTATAAGCATTTGGATGAGTTTCTTGAAGTGTGTTCCACCGTGAAATACACGAACATGCTGGAGGAAGTTTTAAGACTTAAACTTTTTCCTTTCACCCTTAAAGACAAGGCAAAATATTGGTTCAACAATCTTAGGCCTTTTTCGATAACTTCGTGGGCGGAAATGCAACAAGAGTTCTTGAAAAAGTATTATCCGGTTTCTAAGACCAATGCCATGAGAACTTCAATTAGAGAATTTTCTCAAGGGGATGGGGAAGTGTTTCATGAGGCATAGGAAATATTTAATGATTTGCTTAGAAAGTGCCCTCATCATGACATACCTAAGTGGCAACTAGTCCAATATTTCTTTAAAAGTTTACCAGATAATCATAAGGGTATGGTTGATGCATCCATGGGTGGTTCTTATCTTAATAAGCATGAAAATGATGTGTGGCAATTGTATGAAAGTATGAGCGAAAATTCCATGCATAGGTCCTTATCTTCTAAAAATGGTAGAAACCTAGGTAGAAGGAAGAATGTCGGCTTGTATCAAGTTGACAACTCCAATGACATAGCCACCGAGATGAAATCCTTGTCTCAAAGGTTTGATCAATTTTTGATCAACCAAAATTTGGTGAATCAAGTATCTTCCTCCCCTACTCATATTCATCATCGTGCATCTAATGAATCTTGCATGACTTGTTCAAGTGTCTTGCATTCTACTTCCAATTGTCCCCATGGACATGTACAAAGTGAGCCCAATGAGTAAGTCAATGCTACATTTGTTAATCAAGGGAATAATCCCTATGGCACTCATTACAATTCAAGTTGGAGGAACCATCCAAATTTTTCTTGGAAAAGCCAAGGGGAAGGCTCAAACCCTCCCCAATGTGGTTTTCAAGGGAAGTATGTTCCGCCACCAATGCAAAGCCAAGGTTCCCAAGGTTTTAAATCATCATCATTTCAATCACATGGCAATCAATTTTCTAATTCTCATTTTCCTAATCAACCATCATATTCCCAAGGAAATTCTAGGAGTCCCGCCTTTGAAGAGAAAGTTTTGACCGCTCTAGGCACTCTAGAAGAGAACACCCAATTGCTACATTCTCATTGTCAATCCATTGGTAAGCTAGAAACCCAAGTAGGGCAAATAGCTAGTACCTTCAATGCTAGAAAAAAGGGGAAGATGCCTTTGAATGCCCTACCAAAGCAACAATGTGTTGTGGAGACTCATTCCTCATTGGAAGGGCACACAATTGAGCATGTCAATGTGATGACAACCTTGAGAAGTGGAAAAATTGTGGACAACAAAGTAGGTGTGTCCAATGAAGAGAGTGAACCGGTGAAACCAAAAGTTAACACCCGTCCCGTTTCTTATCATATTCCTCCTTCATTGCATAAGCATGATCATTCAAATGAGAAAGTGTTAGAAAATGATCTGAACAGTGAGTCCAAAATTGATTCGAAAGATGAATTGAACAAAGCTTTGAAAAAGGGTTTTAAAAATTCTTATGTTAATGATGTTTCAAAGAAAAGTTTTGAAAAAGTTTTTGAGCCAAGAGCTCCATTTCCAGATGCCTTGAAAGGATCTATTAATCTTGATAAACAAAAGACCAAGACCAATGAAATCATAGAAATGTTTAGGCAAATGAAGATTAATCTTCCACTTTTGGATGCAATTAAGCAAATTCTGGCTTATGCCAAGTTCTTAAAAGATCTTTGCACCCAAAAGAGGAAGAGCAAGAGCCAAACACCTAGGAAAGTGGTCTTGACCGAGCAAGTGAGCTCAATCTTACAACATAACACCCTTCTAAAGTTTAAGGACCCCGGTTCACCTACTACTTCTTGCATCATTGGTGACCATGTCATTAATCGGGCTCTTCTAGACTTAGGAGCAAGTGTTAATCTTCTTCTATACTCAGTATATGTCAAATTAGGCTTAGGAAACTTGAAACCGACGTCGGTGGTTTTACAACTTGCCAACCGATCCATCAAAAAGCCTAGGGGTATCATGGAGGGTGTTTTGATTAAAATTGATAAATTCTTCTTCTCGATCGATTTTGTTGTCATTGACACGGAACCGGTTCTAAATCCCAAGAGCCAAATTCCCGTTATCCTTGGCCGTCCTTTCTTGGCAACCGCAAATGCCAACATCAGTTGTAGGATGGGGGTAATAAAAATCTCATTTGGGCATATGAAAGTGAAGTTGAATATCTTAAATCCAACCCCAAACTCATTTGACAAGCATGAAGAAGTAAATGTTATAGAAAAATGTCTAGACAATGAATGTGAAATAGAGTCCTTGCTTGAAACCAAAACTTCAAAAAGTTCATCTTCAACCTTGAAACTAAAGAATGATGTTTCAAAATCTTGCTTTGAGAGGGCATGGAAGTCCAAAGCTCACATTGACAAAGGACCAACAAATTCCTTTTAACCTAATCCAACAAGTTCTTTAGGGAACCGTTTGTTGGGTGGAATTCAAAGTACTTATTACACCATTAAGGAGGGGATGCATTACAAGATGTTTGATCCGGGCTAAAAGAGCCCAGTGTCTTACTAGAAATGTTAAAGACTAGTAAAGGCTTCATAGGGTTTACAACCCTATTCCTCCCTCATTTCTATTTTAACTTTCATTTCTTATGTCGTTTAGATATGTTTTGGAATTTATACATATGGCTAGGAATTTTAATTGAGTATGCATGCACTTTCATTCTGAAAATGGGCATTTTGTCCCTGTTCGATCGATCTCAAATGAGGTTTGATCGATCGAACACCAATCCCTGCATCCAATCATTGCTCTGTTCCATCGATCTGAAATTTCCTGCATAAATCAGCCCTCTGTGTATCGTTCGAGAATTCCTTTGGGTCGATCTGAAAGTTCCTAGATCGATCCAACTTTTTCTTGGATCGATTTTCACTCCACACTTAGAAAATTTTTGAGATCCATGAAAAAAGGCCTCTCTATGCATCGTTCGAACTTCTCTGTAGGTTTTCACCTGTTCGATCGATCGAACCATCTTCTCAATCGATCTCCGTTTAATCGATCTCTACTTTTTGTTGACCTTGACTTTGACTTTTACTGAAAGTTTTTTTCTAATTTTAATTTTTGTTTTTAGTGTTTATTTTCAAAAACTCCAAAAATATTTTCATTCTATTTTTTACTTTTATTTTCAATTACTTATTTTATTTTTATTTTAAAATTTTCAAAAATCCAAAAAATAATTTTCTTTTGTTTTATTTCCAAAAATTCAAAAATAATAGTTTTAATTGTAATTTTAATTTTTAATTTCCAAAAATTTAAAATATTTAAAAAAAAAATAAAAAATTGTCAAGGTGAGATCGATCTTGACAATTTTCAGATCGATCTATGTTCGATCGATCAAAAATTTTCCCTAATCGATCGAACTGGTCGGGAAATATTTTTAAAAACAAAACCCTAGGGTCATTAGGTCGATTCAAAGATCGATCTAAAGACCTTCTCATCCCTCGCCGCTGCAAACCACATCTCTCCCATCTCCGGCAAGCCCTTCGGCAACCATCCCGAGCCTCGAATCTCTTTCCCTCATCTAAGATCTCGTCCGTCTCGCGATTTCCATCTCTCTCTCTCTCGGATTTGGTAAGTTCTGAGTTTTTACCCTTGATTTTGAGTTTCAATCTACCTATTTGTGATGTTTACATGTTAGATCTAGGGTTGCCATGTTTGATTCCTTCCATTTTTGAAGTTTTGAAGCTTTTGTATATATATGTATATATATATATAATTTTGTATATATTTCATTTTTGAATCAATTTTTGAGGGTCACGGGCCAAACAAATGACCCATATTGTGTTGTTGATGTGTGAGAAGGCCCCACAAGTTTGCTTGGGTGCCTCCATGCCTTCCATGTCACAAATCTGTGAATTTTCAAATTTCCTGTCCCAGTTCGATCGATCGAAGTTTTCTCAGATCGATCATTCAAAGATCGATCGAACTTATCTCAGATCGATCTTATAGAGATCGATCTCACATTTTTGTGATGGATCGAGCTTCACAGATTTGCATCCCACACTTCACACACTTTCTTTTATAATTCCATGCTATCTCATACATGCCCAATGCCTGTGTTTTCCACATTGGATGCATTCCATACTTATATTGTTTAGCATGCTTCACTTACTATCACTGTTTATTTAGCCCCATCATCACTTGCGTAGATTCATGTCTTGTGTTGTCTATCTTATTTGACATACATGTTTCTATATACTGTGCTTCAATTCTTAATGCCAATACTAACTTATATTGCAAGTGTTTTTCTTTCTGTTTTGCAGGCCATGGCTAGGGTCAAGACTGTTGCACGTGGACATTATCATCGCTGAGTCAGGCCCAGATTAGATGGGCCAGGTGAGCCCTCCCATGTTCGAGAGCAGCCTGAGCATCAGGCAGGACCATCTCAGGTCCCGGATCCTGAGCAGCCTAAGCAGTTGGAGGATTATATAGAGGCTAATCCATCTCAGTCCTCATAAAATAGCAGACTACTATCTTCTGCTTCTGCATCTTCATCATCTCATGATAAGTTTGAGCATACACCATCACCTTCTTCATCTCCGCCTCATGCACAGCCAGACCAGGCCTTAGACAGACCTCTGCCGAGATACTCACACCTTATAATGGCGCATGAGTCAGTTTTTGACATCTCTTTCTTCTTCCGGTATATCCTGACCCGGGTAGCCTACGAGGACATTGATTGCAGGGGCATTTCAGTCATTCTTGTAACGACCCGGTCATTTACCTTCCTTTCCTTTTTCCTGAAATTTTACGGATAAATTTTTTCTGTTTAATTCTCTTTTTTCTGAGATCTGTTTCTCATCGTTTAGTGTCATCTCGGGTGCTCAGAATTGGCTTCTAAGACTCCTTCGTGTGGATTGACAACTTCCTTTGAGGACCAAGTCATTTTCGCATTTTCACTTTTCGGGACACTATGCACTTTTGTCTTTTTCCCTATTTCGTCATTTTCCCTATTCTGTCTTTTCCCCGTTTGCCAGTTTTTGGTACAACCTTACTTTTCGTGCTCGAAGTTGTTTTTTGACTTCACATGTCTTCATCTTTAGTGGTTTCCTCGAAATACGTATCTTTACTTTTGCAGGAAAGTACTCTGGTTGCTCCCGGTGTCCATAGAGGCATGGATGCACAATTCTTTGGAATTATTTTCTTTTCTTAGGGTATTTTTCTTAAATATCTTTTGAAGATATTTTATTTCAGTGTTATCTAAGAAAATATCTTTTGGAAGATATTTTCATTCTGGGGCAATTTCGCAGTTAACCCTTTTTGTAGGGGCCATTGTGCAATTAACGAAAGTTATTGCAAAATATCTCGTTTGGAGCCTGGATCCTCATACGGGATTCATTTTCACTTTTTGTTGACTCGTAAATTCAAAGAATTTCATTCTGGTCATTTTTCTCCAGTTTCAGAGTTTCTGGACCCGGTTGCCGCTGAACTTGTTCGGGGCATATCTTTCTGCTTGGAACTCAATTTTTGACACCGTTTTTTCCATTATTCATATTTTCGTTCACGGAGTTTTTCCGTTTGAGTGCGTTTGCTCAAAATCCACTTTTCCGGACCCGGCGGGGCCATTTTGGGGCACTTTTTGAGACTTACTATAAATAGGAAGACTTAAAGTGAAAAATCAGATTTTCACTCATCTTCTCCACCTCTTGGCCTGCAGCAAGGAAGCTCCTTGGCTGCCACTCTTTCTCCTTCTCCTCCACTTGATTTCCTTGGTAGAAATTCTTCGGCCTTTACAATTATTGTTCCCCTCGACGTGTTCTATCTTTGCCCCTTATTATAATTCATTTTTGACCATTTCTTGAGTTTGGGTTTGAGGTCAAGTTGTGATTTTCATTGGGCTTCCTTCGAATTCATGTAGATCGTGTTGTCCCCGACAAAACCTATGAGTTTCAGCGGATTCAGAACACTTTTTTTTCTGTGGGGATTTGAAGTTTTCATCTCAAATTGAGGTAGGGGATGTTATAATTTATTTTTTTGCTATATTACATGCTTGTGATACTTATACAACTTGATTACATGCTTGGATAAAAAATCTAGAGGTTTTATTATTTATTTTTCTTGTGAAGGATTTAATTTTTCTGGTTGTCCATAGCTTTGTTTAATCATGTGGCATGATAGAATATTACCCTTTGATATGTTGATTGACATATATTAAATCTGGATCATTTGGACAAGTATTGAAGATTTTATTTAATATTTATCTTGAATAAAATATTAAATCATGTGGCCTTAACTAGCTTGAAATCAATGTGTGTTAGCATATTATATTAGGTCTTGGCATGCTCTTCAACATAGGTGAATTTGAGAAAAATTGGAAGTGTTTTGAAATCTAGTAATATTTAATTAATTTGATTAATTAAATTGCTCCAAGTGTACTATTCATCCCGTTGGATTTCCGACTTGAAATTCTTGATGTGCATGGCATATGGTTTCACATATATTAAATCTAGAATATTTGATTAGGTTTTGAAACCTTTCAATTATTATTTTTCTAGTATTAAAGTTTAATACTCAAGGCCGTACATTGTATGGAAGTCACTTGTATCGTGCTAGTAAATCAAGTCTTGACATGTTTAATAACATACATTAATTTGAAATCATTTGGATGAGTTTCAAAATCTAGGGATTTTAATTAAATGAAATAATTAAAATCCATTCGATGGTTCTATGCACTTGTTTGAGTTTCTAACCTTGTATTCATGATTTCCTTAATAAGTTCCTTCACGTCTATTACATTGAGCATAATCGGATAAGTTTTGAAACTTATATTTATTCATTTCTCTTGTATGGAACTTAACTCACATGGTTGTGTCGTGTATGAAATGAACTCAAAACTTGACATTGAACTTGGCCTTGACATGATCCTTGACATAACTTGTTCTTAGAATATTTGGACTTGCCATGTAACCTTGATAATTTAATCCCTTAAGTAGATTAAATTTCCTTTTATGTCTCCCTCGAGTTAATCACGCCTTGATATCATGTACCTAGACTTCTTGTATCTTGGTTTCATTAATGTACTTAATGAACATGCTCATTTGTCTTGGAATGGTTTATATACACATATGTTGTTTTATATACAATTGAATCATGTATCTTGGTTGTTGTCTATAGAGTTGCACACTATAATTTTTTGACATTTCACATGCCATAATAGTTGATGAACTTAGGGTATGACTTGTGTGTTCCAAAATCTTGGTTGTATATGAAACGTGGTTAATGCATTTATTGTATTTGATACAATCTTGGGTGCACAACTTGTTGATTTTGGGACTTGGGATATCAATCAAGAATTGTCATGGCTAGGACTTGGTTCTAGTACGGGAATTGTCCTCCTACACTATAGTGCGCACTAGGGGAAAGGTACCCATGGGTTAGTAGCCCTAAAGTGATCTCAAGAGTACGGTTTTAATCCGGGCGATATCCAAGTTTCCACATTGGTTGATTTCGCTCTTTAAATTTCAAGTTGTTATTCCTTGAAGATTTAAACTTGTCGTGTTATGTGAAATGCACCAATCTTGTTAAATCGCATAGATTTTATGCTTTGTTCTTGATTCTATGTATAATTCATATCTTGTAAGTTGGAATGCTCCAATCTTGTTTAATTACATAGATATTATGTCTTGTTCTTGACTTCATGTACTATTCCTATCGTGTTAATTGGAATGCTCCAATCATGTTAAGTTGCATAGATTTTATGCCTTGCTCTTGATTTCATATGTTATTTCCGTCGTGTTAATTGGTATGTACTAATCATGTTAATTGCATCGATAATGTAATTCTTGTTAACTTGTATTTAAGTATCCTCCTTATCGTGTTATACAGATTATAGTAAACCTTGTTTAATTACATTAATAGCGTGATTCATGTTAACTATAAACTTGTTGTATTCAGTGGATTGTTCCATTCTTGATTCGTTTCATATATGTATATGTATTATGATTCTTGTTGATATTGCTCCATGGTAGCTTAGGATGCTCCCTGAGTCTAACCTTTAACATAGACGTTAGGTAACATGATCCATTTTTGAAATGATTCATGTTGTCTAAAAATCTTAAAGAAATTGAGTCATGCATGCTCATTCTCTACCGAGTAAACTTGTTTACTCACCCCGAATTTACTAGGGGATTTAATCAGGTACGAAGACTTGGTTCATGATGCTTGCTATTCAGTGGGATGGCTTCTAGCTTTTCAGTTTCTATTTCATGCAAGTGTTAGCATGAAAATGCCATTGTCGTAGCCTTATGTATAAAACTTGTATTCTTTGATACCATATATGTAAAGTGTGCATAAGCACACTCTTTTTCATTGTATTCAACATGTATAAGATAAGGCTGGAGGCCAATATCATTTATTATGCATTCTATGCACTTTTACTTTCAAAGTCATTGTGAAAATATTGAAAATTTACAAGTCTTTGCCTCATAACTTTTGCATCGGGTGTGGAAATTCCATTCTTTCTTTTTCATAGGGTTTCTATGATCATGCATGAGGTGTGGCCAAGGGCTAAACACCATTTCATTCTAGGTTTTACATTGTGGTTTTATTTATAGCATTTTTAGCCATTTTTGGCCGTTGAGAGGTCATATTTTACATTGAGGCTATTTTGAAGCCGCGGACCATTAGGACGCGCCCTTAAATGTCTTTTTACGTCTGCGTGCATATCCACGTTTCACAAAACCCTTAAGTTTCAACTTTTGACCTATTTTTGAGGCGTTTTCATGATTTTTATGAAAAATGCATCCATATAGGTGTCATTTGAGTTCCTCCTTGTTTCGGTATGTTTTAGATGCTTCAATGATGTTAAAAAATGTTTTGAAACATGTCCGAATCGTGTAAAGAGCTTAGAGACCCTTAGAGACGGACCTAGTATCACACACACACATTGCAGCAGCTTTTCTGAGCTGTAGCAGATGTGTCGGCCAGTTAATGAAGCTGCACCGGTCGACCGACGCTCCTCGAGACCCATTTCCAGAGAGTCAGTATGTGAAAATGGTGTTTCAGCTGGCTGATCCTTGGGATTCGGTTGGCTGATGATGCACTTTTGGTTGGTTGACCCTTGCCATCGATTGACCAATACTCCCTGGAGCTCTGTTCTTCAGTCTTTCCTTGGTCAGCTTTGTTGTTCCAACTTTGGGAGATCATATCTTATTTATTTTTAATCTAAATTTGGTTATTTTTTATTCTAAGTTCAAGAGCTTGAAGTTAGCTTTTCATTGGTACAAACCACCCATCAGAACTCTGCCTATAGTGAGAGTTATTCCAGTTCTAGTGAGATAGGTTCGTGGTAACCTTTAAACGGCGAAGGCCACTTTGTTTTAAATTCTTATCTTTTTTGTCCGGACTCGGAATCAGGTGATTCTTGAGTCTAACTTCATTCTTTTGTCATTATCTTTCCAATGGTATGTTCGATAGCGCCAACTTTCATTTTAAAAATGACCATTTTGCCCTTTGGTTCATTCTTGTCGTTTGTGAACCGTTACTTCCGCACTTGTTTTCTTTGAGTTCCATGGCTTCATGGGGAGTCCTCTTGGCGTCATAGGGATGACATACATCTCTAGAGGCCATTTTGTTTCTTTTGCTTTCGTATTTTTGGATCCGGTTCGGGTCATCACAGAGCGGGCTGGGTTAAAAAATCCAGGGTCGTCACAATTCTAGCCCCTATCACATACCCAGTTTACCCGAGGCTTGTTCGAATGTCCTTCCAAAACCTCCGACCTGCCCTGAGTAATCTGGCGGAGCTGCGCACTATCGTGGATGGCCATCCTATCCGTATCACAGTGGAGACTCTGGCCAGATCCTGCCGCTGCCCACATGCCTGCCCTCCTGAGCTTGAGCTCGATTATCCCATCCTGCAGAGGAGGCCTTCTTATGCATTTATGGCCGAGGCACTTACAGGCCGCTATAGTGAGGGCGATACATTTGCTACTCGGACCTATCTGCCTGATGAAATGTGGTTTTTTGATTCGGTCCTATACCGAAACATGTTCATAGCCGTCCACAAGATCCAGAGGTGCAGCGATTATTTAACTGCCATGTATGCTCTCTACACAGGGTGCTGGGTTTGTATTCTAGCCTTATACTAGACCATAATTGTGAAGCTCTACGCAGACTACATCAGCAAGGCCAAGCCCAAGCGAGCTAAGTATCTTCTATTTGGCTATCTTATTACTCAGATCCTCTGAGATCAGCACTATCCATTCCGTCCCGATGAGCGCTCAGAGACAGGAGCTTGCCATTTTGGCAAGAAGGATTGGAAAATGAGTTAAAATGCTCTTATCAAGAGTCTTCTAGAGGATGCAGTGATAGCAGCAGAGGAGGCTGAGGAAGAGGAGATAGTAGCAGCAGCAGCGGATGACCCAGCAGTCGATCCGGCTGCCATACATATGGACATTGACTTAGAGCAGGACCCTCTAGTAGAGGAGATCCCACATCACTCTCCAGCGGGGTCACCATTACATTTCTCGGAGCAGGCTCAGGACTCACATCATTTTCCTGATCCAGTTATACCTGAGGCTCCATCACCGACACCCGGCTTTGGAGAGCGTATCCAAGCCTTGGAGGACGTAGTTGTCTCTCTTCGGTCAAATGTGGCATCTCTCCGCTTTGATATCTTAGCTGCGCTGCAGGGCATATCCAGATATATCAAGGGATCACGCCCCACTCGCCCTACTTCATCTGCCTGATTTCTCTATTCCTCTCTTTTATCATGTTATATATCTGCGATACATTCCTGCTATTTTGACACTGTTAGATTATTTTTACGACCAGTCTGTAGGCCCAGACACTGTGATGCACTATAGACTGTTTATTATTTTTCTTTCTATTCGTACTATTTTTGGATGTCTGGACCTTATATTGATATATTTATCTGTGATTAACTCCATTATCAGGTACATCTAAGTGACTTTAGTGAGAGAGAGTGCTGCCCAAATTTTTTCAGGACCATCATTTTTCCTCTCTCCGTAGTTCATTTCTTGTCCCATTTACACTTGCATGTCCACTGTGCACTGTTATTATTCCTCTTTGTTATCTAATGAGCTTTTATCCTGTGCCATCTTTTCAGGACTACAGTTAATCCCAAGTTTAGGGGGGTTATACCACCCACTTTGGATACTTGTGTCCCAGCCATTCTTTGCTATAGCTACACTGGTATACTCTTTCCTTTGTTCTCTTTACACATTGAGGATATTGTGCATTTAAGTTTGGGGGATAATGGTGTTAATTGCAGTATTTGCTTTCAATTTAAAATTTTAAGCATGACTTGTGTATTTGAGGGATTGTCTATGATTGGCCCATAACTAACAATGATTTTGATCTTTTGAGGACTATACTACTTAAAATTTAAAAGTTGTTTAACTTGAGAGTCCAATACTCCTTGTCTGCCTTGTGGATGTCATTTAGGAGTAAATTTTTCGAAAGATTGATAACATGCTTGCACTTGTGGTCCACATCATCCTGATTTTGTGATTGTTTTGAGATTCACTCTAGGATTCTACACTAGCACAGGCACACACTAGCATTCATTTATGGGGTACATGCTTTGTTGATTATTGAATTGGTTGTATCCTAATTGGGTTAGTAATGCATTGAAAGCTTTCATTTTGATAAAAGTGGATAACAAACCCTTTTCATTGAGTAGCCGGGATTCTAGCCTTATCAAGCACTAAATTTCTCGCGCCGAAAGGTGGAGGGCCCAAACTCTAGGCTAATAATTGAACTTGAAAAAAAATAATAATAAATAAATAAATATCAAGTGAAAAGAATCAGCGCACCTAGAATAATAAAGCTTTAACAAAAGGTCCACTCTTTGTCTTGATGATCGGTACTAGATTTGTATGCTAGTTTGAGGGTAAGGATGTAATCATTTCTTTAGTTGGCTTAGATAACAACATACTTGATGCCGGTCCACTCAAAAAGAATTCTAGTGTTGTTTTGATTTACATGATCATTTTCTTGATATGTGGAGGACCATACTTGCTTGCTTAATGTTAAAATTTTGGGAAATTGCTTGGAAAGGGTTGAAGAATTGTATACTTGAGGTAGTTTTCTTCCAATGCTTGTTTGCAATATTGGTGCATCTTTAGTGAGAATGAGCTTAATGTTTGTGGGTATCATTTCTAGAAACCCTCACGAGACTTCATTCATCCACTAGGGGTAACCTAGGGGTTTAAAAGTCTTGTTGCATATGCTAAATGCAATCGTGTTGTAACGACCCAGTCATTTGCCTTCCTTTCCTTTTTCCTGAAATTTTACGAATGAAATTTTTTCGTTTAATTTTCTTTTCTAAGCTCTGTTTCGTGTCGCTTAGTGTCATCTCGAGTGCTCAAAATTGGTTCCTGAGACTCTTTTCCGTGGATTGACAACTTCCTTTGAGGACCGAGTCATTTTCACATTTTTCGTTTTTCGACACTATTCACTTTTCGTCATTTTCCCTATTTCGTCCTTTTCCCTATTTTGTCTTTTCCCCGTTTGACACTTTGTTGGCGTAACCACACTTCTTGTGTTTGGAGTTGGTTTTTGACTTCATGTATCTCCATCTTGAGTGGTTTTCACGAAATACGTATCTTTACTTTTGCAAGAAAGTACTCTGGTTGCTCCCGGTGTCCATAGGGGCATGGATGCAAAGTTCTTTGAAATTATTTTCTTTTCTTGGTGTGTTTTTCGTAAATATATTTTGAAGATATTTTATTTCAAGGGTTTTTAAGAAAATATTTTTGGAAGATATTTTTATTCTGGGCCATAAGTGCAGTTTTCACTTTTTAGAGGGGCCATTGTGTAATTAATGATAGTTATTGCAAAATGTCTTGTTTTGAGCCTGGATACTCGTACAGGATTCATTTTCACATTTCTTTGACTTGTGTACTCTTGGAATTTCCCCCTGGTCGATGTTTTCCAA
Organism: Cornus florida; assembly: GCF_030987335.1. Classification (NCBI taxonomy): domain Eukaryota; kingdom Viridiplantae; phylum Streptophyta; class Magnoliopsida; order Cornales; family Cornaceae; genus Cornus; species Cornus florida. Next base: position 46,963,497 of record NW_026775574.1, on the reverse strand, counting down.
TTTCAGGGTTTCTGGCCCTAGTTTGCGCCAAACTTGTTTTTGGCATAACTTTCTTCTCGGGACTCAGTTTTTGACGTCATTTCTTCTGTTATTCATATTTTATCATTTTGAATCTTTTTCATTCACAAAGTTTTGCCATTTCAATGCGTCTGCTCAAATTTTACTTTTTCGGACCCAACGGGGCCCGTTCGGGGGACTTTTTGAGATTTCTATAAAAGGGGGGTGAGATATTTCATTTTTCATCTTCTCCCCTCTTCATGCACGACCTGGAGCTCCCATGGCAGCCCAAGGGGTACTACCATCTTCTCTCTCCTCTTTTGGTTCACTTTTCCTTGATGGAAAGTCTTCGGCCTTAACGTTTGTTGTTCCCCTCGCCATGCTCTACCTTTCCCCATATTAGAATTCAGTTTTCACCATTTCTTGAGTTTGGTTTTGAGGTCAAGTTATGATTTTGATGGGGCTTTCATGGGGGTTATGTTCAAGGCATTGTCCCCGACAAAACCTAGTAGTCTCGTCGGATTTGGAGCCGTTCCATTTTAATGGCATTTGAGATTTTCATCTCAAATTGAGGTAGGGGATGTTCTAGGTTTAAATTCTTGTTATATAGCATGTTTGTGATGCTTATAATACGTGTTTGCATGATTAAATATAAAATCTAGAGATTTTATTATTTATTTTTCTTGTACGGAATCTAATTTTCCCGGTTGCTCATGACTTGGTTTAAACATATAGCATGATTTTATATTGTCATTTGATATGCTCATTGTTGTGTATTAAAATTGGAACATTTGAATAAGTATTAAAGATTTTATTTAAAATTTATCTTAGGTGAAAGATTAATTCACATGGCCTCAACTAGCTTGAAATTAATATGTGTTAGCATATTATATTAGGCCTTAGCATGCTCTTCAACATAGTTGAATTTGAAAGTAATTGGAGGTGTTTTGAAAATTAGTAATTATTAATTAATTTGCCCCGAGTGCACTATTCACTCTATTTAAATTTCGACTTGATATTCTTGATTTACATGCCATATAACTTCACATATATTTGAAACCTTTTATTTAATTAAATTCCATGTTTAAGATTTAATCCTCATGGTGATATACAACTTGGAATTGAATTATGGCATGCTAGAAAATTAAGTTTAGGTATTGTTGTTCACATATATTAAATTGGGATTAATTGCATGAAAATTGCAACTTTTAATTTATATTTAACTTTAGTGAAACGTTAAGTCACATGATCTTAAATTAAATGAAATAAACTTGTAATGTGATATTACATTAGTCCTTGGTATATTCTCTAAGATACGTTAAATTGAGAGCATTTGGTTAAGTTTGAAAATCTAGGGATTTTAATTAAAAGAATTAATTAAAATCTATTTAATAGTCCCCTTAGCTTAATTAAGTTTTTAACTTGATAATTGTATTGATCATGACTTGTTACTAGCATATATTAATTTGGGACTATTAGAAGTTGTTTTAGAACCTTGGGATTTAAATTAGCATGATTTAATTAAAGTTTTACTTTGTTGTTCCAACAACCTAATTGAGTTTTAGAATGGATATACGTGATGACCATGCCATGTCCTTTAACATGTATAAATTGAGGTTATTTGGAATTGAATCGGAATCTAGAGAATTTAATTGTGTTTATCTATTTAAATTCTATCAATTTGCCCCATGATCTAGTTGTGTTTTAGAAGTGGTTTCTATATTCAAATCATGGACTTGAACTTGTTGTATATTCATTTGGTTATGTTTTGAACATTACATAACATAGTTGCTATGTTTGTATTCATGAGAATATGTTTTCCTTATTGAATATATTGTTGCCTTGTGTAATGATTTGCACACTTCGTGTTTAACATCTTTCATGCATAACGTGTAACGAATCGCACACTGAAGATTCGACATTCATCATATCATATTAATTGTGGATTTAGAGCATGTATTGTATAGGTTTCCAAATTCGGTTGTGCTTAGTAGATAGTTGATTATCTTGCATATTCCTGTTGATATATGCGTTGTTGCACAACTTGTTGATTTTGGAAACTTGGGGATGTCGTTGTTTGACTATGGCTAGGACGTGGTTCTAGTACAGGAGATAGTCCCTCTATATATAGTCTAGTGCGTCTATAGGGAGGTTACCCATGGGCTACTAACCCTAAAGTAACTATGTTATCGGTCTGATCCGGCGTGACGTCCGAGTATCCACTTTGTTTGATTTCGCATTTCATTTTTAAGTTGATAATTAGATGATGTTGTAACTTGTTGTTTCTTATTTGTCATTCCATTTTAAGTTACAGGATGTTAACTTTGCGAAATTGTGCTTTATGCGTTATATTGGAAGTTCCAATGTTGGTTAAATTGCATCGATATTGAAAATCGTGTTTTGACGTTCTAATAAAGCTTAGGATTGATCCTATTGATTCATTTATAACATAGATGTTAGGTGGCATGAACCACTACTGTTATTTTGTGCTTTAGATTCTAAGTTGATGGCTTTGAGAACTTAAACCTTGTTACATTGTATAACATGCTCTTTTGTTGTTGAATTGCATGGATAATGTGATTCTTGTTAACTTGTATTCAAATATGCTTTTGTCATGTTGTATGGATTACTCTAGACCTAGTTCAATTGTATTAAAAATGCAATTCATATTAATATATGATCAACCATTCCTCTTGTCGTGTTCTTTAGATTTTTCCAACCATGATTCATTTCATACACGTATGTATATCATGATTCTTGTTGCTTAGACTCTAAGGTAGCTTAGGATGCTCCCCGAGTCTCACTTGGACATAGATGCTAGGTGGCATGAGCCCCTTTAACATGTTTCACCTTAAGGTGATAAATTTGTAAAATGCTAGGTCGATGCATGCTCATCTCCTACGAGTAGCTTTATGTTACTCACCCTTATGATACTGGGGCATATTTCAGGTACGAAGACTTGGTTCGTGACGCCTAGCATTCCTTGGATGTCGTGTAGCTTTCAAGTTTCCATTTCATGCAAATGTTAGCATGAAATGTCATTTTGTAGACTTATATGTCAAAATATGTATATTTGATTCCATGTATGTAACGTGTACTTAAGTACACTCCTTTCAATGTATTTGATATGTATGAGATGAGGCCAGAGGCCAATGACCATTATATTGTATTCTATGTACTTTTTAACTTCATGAAATATTATGAAAATCTTGAAAAATCGCAAGTCATTGCTTCACCATGGTTGCATCGTGTGTGGGAATTCCATTCTCATTCTTTCATAGGGTCTCATAAATCATGTTTGAAGTGTGGCCAAGGGCCAAATAGTCATTTGATCCCGCTTTGTATTTTTGGATTCCGAGTTTTCATTCCAAGTTCTATTTTTGCCTTTTTGCCCGTTAGGGGGTCGAATTTTGTATCGGTGGTATTTTTAAGTCGTGGACCATTGTAGCACGTCCAAATAGGTAAGTTACATTTGCGTGCATGGTCGTTTCCGGGCAAAACCTTATCGTTTGTGTTTTGAGCCTCTTGTGAATTCATTTCGCACTTTTTTTGCATATTCTGATCTAGGGGCATTATAGACTTTTCACGGTGGTTTTATTTCCTTTTTTCAACATGGTTGAATAGAAAATATGGTTTTATTTCCTTCTTTTCTGTGTTTTTCCAGAAAATGCCATCTTGGCATCGAAAATCGCATCCGAAGTTCAGCTCTCAGTTTTTAAATTTAGCAGCTTTTTGGACCCTCTGGACCAGTTTTCTTGGGAGGGTATTTTGGGCATTTCACAGTGAGTTTTTTTCGATTTTTCTTGCGAGTCACGTAGAAAACTGGATTTTGAGGAGGGTTTCTTCTTTGTGTTTTTGCAAAAAAATTCATTTAGGCCTCCAAATTCAGCCTCTGATCTGGATTTTTCTAAAAAATAACCCCACAGCAGCTTTATGGGCTGCTGCTGCCAGCCATGGTGCACCCAGCGCGCGCGCGGCGTGCATAGGCGCACGCATGGGGCTGTCATGGCCCCTCGTCGGGCCGCCGCGACATCAATTCTTCTTTTGGGCTTTTCTCTTTCGTCCGGACTCCAATTCAAGTGAATTTTTTTTTTTAACTTGATTAATTTTTCGTCGTCTATCCAACGGTGTGTCCGGTTACACCCAAATATTTCTGCATAATTACCAATTTGCCCTTAAAGCTTTAAGTATCCGTTTTTCGTCGTCATGCTGTTTCTCTTTCGTCCGAACTTCGAATCATGCGATTCTTGAGTCCATCTTGATTAGTTTTTCATTGTCCTTCCAACGGTGTGCTCAGTGGCACCCGAATCTACAGTGTTTAGAAATGACTATTTTGCCCCTGGGGGCTTATTTGTCATATTTTCGATCTTTTGCTTCCGCATCAGTTCTTGTTGAGTTCCATGACCTCATGGAAGGTCACTTTGACTTCTTAGAGTCTTGTTTTCTGTTTTCGCTTCCGTATTCAGATCTGTTATCGGATCATCCTTACGGTTCATCACAGGACACGCTGGCCTAAAAACCATGGTCGTCACACGTGTTCCCTATGAAAGTGCCATTATCCATTTATTGCTTTCTAGTTCATACTTGTATAGTTGTTTATTTCATTCCTTTACTTTGTAATTCATTGCTAGGAACTAGTAATATTTAAGTTTGGGAGTGTGATGAGCGCTAAAATGTGCGCATTTAAACCCCTTAAGCTTAGGTATTCTAGGACCTTTATCTATTTTACTTTCCTGTTTTAGACTAATTTCGTGTTATTGACCTTTTTAGGTGCTTATCCCCAAAATTAACTAATTCAGCCAAATAAGAGCTTAAAAGAAGCTAACTCAAGCTGGATGGAAGAAATGAGCAAAGTGGAAGCAGATTGAAGCTAAGTGTGGAAATTACCATGTTCGATCGATCTCAAGAATGCTTCGATCGATTAAAAGTTCATCAATCTAGACTCTCCAAGATGGATCCAAGCTCTTTTGTCCTTATCCAAAGATCCCACAAAGTTCGATCGATCCAACAATTCTCAGATCAATTGAAAAGATTCCATCTTATCCTGCTGTACCACCCTACCTACCACTTTTGCCACTTTCCCCAAAATATCTCAGATCTGTTCTTATCCAAAAAGGCGCCGCCATGGGAGGATCGATCCAACCAAAGTTTAATAGATCTCAATCATGTCCGATCGATCACAGCATAGGTTCGATCGATCGAACCCTCTCAAATCAAAAAATATATATTTCCAGCTCATTATAAGTTGTCTCAGTGTGTAATCATTGGAGGAACCCTTGTGTATGAGCCTAGACCATTGGGTGTGACATTTGAACTACCTATATAAGGAATATGAGCCACTTTTACACATAGTTTTTGATAGTCTTGGATAGTCTTTGATATACTTTTTAGAGTAGAGAGATACAATTCTTAGAGAGGAAGAAAAGAGAAGAGGAGGCTAGAGACACATTCTTGAGAGGTTTTCCATCTTCTTCAAGAAGAATAGCACTTCTACCATGGAGAGGGTTGGAGGACACCATTCATGAGTGGCTAGACATCTTCTTGGGGCTAGAGTTAGCCCTAAGCATGCTTTCTTTACCTTGATTTATGTATTTTTGAGGGAATTTGTGTTGTAATACATGTTTTAACATATTTATATACATAGATCTTGTTTATTCAATGATTTGTGTGGTTTAATTCTTCCAATTGATCATTTCATTCTATTCATATGTCTATGTATGCTAGGATAGATGTTCATGTGTTTATCTCTATCTCTTGTGTTGATGATGCATGTCTATGTGTGTTGATGCTATAAATCTAGAGATTGTCAAGACACAGTGCTTAATAGAATACTCTTGTGGTTTATTTGATGGTTCATACTCATTTCTTGATGGATTGTGCCTCTCCCTTAGTCTAATTAGTTTAATTTCCATGTCATTAGCTTAGATGTAATATAGCTACCTTAGTTGTTAAATGGGAGGACAATCCATGCTTGTTGTTTGATGTTTCATACTTATGAATGTAAGTAGTGTATTTCTCAAATTATGTGATGTGTTTGGATTGTGAGCTTAAAGAAGGATTAATGACTTAGTTTAATGTATTGTGCTATTCATTGTGTTGTTTAGACAATATATACTTAATTGGTCATCCATGCTTGTTAAAACAACCACACACACTCACTATTGTTATAACATATGTTTTTTCCCTCATTAATTGTGAATTGAGTGTATGGAAAGGTGATGCTTAGTAGTGATCTCTAAGTCCCAAGACCTCTCTCTCTTGTTTTCTCTATCCTTTAATTACTCGTTTTATACTGAGCTTGTTTAATCTTAATTATAGTTTAATCAACCAAACAACCTACCTTTGATCACTCGACCTACTAACTCTAAGCATTGTTTCCATTACTTGTAGCCCTCTAATCCCGGGGGACGATCCCTACTCACTCTTGCTACATTAGTAGTAGTGGTAGTAGTAGTTTTTATAAATTTAAACTTAACCCAAAAAGGCTTTTCTTAAACCCATATTCATTATAGGCCTCGACACCGTCAGCCAAAATAACAAAAATGAAACTTGGAATGAAAACTTAGAACTCAAAATTATGAAATGGTTTTAAACACCATTTGGCCCTTAGCCACACTTCATACATGATTAATGGATGCTAATGGATGAATTTCATACACAATGCACACTCTATGCAAAATAGCATACTAAAACGCATGATTTTTCATATATTCTCATTAAAGGCAAGATTTAACATCCATGACATAAATGTAATTCCAAAAGAAGTTTGGCCCTTGGCCTCTTGTCATATACATAAAATGAGAATCAAAAAGTGTGCATAGGCACACATTACAAGTTTAGAATCAAATATACACATTTGACACATAAGGCTACAAATGTCATTTCTAGCCAATCTTTACAAGAATGGAAACTTCAAGTTGACAAATCATCCTAAGCATAATCAGAATCTCTAACCTTGATTCATGTACCTAAAAAATATCCACAGTAACTTCGGGGTGAGCAACATAAAACTACTCGTAAGAAATGAGCATACATCGACGTAGCATTTTACAATTTTATCACCTTAAGGTAAAACATGTTAAAGGGCTCATGGCACCTAACGTCTATGTCAAGAGTGAGACTTAGGGAGCATCCTAAGCTACCCTTAATCATTTCTAGCATAAATCACATCATCCATGCAATTCAAACCACATAGAAGCATGTTATACGAAGCAACAAGAAATAGATTCTCAAAGTCCTCAACTTGAAATTTAAAACACAAAAACAACTAAAGTGGATCATGCCACCTAATGTCTATGTTCTAAATGAATCTATATGATCGTTCCTAAGCTACATTTGAACATTAAAACATAAATCACAATATTGATGCAATTTAACCAACATTGGAACTTCTAATACAACGCATAAAACATTATTTCTCAAAGTTAACATCTTGAAACTCAAAATGGGAAATCAATTAAAAGACAACAAGTTACGATATCATCTAGTTATCAACTTGAAATGAAATGCGAAATCAAACAAAGTGGATACTTGAACGTCCAGCCGAATCAGACTGACACCATAGTTACTTTAGGGTTACTAGCCCATGGTAAACCTCCCTATGTGCGCACTAGACTATAGAGGGACAATTCCCCGTAATAGAACCATGTCCTAGCCGTAGTCAAACAACGACATCCCCAAGTTTCCAAAATTAACAAGTTGTGCAATAACGTATATATCAACATGTATATACAAAATAATCAACTATCTACCATGCACAACCAAATTTGGAAACACATACAATACATGCCCTAAGTCCACAACTACTAAGGCATGGCAAATGTCGAATCTTCAGTGTGTGATTCGTTACACGCTATGGCAATATCATTCAATATTGAAAACATAAACTCATGGATTTAATACAAGTCCAAAATCATGACTTGAACATACAACCAACGTCAAATACATGATTAAATCCTTAATGCAATAGAAACGAAAATTAATTCAATAAACTAATTAATTTCTCTAGGTTTCAATTCTCAACCAAATGATCCCTAATTAATATATGTTATATAATATGACTTGATCGTTACACACACCAATTCAAAAACTGAATTAGGACATTAGAACAACAAACATGGAATTTAATCAAATCCCTAAATTCTAAAATAACATCAAATGGTCCCAAGTTAATATATGTTAGTATACAAGTCCTAGTCATTTCAAATATCGAGTTTAAAACTCAATTAAGCCAATGGAACCTTTAAACCGATTTTAATTAATTCTTTTAATTAAAATCTCTAGATTTTTCAAACTTATCCAAATACTCTCTAATTAACATATGTTTGGGAATATGCTAAGGCCTGTTATAATATCACATTACAAGCTTATTTCATGCAAGTTGCATCAATTTAATTTAAATATCACCAAAGAAAAATATTAAATAAAAGTTGCATTTCTTATTCAAATAATCCCAATTTAATATATGTCAACAACCATACCAAAGCTTAATTTTCTAGCATACCACAATTTAATTCTAAGTTACACATCATCATGAGAATTAAATCTTAACCATTGAAATTAATTAAATTAAATTCTAGAACTTAAACCAAAGCATGCATACAAGTTATAAAAGCTTCTAAAATTATCAATACAACTTGAATATAAACCTAAGACACCCCCTATCTCAATTTGATATGAAAATCTCAAAAGCCACCAAAATGAAACTGTTCCGAATCTGATGAAACTTCTAGGTTTGGTCGGGGACAATACGATGAACAAGAACCCCAAGGAAGCCCCATCAAAATCATAACTTGACTTCAAACCCGAATTCAAGAAATGGCCAAAACGAGATTCCAATTGGTGGAATTGAAGGCCTTGCTAAGGCAAACACAAAACACTAAGGCACTATGACTTTTCACTGAAGAGAAGAAGCTCAAAAGAGAAGAGAGAAGGTGGCAGCCATGGCTGCCATGGAATCCGGCCAAAAGAAAGGAGAGAGTGAAAAAAATCTGATTTTTCTTTCTAAGATACCCTATTTATAGAAAATCCCTATAAGTGCCCCGAACGGGCCCCGCCAGGTCCGAAAAAGTTGAATTTGAGCAGACGCGCTCAAACGACAAAACTCCATAAATGAAAAAGAACCATAACGAGAAAATATGAACAACCAAAGAAATGATGTGAAAAACCGAGTCCCGACCAGAAAGATATGCCCCGAACAAGTTCGGCGGCAACCGGGGCCAAAAATCCTGAAACTGGAGAAAAATGACCAGAAGGGAATTCTAAGAGTACACTTCTTGACGAAAAGTGAAAATGAATCTCATACGAGGATCCAGGCTCAAAACAAGGCATTTTGCAATAACTTTCATTAATTGCACAATGACCCCTCCAAAAAGTGAAAACTGCACAACTGGCCCATAATAAAAATACCTTCCAAAAAATATTTTCTTAGAAACCCCTGAAATAAAATATCTTTAAAAGATATTTACCAAAATACCCAAAGAAAAGAAATTTTTTTTGAAGAACTGTGCATCCATGCCCCTATGGACACCGGGAGTAACCAGAGTGCTTTTCTACAAAAGTAAAGACACGTATTTTGTGGAAACCACTTAAAATGAAGATATGTGAAGTCAAAAACCAACTTTGAACTCAAAAGTGAGGCTATGCCAACAAAGTGACAAATGAGGAAAAGTCAAACTAGGGAAAAGGACGAAAAATGAATAGTGTCCGAAAAATGAAAATGTGGAAATGACGCGGTCCTCAAAGGAAGTTGTCAATCCACAGAAAAGAGTCTTGGAAATCATTCCAGAGCACTTGAGATGACACTAAGTGATGAGGAACTGAACTCAGAATGGAAAAGATCAACAGAAAAAAAATATCCATGAAAATCTGAGAAAAAGGAAAGGAAAGAAAATGATCGGGTCATTACAATATTCAACCATTAATTTAATCTTTTATATTAATTAAATTCCAAGCCTAGCATATAAACTTTAAATCATGTATTTAAATCCCCCATGAATCTAATTAAACAATTTAAAACATATAATAACAAATTCAAAACTTCAATTCAACATCCCAGAATATCCCAAAAACAACAATACAGTATACAAACATCATCTCAACATTGTAGAACACAATTCATACATTAATTCATTAAATCATGCAAAAATTACACAAACCCATTAACATATAATCATACTTTATAAATATGATTTTTACATGTAATTAGATTTATTAATTAAATTTCAAAATCCTAGAATTAATCTAGACATGTATAGAACACGAATCAAAGGAGAAGGGTTTGAAAAGAACTTGCCTTATGATTTTCAGATTGAAAACCTAAGCCCCATTCTTCCTTGTTTCAACCCTCTTATTTGCCAAAACCTTCTTCTTTCTTTTTCTAAAACTCTCTCTAATATTTTGTACATGAATATAGTTTTCTAACTTTTTTACAACTCCCAATACCCATATATATAGATAACTATAAAATCCTAATCCCATTCCAACTTATAAAATATAAAATCCTATTTTCAATCCAACTTTCCTTAATTAAAATAAAGAAAAAGGAAAATAGAAAATAGAAAATCCTATTCCCAATTCAACTTACCTTAATTAGAATAAAGGAAAAGGAAAATAGAAAATATAAAATCATATTCCCAATCCAACTTACCTTAATTAAAATAAAGGAAAAGGAATATATAAAATATAAAAATAAATATACCAAATCTATTACATATATGTATATAATATATTTAATTATATTACATATAATTCTAACTTTCCATAAAAATAATAATAACAATACATATACTTCTAATTTTCCATAAAAATAATAATAACAATACATATAATTTTAACTTTCCATAAAAATAATAATAACAATACATATAATTCGAACTTTTCATTAAAATAATAATAACAATGGTAATTATTAAAACTATCCCTATATATATATATATATATATATATATATATATATTATCATAAATATATAAATACAATTATTCATGGGTAAATATCAATACCCATTAAACCTCCTATCCAAGTAGTTCATGCGATCCAAATAGTTGGTCCATTGCTAATATCCATATCTTACTCCTTTTTAAAATAAAATAAAATTAAACAAACAATTTAGATATAAATAAACACATAACTAGTAAACAAATAAATACACATCATCACTTAACATTTAAACAAATCAATTCATACCAATAATTAATTAAAATAACATTTAAGCACATAAATTAATTTAAATAAATAATTCAATTAAAACCACATAAATAAATAGCCACGTAATCAAATAAATCATTTAATCAATTAAAAATGTAATAAAACAATAAATTAAATACCGAGACTATACTTTTAAAATTAAGGGAATTACACAAAATCATTGCTTCCATTTTAAAAAAAAAAAATTCAATTTTTTCAGTTTTTCAACTTCTTTTTTTGAAATTTAATTGATTAGTAAATCACAATAAGCAATGTCAAACATGCAAACATACCCCCAAACTTAAATAACACATTGTCCTTAATGTGTGAAGACAAGCAAAACAAAATAAGAGCATAGAGGGTAAAAAGAACAATAATACCAAGTAGTGAAGGTACGGCAATGGCGGTCATGATTACACGCCTCTACATAAAGTTCAAAAATACCTTCCCCAAAACTTGGGTATCAGAACCTATCAAACACACTGATATACACATGGCAACATAGGTCTCATCAGAAAATCACAAGAAAAATAAATAAACAAACATGCGTATAATAAAACAAAATCATATTAAAGCAATCCCAAAAGAACAATTATGCACAACAAAAACTGTAGCCAAAGTCTAAAAACGCAACCACAAATACTGCCAAACACGACCCAAAATAGTATCAAAATATAGGACTGAAAAGCAAATAAAATAAGCAAATGGAAAGTCAATCCACCATCCGAGTAGAGGATGATGGGCCAACTCCTCTGGGTGCATGGTTAATCAAAGACTGAATCATCGCCTACAAGACCTGCTGTCCCTCTATGGCTTCCTTACGAAAGTCTGTAAGGGTGCCCTCAATGGCGCCGACTCTCAGCTGAAGGGTATCAAGATGAGTACTAAGAGAGTCATAATCGGCCCGCGTCACGGGAGGTGGCAGTGCAGTGGAGTAACAGGTGTAGGAACCTCGTCATCAGCAACAGTAGGACTAGCAGCCTCCCCCCAATTCATAGCATTGCCAATACGCAACTGCCGAGCTCGCTTCAGTTGTGAGGTGTTTTTCTTCCATTCAGAAAGGTCATACAGAAAAACATCCTAAACTCTCTCATCAAGGCGGGGAACCTTAAAACCTTTGTTCTTAATCGGTTGAGTAATCAAGTAAGGAAAAGGGAATGACTACGTGAACGCATTTTCCTACGGCTCAACAATTAGATCGTTGTAGAGCTTGAGAAGCTGATCCCAAATGAGCTACGGAATACAAAACCAATATCCTTTTTCCGCAGCATAAAGGGCATTAAGAAATGCACCTTTACATTCCGAGTGCTTGGCTACTGGAAAAACATTTTTGGCAAGGACCGAATCGAGGAACCAAATCCGACAAGGAATGTAAGACTTGTTTGTGCTAGTGCGGCGAGCACTGGTGAAATTGTCATGACAAATTTCATGCACGATGTCAGGCAAATCCATTATGTCCGAGAAAGGGCAATAGATAAGCTGATCAAACTCATCCAAAAGGGATGTCAAAGGATAATAGCAAGCCGTGGCAATGTTATCAAGTGTGAAAGCATAAGGTATGCCATCAATCATGGTTTTGATCAAAGCCGGCTCCTCACACGAATATGACATATTTTGATAAAATTGCCAAACCAGGCGAGGCATGAATGCATAAGTGCAACGTTTAAACAAGGCACTGAGGCCACAATCCTTCAATTTCTTTACCGACCAAGCCGTCTCACGATTGTCCTTGAATTCATGTTTAATGACAAATTTAGCCTCAAAGAGAATTGATTTAGGAATTTTCACAAACACCTGGTATGTATGTGATACCCCCCAATTTCGAAACATGGATTGATCAAGTCCGCACACAAAAATAGAGGATATCAAAAACAGAGTATTTAAACAAGCACAGAATACAAAGAAGAAGAATAAAGAATGACGAGTGCATGCCGTCGTCGCAAACCTGAGAGTTTATATACAATGTGGTTAAGTTTTACATTTAGAAATTGCCACTACTATCTTTCACTAAGAATATAACTAGGGTGAGTAGGGATCGTCCTAAGGGATTGAGTGTCGTACTACGTTGAGGAATCAAAATTAGGGTTAGTAGATCGAGTGATCAAAATAGTGATTGGTTGGTTGAATTAAACTAAAGTAAGCAATAATGCAATAGAGAGAATAAAAGAGAGGGAGATCTTGGGGTTTAGAGATCACCACTAAGTATAGCTTTTCTACACCTTTAATGAATGATTAATGAGGGGATGAACATGTATTGCAATATAGAGTGTGTGTGTGGTTGTTTCAACAAGTATGGATGACAAATTAAGCATATATTGTCTAAACAACATGGTGGATAACACAACATATCAAATTAAGCCATTAATCTTTTCTTTAAGCTCACAATCCAAACACATCACAAGGTTAGAGATACATGTCACTTACTTTCATAAGTATGGAACATCAACAACAAGCATGGATTGTCCTCCCATTTAATAACTACTTCTACAACTAAGCTAATGACATGAAATTAAACTAATTAAACTAAAGGAGAGGTACAATCCATCAAGCAATGAGTATGAACCATCAAATAAACCACAAGAACATGACATTAAGCATTATGTCTTGACAATCTCTAGATCTATAGCATCAACACACATAGACATGCATCAATAACACAAGAAATAGAGACAAACACATTAACATCTATTCTAGCATACATAGACATATGGATAGAATGAAATGATCAATTGGAAGCATTAAACCACATAAATCATTGAATAAACAAAATCTATATATATAAAAGTATCAAGACATGAATCACAATACAAATCCTCTCAAAAATACATAAATCAAGAAGTAGAAAGCATGCTTAAGGCTAACTCTAGCCCCTAGAGGATGTCTAGCCACTCATGGATGATGTCCTCCAACCCTCAAGGGCAAGCTCCATAGAAAAAATCTGCTCCTTGGTTAATAAAGAGTCTCCAATGGTGTCTCTAGCCTCCTCCTCTTCTTTGCTTCCTCCCTAAGAGATCTCTAAGGTATGATATGATATGATGTGATATTATTTCCTCTCATGTAAAAAGTAATCCTTATCCTTATATAGGTAGGTCAAATGATACCCAAAATGAGTTGGGGTCATACAGCAAATATTCTCCAATGATTGGATAAGGGACAACTTTTTGTGAGCTTGAAATTTAACTTTTTCGCACTAGAGGAAGTTCGATCGATCGAACCTTGGACTTGGATCGATCGAACATGGCTGAGATCTATCAAACTTAGGCTGAATCGATCCTCAATGGTGGTGCCTTTTTGAATAATAAAAAAAATCTGAGATATTTTGAATATATTTTTCGGAAAAAGACAAAAGTGGTTAGTAGGGTGGTACAACTGGATAAGATCAATCATTTGGATAAGGACAAGAATGTTCGATCGAACAAAGAAGGAAGTTGGATCGATCTAGTTGTTCATAGGGACTAGCAATATTTAAGTTTGGGGGTGTCATGAGCACTGAAAAGTGCGTATTTAAACCCCTTAAGCTTAGGTATTCTAGAACCTTTATCTATCTTATTTTACCGTTTTGTATTGATTTCGTGTTACTTCCATTTTCAGGTACTTATCCCTAAAATAAGCTAACTCAGCCAAATAAGAGCATAATTGAAGCAATTTTGGGATGATTCAAAGAAAGGAGCAAACTAGAGTAAAAAGGAAGCAAATGGTGGAATTTCAGCAACTTCGATCGATCTCAAGAAAAGTTCGACCGATCCAATTTTCATCGATCTCAGCACTTCAAGATGGATCTGAGCCATGTTTATCCCTGCTCAAAGATCTCAAAAGTTTATACAACTATGAACTAGAAAGTAACGGAATGAAATGAACAATTATACAACTATGAACTAGAAAGTAATAAATGGATAACGCCACTTTCGTAGGGAACACAATTGCACTTAGCATATGTAACAAACCTTTTAAACCCCTAGGCTACCCTTAGTGGACGAGTGAAGTCTCGTGAGGGTTTCCAGAAATGATACCCACAAATATTAAGCTCATTCTTTCAAAAGACGCACCAATATTGGAAACAAGCATTAGGAGAAAACTACCTTAAGTATGCAATGTTTCAAACATTTCTAAGCAATCTCCCAAAATTTCAACATCAAGTAAACAAATATGGTTCTCCACACATCAAGAAAATGATCATGAAAATCAAAACAACTCTAGAATCCTTTTTGAGTGGACCGACATCAAGTGTGTTGTTATCTAAGCCAACTAGAGAATTAATCACATCCTTACCCTCAAACTAGCACACAAATCTAGTACCGATGATCAAGACAAAAAGTGGACCTTTTATTAAAGCTTTATTGTTCTAGGTGAGCTTATTCTTTTCACTTGATTTTTTTTTTTTTTTTTTAGGATCAAAGATGGAAGTATGGTGCAATGTAGTGATCTATTAAGCTTTCTAGCGATCCATGAGGTCGAGCATTAGGTCAATGACTCGCAAACCAGATGGCTTTAAGGTACTAGGTGTTCAAACCCCCCTATAGACT
Source organism: Cornus florida (assembly GCF_030987335.1). Taxonomy (NCBI): domain Eukaryota; kingdom Viridiplantae; phylum Streptophyta; class Magnoliopsida; order Cornales; family Cornaceae; genus Cornus; species Cornus florida. Next base: position 46,947,790 of record NW_026775574.1, on the reverse strand, counting down.
TACAAGCTCAAATCGATTAGGTTACAAGTCAAAACAACCTCCATCTAATCATTTCCCACTTCTCACCTTTTGGGAGAAGCCCTCACTTTTTTATTGCTTTTGCAACTTTCCTTTTCTTCTTCTTCTTCTTCTTCTTCTTCTTTTTTGTCAAGTTATTAACCTAGAGTTTGGGCCCTCCACCTTGCGACGCAAGAAGTTCAGTGCTTAATGAGGCTAAAATCCTGGCTACTTAGTGAAAAGGGGTTGTTATCCACCTTTATCAAGAATGAAAGCTTTCAATGCACTAGTAGTCCAATTAGGATATAACCAATTCAATAATCAACAAAGCATGTACCTACAAATGAATGCTAGTGTGCGCCTGTGTTAGTGTAGAATCCTAGAGTGAATCTCAAAACAATCATAAGATCAAGATGATGTGGACCACAAGTGCAAGCAAGATATCAATCTTTTGAAAAATTTACTCCTAAATGGCATCCACAAGGCATACAAGGAGTATTGGACTCTCAATTCAAGCAATTAATTTTTAAATTTTAAACAATATAGTCCTCAATAGATCAAAATCATCACTAATCATGGACCAATCATAGAAAATCTCTCAAATACACAAGACATGCTCAAAATTTTGAATTTAAAAACAAACACTGCAAAGCACTATTACCCCCAAACTTAAATGGTATAGTGTCCTCAATGTGCAAAGAGAACAAAAGGAAAGAGTATACCAGTGCAAGTAAGGCAAGGAATGGCTGGGACAGAAGTATCCAAAGTGGGTGGCATAGCCCCCCCAAACTTGGGATTAACTGTGGTCCTGAAATTTGGCACTTGGATAAAACTAATCAGATAACAAAAGGGATAATAACTGTGCACAGTGGTCATGCAAGTGTAAATGGGATAACAACTGAAAATGGAGAGAGGTATAAGGGTGGTCCTGAAAATTTTGGGTAGAACTCTCTCTCACTGAAGTTACTGAGATGCACCTGATGGAGTCAAACAAACAGATATAAGAATATAAGAATATGACATCCATAAAGAAAGCATATATATAAAGCAGGATAAAATGCATAGTACATCATAAAATCAAAGCCGACAGACTAGCTGCAAAAATAGTATACAGTGACAAAAATGTAGCAAGTATCACGAATATCAAGGATAATAAGGAAGAGGGACTGGGAATCTCAAGTGGATGAGGCAGGATGGGTAGGGCGTGCTCCGCAGATGTCTCGGGATAGATCATGAAATACAGCCATGACATCTGTGCGGAGGGAAGCAATGTCAGCTCTAAGGGCGACAGTCTCTTCGTGGATAGATACCACTGTGTCCTCTAGAGTCTGAAGACGCTCTCCAAAACTAGGTGTCTGAGCTGAAGCCTCAGGTGTAGCTGGATCGGAAGAATGATGATCCTAAGCCTGTTCCACATCGTGAATGGGTGACCCAGCTGGAGAGTACTACTCTGCGTCCTCGGCAGGCTGCTGTAAATTAATATCCATGTGTACGACAGTCGGATCAACTACTACGTCATCCGTTGCCGGGTCTGCTGCTGCTGCTGCCTCCTCAGCCTCTAGCTCCTCTGCTGCATCTACTGCGTCATCCTGTAATCTCTTGATAATAGCATTGTAGCTCTTATCCCAGTCCTTCTTCAGGAAGTGACAGGATCCTCTCTCAGGGTGCTCCCAAGGATGGAAAGGATAACGCTGGTCTAATAAGATCTGGGTGATGAGGTGGCCAAATGGGAGAGACTTAGCCCTTTTGGGCCTCTCCTTGCTAATGTGCTCATCGTAGAGCTTCCTCATCACGCTCCAGATGAGTGCAGGGATAGACAGCCAATGCCCTATATAGAAAGCGTTGTGATACCCCCGGATTTCAGGATGCGGGTTGGCCAGGCCCACGCCCGACTACCCGAGGATATCAAAACAATTAGCAATAAACGAACACAGAATACAATTAAAGAAACAGGAATAAATAAAAATTTACTGAAAAGAAACTAGAATGATAATCCAAATATTGAAACCTCAGAATAAAATTAAATTAATAAAGAATTATTTTGATACATCCAAATTCTCCATTGCTAATATAACTCGGGAATCCATCTGGTGGACCCCTAAAAACTCCAACATTGAAACCATCAACTGAAGAACTCCACTGCTAAATTATGAAGAAGCTCCTATGTCATCGAAAGAATGAGAAGCCGTCTCTGCTTAGTACGAATAAGATTTAAGACCTGAAACCGTCCGTTATCTGAAAAATAATAGTGGGTCAGGCCCACGAACAAGTTCTATCCTAACTACAATCCAAACAGAGACCCGATACGCAGATACGTCCTAGATATCTCAACCATATCTATATAGTCCGTAATAGATAAATATATATCCACACTACAGGACTAACACTAAACTATGCTAAGGGTCTCAACCTGAATAGAAGGCAACATGCAATACGCACCTGAGTGGGCATGACTACCTAAGCCTAATAGGGTATACCTCAACCAACATAGCTAGCTACGCATCCTACTGCATATACGCACCCTAACCGTCAACTATGAGACTCAAGCTCAGATCGCGGTACCATAATTGATATATATAAATTCCCATCCAAACCAATGTAGTGCCGCTCAACTGTTGTTGCCATGACACGACATAAAATTAGGATTTAAATGTTTTAATTAAATCCCTATCCCAATTTTATATATGAGTTCCCTCCAAATACAATGTTGTGCCGGTCAACGGTTCATTGCTCAAGACACAACATGTAATCAGGATTTAAACGTTTTAGTTAAAACTATCCTTCTTAATACAGAAATATAAACAACCATCAAGTATGTCATTCAACTGTGTTAGTTGACAGGACATGAAACCATGTAGGATTTAAATATTTTAGTTAATCCATTCCGTATGTATGAACGGGTAGGGATTAGCATTTTGATCTAATCCGTCCCTCCATATGTCACCGTCCCATACCGGTACATACCATGCAAATGATCCGTAAATGATGCAATATTATAAGCATTACATCAAATAATGTCCACATAATCTAAATAGTTGATAAATACAAAATTTAAACAATTCATCAACTACAAATCCAGAATCCATTCGCATAACTTAACGAGACAAAGTTTCATAGATCATCAAGTTAAAGTCTAGCATCCATCCAAGTAATTGACAGAAAAAAATATATATAATTATTTCTTCAATTAATTCCAGACCAGCATCCAAACAGATTGACAGAACCTAGATATTAGTTCAGCAATTTAAGCCCCAACCATAATCCAAATAATTGCTGACTATTGCTTAAGATTACAACAATCAACATCCAAGCTATACCATGTATTGTAGAAAAGAATTTAGTTGTTTCAACAATTACTATCCAATATATACATAGATCAAACTCGGTAAATAAATGACCCTAGCATGCCACCAAAATAAGATTTATATTTATATAAATATATTCTGTTAAATTCTTTAAACCAAATTAGGTAATCAAACCCCTTATATCCGTTAACAGCCTACACCATTGTATACTTTTTTACTATTGAATCCTTGAGCATAGAGACATTAATTATGCATATTAGGCTCTAAAATGGCACATCATAACATTTAGAGCTTATATTACAATCCGTTAAATTATTAAGATAACATTTAACAAGTTTATCTTTCTTACCCGTTAACTGCAAACAAACTTGCTTAACCGTAGATACAGTCCCAACTATTACCATACTACTAAAGACTATGCATCCAGGGGCTTTAATATACTCTAACCTAATATTTACAACCCCCATTAACATTCCAACACAGTCCAGGAAGCCCACAAGTCCAAACGGAGCCTAAAAACTACTCTAGAACCCATCCAAACAACCCTGCACGTGAAAACTATCATAGAGCCTGCTCTAAAAAAAATGGAGCGGGCTCTAAGCATCCTAGAGCCGGCTCCCTAGCCCTTGGAGCCAGCTCTGTAAAGGGGGAGCCGGCTCCCCACTTCTGGAGCCGTCTCTCTCTTCCACTCTCTGAGAGCTACTTCTTCTTGCTTCGTCTGTGACGTTTCCGGCTATTTTCCATCCCTTCTGCTTTTTATGAAAACTATTCATAAGAGTTTAAAGAATATTCATATGCATCCTAGTGGTTTGTTACAATAGTTTAAGTTAATTATAATGGCTTAAAACTGCTACCGATTTAATATGCGTTCTTGTAAAACTGGAACTTAAATTACCAAGCATAGATACAGAGTACACCAAATTCATACAGTCGCTTAATTTAATGAAAATCAAACATGCCAAATCCAATTACTGTTTAATCAAACCCTAGAGTCCATCTAGATATGCATAGATCACAAGCCAAAGGGAGAGAGAAAGAACAGAACTTGCCTTTACTTTTCGATTCAAAACTTTGTTGCCGTATTCCTAAGTTTTCTAGCGACCATGACCATCGTCTAGGACTCCTTTGCTCTGGTTCTGATCTAAGAACAACTCTCTACCCTCCTCCTTGGTCCAGTTCACTCCATTGGCCAAAACCTTAATAGGAACCCCTCTGTTTCTTCCTCACAATATCTCTCTGTTAATTAGGTACGTGAAAAGAATTCTCCTATCTTTCCAACCCTAAGTCAACATAATGATGTATTTATAGGTTTAGAAAACTAAAACCCTAATTTTAATTTTAATCCTAGAAAGAAAAGAACAACCACACAAGTTATATTCTCGGTCAATTAACCATATGAGAATATACATAACCCTAAAAGTATAACATATACTAAATTGTGATTAATAAAACAAGCTTAATTATTAATACATACCAATAATTAAAACTTTATTAATACATACCAATAATTAAAACTAACTCTAAATACATATATACCCATATATAGACATGGATATACCTCCATGGGTAAAAACTGTACCCATTTGCACTATTCAAACAGTCCATTAATCCTATCCAAGCCTAACCTCGTTTTAAAGATAAATAAATAACATAACACATAAAATTACACATTCAAATGCCACCTAAGCATATAATTTAGTTAAAACAAATAATACAATTAACCAAATACACATTTAAACAATCAAGCAAATAGCCAAAATTGTAATTTAAAACCTTTACACAATTAATTAAAAACAACACTTAAGCACACATAAATAACTAAAACACAATAAAATAAAATAATTAATTGCCAATTATATCCTTTTGAAACTACGGGTATTACAAGCGTACAGAGCTATCAAGTAGTCGCCTCTCCGCTGAATCTTATGGCCGGCCATGAAGACATTGCGAAACAAGACTGAGTCAAAGAACCACAAGTCATCTGGCAAATAGGTGCGGGTGGCGAAGGTCTCGCCATCGGCATAATGATCTATGAAAAGAACGGCCATATCTTCATATGAAGGCTGGTATAGCCTGGGATATGTCTCTTGGAGCTCTAGAGGGTAGTTATGTGGACAATGGCACAATCTGGATAATATGTCCACAGTAATAGAAATCCAAGTGGCCATCAATAGAGGTCCTCAGCTCCGCCGTGTTACGTGGGGCAGGCCAAAGGTTCTGGAAGAACATCCGTACTAGCCTCGGGTACACCGGGTATGTGACAGGGGCAAGAATGGCTGCAAGGCCCCTCCGTAGTATATCATCATAAGTGGATCGGGTAAGTACCGACCGGGAGAAGAAATCTATGTCGAAAACTGACTCATGCGCCATTGGAAGGCATGAGTATCTGTGTAATGGCTGGTCTAACTCCTGGGCTGGCTGAGCTAGCTATTGTGGTGGAGATGGTATGTGCTCAGCCTCAGCGTCACCGTGTGAAGGAGATGCGCCAGCATCATAATGTAATCTACTGTCAGAATGGGGAGACTGCGTGGGCTCAGTCGGCTCCTCCTGTATGGGGTCCTGGGCATGAGATGGACCAGCCTCGTCATCAAAAGTCTGCCTGCCTTAGCGGTGATAGTGTCCGCGGGCTACAATCTTGACTCAAGCCATGGCCTGTAAAATAATTGAAAACTTGCAAGGGAAGTCAGTGCCAGAATAAAGGATTTAAAGTACAAAATAGAATCATATATATCAAGTAAGATAGACAAAACAGATAAATGACATGAATCTATGGAAGTGACAGGTTGTGAACATGCTAAGCAGTATAAGTGTAAAATGCATCTAATGTGGAAAATCACAGGCATTAGGCATGAATGAGATAGCATGGACACAAGATAAGATGCATGGAATGTGTATATGAAATCTATGAAGTTCGATCGATCACAAAAAATGTGAGATCGATCTCTCATGATTAATCTGAGAAATTAAGTAACTAAGTTCGATCGATCTCACTCGATCGATCTGAGAAATATGTTCGATCGATCGAATTCTGCGAAGAACGTGGACAGTCACAGATCTGTGACGTGGATGGCACGGGGCCTTCATGAACAAGGTCGTGGGCCCATCAACACATAAATCATCAATCCTATTCACCTAATGAAGACCATACTCCCAAAATCAAATCGAAACTTTTAAATCTAACAAAATATATATACACATATATACATATATATACAAAAAGCTTCAAACTTCATCAATGGAGATTTTCAACATTAAAAGAGCATGGATCTAACATTCAAAGCATGTATGAAGCAAATGGAAGCTTGAAATCATAATAGGGAATCGGATCTTACCCAAATCGAGGGACGAGATAAGATGAAGATGAGATGAGATCCGAGAGGAGAGAGAGAGAAAGAAACGATGCTCTAGATGCTCGCCGGAGATCTCGCTGAAGATGGGGAAGATGGGAGTAGCGGCGACGAGGGATAAGGTTTGGAAGAGGGTTAGATCGATCTTTGAAATCGATCTTGAAACCCTCAGTTTCATTTTTAAAAACTTCCCCGAACCAGTTCGATCGATCGAACTGAGACCTCAGATCGATCGAACTGAAATGATCACTCTTTGAAAATTTTTTGAAATTTTTGATTTTTTTTTAAATTAAAATTAAAAATTAAAACAAAAAATTAAAAATTGAAAAATAAAAATTTTAGAATTTTTAAAGAATTAAAATAAAATAATTTTTTTTTTTTTTGAAATTTTTGGAAAATAAAATAAAAATATTTTTGGAATTTTAAAATTAAAAAGTCAAACAAAGTAAAAAATAGTGAGATGAGGAACAGAGATCGATCTGAACAAAATGTTCGATCAATTTAACAGAGAGCTAAAAATATGCAAGTTTTGGGTTCAAAAATTTTTCTAAGTGTTGGAACACAAGATTGATCGAACTTGAAGTTTAGATCGATCTAAGGACTTATGATCGATCTGAGAACAAGTTCGAACGATGGGACAGAGAGGTGATTTGGATGCAGGTGGATGCAAGCCGAAAATTTTCTAAGTGTTGGATGCAGGTTGAAGTTCGATCGATCGAACTTATACAAAATGCTCAATTACAACATAAAAGTGCATGCAATCCTAATCAAAGTTCCTAGCAATGCATATGAACCAAAAACAAGTATCTAGACTTCACAAGAAATGAAATTAAAGATAGAAATAAGGGAGGAATAGGGTTTTGACACCCTACGAAATGTCGTGCTAGTCTTTAACGTCTCTAGCAAGACGTTGGGCTCTTTTAGCCCGGATCAAGCATCTTGTAGTGCATCCCCTCCTCAATGGGGTGATAAGTGTTTTGAACTCCACCTAACAAATGGTTCTTTAAGGAACTTGTTGGATTAAGCTCAAAAGATGTTTTTGGTCCTTGGTCAATGTAATCTTTGGGCTTCCACGTCCTTTCAAAACAAGATTTTGAAACAACTTTCTTTGGTTTCAAGGTTGGAGATGGACTTTTTAAGACTTTGGTCTCATACAAAAACTCAATTCCTTCACTTTTAAGGTCATGACATTTTTTTACAACATTAATCTCTTCATGCTTGTCAAATGAATTGGGGGTTGGATTGAAAATATTCAACTTTACCTTCATGTGGCCAAATGAGATCTTCATTATCCCCATCCTATAATTGATGTTGGCATTCGCAGTTGCCAAGAAAGGACGGCCAAGGATAACGAGAATTTGGCTCTTAGGATTTGGGACCGGTTCCGTGTCAATGACAACGAAATCAACGGGAAATAAGAATTTATCAATTTTAATCAATACATCCTCGATGATACCCCTAGGCTTTTTTATTGATCGGTCGGCAAGTACTAAAACTACTGATGTTGGTTTTAAGTCTCCTAAGCCAAATTTGACATAAACTGAGTATGGAAGAAGGTTAACACTTGCTCTTAGGTCAAGAAGAGCCCGATTAATGATATGATCACCAATGATGCATGTGAAGTAGTAGGTGAACCGGGGTCCTTAAACTTGGGGAGAGTGTTATGTTGCAAAATTGAGCTCACTTGCTCGGTTAAGACCACTTTTTTAAGTGCTTAGCTTTTATTCTTCCTCATTTTGGTGCACAAGTCTTTCAAGAATTTGGCATAAGCCGGAATTTACTTGATTGCATCCAAAAGTGGAAGATTGACTTTCACTTGCCTAAACACGTCCATGATTTCATTGACTTTGGCCTTTTGCTTGTCATTTGAAATGGATCCTTTTAAGGAATCCGGAAATGGAGCTTTTGGTTAAAAAACTTTTTCAAAATTTTTCTTTGAAGTCTCTTCAACACAAGAAGTTTTCAAATCATTTTGCACATCTTTCTTTTCAAAATCACTTTTCAACACATTCTCATTTATATGGTCATGCACATGCAATGAAGGAGGAATATGATATGAAACGAGACGGGTGTCAACTTGTGGTTGCACTGGTTCACTCTCTTCATTGGACACACCCACTTGGTTGTCCACAATCCCTCCACTTCTCAAGGTAGTCACCGCATTAACATGCTTTATTGTGTGACCTTCCGATGAGGAATGAGTCTCCACAACACATTGTTGCTTTTGTGGGGCATTTAAAGGCATTTTTCCCTTCTCTCTTGCATTCAAAGTGCTAGCTATTTGCCCTACTTGGGTTTCTAGCTTTGCAATGGATTGAGAGTGAGAATGAAGTAATTGTCTAGTTGCCTCTAAAGTGCCTAAAGCAGTCAAAACTTTCTCTTCAAAAGCCGGACTTCTAACATTTCCTTGGGAATATGATTGTTGATTAGAAAAAATGAGAATTTAAAAATTAGTTTCCTTGTGATTGATATGATGATCTAAAACCTTGGGAACCTTGGCTTTGTATTGGATGTGGAATGTACTTTCCTTGAAAACCGCCTTAGGAAGGGTTTGAGCCCTCCCCTTGGTTTTTCCAAGAGAAATTCGGGTGATTCCTCCAACTAGGATTATAATGATTTCCATAAGGATTGTTCCCTTGATTAGTAAAAACAGCATTTGCTTGTTCATGATGCTCACTTTGCACATGTCCATGGGGACAATTGGAAGTAGAATGTAAAACACTTGAACAAGTCATACATGTCTCATTATATGCATGATGAGAATGGTTAGGGAAGGAAGATACTTAATTCGCCAAGTTTTGGTTGATCAAAAATTGATCAAACCTTTGAGATAATGATTTCATTTTGGCGGCAATTTCATTGGAGTGGTCGACTTAATGTAAGCCAACACTCTTCCTACCAGTAGAATTTCTACCATTCTTCGAAGATAAAGTACGATGCAAAGAATTTTCACTCATGCTCTCATAAAGACGCCACACGTCATCCTCATGCCTATCGATGTAAGAGCCACCCATGAAAGCATCAACCATACCCTTGTAGTTGTCCGATAAGCTCTCAAAGAAATGTTGAACTAATTACCATTTGGGCATGTCATGATGTGGACACTTCCTAAGCAATTCATTAAAGCATTCCCATGCCTCATGAAATGTTTCTCCATCCCCATGTGAAAATTCTCGAATTGAGGTTTTGGTCTTAGAAACCGGATAGTACTTCTTTAAGAACTCTTGTTGCATTTCCGCCCAAGAAGTTATTGAAAAAGGCCTAAGATTGTTAAACCAATATTTTGCCTTGTCTTTAAGGGTGAATGAAAAAAGTTTAAGCCTTAAGACCTCTTACGGCATATCCGTGTATTTTACAGTGGAACATACTTCAAGAAACTCATCCAAATGCATGTAAGGTTCTTCACTTGGAAGTCCATGATAGTTAGGAAGCATTTGAATGGTTTGTGGCTTGATTTCATAGTGGTGTGCTCTAAATGGTGGCAATTGAATACATGTGGGTGCATTATATTAATTAGCCACATAGTGATCTCTTAAAGCAAGGGGAGGATTAGCAATTGGAGGTGCAATATGGGCACCTTGGTTGTCTTGAATGATGGGAGGTGGTAGAGCATAGATTGGCCTTGGCATTCCCAATGGAACTTAGCCTTGTTGTTGTGATGGGTGAACAAATGGCCTTGGCATGCCTAATGTAACTTGCATGTTATCATGATGCACATTGGGGTGGAGGATACCTTGTTGGTCTATGTGACCAAGGTCCTCCACATGGTCCTCATTGTGTCCTTCCATTGATGAAATGGATTGACTAGCACTACCTCTTCCCCTAGGGTTTCGAACAATGGATTCAAGATGAAAATTTAAAGGGATAAGAGTGGGTCTCAATGATCTACGACCATGCATGCACAATGCAACACAACAAGCAATAACAACAAACACTTCACCTTCACAACAAATCAATAATCAACAAACTTCCTCCACATACAATGTTTATACTCCCATGCTTTAACAATAATATGCAAGAAAGGTAAATAGCCTCCACGCGGGCTCAAGATTTATCTAAGAATTGAAATACTAGCCTCCACGCGGGCCGATGATTTAACTAAGAGATGAGTAAAGAAAAGCTCACAAAAATCCTTTAGCACTTCAACTCCAAATTTTTAGCTTAGCTTAGCAAATTTTTTTTTTTTTTAGCCTTTTTCCTTGCTTGCTTAGCTCCTTCGCTTGAATGCTCCTTTGCTTACCTTCTTAGCCCAATGCTCCTTATCAATCAAGAACAAACACAATAAGTAATAAAAATTGAAAACAAAGTAAAAACACGATCAAAAGAGTACTAATTCCTAATTGATTCCCCAAATATGACGTTGCCAATCAATCAATCCCCAGCAATGGCACCAAAAACTTGACGAGTGCGTGCCGTCGTCGCAAACCCGAGAGTTTATATGCAATGTGGCCAAGTTTTACATTTAGAAATTGCCACTACTACCTTTCACTAAGAATATAGCTAGGGTGAGTAGGGATCGTCCCAAGGGATTGAGTGTCGTACTAGGTTAAAGAATCAAAATTACGGTTAGTAAGTCGAGTGATCAAAAAAGTGGTTGGTTGGTTGAATTAAACTAGATGCAAATTAAACTAAAGTAAGCAATAATACAATAGAGAGAATAAAAGAGAGAGAGATCTTGGGATTTAGAGATCACCACTAAGCATAACATTTCTACACCTTTAATGAATGATTAATGAGGGGATGAACATGTATTGCAATATAGAGTGTGTGTATGGTTGTTTCAACAATCATGGATGACAAATTAAGCATATATTGTCTAAACAACATGGTGGATAGCACAACATATCAAATTAAGCCATTAATCCTTTCTTTAAGCTCACAATCCAAACACATCACAAGATTAGAGATACATGTTACTTGCTTTCATAAGTATGGAACATCAACAACAAGCATGGATTATCCTCCCATTTAACAACTACTTCTACAACTAAGCTAATGACATGAAATTAAACTAATTAAACTAAAGAAGAGGTACAATCCATCAAACAATGAGTATAAACCATCAAATAAACCACAAGAACATGACATTAAGCACTATGTCTTGACAATCTCTAGATCTATAACATCAACACACATAGACATGCATCAATAACGCAAGAAATGGAAACAAACACATGAACATCTATTCTAGCATACATAGACATATGGATAGAATGAAATAATCAATTGGAAGCATTAAACCACATAAATCATTGAATAAACAAGATCTATATATATAAAAGTGTCAAGACATGAATCACAATACAAATCCCCTCAAAAATACATAAATCAAGAAGTAGAAAGCATGCTTAAGACTAACTCTAGCCCCTAGAGGATGTCTAGCCACTCATGGATGATGTCCTCCAACCCTCAAGGGCAAGCTCCATGGAAAAAATCTGCTCCTTGGTTGATGAAGAGTCTCCAATGGTGTCTCTAGCCTCCTCATCTTCTTTGCTTCCTCCCTAAGAGTTCTCTAAGGTATGATATGATATGATGTGATATTATCTCCTCTCATGTAAAAAGTAATCCTTATCCTTATATAAGTAGGTCAAATGACACCCAAAATGAGTTGGGGTTGTACAACAAATATTCTCCAATGATTGGATAAGGGATAACTTTTTGTGAGCTGAAAATTTAACTTTTTCGCACTGGAGGAAGTTAGATCGATCGAACCTTAGACTTGGATGGATCGAACATGGCTGAGATTTATTGAACTTAGGCTGGATCGATCCTCAATGGCGGCGCCTTTTTGAATAAAAACAAATCTGAGATATTTTGAATATATTTTTAGGAAAAAGACAAAAGTGGTTAGTAGGGTGGTACAACTGGATAAGATCAATCATTTGGATAAGGACAAGAATGTTCGATCGATCAGAGAAGGAAGTTGGATCGATCAAACTTTTGAGATCTTTGAATAGGGACAAACATGGCTCAGATCCATCGTGGGTTAAAGGTTAAACCCTACGAGTAAGTTATCTCTACCAGTCCTCTGAAAACCAATACGCAGATCATCTCTGATCAAAACTAATCCTAATAAAGTTTTAACCTTAATATACCATGATATAAATATATATAAATAATTATATATAGTATAATACTTACATTCATTTATAGTTTCATTAATATTCAAAACCATTAAATAATAATTAAATCATAATCATACCTAAACCAATCCACAATCTCTTTCTCTTTTAAAGAGAAACCTTTTAACCTTAATTCTATTTTAAATAATTATTTAATCATTTAAATAATAAACCATAATCTAAGGAATAATTCCTTTAATCCAAAACCCATAACCACTAATGAATGATTTTATTTATTTGAATCATAAAGCAAAGATTTATGTTATGACAATTCATCCATGCCTTCTCCAATATTATTTTATTAATATATATAAAATAATACACTAACTTGTAAATACTCGATTATTCAAATTTAAGAATAATAAATCATAATCCAACCTATACATACAATAACCATAGATGAAATTTTAATCATCTAACACATAGTAATTTAATTACACTTTGGCAAATCAACCATACCATTATAAATATATTTATTTTTATATTGGTAATTCAACCATACTTTTACAAGTATATTTATTTATACATTGGCAATTCAATCATGCCTCCATATATGTATATTTATTTATACATTGACAATTCAACCATGCCTCTATGTATGTATATTTATACATTGGCAATTCAACCATGCCTCCACAAACAAATATATTTATATTTTTAAACTAGCAACTTATCCATACTTCCTATGCATTTTATGGACACAAATACTTAGGTAATATATTTATGCCTATGGTAACTCATCCATGCCTACAATTCAACTATATACAAATTTTAGACTTAACGATAACTAATTTATACACAGATATCTCATGCAGATTATAAGCATATCCCTAATTTAATAACCAGCATATCCAGATATATCAAATAAGAATAATAATACTAATAATCTTAATTAACATATATATACATACACATATATTATATAATATATATGTGTATAATCTTTCCCTAATAATCTTTGATTATTTAAATCCTATATATATATCCTTCCTTCCATACTAATCATAATTTAATAAAATCCATATCTACGCACACACACACACACATATATATATGTATAATTATATATACACATATATACACCACATTCCATAATAATATAATAAGTTATTATATTTACGCAAAATAAATGCTACTAATCATTATAGTAACACTCTATGGCTTTCAAGATACTAAGAACACCTCCTCTAGTGGTTGTTTTCAACCTTAACAGCTTAAATATCAATTCTGGGAATTCACCAGACCCCACAAGAGCTTTCTAGGACCTCGCACCCATCCGCACGCGCCGCTATATACAACTACACCCACTGCACGCACTTCCACGCGCCTCCATAAGCTGACAAGTGGCCTCACGCGCCACCATGCGCTGCCACGCGCCTGGTATTTCTTCCTGGGTGATGTGGCATGCTACCATTTGCTGGATGCATGCTTCTCCTTCTCCGCACGTCACACAAGATCATCTCACCGCGGCTCTATGCACCTGCGCTCCACCATATCTACTCTCTCTTCAATCAGCCACATCTAGGGCTCAAACTTGTGGCACACCGAACCTCCATGCACATGCTCCGCACCGAATCAATCCATATATTTTTAAACTAATCCTACGACCTAGATCAGCACACTCACCCTTGTACCATAAGCCGCGCCGCACTAGAATACAACCCTTTCTTTAATGCGCCGTAATACAGATTATATAAACAATATATATATATTTATTTATTTATTTATTTATATAATTTTCCAAAACAATATAGGAAAATAAATATAATAAATTCCTAAAAATATAAAGAAAAATACCAGAAAATTATAGAAAATTCCAGAAACTCTAGGAACCTTAATTAACCCTATTGGGTCAAAGATCAACATATAAATTGATTTTTAATCCATATACAACACATATACATACAATTAAATTCCGATAATCTAAAAATCAAATATAATAATTTATACTTTTAATTATTCTGACCTAACCATGATTTTTAAATAAATAAATTTAATCTTAACATTGATACTAAAGGTGAAATCCTTATGGGTTCTAAGAGGAAAGTTAGAGAAGAACTCGTCTGAATGTTTCGAAACGAAACCGATGCTTCAAGCTTTGATTGTCTCTTCCAATTCCAGCATCCTCCTTCTCAGATCCGACCTCCTCCTTGTCAGCCCTTCTTCTTCCTCTCTCTCAACCTCTCTTATTTTTTTCTAACGTGTAAACTTTTAACCCTAAAGCCTTATGTGTATATTTATACATATTAAAATCCAAATCATATTCCAACTATGATTACCAAATAAAATGATAAAATAATAAACATTTTAAATAATATATATATATATATGTATGTATATTTCCTTCCATGCTAATCCTTAACTAATTTAAATCGTATACATATATATATATCAATATATATATATTTTATTCCATAATAACTATTAATTAATTATATTTATATTTATATAATTATATATATATATATAATTATGCAAAGATAATTATTTAAATATCTTTATAACCATGGGCCCTTATTAATTAACCCAAAAAGATTTCCTTCAAACCCAAGACCATATCCTTTTGGTCCAACTTTCCTTAAGCCTAATCCAATTAATTTAAATAAATAAAATAATTAAATAAACACTTAAAATTAAAATAACTAATTACATAAAGCACATAAACGAACAAGAATTTACAACTAAGTCATGCTATACCAATAAAATCAACACGTCAATAATTCAATCAATAATTAAACACACACACAACAATCATCATATCAATCACGAAATATAATTTAATTAAAACAAGACAATTAATCTGAGCACTCAATTTAAATAACACTAATCATTTAAAAATAATAATAATAATAATAATTAATCCCAATTAAATCAAATAAATCATTTCAAAATAAAATAAAATTAATTAATCCCAAATTAATAAATCTTTTAAAATATCAGGATATTACAGTGTACAACTGAAAAACAAAAGGGCAGAACAATGGTGTATTGTCGTCGTCCTACCATAAGCTTAGAAAGTGTGTATTAAGGCGAGGGCTAAGTTTTACATTTATAAAAGCCACTACTACCTTCACTAAAAATATAGTTAGGGTGAGTAGGGATCATCCCAAGGGATTGGAGTCGAATTTGGTTGTGGAATCACTATTAGGGTTAGTAGGTCGAGTGATCAAACAAATAGTTGGTTGGTTGATTAAACTAGAGAGCAAATTAAACTAAATAATTGAATGCAATAAAGAGTAAGTAAGAGAGAGAGATCTTGGGGTTTAGAGTTCACCACCAAACAATACTTTTCTACACCCTTAACAAGTGACTAATGAGGGAAATGTGTGTTGCAATATTGATGTGTGTGTGTATTTGGTTGATTCAACTAGCAAGGATGACCAATTAAGTATATATTGTCTAAGTAACATGTGAAAAACACAATATATCTAACAATTAAGTATATATTGTCTAAATAGCATGTGAAAAGCACAATATATCTAGCAAGTCATTAATCCTTTCATTAAGCTCACAAGACAAATACACCACAAGGTTAGAGACATATACTACTTGTATTCAAAAGTATAGAACATCAAACAACAAGCATGGTTTGTCCTCCCATCTAACAACTATGCTACCACTACACTACAATTAAGCTAATGACATAAAATTAAACTAATTAAGCTAAGGGAAAGGCACAATCCACCAAGAAATGAGCATAAACCATCAAGAAAATTACAAGAGCATTCCATTAAGCACAATGTTTTGACAATCTCTAGATCTATGACATTAATACACATAGACATGCATCAATAACACAAGAAATAGAGACAAACACATGAACATCTATTCTAGCATACATAGACATATGGATAGAATGAAATGATCAATTGGAAGCATTAAACCACATAAATCATTGAAAAAACAAGATCTATACATATAAAAGTGCCAAAACATGTATTACAACACTAATCCCTCAATAATACACAAAATCAAGATGTAGAAAGCATGCTTGGGGCTAACTCTAGCCCTTAGAGGATGTCTAGCCACTCATGGTAGTGCTTCTCCAACCCTCAAGGGCTAACTCCATGGTAGAGATTTTGCTCCTTGGTTGATGAAGAGTCTCCAATAGTGTCTCTAGCCTTCTTCCCCTCTAAGCTTCCTCTCCAAGAGTTCTACAAGGTATGATATGATATGATGTGATATGATATAAAAAGTAATCCTTATCCTTATATAGGTAGGTCAAATGACACCCAAAATAAGCTGGGGTCGTACAGCAAATATTTCTCGATGATTGGATAGAAGACAACTTTTTATGAGCTGGAAATTTAACTTTTTCGCATTGGAGGAAGTTCGATCGATCGAACCTTGGACTTGGATCGATCGAACATGGCTGAGATCTATCGAATTGAAGTTGGATCGATCCTCAATGATAGCGCTTTTTGGATAAAAACAAATCTGAAATATTTCGAAGATATTTTTGGGAAAAGGACAAAAGTGGTTGGTAGGGTGGTACAACTAGATAAGATCAATCATTTGGATAAGGACAACGTAGTTCGATCGATCAAAGAATGATGTTGGATCGATCAAGCTTTTAAGATCTCTAAAAATGTCATCATGGCTCTGATCCATCTTAAGGTGCTAAGATCGATCATGTTAGATTGATCGAACCTTTATCTGAGATCGATCGAAGATGTTGAATTCCACCTTTTTCTTCCTTTTGCTTCCACTTGGCTCATTTCTTTGATTCATCCCAGAATTGCTTCATTTCTGCTCTTATTTGGCTGAGTTAACTTATTTTTGGGATAAGTGCCTGAAAATGAAAATAACACGAAATCAATCTAAGACGGTAAAATAAGATAGATAAGGGTACTAGAATATCTAAGCTTAAGGGGTTTAAATACGCACTTTTTAGCGCTCATCACACCCCCAAACTTAAATATTGCTAGTCCCTAGCAATGAACTATAAAGTAAAGGAATGAAATGAACAACAATACAACTATGAACTAGAAAGTAATAAATTGATAACACCACTTTCGTAGGGAACACGATTGCACTTAGCACATGCAACAAGCCTTTTAAACCCCTAGGTTACCCCTAATGGACGAGTGAAGTCTCGTAAGGGTTTCCAAAAATGATACCACAAACATTAAGCTCATTCTTTTAAAAGAGACACCAATATTGCAAACAAGCATTGGGAGAAAACTACCTCAAGTATGCAATTTTTCAAATATTTCTAAGCAATCTCCCAAAATCTCAACATCAAGCAAGCAAATATGGTCCTCCACACATCAAGAAAATGATCATGCAAATCAAAACAGCTCTCGAATCCTTTTTGAGTGGACTGGCATCAAATATGTTGCTATCTTAGCTAACTAAAGAATTAATCACATCCTTACCCTCAAACTAGCATACAAATCTAGTCCAGATCATCAAGACAAAAAGTGGACCTTTTTATTAAAGCTTTATTATTCTAGGTGCGCTTATTCTTTTCACTCGATTTTTTTTTTTTTTTTTTTTTTTTTTTTTAGGATTAAAGATGGAAGCATGGTGCAATGTGTTGATCTATTAAGCTTTTTAATGATCTATGAGATCGAGCGTTAGGTCAATGACTCCCAAACCAGATGGCTTTAGGGCATTAGGCATTCAAACACCCCTACGGACTTACAAGTTCAAATCAACTAGGCTACAAATCAAGACAACATCCATCTAATCATTTCCCACTTCTCACCTTTTAGGAGAAGTCCTCACTTTTTTATTGCTTTTGCAACTTATATATATATATATATATATATATATATATATATATATATATATATATATATTCAATTGTTAACCTAGAGTTTGGGCCCTCCACCTTTCGGCGCGAGAAGTTTAGTGCTTGATAAGGCTAGAATCCCGGATACTTACTGAAAAGGGGTTGTTATCCACCTTTATCAAGAATGAAAGCTTTCAATGCACTACTAGCTCAATTGGGATATAACCAATTCAATAATCAGCAAAGCATGCACCCCACAAATGAATGCTAGTGTGCGCCGGTGCTAGTGTAGAATTCTAAAGTGAATCTCAAAACAATCACAAAATCAAGATGATGTGGACCACAAGTGTAAGCAAGATATCAATTTTTTAAAAAATTTACTCATAAATAGCATCCACAAGGCATACAAGGAGTATTGAACTATCAAGTCAAGCAATTTTTAAATTTTAAGCAATATAGCCCTCAAAAGATTAAAATCATCGCTAACATGGATCTCTAATCTCAATCATGCATTTAAGTTTCAAACTTAAGTAGAATGTAACAAAGACACTTTACCCCCAAACTTAAACCGCACATTATCCTCAATGTGTAATGAGAACAATGGAAAAGATGGAAAGAGTATACCGTGGTGGCAAAGACATGAAGCTCGGCAATGATCTAATTCGGAAGACGTCTCCCCCAAACTTGAAATCAGCAACCTACTTGAATAACCACACTAGCAAACTCACATCAAATATCAAATGGGATAAGAATAATTAAATCATGTAATCTAAGGCAATATAGCACAAGATGAAAGAGAGATATGAAATCAAGTCCTACATCAAGCATAGAAGCATGAATACACACAAGGGCACAATGGTGAAAATTTTTATTTTTATTTTTATTTTATTTTTTTATTTTTTTATTTTTGAATAAAAAATGTCAAAACAATAAATTCCAAAATTGAGATCGATCTGAACAAAATGTTCGATCGATCTAACAGAGGTAGAATATGCAGGTTTTTGGGCTCAGAAATTTGGTCAAGTGTTGGAACTTGCAGATTGATCCAATGATGAAGTTGGATCGATAGAAGAACTTCAGATCGATCTTGAAATGTTTTCGATCGATGAGACAGAGAGCTAAAATATGCAGGTTGATGTAGGCTCAAAAATTTTCTTAAGTGTTGGATCTCAAGATCGATCGAACTTTGAAGTTGGATCGATCTAAGGTCTTCTGATCAATCTGAGAATAAGTTCGAATGATGGGATAGAGAGGTGATTTGGATGCAGGTCGATGCAGGTCAAAAAATTTTCTAAGTGTTGGATGCAGGTGGAAGTTCGATTGATCGAACTCTCATTTGAGATCAATCGAACTTATGCAAAATGCTTAATCACAACATAAAAGTTCATGCAATCCTAATCACAGTTCCTAGCAATGCATATGAACCCAGAGCCAATATCTAGACTTCGCAAGAAATGAAATAAAAGATAGAAATGAGGGAGGAATAGGGTTTTGACACCTTACGAAATGTCGTGCTAGTCTTTAACATCTCTGGCAAGACATTGGGCTCTTTTAGCCCGGATCAAAGATCTTGTAATGCATCCCCTCCTTGTTGGGGTGATAGATGCTTTGAACTCCACCTAACAAATGGTTCTTTGAAGAACTTGTTGGATTAAGTTCAAAAGAAGCTTTTGGTCCCTTGTTAATGCAATTTTCTATGTTTTCATACACCGGGTCAACTAGATGTGCAACTTCCAAATGTCTTTGAAAGACTTGACCCTCTATGTAAGGTTTCAATCTCTGTCCATTAACCTTAAAAATGTTTCCCTTCTTCAAATTTTTGATTTCAACCGCCCCATGAGGTGCAACAGAGATGATTCCATAAGGACCTTCCCATTTGGTTCTCAATTTCCCAGGAAAAAGTTTCAGTTTAGAGTTGAAAAACCAAGCTTTTTGACCGGGTTCCAAAGACTTTTTCACAATATGCTTATCATGAAAGGCTTTAGTTCTTTCTTTGTAGAGTTTGCCATTATCATAAGCATTGTGTCTCAATTATTCTAACTCACTCAATTGAAGCAGCCTATTCTCTCCGGCTTTATCAAGGTCAAGATTGAGCTTTTTAACCGCCCATAAGGCTTTATGTTCTAACTCAACCGAAAGATGGCAAGGCCTTCCATATACAAGCCTATAAGGAGACATACCAATGGGAGTCTTATATGCCGTCCGATAAACCCACAAAGCATCATTTAGCTTCCTTGACCAATCCTTCCGGGTGGTGTCAACCGTTTTCTCAAGAATATGCTTAATTTCCTGGTTAGACACTTCAACTTGCCCACTTGTTTGAGGATGGCAGGGAGTGGCTACCTTATGAGTGACGGAGTATTTAAGAAATAAATGCCTTAGGAATTGATTGCAAAAATGTTTTCCTCCATCACTTATTATAGCCCTTGGCATACCAAAACGAGCAAAGATATTGGATTTAATGAATTGAATGACCACGGAGTGGTCATTTGTTTAGCACATGCTTCCACCCACTTGGAAACATAATCAACAGCAAGAAGAATGTATTGAAAACCATAGGACATAAGAAATAGACCCATAAAATCAATGCCCCATATATCAAAGATCTTAACAACAAGTATATTGGTCAAGGGCATCATATCTCTTCTAGACATTGTCCCTATCTTTTGACATCTCTCACATGATTTGCAAAAATTGTAGGCATCTCTATGAATAGTGGGCCAAAAAAGCCCACTTTGAAGAACCTTCAAGGCGGTCTTATTTGCACTAAAATGCCCACCACATGCAAGAGTTTGACAAAATACTAGGACACTTGGAATTTCACTCTCCGGAATGCACCTCCTCATAATTTGATCCGGATAATATCGGTACAAGACAGGGTCTTCCCAATAGTAATTCCGGATGTTGGCAAAGAAACGATTTTTTTCGTTCTTCGACCAAGAAGTTGGTAGCTTGCCTACTACCAAATAATTCACAATGTCGGCAAACCAAGGCATTTTTCCATTAGAAACTTGAAAGAGTTGTTCATCCGGAAAAGAGTCACAAATTGGTAGACTAGGGAAAGGCTCTATCGATAACCTAGAAAGATGATCGGCAACCACATTTTCAGTGCCTTTCTTGTCCTTGATTTCAAAATTGAATTCCTAAAGAAGTAAAATCCATCTAATTAACCTAGGTTTTGTTTCCCTTTTTGTCAATAGATGTCTCAAGGCGGCATGATCAGAATAAACAATAACCTTGGACCCTAAGAGATAGGAACAAAATTTGTCAAGAGCATACACTACGGCAAGTAATTCTTTCTCGGTAGTGGAGTAATTCAATTGAGCTCCCGAGAAAGTTTTACTTGCATAGTAGATGGCACAAGAAAGCTTACCCACTCTTTGTCCCAAAACTGCTCCCATGGCATAATCAGAAGCATCACACATAATTTCAAATGGCAATGACCAATTAGGAGGTTGCATGATAGGAGCAGATGATAATAATTCACGCAATTTACGAAAAGCGTCTAGGCATGCTTAATCAAAGACAAAAGGAGTTTCCTTGGCAAGAAGATTGCATAAAGGTTGAGCAATTTTACTAAAGTCTTTGATAAAACGGCGATAAAAGCCAGTATGACCTAAAAAGGAGCGAACCTTTCTCACCGTTGTAGGTGGAGGCAATTCAGAAATAAGCTCAACCTTCGCTTTATCTACCGCTATTCCTCTTCTTGAAATAATGTGGCCCAAAACAATACCCTCTTGAACCATGATATGGCTCTTTTCCCAACTAAGTACAAGGTTGGTTTCACGACATCTCTTAAGCACTAGATCTAAATTTTTGAGGCATGCATTAAATGAAGACCCAAAAACAGAAAATCATCCATGAAAACCTCTAGATACTCTTCCACTATATTCGAGAAAATTGACATCATACACCTTTGGAATGTGGCGGGTGCATTGCACAAACCAAAAAGCATCCGTCTATAAGCAAATGTGCTGAATGGACATGTAAAGGTAGTTTTCTCTTGGTCTAATGGGTCTAGGGCTACTTGATTATACCCCGAATAGCCATCAAGGAAGCAATAATACTGTTGCCCGGCCAATCTCTCTAGAATTTGATCAATGAATGGCAAGGGGAAGTGATCATTTCTAGTGGCGGCATTCAATATACTATAATCAATGCATACACGCCATGAATTGGGGGTACGCTTAGAGATTTCCCCACCCTTTGCATTCTCAACCACTGTAATCCCTGATTTTTTGGGAACTACTTGAGTTGGACTCACCCATTTGCTATCGAAGATTGGGTAAATGATTCTGGCATCTAAGAGTTTGACAACTTCCTTCTTAACTACCTCCTTCATGTTTGGATTAAGTCTCATTTGGGCATCCCTAAAAGGTTTTGCATTATCTTCCATAAGTATGCGATGCATACAAATAAAAGGGTCATTTCCCTTAAGATCCGCCACACTCCATCCTATGGCTTCTTTATTTTCTTTAAGCACACTTAAGAGAGCATCTTCTTGGTCTTTTTCAAGACTTGAAG
Source organism: Cornus florida (assembly GCF_030987335.1). Taxonomy (NCBI): domain Eukaryota; kingdom Viridiplantae; phylum Streptophyta; class Magnoliopsida; order Cornales; family Cornaceae; genus Cornus; species Cornus florida. Next base: position 46,924,758 of record NW_026775574.1, on the reverse strand, counting down.
AAATGATAACCGGAAGAGTCTCTTTTGGTCCTAAGAATGCATACTTGAGATTGGAAGGTAGAGTTTTAAGCTCAAGAGTTGGTGGAGAAACTAAAGATGAGACCGGTGGAGTGCTAGAGAATGGAGGAAGAGGTTCTATTGGAGTTTTACAAGATAGAAAATCTAAGCTTGCAACAGATTCCATGAGATTGCTTACTTCATTCATTGATTTTTCATCATCAAATCCATAATTCTCATACATTTCAAGAAGACAAGAAGCAAGAGGATCATCGGATAAAAGAGACGAAAGACTATCCTCAATTGGTTGTTTCATTACCATCGTTGGAATTGATTCCTCAACAACCTCATCTAACACATCAACAAGGCAACACTCATCTTCATCTATAGGATGTTGACTTGCATAGAAAACATTAAGTTTGACCATCATATTGCCAAAAAAAAGGTCTATAATCCATGATCTACAATTAATTGTTGCATTTGCGGTGGCAAGGAATAGTCTTCCCAAGATGATTGGGATGTGGTTGGTGGGATTAGCAACCGGTTCGGTATCAAGAACTACAAAGTCAACCGGAAAGTATAATTTATCCACTTTGACGAGGATGTCCTCAACCATGCCCTAAGGTGTTTTGACAGATCTATCGGCCATTTGAAGCACCACCAAGGTTGGCTTCAACTCATTCAACCCTAATTGGACATATACGGAGTAAGGAATCAAATTAACACTTGCACCTAAGTCAAGAAGAGCTCTACGAATTTCATGGGTTCCAATTGCACAAGAAATAGTCGGAGCACTGGGATCTTTGAACTTAAGTAGACTGTTTTGTTGAAGAATGGAGCTCACTTGCTCCGTGAGGAACACTTTTTTAAGGCTTGGTCCCTTGCTCTTCCTCTTTTGTGTGTAAAGATCTTTCAAGAATTTTGCATAAGGTGGAATTTGCTTAATAGCATCCAAAAGAGGAAGATTGATGTTGACTTGCTTAAAAACTTCCATCATGTCATGTATTTTCCCTTCTTGCCTCCCATAAGGCGAAGTTTATTTTAAAGTATAAGGGAATGGAGCTTTTAGCTGACAAGATTTTGTAATTTGAGAGGATGATGGAGAAGATTGAGAATTCCAGTTAGGAACATTTTCATTCAAGGAAGTAGGAGTGGAATGGGGAATTGGATGGGTGACATTTTAGGTTGCACCGATTCACTATCTTCCTTCGGTAGTTCAACCCTATTGCCCACTTGCTTACCACTTCTCAAGGTGGTAATGGCTTGCGCGTGAGCTTGGGAAGAACACCCCGATGTAGGGTTTGCTTCCACATAAAATTGGGCTTTTGGATTCCTCTCGGGTTGACTAGGTAGTTTCCCAATTTCTCTTGCATTTAATGCATTAGCTATGGTCCCAATTTGGGATTCAAGCTTTGATATGGATTGAGAGTGGGAATGCAACAAGTTGGTATCCTTCTCTAAGCTACCTAAGGCCATCAAAACCTTATCTTCAAATGTAGAATTACTATAAAGTACTTGAGGATAATGAAAGCCAACTTGGGAATCATACATTTGAGGATGTGAGAGGTCATTCATTCTTTGATGATGAAAAGAAGAAGAATCAAACTCTTGAGAACCTCTATTTCTTTTATGAGGTGGACTGTATTTTCTTTGAAAACTTTTAGCTTGATAAGGGCTTGAGCTTTCATTCCATAATGAAACATATGTATTTGAATAAGGGTGAGCAAATATAGCATTAACTTGTTCAAAGTGTTCATTAACAACATGTCCATGGGGACAATCAAAAGTAGTATGCAAAACACTTGAACATGTCATGCAAGGCTCACAAAGATGAGTTGTATGATGAAAAGGAGATGAATTGAGAGCCGACTTTTGATTCAACAAGAATTGATCAAGTTTTTGAGAAAGAGTTTTAACCTCGGCTACAATTTCCCTTGAACTTTTAATTTGACACACTGTTACACTTTTCTCCTTTTTATTAAAACCATGATCAAGCCGAGAAGTGTAATATTTGTGCAAAGAATTTTCACTCATTTTTTCAAAAAGGTACCAAATGTCATCTTCATGTTTTCTAAAATACGAACATCCACATGAGGTATCAATTATGTCCTTTTGCATGTCGGATAGACTTTCATAGAAGTATTGGACAACTTGCCATTTTAGAATACCATGATATGGACACTTTCTTAGCAAGTCATTCAATCTCTCCCAAGCCTCATGCAACAACATTCCTTCCCTTTGAGAAAATTCTCTAATTGAAGCACACATTACATTGGTCAAACTTACGGGGTAAAATTTTTTTAAAAACTCATTTTGCATTTATGCCCAAGATGTTATTGAATTTACCCCTAAAGTATTGAACCAATGCTTTGCTTTATTTTTAAGCGTGACAGGGAAGAGAAGTAATTTAAGAACTTCTTCCAGGACATCCATGTACCTCATGGTGGAACATAGTTCAAGAAATTCATTAAGATGCCTATATGGTTCCTCTTCATCTAAGTTATAAAAGAGTGGACACATTTGAATGGTCTCGGGCTTGATTTCATATTGATTAGCCTCAAAATTAGCCAACACAATGCAAGTAGGTGCATGGTATGCATGAAGATTATAATGATCACGAAGGACAATTGGAGGAATTAGAGCTTGAACTCCGGGGCCATGTTGATTAAGATGTGGGTTTTGCATGAAACGCGGGTCTAAGTAACCAAGATTACCCTCTAGATTTTCCATGTGAATGCCTAGAATGAATGATATGATAAGGTCTATACAAGACTATAAGCGATACACAAATCATAACAAAACAAGCAAGCACTCCTCCTTCGCAATAAATCAACAATCAACAAACTTCCTCCACATACAATGATCCCATACTCCCATACTTTGATAACAATGTAAACAATAATTAAAATGCCTCCATGCGGGCTCACGATTTATCTAAGAAATTAAAAACAAGCCTCCACGCAGGCCGACGATTTAACTAAGGGATTGAGTAAAGAAAGTCTCACAAAGGTCCTTTAGCACTTCAACTCCAAATTTATAGCTTAGCTTAGCAATTTTTTTAAAAAATTTTTAGCATTTTTCCTTGATTGCTTAGCTCCTTTGCTTGAATGCTCCTTTGCTCAATGCTCCTTGTCAAAGATGAACAAACACAATAAGTAATCAAAAGAAAAATAAAAACAAAGTAAAAACACGATCAAAAGAGTACTAATTCCTAATTGATTCCACAAATACGACGTTGACTCATCCCCGACAACAGTGCCAAAAACTATGGTCGTCGTCCTACCATAAGCTTAGAGAGTGTGTATTAAGGCGAGGGCTAAGTTTTACATTTATAAAAGCCACTACTACCTTCACTAAAAATATAGTTAGGGTGAGTAGGGATCATCCCAAGGGATTGGAGTCGAATTTGGTTATGGAATCACTATTAGGGTTAGTAGGTCGAGTGATCAAACAAATAGTTGATTGGTTGATTAAACTAGAGAGCAAATTAAACTAAATAATTGAATGCAATAAAAAGTAAGTAAGAGAGATAGATCCTGGGGTTTAGAGGTCACCACCAAACAATACTTTTCTACACCCTTAACAAGTGACTAATAAGGGAAATGTGTGTTGCAATATTGATGTGTGCGTGTGTTTGGTTGATTCAACTAGCAAGGATGACCAATTAAGTATATATTGTCTAAGCAACATGTGAAAAGCACAATATATCTAACAATTAAGTATATATTGTCTAAATAACATGTGAAAAGCACAATATATCTAGCAAGTCATTAATCCTTTCATTAAGCTCACAAGCCAAATACACCACATGTGACGACCCTGGCTTTTAGGCCAGCGTATCCTGTGATGAACCGAAGATTGACCCTATAACAGATCCGATATGCGGAAGCGAAAACAAAAAAACAAGAATCTAAAAAGTCAAAGTGATCTTCCATGAGGTCGTGGAACTCAATGAGAACTGATGCAGAAGCAAAAGGTCAAAAATATGACAAATAAGCCCCTAGGGGCAAAATAGTCATTTTTGAAAGTATAGATTCCGGTGCCACCGAGCACACCAATGGAAATACAATGAAAAATTAACCAAGATGGACTCAAGAATCACATGATTCGGGGTCCGGTTGAAGAAGATATGAAACTCCAAAGTTTCATAAAATCAAACTTTTGGGTTTTTAAAATAAGTGCGGCAATAGTACTTTACAAGGGGTAAACTGGTCTTTTTAGACAAAACCAGATGCAACTGAGAATACCATTAGATAGAAAAGGAAAAACCAATAAGTCTAGACTCAAGAATCTCTTGATTCATAGTCCGGATGAAGAAGATATGAAACGTCAAAGTTACAAAAAACTAGACTTTTGGGTTTCAAATCAATGCGGCAAGGGTACTTGGCGAGGGGTAAATTGGTCTTTTTAGAGAGAATTTAATGCAACCGTACATACCGTTGGATAGACAAGCAAAAGTTAATAAATTTAGACTCAAAAATCACTTGATTTAGAGTCCGGATGATGAAGATATGAAGCCTCAAAGTTTAAAAAAAAAATTAACTTATTTTCCGGGTAAGAAATCTGGGCAGGAATAGTGTTTTTACAGCAAGCAACATTTGATTTTTTTCCCAGAACTAAGGCTAAGAACGGACCCTTAAACGAGTTTTTCTGGAAAAACACGAAGAAGAAAGCCCCCTTTAAAATCACGTTTTCTACCTGACATCACGGAAGAAACAAAAAAAAAACATGATGTATAGTCCCTAAAATGCCCCTTGAACAGCATAGGTCAAGATGGACCCAAAAAGCTGCTACATGAATTTTTTCAGAATCTGCCCACAACTGAGAGCGAAAATGGGCTACCAAACGAATTTTTCTGGAAAAACACAAAGAAGAAACCCCCCTCAAAAATGAGTTTTCTACGTGACTTACATGAGAATTCAAAAAAAATATAATTTAGAATGCCTGAAATGCCCCTCCATGAAATCTGGTCATGGACGTCCAAAAAGCTGCTAAAAAAAACAGAAAGCTGAACTTTGCGATCGATTTCCAGCACCAAGATGACATTTTCTTGAAAAACACAAAAAATAAACCCCCCCCCCCCTAAAATCACATTTTCTAAGCGACCATGTGAAGACCGGAATTTATTTCCTGAAGGAAAACCCTAGGATGCCCTAAAATCATATTATGCAACAAAAGTGCAAAATGAATCCATAGGAGGCTCATTTCACCAAAGGAGAAGGTTTGTTCTGAAACGAGCATGCACACAAATGTAACTTACCTATTAGGATGTGCAACAATAGTCCATGGCTTAAAAATACTACCGATGCAAAATTTGATCCCCCAACGGCCAAAAAGGCAAAAATGAACTAGAAATGAGAAATTTGAAAACTAAAATTAGGAAATGGTTTCAAATGACCGTTTGGCCCTTGGCCACACTTCATACAAGATAAATGAGACCTAATGGAGGTACTGGAACACACTTTGCACCACCCGATTTGAAAATGAACCCTTAAAGGCTCGGTTTCTACTATTTTAGACCAAAATGCAATATGTGAATTGAAATGCAAAAATGAAAACTAAATGGTGTTTAGCCCTTGGCCACACCTCACATATGGCAAATGAATGCTAAAGGATGAATTACATACACAATGCACACACCGGTGCGAAAATGACATATTGAAACCCAAGTTTTCATGTTTTTCTCATTAAAGGCAAAATTCTACATTTTTTAATATACATGGATTACAATGAAAAGAGTGTGCTTATGCACACTTTACATATATGGAATCAAAGAATACAAGTTTTATCAAAATAAACGAAAGTAAACATAATATGCTAACATGTGCATATTCAATGTCATCAAAAATACTTCAAGACTTCTAGCATGTCTAAGAGAGTTGTGTATCCCACAACAAAGCTTCTTTACCTACAGAACACCCAGTAACTTCGGGTTGAATAAACAAGACTAACAAGTTTATTCGTAGGGGATGAGCATGCATCGACTCGATTTCTTTAGAAATTTTTAGGACTAACATGATATAATTCAAAAGGAATCATGCCACCTAACGTCTATGTCAAAGTGAGACTCAGGGATCATCCTAAATTACCATGGAGTATAAGCAACAAGAGTCATGATATATATACATATATGAAACAAGTCAGAGTTGGGATAATCCAAGAACACGAGAAGAAGGATGCTAGAATACAAGGATCACATTGTCAAATGCAATTAACATGATTGGGAGTGATACATGAAATCAAGAACAAGGCATAATATTGATAAGCGCCGAATATTGCATATTCAAGCGCCCTTAATTGCATTATTTAAGTTCATTGTTTGTTTAATTATGTAGATTACCTTCATATGCACGTTTTTGCGTATTTTCAGGTTCATTGGCCAAAAAGAAGCAAGAAGGATGCTTTGTGGAGTTTTGAACATCAAAGGTCACAATGCTGAATTTCTGGCAGCAGTGGAACCTGGACTTTGATCGCCATTTTGACCTTGTAAACTCAAGAACTGGACTTCCCTCATAACATGACATATTTAGAGCTCTGAATCAGCTTTCCAAATCTTCAAGCGGTTCATTATTCGGAGTTCGGAGCAGAGAGTTATGATCTTCTTATCATAGGTGCTCAGAACTGCCTGGCAGCAATGAATTTCTTCCTTGCTCTTCAATTTCGACCAACCATCCTTGAGAATTGGATCTCCACCAAAACATGAAGTTTTTAGAGCTCTGAATTATCTTTCTAAATCTTCAAACGGTTCATCATTTGGAGTTCAGAGCGCAAAGTTATGGCCATTTTACCAAAGTAGGTCCGGGCGGAGCAAACCAAGCATAAGGCATTCTGGCCAATTTTCGAGTGCTCGAGGCGTTATTTCGAGTGCTCGAAATTAGGGCAGATTGCTTCACGAGATCAGCAGTGGAGTCAGGACTTTGCTCGCCATTTTGACCCAGAAATCTCGAGAACTGGACTTCCATCATAACATGAAAGATTTAGAGCTCTGAATTAGCTTTCTGAATCTTCAAACGGTTCATCATTCGGAGCTCGGAGCAGAGAGTTATGGCCTTGTTACCAGAGGTGCGCAGAACTGCCTGGCAGCACTGAAGTACTGCCTTTCTCCCCATTTTCGACCAACCAGACTTGAGATTTGGGTCTTTATCAAAACATGAAGTTTTTAAAGCTCTGAATCAGCTCTCCAAATCTTTAAACAGTTCATCATTCGGAGTTCGGATCGCAAAGTTATGGCCATTTCATCAAAGTAGGTTTGGGCGGAGCAAGTGAAGCATGGAGCTTTTTACACTAAATTCGAGTGCTCGAGGCCCTATTTCGAGCACTCGAAATTTGGGCAGTTTGCTCCATGAGACAGCCCACTTGTGCTCTGAAATTTCCAACTTTGGATTTCCCTATTAATGAGGTGGTTGGGGATGTTTTTTGGAGGAGAGAGAGGGTTTTGTTGGAGGACAAAAGGCAACCAAAGGCCACACATTTCATATCCTTGAATTTTTGCAAGATAGAGGAGAGAGAAGAGAGCAAAGAGGAAGAGTTCTTGAAGCTTCAAGGAGGAAGCTCGAAAATGGAGGGGAAAGCATTGCTTCTTCCTTCATCTAGGGCCACCATGGGTAACTAAACCTCCTCTAGGGAGGTGATGAAGCTCCATTTTGTAAGCTTTGCTTTGTTTTGATTTATATTTGGGGGTTAATATATGTATGTAATCCTTCCATGAACTAGAGCTCTTCATTTGATGTAATGAATTTCAATACCTATACATAATCATCTTGAGTTAAATATCTTGTCTTAGATGGTTTTTCTCCTATGATTATATTGCCACATTTTCATAGTGACAATGGAATGGAGTTTATGGAAGTGTTGTTAATGGCATGATATTTAGGAGATTTGATAATCTATTGCTTAGGATCTTCCTTTGATAGATTATTCTTGGATTCTATGTCATGTGCTTCTACTATGTGATTAAGGGCTTGATAACTCTATGCTTAGTGAGTATGTCTAAGGTTCTAACCTAGTTTAGGTAACCAAAACATGCAATGCTTTGATAGGTTATTCTTACCTATTGATTTTATAAATTTCTTGAAGGGAATGTAATAATTTGTGTTGTTGCATCCTATGGTTATACATATATGTTATTCCCCTAAGTAAATCATATCCTAGCATGCTTATTGATGGTTGTGGAGTCTCTTCCCTAGTCTCTTCTCTATTGTTCTATTTCATCCTAAATTCCTTGCAAATTAGTGTTTTATGCACTTTGAATTCCTAATTTAAGTGACAACAAACAAAACCTTTATGAACACCCCCTCATCATTCTAGAAAGATTCTAGACACTAAGGTTGCCATAAGACGAGCGCAGTCCCAGTGGTTCGACTTACCCGACCAATAGCCCTATTTTACAATGATTCGTGCTATTGCGAAGGTTGATGTTAATTGACCAACCGATCAAATATCTATGCAATTAACAAGATTAAAGCATTCCAATTAACACGATAAAAGTAATACAAGAAATCAATGACAAGGCATAGTATCTATGCAACTAAACAAGGATGGAACATTCCATGAAACATGAAAAGAGTTATATCAAGAGCAAGGCATAATATCTATTCATTTAAACAAGGATAGAATCTTCCATACAACACGAAAAGAGTCTTAAATCTTCAAGGAATACAACACTTGAAATTTAAGGAGTTAAATCACGAATGAAGCATAAAATCTATGCAATGAGACAAGTTTGGAGCATTTCACATACACGACAAGTTTAAATCTTTAAGGAATAGCAACTTGAAATTTAAAGAGTGAAATCAACCAATGTGAAAACTCGGATATCGCCCGAATTAAAACCATACTCTTGAGATCACTTTAGGGCTACTAACCCATGGGTACCTTTCCCCTAGTGCGCACTATAGTTTAAAGGGACAATCCCCCGTACTAGAACCAAGTCCTAGCCATGTCAATTCTTGATTGATATCCCAAGTTCCAAAATCAATAAGTTGTGCAAGCCAAGATTGTATCAAAATACAAGAAATGCATTAACCACATATCATACACAACCAAGATTTTGGAACACACAAGTCATGCCCTAAGTTCTCAACTATGATAACATGTGAAATGTCAAGAAATTAATGTGTGCATTTATATAGACCACAACCAAGATAAATAACACATGGAATCCATCGAAGCAAATATACCATAAGTATAAGATACATGATTCAATTGTATACTAAACAACACATGTGTGAATAAACCATTCCGAAACAAATGAGCATGTTCATTAAGCACATTAATGAAACCAAGATACAAGAAGTCTAGATAAATGATATCAAAGCATGATTAACTCGAGGGAGACATAAAATGAAATTTAATCTACTTAAGGGATTAAATTATCAAGGTTACATGGCAAGTCCAAATGTTCTACGAACAGGTTATGTCAAGAATCATGTCAAGGCCAAGTTCAATGTCAAGTTTCAAGTTCATTTCATAAACGACACAACCATGTGAGTCAAGTTCCATACAAAGGAAATAAATAAATGTAAGTTTCAAAACTTATCCGATTATGCTCAAAGTAATACACGTGAAGGAATTTATCAAGAAAATCATGAATACAAGGTTAGAAAATTAATCAAGTGCATAGAACCATTAAATGGATTTTAATTATTTCATTTAATTAAAATCTCTAGATTTTGAAAGTCATTCAAATGACCTCAATTTAATATATGTTATACAACATGTCATAACTTGATTTAAGAACACGGTACAAGTACATTTCATGGAAGGTACGGCCACGAGTATTAAACTTTACTATAAGAAAAATAATAATTGAAAGGTTTCAAAACCTAATCAAATATTCTAGATTTAATATATGTGAAACTATATGACATGCATATCAAGAATTTTAAGTCGGAAATCCAACGGGATGAATAGTACACTTGGAGCAATTTAATTAATCTAATTAATTAAATATTACTTGATTTCAAAACTTCTCCGATTACTCTCAAATTAATCTATGTTGAAAAGCATGCTAAAGCCTAATATAATATGCTATCACATGTTGATTTAACGCTAGATAAGGCCACATGATTTAATATTTTATTCAAGATAAATATTAAATAAAATCTTCATTACTTGCCCAAATAATCTAGATTTAATATATGTCAATCTACATATCAAGGGGTAATATTCTATCATGCCACATGATTAAACAAAGCTATTGACAACTGGGAAAATTAAATCCTTCACAAGAGAAATAAATGATAAAATCTCTAGATTTTGTGATTCAATCATGTAATCAAGTTGTATAAGCATCACATGCATGTAATATAGCAAGAAAGTAAATTATAACACCCTCTACCTCAATTTGAGATGAAAACCCCAAATCTCCACCGGAAGAAAAGTGTTCCGAATCCGTCGAAATCGAAGGGTTTTGACAGGGACAACACGATCTACATGAATCCGAAGGAAGCCCCATGAAAATAACAACTTGACTTCAAACCCAAACTCAAGAAGTGGTCGGAAATGAATTCTAATAAGGGGGAATGGTAGAACACGTCGAGGGGAACAAAAACCGTGAAGGCCGAAGACTTTTCACTTAGGAAAAGTAAATCAAAGGAGGAGAGAGCATGTGGCAGCTCCATGGGCATCCATGGCTGCTTCAGGTCATGCAAGGAGAGTGGGGAAGATGAAAAATAAAATATTTCACCCCCCTTTTAAAGAAATCTCAAAAAGTGCCCCGAACGGGCCCCGCCGGGTCCGGAAAAGTGGAATTTGAGCAAACGCTCTCAAATGGCAAAACTTAATGAACAAAAAAGATTCAAAATGAGAAAATATGAACAATGGAAGAAACGGTGTCAAAAACCGAGTCCCGAGCAGAAAGTTATGCCCCGAACAAGTTCAGCGGCAACCAGGTCCAGAAACTCTGAAACTGGAGAAAAATGACTAGAAGGAATTTTCAAGAGTCCATGACTCGACGAAATGTGAAAATGATTCCCGTACGAGGATCTAGGCTCCAGACGAGGCATTTTGTAATAACTTTCGTTAATTGCACAATGGCCCCTACAAAAAGGGTTAACTGCGAAACTGCCCCAGAATGAAAACATCTTCCAAAAAGATATTTTCTTAGATGCCCCTGAAATAAAATATCTTCAAAAGATATTTATGAAAAATACCCCAAGAAATGAAAAAGATTCTGAAAAATTGTGCATCCATGCCCCTATAGGCACCGGGAGCAACCAGAGTACTTTCTTGCAAATGTAAAGATACGTATTTCAAGGAAACCACTCAAGATGAAGGCACGTGAAGTCAAAAACCAACTCCGAGCATGAGAAGTGAGGTTGTGCCAACAATGTGACAAACGGGGAAAAGACATAATAGGGAAAAAGACGAAACAGGGAAAAGGACGAAAGACGCAAAGTGTCCGAAAAGTGCAAATGCGAAAATGACTCGATCCTCAAAGGAAGTTGTCAATTCACATGAAAGAGTCTCATAAACCAATTCTGAGCACTCGAGATGACACTAAGTGACATGAAACAGAGCTCATAAAAGAAAATTAAACGAAAAAAAATCCATTCGTAAAATTTCAAGAAAAAGGAAAGGGAGGCAAATGACCGGGTCGTTACACCACAAGGTTAGAGACATATGCTACTTGCATTCAAAATTATGAAACATCAAACAACAAGCATGGTTTTTCCTGCCATCTAACAACTATGCTACCACTACACTACAATTAAGCTAATGACATAAAATTAAACTAATTAAGCTAAGGGAGAGGCACAATCCATCAAGAAATGAGCATGAACCATCAAGAAAATTACAACAGCATTCCATTATGCACAATGTTTTGACAATCTCTAAATCTATGACATTAATACACATAGACATGCATCAATAATACAAGAAATAGAGACAAACACATGTACATCTATTCTAGCATACATAGACATATGGATAGAATGAAATGATCAATTGGAAGCATTAAACAACATAAATCACTGAATAAACAAGATCTATATATATATAAGTGCCAAAACATGTATTACAACACTAATCCTCAACAATACACAAAATTAAGATGTAGAAAGCATGCTTGGGGCTAACTCTAGCCCCAAGAGGATGTCTAGCCACTCACAGTAGTGCTTCTCTAACCATCAAGGGCTAACTCCATGGTAGAGATTTTGCTTCTTAGTTGATGAAGAGTCTCCAATGGTGTCTCTAGCCTCCTCCTCCTCTAAGCTTCCTCTCTAAAAGTTCTACAAGGTTTGATATGATATGATGTGATATGATGTAAAAAGTAATCCTTATCCTTATATAGGTAGGTCAAACGACACCCAAAATAAGCTGGGGTTGTACAGCAAATATTCCCCAATGATTGGATAGAGGGCAACTTTTTGTGAGCTAGAAATTTAACTTTTTCGCACTAGAGGAAGTTTGATTGATCGAACCTTAGACTTGGATCGATCGAACATGGCTGAGATCTATCGAACTGAAGTTGGATCGATCCTCAATAGCGGCGCTTTTTGGATAAAAACAAATGTGAGATATTTCGAAGATATTTTTGGGAAAAGGACAAAAGTGGTTGGTAGGGTGGTACAACTAGATAAGATCAATCATTTGGATAAGGATAAGGTAGTTCGATCGATCGAAGAATGATGTTGGATTGATCGAACTTTTGAGATCTCTGAAAATGTCATCATGGCTCTGATCCATCTTAAAGTGCTAAGATCGATCATGTTGGATCGATCGAACCTTGATCTGAGATCGATCGAAGATGTTGAATTCCGTCTTTTTCTTCCTTTTGCTTCCACTTGGCTCCTTTCTTTGATTCATCCCAGAATTGCTTCATTTCTACTCTTATTTGGCTGAGTTAGCTTATTTTCGGGATAAGTGCCTGAAAATGGAAAGAACACGAAATCAATCTAAGACGGTAAAGTAAGATAGATAAGGGTACTAGAATGCCTAAGCTTAAGGGGTTTAAATACGCACTTTTCAGCGCTCATCAGTGTAAAGGTGAAAAACCCAAAAATTTAGACATCAATATGAATCACAATCTACCCAAAACATAATCACAATCCACCACAATAACGAATCCCAACCTCCACTAAATACACACGAATTGAAAGAGTGAAAAAGATTAGAAAGCTTACCCTAATATAGAACTCCAAACTGTGTGCTCTTGTAGCATAAAATATGAAGAAGATGATGAGAGGAATGTGAGAGAGAAAAACAAGGGTGAGATGATGGGAGGAAGAAATGAAAGAAAAAGAAGGGCAAAAGAATATGGAATGCTAAGGTTTGAGAGTATGGGGGTGAAGAGAATAGGAGATATGAAATAAGTTTAGAATTGGTAATGGACAACAGATTCAAATATTTTTGGATCCATGGTGTGAAGGAAAATGTTTATGTAATGACCCGGTCATTTTCTTCCTTTTCTTTTTTCCTCAAATTTTGCGGATAAATTTTTTTCGTTGTCTTTTCTTTTCTGTGGATGGTTTTTCGTCACTTAGTGTCGCCTTGAGTGCTCGAAAATGGTTTCTGAGACTCTTTTCTGTGGATTGACAACTTCCTTTGAGGACCGAGTCATTTCCATAATTTTCGTGTTTTGACACTATTCACCTTTTTGTCCTTATTCCTATTTCGTCCCTTTCCCTATTTTGTCTTTTCCACATTTGTCACTTTGTTGGCGAAACCTCACTTCTTGTGCTCGGAGTTGGTTTTTGACTTCACGTATCCTTATCGTGAGTGGTTTCAATGAAATACGTATCTTTACTTTCGCAAGAAAGTACTCTAGTTGCTCCCGGTGCCTATAGGGGCATGGATACATAAATCTTTGGAATTAATTTCATTTCTTGGGGTGTTTTTTATAAATATCTTTTGAAGATATTTTATTTCAGGGGCATCTAAGAAAATATCTTTTGGAAGATATTTTCATTCTGGGGTAGTTTCGCAGTTAACCCTTTTTGTAGGGGCTATTGTGCAATTAACGAAAGTTATTGCAAAATGTCTCGTCTGGAGCCTGGATCCTCGTACAGGATTCATTTTCATTTTTTTTTGACTCGTAAATTCATAGAATTCCGTTCTGGTCATTTTTCTCCAGTTTCGGAGTTTCTGGACCCGGTTGCCGCCGAACTTGTTCGGGGCATAACTTTCTACTCGGGACTTAGTTTTTGACGCCGTTTCTTCCATTATTCATATTTTCTTATTTTGGATCTTTTTCATTCACGAATTTTTGCCATTTGAGCTCGTTTGCTCAAATTTTACTTTTCCGGACCCGACGGGACCTATTCGAGGCACTTTTTGGATTTTCCTATAAAAGGGAAGTGAGATATTTCATTTTTGGCCATCTCCTTCCTTGATGCACGACCAGCAGCTCCCATGGCTGCCAAAAAGGGCTGCCACCCTTCTTCTTCCATTTAAACCCTCTTCCCTTTGTTAAAAAGTTGAAATGCCTTTGCGTTTTGTGTTCGTGTTGACTACGCGCTTCTTTTACCCATTAGAACCCATTTCTGACCAAATTTTGAGTTTGGTTTTGAGTTCAAGTAGTGATTTTCGTGGGGCTTCTTTGGGATTCTTGGTCACAGCGTTGTCCCTGACAAAACCCCGAAGTATTGTCGGATTCGGAGCCGTTTTGTTTTGATGGCTTTTGAGATTTTCATCTCAAATTGAGGTACAGGACTCAAGACTTGAAGATTTCATTGCCTTGGATCGTTTGGTAGCTTTATGTATCAAACTTGTATTCTTTGATTCTACGTATGTAAAGTGTACATAAGTACACTCCTTTTAATGCATTTTACATGTATGACATGAGGCCAAGGGCCATTAACTTGAAAGGTTACAAGTATGTTTCCTCTAAAACTCAAGTATTGCCATTGTAGCTTATTTGTGAGAAATGGAGGCTTTGTATGCTAAAACTTGTTAATGGAATGTAAAGAGGCCTTAGGCCATGTTGGTACATCTATTTTATCATATTGCATGCACTTGCATACTCACTTTGGCAAACAACACCATCCTTGATGAAACAAAAACTCTTAGTAGCATTTTTAGGGAGTTTTACCCTATTCTGTTCCAGGGGCATTTCGGGTATTTCATAAGGCGTTTTTTTTATTTTTCCATAAGAGTCACGTAGAAAACTCAATTTTGAGGGGGGTTTCTTCTTTGTGTTTTTCCAGAAAATGCCATCTTGGCCCTCAAAAATCCATATTTGTCCAAAAAATCCTTGCTGCCAGGTTTTGCAGATTTTAGTGCAAATGTACTTGGTACTATTCATCGACTTTTTTTTGAAAAGTGTGATGACCAATCCGAAACTTTCGGGGGTCTTGTGGGTGTATTTTAAGATTGCATTTTCAATTTAGGCAATTTAAAAACCTCCCGAAGCCCTATTTCCTTTCCTTGGGCGGCAGCTCGGAGAAATTTTTACCCCCTTGACCAGATTTTCTTAGGCGCATTCTGGGCATTTTACAATGCATTTTTTTTTGTTTTAGTCTGTGATCGGGGTAGGAAACTCGATTTTAGGGGGGGGTTTCTTCTTTGAGTTTTTCCAGAAAAGTCCATTTAGATGCCCGTTTTTACTCTCAGTTGCAGCAGTAGTGGGTTGAAGGCACTGTAGCTGTCACGGCCTTCGTCAGGCAGCCGCGACGTCGATTTTGTTTTTGACCTTTCTCCCTCATCCGTACTCCAAATCAAGTGAATTTTTTTTTTAAATTGATTAATTTTTCATTTTCTATCCAAAAGTATGCTTGGTTACACCCATATATTTCTGGATAATTACCATTTTACCCCTTTAGCTTTATTGCTCGTTTTTCTTTATTTTGTCGTTTCTCCTTCGTCCGGAATCCGAATAATAAAATTCTTGAGTCCATCATGATTAATTTTTCATTGTCTTCCTAGTGGTGTGCTTGATAGCACTTGAATCCACTTTTTTTTACAAAATGACCATTTTGCCCCTAGGTTCCTTTTTGTCCATTTTTGAAACGACACTTCCGCATTTGCTTTCTTTTGGGTTCCATGACCTCATTGAGGGTCACATTGGTGTCTTAAAAACACATTGTATCTCCAGAGACCATTGTTTCACCTTTCGCTTTCGCATTTCGGATCTGTTATCGGGTCATCTTTTGGTCATCACTGACGTATCGGGTTTACAAAACTTGGGCCGTCACAGTTTAAGTGACCTATTTAATCGTATGTTGCTGGGGTCTCTTAGCAGAAATAAATAGAGTTTATTAAGTGATTTTATTGTTGATGGCCAATGGAATGAAGATTTATTGCTTAATACTTCACTAGAATTGAGACATATTTTTTACAATCAAAGTATCTTTGGGAGAGTTGATCAATTAAAATGGAAGTCCAATTTTTGTTTCAGAGCAGCTTGGGAGGTGTGTAGAAGTCTAAGACAGAATGTTTACTGGTATGGTTTATGCTGGAATGGGGGAGGTCCAAAATAGTCTACTCATTCTGTTTTGGTCTTGCAGGAGGGTTAATTGACTCATAATTTTCTACAAAATAAAGGTTTCTCTATTGTATCAAGATGTTATTTGTGTCTTAAGAGTGTGGAAACTTTGGATCATTTATTTTGCAGTTGTGACTTTACTTGGAAGGTTTGGAATAGTATCTCTACCATAGTTGGATGGAATTAACAAAGGGTCTTGGATTTGCCAAACTGGGTAATGGTGTTTAATCAACGTTTTTCGGGAAAGAGTAACAAAATGGCTAGAACTTTTTTTACTGCAGTGTTATATTTTATTCGGAGAGAAAGAAATGAGCGAATGCATAATGATATTTATAGAGATGTAATGGAATTAGCTAAGTGTATTATTTGGGAGGTTCTTGATGTTATAGGGGTATGCCTTTAGGATATTTTATAATCAATTTATTCTTAGCAGTGCTTTCTTTTCTACCCTTTCCTTTTTTTAGGGTAGTTTATGATTTGTAAAGTGAGGGTATGCCTTCACTATATTTCCATGTACATTATTCAGGGGAAAAAAAAAAAATTATGGGCTCGGGTTTTTCACGGCACTGGCATTTGCCCTCAAGGAATAGCAGGTGCTCGTGGGGTGCCAAGGCTATTCGGTGTACCAAGCCTGGCATGCAACTGAGTGAGGGCTGGGGCACTTGGCAGGCACACACCAGAAGCTACGGGCATCCGCTAAAATAGTAACTTGCTGGATTTTTAAATCGACCGAATGGGGGCCGGTCCAAGCTAGGAAAATTTCTTAACCTCCTTTAGGCCCTAGACCCCTAGAACAATCATTGGAACGGAAATCAGAGCTTTCCTGTGAAAGCGATATTTTTAGGGTTCGAAATTTCCATGAATTTGGATATTTTGGAAAAAGTGCCCGGGATGAGCCCGAAAAATCCCGAAATTGCTACCAAGACCTTAATATGACCAGTGAAACGCAGAATGACCATTGGAACGGAAATCGAGATGATTCCAAAAAAGTGTAAATTTTTGGGTCATACTTAGTTATTTTTTAGATTTTGGTGAAGGCAACAAAGAAATGAAGAAGCTTTGAATAGAAAGAATTGCTTCCTAAGAGTGCTAAATTTAACGTCTATATCTAGACAAACCAAGAATCACATTAGTCCTCATAAATTGGGTTTGTCAAGAGAATGGTCTCCACATTTTGAACCGGGACTATGCCATCCACATAAGGCCAGCTTGATCGTTAGTCCATTGACCTTAAAAAGAGTTCCTTCTTTGGGATCTTGAAGTTCAATGGCACCATGAGGAAAAACAAAAGAGATAACGAATAGACCATCCCACCGTGAACGGAGTTTGTCAGGAAAAAGTCACAAACGGGAAGCCAAACTTTTTGACCCGAAACAAAAGACTTATTGATGATATGTTTATCATGGAATGCTTTAGTCTTTGCTTTGTAAATTTTGGTACGTTTGTAAGAGTCATTCCGGATTTCCTCCAGCTTATTAAGCTGCAATTTTTTATTAGAGCTGGCCTGCTTTAGATCAAAGTTGAACCTTTTTATGGCCCAAAAAGCACGGTGCTCTAATTCAACCGGGAGATGACATGCCTTTCCAAAGACATATCAGTATGCAGACATGCCAATGAACATCTTAAACGTAGTTCGATAAGCCCAAAGCGCATCGTTTAGTCATAATAACCAATCTTTGCGATCCGGTCGAACCGTTTTTTCAAGAATATTCTTGATTTCCCGATTTGATACCTTCACTTGACCATTAGTTTGAGGATGGTAAGGTGTGGCGACCTTGTGAGTGACGGAGTACTTAAGAAGGACTGATTTTAGATAACGATTGCAAAAATGAGATCCTCCGTCACTAATGAGTGCTCTAATAGTACCAAACCTGCTGAAAAAGTTCATTTGAATGAATTTAACCACAACAGCATGATTATTGGTTTTGGTAGCCTTAGCCTCAATTCATTTGGACACGTAATCCACCGCCACGAGAATATACTCATAGCCATGAGAGGATGGAAATGGTCCCATGAAGTCGATTCCCCATACATCAAAGATTTCAACAATTAAAATGGGGTTCAACGGCATCATGTATTTTCTTTACATGGCTCCAAGTTTTTAGCAGCGTTCATGTCATACCCCTAATTTTAAAAGGATAGTCTTAGTATTTATTTAATTGTTTTATTTGCATTTTTAGATTTTTTTTAATTGATTATTTGTTTATGTGTTTAAATTATTTAATTGATTGTTTGATTAAGTGTTTAAATGTGTTTTGTAAGCTTCTTTGATTTTAAATGATTTAACTGAATTATTTGTTACCTGATGATGTGTAATTTAATTGTTAGGATTTAAATGTTTTATTTGCTGTCTTATATTTAAAGAAGTTGGACTTGGATAGTAGTAATGGGCCAACCAATTGAATCCCATGGATTACTTGGATGGAGGTATTAATGGGTATGGATAATTGCCCATGGATAGTTGTATGTGTGTATATATACATGTGTGTGTGTGTGTGTACAAGGATAGTAATCTATTATTAATATTATTTTTACATTTATATTGATAATAGTAGTATGGAATAATCTGATATATATTTATAAAATAGTAGATATATATAAGATTATATATACGTATAAATTTTAGTTACCCTTTTTATATTTTTACCTTTTCTTTTATTTTCTTGGTAGTCAGATTACTTTATATATAAGTGATAATTTGTATATATATAGATATATAAATTTATTATGTGAGTTAGTAGACTATTATTATTTTTCCTTTTCTTTTATTAAGTTATTAAAGTAATTATAATTGGAAAAAGGATTTTATATAGTTAGTTTATATATATATATAAGTATATTATCTGCCATAGGGTTAAAAAAAAAAACCCTATTCACGTTCATAGTGGAAGCAACAGTTTTAGAGAGAGAAATAGGGGAGCCAAAAGAGGAAAAACAAAGGAGGAGGCTTGGGTCTTAATCTAAAATCCTAAGGCAAATTCTAATTCTGTCTCTTCTCCTTTGACTTGTGTTTCTGTACATTCTTAGTCAATTCCAGGAACAATTAATGGGATTAAAACAAACCTTTATACATGTAAAAAATCTGATTTTACAGTATGTTTATATATGTGATGAGTTTGTAAAGTTTTTACTTAATTTAGTGTTTTGATGCATGACCTATGATTTAAGTTGATGTAAAGATGTTTATATGCTTTAAAATCAATATGGAAACACTCTGGGATGGAGTTGGTAAGTTTTGAACCTTCAACAATGGAGGTTTGAAGGAGTAAGTTCGTCAGAGAAGAAGAAGATGAATAGCCGCGGAGTTTCGGTCAACCAGTTTGTTGTTTCGGTCGACCGAAGTGGTTCAGAGGAATAGGACAAGTTAGTATTTCGGCCGATCGGTTTGGGGATTTCGGCTGACCGAAATAGCTGAATTAGTCAACCTGTTTGGTACTTTATTCGACTGGTTTTGTACTTCGGTCGACCGGTTTGGTACTTCAGTCGACCGGTTTGGCACTGGAAATGGATTTTGGGATTTTTGGTATACTGTTCATATCTTTATGCTTACTGGAATCTGTTTTAATAATTTAAATTAATTAATCAGATTCAAAGAGGATTAGGAAAGCATGGTTAATATTAATATGCTAATGATAGGAACAAGATGTACTTTAATTTGATATATATGTTGTTGATGGAGGATCTAATTGTTTAACCTTAATCTAGCAAGGTTCATGATGTTTATATGATTTAATCATGTATTAGTAGCATATTATGATCATATACATGACTGTTTTATATTATACTCATCTCTAGATTTAAATTGATGTAATATTATATTTATTTTCATCAATTGTGAATTTTGTGATGTAATGCACCAGTATGGGATGGTGACATTCTAAGGACAGATTAACTTATCAGTTAAGTCCTACCTATTTTGTATAAGGCAATGGATTAACAAAAATGTTAAGTTCTCCTTATATTCAAATCAAGTCAGCTGAACAAGTTGAATGACTTATAGAGGATTACTTTATATTGGATAGGATGGTTACTAGATTATATATATTTAATTATGTGCCATGATATGAGCTTGAGCCTCAGGATCAATGGTTAGGGCACGTATATTGCCAGGGATATGTAGCTACATATAGTGCAGTTGTGTACCCTGATAGGTCTAGGTATTCATGCCCACTATATGTGCGTTTTTGCATGTTACCTACTATTCAGGTTGAGACAACCCTATAGTCCAGTAAGGTTCCTTTAGTGTGTATTTATACATATACGGACTACATAGTTATTACTGAATTGACTAGGATGTATACGTGTATCGGGTCCTGTTTGGGATGTAGTAGATTAGAACTTGTTTGTGGGCCTGACCCACTATTATTTTTTAAGTGTTCGTCAGATCCAATCATAGAGGTGGTTCGTGCCGAGCAGAGACTATTCATTCACTTTTCTGATTAGACATAGGAGTCTTCCTTATGTTTTAGTATTTGAATTCATTTTTGTTTCATTATTTAGTTTTTAGCTAGATTATGGATAGGGGTCCATATGATGGATTCCTAAGTTGTAGCGATATCAGATATTTTGGATATGGTAATTTGGAGATTTATTTAATGATTTTGTTTAAGGAGTTATTGTTTAGTTTTCTTTCCTTTTCTTTATTTATTCTTAATTCTTTTTGTACTTATTGCTTGTTTAAATATTAATTATTTGATATCATTCGGCTCTGTGCTCAGACTTGATCACCCGTGGCTCTAGAATCGAGGGGTATCACAGTTCACAAGATTTACAGAAATTAAATGCATCCTGAAATAGAGAGGGCCAATAAAATCTGCTTTGAAGCACTTTGGCGGAAGTTTTCTTAGTGCAGAAATGTCCTCTACATGCTAGAGTGGCAAAATTTGAGGACACTTTGGAAATCATTTTTAGGAATGCATCTCTGGATGATTTGTTCCGGGCAATATTTGAACAACTCCGGATCTTCCCAAAAGAAAATTTTGATTTGGAGAAGAACCGGTCTTTCTCTTATTTAGATTAGTTGGTAGGAATTTTACCTACAACAAAGTAGTTAACGATATCGGTATACCAAGGAAGTTTTTCATGGGATACTTGAAAGATTTGTTCATCCGGGAATGAGTCATGAACCGGAATGAAATCAGAAGAAACCTCAACAAGAATATGGGAAAGGTGGTCAGTAGCAACATTTCCAGTTCCTTTTTTCTCCCGAATTTCATAATTAAACTCTTAGAGTAATAGTATCCAACGAATTAGTTTAGGTTTGGTTTCCTTTTTGGCCAACAAGTGCCTCAAGGCAGCATGGTCCGAGAAAATGATGACCTTGGATCTAACAAGATAGGATCGAAATTTATCTAAGTCATAGACGACAGCTAGTAACTCTTTTTCAATTGTCGTATAGTTCAATTGAGCTTCTGACAAGATTTTGCTAGCATAGTAAATGGCATATGGGATTTTATCCACACACTGGCCCAAAACTGCACCCAATGCATTGTCGGATGCATCACACATGATCTCAAAGGGAAAAGATTAATCGGGTGGTTTCATGATTGGGGCAGATGAAAGGAGGGATCGGAGTTTTTCAAAGGCCTTTAGGCAAGTTTCATTAAATAGAAATGGAGTGTCTTTGGCAAGAAGTTGGCATAGAGGTCAAGCAATCTTGCTAAAGTCTTTGATGCAACTCCAGTAGAAATTAGGATGGCCAAGACAAGATCGAATTTGCTTCACCGAGTTTGGAGGTTGAAGATTAGAGATTAATTCAACCTTTACTTTGTCCACTTCAATGTCCCTTGCGGAGACAATATGGCCTAGGACAATGCCTTCACAAACTATGAAATGGCTCTTTTCCCAACTTAGGATGAGATTTGTCTCCTTGCATCTTTGAAGTACATGAGAGAGATTATGGAGACAACTTTGGAATGAGGATCCAAAGATAGAAAAATCATCCATGAATACCTCCAAAAAATTTTCCACCATGTCAAAAAGATAGACATCATACACAATTAAAAAGTAGCCAATGCATTGCAAAACCTAAAGGGCATGCGTCTATACATAAAGGTACCGAAAGAACATATGAATGTGGTCTTCTCTTGATCATGGGGATCAATAGCCACTTAGTTATAGCAGGAATAACCGTTAAGGAAACAATAGAAGTTTTGGCCGGCTAGCCATTCTAGGATTTGATCAATGACAGGGAGTGGAAAATGATCTTTCCTAGTGGCAAAGTTCAACTTTTGGTAGTCAATGCACGCACGCCACCCGGTGGTGGTGCATTGTGGTACGAGTTCTCCCACTGAATTTTCAACAACGGTGAGTCTGAATTTCGTTGGAACCACTTGTGTGGGGCTAACCCACTTGCTATCGGAGATGGGGTAAATGATTCCCGCATCTAATAGCTTAATGACTTCCTTAAGCACCACCTCTTTCATGTTTGGGTTTAACCGGCACTGCCTTTTGCAGGAAGTTTTAGCGTATCCTCTAAATGAATGCAGTGCATACAAATAGAGTGGTCAATCCCTGTTAAATCAGCCACTGCCCAGCCAATAGTTTCTTTATGCTTTTGTAGCACAGCTAAGAGGCTGTTTTCTTGGTCTTATGTGAGGTCCGATGCAATAATGACCGGAAGAGTTTTGTTTGAACCGAGAAAAACATACTTAAAATTGGCCGAAAGTCACTTTAACTCAAGTTGGGGTGGAGATATTAGTGAAGTAATAGGAGGAGTGCTGGAAATTTGAGGAAGAGGTTTTTTTGGTACTTATCAAGAGGGAAAGTCCATGATAGCATTGGCTTCAAGCAAAGAATTGACTTCTTGAATAGATTAAACAATATCAAAGATTTCAAAGTCAAAGTGAGCCATACATGCCTTAAGAGGGTCTTTGCTTAGAATGAAGGGGAGAGACTCTTCAACCATTTCATCTATCACATCAAGAAGGAAACATTCATCCTCATCCGGAGGATGTTAAGTAGCATGGAAGATGTTGAGTTTTACTTACATGTTTCCAAAAGAGATATCCATCACCCCAGTTCGGCAAGCCGTAGCTAAGAAAGGCCTACCAAGGATCGCAGGAATGTGTTAGATCAGGGACTAGTTCTGTATTAAGAACCAAGAAGTCTACCGGGAAGTTGAACTTGTCCACTTTTATGATCACATCCTCAAGGATGCCCCATGGTTGCTTGACTGATCTGTCTGCAAGTTGCAAAACCACGGTGGTTGGTTTAAGCTCTCCCAATCCAAGTTGTAGGTAACTGAGTAAGGAATCAGATTTACACTCGCTCCCAAGTCAAAGAGGGCCTTTTCTATCTCGTTATCTCCAATGACACACGAGATTGTCGAGGCACCCGGATCCTTATACTTTGGGGGAGTGTTATAATGAATGATAATACTTACTTGCTCAGTTAACCTCACCTTCTTTGAAGTATGACTCTTGGACATGCGTTTTTGGGTACACAAATCCTTGAGAAATTTGGCATAGGGAGGGATTTGCTTAATACCATCTAGGAGAGGGAGGTTGATCTTTACTTGTTTAAAGACCTCCAATATGTCCTAAATTTTTTTGCTCTTGTTCCCACAATGTGTAGACTCTTTGAGACGTTGAGAATAAGGAGATTTAGGCTCAAAATATGTCTCCACATTTGGGGTTGGAAGATTGGAATTTTCTGGGCTGGAATTTGGATTTTTGGAAGTGACATTTGGATTTTTGGGAGGAAGAACTTCTTCATCATTTCTTCCATCAACCTTGTTATCAACAATCCGTCCACTTCTGAGCATGGTGATTGTTTGAACATGTTCTTGAGTAGGTCCACTCGGAGAATAGATTTCATCAATCACATATTGTCCTCTTGGATTTACCACGGTTTGAGCAGGAAGCTTTCTTGTGTCCCTTTGAAGTTGATTCACGGTGTTGGCCAATTATCCAATTTGAGTTAGAATTTTTTATATTGATTGAGAGTGCAAATGAACTAATTGCACTGTGGTTTGGAGTGATGATTGCATTCCTCTAATAGTAGACAAGATTTGACTATTCGAATCCTCTATTTTTTTCTCCAAAGCAGAATTTGATAAAGGAGGAGGATTCACAGCAGATGGATTATTGTTGAATGGAAGCCGGTAGCATGAAATTGCTGGTTTATGGGCTGAGAAGTGGGCTGATTTTACTGCCCTAATTTTGGAATGCCGAATTTTATGGGGCTGGTTGCCTCCACAAAAAATTTGGATGATCTCTCCATCCCGGATTGTATGTATTGGAATATGGATTATTCCCTGGATGAGAGAACATAACATTCGCTTGTTCTTGATTATCACTAGAAAATTGCTCCGGTGAAGGGTAATCTTCAGAAAGATGAAAAGTGATAGTGCATGAAGCACATACTGAACTTGAAGATGTATTCAAAGATAGAGAAGAGGAGAGATGGGGTGCAATTAATTGAAAGAATTTGTGGGCTATGGCATCAGTTATGAAGATTCTTCCCTTAATGTCCTTAGTTGACAAGGGTTAGTAATCTTTCCAATGTTAGAGGTAGAAGCCCTACAAGAATTATGTTGCAATAAGTTTTCGCTCAAATTCTCAAGTAAGGTCCAAGCCTCATCTTCATTCTTGGACATGAACATACCACCACAAGAAGAGTACTCAATCATTTGTCTATGTGGCTGACTTAAGCCATTATAGAAACCTTGCACCAATTGCCATTTTGAGATTTAGTGGTGCAGACACTTCCTAAGAAGTTCTTGGAGTCTTTTCCAAGTCTCAGAAAATTGCTTTCCATCTATTTGGGAGAAACTTAGAATTGAACATCGCATTTAGTTGGTTTTTCCAATAGGGTAATATTTTTTCAGAAATTCTTGTTGTAATTGACCCCATAAAATGATGGAATTTGCAACCAAAGAGTTTAACCAATACTTTGCTCTCTCTTTCAAGTAAAATGGTAAGACACGCATGTGAAGAGCATTTTAAGGGAAGTCTCTCATCGTGATGGTAGAGCAGATTTCAAGAAACTCATTAAGATGTTTATAAGGATCTTCATTGTCAAATCCATGGAATGATGGAAGCACATGGAAAATATTGGATTTGATTTCATATTGATGTGCATTAATGTTGGGCATTATAATACACGAAGGAGAAACTTATGTTGTAGGTGATGAGCACTGAATATACGCATATTCGAGCCCCTAAATACATATATGTTAGGGCCTAAAGTAATACTTCTATCCATTATTAGACTAATTTATGTTTAATGTGTGTTTGTAGGTACTTTCTTAGATAAATGATTAAAACCGAGACTTTATGATGATATCGAAGCTTACAGAGTTGTTACCAGACAATCAGAGCAAGCTGAGAGCTAAATTGGTGAAGTTTGAAGCAATTCAAGCCTTAGAGCTCGAGTCCAAGTGTTGAGGCTTGAGCATCACAACAAAGAAAAGAAGAAAAGTCAACAAGGCCCAAATGCTCGAGCATCAGTACCTTGATCCTCGAGCCTTACTACAAGGGTGCTCGAGCCTTAACCAAGGGTGCTCGAGCCTTTACCCTGAAGCTCGAGCAAGCGGCGTCAAAAATTAATGAGTTGATTTCACTACAACAGTTTTGGTTTTTACCAGTGCTCAAAAGCGCTGGTAAAAGCCTTAAAAAGCGCTGGTAATTCAATTATAAATCCAGTGTCGGTAAGCCTTTACCAGCGCTTTTGGAGAAGCGCTAGTAAAGAGCCTTTACCAGTGTTTTTCTAAAAGCACTGGCATAAGGTCTTTACCAGCGCTTTTTTAAAAAGCGCTGGTAAAGGGTTATTTTAATTTTTTTTTTTTTTTTTATTTTTTTTCCCCCTATGCCAACGCTTTTTGAAAAAGCGCTGGAAAATGATTATTTGAAAAAAAAAAAAAAAAAATTATATTTTTTTTTCCCCTATGCCAGCGCCTTTTGGGAAAGCGCTGGTAAAGGATTATTTGAAATTTTTTTTTTTATATTTTTTTCCCCCCTATGCCAACGCTTTTTGGAAAAGCGCTGGTAAAGGGTTATTTAAATTTTTTTTTTTCCCCATTATTGTTTTTGGAGAAAAATTTCTTCACGGCTACTAAATGCATCCTAACACAAGTCAATATAAAAATACCATCCAAATTGTTTTTACAAATAACCACAAGTTAACCCTGCCAATATGAAAAATACCATCAAAATTGACTACTAATACCACCACAAGTTAAGCTAGTAAAAAATGTATACTAATACAACCACAAGTTAACCTGCCAATATGAAAATACCATCCAAATTGTCTAGATAAAGGTACTAAATGTCACACAAAAAGAATTAAGAATTTTTAACAAACGTAGTACAAGTTTTTCAAAAAGAACAAGGCGAAGGAAATTCAAAAAGCACAGCCACGACCCCATCTTCAACTTCAACTTCAACAAGTCTTCTTGCCCATTTGATTTGAATTACCCTACATTTTTTATAAATTCATTAAGCGCACATTATAATAAATAAAAATTTAACATATATATAAGAGAAATTAAAAGTTCATAATCTTAACTGAATTGGCATCACGACTAGAAAATGGATTTGGGGATACTCTAGGAGGAGCATTTAAAGAAAAGTAAACATATATTTAGTAAAGAGTAAAACTAATAATAAATATACCTGTCCACTACAATTTTGTTGTTGCATCTGCATTAGCATAGCCACCTATTGTTGCAAATTTTCCAACTTGTCATCGTAGTTGGCTCGTAAATTTTCCAACTTGTCATCGTAGTTGGCTCGTAAATTTTCCAACTTGTTGTCATAGTCGGCTTGCATTTTTGAAATCGTCTCCTGCAACTCTAAACGTGTAGAACGTGCCTCCTCCTGAGATTTTTTAGCATTATTAATCGATTCAGTTTTAGTAGGAGAGGCCCCCAAACATCGCTTGGTGTAGGCCCAAAGCCAAGCATCCGCACACGACCAGTTCTCTCTTCTCCTCTCACAATGGAGAACAAATCATTGGAGCTGCCAATAGGCGAGTCAGAGTAACTTTTTTGAAGTTCTCTTATGTTTTCCTGCCAAAAAAAAACAAAAAAAAAGTTTGAACTACCATGACATACTATTATGAAACATCCAGAATTGAAAACCCTAGATTCTAAATAAAGCACAAAAGAACTGAAATCCCAACAAGCTATAAACATGTAATGCTTAAATATACATGTGCATGTATAATATATATATACCTAAGCTTTCATGACAAAAACAAAAGGATTTAAATGAAGTAAATAGAGAAAAAAAAAAATCAAATTTTTATTAAATTAGTAGTTCTTTTAATACATTGTGCTGTATACACTTAATAAAAAATGTAATCGAGTCATTATAGAAGAGGAAAAATCAAATTAGTAGTCTTTTGAGGTACCAAACATTGTGCTAAAGTATACAATATGATTAAAGAAATTGCCAACTTATGAGTACTGTTGTTTATATCTAAATTTGAATGTCCCATCTAATTGAAGAATCTTATATAGGTAATTGGACAAAAGACTTGGTGTGCAATTATTATTATAGGACACATAATTCTATGTCTTTTATTTAATTAGATTCACTAGGCAAAAGTTGTGAGGGGCGTGAATCTAATTAAAGGATGGACACGAAAGCAATCTATTAGTCTTGTTTTCAGTTCTGAAAAGATTCTCTTAACAAATTAGAATTCTTTTTTAGGTTTTTTAATTCGCCTAAAAATTTTCTCTAGTTCAGAATCGTATTTAAGTGTTGGTTTTGATAAGGAACGACAACCTAATATGCACCATGTCCAATGATAAAAGAGTAACAAAAATAAATAAATAAAAATATATTTTTTTTGATGCCTAAACATTTAAACACTTTCAATTTCATTTTAGCTACATACTAATTTGGATTTTTTTTTTTAAATTCCATTTCGATACACGTAGTCCCAATCTTACCAAATAAAAGTAATCCGAATAAAAAATTAGTCAATAAAGGTTCCTAAATCGTTGATTAATCCCCTTGGACAAGTACCATATTGTCCGATTACTTAATCCAACACTTTTTTAATGGTAAATCATATTCAATCACCAATCTCAATGCAACAGCACATATAATACGCCAATAAAAAACTATGTGTTCAAAAATGTGTGTGAAAATTGTACATCATTTGATAATTGCTCCTTAAGTATTTGAGCCGGCAGTGAATACTGATGCAAACCAACTACAAACCACCAAGAAATTATTTCATATATTATAAAACGTTTATATCTAGGATTCAATTATTTAATACAACTTGTTGTTATCTATAATTTCCGTACAAATTGCCATGCTTGATGAGATTATATTGAATACAATGGGAGAACTGTCCCAAAACAAGCAAAATCAACAATAATTACAAGTTTACAACGTTTTGATTGTTGCATGAACACGAACAGTGCCCCGTGGTTGTAAACGTTGTAAACGAACAATAATTTACGTTGTAAACGTTTTGATTGTTGCATGAACACGAACAGTGCCCCGTGGTTGTCCTCTTAGAAGGAGTTCTCCTTATCATAGGAGTCCATCCATACTTTCTATCTTTTTTTTTTTTTCTTTTTTTCTGGTATTTAAAATAATTGCATAATTTAAGTAGGATTTGCCTAGCCAAAAACTTGACACAATGGAAGTGAATACAAACTACAAGCATGTAACTTATGATACCCATCATGATATTATTGCATGCACACTTGTTACTGTTCTAATTTATACTTCTTTAAATATATGTTCTTTTGCTTTATTAATGGGTTGGTAATAATTACTACTAAATACTTTGGAATTAAGTACTGCTAAGATTCACTAGGCAAAAATTGTGTCCTAGTGAATGCTTATTCAATCAAGCATGAAAACAAGGGTTCAAGTATGTGGGACACGCACTTTTGGAATAATATGCATAAAGTTCGGTTTGCATCCAATCTATAACCTTCAGCGCATATCCCATGGCAAGGTAATGGCTTTAGTTACTTATCATTGTTTTGTTAAGCTTTGTTGATTATCTTAAATTCCAATCTATTGTTTATTTGGCATAAGTTATAAAGTTAATCTGATCTCCATAATTTTATCAGCTAATTGATTGACATTATATGTTCTGTATAAATCAAATATAAAATTTTGCATATAATTAAAATGAAGGCTCCGATTAGCAAAATGCTCTTAAAAGCTAAAATAGATTCAAAAAGAAGAGAGAGATTTTACTTCTCTAATCATAATTGTTTTCAATAAAAGAAAAGAAAAAACAAAAATAGAGGAGGAAAATTACTATCTCAGCTGATATGATAATGCGCATCTTCTCATGCTTGGACATTTAATGAACCTGAGACAGCATTTTCAAGTTTCATCTATGAATTTGGACAGTCTCGTGTAAAGATTACCAATTTCTGTTTGGGCGTGGTGTTTTAGGAGATGTCTCTCTTTTGTTTTGGTTAACTCCTCTGTAAGCTTTGTTTTGGGTTGTGCCCTGTCCAATGGTCTGATCTGTTGTCGAGTGTTGTGGGCCTGTGGAATGCCCCTTGTAATACTAAACGGTTTTTTTCTTTTTTATTTAATCCTTACTTACCGGAAAAATAATAATAATAAAATAAAATAAAGATTACCAATTTCTCACTGTAGCAACGCAGCATATATCAATAATTACTTGATTGGGTGAGTGATAACAATTTCTTAATTAGTTTTTTGAAGATGGAAATCGTTTCAGAACTGAAAAAAAAAAAAAAAAAGAATCTGAATTGGATTAGAAATCTGCAGAGATTGAATCTGAAACAATTTTTATCAACATGCCAAGCTTTTTGAAGATGGAAATCTTTTCAGAACTGAAAAGAAAAAAAAAAAAGGAATCTGAATTGGATTAGAAATCTGCAGAGATTGAATCTGAAACAATTTTTACCAACACGCCAAGTTTTTTGAAGATGGAAATCTTTTCAGAACTGAAAAAAAAAAAAAAAAAAAAAAAAAAGAATCTGAATTGGATTAGAAATCTGCAGAGATTGAATCTGAAACAATTTTTATCAACATGCCAAGCTTTTTGAAGATGGAAATATTGTGATAAACTATCAACTCAGATTTCCATCTTCAAAAAACTTGTTTGTTGAGGGATTTACTTAATATCCTTAAAGAGTGGGGCCAAGAGAAGTATTTGGGCAGGGAGGTATTTAGTTTTATTGAAGATAATATTGCAAAGAAAATAAGGGGATGGAAAGGAAATTTTTTTGTCGCCTAGCAGTAGAAAGGTGTTAAAAGCTATGCTTACCCTCTTATGCAATATCTTACTTTAAGCTCTCGAAATTTTTTTATGACAGGTTGAAGAAACAATGGTTTCAGTTTTGGTGTGTTGTTTGGGAGGAAAAGTTTAAAACTCATTGAATTAGTTGGGATTGTATGGTGAAACCTAAGTAATGCGGTGGGTTGGGTTTCCGGGATGTGGAGGCTTTCAAACTTACTCTTCTAGCTTATGTGGGGTGGAGATTTCAAGTGCAGAAGACTGATTCAAGTGTTGAAAGCTTGTAGAGTTGATAGTTTATCACAATAATTACAATGATCATCATGAACAAGTGTTTAGTGGCCCTTTACATAGCTTGTATATAATATTTGAAGTTGTCTACATTCAAAAGACTATTGCCACAATATATGAGTAACAAATTAACACAAACAACAAACAACAAACAACAAATAGCAAATACTTCTTCTCCACAACACAAATCAATCAACAAGAAGCCTCCACATACAATGATCCCATACTCCCATACTTTTCAACAAATACAAGAAAGTAAATTGCCTCCACACGGGCCGAAGATTTAAAAATTGGTCACTTCAAGGCACGTGACCCCCTAATACAGCGTAAAGAGTTTAAAAATTGGTCACTTCAAGGCACATGACCCCCTTTTTGCAAAATGGAAGCGTGAAAACTTACAATCATCTCCGAAGCAGCAGCATCAGTAGCTTTGCCATCCTTATTTACATGCGTGCGGATGAATAAATCTGCACGAGAAAGCTGAATACCTTCGTCTTCCTCAATCTATAAAAGAATATATTGTGATATAAATTATTTACCACTAACATTTATAATCATTCAACGACATAAGAATTGAAATAATTTATATTTTCCATAAAAACTTCAACTAACCTCAGCAGAAACACGTGCAAAGCTTTTTGTCCCTGTAGTATGCATCATTGTCTGCTTCCCACGACGTTCTTTATTTTTTTTGCTGACCTCCTACAAAAAGTGAGAAAAAGTAAAAGTTCTTTGAGTAAAGAACATTCCACCTAAAATAATGACTGAAAGCAGGTAAACTAAAAATTCAACTCATTGACTTCAAAAAACATTGTGATAGATGGAGGATTACCTTTGCCATAGGCGTACCCCAACGCTTAACCAAAAATTCCCAATGCTCCTTTTCAACATTAGGTGGTGGGTTTGCCAATCTTTCTTCATCTGTATCCCTAACTGAGTAGTATTCATTTTTCAACTCACACTTGTACCCCCTCCATTTTTTTCCGATGGAGGATATTGTCCACTGTTTTGTCATGATTCCCACATCATATTTTCCCTGAAAATGTGATAATTGTTGTATGTTAGTCCACTTTTTCCATAAAAATTATCTTAATGTTAATGAAGGGTTTACCTTTACAATGTTCCACATATCCTCATTCAGCCGTTTAGGCATCTCCCACCAAGTTTTGTAGCACAAAGGAGCTAATTCACCCTTCCGGGCAAGTGTTCCCAGATAATTAGTATATGTACCACTCCCAGGACCGATCGGCTGTCCAAACTTATTAACCCTAACAAAAATTAACAATTGTAGATGTTTAGTACAAAAATAAAAATAGAAATCCTTTTTTCTCCTTCATATTGAATATAGTCTAATTATGTAAACTATATAAGATGATCTATATATATATGTACCTTAAAGGTAATAAGGTTTTCGCGTCTATGACATTCGTGTCGAACCCCGTCTCTTCTTCGGCGGTGGTTGGGATGATTTTGAAGTTGAAGCTTCGGTATTTTGTTCACTCACTTTTTCCACTTCACTAACCATTCATTTCATTGTCAACTTATTATTTATCCTTCCTAGAAAAGCAAGCAAAAAAGTGAGAATTCAGTTAAGAGAATGCAATCAAATTGTTAAAAAAAGACAATAAAATTGTAATTCAACACAACATCTAAACATCAGCACGGGCAATTTAATAACTATGACACAGTGGTAATTATTGACTCTTGTTCCAGGTCAAAGTATTAAGTTGGATCCAATGCAACCGATTACAAGCCAATCTGTAATGCCATTGAGAATCGATGAATAAAATAGCTAATGGACAATAGATATATAGTTGAGCAAGATCAACAATTCAGTTGAAATCTTTGCTCGAAGACGGCATGATGGCTTGGTTTGTTCAAAACAAACCATGCCGGAGAAGTCATCGGGAGTTTTGAAAGTTTTGGTATCTTTTAAATTGATGAAAGAAGATGAAGAAGGAAATGTCAAAGCCATTCTCTTTTTTCTTGGTGTTTTGAAGAGATAAGAGAGGGATTTGTAAGAATTGATGAAGGCATTGAAGGTATATTTATAGAAGAAAAACTATAATTAGGTTTGAAGGAGACGATGTTGGTGGGCTCTAGTTTAAAAGGGAAAAAGTGCAAAAATCATTATCTGCTCACCTTTTCAAAGTCATAATTCTTAATGTGCAATTACCATTTCAAGTCATACTTCTTCATGTGCAAGTTAAATGCAGGGACTGAAAAGGGATGATTTTTTATGGGTTTTAAATTTTTGTGGTCACTATCAGATATATGTCTCTGTTGTGGTATATTCTATGAAGAGTAAATTAGTAATCATTGAGTTTTTAATTTGCACAAAGTAGTTCTTGTACCCCACATATGACTTTTAGGACAGTAAAGGTTTCTTTAATCTCATGAGATTGTAAAGTATCAGCTCTAGGACTTGCACAATGATTATTTAATTACCGACCTGTCTATAATATCTTGAGGTGATACAGCCCCTTGAAGATATTTTGGGCTTCTTGTTATATTAGCTACACCTGTCCTAGTTTAGATTAAATTTTCAGTGCTTTATGGTCATTTAGTTTAAGTTGGTCAATTGGCCATTATGTAGGTTTATCTGCATGCCTCAGATTAGATAAAAGATGTAGATATTTTAGACTGTATTAATGTGCCATTATTGGTTTATCATATTAGATAAAAGACGTAGATATTCTAGATTGTATTAATGTGCCATTATAGGTTTATCTGCATGCCTCAGATTAGATAAAAGATATAGATGTTCTGGATTGTATTAATGTGCCGACCAAAAGTGTTATTTTCTTCCTTTTTTTCCTATTCCCTCTATTTTCAAAATATTCTTACTCAAATTTAAGTTTGCCAATTTGTTTGAGATCATTTTGTTTACCATAAATAGTATCTTTTATACTTCTATTTGAACGTCTAGCTCCACCTCCACTTCTTCAAGATACTATGATAACACTTCTATTACCGTGCTACGCTAACCTTACAATGACTTTGCTAATCATTATTTTTTCTTAGTTGGTACTCTCCTCTCACACACACATGCCTAGTAAACAATTTCTCATACCTCAATAACTTTTGTTCCTTCAATTTTGATTTAAAAAATAAAGTGGGAATTTGCACATATAGCTACAGGAGAAAGGAAATTAGGTGGTCAGTTTCCTCCAAATATTCGGCCATATATCTTGGTGTATAATATAATAATGGACGGTTTAGCTTTCGCCACAACCTGCAAACCCCACAAACTTAGCTAAGTTCCCTTTGGTCGACATATATGTGGATGAAAAACATTTTAAATTCTCAGTGTTGTTTGCATTTGGTTGGTTTAGGATAACATGATTGGTTTTTCCAAGGAAAAGTGTGGTGGTAACAAATTCTGAAAAACATTTTAAATTCAGATTTTCCTTTTTATAGCAAATTAATCTCAACTAAGAGTTACAACAAATTATAAAATAATCAAGGAATATACAGTACTTAAGGCACAATAACAGTAATATAGAATAAAATCAGTGGTCGGCCCTATAATAACAATCAAAAATCATGTAGTTAGAAATTTTATCCCACCATGGAGAGTAATTTTATATTCATCCGTTTTTGTCGACATTGATGATTGCACGATGCACTAATTCTAATCATGAAAGAAATACATTCCAAATATAATGAATAAGTATAACCCAGAAAAGCACGAAACTTCAGCATATATTCATCAACGCATGTCTGAAGAGGGGAAAAAATTTTATACACAGAATATAAAATTAATAAACCCTAAAAAAAATTTGCATGTATATATATATGGAGGCGAATTACAAATAGATATGAATAAATTTTGAACCTTTTTTGAATTCAGCGGTTGAAATCAAAGATCCAAATCCTCCAACCTCGACCTGGATTTTGATTGATAATTTTATTGACGAAACTAAGAACAATAATTTTCCCGGCAACACAAAACAACTAAAATCTGGAAACCCAATTTGTAAAAGCTACAAAAATAGATAGATCTACCTGAAATGTGAAGCGATCGCAATTGAGGCTTTGAAGTCAATGGATATAATAGACTGAAAAAAATATTTCAATCAGAACCATAATAAGAATCATAAACCAAAAATCAGAAAAACATAAAGATTATTTTAGTTATGGAGATTTCCCTAAATATATATATATATCGACAAAGAGAAAGCTTCAAGAGAAAGGGGGTACTTACCACCAAGAGAGAGAGGATGAGTAGGATCTGTAAGGGGAAGAGAGAGAATCCCTAAATTGAGGTACTTTCGTTAATTGGGGGTTCACTTGCTACACCAGTTAGGGAAGGGGAATATGATGTTCACCGGATGCACTATTGACTTAGTGACTGAACTAGGGGATCCGTCTTGTTTATCGCCGGATAAATCTTTGAAACAGAAAGGACGGGACGGGCAGGATGAAGAGAGTTACCTCATAAGGAAATCGGAGATTGAGATCGATTAGATGGAGGTTTTTCAGATGGAAAAACGACCTCTGAAACGCAGGTGGAAGAAGTGCTTCAGCTGAGAAATGGTGGTGCAGAGAGAGGGATGAGAGAGAGAGAGCCTACGATGAGCTAAAGTAATGGCGATCGAGCGTGAGAGATCGAGCGTGAGAGATCGAGACGGAGCAGATCGAGATAGCAGAGAGGAAGAGAAGGCTGAGGGACGAACCAAAAAGGGAGATGGATAAATTAGGGCTAAATCAAATGAAATGGGAAAGTGTATAGTGTTTTAATGGAACAAAAGAAAACGACGCAGTTTAGATAAAATAAGCGGAGGGAAAAAGTGAAGGGAAGAGAAAAATTGGAAGGAAGGAGAAAAAATTAGAGGGAATAGAAGGGACTTATACCAGCGCTTTTCGTTAAAGCGCTGGTATTGTAACACCAATACCAGCGCTTGTTTTTTTAAAGCACTGGTACTATAATACCAATACCAACGCTTTCCCTTAAAGCGCTGGTACTCACCAACACTAGCGTTTCCGCTTCTATTGAAGCACTGGTACTATAACACCAATACCAGCGTTTTTCGTTAAAGCGCTGGTACTGTAACACCTACACTAGCGCTTTAATAAAAGCGCTGGTACTGTAACACCAATACCAGCGCTTTTCCTTAAAGCGCTGGTACTGTAACACCTACACCAGCGCTTCACAAGAAGCGTTGGTACTGTATCACCTATACCAGCACTCTTCCCAATAGTGCTGGTAAAAGACTAATATGTTGTAGTGTTTTAATTAAAGACTATGCTCCCAGGTCTCGTGCATCACCTCCATGATTGAGCACTATCCATAAAGGATTGAGCATCATCCACTGATGCTCGAGCATTGAGTCCCAGATGCTCGATCATGGTACCTAGTGCTCGAGCCTATGAAGCTTAGATCGAGCAATGTTAAAGGAGTTCAATCCCAAAAATATTCCAAGTGTTGAAGAAAAGACGCTTCGGAATATAGTTAAAGAAAATTAGCTAAGTGTCAATCTGATGATTGAGCACCATTCACTGAAGCTCGAGCATCCATCCATAAATGCTCGAGCATTTGTTCCTGAAGCTCGAGCATGAGCCCTAAAGCTCAAGCATACGTTCCTGAAGCTCGAGCATTCCATGAAGCTGCGGGATTACTTTCTTTACCAACAGTATCTCATCCCAATTGGGCCAGAAGACCTAAAAACCCACCAAATACATATTTTCTTCTATAAAAGAAGGCGTGATCCTTGATAAAAGGGATCTAAAATTTCAATCTCTTTTACGGTGTTATTCAAAAGGCTAAAGGTGTGATGGCTTTTAGGGTTCCTACAACCTTGAAAGTGAAGATCCTGAGAAGAGAGGTGCCGTCCATGATGATGGAGATGAACTCAATACAGATGCTATCCAACCTTGTCATGAGTAGCTAATCCTTTTCTTAGGGCGTTGATGTAACCCAACGTTATTTTGTGGTTTGATTGTTTTGACTATGGGTTTATTTTAATATATAATGTTTTCTTGATTATATGATTATGAGCACTTGAGACAACTCAGGTGGTTTTTCATGCTTTAGTACAATATAAATTGTTATTACTTTGTCTTAGATATAATAATTTATGTTATATTCTCAACCTACCTTGTTGTACGGTATCTGGCGGAGCCCTGCCAAACACAAGAATAGAGGTCATATAATGGTGTTCTAACGTGTTTTGCAAAAGAACATTTTCATAATCTATGCTTACGAAAGGTGGTTCATTTGCACAGTATTTAAATTAGGTAGAGTAGGTAGGCAAATAATCCACGCTGACCTCAGATAGGTTATAGTTAGCTAATTTTGTAAAACATCTTTCTTTAAATTCTGAACTAAACGAATATTATTGAGTTCAGTTCATTTGAAAACATAATTGGTTGAAGTCCCAGAGTTGATTCAATTGACCATAGTATAACGATTGTGGTGAAGTCAAAGCCTAAAGATTTTCCCTCTCTGATCATTCAATTTAGTTTAATTTGTTTTAATTTAATATTTTGTTTAATTTAAGTGTGTTAAATCGTGACAACTAATAAACTCTCCAACCAAGTTTTCTGTAAACCATGAAATTAATTTAAAGGCTAATACAATTCCATCTCTCTGTGGGTTCGGCATCCTCTTTGCATAGAGCTATATCCTACATGATATCGTACGATTGTGAGAGACACATCAATTTTTGGCGCCATTGCTGGGGAGATTGTTTTTGTTTAGCTTTTAATTAGTTATTTTGGTTTTCCAGTCTTCGGACTTTCTGATATCTCATCTTAATTCTTTTTCTTTTTAGGTAAAAATTAACGGTGAGGACAAAGATGCTTAAGGGAGAAAAGCTTCGGTTTATTAAAACCTTTTGTGAGTTCTTATTGTTTTTCTGTTACTTGGAATATTTTCTTTTTGTTACTATTAGGATTAGTGGAACCAGTGCATGTTAACTCGCCAAACTAGGTCAAAACCTTTAGTGCATGATCCAGAAATAGAGAGAACTTTAAGTCAATTAAGGAAACTTAAAAAACACTTAAATAATATTGATAGTTCCTCTGAAAGTATGGCTAAGCAACGTGATGCATCGGGTAATAATGGTAATGGTAATGGAGAACGGGTTCCACCTGTTCTTCCACCACAACCACAATTGAGGGATCATTTCATTCCTAGCACATATACTTCCCCTTCGTGTTTTATTGTTCAGGATGCTAATGCAACCCATTATGAGATCAAGCCTGCTATAATCCAAATGCTTCCTACCTTCCATGGGTATGCAACAGAGGATCCTTATAAGCACTTGGATGTGTTTTTGGAAT
This sequence comes from Cornus florida, assembly GCF_030987335.1. Taxonomy (NCBI): domain Eukaryota; kingdom Viridiplantae; phylum Streptophyta; class Magnoliopsida; order Cornales; family Cornaceae; genus Cornus; species Cornus florida. The sequence goes on along the minus strand of NW_026775574.1, from coordinate 46,886,561 downwards.
TGCGTTCAACTACCAAGTTGACTACTCTATCTAATGACTCATTCAGAATGCGTCTTTTCCAGTTTTCTCTCAAAGAAAAAGCAAGAACTTGGGTACAGTCCCTTCCAACAAATTCCATATCTTCATGGGACATGTTGCAATAGGAGTTTTTGAAGAAATATTACACTGTGGGTAAAACCACACAAATGAGGAGAAAAATCATGGCATTTTCCCAAATCCCGGGAGAATAGCTCCATGATACATGGGAGAGGTATAATTGTGATACCCCCGAATTCTCAGATACGGGTTGGCCAGGCCCATGCCCGAACACCTGAGGATATAAAAAATAAATGGCAATAATCGAACATAGAATACAATTATGATAAATAGGAAATAAATAAAATTGCTGAAAGAAAACTAAAACGCTAATCCTTTAATGAAAACCTGAGAGTAAACTTTTATATATAAAAACTATTCTGGTACATCCAAAACCTCCAAGACAAATACAACTCGGGAATCCATCTGGTGGACCCCTATTCAAAACCCAACTGAAGATAAACAAAACTAAAAAGAAAACCAAAACCATAAATAGTAGTCCTATGCAGTCGGAAGAATGAGTGACCGTCTATGCTCAGCACGAACAAGCTCTAAGATTGGAACCATCCGATACCTAAAAAATAATAGTGGGTCAGGCCCACGAACAAGTTCTATCCTAGCGACAATCCAAACAGAGACCTGATACGCAGATACATCCTAGCTATCTTAACAATATCTATCTAGTTCATACATATATATATCCACACTCAGGGATATTCACTGGACTATATAGGGGGTCTCAACCCGAATAAAAGGCAACATGTAAAACACACCTGAGTGGGCATGAGTACCTAAGCCTAACAGGGTACACCTTAACCTATCATAGCCAACTACACATCCTACTGCATATATGCACCCTAACCATCGACTTTGAGACTCAAGCTCATATCGTGGTACCATAAATATATATTTAAAGTCTGTCCAAAACCACAGTATGTCATTAAATTGTTCATTGATCGGACATAAGATTAACTAATCCAGTTAGTCACTCAACTTATTCAATTGATCAGACTTAACCACAAATAACCAATCATCGAGTAAGTCACTCAACTTTATGCAGCTAATCTGACTTAAATATAAATAACAAGTAATCCAGTAAGTCATGCAACTTTATACAGCTGATTTGACTTAAATATAAATAGGATTTATTTTATAATCCATTCCTTTATTCCAGAATGGGTAGGATCTAGTATTTTGAAACTAATCCGTCCCTAGTATGCCACCGTCCCATACCGGTGCATGCAATCCATACATCTAGTAGTTGATAATACTGACCATGAATGTAAATATCAACTAATCCATAAATCCAACAATTGATAATAAAAATATTAAATATAAACATCAATTGTTCCATAATAAGCATAACAAAATGTAGAAGTTAACATACTCACTTGATACTACTCCAACAGTGTTCGTATAATTGATAACACATATAAAGTATGTAAACATCAATTAACTCCTAATAAGCATAATAGAAATTATATGAATCAACATGCTTATTTTATCTACAAATTCAACCAATAATTGATGAAATAGCTAAAGCAGTTCAACAATAAAAATCCAGATCAACATCCATTTAATTAACGAAACATAATTTAATAGTTCATTAATTAAAAATCCAACCTAAGCACAAATAAAGTCTAACAAATACATGACCCTATTATGCATCTAATATAGATTTAAAAATCATATATCAGTCATTTAAATTGCTACATCAAATTTAGCAATTAAATTCTCTCTATCCGTTAACAGCATGCAACTTGTTTTAAACTTTTATACTATTCAAAATCTTTAGCATATAACTAAATTATGAATACTAGGGTTTTAATACATCATGAATTAATATTTAGAACCTTCTTAATCTCCAAAAACAATTTGGGAACCTCAACTTGTCCAAACAGTACCCAAATAACTCCAGAACGCACTAAAACAAGAGAGCTGTAATACCCCTAATTTTAAAAAGGATAAAATTGGAATTTCAATTATCTTTATTGCATTTTTATGTGACTAGTTGCTTAAATGTTTAATTGTTTTATTTGTTTTAAACTGTTAGCCCTGTATTTGAATTGCTTTATTTGGTTAAATATATTTTAATTAAATTAATTGTATTTTTGGTTGTTGTAGTTACTTTAATTTTGGTTGCTGTAGTTACTTTAATTGTATTATTAATTTTTTTTCTTGCATGGACGTAACTGTTTAATTAGATTAAGTGTATGAATTATCTTTTAGGGTTTTAGTATTTTTATGGGCTTGCCGACATAATTAATTGGGTTTTAAGTTTAGGGTTTTTATGGACTTTGGAGTGGGAATTAATTATAAATATATAACTTATACGTCCCTAGGGTTTGGTAACCCTGTTCACGGCACAATGAAAATACAGAGAGTTTTGAGAGAACTGAGCGAGAGAAAATAGAACAAAACTTAGGAGGAGAATAGAGAGGGCCAAGGGAGAATTGTGGTGGCTTAAACCAAAACCATAGGAGGCTTGAAGATGGTCAGTGGTTGCCGGAAATTAGGAAGACGATAACACAGTTTTGAGAGCAAAACTACAGGCAAGTTCTTTTCTTCCTCCTTCCCTTTGGCTTGTGTTCTGTGCACCTAGATAGTCTTTAGGGTTTAATCAATCAATAATTGGAAGTTACATGTTTATTATATGCTATATGGATGATTTGTTTGTGTTGAAATCCAATTTGTTACAGTTCATGCATGTGTCGTTTCAGTTTTCTGTTCTTTAAGCATGTTAAGTTCTATTGTAATTTTAGTTACTATACCTACTTTTATCTACTGTAAACGAACCATGGGGATGTTAATGGGATGATATAAAACCTTAGGTTCAGTTTTGAAGAGGAGCAGAGGGGTTGGAATGGAACTGTAGTTACAAGATTGTATTCAGTGTTTGATCTTAAAAGCATGTTAAGACGATTGTTGTTTTTGTTGTTATTTTAATTCCTACTGTTATAACAAACTGATGGGATGCTATTGGGTGTTAATTAAACTCCTAAGATCAGTTTTAAAGACCAATAAAGTGTTAGGAATAGACCAGAGGTGAAGAGGACGGACTGAAACAAAGAAGGAACGGACTGAAGCTCGCAGAGGGGTAAAGAGACGGCTCCACGGAGGGAGGAGACGGCTCCCCCATGAGTAGAGCCCGCTCTAGAGGAAGTAGAGTAGGCTCTACCTTTAAAAGAGGCGGCTCTAGGCTGAAATGGAGCCTGCTCTAATTTTTCCAAGAGCAGGCTCTTTCTCAATTTGACGCATACTGTAATTTTTAGCTACTGTTTGGGCATTTTGGGTTATTAAACAGTTTTAGAAATTTAATGGGTTTTTTAAATAATTATTTTAACATGTAACTAAGGTCTTGAAATGAATAAAATAGTCTCTTGGTATTAACGGAATTAACTATGCGCTATTTAGCCACTTTGCGTACGGTTAACGGCTGGAAGGAAATTTATTGTCTAATTTTAATTTGACAATTTAAGGGGCTATAATATAGTTCTAAATTAAAGTTTAAATGTGTGATGGAGTCTTTTGAATAACAATTAGACTTGTAGCTTATTGGGGCTCTGTGCTAACAGATTAAACAGAATATCAATATGCAACTTAGCACGCGGTTACCTGATGGAGAAAATTAAGTTGCTCAAATTAATCTAGCAATTTATGGGACTATAATGTGATTTAAAAAATTATTTTTTTTATGCATGATAGAGTCATTGATATACTAGATGTGATCTACGCATGCTATGGATGCTAGTTGTTGAACCTTTAAACCGTTTCCTGCAAATACATGGTTTAACTCTTGGATTTAAATTGCTGAAACTATAAATAGTCTTCTGTAATTATTTGGGATGGTTTTGGATTGTAAATTGCTATACTGTTATTTATAGGTTGTAATTTACATAGTTTGGATGTTAATTGTGGGATCTTAGATATTATCATACAAGTAATTGGATTATGGTTTTGAACTGTAATTGCTGTAGTGTTGTATAAACTATTCTGTAATTACCTGACTTTTGGTTTTAGTTATTAAATTGCTGTATTGTTATTGATAGTCTGTAATTTTTACATGGTTTTGGATTTAAATTGCTGAATAAATATATTCTGTCAATTACATGGATATGGAGGATTGTATGCACCGGTATGGGACGGTGACATACTAGGGGACGGTTTAGCTCAAAACGCCTAAACCTAACCTAATGGATTAAAGGAATGGATTTAAAAATATTGAATCCTAATTGTGTTAAGTCAAATCAACTGCAACTAAGTTGAGTGGCTTCCTGGATTAATGGATGACAGTTAAGTCATATTAACTGAATAAGTTGATAGACTAACTAGCTTATTTATTGTATGTCAGTTCAATAAATATTTGAACTACATACCCTAGTTTTGGACGGACTTTATATATATGTTTATGGTACCACGAGATAAGCTTGAGCCTCAGACTCGTTGGTTAGGGTGCGTATATGCAGTGGATGCGTAGCTGGCTATAGTAGGTTGAGGTGTATCCTGTTAGGTCTAGGTACTTATGCCCACCTTTGGGTGCGTTTTCGCATGTTGCCTTCTATTCAGGTTGGGACCCCTACTGTAGTCCAGTGAATGTCCCTTAGTGTGGATATATCTATATGTATGGACTAGATAGCTATTGTTGAGATATCTAGGGTGTATTTGCGTATCGAGTCACTGTTTGGATTGTAGTTAGAGAAGAATTTGCATGTGGGCCTGACCCACTCTTATTTTTACAGGTGTTTGTTAGTTCCAGACTTGGAGCTGGATCGTACTGAGCAGATACAGTTATTTACTCCACCGATGACCAGGGTTTTATTTCATATTTTAGACTTGGGTTTCAATTCCAATCTTTTGAGCTCAGTGAGATATTTAAGGGGTCCACTACATGGATTCCCGAGTTGTAATAAAAATGGAGAAGTAGGATGTATCAGAATCATTCTTTGTTAATTAAATTTTATTTCTGAGGTTTTTTGGATTATTATTCTAGTTTCTTTTCAGCAATTTATTTATTCTTGTTTTTCTTATTTGTATTCTGTGTTCGATTATTGCTAATTGATTTGATCTCCTCGGGTTATCGGACGTGGGCCTGGCCAACCCGCATCTGAAAATTCTGGGGTATCACAAGAGCCTGCTCTCAAAACTGGAGAGCAGGCTCACAACACATATAGAGCCGGCTCCCTAGACCTTGGAGCCGGCTCTATACAAGGGGGAGCCGGCTCCCCATCACCTGGAGCCGGCTCTACACAAAGGGGAGCCGGCTCCCACTTCCATGGAGCTGGCTCTCTCCCCCTTTGGGAGCCGGCTCTCTCCCCGTCTGAGTGCCCTGTCACCCGTTCCTCCTATTCTACTTCTTTGTCCCCGTCTCTGGCATGTATAAACACCTCTATAATTTTTTAGTATAGTTCCTAGGAGTTCAATATATGCCCAAATTTATTCCAGAACACTTAAACACTATATGCTTTATTTACCATAATTCAGAGTAACAAAGAATATATCAGTTTATGTAATAACAAATTTCGATTCAAAACCGAGAATACATTTAAACACTGAATTAAAATCATACAAGTTCCGTTTTAAAGTTTGAATTAGTCCTGGAGATTATCTAAGCATGCACAGAACACAGATTAAAGAGAAAGAACAAGGAATAGAACTTGTCTCTAGGTTTCGATTTGAAATCTTTAACCGTCCTCTGCCTAGACTTTCTGGTGACCTCTAATTGTCGTCAAGCCTGCTATTGCTCTGGTTCTATTCCACAAATAGACCCTCCTCATTCCTCCTTGGTCCGGCCTTTCAACCCTTGGCCAAAACCCTAGCTTCCTCTCTCTATTTTTCTCTCAAACCTCACTGTTCGTGAATAAGGTTTTGTTGCTTCTAAGCCCTAAGCAAACGTAATAATATATTTATAGAAGCTTAATGCAAAAACCTAATTCTAATTCTAAGAGGAAACAGAAAAACAAAAAGAAAAGAAAAGAAAATATAAAATAAAAATATATAAGTTGGCTACGGATTTCATATTTATATAAAACCCTAAAATCATATTAATTAGATTTGCCCTATATACATATATACCCATAAATATATGTATAACTATCCATGGGTATTAACTATACCCATTACCCTCCTATCCGAGTAGTCTATGAGACCCAAACGGTTGGTCCATCACTACTGTCCAAGCTCAACTCCATTAACAAATAAAAACATAAATAAATAAACATTTAATTTAACATTTACTTTAAGTTCATTTAAATAATGAATTTCAACTAAACAAATAAATCAATTACTGAAATGCCACATAAGCACACAATTCAATTACAACAATTAATTCAAATCAATAAAATAAAATACTTAAATTCCAATTATGTAATGACCCGGTCATTTTCTCTCTTTTCTTTTTTCGGTAAATTTCTTTTTCCGTCTTTTCCCTATTTCGTCCTTTAGTCGTTTTTCAATTTTCTTTGCATAACCTCACTTTTTGAACTCGGGTTTGATTTCGGCTTTGCATGCATCCATAATATTTAAATTCCATGATATTTACATTTTCACTTTTGTAGAAAAGCATGTTAAATGTCTACTTTTCTTGTAAAGGGCATGAATGTATAACTTTTGGTAATTACTCTAAACTTGAGGGGTTTTTATGTAATTAAATAAAGTAATTATTTTTCGTCTTAGGGACCATTTTGTAATTTAATTTGGAAGATATTTTCAAAAAGAACCTTTTTGCAATTTCCAAAAAATGTGTCAAGTGTCATATTCTTAAGGTGCCACTCGTTGATCTTGTGGTGAAACCACTTGGAAGCCTTGTTTGATGACACATGGAGGGTGGAGATTCACCCATTTGTTGGCCTAGGATAGGAGCACTTGTTGGCATGGATGGTTGACAAGTGTAGGTTTGATGTTTAATCTTGGAAGCTTACTTAGATTCATGACAAGTGTAGGATTCACAATTGGTCTTGCATTAGTGTGTGTGTGAGTGGTAGTGTAAGAGCACCTAGTGAGTGGAGAATCCCACCATTTTAACTTAGGGTTTTCACTTTTAATTCATTTATCTCTTTCCTCTCAAGAACCCTAACTTAGCCACCATTGGAGCAAAGCTTGACTTAGAGCTTTGACTTCATTTTTGATACCCTTCCACTCACCTTAGACCATTAAGAACCCTAGAAGGAAAACTTGAAATTCCTTTGCTTCCCTTGGATTCAAGAGGGACAATCCTCTTATGAGGTAGGGGGTGTTATAATTTATTTTTGCCAAGTAATTTAATTGATCTTATAATGATATATAATTTGTATGCATATCCTATGTTAATTTAAGAAATAAATGACTAATGGTAGCTTGCATATAATTCACTTTAGACTTGATATATGGCATGGCCATGACTTGATCCTTGTTGTATATTAATTTGGCATGATTTAAATGAGCTTTTAAATCTAGAGAATTAATTAATTTAAATTGATTTAAATTCTACTTAATTATACCATGCTTAAATTCCATTTTTGACTTGATATATGGCATGTCTATGAGTTACACTTTGCCATATATTTAATTGGAATCATTTGGACAACTCTTGAAATCTAGAGGAATTACTTAGTTAGTCTACTTGATTTTTATCTCAATGTTCTAATGATTTAGTCATTTAATTCATGGAGCTTTTGTGTTTGTAACATATATCATGACTTGTTGCTCAACTTGTTGATTTTGGAAGCTTGGGATATTATCAAAAACTTGACTTGGCTAGGACTTGGTTCTAGTACGGGAGATAGAGAGCTCCTTACACTATAGTGCACTTTAGGGGAAGGTACCCATGGGTTAATAGCCTTAAAGTGATCCCAAGAGTATGGTTTTAATCCGGGCAATATCCAAGTATCCATTTTGGTTTGATTTCACATTTAAATTCCAAGTTGTTAACTTTGTGAATTTGTATCTCATTGTGCTATGTTGAAAGTTTGAATGTCACTTTAATAGCATGGATTGAATTATATATATAATTGCAAACCTTGTAATAAGTTAAGTTTATGCTTGCTCATTCCCTATAAGTAAACTTGTTTACTCACCCCGAAGTTACCGGGTGTTTTTCAGGTAAAGAAGCAATATTTTGGGATGCTTAACAATCTTATACTTGCTAGACTACTTGGAGTATTTTTGCTATGTTAGAATATGCACTTGTTAGTATATCACACTTCATTTTGCTTATTATGACAAAATATGTATTTGTTGTTCAAATCATGTAATGTGCACTTAAGTGCACTTTTTGATACTCTTTGGATGTGTGTGTAAAAAGGCTAAGGTCCAAACATGTTTAATTTAGTACTTGTAGTCGTTTGGTACCATCTTTTGCTTTAAGAATGTATTTTAACAAACTTTGGAGGTTTAGCATGTGAGATTCTTGTAAATGATGTGTATGAGGTCATGAGCCATTGTTTTACATTAAATTATGCATATTAAGGTTGTTGACATGTTTACATACTCAAATCTCATTGAAAATCAGTTTTAAACTTTCATTTTTGAACCAATCCATGAGGGAAATTGAAAAATGGGTTGAACCTTTACACATTTGGCATATAGCAGGTCCTTTAGCTGCTTTTCGAGGTGTTTCGGTCGACCAAAACACCAAATCGGTCGACTGATGGCTTTTGGGAATTCTTTTGTACAGTAAATCATCCATTCCAGTAGCTTTTTTCACTGTTCAGGGTCATTTCGGTCGACCGAAACTCAATTTCGTTCTACCGAAACTCCTTCTTTTCAAAAACACATGTTTTCAGCAAATTTATGTCCAGTTCGGTCGACTGAAACTCCCCTCATACACCTGCCTTCTAGATTAGGTTTCAGCACTGAAGTTCCAACTTCAAAGGGTCATATCTCCTTCATTTCTAACCCAAATGGGATGATTCTTGGGCCTAAACTCAAGGATTTTGAGTCCTCTTTCCAATGGTACCAATTCCATTCTAATATTCCAATCACAGTGGAAGATATTCATGTTTTAGTAAGATAGAGTCGGTTTTTGCTTAAACCGAGAAAGGGCGTTTTGTGGGATTCTTGGCCAAAGTTCTTGGAACCTCTTGGAATATTTTGAAATGATTAGATTAGGTTGTATTCACCTTTTTTGACTTGTTTAGAGTCAATTTTCTCCATTTATTTTTGAATTGACCATTTTACCCTTAATTGACGGATTTAGCTCGTTTTGACTCTCATTTCCTCTTTTGCTCTCTTTAACTACCATGACTTCATGGAAGGGCACATTAGTGCCTTAGGGATGAATTCTATCTCTAGAGACCTTAGTTTATCATTTTCTTTCGCATTTAGGATCCGTTACGGGTCAACTTTCGGGTCATCATTGACGTACTAGGTTGAATAAAACCCGGGTCATTACAAATTATATCATTTTTAAAATTAGGGGTATTACATTCTTCCCCCCCCCCCCTTACAAAAGGAATTCCACCATCGGAATTCATAAAACTCTGAATTATTTATTTTTAAAATTCATTTACGTTCTCGTGTGCACTCAGCCATTGTGTATAGGCTCCACCGAAGTCCAATGCATCCAGCAATAATCAAGGTTCCCATATTTAAGAAACACCATAAATGTACAACTCCTAGGTTGTATCTAGTTAAGGGTAACGATCCTGAGTCCTCCAAGTTCCATAGGATTATCGCACAAAATTCCTATACATCTAGTGTTAATAATTGGGCAACACTAATCTATATGCAGTACCAAAAGCTAATAATGAATTTAACAAAGCAAATTATTTTTATTTTTTTTTTACTTTAGCAAATCAACCATGCCGTTAAGAATATATTTATTTATACTTGGGCAATTCAACCATGTCTCTTTAAGTATATTTAGTTATACTTTGCAAATCAACCATGCCGACAATTCAACCATGTCCCAATTTTTAAACTTAACAATGAACTAAATCACACATAGTCTTAGCATGCATATCATACGCATAACATTAGTTTAAAACCAACCCATCCAGATATACCAATTAAACATGTCCTTACACCAACCTGTTCATTTGAACAGATATTTGATATCTTGATGAACCTTATAATTGTCAGAGTGCATTGAGAAGAATTGACAAATTTTTACATCTCATTCACTCCAACATCATTTATAGAACTTCTAATCCTCCTCGAGTACCTTAAGCTTTATCTGAATAAGGTAACACCTCCACTAAGATCAGCTTCAGTATTTGAAGTTAACTTCCGTAATTTCCTTGGTAAAAGCAAGTATTATTATCATACAGGCTATAAATTCAACTAATTTCTCAACAACTACCCGAATGTGTAGTTATCATATTGGTTGTTAAGAGCATCCACTTCCATATTACTTCCACCAGATGAAACTTAATGTGAAGTGTGAACCACCAACTTCTATCCATCTAAGCCGTCTTATGATCCGCTCTATTTATATAAACTAATTTCTTATCAGTTCAAAACAGACAAAATGAAATTGATTTAATTTATCAGTCAACCAATATCCCAACCAGAATCCTGACCTTTGTAATACAACAACAGTCCCTCAACTAAATCCGTGAAAATGCTTTATCACTTCCACCTCAGTATAGAAAATGGCTGCAAGGATCGACTGATCTCTGATGGTTCATCTTAATTATTTAAGAAATATTAAAATTTGAGACAAAATCACTTTGTCCCTCCTCCTGCCTATCCTCCAAAAATTCTTGAGTGCATCATATTTCCACTCGGATGAAAAAAGAACTAAGTGTTGTGAACCTCAGTCCTTGCATCCTCCTTCCAATTTATCTACCGAAAGTACCATTAGTCTGGTACCATTAGCTTCTGTCTGCACCCATTGTTTAATTTGGAGCATCATCAAAAGCTAACTCTAAAACTTAAGTCCATGCACCACTGATCCGTGATAGACTTACCGATATGGAAAGTCAACTGGTAATTCCATTCATCAAAAGTCAACTAGCTATGACTTTTGCACACACACCGTGCACCTCTTCCTTATATAGGTGTTCGGTCTCACCTTCCTGTCCTTGACACACCCTACTTCTTTAATATAAGTATGTGTCAATTTGACTCCTTGTCTCGCTTCAAATGAATATGGAACTTTTCCATCTTCAATATAGTCATCAATTCCCTAGCAACAGCTAATTGTCGCGAAATATGCCTATATAAAAAAAAAAAAAAAAAAATCCATATTTTACAGTGTAGAGTCTATGGTTCCTCCCCCTATTGTAACACCGGCAACCCTTCCGAATGACACACTCATGAATAGTGTCCTGGTTAAGAATAGACTGACGAAGATTTAGTCAGTCTACTATCCTCTCTCAGCATCATCCCAATAAGTACCTAAACCAGTACGAAATCCTTCTTCCGTCTTGGTGGCCACTTCTGAAATTTCCAAGAAGATGTTCTGCATGTCCGACACCTTTGATAAACCATAGTGGCATTACAGTGGTCTTTATCTACCACAACCTCACGAATACCGCCATATTAACATCCACCATTATTTGGGCATTGTAAAAATGAATCCAAATGTAGCATAAAACATATCAAACTAATCGTATTAGATTATTTAACTCATATTGATAGTTTAACTATCCCATCCTAAGTAGTATACCATATTGATGTATGTCCGGGTCCAATAGATTGGCTAGAATTATATGTATCTCCCAAATCCTACGACCTCATGCTCCCAATCATAGCGTAAATAGCGCTATTACTCCATGTTATTAAAACAATGGTTGGCTGATCACATACTTGTGTCCCCAACTAAACCATATTCCCAATCCGGACTAATTAACGAAAAATGAAACACATATAATACACATATTAAAACAAAATAAACTCTACTTAAGACATCGTCCATTCTAGAAAAGAAAACCTCGTTTGAACTCAACTTGCCAAATTATTTCACAAAAGTTCCTTTTTATAGTTTCAGCGGTAATCATCCAATCATGAAACCTATCCTTTAAATATAGCTTAAAAGCAACATTCATTTGCCTAAGCAAATACTGAAGGGCTTAACCTTCATCCTCCTTATACGCAGAATGCAAACCGTCTAACGTGGCTTTATTAAGCAACTTAGAACATCACAACCTAATCCCCATACTCTCCGGAATGTGATATAAAAATCATTTCTTCGTTCTGATAAGAACTCCATCAAATCCCTAAACCCTAGAAGAGTACCTCTTACATAACTCTCTTAGAGATGATACGAAAATTTAACTATATGTAGATTGATCCACACCCACTCCACTAGTATCATTCACTGTACTACTAGCGAATAAGATCACCCTCATGCGATCCTTCATCTTCAAGATTTTGTATCCTCTTTCTTGGATACACTGAAATCTCCTCCCTTAGGATCCTCTTCGGATTACTACTCTTCACTTGTCTCCTTTTTGAGAACAACTGAAGTCGTGTTGGCTCCGATATGCGATCACCTAACACTTACACCTTAATCTTTCCTTGGATTATACTTTTTAAGTAATGCCAATCCTATAACTAAACCTTCGATCCCAAGTTCTGCTTTTGGTAAAGAACTCGACAACGTACTCCTTTACTCCTTTGGGTCTTAATCCTCCTCCCAGTGTCAACCATTCTGTAACTACAGAATATAATTGACATCAGCTCTTCCTAACGAACCGTAAATAGAGTACAACGAGTCCTAATATGGCTCTAAGTTTTAAGAGACGCAACACAGAAGTCCTATAACGAAAGACACTCCTAAGGACACTTGAACTCGGAGTGCTCTGATACCAACTCTGATGCCCCCAGATTCCAAGATATGGGTTGGCCAAGCCCATGCCCGAACACCCGAGGATATAAAAAATAAATGGCAATAATCGAATACAGAATACAATTATGATAAATAGGAAATAAATAAAATTTATAAAAGAAAACCAAAGCGATAATCGTTTAATGAAAACCTCAGAATAAACTTTTATATAGAAGAACTATTCTGGTACATCCAAAACCTCCATGACAAATACAACTCAGGAATCCATCTGGTGGACCCCTATTCAAAACCCAACTGAAGATAAACTAAACAAAAAAGAAAACCAAAACTATAAGTAGCAATCCTACGTAGTCGGAAGAATGAGTGATTGTCTCTGCTTAGCACGAATAGGCTCTAAGACTGGAACCGTCCGATACCTGAAAAATAATAGTGGGTTAGCCCACGAACAAGTTCTATCCTAGCTACAATCCAAACAGAGACCCGATATGCAGATACATCTTAAATATCTCAATAATATCTATCTAGTCCATACATATATATATCCACACTAAGGGACATTCACTGGATTACATAGGGGGTCTCAACCTAAATAGAAGGCAACATACAAAACGCACCTGAGTGGGCATGAGTACCTAAGCCTAACAGGGTATACCTCAACCTATCATAGCCAGCTACGCATTCTACTACATATATACACCCTAACCATCGACTCTGAGACTCAAGCTCATATCGTGGTACTATAAATATATATTTAAAGTCCGTCTAAAACCACAATATGTCATTAAATGGTTCATTGATCTGACATAAGATTAACTAAACTAGTTAGTCACTCAACTTATTCAGTTGATTTGACTTGACCACAAATAACCAATCATCGAGTAAGTCACTCAACTTTATGCAGCTAATCTGACTTAAATATAAATAACAAGTAATCCAACAAGGCACGCAACTTTATGCAGCTGATCTGACTTAAATATAAGTAGGATTTATTTTAAAATCCATTCATTTATTCTAGAATAGGTAGGATCTAGTATTTTGAAACTAATCCGTCCCTAGTATGCCACCGTCCCATACTGGTGCATACAATCCATACATCCAGTAGTTGATAATACAGACCATGAATGTAAATATCAACTAATCCATAAATCCAACAATTGATAATAAAAATATTAAATATAAACATCATTTGTTCCATAATAAGCATAACAAAATATATAAGTTAATATGCTTATTTGATACTACTCCAACAGTGTCCATATAATTGATAACACATATAAAGTATGTAAACATCAATTAATTCCTAATAAGCATAATAGAAATTATATGAATCAACATGCTTATTTTATCCACAAATTCAACCAATAATTGATGAGACAGCTAAAGCAGTTCAACAATTAAAATCCAGAACAACATCCATTTAATTAACGGAACAGAATTTAATAGTTCATTAATTAAAATCCAACCTATGCACAAAAAAGTGTAACAGACACATGACCCTATTATGCATCCAATATAGATTTAAAAATCATATATCAGTTATTTAAATTGCTACATTAAATTTAGCAATTAAATTCTCTCTATCCGTTAACAGCATGCAACTTATTTTAAACTTCCATACTGTTCAAAATCTTTAGAATATAACTAAATTATGAATGCTAGGGTTTTAATACATCACGAAATAATATTTAGAACCCTCTTAATCTCCAAATATAATTCGAGAACCTCAACTTGTCCAAACAGTACCCAAATAACTCTAGAACGCACTAAAACAAGAGAGCCTGCTCTCAAAACTGGAGAGTAGGCTCACAACACACATGGAGCCGGCTCTATTCAAGGGGGAGCCAGCTCCCCATCACTTAGAGCTGGCTCTACACAAAGGGGAGCCGGCTCCCACTTCCGTGGAGCCGGCTCTCTCCCCCTATGAGAGCCCTGTCACCCGTTCTTCCTCTTCTACTTCTTCGTCCCAGTCTCCAACATTTATAAACACCTCTATAAGTTTTTAGTATAGTTCTTAGGAGTTCAATATATGCCTGAATTTATTCCAGAACATTGTATGCTTTATTTACCACAATTCAGAGTAACAAAGAATATATCAGTTTATGTGATAACAAATTCGATTCAAAACAGAGAATACATTTAAACACTAAATTAAAATCATAGAAGTTCCATTTTAAAGTCTGAATTAGTCCTGGAGATCATCTAAGCATGCATAGAACACGGATCATAGAGAAAGAGCAAGGAATAAAACTTGCCTCTAGGTTTCGATTTGAAACCTTTAACCGTCCTCTGCCTAGACTTTCTAGTGACCTTTGATTGTTGTCAAGCCTTCTACTGCTCTAGTTCTATTCCACAAATAGACCTTCTTCATTTCTCCTTGGTTCGGCCTTTCAACCCTTGGCCAAAACCCTAGCTTCCTCTCTCTGTTTTTCTCTCAAACCTCACTATTCGTGAATAGGGTTTCGTTGCTTCTAAGCCCTAAGCAGACGTAATAAAATATTTATATAAGCTTAATGCAAAACCTAATTCCAATTATAAGAGGAAACAGAAAAACAAAAAGAAAAGAAAATAAAATATAAAATAAAAATATATAAGTCGGCTACGGATTTCATATTTGTATAAAACCCTAAAATCATATTAAGTAGATTTACCCTATATACATATATCCCCATAAATCTATGTATAACTATCCATGGGTATTAACTGTACCCATTACCCTCCTATCCGAGTAATCCATGAGACCAAAACGGTTGGTCCATCACTACTGTCCAAGCCCAACTCCATTAATAAATAAAAACATAAATAAATAAACATTTAATTTAACATTTACTTTAAGTTTATTTAAATAACAAATTTCAACTACACAAATAAATCAATTATTGAAATGCCACATAAGCACACAATTCAATTACAATAATTAATTCAAATCAATAAAATAAAATACTTAAATTCCAATTATATCCTTTTTAAAATTAATAGTATTACATTCTTTCCCCCTAACAAAAGGAATTCCGTCCTCGGAATTCATGAAACTCCGAATTATTTGCTTTTAAAATTCATTTCCGTTCTTGTGTGGACTCAGCTGCTGTGTATAGGCTCCACCGAAGTCCAATGCATCCAACAATAATCAAGGTTCCCATATTTAAGAAACAGTATAAATGTACAACTCCTATGTTGTATCTAACAACAACTCAATCTTACCCAATATGTAGTTTATGGTAACGATCCCTAGTCCTCCAAGTTCCGTAGGATTATCGCACAAAATTCCTATACATCCAGTACTAATAATTTGGTAACGCTAATCTATATGTAGTACCAAAAGTTAATAATAAATTTAACAAATCAATATATATATATATTTTTTAACAAATCAACTATGCCAACAATTTAACCATGTCTCAATTTTTAAACTTAACAATGAACTAAATCACACATCGTCATAGCATGCATATCATACACATAACATTACTTTAAAACTAACCCATCCAGATATACCAATTAAATATGTCCCTACACCAATCGGTTCATTAGAACAGATACTCAATATCTTGATGAACCTTATAATCGTCAGAGTGCGTTGAGAAGAACTGACAAATTTTTACATCTCATTCACTCCAACATCATTTACAGAACTTCTAATCCTCCTCCAGTACCGTAAGCTCTATTTGAATAAGGTAACACCTCCACTAAGATCAACTTCAGTATTTGAAGTTGACTTCCGTATTTTCCTTGGTAAAAGCAAGTATTATTATCATACAGGCTATAAATTCAACTAATTTCTCAACAACTACCTGAAGGTGTAATTATCATATCGGTTGTTAAGAGCATCCACTTCCATATTACTTCCACCAGACGAAACTTAATGTGAAGTGTGAACCACCAACTTCTATCCATCTAAGCTGTCTTATGATCCACTCTATTTATATAAACTGATTTCTTACCAGTTCAAAACAAACAAAATGAAACTGATTTAATTTATCAGTCAACCAATATCCCAACTAGAATCCCGACCTTTGTAATACAGCAACAATCCCTTAACTAAATCCATGAAAATGCTCTATCACTTCCACATCCACTATAGTGTGTGTATTGATTACCGGAAACTCAACTCCGCTACTAGAAAAGATCATTTTGCACTTCCATTCATTGATCAGATTCTAAAGCGATTGACTTGCCAGAGCTATTATTGCTTTTTAGACGGATATTCCTGCTATAATCAGGTGGCCATTGATCCTAAGGATCAAGAAAAAACTACTTTCACTCGTCTATTCGGTACGATTGCATATAGACAGATGCCTTTTGGATTATGTAATGCGCCAGCAACATTCCAGAGGTGTATGATGTCTATCTTTTCGGATATGGTTGAAAAGTTTCTTTAAGTTTTTATGGATGACATCTCTATTTTTGGATCTACATTAAAAAACTGTCTCCAAAATCTTTCCCTAGTGCTTTAGCATTGTAGGGAAACGAAATCTTATTCTTAGTTGGGAGAAGAGCCATTTTATGGTTCAAGAGGGTATTGTTTTAGGACATATCATTTCAAAGAGAGGTATTGAAGTTGATAGAGCTAAAGTAGATTTGATCTCCAAATTGCCTCCTCCTACCTCCGTAAGGGGAATGCGATCATTTCTTGGGCATGCTGGGTTCTATCGACGCTTCATTAAAGATTTTAGCATAATTTCTCGTCCTTTGTGTAATCTACTTGCAAATGATGCTCCTTTTGTCTTTGATGAATCGTGCCTTAAAGCTTTCCAAAAGCTTCGCTCTTTTTTTTCTTCAGCTCTTATCATAAATCCTCCGGATTGGGCTTTTCCATTTGAGATTATATGTGACACATCTGATTATGCTATGGGTGTTGTCTTAGGACAACGAGTGGATAAGCTTCCGCATGTTATCTATTATGCTAGTAAAACTTTTTCAGATGCATAATTGAATTGTACCACTACTGAAAATAAGTTGCTTGTAGTTGTCTTTGCTTTAGATAAATTCAGATCATATCTATTGGGTTCCAAAGTCGTAGTCTATTCTGATCATTTTCCTTTGAAACATCTTCTTCCAAAAAAAGAAACCAAACCCGTTTTGATTTGATGGATCCTCTTGCTTCAAGAGTTTGATTATGAAATCCAGGATAAGAAAGGGTCAGAGAATGTTATAGCTAACCATCTTTCTAGAATTCTAATTGAGGATACCTCAACTTCCCTTCCAGTTTGTGATTCTTTCTTGGATGAGCAACTGTTTGAGGTTTCTTATAAGGATTTGCCTTGGTTTGCTGATATTGTGAATTACCTCGCAATAGGCAAAATTCCTTTGTTTTGGTCAAAGTAAGAAAGAGATCGATTCATTTCCCAAATTAAGATGTACTATTGGGAAGATCCTCAACTATTCAAATACTGTGCTAATCAAGTCATTCGTAGATGTGTTCCTGAGAGTGAGTTTCATAGTATTCTGACCTTCTGTCACAGTTTGGCATGTGGAGGTTATTTCAGTGCAAAGATAACTGCAGCTAAAATTCTTCGGTGCGGTTTCTTTTGGCCTTCACTCTTTCAAGATGCATATTTATTCTATAGGTCATACCTTAGATGTCAGTAGCTAGGATTGATTTCTAGAAGAAATATGATGCCCTTATCTCCAATCTTAGTTATTGAGGTTTTTGATGTTTGGGGTATTGATTTCATGGGTTCTTTTGTTCTGTCCAATAAAAATGAGTACATTCTTGTGGCTGTTGACTATTTGTCTAAATGGGTTGAAGCAGTAGCTACTAAAATCGCTGATTATGCAAGTGTGGTTGAGTTCATTCAAACGAACATTTTCAATCGGTTTGGTATACCACGAGCTATTATTAGTGATGGGGGTGCTCATTTCTGTAATAGGTATTTCTGTACCTTGATGCAAAGATACTCTGTCACTCATAAAGTTGTTTCTGCCTATCATCCCCAAACAAGTGGCCAAGTAGAAATATCCAATCGTGAAATTAAGAGAATTCTTAAGAAAACGGTTAAGCCAGATCGTAAAGATTGGTCTTATAGACTGAACGATGCTTTGTGGGCTTACCGTACTGCTTATAAGACTCCAATTGGTATGTCACCTTATCGTCTTGTCTATGGTAAAGGATGCCATCTTCCTGTAGAGTTAGAACACAGAGCTTTTTGGGCCATTAAAAAGCTTAACTTTAATATGACATTTGCTGGTTCTAACAGGAAATTCAATTAACTGAGCTTGAAGAATTACGTAATGATGCTTATGAGAGTGCTAAGGTTTACAAAGCAAAGACTAAGACATTTCATGACAAGCATAACTTGCGTAAGACTTTTGAGCCTGGGAAGAAGGTTTGGTTGTTTAATACACGACTGAAACTTTTTCCTAGAAAGTTAAAGTCACGTTGGGAAGGTCCATACATAATTATTTCTGTTATACCTTATGGTGTAATAGAAATACAAGATTGCAAGACTGGACAATTGTCCAAGGTCAATGGACAGAGACTTAAACCCTACATAAAGGGTAGTGTGCAGAGAGGCACAGTTGAGGCAATGGAACTTGATGATCCTATTTACTTGGACTAGAAAGGTCAGGTTTTCGTCGAGCTATCGACGTTAAACTTAGCATGCTGTCGAGCTATCGACGTTAAACTTAGCAGTTGGATGTTGTACCGTAGTTTATTTTGATTTTTATCTCGTTATTTTGAATTTTTGATTTAGTTATTTTCTTTTTTAGGTTTTAGGTTTGTTTCAGTCTTTATTTTGATTAAGTTATTTTCAAGCATCTGTACTTTAAAATAAAAGAAACCCTCGAGCTACAGATGAATCCCTCATGCCTTTGCTCCTAATTGCCTCTTCTTCATTCCAAATCTCTCCAATCTCTGCAAATTCCTATTTTACATCGTTTTAGGGTTTCAATCTTCGTCAAAAAGGTATGAATTTCTTCCTTCCTCTTAGTTTTATATAGATATAATATGTATATATATATTATATATATATACCCTAATTTCATCTCTAATTGATGCCCAAACCTATTCAAAACTTTTTTTATGAATTCATATACTTCAATCTAATGTTAAATCTATAATCCTAATTTGCAGAAATTCCAAATCTCAAGTGGATTTGAAGAACACGGATAAAGAAGATTTAGGGTGTTTAAGGAAAAATTTATCGATATTTGGAGTTCGTAAGTGATTGAAGAGAAAGGTTGGGATTGATTTGGAGTAGTTGGGATCGATTTTGAAGAATTGGGAGAGTTTTTGCTTCGGTTGAAAACTAGGAAGCTCGAGCCTTCAAATTGAAGCTCGAGCATTTGCTTGCAGCAAGCTCAAGCATCAGGACCTTGAAGCTCGAGCATTAGCTAGTACCAGGCTCGAGCATCATTACCTTAGGCTCGAGCATTATTGCACAGAGTTGGGGGTTTGGATTATAAAGATGCCGAGACGACCGAGGTAGAGAGTTGTTAGGACGTCGGCGATGGCATTAGATGATTCATGGCACTACAACAAGATCTGTGATGAGATAGATTTTGTTATAGAGGATTTTTAGAGGCACCGTGATACATTCTGGGCAGTGGAGGCCCTGCAGGCTCTCCAGCTCTTTGGGTTTTTAAGGCATTCAGCATAGATTTCCTACCCCAGGCTAGTGCAAGCTTTCTATCGCTCCTTGCGGTTCTATGCAGGAGACGAGGAGGAGGATGAGGAGACTACTTCACAGCCACTGTCGAGGGCATACAGTTGACAGTGAGCTGTGACACTATTGCTCAAGCAATAGGTTGCCATCACAGGTGCCCAATCGCTCTTTGGGCTAGATTTCCACAGATTCCCCTTAGCACGACTCGGGAGACGATGGTCCGTGCTTTGGGCCAAGGGCAGCATGCTTCCACTTTAGAGACGATCCAGAAGTCACAGCTTTTGAGACATTTCTAGTTTTTGGATACGGCCTTTGTGGCCAATGCTTGCCCTATCAGACACAAGATAGTGCGATGTGCTGAGATGGTGGATGTGACATATGCATTCCACGCCGGCTACTGGGTGTCTATTCCCCAGTTAGTGTTGGTATAGCTCCGCCTGCTATATGAGGAGATGGGAGAGACCCGACGCCCTCCTATTCATTATCTTCACTTTCCTAGGCTGGTCACACGCGTAATGGAGATAACGGGGGTTCCGATAGCCCCGAATGAGGCTGATGTTACTACATTCACCCAGTATCATTTCACGTAGTGGAACAACGTCTTTGGGCATATGCCCAAGGAGATAAAGCTGGAGTGGGGTGTTGACAATGAGATCTGAAAGGACCGACGGCGTAGGGACGCCGAGGCAAGGGGTGTGCCTTATGAGCTACACGTTCTACCTTATCCACCCCCGCTTACTATTCTTCCTACCGACCCTACTGATGTGGTGATGGCAGCAGTGGATGTGGACGAAGACGATGATGATGATAATGAGGCTACAGATGAGGAGATGTATCTCTCCGACTCCCGACCTCAGGTTAGGAGGAGACCCGCTCCTGCAGCCCAGCCTGAGAGTTCTTCTTAGGCTGAGATTAGAGCTTTACAAGCTAAGGTGGCCGAGCTGCAGGATGGTCAGATAGTGTTGCGTCAGATGTTGACTGCGCAACAAAGCATATTGGAGGAGTTACTTCGCCGCACTCCGTTTGATCCATCCACTTCTTCTATCCCACCACCACCACCACGTATGGATTAGTTTTAGGACTTTCCTGTAGTTTTGTTGACTAAGGCAGTTCTTTTTGCTGTACTTATTTCCATATGATGTATATCTGCCCTAAGTTTTTCTTTTCAAAAGCATTATACTGATTTCTGATATATATATACATGCTTTTTGATCTATTTCCTTGTGTTGATATTTATCTATGTTTACTCCATATACTTGATACTCTGAAGTGTGTTGGAGTTTATTGGTTTTACCAGATACTACAGATTAAGTTTGGGGGTGATTTATTTGACAGTACCATTAGATGGTTTTGAGAAACCACTATGTTGAAGGAAAAAATACTGGGAACTCATTTTTACTCCCCTGTGCATTATTTTGTCATACCTTTGCCGGTCTGCTTATCTGGAAATATCTTTCTATCTCTCTTTTATTCTCACACATTGAGGACAATGTGCATTATAAGTTTGGGGGTAAGATTGGCTTTGAAATTTTTTTATTAATTTTTCATCTTCTTACACAAGGATATGGTTTGCTATTTGATGATCTAAGCATATGTTTGAGTCTGTTAATGATTATATACTCTATTTGCAGTCTGAAGTTGGTTAGAAATGGTTTGTATGCTAAATTACTGTGAAAAGGAGTCCTTAAAAATTTTTAAAATCAGTTGGTGGCCTGTGGTTCAATCTGTTAGGATAATTGTTGTTTAATGATGCTAATCTCTGAGATGCTACACTTTGCACAATATTCACACTTGCATGAAGTCTGTGGGGTAGAAATTGGAAGTTTTGTTTTGTTTTGAGTTAGACTGAGATGATCAGGTAGATTTGATAGTTTTGATGACCGAGGCAAAAAATAAAGAAAAAGAAATAGAGAAAAATTGGTATGTATGCAACAAAGAAAAAAATGTTCACCAATGTGAATGAAAAAATAATTAAAAAAAAATATGCTGAAAAAAAAAAAATCAAAAAAGGATCAAGTTTAGGTTTGTACTTAGATTGCTTGAGTGATTAAGTCCTTAGGGGTGTGTTCTAACACCTAATGCCCCAAGATCGTCGGTCTGGGAGTCATTGGCTGAAAGCTTGTTACATAAGGGGTTTAGGTTGCCTAGATTACTTGAACAACTAAGTCCTTAGGGGTGGTTTAACACTTAATGCCTTAAGACCATCTGGTCTGGGAGTCAGTGGCTGAAAGTTTGCTATAAGGGTAATTTAGAAAGCTTAATAAACTTGGACATTGTACAAGTATCCTTTTTGAAAAAAATGCATACCCAAAAAAATAATAATAAAAACACCTTGGGAGTTGGAATTTGAAGAGTCTGTTTGTGAATTGAAGAATAACAAGGAATAAATGCAAGTATGGACAATAAGCCACATGATGAATTGCAGGATCACTTTCAAAAAGCATTTTTAGAGATTAAAATTGTTGAATAAATGATTGAACTGATATGTGGGGACTATGGTTGCTTAATTGAGATTGGAATTTGAAAGCTTTTCTGATTACATGATTGGTATACTTGCTGTATTTGACTGATTAATGAACTACAAGGATGATATGATTTGAAAACAAGCTTGCATAAGCTTGCTGTGCATTTAAGGCACTGATTTGAGAAGTTTATGGGTATCTTCACTGGAAACCCTCACGAGACTACAACTCGTCCACTAGGGGTAACCTAGGGGTTTAAAAACTTGTTGCATAAGCTAAATGCAACCGTGATTCCCATGAAAACGGCTTTTTAGTTCTGTATTACTAAGGGACTAGCAATATATAAGTTTGGGGGTGTGATGAGCGCTGAATATAAGCATATTCGAGCCCCTAAGTACGTATATGTTAGGGCCTAAAGTGATACTTCTATCCATTATTAGACTAATTTATGTTTAATATGTGTTTGTAGATACTTTCCGAGATAAATGATTAAAACCGGGACTTTATGATGATATCAAAGCTTACAGAGTCATTACTGGTCATTCAGAGCAAGCCGAGAGCTAAATTGGTGAAATTTGAAGTAATTCAAGCCTTAGAGCTCGAGTCCAAGTGTTGAGGCTCGAGCATCACAACAAAGAAAAGAAGAAAGTCAACAAGGCCTAAATGCTCGAGCATCAGTACCTTGATGCTCGAGCCTTACTACAAGGGTACTCAAGCCTTAACCAAGGGTGCTTGAGCCTTAACCTTGAAGCTCGAGCATGCGGCATCGGAAATTAATGAGTTGATTTTAATTAAAGGCTATGCTCCCAGGTCTCATGCATCACCTCCATGATCGAGCACTATCCATAAAGGATCAAGCATCATCCATTGATGCTCGAGCATTGAGCCCTAGATGCTCGAGCATGGTACCTAGTGCTCGAGTCTATGAAGCTTGGATCGAGTAATGTTAAAGGAGTTCAATCCTAAAAATATTCTACGTGTTGAAGAAAAGGCGCTACGGAAAATAGTTGAAGAAAATTGGCTAAGTGTCAATTTGATGATTGAGCACTATTCACTGAAGCTCGAGCATCCATCCAGAAATGCTCGAGCAATTGTTCCAGAAGCTCGAGCATGAGCCCTAAAGCTCGATGTAACGACCTTGGATTTTTCAACCCAGTGTCCAGTGACGAACCGAAGATTGACCCTATAACGGATGCAGATGTGGAAGCAAAAGAAATAAGACAATGGTCTCTCAGGGCATAACACACCTCTAAGACCCTAAGACGACCTTCCATGAGGTCACGGAACCCAATCACGGAACCTAAAGGAATAACCAGAATCGAAAGCTACAATGAAAAGGTCATTTGGTACCCTATGGCACCAATGACAACCAAAGGAGCAAGATCTAGTTCAAACTACACTATGTGTACCATAGAATGGCTAAAACAAGATAAACAAGGTCCTGTAGGAACAACAAACGAAGTTAACCTATCTAAGCAACAAACCAAACAAAACCTACAAGGCAGCTCCATTTTGGTCGACCGAAATAGAGCTTCAGTTTGCTGAAATGAGCCACGAAAAGAAGGGGAAATGAACCTTTAGTTCGGTCGACCGAAATGACAAACCGGTCGACCGGTTTGTGGCTCGAGATGAAAAAGGCTATTGGAATTGGCAAAACACTGTTCAACTAAAACCACAAGAGAATCGGTCGACCGAACCAAGCCATTGGTCAACCGAACTGGGCCAAACATCAAAAATGGCTACTGGAATTGGAGATTTTGATGTTCAAAAAATTTGAACCAAGAATCGGTCGACCGAAACAAGCCATCAGCCGACCGAAACAGGTCGAAAATAAGGAAATGAACCTATTATGAACCAAAATGAAGAAAAGTCCCTAAGTCTTATTTGAATCCCCCATGGCATGATCAAATTGCATTATATGCAAGTGTGCAATGATGTTAACATACACGCAAGTGTAATATGAAATTTTAAACATGCTATAATGGCCTATAGCCTTATTACAATTCATTTACAAGATTTGATATACCAAACCTCAAGGTTAGCTAAAATATGTTTCAAAGGCAAAACTTGAAGTTTTAAATGCATTCACTTGAACTTTAAAGTTTGTGGCCCTTGGCCTCATGTCATACATACCTAACTCATTACAACAAGTGTACTTATGTACACATTACACATTTAGAACAAAATTACAAGTTTTGACATACAAAGCTACGAATGGGATTTCATGCCAACATTTTTATGAAAATGATGCTTCAAGTTTACGAACTTCCATGGCATAGTATGCATCCCATATCAAGGTCCCTGTACCTGAAAAATGTCCCCACTACGTGGGTGAGTAACATAAAGCTACTCGTAGGAGATGAGCATGCATTGACGTAGCATTTTACAATTATATTACCTTGAGGTGAAACATGTCAAAGGGGCTCATGCCACCTAACGTCTATGTCAGAGTGAGACTCAGGGAGTATCCTAAGCTACTCATGCAATTGAATTGAACCACGGCATACAAATATACATGCTCAAGTATGCAAGTCAATATTTAAACATGATATACGATACATAAGCACGCATTTACAAGTATACTAAGCCACATTAATAAGTTATACAATGTCTAAGCATGCATATACCAATATACAATTAACATGGGAAAACTCATGAATCAAGTATACAGGCACAAGTATACTAAGCTAAATGAATTACGCGTAAGACAATCATACACGACACAAGTATACATAATGAAGTCCGATTGCACAAATCACACGTACAATGCGTAAGTATACTAATTAGGGTTTAAATACACAACCAAGGATACTAAATGAGATCTAAATACACAAAACAAGTATACAGTTTCAAGTATTCTAATTAAGATTTAAATACAAGAAGTAAGTATACAGTTTCAAGTATATAAAATAGGATTCAAATATCCAAAGTAAGCATCAATCCTCAAGCTACAAATAATCCATGATTAACAACTTGAAATTAAATGCGAAATCAAACAGTGAAAAAACTAGGACATGTGGTCGCTAGACTAAACAGGTATTTTCGGGTAATTATGACCCACAAGGTGCCACCTAGTGCGCACTTATGACGTAGAGGACACTTGTCCACGTACTAGAGCCAAACCCTAGCAATCACATAAATTATGTCTTCACAAGCTTTCTAAATCAATAAGTTCAAAACTTATACAAAATCAAATGAAAGTTACCACTTTCCATGTGCAAATAAGGTTGAATCCACACAAACCATGTCCTAGGATTCAAGTTTAAATAGCATATGACATGTCATGTGCTCAATATGCAATTTATATACAAAGTAAGAATATTTTACAACAATTGAACCACATTACCCTCCTAAGTCACAAGCACTAAATAAGCTTCAATTTAGCAACAAGCTTTCAAGGTAAACAATTGTAATATTCTAACAAGCTATATACCTACCCAAGATATATTTAAACAAGCTATGCAAGACAGTGATATCACATATCATGCTAAGTCAAATTACCATCTTTAGAGGCCACAAGCACTAATTTTACAAGAAGTTAGTAGCATGCTCACAAGGTAATTAAACATATCACATTTCAAGAGATTTTCAACCTAACATGGAAAGTCTCTATATTTCAAATCAATTCCAATTAAGCTCAAATTAATACTTGTGAAAGGATATAGCACAGTCTTAACAAATATTGTCTCCAACATCAATTTAAGTGACTAAAACACTTAAAGTAAAATTAATTAAGCTAATTAATTAATTTTCTCTAGATTTTCAAACATATCCAAATGTTCTCAATTTAATATATGTTAAATAACTCACTAATGCCTACTTTAATATCACCTTACAAGTTGATTTCATGCTTGATACAACTATATAAATTAATCTTTCACAAAAGATAAATATTAAATAAATTTTGTAATTCTTATTCAAATGCCCCAAATTTAATATATGTCAACAAGTATACCAAGGCCTAAATTACTAGCATACCACAATTTAATTCTAAGCAACATACACCCATGTGAATTAAATCTTAATCATAGAAAATAATTAAATTAAATTCTAAATCTTGAACAAAGGAATGCTTACAAGTTGTATATGCTTATATAACAATCAATACAACATTAATATAAACCTAAGACATCCCCTACCTCAATTTGAGATGAAAATCTCAAAAGCCACCAAAATGAAACCGCTCTGAATCTGACGAAACTCCTAGGTTTTGTCAAGGACAACACGATCTACATGAACCACCAAGAAGCCCCATCAAAATCACAACTTGACTTCAAATCCGAACTCAAGATTTGGCCAAAAATGGGTTCTAATAAGGGTGAAAGATGCGCGCCGTCAAGACAAGCATAAAACGCGAAGGCACTATAACTTTATAGCAAAGGGAAGGAGGTTTACTTGAGATAAGAAGGGTGGCAGCCCCCTTTGGGTAGCCATGGAAGCTGCTGGTCGTGCTTGATGAGAGGAGAATATGGCTTTTCAATTTTATAACCTCCTATTTATAGAAAATCTCAAAAAGTGCCCCGAACGGGCCCCGTCGGGTTTAAAAAAGTGAAATTTGAGCAAACGCACTCAAACGGAAAAACTCCGTGAACAAAAAAGATTCAAAATGAGAAAATATGAACAACGAAAGAAACGGTATCAAAAACCAAGTCCCGAGCAGAGAGTGATACCCCGAATAAGTTCGGTGGCAACTAGGGCCAAAAACCCTAAAATTAGAGGAAAATGACCAGAAGGAAATTTTAAGAGTACATGACTCGACGAAATGTGGAAATAAATCCCGTACTAGGATCCAGGCTCCAGATGAGATATTTTGCAATAACTTTCATTAATTGCACAATGACCCATACAAAAAGGGTTAATTGCGAAATTGCCCCAAAATGAAAATATCTTCATAAGATATTTTCTTAGATACCCCTGAAATAAAATATCTTCAAAAGATATTTATGAAAAATACCCTAAGAAAAGAAAAAGATTCTAAAGAATTGTGCATCCATGCCCCTATGGACACCGGAGCAACTAGAGTACTTTACTGTAAAAGTAATGATATGTATTTCGTGGAAACCACTTAGAATGAAGATACGTGAAGTCAAAAACCAACTCGGAACACAAGGAGTGAGGTTATGCCAACCAAGTGATAAACAGGGAAAAGACAAAATAGGGAAGACGACAAAATAAGGAAAATGATGAAAGTGAATAATGTCAAAAAACGAAAAATGTGGAAATGACTCGGTCCGCGAAGGAAGTTGTCAATCCAAAGGAAAGAGTCTCAGAAACCATTTCCGAGCACTCGAGACGACACTAAGTGATGAGAAACTGAACTCAGAAAAGAAATTTCAACGAAAAAAATTCATTCGTGAAATTCTGAGGAAAAAGAAAAGGGAGGAAATGACTGGGTCATTACAACCTACCCTCCTTAAAGAGATTTCATCTCCAAAATTAGAAACATTCCTTGAAGAACTGAAGAAGGACCATACACAAGGTCACACCAAGGAATAGATCATAAAGTACCTAAGGACAACTCCAAAGGTCTCAAGATCAATGAAAGGACACGAAATCACGAACTATGAGACACCTCTCCATCGAATTGACATACTAACCCAATGTCAACCACCCAAAGGAGATCAAGGAAACTACATAACTAAACACAGAACACAACCAGAAGCAACATGGCAGCACAAAAACTGACTAGAACCCGCCCACAACGTACACAAGGTGCGGTAGCATCGACAGTATCAAGCGCCCGCCCGCACTTACATTACTAGCTAGGTAATGCAAGGTAGCATCGACGGCAACTAGCACTCGCCCACCACACATAGCTTGTACGGTAGCATACCAGTATAGAACCCTAATTCGTCACCTGCCCCCAACAAGCTTACCCGTGAAACCTATCGATACAAATGACATCAATGTCAAACAATCATTACCAAAAGCATCACGGAAACCAAGCATTTTGTGAGAGTTGCGATATGGTCCAAAATGTCCGACTAGACCATTCTAGCCAATCCAAAACTCTGACAACAATGTCATAGGCACCGCTACGCTTAAGGCCTTAAATCCTCAATACTGTAAAAACTGACAATCCTAAGTCTCAAAACCTAGTTGTCAAACCACACCAGTCATGAATCCAAAGCCTGACAAGTCTATGCCCTCAAGCCAATGGATCGGACTTTATAAAATCAAACAACATCATCATCGCCCTAGTCACAATGACTCTCAACAAGACAATGCACCCAAAATCCTCCACATCATCCTAAAGCTAACCTACTACAAGGCTACGCCTAGGAATCCAGACATCGGATCAAGCTCACACATACAATCCCGGCAACTAAGGTCATACAACCCCAAGCACAGTGCGGAATGATAAAAGAAATAAACCATTAAAGCAATTAGTCATAAAACATACACGTATATATACACAAGTATACTAAACAGTACTAAATCCATGGTAAACAAGTATACAGGCCCAAGTATACTAAACCAAAATGAACTGAAATAAACAACGTGCAGGCATACTAGGTACAAGTATACTAAACGTAACTAAAAATCCACGCACTAAACAACTAAACACATTGTGTACAAAGGCAAGCATCACATACGGGTCAAGCATCAAAGACATACTATACATCACCTGTGATGCTAGTATAACAAGCAGATATAGTAAATGAAAGACACATCATTTACACCTGCACATAACCATCAAATAGTCACATCCTCTAACATGTTCCTAAGGCATGCTCAAAACAACAAGGCATATAAACATGGAAGAATGACTATGCAAATAACAATCCCACAAAATCAAAAGCAAGAAGGGATGGAATGCCTCTCATGGGGACAACTCATCGAAGGTGAATCCCAAAAACCAGGATGAATTTAATCCCTCACCGCGAGGAAATGAATCATCTCCTAGAATGAACACTAAGGTCCTTGAAACAAAGAGTCTACAAGTCTTTCCTAAGACTGGCTCAAACACAAGGTGGAATCCTAACACCACATAAAAAAAACAATGATGTAATGGATAGTCCCAATACTAACTATTATGAGACACCAACAGAAGAAATCAACTCAAGACGTCGATGAGTTCGATGAGAACTTTACAGGATCCTATCGGACCCCTAAACACAAAATCCCAAGTCTCCAGGGACGAGGGAGAGTAATTAATTGCACCTATGCAATTAATTATACGAAACCATTCACACCCCAACCTTAGCTTATATGAGCCATCCAAGGCAAGACAAGAAGAATCACAGGTCACTACACCTATCAAATACCTAACCATCACTCTAAGAAGAAAAGACACGAGAACCCCGCCGTTGAGGCTTAAGAAAACAAACCTCCCAATCCCCAAGGAAGGACTTGAGTCAATCTGACTCATTATCCCATGACACTAGAAACAAGACCCCAATGACGTCATCACATTAAGGTCACCACGTAATCCCAAGAGATGATGCCCTAGTATCAACCTCAACCAACCAAGCTGGAATAACCCACAATGCCTAAACAAGACATAAAGAAAAGCAGTTAACACATAACATAACAATGGACTACATACTCACATAAGCAGTAAAGAACCACATAAGGCATGTAAATATATGCATCATACAATCATGCTAAAGATAACAAGCACCTGCAATACGCTAAAACAAACAGGCATATCCAACATGCGAAGTAGACAAGCGTAAATTGAAATGCTAAAGCAGACAAGCATATATAATGAAATAAGGCCGACAAGCATATACAGTATGCTAAGGCAGGCAAGCACATATAATATACTAAGGCAATAACCATATATATCATGCTAAGAAAGTTAAAGTAAACTTCTAAACATACGTCCACATAAGCACGTAAACATGTGATCACATTCAAGATGTTATCAAGAAGCAAATAAAAACATAGAGCATGGCAACACAAGCATGATATGCACCCAAAACCCGTTGTCCTAAGGTTTTCGAACCTAGGAGCTCTGATACCACTTGTAACGACCCTGGATTTTTTAACCTAGTGTCCAATGATGAACCGAAGATTGACCCGATAACGGATCCAGATGTGGAAGCAAAAGAAACAAGACAATGGTCTCTCAAGGCATAACACACCTCTAAGACCCTAAGATGACCTTCCATGAGGTCACGGAACCCAAAGGAATAACCGGAAGTGAAAGCTAGAATGAAAAGGTCACTTGGTACCCTATGGCACCAATGATAACCAAAGGAGCAAGATATAGTTCAAACTACACCATGTGTACCATAGAATGGCTTAAACAAGATAAACAAGGTCCTGTAGGAACAACAAACGAAGTTAACCTGTCTAGGCAACAAACCAAACAAAACCTACAAGGCAGCTCTATTTCGGTCGACCGAAATGGAGCTTCGGTCTGCCGAAATGAGCCAGGAAAAGAAGGGTAAATGAACCTTCAGTTCGGTCAACCGAAATGACAAACCGGTCGACCAGTTTGTGGCTCGAGATGAAAAAGGCTACTAGAATTGGCAAAACACTATTCAACTAAAGCCACAAGAGAATCGGTCGACCGAACCAAGCCATCGGTCGACCGAACTGGGCCAAACATCAAAAATGGCTACTAGAATTGGAGATTTTGATGTTCAAAAAATTTGAACCAAGAATCGGTCAACCGAAACAGGCCATCGGTCGACCGAAACAGGTCGAAAATGAGGAAATGAACCTGCTATGCACCAAAATGAAGAAAAGTCCCTAAGTCTTATTTGAATCCCCCATGGCATGATCAAATTGCATTATATGCAAGTGTGTGATGATGTGAACATACACGTAAGTGTAGTATGATATTTTAAACATGCTACAATGGCCTATGGCCTTATTACAATTTATTTACAAGATTTCATATACCAAACCTCAAGCTAAAATAGGTTTCAAAGGCAAAACTTGAAGTTTTAAATGCATTCACTTGAACTTTAAAGTTTGTGGCCCTTGGCCTCATGTCATACATACCTAACTCATTACAAAAAGTGTACTTATGTACACATTACACATTTAGAACAAAATTACAAGTTTTGACATATAAAGCTACGAATGGGATTTCATGCCAACATTTTTATGAAAATGATGCTTCAAGTCTACGAATTTCCATGGTGTAGTGTGCATCTCAAATCAAGCTCCCTGTACTTGAAAAATGTCCCCACTACGTGAGTGAGTAACATAAAGCTACTTGTAGGAGATGAGCATGCATCGACCAAACATTTTAAAATTATATCACCTTAAGGTGAAACATGTCAAAAGGGCTCATGCCACCTAACGTCTATGTCAGAGTGAGACTCAGGGAGCATCCTAAGCTACTCATGCAATTGAATTGAACCACGGTATACAAATATACATGCTCAAGTATGCAAGTCAATATTAAAACATGATATACGATATATAAGCATGCATTTACAAGTATACTAAGCTATATAAATAAGTTATTCAATGTCTAAGCATGCAAATGCCAATATACAATTAACATGGGAAAACTCATGAATCAAGTATACAGGCACATGTATACTAAGCTAAATGACGCATAAGACAAGCATACACGGCACAAGTATACATAATGAAGTTCGATTGCACAAATCACACGTACAATGCGTAAGTATACTAATTAGGGTTTAGATACACAACCAAGGATACAAGTTCAAGTATACTAAATGAGATCTAAATACACAAAACAAGTATACAGTTTCAAGTATACTAATTAAGATCTAAATACAAGAAGCAAGTATATAGTTTCAAGTATACAAAATAGGATTCAAATACCCAAAGTAAGCATCAATCCTCAAGCTACAAGTAATCCATGATTAACAACTTGAAATTAAATGCGAAATCAAACAGTGGAAAAACTAGGACATGTGGTCGCTAGACCAAGCAGGTATTTTCGGGTAATTACGACCTACAAGGTGCCACCTAGTGCGCACTTATGACGTAGAGGACACTTGTCCACGTATTCGAGCCAAACCCTAGCCATCATATAAATTATGTCCTCACAAGCTTTCCAAATCAATAAGTTCAAAACTTATACAAAATCAAACGCAAGTTGCCACATTCCAAGCACAAATAAGGTTGAATCCACACAAACCATGTCCTAAGATTCAAGTCTAAATAGCGTATGACATGTCATGTACTCAATATACAATTTATACACAAAGCAAGAATATTTTACAACAATTGAACCATATTACCCTCCTAAGCCACAAACACTAAATAAGCTTCAATTTAGCAACAAGTTTTCAAGGTAAACAATTATAATATTCTAACAAGCTATATACCTACCCAAGATATATTTAAACAAGCTATACAAGACAATGATATCACATATCATGCTAAGTCAAATTACCATCTTTAGAGGCCACAAGCACTAATTCTATAACAAGTTAGTAGCATGCTCACAAGGTAATTAAACATATCACATTTCAAGAGATTTTTAATCTAACATGGAAAGTCTCTAGATTTAAAATCAATTCCAATTAAGCTCAAATTAATACATGTGAAAGGACATAGCACAGTCTTCACAAATATTGCCTCTAACATCAATTTAAGTGACTAAAACACTTAAACTAAAATTATTTAAGCTAATTAATTAATTTTCTCTAGATTTTCAGACATATCCAAATGTCCTCAATTTAATATATGTTAAAAAACTCACTAAGGCCTACTTTAGTATCCCATTACAAGTTGATTTTATTCTTGATACAACTATGTAAATTAATCTTTCACAAAGGATAAATATTAAATAAATTTTGCAATCCTTATTCAAATGCCCCAAATTTAATATATGTCAATAAGTACACCAAGGCCTAAATTACTAGCATGCCACAATTTAATTCTAAGCAACATACACCAATGTGAATTAAATCTTAATCATAGAAAATAATTAAATTAAATTCTAAATCTTGAACAAAGGCATTCTTACAAGTTGTATATGTTTATATAACAATCAATACAACATTAATATAAACCTAAGACATCCCCTACCTCAATTTGAGATGAAAATCTCAAAAGCCACCAAAATGAAACCGTTCCGAATCCGATGAAACTTCTAGGTTTTGTCGGGGACAACACGATCTACATGAACCCCCAAGAAGCCCCATCAAAATCATAACTTGACTTCAAACCTGAACTCAAGATTTGGCCAAAAATGGGTTCTAATAAGGGTGAAAGATGCACATCGTCAAGACAAGCACAAAACGCGAATGCACTATAACTTTATAACAAAGGGAAGGAGGTTTACTTGAGAGAAGAAGGGTGGCAGCCCCCTTTGGGCAGCCATGGGAGCTTCTGGTCATGCTTGATGAGAGGAAAAGATGGATTTTCAATTTTATAACCTCCTATTTATAGAAAATCTCAAAAAGTGCCCCGATCGGGCCCCGCCTGGTCTGAAAAAGTGAACTTTAAGCAAACGCACTCAAACAAAAAAACTCCATGAACAAAAAAGATTCAAAATGAGAAAATATGAACAACAAAAGAAACGGCGTCAAAAATTGAGTCCCGAGCAGAGAGTTATGCCCCGAATAAGTTCGGCGGCAACGGTGGCCAGAAACCCTAAAATTGGAGGAAAACGACCAAAAGGAAATTCTAAGAGTACACGACCCGACGAAATGTGAAAATGAATCCCGTACTAGGATCCAGGCTCCAGACGAGATATTTTGCAATAACTTTCGCTAATTGCACAATGGCCCCTACAAAAAGGGTTAACTGTGAAACTGCCCCAGAATGAAAATATCTTCCAAAAGATATTTTCTTAGATACCCCTGAAATAAAATATCTTCAAAAGATATTTATGAAAAACAACCCAAGAAAAGAAAAAGATTCTAAAGAACTGTGCATCCATGCCCCTATGGACACCGGGAGCAACCAGAGTACTTTACTGCAAAAGTAAAGATAAGTATTTCGTGGAAACCACTTAGAATGAAGATACGTGAAGTCAAAAACCAACTCTAAACACAAGGAGTAAGGTTATGCCAACAAAGAGACAAACAGGGAAAAGACAAAATAGGGAAGATGACAAAACAGGGAAAATAACGAAAAGTGAATAGTGTCAAAAAACGAAAAATGTGAAAATGACTCGGTCCGCAAAGGAAGTTGTCAATCCAAAGGAAAGAGTCTCGAAACCATTTCCGAGCACTCGAGACTACACTAAGAGATGAGAAACTGAACTCAGAAAAAAAATTTCAACGAAAAAAATTCATCCGCGAAATTCTGAGGAAAAAGAAAAGAGGAGAAATGACCGGGTCATTACACTCAAGCATTCGTTCCTGAAGCTCGAGCATTCCATGACAAGTCAGATTAAAAGTTGTGGGATTACTCTTTTTACCAGCAGTATTGCATCCTAGTTGAGCTAGAAAACCTAAAAGCCCACCAAATACATATTTTCTTCTATAAAAGAAGGCGTAAACATTGATAGAAGGGGTCCGAAATTTCAATCTCTTTTACAGTGTTATTGATAAGGCTGAAGGTGTGGTGGCTTTTAAGGTTTTTACAACCTTGAAAGTGAAGATCCTGAGAAGAGAGGTGTCGTCTGTGACGATGGAGATGAACTTAACACAGATGCTATCTAACCTTGTCATGAGTAGCTAATCCCTTTCTTAGGGCACTGATGTAACCCAACGTTATATTATGGTTTGATTGTTTTGACTATAAGCACTTGAGACAACTCAAGTGCTTTTTCATGCTTTAGTAGAATATAAATTGTTATTACCTTGTCTTAGATATAATAATTTATGTTCTATTCTCAACCTACCTTGTTGTACGGTATCTGGCGGAGCCCTGCCGAACACAAGAATAGAGGTCATATAATGGTGTTCCCACGTATTTTGCAAAAGGACGTTTTCATAATCTATGCTTAGGAAAGGTGGTTCATTCGCATAGTAGTTAAAGTAGGTAGAGTAGGTAGACGAATAGTCCACGCTGACCGCAGATAGGTTATAGTTAGCTAATTTTGTAAAACACATTTCTTTAAATTCTGAACTGAATGAATGCTATTGAGTTCAGTTCATTTGAAAATAGAATTTGTTGAAGTCCTAGAGTTGATTTAATTGACCATAGTATAACGATTGTGGTGAAATCAAAGCCCTAAGATTTTCCCTCTCTGATCATTCAATTTAGTTTTATTTGCTTTAATTTAATAATTTATTTAATTTAAGTGTGTTAAATCGTGACAACCAACAAACTCTCCAACCAAGTTTTTTGTAAACCATGAAATTAATTTAAAGGCTAATACAATTCCATCTCTCTGTGGGTTCGACATCCTCTTTGCGTAGAGCTATATCCTACTTGATATCGTACGATTGCGAGAAACACATCAGTAGGGACGAAATGGTCCCTAAGAGTCATTGGGGCTGTATTTGGATTTTGGGCCTTATTGAGATTTCCATCCCTATTTTCAATATTGTCAGCCAATGTAGTAACTTTAATTTCAGGTTCTTTTAAAAATTCAGAATTTCTAAGGTTCCTTCTATTTTGTCTAAGAGTCATTTCAAGTGAAGCAATATCAATGGTTTCCTCAAGAAGTGGTAGAGATAATGATTTATGGCCAAACATCAACTAAGGTACACAACAATCACAACAACCCTTCACTAAAACATCCACATACATTGATCCCTTTCTCTTTAATTCAGCAAAAATAAAAATAAAAAATAGATTTAAATGTCCACACCAAGGACCTATGCTTGAACAAAACAGAAAATTAAAATAGCCTTGATAAGGGCTAAGCAACAAATATCAACTACATTATACGCAAACAAAACTTTCATAACAAATGAACCAGAACTTTCAAAAACATACCAAGAGTCCTTAAGACTTCAAATTTTCAATTTCTCCTTAGAAAGCTTTGAGTTCCTAAAATCACACAAAAACACACAAATAGAAAATATACACAATCAAACACAAGGTAATTTTTAAACTTTGGTCACAAAACCGTATGCAATTCCCTGGCAACGGTGCCAAAAATTTATGTGTGCGATTTGTTTACCAATTAAAATCACCACTTGCAATAGCACAAATCAATGTATAATAGGGCTATTATAAGGGTTTGTTGAACAATAAGGATTGCTATTTTATGGCAACCAAAGTTGTAAAATCACTTCAAGTTTGATGAAAGATATGATGGTTTGATTTGTTTATAACTTAGAGATATGAATTGAAATTGCATATAAACAGTGAATAAAATGAATTCAAATGGATTAAACTTATAGATAGAAGGCTAGGGAATTGACTTCACCTCAAACCTCTCAAATATGTCTAATTGCAATCAACTTGGGGAACTAACTATGTATACAACCATGGTATGTAGAAATGCATGCTAACCACAATATCTTCTAGAAGTTTATACATTTAAGAGTTAAGAATAATCCATCAAAGGTTGGTATGATTCATCTACCTAAACTAGGGTGTAATAGGAAACATCTTTCCCTAAGTCATGGACTATCAAATCCCTTAACATGTATGGTAAATGCACATAAAGTCAAAGACTAAGTCATAATCCATCAAAGGCTTTCCTAAGTCATGGATTATCAAAATCTTCATACCACATGCCAAGAAAACCATTGCATAATCTCATCTTCATTCTCACTATAAAGATGTAAGAAATATAATCATGAAGAAATGAATTCTAAGACAAGATAGACAATTCAACATAATCATTTATTTGAATGAAATCCAACTATAACACATGTAATTCTTTAGATTATGCAACTTGTTATATATATATTAAATCCCCAACTTGAAATACAATCAAAACATGTTTACTTTGAATGGGCTACATCAGCTCCCTAGGAAGGGAGTTAGTTCCTTATAGACATGGCAGCAATTTCAAGGTTTGAAGAAGAAGAAGTCCTCCACTACAGCCCCATGGTTGCAGCCTCTTTTTCCAAAAAACTCAGCCAAAACCTAAAATATTTTCCTCTCTGCGTTTTTCTTCAGATAATTCAATTCCCTTTTTCAATGATAGATCAGGTCCATAATTAAACCAAAATGGCTACAAAGACCCCCAAATTCGTGGCCTTGATTCCCTCAACTAAGTGGAGAACATTCCCTAAATTAAGGGAATAACTTTTGACCAATAGAGTAGGACAGCTGATTGTTGTCCGCAGCTTAGCGGGCGCCTTAGCTTTTGGCGTCCGCCCGTGGGGTGCCATGGTGCCTCATTGTGCATGCGCAGATGGATGTCAGCGTGCAAAGGTGGCAACTGGTAGGCGCCCACGGTTCTTGGTGTCTGCCCTCAGATTTGGTTTGCTACTGGAAATCATTTACTTTAATATTACAATTCGTGGCCTAATTTTCTTCTTGGCATCTACCCGCATAATTTGTGTTTAGAGATGGCGGGCACCCGCAATGTTATATGTGGGCTCAAAATGCAACTTCTTTGCATGGATTTGGGCTTAGGCCATTGAGTACCTTTTCTCTCTTATGCATTGTAGAATGTGTCCATGATATATTGTGCCATCTTTCTTTGTAAATCTTTGTCAAATAAGCCCCAAATGACTTTTGTTCTTCAAAAGCCCGCAAATCCTTCTTTTTAGTTATTTTTGGAGAATTAACCTGAAAATGGACAAAAACACACAAATGAAGATAATATATCCAATAAAACAAAATAATGGACCTAACTAATGCAATTAAGGGCGCTTGAAGATGCAATATTCGGTGCTTATCTTTCTCTTACATTGATGTTTGATATGTGAGCATGCTTAAAATGATGATCTAAATCATTGAACTCTTTTATACTATTATGAAAATTAACCAAACCAGTTTTGAACTCTAAAACCCTTGAGGTTTAGGGTTTTGTGCTGAAATAAGTATTTAGGCTGTGAAGTAGACTTAAATAACCTGTAATATCTAAGATTATTTTCATTTGAGCAAGTCTGCCATAGTGATTCAAGCTTGAGAGGTTCAATTCTAGGGTTGTGCTACTTCAAAGTTATAAATTTACCCTTAGATAATATGACGGTCTGAATTTCGAAAAAAACTGGTGCGTCAGCGAGTAACCCAAAACTAATCAGATAAAGAATCCCAAATGCGGAAACAATGAAAGAGATGCGGTCTCTAGAGATGAATATTATCTCTAAGACGCCAAAATGACTATCTAGAAGTCAGGGAACTCAAAGGAAAGCAAATACGAAAACTAAGGTTAAAAATGAATAAAGTGAGATTCTAGGTGTAATGACCCGGTCTTTTTCCTTCCTTTATTTTTCTCAGATTTTCACGGATATTATTATTATTTTTTTCGGTTGATCTTTTCCTTCCTGGGTTCAGTTCCTCGTCGCTTAGTGTCATCTCGAGTGCTCTGAAGTGAGTTCTGAGACTCTTTTCTTTAGATTGACAACTTCCTTTGAGGACCGAGTCAATTCCACATTTTCACTTTTCTTCTTTTTCCCTATTTCGTCATCTTCCCTATTTTGTCTTTTCCCCATTTGTCACTTTGTTGGTATAACCTCACTTCTTGTGTTTGGAGTTGGTTTTTGACTTCACATATCTTCATTCTAAGTGGTTTCCACGAAATACGTATCTTTACTTTTGTAAAAAAGTATTCTAATAGCTCCCGGTGTCCATAGGGGCATGGATGTATAGTTTTTCAGAATCTTTTTCTTTTATTGGGGTATTTTTCGTAAATATCTTTTAAGATATTTTATTTCAGGAGTTTTTAAGAAAATATTTTTGGAAGATA
The DNA here is from genome assembly GCF_030987335.1 of Cornus florida. Lineage (NCBI taxonomy): Eukaryota > Viridiplantae > Streptophyta > Magnoliopsida > Cornales > Cornaceae > Cornus > Cornus florida. The sequence continues at coordinate 46,847,051 of NW_026775574.1, read as the reverse complement.
TTTTCATTCTGGGCCATTAGTGCAGTTTTCACTTTTAAGAGGGGCCATTGTGCAATTAATGAAAGTTATTGCTAAATGCCTTATTTTGAGCCTGGATCCTCGTATGGGATTCATTTTCACTTTTCATCAAGTCGAACTTCCTTCTGGTTGTTTTTCTCCAGTTTCAGGGTTTCCGGCATCGGTTGCCGCCGAATTTGTTTAGGGCATAACTTTATACTTGGGACTCAATTTTTGATGCTGTTCCTTCCGTTGTTCATATTTTCTCATTTAAAATCTTTTTCAAACACAGAGTTTTGCCGTTTGAGCGTGTTTGCTCAAATTCCACTTCTCCGGACCCGGCGTGGCCCGTTCGGGGCACTTTTTGAGATTTTCTACAAATAGAGTGACTTAAGAGAAAATAACAGATTTCTCTCTCCCTCTCCCCTCTCTTGGCCGGCCATTCGTGGAAGCCATGGCTGCAGGTCTTCTTTCTTCTTTTCCAGCCACTTCCCTTTTGTAAAAAGGTGTAGTGTCTCAGTGTTTATCGCTCATCTTGACGACGCGCATCTTCCACCCTTATTAGAACCCGTTTTTGGCCAATTTTTGAGTTCAGGATTGAGACCAAGTTAGGATTTTGGTATGTCCTCTTTGGAGTTTATTGTTTACGGCCTTGTCCTCGACAAAACCCCAAAGTATCGTCGGATTCGGAGCCGTTTCATTTTGGTGGCTTATGAGATTTTCATCTCAAATTGAGGTAGGGGATGTTTTAGGATTTTGTATGTGTTGTATTGAGTGTTCTCCATGATTATACAACTTATTTGCATGCTTTGTATCAAATCTAGAAAAATTAGTATTATTTATTTCTTTGTATAAGATTTAATTTTCAAGGATGTATATAGTCTAGAATTGAGTTGTGGCATGATGATTAATTATGTTTTAATATGCTTGTTAACATATATTAAATTGAAATTATTTGAATAAGAATTGCACTTTTTATTTAATATTTATCTTTTGTGAAAGATTAAATTCCATGGCGGTACCTTGCATGAAATGAACTTGTGATGTTCTTTTAAATTAAGTCTTGGCATGTCCTTTAGCATACTTTAATTTGAGAGCAATTGGATAAGTATGAAAATCCAAAAATTTTAATTAAAATGATTAATTAAAATCCATTTAATGGTTCCATTGGCCTAATTAAGTTTTTAACTTGATATTTGTGATTACTAGGGCTTATATACTAGCATATGTTAATTTTGGACCATTTGATATTGTGTTAGAATTTAGGGATTTGATTATCATGATTTGATTAAATTCCAATTTGTTGTTCAAATGGCCTAATCAAGTTTTTGAATTGATATATGTAGTGATCAAGTTATGTTGTATAACATGTGTTAATTAGGGACCATTTGATTGGGATTTGAAACCTAGGGAAATTAATTAGTTATTTGATTAATTTCTGTTTCTATTGCATTATTAATTAAATCATGTATTTGACATTGATAATATGTTTAAAGCATGATTTTAGACTTGTAATGGATGCATGAGTTTATGTTTCAATGTTGAAATATATTGTGATAGCGTGTAACGAATCGCACATTGAAGATTCGACATGTGATGTTATTATAGCGTGTAACAAATCGCGCTCTAAAGATTCAACATTGTCATCCTATAGTAGTAGTGGATTTAGAGCATGTGTTGTGTGGTTTCAACCTACTTGTGCATGGAATGTAGTTTCATGCTGTATATATAGTGCATACTAGGGTGGTCGTCCCAGTGGGTTAATGCCCGGAATAACCATTTTGTTCTTGGTTTAGTGTTAGACGTGATGTCCAAGTCTTCCACTATTTGTTTTCGCATTCAATTCCAAGTTGACAACCAATGCTTAATTGTGACTTGTGGTTTTGGTTATTGGCAATTTAATGTTGTTAAGTACATTTATACATTATGAGTTTGAATGAATCATATCATGTTTTAATGTTGTTAAGTATATTCATGTTTTATGATTTTTAATGAATCATTATAAATTTTGATGTTGCTAAGTACATGTATGCTATATTGTTCAAATGTGACTTAGGAATGATCCTATAGATTCATTTAGAACATAAACGTTAGGTGGCATAACCCACTTTAGTCGTTTACACACTTTTAGATTTCAAGTTGATTACTTTGAGAATCTATGTCTTGACGTGTGGTACTAGAAATTCCAATTATGCTAAATGGATATATTTAATTGTTTACACATTTTAGATTTCAAGTTTATGACTTTGAGAATCTATATTTTGTCGCTTTGAATAGCATGCTACTACGTTGTTTGAATTGCAAAAAATGATGTGTTTTATGCTAGAAATGATCTTTGGCAGCTTAGGATGCTCCCTGAGTCTCACCTTTGACATAGACGCTAGGTGGAATGAACCACGATGTTTAAATCATGCAAACATGTAAAACGTAGGTCGATGCATGCTTATTTCCTACGAGTAGCTTCATATTGCTCACCCCAAAGTTACTGGGGCATATTTCAGGTACATGATACAAGATTGGAGATTTGCACTTGCTTTGGGTGAATTGTAGAATGGAAGTTTCTTTAGAAGCATTCTTGTTCACAGGCAAGTGTTAGCATGTTTAAGTTTTGCCTATGAAATGTAATTTTTCTAACTTGGAGGTTTGAAATATCAAATGTTGTAGATGAATTGTAATAAGGCCATAGGCTATTTCAGCAAGTTTAAATTGTTATTTTACACTTGTGTGTATGTTCACATCATCATACATTTGCATACAATTTAATTTGATCATGCAATGGGGGATCCAATTGAGCCTTAGGGACTTCTTTTCATTTTTGGTGCATAACAGGTTCATTTTTGCATTTTCAACCTGTTTCAGTCGACCGGTAGCTTGTTTCGGTCGACCGATGGCCTTTTAATTTCAATTGAACAGTAAAAGTCCAATTCTAGTAGCCTTTTTCAGTTTTGAGCCACAAACCGGTCGACCGGTTTGTCATTTCGGTCGATCAAAATGAAGGCTCTTTTCCTTCTTTTTCCTGGCTCATTTCGGCAGACCGAAGCTCCATTTTGGTCGACTGAAATGGAGCTGCATTGTAGGTTTTGTTTGGTTGATTGTTTCTTCAGGCCTAGACCGAAATGGAGCTGCCTTGTAGGTTTTGTTTGGTTGATTGTTTCTTTAGGCCTTTATCGCTTCGTTCTTCCTACTAGATTTTGTTAATCTTGTGTAAGCCATTTAGTGGTGTTATTGGTTTAGTTTGAACTAGATTTTGTCCCTTTGGTTGTCATTAGTGCCATAGGGTACTATTTGACCCTTTTCATGTTAGTTTTCGCTTTCGGTTATTTCCTTGAGCTCTGTGACTTCATGGAAGGTCACATTGGTGTCTTAAGGATGGTTTGCATCTCTATAGACTTTGGATTTATCTTTTGCTTCCGCATTTCGGATCCGTTATCGGGTTAACTTTTGATTCATCACAGTACACACTGGGTTAAAAAATCCAGGGTCGTTACAAGTGGTATCAGAGCCCCTAAGTTTAAATACCTTGGACGACGGGTTTTGGGTGCATATCATGCTTATGTTGCCATGCTCCATGTGCTTATATGCTTCATGATAACATGTTTTAGTTTGATAACATATTTATGTGCTTATGATCGATGATGATGATGGTTGTTTTGGGGGTCAGTCGTGGTGATTGATTTGGTTATTGTTGGTATGGCTATAGTTGCCATTTTCTTTGAGTTCTCCTTGCGTGATGACGCTTTTGGGTTCAAGTCGATTGATTGATGTTTGGGTAGAGAGAACATCGCACTGTAAGTGTCACTTGTAGTGTCACCTTTAGATTCAGAGATGGATTATTAGAGTCTTACGATTGTGGTAAGGGCTCACGTATGTTTTGAGACAGGTTGTTGTCGCATTGGTTTTTGGAGTCAGTTTATGGCTAGGATTGGTCTTTCCTTTTACCTAGACACTCTAGGATATGGTGTCCATAGGGTTCATTGTCGCATCATTTTTATCTTATGCAGTTTCGTTTACTACCATGTTAGTAGTAAGATTTATGTTATTGTGATGCGTGAGTAGGTGGAGGTCTATCCACATTTGCCTTCTTGTTGTGTGGCATTAGCAGGCCTTCTTTATATGCTTAGAGATGCCATGTTGTTACTGTGTTTTAGTGACATGATTTTGTGCTTACGTGGAGACGTACTGCATGTACCCTTGATTTTATCTATATGAGTAGATTTACTTTCTTGGTAGTTGCATTTCCTTGTTATTTGCATGACTTCCATATTTAGTTTTCCCCTTTTGTTTCCCCACGGTCGTACGTAGTGTGTATGTGGGTTTCTGTAAGGGTTTCGTTGTGAGATTCCGTATAGAAGAGTTGTCACATTTGTTTTGTCTTGGGTTGTGCACTTCCCTAAGGTAGGAAGGATGCTCCATTTTCATGTTTGTTATATCGACACTTGTGGGAGAATAGGATTTCTTCTTTTTTCTTGGTTCAAGTAAGGGACTTCACAAGGAGTGAGTTTCGTCTCTTTGTTGCGTTGTGCACAGCTTTGGGGTTGGCTGTGCCGTAAGGACCATTATCGTTGTCTTGAGTCCTTGGTGAGAATTTGATGGATTTTGGTCGACTTACATCCATGTAGGGGGTGAAGTCTTTGACCTTGTTGTCTTTCATTTCAGTGATGAAGTCGTGGTGTTGTCTTTCTTAGGACTGGTGGTTCCTTTCCTTCGTGTCTTCCCTTGGGGAGTTTTGTCGTGGTTGTTGACGGAGTTGTAGTACTCAAAGTGAGTTGATTGGTGTGAGATCATTTTTATGGGGACTTATGTCCATATCATTGAGGAATTGTTTGATTCATGAGGTGAGATCAATGCTCTTTTGAGGATGTCTTTTGGAGACTTGTTTTAGTTTTGGAGATCTAGATGTGGTTGACTCTTAGGAGAAGTTTTGGAGGATCGCTGTTGGATATGGCTTGTTTGTAGAGTTTTCTCGTCCTAGCTATGGCTAGGCGTAGTTTTGAGGAATCGTAGTTCTGATAATTGGTTGTGGATCGAAATTGAGGAATTTTGATTTAGCTTGGTGTTGTCAAGCACAATTTTGAAAGACTAGTTTTGTGACCTCGTTCGTCGAGATTATGATATGTGTGCCACTTGGTGGACTTGTATTTTGAGGATATAGTTATCCGTGATAGAGATGTGGATCCGATGTCTGATTATAGTGTAGTCTTGTAGTTGATCTGTTTCAGGGAGAAATAAAAGATTTTCGATGAAATATCTTGTTGAGAGGTTCGTTTTGATTTTTGTAGGCGTTGATTTACTTATCGGGCTTTGGATTCTTGATTGATGTTGTTAATAGGAGTATTTTGAGACATTAGAGTTGTTGGTTTTGTTGTATTGAGGATTTGAGGCCTTAAGCATAATGGTGCCTATGACATTGTTGTTAGAGTTTGGGATTGGCCAGGATGGTCTAGAACGCCCTTGTACCATATTCTAACTCTCACAGATGCTTGGTTTCCACATTGTTTTTGGCTATGATCTTTTTTGACATTGATATCATTTTTATCGAGAGTTTTATGGGTAGACTTGGTGGAGGGCAGGTTATGAATTAGTTCCTTATACTATTATGCTACCGTATAAAGTTGTGTGTTATGGGTGAGTGCTAGTTGCCATCGATGCTACCTTACTGACGAGTAAGTGTGGTCGGGCACTAGGTACTATTATTGCTACCACACATTTGAGTACGTCATAGGCGGGTCCTGGTCGCTATTCATACTGCCATGTCGTCTTTGTTCGGTACCTTGATTTGATACGTGGTTATCTTAAAGTTCTTTTGGTGATTATTTTTGGATCAATATGATGGTTCATCTGGATGGATGCTTACGGTTATTGTTTTCCAATCTTTTGTCTGACTTTGGGTTCTGTGTGTGAGTTCTGACATGTCGTGTGGCCATGTGGTCACTTTTCCTCTAGGAGGTTGTCTTATCATGAGCACATGGGTGCAAATGACACTAGTTTGCGGATTTCTTTTCAGTTTTGAGGTCGCTGGTGTAGCGTGTTGTGTGGGATACTCAAAGATGTACTCCATAGTTATCCTGGTTTCGCCTTTTGTTTTGTTGGGGCAGGATTTCGAGGACGAAATCCCTTTAAGGGGGGAAGGTTGTAATGACCCGGTCTTTTTCCTTCCTTTCTTTTTCTCAGATTTTAGCGGATATATATATTTTTTTTCTGTTGATTTTTTCCTTCCTAGGTTCAATTCCTTGTCGCTTGGTGTCATCTCGAGTGCTCTGGAGTAAGTTCTGAGTCTCTTTTCTTTGGATTGACAACTTCCATTGAGGACCGAGTCAATTCCACATTTTTTCATTTTTCGACACTATTCACTTTTCGTCTTTTTCCCTATTTCATCATCTTCCCTATTTTGTCTTTTCCCCGTTTGTCACTTTGTTGGCATAATCTCACTTCTTGTGTTCGGAGTTGGTTTTTGACTTCACATATCTTCATTCTAAGTGGTTTCCACGAAATACGTATCTTTACTTTTGCAAGAAAGTTCTCTGGTTGCTCCCGGTGTCCATAGGGGCACGGATGCATAGTTTTTCAGAATCTTTTTCTTTTCTTGGGGTGTTTTTCGTAAATATCTTTTGAAGATATTTTATTTCAGGGGTTTTTAAGAAAATATTTTTGGAAGATATTTTCATTTTAGGCCATTAGTGCAGTTTTCACTTTTTTGAGGGGCCATTGTGCAATTAATGAAAGTTATTGCTAAATGCCTTGTTTTGAGCCTGGATCCTCGTACGGGATTCATTTTCACTTTTTGTCGAGTCGCGTACTCTTTGAACTTCCTTCTGGTTATTTTTCTCTAGTTTTAGGGTTTCCAGCACCAGTTGCCGCTGAACTTGTTAGGGGCATAACTTTCTGCTCGGGACTCGATTTTCGACACCGTTACTTTCCTTATACATATTTTCTCATTCTAAATCTTTTTCATTCACAGAGTTTTGCCGTTTGAGCGTGTTTGCTCAAATTCCACTTTTCCGGACCCAGCAGGGCCTGTTCGAGGCACTTTTTGAGATTTTCTATAAATAAAGTGACTTAAGAGAAAATATCAGATTTTTCTCCCTCTCTCCCCTCTCTTGGCCAGCCATCCATGGTAGCCATGGCTGCCGGTCTTCTTTCTTCTTTTCCGGCCACTTCCCTTTTGTAAAAAGGTGTAGTGCCTTAGTGTTTATTGCTCGTATTGACGAAACGCATCTTTCACCCTTATTAGAACCCGTTTTTGGCCATTTTTTTTAGGTCAGGCTTGAGGCAAATTAGAATTTTGGTAGGTCCTCTTTGGAGTTTATTGTTCACGGCGTTGTCCCCGATAAAACCCCAAAGTATCGTCGGATTCGGAGCCGTTTCATTTTGGTGGCTTTTGAGATTTTCATCTTAAATTGAGATAGGGGATGTTTTAGGATTTTGTATGTGTTGTATTGAGTGTTCTCCAAGATTATACAACTTATTTGCATGCTTTGTATCAAATCTAGAAAAATTAGTATTATCTAGTTCTTTGCATAAGATTTAATTTTCAAGGATGTATATAGTCTAGAATTGAGTTGTGGCATGATGATTAATTATGTTTTAATATGTTTGTTAACATATATTAAATTGGAATTATTTGAATAAGAATTGCACTTTTTATTTAATATTTATCTTTTGTGAAAAATTAAATTCCATGGCCGTACCTTGCATGAAATGAACTTGTGATGTTCTTTTAAATTAAGTCTTGGTATGTCCTTTAACATACTTTAATTTGAGAGCAATTGGATAAGTACGAAAATCTACAGATTTTAATTAAAATGATTAATTAAAATCCATTTAATGGTTCCATCGGCCTAATTAAGTTTTTAACTTGATATTAGTGATTACTAGGGCTTGTATACTAGCATATGTTAATTTGGGACCATTTGATATTGTTTTAGAATTTAAGGATTTGATTATCATGATTTTATTAAATTCCAATTTGTTGTTCAAATGGACTAGTCAAGTTTTTAAATTGATATACGTAGTGATCAAGTTATGTTGTATAACATGTGTTAATTAGGGACCATTTGATTGGGATTTGAAACCTAGGGAAATTAATTAGTTATTTGATTAATTTCCATTTCTATTACGTTATTGATTAAATCATGTATTTGACATTGATAATATGTTTGAAGCATGATTTTAGACTTGTAATGGATGCATGAGTTTATGTTTCAATGTTGAAATATATTGTGATAGCGTGTAACGAATCGCACATTGAAGATTCGACATGTGATGTTATTATAGCGTGTAACAAATCGCGCTCTGAAGATTCAACATTGTCATCCTATAGTAGTTGTTGATTTAGAACATGTATTGTGTGGTTTCAACCTACTTGTGCATTGAATGTAGTTTCGTGCTGTATATATATATTCCGTATATAAGTTGTTAACTTATTTATTTTGGAGTCTTGGGATATTGTTACTATGATATGGCTAGAGTTTGGCTCTAGTGCGAGAGGTTTGAGTTCTCTCCGTTGGGATAGTGCGCACTAGGGTGGTCTTCCTAGTGGGTTAATGCCCGGAATAACCATTTTGTTATTGGTTTAGTCCGAGACGTGATGTGCAAGTCTTCCACTATTTGCTTTCGCATTCAATTCCAAGTTGACAACCAATGCTTAATTGTGACTTGTGGTTTTGGTTATTGACAATTTAATGTTGTTAAGTACATTTATGCATTATGAGTTTAAATGAATCATAACATGTTTTAATGTTGTTAAGTACATTCATGTTTTATGATTTTTAATAAATCATCATAAATTTTGATGTTGCTAAGTACATCTATGCTATATTATTCAAATGTGACTTAGGAATGATCATATAGATTCATTTAGAACATAGACGTTAGGTGGCATGACCCACTTTAGTCGTTTACACACTTTTAAATTTCAAGTTGATTACTTTGAGAATCTATGTCTTGATGTGTGGTACTAGAAATTCCAATTATGCTAAATGGTTATATTTAGTTGTTTACACATTTTAGATTTCAAGTTTATGACTTTGAGATTCTATATTTTGTTGCTTTGTATAGAATGCTCCTACGTTGTTTGAATTGTATGAATGATGTGTTTTATGCTAGAAATGATCTTAGGCAGCTTAGGATGCTCCCTGAGTCTCACCTTTGACATAGACGCTAGGTGGAATGAGCCACGATGTTTAAATCATGAAAACATGTAAAACGTTAGGTCGATGCATGCTCATTTCCTACGAGTAGCTTCATGTTGCTCACCCCAAAGTTACTGGGGCATATTTCAGGTACAGGATACAAGATTGGAGATTTTCACTTGCTTTGGGTGAATTACAGAATGGAAGTTTTTTTAGGAGCATTCTTGTTCACATGCAAGTGTTAGCATGTTTAAGTTTTGCCTATGGAATTTAATTTTTCTAACTTGGAGGTTTGGAATTTCAAATGTTGTAAATGAATTGTAATAAGGCCATGGGCTATTTCAACATGTTTAAAATGTTATTTTACACTTGTGTGTATGTTCACATCATTACACACTTGCATACAATTCAATTTGATCAAGCAATGCGGGATCCAATTGAGCCTTAGGGACTTCTTTTCATTTTTAGTGCATAACAGGTTTATTTTTGCATTTTTAACCTGTTTCGGCTGACCGGTAGCTTGTTTCGGTCTACCGATGGCCTTTAAATTTCAATTGAACAGTAAAAGTCCAATTCTAGTAGTGTTTTTCTGTTTCGAGCCACAAATCAGTCGACCGATTTGTCATTTCGGTCGACCGAAATAAAGGCTCTTTTCCTTTTTTATCCTGGCTCATTTCGGTAGACAGAAGCTCTATTTCGGTCGAGGCAGCTTCATTTCGGTCGACCGAAATGAAGCTGCCTTGTGGGTTTTGTTTGGTTGATTGTTTCTTTAGGCCTTTATCGCTTCGTTCCTTCCTACTAGATTTTATTAATCTTGTGTAAGCCATTTAGTGGTGATCTTAGTTTAGTTTGAACTAGATTTTGTTCCTTTGGTTGTCATTGGTGCCATAGGGTACCATTTGACCCTTTTCATATTAGTTTTCGCTTCCGGTTATTTCCTTGAGCTCCGTGACTTCATGGAAGGTCACATTGGTGTCTTAGGGATGGTTTACATTTCTATAGACTTTGGATTTATCTTTTACTTCCGCATTTCAAATCCGTTATCGGGTCAACTTTCTATTCATCACAGTATACACTGGGTTGAAAAATCTAGGATCGTTACAAGTGGTATAAGAGCTCCTAAGTTTGAATACCTTGGACGACGGGTTTTGGGTGCATATCATGCTTATGTTGCCATGCTCTATATGCTTATATGCTTCATGATAATATGTTTTGGTTTGATAACATATTTATGTGCTTACGCACTATATGTGGTATGTTGTTTATTTAACATGATTTTATTCTAATGTAAAGAGCATGACATATGATGTATGCTGATTAGATTTGTATATGCATAACTGTGTTGCATATTTGGCATAACACGGGATTGGTTATTGACGCATGAGTTGAGGTTGATGTTGATTGTGGTCACAGTTTCGTGGTAGTACAAGTTGTTATCGACCTAGCATTGGTTTTGAGGTATGTGGATGGTCACCCTTTGTTTAGACTCTCGTGAGGTGATTCATTTGGCGTTGTCGAAGTGCTAGATTTGTTGGTTTTGAGCCATGATGAGGTTATGGGCCTCTTAGGATCCTTGATTGTTCGGGATGATTCCTCTGGGGTTGCAATTTTCGTAGGCGGGTACGTTGTGGGCGGGTGCATGGCACTATCATGCTACCGTACTGGCTAGCTATAAGTGCAATTCGAATGGAATCAGTGTTGGTTTTGTTTTGATAGGCGTTGTCATTATGATCGATGATGATGATGGTTGTTTTGGGGGTCAATCATAGTGATAGATTTGGTTGTTGTTGGTATGGCTATAGTTGCCATTTTCTTTGAGTTCTCCTTGCGTGATGACGCTTTTGGGATCAAGTCGATTGATTGATGTTTGGGTAGAGAGAACATCGTAGTGTTCGTGTCACTTGCAGTGTCACCTTTAGATTCAGAGATGGATTGTTAGAGTCTTAGCATTGTGGTAAGGGCTCACGTATGTTTTGAGATAGGTTGTTGTCGCATTGGTTTTTGGAGTCAGTTTATGGCTAGGATTGGTCTTTCCTTTTACCTAGACACTCTAGGACACGGTGTCTATACGGTTCATTGTTGCATCATTTTTATCTTATGCAGTTTCGTTTACTACCGTGTTAGTGGTAAGATTTATGTTATTGTGATGTATGAGTAGGTGGAGGTCTATCCACATTTTCCTTCTTATTGTGTGGTATTAGCAGGCCTTCTCTATATGCTTAGAGATGCCATGTTGTTACTGTATTTTAGTGACATGATTTTGTGCTTACGTGGAGACGTGCTACATATTCCCTTGATTTTATATATATGAGTAGATTTACTTTCTTGGTAGTTGCATTTCCTTGTTATTTGCATGACTTCCATATTTAGTTTTCCCCTTTTGTTTCCCCGCGGTCTCATGTAGTGTGTATGTGGGTTTCCGTAAGGGTTTCGTTGTGAGATTCCTTATAGAGGATTTGTCACATTTGTTTTGTCTTGGGCTGTCCACTTCCCTTAGGTAGGAAGGATGCTCCATTTTTGTGTTTGTCATATTGACACTTGTGGGAGAATAGGATTTCTTCTTTTTTCTTGGTTCAAGTAAGGGACTTCACAAGGAGTGAGTCTCTTCTCTTCGTTGCGTTGTGCACAGCTTTAGGGTTGGCTAGGCCGTAAGGACCACTATCGTTATCTTGAGTCCTTAGTGAGGATTTGATGGATTTTGGTCGACTTACTTCCATGTAGGGGGTGAAGTCTTTGACCTTGTTGTCTTTTATTTCAGTGATGAAGTCATGGTGTTGTCTTTCTTAGGACTGGTGGTTCCTTTCCTTCGTGTCTTCCCTTGGGGAGTTTTGCCGTGGTTGTTGACGAAGTTATGGTGCTCAGAGTGAGTTGATTGGTGTGAGATCATATTTACGGGGACTTATGTCCATATCATTGTGGAATTGCTTGATTCGTGAGGTGAGCTCGATGCTCTTTTCAGGATGTCTTTGGAGACTTGCTTTGGTTTTGGAGATCTAGATGTGGTTGACTCTTAGGAGAAGTTTTGGAGGATCGCTATTGGATATGGCTTGTTTGTAGAGTTTTCTCGTCCTAGCTATGGCTACGCATAGTTTTGAGGAATCGTAGTTCCGATGATTGGTTATGGATCGAAATTGAGGAATTTTGATTTAGCTTGGTGTTGCCAAGCACAATTTTGAAAGACTCATTTTCTGACCTCGTTCGTCGAGATTATGATATGTGTGCCACTTGGTGGACTTGTATTTTGAGGATTTAGTTATCCATGATAGAGATGCGGATCCGATATTTAATTATAGTGTAGTCTTGTAGTTGATCTGTTTCAGGGAGAAATGAAGGACTTTCGATGAAATGTCTTGTTGAGAGGTTCGTTTTGATTTTTGTAAGCGTTGATTTGCTTATCGGGCTTTGGCTTCTTGATTGATGTTGTTAATAGGAGTATTTTGAGACATTGGAGTTGTTGGTTTTGTTGTATTGAGGATTTGAGGCCTTAAGGAGAATGGTGCCTATGACATTGTTGTCAGAGTTTGGGATTGGCCAGGATGGTTTAGAACGTCCTTGTACCATATTCCAACTCTCATAGATGCCTGGTTTCCACATTCCTTTTGGCTATGATCGTTTATGAGATTGATGTCATTTGTATCGAGAGTTTTATGGGTATACTAGATATGGGGCAGGTTATGAATTAGTGCCTTATACTGTCATGCTACCGTATAAAGTTATATGTTGTGGGGGAGTGCTAGTTGCCGTCGATGCTACCTTACTGACGAGTAAGTGTGGGCGGGCACTAGGTATTGTCATTGTTACCACACATTTGAGTACGTCGTGGGTGGGTCCTGGTCGCTATTCGTACTACCATATCGTCTTTATTCGGTACCATGATTTGATACATGGTTATCTTAGAGTCCTTTTGGTGATTGTTTTTGGATCGGTATGATGGTTCATCTGGAGGGATGCTTATGGTTATTATTTTCCATTCTTTTGTCTGACCTTGGGTTTTGTGTGTGAGTTTTGACTTGTCGTGTGGCCATGTGGTCATTTTTCCTCTGAGAGGTTGTTTTATCATGAGCACATGGGTGCAAATGACTCTACTTTGTGGATTTCCTTTCAGTTTTGAGGTCGCTGGTGTAGCGTGTTGTGTGGGATACTCAGAAATGTACTCCATAGTTATCCTGGTTTCGCCTTTTGTTTTGTTGGTACTGGATTTCGGGGATGAAATCCCTTTAAGGTGGGAAGGTTGTAATGACCCGGTCTTTTTTCTTCCTTTCTTTTTCTCAGATTTTAACGAATATAGATATATATATTTTTTTCTGTTAATCTTTTCCTTTTTGGGTTCAGTTCCTCGTTGCTTAGTGTCGTCTCGAGTGCTCTGGAGTGAATTCTGAGACTCTTTTCTTTGGATTGACAACTTCCTTTGAGGACCGAGTCAATTCCATATTTTTTCATTTTTCGACACTATTCACTTTTCATCTTTTTCCCAAAATACGTATCTTTACTTTTGTAAGAAAGTACTCTGGTTGCTCCCGGTGTCCATAGGGGCATGGATGCATTGCTTTTCAGAATCTTTTTCTTTTCTTGGGGTGTTTTTCGTTAATATCTTTTGAATATATTTTATTTCAGGGGTTTTTTAAAAAATATTTTTGGAAGATATTTTCATTTTGGGCCATTAGTACAGTTTTCACTTTTTGGAAGGGCCATTGTGCAATTAACGAAAGTTATTGCTAAATGCCTTGTTTTGAGCCTGGATCCTCGTACAAGATTCATTTTCACTTTTCATCGAGTTGTGTACTCTTTGAACTTCCTTCTAGTTGTTTTTCTCCAGTTTCAGGGTTTCCGGCACTGGTTGCCGCCGAACTTGTTTGGGGCATAACTTTCTGCTCGGGACTCGATTTTAGACGCCATTTCTTCCATTGTTCATATTTTCTCATTTTGAATCTTTTACATTCACAGAGTCTTGCCATTTCAGTATGTTTGCTCGAATTCCACTTTTACGGACACGGCGGGGCCCGTTCGAGGCACTTTTTGAGATTTTCTATAAATAGAGTGACTTAAGAGAAAATATCAGATTTTTCTCTCTCTCTCCCCTCTCTTGGCCGGCCATCCATGGCAGCCATGGCTGCCGGTCTTCTTTCTTCTTTTCTGGCCACTTCCCTTTTGTAAAAAGGTGTAGTGCCTTAGTGTTTATTGCTCGTCTTGACAACACGCATCTTTCACCCTTATTAGAACCCGTTTTTGGTCAATTTTTGAGTTCGGGTTTGAGGCCAAGTTTGGATTTTGGTAGGTCCTCTTTGGAGTCTATTGTTTACGGCATTGTCCCCGACAAAACCCCAAAGTATCGTCAGATTCGGAGCCGTTTCATTTTGGTGGCTTTTGAGATTTTCATCTTAAATTGAGGTAGGGGATGTTTTATGATTTTTTGTGTGTTGTATTGAGTGTTCTCCATGATTATACAACTTATTTGGATGCTTTGTATCAAATCTAGAAAAATTTGTATTATTTATTTCTTTGTATAAGATTTAATTTCCAAGGATGTATATAGTCTAGAATTGAGTTGTGGCATGATGATTAATTATGTTTTAATATGTTTGTTAACATATATTAAATTGGAATTATTTGAATAACAATTGCACTTTTTATTTAATATTTATCTTTTGTGAAAGATTAAATTCCATGGCCGTACCTTGCATGAAATGAACTTGTGATGTTCTTTTAAATTAAGTCTTGGCATGTCTTTTAATATACTTCAATTTGAGAGCAATTGGATAACTATGAAAATTTAGAGATTTTAATTAAAATGATTAATTAAAATCCATTTAATGGTTCCATTGGCCTAATTAAGTTTTTAACTTAATATTTGTGATTACTAGGGCTTGTATACTAGCATATGTTAATATGGGACCATTTGATGTTGTTTTAGAATTTAGGGATTTGATTATCATGATTTGATTAAATTCCAATTTGTTGTCCAAATGGCCTAATCAAGTTTTTGAATTGATATATGTAGTGATCAAGTTATGTTGTATAACATGTGTTAATTAGTTACCATTTGATTGGGATTTGAAACCTAGGGAAATTAATTAGTTATTTGATTAATTTCCGTTTCTATTGCATTATTGATTAAATCATGTATTTGACATTGATAATATGTTTGAAGCATGATTTTAGACTCGTAATGGATGCATGAGTTTATGTTTCAACGTTGAAATATATTGTGATAGCGTGTCACGAATCGCACGTTGAAGGTTCGACATGTGATGTTATTATAGCGCGTAACGAATCGCGCTCTGAATATTCGACATTGTCATCCTATAGTAGTTGTGGATTTAGAGCATGCATTATGTGGTTTCAACCTACTTGTGCATGGAATGTAGTTTCGTGCTGTATATATATATTCCGTATATAAGTTGTTAACTTATTTATTTTGGAGTCTTAGGATATTGCTACTATGATATGGCTAGAGTTTGGATCTAGTGCGGGAGGTGTGAGTTCTCCCCGTTGAGATAGTGCGCACTAGGGTGGTCTTCCCAGTGGGTTAATTCCCGGAATAACCATTTTGTTCTTGGTTTAGTCCGAGACGTGATGTGCAAGTCTTCCACTATTTGTTTTCGCATTCAATTCCAAGTTGACAACCAATGCTTAATTGTGACTTGTGGTTTTGGTTATTGGCGATTTAATGTTGTTAAGTACATTTATGCATTATGAGTTTGAGTGAATCATAGCATGCTTTAATGTTGTTAAGTACATTCATGTTTTATGATTTTTAATGAATCATTATAAATTTTGATGTTACTAAGTACATCTATGCTATTTTGTTGAAATGTGACTTTGAAATGATCCTATAGATTCATTTGGAACATAGACGTCAGGTGGCATGACCCACTTTAGACGTTTACACACTTTTAGATTTCAAGTTGATTACTTTGAGAATCTATATCTTGACTTGTGGTACTAGAAATTCCAATTATGCTAAATGGTTATATTTAGTTGTTTACACATTTTAGATTTCAAGATTATGACTTTGAGAATCTATATTTTGTCGCTTTGTATATGTAACAACCCGGGTTTTGATTGAACCCGGTGTGTCAGTGATGAACCGAAGATTGACCCGATAACGGATCCAGATGCGGCAGCAAGAAATAAAATGACGATTTCTCAAGGCACTTTGTACCTTTATGACACTTTGATGACCTTCCATGAGGTCATGGAACTCAATTAGAACTGACGCGGAAGCAAAAGACAAACCAATGTCTTAGGAGATACAGACCATCTCTTAGAGGCAAAAGTGACATTTTGTCAAGTCACGGAACCCACGGATATAACCGGAAGCGGAACTAGGACAAAAGGGTCAACTAGTGCCCTATGGCACCAATGACACCCAAGGGAACAAGATCTAGTTCAAACTAGACCACGTACACCATTAAATGGCTTAACAAGATAAACAAGGTCAAGTGGGAACGAACGAAACGAAGTTAACCTGTCTGGGCAACAAACCAAACAAGACCTACAAGACAGCTCCATTTTGGTAGACCGAAATGGAGCATCGGTCTGCTGAAATGAGCTAAGAAAAGAAGGGAAGTTAAAAGGAGCTTCGGTCGACCGAAATAGAGGACCGGTCGACCGAACTGGGTCCAAACCATGAAAATGGCTACTAGAATGGAACTTTTACTGTTCAAATGAAACCACAAAGGGAATCGGTCGACCGAACTGGCATTTCGGTCGACCAAGATGGCTCGAAAATGTGCATATGAACCTGTTGTGCACCAAAAATGAAGAAAGGATCCTAGGTCTTATTTGAAACCCCCATGGCACAATCAATTTACATTATGAGCTAATATGTGATGATGTGAACATACACGCAAGTGTAATATGACATTTTAAACATGTTACAATGGCCTACGGCCTTATTACATTCCATTTACAAGATTTGACATGCCAAACCTCCAAAGTTAGAAAAGTTACATTATTTACAATATGCTTGGCCCTTGGCCTCATGTCATACATGTTGAATGCAATGAAAAGAGTGTACTGATGTACATATTACACAAATGGAATCAAAGAATACAAGTTTGATATAAAAGGCTACAACAATGGCACTTCATGCTAACACTTGCATGAAATGGAAACTTGAAGCTACAAGCCATCCCAATGAACGACAATCATCACGAACCAAGTCTTCATACCTGAACAAATCCCCCGTAACTTCGAGGTGAGTAAATAAGTTCACTCGTAGAGAATGAGCATGCATCGACTCAATTTCTTTAGAGATTTTTAGACTACATGGAACAGTTTAAAATGGTCATATGTCAAAGGTGAGACTCAGGGAGCATCCTAAGCTACCTTAGAGTGTAAACAACAAGAATCATGATATATATACATATATGAAACGAGTCAAGGTTGGGATAATCCAAGGAACATGATAAGAAGGATACTTGAAGGATATTAGAACATAGATCAACATGGATTGCATTATCAATACAATGAACATGATTGGGACATACCAATTAACACGACAAGAAGCATTCTCGGATACAAGTTAACAAGAGTGACATTATCAATGCAATTAACATGAATGGAATATTTCAATTGACAAGACGAGAGAAATATGTGAAATCAAGATCATGGCATAATACCTATGAAAGTAAACAAGATTGGAACATTCCAATTAGTAAGACAAGAGTAATACATGAAATCAAGAATAATGCATAATATCCACGCAATTTAACATGATTGGAGCATTCCAATTTAATAAGACAAGAAGTATACATGGACATGAGTTAACTAGAATTACATTATCGATGTAATTAACATAATTGGGGCATCTGATTAACACGATATGAGTAATACACGAAATCAAGAACAAGGCATAATATCTATGCAATTAAACAAGGATGGAACATTCCATGAAACACGAAAAGAGTTATACAAAAGATCGAGAACAAGACATAATATCTATGCAAATAAACAAGATTGGAGCATTTCACATACACAAAAAGTTTAAATCTTCAAGGAATAGCAACTTGAAATTTAAAGAGTGAAATCAACCAATGTGGAAAACTCGGATATCGCCCGGATTAAAACCGAACCCTTGAGATCACTTTAGGGCTACAACCTATGGGTACCTTTTCCTAGTGTGCATTATAGTGTAGGAGGACATTCCCCCGTACTAGAACCAAGTCCTAGCCATGTCAATTCCTGATTGATATCCCAAGTCCTAAAATCAACAAGTTGTGCAAACAAGATTGTATCAAAATACAAGAAATGCATTAACCATGTTTCATGCACAACCATGATTCTGGAACATATAAGTCATGCCCTAAGTTCTCAACTATGATGGCATGTGAAATGTTAAGAAATCACAGTGTACATCTATATAGACTAGAACCAAGATATATAGCACATGAAATCTATTGAACAACACATGTGCAATCAAACCATTCCAAGACAAATGTGCATGTTCATTAAGTACATTAATGAAACCCAGATACAAGGAGTCACGATGCTTGATAAAAAGATGAAGGTATATGAAATACAAGTCCGATTCATAAGTTAACACGAGTTCAATATCAAAGCATGATTAACCTGATGGAAGTATATAAGGAAATTTAATCTACTTAAGGGATTAAATTGTCAAGATTACAAGACAAGTCAAGGATCATGTCAAGGATAAGTCTAATGTCAAGTTACAAGTTCATTTCATACAATATACAGCCATGTGAATTAAGTCCCATATAAAGGAAATAATAGAATATAAGTTTCAAAACTTATCCGGTTATTCTCAATTGATACACGTGAAGGAACTTGTCATGGAAATCATGAATGCCAAGTCAGAAACTTAATCTAGACCTAGGAGCCACTGAATCGATTTTAATTAATCCTTTTAATTAAAATCTCTAAGTTTTGCAATTCATCAAAATGATCTCAATTTAATATAGTCAATGATCATGTCAAGACTTGATTCAAAAATATGTTACAAGTGAATTCTAAGCAAGACACGGCCATGAGTATTAAACTTTAATACTAGAAAAATAATAAATGAGAAGTTTCAAAACTTAATCAGATATTCTAGATTTAATATATGTGAAACTATATGACATGCATATCAAGAATATCAAGTCGGAATTCCAATGGAGTGAATAGTACACTCGGAATAAATTAATTAATCAAATTAATTAAATATTACTAGATTTCAAAACATCTCTGATTTCTCTCAAATTCATCTATGTTGAAGAGCGTGCTAGGGCCTAATCTAATATGCTAACACACATTGATTTCAAGCTAGTTAAGGCCACATGAATTAATCTTTCATTTAAGATAAATATAAATAAAAACTTCATTACTTATCCAAAAGCTCTTAATTTAATATATGTCAATGATCATGTCAAGGGGTAATATCCTATCACGCCACATATTTTAAACAAAGTATGGACAACCAGGAAAATCAAATCTCATTCAAGAAAATTAAATAATAAAATCTCTAGATTTTATATTTAAGCATGTAAACAAGTTGTATTAGCATCAATATCATGCTATATAACAAGAAGATAAATTATAACACCCCCTACCTCAATTTGAGATGAAAACCTCAAAGGCTTACCGAAATAAAAGTGCTCCGAATCCGACAATACCGAAGGGTTTTGTCGGGGACAACATGATGAACAAGAATCCCCAAGAAGCCCCATGAAAATCACAACTTGACTTTAAACCCAAACTCAAAATTTGGTTAGAAATGGGTTCTAATAAGGGTGAAAGGTAGAACACGACGAGGTGAACAACAAATGTTAAGGTCGAAGACTTTTCACTTAGGAAATCAAGTGGAGGAGAAGAAGAAAAGGTGGCAGCACAATGAGCTCCCATGGCTACCGGGCAAGAGGGGGAGGAAGAAGATCAAAATCTGACTTTTCTTCTTTAAGTCCCCTATTTATAGAAAATCTCAAAAAGTACCCTGAAAGGGCCCCGCCGGGTCTGGAAAAGTGGAATTTGAGCAGACGCGCTCAAATGACAAAACTCTATGAATGAAAAAGATTTAAAATGAGAAAATATGAACAACAGAAGAAACGGCATTGAAAACTAAGTCCCGAGCAGAGAGATATACCCCAAACAAATTCGGCGGCAACTAGGGTTAGAAACTCTGAAATTGGAGAAAAACAACCAAAACGGAATTTTAAGAGTACATGACTCAACAAAATGTGAAAATGAATCCCGTACAAGGATCCAGGCTTTAGATGAGGTATTTTTGCAATAACTTTCATTAATTGCACAATGGCCCTTCCAAAAAGGGTTAACTGCACTAATGACCCAGAATGAAAATATCTTCCAAAAATATTTTCTTAGATACCCCTGAAATAAAATATCTTCAAAAGATATTTACGAAAAATACCCCAAGAAAAGAAAATAATTTCAAAGAACTTTGCATCCATGCCCCTATGGACACCGAGAGCAACCAGAGTACTTTCTTGCAAAAGTAAAGATACGTATTTTGTGAAAACCACTTAGAATGAAGAAATGTGAAGTCAAAAACCAACTCCGAGTATGAGAGTAAGGTTTTGCCAACAAAGTGACAAACGGGGAAAAGACAGAATATGGAAAAAGACGAAATAAGGAAAAGGACAAAAGTGAATAGTGTCCGAAAAGTAAAAATGTAGAAATGACTCGGTCCTCAAAGGAAGTTGTCAATCCACACGAAAGAGTCTCAGAAACTATTTTCGAGCACTCAAGACGACACTACGAGACGAGAAACTAAACTTAGAAAAGAAAATTAAACGGAAAAAATTTATCCGTAAAATTTCAGGAAAAAGGAAAGGGAGGAAAATGACCGGATCATTACAGTATAACATGCTCCTACGTTGTTTGAATTGCATGAATGATGTGTTTTATGCTAGAAATGATCTTAGGCAGCTTAGGATGCTCCCTGAGTCTCACCTTTGACATAGACGCTAGGTGGAATGAACCACGATGTTTAAATCATGCAAACATGTAAAACGTTAGGTCGATGCATACTCATTTCCTACAAATAGCTTCGTGTTGCTCACCCCAAAGTTAATGGGGCATATTTCAAGTACAGGATATAAGATTGAAGATTTGCACTTGCTTTGGGTGAATTGTAGAATGGAAGTTTCTTTAGAAGCATTCTTGTTCACATGCAAGTGTTAGCATGTTTAAGTTTTGCCTATGAAATGTAATTTTTCTAACTTGGAGGTTTGACATGTCAAATGTTGTAAATGAATTGTAATAAGGCCATAGGCCATTTCAGCATATTTAAAATGTTATTTTATACTTGCATGTATATTCACATCATCACACACTTGCATACAATTCAATTTGATCATGCAATGGGGGATCCAATTGAGCCTTAGGGATTTCTTTTCATTTTTGGTGCATAACAGGTTCATTTTTGTATTTTCAACCTGTTTCGGTCAACCGGTAGCTTGTTTCGATCGACCGATGGCCTTTGAATTTTAATTGAACAGTAAAAGTCCAATTATAGTAGCCTTTTTCAGTTTCAAGCCACAAACCGGTCAACCGGTTTGTCATTTCGGTCGACCGAAATAAAGGCTCTTTTCCTTCTTTTTCCTAGCTCATTTTGGCAGACCGAAGCCCCATTTCGGTCGACCGAAATGGAGCTGCCTTGTAGGTTTTGTTTGGTTGATTGTTTTTTCAGGCCTTTATCACTTCGTTCCTTCCTACTAGATTTTGTTAATCTTGTATGAGCCATTTAGTGGTGTTTTTGGTTTAGTTTGAACTAGATTTTGTCCCTTTGGTTGTCATTGGTGCTATAGGGTACCATTTGACCCTTTTCATGTTAGTTTTCTCTTCTGATTATTTCCTTGAGCTCCGTGACTTTATGGAAGGTCACATTGGTGTCTTGGGGATGGTTTGCATCTCTATAGACTTTGGATTTATCTTTTGCTTCCGCATTTCGGATCCGTTATCGAGTCAACTTTCGGTTTATCACAGTACACGTAGGGTTAAAAAATCCAGGCTCGTTACATAGGGGTAAAATGGTATTTTTAAACTAAAAAGGATGCTGCCCTACATACCATTGGATAAACAACAAAAAATTAATAAATTTAGACTCAAAAATCACATGATTTGGAGTTGAAACAAATAAGTTATGAATATCCGAAGTTTAAAAAAAATATTCAAAGAAGTGCACAGTTGTGGTTGATCGCAGATGGTGCGACCGATCACATAAGTCTACGATCGATGGACAGTAGCTAAATCTCGAATTTTAAAAATAAGAAGTGCCTAGTGCGATCGATTGCAACCTTCATAACCGATCGTAAAGTTTGGAAACGATGAAAAGTGATCAAAAAGGTGCCCCACCACCCGGTCGTAACCATCTGCGATCGATTGCAGAATTTATGACCAATCGTGATGAGGCTGGCTACGACCGTGAAGTTTTTGAAAATGCTTATTTTTCGAAGCGAAAATAGATTTTTTTTGGAAAATGTTGGTGAAGAAACCCCCACAAAAAATGAGTTTTCTAACCAACAATGGTCCAAAGCAAAAATAATATGCAACCTAAAATGCCCAAAATGCCCCTGCTATTAACTAGGTCGTAGAAACAAAAACTGGCTGAAATTAAACATGCTTTCAATACATCAAAAGAGATTGGCCCTTGGCCTCATTGCATACATGTTGAAGTATAATCAAAATTTTAAAACATTTAAGTTTACATTATATGCCCAAAAAGGAAGTAAGCTATGCTTCTAAACAACTTATACAATTACAACAAGAAAACTAGTTAAAACATGTTAACACTTGCACGTCAAATGTACACAAAAGATATCCCAATGCAACCAAGTCAAGCTATGGATGTTGAGCATCTAAGAACAATGTCTTTTTACCTGAAAAAGGCCAAAATCAACTAGGGTGAGTAAATGAATTACTCAGTAGGATAATGGGTATGCGTAGAACGTAAAGTTTTAATGGTTTTGCAAGTGAATATAAATGGATACACGTGAATCATGCCACCTAACGTCTAAGTTCAATGTGAACCTAAGGGAACATCCTAAAGCTACCTTTGAAACTATGTAAACATAATCCACAACAGGTATCATAATTAAACAGAATTGTAACCAATCAAAGCCAACAAGAAGTTACAACAATTTAGTGTCATCAACTTAAAACGAAATGCGAAATCAACAATATGGATATACTTGGACATCACGCTAGATAAAACCAAATACATAATAGCTATTTTGGGTTACTAGCCCGCCGGGAACTACCCTAGTGTGCACAATTTGGGAGGAACTCTTACCCTCCTCCATTTCATACAACGACTGCCCAAGAATCCAAAATCAACAAATTAAAAACTACGTATACTAAGTATACAATGCACTTAACCATTTAAGATGCACAACCAAACATGAATTCATACAATTCATGCCCTAAGTCTTCATCTACAATGGCATTTTCAACATCAGCCTCACAATGTGTATTAAGTCAAGCCACCACTATATTGTCAACATAGAAATTCCATTTCATGTGAATATACAATAAACTTCTAAATCATGATTTAAACAATAGTATAATGTCAATTACACAATTAAATCATTGGCAACAATTATTAGAATTTCCATAAATACACAAGTAAAAATCCCTAAATTAAAAGTCATCACCAAATGAATTGACATTATCACAAGGCAAATATCATACACAAGCCTTAAACAATGATAAGCCCTAAATTAATGACAAGCACTGAAAAGTGCGCACTTAAACCCCTTAATCTTGAGTGTTCTAGGGCTTTATCCTATATTATTTCTCCATTTTAGTCTAATTTCATGTTTTTCTCCTTTTCAGGCACTTATCCCCAAAATAAGTTAAATCAGCTGAATTAGAGCATTGGAAAAAGCAATCTGTAGTCTAATGAAAGGAAGGAGCAAAGTGGAAGCAAAGTGATGTAAATTTCCTCTTCGATCCATCAAACTAAGCTATGATCGATCACATTGTGATCATTCCAACCCTACCATGATGGATTGAACCCTTGTCCTTATCCTTAGGAAAATTTCCTATTCAATCGATCAAACCTTTTCTTTGATCGATCGAACCTTTTTGATCTTATCCTCATAACCACTTTTGTCCTTTTCCCATAAATATCTCAGCCTTTATCCTTATCCAAATAATTACGGCGCCATACTTCGATCGATCAAAGCAGCAGTGTGATCGATCGAACTACCTCAAAATGCGTGCAAAATAGATTTCAAGCCAAATTGAAGGTGTGCTCGTAGTGCAATCATTTGGAGATCCTAATGCACGAGGTCTGACCATTGGGTGTGACATTTGAGCTACCTATATAAGGAATTTGACTATTTTTAGTAAAGAGGTTGGTTAGTTAGAGAGAGAATTGGCTAGAGCTTAGAGAGAGAACACACATTTTGGGAAAGTTCTTCCATTTTCTAGGGTTTTTACCAAGAACACCAAGGGAGAAGGATGAATTCAATCACGAAGAGAGCCCTTGAGGGTTGGATGACAACAACCATGAGTGGCTAGACTATTCTCTTGGGGCTAGAGATAGCCTTAAGCATACCTCCTAGACTTTGAAGCTTTGTAATTAGTGAGGATTTGTGTTGTAATTCTTGTTTTGACCTCATATTTATATAAATCTTGTTTCTACTTGGTTTGTGTAGTTTAATACTTCCAAATGATCTTTTAATTCTATTCATATGTCTATATTGTTAGAATGAATGGTCATATGCTTATCTCTAGATTTTATGAGTTTGATGCATGTTTATGTGTGTTGGAATTATAAATCTAGTGTTGGTCAATGCATGGTGCTTAATGGATTACTCTTGTGGTTTATTTGATGGATTATACTTATTTCTTGATGGATTGTGCTACGTCCTTAACTTAATTAGTTTAATTTTCATGTCATTAGCATAGTTGTAGTGTAATTGCTTTAATTTCTCAGATAGGTGGACAATCCATTCTTGTTGTTTGATGATCCATGCTAATGAGTACAAGTAGTATATATCTTTAGATTCTAGTGTGTGTATTAATTATGGGCTTATGGAAGTGTTAATGACTTAATTTGATATGTTGTGTTATTCATTAAATTGATTAGACAATGTATGCTTACTTGGCCATCCATGTTTAATATTTCAATTAATGGCACACACTTCTTTTACAACATATAATCCCCCTAATCTATCAAATTTTGAATGTCTAGTAAGGCAAGGCTTAGTGGTGAACTCCATGTCCCAAGAACCCTCTCTCATTCTCTATACCTCATTTATGTAATTGTTTTATGTTGCATTACTTTTGCTTAAATTGTAGTATAACTCAACCAACAAACCCCTCTTTTGATCATTCGATCTACTAATCCAACATTAATTCCGAAACACCTTGCTTTTCCCTTGGGACGATCCCTACTCGTTTTTGCTAGGTTATGAGTAGTTAGTAGTGGTAGTGGTATTTTACAAATTTAAACTTGGCCACCATTTCACACAATCACAATCTTAGCATATGCAAGCGATAACGTGTCAAGTTTTGGCGCCGTTGCCGGGGATTGGCAATGCCGTATTTGGAATTAATTAGGAATTAGTACTCCTTTGATCTTGTTTTTACTTTATTTTACTTTGTTTACTTCTTGTGTTTGTTTTTTATTGGCTAGGTACTTAGACCCAAGGAAAGTGAAGCGAAGGAACTTCAAAGTAAAGAAGCAAGCTAAGCTAAGCAAAAAGCATAAAAGGCAAAAATAAAAAAAAATTGCAAAGCAAAGCAAGGCAAAAAGTTAAAAATATTTTGAAGTTGCTTAAGGACCCTTTGTGAGCTATTCTAACTCCTCTTACTTAGTTAAATTGTCAGCCCGCATGGAGGCAATTTATTTTCATTGTTTATCGTCGGCCCGCATGGAGGCAATTTATTTCTTACATTTGTTGAAAGCATGGGAGTATGGGATCAATGTATGTAGAGGCTTGTTGTTCAATGACTTGTTGTGGAGGAGAAGTGTTTGCTACTTGCTATTTGTTGAGTTGTTGTTATTTTTTTTTTTTTTTTTTTTTTTTTTTTTTTTATATTGTGCATGCATGGTTGTAGGTCATTGAATCATACTCTTGTCCTATTGAATTTTAATTTTCAATCAATTGTTCATAATCCAAGGGGAAGGGGTAATTCAAGTGAGTCCATTTCATCAATGGATGACTATAATAAGGACCGTGTTGAAGACCTTGGTCATATCAACCAACAAGGCATTCTTCACCCTAATGTGCATCAATAACATGATAATATGCAAGTATCATTAGGTATGCCTAGACCTTTCGTTCCACAACCACAAGGCCAAGTTCCAATGGGAATGTTAAGGCCATTTTTTGTATCACCACCTCCACCTCTCGTTGTTCAAGCAAATCATGGGGCTTATGTAGAGCCACAAGTTACAAATCCTCACCCTGCTTTAAGAGATCATTTTGTGCCCAATGAGTACAATGCACCAACATGCATTCAACTCCCTCCATTTAAAGCACATCATTATGAGATTAAACCACAAACTATTCAAATGTTTTCCAATTATCATGGGCTACCTAACGAAGAACCATATAAGCATTTAGATGAATTTCTTGAAGTTTGTTCCACCGTGAAATATACGGACATATCGGAAGAGGTTTTGAGGTTAAAACTCTTCCCTTTCACCCTAAAGGATAAAGCAAAATATTGGTTTAATAATTTGAGACCTTTTTTCTATAACTTCTTGGATAGAGATGCAACAAGAATTCTTGAGGAAGTATTATCCAGTGTCTAAAACCAATGCAATGAGAACTTCAATTCGTGAATTCTCACAAGGGGATGGGGAAATGTTTCATAAGGCATGGGAACGGTTGCACGATTTGCTTAGGAAATGTCCTCATCACGACATTCCTAAATGACAATTGGTTCAATATTTCTTTGATAGATTTTCGGACAACCATAGAGGTATGGTTGATGCTTCTATGGGTGGTTCTTATCTTGATAAACATGAAGATGATGTGTGGCGCTTATATAAGAGCATAAGTGAAAACTCAATGCATCGATCATTGTCATCTAAAAATGGTAGAAATGTAGGTGGAAGGAAGAATATAGGCTTATATCAAGTTGATAATTCTAATGATATAGTTGCCGAAGTGAAGTCCCTATCTCAAAGGTTTGATCAATTTTTTATTAACCAAAATTCAACCTATCAAGTGTTTTCCTCACCTAACCATAATCATCATCATTCCAATGAATCTTGCATGACTTGTTCTAGTGTGTTGCATTCTACTTCCAATTGTCCTCATGGACATGCGCATAGTGAACACCATGAATAAGTAAATGCCACTTTTATTAACCGAGGGAATAATCCCTATGGCACTCACTATAATCCAGGGTGGAGGAACCATCCAAATTTCTCTTGAAAAAGCCAAGGGGAAGGTTCAAACCCTCCCCAAAGTGGTTTCCAAAGAAAGTATATTCCACCCTCTATGCAAGGCCAAGGTTCCCAAGGTTATCGTCCATCTTACCAAGCATCAAATGGAAATCAAATTTCAAACTCTCATTTTCTAAACCAATTATTATATTCTCAAGGTAATTCAAGAAGTCCCGCATTTGAAGAGAAAGTTTTATCCGCTTTGGGTATTTTGGAAGCAAATACTCAATTGCTTCACTCTCACTCCCAATCGATTGCAAAGCTAGAAACCCAAGTCGGGCAAATAGCTAGCATGTTGAATGAAAGGGAGAAAGGGAAAATGCCTTTGAATCCCCCACCAAAGCAACAATTTGTTGTGGAGACCAATTCCCCTTCCGAAGGTCATACATTTGAACATATGAATGCGGTGACCACTTTAAGAAGTGGAAAGGTTATTGACAACTAAGTTGGTAAGTCCAATGAAGAGAGTAAACCAGTGCAACCTAGTGTTAACACCCATCCCGTCTTACATCCCACTCTTCCTTCATTGAATGTAAACGGCCCCATTGTTGAAAATGATTCAAAGAATGTTTTTAAAAGATCTTTTGAGCCAAAGGCTACATTTTTGGATGCATTAAAAGCATCAACCTCTCTTAAAAAACAACAAAGCAAAGCCAATGAAATCATTGATGTGTTTAGGCAAGTAAAAATCAATCTTTCTCTCTTGGATGTAATTCGACAAATTCCAACTTATGCCAAATTTTTGAAAGATCTTTACACCCTTAAGAGAAAAAACAAAAGCCAAACACCGAAAAAAGTTGTTGTAATCGAGCAAGTGAGCTCTATCTTGCAACACAACACCCTCCCAAAATTCAAGGACCCCGATTCACCCACTACTTCATGCATTGTAGGTGATTATGTTATCAATCGAGCTCTTTTGGATTTAGGGGCGAGTGTGAATCTTCTCCCCTACTCAGTTTATGTTCAATTGGGCTTAGGTGATTTGAAATCGACGTCGGTAGTTTTGCAACTAGCAGACCAATTAATTAAGAAGCCCCGGGGTATCATTGAAGATGTTTTGATTAAAATTGACAAGTACTTCTTCCTAGTCGATTTCGTTGTCATTGACATGGAACCAGTCCCAAATCCTAAGAGCCAAATTCCCATTATCCTTGTCCGTCCCTTCTTGGTTACCACTAATGCCAACATCAATTGTAGAATGGGGATAATAAAAATCTCTTTTGGCCACATGAAAATGAAGTTGAACATTTTTAATCCAACCCCCAATTCTATGGACAAACATAAAGATATATGTGTTGTCGAAAAATGTTTTGCAAATGAATTTGAAAGGAATGAGTCCTTACTTGGTCTTGAAACATCAAATGGTTTGTCGTCCAAAGAGATTTCAAAAGATATTGTTTCAAATCTAGTGTTAAACGGGCATGGAAGCCCAAAAAGTTCATTGACCAAGAGCCATTGAAAGCATTTGAACCAAATCCAATTATTTCCACAGGGAATAGTTTGTTGGGAGGGGTTTGAAGTTCCATTCACCCCATCAAGAAGGGGATACCTACCAAGATTTTTGATCCAGGCTGAAAGAGCCCAACGTCTTGCTAGAGACGTTAAACACTAGTGCTTCATAGGGTTCTCCAACCCTATTCCTCCTTTATTTCTTTTTATTTTCTATTATTGCGTCGTCTAGATACAATCTATGTTTGATGAGTGCTCAAATGTGAAGCATTTTAGCACCTAAGCTAGGGTATTTTAGTTCACTCATCTATCTTACATTCATCTCTTAGATACTTATTTGTGTTATTGCCTATTTCAGGTGAATAATGTTCAAACAGGCTAACAAAAGCCATTTAGACCATTTTTGGAGCTAAGGAGTAAAGTTGGAAAGAAGCCAAGAAAAACGCACCGGGGGAACTTCGATCGATCGAAGGGAAGTCCCGATCGATCGAAGTGGTCTTCAATTGATCGAAACAAGGTGGTGCCAGCTCAGCCAATTGGATTAAGCCTGGAAGATATTTTCAAGCCACGTTAGCTTCGATCGATCGAAATTCTTCTATCGATCGAAAATGTTGCTGGCAGTGAGCTGTCTAATTCCAGAGCGAGCTGATTTCTACCTACCGTGCATAGCTGTGAATTTCCTCCAATCAAAGACTATTATTCTGACTTGGTCCTTACTCAAAGGGGTGTGTAATTGATTTATTGAACATCATTATAATAGATAGAGATATTACCAATTATAGAATAGATAATTTTTCTCTCGAGAACTAGGGTTTTGGAGAAGAAAGCAAGGATAATGATGATGATGATGCCAACCTCCAAGCTGGCCCTTAAAGGTTCCATGTCCACTACAATGAGTGGCTAAATCCTTTTCTTGGGGCTAGAGATAGCCCTAGGCTTGCTTCTCAAACCTAGCTTTTGTGTATTTTTGGGGATTTTAGTTGTAATGAATGTTTTGACCTTGAATAAATAAAGATCTTGTGTTTTCTACTTGATTTGTATGGATTAGTGCTTTCAATTGATCATTTAGCTCTAGTCATATGTCTATGTATGCTAGAATTGATGTTCATGTTTTTATCTCTAGATTTAATGAAGTTGATGCATGTCTATGTGTATTGATGATGTTGATATAGTGATGGTCAAGGCATGGTGCTTAATGGAACACTTTTATGATTTATTTGATGGTTCACACTTGTTTCTTGATGGATTATATTACATCTCTAGTTTAATTAGTTTAATTTCATGTTTCTAGCCTAGTTGTAGTGTAATTGATTTAATTTCTTAGGTAGGTGAATAATCCATTCTTGTTTCTTGATGTTCCATACTTATGAATGCAAAGAGTGCATATCTCTAGACATTTGTGTGTGCATTAATTGTGGTTTAATTGAATGTATATTGGTCTCATTTGATGGGTTGTGCTATTCATTAAAATTGGCTAGACAATTTATACTTATTTGCCATCCATGCTTAGTTTCAATTGATGTCACACACATGCAAGTTACAATTTAAATTTCCCCATTAATGTACAATTGCTAGTGTTTGATGAAGGGAAGCTTAGTGGTGACTCTAAGCTCCAAGACCTCTCTCCTATATCTTTTCCCTACTTTCTAGATTGCTCTTTTCACTTGCGTTAAACTTTAAATTGCATTGTAGTTTAATTAAACAATCACCAATCAATCTTTGATCATTCGACCTACTAATCCGACATTTGTTTCCATCACAAATACGCTTCTAATCCCTTGGAATGATCCCTACTCACTCTAGCTATATTTTTAGTTGGAAGTGGTAGTGGCATTTTTAAAATTTAAACTTGGCCACACTACACACTTTTGCATGCTTTGGTTCGAGATGACACCAATGTTCATCCATTTCTGTTTTGAGATTTTAATAGGGAATGTGTGCACTTTCATCTTTAAATTAGGCATATAGTGCCTATCCGATCGATCACAAGAGTATCTCGATCGATCGAACATCTCTGTAGTCAATTCTCTACAGACTTTCATGTCTCTGTCCCATCGTTCGAGATTCTTTGTATATTTTCATGTCTCTGTCCATCGTTCAAACTTTTTATTTTATCGTTCCAAGTATTCTTCGATCGATCCAGTGTTCTTATGAATGATCACACTTTCACACTTAGAAAAATTTGAAGTTTTGAAAATTTCATGTCTCTGCCCCATCGTTTGAGATTCTCTGTAGATTTTCAGGTCTCTGTCCATCATTCGAGCCTTTGGAACGATCGAGGTCCGATCAATCAAACTCCGATCATTCAAAGTTCCCCTGTTGACTTTTTTTTAACATCGACTTTTCAAAAAATTCAATTTTCAAATCTACAAAAAAAAAAAAAAAAAAAAAATCATTTTTCAAATTTCAAATTTCAAAAATTTCAAAAAATATTTTGTCATTTTGTATGTTCGATCGATCGAGGTTCGATTAATCCAATGGACCTTATGATCGATCACAAATGTCAGGAACAATTTTTAAAAATAAAACCAAGGGGTCATTTGGATCGTTCACATCAACGATCCAAGGAACCCATCTCATCTCCAGTGTCCCAGTCGTTTTCCCCATCTCCAGCGAACCTCCGTTGGCACCCAAGGCCCCAAATCTTCCTTCTTTGATCTCCTCTCTTTTCTCTATCTACTTCTCTCATCAATCTTAAGTAAGTTCTTCATTTCATTTCCATTTTTGGCTTTCTTTTATGTTAATCTTGCTTGCAATGTTTAGATTTGAATGATTCGAAGTTGATTTTATTTCCATTTTTGGATTGTGAGCATATATATATTTATATGTATATATTTGTATATATAGATTTTGTTTTCGAATTTGAAATCGGGGGTCACGTGCCATTTTAAGTGACAATTTGTGCTTTATTGAGGTGTATAGGGGGTCACGAGCCATCAAATGACCATTGGCGTTCGCCCCGTGTCTTGCATGTTATGAACGGGTGACTTTTCAACTTTTAGCAGGTTCGATCGATCACACCAGTGCTTTGATTAATCAGAGCATGATCGATCCAATATATGTCATGATCAATCCAACTTAGATCGATCACATTTTTCTATGATCGTTCGAACTTCACTGCTTTGCATATTAATACTCCTGTACCCTCTCCCGTGTTCCATGCTATCACATCTATGCCCAATGCCTGTGTTTTCCATGTTGGTTGCATTCTATACTTGTCTTGTCTAGCATGTTTCACAATACTTGATGAATCAGAGTATACCCTTTATTCGTTCACTGTATATATTTGGCTTGCATTACCACTTGCATAGATAGATTTATGTGTTTCCATACTATGATATTTGCATAAATTCAAAGTTATGTTGTCTATCTTAATCTGGCAAGCATGTTTCTATCTTTTGTGCTTTCATTTCTGCATCTCATACACCATTTCCTGTTAATGACTACAATTGCAAGTGTTCTTTCTTTTTGTAGGCCATGACTAGGTTTAAGACCATGGCTAACCGGACCTATGGTCGACGGGTGAGGCCCCGGACTAAGGAGTCAGCTCCTGCCCAGTCTAAGCATTCTTCTTCTTCTTCGGAGAGTGAGCCCAAACTACCTCTATCACTTACTCCCGCGCCACCATAGGCACAGCCCGCTATTGACCGAGACAGGGTTACTCAGAAGTTTTCATGCCTTACAGTGGTGTATGAGTCTATTGTAGATGAGGAGGTTTTTGCACAGGCATCAATGACTAAGTGGTCGTACGACAAGATCTACCGTCGCTGTATTTTTCCTATTCTAGCCCCAGTGACCAACCCGGTCTACTCGAGATTGGTTTAATTTTTCTACCAGAACCTCAGGCCGAGTCTGAGTAACCTGGAAGAGCTACGGACCACTATTGACTGGCACCTTATCCACGTCACTTTCGAGACACTATCGATAGCATCTCAGTGCCCACATACATGTCCTCCGGGGATTGATTACCCCACTTTGCAGAGGCCATCATATGCAAAGATGGCCACAGCTCTCCATGGCACCACCACTGCCACTGACACTTATGCCACTCGGACCTACCTGCCCGACTGCATATGGTTCTTTGATTCAGTTTTGTACCGAAATGTATATATGTCTGGAAATAAAACTTAGTGGCTGGCCGATTTTCTAACAGCTTTATATGCAATTGATATAGGGTATTGGTTCTCAGTTCCTGTGCTCCTCTAGAGTGTCATGATGAAGTTGTATGATGAGTTCATCAGTAAGAGGGACCCTCAGAGGCCCAAGTTCCTCCCTTATACTCATTTGATTACACAGCTCCTCCAGGATCAACATTACCCTTTCAATCTGCAAGAGAACACCAAGCCTGGTGCTTGCCATTATAGATGGGCCGACTTGAAGAAGAGCTACAATGCTCTTATCAAGAGCCTACAGGAAGAGGCAGCCCAAGCAGTGGAGGACGCAGCGGTATAAGAGGAGGCCGCAGAGGCAGAGGCAGCAGCAGCCGCAGTAGTAGCAGAGAAAGTCGGGATTGACTTGGAGTAGGAGCCTCCAGTGGGAACACCACACCCTTCTCAGGAACAGAGCCACCACTCCCAGAGATGGGATGAGCATCAGTCTACTAGTGACTCGAGATTGCACTGTCAGGATGACTCAGTCATTCCAGACACTCAAGCTCAGTCAGACATGCCAAAAGTGCGCTATCATACATTGCAAGACTCAGTCCTCGCGCTTCGAGCAAATATGGCTACTTTTCGCATAGATGTCATGACAGCACTGTGAGACATTTCCAGAAAAATCCAGGGTTCACACCCCGCCAGACTGTCATCTTCCGCCTAATCTCTCTCTATCTCATATTTATACCTGTGATTCTAAACTGTTACTTTTGATACTATTATTCCATTTTTGCGGCAAGTCTGTTGGCTTGGTTTACTGTGATGTCTTTTATACTTGCACTTTATTCAGATATTTTGGATGTTGATCATTTATTGATATATCTGTTGATGTTTACCCCCTTATCATGTGCATTATAGTGCTTTTAGTAAGAGAGTGCAACCCATATTTTTCAGGACCACTCTTATCCCTCTCTCTCTTTCATTTACTATCCCATTTGCACTTGCATGCCCACTGTGCACCATTATTATACTATTTGTTATTTCATGAGATTTTATTCCAGTGTCATCTTTTCAGGACCACAGTTAATCCTAAGTTTGGGGGGGTTATACCACCCATTTTGAGTACTTGTGTCCCGCCTATTCCCCGCCATAGCTACACTGGTATACTCTTTCCTCTTTCCTTTGTTTGAATTGCACATTAAGGACATTGTGCAGTTTAGGTTTGGGGGTAATGTGTGTTCTTTGCATTCAATTCAAGATTTTGAACATGACTTGTGTATTTGAGATATTTACTATGATTGGTCTATGATTAGTAATGCCTTTGATCTTTAGAGGCCTATATTGCTTAGAATTTAAAAAAAAAAAAAAAAAATATTGACCTGAGAGTCCAATACTCCTTGTATGCCATGTGGATGCCATTTAGGAGTAAATTTTTCAAAAGATTGATATCTTGCTTGCACTTGTGGTCCACATCATCTTGATTTTGTGATTATTTTGAGATTCACTATAGAATTATACACTAGCACAGGCGCACACTAGCATTCATCTGTGGGGTACATGCTTTGTTGATTATTGATTTGGTTATATCCCAATTGAGCTAGTAGTGTATTGAAAGCTTTCATTCTTGACAAAGGTGTATAACAAACCCTTTTCACTAAGTAACTGGGATTCTAGCCTTAACAAGCACTGAACTCCTCGCGCCAAAAAGTGGAGGGCCCAAACTCTAGGTTAAAAAAATAAAAAATAAAAAAAAGGTTTGCAAAAGCAAATAAAAGTGAGGACTTCTTCCAAAAGGTGAGAAGTGGGAAATGATTAGATAGAGGTAGTTTTGATTTGTAGCCTAGTTGATTTGAGCTTGTAAATCCTCAAGGGTGTTTTAACACCTAATGCCCTAAAGCCGTCTGGTTTGGTAGTCATTGACCTAACGCTCGACCTCATGGATCGCTAGAAAGCTTAATAGATCAACACATTACATTATGCTTCCATATTTGATCCTAAAAAAATAAAAATAAAAAGAAGAAGAAGAATAAGTGCACCTAGCTGAATAAAGCTTTAATAAAAGGTCCATACTTTGTCTTGATGATCGGTACTAGATTTGTGTGCTAGCTTGAGACCGTATGTGATCATTTCTTCGGTTTGCTTAGATAGCAACATATTTGATGTCGGTTCACTTAAAAAGGATTCTAGAGTTGTTTTGATTTGCATGATCATTGTCTTGATGTGTGGAGGTCTATACTTGCTTACTTGATGTTGAAATTTTGGAAGATTGCTTGGAAATGGTTGAAAAATTGCATACTTGAGGTAGTTTTCTCCCAATGCTAGTTTGGAATATTGGTGCCTCTTTAGTGAGAAAGAGTTTAATGTTTGTGGGTATTATTTCGTGAAACCCTCACGAGACTTCACTCGTCCACTAGGGGCAACTTAGGGGTTTAAAAGGCTTGTTGCATACACTAAATGCAATCATGTTCCCTATGAAAGTGGAATTATCCTTTTATTGTTTTCTAGTTCATTCATGTAGAGTTGTTAGTTTCTTGTTTTTCCTTATAGTTCATTGCTAGGGACTAGCAATATTTAAGTTTAAGGGTGTGATAAGCAATGAAAAGTGCGCATTTAAACCCCTTAATCTTGAGTGTTGTAGGGCTTTATCCTATCTTATTTCCCCATTTTAGTCTAATTTCATGTTTTTCTCTTTTTCAGGCACTTATCAGCTGAATTAGAGCATTAGAAGAAGCAATCTAAAGTCTAATGGAAAGAAGGAGCAAAGTGGAAGCAAAGTGGTGAAAATTTCCTCTTTGATCGATCGAAAAGAGCTATGATCGATCACATTGTGATCGTTGAAACCCTGCCATGATGGATCGAACCTTTGTCTTTATCCTCAGGAAAATTTCCTATTCGATCGATCCAACCTTTTCTTCGATCGATCCAACCTTTTTGACCTTATCCTCATAATCACTTTTGTCCTTTTCCTATAAATATCTCAGCCTTTGTCCTTATCCAAATAATTATGTCGCCATACTTTGATCGATCGAAGCAACAGTGTGACCGATCGAACTGCCTCAAAATGCGTGTAAAACAGATTTCAAGCCGAATTGAAAGTGAGCTCATGGTGCAATCATTTGGAGGTCCTAGTGTATGAGGTCTGACCATTGGGTGTGACATTTAAGCTACCTATATAAGGAATTTGGCTATTTTTAGTAGAGAGGTTGGTTAGTTAGAGAGAGAACACATATTTTAGGAAAGTTCTTCCATTTTTTAGGGTTTCTACCAAGAACACCAAGGGAGGAGGATTAATTCAACCATGAAGAGAGCCCTTGAGGGTTGGATAACAATAACCATGAGTGGCTAGACTATTCTTTTGGAGCTAGAGATAGCCTTAAGCATGCCTCCTAGACTTTGATGCTTTGTAATTAGTGGGGATTTGTGTTGTAATTCTTATTTTGACCTCATATTTATATAAATCTTGTTTCTACATGGTTTGTGTAGTTTAATACTTCCAAATGATCTTTTAATTCTATTCATATGTCTATATATGTTAGAATGAATGGTCATGTGCTTATCTTTAGATTTTATGAGTTTAATGCATGTCTATGTGTGTTGGAATTATAAATTTAGTGTTGGTCAATGCATGGTGCTTATTGGATCACTCTTGTGGTTTAGTTGATGGATTATACTTATCGCTTGATGGATTGTGCTACCTCCTTAGCTTAATTAGTTTAATTTTCTTGTCATTAGCATAGTTATAGTGTAATTATTTTAATTTCCTAGATAGGTATCCATTCGTGTTGTTTGGTGATCCATGCTTATGAGTACAAGTAGTATATTTCTCTATATTATAGTGTGTGTATTAATTGTGGGCCTATAGAAGGGTTAATGGCTTAATTTGATATGTTGTACTATTCACTAGATTGATTAGACAATGTATGCTTACTTAGCCATCCATGTTTAATACTTCAATTAATGGCACACACTTCTTTTATAACATATAATCCCCCTAATCTATCAAATATTGAATGTCTAGTAAGGCAAGGCTTATTGGTGAACTCTATGCCCCAAGAACCCTCTCTCATTCTTTACACCTCATTTATTTTGTTTTACATTGCATTGCTTTTGCTTAAATTCTAGTATAACTCAACCAACAAACCCCTCTTTTGATCATTCGATCTATTAATCTAACATTGATTCCGAAATACCTTACTTTATGTGACAGCCCAAGTTTTTTAACCCGGTGCGTCAGTGATGAACTGAAAGTTGATCCGATAACGGATCCGAAATGCGAAAGCAAAAGATGAAACCATAGTACTTTAAGATATAGATCATCTCTAAGACACCAATGTGACATTCCATGAAGTCACGGAACTCAAAGGAAGCGAAAGTGAAAACAAAGGTCAAAACAGGTAAAATCCATTAACCAAGGGGCAAAAATGGTCAATTTGAAAATAAAAAGAGAAACTTGACTCTAAACATGTCGAACAAGGTGAATACAACCTAACCTAGTCCTTTTACAACATTCCAAGAGGTTGTAAGAACTTTGGACAAGAATTCCACAAGAATGCCATTTCCCGGTTTAAGCAAAAACAGACACTACCTAACTAAAATATGAATAACTCTCACTATGATTTGCATCTGAGAATGGCATAGGTACCATTGGAAATTTGACTCAAAATCCTTAAGTTTAGGCTTAAGAATCACCCCATTTAGATTAGAAATGAAGAAGATAGAACCGTTTAAAGTCGGAACAACAGTGCTAAAACAAAACTAAAGAAGCAGCTAATGAGGGCTATTTTGGTCGACCGAACTGGGCAAAAACTTTCTTGAAAACATGTTTTTGAGGAAGTTTGTTTCGGTAGACTGAAATAAGGCATCGATCAACTGAATTGAGCCCAAACAGCAAAAATGGCTACTAGAACATGTGTTTTGTTGTTCAATGAAGTTCCCAAAAGCCATTGGTCGACCGAACTAGCATTTTGGACGACCGAATTGACTTAAAAAGCTGCTATAAGACCTGATATGCACAAGAAATGTTGAGGCTTGACCCGAGCCTCGAACCCTAATATGAATGTGGTCCAAAAATAAAATTTTTAGCTATACAAGCATGTCAACAAATGTACTTTACATATTTAAATGTTTTACAATGGCCCATGGCCTTATTCAAATTCATTTAAAACATTTGACATGTTAAACCTCCAATGTTGATAAAAATATATCTTTAAACAAAATATAGTGCCGAATGAGTACAAGTGCAAAATTAAACATGCTTGGCCCTTGGCCTCTTATCATATATATTAAATACATTGCAAAGAGTGTACTTATATATACTTTACATGTTTAGAATCAAATATACACATTTTGACACATAAGGCTACAAATGACATTTCTAGCCAACCTTTACAAGAATGGAAACCTTCAAGTCCACAAATCATCCATGCATAATAAGAATCTCAACGTTGATCCCTGTACCTGAAAAATATCCCCACTACGTGGGTGAGTAACATAAAGCTACTCGTAGGAAATGAGCATGCATAAACCTAGCATTTTACGATGTTATCACCTTAAGGTGAAACATGTTAAATGGCTAATGCCACCTAACGTTTATGTCAAGGGTGAGACTCAGGGAGCATCCTAAGCTACCTTAGATTATTTCTAGCATAAATCACATCATCCATGGAATTCAAACCACATAGAAGCATGCTATACAAAGCAACAAGATATAGATTCTTGAGGTTATCGACTTGAAATCTAAAATGCGAAAACGACAAAAGTGGGTCATGCCACCTAACGTCTATGTTCCAAATGAATTTATAGAATCATTCCTAAGCTACATTTGAACAACAAAACACAAATCACAATATCTATGCAATTTCACCAACGCAGAAACATGCTATACAAAGCAACAAGATATACATTCTGAAGGTTATCGACTTGAAATCTAAAATACGAAAACGACAAAAGTGGGTTATGCCACCTAACGTCTATGTTCCAAATGAATTTATAGGATATTTCCTAAGCTACATTTGAACAATACAACATAATGTACTTAACAACATCAAAGTTTACGATGATTCATTAAAAATCATAAAACATGAATATACTTAACAACATTAAAAGCATGTTATGATTCATTCAAAACCATAATGCGTAAATGTACTTAACAACATTAAATCGCCAATAACTAAAACCACAAGTTACAATTAAACATTGGTTGTCAACTTGGAATTGAATGCGAAATCAAGTAATGGAATACTTGGACATCAAATCTCGGAGTACCTAAACCTAAATGGTTATTCCGGGCATTAACCCGCTGGGAAGACCACCTTAGTGCGCACTATCTCAATGGGGAGAACTCATACCTCCCGCACTAGAGCCAAACTTTAGCCATATCACAGTAACAATGTCCCAAGTGACTCTAAAATAAATAAGTTAACAACTTATATACGTATTATATAGTACACGAAACTACCTTCATGCACAAGTAGGCTGAAACCACACAATACATGCTCTAAATCCACAACTATTATAGGATGACAATGTCGAATCTTCATAGTGCGATTCGTTACACGCTATAATAACATCACATGTCGAATCTTCAGTATGCGATTCGTTACACGCTATAACAATATAATTTAATATTGAAAACATGAACTGAAGAACCTAACACAAGTCTAAAATCATACTTCAAACATAATACCAATGTCAAACACATGATTAAAACCAATAATACAATAGAAACGAAAATTAATCAAGTAAACTAATTAATTTCTCTAAGTTTCAAATCTCAACAAAATGGTCCCTAATTAATACATGTTATACAACATAGCTTGATCATTACATAAATCAATTCAAAAACTTGATTAGGCCATTTGAACAATAAAAATGGAATTTAATTAAATCATGATAATCAAATCCCTAAATTCTAAAACAACATCAAAATGGTCCTAAATTAAAATATGCTAGTATACAAGTCCTAGTAATCATAAATATCGTTAAAACACAATTAAGTCAATGGAACCTTTAAAATATATTTTAATTAATCCTTTTAGTTAAAATCTCTAGATTTTCATACTTATCCAAATGCACTCAAATTAGAGTATGTTAAAGAACATGCCAAGACTTAATTTAAAAGCATAACACAAGTTAATTTCATGCAAGGCACATCCATGAGAATTAACTTTCATAAAAGATAATTATTAAATAAAAAGTGCAATTCTTATTCAAATAATTCTAATTTAATATATGTTAACAAACATATTAAAGCCCAATTTATCATCATGCCATAATTCAATTCTAAGCTATATACATCCTTGTAAATTTAATCTTATACAAAGAATTAAATATTACTAATTTTCTAGATTTGATACAAGGCATGCAAATAAGTTATATAATCATGGAAAATACTTAATACAACACATATAAAATCCTAAAACACCCCCTACCTCCATTTGAGATAAAATCTCAAATCCTCACCAAAATGAAATGGCTCTGAATCCAACGAAACTTCTAGGTTTTGTCGGGGACAATAAGGTGACCATTAAACTCCAAAGAGGACATACCAAAATCTAAACTTGTCTTCAAACCCAAACTCGAAAAATGGTCAAAAACAAACTCTAATAAGGGGGAAAGATGTGCGTAGTCGAGGCGAGCCTAAAACACAAAAGCACTATGAATTTTTACTAAAGGGAAGTGGCCGAAAAAGAAGAGAGAAGGGTGGTGGCTGCCATGGCTGCCGGCCAAGAGAGAGGAGACAGAGAGAAAAATCTGACTTTTTCTCTTAAGACCTCCTATTTATAGAAAAACCCTAAAAGTGCCCCGAACGGGTCCCGCTAGGTCCGAAAAAGTGGAATTTGAGCAAATGCGCTCAAACGGCAAAACACTGTGAATGAAAAAGATCCAAAATGAGAAAATATGAACAACAGAAGAAACAGTGTAGAAAATTGAGTCCGGAGCAGAGAGATATGCCCTGAACAAGTTCGGCGACAATCGGGACCAGAAACCCTGAAACTGGAGAAAAACAATCAGAAGGAAATTCTAAGAGTACATGACTCGACGAAAAATGAAAATGAATCCCATACGTGGATCCAAGCTCAAAACAAGGCATTTAGTAATAACTTTCATTAATTGCACAATGGCCCCTCTAAAAAGTGAAAACTACACAATTGGCCCAGAATGAAAGTATCTTTCAAAAATATTTTCTTAGAAACCCCAGAAATAAAATATATTCAAAAGATATTTATGAAAAACACCCCAAGAAAAGAAAAAGTTTCTGAAGAACTATGCATTCATGCCACTATGGATACTAGGAGCTACCAGAGTATCTTACTACAAAAGTAAAGATACGTATTTCATCGAAACCACTTAGAATGAAGATATGCGAAGTCAAATACCAACTCTGAACACAAAAAGTGAGGTTGTGCCAACAAAGTGACAAACACGAAAAGATAAAATAAGGAAAAGGACGAAAAGTGAATAGTGTCGAAAAAATGAAAATATGGAAATGACGCGGTCCTCAAAGGAAGTTGTCAATCTAAAGAAAAGAGTCTCAGAAATCATTCCAGAGCACTTGAGATGACACTAAGTGACGGGAAACTGAACTCAGAAAAGAAAAGATCAACGGGAAAAAAAAAATATCCGTAAAAATCTGAGGAAAAGGAAAGGAAGGAAAATGACCGGGTCATTACACTTTACCATTGGGACGATCCCTACTTACTCTTGTTACGGTAGTAGTAGTTGGTAGTGGTAGTGACATTTTACAAATTTAAACTAGGCCACCAATTCACACAATCACAATTTTGGCATATGCAAGTGATAATATGTCAGTTAATTTAATGAAATATACAACTAAATACAACTCTAGAATTCAAAAATCATGCATACAATATA
Source organism: Cornus florida (assembly GCF_030987335.1). Classification (NCBI taxonomy): domain Eukaryota; kingdom Viridiplantae; phylum Streptophyta; class Magnoliopsida; order Cornales; family Cornaceae; genus Cornus; species Cornus florida. The sequence continues at coordinate 46,805,136 of NW_026775574.1, read as the reverse complement.
TATCAACTCTAAGAACAACATAAAATACTAAGGGTATAAACATAAGACATTCCCTACCTCACTAGAGGATTGTTCCTCTAGAATTCAAGGCAAACGAAATCAAATGGGAAAACTGTGAAAATGTGTTCTAGATATGGAAGAGAGGGAACTTTTGTCTTCAAGGTGGAAGACCAAAATCCCAAAGGAAGGGGTTCGAAAATCATAAATGGAGCCTAGGGTTGTAGGTTTTATCAAAGTGCTTCACTAGAGGATTGTCCCTCTAGAATCCAAGGTAAACAAAGGCAAATGGATAAATTGTAAAAAGGTGTATTAGAGAAGGAAGAGAAGGAACTTTTGTCTTCAAGGTGGAAGACCAAAATCCCAAAGGAAGGGGTTCGAATTTGAGAAGTGGTGGCTAGGGTTTCAAGGTGCTTCAATGGAGGTTAAGTAATGAAGACAACTTTAGAAGAAATTCTACTAACCCTAAAGGCCTTTGATAGCCAAACACACCACACCAACACTACCTCTCTCTCTCACACACACATCTACCCTCTACTTGTCACCAATCTAGGCCTCCTCATTTGGCCTAATTCAAGCCTTACACTTGTCACCAATCTAGGCTTCCAACTATATCCAATGGTAAGTCAACAAATGGGCCAATGGGACAGTGCCACTTGTCACTCTTTTCCTAAATTGCAACATAGTCCCTCCACAAAATATCTCAAAGAATAATTACACAAAGGTCTCTAAGGCAAAATATCTCAAAAACTTAATTACACAAAACACCCAAAAAACACGAAAATGTTTTCAAAACAACTATGCATCCATACCCCTGGAAATTAAAAATAAATGAGCATGCTTTACAATGAAATTAAGACATATGTGGGTAGTAAAAGATAATATAATGCAATGCACGTGGTGCCAGAAATCAGTTCCGAATACCGAAGCCTACCTCGGATGCAATAAAACCCTGAGGCAACGCAGAAAAAGAATAAATCAAATAATTAAATAAATAAAATAAATAATAAAAACAATGAATGACAGAAAATCAGAAAAGGAAAAAGAAGACTCAGTGTTTATAGCTAACAGGTTTCTGCAGAAAATAGCTAAGAGCAGTTTTGTGGTAGATATTTACATAAATATTGATACACTTGACATCTTAGTGGTGGTGTCGTCAATTCAAACCCAAAGTTTATGCAATGTGGCCAAGTTTTACATTTAGAAATTAGCACTACTACCATTTACTAAAAATATAGCTAGGGCAAGTAGGGATCGTCCCAAGGGATTGAGGTGTCGTACTAGGTTGAAGAATCAAAATTAGGGTTAGTAGGTCGAGTGATCAAAGTAGTGGTTGATTGGTTGAATTACACTAGATGCAAATTAAACTAAGGTAAATAATAATGCAATAGAGAGAATAAGAGAGAGAGAGATCTTGGGGTTTAGAGATCACCACTAAGCATGGCTTTTCTACACCCTTAACGTATGATTAATGAGGAAAAAGATGTATTGCAACAAGGTGTGTGTGTGTGTGGTTGTTTCAACAAGCATGGATGACAAATTAAGCATATATTGTCTAAAACAACATGGTGAATAACACAACATATCAAATTAAGCCATTAATCCTTTCTTTAAGCTCACAACCAAACACATCACAAGGTTAGAGATATATGTTACTTACTTTCATAAGTATGGAACATCAACAACAAGGATGGATTGTCCTCCCATTTAACAACTACACTATAACTAAGCTAATGGCATGAAATTAAACTAATTAAACTAAGGGAGAGGTACACTACAACTAAGCTAATGGCATGAAATTAAACTAAAGGAGAGGTACAATCCATCAAGAAATGAGTATGAACCATCAAATAAACCACAAGAACATGCGATTAAGCACTATGTCTCTAGATCTATAGCATCAATACACATAGACATGCATCAATAACATAAGTAATAGAAACAAACACATGAACATCTAATCTAGAATACATAGACATATGGATAGAATGAAATGATCAATTGGAAGCATTAAACCACATTAATCATTGAATAAACAAGATCTATATATATAAAAGTGTCAAAACATGAATCACAATACAAATCCCCTAAAAAATACATAAATCAAGAAGTAGAAAGCATGCTTAGGGCTAACTCTAGCCCCTAGAGGATGTCTAGCCACTCATGGATGATGTCCTCCAACCCTCAAGGGCAAGCTCCACGGAAGAAATCTGCTCCTTGGTTGATGAAGAGTCTCCAATGGTGTCTCTAGCCTCCTCTTCTCCTTTGTTTCCTCACTAAGTATTATCTTCTCTAGGTATGTGTATCAAAGTCTCAAAAGTCTCCCTCAAAAAGTGGCTCATATTCCTTATATAGGTAGGTCAAAAATAACCCCAAATGAGCTGGGCTCGTACACCAATAATGTAATGACCCGGTCATTTTTCTTCCTTTTCTTTTTCTCAGATTTTAACGGATATTTTTTTTTCCGTTATCTTTTCCTTTTTGGGTTCGGTTTTTCATCACTTGATGTCGTCTCGAGTGCTCTGGAATGATTTTTGAGACTCTTTTCCTTGGATTGACAACTTCTTTTCGAGATTGTGTCATTTCCATATTTTATTTTTCCGAACACTATTCACATTTTGTCTTTTTCTCGTTTATCCTTTTTTCTTGCACAACCTCACTTTTTGTGCTCGGATTTGATTCCAGTTTTACATGCATTCATGATATTTGATTTCCATGATAGTGGTATTTTTACTTTTCTAGAAAAGCATGTTGATTGCTTACTTCTTTCATAAAGGGGCATTAATGCATACTTTAGTGTAATTATTCTTAACTTGTGGAGTTTTAGTGTAATTAAATAAAGTAACTATTTTTCATCTTGGGGACCATTTTGTAATTAAATTTGGAAGATATTTTCAAAAAGGACCTTTTTGTAATTTTTGAAAAGTGTGACAAGTGTCCCACTCTCATTGGTCCACTTGTTGACATTTGTGTGGAAACACTTTAATGCATTGGATGATGACATTTGGAGGGTGAGGATTTACCCACTTGTTGGCCTAGGATTGGTGCACTTGTTGGCTTGGATGGTTGATAAGTGTAGGTGTGGGATTAAGCCTAGGAAGGAGCCATGGATTGGTGACAAGTGTAGGTTCACAATTTAGTCTTGCAAATATCTTTGGGCCACTTTGGGATTATAGTTTCAAAGGAGGATTTTTGTGCAATTGACCATAGATGTGTGTGTTGACCATGGTGTAAGAGCACATAGTGAGTGGAGGATTTCTATGTCCTCCACTCACACTTAACCACATTATTTCATTCTCTTCCTTACAAGAAAACCCTAGCCTCCATGGATGGAGCTTGAAGCCTTAGGCATTGACCTTGATCTTTGAGGCCCTTCCACTTACTATAGACCATAAAGCTTGGAATACTTTTTGTTCCCCTCATCCTTCTCTTCAAAACCCTTGAAGGGTCTAGCCCAACTCCTAGTTTTGTTTTGGTATCTAGAGATTCAATTCTCTAGTGAGGTATTGATCTATTATTTTGAAGTATTTTTATGTCATTATTGAGTGTTTTACATGCATAGAAGAGAAGGACTTATATTTTGCCCATAAACTATTTTAACTTAAAATTAATCTTATCAAATTAAATATAGAATATGAAAATATACTCAATTAGCTTTCATTTAGTTTTGGTTTCATATAATTTGGATTTAAAATGAATTAGTTATGAATTTTTGAAGTTGCAAGCTAGTTGTTGGAAATTTGAAGCTTTTCCTTTTTGGTCCGAAAATAAATTTTTATATGGAGCTATGGTGCTTCGATTGCCTTGAAATTTTTACTGGAACTTTCCCCATAGGTTTTACACTACTCAGAATTTTTTGACGATTTTAGAGAATTTCTTAATTTTTTTAAAAATCCAAAAGTATCTGCTGTCCATGTTTTTATTGCAGCTGGAAAACATATTTTTAGATGATTTATTTCACTAACCTTTTGACATTGGATCATGGCTTAAATTTTTAGTTTTATACTTTCATATGTTTACTTCTAAAATAAATTAGGTTTTCCCAATTTGGATATCAAATGAATTTTTCATGAATTTTCAAAGTTGGAAGCTACAGGCTGAAAATGTGTTTTCTAGGCAGAATTTGTTTCAAAGTTGTGGGGTAAAACTATTTCAGTTGGGAAAATATTTTGTTAAACTAAATTGATATTATCAAATTACAGTGTTTAATCTTTCATTAGGCTTTGGATTCATTCAGTTTAGGTTATAATTGAATTTTTTATGAATTTTACAAGTTGAAGGTAGCAAGCTGAAAAATCTATTTTGCGGACCGAAAATTTGGGGCAATTTCATTTCGGTGGTAATTGGGATTTTCATTCCAATTGAGGTAGGGAATGTTTTAGGATTATTTGTGTGTTGTATTGTGTGTTTGCCATGATTATACAACATATATGTATGCCTTGTATCAAATCTAGAAAGTTAGTAATTTTTATTTCTTTGTATAAGATTTAAAATTTATGATGATGTATAACTTTGGTTTGAATGGTAATATGCTAATTATGCTTAGATATGTTGGTTAACATATATTAAATTTGGATCATTTGATTAAGAATTACAACTTTTATTTAATATTTATCTTTAGTGAAAGTTTAATTCACATGGTTGTATCAAGCATTAAATCAAGTTGTAATGTGGTATTTAAATAGGCCTTGGTATGTTCTCTAACATAGATTAAATTGAGGGCATTTGGAATTATTTAAAACTCTAGAAGAAATTAATTAATTAGCTTGATTAATTTTGTTTTAAGTGTTTTAATCACTTAACTTGTCATTTGATGTTATATATCTGATGACCATGACATGTCTTTCAATATATATTAAATTGAGGTTATTTGGATTAACTTGAAATTTAGAGAATTTAAACTATTTATGTTTAATTAAATTCTACTTTATTACTCCATGAATTTAATTGCATTTTGGAAGTTGTTTCTATATTTAAATCATGGATTTGGATTTGATGTATGTTCACTTGATTACTTTTAAGCATTGGATAACATAGTTGTTACTTTTATATTCATGAGAATATGTTTTTCCTTATTGAATATATTGTTGTTATGTATAAGGAATTGCACACTTTGTATTTGGCATCTTACATGCCATAGTAGTTGTGAATTTTCAGCATGTATTGTATAAGTTTCCAAAATTTGGATTGTGCTTGGTAAATAGTTGATATCTTGTATATACATGTTGATATATATACGTTGTTGCACAATTTGTTGATTTTGGAAACTTGGGGATGTCGTTGTTTGGTTACAGCTAGGACTTGGTTTTAGTACGGGGATTGTCCTTCTATATAGTCTAGTGCGCACATAGGGAGGTTACCCATGGGCTAGTAACCCTAAAGTAACTATGTTGTCGGTTTAATTCGGCGTGACGTCCGAGTATCCACTTTGTTTGATTTCGTATTTCATTTTAAGTTGATAACTAGATGATATCGTAACTTGTTGTTCCTTATTTGATTTCCTATTTTGAGCTTAAGATGTAGCTTTGTGAAAGCATGTTTCATGCGTTGTATTGGAAGTTCCATTGTTGGTTAAATTGCATCGATATTATAATTTGTGTTTTGATGTTCAAATGTAGTTTAGGAATGACCTTATAGATTCATTTTGAACATAGACGTTAGGTGGCATGACCCACACTTGTTGTTTTTGTATTTTGGATTTCGAGTTGAAAACTTTGAGAATCTATATCTTGTTGCCTTGTATAACATGTTTCCGTGTTGTTTGAATTGCATAAACAATGTGATTATGATATAAATGATCTAGGTAGCTTAGGATGCTCCTTGGGTCTCATCTTGACATAGACGTTAGGTGGCATGAGTCCCTTTAACATGTTTCACCATAAGGTGATAAAATTGTAAAATGCTAGGTCGATGCATGCTCATCTCCTACGAGTAGCTTTATGTTATTCACCCTTACGATACTGGGGCATATTTCAGGTACAGGACTTAGGATTTGAAGATTCCATTGCTCCTTGGATGGCTTACAGTTTCTAAGTTTCTATTTTATGCAAGTGTTAGCATAAGATGCCTCTTTGTAGCCCTATTTGTTTAAACTTGTATTCGTTGATTCGTATATGTAAAGTGTACGTAAGTGCACTCTTTTCAATGTATTTAACATGTATGAGATGAGGCCGGAGGCCAATGACATATATCTCATTTTCTATGCACTTTTGTTTTCAAAGTTTATTATGAAAATATTGGAAAATGTTAAGTCATTGCTTCATAACTTTCGCATCGGGTGTTGGAATTTCATATCTTTTCTGCTTGGACTCAGAATTAGACGATTCTTGAGTCTAATTTTGTTCATTTTTCGTTGTCCTTCCAATGGTGTGCACGGTGGCACCCTTTTCAGTGAGAAATGACCATTTTGCCCTTAGTTTATCTCTTTTCGGGTTAGGAATTCTTGCTTCATTTGCTTGGCTCATTTGAGTTCTGTGGCTTCATGGAGAGTCATTTTGGGGCCTTAGGGATGATGTACATCTCTTGAGGTCATTTGGCTTCTTTCGCTTCCGCATTTCGGGTCCGTTATCGGGTCAACTTTCGGTTCATCACTAACGTATCGGGTTGAGAAATCCGGGTCGTTACAAATAATCCTCTAATGATTGGATATGAGACAACTTTTAATGAGCTGAAATTTGGATTTTTCTCAGGATTTGGGAAGTTCGATCGATCGAACTTGAGGTGAGATCGACCGAACATGACTGAGATCTATCGAATTGAAGTTGGATTGATCCTCAATAGCGGCGCCTTTTTGGATAAAAACAAATCTGAGATATTTTGAAGATATTTTTGGGAAAAGGACAAAAGTGGTTGGTAGGGTAGTACAGCTGGATAAGATCTGGCATGTGGATAAGGACAAGAAGGTTCGATTGATCAGAGAATGATGTTAGATCGATCGAACTTATGGGATCTCTGAAGATGACATCATGGCCTGGATCTATCTTGGAGTGCTGAGATCGATGGAATTTGGATTGATCGAACTTTTCTTGAGATCGATCAAAGTTGCTGAAATTCCACCCTTTGCTTCCTTTTACTCTACTTTGCTCCTTTCTTTGATTAATCCCAGAATTGCTTCAATTATACTCTTATTTGGTTGAGTTAGCTTATTTTGGGGATAAGTACCTAAAAGTGGAAATAATACAAAATCAATCTAAAGCGGGAAAATAAGATAGATAAAGGTCCTAGAATACCTAAGCTTAAGGGGTTTAAATGTGCACTTTTCAATGCTCATCACACCCCCAAACTTAAATATTGCTAGTCCCTACCAATGAACTAGAAAGTAAAGGAATGAAACGAACAACAATACAACTTCGAACTAGAAAGCAATAAATGGATAACGCCACTTTCGTAGGGAACACGATTGCACTTAGCATATGTAACAAGCTTTTTAAACCCCTAGGTTACCCCTAATGGACGAGTGAAGTCTAATGAGGGTTTCCAGAAATGATACTCACAAACATTAAACTCATTCTTTCAAAAGAGGGACCAATATAGCAAACTAATATTGGGAGAAAACTACCTCAAGTATGCAATTTTTTAAACATTTCTGAGCAATTTTCCAAAATCTCAACATCAAGCAAGCAAGTATGGTCCTCCACACATTAAGAAAATGATCATGCAAATCAAAACAACTCTAGAATCCTTTTTGAGTGAACCGGCATTAAATATGTTGCTATCTTAGCTAACTAAAGAATTAATCACATCCTTACCCTTAAACTAGCACACAAATCTAGTACCGATCATTAAGACAAAAAGTAGACCTTTTATTAAAGATTTATTCATCACGGTGCGCTTATTCTTTTTCACTCAATTTTTTTTTTATAGGATCAAAGATGGAAGCATGGTGCAATGTGTTGATCTATTAAGCTTTCTAGCGATCCATGTGGTCGAGTGTTAGGTCAATGACTCCCAAACCAGACAGCTTTAGGGCATTAGGCATTCAAACACCCCTATGGACTTACAAGCTCAAATCAACTAGGCTACAAATCAAAACAACTTCCATATAATGATTTCCCACTTCTCACCTTTTGGGAGAAGTCCTCACTTTTTTTTATTGCTTTTGCAATTTTTCTTTTCTTTTTTTTAAGTTCAATTACTAACCTAGAGTTTGGGCCCTCCACCTTTTGGTGCGAGAAGTTCAATGCTTGATGAGGCTAGAATCCCAGCTACTTAGTGAAAAGGGATTGTTATCCACCTTTATCAAGAATGAAAGCTTTCAATGCAGTACTAGCTCAATTGGGATATAATCAATTCCATAATCAACAAAGCATGTACCCCACAAATGAATGCTAGTATGCGCTTGTGCTAGTGTAGAATCCTAGAGTGAATCTCAAAACAATCAAAAAATCAGTATGATGTGGACCACAAATGCAAGCAAGATATCAATCTTTCGAAAAATTTACTCATAAATAGCATCCACAAGGCATACAAGGAGTATTGGACTCTCAAGTCATGCAATTTTTAAATTTTAAGCAATACAGTCCTTAAAAGATTAAAATCATATCTAGCATGGACCAATCATATTAAATCTCTCAAATACACAAGTCATGCTCAAAATTTTGAATTTAAAAACAAACACTGCAAAGCACCATTACCCCCAAACTTAAATGGCACAATGTACTCAATGTGCAAAGAGAATAAAAGGAAAGAGTATACCAGTGCAATTAAGGCAAAGAATGGCTGGGACAGAAGTATCCAAAGTGGGTGACATAGCCGCCCCAAACTTGGGATCAACTGTGGTCCTGAAATTTGGCACTTGGATAAACTCATCAGATAACAAAAGGGATAATAACAGTGCACAGTGGTCATGCAAGTGTAAATGGGATAGCAACTGAAAAATAGAAAGAGGTAAAAGGGTGGTCCTGAAAATTTTGGGCAGTACTCTCTCTCACTAAAGTCACTGGGATGTACTTGATGGAGTCAAACAGATAGCTATAAGAATATGAAAATATGGCATCCATACAGAAAACATATATAAATAAAAATAAAGTACAGTACATCCAGTATCAAAGCCGACAGACACGGCTGTAAAAATAATATAACAGTATCAAAAATATGCGGACATCACAGATATATGAGATGACAGGAGAAAAGAGATAGAGATATCAGGAAGAAGAGGTAGGATGGGCAGGTCGCGCTCCACGGATGTCTCTGGATAGATCTCTAAATGCGGTTATAACATCCGTACGGAGGGTAGCAATATCAGCTCTAATGGAGACAGCATCCTCTCGGAGAGAGACCGTATCGGCGCGGATAGATACTACAGCATCCTTCAAAGCCTGGAGTCGCTCTCCAAAGCTGGGTGTCTATGTTGGAGCCTCAGGTGTCGCTGGAGTGGGAGAATGATGATCTTGAGCCTGCTCCGCATCGTGAATGGGTGACCCAACTGAAGAGTGCTGCTCTGCGTCCTCGACAGGTTGCTCAAAATTGATGTCCATATGTACGGTAGCTAGATCGACTGGTATGTCGTCCGTTGCCGGGTCTGTTGCTGCTGCCATCTCCTCTACCTCTAAATCCTCTACTGCCTTGACAGCATCATCCTGAAGGCTCTTGATAAGAGCGTTGTAGCTCTTATCGCAGTCCTTCTTTCCGAACGAGCAAGACCCAGTCTCAGGACGCTCCCATGGCTGGAAAGGATAGTGCTGATCACGTAGTATCTGGGTGATGAGGTGGCTGAATGGGAGATACTTAGCCCTTTTGGGCCTTTCCTTGCTAATGTAGTCATCATAGAGCTTCCTCATCATGCTCCAGATGAGCGCTGGGATAGATAGCCAATGCCCTGAATAGAATGCATACAGAGCTATCAAAAAGTCACCACTCCGCCGTATTTTATGGCCGGCCATGAAGATGTTGCGGAACAGGACATAGTCAAAGAACCACAGGTTATCTGGAAGATAGGTCCGGGTGGCGTAGGTCTCACCACCGGCATAGGGACCTATGAGTAAAATGGCCATGTCTACATATGTGGGCCTATAGAGAGTGGGATATGTGTCCTGTAGCACTAGAGGGCAGTGATGTGGATAGTGGCAAGATCTGGACAATGTATCCACTGTAATAAAAATCAAATGACCATCAATGGTGGTCCTCGGCTCTGCCGTGTTACGCGGGGCAGGCCAGAGGTTGTGGAAATAACATCCGTACTAGCCTCGGGTACACCGGGTCTTTGACAGGGGCAAGAATGGCTACAAGGCCTCTCCGTAATATATCATCATATGCTGATCGGGTAAGTACCGATCGAGAAAAGAAGTCTGTATCGAAAACTTACTCGTGCGCTACTGAAAGGCGTGAGTATCTACGAAATGGTTGGTCTAACTCCTAGGCTGGCTGAGCTAATAGAGGTGAAGAATGCTCAGCCTCAGCTGAATGAGAAGGAGATGCGCCAGCATCAGAGTGTAATTTACTGTCAGAATGGGGAGACTGTATGTGCTTCGTTGGCTCCTCCTGTATGGGGTCCTGGGCATGAAATAGACCGGCCTCGTCATCCAAACTCGGCCTGCCCTGGCAGTAATAGTGTCCGCGAGCTACAGTCTTGACCCTAGCCATGGCCTGCAAAATAAAAGGAAACTTGCAGAGGAAGTCAGTACCAATATAAAGAATTAAAGCATAAAATAGAATCATGTATATCAAGTAAGATAGACAAAATAGATAAATGACATGAATCTATGGAAGTGACAGGACATGCTAAGCAGTATAAATGTAAAATGCATCCAATGTGGAAAATCATAGGCATTGGGCATGAATAAGATAACATGGATACAAGATAAGATGCTTGGAATATGTATATGAAATCTATGAAGTTCGATCGATCACAAAAAATGTGAGATCGATCTCACATGATCGATCCGAGAAACTGAGAAACTAAGTTCGATTGATCTCACTAGATCGATATAAGAAATAGATTTGATCGATCGAACTGTGCGAAGAACATGAGCAGTCACAGATTTGTGAGGTCGATGGCACGGGGCCTTCACAAACAAAGTTGTGGGCCCATCAACACAACAAAGTATCAATTCTAATCACTTAATGAGGCCCATACTCCCAAAAATCAAATTAAAATCAAGAAAAATACAAAAACATATATACATATATATACAAAGGGCTCAAAGCTTCATTAATGGAGATTTTCAACAGCAAAACAACTTAGATCTAACATTTAAAACATGTATGAATCAAGTTGAAGCTTGAAATCACAAGAGGGAGGTTCAGATCTTACCCAAAACTAGAGAAAAGATGAGGTGCGAAGAGATGTCGAGATCCGAGATCCAAGAGGAGAGAGAGAGATTCGGGATAAGGGGAAATCGCCAGTGTCTCGCCGGAGATGGAGAAGAGTGGGTGTGTAGCGGTGACGAGGAATAGGGCTTGGAAGAGGGTTAGATCGATCTGTGAAATCAATCTTTAAACCCACAGGTTCATTTTTTTAAAAACATTCCCTTGCTAGTTCGATCAATCGAATTGAATCCTCAGATTGATCGAACTGACATCGATCTCTCCTCAAACTATTTTGAGAATTTTTTTGAATAAATATATATATATTTTATTATTATTTTTTTTAGAAAATAAAATAATAAATAAATAAAACGACAATAAAAATTAATAAAATATTATTTTTGGAATTTTTGAAATTAAGAAATTAAAACAAAGTCAAAACAAAGTCAAAGATAGTGAGATAAAGAACAGAGATCGATCTGAACAAAATGTTCGATTGATCTGATAGAGAGCTGAAATATGCAGGTTTTTGGGTTCAAAATTTTTTGAAGTGTTGGAACTCAAGATCGATCAAACTTGAAGTTTGGATCGATCTAGGACTTATGATCGATCTGAGAACAAATTCGATCGATGGGACAGAGAGGTGATTTTGGATGCAGGTTGAATACAGGTCGAAAATTTTCTAAGTGTTGGATGCAGGTTGAAGTTCGATCTATCGAATCCTCCTTGTAGATCGATTGAACTTATGCAAAATGCTCAATTTCAACATAAAAGTGCATGCAGTCCTAATCACAGTTCCTAGCAATGCATATGAACCCAAAGCCAATATCTAAACTTCGCAAGAAATGAAATTAAAGATAGAAATGAGGGAGGAATAGGGTTTTGACACCCTACGAAATGTCTTGCTAGTCTTTAACGTCTCTAGTAAGACGTTGGGCTCTTTTAGCCTAGATCAAACATCTTATAATGCATCCCCTCCTCAATAGGGTGATAAGTGCTTTGAACTCCACCCGACAAATGGTTCTTTAAGGAACTTGTTGGATTAAGCTCAAAAGATGTTTTCGGTCCTTGGTCAATGCAATCTTTGGGCTTCCACGCCCTTTCAAAACAAGATTTTGAAACAACTTTCTTAGAATGCAGGGTTGAAGATGGACTTTTTGAAACTTTGGTCTCACAAAAAAACTCAATTCCTTCACTTTAGAGGTCATGACATTTCTCTACAATATTAATCTCTTCATGCTTGTCAAATGAATTGGGGGTTATATTAAAAATATTCAACTTAACCTTCATGTGGCCAAATGAAATCTTCATTATCCCCGTCCTCCAATTAATGTTGGCATTCGTAGTTGCCAAGAAAGGACGACCAAGGATAACGAGAATTTGACTCTTATGATTTGGGACCGGTTCCGTGTCAATGACAACAAAATCAATGGTAAAGAAGAATTTATCAATTTTAATCAAGACGTCCTCAATGATACCCCTAGGCTTTTTGATTGATCGTTCGGCAAGTTACAAAACTACAGACGTCGGTTTCAAGTCTCCTAAGCCTAATTTGACATATACTGCGTATGGAAGAAGATTAACACTTGCTCCTAGGTCAAGAAAAGCCTGATTAATGATATGATCACCAATGATGCATGAAGTAATAGGTAAACCGGGGTCCTTAAACTTTGGAAGAGTGTTATGCTGCAAAATTGAGCTTACTTGCTCGGTTAAGACCACTTTTCTAGGTGCTTGGCTTTTGTTCTTCCTCTTTTGGGTGCACAAGTCTTTCAAGAATTTGGCATAAGCCAGAATTTGCTTGATTGCATCCAAAAGTGGAAGATTGACTTTCACTTGCCTAAACACTTCCATGATTTCATTTACTTTGGCCTTTTGCTTGTCATTTGAAATGGATCCTTTTAAGGCATTCGGAAATAGAGCTTTTGGCTCAAAAACCTTTTCAGAAATTTTCTTTGAAGTCTCTTCAACACAAGAAGTTTTCAAATTATTTTGTAAATTTCTCTTTTCTAAATAACTTTTCAAATCACTTTTCAACACATTCTCATTTATATGGTCATGCACATGCAATGAAGGAGGAATATGATATGAAACGGGATAAGTGTCAACTTGTGGTTGCATCGGTTCACTCTCTTCATTGGACATACCCACTTGGTTGTCCACAACTTTTCCTGTGACGGCCCAAGTTTTGTAAACCTGGTGCGTCAGTGATGACCAAAAGATGACCCGATAACGGATCCGAAATGCGGAAGCGAAAGGTGAAACAACAGTCTCTAGAGATACAATGCATCTCTAAGACACCAATGTGACCCTCAATGAGGTCATGGAACCCAAAGGAAAACAAATGCGGAAGTGTCGTTTCAAAAACGGACAAAAAGGAACCTAAGGGCAAAATGGTCAATTTACAAAAAAATGGATTCAATTGCTATCGAGCACACCACTGGGAAGACAATGAAAAACTAGTGATGATGGACTCAAGAATTTCATTATCCGGATTTCGGACGAAGGAGAAACAACAAAACAAAGAAAAACGAGCAATAAAGCTAAAAGGGTAAACTGGTAATTATCTAAAAATATATGGGTGCAACCGAGCACACCGTTGGATAGATAATGAAAAATTAATCAATTTCAAAAAAAAAACTCACTTGATTTGGAGTCCGGATGAGGGACAAAGGTCAAAAACAAAATTAACGTCGCGGCGGCCCGATGAAGGGCGTGACAGCTACAGTGCCATCAACCCACTACTGCTGCAACTGAGAGTAAAAACGGGCATCTAAACGGACTTTTCTGGAAAAACTCAAAGAAGAAACCCCCCCTAAAATCAAGTTTTCTACCCGAGTGGCAGATGGAAACCAAAAAAATGCATTGTAAAATGTCCAAAATACCCTCAAGAAAATCAGGTCTAGAGGTCAAAAATCGTTCCAAGCTACTGCCCAAAGAAAGGAAATGGGGCTTCAGAAGGTTTTTAAATTGTCTAAATTAAAAATGTAATCTTAAAATACACCTACAAGACCCCTGGAAGTTTCGGATCGGTCGTCACGCTTTTCAAAAAAAAGTCGATGAATAGTACCAAGTATATTTGCACCGAAGTCGGCAAAAACCTGGCAGCAATGATTTTTCAAACAAAAATAGATTTTTGAGGGCCAAGATGGCAATTTCTGGAAAAACAAAAAGAAGAAACCCCCCTCAAAATTGAGTTTTCTGTGTGACTCATGAGGAAAAAGGAAAAAACCGCATTTTGAAATACCCGAATTGCTCCTAGAACAGAATAGGGTAAAACTCCCTAAAAATGCTACTTAGAGTCTTTGTTTCATCAAGGATGGTGTTGTTTGCCAAAGTGAGCATGCAAGCATATGTAATGTGATAAAATAGATGTGTTACAATGGCCTATGGCCTCATGGCATGTCATATGCAAAATAGAACCCTTTAATGCATTAATCCACATATCTTTCATAGGCAACAATGAAGTTCAAAGTTAGCATACATTTCACATAAGTGTCTTTGGCCCTTGGCCTCATTACAACCACATTCTAAGAGTGTCAAAAGGTGTACTTAAGTGTGAGACAATAAGTACAATTTTTATCAAAGTAAGCAAAAGTAGGACAAGATATGCTAACATATTCATATTCTAGGTCATCAAAAATATTTCAAGAACTCTAGTGAGTCTAAGAATGCTGTGCATCCCACATTAAGGCTTCTTTACCTGCAAAACACCCATTAACTTAGGGGTGAGTAAACAAGTTTACTCGTAGGGAATGCATGGGTTTATCTTTATACCAAGTTACAATCCAATACCATTTAATTCATGCTATCAAGTGACAATAGAACTTTCAACATAACACAATGAGATGTAATTTTACAAAGTTAACAACTTGGAATTTAAATGCAAAATCAAACCAAAGTGAATACTTGGACGTCACGCCGGATCAAACCAATAATGTGGTTACTTTAGGGTTACTAGCGCATGGGTAACCTCCCTATGTGCGCACTAGACTTGTAGAGGGACTTTCCTCCGTACTAGAACCATGCCCTAGCCATAGTCATAACAACGACATCCCCAAGTTTCCAAAATCAACATTTTGTGCACATTACATATATATATCAACATAACATATATATATACAATGTAAAGCCATCAACATGCACAAATCAATTTTGGAAACACAGTATAAGCCCTAAGTTCTTAACTAAAATGGCATGAAGAATATTGAATGATCATTATGCAATTTGCCACTAATTACAACAATATCATTCAACAACAAGAACATAGCCTAACAAGTATGATATAAGTTTAAAATCATAATTTAAACAATTAAATAAAACAACTAAATTCCCTAGATTTCACTTCTCATCCAAACATGCTCAATTTAATATATGTTGTAGTACATGTCATGGTTATTATATAAATCACTTCAAAACTTGATTTAAGTCATGGGAGCATATAAATAAAAATTAATTAAATTAATTCATTAATCCCTCTAGATTTTAAAACAACTCTAAATGACGTCAATTTAGCATAAGTTATAAATCAAGCCATGGTTATGTTATTTATCAAGTCTAAAGTGAATTACATACAAGTCACAATTAATCATTTATTTCTCATTTTAATACAAGACAAACATATAACTTAGATATCACTATAGGAACAAATAAAATCACCTGGAAGATAAATGATAACACCCCCTACCTAAATAGAGAATTGAATCTCTATAATTCAAGCAACCAAGCTCAAAATGTAAAACAAGTTTAGGGTTAATGAAGAGGGGAGTGAGAGGAAGCTTTTGTCTTCCAAGGTTTTATATCTAAGGTGAGTGGAAGGAGGCCAAAATGAAGAAGAAAGCTATTAACCAAGCTTTTCTTCAATGGTGGCTAGGTTATGGTTCTTGAAGACAAGTGAAAATGAAAATGATAAAGTGTAAAATGGTGAGTGGAAGGGCTAGAAATCCTCCACTCACTATGTGCTCTTATACTACCTCTCTCACACATAATGCAAGACTAAATGGTGAACCTACACTTGTCATGAATCTATGGTTCATTCCTAGGCTTAATCTCAAGCCTACACTTGTCACCATCCTATGTAAACTTCCAAGACTTAATATTGAACCTACATTTGTCAACCATCCATGCCAACAAGTGTACCAATCCTAGGCCAACAAGTGGGTGAATCTCCACCCCCCACATGTCATCATCCAAGGCATCAAAGTGTTTCCACACAATGTCAACAAGTGGACCAATGAGAGTGTGACACTTGTCACACTTTCCAAAAATTGCAAACAAGTCCTTTTTGAAAATATCTTCCAAATTAAATTACAAAATGGTCCCTAAGATGAAAAATAATTACTTTACTTAATTACCCAAAAACCCCTCAAGTTTTGGATAATTACAAAAAGTCTTGTTTTCATGGCTTTTACAAAGAAAGTAAGCATTTAATATGCATTTCTACGAAAGTAAAAATATAGATGTCATGGAATTTAAATATCATGGAGGTATGCAAAACCGGAATCAAATTTGAGCACAAAAAATGAGGTTATGCACGGAAAAACGAAAGAAACGGGAAAAAGACGAAAAAAGAAAATCACCAAAAATGGAAAAGGAGGAAAAATGCTGGGTCATTACAACCTACCCTCCTTAAAAGGATTTTGTCCCTGAAATTGAGTCATACCTGAAAAGGAGAACAAATGGGGATACCGTGAGTGAGCCTCCTATTCGAGCTCCCCGGTAGCCTCCTCAACACCGTGATGTCTCCACAAGACCTTAACTAATGGAATGGTCTTGGTCCACAAGACCTGCTCCCGTGAATCAAGAATCTGGACCGGACCTTCCTCGTAGGTCACGTCCTCATCAACAACCATATCAGTCCACCGTAGAACATGCGATGGATCCGGCTCGTACTTCCTCAACATAGAGACATGAAAGATGTCGTGAACCCTATCTAGGTCTGGCGGCAATGCCAAATGATAAGCAACTTCACCGATGCGCTCCAAAATCTCTAATGGTCCGATGAACCTAGGCAACAACTTGCCAGTCTGCCGAAATCTCAGAAGCCCCTTACGCGGATAAATCTTAAGAAAGACATGATCCCCTACCTCAAAAGACAATGATCGCCTCTTCCTGTCGGCGTAACTCTTTTGTCTACTCTGTGCGGTAGCCAACCGCTGCCGAATCAACTTGATCTTCTTTGTAGTCTCAATAAAAATGTCAGGACCCAAGGCAATAGTATCACTGACCTCGGTCCAATAAACTGGAGATCTGCAAGGTCTGCCATACAACGCCTCAAAAGGTGCCATGCCAATACTGGCCTGGTAACTGTTGTTGTAGGCAAACTCAACCAAAGGCAAGTAGTCCTCCCAACTATCCCCAAAATCTAAGATACAAGCCCGCAACATATCCTCTAATACCTGAATGGTGCGTTCCGACTGTCTATCAGTCTGAGGATGGAATGCCGTGCTAAAATGAAGCCCCGTGTCAAGAGCCTCCTGAAAACTCTGCCAAAAGTGGGAGGTGAACCGTGGATCCCTATCTGAAACAATGGATACAGGAACCCCATAAAGCTTGACAATCTGTCTCACATACAGTCCACTCGGTCTCTCTGCATTATCTGTCATTGCCATCGGTAAGAAGTGAGCCCTCTTAGTCAACCTGTCAACTATGACCCAAACGGCATCATTCCCTGCGTGAGACCTCGGAAGTCCCATCACGAAATCCATAGTGATATGTTCCCATTTCAACTCAGCTACTGGTAATGGTTGCAACAATCTTGCTGGTCGCTGATGCTCTGCCTTCACTTGTTGACAAGTAAGGCATCGAGCCACAAATTGTGAAACATCCCGTTTCATGCCCTACCACCAAAACTGTCATTGCAGATTGTGATACATCTTTGTACCACCAGGATGAACTGCAAGCCTAGAGTGGTGGAAATCCCAAAGAACGTCTTCACGACAAGACAATGGAACAAACGTCATCCCCTTGTACCTAAGACCACAGTCTGAATGTAAGGTCCAACCCTCTACATTCTCACCGCCTGAAATCCAAACATAGATGGCCTTCATCTCCCCATCCTCCAACCATACCTCAATAACTCTGCTAACAAGTGCCGGTTGAGCCACAAGGCTAAACAAAATAGCCGGTGAAACATCCTCATAACACTATAAACCAAGATCTGCAAGCTTTTCTAGCATCTTCCATCTATGAAGGGATATGCTGGCAAAAGTTCCCCATGACTTCCCACTCAATGCATTGGCCACCACATTGGCCTTACCCGGGTGATACTGTAATTCAAAATTGTAATCCTCCATAAACTCAACCTATCTGTGCTATCTCAAGTTCAAATCCTTCTGAGAGAAGAGATACTTGAGACTTTTGTGGTCGGAGAAAACTTCAAACTTCTTCCCGTACAAATAGTGTCTCCACCCCTTCAGGGCAAAGATAACTGCTACTAACTCCAAATCATGTGTTGGATAGTTCAACTCATGAGTCTTCAACTATCGAGACCCATAAGCAACCACCCGCTCTGTTTGCATCAAGACACAACCCAAACCTTCTCGTGAAGCATCACAAAAGATCACATAACCTAAACCACGTTTAGGAATGATCAAAACTGGAGCCGATGTCAACCTGACCTTCAACTCCTGAAAAGCAAACTCACATGCCTCGTTCCATACGAACTTGACCCCCTTGTGGGTAAGTCGAGTCATAGGTGCCACTAAACGAGAGAAATCCTAAACAAATCTCCGGTAATAGCCGGCTAGGCCAAGAAAACTCCGAATCTCAAACACTGTCTTTGGACGCTCCCAATCCATCACTAACTCAATCTTCGTTGGATCCACTACAACACCGCCCCTTGACACAACATGTCCAAGGAACTTCACTTCTGGTAGCCAAAATTTGCATTTCTCGAACTTGGCGTACAACCGATTATCCCTAAGGATCTGTAACACTGTCCTCAAATGATACTCATGCTCCTCCACCGAAGCTGAGTATATAAGAATGTCATTAACAAAGACTACAACGAACTAATCAAGATGGTCACTAAATACACGGTTCATTAAGTCCATAAAAGCTGCTGGAGTATTGGTCAAACCAAATGGCATCACTAGAAACTCATAATGGCCATACCGTATACGGAAAGCGGTCTTAGATACATCCTCATCCTTAACCCTCAACTGATAGTAACCCGATCTCAGATCAATCTTTGAAAAGCATGTCACTCCCTTCAACTAATCAAACAAGTTATCAATCCTAGGCAAAGGATACCTGTTCTTGATTATGACATGGTTCAGCTTGCGATAATCGATGCAAAGTCTCAAAAACCCATCCTTCTTCTTCGCAAAAAGAACCGGTGCTCCCTAGGGTGAAGCACTAGGACGAATAAAGCCCTTAGCTTTCAAATCATCCAATTGAGCTTTCAGCTCATCAAGCTCTGCCAGTGCCATACGGTACGATGCTATAGAAATAAGTGCAGTACCGAAAATGACATCGATGGCAAAGACAACCTCCCGAAGAGGAGGGAGTTCTGTCAACTTCTCCGGGAAGACATCTAGAAACTCGTCTACAACTGTTGGAAAAACACGCCCAGACTGCTACCCTCGTCAACGAACAGGCTAGCCAAGTAGGACTTGTGGCGACTCCAGTCACCGATACTGAAAATCATCGTCGGATGGGAATCACTCCGATCTCCCACGAAGTGAAAACAATCCCCCACGGGAGTGCAAACAGACACTCGCCCATAGAAGCAATCAATCGTGGCACGAAAGAAAGACAACCAGTCCATCCCAAGAATGACGTCAAAACCCGTCATATCGAAAACAACAAAATCAAACTCCAACGTCCGTCCAGCTATCTCGATAGCACAACCCCGACAAACACGGTCCAAAAACACTGGACCACCAACGGGTGTGTCAACACAAAGGAAACCACCCCGCTGCGTGACCTTCAGACCCAAAGAATGTGCAAATGATGCAGATATGAATGAATATGATGCACCTGTGTCAACAAGAACTCTAGCCCAAGAACTGAAAACTGGAAAGATACCTCGAACTGTAGAAGTCCCTACGGAGGTATCGGCCTATGGCAGTGCGTAAGCTCATCCCTGAGCCCCTGACTGTTGTGAACTGCCCTGCTGAGCTGACTGATGTCCGGAAGCAGTAGGTGTCGGGTTCCTACCTGGATACGAACTGACTGGTGCAACTGGCTGTGGTGCTTGAGGCACCCTGAAACCTGACTGTGCAACTGTCGACTGTGCCGGTGTGGCCTGTGGGCCTGCGCCACTCTGTGCCTTGTTCTATAGGTGTGGACACTCTCTCTTGAAATGTCTAGGCTGTTTGGAGTAATTGTAAACCCCCTAAAGTCCCTGCGTCGAAGCTGAAGACTTACTAGTCTGAGAATGACTGCCCTGAGACTACAACTGTGGGCAACAAGGCTTGATGTGCCCCGGCTGCTAACAGTGGTGACAAATGACTCCCCGGGCTGACCCTGAAGATACTGGACCTGCAGATGCAGACCGAGCCTATTGTGACTGTACTTGAGTGCGTGAACTGTCCCCGGGCTTAGCCTTCTTCCACTGACCCCCAACGGATACTGATAAAGCCTCTCCACGTGGCTGCTTATATGAACCCTTGATCCTAAGCTGATCTCGGTCTTCTGCCTCAACTAGTATAGCCTTCTGTACTACCTCCCCATAAGTCCTCAGATCCAACACTGAAATTCGTGGCCTAATATCAAGATGTAACCCATCCTGAAACTTTTTCGCCCTGAGCTTATCGGTGGCTACCATCTCCGGTGTATAGCGGGAAAGAGAAGTGAAGCATGTCTCATACTTAATGACACTCATCCAGCCCTGATAGAGACCTATAAACTGCACTCTCATATCATGCCTCATAGCCCTTGGAAAGAAGCGGTCAAAGAACAATGTCCTAAACTCCTCCCAAGTCATTACCTCCACATTGTGGATATTGGTCATAGACCTCCACCAGATATCGGCATCTCCCATGAACATAGAGGCTGTCAAGGAGATCCCCAATCGGTCTGTAGGTACTGCCATGCTATCGAGCTTGCGTACCATGAGATCAAACCATGCCTCTGAAGTAAGCGGATCCATACTTCCTGCAAACTGGTCGATCTTAACCCTCTGTAACTTTATGAAGTAGTCCAATGCCTCATTAGCAACTGGTGTCGGTGCTGGTGCCGGTACCGGAACTGTATCCCCGCCATTTACTGGCAAAACATCGCCTGAATGGACTCTGACATCCCCAGAGCCATTCCCTGTGCAATCTGCTCCTTGTAAGTCGGAGCTCGTGGTGGATTTGGACCCCTGCCACGAACTGGAATCCTAGGCCTCCCTGGACCCCTAGTAAACTCGGTGTTATCCACTTGCTCCTCAACGCCCTGACACGAAGACTCCCCACGTGTGACAACCATGATGCTAAACATATGCAATGAAAGAGGTCAACAATAACACAAGTTATTATAACCGAATGCAACTCGTACTATGAAAGTAAGAAATACGAAGCAAGATGAGGTATGTAACATACGGTCATGATAAGGCAATCAAGGAAGGCTGTTTAAACAGTTAAGCACTTAAGCAATATGTTAAATAAGGATGCTTCTTAAACATATAAGCATACAAATATAGAGACATATCATAATAACAAGTATGTCACCAAGAAACATGTAATCATGTTATAATGCCAAAAACATGTTATCAAAGATATGCTAATAAATTAAAGTACACTAACAAAAGAATGTTATGCACCCAAAACCCGTCGTCCTAAGGTTTTCAAACCTAGGAGCTCTAATACCACTTGTGACGGCCCAAGTTTTGTAAACTCGGTGCGTCAGTGATGACCAAAAGATAACCCAATAACGGATCCGAAATGCGGAAGCGAAAGGTGAAGCAACGGTCTCCAGAGATACAATGCATCTCTAAGACACCAATGTGACCCTCAATAAGGTCATGGAACCCAAAGGAAAACAAATGCGGAAGTGTCGTTTCAAAAACGGACAAAAAGGAACCTAGGGGTAAAATGGTCATTTTGTAAAAAAATGGATTCAAGTGCTATCGAGCATACCACTGGGAAGACAATGAAAAACTAGTGATGATAGACTCAAGAATTTCATTATTCAGATTTCGGACGAAGGAGAAACGACAAAACAAAGAAAAACGAGCAATAAAGCTAAACGGGTAAACTGGTAATTATCCAGAAATATCTGGGTAAAACCGAGCACACCGTTGGATAGATAATGAAAAATTAATCAATTTGAAAAAAAAAACTCACTTGATTTGGAGTCCGGATGAAGGAGAAAGGTCAAAAACAAAATCGATGTCGCGGTAGCCCGACGAAGGGCGTGACAGCTACAGTGCCGTCAACCCACTACTGCTGCAACTGAGAGTAAAAACGGGCATCTAAACGGACTTTTCTGGAAAAACTCAAAGAAGAAACCCCCCCTAAAATCAAGTTTTCTACCCGATTAGTAGATAGAAACCAAAAAAATGTATTGTAAAATGTCCAAAATACCCTTAAGAAAATCAGGTCTAGAGGTCAAAAATCGTTCCAAGCTACTGCCCAATGAAAGGAAATGGGGCTTCGGAAGGTTTTTAAATTGCCTAAATTGAAAACACAATCTTCAAATACACCCACAAAATCCCTGGAACTTTCAGATCTGTCGTCACGCTTCTCAAAAAAAAGTCGATGAATAGTACCAAGTATATTTGCACTAAAGTCGGCAAAAACCTGGCAGTAATGATTTTTTGGAAAAAAATAGATTTTTTGAGGGCCAAGATGGCATTTTCTAGAAAAACACAAAGAAGAAACCCCCCTCAAATTTAGTTTTCTATGTGATTGGCAAGGAAAAATGAAAAAAATGCATTTTGAAATACCTGAAATGCCCCTAGAACAGAATAGGGTAAAACTCCCTAAAAATGCTACTTAGAGTCTTTGTTTCATCAAGGATGGTGTTGTTTGCCAAAGTGAGCATGCAAGCATATGTAATGTGATAAAATAGATGTGTTACAATGGCCTATGGCCTCATGGCATGTCATATACAAAATTGAACCCTTCAATGCATTAATCCACATATCTTCCATAGGCAACAATGAAGTTCAAAGTTAGCATACATTTCACATAAGTGTCTTTGGCCCTTGGACTCATTACAACCACATTCTAAAAGTGTCAAAAGGTGCACTTAAGTGCACATTACATAACTTAGATAATAAGTACAAGTTTTATCAATGTAAGCAAAAGTAGGACAAGATATGCTAACATATGCATATTCTATGTCATCAAAAATACTTCAAGAACTCTAGTGAGTCTAAGAATGCTGTGCATCCCACACTAAGGCTTATTTACCTGCAAAACACCCATTAACTTAGGGGTGAGTAAACAAGTTTACTCGTAGGGAATGCATGGGTTTATCTTTGTACCAAGTTACAATCCAATACCATTTAATTCATGCTATTAAGTGATTATAGAACTTTCAACATAACACAATGAGATGTAATTTTACAAAGTTAACAACTTGGAATTTAAATGCAAAAGCAAACCAAAGTGGATACTTGGACGTCACGCCGGATCAAACCAACAATGTGTTAACTTTAGGGTTACTAGCCCATGGGTAACCTCCCTATGTGCGTACTAGACTTGTAGAGGGACTTTCCCCCGTACTAGAACCATGCCCTAGCCATAGTCATAACAACGACATCCCCAAGTTTCCAAAATCAACATTTTGTGCACATTACATATATGTATCAACATAATATATATATACACAATGTAAAGCTATCAACATGCACAAATCAATTTTGGAAACATAATACATGCCCTAAGTTCTCAACTAAAATGGCATGAAGAATATTGAATGATCATTATGCAATTTGCCACTAATTACAACAATATCATTCAACAAGAAGAACATAGCCTCACAAGTATGATATAAGTTTAAAATCATAATTTAAACAATTAAATAAAACAACTAAATTCCCTAGATTTCACTTCTCATCCAAACATGCTTAATTTAATATATGTTGTAGTACATGTCATGGTTATTATATAAATCACTTCAAAACTTGATTTAAGTCATGGGAGCATATAAAAAAAAAATTTAATTAAATTAATTCATTAATCCCTCTAGATTTTAAAACAACTTTAAATGACGTCAAATTAACATAAGTTATGAATCAAGCCATGGTCATGATATTTATCAAGTCTAAAGTGAATTACATACAAGTCACAATTAATCATTTATTTCTCATTTTAATACAAGACAAACATATAACTTAGATATCACTATAGGAACAAATAAAATCACTTGGAAGATAAATGATAACACCCCCTACCTCAATAGAGAATTGAATCTCTATAATCCAAGCAACTAAGCTCAAAATGGAAAACAAGTTTAGGGTTAATGAAGAGGGGAGTGAGAGGAAGCTTTTGTCTTCCAAGGTTTTATGTTTAAGGTGAGTGGAAGGAGGCCAAAATGAAGAAGAAAGCTATTAACCAAGCTTTTCTTCAATGGTGGCTAGGTTATGGTTCTTGAAGACAAGTGAAAATGAAAATGATAAAGTGTAAAATGGTGAGTGGAAGGGCTAGAAATCCTCCACTCAATTTGTGTTCTTACACTACCTCTCTCACACACAATGCAGGACTAAATGGTGAACCTACACTTGTCATGAATCTGTGGTTCATTCCTAGGCTTAATCTTAAGCCTACATTTGTCACCATCCTATGTAAACTTCCAAGACTTAATATTGAACCTATATTTGTCAACCATCCATGCCAACAAGTGTACCAATCCTAGGCCAACAAGTGGGTGAATCTCCACCCTCCACATGTCATCATCCAAGGCATCAAAGTGTTTCCACACAAATGTCAACAAGTGGACCAATGAGAGTATGACACTTGTCACACTTTTCAAAAATTGCAAACAAGTCCTTTTTGAAAATATCTTTCAAATTAAATTACAAAATGGTCCCTAAGATGAAAAATAATTACTTTACTTAATTACCCAAAAACCCCTCAAGTTTTGGATAATTACAAAAAGTCTTGTTTTCATGGCTTTTACAAAGAAAGTAAGCATTTAATATGCATTTCTACGAAAGTAAAAATGTAGATGTCATGGAATTTAAATATCATGGACGTATGCAAAACCAGAATCAAATCCGAGCACAAAAAATGAGGTTATGCATGGAAAAATGAAAGAAACGGGAAAAAGACTAAAAAAGAAAATCGCCAAAAATGGAAAAAGAGGAAAAAGGCCGGGTCATTACATTTCCACTTCTCAAGGTAGTCACCGCATTGACATTCTCTTTTATGTGACCTTCTGATGAGGAATGAGTCTCCACAACACATTGTTGCTTTTGTGGGGCATTCAAAGGCATTTTCCCTTTCTCTCTAGCATTTAAAGTGCTAGCTATTTGCGCTACTTGGGTTTCTAGCTTTGCAATGGATTGAGAGTAAGAATGAAGTAATTGTGTGTTTGCCTCTAAAGTGCCCAAAGCAGTCAAAACTTTCTCTTCAAAAGCGGGAATTCTAAAATTTCCTTGGGAATATGATGGTTGATTAGGAAAATGAGAATTAGAGAATTGGTTTCCTTGTGATTGGTATGATGATCTAAAACCTTGGGAACCTTGGCTTTGTAGTGGAGGTGGAATGTATTTCCCTTGAAAACCGCCTTGGGAAGGGTTTAAGCTATCCCCTTGGTTTTTCCAAGAGAAATTCAGGTGATTTCTCCAACTAGGATTGTAGTGATTGCCATAAGGATTGTTCCCTTGATTAGCAAAAATAGCATTTGCTTATTCATGATGCTCACTTTGCACATGTCCATGGGGACAATTGGAAGTAGAATATAAAACACTTGAACAAGTCATACATGTCTCATTAGATGCATGATGAGAATGGTTAGGGAAGGAAGATACTTGATCCACCGAGTTTTGGTTGATCAAAAATTGATCAAACCTTTAAGATAATGATTTCATTTCAGTAGCAATTTCATTGGAGTGGTCAACTTGATGTAAGCCAACACTCTTCCTACCACTAGAATTTCTACCATTCTTCAAAGATAAAGTACGATGCAAAGAATTTTCACTCATGCTCTCATAACGACACCACACGTCATCCTCATGCCTATCAATGTAAGAGCCACCCATGGAAGCATCAACCATGCCCTTGTAATTATCAGATAAGCTCTCAAAGAAATATTGAACTAATTGCCATTTGGGTATGTCATGATGTGGACATTTCCTAAGTAATTCATTAAAGCGTTCCCATGCCTCATGAAATGTTTCTCCATCCCCATGTGAAAATTACCTAATTGAAGTTCTCATGGCATTGGTCTTAGAAACCGGATAGTACTTCTTCAAGAACTCTTGTTGCATTTCTGCCCAAGAAGTTATTGAAAAAGGCCTAAGATTGTTAAACCAATATTTTGCCTTGTCTTTAAGGGTGAATGGAAAAAGTTTAAGCCTTAAGACCTCTTCTGGCATGTCCGTGTATTTTACGGTGGAACATACTTTAAGAAACTCATCCAAATGCTTGTAAGGTTCTTCACTTGGAAGTCCATGATAGTTAGAAAGCATTTGAATGGTTTATAGTTTGATTTCATAGTGGTGTGCTCTAAATGGTGGCAATTGAATGCATGTGGGTACATTATGTTCATTAGGCACATAATGATCTATTAAAACAAGGGGAGGATTAGCAATTAGAGGTGCAACATGGGCACCTTGGTTGCCTTGAATGAAGGGAGGTGGTGGAGCATAGATTGGCCTTGGCATTCCCAATAGAACTTGGCCTTATTGTTGTGGTGGATGAACATATGGCCTTGGCATGCCTAATGGTACTTGTATGTTATCATGATGCACATTGGGGTGGAGGATGCCTCGTTGGTCTATGTAACCAAGGTCCTTCACATGGTCCTCATTGTGTCCTTCCATTGATGAAATGGATTGACTAGAACTCCCTCTTCCCCTAGGGTTTCAAACAATGGATTCAAGATGAAAATTTAAAAAGACAAGAGTGGGTCTCAATGATCCACGACCATGCATGCACAATGCAACACAACAAGAAATAATGACAAACACTTCACCTTCACAACAAGTTAATAATCAACAAACTTCCTCCACATACAATGTTCTCATACTCCCATGCTTTAACAATATGCAAAAAAAAAAAAAAAAAATTGCCTCCACGTGGGCTCACAATTTATCTAAGTATTGAAATACAAGCCTCCATGCGGGCCGACGATTTAACTAAGGGTTTGAGTAAGAAAAAGCTCACAAAGGTCCTTTAGCACTTCAACTCCAAATTTTTAGCTTTTAGCTTAGCAATTTTTTTTAATGATTTTAGCCTTTTTCCTTTGCTTGCTTAGCTCTTTTGCTTGGAATACTCCTTTGCTCACCTTCTTAGCCCAAAGCTCCTTGTCAAACAAGAACAAACACAATAAGTAACAAAAATTGAAAACAAAGTAAAGACACGATCAAAAGAGTACTAATTCCTAATTGATTCCACAAATACGACATTGTCAATCAATTAATCCCCGGCAACGGTGCCAAAAACTTGGTGGTGTCGTCAATTCAAACCCAAAGTTTATGCAATGTGGCCAAGTTTTACACTTAGAAATTGCCACTACTACCTTTTACTAAAAATATAGCTAGGGCAAGTAGGGATCATCCCAAGGGATTGAGGTGTCGTACTAGGTTAAGGAATCAAAATTAGGATTAGTAGGTTGAGTTATCTAAGTAGTAGTTGATTGGTTGAATTACACTAGATGCAAATTAAACTAAGGTAAACAATAATGCAATAGAGAGAATAAAAAAGAGAGAGATCTTGGGGTTTAGAGATCACCACTAAGCATAGCTTTTCTACACCTTTAATGAATGATTAATGAGGGAAAAACATGTATTGCAACAAGGTGTGTGTGTGTGGTTGTTTCAACAAGCATGGATGACAAATTAAGCATATATTGTCTAAACAACATGGTGGATAGCACAACATATCAAATTAAGCCATTAATCCTTTCTTTAAGCTCACAACCAAACACATCACAAGGTTAGCGATGTATGTTACTTGCTTTCATAAGTATGGAACATCAACAACAAGCATAGATTGTCCTCCCATTTAACAACTATACTACAACTAAGCTAATGGCATGAAATTAAACTAATTAAACTAAGGGAGAGGTACAATCCATCAAGAAATAAGTATGAACCATCAAATAAACCACAAGAATATGCCATTAAGCACTATGTCTTGACAATCTCTAGATCTATAGTATCAATACACATAGACATGCATCAATAACACAAGAAATAGAGACAAACACATGAACATCTAATCTAACATACATAGATATATGGATAGAATGAAATGGTCAATTAGAAGCATGAAACCACATAAATCATTAAATAAACAAGATCTATATATATATAAGTGTTAAGACATGAATCACAATACAAATCTCCTCAAAAATACATAAATCAAGAAGTAGAAAGCATGCTTAGGGCTAACTCTAGCCCCAAGAAGATGTCTAGCCACTCATGGATGATGTCCTCCAACCCTCAAGGGCAAGTTCCATGGAAGAAATCTGCTCCTTGGTTGATGAAGAGTCTCCAATGGTGTCTCTAGCCTCCTCCTCTCTTTTGCTTTCTCACTAAGTATTATCTTCTCTAGGTATGTGTATTAAAGTCTCAAAAGTCTTCTCAAAAAGTGGCTCATATTCCTTATTTAGGTAGGTCAAAAATCACCCCAAATGAGCTGGTCTCGTACACCAATAATCCTCTAAGGATTGGATATGAGACAACTTTTAATGAGCTGAAATTTGGATTTTTCTCGGGATTTGGGAAGTTCGATCGATCGAACTTGAGGTGAGATCCATCGAACATGGCTGAGATCTATCGAATTGAAGTTGGATCGATCCTCAATGGAGGCGCCTTTTTGGATAAAAACAAATCTAAGATATTTTGAAGATATTTTTGGGAAAAGGACAAAAGTAGTTGGTAGGGTAGTACAGCTGGATAAGATCTGGCATGTGGATAAGGACAAGAAGGTTCGATCGATCGAACTTATGGGATCTCTGAAGATGACATCACGGCCTGGATCTATCTTGGAGTGCTGAGATCGATGGAATTTGGATCCATCAAACTTTTCTTGAGATCGATCGAAGTTGCTAAAATTCCACCCTTGCTTTCTTTTGCTCTACTTTGCTCCTTTCTTTAATTCATCCCAGAATTGCTTCAATTATGCTCTTATTTGGCTGAGTTAGCTTATTTTGGGAATAAGTACCTAAAAATGGAAATAATACAAAATCAATCTAAAGTGAAAAAATAAGATAGATAAAGGTCCTAGAATACCTAAGCTTAAGGGGTTTAAATGTGCATTTTTCAGCGCTCATCACTTAGCTTCTGTGAAAAGATGACCTAAGGGTGTGAGAGTATTGTTTAGGCCTGAGACAATATAGAATTACATTTATACTCTCAGTACAGAGACTAGTCTGTTGTAGCAAAACTGAACCTGCAGAAAGTTATTTTGTTGCTGAATTTAATCTATAATGTTCTAGTCTTGCTTGTACAACTTGTTGAATCAATTGAGCAAGTTTTATTCACTGAAACAAAGTTTTGGGATTTATTGGTTGAGGGAGAAGATGAAGAATTCTGAGTTTTGGTTGAGATACCTTTAAAAGCTTAAGTTTAGCTTGAAATTAGATGAACTGAACATAAAAGGTTTATATCTTACTATGTTTGAGTATACCATCTACTGTATAAGATTGTATAGCTATTTCAAGACTGTGATAAGCAAATTCAAACTCATATTCAGGTGGGATTACAGTTTTACCCTTCAAGGCAAAAAGCTAGGGTTTTAAAGAAGTCAAGGTTATTCTATGCCTTCATTGTTATACCTTGCTGTCTGTGTTATTCTTATCAATTGAGTAAGTGTATTTTATGTATTGAAGAATGATGAAGTGAAGTTTGGGCTATTATTGAGGCTGAATTACAGTTTCACCCTTGTGAGGCCAAAACTAGGGTTTTGAGGTTAACAAGGCTGGTGTGCACCTTCATTGCTATACCTTGCTAATTTCATTGAATTTATCTCTTAAGCAAGTGTATTTAAGTTATTGAGACCTATGGAAGACAATTGCAAGCCATTCTTAAGGCTGTATTGTGAAGTGACTCTTTTACCCTTGAAGTTAGGGTTTTAGCCTTATGTGCCCTATCATTGTTCTATCTTGCTTATCTAATTGAGAAATTCATTCAAGCAAGAGCAATTGACTGAGACAAGGCTGTGAGAACCTAGTTTGGGTATCAAATGAAGCTGCATTGTGATTTAACAATTCTATTCCTCTTGTTGCAGTGAAGTGGAAGCTAGGGTTTCACATTGTTGGATACTTAGGCCGTGTGTTAATTCTAATCTTGTGTAGCAACTGAAGTACATTGTATTTGGTGTATTTACACCTTTATTCTATTGTTGAGAGAGCTGTGAGAGCTTATTGAGTCCAAGCAAGGGTGCTTAGGACAGAGGGAGTGCAGCGAGCACATTGTTTAGCTTGTGTATGTATAGAGGCTATGAAAGTCAGTGTCCTAGCTAGTACAAGGTGTGTGCAGATAGTGGAGCAGCTGAGTGAGTAACTACTTGCATACAGCAAGTGGAGATGATGAGCTAATGTGTGTGTATTGGTTGTAAAAACTAATGTTATTCTTGTACAAGGGTGTGTGCAGAGAGTAAGACAGTTGAGTGTGTAACAAGATACATACAGCTAGTGGATGATTTTATTGGCTGAGCCAAGAACATAGGTTTTTCCCTATTTGAGAGGGTTTCCTTGTATACCTTGTGTTATGTGTCTTGATTGACTTTTATGTTCATATCTCCTATGTGCAACATGTATGCACTCAAGTGGAAAAGGAAGAAATTAACTTAAGACAAATTCAACCCCCCCCCCCCCTCCTTAGTCTAACACTTTACTATAACTTAATAATCTAAAATAATAGTGGCATAAATACACAAATCATGTAAAGGACCCAAATAATGCTTGTAGGGGTGAAGAAGAAGAGCATACTAGCCAATAGGATTAATGATGAAGGTGTTGGGATTTATATGCCCTGGCATAGCAAATTCTTATTTGGATTAAAGTAACATATGTTCCTGACATATCTGAAATATTTATGATTTATATAATTGGTGAATTCAATATATTATGTTTTGATTCATTATGGAATTGATAGTGTCCAGTTGATTACAAAAGATACTTATTATTAATTAAGACTTAAACTAGATCTGCGTTAGGTTAAGATATATTGCGAAAGCCATTGTATGCAATTGCTCCCTATCACTGTTATGGCATTTGGCTCTTAAGTATGAGAGAAGTATAGATTCTTTTATTAATTAGTAATTACTTTGATTTATTTGGCGGAATCTTCGGAATCCATAGACCGGCACTTTGGATAACTATGTAATTAATAGTTAGAGGGTTATATTTTCAATATTTGCATCATTGTTACTTGTATTTATTTTGTATTGATTATGGTTGATCACAAAGTAAATTCGAAGGTTTTTGTGTGTTTTCAGACAAAATGATTTATTATTATTCATTTATTTAAATTATTATTTTTGTCAAACAAATGTTTTATTATGCTCGAGCCAAAAATAATCAAAGGTACCAAAATAAATATATTAATTAAGTAGTCGGATTGATGGTTTTATTTATCCGATAACTAATTATGCATAGAGGGGTCAAAGTGTAACATTGACTTAGAAGTTATTTATTATTTAATTAAAGTTCAATTAATTTCTTATAGGGGAATAGAAATTAATTAATGAATTAATTTAATGGGGTCCATGGATCGGGCCAATTATTAATTCATTGTAGCCAAGAAAATAATAAGCCCAAAGGATTCTCACTCATAGCCCAACTTGATATTGCAGACCTATTAGATTTGAGATATCACGTTAGTTTTAGAGATTGAGAAAAATATAATGTCTTTAATTATTATTTTTTATGTTGCCTATATATTCATGGAGTCCATGTATATTTTAGGTTACATTTCGTATAATAATTTTAGTAAACAAGAAAATATTTTCTCTCTCTAGAATTTTAGGGTTAGTGTTCTCATCTAATGGAGGCTCCCACAAGCCTAGCTTTCCAAGGTCATTCATGGAGGCTTATGGGTGATTCCTAAAGGCAAGATCATTACCAAGAAGATGGAGATCCAAGGAGAAGGCATCTAACAAAGGGATCTACAATAAGTGAGAACATTCACTTTAGAGGAGAGATTTAAAGTTTACTCAAACTTTGATGTAAGTTTTCTATCGATCCCTAAATTGAATGTATCATCATATTCTTCATGCATAAAACTTGACTCTACACATGAATCAAGATCTTTATTTTTTAAATCCCTATAAAAGTTTTTTAAAACTTCTGTTTCCCTAATAGAACGTAGGAATGTTCTTGCCGCTTATGAAGTTTAAGGGTTTTTAGTCCTTACCCCATACATGCATGAGAGTCTAATTTATAGCCTTATATTACTTGGTTATACCTAACGGGTAACTTTGAGGTCTTTCCTATGGTCTTTACCTATCCTAGTATATAATCATAGTTTTTTCAAGTATAGATGGTTAAAAGAGTACTTGGGCCAGATGATTATCAATCATAGTGCGTTAAATCCAAATAAGCCATAAATGCACTCAACTTTTCTAAAGCGTCTGTAGCTGGGTACATTTAATGTGATTAGAAGGGTTTCATTCGAGACACATGGTTCACCATCCCTTTAGTTATCCCTAAAGCTTAGACAACATCTAGCTTCTTGTCTACCAATCTGAAGGTCCTTTATGGTCCCAAAATGGAAAGAATAAGCCCTAGAGATCATCCTACTATATTCTTGAGGTAATGTTGCACCATTCCTCTTTAGAGTGATTTCGAAAGTTCTTTCCTCGCAAGCCTGAGCCTTTGCTCTCGGGCTTGAGAACTCCTTAGTTTGAAACACATTTGTGCTCGTGGTTCTTCTTGGATTTTTGACTAATTAAGATGTGGCAGTGATCTAGTAAGACCTACCTGGGTGCCACACTTGTGGCACATGAGTTCTTTACCATATCGAGACTCAACCATTATTGTGGCGGCCCTGATTTTTAGGCCAGTGCATCAGTGATGAACCAAAAGGATAATCCAGTAACAGATCCGAAATGCGAAAACAAAAATAGAAAACAAGACTTTAAGAAGTCAAAGTGACCATCCATGAGGTCGTGGAACTCAAAGAAAACAAGTGTGGAAGCAACGGTTCACAAACGGACATGAATGAACCAAAAGGCAAAATGGTCATTTCTAAAATGAAAGTGGGTGCTATCAAGCACACCATTGGAAAGACAATGACAAAAGAACAAAGTTCAACTCAAGAATCGCCTGATTTCGAGTCTGAACGGAAAAGATATGAGTTAAAATAAAGTGGTTTTTCCTGTTTAAGAGATACCACGACACTATCTTACTAGAACTGGAATAACTCTCATTATAGGCGGATTTTTGATAAGTGGTTGGTACCATTGGAAAGCTAACTTCTAGCTCTTGAACTTAGACTCAAGAATGACCCATTTTGGATTTAAAACAAATGAGATATGATTCCCCAAAGTTGGAACAACAAAGCTGTCCAAGGAAAAGATGAGGAAGATGGTTCCAGGGAGGATTGGTTGGCCGAAGTGCAACCATCAGCCAGCTGAAACTCAACCGTTGGTCAGCCAAACCCTCATCATCATCCAGTCGAAATGAGGTTTTTCCTAAAAAGACTACTGGAATGGCTTCTCGAGCATCATCGGTCGGCTGATGGAGCTTCATCGGCCGACCGACACATCTGCTGCTGCTATGAAAAGCTGCTGCAATGTGTGTGTGTGTGTGTGTGTGTGTGCTAGGTCCATCTCTAAGGCTCTATATGCTTTCTACATGATCCGAACAAGTTTCAAAACACTTCCTAGCCTCGTTCAAGCATCCAAAACATGCCGAAACAAGGAGGAACCTAAAATGATGCCCTAAGGCATGAATTTTCATGAAAATTCTTAAAATTGCCCAAAAATAGGTCAAAATTTGAAACTTAAGAGTTTTGTGAAATGTGGACATGCACGCATGCATAAAAAGACATTTAAGACGCGTCCCAATGGTCCGCGGCCTCAAAATGTCCTAAATGCAAAATATGACCTCTCAATGGCCAAAAATGCCTTAAAATGCAATAAATGAAACCAAAATGCAAAACCTAGAATGAAATGGTGTTTGGCCCTTGGCCACACCTCTTGCATGATCATAGAGACTCTAGGAAAGAAAAAGAATGGAATTCCCACGCCCGATGCAAAAGTTATGAAACAATGACCAGTGATTTTTCAATATTTTCATAGTAAACCTTGAAGGTAAAAGTGCAAAGAATACATAATACATGTCATTGGCCTCCGGCCTCATCTTATACATGTTGAATACAATGAAAAGAGTGTACTTATGCACACTTTACATATATGGAATCAAAGAATACTAGTTTAGACATACAAAGCTATGAAAATGGCAATTCATGTTAACATTTGCATGAAAAAGATACTTCTAGTCTACGAAACTTCCATGGCTTAGTGTGCATCCCAAATCAAGGTCCCTATACCTGAAAAATGTCCCCACAACGTGGGTGAGTAACATAAAGCTACTCATAGGAGATGAGCATGCATCGACCTAGCATTTTACAATTATATCACCTTAAGGTGAAACATGTTAAAGGAGCTCATGCCACCTAATGTCTATATCAAGATTAGACTCAGGGAGCATCCTAAGCTACCTTAGATCATTTCTAATATAAATCACATCATCCATGCAATTTAAGCAATGTGGAAGCATGTTATATAAAGCAACTAGATATAGGTTCTCAAAAGTATCAACTTGCAACTTAAGATACGAAAACAACTAAAGTGGGTCATGCCACTTAGCGTCTATGTTTTAATGAATCCAAGGAATCATCCTAAGCTACCTTAGGTCGTTTCTAGCATGATCACATCATTTATGCAACTCAGACAATCATGGAAACATATTATACAAAATATCAAAATATAGATTCTCAAAGTCTTCAACTTGAAATCTAAAACACAAAAATAACTAAAGTGGGTCATGCCATCTAACGTCTACGTTCTAATGAATTTATAGGATCATTCCTAAGTTACATTTGAACATCAAAACACAAATCACAATATCGATGCAATTTAACCAACATTGGGATTTCTAATACAACGCATCAAAGCATAATTTCTCAAAGTTAACATCTTGAAACTTAAAACAGGAAATCAATTAAGAACCAACAGGTTACAACATCATCTAGTTATCAACTTGAAATGAAAAGTGAAATCAAATAAGGTGGATACTCGGACATTAGTCGGATCAGGCCGACACCGTGGTTACTTTAGGGTTACTAGCCCATGGTAAACCTCCCTATGTAGAGGGACAATCCCCCATACTAGAACCATGTCCTCCCTATGCCGTAGTTAAACAACGACATCCCCAAGTTTCCAAAATCAACAAGTTGTGCTACGACGTATATATCAGCATGTATATACAAGATAATCAACTATCTACCATGCACAACCAAATTTGGAATCGCATGCAATACATGCTCAGAGTCCACAACTACTCTTGTATGACAATGTCGAATCTTCAGTGTGCGATTCGTTATACGCTATGGCAATATCATTCAATATTGAAAACAGATACTCATGAATCTAATACGAGTCCAAAATTATGATTTAAACATACAACCAACGTCAAACTCATGATTAAATCAATAATGCAATAGAAACGAAAATTAATCAAGTAAACTAATTAATCTCTCTAAGTTTCAATTCTTAACTAAATGGTCCCTAATTAACACATGTTATACAACATAACTTGATCATTACATTCGTCACTTCAAAAACTTGATTAGGCCATTTGAACAATAAAATGGAATTTAATTAAATCTTAATAATCAATTCCCTAAATTGTAAAACAACATCAAATGGTCCCAATTTAATATAAGCTAGTATATAAGTCCTAGTCATTACAAATATCAAGTTAAAAACTTAATTAGGCCAATGGAGCCATTAAATAGATTTTAATTAATTCATTTAATTAAAATCTCTAAATTTTTAAACTCGTCCAAATGCTTTCAAATTCACATATGTTAGGGAACATGGCAAGGCCTATTGTAATATCACATTACGAGCTTATTTCATGCAAGTTACTTCCATGTAAATTAAACTTTCACCAAAGATAAATATTATATACAAGTTGCAATTCTCATTCAAATTATCCCAATTTAATATATGTGAACAAACATACCAAAGCTTAATTTTCTAGTATGCCACAATTTAATTCTAAGTTGCATATCATCATGAGATTTAAATCTTAACCATAGAAAATAATTAAATTAAATTCTAAAACTTAAACCAAAGCATGCATACAAGTTGCATAAACTTCTAAAATCATCAATACAACAATAATATAAACCTAAGACACCCTCTACCTCAATTTGAGATAAAAATCTCAAATCCCCATCGAAAGAAAAGTGCTCCGAATTCGACGATACTTTGGGGTTTTGTCGGGGACAACACGATGAACAAGAGTCCCAAGGAAGCCCCATCAAAATCACAACTTGACTTCAAACCCGAACTCAAAATTTAGCCATAAATGGTTTCTAATAAGGGGGCTGGGAAAGGTAGAGCACGTCGAGGCCTACGATAAATGTTAAGGCCGAAAGCTTTTCACCAAGGAAAAGTGGCTTAAAGGAGGAGAGAGAAGGTGGCAGCCCCATGGTCTTCCATGGTTGCCAGCCAAGAGCGGAAGAAGAAGAGAAAAATCTAATTTTTCTTCTTAAGTTGCCCTATTTAGAAAAACCCTAAAAGTGTCCCGAAAGGGCCTCGCCAGGTCCGGAAAAATGAAATTTGAGCAAACGCGCTCAAACGGCAAAACTCCATGAATGAAAAAGATTCAAAATGAGAAAATATGAATAACGGAAGAAACAACGTCAAAAATCGAGTCCCGAGCAGAGAGATATGCCCCGAACAAATTCAGCGGCAACTGGAACCAGAAACCCTAAAACTGGATAAAAACAACCAGAAGGAAATTCTAAGAGTACATGACTCGATGAAATGTTTAAATGAATCCCGTACGAGGATCCAGGCTCCAAACGAGGTATTTTGCAATAACTTTCATTAATTACAAAATAGCCCCTCCAAAAAGTGAAAACTGCACTAATGACCTAGAATGAAAATATCTTCCAAAAATATTTTCTTAAAAACCCCTAAAATAAAATATCTTCAAAAGATATTTATGAAAAACACCCTAAGAAAAGAAAAAGATTATGAAGAACTGTGCATCCATGCCCCTATGGACACCAAGAGCAACCAGAGTACTTTCTTATAAAAGTAAAGATACGTATTTCGTGGAAACTACTTAGAATGAAGATATGTGAAGTCAAAAACCAAATCCAAGCATGAGAAGTGAGGTTGTACCAACAAAGTGACAAACGGGGAAAAGACGAAATAGGGAAAAAAGACGAAACAGGGACAAGGACGAAAAGTGAATAGTGTCGAAAAACGAAAAATGCGGAAATGACTCGGTCCTCAAAGGAAGTTGTCAATATGAATGAAAGAGTCTAGAAAACCAATTCCAAGCACTCGAGATGACACTAAATGACAAGAACCAACTCGAAAAACAAAACTAAACGGAAAAAATTCATCGGTAAAATTTCAGGAAAAATGAAAGGAAGGAAAATGACTAGGTCATTACAATTAAAATCGTAACATCTATATAGTCCCATTATAAGTACATTTGGTAGTTCATTCATTATCAATATAACTAAAAAAAAAAATACTAAAATTCATCATTTTAAAAAATCAGGTTCTAAAAAAGAGGACGATTAAAATGCGACGAAATGAATACAATTTATAGAGATATATGTGAGATACATATTTTGTAATTGGCTAAATTCGTTGTCAAAATAAGTCTGTTTGAGTTGTAAAAGTTGTTTTGTCATGAAAACTTACTGGCCAACTTGAACCGGTTCAACAACCCTAACCGGTTCAACAACCCTAACCGGTTCAAGGTCTTCATATATGTTTTGGTAACTTACCTTCCTGGTCTATTTTGATTCCTATTGTGGATAAACTTCTTTCCAAAAACCTATGCACATAATTGACTTGATTTCCAAGTATTTTTAGGTCTTCCAAACTTCTATATAATGTTTTTTTTATTCAACATTGAGGTACGACTTTTTGGAACAAAATTTTTTTATTTTGAGAGAGCCTTTATTAGAGATATTTTTCAGAAAATTAAATATGATATTTTTGTTTAATTTGGAGAGCACACACATATATACAAGAGTGATTTAGTAGTGTTGTTCTCTATCTCATCAGAATTAAAGCACAATTAAAGATTCAGAAATTCTAAAAAGCAGATCTATTTCTTCTACATCAAATTCAGATTCAAATAAGAAGAATTTTCATATCACACTTTGAATGGGTCAAGGCACTTTGCGAAGTGTTGTTGATCTACCAGCAAACCTTCTATAGGGTTTGAGGCATAAGTTTGAAGTCGAGAGTTGTTGAACGGGAAGTTGCAAAGTCAAAGACATTCAATAGATTGGGTCTTAGTAAAGCGAAGGGGTGTGAGCCTGAGTCAAAGTTCAGTGTACTTTGCTTCATGTGTAGTGGATCTTTTTACACTCGGGACAACAAAAAAATCCTCAAGGTTTTTCAATTGGTTTCCTCACTAAAATCCTGGTGTCATCTCTCTAACTCTACTTTGTTTACTTTCCACTATTTATCTTTGTGATTGTAGATGTTTAATTAATCATATTACTTGGTTAAATAAATCAATCACAAAAATTAGGCAAGTTGACCTAATAATCTCATCTAGGTCATTTAAGGAGTTAATCATAACTAAATCAACTAACAGCTTCCGCACCGCGTAACTCACAGTTGGTATCAGATGAGGTTACTCGAAATACCGAGTAAATCATATTTGATTTGTTGTGATTTTTGCATCAAGACTAAAATTACATCTTCTGTTGATGTTTTGTCTTTACCTCATGTGTTTGATTCTGTCACAAGCATGCATATTGAGTGGTCTAAGTTTAAAAAGGATTTTGAAAATTTGTTGGAGATGTTGAAACTTGCAGAACTTGATAGAGATATATATAAGTTAGAAGTTTCTGTCTTCTTCATAAAGTTGATTTTCTGGAAAAGGAACTTGAATACGTAAATAGGTTTAATAAATCACTTGAACTTAAAATTGATAATTTGAGTAGTGAGTTTGTTAAATCAAAACAGTTTTTTCAGAAATTTGACACTGACACTTACAAAATTGATAAGTTGAAAAGAGTGGTTAAGAACATTAGTAATAACAAAGAATTAGCTTCAACTTTAATGCATTTGTATTTTAAAAAATCTAAAGAAGTTTTTGTGAAAGTTGAAACCAAACCTTCTGTTATCACTAGTTCTCCCAAACTTATTTCAACATGTCATTTTTGTGGAGAAAAAGGTCATATCAAGTATAAGTGTCAGAAAAGAAAAAATGAACTTGGGACGAAATTGAAAAATCTTGAGAGTTCAAATAAGAAGAAGAGAATGAAAAAGTCTTCAGAGCTTTATGGCACTTTGCCTAGGACAATAAGGAAATCATTGCATAATGAATCTAAAATTATTTGGGTATAGAAAGAGAGTTTTAAATGCCTTACCATGCACACTATGTGATACCCCTCGAATCCGAGTCATGGGTTGATCAGGCCCAAGACCAAACCCGAAGGAATATCAAACAATTAATATATAAATGAACACAGGATATAAAAAGATTTAAGAATTAAATAATAAAGCTGAAAGAAATATTAAATATAAAATCCTCCAAACGATAATGAATAATAATAATCCAATTCTCCAAAACCTCCAAAAGTACAACTCGGGAATCCATCTAGTGGACCCCTAAACAAAAATCCCAACTAAACTAAAAATCTGAAAATAAAATCCCAAACTAAAACATAGAGAAAAATCCTACGTAAACAGATGAATGAGTGACTGTCCTCAATAAGCACGATCAAGCTCTAAGGCTGGAACCGTCCAGTACTTGAAAAAAATATAAGAATGGGTTAGGCCCACAAATAAATTCTAATCTAACTGCAATCCATACAATGACCCGATACGCAGATACATCCTAGATATCTCACAATATCTATCCAGTCCATAAACATATATATATATATATATATATATATATATATATATATATATATATATATATTTATCCACACTAAAGGACATTCACTGGACTATAAAGGGGGCCTCAACCTGAATAGAAGGGAACATGCAAAAACGCACGCAAAGGTGGGCATGAATACCTAGTCCTAACAGGGTACACCTCAACCTATCATAGCCAGCTACGCATCCACTACATATACGCACCCTAACCAACGAGCCTAAGACTCAAGCTCATCTCGTGGTACCATAACCATATATCTAAAGTCCGTGCACAACCAGAGTATGTCATTCAATTATATATTGATCTGACATACGATTTATAATCCAGTTAGTCACTCAACTTATTCAGTTGATATGACTTAACTACAACAACAGTTAATCAATGTAGTCACTCAACCTACTCAATTGATCTGACCTAAATATAAGTAGGATTCAATGTTTACAATCCATTCCATTATTCCAATAGGGTAAGTCTTAGTGTTCTGAGCTAAACCATCCCTAGTATGCCACCATCCCATACCAGTGCATACCATCCACCACATCTATATAAATTACAGAACCTAAATAATAGTTTAGCAATTAACGTTCAAAACCATAATGCAGTTCAAAACCATAATCCAGGTAATTGCAGAATAGTGTGTAGTATTTCGGTAATTAAAATTCGAAACCCTAATCCAGTTAATTGCAGAATAGTGTATAATATTTCAACAATTAAAATCCAAAACCATAATCCAGTTCAAAACCATAATCCAGTTAATTGCAGAACAATATATAATATCCCAGCAATTAATTCCAATTTTTAACTCATGTAATTGTAAAAAATTAATATTTCAGCAATTTAAAATCCAGAGCATGCATAGGTTAAATTTGATAATTAAATGACCCTACTGTTCATTTAAAATAAGATTTAAACTCATGCTATAATCCGTTACATCACCGAATTAAATTAAGCGATTAATTTCCCTCCAACCGTTAATCAGCATGCAAAGTGGTTTTATTTCATACTGTTCATTCAATTAATTTAATGAATAACTTATGCAATTAGAGGACTTAAAAAAAAATCCAAAGTTAAATATTTAAACCCTCTGTGAAGTCCCAAAACCAATCAGAAAAATCTGATTCGCTCAAACAGTATCGAAAAAATAATTCCAGAACACGCAATAGGAGAGAGCCTGCTCTTTGGACTTAGGAGCAGGCTCCCTAAAGCATGGAGCCAGCTCCATGCCTTTTGGAGCCAGCTCTAAAGGTGGGAACTGGCTCCCACTTCCATGGAGCCGGCTATCTCCCTCTCTGAGAGCCCCTGGTCCTTTTTTGCTCCGTTTCCAACCGTCTGCTTCGACTTCGGCCTCTTCTAACCATTCTGTTTGTTTTTAAAACTGATCTTAAGAGTCTTAAGTGTGTCCAGTATCATCCCCACCCTTTGTTTATAACAGTGAGAATTAATACAACAATTAAAACAGTACCAGTTTGTATGTTTTAAAACAAATGACGAACACCAAACTTTCAAGAATTGTTTCAGACAAATTAAAAATACATAACAGATGATCAATTTAACATACAAGTTTCCGGGAGAGAGAAAGAAAAGAATTGTTAGTTAATTCAATTAAACTCCTAGAGACTATCTAGGTATGCACAGAACACAGGCCAACGGGAGAGAGAAAGAAAAGAATTTGCCTGTGATTTCAGTTATGAAATCTCGGCGTCGTCTCTAAGTTTCTGGAAATTACTGAATACTGTCAAGCCTCCTACTGCTCTAGCTCTAATTCACAATCAACCTCCTTAGTCCTCTCTGTTTTCCTCCTTGGTAGCCCTAACTGATGCCTCTATTTTCTCAACCCTCTCTTTATGTGAACAGAACTTGTTTATGTTTTCAAAACCCTAAGCCACCATAAGGATATATTTATAGGCTTAGAAACATATAACCCTAATTCTAATTATGATCCGAGAAGGAAAAGATAACAGTTAAATGTGTAAGATAAGTCGGCTTAAACGTGATCCCTAACTGACTAAAACCCTAATTAATTAACAGTACTCATTTAATCCAATTAATTCCATTTAAATTAACTAACAAACCATTTAAAAC
This sequence comes from Cornus florida, assembly GCF_030987335.1. Taxonomy (NCBI): domain Eukaryota; kingdom Viridiplantae; phylum Streptophyta; class Magnoliopsida; order Cornales; family Cornaceae; genus Cornus; species Cornus florida. The sequence goes on along the minus strand of NW_026775574.1, from coordinate 46,762,599 downwards.
AATTAAGACAAGTAACTTAATTAAAGAAAATAAAATAATTTAAACAAACAATCAAAGTAAAGAAAATTAAATAATTAAAGTAAATAACAATTAATTAGTTAATTTAAAATACACAAGCACATAAACAAATAAATAAATACCAGAAAATAATTTTTAAACAATTAAACAACCAAAAATACCCGAAAATAAATATTAAAATACCGGGACTATCCTTTTAAAATTAGGGGTATTACACACTACACTTAGAGTACTACGTCCATGTGGCTGGTACTTTGATAGTGGTTGCTCTAGGCATATGACCGGGGATAGAACATTGTTTACCACTTTTCAGAAATGCTTAACTGGAACCATTACTTTTGGTGATGGTAATGCTTCTAGTGTAAGTGGTAAAGGTAAGATCAAAATTTCAAGAATTGGGGAGTTAAAAAATTTTCTATTTGTTAAAGGTTTAGTTGCTAATTTGTTGAATATTAGTTAAATTTGTGATAAAAAATTTCAAGTCAATTTTACTCAACAAGGATGTTTTGTAACTAATGAAAAATGTGAATGTGTTTTGAAAGGAACTAGAACTTCTATGTAACAACCCACTCCACCACATGGTATGATATTGTCCGCTTTAGGCCTGAGCCCCCACGGTTTTGCTCTTGGGCATCACCCCAAAAGGCCTCATACCAATTGAAGATAACACACTTACATATAAACACTTCACCTTTCCTCTACCCAGGCGATGTGGGACTGTACACTCATAGCTCGCCAGTGTGGTAGCCTGTCAGTATCTCTTGCACCCTCCCACAGCACACCCGCCCACAAGGTCATCACAATCCACCCCCCTTGGAGGCCCGACGTCCCCGTCGGCACACTTCCGGCTGGGTCAGGCTCTGATACCATTTGCAACGACCCACTCCATCACATGGTATGATATTGTCCGCTTTGGGCCTGAGCCCGCACGGTTTTGCTCTTGGGCATCACCCCAAAAGGCCTCATACCAATTGAAGATGACACACTTACATATAAGCACTTCACCTTTCCTCTACCCAGGCGATGTGGGACTGTACACTCGTAACTCGCCAATGTGGTAGCCTGTCAATGTCTCTCGCACCCGCCCATGGCACACCCGCCCACAAGGTCATCACATTCTAATAATTGCTATGTTGTGTATTCAGATCCTTCACTTATATATTTTTCTATAGTTACTGATGAGGAAATTTTATGGCATAAAAGACTTGGGCAAGTGAAATCTTATATTCAGATCTTGTTTGAGGATTGCCTAAGTTGAAATTGCTTAAGAATAAAATATGTGATCCATGTTAGTTAGGAAAACAAACTAGAATGTCGCATAAGAGACTTAGTTATAGAGTCACTACTCGACCTTTAGAATTGATACATATGGATTTGATGGGTCACATAAAACCAGATAGCATTGGAGGAAAAAGATATTTGCTTGTTATAATTGATGATTATTCTAGATTTATATTGATTGTCTTTTTGTAAGAAAAATTTGATACTTTTATGAATTTTAGGTCTAAAAATATCGAATGATAAAATTATTTCTCATGATAAGCCATATTTGACATGAAACACACAAAAGGTGAGTAAATAATGAGTTACACCATGTTTTAATTTTATGTTTTTTTTTTAAAATTCTTCATTATATATATCAAATCAAATGGTTAAGCCAAAGTTTTTTTAATGAAAGACGTGTGGTATGCAACTTCAATATGTCATCATAATAATGTCTAAAAGACGTTAAAGTCTATACTAGTTGATTCCTAGATATAGTGATTGTTGGGATTTATATGCCCTGGCATAGCAAATTCCTATCTGGATTGTAGTGACATATGTTCCTGACATATCTGAAATATTTATGATTTATATAATTGGTGAATTCAATGTATTATGTTTCGATTTACTATGAAATTGATAGTGTCCATGTAATTACAAGAAATATTTATATATATGTATGTGATGACAATCAATGCATGATATATAAATAGTAATTATAAATTGTTCATAGTCGGTAATTATGGATGGACTCATAATTAATTAAGACTTGAACTCGATCCGCGTTAGATTGAGATATATTGCGAGAGCCGTCGTATGTAATTACTCCCTATCACCGTCATGGCATTTGACTCTTAAGCATGAGAAAAGTATAGACTCTTTTATTAATTAATAATTACTTTGATTTGTTCGGCGGATTCTTCGGGATCCTTAGACCGACACTTTAGGTAGTTATGTAATTAATAGTTAGAGGGTTATATTTTCAATATTTGCATCATTGCTACTTGTATTTATTTTGTATTGATTATGGTTGATCACAAAGTAAATTCGAAGGCCTTCGTGTGTTTTTAGACAAAATGATTTATTATATATTTATTTATTTAAATTATTATTTTTGTCAAACAAATGTTTTATTGTGATCGAGCCAGAAATAATCAAAGGTACCAAAATAAATATATTAATTAAGTAGTCGGATTGATGGCTATATTTATCCGATAACTAATTATGCATAGAGGGGTCAAAGTGCAATATTGACTTAGAGGTTATTTATTATTTAATTGGAGTTCAATTAATTTCTTTTAGTGGAGTAGAAATTAATTTATGAATTAATTGAATTGGGTCCATGGACCGGGCCAATTATTAATTCATTGTAGCCAATAAAATAATAGGCCCAATGGATTCTCACTCATAGCCCAACTTGATATTGGAATCATATTAGATTTGAGACATATGAATTAGAGATGGAGAAGGATTTGTTGTTTCCTTTTCTTTATTTTTATGTTGCCTATAAATATACATGGTCTATGTATATTTCGGAGGGTGATTTTATGAGAAGGAAAAAGGAATAAATTTTCTCTCTCTAGAAAATTAGGGTTTATGTTCTCATCTAATGGAGGCTCCCACAAGCCTAGTTTTCCAAGGTAATTCATGGAGGTTTATGAGTGATTCCTAAAGGCAAAATGATTACCAAGAAGATGGAGATCCAAGGAGAAGGCATCCTGCTAAGGGATCTACAATAAGTGAGAACATTCACTTTAGAGGAAAGTTTTAAAGGTTTACTCAGACCTTTGATGTAAGTATTCAATCTGTTAATTGAATGATACATCATATTTTATTTTTGCGTAAAACTTGTCTCTATGTAATGAATCAAGATCTATGAATTTAAATCCCTCGAAAAGTTTTTAAAACTTGCACGTTTCCCAACAGTGGTATCAGAGCATGGTTTGATTCATTACTAGAGATCATGATTTTATGAAAATCATCATTCATGGATCCAAAATTACATTCATATATATTTTTATTGATGTATGTTGATGTATGATTTAATATGTTGATATATATTGATACGGAATGATGTATGAATAATTGTGAATGAATGATGATGTATGGTTGGGCCATGGATGAAGCTTATAGGTTAAATTAATGTAATTTTATCTTTGGATGAATGTAATTAAGGCTTTGATTTAGCCGTTTGAAAGTTTAATGATGTAATTTAATTTTTTTCATTGTATTTCAAATTGTAAATATTTTTAAAGCCATGTAATCTTCGTCAAAGGATGCTATGAAGCTTCAAGAAGGTCCAAAAGGGTTAAATTATGCTTCAGTAATTTTCTGGAATTTTTCTGAATTTTTTGGAATTTTTCTGGAATTTTTTGAGGCTTAATTTAATTTTCTGGGAATTTTTCTGATTTTTCTGAAATTTTTCGGCGTTTTTCCGATGGCCGGAGCATCACCGGCGGCGAGAAGAGACGTCGGAGGAGGCTAGAATCAAGTGCAGGTCTATGGTGGTGAGCCTGGCGCGTGAAAAGCACGCGCCAGGAGCTGGAGGCGTAGATGACATGCTGGCGCGTGGGTCTCACGCGCCAGCCAAATCCACCTTCCCTCCACGCGTGTGCAGGCGCGTGGAGGTGCGTCCCACACGCCCCACCCGCGTGCCAGCGCGTGGGGGCGCGTCCCACGCGCCCCAGGTGCGTGCCAGCGCGTGGGGGCGCGTGCCTTCACCTGCAGCATGCCCCAGGCACGTGTAAGCGCGTGTGGGGCCCTCCAGGCGCGTTCCAAGCGGTGTTTTGCTTCTCCCGGTGCGTACCAGCCTTATGTGGGTGTTTGCAAGCCGATGGATGATCTTCCCGTAATACTTAGAGTAGTTAAATGTTAAAAGCTGATTCCATTGGCCATTTTATTTGTTTTATCTGTCATTTGTTTATTTATGCGATGTATAGAATATATAATTGTTAATTAATTATTATTCATGCATTGGATCCATGATATTTATAAATGGTTTGATTTATATTAATTAAGTTATGAAAATTAATTGGATTTGATTACTAATTAATTTGAGGGCACTTATTGGGAAACGCAAAATTATTTTTTTGTAAATTAATTTTAAAAGTGTGCTTCAAATTAAATATTAGTGAATCGTTTAAAGTCCAAATATTTTCTAAATTTAATTGGATTAAAATCAAGACGTTTTGCATGCATTATATCATGTAAATAAATAAATTTAAAACCCTACTTATGAATGATTAAAAATTGAGTGGGAGCGGGGATTTTTATACATTACCCCATGGCCTTCGTTATTAAAACCATTGTAATTAGATCTTCAAAAATAAGGCCCCACGCATGATTTGAAGAGTCTTAATATTACAAGAATGGTTGTCTCATGAAAATACAAATATTAAATGTTCATTGTAATTAGATCTTTAAAAATAAGACCCTACGCATGATTTAAAGAGTCTAGATTATAATGACAACATATTTAATGTTTAATTTTTCGTTAGAGTTTTAATAACGTTATACACTCAATCTAAAATCAATAGTGTTAGCTTCCCAACGAAGTGGTCTATACTAGGTGATTTTAGAAAGGCTAAATTAAATCGGGAATCATTTCATATGATAGACAAGGCATTGTCTTAAGAGATATGAAAATGATGGGATTTGCCCGCCAATAGCAATAATGAACTTCGCCAACCGAATAAGTTATTGGCGTATTGGTTATTCGATTTTTCATGCAGTGGTTAAGGGACCCACATATTATTATTTTAATGGAAGTGCTCGCTTAATAGCATATGCATCTTAATAATAGTAATAATGAACTCCTCCAACAGGATAAGTTATTGACATATTGATTAGTTGATTTATTATGCTACAGAGTTGAGGGACCCGCATTAATTAAAAGGGATTGTTCACCAATAATGATAATGATCTCTTGTTCGATTGAGATTTATTGTATTATGTGGTTAACAAGCTCATTTTAATTTTAAATATGCATGACATTATTAATAGTTCACCTTGCATATTGTATGAATGCATTTATATTCAGATTAATTATGTCTAATCCAGTTTATCTGCTTGCTTACATATTCTATGATATTGGACCTTATTTATAATGACTGGAAAATGAACTTAGATATTTTATTCACAACGTAAGGGTACAAAATGTGTTTATTACTCCTATACCTATCTCTTTTACTTTGAGATACCAAATTTGACATTAATGCTTTTAATAAATTAGATAAGACAAATGATATGACTTGGTGCAATATTCTAGAGTTTAGCTCGAATACGCTCCAAAGCTAACATTTACATTATTTTATTTTCTTCAAGCATCATGTTAAAATTTAATAAGATGTTTTGGTGAGATTAAATAGAGAGTATGCCAAAGTACTATGTCAGACTTGAATAGCATCAAGATAGCCTAAGGAACTCTAGTATGAAATCGAATTTTGAAAAATGATTATTTATTATTTAAAAATTAGCTGGAGATCAATAAGGCTGACTTGGGTGGTAAGTTTCAAGTTGACATGATTATTGCCTTGGTACCAAACTTGTTCGACTCTGTTAGAGTGAACTAAATAAGGAATCAGTTTGAGTTCACACTCGCTGATATTCTTATAGAATTGGTAACAGATGAAGGGACAATCAAGAGTTTGGGCGTTCCTATCAATCTAACCTAGTCTATACCATCTTCTTCTAGGCCCAAGTGGACGGGCAAAGCAAAGAAGAAGGATGATAATAGGACTAGGCTAGCACAAAACATAGGTATCTAAAAGGTTAAAGGGAATAATGCAGTGTATGTTGAGGGCGAATGAAACTGTTTCTTTTGTCGCTAACTAAAACACTAAAGGACGAACTGTTTAAGCAATGACATGGCATAGGAAAATATATATTTAATCATTGAGCCATGTTATGTGGTTGCGTCTATTAATTCCTGATGGATAGATTCTGGAGCCACTAAACATGTTTGCAATTTATTGTAAGGATTTCAGGAATCCAGAAGCCTTGATGATATGGGAATATATTTGAACTTGACCTGATGTCAAGGTTGTAGCTAAGTCAGTGGGAGTATTACATCTGAAATTAGAGAGTATAAGGATATTAGTATTAGAGAATTATCTTTATGCACAGAGGTTAGACGCTATCTAATTTTTGTTTCACTTGTGGTTTATAAAAACTGTGTTGTTATTTTCTAAAACTGGTTTTATAAAATTGAATAGATGTGCGATTGCTTCTGGTGCATTGAAAGATGGTTAATATACTATAATCACAAACTCTTAAGATTTGCAGGATGTAGAAACTAATGTTGCATCTTCTAGATTGAATGTTAAGAGAAAATTTGTTATTCCTGACTCATTGTATTTTTAATGTCTATTTTTGGGTTGTTATCAATCAAAATGAGATTCAAAGATTGGTCAAAGAAGGTTTATTACCTAGTGAGGCAGAGGAGCCTAAACCAAACTTGTGAACCCTGTTTTGAAGGATAGATAACTCTAAGGGCTTAATCAGCCAGATGAAATAGACATAAAGGACAGTGGGAGTCGGTACACACGGACACGTGTGGTCTTGTGAACATCCAAGCAAGATTACTCACGTTTTGGATAAATTTACCTGTTGCGACACAAGTCTTATACTTTTGGTATATTCCGAGAGGGTCAAGACTGATGTGGAGCACAGATTAGGTAAACTTATCAAGACACTTCGATCTGATCGAGGATATGAGTATTTCTTGGGATAGTGCAAAGACTATATGGTCAATGAGGGTGTTGTGTACCAGTTTTCCGCAATTGACGCTAAATTAATTTAGGTATCAAATAGGAATAACAGAATTCCACTTAACATGGTTAGATCTATGATCAGTAATGCCACATTATCTCTTTCATTTAAGAGTTTAGCGTTAATGACATTGATGCGCATTATGAACTGCATTCCATCTTAGTCTGTCTCAAGGATACCGTTGAGCTATGTTTTTAACTAAATATTAGTTTGAATCATATGCACATATGGGGTAGTCTTGCACATGTGCGTTTGATATGGACAAGTAAGTTGGAATCAGATCATAGGCATGCTAGATTTGATAGCTACTCTAAATGTCACTAGGATGGATTATTTTATGATCTCAAAGATAAAAGTTGATTGTTTACACTCACTGTTTATCTATAGGAGAATCATATTATGAATCACATACCTAGTAGCATAATGTTAGAGAATTTGGTATGAGTACCAGATGTACCACATGTGAACACACTTATTATAGAGATTGAGAATAATATATGAATTCCCTATTAATGCGTTAGCATCATCGATTCTTGCATCGGTACATTGATGTAGTGGGAGGATTATCATCCAATTCGACAGAATCATGTTTTTAGGTGAGACCATTATGGACATCCCTGCTAAACATGAGTTGGACCCAGTAAGCTACACGGAAGCGTGAACCGATGTGGATACAGATCGTTTTGGTGAGTTACTATGAAATCAGAGTTGGAATCGATGTATTCTAATAAATTCTGGGATCTTGTAGAACTTTCTAGTAGGGTGATTCCTATGGAAGGCAAGTTAATCTACAAAAAGATACCAGAAGATTTCTTAGTGAATAAATCATGAGTGTACAAGGGAATGTCATTATTTTTCTAATTCTATATATATTGATGACATCCTACTCATTTAGAATGATGTGGAAGTTGTGTCATCAATAAAGAGGTAGTTGTTCAATTACTTTTAAATGAAGGATTTTCAGGATGTAAGCTAGATTCCTAGGATCAAGCTTTTGCAAGATCAGGGTAAAAGGAAAATATGCTTATCTTAATAATCCTACATTGATAAAGTTTTGACCAGGTTTGGTATGCATAACTCAAAGAATGAGTTCTTGCTTTATTGATATGGATGGCTCTCTCTAGTAAGTAGTTTTTCAAGACTATCAAAGGAGATTGAGCAAATGAGACTGGAACAATATGTTTCGGCATATGAGAGTCTCATATATGCCACGGTCTATACCAAACAGGACATCCGCTACATAGTAGGGATAGTCAGTAGAGATCAGTCCAATACTGGACTTGACAACTGGTCTATTATAAAAAATATCATTAAGTACCTAAGGAGAACCAATGATATCATATTCATTTATGGATGTGATAATATGGTCCTAGTCAGGTATGCTAGTTCTGATTTTCAATCAGAAGTAGATACTATGAGGTTCATGACTCAGTGTAAGTTCACTTAATGGAAGGGAGATCAGTTGGTAGATTGTTAAGCAGATTTCAACTGCTGACTCAAACCTGTAGGTGGAATATATTGCAGCCTTAAAGGCGGCAAAGGAAGCCTATTAGTTTGATCTCACTGATTTAGAGGTTGTGGAGTATACTAGCCTGCCTATTGAGCTATGTTGTGACAATAATGCAGAAGTAGTCCAAACCAATGACCCAAGGTTCCATAGAGGAACAAGATACACTGAGAGGAAGTATCATGTTCTACATGATATTGTCCGGCAAGAAAATGCACTTGTAGTTAGAACATTGCATTGGAACACAACTTTGTTGATCCATTATCAAAGGTGTCATTGATCAATAATTTTGATCATCATCTGGATAACATTGGAGTTAGGTGCAATTTGAATTGGCTATGAGGGCAAGTGGGAGCTGTTGGGATTTATATGCCCTGGCATAGCAAATTCCTATCTGGATTGTAGTGACATATGTTCCTGACATATGTGAAATTTTTATGATTTATATAATTGGTGAATTCAATGTATTATGTTTCGATTTACTATGAAATTGATAGTGTCCATGTAATTACAAGAAATATTTATATATATGTATGTGATGACAATCAATGCATGATATATAAATAGTAATTATAAATTGTTCATAGTCGGTAATTATGGATGGACTCATAATTAATTAAGACTTGAACTGGATCCGCGTTAGGTTGAGATATATTGCGAGAGCCGTCGTATGCAATTACTCCCTATCACCGTCATGACATTTGACTCTTAAGCATGAGAAAAGTATAGACTCTTTTATTAATTAATAATTACTTTAATTTGTTCGGCGGATTCTTCGGGATCCTTAGACCGACACTTTGGGTAGTTATGTAATTAATAGTTAGAGGGTTATATTTTCAATATTTGCATCATTGCTACTTGTATTATTTTGTATTGATTATGGTTGATCACAAAGTAAATTCGAAGGCCTTCGTGTGTTTTTAGACAAAATGATTTATTATATATTTATTTATTTAAATTATTATTTTTGTCAAACAAATGTTTTATTGTGATCGAGCCAGAAATAATCAAAGGTACCAAAATAAATATATTAATTAAGTAGTCGGATTGATGGCTATATTTATCCGATAACTAATTATGCATAGAGGGGTCAAAGTGCAATATTGACTTAGAGGTTATTTATTATTTAATTGGAGTTCAATTAATTTCTTTTAGTGGAGTAGAAATTAATTTATGAACTAATTGAATTGGGTCCATGGACCGGGCCAATTATTAATTCATTGTAGCCAATAAAATAATAGGCCCAATGGATTCTCACTCATAGCCCAACTTGATATTGGAATCATATTAGATTTGAGACATATGAATTAGAGATGGAGAAGGATTTGTTGTTTCCTTTTCTTTATTTTTATGTTGCCTATAAATATACATGGTCTATGTATATTTCGGGGGGTGATTTTATGAGAAGGAAAAAGGAATAAATTTTCTCTCTCTAGAAAATTAGGGTTTATGTTCTCATCTAATGGAGGCTCCCACAAGCCTAGTTTTCCAAGGTAATTCATGGAGGCTTATGAGTGATTCCTAAAGGCAAAATGATTACCAAGAAGATGGAGATCCAAGGAGAAGGCATCCTGCTAAGGGATCTACAATAAGTGAGAACATTCACTTTAGAGGAAAGTTTTAAAGGTTTACTCAGACCTTTGATGTAAGTATTCAATCTGTTAATTGAATGATACATCATATTTTATTTTTGCGTAAAACTTGTCTCTATGTAATGAATCAAGATCTATGAATTTAAACCCCTCGAAAAGTTTTTAAAACTTGCACGTTTCCCAACAGTGATAACTATGGAAGTCTGTCTTTCACACGCCTGAGTCAAAAAGTTAGATAAACAATTTGAATGTGTTAATAATTTAATAATGCCCACAGAGAATGAAAATTTATGAAATTTCCTCATAAACAGTTTGGTTGTGTGTGTGTGTTTTTTTTTTTTTTTTTTTTTTTTTTTTTTTTTGGGTTCATAAGAGGCACTAATCTAATTAACTATCGAGACATCTGTAAGTAATGTAAGATATGTGAATTAACGTTTTGTATTTAAAATTAGAAAAAAAAAATTTAATTTAAAATTTAAAATATATACTTTTAATCTTAATTTTAAAGTGTTAATCTGATGCTCTCAAACTTAACATAATTAAGTATTTCCATGAAATACATCTATATATAACTACCATTTATCACCTTAGCAAACAATTATTATATGGATATATATACATAGGTCATCACCGGCAGGGGCGTAACTTAGTGTGGGCTAACCTGGGCTATAGCCCAGATCCCAAAAAAAAAAAAAAAAAAATTAGTACTACTACATCTTATCAGTCATAGCCCATCCCAATCAGTCATAGCCTAGCCCATGCCCATGCCCATGCCATAATAAAACAAAAATAACAAATGACCTAGCCTAGCAATGAGCAACTATCTGAACAAAAAAAAAAGTAACAGAGGGACGAAATCTCACTTATCTTATAAGAGAATATTCATTCCATTCAAATAGCTCTTTTAGTGTAACAAAAGCTACAAGCCCATCAATTATTTTTTTTATTTTTGTTGTAATGACCCGATCATTTTCCTTCCTTTCTTTTTTTCGGCAATTTCTTTTTTTCGTCTTTTTCCCTATTTCGTCTTTTTCTCATTTATCATTTTTCCTTGCATAACGTCACTTTTTGAGCTCAGATTTGATTTTGGCTTTACATGCACCCATGATATTCAATTTCTATAATATCTACATTTTTACTTTTGTATAAAAGCATCCTAAATATTTACTTTTCTTGTAAAGGGCATGGATGCATAACTTTTAGTAATTTTCTTAAACTTTTAGGGTTTTAGTGTAATTATGAAAAGTAATTATTTTTCGTCTTAGGGATCATTTTATAATTTAATTTGAAAGATATTTTCAAAAAGGACCTTTTTGCAATTTTCAAAAAATATGAAAAGTGTCACATTCTCATGGTGCCACTTGTTGGCATTGGGGTGGGGAGACTCGGAAGCTTAATCCCTTGACACATGGAGGGTGGAGATTCACCCATTTGTTGGCCTAGGATAGGAGCACTTGTTGGAATAGATGGTTGACAAGTGTAGGCTTGATATTTAATTTTGGAAGCTTACTTAGATTCATGATAAGTGTAGGACTCACCTTTAGTCTTGCAAGTGTGTGAGTGTGAGAGGTAATGCAAGAGCACCTAGTGAGTGGAGAATCCCACCACATTTAACTTAGGGTTTGCACATTTATTTCATTCATCTCTTTCCTCTTAAGAACCCTAACCTAGCCACCATTGAAGACTAAGCTTGGTTTAAAGCTTTAGACTTCATTTTGGTGCCCTTCCACTCACCTCTTGAGCTTGGAATACAAAAGCCTTGCCTTATCTTCCTCTTCATAACCCTAGAAGGAAAACTTGAAATTCCTTTGCTTTCCTTGGATTCAAGAGGAACAATCCTCTTGTGAGGTATAGGGTGTTCTAAATTATGTCTTTAATGTTTTATATGTTTTAATATCTTAATACAAATGGAATACATGTCTCTAATAAAAAATTTGAATGAGTAGTTAATTATATCTTGCATGAAATTTAGCTAGAACATGATTTTTAGAAAGGCCATGACTTGATTCATAACATATATTAACTTGAAGTCATTTAGGGTTATATTAAAATCTAGAGAAATTAGTTAATTAATTAAATTAATTTTCATTATTATGTTCTTATGATTTAAATCATGTTTTGAAGTGATTTATGTAATGACTGTGATAAGTACTACAACAAATATTAAATTGAGCATATTTTGATGAGAAATGAAATCTAGAGAAATTAGTTATCTTATTTAAATTAATTTCTATCCTTGTTGCGTTAGTGAATGAGTATGTATCCTATGTTGATTACATGTTTAAATTATGATTTTAAACTTATATCATACTTGTGAGACTATGTTCTTGTTGTTGAATGATATTGTTATAAAGAGTAACAAATTGTATAATGATTATTCAACATTGTTGAGAACTTTGGGCATGTATTGTGTTTCCGAAATTGGTTATGCATGGTAGATGGCTTTACATTGTATATATACGTTAGGTAACTACATATATGTTGTTGCACAAATTGTTGATTTTGGAAACTTGGGATGTCGTCATTATAGCTAAGGCTAGGGCATGGTTTTAGTACAGGGGATTGTCCCTCTACAAGTTTAGTGCGCACATAGGGAGGTTACCCATGGTCTAGTAACCCTAAAGTAACTATGGTGTCAGTTTGATCCGGCGTGATGTCCAAGTCTCCACTTTGGTTTGATTTCGCATTTGAATTCTAAACTTGATAACCTTGTGATATTGCAACTCATTGTGCTATGTTAAAAGTTTCAATGTCATTTTAATAGCATGGACTAAATTCTATTGAATTGCAAACTTTGTAATAAGTTAAACTTTTGCATGCTCATTCCCTACGAGTAAACTTATTTACTCACCCCAAAGTTACTGGGTGTTTTTCAGGTAAAGAAGCATTATTGTGGGATGCACAACACTCTTAGACTTGTTAGAATTCTTGGAGTATTTTTAGTGACATTGAATATGCACTTGTTAGCATATCATGATCCTTTTTGGTGTGTTATATAAAAACTTGTATTTATTGTCTAAGCTATGTAATGTGCATTTAAGTGCACCTTTTGCCACTCTTTGGATGTATATGTAATGAGGCCAAGGACCAAATATACTTGTATGACATGTATGGTAGTTTAACTTCATAGCCTATTTAAGGATTATAAGGGATTTCATGCATTGAAGGGTTATATTTTGCATATGACATGCCATGAGGCCGTAGGCTATTCTAGCGCGTCTAATTCATCCTTTTACACATGCGAGCATGCTTACATCTCAAAGAATACATGGGTTTCAACTTTTGAACTATTTTTGGAGGATTTATGAAAATTTAAGCAAAAACCATGCATGGAGATATGATTCAAAGCTTCATTTTGATTTAGCATGTTTTAGATGCTTGAACGAGGCTAGGGAATGTTTTGAAACTTATTTAAATCATATAGGATGCATGCATAGCCTTAGAAATTGAGCCAAGAACCTCTCCCATGGTTTACAGCAGCTTTTTTTGCTGCAACAGGGTGCATCGGTCGGCTGATAGCAGCTATCAGCCGGCTGACAATATTCTCAAGACCATTCCAGTAGCCTTTTTAGTGAAAATGGAGTTTCGATCAGTTGATGATTGGGGTTCGACTGGCTAATCATTGGGGTTTAGTCGATCTATGATTGGGGTTTATCCGAATGATTCTCCCTAGAACCTTTTCCCTTTTGATTTTCTTGGACAGCTTTGTTGCAGCAACTTCAGAGAGCCATAACTTCTTCATCCCTAATCCAAATCAGGTCATTCTTAAGCCTAAACTCAAGATTTTGAAGTCATCTTTCCAATGGTACCAACCATGCATTAAAAATCCAACCATAGTGAGAGTTATTACAGTTTTAGTGAGATAGGATCGTAGTAACTCCAAAACGGAGAAAGCCATTTGGTTCTAAATTCATATCTTTTCCGTCCGGACTTTGAATCAGGTGATTCTTAAGTCTAAATTTATTAATTTTTCATTATATTTCCAATGGTGTGCTTGGCAGCACCCACTTCCATTTTGGAAAAGACCATTTTGCCCCTAGGCTCATTCTTGTCCATTTTTGAAACGTCGCTTCCGCAATTGTTTTCTTTAGATTCTGTGACCTCGTTGAGGGTCACATTGGTGTCTTATAGACATGTAGTATCTCTAGAGACCATTGTTTTACCCTTTGCATTTACATTCTGATTCAGTGTTGGATTATATTCAAGTCACCGCTGACGCACCGGGTTGAATAAAAAAACTTGGGTCATTATAAGTGATATCAGAGCTCCTAGGTTCAAAAACCTTAGGACGATGGGTTTTAGGTGCATATCATGCTTTTTTTGGTGTACTTGATATATTCACATGTCTTTGATAACATATTTTGGCATTGTAACATGTTTACGTGTTTCTTGGTAACACAGTTAGTATTATTACATGTCTTTATGCTTATATGCGTGTGTGTTAAAAAGCATTCTTGTTTGACATGTATACTTAATTGCTCAAGTGCTGAACTGTTAAAAAGGGCTTTCTTTTACTGCTTAGGCATAACTGGGGGTTGCATACCTTGTCTTGCTTTGTGTTTCATGCTTTCATAGTGTGAGTTGCATTCGGTCATGATAGCTTGTGTTATTGTTGACCTCTTTCCTTACGTACATTTAGCATCATGGTTGTCACGTATGGAGAGTCTTCACGTTAGGGCATTGAGGAGCAGGTAGATGACACTGAGTTTACGAGGGGTCCGGGAAGGCCTAGGATTCTAGTTCATGGCATGGGTCCTAATCCACCATGAGCGCCGACTTATGAGGAGCAGATTGCATAGGGAGTGGCTCTGGTAATGTCAGAGTCCATTCAACAGATGTTTCATCATCATACTGCAGGGATGCAGATTCCGGTACCGGCACCAGCACTGGCACCAATTGCTAATGAGGCATTGGACTACTTCATGAAGTTACAATGGGTTAAGATCGACTAGTTTGCAGGGAGTTTCTAGATGTCTTTCCGAAGGAGTTGACGGAGCTTTCTCCTCTTCGAGAAGTTGTCTTTGCCATCGATGTCATTCCCGGTAGTACGTCGATCTCTATGGCACCATACCATATGGCAAGCAGAGTTGGATGAGCTGAAAGCTCAATTGGATGATTTGAAAGCTAAGGGCTTTATTCGTCCTACTGTTTCACCCTAGGGAGCATCGGTTCTTTTTGCGAAGAAAAAAAATTGGTCTTTGAGATTTTGCATCGATTATCGCAAGCTGAATCACGTTACGATCAAGAATAGGTATCCTTTGCCTAGGATTAATGACTTATTTGATTAGTTGAAAGGAGCCACTTGTTTTTCAAAGATTGATTTGAGATCGGGTTACTAACAATTAAGAGTTAAGGATGAGGATGTATTCAAGATGGCTTTCCGCACTCGGTATGACCATTATGAGTTTCTGGTGATGCCATTTGGTTTGACCAATACTCCAGTAGCTTTCATGGATTGATAAACCATGTATTCAGTGACCATCTTGATCAGTTTGTTGTGGTTTTCGTTGACGACATTCTTGTATACTCAGCTTCGGTGGAAGAACATGAGTATCATTTGAGGACAGTGTTGCAGATCTTTAGGGATAATTGGTTGTACACCGAGTTCGAGAAATGTGAATTTTGGCTATCGGAAGTGAAGTTCCTTGGACATGTTGTGTCAGGGGGCGGAGTCGCAGTGGATCCATCAAAGATTGAATCGGTGATGGATTGGGAATGTCCGAAGACAGTGTTTGAGATTCGGAGTTTTCTTGGCCTAGACTGCTACTATCAGAGATTTGTTAGAGATTTCTCTTGTCTAGCGACACCTCAACTTACCCGTAAGGGGGTTGTAACGACCCGGTCATTTACCTTCCTTTCCTTTTTCCTGAAATTTTACGAATGAATTTTTTTCGTTTAATTTTCTTTTCTGAGCTCTATTTCATGTCACTTAGTGTCATCTCGAGTGCTTAGAATTGGTCTCGAGACTCTTTCATGTGAATTGACAACTTCCTTTGAGGACCAAGTCATTTTCGCATTTTTTGTTTTTCGGACATTATGCGCTATTTCGACTTTTCCCTATTCTGTCATTTTCCCTATTTCATCTTATCTCCGTTAGTCAGTTTTTGGCACAACCTCACTTCTCATGCTCGGAGTTGGTTTTTGACTTCACGTGCCTTCATCTTGAGAGGTTTCCTCGAAATACGTATCTTTACTTTTGCAAGAAAGTACTCTAGTTGCTCCCGGTGTCCACAGGGGTATAGATGCACAATTCTTCAAAATCTTTTTCATTTCTTGGGGTATTTTTCGTAAATATCTTTTGTAGATATTTTATTTTAGGGGCATCTAAGAAAATATCTTTTGGAAGATATTTTCATTCGGGGGTAATTTCGCAGTTAACCCTTTTTGTAGGGGCTATTGTGCAATTAACGAAAGTTATTGCAAAAATGTCTCGTCTGGAGCATGGATCCTCGTACGGAATTTATTTTCACTTTTCGTTGACTAGTAAATTTATAGAATTTCCTTCTGGTCATTTTTCTCCAGTTTCAGACTTTCTCGACCCGGTTGCCACTGAACTTGTTCGGGACATAACTTTCTGCTCGGGACTCAGTTTTTGATGTTGTTTCTTCCGTTGTTTATATTTTCTTACTTTAAATCTTTTTTGTTCACAGAGTTTTGCCGTTTGAGTGCGTTTGCTCAAACTCCACTTTTCTGCACCCGGCGGGGCCCTTACGGGGCACTTTTTGAAATTTCTATAAATATGTTGCCCTAATTTTTAAAATCAGATTTTCAGACCTTCTTCCTCCTCTTGGCTGGCAGACATGGGAGCCCAAGGGGCTGCCTTCACTCTTTCTTCTCCTCCACTTGATTTCCTTGGTACAAATCCTTCGGCCTTAGCATTTGTTGTTCGCCTCGTCGTGCTCTACCATTACCCCGTATTAGAAACCATTTTTGGCCAAGTTTTGAGTTTGGGTTTAAGGCCAAGTTTGGATTTTCATGGGGCTTCTTGGGGATTCATATAGATCGTGTTATCCCCGACAAAACCCTTCGGTTTCGGCGGATTCAGAACACTTTTTTTTCGGTGGGCCTTTGAGGTTTTCATCTCAAATTGAGGTAGGAGGTGTTATAGGTTTAATTCTTGTTATATAACATGTTATTGATGCTTATACAACTTGATTGCATGCTTAAATATGAAATCTAGAGATTTTATTATTTAATTTTCTTGTATTGGATTTGATTTTCCCAGTTGCTTATGACTTGTTTTAAACATGTAGCGTGATAATATAATACTTTATAATATGGTCATTGACATATATTAAATTGAGGAAATTTGAACAAGTATTAAAGATTTTATTTAATATTTATCTTAGGTGAAAGATTAATTCACATAGCCTTAACTAGCTTAAAAATCAATATGTGTTAGCATATTAAATAAGTTTTTAGCATGCTCTCCAACATAGTTGAATTTGAAAGTGATTGCAGGTGTTTTGAAAGTTAGTAATTATTAATTAATTTAATTAATTAATTTGCCCCGAGTGCACTATTCACTCTATTTGAATTCCGACTTGATATTCTTAATTTACAAGCCATATAGCTTCACATATATTTGATTTAGAATATTCGGTTAGGTTTTGAAACCTTTTATTTAATTAGATTCCATGTTTAAGATTTAATCCTCATGGTAATATACAACTTGGAATTGTATTGTGGCATGCTAGAAAATTAAGCTTAGGTATAGTTATTCACATATATTAAATTGGGATTAATTGCATGAGAATTGCAACTTTTAATTTATATTTAACTTTAGTGAAAGGTTAAGTCACATGGTCTTAAATTGAATGAAATAAACTTGTAATGTGATATTACATTAGTCCTTGGCATATTCTCTAAGATATGTTAAATTGAGAGCATTTGGTAAAGTTTAAAAATCTAGAGATTTTAATTAAAAGCATTAATTAAAATCTATTTTGTGGTCCCATTAGTTTAATTAAGGTTTTAACTTGATATTTGTATTGGCCATGACTTGTTTACTAGTATATATTAAATTGGGACTATCTGAAGTTGTTTTAGAACCTTGGGATTTAAATTAGCATGATTTAATTAAAGTTCTACTTTGTTGTTCCAACAACCTAATTGAGTTTTAGAATGGATATAGGTGATGACCAATGCATGTCCTTTAACATGTATTAAATTGAGGTTATTTGGAATTGAATCGGAATCTAGAGAATTTAATTGTGTTTATCTATTTAAATTCTATCAATTTGCTCCATGATCTAGTTATGTTTTAGAAGTGGTTTCTATATTCAAATCATGGACTTGGACTTGTTAGATATTCATTTGGTTATGTTTTGAGCATTGGATAACATAGTTGCTATGTTTATACTCATGAGAATATGTTTTGCCTTATTGAATATATTGTTGCCTTATGTAATGATTTGCACACTTCGTATTTAACATCTTTCATGCATAGCGTGTAACGAATCGCACACTGAAGATTCGACATCCATCATATCATATTAGTTATGGACTTAGAGCATGTATTGTATAGGTTTCCAAATTTGGTTGTGCATAGTAGATAGTTGATTATCTTGTATATACATGCTGATATATACGTTGTTGCACAACTTGTTGATTTTGGAAACTTGGGGATGTCGTTGTTTGGGTACGACTAGGACGTGGTTCTAGTACGGGGGATAGTCCCTCTATATAGTCTAGTGCGCACATAGGGAGGTCGCCCATGGGCTAGAAACCCTAAAGTAACTATGTTGTCGGTCTGATCCGGCGTGACGTTCGAGTATCCACTTTGTTTGATTTCGCATTTCATTTTCAAGTTGATAACTAGATGATGTTGTAACTTGTTGTTTCTTCTTAGTCGTTCCATTTTAAGTTACAGGATGTTAACTTTGCGAAATTGTGCTTTATGCGTTGTATTGGAAGTTCCAATGTTGGTTAAATTGCATCGATATTGAAAATCGTATTTTGACATTTTAATAAAGCTTAGGATTGATCCTATTGATTCGTTTATAACATAGACGTTAAGTGGCATGAACCACTACTGTTATTTTGTGCTTTAGATTCTAAGTTGATGGCTTTGAGAACTTAAATGCATTGTATAACATGCTCTTTTGTTGTTGAATTGCATGGATAATGTGATTCTTATTAACTTGTATTCAAATATGCTTTTGTCATGTTGTATGGATTACTCTAGACCTAGTTCAATTGTATTGAAAATGCAATTCATGTTAATCTATGCTCAAGCATTCTTCTTGTCGTGTTCTTTGGATTATCCCAACCATGATTCATTTCATGCACGTATGTATATCATGATTCTTGTTGCTTAGACTCTAAGGTAGCTTAGGATGCTCCCCGAGTCTCACTTTGACATAGACGTTAAGTGGCATGAGCCCTTTTAACATGTTTCACCTTAAGGTGATAAATTTGTAAAATGCTAGGTCGACGCATGCTCATCTCCTACGAGTAGCTTTATGTTACTCACCCCTACGATACTGGGGCATATTTCAGGTACGAAGACTTGGTTCGCGACGCCTAGCATTCCTTGGATGTCATGTAGCTTTCAAGTTTTCATTTCATCCAAATGTAGCATGAAATGTCATTTTGTCGACTTATATGTCAAAATATGTATATTTGATTCCATGTATGTAATGTGTACTTAAGTACACTCCTTTCAATGTATTTGATATGTATGAGATGAGGCCGGAGGCCAATGACCATTATATTGTAGTTTATATACCTTTTAACTTCATGAAATATTGTGAAAATCTTGAAAAATCGCAAGTCATTGCTTCACCATGGTTGCATCGGGTGTGGGAATTCCATTCTCATTCTTTCATAAGGTCTCATAAATCATGTTTGAAGTGTGGCCAAGGGCCAAACGTTCATTTGATCCCATTTTGTATTTTTGGATTCCTGGATTCCGAGTTTTCATTCCAAGTTTTATTTTTGCCTTTTTGCCCGTTGGGGGGTCGGATTTTGTATCGGTGGTATTTTTAAGTCGTGGACAATTGTAGCACGTCCAAATAGGTAAGTTCCATTTGCGTGCATGGTCATTTCTTGGCAAAACCTTATCGTTTGTGTTTTGAGCCTCTTGTGAATTCATTTCGCACTTTTTTTGCATATTCTAATCTAGGGGTATTATAGACTTTTTACGGTAGTTTTATTTTCTTCTTTCAACATGGTTGAATAGAAAACATGATTTTAGGGGGAGCTTCTTTTCCGTGTTTTTCCAGAAAATGTCATCTTGGTGCCGGAAATCGATCGTAAAGTTCAGCTTTCTGTTTTTTTTAACAGCTTTTTGGACCTCCATGACCAGATTTCATGGAGGGGCATTCCGGGCATTTTACATTGCATTTTTTTTTAATTCTTTCACGAGTCACGTAGAAAACTCAATTTTGAGAGGAGGTTTCTTCTTTGTGTTTTTCCAGAAAAATTCATCTACTAGCCCGTTTTTACTCTCTGTTCTGGCTGTTTCTGGAAAAAAATGCTTGTAGCAGCTTTTTGGGTCCATCTTGACCTAGGCTGTTCAAGGGGCATTTTAGGGACTTTACATCATATTTTTTTTGGTTTCTTCTATACAGTCGGGTAGAAAACGTGATTTTAAGGGGGGTTTCTTTTTCGTGTTTTTCCAGAAAAACTCGTTTAAGGGTCCGTTTTTAGCCTAGGTTCTGGAAAAAAATTTAATTGGTGCTCGCTGTTAAAACACTATTCCTGCCCATATTTCTTACCCTGAAAATAAGTCTAATTTTTTTGAAACTTTGAGGCTTCATATCTTCTTCATCCCGACTCCAAATCAAGTGATTTTTGAGTCTAGTTTTTGCTTGTTTATCCAACGGTATTCATGGTTGCATCCAATTCTATCTAAAATGACTATTTTACCCTTTGTAAAGTACCCTTGACGCACTGATTTTAAACTCAAAGGTTGGTTTTTTTTTAAACTTTGACGTTTCATATCTTCTTCATCCGGACTCTGAATCAAGTGATTCTTGAGTCTAGATTCACTAATTTATTTCCTAGTCTATCTATCGGTATGCTCAGTTGCATCCAATTTTGTCTAAAAAAACCATTTTACCCCTTGTCAATTACCTTTGCCGCACTGTTTTGAAACCCGAAAGTTAGTTTTTATGAAACTTTAGAGTTTCATATCTTCTTTATCCGGACTCTGAATCAAGTGATTCTTGAGTCTAGATTTCTTAATTTTTCGTTGTCTTTCTAGCGCTGTACTCGGTGGCACCCGAATCCATATTTTTTAAAAATGACTATTTTGCCCCTGGGGGCTTATTTGTCATATTTTTGACCTTTTGCTTCCACATCAGCTCTCATTGAGTTCCACGGCCTCATGGAAGGTCACTTTGACTTCTTAGAGTCTTGTTTTCTGTGTTCACTTTCGCTTATCGGATCCGTTATCGTGTCAACCTTCGGTTCATCACAGGACACACTGGCCTAAAAAACCAGGGTCATCTCAGGTGGTATCAAAGCATCCGGGTTCGAATACCTTGGATGACAGGTTTTGGGTGCATATCATGCTCATGTTGTTTTACTTTGATATGTCATTTATATCTTGATAACATGCGTTGTTTGATAACATGCCTTGTATGATAACATGTTCATAGGCTTAGGTGTTTTGAGACATCTATTATTTGTTAAGCATACTTTATACGTATATGTGCTTCTTGATAAAATGTTTTGATTTGATAACATGTCTATTTGCTTATGTGGCACCTTGAGTAGATAGTCCATTGCTATGATGCATGCTACCTATTTACTTTTATGTCTGGTTTTGGCATTGTCTCTTAGGATTTATCGTATCCCTTGGATGCGTTCTTGTTTCACGAGTTTCTTCCTTAGATAGGAGAAATTCATTCTATGAGGACCCATGTAGGGAACCTTCTTGTCTGTTCTATTGGTTGATGCGAGTGAGGCTCATATGAGCGTAGACGACTGCGATTCATTTCCTTTTCCTTGTCTGGTGGAGTGAGACATGGCCCAAGGAGGCACCATTTCATTTCCTTTTCCATCATGACTTTTAGATTTAAGGCCTTAAGCATAATGGTGCCAGTGTCATTGTTGTCAAAGTTTTGGGATTAGCTACCCCAACTCTCGCAGATGCCTGGTTCCCGCGGTGCTTTTAGTAATGATCATTTTTGACATTGATGTCATTTGTATCGAAAAGTTTCCTTCCGGAGCATGTTACGAACTAGTGCCTTATACTGTCATGCTACCTTACTGACAAGTAAGTCTGGGCGAGTTCTGGTCACTATTCGTATTGCCTTATTACTCTCTTCTTCTATCATGTTTCAACGTTTTGCTGTCTTGGGATTCTCTCGGTAGTTGACGTTGAGTTAACGTGCCGATTCGTATGAGGTGTTGTCTCAGTTCATGGTTTCGCGTTCCTTCAGTTGATCTTTAGACTTCAGGATTTGTCTTTAAGTGCGTTGTGAGCTGTCCTTTGATTTGACCTTTTGTTCGGTCATTATTCTGTTCTCTCTGGTATGTTCCTAATTTCGGGGACGAAATTCCTTTAAGGAGGGTAGGTTGTAACGACCCGGTCATTTGCCTTCCTTTCATTTTTCCTGAAATTTTACGAATGAATTTTTTTCGTTTAATTTTCTTTTCTGAGCTCTGTTTCGTGTCGCTTAGTGTCATCTCAAGTGCTTAGAATTGGTTTCTGAGACTCATCAATGTGAATTGACAACTTCCTTTGAGGACCGAGTCATTTTCGCATTTTTCGTTTTTCGGACACTATGCGTTATTTCGACTTTTCCCTATTCTGTCATTTTCCCTATTTCGTCTTATCTTCGTTTGTCAGTTTTTGGCACAATCTCACTTCTCATGCTCGGAGTTGGTTTTTGACTTCACGTGCCTTCATCTTGAGTGGTTTCCTCGAAATACGTATCTTTAATTATGCAAGAAAGTACTCTGGTTGCTCCCGGTGTCCACATGGGCATAGATGCACAATTCTTCAGAATCTTTTTCATTTCTTGGGGTGTTTTTCGTAAATATCTTTTGAAGATATTTTATTTTAGGGGCATCTAAGAAAATATCTTTTTCAAGATATTTTCATTCTAGGACAATTTCGCAGTTAACCCTTTTTGTAGGGGCCATTGTGCAATTAACGAAAGTTATTGCAAAAATGTCTCGTCTGGAGCCTGGATCCTCGTACGGGATTCATTTTCACTTTTCGTTGACTGGTAAATTCATAGAATTTCCTTTTGGTCATTTTTCTCCAGTTTCAGAGTTTTTGGACCCTGTTGCCACTGAACTTGTTCGGGGTATAACTTTCTGCTCGGGACTCATTTTTTGACTCCGTTTCTTCCATTGTTCATATTTTCTTATTTTAAATCTTTTTTGATCACGGAGTTTTGCCGTTTGAACGCGTTTGCTCAAAATCCACTTTTCTGGACCCGACGGGGCCCTTTCGGGGCACTTTTTGAGATTTCTATAAATATGTTGCCCTAATTTTTAAAATCAGATTTTTAGACCTTCTTCCTCCTCTTGGCTGGAAGCCATGGGAGCCCAAGGGGCTGCCTTCACTCTTTCTTCTCCTCCACTTGATTTACTTGGTAGAAATCCTTCAGCCTTAGCATTTGTTGTTCGCCTCGTCGTACTCTACCATTACCCCTTATTTGAAACCATTTTTGGCCAAGTTTTGAGTTTCGGTTTAAGGCCAAGTTTGGATTTTCATGGGGCTTCTTGGGGATTCATATAGATCGTGTTGTTCTCGACAAAACCCTTCGGTTTCGGCGGATTCAGAACACTTTTTTTTCGGTGGGCCTTTGAGGTTTTCATCTCAAATTGAGGTAGGAGGTGTTATAGGTTTAATTCTTGTTATATAACATGCTATTGATGCTTATACAACTTGATTGCATGCTTAAATATGAAATTTATTGATTTTATTATTTAATTTTCTTGTATTGGATTTGATTTTCCCGATTGCTTATGACTTGTTTTAAACATGTAGCATGGTAATATAATACTCTATAATATGGTCATTGACATATATTAAATTGAGGGAATTTGAACAAGTATTAAAGATTTTACTTAATATTTATCTTAAGTGAAAGATTAATTCACATGGCCTTAACTAGCTTAAAATCAATATGTGTTAGCATAGTAAATTAGGGCTTAGCATGCTCTCCAACATAGTTGAATTTGAAAGTGATTGCAGGTGTTTTGAAAGTTAGTAATTATTAATTAATTTAATTAATTAATTTGCCCCGAGTGCACTATTCACTCTATTTGAATTCTGACTTGATATTCTTGATTTACATGCCATATAGCTTCACATATATTTGATTTAGAATATTCGGTTAGGTTTTGAAACCTTTAATTTAATTAAATTCCATGTTTAAGATTTAATCCTCATGGTGATATACAACTTGGAATTGTATTATGGCATGCTAGAAAATTAAGCTTAGGTATAGTTATTCACATATATTAAATTGGGATTAATTGCATGAGAATTGCAACTTTTAATTTATATTTAACTTTAGTGAAAGGTTAAGTCACATGGTCTTAAATTGAATGAAATAAACTTGTAATGTGATATTACATTAGTTCTTGGCATATTCTCTAAGATATGTTAAATTGAGAGCATTTGGTTAAGTTTAAAAATCTAGAGATTTTAATTAAAAGAATTAATTAAAATCTATTTTGTGGTCCCATTACCTTAATTAAGGTTTTAACTTGATATTTGTATTAGTCATGACTTGTTTACTAGTATATATTAAATTGGGACTATCTGAAGTTGTTTTAGAACCTTGGGATTTAAATTACCATGATTTAATTAAAGTTCTACTTTATTGTTCCAACAACCTAATTGAGTTTTAAAATGGATATAGGTGATGACCATGCCATGTCCTTTAACATGTATTAAATTATGGTTATTTGGAATTAAATCGGAATCTAGAGAATTTAATTATGTTTATCTATTGAAATTCTATCAATTTGCTCCATGATCTAGTTGTGTTTTAGAAGTGGTTTCTATATTCAAATCATGGACTTGGACTTGTTATATATTCATTTGGTTATGTTTTGAGCATTGGATAACATAGTTGCTATGTTTATACTCATGAGAATATGTTTTCCTTATTGAATATATTGTTGCCTTGTGTAATGATTTGCACACTTCGTATTTAACATCTTTCATGCATAGCGTGTAACGAATCGCACACTGAAGATTCGACATCCATCATATCATATTAGTTGTGGACTTAGAGCATGTATTGTATAGGTTTCCAAATTTGGTTGTGCATAGTAGATAATTGATTATCTTGTATATACACGCTGATATATACGTTGTTGCACAACTTGTTGATTTTGGAAACTTGGGGATGTCGTTGTTTGGCTATGGCTAGGATGTGGTTCTAGTACGGGGGATAGTCCCTCTATATAGTCTAGTGCGCACATAGGGAGGTTACCCATGGGCTAGTAACCCTAAAGTAACTATGTTGTCGGTCTGATCCGGCGTGACGTCCGAGTATCCACTTTGTTTGATTTCGCATTTCATTTTCAAGTTGATAACTAGATGATGTTGTAACTTGTTGTTTCTTATTTGTCGATCCATTTTAAGTTACAGGATGTTAACTTTGCGAAATTGTGCTTTTTGCGTTGTATTGGAGGTTCCAATGTTGGTTAAATTGCATCGATATTGAAAATCGTGTTTTGACGTTTTAATAAAGCTTAGGATTTATCCTATTGATTCATTTATAACATAAATGTTAGGTGGCATGAACCACTACTGTTATTTTGTGCTTTAGATTCTAAGTTGATGGCTTCGAGAACTTAAACCTTGTTGCATTGTATAATATGCTCTTTTGTTGTTGAATTGCATGGATAATGTGATTTTTGTTAACTTGTATTCAAATATGCTTTTGTCATGTTGTATGGATTACTCTAGACCTAGTTCAATTGTATTGAAAATGCAATTCATGTTAATCTATGCTCAAGCATTCTTCTTGTCGTGTTCTTTGGATTATCCCAACCATGATTCATTTTATACACGTATGTATATCATGATTCTTGTTGTTTAGACTCTAAGGTAGCTTAGGATGCTCCCCTAGTCTTACTTTGACATTGACGTTAGGTGGCATGAGCCCCTTTAACATGTTTCACCTTAAGGTGATAAATTTGTAAAATGCTAGGTCGATGCATGCTCATCTCCTATGAGTAGCTTTATGTTACTCACCCCTACGATACTGGGACATATTTCAGGTACGAAGACTTGGTTCGTGAGTCCTAGCATTCCTTGGATGTCATGTAGCTTTCGAGTTTTCATTTCATGCAAATGTTAGCATGAAATGTCATTTTGTTGACTTATATGTCAAAATATGTATATTTGTTTTAATGTATGTAATGTGTACTTAAGTACACTCATTTCAATGTATTTGATATGTATGAGATGAGGCCGGAGGCCAGTGACTATTATATTGTATTCTATATACTTTTTAACTTCATGAAATATTGTGAAAATCTTGAAAAATCGCAAGTCATTGCTTCACCATGGATGCATCGGGTGTGGGAATTCCATTCGCATTCTTTTATAGGGTCTCATAAATCATGTTTGAAGTGTGGCCAAGGGCCAAATGGTCATTTGATCCCGTTTTATATTTTTGGATTCCGAGTTTTCATTCCAAGTTCCATTTTTGCCTTTTTGCCCGTTGGGGGGTCGGATTTTGTATCGGTGATATTTTTAAGTCCTGGACCATTGTAGCACGTCCAAATAGGTAAGTTACATTTGCGTGCATGGTCATTTCTGGGCAAAACCTTATCGTTTGTGTTTTGAGCCTCTTGTGAATTCATTTCGCACTTTTTTTACATATTCTGATCTAGGGGCATTATAGACTTTTCACGGTGGTTTTATATTTTTCTTTCAACATGGTTGAATAGAAAACATGATTTTAGGGGGAGTTTTTTTTTCGTATTTTTCCATAAAATGTCGTCTTGGTGCCGAAAATCGATCGCAAAGTTCAGTTTTCTATTTTTTTTTTAACAGCTTTTTGGACCTCCATGACCAGATTTCATGGAGGGGCATTTCGAGCATTCTACATTGCGTTTTTTTTTAATTCTCAAGCGTGTCACGTAGAAATCTCAATTTTGAGGGGGTATTCTTCTTTGTATTTTTCCAGGAAAATTCATCTACTAGCCCGTTCTGGCTGTTTCTGGAAAAAATTACTTGTAGCAGCATTTTGGGTCCATCTTGACCTAGGCTGTTCAAGGGGCATTTAAGGGACTTTACTTCATATTTTTTTGGTTTCTTCTGTATAATCGAATAGAAAACGTGATTTTAAGGAGGGGTTTCTTCTTCGTGTTTTTCCAGAAAAACTCGTTTAAGGGTCCATTTTTAGCCTCGGTTCTGGAAAAAAATTTAATTGGTGCTTGCTGTTAAAACACTATTCCTGCCCAGATTTCTTACCTGGAAAATAAGTCTAATTTTTTTGAAACTTTGAGGCTTCATATCTTCTTCGTCCTGACTCCAAATCAAGTGATTTTTGAGTCTAAGTTGATTAGTTTTTGCTTGTCTATCCAACGGTTTTCACGGTTGCATCCAATTCTATCTGAAAAGACTATTTTACCCTTTGTAAAGTACCCTTGCTGCACTGATTTTAAACTCAAAGGTTGGTTTTTTTGAAACTTTGACGTTTCATATCTTCTTCATCCGGACTCCGAATCAAGTGATTCTTGAGTCTAGATTCATTAATTTTTTTCCTATTCTATCTATTAGTATGCTTAGTTGCATCCAATTTTATCTAAAAAGACCATTTTACCCCTTGTCAATTACCCTTGCCGCACTATTTTGAAACCCGAAAGTTGGTTTTTATGAAACTTTGGAGTTTCATATCTTCTTCATCCGGACTCCGAATCAAGTGATTCTTGAGTCTAGATTTGTTAATTTTTCGCTGTCTTTCCAGCGGTGTACTTGGTGGCACCCGAATCCGTATTTTTTAAAAATGACTATTTTACCCCTGGGGGCTTATTTGTCAAATTTTTGACCTTTTTGCTTCCGTATCAGTTCTCATTGAGTTCCACGACCTCATGGAAGGTCACTTTGACTTCTTAGAGTCTTGTTTTATGTGTTCGCTTTCGCTTATCGGATCCGTTATCGGGTCAACCTTCGATTCATCACAGGACACGCTGGCCTAAAAAACCAGGGTCGTCACAGGGGTTAAGTTCGTATGGAACAAAGCCTGTGAGTTTGCTTTTCAGGAGTTGAAGGTTAGGTTGACAACAGCTCCAATTTTATCATTCCTAAACGTAGTTTGGGTTGTATGATCTTTTGTGATGCTTCGCGGGAAGGTTTGGGTTGTGTCTTGATGCAGATAGAGCGAGTAGTTACTTATGGGTCTCAACAGTTGAAGACTCCTGAGTTGAACTACCCTACACATGATTTGGAGTTAGCAACAGTTATCTTTGCCCTGAAGGGGTGGAGACACTATTTGTATGGGGAGAAGTTTGAGGTTTTCTCCGATCGCAAGAGTCTTAAGTATCTGTTCTCTCAAAAGGATTTGAACTTGAGACAGCGCAGATGGGTCTAATTCATGGAGGACTATGACTTTGAGTTACAGTACCATCCTGGTAAGGCCAATGTGGTGGCCGATGCATTGAGTAGGAAGTCACGGGGGACTCTTGCTAGCATGTCCATTCACAGGTGGAAGATGCTAGAAGAACTTGTAAACCTTGGTTTACAGTCTTATGAGGATGTTTCACTGGCTATTTTGTTTAGCCTTGTGGCTCAACCGGCTCTTGTTAGCAGAGTTATTGAGGCACACCATCTATATTCGGATTTCAGGCGGCAAGAATGTAGAGGGTTGGAGTTTACATTCAGACGGTGGTCTCAGGTACAGGGGGATGATGTTTGTTCCTTTGTCTTGTCGTGAAGACGTTATTTAAGATTTTCACCTTTCGGCTCGCAGTTTACCCTGGTGGTACAAAGATGTATCATAATCTGCGGCGACAGTTTTGGTAGCAGGGCATGAAACGGGATGTTTTACAGTTTGTAGCTCGATGCCTTACTTGTCAGCAAGTGAAGGTAGAGCATCAGCGACCCGCAGGATTATTACAACCATTACCAGTATATAAAGCAGTTTGTGGCTCACTTCTTGCCCATGGCAGTGACAGATAGTGCAGAGAGACTGAGTGGACTGTATATGAAGCAGATTGTTAGGCTTCATGGCTTCCAGTATCCATTATTTCGGATAGGGATCCGTGGTTCACGTCCCACTTTTAGCTGAGTTTTCAGGAGGCTCTTGATACGGGGCTTCACTTCAGCACAGTATTCCATCCTTAAACTGATGGTCAGTTAGAACGCACCATTCAGATATTGAAGGATATACTATGGGCTTGTATCTTGGATTTTGATAGTAATTAGGAGGACTACTTACCTTTGGTTGAGTTTGCCTACAACAATAGTTACCAGACCATTATTGGCATGGCACCTTTTAAGGCATTATATGACAGACCTTGTAGATCTCCAGTTTGTTGGACCGAGGTCAGTGATACCATTGCCTTGGGTTCCGACATTGTCATTGAGACTACAGAGAAAATCAAGTTAATTCGGCAGTGGTTGGCTACTGCACAGTGCAGACAGAAGAGTTACGCTAAAAGAAGGAAACGATCCTTGTCTTTTGAGGTAGGGGACCATGTCTTTCTTAAGATTTCTCCGTGCAAGGGGCTTTTGAGATTTCAACAGACTAGAAAGTTGTCTCCTAGGTTCATTGGACCATTTGAGATTTTGGAGCGCGTCGGTGAAGTTGCTTATCATTTGGTATTGCCCCTAGACCTGGATAGGGTTCACGACGTCTTTCATGTTTCTATGCTGAGGAAGTACGAACCGGACCCATCCCATGTTCTGCGGTGGACTGATGTGGTTGTTGATGAGGATGTGACCTACGAGGAAGGTCCAGTCCAAATTCTTGATTCATGGGAGCAGGTCTTACAAGCTAAGACCATCCCATTGGTTAAGCTCTTGTGGAGACACCATGGCGTTGAGGAGGCTACCTAGGAGCTCAAGCAGGAGGTTCACTCTCGGTATCCCTATTTGTTCTCTCTTTTAGGTACGATTCAATTTCGAGGATGAAATCCTTTTAAGGAGGGTAGGTTGTAATGACCCGGTCATTTTCCTTCCTTTCTTTTTTTCGATAATTTCTTTTTTCATCTTTTTCCCTATTTTGTCGTCTTCTCGTTTATCATTTTTCCGTGCATAACCTCACTTTTTGTGCTCGAATTTGATTTTGGCTTTACATGCACCCCTGATATTCAATTTCTATGATATCTACATTTTTACTTTTCTATAAAAGCATGCTAAATATTTACTTTTCTTGTAAAGGGCATGGATGCATAACTTTTGGAAATTTTCTTAAACTTTTGGAGTTTTAGTGTTATTATGAAAAGTAATTATTTTTCGTCTTAGGGACCATTTTACAATTTAATTTGGAAGATATTTTCAAAAAGGACCTTTTTGTAATTTTCAAAAAATGTGACAAGTGTCACATTCTCATGATGCCACTTGTTGGCATTGGGGTGGAGAGACTTGGAAGCTTAATCCCTTGACACATGGAGGGTGGAGATTCACCCATTTGTTGGCCTAGGATAGGAGCACTTGTTGGCATAGATGGTTGACAAGTGTAGGCTTGATATTTAATCTTGGAAGCTTACTTAAATTCATGACAAGTGTAGGACTCACCTTTAGTCTTACAAGTATATGTATGAGAGAGGTAGTGCAAGAGCACCTAGTGAGTGGAGAATCCCACCACATTTAACTTAGGGTTTGCACATTTATTTCATTCATCTCTTTCCTCTCAAGAACCCTAACCTAGCCACTATTGAAGACTAAGCTTGGATTAAAGCTTTAGACTTCATTTTGGTGCCCTTCCACTCACCTAAGACCCTTGAGCTTGGAATATAAAAGCCTTGCCTCATCTTCCTCTTCATAACCCTAGAAGGAAAACTTGAAATTCCTTTACTTTCCTTGGATTCAAGAGGAACAATCCTCTTGTGAGGTAGTGTAATGACCCGGTCATTTTCATTCCTTTCCCTTTCTCAGATTTTCACGGATATTTTTTTTTTTTTTTCGTTGATCTTTTCCTTTCTGAGTTCAGTTCCTCATAGCTTAGTGTCGTCTCGAGTGCTCTGGAGTGATTTTTGAGACTCTTTTCTTTGGATTGACAACTTCCTTTGACGACCGAGTCATTTCCACATTTTTCGTTTTTCGACACTATTCACTTTTCGTCCTTTTCCCTATTTCGTCATTTTTCCTATTTTGTCTTTTTCCCGTTTGTCACTTTGTTTGCAAAACCACACTTCTTGCATTCGGAGTTGGTTTTTGACTTCATGTATCTTCATTCTAAGTGGTTTCCATGAAATACGTATCTTTACTTTTGTAAGAAAGTACTCTGGTTGCTCCCGGTGTTCATAGGGGAATGGATGCATAGTTTTTCAGAATCTTTTTCTTTTCCTGGGGTATTTTTTGTAAATATCTTTTGAAGATATTTTATTTTAGGGGTTTTTAATAAAATATTTTTGGAAGATATTTTCATTCTGGGCCATTAGCGCAGTTTTCACTTTTTGGCGGGGCCATTGTGCAATTAATGAAAGTTATTGCTAAATGCCTTATTTTGAGCCTGAATCCTTGTACGGGATTCATTTTCACTTTTCGTTGAGTCATGTACTCATAGAATTTTCTCCTGGTCGTTATTTTCCAATTTCAGGGTTTCTGGCCCTAGTAGCCGCCGAACTTGTTTAGGGCATAACTTTCTTCTCGGGACTCAGTTTTTGATGCCATTTCTTCCGTTATTCATATTTTCTCATTTTAAATCTTTTTTGTTCATAGAGTTTTTCCATTTGAGAGCGTCTACTTGAATTTCACTTTTTCAGACCCAACAAGGCCCGTTCGGGGCACTTTTTGAGATTTCTATAAAAGGGGGATGAGATATTTCATTTTTCATCTTTCCCACTCTCCTTGCACGACCCATAGCTCCCATGGCAGCCCAAGGGAGGCTGCCACCTTCTCTTTCCTCTTTTGAGCTTCAATCCTTTGTCAAAATATAGTAGGGCCTTTGTGTTTATTGCTCGTCTTGGTGATACGCATCTTTCACCCATATTAGAACCCATTTTTGGCCACATTTTGAGTTTGGGTTTGAGGTCAAGTAGGGATTTTGGTAGGTCCTCTTTGGAGTTTAATGTTCACGGCGTTGTCCCTGACAAAACCCCGAAATATCATCGGATTCGGAGCCGTTTCAATTTGGTGGCTTTTGAGATTTTCATCTCAAATTGAGGCAAGGGATGTTTTAGGATTTTATATGTGTTGTATGGAGTGTTTTCCATGATTATACAACTTGGATGTAAGCTTTTGTTTAAGTCCTAGAATTTAATTTAATTAATTTCTATGGTTAGGATTTAATTCTCATGATGATGTATAACTTGGAATAAAATTATGGCATGCTAGAAAGTTTGGATTTGATATGTTTGTTAACATATGTTAAATTGAAATTATTTGAATAAGAATTGCACTTTTTATTTAATATTTTTCTTTTGTGAAAGATTAATTCCTATGGTCATACCTTGCATGAAATGGACTTGTAATATGCTTTTAAATTAAGTCTTGGCATGTTCTTTATCATACTTTAATTTTCGAGCATTTGGACAAGTATGAAAATCTAGAGATTTTAATTAAAATGATTAATTAAAATCTATTTAAAGGTTCCATTGGTTTAATTAAGTTTTTAACTTGATGTTTGTGAGGACTAGGACTTATATACTAGCATATATTAATTTGGAACCATTTGATGTTGTTTTAGAACTTAGGGATTTAATTATCATGTTTTTATTAAATTCTATCCTATTGATCCAATGACCTAAGTAAGCTTTTGATTTGATTCATGAAATAAATAAGTTATGTTGTTAACATTAATTAGGGTTCATTTGATTAAGATATGAAACTTAGAGAAATTAATTAAGTTATATAATTAACTTCCGTTTCTATTGCATTATTGATTAAATCATGTGTTTAATATTGATATTATGTTTGAAACATGATTTTAGACTTGTAACAGATTTATGCGATTATGTTTCAATATTGAATTATATTGTTATAGTATGTAACGAATCGCACACTGAAGATTCGACATGTGATGTTATTATAACGCGTAACGAATCGCGCTCTGAAGATTTGACATTGTCAACCTATAGTAGTTGTGGATTTAGAGCATGTATTGTGTGGTATAAACCTACCTGTGCATGGAATATAGTTTCGTGCTGTATATATATATATTTCGTATATAAATTGTTAACTTATTTATTTTGGAGTCACTTGGGATATGGTTACTATAACATGGCTAGAGTTTGGCTCTAGTGCGGGAGATATGAGTTCTCCCCGTCGAGATAGTGCGCACTAGGGGTGGTATTACCAGCGGGTTAGTCCCCGTAATAGCCGTTGAAGTCTCGACAGAATTTCGAGCTTAGATGTCCAAGTATTCCACTATTTGATTGCGCACTTTTAGATTTGTAGTTGATAAACTAGAGAATCTATGTCTTGATGTGTGGTATTAGAAATTCTAATTATACTAAATTGCTATATTTAGTTGATTCCGTATTTTAAATTTCAAGTTGATAACTTTGAGAATCTATATCTAGTTGCTTTATATAACATGCATCTATGTTGGTTAAATCGCATAGATATTGTGATTTACGTCTTGTTGTTTAAATGTAGCTTAGGAATGATCCTATAGATTCATTTGGAACATGGACGTTAGGTGGCATGACCCCCTTTGTCGTTTTTGTATATTAGATTTCAAGTTAATAACTTTGAGAATCTATATATTGTTGCTTTGTATAGCATACTTCTATGTTACTTGAATTGCATGAATGATATGATTTATGTTAGAAATGGTTTATGGTAGCTTAGGATGCTCCCTGAGTCTCATTTTGACATAGACGTTAGGTGGCATGAGCCCCTTTAACATGTTTCACCTTAAGGTGATGAAATTGTAAAACATTAGGTCGATGCATGCTCATTTCGTACGAGTAGCTTTATGTTACTCACCCCAAAGTTACTGGGGCATATTTCAGGTACAAGATACAAGATTGGAGATT
This sequence comes from Cornus florida, assembly GCF_030987335.1. Lineage (NCBI taxonomy): Eukaryota > Viridiplantae > Streptophyta > Magnoliopsida > Cornales > Cornaceae > Cornus > Cornus florida. The sequence goes on along the minus strand of NW_026775574.1, from coordinate 46,728,369 downwards.
TGCACTTGCTTTGGGTGAATTGCAGAATTGAAGTTTCTATAGAAGCATTCTTGTTCACATGTAACTGTTAGCATGTTTAAGTTTTGCCTATAAAATGTAATTTTCCTAACTTTGAGGTTTGACTAGTCAAATGTTGTAAATGAATTGTAATAAGGCCATAGGCCATTTCGACATGTCTAAAATGTTATTTTACACTTGTGTGTATGTTCACATCATCACACACTTGCATACAATTCAATTTGATCATGTAATGGGGGATCCAATTGAGCTTTAGGGACTTCTTTTCATTTTTGGTGCATAACCGGTTCATAGGCACCTTCTCGAGCCATTTCGGTCGACCGATTCCCTTTTTTGCTTCAATTGAACAGTAAAAATCTCAATTCCAGTAGCCTTTTTTAGTCTCTAGCTTCAAACCGATCGACCGGTTTGTCACTTCGGTCGACCGAACTGAAAGCTTATCCCTCTTCTCTTCCGGTTCATTTTGGCAAACCGATGCTCCATTTCGGTCGACCGAAATGGAGCTGCCTTGTGGGTTTTGCTTGGTCAGTTGTTTCGGTTGGTTGGCTTTATTTGTTTGTCCCAACATAACTTTGTCGATCTCGTTTAAGCCATTTAATGGTGTACGTAGTCTAGTTTGAATTAGATCACATTCCTTTGGTCGTCATTGGTGTCATAGGGTATCATTTGACCTTTTTATTCTAGTTCCACTTCTAGTTATTTCTTTGAGTTTCATAACTTCATGGGAAGTCATTTGGGTGTCTTAGGGATGGTTGATATCTCTACAAGTCTTGTTTTTGGTTTCGCTTCCGCATTTCAGATCCTTTATCGGATCAACTTTTGGTTTATCACTGACGCACCGGGTTGAAAAACTTGAGCCATCACAAGTGGTATCAGAGCTCCTAGGTTCGAAAACCTTAGGACGACGGGTTTTGGGTGCATATCATGCTTGTGTTGCCATGCTCTATGTATTTATATGCTTCATGATAACATGTTTTGGTCTGATGACATGTTTATGTGCTTATGTGCTACATGTGGGATGCTGTTTGTTTAGCATGATTTAAATTCTATGTAAAGAGCATGACATATGATGTATGCTAGTAATTTGTATATGCATGATTGTTTTGCATATTTAGCAGGACTTGGGATTAGTCATGGGATGTTTGAGTTGAGATTGAGTCATTTGGTGAGTTTTCACTTAGTACGATGGTTGATGTGTTTGGTTTTGTTTAGGCACTCTTCCTTGAGGTTGTTGGTGATTGTCCACATGGTTTTATGGTAGTGTAGGTGGTGAGACACCTTTTGTTTAAGCTCTCGTGAGGTGAGTCATTTGGTGTTGCCATAGTGCTGGATTTGTTGGTTTTGAGCCATGATGAGGTTATGGGCCTCTTAGGATCCTTGATTGTTCGGGATGATTCCTCTGGGATTGCAATTTTTCATGGGCAGGTACGTTATGGGCGGGTGCATGGCACTGTCATGCTACCGTACTGGCTAGATACAAGTGCAGTTCGGATGGAATCAGTGTTGGTTTTGTTTTGATAGGTGTTGTCCTTATAATCGATGATGATGATGGTCGTTTTGGGGGTCAGTCGTAGTGATTGATTTGGTTGTTGTTGCTATGGTTATAGTTGTCATTTCTTTGAGTTCTCCTTGCGTGATGACGCTTTTGGGATCAAGTCGATTGATTGATGCTTCGGGTAGAGAGAGCATTGCACTGTTAGTGTCACTTGTAGTGTCACCCTTAGATTCGGAGATGGATTGTTAGAGTCTTACCATTGTGGTAAGGGCTCACATTTGTTTTGAGACAAGTTGTAGTCGTGTTGGTTTTTGGAGTTAGTTTATGGCTAGGACTGGTCCTTCCTTTCACCTAAACACTCTAGGACACGATGTTCATAGGGTTCATTGTTGCATCATTTTTATTTTCTGCAGTTTCGTTTACTACCATGTTAATAGTTTGATATATGATATTGCGATGCATGAGTAGGTGGAGGTATGTCCACATTTGCTTTCTCGTTGCGTGGCATTAGCATGCCTTCCTTATATGCTTAGAGATGCCATATTGTTACTTTATTTTAGTGACATGATTTTGTGTTTACGTGGAGACGTGCCGCATATACCCTTGATTTTATCTATATGAGTAGATTTACTTTCTTGGTAGTTGCATTTCCTTGTTATTTGCATGACTTTCATGTTTAGTTTTTTTTCCCTTTTGTTTTCCCCTCGGTCGCACGTAATGTGTATGTGGGTTTCCGTAAGGGTTTCGTTGTGAGATTCCTTGTAAAGGAGTTGTCACATTTGTTTTATCTTGGGCTATCCACTTCCCTAAGGTGGGAAGGATGCTCCATTTTCGTGTTTGCCATATCGACACTTGTGGGAGAATAGGATTTCTTCTCTTTTCTTGGTTCAAGTAAGGGACTTCACAAGGAGTAAGTCTCTTCTCTTCGTTGCGTTGTGCGCTATTTTGGGGTTGGTTGATCTGTGAGGATCACTATTGTTGTCTTGAGTCCTTGATGAGGATTTGATGGATTTTGGTCGACTTACTTCCATGTAGGGGGTGGAGTCTTTGACCTTGTTGCCTTTTATTTCAGAGATGGAGTCGTTGTGTTGTTCTTTTTAGGATCGGTGGTTCCTTTTCCTTTGTGTTTTCCCTTGGGAAGTTTTTTCCATGGTTGTTGACGGAGTTGTGGTGCTCAAAGTGAGTTAAATGATGTGAGATCATTTTACGGGGATTTGTGTCCATATCGTTTAGGATTTATTTGATTCGTGAGATGAGCTCGATGCTCTTTTGGGAATGTCTTTTAGAGACATGTTTCTGTTTTGGAGACCTGGAGGTGATTGACTCTTAGGAGGAGTTTTGGAGGATCGTTGTTGGATATAGCGTGTTTATGGAGTTTCTCGTCCTAGTTATGACTAGGCGTGGTCTTAAGGAATCGTAGTTCTAGTGATTGTTCTTGGATTGGAATTGAGGAATTTTGACTTAACTTGGTGTTGCAAAGTACAGTTTTGAGAAACTCATTTTGTGATTTTGCTAGTTGTCAGAATTTTGATATGTGTGCCACTTGGTGGACTTGTGTTTCGAGGATTTAGTTATCCATGATAGGGATGTAGATCCGATGTTTGATTTTAGTGTAGTCTTGTGGTTGATATGTTTCAAAGGAGATGTGTAAGACTTTCGATGAAATGTCTTATGATGGGGTTCATTTTGGTTTTTGGAGGTTTTGATTCACTTGTCGGGCTTTGAATTCTTGATTGATGTTGCTAATAGGAGTATTTTGAGACATTGGAGTTGTTGGTCTTGTTGTATTAAGGATTTAAGGCCTTAAGCGTAGCTGTACCTATGGCATTGTTGTCAGAGTTTGGGATTGGCTAGGATGGTCCGGACGGACGTCCTTGGATCATATCTCAACTCTCACAAAATGTCTGGCCTCCGTGGTGCTTTTGGTAATGATCATTTTGACATTGATGTCATTTGTATCGAGAGGTTTCATGGGTAGACCTAATAGGGGGCAGGTTATGAACAAGTGCCTTATACTGTCATGCTACCGTATAAAGTTGTGTGTTGTGGGCGAGTGCTAGTTGCCGTCGATGCTACCTTATTGACGAGTAAGTGTGGGCGGGCACTAAGTACTATCATTGCTACCACACATTTGAGTACGTCATGGGTAGGTCCTGGTCACTATTCATACTGCCATGTCGTCTTTGTTCGGTACCTTGATTTGATACGTGGATATTTTAGAGTTCCTTTGGTGGTTGCTTTTGGATCGGAATGATGGTTCGTCAGGAGGGATGCTTATGGTGATTGTCTTCCGTTCCCTCGTCTGACCTTGGATTCTGTGTGTGAGTCTTGACTTGTTGTGTGGCCGTGTGGTCACTTTTCTTTTGAGAGGTTGTCCTGTTATGAGCACGTGAGTGCGAATGACATTTGCTTATACGTTGTCTTTCAGTTTTGGAGATTGCTTTTGTAGCATGTTTTGTGGGATACTCGGAGATGCACTCTGTAGTTATCCTAATTTCGCCTTTTTGTTTTCTTGGCGCTGGATTTCGGGGACGAAATCCCTTTAAGGTGGGAAGGTTGTAATGACCCGGTCATTTTCATTCATTTCCCTTTTCTCAGATTTTCACGGATATTTTTTTTCCGTTGATCTTTTCCTTTCTTAGTTCAGTTCCTCCTCGCTTAGTGTCATCTCGAGTGCTCTGGAGTGATTTCCGAGACTCTTTTCTTTAGATTGACAACTTCCTTTGAGGACCGAGTCATTTCCACATTTTTCGTTTTTCGACACTATTCACTTTTTGTCATTTTCCCTATTTCGTCATTTTTCCTATTTTATCTTTTCCCCGTTTGTCACTTTGTTTGCAAAACCACACTTCTTGCATTCGGAGTTGGTTTTTGACTTCATGTATCTTCATTCTAAGTGGTTTCCATGAAATAAGTAACTTTACTTTTGTAAAAAAAGTACTCTGGTTGTTCCCGGTGTCCATAGAGGCATAGATGCATAGTTTTTCAGAATCTTTTTCTTTTCCTAGGGTGTTCTTCATAAATATCTTTTGAAGATATTTTATTTTAGGGGTTTTTAAGAAAATATTTTTGGAAGATATTTTCATTCTGGGCCATTAGCGCAGTTTTCACTTTTTGGAGGGGTCATTGTGCAATTAATGAAAGTTATTGCTAAATGCCTTGTTTTGAGCCTGGATCCTCGTACGGGATTCATTTTCACTTTTCGTCAAGTCGTGTACTCATAGAATTTCCTCTTGGTCGATATTTTCCAGTTTCAAGGTTTCTGGCCCCGGTTGCAGCCTAACTTGTTTGGGGCATAACTTTCTGCTCAGGACTCAGTTTTTGACGCCATTTCTTCTGTTATTCATATTTTCTCATTTAAAAACTTTTTTGTTCACAGAGTTTTCCCATTTGAGCGCGTCTGCTCAAATTTCACTTTTTCGTATCCGGCGGGGCCCGTTCGAGGCACTTTTTGAGATTTCTATAAAAGGGGGATGAAATATTTCATTTTTCATCTTCCCCACTCTCCTTACACGACCCGTAGCTCCCATGGCAGCCCAAGGGAGGCAGCCACGTTCTCTTTCCTCTTTTGAGCTTCATTCCTTTGTCAAAACATAGTAGGGCCTTTGTGTTTATTACTCGTCTTGGCGATACGCATCTTTCACCCTTATTAGAACCCATTTTTGGCCACATTTTGAGTGCGGGTTTGAGGTCAAGTTGGGATTTTGGTAGGTACTCTTTGGAGTTTAATGTTCATGGCGTTGTCCCTAACGAAACTCCAAAGTATCGTCGGATTCGAAGCCGTTTCATTTTGGTGGCTTTTGAGATTTTCATCTCAAATTGAGGTAGGGGATGTTTTAGGATTTTATATGTGTTGTACGGAGTGTTTTCCATGATTATACTTGGATGTATGCTTTTGTTTAAGTCCTACAATTTAATTTAATTAATTTCTATGGTTATGATTTAATTCTCATGATGATGTATAACTTATAATTAAATTGTGGCATGCTAGAAAGTTTGGATTTGATATGTTTTTTAACATATATTAAATTGAAATTATTTGAATCAGAATTGCACTTTTTATTTAATATTTTTCTTTTGTGAAAGATTAATTACCATGGTCGTACCTTGCATGAAATGGACTTGTAATATGCTTTTAAATTAAGTCTTGGCATGTTCTTTATCATATTTTAATTTGAGAGCATTTGGACAAGTATGAAAATCTAGAGATTTTAATTAAAATGATTAATTAAAATCTATTTAAAGGTTCTATTGGTTTAATTAAGTTTTTGACTTGATATTTGTGAGGACTAGGACTTATATACTAGCATATATTAATTTGGGACCATTTGATGTTGTTTTAGAACTTAGGGATTTAATTATCATGTTTTTTATTAAATTATATCCTATTGATCCAATGACCTAAGTAAGCTTTTGATTTGATTCATGAAATGAATAAGTTATGTTGTTAACATGTGTTAATTAGGGTTCATTTGATTGAGATATGAAACTTAGAGAAATTAATTAAGTTATATAATTAATTTCCGTTTCTATTGCATCATTGATTAAATCATGTGTTTAACATTGATATTATGTTTGAAACATGATTTTAGACTTGTAACGGATTTATGCGATTATGTTTTGATATTGAATTATATTGTTATAGTGTGTAACAAATCGCACACTGAAGATTCGACATATGATGTTATTATAATACGTAACGAATCGCGCTCTGAAGATTCGACATTGTCATCCTATAGTAGTTGTGGATTTAGAGCATGTATTGTGTGGTTTCAACCTACCTGTACATAGAATGTAGTTTTGTGCTGTATATATATATATATTTCGTATATAAGTTGTTAACTTATTTATTTTGGAGTCACTTAGGACATGGTTACTATAACATAGCTAGAGTTTGGCTCTAGTACAGGAGGTATGAGTTCTCCTAATCGAGATAGCGCGCACTAGGGGTGGTATTACCAGCGGGTTAGTCCCCGTAATAGCCGTTGAGGTCTCGGCAGAATTCCGAGCTTAGATGTCCAAATATTCCACTATTTGATTTCGTACTTTTAAATTTCTAGTTGATAACCTAGAGAATCTATGTCTTGATGTGTGGTATTAGAAATTATAATTATACTAAATTGCTATATTTAGTTGATTCCGTATTTTAGGTTTAAAGTTGATAACTTTGAGAATCTATATCTAGTTGTTTTGTATAGCATGCATTTATGTTAGTTAAATTGCATAGATATTGTGATTTGCGTCTTGTTGTTCAAATGTAGCTTAGGAATGATCCTATAGATTCATTTGGAACATAGACGTTAGGTGACATAACCCACTTTGTCGTTTTTGTATATTAGATTTCAAGTTGATAACTTTGAGAATCTATATATTGTTGTTTTGTATAGCATACTTCTATGTTACTTGAATTGCATGAATGATATGATTTATGCTAGAAATGGTTTAAGGTAGCTTAAGATACTCCCTGAGTCTCATTTTGACATAGACGTTAGGTGGCATGAGCCCCTTTAACATGTTTCACCTTAAGATGATGAAATTGTAAAACGTTAGGTCGATGCATGCTCATTTCCTACGAGTAACTTTATGTTGCTCACCCCAAAGTTACTGGGGCATATTCAGGTACAGGATATAAGATTGGAGATTTGTACTTGCTTTGGGTGAATTGTAGAATTGAAGTTTCTATAAAAGCATTCTTGTTTACATGCAAGTGTTAGCATGTCTAAGTTTTGCTTATGAAATGTCATTTTCCTAACCTGGAGGTTTGACAAGTCAAATGTTGTAAATGAATTGTTATAAGGCCATTGGCCATTTCAGCATGTCTAAAATGTTCTTTTACACTTGTGTGTATATTCACATCATCACACACTTGCATACAATTCAATTTGATCATGCAATGGGGGATCCAATTGAGCTTTAGGGACTTTTTTTCATTTTTGGTGCATAACAGGTTCATAGGCACCTTCTCCAGCCATTTCGGTCGACCGAAACGCTAGTTCAGTCGACCGATTCCCTTTTTAGTTTCAATTGAACAGTAAAAATCTCAATTCCAGTAGCCTTTTTCAGTCTCGAGCTTTAAACCGGTCGACCGGTTTGTCACTTTTGTCGACTGAACTGAAGGCTCATCCCTCTTCTCTTCCTGGTTCATTTCGGCAAACCGATGCTCCATTTCGGTCGACCAAAATGGAGCTGCCTTGTGGGTTTTGCTTGGGCAGTTGTTTCAGCTGGTTGGCTTTATTTGTTTGTCCCAACATAACCTTGTCGATCTCGTTTAAGCTATTTGATGGTGTACGTAGTTTAGTTTGAGCTAGATCACATTCCTTTGGTCGTCATTGGTGTCATAGGGTATCATTCGACCTTTTTATTCTAGTTCCGCTTCTGGTTATTTCTTTGAGTTTTATGACTTCATGGGAAGTCATTTGGGTGTCTTAGGGATGATTGATATCTCTACAAGTCTTGTTTTTGGTTTTGCTTCCGCATTTCGGATCCTTTATCGGGTCAACTTTCGGTTCATCACTGACGCACCGGGTTGAAAAACTTGGGCCGTCACAGGTAGGGGGTGTTCTAAGTTATGTCTTTGATATTTTATATGTTTTAATATCTTGATACAAATGGAATACATGTCTCTAATCAAAAATTTAAATGAGTAGTTAATTATATCTTGCATTAAATTTAGCTAGGATATGATTTTTGGAAAGGCTATGACTTGATTCATAACATATATTAACTTGAAGTCATTTAGGGTTGTTTTGAAATCTAGAGAAATTAATTAATTAATTTAATTAATTAGTTTTCATTATTATGTTCTTATGATTTAAATCACGTTTTGAAGTGATTTATGTAATGACCATGATAGGTACTACAACATATATTAAATTGAGCATTTTTGGATGAGAAATGAAATCTAGAAAAATTAGTTGTTTTATTTAAATTAATGTATATCCTTGTTGCGTTAGTTGACGACGGCCGTTCCAATACGCCAAACTGAATGTAGTGAATGTGTGGTTCAAGAAAAGCCTTTTATGTCAAATTTAAATTTATAAAAACCACTACCAACACTACTACTAACGTAACAAGAGTGAGTAGGGATCGTCCCAAGGGATTGTACGTGTTAGAATTTCAACTTCGACTCTAGCGTACCAAATGATTGCAAAAGAGAATTGGGTTGGTTGATTACTTCTAGAAAAGAATTAATTAAAATGCATTAAGATAAAGAGTAAGTAAGAAGGAAAGGTCTTGGGGTGTAGAGATTACCACCAAACAATACTATTCCAAACCATAATCAAGTGACTAATGAGGGAAATGAATGTGTTGCAACAATGTTGTGTGTGTAAAAGACATTCAATTGGTAAGGGTGACTCAACAAGTGCAAATTGTCTCAATCAACATGTGTGAGGCCACAATACATCTATTGGTAGAGGAATATATTATCTAGACATCATGTGAAGAGAACAAAATATCAAATCAAGTCATTGAACCTTTCATTAAGCTCATAGTCCAAGCAATCCATAAGGATGACTTAGTTAAACATACATTATCTAAACATCATGTGAGAGGCCACAATTTATCTATTGGGAGAGGAATAAAATGTCTAAACACATGTGAAAGATACAACATATCATAACTAGTCATTAATCCTTCATTAAACTCACAATCCACATGCAACACAATATTAGAGGAATATGCCATTTAGACTCACAAGCATGGAACATCAAACATCAAGAGTAGATTGTCCTCCCATCTAACATTACACTATCACTACACTAAATCTACACTACTAGCATGAAAATAAAGCTATCTAGACTAGGGAATAGGCACAAGCCATCAAGAATAGGCATAAACCATCAAATGAACCAAAATAGCATTCATTAAGCATACCATCTTGATAATCTCTAGATCTATAGCATCAATACACATAGACATGCATCAAAAACACTAAATCTAGAGATAAGCACATGAATATCCTACTTTAGCATACATAGACATATGGGTAGCATAGAATAGTCAATTGGAAGCATTAAACCATATAAACCATGAAATAATCAAGATTTATATATACATAAATATCAAGATGTATCATACAACACTAATCCCTCAATAATACACAAGATTAGGTAAAGAAAGCATGTTTGGGGCTAACTCTAGCCCCAAGAGGATGTCTAGACACTCATGGTAGTGATGATCCAACCCTCAAGGGCTAACTCCATGGCTGCTCCTTGTTGGTGAAGATCTCCTCCAATGGTGCTCTAGCTTCCCTCCTTCCTCCTCTCCAAGAAGAGCCTCCAAGATGATTTTCAATGTGTGACAAGAGACTCTAGGCTCCCTCCAAAACGTGTATCATATTCCTTATATAGGTAGGTCAAATACACCCTATGATGAGCTGTGGTCGTGCAAGGCATATTCTCCAATGATTGGGTGAAGGACGGAATGAATGAGCTGGACTTTAACTTTTTCTCGCTGGAAGAAGTTCGATCGATCGAACCTTAACTTGGATTGATCGAAGATGGGTTCGATCGATCGAACTGCATCTTGGATCGATCGAAGTGGTCTGACTCCTCCGGATAAGGACAAGGCTGAGATATTTCGAAGATATTTATGGGGAAAAGGACAAAAGTGGTTGGTAGGCGTACAGCTATGGATAAGATCAATCATTTGAATAGGACAAAATAGGGTTCGATCGATCGAAGGTGATGTTGGATCGATCGAACTTGGAATTTTAGCAAAGGCCAAGGTTGGATCTATCGAGAAGTACTGTAATCGATCATAGATGTTCGATCGATCGAACTCTAAGTTGGATCGATCGAACTTTTCAGCTGCACAACTTTGATTCCTTTTTGCTCCTTTCTTTCTCCACTTTGCTCCCTCCTTTGGTTTATCTCAGGATTGCTTCAATTAAGCTCTTATTTGGCTGAGTTAGCTCAATTTTGGGATTAGTGCCTGAAAATATAAATAACACGTAATAAGTCTAAAACGGCAAAGTAAGATAGATAAAGGTACTAGAATGCTTAAGCTTAACGGGTTTAAATGCGCACTTTTCAGTGCTCATCACACCCCCAAACTTAAATATTGCTAGTCCCTAGCAATGAACTAAGAAGTAAAAGAATGAAATGAACAACTAAACAAGTATAAACTGGAAAGCAAGTAAAATGATAGCGCCACTTTCGTAGGGAACACGATTGCATTTAGCATATGCAACAAGCCTTTTAAACCCCTAGGTTACCCCTAGTGGACGAGTAAAGTCTCGTGAGGGTTTCCAGAAATGGTACCCATAAACATTAAGCTCATTTTTTCAAAAGAGGCACCAATATTGCAAACAAGCATTGAGAGAAAACTACCTCAAGTATGCAATTTTTCAACCGTTTCTAAGCAATCTCCCAAAATTTCAATATCAAGCAAGCAAGCATGGTCCTCCACACATCAAGAAAATGATCATGAAAATCGAAACAAGTCTAGAATCCATGTGAGAGGTCCGGCATCAAGTGTGTTGCTATCTTAGCCAACTAGAGAAGTAATCACATCCTTACCCTCAAACTAGCACACAAATCTAGTACCGATCATCAAGATAAGAGAGTGGACCTTTTATTAAAGCTTTATTGTTCTAGGTGCGCTTATTCTTTTCATTCTATATATATATATATATATATATTTTTTTTTTTTATTGAGGATCAAAGATGGAAGTATTGTGCAATGTGTTGATCTCTTAAGCTTTCTAGAAGATTCATGTAGCGAGCTTTAGGTCAATGACTCCCAAACCAGATGGCTTTAGGGCATTAAGTGTTAAGACACCCCTACGGACTTACAAACTCAAATCAACTAGGCTACAAATCAAGACAACAACCATCTAATCATTTCCCACTTCTCACCTTTTGGGAGAAGTCCTCACTTTTATTACTTTTGCAACTTCTTTTTTTTTTTTTTTTTTTTTTTTTTTTTTTTTTTTTTTCAATTCAATTATTAACCTAGAGTTTGGGCCCTCCACCTTTCGGCGCGAGAAGTTCACTGCTTAATGAGGCAAGAATCCCGGCTACTCAATGAAAAGGGGTTGTTATCTACCTTTACCAAGAATGAAAGCTTTCAATGCACTACTAGCCCAATTGAGATATAACCAATTCAATAATCAATAAAGCATGTACCTCACAATTGAATGCTAGCGTGCGCCGGTGCTAGTATAGAATCCTAGAATGAATCTCAAAACAATCACAAAATCAGGATGATGTGGACCACAATTGCAAGCAAGATATCAATCTTTTGAAAAATTTACTCCTAAATGGCATCCTCAAGGCATACAAGGAGTATTGGACTCTCAAGTCAAGAAATTTTTAAATTTTAAGCAATATAATCCTCAAAAGATCAAAATCATAGCTAGAAATGGACCAAGTATAGAAATATCCCTCAAATACACAAGACATGCTCAAAATTTGAATTTTAAAGTAACACTGAAACATACACTAATACCCCCAAACTTAAACTGCACATTGTCCTCAATGTGTGAAGAGAACAAAGGAAAGAGTATACCAGTGCTTTAGACATGAATGATCGGGATAGAAGTATCCAAAGTGGGTGGCATGGCCCCCCCAAACTTGGGATAAACTGTGGTCCTGAAAAGTTTGCACTCGGATAAACTCATTAGATAACAAGATAGGATAATCAGTGCACACTGGACATGCAAGTGTAAGATGGGATAAATAGAGAATAGAGAGAGTGGTGTAAGAGTGGTCCTGAAAAATTAGGCAGCACTCTCTCACTGAAGTCACTGTGGTGTACCTGATGGAGTCAAACATACAAATATGAGATACTAAGAGACATCCATAATCAAAAAGCAATATATAGAGAATATAAAATGCAGGTACATCAATAAAATAATAAAGCCGACAGATCGGCCGCAAAGTATAATACAGTAACAGTGACAATATAATACAGATCCAGAATAAAAGAAATGAAAGCATAGAACAACTGGAGGTGAAGTCTCAGGAGGCCTGATCGTGAAGATCTGCAGTGGCTGGAGGTGCAGGTGCAGGGAGTCGGCTGGAAAGATCGGCAAAGCAAGCCATGACATCCGCCCTGAAATAGGTGAACTCAACTCGGTGGGCAGTGATGTCGGCTCGCATGGCTGCTACGTCCTCCTCCAGTGTCTGCAAGCGTGCTCCGAATCCGGGAGTGGGAACTGGAGACTCAGGCAGAGATGCCTCTGAAGAAGACTCCCGAACTCGCTCCTGAGCAGCGGTTTGATCACTGGTATCATCGGCATCAACATCATCTGCAGCATCGGCATACTCCTCCGCAGGTCGCTCCAGGTCAATGTCCATGCGATCGGTAGCCGAACCGACCGGTGCGTCGTCCGCTGCGATATCTGCTGCTGCTGGAGGTGCCGGCTGTGCCTGGGCTGCCTCCTCCTCCTCTAGTTCAGCTGCTGCCTCTACAGCTGGCTCCTGAAGACTCCGAATAAGAGCATTATAGCTCTTATTCCAGTCGCTCCTCCTATAGAAGCTGGACCGTGTAAGGGGCTCCTCATCTGGGGGCACTCTGTAGCGCTGGTCAAGAAGGATCTGCGTGATGAGGTGTCCGAAGGGCAGGACCTTGGACCGCTTAGGGTCCTTCCTGGAAATGAAAGAATCATACAATAACCTCATCACGCTCCAGATGAGGACTGGGATAGATACCCAGCAGCCCGTGTAAAAAGCGTAAAGAGCTGTCAAGTAGTCATGACGCCTCTGGATCTTGTGGCCCGCCATGTAAATGTTCTAGAAAAGAACTGTGTCAATGAACCAGAGGTCATCAGGCAAGAAGGTCCTGGTGGCGAATGTCTAACCGCCGGCATGATGGCCTGTCAAGGAGACAGCCATGTCAGAAAATGAAGGCCTATGCAGCCTCGGGTATGTCTCTGCAAGCTCAGGTGGACACCGGTGTGGGCACCGGCAAGCACGGGCCAGAGTGTCAACTGTAAGGACAATCTCGTGGCCGTCCAGTGTAGTGATCATCTCTGCGGTAGATCGTGGCGAGGGCCGGAAATACTGAAAGAATAGCCGCACCAGTCGCGGGTATACAAGGCCGGTGACTGGGGCAAAGATGGCTGAGAGGCCCCGCTGCATGATATCCTGATAGCTAGACCGGGTCAGGATAGACTCGGAGAAGTACGCAGTATCGAAGTACGACTCCTGAGCCACGGTCATGGCTGCATATCTCGGCAGCAACTGGTCATGGCGCTGAGCCGGCAGAGGTGGCTGCGGTGATGGCATGGCGGCTGCATCTGCCTGATGGCGCACAGGAGAAGGTGATGGTGTGAAGGCTGGAGGAGCCTGGGATGTAGATGGCATGTGGTCAGCTCCCTCCTCAGCCTCGTAGGATGGGGACTGAGGGGGAGTAGCCTGTGCGGGCTCCGCCTGAGCATGAGATGGCTCTGCAACCATCTCTATCCTAGGCCGTATATGTCTGCGGGGTCGCTGTGGCCCCGAAGATCTCCTGGCTGTACTATTGTACCGCAGAGGCATGATCTGCAAAAAGACAAGAAAATATCAATATAAGTCAGTGCCAGATATATAAGAATTTAAATGCATAATAGAAACATGTATGTCAAATAAGATAGACAAAATACGGATGACATGAATCTATGATGATGATGATATGTGAATCATGCTAAGCAATGTAGGTATGAAATGCATCCAATATGGAATATCACAGGCATTGTGCATATAAAGATAGCATGAAGATGACACAAGATGAATGGAGTGTGTGTGTATGTATGATCTGTGAAAGTTCGATCGATAGAACTTTAAGTTCGATCGATCACAGAAATTTTCGATCGATCGAAGTGAAAAATGTTCAAAAGTTGGATCGATCGAAGTGAATTGGATCAATCTAACACTTGGATCGATCGAAGCATGAAAGTGCACAAGATTGGATTGATCGAAGATAGTGAAATGAAGTTCACTACTTCGATCGATCGAAGCACAAGTTCGATCGATCGAACTGTGCGAATGCCAAATTTGAAAAGTCACAGATCTGTGAGATCTAAAGCACGGGGCCCACACAAACGTGTTTGTGGGCCCATCTACACACCAAACATCCCATCCTCAACACCCAAACACTCCCCAAATGCCAAATCAAATCAAAAATCCCCAATTTGGTTCGGCCGAATGCATGTGTGAATATGTATACCATAATCATGAAATTGATGCTTCAAAATGGATGATTAATACACATACAACATAAATCAATATAGAAAATCATGAATCATGCATTGATTAAACTTTTAAATCAAGAAATGGCTCGCGATTTACCACAAAACCGAGAAGGATGAGATGATAGAGAGGTGCGAAGCCGCGGTGAAAATAAGGCTCTACCTTGCCGGAATTGGCTCGCCGGAGATGGGGAAGATGATTGGAATGGAGGTGGGCCGGATGGAGATGAGATTGAGAGAAGAGGGAGACTAGGGTTTGGTTTCCTTTTGAAGTTGGATCGATCCAAAGTGATCGATCCAACTCGGTTATATTTTTAAAAACACGAATTGCAGAGTTCGATCGATCGAAGATGGAGTTCGATCGATCGAACTTAGGTCTCCACTCTTAATGGCATTTTTTTTTTTTTTTTTTCGAATAAATTTTGAAAAATCAAAGGGAATTAAATTAATGAGATGTAAATTTCGATCGATCGAAGAAAGATTTCGATCGATCGAAGAGGATAAAGAATGTACAAGTTTAAGGGTTCAAGAGTTGATATGTGTTGGAACCTTGGATCGATCGAACTTGGAATTCGATCGATCGAACATGAAAAATTTTGAAAAGTCCCGAGAGCATGCATTTTGGAATTTGGATGCAGGTCCAAAATTTTTCTAAGTGTTGGGACTCATGATCGATCGAACCACATGTTGGATCGATCGAAAGGTAGTTCGATCGATCGAAATGGTTTACGATCGATCGAACTTCTGAAAATTTGGAGATCCCGAGAGCATGCATTTTGGAGTTTGGATGCAGGTCCAAAAATTTTCTAAGTGTTGGGTGCAAAATTAGAGCTGGATCGATCAAACCACATGTTGGATCGATCGAACCAAAGTTCGATCGATCGAAATTATGCCTAAATGCTCAAAATGACTTGAATGCTCATGCAATCCCTTACTCAGTTCCTTTCAATGTATATGAACCACAAAAACAGTATCTAGACTTCGCAAGAATCAAAATGCAAGATAGAAATGAGGGAGGAATAGAGTTGTGAAACTCTACGAATACTAATGTTTAACGTCTCTAGTAAGACGTTAGGTCAACTTACTAATCAAATGAATCAAAAACTAGATATGAAACATCCTTATTGACCCTCTTTTCACTTTTCTCATTTAATGTCTCACTTATGATAATAAAATCATCCTCCAAAAGAGTGACTTGAAAAGAAATAAAAGAGATGATATTGTTCCTTTCATCCACGGTCTTGAAAACAAAACCAATCATGGTTAGGCTTGCCTCTTTGTTGTGTTCTTGAGACACATTCAAATGATCATCCATATTAATAATTGGTGAGGCATTGTCTTTCAAAGACTCATTTGGACTAATAAGAAACACCTTCTCTTCATCCCTCTTCTCCTCCTCATAAATTACCATTTCCTCACCTTCTAAGTAAGCTAAGGAGTCCATTAGAGAGTTTATTTCATTTTTAGAGCTTTTAAAGTCAAAACCACAATTTTTATGCATTTCCAAAAGACATTCCTCAAGAGGGTCATTAGAGATAATAGAAGGAAGGCCCTCTTCAACAAGTTCCTCCTCCTTCTTTCCTACCTCAAGTGTGGTCAACATCTCCTCACTCTCTAGAGTAGCCATATCATAGATAAAATCATAATCAAAACAAGGAAAGTCCTCATTAATCATGTTATGTTCTATTGGATTAGCCACTAACTCACTTGCCACTTCCTCCTCTATACAAGATAGAGTGCTAGGCATTAGCTCACTTGTTTTATTCTCCTCACTCTCATCATCCTCATCTATATACATTGAAGTTCTTGCCATTTTTTCATTTGCCTCTTCCTCCTCCTCTTGATGAGAAAGAGTATTTGCAATTTGCTCAACTTGAGCTTCTAAGTTGGCTAAAGCTTGAGAATGAGAATTAATAAGTGAAGTGTGTGAAATATGCACATTAAGTAAAGCTAACACTTTTTCTTCAAATCCGGGTGAGTACTTGGAAGGTGGTGGAATTGATTCATCATAAAATGGTGGTGGAGGGTAATAGTCACAAGAAGGATTAAATGAGTGATCAAGTCCATAATAAGATGATGCATGAAATGAATTGGACTCAATCTCATAAGGATTAAAATGTGATGGAGGAGCATAAGGTGAAGGGGTGTAATTCCCCCCCAAACTTGGATCAAACAATTTCTCCATTCACAATTAAAACCCAAATGCAAGAAAAAATTGGCCTCAACAAGGGCCTATGCTTGGACAAAAATTTAGCAATAAAATGAGCCTCAACAAGGGCTATCACAAGCATACAAAGAAGTGAAACAATTAAAAAACAAGAGAGCCAAGAATTGGTCACAATGGTCCTTTAGCACTTCAACTCCAAATTTAACTTTTAAGCTCCAATGATTGCTTTAAGTTCCAAAGTTCACCTTCCTTGTAGTCAAGTACCTAATTGAATAAATAATAATGAGAATCAAGAGAAAATAATATACAATGGAAAATAAAATAAAAATAGAAGCAATCTAATGAACACTATTGTCTAGTTTAATTCCAACAAAACCGTTAATCCCCGGCAACGGCGCCAAAATCTGACGACGGCCGTTCCAATACGCCAAACTGAATGTAGTGAATGTGTGGTTCAAGAAAAGCCTTTTATGTCAAATTTAAATTTATAAAAACCACTACCAACACTACTACTAACGTAGCAAGAGTGAGTAGGGATCGTCCCAAGGGATTGTACGTGTTGGAATTTCAACTTCGACTCTAGCGTACCAAATGATTGCAAAAGAGAATTGGGTTGGTTGATTACTTCTAGAAAAGAATTAATTAAAATGCATTAAGATAAAGAGCAAGTAAGAAGGAAAGGTCTTGGGGTGTAGAGATCACCACCAAACAATACTATTCCAAACCATAATCAAGTGACTAATGAGGGAAATGAATGTGTTGCAACAATGTTGTGTGTGTAAAAGACATTCAATTGGTAAGGGTGACTCAACAAGTGCAAATTGTCTCAATCAACCTGTGTGAGGCCACAATACATCTATTGGTAGAGGAATATATTGTCTAGACATCATGTGAAGAGAACAAAATATCAAATCAAGTCATTGAACCTTTCATTAAGCTCATAGTCCAAGCAATCCATAAGGATGACTTAGTTAAACATGCATTATCTAAACATCATGTGAGAGGCCACAATTTATCTATTGGGAGAGGAATAAATTGTCTAAACACATGTGAAAGATACAACATATCATAACTAGTCATTAATCCTTCATTAAGCTCACAATCCACATGCAACACAATATTAGAGGAATATGCCATTTGGACTCACAAGCATGGAACATCAAACATCAAGAGTAGATTGTCCTCCCATCTAACATTACACTATCACTACACTAAATCTACACTACTAGCATGAAAATAAAGCTATCTAGACTAGGGGATAGGCACAAGCCATCAAGAATAGGCATAAACTATCAAATGAACCAAAATAGCATTCATTAAGCATATCATTTTGATAATCTCTAGATCTATAGCATCAATACACATAGACATGCATCAAAAACACTAAATCTAGAGATAAGCACATGAATATCCTACTTTAGCATACATAGACATATAGGTAGCATAGAATAGTCAATTGGAAGCATTAAACCATACAAACCATGAAATAATCAAGATTTATACATACATGAATATCAAGATGTATCATACAACACTAATCCCTCAATAATACACAAGATTAGGTAAAGAAAGCATGTTTGGGGCTAACTCTAGCCCCAAGAGGATGTCTAGACACTCATGGTAGTGATGATCCAACCCTCAAGGGCTAACTCCATGGCTGCTCCTTGTTGGTGAAGATCTCCTCCAATGGTGCTCTAGCTTCCCTCCTTCATCCTCTCCAAGAAGAGCCTCCAAGATGATTTTCAATGTGTGACAAGAGACTCTAGGCTCCCTCCAAAAAGTGTATCATATTTCTTATATAGGTAGGTCAAATACACCCTATGATGAGCTGTGGTCGTGCAAGGCATATTCTCCAATGATTGGGTGAAGGACGGAATGAATGAGCTGGACTTTAACTTTTTCTCGCTAGAGGAAGTTCGATCGATCGAACCTTAACTTGGATCGATCGAAGATGGGTTCGATCGATCGAACTGCATCTTGGATCGATCGAAGTGGTCTAACTCCTCCGGATAAGGACAAGGCTGAGATATTTCGAAGATATTTATAGGGAAAAAGACAAAAGTGGTTGGTAGGCGTACAGCTGTGGATAAGATCAATCATTTGAATAGGACAAAATAGGGTTCGATCGATCGAAGGTGATGTTGGATCGATCGAACTTGGAATTTCAGCAAAGGCCAAGGTTGGATCTATCGAGAAGGACTGTGATCGATCATAGATGTTTGATCGATCAAACTCTAAGTTGGATCGATCGAACTTTTCAACTGCACAACTTTGATTCCTTTTTGCTCCTTTCTTTCTCCACTTTGCTCCCTCCTTTGGTTTATCTCAGGATTGCTTCAATTAAGCTCTTATTTGGCTGAGTTAGCTCGATTTTGGGATTAGTGCCTGAAAATATAAATAACACGTAATAAGTCTAAAACGGCAAAGTAAGAGAGATAAAGGTACTAGAATGCTTAAGCTTAACAGGTTTAAATGCGCACTTTTCAGTGCTCATCATTAGTGAATGTGTATGTATCCTATGTTGATTACATGTTTAAATTATGATTTTAAACTTATATCATACTTGTGAGACTATGTTCTTGTTGTTGAATTATATTATTATAAAGAGTAACAAATTGTATAATGATTATTCAACATTCTTCATGCCATTATAGTTGAGAACTTAGGGCATGTATTGTGTTTCCAAAATTGGTTGTGCATAGTAAATGGCTTTACATTGTATATATATATTATGTTAATACATATATGTTGTTGCACAAATTGTTGATCTTGGAAACTTGGGATGTCGTTGTTATGGCTAAGGCTAGGGCATAGTTTTAGTACGGGGGATTTCCCCTCTACAAGTCTAGTGCGCACATAGGGAGGTTACCCATGGGCTAGTAACCCTAAAGTAACTATGGTGTCGGTTTGATCCGGCGTGATGTCCAAATATCCACTTTGGTTTAATTTCGCATTTAAATTCCAAACTTGATAACCTTGTGATATTGCATCTCATTGTGCTATGTTAAAAGTTTCAATGTCATTATAATAGCATGGACTAAATTCTATTGAATTGCAAACTTTGTAATAAGTTAAACTTTTGCATGCTCATCCCCTACGAGTAAACTTGTTTACTCACCCTGAAGTTACTGGGTGTTTTTCAGGTAAAGAAGCATTATTGTGGGATGCACAACACTCTTAGACTTGCTAGAATTCTTGGAGTATTTTTGGTGACATTGAATATGTACTTGTTAGCATATCATGATTCTTTTTGGTGTATTGTAATAAAACTTGTATTTATTGTCTAAGCTTTGTAATGAGCACTTAAGTGCACCTTTTGCCACTCTTTGGATGTATATGTAATGAGGCCAAGGACCAAAGACACTTATATGACATGTATGCTAGTTTAACTTCATAGCTTGTTTAAAGATTATAAAGGATTTCATGCATTGAAAGTCATATTTTGCATATGATGTGCCACGAGGCCGTAGGCCATTTTAGCGCGTCTAATTCATCATTTTACACATGCGAGCATGTTTACATCTCAAAGAATACATGGGTTTCAACTTTTGAACTATTTTTGGAGGATTTATGAAAATTTAAGCAAAAACCAATGATGGAGATATTATTCAAAGCTTCATTTTGATTTAGCATGTTTTAGATGCTTGAACGAGGCTAGGGAATGTTTTGAAACTTATTTAGATCATATAGGATGCATGCATAGCCTTAGAAATTGAGCCAAGAACCTCCCCCATGGTTTACAAAAGCTTTTTTTGCTGCAGCAGGGTGTATCAGTCGGCTTTTTTTAGTAGCCTTTTTTTAGTGAAAATGGAGTTTAGGTCGGCTGATGATTAGGGTTCAGCCGGCTGATCATTAAGATTTGGTCGGCTGATGATTGGGGTTCAGATTGCTAATCCTCCCTGGAACCTTTTCCCTTTCGATTTTCTTGGACAACTTTGGCGTAGCAACTTTAGAGAGCCATAACTCCTTCATCCCTAATCCAAATTAGGTTGTTCTTGAGCCTAAACTCAAGAGCTTGAAGTAAGATTTCCAATGGTACCAACCATGCATTAAAAATCCAACCATAGTGAGAGTTATTGTAGTTTTAGTGAGATAGGGTCGTACTAACTCCAAAACGGAGAAGGCCATTTGGTTCTAAATTCATATCTTTTCCATCTGGACTCCGAATCAGGTGATTCTTGAGTCTAAATTCATTAATTTTTTGATATCTTTCCAATGGTGTGCTTGGCAGCACCCACTTGCATTTTGGAAAAGACTGTTTTGCCTCCAGGCTCATTCTTGTCCATTTTTGAAACGTCGCTTCCGTAATTGTTTTCTTTAGATTCCGTCACCTCATTGAGGGTCACATTGGTGTCTTATAGACATGTAGTATCTCTAGAGACCATTGTTTTACCTTTTGCATCTGCATTCTGATTCAGTGTTGGATTATGTTCGAGTCACCGCTGATGCACAGGGTTGAATAAAAAACTCGGATCATTACATTTATTATTATTATTATTATTTTCTATTTTTGAATATATATAACATATCTGTCATAAAAATTATTGTGTTCATCTTTAAATTTATATATCTTTAGCCCTCCTCACTTTGCAATCCTAGCTCCGCCCCTGCTCACCGGTGATGATGGCTTATTCTATCTCACCATATGTGACATAATCTTATTACGATGATAAATTATCTCTGATTGTTAATTAAAATATTTTTTTAAAAGAAAATCAGATAGGTCAATTTCATCTTTGAATGACATGATTTTTTTTTTTTAAATTTTTTATTAATCATGATGTGTTATAATAAGATTGTTGTAAGTATGTGATGAAGATGGTGAAGATCTCATCGGCAGGCACGGATCCATGAAGGGCCTAGTGGTGGCAGCCGCTCCCATTGAATTTTTATTTTTATTTACAAAATTACCTATAGATTTTGTGAAAATCTTAAAAATATTTTCTTTTTTTTTTGTGAAAATTTTAAATATAACCTCACTCAATTTCTAATGATACCCCATCATACATTGTTGTTGTTCAAAATTATTCCCCCTCATACAATTCTTCAGTCCGTCACTAATCACCGGTGAAACCTAAGTATTGTTTTTTTTTACTATTACATCATGTAGCAATACCTTATTGAATACCATTACTTTATGCTACAATACCTAAATAAATACTAAAACAAAAATTCAAATATATATATATTAATTTGAGACATAGATTCATATATAGTGGGGAGGTGTAAATGGTGTATTTAATAATATTATGGTTTACGGTCCTTGTCACGTATCCAAAATCTAAATATGACAGATCATCCATCAGTTTTTTCTTTGGTTAGAGGACAAAGAAGAAACAAATGATTAAGTGGAGAACATTTAATCATATTATTGATAATTAATTAACTGTCAAACCGACCATTTTGAATTTTGATTGGAAAATCTTATCATAACAATAATTAATATAAAAAAGTCATATGCATACGTCCTCGTCTAATGAGGTACGGACTAATAATTTATACTTGTACTGTACGTAAAAATCACTTTGTCCTATTTAATAATATTTTTTTCCAATTCTTAATATACAATTATATATGCATGAGACATGATTCTTGAGTAAGCCTGTAAAGCCACTAATCTAATCCTAGAAACTAGGTATCATATCATATAATATAAATTAAGAATTTAAGTAAATTTCACTTACTTCCTTTATCATGACTTTTTAACGATTTTGTCTATAAAATGTTTGTTGTCATTTTAAACATTAGAAGAGTAAAATAGTCATGCAGTGGGGATCTGTTACATAGATCATTAAATCAGAACCCTCGGGCTAGGTAAGTGGAATTAAGAAGCGTGGAGGGAGTCTTTGTGAAATATTGACAAACTTCGGACGTGATAAATGAAATTTACCTTTCTTTTGGTATGCAGGAATGAAATGTCCATTCTAACTATTCCTTTGTTTGGTATACAATTTAATGTGGGAATGGTTATTCCATTGAAATGAAAATTCATTCCATAACTAAACTAATTGAATGGTCATTCTATTCCCAAGTAAATTTAGTCATGGTTTTTAAATTCCAATTGTTAATATACAATTATATATGCACCACTAATCTAATCCTAACAACCAGGTATCATATCATATACTATAAATTAAGAATTTAAGTAAATTTCTTTTACTTCACTTATCATGACTTTTTTACGATTTTGCCCATAAGATGTTTGTTGTCATTTCAAACACTGCTAGAAGATCAAATTGGTCATGCAACGGAGATCTGTTAAATAAATCTTTGTAAAATATTGACAAACTTTGAGCATGATAAATGAAATTTACCTTTTAAGAGTTTTATCATTTCTTTTTACTGTGGCAATAGGGAGTTAAAGGGAGAGGGGGAATCAAACTCAAAATCATAGGGTGGAGAGTACCTTAGGGCCTGTTCGGAAGGCCAAAATGTTATTGGTTTTGTGGTTTTGGTTTCGGTTTTGGGCTCATATCTCGTTTGGTGTGGGCTGATTTGGTTTTGAATAGTGTAAAAACAATACCAGATTTGGGCCAAAACCAATATCAAGAATTTGGTGATATTGGTTGATTTTGCACTGTAGCGGTGGTATCAGATTGGGCCGAATACTGTAGCGCTGGTATCAAGTGATACCAAACACTGTAGCGGTGATATGAGGTATAAAAACATACTTTTTCTCAAATTAAGTCACATTTGTGCCTCTCGTTTCTCTCTCTTCTCCCACATGTCTGAGAGGCGATTTGGGGCGATTTGTTGTCTACCTTTGATATACAAAGGTTGTGCAAAGATCTTCGAGAGTTTGTAGATCCAACATCAAACCAGTGGTTGTCGTACCTCTCTGTTGTCTGATTTGTCTTTGTTTTCGCGCATCTCTTTGACGCGATTTTGGGGTTTCAACTTCAACCCTTCTCAGTTCAGTCGTTATGCGAGGTAGTTCGAGGCTTTTGTGCAACACCGGGTCTTTAAAGGAGCTGCAGGTAACGGCACTAGGAAACCCTAACCTTAAAATTAAGACTCTATTTGTATGTATTATCGATTTCAAGTTTCTGTATGTGGGATTTTTGTTTAATTATGTTAGTGGTATTCTCGATTCTTAGATCTATGTCTGTTGTCTGATTTGTCTCTATTTTCGCGCATATCTTTGACGCGATTTTGTGGTTTCAACTTCAACCCTTCTCAGTTCAGTTGTTGTGCGAGGCAGTTCGAGGCTTTTGTGCAACACCGGGTCTTTGAAGGAGCTGCAGGTAACGGCACTAGGAAACCCTAACCCTAAAATTAAGACTCTATTTGTATGTATTATCGATTTCGAGTTTCTGTATGTGGGATTTTTGTTTAATTATGTTAGTGGTATTCTCGATTCTCAGATCTATGTCTGTTGTCTGATTTGTCTCTATTTTCGCGCATATCTTTGACGCGATTTTGTGGTTTCAACTTCAACCCTTCTCAGTTCAGTCATTGTGCGAGGTAGTTCGGGGCTTTTGTGCAACCAGTCTTTGAAGGAGCTGCAGGTAACGGCACTAGGAAACCCTAACCCTAATTAAGACTATTTGTATGTATTCTCAATTTCCAGTTTCTGTAAGTGGGAAATTTTTTATAATTATGTTATTGGTATTCCGTATTTGTTATGGCTTGAATATAATTAGGAAGTGGTACTTTGTTTTTAACTTTATTTTGTGATTGAGTGCTGTATTTTTCTTTACCAATCCTAAATTAATTTGATTCTAAACTCCTTATTTAAAGACTAATTGGGCGAGCTTAATGAATCTTTAGACTTAAAACTGAATATGTTAGGTCGATTAATCTGTCTAAAGACAGAAATTTTTAGAAATTTTGTCAACATATGGTATATTAGTTTTTTGCCAACATATGAAAATGTTAGGTCGATTAATCGCATATTGTGTTTGTATTCTTCTAATTAGTAGTAGTGGTTACACCTTTTTTTTTTAATGCAGTACCTGAACTGGACACTTGTACCAGAAAAAGTGCACCAAAAAAAAAAAGCAAAAAAAGCCAAAATTAAAAATTGTATTATGATACTCATAATGTAAAGAGAATTGCAAAGAAGTACTTTTATTTACATATGTACTGCATAAATGCGAAGAAGTACTTTTATATACATATGTACTGCATATACTGATACTTTGTTTGGTAGTATAGAAAAAAAGTTAGAGGCAACAGTGAAAATAAGGGGTGAATGAGAAATTGGGTCTTTTTTTTAATTTTTGTTTTGTTTGATAGAAAAGAAGATAATAAATTAACAATTTATTATGTTCTCAAGAGAGAATAAAGGATAAAGTTTTAAATTATTTTTATCATTACGTTGAGTAATATCTATAATATTGTAATTAATAGTAATATAATATTGTAATTATATAATAATTTATTTTTCTTTCCCTTCTTCTTCCGCTCATTTTTGGACTGAAATTTTTTTATAAAGAATGAAGAATGACACATTATTACTATTATCCTTTCTTTCATTGCATCATTATTACCCAATAAAAAATTGCCCCTTATTGAAGTGTTTTATAGATAATACCTTCTTTACTTATCATTGATGTGTTGAATTATGAGTCAAAACACAATTCAATGTACTAAACTGTTCAATTACTTAATAATAATCAGATGGACATGAACAATGACAATGTTGAGCAATACCCATCAAGAGACATTCATTCTCTTGATGATGAGAATGGTAAGGATGTTGTAGTTATTGAACAGGCCAATGCCGCTATTTGGTGTGATGCCCATCAAGAGAAATTCATACTCTTGATGGAGGAAGAGGTTGGAAAAGAAAATCGTACAGGCACAACTTTTAATCTAATTGGGTGGACACATATTGTGGACGCAATGTTATTGGAAACTGGAAAGAAGTACACGAAGGACCAATGTAGACAAAAATTCAATAATATAAGAGCACTGTACAAAGATTGCAAACAAATATTATCTGAGACTGGTGTAGGGTACAACAGTGAAACTGGGATGATTGAGTTGGAAGCTGAAAGATGGGTTCGATTGTGCAAGGTTAGTATTTCAATATGTGTCTATTTACCATACATACAGTTAGTAATTAGTGATTTAGTATTACAAGGGTTTGATGAACAATAATTGTAAGCTAATAACGTGTAGGTTCTCAAATATGGCAAAAAAAAAAAACAGGGGTGTAAGAATTATGAGCAGATGGTAAGGATTTTTGGGAATACACATGCTACTGGCAAGCATGTTCATCCTTCTACAAAGCCACCCAGACCTCACCAAGTGCTAACAATGCCTCAAGTGGGAACACATGAAGCTAAAATTCATAACACTAAGGGCAATGTGGGCATGACTGATGTAGAACGACCTAATGTAGAAGGACCTATTGACTTCAGTCCTACTCCCAAACCTGTAGCTAGGAAACAGAAAAA
This sequence comes from Cornus florida, assembly GCF_030987335.1. Classification (NCBI taxonomy): domain Eukaryota; kingdom Viridiplantae; phylum Streptophyta; class Magnoliopsida; order Cornales; family Cornaceae; genus Cornus; species Cornus florida. The sequence goes on along the minus strand of NW_026775574.1, from coordinate 46,702,111 downwards.
AGAAACTTTTTCAGAAATAATGTCTTTGGTGATGGAATGTTTGACTAATATTGGGAACGCAATAGCAGAATCATCTTCTAGTTGTCAACCATCTCGATTTACCGAAATGCCTAAAGTGACATCTCCCAGTAAAAAAGAAAAAGAAATGGGTCCCCAGCTTGAAGAGTGCGTTAAGATCGTCAACACATTAGTGGGGATTGATGATACCCATTATGCTAAGATCATAAGGATGTTTGGTGAGGACAAGGTGTGGAGGGATATATTTCTTCGCATTCCTGATGACAGGAAGATTGGGTGGGTGATGAATCAGCCTCTGTGATTTCTTCGGTACCTTACTTTTATGTGCTTTTGGATGACTGCTTTATAACTGCTCTTACATTACTGTTAGATGACTATAATGAATTTTCTTATCTACTGCTTTTACATTATTGTTGGAAGACTGTATTTAATTCCTCTATCTACTACTTTTAAATTAATGCTGAATAACTATTTATGCTCTATATCTATTGCTTTTACATTATTGCTGGATAATTGTATGATTTGGTATGTCTTTTCCATTTTGCTTAATTTTTATTACAATAACTGCTTCTGTTTATTCTTAAATAGGATAGTAGCTATGGACATAAGGACAATATTAACCATTTATGATGATGATGAGGAGGAAATTCTTGTATTGATCGCAGCCGTATATGAGTACTATCATAAACATTTTGATAAGCAACGTTGTAGGGATTTCATGTTACAAGGGGAAAATTACATATTCGAGCTCTTAAATAGACATGAAGATAGGTGTTATGAAAATTTTCGGATGTACCCCAACACCTTTAGGGCATTGTGTCGTGAGTTGAAATTGTTAGGATTGAAAGATTCAACATTTCTAACGGTAGAAGAACAAGTTACAATTTTCCTACTTACCGTGTCTCACAATGAAAGGAATCGTGTCGTTGCTGAAAGATTCCAACACTCTACATCCACAATTTCATATCACTTTCATACTGTCTTAAAGTTAATTTGTGAGTTAGGGACTAATATTACTGTTCCCCCGGATTTGAATGAAATTCCTAAAGAGATAAAGAACAATCCAAAGTTTTACCTATACTTTAAGAATTGTGTAGGAGCCATAGATGGTACTCATATCCATGCTGTAGTGCCAGTTGACCAACAAATACCCTTTCGTGGTAGATAGGGTGATACAACCCAAAATGTCATGGCCGTGTGTTCATTTGATATGAAATTCACATACATTCTAGCAGGGTGGGAAGGGTCTACTAATGATTCGAAGATTTTAAATGAGTGCATTCAGAATCAGGATTTCAATTTTCCATCACCACCCGAAGGTAAAAATATTACCTTTCCATATTTATGCATTTAACATTACAAATACGTTAATTTTAATACTTAACATACTTAATATGACAGGTAAGTTTTATTTAGTAGACTCTGGGTACGCCAATCAACCGGGGTTTTTGGCCCCTTACCGGGGTCAACGTTACCACATGCAGGAATATCGTAGACATACTAAAGGACCACGTGGTAGAGAAGAGGTGTACAATTTTAGGCACTCGTCATTGAGGAATATCATAGAGCGATGTTTTGGGTTGGTAAAGATGAGATTCGTTATATTGAAGCAAATGCCCCCTTATCACTTTGACACTCAAGTTCTTATTGTTATTGCCTGTTGTACATTGCATAATTTTATAAGATCCCAAGGTGAATCTGATGAAATTTTTGATTCTGAAACCCCTCAATCTTCACAAAATGAACCTGATGTGGATGACGATGTTCAGGTGGTCAGTGCTACTAATACACAGATACGACAGATGGATATTTATCGTGATGGTATTGCCAACCTAATTTGGGAGCACTGTAATCACTAATTATAAAACTATCTAATAGTGTGTAGAATTTTAATATGGATAACTGTAATAACTAATTATATTAAAACATCAACTATTAAATGTTTTAGTACTTGTAGGTGCACTTATGTATAGGCTTGAAGGTGAACGACCACAATGTGCATGTGGTAGAGGTCCTATGCATCTGTATAGGGCTCGAACTCTAAAAAATGATGGTTGACAATTCTATAGGTGTCCAGCTCGGGAGGTATGGTTTTAAACTTTTAGGTACTATTTCTCCTACTGTTTCCTAATTGTATAATTTATATTTCTTGTAGTCACATATGAATGCATTTATGTGGGTGGATGAGTTGCACCAAGGCGCACAAGTTGAAGAACAGGTTCAATCTGACTTGGACAGAGTCATTGCAATGATTCAAAATGAACAATGTAGACAGAAGTATATGCTCTTCCTAGGTTGTGGATGTTTTGCTATCACAATCATGTTTATTGTGATTGTCCTCTCGTTACTCATTATCGTTGTTATTGAAAGATGAAGTTAGATAAACTTCCATCTTTTGTAATATATGACATGTAATACATATTTAGTTAATTTCCTGTGTTTCATTTGGTATGTAATATATACTTAAATGGTATATTTTGAACTGCGTATTAGTTGCTGTTGTGTTCTCTTCTCTGTCATTTTGGGAGTGAGCTTTAGGGCATTTCTAAAATTTGCTACTGAGGTCATTTACACTCTATTTGCAACTTAGTCTGAAAAAAGGTTAGATATATCTTATTTAGTACTTCTAATTATTTCATTCCTACCGTGTGTTATTTTGTTTTTCTCTGATGTTGTTCATGTGTTTTGTTTTGTATGAGGTCATTTACACTTTAAATTTACAACTAAGTCTGAAAAAAAGTTAGATATATCTTATTTACTATTTCTAATTATTTCATTCCTACCATGTGTTATTTTGTTTTTCTCTAATGTTGTTTATGTGTTTGGTTTTGCATGAGGTCATTTATACTTTAAATTTACAACTTAGCCTGAAAAAAGGTTAGATATATCTTGTTTACTACTTCTAATTATTTCATTCCTACCGTGTGTTATTTTGTTTTTATCTAATGTTGTTCATGTGTTTTCTTTTGCATGAGGTCATTTACACTCCAAATTTGCAGCTTAACCTGAAAAAAGGTTAGATATATCTTGTTTACTACTTCTAATTATTTCATTCCTACCGTGTGTTATTTTATTTTTCTCTAATATTGTTCATGTGTTTTGTTTTGCATGAGGTCATTCACACTCCAAATTTGCAGCTTAGCCTGAAAGAAGGTTAGATATATTTTGCTTGAATTAAATTTCTGGACGGTGTCCCTTGTTAATTGAATTTTGTGGGCGGTGTCCCTTGTTGAAATAATTTTGTGGGCGGTGTCCCTTGTTAAATGAATTTTGTGGGCGGTGTCCCTTATTGAATTAATTTTGTGGGCGGTGTCCCTTGTGTTTATTGTGTTTTGAAATTTTAGAAATGTCCATTTTTAAGGGGAAGTCATGCCGGATTTTTTAAAAATAAAATAAAAAAAAATGAATTTAACTCTGCTTTATATTTTGCTACTATAGGTAATGTCTTGTTTTACATTCAAATTCATTTTTTGCTACTACATTGAAGGACATGGCAATAAGTTGTAGGCAATGGCACCAGTGGGATTGATAGGAAGCATTCTCCAGTTGCTGCAACTCCAGAAAGCTACTGATCTCTAACTTAATCAAATGGAGGCCTATGCAAGTATAAAGAAGTAGGTGTACATTTTATGGAATGAATATTAGTGATCTCCAGTTGTGTGTACATTTTATGTAAGTGTAATGAAGTGTGTGTGTATACACATACTATTTTAAAAGAGTGTCTAGCTCCTTATATGTGGAAGTATATATGCGAATGGTGCAACACTCAATTTTTAAGATTGTGATGTACAAAGCAAAACTATACGTGGAAGTATACATGTGAATGTTGTTCAGTCTTGTAAGAGGGATCTTCCTTGATTGCTTGCTTTTAATCTTTATTCATATTTATCAATTCTGCTTATGGTTGGATATTGTATGAAATATGTTGGGAAACGTGCTAGTTTTAAAACTTTTTGAGGGATTTTGATTCATAGATCTTGATTCATCACATAGAGACAAGTTTTATGCAAAAATAAAATCTGATGTCTCATTCAATAAAACTAGATTGAATACTTACACCAAAGGTTTGAGTAAACCTTTAAATCTTTCCTCTAAAGTGAATGTTCTCACTTATTGTAGATCCCTTAGCAAGATGCCTTCTCCTTGGATCTCCATCTTCTTGATAATTGTTTTGCCTTTGGGAATCACTCATAAGCCTCTATGAATGATCTTAGAAAACTAGGCTTGTGGGAGCCTCCATTATATAAGAACATAAACACTAATTTTCTAGAGAGAGAAAATATATTCCTTTTTCCTTCTACTAAAAATCACCCCTATAATATACATAGACCATGTATATTTATAGGCAACATAAAGGTAAAGAAAAGGAAATAACTAATCATTCTCAATCTCTAATTCACATGTCTCAAATCTAATATGATTCCAATATCAAGTTGGATTATGAGTGAGAATCCTTTGGGGTTATTATTTTATTAGCTACAATGAATTAATAATTGGCCCGGTCCATGGACCCAATTCAATCAATTCATAAATTAATTTCTACTCTACTAAAAGAAATTAATTGAACTCCAATTAAATAATAAATAACCTCTAAGTCAATATTGCACTTTGACCCCTCTATGCATAATTAGTTATCGGATAAATAAAGCCATCAATCCGACTACTTAATTAATATATTTATTTTGGTACCATTAATTATTTCTGGCTTGATCACAATAAAATATTTATTTGACAAAAATAATAATTTAAATAAATAAATCATTTTGTCTAAAAACACATGAAGGCCTTCGAATTTACTTTGTGATCAACCATAATTAATACAAAATAAATACAAGTAGCAATGATACAAATATTGAAAATATAACCCTCTAACAATTAATTACATAAATACCAAAAGTGTCGGTCTAAGGATCCCGAAGAATCCGCCGAACAAATCAAAGTAATTATTAATTAATAAAAGAGTTTATACTTTTCTCATGCTTAAGAGTCAAATGCCATGACACTGATATGGAGCAATTGCATACGACGGCTTTCGCAATATATCTCAACCTAACATGGATTTAGTTTAAGTCTTAATTAATTATGAGTCCATCCATAATTATCGACTATGAACAATTTATGATTACTATTTATAATCATGTATTGATCGCCATCACATACATATATAAATATCTCTTGTAATCAAGTAGACACTTTCAATTCTATAATGAATCGAAACATAATACATTGAATTCACCAATTGTATAAAGCATAAATATTTCAGAAACGTAAGGAACATATGTCACTATAATCCAGATAAGAATTTGCTATGCCAGGGCATATAAATCCCAACAGCTCCCACTTGCCCTCATAGCCAATTCAAATTGCATCTAACTCCAATGTTATCCAGATGACGATCAAAATTATTGATCAATGACACCCTTTTTAATGGATCAACAAAGTTGTGTTCCAATGCAATGTTCCAACCACGAGTACATTTTCTTGCCGGACAATATCATGTAGAATATGATACTTCCTCTCAGTGTATCTTGTTCCTCTATGGAACCTTGGGTCATTGGTTTGGACTACTTCTACACTATTGTCACAATATAACTCGATAGGCAGACTAGTATGCTCCACAACTTCTAAATCAGTGAAATCAAACCAAAAAAGCTTCCATTGCCGCCTTTAAGGCTGCAATGTACTCCACCTACAGGTTTAAGTTAGCAGTTAAAATCTACTTAACAATCTACTAACTGATTTCCCTTCCATTGAGTGAACATACACTAAGTCATGAACTGATCGGTTGATCAACTATACATCAACCTTCGCAATAGCACGAATCATTGTAAAATAGGGCTATTGGTCGGGTAAGTCGAACCACAGGGACTACGCTAGTCTAATACAACCTAAATGTCTAGAATCATTCTTAGAATGATGAAGGGTGTATAGAGGTTTTGTTGGATGTCACTTAAGCTAGGAAATTAAAAGTGCATAAAATAATAAATTGCAAGAATTCAAGGGAGTGAGTACAAGTAAAGAAGGCTAGGGAAATGAATCCACCTCCATCCCTATACACATGCTAGGTTAAGATTAATTTAAGGGGAAAACAACATATATGATAGTCATGATACATAACAATACTAGGTTGCTATAATATCCTTAAGAAGTTCATTTAATTAGAAAGGCAAGAATAAACCATCAAAGGTTCACATGATCAACTACCTAAACTAAAATGTAGCTTAGGACATGCTTACTAAGCCAAGGATTATCAAGCCCTAATTTAAATGGTGAATGCACATAAAGCTAAGAATCAAGTATAGCCCATCAAAGGGAAACCCTAAGCCATGAACTATCTAGGTTCTCCAACTCCATGCCATTAAAACCATTCCATGATCTAACTTCCATCGTCACCATGGAAGTGCAAGCAATATGATTAAGAAAAGCAACCATCCAAGACAAGATGAATAACTCACAATAATCATTTAAAACATTCAACATTCATTACAACAAAAATGAGGCTCTTGACCATGGAAAGACTATAAAAAATACATTGTAATCCCCAAAAATAAACTACACTAACACATGCTTACAAGGGAGGGGTTTCATCACCTCCCTAGATGAGGTTTAGTTACCCATTGGTGAACTAGAAGAAGGAAGAAGCATCATCCTCATCTCCATTTTCGAGCTCCTACTGTAGCACTCAAGAACACCCTTCTCCTTGCTCTCTTCTCTCTCCTTTCTCTTGCTCAAGATAAAGCTTAATGATATATGTGGCCTTTGGGTAGCCTTTTATGCTTCAACAATACCCTCTCTCCTCCAAGGAACACCTCCAACCACTTCATAAAGAAGGGAGATGGCATTGGGGAAACCAATGTGCAAGTGGGCTGAAATGAGCCATTTCCGAAGGGCATTCTGCCTGATTTTCGAGCACACGCTTGGTGACTTCGAGCACTCTAACTTAGTGCAATGTGCAACATGCTCCTCTTGCTCAGTGCTGACCTATTTTGGGAAAACTGCTATAACTTTGTGCCCCAAACTCTGAATGACGATCTGTTTGAAGCTTTGGAGATCTGATTCAGTGCTTTAAAAACTTCATGTTTTGATGAAGACCCAATTCTCAAGTCTGGTTGGTCGAAAATGGGGAGAAAGGCAGTACATCAGTGCTGCTAGGCAGTTCTGCGTACCTCTGTTGTGAAGATCATAACTCTCTGCTCCAAACTCCGAATGATGAACCACTTGAAGATTTAGAAAGCTGATTCAGAGCTCTAAATCTTTCATGTTATGAGGGAAGTCCAGTTCTCGAGTTTGGAAGGTCAAAATGGCAAGCAAAGTCCAGGCTCTACTGCTGCCAGAATTCAGCATTGGCACCTTTTGTTGCTCAGGATTCCACAAGGCCTTATTCTTGTTCCATTTTGGCCAATGAACCTGAAAATGCATAAAAACATAGAATTGGAGTTAATCTACATAAAATAATTAATAACTGGACTTTGTTAATGTAATTTAGGGCGCTTGAATATACATTATTCGGCGCTTATCATGAACCTCATAGTATCTACTTCTGATTGAAAATCAGAACTAGCATACTTGACTAGAACCATATCATCACATCCATAAATGAGTATGATATCATTGATTCTTCTTAGGTACTTAATGATATTTTTCACAACAGACCAGTTATCAAGTCCAGGATTGGACTGATATCATCTGACTATCCCTACAATATAGGGGATGTCATGTTTGGTATAGACCATGGCATTTATGAGACTCCCATATGCCAAAGCATATAATTCCAGTCTCATTTGCTCAATCTCCTCTGACAATCTTGGAAAACTATTTACTAGAGAGAGCAATCCATATCAATAAAATAAGAACTCATTCTTTGAGTTATGTATACCAAACCTGGTCAAAACTTTATCAATGTAGGATTATTAAGATAAGCCTGTTTTCCTTTTAACCTGATCTTGCAAAAGCTTGATCCTAGGAATATAGCTTACATCTTGAAAATCCTTCATTTAAAAGTAATTGAACAACTACCTCTTTATTGATGACAAAACTTCCACATCATTCTAAATGAGTAGGATGTCATCAATATATATATAGAATCAGAAAAATAATGACATTCCTTTTTACACTCATGATTTATTCACTAAGAAATCTTCTAGTATCTTTTTGTAGATTAACTTGCCTTCCATAGGTATCACCCTACTAGAAAGTTCTACAAGATCCCAGAATTTATTAGAAAACATAGATTCCAACTCTGATTTCATTGTAACTCACCAAAACAATCTGTATCCATATCAGTTCACGCTTCCGTGTAGCTTACTGGGTCCAACTCATGTTTAACAAAGATGTCCATAACGGTCTCACCTAAAAACATGATTTTGTCGGATTAGATGATAATCCTCCCACTACATCAATGTACCGATTAAGGAATCTGTGTACTAGATGATGCTGACGCATCAATAGGGAATTCATCTATAATTCTTAATCTCTATACTAAGTGTGTTTATATGTGGTACATCTGGTACTCATACCATATTCTCTAACACTATGCTACTAGGTATGTGATTCATAATATGATTCTCCTGTAGATAAACAGTGAGTGTAAACAATCAACTTTTATTATTGAGATCATAAAATAATTCGTCCTAGTGACTTTTAGAGTAGCTATCAAATCTATCATGCGTATGATCTGTTCCCAACTTACTTGTCCATATCAAGCGCACATGTGCAAAACTACCCCATATGTGCATATAATTCAAACTAATATTTAGTCAAAAACACAGCTCAAATAGTATCCTTGAGACAGACTAAGATGGAACGCAGTTCATAATGCGCATCGATATCATTAACGCTAAACTCTTAAATGAAAGAGATAATGTAGCATAACTGTTCATAGATCTAACCATGTTAAGCAGAAATTCTGTTATTCCTATTTGACACCTCAATCCATTGAGCGTCAATTACAGAAAACTGGTACACAATACCCTCATTGACTACATAGTCTTTGCACTATCCCAAGAAATACTCATATCCACGATCAGATCGAAGTGTTTTGATAAGTTTACCTAATCTGTGCTCCACGTCAGTCTTGACACTTTTGGAATATACCAAAAATTTTAAGACTTGTGTCGCATCAGATAAATTTATCCAAAACGTGAGTAATCTTGCTTGGATGTTCATAAGACCACACGTATCTGTGTGTACCGACTCCAATTGTCCTTTATATCTATTTCATCTGGCTGATTAAGCCCTTAGAGTTATCTATCCTTCAAAACAGGATTCACAAGTTTGGTTTAGGCTCATCTGCCTCACTAGGTAATAAACCTTCTTTGACCAATCTTTGAATCTCATTTTGACTGATTACAACCCAAAAACAGACACTAAAAATACAATGAGTCAGGAATAACAATTTTTCTCTTAACATTCAATCTAGAAGATGCAACATTAGTTTCTACATCCTGCAAATCTTAAGAGTTTGTGATTATAGTATATTAACCATCTTTCAATGCACCAGAAGCAATCGCATATCTATTCAATTTTATAAAACCAGTTTTACAAAATAACAACACAGTTTTTATAAACCACAAGTGAAACAAAAATTAGATTGCGTCTAACTTCTGTGCATAAAGATAGTTCTCTAATACTAATATCATCATACTCTCTAATTTCAGATGTAATACTCTCACTGACCTAACTACAACCTTGGCATCAGGTCAAAAGATAAATATATATCCATATCATCAAGGCTTCTGGATTCCTGAAATCCTTACAATGAATTACAAACATGTTTAGTGGCTCCAGAATCTATCCATCAGGAATTAATAGATGCAACCACATAACATGGCTCAATGATTAAATATATATTTTCATATGCCACGTCATTGCTTAGACAGTTCGTCCTTTAGTATTTTAGTTAGCGACAAAAGAAATAGTTTTCTTCGCCCTCAACATACACTGCCTTATTCCCTTTAACCTTTTTGAATACCCATGTTTTGTGCTAGCCTAGTCCTATTATCATCCTTCTTCTTTACTTTTCCCTTCCACTTGGGCCTACAAGAAGATGGTATAGACTAGATTAGATTAATAGGATTGCCTATACTTTTGATTATCCCTATATCTGTTACCAATTTTATAAGAATATCAGCGAGTGTGAACTCAAACTGATTTCTTATTTAGTTCACTCTGGAAAAACCGAACCACTTTGGTAACAAGGCAATAATCATGTTAATTTGAAACTTACCATTCAAGTCAGCCCTATTGACTTCCAGTTCAATTTTTAAATAATAAACAATCATTTTTCAAAATCCAATATCAAACTGGAGTTCCTCATGCTATCTTGATGGTATTTAAATTTGACACAGTACTTAGGCATATGCCCTATTTAATCTCACTAAAACATCTCATTAAGTATCTTAAAATAAAGGAATTAGGGATAGGAGTATTAAATACATTTTGTACCCTTACATTGTGAATAAAATATCTAAGTTCCTTTTCCAGTCATTATAAAGAGGTCCACATACATTGAATATGTTAACAAGCAGATAACATGGATTAAACATAATTAATCTGAATATAAATGCATTCATACAATATGCAAGGTGAATTATTAATATTATCATGCATATTTAAAATTAAAATGAGTTTGTTTGCCACATAATATAATAATTCTCAATTGAATAAGAGATCATTATCATTATTGGTGAACAATCCCTTTTAATTAATGCGGGTTCCTTAACTCTGTAGCATAATAAATCAACCAATCAATATGTCAATAACTTATCCTGTTGGAGGAGTTCATTATTACTATTGTAGAGATTCATTTGCTATTAGGTGAGCACTTCCATTAAAATAATAATATGTGGGTCCCTTAACCACTGCATGAAAAATCGGGTAACCAATACGCCAATAACTTATTCGGTTGGCGAAGTTTATTATTGCTATTGGCGGGCAAATCCCAACATCTCCATATCTCTTAAGACAATGCCTTGTCTATTTATATGAAATGATTCCCCATTATGTTTACCCTTTCTAAAATCACCTAGTATAAACCACTCCGTTGGGGAGCTAACACTATTGATTTTAGATTGAGTGTTTAACGTTATTAAAACTCTAATGAAAAATAAAACATTAAATATCTTGTCATTATAATCTAGACTTTTTAAATCATGCGTAGGGCCTTATTTTTAAAGATCTAATTACAATGAACATTTAATATTTTTTATTTTCATGAGATAACCATTCTTCTAATATTAAGACTCTTCAAATCATGCGTGGGGTCTTATTTTTGAAGATCTAATTACAATGGTTATAATAACGAAGGCCATAGGGTAATGTATAAAAATCCCCGCTCCCACTCAATTTTTAATTATTCATAATTAGGGTTTTCAATTTATTTAAATATATGATATGATGCATGCAAAACGTCTTGATTTTAATCCAATTAAATTTATAAAATATTTGGACTTTTAATGATTTACTAATATTTAATTTGAGGCACACTTTAAAAATAATTTACAAAAATAATTTTTCGTTTCCCAATAAGTGCACTCTAATTAATTAGTAATCAAAACCAATTAATTTTCATAATTTAATTAATATAAATCAGGTCATTTAATTAAATATCATGGATCCAATGCATGAATAATAATAATAAACAATTAATTATTCCATGCATCAGTTAAATAAATAAATAACAGACAAAAGCAATTTAAATGACCAATGGATTCAGCTTTTAACATTTAAATACTATTTTTGTTGTACGGGCGTCCACCAACGGCTTGTAAACACCTGTAAGGAGCTGGTACGCGCTAGGAGAAGCAAAACGACGCTTGGAACGCACCCGGAAGACCCCACACGCTCTGGCACGCGCCTGGAGGAGCTGTAGCTCAACCCTACACCCTTGCACGCGCTGGGGATAGGTTTAAGCGCGTGGCACGCGCCTTCACGTGCTGCCACGCGCTGGAAAGAGAAACAGGCGCATGGCACGCGCCTCACGCGCTACCACGCGCATTGATCAACCAGAACATGCTGGCGCGTGAGGAACACGTGCCAGCTTGATGAAAAATTGCTGATTTGATCCGGTGCGTGATTGTCACGCGCCCATTGGTTGGCGACGCATTGAGGCTTCATAAGTCGTGTCACACTTGATACCTTCCAGCTTCTGATGAATATCCAAGGGCTGATGGTGCACGCGCATGTGAAGCGCGTTGCACTGGATCATCCTCCTAACTTCCGGTGCTGATCTCGCCGCCGGTGACTCTCCGGTTACCGGAAAACGCCAAAAATCCAGAAAAATAATTTTAAAAATTCTAGAAAATTAAATTAAGCCCAAAAAATTCCCGAAAAATTCTGAAAAATTCCAAAAAAATTCCAGAAAATTACTGAAGCATAATTTAACCCTCTGGGACCTTCTTGAAGCTTCATAGCATCCTTTGATGAATATTACATGGCTTTAAAAATATTTACAATTTGAAATACAATAGAAAAAATTAAATTACATCATTGAACTTTCTTACGGCTAAATCAAAGCCTTAATTATATTCATCCAAAAATAAAATTACATTCAAGTAACCTATAAGCTTCATCCATGGCCCAAACATACATCATCATCCATTCACAATTATACATACATCATTATGTATCAATATATATCAATATATTAATTCATACATCAACATACATTAATAAATAAATATATGCATATCAAAATTGGATCCATAAATGATAAATTTTGATAAAAACATGATCTCTAGTAATGAATCAAACCATGCTTTGATACCACTCTTGGGAAACGTGCTAGTTTTAAAACTTTTTGAGGGATTTTGATTCATAGATCTTGATTCATCACATAGAGACAAGTTTTATGCAAAAATAAAATATGATATCTCATTCAATAAAACTAGATTAAATACTTATATCAAAGGTTTGAGTAAACCTTTAAATCTTTCCTCTAAAGTAAATGTTCTCACTTATTGTAAATCCCTTAGCAAGATACCTTCTCCTTGGATCTCCATCTTCTTGATAATTGTTTTGCCTTTAGGAATCACTCATAAGCCTCTATGAATGACCTTGGAAAATTAGGCTTGTGGGAGCCTCCATTAGATGAGAACATAAACCCTAATTTTCTAGAGGGAGAAAATATATTCCTTTTTCCTTCTACTAAAAATCACCCCTATAATATACATAGACCATGTATATTTATAGGCAACATAAAGGTAAAGAAAATGAAACAACTAATCATTCTCAATCTCTAATTCACATGTCTCAAATCTAATATGATTCCAATATTAAGTTGGGCTATGAGTGAGAATCCTTTGGGCTTATTATTTTATTGGCTACAATGAATTAATAATTGGCCCGGTCCATGTACCCAATTCAATCAATTCATAAATTAATTTCTACTCCACTAAAAGAAATTAATTGAACTCCAATTAAATAATAAATAACCTCTAAGTCAATATTGCACTTTGACCCCTCTATGCATAATTAGTTATCGGATAAATAAAGCCATCAATCCGACTACTTAATTAATATATTTATTTTGATACCATTGATTATTTCTGCCTCGATCACAATAAAACATTTGTTTGACAAAAATAATAATTTAATAAATAAATATATAATAAATCATTTTGTCTAAAAACACACGAAGGCCTTCGAATTTACTTTGTGATCAACCATAATCAATACAAAATAAATACAAGTAACAATGATACAAATATTGAAAATATAACCCTCTAACTATTAATTACATAACTACCAAAAGTGTCGGTCTAAGGATCCCGAAGAATCCGCCGAACAAATCAAAGTAATTATTAATTAATAAAAGAGTTTATACTTTTTTCATACTTAAGAGTCAAATGCCTTGACAGTGATATAGAGGAATTGCATACGACGGCTTTCGCAATATATCTCAACCTAACGCGGATTCAGTTTAAGTCTTAATTAATTATGAGTCCATTCATAATTACCGATTATGAACAATTTATGATTACTATTTATAATCATGTATTGATCGCCATCACATACATATATAAATATCTCTTGTAATCAAGTGGACACTTTCAATTCTATAATGAATCGAAACATAATGCATTGAATTCACCAATTGTATAAAGCATAAATATTTCAGAAACGTCAGGAACATATGTCACTATAATCCAAATAAGAATTTACTATGCCAGGGCATATAAATCCCAACAAAATATTCACAAGTCCGTTATCAAAATAAATACTCAAGAAAAGGAGAAATGGTCTCGAGATCTTACAAAAAAAAATATTAGCAATTTGAAGTACCTCCACTACAAAATTTCAAACTAATCTAAGTGAAGTAAAACTATTCACAAGCTTCAATATCCACCAAATCTCAACTCTGACCAATTCAAGACGATCAACGTTTTGGCTTTGTTTCTTATTAGTTTCAACTACAAAGATCTCTCTCTCTCTCACATTCATCATGAATTTATAATATATATATATATATATATATATATATATATATATATATATATATAAAACAAAACAAAGTTAAATGGAATGCAAGCCAAAAGAAAAAGATAAATGGAGTGCAAAGATCTGCTCTCATTGAAAGATTATTACAAAATTAGATTTGTAATTTGGTTGCCATTAATCATGTTTATTATGCAGATTTATTCATTATTACAAAGTAGTTTGGTTGCCATTATACATGTAAATTTATTCATAATTTTTTTTCCCAACTCTAATGCAGAATTTTTTTTTTTTTTTTTTTTTTTTTTTTTTTTTTAACAAATTATCTCAAATCATAAAGAAAAATGGATTATTTTACATATAAACTTATAATTGTATTCATATATATAATTTTTCAAAACATAAACAAAATAGTCTTTACCAAACAGGTATTCTGTTATTGATTCAGAATTTTTGATAACAAAACACTAATCCCCAACGTGTTTTGTTTTCGGATTCCTTAAAACGCATGACAATACTAAACGCGTTATCATGTTTCTGATATACAATTATCAAAAACAAAATAATCGTTACCAAACATGAATTCAATTTATACAAAAAACTTACCAATACTAAAACGGTTATTTTCATATCATACCAAACCATAACATATAATGTTATCGCCATCCAAACGGACCCTTAAGTGCTTGGCCCTTTCCACTCGAGCAGCACCACCATGCCTACGAGTTTTGTCATCTGAGCCTTGCAATTCCGCCTTAGCCAACAGAGAGAAGAGGGGGTGGAACCCACCATGATCATGGGTCTCAACTCCTCTTCTCTTAATCAACTGGGTGAATTCCGCCTAAAATTATTATTATTATAAAATTATTATTATTATTATTATTTTTTCATGAAGTATTATTTAGACTTATCTTTAAAATTGATTAGGGTAGCGTAAGAGTTGTTTGTTATTATTATTATTTTTTATTTTTTATTTTTGAACTTGCTCCATATGCTTCATCAGGTGAATCCAAATTAACCCTTCGACTACCATCTACACTACTCGACTTATAAAATAGGTTCAGCAGCATTTTTCTTTCATAAATTAAAATAAACTTTGGTTATAATAATTCAGGAACCTTGTTATACGTGTATATAAATAAACTTTGGCTATAATAATTCATGAACCTTGTTATGTGTGTGTGTGTGAATAAAAGCATAGTCACCCTGTGTTGACTCATTAACAAGAGTATGGTGAGGCTCCTAATAATTTGTATTCGAGACTCACATTGTGATGACTCGTTACCAAGAGTGTAGTCAGGCTCCTAGCAAATATTTGTCTCATCATGCCTTTGTAGGCTATATACCCAAACCGACTCAACTTGTATACTCGTTACCAAGAGTGTAGTCAGGCTCCTAGCAAATTTTTGTCTCATCATGCCTTTGTAGGCTATATACCCAAACCGACTCAACTTATATATATATATATATATATGTATGTATACATAATGAGGTCGTGTGATGAAATGGCAACGAAGATGAAGTGAATGTGAAGCTATAGTATATAGTGAAAATGGAAGGTTGTTGAGTACAGAAAAGACGGTCTGACGGAGAATATTTGTCTTGTAGCCCAAATCTGAATGGTACAAGAACATGGCTGACGAAGGACATCACGTTCATATACACACACACATGGCTGAGAGTATCTGCACTTGAGAGATGATGATGTTATATATATACATATATACACACACACACACACGCACACACGGTGTAGATAGTTTGAGTTCATTACTCTTAGATTAAACCTGAGCAAAACTTGCTCTGACACTCTTTTTAGGTTTGGTTTAATATGCCAGACATCCCTTATAAAATAAAATGTCTAAATTACCCTCCATCCCCAATTACTCTCACTACCCACCTATACTCCCATGTCCTAAAAAATACTTGAAGGTGGACTTGTTTTGAATACATTAAAAAATCAAACAATTAAGTTAATGTTGTGTTTGAAAAGATTGAATTCCGGTGATCTTTCTATTTTGAGACGTGAGAAAGTATATGCGATAGCTAAAATTTGCAGACTCCAAAATGCTGACGTAGCTTTTGAAAATGCTGATATGACAAATTTGAAGACCCAAATTTTAGAAATCCATCCGAGATGCTCTAAGTCACATATGGTCGAATGGTTAGGTATTGGACCGGATGCTCTCTCCCATAACAAAGAATCTCAAAGCTGGCTAAAGTTCTTAGTAGGCTGCTAGGCATGGGCCAGTCCATTGCCAGCCCTGTATTGTTTTTTCAGATGCAAGTTTGGGTGGAGTACTAATGAGCAATTCCAACAGCTGGATTACAAAATAACACAAACATGATTCTCAACTCTCTAAACGGTGTTGGGGTCACATGTTTGGATCAAGATTCAAGGGGAATTATCACTTGATTGGCAAAAAGAGGAAATGAAGCCTGTTAGGAAATGAAGCCTGTTTGGTTCAATTATTCCTTTACTTAGAAAACTGTACAAAAACATTGTGATTGTAATTTTCAGACAATTCAGTTAACAAAAAGTCCGTCTTTTAGTTATTTGAAAACAGTTTTGTTCTTACTATATCTCTGTTCTGCTATAGATATAGTCGATTTGTGCTTATGCCCTAATGTTAAGATGTATCCAAATGTATTTTAAATTTTTTTCTTTAAAACGTTGTGCTTATCTTTGATATTATGAGAGTTTTACTTAATTTCTTATCTTTTCTCTCTAAATCTCCCACTTCTGAGAGTATGGCAAAAGAGAGACTTGGAGAGATGAGTTTTCCCTCCATATCTCTCTTCTATCTTTGATGACAAACCAAACATAAAAAGCAACATCCCTCCCTTTTCGTTTCTTTTCTTTTACTTCCAATTTTACCAATCCAAACTAGCCCTTAATTCTTAAGAATTATTTTTGTATCCCAAACCAAACAAGCCTTAATGAATTTACCACCATAACCTCTTCCATATATTTTGTCTTTTATAAAAATAAAGGAAATTTAGTATTAAAAAAGTTTCTTTAAAATTGTTAGTCTTTCCTTCCATTTCCTTCCATTTTTTTTTTTTTTTTTTTTTTTTTTTTTTTTTTGAAGGATAACTAAACCAAACTAATTAAGCTTAAATGTATCCCTCCAAATCCTTCCATTCCCTTTCTTTTCCTTCCAAAATTTTATATCAAAAACAAAAAATCCTCTCTTCATTTCCCTTCTTTTCTTTAACTTTCATTTCTTTCCAACCAAACTGGGCCTAGAATAAAATAAAATGTCCTCAGGAATAAGAAAAAGGATTAAAGGGACGATACTGGTTCGCAATGAAATCAACATGGTTTTTATGTTATGTTAGATAAAAGGGAATAATTTTATTTCCAAAGACATTCATGCAAGAAACATATCACTTACAATCTCGTTTTCACCCTTTATGTGTAATAAGAAAAACAACTATTCAATCTACCACATTTACCAAGAAAAACTGCTAATGAATCTATCATATAATATCTTCCTCTGTACAAACCTGAGAACTGAATTGCAGAATTCTCTCCCAATTTTAGAACCAATTCAAAAATATGGATGGAGAATGAGAATGGTTTCGAGCTCAAGCAATGTCCCGGTTGCAGAGGTTGTAACCAGATATGAGGGAGCTCAAGGCAAAGGCAGCAAAAGCCAGGAAGGACATCCCGATTGATGCACTAGCCATCTCCGTGAACTCGTCTTTCCCCCAGTTCGATACCCAATCAATGACTCTGGTGGCTGCCGATGATGATGCCGACATCAGAAGATATGCCAGAATCTGCGTTTACATCAATAAAGAACAACAATCTCTCAGCTGAAAACTCCGATCATATTATAGAGATAGTTACCGTTAATGTAGGCAAATAAGAAGTACTGAGAGCATTTCCAGAATCAAACAATTTGAAATAAGGGAGGGGCGCATTTGTGTGTGTCTAAGCACATCAAAGACCGGTGCAAAGAGGAAAATTCCGTGCTTATCCTCGATTGAATTCCCCAAACTAGAGATGGTTCAGGTAATTGTTAAAAATACCAAATTTGAACAAGCATTCGCCCAAGCATAGTAGTTAAAGGCGCACCTAAGCTCCAAAAAAGCCCCAAGCTCATAGCTGCCTCAACCTACTACATCCCAGGCACCCTTCAATCAGGCTCACATAAAGCCACACTTTTTAATAGGCTTCAGGCTCAGAAAAGGCGTGCCTTGTATTTTTTAAACATTTATTAATATAATTTTCTTTTTTACTTAATGACTACTAAATTAAAAGTATCTATATCATATATCGTATTGTTTAACCCTATGAAATTGACAAAATTCATAAATTTATGATTCACTACTTAAAATAAATGCAATTATTGCTTGATTATGAATATACATAATAATACATGTTTAAATATCCATTACTATATACACGCGCCTTACTTCGATCAGGCTCACGCCTTATACTGCGCCTAGGCTCCAGAAGGCCTTTGGCACCTTAGCGCACCTTGAGCCTTTAACAACTATGCACCCAAGGATATTCGAGTTGGAAATTATGAAGGATTAAATCTATATACTTGACCAGACCCTGGAAACAAGTTTAACTCGAGCAAAATGATCACAACAAACCAAATGCTAAATTCTTCAGTGCCTGCTGTGAAAACACAAGACTACAAATCGACCGGTGTGAAACACTATAAAAGAAGACGCATCACAATGAATCCTCTGGGCGACAACCACTGATCATTACAGCCATTAAATGGAACTGTCCAATGGAGACTAATATCTGGTGGTTGTGAACTATAATGAGGCACCAGCTAAGTGGACATATGATACAACCATCATTATACTGAAACTAGCTGTTTGGTATTTCACCTATATTTTGTAAAATTATAAGAATGCTCATCCTCCTCCATACCCTGTGGCATGATATAACAGTGGAGCAAACTGAATCTCGGATTCCCATCAGATGGAATCAACCCAGTCACGACTTGCTAAATTTATGTAAACATTACACGTTATGGAGGTACTCTTCATCGATGTAGAAAATGTATTACTTGCCTGGTCCATCAAGAAATCAAAGTGATAACGGAGGTGGTGAGAGATAACATGCTTCCCGGAAATCAAATGATAGGCTAGATCATATGCTTGAAAACCTGAATATGCAAATCCAATCACCGTCACAGCTACACAAAACCTGTCATCAGAGGAGTTCCATCATCATGTAAAATCACTGGAGAGACAAAAAAAGAGAAGCAAACATCGTGTTCCAGTAGGGTGGGGTGCTTCCCATATGCATTAAAATGAGAAAAATTACTGTTACATGCAAATATCAGCAGGCAATACTTCAGGCAATAGTAAGGACCGAATATAGTTTCGTTGCACAATCAATCATCCAACAAAAATTTTAAGTCTTGTATTGGGCCAAATCTTCAACGCGTAATGATAATTATTGATGATACGAAAAATAAAGTAATGTTAAGTTTAGGTCAGAAGGAAGAAATCAAATACAAATAGAAGTAGTAGGGACCAAAATTCTAATGTTTCCCAAATAGAGAAGTAGAGAACCTCTGCAGTTTTCTGATTTTCAATCGTGACTAATAGAACATCTATTGATTGCTCGAAAGATGTAAAGAGAAACATACACTTCCGGGATAATCTAAATACCTATCTAATAATAGAAAAACAGCACGTAATTGACGCGAATTCTTACATAATATTTGCTGATTCAAAGTCCAATAAGTGGAAAGGGTGCAACTGCAGGCATTGTTTTTAAATACACTTCGAGGCAGATTTATTGGTTGATTCCATGAATGAATAATAAAAAGGTTCCTAAATTATTAGAATGCAGCACTCCAAGGATATGATAAAGAGAATAGATTACATCAGGTGCAAATAAAAGGAGTGTCAATGATGCTAGAGTACCAAGGCTCACAGAGAATTGGACTCAAATCCATGACATCAAACAAAGCAACAATGGAAAATTTCGACTACTCCATTAAGTTGATCAAATTACGGTGAAGCTCAGCACCAGCTATTTCAAAGGCGTTTGCTAGGCCTAGATGTATTTCTTTGCTTCAAACTTATTTTCTTTCCACAACATGTTCACAAGAACCGAGTATGACAGGTATCAAGTAACTCCAATGTTTGCACGAACCAATGAAGTAGCTTCTCCTCTCCTAGATCCCGCCAATTGTGAAATTTCAATATTTGGAATTCCCCATGGTGGTTTCGTTAGAATTGGGTTCCTTCGAAACTAAAACACGTCAATCTTTTGTGGAGTTGTTTTATTGCAGATGGGTTGGTCCTTAGCAGCCGAACTGCATCAATCTTGTTGGGGAAGACCACGAAAATTAAATGCCACGATGTATGAGCTCAGATGGAAGCAACTGCTTTGCAGCCTTTTCCTAGTGTTGATCACAGTTTTTAGTTTGTAAATAGAAGGGCACATTTGCCTAACTCGCTGAATGGTGTATTAGTTTTTGGGAACCCAAATGTTTCAATTTCTGTTTTATTAAATTTTGTCATTTAAAAGTTAAACTAATCTCAACAGAACTTCAAAGTAATTCATTTGGAGATAATTCCACAACTTGTAGCAAACTCATTTTAGTTACATTTTACCCCAATTGTAATTGATGTATCTATCCGACTTTGAAGTTGGTGACTTGGAGAATGTTAGTGTAATTATAAATTCCACCAATTTGAATTACAAACACATGATTTCTATTAAGCACATCATCATTAGTTTCCCATCCGGTTTCTTACTAGAATTTCCAATCAACTCAAAAAGAAAAAGGAACTGAGAAGGAAATTACATAAACTCAGCACGCGCGCACACACAAGAAATGAAATGAAAAAAAAAAAAAAAAAAAAAAAAAAACCCAAAAGGAAGAGAAAATGATACAAGAGAATAATATAATTTCAGATATTAATCTTAATCGTTTATGCAATCAGGATCCTTTATTGTAGGGGTCATGGTGCTGTAGCTTGCTGTAGTGCACTCAACATTATCATCTCAAAGGAATGATATTTAAAAGATTTCAAAGCCATTATTTGAGATTTAATCATGATTAGATGTGTTAAAATATTGTCTTTTAACACCATTATTTTTAACAACCTAGTGATACTTCTTCACTTTCTATGTAGAAGGTTGATCGTTTCGTAAGGACAAAATGGGTGTGAGACTCTGTTATTTGGCCAAATAAAAGTAAAAAATAAAAAAACTATTATTCTTAGTATTTAACAAATTATTTGGAGACTCAAACTAATTGTGTTGAACAAAGGTTTGTGTGCTGAAATAGAGATTTCAACACCATTATTGCTCGATTCAACCCCATCAATTTAAGTTCCAAGTAATTGCAGTGCTTTTGTTTTTATCAGAAACAGAAGTCATGTTTTTGCTTTGGAGTGTGTTTAATAGTAATAGGAAGCATATTTGTTAATGTAAAATTTGTGACAAAATTCATTAAATTAAAAACATGAAAACATGTTTGAAAATGGGGTCATTTAAAGTTTGTTTTTTTGCTCATCTCTACCTGGCGTAAGTAACAGAAACACCAATTTTGGTGGTTCCGGTGCTGGCATCTTTTTCGAAAAACTTTACCATATGTGTTTTGCTTCGCTACCGTACACAGTCAGGAAAAAATATGAAGCAAAAGCGGTTGCAAATAATGATGTTGAGTGGCACTCTACAACACCATAACCAGTAAGATCCGGACCCATAAGCTTTTAGCAGAGATTATATCAATTCAGGTATTATGTATTTTATTTTTACATATATATATACATACACACACATATAAGTAAACGGAAAATGGAGGAGAAAGAACAATTATTCAAACCTGTATTCAATATAGCGATCAAAGGAATCACCAGTCCATCCCTGAGTCTTATCAGCCGCCATGACCGAGAATGAAATCAAGCACAATATCATCTCACAAACCCTAAACCCCAACGCCGCTCTGTTCATTGTTGACGCCACCACCGCCCTCGACCTCCTCTCATCGCCGCCAAACCCTTCCTCTACCATTGTTGGACCCACCTTCGTAACCCCCGCCGCCACCTCATCCCTCACCGCCCGATTAACCACCATTAACGGCGGTGGCGGGGGCGGTAAACTCCCCGCCGGCGGATTCAAATTCTCCTGCGGAGCGAAAGCTTTACGGTGGTTCTGAGTCGGAGACCGGACAGGCAAGTTGTACTTGTTGACGGCCACGATCGCCTTGGACGGCGGTGATTTTTCCGGCCACTTGTCGGGGCCGACGGAGCGGAATGGGGAATCTGATCGGAGGGGAGAGTAGAACGAGTCGGCCTGACTCGTCTGTGACTCGGTGTCTGACATTGATCTCTTCTTGCTGTGGCTGTTGGGTAACTTGGGTTGGTGTTCCATTTATTTCGTCTGTGGCATTGATTTCTTGTTCTTGCTTTGGCCGTTCTGTAATTTCCGTTGGTGTTCCACATTTATTTCCTCCCACTTTCTCTTTCCCTTGTGATAAAGGGAAAGAAACAGGAAAAGGAGAAGGTAACAAAAGCTTTGTTTGAGATATTGGAAAAGAAAGTGAGAAAAAAAGTGAAGAAACACTTTCGATTTTAAAGTTGAGATATTGGCCCGACTTGTGTTCAAAATCAAACAAACTTGAGTTAGGCTATGTTTGGTCACAACATAGTTTTGATACCCAGATTTATAATAATAATAGTAATAATAACACACAAATAATATATAATACTGCGTATGTAGCCGGGGGGTTGCTTTCAATGTCTGCATTGGAGACTTAAAAAATATAAAAATATATTATTTTATATAGTTTTTAGTTAATTCCTAATATATTTTAAATGGTATGAAATTTATTTTTGTTTAAGGATAAATAAATAAAAAACATTTGGCAAGGAGTTAGAACCTAAGTCACACTATTTTTTTAAATAAGTATTGCTCTCACGTTTCGAAAGTACCTTTACTCAAATTATTATTACCAGTTATGACTAAATTCTCCTACTTTTAAATTTGTTTTTGCTGTTATAATACTTATTTACCTCCTCTAAGAACCTTTTTTTGACAAGGGAGTAGCTTGGGACAAGAGTCATTCTTAAAGTCTTGACTTTGAAGTTGGAGTCTAAAGAGATGCCAAACCCTCTTACTAGGACTAATAAATCCAACTCTAAAATAGGACAAAATTGAATGCACGAGTGTAAAGGTCTAATAAGAGTTTTAAAGTAGTTTTAAGACTATATTTAATTGAGATCATCTTACTCCCTAAGAAACGAAATTGAATAAGTTCTTGTGATCTGATTCAATTTTATATTAGATATGTTGGGTTTGGTTTAAGGAAAAGGGTACTGGAGAGTTAAAGAAATAAAAAAGTAAGTTCGGTTAGTATGAAATATTTTTTCAAAAAAATTGTTTTATAATTTGAATAATAAAAAATTTAACAAAAAATATTTAATTACATAAATTGTCGAGATCTAAGTCACATAGAGCGGGAACGAAAACGAGAGCAAAAGCACGAGAGTAACATATCCCAAAAAATCTTAAAGTGGGAGCGCCGCATTATAAACTTATAAAATATTCGTTTATAATAGTAAATATATATTTTAAATAAATTTCATGCAAATAAAAAGACTGAATCAAATATGAGTCCATTACAATCAATATAACCTGTTTTATAAAAATGCATAAATTAATCAAACATGACAATCAAACAAGCTGCTTTATAAAAACAAAAACATAATAGTGAATAGGGCATAACAGAAAAATAAAAATAAAAATAAAAATTTACTTCTAAGCATAACTACATAACAGCAAAATAATAATAATAATAATGAATTTCATTTATTTTTATATATTTAAACTGTTTTAAGTTCTCAAGATGACAATCATTATCTTTGAAATAACAATCTTCAATAGCAAAAGAAAAAGACAACAATACTTCAGTTTGCATATTCTATTACTAAACTTAAAAACAAACATGAAATATTCAAACTTTCAAACCCAAAAGCAAAATGAGACTACCAAAAAAATAAAATAAAAATTAGAGAGTGCAAAATAGTACATTAAAAGCTTAATAAAAAAAATAAAATAAAATAAAAAACTGTTAGAAGTTAAGAACTAAATGAAAACAACTAGTCTCTTTGATTTGTCTAATAAAAAGAAAAACCCAAAATATATGGAGAGAGAGTAAAAAATAAAGAGTGAAAATCAAACCAAATAACAACGAAAAAAAACTAAAAATAGAGAAGGAAAGATAATGAGTTACTCGACCATCATTATTCCTTACTCCTTACTTGTTATTGCTCTTCTTGTAAGAGTAATACAATAAATCAAAGACTTTGTTTGAATCCTTCCTTTAGTTCAAATAGCCGAGAGAATATAAAATGTTTTAAGGGAACTAATATTCACACAGAAGATTTGCACCGAATTGTTGGGCAGAATGATGTGGCAGTCCAACTGGCAGAGAATGTGATTTTTTACTAATCTGCTTATTCACTTTTACTGTTCCATCACTACATCTAATTTCATAAACCTCTCTACCATCCCTAGTTTCTCAGACGATGTTTCTCTCATCATCCTCAATTTCTCTCTCTTGCACAAATTAGAAACTTGTTTCTCTGCCATCCCCAATTTATCTCTCTCTTTCACAAAATAGAACCTAATTTTTCAACAGTGTTTTTTTTTTTTTAAATCTGATTCGACGCGATCTGCAACAACTCCAAATGTTTTGACGATCTACAACAAGCTTTTGACGATTTGCAACTTTTGACGATTTGTAGCGTACCTATGGTAAATCAAATATATATATATATATATATATTTATCAATCTCCCTGTATATGTATATGTTGTTGCAAATTGGTTTCTATTTTGTGCGAGAGAGAGAAATTGGGGATGACAGAGAAACGGGGTGCAAGAGAGAGAAATTGAGGATGATGAGAGAAACATCGTCTAAAAATTGGGGACTGCAGAGAGTTTTTAAAATTAGGGATGGTGAACAATAAAAGTGAATAAGTAGTTTAGTAAAAAATCACGTTCTCTGTCAGTTTGACTGCTACATCATTCTGTCCCACAATTCGGTGCATGCTTTCGGTGTAAATATCATTTTCCATGTTTGAATTTTTAGAACGAAAATAAGAGTGAATCAGGGATATAAGAAATCAAGACTCAATTACTCAAGACTTTGTTCTCTCCTTTCAAAGAAATAAGTGAAAGAACCTTAACTTAAGAGTAGAGAAAAATCAGAGATTTAGAATATGAAAAGTTATTCCTTCCTTTATTTCTTTACTAATAAATATTGAAGGTAAGTAACTAAGTATTATTAAATATTAACTCTATTATTATATTATTTGACCTATAAAGGACATAGTTTACTTAATTAAATTTAATTGGTTACGTTTTGACATAATTAACCTTATTTGGTCTGTTTTAGTTGGGGGTAAAACTGAAACTTCTCAAGATTCACTTTAAATCCCTAAATTTATTTTTCAAAGTTGTCGAATTCTTGAACAGAATACATGTTTTTTCCTTACACAATTCGTCGAATTGAATATTAAAAACTGGTGAATTCTTAAATTAATTTGCGAATTCATAATTTTGAATTCGCGAATTCAAAAACATGAGAGTATGAATTTTTGGCGAATTTGCTCTTAAAATGTTGATTCACTCGCGGAGCATAGAGCACCAGTGATTTGAGCAAATTATGTGACCTAGGCCGAGATCCCAAAACGAGGTTGTTATATTTTATTATAAATAAGAAATCAACTAAGGAAATAAATATTACCTTGGAATGAAGTCACGTACTCTAGTTAAGAATGAGATTGAATATAGTAACTACATAGGAAAGAATAATGTCATTCTTTATTTTTGTTTGGTGGATGAAAAAGAAAAGAATGAGGAATCACTTTACTTTGTTTGTTGAGAGAAAAATAAAGAGAAAGATTGTTAATATTAAATTTATCTAATAATTACAAAGTCTAGTATTGTAATTTTCTTTTTTTTTAATAGTCTTGCTTCTTTTTCTTTCTCTCTTCCATCTATATTTGAAGGAATGAAGATTTGTGAAGCATGACTCATCCATTCTCTTTTTTATTCTCTCCTTGTCTTTGTTTTACCAAATGGAGAAAAATTATTTCTTCCTTCTTACCAAACGAACTATAAGGCACTCATGACTCGTCAAACAATATTTGAAAACTCAAAATATATAGTCCTTTTGTGGGAAAATAAGTTTTTATTTTTTTATTTTTTTTTTATTCACCGACAAGAAACATATTCACACCCCCCACAATGCCCCTATGGGGACTTAAACCCTTGACCTTTTCCTTGGGAAGCCAAAGAAATACCATTATGCTACACCAGCTTTCATATATATATATTAGAAAAGTTTTAAGGGAAATCAAGTACTTAAAATAGACATCTTATCTCAAGATGAGACAAGATTCCTATGATATCTCTTTTTACCTGAATTTACAATACCCTTGTTGAGGTTGGACGACTTTATGGTCTGTCCACTATACAATAGGACCTAATAACTGTTAGGTTTTTATTAACTAAATAAGTTTTAAAAACTTCTAATTTTTTTATAACCATCCAATTTATATTTTATAGTTGTATCTTTTATGAAAAAATCATATACTTTCATGAATATGTGAGATATAAATTTTGTAATTGGTAAATTTCGGTATTAAAGCAAGTCCGATCGAGTTGTAATTTCAATGACCATATCAAGATCAAGATCGGCTGCGGAATTGGAAAGTTGTTCAAAGATGAAATACTTAGATCGTCGAGAAAGGAAAGAATAACACTTTAGGCAGAGATCTAAGAAGGTTAGGACACTTGGTGTATTTTCATAACTTACCAAAATAGTGTTTTTCAAGTTTCAATCTTCAGGATTCAAGACTGGTAATCTTAAACCGGTTCAAGATCTTTGGAACCGGTTCAATACCTTCAAAGCTTGCTTTGAATTTTCACTACCCTTCTTGAACCGGTTCAGCCTTTCTTAAACCGGTTCAATGTCTTCTAACAGGTTAAGGAAACTTTAAATTCTAATATGATTTTCTTTCTTAGTTGGTTCAGAATACTACCAAAAGTCCTATGCAGAAAAATTATCTTTTCCTATGTATATTGAGGTCTTTGAATATTCAACCCTGATATTCATCTAGGTTTGTATAGCTTTTAATTACAACTTCATAATTCTTAAAAGCCTTAGAGAGATTATTTTTACAAGAAATCTATTTGATTTCTCTGTCATTCTTTCTAAAACACACACATAAACATAAGAGTGAGTTTAGAGTGTTATTTAAATCCTTATTGTGATCAAAGTTTTGCATCTACAACAATCAGAGAAAAACAAATTTACTTCTACATCGAATGCAGATATTAAAGAACAGAGGTGAAATGATCACATTTTGAAAGGGTCAAAGCATTCGAGGAGTGTTGTTTGATCTACCAGTAATCCTTCTACAGAGATCAAGAGTAAGCCTGAAGTCAAGTGATATTGGATGGGACATCGCACAGCCAGAGGATTGTCAACGATTAGTGTTTGGTAGAATGATAGGGTGTGAGCCTGAGTCAAAATCCATTGTACTTTGTTTCAAATATAGTAGATCGGTTTACGTTGGACTGCACAGTTCATGAGGTTTTTCCCGTGCAAACAATTTATCTATTTTACCAATTGGGGTTTCCTCGCTAAAAATCCTGGTGTCATCTCTAACTCTATTACTTTGCTTTATTTTATCTTGTATATGATTAATTGATTAATTGTTAAAATAAGTAAAGTTAGAAAGGTACAGATTTGTTTCTAAAAATACAAAACTTATTAAATCTTCCATTGCATATAATTCACAAATTGGTATCGGAGCCAATCTCTACACATTGAGTTGATTCTTGTGGAAAGTTTTGATTGATTTCAAAATTTTGCTTTTCATCATGTCTTATGCGTTAAAAGAAGGAGGTTCTAATCAATGTGGTCCTTTATTTGAAGGAAACAATATAATTTTTGGAAATCAAATATGAGAGCTTACTTGCAAAATTTAGGAAGTAAAACTTGGGCTATTATTGCCAGAGTTTGGAAAAGAAGAAAGGAGACATTGACATTGGTTTTTGATCCAAAAACCTAAGGCAAGTTCTTTGTTATACTCTTCCCCTTAGTTCCTCTATTCTATGCATCTCTAATTTGGCTTTAGGGTGTAAAAATAGAGAATCTAAAACTGTTTTAATGACAGAATTTAGACTATAGTTAATATATATATATATATATGTATGTATATATAATGTTAGATCTTATTTTTCAATGTGTTAAACTTCGATTTTAATTACTTAGAACATGTAATTATGATGCATATAAATGATGAAAAATGATTTAGGACTTAGATATATGATTTAGGACTAAAAGGATGGATTTTTAGACCTGTTACAGACCCAAAAAACTGCTGCCGCAACTTTGTGCTGGAGTACAACACTGTTCTAAGCACCGGTGTTCAAGCTCTAGGGTTTGTGCTTGAGCACAGGAGGTTTGTGCTCAAGCTCTAGGGACCTGTTTTCCCTAAATTGACTCCAAATGACCCCAAATTGATTCTATTAAACCTCAGATGTGTTCTAAAGCCTCAGAAACAGTATTATACGATTTAATTGTGTAAAAACTTAGTTACGCTCTTGTGATCCAAGATTTTATGGAAAAGACCATATTAATTAATTAATTATAAATCGATCTTTTGTGACATTTATATTGAGTAATTAAATGTGTTAATATGGTATATGATTTTAATCATATGGGTTGTTGTAATTATTATTTACAAACAAGTTACATGGTGGTATTTGGGTAACTTACCATTGTTAAATATAAATGAATGATATTTTGATTTTATCATGCTTTTATTGTATTTATGATCCTATATTTGATCTATGACTATTTATATTCGTTGTGCCATTGTTAGATAGAGCCATGATAAGATTTCTATTTATTATTAATGATATCATTGAAATAGCTAATAAGTTACGCTCCTTGATATTGTATGACATTGTTAGATATGGCTTTAATGTTTGATGAGTAGGTGGGTTAGCTAATAAGTCAAAACACGTTACATTGTACCATTGTTAGATATAATTTCATTTATAATGTTTGATATTAAATATGTTAACCCTGATACGAGCTTGAGGCCTCGGGATTAGTGGTTAGGACTGAGGTGTATATTGCCGGTTGAGATGGGTAGCTAGATATATGAGATGTGTGTGCCCTAGTAGAAGGATGACTCATGATCACCTCGTGTGCGATTTTTCATGATATACCCACTATCTGGTTAAGTCTGTCCTATAGCCCAACGAGAGTCTTTAGTGTGTATATATATATATATCTATCGATTACATAGATATTGCATGAGTTGACTAGGTATGCATCGCTTATCGGTTCTCTAATTGGGTCATAGTAGAAAGAACTTGTTCGTGGATTTTGGCCCACTTATATATATTTTTAGGTGCCTATTGGTTTCAGTCTTAAAGGTTGATCGCGCTGATCAGAGAGCATTCATCTTTATTCTTCCGGAGTCATTCATGTATGATATTATCTTTGTTTAGTTTTCTTAGTATATGTTTGGCTCTTTTTTTTAGGAGCGTGCCAGAGTCTTTCAACCCAAAGGGTTCGATAGCCAAATTATCCTTGGTGCTGACCGAATCTGAAATCGTCCCTTTAGTGAATCAGGCGACTGCTGGAAGGTAAGGATGACCCCTTCCTTCAGGTTCTTTAATGCCTCAATAAAGAGGACTTTCAGCACTATAAGTAGAATGGATGAAAGGAGTAAAACAAGTTACATCAGCATTCATCTATTCTAAGAGACTTAGAAAATAAAAGTAGAGGGGACTGAAGCCAAGTGTTGAATTTTATTTCATAAGTAAAATTCTCATACAGAGTACAAGAAGTGTAAATCTAACACTAGGCTACTCCTATGAATAGAAGTAAAGTACAAGTAAAAGATTGTATGAAATTGCAAAGAAAAAAAATTTGCGTAAGTAAGAAAGTTGTTGAATGATCGTGGGATCCCTGTGCAGATTTCTTCTGTCTCTATTTATAGAGAAATCTTGTAGCAGCAATTTCTTTTTTAAATTCAAATATTATTTGAATTATAAAAACTACTTTTGCCTTAAACTTATCCATATGTCTTAATCTTATCTAAATACCTGTGTTTTGAAACAAAAATTGACATGACTTTAGACTCTAATTTTTAAATAAGAGTCTTATTTAATAATACAGTATATATCTTTTCCTCCGATTAAACAACACCATGTGTCTGAATTAAAAAATTAATTTTATGGTGCAAACAATGCCCCCCTTTTAAATACTTTTTCGGTCTTTATTCAATCCGAAATAGTATTTAAAATCATTTGAGCTACCTTGAAAAGACTGAATGTCTATTTGTTGAAATTTTAGTTGAAACAAGTGTTAAACAATACTAATATATAATTGTCGACCCAAATGTTTCAACACCTTATCTAAAGGAAACAACTTCTGAAAAGACTTTCAATCATAATTTCCTATAATCTTCAGCACCTTAAAGACATATTCACAGATGCTTGAAGAAGCTATTGACGTTTGTAACCAATTAGCCCCTAGAATAAACAACCGAGTTCTTATAATGCTAATTGGCTAATCTCAAGATCAACTAACCCCTACTTGTTCCAATCCCTTTAGGAACATTAGGGACTTGATGTCTTCTTCGGTAGACTTCATACACTAAAGGACGATGCTTCTTCAAATACCGTCCATTAATGGGGGTTAGAACATATATCACCGAACCTATCTTTAAGTCTATAAACTTCACATGCTTGAACTTGATCAACTAAAAATGGTCCTTCCCATGTAGGTGGCCATTTTCCAAGCTCTTTATCTTTATAACCTAAGGGTAAAACTGTTTTCTAAACGAGATCCCCTTAGGAAAACATTTTGTGTTTAACCCTTTTATTATAAATTTCGGCAACTTTCCTCTTTTATGCCTAAAGATGGTCTAAAGCATCCAGCCTTACTTCTTCTAGCCTCTCCAACTCCATACACATGGCTTGATTATACTCTTCTGGTAGCAATTCATTTTGGAGTGCTATTCTCATGTACTTAACAGTCATTTCCATTGGTAAAATGTCATCATGCCTATACACTAAGGTAAATGGAGTTATCCCAGTGCCTGATTTTTGTGAGTTCCTTAGCGCCCAAAGTGCTTGAGACAATAACAAATGCCATTCTCTTGGATTTTTATCAATCAGCTTTTCAATAACAGCCTTAATAGACTTATTTAATGATTCAGCTTGGCCATTGCCTTGGGCATAATAAGGCGTTGAATTCAATATTTGAAATTAATATTGTTCAGCCATCACTTGAACTTCATAACATGTAAAGACAAAACCCCTATCAGCCGTTATCGATTCAGGAATACCAAATCTATGGATGATATTTTGTTCAAGAAGTTTAACTATACTATTCCCAGTGACCGAATTTGAAGGGATAACTTCAACCCATTTTGTAAAATAATCGGTCGCTACAATTATGTAGGAATGTTGTTTGGATGAGGTAGGATTAATTTTTCCAATTAAGTCCATCGCCCAACCCATACTTTTGACATGCTTGACAACCCTTTGAGTAGTTCATGCAATCTTTCCACATTTTAGGCCAGTAATAACCATACCTTCGCATCAACCACTTCATTTTTGGTCCTGCTTGATATGCACCACACAACCCTTCATGAACCTCTATCATAACTTTCAATGTCTCCAATTCTTCAAGGCATTTCAATAAAGGTTCTTCCATAGTGGCACTTTTTCTATATAAGACATTACTCAGCAAGACATAATTCAACGCCTGTTGCTTTATTTTTTTTATCAGTCTCAGGTGTTGGATCTTTGAGGTATTTGATAATGGCCACCTCTAATCATTCTCATCCATTTGCTTATTATTTTCCTTAGCCTCTATTGGGCAAACTTCAAGAGAGGTTTCTTCTCTATCTTGAATTGACAGGAAAGGTCTCTTTTGAATTTTTACTAACCGCTCAACCCATCCTTCTGGCACTTTAAGGCCAGATGCAATTTGTGCTAAATCATTGGCCTCTTTATTATAAGCCCTCAACACATGCTGAATGGTTACATCATCAAATCGATCCAATAATTGTGTAGCAACTGAATGCAAGGGTCGAAGGTTCCAATTGAGGCACCGAAAATCATTAGAGATTTGTTTAAGTATAAGTTCAGAATCTCCAATGATTTTAACAGTTGAAAATCCCATTTTTAATAAAATTTCAAGACCAATAATTAAGGCTTCATATTTAGCTTGATTATCAGTACACTTGAAATCTAAAAAGAATGAGAATATTGTCTTTTCTCCCTTAGGAGAAATAATCACAACCTTTGCTCCAATACCTTCTCTAGTGCTTGAGCCATCGAATATCAAAGTCCAAGGTGTTAAACTAATTACACAAGTCTCACCAAATTCTAAAATTTCCGGACCTATTTCAACACATGGGTGATCTGCAAGAAAATCAGCCAAAGCTGTTCTTTTCACTGATTTTTGAGGAAGAAACTAGAAAGAAAATTCCGTAAGAGCTAATGACCACTTTCCTATTCGACCGCTTATGATCGGCCTTGATAGCATGTACTTAATTAAATCAGTTTGACACACAATAAATAAAAAAAAAAAGCATAGGTTTTATATATGTTCTCAGCTTAAGGGCTGAAAAATACAAAGTCAAACATAATTTCTCGATCAGCGTATACTTTTGCTCGATCGGTGTTAGTAAACGACTTAAATAATAAATAGCTTGTTCAACACCCCATTCATTGTCTTGGGCTAACAAGCTTCTAATTGACTCTTCTGCTGCTGAAATATATAACTTCAGGGGTCAATCTTTCCTCGGTGGCATCAACACAAACGGTTGAGAAAGATATGATTTAATAGCTTCAAAAGCTTCTTGGTGCTGATCTTTCTAACCAAATTCTTCTTCCCCTTTGAGTTTCAACAATGGAGGAAAAGCACGAACTTTTCCAGCACAATTGGAAATAAATCGTCGAAGGAAATTTATTTGCCTAAGTAGCCACTGAAGTTCCTTTTTATTCTTTGGTGGCTGAGCTTCTATAATTGCTCTAGCCTTATTTTTGTCAATTTCAACCCCTCTCTAATGTACTAAGAATCCCAAGAAATTTCCAGTAGTAACACCAAAAGCACATTTCAAAGGATTCATCTTCAACCCATGTGCTCTTATTCTGTCGAATGCTCTTCTGAGTTCGGTCAAGTGCTGAGACTTAGTAGGAGACTTGATTACAATGTCATCAATATACACCTCCAAAAAATGACCGATCATATCATGAAAAATAGCATTCATGGTCCTCTGATAAGTGGCACCTGCATTTTTCAACCCAAACGTCATTACCACCCATTCAATGGTGTCGATTGAACCAGGACACCTAAAAGCAGTTTTAGCCACATCTTCTTCAGAAATATCAATTTGATTGTACCCTGAATAACCATCCATATAAGATAAAATTTCATATTTGGCTGCCGCATCTATTAAATGATCAGCAACGGGTATTGGATATTCATCTTTTGGTGTGGCTATATTTAAATTGTGAAAGTCAATACATACTTGCAACTTACCACTCTTTTCAACACCGGCACAATATTGGAAAGCCATTCACAATATCTAGCTGTTCTGATAAATCCAACATTAAGCAACCGTTCAACCTCATCTTTAACTTTCAAGATAACTTCTGGCCCCATTATTCTTGGCGGCTACTTGAACGGTCGAAAACCTTCTTTAATTGGTAGCCTATGTTCCACAAGCTTCCGAGATAAACCTGGCATTTCATTATAATCCCATGCAAAACAGTCCTTATACTCTTTCAACAAAGCAATTAAAGTTGTTTGCATACCAGGCTCAAATAAGGTGCTGATGTATGTTAGCCGAATCTCTTCTTTGGTCCATAAATTTATTTCAATTAAAGGTCCTGCACATCGGCCTTCAAGTCTTCAAGTTTTAAAGGAGCAGCCTTTAAATCCCTTAATTAGATTGCATTTTCGGTCCTTATAGTATTGGCCTCTTGCTGGTCAGCACCTATGTCAATTGAACCAATTAATTCTTCTCCCAGCAATATAATTCGTTTTTCAGCCAAATATGACCGAAGTCTAGCTATACTTCTCCATAGGGCCCCCTCCTTTTCAAGTTGTTTGTTAGGTCGATCACTCATCATCAACCCCTTTAACAGCAGCAATAGCATCCGACCTTTGAACAAACACAGTGGTCTGATCATCACTGAAAAGTGCGCATTTAAACCCGTTAAGCTTAAGCATTCTAGTACCTTTATCTATCTTACTTTGCCGTTTTAGACTTATTACGTGTTATTTATATTTTCAGGCACTAATCCCAAAATTGAGCTAACTCAGCCAAATAAGAGCTTAATTGAAACAATCCTGAGATAAACCAAAAGAGGGAGCAAAGTGGAGAAAGAAAGGAGCAAAAAGGAATCAAGTTGTGCAGCTGAAAAGTTCGATCGATCCAACTTAGAGTTTGATCGATCGAACATCTATGATCGATCACAGTACTTCTCAATAGATCCAACCTTGGCCTTTGCTGAAATTCCAAGTTCGATCGATCGAACATCACCTTTGATCGATCGAACCCTATTTTGTCCTATTCAAATGATTGATCTTATCCACAGCTGTACGCCTACCAACCACTTTTGTCTTTTTCCCCATAAATATCTTGAAAATATCCCAGCCTTGTCATTATCCGGAGGAGTAAGACCACTTCGATCGATACAAAATGCAGTTCGATCAATCGAACCCATTTTCGATCGATCCAAGTTAAGGTTCGAACGATCAAACTTCCTCCAGCGAGAAAAAGTTAAAGTCCAGCTCATTTATTCCGTCCTTCATCCAATCATTGGAGAATATTCCTTGCACGACCACAGCTCATCATGGGGTGTATTTGACCTACCTATATAAGGAATATGATACACTTTTTGGAGGGAGTCTCTGGTCACACATTGAAAATCATCTTGGAGGCTATTCTTGGAGAGGAGGAAGGAGGGAAGCTAGAGCACCATTGGAGGAGATCTTCACCAACAAGGAGCAGCCATGGAGTTAGCCCTTGAGGGTTGGATCATCACTACTATGAGTGGCTAGACATCCTCTTGGGGCTAGAGTTAGCCCCAAGCATGCTTTCTATACTCTAATCTTGTGTATTATTGAGGGATTAGTGTTGTATGATACATCTTGATATTCATGTATATATAAATCTTGATTATTTCATGGTTTGTATGGTTTAATGCTTCCAATTGACTATTCTATTCTATTAATATGTCTATGTATGCTAGAGTAGGATATTCATGTGCTTATCCATAGATTTAGTGTTTTTTATGCATGCCTATGTGTATTGATGCTATAGATCTAGAGATTATCAAGATGATATGCTTAATGAATGCTATTTTGGTTCATTTGATGGTTTATGCCTATTCTTGATGGTTTGTGCCTCTCCCCTAGTCTAGATAGCTTTATTTTCATGCTAGTAGTGTAGATTTAGTGTAGTGGTAGTGTAATGTTAGATGGGAGGACAATCTGCTCTTGATGTTTGATGTTCCATGCTTGTGAGTCCAAATGGCATATTCCTCTAATATTGTGTTGTATGTGGATTGCGAGCTTAATGAAGAATTAATGACTAGTTATGATATGTTGTATCTTTCACATGTGCTTAGACAATTTATTCGTCTCCCAATAGATATTTTGTACCTCTCACATGATGTTTAGATAATGCATGTTTAACTAAATCATCCTTATGGATTGCTTGGACTATGAGCTTAATGAAAGGTTCAATGACTTGAATTGTTATTTTGTTATCTTCACATGATGTTTAGACAATATATTCCTCTACCAATAGATGTATTGTGGCCTCGCACATGTTGATTGAGACAATTTGCACTTGTTGAGTCACCCTTACCAATTGAATGTCTTTTACACACACAACATTGTTGCAACACATTCATTTCCCTCATTAGTCACTTGATTATGGTTTGGAATAGTATTGTTTGGTGGTGATCTCTACACCCCAAGACCTTTCCTTCTTACTTACTCTTTATCTTATTGCATTGCTTTATTATAGTTTAGCTCATTTAGTATAATCAACCAACCCAATTCTCTTTTGCAATCATTTAGTACGCTAGAGTCGAAGTTGAAATTCCAACACGTATGATCCCTTGGGACGATCCTTACTCACCCTATCTATATTTTATATAGAGAAAGGTAGTAGTGGCTTTCTATAAATGTAAAACTTGGCCACCTCCTAAATTCACAACTCTTCAAGCTTGACTTGGTATCGCGACCCTTGTAAAGAGGCACCCCGGTCAGTTTTTGGCGCCGTTGCCGGGGATTAACGGTTTTGTTGGAATTAAACTAGACAATAGTGTTCATTAGATTGCTTCTATTTTTATTTTATTTTCCATTGTATATTCTTTTCTCTTGATTCTCATTATTATTTATTCAATTAGGTACTTGATTACAAGGAAGGCAAACTTTGGAACTTAAAGCAATCATTGGAGCTTCAAAAGCTAAATTTGGAGTTGAAGTGCTAAATGACCGTTGTGAGCAATTCTTGGAACTCTTGTATTTTAATTGTTTCACTTCTTTGTATACTTGTGATAGCCCTTGTTGAGGCTCATTTTATTGCTAAATTTTTGTCCAAGCATAGGCCCTTGTTGAGGCCAATTTTTTCTTGCATTTGGGTTTTAATTGTGAATGGAGGAATTGTTTGATCCAAGTTTGGGGGGGAATTACATCCCTTCACCTTATGCTCCTCCATCACATTTTAATTCTTATGAGATTGAGTCCAATTCATTTCATGCATCATCTTATTATGGACTTGATCACTCATTTAAACCTTCTTGTGACTATTACCCTCCCCCACCATTTTATGATGAATCAATTCCACCACCTTCTAAGTACTCACCTGGATTTGAAGAAAAAGTGTTAGCTTTACTTGATGTGCATATTTCACACACTTCACTTATTAATTCTCATTCTCAAACTTTAGCCAACTTAGAAGCTCAAGTTGAGCAAATTGCAAGTATTCTTTCTCATCAAGAGGAGGAGGAAGAGGCAAATGAAAAAATGGCAAGAACTTCAATGTATATAGATGAGGATGATGAGAGTGAGGAGAATGAAACAAGTGAGCTAATGCCTAGCACTCTATCTTGTATAGAGGAGGAAGTGTCAAGTGAGTTAGTGGCTAATCCAATAGAACATAACATGATTAATGAGGACTTTCCTTGTTTTGATTATGATTTTATCTCGGAGATGGCTACTCTAGAGAGTGAGGAGATGTTGACCACACTTGAGGTAGGAGAGAAGGAGGAGGAACTTGTTGAAGAGGGCTTTCCTTCTATTATCTCTAATGACCCTCTTGAGGAGTGTCTTTTGGAAATGTATAAAAATTGTGGTTTTGACTTTAAAAGCTCTAAAAATGAAATAAACTCTCTAATGGACTCCTTAGCTTACTTAGAAGGTGAGGAAATGGTAATTTATGAGGAGGAGAAGAGGGATGAAGAGAGGGTGTTTCTTATTAATCCAAATGAGTCTTTGAAAGACAATGCCTCACCAATTATCAATATGGATGATCATTTGAATGTGTTTCAAGAACACAACAAAGAGGCAAGCCTAACCATGATTGATTTTGTTTTCAAGACCGTGGATGAAAGGAACAATATCATCTCTTTTATTTCTTTTCAAGTCATTCTTTTGGAGGATGATTTTATTGTCATAAGTGGGACATTAAATGAGAAAAGTGAAAAGAGGGTCAATAAGGATGTTTCATATTCAGTTTTTGATTCATTTGATTAGTGAGTTGACCTAACGTCTTGCTAAAGACGTTAAACACTAGTATTCGTAGAGTTTCACAACTCTATTCCTCCCTCATTTCTTTTTATTTTTCATTCTTGTGTACATTCTTCCATCTATTTTTCAAATTTCCATTCTTGTTACCATCATTGGGGCTTAGCATAGGATTTTCTGCACTTTCAGTTCAAAATTAGGCATTTGGTGCCAGTTCGATCGATCACAAGATCACCTTCGATCGATCGAATTGTTCTTCAATCGATCCAACTATGGATTCGATCGTTCGAAATACCTTTCGATCGATCCAACATGTGGTTCGATCGATCATGAATCCCAACACTTAGAAAAATTTTGGACCTGCATTCAAATTCCAAAATGCATGCTCTCGGGATCTCCAAAATTTTAAAAGTTCGATCGATCGTAAACCATTTCGATCGATCGAACTACCTTTCGATCGATCCAACATGTGGTTGATCGATCATGAGTCCCAACACTTAGAAAAATTTTGGACCTGCATCCAAATTCCAAAATGCATGCTCTCAGGATCTCCAAAATTTTACATGTTCGATCGACCGAACTTCATCTCGGATAGATCACAGCTATGTTCGATCGATCGAACTTCATCTTCGATCGATCACAACTTTGCCCCTTTGATCCTTTCACTTTTTGACTTTTTCCTATTTCTATTTTTATTTTATTTTATTTTATTTTATTTCATTTAGTTACCTCTCTGTCTTGACTAAAAAAAAAAAAAAAGAAGTTTTTGGAAATTTGTTAAAAACACAAAAATATTTTTGTTAATTTTATTTTATTTTCAAAAATTCCAAAAAGATTTTTATTTTATTTTCATTTTTACTTTTATTTCCAAGCTTTATTTTTATTTTTATTTCAAATATTTAAAATTAAATTAAAAAAAAAACTCAAATCCCAAAAACATTTTTCTTTTATTTTATTTTATTTCCTTTTATCTTATTTCCAAAAATCCAAAAATATTTTGTCTAACTTTAATTTTTAATTCTTCTAACTTATCAAAAAAAAAAAAAAAAAAAAATCTTTGCATTCCTTATTTTCTTATATTTTTATTTACTTGTCTTTTTATTTTTGTTTGTGTACATATTTGTTTTGTCTAAAAAAATAATAATAATAAAAAAAAGACGGTTTTTCAAAGAAGCATTCCGTCTTGCTAGAGACGTTAAACATAGCACCCATTTTGCATATTTCTTACATTTTTCATTTTTCTTTGCATGTTTTCACATATATATATAAAAAAAAAAAAAAAAAAAAAAAAATGAAAAACAAAAAGTAAGAAAATTTTGTATATACTTGCATTGTACATATTCTTTCCATTTTTTTTTTTTTTTGCATTGCACATATTCCTTTTTCATTTCTTGCATTGTACATATTCTTTCATTGCATTTTGCCTTATTTATTTTTCTTTTTGTATTTTGTTCATGTATTTTATTCTTTGTTTTTCTTACATTTTGTATATACTTGCTTTCATTAAATGAAAAATATAAAAAGATCACCATTGTGCCCTTATGTGTAGTCATGCATACTTTATGATTTATTTTGGATTTGGTCTCATATCTCTTACATCTTGTGTTATATTGCCTTAGAATGCTTGATTTGATTATTCCTAACCCATTTGATATTTGATGTGAGTTTGCTAGTGTGGTTATTCAAGTAGGTTGTTGATTCCAAGTTTGGGGGAGACGTCTTTCGAATTGGATCATGATCGGGTTTCATGTCTACACCACCACGGTATACTCTTTCCATCTTTTCCATTGTTCTCATTACACATTGAGGACAATGTGTGGTTTAAGTTTGGGGGTAAGGTGTCTTGTTGCATTCTACTTAAGATTTGAGCTTTAAATGCATGATTGAGATTTGAGATTGATGTTAGCTATGATTTTGATCTTTTGAGGACTATATTGCTTAAAATTTAAAAATTGCTTGACTTGAGAGTCCAATACTCCTTGTATGCCTTGAGGATGCCATTTAGGAGTAAATTTTTCAAAAGATTGATATCTTGCTTGCATTTGTGGTCCACATCATCCTGAATTTTTTATTGTTTTGAGATTCATTCTAGGATTCTACACTAGCACCGACGCACGCTAGCATTCAATTGTGGGGTACATGTTTGTTGATTATTGAATTGGTTATATCCCAATAGAGCTAGTAGTGCATTGAAAGCTTTCATTCTTGATAAAGGTGGATAACAACCCCTTTTCATTGAGTAGCCGGGATTTTTGCCTCATTAAGCAGTGAACTTCTCACGCCGAAAGGTAGAGGGCCCAAACTCTAGGTTAATAATTGAAAAAAAAAAAGGTTGCAAAAGCAATAAAAGTGAGGACTTCTCCCAAAAGGTGAGAAGTGGGAAATGATTAGATAGTTGTTGTCTTGATTTGTAGCCTAGTTGATTTGAGTTTGTAAGTCCGTTGGGGTGTCTTAACACCTAATGCCCTAAAGCCATCTGGTTTGGGAGTCATTGACCTAAAGCTCGCTACATGAATCTTCTAGAAAGCTTAAGAGATCAACACATTGCACAATATTTCCATCTTTGATCCTCAATAAAATAAAAAATAAAAAAAAGAAAAAGAAAAAGAAAAAGAGTGAAAAGAATAAGCGTACCTAGAACAATAAAGCTTTAATAAAAGGTCCACTCTCTTATCTTGATGATCGGTACTAGATTTGTGTACTAGTTTGAGGGTAAGGATGTGATTACTTCTCTAGTTGGCTAAGATAGCAACACACTTGATGCTGGATCTCTCACATGGATTCTAGACTTGTTTCGATTTTAATGATCATTTTCTTGATATGTGGAGGACCATACTTGCTTGCTTGATATTGAAATTTTGGGAGATTGCTTAGAAACGGTTGAAAAATTGCATACTTGAGGTAGTTTTCTCCCAATGCTTGTTTGCAATATTGGTGCCTCTTTTGAAAGAATGAGCTTAATGTTTGTGGGTACCATTTCTGGAAACCCTCACGAGACTTTACTTATCCACTAGGGGTAACCTAGGGGTTTAAAAGGCTTGTTGCATATGCTAAATGCAATCGTGTTCCCTACGAAAATGGTGTTATCATTTTACTTGCTTTCCAGTTTATACTTGTATAGTTGTTTATTTCATTCCTTTACTTCTTAGTTCATTGCTAGGGACTAACAATATTTAAGTTTGGGGGTGTGATGAGCACTGAAAAGTGCGCATTTAAACCCGTTAAGCTTAAGCATTCTAGTACCTTTATCTATCTTACTTTGCCGTTTTAGACTTATTACGTGTTATTTATATTTTCAGGCACTAATTCCAAAATTGAGCTAACTCAGCCAAATAAGATCTTAATTGAAGCAATCCTGAGATAAACCAAAGGAGGGAGCAAAGTGGAGAAAAAAAGGAGCAAAAAGGAATCAAGTTATGCAGCTGAAAAGTTCGATCGATCCAACTTAGAGTTCGATCGATCGAACATCTATGATCGATCACAGTACTTCTCGATAGATCCAACCTTGGCCTTTGCTGAAATTCCAAGTTCGATCGATCGAACATCACCTTCGATCGATCGAACCCTATTTTGTCCTATTCAAATGATTGATCTTATCCACAGCTGTACGCCTACCAACCACTTTTGTCTTTTTCCCCATAAATATCTTGAAAATATCCCAGCCTTGTCATTATCCGGAGGAGTCAGACCACTTCGATCGATCCAAGATGCAGTTCGATCGATCGAACCCATTTTCGATCGATCCAAGTTAAGGTTCGATCGATCGAACTTCCTCCAGCGAGAAAAAGTTAAAGTCCAGCTCATTTATTTCGTCCTTCATCCAATCATTGGAGAATATGCCTTGCACGACCACAGCTCATCATGGGGTGTATTTGACCTACCTATATAAGGAATATGATACACTTTTTGGAGGGAGTCTCTGGTCACACATTGAAAATCATCTTGGAGGCTATTTTTGGAGAGGAGGAAGGAGGGAAGCTAGAGCACCATTGGAGGAGATCTTGACCAACAAGGAGCAACCATGGAGTTAGCCCTTGAGGGTTGGATCATCACTACCATAAGTGGCTAGACATCCTCTTGGGGCTAGAGTTAGCCCCAAGCATGCTTTCTATACTCTAATCTTGTGTATTATTGAGGGATTAGTGTTGTATGATACATCTTGATATTCATGTATATATAAATCTTGATTATTTCATGGTTTGTATGGTTTAATGCTTCCAATTGACTATTCTATTCTATCCATATGGCTATGTATGCTAGAGTAGGATATTCATGTGCTTATCCATAGATTTAGTGTTTTTTATGCATGTCTATGTGTATTGACGCTATAGATCTAGAGATTATCAAGATGATATGCTTAATGAATGCTATTTTGGTTCATTTGATGGTTTATGCCTATTCTTGATGGTTTGTGCCTCTCCCCTAGTCTAGATAGCTTTATTTTCATGCTAGTAGTGTAGATTTAGTGTAGTGGTAGTGTAATGTTAGATAGGAGGCAATCTACTCTTGATGTTTGATGTTCCATGCTTGTGAGTCCAAATGGCATATTCCTCTAATATTGTGTTGTATGTGGATTGCGAGCGTAATGAAGAATTAATGACTAGTTATGATATGTTGTATCTTTCACATGTGTTTAGACAATTTATTCGTCTCCCAATAGATATTTTGTACCTCTCACATGATGTTTAGATAATGCATGTTTAACTAAATCATCCTTATGGATTGCTTGGACTATGAGCTTAATGAAAGGTTCAATGACTTGAATTGTTATTTTGTTATCTTCACATGATGTTTAGACAATATATTCCTCTACCAATAGATGTATTATGGCCTCACACATGTTGATTGAGACAATTTGCACTTGTTGAGTCACCCTTACCAATTGAATGTCTTTTACACACACAACATTGTTGCAACACATTCATTTCCCTCATTAGTCACTTGATTATGGTTTGGAATAGTATTGTTTGGTGGTGATCTCTACACCCCAAGACCTTTCCTTCTTACTTACTCTTTATCTTATTGCATTGCTTTATTATAGTTTAGCTCATTTAGTATAATCAACCAACCCAATTCTCTTTTGCAATCATTTGGTACGCTAGAGTCAAAGTTGAAATTCCAACACGTATGATCCCTTGGGACGATCCCTACTCACCCTATCTATATTTTATATAGAGAAAGGTAGTAGTGACTTTCTATAAATGTAAAACTTGGCCACCT
Organism: Cornus florida; assembly: GCF_030987335.1. Classification (NCBI taxonomy): domain Eukaryota; kingdom Viridiplantae; phylum Streptophyta; class Magnoliopsida; order Cornales; family Cornaceae; genus Cornus; species Cornus florida. Next base: position 46,658,625 of record NW_026775574.1, on the reverse strand, counting down.
CCTAAATTCACAACTCTTCAAGCTTGACTTGGTATCGCGACCCTTGTAAAGAGGCACCCCGGTCATGGTCGGTCACTCGAACTCTTTGTTAAGTTTTTTAGTGTCTCTAGGGGTAACTTCTTTCAACCAAGTTGCCTCCCTAGGCCTTTCATCCACATTTCCTGCAATCAGCCTTTTGGGGCCGACATCATCTTCATAGAGTTGAGCTTCAGCGAGGTTTACTGTTGCAACAAACGGCTAACTATCTACCCAAACTATTTCGACCTTATCATCATTCCAAAAGATAAGGAATTGATGAAGGGATGATGGGATGCCAAAATTAGGTTATAACCAATCACGACCGAGTAAAGCATTGTATGTTGCATTGGTCTCCATCACAAAGAACACCACTATGGTTGTTTTATTTCCAATTATTGTTTCAAGAGATAAGATTCCTTTAGCTTGGACTGGTGCTCTTGTAAAGCCGTTGACAGTAAAGTCTGTTGGCATGAATTCTTCTTCGATCTTATTCAATTTCTTCAACATCTTCATTGAGATTACATTGACAGTCAACCCATTGTCTACCAACACCCTATAGACCGACACTCCTTCTAACCAAATCTTGATATATAACGGCCTTAGGTGTTGGCACGTTATAACAGTCGGCTTTTCTAGGATTACCCTCATAGCACCTTCATTTGGAATACTTTTCTCCAATTGGTATTGAACTTTATTTTTCACCATCACAACTCTTGACCCTCCTTCCGGAACCAAAGGTGCTGAATCGTGGTTATGACCAAAAATTTCGGGCACATTCTTATTATCTGGTTTCTCAACATCTCCATTTAACATAGAGGGCTAATCAGGTTTTGCTTCAAATACCAAAGGCAAAGTAAAGGTCATATTGCAACTAACATTTGTTGGTATAGTACCGAACTGAATTTCTTGCATATCACTTGCTTGTTCTTCAAGCATATCATCAAGTAATGTATCATTCATAATATCATCATTTGATAAATCATTGTGCAAGATACTGTCAAATGTATTATCATCATCTTTAATGCCTGAATCATTTTCTTTATCAACATTAAGATTACAAGGCATTTCAACAGATGATGACATACCTAGGTTTGTGACTGATTTTTGTTCAGCATTTTCAGCCCCTTTTTCAGTCATTTCATAATCAACTCCTGTATGTTCAGAATCCTTGTGACTCTGTCGGTCCCATCTAACTCAAATCTCTTCTGGTTGTGGGGCTAAATCTTTGAATTCTTCTTTCCGTTTCTGGGATCAAAATCTTTGCATCCTCCGTTTTTGAGTTTTGGTCATAGGAGGCCAAACCCAATCTTTAATTACTGAGAATTTTGGATTATAAGCAACATTCCATTCACGGTTATTTGTATTTCTTGGTCTAACCGCTCTAGGCCTGTAGTTACGATCTATAGGACTTGATGTATATTTTCTTGGTCCTTCATAACCCATACGGTTAAAAGTCCCAATCGGCCCTCCAGGGTCGAAAGCAAACTCCTTCGGCTTCCTGAACTTTGAAGGTGCCAATGTAGATGCTATTGGACTTGCCCCCCTGGGTAAGGAAAATCTCTTGACCATAGGGCACTGATAATGTCTGTTAAACCTTGCTTTAGGGGGTGAAGGAGTTTTAGCAACACAGATGCTCCTCAATTTAGGGGTTGATTTCTCACGCCCTTTATAATTGCTATCATCTTTTAACTCTTTAACAATAGCAGTGCTCCAATCTCTCTTACAACTTGGACAACACCCTTATTTGATTAAGTCAATCTGTGCATTTCTCAACCTCTCTTCCATCTCTTCAATGGCCTTTCTATGTTTAGCCACTGTAACAAGTTGCTTCCCTTCTAATTTTTTGACCCTTCTCTCACAACCTTTATCATCCTTAGGTAGTTAATTGAAGTTTTTGACTGAGATTATATTACTAGCCACTACTATTAGAAATCGGTTATCATCAACACCCATTTTATCTTGATTTTTTTCAGAGAAACGAAGCAACTTCTTCACGATCAAGTTCTGCAATTTAGAACAAAAAATAATGCAATTATTAGTTGAATAACGATAAGAATTGTGCCATTTACAATAATCTCTGTTTTGTAATTCATCTTTCGAAGGGATTTTTTGTCCCTTTGAGGGGCCAATTATTTTATCAGCCAGCATATGGTCAAAAATCTTATCAGCCTTTGTAATGTCGAAAGCATATTGTTTATCGGCCTCTATTAAGTTTCTTTTAGCCGTTGAACTTGACGGCTGAACACTACTAACAGTGTCGGCTGGTTTAGTCAATGCTGAACATGAATATAGTTTCTTTATATTAATTTCAGCAGCATCGATTACAAGGCCAATTTCAGCCTCGGTCAAATGAATCTCGTAAGTAGGATCTTTGACATAATTATTCGACGCCTCTGTCATATAAATTTCATAATTTGGGTTCTTGTAATAGGTACCCGTAGTGGCATTCTTTCTATCTTGTTCTTCTTTTAAGACCTTTTCATACCTTGCAACACTAGAGGCTAGTTGAAACAAGTCCCGAAATTGCATTCCCTTAAATTTATTTCGTAATTCAAAGTCTAAACCATTCAAGGCTAGACTCACATATTCAGTTTCTGGAAGGGATACATGGTATTTATGTCTCGCCCTTTTAAACCTACCAATAAAGGCTTTAGCCATCTTTCCAGGCATTTGGGACAGCCTAGATAAGTCAGCCATTGACACATCTGGTTCAGTCTTATAAAATTGGGTATGAAACATTTCTTCCAGTTGTTGCCAAGTATAGACCGAATTTGCTGGTAAAATTATATACTAAGAAAATGTGGTCCTTATAAGGGAATTAGTAAATAGCCTTAATTTTAAGAATTCATTTGCTCCAGCCTTACCACATTAAATGGTAAACTGACCAATATATTCTATGGTCGAAGTAGGGTCTTCTCCTGAAAAAGTAACGAAATCGGGAACTTTATAACGTCTTAGAAACTCATATCGGTCTATATAGTCCGGATATGACTTCCTATATGTAAGGCGACCAACTCTTCTTGGGGTTGGTCTATAAGTTTTTTGAATTAAATTAGCCAGTTGATCTCTATCAACCATAAGGCGTTCATGATTTGGCTGTTGTGCTTGAGACTGATGCATATAAGGTGCCTGAGGCTGATGCACATACGGCACCTGAGGCTGAGACACATTCGACACCTGAGGTTGAGGCACGTACGGCGCCAAAGGCTGAGGTGCTGGAAAATTAACACCAGTATAAAAATTATCTCGCCCCTCTTTGTAATGACCCTATCATTTTCCTTTCTTTCATTTTTCTCAGATTTTTCACGGATATTTTTTTTCCGTTGATCTTTTCTTTTCTGAGTTCAGTTTCTCGTCACTTAGTGTCATCTTGAGTGCTCTGAAATGGTTTTCGAGACTCTTTTCTTTGAATTGACAACTTCCTTTAAGGACCGAGTCATTTCCATATTTTTACTTTTTGGACACTATTCATTTTTCGTCCTTTTCCATATTTTGTCTTTTCCCCGTTTGTCACTTTGTTGGCACAACCTCACTTTTTGTGTTCGGAGTTGGTTTTTGACTTCACGTATCTTCATTCTAAGTGGTTTCTATGAAATACGTATCTTTACTTTTGCATAAAAGTACTCTGGTTGATCCCGGTGTCCATAGGGGCATGGATGCATAGTTTGTCAGAATCTTTTTCTTTTCTTGAGGTGTTTTTCATAAATATCTTTAGAAGATATTTTATTTCAGGGGTTTTTAAGAAAATATTTTTGGAAGATATTTTCATTCTGAGTCATTAGTGCAGTTTTCACTTTTTAGAGGGGCTATTGTGCAATTAAGGAAAGTTATTGCAAAAATGCATCATTTTGAGCCTGGATCCTTGTACGGGATTCATTTTCACTTTTCATCGAGTTGTGTACTCTTAGAATTTCCTTCTGGACGTTTTCCCCCAATTTCAGGGTTTTTGGCCCCAGATGCGTCGAACTTGTTCGGGGCATATCTCTCTGCTCGGGACTCGATTTTTGACACCGTTTCTTTTGTTGTTTATATTTTCTCATTTTGGTTCTTTTTCGTCAATGGATTTTTTCCGTTTGAGCACGTCTGCTTGAATTCCACTTTTTCGGACCAGGCGGGGCCCGTTCGGGACACTTTTAGGGTTTTACTATAAATAGAATGGCTTAAAGAGAAAAATTACTTTTTCACCATCTTCCTCCCTCTCTTGTCCGGATTCCATGGTAGCCAAGGGGCTGCCACATTCTCTCTCTTCTTTTGGACTTCCTCCCCTTGTTAAAAAGTCGTAGTGCCTTTGTATTTTATGTTTGTCTTGACTACACGCATATTTCCCCTTTATTAGAACCCATTTTTGGCCATTTTCTGAGTTCAGGTTTAAGGTCAAGTTAGGATTTTGGTAGGTCCTCTTTGGAGTTTAATGCTCACCGTGTTGTCCCCGATAAAACCCCGAAGTTTCGTCAGATTCGGAACGGTTTCATTTTGATGGCTTTTGAGATTTTTATCTCAAATTAAGGCAGGGGATGTTATAAGTTATTATTTTTGATGTCTTGCATGCTATTGATGCTTATACAACTTGTATGCATGCTTTTGTTCATAATCTAAAATTTAATTTGTTTATTTTCTATGTTTAAGATTTAATTCTCATGATGATATTCAAATTAGAATTAAATTGTGGCATACTAGTAAATTAGGCTTTGGTATGTTTGTTAACATATATTAAATTGGGATTATTTGAATAAAGATTGCAACTTTTATTTAATAATTTTCTTTTGTGAAAGTTTAATTATTATAGTCGTACCTTGCATAGAATTAACTTGTGATATGCTATTAAATTAAGTTTTGGCATGCTCTTTAACATACTTTAAATTTGGAGCATTTGGATGAGTTTGAAAATCTATAGAATTAATTAAAATCGATTTAAGGGTTCCATTGGCTTAATTGAGTTTTAAACTTGATATTTGAAATGACTTGGACTTGTTTACTAGCGTATATATTAATTTGGGACCATTTAAAGTTGCTTTAGAAGTTAATGATTTCATTATCATGATTTAATTAAATTCTACTTTGTTGTTCCATTGACCTAATTAAGATTTTGAAAGGATGTATGTAACGACCATGCAATGTTGTTTAACATGTGTTAATTAGTGGTCATTTGATTGAGATTTGAAACTTAAAGAAATTCAGTAGTTTATTTAATTAATTTCCATTTCTATAGCATTAATGATTTAATCATCTGTTTGATAATGGTTATATGTTTAAATCATGATTTTGGATTTGTATTAGATTCGTGAGTTTATATTTTCAATATTGAAATATATTTCCATAGCGTGTAACGAATCGCACATTGAAGATTCAACATTTGTCATGCCATAGTAGTTGTGGACTTAGTGCATGTGTTGTATGTGTTTCCAAATTTGATTGTGCATGGTAGATAGTTGATTATCTTGCATATACATGTTGATATATATGTTGTTGCATAATTTGTTGATTTTGGAAACTTGGGAATGTCGTTATTTGACTACGGCTAGGACATGGTTCTAGTACGGGGAATTGTCCCTTTATAGTCTAGTGCACACATAGGGAGGTTACCCATAGGATAGTAACCCTAAAGTAACTATGGTGTCGGTCTGATCCGGCGTGACATCCAAGTATCCACCTTGTTTGATTTCACTTTTCGTTTCAAGTTGATAACTAGATGATATCGTAACTTGTTGTTCCTTAATTGATTTCCCATTTTTAGTTTTGATAAGCGCTGAATATTACATATTCAAGCGCCCTTACTTGCATTAGTTAAGTCCATTAATGGAGTATAATGTACAGTTTAACTTCATTTGTGTATTTCTGTCTTGTTTCAGGTCAGTTTCCCCGAGTATGATTAAAGAAGTAGTTTTGACAAATCTCTTGTTGAAATAGATGCGCTGTTGCTGGGGAGCCATCTTCTGGACCGAACCTCTTGAGTCATTGTATGGGTGAAGTTTGAGGCATAATGCTCATAATGGAAGCCGCGTCAACGGACCGGCTCGGAGTGGCTCACAAGAAGCTTTGTTGAAGTGTTGCAGCCACAAGGCCTCGCGGGCGCCCGCCATTTGCACCAGTAAGTCTCCCTCATAGCTCCCGCGGGCCCCTGTTGCACGCCACCACGGGCGCCCGCCAAACTTGACAATAAGCTCCTCGTGGATCCAAGGACCCACGGGCGCCCACCGTCGCCCTGCGGGCCCCCGCCAAATTGCATAAGACAGCTTACCTGCTCCTAAATTCAAGCTGATTCTTGTCTCCTATGCATTTTCTGTGGTTCTAATGGCTCTAGGGTGGTTGGAACTCGTGATGGAGTGGATGGAGAGTAGATTTTGGGTAGAAAAAGGAGGGGAGGCTTATTTTGAGGGGGGATCTCACACATTTTAGCTAAGTTCTAGAGAGAGAAAGTAGAGTTCTTGAGGGTTTTGGGTGCTAGCTTACTTGAGCACGAAAATGGAGGGTGGATTTGCTTCTTCTCCTTTATTCCTTGTTCCTATAGGTAACTAAATCCTTCTCTAGGGAGGTGATGAAGCCCTCCCTTGTAAGCATGCTTTAGATTAGCTTCTATTTTGGGGATAATGATGTAGAGTTTGGTCTTTTCATAATCTAGAGCATATTACTTGATGTAATGAATTTTAATGCACACAAATGATTGTTTTAAGTTAATTATTTTGTTTTAGATGGTTTCTTATCTCAATCATAATGTTTGTATTTTCATGGTGACAATGGAAATAAGATTGTGAATGGTTTTCATGGTATGTTAATAGAGAAACTTGATAGTCCATTGCTTAGGTATTTCCTTTGATGGTTTATGCTTGATTCCTAGTTTCATGTGCTTTATCATTTGATTAAAGGCTTGATGATCTTTTGCTTAAGAGAGTATGCTTGATGCTACACCCTAGTTTAGGTAGTCCAAATGTATAAACTTTTGATGGATCATTCTTGTTTTTGATTTAATGAACTTCTTGATGATTATATGGCAATCATGTGTTGCTATATGATTTTTGACCATTATACATTGTCTATCCCCAATTTAGTCTTTGTTTAGCATGTGTATAGGGTTAAAGGTGGATTCACTTCCCTAGTCCCTTCTTATTTATCTTTACCTCTTTACTTTAGTGTTTTATGTATTTTAATTCTTAATTTTAGTGACAACCCAACAAACCTCTATAAACCCTTTCATCATTCTAAAAGTGATTCTAGATATCGTAGTTGCCATAAACTAGCAGTCCCAATGGTTCGACTTACCCGACCAATAGCCCTATTTTACAATGATTTGTAATATTGTAAAGGTTGATGTATAAGTCATACCGATCAAGTTTCAAAATGTTAACTTTGAGAAATCATGTTTTATGCGTTGTATTGGAAGTTCCAATGTTGGTTAAATTGCATCAATATTGTGATTTATATTTTGATGTTCAAATATAGCTTAGGAATGATCCTATAGATTCATTTAGAACATAGACGTTAGGTGGCATGATCCACTTTACTTGTTTTCGTGTTTTAGATTTCAAGTTGAGGACTTTGAGAATCTATATGTTGTTGTTTTGTTTAACATACTTCCATGTTGTTAAATTGCATGAATGATGTAATTTACGCTAGAAATAATCTAAGGTAGCTTAAGATGCTCCCCGAGTCTCATCTTGACATAGACGTTAGGTGGTATGAGCCCCTTTGACATGTTTCACCTTAAGGTGATATTATTGTTAAATGCTAGGTCTATGTATGCTCATTTTTTACGAGTAGCTTTATGTTACTCACCCTGAAGTTACTGGGGATATTGTTTCAGGTACGAAGGCTTGGTTCGTGATGCTCATCATTCCTTGGATGACTTATAGCTTTCAAGTTTTCATTTCATGCAAATGTTAGCATGAAATTCCATTTTTGTAGCCTTGTATATCAAAACTTGTATCTTTTATTCCATATATGTAATGTGTACCTAGGTACACTCTGTTCAATGTAATTTACATGTATAAGATGAAGCCGGAGGCCAATGACATGTATCTTTTATTTTATGCACTTTCATTTTCAAGGTTCACTATGAAAATATTGAAAAATCACAAGTCATTGCTTCACTATGTTTGTATCGGGTGTGAGAATTCCTTTCTTTTTCTTTCATAGGGTTTCCATGATTATGTATGAGGTGTGGCTAAGGGCCAAACACAATTTGGTTATAGGTTTTCCATTTTGTTTCATTTATTACGTTTTAAGGCATTTTTGGCAGTTGAGAGGTCATATTTTGCATTGGGGTTCTTTTAAGGCCGCAAACCATTGGGATATGTCTTAAATGTCTTGTTACGTTTGCGTGCAAGTCCACATTCCACAAAACTCTTAAGTTTCAACTTTGGAACTATTTTTGGGCGATTTTATGAATTTTTATGAAAAATTCATACATGGGGGTATCATTTAAGTTCCTCTTTGTTTTGGCATGTTTTAAATGCTTGCATGAGGCTAGGGAATGTTTTGAAACTTTTTCGGATCATGTAGAATGCATGTATAACCTTAAAGACAGACCAGACACTTTCCACAGTCATTGCAGCAGCTTTTCATAGCTGCAGTAGATGTGTCGGTCGACTGATGAGGGCCATCAGCCGGCTGGCAAGCCTCGAGGGTCCATTCCAGTAGGCTTTTTAAGAAAACCATTGTTTCGGCCGGCCGACGATTGTGTTTCGGTCGACCGACCCTTCCTGTAGCCTTCTATTTTTTAGTTTTTCTTGGACAACTTTGTTGCATCAACTTTAGGAGATCATATCTCTTTCATTTTAAATCCAAATTGGGTCGTTCTAGAGCATGAAGTTAGATTTCCAATGGTACTAACTACTCATCAAAACTCCATCTATAGTGTAAGTTATTCCAGTTTTAGTGAGATAGGTTCGTGGTAACTCTTAAACGAAGAAGGCCACTTTGTTTTAATTTCATATATTTTCCGTCCAGACTCAGAATCAGGCGATTCTTGAGTCAACCTTGTTCATTTTTCATTGTCTTTCCAATGGTGTGTGAGGTGGGACCTATTTCAGTGTGAAATGACCATTTGATCCTTGGTTCATTTCTTATCAGGTTTGGCATTCTTGCTTCATTGCTTTGCTTAATTGAGTTCCATGGCTTTATGGGGAGTCATTTTGGTGCCTTAGGGATGACGTACATCTCTAGTGGCCAATTTTCTTTTTTCGCTTCTGCATTTCAGATCCGTTATCGGATCATTCTTTCAGTTCATCACTGACGCACTGGGTTAAAAAACTTGGGCCATCACAGGTGGTATCAGAGCTCCTAGGTTTGAATACCTTGGACGATGGGCTTTGGGTGCATATCATGCTTTTGTTGATGTACTGTGATATTTTCACATGCCTTTGATGACATGTTTCGGTGTTATATCATGTTTATGTGTTTCTTGATAACACGTTAGGTATTATGACATGTCTCTATGCTTATATGCTTATGTGTTTAAAAGCATCTTTGTTTGACATATATGCTCATTTGCTTAAGTATTTAGCCCTTTAAACAACTTTCTTTGATTGTTTTAGCATGACCGTATGTTGCATACATTGACGTGCTATTTATTTGATGCATTCATAGTGTGAGTTGCATTCGATCTTAATAACCCGTGTTATTATTGATCCTATTTCCTTTTTACGCACATAACGTCATAGTCTTGACTCACGGAGATCCTTCTCATTTGGGGTCAGGTGAGCATAATGTTGTAGTCTTCGTCTGGCGAGATGAAACATAGGCCACGGAGGTACCATTTCGTCTTATTTTCTTTTGTCTTTTTGTGATGTGGTCATGGTGGTGTTGGAGGTGTCGGTGTCATCTTTTAGGACTTCATAGTGTTCTTAACGTCATGATGTCATTGAGGTCTTTGTTTCTAGCGTCATGGGACGATGAGTCAGGACTGACTCGAATCCTTCCTTAGGGAGTTGGGAAGTTGCCTTGTGAGCCTTAGGGCGAGGTTCTCGTGTCTTGTTTTCTGAGGATGATGGTTTCAGAATTTGGATAGGTGTGTTGACCTAGGATCCTTCTTGTGTTTCCTTGGACAGCTCTTATGAGCTACGGTTGTGATGTGAGCAGTTTCGTGTAATTAATTACACTAGTGCAATTAATTACTCTCCCTTGCCCTTGAAAACTTGGGGCGTTGTGTTAGGGTTCTGGTAGAATCCTGTAGAGTTCCTATTAAACTCGTTGGCATCTTGGTTTGGGGGTTTTCTTGTTGATGTCTCGTAACGGTTAACATTGGGGCTATCCATTTCATTGTTGTCATGTTTCTTATGGTGTTGGGATTCCATCGGGGTATGAGCTGGTCTTGGGAAGGACTTGCTGACCCTATGTTTAGGAGACCTTAGTGGTCATTTGAGGGATGGTTCCTTTCCTTGTAATGAGAGATTAGACTCATCCAGGTTCGGTTATACGTCTTCTGCGTGGTGTCTTTTGAGAGGCATTCCATTCATTTCTGTTGATTTTACGAACTTGCCATTTGTATGATCACTTTTACATGTTTATGAGCCAATTATTTTCGGGCATGCATTAGAAACATATTTAGGATATATGACTATATGGTAGTTATATAAGGATGTAGATGATGTGTTTGCTTATACAATATCTGCGTACCATGTTTGTGCCGTTGGTGGTGTATAGTGCGTCGCTATTTGTTTGAGCCTTATGTGATAGGTGGCTTATTTGGTTTACCTTATGTGTACTGTGTGTTTTGTACAAGGGCATTATTTGATTTATGTCATTTAATTTTTATGAGTATGCGTTATGTGATTATTTGGTTTATACTGTTTCATCTTTCCTACACTTATGTTGGGTTTTGTGACCTTGGTTGTCAGAATTGTCATGTTTGAGCTACGTAGTAGACTTGTGTTTTGAGATTTTTGTTGTCCACTATAGGGATTTTGACCCAGCGTTTTGTCTTTTGTATGTAGCCTTACGATAGGTTTACTTTAGATCTGTGCTAAGGTTTTTAGTTTTGTGGGTCCAATCCATTGGCTTGAGAGTACAGACCTGTCAGGCTGTGGATTTGGGACTGGTGCTATTGTTGTTGCATTTTCAGATGTGGGAGTTATTAGTTACGCCAGCGTTAGGGATTTAAGGCCTTAAGCGTAACAGTGCCGATGACATTGTTTTTAGAGTTTTGCGATTAACTACCCCAACTCTCGCAGATGCCTGGTTTCCATAGTGCTTTTGGTAATGATCATTTTCGACATTGATGTCATTTGTATCAAAAAGTTTCTTCTGAGTTGATCTGTTAGGGGCATGTTATGAACTAGTGCCTTATACTGCGATGCTACCTTACTGACGAGTAAGTGTGGGCAGATTCTGGTCATTGTTCTTACTGCCATATCATTCTTAGCCATCTGTCATGATTCGACTTATCGTTGTTTTGGGATTCTCTCAGTGATTGACATTAAGTTAATGTACCGATTCGTTTGGGGAGTGTCACTCAGTTCTTGGTTTTTGTGTTCCTTCGGATGATCTTAGGGCTTTTGGAGTTGTCCTTTAGCTCCTTATAGTTTCTCCTTTGGTTTGATCTTGCTTCGACCTTATTCGGTTCTCTTTTGTCTATTCCTAATTTCGGGGACGAAATCCCTTTCAGGAAGGTAGGTTGTAATGACCTTGTCATTTTCCTTCCTTTCCTTTTTCTTAGATTTTCACGGATATTTTTTTTCCGTTGATCTTTTCTTTTCTGAGTTTAGTTTATCATCACTTAGTGTCATCTCGAGTGCTCTGAAATGGTTTCCGAGACTCTTTTCTTTGGATTGACAACTTCCTTTAAGGACCGAGTCATTTCCATATTTTCACTATTTGGATACTATTTACTTTTCGCCATTTTCCCTATTTTGTCTTTTCCCCGTTTGTCACTTTGTTCGTACAACTTCAATTTTTGTGTTCGGAGTTGGTTTTTGACTTCACGTATCTTTATTCTAAGTGGTTTCCATTAAATACGTATCTTTACTTTTGCAGAAAAGTATTCTGGTTGCTCCCGGTGTCCATAGGGACATGGATGCAAAGTTTTTCAGAATCTTTTTCTTTTCTTGGGGTATTTTTTGTAAATATCTTTTGAAGATATTTTATTTTAGGGGTTTTTAAGAAAATATTTTTGAAAGATATTTTCATTCTCGGTCATTAGTGCAGTTTTCATTTTTTGGAGGGGTCATTGTGCAATTAAGGAAAGTTATTGCAAAAATGCCTCGTTTTGAGCCTGGTTCCTTGTACGGAATTCATTTTCACTTTTTTTTCGAGTTGTGTACTCTTAGAATTCCCTTTTGGACATTTTGCCCCAGTTTCAGGGTTTCTGGTCCCGGTTGCTGTCGAACTTGTTTAGGGCACATCTCTCTGCTTGGGACTCAATTTTTGACGCCGTTTTCTTCGTTGTTCATATTTTCTCATTTCGGTTCTTTTTTGTTCACGGAGTGTTGCCGTTTGAGCGCGTTTGCTCGAATTCCACTTTTTCGGATCCGGTGAGACTCGTTCGGGACACTTTTAGGGTTTTACTATAAATAGAATGCCTTAAAGTGAAAAATTACTTTTTCACCTTCTTCCTCCCTCTCTTGTCCGGATTCCATGGCAGCAAGGGGCTGCCACCTTCTCTCTCTTCTTTTGGATTTCCTCCCTTTGTTAAAAAGTCGTAGTGCCTTTGTGTTTTATGTTTGTCTTGACAACGCGCATCTTTCCCCTTATTAGAACCCCGTTTTTGGCAATTTTTTGAGTTTGGGTTTGAGGTCAAGTTAGGATTTTGTTAGGTCCTCTTTGGAGTTTAATGTTCACCGTGTTGCCCCCGACAAAACCCCGAAGTTTCGTCAGATTGGGAGCGGTTTTATTTTGGTGACTTTTGAGATTTTCATCTCAAATTGAGGTAGGGGATGTTATAGGTTATTATTTTTGTTGTCTTGCATGATATTGATACTTATACAACTTGTATGCATGCTTTTGTTCATAATCTAGAATTTAATTTAATTATTTTCTATGTTTAAGATTTAATTCTCATGATGATATTCAACTTAGAATTAAATTGTAGCATGCTAGTAAATTAGGCTTTGGTATGTTTGTTAACATATATTAAATTGGGATTATTTGAATAAAGATTGCAACTTTATTTAATAATTTTCTTTTGTGAAAGTTTAATTATTATGGTCGTACCTTGCATGGAATTAACTTGTGATATGCTATTAAATTAAATCTTGGCATGTTCTTTAACATACTCTAAATTTGGAGCACTAGGAAGAGTTTGAAAATTTAGAGATTTTAATTAAAAAAATTAATTAAAATCGATTTAAGGGTTCCATTGGCTTAATTGAGTTTTAAACTTGATATTTGAAATGACTAGAACTTGTTTACAGCGTATATATTGATTTGGGACCATTTGAAGTTGCTTTAGAAGTTAAAGATTTAATTATCATGATTTAATTAAATTCTATTTTGTTGTTCCATTCACCTAATTAAGATTTTGAATAGATGTATGTAACGACTATGCAATGTTGTTTAACATATGTTAATTAGTGGTCATTTGATTGAGATTTGAAACTTAAAGAAATTCAGTAGTTTATTTAATTAATTTTTGTTTCTATAGCGTTAATGATTTAATCATCTGTTTGATATTGGTTATATATTTAAATCATGATTTTGGATTTGTATTAGATTTGTGAGCTTATATTTTCAATGTTGAAATATATTGCCATAGCGTGTAACGAATCGCACACTGAAGATTCAACATTTGTCATGCTATAGTAGTTGTGGACTTAGTGCATGTGTTGTATGTGTTTCCAAATTTGATTGTGCATGGTAGATAGTTGATTATCTTGTATATACATGTTGATATATACGTTGTTGCATAACTTGTTGATTTTGGAAACTTGGGGATGCTGTTGTTTGACTACGGCTAGGACATGGTTTTAGTACGGGATATTGTCCCTTTATAGTCTAGTGCGCACATAGGGAGGTTACCTATGGGCTAGTAACCTAAAAGTAACTATAGTGTCGCTCTGATCCGGCGTGATGTCCAAATATCCACCTTGTTTGATTTCACTTTTCATTTCAAGTTGATAACAAGATGATATTGTAACTTCTTGTTCCTTAATTGATTTCCCATTTTGAGTTTCAAGATGTTAACTTTAAGAAATCATGTTTTATGCATTGTATTGGAAGTTTCAATGTTGGTTAAATTGCATCAATATTGTGATTTGTGTTTTGATGTTCAAATGTAGCTTAGGAACAATCCTATAGATTCATTTTGAACATAGACGTTAGGTGGCATGATCCACTTTACTTGTTTTCGTGTTTTAGATTTTAAGTTGAGGACTTTGAGAATCTATATCTTGTTGCTTTATATAACATGCTTCCATGTTGTTAAATTGCATGAATGATGTGATTTATGCTAGAAATGATCTAAGGTAGCTTATGATGCTCCCCAAGTCTCATCTTGACATAGACATTAAGTGGCATGAGCCCCTTTGACATATTTCACCTTAAGGTGATATTATTGTAAAATGCTAGGTCTATGCATGCTCATTTCCTACGAGTTGCTTTATGTTACTCACTCCGAAGTTACTGGGGATATTGTTTCAGGTACGAAGGCTTGGTTCGTGATACTCATCATTCCTTGGATGACTTGTAACTTTCAAATTTCCATTTCATGCAAATGTTAGCATGAAATGCCATTTTTGTAACCTTGTATATCAAAACTTGTATCTTTGATTCCATATATGTAATGTATACCTAGGTACACTTTGTTCAATGTATTTGACATGTATAAGATGAGGACGGAGGCCAATGACATGTATCTTTTATTTTATGCACTTTCGTTTTCAAGATTTACTTTGAAAATATTGAAAAATCGCAAGTCATTGCTTCACTATGTTTGCATCGGGTGTGGGAATTCCATTCTTTTTCTTTCATAGGGTCTCCATGATCATGTATGAGGTGTGACCAAGGGCGAACCACCATTTGGTTATAGGTTTTGCATTTTGTTTCATTTATTACGTTTTAAGGCATTTTTGGCCGTTAAGAGGTCATATTTTGCATTGGGGTTCTTTTGAGGCCGCGGATCATTGGGACGCGTCTTAAATGTCTTTTTACGTTTGCATGCAAATCCACATTCCACAAAACTCTTAAGTTTCAACTTTGGAACTATTTTTAGGCGATTTTATGATTTTTTATGAAAAATTCATACATGGGGGTATCATTTTAAGTTCCTCTTTGTTTTGGCATGTTTTGGATGCTTACATGAGGCTAGGGAATGTTTTGAAACTTGTTCAAATCATGTAGAATGCATGCATAGCCTTAGAGATGGACCAGACACTTTCCACAGTCATTGCAGCAGTTTTTCATAGCTGCAGCAGATGTGTCGGTCAGCTGGTGAAGGCCATCAGCCGGCTGACAAGCCTCGAGGGTCCATTCCAATAGGCTTTTTAGGAAAACCATTGTTTTGGCCGGCCGACAATTGGGTTTTGGTCTACCGACCCTTCCGGTAGCCTTCTATTTTCAGTTTTTCTTAGACAACTTTGTTGCATCAACTTTGGGAGATCATATCTCTTTCATTTTAAATCCAAACTGGGTCATTCTTGAGTCTAAATTCAAAAGCATGAAATTAGATTTCTAATGATACCAACCACTCATCAAAACTCCATCTATAGTGTGAATTATTCTAGTTTTAGTGAGATAGGTTCGTGGTAACTCTTAAACGGAGAAGGCCACTTTGTTTTAATTTCATATCTTTTCCATCGAGACTCAGAATCAGGCAATTTTTGAGTCTAACCTTGTTCATTTTTCGTTTTCTTTCCAATGGTGTGCAAGGTGGCACCTATTTCAGTGTGAAATGACCACTTTACCCTTAGTTCATTTCTTATCGGGTTTGGCATTCTTGTTTCATTGCTTGGCTTAATTGAGTTACATGGCTTTATGGGGAGTCATTTTGGTGCCTTAGGGATGGCATACATCTCTAGTGGCCATTTTGCTTCTTTCACTTCCGCATTTCGGATCCGTTATCGGATCATCCTTTCGGTTCATCACTGACGCACCGGGTTATAAAACTTGGGCCGTCATACTCTTGGGGCTGACATACCTGTGGTTGGTGTTGATAAATCGGATTAAGTGGTTACTAATTCACATTTTAATTGGCCCCTCCGATTGGTTGATATTCCGCTAGTATCTGATGTTGCGGCTGATTAGCCTGCGGTTGATACTTTCCATGCAATAGGTGTAGAAGGGGTTGAAACCCTTGTTGCTGTTGTTGGTAGTAATTTTGTTGAACCCCAATAGGCACTGGAACTTGTTGTTGTGCATGCAACGAAGTATCTGTAGTATTCAACCGTGCCATAAGGTGTTGATCAAACCTTGTTGATAGGACGGTTAAAGAATCATTCAAATTAGCCAATGTGTTATGGATTGGCTCTAGTGCTCCATGAAAGGTACGGCAAGAAATTTCCATCCGTTGTACTAAGTTGTTAACATTCTCAACCAATATCTGATTACTTGGCTGTTGATTCACTTCCACTTCAGCCTCTTGCTCCTGATGTTGAGGCAGTTGATTCACTTCAAATTCAGCCCCTTACTCCTGATGTTAAGGCTGTCTCTCAGGCAAATTTTGCGACTGAGACCAAATAAATGCTATAGATAAATGTTCAAGTTAGACACTTTCGATGTCACACTAGGCGTGCCAAATTGTTTAGCTCTTTTTTTTTTAGGGGTGTGCCAGATTTTTTTGACCCAAGGGGTTGGATAGCCAAACTATCCTTGGTGCTGACCAAATCTGAAATCGGCCCTTTAGTGAATCAAGCAACTGCTAGAAGGCAAGGATGACCCCTTCCTTTAGGTTCTTCAACGCCTCAATAAAGAGGACTTTCAGCACTATAAGTAGAATGGATGATGGGAGTAAAACAAGTTACACGAGCATTCATTTATTCTAAGAAACTTAGAAAATAAAAGTAGAAGGGGACTGAAGCCAAGCGTTGACTTTTATTTCATAAGTAAAATTCTCATATAGAGTACAAGAAGTGTAAATCTAACATTAGGCTACTCCTATGAACAGAAGTAAAGTACAAGTAAAAGACTGTATGAAATTGCAGAGAAATAAAAATTACGTAAGTAAGAAAGTTGTTGAATGATCATGGGATCCCTGTGCAGACTTCTTCTGTCTTTATTTATAGAGAAATCTTATAGCAGCAGTTTCTTTTTTAAATTTAAATATTATTTGAATTATAAAAACTACTTTTGCCTTAAACTTATCTATATGTCTTAAACTTATCCAAATACTTGTGTTTTGAAATAAAAACTGACGTGACTTTAGACTCCAATTTTTAAATAAGAGTCTTATTTAATAACACGGTATATATCTTTTCCTCCAATCAAACAACACCATGTGTCTGAATTAAAAATTAATTTTATGGTGCACATAGTATACTTGATGATATTTTCATTATGGATTTTTATTAGAGGTCCTTGATTTATGGATTTCTGAGTTATATAATTTGAAGATTAGTTTTATTGAGGAGATGTAACTTATAGAGATTTTATTATTTGAGTAATGATTAATTAATATTTTAGTTTTCCCTTTTCAGTATTTTTATTTATTTTATTATATTTCTCTTGTATTATGTGCTTGTTAATTTATCAATTATTTTTTATATCCCTAGGTCTTCGAGTGTGGGCCTAGCCAATCTACATGTGGAAATTCTGGAATATCACAAGAGGTCCGTGTAATTTACCCATCAAATAATTGTACTCTCAATGTTATACCTAAACTATCAATCTTTGAAAACAAGATATCTTTGATTTGGCGAGTTTGGTAGATATTGAGTCTGTGACGACCCTGGATTTTTCAACCCAGTGTGTCCTGTGATGACCTGAAGCGGATCTAAAATGCGGAAGCAAAACAAAAAAAAGTCCTTAGAGATGTACGTCATCCCTAAGACACAAGAATGGCCCTTCGAAGAATTTCGAGACTCAGCGGAAGCAAAATGAAGACAAGGGTATTAAAACCCTACCAAAAGAAGGACCAAGGGTAAAATGGTTATTTTACCCTAATAGGAAGGAATTTGACTTTCAACAAGTCAAATGAGATTAAAAACATCCAAAAACATCCTTTGGTAACTTCATATGAAGTCCCAAGGCCAAAGGAAGTGAAATCCCAAATGAACCCTATCTCAGTTTAAACCAAAACTGACACCATCTCACTAAAACAAGGATATCTTGAGTTAGGAGAAGAATATGAAATTTAAATTTGTACCATTGGAAAGCTTACTTCGACGCGGTCAATTTAGACTCAAGAACGGATCAATTTGGAGTTGAAAAGAAGAAGTTACAACAGTTCAAAGTTGGAAGATCAAAGCTAGACATGCAAACAGGTTCTGCAAGACTTGAACCGGTTCAACATTCTTGAACTGGTTCAACATGGATAAACCATCCATGCTGGACCAAATTGACATCTTGAACCGGTTCAACATTCTTGAACTGGTTCAACATGGATAAACCATCCATGCAGGATGAACCGGTTCAACATTCTTGAACCGGTTCAACCCACCCAGTGTTAAACCCAAACAGCAGAAATAGTAGAAAAGGTAGAAAATGAGTTTGGAACACAATTTTTGACACCAAGACGACATTTTTTGGAAAAATGTCATGAAGAAACTCCCTCTGAAATCATGTTTTCTATGTGACAGAGGCAAGACTGGAATTTATTTCCCAAGGAAAATCCCCAAAATGCCCTTAAGCAAGATTTTTCAACAAAAGTGTGAAATGAGTCCATAGGAGGCTCATTTCACCAACGAAAGAGTTTTTCCTGAAAAAGACCATGCACGCATACATAACTTACCTATTAGAATGCGCTCTAATGATCCACGGCTTAAAAATACCGCCGATGCAAAATCCGACTCCCTAACGGCCAAAATGGCAAAAATGATCATAGAAAGGAAAATTTGAAACTTAGAATCATAAAATGGTTTCAAATTACCGTTTAACCATTGGCCACACTTCATGCATGATTAATGAGACCGTATGAAAGAATCAAAATGAAATTCCCACACCCGATGCAACCATGGCGAAACAATAACTTGGCTTTTTATAATATTTTTATAATATTTCATAAAGTCAAAAGTTACATAGGATACAAAATACATGTCATTGGCCTCCGGCCTCATTTCATACATGTCAAATAGAGTGTACTCAAGTACACATTACATATTTAGAATCAAAAATATACATTTTGACAAATAAGGCTACAAGTGGCATTTCAAGTCAATCTTTACAAGAACTAAAGCCTTCAAGTCCACAATCATCCAAACAATGATGAACATCACGAACCAAGTCTTTGTAACTGAACAAATCCTCCAGTTACTTCGGGGTGAGTAAACAAGTTTACTCGTAGAGAATGAGCATGCATAGACTCGATTTCTTTATAAATTTTTACATTAACTTGAAATAATATAAAAGGATCATGCCACCTAACGTCTATATCAAAGGTGAGACTCAGGGAACATCCTAAGCTACCTTAGATTATTTCTAGCATAAATCACATCCTTCATGCAATTCCAAATAACATAAGAGCATGTTATACAAAGCAACAAGATATAGATTCTCAAGGTAATCAACTTGAAATCTAAAATGCGAAAACAACTAAATATGACAATTTAGTATAATTAGAATTTCTAATTTAACACATCAAGACATAGATTCTCAAAGTTATTAACTTAAAATCTAAGGTGCAAAAATAACTAAATATAACAATTTAGCATAGATGTACTTAACAACATTAAAACATCTGATGATTCCTTAAAAATCATAATGCACAAATATACTTAACAACATTAAATCACCAATAGCCAAAACCACAAGTCACAATTAAACACGATTGTCAACTTGGAATTGAATGCGAAATCAAAAAGTGGAAGACTTGGACATCACATCTCATAATGAACCAAGAACAATACGGTTATTTCGAACATTAACCCGCTGGGAAGACCACCCTAGTGCACACTATCTCAATTGGGGAGAACTCATACCACCCGCACTGTAGCCAAACTCTAGCCATATCACTTGTAATAATGTCCCAAGACTCCAAAATAAACCAAATAATTTCACAACTTATACATAATTTATATAATACACGAAATCGCCTTCAATGCATAAGTAGGTTGAAACCACACAATCCATGCCTTAGAGTTTCAATTCTAAAATGACATATATAATGTCAATTACAAAGTGTGCAATATATTACACAAGGCAATAATATATTCCATAAAGAAAACATGTTATCATGAATATAAATATAACAACAAAGTTATCCAATGCTCAAAACACAACCAAGTGAATACACAAGAAGTCCAAATCCATGATTATAATATAGAAACAATTTCTAAAATACAAATAGATCCATGGAGCCATTAGATAAAATTTAATTAAACAAAATAATTAAATTCTCTAGATTTCAAATCAAATTCAAATAACCTCAAATTAATATATGTTAAGCAACATATCATGGTCTTTACATATATCAAATCAAAAGTGTAAGATGAGCAAGATATCATCCAATAGAATTTAATTAATTTAAATTAATTAAATCTCTAGATTTCAAAAGTTATCCAAATGACCCCAAATTACTATATAACAAGTACTAAGTCATGGTCATACCATATATCAAGTCTAAAATGAAATACAAGCAAAACACAATTAACTAGAATTTAAATCAAATTAAATTCATTTAATCTCTAGATTTGAAAACTCATTTAAATCATCCCAATTTAATATACAATAAAGATCAAGTCATGGCCATGTCATATACCAAGTCTAAAATGAGTTATATGCAAGCTAAGATAAATCATTAATTTCTCAAATTAACAAAAGACATGTATACAACTTATATTTCAAACAAAAGTAATTAAAACCAATTAGAAAATAAATTATAACACCCCCTACCTCACTAGAGAAGTGTCTCTCTAGAATTCAAGGCAAATAAACTGAAAATGGTAAACCCTTCTAGGGTTATGAAGAGGAGGATGAGGGGAATAAAAAGTATTCCCAAGGTGAAGCTTGGAAATCAATGGAAGGCCCTCAAAAATCAAGGTCAAGGCCTAAGGCTTCATACTCCATCCATGGAGGCTAGGGTTTGTGGTGAGGAAGATAATGACATAATGTGAAAAAGTGTGAGTGGAGGAAATAGAAATCCTCTACTCACTATGCGATCCTACACCATGGTCACACAAACATCTTTGGTCAATTGCACAAAAACCCTTTTTTAATAATATAATTCTAAAGTAACCCAAAAATAATTGCAAGACTTAATTTGGAGCACACACTTGTCACTCATCCAAGCATCTATTGTAGGCTTAATCATAAACCTACACTTGTTAACCATCTAAGCCAACAAGTGCACCTATCCTAGGTCAACAAGTGGTTGAACCTCCACCTTCTACATATCATTATCCAAGACATCAAAGTGTTTCCACACAAATGTCAATAAGTGGACCAATGAGAGTGTGACACTTGTCACATTTTTTGAAAATTGCAAAAAGGTCCTTTTTGAAAATATCTTTCAACTTAAATTATAAAATGGTCCCTAAGACGAAAAATAATTACTTTACAGTAATTACAGAAATGACCCCAAAAGAAAGAAAAATTCCAAAGAAGTGTATATCCACACCCCTAAGGAAGAAAGTACACAACTATTATGTTTTTCTACAAAAGTAGAAATACACATAGCATGGAATTTAAATATCGTGGATGTATGCAAAACTGGAATCAAATCTAAACACAAAAAGTGAGGTTGTGCCAACAAAGTGACAAACGGGAAAAAGACGAAAAGTGAATAGTGTCACAAAAGTGAAAATGTGAAAATGACTCAGTCCTCAAAGGAAGTCGTCAATCCAAAGAAAAGAGTAGCGGAAACCATTTTCGAGCATTTAAGGTAACACTAAGTGACGATAAACCGAACTCAGAAAAGAAAAGATCAACGGAAAAAAAATATCCGTGAAAATCTGAGAAAAGGAAAGGAGGGAAAATGACCGGGTCATTATAGAGTCAAAGTTGCTAGTTTGAAGATTTTGGCCCAAAAGTAAATTATGAATACATATTGGTCTTTTCTTTGAATATATTAGAACCAATATCCTCCTTTCTTTTACTCGTTTCCTTACTCGAGGAGGCACTGTGTTACAAGGGGTATTTGTTTCACATCAAATCAGGATGGAAAGTGAAAGAGGTATAAACGGGTGGGTATGCAGTACTACCTAAGAGCTTAAACTTTTGGGTAAATGGGCAAGCGTCTACCCATAATAGTTGGTATCAGAGTCAGACCCTATTCTTAATCTGGTGCCACGCTAAGCGTCCGACTCGGAAGGCATTCGGGTGAGCCATCTTGGTGGGCAGGGTGGCCTGACCGCAACGACGGCATTGCAAGTTCGGGTGTGGGAGAATGTTACAAAAGGTATTTGTCTCACATCAGATCTAGATAGAAAGTGAAAAAAGTATAAATGGATGGGTATATACCACTACTAACAGGGGCGGAGGGACCGTGTGCCCCCCTGAAAAACAAAAATTAGTACTATTATATATATAGATATATATATATTTAACGTTCAAATATGCCCCCCCTCAAAAAAAATATTTAATGATATATTGAGGGTGATTCAGTCATTTTACCTATCAAAATATTCGGTCATTTGATCTTCACGGCTATACTAACTATTTTATACTATAATTTGCAAATGTTTATTTTGGTATTCAATGGAAATATTATCAAAATCTATATTTTGTTTTTATATTTGCCAAGTATTTTAATTGTCTTTTTCAGTTCAACAAATCAATATTGACATTGAATGATTTTTTTTTTTTTTTATTTGAAAAAAAAATATTCTAATGCTAGTTGGATATTTTTGTTTTTCGTCAAATACACTACGCTTCTCCTAAATTCAATCTTAATTCTAACTCTAATTATTTAAAAATTTAAAATTTTAGATAAATGAATAAGTGATCATCCGTTGCGCATTTGTAAGGATGCCCAAATGATTGTATTGTTTTAAAACTTTAAAGTTTTTCTTATTCTTTGTTCAAAGCAATGGGGAGTACTTCATGATGTATCAAAAAGTGCTTTTAGATTTCTTTGAGGGAGGGCGTTCTCTTGGAAATCAAAGCCATAGATTCTCACTAATCTATTTCTTTTAAATTTTTAGATAAATGAACAAGTGATCATCTAGATTTCTTTGAGGGAGGGCGTTCTCTTGGAAATCAAAGCCATAGATTCTCACTAATCTATTTCTTTTAAATTTTTAGATAAATGAACAAGTGATCATCCGTTGCGCATTTGTAAGGATGCCCAAATGATTGTATTGTTTTAAAACTTTAAAGTTTTTCTTATTCTTTGTTCAAAGCAATGGGGAGTACTTCATGATGTATCAAAAAGTGCTTTTAGATTTCTTTGAGGGAGGGCGTTCTCTTGGAAATCAAAGCCATAGATTCCCACTGATCTATTTCTTTTCCTTGTGCCAATCAAATTCCTCCAACTCCATATTTACATTTATCATATGATTCGTATCTCATTAATCAATCAGAATCAACAAACAATTGATGATCTGTCTCATTTGGCAAAGGGTCCATTTCCTTTTTCAAGAACTCTAGGGACAAGTGTCACAAAAGCATATACCCCTAAAAGAAATAACTAAAGCATCACACACTCTCTCTCCCTCTCTCTCTCATATGAGCTTTTTACTCAACATGGATTTTCATTTTTAATGCCTTGATAACAAAAAGAAACAACAAATATTTTTTTTCTTTTTCTTTCTACTTTATTGAATCAGAAAAAAGATTTTATGTCAAATCACAGTTGTCTTTAATGACTTAGTTGCAAAAGCAAACCCTCAATTAATTGGCCTTTGACACCAGGCAAGCACAAGTAGATAGTGTCACATTCTAGGCTACTCAAATCGAAAATGGGTCAAACGAACTCGAAATATGAAACACCCATATGGTGGTTTACATGGTCCTAATGAAACATGGTCCAGAGATAAAAGCAACTAAAGATAAGAGTTTCTTTCTCTACTTAGATAACTCTAAAATTATTTTATATAAAGAAAGTCTACAGTAGAGAAAATGTAAAAATGCTGACAATTAAAAGATAAATAAATAAAAAATAGTTTTAAAAGTTTCTTTTTCTCAAAAAAAAAAAAAAAAAAAAAAAAAAACCTTACACACCCACGCTAATGTATTGAAAAATTATTACATAATTCCAGAGTTGTTTTAAAAGTTCAGTTACCTCATTTTCACACATTAATTCATCAACACGAAAGTAGATAATGTCCAAAAGACAAAAAAAATTATTTTAGTCCATACAAATCTTTTAATTGTTACCATTGCTAAAGTGACTTTTTATGTACATAGAGTTAAATCATATTAATTTTTCAATAGGACACCCGAGAAGAAATTCACTTCACCATGGGCCCAATCATGGGCCCAGAAATGTGTTGACCATGTGAGCACTAACCCAAATTATGTGTGTACTTTGATTTTAATCTAAAAAAATGTATTAAAGCATTATAGCAAATAATTGAGCCCTCATTCCTAACTGGCTGTTGATTCTCCAAGTCAATATTTCTTCTTCTTCCTCTTCATGAATGGGGTATTTTGTTATTTTTAAAAGGGAATAATAATAAATTTTTATTACTATCTGAATCTCAAATTCTTGAGTGATAACTATAAAACTAATACTTTGAAATTATATTTAATTGTGTTGAAAACTCTTTTCAACCATTAATTGCGTTTTAATACCACATGATTTAATCGCACTTTTCAACCATTAAATAGCGTTTTAATACCACATGGTTTAATTGCATTAAAAATAAAAATGTTCAACACTCCACAGCAGAAAACCCGCTGCAGCAAAGCATCCAAATTCTTATCGTTGTTTTTTCTAATTTCATTTTATTTTTAAAAAAGAATATTTATTTAATTCATTCTCTTTTTGAATTTCAAAACTACCCATTTAAAGTCTTTAAATTCATATGATTAGTTTAGGAAAGTTTTGAAAAGTTAAAGAGATTATGAGTAATGATGGCAATTTTCTCGATCCAACCAGTTTTTGACTCGTTCTTAATGGGGCGAATTAGTTAACACCCTAAATTAAACGAAATATAGTCTTTAAATTTAAAGTCTTTAAATTAAACGAAATAGTTTTTGGTTTTTATTTTTTATTTTTTTATACCATATGACATAACTTAACTCGCAATTAAACGAAATATGCAGGACAAAATCAGTATTGTCTGGTAGGTGCAAGAATAGTATACCAATTATAAACCCGTCCCAAAATAGGGACGGAGTTGGTAATTGGTATACCATTATGACGAATTGTCTAAGGGACGGAGTAAGATTTAGCCAACTCCGTCCCGTTGCCATCCCTAATTATGAGACATAACTTTCACATGGAACACGAATTGTGAGACATTAAAGAGAGAACTTAAATTTCACTTGGGACATGAATTTTGAAACAGAAAAATAAAAGCGAAAAAAATGAAAAAACAATTATAATAAGATGAGGATTTAAAAGGTTGGGAGTATTTAATTCTCTTTTCCATAAGTTACAAAATAATAATTTTTTTTTTGTCATTGGCAAGAAAATGACATACCAATTTTACTACTTTAAAAACTCGAACCCTTTTAGTAGAGATGTTACTAAGTAACAAGACTCTTGATTGTTATAAATGGTGAAAGCTCAACTTTAAATTTTTTTTTTTTCTCTTTTGACAAAAGTTGCCTCATTAGAATTTAGAACCATATAAAATACAACGTGTGTTTCATATTTTGAGTTCCTCAACTCATTCGAGCCATGGTTGATCTGATATCATTTGGGCCAATACAAATTCAATAAAAACAACTTAATTTTTGAGATGCAAAACCAAAAAAAGTATTAGGATGTCCTGGTTTACATATAACAGACTAATTAGTAAAGCTCTCATAAAACTACTCAATTATGAATAAGGCCATGAAAAAATGAGCAGTCATGAAGACATCCGGTGTTAAATGCTTGAAATAGAGGCATTTCATGAAAGAAAATTGTACTTTAATTCCAATTTTTTATTTTTTATTTTTTAATGTCTGGGCAAACAAGAACCCCACCAGAATCAACATAGACAATTCATAGCAGCCAGCTCCATAAGAGCAACAGGAATATGAACAAGAGCAACATAACGTGTAATGTGCGGTCGAGATAACTGAGCAAAAGTATGGGCGACTCTATTGCCATGTCGTCAGACATGACTAAGACGCCATAAGGAGAAACGCTCCAGCAGCTTTTGCACATCAAAAGATATAGGATGAATTTCCACTGGACCACAAGCTACCCCAAGCACCACCTGAACTATAAGCAAAGCATCACATTCAAACCAAACCTTAGCAAAACAATGAGACAAAGCCCATAAAACTGCCTTCCAAAGTGACATAGCTTCTGCCTGGGAAGCACTTTGCGCCGGGAAAGGAGCAAAAATCACCGCCTGCAAAATGTTACCTTGAGAATTCCTAAAAACAGCTCCTCCACCCCCTACCTTAGATGCTAAGCAGAATGAAGTATCCATATTACATTTAACCATCTCCAGAGGAGGGGGCAACCATTGGGAAACAGACAAAACACCAGACGATGTAAAATTGTGCTCCAACTCACGGGACTCCAAACAAGATAACGACGACTGCAAGGACTCCTGAAATTCCCAACATTGAGTTGAAGCCCAACTAACAATCCGCAAAGGAGTAAACAGGTCACTCTCGAAGACAAATCTGTTTCGCGCCTTTTAAATACCCTAGCAACAAAAAGCCACCAGACGAAGCATCTCCTAACCCTCTAGTCCGGAACTCCATTATACCACAGATTCATCCACCAATCTTTAAAAGAAATTGGAGAATTAGACATGAAATCAAACCTCAGTGGCGATAATTTCCATACCTGTATAGAGTGAAGACATGGAAACAATAAATGCTCAATGGATTCCTCAACAAGACCACATCTAGGGCACACCGATGATACATCCATACCATGCAACTAGAGAAGGCGCCGAACCGGAAGAGCCAAATTACAACATTTCCACAAAAAAATGTTGAATTTTTGGAGGAAGTTTACACTTCCAGAAAATACGCCAACCAGTGGTCGGTGAAGGAACAGAAGAAGATAGGTCATGGGCAGTATTATTAGAAACCCTAGCCATACGAGTTGCTAGACAATAGGCAGATTTAATAGAAAACTTACCATTTGCCTCACCTTCTCAAACCAACACATCATTTCAGGAACAAAAACTAAAACTACATGTAATGACCCGGTCATTTCTACCCTTTCTTTTTTCTGAAATTTTACGGATAAATTTTTTCCGTTTAATTTTCTTTTCTGAGTTCTGTTTCTCGTCGCTTAGTGTCATCTCGAGTGCTTGGAATTAGTTTCCGAGACTCTTTCGTATGGATTGACAACTTTCATTGAGGACCGAGTCATTTTCACATTTTCACTTTTCGGACACTGTTCACTTTTTGTCCTTTTTCCTATTTTGTCTTTTCCCCATTTGTCAGTTTTTGGCACAACCTCACTTTTCATGCTCGGAGTTGGTTTTTAACTTCACGTGCCTTCAACCTAAGTGGTTGTCACGAAATACGTATCTTTACTTTTGTAAGAAAGTACTTTGGTTGCTCCCAATGTCCATAGGGGCATGGATGCACGCCATTGTGCAATTAACGAAAGTTATTGCAAAATGCCTCATCTGGAGCCTAGATCCTTTTACGGGATTCATTTTCATATTTCATCGAGTCGTGTACTCTTAAAATTTCTTTCTGATCGTTTTTGTCTAGTTTCAGAGTTTCTGACTCAAGTTGCCACCAAACTTATTCAGGGCATATCTCTCTGCTCAGGATTCGGTTTTGACACTATTTTTTCAGTTATTCATATTTTCTCATTTTGAATCTTTTTTATTCACAGACTTTTTCCGTTTGAGCGCGTCTGCTCAAATTCCACTTTTCCAGACCCAATGAGGCCCTTCCGGGGTACTTTTTGAGATTTCTATAAATAGGTTGCCCTAATTTTTAAAATCAAATTTTCTCTCATCTTCCCCACTCCTTGGCCGGCAGCCATGGCAGCCCACTTTCTCTCTTCTCCTTTGAACCATTTTTCCTTGGTGAAAAGTCTTCGGCCTTAACGTTTATTGTTCGCCTTGACGCCACGCATCTTTCCCCCTTATTAGAATCCATTTCTGATCATTTCTTGAGTACGGGTTTGAAGTCAAGTTGTGATTTTCATGGGTCTTCCTTGGGATTCTTGTTCATCGTGTTGTCCCCGACAAAACCTTTCGGTATCGTCGGATTCGAAGCACTTTTCTGTCGGTGGGGATTTGAGATTTCCATCTCAAATTGAGATAGGTGGTGTTATAGGTTATTATTCTTGTTATATTGCATGTTAGTGATGTTTATGCAACTTATTTACATGCTTTGGTAACAAATCTAGAGATTTTATTATTTATTTTTCTTGTGAAGGATTTGATTTTCCCGGTTGATTATAGCTTTGTTTAAACATGTGGCAGGGAATAATATTACCCCTTGGTATGGTCATTGACATATATTAAATTGAGAATTTTTGGATAAGTAATGAAGATTTTATTTAATATTTTTTTTGAGTAAATATTTAATTCATGTGGCCTTATCTAGCTTGAAATCAATATGTGCTAGCATATTTGTTAGGCTTTAATACACTTTTCAACATATGTGAAATTGAAAGTAATCGGAGATATTTTGAAATCTAGTAATTATTAATTAATTTGATTAATTAATTTGCTCCAACTGCACTATTCATTTCTTTGAAATTTCGACTTAATATTCTTGATGCACATGCCATATACTTTTACATATATTAAATGTAGAAAAATTTGATTAGGTTTTGAAACATTTCATTTAATTAATTTATTTGTTTGAGATTTAATCCTCATGATGATATACAATTTGGAATTAAAGTGTGGCATGCTAGTAATTTAGGCATTGGTATACTTGTTAACATATATTAAATTGGAATCATTTGAATGAGAATTGCAACTTTTTTTTAATATTTATCTTTGGTGAAAGTTAAATTTACATAAATGTAACTTGCATGAAATAAGCTTGTAATGTAATATTACAATAGGCCTTGGCATGTTCCCCAACATATGTTAATTTGAGAACATTTAGATGAGTTTGTAAATCTAGATATTTTAATTAAAAAGATTAATTAGAATCTATTTAATGGTTCCCTTGGCTTAATTAAGTTTTTAACTTGATATTTGTAATGACCATGAATTGTTTATTAGCGTATAGTAATTTGGGACCATTTGAAGTTACTTTAGAACCTTGGGATTTAAATTAGCATGATTTAATTAAAATTCCACTTTATTGTTCCAACAACTTAATTGAGTTTTAGAATGGATATAGGAGATGACCATGCTATGTCCTTTAATATGTATTAATTTGAGGTTATTTGGAATTTAATTGGGATCTAGAGAATTTAATTGTATTTATTTAATGAAATTCTATCTAATTGCTTCATGGATTTAATTGCGTCTTGGAAGTTGTTTCTATATTTAAATCATGGGCTTGGACTTGTTGTGTATTCACTTGGTTACATTTGAGCATTTGATAACATTGTTGTTATGTTTAAATTCATGAGCTTATGTTTTCAATGTTGAAAGATATTGTTATAGCGTGTAATGAATCGCACACTAAAGATTCGACATTTGTCATGCCATAGTAGTTGTGGACTTAGTACATGTATTGTATGTGTTTCCAAATTTGGTTGTGCTTGGAAGATAGTTGATATATTGTATATACATGTTGATATATACGTTGTTGCACAACTTGTTGATTTTGGAAACTTGGGGATATCGTTGTTTGGCTACCGCTAGGACTTGGTTCTAGTATGGGGGGATTGTTCCTCTATATAGTCTAGTGCGCACATAGGGAGGTTACTCGTGGGCTAGTAACCCTAAAATAACTATGGTGTCAGTCTGATCTGGTATGACGTCCAAGTATCCACTTTGGTTGATTTCACATTTCTTTTCAAGTTGATAACTAGTTGATATCGTAACTTGTTATTCTTTGTTTGATTTACCATTTTAAGTTGTAAGATGTTAACTTTGAGAAATCATGCTTTATGCGTTGTATTCGAAGTTCCAATGTTGGTTAAATTGTATCAATATCATGATTTGTGTTTTGATGTTCAAATGTAATTTAAGAATGATCCTATAGATTCATTTTGAATATAGACGTTAGGTGGCATGACCCACTCTTGTTGTTTTCGTATTTTAGGTTTCAAGTTGATGACTTTGAGAATCTATATCTTATTATTTTGTATAACATGTTTCTATGTTATTGAAATGCATGAATGATGTGATTTATGCTAGAAACATTCTAAGGTAGCTTAGGATGCTTCCTGAGTCTCATTTTAATATAGACGTTAGGTGGCATGAACCCTTTTAACATGTTTCACTATAAGGTGATAAAATTGTAAAATGCTAGGTCGATGCATGCTCATCTCCTACGAGTAGCTTTATGTTACTTACCCACGTAGTGGGGACATTTTTCAGGTACATCAATCAATGTTGAGATTCTCATTATGCTTGGATGATTTGTGGACTTGAAGATTTCCATTCTAGTGAAGGTTGGCTTGAAATGCCATTTGTAGCCATTTTGTCAAATGTGTATATTTGATTCCACACTTGTATTATGTGCTTAAGCACGCTTTTTGATATTCATTCTATGTATATAATTTGTGGCCATTGGCCAAACTTCATTTGTAATCCATGTATATTGAAAAATGTAGAATTTTCCCTTTAATGAGAAAAACATTAAAACTTGGGTTTCAATATGTCATTTTCTCACCGGTGTGTGCATTGTGTATGTAATTCATCCTTTAGCATTCATTTTCTATATGTGAGGTGTGGCCAAGGGTCAAACACTATTTAGTTTTCATTTTTGCATCTTTGTTCACATATTGCATTTTTGGGCTAAAATAGTAGAAACCGAGCCTTTAAGGGTTCATTTTCAAATCAGGTGGTGCAAAGTGTGTTCCGGCACCTCTACTAGGTCTCATTAAACTTGTATGAAGTGTGGCCAAGGGCCAAATGGTAATTTGAAATCATTTGTCAATTTTAAATTTTAAAATTTACATTTCATGTGCATTTTCACCCTTTTGGCCGTTGGGGGGGTTAAATTTTGCATTGGTGGTATTTTCATGCCATGGACCATTGGAGCGCGTCCTAATAGGTAAGTTACATTTGCATACATGATCGTTTTCAAGAAAAACCTCTTCCTTGGCAAATTGAGCCTCATAGGGCCTGTTTACTAAATGGAATCATTCCTGTTTTTTACTTTCAATTCCTAAAAATATAAAGTAAAAGTACAAATTATGTTTATTAAGATGATTTTACTTTTCAACTTTTAGAAAGTACTTTCACATTTAATGAAGGAAAGAGAAAGTCAAGATTTGTTACTTTCTCTATTTTCTCCACTGTACACAGAAAATACTTTCTGTTATTGTAGCATTCACTGACCCAGCCGAGCATCACCCATCATCTTCTCCTTTCCCTCTCTCTCTCCCTCTGTATCATCATCATCTCATCCCACCAACCGGCAACAATGGAAGACACTAACCACCGACGACGATGGAAGACACCACCCGGCCACCACACTCTCTCTCTATTAGTATCGCTCTCTGTCTATCTGGACGAAGACGACGATGCCGAAGAAGACGATGATGTAGCTTCAGTTTCTCTGTATTCGATATTGGATCAAGCCCCAATCACTCTTTCTCTGTATTCAAAATTGGATTGAAGCACCAATCTCTCCTCTCTCATACACACCATCAACAGTATACCCAAATCCATCAACCAGTCACAGAAGAAGAAGAAGAAAAAAAAAAAAAAAATCCCTAAAGGACAGACCCTCGCCGTCGACAACCACCGCCACCATCGCCATGGCCGATAACCACCTCCACCATCGCCACATCCGAAATCTTCTTTGGTTTATGTTAGAACGCCTCCCTCCTATGTCTCTCTCTACAAACACTCGCAAAACCAACCATCAATTGCAATGCAATTCCGGCGTCAATTGCAAGGCAATTCTTCAGTCCAGAATTTCTTCCCATGCCTGGTGGTGGTCTATTCCGGTGTCAATTGCAAGGTAATTCTTTAGTCCAGAATGATGACTTATGAAAGAGAATTTTCGAAAGGGTTGAAACAGTCTCTATTGACCAAAGAGACTTAGGCCAGGCAATTGACAAAGATTGGAGCATAGATAGACCCAAAGAGAGGGAGAGAGACCTATGTCTATAAAGGCGAGACGCATGTTTAGAAACCAAATACTCTTAATTGGTGTAACCCTAGGATTGGAAAGCAATTCTTCATGAACTTTCAAGTTTCCAGAACAGAGAGGTACGACATGATATTTGACCGATCAAGAAACCCCGATCAAGAAACCCAAGGATTGCAGCAATGATGATGATGATCTATATATATATATATATATATATATATATATATATTATATAACATTAATGGTCAAATAGAAAGCAAAATCAAAATTATATAATTATTAAACTTACTTTTTAATTTCTTACTTTAAAAATATTGAAAGCATAACGAATTAATAAACATAATTTTACTTTATATTTCAACTTTAGGAATGAAAAGTATAATTTTACTTTTGAAGAAAGTAAAAGTAAGAAAGTGAAAGCGTTAGTAAACGGGCCACTAGGGATTCATTTTGCACTTTTGTTGCATAATCTGATCTAGGGGCATTCTAGACCTTTCACATCAGTTTTATTTTCTTCTTTCGACATGGTCATTTAGAAAACGTGATTTTAGGGGGGATTTCTTTTTCGTGTTTTTCTAGAAAATGTCGTCTTGGCATCGGAAATCCATCGCAAAGTTCAGCATTTAATTTTGCATTTAGCAGCTTTTTGGCCTTCAATGACCAGATTTCATGGAGGGGCATTTTGGGCATTTTACAGTGAGTTTTTTTTTGAATTCTCACACAATTCATGTAGAAAACTCGATTTCGGGAGTCTTTGATCAGGACAATCACTGTAGCAACTTTGCCCTCTTGTCCAGTTCTGATTTAGGGGCATTTCGGGAATTTCTTTTGAAAAATAAATTCTGGTGTTGACTTGGTCACATAGAAAAAATGATTTTAGTGGGGTTTCTTCACAACATTTTTCTAGAAAATGTCATCTCGGACCCGAAAACCCCCCGTCAAATCTGATTTTCTGTGCGCACCTACACTATTTGAAAAAGTCTGTTGTTAGGGCATTTTGGGGATTTCACGTCAAAAATAAATTTTCTTTTGACATGGTCAGCTTGGAAAATTTATTTTAAGGGGGGTTTCTTCTTCGTGTTTTTCCAGAAAATATCGTTTAGTACCTCAAAATGGCACACGCCCTTCAGCATTTTTCCCAGGTTACTATTCACGGCCGCAGCAACGTCAAAAATTTGTTTTGACTTTTCTCTTCCGTCTGGACTCCGAATCATGCGATTCTTGAGTCCATCTTAATTAGTTTTTCATTGTCTTTCCAGCGGTGTGCTCAGTGGCACCCGAATCCATATTTTTAAAAAAGACCATTTTGCCCTTGGGGGCTTATTTATCATATTTTCGATCTGCTGCTTCCGCATCAGTTCTCATTGTGTTCCACGACCTCATGGAGGTCACTTTGACTTCTTAGAGTCTTGTTTTCTATTTTCGCTTCCGCATTCGGATCCGTTATCGGGTAAATCTTCGGTTCATCACAGGACGCGCTGGCCTAAAAACTAAAGTCGACACAAGTGGTATCAAAGCGTCCGGGTTCGAATACCTTGGACGACGGGTTTTGGGTGCATATCATGCTCACGGTGTTTTACTTTGATATGTCATTTGTATCTTTATAACATGTCTTGTATGATAACATGTTCACGTGCTCAGGTGTTTTGAGACATCTATTATTTGTTAAGCATGCTTTATATGCATATATGCTCTTGATAACATGATCTGGGTTTCTATCATGTCTGCGTGCTCATGTCAGCATGACTGTATGCGACGTATGTCGGCATACCATACGTTTTTCATTTGCGTGTGTTATCATACCATGTACTTACGTGCTTCTTGATAACATGTTTTGATTTGATAACATGTCTGTTTGCTTATGTGGCACCTTGAGTAGATAGTCCATTGCCATGATGCATGCTAACTATTTACTTTTATGTCTTGTTTTGGCATTGTCACTTAAGATCTGTCGTATCCCTTGGATGCGTTCTTGTTTCACGAGTTTCTTCCTTGGATAGGAGAAATTCATTCTGTAAGGACCCATGTCGAGAACCTTCTTGTCTGTTTTCTTGGTTGGGTGTTTCGAGACCTTAGTCTGACGATTGATGCGAGTAAGGCTCATGTGAGCGTAGAATCGCAGTCCTTGTTTGATGGAGTGAGACGTGGGCCAGGGAGGCACCGTTTCATTTCCTTTTCCTTCGTGGTTTCTAGATCTAAGGCCTTAAGCGTAGCGGTGCCTATGACATTGTTGTAAGAGTTTTGGGATTAGCTACCCCAACTCTCGCAGATGCCTGGTTTCCGTAGTGCTTTTAGTAATGATCATTTTCAATATTGATGTCACTCGTATCGATAATTTTTTCAGAGTTGACCTAGTTCGGGGCATGTTATGAACTAGTACCTTATACTGTCATGCTACCTTGCAGACGAGTAAGTGTGGGCGGGTTCTGGTCGCTGTTCGTATTGCCTTATCACTCTTTCCTTTTATCGTGTTTCAACGTTTCGTTGTCTTGGGATTCTCTCAGTGGTTGACGTTGAGTTAACGTGCCGATTCGTATGGGGTGTTGTCTCAATTCGTGTTTCACGTTCCTTCAGTTGATCTGAAAACTTCTGGTGTTGTCCTTCAGTGCTTTATGAGCTGTCCTTCGTTTAACCTTTTGCTCGGTCCCTGCTCTGTTCTTTTCCGGTGTGTTTTGAATTTCAAGGACGAAATTCCTTTAAGGAGGGTAGGTTGTAATGACCCGGTCATTTCCTCCCTTTCCTTTTTTTCTGAAATTTACGGATAAATTTTTTCTGATTAATTTTCTTTTCTGAGTTCGGTTTCTCATCGCTTAGTGTCATCTCGAGTGCTTGGAATTAGTTTATGAGACTCTTTCGTATGGATTGAAAACTTACTTTAAGTACCGAGTCATTTCCACATTTTCACTTTTCGGACACTATTCACTTTTTGTCCTTTTCCCTATTTCGTTTTTTTCCCTATTTTGTCTTTTCCCCATTTGTCAGTTTTTGGCACAACCTCACTTTTCATGCTCGGAGTTGGTTTTTGACTTCACGTGCCTTCATCCTAAGTGGTTTTCACAAAATACGTATCTTTACTTTTATAAGAAAGTACTCTGGTTGTTCTCGGTGTCCATAGGGGCATGGATGCACAATTCTTCAGAATCTTTTTCTTTTCTTGGGGTGTTTTTCATAAATATCTTTTGAAAATATTTAATTTTAGGGGTATCAAAGAAAATATCTTTTGGAAGATATTTTCATTTTGGGGCAGTTTCATAGTTAACCCTTTTTGTAGGGGCCATTATGCAATTAACAAAAGTTATTGCAAAATGCCTCATCTGGAGCCTGGATCCTCGTACGGGATTCATTTTCACATTTTGTCGAGTCGTGTACTCTTAGAATTTCTTTCTAGTCGTTTTTGTCCTGTTTCAGAGTTTCTGACCCCAGTTGCCGCCGAACTTGTTCAGGGCATATCTCTCTGCTCGGGACTCGGTTTTTAACGCCGTTTTTTTTGTTGTTCATATTTTCTCATTTTAATCTTTTTCATTCATAGATTTTTGCCGTTTGAGTACGTCTGCTCAAATTCTACTTTTCTAGACCCGGCGGGGCCCTTTCGGGGCACGTTTTGAGATTTTTATAAATAGGTTGCCCTGATTTTTAAAATCAGATTTTCTCTCATCTTCCCCACTCCTTGGCCGGAAGCCATGGTAGCCCCTTGGGCTGCCACCTTCTCTCTCCTCCTTTGAACCACTTTTCTTTGGTGAAAAGTCTTCGGCTTTAACGTTTATTGTTCGCCCTGACGCCACACATCTTTTCCCCTTATTAGAATCCATTTCTGACCATTTCTTGAGTTCGGGTTTTAAGTCAAGTTGTGATTTTCATGGGGCTTGCTCAGAATTCTTGTTCATCGTGTTATCCCCGATAAAACCCTTCAGTTTCGTCGGATTCGAAGCACTTTTCTGTCGGTGGGGATTTGAGATTTTTATCTTAAATTGAGGTAGGGGGTGTTATAGGTTATTATTCTTGTTATATTGCATGCTAGTGATGTTTTTGCAACTTATTTACATGCTTTGGTAACAAATCTAGAGATTTTATTGTTTATTTTTCTTGTGAAAAATTTGATTTTCCCGGTTGATTATAGCTTTGTTTAAACATGTGGCAGGGAATTATATTACCCCTTGGTATGGTCATTGACATATATTAAATTGAGAATTTTTGGACAAGTAATGAAGATTTTATTTAATATTTTTCTTGAGTAAATATTTAATTCATGTGGCCTTATCTAGCTTGAAATTAATATGTGTAAGCATATTATGTTAGGCTTTAATGCACTCTTCAACATATGTGAAATTGAAAGTAATCGGAGATGTTTTGAAATGTAGTAATTATTAATTAATTTGATTAATTAATTTGTTCCAAGTGCACTATTCAATTCTTTGAAATTCCGACTTGATATTCTTGATGTGCATGCCATATATTTTCACATATATTAAATCTAGAATATTTGATTAGGTTTTGAAACTTTCATTTAATTTATTTTGTTTGTTCGAGATTTAATCCTCATGATGATATACAATTTGGAATTAAAGTGTGGCATGCTAGTAATTTAAGCCTTGGTATACTTGTTAACATATATTAAATTCGAATTATTTGAATGAGAATTGCAACTTTTTTTTTAATATTTATCTTTGGTGGAAGTTAAATTTATATAGATGTAACTTGCATGAAATAAGCGTGTAATGTGATATTACAATAGGCCTTCGCATGTTCCCTAACATATGTTAATTTCAGAACATTTAGATGAGTTTGAAAATGTAGAGATTTTAATTCAAATGATTAATTAAAATCTATTTAATGGTTCCGCTGGCTTAATTAAGTTTTTAACTTGATATTTGAAATGACCATGACTTGTTTACTAGCATATAGTAATTTGGGACCATTTGAAGTTGCTTTAGAACCTTGGGATTTAAATTAGGATTTAAATTAGCATGATTTAATTAAAATTCCACTTTATTGCTCCAACAACCTAATTCAATTTTATTATGGATATAGGTGATGACCATGCTATGTCCTTTAATATGTATTAATTTGGTGTTATTTGGAATTGAATTGGGATCTAGAGAATTTAATTGTGTTTATTTAATTAAATTCTATCTAATTGCTCCACGGATTTAATTACGTCTTGGAAGTTGTTTCTATGTTTAAATCATGGACTTGGACTTGTTGTGTATTCACTTGGTTACATTTGAGCATTTGATAACATTGTTGTTATATTTAAATTCATGAGCTTATGTTTTCAATGTTGACAGATATTGTTATAGCGTGTAACGAATCGTACACTAAAGATTCGACATTTGTCATGCCAAAGTAGGTTTGGACTTAG
The DNA here is from genome assembly GCF_030987335.1 of Cornus florida. NCBI lineage: Eukaryota > Viridiplantae > Streptophyta > Magnoliopsida > Cornales > Cornaceae > Cornus > Cornus florida. Next base: position 46,620,968 of record NW_026775574.1, on the reverse strand, counting down.
TACATGTATTGTATGTGTTTCTAAATTTGGTTGTGCTTGGTAGATAGTTGATATCTTGTATATACATGTTGATATATACGTTGTTGCACAACTTGTTGATTTTGGAAACTTGGGGATGTTGTTATTTGGCTATGGCTAGGACTTGGTTCTAGTACGGGGGATTATCCCTCTATATAGTCTAGTGCACATATAGGGAGGTTACCCGTGGGCTAGTAACCCTAAAGTAACTATAGTGTCGGTCTGATCCGGCGTGATGTCCAAGTATCCACTTTGGTTGATTTCACATTTCTTTTCAAGTTGATAACTTGATGATATCGTAACTGTTGTTCTTTGTTTGATTTACCATTTTAAGTTTCTAGATGTTAACTTTGAGAAATCATGCTTTATGCGTTGTATTGGAAGTTCCAATGTTGGTTAAATTGTATCGATATCATGATTCGTGTTTTGATGTTCAAATGTAATTTAGAAATGATCCTATAGATTCATTTTGAACATAGACGTTAGGTGGCATGACCCACTCTTGTTGTTTTCGTATTTTAGGTTTCAAGTTGATGACTTTGAGAATCTATATCTTATTGCTTTGTATAACATGTTTCTATGTTGTTGAAATGCATGAATGATATGATTTGTGCTAGAAACATTCTAAGGTAGCTTAGGATGCTTCCTGAGTCTCATTTTGATATAGACGTTAGGTGGCATGAACCCTTTTAACATGTTTCACCATAAGGTGATAAAATTGTAAAATGTTAGGTCGATGCATACTCATCTCCTATGAGTAGCTTTATGTTACTCACCCATGTAGTGGGGACATTTTTCAGGTACAGGAATCAATGTTGAGATCCTCATTATGCTTGGATGATTTGTGGACTTGAAGATTTCCATTCTTGTGAAGGTTGGCTTGAAATGCCATTTGTAGCCATTTTGTCAAATGTGTATATTTGATTCCAAACTTGTATTATGTGCTTAAGCACACTTTTTGATATTCATTCTATGTATATAATTTATGGCCAAGGGCCAAACTTCATTTGTAATCCATGTATATTGAAAAATGTAGAATTTTCTCTTTAATGAGAAAAACATGAAAACTTGGGTTTCAATATGTCATTTTCACACCGGTGTGTGCATTGTGTATGTAATTCATTCTTTAGCTTTCATTTTCTATATGTGAGGTGTGACCAAGGGCCAAACGCCATTTAGTTTTCATTTTTGCATCTTAGTTCACATATTGCATTTTTGGGCTAAAATAGTAGAAACCGAGCCTTTAAGGGTTTATTTTCAAATCGGGTGGTGCAAAGTGTGTTCCGGCACCTCTATTAGGTCTCATTAAACTTGTATGAAGTGTGGCCTAGGGCCAAACGGTAATTTGAAATCATTTGTCAATTTTAAATTTCAAATTTTCCATTTCATGTGCATTTTCGCCCTTTTGGCCTTTGGGGGCTCAAATTTTGCATCGGTGGTATTTTTAAGTCATGGACCATTGTAGCGTGTCCTAATAGGTAAGTTATGTTTGTGTGCATGATCGTTTTCAAGAAAAACCACTTCCTTGGCAAATTGAGCCTCCTAGGGATTCATTTTGCACTTTTGTTGCATAATCTGATCTAGGGGTATTCTAAACCTTTCACATCAGTTTTATTTTCTTCTTTCAACATGGTCGCTTAGAAAACGTGATTTTAGGGGGGATTTCTTTTTTGTGTTTTTCTAGAAAATGTCGTCTTCGCATCCGAAATCCTTCGCAAAGTTCAGCATTCAATTTTGCATTTAGCAACTTTTTGGCCTTCAATGACCAAAATTCATGGAGGGGCATTTTGGGCATTTTACAGTGACTTTTTTTGAATTCTCTCGTGTTTCATGTAGAAAACTCGATTTCGGGAGGGGTTTCTTTTTCATTTTTTTTCAGAAAAATTCATCTTCTAGCCCGTTTCCGCTCTCAGATCAGGACAGTCACTGTAGCAACTTTTGCCCTCTTGTCCAGTTCTGATTTAGGGGCATTTCGGGAATTTTTTTTGAAAAATAAATTCTGGTGTTGACATGGTCACATAGAAAACATGATTTTAGGGGAGGTTTCTTCACAACATTTTTCCGGAAAATGTCATCTCAGACCTGAAAACTCCGCGTCAAATCTGATTTCCTGTGCGCACCTACACTATTTGAAAAAGTTTGTTGTAAGGACATTTTGGGGATTTCACGTCAAAAATAAATTTTCTTTTGATATGGTTAGCTTGGAAAAATTATTTTAAGGGGGGTTTCTTCTTTGTGATTTTCCAAAAAACATCGTTTAGTACCTCAAAACGGCACACGCCCTTTAGCATTTTTCCCAGGTTACTATTCACGACCGCGGCGACGTCAAAACTTTGTTTTGACTTTTCTCTTCCGTCCGGACTCCGAATCATGTGATTCTTGAGTCCATCTTAATTAGTTTTTCGTTTTCTTTCCAGCGATGTACTCAGTGGCACCTGAATCCATATTTTTAGAAATAACCATTTTGCCCCTAGGGCCTTATTCGTCATATTTTCGATCTGCTGCTTCCGCATCAGTTCTCATTGAGTTCCACGACCTCATGAAAGGTCACTTTGACTTCTTAGAGTCTTGTTTTCTATTTTCGCTTCCGCATTCGGATCCGTTATCGGGTAAATCTTCAGTTCATCACAGGACGCGCTGGCTTAAAAACCAAGGGCGACACGAGTGGTATCAGAGTGTCCAGGTTCGAATATCTTGGACGACAGGTTTTAGGTGCATATCATGCTCACGGTGTTTTACTTTGATATGTCATTTGTATCTTGATAACATGTCTTGTATGATAACATGTTCACGTGCTCAGGTGTTTTGAGACATTTATTATTTGTTAAGCATGCTTTATGTGTATATATGCTCTTGATAACATGATCTGGATTTCTATCATGTCTGCGTGCTTGTGTCAGCATGACTGTATGCGACATATGTCGGCATACCTTACGTTTTTCATTCGCGTGTGTTATCGTAGCATGTACTTACGTGCTTCTTGATAACATGTTTTGATTTGATAACATGTCTGTTTACTTATGTGGCACTTTAAGTAGATAGTCTATTGCTATGATGCATGCTAGCTATTTACTTTTATGTCTAGTTTTGGCATTGTCACTTAGGATCTGTCGTATCTCTTAGATGCGTTCTTGTTTCACGAGTTTCTTCCTTGGATAGGAGAAATTCATTCTGTGAGGACCCATGTCGGAACCTTCTTGTCTATTTTCTTGGTTGGGTGTTTCGAGACCTTAGTCTGATGGTTGATGCGAGTAAGGTTCATGTGAGCGTAGAATAGCAGTCCTTGTTTAGTGGAGTGAGATGTGGGCCCGGGAGGCACAGTTTTATTTCCTTTTCCTTCGTGGTTTCTAGATCTAAGGCCTTAAGTGTAGCGGTGCCTATGACATTGTTGTTAGAGTTTTGGGATTAGCTACCCCAACTCTCGCAGATGCCTAGTTTCCGTAGTGCTTTTGGTAATGATCATTTTCGACATTGATGTCATCCGTATCGATAAGTTTTTCAGAGTTGACCTGGTTCGGGGTATGTTATGAACTAATGCCTTATACTGTCATGCTACCTTACTGACGAGTAAGTGTGGGCGGGTTCTGGTCGCTGTTCGTACTGCCTTGTCACTCTTTCCTTTTATCGTGTTACAATGTTTCATTATCTTTGGATTCTCTCAGTGGTTGACGTTGAGTTAACGTGCCGATTCGTATAAGGTGTTGTCTCAATTCGTGTTTCGCGTTCCTTCAGTTGATCTGAAAACTTCTGGTGTTGTCCTTCAGTGCTTTATGAGCTGTCCTTCATTTGACCTTTTGTTCGGTCCCTGCTCTGTTCTTTTTCGATGTGTTTTGAATTTTAGGGACGAAATTCCTTTAAGGTGGGTAGGTTGTAATGACCCGGTCATTTCCTTCCTTTCCTTTTTTCGAAAATTTTACGGATAAATTTTTTCCGATTAATTTTTGTTTCTGAGTACTGTTTCTCGTCGCTTAGTGTCATCTCGAGTGCTTGGAATTAGTTTCTGAGACTCTTTGGTATAGATTGACAACTTCCTTTGAGGACCGAGTCATTTTCACATTTTCACTTTTCGGACACTATTCACTTTTTGTCCTTTTCCCTATTTCGTTTTTTCCCTATTATGTCTTTTCCCCATCTGTCAGTTTTTGGCACAACCTTACTTTTCATGCTCGGAGTTGGTTTTTGACTTCACGTGCCTTCATCCTAAGTGGTTTCCACGAAATACGTATCTTTACTTTTATAAGAAAGTACTCTGGTTGCTCCGGGTGTCCATAGGAGCAAGAATGCACAATTCTTCAAAATCTTTTTATTTTCTTGGGGTGTTTTTCATAAATATCTTTTGAAGATATTTTATTTTAGGGGTATCTAAGAAAATATCTTTTGGAAGATATTTTCATTTTGGGGCAGTTTCGCAGTTAACCCTTTTTGTAGGGGCCATTGTGCAATTTACGAAAGTTATTGCAAAATGCCTCATTTGGAGCCTGGATCCTCATACAGGATTCATTTTCATATTTCGTCGAGTCGTGTACTCTTAGAATTTCTTTCTGGTCACTTTTGTCCAGTTTCAGAGTTTTTGACTCTGGTTGCCGCCGAACTTGTTCAGGGTATATCTCTCTGCTCGGGACTCTGTTTTTTACGCCGTTTTTTTCGTTGTTCATATTTTCTCATTTTAATCTTTTTTATTCATAGAGTTTTTCTGTTTGAGCGTGTCTGCTCAAATTCCACTTTTCCAGACCCGGCGGGGCCCTTTCGAGGCACTTTTTGAGATTTCTATAAATAGGTTGCTCTATTTTTAAAATTAGATTTTCTCTCATCTTCCCCACTCCTTGGCCGCCGGACTTGTTTAGGGCATATCTCTCTCCTCGTTTGAACCACTTTTCCTTGGTGAAAAGTCTTCGTCCTTAACGTTTATTGTTCGCCTTGACGCCACGTATCTTTCCCTCTTATTAGAATCCATTTCTGACCATTTATTGAGTTGGGGTTTGAAGTCAAGTTGTGATTTTCATGGGGCTTCCTTGGGATTCTTGTTCATCGTGTTGTCCCCGACAAAACCCTTCGGTATCGTCTGATTCGAAGCACTTTTCTGTCGGTGGGGATTTGAGATTTCCGTCTCAAATTGGGGTAGGGGGTGTTATAGGTTATTATTCTTGTTATATTTCATGCTAGTGATGTTTATGTTGTGACGACCCTTTATTTTTCAACCCAGTGTGTCCTGTGATAACCCGAAATGGATCCAAAATGCGGAAGCAAAAGAAGGAAGGTGACCTCTAGAGATGTACGTCATCCCTAAGGCACCAAAATAACTCCACATGAAGCTATGAAACTCAAATGAGCCAAGCCATGAAGCAAGAATGCCAAATCCGAAGAAAAATGAACCAAGGGGTAAAATGGTCATTTCACACCAAAATGGGTGCCACCGTGCACACCATTTGAAATACAATGAAAAATCAACAAGAATAGACTCAAGAATCGCATGATTCAGAGCCCAAACGACAAAAATATCAACTCCTAAAGTTGAAGGAAGGGAAACCCTATCCCGGTTCGAACCAAAAATAGATACTACCTTACTAAAACTTGAATATCTTGAGTTAAAAGAAGAATATGAAGCTCTAATTGGTACCATTGGAAATATTATTTTGATGCGGTCAATTTAGACTCAAGAACGGACCAATTTGGAGTTAAAACGAAGAAGATATGATAGTTTGAAATCAGAGGTGTAGTGCTGAACCAAGACATAAACACATACACACATGAACAGTACCTCGAGCACTCGTACAAGGGCTTCGAGTGGTCGAATGGCACACATCAAAGGGCTAAAACTCTTTGCCCCATCTTCAAGCGCTCAAACCCCCCCTTGGAGCACTCGAACTGCTGTAGGCTGCACTTGAAATGCAACCTTGAAATGCAATTTTGAGGACTTTCTGGGCCTTTTTGAAAAAAACACAAAGAAGAAACCCCCCTCAAAATCATGTTTTCTAGCCAAACATGCCAAAACAAAACTTTATTTTTCATGTGAAAACCCCAAAATGCCCTTATACTCAGTTTAGGTTCAAAACGGCAAAAATGTAAGTTTGCACCAAACATACATTTGACCCCAAATGCACTTCTAGGCTGAAACGAATATGCACACAAACGTAATAAGTGATTTTGAGCATGCGGGAATCGTCCGCGGCTCCCGGAAATGGCTGAGTTAAAATCCGACCCCTCGACGGCCAAAAAGGCAAAAATGAACTTGAAATGGAAATTTTGAAAACCAAAATTAACAAATGGTTGGAAATTACCATTTGGACCTTGTCCACACATCATACATGATTAATGAGATCCTACGAAAGAATCAAAATGAAATTCCCACCCCTGATGCAAACATAGGAAGACAAAAACTTAACATTTTTCAATAATTTCATAATGTTTCATGAAGTCATAAATTACATAGGATACAAAATACATGTCATTGGCCTCCGGCCTCATCTTATACATGTCAAATACAGTGCAAAAGGTATGCTTATGCACCCTTTACATATTAAGAATCAAATATACAAGTTTTGACATATAAAGCTACGAAATGACATTTCCATGCTAACATTTGCATGAAATGGAAACATAAAAGTTACAGGCCATCCAAGGAATCACGAGCACCACGAACCAAGTCTTCATACCTGAAAAATATGCCCACTACGTGGGTAAGTAACATAAAGCTACTCGTAGGAAATGAGCATACATCGACCTAAAGTTTTACAATTTTATCACCTTAAGGTGAAACATGTTAAAGTGACTCGTGCCACCTAACGTCTATGTCAAGATGAGACTCAGGGAGCATCCTAAGCTACCCTAGATCATTTCTAGCATAAATCATATCCTTCATGCGATTCCAAATAACAAAGGAACATACTATACAAAGGAACAAGATATAGATTCTCAAAGTTATGAACTTGAAATCTAAAAGTGTGAAAACAACTAAATATAACAATTTAGTATGGATGTACTTAACAACACCAATCGCCAATAACCAAAACCACAAGTTACAATATAAACATAATTGTTAACTTGGAATTGAATGCGAAAACAAATAGTGGAAGACTTGGACATCTAAGCTCGGAATTCTGCCGAGACCTCAATGGTTATTCCGGTTACTAACCCGCAGGGAAGACCACCCTAAGTGCGCACTATCTAAATTGGGGAGAACTCATACCTCCCGCACTAGAGCCAAACTCTAGCCATGTCATTTGTAACAACATTGTCCCAAGACTCCAAAATAAACCAAATAAGTTCACAACTTATACATAATTTATATAATGCATGAAAACACTTTCCATGCACAAGTAGGTTGAAACCATACAATCCATGCCTTCGAGTTTCAATTCTAAAATGGCATACATAATGTAAATTACAAAGTGTACAATTCATTACACATGACATCAATATATTCATAAAGAAAACATGTTCTTATGAATATAAATATAACAACAAAGTTGTCCAATGCTCAAAACACAACAAAGTGAATACATAACAAGTTCAAGTCCATGATTTGAATATAGAAACAACTTCTAAAATACCAATAGATCCATGGAGCCATTAGATATAATTTAATTAAACAAGATAATCAAATTCTCTAGATTTCAAATCAATTTCGAATAACCTCAAATTAATATATGTTAAACAACATAGCATACTCATTACATTTATCAATTCAAAAGTGTCAAATGAGCAAAATAGCATCATAAAGAATTTAGTTAATTTAAATTAATCAAATCTCTAGATTTTAAAAGTTATTTAAATGATTCCAAATTAATATATATCAAGTACCAACTCATGGTCATATCATATCTCAAGTCTAAAATGGAATACAAGTAAAATACAATTTACTAAAATTTAAATCAAATTAAATCCATTTAATCTCTAGATTTGAAAACTTATCTAAATCATCCCAAATTAATATATATCAAAGATCAACTCATGGCAATGCCATTTACCAAGTCTAAAATGAGTCATATGTAAGGTATGATAAATCACTAATTTCTCAAATTAACAAAAGACATGCATACAACTTATAAAAGCATCAATAGCATGCAAGAAACAAAAATATAACCCTCTCACATCCCCTACCTCATTAAAAAAATGTCTCTCTAGAATCCAAGGCAAATCAACACAAAATGGTAAACCCTTCAAGGGTTATGAAGAGGAGGATGAGGGGAACAAAAATTATTCCAAAGTTCAAGCTTGGAAATCAATGGAAGGCTTTCAAAATTTAAGGTCAAGACCTAAGGCTTCAAGCTCCATCCATGGAGGCAAGGGTTTTTGGTGAGGAAGGAAATGAAATAATGTGAAAATGTGTGAGTGGAGGAAATAGAAATCCTCCACTCACTATGTGTTTTTACACCATGGTCAACACACACATCTATAGTCAATTGCACAAAAACCCTTCCTTAAAACCATAATACCAAAGTGGCCCAAAAATATTTGCAAGACTAAATTGTGAGCCTACACTTGTCACCAATCCATGGCTCCTTCCTAGGCTAATCCTACACCTACACTTGTCAACCATCCGAGCCAACAAGTGCACCAATCCTAGGCCAAAAAGTGGGTGAATCCTCACCCTCCAAATGTCATCATCTAATGCATCAAAGTGTTTCCACACAAATGTCAATAAGTGGACCAATGAGAGGGTGACACTTGTCACACTTTCCAAATATTGCAAAAAGATCATTTTTGAAAATATCTTCCAAATTAAATTACAAAATGGTCCCTAAGACGAAAAATAATTACTTTACAGTAATTACACAAAAACCGCAAAAAGTTTAGAAAAATTACAAAAAGGTTATGCGTCTATACCCTTTATAAGAAAAGTAAACACTTAGCATGCTTTTCTACAAAAGTGAAAACACACGTAGCATGGAATATAAATATTGTGGATGCATGCAAAACCGAAATCAAATCCGAACACAAAAAGTGAGGTTATGCAAGGAAAAAGGATAAACGGGAAAAAGACGAAAAGTGAATAATGTCCAGAAAAATTAAAATGTTGAAATGACACAATCCTCAAAGGAAGTTGTCAATCCAAAGAAAAGAGTATCGAAAACCATTCCCGAACACTCAACATGACATCAAGTGATGAAAAACCGAACACAGAAAAGAAAAGGCAACGAAGAAAAAAAAAAAATCGTGAAAATCTGAGAAAAGGAAAGGAAGAAAAATGACCTGCTCATTACAACCTTCCCACCTAAAAAGGGATTTTGTCCCCGAAATCCAGCCCCAACAAAATAGAAGGTAGAACCAAGATAACTACGAAGTACATTTCCGAGTATCCCACACAACATGCTACAAAAGCAATCCCAGAACTAAAAGACAAAGTACAAACCAATGTCATTCGCACCCACGTACGCACGATAGGACAACCTCTCAAAAGAAAAGTGACCACTCGGCCACATAACAAGTCTGAACTCACACACAGTGTAATGACCCGGTCATTTTTCTTCCTTTTCTTTTTCTCACATTTTAACGGATATTTTTTTTCTGTTATCTTTTCCTTTTTGGGTTCGATTTTTCATCACTTGATGTCGTCTCGAGTGCTTTGGAATGATTTCCGAGACTCTTTTCCTTGGATTGACAACTTCCTTTCGGGATTGTGTCATTTCCATATTTTATTTTTCCGAACACTATTCACATTTTGTCTTTTTCTCGTTTATCCTTTTTCCTTGCACAACCTCACTTTTTGTGCTCGGATTTAATTTCGGTTTTGCATGCATTCATGATATTTGATTTCCATGATAGTGGTATTTTTACTTTTGTAAAAAAGCATGTTGATTGCTTACTTCTTTCATAAAGGGGCATTAATGCATACTTTAGTGTAATTATTCTTAACTTGTGGGGTTTTAGTGTAATTAAATAAAATAATTATTTTTCATCTTGGGGACCATTTTGCAATTAAATTTGGAAGATATTTTCAAAAAGGACCTTTTTGCAATTTTTGAAAAGTGTGACAAGTGTCCCACTCTCATTGGTCCACTTGTTGACATTTGTGTGGAAACACTTTAATGCATTGGATGATGACATTTGGAGTGTGAGGATTCACCCACTTGTTGGCCTAGGATTGGTGCACTTGTTGGCTTGGATGGTTGACAAGTGTAGGTGTCGGATTAAGCCTAGGAAGGAGCCATGGATTGGTGACAAGTGTAGGTTCATAATTTAGTCTTGCAAATATCTTTGAGCCACTTTGGGATTATGGTTTTAAAGAAGGGTTTTTGTGCAATTGACCATAGATGTGTGTGTTGACCATGGTATAAGAACACATAGTGAGTGGAGCATTTCTATTTCCTCCACTCACACTTAACCACATTATTTCATTATCTTCCTTACAAGAAAACCCTAGCCTCCATGGATGGAGCTTGAAGCCTTAGGCATTGACCTTGATTTTTGAGGCCCTTCCACTTACTTTAGACCATAAAGCTTGGAATACTTTTTGTTCCCCTAATTCTCTTCTTCAAAACCCTTGAAGGATCTAGCCTAACTCCTAGTTTTGCTTTGGTATATAGAGATTCAATTCTCTAGTGAGGTATTGATCTATTATTTTGAAGTATTTTTATGTCATTAATGAGTGTTTTACATGCATGGAAGAGAAGGACTTGTATTTTGCCCTTAAACTGTTTTAACTTGAAATTAATCTTGTCAAATTAAATATAGAATATGAAAATATACTTAATTGGCTTTCATTTAGTTTTGGTTTCATGTAATTTGGATTTACAATGAATTAGTTATGAATTTTTGAAGTTGCAAGCTAGTTGCTGGAAATTTTAAGCTTTTCCTTTTCGGTCCGGAAATAAATTTGTATATAGAGCTGTGGTGCTTCAATTGTCTTGAAATTTTTATGAGAACTTTCCCCATGGGTTTTACACTACTCAGAATTTTTTCACGATTTTAGAGCATTTCTAAATTTTTTTTAAAATCTGAAACTATTTGCTATCCATGTTTTTATTGCAGCTGGAAAACATATTTTTAGATGATTTATTTCACTAACCTTTTGACATTGGATCATGGCTTAAATTTCCAGTTTTACACTCTCATATGTTTACTTCCAAAATAAATTAGTTTTGCCCAATTTGGATGTCAAATGAATTTTTCATGAATTTTCAAAGTTGGAAGCTAGAGGCTGAAAATGTGTTTTCTGGGCAGAATTTGTTTTAAAGTTGTGGGGAAAAAATGTTTCAATTGGGAAAATATTTTGTTAAAATAAATTGATATTATCAAATTACAGTGTTTAAGCTTTCATTGGGCTTTGGATTCATTCAATTTGGGTTAGAATTGAATTTTTTTTATGAATTTTACAAGTTGAAGGTAGCAAGTTGAAAAATCTGTTTTGCGGACCGAAAATTTTGGGCGATTTCATTTCAGTGGTAATTGGGAATTTCATTCCAATTGAGGTAGGGAATGTTTTAGGATTATTTGTGTGTTGTATTGTGTGTTTGCCATGATTATACAACATATATGTATGCCTTGTATCAAATCTAGAAAGTTAGTAATTTTTATTTCTTTGTATAAGATTTAAAATTTATGATGATTATAACTTTGATTTGAATTGTAACATGCTAGGAAATTATGCTTAGATATGTTGGTTAACATATATTAAATTTGGATCATTTGATTAAGAATTACAACTTTTAATTAATATTTATTTTTAGTAAAAGTTTAATTCACATGGTTGTATCAAGCATTAAATCAAGTTGTAATATGGTATTTAAATAGGCCTTGGCATGTTCTGTAACATAGATTAAATTGAGGGCATTTGAAATTGTTTAAAAATCTAGAGGAAATTAATTAATTAGCTTGATTAATTTTGTTTTAAGTGTTTTAATCACTTAACTTGTCATTTGATATTATATATATGATGACCATGACATGTCTTTCAATATATATTAAATTGAGGTTATTTGGATTAACTTGGAATTTAGAGAATTTAACTATTGATGTTTAATTAAATTCTACTTTATTACTCCATGGATTTAATTGCATTTTGGAAGTTGTTTCTATATTTAAATCATGGATTTGGATTTGATGTATGTTCACTTGATTACTTTTAAGCATTGGATAACATAGTTGTTACTTTTATATTCATGAGAATATGTTTTTCCTTATTGAATATATTGTTGCTATGTGTAAGGAATTGCACACTTTGTATTTGACATCTTACATGCCATAGTAGTTGTGAATTTTGAGCATGTATTGTATAAGTTTCCAAAATTTGGATTGTGCTTGGTAAATAGTTGATATCTTGTATATACATGTTGATATATATACGTTGTTGCACAATTTGTTGATTTTGGAAACTTGGGGATGTCGTTGTTTGGCTACGGCTAGGACTTGGTTCTAGTACGGGGGATTGTCCCTCTATATAGTCTAGTGCGCACATAGGGAGGTTACCCATGGGCTAGTAACCCTAAAGTAACTATGTTGTCGGTCTGATCCGGCGTGACGTCCGAGTATTCACTTTGTTTGATTTCGTATTTCATTTCAAGTTGATAACTAGATGATATCGTAACTTGTTGGTCCTTATTTGATTTCCTATTTTGAGCTTAAGATGTAGCTTTGTGAAAGCATGCTTCATGCGTTGTATTGGAAGTTCTATTGTTGGTTAAATTACATCGATATCATAGTTTGTGTTTTGACATTCAAATGTAGTTTAGGAATGACCTTATAGATTCATTTTGAATACAGACGTTAGGTGGCATGACCCACACTTGTTGTTTTCGTATTTTGGATTTCAAGTTGAAGACTTTGAGAATCTATATCTTGTTGCCTTGTAAAACATGTTTCCATGTTGTTTGAATTGCATGAACAATGTGATTATGATATAAATGATCTAGGTAACTTAGGATGCTCCCTGGGTCTCATCTTGACATAGACGTTAGGTGGCATGAGCCCCTTTAACATGTTTCACCATAAGGTGATAAAATGCTAGGTCGATGCATGCTCATCTCCTACGAGTAGCTTTATGTTACTCACCCCTACGATACTGGGGCATATTTCAGGTACAGGACTCAGGATTTGAAGATTCCATTGCTCTTTGGATGGCTTACAGTTTCTATTTTGTACAAGTGTTAGCATAAGATGCCTCTTTATAGCCCTATTTGTTTAAACTTGTCTTCGTTGATTCGTATATGTAAAGTGTACGTAAGTGCACTCTTTTCAATGTATTTAACATGTATGAGATGAGGCCAGAGGCTAATGACATGTATCTCATTTTCTATGCACTTTTGTTTTCAAAGTTTATTATGAAAATATTGGAAAATGTTAAGTCATTGCTTCATAACTTTCGCATCGGGTGTTGGAATTTCATATCTTTTCTGCCCGGACTCAGAATCAAACGATTCTTGAGTCTAATTTTGTTCATTTTTCGTTGTCCTTCCAATGGTGTGCACGGTGGCACCCTTTTCAGTGAGAAATGACCATTTTGCCCTTAGTTTATCTCTTTTCGGGTTAGGCATTCTTGCTTCATTTGCTTGGCTCATTTGAGTTCCGTGGCTTCATGGAGAGTCATTTTGGGGCCTTAGGGATGATGTACATCTCTTGAGGTCATTTGGTTTCTTTCGCTTCCGCATTTCGGGTCCGTTATCGGGTCAACTTCCGGTTCATCACTAACGCATCGGGTTGAGAAATCCGGGTCGTTACACACAGAACCCAAGGTCAGACAAAGGAACGGAAAATAACAATCGTAATCATCCCTCCTGCTGAGCCATCATGCGGATCCAAAAACAGCCACCCAAAAAGACTCCAAAATAAGCACGTATCAAATCAGGGTACTGAACAAAGACGACATGGCAGTACGAATAGCGACCAGAACCCGCCCACGACGTATTCAAATGTGTGGTAGCAATGATAGTACCTAGAGCTCGCCCACACTTACTCGTCAGTAAGGTAGCATCGACGACAACTAGCACTCGCCCACAACACACAACTTTGTACGATAGCATGACAGTATAAGGCATTAGTTCATAACTTGCCCCCACTAGATCTACCCATGAAACCTCTCGATACAAATGACATCAATGTCAAAAATGATCATTACCAAAAGCACTACGGAGACCAACATTTTGTGAGAGTTGAGATATGGTCCAAAGATGTCCGGGCGGACCATCCTGGCCAATCCCGAAACTCTGACAACAATGCCATAGGTACCGCTACACTTAAGGCCTTAAATCCTCAATACAACAAAACCAACAACTCCAACGTCTCAAAACACTACTATCAACAACATCAATCATGAATCCAAAGCCTGACAATCAAAACAGCATCTCCGATATCCCAGATATCATCCTAAAATAGATAAACTATAAGACTACTCACCATAATCAAACATCAGATCAAAATCCCTATCATGGATAACTAAATCCTCGAAATACAAGTCCTCCAAGTGGTACACACATCAAAATCCTGACAACCAAGGTCACAAAATGAATCTCTCAAAACCGTGCTTGGCAACACCAAGCTAAATCAAAATTCCTCAATTTTCCATCGATCCATAAACAACCATTGGAACTATGATTCCTCAAAACTATACCTAGTCACAACTAGGATGAGACGACTTGTGACGACCTTGGTTTTTAGGCCAGAGTGTCCTGTGATGAACCGAAGATTGACCCGATAACAGATTCGATATGCGGAAGCAAAAACAGAAAATCAGACTCTAAGAAGTCAAAGTGACCTTCCATGAGGTCGTGGAACTCAACAGAAACTAATGCGGAAGTAAAACATCAAAAATATGACAAATAAGCCCCCAGAGGCAAAATAGTCATTTTTAAAAACTATAGATTCGGGTGCCATTGAGCACACCGCTGGAAGGACAATGAAAAACTAATCAAGATGGAAGCAAGAATCGCATGATTCGGAGTCCGGACGAAGGAGAAATGGCATGTTGACGAAAAACGGACACTTAAAGCTTTAAGGGAAAACTGGTAATTATATAAAAATATCTGGGTGTAACCAAGCACACCGTTGGATAGATGACGAAAAATCAATCAAGTTAAAAAAAAAAATCACTTGAATCGGAGTCCGGACGAAGGAGAAAAGCCCAAAAGAAGAATTGACGTAGCGGCGGCTGGACAACGGGCCATGACAGCCCCATGCACATGCCCAAGCGCTTGCCCATGCAAGCGGCTTGCACACTGGGTGTACCATGGCTGGCAGCAGCCCATAAAGCTGCTGTGTGGTTTTTTTCAGAAAATTCTAGAACAGAGGCTGAATTTCGAGGCCTAGATGAATTTTTTTGCAAAAACACAAAGAAGAAACCCCCATCAAAATTTAGTTTTCTACGTGATCTGTGAGAGAATTAAAAAAAAACTCTGCAAAATGGCCAAAATGCCCTCCCAAGAAATCTGGTCAAAAGAGCTAAAAAGCTGCTAAAATGAAACTGGAAGCTGAAACTTCACGAGGGATTTCTGGTACCAAGACAATGTTTTCGGGAAAAACACAAAGAAGAAACTCCCCCTAAAATCACATTTTCTAAGCGACGATGAAGTCTACAAATCATCCAAGCATGATGTGAATCCCGAATCTTGATCCCGGTACCTGAAAAATGTCCCCACTACGTGGGTAAGTAACATAAAGCTACTCGTAGGAGATGAGCATGCATCGACCTAGCGTTTTACAATTATATCACCTTAAGGTGAAACAAGTCAAAGGGCTCATGCCACCTAACGTCTATTTCAAAATGAGACTTAGAGATCATCCTAAGCTACTCATGCAATTTAAAATGAACAACGGCACACAAGGATACATGCTCAAGTATACTAAGCATTGTTAAAACATGCTACACAACATACAAGCATACATTTCCGAGTATACTAAACCATATTAAGATAAGTCATGCAATGTCTAAGCATATGTACACAAGTATACATTTTATATGGAAATCTCGTAAATCAAGTATACGAACACAAGTATACTAAGTTAAAAGAGATATGCTTAAAACAAGTATACAAGACACAATCATACTAAATGAAATTTAACTCACGGAGCAAGTATACAAGTTCAAGTATACTAAATAGGATTCAAATATCCAAAGCAAGCATCAATTCTCAAGCTACAAGTAATCCATGATTAACAACTTGAAATTGAATGCGAAATCAAATAGTGGAAAAACCAGGATCCGGCTGCAGACCAATCGAGTTATTCCGGGTTACTAGCCCGAAAGTTACTACCTAGTGCGCACGTGTATAAGTTATTCCGGGTAATTACGACCCACAAGGTACTACCTATTGCGCACTTCATATGACTTAGGAGACTCACGAATCCGTACTAGGGCCAAACCCTAGCCATCACAAGAGTATGATCTTTACAAGCCTCCAAAAATAATAATTTAAAACTTATGCAAAATCAATAAGTTAAACCAAACTTATACATCTCAAATAATGTCTAGGAATCAATTTACATGCACAAGTAAGGTTGAATTCACACAAACCATGTCCTAGAGTTCAAGTCTAAATAGCATATGACATGTCATATTCTCAATGTGTAATTTACATATAAAGCAATAATATTTTACAACAATTGAGTCACATTACTATCCTAAGCCACAAGTACTAAATAAGTTTCAATTTAGTAACAAACTTTCAAGTTAAACAATTGTAGTATTCTAACAAGTTATATGCCTACACAAGATATATTTAAACAAGCTTTACAAGTCAATGATATTCTATATCATGCTAAGTCCAATTACCATTTTAAGAGACCCCAAGTACTAATTCTACATCCAATTAGTAATATGCTCAGAAGGTAATTAATTTCACTACATTAAAAGAGATTTTCAACCTAACATGAAAAGTCTCTAGATTTCATATTAATCCCAAATAAACTCAAATTAATATATGTTAAGGGACATAGCATAGCCTTCACATATATTATACCCAAAATCAATTTAAGTGACTACAACACTTAAAAATAAAATTAATTAAGCTAATTAATTAATTTTCTCTAGATTTTCAAACATATCTAAATGTCCCCAATTTAATATATGTTAAAGAACTCACCAAGGCCTACTTTAATATCACATTACAAGTTGATTCCATGCTTGATACAACTAGGTGAATTAAACTTTCACAAATGATAATTATTAAATAAAATTTGCAATTCTTATTCAAATAACCCCAATTTAATATATATCAATCACCATACCAAGGCCTAAATTTCTAGCATGCCACAATTTAATTCTAAGTTGCCAGCATCATGAGAATTAAATCTTAAACAAAGAAAATAATTAAATTAAATTCTATAACTTGAACAAGACATGCTCACAAGTTGTATATGCTCGTATAACAATCAATACAACATTAATATAACCCTAAAACATCCCCTACTCAATTTGAGATGAAAATCTTAAAAGCCCACCGAAAAAAAAGTGCTCTGAATCCGACGATACTAAAGGGTTTTGTCGGGGACAACACGATTTATATGAACCCACAAGAGGCCCCATTAAAATTCCAACTTGACTTCAAACCCGAACTCAAAATTTGGCCAAAAATGGGTTCTAAGAAGGGTGAAAGAAGCGCGTAATCAATACGAACACAAAACGCAAAGGCCCTACTATGTTCTGACAAAGAAATGAAGTTCAAATGAGGAGAGAGAAGGTGGCAGCCTCCCTTGGGCTGCCATGGAAGCTTCAGGTCGTGCAAGAGAGTGGGGAAGATGAAAAAATAAAATATCTCATCCCCCTTTTATAGAAATCTCAAAAAGTGCCCCGAACGGGCCCCGCCGGGTCCAGAAAAGTGAAATTTGAGCAGACGCGCTCAAATGATGAAACTCTGTGAACAAAAAAGATTCTAAATGAGAAAATAAGAACAACAGAAGAAACGGAATCAAAAATAAAGTCCCGAGCAGAAAGATATGCCCCGAACAAGTTCAGCGGCAACCGGGGCTAGAAACCCTGAAACTGGAGAAAAATGACCAGAAGGAATATCTCCGAGTACACGACTCGACGAAAATGTGAAAATGAATCCTGTATGAGGATCCAGGCTCCAGACGAGGTATTTTGCAATAACTTTCATTAATTACACAATGGCCCCTCCAAAAAGTGAAAACTGCACTGCACTATTGACCCAGAATGAAAATATCTTCCAAAAATATTTTCTTAAAAACCCCTAAAATAAAATATCTTCAAAAGATATTTACGAAAAACACTCTAAAAAAAGAAAAAGATTCCGAAAAACTATGCATCCATGCCCCTATGGACACCAGAAGCAACCAAAATACTTTTCTGCAAAAGTAAAGATACGTATTTCATGGAAACCACTTAGAATGAAAATACGTGAAGTCAAAAACAAACTCCGAACACAAGGAGTGAGGTTTTGCCAATAAAGTAACAAACTGGGAAAAGATAAAATAGGGAAAAGGACAAAATAGGGAAAAAGACGAAAAGTGAATAGTGTAAAAAAAATAAAAAATTTGCAAATGACTCGGTCCTAAAAGGAAGTTGTCAATCCAAAGGAAAGAGTCTTAGAAACCATTTCTGAGCACTCGAGACGACACTAAACGACGAGAAACGGAACTTAGAAAAGAAATTTCAACGAAAAAAATTCATTCGTAAAATTCTAAGGAAAAAGGAAAGGAAGGAAATGACCTGGTCATTACAACCTACCATCCTTAAAGAGATTTCGTCCCTGAAATCAGGAACATTCTCAGAAGAACCAAAGAAGGACCTTACACAAGGTCACACCAAGGAATAGATTATAAAGTACCTAAGGACAACTCCAAAGGTCTCAAAATCAACGAAGAGACACGAAACCACGAATAGGGAGACACCTCTCCAACGAATTGACATACTAACCCAATGTCAACCACCCAAAAGAGATCAAGGAAACTACATAACTAAACAAGGAACACAACCAGAGGCAACATGGCAGCACGAATACTGACTAGAACTCGCCCACAACGTACCCAAGGTGTGGTAGCATCCACAGTGTCAAGTGCTCGCCCACACTCACATTACTAGCTAGGTAATGCAAGGTAGCATCGATGGTAACTAGTACTCGCCCACACACAACTTGTACGGTAGCATGACAGTATAAAGCCCTAATTCGTCACCTGCCCCCAACAAGCTCACCCGTGAAATCTATCGATACAAATGACATCAATGTCAAGCAATCATTACCAAAAGCACCACGGAAACCAGGCATTCTGTGAGAGTTGCAATATGGTCCAAAATGTCCGGCCGGACCATTCTAGACAATCCAAAACCCTGACAACAATGTCATAGGCACCGCTACGCTTAAGGCCTTAAATCCCCAATACTGGAAAAACTGACAACCGCAAGTCTCAAAACACCGCTGTCAACAACACCAGTCACGAATCCAAAGCCTGACAAGTCTGTGCCCTCAAGCCAATGGATCAGACTTTATAAATCAAACAACATCATCATCGCCCTAGCCACAACGACTTCCAACTAGACAATGCACCCAAAATCCTCTATGTCATCCTAATGCTAACCTACTATAAGGCTACGCCTAGGAATCAAGACATCGGATCAAGCTCATACACATAATCCCGACAACCAAGGTCACACAACCCCAAGCAAAGTGCGGAATGATAAAGGAAATGAACTAATAATGCAATTAGTCATGCAACATACACGTATATATACACAAGTATACATTCACAAGTATACTAAATAATACTAAATCCATGGTGAACAAGTATACATGCTCAAGTATACTAAATCAAAGTGAAATGAAATAAACAACTCGCAAGTATGCTAGGTACAAGTATACTAAACGTAAATGAAATTCTATGAATAATTTCACAGAAACAATATCGCACCATACAACTAAACACATAGTGTACAAGGGTAATCAAATATGCTACATATCACATAGGGGTCAAGCATCAGAGACATACTACACATCACCTATGACGCTAGCATAACAAACAGATATAGTAAATGAAAACCACACCATCTATACCAGCACATAGCCATCAAATAGTAACATCCCTTAACATGTTTCTAAGGCATGCTCAAAACGACAAGGCATATAAACATGTAAGAATGACTATGCAAATCACAATCCCACAAAATCAAAAGCAAGAAGGGATGAAATGCCTTTCAGAAGGACAAACTCACTGAAAGTGAATCCCAAAAACCCGGATGAGTCCAATCCCTCACTGCAAGGAAGTGAATCATCTCCTAGAATGAACACTAGGGTTCCCGAAACAAAAAGTCTACAAGTCTTTCCCAAGACTGGCTCAAACACAAGGTGGAATCCTAACGCCACATAAGATAAAACCACCACTCTAGGAAGAAAGGGCACGGGAACCTCGCTGTTAAGGCCTACGAAGACAAAACTTCCAATCCCTAAGGAAGGACTCGAGTCAATCCGACTCGTCGTTCCATGACGTTAGAAACAAGATCCCAATGATGTCACCACATCAAGGTTACCACGAAACCCCAAGAGATGATGCCCTAGCATCAATCTCAACCAACCAAGCTGGAATAACTCACAATGCCTAAACAAGACATAAAAGTAAGTAGTTGACACGTAACATAGAAATAGATTACATACTCACACAAGTAGTAAGGTTATATAAGGCATGTCAATGTATGCATCATACTATCATACTAAGAATAACAAGTGCATGCAATACGCTAAAGTAGACAAGCATAACCAACATGCTAAGCAGACAAGCGTAAGTCAATATGTTAAAACAAACAAGTATATACAATGTACAGAAGCCGACAAACATATACTGTATGCTAAGGCAGACAAGCACATACAGCATGCTGAGATCTACAAGTATATACAATGTACTAAAGTAAACAAGCATATGTATCATGTTGTGATAGTTAAGGTAAACTTCTAAACATACATCCACATAAGCACGTAAACGAGTTATCAAGAAGCAACTAAACACATAGAGCATGACAACACAAGCATGATATGCACCCAAAACCCGTCGTCCTAAGGTTTTTGAACCTAGGAGCTCTGATACCACCTGTGACGACCCTGGCTTTTAGGCCAGTGTGTACTGTGATGAATCAAAAATTGACCCGATAATGGATCCGATATGCGGAAGCGAAAATAGAAAATAAGACTCTAAGAAGTCAAAGTGACCTTCTATGAGGTCGTGAAACTCAACAAGAACTGATGCGGAAGCAAAAAATAAAAAATATGACAAATAAGCCCCTAGGGGCAAAATAGTCATTTATGAAAACTATAGATTTGGGTGCCACCGAGCACACCGCTGAAAGGACAATGAAAAACTAAACAAGATGGACGCAAGAATCGCATGATTCAGAGTCCGGACGAAGGAGAAACGGCATGTCGACGAAAAACGAACACTTAAAGCTTTAAGGGAAAACTGGTAATTATCTAGAAATATCCAGGTATAATTGAGCACACCGTTGGATAGACGACGAAAAATTAATCAAGTTAATAAAAAAATTCACTTGAATCGGAGTTCGGACGAAGGAGAAAAGCCCAAAAGAAGAATTGACATCACGGCGGCCCGATGAGGGGCCATGACAGCCCCATGCGCACGCCCATGCACGCGCCCATGCACGCCGCGTGCGCGCTGGGTGCACCATGGCTGGCAGCAGCCCATAAAGCTGCTGTATGGTTTTTTTCAGAAAATTCCAGAACAAAGGCTGAATTTGGAGGCCTAGCTGAATTTTTTTGCAAAAATACAATGAAAAAACCCCACTCAAAATTAAGATTTCTACGTGACACGTGAGAGAATTAAAAAAAAAACTCATTGCGAAATGGCCAAAATGCCCTCCCAAGAAATCTAGTCAAAAGAGCTAAAAAGCTGCTAAAATGAAACTGGAAGCTGAAACTTCACAAGGGATTTCCGGTACTAAGCCAATATTTTTTGGAAAAACACAAAGAAGAAACCCCCCCTAAAATCATGTTTTCTAAGCAACAATATTGAAAGAAGAAAATAAACTGATGTAAAAAGTCTATAATGCCCCTAGAATAGATTATGCAACAAAATTAAAAAATGGTTCCATAGGAGGCTTAAATCACAAAGGAAAGGGTTTTTTCCGGAAACGATCATGCACGCAGACGTAAATGATGATTTTGAGCGCGCGGGAATGGTTCGCGGCTCCCGAAAATGGCCAAGTCAAAATCCGACCCCCCAACGGCCAAAAAGGCAAAAAAGAACTTGAAATTGAAAATATGAAAAACCAAAATTGACAAATGATTTCAAATTACTGTTTGACCATTGGCCACACTTCAAACATGATTAACGAGACCCTATGAAAGAATAAAAATGAAATTCTCACACCCGATGCAAAAGTTATGACACAATGTCTAAGCATTTTTCAACATTTTCATATTAAGCCTTGAAAATGAAAGTGCATAGAAAGCAAGGTACATGTCATTGGCGTCCGGCCTCATCTCATACATGTCAAATACATTGGAAAGAGTGTACTTATGTACACATTACAAAAATAGAATCAAATTTACACATTTTGACATATAAAGCTATAAATGGCATTTCAAGCCAACATTTACAAGAAATGAGAACTTGAAGTCTACAAATCATCTAAGCATGATGTGAATCCCGAATCTTGATCCTGGTACCTGAAAAATATCCCCATTACGTGAGTGAGTAACATAAAGCTACTCGTAGGAGATGAGCATGCATCGACCTAGCGTTTTACAATTATATCACCTTAAGGTGAAACATGTCAAAGGGTTAATGCCACCTAACGTCTATTTCAAAATGAGACTCAGGGATCATCCTAAGCTACTCATGCAATTTAAAGTGAACAACGGCACACAAGGATACATGCTCAAGTATACTAAGCATTATTAAAACATGCTACACAACATACAAGCATACATTTCCAAGTATATTAAACCATATTAAGATAAGTCATGCAATGTCTAAGCATATGTACACAAGTATACATTTTATATGGAAATCTCGTAAATCAAGTATACAAACACAAGTATACTAAGCTAAAAGAGATACTCCTAAAACAAGTATACATGACACAAGCATAATAAATGAAATTTAACTCACGGAGCAAGTATACAAGTTCAAGTATACTAAATAGGATTCAAATTTCCAAAGCAAGCATCAATTCTCAAGCTACAAGTAATCCATGATTAACAACTTGAAATTGAATGCGAAATCAAATAGTGGAAAGACTAGGATCCTTGGCTGCAGACCAATCGAGTTATTTCGGGTTACTAACCCGCAAGGTACTACCTAGTGCGCACGTGTATAAGTTATTCCGGGTAATTACGACCCACAAGGTACTACCTATTGCGCACTTCATATGACTTAGGAGACTCACGAATCTGTACTAGGGCCAAACCCTAGCCATCACATGAGTATGATCCTTACAAGCCTCCAAAAATAATAAGTTCAAAACTTATGCAAAATCAATAAGTCAAATAATGTCTAGGAATCAATTTATATGCACTAGTAAGGTTGAATTCACACAAATCATGTCCTAGAGTTCAAGTCTAAATAGCATATGACATGTCATGTTCTCAATATGCAATTTACATACAAAGCAATAATATTTTACAACAATTGAGTCACATTACTAACCTAAGCCACAAGTACTAAATAAGCTTTAATTTAGTAATAAGCTTTCAAGGTAAACAATTGTAGTATTCTAACAAGCTATATACTTACACAGGATATATTTAAACAAGTTTTACAAGTCAATGATATTCTATATCATGCTAAGTCCAATAACCATTTTAAGAGGCCCCAAGTACTAATTCTACATCCAATTAGTAATATGCTCACAAGGTAATTAATTTCACTACATTAAAAGGGATTTTCAACCTAACATGAAAAGTCTTTAGATTTCATATTAATCCCAAATACACTCAAATTAATATATGTTAAGGGACATAGCATAGCCTTCACATATATTATACCCAAAATCAATTTAAATGACTACAACACTTAAAAATAAAATTAATTAAGCTAATTAATTAATTTTCTCTAGATTATCAAACATATCTAAATGTCCTCAATTTAATATATGTTAAAGAACTCACCAAGGCCTACTTTAATATCACATTACAAGTTGATTCCATGCTTGATACAACTAAGTGAATTAAACTTTCACAAAAGATAATTATTAAATAAAATTTTCAATTCTTATTCAAATAACCCAAATTTAATATATATTAACCACCATACCAAGGCCTAAATTTCTAGCATGCCACAATTTAATTCTAAGTTGCCAGCATCATGAGAATTAAATGTTAAACAAAGAAAATAATTAAATTAAATTCTATAACTTGAACAAGGCATGCTCACAAGTTGTATATGCTCGTATAACAATCAATACAACATTAATATAACCCTAAAACATCCCCTACCTTAATTTGAGATGAAAATCTCAAAAGCCCACCGAAAAAAAAGTGCTCCGAATCCGACGATACCGAAAGGTTTTGTCGGGGACAACACGATTTACATGAACCCACAAGAAGCCCCATCAAAATCACAACTTGACTTCAAACCCAAACTCAAAATTTGGCCAAAAACGAGCTCTAATAAGGGTGAAAGAAGCGCGTAGTCAACACGAACACAAAACACCAAGGCCCTACTATGTTCTGACAAAGAAATGAAGTTCAAATGAGGAGAGAGAAGGTGGCAACCTCCCTTGGGCTGCCATGGAAGCTTCATGTCGTGCAAGAGAGTGGGGAAGATGAAAAAATAAAATATCTCATCCCCCTTTTATAGAAATCTCAAAAAGTGCTTCGAACGGGCCCCGCCGGGTCCGGAAAATTGAATTTTGAGCAGACGCGCTCAAATGATGAAACTCTGTGAACCAAAAAGATTTAAAATGAGAAAATAAGAACAACAGAAAAAACGACATCAAAAATCGAGTCCCGAACAGAAAGATATGCCCTGAACAAGTTCAGCGACAACCGGGGCCAGAAACCCTAAACCTGGAGAAAAACGACCAGAAGGAATTTCTAAGAGTGCACGACTCGACGAAATATGAAAATGAATCACGTACGAGGATCCAGGCTCCAGAAGAGGTATTTTGCAATAACTTTCATTAATTGCATAATGGCCCCTCCAAAAAGTGAAAACTGCACTACTGACCTAGAATGAAAATATCTTCCAAAAATATTTTCTTAAAAACCCCTGAAATAAAATATCTTCAAAAGATATTTACAAAAAACACCCCAAAAAAAGAAAAAGATTCTGAAAAACTATGCATCCATGCCACTATGGACACCAAGAGCAACCAAAGTACTTTTCTGCAAAAGTAAAGATACGTATTTCGTGGAAACCACTTAGAATGAAAATACGTGAAGTTAAAAACCAACTCCGAACACAAGGAGTGAGGTTTTTCCAACAATGTGACAAACTGGGAAAAGGACAAAATAGGGAAAAGGACAAAAAGTGAATAGTGTAAAAAAATGAAAAATGTGGAAATGACTCGGTCCTCAAAGGAAGTTGTCAATCCAAAGGAAAGAGTCTCAGAAACCATTTATGAGTACTCAAGACGACACTAAACGACGAGAAACCGAAATTAAAAAAGGAATTTCAACGAAAAAAATTCATTCGTAAAATTCTAAGGAAAAAGGAAAGGAAGGAAATGACCGGGTCATTACATGACTCGACAAACAAGCCATATCCAACATCGATCCTTCAAAACTCCTCATAAGAGTCAGCCACATCAAGGTCTCCAAAACTAAAGCAAGTCTCCAAAAAGACGTTCTCAAAAGAGCATCGAGCTCACCTCACGAATCAAACAAATCCTTAATGAAATGGACACAAGTCCCTATAAAATGATCTCGCACTAATCCACTCACTCTGAGCACCACAACCCGTCAACAACCTCGGCAAAACTCCCCAAGGGAAGACATGAAAGAAAGGGAACTACCAGTCCTAAGAAGGACAACACCATGACTCAGTCTCTGAAACGAAAGACAACAAGGTCAAAGACTTCACTCCCTATATGGAAGTAAGTCGACCAAAATCAACCAAATCCTCACCAAGGACTCAAGACAACAATGGTGATCCTCACGGACCAACCAAACCCAAAACCATGCACAAGGCGACAAAGAGAAGAGACTCACTCCTTGTGAAGTCCCTTACTTGAACCAAGAAAGAGAAAAAACCATATTCTCCCGCAAATGTCAACACGACAAACACGAAAAGGGAAGAAAAGGGAGAACCAAATATGGAAGTCATGCATATGACAAGGAATGCAACTACCAAATAAATAAATCTACTCACATAGATAAAAATCAAGGGTACATGCAGCAAGTCTCCACGTAAGCACAATATCATATCACTAAGGCACAGTAACAACATGACATCTCAAAGCATATAAAGAAGACATGCTAATGCCACACAACAAGGAAACAAATGTGGATACACTTCCACCTACTTATGCATCACAACATCATAAATCATACTACTAACATGGTAACAAATGAAACTACAGAAAATAAAAAGATGCAACAATGAACCCCATGGACATCGTGTCGTAGAGTGTCTAAGAAAAAGGAAAGACCAGTCTTAGCCATAATTGACTCCAAAAACCAATGCAACAACAACCTGTCTCAAAACAAACGTGAGCTTTTACCACAATGGTAAGACTCCAACAATCCAACTCCGAATTTAGAGGTGACACTATAAATGACACTAACAATGCAATGCTCTTACCAACCCAAAACATCGATCAATCGACTCGATCCCAAAAGCATCATCACACAAAGAGAACTCAAACAAAATGGGTACTTTGGCCATACAATCAGACAACCGAATCAATCTCCAAAATCATCCTCAAAATGACCATCAATCACCATCTCAACACCAGACGCTCAAAATAAAACTCACATTATCGCCAACTAAAAGGACCGCGCTTATCGGAACAAAAACTGACACTGATTCCATCCGAACTGCACTCGTAGCTAGCCAGTACGGTAGCATGACATGCCATGCACCCACCCACAAACGTACCCGCCCATGAAAATTGCAATCTCAGAGGAACCTTCCAAAACAACTAAGGATCCTAAGAGGTCCATAACCTCATCGTGGGCCAAAACCAACAAATCCAGCACTACGGCAACGCCAAATGACTTACTTCCTGAGAGCCTAAACAAAAGGTGTCTCACCACCTATCTCAAAACCAATGCTAGGTCGACAATAACCTACATTACCATGAAACTGTGACTACAATCACCATCAACCTCAACTCGTGGCTCAATGACCAATCCCGTGTCATGCCGAATATGCAACACAGTTATGCATATACAAATATAATTTAGCATACATTATATGTCATGCTCTTTACAATGGAATCCAAGCAAGCTATACAGTTAGCATACCACATATAGCATATAAGCACATAAACATGTTATCAAACCAAAACATGTTATCATGAAGCATATAAGCACATAGAGCATGGCAATATAAGCATGACATGCACCTAAAACCTGTCATCTAAGTTATTCAAACCTAGGAGCTCTGATACCACCTGTGACGACCCTGGATTTTTCAACCCAATGTGTCTTGTGATGACTCGAAACGGATCCAAAATGCGGAAGCAAGAGAAGGAAGGTGACCTCTAGAGATGTACGTCATCCCTAAGGCACCAAAATAACTCCACATGAAGCTATAGAACTCAAATGAGCCAAGCAATGAAGCAAGAATGCCAAATCCGAAGAAAAATGAACCAAGGGGTAAAATGGTCATTTCACACCAAAATGGGTGCCACCGTAAACACCATTAGAAAGACAAAAAAAAAATCAACAAGAATAGACTCAAGAATCACATGATTCAGAGCCCGTACGACAAAAATATCAAGTTCTGAAGTTGAAGGAAGGGAAACCCTATCCCGGTTCGAACCAAAAACAGATACTACCTTATTAAAACTTGAATATCTTGAGTTAAAAGAAGAATCTGAAGCTTTAATTCATACCATTGGAAAGCTTATTTCGATGTGGTCAATTTAGACTCAAGAATGGACCAATTCGAAGTTAAAACAAAGAAGATACGATAGTTTGAAGTCGGAGGTGCAATGCTGAACCAAGACACAAACACACACACACATGAACAGTACCTAGAGCACTTGTGCAAGGGCTTCGAGTGCTTGAAAGGAACATGCCCAAGGGCCAAAACTCTCTGCCCCATCTTCGAGCACCCAAACCCCCCCTTGGAGCGCTCGAACTGCTGTAGGCTGCACTTGAAATACAACCTTGAAATGCAATTTTGAGGACTTTCTGGGCCTTTTTGAAAAAAACACAAAGAAGAAACCCCACTCAAAATCATGTTTTCTAGCCAACCATACCAAAATAAAACTTTATTTTTCATGTGAAAACCCCAAAATGCCCTTATGCTCAGTTTAGGCTCGAAACGGCAAAAATGTAAGTTTGCACCAAACATACATTTGACCCCAAATGCACTTCTAGGCTGAAAATAATATGAACGCAAATGTAATAAGTGAATTTGAGCATGCGGGAATGGTCCGCGGCTCCCGAAAATGGCCGAGTCAAAATCCGACCCCCCGACGGCCAAAAAGGCAAAAATGAACTTGAAATGGAAATTTTGAAAACCAAAATTAACAAATGGTTGGAAATTACCATTTGGCCCTTGTCCACACATCATACATGATTAATGAGATCCTACGGAAGAATCAAAATGGAATTCCCACCCCCGATGCAAACATAGGAAGACAATACCTTAACATTTTTCAATAATTTCATAATGTTTCATGAAGTCATAAATTACATAGGATACAAAATACATGTCATTGGCCTCCGGCTTCATCTCATACATATCAAATATAGTGCAAAAGGTATGCTTATGCACCCTTTACATATTAAAAATCAAATATACAAGTTTTGACATATAAAGCTACGAAATGACATTTCCATGCTAACATTTGCATGAAATGGAAACATAAGAGTTACAATCCATCCAAGGAATGACGAGCACCACGAACCAAGTCTTCATACCTGAAAAATATGCCCACTACGTGGGTGAGTAACATAAAGCTACTCGTAGGAAATGAGCATGCATCGACCTAACGTTTTGCAATTTTATCACCTTAAGGTGAAACATGTTAAAGGGGCTTATGCCTCCTAACGTCTATGTCAAGTTGAGACTCAAGGAGCATCCTAAGCTACCCTAGATCATTTCTAGCATAAATCACATCCTTCATGCAATTCCAAACAACAAAGGAACATGTTATACAAAGCAACAAGATATAGATTCTTAAAGTTATCAACTTGAAATCTAAAATTGTGAAAACAACTAAATATAACAATTTAGTATAGATGTACTTAACAACATCAATCGCCAATAACCAAAACCACAAGTTACAATATAAACATGATTGTTAACTTTGAATTGAATGCGAAAAAAAATAGTGGAAGACTTGGACATCTAAGCTCGGAATTCTACCGAGACCTCAATGGTTATTCCGGGAACTAACCCGCAGGGAAGGCCACCCTAAGTGCGCATTATCTCAATTGGGGATAACTCATACCTCTCGCACTAGAGCCAAACTCTAGCCATCTCATTTGGAACAACATTGTCCCAAGACTCCAAAATAAACCAAATAAGTTCAGAACTTATACATAATTTATATAATGCATGAAAACACCTTCCATGCATAAGTAGGTTGAAACCATACAATCCATGCCTTAGAGTTTCAATTCTAAAATGGCATACATAATGTCAATTACAAAGTGTACAATTCATTACACATGGCATCAATATATTCATAAAGAAAACATGTTCTCATGAATATAAATATAACAACAAAGTTGTCCAATGCTCAAAACACAACAAAGTGAATACATAACAAGTTCAAGTCCATGATATGAATATAGAAACAAGTTCTAAAATACCAATAGATCCATGGAGCCATTATATAGAATTTAATTAAACAAGATAATCAAATTCTTTAGATTTCAAATCAATTTCGAATAACCTCAAATTAATATATGTTAAACAACATAGCATGCTCATTACGTATATCAAATCAAAAGTGTCAATTGAGCAAGATAGCATCATAAAGAATTTAATTAATTAAAATTAATCAAATCTCTAGATTTCAAAAGTTATTTAAATGATCCCAAATTAATATATATCAAGCACCAACTCATGGTCATACCATATCTCAAGTCTAAAATGGAATACAAGTAAAATACAATTTACTAGAATTTAAATCAAACTAAATCCATTTAATCTCTAGATTTGAAAACTCATCTAAATCATCCCAAATTAATATATATCAAAGATCAACTCATGGCAATGCCATTTACCAAGTCTAAAATGAGTCATGTGTAAGATATGATAAATCACTAATTTCTCAAATTAACAAAAGACATGCATACAACTTATAAAAGCATCAATAGCATGCAAGAAACAAAAATATAACCCTATAACATCCCCTACCTCACTAGAGAAATGTCTCTTTAGAATCCAAGGCAAATCAACACAAAATGGTAAACCCTTCAAGGGTTATGAAGAGGAGGATGAGGGGAACAAAAAGTATTCCCAAGTTCAAGCTTGGAAATCAATGGAAGGCTCTCAAAATTCAAGGTCAAGACTTAAGGCTTCAAGCTCCATCCATGGAGGCAAGGGTTTTTGGTAAGGAAGGAAATGAAATACTATGAAAATGTGTGAGTGGAGGAAATAGAAATCCTCCACTCACTATGTGTTCTTACACCATGTGTAATACCCCTAATTTCAAAAGGATAGTCCTGGTTTTTAATTTATTCTTTTAATTGGTTTTTCAATTATTTAATTGATTAAGTTGCATTTTATTTATTTAATGGTGTTTTTGTTTGAATTTAAATTGTGAGTTAATTTAATTTGTTTGTTTTAATTGTTGATTTGACTTATTTGACCTACTTGAATTATTTGTATTATATGAATTTCTTATTTTTATTTGTTTATTTATTTCATTTTGTTTATTTTATGTATGAAATTATTAAAGTTAATTGTTTTCTAACTTCACGTTACAGTAGGGTTGGTTGTAAGCAGCCGACATGTTTTTCACTTAGATGGTATTATGGGCCGATTAGGTTTCACATTAGGGTTTCAATTCGTATCAGGTTTTGTGTAACCTTATAAATAGATGTAATAAGGTTGTACCTAGGGTTTTAAAAACAAACAAAACCAAAACACGTCTGTGGAAATAGAGAGGAGGAACAAAGGAAGTTTGCAGTAGGAATCGCCGGAGATGACGTGGAGATTTTTAATAGAAGTCTCAAAGGCAAGTTCTGTCTTAACTCTCTCCCTTAGGCTTCATGTTCTTTGCATGCTTATATAGTTCCAGGATGAATTACATGTTTTAATGAAGAAATATATGATAACTGTTTCCATGTTTTTAAACTGTTGGTCGTAAGTTTTATTGGATAAACTATTTAAAACTTGAAACTTTCCTGCATTGTTTTCTATTTAAATCCTTGTCAGTAAATATAATAAGGACTTAAACTAGGGTTGGAACCTACTGGGATCTAGTTACAATTCCTAGGAACCTAAATAGAGAAGGGCCGGAGGAGTAGACGATGCTGGAAAAGAGAACACGGAAAAGAGGAGGGAGAGAGCTGGCTCCTTTTGGGATTGGAGCCGGCTCCTTTGGACTTGGAGGCAGCTCCAAGTTACTTGGAGGTGGCTCCAAGTCACTTGGAGGAGGCTCCAAGTGTTTTTGGAGCCTGCTCCATCTTTTGTTTTCCAGTTTTTACGTTTTATTGTTTTTCTGTTGGTTTGCAGTGAGACAGATTCTTGTGTATGGAATTTCTAAGTTTTCTAATAGAAACTAAACATTGTAATGGGTGGTTTAACAGTGGTCTGGAGTGGGGTTAGAGTTCCTAGGGACTGAATAATACAGATTTAAACACCTAGTTTAATCATTAAAACTGTATAGAATTTTTGTGTGCCTTGCAAACTTGGTTGGTTTTGGACAGTGTAGTTCGTAATTGTTTTAGGAGTTTCTATGAGGGATTCACTGCAAATTTCATATTCAAAGAATAGAAATAGATGCTAGGAAGCTATGTCATCTTAAGCTTAAGTGGTGATTAAATTCCTAGAATGCAGTGCAATAATCTGTTGAGCAGAAATTTATACGTATGAGAATTTTCTGATATTTCTGTTGCATGTCATAGAATTGAACGAGACAAAGTCTATTTGGGCTCTATTAATTAAGAATACTGGGAAGTAAATTTTGTATTTATAAACACAGCTTCACAGGGTCATGTATTAGTTCCTGTGATGTGTTCTACAAGATGGTTTCTATGTAACGGTGTTATATAAGCATGTAAATATTATATTTATTATGTTTTCATGCTTATCATGGAATGGTTGAAATTGATATTTAGTTTTTCAATGCTCCATCAACTGTTGGATTTATTTAAGCATATTTGATAATGTATTCCAAAATGCTTAGTATGGAATTGCTGATATTGTTATTTAATTTTCAATGCCATATCAACTGTTGGATGGATGGAATTGTATGCACCGGTATGGGACGGTGTCATACTACATTGAGACAGCACAAGTTGCTAATGTTCTACCTATTTTGGAGTAAGGGTACGGGTTATTAAATAAAATCCTCCTTATATTTATGAGTCGGTGTGGTTGAATACACCGAACGACTTACTGGATTTCTTGTGGATGGTTTGGAATGGAGTTTAGATATAATTTTATGATACCGTGTCATGAGCTTGAGTCTCAGTGTGGACGATTAGGGTGCGTATATGCAATTAGATGTGTAGCTGACTGTGAGGGTTGAGGTATACCCTGTTTAGGTTTAGGTACTCATGCCCACTCAGGTGCGTATTGTGTGATGCCTTCTATCCAGGTTGAGACCCTCTTCATAGTGTAGCGAGAGTCCAGTAGTGAGGATATATTTTTGTATGGAGTATTAGTTATTGTTGAACTATTTAGTATGTACATGCATATCGAGTCTCTGCTTGGATTGTAGTAGGATATAACTTATTCGTGGGCCTGACCCACTTTTATTTTTCAGGTGTACGTCAGTTCCAGGCTTGAGCTTGTTCGTGCTAAGCAGAGATGATCTTCCACTCTACCAACAATGTAGGACTTCTTTCCAGATAATAGATTTGGGTTTTATCTTCAGCTTTACTTTCATTTCAGTTTGGGATTTTATTAGGGGTCCACTGGAGATGGATTCCCGAGTTATTTAAATTATGGAGTTTTGGATTATCAGATTTAAGTATTTAATTATTAAAGGATTTTATATATTAGTTTCTTCCAGCTTTTAAAACTTAATTCTTATTTCTTTTGTAATCTGTGTTCGTTATAATGTATTAATTGTTCGATATCCCTCGGGTTTGGGCATGGGCCTGATCAACCCATGTCTTGGATCCGAGGGGTATCACAGTTGGTATCAGAGCTCTCCAAGTTCAAGTGTCTCTAGGATGTTTCATATTAAGTCTTTCGCGTAGCGTTTTCTCTTGATTAGAGCTTAAGTAAGGATTCATTGTATTCTTTACGGTTCGTATAAAAATGGTACTAATGTCTGTCTTTTCGTGTTAACAGATGGTTAACGTTAGAAACGGACAGAACATGCAAGGCACTAGGAAGGAAATGAGGGTGGCACGTAGGCAACAATATCTCCTACGGGGTCAGCAGAGGGAGGAAGAGGAGCGAATGTCTGGGTTTCAGGATAACATGGATCAATTTTACGAGGAACAGGAGGAAGTTCAACAGGCTCAGGATCGGGTCAGGGATCCAGAGATTCCTCCACACCTCAATGACCTTGTTGCTCGGGCTATAGAAACTGGGGTAACAGCTGCACTTCGGAATCAGCCTCAGGTACAATCGACACTGCTACCAGCACCAGTTGTTTAGACGGATTCTTGGGAAAAGGCTAGGAGCTCTTTCACAAAGGGAAGTCCACCTGAGTTTACAGGCTCCACCGATGCGAGAGCAGCTCACCAGTGGAAACGGGACATCGAGCGACATCTTCGCTTGGTTCAGTGCATGGAGGTTCAGAAGCAGATGCTTGCTACCTTCAAGCTAGTCGGGGATGCACTATAGTGGTGGGAGTCAGTTACCACCACAGAGGAGAGGATGGCATTGACTTACGATAAGTTCAGTGCATGCTTTGATGAAAAGTACTTCCCTTATGCAGTCAGGGCAGCTATGACGACTGAGTTTCTAAATCTGCAGTAGGGGAACATGACAGAGTATGAGCAGCAGTTCACACGCTTATCTCTCTTTGCATCAAAGGAGGTGGATACAGAAGAGAAGAAGCGCAACAGTTTCGTCAAGGGACTAATGTGGTCTATCAAGAGAGCTATTACAGGTAGTCCAGCCTATACTACCTATGCTCAGGTGGTAGACGCCGCTCTATAACAGTATCAGTTGACCGTGGACATTAGACAGGCCAAGGGTGAGAAGTAGGGTGACAGAGACTCTGCTAACCAGTTAGCTGAGAAGGGGAATGGGAACGGACATCGACAGAATGACAAGGGCAGATTCCAGGGACAATAGCCTTAGAAGAAGCACAAGGGTGGTTCAGATGCTCCCAGGGATGTGTCACCTGTTCAGCAACAGCAGAATGGGGGACCACAGGCAGGACAGGGTCAGCCACAGGCTAACCGACAGAGTAGGCCATTTGGTACTTTCCAGGGTTGTTGTTACACTTGTGGGGAGTATGGTCACACTTCTAGGCAGTGTCCTACAGTCAGATAGGGACAAGGACAGAGACAGGGACAGGGACAGTATGTGCAGCAAGGACAGAGGGTGCCAGTGCCTTTACCAACTCCACAGGTTCCTCGGATTCAGGGACAGACACATCTGGCTTTACCGGCACCGCCGCAGCCTCAGGGACAGGCATTGCAGTAGTTACATTATGGCAGGGTGTATAACCCTAAGCCACAGGATATGCAGGCACCTCAGGTTGTTGAGGGTAAATTTCCTATACATGGTTTTCATGGACGTGTTTTATTTGATACGGGTGCTACACATTCATTTGTAGCTAGGACTTTTGTTATTTTATCTAGGATGAGGACGAGGGTATACACTAGACCTCAGGGTATTTCTACACCATTGGGCGATACAGCTATTATACATGAGAGTGATGGGCCTGTGGCACTAGATATAGGCAGACTCAGGTTTCTAGCCAATCTATTAGTCCTAGACATGCACGCTTATGATGTGATACTTGGGATAGATTGGTTGTCTCACTACCATGCCCAAGTTAATTGTTTTGATAGGTCTATTGTGTTTACCATACCTGGTCAGGACATGTATGTCGTCGCCATGCCGCGTTCTAGTGGAGTTATTAGTACCTATTTGTTCCATGTGGAGGAGGAAACGGAGGAGGGGACTACTGTATCATTGGATAACATACCAATTGTACAGGATTTCCCGGATGTATTTCAGGAGATTCTAGGGTTGCCACCTAGTCACGAGATCAATTTTGTGATAGACTTAGCTCCAGGCACTATGCCTATTGCTAGTGCACCCTATAGGATGTCACCGATGGAGATGAGAGAGCTGAGGGATCAGATTCAGCAGTTACTCAGCCAGGGTTTTATTCATAGGAGTACATCACCTTGGGGAGCACCGGTTCTGTTTGTGAAGAAGAAGGATGGTTCGCTTTGCCTGTGTATAGATTACAGGGAGTTGAACAAGGTTACTATTCGTAACAAGTACCCTCTAGCCAGGATCGATGATTTGTTTGATCAGTTACGGGGAGCCACATACTTCTCCAAGATTGATCTGCATTCTGGGTATCATCAACTGAGGGTTAGGGAGCAGGATGTTCCTAAGACAGCGTTTCTCATGAGATATGGTTCTTATAAGTTTCGTGTCATGCCATTTGGGATGACTAATGCACTTACAATGTTCATGGATTTAATGAACAGAGTCTTTTGGGCTTATTTGGATCAGTTTGTCATTGTCTTTATTGATGATATCTTGATCTATTCTAGGTCCTAGGACGACCATGCTAGACATCTTTGCATAGTCTTGCATATACTTCGTGAGCACCAATTATATGCCAAGTTCGAGAAGTGTGAATTTTGGCAGCGGGAAGTGAAGTTTCTGGGTCACATGGTGTCAGAAAGGGGGATAGCAGTTGATCCAGCCAAGGTTTCAGCTGTGGTAGAGTGGGGACAGCCTACTTTACCTACTGAAATTTGGAGTTTTCTCGGTTTGGCAAGATATTATTGTCGGTTCATCCAGGGGTTCCCCAAGATAGTAGGACCACTCACTCATTTGACCAATAATGGTGTACAGTTTGTGTGGGATGAGCACTGTCAGCGAGCTTTTGATGAGTTGAAAAGGAAGTTGACTTCTGCACCGGTTCTGGCTACTCCATAGAGTGGGATAGAGTTTGCTTATAACAATAGCTTCCAGAAAACTATTGGGATGACACCATTTGAGGCGTTATACGACCGACCGTGTCGATCGCCTGTTTGTTGGTTGGAGGTTGGTGAGAGTAGATTCTTGGGTCTTGAGTTCATCAAGGATACTTCTGAGAAGATTATTCTTATTTGAGATCGCATGCGTACTGCTCAAAGTAGGCAGTAGAGCTATGTTGATCGTCGCACTCGTGCTTTGGAGTTTCCGGTTGGGGATCAGGTTCCACTCAAAGTGTCACCTATGAGGGGTGTAATGCGCTTTGGGAAGAAGGGGAAGTTATCACCGCGATTTGTCGGTCCATTTTTTATTACGGATCGAGTTGGAGCTGTCGCTTATCGGTTGGCACTTCTGGATAATTTAGATCGTGTCCATAATGTGTTCCATGTTTCCATGTTGTGAAAATTTCTGCGAGATGAGGATCGGTATCAGTATATCGATGTTGGGGAGATTGAGTTGCAGCCGGATGCAACTTATCTAGAGCCATCGTGTCGTATTTTCGACCGTCGGGATCAAATCCTTCGTAATAAGGTTATTCCATTGGTACGTGTTCAGTGGAGTCATCACAATGAGGCAGAGTCTACTTGGGAATGGGAGGATCTCATTCGCTCGCAGTTTCTTAAAATATTGCAAGAAGGTAAGAACGAATTATGAGGACGAAATTCCATTTGTTAGGGGGGAAGAATGTAATACCCCTAATTTCAAAAGGATAGTCCTTGTAACGACCCGGTCATTTGCCTTTCTTTCCTTTTTCCTGAAATTTTATAAATGAATTTTTTTCGTTTAATTTTCCTTTCTGAGCTCTGTTTTGTGTTGCTTAGTGTCATCTCGAGTTCTCGGAATTGGTATCTGAGACTCTTTCATGTGAATTGACAACTTCCTTTGAGGACCGAGTCATTTTCGCATTTTTCGTTTTTGGACACTTGGAGCTATTTCGTCTTTTCCCTATTCTATCATTTTCCCTATTCGTCTTATCTCCGTTTGTCAATTTTTGGCACAACCTCACTTTTCGTGCTCGGAGTTAGTTTTTGACTTCACGTGTGTTCATCTCGAGTGGTTTCCTCGAAATACGTATCTTCACTTTTGCAAGAAAGTACTCTGGTTGCTCTCGGTGTCCATAGGGGCATGTATGTACAATTCTTCAGAATATTTTTCATTTCTTAGGGTGTTTTTCATAAATATCTTTTGAAGATATTTTATTCTAGGGGTATCTAAGAAAATATCTTTTGGAAGATATTTTTATTCTGGGGCAGTTTCGCAGTTAACACTTTTTGTAGGGGTCATTATGCAATCAACGAAAGTTATTGCAAAATACCTCGTCTGGAGCCTGGATCCTCGTACGGGATTCATTTTCACATTTCGTCGAGTCGTGGACTCTTAGAATTTCGTTCTGGTCGTTTTTCTCCAGTTTCAGAGTTTTTGGACCCGATTGCCGCCGAACTTGTTCGGGGCATAACTTTCTGCTCGGGACTTAGTTTTTGACGCTATTTCTTCCGTTGTTCATACTTTCTTATTTTAAATCTTTTTTGTTCACGGATTTTTGCCGTTTGAGCACGGTTGCTCAAAATCCACTTTTCTGGACTCGGTGGGGCCCTTCAAGGGCAATTTTTGAGATTTCTATAAATAGGATGCCCTAAAGTGAAAAACCAGATTTTGGTCATCTTCCCCACCTCTCTTGGCCGGATTTCCTAGCAGCCATGGCTGCCACTTTCTCTCTCCTCCTTTGGTCCACTTTTCCATGGTAGAAATCCTTCGGCCTTAGCATTTATTGCTTCCCTCGACGTGCTCTACCTTTTGCCCTTATTAGAATCCATTTTTGACGATTTTTTAAGTTCGGGTTTGGAGTCAAGTTGAGATTTTCATGGGGCTTCTTCCGGATTCTTGTTCACGGTGTTGTCCCCAACAAAATCTCTCGGTATCGTCGAATTCGGAGCACTTTTATTTTGGTAGACCTTTGGGATTTTCATCTCAAATTGAGGTAAGAGATGTTCTAGGTTTAAATTCTTGTTATATAGCATGCTTGTGATGCATATACTACTTATTTGCATGATTAAATAAAAAATCTAGAGATTTTATTATTTATTTTTCTTGTACGGGATCTAATTTTCCCGGTTGCTGATGACTTGGTTTAAACATGTAGCGTGATTTTATATTGCCCCTTGATATGCTCATTGTCGTGTATTAAAATTGGAACATTTGAATAAGTATTAAAGATTTTATTTAATATTTATCTTAGGTGAAAGATTAATTCACATGGGCTTAACTAGCTTGAAATTAATATGTGTTAGCATATTATATTAGGCCTTAGCGTGCTCTTCATAATAGTTGAATTTGAAAGTAATTGGAGGTGTTTTGAAAATTAGTAATTAATAATTAATTTGATTAATTAATTTGCCCCGAGTGCACTATTAACTCCATTTGAATTCTGACTTGATATTCTTGATCTACATGCCATATAGCTTCACATATATTTGATTTAGAATATTCGATGAGATTTTGAAACCTTTAATTTAATTAATTTCCTTCTTTAAGATTTGATCCTCATGGTGATATACAACTTGGAATTGAATTGTGGCATTCTAGAAAATTAAGTTTTGGTGTGGTAGTTCACATATATTAAATTGGGATTAATTGCATGAAAATTGCAACCTTTTTTTATATTTAACTTTAGTGAAAGTTTAATTTACATAGGTGTAACTTGCATGAAACAAGCTTGTAATGTGATATTACATTAGTCCTTGCCATGTTCTCTAAGATATATTAAATTGAGAGCATTTGGTTAAGTTTGAAAATCTAGAGATTTTAATTAAAAGGATTAATTAAAATCTATTTTGTGGTCCCATTAGCTTAATTAAGATTTTAACTTGATATTTGTATTGACTATGACTTGTTTACTAGTATATATTAATTGTGGACCATTTGAAGTTGCTTTAGAACCTTGGTAATTAAATTAGCATGATTTAATTAGAGTTCTACTTTGTTGTTCCAATAACCTAATTGAGTTTTAGAATGGATATAGGTGATGACCATGCCATGTTCTTTAATATATATTAATTTGAGGTTATTTGGAATTGAATTAGAATCTAGGGAATTTAATTATTTTTATTTAATTAAATTCTATCGAATTGAGCCATGGATTTAATTGTGTTTGAAAGTC
The DNA here is from genome assembly GCF_030987335.1 of Cornus florida. NCBI lineage: Eukaryota > Viridiplantae > Streptophyta > Magnoliopsida > Cornales > Cornaceae > Cornus > Cornus florida. The sequence continues at coordinate 46,581,475 of NW_026775574.1, read as the reverse complement.
GTTTCTATATAAAAATCCTAGACATGGACTTGTTGTATATTCATTTGGTTATGTTTTGAGCATTGGATAACATAGTTGCTATGTTTATACTCATGAGAATATGTTTACCTTATTGAATATATTGTTGCCTTGTGTAATGATTTGCACATTTCGTATTTAACATCATTCATGTATATCGTGTAACGAATCACACACTGAAGATTCGACATTCATCACATCATATTAGTTGTGCACTTAGAGCATGTATTATATAGGTTTCCAAATTTGGTTGTGCTCGGTAGATAGTTGATTATCTTGCATATTCCTGTTGATATATGCGTTGTTGCACAACTTGTTGATTTTGGAAACTTGGGGATGTCGTTGTTTGGCTATGGCTAGAACGTGGTTCTAGTACGGGGGATAGTCCCTCTATATAGTCTAGTGCGCACATAGGGAGGTTACCCATGGGCTAGTAAACCTAAAGTAACTATGTTGTCGGTCTGATCAGGCGTGACGTCTAAGTATCCACTATGTTTGACTTCGCATTTCATTTTCCAGTTGATAACTAGATGATGTTGTAATTTGTTGTTCCTTATTTGTCGTTCCATTTTAAGTTATATGATGTTAACTTTGCGAAATTATGCTTTATGCATTGTATTGGAAGTCCCAATGTTGGTTAAATTACATCAATATTGAAAATTGTGTTTTGACGTTCTAACATAGCTTAGGATTGATCCTATTGATTCATTTAGAACTTAGACGTTAGGTAGCATGAACCACCACTGTTATTTTGTGCTTTAGATTCTAAGTTGATGGCTTTGAGAACTTATACCTTATTGCATTGTATAACATGCTCTTTTGTTGTTGAATTGCATGGATAATGTGATTCTTGTTAACTTGTATTCAAATATGCTTTTTTCATGTTATTTGGATTACTCTAGACCGAGTTCAATTGTATTGAAAATGCATTTCATGTTAATCTATGCTCAAGCATTCTTCTTGTCGTGTTCTTAGATTATCCCAACCATGATTCGTTTCATACACGCATGTGTATCATAATTCTTGTTGCTTAGACTCTAAGGTAGCTTAGGATGCTCCCCGAGTCTCATTTGGACATAGACGTTAGGTGGCATGAGCCCCTTTAACATGTTTCACCTTAACGTGATAAATTTGTAAAATGCTAGGTCGATGTATGCTCATCTCCTACGAGTAGCTTTATGTTACTCACCCCTATGATACTGAGGCATATTTCAGGTACGAAGACTTGTTTCGTGACGCCTAGCATTCCTTGGATGTCGTGTAGCTTTCAAGTTTCCATTTCATGCAAATGTTAGCATGAAATGTCATTTTGTAGACTTATATTTCAAAATATGTATATTTGATTCCATGTATGTAATGTGTACTTAAGTACACTCCTTTCAATGTATTTGATATGTATGAGATGAGGCCGGAGGCCAATGACCATTATATTGTATTCTATGTACTTTTTAACTTCATGAAATATTGTGAAAATCTTGAAAAATCGCAAGTCATTGCTTCACCATGGTTGCATCGGGTGTGGGAATTCCATTCTCATTCTTTCATAGGGTCTCATAAATCATGTTTGAAGTGTGGCCAAGGGCCAAACGGTCATTTGATCCCGTTTTGTATTTTTGGATTCCGAGTTTTCATTCCAAGTTCCATTTTTGCCTTTTTGCTCGTTGGGGGGTCGGATTTTGTATCGGTGGTATTTTTAAGTCATGGACCATTGTAGCACGTCCAAATAGGTAAGTTACGTTTGCATGCATAGTCGTTTCCGAAAACCTTATCGTTTATGTTTTGAGCTTCCTATGAACTCATTTTGAAGTTTTGTTGCATAATCTGATTTTCGGGCACTTTGGGGTCTTTCTTCGGGAAATCAATTCCGTTCTTGACATGGTCACCTTTAAAACGTGATTTTAGGGGGGGTTTCTTCTTCCTGTTTTTCCAGAAAATTTCATCTTGGTACTGGAAATCCCGTGCAAAGTTCGGTTTTTCTGCTATGCTATAGTAGCTTTTTTTATAACTTCTTGCCCTTTCCTGATCTAGGGGCATTCTGGGTACTTTATAGTGTTTCTTTTTCATTTTTGTTCACTATTTGGGTAGAAAACGTGATTTTAGGGGGGGTTTCTTCTTCATGTTTTTACAAAAAAAATTATCTTGATACCGAAAACAACTTGCAGATCTGGAAAATCTGGTCGTTCTAGGTTTTTTCCGGAAAAAGTGCTGTTCTAAAGGGCATTTCGGGTATTTCACTTGTAAAATAAAATCTTCTCTTGACATGGACATGTAGAAAACGTGATTTTGGGAGGGGGGGGGGTTTGTTCACAACTTTTTGCCAAAAAATGTCATTTAAGCCCTCAAAATCCCATTTAAATTCGGAAAATGTGTGCAGGCCCTGCTCATACTTGAAACCCAGAAAGTCTAATTTTTTGAAACTTTGAGACTTCATATCTTCATCATCCGGACTGCAAATCAAGTGATTTTTGAGTCTAAGTTTATTAGTTTTTGCTGGTCTATATAACAGTATGCATAGTTGCATCAAATTCTATCTAAAAAGACTATTTTACCCCTTGTAAAGTACCATTGCCGCACTGATTTTAAACCCAAAAGTTGGTTTTTATAAAACTTTGACGTTTCATATCTTCTTCGTCCGAACTCCGAATCAAGTGATTCTTGAGTCTAGATTCATTAATTTTTCCCGGTCTATCTAATGGTATGCTCAGTTGCATCCAATTTTGTCTGAAAAGACCTTTTTACCCCATGCGAAGTACCCTTGCTGCATTGATTTCAAACCCAAAAATGTGATTTTTATGAAACTTTGGAGTTTCATATCTTCTTCATCCGGACTCCAAATCAAGTGATTCTTGGGTCTAATTTGATTAAATTTTTGTTGTCTTTCTAGGGGTGTGCTCAGTAGCACCCGATTTTATATTTTCAGAAATAACCATTTTGCCCTTGGGGGCCTGTTCGGTCTTTTTCTGATCATTCGTTCCCGCATTAGTTCTTATTGAGTTCCACGACCTCATGGAAGGTCACTTTGACTTCTTAGAGTCTTGTTCTCTATTTTCGCTTCCGCATTCGGATCCGTTATCTGGTCAACCTTCGGTTCATCACAGGACACGCTGGCCTAAAAACCAGGGTCGTCACAGGTGGTATCAGAGCGTCTGGGTTCGAATACCTTGGACGACGGGTTTTGGTTACATATCATGCTCACATTTTTTTGCTTTGATGTGTCATTTATATCTTGATAACATGCTTTGTTTGATAACATGTCTTGTATGATAACATGTTCACATGCTTAGGTGTTTTGAGACATCTATTATTTGTTAAGCATACTTTATGTGTATATATGCTCTTGATAACATGTTTTGATTTGATAACATGTCTGTTTGCTTATGTGGCACCTTGAGTAGATAGTCCATTGCTATGATGCATGCTAGATGTTTACTTTTATGTCTGGTTTTGACAGTGTCTCTTAGGATCTGTCATATCCCTTGGATGCATTCTTGTTTCATGAGTTTCTTTCTTGGATAGGAGAAATTCATTCCGTAAGGACCCATGTAAGGAACCTTCTTGTCTGTTCTGTCAATCGATGCGAGTAAGGCTCATGTGAGTGTAGAATCGCAGTTCTTGTCTGGTGGACTGAGACGTGGGCCAGGGAGGCACCATTTTATTCCCTTTTCCTTCGTGGCTTCTAGATCTAAGGCCTTAAGCGTAATGGTGCCAGTGTCATTGTTGTCAGAGTTTTGGGATTAGCTACCCTAACTCTCGCAGATGCCTGGTTTCCGTAGTGCCTTTGGTAATGATCATTTTTGACATTGATGTCATTGGTATCGAAAAGTTCCCTTCTGGGGCATGTTACGAACTAGTGCTTTATACTGTCATGCTACCTTGTTGACGAGTAAGTGTGGGCGGATTCTGGTCACTATTCGTACTGCCTTGTCACTCTCTTCTTCTATCATATTTCAACGTTTCGTTGTCTTGGGATTCTCTCGGTAGTTGACGTTGAGTTAACGTGCCGATTCGTATGAGGTGTTGCCTCAGTTCTTGGTTTTGCGTTCCTTCAGTTGATCTTTAGACTTCAGAATTTGTCCTTCAGTGCGTTGTGAGCTGTCCTTTGATTTAACCTTTTGTTCGGTCATTATTCTGTTCTCTCTGGTGTGTTCCTAATTTCGGGGACGAAATTCCTTTGAGGAGGGTAGGTTGTAACGACCCGGTCATTTGCCTTCCTTTCATTTTTCCTAAAATTTTACGAATGAATTTTTTTCGTTTAATTTTCCTTTCTGAGCTCTATTTCGTGTCGCTTAGTGTCATCTCGAGTGCTCGAAATTGGTTTTTGAGACTCTTTCATGTGAATTGACAACTTTCTTTGAGGACCGAGTCATTTTCGCATTTTTCGTTTTTGGACACTATGCGCTATTTCGTCTTTTCCCTATTCTGTCATTTTCCCTATTTCATGTTATCTCCATTTGTCAGTTTTTGGCACAACCTCACTTTTCGTGCTTGGAGTTGGTTTTTGACTTCACGTGCCTTCATCTTGAGTGGTTTCCTCGAAATACGTATCTTTACTTTTGCAAGAAGTACTCTGGTTACTCCCGGTGTCCATTGGGCTATAGATGTACAATTCTTCAGAATCTTTTTTCATTTCTTAGGGTGTTTTTTGTAAATATCTCTTCAAGTTATTTTATTTCAGGGGCATCTAAGAAAATATCTTTTGGAAGATATTTTCATTCTGGGGCAATTTCGCAGTTAACCCCTTTATGTAGGGGCCATTATGCAATTAACGAAAGTTATTGTAAAATGACAAGTCTGGGGCCTGGATCCTCGTACGGGATTCATTTTCACATTTCGTCGAGACGTGGACTCTTAGAATTTCTTTCTGGTTATTTTTCTCCAGTTTCAGAGTTTCTGGACCTGATTGCCACCCAACTTGTTCGGGGCATAACTTTCTGCTCGGGACTCGGTTTTTGACACCGTTTCTTCCATTGTTCATATTTTCTTATTTTAAATCTTTTTTGTTCACAGAGTTTTGCTGTTTGAGCACGTTTGCTCAAAATTAACTTTTTCAGACCCGGCGAGGCCCTTTTGGGGCACTTTTTGAGATTTCTATAAATAGGATGCCCTAAAGTGAAAAATCAGATTTTGGTCATCTTCCACACCTCTCTTGGCCGGATTTCCTAGCAGCCATGGCTGCCACTTTCTCTCTCCTCCTTTGGTCCACTTTTCCTTGGTAGAAATCCTTCGGCCTTAGCATTTATTGCTTCCCTCGACGTGCTCTACCTTTTGCGCTTATTAGAATCCATTTCCGACGATTTTTTGAGTTCAGGTTTGGAGTCAAGTTGAGATTTTCATGGGGCTTCTTCAGGATTCTTGTTCACGGTGTTGTCCCCGACAAAACCTCTCGGTATCGTCGAATTCGAAGCACTTTTATTTTGGTGGGCCTTTGGGATTTTCATCTCAAATTGAGGTAGGAGATATTCTAGGTTTAAATTCTTGGTACATAGCATGCTTGTGATGCTTATACTACTTGTTTGCATGATTAAATATAAAATCTAGAGATTTTATTGTTTATTTTTCTTGAACGGGATCTAATTTTCCCGGTTGCTCATGACTTGGTTTAAACCTGTAGCATTATTTTATATAGCCCCTTGATATGCTCATTGTCGTGTATTAAAATTGAAACATTTGAATAAGTATTAAAGATTTTATTTAATATTTATCTTAGTGAAAGATTAATTTACATGGCCTTAACTAGCTTGAAATTAATATGTGTTAGCATATTATATTAGGCCTTAGCATGCTCTTCAACATAGTTGAATTTGAAAGTAATTGGAGGTGTTTTGAAAATTAGTAATTATTAATTAATTTGATTAATTAATTTGCCCCGAGTGCACTATTCACTCCATTTGAATTCTGACTTGATATTCTTGATCTACATACCATATAGCTTCACATATATTTGATTTAGAAAATTCGGTGAGGTTTTGAAACCTTTCATTTAATTTATTTCCTTATTTAAGATTTAATTCTCATGGTGATATACAACTTGGAATTGAATTGTGACATGCTAGAAAATTAAGCTTCGGTGTGGTTGTTCACATATATTAAATTAGGATTAATTGCATGAGAATTGAAACCTTTATTTTATATTTAACTTTAGTGAAAGTTTAATATACATAGGTGTAACTTGCATGAAATAAGCTTGTAATGTGATATTACATTAGTCCTTGGCATGTTCTGTGACGACCCGGTCATTTGCCTTCCTTTCCTTTTTCCTGAAATTCTACGAATGAATTTTTTTCGTTTAATTTTCCTTTCTGAGCTCTGTTTCGTGTTGCTTAGTGCCATCTCGAGTACTCGGAATTGGTTTCTGAGACTCTTTCATGTGAATTGACAACTTTCTTTGAGGACCGAGTCATTTTCGCATTTTTCGTTTTTAAACACTATACGTTATTTCGTCTTTTCCCTACTTTGTCATTTTCCCTATTTCGTCTTATCTCTATTTGTCAGTTTTTGGCACAACCTCACTTTTCGTGCACGGAGTTGGTTTTTGACTTCACGTGCCTTCATCTTGAGTGGTTTCCTGAAATACGTATCTTTACTTTTGCAAGAAAGTACTCTGGTTACTCCCGGTGTCCACAGTGGCATAGATGCACAATTCTTTAGAATCTTTTTCATTACTTGGGGTGTTGTTCGTAAATATCTTTTGAAGATATTTTATTTCAGGGGCATCTAAGAAAATAAATTTTGGAAGATATTTTCATTCTGGGCAATTTCGCAGTTAACCCCTTTTTGTAGGGGCCATTGTGCAATTAACGAAAGTTATTGTAAAATGTCTCGTCTGGGGCCTGGATCCTCGTACGAGATTCATTTTCACATTTCGTTGAGTCGTAGACTCTTAGAATTTCCTTCTGGTCATTTTTCTCAAGTTTCAGAGTTTTTGGACCTAGTTGCCGCCGAACTTGTTCGGGGCATAACTTTCTGCTCGGGACTCAGTTTTTGACGCCGTTTCATCCATTGTTCATATTTTCTCATTTTGAATCTTTTTTGTTCATGGAGTTTTGCCGTTTGAGCGCGTCTGCTCAAAATCCACTTTTCCGGACCCGGCGGGGCCCTTTCGAGGCAGTTTTTGAAACTTACTATAAATAGGATGCCCTAAAGTGAAAAATCATATTTTGGTCATCTTCCACACCTCTCTTGGCCGGATTTCCTAGCAACCATGGCTGCCACTTTCTCTCTCCTCCTTTGGTCCACTTTTCCATGGTAGAAATCCTTCGGCCTTAGCATTTATTGCTTCCCTCGACGTGCTCTACCTTTTGCCCTTATTAGAATCCATTTCCGACAATTTTATAAGTTCAGGTTTGGAGTCAGGTTGAGATTTTCATGGGGCTTCTTGCCTATTCTTGTTCACAGTGTTGTCCCCGACAAAACCTCTCGGTATCGTCGAATTTGGAGCACTTTTATTTTGGTGGGCCTTTGGGATTTTCATCTCAAATTAAGGTAGGAGATGTTCTAGGTTTAAATTCTTGTTATATAGCATGCTTGTGATGCTTATACTACTTGTTTGCATGATTAAATATAACATCTAGAGATTTTATTATTTATTTTTCTTGTACGGGATCTAATTTTTCCGGTTGCTCATGACTTGGTTTAAACATGTAGCATGATTTCATATTGCCCCTTGATATGCTCATTGTCGTGTATTAAAATTGAAACATTTGAATAAGTATTAAAGATTTTATTTAATATTTATCTTAGGTGAAAAATTAATTCACCTTAACTAGCTTGAAATTAATATGTGTTAGCATATTATATTAGGCATTAGCATGCTCTTCAACATAGTTGAATTTGAAAGTAATTGGAGGTGTTTTGAAAATTAGTAATTATTAATTAATTTGATTAATTAATTTGCCCCGAGTGCACTATTCACTCCATTTGAATTCTGACTTGATATTCTTGATCTACATGCCATATAGTTTTACATATATTTGATTTACAATATTTGGTGAGGTTTTGAAACCTTTCATTTAATTAATTTCCTTGTTTAAGATTTTATCCTCATGGTGATATACAACTTGGAATTGAATTGTGGCATGCTAGAAAATTAAGCTTTGGTGTGGCTGTTCACATATATTAAATTGGGATTAATTGCATGAGAATTGCAACCTTTATTTTATATTTAACTTTAGTGAAAGTTTAATTTACATAGGTGTAACTTGCATGAAATAAACTTGTGATGTGATTTTACATTAGTCCGTGGCATGTTCTGTGATGACCCAGTCATTTGTCTTCCTTTCCTTTTTCCTAAAATTTTACGAATGAATTTTTTTTGTTTAATTTTCCTTTCTGAGCTCTGTTTCGTGTCGCTTAGTGTCATCTCGAGTGCTCAGAATTGGTTTCTGAGACTCTTTCATGTGAATTGACAACTTCCTTTAAGGACCGAGTCATTTTCGCATTTTTCGTTTTTGGACACTATGCGTTATTTCGTCTTTTCCCTATTCTGTCAGTTTCCCTATTTCGTCTTATCTCCGTTTGTCAGTTTTTTGCACAACCTCACTTTTCGTGCTCGGAGTTGGTTTTTGACTTCACGTGCCTTCTTCTTGAGTGGTTTCCTCGAAATACGTATCTTTACTTTTGCAAGAAAGTACTCTGGTTGCTCCCGGTGTCCACGGGGGCATATATGCACAATTCTTCAGAATCTTTTCCATTTCTTGCTGTATTTTTCGTAAATATCTTTTGAAGTCATTTTCTTTCAGGGGCATCTAAGAAAATATCTTTTGGAAGATATTTTCATTCTGGGACAATTTCGCAATTAATCCCTTTTTGTAGGGGCCACTGTGCATTTAACGAAAGTTATTTTAAAATGTCTCGTCTGGGGCCTGGATCCTCGTACGGGATTCATTTTCACATTTTGTCGAGTCATGGAATCTTAGAATTTTTTTCTGGTCATTTTTCTCCAGTTTCAGAGTTTTTGGACCCGGTTGCCGCCGAACTTGTTCGGGGCATAACTTTCTGCTCGGGACTCTGTTTTTGACGCTGTTTCTTCCGTTGTTCATATTTTCTTATTTGAAATCTTTTTTGTTCATAGAGTTTTGCCATTTGAGTACGTCTGCTCAAAATCAACTTTTCCGAACCTAGCGGGGCCCTTCCGGGGCACTTTTTGAGATTTCTATATATAGGATGCGCTAAAGTGAAAAATTAGATTTTGGTCATCTTCCCCACCTCTCTTGGCCAGATTTCCTAGCAGCCATGGCTGCCACTTTCTCTTTCCTCCTTTGGTCTACTTTTCCTTGGTAGAAATCCTTCGGCCTTAGCATTTATTGCTTCCATCGACGTGCTCTACCTTTTGCCCCTATTAGAATCCATTTCTGACAATTTTTTGAGTTTGGGTTTGGAGTCAAGTTGAGATTTTCATAGGGCTTCTTGCGGATTCTTGTTCACGGTGTTGTCCCCGACAAACCCTCTCGGTATCGTCGAATTCGAAGCACTTTTATTTTGGTGGGCCTTTTGGATTTTCATCTCAAATTGAGGTAGTAGATGTTCTAGGTTTGAATTCTTTTTATATAGCATGCTTGTGATGCTTATACTACTTGTTTGCACGATTAAATACAAAATCTAGAGTTTTTATTATTTATTTTTCTTGTACGGGATCTAATTTTTTCGATTGCTCATGACTTGGTTTAAACATGTAGCATAATTTTATATTGCCCCTTGATATGCTCATTATCGTGTATTAAAATTGGAACATTTGAATAAGTATTAAAGATTTTATTTAATATTTATCTTAGGTGAAAGATTAATTTACATGGCCTTAACTAGCTTGAAATTAATATGTGTTAGCATATTATATTAGGCCTTAGCATGCTCTTCAACGTAGTTGAATTTGAAAGTAATTGGAGGTGTTTTGAAAATTAGTAATCATTAATTAATTTACCTCGAGTGCACTATTCACTCCATTTGAATTCCGACTTGATATTCTTGATCTACATGCCATATAGCTTTATATATATTTGATTTAGAATATTCGGTGAGGTTTTGAAACCTTTCATTTAATTAATTTTCTTGTTTAAGATTTAATCCTCATGGTGATATACAACTTGGAATTGAATTGTGGCATGCTAGAAAATTAAACTTTGGTGTGGCTGTTCACATATATTAAATTGGGATTAATTGCATGAGAATTGCAACCTTTATTTTATATTTAACTTTAGTGAAAGTTTAATTTACACAGGTGTAACTTGCATGAAATAAGCTTGTGATGTGATATTACATTAGTCCGTGGCATGTTCTGTGACGACTCGGTCATTTGCCTTCCTTTCCTTTTTCCTAAAATTTTACGAATGAATTTTTTTTTGTTTAATTTTCCTTTCTGAGCTCTGTTTCGTGTCGCTTAGTGTCATCTCGAGTGCTCGGAATTGGTTTCTGAGACTCTTTCATGTGAATTGACAACTTCCTTTAAGGACCGAGTCATTTTTGCATTTTTCGTTTTTAGACACTATGCGTTATTTCGTCATTTCCCTATTCTGTCATTTTCCATATTTCGCCTTATCTCCGTTTGTCAGTTTTTGGCACAGCCTCACTTTTCGTGCTTGGTGTTGGTTTTTAACTTCACGTGCCTTCATCTTGAGTGGTTTTCTCGAAATACGTATCTTTACTTTAGCAATAAAGTACTCTGGTTGCTCCCGGTGTCCACAGGGGCATAGATGCACAATTCTTCAAAATCTTTTTCATTTCTTGCGGTGTTTTTCATAAATATCTTTTGAAATTATTTTATTTCTGGGGCATCTAAGAAAATATCTTTTGGAAGATATTTTCATTCTGGGGCAATTTCGTAATTAACCCCTTTTTGTAGGGGCCATTATGCAATTAACGAAAGTTATTGCAAAATGTCTAATCTGGGGCCTGGATTCTCGTACGGGATTCATTTTCACATTTCGTCGAGTCATGGACTCTTAGAATTTCCTTCTGGTTATTTTTCTCCAGTTTCAGAATTTCTGGACCTAGTTGCCGCTGAACTTGTTCGGGGCAAAACCTTCTCCTCGGGTCTCAGTTTTTGACGCCGTTTCATCCGTTGTTCATATTTTCTCATTTTGAATCTTTTTCATTCATGGAGTTTTACCGTTTAAGCGCGTTCGCTCAAAATCCACTTTTCCGGACCCGGCAGGGCCTTTTCAGGGCAGTTTATGAGACTTACTATAAATAGGATGCCCTAAAGTGAAAAATCAGATTTTGGTCATCTTTCCCACCTCTCTTGGCCGGATTTCCTAGCAGCCATGGCTGCCACTTTCTCTCTTCTCCTTTGGTCCACTTTTCCTTGGTAGAAATCTTTCGGCCTTAGCATTTATTGCTTCCCTCGACGTGCTCTACCTTTTGCCCTTATTAGAATCCATTTCCGACGATTTTTTGAGTTCGGGTTTTGAGTCAAGTTGAGATTTTCATGGGGCATCTTGCGGATTCTTGTTCACGGTGTTGTCCCCAACAAAACCTCTCGGTATCGTCGAATTCGGAGCAGTTTTATTTTGGTGGGCCTTTAGGATTTTCATCTCAAATTGAGGTAGGAGATATTCTAGGTTTAAATTCTTGTTATATAGCATGCTTGTGATGCTTATACTACTTGTTTGCATGATTAAATATAAAATCTAGAGATTTTATTATTTATTTTTCTTGTATGGGATCTAATTTTCCCGGTTGCTCATGACTTGGTTTAAACATATAGCATGATTTTATATTGCCCCTTGATATGCTCATTGTCGTGTATTAAAATTGGAACATTTGAATAAGTATTAAAGATTTTTTTTAATATTTATCTTAGGTAAAAGATTAATTCACATGCCCTTAACTAGCTTGAAATTAATATGTGTTAGCATATTATATTAGGCCTTAGCATGCCCTTCAACATAGTTGAATTTGAAAGTAATTGGAGGTGTTTTGAAAATTAGTAATTATTAATTAATTTGATTAATTAATTTACCCCGAGTGCACTATTCACTCCATTTGAATTCTGACTTGATATTCTTGATCAACATGCCATATAGTTTTACATATATTTGATTTAGAATATTCGGTGAGGTTTTGAAACCGTTCATTTAATTAATTTTCTTGTTTAAGATTTTATCCTCATGGTGATATACAACTTGGAATTGAATTGTGGCATGCTAGAAAATTAAGCTTCGGTGTGGTTGTTCAAATATATTAAATTGGGATTAATTGCATGAGAATTGCAACCTTTATTTTATATTTAACTTTAGTGAATGTTTAATTTACATAGGTGTAACTTGCATGAAATAAGCTTGTAATGTGATATTACATTAGTCCTTTGCATATTCTGTGACGACTCGGTCGTTTGCCTTCCTTTCCTTTTTCCTGAAATTTTACGAATGAATTTTTTTCGTTTAATTTTCCTTTCTGAGCTCTGTTTCATGTCGCTTAGTGTCATCTCGAGTGCTCGGAATTGGTTTCTGAGACTCTTTCATGTGAATTGACAACTTCCTTTGAGGACCGAGTCATTTTCGTATTTTTCGTTTTTGGACATTATGCGTTATTTCGTCTTTTCCTTATTCTGTCATTTTCCCTATTTCGTCTTATCTCTGTTTGTCAGTTTTTGGCACAACCTCACTTTTCGTGCTCGGAGTTGGTTTTTGACTTCACGTGCCTTCATTTTGAGTGGTTTCCTCGAAATACATATATTTACTTTTGCAAGAAAGTACTCTGGTTACTCCCAGTGTCCACAGGGGCATAAATGCACAATTCTTCAGAATCTTTTTCATTTCTTGCGGTGTTTTTCGTAAATATATTTTGAAGATATTTTATTTCAGGGGCATCTAAGAAAATATCTTTTGAAAAATATTTTCATTCTGGGGCAATTTCGCAGTTAACCCCTTTTTGTAGGGGACATTATGCAATTAACGAAAGTTATTGCAAAATGTCTCGTCTGGGGCTTGGATCCTTGTACGGGATTCATTTTCACATTTCGTCGAGCCGTGGACTCTTAGAATTTCCTTCTGGTCATTTTTCTCCAGTTTCAGAGTTTTTGGACCTAGTTGCTGCCGAACTTGTTCGGGGCATAACTTTCTGGTCGGGACTCAGTTTTTTACGCTGTTTCATCCATTTTTCATATTTTCTCATTTTGAATCTTTTTCATTCATGGAGTTTTGCCGTTTTAGCGCGTCTACTCAAAATCCACTTTTCCGGACCCGGCGGGGCCCTTTCGGGGCAGTTTTTTTGACTTACTATAAATAGGATGCCCTAAAGTGAAAAATCAGATTTTGGTCATCTTCCCCACCTCTCTTGGCTGGATTTCCTAGCAGCCATGTCTGCCACTTTCTCTTTTCTCCATTGGTCCACTTTTCCTTGGTAGAAATCCTTCGGCCTTAGCATTTATTGCTTCCCACGACGTGCTCTACCTTTTGCCCTTATTAGAATCCATTTCTGATGATTTTTCGAGTTCGGGTTTGGAGTCAAGTTGAGATTTTCGTGGGGCTTCTTGCGGATTCTTGTTCACGGTGTTTTCCCCGGCAAAACCTCTCGGTATCGTCGAATTCGAAGCACTTTTATTTTGGTGGGCCTTTGGGATTTTCATCTCAAATTGAGGTAGGAGATGTTCTAGGTTTAAATTCTTGTTATATAGCATACTTGTGATGCTTATTCTACTTGTTTGCATGATTAAATATAAAATTTAGAGATTTTATTATTTATTTTTCTTGTACGGGATCTAATTTTCCCGGTTGCTCATGACTTGGTTTAAACATGTAGCATGATTTTATATTTCCCCTTGATATGCTCATTGTCGTGTATTAAAATTGAAACATTTGTATAAGTATTAAAGATTTTATTTAATATTTATCTTAGGTGAAAGATTAATTCACATGGCCTTAACTAGCTTGAAATTAATATGTGTTAGCATATTATATTAGGCCTTAGCATGCTCTTCAACATAATTAAATTTGAAAGTAATTGGAGGTATTTTGAAAATTAGTAATTATTAATTAATTTGATTAATTAATTTGCCCCGAGTGCACTATTCACTACATTTGAATTCTGACTTGATATTCTTGATCTACATGCCATATAGCTTCACATATATTTGATTTAGAATATTCGGTGAGGTTTTGAAACCTTTCATTTAATTAATTTCCTTGTTTAAGATTTAATCCTCATGGTGATATACAACTTGGAATTGTATTGTGGCATGCTAGAAAAGTATGTTTTGGTATGGTTGTTCACATGTATTAAATTGGGATTTATTGCATGAGAATTGCAACTTTTATTTTATATTTAACTTTAGTGAAAGTTTAATTCGCATGGTCGTAAATTGAATGAAATAAACTTGTAATGTGATATTACATTAGTCCTTGGCATGTTTTCCAACATAGGTTAATTTGAGAGCATTTGGTTAAGTTTGAAAATCTAGAGATTTTAATTAAAAGAATTAATTAAAATCTATTTTGTGGTCCCATTAGCTTAATTAGGGTTTTAACTTGATGTTTGTAATGGTCATGACTGTTTACTAGTATATATTAATTGTGGACCATTTGAAGTTGCTTTAGAACCTTGGTAATTAAATTAGCATGATTTAATTAGAGTTCTACTTTGTTGTTCCAATAACCTAATTGAGTTTTAGAATAGATATAGGTGATGACCATGCTATGTTCTTTAATATGTATTAATTTGAAGTTATTTGGAATTGACTTAGAATTTAGGGAATTTAATTATTTATTATTTAATTAAATTTTATCGAATTGAGCCATGGATTTAATTGTGTTTGAAAGTCGTTTCTATATCAAAATCCTAAACATGGACTTGTTGTATATTCATTTGGTTATATTTTGAGCATTGGATAACATAGTTGCTATGTTTATACTCATGAGAATATGTTTTCCTTATTGAATATATTGGTACCTTGTGTAATGATTTGCACATTTCGTATTTAACATCATTCATACATAACGTGTAACGAATCGCACTGTGACGGCCCAAGGTTTTTCAACCCGATGCGTCAATGATGAACCGAAAAATGACCCGATAACAGAACCGAATTGCGGAAGCAAAAGATGAAACGACATCCCTAGGGACACAACATGTCTCTAGGACACTAAAGAGACCCTCAATGAGATCACGGAACCCAAAGAAAACAAATGTGGAAACAAGATTTCAAAAATGGACAAAAAGTAACCCAAGGGTAAAATGGTCATTTCCATCCTAAAAGTGAGTACTACCAAGCACACCGTTGGAAAGACAACGAAAAATAAATGAATTTAGACTCAAGAATCACTTGATTCGGAGTCTGGACGGCAAAGATATCAAGTCTTGAAGTCGAAGGAAGAAAAGCCCTATCCCGGTTCGAGCTAAAAATTGACACCCCTCCACTAAAACTTGAATAAATTGAGCTACCAAAGGAATCTGAAACTCTAATTGGTACCATTGGAAAGCTTATTTCGATGCGGTCAGTTTAGACTTAAGAATGGACCAATTTGGAGTTAAAACGAGGAAGATATGACAACTTGAAGTTGGAGGTGCAGTGCTGAACCAGGACACACAAACACACCTTATGAACAGTACTTCGAGCGCTCGAATAGTACATACCCGAGGCCAAAACTTTCTGCCCAAATTTCGAGCGCTCGAACTCCCTTTTAAAGCTCGAACTCCTGTAGCTGCACCTGAAATGCAACCTTGAAATGCAATTTTGAGGACTTTCTAGGTCTTTTTTGGAAAAAAATTGTAAAGTAACCCCCCTTAAAATCATGTTTTCTATTTAACCATGTCAAGACCAACATTTATTTTTCAAGTGAAATACCAAAAATGCCTTTGAGGTCTCATTTAACAAAAATATACAAACGAATGCTACTCTAAGTGTTCATTTCATCAAGATTGGTGTTGTGTGCCAAAGTGAACATGCACGCATATGTAAAATGAGTAAATGCATGTGTTCCAATAGCTCATGGTCACATAACATGTCATTTACAAAATACAACATGTCAAACCTCGAATTCTCATCATTTCATAAGACAACTATGGGATTAAACTAGCATCAATGTGATATAAATGTACATGGCACTTGGCCTCATGTTATGCATACAAAATAGACATCTTCAAGTGTTCTTAGATATACATTACACATCAAGGAAGCCATCTTAGCTTCTACAATACCATACATCCATGGTATACAAAATTAACATCCAAAAAGGAAGGCATGCTAAACAAGTGCATGTCAATATACAAAAATGCTTCAAATAACTCAAAATCTTCTAAGGATGATGAGCATCCAAGAACATGGTCTCTTTACCTGAAAAACAACCCAAACCACTAGGGTGAGTAATCAAGTTACTCGTAGGAGCAACATATGCGTATACCCTAAAGTTTCAATATCATTGCAAGATTAATATAGACGAATACAAGGGAGCATTCCACTTAACGTCTATGTTCAAGATGTGTTAAGGGATCATCTTAAGCTAACTTAAATGATTCTTAAACAACACATAACAATGTCAATGTACTTAACAACATCAATTCACAATCAACCAAAAATTACAGGTTACAATTAAACATTGGTTGTCAACTTGAAATTTAATGCGAAATCACATAATGGAAAACTTGGACATCTCGTCTTGGACTAAACCAAGATCAATATGGTTATTCCGGGAATTGACCCGCTGGGAAGACCACCATAGTGCACACTATCTCAATTGGGGAGAACTCATACATCCCGCACTAAAGCCAAACTTTGGCCATGTCATTTGTAACACAATGTCCCAAGAGAATCCAAAATATATCAAGTTCAAAACTTATATATCATAATTTAAGGCATATAAACCACCTTCCATGCACAAGTATCTTTGAAACCATACAAACCATGTCTTAGGGTTCTAAATCTAGAATGGCATAATAAATGACAAGTTCTTAACATGATATAATGTGCAATATAATACCACAAACTCATCAATTTAAATCACGTCTTAACAATAAGCTTTATATACTAGATTACAACATTTATAGTATTAAGCTTCTAAAATAATTACAATCACCAATAGTAATCAACTTGAATGTAGAATTATCATCACAATAGTATAGTAATTCAAATCAATAAGAGTTATATACAACATCAATAATCCTATACAAGATACATACACAATATACATGCTTAAATCAAATAAACCCTAAGTCAATCATAAGGATTTCCTATAATATGCAAGACTATCATATTAGAAGCATGTACAGAATATATATTAAACCCCAAAGGATTATAAACATACTACCACCCCTACCTCAATAGAGAATTGAATCTCTATAATCCAAGCAACCAAGCACTAAATGGAAAACAAGCTTAGGGTTAATGAAGAGGAGAATGAGATGAAACTTTTACTAGTTAAGGTTCTTTGTCTAAGATAAATGGAAGGGCACCAAAATTGAAGAAGAAAGCTATTAACCAAGCTTTTCTCCAATGGTGGCTAGGTTAGAACTTTGAAGAACTAAGGAAAATAAAGAGGATAAGTGAAAAATGGTGAGTAGAAGGGCTAAAGATCCTCCACTCATTATGTGCTCTTACACTACCTCTCACACACACACAATGCAAGACTAGATCATGGCCTTACACTTGTTACTAATCCAATGCCTCTTTCAAGACTTAATCCTAAGCTTATACTTGTCAACAATCCAATGCCTCTTCCAAGACTTAATCCTAAGCTTACACTTGTCAACAATCCAATGGTTACATGTGCACCAATCTAAGGCCAACACATGGATGAATCTCCGCCCACCAAATGTCAAGAGGTCATGGTGCCAAGTCTCTTCACCTAAATGCCAACAAATGGCTTCATGAGAGTGTGACACTTGTCACACTTTCCAAAAATTACAAAATGGTCCTTTTTCAAAATATCTTCTAAAATAAATTACAAAAAGGTCCCCCAAACGAAAAAATAATAATTTTGCATAATTACACTAAAATCCCAAAAGTTATGAATAATTACACTAAAGTAAGCATTCATGCCCTTTATGAAAAATAAAAGTAACTAGCATGCTTTTCAACAAAAGTGAAAATACCAATGTCATGGAAATCAAGTATCATGAATACATGCAAAACCATAATCAAATCCGAACACCCGAAGTGAGGTTAAGCAAGGAAAAACGATAAACGAGTAAAAGACAAAATAAAAAAAAAGGCGAAAAAAAGAAAATCACCAAAAATGAAAAAGGAGGAAAAAGTCCGGGTCTGTACAACCTACCCTCCTTAAATGGATTTCGTCCCTGAAATTAAGTCGTACCTGAAAGAGAGAACAAATGGGGATACCGAGAGCGAACCTCCTGCTCGAGCTCCTAGGTAGCCTCCTCAACGCTGTGATGTCTCCACAAAACCTCTTAGTCCGCAAAACCTGCTCCCGTGAATCAAGAATCTGGACCGGACCCTCCTCGTAGGTCACGTCTTCATCAATAACAACATCTGTCCACCATAAAATATGCGATGGATCCGGCTCGTACTTCCTCAACATAGATACATGAAAGACGTCGTGAACCCTATCCAGGTCTGGCGGTAATGCCAAACGATAAGCAACTTCACCGACGCGCTCCAAAATCTAAAATGGCCCAATGAACCTAGGAGACAACTTGCCTGTCTGTTTAAATCTCAGAAGTCCCTTCCGTGGAGAAATCTTAAGAAAGACATGGTCCCCTACCTCAAAAGACAAGGATCTCCTCCTCTTATTAGCATAACTCTTCTGTCTGCTCTGAGCTGTAGCCAACCGCTGCCGAATCAACTTAATCTTCTCTGCAGTCTCAAAGACAATATCGGGACCTAAGGCGACTGTATCACCTACCTCGGTCCAACAAATTGGAGATCTGCAAGGTTTGCCATACAATGCCTCAAAAGGTGCCATGCCAATACTGGTCTGGTAACTGTTGTTGTAGGCAAACTCAACCAAGGGTAAGTAGTCTTCCCAACTACCCCCAAAATCCAAAATGCAAGCCTGTAGCATATCCTCCAATATCTGAATGGTACGCTCTGACTGACCATCAGTCTGAGGATGGAATGCCATGCTGAAATGAAGCCCCGTGTCAAGAGCCTCCTGAAAACTCTGCCAAAAGTGAGACGTGAACCTGGGATCCCGATCCGAAACAATGGATACGGGAACCCCATGAAGCCTGACAATCTGCCCCACATACAGTCCACTAAGCCTCTCTGCGTCATCTGTCATTGCCATAGGCAAAAAGTGAGCCGTCTTAGTCAATCTATCAACAATGACCCAAACGACATCATTCCCTGCCTTGGATCTTGGAAGTCTCGTCACGAAATCCATAGTGATGTGCTCCCACTTTCACTCTGCCACTGGTAGTGGTTGCAACAAACCTGCCGATCTCTGATGCTCTGCCTTCACTTGCTGACAAGTAAGGCATTTAGCCATGAACTGAGAAACATCCCGTTTCATACCCTTCCACCAAAACTGTCTCTACAAATTGTGATACATCTTCGTACCACCTGGATGAACTGCGAGTCGAGAATGGTGAAAATCCTGAAGAACATCGTCACGACAAGACAAAGGGACAAACATCCTCCCTCTGTACCTGAGACCACTATCTGAATGCAAGGTCCAACCCTCTACATTCCCGCCGCCTGAAATTTAATCGTGGATGGACTTCATCTCCCCATCCTCCTGCTGTGCCTCAATAACTCTGCTAATAAGAGCCGGTTGAGCCACAAGGCTAAATAAAATAGCCGGTGAAACATCCTCATACAACTGCAAACCAAGATCTGCAAGCTCTTCTAGCATCTTCCATCTGTGAACGGAAATGCTAGCAAGAGTACCCCGTGACTTCCTACTCAATGCATCGGCTACCACATTGGCTTTCCTCGGACGATATTGCAACACAAAATCATAGTCCTCCATGAACTTAACCCACCTGCGCTGTCTCAAATTCAAATCCTTCTGAGAGAAGAAATATTTGAGACTCTTGTGATCGGAGAAAACTTCAAACTTCTCCCCATACAAATAGTATCTCCACCCCTTCAGGGCAAAGATAACCGCTGCCAACTCCAAATCATGTGTCGGATAGTTTAACTCGTGAGTCTTCAACTGTCGAGACCCATAATCAACTACCCGTGCTGTCTGCATCAAGACACAACCCAAACCTTCTCGCAAAGCATCACAATAGACCACATAACCCAAACCACGTTCAGGTATGATCAAAACTGGAGCTGATGTCAACCTAACCTTTAACTCCTGAAAAGCAAAATCACAAGCCTCATTCCATATGAACTTGACCCCTTTGCGAGTAAGTTGAGTCATAGGTGCCGCTAAATGAGAGAAATCCCGAACAAATCTCCTGTAATAGTCGGCTAGGCCAAGAAAACTCTGAACTTCAAACACTATCTTCGGATGCTCCCAATCCATCACAGACTCAATCTTCGACGGATCCACTGCAACACCACCCCCTGACACAACGTGTCCAAGGAACTTCACCTCTGGTAGCCAAAATTCGCATTTCTCGAACTTGGCATACAATTGGTTATCCCTAAGGATCTGTAAAACTGCTCTCAGGTGATACTCATGCTCCTCTCTCGAAGCTGAGTATACGAGAATGTCATCAACGAACACCACCACAAATTTGTCAAGATAGTCACTGAATACACGGTTCATCAAATCCATAAAAGCTGCTGGAGCATTGGTTAAACCAAATGGCATCACCAGAAACTCATAATGGTCATAACGTGTACGAAAAGCGGTCTTGGATATATCCTCATCCTTAACCCTCAACTGATAGTAACCTGATCTCAAATCAATCTTCGAAAAGCATGTCGCTCCCTTCAACTAATCAAACAAGTCATCAATCCTAGGTAAAGGATACCTGTTCTTGATCGTAGCTTGATTCAACTTGCTATAATCGATGCAAAGTCTCAAAGACCCATCCTTCTTCTTCGCAAAAAGAACTGGTGCTCCCCATGGTGAAGCACTAGGACGAATAAAGCCCTTAGCTTTCAAATCATCCAACTGACCTTTTAACTCATCAAACTCTACCGGTGCCATATGGTACGGTGCCATAGAGATGGGTGCTGTGCCGGGAATGACATCGATGGCAAAAATAACTTCCCTTAAAGGAGGTAACTCCGTTAGCTCCTCTGGAAAGACATCAACAAAATCCTTAACAACTGCCAGAAAAACACGGCCTAAACTGTTATCCTCGTCAACTAGCAAACTAGCCAAGTAGGATCTGTGGCGACTCCAGTCACCAATGCTGAAAACCATAGCCGGGTGCGAATCACTCCAATCTCCCACAAAATGGAAACAATCTCCCTTGGGAGTACAAATGGTCACCCTCCCGCGGAAGCAATCGATCGTAGCCCAAAAGAATGACAACCAATCCATCCCAAGAATGACATCAAAACCCGTTATGTCGAGAACAATGAAATCGAACTCCAAAGTCCATCCAGCTATCTCAATAGCACAACCCCGATAAACACGATCCAAAGACACTGGACCCCCTACTGGTGTGTCAACACAGAGAAAAATGTCCCGAAGTGTGACCTCCAGACCCAATGAATGTGCAAATGATGTAGAAATGAAAGAGTGTGATGCACCCGTGTCAACAAGAACTCGTGCCCAAGAACTGAAAACTAGAAAGATACCTCGAACTGAAGCGGTGCCTGTGGAAGCATCCGCCTGTAGAAGAGCGTAGGCTCGTCCCTGAGTCCCTGAGCCCTGCTGTGAACTGCCATGATAGCCTGACTGATGTGTAGAAACAGTAGGTGTAGAACCCCTGGCTGGATAAGTGCCGACCGACGCCACTGACTGTGGTGCCTGAGGAACTCTGAAACCAGACTGAACCCCTGTAGACTGTGCCAGTACCATCTGTGAATCTGTGCCACTACGTGGCTTATTCAACAATCTTGGACAATCCTTCTTGATATGACCTTGTTTCCTGCAATAGAAGCAAGCTCCCTGCCCTGTCTTCGTAGAAACTGAAGTCTGACTGGCCTGTGGATGAAGCTGTGGGCAACGAGGCTTGATGTGCCCCGGCTGCTAACAATGGTAACAAACCACTACCTGGGCTAATCCTGAAGATACAGGAACTGTGGGTGCAGAACGATTCTGCTGTGATGCCCCCTATGAGTGAGTATTGTTCCCTGCCCTAGCCTTCTTCCACTGACTCCCGGAAGATGATGAATTATCTCCACGAGGCTGCTTGTGTGAACCCCTGATCCGTAACTGATCCCGTTCCTCTGCTTCAGCTAGCATAGCCCTCTGAACTACTTCTCTGTAAGTCCTCAAATCAAGAATTGAGACCCGTGGCCTAATGTCAAGATGTAACCTATCCTGAAACATCATTGCCCTGGCCTCGTCTGTTGCTACCATATCCTCGGCATAACGTGAGAGAGAAGTAAATCGTGTCTCATACTCAATGACACTCATAGTGCCCTAATAAAGACCTGCGAACTGTGTCCTCATCTCCCACCTCATAGCCCTAGGAAAGAAGCGCTCGAAGAACAAATCTCTGAACTCGTTCCAAGTCATCAACTCAATTTTGTGGACATTAGTCATAAACCTCCAACAGATATCTGCATCCCCCATGAACAAAGAAGCAGTCAAGAAAATCCTTAACCTGTCCGTGGGTACCGCCATACGTCTAACTTGTGAACCATAAGGTCCAACCAAGCTTCTGAGACTAGCGGATCTGAACTCCCTGCAAATGGATCAATCTTGACCCTCTGTAGTCGCATGAAGTACTCCAGTGCCTCATTGACTATCGATGCCGGTGCCGGTGCTGGAATCTGTACTCCTGCCACCTGCCTACGTATCAACTCCTGTAGAGATTCAGCGATCCCCTGATTGATTCCCTGAGCCACTCGCTCCTTATAAGTCGGTGCCCGTGGTGGATTAGCATCCCCGCCATGAACTAGAATCTTGGGCCTTCCTGGACCCCGTGTGAACTCGGTGTCAGCCACCTGCTCCTCAGTGCCCTGTCATGAAGACTCTCCACGCGTGACAACCATGGTGCTAAATGTGTAAAAGAAAGGAAGCCAACAATAACTAAAGTTATTATGACTAAATGCAACTCATACTATGAATGTAATGAAGCAAGAAGCAAGACTAGGTATGCAACATACTGTCATGCTAAAGCAATTAACAAAAGCTTCTTAAATAGTTAAGCACTTAAACAGATAAGCATACATGTCGAACAAAGGTACTCTTAACCACATAGGCATATAAGCATAAAAACATGTCATACTACTAAGCATATTATCATGAAACATCTAAACATGTTATAAAGTCAAAACATGTTATCAAAAGCATGTGAATGCATCAAAGTACATCAACAAAAGTATGATATGCACCTAAAACTCGTCGTCCTATGGTATTCAAACCTAGGGGCTCTGATACCACTTGTGACGGCCCAAGGTTTTTCAACCAGGTGCGTCAATGATGAACCGAAAACTGACCTGATAACGGATCCGAATTGCGGAAGCAAAAGATGAAACGACATCCCTAGGGACACAACATGTCTCTAGGACACCAAAGAGACCCTTAATGAGATCATGGAACCCAAAGAAAACAAATGTGGAAACAAGATTTCAAAAATGGACAAAAAGGAACCCAAGGGTAAAATGGTCATTTCTATCCTAAAAGTGAGGACTACCAAGCACACCGTTGGAAATAAAACCAAAAATAAATGAATTAAGACTCAAGAATCACTTGATTCGGAGTCCGAACGGCAAAGATATCAAGTCTTGAAGTCAAAGGAAGAAAAGCCCTATCCCGGTTCAAGCCAAAAACTGACACCCCTACACTAAAACTTGAATAAATTAAGCTACCAAAGGAATCTAAAACTCTAATTGGTACCATTGGAAAGCTTATTTCGATGCCGTCAGTTTAGACTCAAGAACGGACCAATTCGGAGTTAAAACGAGGAAGATATGACAACTTGAAATTGGAGGTGCAGCGTCGAACCAAGACACACAAACACACCCTATGAACAGTACTTCAAGTGCTCGAACAGTACATGCCTGAGGCCAAAACTTTCTGCCCAAACTTCGAGCGCTTGAACTCCCTTTTAGAGCACTCGAACTCCTGTAGCTGCACCTGAAATGCAACCTTGAAATGCAATTTTGAGGACTTTCTGGGTCTTTTTTGGAATGAAGTTGTGAAGTAACCCCCCTTAAAATCATGTTTTCTGGTCAACCATGTTAAGACCAACATCTATTTTTCAATTGAAATACCAAAAATTCCCTTAAGGTCTTATTTAACAAAAATATGCAAATGAATGCTACTCTAAGTGTTCATTTCATCAAGAATGGTGTTGTGTGCCAAAGTGAACATGCACACATATGTAAAATGAGTAAATGCATGTGTTCCAATAGCTCATGGTCACATAACACGTCATATACAAAATACAACCTGTCAAACCACGAATTCTCATCATTTCATAAGACAACTATGGGATTAAACTAGCATACTTGTGATAAAAATGTACATAGCACTTGGCCTCATGTTATGCATACAAAATAGACATCTTCAAGTGTTCTTAGATATACATTACACATCAAGGAAGCCATCTTAGCTTCTACAATACCATACATCCATGGTATACAAAATTAATATCCAAAAAGGAAGGCATGCTAAACAAGTGCATGTCAATATACAAAAATGCTTCAAATAACTCAAAATCTTCTAAGGATGATGAGCATCCAAGAACATGGTCTCTTTACCTGAAAAATAACCCAAACCACTAGGGTGAGTAATCAAGTTACTCGTAGGAGAAGCATATGCGTATACCCTAAAGTTTCAATATCATTGCAAGATTAATATAGACGAATACAAGGGAGCATTCCACTTAACGTCAATATTCAAGATGTGCTAAGGGATCATCTTAAGCTAACTTAAATGATTCTTCAACAACACATAACAATGTCAATGTACTTAACAACATCAATTCGTAATCAACCAAAAATTACAAGTTATAATTAAACATTGGTTGTCAACTTGAAATTTAATGCGAAATCACATAATGGAAAACTTGGACATCTCGTCTTGGACTAAACCAAGATCAATATGGTTATTCCGGGCATTAACCCACTGGGAAGACCACCCTAGTGCGCACTATCTCAATTGGGGAGAACTCATGCCTCCTGCACTAAAGCCAAACTTTAGCCATGTCACTTGTAACACAATGTCCCAAGAGAATCCAAAATATATCAAGTTCAAAACTTATATATCATAATTTAAGGCATATAAACCACCTTCCATGCACAAGTATCTTTGAAACCACACAAACCATGTCTTAGGGTTCCAAATCTAGAATGGCATAATAAATGACGAGTTCTTAACATGATATAATGTGCAATATAATACCACAAACTCATCAATTTAGACCATGTCTCAACAATAAGCTTTATATACTAGAATACAACATTTATAGTATTAAGCTTCTAAAATAATTACAATCACCAATAGTAATCAACTTGAATGTATAATTATCATCACAATAGTATAGTAATTTAAATTAATAAGAGTTATATACAACATCAATAATCCTACACAAGATACATACACAATATACATACTTAAATCAAATAAACCCTATGTCAATCATAAGGATTTCCTATAATATGCAAGACTATCATATTAGAAGCATGTACAGAATATATATTAAACCCCAAAGGATTATAAACATACTACCACCCCTACCTCAATAGAGAATTGAATCTCTATAATCCAAGCAACCAAGCACTAAATGGAAAACAAGCTTAGGGTTAATGAAGAGGAGAATGAGAGGAAAACTTTACTAGTTAAGGTTCTTAGTCTAAGATAAATGGAAGGGCACCAAAAGTGAAGAAGAAAGCTATTAACCAAGCTTTTCTCCAATGGTGGCTAGGTTAGAACTTTGAAGAATTAAGGAAAATGAAGAGGATAAGTGAAAAATGGTGAGTGGAAGGGCTAGAGATCCTCCACTCACTATATGCTCTTACACTACCTCTCACACACACACAATGCAAGACTAGATCATGGCCTTACACTTGTTACTAATCCAATGCCTCTTCCAAGACTTAATCCTAAGCTTACACTTGTCAACAATCCAATGGTTACATGTGCACCAATCTAAGGCCAACACATGGATGAATCTCCACCCACCAAATGTCAAAAGGTCATGGTGCCAAGTCTCTTCACCTAAATGCCAACAAATGGCTCCATGAGAGTGTGACACTTGTCACACTTTCCAAAAATTACAAAATGGTCCTTTTTCCAAATATCTTCTAAAATAAATTGCAAAAAGGTCCCCCAAACGAAAAATAATAATTTTGCATAATTACACTAAAATCCCAAAAGTTATGAATAATTACACTAAGTAAGCTTTCATGCCTTTTATGAAAAATAAAAGTAACTCGCATGCTTTTCAACAAAAGTGAAAATACCAATGTCATGGAAATCAAGTACCATGAATGCATGCAAAACAAGAATCAAATCCGAACACCCGAAGTGTGGTTAAGCAAGGAAAAACGATAAACGAGTAAAAGACAAAATAAGAAAAAGGCGAAAAAAAGAAAATCACCAAAAATGAAAAAGGAAGAAAAAGTCCGGGTCATTACACGCACACTGAAGATTCGACATTCATCACATCATATTAGTTGTGGGCTTAGAGAATGCATTGTATAGGTTTCCAAATTTGGTTGTGCTTGATAGACAGTTGATTATCATGCATATTTCTGTTAATATATGCGTTGTTGCACAACTTATTGATTTTCGAAACTTGGGGATGTTGTTGTTTGGCTATGGCTAGGACGTTGTTCTAGTACGGGGGATAGTCCCTCTATATAGTCTAGTGCGCACATAGGGAGGTTACCCATGGGCGAGTAACCCTAAAGTAACTATGTTGTCGATCTGATCCGGCGTGACGTCCGAGTATCCACTTTGTTTAACTTCGCATTTCATTTTCAAGTTGATAACTAGATGATGTTGTAACTTGTTGTTCCTTATTTGTCATTCCATTTTAAGTTACATGATGTTAACTTTGCAAAATTGTGCTTTATGCGTTGTATTGGAAGTCCCAATGTTGGTTAAATTACATCGATATTGAAAATTGTGTTTTGATGTTCTAACATAGCTTAGGATTGATTCTATTGATTCATTTAGAACTTAGACGTTAGGCGGCATCAACCACCACTGTTATTTTGTGCTTTAGATTCTAAGTTGATGGCTTTGAGAACTTATACCTTATTGCATTGTATAACATGCTCTTTTGTTGTTGAATTGCATGGATAATGTGATTCTTGTTAACTTGTATTCAAATATGCTTTTGTCATGTTATATGGATTACTCTAGACCTAGTTCAATTGTATTGAAAATGCAATTCATGTTAATCTATGCTCAAGCATTCTTCTTGTCGTGTTCTTAGATTATCCCAACCATGATTCGTTTCATACACGTATGTATATCATGATTCTTGTTGCTTAGACTCTAAGGTAGCTTAGGATGCTCCTCGAGTCTCATTTGGACATAGACGTTAGGTGGCATGAGCCCCTTTAACATGTTTCACCTTAAGGTGATAAATTTGTAAAATGCTAGGTCGATGCATGCTCATCTCCTACGAGTAGCTTTATGTTACTCACCCCTATGATACTGGGGCATATTTCAGGTACAAAGACTTAGTTCATAATGCCTAGCATTCCTTGGATGTCGTATAGCTTTCAAGTTTCCATTACATGCAAATGTTAGCATGAAATGTCATTTTGTAGACTTATATGTCAAAATATTTATATTTGATTCCATGTATGTAATGTGTACTTAAGTACACTCCTTTCAATGTATTTGAGATGTATGAGATGAGGCCGGAGGCCAATGACCATTATATTGTATTCTATGTACTTTTTAACTTCATGAAATATTGTGAAAATCTTGAAAAATCGCAAGTCATTGCTTCACCATGGTTGCATCGGGTCTGGGAATTCCGTTTTCATTCTTTCATAGGGTCTTATAAATCATGGTTGAAGTGTGGCCAAGAGCCAAACGGTCATTTGATCCCATTTTGTATTTTTGGATTCCGAGTTTTCATTCCAAGTTCCATTTTTGCCTTTTTGCCCGTTGAGGGGTCGGATTTTGTATCGGTGGTATTTTTAAGTCGTGGACCATTGTAGCAAGTCCAAATAGGTAAGTTACGTTTACGTGCATGGTCGTTTCCAGGCAAAACCTTATCGTTTGTGTTTTGAGCCTCTTGTGAATTCATTTCGCACTTTTTTTTTCATATTCTGATCTAGAGGCATTATAGACTTTTCATGGAGGTTTTATTTTCTTATTTGAAGATGGTTGAATAGAAAACATGATTTTAGGGGGGGTTTTTTTCCGTGTTTTTCCAGAAAATGTCATCTTGATATCGTAAATCGCTTACGAAGTTCAGCTCTCAGTTTTTCAATTTAGCAGCTTTTTGGACCTCCATGACCAGATTTCATGGAGAGGCATTTCAGGTATTGTACATTACGTTTTTTTTTTTTTATTCTCTCGTGAGTCACATAGAAAACTCAATTTTGAGGGGGGTTTCTTCTCTGTGTTTTTGTAAAAAAGTTCATCTAGGCCTCAAAATTCAGCCTCTATTCTAGATTTTTCTAAAAAATAACCCCACAGCAGCTTTATAGGCTGCTGCTGCCAGCCATGGTGCACTCAGCGCGCGCATGGCGTGCATGGGCGCACGCATGGGCGTGTGCATGGGGCTGTCATGGCCTCTCGTCGGGCCGCCGCGACGTCAATTCTTCTTTTGGGCTTTTCTCCTTCGTCCGGACTCCGATTCAAGTGAATTTTTTTTCGAACTTGACTAATTTTTCGCTGTCTTTCCAACTGTGTGCTCGGTTGTACCTGGTTCTTCCAAGATAATTACCAAATTAAACTTTTTGCCTTATGTACTCGTTTTTCTTCGTCATGCCGTTTCTCCTTCGTCCGGACTCCGAATCATGCGATTCTTGAGTCCATCTTGATTAGTTTTTCATTGTTCTTCTAGTGGTGTGCTCGGTGGCACCCGAATCTATAGTTTTTAGAAATGACTATTTTACCCTTGGAGGCTTATTTGTCATATTTTCGATCTTTTGCTTCCACATCAGCTCTTGTTGAGTTCCACGACCTCATGGAAGGTCATTTTGACTTTTTAGAGTCTTGTTTTCTGTTTTCGCTTCCGCAGTCGGATCCGTTATCGGATCATCCTTATGGTTCATCACAGGACACGCTGGCCTAAAAACCAGGGTCGTCACATGTTCTCTAAGATATGTTAAATTGAGAGCATTTGGTTAACTTTGAAAATCTAGAGATTTTAATTAAAATCTATTTTGTGGTCCCATTAGCTTAATTAAGATTTTAACTTGATATTTGTATTGGCCATGACTTGTTTACTAGTATATATTAATTGTGGACCATTTGAAGTTGCTTTAGAACCTTGGTAATTAAATTACCATGATTTAATTAGAGTTCTACTTTGTTGTTCCAATAACCTAATTGAGTTTTAGAATGGATATAGGTGATGACCATGCCATGTTCTTTAATATATATTAATTTGAGGTTATTTGGAATTGAATTAGAATCTAGGGAATTTAATTATTTTTATTTAATTAAATTCTATCGAATTAATCCATGGATTTAATTGTGTTTGAAAGTCGTTTCTATATAAAAATCCTGGACATGGACTTGTTGTATATTCATTTGGTTATGTTTTGAGCATTGGATAACATAGTTGCTATGTTTATACTCATGAGAATATGTTTTCCTTATTGAATATATTGTTGCCTTGTGTAATGATTTGCACATTTCATATTTAACATCATTCATGTATAGCGTGTAACGAATCGCACACTGAAGATTCGACATTCATCACATCATATTAGTTATGCACTTAGAGCATGTATTATATAGGTTTCCAAATTTGGTTGTGCTCGGTAGATAGTTGATTATCTTGCATATTCCTGTTGATATATGCGTTATTGCACAACTTGTTGATTTTGAAAATTTGGGGATGTAGTTGTTTGGCTATGGCTAGGACGTGGTTCTAGTACGGGGGATAGTCCCTCTATATAGTCAAGTGCGCACATAGGGAGGTTACCCATGGGCTAGTAACCCTAAAGTAACTATGTTGTCGGTCTGATCAGGCGTGATGTCTGAGTATCCACTTTGCTTGACTTCGCATTTCATTTTCAAGTTGATAACTAGATGATGTTGTAACTTGTTGTTCCTTATTTGTCGTTCCATTTTAAGTTACATGATGTTAACTTTGTGAAATTATGCTTTATGCGTTGTATTGGAAGACCCAATGTTGGTTAAATTACATCCATAATGAATATTGTGTTTTGACGTTCTAACATAGCTTAGGATTGATCCTATTGATTCATTTAGAACTTAGACGTTAGGTAGCATGAACCACCACTGTTATTTTGTGCTTTAGATTCTAAGTTGATGGCTTTGAGAACTTATACCTTATTGCATTGTATAACATGCTCTTTTGTTGTTGAATTGCATGGATAATGTGATTCTTGTTAACTTATATTCAAATATGCTTTTTTCATGTTATATGGATTACTCTAGACCTAGTTCAATTGTATTGAAAATGCAATTCATGTTAATCTATGCTCAAGCATTTTTCTTGTCGTGTTCTTAGATTATCCCAACCATGATTCGTTTCATACACGTATGTATATCATAATTCTTGTTGCTTAGACTCTAAGGTAGCTTAGGATGCTCCCCGAGTCTCATTTGGACATAGACGTTAGGTGGCATGAGCCTCTTTAACATGTTTCACCTTAAGGTGATAAATTTGTAAAATGCTAGGTCGATGCACGCTCATCTCCTACGAGTAGCTTTATGTTACTCAACCCTACGATACTGGGGCATATTTCAGGTACGAAGACTTGGTTCGTGACGCCTAGCATTCCTTAGATGTCGTATAGCTTTCAAGTTTCCATTTCATGCAAATGTTAGCATGGAATGTCATTTTGCAGACTTATATGTCAAAATATGTATATTTGATTCCATGTATGTAATGTGTACTTAAGTACACTCCTTTCAATGTATTTGCTATGTATGAGATGAGGCCGGAGGCCAATGACCATTATATTGAATTCTATGTACTTTTTAACTTAATGAAATATTGTGAAAATCTTGAAAAATCGCAAGTCATTGCTTCACCATGTTTGCATCGGGTGTGGGAATTCTGTTTTCATTCTTTTATAGGGTCTTATAAATCATGTTTGAAGTGTAGCCAAGGGTCAAACGGTCATTTGATCCCGTTTTGTATTTTTGGATTCCGAGTTTTCATTCCAAGTTCCATTTTTGCCTTTTTGCCCGTTGGGGGGTCAGATTTTGTATCGGTGGTATTTTTAAGTCATGGACCATTGTAGCACGTCCAAATAGGTAAGTTACATTTGCGTGCGTGGTTGTTTCCCGGCCAAACCTTATCGTTTGTGTTTTGAGCTTCCTATAAACTCATTTTGAAGTTTTGTTGCATAATCTGATTTTAGGGCACTTTGGGGTTTTCCTTCGGGAAATAAATTCCATTCTTGACATGGTCACTTAGAAAACATGATTTTAGGGGGGTTTTCTTCTTCGTGTTTTTCCAGAAAATGTCATCTTGGTACCGGAAATCCCTTGCAAAGTTTGGTTTTTCTGCTATGCTATAGCAGCTTTTTATTTTAACTTCTTGCCCTTTCCTGATCTAGGGGCATTCTGGGTACTTCATAGTGTTTCTTTTTCATTTTCATGCATAAACCGGGTAGAAAACGTGATTTTAGGGGGGGTTTCTTCTTCGTGTTTTTACAAAAAAAATCATCTTGATGCCGAAACAACTCGCAGATCTGGAAAATCTAGTCGTTCCAGGTTTTTTCGGGAAAAAGTGCTGATCTAAGGGGCATTTCGGGTATTTCACTTGTAAAATAAAATCTTCTCTTGACATGGTCATGTACAAAACATGATTTTGAATGGGGGGGTTTGTTCACAACTTTTTGCCAAAAAATGTCATTTAAGCCCTCAAAATCCCATTTGAATTCGGAAAATGTGTGCAGGCCCTGCTCATACTTGAAACCCAGAAAGTCTAATTTTTTAAAACTTTGAGGCTTCATTTCTTCATCATCTGGACTCCAAATCAAGTGATTTTTGAGTCTAAGTTTATTAGTTTTTCCTGGTCTATATAACAGTATGCACGGTTGCATCAAATTATATCTAGAAACACCATTTTACCCCTTGTAAAGTACCCTTACCGCACTGATTTTAAACCCAAAAGTTGGTTTTTATGAAACTTTGACGTTTCATATCTTCTTCGTCCGGACTCCGAATCAAGTGATTCTTGAGTCTAGATTCATTAATTTTTCCTAGTCTATCTAACGGTCTGCTCAGTTGCATCCAATTTTGTTTGAAAAGACCTTTTTACCCCTTACGAAGTACCCTTGCTGCATTAATTTCAAACCCAAAAATGTGATTTTTATGAAACTTTGGAGTTTCATATCTTCTTCATCCGGACTCCGAATCAAGTGATTCTTGGGTCTAATTTGATTAAATTTTTGTTGTCTTTCTAGTGGTGTGCTCAGTAGCACCCGATTTTATATTTTTAAAAATGACCATTTTGCCCTTGGGGGCCTGTTCGGTCTTTTTCTAATCATTCGTTCCCGCATTAGTTCTTATTGAGTTCCACGACCTCATGGAAGGTCACTTTGACTTCTTAGAGTCTTATTTTCTATTTTTGCTTCCGCATTCGGATCCGTTATCGGGTCAACCTTCGGTTCATCACAGGACACGCTGGCCTAAAAACTAGGGTCGTCACAGTCCTGGTATTTAATTTATTCTTTTAATTGGTTTTTCAATTATTTAATTGATTAAGTTATGTTTTATTTATTTAATGGTGTTTTTGTTTGAATTTAAATTGTGAGTTAATTTTAATTTGTTTGTTTTAATTGTTCCTTTGACTTATTTGACCTACTTGAATTATTTGTATTATATGAATTTCTTATTTTTATTTGTTTATTTATTTCATTTTGTTTATTTTATGTAATTTAATGTATGAAATTATTTAATTAAAGTTAATTGTTTTCTAACTTCACATTACAGTAGCGTTGGTTGTAAGCAGCGGACATGTTTTTCACTTAGATGGTATTATGGGCCGATTAGGTTTCACATTAGGGTTTCAATTCATATTAGGTTTTGTGTAACCTTATAAATAGATGTAATAAGGTTGTACCTAGGGTTTTAAAAACAAACAAAACCAAAACACGTCTGTGGAAATAGAAAGGAGGAACAAAGGAAGTTTGCAGTAAGAATCGCCGGAGACGACGTGAAGATTTTTAACAGAAGTCTCAAAGGCAAGTTCTATCTTAACTCTCTCCCTTGGGCTTCGTGTTCTTTGCATGCTTATATAGTTCCAGGATGAATTACATGTTTTAATGAAGAAATATATGATAACTGTTTCCATGTTTTTAAACTGTTGGTCGTAAGTTTTATTGGATAAACTGTTTAAAACTTGAAAATTTCCTGCATTGTTTTCTGTTTAAATCCATGTCAGTAAATATAATAAGGACTTAAACTAGGGTTGGAACCTATTAGGATCTAGTTACAATTCCTAGGAACCTAAATAGAGAAGGGCCGGAGGAGTAGACGATGCCGGAAAAGAGAACACGGAGAAAAGGAGGGAGAGAGCCGGCTCCTTTTGGGATTGGAGCCGGCTCCAAGTTACTTGGAGGCGGCTCCAAGTTTTTATTGGAAAAGAGAACACGGAGAAGAGGAGGGAGAGAGCCGGCTCCTTTTGGGATTGGAGCCGGCTCCAAGTTACTTAAAGGCGGCTCCAAGTCACTTGGAGGCTGCTCCAAGTATTTTTGGAGCCTGCTCCATCTTTTGTTTTCCAGTTTTTACGTTTTGTTGTTTTTCTGTTGGTTTGCAGTGAGACAGATTCTTGTGTATGGAATTTCTAAGTTTTCTAATAGAAACTAAACACTGTAATGGGAGGTTTAACAGTGGTCTGGAGTGGGGTTAAAGTTCCCAGGGATTGAATAATATAGATTTAAACACCTAGTTTAATCATTAAAACTGTATAGAATTTTTGTGTGCCTTGCAGACTTGGTTGGTTTTAGACAGTGTAGTTCGTAATTGTTTTAGGAGTTTCTATGAGGGATTCACTGCAAATTTCATATTCAAAGAATAGAAATAGATGCTAGGAAGCTATGTCATCTTAAGCTTAAGTGGTGATTAAATTCCTAGAATGCAGTGCAATAATCTGTTGAGCAGAAATTTATACGTATGAGAATTTACTGATATTTCTGTTGCATGTCATGGAATTGAATGAGACAAAGTCTATTTAGGCTCTGTTAATTAAAAACACTGGGAAGTAAATTTTGTATTTACAAACACAGTTTCACAAAGTCAAGTATTAGTTCCTGTGATGTGTTCTACAAGATGGTCTCTATGTAACGGTGTTATATAAGAATGTAAATATTATATTTATTATGTTTTCATGCTTATCATGGAATGGTTGAAATTGATATTTAGTTTGTCAATGCTCCATCAACTGCTGGATTTATTTAAGCATATTTGATAATGTATTCTAAAATGCTTAATATAAAATTGTTGATATTGTTATTTAATTTTCAATGCCATATCAACTGTTGGATGGATGAAATTGTATGCCCCGGTATGGGACGGTGTCATACTAGGTTGAGATAGCACAAGTTGTAAAGTCCTACCTATTTTGGAGTAAGGGTAGGGGTTATTAAATAAAATCCTCCTTATATTTATTAGTCGGTGCGGTTGAATACGCCGAACAACTTAATGGATTTCTTGTGGATGGTTAGGAACGGAGTTTATATATAATTTTATGATACCGTGTCATGAGCTTGAGTCTCAGTGTCCACGGTTAGGGTGCATATATGCAATTGGATGTGTAGCTAACTGTGAGGGTTGAGGTATACCCTGTTTAGGTTTAGGTACTCATGCCCACTCAGGTGCGTATTGTGTGATGCCTTCTATCCAGGTTGAGACACTCTTCATAGTCTAGCGAGAGTCTAGTAGTGTGGATATATTTATGTATGGAGTATTAGTTATTGTTGAACTATTTAGTATGTACATATGTATCGAGTCTCTGCTTGGATTGTAGTAGGATAGAATTTGTTCGTGGGCCTGACCCACTTCTATTTTTCAGGTGTACGTCAGTTCCAGGCTTGAGCTTGTTCGTGCTAAGCAGAGATGATCTTCCACTCTACCAACGATGTAGGACTTCTTTCCAGATAATAGATTTGGGTTTTATCTTCAGCTTTACTTTCATTTCAGTTTGGGATTTTATTAGGGGTCCACTGGAGATGGATTCCCGAGTTGTTTAAATTATGGAGTTTTGGATTATCAGATTTAAGTATTTAATTATTAAAGGATTTTATATTTTAGTTTCTTCCAGCTTTTAAAACTTAATTCTTATTTCTTTTGTAATCTGTGTTCGTTATAACGTATTAATTGTTCGATATCCCTCAAGTTTGGGCCTGGGCCTAATCAACCTGTGTCTTAGATCCTAAGGGTATCTCACCATGGTCAACTCACACATCTATGGTCAATTGCACAAAAACCCTTCCTTAAAACCATAATTCCAAAGTGGCCCAAAAATATTTGCAAGACTAAATTGTGAGCCTACACTTGTCACCATTCCATGGCTCCTTCCTAGGCTTAATCCCACACCTACACTTGTCAACTATCCAAGCCAACAAGTGCACCAATCCTAGGCCAACAAGTGGGTGAATCCTCACCCTCCAAATGTCATCATCCAATGCATCAAAGTGTTTCTACACAAATATCAACAAGTGAACCAATAAGAGGGTGACACTTGTCACACTTTCCAAAAATTGCAAAAAGATACTTTTTGAAAATATCTTCCAAATTAAATTGCAAAATGGTCCCTAAAACAAAAAATAATTACTTTACAGTAATTATACAAAAACCCCAAAAAGTTTAGAAAAATTACAAAAAGGTTATGCGTCTATACCCTTTACAAGAAAAGTAAACACTTAGCATGCTTTTCTACAAAAGTGAAAACACACATAGCATGGAATTTAAATATCGTGGATGCATGCGAAATCGGAAACAAATCCAAACACGAAAAGTGAGGTTATGCAAGGAAAAAGGATAAACGAGAAAAAGACGAAAAGTGAATAGTGTCCGGAAAAATTAAAATGTTGAAATGACACAATCCTCAAAGGAAGTTGTCAATCTAAGGAAAAGAGTATCGGAAACCATTCCCGAACACTCAAGATGACATCAAGTGACGAAAAACTGAACACAGAAAAGAAAAGGCAACGAAGAAAAAAAAAATTCGTGAAAATCTGATAAAAGGAAAGGAAGAAAAATGACCGGCTCATTACATATGCAACTTATTTACATGCTTTGGTAACAAATCTAGAGATTTTATTATTTATTTTTCTTGTGAAGGATTTGATTTTCCCGGTTGATTATAGCTTTGTTTAAACATGTGGCATGGAATTATATTACCCCTTGGTATGGTCATTGACATATATTAAATTGAGAATTTTTGGACAAGTAATGAAGATTTTATTTAATATTTTTCTTGAGTAAATATTTAATTCATGTGGCCTTTTCTAGCTTGAAATCAATATGTGTTAGCATATTATGTTAGGCTTTAATACACTCTTCAACATATGTGAAATTGAAAGTAATCAGAGATGTTTTGAAATCTAGTAATTATTAATTAATTTGATTAATTAATTTGCTCCAAGTGCACTATTCATTTCTTTGAAATTCCGGCTTGATATTCTTGATGTGCATGCCATATACTTTCACATATATTAAATCTAGAATATTTGATTAGGTTTTGAAACCTTTCATTTAATTAATTTCTTTGTTTGAGATTTAATCCTCATGATGATATATAACTTGAAATTTAAGTATGGCATGCTAGTAATTTAGGCATTGGTATACTTATTAACATATATTAAATTGGAATCATTTGAATGAGAATTGCAACTTTTTTTTAATATTTATCTTTGGTGAAAGTTAAATTTACATAGATGTAACTTGCATGAAATAAGCTTGTAATGTGATATTACAATAGGCTTTGGCATGTTCCCTAACATATGTTAATTTGAGAACATTTAGATGAGTTTGAAAATCTAGAGATTTTAATTTAAAAGATTAATTAAAATCTATTTAATGGTTTCGTTGGCTTAATTAACTTTTTAACTTGATATTTGTAATGACCATGACTTGTTTATTAGCATAAAGTAATTTGGGACCATTTGAAGTTGCTTTAAAACCTTGGGATTTAAATTAGCATGATTTAATTAAAATTCCACTTTATTGCTCCAACAACCTAATTGAGTTTTAATATGGATATAGGTGATGACCATGCTATGTCCTTTAATATGTATTAATTTGAGGTTATTTGGAATTGAATTGGGATCTAGAGAATTTAATTGTGTTTATTTAATTAAATTCTCTCTAATTGCTCCATGGATTTAATTGCGTCTTGGAAGTTGTTTCTATGTTTAAATCATGGACTTGGACTTCTTGTGTATTCACTTTATTACATTTGAGCATTTGATAACATTGTTGTTATATTTAAATTCATGAGCTTATGTTTTCAATGTTGAAAGATATTGTTATAGCGTGTAACGAATTGCACACTGAAGATTCGACATTTGTCATGCCATAGTAGTTGTGGACTTAGTACATGTATTGTATGTGTTTCCAAATTTGGTTGTGCTTGGTAGATAGTTGATATCTTGTATATACATGTTGATATATACATTGTTGCACAACTTGTTGATTTTGGAAACTTGGGGATGTCATTGTTTGGCTACGGCTAGGACTTGGTTCTAGTACGGGGGATTATCCCTCTATATAGTCTAGTGCGCACATAGGGAGGTTACCCGTGAGTTAGTAACCCTAAAGTAATTATGGTGTCGGTCTGATCCAGCGTGACGTCCAAGTATCCACTTTGATTAATTTCGTATTTCTTTTCAAGTTGATAACTAAATGATATCGTAACTTCTTTGTTTGATTTACCATTTTAAGTTTCAAGATGTTAACTTTGAGAAATCATATTTTATGCGTTGTATTGGAAGTTCCAATGTTGGTTAAATTGTATCGATATCATGATTTGTGTTTTGATGTTCAAATGTAATTTAAGAATGATCCTATAGATTCATTTTGAACATAGACGTTAGGTGGCATGACCCACTCTTGTTATTTTCGTATTTTAGGTTTCAAGTTGATGACTTTGAGAATCTATATCTTGTTACTTTGTATAACATGTTTCTATGTTGTTGAAATGCATAAATGATATGATTTATGCTAGAAACATTCTAAGGTAGCTTAGGATGCTTCCTGAGTCTCATTTTGATATAGACGTTAGGTGACATGAACCCTTTTAACATGTTTCACCATAAGGTGATAAAATTGTAAAATGCTAGGTCGATGCATGCTCATCTCCTACGAGTAGCTTTATATTACTCACTCACGTAGTGGGGATATTTTTCAGGTACAGGAATCAATGTTGAGATTCTCATTATGCTTGGATGATTTGTGGACTTAAAGATTTCCATTGTTGTGAAGGTTGGCTTGAAATGCCATTTGTAGCCATTTTGTCAAATGTGTATATTTGATTCCAAACTTGTATTATGTGCTTAAGCACACTTTTTGATATTCATTCTATGTATATAATTTGTGGCCAAGAGCCAAACTTCATTTGTAATCCATGTATATTGAAAAATGTAGAATTTTCCCTTTAATGAGAAAAACATGAAAACTTGGGTTTCAATATGTCATTTTCGCACCGGTGTGTGCATTGTGTATGTAATTCATCCTTTAGCATTTATTTTCTATATGTGAGGTGTGGCCAAAGGCCAAACACCATTTATTTTTCATTTTTGCATCTTAGCTCACATATTGCATTTTTGGGCTGAAATAGTATAAACCGAGCCTTTAAGGGTTCATTTTCAAATCAAGTGGTGAAAAGTGTGTTCCGGCACCTCTACTAGGTCTCATTAAACTTGTATGAAGTGTGGCCAAGGGCCAAACGGTAATTTGAAATCATTTGTCAATTTTAAATTTCAAATTTTTCATTTCATGTGCATTTTCGCCCTTTTAGCCTTTGTGGGGTCAAATTTTGCATCGGTGGTATTTTTAAACCATGGACCATTGTAGCGCATCCTAATAGGTAAGTTACGTTTGCGTGCATGATCGTTTTCAAGAAAAATCTCTTCCTTGGCAAATTGAGCCTCCTAGGGATTCATTTTGCACTTTTGTTGCATAATCTGATGTAGGGGCATTCTAGACCTTTCACATCAGTTTTATTTTCTTCTTTTAATATGGTCGCTTAGAAAACGTGATTTTAGGGGGGGTTTCTTTTTCGTGTTTTTCCAGAAAATGTCGTTTTGGCATCGGAAATCCATCGCAAAGTTCAGCATTCAATTTTGCATTTAGCAGCTTTTTGGCCTTCAATGACCAGATTTCATGGAGGGGCATTTTGGTCATTTTACAGTGAGTTTTTTTTTTTAATTCTCTTTCAATTCATGTAGAAAACTCGATTTTGGGAGGGGTTTCTTTTTTGTGTTTTTTTCAGAAAAATTCATCTTCTAGCCCGTTTCCGCTCTCAGATCAGAACAGTCATTGTAGCAACTTTTGACCTCTTGTCCAGTTCTGATTTAGGGGCATTTCGGGAATTTTCTTTGAAAAATATATTCCAATCTTGACATGGTCACATAGAAAACATGATTTTAGGGGGGGTTTCTTTACAACATTTTTCCAGAAAATGTAATCTCAGACCCGAAAACCGCGTCAAATCTGGTTTCCTATGCGCACCTACACTATTTGAAAAAGTCTGTTGTAAGGGCATTTTGGGGTTTTCACGTTAGAAATAAAATTTTCTTTTAACATGGTCAGCTTGGAAAAATTATTTTAAGGGGGGTTTCTTCTTCGTTTTTTTCCAGAAAACATCGTTTAGTACCTCAAAACGGCACACGAACTTGAGCATTTTTCCCAATTACTATTCACGGCCGCGGCGATGTCAAAACTTTGTTTTGACTTTTCTCTTCCGT
This sequence comes from Cornus florida, assembly GCF_030987335.1. Lineage (NCBI taxonomy): Eukaryota > Viridiplantae > Streptophyta > Magnoliopsida > Cornales > Cornaceae > Cornus > Cornus florida. The sequence continues at coordinate 46,541,454 of NW_026775574.1, read as the reverse complement.
CCGAACTCCGAATCATGTGATTCTTGGGTCCATCTTAATTAATTTTTCGTTGTCTTTCCAGCGGTGTGCTCGGTGGCACTCGAATCCATATTTTCAGAAAAGACCATTTTGCCTCTAGGGGCTTATTCGTCATATTTTCGATCTGCTGCTTCCACATAAGTTCTTATTGAGTTCCACGACCTCATGGAAGGTCACTTTGACTTCTTAGAGTCTTATTTTCTGCTTTCGCTTCCGCATTTGAATCCGTTATCAAGTAAATCTTCGGTTCATCACAGGACGCGCTGGCCTAAAAACTAGAGTCGTCACACTACAAGTTAGAATAGCATCAACAATAGTCTGGGTAAAAAAAGAATTGAGCATCTCCACATTCCACCCTGTCCTAGAGGAATTAAAAAGATCATTCACGGTAATATGAGTCATCGTATAAGCAGGCCTAGAAAGTGTGTCCTGTAAACCAGAAACCCAGCAATCCTACTAAATATCTATGGATTGTCCATTACCTACCACCCATCTCGAACCAGCCCGATTCAGAGACTGTGTAGACCAAATACTACGCCAAGCGCAAGAGGGATTAGAACCCAATCGGGCTTCCAAAAAGGAACAATCAGGAAAATATTTAGCTTTAAAAATGTTAAAAACTAAACCCTGGGTATTAGCTTGAAAATTCTAGCCCTGCTTAGCCAATAGAGCAACATTATAGACTTCAAAATTACGAAATCCTAGCCCCCCGTCCGCCTTTGCTTTACATAAAATATCCCACTTAACCCAACTAAGATTAGCAGAGTCAGCATCTTTATCCCACCAAAATCGCCGAATAAATGTCATCATTGAATTACAAAGCTTGCGGGGTAGTTGAAAACAAGACATTGCATATGTTGGTAAAGCAGTTAAAACGACTTGAATCAAAACTTCCTTACCGGCAGTAGATAAAGCAAAGACTTCTAGGTGGCCATTTGGGCAGTAAGACGGTTCACAATATAATGAAAACATCCCATTTTGACCGACCAATAAGTGCAGGCATCCCAAAATATTTAGCACACAAACCCTCCTCCTGAATGCCCAGCAGATGACACAAGCTAAGCCGGTCCTCAGCACATGTATTCTTAGAGAAAAAAATTGAAGATTTTAAAAAAATTATTTGTTGTCCCGATGATTGTTCACATTGCTGTAACAAATTTTGCAAAAAAGCAATCTCGCAGGTAGAGGCCTGACAGAAAACAATAAAATCATCTGCAAAAAACAAATATGAAATAGGAGGCGCATGGAGGAAAATACGAATCCCTAATAGGACCCTATTCTGGAGCGCAATCTGCAAAGACATTGATAAAGGATCCCCTTGTCTCAGCCCACGAGTTGGACGAAACCAACCAACAGGACGACCATTAATCATAATAGAATAAGAGACCGTAGAAATACAATCATAGATAAACTTAATCCAATGCAGGTGAAAGCCAAGTTTAGATAACATGGATAACAAAAAGGACCATTCAATTCGATCATAGGCTTTACTCATATCTAATTTCAAGGCCATAAAAGCCTTCTTTCCTTTACGTTTATTTTTAAGGTAATGAAGAATTTCATGTGTAATTAAAATATTATCAATAATGTGACGTCCTGGAACAAAAGCACTTTGGGACTCGCTAACCACCAAAGGAATAACTTGGCGAAGTCTATTAGCAAGTACTTTTGCCACAATTCGATAAGCAATATTACATAAAGATATAGGTCGATAATGAGACACCAATGTCGGAGATTCAATTTTTGGAATGAGAACAATATTAGTATGATTCATGCTAGATAATAACTTGCCAAAATGCATAAAACTATGTACCGCATCGATGACATCATGCTTGATAATATGCCAATAGCGCTGATAAAATAAAGGTGTCATGCCATCCAGACCTAGAGCTTTGCAAGGTTGCATCTCAAAAATAGCCCGACGGATTTCATCTTCGGTTGGTTGTTGAATTAAATGATGATTCATATCTGGAGAGACGCAAGATAGGATATGCCGGAGAAAATGGTCAACTCCCGTAGGATGATCAGTATGGAACAGATATTGAAAATAACATATAAACAGGTCTTGAAGCTGAGACTCCTCCTCAATCCATCTACCCTGTGAATCCTCAACTCCAGAAATATGATTACGTTATCATCTACGGGCAGTAGAAGCATGAAAAATTTCGAATTTCAATCCCCCAACTAGAGCCAATTAACCCTGGACTTCTGAAACCAATATAACTCCTCCTGCTACCATAAAGAATTCAACTTGCTTTCTTCAATAAGCACCTGAGCATGATCATAGTCCGCTATATTTTCTTTAAAAAATTTCAAACGGCTTGCAGTACGGTTAATGTGGGCCTGAGAATTAAAATTAGTAGTGCGAACCCATTAAATTAAGGCTTTCTTACAGGATTTGAGTTTTTCTGACCATCAATACATACATGAGCCATTTATAGACACCTGCCATACATCTCTAATAATAGTAGCACACAAAGGATCCAAAACCCATCTGGCTTCAAAACGGAATTGACAAGCTTTAGAAAAAGTCGGCGAGAGTTGAAGAAACAACGCGCAATGATCAGACCCAGCAACCGTTAAATGAAATAGGCAAGCTTGGGGAAACAACCGACACCAATGTTTAGTAGCTAAGGCTCGATCCAATCGTTCTTGAATATGATGTCGCCCACTTCGATGATTGCTCCAAGTGAAGGGATACCCCTCAAACCCCAAATCCATTAACTCACAATCATGCACCAGGGAGAGAAAATTCTTCAACACCCATGACGGTTTGGGATTACCCCCTCGTTTTTCTAGAGGAGATAATATATCATTAAAGTCACTAATTAGAAACCATCGGTCGCCCCATTGTTGTTGCATACGCTTTAGATAGGTCTATTGAGCCACCCCAATACCATCATCCGTACTAGCATAAAGAAAAGTAAGAAACCATGAACCTCTACCATTAGAAAAAAATTCCACCATAAGTTGATACTCACAGTAATCTACAAGTCGAAATAAATGTTGAGAGTCCCAAAAAACAGCAATCCCCCCCGCTGCCCCAACCAAATTCACATTCCATATAAAATTCACCTTTAACCGCCGTTGTAGCCGCTACAATTTTCGTAAGTTCGTTTTTGTTTCAAGTAAGACAATAACATCTGGACAATACGTGATATTAAGATGCAACAGTTTTCGAACAGTAAGGGGATTTTTGATTCCTTGACAATTCCAAACTAAAACCCGTAGAGGAGGATGAGATAAAAGGTCGGACAACACTGCTCCACTAGGAAAAGGAGCACAAATATCCTTCATACCCGACGAGGAACCTTGAACAAAATCACCTAATATGGATGACAAAGCACTAAGCACCACCACACAATCCACAAACCAGATGAAAACAGAACAAACCAAAAATTTGATAAACAGTCACCAAAGCTAACTCAAACGCAATAAAGAAAACCAAGAACGGCTAGAACAGCGATGGATTCAACCAAAAATAGCCGGCTAGAGCAAACCTAAAAACAGGACCTCACCTAATCCACCCACCACAACTAATTGTATCACTCAGCCCCAAGAACCCAAACTTGGCAAAACACAAGCAACGGAAAGGCACCAAAACAGCCAGACAATACACAACAAGGATGCCATAATCAAGCTAAACAAAAAGCTTAAACCAGCAACCCAACAACAAATTCAGCCCCAAACACAAGAGTAAGGTATACCGCTTCACAAAACAACGATCAAAGCACCGATCACAAGTCAACCTCGATGGCAGCGAGGAATAAAAAATTAGCTGATCCAGTTGGGAAAGGAAAGCTAATCACCAACAACAGCCACAAAAGCATCCCCAAACAGAGGATCCAAAACCACAAAGCTCGATGAAATGAGCCAACCTTTGATCTACAGAGGAGCCTCGACTGCAGCGAGGAAAGGGTACTGTTGAAGAAGAGAGAAAAGGAAAGTTCTAGAGAGAAAATGTGATACCCCTCGGATCCGAGACACGGGTTGATCAGGCCCAGGCCCGAGCCCGAGGGAATATCAAACAATTAATATTTTATAATGAACACGGAATACAAAATGAATTAAGAAATGAAATTAAAGCTGAAAGGAACTACAAATAGAATCCGCAAAATATTATAATTATTAAAATCCATCAAACCCAAACTCCAAAACTCCATCAATTTACAACCCGGGAATCCATCTCTAGTGGACCCCTACTAAACAACCAAACGGAAAATAAAACAACTATAATAAACATCCAGAAATAAACTATGGAGTGAGTCCTACATTGTCGGAAGAGTGAATAGAGACATCTGCTCAGCACGAACACGTTTAAGTCTGGAACTGTCGTGTACCTGAAAAATAGAAGTGGGTCAGGCCCACGCGCAAGTTCTATACTACTACAATCCAAACAGAGGCCCGATACGCATGTACATCCTAAACAATTCAACAATAGCTAATAGTCCGTAAATATATATATATAGTCACACTAAAGGACTCTCACTGGACTACAGGCTGGTCTCAACTTGAATAGAGGTAACATGCTAAAACGCATACGAAGTGGGCATGTGTACCTAAACCTAAACAGGGTACACCTCTAACCATCGTATCCAACTATGCATCCCAATGCATATACGCTCCCTAACCGTCGATCCTGAGACTCAAGCTCATATCGAGGTACCATAACAATATATTTAAAATCCATCTTGAATCCTACTAGTGCCTCTCAACTAATTGTTGCCATAACACTACAATCAATAGAACTTAACTTTTAGTTAATCCAATTCTTTATCCAGAGTAGGTAGGTTTTGGTATTTTGGAACCAAACCGTCCCTAGTATACCACCGTCCCATACCGGTATATACCATCCCATCATCCAGCAGTTGCTAAAACCCATAATTAAAGTAGACCTCAACTGAATCCATATCTCCATCACAGATACTAAAATCATAGTATAAGCATCTAGGAACACAGTCAACTATATATATATAATCATGTTCAGCTTTATCCATTACTAATACTAACAATGTTAATGTAAGCATCAATTCCCATAGTCACAGTATGTACATAAACCTACACAGTTTAGGTTGTTCCATAAAAACTGATATAGTGATAAGATTAATTCAAAATAGCATTCAATATACTCAGCAATTGATATTACAGACATTTAGAGTAAACATCAACGAAGTCCATACCTCCAATAGTTGATAGTACAGATATTAAAGTAATTATCAACTAAGTTCATAACTCCAACAACTGATACTAATAGTAATCATGAAAACATCAAAACACGAATTACAGTAGGTATATATACGTGCTTAACTTATAATGTTCCCAGAATCCAATAGTGCTAAGTTTGTTTAAAACCTAAATCACTCGATACCAACTCATCCAAAACAAATATAATCCAAGTACATGATCATGATATGCAGTGAAACATGTTTTAATTATATTATCCGTCTCAGAAAATTACTAACAGAAACTTTAACTCTAGCCAGTGTATTAATTTATTTAAACCATCTACTGTCTGAGCTACCCAAGTAAATAATTTTATTAACAGCTCTTGGGACCTTAATAATTATCTCTAAGCATCCTCCATACATCCAACAGATATCACCAAACCCAACTGAAACCACAGAAAACCAACCCCTGTAACCAAATCTGGCTAGAAATGAAAAAAAAATGAAAAATGCATAAAGGAGCCGGCTCCCCAAAGTTTGGAGCCGCCTCCTTTAGCATTGGAGCCGGCTCCAAACCAAAGGAGCCGCCTCCAAATTAAAAGGGAGCCGGCTCCCTCTTAGGGAGAGCCGGCTCTCTCCCTCTCGGCCTCGTCTTCTCCGATCCCGACGTCTTCTGCACCCTCTGTATCCTTCTACTATGGTTTCCAGAGGTTGAAACTAAACCTCTAAACATTCCCAGTCTATGTTTAAGCCCTTATTACATCACCAACAGGAATTTAAACAAACAATCATGCAAGTATAATTCATGTTTCAACAGGTTTCCATGCACACAACACATACTGATATGTTTCAGTTTTTTTTTTTTTTTTTTTTTTTTTTTTTTTAGCACGAACAAAAACATCTTTTGTTTTAATTGATTCAATTTAATCCTAGAATTATTTAAGAATGCAAAGAACACGTAACCTAAGGGAGAGAGTAAGGATAGAACTTGCCTTACGCCGACGTTCGCCTCAATTTGCCGTCGAATCCTTCGTTTGCTCTCTGTTTTCTGCCGTCTCTAAAACTGCTCACAGACTTACTATGTCGTAGTATTATGCTAAAACCCTAGACAAACCCCTTAGATGAGTATTTATAAACGACTATAACCCTAGGCTCAATTAAACTCTAATACAAATTCACTCGGCCCATTGAACAACCTAGGTTTAAAACATTGACGGCTATATAAACTATAACCCTAATGTAATACTATCTGTGTGCAACCTTCTATACTGACACGTTAAGATAGAATAAATAAGGAAAACTGAATTAAATAACTTCAAGTAAAACAATTAAATAATTAACTTAAGCATTTAATTCAAATAAAGCAAATAATTCAAATAAAGCAAATAATCACAATTAAGTCAAATAATTCAAGCAACTAAACAATTAACCATTAAAAAATTTAACTAAATAATTAATGAAATTCCAAATTTAACTAAATAATTAATGAAATTCCAAATTTAACTAAATAATTAGTGAAATTCCAAGACTATCCTTTTGTAAAATTAGGGGTATTACAGAAAACCCTTATACTTTAATTCCATTTTACTAGCCCAGACATCTGGAAAAATAAATAAATAATAAATAATAAATAAATAAAATAAAATAAAATTCTGTGAAGAGGGCAACCAAGCACTCTTAATACTTATTTGTCTAAAGTGCAAAAAAATCACCCCTTGAACTATAATTTGTGTATAAAGCTTCCTAAATTATCTCATTTTGTTGCAGTATATCCTAAGGACTATACTATATTTCATTAAATGACCATAATGACTCTTCTTATTGAATTACATTTAATATATTTTTCTTATCAAAATAAATTATGAAAAAATTCATACTAATTTGAAGAGATATTTTCCATTAAATTTGCATAAATTTCCCTTTAATTTTCTTAATTAATTATTTAAATAAATAAATTAGTAGAAATATTTTTAAAAAATTAATTAATTTTTTTATTTTTAATGAATATATAACATGAAAAGAAGGTATTTTTTTTCAAAAGTATTATATTAATTTTTTATCAATATATTGTATGAAAAAGATGATATTTTTATTTTTACGATAAAAATGTTTAAATTGGTTATGATACGTTTTATTATAAATAATAAAGTTTTAATAATAAGTTAATCAATTTAGAAAATGGTAGTTACAAATTCATTTATCTATTTTTTTAAAATTTTTATGATTAATTGATACTAAAAATAAAATTAAGTTAAATAGTATAATTAAATTAATTAATATTTACATAAGAGAAATGATAATAAAAATAATTTAATAAGAAGTGAAAATTTTAATGAGAAAGGGTAAAATAGTCTTTTGTGATGGATTTGTCCTTAATTGTAACAAATCAATAGTTTAGGGGGTGATTTTTAGTTCAGGGGGTTATTTGCAAAAGGGCAAAAGTTTAGGGGAGTTTTTTGCACTTAACCTTACTTATTTTGCTTTTGAAAAATGTGTGAAATGGGACAACAAAAAATGCCACAAAGTAGGTACAGGCCTAAGTCACATAAAGCGGAAGCAGAAACGAAAGTGAATTCGAGAGCGAGAGCGCGAGAACGGCAGAATTAAGTCATAAATAGTGAGAATTTGAATGGGAACGCTCGCAAAGTGTAAGAGCGGGAGCGCGCTAGTAATGTGAGAGCGATACTTGTTAAGAAGGATTGTGTGACTTAGATACATGTTTCATTTCCATTAAGTCTTGTTCATACAATTAGGCTTATGGTGATGTTTAGCACTAAATCAAGACCGTCCATATCACATTCAAATCAAATCAAAACAATTAAGAAAAGTACCATACAGCAGCACAGGGCAAAGTCTGACCTCCAATTGCAATAAAAATAACAAGTATTGTTGCCAGTTTTCTGCAAGCATTGAGCGATGGCAAGAGTAGACTTCATTTTAGCTTTCTCTAAACACATATGTTAGAAATCTGAAGTAAAACCTATGAAGAGTACAAGAAACAAACTAGCGTTAATGTGAGTTCGATTGATCAACATGTACACGTTCAACAAAGGGTGCCGGTTCCTCGATTAGTCTGGGAATCAAAGAGAATAGTACTATGCAAAACACTATATTAGTCTTGATTGAAGGATTTCAAATGAAGGAATTTCTGTTCATATTAATCTCGATGTCTCGATAAACACAAGTGTTGTTGCGATTATTATACAAAAGCTGAAGTTGATTTGCCACCGCAGAGCTGAATTTTACATTGTTGAATGATCTGTAGTGTTCTTCATGAATAAATTTAAATTATGGTTTTAGCCTCGATTACTGCGAATTTACTTTTACCAGAGTTAATGTGGCATGCCTTAGAACGCTTCCTTTCCCTTTCTCTCAATTAATTCTTAACCAGAAAACTACAATCATCATAATGTTTCAAGGTACCAAATAAATAAGTATTCTTTTAGGGCGGGATTGATGTTGTTCAATGCCTAAAGCAAAATCACTTAATTAGGCTTTTTCATATTAATATAATATTAATAATTTTTTTTTCGGAAAAGGTTAAGTGCAAAAAAAACTCCTTGTTATATGCGGAATGTGTAAATAGCCTTTCGTGTTCAAATAACACTCCTACATTATTTAAATTGAACAAATAAGGACAATTCTCCAATTTAACAAATGAAATGTCTAATATACCTTTACATAAAAATAAAAAAGTCAGAAGAAACAAAATGATCGTTTTATTTTGCTAAAAGAAGTTGAACATCAAATCTATTCTTACAATTTTTTTATCAACTATATATAACTATTTTTTTATTTTTTATTTTTCCTGATAATAGAAGCCTTACGGGCATCTATAAGAAAGAGAACAACAAAACAGAAATCACAACCAAAGCATCCAAACTGAACAACCCAACAAAACAAAAAAAACCACAAAGATAGCCTTAAAACGGCACATAGCTGAACATCAGTTGCATTGAACAGACCCACACACTGGCTTAGGCTAAACCACAACCAAAAAGGCCCAATTGGTACTGCACACGCCGACAACAAGGATCTTCACCAAGGCCCAAACTACCAATTCCATCTTGGCCAACACGCAAAGGAAGCCCAACAACCATGAGGGCAAGGGAAATGACAGATGGACGGCCCACAATAAAAACAAAAAAATGGATCTGGCGAAAAACAAAGCACACATCCACAAATTGCATGGGCACCAGTAAAACAACCGTCTGAACACCTCCAACTAGTTTTTGAGGATATGAGGTAAGCCACCCATAGGCCCACGACGGAAAACAAAACCCCAAAATGACGTGTGACGGGTCCACCATGCTGAGGCAACAGAGCCATCATACTGTGGACTTTTAATTGTCAGAAAATGACGTGTGATGTGTCCACCATGTTGAGGCAACAGAGCCACCATGAGTGTGGTCTTTTGATTGGCATTCTGACAGCCAATTATAGTACGAAGATATCCAGAAGGACCTTACATCGCCGGTAACCGAGAAGGACCCATAATCTCCTGCAACTGAGAAAGACCCATGAACGCCGGCAATGAAAAAGTAGGAAGAAGTGATTTCGCCGACCAATCCCGACACCGGCGACCCGGACTAGCCACCAAAACACCAATGATAGGCCGATGTGCCGCCGGACCAAAATATTTCTGGACACACAACCTCATACCAGAAGTGATGCCACCTAGCACCACCATGGAGGCAAGTGATGAACCGGTGTAGTGAGAAGGCATGAACATGGTTGAACCCGACGGACAACCACCAAGGTGATAGAACACTGAAAAGAGTGAATCGGATCGAACCCACCGATTGTAAGAGAACATGCGGTCTGATCAATACCAGGATCAAAACGGTATTTGGTATGCCCTCCTCCAAAACAGTGCCAAATCTCCAAAAACTTTGAAGAAACACCATGATCACACCAGAAGCACGAAGAGCATGGGAGGAAAAAGAAGCCATCCCAAAGAACACCGAACCACGGTAGAATTCGTCAACAGGAACCTCTACACTGAGAGGAAAACGATGATAATAGCCCATCTCTTTATTAATCATTACACTATATGTATCTATATAGATATATATAGAGAGGAGAAAAAAATTGAGTGCCCTTTTGCATCGGCTGTGAGGACCGAGAGACTAAAGTGGCTACGGGAACCGACGGGCAGAGTTCTGATGATGACCGGAAGTTCCGACGAGGGCGACGGCCAACAGATGTTCCGACGGCGAGAAGAGGCTCCAACGAAGAAGATCCGACAGTCGATGCTGACGAAAGAAAATCAACGGCTGTAGAAAATTCTGGCGGGTGAGATTCCAGCATGGTGGTGATGATGACACGATTCCAGCGTGGTGAGATTCCAACGGCTGTAGCAGTGGGTTTTGTGAGGAAGCCGTCATTGGCGGGGTTTGAGTGCTAAGGTTGGTGTAGTACTGGGAAAAGGTTAGGGATGTAGCATGAAAGTTTCATGTATGCACATTTCAAGAAAGGCAGACAACTAAAGCTAACACTAACAATCAACAGACCCACATGGATGTAAGAGAAATTCCAAAACGATGGCGATAGGAACACACAGTGGAGATGGTGATGGATCACATAATAACTAAAATTAATTAAGAATTTTAAGAATTTCAGAATCTTTAATTGATGGATCACATGCATTTTTTTTGGGTGGTGTTTGGTGGCCGGATTTAATGGCTGGGAAAGAATGAAGACTTGATATAGATAGATGAAGTGACATGTGAAAGAAGATGGAGAAAGGGGAAATTTGTAAGGGCATTTTTGTCACTCAAAAGGGCACTTTTGGATTTTTATAGAAGAATGAACTCAATTTATGCAATTTGCTCCAGAGATTGATAATATAAAATTTATATCCACTTAATTTTTAGTAACGCGTTTTTTTTTTTTTTTTTTTTTTTTTTTTTTGTATATTTTTTATATAATTTTTTTGCACTTAATCCTAAAATGAATTTGAAACATTAATCTAATATGAAATTATCTTTCACTGTGACCTAGGCCTGATCTTTTTTCTTCTTAGCTTTCTCAGCTTTGTAATGTCAAAATGATAAAAAAAAAAAAAAAAAAAAAAAAATTCAAAATATTAATAGTAATAAATAAATAAATAAGTAAGCAAGGTGATTTTGGTGCTTCAACTTCCTCCACCTCTTCAACTCTTTATTTTAAAAGACAAAATGACTAGATTGCCATTTTCTCCTTACACTATGCTTCCTTCTTTCTTCTCCCCTCCTTTTGCCTTACAACTCTATTGATGAACTACTCTCGCTTCCTTTTCTCTTTTCTTCTTCTTTTATCTTACAACTCTTACTTCTCACCCCCAAAATGCATTGCAGAGGAGGGATCAAACGAATGGGAAAGCTGTCTTATTAGGTACTTTATCCAAAAGAAACTCCCCTTCTCGTTTGTGAAAGACTCAGTTACAAAGATGTGGCAACACCAAGGACTGACTGAGGTTTTGGCTGATGACAAGGGGTTCTTTATTTTCAAGTTTGCCTCGGAAATGGAGTGTAATAACATCTTGGCCAATGGCCCTTGCATGGTCATGGGGAAACCTATGTTTTTGAAAAAATGGAAGAAAGGCATGGTACTCAATCAGGATTCCTATAGATTCATTCCCCTATGGATCAAGTTCTATAATATTCTATTTGAGTTTTGGACAGCAAAGGGCTTCAGTTATGTTATCAGTGCTGTGGGGAGACCTTTATTTGCTAATAAACTCATTGAAACCAAGAAGAGATTAAGCTACGCAAGGCTGTGTGTGGAGGTGGATGCCACAAAACCCTTTATTGAGGATTTCTTGCTTGAAGCTGAGGATGGGGTATGGATTGACATCAAGGTTGAGTTCCAATGGAAGCCTATGGTGTGCTCTTCATGTCAGTGCTTTGGCCACCTTGACTCCAGATGCCCTGTCAAGAAAATTATAACCAAGTTGGTGAATATTGAGGCTCCTGTGACCATGGAAGGACCTATTGTGCAGGAAGATAAAGATTTTACCACTACCAAGGTAACAGCAACTCCTGCTAGTAATGTAGGTACTGCAATGGCAGCTACTATTGGCTAGGAAAAGGAAGCTAACTGCACTGCTGAGAAAGGGAAGAGTGGGTGTTCCATGAATATTCCTCACTACACTGAGGAAAAGAATATTTTAACCAAAAATTGCACAAACCCTAAACAAAGTCTTGATAAACCTGTTGTAGAGGGATTTGCAGCACCTATCCCCATCCTATCCACTTGTGCAACAGATGAGGTGGAAGGAAATATTGCTACAGGGTCAAAAGCTAAATGCTCCCCCAATGGTAATAAGGATCTCCATGGATGTTCCTCACTTGAGTCTTCCACAAGCACTACTGGGTGTGAGGTGACTTTTGACACTGATGCCATTGATAGCAAAGGGAAGAAGAAGAAAAATAAGAAAAATAAGGGTGAAGATGGCCCATGTCTACCTGTGTTGGGCTTTCCAAGGTTGATCCTCAATACCCTAGTTTAATGTTTATTGCAGCTTGGAATATCAGGGGTCTCAATTCCCCTGAAAGACAAAAAGAAATAAGGTAGTGTATTAAGGACTCTAAGCTTCATTTGATTGCCATTCTTGAAACAAAAATTCAGGAAGCAAACATTAGCCCTATCCACAGAGCCATTGCTCCCTCTTGGAAGCTCATTCACAATTATTCATACTCCACTTTGGGGAGAATATGGATTCTCTTTAACCCCAACATCCTTAAGGTCCACATGCTATCTTCTACTGCCCAGGTTATCCATTGCAGTGTTACAACATTAGAGGACCAACACCACTTCTTTGTCTCTGCAATCTATGCTTACAACTCTGCTACTCTAAGAGAATGTTTGTGGAGTAACATTACAGCTCAAGCAACAAGCTTCTCCCATTCTCCATGGGCACTCCTTGGTGATTTTAATATTATCAGGCACCCTAATGAGAATGTGGGTGGTTCTAGCAGGTGGAACTCAGGTATTATAGATTTTAATAACTGTATTAACTTGGCTGAATTGACTGAGCTTAACTACTGTAGTATTTTTCTTACCTGGACCAATAAAAGTCTAGGTGATGCTAATATATCTAGAAAGCTAGATAGGGTTCTTGTCAATGACAGATGGCTATCTGAGATTCAATTTTCCACTTGTGAGTTCTTGCCCCAAGGGATTTCTGACCACTCTCCCATGGTTATCAACACTGGGGTGTACACTACCAAGAAGAGAATTCCATGCATTTAGATTTTTCAACTTTATTAGGAACTATGATGACTTCCTTACAACTATGGCTAGTGTGTGTGAGATGGATGTTCAGGTTACTCCTATGTTCCAGGTGGTTAGGAAGCTAAAAATTCTTAAACACAAGCTGAAGGCTTTGAACAGAAAGCACTACAGTGAGATTTCCATTAAAGTTGCTAAAGCTAGAGAGAATCTCAAGACTTGCCAAGTTCTTTTTAACGCTAATCCTACAAATGTGCAACTTAGGACTGATGAAAAAGCTCTCTTTTAAAAGTTTCATGACCTTTCACTGGCTGAAGGACAATTCTTCCTGCAGAAATCTAGGATTAAATGGCTTGAGGAGGGGTTAAAAACACAAGTTACTTTATGAGATCATTCAATGCCAGATGCAATAGGAAGAAGATTGCAAAGCTCCAATTGGCAAATGGGGAAACCACTGAGTCTCTACCAGCTATCAAGAGTGAGGTTGTCAACCATTTCCAGAATATTCTTGGAGGCCAAACCCACACTTATCCAGGCATTGACAATCTCAGAGAGGTGTTTAACAAGGCTTTACCTACAAATATCATTGATACTCTCACTGGTATTCCTTCCCTTGAGGAAATTAGAGAGTGTTTCTTTGCTCTAAGTAATAAAAAAACTCCTAGTTCTGATGGGTATAATGCCCTTTTCTTCAAGAAAGCCTGGCCTGTGATTAGCAATGACATTTCCTTGGCTATTAGGGATTTTTTTGTGAATGGGCAACTTCTAAGGGAGATCAATTCTACTTGTATCACTTTGGTGCCTAAGATTCCTAACCCAACCTCCATGCAGGACTTTAGACCAATCTATTGTTGTAACACCATATATAAGGTCATCTCAAAGATTATTGCAAAAAAGTTACAACTTATTCTTCCCCACATTGTTGGTAAATACCAAATAGTTTTTATAAAGCATAGGAGGATTGGAGATGGAGTTTTTATTGTCCAGGAACTCATGAAGGGGTATAACTCCAATACCTCTACTCCTAAGTATACTCTTAAGATTGACCTTCATAAGGCTTATGACACTGTTTGTTGGGAGTTCTTAATTGATTGCCTAAGGATTCTATGTTTTCCACCAGATTTCATTCAGCGGGTTTATGCCTACATCACTTCCACTACTTTCTTAGTTTCCATCAATGGGGAACTTGATGGTTTCTTTAAAGGTTCTAAGGGCCTTAGACAAGGGGATCCACTATCACCCTTCCTTGTTGTGATTGTGATGGATGTCCTCTCATCTGTTATCAACAAAGCCATTGCTGAGGACCCCTAATTCAAGTACCATTGGAGATGTAAAAGTAACAATATTTTTCACTTATGTTTTACTGATGATCTTATGCTTTTCTGTAATGGAGACCCACACTCCTTTGAGATTCTACTTAATAGTATTCATAAGTTCTCTAGTCTATCTGGTCTCAAGCCTAACCTGAACAAGAGCAACATTTTTACAGCTGGCATACCTTTGGAGACAGTGAGTGGTATGATCACAGCTTCTGGTTCGAGATTGGGCACTTCCTTTTTAGATATCTTGGTGTTCCCCTCTCTGCAACTAGGCTTCTTGCTATTGATTATAGAATCTTAGTTGAGAGGATCACTTCTAGAATCTCCAGTTGACCTCCAAATTTCTTTCTTATGTAGGAAGATTACAACTTATTTGATTAATTCTCATCAACATCTATGCTTATTGGGGTAACATCTTTGTGCTTCCTCTTCAGGTGACTAAGCAAATCAATTATGTTTTAAAGAACTTCCTTTAGACTTGCCTGGAGATGAAGGACACTGAAGTAAAGATTAACTGGTATGCAATGTGCAAGCCTAAAAACTATGGTGGTCTTGGCCTTCCTAATATTGCTGCCTTTAATAGGATCTCAATTCTCAAACACATTTGGAATCTGTTTTGTGATAATGGCCAATCCCTTTGGTATGATTGGGTCCACTCTAACTTAATCAAGGATGGTAGCTCTTGGAAAATTAGGGCAAGCTAACTTAGCTCTTGTAACTGGAAAAGGTTGCTCAAGCTTAGGGGCATGGCTAGGTCTTTTATCAAACACCATGTAGGGGATGGCATGGACACTTCCCTATGGTTTGATTACTGGCTCCCCTCAGGACCTATTGAGAATAGAGTGGATTTTGCAACCATCTCTAATCACCTTTGGGATAATAAATCCAAGGTCAGCTATTTGATCAGGCATGGGCAATGGGGAATCCCAAACCACTTCAGGACTATTATTGGTGCTAATGAAACCATTCCCCCTATTAATGGTGGCAAAAAGGATAGGGCAGTGTGGACTCTCTCTCCTACAGGGGGGTTCAATTTGAAACACACCTACAATGCCTTCCTACCACCAGCTCTTATTTCTAGGTGGAACCATATTATCTGGTTTCCCAAATTTATCCCTAGGCATGCCTTCATTACATGGCTTGCTTTAAACTGCAGACTCTATACTAGAGATAGGAGCTTCTGGTTGACATCAGATAACCATAACCTCTGCTCTCTATGTATGGAAGAGATGGAGACCCATGAACACTTATTCTTTAAATACAGGTTTTCCTCTTCTATTTGGGATTATGTTCAGCATAAGTATGGTGTGTATTGTGGTGATCGAAGCTTCCTCTTCATGGGACAATGGATTAGAACAATTTGGAATGCTGAATGTAAATCGATTGAGGCCTTCACAGTCAAATTATGCTTCTCTACTATAGTATATTTTATATGGAAAGAAAGGAATAATCGTGTGACGGCCCAAGTTTTGTAAACCTGGTGCGTCAGTGATGACCAAAAGATGACCCGATAACGGATCCGAAATGCAGAAGCGAAAGGTGAAACAACGGTCTCTAGAGATACAACACGTCTCTAGGATATCAATGCGACCCTCAATGAGGTCACGGAACCCAAAGGAAACAATTACGGAAGTAACGTTTCAAAAACGGACAAGAATGAACATAGGGAAAAAATGGTCATTTTCAAGGTAAAAATGGGTACTACCGAGCACATCATCGGAAAGACAATGAAAAATTAATGAACTTAGACTCAAGAATCAATTGATTCGGAGTCCGGATGACAAAGTTATGATCAAATGAAGAAAAAAGGGTCAAAAGAGGCAACTTAGGACCATCTAATCGATTAGATGATCACGCAGAAGACCATCTAATCGATTACATCTAATTGATTAGATGAGGCTGACAATAAGCGAAATTTTTTTCTACCAAAAAATTGAATTTGAAATGGGGTTTTTGTGTCCGAGACAATGTTTTTGGAAAAACACAAAGAAGAAACCCCCCTTAAAATCATGTTTTCTACATGATCATGTCAAGAGAAATTTTTATTTTTCAAGTGAAATACCTAAAATGCTCTTAAACCGGATTATGCAATAAAAATGCAAAATGAGTCCATAGGAAGCTCAAATCACTAAGGATGAGGTTTTTCTTAAAAAGAATCATGCACGCAAATGTAACATATCTAATAGGATATGCTACAATGGTCCATGACTTAAAAATATTGCCAATGCAAAATACGACCCTCCGACGGCCAAAATGACAAAAATGAAGTTTAGAATGAAAACTTGGAACTCAAAATTATGAAGTGGTTTCAAAATGCCATTTGGCCCTTGGCCATACTTCATACATGATTAATGAATGCTAATGGATGAATTTCATACACAATGCACACTCCGATGCAAAAATAGCATACTAAAATGCATGATTTTTCATAATCTCTCATCAAAGGCAAGATTTAACATCCATGACATATATGTAATTCCAAAAGAAGTTTGGCCCTTTGCCTCATGTCATATACATAAAATGAGAATCAAAAAGTGTGCTTAGGCACACATTACAAGTTTAGAATCAAATATATGCATTTGACAAATAAGGCTACAAATGGCATTTCTAGCCAACCTTTACAATAATGGAAACCTTCAAGTCCACAAATCATCCAAGCATAATGAGAATCTCTAACCTTGATTCTTGTACATGAAAAATATCCCTAGTAACTTCGGGGTGAGTAACATAAAGCTACTCGTAGGAAATGAACATGCATCGACCTAGCATCTTACAATTTTATCACCTTAAGGTGAAACATGTTAAAAGGTTCATGCCACCTAATGTCTATGTCAAGGGTGAGACTTAAGGAACATCCTAAGTTACCCTAGATCATTTATAGTATAAATCACATCATCCATACAATTCAAACAACATAGAAGCATACTATACAAAGCAACAAGATGTAGATTCTCAAAGTCATCAACTTGAAATCTAAAATGCGAAAACAACCAAAGTGGGTCATGCCACCTAATGTCTATGTTCCAAATGAATCTATAGGATCATTCTTAAGTCACTTTTGAACAATATAGTATAGATGTACTTAACAACATCAAAACCTGTAATGATTCATTAGAAATCATGAAACATGAATGTACTTAACAACATTAAAGGTATGCTATGATTTATTCAAAATCATAATGCATAAATGTACTTAGCAACATTAAATCGCCAATAACTAAAACCACAAGTCATAATTAAACATTGGTTGTCAACTTGGAATTGAATGCGAAATCAAATGGTGGAATACTTGGACATCAAATCTCGGAGTATCAAGACCTAAATGGTTATTCCAGGCACTAACCCACTGGGAAAACCACTCTAGTGCGCACTATCTCAAACAAGGAGAACGCATACCTCCGGCACTAGGGCCAAACTCTAGCCATATAACAATAACAATGTCCCAAATGACTCCAAAATAAATAAGTTAACAACTTATATATGCATTAAATAGTACACGAAACTACCTTCATGCACAAGTAGGTTGAAACCACACAATACATGCTCTAAATCCACAACTACTATAGGATGACAATGTCGAATCTTCAGAGTGCGATTCTTTACACGCTATAATAACATCACATGTCGAATCTTTAGTGTGCGATTTGTTACACGTTATAACAATATAATTCAATATTGGAAACATAATCTCATAAATCCATTACAAGTCTAAAATCATGCTTCAAACATAATACCAATGTCAAACACATGATTAAATCATTAACGCAATAGAAATGGAAATTAATTACATAACCTAATTAATTTCTCTAAGTTTTAAATCTCAATCAATAATCTCTAATTAACACATGTTAAACAACATAGTATGGTCATTGCATATACCAATTCAAAAACTTAATTAGGCCATTGGAACAATAAAATGGAATTTAATTAAATCATGATAGTCAAATACCTAAATTCTAAAACAACATCAAATGGTTCCAAATTAACATATGTTAGTATACAAGTCCTAGTCATCGCCAATATCGAGTTAAAAACTTAATTAGGCCAATGGAACCTTTAAATAGATTTTAATTAATCATTTTAATTAAAATCTCTAGATTTTCATACTCATCCAAATGCTTTCAAATTAAAGTATGTTAAAAAACATGCCAAGACTTAATTTAAAAGTATATCACAAGTTAATTTCATGCAAGGTACATCCATGAGAATTAAACTTTCACAAAAGATAATTATTAAATAAAAAGTGTAATTCTTATTCAAATAATTCCAATTTAATATATGTTAACAAACATATCAAAGCATAATTTATCATCATGTCACAATTCAATTCTAAGCTATATACATCCTTGTAATTTAAATCTTATACAAAGAAATAAATATTACTAATTTTCTAGATTTGATACAAGGCATGCAAACAAGTTGTATAATCATGGAAAATACTCAATACAAAACATATATAATCCTAAAACACCTCCCACCTTAATTTGAGCTGAAAATCTCAAAAGCTACCAAAATGAAACCGCTCATAATTCGACGAAACTTCTAGGTTTTGTCGGGTATTACACAATGAACAAGAACCCCAAGGAAGCCCCATCAAAATCACAACTTGACTTCAAACCCGAACTCAATAAATGGCCAAAATGAGATTCTAATCGGTGGAAATGAAGGCCTCGTCAAGGCGAACATAAAACACTAAGGCACTACGGCATTTCACTAAGGGGAAGAAGCTCAAAAGAGGAGAGCGAATGTGGCAGCCATGGCTGCCATGGAATTCGGCCAAGAGAGGGGAGAGAGAGTGAAATATGATTTTTCATTCTAAGACCCCTTATTTATAAATAAATAATAAAAAAAAAACTCAAAAAGTGCCTCGAAGGGGCCCGGCGGGTTCGGAAAAGTGAAATTCGCGCAAATGCACTCAAACGGCAAAACTCCGTGAACAAAAAAGAACCAAAATGAGAAGATATGAACAACAGAAGAAACAGCGTCAAAAACTAAGTCCCGAGCAGAGAGATATGCCCTGAACAAGTTCAGCGGCAATTGGGGCCAAAAACCCTGAAACTGGAGAAAAACAACCAGAAGGAAATTCTAAGAGTCCATGACTCGACGAAATTTGAAAATGAATTATGTACGAGGATCCAGGTTCAAAACGAGACATTTAGTAATAACTTTCATTAATTACATAATGGCCCCTCCAAAAAGTGAAAATTACACTAATGACCCAGAATGAAAATATCTACCAAAAATATTTTCTTAGAAACCCCTAAAATAAAATATCTTCAAAAGATATTTATGAAAAACACCCCAAGAAAAGAGAATGTTTCTGAAGAACTGTGCATCCATACTCCTATGGACACTGGGAGCAATCAAAGTACTTTTCTGTAAAAGTAAAGATACGTATTTCGTGGAAACCACTTTGAATGAAGATACGTGAAGTCAAAAATCAACTCTGAATACAAAAAGTAAGGTTATGCCAAAAAGTGACAAACAGGGAAAAGACAAAATAAGGAAAAGGACAAAAAGTGAATAGTGTCCGAAAAATGAAAATGTGGAAATGATGCGGTCCTCAAAGGAAGTTGTCAATCCAAAGGAAAGAGTCTCGAAAATCATTCTAGAGCACTCGAGATGACACTAAGTGACGAGAAACTGAACCTAGAAAGGAAAAGATCAACGGAAAAAATATATCCGTGAAAATCGTATCTGTGTTGGGGCTCAAAAACCCCCTCAAGCTATTTGGAAGATCATCAAGGACTGTGTTCGTTCTCGTCTCCTCTCTATCAAGGCTAAGGACTCCACCAGCTCGAGAGTTATCGCTGCCGAATGGGGAATCCCTAGTCTGATCAATGGCGATGAGGTTACATCTGATGTTGATCTCTTGTTGTCTTCCTTCTGTATTTTGATTTTTTGCTCCTGAGCATGAGGGAGGGAAGGAAATTTTTTGGTTAGCTTCAGGCCGCTTAGGTTGGGCCTGTTTTTGCTTTGTTGTCTTTGGGCTGTTTTTGCCTTCTTGGGCTAGTTGGATAGCCCTGTTCATCTTTCTTTTTGGTTATATATACTGACTTACCAAAAAAAAAAAAAAAAAAAGGAGTAGTGGAGAAGAAAATAAGGAGAGAATGGTAGTTTAGACATTTTGTTTAATAAAATAAAGTGTTGAAGTGTGGAAGGAAGTTAATGGAACTTCCTTGCATTAATAGTAATTAAAGATGAAAAATTACCAACATCTACACAAAACATACCACAATATATATAGAGAGAGAGCGAGATAGTAGGTGGTCTATAAGTAGGGAGAGCTACTGTGAACTTGACATCAAGACTTGTTCCTAAGATGAAGAGCTGTTGTGTTCTCCCCTCCTCCTGGTGTTTTTCCTTGCTCTCTCTGGAGGTAATTTTTTCCATCTCCTTTGGACTATCTTATTCTTTGATTTTTGTCAGCAAAATAGGTGCGCGCGCGCGTACACACACATATATATAAAAGAAAGATTCTATTTGTTGAAATGTATCACAGCCCTTATTAGTGTTGCGACAATCACGTGTATAGCATTGCTATATATATATATATATATATCTATATATATTTACACATATATAATTTTTGTGCATTCTATTGGTCACTAGCATGAATGTGATTAGATTTATATTTTTCATATACCATGCAAACAGATGAACATCGTTGTATTTCTGCGCCTTTCTCTCTTTCGGTGTGCATTCAATCGGAATGCGAGCAAATTTGCATTGCAAAAGGTGTTAGGTACGAACATGCTCGATGTCTTGATGAACACAAGTGTTGTTGCGATTACACAAAAGCTGAAGTTGCTTTGCCCCTGCAGAGCTGAATTTTAAATTGTTGAATGATCTTTAATGATCTTTATTAATGAATAAATAAGAAAATTTTACATTTTTTAATGATCTTTAGTAATGAATAAATAAGTAAATTTTACATCTTTGAATGATCTTAATGTCCTTCATGAATAAATAAGTATGGTTTTAGTGTCTTTGAAGGAGGACTACTGAAGAATTTACTTTTATTAGAGTTAATATGGCATGTCTTTGGAACGTTTTCTTTTCCTTTTTATAGGTTAATTCTTAACTACTCCCTCTTTTCTTTTCTGAGCCACAGTTACCAAAAGAAATTTTATATCTTCTTTTTGGGACAAATGGAGTAGAAAACTACAATTATCATGATATTCAAGGTACCAAATTAATAAATAAGTATGGTTTTATGGCGGGCTTGATTCTGTTTAAGGCCAGCCTAAAACAAAAATACTAAATTTGGAGAAATTATTAGATGGTTCTAGTCCATTTGACATTTGGTAAACTAATCCAATAAAATCTAATATTGATTTTTTTTTTTTTTATAATATATTAAATACACTCTTGTGGGGTCATTTTTTTAATTCCATAGTCGGGGTTTAACTGCTTTACCTAGTGTTAATGGTCCTGGCCTAGAAAAAAATGACACCATCTAATAATTTTTCCTAAATTAGGCCTTCTCATATTTAATATAGGGTTAATTTCAATGACACCCCCTGAGATTTTGACAAATCTCTCATGGTGACACCTTTTGAAAATTACTATCACTTATACCAAAAATAATTTTTTTATCAATGGCACCGTAAAAAGCATGTGAAAAGACAATTTTACCCATATTTTTTAATAATTATTATTTCAAAATATTAGCGATCTAAAATGACTATCTTACCCTCATTAATTACTCTCACGTACCCTTTCTCATATCTGAAACCTCCATGCTGCTGGCCATCTAGAGAACAAGCCATCATTTTCGTTTTTGCTAACTCCATCAGACTCCTACTCCAAAACAAGGACACCTCTCACCAAAATCGTGTATAATTATTGTCTCCGCTAAGATTGATTTAAATAGAAAGTCTTAATCCATGTTGTCTTCGTGTCAATACTTTGTTGAAATATAGAAATATTTACAATTGGAAGGAATCTGACCAGATCACCATGATTAATGGAGGATTTTGTTAAAATATATAAAAAGTTGAAGAGAAATAAGAAAGAATAATACGCAAATATAACGTGGTTTAGCCACTAGGGCTTACATCCACGACACACAAAGCCCAAAGGGCTACATCACTTTTTATTATGAACTCTCTTAATCATATTTATAAATACTCACCTCTATTTATAGGTGAGTTAGAAAAGAGTTGTAAACAAAGGATGACAAAGATTTGCTTTATAATAATATGATTATAAAGGAAAGATTTCAAAGAAAGTAAAAAGACAAATATGGTAACAATCAGTCAGTCATATTTCTTGTTACTCAAGTATAGTAACTTTAACACTCCCCCTTCAGGTGGAAGGTGTATGAAAATATTGCCTAACTTGAATATCAAATCGTGTTCCAACAATTTGGTGAAGATATACGCAAGTGAACATAGGGTCTACAAAAGTGAAGAACATATTTCTGAGCACTTCATCAGAAATTCGGCATATAGCCAATAATATGCATTTAAGCATACAAAAAATAACTCTGCAATGATAACAAGATGAAAATATATGATGATATTTGGTGTAGAGGCTGTGATGACCCTGGTTTTTCAAGCTAGTGCGTCCTGTGATGAACCAAAATTTGACTCGATAATAGATCCGAAATGCAGAAGTAAAAACATACAAGGTCTCTAGGGATATACAACATCCCTAAGAGATGAAAGTGACCTTCCATGAGGCCACAGAACTCCATAAGAATTGACGCGGAAGAAAAAGATCAGAAAAAGACCAAATAAGCCCCCAAGGGCAAAATAGTCTTTTTAGATGAAAGCAACGTCTCTAGAAATGTACATCATCCCTAAAACACAATCATGACTTCTCATGAAGCCACGGAAACAAAAAGAAAACAAGCAGAAGCAGAGTTTTAAAAACGGATAAGTTTAGCCCCAAGGGCAAAATAGTAATTTTCAGCAAGATTTGGGTACTACCGATCATACCGTTGGAAAAACAGTGAAAAATTAATTAAGTTAGACTAAAGAATCACTTGATTCAAAGTCCAGATGGAAAAGAAAAGTCAAAACAAAGTTTTGACATTGCCGAGGCCGTGAATAGTGTTTTACAGCAATGAACAGTAATTTGACAATAGTGAATAATGATCTAGGCAAAATGATAAAATTCGTGTGTCGTTTTGAGGCATTAAACGACGTTTTTTGGAAAAATACAAAAAAGAAACCCCCCTCAAAATAATTTTTCCAAACTGATCATGTCAAAAGAAAATTTTACTTTTGACATAAAATCCCCAAAATGCCCTTATAACAGACTTTTTCAAAAAATGCAAATGCGCATAGAATAGTAGATTTGACGCGGGATTTTCGAGACCAAGACGGCATTTTTTGGAAAAATGTTGTGAAGAAAACCCCTCTAAAATCACTTTTTTTATGTGACCATTTCAAGGTCAGAATTTATTTTTCAAAGAAAATTTCCAAAATGCCCCTAAATCAGTTTAGGCCAAAAAACAAATAATAAGGTAAACTTCTTTGCACCAAGTGCTCATTTGACACTAAATGGTGTTTTGTGCTAAAACAATCATGCACGCAAACGTAAATAGTGATTTTAAGCGCGCGGGAATGGTCCGCGGCTCCCAAAAATGCCTGATACAAAATACGACCTATCCGAACCTCAAAATGCAAAGAAAATACTTTAAATGGAAAACTTGAGACCAACAAGCATCCATTTCATACAACTGTGATATTTTGTGTGAGATGAGCATTCACACAAACGTAATATACATGTTTACACGCGTTCCAATGGTCTATGGCCTCAATGGTCGTTAAATACAAAATATCACCTATTAAACCTCAAATTTTGCCTAAAATGGCTTTCAAAAGAGAAACTTGAAACTAAAAATTATCAAATGATTTCAAAGGACCGTTTGGCCCTTATCCACACTTCATACATTAATGAAGAGACCCTATGGAAGTGCTAAACCCCACTTCCCA
This sequence comes from Cornus florida, assembly GCF_030987335.1. NCBI lineage: Eukaryota > Viridiplantae > Streptophyta > Magnoliopsida > Cornales > Cornaceae > Cornus > Cornus florida. Next base: position 46,516,791 of record NW_026775574.1, on the reverse strand, counting down.
CCATCCATGCAAATGTAGTGAAGTTAATACATGCCATTTTTCTATTTTTCAATAAAATCACTTAGAAATAAAAGTACTAATAATATAAAATGAAAGTCCTTGACCTATGGCCTCATTACATACATGTCAAATATATCTCAAATGGCGCACTTAAGTGCTCATTACATATTTAGAACCAAATATACAAGTTTTGACATTTTGCATCAAAAATAGCATTTCATGCTAACATTTGGATGAATTAAATACTTCAAGTCTATAAAATGACCTAGGGATATTGTGCATCCCGAAACTACGTCTTTTTGCCTGAAACAGGTTGTGATACCCCTCAAATCTGAGACACGGGTTGATCAGGCCCAAGCCTGAACTCGAGGGAATATCAAACAATTAAAGTATTTTAAATGAACACAGATTACAAAAATTGAATTAAAAGAAATAAATATTAAAGCTGGAAGAAGTATTAAATATAAAATCCTCAAATACTAAAGATAATCCAATAATCCAAAACCTCCAAGAGTATAACTCGGGAATCCATCTAGTGGACCCCTAAATCAAATCCTAATTGAACATAACATAACTAGAAATAAAACCAAATCTAAAATATAGAATGAAATCCTACGTCATCGGTAGAATGAACGATAGTCTCTGTTCAACACAATCAAGCCTAAGACTAGAACCGTTTGATACCTGAAAAATATAAGAGTGGGTCAGGCCCACGAACAAGTTCTAATCTAATTACAATCCATACAATGACCTGATATGCATATACATCCTAGATATCTCATAATATCTATCTAGTTCATAGATACATATATATCCACACTAAGGGACATTCACTGGACTACAGTAGGGGTCTCAACCTGAATAGAAGGCAACATGTGAAAATGCACCCAAAGGTAGGCATAAGTACTTAAACCTAACATGGTACACCTCAACCTATCATAGCCAGCTACGCATCCACTACATATACATACCCTAACCAATGAGCTTGAGACTCAAGTTCATCTCGTGGTACCATAACCATATATCTAAAATCCGTCCAAAACCAGAGTATGTTATTCAATTATTCATTGAGCTGACATACAATATACAATCTAGTTAGTCACTCAACTTATTCAGTTGATATGACTTAACTACAACTAACTAATCCAGGAAGTCATTCAACTTAGTCAGTTGATTTGACTTAAACACAATTAGGATTCAATATTTTACAATCCATTCCTTTAATCCGATAGATTAGGTCTTAGCGTTTTGAGCTAAACCATCTCTAGTATGCCACCGTCCCATACCGGTGCATACAATCCTCAATATCCATGTAAATTACAACATATAAATAATAGTTAAGTAATTTACAGTCCAAAAACCATTATTAAAATAATTGCAAAAGAGTGTTTAACATTTTAGCAATTAAAAATCCAAGTGTATGCATATAATTGCAGAAAAAGGTTTAATATTCCAACAATTAGCATCCAGAGCATGCATAGATCAATTCTAATAAATAAATGACCCTATCATGCATTTAAAATAAATTTTATAATCATACTGTATCCCATTAAATTGCTAAAATTAAATTAAGCAACTAAGTTCCTTTCTTCTGTTAACAGCATGCACATTTGTATATTTTTCTACTGTTCCATCCTTTAGCATAGAGACATAAATTATGCAATAAGAGGTTTTAATAACACTTGAAATTGGAATTAAGAACCCCAGTATACTCACAACACAGTTTAGAAAGAATTAAAATCATCCAAACGACGCCTAGAAAAGTCCAGAAAACATCAACGTGAGAGAGCCTACTCTTAAACTTGTAGAGCAGGCTCCAAAAACAGTAGAGCAGGCTCCAAAAAAACAATAGAGCAGGCTCAAAAATAATAGAGCAGGCTCAAAAAGAACAATAGAGTAGGCTCCAAAAAAACAATAAAGCATGCTCAAAAAACAATAGAGCAGGCTCAAAAAAACAATAGAGCAGGCTCCAAAACTTCTTGGAGCTGGCTCTACATCCCTTAGAGCCAGCTCCCTCTTCCATGGAGTCGGCTCTCTCCCTCTCTAAGAGCTTGAACCTCCTCTGGCCTTCTGCTTCATCTCCGGCCGCTTCCACCCCTTCTGTTCTTGGTAAAAACTAAACCTAAGGGTCTAAATTTTATTTTATATCTTCCCAATTATTTATTTAAAACAGTTTGCATTAAAAAAACCATACAAAATATTACCGATTTAATATGCTTACGATTAAACACTGAGATACAATTTTGCAACATCAGTTCCAATCAAAACTAAACACACACAGTCTAATAATCTAACATATATTAAACATGCAAGATTTATTTAATATCCAGTTAAAGTCCTAGAGATCATCTAGGTGTGCACAGAACACAAGCCAACGGGAGAGAGGAAAAAAATAACTTAACTGTGATTTCAGTTATGAAATCCCGGCATCGTCTCTAAATTTCCGGCAACCACTGAATACCTTCAAGCCTCCTATGGTTCTGGTTTAATCCACTACAACACTCCCTTGGTCCTCTCTATTTTTCTTCTTAACAACCCTTACGGTGCCTCCGTTCTCTCAACCCTCTGTTTTATGCGAATAGAACTATGCTTATGTCTATAAAACCGTAAACCACCGTAATATTATATTTATAGCCTTAGAACATTAAAACCCTAATCCACGTATAATTAGAGATCAAGCCCTAATGTAAATCCTAGTCAGCCACAACATGCATTCTAAAAGAAAATAAACCCTATTGTTTAACACTCTTACTGTTACTAATTTTAATCTAATTACACAAATTTAATCCCATTAAAGCAAGTGAATTCCAAATAAAAATAATACAATTAAACAATTAAAGAAAATAACACATAATTATTAAACAAATTAAATAAGTCAAATAATGCACATAAGAACAATTAATTCAAAAAATCAAATATCAAATACTAAATGCAAATAAACAATTAAACAAACCAAATTTACAATTAAACAAATAAAAATGCAAATAAAATAAATATTAAATGCCGAGGCTATCCTTTTAAAATTAGGGGTATTACATAGATCACATTCAGCGAGGGGTGAGCAACTTGTATTACTCGTTGGGAATGAGCATGAATAGACTTAACTTTTTATAAGTTTATCACATTAATATGAAACAATTCATAAAGTTCATTCTACCTAACGTCTTTGTCAAAAGTGAGACTCAGGTATCATCATAAGCTACTTTAAAACATTCCTAGCATAAACTAGAATATTTATGCAAGTAAACAACATAAAAGCATATAGTGTAACGCAACTAGACATAGGTATTCAAAGTTATCAACTTGGAACCTAAAATGAGAAAACAACCGAAACGGTTCATACCACCTAATGTCTATGTTTCAAATGAGTCTAAGGAATCATCATAGGCTACATTAAACAATTAAAACACAAATTACAATTTCAATGCAATTTTAACTAACATTAGAACATCTAATACAACGCATCAAGGCATAGATTATCAAAGTTAACAACTTGAAATCTAAAATATGGAAATAACAAGTTATAACAATTTAGTGCTATTAACTTGTATTGAAAAGCAAGGCATGCAAGTATACTAAGCACATGTATACTACACCTAATTAAAATGTCAAACACCACATTAAAAGCTATAAATAATCCATATTAAACAACTTAGAATGGAATGCGAAATCAAGTAATGGCGGAAAGACAAGGACATACGGTCTCAATCACTAAGCAAGTAATCTCAGGTTACTAGCCCTCAAGGTGTTACCTAGTGTGCATTAAACCCGGAATAAAATCGTATATTGGTGTTTTTGGGTTACTAGCTTTCAGGGTACCACCCAGTGAGCACTATATGTTGTAGGGGGAGCTCTCATCCCCCGTACTAGAGCAATGCCCTAGCCGTAACATATTACTATGTCCGTGTAAGCTTTCCTAAAATCAACAAGTTGTGCATCAAGGTATAATACATATACACAATATATTAGTCAACTACCATGCACAAACAAGTCAAGTAAAACACACAATATTCGTTCTATGTCTTCAATCTACAATGGCATACGACATGTCAAATATATAATGTGTATATAAGCAAGTTAAAGTATAACTTCTACTCATGGAATACTATAATGTAATCATACAACAAGTTCCAAATTTACAAGTTAAGCATGAAAATAACTTCAATACTTAACTACCTCAATGGAAGCATATAATGGAATTTAATCAAATTAAATAATTAAATTCTCAAGATTACAAAGTAACTCCAAATATTCTAAATTAATATAAGTCAATGGTTATGACAAGGCCTAGTTTACTATCACATTACAAGTTGATTCTACCTAAATTATAACTAGGTAACTTAAACTTCATACAAGAAAATAATCAAATAAAGTTTTCCACACTCATTCAAATATTCTAATTTTCATATATGCTAATGAACATATTAAGGCTTAATTTAATATCACATTGCAAGTTCATTCCATGTTAGGTACAACCATGTGAATTAAATTCCATACAAAGAAAATAATTAAATAAAAGTCTCAAAACCTATTCAAATATTCTCAATTTAATATATATGGTAGAATATGCCAAGCTCATCAATAATATCAAGTTAAAAGTCCAATTAAGTGAGTAGAACACTTAAAATAAAATTAATTGACCTCATTAATTAATTTTCTTTAGATTTTAAAATAACTCCGAATATTCTCAAATTCACCTATATTAAAGAACATACCAAGGATTAATTTAATATCACATTGCAAGTTGATTCCATTCTAGTTAAAACCATGTGAATTAAATTTTCATACAAGTGAAAGATTAAATAAAAATTTCAATACTTAATCAAATACTCCCAATTTAATATATGTTAACAAACATATCAAGGTATAATTTAATAGTATGCCACAATTTAATTCCAAACTATATAAAATCATGAGAATTAAATCTTATACAAAGAAAATAATTAAATTAAATTCTAGATAAAATACCTAGGCATGCATATAAGTTGTATAGCTTATAAAATAATCAATATAATAATTATATAAGCCTAAGACATCCCCTACCTCATTTTGTGATGAAATCACAAATCCCCACCGAAAGAAAACCGCTCCGAATCCGACGATACTTCTAGGTTTTGTCCGGGACTACGAGGGAAACAACAATCACCTTTGAGGTACCACCAAAATCCAGACCCGAACTCAAAACTCGAATTCAAAAATGGTCCGAACCGGCTTTTAATAAGGGGGAAAGGATTGCCTCGCTAAGGCTTACGATAAACGCTAAGGCACTACGGCAAAAATCAAAGGGGAAGGAGGTGGATTTGAGAGAAGAAGGGTGGCAGTGCCCTTTTGGGCTGTAGAACTGATTTGGAAAGTGTGGAGAAAAAGAGGAAAAATTATTTTTTAATTTTTCAAACCCCCTATTTATAAAAATCTCAAAAAGTGCTTCGAACAGATCCCACCAGGTCCGGAAAAGTGGAATTTGCGCAGACGCGCTCAACCGGTAAAACACCCTGAATGAAAAATAAATAAATAAATAAATAAATAAATTGAACAACGGAAGAAACGACGTCAAAAACTGATTCCCGTGCAGAAAGATATGCCCTGAACAAGTTCGGTACTAACTAGGACAGAAAACCCTAAAACTAGGGAAAACGACCGAAAGGAAATTCTAAGAGTTCACGACTCAACGAAATGTGAAAATGAATCCCGTGCGAGAATCTAAGCTTAAAATAAGACATTTTGCAATAACTTTCGTTAATTGCACAATGGTTCCCTCCAAAAAAGGATAACTACAAAAATGGTTTAGAATGAAAATATCTTCCAAAATATATTTTCTTAAAAACCCCTGAAATAAAATATCTTTAAAAGATATTTATGAAAAACACCCCAAGAAACATCAATGTTTCTGAAGAATCCTTTCTTCCACGCCCCTGTGGGAGAAAGAAACAACCGACAAGCTTTCTCCAAAAGTAAAGCTACGCGTTTCGAGGAAATCAACTGGAATGAAAACTCATGAAGTCAAAACTCAACTCCGAACACGAAAAGTGAGGTTGTGCCAACAAAGTGACAAACGGGAAAAAGACGAAAAGTGAATAGTGTCCAAAAAGTGAAAATGTGGAAATAACTCGCTCCTTAAAGGAAGTTGTCAATCCGAAGGAAAGAGTCTCGAAACCATTTCCGAGCACTCGAGATGACACTAAGTGATAAGTAACCAAACTCAGAAAAGAAAATTCAACGGAAAAAATTCATCCGTAAAATGTGAGAAAAAGGAATGGAAGGAAAATGACATGGTCATTACAGAGGCTCCCCCTGATGACATGGTCATGAGAGACTCCTTTGAAGATGTCACTATTCAGTTGATATGAAGAAGAAATGCACGAAATGATGCAACGTGTAGAATGATGGCAAAAAATCAACAATTTTTGCCTGACAATTTGATAATGAAGAAAAAATCAATCAAGATGAATTGTCGGAAGAATGATCTAGAGTAGGGTACAATAAACCTACTCTGATACCATGTTAAATTTGGATGCAGAAATAAGAAATCCAAACAGGAATAGGGAAGAGAGAAATATAGAAAACACAGGCATATACATGGTTCAGCACTAAGGCCTACATCCATGGATAAATAGCTACTAAGGGCTACATTTTTATTATTCAAATTTGTATATTGCTTAAGTACAAAGAGCTTATATATAGGCATGGTAAATATAAGAATATATGGAAGGTGTACAATAGTCAAAGGAGGCACTATGATTAGTGGAGCTTTTTGCTCCACCGTTATATAGAAATATTTATCATTAGAAGAAACTAACCAAATCACCATGATTGGTGGAGGATTTTGCTCCACAATTATATAGAATTATTTATATATTATGAGATATAATTTTTATAATTGGCAAATTTCGGTGTCAAAACAAGTTCGATCGAGTTGTAATTCCAAGTTACCATATCAAGATCAAGATCGACTGCGGAATTGGAAAGTTGTTCAAAGGTTAATATTCCAAGGTCATTGAAAAATATATGAACAACACTTTAGGAAGAGATCTAAGAAGGTTAGGACACTTTTTATACTTGGTATATTTTCAAACTTACCAAAACAGTGTTTTTCCAAGTGTCAAGCCTTCATTATTCAAGACTGGCCATCTTGAACCGGTTCAGAATTTTTGGAACCGGTTCAAGATTTAAAAGTATGCTGCGAATTTTATCTGGTCATATTGATCTGGTTCAGCCATTCTTGAACCGGTTCAAGGCTTCAGATAGGTTTAGGTAACTTTGTTTCCTGTTCTATTTTTCCTTTGGTTTACAATACTACCAAAATTCCATGCATAAAAATTACCTTTTCCTATGCATGTCTACGTCTTTGAAAATTCTATATAAACCTTGATATTCATTTAGGTTGATACGACTTTTGCACTACAACTTTAGAATTCTTAAAAGCCTCAGAGAGATATTTTTGTAGAAAATTAAAGTTGATTTTTTTGGCATTCTTTCTATACGCACATAAACACAAGAGTGAGTTTAGAGTGTTATTCAAATCTTGATCGTGATCAAAGTCTTGCATCTATAACGATTAAAAAACAAATCTACTTCTTCTACAAATTCAAATCTTGAAGAACAGAGGTGAAACAATCACACTTTGAAAGGGTCAAAGTATTCGAGGAATGTTATTTGATTTACCAGCAATCCTTCTACAGAGATCAAGAGTAAGCCTGAGGTCAAGTGCTGTTGGACGGGATATCGCAAAGCTAGAGAATTGTCAGTGATTGGTGTTTTGTAGAACGATAGGGTGTGAGCCCGAGTCAAAGTCCATTATACTTTGTTTCAAATATAGTGGATCGGTTTACTTTAGACTGCATAGTTCACGAGATTTTTGCCACGTAAATAGTTAGTCTATTTTACCAATTGTAGTTTCCTTGCTAAAAATCCTAGTGTCATCTTTAACTCTATTACTTTACTTTATTTTATCTTGCATGAAATTAATTGATTAATTGCTAAATTAAGTTAAGTTAGAAAGACACAGATCTATTTTTAAAGGAGCTTGAAAAAAAAATTAAAATATTCAGCATCAAATAAAAAGAAAAATTGAAAAAAAAATTATCTGAATTATTTGTTAAGGAAAAGGCCACCTATTGAGTTTGGGTCAAAAGCTCTAATTAGAATTTGAAGAGGAGCTATTTGAGTAAAAAGAAAGGTGGAGACATGTTGAAATGGGGAATAGTTGTCTGCTCTTTGGAGTGAAAGCCACCTTACTTAGAAAAATTGCTCAAAAATAATCTTATTTTGATGCTTTTCGATCCATATGATTTTGACAATGATTGAATGAAATTTGATTGAACATTGATGAGATTGGATTTCACACACACACATGAACTTGCTAGATTAATTTTAAAAAATTTCAGCAAAATTTACAAGTTGAATTTCATGTTATGATTGCTTTCTGAGATTTGAAATAAATTGAAGATTCTATGGAGTCAAATATTTGTGTTCTTAGATACTTAGAAAATTCTCTGAAAAATTGAATCATGTGTTGACTGAAAGATTAGTGATTTGTCTGTTTTATGAAAAAAAAAAAAAAAAATGATTTTTTTTTTTTAAATTTCAAAAATATTTTTGATTTTTACATTTTATTTATTATTATTATTATTATTTTTTGTGGTTTATTTTGATCACTGAGTATTTGAAAAAAAATTGGAAAGAAAAGTTTTCTGAAATTTCTTCTATGGATTCAAGTCTGGAGCACTTGAACCAGTTCCACATGCATTGAACTGGTTCAAGGTTGCAAAGGTTTCAATAAAATTGAACTGCCACACTTGAACCAGTTCCAAATTTGTTGAACCGGTTCAAGAAGTCCTAGGTTTCATCCAAAAAGGACTGACAGACTTGAACTGGTTCCACTTTTGCTGAACTGGTTTAAGCCAGCAAGCTTAGGCACTTGAGTCCTGTTTGTGCACACTGAAGAGGCATTCCAAACCCTCTCTTTGTGGTGCGATTTTTGCCCCCTTCACTCCATATTATGCACTCTCTTTCATACTCATATATACATCATTTATATATCACTCCACATCGTATTTGTTCTTCATTCCATATCTATAATTGTCCATTACATTATATCATTGAGGATTGAGAACAAAAATTGAAGTTGTGAAAGTTTGAAATTGAAATTTGGTTTAAAAGTTAGAGTGTGGGATTTAAACACTTATAGGATTGGTTAAGAGATTGAATTCTTGGGTTATTGAAGCTTTAAAATTGTGATTGACATTGCAATACACATTGTTGTTGATTTTGTGGAGGATTAAAGGTTGAAATCAAGCATTCTCTATAACGCCTTTGGGGTTGCACACCAGGTGTTCAACAAAATTATTGAAAGAGTTTAGAAGCCTCAAACCAAAAAAATTTGTGAATAAAATGGCTCTAAGAATCTCTAAAGAAGCTAAAAGTAAGGGAGTTGCAATTCCAAAGCCTCCCAAGAGAGCTAAAACAGGCATTATCATCCGAGAACCCTAAGGTGGTTCTAATGCTCTAAGAGACACTTCTCCTAAACCTATGGCGACTGATTCTCCATCACATGAGGTACCAGCTTGGTATCTATCTGTCTCAGCTACTGGGAAAGTCAAGTTTGAAGAAAATCACTTTTATAACCATCTTGCATGGAAGGCATACAATGACGTCTAGAAGGATGGTCCAATCAAAACCAAGAGGAATCACAATTTGCAAAAGCTTTGCAATAGTGTTGGGCAAAAGCTTGTGACATATACTGAGAAAAACAAATGGTTGTTCTTTAAAGCTCGGTAATGGTTATTTTTCTCTGGATATGGTTCATTACTTTTATGCCAATATCCAAGAAATCTATGAGATGGACTTTATCGTGTCTATTTTTGAGACGGATTTCATGGTTGATGAAGAAGCAATTGAAGCAATCTTCGATATCCTAGACAGAGATTTAACTTCAGTAAACGTTTTACCTTTGGAAGGCTCGGGTCTGGAATTGCCCCAAATTGCCAATGTTATTTGTGTTCCTGGATCTCCAAGGAATGATCATTGCATTCTAGCTCGTTTTCTCATTGATAAAGTGACGTTCTTTAATTTGTTTGCTATAGCTAATCTGGGCTACTTTGGGAAAAAGGACAAGATCACCTTAGAATAAGCACATGTTCTTTATTTTCTTGCTACAAGTGAACACATTCAGCTTGCACCATCTATTGTGCAGTTGATGATGGTTCATTATAAAAGGAACTCTCGTCGCTGTTCCTCTCCGTTTCCGATGATCATTATAAATTTCTTTAGGAGACAGAAGATTTTGATTCCTCCAAGAGCATATCATCAGCATATCATGATTGAGTTGGATGTTCGTGCCTTGAATAAATCCAAGAAAGCTAGAGATAATGCTAGAAAGGCTCAGAGAGGATCTGAATAGACATTGTCACAGGTTCCAGAGGTTACACAGCTATTTCCTCCCAAGGGAAATTATTCTAGAGAAGATGCAAATTAATTAGATGTACTATCTTCTTCTTCAGTATCAAAATACCATGTTTGACAGAATAATGGATGAGATACGAGATCTCAAAGAGGAGATGAGACAGCTTAGATGTGATACCCCACGATTTTAGAGCCACGGGTGATCAAGTTCGAGCACAGATCCGAGGACTACCAAGCAATTAATATGTAAATAAGTACAGAATACAAAAAATGAAATAAGAATAAAATAATAAGCTGAAAAGAATTCTAATTATAAAATCCTCAATCTGTAATATTGTTAAAATCCAATAATCTAAAAACCTCCATTAATTTAACAACTCGGGAATCCATCAAGTGGACCCCTAATAAAATCCTAAACTGGAAAGGAAACAACTGAAACAAAATAAAAAACTAAACATGGAACGTAATCCTACGTCATCGGAGGAATAAGTGTCTGTATCTGCTCTGCATGACCAAGCTCTAACCCTGGAACTGACGAACACTTGAAAGATAAAAGAGTGGGTCAGGCCCACATGCAAATCCTATCTTACTACGATCCATACAGAAACCCGATACGCAGATACATCCTAGATAGCTCAACAATAACTAGAATAATCCATATATGTATAAATACACACTATAGGACACTTACTAGCCTAATAGGTTTATCTCGGCTTGAGTAGAGATACCATGCAAATCGCACATAATGTGGTCATGTGTACCTAGAACTACCAGGGAACAACAACTATGTCCAGTTATCCATCATAGGTGATATACGTACCCTAACCATGGTCCTAAGACTTAAGCTCATACCATAGCACCATAATTATAAATATATAAAGTCCATATAAGCCTAATACAAAATATCATTCATCTGGTATAGTGGCCTGATATATGTATAACAATCCATCCAGAAACCAAAGTATGTCATTCAATTATTTTATTGACATGATACAAATATGGTGTAACGACCCGGTCATTTTCCTTCCTTTCCTTTTTCCTGAAATTTTACGGATAAATTTTTTTTTTCGTTTAGTTTTCTTTTCCGAGTTTTGTTTCTTGTCACATAGTGTTGTCTCGAGTGCCCGGAAATGGTTTCTAATACTCTTTCAATTAGATTGACAACTTTCTTTGAGGACCGACTCATTTCCACATTTTCATTTTTCGGACATTATTCACTTTTTGTCCTTTCCCTATTTCGTCCTTTTCCCTATTCTGTCTTTTCTCCGTTTGTCAGTTTTTGGCACAACCTCACTTTTCATGCTCGGAGTTGGTTTTTGACTTCATGTGTCTTCATTCTAAGTGGTTTCTATGAAATATGTATCTTTACTTTTGTAAGAAAATACTCTGGTTACTCCCGGTGTCCATAGGGGCATGGATGCACAATTCTTCAGAATCTTTTTCTTTTCTTGGGGTGTTTTTCATAAATATCTTTTGAAGATATCTAAGAAAATATTTTTAGAAGATATTTTCATTCTGGGTCATTAGTGCAGTTTTCACTTTTTGGAGGGGTCATTGTGCAATTAATGAAAGTTATTGCAAAAATGCCTCATTTTGAGTCTGGATCCTCGTACGGGATTCATTTTCACATTTTGTCGAGTTGTGTACTCTTAAAATTCCGTTCTGGTTGTTTTCCCTAGTTTTAGAGATTTTTGGCCTTGGTTGCCGCCGAACTTGTTCGGGGTATATCTATCTGTTCGGGACTCAGTTTTAGATTTTGTTTCTTCCATTGTTCATATTTTCTCATTTTGAATCTTTTTTGTTCACAAAGTTTTGCTGTTTGTGCTCAAATTCCACATTTTTCAGGTACAGGAATCAATGTTGAGATTCTCATTCTATTTCTTGTCACATAGTGTTGTCTCGAGTGCCCGGAAATAGTTTTTGAGACTCTTTAAATTAGATTGACAACTTCCTTTGAGGAACGAATCATTTCCACATTTTCACTTTTCAGACACTATTCACTTTTTGTCCTTTTCCCTATTTCGTCCTTTTCCCTATTCTGTCTTTTCTCCTTTTGTCAGTTTTTGGCACAACCTCCCTTTTCATGCTCGGAGTTGGTTTTTGACTTCATGTATCTTCATTTTAAATGGTTTCCACGAAATACGTATCTTTACTTTTGCAAGAAAGTACTCTGGTTGCTCCCGGTGTTCATAGGGGCATGGATGCACAATTCTTCATAATCTTTTTCTTTTCTTGGGATGTTTTTCATAAATATCTTTTGAAGATATTTTATTTCAAGGGCATCTAAGAAAATATTTTTGGAAGATATTTTCATTATGGGTCATTAGTGCAGTTTTCACTTTTTGGAGGGGCCATTGTGCAATTAATGAAAGTTATTGTAAAAATGCCTCATTTTGAGCCTGGATCCTCGTACGGGATTCATTTTCATATTTCTTCAAGTCGTGTACTCTTAAAATTCCGTTTTAGTTGTTTTCCCCAGTTTTAGGGATTTTTGGCCCTAATTGCCGCCGAACTTGTTCGGGGCATATCTCTCTACTCAGGACTCAGCTTTTGATGTTGCTTTTTCCGTTATTCATATTTTCTCATTTTGAATCTTTTTCGTTCATAGATTTTTGCCTTTTGAGCACATCTGCTCAAATTCCACTTTTCCGGACCCGACGGGGCCCTTTCGGGGCACTTTTTGAGATTTCTATAAATAGGTTGCCCTAATTTTTAATATTAGATTTTCTCTCATCTTCCCCACTCCTTGGCCGGTAGCCATGGCAACCCCTTGGGCTGCCACCTTCTCTCTCCTCCTTTGAACCACTTTTCCTTGGTGAAAAGTCTTCGGCCTTAACGTTTATTGCTCGTCTTGGCGATGCGCATCTTTCCCCCTTATTAGAATCCATTTCTGACCATTTCTTGAGTTTGGGTTTTAAGTCAAGTTGTGATTTTCATGGGGCTTCCTTGGGATTCTTGTTCATCGTGTTGTCCTCGACAAAAACCTTCGGTATCATCGGATTCGGAGCACTTTTCTGTCGATGGGGATTTAAGATTTCCATCTCAAATTGAGGTGGGGGGTGTTATAGGTTATTATTCTTGTTATATTGCATGCTAATGATATTTATGTAACTTATTTACATACTTTGGTAACAAATCTAGAGATTTTATTATTTATTTTTCTTGTGAAGGATTTGATTTTTCCGGTTGATTATAGTTTTGTTTGAACATGTGGCATGGAATTATATTACCCCTTGATATGGTCATTGGCATATATTAAATTGAGAATTTTTGGACAAGTAATGAAGATTTTATTTAATATTTTTCTTGAGTAAATATTTAATTTATGTGGCCTTATCTAGCTTGAAATCAATATGTGTTAACAGCTTTTTGCCCTCATGTCCAGTTGTGATCTAGGGGCATTTTGGAGATTTTACATTGAGTTTTTTTCGTTTCCTTCCGCTTGGTCCGGTAGAAAACTTGATTTTAAGGAGGGTTCCTTCTTCGTGTTTTTCCATAAAAATCCGTTTCGGCTCTTAGTTCTGGTTGAATTTTTCTCTTTCCTAGCATGTCATGGTGTATGCCGTTAGACGCCAAATGGGGCTTCGGCATGGGCGCAGGGCGCGCATGGGGCATGCCATGGCCTTCGTCGGGCCGCCGCGACATCACAACTTCAAACACTCGTTTCTCCCTCGTCCAAACTCCAAATCGAGTGAACTTTTTTTTGTACTTGACTAATTTTTCGCTGTCTTTCCAACGATATGCTCAATTGCACCAGGTTCTTCCTAGATAATTACCAGTTTACCCTTTTAGACTTGAGTACTCATTTTTCTTCATCATGTCGTTTCTCCTTTGTCCGAACTCCGAATCATGCGATTCTTGAGTCCATCTTGATTATTTTTTTGTTGTCTTTCCAGCGGCGTGCTCGGTGGCACTCAAATCCATAGTTTTTAAAAATGACTATTTTGCCCCTGGGGGCTTATTTGTCATATTTCTGATCTTTTACTTCCGCATCATTTTTCTTTGAGTTCCGCGACCTCATGGAAGGTCATCTTAGGGTCTTAGAGGTGTGTTATGCCTTGGGAGACCATTTTCTTGTTTCTTGTTTCCGCATCGGGATCCGTTATCGGGTTAACTTTCTGGTCACCATTGACGCACCGGGTTGAATAAACTTGGGTCGTTACATATGAGTAGGACTTAATCTTTATAGTTAATCCATGTCTCAATCTAGATTAGGTAGGACTTAGTATTTAAACTAATCCATCCCTATTATGCCACCGTCCCATACCGGTGCATACAATCCTCTAATTAGCATAATTGATAAAACAACACTAGGTATTCATCAACCATTCTCCAAAATATGCATCAATATAAATTAATACATAGCTAACGATATTAGGCATTCATTATAGAACCTAAAAATCATGTTCCAACTATTTAAATTGCTAAAATAAATCAAAGCATTTAAATCCTCCAAATCGTCTATAAATTGATACAGTTAACAGCAAATAAATACCAATTTATTCTAAACCAAGCATAGTTGATTGCAAGTAATTCACTATACTTATAACTCTATTTAAATATGATTAAAAAGTATTAAATTATATATAACAGAAGCTCCAAGTTCCGGCAAGTAATTTAATTAACCAAATCGTGTGCAACCTATAGGTTTTTTCTTAATTTCATCTTGCTCCATTCCTTAGTCCAATTATGAATTAATGTTTCCCCATAATATTAAAGGTCTATAAAAATCCCATACATCATTTAAAGCAGTTTAAACGGAGTAAAAATACCCTGTACAGTCCAAACAACACCCTAAAAATAGTTAATACGTAATTCTGGGCGAGAGCAGGCTCTCACAAATTGAGAGCCTGCTCCATTAACATAGAAGCCAGCTCTGTGGAGCTAGGAGCCAAATCCACACTCCTTGGAGCTGGCTCCCTCTTTTTGGGAGCCTGCTCTCTCACTCCCTGAAGCCGTTTCTTGGTTCTGCTTCGTCTTCCTCGCCTCCGGCGATTCCCAGGGCCTCTATAATATTTTAAACACTTGTTCAAATGTTCATTTAGTGTCCCAGATTATTTTAAAAACATCGACATGGATCAACGATCCCAATTAAACAAGGCTTAAAAACATATATAGTAGGATACAATTAAACGCATTAAGAATTTTCAAGTCAGTTTAATTAAACGAAGCTAATTACAGTTTAAACATGCATTACAGATATGTTTTAGCATTAATTAAACCCTTGGAGTCTACCTAGGCATGCACAGAACATAGGTTTAAGGGAAGGAGTTAGAATAGAGATTTGCCTCTGATTTCAGTTTAGAAATCTTAAACCGTCTTCTCTAGTAACTCCAGCGACCTTAATTGCTTTTACTGACCTCTGTTGCTCTTAGTTCAACCCACGAGCATGCATCAATTACTCCTCCTTGGTTCAGCCCTTGACCCTAACCAAAACCCTAACTTGTCTCTCTCTATTCTCTCTCAAATCACCCTGTTCTTTCTCTCAGCCTCCACTATTCGTAAATAGAGTTCTAAAAACCCTTGCAGACTTTAAACTATTATATTTATAGACTACATAAGTTAACCTAATTCTAATTACGTAGGGAATGAAAAACACACAAGTCGGCATCACCGTGAATCATAAAATAATAATAAAACCCTAATTCAACCCAATTAACTTATTTAAATAATTAAACAATTACTTCAACCAAAGAAAAACAATAATATAATTTATTCAATTAAAGACAAATAATAAAAAAATATAATTAAATCAATTAATTCAAATAAAGACAAATAAACAAGCAATTAAATAATTAAACCAATAAAAATGTAATTAAATAATTAATTAAATACCAGGACTATCCTTTTAAAATTAGGGGTATTACATTAGAGGTCAGTAGACTGGATGTTCTTCACAGGATGTCTACAGGCCTGCTCCTCCAGATCTATCTTTGGTAGTTGAGGATGATGATGAGGACTCTGATGAGGTGGTGATGATGAGGATGATGGTGGTGATTATTGATGTTCTTCTGACATTATTTTTTGGAGATACTGATGGCTGATATTTTGTTCTCTAATCATGCATCAGGACATCATTTTTTGTGTGTTAACATTGTCATTATTTTTGGATATTTGTATCTCTTTGGCTGAATGACATGTTTAACTGATTAACTATTTCTCTTCTATATTATTTGCTCTGATATTTACTTTGTCAATTTGTTCCAAAAAAGGGGGAGAACATTGTTACTTAAGGGGGAGAAAACTGGATATTTATTAAGGGGGAGTTTTATAAAATTATTTTTATTAAATTTTTACTGGTAGTTTTACCCAAGAAGTGAAGAGAACAGAGAAGAAATTACAGAATTTTTATGTTGTCCTTTGATAACTTACTTTTCTGCTTGGGTAGATTACATATTGTTTTTAGGGTTTTGTCACGAAATTGCCAAAGGGGGAGATTGTGAGACATAACTTTTTGTAATTGGTAAATTTCGGTGTCAAAACAAGTCCGGTCGAGTTATAATTCTAAGTTACCATATCAAGATCGAGATCGGCTGCGGAATTAGAAAGTTGTTCAAAGGTTGATATTCTGATATCATTAAAGAAGGTATAAACAACACTTCAGGAAAAGATCTAAGAAGGTTAGGACACTTTTATACTTGGTATATTTTCAAACTTACCAAAACTGTGTTTTTCCAAGTATCAGACCTTCATTGTTTAAGACTGGCCATCTTGAATTGGTTCAGACTTTTTGGAACTAGTTCAAGATTCAAAAGTTTGTTGTGAATTTTATCTAGCCATCTTGGACCGGTTCAAGGCTTTAGACATGCTTAGATAATTTTGTTTCCTGTTCTGTTTTTCCTTCCTAGTTGGTTTACAATACTACCAAAAGTCCTATGCACGAAAATTACCTTTTCCTATGCATGTCTAGGTCTTTGAAAATTCTGTATAAACCTTGATATTTATCTTGGTTGATACGGCTTTTGCACTACAACTTCAGAATTCTTAAAAGCCTTAGAGAGATATTTTTTGTAGAAAATCAAAGTTGATTTTTCTGTCATTCTTTCTGGAACACACACATAAACACAAGAGTGAGTTTAGAGTGTTGTTCAAATCTTGATCATGATCAAATTCTTACATCTACAACGATCATAAAACAAATCTGCTTCTTCTACAGATTCAGATCTAGAACAGAGGTGAAGCGATCACACTTTGAAAGGGTCAAAGCATTCGAGGAGTGTTGTTTGATCTGCCAGCAATCCTTCTACAGAGATTAAGAGTAAGCCTGAGGTCAAGTGCTGTTGGACGAGATGTTGCAAAGTCAGAGGATTGTCAACGATTAGTGTTTGGTAGAACAATAGGGTATGAGCTTGAGTCAAAATCCATTGTACTTTGTTTCAAACATAGTGGCTCGGTTTACTTTGGATTGCACAGTGCATGAGATTTTTCCCACGCAAACAGTTGGTCTATTTTACCAATTGTGGTTTCTTTACTAAAAATCATGGTGTCATCTCTAACTCTATTACTTTACTTTATTTTATCTTGCATGAGACTAATTAATTAATTGCTAAAATAAGTAATGTTAGAAAAGCACAGATCTGTTTTTTAAAATACAAAACTTTTTATGCAAGTAATCTTCCGCTGCACAACTTACATATATTTCAACACTTCCCTTCAAGTTGGAGCATGAATATTATGAATGCCCAACTTTCTAAAGAAACGCCTTAAAAGATAATGAAAATGTGTCCGGAACAAAGCCACGAAAAGTCGGAACTACATCGGGAAAGGAATATGAATATATAGAGAATATGCTCTATGATAATAATTCTAATGCTCCCCCTCAAATTCTAGATGAGATTACAAGAACAACTTGGCTCTGATACCATGTTAAAATATATAAAATGTTAAAGAGAGAAATAAGAAAGAACAATATGCAAATATAATGTGGTTCAGTCACTAGAACTTACATCCATGACACACAAAACCCAAAGGGTTACATCATTTTTTATTATGAACTCTCTTAATCGTGTTTACAAATACTCACCTCTATTTATAAGTGGGTTAGAAAAGAGTTGTAAACAAATAATAACAAAGACTTGCTTTACAAGTATTATTGCTTTACAAGAATATGATTATAAAGGAAAGATTTCAACAAAAGACAAATATGGCAACAATCAATCAATCATATTAAGAAAAACTTGTTACTCAAGTATAATAACTTTAACAGGAAGTTGGGCATTCACATTCCTAGAATATTGGGCTAGCTCTGCACATCTCTCTTTGTGTAGAGTCAAGCACTTCAATTTGTGAGAAATTAATTTTGTGATTGACAAATTTCGTCGTCAAAACGTGTCCGATCAAGTTGTACTTTTGAGTTGCGATGTCGAAATGGAACAAGAAGTGCACGTATGCCACCTAATTTGAGAATACGATATTATAGATGGCATGTTGGTGAGGGTATATTTTTTTTAATTTTAATTTTTTTTTTTGGTTATCTTTGGTGAGTTTTAGCTTTAGACACTTCAGAAAATTTTCAAAGTAGAGTTCTTTTATCAAATTGTCGCAACTGGTTGCAGTTTTTATGTTTCAAAATTCGTTTTTGGACCAATTGGTTACCAAGTAGGCTTATCCATATATATTTGGTGTGCACACTAAAAAAATAACTAACCATACGTATGGAAAACAAATTTATTGACCACATTGATAGACAATTGAAGATGACTATAGATAGGTAGGTAGGCCTGTGGATGGAGAGAGCTAGTTTGAGTTTGACACCAAAACTCTTCCATATTGATGGACAATTAAAGATGACTATAGATAGATAGTAAGTCAATGGTCTATAAATAGGAAAAGCTAGTGTGAATTTTGACATCAAAACTTGCTCGTGTGAATTTTGACATCAAAAGTACTTATCCCTAAGATGAAGTGTTGTTGGGTTCTCCCCGTCCTTTTTGGTGCTTTTCCTTGCCTCATCTAAAGGTAAAATTTCTCATCTCGTTTCTACTATGTAATGACTCGTCATTATCTTTGATATTTGTCTACATATATATATATATATATATATATATATATCACGGTCACCTTGCACCTACCGTGTGTGTGTGTGTGTGTTTGGCTTCTATTAGTTATTAATATTTTTGTGGGTTAATGTATGAAAACAGGTAGCATTCAATATCCTCAGTATGCTTGTCAGACCAAGCCTGGCTATCTTACGGAGTGCACTAAAGAGAAATGCGCCCAGCTTTGTCGCGGTGGAAAAGATGATGGGCACAAAAATCCTGGATGTGTCGATCAACATTCCTGTTGTTGCTATGTTAACAAAAATTAACTGAAGTTGATTGCTTTGTCATTGCAACAGTATTTAATCATCTTCTTCTTGATTAAAAAAATAAATAAAAAATAAAATCATATTCTTCATAAATATCAAGTGAATGAGTGCAGGGATGTGGCAATTATTGCTTAAGAAACTTATATATATATATATATATATATATATATATATATTTACAAAGTAAGAAGGGTTAGAAATTAGATTAGTAGGTGCAAAGAGTCGAAACCTGTCACTCCCAAAATTCACCAGAGACATTAATCACTGAGCTATCGAGGCAGAGATACTTGTATTGAGTGTCTTTAGTTATTAGGTATAATGTTGGATGATTTTCATTATTATTATTATTATTATTATTATTGAGGAGTGGCTGTCTTTGGTTGCCTTTCTTTTGGTAACCAGTTTTTAGTTTTATTTTTCTCTGTTGTGAGGATATATCTCTTCTTTTGTTTGTATTCTTTTGTATATCAATTATCAATAAAATAACCACGTTCAAGAAAAAATAAATAAATAAAGGCTGGCTCTTGTATACTCCAGTTGATGACTTGTGGAGGGGAATTCTTGTAATGACCCGATTATTTTCCTTCCATTTCTTTTTCCTCAAATTTTACGAATATTTATTTTCGTTGTCTTTTCTTTTCTGAGTTCGATTTTTCATCTCTTGGTGTTGTCTCGAGTGCTCTGAAATGGTTTCCGAAACTCTTTCCTTTGGATTGACTACTTTCTTTGAGGACTGAGTCATTTTCACATTTTCACTTTTGTGACACTATTCACTTTTCGTCTTGTTCCCGTTTGTCACTTTGTTGGCATAACTTCACTTTTCGTATTTGGATTTAATTCCGGTTTTGCATGCATCCACGATATTTAAATTCTATACTATGTGTATTTTTACTTTTGTAGAAAAATATGCTAGTTGTGTACTTTCTTCCTTAAGGGTGTGGATGCACACTTCTTTGGAATTTCTCTTTCTTTTAGGGTCATTTGTGTAATTACTATAAAGTAATTATTTTTTGTCTTAGGGACCATTTTGCATTTTAATTTGGAAGATATTTTCATAAAGGACCTTTTTGCAATTTTTGGAAAGTGTGACTCATTGGTCCACTTGTTGATATTTGTGTGAAAATACTTTGATGCCTTAGACGATGATATGTGGAGGGTGGAGATTCAACCACTTGTTGGCCTAGGATTGGTGTACTTGTTGGCTTAAATGGTTGACAAGTGTAAGTTTAAGATTAAGCCTAGGAAGAAGCCATTGATTTGTGACAAATGTAGGCTCCAAATGAGGTCTTACATGTGTGTGTGTGTTGACCATGGTGTTAGTTCACATAGTGAGTGGAGGACTTCTAAATCCTCCACTCACATTTCATCTCCCTCATATTTTATATTATCCTTGACATTAGAACCCTACCCTCCATGGATGAAGCTTAAAGCCTTAAGCCTTGACCTTGATTTTGAGGGCCTTCCACTCACCTTAGACCATGAAACTTGGAACACTTTTTGTTCCCCTCATCCTCCTCTACATAACCCTTGAAGGGTTTACCATTTTGTGTTGATTTGCCTTGGATTCTAGAGAGACTCTTCTCTAGTGAGGTAGGGGGTGTTATAATTTATTTTCCAAGTGGTTATACTTGCTTTTGTATGAAATACAAGTTGTATGCATGTTTAATATCAATTTGAGAAATTAATGATTAATAATAGCTTGCTTGTAACTCACTTTAGACTTGGTATATGACATGGCCATGACTTGATCTTTATTATATAATTATTTTGAACCATTTAAATGAGTTTTCAAATCTAGAGATTAAATGGATTTAATTTGATTTAAATTCTAGTTAGTTGTGTTTTGCTTGTATTCCATTTTAGACTTGAGATATGGTATGACCATAACTTATTGCTTACTATGTATTAAATTGGGATCATTTGAACAACTTTTGAAAATTAGAGATTTAATTATTTTAAATTATTTAAATTCTACATGATGATGTCTTGCTCATTTTACTCTTTTGATTTGATATATGTAATGAGCATGCTATGTTGTTTAACATATAATAATTTGAGGTTATTTGAAAGTGATTTGAAATCTAGAGAATTTAATTATATTGTTTAATTAAATTCTATCTAATGGCTCTATGGATCTAATTGTGCTTTATAAGTTGTTTCTATATTCAAATCATAGACTTGGACTTGTTGTATATTCACTTGGTTATGTTTTGAGTATAGGATAACATTGTTGTTATAATTATATTCATGAGAGCATGTTTTCCTTATGGGATATATTGTTGCCTTGTGTAATGAGTTGCACACATTGCATTTGACATCTTTCATGCCATAGTAGATATAGGCTTAGAGCATGTATTGTACGTGTTTCCAAATTTGGTTGTGCATGGTAGATAGTTGATTAT
Organism: Cornus florida; assembly: GCF_030987335.1. NCBI lineage: Eukaryota > Viridiplantae > Streptophyta > Magnoliopsida > Cornales > Cornaceae > Cornus > Cornus florida. The sequence continues at coordinate 46,494,681 of NW_026775574.1, read as the reverse complement.
CTTGTATATACATGTTGATATATACGTTGTTGCACAATTTGTTGATTTTGGAAACTTGGGGATGTCGTTGTTTGGCTACGGCTAAGACATGGTTCTAGTACGGGGGAATGTCCTCCTATAGTCTAGTGCGCACATAAGGCAGTTACCCGTGGGCTAGTAACCCTAAAGTAACTATAGTGTCGGTTTGATCCGGCGTAATGTCCAAGTATCCACTTTGTTTGATTTCGCATTTCATTTCAAGTTGATAACTATATGATGTTATAACTTGTTGTGCCTTATTTGATTTCCCATTTTAAGTTACAAGATGTTAACTTTGAGAATTTGTGCTTTATGCGTTGTATTGGAAGTTCCAATGTTGGTTAAATTGCATTGATATTGTGATTGTGGTTGGAATGTTCGAATGTAGCTTAGGAATGATCCTACAAATTCATTTGGAATATAGACGTTAGGTGGTATGACCCACTTTTGTCGTTTTCGTATTTTAGATTTCGAGTTGACAACTTTGAGAATCTATAACTTGTTGCTTTGTATAGCATGTTCTTATATTATTTGGAATTGTATGAAGGATGTGATTTATGCTAGAAATGATCTAAGGTAGCTTAGGATGCTCCCTGAGTCTAACATTTGACATAGACGTTAGGTGGCATGACTCTTTTGTATTGTTCAAGTTGATGTAAAAATCTATAAAGAAATCGAGTCTAAACATGCTCACTCTCTACGAATAAACTTGTTTACTCACCCCGAAGTTACTGGGGGTTTTGTTCAAGTATGAAGACTTGGTTCGTGATGTTCATCATTGCTTAGATGATGGTAGACTTGAAGGCTTTAGTTCTTATAAAGATTGGCTTGAAATGCCACATGTAGCCTTATTTGTCAAAATGTGTATTTTTTATTATAAATATGTAATGTGTACGTGAGTGCACTCTTTACTATGTATTTGACATGTATGAGATGAGGCCAGAGGCCAATGACATGTATTTTGTATCCTATATAACTTTTGGCTTTAAGAAATATTATGAAAATATTGAAAAATCATGAGTTATTGTTTCACCATGGGTGCATTGGGTGTGGGAATTTCATTTTCAATCCTTCATAGGGTCTCATTAATCATGTATGAAGTGTGGCTAAGGGCCAAACGTTAATTTGAAGTCATTTGTAAATTTTAGTTTTCAAAATTTCCATTTCAAGTTCATTTTTGCCTTTTTTGCTGTGAGGGGGTCGAATTTTTGACTTGGCCATTTCTGAGAGCCGTAGACCATTCCCGCACGCTTAAAATTACCTTTTACATTTGCGTGCATGATCGTTTTCATGAAAAACCCTTTCGTTTGTGTTTTGAGCCTCCTACGGACTCATTTCACATTTTTGTTGAAAAATCTTGCTCAAGGGCATTTTGGGAATTTTCTTTGGGAAATAAATTCCGGTCTTGATTCTGTCCATAGAAAATGTGATTTTAGGGGGAGTTTCTTCACAACATTTTTCCAAAAAATTCATCTTGACCTCGAAAATCGTGTTCTAAACTCAATTTTCTGTAATTTCACAATTTTTACTGCATTTTTTGTGTTCTGGTCAAGTTGAACTGGTTTGAGAATGTTGAACCAGTTCAAGATGTCAAAATTGGTCCAGTATGGGTGTACTTCCCATGTTGAACCAGTTCAAGAATGTTGAACCAGTTCAAGTCCTCTAGAGATTTCAATTATGGTCATCCAACTTCAAACTAATGTAACTTCTTCGTTTTAACTCCGAATTGGTCCGTTCTTGAGTCTAAACTGACCATGTCAAAATAAGGTTTCCAATGGTACCAATTTTAGTTTCAGATTCTTTTCCTAACTCAAGATATCCTCATTTTAGTGAGAGGGTGTCGGATTTGGTTCAAATCGGGATAGGGTTCTTCTAGGATTTCACTTCCTTTAGCCTTGGAACTTCATGTGAAGTTATCAAAGGATGTTTTTGGATGTTTTTGATCTCATTGGACTTGTTGGAAGCCAAATTCCTTCCTCTTAGGGTAAAATGACCATTTTACCCTTGGTCCTTCTTTCGGTAGGGTTTTGATACCCTTGTCTCCGTTTTGCTTCCGTTGAGTCACGAAACTCTTTAAAAGTCCATTCTTGTGTCCTATAGATAATGTACATCTCTATGGACTTGTTTTTGTTTTGCTTCTGCATTCTGGATCCGCTTCGGGTCATCACAAGACACACTGGGTTGAAAAATCTAGGATCGTCACAATTCTCCCACCATTCATAGCACACCACGTGTCCACAAGAAAATAAAGTCCCAGTATGAAAATGACCAACCTAGAAGCCCAATACAGTTAAAAGCCCATCGGAAGAGGCACCTAAGCTTTGAGTCGGCTTGAGCAAAGAAAACAAAGCCTAGCTATAGCTCATTCAAATATTCCATAACACCCGTAATGAATGGAGATCGCATAAAAATAGGGGTCATGATTACCCACGCACAAAACTGCCAATAACGGCCCCAAGAAATTCTCTGTAAAAAATATATATTAATAAGACATCTACAATGGAGTGCAGGATCCATCTTTTTTGCTGATATTTCTTCTATATAACTTGCCTTCATTCTATCATAGTTTTCTTACTATTGTCTTCAATTTTATCTTTAAGTGTATTGGTGTAAAAATTTTGCCACCTATACTTTGGCGCCGTCTATAGGAAACTCTACAAAAAGCCTCTCACTATCACTTTTCATGCGTTATCGCTCTGGAATGGCAATAGGATTAGATTCTATTCGGTTACAGCAATTGGAAATCATGTAAAAAATGTGTGAGGAGATGCAAATGCAATTTGACACCCTACGACAGGCCAATGAGGCCAGCACTGAGCAAATTAATGCGTTAAAGCAAGCCAATGAGGCTAACATAGCGCAAATCAATACTCTGCGCCAGGAGAATGAGGGACTCCAAGCTACCGTCCAGTAAGTCAATCCACCTCCCCCAATAGAACATCGACCAGCGCCCCTTGGTCCTCTACCCGAGCATCAGAATGAACCGGTAGACCCAACTCCAACACCCTATATCCAAGAACTCAACAACCCTCCTCAGCAGCCGAGGGCTCATTGGCAGTAAATCAATATGCCACATGACGTTTTAGACCGGAACGACGGAGACGAAACAAAAAGTCAATCCCATGTTATGGCAGACTCCTCATTGGGAGGACTGCGAGCCACGCGAATTCACACCTTGGAGGATTATACTGAATCTGGAAGAAGAAACACCTGGGTCCCAGGCGGGGATCACCAATTGCCAGGAAGTGACGTCCTAGCAAAATTTCAAAGGGAAGTAGACGGACGCATCAAAGGGTTGGAGGCCCAAACGCCCGAAGACATGGCACTGTAATTTACCGCCTCTATAATCAAGACTCCCTTCATAGATGAAATAGAGCAGGTCAAAAGGCCTAAAAAGTTCACAATGCCAAAATTCATCAAGTTCAATAAGACAGGGGATCCCCTTCAGCATTTACACCATTACAGCCAGGAAATGACTTTAGAAGCACGAAACGACAAATTCATGTGCAAAATCTTTCCATCCAGCCTAACATGAATGGCGCTGGAATGGTTCAAGAATCGACTGCACAAGTCAATCTCGAACTTCGAGACATTATGTATGGCTTTTCCAGCCCAGTACTGCAAAAATAAAAAGAAAAATAAAACCATCTCCAGTCTCTTAACAATTCGACAGATGAAAGGAGAAGGTCTCCAAACCTTCCTCACCCGGTTCAATATAGAGTCCTCGGGTATTCTAGACTGCAATCAGGCTACAATCATAGAGGCATTTAAAATAACCATGATCTAGGGCATACGGTTCTACTACTTATTAGTGAAGAAGACTCCATCGGATATGTCGGAATTGAACGTGAGGGCACAGAATTACATCATGCTCGAAGAAAATGAGATGATAAGCAAGCAGAGGGCAATATTAGTCAAGGAAGAGATCCGACTAAGAGAACGATCGAGCACCTCAAGGACTTAGCGAGAGCCACCAAGTATCAAAGGTAGGTGCGCTTGAGAAGAGGTCGCGAACCGCATAAAGGGTCACACCACTTAAAACCAGGCTGGCAAGACTGTACCAAGAAACCAACGGTAGGAAAATATTCCAAATTCCTCTACCTATCCGGCAACCAATGGATCAAAGGTATCAAAGTAAGCACTATGCATTCCATAGTGATTTTAGGCACCTAACCAATGATTGTAGGAGTTTGAGGATACAAGAAGAGGCCCTGATAGCCAAGGGCAAGTTGGCTGAATACCTAACTGACCCGGGCCACCAGAAGCCATCTGAGTGGCCAGACCAACCTTGAAGGTAGCAGCTGATAACCAGCCAGTTCGAGTCATCAATATGATTCATGGCCGTCTGAAAGAAGACAAGCAGCCAGAAAATTCTTATAGGATACAACTCAAACAAGCTCATAAGCTACGGAGGATTGGGGAGGTCAACACAATCGAGTGCAGACTGAGTTCAACCCATATTTCCTTCCATGAAGGAGATTTCAAGAGGGTGCAGCACCGCACGAGGACCTTCTAGTAATCATCCTTTTAGTAGCAAATTGTCTAGTCAGACGTGTCCTTATTGACCCTGAAAGCAATGCCAACAATATAACTAAATGGACATTCAATCAGCTGAAACTCACTCCGGATTAAATCTATCCCCTCGGAAACCCCTGGTAGGATTCGACAGAAAAAGAATAAAACCTATGGGTGTAATCATGCTATCTGTCACCGCAACCAACATGAATCTAAAGGAGAATTTTGTGATTATGGACATCCATTCGACCTTTCTTATTGCCCAAGGCTGGATCCATCGAATAGAAGGGGTCCCATTAACTCTGCACTAAGTCATGAGGTACATTAGTCCCAACGGACATGAAATTATAGACATATGGGGAGATTAAGTAGCAGCAAAGAAGTGCTATCATACTACTATCAGGTCGGATGATAAGGGGAAACAGCCACTAAAATAGCAATTACCGAGCTCCTCTTCCCCCGAGAAGAATGAGGAACCATAAGAAGAGCATCCGACCGAGGAACCCCTAGAAGCAGTACAGTTGTTCACATGAGACAAGCTGAAAGTAACCTACATTAGGGCACTCTAATCGCAAGAAGATAAAAAAGACTTGGTAAGAGTCCGAAGGCAAAATGCAAATATTTTCGCCTGCAACCTCTGAGATATGTCTGGAATCGACCTAGGGATGGCATGCCATAGTCTAAATATAGACCTAAGCTACCATCTAGTGAAGCAAAAGCAAAGGAGATTCACCCCAGAAGGGAACAAAATCATTTCATAAGAGATCGACCGACTCTTGGAAGTAGGGTTCATCCGAGAATTACAGTATCCACAATGGCTGTTGAACGTAGTCGTCGTCCACAAGAATAATGATAAGTAAAGGGTGTGCATGGATTTCACCAACCTGAATAAAGCTTACACGAAAGATAACTTTCCACTCCCAAAAATAGATAAAATGGTAGATGTTACAACTAGATATAAAAGGCTGACTTTCCTCAATGCCTATTCGGGCTACAATTAAATCCCGATGGACCCATCAGATGAAGAAAATACATCTTTCATCAACGAGCATGGAACCTACTGCTATAAGGTAATGCCCTTCAGGTTGAAAAACGTAGGAGCAACTTATTAACGGCTGATAAATGTTCAAATGTGACGCATTTTAGTACCTAAGCTAGGGTATTTTAGTACATTCATCTATTTTACTTTTATGTCTTAGTACTTATTTGTGTTTTTGCTTATTTCAGGTCAATAAAGTTCAAACAGGATAACAAGAGCCATTTAACTCAATTTTGGAGCTAAGGAACAAAGTTGGAAAGAAGCCAAGAAATTTACACCAGAGGAACTTCGGTCGATCGAAGGGAATATCGATCGATCGAAGTCGGCTACAATCGATCGAAATGAGGCGGTGCCAGCTCAGCAAAGTAGATAAGGACCAGAAGATATTTTTGATGCCATGTCATCTTCGATCGATCGTAGTTATGTGTTTGATCGATCAAAAATCTTTGATCGATCGTAATGCCTACTGGCAGTGTGTTGTCTAATTCCTGAGCGCGTCAAACTCTACCTAATTTGTATAGCTGTGAATTTTCTCTAATCATAGGCTGTATTTCTGACTTGGTGCTTACTCAAAGAGGCTTATAATGAATTAATTGAACATTATCATGTATCATTCATAGGGGTAGATATTTTATCAAAATAGAAATAGTTTTCTCTCTAGAACTAGGGTTTTTGGGAAGGAAAACAAGGATGAGGATGTGATACCGCTCGACTCCGAGACATGGGTTGATCAGGCCCAAGCCCAAACTCGAGGGAAATATCAAACAATTAATATATAAATGAACACAGAATACAAAAATATTTAAGAAAATAAATAATAGAGCCGAAAGAATTATTAAATAAAAATCCTCTATAATTAAAGATTAAAATAATCCAACTCTCCAAAACTTCCAAGAGTACAACTCGGGAATCCATCTAGTGGACTCTTCAATAAAATTCCAAATGGAAAGTAAATAACTGAAGATAAAATCCAAATCTAAAACATGGAATGAAATCCTACGTCGTCAGTAGAGTGAATGATCGTCTCTACTCAGCCCGATCAAGCCCAAAGACTGGAATCGTCCGATACCTGAAAAATATAAGAGTGGGTCAGGCCCACGAATAAGTTCTATTCTAACTGTAATCCATACAGTGACCCGATATGCAGATACATCCTAGATATCTCATAATATCTATCTAGTCTATAAATACATATATATCCACACTAAGGGATATTCACTGGACTACAAAGGGGTTTCAACCTGAATAGAAGGCAACATGAAAAACGTACCTGAGTGGGCATGAGAGCCTAAGCCTAACAGGGTACACCTCAACCAATCATAGCTAGCTACGCATCCACTGCATATATGGGCCCTAACCAACGACTCTGAGACTCAAGCTCTTATCGTGGTACCATAACCATATATTTAAAGTCCATTCAAAACCAGAGTATGTCATTCAATTATATAATGATCTGACATAAGATTTATAATCCAGATAGTCACTCAACTTATTCAGTTGATCTGACATAACTCCAAATAACAATTAATCCATGTAGTCACTCAACTTACTCAGTTGATCTGACCTAAATATAAGTAGGATTCAATTTTTACAATCCATTCCCTTATTCCAATAGGGTAGGTCTTAGCATTTTGAGCTAAACCATTCCTAGTATGCCACCGTCCCATATCGGTGCATACAATCCACAACATCCAGATAATTGATAGAAATTAATATTATAATTCAGCAATTATAATCCATCGCATAAATCCATGTAATTGGCAGAATATAAGTCAATAATTCCTCAATTAAAATCCAGGTTAACTTCCATGTAATTGACAGAATATATGTTATTAATTCATCAATTAAATCCAGGAGAAGCATAACAAAATCTAATATGTATAAGACCTTATTATACATCCAGAACAACTTTAAAAATCATACTCCAGTCATCTAGGTTACTAAAATAAATGTAAGCAACTAAATACTTTTTATCCTTCAACAGTGTGCGACATTGCTTAAAACTTCCACACTATGAATACCATTAGCTTATAGAGATAAATTATCACTACAAGAAATGTGGGCTTTTACGACATAGTATTTACGGAGCTTCTTTATTTTGCCTCATGATTACCACCATTTACGGAGTTTTTAAAAGAATCCTTGTAATTGTTACATGTTTTCACGAGGATTTAGTAGAATCTTCGTAGAAATTTTTTTTTACGGTGTATTAAAGAGGTCGTGAATATTTAGATATATTTACGGCATATTTGTACACTTTTAACGGGATAAATGTCGCTCGTTGATAAATATTACATTTAAGGTCTTTTTTTTTCCCCCGTAAATAAGCAATAGAACTTAAAATACTAAAATTACTTTTAAAACATATACAGAAAAGAATAAAAAAATGAACTTAAGTTCTTTTACGGTGTATTATAGACGTCATGAATAGATTTCACATTTAAGGCGTATTTTTTGCCCCGTAGATAAGCAATACTATTTTTGGCCTACCCCTCGCGGGAAACTTAGCGCCAGATAAATGATTTTTTTAATTAAAAAACATTCTTAAACATAATTAAGTTCTTTTACGGTGTAGTAAAGACGCCGTGAATAAATTTCACATTTAAGGTGCCTTTTTTGCCTCGTAGATAAGTAATATTTTCCAAATAAAATTTTCCCTACTGGCGGGAAACTTAGTGCCAAATAGCAAAATAAATGAATTTTTTTTAATAGAAAACATAATTAAAAATTTGACAAAAACGACGTAGTTTTTGTCAATACCTTATATATCATGTCTAAGCCCTTTCTCTCTCTGCTCTCCTTCTCTCACGTTGAAGCTAGCCCTAACTTTCTCTCTGTGCTCTCTCTCTTTAGACGAAAAAGATGCAGATGATGTTATAGATTCCCTATTCGAGTTATCTCTCTGGTTCACCTCTCTATTCGAGTTCCCTCTCTGGTTTAGACACAACAAATAACCATTTGGAGCCACAATTTCTTCGAATTTCAGACGGCTATACACATCAATTTGGGGCAAAAAATCAAGGTTCGTCAATCTCTTTCTGTATATGTATCTATTAGTTTTGATTTTCTGATTAAGAGTGTTTTATATAATCAAAAAATGAAGCGATTCGGTGAAGAAACCTTGTAGTGTTGTGTATTTTATTCCGTTGTGTGCATGTGTGTGGATATTACAAATGATCTCTTTTAAAGTATGATTTTCTTTTCAACCTTCAACCTTCTAAAGTATGATTTTCTTTTTGTTTGGGCCATAAAATGATCTCTTTTGCATCACTTTGAGCTTTGAAAAAGTCATGGAGTTGAAAATTGATATATATATATATATATATATATATATATATATATATATATACATACGTATTATATGTTGTTGTCACCAAGAGCATTGCATGACTTTATCATATAGGTCACGTGATCGGTTGGTCAATTATACATCAACCTTCGTAATAGCACGAATCATTGTAAAATAGGGCTATTGGTCGGGTAAGTCGAACCACTGGGACTGCGCTAGTCTATGGCGACCTAAGTGTCTAGAATCGTTCTTAGAATGATAAGGGGTAATAAGGATTTGTTTGTTTGTCACTGAAACTACGAATTCAGAATGCATAAAACGATAAATTGAGGGAGATTAAAAGGAATGAAACTTAGGTGGAGAGGACTAGGGAAATGAATCCACCACACACCTCATAAACATGCTAGCTTGCAATTAACTTGGGGAACTACTTATGTAAATGACCATGATATATAGAGATGCATGATAACTACACTATCTTCAAGAAGTTCATACAATCAGAGCTAAGTATAAACAATCTAAGTATAATCCCCTAGGAATGGCCTATCAAATCCCTTACTTTGTATGATAAATGCACATGTAATCAAAGACTAAGTATAATCCATCCACGGTTGGTATGAACCATCCACCTAACTACATTAAACTAGGGGTGTAGTATGGTTCATCGTTCCTAGGAATGGACTATCAAAACCTTCACAAGACATGCCAAGAAAACCATTTCATATTCTCATCTCCATTCTCACTATAAAGATATAAGCCCTGTAATCATGAAAACATACAATCTAAGACAAGATGATACATTTAACACAATCATTTATTGAATTGAAGAACATTTACAACATGTGTAAGTCTCTAGAATATGAAAAGATCACAAATACACTTCATTCCCCAAATTAAAACAAGATTATAGCATGCTTACAAAGGAGGCTTCATCACCTCCCTAGATGGAGGTTTAGTTACCCATTGATGCACTAGAGGAAGGAGGAAGCAAAGCCTTGACCTCCATTTTCGAGCTCCCCTCTTCTAGCTCCAAGAACACACCTTTCTTGCTCTCTTCTCTCTCCTCTATCTTGTAAAAATGAAGCTTAATCAAAATGTGTGGCTCTCCCCTCTTTATCTAGATAAGAAATCCACCCAAAAAGCCCTCTCTCTCCTCCAAGAAACATCCCTAACCAACTTATAAAGGAGAGCTTCCAAAGTAGGTAAAATCTGAGCACAAGTGGGCTGAGTCGTGTAGAATTCTGCCCTAATTTCGAGTGCTCGAAATAGGGCCTCGAGCACTCGAAAATTGGGCAGAATGCCCTATGCTTGGTTTGCTCCGCCCGGACCTACTTTGGTAAAATGGCCATAACTTTGCGCTCCAAACTCCGAATGATGAACCGTTTGAAGATTTGGAAAGCTGATTCAGAACTCTAAAAACTTCATGTTTTGGTGGAGATCCAAATCTCAAGGATAGTTGGTCAAAATAAATATCAAGGCAGAATTTCATTGCTGCCAGGCAGTTCTGCGCACCTATGGTAAAAAGGCCATAACTCTCTGCTCCGAGCTCCGAATGACAAACCGTTTAAAGATTTAGAAAGATAATTCAGAGCTCTAAATATGCCAATTTATAATAGAAGTCCAGATCTCGAGTTTTCAAGGTCAAAATGGCAAGCAAAGTCCAGGTTCCACTGCTGCCAGAAATTCAGCATTGTGACCTTTGATGTTCAAAACTCCACAAAGCATCCTTCTTGCTTCTTTTTGGCCAATGAACCTGAAAATATGAAAAAACATGCATATGAAGGTAATCTACATAATTAAACAAACAATGGACTTAAATAATGCAATTAAGGGCGCTTGAATATGCAATATTCGGCGCTTATCACACCCCCAAACTTACATTTTGCTAGTCCCTTAGCAAAACCAAAATGCAAAACTCAATGGAATGACAAACATGGGATTGCTACTACAAAAATATCTACCATGGTAAAATAAAATAGAAACATAACTCAAATACAACTTGAAACAGACAAAAACTGGAGATGGGGTCATTGGGAAAACTACCTTGCATATATGAAGCATTGATACAAAAATTGGCTAAATACATTTCCACATACATGCATCAACATCAAAGTCTATATAAATAACTCAATTATCATCTCTTGAATGGAAATCAACTCTAGCTTCAGTGAAAGTGAATTGGATTCTCAACATGCGGCTTTTACTTTCTTTTCCAATTCCCAAGCACAAGTTTTCAAATCATTGAATTCCCCTTTAAATGAGGTCCCTAAGGCATGATTTTATTTACAAGACAACTTTTGTTGCTTGTTGACAATTTATTGCAACTCATAAGCGAAACATAGAATGGTTGTGCAATGCTGAAGTCCCTTAAGTTTTCTAACCAACCCTTATAGCAAGCGTTAGGCCAACAACTCCCAAACCTGATGGCTTTAGGGTGTTAAGTGTAGAGACACTCCTAGGGCTTAATAGCTCAAGTTGGAAAGGCTACGAACTCCAACGAACCATGCTTATTACAATTTTTTTGAATGACCGTGCAATGTTTAAGTCCTTTAAGCTTTCTAATCAACCCTTGTAGCAAGCGTTAGGCCAACAACTCCCAAACCAGATGGCTTTAGGGTGTTAAGTGTAGAGACACTCCTTGGGCTTAATAGCTCGAGTTGGAAAGGCTACGAACGTCAACTGGTCATTATTTTCTTTCCTTCTCAGTTTTTTATTTTTTTATTTTTTATTATTATTTTTTTTAGATTCATGCCAAAAGTATTCATCCATTAGGTTCATCAAATCAGATTAACTAGGCCAAGATCAAGGTCAATCAAGTTGCATGCCTCACAGTTAAGTTTCCAATGTGCATCTATGCATTGTGAAGCTTAAAAGAGTGTCAAATCCAGCGAGAATCTAATTGAGACATTTATACAGACTAATTTGAATCTACATGATCATTTCAACTCAAATTTTTCTTTATTTTCAAAAATGTCAATTGCTTCTATACACAAAGTATTAAACATATGTTTCATCTCCGACAAGTGTCAAGTTATACTATCATTGCTTAGCAAAAATGTGAAACCAAAAATGTCAAAATGTGAAACCAAAAATGTCCTATTGCACCCCCAAACTTGAATGTCACATTGTCCTCAATGTGTGAAGACAAGTGAAACAAAATAAGAGCAAAGGGGGGAAAAGAACAATAATACCAAGTGGAGTGACGACGACGTAGATGTTCAGCCATGTGAGTGCGCAAATGCGTCCCCCAAACTTGGACATGAAGACCTATCAAAACACAACTAAAAAATACATGGAAAAGCATAGGCCTCGTAAGAAAAACCAAAACAGAAATAAAAACTCTAACCTGAAGTTTAGTGCAAGATGAAAAACAAAATAATGCCAAAAAAATTGATTTATTTATTTATTTAGTATTATTATTATTAGTATTATATCTATATATATATAAATATATATGTGTATATATATATATATATATATATATATATTTAAAAATTTTAAAAGTTAACTTCTTCTTCTTCTTTTTTTTTTTTTTTTTTTTTTTTTTAAGATATGCATGAGGGGTTGGTCGCATAAGAGGTTGGTTTGATTGAGAGGTTGGTGTCCATGCAAGGGGGTGGTGAGGTGGTTGTGGCTAGAGGAGATAAGGTTGAGTTTGTGAGTTCGGTTGGTTGAATATGGAGGTGGAGTGTGAGGTTGAGAGAGAGGGTGAGGCAGCTCGTGGAGTTGGTGTTGATGGTGGTTGGGTTTGCATGGGGTTGGGTTGATTGGTGCAAACCGAGAGGAGTGATGGGGTTGGGTTGCTTGGTGTGGGTAGGTTGGTGGGAGGGTGGTGGTTAGTTGACATGCAGGGGTTGGCCTGGATAGAGAGATGCCGAGAGGTTGAGAGAGGTTGAGTGCTCGGGTGGTGAGTGAGAGAGCTTGGGTGAGGTTGAGAGGGGGTTCGAGCACTCGAAGTTGGACTTCGAGTGCTCGAAAAACTGGCAGTGGCTGCGGAACTGAAATGCCGAGAGGGTGGTCGTGTGAGCATGGGTGGTTGGGTGGTTGTTTGGTTGAGAGAGAAGGTGGGGGGGTTGCGAGGTTGGCATGAGGTGGTTGCCGAGAGAGAGAGAGAGAGAAGGTGAGGTTGGTTTGGTTGATATGGTTGGTGCATGGTGAGGGGCATGCATGCATGGGGCTTGGGAGTTGGTTGGGTTGATGTGGTGGTATGCAGAGATACCGAGAGGGGATTGTTTGCTGTGAGGATTGGGTTGGCATGGTTTATGGGTGGATGCCGAGAGTGAGAGGTGTGCAGGTTGGTGGAGTTCGAGCATGGTTTGTGAGGTGGGTTTGTATGTGGAGTTGTGGGTGAGTTGCAGGCATGGGGTTATGGGTTGCTACTGCATGCTTGAGAGGATGAGGGTTGGGGTGGTGTTGTGTGGGCTATGAGGTTGTTTGGTGTGGGGGTGGATTTGTATAGGCATGCATGGGGAGAGGTTGAGGGGGGGCCGAGTGCTCGGATGGGGCATGGTGGTAAGAAGTTGAGCAGTTGCGAGCACTTGAAGCTTGGCTTCGAGTGCTCGAAAATTTTGCAGAGAGTGAGAGAGGAGGGAGAAGAGAGAAAGAAGGAAGGTTGGTGTGCATGGTGTGAGGTTGAATGGTTTGAAGTTGGCATGTCTCAAGTTACCGAGAGAGAGAGAGAAAGGTGGTTGAGGAGGAGTTGGGAGGCTGGTTGTTATGAGGCTCGGTTTGTGTTGTTGGTGAGGAGATGCTGAGAGAAAGGTGTAAGGTTGAGGTTACAGGAGAGAGAGAAAGGTTGGAGGTGAGTAGGTTCATGGTGTGTCGAGGAGTGGTAGTTGCGAGCACTAAGCAGCTTTGGGTTTCAGCTTTGAGCACTCGAAATCCAGTTTTCGAGTGCTCGAAATCATGGCAGTAGCTGCGAGATGTTGGGCTGAAAATTTAGAGCACTCCAAATGGAATTTAGAGTGCTCTAAAATTGGGCAGTGAGTGCATGCAAGATTGGTTCACATTTAGAGCACTCCAAATGGGAGCTAGAGTGCTCTAAATGTAGGCAGTAGGCTCGTGATTTTGGTGTTGAACCTTAATTGCAGCTGCAAGGAATTTCGAGCACTCCACATGGAAATTGGATTGCTCTAAATTGAGGCAGTGAGCTAGGATTGATGCTTTGAAAGCTGCGAGCACTCAAATGGGAAATGGGATTGCTCAAAAATTGCAGCCAAATTGCAGCCAAATTAAAGTGAAGCTTGAAAACTAAAGCACTCAGCATGGAGCTTGAATGTTGTTGCATGGCCATGCATGAGCTTGCATGGATGGTTCAAGGAATGAGATCATTAATACATGGAAGCATAAAGAATTTGAGCAGTGGGCTCGGATAGGAAGAAATGCATGCATCAGAGAAATGCATGCAACCATGCATGAAATATAGAAATGCATGCAAGCAAGGAACTTTGCGGATCATGATAAAATTTTTGAGGAGCATGAAATTCCTATGCATGCAATGTTGATGGATTCAAGCCAATGCATGGGAAAAATTTAAACGTTGCAACATCCTCTCATTCAAATGGATGGAAAATTTGAAAAGAACTCTCTCTTTCGTTCCTTTTTTTTTTTTTTTTTTTTTTTTTTTTTTTTTTTTTACTTTTCAAACTTTGCAATTTCTAATGCATGGAAAAATTGCCAACTTTCAGAACATCACACAAAGCATGGGTGGATGTAAGAAAATTTTCAAACCTTTGCAACATCACACAATGCATGAATGAAATTTCTGGAGAAAATTTTAAACTTGCAAATTCATTCCATTCCAATGCATGGGAAATTTTGAAAGTTTTGTTTTGAAACGTTGCAATTTTTCAACTTTTTAATCATCTCAAATGCATGAAGAATTTTGAGAAGATTTTCAAACTTTTCATTAAAAATGAGAAAATATGCACATGAGTCGCATTTGAAAAATCTAATGAAATTGCTAGAAAGCGATGGAGACTTCCAGGAATGAAAATTAGAGTAGAGAAGGTCTAAGAAAAATCAAATTTTTGGCTTTTCTAAACCGTTTCCCAGAAAATTTGCAAGGCACGAGCAATTTCAAAGAGAAGGTAGGGAAGCTTGGAACATTGAAAGAATTCCTTCCCTTGCTTTGCTAAATTTAATGTCGATAGCTAGACGAACCAGGATCGGGATCCATTGGAGAGATGGATCCTTAACGCTCCATATGCAACTTGCCTCCTTCATATGGTCTCAAACTTGGATCAATTAATGGTGAGGGATATTGATCCTTCCGAAGAGAAACAAGTTTGGCCTGAGAGGATTTGAGCATCGCTTTTAATCTCACTTCTTTTATTTTCAAATTTAAGCAAAGGTGTTGCTTGTTCGAGATTATGGAGGCTCGTTGAATGTCATTGTCTTGACTAACAATGGTAGGATCATGACCTTTCATATTTGCAATCTCCAAGTTATATACCTCATTGTACTCAAATGGTTTGTTCACAGGTTGAGTATCATGGACAATGATTCTAGATTGGGCCGGAATGATTGGAAGAATTTTCAGCAACTTGTCAACATTCTCCTTACCTTTGTCCGGTGGTTCACCCTCAAAATGTTAAGGTAACTCCGGTGAAGAAATGGAAGGAGATGGACAATCCCACGATAGAGATGGATTTGGTGCTTCCCATAAAGGAGAGGAAAATGGTGATGGAATATCAAGCAAGGAGTTGACTTCCCGAATGGATTTGTCCACACCAAAATCCTCAAAATCAAAAGGGACCAAGCAAGCATGTAGGGGATCCTCCGTTGAAGGAGGTGGGATTGGATTTTGAA
Organism: Cornus florida; assembly: GCF_030987335.1. Lineage (NCBI taxonomy): Eukaryota > Viridiplantae > Streptophyta > Magnoliopsida > Cornales > Cornaceae > Cornus > Cornus florida. Next base: position 46,479,010 of record NW_026775574.1, on the reverse strand, counting down.
TGTGTTCATCAGCAATAGTGATTGCAAAACACTTATTGTCATCTGAAGGAAGTTGCACAGCATTGAAGATATTGAGCTTAACATTCATATTCCCAAAAGAGATATCCATCAATCCGGATCTACAGTTAATGGAAGTATTAGCTGTAGCTAGAAAAGGACATCCGAGAATTATGGGAATGTGTTTTCTTGGATCACGGACTGGTTCCGTATCAAGAACCACGAAGTCTACCGGGAAGTAGAATTTGTCCACTTTTATGATCACATCTTCAATAATTCCCCGTGGTTGCTTAATAGATCGATCAGCAAATTGCAACACTATCAGAGTTGGCTTTAGATCTCCCAAACCAAGTTGTAGGTAAACCGAATATGGAATCAAATTCACACTAGCTCCTAAGTCAAAGAGGGCCCTCTCGATTTTGTTGTCACCAATGACACAAGAGATTGTGGGGGCACCCGGATCCTTATACTTCGGAGGAGTGCTGTGCTGAATGATCGCACTAACATTTTCGGTTAACCTCACTTTCTTTGGTAAATGACTTCTGGAAGTGCGCTTTTGAGTGCACAAATCCTTAAGGAATTTTGCATAGGGAGGAATTTGCTTAATAGCATCCGAGAGAGGAAGATTGATCTTTACTTGCCTAAAGACCTCCCACATGTCTTGAATTTTGCAATTCTTATTCCCAAAATGTGTCGACTCTTGAAGACGTTGAGGGAACGGAGCTTTTGGCTCATAAGTAGTTTCCACATTTGGGGTGACATGCGTGGGATTTCCGTGAATGGTATTTGGACAAGAAGAACTTGGATTTGGACTTGAAGAGCTTGAATTTGGATTTTTCAACGGAGTGTTTTTCTCATTTGTGTCTCCATCAACCTTGTTGTCAACCACTCTACCACTCCGAAGGGTAGTGATAGCTTGAACATGCTTAAGACTCGGCCCACTCGGAGAAGGGGTTTCGTCAATTGCATGAATCCCTCTAGGATTTTCAAATGGTTGAGCGTGAAGCTTACCCTTGTCCTTTTGGAGCAATTGGTTCACTGAATTAGCTATTTGGCCCACTTGATTTTCGAGCTTAGCTATGGATTGAGTATGGGAGTGAACCATTTGGAGAGTAGGCTGCAAAGATGTCAAGAGTTACTTGTTGGAATCCATGATTTGCTTGTTTAATGATTCCATCATTTGCACATTTAATGATTCCATCATTTGCTTGTTTGCAGCCACTATCTCATCAATTGGATTCACAGGAGGTTGAGTGGAGACATTTGGATTGTATGGAGGTTGGTAGCTTGAAGAGGCTTGGAAATGCCTACCTTGATATTGAGAAGAGGGCTGATTTTGATGCCCTTGGTTTTGGAATTGGGAATTTTGTGGGGCTTGTTACCGCCACGAGAAATTCGGATGATCTCGCCAACCCGGATTGTAGGTGTTGGAATATGGATTGTTCTCGGGTCGTGAGAACATGGCATTAGCTTGCTCTTGGTTGGGATTGGGAAATTGCTCCGGTGTGGGGCAATCTTCCGAGAGATGAAATGGACTATTACATGAGGCACATACCGAACTTGCCGAGTTTTGAGACAATGAAGGAGAGAGATGTGGTGCCATTAATTGGTAGAATTTATGAGCTATGACATCCACTTGAGATGATTCCTCCCTTATTGATTTTGGTTGAGAAAGGTTGGTGTTCTTTGCATTGGTTGAGGCCGAAGCCCTACGAGAATTATGTTGAAGTGAATTTTCTCTTAAATTCTCAAGTAGGGTCCAAGCCTCATCAGCATTCTTGGACATGAACATCCCACCACAAGAAGAGTCAACCATGAATCTATGGGGTTCGGTTAAGCCAGCATAGAAAGCTTGCACTAATTGCCATTTTGGGATCAAATGATGAGGACACTTCCGAAGAAGATCTTGCAACCTTTCCCAAGTCTCGTGGAGTTGTTCTCCATCAATTTGAGAAAAGCTTAGAATGGAACGCCTCATTTGGTTGGTTTTACTCACCGGATAATACTTCTTAAGGAATTCTTGTTGCAATTGAGCCCAAGAAGTAATGGAATTGGGAGCGAGGGAGTTCAACCAATATTTTGCCCTATCCTTTAGGGAGAATGGGAAAAGATGGAGATGGAGTGCATTGTCCGGAAAACCTCTCAACCGGATGGTCGAACAGATTTCAAAGAACTCATCAAGATACTTATATGGATCTTCATTATCAAAGCCATGAAATGATGGAAGCATTTGGATGGTGCTTGATTTGATCTCATATTGAGCTGCATCGATGTTTGGCATTACTATGCAAGAAGGAGAAGCATAGGTGGTAGGGATGAAATGATTTCTAAGAGTCATTGGCTAGATATTAGGAATTTCAGCCCTTTCATTCCCCGAATTTCCTATATTATCCCCCATTGTATTAAATTCAGTTTCAAGATCCCGTGTAAGAGTAGGTTCCCTAGGGTTCTGTCTAAGAGTTCTTTCAAGAGAGTTAATATCAATGGGAGAATCGATTGTGGGTAAGGAAAGTGACCTACGACCGAACATCAACAACAAAGCATATACTCAACAAAGCGATTCATCAACCACAACTCCACATATGATGTTCCCGTTCTCCTCAATTATCAAGACAGAAAGTAAATGGCCACGACAAAGACCGATGCTTGAACACGAAATTAAAACAGGATAAGAGCCTCAACAAGGGCTTCACAACTAAACTAAAACTAAATTTAACACATGCACAATATTCACAACTCGAAACTAGAAGTCACGAGACTTACCTGAGGTCCTCTAGACTTACAATTTGCTAGCATTCCCACGGCAAGCTTCGAGTCCCTAGAATCTTACAACACTTAAAACACAAAGATGGTCAAAACACACAAGGAATATTCACAAGACACAATATTCACAATCAAACTAAAATTAACCCTAGAACTTTGGTTGCTAAACCGTTTGCAAATCCCCGGCAACGGCGCCAAAAATTGATCGGTTGGTCAATTATACATCAACCTTCGCAATAGCACGAATCATTATAAAATAGGGCTATTGGTCGGGTAAGTCGAACCACTGGGACTACGCTAGTCTATGGCGACCTAAGTGTCTAGAATCGTTCTTAGAATGATAAGGGGTAATAAAGGTTTGTTTGTATGTCACTGAAACTACGAATTCAGAATGCATAAAACGATAAATTGAAAGAGATTAAAAAGGAGTGAAACTTAGGTGGAGAGGACTAGGGAAATGAATCCACCACACACCTCATAAACATGCTAGCTTGCAATTAACTTGGGGAACTACTTATGTAAATGACCATGATATATAGAGATGCATGATAACTACACTATCTTCAAGAAGTTCATACAATCAGAGCTAAGTATAAACCATCTAAGTATAATCCCCTAGGAATGGCCTATCAAATCCCTTACTTTGTATGGTAAATGCACATGTAATCAAAGACTAAGTATAATCCATCCACGGTTGGTATGAACCATCTACCTAACTACATTAAACTAGGGGTGTAGTATGGTTCATCATTCCTAGGAATGGACTATCAAAACCTTCACAAGACATGCCAAGAAAATCATTTCATATTCTCATCTCCATTCTTACTATGAAGATATAAGCCCTATAATCATGGAAACATACAATCTAAGACAAGATGATACATTTAACACAATCATTTTTTGAATTGAAGAACATTTACAACATGTGTAAGTCTTTAGAATATGAAAATATCACAAATACACTTCATTCCCCAAATTAAAACAAGATTATAGCATGCTTACAAAGGAGGCTTCATCACCTCCCTAGATGGAGGTTTAGTTACCCATTGATGCACTAGAGGAAGGAGGAAGCAAAGCCTTGACCTCCATTTTCGAGCTCCCCTCTACTAGCTCCAAGAACACACCTTTCTTGCTCTCTTCTCTCTCCTCTATCTTGTAAAAATGAAGCTTAATCAAAATGTGTGGCTCTCCCCTCTTTATCTAGATAAGAAATCCACCCAAAAAGCCCTCTCTCTCCTCCAAGAAACATCCCCAACCAACTCATAAAGGAGAGCTTCCAAAGTAGGTAAAATCTGAGCACAAGTGGGCTGAGTCGTGTAGAATTCTGCCCTAATTTCAAGTGCTCGAAATAGGGCCTCGAGCACTCGAAAATTGGGCAGAATGCCCTATGCTTGGTTTGCTCTGCCCGGACCTACTTTGGTAAAATGGCCATAACTTTGCGCTCCGAACTCCGAATGATGAACCGTTTGAAGATTTGGAAAGCTGATTCCGATCTATAAAAACTTCATGTTTTGGTGGAGATCCAAATCTCAAGGATGGTTGGTCGAAAATAAAGATCAAGGCAGAATTTCATTGCTGCCAGGCAGTTCTGCGCACCTCTGGTAAAAAGGCCATAACTCTCTGCTCCGAGCTCCGAATGACAAACCGTTTGAAGATTTAGAAAGCTAATTCAGAGATCTAAATATGCCATTTTATAATAAAAGTCTAGATCTCGAGTTTTCAAGGTAAAAATGGCAAGAAAATTCCAGGTTCCACTGTTGCCAGAAATTCAGTATTGTGACCTTTGATGTTCAAAACTCTACAAAGCATCCTTCTTGCTTCTTTTTGGCCAATGAACCTGAAAATATGCAAAAACATGCATATGAAGGTAATCTACATAATTAAACAAACAATGGACTTAAATAATGCAATTAAAGGCGCTTGAATATGCAATATTCGGCGCTTATCATCACGCAACTCCACTCGCCCCCCCCCCCCCCCTTTTTTGGTTCCTTTTTTACAAATTTTAGTATTTATTAGACTACTAATTCTTTTATACCATTTTATGCTATATATATATTTATTACTTACCAGCGTTGTAGTAGTTCAATCTGGCAGATGAACACACCGATACTTCTGCTCCACGTACATATACATATACATATACATATATATACATATATGTGTATACTGTGCTGATTCATTCACTACTTTTCTTCATTTTTAAGTGAAAAAACTATATATTTCTCTGAAATCAAGACTCCATGTTTCACCTTTTGCATTCATTGTACCTTAAATCATTGGTAGAGAGAGTTTCATCTAGACCTCGACGGATGAATTTCATCTCTGTCTTCTTGAGTCATTATATTTATTTGGTATGTTGTGTGAATTAGACCGAAGGTTCTGTACAGGTCATTTCAATGGCGTCTGAATTCTTTGCTGTAGTAGGTCAGCAGAGATTTTCAACACTTCTAGGTCTCGACCGATAAAATTAATGTATTGAAACACGAATTAACTACGTTTAAAGTCTCTACGGTAGAGGATCCAAATTAATTTCAATGTGGTTATGGAATTTTTGTTAGGGGAAGAACCGAACAAAGGGAAGAACCGAATGAGCACTCAAGATTCTGTTTTTTTATTTTTTATTTTTTTAAAGTAGCAAGTGTGCTTAAAATGGTGGGCCTTATACCTAAAATAGCCGAACAAGTCTATAAAACCATATAACAATAAGCTGAAGGCCCAACAAATTTTAAGAAGAGAGAAAAAATAAATAAAAATAAAACAGGTAGGATCGTATGATCATCTGATTCAAATCGTAACTTTGACAACCATGAATGTTACTGACTTTTACTAATGTAAAACGTGCTTCAATTTCCCTACTTGTTGAGGATCTCTTAAAATCAAATCTTGTATATTTTCAGGTGCAATCACTGGAGCTATAACAACTCCTCTTGATGTCATAAAACTAGATTAATGGTTCAGGTACAGATAATGGATTTTTTTCTTACTTTTGTTTCTGTCTTAATCTTTTTCATAGAAGGGGACTAATGCAAATTCCTTCTTCATTTCTTCTTTTCAATCTTTGCAGGGGTCAGCAAACCAATACAAAGGTATATTTGATTGTGTTAGGACTATCATTAGTTCGAAGTTACAGTAACTTTCTCCAGCTCCAATAACATTGACAAGGTATGCTAACTTTTAATATGTTGCATCATTTAATTGTGTTTGTGTTCAGTAAGAACAATATCATCTAAATATTATATAAAAGGTAATGGTAGACTTTAAGAAAATTATTTCCTAATATAAAGTATGGTCTATCATAATTATTATTATAACTAGTTTCCCATAATTTTGGTGTTATAAACTTTTCAATTTTTACTTGTAGATTCGTTGCCTCCTACAATATCTAATTCAAGTTCCTCCAGCATTAATCCTATAATAGATACATCCTGTTCCTTCAATAATTCATATGGCATGGTAAAGCTCTTGTTTTTGCATTTCAAAAATCTGCACTAGTATCAATATATGCATGTAATGTATATTGTTTGTATCCTACAAAATCTAACTTTACTCTTATGTAGGTACTATTTCCACTAGTTTTTAAAGCATTTTCCAATTTAGCTTCTGTCATGAAGTTATTTTCTTCTTTATAAATTGGTACACTCACTGTTCTGTATTATATAATTGATTTAGTTGTGAAGCACTTGTTTGGCTATTTGTTTTGATAGGGAGATTTTTACCTTTTCTTAGGATGATGGAATTATCTTCTATTTCTATCTCTCTCTCTAGTTACACTAGATTGTTGCGGAGGTTGTTCTTCTAAAAATAACTTTCTAGGTACCCTGAAATCACCTATTTTTAGTCTCTTTAATTAGTTTTATTGTAACATTAATGACTTGCAATCATGTACATTTGTGGATGGATTTTAAAATATTTTTGTCCATTTACCACATCTGTTGACATATCATTCTTTGTGTTCTTTTCTCTCGTTACTCTTTTCAATTTACATGATAGCATGGGAAACTATTAAGAAAAATGTCCTGATTTTGTTAAGATAGATAGCATTTCTAACTTACGGACAATGAGGGTCATATTTGAATAGGAATTGACTTAAATTAAAATTATATAAAACACTCTTAATAAAAAAAATCAAAACTAATAGATACATATACAGAAAGAGATTGACGAACCTTGATTTTTTGCTCCAAATTGATGTGTATAGCCGTCTGAAATTCGAAGAAATTGTGGATTATTCAGGTCAATTAGGTATTCATTAACTTATTATTATATTTCTTAAATTAGTCATACGATCTGATTTTTTATGTATTTGTTGGCATTACATTTTTGAAATATTTTTTCTGACAGGATTGATTATCACCAGTTCATTAGGAGCAGAAGAATCAGAATTTCTATGATTCCAGTCTACAACAAAGGTCAAATACTAAGCTTCTTTTATGATTGCACAATTTTAATGCTTTTTATACTCATACTTAAGGGGTCACGTGCCTTTAAGTGACCAATTTTACGGTATATCTTGAACTTTATTACCTTATTGGTACATCGGCCCGTGTGGAGGCCATTAAATTTTATTTCTTGTTTTAAAATGTTGAAAGTATGGGAGTATGGGATCATCGTATGTGGAGGTTTTGATTGATTGTTGTGGAGGAGAAGTTGTTGATGTCACGCTCCCATTTCAATAACGGATTCCCTCACCCAAATCATTACATAGCATGACTAAAACTTAGACTCATCATGTAACAAAATAAAACAATAACTAGCATTTTTACTAGAAATCAGTAATCGTACAAATAAGCAAAAGATAAGGTGTTCCATTTGAACAACAAGTAACAAAATCCAATAATTACATTATTCCACTCAACTAATGTCTGGCATAAAATAAAAATAAACAAAAAACAATTATCTAGTAAGCTCGTCATAGCATCATTAATTCTGCTCCATAGGCGCCTTACCTGAAATGTTTAAATAAAGGGTGAGTTCACAACTCAACAAGTAAACTCTTACTACCTCTTACCAAAAATTGCACAATATATCATAGAAATTATTGTTTTTATATCCTTCCTTCCACTTAGTTTTTTTTTTTTTGTACAATTCCCAGTCTTCCGGAATATAAAGAATGTAAATCTTGATACACACAAAAGAATGCATAGAATCTCAACATATTTATGCATCATAACTATCAAGGACTCAAGTATAATAAAATGTATATAAAGCTTACCAGACTACCAAAAAAAATATCAGAATTGCTATTAATGGAAAGCTATGTGACTACTTCCATAACATTTTGCCTTCAATAATTGGACATGCAAAGCTTTGAATTTGATGTTCTCCCTCAAAAAAAAAAAAAAAAAGAGTAAAAATATTCTCTTCTCCCTCAGTTGTTTCCAAATTAACCATTCTAAGAGCTCCATCTTCCTCTTTGGAGTTTCCTCTTTGATGTTGTTCTTTCATACCAAACTTGATTCAGTTAGGTACTTAAGGGAACAGCTAGCATACAACATAGCAATAGACTATCTACTCACACAAGTAGTAAGAATCATATAGAACATGTCAGAGTATATAAGAGAAGGACATAAAGTATGATGATATGCTGCATAAAATCATGTCAAGATGAACGAGCGTATACAATATATTCAGGTAGACAAGCATATACCACATGTTAAGATGAAAAACAGGTACCATGTGCTAAGGTAAACAAGCATATATCATATACTAAGACAGTCAAAGTATGCTTCTAAACAAGTTGCCACATAAGCAAACAGACATGTTGTCAACTCAAAACATGTTATCAAGAAGCATGTAAGTACATGGTACGACAATACACGTGAATGAAAAACGTAAGGTATGCCGACATACATCGCATACAGTCATGCTAACACAAGCACACAAACATGATGTCACACCAAGACATGATACTAACCTAGACCATGTTATCAAGAAGCACATATACACCAAAAGCATGTGTAACAATAATAATAGGCGTCTCACAACATTTAAGCATGTTAACATGTTATTATACAAGACATGTTATCAAATAAGGCATGTTATCAACATACAAATGACATATCAAAGCAAAACAACATGAGCAAGATATGCACCTAAAACCCGTCGTCCAAGATATTCGAACCCAGACGCTCTGATACCACCTGTGACGACCCTGGATTTTTCAACCCAGTGTGTCCTGTGATGAACTAAACTGGATCCAGAATGTAAAAGCAAAAGATGAAACAACGGTCTCTAGAGATACAACGTGTCTCTAAGACACCAATGTGACACTCAATGAGGTCACAGAACCCAAAGGAAACAAATGCAGAAGAATCATTTCAAAAACGAACAAGAATGGACCTAGGGGCAAAATGGTAATTTCCAACCTAAAAGTGGGTTCTACCGACCACACCATTGGAAAGACAATGAAAAATTAATGAATTTAGACTCAAGAATCACTTGATTCGGAGTCCGGATGAATGAGATATGGCTAACGGAAGAAGAAGGGGCAAAACGGTCAAAAAGTGCAAACCCTAGGTCATCTAACCGGTTACCAAGCCTTCCTAACCGGTTAGGAGACCAAAAAACTTGACCAAGACACTGCCCATGCACATGTAACCGGTTACGAAACCCCATCTAACCGTTTGGATGTGAAGGGGGCAGAATGGGCAGCAAGAAATCCTGGCAGCAGGGGTTTTTCGGGATAAAATGGGATTTTGAGGTTCTAGATGACATTTTCTGGAAAAACACAAAGACGAAACCCCCCTCAAAATTGAGTTTTCTACGTGACTCATGTGGAAAATTGAAAAATACGCAATTTAAAATTTCCAAAATGCCCTCCCAAGAAAACTGGTCCAGAGGGTCCAAAAAGCTGCTAAATTGAAAAACAGAAGCTGAACTTTGCGATTGATTTTCGATACCAAGATGGCATTTTCTAGAAAAACACGAAGAAGAAACCCCCCCCCCCCCCCCCCCCAAATCACGTTTTCTATTCAACTATGTTGAAAGAAAAAAAAAAAAAAAACCACAGTGAAAAGTCTAGAATGGCCCTATAGCAGAATATGCAACAAAAGTACAAAATGAGTCCGTAGAAGGCTCGAAACACAAACGATGAGGTTTTGCCTGGAAACGACCATGCACGCAAATGTAACTTACCTATTTAGACGTGCTATAATGGTCCATGGCTTAAAAATATAGCCAATGCAAAATCTGACCCCCCAACGGGCAAAAAGGCAAAAATGAACGTAGAATGGAAAACATGGAATCCAAAAATATAAAATGGAGTCAAATGACCGTTTGGCCCTTGGCCACACTTCATACAAGATTAATAAGACCCTATGAAAGAATGAGAATAGAATTCCCACACCCGATGCAACCATGGTGAAACATTGACTTGTTATTTTTCAAGATTTTCATAATATTTCATGAAGTTAAAAAGTACATAGAATACAATATAATGGTCATTGACCTCCGGCCTCATCTCATACATATCAAATATATTGTAAAGAGTGTACTTATGTACACACTACATATATGGAATGAAATAATACATATTTTGATACATAAGGTTACAAAGAGGCATTTTATGCTAACACTTGCATAAAATGGAAACTTAAAAACTATAAGCCATCCAGGGAGCAATGAGCACCACGAACCAAGTCTTCATACCTGAAAAATGTCCCCACTACGTGGGTGAGTAACATAAAGCTACTCATAGGAAATGAGTATGCATCGACCTAGCATTTTACAATTTTATCACCTTAAGGTGAAACATGTTAAAGGGACTCATGTCTCCTAACGTCTATGTCCAAGTGAGACTCGGGGAGCATCCTAAGCTTTCTTAGAGTCTAAGCAACAAGAATCATGATATACATACGTGTATGAAACGAATCATGGTTGGGATAATCCAAAGAACACAACAAGAAGAATGCTTGAGCATAGATTAACATGAATTACATTTTCAATACAATTAAACTAGGTCTAGAGTAATCCATAGAACATGACAAAAGTATATTTGAATACAAGTTAACAAGAATCACATTATTCATGCAATTCAATAACAAAAGAGCATGTTATACAATGCAACAAGGTATAAGTTCTCAAAGCCATCAACTTAGAATTTAAAGCACAAAATAATAGTAGTGGTTCATGCCACCTAACGTCTAAGTTCTAAATTAATCAATAGGATCAATCCTAAGCTTTGTTAGAACGTCAAAACACAATTTTCAATATCGATGCAATTTAACCAATATTGGAACTTCCAATACAACGTATAAAGCACAATTTCGCAAAGTTAACATCATGTAACTTAAAATGGAATGAAAAATAAGGAATAACAAGTTACAACATCATCTAGTTATCAACTAAAAAATGAAATGTGAAATCAAACAAAGTGGATACTTGGACGTCACGCCGGATCAAACCGACAATGTGGTTACTAGCCAATGGGTAACCTCCCTATGTGCGCACTAGACTATATAGAGGGATTATCCCCCATACTAGAACAACGTCCTAGCCATAGTCAAACAATGACATCCCCAAGTTTTCAAAATCAACAAGTTGTGTAACAACGCATATATCAACAGGAATATGCAAGATAATCAACTATCTACCAAGCATAACCAAATTTGAAAACCTATACAATACATACTCTAAATCCACAACTAATATGATATGATGAATGTCGAATCTTCAGTGTGCGATTCGTTACACACTATGCATGAAAGATGTTAAATACGAAGTGTGCAAATCATTACGCAAGATAACAATATATTCAATATTGAAAACAAAAGCTCATGAGTTTAAATACAACAACAAGGTAGAACTTTAATTAAATCATGCTAATTTAAATCCCAAGGTTCTAAAACAACTTCAAATAGTCCCAAATTAATATATACTAGTAAACAAGTCATGGCCAATACAATTATCAAGTTAAAACCTTAATTAAGCTAATGGAACCACAAAATAGATTTTAATTAATTCTTTTAATTAAAATCTCTAGATTTTCAAACTTAACCAAATGCTCTCAATTTAACATATCTTAGAGAACATGCCAAGGACTAATGTAATATCACATTACAAGTTTATTTCATTCAATTTAAGACCATGCGAATTAAACTTTCACTAAAGTTAAATATAAATTAAAAGTTGCAATTCTCATGCAATTAATCCCAATTTAATATATGTGAATAACTATACCTAAGCTTAATTTTTTAACATGCCACAATTCAATTCCAAGTTGTATATCACCATGAGGATTAAATCTTAAACATGGAATTTAATTAAATAAAAGGTTTCAAAACCTAACCGAATATTCTAAATCAAATATATGTAAAGCTATATGGCATGTAAATCAAGAATATCAAGTCGGAATTTAAATAGAGTGAATAGTGCACTCAGGGTAAATTAATTAATCAAATTAATTAATAATTACTAATTTTCAAAACACCTCCAATTACTTTCAAATTCAACTATGTTGAAGAGCATGCTAAGGCCTAGTATAATATGCTAACACATATTAATTTCAAGCTAGTTAAGGCCACAAGATTTAATATTTTATTCTAGTAAAATATTAAATAAAATCTTCGTTACTTGTCCAATTTCTCTCAATTTAATATATGTTAATCAACATACCAAGGGGTAATATTCTATCATGCCACATGTTTAAACAAGGCTATAGGCAACCGGGAAAATCAAATCACATGCTAGAAAATAAACAATTAAATCTCTAGATTTAATATCCAAGCATGTAAACAAGTAGCATAAGCATCACAAGCATGCTATATAACAAGAAAGCAACCTAGAACACCCCCTACCTCAATTTGAGATGAAAATCCCCACCGAATTGAAACGGCTCCAAATCCGACGAAACTCCTAAGTTTTGTCGGGGACAACACGATCTACATGAATCCCCAAGAAGCCCCATGAAAATTCAAACTTGACCTCAATCCCGAACTCAAAATTTGGTCAGAAATGGTTTCTAATAAGGGGTAATGGTAGAGCACGACGAGGCAAACAACAAATGTTAAGGCCGTAGACTTTTTATCAAAGAAAAGTGGATCAAAGGAGGAGAGAGAAAGTGGCAGCCATGGGAGGGAGCTTGACTGGCCATGGGAGAGGAAGAAAAAGAAGAAATTTGATTTGTTTGTTCTTAAGTCCCATATTTATAGTAAGTCTCAAAAAGTGCCCCGAAAGGGCCCCACCGGGTCTGAAAAAGTGGATTTTGAGCAAACGCGCTCAAACAGCAAAACTCTGTGAACAAAAAAGATTTAAAATGAGAAAATATGAACAACGAAAAAAACGGTGTCAAAAACTGAGTCCCGAGTAGAAAATTATGCCCCGAACAAGTTCGGCGGCAACCGGGTCCAAAAACTCTGAAACTGGATAAAAATGACCAGAAGGAAATTCTATGAATTTACGTGTCAACGAAAAGTAAAAATGAATCCCGTACGAGGATCCAGGCTCCAGACGAGACATTTTTGCAATAACTTTTGTTAATTGCACAATGGCCCCTACAAAAAAGGGTTAACTGTGAAACTGCCCCAGAATGAAAATATCTTCTAAAAGATATTTTCTTAGATGCCACTGAAATAAAATATCTTCAAAATATATTTACGAAAAATACCCCAAGAAATGAAAAAGATTCTGAAGAATTGTACATCCATGCCCCTATGGGCACCGGAAGCAACCAGAGTACTTTCTTGCAAAAGTAAATATACGTATTTCGAGGAAACCACTCAAGACGAAGGCACGTGAAGTCAAAAACTAACTCCGAGCATGAAAAGTGAGGTTGTGCCAAAAACTGACAAACACAGATAAGACAGAATAGGGAAAAGATGAAATAGTGTATAGTGTCCGAAAAGTGAAAATGCAGAAATGACTCGATCCTCAAAGGAAGTTGTCAATCCATGGAAAAGAGTCTCAAAAATCATTTCCAAGCACTCGAGATGACACTAAGCGACAAGAAACAGAGTTTAGAAAGGAAAATTAAACGAAAAAAATTCATTCGTAAAATTTCAGGAAAAAGGAAAGGAAAGCAAATGACCGGGTCGTTACAACCTCTCTCTCTCTTTCTCCTCTTCGCATCTAAGGTAAGCTCCTCCAATCCTTTCTCTCAGAATCAATCAATTCCTTGTGAAATTCATATCCTCTGTTATTAATCTCCATTATAACATCCTAGTTTAGATTTTGTTGCACGAACTTTGTCATCATTTTTATCTTAGATCTTACAAAATCCCTCATCTACTCGAGAAAACTATTGAGTCTGGTTCCCATGGCTTCTTGAAAGAATCCATCTAGGACTGCTAAAAACTTAGAAAAAAAGCCATAAGGGCTCCCATGATCTAGATGCTGGAGGGTCTAACCCACCAAACCCTGAACATCCTGACCCCTAGCCTGCCCCAACAATGCATCTTTTCCGAGAACCCGAGTTCAAGGAAATCTATGAAACCAAATTCCTCCATAAAATAGTTGAGAAGGGGAAATTTTTCGATAGTAGTAAAAGTGAAGAGTTGATTCAACACACTTTCTCTCTGTTTGATGCTATTGGCCTGGGTGGTTTTGTCTCTCTCAAAGTTCCCTATTACCCTAAGCTTGTTAGACTGTTTTACACTCATCTTGAGAAAGAACTAGGACAAAATACTTTCGATTCCTTCAACGTAGGCACTTACATCCACCTTACTTTGTCTAGTATTCGCCACATTCTCAAAATTCCCAACAGCGATATCACCTACTTCACTGCCTATAATTGGTATCATGGGGAAGAGTTTGACCCTCTACAAGCAGTTCAACAAATGAGCCACCTTCCTACTAAAAACACTGACAAGATAGTTGCAAGTCAATTAACTGTGCAAGCTCGTCTTATTTATCATATTATCATCCATACTATTCTTCCAAAATTCGGCGGACGCTCGGATGTGTCCTTTTTGGAAGCTTTTATAATTTAGTGCGTCTTGAACGGAAAGAAGTTTAATCTCGCTTTCCTTATATTTCACCACATGCAAGATTGTGCGAGGAAGCAAAACACTCACCTGTTCTATGCTATGCCTCTTACTATAATATTTAGAGCCTACAAAGTACGGCTAACAGGAGAGGATGTGCAAAAATTGACCAATCTCTATCGGATTGACAAAGATTTGCTCGGCCGAATGGGTCTCAAACAATCTGAAGATAACATTTGTTATGCTCCCAAATTTAGTAATCAGGCAAATGTGGGCCAAGAAATTGTAATGGGAGAGCAACAACAAGAAGATGCTATAGTAGGTCGTGATGAAGAAGAAGAAGAAGAAGAAGAAGAAGAAGAAGAAGAAGAAGAGGAAGAACAACAAGAAGCCACTGATATTCCTCCATCCGAAGAAAGTTCCCTCCGTGAGCTACTTCTAGAAAATATTGCTCTTTCTAAAGAACAAATCAATCTTGGCAAAGAAAATCAGGAACACATTTTTGCATTACACAAACGTCTTGAAGAAGTAACCAATGAAGTTGATCTTGTGAAGCACGACCTTGCTGACCTCCACATTACGAGACTTCTTCATTTCTGACCTACCCCTTCATTTGCCCCCCCCCCCCAACCTTTTTGATGCATAAGAAAGGGGGAGAAATGATGTGTTGATGTAGTTAATGCAGTTAGGATTGTGACGACCCTGGATTTTTCAACCCAGTGTGTCCTGTGATGACCCGAAACGGATCCAAAATGCGGAAGCAAAAATAGGATGGTGACCTCTAGAGATGTACGTCATCCCTAAGGCACCAAAATGAATCCATATGAAGCTATGGAACTCAAATGAGCCAAGCAATGAAACAAGAATGCCAAACCCGAAAAGAAATGAACCATGGGCAAAATGGTCATTTCACACTAAAATGGGTGCCACCGTGTACACCATTAGAAAGCAAACGAAAAATAAACAAGAATAGACTCAAGAATCGTATGATTCGGAGACCAGACGACAAAGATATCAAGTTCTGAAGTCGAAGGAAGGGAAACCCTATCGCGGTTCGAACCAAAAACAGACACTACCTTACTAAAACTTGAATATCTTGAGCTACAAGAATAATCTGAAGCTCTAGTTGGTACCATTGGAAAGCTTATTTCGACGCGGTCAATTTAAACTCAAGAATGGACCAATTCAAAGTTAAAACAAAGAAGATATGATAGTTTGAAGTCGGAGGTACAGTGTTGAACCAAGACATAAACACACACACACGTGAACAGTACCACGAGCGCTCGTGCAAGGGATTCAAGTGCTCGAATGGCACATGGCCAAGGGCCAAAACTCTCTGCCCCAACTTCGAGCGCTCGTGCAACATCTTCGAGCGCTCGTTCTGCTGAAGGCTTAGTAGAAAACTGAGTTTGAAATGTGATTTTGAGAACTTTCTTGGCCTTTTTTGGAAAAAAGTTGTAAAGTAACCCCCTTAAAATCATGATTTCTAGCCAAAAAAAAGAAAACTTTATTTTTCATGTGAAAACCCCAAAATGCCCTTATACTCATTTTAGGCTCAAAACGGCAAAAATGTGAATTTGCACCAAACATGCATTTGACCCCAAATACACTTCTAGGCTGAAACGAATATGTACGCAAATGTAATAAGTGATTTTAAGCATGCGGGAATTGTCCGCGGCTCCCGGAAACGACCGATGCAAAAACCGACCCCCCGACGGCGAAAAAGGCAAAAATGAATTTGAAATGGAAATTTTGAAAACCAAAATTTACAAATGATTAGAAATTACCGTTTGGCCCTTGGCCACACTTCATACATGATTAATTAATTCTAATGGATGAATCTCATACACAATGCACACTCCGGTGCAAAATAACATACTAAAATGCAAAATTTCCATATATTCTCATTAAAGGGAAAATTTAACATCCATGACATATATGTGATTTCAAAAGAAGTTTGGCCCTTGGCCTCATGTCATATACATAAAATGAGAATCAAAAAGTGTGCTTAGGCACACATTACAAGTTTAAAACTAAATATACACATTTGACATATAAAGTTACAAATAGCTTTTCAAGCCAACCTTCACAAGAATTAAACCCTTCAAGTCCTCAAATCATCCACGCATAATAAGAGCCTCCAACCTTGAATCCTATGCCTGAAATATGCCCCAGTAACTTTGGTGTGAGCAACATAAAGCTACTCGTAGGAAATGAGCATGCATCGACCTAGCATTTTACAAATTTATCACCTTAAGGTGAAACATGTCAAATGGGCTCATGCCACCTAACGTCTACGTCAAGATGAGACTCAGGGAGCATCCTAAGCTACCCTAGATCGTTTCTAGCACAAATCACATCATCCATGCAATTCAAACCACATAGAAGCATATTATACAAAGCAACAAGGTATAGATTCTCAAAGTTATCAACTTGAAATCTAAAATGCGAAAACAACCAAAGTGGGTCATGCTACCTAACATCTATGTTCCAAATGAACATATAGGATCATTCCTAAGCTACATTTGAACAATATAGCACAATTCACCATATCTATGCAATTTAACCAACACAGATGCATGTTATACGAAGCAACAAGACATAGATTCTCAAAGTTATCAACTTGAAATCTAAAAGTGCAAAATCAACTAAATATAGCAATTTAGTATAATTAGAATTTCTAATACCACACATCAAGACATAGATTCTCTAGACTATCAACTAGAAATCTAAAATACGAGATCAACTAAATACAGCAATTTAGTATAATTAAAATATCTAATACCACACATCAAGACATAGATTCTCTAGGTTATCAACTAGAAATCTAAAAGTGTGAAATCAATTAGTGGAAGACTTGGACATCACGCTTGGAATTTTACCAAAACCTCAACGGTTCTTCCGGGCATTAACCCGCAGGGAAGACCACCCTAAGTGCGCACTATCTCAATTGGGGAGAACTCATACCCCCCGTACTAGAGCCAAACTCTAGCCATAACATAGTAACCATGTCCCAAATGACTCCAAAATAAATAAGTTAACGACTTATATACGTATTAAATAGTACACGAAACTACCTTCATGCACAAATAGGTTGAAGTCACACAATACATACTCTAAATCCATAACTACTATAGGATGACAATGTCGAATCTTCAGAGCACGATTCGTTACGTGTTATAATAACATCACATGTCGAATCTTCAGTGTGCGATTCGCTACACGCTATAACAATATAATCCAATATTGAAGCATAACTCATAAATCCATTATAAGTCTAAAATCGTGCTTTAAATATATTATCAATGTCAAATACATGATTTAATCAATAATGCAATAGAAACGGAAATTAATCAAATAACTAATTAATTTCCCTAGTTTTCAAATCTCAATCAAATGGCCCGCAATTTATACATGTTAAACAACATAGCATGGTATCCACACACATTCACTAAAATCTCAAGTAGGCCAATGGTACAACAAGGTAGAATTTAATTATATCATGATAATTAAACTTTTAAATTTCAAAGCAACTTCAAATGGTCCCTATTCAATATATACTAGTATACAAGTCCTAATTATCATGATTATCAAGTTAAAAACTTAATTAGGCCAAGGGAACCATTAAATAGATTTTAATTAGTCATTTAATTTAAAATCTCTAGATTCTCATAATTGTCCAAATGCTCTCAAATTAAAGTATGCTAACAAACATGCCAATACTTAATTTAAAAGCATGTCACAACTTAATTTCATGCAAGATACGGCCATGGGAATTAATCTTTCACAAAGAAAAATATTAAATAAAAAGTGCAACTTTTATTTAGATAATCCCAATTAAATATATGTTAACAAACATATTAAAACTAAGCTTTCTAGCATGCCACAATTCAAATCCAAGTTATACATCATCATGTGAATTAAATCTTATACAAAGAAATAATTATTACTAACTTTCTAGATTTAATACAAGGCAAACATATAAGTTGTATAATCATGGGAAATACTCAATACAACACATAGATAGTCCTAAAACATCCCCTACCTCACTAGAGAAGTGTCTCTCTAGAATCCTAGGTAAACAAGCTCAAAATGATAAACCCTCCTAGGGTTATGTAGAAGAGGATGAGGGGAACAAAAAGTGTTCCAAACTTCAAGGTCTAAGGTGAGTGGAAGGCCATCAAAAATCAAGGCCAAAGCCTAAGGTTTCAAGCTCCATCCATGGAGGCTAGGATTTTCTTGTAAGGAATAAAATGGCATAATGTGAAAATGAGTGAGTGGAGGAAATAGAAATCCTCCACTCACTATGTGATCCTACACTATGGTTAACACACACATCTATGATCAATTGCATAAAAACCCCTCCTTAAAACCATAATCCTAAAGTGGCCCAAAAACAGTTACAAGACTTAATTTGGTGCATACACTTGTCACCAATCCGTGGCTCCTTCCTAGGCTTAATCCTAAGCCTACACTTGTCAACCATCCAAGCTAACAAGTGCACCAATCCTAGGCCAACAAGTGGGTGAATCTCCACCCTCCACATGTCATCATCCAAGGCATTAAAGTGTCTCCACACAAATGTCAACAAGTGGACCAATGATAGTGTGACACTTGTCACACTTTTCAAAAATTGCAAAAAGGTCCTTTTTGAAAATATCTTTCAAATTAAATTACAAAATGGTCCCTAAGATGAAAAATAATTACTTTACAGTAATTACACAAAAACCCCAAAAGGTAAGAAAATTACAAAAAGGTTATGCGTCTATACCTTTTACAAGAAAAGTAAGCATTTAGTATGCTTTTCTACAAAAGTGAAAATACACATAGTATGGAATTTAAATATCGTGGATGCATGCAATACTGGAATCAAATCTGAACACGAAAAGTGAGGTTATTCCAACAAAGTGATAACCGAGAAAAAGACGAAAAGTGAATAGTGTCGAAAAATAAAAAAAATGTGGAAATGACTCGGTCCTTAAAGAAAGTTGTCAATCCAAAGAAAAGAGTCTCGGAAATCATTCCAGAACACTCGAGATGACACTAAGTGATGAAAAACTAAACTCAGAAAGAGAAGGAACAACGGAAAAAAATATCCGTGAAAATCTGAGAAAAGGAAAGGAAGGAAAATAACCGGGTCATTACAACCTACCCTCCATAAAGAGATTTCGTCTCCGAAATCAGGAACAGACAAAAGAGAACTGAATGAGATCGAAGCAAGATTAAACCAAAGGACACACCATAAGGTGCTAAAGGACAACTCCAAAAGCCTGAAGCTTTTCTGAAGGAACGCAAAAACCAAAGACTGAGTGACACCTCCCAACGAATCGGCATATTAACCCAATGTCAATCACCAAGACAATCCCAAGACAATGACAAGTCGAATCAAGACCGATGGCTAAGAATGACACGGTAGTACGAACAATGACTAGAACCCGCCCACACTTACTCCTCAGTAAGGTAGCATGACAGTATAAAGTACCAGTTCATAACATGCCACAGAAAGAAACTTTTCGATACAAATGACATCAATGTCAGAAATGATTATTACTAAAGGCACTACGGAAACCAGGCATCCGTGAGAGTTGGGGTAGCTAATCCCAAAACTCTAACAACAATGTTATTAGCACCGTTACGCTTAAGGCCTGAAATCCCTAACGCTGGCGTAACTAACGACTCCCATATATGAGAATGTGACAACAACAACAACACCAGTCCCAAATCCACAGCCTGACAAGTCTGTGCCCTCAAGCCAATAGATTGGACCCACAAAATCGAAACCCTAAGCACAAATCTGAAGTAGACCTATCGTAAGGCTACATACAGAAGACAAAACGCTAGGTCAAAATCCCTATACTGGACAACTAAAACCTCAAAACATAAGTTTACCACGTAGCTCACTCATGACAATCCCGACAACCAAGGTCACAAAACCCCAACATAAGTGCAGGAAAAATGAAATAGTATAAACCAAATACTCACATAGTATATGCTCGCAAAATTAAATGACATAAATCAAATAATATCATAGTACTAAACACCCAGTACACATAAGGTAAACCAAATAAACTAAATAAACCATCTATCATATAGAGGTTAACTAAATAGCGAAAAGCTATACACCACCAATGGCACTAACATGGTAAGCATATACTGTATAAACGAACGCATCCTATACATTCTCATATAGACTACCACATAGTCATACATCCTAAACATATTTCTAAGACATGCCCTAAAATAATGGGCTCATAAACATGTAAAATGATTATACAAATAGCAAGTTCGTAAAATCAAAAGAAATGAATGGAATGCCTTTCAAAAGACACCACGCAGAAAATGTAACACAAAACCTGGACGAATCCAATCCCCCACTATGAGGAAAGGAATCATCCCCCCAATGACCACTAAGTCCTCGAGACATAGGGTCAGTAAGTCTTTCCCAAGACTAGCTCATACTCCGATGGAATCCCAACACTACACGAAACAAGATAACAACGAAATGGATAGCCTTAATGTTAACCGTTACGAGACATCAACAAGAGAACCCGTAATGCAAGATGCCAATGAGTTCGATAGGAACTCCACAGGATTCTACTACAACACTACGCTCACCTGATCCCTAACGAGAAGACTCTCCGTAAGTCAAGACTGTGACGCTATATGAGTAAAAAGGAAACGAGATCAATAATAACACGAGTTATTATGATCGAATGCAACTTGCTCAATGAACGCATCAAATAATTAGCGCATCAATGTATGCAATATACAATCATGCATAAACAGATAAGCATATACAACATGCTAAACAGATAATGAAAAATTCCTAGGTACTTAAACACATAAGTACGCATCAAACTATGATGCTTTTAAACACATAAGCATATAAGTGCAGAAAACATGTCATCACACCAAGCATGTTATCAAAAGGCACGTAAACATGTTATCAAAAGCATGTGAACATATCAAAGTACATCAACAAAAGCATGATATACACCCAAAGCCTGTCGTCCAAGGTATTCAAACCCAGATGCTCTGATACCACCTGTAACAACCCTGGATTTTTCAACCCAGTGTGTCCTATGATGACCCGAAACGGATCCAAAATACGGAAGTAAAAGTAGGATGGTGACCTCTAGAGATGTACGTCATCCTTAAGGCACCAAAATGACTCCATATGAAGCTATGGAACTCAAATGAGCCAAGCAATGAAACAAGAATGCCAAACCCGAAAAGAAATGAACCAAGGGCAAAATGGTCATTTCACACTAAAATGGGTGCCACTGTGCACACCATTGGAAAGACAATGAAAAATGAACAAGAATAGACTCAAGAATCCTATGATTCAGAGTCCAGACGATAAAGATATCAAGTTCTGAAGTCGAAGGAAGGGAAACCCTATCCCGGTTCGAACCAAAAACAGACACTACCTTACTAAAACTTGAATATCTTGAGCTACAAGAATAATCTGAAGCTCTAGTTGGTACCATTGGGAAGCTTATTTCGATGCGGTCAATTTAGACTCAAGAACGGACCAATTCGAAGTTAAAACAAAGAAGATATGATAGTTTGAAATCGGAGGTGCAGTGCTGAACCAAGACATAAACATACACACACGTGAACAGTACCACGAGCGCTTGTGCAAGGGCTTTGAGAGCTCGAACGGCACACGCCCAAGGGCTAAAACTCTCTGCCCCAACTTCGAGCACTCGTGCGACATCTTCGAGCGCTCGTTCTGCTGAAGGCTTAATAGAAAACTGAGTTTGAAATGTGATTTTGAGGACTTTTTTGGCCTTCTTTGGAAAAAAAAGTTGTAAAGTAACCCCCCTTAACATCATGATTTCTAGCCAAAAATTCCAAAAGAAAACTTTATTTTTCATGTGAAAACCCCAAAATGCCCTTATGCTCAGTTTAGGCTCAAAACGGCAAAAATGTGAATTTGCACCAAACATACATTTGACCCCAAATGCACATCTAGGTTGAAACGAATGTGTACGCAAACATAATAAGTGATTTTGAGCACATGGGAATGATCCACGGCTCCCAAAAACGACCGATGCAAAAACCGACCCCCCGACGGCCAAAAAGGCAAAAATGAATTTGAAATGAAAATTTTGAAAACCAAAATTTACAAATGATTGGAAACTACCGTTTGGCCCTTGGCCACACTTCATACATGATTAATGAATTCTAATGGATGAATCTCATACATAATGCACACTCCGGTGCAAAATAACATACTAAAATGCAAAATTTCCATATATTCTCATTAAAGGGAAAATTTAACATCCATGACATATATGTGATTTCAAAAGAAGTTTGGCCATTGGCCTCATGTCATATATATAAAATGAGAATCAAAAAGTGTGCTTAAGCACACATTACAAGTTTAGAACTAAATATACACATTTGACATATAAAGTTACAAATGGCTTTTCAAGCCAACGTTCACAAGAATTGAACCCTTCAAGTCCTCAAATCATCCAAGCATAATAAGAGCCTCTAACCTTGAATCCTATACCTGAAATATGCCCCAGTAACTTTGGTGTGAGCAACATAAAGCAACTCATAGGAAATGAGCATGCATCGACTTAGCATTTTACAATTTTATCACCTTAAGGTGAAATATGTCAAAGGGGCTCATGCCACCTAACGTCTATGTCAAGATGAGACTCATGGAACATCCTAAGCTATCCTAAATTGTTTCTAGCACAAATCAAATCATCCATGCAATTCAAACCACATAGGAGCATGCTATACAAAGCAACAAGGTATAGATTCTCAAAGTTATCAACTTTAAATCTAAAATGCGAAAACAACCAAAGTGGGTCATGCCACCTAATGTCTATGTTCCAAATGAATCTATAGGATCATTCCGAAGCTACATTTGAACAATATAGCACAATTCACCATATCTATGCAATTTAACCAACATAGATGCATGCTATACAAAGAAACAAGACATAAATTCTCAAAGTTATCAACTTGAAATCTAAAAGTGTAAAATCAACTAAATATAGCAATTTAGTATAATTAGAATTTCTAATACCACACATCAAGACATAGATTCTCTAGCCTATCAACTAGAAATCTAAAATACGAGATCAACTAAATATAGCAATTTAGTATAATTAAAATATCTAATACCACACATCAAGACATAGATTCTCTAGGTTATCAACTAGAAATCTAAAAGTGTGAAATCAATTAGTGGAAGACTTGGACATCACGCTTGGAATTCTACTGAAACCTCAATAGTTATTTCGGGTATTAACCCGCAGGGAAGACCACCCTAGGTGCGCACTATCTCAATTGGGGAGAACTCATACCTCTCGCATTAGAGCCAAACTCTAACCATAACATAGTAACCATGTCCCAAGTGACTCCAAAATAAATAAGTTAACGACTTATATATGCATTAAATAGTACACGAAACTACCTTCATGCACAAGTAAGTTGAAGCCACACAATACATGCTCTAAATCCATAACTACTATAGGATGACAATGTCGAATCTTCAGAGCGCGATACGTTACGCGTTATAATAACATCACATGTCGAATCTTCAGTGTGCAATTCGCTACACGCTATAACAATATAATCCAATATTAAAGCATAACTCATAAATTCATTATAAGTCTAAAATCATGCTTTAAACATATTATCAGTGTCAAATACATGATTTAATCAATAATGCAATAGAAACGAAAATTAATCAAATAACTAATTAATTTCCTTAGTTTTCAAATCTCAATCAAATGGCCTGCAATTTATACATGTTAAACAACATAGCATGGTATCCACACACATTCACTAAAATCTTAAGTAGACCAATGGTACAACAAGGTAGAATTTAATTATATCATGATAATTAAACTTCTGAATTTCAAAGCAACTTCAAATGGTCCCTATTCAATATATACTAGTATACATGTCCTAGTTATCATGATTATCAAGTTAAAAACTTAATTAGGCCAAGGGAACCATTAAATAGATTTTAATTAGTCATTTAATTTAAAATCTCTAGATTTTCATAATTGTCCAAATGCTCTCAAATTAAAGTATGTTAACAAACATGTCAAGACTTAATTTAAAAACATGTCACAACTTAATTTCATGCAAGATACGGCCATGGGAATTAATTTTTCACAAAGAAAAATATTAAATAAAAAGTGCAACTTTTATTCAAATAATCCCAATTAAATATATGTTAACAAACATATTAAAACTAAGCTCTCTAGCATGCCACAATTCAAATCCAAATTATACATCATCATGTGAATTAAATCTTATACAAAGAAATAATTATTACTAACTTTCTAGATTTAATACAAGGCAAACATATAAATTGTATAATCATGAGAAATACTTAATACAACACATAGATAGTCCTAAAACATCCCCTACCTCACTAGAGAAGTGGTTCTCTAGAATCCAAGGTAAACAAGTTCAAAATGATAAACCCTCCTAGGGTTATGTAGAGGAGGATGAGGGGAACAAAAAGTGTTCCAAGCTTCAAGATCTAAGGTGAGTGGAAGACCATCAAAAATCAAGGTCAAGGCCTAAGGTTTCAAGCTCCATCCATGGAGGCTAGGGTTTTCTTGTAAGGAATAAAATGGCATAATGTGAAAATGAGTGAGTGGAGGAAACAGAAATCCTCCACTCACTATGTGATCCTACACCATGGTTAACACACACATCTATGGTCAATTACATAAAAACCCCTCCTTAAAACCATAATCCTAAAGTGGCCCAAAAACAATTGCAAGACTTAATTTGGTGCATACATTTGTCACCAATCCATGGCTCCTTCCTAGGCTTAATCCTAAGCCTACACTTGTCAACCATCCAAGCCAACAAGTGCACCAATCCTAGGCCAACAAGTGTGTGAATCTCCACCCTCTACATGTCATCATCTAAGGCATTAAAGTGTCTCCACACAAATGTCAACAAATGGACCAATGATAGTGTGACACTTGTCACACTTTTCAAAAATTACAAAAAGGTCCTTTTTAAAAATATCTTCCAAATTAAATTACAAAATGGTCCCTAAGATGAAAAATAATTACTGTACAGTAATTACAAAAAAACCCGAAAAGTTAAGAAAATTACAAAAAGATTATGCGTCTATACCCTTTACAAGAAAAGTAAGCATTTAACATACTTTTCTACAAAAGTGAAAATACACATAGTATGGAATTTAAATATCGTGGATGCATGCAAAACCGGAATCAAATCCTAACACGAAAAGTGAGTTTATTCCAACAAAGTGATAACCGAGAAAAAGACGAAAAGTGAATAGTGTCAAAAAAATAAAAAAATGTGGAAATGACTCGGTCCTTAAAGGAAGTTATCAATCCAAAGAAAAGAGTTTCGGAAATCATTTCAGAGCACTTGAGATGACACTAAGTGATGAAAAACTGAACTTAGAAAGAGAAGGAACAACGGAAAAAAAATATCTGTGAAAATCTGAGAAAAGGAAAGGAAGGAAAATGACTGGGTCATTACAAGGATGTTGTGGGATATTGTGTCTATGAATGTGGTAACCTTTTTTTGGGATATAATGTAATAGTGAGTCTAGTTACATCTGACTCCATTGACTAAATGAAATACATGCTTTGAGTTGATGAAATGAAATACATGTTTTAAATATGTTGTCTTGATCTTGCTTATAATGTTAAAATAGATGCACAAGGAAAGGGGGAGATTTGTAATCTCTTATATGTGTGACTTCATTTTCAAAACTATGTACATTAATAGGGGGAGAACTATTGATATTCTATATTCGTATTTATCGAACACATCAATGAATTATCATCATCAAAAAGGGGGAGATTGTTGACCTTGAATCCAAGGCTTTTGATGATCATAATTCATTAATGATGTTCTATGTGTTCTAATGTCTACCTTGAGCATATTACAGATCTAAGCGTTCATCAAGTCAAAACATTACATGGAAAACTCAAAAAGAAAGGGAGCATCATAAAAGATACATGAAAAGGTCGCCAAGAAATCAAGATTTAAAGAGAAGTCATCAAGATCTCATCAAAAGGGGTAGCTAAGTTGGGGAGTGAATAGGAACCTATGTTAAAGCATGTATAAACATCTTAAAGCTCACATATCAATAATCATGCATAAAACCTCATTCACCAAACTTAAGGAACATTAGACTAAATTTGATTATCATCAAAACATGTTCCTGAAATTGAAGTTCCATTTCGGTCTACTGAAATGGAAGGATAACTTGAAACAATCGACTGATATAAACAGATATTTTGGAACTAAGCTTTAAGTTATTTTGGCCTACAGAAATAAAAGTCCAAATCATTTCGGCCTACCGAAATGAACTAATGTAATCCAACCTCTAGTTATTTCGGATGACCAAAACATAAGGGTTAAATGAATCGGACGAACCGATTCTAACAGAATGTTTTGGAACAAAGGAGGAAGGTGTTTCGGACGACCGAAACAAAAGGAAGATTATTTCGATCTACTGAAACAAAGAAAGATGGCCAACCTTAAATCATTTCGGACGACCGTAACACAATGGTGTTTCATTTCGGTTGACCGAACCAATGTAGATTCAAATTTTGAACGGCTATTTTACCTCAAATTGTGTGTCCAACAGTTAGAATACATATTAGATTCATCTGAAACTCTATATAATGACTTGTGGTCCTCATAAAAAGATATTGCAACCATTGAGTATCATATCTTTTTAATCATAAAGTCTTTGAATCATTATTCATACACTTCATAGTCCTCAAAGAGCATTGAACTTCAATATATTCATACATACTCTAGAGTGAGCTGAAATTTGTACTTCAGATCTGAGAGAGATCATATTGTACCTTATCTATCTTCTTCAAATCTTGTAAGGGCTGGTGTAGCCCAGGGAAGACTAAGAAAAGGTGTTTCTCTTAGCACTTAAAAGCAAATAAGAGCTTCTTGTAAAAGGTTTCCTCTCCACCCGCAAGGAGAAGCCATAGTGGATTGGGAAGTCTCAAGAGTGGTCTTAAGCCGAGGAGTAGGAGTTTTCGAACCTCGCTAAAATCGCTGAGTACTTGTTTGCAATCTCTCTCTTTATCTCTTATATTTATTGCTTCAAGTTCATTTAAATTAATCTGTTGATAATTGCTGGTAAGTGTAACTTAAATTTCAAATTTCTTTGTTAAATTATTGTTGAGAGATTACCCTTGCTATTGCACATCAATTGAAATTGAAAATTGACTATTGTTTGCTAAGACTTTATTCACCCCTCCCCCCTCTAGAGTCATTACTTGGGCAACAAGGAACATTTATAAATTAAAAAAATGTCATTCATCAATCAGTTAAGGTGACCTTATTCAAATTACGTTTCATTAAAATTTTAATAAAATCCTTAAAAAGATACACTATTGTATTTTTCCGTAGTTTAGAACTTTGTTGCTTAATTGTAAAGTAACAAGTTGTAATCAGATTTATTTATTTATTTATTTTCTTGGAGGACCTTTCTCTCTCCAAAATATTAACTTTTAGGGAAGGACTCTCTACCCAGTAAAACAAGAAGAGAGACTTAACAATTTTTTTTACTCTCACTCTTCTATATCCAAACGACTTTAGTGGAAGTATTTGTTTAATTTTTTTTATATTATTAATACCTCCATATTATAAAGTGTTTTATTTTATTTAAAACACTGATTTTTGAGTTTTAAAACACCAGAAACAACCAAAATAGTTGTTTTTAATTTCAGTCATTGTATGAAATTCAACGACTAAAATGGAAGTCACGTATATTGCTTCTTGCTGAACGGAATTGATATATTGTATTATATATAGGTATATAATTTGGGCATATGTTTGGAATGGGTGGTGTGGTGGCGGTATTGCTGTCTGGATGTTGTGGTAGTGGTAGTTGTGGTGTCTGTTTGGTATACGTATATGATTTGACCTGTAAATGTGCGTTGTTTTTGGTGTCTGGCTTTCAAGTAAAATGACATTAATTAGGAAGGTTAAATGGGTTATTTCATGAGTGGTGGTTGATAAGTTAAAGAGTAAGCTGATCATTTTTTGATACTAAATGTTACTCGAAATCTCAACTGAGTATTAATATAATTAGACTTAGGTAATATGATCACATTATCAACGTTAAAACTTCAAGAAAAGTTGCTTGTTCAAAGTTACGCAACAACTTATGCGGGAAGCATGTAATTAATTTAAAGAGGAAATAATTGAAAAAGTGAATTCTCCTCCGCAAAGGATTAGGATGACGGACCACGAAATAGAAAAAAATAAAAGAATGGGACACGTATTACTGTGTAGAAAGCCTAGATAAAAGGTCCATCCACCTAACTCCCACCAAGAGAACCTAATTTTAACATCAGCAACTAAAATCCTACGTGGAAACCACTTAATTGCTTCCCCCCCCCCCCCCCCCCCCCCAAAACCAATCCAATTACTATTATGCTCCCCCCAATCCAATTACTATTATGCTTTAAGAGTAATGATATAGTTTTTGAATTTAAAGGATAAAATGAGTTTTGAAACTACTTAAAGTGTACAATTACAAATGTGATTATATCAACTAAGTTCACTTTCTATAAGTATTATATTTTTGAAAAAAGACTCATTACCTACATATATTACTTATATGTGGCATCAATTTATTATATCTTATTTCATAAGTAAAGATATTTTATTTTAATAAATTTTATTATTACGTGTTAGTATTTAAATAATTAATGATACATTCATGTCATTAATTAATATAATCAAACTAATAAAGTATTTCTCGTATTTTTAGTCTTAACTTATTTAATTATTTATTATTTCGCATCTTTTTTAGAATACCTCAAATACCTCGAAATCTCTCAATCGTTGAATGTGATGGCAAATTTATCTAATGAATAATACAGCGATTGGGAAATTTCGAAGATATCGTACCCCAAAATATTGTAAAATTTTTTATTTTTATTTAAAGATTATTTATAAAAAAAATGCACTTATAATCTTTTGACTTTTTACACCAAATAAATGTTTTGGAATAACATGAAGAAAAAAAAAAAGGAAAAAGAAAAAATGACAAAAAGAAAATTACCACAAGTATCACAAGTGGGTAGTGTTGGCGTGTAGGAGAGAGAAGTGAGGCTTACTGCCATAAACGCCGTCAAGTGACGGCAAAAAGAACGTGCGTCAACGTTTTTTCTCCGTATTAAGTTCACGTTAGGCTGTGACTGCTTCAGTTAAATCCACTTAAACTCCCAGAAAAAAAAAAGCTTTGCCTTGTTTATCACTCTCTCTCTCTCTAGATTTGATTTGTTGCATTTGCTGCTCTCCAACTCAACAGAAATCGTTGCATGAAAGTTTCTTGTTCGATTTGGCCCTCAGATTCAAGCATTGGTTATGTGAAATGAAGATTGAATCTTGGAATTGTAGATTCTAGGGTTTCAAAATAGTTCATATTCAATGGCGATCAGAGGCGTAGATTTCAAGTGGTAAGTTTGAATCTTTCGTATGAATAGGTTAACTGTGTTTGTATAATTTTATATATAGTCTATATAGAACTATTTTTCAATCTTAATTCTTGCAGGTACGATGGGTTCTTCTTGTCTATGCTCGCGACAAGTATGTATCCTTACAGTAATATTCATCTTTAGGGTTTAATGTTTGTTCAGATTAGGTCTTAATGGTGTGATCACTGTATCTATATATACTTATATTTATATTGTTAGAACTACAATTCGTAGTCTTGATGCGTACTGGGTACTCTTGAATAAATCCATTTTTTTCAAGTGTATTTGAAATTTTGATTTGTTGTGGTTTTGCATATGGTTCTTTGTTTGAAGCTTTTGTGTTAATTCTTTAATAATTTCACAATTAGAATCATTGTTGCAATCAATTGGAAGCGAATGAGTATTGGTAGTCTTGGTGGGTTCTGTGTACATTTAAATGAAATCCATTTTAGTGTATTTGTTTTTATTTTTGTTTTCTGGGTTCTTGTTTGAAGCTTTTGTGTCAATTCTTTAACGATTCCACAATTAGAATCATTGTCGCAATCAATTGGAAGCGGTACCATCTTTGCACATACCCATTGCACATATGGATCGTGGTGGGTATTAATCCTTCAATGAGTTAACCAAATTTCACTTGTCCTTACTTCCGATTCAATTTAGTCTAATGTAAATCTTTTCTTTATTGGATCAGGTTGACTACACTACTGTGTTTGTTTTTCGGCTCTTGATATTTGTAGATAATGGGCTTGCCTCTGGAATGGGATTGTAAGGCCTCCAATATATTGGCTGTTGATGCTATTTTTGAGTTTGTGAAAATCGTAGGTTACTTATTGAATATCATAATCAGCTTATGAGGAAAATAAATTTTGGGTCTTCATTTTTTAATAGTTGGCAATGATTTCACAAAATATTCTTAGCATGTATATCATTGTTTTTGTCAGTGTACCTGTTGATTTTTATCTTGAAGAGTTAAAATATTTTTTTTCACAAATATTTTGTAGGGTGCCTGTATTGGTGTTTAGCTCCTTTCTATAACTAGCTCTTTTAAACGAATCTGATACATGCCAGAATTGCCCATAATCTATTCTCTTATTCTTACATTCAATTTCATATGATTTAGGGATTTTGGGTGGCAGCAAAGATATGCTCGGTTTTGTGGAAGAATAGCGGTTCTTTCAGTTCTTTCATTGCTACTTTACCCCTTTCTTTGGGCTTGGACGGTTGTTGGTACTCTATGGTTCACTAGGGCAAGAGACTGCGTAAGTTTTGCGTTTGTTGTTTTAATTTTGGTGGGGGATTTTTTTTTATCTATAATCAAGCTTTAATGGGTGAAACATATTTCAATTCCTGCAGTTGCCTGAAGAAGGTCAGAAATGGGGTTTCCTCATTTGGTTGCTTTTCAGCTACTGCGGACTCCTTTGCATTGCTTGCATATCTATGGGGAAGGTTAGTTTTGCTTTCTGAATGTTCTCTAATTGATTTAACTGCCACTTTCCCCAATGAATTAAGTTAAAAGTGCATCTCTATTGATTATATATATCTAATTTCTCAAGTTTTGTTTTACATGTATGCTGGATATCTGTTTCCAAAATATTCAATGACTTCATTTTAATCAAAATATATTTACCCTTTTGATCTTTACGGTGTAACTTCACTTCTTCAGTGGTTAACTCGACGACAAGCACACTTACTACGTGCTCAACAGGGGATTCCTGTTTCAGAATATGGGGTAATTTCCTGACATTTTATTTCCTTTTGTCATTTCTCAGGATATTTTTAACTATTTATGCATGAGTAGTTTATGTGGAAATTTTACGTTTGCCATTTCTTGTTTTATAATTAATATCAAAGGGAAGTGTTTCTCTTATAATCATGAAAGTAAGGTATAAAGAAATTACTTTTAGATTTCGAAGAGAATAAGATTGAATTTGTTGTTTATTTTGGTAAATAACGTTGAATTTGTCATGCTCATTCTGTGTTTCAAAATAATGTCTCAGAGTTACTTTGTGATAAAGTAGCTGCAAAGGTTTATTCCTGTGGCTAATTCATGTCTCGCCATGCCAATTCATATGGGAAGTTGTCTTACATTTTTGAATGTTGACCTTGCATTTTCTTTTGTAGTCTGGAAATAGCTGCATATATCATATCTCAGGTGTAACCTTCAGCAATTTATAGGAAGAAAAATGTTGAATTTGTTATGTTTATTTTAAGTTTCAAATAATGTCTCAGAGCTACTTCGTGATAAGGTAGCTGCACATTAGGTACCTTAGGTTTTTCTATCAGCAGTTCATGCAGGAAGTTGTTTTACCATCTGGCGTTTATTTTGCATTTCCTTTTCACAGTTTGAGAAGAAATAGGTGTTTTGGAATGAATTAAGTTAAACATAAAATATTCTATATAAATGCATAAGAATGGCAAATTTACTGAAAGTAAGTTACTTCCTTCTCTTCCTTCTTCTTGTTGCTGAAATGCTTCTAGCAAAAGTAACACATACAAAATGGTGATGTATGAGACTATGAGTAGCACTTCATTGTCGGTCTAAGAGAACTTTTTCTGTGCAAAATCGGAAGCGTATTTGGGTAGTCTTTATGAAGCTTGTGTACTTATCTTCGCCTTTCCTTTGGTTGCTTCACTAAAATGTTCCTTTTCAATGTTGCTTGGTTGGTAAGTTTGAGCAGGTGTTTGATCGTATATTTTTTGGGTCTTTAGTTGAAGATTGTGAAGATTTGAAAGTTCATTTTTCTAGCTCCCCTTGGTCAGAGTATATTATAGACTACAAGAACACAGGAATAGTTTGATTGTAAATGCTATAAATGCTACAATTAACTTTCATATATGGAAAACCTAAATAGGTGATATCCCAAAAAAAGAGAAGGAAGATGTGGAAGGCCCAACCTGGTTGAAATAATACCTATATATATTTACCTTTATCTTAAATTCTAACTGTAAGGATTTGGATACACCTGTACCATTTCTACCAATACCACATTGTGATCTTGCCTGCTGCTTCTTCCACTACCATCTCACTGTCACCACCGCACTATAGCACTATGTTGCACCCATTCTTACCTCCGCCACTGTGTCACCCCCACCACTATCATTGTGACACTACCATGTCCAACACAAGTTATCACAATCACGCCCACCACTACTATTGCTGCCACCGCCATTACTGCGATCACCACCATCAGTGTGACAGAATTGCTGACGCCACCATGATAATTTTTACCATTTCCCCACCATGTTATTGCCACCATCACCAAGTTATTGCCATCTCCAACTATACTTTGCACCACCAACTCCCGCTGCATTGACTTTTCTCTAGCACCACCATCTAGCTATCACCTTGAAAAACCATATAAACCATCATCAACATCACAATCTCAGATGTTTGGATAACGATTGTATTTTTATTAGGTCATTTGAAAATCCCTTTCACTTTAAGATCCCTGAGGTATTTACCATTTATCCCCAACACACAACACTTCCCCCCCCCCACCCCCCCCCCCCCCCCCCGCGGCCGCCCGTGCGGGGAGGCCGGATAATGAAGGTAATGGTATTTATTAATTCTTCATCCAAACACATTCTTAAAGCACTGCTGAGCCAATCAGATAAAAATAAAAATAAAAAAATAAATAAAAAAAAAGCCCGGGTCATCCACCTGGTAGTTGAAAGTAAGTTTTGAAAATTGAGAAGTCATTGAGCCAAAATTTTCATTACACTTGAAATCAGAAGACTTTAATCTGAGAAAAAAACATATTAGCAATTCATTTGAAAAGCTTAAGATTGCTGATGGTGTGTCACAATTTAGCCACTAGAATCCTGTCTATCAAAATAATTCATTCAAACTATGTGGGATTGTATGGAATTCCATATAATTAGAAATTTATTGTTTGGATCAAGTGTGGAATTCCTTTGAAATTGAATCAAAAATCCACTTCTCTCTTTTGGATATCTGTTGTGAAGAAATTCTTCCCATTTTATTTCGTATTTCACCAAGAAAAGGTAAGTTGATTACTGATTGGAATTGTGATTCGTGATTCAGATTGTAGGATTACATGATCCTACAATCCAAACTTGTCAAATCTATCTAGATCGCATAAAAAAATTGTAGAGAGTAGGATTGTGGTTGGATCTCCATAGGATCATTCGGGATTGTAGGATAGTAGCAGGATCATGTCATGGATTCATTCAATATCATAGGATACCATATGATCACCCAAGATTTTCAAGCATATAAAAGTACACTTATTTTTATTTTTATTTTTTATTTTTTTTAATGGTTTTGAAAATAAAATAAATAAGGTGGATTTATTTTAAACAAAATTTCAAAATTGTTGTTTGTTACATATGTAATTGATAATTGGTAGATTTTTCACAAGATTTTCTTGATTTGCTTCCCTAAATAGTAACTTTTAGTAATATAAAACATACATTTTGTTAGGAATATTGAAAAAAGAAAAATACAAACCATGATCTTCCCATTTAAACCCTGACTTGTAAGTTGCATGTCATTAAGGTTCTGCCTTCTAAACTATATTATAATGTGTGTGTGACTGTGTTTGTTTCAAACTTGTTCTCCATCAATTCTTAAAAATTGTTTATTAATAAATACAGTTTTAGTGTTCTTTTTGCTTATTTTATAGGATCTTACGATCCACGATCCGGTCCTATAGCCCCTTGACCAATTCAATGTAGTATTCTGATCCTAACAACTATCTGATGGATTTAATTATTTTAGTAGGCCAAGACTCGGGGATGGACCATAGAACATCATTTTGTTTCCGAGGCTTGAAAAGTGAAAACAGCTGATTTGAAGATTATGACCGTTGAAGGGATGTGTCTTAGAACATCTAATAACAATATCGAGTAATTGTCATTTTGCATTAGTGCTGATCCAAGACAGCAAAATATTTATGCATTGTTTCATTGCTAAGTTGCTTTTCCACTTTTCGTGTCCAAGAGATCCATGTTTATATATTTATTGAAGGGATGTGTTTTAGAACAACTAATAACAATATCGAGTAATTGTCATTTTGCATTAGTGCTGATCCAAGACAGCAAAATATTTATGCATTGTTTCATTGCTAAGTTGCTTTTCCACTTTTCGTGTCCTAGAGATCCATGTTTATATATTTATTGAAGGCTTCCTTATCGCCCATGTCAAAGGAAGCTAACTGAGTTTTGTTATTTATACCATGGAGAGCCTGATTATAGAATATGCTGTATGACATCACTGCTTGTAAGTGATCATTCAGTAGGTTTTAATCCAACTTATCACATGCTATTAAGATCAATTCATACTCATTTCAGGTGTTGGTTGACATGATCCGAGTACCAGATTGGGCATTTGAAGCTGCGGGCCAAGAGACGAGAGGCATGGGCCAAGAAGCTGCTGCATACCATCCTGGACTTTACTTGACGCCTGCTCAGGTTAAACTCATTTACTATCAAGATCTATAATTGGTGACAAACCTTAATATTTGGTTATTGTTTTATGTCATGGTATTTGGCGTTCGGGATTTGTGCCAGAAATTCAAGAGGTATTGATTAGATGATGGTAAAATGCAGCAAGTTGGAAGATTGTGTTTAAGATGTCAAGCTAGAAACACATTTCTGTTTCTCAAGAAATGCACTATGAAAATAATGAAGCTAAGGCTCCATTTTGATAAATGAATGGTTTTGAGTTTAAACAAAAGATTATTTATTGAAGTTGGATTCCATAACTAAGGGGATTTTAGAATAGAGTATGAGACATTATATTGTAACCATTGTTTAGTAAGAATTCTTGCTGGTATGGATTTCAAATAACTCCTTCCACCTTGTTATTTAAAATTCATATATATGGGGTTCTCAAATCATTGTTAAAACTTAAACCTAGATGACTCACTCTAAACTTAAATCATTGTTAAAACTTAAACCTAGATCACTCACTCTAAACTTAAATCATTGTCAAAACTTAAACCTAGATTACCCACTCCTTAAAATGAGTGAACATAAATTCCTTTATTTGAAATCCTTCAATCCAGACTAATTGAGTGTTTTGCATAGTACTATTGTCTTTGATTCCCAGTTGAAGGTGTATTGGTGGCTATTGCCTCCCTCTGTACTTTACAGTACTCTTGTTATTCGGGAGTTAATAACTGTGAGTTCCTAATTTACTTGCACTTTAAGAATTGAGTTGTAACTTTCGATAGCTGGGTTTTTGTTTTGGTGTGCAGAGAGAAGCAGTGGAGGCACTCATTCAGGAACTTCCAAAGTTTAGGCTCAAGGCTGTTCCTACTGATTGCAGTGAATGTCCCATATGTTTAGAAGAATTCCATGTGGGGAATGAGGTAAATATATGCCTACCTTACGATCACCCAAACACTGCGGCTCCATGATTTATAATGTCCTTAATCTCATATTTCAGTATCAACTTAAGCATAATGTCCTTATTCTCATAATTCTTTATTGACATATAAACCCTTAAGAATCTCCAAAACACATAAGTATGCATATTTATATCTTGTAGCAGCTGTAATTAGGGCATTTGAGCTCAGATTCATCACTAGATGTGGTGCAGGTTCGTGGCCTTCCTTGTGCTCACAATTTTCACGTGGAATGCATTGATGAGTGGCTTCGACTGAATGTGAAATGCCCTCGGTGTCGTTGTTCAGTCTTTCCAAACCTTGACCTCAGTGCCTTGTCAAATATCCGTGCGGATTCCGAACGTTCATCTGCCAGTGTTATGACCACCACCAGATATGTGAGAACTCAACCATCTAGCCAAAGTTATCTGTTGAGATTGCAAGGTCTGCTCCGTCCAGTCCGTACAGAAAATGCAGGGCCAGGTGCTGATCCAGGGATCATTGCTTTGGAAATGGCTGAGAATGGAGGGCTGCCATTGGCAACTCAGGGCAGCCCAAACCTGGAACCGGCACCCTTTGTTGAACGTGTACATGTTGATCAATCAAACTCACATTAACGCCAGTTTGTTTCTTGGACTCTTACAGGTTTTACTTCAGATTTCTAACATATGCGTTTAGAGAAAGCTAAAATGAAGTCTACTCTTGCCATTGCTCAATGCTTGTAGTGGTTTCTCATTGTAATCAGAAAATTCTTTTTTTTTTTTTTTAATTTCATGGGCAGAAAACTGGCAACAATACTTGTTCTTTTTATAGCAATTGGAGGTTAGACTTTGCCCTGTGCTGCTGTATGGTGCTTTTCTTAATTGATAGAATTGTTTTGATTTGATTTGAATGTGATATGGACGGTCTTGATTTACTGCTAAACATCACCATAAGCCCAGTTGCATGAACAAGACTTGATGGATATGAAGCCTGTACCTACTTTTTGGCAATTTTTGTTGTCCCGTTAAAGTTAAAAGCGCTCGGTTGCCCTTCTCACACGTTTATTTTCAGAGATATGGGCTAGTAAAATGGAATTAAAGTATAAAATTTTTCATGAAGGATCTGTTTGTTTGGACATAAAATATTCTTTTTGAAAAATATATATATTTTTTCGGGTAAAGTATTTTTTTATTTTTACTTTGTCGGTGTTTGGTAAAGATGTTTGCCGAGGTTAAGGTCGAGTCTATCAGGTAAGGCATATAAAATAATTTGTTGAAAATTAATGGATAAGTTATTTTTATTAAATATTAATATTTTTTTCTTCGTAAATATTTTATGACAACCAAACACAAAAAAATAAAAAAATATATTTTCTGAAAAATATTTTACATCCAAACAAATGGAGCCGAAATGCCTTTATTTCAAGCATTTAGCACCGGATGTCTTCATGAATTGATGGAAGGTAGTACACTTGCTGACATCAGATCAAACATGGCTCAAATGAGTCGAGGAACTCAAAATATTAAAAACACATGGCTTTTTATATGGTTCTAAATTCCAATGAGGCAACTTTAGAGAAAAACAAAAAATTTAAAGTTGCGCTTTCACCATTTGGAATAACGGCAAGTAGTATCTCTACTACTTTCTAAAGTGGATAGTGTGTGTTTGAATCTCCAAAGGAGTAAAGTTAGTGGCATTTTCTTGCCAATGACAAATATATATATATATATATATATATATATATATATATAGGGGAAAATAAACCTACTTTGACCTAACGATAGAAGAAACCAAGTGTTGACCAGCCGCCAGACTTCTTCAACTTTTGAACGGTGACAGAGTCTACGATAAGAACGACGATATTCCGTTAACAAAGATAAGGGAAGTTGTTATTGAAGATAAATCAAATCTTTAATAACGAGATACACTCAACCAACTATATCAACAAGAGATCATAAATATGAGACGACTCTGGAACATAGTATGAGACAAAAAATCTTATTTCAACTATTACGATTTAGTTTTCTCTCTCTAAACCCCCACTAACTTGATCGTCAGAGGGTCTACAGCCGGCAGCACATCGGTGCCTGACTTAGCCTTCTTTATTTTACAAGAAATGGTGTCGTACCAGGCCGCGGCGAAATTCAACCCCAACAGTTGGCGTCGTTTGTGAGAACAACGATTCCTTTAAATCTATAAGTTTTTCAGTTGGGTATATGTGTTTGCGGTCCGGTATGGTTACCGAAGGAACATCGTTGCAGGGATCTGGTCAAGGGGAAGGGTCAAGTGAACACCCAGAAGTCCTAAACGACTAGGAACGGCTTATAGCATTGGAACTACAGGTCCAAACTCTGAATCAGGGTATGGACCAGTTGATCCAGCAAAATGCAGCGCTCTTGCAACATTTTGTTCCACTGTTTCAACAGAACTACCCACGACAAGATCTCCCAAATCCAAATGGTGGTAATGGGAATCTTGAGGAGCGGGATAATAATCCTCCCCGAAAATGAGACCGAAGTGGAACAAAGCCAGGTGGGGAACCGACTTAGAGAGGTGGTCCATCCATCTTTTCCACGGAGTTCCTGACCCTATAGAGACACAACAGTCAATGAAAAGACGGAGAAGTTTTCCCATTTTGACTTAGAGATGCAGGATCTCAAGGCGAAGATGGAAGATGTGATGCAAGCCATTAAGGGGAAAGGTACAGTGGCCATAGATGGTTTGGTGCAAAAGACTAACTTGCTGTTCAGCCCTTCGGTTATGAAATGCCCCTTGCTAGGCAAATTTAGGATGCCCTCAATTGAGAGTTTCGGCGAAACTAGAGATCCCTTCGACTACCTGGAGACCTTTCAAGCGTTTATGCATCTGCATATGATGCCGGATGAGATCATGTGCAGGGCCTTCCCAACGACCTTTAAAGGATCAACACGGGTTTTGTTCAACAAGCTGAAGCCAGGAACCATCAAAACGTTTGAAGAATTGAGTAAGCACTTTGTGGGCCATTTCATTGCAGGCCAGAGGCACAGAAGGCCGGCTACCTACCTTTTCACGGTGAAACAGTAGAAGGGAGAGTCACTATGAGACTACATTGGTCGTTTCAATACGAAGATACTGCAGGTGGAGGAGGTGGATGACAAGGTGGCCCTAACCGCCTTTTTGGGAGGACTCCAAACCTCGAGATTCCTCTTCTCTTTATCAAAGGAACCTCTTTCCAACATGGCCAAGTTATTGGTCTGAGCTCAAAAACACATGAATGTTGAAGATACCATGACTACGAGAAAGGGAAAAGAATGGGATGATAAGAAGGCAGACAAGAAAAGGCCGGCCCTAATAACCAAAGATGAAAAGGAAATCAAGTATAAAAAACACACGGTCAACCAGAATGAAAGGACGTCTCGTTATAGAAGCGTGGAGAGGTATGCAAATTACACTCTTTAAATATGCTAATAGATCAAGTTTTCCTGCAGATCTAGGATGAACTATATCTAAAGTGGCCACCAAAACTGAAGTGACCCCACGAGAAGACCTCGTGATAAGTACTGTAGGTTCCACAAAGACCATGGGCACACCATAGAGGATTACTTTGACCTTAAGGATCAAATTGAGAATTTGATTCAAAGGGGACACATGCGAAGGTTCATTGTGGGGAATGATAGAAACGACACTAATCCACCAAGAGCAGGGCGAGATAACTGCCCCCCTCCCCCCCGGCCCCCCCTGCGAACAACAACCAATGGGGGAAATCAGGGTCATAGTCGGTGGATGTGCAGGGGGTGGGGAATCAAGCTCAGCCTGTAGGGCCCATGCTAGGAGGATACGAAACTCATTTGAGGTGTGCGAAGTTGGAGTACAGATTCAACATAAAAAAATGCCTCATATAGGTGGTCTTGTTATCACCTTTTTAGATGAAGATATTAAGGATGCGTAACAACCCCATGATAACCCTCTCGTTGTCACCATGATGATCGCTAAGTACAGTATTTGGCGGATCTTGATTGATAATGGAAGTTCGGCTGATATTATTTTCCTTGATGCATTCAACAAAATAAAGATTGGTAAGGAGAAACTCAGACCTACTAGATCACCATTGGTGGGATTCTCGGGGGATAAGGTCTATCCTCTAGGAGCTGTCATTCTTCCCGTCACTGCAGGAACCAGACCAAAAGACTTCCTGTTGGTGGATTGTCCATCTGCTTACAACATCATCCTAGGAAGGACGACTTTAAACTCGATAAAGGCCATCACTTCGACTTATCACCTCTTGATGTGCTTCCCTACAAAGCATGGGGTAGGCGAACTAAGAAGAGACCAGACCACTGCCAGAGAATGCTATGTTGCATCTCTCAAAGAAAAGAAGCAACAAAAGGCCTTGATTGTTGAATAAATTGAGGAAAAAGAGTGGGACCGAGCCAAGCCAATTGAGGACCTGGTGGAGATATGCCTAAATGATAATGACGTAACAAAAAAGGTGAGTGTAGGGTTTCTGCTCCCTTCAGATCTCATGAATGCTCTTGTATAGTTCCTCAGACAGAATCAAGATGTGTTCGCATTGTGACGGCCCAAGTTTTGTAAACCCGGTGCGTCAGTGATGATCAAAAGATGACCCGATAACGGATCCGAAATGCGGAAGCGAAAGGTGAAACAATGGTCTCTAGAGATAGAATGCGTCTCTAAGACACCAATGTGACCCTCAATGAGGTCATGGAACCCAAAGGAAAACAAATGCCGAAGTGTCGTTTCAAAAACGGACAAAAAGGAACCTAGGGGCAAAATGGTCATTTTGCAATAAAAATGGATTCAAGTGCTATCGAGCACACCACTAGGAAGACAATGAAAAACTAATCATGATGGACTCAAGAATTTCATTATTCGGATTCCGGACAAAGGAGAAACGACAAAATAAAGAAAAACGAGCAATAAGGCTAAACTGGTAATTATCCAAAAATATTTGGGTGTAACCGAGCATACCGTTGGATAGACAATGAA
Organism: Cornus florida; assembly: GCF_030987335.1. Classification (NCBI taxonomy): domain Eukaryota; kingdom Viridiplantae; phylum Streptophyta; class Magnoliopsida; order Cornales; family Cornaceae; genus Cornus; species Cornus florida. The sequence continues at coordinate 46,437,520 of NW_026775574.1, read as the reverse complement.
AAATTAATCAATTTAAAAAAAAAATTCACTTGATTTGGAGTCCGGATGAGGGAGAAAGGTCAAAAACAAAATCAACGTCGCGGCGGCCCGACGAAGGCCGTGACAGCTACAGTGCCGTCAACCCACTACTACTGCAACTGAGAGTAAAAACGGGCATCTAAATGGACTTTTCTGGAAAAACTCAAAGAAGAAACCCCCCCTAAAATCAAGTTTCCTACCTCAATTGAGAACGGAAATAAAAAAAATGCATTGTAAAATGCCCAGAATGCCCCCAAGAAAATCTGGTCAAGGGGGTAAAAATTTCTCCGAGCTACTGCCCAAAGAAAGGAAATAGGGCTTCGGGAGGTTTTTAAATTGCCTAAATTGAAAATGCAATCTTAAAATACACCCACAAGACCCTCGGAAGTTTTGGATCGGTCGTCACACTTTTCAAAAAAAAGTCGATGAATAGTACCAAGTACATTTGCACTAAAAATCTACAAAACCTGGCAGCAAGGGTTTTTCGAACAAATCTGGATTTTTGAGGGCCAAGATGGCATTTTCTGGAAAAATACAAAGAAGAAACCCCCCTCAAAATTGAGTTTTCTACGTTACTCTCGAGGAAAAATGAAAAAACAAAATACCCGAAATGCCCTTGGAACAGAATAGGGTAAAACTCCTTAAAAATGCTACTTAGAGTTTTTGTTTCATCAAGGATGGTGTTATTTACCAAAGTGAGTATGCAAGTGCATTCAATATGATAAAATAGATGTACCAACATGGCCTAAAGCCTCTTTACATTCCATTAACAAGTTTTAGCATACAAAGCCTCCATTTCTCACAAATAAGCTATAATGGCAATACTTGAGTTTTAGAGGAAACATACTTGTAACCTTTCAAGTTAATGGCCCTTGGCCTCATGTCATACATGTAAAATGAACACTTCCAAATGTACTTAGATACTTATTACAAAAAGGAAGCCATCTTAGCTTCTAAAATACCATACATCCATGGCATACAAAATATAGCATCTAAAAGATAAAACATGCTAAATAAGTGCATGTCCATATACAAAAATGCTTCAAGTACTCATGAGCCCCTATGGATGATGAGCATCCACAATTATTGTCTCCTTACCTATAAAATAACCCACACAACTAGGGTGAGTAATCGAGTTACTCGTAGGATGTGGTGCATGCGCATACCCTATAGTTTCAAGTATAATGTGAACCAAACATAGATCATAACAAGGGTGTATTCCACATAATGTCTATGTTTTCAAGGTACTCTAAGGGATCATCTCAAGCTATACAAATATTTGAAATGACAACCACATAGCATTCAAGTATACATGAACAAGTACACTAACTGCATTGAAACTAAAATCACCAAATCACAAGCTACAAGAAATCCATGATTTACAACTTGGAATATAATGCAAATCAAATAATGGAAAGACTAGGATATGTGGCCACGAGACCATACAAGTTATTTTGGGTAATTACGACCCACAAGGTACTACCTAGTGCACACTATGACTTAGGAGAATTCCTATCTTCTGTACTAGAGCCAAACCCTAGCCATCAACATCTCATATCCTTACAAGCTTCTAAAAATCAACAAGTTCATGACATCTATGCAATCTCAATGCATGAAACTACCTACCAAGCACAAGTAGGGTAAAACCACACAACCCATGTCTTAAGGTTATATGTCTAAAGTGGCAAGTTAATGATATTACACATCATGTTATATCAATTTACATTCAATATAGGCCATAATTGCAAATTATAAAATATAGTAATCTACCTACAAGTAATTATAAGTGCCACACACAAGATTTTCATACTAAGCTTTCAATGAAATCTATATTACTTAATATCATAAATGTAATCTCAAGATATCCATAATAAAACCTCAATGGAATCATAAGTATTAGGCAATTTATTAGACAATAGCCTACCTATACAATTTAATAGTCACATACATACTTTAATCCACAAATCCTAAATCAAGCATATAAAATCTTTATTTATATACTAGTACAAGAATTTAAAAAGGCATGTAATTAATATATATTAAGCTCCAATATATATAAAACCCAAAAAAGATAAACATACAACCACCCCTACCTCAATAGAGAATTGAATCTCTATAATCCAAGCAACCAAGCTCAAAATGGAAAACAAGTTTAGGGTTAATGAAGAGGGGAGTGAGAGGAAGCTTTTGTCTTCCAAGGTTTTACGTCTAAGGTGAGTGGAAGGAGGCAAAAATAAAGAAGAAAGCTATTAACCAAGCTTTTCTCCAATGGTGGCTAGGTTATAGTTCTTAAAGACAAGTGAAAATGAAAATGATAAAGTGTAAAATGGTGGGTGGAAGGGTTAGAAATCCTCTACTCACTATGTGCTCTTCACTACCTCTCACACACACATAATGCAAGACTAAATGGTGAACCTACACTTGTCATGAATCTATGGTTCATTCCTAGGCTTAATCTCAAGCCTACACTTGTCACCATCCTCTGTAAACTTCCAAGACTTAATATTGAACCTACACTTGTCAACCATCCATGCCAACAAGTGTACCAATCCTAGGCCAACAAGTGGGTGAATCTCTACCCTCCACATGTCATCATCCAAGGGATCAAAGTGTTTCCACACAAATGTCAATAAGTGGACTAATGAGAGTGTGACACTTGTCACACTTTTCAAAAATTACAAATAAGTCCATTTTGAAAATATCTTCCAAATTAAATTACAAAATGGTCCCTAAGATGAAAAATAATTACTTTGCATAATTATACTAAAACACCTCAAGTTTAGGTTAATTACCAAAAAGTCATGCTTTCTTACACTTTACAAGAAAAGTAAACATCCAATATGTTTTTCTACAAAAGTAAAAATGTAAATATCATAGAAATGAAATATCATGGATGTATGCCAAGCCGGAATCAAATCCGATCACAAAAAGTGAGGTTAAGCAAGGAAAAATGAAAAATGACTAAATGATGAAAAAGGGAAAAGACGAAAAAATGAATAGTGTCGAAAAACAAAAAAATGTGGAAATGACTCGGTCCTCAAAAGAAGTTGTCAATCCAAAGGAAAGAGTCTCAGAAGCCATTTCCGAGCACTCGAGACTATACTAAGAGGCAGGAAATCGAACCCGAAAAGGAAAAGACAATGAAAAAAATTTATCCGCAAAATTTGAAGAAATGGAAAGAAATGAAAATGACCGGGTCATTACAACCTTCCCACCTTAAAGGGATTTTGTCACCGAAATCCGGCCCCAAGAAAGTAAAGGTGAAACCAGGATAACTACGGAGTACATCTCCGAGTACCCCACACAACGTGCTACAAAAGCAATCCCAAAGCTGAAAGACAACGTACAAACCAATGTCATTCGCACCCACGTGCTTACGACAGGACAACCTCTCAAAAGGAAATTGACCACACGGTCACACGACAAGTCAAAAGTCACACACACAGAACCCAAGGTTGGACAAAGGAACGGAAGACAACAACCATAAGCATTCTTCCTGATAAACCATCATACCGATCCAAAAACAACCACCAAAAGAATTCCAAGATAACCACGTATCAAATCAGGGTACAAAATAAAGACAATGTGGCAGTACGAATAGCGACCATAACCTGCCCACACTTACTCGTCATTAAGGTAGCATGATGGTACTGGGTACTAATTCATGACCTGCCTCCCACTAGGTCTACCCATGAAATCTCTCGATACAAATGACATCAATGTCGGGAAAAGATCATCACCAAATGCACTACGGAAACCAGGCATCGTGTGAGAGTTGGGGTAGCTAATCCCAAAACTCTGACAACAATGTCATAGGCACCGCTACGCTTAAGGTCTTAAATCTTCAATACAACAAAACCAACAACTCTAATGTCTCAAAACACTCCTATTAACAACATCAATCAAAAATCCAAAGCCTGCCAGATAAATCAACACCACCATGAATCAAATCGAACCTCAATACAAGACATTTCATTGAAAGTCCCACATATCTCCCTGAAACAGATCAACTACAAAACTACACTGAAATTAAACATCAGATCCACATCCTTATCATGGATAACTAAGTCCTCGAAAAACAAGTCCACCAAGTGGCATACACATCAAAATTCTGACAACCATGGTCATAAAAACAGAGTCTCTCAAAACCGTGCTTGGCAATACCAGGCTAAATCAAAATTCCTCAATTTCATTCCATACCCGATCACTGGAATTACAATTCCTCAAAACGATGCCTAACCATAACTAGGACGAGAAAATTTCACAAACAAGCCAAATCCAACTGCGATCCTTCAAAACCTCTTATAAGGGTCAACCACATTCAGGTTTCCAAAATCGAAACAAGTCTCCAAAAGACATTCTCAAAAGAGCATCGAGCTCACCTCACAAATAAAAAAAATCCTTAATAATATGGACACAAGTCCTCGTAAAATGATCTCACACAAATCAACTTACCCTGAGCACTGTAACTCCGTCAACAACATGGTAAAAACTCCCCAAGGGAAGACCCGAAAGAAAGAAAACCACCAGTCCTAAGAAGGACAACACCACGACTCCACCTCTAAAACAAAAGACAACAAGGTCAAAGACTTCACCCCCTACTTGGAAGTAAGTCTACCAAAATCCACCAAACCCTCACCAAGGACTCAAGACAACCACGGTGATCCGTACGGACCAACCAATCCCAAAACTGTGCACGAGGCAACAAAAAGAAGAGACAACCAAGAAAAAGAGGAGGAACCCTATCCCCCCACGAGTGTTAACACAACGAACACAAAAATGGAGCGTTCTTCCCACCTTAGGGAAGCGGACAGCTCAAAACAAAACAAATGTGAAAACTCCTCCATAAGGAATCTCATAATAGAACCATTACAAAAACCCACATACGCACTAAGTGCGACCGGAGGAAACAAAAGGGAAAACTAAACATGAAAGTCATGCATATGACAAGGAATGCAACTACCAAGTAAGAAAATCTACTCACATAGATAAAATCAAAGGTACATGCAGCATGTCTCCACGTAACGAAAAAGCATATTTTTAAAGCATAGTAACAACATGGCATCTCTAAGCATGTAAATAAGGCATGTTAATGTCATACAACAAGAAAACAAATGTGGATAAGCTTCCACCTACTCATGCATCGCAATAACATAAATCATACTACTAACATGGTAGTAAACGAAACTGTAGAAGATAAGATGATGCAACAATGAACCCTATGGACATCGTGTCCTAGAGTGTCTAGGTAAAAGGAAAACAAGTCCTAGCTATAATCTGACTCCAAAAACCAATATGACAATAACCTGTCTCAAAACAAACGTGATCCCTCACCACAATGGTAAGACTCTAACAATCCATCTCTAAATCTAAATGTGACACTATGAGTGACACTAACAATGCAATGCTCTCATTAACCCAAAACATTGATCAATCGACTCGACCATAAAAACGTCATTATGCAAGGAGAACTCAAAGAAAATGGCAACTATAGCCATACCATCAACAACCAAATCAATCTTAAGAATCGTCCCTAAAACAACCATCAAACACTGACCAAAAGGTCTACGCCTATCAGAACAAAAACCAACGCTGATCCCATCTGAACTGCACTCGTAGCTAGCTAGTACGGTAGTATGACAGTGCCATGCACCCGCCCACAAACGTACTCGCCCACGAAAATTGCAATCTCAGAGGAATCTTCCTAAACAATCAAGGATCCAAAGAGATCCAAAACTTCATCATGGCCCAAAACCAACAAATCCAGCACTACGGCTACGCCTAATGGCTAACCCCACGAGAGCCTAAACAAAAGGTGACCATCCACCTATCCAAAGCCAACGCTAGGTCAACAACGACCTAAACTACCATGAAACCAAACTGACAATTGCTAACAACATCTAAGAAGAGTGCCTAAACAAAACCAAAACACACCAAATATTGCATTAAGTGCAAACTCACCAAACAACCCAACCTCGAGTCAAACATCCGTGACTAATCCTAAGTCCTATCAAATACGCAAAACAATATGTATATACAAATCTAACTAGCATACATCATATGTCATGCTTCTTATACTAGAATAAAATCATGCTTTAACCAAACGATATACTACATATACCACCTAGGCACATAAACATGTTACCAAACCAAAATATGTTATCATAAAGCATATAAACAAATAGAGCATGGCAACACAAGCATGATATGCACCGAAAACCCGTCGTCCAAGGTATTCAAACCTAGGAATTCTGATACCACTTGTGATGGCCCAAGTTTTGTAAACCCGGTGCGTCAGTGATGACCAAAAGATGACCCGATAACGGATCTGAAATGTGAATGCGAAAGGTGAAACAATGGTCTCTAGAGATATAATGCGTCTCTAAGACACCAATGTGACCCTCAATGAGGTCATGGAACCCAAAGGAAAATAAATGCGGAAGTGTCGTTTCAAAAACGGACAAAAAAGAACTTAGGGGTAAAATGGTCATTTTGCAAAAAAAATGGATTCAAGTGCTATCGAGCACACCACTGGGAAGACAATGAAAAACTAATCATGATGGACTCAAGAATTTCATTATTCCAATTCCGGACGAAGGAGAAACGATAAAATAAAGAAAAATGAGCAATAAAGCTAAAAGGGTAAACTGGTAATTATTCAGAAATATTTGGGTGCAACCGAGCACATCGTTGGATAGACAATGAAAAATTAATCAATTTTAAACAAAAAATTCACTTGATTTAGAGTCCGGATGAGGGAGAAAGGTCGAAAACAAAATCAACGTCGCGGCGGCCCGACGAAAGCTGTGACAGCTACAGTGCCATCATCCCACTACTGCTGCAACTGAGAGTAAAAACGGGTATCTAAACGGACTTTCCTGGAAAAACTCAAAGAATAAACCCCCCCTAAAATCAAGTTTCCTACCCCGATCATGAACGGAAACAAAAAAAATGCATTGTAAAATGCCCAGAATGCCCCCAAGAAAATCCGGTCAAGGGGGTAAAAATTTCTCCGAGCTACTGCCCAAAGAAAGGAAATAGGGCTTCGGGAGGTTTTTAAATTGCCTAAATTGAAAATGCAATCTTAAAATACACCCACAAGACCCCCGAAAGTTTCGGATCGGTCGTCACACTTTTCAAAAAAAAGTCGATGAATAGTACCAAGTACATTTGCACTAAAATTTGCAAAACCTGGCAGCAAGGATTTTTCGGACAAATCAGGATTTTTGAGGGCCAAGATGGCATTTTCTGGAAAAACACAAAGAAGAAACCCCTCTCAAAATTGAGTTTTCTATGTGAATCTTGAGGAAAAATGAAAAAAAAAACACATTGTGAAATATCCAAAATACCCCTAGAACAGAATAGGGTAAAACTCCCTAAAAATGCTACTTAGAGTTTTTGTTTCATCAAGGATGGTGTTTGCCAAAGTGAGTATGCAAGTGCATACAATATGATAAAATAGATGCACCAACATGGCCTAAAGCCTCTTTACATTTCATTAACAAGTTTTAGCATACAAAGCCTCCATTTCTCACAAATAAGCTACAATGGCAATACTTGAGTTTAGAGGGAACATACTTGTAACCTTTCAAGTTAATGGCCCTTGGCCTTATGTCATACATGTAAAATGAACATTTCCAAATGTACTTAGATACTTATTACAAAAAGGAAGCCATCTTACCTTCTAAAATACCATACATCCATGGCATACAAAATATAACATCTAAAAGATAAAACATGCTAAACAAGTGCATGTCCATATACAAAAATGCTTCAAGTACTCATGAGCCCCTATGGATGATGAGCATCCACAATTATTGTCTCCTTACTTGTAAAATAACCCACACAACTAGGGTGAGTAATCAAGTTACTCATAGGATGTGGTGCATGCGCATACCCTATAGTTTCAAGTATAATGTGAACTAAACATAGATCATCACAAGGGTGCATTCCACCTACTGTCTATGTTTTCAAGGTACTCTAAGGGATCATCTCAAGCTATACAAATATTTGAAATGACAACCACATAGCATTCAAGTATACATGAACAAGTACACTAACCGCATTGAAACTAAAATCACCAAATCACAAGCTACAAGAAATCCATGATTTACAACTTGGAATATAATGCAAATCAAATAATGGAAAGACTATGATATGTGGCCACGAGACCATACAAGTTATTTTGGGTAATTACGACCCACAATGTACTACCTAGTGCGCACCATGACTTAGGAGAATTCCTATCCTCCGTACTAGAGCCAAATCCTAGCCATCAACATCTTATATCCTTACAAGCTTCCAAAAATCAACAAGTTAATGACATCTATGCAATCTCAATGCATGAAACTACCTACCAAGCACAAGTAGGGTAAAACCACACAACCCATGTCTTAAGGTTAAATGTCTAAAGTGGCAAGTTAATGATATTACACATCATGTTATATCTATTTACTATCAATATAGGCCATAGTTGCAAATCATGAAATATAGTAATCTACCTATAAGTAATTATAAGTGCCACACACAAGATTTTCATACTAAGCTTTCAATGAAATCTATATTACTTAACATCATAAATGTAATCTCAAGATATCCTTAATAAAACCTCAATGGAATCATAAGTATTAGGCAATTTATTAGACAATAGCCTACCTATACAATTTAATAGTCACATACATGCTTTAATCCACAAATCCTAAGTCAAGCATATAAAATCTTTATTTACATGCTAGTACAAGAATTTAATAAGGCATCTAATCAATACATATTAAGTTCCAATATATATAAAACCCAAAGAAGATAAACATACAACCACCCCTACCTCAATATAGAATTGAATCTCTATAATCCAAGCAACCAAGCTCAAAATGGAAAACAAGTTTAGGGTTAATGAAGAGGGGAGTGAGAGGAAGCTTTTGTCTTCCAAGGTTTTACGTCTAAGGTGAGTGGAAGGAGGCAAAAATAAAGAAGAAAGCTATTAACCAAGCTTTTCTCCAATGGTGGCTAGGTTATAGTTCTTAAAGACAAGTGAAAATGAAAATGATAAAGTGTAAAATGGTGAGTGGAAGGATTAGAAATCCTCCACTCACTATGTGCTCTTACACTACCTCTCACACACACATAATGCAAGACTAAATGGTGAACCTACACTTGTCATGAATCTATGGTTCATTCCTAGGCTTAATCTCAAGCCTACACTTGTCACCATCCTCTGTAAACTTCCAAGACTTAGTATTGAACCTACACTTGTCAACCATCCATGCCAACAAGTGTACCAATCCTAGGCCAACAAGTGGGTGAATCTCCACCTTTCGCATATCATCATCCAAGGCATCAAAGTATTTCCACACAAATGTCAACAAATGGGCCAATGAGAGTGTGACACTTGTCAGACATTCTAGAAATTGCAAACAAGTCCATTTTGAAAATATCTTCCAAATTAAATTGCAAAATGGTCCCTAAGACGAAAAATAATTATTTTACATAATTACACTAAAACCGCTCAAGTTTGGGTTAATTACCGAAAAGTCATGCTTTCATGCACTTTACAAGAAAAGTAAACATCCAATATGTTTTTCTACAAAAGTAAAAATGTAGATATCATAGAAATGAAATATCATGGATGTATGCCATGCCAGAATCAAATCGAAGCACAAAAAGTGAGGTTAAGCAAGGAAAAATGAAAAATGACTAAAGGACGAAAAAAGGAAAAGACGAAAAAATGAATAGTGTTGAAAAACAAAAAATGTGGAAATGACTCGGTCCTCAAAGGAAGTTGTCAATCCAAGGGAAAAAGTTTCAGAAACCATTTTCGAGCACTCGAGACGACACTAAGAGGCGGGAAATCGAACCCGAAAAGGAAAAGACAATGGAAAAAATTTATCCGCAAAATTTGAAGAAAGGGAAATAAATGAAAATAACCGGGTCATTACACGCATGGTCAAATGAAGATATACCTGGTATTAATCCAGCTATGATGGAGCATCATTGAACATAATCCCACATTCAAGCTTATCAGACAAAAGCGAAGAACATTTGCCGCAGAGTGGAACATGGCCATATCAGAAGAGGTGAACAAGCTTTTGAAAGCTGATTTTATCCAAGAGGTTAACTACCCCGACTGGTTGGCCAATGTTGTTTTAGTAAAAAAGGCCAATGGGAATTGGAGGTTGTGCATAGATTTTACCGATTTAAATAAGGCGAACCCCAAAGATAGCTTCCTTCTGCAAAGAATCGACATGTTGGTAGAAGGAACGGCTGACCATGAATTGCTTAGTTTCATGGATGCATATTCAGGGTATAACCAAATCTTACTGCATCCATCAGACAAAGAGAAGACATCTTTTGTCACGGACAGAGGTTTATATTGCTACAAGGTAATGCCTTTTGGGCTCAAAAATGTTGGTGCAACATACCAGCGGCTAGTAAAATTGATGTTCAAGAACCAAATCGGAAGGAATATGGAAGTATATGTGGATGACATGCTCGTAAAAAGCTGGAAAGCTCAAGATCACCTGGCTGACCTAGATGAAACATTCTAAGTCCTCAGGAAACACCAAATGAAGCTCAACCCAAGCAAATGTGCCTTTGGTGTCTCATCTGGGAAATTCCTTGGTTACATGGTAAGCAGGAGAGGGATAGAGGCCAACCCTGAAAAGATTCAGGCGATTCTCAACATGCGGCCTCGAGCATTGACTAAAGAACTTCAAAGACTGACGGGAAGAATCGCTGCTCTAAACAAGTTAATTTCCAATGCAACTGATAGGTGTTTACCTTTTTTTCGTGTGCTTAGGAAAACTTTTTCATGGACGCTGAGTGCGACCAAGCTTTTACAGAACTGAAGGAATATCTTACTTCACCACCGTTACTATCACGGGCGATACAAAGAGAGCAACTGTATTTGTACTTGGCGGTTTCTCCATCGGCAGTAAGCTTAGCCTTAGTTCGCCAAGAGGAAGGGATCCAGAAACCAGTATATTATACTAGCTGTGCATTCAGGGGGGGGGGGGGGGGGGGCAGAAGAAAGATACCCAAGGATAGAAAAGTTGGCATTTGCTCTAGTTATCGCTGCAAAGAAACTCAGGCCTTACTTCTAAGCGCATACAATAATAGTACTGACAGACCAACCACTTAGGCAGGTCTTCTGCAAACCAGATACTTCAGGGTGACTCATGAAGTGGTCGGTAGAACTTGGAGAGTTCGATATCCAATACAAACCCAGAACGACTTTAAAGGCCCAGGTACTAGTAGATGTTATTACAGAGTTCACACTAGAAGATGAGCGTAAGCATGGCTTAAATAAGCAAGAAAAAAATGAATCTACTTAGACAATATATGTAGATGGGTCAGTCAATGCCCGTGCGAGTGGGGTAGGGCTAATAATTGTCTCCCTAGAGGGGGAAAGCATCAAATTCGCACTCAGGTTTGGATTTAAGGTGACTAACAATAAGGCAGAATATAAGGCCCTCTTGGCCGTCCTTAGGATGGCTAAAGTTGTGATGGCCCTGATTTTTCAAGCCAGTGCGTCCTGTGATGAACCAAAGGTTGACCCGATAATAGATTCGAATGCGGAAGCGAAAATAGAAAACAAGACTCTAGGGGCCTGTTTGAAGGCCCATATTTGATATTGTTTTGGTGTTTTGGTTTTGGTTTTGGGCCAATATCATGTTTGGAGCGAGCTGATATGGTATTTAACAGTGCTAAAACATTATCATTTTTGGGCCAAAACCCATATCAACATTTTGGTGATATTAGACTGACATGGCACTGTAGCAGTGAATTGTTCTCAAACCAAAACCAAATCAACCCTCGTTTTTACTGTAGCGGTGATATCACGTATATAAAGGTTGCATATCAGATTTAGGGCATTTTTCAGCTTCGTTTCTCTCTCTTCGCGTAGCTTCTTGGAGGCGACTTTAGTGGCGATCCAACCTCTTCCATCACCGATCTGGTAGAGCTCCTCCACCAGGTACCTCATTTTGTGTCTCTGTTTGTATCTATAGATCACATATATCTTCGCTTTTGAGATTTACATTTGGGAGGTCCACGTGTTCACTTTCTATCTCTAAAATATTGTGACAATCACTTTCTCTCTCGCGTTTCCAAGTTCTGATCTTTATTCCAATCATGTTGTGAGTATTGTAATTTAGGGAATTTGCGTCCAGATCTCAAGTTTCATAAGGCTGTGACAGAGATCTAGGGTTTGATTTTAGCCATTTTCTGGGTTGTTTCTTCTGTCAACCATGGTTCTGATTTAAGGGTTTATGTGTCATCCATCGATTGTGTGTGTTGCAATTTTATATAATTTACTTCTTGAATGATAGTCTCATCAATTTTACTCTTTTCTTTAAAGGCCTCTCGGACCTCAGCTTGTGCCTTCTCCAATCTCCATTACTCTTGGGTTCTTTAGTAGTTCTGACATTGCCCATTCTATGGTTGTTGCAGAAGTCTCACTCCCTGCCGCAAAAATATCCTGAAATTAAAAAATGATTGAGCTACCATGAAATAAAAAACACCATGAATGTCAGTTAATGATTCGAAGATTTTAAATGAATGCATTCAGAATGAGGATTTCAATTTTCCATCACCACCCGAAGGTAAAAATATTACCTTTCCATATTTATGCATTTAACATTACAAATATGTTAATTTTAATACTTAACATACTTAACATGACAGGTAAGTTTTATTTAGTGGACTCTAGGTACGCCAATCAACCGGGGTTTTTGGCCCCTTATCGAGGTCAACGTTACCACATGCAAGAATATCGTAGACATACTAGAGGACCACGTGGTAGAGAAGAGGTGTACAATTTTAGGCACTCATCATTGAGGAATATCATAGAGCGATGTTTTGGGTTGGTAAAGATGAGATTCGCTATATTGAAACAAATGCCCCCTTATCACTTTGACACTCAAGTTCTTATTGTCATTGCCTATTGTACATTGCATAATTTCATAAGATCCCAAGGTGAATTTGATGAAATTTTTAATTCTGAAACCCCTTAATCTTCACAAAATGAACCTGATATGGATGACGATGTTCAGGTGGTCAGTGCTACTAATACACAGATACGACAGATGGATATTTATCGTGATGGTATTGCCAACCTAATTTGGAAGCACTGTAATCACTAATTATAAAACTGTCTAATAGTGTGTAGAATTTTAATATGGATAACTGTAATAACTAATTATATTACGTAAATTAAACTCAGATGCTCCTTATTTATGGATAACTGTAATAACTAATTATATTATGACATCAAATATTAAATGCTTTAGTACTTGTAGGCGCACTTAGTATAGGTTTGAAGGTGAGCGACCACAATGTGCATATGGTAGAGGTCCTATGCATCTGTATAAGGTTCGAACTCCAAAAAATGATGGTCGACAATTCTATAGGTGTCTAGATCGGGAGGTATGGTTTTAAACTTTTAGGTGTTATTTCTGTTACTGTTTTCTAATTGTATAATTTATATTTGTTGTAGTCACATATGAATGCATTTATGTGGGTGGATGAGTTGCACCAAGGTGCACAAGTTGAAGAACAGGTTCAATCTGACTTGGACATAGTCATTGCAATGATTCAAAATGAACAATGTAGACAGAAGTAGATGCTCTTCCTAGGTTGTGGATGTCTTGCTATCAGAATCATGTTTATTGTGATTGTCCTCTTGTTGCTCATTATCGTTGTTATTGAAAGATGAAGTTAGATAAACTTCCATCTTTTGTAATATATGACATGTAATACATATTTAGTTAATTTCTTGTGTTTCATTTGGTATGTAATATATACTTAAATGGTATATTTTGAACTGTATATTAGTTGCTGTTCTGTTATCTTCTCTGTCATTTTGGGAGTGAGCTTTAGGGTATTTGTAAAATTTGCTGCTGAGGTCATTTACACTCTAAATTTGCAACTTAGTCTGAAAAAAGGTTAGATATATCTTGTTTACTATTTCTAATTATTTCATTCCTACCGTGTGTTATTTTGTTTTTCTCTAATGTTGTTCATGTGTTTGGTTTTGCATGAGGTCATTTACAATTTAAATTTACAACTAAGCCTGAAAAAAGGTTAGATATATCTTGTTTACTACTTCTAATTATTTCATTCCTACCGTGTGTTATGTGTTATTTTATTTTTATGTAATGTTGTTCATGTGTTTTGTTTTGCATGAGGTCATTCACACTTTAAATTTACAACTAAGCTTGAAAAAAGGTTAGATATATCTTGTTTACTAGTTCTAATTATTTCATTCCTACCGTGTGTCATTTTGTTTTTATCTAATGTTGTTCATGTGTTTTGTTTTGCATGAGGTCATTAACACTCCAAATTTACAGCTTAGCCTGAAAAAAGGTTAGATATATCTTGTTTACTACTTCTAATTATTTCATTCCTACCGTGTGTTATTTTGTTTTTATCTAATGTTGTTCATGTGTTTTGTTTTGCATTAGGTCATTTACACTCCAAATTTGCAGCTTAGCCTGAAAAAAGGTTAAATATATCTTATTTACTACTTCTAATTATTTCATTCCTACCGTATGTTATTTTGTTTTGCATGAGGTCATTTACACTCCAAATTTGTAGCTTAGCCTGAAAGAAGGTTAGATATATCTTGCTGGAAAAGGAAATTTGTGGACGGCGTCCCTTGTTAATTGAATTTTGTGGGCGGTGTCCCTTGTTGAAATAATTTTGTGAGCGGTGTCCCTTGTTAAATGAATTTTGTGGGCGGTGTCCCTTGTTGAAATAATTTTGTGGGCGGTGTCTCTTGTTAAATGAATTTTGTGGGCGGTGCCCCTTGTTGAATTAATTTTGTGGGCGGTGTCCCTTGTGTTTATTATGTTTTGAAATTTTGAAAATGTCCATTTTTAAGGGGAAATCATGCCGGATTTTTTAAAAATAAAATAAAAAAATTGAATTTAACTCTGCTTTATATTTTGCTACTATAGGTAATGTCTTGTTTTACATTCAAATTCATTTTTTGCTACTATATTGAAGGACATGGCATTAAGTTGTAGGCAATGGCACCGAAGGGATTGATAGGAAGCATTCTCTAGTTGCTATAACTCCAGGAAGCTAGTGATCTCTAAGTTAATCAAATGGAGGCCTATGCAAGTATAAAGAAGTAGGTGTACATTTTATGGAATGAATATTAGTGATCTCCAGTTGTGTGTACATTTTATGTAAGTGTAATGAAGTGTGTGTGTACACACATACTATTTTTAAGGAATGTCTAGCTCCTTATATGTGGAAGTATATATGTGAATGGTGCAACACTCAAGTTCTTAAGATTGTGATGTACAAAGCAAAACTATACGTGGAAGTATATATGTGAATGTTGTTCAGTCTTGTAAGAGAGGGATCTTCATTGATTGCTTGCTTTTAATCTTTATTTATATTTATCAATTCTGCTTATGGTTGGATATTGTATGAAATATTCACAAGTCGGTTATCAAAATAAATACCCAAGAAAAGGGGAAATGGTCTCATGACTAAACAAAAAAAATATTACCAATTTGAAGGACCTCCACTACAAAATTTTAAACTAATCTAAGTGAAGTAAAACTATTCAAGAGCTTCAATGTCCACCAAATCTCAACTCTGACCAATTCAAGAAGATCAACGTTTTGGCTTTGTTTATTGTTAGTTTCAACTACAAGGATCTCTCTCTTTCTCTCACATTCATCATGAATTTATAATATATATATATATATATATATATATATATAAATATATATATATATATAAAAACAAAGTTAAATGGAATGCAAGCCAAAAGAAAAAGATAAATGGAGTGCAAAGATCTGCTCTCATTGAAAGATTATTACAAAGTTAGATTTGTAATTTGGTTGTCATTAATCATGTTTATGCAGATTTATTCATTATTACAAAGTTTAAGATTTGTAGTTTGGTTGCCACTATACATGTAAATTCATTCATAATTTTTTTTCCCAACTCTAATGCAAAATATTTTTATTTATTTTTTTTTTAAAATTTTAACAAATTATCTCAAATCATAAAGAAAAATGGACTATTTACATATAAACTTACAATTGTATTCATATATATAATTTTTCAAAACAAAAATAAAACAGTCTTTACCAAACAGGTATTCTATTATTGATTCAGAATTTTTGATAACAAAACTAACTTCCCAAATGTGTTTTGTTTTTGGATTCCTTAAAATGCATGACAATACCAAACGCGTTATCATGTTTCTGATATACAATTATCAAAAACAAAACAATCGTTACCAAACATGAATCTGATTTATACTAAAAACATACCAATACCAAAACGGTTGTTTTCATATCACACCAAACCATAACATATAACGTTATCACCATCCAAATGGACCCTAAGAAGTCAAAGTGACATTCCATGAGGTCGTGGAACTCAATGAGACTGATGTGGAAGCAAAAGATCGAAAATATAACAAATAAGCCTCCAGAGGCAAAATGGTAATTTTCTAAAAAAATGAACTCGGGTGCCACCCAGCACACCGTTGGGAAGACAATAAAAAATTAATCAATATGGACTCAAGAATCGCATGATTCGGAGTCCGGACGAAGGAGAAACGGCATGACGAAGAAAAACGAGCACTTAAGGCAAGAAAGGTAAACTGGTAATTATTCAGGAAGATCTGGGTGTAACCGAGCACACCGTTGGAAAGACAACGAAAAATTAGTCAAGTTATAAAAAAAGTTCACTCGATTTGGAGTCCGAACGAGGGAGAAACGAGGGTTTGAAGTTGAGACGTTGCAGTGGGCCAACAAAGGCCATGGTTCGCCCGGCGCCCATGCACGAGCCCACCGGCGCCCCATGCAGCGCCCAATAGCATGCATATGCTGACAGCAAGAAAAAAAATGAGTTTCCAGAACTGAGGCTTGAAACGGAGGTCAAAATGAGTTTTTCTAGAAAAACACAAAGAAGAAACCACCACCCCCCCCCCCCAAAATCGAGTTTTCTACCCGACAGTAACGAAAAAACTCACTGCAAAATCCCCAAAATGCCCCTAGATCAGAACTAGACAAGAGGGCAAAAAGTTGCTACAATGATTGTCCACATCTGAGATCAAAAATGGGTTACCAAACGAATTTTTCTGGAAAACTACGAAAAAGAAACCCCTCCCGAAATCAAATTTTCTACCTGGCCATGCAAGAGAAAATGAAAAAAACTCGCTGTAAAATGGCCAAAATGCCCCTCCAAGAAATTAGATCAAGAGGGCTAAAAAGCTGCTAAAATGCAAAACTGAAAGCTGAACTTCTCGAGGGATTTCCAGTACCAAGACGACATTTTCTAGGAAAACGCGAAAAAGAAATGCCCCCCTAAAATCATGTTTTCTAAGTGACCATGTGAAGACCAGAATTCATTTATGCAATAAAAATGTAAAATGAGTCCATAAGAGGCTCAAATCACCAAGGATGAGGTTTTTCTTGAAAACGATCATGCACGCAAACGTAACTTACCCATTAGGACGTGCTACAATGGTCCACGGCTTAAAAATATTGCTGATGCAAAATTCGACTCCCCCCCTCCCCAACAGCCAAAAAGGTAAAAATGAACTAGAAATAAGAAATTTGAAAACTAAAATTAACAAATGATTTCAAATTACCGTTTGGCCCTTGGCCACACTTTATACATATTAAATAGATCATAATGAATGTGCTCATGCACACTTTGCATCACCCGATTTAGAAATGAACCCTCAGAGGCTCGGATTTTACTATTTTAGCTCAAAATGCAAAGTATTAAACTAAAATGCAAAAATGAAGACAAAATGGTGATTGGCCCTTGGCCACACCTCATACATATTAAATGAATGCTAGATAATGAATTTCATACCCGATGCATACTCAGGTGCAAAAATGTCATGCTAAAACCTTAATTTCTCATATATTCTCATTAAAGGCAAGATTTCAACATTTATGAATATACATGAATTTCAAATATGGTTTGGCCCTTGGCCTTATATCATATACATAAAATGAGAATCAAAAAGTGTGTTTAAGCACACATTACAAGTTTAGAATCAAATATACACAATTGACAAATAAAGCTACAAATGGCTTTTCAAGCCAACCTTTACAAGAATGGAACATTCAAGTCCACAAATCATCCAAGCATAACGAGAATCTCAACCTTGATTCCTGTACCTGAAAAATGTCCCCATTACGTGGATGAGTAACATAAAGCTACTAATAGGAAATGAGCATGCATCGACCTAACATTTTACAAAGTTATTACATTAACTTAAAATAATTCAAAAGGGTCATGCCACTTAACGTTTATGTCAAATGTGAGACTCAGGGAGCATCCTAAGTTACCTTAAAATATTTCTAGCATAAATCACATCATTCATGCAATTCAAACAACATAGAAGCATGTTATACAAAGCAACAAGATATAGATCCTCAAAGCCATTGACTTGAAATCTAAAATGCGAAAACAACTAAAGTGGGTCATGCCACCTAACGTTTATGTTCCAAATGAATCTATAGGATCATTCCTAAGTTGCATTTGAACAATATTTCATAGATGTACTTAACAACATCAAAAACTTGCAATGATTCATTAGAAATCATAATGCCTGAATGTACTTAACAACATTAAAACCTGCAATGATTCATTAGAAATCATAATGCCTGAATGTACTTAAAAACATTAAATCGCCAATAACCAAAACCACAAGTCACAATTAAATATTGGTTGCCAACTTGGAATTGAATGCGAAATCAAGTAGTGGAAGACTTGGATATTAAATCTTGGATAAAGCCAAGACCTAAACGGTTATTCTGGGTATTAATCCGCTCGGAATACCACCCTAAGTGCGCACTATAAATGGGGAGAACTCATACCTCCCGTACTAGAGTCAAACTCTAGCCATGTCTCTATAACAATGTCCCAAGTGACTCCAAAATAAATAAGTTAACAACTTATATACGAAATATATATAAATCACGAAACTACATTCCATGCACAAGTAGGTTGTAACCACACAGCTCATGCTCTAAATCCACAACTACTATAGGATGACAAATGTCGAATCTTCAGAGCGCGATTCATTACGCACTATAATAACATCACATGTCGAATCTTTAGTGTGCGATTTGTTATTCGCTATAACAATATAATTTAATATTGAAAAACATAAACTGAAGAATCTAATACAAGTCCAAAATTATGATTTAAATATATAATCAATGTCAAACACATGATTAAATCATTAACGCAATAGAAACGGAAATTAATTACATAACCTAGTTAATTTCTCTAAGTTTCAAACCTTAATTAAATGACCCCTACTTAACACATGTTAAACAACATAACATGGTCATTACATATACCATATAAAAAACTTAATTAGGTCATTGAAACAATAAAATGGAATTAAATTAAATCATGATAATTAAATCCCTAACTTCTAAAACAACATCAAATGGTCCCAATTTAACATACGCTAGTATACAAGTCCTAGTCATCACAATTATCAAATTAAAAACTTGATTAAGCCAATGGAACCTTTAAAGTAGATTTTAATTAATCATTTTAATTAAAATCTCTAGAATTTCATACTCATCCAAATGCTCTAAAATTAAAGTATGTTAAAGAACATGCCAAGACTTAATTTAAAAGCATATCATAAGTTAATTTCATGCAAGGTACGTCCATGAGAATTAAATTTTTACTAAAGATAATTATTAAATAAAAAATGCAATTCTTATTCAATTAATCCCAATTTAATATATGTTAACAAACATATTAAAGCCTAATTTATCATCATGCCACAATTCAATATATTGTTTCTAATCTATATAGATGTACACTATGATTTCTTGACATTTCACATGCCATTATAGTTGTGAACTTAGGGCATGACTTGTGCGTTTCAAAATCTTGGTTGTGCATAAAATGTGGTTTAATGCATTACTTGTATCTTGATACACTCTTGGTTGCACAACTTGTTGATTTTGGAACTTGGGATATCAATCAAGATTTGACATGGCTAGGACTTGGTTCTAGTACGGGAGATAGAGAGCTCCCTACACTATAGTGCGCACTAGGGGAAGACACCCATGGGTTAGTTGCCCTTAAGTGATCCCAAGAGTACGGTTTTAATTCGGGCGATATCCGAGTTTCCACATTGGTTGATTTCACTCTTTAACTTTCAAGTTGCTATTCCTTGAAGATTTAAAACTTGTCCTATTATGTGAAATGCTCCAATCTTATTAATTGCATAGATATTATGCCATGTCCTTGATTTTATGTATCATTCCTATCGTGTTAATTGGAATACTCCAATCATGTTAATTGCATTGATAATGTAATTTTTGTCAACTTATATCCTGGTACCCTTCTTGTCGTGTTGTATGGATTATTCCAAACCTTGCTTAATTGTGTTGATAACGCAATTCATGTTGATCTTTATTCAAGTATCCTTCTTGTGACCCTGAATTTTTCAACCTAGTGCGTCAGTGATGAACCGAAAGAGTGACTCGATAACGGATCCAAAATACAGAAGCAAAAGAAACAAAATGGCCACTAGAGATGTACGTCATCCCTAAGGCACCAAAATGACTCCCCATGAAGCCATGGAATTCAAATAAGCCAAGCAAATGAAGCAAGAATGCCTAGCCTGAAAAGAAATGAACCAAGGTCAAAATGGTCATTTCACACTGAAATGGGTACCACCATGCATACCATTGGAAATTCAACGGAAAATGAACAAAGTTAGACTCAAGAATCGCCTGATTCTGAGTCCGAGCGGAAAAGATATGAAATTAAAACAAAGGGGCCTTTTTTCGTTTAAGAGTTACCACGAACCTATCTCACTAAAACAGGAATAACTCACACTATAGATGGAGTTTTGATGAGTGGTTGGAATCATTGGAAAACTAACTTCAAACTCTTAAATTTAGACTCAAGAACGACCCAATTTGGATTTAAAATGAATGATATATGATCCTATGAAGTCGAATTAAGGAAACTATCCAAGGAAAAGATAAAGAATAGGGTTCCAGGGAGGATTGGTTGACCGAACCCCAATCATCGGTCGGCTGAAATGATGATTTTCCTAAAAAGCCTACTGGAATGGACCATCGAGGTTTGTCAGCCGGCTGATGGACCCTCATCAGCCGACCGACACATCTGCTGCAGCAGAAAAAGCTGTTGCAATGGGTGAGAAATGTGTCTGGTCTGTCTCTAAGGTTATACATGGACTCTATATGATTTGAACACATTTAAAAACATTTCATAGCCTCATGCAAGCATCCAAAACATGCTAAAATAAGAGGAAACTTAAAATGATACCCCAAAGCATGAATTTTCATGAAAATTCACAAAATCGCCCAAAAATAGGTCAAAAGTTGAAACTTAAGAGTTTTGTGAAAGGTGGACATGCACACAAACGTAAAAAGACATTTAAGATGCGTCCTAATGGTCCGCTGCCTCAAAAGAACCCCAATACAAAATATGACCTTTTAACGGCCAAAAATGCCTAAAAATGCAATAAATGTAACATATTTGATGCCGGTCCACTCAAAAAAGGATTCTAGTGTTGTTTTGATTTGTATGATCATTTTTTTAATGTGTGGAGGATCATATTGCTTGCTTGATGTTGAGATTTTGGGAGATTGCTTGGAAATGGTTGAAAAATTGCATACTTGAGGTAGTTTTCTCCCAATGCTTGTTTGCAATATTGGTACTTCTTTTGTGAGAATGAGCTTAATGTTTGTGGGTATCATTTCTGGAACTCGTCCACTAGAGGTAACCTAGGGGTTTAAAAGGCTTGTTGCATGTGCTAAATGCAATCGTGTTCTCTACGAAAGTGGCGTTATCCATTTATTGCTTTTTAGTTCATAGTTGTATAGTCGTTCATTTCATTCCTTTACTTTGTAGTTCATTGCTAAAGACTAGCAATATTTAAGTTTGGAGGTGTGATGAGCGCTGAAAAGTACGCAATTAAACCCCTTAAGCTTAGGTATTCTAGGACCTTTATCTATCTTACTTTCCCGTCTTAGACTAATTTCATGTTATTGCCCTTTTCAGGCACTTATCCCAAAAATAAGTTAATTCAGCCAAATAAGAGTATTAAAGAAGCTAACTCAAGCTAGATGGAAGAAAGGACCCAAGTGGAAGCAGAATGAAGAAAAGTGTGGAAATCAGCAAGTTCTATCGATCCCAACATCACTTCGATCGATTGAAGAAACATCGATCTCGACACTTCAAAATGGATCAAAGCCATTATCCTTATCCAAAAGATTCCACAATGTTCGATCGATCCAACCATTCTTCGATCGATCGAACATATTCGATCTTATCCACACCTACTATCCCACCTACTATTTTTGTCTCTTTCCCAAAATATCCCAAAATATTTCAGAGATTTGTCTTTATTTAAAAAGGCACCACCAAGGATGATCGATCTCTATAGCATTTGATGGATCTCACCTAAGTTCGATCGATCTCACCACAGTTCAATTAATCGAACCTCCTCAAGTCAAAAAAAAAAAAAAAAAAAAGTTCCAGCTCATTAAAAGTTGGCTCATGGTGCAATCATTGCAAGGATCCTAGTGCACGAATCCAAACCATTGGGCATGACACTTGAGCCTTCTATATAAGGATTTTGAGCCATTTTTACACATATCTATCATCTCATATTCTTAGATACACTTGGAAACATTCTTAGAGAGGAAGAAAAGAGAGGAGGAGAGGCTAGAGATACATTCTTGGGAGTTCTTCCATTCTTCTAGGGTTTCCATCAAGAAGGAGGTCATTTCTACCATGGAGATAGCCCTTAAGGGTTGGATGACTACTTCAATGAGTGGCTAAACATCTTATTGGGGCTAGAGTTAGCCCTAAGCATACCTTCTAGACTCTAATGCTTTATATTTTGAGGGGATTTGTGTTGTAATCTTGTCTTGACATTTATTATATATATGAATCTTGTTTATTCAATGATTTGTGTGGTTTAATACTTCCAATTGATCATTTCATTCTATCCATATGTCTATGTATGCTAGAATAGATGTTCATGTGTTTATCTCTAGTTTTTGTGTTATTGATACATGTCTATGTGTGTTGATGCTATGGATCTAGAGATTGTCAAGGCTTAGTGCTTAATAGAATACTATTGTGGTTTATTTGTTGGTTCATACTCATATCTTGATGGATTGTGCCTCTCCCTTAGTCTCTTTAGTTTAATTTTCATACCTGTAGCTTAGTTGTAGTATAGTTACCTTAGTTATTAGATAGGAGGACAATCCATGCTTGTTGTTTGATGTTTTATGCTTATGAATGTAAGTAGTATTATTCTCTAACCATGTGATGTTTTTGGATTGTGAGCTTAAAGGAAGGATTAATGGTTTAATTTGATGTATTGTGCTATTCACTAGGTTGCTTAGACAATATATGCTTAATTTGCCATCCATGCTTGTTAAAACAATCAATCACACACTCTCAAATTGCAACACATGTTTCCTCTTATTAATTATACATTGAATGTCTAGAATGGTGATGTTTAGTGGTAACCTCTAGACCCCAAGACCTCACTCTCTTGTTTTCTCTAAATTTCATTTAAATTGCTTATTTCACATTGAACTGGTTTAGTTTAGTTGTAGTCTAATAAACCAAACACACCACCTCTTGATCACTCGACCTACTAACTCTATACATTATTTCCATTGCTAGTGCCTAAAATCCCTTGGGACGATCCCTACTCACCCTAACTATATTTTTAGTTAGAGGTAGTAGTGGCATTTATAAATTTAAAACTTGGCCACACTATTTTGCACAAATTTGGTTGTACCCGCGACACCACACCAATCAACATGGCATATAGCAATAATATCTAAAATATCCAAAACCCAAGGCAAAATATATCAATATCCAAAAACCAATATCTGAAAAAAAATCCAAAAACAAAAATCCAAAACTAATATCTGAAAATAATGATCCAAAACCAAGCAGAATATATCAAACAGTATAAATTCCTAAAATAGCAATGCATCAAAAAGTATCAAATAATGTCAAAAGCAGGTAAATGAGTGAGAGAGAAAGAGTCTAAAGTCATGGAATAACATCCGGCGACGGCTCGAGTAGATCTATGATGTGCTGAAACATGTCGGTGACCTCGCTGCGAAAGCTGGTCATGTCAGTGCGGAGCCGGGGTACATCAGTCCTGAGCTATACAACATCTCGCCTCGCATCTGTGATACCTCTCTCAATATCAACAACTCTTTGAATCATCCGGGCATCGAATGATCTGAGCTCAGACTGGAGCTGAGTAACATTGCCTTGGAGTCTGGAATCAGAGCTAGCATACTGAGAGGATAGACCTATCAGAGCTGTTGGAGGTGGAGGTGGAGCTGATGAAGTGCCCGTCTGGAATTAGGATGCGGGGGGTGGTGTGTCCGCGGTCGATACCTCAAATAAAAAGTGTGAGTATGAGAAGTGGCCACCACATTTAAAATTTATAAAAACCACTTAACACTATACTATGCAATATGAGTGAAAAAAGATTGTCCTAAGGGATTGCAAGATACTACGGAATCAAATTTGGATTAGTAGGTTGAATGATGAAAGAGAGGGGTTTGTTGGTTAAATTAAGAGGGGTTTGTTGGTTGAATTAAGCTATAATTAATTAAAAATAATGCAATGTAAAATAAATTATAGTAGATGAGCTGTAGAGAATAAGAGAGGGGTCTTGGGACATAGAGTTCACCACTAGGCTTTACCTCACTAAACATCTAATACTTGTCAATTTAAGGGGATTCTATGTTGTAAATCAAATGTGTGTGCCATTAATTGAAATACTAAGCATGGATGGCAATATAAGCATACATTGTCTAATCAATCTGGTGAGTACCTATCAAATTTAGCCATTAACCATTCAATAAACCCACAATTAATACATACACAAAAATCTAAAGAAATATACTACTTGCATTCAAAAGAATGGATCATTAAACAACAAGAATGGATTGTCTACCTATCTAGGAAATTAAAACAACTACACTACAACTACACTAATGACAAGAAAATTAAATTAATTAAACTAATGAGGTAGTATAATCCATCAAGAAATAAGTATAACCCATCAAATAAAATACAAGAGTAATCAATTGAGCACCATGCATTGACCAACACTAGATTCATTATTTTAATACACATAGACATGCATCAAATGTAAATAATCAAGTGTAAACTCATAATCATCCATTCCATCACACATAGACATATGAATAGAATTGAAAAATTAAATGGAAGCATTAAACCATACAAATCATGTAGAAACAAGATTTATATAAACATGAGGTCAATATAATATTTACAACACAAATCCCCACTAATTATAAGGTACTAAAGTTTAGGAAGCAAGCCTAGGGCCATCTCTAGCCCTAAGAGAATGATTTAGCCACTTATGGTTGTTGTCATCTAACCCTTAAGGGCTCTCTTCATGGTTGAATTCATATTCCTCCCCTTGGTGTTCTTAGTAGAAACCCTAGAAGTTGGAAGAATCCTCCCCAAATTGTATATATTCTCTCTTTAATCTTTAGCCAATATCTAACTAACCAACCTCTTTACTAAAAATTACCAATTTCCTTATATAGGTAGCTCAAATGTCACACCCAGTGGTCAGACCTCGTGCACTAGGACCTCCAAATGATTGCACCATGAGCATACCTTCAATTAGGCTTGAAATATGTTTTACACGATTTTTGAGGCAGTTTGATCGATCACACTATTGCTTCAATCAATCGAATCATTGCAGCGCAATTATTTGGATAAGGACAAAGTGTAATACCCCTAATTTTAAAAGGATAGTCTTAGCATTTATATATTTGTTTTAATTATATTTTTAATTATTTAATTGATTATTTGGTTATTTGTTTATATGTTTAATTGAATTACTTGTTTAATTGGAATTGTGTGCTTATATTATTTATTTGAATAAATTGTTGGTATGAATTGAGTTGTGTGTATTTGATCTATGTGACTTAATTGTGTGTTGGTTTATAATTATGTAGTAATGAAATGTTTTAATTGTCTATGTAGTTTTATTTTTATTCTATTTAAATTAAAGGACGTGGATTTGGATAGTAGTAATGGACTAAATAAAAGGGTCACATGGACTACTTGGATAGGAGCCTAAATGGGTAAGATTATGACCCATGGGTATTGGTTATATATATATTGATGTGTCTATATATATATAAATGGATAGCATTACGATTAGTATTATTATTATATTATTATTAATACTAATGGAGGAAATAACTATATATATATATATATATATATATATATATATATATATTAGTATATATGTATAAATATGTATTATTATGGTAATTATTATTATTATTATTTATTATTAATAATGATACATGGAAGCTTTGGATATATATAAATATATCTGTAAATATATATAGATATATATATGGTATATACATAATATATTATTATTATTCTGATTTCTATATAATGGAAGAAGTAGATATATATATTTATATATTAATGTGCATATATAAATGTATATATGTATATTATAGTTAGTATTATTGTTATTACTTTAATTATGTTATTTTCTCTTCTTTTATTTTCCTTATGCAATTAGGATTAGTTTAGGGTTGGTATTAGCCTATATATGTATGTTATGATAGTTTGCCAAGGGTTAGTATTACGTGATATTAGAGGAGGCAAAAAAAAGATTAACAAAGAGGAAAAATAGGAGAAACGCAGAGAGAAGAAGAGAGGTTTTGGCCAAAAGGTTAGGCCGAACCAAGGAAAGAGAAGAAGGGATGTCCGGTTCAGTAGAGGAGAACGATGGCAACCAGAGGCTGCTGACATTGGGAAATTGGCCGGAGAAGAAAGGAGATGAGTTTTATTCAAAAACCCTTAAGGCAAGTTCTTCTTTTAAGTCATTCCCTTAGATTTCGTGTTCTATACATGCCTAGGTTAATTCCAGGGTTATTAAGATAATAAATGAATCTTGTATGCATGCTTAAATTAAATTAAAACAGAGTTTATGTGTTTATATTCATAGTTGTTTGATCTTGAATTTTCTTGCGTGATAACTTGTTTTAATTTATGTAAAAGATGTATAAGGACCTTATATAATTAATGGAGATCATCTGGAACTTAGAACAGAGGGTTATGATCCTTTAACGGAGATGATTGGAGTGATTGGAAGATATCGGAGACGAAGAAGAAGGAGTAGAATAGGGCGAGAGTCGGCTCATAAGGGTATGGAGTAGGCTCCCTAATGAATTTCGATGGCTCTCAGGGAGAGAGCCGGCTGCATGGTGAAGGGAGCCGGCTCCATGGTGAAGGGAGCCGACTCCCACTTGGAGGGATCCGGCTCCCTTGTGGACAGAGCCTGTTCCCTTGAAAAGAGAGCATGCTTCATGGTTGGGACTTCAACGGGATGTGTAGTTTGGCTACTGTTTTGGGGTTTTAGGGTTCCAGTGATGGTTTGGATGATGATAGGGGTTTAAAATATTATTATTTGACATATTTAAATCTCAGGAAGTATAATTTACATACACATGCTATGAAATTAAACAATATGACATTTTAAGTAAATTTGCATATTGTTAATGGATGGTTTATTTGCTTAATTTTGTTTTAGTAATTTAAATTAAACGTTATATGATCTTAATCAAATATTTACAGTATAATATAATCATGCACTGTATTTGATTTTGATTATAGTTGTTTATGGATCTAATTGATGTATTGTTTTATTACTTCATCAATTATTGGATGGAATGGAGTTTTTAATTGGTTAAAAATAACTTAGCAATTAATATGGATGTTATATGTTTTAATCATATATTGGTTGCATAATATGATCACGTATATATTTGATTTCTATTATGCTTATTTATGGATGTATTTGATGTGATATTATAATTGTTGCATCATTTATGGATTGTATGCATTATATGCACCAGTATGGGATTGTAATGACCCGGTTATTTTCCTTCCTTTCCTTTTTCCTCAAATTTTATGGATAACTTTTTTCCGTTGTCTTTTCTTTTTTGTGTTCGGTTTCTCGTCTCTTGGTGTCGTCTTGAATGTTCAGAAATGGTTTCCGAAACTCTTTCCTTTGGATTGACAACTTCATTTAAGGACCGAGCCATTCTACATTTTCATTTTTTGACACTATTCACTTTTTGTCTTTTTCCTGTTTGTCACTTTGTTGGCACAACCTCAATTTTTGTGTCTGGATTTGTGTCTACTTTTGCATGCACTCATGGTATATGATTTCTTAGAAATGTGTATTTTTACTTTTTTAGAAATGCATGTTATTAGTATACTTTCTTCCTTAGGGGTATAGATGCATACTTCTTTGCAATTTTATGGTGGAATTTTATGCAAATTATTTGACTTAGATTGCATGGCTTAAAGTAATATAGGTGGGAAGGTTTTGATAGTTAATGTAAATTTAGATATTTGCATTATATATATTATATAAGTAAGTATATATATATTAGTTAGCCAACTTACCCTTACGGCAACTCACGTAAGTAGAAAAGAAAGAATAACAGTGAGCAATTATTGAAGAGTGAAAGGAAAAGAGAAAGAGAAAGAAGCTTGGACCGGTGTAGGCGTTTTTACCCGACTACGCGTAACCTGCGGATTTATTTTAAATCCATAAGGCAAGTTATTATCTACTTTTCCCCTTTGAATCCATAAATTAATTGTTTAGCTTATTTAAATAATTATAGAGCATAGAGATCATGCTAGGAAATTTATTAAATAAATTTTTAGTTTATTAAAGAAAGAAAATTTTAATTATTAAAGGTGGTAGATAATTATTATATGGCCTATGTAATTAAAATATAGTTAAAAAAATAAGTATTATGGCATTTGGGGTTTTTTTAGAATTTTCTAGAAGTTTCCGGGCATTTTCTGCAATTTCCGGCGACCCTCCGGCGAGTTTTCCGGTCGCCGGCAATGGGGGAGATGACCGGAGTGATCTGGTGTGATGTAGCGCACCATAGGAGGGTATGCGCGCGCATCTGGGCCATTAAAAGGGGGTGATTGATCCGGTGTACCGCGGTCCATGTTACCGCGGTACACCCGGATCTGTGAACGTTAGATTGAGTGAAGATAGGGTGAGATGATTCAGTGTAGCGCGCCCATAGCAGGATGATGTAGCCAACGAACCAGGACGAGCCACGTCATCAGGTGGGTTTAGTGCGCGCGTGGGAGCGCGTGCGCGCGCGTGAAGGATGCCACACGCGCGTTGCGGCCTGTGTGAGCGCGTGCGCGCGTGGGAAAGCTTGGCGGCGCGTGTGGAGAGCTCTGGGAGGCGCGTGGGGGCGCGTGAGGGGCCCTTTCAGCTGCTAGAAATTACCAGACTACCCCTATGGCCATTTTTGTGAATTTCAGAACCTTAAACTTTGATTTTTAGGGCCTGTGTTGGTATTTACGGGTTTGACGGGCCACGAAATTATTATTTTATTACCCGTTAATTATTCTTATGGCCGATTAATCTTTTCTAAGCATTTATTGGCTCATTTACAGTACGGATATGAATGTGATTTATTTAACAACATTGTTAAATATAAATAGTGTTATTATCTTATTAAATGGTATCAAACATTACTGTTAAATTAAATAATGCCATGGTTTTAGTCATATAAATTATCCATGATATCTTATGGGATGTTTATACTGTTAAATGATATATAAACCATGATTATTATGATGTGTGCATTTCAGGAAATAAATGGACTGTTTAATTATGTCGCATTTATATTATATGGATGTGTTGCCATATAGAACCATATGAGCTGGCTAATAAGTTTAGACTCATTTATACCTTTTGCATTCGTTGCGATAGACAGATGTGTAGCTGTCGGGGTATGTGGTTTAATATTATTGGCATGTGTTGCCTAATTGACGTACTCAGTATATTTAGTAATATTATTGGCATGTGTTGCCTAATTTATATGCTCAGTATATTCATCAGTACTTTGAGAGGTGTTATCACTGTGTAGTTCGTATAGTCTGTGTTGTCAGTACCGTGCATCATGTATAATAGCTGATTTCCCGGGTAGGGAAAGGCGACATTTAACCACCTAGTGTGAGTCTAAGTGATCACCGTTTATTCTGGTTGAGGTCATATTATACATTGGGTAGTTCCCTTAGGATGTATACAGATATAGTACTCATCCAATTCATAATGATTAATTTATTTGATTCTCTGATTTGGGTCATCGTAGAGAGGACTTGCTCGTGGGGTTGACCCACTATTGTTGTTATTTCAGGATACGGTCAGTACCCGTTCCAAGGTTGAGGTTAGCAGTGTGGGACCACCATCCGAACTCATCTACTCTTACGATCCAATTCAGGGTAGAAGTTTTATGTATTACTTCAGTTTCAGTTTTTATTTACTTTTGACGTTGAACTCTCAGGTTTATATTTAGGGATCCTTGACATAGGATTTCCAAGTTATAATGGAGTACTGTATTAAGTAAAGGATGGATGGATGTTGTATTATTTAGTGTTCCTTTCCTGTCTAAATTCTTTTATAATTATCATTTTGTATTCCATGCTTGTATGTTGCCATTTGTTTTTGATATCCCTCGTTTTTCGTGTATAAGCCTGATCAACTTATGCGTGGAAAATGTGGAGGTGTCACAGTTGGTATCAGAGCATTCCAGGTTCGAGTGTCTTAGGGATCTCTGATTACTATACTTCCGCGTTGTGTATTCTGATAATTAGAGCCTAAGTATTAGGTTTCTTTGTATTCTTTTAGTCGGTCCATTATAATGTACTGACGTTAGATTTTTCTGAATTCAAAAGAAGGATGTCTCGGCGTGGGACAAGGAATGCGAACCGTCATCGCAGTATTTCCCCAACTCAAAATGAGAATCAGGAATTTTCCCCTCAAGTTGCTGATATTATTGCACGAGCTGTAGCAGCAGGAGTAGCATCTGCTCTACGAAATTAGCAACCTCCTCCGATAGTACCTGTTCCTGAACCAGTGGCACAGCCAATGTCATGGGACAAAACTCGTCACTCGTTTATCAGAGGGAATCCACCATCGTTTGCGGGGTCCACAGATGTCCTGTTATCATATCAGTGGAAATAGGAGAGCGAGCGTCATCTTCGAATGGTAATCTGTACCAAAGTGCAGAAACAGATGCTAGCTACGTTTATGCTGATAGGCAATGCATTGCAGTGGTGGGAGTCTATTACTATCGTCGAAGAGAGGACCAAATTGACTTATGCTGAATTTCAGACTCGTTTTGATGACAAGTATTTTCCTATGTCAGTAATATCAGCGATGAAGACTGAATTTCTGGATCTGCAACAGGAGGATATGACTGTGGCTGAGTATGAACAGAAGTTCATTAATTTGTCATTATTTGCACTAGAGGAGGTCAATACGGAAGAAAAGAAAAGAGACTGCTTTGTTAAGGGGTTGATATGGCCGATTAAAGTGGTGATCATAGGTAGTCCTGCATATACTACTTATATCCAGGTGGTTAATGCCGCTTTACAGCACTGCCAGATGAGGAGTGATTACCGGAAGTCCAAGGGAGATAAGCGGGCTAACCGAGACTACCAGACAATGGAGAAAGGAAGCAGCAGTGGTACCAAGTCCAATGATCGGGACAGATTTCAAGGACATCAACCTTGGAAGAAAAATAAAGGAAACCCAGATGTGCAGAGGGATGGAGTCCCTAATCAGGGTAGACAAGGTGGGGTACCTCAAACCGGACAGGAACAGTTTTTGGGAAGTCAACATAGGAGGCAGGCAGGTCCTTTTACAGGACGTTGTTATCACTGTAGAGAGATTGGGCATCCGGCCAAGATGTGTCCCAAAGCTAAGCAGGGACAGTATGGGCAGCCGAGACCTAATCAGCCATTACCTCTACTGGCCCCACCGATGCCACGTGGGCAAGTTCAGAATTTTCCGGCACTTCCAGCACCACCATTTCCTCCGGGACAACCTCCACAGCAGTTGCATCATGGCAGAGTGTATAACTTCATGCCACATAATGCGCAGGCTCCTCAGGCTATTGAGGGTATGTTTTCTATACATGGTAGAACTGCTCGTATACTGTTTGACACTGGTGCATCACATTCTTTTGTGTCTAGATCTTTTGTTATCTTATCTGGTATGACGACTCAGTTATGTGACCAACCTCTTAATATTTATACACCATTGGGAGTTGGCGCAATTTTACGAGAGTGTAGCGGTGATATCCTTATAGATATGGGCCGGCTTCGATTTCTTGAAAATTTATTAGTTTTGGATATGCATTCGTATGATGTTATACTTGGGATGGACTGGTTATCTCAGTACCATGCTCAGGTTAACTGTTACGAAAAGTCTATTGTATTTGCTATACCAGGACAGGAGATGTATCTTCTTGTTGTACCACAACCTGATAGAGGGCCTAGCACTTATTTATTCATTCTTGAGGAGGACTCACAAGAAGCGACTGCAGTATCTCTTGACAATATCCCGGTAGTACAGGAATTCCAGGATGTATTCCAGGAAATTTCAGGCTTGCCACCGAGTCGAGAGATAGACTTCGTCATTGATTTAGCTCCAGGCACTACGCCTATTGCTAAGGCGCCGTACAGAATGGCACCAGTGGAGATGCGAGAGTTGAAAGATCAAATTCAGCAGTTGCTCAGCCAGGGATTTATTCGCAGGAGTACTTCACCATGGGGAGCACCAGTATTGTTTGTTAAGAAGAAGGATAGATCTCTTCATCTTTGTATTGATTACAGAGAACTGAACAAGGTCACTATTCGCAACAAGTACCCGTTGCCCAGAATTGATGACCTGTTCGATCAGTTGAAGGGAGCTACTTACTTCTCAAAGATCGATTTGAGATCTGGTTATCATCAGCTACGAGTCAGAGAACAAGATGTTCCAAAGACAGCCTTTCTCACAAGGTACAGATCCTATGAGTTTCGTGTTATGCCTTTCGGTTTAACTAATGCCCCAGCTGTCTTTATGGACTTGATGAATAGAGTATTCAGAGAATACTTAGATCAGTTTGTCATTGTTTTCATCGATGATATTCTGGTTTACTCTAAGTCGGAGAGAGACCATGCCAGACATTTACGCACCGTCATGCAGACACTTCGAGAACATCAGTTGTTTGCGAAGTTTGAGAAGTGTGAATTTTGGCAGAAAGAGGTCAAATTTCTGGGCCATGTAGTGTCAGAAGAAGGGTTAGCAGTAGATCCAGCCAAGGTTGCGGCAGTTATGGAGTGGGGACAGCCTACCTCACCGACAGAGATTCGCAGTTTTCTGGGATTGGCGGGGTATTACCGCAGGTTCATTCAGGGGTTTTCCAAAATTGCGGGTCCACTTACTCATCTGACCAAGAAGAATGTACCATTTATATGGGACGATTCTTGTCAGACCGCTTTTGCTGAATTGAAGAGTAAGTTAACTTCTGCACCTGTCTTAGCCACACCTCAGAGTGGAACCGAGTATTTAGTATTTACCGACGCTTCTCTGAAGGGTTTGGGTTGTGTGTTGATGCAAGAAGAGCGACCAGTTTCTTATGGGTCCAGGAAGCTTAAGCCTCATGAGCTTAATTACCCGACTCACGATCTAGAGCTCGCAGCAGTGGTTTTTGCCTTGCGTATTTGGAGGCATTATCTTTTGGGAGAGACTTTTCGATTGTTTAGCGATCATAAGAGTCTACAGTATTTGTTCACACAGAGGGAACTGAATATGAGACAGCGCAGATGGTTGGAGTTCGTGAAAGACTATCACTTCTCTATTCAGTATCATCCAGGGAAAGCGAATGTTGTAGCAGACGCACTCAGCCGCCGACCCTATGTCAGCCTTTCAGCTTTGTTTGCAACAGAGTGGGATGCTTTCAAGACTGTTGATGAGTTAGCAGACGCTTTTATGGCATGTGTGGTAGTAACTCCTTATATCATTCATCAGGTCATTCAAGCGCAACTCTCAGATCAACAATGTATTGATCGGGTTTCGGAGTTAGCCTCCGGAGATGTTCCTTTTTATTCTATAGGGACTGATGGAGGATTGAGGTACAAGGGACGTTTAATTGTGCCTTCAGCTGATAATTTGAGAAATGTTGTGATGAGAGAGACACACACTTCTCAGTTCTCTGTACATCTAGGGGGAGACAAGATGTATCAGGACATGAAACGCCAGTTTTGGTGGGCCGGCATGAAGAGAGATATAGCTATCTTTGTCTCTAAATGTAGCACCTGTCAGATGATTAAGATTGATCATCAGAGACAGCCAGGATCGCTACAGCCACTTCCCATACCAGAGTGGAAATGGGAGAGTATTTATATGGACTTTATAGAGGGATTACCTACTTCGCATCATAATCATAACTCTATTTGGGTCATTGTTGATAGATTGACCAAGTCCGCTCATTTTCTGCCTATTCGTTCAAACTTTACGTCAGAACAGTATACTAAACTTTATATTGCAGAAATGGTGAAACTTCATGGCGTACCATTGTCCATCATATCAGATAGAGATCCGAATTTTGTATCAGGATTTTGGAGGAGCTTTCAGCAGGCTTTAGGTACAAAACTTTATCTTAGCACTGCTTATTATCCTCAAACAGATGGACAGACTGAGCGAGTTAATCAGATTTTAGAAGACATGTTGCGGGCATGTGTTCTTGATTTTAAGGGCAATTGGGAGGAATATTTGCCGCTTTCAGAGTTTGCTTATAACAACAGTTATCAGAAAACTATTGGTATGGCACCATTTGAGGCTTTGTACGGTAGACCGTGTAGGTCTCCTGTCTGTTGGCTTGGAGTTGGTGAGAACAACTTTTTGGGTCCTGAATTTATTAAGGACACGTCAGAAAAGATCGCTATCATTAGGGATCGGATGCGTACAGCTCAAAGCAGACAGAAAAGTTATGCTGACCGTCGAACTCGTGTTTTGGAGTTTAAGGTTGGTGATCAGGTTTTGCTTAAGGTTTCTCCCATGAAGGGAGTAATGTGGTTTGGGTCCAAGGGTAAGTTATCGCCTCATTTTGTGGGTCCTTTTATGATTACAGATCGGATTGGGGCATAGCTTATCGTCTGGCTCTACCAGATAATCTTCATAGGGTACATAATGTTTTTCATGTATCCATGCTGCGAAAATTTCTACGGGAAGAAGATCGATATCAACACATTGATGTGGGTGAGATTGAGTTGCAACCCGATGCAACCTATTTAAAACAACCTTACTGTATTCTCGATCGTAGGAATCAGATACTGCGCACGAAGACTATTCCATTAGTACGTGTACAGTGGAGTCATCATAGTGAGACAGAGTCTACTTGGAAACGGGAAGATATTATTCGTGCCAAGTATCCAGAGCTCTTTCATACAGGTATGTAGTGAATTTCGGGGACGAAATTCCTTTATTAGAGGGGGAGAATGTAATACCCCGTAATATTAAAGAATTTATTTAAATTAATTTTGTGTTAGGTTAATTCTTTAATGTGTAGATTTATTCACCTTTTAATTATATATGTAAAATTATTTAATTAATTTTATTTATTTGTGCATGTAATATTGATTTTATGTTCTATATATTATAATGATTAGTTTAGAAATTTTATTGGTTATGTTTTAGATTAATTAATATTAGTTAATTAAAGTATTTAATTTGTATTGTATAATAATAATAATAATAGTAATAATCATAATAATAATATTAATAATGTTCCAATGTCATGATGTAACTTTGAGATTAGGATAGAATCTCATTTACTATGGTGGAATTTTATGCAAATTATTTGATTTAGATTGCATGGCTTAAAGTAATATAGGTGGGAAGGTTTTGATAGTTAATGTAAATTTAGATATT
This sequence comes from Cornus florida, assembly GCF_030987335.1. Classification (NCBI taxonomy): domain Eukaryota; kingdom Viridiplantae; phylum Streptophyta; class Magnoliopsida; order Cornales; family Cornaceae; genus Cornus; species Cornus florida. Next base: position 46,401,651 of record NW_026775574.1, on the reverse strand, counting down.
TGTATAATATATATTATATAAGTTAGTATATATATATTAGTTAGCTAACTTACCCTTAAGGCAACTCACGTAAGTAGAAAAGAAAGAATAACAGTGAGCAATTATTGAAGAGTGAAAGGAAAAGAGAGAGAGAAAGAAGCTTGGACCGGTGTAGGCGTTTTTACCCGACTACGCGCAACCGGCGGATTTATTTTAAATCCATAAGGCAAGTTATTATCTACTTTTCCCCTTTGAATCCATAAATTAATTGTTTCGCTTATTTAAATAATTATAGAGCATAGAGATCATGCTAGGAAATTTATTAAATAAATTTTTAGTTTATTAAAGAAAGAAAATTTTAATTATTAAAGGTGGTAGATTATTATTTTATGGCCTATGTAATTAAAATATAGTTAAAAAAATAAGTATTATGGCATTTGGGGTTTTTTTAGAATTTTCTAGAAGTTTCCGGGCATTTTTTGCAATTTCCGGCGACCCTCAGGCGAGTTTTCCGGTCGCCGGCAATGGGGGAGATGACCGGAGTGATCCGGTGTGATGCGGCGCACCATAGGAGGGTATGCGTGCGCATCTGGGCCATTAAAAGGGGGTGATTGATCCAGTGTACCGCGGTCCATGTTACCGCGGTACACCCGGATCTGTGAACGTTAGATTGCGTGAAGATAGGGTGAGATGATTCAGTGTAGCGCGCCCATAGCAGGATGATGCAGCCAACGAACCAGGACGAGCCACGTCATCAGGTGGGCTTAGTGCGCACGTGGGAGCGCGTGCGCGCGCGTGGAGGATGTCACACGCGCGTGGCGGCGCGTGTGAGCGCGTACGCGCGTGGGAAAGCTTGGCGGCGCGTGTGGAGAGCTCTGGGAGGCGTGTGGGGGCGCGTGAGGGGCCCTTTCAGCTGCTGAAAATTACCAGACTACCCCTAGGGCCATTTTTGTGAATTTCAGAACCTTAAACTTTGATTTTAGGGCCTGTGTTGGTATTTATTGGCTCATTTACAGTACGAATATGAATGTGATTTATTTAACGACATTGTTAAATATAAATAGTGTTATTATCTTATTAAATGGTATCAAACATTACTGTTAAATTAAATAATGCCATGGTTTTAGTCATATAAATTATCCATGATATCTTATATGATGTTTATACTGTTAAATGATATATAAACCATGATTATTATGATGTGTGCATTTCAGGAAATAAATGGACTGTTTAATTATGTCGCATTTATATTATATGGATGTGTTGCCATATAGAACCATGTGAGCTGGCTAATAAGTTTAGACTCATTTATACCTTATGCATTCGTTGCGATAGACAGATGTGTGGCTGTCGGGGTATGTGGTTTAATATTATTGGCATGTGTTGCCTAATTGACGTACTCAGTATATTTAGTAATATTATTGGCATGTGTTGCCTAATTTATATGCTCAGTATATTCATCAGTACTTTGAGATGTGTTATCACTGTGTAGTTCGTTATAGTCTGTGTTGTCAGTACCGTGCACCATGTATAATAGCTGATTTCCCGGGTAGGGAAAGGCGACACTTAACCACCTAGTGTGAGTCTAAGTGATCACCGTCTATTCTGGTTGAGGTCATATTATACATTGGGTAGTTCCCTTAAGATGTATATAGATATAGTACTCATCCAATTCATAATGATTAATTTATTTGATTCTCTGATTTGGGTCACCGTAGAGAGGACTTGCTCGTGGGGTTGACCCACCATTGTTGTTATTTCAGGATACGGTCAATACCCGTTCCAAGGTTGAGGTTAGTAGTGTGGGACCACCATCCGAATTCATCTACTCTTACGATCCAGTTCAGGGTAGAAGTTTTATGTATTACTTCAGTTTCAGTTTTTATTTACTTTTGACGTTGAACTCTCAGGTTTATATTTAGGGATCCTTGACATAGGATTTCCAAGTTATAATGGAGTACTGTATTAAGTAAAGGATGGATGGATGTTGTATTATTTAGTGTTCCTTTCCTGTCTAAATTCTTTTATTATTATCATTTTGTATTCCATGCTTGTATGTTGCCACTTGTTTTTGATATCCCTCGTTTTTCGTGTATAAGCCTGATCAACTTATGCGTGGAAAATGTGGAGGTGTCACATTAATGCTTCCAATTGATCATTTCATTCTATCCATATGTCTATGTATGCTAGAATATATGTTCATATGTTTGTCTCTATTTCTTGTGTTATTGATGCATGTCTATGTGTATTAAGGCTATAAATCTAGAGGTTATCAAGACATAGTGCTTAATGTCATGTTCTTGTAGTTTATTTGATGGTTCATACTCATTACTTGATTGATTGTACATCTTCCTTAATTTAATTAGTTTAATTTCATGTCATTAGCTTAGTTATAGAGTAGTTGTTAAATGGGAGGACAATCAATGCTTGTTGTTGATGTTCCATACTTATGAAACAAGTAACATGTATCTCTAACCTTGTGATGTGTTTGGATTGTGAACTTAAAGAAAGGATTAATGACTTAATTTGATATGCTGTGCTATCCACCATGTTGTTTTGACAATATATGCTTAATTTTTCATCCATACTTGTTGAAACAGCCACACATACACACTTTGTTGCAATACATGTTCTTCCCCTCATTAATCATTCATTAAAGGTGTAGAAAAACTATGCTTAGTGGTGATCTCTAAACCCTAAGATCTCTATCTCTTTTATTCTCTCTATTGCATTATTGTTTACCTTAGTTTAAATTGCATCTAGTTTAATCCAACCAACCTACCACTATTTTGATCACTCGACCTACTAACACTAATTTTGATTCCTCAACCTAGTACGACACTTAATCCCTTGGGACGATCCCTACTCACCCTAGCTATATTTTTAGTGAAAGGTAGTAGTGGCAATTTCTAAATGTAAAATTTGGCCACATTGCATAAACTTTGGGTTTGAATTGACGACACACCAAGTTTTTGGCACCGTTGCCGGGGATTGATTGATTGTCAACGTCGTATTTTTTGAATCAATTAGGAATTAGTACTCTTTTGATCGTGTCTTTCCTTTGTTTTCAATTTTGTTACTTATTATGTTTGTTCTTGTTTGACAAGGAGCATTGGGCTAAGAAGGTGAGCAAAGGAGCTAAACAAAGGAAAAAAGCTAAAATTAAAAAAAAAAATTGCTAAGCTAAAAGCTAAAAATTAGGAGTTGAAGTGCTAAAGGACCTTTGTGAGCTTTTTCTTACTCAAACTCTTAGTTAAATCGTCGGCCCGTATGGAGGCTTGTATTTCAATTCTTAGATAAATCATGAGCCCACATGGAGGCAATTTACTTTTCTTGCATATTGTTGATAGCATAGGAGTATGGGAACACTGTATGTGGAGGAAGTTTGTTGATTGTTGATTTGTTGTGAAGGAGAAGTGTTTGCTTGTTTTGTTGTGTTCTGTGTGTTGCTAGAAGTCTTGGGTAGTCCTTGTCATATCTTTTGTCCTAGGCATTCACATGGAAAATCTATAGTGTAATCTTGGCTACTTAGACCCATGTTTCATGCAAAACCCGCCTCCTAATCAACATGGCACTGGAGTTCAAGCTCCAATTCCTCCAATGGTCCTTCGTGATCGTTACAATCTTCATGCATATCATGCACCTACTTGTATTGTGTTGCCTAATTTTGAAGCAAATCAATATGAAATCAAGCCCGAGACTATTCAAATGTGTCCACTCTTTTATGGCTTAAATGATGAGGAACCCTATAAACATCTTAATGAATTCTTTGAAATATGTTCCACCGTAAGATATATGGATGTCCCAGAGGAAGTTCTTAAGCTACTTCTCTTCCCTTTTACACTAAAAAATAAAGCAAATGATTGGTTCAATACTTTGGGGGCAAATTCAACAACATCTTGGGCACAAATGCAAAATGAATTGTTGAAAAAAATTTACCCCATAAGTTTGACTAATGTAATGCGTGCTTCAATTAAAGAATTTTCTCAAAGGTAAGGGGAGTGGTTACATGAGGCTTGGGAAAAATTGAATGACTTGCTAAGCAAATGTCCACATCATGGCATTCCGAAATGGCAAGTGGTTCAATATTTCTATGAGAGCCTATCCGACATTCATAAGGACATAGTCGATACATCATGTGGAGGATCATATTTTGGAAAACATGAAGATGACATATGGCACCTCTTTGAGAAAATGAGCGAAAACTCTTTGCAAAAATATTATACTTCTCGGTTTGACCATAGTTCAAAGGAAAAGAAGAGAGATTTGCAAGTATGTCAAGTAGAGAGTCCATTAGAGATTGTAGCTGAGATTAAAACTCTCTCTAAAAAACTTGATCAATTCTTGTTGAGTCAAAAACCGGTTATAAAATCACCTTCTTTTCATCATACTTCTCATCTTAGTGAGCCATGCATGACATGTTCAAGTGTTTTACATACTACTTTCGATTGTCCCTATGGACATGCATTCAATGAGCACTTTGAACAAGTCAATGCTACATTCACGCACCCTTACTCAAGTGCATATGTTCTAATGTGGAATGAAAATCCAAATTTCTATCAAGCTAAAAAGTTTTAAGGCAAATATATTCCACCTCATAAGAGGGAAGGAGATTCCCAAAGATTTGTTTCTTCTTCATCTCATTAAAGAACTAATCACTTTTCACATCCTCAAATGTATGATTCGTAAATTTACTCTCATTATCCTCATGCACTTTCTAGCCATTCTACATTTGAAGATAAGGTTTTGGTAGCTTTGGGTAGCTTAAAGATGAATACCAACTTGTTGCATTCCCATTCTCAATCCATATCAAAGCTAGAAGCCTAAATTGGGACCATAGCTAATGCATTTAATGCAAGAGAAATTGGGAAATTACCTAGTCAACCCGAGAGGAATTCAAAAGCCCAATTTTGTGTAGAAGCAAACCCTATATCGGGGTGTTCTTCCCAAGCTCAAGTGCAAGCCATCACCACCTTGAGAAGTGGTAAGCAAGTGGACAATAGGGTTGAGCTACCAAAGGAAGATAGTGAATCGGTGCAACCTAAAGTTGTCACCCATCCAATTCCCAATTCCACTCCTACTTCCTTGAATGAAAATGCTCCTAATCGGAATTCTCAATCACCTCCATCATCTCCTCAAATTGCAAAGTCTCATGAGCCAAAAGCTCCGTTCCCTTATGCTTTAAAAGAAACTTCGCCTTATGGGAGGCAAGAAGGGAAAATACATGACATGATGGAAATTTTTAAGCAAGTAAACATCAATCTTCCTCTTTTGGATGCCATTAAGCAAATTCCACCTTATACAAAATTCTTGAAAGATCTTTGCACACAAAAAAGGAAAAGCAAGGGACCAAGCCCTAAAAAAGTGTTCCTCACGAAACAAGTGAGCTCCATTATTTAACAAAACACTCCACCTAAGTTTAAAGATTCCAGTGCTCCGACCATCTCATGTGTGATCGGGAACCATGAAGTTCGTAGAGCTTTTCTTGACTTAGGTGCAAGTGTTAATTTGATTCCTTACTCCGTGTATGTCCAACTAGGTTTGAATGAGTTGAATCCAACCTCGGTAGTGCTTCAATTGGCCGATAGATCCGTCAAAACACCTAGGGGCATGGTTGAGGACATCCTCATCAAAGTTGATAAGTTTTACTTCCCGGTTGATTTTGTAGTTCTTGATACCGAACCGGTTACCAATCCCACCAATCACATCCCAATCATCTTGGGAAGGCCATTCCTTGCCACCGCAAATGCAACCATCAATTGTAGATCCGAGGTTATGGACCTTTCGTTTGGTAACATGATGGTCAAGCTTAATGTTTTCAACGTAAGTCGACATCCCGTAAATGAAGACGAGTGTTGTCTTGTAGATGTGTTGGATGAGATTGTTGAGGGATCAATTCCTACCATGGTCATGAAACAACCAATTGAGGATAACCTTTCATCTCTTCTATCCGATGATCCTCTTGCTTCTTGTCTTCTTGAAATGTATGAAAATTATGGGTCTGATGATGAAAAATTAATGGATGAAGTAAGCAATCTCATAGAATCTGTTGCAAGCTTGGATTTTCCATCTTGGAAAACTCCAATAGAACCTCTTCCTCCACTCTCTAGCACTCCACCAGTCTCATCTTTAGTTTCTCCACCAACTCTTGAACTTAAAACTCTACCTTCCAATCTCTAGTATGCATTCTTAGGACCAAAAGAGACTCTTCCGGTTATCATTTCTTCAAGTCTTGAAAAAGACCAAGAAGACGCTCTCTTAAATGTGCTTAAAGAAAACAAGGAAGCCATAGGATGGAGTGTGGTAGATCTTAAGGGAATTGACCCTTCTATTTGTATGCATCGCATACTTATGGAAGAGGATGCAAATACCCAAAGGAGACTTAACCCTAACATGAAGGAGGTAGTCAAAAAGGAAGTTGTCAAACTCTTAGATACCAGAATCATTTACCCAATCTCCGATAGCAAATAGGTGAGTCCAACTCAAGTAGTTCCCAAGAAATCGGGGATTACCGTTGTTGAGAATGCAAAAGGTGAGGAAATCTCCAAGTGTACTGCCAATTCATGGCGTGTATGCATTGATTACTGCAAATTAAATGCGGCCACTAGAAAGGATCACTTCCCTTTGCCATTCATTGATCAAATTCTAGAAAGATTGGCCGGACAACAGTACTATTGCTTCCTTGATGGTTATTCAGGTTACAATCAAGTAGCCCTTAACCCATTGGACCAAGAGAAAACCACTTTTACTTGTCCATTCGGCACATTTGCTTAGAGACGGATGCCTTTCGGCTTGTGCAATGCCCCCACCACATTCCAAAGGTGTATGATGTCAATTTTCTCGGATATGGTGGAAGAGTATCTAGAAGTGTTCATGGATGGTTTTTCTGTCTTTGGATCTTCATTTGATGTATGCCTCAAAAATTTGGATCTAGTGCTTAAGAGATGTCGTGAAACAAACCTTGTTCTTAGTTGGGAAAAGAGCCATTTTATGGTTCAAGAGGGTATCGTTTTGGGTCACGTCATCTCAAGGAGGGGGATTGAGGTAGATAAAGCGAAAGTGGAGCTTATTGCTAAATTGCCACCACCTTCAATGGTGAGAGAGGTTCGCTCCTTTCTAGGTCATGCCGATTTCTATAAAAGACTTTAGCAAAATTGCTCGACCCTTGTGCAATCTCCTGCCAAAGAAACTCCTTTTGTCTTTGATCAAGTATGCCTAGACGCTTTTCATAAATAACGTGATTTATTGTCTTCTGCTCCTATCATGCAACCTCCCAATTGGTCATTGCCATTTGAAATTATGTGTGATGCTTCTGATTATACCATGGGAGCAGTTTTGGGCCAAAGAGTAGGAAAGCTTCCTTGTGCCATCTACTATGCAAGTAAAACTTTCTCGGGAGCTCAATTGAATTACTCCACTACCGAGAAAGAATTACTTGCCATAGTGTATGCTCTTGATAAATTTCGATCCTATCTTTTAGGTTCTAATGTGGTTGTTTACTCCGATCATGCTGCCTTGAGACATCTTTTGACAAAGAGAGAAACAAAACCTAGATTGATTAAATGGATTTTGCTTCTTCAAGAATTCGATTTTGAAATCAAGGACAAGAAAGGCACCGAGAATGTGGTTGCCGATCATCTCTCTAGGTTATCGATAGAACCTTTCCCTAGTCCACCAATTCGTGATTCTTTTCCGAATGAACAACTTTTCTAAGTTTCTAATGGACAAATGCCTTAGTTTGCCGATATTGTGAATTATTTGGCAATTGGCAAACTTTAACTTCTTGGTCAAAGAACGAAAAAAATCGTTTCTTTGCCAACATCTGGAATTACTATTGGGAAAATCCTGTCTTGTACCGTTATTGCCCGGATCAAATTGTGAGGAGATGCATTATGGAGAGCAAAATTCCAAGTGTCCTTGTGTTTTGTCATACACTTGCATGTGGTGGGCATTTTAGCACAAAGAAGACCGCCTTGAAGGTTCTTCAAAGTGGGCTCTTTTGGCCCACTATCCATAGAGATGCCTATAATTTTTGCAAGTCATGTGAAAGATGTTAAAAGATGGGTTCAATGTCGAAAAGAGATATAATGCCCTTGACCAACATTCTTGTTGTAGAAATCTTTGATATATGGGGCATTGATTTTATGGGTTCATTTCCTATGTCCTATGGTTTTCAATACATTCTTCTTGCCGTTGATTATGTTTCCAAGTGGGTGGAAGCATATGCTACCAAAACAAATGACCATTTTGTGGTTATTCAATTCATCAAGTCCAATATCTTTGCTCGTTTTGGTATGCCTAGGGCTATGATAAGTGACGGAGGAAAGCATTTTTGTAATCAATTCCTAAGGCATTTATTTCTTAAGTATTCTGTCACTCATAAAGTGGTCACTCCTTACCATCCTCAAACAAGTGGGCAAGTAGAAGTGTCTAACCGGGAAATTAAGCATATTCTTGAGAAGACGGTTAACACCACCCGGAAATATTGGTCACGAAAGTTAAATGACGCTTTGTGGGCTTACCGGACGACATATAAGCCTCCAATTGGCATGTCTCCTTATAGACTTGTATATGGAAAGCCTTGCCATCTTCCGGTTGAGTTGGAACATAAAGCCTTGTGGGCGGTTAAGAAACTCAATCTTGACCTTGATAAGGCCGGAGAGAACCGGTTGTTATAATTGAGTGAGTTGGAGGAGTTGAGACATAATGCTTATGATAATGCTAAACTCTACAAAGAAAGAACTAAAGCTTTTCATGATAAGCATATTGTGAAGAAGTCTTTCGAACCCGGTCAAAAAGTTTGGCTCTTCAACTCTAGACTGAAACTCTTTCTGGGGAAGTTGAGAACCAAATGGGAGGATCCTTATGAAGTCATCTCTGTTGCACCGCATGGGGCGGTTGAAATTCAAAATTTGAAAAAGGGGAACATTTTCCAGGTTAATGGACAGAGACTAAAACCCTACATTGAGGAACAGGTCTTCCAAAGACATTTGGAAGCTACATATCTAATAGACCCTGTGTATGAAGATATCTAGGGATGCAATGCAAATGGAAGAGTTTTTGTATGTTCGATCAATCTCAATAAAAGTTCGATTGATAGAACATCATGCCTGCATCAAACCTGCATCCAAGTCCCTCTCTGTCCAATCGTTCAAACAAAACCTGCATATTTCAGCTCTCTGTCCCATCGTTCAAACTTGTTCTCAGATCGATCATAACTTCTTCGATCGATCCAACTTCAAGTTCGATCGATCTTGAGTTCCAACACTTAGAAAAATTTTGAACTTGCATCCACCGGCATCCAAAGACCTCTCTGTCTCATCATTCGAACTTTTCTGCAGGTTCATGCATGTTCGATCGATCAAAATTTTTATTGAGATCGATCTGAGCATCTTTGGTTTGACCTTTTTCAATTTCAAGCTTATCTATTCAAAGCAGCATTACGTCTAGCTATAGATGCTAAACTTAGCACTCATTATTCATACTTTCTTGAATTCTATCTTGTTTCTTCAAAAAAAAAAAAAATCTCTCTTATGCCCTTATGTGTAGTCCTGCTACTTTTCTATCGGGCTTGATCTCACATCTCTCTTTCATTTTGTGATATATTGCCCTAGAATGCTTGATTATTCTTCTCCCATTTGATATTTGATGTGAGTTTGCTAGTGTGGTTATTCAAGTAGGTTGTTGACTCCAAGTTTGGGGGAAACGTCTTTCGAATTGGATCGCTACCGGGCTTTATATCTACATCACCACGGTATACTCTTTCCATTTTTTTTTTCCATTGTTCTCATTGCACATTGAGGACAATGTGCGGTTTAAGTTTAGGGGTAAGGTGTCTTGTTGCATTCTACTTTAAGTTGAGCTTTAATTGCATGATAGAGATTTGAGATCGATGTTTGCAATGATTTTGATCTTTTGAGGACTATATTGCTTAAAATTTAAAAATTGCTTGACTTAAGAGTCCAATACTCCTTGTATGCCTTGTGGATGCCATTTAGGAGTAAATTTGTTGAAAGATTGATATCTTGCTTGCATTTGTGGTCCACATCATCTTGATTTTGTGATTGTTTTGAGATTCATTCTAGGATTCTACACTAGCACAGGTGCACACTAGCATTCATTTGTGGGGTACATGCTTTGTTAATTATTGAATTGGTTATATCCCAATTGGGCTAGTAGTGCATTGAAAGTTTTCATTCTTGATAAAGGTGGATAACAACCCCTTTTCACTAAGTAGCCGGAATTTTAGCCTCATCAAGCATTGAACTTCTCGCGCTAAAAGGTGGAGGGCCCAAACTCTAGGTTAATAATTGAATTCAAAAAAAAAAAAAAAGTTGCAAAAGTAATAAAAAAGTGAGGATTTCTCCTAAAAGGTGAGAAGTGGGAAATGATTAGATGGATGTTGTTTTAATTTGTAGCTTAGTTTGATTTGAGCTTATAAGTCCTTAGGGGTGTTTGAACACCTAGTGCCCTAAAGCCCTCTGGTTTGGGAGTTATTGACCTAACGTTCGACCTCATGAATCACTAGAAAGCTTAATAGATCAACACATTGCACCATGCTTCCATCTTTGATCCTATAAAAAAAAATAATTAAAAAAAATAAAATTGAGTGAAAAGAATAAGTGCACCTAGAACAATAAAGCTTTAATAAAAGGTCCACTTTTTGTCTTGATGATCGGTACTAGATTTGTGTGCTAGTTTGAGGGTAAGGATGTGATCATTTCTTTAGTTGGCTAAAATAGCAACACACTTGATGCCGGTCCACTCAAAAAGGATTCTAGAGTTGTTTTGATTTGCATGATCATTGTCTTGATGTGTGGAGGACCATACTTGTTTGCTTGATGTTGAGATTTTGGGAGATTGCTTAGAAATGTTTGAAACATTGCACACTTGAGGTAGTTTTCTCCCAGTGCTTGTTTGCAATATTGGTGCCTCTTTTGAAAGAATGAGCTTAATGTTTGTGAGTATCATTTCTGGAAATCCTCACGAGACTTCACTCGTCCACTAGGGGTAACCTAGGGGTTCAAAAGGCTTGTTGCATAGGCTAAATGCAATTGTGTTCCCTACGAAAGTGGCGTTATCCATTTATTACTTTCTAGTTCATAGTTGTATAGTTGTTCATTTCATTCCTTTACTTTCTAGTTCATTGCTAGGGACTAGCAATATTTAAGTTTAGGGGTGTGATGAGCACTGAAAAGTGCGTATTTAAACCACTTAAACTTAGGTATTCTAGAACCTTTATCTATCTTATTTTACCATTTTGTATTGATTTCATGTTATTTCCATTTTCAAGTACTTATCCCCAAAATAAGCCAACTTAGCCAAATAAGAGCATAAAGGTGGAATTTCAGCAACTTCGATTGATCTCAAGAAAAGTTCAATCGATCCAACTTTCATCGATCTCAGCACTTCAAGATGGATTTGAGCCATGTTTGTCCTTGTTCAAAGATCTCAAAAGTTCGATCGATCTAACTTCCTTCTCTGATAGATCGAAAATTCTTGTCCTTATCCAAATGATTGATCTTATTCAGTTGTACCACCCTACTAACCGCTTTTGTCCTTTTCCTAAAAATATCTTCAAAATAACTCAGATTTGTTTTTATCCAAAAAGGCACCGCCATTGAGGATCGATCCAACTTAAGTTCGATAGATCTCAGCCATGTTTGATCGATCCGAGTCCAAGGTTCGATCGATCGAACTTCCTCCAATGCGAAAAAGTTAAATTTCCAGCTCACAAAAAGTTTTACTTCATCTAATCATTGGGAAATATTTGTTGTACAACCCCAGCTCATTTTGGGTGTCATTTAACCTACCTATACAAGGATAATGATTACTTTTTACATCATATCATATCATACCTTGTAGAACTCTTAGGGAGGAAGAAAAGAGGAGAAGGAAGCTAGAGACACCATTGGAGACTCTTCATCAACCAAGGAGCAAATTTCTTCCATGGAGCTTGCCCTTAAGGGTTGGAGGACATCATCCATGAGTGACTAGACATTCTCTTGGGGCTAGAGTTAGCCCTAAGCATGCTTTCTACTTCTTGATTTATGTATTTTTGAGGGGATTTGTATTGCGATTCATGTCTTGACACTTTTATATATATAGATCTTGTTTCTTCAATGATTTATATGGTTTAATGCTTCCAATTGATCATTTCATTCTATCCATATGTCTATGTATGCTAGAATATATGTTTAGGTGTTTGTCTCTATTTCTTGTATTATTGATGCATGTCTATGTGTATTAAGGCTATAGATCTAGAGGTTGTCAAGACATAGTGCTTAATGTTATGTTCTTGTGATTTATTTGATAGTTCATACTCATTGCTTGATGGATTGTACATTTTCCTTAGTTTAATTAGTTTAATTTCATGTCATTAGCTTAGTTGTAGAGTAGTTGTTAAATGGGAGGACAATCCATGCTGCTTGTTAATGTTCCATACTTATGAAAATATATAACATGTATTTCTAACCTTGTGATGTGTTTGGATTGTGAGCTTAAAGAAATGATTAATGGCTTAATTTGATATGTTGTGCTATCCACCATGTTGTTTAGACAATATATGCTTAATTTTTCATCCATACTTGTTGAAACAACCACACACACACACTTTGTTGCAATACACGTTCTTCCCCTCACTAACTATTCATTAAAGGTGTAGAAAAGCTATGCTTAGTGGTGATCTCTAAACTCCAAGATCTCTCTCTCTTTTATTCTCTCTATTGCATTATTATTTACCTCAATTTAAATTGCATCTAGTTTAATCCAACCAACCAACCACTATTTTGATCACTCGACCTACTAACCCTAATTTTGATTCCTTAACCTAGTACGACACTCAATCCCTTGGGATGATCCCTACTCACCCTAGCTATATTTTTAGTGGAAGATAGTAGTGGCAATTTCTAAATGTAAAACTTGGCCACATTACATAAACTTTGGGTTTGAATTGACGACACACCACGTTGTTGCACAATTTGTTGATTTTGAAAACTTGGGACATCATTGTATGACTACGACCAGGGCATGGTTCTAGTACGGGGGATTGTCCCCCTACAAGTCTAGTGTGCATATAGGGAGGTTACCCGTGGGCTAGTAACCCTAAAGTAACCACGTTGTCGGTCTAATCTGGCGTGATGGCCTAGTATCCACCTTGTTTGATTTCGTATTTTATTTCAAGTTGATAACTAGATGATGTTGTAACTTGTTGTTCCTTATTTGATTTCCCATTTTAAGTTTCAAGATGTTAACTTTGAGAAATCATACTTTATGCGTTGTATTAGAAGTTCCAATGTTGGTTAAATTGCATCGATATTGTGATTTGTGTTGTATTGTTCTAATGTAGCCTAGAATGATTCCTTAGACTCAATTGAAATATAGACGTTAGGTGGCATAAACCATTTTAGTTGATTTCACATTTTAGATTCAAGTTGATAACTTCGATAATCTATACCTTGTTGCATTGTATAGTATGCTTCTATATTGTTTAATTGCATAAATATTGTAGTTTATGCTAGAAATGCTTTAAAGTAGCTTAGGATGATTCATGAGTCTCACTTATGACATAGACGTTAGGTAGAATTATCCTTTTGAATTGTTTCATGTTAATGTGAAAACCTTATAAAAAGTTAGGTCTATGCATGCTCATTCCCTATGAGTAACTTGTTTACTCACCCCAAAGTTATCAGGCTATTTCAGGTATGGATTCCTTGGTTTGGGATGCACAACATCCCAAGGTCATTTCGATGGATTAAAGTTCTTTTAAGTGTATTTTGTTCACATGCAAGTGTTAACATGTTTGAGTTTTACTTTTAAAGTTGTAATGTATAGTTAGGACAAAAATGTCATTTTTGCCTTGGACTTGTAATGTGTGCCTAAGCACATTTTTGACACTCATTTTATGTATATGATATATAGCCAATGGCCAGACTTCATTTGAAATCAATGTATATTGAAAAATGTAGAATTTTGCCTTTAATGAGAAAAGTATGAAAAACTAGGGTTTTAATATGTCATTTTTGCACCGGAGTGTGCATTGTGTATGAAATTCATCATTTGGCATTCATTTACCATGTATGAGGTATGGCCAAGGGCCAAACACCATTTTGTTTTAGGTTTTACATTCTTGTTTCATATATTGCATTTTTAGGCTGAAATAGAAAAATTTGTGCCTTTAAAGGTTTATTTCCAAATTGGGTGGCGTATAGTGTGTTCTGACACATCCACTAACACTCATATATTATGCATGAAGTGTGGCCAAGGGCCAAATGGTCTTTTGATTGCATTTAAGTATGGTTCTAGCATTTTTTGCCTTTGAAGGGTAAATTTTCTGCATTAGGGTTTGGATAGGTCAAATTTTGCATCAGTGATATTTTTAAGCCGTGGATTATTGTAGCACGTCATAATAGGTAAGTTACATCTACGTTCATGATTGTTTCCGGGTTAAACCCTTTCCTTGGTGATTTGAGCCTCCTATGGGCTCATTTTGCATTTTCTTTTGCAAAAACTATTCATAAAGGTATTTTGGGGTTTTCACAAGAAAACTAAAATTTTCTTTTGGCATGGTTGGCTAGAAAACATAATTTTGGAGGGTGGGGTTCTTCTTTGTGTTTTTTCAAAAAGGCCCAAAAAGTCCCCAAAATCACATTTCAAGTTCAGATATTAGTTTTCGCTTGTAAGTGGATGAGCACTCGTGCATGGGGTAGTGGGAACAGAAAATTTGTGCCCAATTATGAGTGCTTGTTGCCCTTGGATGAGCACTCATCCATCCTTTTGTGTGTGTTGCGTGTCTTGTTTTAGCACTGCACCTCCAACTTCAAATTGTCGTATCTCTTTCGTTTTATCTCCGAATTAGTCCGATCTTGAGTCTAAATTGACCGTGTCAAAATAATATTTCCAATGGTACCAATTAAAGTTTCAAATTCCACTTGTAGCTCAAGATATTCAAGTTTTAGTAAGGTAGTATCAGGATTTGGTTCGAATCGGGATGGGGTTTCTCTTCCTTTGACTTCAATACTTGATATCTTTATCATCCGGACTCCGAATCAAGTGATTCTTGAGTCTATATTTGTTAATTTTTCGTTGTCTTTCAAATGGTGTACGGTGGCACCCATTTCAGTTTGGAATAACCATTTTACCCTTGGTCCATTCCTTGGAGGGTTTTGAAACTCTAACTTTGGTCTTACTTCCGTTGAGTCACGGGACTTCTCGTAAGGTCACTCTCGTGTCTTAGGGATGATGTACATCTCTATAAACTTGTTTATGTTTATCTTCCACATTTTGGATCCGTTTTGGATCATCACAGGACACATTGAGTTTGTAAAAATCCAGGGTCGTTACAAGGATGGTGGCATATGTGGAACGGATTAACTAAAAATATTAAGTCCTATCTATTCATGTATAATAGAACGGATTAACTAAAATGTTAAATCCTACATATTTTTATATCAGGTCAACTAAATCAGTTGGATGACATACCGGATATTTATTTTATGATTGGATAGGATGAATTATATATATATAGTTATGCGCCATGATATGAGCTTGAGTCTCAAGATCATGGTTAGGGTGCGTATATTGCATAGGATGACTATCTAGATATATTGGATCGTTATGTACCTTGGTTGGTCTAGGTACTCATGCCTACTTTATGTGCGATTTGCATGTTGCCTACTATTCAGGTTGAAGCCGCCCTATAGCCAGTATGACCCCTTTTAGTGTGTATGTATATATATATACGGACTACTAGATATAGTTGGATTAACTGGATGTATACGTGTATCAGATCTATGCTTGGACTGTAGTAAAGTAGAACTTGTTTGTGGGCTTGACTCACCATTATTTTTCAGGTGTTCGTTACGAGTAGAGTTTGTTCGTGCTGAGCAGGGGTCAGTCTGCTTCACTCTTCCGGATTATCTATATAGGAGTTTCCTTTATGATTCAGTATTTAGTTGTTGATCATTGATTATTCAGTTTGGATTTTCTAGGAGTCCATATAGTATGGATTCCCGAGCTGTATAAATTGGAGGATTATTTATATCACAAGAATTTATTAATGGAAATTTATTCTGAGGAATTATTGGATTATCATTTTAGTTTCTTTTCAGCATTTGATTTATTTTTATTTATCATATTTGTATTCTGTGTTCGATTATTACCGATTTGTTTTTTATATCCTCGGGCATTCGAGCGTGGATCTGGCCAACCCGTATTCGGAAATCTGGGGGTATCACACAAAGGCTGAGATATTTATGGGGAAAAGGACAAAAGTGGTTATGAGAATAAGATCAAAAGGTTCGATCGATCAAAGAAAAGATTGGATCAATCAAATAGGAAATTTTCCTGAGGATAAGGATAAAGGCTCGATCCATCAAGGCAGGGTTGGAATGATCACAGTGTGATCGATCATGGCATAGTTCAATCGATCGAAAGGGAAATTTTCATGACTTTGCTTCCACTTTGCTCCTTATTTCCACCAGACTTTGGATTGCTTCTTTTAATGCTTTAATTCAGCTGATTTGACTTATTTTGGGGATAAGCACCTAAAAATGAGGAAAAACATGAAATTAGACTAAAGCGGAGAAATAAGATAGAAAAGGGTCCTAGTATACTCAAGATTAATGGTTTAAATGCACACTTTTCAGTGCTTATCAGGGGAAGGCTGGGGTGTGCCTAAAGTAGTGCGTTGTCTAGATCTAGGTTTGGAAGATGTAGGTGATCCCTCCTATGAATCTGTAGTCTTGAGCCTCTTCTTCTCAGCCAATTTGAGACTGGTCTAATGCGCATTATAACTTTTCTTCCACAAAGTTACACCATACTTCCTTTTATCGCTCTTATTGGCCGGCTCTGTCTCCTTCACTGGGTCAAATGGGAAGCCTGGTCTGCTAAAATCTGTGTGATCAAGTGGCCAAAGGGGAGGGACCGTGACTTGACTTTATCATTTCGTCTGAACACTAGATTATCTCTATACTTTTGGATAATCTCCTAGATAAGAATAGGAATCGAAACCCAACATCCCTGGTTGAAACTGTACAGGGCCTTCAAAATTTCCTCCCACCTCTGAGTATTATGCCTAGATGGAAAGGCATTGCAGAATAGCACAGTGTAAAAAAACCATAATCTGGAGGGACTATCAACCCGTTTCGCATGAGGGTTGCCTAAATAGGATGTTTGAGGAGAAAGAGTTGTAGTCATACCTATCTTTGAAGGATACTCTATAATGATTGGGTATAATGGTTGCTCAGTCTGTGTGACCGCTGGAGACATGGGGGGGCATCTGCAGGCTATCTCTATCGAGATAGTAGAAATGATAATATCTTGCCCATCCACAGTAGTATGAAAGATTTGTGGGTCATCCTCATCCTGCCAGAGGTGCTGGTAGAATAATATAACCAACCGGGGATACACCTCTCCCCTAGTCGGCGTAAGAATAGCAGCAATGCCATGTCATTTCATCTCATCATAGGCCCATTTGGTCTACTCAGACCGGGCAAAGAAATCAATATCAAAAGTATACTCCAGCTCCTGATCTCTCTTTAAAAAATAGGGATCAGGAACTGCTCTGACAATGGGGCCCTGTGTGTCCATAGATGAGGCACTGGAAGAAGAGGCAAAAGATGATACAGTCACCTCAGCCTTAGATGAAGAAGACTACTCCTCTGGAAATGGAGGGGGTTGCAGAGGTTTGGTTACCTTCTTCCTAGCAAGTGTCTTTTTCTGCTGCATCTAGAAAATTAACATATAAAAATCAGTGCACAGATTTAAAAATGAGGTAGGTACCTAGAAAGAAAACATCAAGCATGCTTGTATCAAGTAGAATAAGAGAATATACAGAAATGAACATGCCTGTGCAAGAAAATTTCAAAAAGGCTTCAAGGATAGCATTCAAACCATTTTCGGATATTTTGGAACTAAAACATGCTTCACAGACAAAGAATAGATCATGGTACATTAAACAATCTCAAATCATGCAAAATGATGCAATGGTAGCAAAGAGGGCAAAACAAAGTCACTTCCTAAGAAAATATGCAAGTATGTGACCAATGAGACAAGTCTAGGATGTGATGTGCACAAAATATGCAACGTGAATTCAAAAACCTAAGACTTTGTTTTTTGCAATTTTAAGGCAAGTAGACCCTAAGATGACATCGTATCATTACCTAAGCAAAAATGTCTACAAATTCAACATTTAAGACCAATGGAGCAATTATGGTGACATAGATGAAACAAGTCATGGCAAATGTTTATCTAGAACTCAAGAAGCATGTAAATCATGAAATAAAAACTAAGTGAAATGCATGGTTGCAAACACTTCTATCCTAAGCATGTTATGATGAACAAGGTTAAAAGATGAATTCTAAACATGGTATGTAACCTATGTAGCATTTGAGAGATGATATACAATTTTTAAAGCCAAACTCTATTCACAAAAATATCCCGATCTCCATTTTCACAAAAATCAACAATCTATGGTCACTCAAGGCTCGTGACCCCCTCTAAACAATATGGACAACAAAACATGATCGCTTATGGCTTGCAACCCCCTTTTAAGTAATATAGAAGCAAACAATGGTATAGAATGAGATGAATGAGAATCTTACCCCTTTGGATCAAAAGTAATAACCAGTTAAGAACCTCAGTCTTAAGCCCTTACAAGCTTTTCAAGAATGAACCACAAAACTATAAGGCAAGAATGATGGCATTTCATAATCAAATTTCCTAAACTTAAGCACAAATGACAATTTGGTTCAAGTTTAAACACATTTCATATCAAGACAACATTCCCCTAAACTTATTTCAAATGGCATTTCAAAGTTCAATTCCATACCCACAAGTGTGTACTAAGGCCAAAGAATGGCAATGATATCCTAGAATTGCAATTTGAACTCAAAACATTCAATTTCCCCCCAAACTTATTCAAAGATCTATGTTTCATGATGTTGCAACAAAGAGGTACTCAAAAGATGCAAAGAAGCTTTCAAAACCAACAATGTGACAAAGGTGTGTGCAATTATTGACAAAAGCATTTACAAGCAAAGAAACTTGCATTTTATTCCAAAAGCACGACAGTTATTCCAAGAAGAATCACATTAGGCCATTTTCAAGCTTATTAAGCAACATCACAACATTTGACTTCAAAAAGTTGGGTTAAAGTTGATATTTCATCACATTTTTCAAGAAAATTTCAAGTTCTTAACAATTTAGCTCAAAAGATATCAAATAGATGCCCTCACACGGCAAGAATCAAGAATTGAACAAGAACAAACTCAATGGCACTTGAAAACATGCATTTGGATGAAGAATAGAGCAAATGGAACAAGTTCAACTCATTTAAGGGCATTTTGGACAACTTTGGTAAATTTCAAAACCCTGGTTCAAAATTGAAATTTTGAAACTTTGGAGTTCAAGTATTTACATGCATTGTAGATAGGCATTCTCACAAGAATCATACATTGAAACACTCAACAAAGAAGGAATTTAAAACTCAACTTCACATTTCAATTCAAAGTCCAAAAACTCATTTGTTAAATTTTGAAAACCAAAAACTTATCCACAAATGAAATTTCCAACTTTCAAAGATCATTTTTCCAAATTTACACCTTAACCATGAGCATGCATCAATCGAAGTTCAAAAACTTGCAAAAAGTTCCATTTTAAAACACTTTCATGCATTTAGACTTGACTTTTCATTTTCTAAACTTAAGAACTCAAGTTTCAACTCCAAGTCACACATTCATGCATTTAACACAACTTATACAAATCATCCATGCAATTCTGCACTTAGGCTTAACAATTGAAATGAAGATGGGGACATGCTTTCAAATTTTCAATTCAAAGGTCATTTGCAAAGTCAAATTTTAACTTAGGGCTCACAATTCCAAACAATTTTAAGACTTTCAACTTCTAAGCAATCTCATTCAATTCAATCACAACTTTCCAACAATCCCAATTTTCAATTCCAACTTTCCATTTTAAACAATCATGCTTCACAAGTGAACTTCAAATAACAATATACAAGTCTAGTTTCCATTTTTCAATTCAATTCTCAAAAGGTTTCTCTCTAACAACTTAATTCCTTTCAATTTCACTTCAATTTTGCAAATCCAAATTCCATGTTTCAATTCAACTCAACAAAGACAAACCATCTCAAATATTTGTGACAAACAAAGGTCCATTTAGAATTTTGAAACTACAACACAATTGTCACATCTTTTTCAATTTCTAAACCTCACAACATATGTATATATTGTCAACTTATTTGGAAAATTTTAACATCAAAATCAACAACTTGACATGGATTTCAAAATCTAATCATGGCAAATTGGACTTTAACAACATTAATAAATACATTCATAAAAATGTCTATCAACATTGGCATTTGCAATTTCCAGAAATTAAAAACAAAGGCAAATACATGCATATGCGATTCATTCAATGTCATAGTGAAACAACAAACTCCAATTCAACAATTTCTCATTCTCCTTCAACAACACATAACATCAACAACAAGGTAATCCCACAAAATCCATTCACAATGCCCATCCTCCATCAACAATAAACCAAAATAGTTCACAAAAACCAATTCAAAGCCCAAACAAAACCAATTCACAAAATTCCCAAACTCCACAACAATACTGCCCAACCTCCATTCATAAAAGTTAGCCCACTTTATCAACACAACCTCAAAAGTTATCATAATCGAGTCCCACAGTCCATAGTTTTCAATTGCAGTCCAAATCTATTTTTCAATTTCTCATTTTTCTATTTGGTTTTTGATTTTTTAGTTTGATTAAACAAGATACATATATACATAAAATGGAAATGAAAATCAAAATATAGAAAAAGGAAAAACAAAATTGAACTCAATAATTCACATACCCGAATAGGAAAGATAAGAGAAATAGAGAGACTTTGGAGAACTCGAAGAAATTTCGGCTAAACCGTGGTCGGAAGAGGTGACTGAGACTCATCGGAGATGTCGCCGACGTTTGAATTCGTTCTCCTTGACCTAAATCGGCTGGAGAAGAGAGAAATAGAAAACTCTGAGGGATGAGAGATGAGAGGGTGGTATGGTAGTGTGGTGGCTAGGGTTAGGGTTTGTGAAGGGTTGGGTTTGATTCGGATGAGGGAGGAGATGAGATTGAGAGAGAAACCAAAGAAGTAGAGAGAGAGTGTGAAGGAGGAAGAGAGAGAAAAAGAAAAAGAAAAAGAGAAAGAAAGAAAAGAAGGAAAGAAAGGGGTAGAGAAATGAGAGAGAAAAAAAAAAATCTAAGGTTAGGGAGGCTAATGGCAAAAGCATATTTTTTTTAAAATTGATCTATCACAGTGCGATCGATCACAGATTAGCGATCGTTCACTGATTAGGCACGATCTATCACTGACCCAAAATTGGTTTTTAAGAAGGAATTTTTGGCTCCAGGGCGATCAATCGCTGATAATGGCAATTGATCATGAATATTCACGAAGGATGAAAAGAGCAAGTGCGATTGATCGCCAAGATTGGGGATTAATTGTCAAGTTGACGATTGATACTCTGGAAGATTGAAATTTTTAATGCGCAGGAGCGATCAATCGCCAAGGTCAGCGATCGATCATGAACACTCATGAAAGATGATATCGAGAGCATGTTTTTAGGGCAAAATTAGACTCTACAGATGACGATCAATCACCAAGGTTTTGTGATTGATTGTCAATGACACGGAAAGTACAAGTGTGACCCCCTTGAATTTTTTAACCCAGTGCGCCATGTGATGATTCGAAGGATGATCCGATAACGAATCCTGAATACGAAAGCAAAACAAAAACAAGGTTTCTTGGGACATACAACATCCTTAAGACACGAATGTGACTTTTCATGAAGCCACGGAACACAAAGAGACAAGATGCGGAAACGACATTTTAAAAACGGACAAATACAACCCTAGGGGTAAAATGGTCTTTCCAAAATAAAAATGGGTTCTACCGAGTACATCATTAGAAAGACAATGAAACAATAACGAAGTTAGACTTAAGAATCACCTAATTCAGAATCCGGACGAAAAAGTAATGGCCAAAACAAAAACAAGGCGTCAGGGTTGTCAAGACGAGGCAGCAGGGCGTCCACGGCACACGCCACGCACACGCTGCAGCCCCTGACATGCCATGTGGACCTGCACCTTTTTTTCGACTTAGAATGCTGTTTTGAGGGCTTAAATGATCTTTTTTGAAAAAAATTTATGAAGTAACCACCCCCCCAAAATCATGTTTTCTACATTACCATGTCAAGAGAAGTTTTTAATTTTCAAGTGAAATATCCAAAATGTGTGCACCAGAAAATCAGAAAAACTTAGATTTTGCGGAAAATGTGAAAATGATCACTTAGATTAGACTTTTTCTACATTACCATGTCACGAGAAGTTTTTTTGATTTTCTGGTGCACACGTTTTCTAAGTGATCATGTCAAGGTCGAAACTTATTTTTCAAAGGAAATACCCTAAAAGTCCCTTAAACCAGATTTTGCGAAAAAAGTGAAAATGAGAGCTACCAAGTGTTCATTTCATGCAATAAGGTGTTCTGTGACAAAACAATTGTGCACGCAAACGTAAAATGCATAATAAAGTGCGCTAGAATGGTTAATGACCTCAAAATATGCCTAATGCAAAATATGACCTATCAAACCTCAAGTTTGCAAAATATTGCTTTTAAAAGAAAACATGAAACCAAAAGTATACAAATGGAAGCAAAAGATGATTTGGCCCATGACCACACGTCATATATATACAAAGAGTCATAAAGAGTGTGCTTATGCACACTTTACATAATCCGAATTGAAAATGACATACTAAAACCTCGAATTTCATAATATTGTCTTTAAAGGTGAATTTCAATACTAAAATACAAAGACTTGAACAAAATGGTATTTAGCCATTGGCCACACCTCATACATATTAAATAAGCTTCAGGAGTGTGTCTAAGTACACTTTACATGTTTCAAAATAAAAACGACATATTGAGCCAAAAGAAGCATTACAACTTCAAAGGGCTAAAAATAAACATGCTAACACTTACATGTACTTAAAATAATACAAAAGCACATTAATGGAACCAAGCCATTCTAGGGATATTGCGTATCCCAAAGCAAAGTCTCCACACCTGAAAAATATCCCAAACCACTAGGGTGTGTAAACTAGTTACTCGTAAGAAATGAACATCCGTCTAACCTAAAGTGTTAATGGTTTTACAAATTTAGTATAAATCGATCCATGTAGTTCATGCCACCTAACGTTTATGTCCAAGGTGAGACTAAGGGAACATCCTAATCTACCTTAAAACATTTCTAGCATAAACCATAATATTCATGCAATTTAACAAAATTGGAGAACCAAATACACAACGATTAGTTACAACTCTGTAATATTATCAACTTGAACTTAAAATATGATATTAACAAGAAACAACAAGTTACATCTATTTAATGATATCAACTTGGAAGTAAAGTACAAAGTCAACAAGAAACAACAAGTTACATCTATTTAGTGATATCAACTTGGAATTTAAGTACGAAGTTAACAAGAAACAACAAGTTACAAATTCATATATTTATCAACTTGTAATGAAAATACAAAATCAAACAAAGGTGGATACTTGGACATCAATTGGATCAGACCGACACGTGGTTACTTTAGGGTTACTAGCCTATGGGTAACCTCCCTATGTGTGCGCTAAATTGTAGGGGAAACTCGTATCCCCTGTGCTAGAGTCGAGCCTTAGCCGTAGTCATAACAACGACATCCCATATTTCTAAAATCAATAAATTATGCGACAATGTATATATCATATATATACAAGGTATAAGCCACATACCATGCACAAACAAGTTGGAATACACACAAGTTATGCCCTAAATTATCAACTAATGGCATACGAAATGTCGAATCTTCAGTGTGTGATTCGTTACACGAATTAATGATACCATGTATCAACCAAATTAAATTACCAAAGTAGCTTAAGTATTAAATTAGCAACAACATAAGAATAAGCTTGTAAGGAAGTCAATACAGCAACATGAACTTCTAGAATTTAGTAACTACTAAATGAGGCACTCTTCCTAAACAAAATATGTATACTACACATGTATCGAATCATTAAACTAATATGGCATATGATAGGTCAAATATACAAAGTATATACTTACAAGCTACACTAGGATACCACGCTTAGAATATAGTCATGTAAGTATACTACAAGTTCTAAATTTATGATTTAAGCATAAAAACAATATCAAATACATGATTAACTCAATGAACAATTAAATAGGATTTAATTAAATACAAAAGTTAAATTCTCTAGATTTCAAAACAACTCCAAATGACTTCAAATTAATATACGTCAAGTTAT
This sequence comes from Cornus florida, assembly GCF_030987335.1. NCBI lineage: Eukaryota > Viridiplantae > Streptophyta > Magnoliopsida > Cornales > Cornaceae > Cornus > Cornus florida. Next base: position 46,377,294 of record NW_026775574.1, on the reverse strand, counting down.
GGTCATTGCATATTTCAAATCAAACACCTAATTAAATCAATAGAGAAATTAAATAGATTTTTTTTAATTCATTTAATTAAAATCTCTAGATTTCAAAACTCATCCAAATAATTCCAAATTAATATATGTTTAAGATCAATTCATGGCCTAATTTAATAACATGACTTTAGTTAATTCCAAGCAAGTTACAACTATGTAAATTAATTTTCATACAAATACAACTATATATAATTCTAGATTTCATCTAAAGACATGCATACAACTTTATAAACCCCAAGAACACACAAAACACTAAGGGTATAAACATGAAAACATCCCCTACCTCAATTTGAGATGAAATATCAAATGACACCAAAATGAAACCTCTCTAAATTCGACAAAACTTCGGGGTTACGACGGGGACAACGAGGGGAACAACGAACCCTCTTGCGGCAACACCCAAATCCAAACCCGACCTCAAACCCTAAACTTAAAAATGGTCAAAACTGGATTCTAAAAGAATGGAAATAAAGGCCTCGTCAAGGTCGACGATAAAGCCTTCATCGGCAAAGGAAGAATCAAAGGCTAAAGAGGTTAAATGGAAGAAAGAATGAGAAAGGAAGAGAAATGGAGAGAGGGACACAACTTAGCCATGGGGGGAGAGAGAAATGATCTGAAAATTTCTCTCTCCTACCCCTATTTATAATATTTCAAAAAATTACCCTTGAACGGGCCCTGCACAACCCCAAAAAGTGAAAACTGTGCAGACGCGCTTAAACGGGAAAATTCTGTGAATGAAAAAGAACCTACACGAAAAAAAAATGAACAACAAAAGAAACGGCGTCAAAAACCGAGTCCCGAGCAGAAAGATATGCCCCGAGCAAGTTCGATGGCAACATGGGTTAAAAACCCTAAAATTGGGGTGAATGACCAGAAGGCAATTCTAAGAATACACGACTTGATGAAAAGTGAAAATAAATCCCATACTAGGATCCTAGCCCAAAACATGACACTTAGCATTAACTTTCATTAATTACACAAAGGCCCCTCCACAAAAGGATAACTACACAAATGACCTAAAATGAAACTATCTTCCAAAACATATTTTCTTAAAAACCCCTGAAGCAAAATATCTTCAAAAGATATTTACAAAAAACACCCCAAGAAAGAAGAATATTTTTTAAGAAACTTTGCATTCATGCCCCTACGGACACGGTGAATAACCAACGTACTTTTCTATAAAAGTAAAGATACGCATTTCATAGAAACCAAATGGAATGAAGGTACGTGAAGTCAGAAATCAAATCCGAGCACAAAAAGTGAGGTTACACAAAAGAAGTGACAAACGGTAAAAAAACGAAAAAAGAAAATGTCCTAAAAAGAAAAGAGGAAACGTCGCGGTCTTCACAAGGACGATACCAATCTCCTAAAAGAATAAGTGTTGAGAACTATTCCTGAGCACTCATAACGATCCGACAGGTCAAAACTCAGACTCAGAAAGGAAAACATCAACGGAAAAAAAATATCCATAAAAACAGAAAAAAAGAAAGTGATGAGCACTGAAAAGTGTGTATTTAAACCCCTTAAGCTTAGGCATTCTAGTACCTTTATCTATCTTACTTTACTGTTTTAAATTGATTTTGTATTATTTCCATTTTCAGGCACTTATCCCGAAAATAATATAACTCAGCCAAATAAGAGCTTAATTGAAGCAATTCTGGGATTAATCAAAGAAAGGAGCATAATGGAGAAAGAAGGAAGCAAATGAAGCCAAAGGTGGCAAGCAGCAAAGTTTGATCGATCCAAGTTCAAGGTTCAATCGATCGAACAATGATCGATCTCAGCACTTCAAGATAGATCCAAGCCTTGACCCAAAAGCATAAAGTTCCAAAAGTTCGATTGATCCAACACCATCCTTCGATCGATCGAACACTTTTGTCCTTATTCAAATGATTGATCCTATCCACAGCTGTACCACCCACTAACCACTTTTGTCCTTTTCCCATAAATATCTCCCATAAATATCTCGGATTTGTCTTTTTCCAAAAATGTCAGCCAGTTGGATCGATCCAGCCTAAGTTTGATCGATCACACTTACCTTCGATCGATCCAAGTTCAAGGTTCGATCGATCGAACTTCCTCCAGTGCGAAAAAGTTAAAATTCCATCTCATTAAAAGTTGTCCTTTATCCAATCATTAGGGAATATTGTGTGCACGACCCCAACTCATTTTGGGTGTCATTTTGATCTACCTATATAAGGATAAGGATTGTTTTTACAAGAGAGAGCCAACATTATTTTCATATCATCTCTTGGAGAGGAAGTTTAGAGGAGGAGGAGGCTAGAGACACCATTGGAGACTCTTCATCAACAAGGAGTAAATTTTAACCATGGAATTAGCCCTTGAGGGTTGGAGCATCATCACCATGAGTGGCTAGACATCCTATTGGGGCTAGAGTTAACCCCAAGCATGCTTTCTATATCTTAATCTTATGCATTATTGAGGGATTAATGTTGTAATTGATGTTTTGACACTTTGATATATATACAGATCTTGTTTATTCAATGATTTATGTGGTTTAATACTTTCAATTGGTCATTTCATTCTATCCATATGTCCATGTATGCTAGAATGGATGTTCATGTGCTTATCTCTAGATTTTGTATTATTGATGCATGTCTATGTGTATTGATGCTATAAATTTGGAGATTGTCAAAACATTGTGCTTAAAAGAATGCTTTTGTGATTCTCTTGATGGTTCATGCTTATCTCTTGATGGATTGTGCCTCTCCCCTAGTTTATTTTCATGCTAGTAGTGTAGTTGTAGTGTAGTGTTAAATGGAAGGACAATCTATGCTTGTTGTTTGATGATCCAAGCTTTTGAATGCAAGGATTAATGACTCTATCCTTGTGTTATATTTAGATTGTGAGCTTAATGAAAGGATTAATGACTTGTTTTGATTTATTGTGTCTTTCACATGTTGTTTAGACAATATATGCTTCATTGCTTAGATATATTGTGCCTTTCACATGATGTTTAGACAATACATGCTTAACTAGTCATCCTTGCTTGTTGAATCAACCAAATACATACACACTAATATTGCAACCCACTATTTGCTCTCATTAATCACTTGTCAATGATATAGAAATGCATTGCTTGGTGGTGATCTCTAAACCCCAAGATCTCTCTCTCTCTCTCTCTCTCTTACTTACTCTTAATTGCACTCTTTTGCTATTACTTAGTTTAATTTAGTTGCTCTTTAATCAACCAACCAACCAATTGTTTGATCACTTGACCTACTAGCCCTAATTGTGATTCCACGGCATTACTCGATCCTCACAGTCCTTTGGGACGATCCCTACTCACTCTTACCACGTTAGTAGTAGTGTTGGTAGTGGTTTTTATAAATTTAAATTTGACCCAAAAGGCTTTTCTTGAACCGCACATTCACTACATCAATTTTGGCGTATAGGAACGGCGATTAACTCGTCAGAAAGGAAGGAAAATGACAGGGTCATTACAGCAGGAAATGCTAAAAAATGCTTGAAAACTCAAATGAAACACTTTGAAACTTATCTAGACGACGTAAAAGATAACAAAAGAAGAAATGAGGGAGGAATAGGGTTTGAAAACCCTATGAATGCTAGTGTTTAACGTCTCTAGCAAGACGTTGGGCTACTTATCCCAGATCAAAAATCTTATTTGACATTCCCTTCTGAAAGGGATGCAAGATACTTTGATTCCCACCCAATAAACTATTCCCTAAGGAATTTGTTGGATTTAAATCAATAGTGTGGGGTGGACTTCTCTCAACACCCAAAGACGGACTTTTAGGCTTCTATACCTTTTCAAATTTGGATTTTGAAGTAGAATCTTGGGAAGAATCATTGGAGGGGAGTACACTTGACTTTGGTGACTCAACAATTGGTGGACTTTCAACCTCTTTTTCAACAATTTTCTCAACAACATTGACCTCTTCATGCTTGTCAAAAGAGTTTAGGGTAGGATTAAAGATGTTCAATTTTACTTTCTTGTGCCCAAAAGAAATTTTCATTACCCCTATCCTAAAATTGATATTAGCATTAGCGGTGGCTAAGAAAGGACGGCCAAGGATAACGGGACTTTGATTTTTTGGGTTTGCTACCAGTTCCGTGTCTATGACAACGAAATCAACCGGGAAAAAGAACTTATCAACTTTAATCAACACATACTCAATGATCCCACGGAGCTTTTTTATAGACCGGTTGGCTAGTGTCAAAACTACCGACGTGGGCTTCAAATCTCCCAAACCTAATTGAACATAAATCGAATAGGGAAGAAGGTTCACACTCACTTATAAATCCAAAAAAGCCCTATTGATAACATGATCACTGATGGTGCATGAAGTGGTAGGAGAACCGGGGTCTTTAAATTTTGGGAGGGTGTTATGTTGTAAAATAGAACTCACTTGCTCGGTGAGCAAGACTTTCTTAGGTGCTTGGCTCTTGGATTTTCTCTTTTATGTGCACAAGTCCTTCAAGAAATTTACATAAGCTGGGATTTGACGAATGGCATCAAGTAGAGGAAGATTCACTTTAACTTGCCTAATTACGTCAATCATTTCATTAATTTTACTTTGCTGTTTCTTAAAAGATGAAGATTTTTGTAAAGTTTGTGGAAATGGAGCCTTTAGCTCACAAGGTTTTTTAGAAGCAATAGATGATGATGGTTTCTCCTCAATGTGATCTTTTTGCCTAGATAAAAGAGGAATATGATCAGAAACAGGACGGATGCCAACACTTAGTTGCACCAGTTCACTCTTTTCACTAGGTTCATCAATATTATTGTCAATCACTCTTCCATTCCTCAAGGTGGTGATGGAATTCACTTGTTCATGTATAGGGCCTCCCGATGGGGGAGTTGTTTCCACCATATATTGAGGTTTGGGCTCGGGATGAAGATGCAATTTCCCTTTTTCTCTTGCATTAAAGGTACTAGCTATTTGCCCTATTTGGGTTTCTAGTTTTGCAATGGATTGAGAATGGGAATGCAACAATTGAGTATTAGCCTCCAAGCTTCCCAAAGTCGACAAAACTTTTTCTTTAAAAGCGAAACTCCTGGAAGGACCTTGAGAGTAGGAATGAGAGTTAGACGTTTGAGGATTAGATGATTTGTTCACATGAAAAGGAGAGTAAAAGGGACGATACCCTTAAGAATTTTAAATTTTCAAATGCGGGGGAACATACTTAGCTTGGTAACCTTGATTTTGAGGAGGGTTCGCACCTTCTCCTTGGTTTTTCCAACCCATATTGTAATGATTTAAAAATGGACTATTCCTTCGATTAGTGAAAACGGCATTCACTTGTTCATGTTGCTAACTTTGAACATGTCCATGAGGACAATTGGAAGTATTGTGAAGCACACTAGAACATGTCATGCACATTTCTTGAGAATTACAAGGAGAGGAAGATACTTGATTGACCGAGTTTTGATTCATCAAGAATTAATCAAACATTTGAGTTAAGGTTTTAACTACAGCAACAATGTCATTGGAACTCTCAACTTGACATAAGTTAGAGTTTTTCTTCCCTTCTAAAATAGAATTTTGACCTTGGTTAGAGGATAACGATCTATGCATAGAGTTTTCACTCATACTTTTAAATAATTGCCATATGTCATCCTCATGCTTATCCAAGTATGATCCACTACACGAGGCATCTTCCATGCCCTTATGAGTTTTGGATAAGGTTTCGTAGAAGTATTGTTCTAATTGCCATTTTGGAATGTCATGATGTGGACACTTTCTAAGCAAATCGTTCAATCTCTCCTATGATTCATGTAGAAACTCCCCATCCCCTTATGAGAATTCATGAACAGAGGTTCGCATGGCATTGGTTCGAGAGGCGGGGTAATACTTCCTTAAGAACTGTTGTTGCATCTCTACCTAAGATGTGATGGTATTAGGACTTAAGTTGGCGAACCAATACTTAGCTTTATCCTTAAGGGTGAACGGGAAAAGCTTTAATCTAAGGACTTCCTCCGGCATGTCCGTGTATTTTACGGTGGAACATACCTCAAGAAACTCATCCAAATGTTTGTAGGGTTCTTCATTGCTTAACTTAGAGAAATTCGAACACATTTGAATGGTAGTTGGTTTGATCTCATAGTGATGCGCCCAAAAATTCAGAAGTCGAATACATGTTGGGGTATTATACTCATTTAGCACATAATGGTCTTTCAAAAACATTGGGGGATTGAGAACATGTTGCTCTAATTGAGCTCCAAGACGAACTTAACCTATTGGAGGAGGTGGCATAAAGATCAGCCTTGGCATTCCAAGAGGAATTTGGCCAATTGGTGGTTGTGGAACAAGAGGTGGCTTTGGCATTCCTAAAGGAACTTGCACATTGTTGGGTTATGGCCCAACATTTGGATGATAATTGCCTTGTTGGTCTACATGGCCAAGGTCTTCAATGTGATCTTCCATTGATATAATAGAGTGATAAAAAATCGGAAGAATTTGACTAGAACTACCTCCATCCCTTGGATTACGAACAGTTGATTCAAGATTTAAATTCAAAGGAATAAGAGGTGGATTAAGTGACCGTCAACCATGCATGCACAAAACTAGTTAACACACCAACAAATATTAATAACTTCTCCTCCACAAGAACAATCAATCAACCTTTACATACATTGTTCCCATACTCCCATACTTTAAACATTTAAAATAAGTGGCCGCGATAAGGATAGATGCATTCACAATATTAACAATGCCTCAATAAGGACCAAAGTATAATTAAGGTAAATGAGTTCAAGATATGCTCACAAAGTTCCTAAGCAATATTAGCAACTTCAAGATTCAATGCTTGCTTCAAGGTCCAATGTGTGTTTTCTTTTCCTCTAAGTACCTAATTGCAACAAGTAACAAGTGAGAAAACAAAAATAAAAGTAAAGACAAGGGATCAAAAGAGTACTAATTCCTATTTTAATTTTAAATACGACCATTGACAATCCCCGGCAATAGCGCCAAAAACCTGGTGTGCTCTCGATCAAGTGCTCAAAAAGTGATAATGAGTGAATAGTGACACCATTTTAAAAAATTTATAAAACCACTAGACACTTAGACTATGTAGTATGAAGTGTGAAGGGATCGCCCCAAGAGATTGTAAGGGTATTTGAAATAAAAGTCGGATTAGTAGGTCATGTGATCAAAAGAGTGGTTTGGTTTTTCTTTTATTAAGCTATGATTAACTAAATTAAGTAATGCAATAGAAAACAATCTAAATAGAGTAGGGTGTAGAGAATTGGAGAGAGGTCTTAGGGCATAGGAATCACCACTAAGCTCTTCCTCTAAACATCTAGCCTTTAACAATTTGAGGGAATTCAATGTTGCAACCAAAGTGTGTGTGTGTGTGTGTGCTACCAATTGAAACAATGAGCGTGGGTGACAAAAACAAGCATGAATTATCTACTTAAGATAGAATATAGTACAACTCATCAAGTTAAAGCATTAGCCATTCAATAAACTCACAATTGTTGCACACTTTAATTTACAGAAATATACATTTTGCAACAAAAAGCATAGATTATCAAACATAAGCATGGATTGTCTACCTAGTCTAGGAATGGAATTGCAATTACATTACAATTATACTAAGACAAGGAAATTAAACTAATTAACTAAGGGTGTAGAACAATGCATCAAGCATGAGCATAATCTATCAAATCAATTCATAAGAGTATCCAATAATAATAATAATGCATAACTATAACTAGATTGATTGAAAGAATTATTTTGTGGCAAAGGGTTAGATAAATTTTGGTATTGTCCCTGTGATTGTGGAACAATGGCTATTTGACTTTAATTATGCCATGATAGATTCGGATGATCTCTCCAACCATGATTATATGTAAAAGCATATGGATTATAAGTTGGTCTAGAGAATGCAACATTCACTTGCTCCTGTGGGAGCTCAAATGATTGTCCCATCACAAGGCAAATGTCAGGAAAATGGGAAGGATTAGCACAGATTGAACAAACTTCCTTTGGTAAGGCAGTGTGTGGATTAGCAAAAAGGAACATAACCAGATGATAAGACTTGATCAAACCTATGGTTCAATGCTTCTATTTAAGCAGCTAACTCATTAGATTTTTCTACCTCATAGAGTTTTTTAATCTAATGCATTCCAGGTGATGACTTAGACCTTGAGGAAGAAGCATATTACATTGAATTTTTACTTAGGGCCTCAAATAGTTCCCAAGCGTCAGCCGGACTCTTACGAAGAAAAGCTCCATTACTGGATGCATCAACCATGTTCCTGTGAGAATCAGAAAGACCATCATAGAAAATCTATACTATGTGCCATTTAGCAATATCATGGTATGGACACTTTCTTAGAAGATCATTATATCTTTCCCATGAATCATGGAACTGTTTTCCTAAGATTTGGGAAAACACCATAATATGTCTTCTCATTTGTGAGGTTTTACCCACTGTGTAGTACTTTTTCAAGAACTCCTGTTGCAACATATCCCATGTAGATATGGAATTTGTTGGAAAGGACTACAACTAAGTTCTTGCTTTATCCTTGAGAGAGAATTGGAAAAGTCTTATCCTGAATGAATCATTGGTAAGAGTGGTCAACTTGGTAATCGAACACAATTCCAAAAATACATCTAAATGCGTATAAGGATCCTCTATTGCAAACCCATGGAAAGTAGGAAGCATTTGGATCATAGCAAGCTTGATCTCATAATAGGTTGCATCAGCATTAGGAAATACAAAGCACGAAGGAGAAGTGTATTTGGTTGGAATAAAATGATCCCTCAATTATGGTTGTGGAGGAACAGGTTACACCCGTTCTCCTTTACCATTACCATTACCAGGTGCGTTACGATTATCAGCTATGTTATTAGAGGAACTTCCTATTGAATTTAAATGTTTTTTAAGTTTTCTTAATTGACTAAGAGTTCTCTCTATTTCAGGATCATGCACCAAAGGTTTTGATTGAGTATGACGAGTTAACATGCACTAATTCCACTAACCCTAATAGCAACAAAAATAAAATTTTTAAGTAAAAGAAAACAGCAAAAACTTATAGAAGGTTTTATAAACCAAAGTTTTTTATCCCTTAAGCGTCTTTGTCCTCACTACTACTTTCCTACACTTGAAAAGAAAAAGAATTAAGGTGAGATATCAGAAAGTTCGAAGACTGGTAAACAAAAATTTAAACTAATTAAAAACTAAACAAATATACAAATCTCCATGGCAACGGCGCCAAAAATTGTTGTGTTGGTTTTACTTCCAGTAATAAATTACCACTAACAATAGCACAAATCTTTGTAGGATAGTACTATATAGAGGGTGTCGAACCCACCGGGTGATGAGTGTTCTTTGCTTTGTTTTTAACTAATATCTTGGTTTACAAGTAACTGATTGAATTGATTGATTGATTGGTTGTCACGAACATAAAATTAAATTAAACTAAAATTAAACTAAAGTGATCAGAGAGAGAGAGAGATCTTAGGGTTTTGACTTCACAAGAACCTTCATACTATGGTTAATTATTTCAAATCTGGGGATTTAATAATTTATATTTCAAATGAATTAAACTTAATAACATTCGTTCAATTCGGTTTTTAAAGAAAGATGTTTTATAAGTTGCAGTTAACTATAACATATCTATGGTTAGCATGGACTATCCACCTACCTACTTTAACTAATTTTGTAAACAATCCATCTTTCCTAAGCATAGACTATGAAAACATTCATTTATAAAAATCATTGGAACACCATTACATGATCTCTATTCTTATGTTCGGTAGGGCTTCGCCAAATACCATCCAATAAAAATGGGTTGAGTATAGTTGATGAACAGTTATATCTAAAACAAGGTAAAAATAATTCAAAAACTATTACAACTTTAAAGATCCAATTGAGTTGTCTCAATTGCTCATAATCATGTAATCAGAAATATAATATATATTAAAAGTATCCCAGAGTTAAAACAATCAAACCATAGTAATTAGATGGGTTACATCAGTGCCCTAAGAGAAGAATTAGCTACTCATGACAATGCAGGATATCATCTGTGTTGTTGTCGTCTTCATCATCACGAACGTCATTTCTCTTCTCAAGATCTTCACCTTCTAAGTTTATGGAAACCCTAAAAGCCGCCGCCACAATATCAACCTTCTAAATAATATGAGAAAAAGGAACTTCTTCTATCAAGGCCTGTGCCTTCTTTTATAGAAGAAAATAAAGGTTTGGTAGGCTTTTAGGTCTTCTGCCCCATCTGGAGTGAAATACAACTTAGAAAAGAATAATCCCGTAACTTTAAATATGATCTGTCTTGGAAGGCTCAAGCTTAAGAAGTGGAGCTCGAGCTTTGGGGCTCTTGCTCGAGCTTTAGGAACAAAGCTCGAGCTTTCTGGAATTATTGCTCGAGCTTCAAGGAATGGTGCTCAATCTTCAGTTTTGTACTTAGTCAAATTTCTTCAACTATTTTCTGAAGCGTCTTTTCCTTCAACACTTAGAATATTTTGGGGTTCTCTTCTTTTAATATTACTCGATCCAAGCTTTATAGGGCTCAAGCTTTTGGTATCAAGCTCGAGCTTTTGGTACTCAAGGCTCGAGCTTTGAATGTTGGTGCTCGATCCTTGAGGTCTGGCACGAGGCCCTGGGAGCTTGGTTTTCCTTTAAAATCAACTCTTCAAATTCTGACGCCTCATGCTCGAGCTTGAGGGCCAAGGCTCGAGCACCCTGAGATAAGGCTCGAGCACCACTGAGTAGGGTTCGAGCTCTGAAAGTACAAGGCTCTAGCTTTAATGCCTTGTTAATTTTCTTCTTTTCTTTGCAGGGCTCGAGCCTCAGGACTTAGGCTCGAGCTTTGGTACTTGAATTCTTCCAAACTTCACCATTTAAGTTCTCGGCTTGTTTTTAAAGACTAGCAACGACTTTGTAAGCTTTCATATCAGTCTTTTCATCATAAAGTCCTAATTATAACTGTTTCTCTGGGAAAGTACCTATAAACACACAATAAGCATAAATTAGTCTAACAATGGATAGAAGTATCATTTTAGGCCTTAACATACGTATATTTAGGGGCTTGAATATGCAAATATTCAGCGCTCATCAGCTTTCTTCCATTGTCATTGACTGACATAGAGTGGCCTCAAAGACGGCTGGCAGAATAAAGGCCATATTGCAAGCCACTTCTTCTGAAAAACTTTCAAAACGGATTATGTACTTAGGAGTATGCTTGGGATCCACATTTATATCAGTTTCATACCCCCCAAGTGCAACTTCACCATCAAAGGTAACTACTATGTTCATATCTTCCAGTCAATGCTCTGATTCCTTATCTTTGTTCACGATTGATTCAAAACAGTTGTTATGAGAATCTTCTTTCTTCCATCCCTCAGCCCTTCTGTGTGGTAGCCTCTTCTCCTGAGTCCGAGTGAGGCCATATTTGGCTGAAGGCCTTTCTTTCAGGAATTTTGGATGTTCCAGTCTCTTCCATATCTTAGGCAGAGTAATAGGAGTTCTCATCATTCGAAACTTGTGTGAAACATCTCCTTTTTATACCCAAACCTCAAATTGAATTTGTGGTCTTCTTTTAAAAGTAGGAGAGTGTTGGCTTGAACGTATCACTATAACTCCCTTATGTCGGTCATGTATCGGCCGTACATCCATCAATCGATCATGAATACTTCTTCTGGAAGAATGAGAATCCCTTTTATGATCATGGTGGTGCCTTTTATTATCACAGCCCTGGCAGTCTAGGCATCGATCATGATTAAGCTAAAACAGATGGTGAAAAACAGATACCTAAACCATTCTGCGGCTTCGGTTTAAATAATATTACAAAAGGTAAACAGTTCCAGAGAAGATAAGAACGAATCTTTTCTTTTACTGTTTGAAAAAGAGTGTCGGCAACTTTCACTGTTGATGAATAGTTTGTCGGCAGCTTTGTGGCTACTTTTGCTTTTGGGAAAGTAGACCTGACAACGTCTTCTATCGTGTGCTGAATTATTGGTGCAGTCGAGTGGAGAAGAGTGTCGATTCAGCCTTCCATGGCATTGATGATATTATGGAGTTCATATTCATCAAGTGGAGGAGTACTGGCAGGCGACTGTGCATCGGCAATATCCCATTCAAGATTGAGTCTGTCTGCGCCGTCTTTGACACGAGAGGGGATATCCAGTGTAGTCATGCTAACGATTTCTTTTAAAAAAGCGGTAGCAGTCTGAATCTGGTGTTCACCATTCATATCAGAACCATAGTAATAGGTGATTGTAGTGATGAAGAGTCTGCGTCCGTCACAACAATAGAAAACTGGTTCTTGGTTATAATAAGAACCATCAAGGAACCGTCGCGCAGTGTCTTGTAGATGTAAGAAACTGTGGATTTCAAAGTAATAAGGAACAATACTGTTGGCCAGTTCCTCAGAATTTAAAAGTCGATTATGCTCGTACTCATCATGTGCGGTGAGTTTGAGATACCATATTTGATAGGGTTGAAAGAAACGAGTTTTTTCGTAACTTCCAATGGAGCTGGAAACCCAAAAAGTCAGATGACGACTGTATTGCCAGTGTTTGCTTACTTTGTAAATCATGGATTTTATCATGGCTGGGAAAAAATGATAAGAATCATGGGAGGAAAATGTAATTTTGTTTACTAATCCCCAATCAATAGGGTCCATAGACCAGTCAATCCCAGGAATGATAAAAAAGGTAAGCTTAGGGACTCGTTTACCGTTGTAAAGCATATCAAAGGTATTGATATCTTCATGGAACATTGCATAATAGTTTTTTATTATAGCATAGTGATCTTCAATCTTGCGATAGATAATCCGAAAGAGATCGGGAGGAAACAAGTCTCTTGCTTTTTCAAGAAGACAGATACGATTGATTTTTGCAAACGTATTGTGAGGAAAATCTTGTTCTCCTACCAACTGGGCAAGTTTGAGAAAACAATTTATTTGAGAAAGCGAAAAATCTTTTTCCCAGTCAATAGTAAGACAGATCTGTATGCAGAGCTTTTTAAGCTCATCCGTCATAGCTGCTTGTTCAGCTATAAGGGCAGTAAGAGAACTCAGATGTTGTCTGAATTTCTTGTTGGCACAAAGTTTATGTGCTTTCCAAACATTGTTAATTTCATCATAAAAAATGTTTGGAAGTCCAGGATCATAGAAATTGTTGATTTCTGTAATATCTGGAGTTTTGGAAAACATTTTTTGTGAAGCTTGTCCCATATTATAGAAAACTGTTTGGGCTTCTATAAGCGTGTCATAAGCTTTAAAGCAGGAACCTGTAAACGAACGAAGCTGTTTGTGACAGTCATTCCAGGTTTCATAGATGCCAGGCTGGTGACCCGCAAAAACCACAAACCATTTGTTTGGTTGTGATGGAGTTGGTTGAGATGGAGTTAGCTTGGATATAGCTTTTTTAGCTATGGTAATCCAACCTTCTGTATCTGTAAGTTGATCAGCCATCTGTATGCATAGGGAGAGATAAATCTTTGTTAGATGTCTCTGGGAATCTGCTCAGGAAATCTGCAAGAAAATTATTAGTGCCTTTGATATGTTCAATAGCAAAGGAATATTGAGCAATGACATTATACCATTTCAAGCGGCGACCGTCTAAGCAATTTCTTTTATTGATCAGAAAATCTTTAACGGCTTGGTTATCCGTTCGGATAATAAAATCTTCTGGAGCGAGATAAATATGAAATCGTTTGATTGCCAATTTTATTGTCAGAAGTTCTTTTTCATAAATAATATAATTCTGTTCATTTGGTTTAAATTTACCAGAATTATAACCGCAGATTAACTCTTCTTTTTGAAGGCGTTTGGAGATGGGAGCTTTTCGAGCCCGGATCATGGGATATGATGGGGTGTCATCAATCCATTGTTCGTGAGGAATTGCTTTTAAGACACATCCCCAACAGAGCTCGGAGGCATCTGTTTCAAGAATAAGTTTATCTCCTGTTTGGGGAAAATAGACTTTAGGGATATGGACCAGATCAGCTTTGATCTATTGGATAATGGTGGTGTCATTATCAGTCCAATCAAAAGGGACATTTTTCTGGAGCTTCTTTAATAAAGGGAGTTCCTTTTGAGCTAACCCTTTAATAAAAGAGCGTCCATAATTCAAGATTCCCAAAAAACTTTGAAGTTGCTTTTTATCTTGAATAGTGTCAGGGAAATCACGAATCTTAATGATTATATGATCCTGTAGTTTTATACCTTTGTGAGTTAAACCTAATCCCAGAAAATCAATAGATTCTTGTTCAACATCTATCTTGGTTGGAGATAGAATGATGCCGTACTTTTTCAGTTTTTCTGAAAGACAGAGTAGATGTTTTTTATGCTCATCTCTTGTTTTAGAGAAAACTAAAATATCATCTATGTAAACAACAACAAAATCTTTAAGATCATTAAAGATAGAATCCATCCAACGCTGATAGATTTGAGGTGCTGTGTTAAGACCAAAGGGCATAACGGTCCATTGGTAGTGGCCGTGAGGAGTACTGAACGCTGTGAGCGGTTTGGACTTCTTTCGCAGTTTGATCTGCCAAAAGCCTGCTTTACAATCAAACTTACTAAAGATGGTGGATCCTCGAGTTTGATTAATGAGAACATCTTTGCGTGGGATAAAATAACCATCGAAAATGAGATGTTCATTGAGCCTTTTATAGTTGATGACCATGCGGGCTTTTCCACGTTTAACTTCACTATGGTTTCTAACCATAAAAGCAGGGCTGCTGTGTGGACTGCGAGTACGCTCAATGAGTTTTTTCTCAAGGAGGTCTTGAAGTTGTGCATCAAATTCATCAGTGTCGCGGCGTAGATAGATCATGGGTTTAATACGAATGATGACATTGCGATTTTTGAGTTGCAGTCGACAGAAACGAGGACTTCTTTTCCACAGGGTAAGTGGATTTTCAGCGAAGTTTTGCCGAAGTGAGTTGTAGAGCCAATGGGTGTCTTGTAGCACCAATAAGTCTGAGTCTCTTTTGGGTGGAGAGAACTTTTCATTACAAACAGAGGCTAAATTTTCCGGAATAGGGATTTCAACGACTGTTTGATCTTTTAGTGTTAACGAAATGGTTTTTTCGTTTAACTGTAAAGGAAGATAACTATAGATAAAGTTACATCCTAAAATGAAATCACCGTGCATGTATGGAAAACACAGGATTTTTGGGATAATGAATTTTTTATCATTAAGCCAGATTGCTACGTCTTTTGCTTTAAACTGAATCACATTTAAGGGTGCTTCAGCATCAATGCCCTGAACGCCAATGGGGTGTTTCATTTGCTGCCATTTTTCGGATGGCAGAGCATTATATCGGCAACAACTGGTAGTTGCACCTGTATCGATTAAAACACAAAGGCTATAGGGTTTATATCCTTTGAAGTTGAGAATGCCGTTAACATATGTATACTTTCGCTTTTTGCCTTGCGAAGGAGCAATTAAAATTTCATCTTTTCCGGTGCGGAAATGGAAGAATTTTGCAGAGTTAAGGTTATGAGTTGATCCAGGCAAAAAGGGAGCATCATGAGGATCGATAGGAGCTTTGCCTTTTTCTGTCCAAGTAAAACGTCGTCGAGGAGGTACCTCTACGGGCTTTCGTGGGGGAAGGATTCTTTCCCATCCAGGATTTCTCTCAGATAAAGAGCGTTGTAGCTGAGGCGGTTTTGCTTTATTTGTAATATAAAGATTGGAACCGGAGGCGTGTATTATAGCCACAGTGGGTTCTGTGATACGTAACTTGGGTACAGAATTGATGTTATCAAATAACCAAGTTTTAGGGATCTCAAGATCTGTCCAAGTGAGAAGTTTAGGCTCAATTATGGTATCAAAAGGTCTTGGTTCAAACAAGGTGACTAGTTTGGAGTCAAGTGTAGGAACGGTAGCAGTTTCGGGTTCTCTAGTGAGTTCATAGAGCACTTTCCAAAGGATTCCAAGGCTAGGGGAATCATAATCCATTTGTAGTTTGGATAATTGGAGTTTAACTTGGAGGACCTTTTCGATGTTTGGGTCCGTCAGTGAAAGGAAAAAATTTGGTTTGATTTTAAACCAGATGAGGTTGTTAACCAAATTCGATTGAACACCGCCAATAAGTGCATCAACGGGTTTATGAAAACGATTGTCCATGAGGAGTGCAATTAGTGGTTGATCTGTGCCACGTCGAAACAGCGAAGTGATCTTGATTTGCACTAGTCCAATATGAATATAACGAGCGATAGGATTTTGTTGTTTCCAGCGCTCAATCTTATCCTTGCTGAGGATATTAAAACCACATTGACCATTTGCTGTATAGTCAATTGTTGTATTTCCACTGAATTGTTCTAAAATTCGTTTGGAAAAGATGGCAAATCATGAAGTTTTGTAGACTTCTTCTTTTTTGATCCGTTGGAGTTTATCGAACTGAATCAGTTGTTCGTTTGTGAACTGAACTTCTTCTCCAATGATGTCTCTAAGTTTGATGTTCGTGTTCTCTTCTGGGAGGGAAGGAGTAACGTTCATCATGCAGATATTTTCAATATCTATTGCTTCGTCGTCTGTATCGCTGGGGGTAGTACTAGACGAGTTACTGGTATAAATACTACTGGAGAGTTCATACAGGATGGTAGAGGGATCGGTGATGTCGCTACCATAGACTACACAGAGGTTATCTGTCTGTAATCTTTTAACCATTTTTGAAGCCTTCTTGCCTTTATGGGGGCAGTTAGTGGCATAATGACCAGCTTCATTGCAACTATAGCAGTTACAATCCTTTTTTGTTTCAATGGATTTGGAAGCTTTGGAGGATTTTTTGTGTCCTTTTTTCTTTTTCCCTGGTGTGGGTTTTGGAGAAGCAGCGTGTGTAACATACTTCTTGGAGGCTTTAGGGCGCCGTCCTTTCCATGTTTTCCAACGAAAGGTTTTGCGTTGGGTGCGTCTAGCAGGAGTAGCCTTATAGGGAACATTTGTGAGGTCCAAATAAGTGCCATGTTGTGAAATGGGGAACTTATTGAGGTCATCTTTTCTTGTCCAGGTGGGGAAGAAAAGTCGTATTTATACGAGGAGGTATAGACTTTGGGTTCAGCTGGTTTGGCTTTTTCGTCGTCATTCTTTTGGCCTGAGCCAGAGACTTCTTCGGCTGGGAAAAAGTCTTCAGTAGGTTAGTCGCCGTAGAAGGATTCGTCTAGAATCGTATCAGATTGACGTTTTTTGGTTTTTCCTTTTGTAGGTTTGGGGACTTCTTCGATGGTTGTATCGGAAGAGGTCGGAATAGGATCGGCCTCAATGGTTTCATCGAGTTCTTCAGAAGAGTCGGACTTATTAGAAAAGGCGTAAATTTGTTCGTCTTCGGATGTATTTTCTTCGTCAGAAGAACTTGAGCTGTCGTTTGGTGTGTAACCAAAGTGCGTAAGTAGATTCTCATTTTGTAATGAGATCTGGCGCATACGAGTAATGATATGAGCGCTTTTGTCGAACGTAAGTTGTGGGTCGACATAGAAAGCTTGTAAACAATTGAGCTGATCTATGATGCTTTCATAATCATCTCGACGATAAGTAGAGGAAGAAGGTTCAGAGAAGACCTTAAGGATTTCAACCTTGTCTTCATGTCCGTAAAACAAAGGTTTAACCTTGTAACGGGTAGGTTTTCCAACAGAGGGGTTAACTGGTGGAAAGGTATCGTCGGAGGGAAGAGCCGAATCCTGTGATGGAGGATCTGGTGGATCAGGTGGATATAAATCAGACATTTTAGCTTTTTGAAGTTTGGCTAAATCGATAGTCATTTGATTTATTTGTTCCTGAAGAGCTGCATCAGGGGTAGATGAAAGGGTGAAAATCTGGGTAAGAGTTTCGAGTTTGTCATTCAAGGAAATCATTCCTTGTTGGACATCTTCAAAAGAGGAAGCCATATGGGTGTTGGTTGCCTCTAAATTGTGCTGGAAATCGATTTTCCAGTCTGTAACCATGTCGACAAGAAAGTTGATTCCTGCCCCTACTTGTGTAAACGAAACAGGTTCTGTAGTAGTAAAATGGGAGATATGGCGATAGTTATCGATATCATGACCGGTAAGGTTTCGGATACAGTTTACAGAGCTATTTTGTGCCATAGTGATAGAGTCTCAGATGTTTTGAAATCTGTTCTGGTGCCTAAAACCAAGGGTTCCTGTAAACAGCTTAATAATTGTCACAAATGTCATACAGACTCTGACATATAAGCAAAGATAGGATAATATGGGCTTGCAACAGTATTCAAACATAAGAGATATATAACATAAGCACAACGTAGATACTGAAAACTTTATTACATAGAAACATAAAACTTACAGTGGTCTAGATTCGAGGTAGGCTCTGATACCAATTACTAACACATGCGGAATTATAACAGAACTTTACAACACAAGGGGAAACTGAGAGATTTACAAAAACACAGAAGCTAAAACAGATGGTGAAAAACAGATACCTAAACCAATGAAGCTGGTCATTATGCCACTAACTGCCCCCACAAAGGCAAGAAGGCCAAAAGACTGACGACGAAAAAGCCAAACCAGCTGAACCCAAAGTCTATACCTCCTCGTATAAATACGACTTTTCTACAGTCCCCACCTGGACAAGAAAAGATGACCTCAATAAGTTCCCCATTTCACAACATGGCACTTATTTGGACCTCACAAATGTTCCCTATAAAGACCATTTGAAAACTATAGACGAATGGGCACAGTCCTTAGCTATTCTCGTCAACAACTACAAAGGAACCTGGGAGCGTGACCGTTTCCTTGATTACCTTTCAGCAACCCTCCAAGGTGATGCTCTCGACTGGCTTCGACAATGGGATCAAACTCCTCAAGGCCAACGACAGAAGGATGCCCTCTTAAATAACTTCGATAAAATCGATGGTGTTTTACACGGTTTTGTCAAAATCCTTAAAGAAGAATTGGTTGGGCATACCGGTGAGCAACTCCTCACTGATGATGCAACATGTGCTCTTTCGAAAATCGAATTATGCAACATTTGCCAATTTCCAGAATACGTCAAGTTATTTACCAAATACTTTCGTAGACTCCCACCAAATGCGATCGAACATTGGTTACCCCAATTCTTTTACAAACTTCCAAACCCCTGGGACGAACTTGCAGCAAAAGGATATCCCGATTTCCTTGTTCGCATCCAAAAAACTGATAACATCGGTTTCCGAACAAATCGAATTATGCAACATTTGCCAATTTCCAGAATACGTCAAGTTATTTACCGAATACTTTCGTAGACTCCCACCAAATGCGATCGAACATTGGTTACCCCAATTCTTTCACAAACTTCCAAACCCCTGGGATGAACTTGCAGCAAAAGGGATAATGGTGGTGTCATTATCAGTCCAATCAAAAGGGACATTTTTCTGGAGCTTCTTTAATAAAGGCTCAATATTCCTTTGCTATTGAACATATCAAAGGCACTAATATTTTTCTTGCAGATTTCCTGAGCAGATTCCCAGAGACATCTTATAAAAGGCTCAATGAACATCTCATTTTCGATGGTTATTTTATCCCACGCAAAGATGTTCTCATTAATCAAACTCGAGGATCCACCATCTTTAGTAAGTTTGATTGTAAAGCAGGCTTTTGGCAGATCAAACTGCGAAAGAAGTCCAAACCGCTCACAGCGTTCAGTACTCCTCACGGCCACTACCAATGGACCGTTATACCCTTTGGTCTTAACACAGCACCTCAAATCTATCAGCGTTGGATGGATTCTATCTTTAATGATCTTAAAGATTTTGTTGTTGTTTACATAGATGATATTTTAGTTTTCTCTAAAACAAGAGATGAGCATAAAAAACATCTACTCTGTCTTTCAGAAAAACTGAAAAAGTACGGCATCATTCTATCTCCAACCAAGATAGATGTTGAACAAGAATCTATTGATTTTCTGGGATTAGTTTTAACTCACAAAGGTATAAAACTACAGGATCATATAATCATTAAGATTCGTGATTTCCCTGACACTATTCAAGATAAAAAGCAACTTCAAAGTTTTTTGGGAATCTTGAATTATGGACGCTCTTTTATTAAAGGGTTAGCTCAAAAGGAACTCCCTTTATTAAAGAAGCTCCAGAAAAATGTCCCTTTTGATTGGACTGATAATAACACCACCATTATCCAACAGATCAAAGCTGATCTGGTCCATATCCCTGAAGTCTATTTTCCCCAAACAGGAGATAAACTTATTCTTGAAATAGATGCCTCCGAGCTCTATTGGGGATGTGTCTTAAAAGCAATTCCTCACGAACAATGGATTGATGACACCCCATCATATCCCATGATCCGAGCTCGAAAAGCTCCCATCTCCAAACGCCTTCAAAAAGAAGAGTTAATCTGCGGTTATAATTCTGGTAAATTTAAACCAAATGAACAGAATTATATTATTTATGAAAAAGAACTTCTGGCAATAAAATTGGCCATCAAACGATTTCATATTTATCTCGCTCCAGAAGATTTTATTATCCGAACGGATAACCAAGCCGTTAAAGATTTTCTGATCAATAAAAGAAATTGCTTAGACGGTCGCCGCTTGAAATGGTATAATGTCATTGCTCACAACTACCAGTTGTTGCCGATATAATGCTCTGCCATCCGAAAAATGGCAGCAAATGAAACACCCAATTGGCGTTCAGGGCATTGATGCTGAAGCACCCTTAAATGTGATTCAGTTTAAAGCAAAAGACGTAGCAATCTGGCTTAATGATAAAAAATTCATTATCCCAAAAATCCTGTGTTTTCCATACATGCACGGTGATTTCATTTTAGGATGTAACTTATGCACAACTTCAAGACCTCCTTCAGAAAAAACTCATTGAGCGTACTCGCAGTCCACACAGCAGCCCTGCAATTACAATTACTCACTTACTAACACATGCGGAATTATAACAGAACTTTACAACACAGGGGGAAACTGAGAGATTTACAAAAACAGATGGTGAAAAACAGATACCTAAACCATTCTGAGGCTTCGGTTTAAATAATATTACAAAAGGTAAACAGTTCCGGAGAAGATAAGAACGAATCTTTTCTTTTACTGTTTGAAAAAAGAGTGTCGCCAACTTTCACTGTTGATGAATAGTTTGTCGGCAGCTTTGTGGCTACTTTTGCTTTTGGGAAAGTAGACCTGACAACGTCTTCTATCGTGTGCTGAATTATTGGTGCAGTCGAGTGGAGAGGAGTGTCGATTCAGCCTTCCATGGCAGTGATGATATTATGGAGTTCATATTCATCAAGTGGAGGAGTACTGGTAGGCGACTGTGCATCGGCAATATCCCATTCAAGATTGAGTCTGTCTGCGCCGTCTTTGACACGAGAGGGGATATCCAGTGTAGTCATGCTAACGATTTCTTTTAAAAAAGCGGTAGCAGTCTGAATCTGGTGTTCACCATTCATATCAGAACCATAGTAACAGGTGATTGTAGTGATGAAGAGTCTGCGTCCGTCACAACAATAGAAAACTGGTTCTTGGTTATAATAAGAACCATCAAGGAACCGTCGCGCAGTGTCTTGTAGATGTAAGAAACTGTGGATTTCAAAGTAATAAGGAACAATACTGTTGGCCAGTTCCTCAGAATTTAAAAGTCGATTATGCTCGTACTCATCATGTGCGGTGAGTTTGAGATACCATATTTGATAGGGTTGAAAGAAACGAGTTTTTTCGTAACTTCCAATGGAGCTGGAAACCCAAAAAGTCAGATGACGACTGTATTGCCAGTGTTTGCTTACTTTGTAAATCATGGATTTTATCATGGCTGGGAAAAAATGATAAGAATCATGGGAGGAAAATGTAATTTTGTTTACTAATCCCCAATCAATAGGGTCCATAGACCAGTCAATCCCAGGAATGATAAAAAAGGTAAGCTTAGGGACTCGTTTACCGTTGTAAAGCATATCAAAGGTATTGATATCTTCATGGAACATTGCATAATAGTTTTTTATTATAGCATAGTGATCTTCAATCTTGCGATAGATAATCCGAAAGAGATCGGGAGGAAACAAGTCTCTTGCTTTTTCAAGAAGACAGATACGATTGATTTTTGCAAACGTATTGTGAGGAAAATCTTGTTCTCCTACCAACTGGGCAAGTTTGAGAAAACAATTTATTTGAGAAAGCGAAAAATCTTTTTCCCAGTCAATAGTAAGACAGATCTGTATGCAGAGCTTTTTAAGCTCATCCGTCATAGCTGCTTGTTCAGCTATAAGGGCAGTAAGAGAACTCAGATGTTGTCTGAATTTCTTGTTGGCACAAAGTTTATGTGCTTTCCAAACATTGTTAATTTCATCATAAAAAATGTTTGGAAGTCCAGGATCATAGAAATTGTTGATTTCTGTAATATCTGGAGTTTTGGAAAACATTTTTTGTGAAGCTTGTCCCACATTATAGAAAACTGTTTGGGCTTCTATAAGCGTGTCATAAGCTTTAAAGCAGGAACCTGTAAACGAACGAAGCTATTTGTGACAGTCATTCCAGGTTTCATAGATGCCAGGCTGGTGACCCGCAAAAACCACAAACCATTTGTTTGGTTGTGATGGAGTTGGTTGAGATGGAGTTGGTTTGGATATAGCTTTTTTAGCTATGGTAATCCAACCTTCTGTATCTGTAAGTTGATTAGCCATCTGTATGCATAGGGAGAGATAAATCTTTGTTAGATGTCTCTGGGAATCTGCTCAGGAAATCTGCAAGAAAATTATTAGTGCCTTTGATATGTTCAATAGCAAAGGAATATTGAGCAATGACATCATACCATTTCAAGCGGCGACCGTCTAAGCAATTTCTTTTATTGATCAGAAAATCTTTAACGGCTTGGTTATCCGTTCGGATAATAAAATCTTCTGGAGCGAGATAAATATGAAATCGTTTGATTGCCAATTTTATTGCCAGAAGTTCTTTTTCATAAATAATATAATTCTATTCATTTGGTTTAAATTTACCAGAATTATAACCGCAGATTAACTCTTCTTTTTGAAGGCGTTTTGAGATGGGAGTTTTTCGAGCTCGGATCATGGGATATGATGGGGTGTCATCAATCCATTGTTCGTGAGGAATTGCTTTTAAGACACATCCCCAACAGAGCTCGGAGGCATCTGTTTCAAGAATAAGTTTATCTCCTGTTTGGGGAAAATAGACTTCAGGGATATGGACCAGATCAGCTTTGATCTGTTGGATAATGGTGGTGTCAGTATCAGTCCAATCAAAAGGGACATTTTTCTGGAGCTTCTTTAATAAAGGGAGTTCATTTTGAGCTAACCCTTTAATAAAAGAGCGTCCATAATTCAAGATTCCCAAAAAACTTTGAAGTTGCTTTTTATCTTGAATAGTGTCAGGGAAATCACGAATCTTAATGATTATATGATCCTGTAGTTTTATACCTTTGTGAGTTAAAACTAATCCCAGAAAATTAATAGATTCTTGTTCAACATCTATCTTGGTTGGAGATAGAATGATTCCGTACTTTTTCAGTTTTTCTGAAAGACAGAGTAGATGTTTTTTATGCTCATCTCTTGTTTTAGAGAAAACTAAAATATCATCTATGTAAACAACAACAAAATCTTTAAGATCATTAAAGATAGAATCCATCCAACGCTGATAGATTTGAGGTGCTGTGTTAAGACCAAAGGGCATAACGGTCCATTGGTAGTGGCCGTGAGGAGTACTGAACGCTGTGAGCGGTTTGGACTTCTTTCGCTGTTTGATCTGCCAAAAGCCTGCTTTACAATCAAACTTACTAAAGATGGTGGATCCTCAAGTTTGATTAATGAGAACATCTTTGCGTGGGATAAAATAACCATCGAAAATGAGATGTTCATTGAGCCTTTTATAGTTGATGACCATGCGGGCTTTTCCACGTTTAACTTCACTATGGTTTCTAACCATAAAAGCAGGGCTGCTATGTGGACTGCGAGTACGCTCAATGAGTTTTTTCTCAAGAAGGTCTTGAAGTTGTGCATCAAATTCATCAATGTCGCGGCGTAGATAGATCATGGGTTTAACACGAATGATGACATTGCGATTTTTGAGTTGCAGTTGACAGAAACGAGGTCTTCTTTTCCACAGGGTAAGTGGATTTTCAGCGAAGTTTTGCCGAAGTGAGTTGTAGAGCCAATGGGTGTCTTGTAGCACCAATAAGTCTGAGTCTCTTTTGGGTGGAGAGAACTTTTCATTACAAACAGAGGCTAAATTTTCCTGAATAGGGATTTCAACGACTGTTTGATCTTTCAGTGTTAACGAAATGGTTTTTTCGTTTAACTGTAAAGGAAGATAACTATAGATAAAGTTACATCCTAAAATGAAATCACCGTGCATGTATGGAAAACACAGGATTTTTGGGATAATGAATTTTTTATCATTAAGCCAGATTGCTACGTCTTTTGCTTTAAACTGAATCACATTTAAGGGTGCTTCAGCATCAATGCCCTGAACGCCAATGGGGTGTTTCATTTGCTGCCATTTTTCGGATGGCAGAGCATTATATCGGCAACAACTGGTAGTTGCACCTGTATCGATTAAAACACAAAGGCTATAGGGTTTATATCCTTTGAAGTTGAGAATGCCGTTAACATATGTATACTTTCGCTTTTTGCCTTGCGAAGGAGCAATTAAAATTTCATCTTTTCCGGTGCGGAAATGGAAGAATTTTGCAGAGTTAAGGTTATGAGTTGATCCAGGCAAAAAGGGAGCATCATGAGGATCGATAGGAGCTTTGCCTTTTTCTGTCCAAGTAAAACGTCGTCGAGGAGGTACCTCTACGGACTTTCGTGGGGGAAGGATTCTTTCCCATCCAGGATTTCTCTCAGATACAGAGCGTTGAAGCTGAGGCGGTTTTGCTTTATTTGTAATATAAAGATTGGAACCGGAGGCGTGTATTGTAGCCACAGTGGGTTCTGTGATACGTAACTTGGGTACAGAATTGATGTTATCAAATAACCAAGTTTTAGGGATCTCAAGATCTGTCCAATTGAGAAGTTTAGGCTCAATTATGGTATCAAAAGGTCTTGGTTCAAACAAGGTGACTAGTTTGGAGTCAAGTGTAGGAACGGTAGCAGTTTCGGGTT
The DNA here is from genome assembly GCF_030987335.1 of Cornus florida. NCBI lineage: Eukaryota > Viridiplantae > Streptophyta > Magnoliopsida > Cornales > Cornaceae > Cornus > Cornus florida. The sequence continues at coordinate 46,352,234 of NW_026775574.1, read as the reverse complement.
CTCTAGTGAGTTCATAGAGCACTTTCCACTGGATTCCAAGGCTAGGGGAATCATAATCCATTTGTAGTTTGGACAATTGGAGTTTAACTTGGAGGACCTTTTCGATGTTTGGGTCCGTCAGTGAAAGGAAAAAATTTGGTTTGATTTTAAACCAGATGAGGTTGTTAACCAAATTCGATTGAACACCGCCAATAAGTGCATCAACGGGTTTATGAAAACGATTGTCCATGAGGAGTGCAATTAGTGGTTGATCAGTGCCACGTCGAAACAGCGAAGTGATCTTGATTTGCACTAGTCCAATATGAATATAACGAGCGATAGGATTTTGTTGTTTCCAGCGCTCAATCTTATCCTTGCTGAGGATATTAAAACCACATTGACCATTTGCTGTATAGTCAATTGTTGTATTTCCACTGAATTGTTCTAAAATTCGTTTGGAAAAGATGGCAAATCGTGAAGTTTTGTAGACTTCTTCTTTTTTGATCCGTTGGAGTTTATCGAACTGAATCAGTTGTTCGTTTGTGAACTGAACTTCTTCTCCAATGATGTCACTAAGTTTGATGTTCGTGTTCTCTTCTGGGAGGGAAGGAGTAACGTTCATCATGCAGATATTTTCAATATCTGTTGCTTCGTCGTCTGTATCGCTGGGGGTAGTACTAGACGAGTTACTGGTATAAACACTACTGGAGAGTTCATACAGGATGGTAGAGGGATCGGTGATGTCGCTACCATAGACTACACAGAGGTTATCTGTCTGTAATCTTTTAACCATTTTTGAAGCCTTCTTGCCTTTTTGGGGGCAGTTAGTGGCATAATGACCAGCTTCATTGCAAATATAGCATTTACAATCCTTTTTTGTTTCAATGGATTTGGAAGCTTTGGAGGATTTTTTGTGTCCTTTTTTCTTTTTCCCTGGTGTGGGTTTTGGAGAAGCAGCGTGTGTAACATATTTCTTGGAGGCTTTAGGGCATCGTTCTTTCCTTGTTTTCCAACGAAAGGTTTTGCGTTGGGCGCGTCTAGCAGGAGTAGCCTTATAGGGAGCACTTGTGAGGTCCAAATAAGTGCCATGTTGTGAAATGGGGAACTTATTGAGGTCATCTTTTCTTGTCCAGGTAGGGACTGTAGAAAAGTTGTATTTATACGAGGAGGTATAGACTTTGGGTTCAGCTGGTTTGGCTTTTTCGTCGTTAGTCTTTTGGCCTGAGCCAGAGACTTCTTCGGCTGGGAAAAAGTCTTCAGTAGGAAAGTCGCCATAGAAGGATTCGTCTCGAATCGTATCAGATTGAAGTTTTTTGGTTTTTCCTTTTGTAGGTTTGGGGACTTCTTCGATGGTTGTATCGGAAGAGGTCGGAATAGGATCGGCCTCAATGGTTTCATCGAGTTGTTCAGAAGAGTCTGACTTATCAGAAAAGGCGTAAATTTGTTCGTCTTCGGATGTATTTTCTTCGTCAGAAGAACTTGAGCTGTCGTTTGGTGTGTAACCAAAGTGCGTAAGTAGATTCTCATTTTGTAATGAGATCTGGCGCATACGAGTAATGATATGAGCGCTTTCGTCGAACGTAAGTTGTGGGTCGACATAGAAAGCTTGTAAACAATTGAGCTGATCTATGATGCTTTCATAATCATCTCGACGATAAGTAGAGGAAGAAGGTTCAGAGAAGACCTTAAGGATTTCAACCTTGTCTTCATGTCCGTAAAACAAAGGTTTAACCTTGTAACGGGTAGGTTTTCCAACAGAGGGGTTAACTGGTGGAAAGGTATCGTCGGAGGGAAGAGCCGAATCCTGTGATGGAGGATCTGGTGGATCAGGTGGATATAAATCAGACATTTTAGCTTTTTGAAGTTTGGCTAAATCGATAGTCATTTGATTTATTTGTTCCTGAAGAGCTGCATCAGGGGTAGATGAAAGGGTGAAAATCTGGGTAAGAGTTTCGAGTTTGTCATTCAAGGAAATCATTCCTTGTTGGACATCTTCAAAAGAGGAAGCCATATGGGTGTTGGTTGCCTCTAAATTGTGCTGGAAATCGATTTTCCAGTCTGTAACCATGTCGACAAAAAAGTTGATTCCTGCCCCTACTTGTGTAAACGAAACAGGTTCTGTAGTAGTAAAATGGGAGATATGGCGATAGTTATCGATATCATGACCGGTAAGGTTTCGGATACAGTTTACAGAGCTATTTTGTGCCATAGTGATAGAGTCTCAGATGTTTTGAAATCTGTTCTGGTGCCTAAAACCAAGGGTTCCTGTAAACAGCTTAATAATTGTCACAAATGTCATACAGACTCTGACATATAAGCAAAGACAGGATAATATGGGCTTGCAACAGTATTCAAACATAAGAGATATATAACATAAGCACAACGTAGATACTGAAAACTTTATTACATAGAAACATAAAACTTACAGTGGTCTAGATTCGAGGTAGGCTCTGATACCAATTACTAACACATGCGGAATTATAACAGAACCTTACAACACAAGGGGAAACTGAGAGATTTACAAAAACACAGAAGCTAAAACAGATGGTGAAAAACAGATACCTAAACCATTCTGCGGCTTCGGTTTAAATAATATTACAAAAGGTAAACAGTTCCGGAGAAGATAAGAACGAATCTTTTCTTTTACTGTTTGAAAAAGAGTGTCGGCAACTTTCACTGTTGATGAATAGTTTGTCGGCAGCTTTGTGGCTACTTTTGCTTTTGGGAAAGTAGACCTGACAACGTCTTCTATCGTGTGCTGAATTATTGGTGCAGTCGAGTGGAGAAGAGTGTCGATTCAGCCTTCCATGGCATTGATGATATTATGGAGTTCATATTCATCAAGTGGAGGAGTACTGGCAGGCGACTGTGCATCAGCAATATCCCATTCAAGATTGAGTCTGTCTGCGCCGTCTTTGACACGAGAGGGGATATCCAGTGTAGTCATGCTAACGATTTCTTTTAAAAAAGCGGTTGCAGTCTGAATCTGGTGTTCACCATTCATATCAGAACCATAGTAACAGGTGATTGTAGTGCTGAAGAGTCTGCGTCCGTCACAACAATAGAAAACTGGTTCTTGGTTATAATAAGAACCATCAAGGAACCGTCGCGCAGTGTCTTGTAGATGTAAGAAACTGTGGATTTCAAAGTAATAAGGAACAATACTGTTGGCCAGTTCCTCAGAATTTAAAAGTCGATTATGCTCGTACTCATCATGTGCGGTGAGTTTGAGATACCATATTTGATAGGGTTGAAAGAAACGAGTTTTTTCGTAACTTCCAATGGAGCTGGAAACCCAAAAAGTCAGATGACGACTGTATTGCCAGTGTTTGCTTACTTTGTAAATCATGGATTTTATCATGGCTGGGAAAAAATGATAAGAATCATGGGAGGAAAATGTAATTTTGTTTACTAATCCCCAATCAATAGGGTCCATAGACCAGTCAATCCCAGGAATGATAAAAAAGGTAAGCTTAGGGACTCGTTTACCGTTGTAAAGCATATCAAAGGTATTGATATCTTCATGGAACATTGCATAATAGTTTTTTATTATAGCCTAGTGATCTTCAATCTTGCGATAGATAATCCGAAAGAGATCGGGAGGAAACAAGTCTCTTGCTTTTTCAAGAAGACAGATACGATTGATTTTTGCAAACGTATTGTGAGGAAAATCTTGTTCTCCTACCAACTGGGCAAGTTTGAGAAAATAATTTACTTGAGAAAGCGAAAAATCTTTTTCCCAGTCAATAGTAAGACAGATCTGTATGCAGAGCTTTTTAAGCTCATCCGTCATAGCTGCTTGTTCAGCTATAAGGGCAGTAAGAGAACTCAGATGTTGTCTGAATTTCTTGTTGGCACAAAGTTTATGTGCTTTCCAAACATTGTTAATTTCATCATAAAAAATGTTTGGAAGTCCAGGATCATAGAAATTGTTGATTTCTGTAATATCTGGAGTTTTGGAAAACATTTTTTGTGAAGCTTGTCCCACATTATAGAAAACTGTTTGGGCTTCTATAAGCGTGTCATAAGCTTTAAAGCAGGAACCTGTAAACGAATGAAGCTGTTTGTGACAGTCATTCCAGGTTTCATAGATGCCAGGCTGGTGACCCGCAAAAACCACAAACCATTTGTTTGGTTGTGATGGAGTTGGTTGAGATGGAGTTGGCTTGGATATAGCTTTTTTAGCTATGGTAATCCAACCTTCTGTATCTGTAAGTTGATCAGCCATCTGTATGCATAGGGAGAGATAAATCTTTGTTAGATGTCTCTGGGAATCTGCTCAGGAAATCTGCAAGAAAATTATTAGTGCCTTTGATATGTTCAATAGCAAAGGAATATTGAGCAATGACATTATACCATTTCAAGCGGCGACCGTCTAAGCAATTTCTTTTATTGATCAGAAAATCTTTAACGGCTTGGTTATCCGTTCGGATAATAAAATCTTCTGGAGCGAGATAAATATGAAATCGTTTGATTGCCAATTTTATTGCCAGAAGTTCTTTTTCAAAAATAATATAATTCTGTTCATTTGGTTTAAATTTACCAGAATTATAACCGCAGATTAACTCTTCTTTTTGAAGGCGTTTGAACAGAATTATATTATTTATGAAAAAGAACTTCTGGCAATAAAATTGGCCATCAAACGATTTCATATTTATCTCGCTCCAGAAGATTTTATTATCCGAACGGATAACCAAGCCGTTAAAGATTTTCTGATCAATAAAAGAAATTGCTTAGACGGTCGCCGCTTGAAATGGTATAATGTCATTGCTCAATATTCCTTTGCTATTGAACATATCAAAGGCACTAATAATTTTCTTGCAGATTTCCTGAGCAGATTCCCAGAGACATCTAACAAAGATTTATCTCTCCCTATGCATACAGATGGCTGATCAACTTACAGATACAGAAGGTTGGATTACCATAGCTAAAAAAGCTATATCCAAGCCAACTCCATCTCAACCAACTCCATCACAACCAAACAAATGGTTTGTGGTTTTTGCGGGTCACCAGCCTGGCATCTATGAAACCTGGAATGACTGTCACAAACAGCTTCGTTCGTTTACAGGTTCCTGCTTTAAAGCTTATGACACGCTTATAGAAGCCCAAACAGTTTTCTATAATGTGGGACAAGCTTCACAAAAAATGTTTTCCAAAACTCCAGATATTACAGAAATCAACAATTTCTATGATCCTGGACTTCCAAACATTTTTTATGATGAAATTAACAATGTTTGGAAAGCACATAAACTTTGTGCCAACAAGAAATTCAGACAACATCTGAGTTCTCTTACTGCCCTTATAGCTGAACAAGCAGCTATGACGGATGAGCTTAAAAAGCTCTGCATACAGATCTGTCTTACTATTGACTGGGAAAAAGATTTTTCGCTTTCTCAAATAAATTGTTTTCTCAAACTTGCCCAGTTGGTAGGAGAACAAGATTTTCCTCACAATACGTTTGCAAAAATCAATCGTATCTGTCTTCTTGAAAAAGCAAGAGACTTGTTTCCTCCCGATCTCTTTCGGATTATCTATCGCAAGATTGAAGATCACTATGCTATAATAAAAAACTATTATGCAATGTTCCATGAAGATATCAATACCTTTGATATGCTTTACAACGGTAAACGAGTCCCTAAGCTTACCTTTTTTATCATTCCTGGGATTGACTGGTCTATGGACCCTATTGATTGGGAATTAGTAAACAAAATTACATTTTCCTCCCATGATTCTTATCATTTTTTCCCAGCCATGATAAAATCCATGATTTACAAAGTAAGCAAACACTGGCAATACAGTCGTCATCTGACTTTTTGGGTTTCCAGCTCCATTGGAAGTTACGAAAAAACTCGTTTCTTTCAACCCTATCAAATATGGTATCTCAAACTCACCGCACATGATGAGTACGAGCATAATCGACTTTTAAATTCTGAGGAACTGGCCAACAGTATTGTTCCTTATTACTTTGAAATCCACAGTTTCTTACATCTACAAGACACTGCGCGACGGTTCCTTGATGGTTCTTATTATAACCAAGAACCAGTTTTCTATTGTTGTGACGGACGCAGACTCTTCATCACTACAATCACCTGTTACTATGGTTCTGATATGAATGGTGAACACCAGATTCAGACTGCTACCGCTTTTTTAAAAGAAATCGTTAGCATGACTACACTGGATATCCCCTCTCGTGTCAAAGACGGCGCAGACAGACTCAATCTTGAATGGGATATTGCCGATGCACAGTCGCCTGCCAGTACTCCTCCACTTGATGAATATGAACTCCATAATATCATCAATGCCATGGAAGGCTGAATCGACACTCTTCTCCACTCGACTGCACCAATAATTCAGCACACGACAGAAGACGTTGTCAGGTCTACTTTCCCAAAAGCAAAAGTAGCCACAAAGCTGCCGACAAACTATTCATCAACAGTGAAAGTTGCCGACACTCTTTTTCAAACAGTAAAAGAAAAGATTCGTTCTTATCTTCTCCGGAACTGTTTACCTTTTGTAATATTATTTAAACCGAAGCCGCAGAATGGTTTAGGTATCTGTTTTTCACCATCTGTTTTAGCTTCTGTGTTTTTGTAAATCTCTCAGTTTCCCCTTGTGTTGTAAAGTTCTGTTATAATTCCGCATGTGTTAGTAATTGGTATCAGAGCCTACCTCGAATCTGGACCACTGTAAGTTTTATGTTTCTATGTAATAAAGTTTTCAGTATCTACGTTGTGCTTATGTTATATATCTCTTATGTTTGAATACTGTTGCAAGCCCATATTATCCTGTCTTTGCTTATATGTCAGAGTCTGTATGACATTTGTGACAATTATTAAGCTGTTTACAGGAACCCTTGGTTTTAGGCACCAGAACAGATTTCAAAACATCTGAGACTCTATCACTATGGCACAAAATAGCTCTGTAAACTGTATCCGAAACCTTACCGGTCATGATATCGATAACTATCGCCATATCTCCCATTTTACTACTACAGAACCTGTTTCGTTTACACAAGTAGGGGCAGGAATCAACTTTCTTGTCGACATGGTTACAGACTGGAAAATCGATTTCCAGCACAATTTAGAGGCAACCAACACCCATATGGCTTCCTCTTTTGAAGATGTCCAACAAGGAATGATCTCCTTGAATGACAAACTCGAAACTCTTACCCAGATTTTCACCCTTTCATCTACCCCTGATGCAGCTCTTCAGGAACAAATAAATCAAATGACTATCGATTTAGCCAAACTTCAAAAAGCTAAAATGTCTGATTTATATCCACCTGATCCACCAGATCCTCCATCACAGGATTCGGCTCTTCCCTCCGACGATACCTTTCCACCAGTTAACCCCTCTGTTGGAAAACCTACCCGTTACAAGGTTAAACCTTTGTTTTACGGACATGAAGACAAGGTTGAAATCCTTAAGGTCTTCTCTGAACCTTCTTCCTCTACTTATCGTCGAGATGATTATGAAAGCATCATAGATCAGCTCAATTGTTTACAAGCTTTCTATGTCGACCCACAACTTATGTTCGACGAAAGCGCTCATATCATTACTCGTATGCGCCAGATCTCATTACAAAATGAGAATCTACTTACGCACTTTGGTTACACACCAAACGACAGCTCAAGTTCTTCTGACGAAGAAAATACATCCGAAGACGAACAAATTTACGCCTTTTCTGATAAGTCCGTCTCTTCTGAAGAACTCGATGAAACCATTGAGGCCGATCCTATTCCGACCTCTTCCGATACAACCATCGAAGAAGTCCCCAAACCTACAAAAGGAAAAACCAAAAAACGTCAATCTGATACGATTCTAGACGAATCCTTCTACGGCGACTTTCCTACTGAAGACTTTTTCCCAGCCGAAGAAGTCTCTGGCTCAGGCCAAAAGACTGACGACGAAAAAGCCAAACCAGCTGAACCCAAAGTCTATACCTCCTCGTATAAATACGACTTTTCTACAGTCCCCACCTGGACAAGAAAAGATGACCTCAATAAGTTCCCCATTTCACAACATGGCACTTATTTGGACCTCACAAATGTTCCCTATAAGGCTACTCCTGCTAGACGCACCCAACGCAAAACCTTTTGTTGGAAAACATGGAAAGGACGGCGCCCTAAAGCCTCCAAGAAGTATGTTACACACGCTGCTTCTCCAAAACCCACACCAGGGAAAAAGAAAAAAGGACACAAAAAATCCTCCAAAGCTTCCAAATCCATTGAAACAAAAAAGGATTGTAAATGCTATATTTGCAATGAAGCTGGTCATTATGCCACTAACTGCCCCCAAAAAGGCAAGAAGGCTTCAAAAATGGTTAAAAGATTACAGACAGATAACCTCTGTGTAGTCTATGGTAGCGACATCACCGATCCCTCTACCATCCTGTATGAACTCTCCAGTAGTGTTTATACCAGTAACTCGTCTAGTACTACCCCCAGCGATACAGACGATGAAGCAACAGATATTGAAAATATCTGCATGATGAACGTTACTCCTTCCCTCCCAGAAGAGAACACGAACATCAAACTTAGTGACATCATTGGAGAAGAAGTTCAGTTCACAAACGAACAACTGATTCAGTTCGATAAACTCCAACGGATCAAAAAAGAAGAAGTCTACAAAACTTCACGATTTGCCATCTTTTCCAAACGAATTTTAGAACAATTCAGTGGAAATACAACAATTGACTATACAGTAAATGGTCAATGTGGTTTTAATATCCTCAGCAAGGATAAGATTGAGCGCTGGAAACAACAAAATCCTATCCTCGTTATATTCATATTGGACTAGTGCAAATCCAGATCACTTCACTGTTTCGACGTGGCACTGATCAACCACTAATTGCACTCCTCATGGACAATCGTTTTCATAAACCCGTTGATGCACTTATTGGCGGTGTTCAATCGAATTTGGTTAACAACCTCATCTGGTTTAAAATCAAACCAAATTTTTTCCTTTCACTGACGGACCCAAACATCGAAAAGGTCCTCCAAGTTAAACTCCAATTGTCCAAACTACAAATGGATTATGATTCCCCTAGCCTTGGAATCCAGTGGAAAGTGCTCTATGAACTCACTAGAGAACCCGAAACTGCTACCATTCCTACACTTGACTCCAAACTAGTCACCTTGTTTGAACCAAGACCTTTTGATACCATAATTGAGCCTAAACTTCTCAATTGGACAGATCTTGAGATCCCTAAAACTTGGTTATTTGATAACATCAATTCTGTACCCAAGTTACGTATCACAGAACCCACTGTGGCTACAATACACGCCTCCGGTTCAAATCTTTATATTACAAATAAAGCAAAACCGCCTCAGCTACAACGCTCTGTATCTGAGAGAAATCCTGGATGGGAAAGAATCCTTCCCCCACGAAAGTCCGTAGAGGTACCTCCTCGACGACGTTTTACTTGGACAGAAAAAGGCAAAGCTCCTATCGATCCTCATGATGCTCCCTTTTTGCCTGGATCAACTCATAACCTTAACTCTACAAAATTCTTCCATTTCCGCACTGGAAAAGATGAAATTTAATTGCTCCTTCGCAAGGCAAAAAGCGAAAGTATACATATGTTAACGGCATTCTCAACTTCAAAGGATATAAACCCTATAGCCTTTGTGTTTTAATCGATACAGGTGCAACTACCAGTTGTTGCCGATATAATGCTCTGCCATCCGAAAAATGGCAGCAAATGAAACACCCCATTGGCGTTCAGGGCATTGATGCTGAAGCACCCTTAAATGTGATTCAGTTTAAAGCAAAAGACGTAGCAATCTGGCTTAATGATAAAAAATTCATTATCCCAAAAATCCTGTGTTTTCCATACATGCACGGTGATTTCATTTTAGGATGTAACTTTATCTATAGTTATCTTCCTTTACAGTTAAACAAAAAAACCATTTCGTTAACACTGAAAGATCAAACAGTCGTTGAAATCCCTATTCAGGAAAATTTAGCCTCTGTTTGTAATGAAAAGTTCTCTCCACCCAAAAGAGACTCAGACTTATCGGTGCTACAAGACACCCATTGGCTCTACAACTCACTTCGGCAAAACTTCGCTGAAAATCCACTTACCCTGTGGAAAAGAAGTCCTCGTTTCTGTCGACTGCAACTCAAAAATCGCAATGTCATCATTCGTGTTAAACCCATGATCTATCTACGCCGCGACATTGATGAATTCGATGCACAACTTCAAGACCTCCTTGAGAAAAAACTCATTGAGCGTACTCGCAGTCCACACAGCAGCCCTGCTTTTATGGTTAGAAACCATAGTGAAGTTAAACGTGGAAAAGCCCGCATGGTCATCAACTATAAAAGGCTCAATGAACATCTCATTTTCGATGGTTATTTTATCCCACGCAAAGATGTTCTCATTAATCAAACTCGAGGATCCACCATCTTTAGTAAGTTTGATTGTAAAGCAGGCTTTTGGCAGATCAAACTGCGAAAGAAGTCCAAACCGCTCACAGCGTTCAGTACTCCTCACGGCCACTACCAATGGACCGTTATGCCCTTTGGTCTTAACACAGCACCTCAAATCTATCAGCGTTGGATGGATTCTATCTTTAATGATCTTAAAGATTTTGTTGTTGTTTACATAGATGATATTTTAGTTTTCTCTAAAACAAGAGATGAGCATAAAAAACATCTACTCTGTCTTTCAGAAAAACTGAAAAAGTACGGCATCATTCTATCTCCAACCAAGATAGATGTTGAACAAGAATCTATTGATTTTCTGGGATTAGTTTTAACTCACAAAGGTATAAAACTACAGGATCATATAATCATTAAGATTCGTGATTTCCCTGACACTATTCAAGATAAAAAGCAACTTCAAAGTTTTTTGGGAATCTTGAATTATGGACGCTATTTTATTAAAGGGTTAGCTCGAAAAGAACTCCCTTTATTAAAGAAGCTCCAGAAAAATGTCCCTTTTGATTGGACTGATAATGACACCACCATTATCCAACAGATCAAAGCTGATCTGGTCCATATCCCTGAAGTCTATTTTCCCCAAACAGGAGATAAACTTATTCTTGAAACAGATGCCTCCGAGCTCTGTTGGGGATGTGTCTTAAAAGCAATTCCTCACGAACAATGGATTGATGACACCCCATCATATCCCAAGATCCGAGCTCGAAAAGCTCCCATCTCAAAACGCCTTCAAAAAGAAGAGTTAATCTGCGGTTATAATTCTGGTAAATTTAAACCAAATGAACAGAATTGTATTATTTATGAAAAAGTACTTCTGGCAATAAAATTGGCAATCAAACGATTTCATATTTATCTCGCTCCAGAAGATTTTATTATCCGAACGGATAACCAAGCCGTTAAAGATTTTCTGATCAATAAAAGAAATTGCTTAGACGGTCGCCGCTTGAAATGGTATAATGTCATTACTCAATATTCCTTTGCTATTGAACATATCAAAGGCACTAATAATTTTCTTGCAGATTTCCTGAGCAGATTCCCAGAGACATCTAACAAAGATTTATCTCTCCCTATGCATACAGATGGCTGATCAACTTACAGATACAGAAGGTTGGATTACCATAGCTAAAAAAGCTATATCCAAGCCAACTCCATCTCAACCAACTCCATCACAACCAAACAAATGGTTTGTGGTTTTTGCGGGTCACCAGCCTGGCATCTATGAAACCTGGAATGACTGTCACAAACAGCTTCGTTCGTTTACAGGTTCCTGCTTTAAAGCTTATGACACGCTTATAGAAGCCCAAACAGTTTTCTATAATGTGGGACAAGCTTCACAAAAAATGTTTTCCAAAACTCCAGATATTACAGAAATCAACAATTTCTATGATCCTGGACTTCCAAACATTTTTTATGATGAAATTAACAATGTTTGGAAAGCACATAAACTTTGTGCCAACAAGAAATTCAGACAACATCTGAGTTCTCTTACTGCCCTTATAGCTGAACAAGCAGCTATGACGGATGAGCTTAAAAAGCTCTGCATACAGATCTGTCTTACTATTGACTGGGAAAAAGATTTTTCGCTTTCTCAAATAAATTGTTTTCTCAAACTTGCCCAGTTGGTAGGAGAACAAGATTTTCCTCACAATACGTTTGCAAAAATCAATCGTATCTGTCTTCTTGAAAAAGCAAGAGACTTGTTTCCTCCCGATCTCTTTCGGATTATCTATCGCAAGATTGAAGATCACTATGCTATAATAAAAAACTATTATGCAATGTTCCATGAAGATATCAATACCTTTGATATGCTTTACAACGGTAAACGAGTCCCTAAGCTTACCTTTTTTATCATTCCTGGGATTGACTGGTCTATGGACCCTATTGATTGGGGATTAGTAAACAAAATTACATTTTCCTCCCATGATTCTTATCATTTTTTCCCAGCCATGATAAAATCCATGATTTACAAGGTAAGCAAACACTGGCAATACAGTCGTCATCTGACTTTTTGGGTTTCCAGCTCCATTGGAAGTTACGAAAAAACTCGTTTCTTTCAACCCTATCAAATATGGTATCTCAAACTCACCGCACATGATGAGTACGAGCATAATCGACTTTTAAATTCTGAGGAACTGGCCAATAGTATTGTTCCTTATTACTTTGAAATCCACAGTTTCTTACATCTACAAGACACTGCGCGACGGTTCCTTGATGGTTCTTATTATAACCAAGAACCAGTTTTCTATTGTTGTGACGGACGCAGACTCTTCATCACTACAATCACCTGTTACTATGGTTCTGATATGAATGGTGAACACCAGATTCAGACTGCTACCGCTTTTTTAAAAGAAATCGTTAGCATGACTACACTGGATATCCCCTCTCGTGTCAAAGACGGCGCAGACAGACTCAATCTTGAATGGGATATTGCCGATGCACAGTCGCCTGCCAGTACTCCTCCACTTGATGAATATGAACTCCATAATATCATCAATGCCATGGAAGGCTGAATCGACACTCTTCTCCACTCGACTGCACCAATAATTCAGCACACGACAGAAGACGTTGTCAGGTCTACTTTCCCAAAAGCAAAAGTAGCCACAAAGCTGCCGATAAACTATTCATCAACAGTGAAAGTTGCTGACACTCTTTTTCAAACAGTAAAAGAAAAGATTCGTTCTTATCTTCTCCGGAACTGTTTACCTTTTGTAATATTATTTAAACCGAAGCCGCAGAATGGTTTAGGCATCTGTTTTTCACCATCTGTTTTAGCTTCTGTGTTTTTGTAAATCTCTCAGTTTCCCCTTGTGTTGTAAAGTTCTGTTATAATTCCGCATGTGTTAGTAATTGGAGGAAAATGTAATTTTGTTTACTAATCCCCAATCAATAGGGTCCATAGACCAGTCAATCCCAGGAATGATAAAAAAGGTAAGCTTAGGGACTCGTTTACCGTTGTAAAGCATATCAAAGGTATTGATATCTTCATGGAACATTGCATAATAGTGTTTTATTATAGCATAGTGATCTTCAATCTTGCGATAAATAATCTGAAAGAGATCGGGAGGAAACAAGTCTCTTGCTTTTTCAAGAAGACAGATACGATTGATTTTTGCAAACGTATTGTGAGGAAAATCTTGTTCTCCTACCAACTGGGCAAGTTTGAGAAAACAATTTATTTGAGAAAGCGAAAAATCTTTTTCCCAGTCAATAGTAAGACAGATCTGTATGCAGAGCTTTTTAAGCTCATCCGTCATAGCTGCTTGTTCAGCTATAAGGGCAGTAAGAGAACTCAGATGTTGTCTGAATTTCTTGTTGGCACAAAGTTTATGTGCTTTCCAAACATTGTTAATTTCATCATAAAAAATGTTTGGAAGTCCAGGATCATAGAAATTGTTGATTTCTGTAATATCTCGAGTTTTGGAAAACATTTTTTGTGAATCTGGTGTTCACCATTCATATCAGAACCATAGTAACAGGTGATTGTAGTGATGAAGAGTCTGCGTCCGTCACAACAATAGAAAACTGGTTCTTGGTTATAATAAGAACCATCAAGGAACCGTCGCGCAGTGTCTTGTAGATGTAAGAAACTGTGGATTTCAAAGTAATAAGGAACAATACTGTTGGCCAGTTCCTCAGAATTTAAAAGTCGATTATGCTCGTACTCATCATGTGCGGTGAGTTTGAGATACCATATTTGATAGGGTTGAAAGAAACGAGTTTTTTCGTAACTTCCAATGGAGCTGGAAACCCAAAAAGTCAGATGACGACTGTATTGCCAGTGTTTGCTTACTTTGTAAATCATGGATTTTATCATGGGCTTAACTTCTTCTCTAAATATGTTATTACCTTACTACTGGAAGATTCTGGTTCGGCTTAAGTGGAACTTCCTGTATCTGCCTCTCGCCTCCAATATCAATCTTCTTCCTTGGAAACTCTGGAGCAAGGCTGATCATATTACTGATAACAATAGTAGGAAATGGGTCATTATCCACTCCCATTGCTTCTGATTTTGGTGGTGGTCGTTGCAACACCATAAATTTGTGCAAAATAGTGTGGCCAAGTTTTAAATTTATAAAATATGACTACTAACTCTAACTACTAACGTAGCTAGGGTGAGTAGGGATCATCCTAAGGGATTGTGGGCGTATTTGCAATGGAAACAATATATAGGGTTAGTAGGTCGAGTGATCAAAAGGTTGTTTGTTTGGTTGATTAAACTACAATGTAAATGAATGCAATACTAAACAACTAAAGTAAATAAAAGGGTAGAGAATAAGAGAGAGAGGTCTTGGGATCTAGAGGTCACCACTAAACATCACCATTCTAGACATTCAACGTGTAATAAATGAAGGGGAAACATGTGTTGCAATACAAAGAGGCGTGATTGATTGAATCAACAAGCATAGATTGACTCATTAAGCATACATTGTCTAGACAACCTAGTGAATAGCACAATATATCAAACTAAGCCATTAATCCTTCCTTTAAGTGCATAATCAACACACTAACAAGTTAGAGAATAATACTACTTGCATTCATAAGTATGGAACATCAAACAACAAGCATGGATTGTCCTCCCATCTAAGAAACTAAGGCAACTACACTACAACTAAGCTAGGAACTTGAAAATTAAACTAATTAAGCTAAGGGAAAGGCACAATCCATCAAAAAATGAGCATGAACCATCAAATAAACCATAAGAATATTCTATTTAAGCACTATGCCTTGACAATCTCTAGATTTATAGCATCAATACACATAGACATGCATCAACATCACAAAACCAAGAGATAAACACATGAACATCTATTCTAGCATACATAGACATATGGATAAAATGAAATGATCAATACGAAGTATTAAACCACACAAATCATTGTATAAACAAGATTCATATATAAATCAAGTGTCAAGACAACATTACAACACAAATCCCCTCAAAATACAAAGCATTAAGGTCTAGAAGGCATGCTTAGGGCTAACTCTAGCCCCAAGAAGATGTCTAACCACTCATTGATGTAGTCATCCAACCCTCAAGGGTTATCTCCCTAGTAGAAATACTCTTCTCTTTGGTAGAAACCCTAGAAGAATGGAAGAACTCCTAAGAATAGTGTATGTCTCTCTAAGCTCTAGCCTCCTCTCCAAGATAGATGATATATGATTGTTTATCCTTTTAATATTAAAATGGCTCCAAATCCTTATATAGGAGGCTCAAGTGTCATACCCAATGGTCTGGACTCATGCACTAAGGTCCCTTCAATGATTGCACCATGAGCCATCTTTTAATGAGCTGGACTCTGTTTTAATTCGGACTTGAGGAGGTTCGATCGATCGAGTTTAGATGAGATCGATCAAACTTTGGTGAGATTGATCCAATGTTGGCGAGATCGATCCATCCTTGGCGGCGTCTTTTAGAATAAAGAAAAATCTGAGATATTTTTGGGATATTTTGGGATAAAGACAAAAGTGGTAGGTGGGGATAAGATCAAGGAATTTCAATCGATTTGAGAAAAGTTGGATCGATCGAAGATGGTGAAATTTTTTGGATAAGGACAAAGGCTTGGATCCATCTTGAAATGGCTAGATCGATCAATGTGAGATCGATCGAAAATATTCCTGATCGATCGAAGTTTGTAGATTTCTACCACTTTGCTTCCACTTTGCTCCATTCTTCCATTCAGCTTGAGATTATTTCTTTTATGCTCTAATTTGGCTGAATTAGCTTATTTTGGAGATAAGTGCCTGAAAAAGGCAATAACATGAAATTAGTCTAAAACAGGAAAGTAAGATAGATTAAGGTCCTAGAATACCCGAGCTTAGGGGGTTTAAATGCGCACTTTTCAATGCTCATCAGATTTCTTCTCTGTGAATTTTAGCGTTCCTTTATCAATTGCTTTCTACAAAACATTTCAGAATACAAAGCAATTATTAGTACCATGATTCCAAGAATTATGGTATTTGCGTAATTCTTTTCCGTTAAACTTCGTAGCTATAGGAATAACATGTCCCTTAGGCAACGATATTTGTTTATCGGCCATAAGGTGATCAAATATCTGTTTTGTTTTAGACAGGTCGAAAGTATTGACTTTTCTAGAATTGACCATTCCTTTCTTAGCTGAAGAGGTAGATGCTTGTCTGCCACTTGTAGAAGATTTTGATTTGACCAGTACTTCATAAACATATGGCTTCTTGATATGAACATCTGCCACATTAGCTTCTAGATCATCTTCCAACTCTCCTAAGAAAACTTCATAATTAGGATCTCTATAATAGGTTCGTTTGGAAGAATTATTTTTATCATTTTCTTCTTTAAGTATGGACTCAAATCTATTGGCTCTGTTTGCCAACTCAAATAAGCCTCTAAACTCTATTCCTTCAAACCTCTTCCGGAGCTCAAAGTCAAGGCCATTAAGGGCTAGCCTAACATACTCCCTTTCTAGAAGAGATACACGACATTTTAATTTGGCCCTTTTGAACCTAACAATAAATGTTTCCATAGATTCATTGGCCATTTGACATAGCCGAGATATATCGGCCAAAGTTTCCTTTGATTTTGTCCGGTAGAACTGCATATGGAAAAGCTCATCCATCTGCTGCCAAGAATGAACAATATCTGGTGGTAAGTGGATATACTAAGAGCAGGTGATCCCGTGAGGGAGTTTAGGAAAAGCCTAAATTTCAACCACAGACTTACTCTTATTTCCCCACATTGAATAGTGAACTTGCCAATGTCTTCTATAGTAAATTGGTTTCCTTCTCCATTGATGGTTACAAAATCTGGAACTTTGTACCCTCTAAGAAATTTAAATTCATCAACTATTTCCAGCTATAGCTTCCTATAAGCTGGTCAGCTTACTCGTCTGGCAGCTAAACCAAATTCCCGATCTATCAATTCCATCAACTGGCCTCTATCCAGAAAAACTGGTTGGGACGGTTGATTAACTCTCGGTGATTGGTTGGTCACTGGTGGTGGATTGTTCTTTGGCCAAACTAGTGGATTGGCTATTGGTTGCCCTTCCAGTACCATAAGTGGTGGCATTGGTGAGAATGGGGGGTTATTCCCATATCTTCCATAATTGTCCCCCAGGTCAAAATAATCCCTTCTAGGGAAATTCGGAGGAAAACTTAAGGTCTTGGAGGTGGCTGGTACGGTGCCTGTGGAAACATTGGAAATTCTGGCAAAGTCGCTGGTGGGTTTTGTAGAAGACTCACTATAGGAACTGGCTGAACTGTCACCATATATGGAGGATGAGGAATCGGCTAAGGTACCGATTCTTGAGCATTTGAACTTCCATCTTAAGCCAGTTGATTATAAACGATGGCTGATAACTAAGAAATAGTCTGGGAGTTTTGAAAGAACTTACGATCTATGTCATCAAGGCAAGCAGATATCCTACCCAATGCCTCGGCCAATGGTGCAACCTGTGATTGCACCTCATCACGTACTCCGGATTCTTCAGGACTAGGATTAGAACTTCCAGCCTGAGCCGGCTGAATTTCTTCTTCTGGCTCTTCATCACTAGTTATAGGTTGACGGGTCGACTTTGATTTTGACGGCATTGTAATCTTTACCGGATGTCCTGCCGGGCGTGCCAATTAATGTTTCCACAAAATTGGGACGCTTAGAATGTGAAGGCATGCTAGAATCTTGGAAGATTCAGAGAGGTCAAACGAAAAGGAAATTCCTTTTAGAATGATCAAGCGATTATGAGGTTTTGGATTTGCCTTTGATGAAAGGACTTTTAGTTTAGACTACAATGTTATTTAATGAAAATACCAAAAGTAAGTACATGAATGTAAAGGAATTGAAAAGACTTATATTGAAATTGCTTAAATTGAAATACAAAGTATTGAATGTTGATTGATGTCGTTGAGAGAGTTTAAAACATGGTCCTAAGTAAACTATTTATAGGCATTAAAGCCCTACAAGAAGGACCCATGTCCTTTTAAACAACTGCCCACTTTTTCTTACAAGACACTTGTCCCATGCTCAGCTGCCAAATTCCAACTTCCAGACCCACGATCTATGAATTTCTTCCACTACTGCCATGTATCCTACATTCCTTCAACTGATTATTTGAGTGTTATATATATACACACACACACACATATATACACACCACGCCCTTAAATCTTTGCTGATTTTATTCCTTTTTTGAAATCGGCTGAAGGCACAACCACTATCCCATTTATCCCTTAGATTTTAGGAACCACCTTCGTTATCTATTTTTTGACTTTAAACTCCTTAAAGGTAGGAACTTCTAAACTGAATTGACAGTTTATAGAAGTTTTATGCATGTCCAACTCCTTTAGCCCACATCCTCCATGAATTTAGGAAACCATTTAGCCTTTGATTTTATTGCCAACTGTCATTATCCTACCATACCTGCCTTTCTTGTTCTACCAGACATTTCTAGCGTGTTGGAATCTCTTTCCCTTCCAAGTTTGACATGTGTGAATTTAGCCTTGGACCATGATTTAGTCCATTTGTCCTCTTTTTAATACACCATGTCATCATTGAAATGGCTAACCATTAGCTTGCCACTTTTATATGCCAACAGGTGGTCTCAAATTTCTACCTAGTCTGGTAGTACACATGAAAAAAAATTAAATTATGGATTTGGATGCTTTCTGTGTTTGGGAAATTCAGAAGTTAGGTTTGGTTGCATTATGTGTTTGGAGAATTTGGAAAGTAAAGAGCAAGAAAGTGTTTGACAAGGAAGAGTAGAACCCATTAAGTGTGGTAATGTAGTTATAGCATGGAATCCATTAAGTGTGGCAAATCTGGTTACAAATAGGTTTTAGAAGTTCATGGTCACCCAATGTTGGACTATATTCCAAGAGCCCCAGTAAGATTCGTCTCATGATAGATGAGTTTGTCCCTTGGCAAGAGTGGTAAAATGTTATGTTAATGCTAGTTTTGCAAAAATTTCCATGTTGGGAGGTAGTGGAGCTGTGTTTCAGGATTCTTTTGGGTATTTTCTTTAGGCGGTGATTTTCAAACCTTTTCTGTCCTCTTTAATGTTATTGGCGGAAAGCATTCTGGTTTAAAAATGCAATATGTTGTTGTTCAATTTTCAAGGTGTATGTGTTTGAATTGTTATGGATATTTTAATAAAAATAAAAATAATATTTAATATAATTATTTATTATAAATATTATTACATGAGTTACATAATATTTACATTAATCATTATTACATGAGTTAAATAATATTTATGGGGTATATTATTTCAATCATTATTTCTACCATTATATTACCTTAGACGTTTCATATATATATATATATATATATATATATATATATATATATATATATATATCTTATGTGTATGGTAATTAGAAAGAGTGATATATGGTAGAGTGATATGCTGTATAATTTCGTATATAAGGCTATGAGCCTATTTCCTTGAGAGTACTTTTACATATTGAGTTTATGAACAGTAGACTTATATACACTTGAACCTAGTCTTTCCGTGGTTGTGCACATGGAGGAGACGTCACTGTGAGTTGATTGGGTTATATCTTAGAGCTGATTAGTTTCGCTAATACCCGCACGAAGGGGAAGACTATCAGCTTTAGGTTAATGTATTTACACATGTCTCAACAATCAGGCCATCACTTTCTTACCCATTTTTAATATTATTTTCATTTCATAATTTCTATTATTATATTAGTTTTCTATTACAGAATTATTATGTTGTTAAATCCTTGTTTATCATTACATTCATGTTGTTCAATTGATGTATTATACAGTTTAATAAAAGAATTATTCTTTGATTATTCATTGGTGTTGTTGTTCATTATTTGAATAATTGTGTATGAGACTTTATATATTTTTATAATTATGTGGAATTTTCACAACAGTCTAAAGCTGATATTTCCTTAATTTATGTATTCCCTTATTTGATTTAATATTTGTCAGGCAAGTTACTTATTAGTATATTTGATCCATGGTATAGAATTTTATTTAAAAGGATTGCATTCATTTTGTGTGACTGTTTTTCATATATGGATGGTGTTATCATATATGGTTAGTCTTTCCTTTAATATAAAACGAGAATACTATTATATTATGTTTTCTATTTATATGTTATTACTATTTCATCATTGTAAATAATGAGTTACCTATTAATCTCTTATGAGTAAAATTGGTAACGGCCATTATTTATAGTAATTGAGTTATTTACATTTTCTTAAATTATATTTAATTCTATTTAATGTTGGTATGCTACATTCTGACCATGCATGCAATGTAATACTCCTACTTTTAAAAGGATAGTCTCAGCATTTTAATTTTAATTTTATTGCATTTTTATTTTTGTTTAAATTGTTAATTTTGTTGGTTTAATTGTTTATTTGCATTTATTAATTGATATTTGAATTAAATTGATTTAATTGTTTTTAGGTGAATTATGTTACTTATTTAAATTGTTTAATTATTGTGTGTTATTTTCTTTAATTGTTAATGGTATTATTTTTATTTGTAATTCACTGTTTTAATATAATTCTTTTAATGTTAAAATTAGGTTATTAAATTTAAGTTACGGTTATAGTTTTAAATTACAATTCACGTATATCTAGCCGACCTATACTATAACTTGGCTGCTCTATGGGCCAACTAAGGTTTACATTAGGGCTCTATCTCTAATATTAAAAGGATTAGGGTTTTAGCGTTAAGCCTATAAATACACCATTATGTGTTAGCCTAGGGTTTACGATCATAACACATAGGACATAAACGTAAAATTAGTTCTATAAAAATAGAGGGTAGAGAGAACAGAGCACCGTAAGGGCTGTCAAGGAGGAAACCAGAGAGGACCAAGGAAGGGTTGTGGTGGATTAAACCAGATCCATAGGAGGCTTGCAAGGATTCAGTGGTTGCCAGAACTTTAGAAACGAAGCCGAGATTTCATAACTGAAATCATAGGCAAGTTCTTTTCTTCCTCTTTCCCGTTGGCTTGTGTTCTGTGCACCTAGATAGTCTCTAGGAGATTAATTGGACATTAATTGAACCATGCATGATTATTATATATTATATTTAAGTATCTGTTATCTGTGAAATTTATCTTAAATAATTCTATCATTTATGGTTTTTATCGTCTTTATTTTAGCATAAAGAGTCGCCACTGTTTTAATCTTGTATTGCATTTTACTGTATTAAATCAAGATTTTAATTAATACTAGATGAGATTTAAGACCTTTAATTTCAATTTAGAGGAAGAATAGTAAGGTTGGAATGGCCGGAGACGGAGCAGTTGGGCTAAAACGGAGCGAAACGGAACTGGAAGCTCTTAAAGGAGGTGAGAGCCGGCTCCATGGAAGTGGGAGCTGGCTCCCACACTCATAGAGCCAGCTCCAAGGTCCTTGGAGCCGGTTCCTAAATTCATGGAGCAAGCTCTCTCCAATTTACACTTTCTGATGTTTATTTTTATGCACTGTTGGTACTGTTTGAGCATGGGAACTGTTCTGATGGTTCTAAGTCTTCACAGAGGGATTAAGAAGTTGTTTTTGGGTGTTATTAAGACCTTAAGTTGATTAAAGTTGACCTCTAAGTCAATGGGACAAATAGTATAAAATTAAGGAACTTTCTATACTGTTAACGGATGGAAGAGAAATTAATTGTTTAACTAAATTTTAGCAATTTAATGGGATCTGGTATGTTTATAAATCTTATTTCAAATGCATGATAGGGTCATTTATGTATTATTTTTGATCTATGCATGCTCTGGATGCTAATTGTTGAAATATGAAACCTTGTCTGCAATTACATGGATTAACGCTTGGATTCTAGTTGCTGAAATATTAAATACTCTTCTCCAATTATTTGGATGATGGTTTTGGACTGTAAATTGCTAAGCTACTAGTTATGTGTTGTAATTTATATGGATATGGAGGATTGTATGCACCGGTATGGAACGGTGGCATATTAGGGGTAATTTAGCTCAAAACGCTAAAACCTAACCTACCGAATTAAAGGAATGGATTGTAAAATATTGAATCCTATTTGTGTTTAAGTCAGATCAACTGGCTAAGTTGAATGACTTCCTAGATTAGTGGGTTGTAGTTAAGTCATATCAACTGAATAAGTTGAGTGACTAACTAGACTGTGTTTTGTATGTCACCTCAATAAATAATTGAATGACATACTCTGGTTTTGGGATGGACTTTAGATATTTGGTTATGATACCACGAGTTGAGCTTAAGTTTCAGGCTCGTTGGTTAGGGTGCGTATATGCAGTGGATACGTAGCTGGTTATGGTAGGTTGAGATGTACTCTTTTAGGTCTAGGTACTCATGCCCACCTTTGGTGAATTTTTGCATATTGTCTTCTATTCAAGTTGAGACCCCTATTGTAGTCCAGTGAATGTCCCTTAGTGTGGATATATATATACTTATGGACTAGATAGCTAATGTGAGCTATCTAGGGTGTATTTGCGTATTGGGTCACTATATGGATTGCAGTTAGATTAGAACTTGTTCGTGGGCCTAACCCACTCTTTTATTCTTTTCAGGTACAGGACGGTTCCAGCCTTAGAGCTTAATCGTGCTTCTCGAGGACAGTCACTTTTTCATCTGCTTATGTAGGACTCTCTCAATGTTCTAGTTTAGTTTTATTTTCTATCATTCAGTTCAGTTGGGATTTTTATTTAGGGGTCCACTAGATGGATTCCCAAGTTGTACTCTTAGAGGTTTTGGAGAATTGGAATATCTTTATTCAGTATTTTTTGAGGATTTATATTTCATAGTTCTTTTCAGTTTTGTTATTTAAATTCTTAAATCTTTATATTCTGTGTTCGCTTTAAAATACTACTATTGTTTGATATTCCCTCGGGTTTGGGCCTGATCCTGATCAACCCGTGTCTCAGATCCGAGGGGTATCACATGCAAGTGGCAGATAGTATAAATCGTTCTTGATTACATTGAATGAATTAAAAAATAAAAAATAAAAAATTGAAACTGACGAGTAAAATGTTTCCATTCATTTTAAAATATGTATATATATAATTATATATTAGCATGTTAATTTGTGCATCTAGCCGTTGCTTTGGTTTTAATACCTATTTTTCATTAATTGTTTATTTGAATATAACCATGTAACTGATTGATAGTTTTAGTTTTTACTTTAATTGCATTGCAAATTATATTTAAAAAGATGTTACGAAATTGAATTAACATAAACTGGTCTGTAATAATATTTGACATCTTGATGATGTTATTTTAGTAACGGTCCAAATTTAAAAGAGAAGTAAATGCAATTTAAATGTAAAAGGATTTGTTTCTCATTTAAATTAGTTTATATAGCAGTTTTTAATTAAATGAAAATTTATGGATACCTATATAATTCTTTGACCATTATAAAGTGAGAAACTAATTGCATCTTTAAAGAATGAAATTAGTACATACATAACATATCATTAATTCTTTATTATTTTGATTATATATGTGATTTATTTTTATAATAAGGTTTTCTAGAATTGGGCTTGTTGTTTAATACCTTATAGAAAACTGATATAATAAGTTTTTATTTTTATGAGGTACAATGTTGAAGCACTTCGAGGAAATTATTAAATCACTGTGTAATGAAGGCTTCAATCTTTGAAGAGAAAATGTTCAAACTCGGTTTAAAGAGAAGCTGTTGTATTGAAGACTTATGGAGCCACATGGAAAGAGAGAAAAAGAAATATGAAATGGAGATCTGATTGGGAAAATAAAATAAAAATGAAGGTGCTAATATTCTGTAATTGGACCTTTACTTAAGACAGGTGCGCTTGCATGGTAGGTCAACTTATAAAATTAAAGTTTAGTATGGTGGAGGGAGATCGCACGGGCTTATCCAGGTTCTCTCGTTGGATGTGTGGTGTGTGTGTGTGTGTATGCTTGCATTCTCTCTTATGCTACTTCTAACAATTGCAATCTTGCAACCAAAGCATATACTAACATTCTATCCAGATAGAATAAACAAAGCTAACTATCAATCTCAAAATTGTCAAACAAGGTGTTATTCAGTGATGTATTATTTTGTGAGAATATATATATATATATATATATATATATATATATATATATATATATATTGAGATTGATAAGAAGGAAGTGGTGGGGTAAAAAAGAAAAAGAAAAAAAATTATAAGAGAAGAAAAATATAAGGAAAAATAAAAAATAAAAAAAAATGAAAAATGAAAAATATGAGGAGAAAGAAAGGATAAACCTAAGAGTTGAGTTGTGAAAAAATATATATATATAGAAGACCAAGAGTCTTCTTAGGACATAATCCTATATAATGTCGAGGGGGATGGGCCTAAGCCCCAAGGGAATCACCTACGGAAGTAATCCAACCTTCTGATTGGCGATTTAATCACATGACAAAAGGTTCAATGGGTAGAAACTATGATGACAGTGTCATCTTTTTCCTTTTTTCTGGCAGAATTTTTTTTATTTTATTAAATATTTAATTATTTTAATCATTTAATTGATTATTTGTTTATTTATTCATTTCCTCTTTCGTTGCCTTAGGGTTTAGTGTTTGGAATTATTTTCTAAGCACCGCATACACTTATATTATTTTAATTTAATGTCAACACATGATTTAATTACCTAGAAAAACATGCTTGTTTAATTTTGTTTTGTATGGGTATGGATGCATAGTTTATTTGTAAACATTTTCATTTCTCAAGGTGCTTTGTATAATTAAGTTCTTGGGATATTTTGTATAATACCCCTAATTTTAAAAGGATAGTCTCGGTATTTTTATTAATTATTTTCATTTATGTTTTAATTCATTAATTGATTTCTTGGTTGGTTGTTAATTATTTAGATGAATAAATTAGTTATGTGTATTTGAAATACCTGTTTAGTTGAATTATGTGTTAGTTAATGTGTGTTTGTGTTCTTAAATGTTAGGTGTTTTCTTGTAATAAAATGGTTAGGAATTAAATGTCTTAAATGGTTGTTTTATTTTATTTTATTTTATTTTAAATTTTAATGGTTATGGATAGTAGTCATGGGCCAACCAATTGGGTTCCATGGATTACTTGAATAAGGGGTAATATGGGTACGGATAAATACCCATGGATAGGGTATATATATATAAATATAATTAAATATACATATATTTATTTAAGGAAAGTCCTTTGGTGATTAATCGAAGGTATTTATTTTACGGAGATAAAAAAATAATATATATAGACTATACGTAACTTATATTTTTTTAGTTATTTTTTTTAGTGTTTTAAATTTCATTATTATTTTCTTTATTAATTGAATGTGGGTGGGGAAAAAGAATAGGGTTAATATGTAGCCTGTAAATATACAA
Source organism: Cornus florida (assembly GCF_030987335.1). Classification (NCBI taxonomy): domain Eukaryota; kingdom Viridiplantae; phylum Streptophyta; class Magnoliopsida; order Cornales; family Cornaceae; genus Cornus; species Cornus florida. The sequence continues at coordinate 46,326,493 of NW_026775574.1, read as the reverse complement.
CTATAGGGTTGGGAAAAAGGGCTAGAAATATATCACGTATATTTTAGAGAGAGAGAGAGAGAAAGAAGGAGGAAGAGGAAAAAGAAGGAGGCTAGGGTTTTATCAAATCCTAAAGGTAAGTTCTTTGTTCTACACTTCTCTCTTAAATCTGTAATCTATATATCTCTAGTATAACTTTAAGGATGTTTAAAGGATAATTAAAGTTGGAATCCATGTTTTAATTAAATCTAGAACTAGGTTTCATAAATTAGTTTGTTCATGTTGTTCTTGTGTATAAATTGATAAATTTATAATTTGATTGGATTACATTATGTTTTGTACATGTTGTATATAATGTTTTTCATATCTATATATTGATGGAACGTAGAAACATGCCTAAGATTCCTGAAACAAATAAAGAATGAATGCACAGTGAAATTCAGGGTTGATTCGCGTAATAGTGTTCAGACCGCTGTTACAGTGCTCGAGCCTTGGGATGAAATGCTCGAGCTTGTAAGGAAAAGCTCGAGCAATTGGATGTAAAGCTCGAGCCTGAGAAGAAAAGTTCGAGCAATTGGGATTAAAAGCTCGAGTCTAAAATAGGATGCTCGAGACCTGGATAGGGTGTTCGAGCATTTAGGATAAGAGCTCGAGCCTTACTTGGAGAAGTTTCGTAAACAGAGTTGTTTTACTAATCAGTGATTTTGAGGAGTCCTAAAACAACAAATAAGGACTAGGAATGAGTTTAAATAAATCTTAAACAAACTTGAAAATATCAATGCATGCTATTTGAATCTTTGAGGAAGGAATGGATTTAATCTTTAGTTTGTTCTAACAATTAAGATTAATTGTATAACATGAATTGTATACGGAGAATGCTCACTTAACTGTATAATAAAATATCAGTCTATTTAAGATTCGGTATGTGAAGGATATGTGATGTAGGAAGCTTAAATAATTTTATAAGTCATTCTTAATTTGTTATAACATGATATCATACTATTATATTTGTTCTGGATTATTTGATGTACTCCTTTAAATTATTACATCAACTGTTGGATTGTGTGGATGTAGTGCACCAGTATGGGATGGTGGCACTTTAGGGATGGATTAACTTATCAGTTAAGTCCTACCTATTTTATAAGGGATTGAATTAACTAAAAGGTTAAGTCCTGCTTATATTTGTGTCAGGTCAACTAAACAAGTTGGATGACACATAGTAGACTAATTTAGATTAGATATATATATATATATATATATAGACATGTGCCATGATATGAGCTTGAACTTCAGGATCAGTGGATAGGGGGCGTATATTGCCAGGGATGTGTAGCTAAATATAGTTGGTTGTATGCCCTGGTAGGTCTAGGTACTCATGTCCACTATATGTGCGTTTTGCATGTTTGGTATCCCTTGGATCTATGCTCGGACTTGATCACCCGTGACTCTAGAATTGAGGGATATCACATTTTGTCTTACAGACCTTTTTGTAGGTGACAAGTGTAGGGTGGAGATTCACCCATTTGTTGGATCTTGGTCGGTACACATGTTGGCTTAGGATTGTGACAAATGTAGACTTGTGATTAAGCCTAATGAGAAGGCCTTAGCTTGTGACAAGTGGAGGGGTGAGATTAATGTGTGTGTGTGTGTGTGAAAGGTAGTGCTAGTGTAGTGTAATGTGTGTGTGTATATGCCTTAGTGGAAAATTTCTAACTTCTTCATCTTCCACCTTTCCTTTCACCTAAACCTCCATTGTAGACTTGAAACCTAGCATGGTAAAGCTTGATTTCAAACCTCTTCCTCTCACCATTTGGTCTTGCACTTGGAAGACAAAACCTTCCCCACTTCATTGTCTACCTTAACTAGTTCTTGGATTCCCATTTGCTTGCTTTGATCTTGGATTCTAGAGATACATTTCTCTAGTGAGATAGGGGGTGTCTTATGTTTTTACCCTTAGTGTTTTAATGAGTTGTTTGAAGTTAATATTTATTGTATGCATGTTATTTAATTTCTAGGGTTACATATAGATGAATCTTGTATATAACTAGCCTAGGGTTTCATATTGTTTAAGGATTGTGTATAATTTATCACTTGTGTTGAAGCTATTTCATTTTGTGGTAGTTTAAAATCTAGAGATTTATTATAGTGTAACTATAGACATTTTACATGATTCTTGTCAAGGATTAAATTGTGAAATTTATACTATGTTGTTGTGTAATCAAGGATTTGAAACTCACTTTATCTTAGCATGAATAGATTTCTTTAATTTACCACATTGTATTAGTGAAGTATCATTTACATTGTGAATTTGTAATTTCAAATGCCATTGTAGTTTTGAATGACTATTGAGTAGTATGCATTGCTTTAGTGTTGTGAACTTTTTAGTACATTGTCTGTGTGAGTGAACCATAGTGCATGTGTGCCTTTTTGGCCTTAGGGGCATGCGGTCATTATTTTGTTCATAAAGTTCATGAGGTTATAATTTGTACGTTACGACATGCATAACAAGATTGAAGGATAGTCGTTATCCATGCCTTAAAAAACAGTGGACATCAAGTCTGGTGGGTGGGAGCTCCCATATATAGAACACTTGGCCAGTGGGGTGCGGAAGTGCACCAATTTCTTTTTCATGTTCGGGATTTGATTCCGGCATGTTTTATCATCACATTACATCATGGAGTTATATGTATGAGTTGCATCATAGCAAGTCTATGTGTGGGTTGAGTTATAGCTCTTGGAGTGATGTAAGCTTTGTTGTTCAACTAGTTTTGTAGTAGTTATTCTTACAAGTATATTTCCTTGGTTTGATTTCGCATTTGTTTATAAGTTAAGAAGGTTAGGTAATTATAATTTGTTGTTTTGCGTTAGTCATTTCAATATTGTTAAAATGTGTTTCTTGTTGTGGATTACTCTCAATATATTTCAATGATAGCTTTAGGATGATCCCTTAGCTTTCCCTTAAAATTAGACGTTAGGGAGCATGATCCACATGTTGTGCCGTTTATACTATACTTGCAAAGACTCTTAAAACTTTAGGTTATCCGTATGAGTATCATCTTACGAGTAATTTCAAATTACTCACCCCTAGTTGATTGGGTTATTTTCAGATAAGGTGACTCTATTTTTGGATGCACAACATCCTTAGTTTGGTGTGGTAGCAACTAGATATCTTTTGTGTACATTATCATGTAAGTGTTAGCATGTTTTGGTTTATCTTTAGTTGATTATAAAGTGTACATTGTTTAGAAGTATGGTATGCTTCCTTTTGGCAATGTAATATTTACTCAAGTACTTTATTTTGATGTAGTTTCAACATATATGTAATGTACCCAAGAGCCAAACATCTTTATGCAATGGAATGTATACAAATTTTCAGCTTGTTTTAATTACCATAACATAGTTTTTGTTGGGGCATTTTGGGTATTTCACTTTACATTTTAAATTTGATTCAAACAATAATTGATTAGAAGACTTAATTTTAGGGGCGTTTACTTCACAAACTTTTTCTAAAAAATCGCATCTTGGCCCTCAAAACAACACTTTTTTCCAAAAATTCCTGGCAACTGCTTGTTTAACTTCTATGACATAGTTTTTGTTAGGGGCATTTTTGTCATTTTGCATTATTTTCCAACTTTGGTTTAGACCATGGTTGATCAGAAAACATGATTAGGGGGGGGGGGGGTTACTTGACGAAAATTTTCCAAAAAATCTCATCGTGGCCTTTAAAAACCCACTTTTTCCAGAAAAACCCTTGCTGACAGAATGGATTTTGAGTTAAAGTTCATCTGATCGAGTGGATGGATCTTCTAACCAGTTAGATGGCCTTCGGCAGTTTTGCATCCATTCTATTTTGCCATCTAATCAATTAGATGACATTTGGTAGTCTTGTGTCGATTCTGTTTTGTCATCTAATCGGTTAGATGGTCTTGTGTTGCTTTCTTTGTGTGACGACCCTAGATTTTTTAACCCAGTGTGTCCTGTGATTAACCAAAAGAATGACCCGATAACGGATCCGAAATGTGAAAACGAAGAAAACTAAGTGGCCACTAGAGATGTACGTCATCCGTAAGGCATCAAAATAACTCCCAATGGTATGATCAAATTACATTATATGCTATTGTATGATGATGTGAACATACACGCAAGTGTAAAATGGTATTTTAAACATGCTACAATGGCCCATGGCCTTATTACAACTCATTTACAACATTTGACATGTCAGGCCTCCAAGTTAGAAAAATTACATTTCATAGACAAATCATGAACATGCTAACACTTGCATGTGAACAAGAATGCTTCTAAAGAAGCTCAACTCAGCAAATCACCCAAGCAATTGCAATCTCCAATCTTGTATCCTGTACCTGAAATATGCCCCAGTATCGTAGGGGTGAGTAACATAAAGCTACTCGTAGGAAATGAGTATGCATCGACCTAAGTTTTACAAGTTTGCATGATTTAATCATTACGGTTCATTCCACCTAACGTCTATGTCGATGTGAGACTCAGGGAGCATCCTAAGCTACCTAAGATCATTTCTAGCACAAATCACATCCTTTATGCAGTTTCAACAGCACAAGAGCATGCTACATATAGCAGCAAGATATACATGCTTACACAAGGCAACTAGATAGTAACATACTTAGACAAAGCAATTAGATAGAAACATGCTTAGACAAAGCAATTAGATATAGATTCTCAAAGTTATCAATTTGAAATATAAAATGCTAAATCAACTAAATATAGCAATTTAGTATAATTAGAATATCTAATACAACACATCAAGACATAGATTCTCTAGACTATCAACTAGAAATCTAAAAGTATGAAATCAACTAAATATAACAATTTAGTATGGATGTACTTAACAACATCAAATCGCCAATAACCAAAATCACAAGTCATAATTAAACATTTATTGTCAACTTGGAATTGAATGCGAAAACATATATTGGAAGACTTGGACATCAAAGCTCGGATTTCCGCCGAGACAAGGCAAATTTGGAGCTACTAACGCCCAGGCAGCCTACCCAACGCGCGAACTCCTTTGGGCTAATTTGGAGCTACTAACTCCTAGGCGGCCTACCCAACGCGCGAACTTTTGACTTAAAGGACTCACGTCCCCGTACTAGAACCAAACTCTAGCCATCTCATAAAACAATGTCCCAAGACTCCAAAATAATCCAAAAAAGTTCACAACTTATACATAATTATACAATACACGAATTTAACTTTCATGCACAAGTAGGTTGTAACCACACAACACATGCTCCAAATCCATAACTACTAAAGGATGACAAATGTCGAATCTTCAAGTGCAATTCGTTACACGCTATAACAATATAATCCAATGTTGAAAGACAAACTCATAATTTCATTATAAGTCCAAAATCATACTTTAAACATATTATCAATGTCAATTTCATGATTCAATCAATAACGCAAAAGAAACGAAAATTAATTACATAGCCTAATTAATTTCTCTAAGTTTCATATCTCAACCAAATGGTCCTTTATTTATACATGTTATACAACATAGCATAGTATACACATACATTCACTAAAACCTCAATTTGACCAATGGTACAACAAAGTAGAATTTAATTAATCAATTTAATTAAAATCTCTAGATTTTTATACTTGTTCAAATGCCCTCAAATTTAAGTATGTTAAAGAACATGCCAAGACTTAACTTAAAAGCATATTGCAACTCAATTTTATGCAAGGTACGGCCATGAACCTTAATCTTTCACAAAAGATAAATATTAAATAAAAAGTGCAACTCTTATTCAATTAATCCCAATTTAATATATGTTAACAAACATATTAAAACATGATTTTCTAGCATGCCTCAATTCCATTCTAAGTTATACACATCCTTGTGAATTAAATTTTATACAAAGAATAATTAATTCTAATTTTCTAGAATTGATACAAGACATGCAATTAAGTCGTATAATCATGCCAAACACTCAATACAACACACACAAAAGCCTAGAATATCCCCTACCTCAATTGGAATGAAAATCCCAATTACCACCGAAGTGAAATCGCCCCAAATTTTTGGTCCGCAAGACAGATATTTTAACTTGTTACCTTCAACTTGGGAAATTCATAAAAAATTCAATTCTAATCCAAATTGAATGAATCCAAAGCCCAATGAAAGCTTAAATACTGTAATTTGATAATATCAATTTAGTTTAACAAAATATTTTCCCATTTGAAACAGTTTTGACCCATAATTTTGAAACAAATTCTGCCCAGAAAACACATTTTCAGCCTGTAGCTTCCAATTTTGAAAATTCATGAAAAATTCATTTGACATCCAAATTGGGCAAACCTAATTTATTTTGGAAGTAAACATATGAGAGTATAAAACTGAAAATTTAAGTCATGATCCCATGTCAAAAGGTTAGTGAAATAAATCATCTAAAAATATATTTTCCAGCTGCAATAAAAACAAGGACAGCAGATAGTCTCGGATTTTTAAAAAAATTTAGAAATGCTCTCAAATCGTGAAAAAATTTTGCGTAGTGTAAAATCCATGGGGAAAGTTCCAGTAAAACTTTCAAGGTAATTGAAGCACCACAGCTCCATATAAAAATTTGTTTCCGGACCGGATAAGAAAAGATTTAAATTTTCAGCAACTAGCTTGCAACTTCAAAAATTCATAACTAATTCATTTTAAATCCAAATTACATGAAACCAAAACTAAATGGAAGCTAATTGATTATATTTTCATGTTATATATTTAATTTGACAAGATTTATTTCAAGTTAAAACAGTTTAAGGGAAGAATACAAGTCCTTCTCTTCTATGCATGTAAAACACTCAATAATGACATAAAAATACTTCAAAATAATAGATCAATACCTTACTGGAGAATTGAATCTCTAGATACCAAAGAAAAACTAGGAGTTAGACTATATCCTTCAAGGGTTTTGAAGAGAAGGATGAGGGGAACAAAAAGTATTTCAAGCTTTATGGTCTAAAGTAAGTGGAATGGCCTCAAAGATCAAGGTCAATGCCTAAAGCTTCAAGCTTCATCCATGGAGGCTAGGGTTTTGTGGTGAGGAAGAAAGAGATGAAATATGAAAATGTGTGAGTGGAGGAAATAGAAATCCTCCACTCACTATGTGATCCTACACCATGGTCAACACACACATCTATGGTCAATTGCACAAAAACCCTCCTTTAAAACCATAATCCCAAAGTGGCCCAAAGATATTTGCAAGACTAAATTGTGAACCTACACTTGTCACCAATCCATGGCTCCTTCTTAGGCTTAATCCCACACCTACACTTGTCAACTATCCAAGCCAACAAGTGCACCAATCCTAGGCCAACAAGTGGGTAAATCCTCACCCTCCAAATGTCATCATCCAATGCATCAAAGTGTTTCCACACAAATGCCAACAAGTGGACCAATGAGAGAATAACACTTGTCACACTTTTTAAAAATTGCAAAAAGGTCCTTTTTGAAAATATCTTCCAAATTTAATTACAAAATGGTCCCCAAGATGAAAAATAATTACTTTATTTAATTACACTAAAACCCCACAAGTTAAGAAGAATTACACTAAAGTATGCATTAATGCCCCTTTATAAAGGAAGTAAGCAATCAACATGTTTTTCTAGAAAAGTAAAAATACTACTATCATGGAAATCAAATATCATGAATGCATGCAAAACCGGAATCAAATCCGAGCACAAAAAGTGAGGTTGTGAAAGGAAAAAGGATAAACGAGAAAAAGACAAAATGTGAATAGTGTTCAGAAAAATAAAATATGGAAATGACACAATCCCCAAAGGAAGTTATCAATCCAAGGTAAAGAGTCTCAAAAATCATTCCAGAGCACTTGAGACGACATCAAGTGATGAAAAACCGAACCCAAAAAGGAAAAGACAACGGAAAAAAAAATATCCGTTAAAATCTAAGAAAAAGAAAAGGAAGAAAAATGACCAGGTCATTACACTTTGGACCTTTTTCTTCCGTTAGCCATATCTTCTTCGTCCGAACTCCGAATCAGGTGATTCTTGAGTCTAAATTTATTAATTTTTCATTGTCTATGCAATGGTATGCATAGCAGAATCCATTTTAGTGTGAAAAGACCATTTTCCTCCTTTTGGTTCATTTTGTCCGTTTTAAAAACCTAACTTCCGTATTTGTTTTCCTTTGAGTTCGACTTTGGTGTCTTAGAGATGATATCCATCTCTAGAGACCACATCTCTTTCATTGCTTCTGCATTTGGGATCCGTTATCGGATCAGTTTCGGGTCACTTGCTAACGCACCGGGTTTTGTAAAACTTGGGCCGTCACAGAAACAATTTGCACTGCATGACTCATTGACAACACTCTTTTTAGGAGGTTTCTCAAGGAGATTCTTTCTTGCACATCTCTAAGGCATTAGTGTTATGATATGACGTTAAGGAAGGGCTTTGCCCTAAATAAATTCGAGGCGAGCATACTCTCGCTAGGTATAGGTCACATATACCCTTGGAGGATTCACCTAAGTGAAAGTCATCATGAGGCCGCAACAACAGGAGTTGGGTTGCTCCCTAGAGCTTTCATGAGAATCAAGATACCAGCGCATGGCCATTAATCGCGCTAACCCGCCAAACCAAGTCTATTGTCAATACTATGTGTGAGGTATGTTAAAGTTTGGCTCAAGGGACTGAATTCAAGACTTAGTTCATTTAGGTTCCTCAAATGGAGACTATCACACAAATTGTAGGTTCAAGCCTAGAAAGCACCTACGTCGATTGCAGAGTATAAAGTTGCTCAATATTATTTTTCTTATTTTTATTAAAATAAGTGGGGACTGTTATGGATATTTTAATAAAAATATAAATAATATTTAATATAATTATTTATTATAAATATTATTATATGAGTTACATAATATTTATATTAATCACTATTACATGAGTTAAATAATATTTATGGGGTGTATTATTTCAATCATTATTTATACTATTATATTACCTTAGATGTTTCATATTTACTCTCTAGATATATCTCTTATGTGTATGGTAATTAGAAAGAGTGATATATGGTAGAGTGATATGTTGTATAATTTTGTGTATAAGGCTGTGAGCCTATTTCCTTAAGAGTACTTTTACATATTGAGTTTATGAGTAACTAAATTTATATAGACTTGGACCTAGTCTTCCTGTGGTCGTGCACATGAAGGAGACACCATTGCGAGATGATTGGGTTATATCTTGGAGCTGACTAGTTTTGCCAATACCCGCATGAAGGGAAGGACTATCAACTTTAGGTCAATGTGTTTACACATGCCTGAACAATCAGGCCAGCACTTTCTTACCTATTTTTAATATTATTTTCATTTCATAATTTCTATTATTATGTTGTTAAATCCTTGTTCATCATTACATTCATGTTGTTCAATTGATGTATTATACAGTTTAATAAAAGAATTGTTCTTTGATTATTCATTGGTGTTGTTGTTCATTATCTTGAATCATTTTATATAAATATTATACTTTATATATTTCTATAATTATGTAGAATTTCCACAACATGAATCAGATGTAAAGTTGGTGGTGGACGCGTTGGTTGGGGAGAGTTCTTGCTCCATTGAGATTTCCTCTCTGTAATATGACATTTATACATAAGTAAACCATTTTTCATGGGTCTCGACTCTCAATCTCTCATGTTTGACGTAATGGTAATCGGGTGACTCATACTCTTGCAGGATTGTCGAGAGGTGAAATGGATTAAGATATGGTTTTTTATTTGATCCATCCTTTAATATATTGGTTACGTCAGCAAGATGTTGGTGTTGTTAGTTGTTAGTTTTCCTTTGTGTGTGTGTGTGTGTGTGTTTTGTTGTTGCCAAGGAAAAGAAAAAAAGACTACTAAAAGAGATATCTATAATATTAGTGATGCCTCAAATGATGGTAGTTTATCGGTCAAAAGCGTATATCAAGTTGCTTTTTAACAAACTTGTTTGTTTCCCAATGAAGGCTGCATTTTTTATGCTGATAGGATTTATATGTGGCGAAAGTTGTTGTCTGTTAAAACCCATTGGAAAATTCTACTTCTTTTTTATTTTTTATGGCAAAGTCTTCGTAAGAAAATCCCAGTAAATAAGATGCTCTTCTTGCGAGGTTCTTCAGAGATGTCTTGCTATTCCGTTTGTGAAACCTTTGTTGAGACTGTAAACCATCTTCTTTGTACATTCCTATTTGTTCGTACAATATGGAAGCTTTTGTTAAATTTAGGCTGCAAAAATATAAGATGTAAAATAGGAAGATGGAAGAGAGAAAGATAGAGAATACAACATATACATAGTTCGGCACTAAGGCCTGCATCCATGGATCAAGAGCCACTGAGCCTATATTTCTCTTATTGCTTGTAGTACTTGATATGCTTACATTATATTGATATGCAATATATAGAAATAAAGTTGCAGACAAAAAACAAATAAATCAAGGAGGAAAGAAGGGAAAAAGGAAACAAAATATAATATATATATATATATATATATATATATATATATATATATATATAAAATATATTTCAATATTCTCCCGCAAACTCAAGATGGATTTCTCGAAGCCAACTTGAGTTTGGAGATGAAATCTTGAAAATGGTGGTGGAGCGAAAAGTATCCGAAAGGCCGGAATAATGCCGGAACAAAGTTGGGAAATGGGTTGGAAAAAAGCCGAGAAATGGGTTGGAACAAAGTCAAGAAAATGGTCAGAACAAAGCAGAGAAAATGGGCGGGTTTTTTTTTTTTTTTTGTTACAAATTACAAACTCAAAAACAAACCCCACCAAAAACAAACCTAGTAAAATAAGGCAAACACTGCCCCAAAATTTTTCAGGTGGTGGAAACCAACTAAGGAATGAGAAAATAGTCGTTGTGATGGAAGAATGAGATCGCCAGCATGAGAGGTGTCGCCAACGGCGACTGTAAGTAAAGCAAAGGAAGCCTTTACAACCAAAGGCGAATTCGGAGATAACGCCAGATATTCGCCAAATTGAGCATACGTAACAATGGCAGCAAAATGCGTTAAAACGTGGAGAGTGGCAACGAAGGACTTGGCTGGAGATTACACACCTCACAACGGCTAGAACACAAACAACCTCTTTCTGACTAGGAACTGAAATGATGGTGAGTCGGTTACCGTTTCGGAGGGTTGACTATTGTCGGTAAAGGAGGAAAGTGTGGGCGTGTGTAGCGCAAGTGAGATCTACTCACAGGAGCGTGCGGCGCGTGTAGCGTGAGTCAGATCCGTGGGCAGTGATGCACGAGTCAGATCTATTTCGCAAGAGCGTCAGCGCGTAACGGTGCAGGACGTCGCTTGGAAACGCGTGGTTGATCGAAAAAGGAAAAAAAAAGAAGAAGAGAGATTTGAACTAGAAACGGATTAGATTTTACTTGTCTTCTCCTTCACTGCTCTCTGCAATCAGTAAAGGAAAGGGAAAAAAAATGGCAGATCTCCAAATAGAGCCATAGAGAAGACAAGTAAACTTTGGTGCAAACGATCTAGGATCGTTGCTCTGATACCATGTTAAATTTAAGATGCGAAAATATAAGATGTATAATCGGAAGATGGAAGAGAGAAAGATAGAGAACACAACATATACATGGTTCGGCACTAAGGCCTACATTCATAGATCAAGAGCCACTGAGGCTACATTTCTCTTATTGCTTGTAGTACTTTGATATGTTTTCATTGTATTGATACACAATATATAGGAATAAAGTTACAGACAAAGAAATAAATCAAGGAGGAAAGAAGGGAAAATAAATAAATCAAGGAGGAAAGAAGGGAAAATAAATAAATCAAGGAGTAAATCAAGGAAGAAATAAGGAAAAAAGGAAACAGAATATAATACATATATATAATATATATTTTAATAGCTTAATCCTCTTAGGATCAATTTCGATGGTCAGAGTCCTACCTTTTGGCCAAAGCGTTCGAACTCTTCAAAGGCTCATGCAGATTATATAAGCCTAGCTACATTTATTTGTTGGACCATTTGGAAATGTGGAAACAATTTTATTTTTAAACAGAAAAGATGGGATCCATTAACTTGATGTTGCCTAGAAGGCGTTCATAGATTTTCAAGAATTTCAGGAGATTTCTTGCCAACACCGGTTACTCTCTCTACCTCTCTCTTCTATTGCTTCTCCCTCTTCGAGTTGGGTGGTGCAAGCAGTAGGTTGCTTCAAACTTAACTTTGATGCTGCTTATAATTCTTCAAGACAGACCTTGTGGTGGTGCTAAGCTCCTTCGAAACCATCTTGGGCAGCCTATCAAAAATTGCTTAGATTTTTTTTGGCTAATGTCAATGATCTTTCGCTTGTTAAGGGCCTGGTTTTAGGAGAATGTCTGGGTCATCTGAGGGGTTATCTTGACGTTATGATTGAAGGGTATTATCAACATGTGATGAGATTGTAGGCCTCTGTTAAAGCATTGATGGTGGTTTTTCATGATGTCAAGGCTCTTCTTAAGTAATGTATGGGTTCTTTCTTTGCTTGAGTTTCTCTCAGAGGAAATGTAGCTGCTCATTTACTGAGCAAGAAGGCTCTTTTAATCAAATTAGGGGTGGCCACGGATCGGATCAGATCGGATTAGGCATCAATCCTAATCCGATCTGCTCACAACGGATTGGGAGATTTTGAATTCACCACCAATCCGTTAGCCAACAGATCAGATCTGTGAAATGACGGATCGGATTGGATCCAATCCGCGGATTGAATTTTTCAAAATAGTCTATTTTCACCAATTTCATATCCACTTACAAAGCAGTATAAATGTATAACAGAACATAGATAAAACCAATTTAAATGCATAATAGGTGAGGCGATCGCTTTTCTCTCAGCTCTTCTTTAGTGCTTTGAGTTCTTTTATCTTTGGCTAGGTTTAGGTTTTGTTTAAATGAAAAGTCGGTGGTCCATTGCTATTGATTGACTAATAAATATTATAAAACTAATTGAATAATACTTATCAAAAAACAAAAAACAAAAAAAGTAGAGTATGGTATGTTAGGAGATCATATATATATATGCTAGTTACGAAAAAGTAAAGATATTACTATAATATTAATATTATATATATATAGTACAGATTGGCCACGGATCGGATTCACGGATCAGTTCGGATTTTTGACAGCCTAATCTGTGATCCGATCCGTAAACTACGGATTCAATTTTTTTGATCTGATCGGTACAGATTGGACGAATTGGATTCATGGATTCACTATCCACCCCTAAAATGTAACAATCTTGAGTGGAGTATTGACCGTTAGATACACTCTTCCTCCTGTATTTTTTTATTATTATTTTTATTTATTTTTTTATGAATTATATGGTTTGTTTGTTGGTGTTTAAAAAAAAAAAAAAAAAAAAATTGAAAATTGAAGTCGGAAGTCTCTAATTATATTGCCATTAAAGTAGGCAACCCATTTTTTATTTTTATTTTAATACTCATTGACTAGATAATTTATTTATTATTATTATTATTTTTTCATAGCACTTCAGATATCTGAGTTCCCCTCCATAGCACTTCAGATATCTGAGTTCCCCTCCATTGAAATTATTGCACCGAAACAGTGAAAAATGTTCCAAACCTTTGCTTCCAGCACTACACCTCCATCTTCTCCACACCCATCTCTTTTTCCACCTACAAACCCCAAACATGTCCCCAAATCCTTCTCATTCATTGACCGCCGTCACCTCCTCACTTCACTTTCAATATCCATCACCCACTTCTTCACTCACCTCAATTCTCCAAACCCATTTTCCATATCCATCGCTCAAGCTCGCGGTCTCTTCCAAATGCCTCCAGTTCGACTCACCAATCGGTAATTCCTATATATATATATATATATATATTCATACACAAACAATGCATACCTGTATATCTATATATAAAAGTTTTGTCAACAGCACCGAATCAACGTCTTGGAATGGGAATTGGATTAAATTCAACCAATTGCAATTCTAAACCGCCGATTTGGTGCTCCAAACGCAACCTGAATGGGTTTGAATTTTGATTGTTGTGGGTGGACGGGTATAGGTATTTTTTGGTTAGAGCTGGTGAATCTGAATTTGAGAGCTTGGGGATAATCAACACCAACCCAGTTGCGAAAACGTCTATGGACAACGGATTATCGGGGAAAGGGAAGAAGCAGACGGTGAGAGCGGCTTTTGATCTGAAGGCAATGGGGGCTTGTGAAGGAAGTTGTTGGGTTTGGCCTTCTATTACTCAGAGAGCTTATCAGGCTGCTGAGATTATTGCTGCTGTGAATGGGGTTAATCGAAGGTAAACCAATTACTACCAATTTCAACCAATTGAATGATTGATTCATTAAAAGGGGATAATTAATTATGGGTTTCTAAGGATCAGTGGATTTTTTTGGACATGAATGTGTGAATCTTAATTTTTAACTCATTTGTGTACTATAGTTTCAGATGTTAAATTTGGTTAGTGAGGACTATAAGTCTATAATAAGTTGTATGACATTGTTGATGTTAGTAATTGCAATATATATTTAACATATGATACTTTTACTTGCTCTAATTGTGACGAGTGTTTTAATATCTTTTTATCATAGTCATATAGTTCCAGAATACAGCTTTCTGGATGCTCGTGGATTGGGAGCTTATGAAGGAAAGAACTTGGAATCCATTTCCAAAGTATGATTCATATCTCTCTTTAAAATGTAGGATTATTAATCAAGTTTCTTAATGTTTTTGAAGCAAAGGGTTTTTGTGTGTTTGATAAGTACATAATCGCTAATGGCTTTATATATGCATGTTATTATTTTAGTAGATGGACTATTGAGTATTGTGACAATTATATGTTCATGTCTCTCTCTACAATGTAGGATCATTAAATTTCTCACTGTTTTTGAAGTAAGGGGATTTTTTTTTTTTTTTACCTGGCAAAGAGAAATAATATTAATATTAGACAAGAAAATTACAATAGCTTGAACCTCCAAAACAACATCCTGCAGGAGATTCGTAATAGAGTCACAAATAAGTAAATTATGAATAACATGAGCAGCTAATGAATGCGCTGCCTTGTTACCCAAACGTAGCAAACACAATAGACTTGGGCATCTGACTCAAACTCTATTTTCAAGAAAGACCACTGTCGAAGAAGACTGGAAGCCCTACGCATAATCATTGCCTCCGCTACAATGCTTCACAAATATATTCCAAGCAAAAGGTGGCTGCCCGGAGAATCCCGCCAGAACTGTCACAAACAATTAAACTTGGAATGCTGCATCAATATTACGCTTTAGAGTACCCACCAGTGGAGCCACCCAAACCGCAAACCGATCCTCCAATTCTTACCCAACAAATCCAGTGCTATATAACCTTGGTTTGGAAAACTCAGAGGTTCTCTCCACAGCCAGAGGAATTACCTAGTTTACCTGTAATGGTTCCCACCTTCGTTTATTAAAAATCCAATCATTTCTCGCCTTCCAAATGCACCATCACATGTACGCTAGAAGTTCTCAACGCGAGTCACAATCTTCCCCATCTCCAGCCAAACTTGACACCTCAATCCACCACCGTTCAAAGGTTTGATATTGAGAAATATGACCCTCCAACGAGCAGGGGACAGCTTCCAAACGAGTTGGGCATATATGCAGCGGAACAACATATGTTCGACAGACTCCACCTCCTCACCACTGCTTGGACAACACTCTTTCAACCATCATACCTTTTTTTTCTCAAAATTTTCATCACTGGAATTGCACTCATCATACATAACCAAAGGAAATGGTGAACTTTCCCTAGTACTTTACAACACCACAGGTTGTGCCAAATCTGGTGACCTTTGCTTAAATTACTTGATACACCCATGCACTTTTCATTCACCATCCCATGCCGCTGCTATAAATATGCTTTAGCCAGATGATATGGGGATCAAACAAGGAAATTCCCATCTTTACTAGCCTCCCACGCTCTCCTGCCCATTAATTGGTGATGACCCATAAGAATGCTTAAAATTTTTGGCGCAATCACTGGTCCAAAAATTCCCTTTACAACGTCCACTTTACAGCATGGCTGTTCTGCGTCAATGAGGTTGGCTACCCAATTTACCTCCGAGAGAGTATTGGTTGGTCTCATTATCAGTCTTTCCCACTTTGGTATCCAATGATCTTCCCATATTTGAATGGAATTTCTGGAACCCACCGACCATATGCAACCCTTCTTAAGCACTGCTTTCGCTGAGAAAATACTAGGCCACACCCAAGAAGATCTCTTTTGCTCCGGATCTTCCAAGAACGAACAATTTGGAAAATGTTTTCCCTTGAAAAGATGATAACAAAGTCCTTTTTGTTCGACCTCAAATTTTCATGCTTGCTTAGAGAGGATGCTTAATTATTGCTTCTAAATCTTGAAAGCCCTAACCACCAACATCTTTTGTAGAAAACATTCATTGCCACTCAAACCAGCAAACCCGTTTCTTGTCCCCAGTGCCCCACCAAAAATCTCTTATCACCTTGGTTAAACGTTGACAGACTATTGAAAAGATTCGGTAGCATTGCATGGCATATGTCAGCATTGCGGATCATACAACCTTGATAAGAACTTCCTTCGTGGCTTGTGATACATGCTTTTCCAGTCCTTTAATTTAGATAGCATCCTCTCTTCTGTAGTTGAGATTTTTTTCTCCCATATTCTCTCTTACGAAATGGACACCTTTCCAATTTTCGTTTCCGCAGCAGACTCCCCTTTGCCCTCTACCCACATTGCCACATCCCTTGATTTACGGCAGGAGACTTCCAGCAGCACCACAGGTAGTTGGCTATATTCTTCTCTGGCACTGGCGAGCTATCATCACCATCCCGGAGCACTTGCTTTTGACAATTTAGGCTAACCAAAACCTTAACCACAGAACCTAAACTTCCTGATGCTCAAAGGCATGATCCATAGCTATCCTTTACAGTCCCTTGTTTGTTCCTTCTGTCTTTGCAAGAGCTAATTTGATGTCCGATTCCACCGCATTGAAAGCAAAATTGGCAACTTCTCGCAACGAAAAGATTCACGCACATTCTTACAACCCAGAAGGCGAAGTTTAATAACCCCCCTTAGTGGAGCATTCAGATCCACCTCTACGCGAAGACGGAAAATTCAGCCACCATCAAAACCCAAGTCTCTCACTTCCACCTTCTCCCAGCAAATAAAAGAACCAGCAATCTTACGCCCCACATCCAAATATGACATCTGTATTGGCAATTCTGTCACTTTAATCCATATGGAAATGCTGAAAGCTTCATCCCCCAGACGCAGATCCTTTTTCCGCTCCCTCAACACCAATAAGTTATTGTCAAACAACCATGGAGTATCGCCCAAAACCCGGTGCTTGAGTTGATCATCGAGCAATTGAAATTGAAAACAATTTCTTCCTAAATTCAGCACTTGTGATTTATCACTTCCACATAGCTTACCAAACAGATTTTTCAGAACAGCACTATGTACTGGTTTTTCAGTCCAAATTTTCCCAACAACACTCCGTTCGCAAGCCTCAATAACCTCCTGGATGTCATCATTAGACAACTCCAGTTCTTCCTCCTCGACACCAGTTAGAGAGAAGTGCTCTAACTGTTCAAGTAAAGAGCACTCCATAAGGATGCAGGAAGAGGACCCTAAAGACAAAAATTGCAGAGCCTATGGTAGGAAGAAAGAATGGACAACAAAAAAACGGAAAGATAAACAAAAAAAAATCTAAATAAGAAGGATAAAAAGATGATCGGGGGAAATTTACAAGGAAAATATTCGTAAATAAAGAAACACAAAGGAAAGAAATTTACAAGGTAAGCCATTAGATGCCCTACATGACAAAATAAAATTGGAAGGAAAGGAAAAAAGAATCACAAAGGACCCTAACCTAACCTACCAGGAGAAAGGAAGGAAGGGAACACTGAAATATGTGATTCCAGTAGAAGGACCAGCCTACAAAACCTCTGAACTAAGCCCGAGACTTCCCGCGGCACAGCCAAGGAGAAGAGTTATTTGTTTTACTTGTGGATTTTGTGTGGTTGACAAGTACATAATTGTGAATGGTTTTATTTATGCTTGCTAGTGTTATAGTAGATGGACTATTGAGTATTGTGAAAATTATGCTGCTATGATTATATCTCCCTCTACAATGTAGGGTCATTAAATTTCTGAATGTTTTTGAAGTAGGGATTTCATGTGGTTGATAAGTACATAATCGAGACTGACTTTATATATGCATGTTAGTATTTTAGTAGATGGATTGTCGTCGGTCGAGTATTGTGACAATTATATCAAACCCTGCTATGATTCATCTCTCTCTACAATGTGGATCATTAATAAAATTTCTTCATTTTTGGAAGCAAGGGGTTTTTGCGTGGTTGATAAGTACATAATCGCGAATGGCTTTATATATGCATGTTAGTATTTTGGTAGATGGACTCTTGCTTATTGTGACAATTTTATTAAACCCTACTTCATTTCAATTAGCGGGCCTTTGCATCCTACCCGGAAATATTGGCATGTTCGCACTCTTTAGGGTGTAAATTGTTCAGTCAACCAATTTTTTCATGCCAGTAACCTTGTGAATGTAGTATTGTTTACATGAAATGTCTCAGGTATATGCATCCGATAGTCTTTCTATGAACATCAAGCCACCCCCTATTGATGATGGAACACCAAATGAGAGTGTTGCGGATGTGTTTGTCCGTGTGACTCAACTCATGTCAATTCTTGAAACCCAGTACTCCGAGGACACAGTCATTATTGTCTCACCAGATTCTGACAACTTAACAATCCTACAAGCTGGTTTAGTGGGACTTGATCTCCGAAGGTAACTCATAATCTGTAATGTTCCTAAACTTTGAATTAGCTTCCTTTAATTTTTGGCTAAACATAATTTCTGTTTGTTGTAAATTTTTACAGGCACAGTGATCTTTCTTTCAGTCCCGGTGAAGTCAGATTTGTTGATCCTAGTAGCATACCTACTTACAAGCGACCTGCATCTGCTGTATATAAGTGTTTAAACCCACCAAGCTGTACTTGAATTTATCTACCTAGGAATTTTTTGTACAAATGTATAACAGGCATTTAGGGCATAGTTGTTAAAGGCTTAAGGCGCACTAAGGCGCCAAAGGCCTTCTAGAGCTTAAGCGCAAGGCGCAGTATAAGGCGCGAGCTTGATCGAAGTAAGGCGCGCGTATATAATAATGTATAATTAACAATATATTATTATATATATTCATAATCAAGCAATAATTGCAGTTAATGTTAGTAGTGAACCATAAATTTATGAATTTTGTCAAATATTTCTCAAGGTTAAACAATATGATATATCACAGATAACTACTCTTTCTCAGAGTTAGGAAGAATCTGGATAATCTGGAATCCAGACATCATCAAACTCTCAGTTATTGATTGTAGCAGACAAGCAATCCACTGCTCTCTCACAATCATTGGTCAAAATGTATCCTTTTTCACTGCATTAATTTATGCTGCTAATTGTGTCTCTTAAAGGCAGTCTCTGTGGGATGATATCACTCACCATGCTGAAATCTTTGCCCAAGCCCCTTGGGTGTTAATAGGAGACTTCAATGTCATCCCTAACATAGGAGAAAAACATGGTGGTTGTAGAAAATGGAGCAATGCTATGTCAGACTTTAAGGATTGCCTTCAGAATGCTGAACTTGAAGACCTGAAATTCAGTGGTAGACTCTATTCCTGGTCTAATAAAAGCATGGGGGATGCTTGCATTGCAAAGAAGCTTGATAGGGCTCTAGTGAACCAGAAGTGGACATCTGCATTTCCAGTCTCAGATTGTTGCTTCCTCACTCCAGGCATCTTTGATCATAGTCCAATTCTAGTTACAATTGACCTCAATATCCTAAGAAGACAAGTTCCATTCAGATTCCTCAATGCTTGGACTTCACACCACAAATTTAATTCCTCAGTCCAAAGTGTCTGGAACACATACATAAAAGGTACAATAATGTTTCAAGTTGTCCAGAAACTTAAATTACTAAAACCTGTCCTTAGGAACTCTTGTAGTAGAGAATCTTCATAAATTGATTCCAAACTACATGCAATTCAACTTGAACTTCAGGCTTACCAAATGGATCTAGATTCAACCCCTAGTGACACTACACTCAGAGAGTTGGAAAAGGCTCTCACATCAGAATTTCTGAGGCTGGGGAGAATTCAAGAAGATATCCTAAGGCAAAAGTCAAGAATGACTTGGTTAAAATTGGGGGATTGCAACTCTTCCTTCTTCCACAGGTCACTTACCTCAAGGAATAACAGGAAAAAAAAATTGTCTCACTCACCTTAGATGATGGACAAACAATTCATAACATGAATGACATCAAATTGCAAGTGGTTAATCATTTTCAGTCCTTGTTAGGACAACCTCCATCTCCAACCTACCATATTTTTTACTCGGCCCCTTTCATAACCAAGCAAATTTTCCCTGACCTTCATTACTATCTTGAAGAAATGCCATAACCTTTGGAGATTCAGACCTGTATGCTGAGACTTAACAAAGATAGAGCCCCAGGTCCAGATGGCTATAACGCTTTATTCTTTCAAAAAGCTTGGAGTACAATTGGCAGGTCAATAATAAAGGCAATCTCAGAATTTTTCAGAAATGGCAAGCTCCTAGCAGAGGCAAACAATACCTACATTGCCTTGGTCCCCAAATGCCAGAACCCAACCACACTTCATGATTGCAGACCCATTTCCTGTGTAAACACCATATACAAATGTATCTCCAAATTACTTGCAACAAGGTTACAGTCAACACTACCCCACCTTATCAACCAATCCCAGTCAGCTTTTGTTCATGGAAGGAGGATCTCAGACCTCATTCTCTTAGCACATGAGTTGCTTAGAGGATATCATAAGCATGGAACACTAGCAAGATGTGCAATTAAAGTTGACCTCAAAAAGGCTTTTGATTCAGTCAGGTGGGATTTCATCATCAACTGCCTTACCTTACACAACTTCCCACCAAAATTTGTTTCTCTGATCAATGCTTGCATCTCCTCTTCCTCATTCACTATTGCTCTTAATGGTGAATTCCAAGGTTTTTTCAAGGGGTACAGAGGTCTAAGACAAGGAGATCCAATCTCTCATTTCCTTTTTGTAATAGTTATGGATGTTTTTTCCTCAATAGTCAGTAACTACGTGGAGAGAGTGCCATCCTTTAAGTACCATTGGAGGTGCAGGCAGCAAAAAATAACTCACTTGTCCTATGCAGATGACTTGCTTCTTTTCTGCCATGGGGACATTTGCTCAGTTTCAGTCCTTAAGTCTGCACTCAACCTCTTTTGCTCAATGTCTGGCCTGGACATAAATCTCTTAAAAAGTGAAGTTTATTTCTCTGGAATCAATGACCATTCTCAGTATGATATCACTTCATTATTGGGAATCAATGCAGGCACACTTCCAGTGAAATACCTTGGTGTACCTTTGATCTCCACTAACTTGAAGGCCCAACACTGCAGCTTATTGGTGAGCAAGATCACCCACAGGATCACTAATTGGACCTCTAGATCCCTTTTCCTACGCAGGTAGGCTACAGTTGATTAAGTCTGTTTTGATCTCTACACAAAATTATTGGTGCAATATTTTCATTCTACTAAAGGCTATTATAGATGAACTTAACAAGATTTTCAGGAGATTTCTCTGGTCTGGCCCAGAGATGAAATCCACAGGCTCTAAAGTGGCTTGGAATAGGGTATGCAGTCCTAAACATGCTGGTGGGTTGGGAATCCCCAACTTGGAAATTGCAAACAAGGCTGGGATCATCAGATTTATTTGGGAACTCCTAACTGATGAATCAAATAGGCTCTAGGTATTATGGTGCCACTCTCACCTCCTTAAGTCAAGGAATCTCTGGACATTAAACTATCCTCAACCTTGCTCATGGAGTTGGAGGAAAATCTTTCAACTAAGGCACACTACAAGATTACTCATTAAACACTCTATTGGCAATGGTACCTCAACTTCATTCTAGTGGGACAACTGGGCTCCTGGAGGTCCATTGCGTTCAAGGTTTCTAATCAGCTTGCTTAATGAGGGTGGAGCCACTGAGGCTACTACTATGGATTTTTTCATTGAGAACAACAATTGGAACTTCCCTCCAATTCTAACAAACTTAATCCCTGAATTGCTAACCATTTCGGCTCCTGCTGTTCACAGATCAGACATCAAGAGATGGATAGCTTCACCAACAGGCATATACTCCTTTAAGCACACTCTTGCACACCTTTCAGGTGAGTTCACCACTGTCCCATGGCATGATCTTGTTTGGCACTCTCCCACCATTCCAAGAATGAAATTCAATCTTTGGTTAGTTGTTCAATCCAAATTGCCAACTCTCGACAGCAAATCAATGGCCTCTCATCATAATATTTGCCCTTTGTGCAATTTGTCTACTGAGTCTCACAGTCATCTATTCTTCAACTGCTCTTTCACGTCGCCTCTTTGGCGTTTCATCAAATACAAGACCAGCATTCCCACGACAATCGACAATTGGGACAACTTAGTGATGTGGATCAGCAATCCGTGTAAAGCTAACACTCCTATTAATCTACATAGGAAACTATGCTTTTCTGCTTTAGTGTTTCATACCTGGGAAGAAAAAAATGCAAGAATCTTCAAAGGTCAAAAATCTTCGCAGAGAGTGGCTTGTGCAAAGGTCTCATCCACAATCGCTGCATTCTGAAATTGGGTTATTTGAGGGACTGCTCTTCCTCTAGATCGATTCTTCAAGGTTGGAATCTCTTGCCGTCTTACTGCAGGCCTCCTCCTTAGCCGCCGGACTAGTTCGTGTCGGCCTCGCCGTTGCTGTTCATCCACCGGAATGTTTAGTGACTCCATTTTCAACTTCAGTTAGTGGAAGTTACTTTGTTTTTGGTTTGGCCCCTATTTTGGGCTTGTTTGCTGCCTAGGCGCTTCTGTATTTTCTACTTTGGGCCAAAGGCCCTCCTCTTGTAATTTTTACCCATTTATGAAAATTGCTTTAATTTTCGAAAAAAAAAAAAAAAAAAACAATATGATATATGTTATAGAACCTTTTAATTTAGTAGTCATTAAGTAAAAAAAGAAAATGATACGAATAAATGATTAGAAATACAAGGCGCGCCTTTTTTGAGCCTACTAAAAAGTGTGAGCCTGAGGGCTTTATGTGAGCCTGATTGAAGGGGCCTGACCTATAATAGGTTGAGGCACTCTAGCTAAGCCTTGACGAGTCTGGGGCTTTTTTTGAGTCTAAGCGCGCCTTTAACAACTATGATTTAGGGAGATCCTCTTTTCCTTTTTGTATCAATTGAACATCATCATTATCATAATCATCAATGTATACAAGTTAAATTGCATGTTGTTGTCAAGTTATTTAGATCTTAGTGGAAGTTTTGGCTTATATTGTTGATATTGGTACCTAAGCAACAAAAGACCAAATATTGTTAATGAATTTTTCTGTTGCATGTTGATACAACTGCAAGTCTGCAACCAAATTTAGGCCCTGCTTGGAATGGTTCTCCCAAAACAGTTTTCTGCTTTGGGAGTTACAAAGAATAGTTCTTTAATTTTTTTATCTACTTGGAACCTGTTTTATGAAAACTGTTTTCATAAAACTGAGTTCAATGAGTATCAGTTTTGTGAAAACAACAAAATATTGTTTTGGGAGTTTCTGAAAACACGGAGAAGCAATGTGGAGAACACTGTGCACTTAAAAAAAAATGGGATGCGGCTCTCGGACATAACAGACCTACGGCTTCTCTGCTTTTCTCTCCTCTCTACGGCTTCTCCGCTTCTCTCTCCTCTCTACGGCTTCTCTCTCCTCTCCACCGCTTCTCTTTGCAATATCGCTGCGCGCACTTCTCTCCTCTAGATCCAACTCTTGCTCAGATTTTGTTGAGGTAAACACAAATCACACTCCTTTTTCTCTAGCAAGTTTTCGTGGTTATGGATTTTGTTTTCTTTGTGAATCTGGTTATAGATTTGGTTGGTTGGATGAGTTGGTATCAAGATTTGATTATGTATTTTGTTGGTTGTTTGAGTTTTGCTGTGGATTTGATTTTCAGTTTAGGGATTTGGGGTTTTCAGTTTAGGGATTTGATATGTGTATGTATAAATTAGTCTATATATATATATATATGGTCCATCTCTGCAGTAGCAGAATGAAATTATGTAGTGGCCATATTTAACTGTGACTTGTGTTTGATTCTTACTGATTTTTTTTTTTTTTTGTATAGCATATTTTACTGGGTTTGAATTGAACTATATATATATATATATATATATATATATAATATCCCACTTTTAAGTGGCCATTGCCTATTGCAGTGGTTAAAGGCTTGGTTGTCAAGTGCGAGGATGTGGGTGTGTATCCTGAGAGTAGACAATTTGTGAAAAAAAATGCCAAAGGATAGGTTTGTAGTTAGTTTTCCCCTACCAGCACCCTTGAACCGTCGATTAACAGGGACCACACTTGATAATGACCTCTCTCTCTCTCTACATTTGATATCCCACTTTGTGGTATCATAGTGGTGAAAACTAGGAAAAAAAAAGTATATATAATTATATATCGTAGCGGTGAAAACTAGGAAAAAAAAACGTATACATAATTATATATCATAGTGGTGAAGCCTTAAACTGGTACCACATAGGTGTAGAACAACTTGTGAAAGATAAAAGAGATGGTAAAGATAAAAGAGTTTGATTAAAAGGAATTTAATCAAGTAAGAGGGAAAAGGCAAAGAAATAGATGGTGAAGGATTAAAGAGTTTGATTAAAAAAAGGGTTTAATAAAGTAAGAGGAAAAGAAAGCAAAGAAATAGATGGTGAAAGATAAAACAGAGGAAAAAAAAAAAAAAAAAAACAATGAGGGGTTCTATATAAACTTACGTAGTGTCTTTACTTTCAGCACCAAAAGAATGAAAATCTTAAAAGATGTGAAGGATTGAAATTTGAAGGTTATAGAAGGAAGAAAAGAAAAGATTAAAAAACAGAGAAGGTTACACAATCACACCCAAGTTCTTTGGCAGTCATTGAGAAGATGCATCAATAATTGAATACTGGCTCAAGGGGCTTTTCCATTCGAAGATACAAAACTGACATATTGCTGCTTAGAAGATTTTTGTTTAGAGACCAACTAATGTTGGAATTGTATGAAGGTTAAGACTTGAGACTATTTAGAAGCCGCAAACTAGTAGACCTATTAGTACAATTGATTGGAGACATTTACAACCCTGTTCAACAAACAAAACCAATAGCAGTTCAATTATCATTTCATTATCTATCCTTGCACTTTCAATTGCTTTAATTTCCTACACTTTACATTTCAGCACTTGTGCTTTCAATTTTTTTAGTAATGAAGTTATCTTTCCAGTCCTTTACTTTCAGTCCAGCACTTACAATTCATACTCACTTTCAGTTAGTTTTCTAGTCCTTTCAATCCAGAAGTCCTTTGTTCTAAAGTCAAAAAGAACCTTAAGGAAAGTCATTCCCGATCCTCACACAATCCCCTGATCATTCAAACCTTCCAACAATCAGAATTAAGTTTTGGTAGTTCTTTTCTTTCCCTTTTTTTCCTTTTCTTCTCATTTAAAGAATACTAGAACAGCTCCATCCTCTTTAAGCTTTTAATTCCTTCAGCCACAACTTTTAATTACTTAAATATTTTTTTTTTTTGAAATCTTTGTTAAGCCTCTGAATCTAACCAGAAGATATATATGCGTGTGTGTGTGTGTGTGTTATAAACTGATCTAGTAACGCTTCTAAATACAACAATGGATTTTCATTTAGACAGGCCACGTTGATTCATCAATTGCACCCATAACACTCATGATCCATTGCAAAGCCATGATGATGATCTCAAATAGTTTTTTGTTTTGGGAGCTACAAAAAACTGTTCTTCAATTTTTTAGTTTAATTATAGCACATCAACTTTGTTTTGTCTAGGTTCTTAGAAAATCAAGATGGACACAGATTGGAGTGACACATCATCTTCATCGTCTAGTGATTCAGATGAAGATTTTGATACCATCGTATATATATTTATATAATTATATAATTCAGATACACAAACCTTCCATGGATGACTGTCCTGTTCTTTGTCTTTTAATATAAATTTACTGGTTTTAAAAATAAAGAAGCTAATTTTGATGATGGCATTCACTTTGAGTAAGCTCTACTGAAGTGAGAATTTTGCATATATCCATTGACACTTGAAAGAACCAAAAAGAGAATTTATAGGAACTCTCTGATGTAGCAAAGCTTTAGTTTTGGAGACCTAGCTGGTTTGTGTATCATTTTGAGTTTAGTAGCTAGTTTCCTCTCCAAAATCATGTTTGGATGGAGCATACATTGGGTAATGCACTTAAATAGTAGCAGCCAATTTCTTTGAAAAAGCTAGTGATTGTTTGGAGCAGATTCACTGCCACCATTTCTTCATTTCGTAACCATGCTTTAGAGCAGTGTGTGCCCAGGATTATTGAAAACTTCTATTTAGTGGTTAGACTTGGTGCAATGGTAAGATTGCTTCATTACAAAATGTCTACCTTTTATTTTTGGCTGAACCAAAATAAATGTTTCAATTGGAAAGTAAAAGTACTAAATTTTTTTTTTTTTTTCTGTCTTAGTGGTAATGGTGGGTTGGGTGATTGTTTTCTCTTAGACATGGGTTCACTTTTCTGTCTTAGTGGTATGTTGCTTTTCAAGCTCTGCAGCTTCTTGCAATTGTCACACACACTAGAATATCAATAACCATCTTCAATTGTCACACACACACACTAGAATATCACCTCTGTAGCTTCTTGCAATTGTCACACACACTATGTAGCTTCTTGCAATTGTCACACACACACACACTATATATATACACACGCACACAGTTGAAACACCTTTTTGCAATTGTCACCTTCTTCTTAAACATCCAATTTCAGTTCAAATTCCATTGACATGCCCTACACTTGAATAATATCAATAATTTATCTTCCTAGTTGCTAAAAAAAATAATGGTTGTCCCAAGATGCAAGTACTATCATATTAAAGCTTGTTTGATTCTTATTTTCTTTTTTTTCAAAAAAAACTATTCTTCAATTTTTTAGTTTAATTATAGCACATCAACTTTGTTTTGTCTAGGTTCTTGGAAAATCAAGATGGACATAGATTGGAGTGACACGTCGTCTTCATATTCTAGTGATTCAAATGAAGATTTTGATGACCTTGTAGATTGTATGTATTTGAATTTGATGCAGA
The DNA here is from genome assembly GCF_030987335.1 of Cornus florida. Taxonomy (NCBI): domain Eukaryota; kingdom Viridiplantae; phylum Streptophyta; class Magnoliopsida; order Cornales; family Cornaceae; genus Cornus; species Cornus florida. The sequence continues at coordinate 46,299,258 of NW_026775574.1, read as the reverse complement.
AGTATGAAGATTCCTTTAAATCCAAAGTACCAAAAAGAACTTCGGGGTTAACAGATCATGAGTATGTTCAGGAATTGTTGAATGACCATGCCGCTTGTTTGATGGTGTAGCACAAATGGGAGCCCTTAGAACTCATCTGACAAATCAAATGTGGGCATCATTCAGAGGCAATGCTAGATGAAGTTATTTTTATAATTCTCCAATGTTTTGCTTTGATTACCTATTTGTGTAATTCTCTAATATTTTGTTTCGGTTATGTATGACTAAAATTAATGTTTGTACAGCTAAAAGTGTATATGACATTTGAAGTAATTAATGTAACTCTTTTATTGTATTTCAATTTAGTCAAATTTTAATTAAATTTGATATAATGTATTTGTGCAACTTTTATTAAGTATACTTGCTAAAATGAATTCACTTCCAACACTTATATATATATATATATATATATACACACACACACACATTAATAATTAATATCTTCATTTAAAGAAATAAAAAAGTGATATACAATATTTTTATTTATTTTTTTAGTTCAGAAAATTATTTTCAAAAACTCATACAACCAAGTAGTTTTATGAGTTTTTGTTTTTCGGAAACTATTTTGTAAATTCTCTTAACTAAACAGGCTTGAAATCTGAAAAAATTAAAAACTGTTCTCTGAAAATTGTTCTTGAGAACAGTTTTCATAAATCCATTCCAAGCATGGCCTTAGAATTTAAGGATTGCAATAATTTGTCTATCAACTTGTTTTGAATAATGAAAACAGTTTAATTGTACCAACAGGCCAGTGGCCTAGTGGTACTAAGTCCCTATTTTTCAAAGAGAGGTCAACGATTTTAGTTTTAGTGGAAGTATGTGTGTGAGTATCAATTAGGAAAAAAAAAAATACATGAGTCTTGGGCAAAATAAAACAGTTTTATTTATTTATTTTAAATTCTCCTTTCTAAAGGTTATAGAAAGAAGGTTTTGAAGCAAAGATAACGTACAAGTTATAACAAGAAAATACACTTAAAACATATATATATATATTCAATGGGCCACAAGGCATCATATTGGACTGGTTTCTTCCTTTGTCTAAAGCCTATTGGGCTTAATTGAAACACTGATACCAATTGCCAGATGGATCGACATATAAACTAGGTTTTGTTCGATTTATGCGGCTCTCATTATAAACTAGGGTTTGCTTTGTTCTCTGCTGCCGCTCTCTCTTTTTCATTATATTTTCAAGGGGTTTAATGCTCAGATTGATGCTATTTGGTTTTTAGGAGAGGAAACAAGGACTTTGAAGAAGAAATCAATGGAAGATTTGATGCAAATCACGCGGTATTGAATCTCATCATTTGTTCTTAATTACATATTTTTGTTGATATATTTTGGAAATGTTTCAGAGTTTTAACAATCTGAAATTGTACAAATCTGATGGGTTTGAGTATGAATATGAATGTCGGAATGGAGGGTCTTGGGAATTTTTATACCATGAGGTGTTTTTTGGAACCGCTCAGTACAAGGGTATGAAACTTCCATCTTCGCCCTTATAGACTCAATGATCTGGTTCGAGATTGCCTTCTCACACCACTTCTCACACTTAGATAAGAAGATTAGTCCGGCACCGTTCTGAACGACAACTAACAGAGTCAGCCAAAGATATCTTATTGTCTTCTCACACTTAGATAATTAGTCCGGCACCGTTCTGAACGACTTTGAGACTGAACTAACAGAGTCAGCTAAAGAAATCTTCCTTCACCCCGAAGATGAGATTGTCTTCCCACACCTAGATAAGAAGATTAGTCCGGTTTGAGACTGAACTAACAGAGTCATCCAAAGATGGAGATATGATGAATTGGTGGCTTAAATTTAAGAATGAATTGGTGGCTTAAATTTAAGAATGAGTTGATGTTAGCTTATTATTGGTTGTGATTTGCAGCACAAAATAGATTATCTGCACATCAATGAAATGACTATGTATCATGATCTCTTTAGAGACTTTGAGGAAGTAGAGAGTCTGTACCATGATAATCAACCTAACCAACCGAACTTCCCTTGAATTGTTATCAATTTCTCCAACTCTTCTAATTTCTCAGGCCCAATTATTGCAAGGTTCTTGAATATTAATTAATCAGTGTAATTTTTTATTTTATTTTATTTGAAACCATCCCATAGTCCAGATTTGAAAAAAAAAAAAAATAAAGAAAAAAGAAAAAAGAAAAAAAGATTTCCAAGAATTACAGCCAAAAGTATAAATATTATAATTTTATTATTATTTTTTTTTTTCGTTTTTGACTCCTTGGTCCGAACTACTTTTTTGGAGTATTTTCAAATTTATGACCATATTTTTTGCCAAATTAATGAAAATATCAAATTTTCTTTCCAAATAATTCCTACTTTTCTCCACGAATGGCTGAATGATTATACCCTTTTCCCATTCAAATCTGGGTGCGAATCACCTGCACTGGGGTTCCTATGCGGTTTCTGCTGTAACTTTTAAGTGGTCTATATTTAGCCACATCATTCTTCACTTAATGGACACTAAGGTCGTGTTTGGCCAATTACACCACTATTTATAAGTAACATTTCACCACCATTTATAAGTAACATCACTGTGTAAACTAAGTAATGTCACAAATAAACATAATTCAATTCAATATATCATTTATGTATTCACTCAACTAAGAAAATTCAAATAAAATTAAGAAATCAATCAGGTTAGAATAATTTTTAGCATTTCCACAAATAAATTAATCAAATTAAGCATATATTTTAACAAATTATGAAATTACTGTAGTGCTTGTATTTTCAAAAAAATATAAGTAAATGCACAAAATATGGAGCAAGTAAATGCCGTGAAGCAGAGGTTGCTCCATCCACTAATATGGCATCTGCTGGTTTGCCTAAAAGTGAGAGTGCACACGTTATGGCATCTACTACCTTGCCTGAAAGTGAGGGTGCACGGACTTCGGCATCTGCTTCTATTCCTGAAGGCAGGAGCAGGCATGGCCGTAGCATTACTTCTTCCGGTGAGAGCCAAAGGATTTTATTAGCCACTCAGCATCTGCTGCTTCATTGTAACACTACCGCAGAAAGGAGCAATGTGGACGTGCAAGATGGGACAGATCCTAATAAAGCTTGACTTCTTCATTGTCATGTAAATTTTTTTTTTTTTTTTTTTTAATTCATAAATCTCGAGTTGCAGCAAAATTGCCCCATATGGGTATTCTTGTGTATTGTAAAAGGAAAAAATGTAGTTGCTCTGTTAGGTGGAATAGCTTCTTTGAAATCAGAGAGCCCGCAGTTTGTATAGTTTGTGTTGATATAGCTGAAAATTTGGAATCATTTCAGTTTTCATATTTACATGTTACAAGAGCATTTATAGCATTGTATACTTGACTAGGGTTATGGTGGTGAAATCTAAAAATATATATACATCTAAATATATAACACCCAATTCAGCAAATTCAAGTTTTGGCCTAAATTTTAGACACCCAATTGAAAATTTTAGGCCAGTGTTAAAATTGCATAATTAGATCGATTTTTTCAATTGGGTGTCTAAAATTTAGGCCAAAACTTGAATTTGCTGAATTAGGTGTTACATATTCAGATGTATATATATTTTTACATTTCACCACCATTTATAAGTAACATCACAGAAGTCTAAAAGTAATATCACATAGTCTAAATACATAAATGATATGTTGAATTGAGTTATGTTTATATGTGACATTACTTAATTTGCACTGTGATGTTACTTATAAATGCTGGTGAAATGTATTCCTTTATTGAATTATTGTAGTTAATGCCTCTAAAAAAAATTGTATTTTTTGAAAATGCAAGCACTACAAGTAATTTCATAATTTGTTGAATATATGCTTAATTTGATTAATTTATTTGTGGAAATGCTAAAATTATTCTAATCCTGGTTGATTTCTTAATTTTATTTGAATTTTCTTAGTTGAGTGCTCAAAATAATGTCTAGTGTTAAAATTGCACAATTATATCGATTTTTTCAATTAGGTGTCTAAAATTTAGTCCAAAACTTGAATTTGCTGAATTGGGTGTTAAATATTTAGATGTATATATATTTTTACATTTCACCATCATTTATAAGTAATATCAAAGAAGTCCAAAAGTAATATCACATAGTCTAAATACATAAATGATATGTTAAATTGAGTTATATTTATATATGACATTACTTAGTTTGCACTGTGATGTTATTTATAAATAGTGGTGAAATGTTACTTATAAATAGTGATGTAATTGGCCAAACATGGCCTTAGCGTCCGTTAGCTGAAGAATGATGTGGCCAAATATGGACCACTCAAAAATTACAGCAGGAAACCGCATAAGAACCTCACTGCAGGTGATTCGCGCCCTTCAAATCTGTCATTAGTTCGTGTAGGCCGAAAAATTGATGCGCATGCAGCATATTATAATATTAGTTCATGATGTTCCTTTTCCGGATACGTATAAAGCATTAAAAATAAATGAAATATATAAAAAGGTGAATTGCAAAAAATCCTCCTCGACTTTCACCCGTTTGCAAAAAACCCCTTTATGAATATCTTTAGGCCTTGTTTGGTATGTGTAATGTTTTGTGGTGTAATGTTTCAGCCCACTACAGTACCACTATTGAGGCCCAAAATATGTTTGGTACGGCATGTGTTGGTTTCAACAGTGTTGGAACAATTTCTAAAAATGGGCCAAAAGTTGGAACAAGAATATAGTGTTCTGGCTTGTTCCAAAAATTTGATCGGCTCAGTTATCACTGTAGCAGGTGCAACAAATGCCAAACTTGTTCTGATTTGAGAACATGAATAATTACAAATTGTAACAATGTTCTAGGGTTAGGGTTTATATCGCGCAACTGAGGCGATTCGGCGACTCCAGTATGCACAACGTCTTCTACAAATCGACGACCCTATTTCATGGTGGGCTCCTCTAGTTCTTCTTATTTCATGTGTAACATACTTTATCCTTTTTTTCTCTCTAAAATTTCGACGATGTCTGAAGATTGGGCTTGAAATCGACGATTGTGTATGAAGATCTAAAGAGTTCTCTCTTCATCGCGTCTCTCTACACTCTCGAATTCTCTTCTCTCTTTCTCTGGCCTATTTACGCCAACGAGAAACGCCAGCAGCCCTCTGCAACTTCCAGCGAGCTCTAGCCTTTTTCTCCGGCGACGGTTTGCGAAGAAAATTTCCAGAATCTTCCCAAGCTCTCTCTATTTCCTCATCTCTCTCATCTCTCTCATCTCGGGTATATTGAGTTTTCTTATAATTTTGTTTTTAATTTTTTTGAGAGAATTTTGATTCGGGCACAACCAGTATAAAAAGAGTCCAAAAAAATATGTTTGTTATCTATCATCCATTTTGTTTTTATATATAGTATAAATGCAATAGTTAGAATTTTTGGAATACAAATGGGTATAACTTTAGAATGTTTTCCATCCAAAGAAAAGTTTCTATAATTATAGGTAATCTCATAAAAATATAAGCTAATATTATAGTAAAAAAAAAAAAATGGGCTGAAGGAATTCTAATTCCTAATTTTATATTTTATTGACTCCAATTCCCTCCAACCTAAATAATAACATTTTTTTTAGGAATAACGCAATTCAAATCACGAATCACACACACAGTCTACTCTACTCTCAATCTCTCATTAACCATGATCCAATTGTTAGGATATGTGTGCCCTAGCAAAGCAAATTCTAATTTTGGATTGTAAAAGTCATGGTTTCTTGTCTGGATATTATTATTAAAGCATTATACAATTGGTGAATGGAATGCATTATTTTTCGATTCTTTATGGAATTGATGGTGTCCGCTTGATTACAAAATATATTTATATATGTATGTAATGGCAATTAATACTATGATATAAATTAGTAATCATAAATGGTTTAAAGTCGGTAATTATGGATGGACATTTAATTAGTTAAGACTTAAACCGAGTCCACGATAGATTGAAATATATTGTGAGAGCTATCGTATGCAATTGCTCTCTATCACAGTCATGGCTTTTGACTCTCAAGCATGAGAGAAGTATAGACTCTTTTATTAATTAATAATTACTTTGATTTGTTCGGCGGATACCTCGGGATCCTTAGATCGACACTTTGGGTAGTTATGTAATTAATAATTAGAGGTCTATATTCTCAATATTTGCATCAGTGCTATTTGTATTTATTTTGTTTTGATTATGGTTGATCACAAATTAAATTCGAAGGCCTTCGTATGTTTTAGACAAATGTTTTATATATATATTTATTTAATAAATTATAATTATTTTTTGTCAAATAAATATTTTATTGTGATCGAGCCGGAAATAATCAAAGGTAACAAAATAATTATATTAATTATGTTGTCGGATTGATGGCTTTAATTATCCGATAAATAATTAAGGGGTCAAATTGCAACATTGACTTAGAGGTTATTTACTATTTAATTGGAGTGCAATTAATTTCTTTTAGTGGAATAGAAATTAATTTATGAATTAATTGAATTGGGTCCATGGTTTAATGGACCGGACCAATTATTAATTTATAAGAGCCAAGAAAATAGTAAGCCCAAAAGGATTCTCACCAATAGCCCAAGTTGATATTGGAGTCATGTTAGGATTGAGAAAGTTGAATTAGAGATGGAGAATGATTTATTGTTTCCTTATTCTTATTTTTATTTTGCCTATATATACATGAGTTCATGTATATTTTAAGGGTGACTTGGAGAATAAGAAAAAGGAATACACTTTCTCTCTCTAGATTTTAGGGTTTTGTTTCTCTTCTAAAGGAGGCTACCACCAGCCTAGATTCCAAGGTCATTCATCAAGGCATATTGGTGATACCTAAAGGGAAAATAATAATCAAAAAGAAGGAGAAATGATCTTGCTAAAGGGATCTACAATAAGTGAGAACATTCACTTTAGAGGAAAGTTCAAAAGGTTTACTCAGACCTTTGATGTAAGTATTCAATCTGTTTATTGAATTATGCATCATCTTTTATTTATCTTTGTATAAAACTTGTCTCCATGTAATGAATCAAGATCTATGATTGCAAAACCCTAAAAAAGTTTTAAAAACTTGCACGTTTCCCAATAGTGGTATCAGAGCACATGGTTTGATTCATTACTAGAGAACATGTGTTTATAAAAATCATATTCATGGATCCAAATTATATATACATATACAAAATCATTGATATATGTTGATGTATGATTTATTATGTTGGTATATATTAATACATGATGATGTATGTATAATTGTGAATGGATGATAATATGTGTTTGGGCCATGGATGAAGCTTATAGGTATATAGAATGTAATTTTATTTTTGGATGAATGTAATTAAGGCTTTGTTTTAGCCGTTTGAAAATTCAATGATGTAATTTAATTTTTTCCATTGTATTTCAAATTGTAAGTATTTATTAAAGCCATGTAATATTCATCAAAGGATGCTATGAAGCTTCAAGAGGGTCCGAAAGGGTTAAATTATGCTTCAGTAATTTTCTGGAATTTTTCCTGAATTTTTTGAGGCTTAATTTAATTTTCTGGGATTTTTCCGGATTTTTTTTGAAATTTTTCGGCGTTTTTCCGGTGGCCGGAGCTTCGCCGGCGGCGAGAAGAGGCGTCGGAGGTGGCCCGGATCAGGTGTGGCAGCGGCTAGGTGAGCCTGGCGCGTGTGGAACACGCGCCAGGAGTGGGCTGGTCAATGACAAGCTGGCGCGTGGATCTCACGCGCCAGCCAAGGAGTTGGTACTCTCCACGCGCGGGAAGGCGCGTCCCACGCGCCCCAGGAGCGTGGGAGCGTGTGAGGGTGCATTCCACGCGCCCCAAGCGCGTGGGGGCGCGTGGGAGCGCGTACAGCTTGCCCTAGGCACGTGCCAGCGCGTGTGGGGTCCTCCGGGCTCGTTCCAAGCGGTGTTTTGCTTCTCCTGACGCGTACAAGCTTCCTATGAGTGTTTACAGATAGTTGAAGGACGCCCGTACAACAAGAATAGTTTTTAAATGTTAAAAGCTGAATCCATTGGCCATTTATATTGCTTCTGTCTATTATTTGATGCATGGAATAATTTAATGCTTATTATAATTGTTCATGCATTGGATCCATGATTTTTAATTAAATGGCTTGATTTATATTAATTAAATTATGAAGATAAATTGGATTAGATTGCTAATTAATTTGAGAGCATTTATTGGGAAACAGAAAAATTATTTTTGTAAATTATTTTTTGCCTCAAATTAAAGATTAGTGAATCATTTAAAATTCATATATTTTCTAAATTTAATTGGATTAAAATTAAGGCGTTTTGCATGCATTAAATCATGAATTGAAAACCCTAGTTTAATATTATTAAAAATTGAGTGGGAGCGGAGATTTTTTATACATTACCCCATGGCCTTCGTAATTATAACCATTATGATTAGATCTTTAAAAATAAGGCTCCACGCATGATTTAAAGAGTCTAGATTACAAGAATGGTTGTCTCACGAAAATATATTTATTAAATAACCATTATAGTTAGATCTTTAAAAATAAGGCCCTACGCATGATTTAAAGAGTTTAAGCTATTAATGGCAATATATTTAATATTTGTTTTCCGTTGGAGCATTAATTATGTTATACACTCAATCTAAAATCAATAGTATTAGCTCCCCAACGGAGTGGTCTATACTAGGTGATTTTAGAAAGGCTAAATCTAATCGGGAATTATTTCATATTTAGATAAGGCATTGTCTAAAGAGATATGGAAATAATGAGTTATTCTCGTCAATAAGCAATAATGAATTCCGCCAACCGGATAAGTTATTGGCATATTGATTGTCCGATTTTTCATGCAATGTGGTTAAGGGACCCACAATTAATTAATTATTTTATACTTGCATGATTATTATTATTCACTTTATTTATTGTATGAATGCTTTTATTTTCAGATTTATCATGACTAGTCCATTCAGTCCACTTGCAAACATACTAAAAGAAAATCGATTAACTGGACCTAATTATATCGATTGGAAAAGGCAACTAGATATTGTACTCACATATGAGGGGTTGAATTATGTGCTTACTACTCCTAGACCTTCTCCACCTTTGCCTGAGGATCCTCCTGAGGAGCATGAAGTATTTAAGAAATGGAATAAAGCAGATGAGATGACTAGGTGCTACATTCTTGCTTCACTCTCGAATGTACTCCAAAGTCAACATCTTCAATATCTCACTTCTGCAGACATCATGCTTAACCTTAAGGAAATGTTTGGGCAAATTGGTAAGAGCGCACGCCAAAATGCTATGACAAATTTGATGACCATTAAGAAGGTCCAAGGTACTTCAGTTCGGGAACATGCTTTAAAAATGATTGGTTTTTTAAATGAACTGGAGATCCTTGGATGCAACTTGGATGGTGAACTTCAGGTTGACATGATTATCGCTTCATTGCCAGACTCATTTAACTCTTTTAGGGTTAATTATTATATGAATAAGCTTGAGTACACACTCGCTGAACTATTGAATGAGTTGGTAACCTTTGAAGGGATAAACAAAAGCAAGGGTGTATCTATCAACTACACTCAGTCTGCTGGACCATCCACTTCTAGGCCCAAGAGGAGGGGCAAGAAAAAGAAGAAGGATGGTGCCAAAACCGTGGTTGTGCCAAACAAAGTAATCCAAAAGGATAAGGGAAAGAAGAAAGTGCGGGTTGAAGGCGAAGGAAACTGCTTCCATTGTGGTCAACCGGGTCACTAGAAACCTAACTGCCCAATACTTCGCACACAAGGCAAAGGAAAAGGTATATTCATTGTTGAGGCATGTAATGTGGTTGAATCTATAGATTCCTGGTGCATAGATTCTAGAGCCACTAATCATGTTTGCAATTCATTGCAGGGATTCCAGGAGTCCAGAAGCCTCAATGAAGGAGAGATATACTTGCATATGGGATCTAATGCCAAGGTGGAAGCTAAAGCAGTGGGAGTGGTTCATATGCAGTTTGACAGTGGGAGGAGTCTTATTTTAGAAGATTGTCTTTATGCGCCAAATGTTAGGCACAATTTAATTTCAGTTTTTTCGTTGGTTTGCAAAAATTATATTTTTACTTTTGGAAAAAATGTTTTAATTAAATTAAATGGTTGTGTTATAACTTCTGGTGCATTGAAAGATAATCTATATGTTTTAACTCCTAGCTCATATCAAATGCAAAATTATGAATTAAATGCAACTTCATCTAGATTGAATGTTAAAAGAAAAGCAGTTTCTCTAAACTCATTGTATCATTGGCATCTACGATTGGGTCACATCAATCAAAATAGGATTCAAAGGTTGGTTAAAGAAGGTTTATTACCTTGTGAGGCAGAGGAGCCTATGCCAACTTGTGAATCCTGTATTGAAGGAAAGATGACTCGAAGGGCTTACTCAGCCAAAGGAGATAGAGCCAAAGAACAATTAGAGTTGGTGCACACAGACGTTTGTGGTCCCATGAACACCCAAGTGAGAGGAGGGTTTGAGTACTTCATCACTTTCATTGATGATTATTCACGTTTTGGATATATTTACCTAATGCGACACAAGTTAGAAGCTTATGGAAAATTCCGTGAGTTTCAGGCGGAAGTGGAGCGTAAATTAGGTAAACTTATCAAAACACTTCGATCTGATCGAGGAGGTGAATACCTCTTGGGGGAGTTCAAGGATCATATGGTCAATGAGGGTATTGTGCGCCAGTTATCCGCACCTGACTGCCCTTAACAGAATGGAGTGGCAGAAAGGAGAAACAGAACTTTACTTAACATGGTTAGATCTATGATGAGTTTTGCTACATTACCTCTATCATTTTGGGGATTAGCCTTAGAATCAGCGATGTATATTTTGAACTGTGTTCCATCCAAGTCTGTTTCAGGAACGCCATATGAGCTGTGGTTTGGACGTAAACCTAGTTTAAATCACATGCATATATGGGGGTGTCCAGCACACGTGCGAAAGAAACAGGCAGACAAGTTGGAAGCAAGATCAGATGCATGCTTATTTGTTGGCTATCCTAAGGGCACTAGAGGTGGATTATTTTATGATCCAAGGGACAATAAGGTTATTGTCAGCACTCATGCTGTTTACCTGGAGGAGGATTATATTATGAATCACAAACCTAGTAGCCAGATAGTGTTAGAGGAGATGGTTGGCACGTCAGATATACCCCCAGTGGACACACCTAATATAAATACTGAGAATGATGAGACACAAGAAGTCCCTGTTGAATTACCATCATCTAGTACATCGATTCCTGCACCGGTCCTTCGGCGTAGTGGGAGGACTATCATCCAACCCGAAAAACTCACTCTTTTGGGTGAGGTCTATGAGGCCGTCCCCGATAAGCATGAGTCGGACACAGTAAGCTATGCGGAAGCGTTGACTGATATAGATGCGAATCGTTGGAAAGATGCCATGAAATCAGAGTTGGAATCGATGTATTCTAACAAAGTCTGGGATGTTGTAGAACTTCCTAGTGGGGTTCAGCCCATTGGTTGTAAGTGGATCTACAAACGAAAGAGAGGAATGGATGGGAATGTTGAGACATTCAAAGCTAGACTGGTTGCCAAAGGCTTCACTTAACGTGAAGGTATTGATTATGAGGATACATTCTCACCAGTTGCAATGCTTAAATCTATTCGCATTCTTTTGGCCATTAGTGCTTATTATGACAATGAGATATGGCAGATGGATGTTAAGACGGCATTTTTAAATGGCCATCTTGAACAAGACATCTACATGAGGCAACCAGATGGTTTCGTGGTTAAAGGTCGTGAGGACTGTGTATGTAAGTTGAATAGGTCTATTTATGGACTTAAGCAAGCTTCACGTACATGGAACATTTGTTTTGATCAGGCAGTCAAATTATTTGGCTTTGAACAAAACGTGTTTGAACCTTGCGTTTACAAGAAAAAATAGGGTAATGTCATCATGATTCTCGTTTTATATGTTGATGACATCTTGCTCATTGGTAATGATGTAGAAGCATTGTCATCAGTTAAAAGGTGGTTGTTCAATAAATTTGAGATGAAAGATCTTGGAGAAGCAAGCTATATTCTTGGGATCAAGCTTATGCGAGATCGGGTTAAAAAGAAAATAGGCTTGTCTCAAGAGTCTTACATTGACAAAGTTCTGATCAGGTTTGGAATGGAAAACTCTAAGAAAGGGTTTTTGCCATTTAGACATGGGTTGGCTCTTTCTAATGACCAGTCTCCCAAGACTGATAAGGAAATTGAGCAAATGAGGCGGGTACCATACGCTTCGGCAGTTGGTAGTCTCATGTATGCCATGGTCTGTACCAGACCGGACATCTGCTACTCTGTAGGGATTGTTAGTAGATATCAGTCCAATCCTGGACTTGATCATTGGTCAGCTGTGAAGAATATCTTAAAATACCTTAGAAGAACTAAGAATCTAATGCTCATTTATGGAGGTGATGATCTGGTTCCAGTCGGATATACGGATTCTGATTTTCAATCAGATCCTGATGCCAGGAGATCTACATCTGGATATGTGTTCAAGTTCAATGGAGGGGCAGTTAGTTGGAAGAGTGTCAAGCAGGGTTGTACTGCTGACTCAACCATGGAAGCAGAATACATTGCAGCCTCTGAGGCAGCAAAAGAAGCTGTTTGGTTGAGAAACTTTCTAATTGAACTGGAGGTTGTGGAGCACATAGATCGGCCTATAACGCTTCATTGCGATAATAGTGCAGCTATAGCCCAAACCAAGGACCCAAAATTTCATAAAGGAACAAGACACATTCAGAGGAAACATCATGTGGTTCGTGATATAGTAAAGCGAGGAGATATACTTATGGCCAAGACTGCATCGGAACATAACCTTGCTGATCCATTCACAAAGGCTTTACCGATCAAGATGTTTGATCGTTATATGGAGAACATGGGAGTTAGATGTGATTTGAATTGGCTATAAGTGCAAGTGGGAGCTGTTAGGATATGTGTGCCCTAGCATAGCAAATTCTAATTTTGGATTGTAAAAGTCATGGTTTCTTGTCTGGATATTATTATTAAAGCATTATACAATTGGTGAATGGAATGTATTATTTTTCGATTCTTTATGGAATTGATGGTGTCCGCTTGATTACAAAATATATTTATATATGTATGTAATGGCAATTAATACTATGATATAAATTAGTAATCATAAATGGTTTAAAGTCGGTAATTATGGATGGACATTTAATTAGTTAAGACTTAAACCGAGTCCACGATAGATTGAAATATATTGCGAGAGCTGTTGTATGCAATTGCTCTCTATCACAGTCATGGCTTTTGACTCTCAAGCATGAGAGAAGTATAGACTCTTTTATTAATTAATAATTACTTTGATTTGTTCGGCGGATACCTCGGGATCCTTAGATCGACACTTCGGGTAGTTATGTAATTAATAATTAGAGGTCTATATTCTCAATATTTGCATCAGTGCTATTTGTATTTATTATGTTTTGATTATGGTTGATCACAAATTAAATTCGAAGGCCTTCGTATGTTTTAGACAAATGTTTTATATATATATATTTATTTAATAAATAATTATTATTTTTTGTCAAATAAATATTTTATTGTGATTGAGCCGGAAATAATCAAAGGTAACAAAATAATTATATTAATTATGTTGTCGGATTGATGGCTTTAATTATCCGATAAATAATTAAGGGGTCAAAGTGCAACATTGACTTAGAGGTTATTTACTATTTAATTGGAGTACAATTAATTTCTTTTAGTGGAGTAGAAATTAATTTATGAATTAATTGAATTGGGTCCATGGTCTAATGGACCGGACCAATTATTAATTTATAAGAGCCAAGAAAATAGTAAGCCCAAAAGGATTCTCACCAATAGCCCAAGTTGATATTGGAGTCATGTTAGGATTGAGAAAGTTGAATTAGAGATGGAGAATGATTTATTGTTTCCTTATTCTTATTTTTGTTTTGCCTATATATACATGAGTTCATGTATATTTTAGGGGTGACTTGGAGAACAAGAAAAAGGAATACACTTTATCTCTCTAGATTTTAGGGTTTTGTTTCTCTTCTAAAGGAGGCTACCACCAACCTAGATTCCAAGGTCATTCATCAAGGCATATTGGTGATTCCTAAAGGGAAGATAATAATCAAAAAGAAGGAGAAATGATCTTGCTAAAGGGATCTACAATAAGTGAGAACATTCACTTTAGAGGAAAGTTCAAAAGGTTTACTCAGCCCTTTGATGTAAGTATTCAATCTGTTTATTGAATTATGCATCATCTTTTATTTATCTTTGTATAAAACTTGTCTCCATGTAATGAATCAAGATCTATGATTGCAAATCCCTCAAAAAGTTTTAAAAACTTGCACGTTTCCCAACACCAATGTCAATTTCACACACTATGAACGCAACTGAAGATAGAGAGAGAGTAGAGAAAGTGTGAAATGTTATATTTGGTGGATTTCCATTTATCTATTCTGAGAGTGTCTTTGTTTTGTGCTTTAATTAAAACAAGTTAGTGCTACGTCTTTAATTGATGGGATTGGGGTTATGTAACTGTCAAAATTTTGTAGACCAATTAGAAAGAAGGGGGTGACTTTACTTATGTCCACCACATTTTCAATGCCTAAAACAAAAGTAGAGATGAATGTCATGACTTTGCCTTGATCTTTGAAATTCTCTTTACTTTTGTGCAGGTTAAATGACCAATTAACAAGTTTTTATTATATACAGTATATTACAACAATTGTAACCCACTTTATTTTTATTCTCTCTCTTCTATCCCAAAAGGTTAGTATTATGATTTAATTTCTTTCCTATCTTTGATTACTTCAAAGGGCAGAAACTATTCTCTCTTTTCCCTTTTATATATGTATATATATATATATATATATATGTATATGTATATATCTTTTTCTCATAACTAACACTAGGTCTGCCTCCAACTTTAGAATAAAAAATAAAAAAATTAAAGAATAAGAAGTACCCCCAAAAAGTCATGGATTACATACATGAACTACGAGACAAGCATATATATGCAAGTGTAGTCATTATTTAGACCACCAAAATAAGCTTAGATCTTTTTTAGTTTATCAAAATTAAAATCAGAACAAGTACACATGTATATAATCAATATATGTAATGTTCTACACCTAAAGAACTCAGAATTAATTTCTCTCTTCCTGATGCGAGTCATTTTAAGAATCTCACTCAACATGCATAATTTATCTCTGATAATAAGGTGCTTTAATTAAGTGCTTTTAATTTTTAATATGCCAAATATTTTCTGTAAGAGGAAAATTGTATAGTTCATTATGGCTATGAATCATTTATCATTTTAGCTTTAGATACACTTCAGCATAAACTGATATAATATTGGAATGTTATTGTGCTATTGGATGCCATATATATATATATATTTGTGTCTATTCTTCTATGAATGGATGGCTGTTATATATAATATATGCATGTTGAGATGGAAATTAAAAACATGAACTGTGATGTGAATTATGCTTCAAAATTAAGATATGATGTTGAAATTTTACCAAACTCTTTTCATTACATATATGTTTTTGAAAGTTTCGAATTTTGAGATGAGTTTGTGAATTTGATTAACGAGACCACACTTGTGTACTGCTAGAATGATGAAACATGAGTTTGTGAATTTGATTAATGAGACCACAGTTGTTAATGACCCTTTTAACCCATTTTTATTAAAACTATGTAATTAGATGGATATCAATGGTGACAATGTGGTGGGAGAAGAAATAGAGGACCTTACAGACAATACCGATGATGCAAAACTAGTATGTGATGATTCTCAGCTCGAAACTTTCATCATCTATATGGAGGAAGAAGTGAGGGTTAGTAATCGGACTACCGGAACTTTTAGTACAATTGGTTGAAAGAATACAGTAGAGGCATAAGGGTCCGCACAGGGAAGAAGTATGCACTGAAACAACTTAGGAGCAAATTTAACCACGTGAGGGTAGAGTACAAAGACTTTATGAGTTTGTTAGCAGAAGCAGTCGTGAGATACAACGCTAAGATGGGCATGGTTATAGTTGAAAATGAAAGATGGGCTGGGTTGATGAAGGTTGGTTATTCAAATAAATATATGTTGATTTTACAAATGTAGACTTAACTTAATATTAATAGTACTTTAATAATTTGTAGGTGAATAGAAATGCTGGTAAGTTTCGAAAGAAGGGATGCAAGCATTTTGACAAGCTCACCACTATATTTGGAGGCACACACGCTACAGGTGCACATGTATATACTTCGACTAATCCAACCATTATCAACCAAGCCCCCTCACACCATGCAGCCATACATAGCTCATTTGAAATTGATGATTTAGCTGAGTTAGACGGTCATGAGATCAGCTCCTCTCCTGAACCTCGTGGTAAGAAACCAAAGAGAGTTTTGCCTCCACAATGAGCGATGTCATGGATAAAATGAAAGACAATGCTAACATGAAATGTGATCGAATTAAAAAGGCCATAAAAGAAGTTTCATCATCTAATATAAAAACATTCCATGACGAATGTCAGGTTGAAGTAAATTCTTTGGACAAGACAAAAGGTGATTTTAAGTTATGTTGTAGTATTTTGAATCAGTTGGAGGGTGCATGTTAATATGAAACAATATGCTAAGGTCACTCAGATGTTACGTAGTGATGAAATTTGGAGGGATTTATTTCTAAATGACCTTCTTGATGATAAGAGGGTTGGTTGGATCATAAATCTTTGATTTGGTGTGTTGCTTTTATTATGACTTTGGAAGATTGTACTATTAACTATATTTTATTTGGTGTGTTGCTTTTATTTCTTACTTGGTTTTGCTATGACTTTGGATGATTGTAATATTAAGTATACTAGTATTTGGCTTGGGATGATTGTAATGATAATTTCAGTATTTGGCTTGGGATGATTTTACTTGTTGTTTCGCTTTTATTTCTTATTTAGTATTTGGCTTTGGATGATTGTAATTTATGTCGTTTCTTACATTTTGTATTATACAGATGGATATTAGGACAATTATTGAGTTGTATGTTAATGATGACGACGCGAATGAATGTGTCATCATAATGACATGTATGTTGGATTACTATATGAAACATTACCATAAACAACCTTATAGGGATTCAATATTAAGAGGGGAAGCATATATATTGGAGATCTTGAACGGGCATGGAAATAGATGTTTTGAAAACTTTAGGATGTCCACCCCTGTTTTTTTTTAAGTTGTGTGGGGAGCTTAGGTCATTAGGATTGAAAGACTCTAAGGGTGTAAGTGTTATTGAACAAGTTGGCATATTCTTGCTTACTTTAGCTTACAATGAAAGGAATCGTGTGGTAGCAGAAAGATTTCAACACTCTACCTATATAATTTCAAAACACTTCCATTTGGTTTTACAAAAAGTGTGTGATTTAGGGAAAAAAAATTATTGTCCCCCCAGATTTAACTCGAGTTCTTAACCATATAAGAAAGTCAAAAAAGTTCTACCCTTTATTTTAGGAATTGAGGGGCAATTGATGGAACTCATATCCATGCGAATGTGCCTGTGGACCAGCAAATACCATTTCGTGGTAGGAAGGGTGATACCACACAAAATGTAATGGCTATTTGTGATTTTGATATGATTTTCACGTACGTTGTAGCATGATGGGAGGGGTCTACTAATGATTCTAAGATATTGAACAAGACCATTAATAATAAGGATATGTATTTCCCACAGCCTTTAGACGGTAAATGTCACACTACCTACAATTTTTTAATTTATTTTAAATATAATAGTACAATTATTTATAGTTTGTAAAATGGCAGAAAAATATTATTTGGTGGACTCTGGGTATACCAATTAACTGGGCTTCTTGGCTCCCTATAGGGGTCAACGGTACCACTTCCAACAATACCGTAGGGTTTCTAGGCAACCCCGAGGTAGAGAAGAAACATACAATCACAGGCACTCGTCTTTGCAAAATATCATTGAGCATTGTTTTGGGATGCTTAAGATGAGATTCCCCATCTTGAAGTAAATGCCCCCATATAAGTTTGAAACTCAGGTTGCTATTGTTTTAGCCTGCTGCACATTTCACAACTTTATAAGAAAGGAGGTGCAAGTAGATGCAATATTTGATGATGAAACTGTAGAGGCGCTGATAGATGAAATATTTGAAGATGGAAATGATGATGTTCAGGTTAATGTGCCGCAGTCTTGGTCGCGACCAATGGATATTTTATGTGATCATATTGCTAATACTATATGGAATACAATTTAACACCCTTGAAATTGCATTTAGATGTTTATCATGTTTGGATAACTATAATAACTACTTTAATTTAACTCTTTGTTAGGATTTGGATAACTGTAATAACTACTTTATTTTAACTCTCTTTTACAATTTCGATAAATATAATAACTTGTGTCAAATATATTTTAACTCTTTTTTAGGATTTGGATAACTGTAATAACTACTTTATTTTAACTCTCTTTTACGATTTGGATAAATGTAATAACTTATGCGAAGTATACATTACACATTTTACTACTTGTTTATGCAGTATGTATGAGATACAGGGTAACGAGCCACCTTGTGCATGTGGAAGGGGTCGAATGAATCTTTATACGGCTGGAACTTCAAAGAATTATGGACGTTCATTCTATAGATGTCTAGCTTAGGGGGTATACAATCCTTTGCATTAATAATTTTTTATGCGTACATGTTATTGTTACAAGGCCATTATAATAATATGCAAGTCTTTGATGTTTTAGTCACATGCTCGTTCATTTATATGGTTGGATGACATGTACCAACGTCTGCAAGTGGGTGGTCATGTGGAGCAAGAGTTGGAGGATGTAGTTGCTGTTATATAAGCTCAACAAAATAGGCAAAACTACATTATCTATAGTGGTTGTTATTGTCTTACTATAACTATATTATTTATGTTATTGTTCATGTTGTTGTTGTTGGTTATTGTGATTGTTGATAAATGATATAATATATTAGTTCAATTTTACTTCATGAACTTTTATTGTGCCTATTGACAAGTGGGTAATATTTATGAAACTCATGTCTGTAATAACTTCAAACTCATGTAATGTGTAATATGTTGAAAGTTTATTTCAGTTCAATATTGAAACATTGTCTTCTACAATTGTCAAAACAATATGAAGCATTCATAGGTTTTACAATTTATAATATATTTTATTGGTTTTTATATATTAGTTAAAAAACATTGTAAACTAAAACCTAATAAACTAAAATAAACTAAAAAAAAAATATTAAAGTTATATCAATTGTATAATAAAATTGTACAATAATAAAATTTTACTTTATATATATATATATATATATATATATATATATATATCTATTTTTTTTTTCCTAGTTGGTACCTACACACACTTATCTCTTTTGAGACTTGAACCCCTGACCTTCCTTTGGAAAGTAAGAGACTGAAACCGCTAGGTCACTTGGCCCATTGGTAATTTTACTTTATATTTAATAAAAGTTATAAATAATATATTGATGAAAACATTATTTAAAAACACTCTTTACCAAATATATTTTATGTTTTTGTTTCAGTGATTTTGGTTACACTTTCATTCTACCAAACATGTTTTGTTCTCATATTTCTTGAAACGAAATATCTTGGCAAACATGTTCTACCATGTTTGTGTTCCAAAATTCTCACTGCAAATTTTCGTTGCCAAACATGTTTTGTTCTCATTTCAGAACACTCCATTACAAAACACTTGTTCTGTTCTAAGCTAAAACAAAACGCCCGGAAACACAACGCATACGAAACAGGCCTTTAGCAATTAACTCCATCAACTATCATGAGGGGATCATTTTAACTAACCTCTGTCAGAGTGATTGTGTGAGGAAAACTTTCGGACGAAATTTCCCTTAGAATCAAAACAATATATGTATATATTTTTTTAACTGCATAAAACACTAAAACGAGGCCTCTGATTTTGAAACGAGGCCTTTAATTTTTTCTTTCGAAACATTCTTGCATTTGGAATATATATGGTAGTTATTTATCAAATGTCAACTTAAATTGATTTTGGTGAAAAAAAAAAAATCGTACCATGATTTTTTATAAAATAAGATAAAGTAAGAGATATATATACCATAGATCCAAAAATACCAGTACCATGATTTTTTATAAAATTTAAAAGTAGAAATTTATAAGATTCTAAAAAATTATGGATATAGCATACCAAAAAAAAAAAATTCATTGGAGGCGTCCACCATAATATCAAAACAAAACCCTCGTCCCCTACCCCCAAAACATATTTCACACTTGTTTTTTTATTTTTTATTTTTTTATAGTCAAAAGATATTTCCCTTAAATAATAAATATTTGTTTGGACTATCTTTAATTATTTATTTATTCTTTAGAAAAAAGCGTTTATTATGACATAAAATTTGATTTATTTCAACATCATAAATCTTAATCCCAATACTTTTCTATTAAATTGTGATATGCTACACACAGACACACAGACACACACACATATATATAAATGAAAAAAGCAACTTCCTCATATATATATATATATATATATATATATATATATATATATATATATATATATAAATGAAAAAAGCCCTTCCTCCTAATTATGAGATGATTTTGCCACATAGTTTGATAAATTTCTATTTTTAAATTTTATAAAAAATCATGGTACTGATATTTTTGGATCTCTCATATATATATATCTCTTTCTTTAACTTATTTTATAAAAATCATGGTATAAGGTTTTTTTTTTTTTTTTTTTCCCCCACCAAAATTAATTTAAGTTGACATTTGATAAATAACTACCATATTACTATATATATTCCAAATGCAAGAACATTTCGAAAGAAAAAATCAAAGGCCTCGTTTCAAAATCAGAGGCCTCATTTTAGTGTTTTATGCGTTTAAAAAAAAAAAAAAATGTGGTGAGTACTTTAATAATAGTAATGTATTGTTTTGATTTTAAGGGTAATTTTGTTCGAAATTTTATCACACAATCAGTCAAATGGATGTTTCATGCTAAGGGTAATTTTGTCAGAAAATTTTCTTCACACAATCACTCTAACAGAGGTTAGTTAAAATGACCCCTCATGATAGTTGAGGGGGGTTTATTGCTAAAGATATTCATAAAAGGGTGTTTTTTGCAAACGGGTGAAAGTCGAGGGGTTTTCTTTTTGCAATTCGCCCTATATAAAATATTGACAATCTTTGAATATGACCAATTAAGCAGACAATTATTTATATAAATATAGATGTTAAATAGTTCATAGTCGGTGATAAATGATAGACCCTTTATCAATTAAGAGATTAACTAGGTAAGGTAAACAAATTGTGAGAGCCATAGTAATAATTGCTCCTTATTATCATGAGGGCGAATAACTCTCAAGCATTAGAGATGTATAAACTATAGTATTAATTAATAATGACTTTGATTTATTCGGTTTAGGATAAGGTAAGCAACTTGTGAGAGTCGTAATAATAATTGCTCATTATTACATGTTATGACGACTGACTCTCGAATATATATATATATATTTCTTAGACCACTTGTATCGGTTTCACAACACATGCACCATTCAAGTCAAGAGTGTGATTCGAAAGCGAAACCTTAGGGACTTACTTCTCGGATTCATGCCAACGCCGCTATGCCCCCGAGGGAGATTGACTCTCAAATATGAGAGTTATAAACTATTGTATTAACTAACAATAACTTTGATTTATTCGATGGCCCAAGGTTCTAATTATTGATTGAAAGTTTAGTATATACTCTCAATTGTTGCATAAGTTCTATTGTATTTATTTGACTTGATTAAGTTGAGCATGAAAAATTCAGGGGCCTTTGTATATTTTTGATAAATTTGTTTAAATATAGAGAGCTGATATTCGCACTTCACAAATGTACTTAGGTGCTCCAATTTCTTACTTTTAAAAATTAAATTACAAAAAGTCCCTCAACCACACAAAACAATTTTAATTTCATATTTACCCTTTTCTATGTTGACTAGGATTCCTTTCTTCTTCTCTCACGTTCCCTCCTCTTCCCTCTTTACCAATAACACAACATCACTGTAACACATCTCCTTATATATATATATATATATGAAATATGTAACTGTCCCTCTCTCTTTCTCTCTCTCAAATTCAAAATTTTTTGTGGAGTCTTCGTGTTGAATGTCAGATTATTTTGTGGGTTTAGGGTTAGTTGTCCTAACATAGATCAATTAGATAGCTTTAAAATATGTTTAACTTCCTATGTCAAAAATTTCTCATAGTAGTTCTTACCAAATATTTTTTACCTTATTTCATTTCTCTTTCTATATAAGACCAGTAGATAGTGGTATTCATCTAATTCACAAAAGGAAAGAACAAAAGTAATAAGGGAAGTCAATTATTATACTAATTTTTGGAGAAGTTGAACAAATGTAATTTTACTAAGTTTTAACAATTTGTGTTCCCAATTATATCAATTTGTGTTCCCATTTGTGTGTTTATTATGCATCTAATGAATTTAATATTGGATACTGAATCTTTAAAGTTTTTTTATGACACAGTTCAAGTTAGGAATGAATTTTGGGGTTTTCATTTGCAAACAACATATGAACACATAAGCACAAATGGTTTGATTGCAATCTGAGTTTGACTTGTGAGAATTGCTTTGCTCCATCGAGTTCACCTCACAACCAACGACAGAATTCAGTCGGCAGTCTCTCATAGTATACTTTCTATCACATACTCTCTCTATGAATTTTCTATCAAGGGTTTCATTCTCTGTGTTTCTATCTTCTATATCTATTTAGATTTTTATTACTCCCTTTCTATGAGTCATGGAAGGTGAGAACTTGAGAGAGAGATTATGCGAATAGTAAAGGGCAATTATGAGAGTAAAAATTATAGAAATGAAACATTGTTTGGTCTAAGGATTTTTTTTTTTTGTAACTCCATTTCAAGAGAGAAGGAGAGTGGAGTGCTTAAGGATATTGGTGGAGCACCAATATAAGCTCCCTATATATATATATATATATATATAGGGTTAATTACAGTGAAGCGGTGTGTTTTTTCCTATTGATAGCTAGATGAAACTTGGACCTTTTTTGGACAATGACATGCCCCTCAGGTTGCTAAAGTTGACAATGACTGTAACGACTCGGGTTTTTATTCACCTGGTGGATCAGTGATGAACCGAAGATTAACCTAATAACGGATCTAGATATGGAAGCAAAAGAAACAAGACAATGGTCTCTCAAGGCATATCACACCTCTAAGACCCTAAGATGACCTTCCATGAGGACACGGAACCCAAAGGAATAACCGGAAGTGACAGCTAGAATGAAAAGGTCACTTGGTACCCTATGGTACCAATGGCAACCAAAGGAGCAAGATCTAGTTCAAACTAGACCATGTACGCCATTAAATGGCTCAAGCAAGATCAACAAGGTCAAGTGGAAATGAATGAAACAAGGTTAACCTGTCAAGGCAACAAACCAAACAAGACCCACAAGGTAGCCCCATTTCGGTCGACTGAAATAGAGCTTCGGTCGGCCGAAGTAAGCCAGGGCAAAGGAGAAGAATGAGCCTTCATTTCGGTCGACCGAAATGACAAACCGGTCGACCGGTTTGTGGCTCGAGATGAAAAAGGCTACTGGAATTGGTAAAACACTGTTCAACTAAAACCACAAGAGAATCGGTCGACCGAACCAAGCCATCGGTAGACCGAACTGGGCCAAACATAAAAAATGGCTACTGGAATTGGAGATTTTGAAGTTCAAACAATTTGAACCAAGAATCGGTTGACCGAAACAGGCTATTGGTCAACCGAAACAGGTTAAAAATGAGGAAATGAACCTGCTATGCACCAAAATGAAGAAAAATCCCTAAGTCTTATTTGAATCCCCCATGGCATGATCAAATTGCATTATATGCAAGTGTGTGATGATGTGAACATACACGCAAGTGTAATATAACATTTTAAATATGTTACAATGGCCCATGGCCTTATTACAATTCATTTACAAAATTTGACATGCCAAACCTTCAAAGGTAGGAAAATTACATTAATAGACAAAATCTAATGCCAAATGAGTACAAGTGCAATAATAAACATGCTTGGCCCTTGGCCTCATGTCATACATGTCAAATACATTACAAAAAGTGTACTTATGTACACATTACAAATATGGAATCAAAGATACAAGTTTTGACATACAAAGCTGCGAATAGGATTTCATGCAAACATTTTCATGAAAATGATACTTCAAGTCTACGAAACTTCCATGGCATAGTGTGCATCCCAAATCAAGGTCCCTGTACCTAAAAATGTCCCCACTACGTGGGTGAGTAACATAAAGCTACTCGTAGGAGATGAGCATGCATCGGCTTAGCATTTTACAAAATTATCACCTTAAGGTGAAACATGTCAAAGGGGCTTATGCCACCTAACGTCTATGTCAAAATGAGACTTAGGGAGCATCCTAGACTACTCATGTAATTTAAAGTGAACAACGACATACAAGTATACATGCTCAAGTATACTAAACAACGTTAAAACATGTTATACGACATACAAGCATACATTTCTAAGTATACTAAACCATATTGAGATAAGTTATGCAATGTCCAAGCATCTCTACACAAGTATGCATTTAATATGGAAACTCGTAAATCAAGTACACAATACAGGTATGCTAAACTAATAGGATTTCAGACATGATAAGTATACATAGCACAAGTATACTAAATGAAGTTTAAATCACGAAGCATGTATACAAGTTCAAGTATACTAAGTAGGATTCAAATATCCAAAGTAAGCATCAATTCTTAAGCTATAAGTAATCCATGATTAACAAATTGAAATTAAATGCAAAAATAAATAGTGGAAAGATTAGGACATGCGGTTACTAGACCAAGCAAGTGTTTCTGGGTAATTACGACCCACAAGGCACTACCTAATGCGCACATGTATAAGTTATTTTGGGTAATTATGACCTACAAGGTATTACATAGTGCGCACTTATGACTTAGAAGACTCTTGTCTCCGTACTAGAGCCATGCCCTAGCCATCACACGGAATATGTCCTTACCAACTTTTCAAAATCAATAAGTTCAAAACTCATACCAAAATTAATAAGTTAGACCAAACTTATATTAAATCCAATAATGCATAAAACCAACTTCCATGCACAAATAAGGTTGAATCCACACAAACCATGTCCTAGAATTCAAGTCTAGATAGCATATGACACGTTAAGTCTCCAATATGCAATTTATACACAAAACAAGAATGTTTTATAACAATTGAACTACATTACCATCCTAAGCCACAAGTACTAAATAACCTTCAAATTAGTAACTAGCTTCCAAGGTAAACAATTGTAATATTCTAACAAATTATATACCTACACAAGATATATTTAAACAAGCCATTCAAGACAATGATATCACATATCATGCTAAGTCAAATTACCATCCTTAGAGACGACAAGTACTAATTCTACAACAAGTTAGTAGCATGCTCACAAGGTAATTAAACATATTACATTTCAAGAGATTATCAACCTACCATGAAAAGTCTCTAGATTTCAAATCAATTCCAACTAGGCTCAAATTAATATATGTTAAAGGTCATAACATGGTCTTCACATATATGATACCCAAAAGCAATTTAAGCGACTACAACACTTAAAATAAAATTAATTAAGCTAATTAATTAATTTTCCTCTAGATTTTCAAACATATCCAAATGTCCTCAATTTAATATATGTTAAAGAACTCACCAAGGCCTACTTTAATATCACATTACAAGTTGATTTCATCCTTGATACAACTATGTAAATTAATCTTTCACAAAAGATAAATATTAAATAAATTTTGCAATTCTCATTCAAATATTCCTAATTTAATATATGTCAACAAGTATACCAAGGCCTAAATTTCTAGCATGCCACAATTTAATTCTAAGTTACACACCTTCATGAGAATTAAATCTTAAACATAGAAAATAATTAAATTCAGTTCTAAAACTTGAACAAAGGCATGCTTACAAGTTGTATATGCTCATATAACAATCAATACAACATTAATATAAACCTAAGACATCCCCTACCTCATTTGAGATGAAAATCTCAAAAGCCACCAAAATGAAACCACTCTGAATTCGACGAAACTTTGGGGTTTTGTCGGGGACAACACGATCTACATGAACCCCCAAGAAGCCCCATCAAAATCACAGCTTGACTTCAAACCTAAACTCAAGAAATGGTCAGAAATGAATTCTAATAAGGGGGAAAGGTAGAGCACGTCGAGGGGAACGATAAACTTTAAGGCCGAAGAGTTTTCATTAAGGAAATCAAGTAGAGGAGAAGAAAGAATGAAGGCAGCCCCTTGGGCTCCCATGGCTACCGGCCAAGAGGGTGAAGAAGATGATGGAAATCTAACTTTTTGACTTAAGACCTCTTATTTATAGAAAATCTCAAAAAGTGCCTCGAAAGGGTCCCGGCGGGTTCGGAAAAGTGGATTTTGAGTAAACGCACTCAAATGACAAAACTCTATGAACAAAAAAGATTCTAAATGAGAAAATATGAGCAACGGAAGAAACGGCGTAGAAAATTTAAGCGACTATCAACCTACCATGAAAAGTCTCAACCT
Source organism: Cornus florida (assembly GCF_030987335.1). Classification (NCBI taxonomy): domain Eukaryota; kingdom Viridiplantae; phylum Streptophyta; class Magnoliopsida; order Cornales; family Cornaceae; genus Cornus; species Cornus florida. Next base: position 46,272,593 of record NW_026775574.1, on the reverse strand, counting down.
ACCATGAAAAGTCTCTAGATTTCAAATCAATTCCAACTAGGCTCAAATTAATATATGTTAAAGGTCATAACATGGTCTTCACATATATGATACCCAAAAGCAATTTAAGCGACTACAACACTTAAAATAAAATTAATTAAGCTAATTAATTAATTTTCCTCTAGATTTTCAAACATATCCAAATGTCCTCAATTTAATATATGTTAAAGAACTCACCAAGGCCTACTTTAATATCACATTACAAGTTGATTTCATCCTTGATACAACTATGTAAATTAATCTTTCACAAAAGATAAATATTAAATAAATTTTGCAATTCTCATTCAAATATTCCTAATTTAATATATGTCAACAAGTATACCAAGGCCTAAATTTCTAGCATGCCACAATTTAATTCTAAGTTACACACCTTCATGAGAATTAAATCTTAAACATAGAAAATAATTAAATTCAGTTCTAAAACTTGAACAAAGGCATGCTTACAAGTTGTATATGCTCATATAACAATCAATACAACATTAATATAAACCTAAGACATCCCCTACCTCATTTGAGATGAAAATCTCAAAAGCCACCAAAATGAAACCACTCTGAATTCGACGAAACTTTGGGGTTTTGTCGGGGACAACACGATCTACATGAACCCCCAAGAAGCCCCATCAAAATCACAGCTTGACTTCAAACCTAAACTCAAGAAATGGTCAGAAATGAATTCTAATAAGGGGGAAAGGTAGAGCACGTCGAGGGGAACGATAAACTTTAAGGCCGAAGAGTTTTCATTAAGGAAATCAAGTAGAGGAGAAGAAAGAATGAAGGCAGCCCCTTGGGCTCCCATGGCTACCGGCCAAGAGGGTGAAGAAGATGATGGAAATCTAACTTTTTGACTTAAGACCTCTTATTTATAGAAAATCTCAAAAAGTGCCTCGAAAGGGTCCCGGCGGGTTCGGAAAAGTGGATTTTGAGTAAACGCACTCAAATGACAAAACTCTATGAACAAAAAAGATTCTAAATGAGAAAATATGAGCAACGGAAGAAACGGCGTAGAAAATTGAGTCCCGAGCAGAGAGATATGCCCCAAACAAGTTCAACGGCAATTGGGTCTAGAAACCCTGAAACTGGAGAAAAATGAGCAGAAGGAAATTCTATGAGTACACGACTAGACGAAATGTGAAAATGAGTCCCGTATGAGGATCCGGCTCAAAACAAAGCATTTAGCAATAACTTTCATTAATTGCACAATGACCCCTCTAAAAAGTGAAAACTGCACTAATGACCCAGAATGAAAATATGTTCCAAAATTTTTTTCTTAGATATCCTTGAAATAAAATATCTTCTAAAGATATTTACAAAAAATACCCCAAGAAAAGAAAAAGATTCTGAAGAACTGTGCATCCATGCCCCTGTGGACACTGGGAGCAACCAGAATACTTTCTTGCAAACGTAAAGATACATATTTCGTGGAAACCACTTAGAACGAAGATATGTGAAGTCAAAACCAACTCCGAACACAAGGAATGAGGTAATGCCAACCAAGTGACAAACGGGGAAAAGACAAAATAGGGAAGAGGACAAACCAGGGAAAAAGACGAAAAGTGAATAGTGTTAAAAAACGAAAAATGTAGAAATGACTCGGTCCTCAAAGGAAGTTGTCAATCCAAAGGAAAGAGTCTCAGAAACCATTTATGAGCACTCGAGACAACACTAAGTGACGAGAAACCAAACTCAGAAAAGAAATTTCAACGAAAAAATTTCATTCGTAAAATTTTAAGGAAAAAGGAAGGGAAGAAAATGACCGGGTCATTACAACCTACCCTCCTTAAAGAGATTTTGTCCCCGAAATCAGGAACATTCCCAACAGAATCGAACATGGACCGTACACAAGGTTATATTGAGGAATAGATCATAAAGTACCCAAGGACAACTCCAAAGGTCTCAAGATTAACGAAATGACACGAAACTACGAACCATGAGACACCTCTCCAACGAATTGACATACCAACCCAATGTCAACCACCCAAAAGGAGATCAAGGCAACTACATAACTAAATAAAAAACACAACTAGAAGCAATATGGCAGCACGAATACTGACTAGAACCCGTCCACAACGTACCCAAGGTGCGGCAGCATCGACTGCATTAAGTGCCTACCCACACTTACATTACTAGCTAGGTAATGCAAGGTAACATCGACGACAACTAGCATTCGCCCACCACACATGACTTGTACGGTAGCATGACAGTATAAAGCCTTAATTCATCACCTGCCCCCAACAAGCTTACCCGTGAAACCTATTGATACAAATGACATCAATGTTAAATAATCATTACCAAAAGCACCATGGAAACCAAGCATTTTATGAGAGTTGAGATATGGTCCAAAGATGTTCGGCTGGACCATTCTAGCCAATCCAAAAACTCTAACAACAATGTCACAGGCACCGCTACACTTAAGGCCTTAAATCCTCAATACTGGAAAAAAAACTGACAATCCCAAGTCTCAAAACATCGTTGTAAACCACATCAGTCACGAATCCAAAGCCTGACAAGTCTATGCCCTCAAGCCAATGGATCGGACTTTACAAAATCAAACAACATCACCTCCACCCTAGTCACAACGACTCTTAACATGACAATGCACCTAAAATCCTCCACGTCATTCTAAAGCTGCCCTATTACAAGGCTATGCCTAGGAATCAATTCATCGGATCAAGCTCACACACACAATCCCGACAACCAAGGTCATACAACCCCAAGCATAGTACGGAATGATAAAAAAAAAAAAAAAATAGAAAAGAAAGAATGAACTAATAAAGCAATTAGTCATGAAACATATGTATATTTATGCAAGTATACATTCACAAACATACTAAGAAATGTCAAAATGGAAACGCAATATGTGTATATGTACAAGTATACACTCATAAGTATACTAAGCAGTACTAAATCCATGGTAAACAAGTATACAGGCTCAAGTACATGAAATCAAAGCGAGATGAAATAATGACGTGCAAGCATACTAGGTACAAGTATACTAAATGTAAATAAAAGTCCACGCACCTTACAACTAAACACATAGTGTACAAGGGCAATCAAATAGGCTACTTATCACATAGGGGTCAAGCATTAGAGACATACTACACATCACCTATGACGCTAGCATGACCAACAGATATAGTAAATGGAAAACACACCATCTACACCTGCACATAACCATCAAATAGTCACATTCCCTAACATATTTCTAAGGCATGCTCAAAACAACAAGGCATATAAACATGTAAGAATGAATATGTAATGACCCGGTCTTTTTCCTCCTTTTCCTTTTTCGGCGATTTTCTTTTTTCGTCTTTTCCCTATTTCGTCTTTCTCCCGTTTATCATTTTTTTTCCTTGCATAACCTCACTTCTTGTGCACGGATTTGATTCCGGTTTTGCATGCATCCATGATATTTAAATTCTATAATATCTACATTTTCACTTTTGTAGAAAAACATATTGGATGTTTACTTTTTTTGTAAAGTGCATGAAAGTATGACTTTTTGGTAATTAACCTAAACTTGAGGGGTTTTAGTGTAATTATGATAAGAAATTATTTTTCGTCTTAGGGACCATTTTGCAATTTAATTTGGAAGATATTTTTAAAAAGGACTTGTTTGTAATTTTTGAAAAGTGTGACAAGTGTCACACTCTCATTGGTCCACTTGTTGACATTTGTGTGGAAACACTTTGATGCCTTGGATGATGACATGTGGAGGGTGGAGATTCACCCATTATTGGCCTAGGATTGGTGCAGTTGTTGGCATGGATGGTTGACAAGTGTAGGTTCAATATTGAGTCTTAGAAGTTTACAAAAGTTGGTAACAAGTGTAGGCTTGAGATTAAGGCTAGGAATGAACCATAGATTCATGACAAGTGTAGGTTCACCATTTAGTCTTGCATTGAGTGTGTGTGAGAGGTAGTGTAAGAGCACTTAGTGAGTGGAGGATTTCTAGCCCTTCCACTCACCATTTTACACTTTATCATTTTCATTTTCACTTGTCTTCAAGAACCCTAACCTAGCTACCATTGGAGAAAAGCTTGGTTAATAGCTTTGACTTCATTTTTGGTTTCCTTTCATTCACTCTAGACTTAAAACCTTGGAATACAAAAGTTTTCTCTCACTTTCCTCTTCATTAACCCTAAACTTGTTTTCCATTTTGAGCTTGGTTACTTGGATTATAGAGATTCAATTCTCTATTGAGGTAGGGGTGGTAGTATATTTATATTCTAAGTGTTTTATAATCCTTTGGGGTTTAATATATATTGTTACATGCTTTTAGAATTGTAGTACTACATACTATAGGAAATCCTTATGATTGATTTAGGATTTCATTGATTAAGTATGTATGTTGTGTATATATCTTGAGTAGGATTGTTGAAATTGTATAGAATTCTTAATGATTTGAGTTACTATGCTATTGTGATGTTAATCCTACATTCTAGTAGATTACTATTGATAATCATGATTGTTATAGAAGCTATTTTTGCTAAAATGCTAACATTTAGTATATATGGCTTATTGTTGAGGCATGCTTAAATTGATAAGTTAATGATATTGTTTTGTGCATTATATCATGTTAAGAACTTGTCATCTATCATGCCATTCTAGACTTGGAACCCTAAGACATGGTTTGTGTGGTTTTGAAGTTCTTGTGCTTGTAAGGTGGTTGATATGCCTTATTATTTATATATCTAAGTTTTGAACTTGATATATATTTTGGATTCTCTTGGGACATGGTTACTAGTAACATGGCTAGAGTTTGGCTCTAGTGCGGGAGGTATGAGTTCTCCCCAATTGAGATAGTGCGCACTTAGGGTGGTCTTCCCTGCGGGTTAATGCCTTAAATAACCGTTGAGATCTCGGCAGAATTCCGAGCTTAGGTGTCCAAGGATTCCACTTTTGATTTCGCATTCATTTCCAAGTTGACAATCAATGTTATTTGTAACTTGTAAATTTTGTTATATGTGATTTGATGTTGTTAAGTACATCCATTTTGATATTGTGTTGCTAAGAAACATTTAAGTTAGCTTAAGATGATCCCTTAGAACACCTTGAACATAGACGTTAAGTGGAATGCTCCCTTGTATTCGTCTATATTGATCTTGCAATGAAATTGAAACTTTAGGGTATACGTATATGCTTCTTCCTATGAGTAACTTGATTACTTACCCTAGTGGTTTGGGTTATTTTACAGGTAAGGAGACAATATTCTTGGATGCTCATCATCTTTAGGGGTTCATGAGCAATTTGAAACATTTTTTGTATATGGACATGCACTTGTTTAGCATGCTTTATCTTTTGGATATTATCTTTTGTATACCATGGATGTATGGTATTATGCAAGCTAAGATGGCTTCTTTGACATGTAATGTGTATCCAAGCATACTTTTGAAGCTTACTTTATATGTATGACATGAGGCCAAGGGCCATTAACTTTAAAGATTACAAGTATGTTTTCCTTAAAATTTAAGTGTTGCCATTGTAGGTTAATTGTGAGAATTTGAGGTTGAGTATGCCAAAACTTGTAAATGTATTGTAATGAGGCCATAGGCCATTGTAGCACATCTACGTTATCACATTACATACACTTGCATGCTCACTTTGGCAAACAATACTCTTCTTGATGAAACAAAAACTTAAGGTTACATTTTTTTGAGTTTTTACCCTATTCTGTTCCAGGGGAATTTTGAGTTTCTCAAAATGCGTTTTTTTTTTTTTTTTTTTTTTTTTTTTTTTTTTTTTTTTTTTTTTTTTTTCACCCGCGTTGCTGAGTAAAAAACTCGATTTTGGGGGGGGGGGGGTGTTTCTTCTTTGTGTTTTTCCCGAAAACATCATATTGGCCCTCAAAAATCCATATTTTTCCAGAAAATCCTTGCTGCTAGGTTTTGCAGATTTTTAGTATAAATGTACTTGGTACTATTCATCGACTTTTTTTTTGAAATTGTCTCGACCGATCTGAAACTTTTGGGGGTCTTGTGGGTGTATTTTAAGATTGCATTTTCAATTTAGGCAATTTAAAAACCTCCCGAAGCCCTATTTCCTTTCCTTGGGCAGTGACTTGGAGTAATTTTTATCCCCTTGACCTGATTTTCTTAGGGGCATTCTGGAAATTTTATAATACATTTTTTTTTTTTGTTTCCATCCATGCTCTGGGGTAGGAAACTTGATTTTAGAAGGGGTTTCTTCTTTGAGTTTTTCCAGAAAAGTCCGTTTGGATGCCCGTTTTTACTCTCAGTTGCAGCAGTAGTGGGCTATCCTTGTCGGGCCGCCACGACATCATTTTTGTTTTTGACCTTTCTCCTTCGTCCGGACTTCGAATAATGCAATTTTTGAGTCCATCATGATTAGTTTTTCATTGTCTTCCCAACGGTGTACTCGATAGCACCTGAATCCACTTTTTTGGAAAATAACCATTTTGCCCTTAGGTTCCTTTTTATCCGTTTTGAAACGACACTTCCGCATTTGTTTTCCTTTGGGTTCCGTGACGTCATTGAAGGTCACATTGGTGTCTTAGAGATGCATTGTATCTCTAGAGACTGTTGTTTTACCTTTCGCTTCCGCATTTCGGATCCGTTATCGGGTCATTTTTTGGTCATCACTGAAGCACCGGGTTTACAAAACTTGGGCCGTCACAGACTATGCAAATAATAATCCCACAAAATCAAAAGCAAGAAGGGATGGAATGCCTCTCGAAAGGACAAACTCACCGAAAGTGAATCCCCAAAACCTGGATGAGTCAAATCCCCCACCGCGAGGAAATGAATCATCTCTTAGAATGAACACTAAGGTCCCTGAAACAAAGAGCCTACAAGTCTTTCCCAAGATTGGCCTCAACACATAGTGGAATCCTAACGCCATACAAAATAGAACAATGCAATGGATAGTCCCAATACTAACCATTACAAGACACCAACAAGAGAACTCAACTCAAGATGCCAACGAGTTCGATGAGAACTCTACAGGATCCTATCGGAACCTTAAACACAACCCCAAGACTCCAATGACGCGGAAGAGTAATTAATTGCACTAATGCAATTAGTTACACGGAAACACTTACACCCTAACCTTAGCTCGTAAGAGTTGTCCAAGGCAAGACAAGAAGAATCCCAGGTCAACATGCTTATCAAATCCCTAACCATCACTCTAAGAAGAAAAGACACGAGAACCTCGCCGTTGAGGCTCAAGAAAACAAACCTCCTAATCCCCAAGGAAGGACTCTAGTCAATCTGACTCATCGTCCCATGACGCTAGAAAAAAGACCCTAATGACATCTTCACATCAAGGTCACCATAAAACCCCGAGAGATGACACCAACACCCCAGACACTCCCCGACCACGTCGTGAAGCCACGAAGGAAAAGGGAAAATGAAACGAGCCTCCCTAGCCAACGTCTCATTTCACCAGACAAGGACTGTGACTCTACGCTCACATGAGCCTTACTCGCATCAAACGTCAGACCAAGGTCTTGGAACACCCAAACCAACAAAACAGACAAGAAAGTTCCCGACACATGGTCTTTACAGAATGAATTTCTCCTACCCAAGGAAGAAACTCCTCAAGATAAGAATATGTCTAAGGGATACAACAATTCTAAGAGACAATGCCCTAGCATCCATCTCCACCAACCAAACTGGGACAACCCACAATGCCTAAGCAAGTCACAGGAATAAATAGCTACTAAGTAACATAGCAACGGACTACATACTCACACAAGTAGTAAGGAATCATATAAGGCATGTCAATGTATACATCATATAGTCATTCTAAGATGGACAAGCTCATATAACACGCAAAGCAAACAAACATATCTAACATACTAAGACCTATAAGTATATATAATGTACTCAGACAGACTAGCACATATAATATACTAGAGCAACCACCACATATATCATGCTGAGACAGTTAAGGTAAACTTCTAAACATACGTCCACATAAGCACGTAAACATGTGATCACATTCAACAGGTTATCAAGAAGCAAATAAAAACACAGAGCATGGCAACACAAGTATGATATGCACCCAAAACCCGTCATCCTAAGGTTTTCGAACCTAGGAGCTCTGATACCACTTGTAACGACCCGGGTTTTTATTCACATGGTGGGTTAGTGATGAACCGAAGATTGACCCGATAACGGATCTAGATGTGGAAGCAAAAGAAACAAGACAATGGTCTCTTAAGGCATATCACACCTCTAAAACCCTAAGATGACTTCCCATGAGGTCACAGAACCCAAAGGAATAACCAGAAGTGATAGCTAGAATGAAAAGGTCACTTAATGACAACCAAATGAGCAAGATCTAGTTCAAACTAGACCATGTACGCCATTAAATGGCTCAAGCAAGATCAACAAGGTCAAGTGGAAATGAATGAAACAAGGTTAACCTTTTTAGGCAACAAACCAAACAAGACCCACAAGGCAGCCCCATTTCGGTTGATCGAAATGGAGCTTCGGTCAGCCGAAGTAAGCCAGGAAAAAGGAGAAGAATGAGCCTTCATTTCAGTTGACCGAAATGACAAACCGGTTGACCGGTTTGTGGCTTGAGATGACAAAGGCTACTGGAATTGGCAAAACCCTGTTCAACTAAAACCACAAGAGAATCGGTCGACCGAACCAAGCCATCGGTCGACCGAACCAAGCCATCGGTCGACCGAACTGGGCTAAACATCAAAAATGGCTACTGGAATTGGAGATTTTGATGTTCAAACAATTTAAACCAAGAACCGGTCAACCGAAAAAGGTCAAAAATGAGGAAATGAACCTGCTATGCACCAAAATAAAGAAAAATCCCTAAGTCTTATTTGAATCCCCTATGGCATGATCAAATTGCATTATATGCAAGTGTGTGATGATGTGAACATACACGCAAGTGTAATATGACATTTTAAACATGCTACAATGGCCCATGGCCTTATTACAATTCATTTACAAAATTTGACATGCTAAACCTTTAAAGGTAGGAAAATTACATTTTTAGACAAAATCTAACGCCAAATGAGTACAAGTGCAATAATAAACATGCTTGGCCCTTAGCCTCATGTCATACATGTCAAATACATTACAAAAAGTGTACTTATGTACACATTACATATATGGAATCAAAGATACAAGTTTTGACATATAAAGCTACGAATAGGATTTCATGCAAACATTTTCGTGAAAATGATACTTCAAGTCTACGAAACTTCCATAGCGTAGTGTGCATCCCAAATCAAGGTCCTCGTACCTGAAAAATGTCCCCACTACGTGGGTGAGTAACATAAAGTTACTCGTAGGAGATGAGCATGCATCGACCTAACATTTTACAAAATTATCACCTTAAGGTGAAACATGTCAAAGGGGCTCATGCCACCTAATGTCTATGTCAAAATGAGACTCAGGGAGCATCCTAGACTACTCATGCAATTTAAAGTGAACAACGACATACAAATATACATGCTCAAGTATACTAAACAATGTTAAAACATATTATACGACATACACGCATACATTTCCAAGTATACTAAACTATATTAAGAAAAGTCATGCAATGTCTAAGCATCTCTACACAAGTATGCATTTAACACAACACAAGTATGCTAAACTAATAGGATTTCGCACATGACAAGTATACATAGCACAAGTATACTAAATGAAGTTTAAATCACGAAGCAAGTATATAAGTTCAAGTATACTAAGTAGGATTCAAATATCCAAAGCAAGCATCAATTCTCAAGCTACAAGTAATCCATGATTAACAACTTGAAATTAAATGCAAAAATAAATAGTGGAAGGACTAGGACATGTAGTCACTAGACCAAGTAAGTGTTTTCGGGTAATTATGACTCACAAGGCACTACCTAATGCGCACATGTATAAGTTATTTCAAATAATTATGACCCACATTGTACTATCTAGTGCGCACTTATGACTTAGAAGACTCTTGTCTCCGTACTAGAGCCGAACCCTAGCCATCACATGGAATATGTCCTTACCAACTTTCCAAAATCAATAAGTTCAAAACTTATACCAAAATCAATAAGTTAGACCAAACTTATATTAAATCCAATAATGCATAAAACCATCTTCCATGTACAAATAAGGTTGAATCCACACAAACCATGTCATAGAATTCAAGTCTGGATAGCATATGACACGTCAAGTCTCCAATATGAAATTTATACACAAAGTAAGAATGTTTTACAACAATTGAACTACATTACCATCCTAAGCCACAAGTACTAAATAACCTTCAAATTAGTAACTAGATTCTAAGGTAAACAATTGTAATATTCTAACAAGTTATATACCTACACAAGATATATTTAAACAAGCCATTCAAGACAATGATATCACATATCATGCTAAGTCAAATTACCATCCTTAGAGACGACAAGTACTAATTCTACAACAAGTTAGTAGCATGCTCACAAGGTAATTAAACATATTACATTTCAAGAGATTATCAACCTAACATGAAAAGTCTCTAGATTTCAAATCAATTCCAACTAGGCTCAAATTAATATATGTTAAAGGTCATAACATGGTCTTCACATATATGATACCCTAAAGCAATTTAAGCGACTACAACACTTAAAAATAAAATTAATTAAGCTAATTAATTAATTTTTCTCTAGATTTTCAAACATATCCAAATGTCCTCAATTTAATATATGTTAAAGAACTCACCAAAGCCTACTTTAATATCACATTACAAGTTGATTTCATCCTTGATACAACTATGCAAATTAATCTTTCACAAAAGATAAATATTAAATAAATTTTGCAATTCTTATTCAAATGTTCCGAATTTAATATATGTCAACAAGTATACCAAGGCCTAAATTTCTAGCATGCCACAATTTAATTCTAAGTTACACACCTTCATGAGACTTAAATCTTAAACATAGAAAACAATTAAATTCAATTCTAAAACTTGAACAAAGGCATGCTTACAAGTTGTATATGCTCATATAAAAATCAATACAACATTAATATAAACCTAAGACATCCCCTACCTCATTTGAGATGAAAATCTCAAAAGCCACCAAAATGAAACCGCTCCGAATTTGGCAAAACTTCGGGGTTTTGTCGGGGACAACACGATCTACATAAACCCCCAAGAAGCCCCAACAAAATCACAACTTGACTTCAAACCCAAACTCAAGAAATGGCCAAAAATGAATTCTAATAAGGGGGAAAGGTAGAGTACGTCGAGGGGAACGATAAACTTAAGGCCGAAGAGTTTTCACTAGGGAAATCAAGTAGAGGAGAAGAAAGAATGAAGGCAGCCCCTTGGGCTCCAATGGCTGCCGGCTAAGAGGGTGAAGAAGATGATGGAAATCTGAATTTTTGACTTAAGACTCCCTATTTATAGAAAATCTCAAAAAGTGCCCCGAAAGGGTTTCGCCGAGTCCGGAAAAGTGGATTTTGAGCAAATGCGCTCAAATGACAAAAATCTGTGAATAAAAAAGATTCTAAATGAGAAAATATGAACAACGGAAAAAACGGCATAAAAAAATGAGTCCCGAGCAGAGAGATATGCCCCAAACAAGTTCAGCGGCAATTAGGTCTAAAAACCTTGAAATTGGAGAAAAATGACCAGAAGGAAATTCTATGAGTACGCGACTTGATGAAATATGAAAATGAATCTCGTATGAGGTTCCAGGCTCAAAATAAGGCATTTAGTAATAACTTTCATTAATTGTACAATGACCACTTCAAAAAGTGAAAATTACACTAATGACCCAAAATGAAAATATCTTCCAAAAATATTTTCTTAGATACCCCTGAAATAAAATATCTTCAAAATATATTTATGAAAAACACCCTAAGAAAAGAATTTTTTTTTGAAGAACTGTGCATCCATGCCCCTATGGACACCGGGAGCAACCAGAGTACTTTCTTGCAAAAGTGAAGATACGTATTTTGTGGAAACCATTTAAAATGAAGATATGTCAAGTCAAAAACCAACTCCGAACACAAGGAGTGAGGTTATGCCAACCAAGTGACAAACGGGGAAAAGACAAAATAGGAATGAGGACAAAATAGGGAAAAGGACAAAAAGTGAATAGTGTCAAAAAACGAAAAATGTGAAAATGACTCGGTCCTCAAAGGAAGTTGTCAATCCAAATGAAAGAGTCTCAGAAACCATTTCCGAGCACTCGAGATGACATTAAGTGACGAGAAACTAAACTCAGAAAAGAAATTTCAACGAAAAAAATTCATCCGTAAAATTCTACGGAAAAAAGGAAGGGAAAAAAATGACCGGGTCATTACAACACCCTTTCATGGTCTGACACGATGTAAATTGACTTTAATGCCCTTTAACTTGTGATTTGATTTATTTAAATTATAAAATTACCATTTTAACCTTCAGTTATTTTAATGAACCAAAATATCATTTATATATACATATATGTATAGATTTCAGAAAAAAACCTAATTATTCCATATGCTTTTTCTCTCCCGTCGATCATGGAGACCACCCATATTGTCTTATCTTAGATAAATAAAATCCTAACTCATCGACAACTATGGTCGCCTCTCTCTTGCCCCCCCTTCTCTACACCAAGGGCATATCTAAGGGGTGGGCTTGAGCCTATACCAATTTTTTTTTTAATTTTTTAATTTTTTTACTATAGTCAATTTTAGCCCAGTCCAAACAAAAAATAAAAAATAAGAAAAATAATTATTAGTATCAGCCCACCCAAAAAAATATTAACCCATCCCATTGACAATTCCTAGATCCGCCCTTACTTTGCACCCACCATCGCAGCCATAACCACCATCCATCTCATCTTCCTTCTTCCTTTCTCTATTCTCTCTCCTCTCCACCTACCGTCGCTATGACGGCCCTGGTTTTTTGGCTAGCGCGTCCTGTGATGAATCGAACGTAGATCCGATAACGAATCCAGAATGCGGAAGTAAGAAACAAGACAACGGTCTCCCAAGGCACAAAACACCTCTAAGACACTTTGATGACCTTCCATGAGGTCATTGAACTCAATGAGAACTGACGCGGAAGCAAAAGATCAAAAATATGACAAATAAGCCCCCAGGGGCAAAATAGTCATTTTACCTGGAAATGATGTCCCTAGAATGTGTATTATTCCCGAGACACATCCATGACTTCCCGTGAAGTCACGGAACTCAAAAGAAAGTAGCGGAAGCGAATTATAAGAAAACCGGACAAAAATAGCCCTAAGGGCAAAATGGTCATTTCTGAAAAACATAAAATCGGGTGCTACCGAGCACACCACTGGGAAGAAAACGAAAAATTAATCAAGTTAGACTCAAGAATCACTTGATTCGGAGTCCGGATGGAAGAGAAAAGTCAAAACAAAGTTTTGACATCGCCGCGGCCATGAATAGTAACCTGGGCAAAATGCTGAAATTCGTGTGCCGTTTTAAGGCACTAAACGACGTTTTCTAGAAACACACGAAGAAGAAACTCCCCTCAAAATAATTTTTCCAAGCTTACCATATTGAAAGAAAATTTTATTTTTGACATGAAATCCCCAAAATGCCCTTACAACATACTTTTTCAAATAGTGCAAATGCGCATAGGAAATCAGATTTGATGCGGGGTTTTCGGGTCCGAGATGACATTTTCTGGAAAATGTTGTGAAGAAACCCATCCTAAAATCACGTTTTCTATATGACCATGTCAAGACCAGAATTTCTTTTTCAAAAGAAATTCTCGAAATGCCCTTAGATTAGTTTAGGTCAAGAGGGTTAAAACAAAAAGCTGCTACATGATTTTTTTTTTTGAAATCTGCCAAAATAGAGAGCAAAAACGGGCTAGTAGATTTTTTCTAGAAAAGCACAAAGAAGAAACCCCTCCCGAAATCAAATTTTCTATCCGGCTCCGGGAGAGAAAATGAAAAAAACTCACTATAAAATGCCCAAAAAGCCCCTCCATGAAATCTGGTCATGAGGGTCCAAAAAGCTGCTAAATGAAAAATAGAAAACTGAACTTTGCGACGGATTTCCGGCACCAAGACGACATTTTCTGCGAAAACACAAAGAAGAAACCCCCCCCTAAAATCACGTTTTCTAAGTGACCATGTGAAGACCGAAATTTATTTCCCGAAGAAAAATCCCAAAATGCCCTTAAACCGGTTTATGCAACAAAAATGTGAAATGAGTTCGTAGAAGGCTCAAAACACAAATGACAGGGTTTTTCATGAAACGATCATGCACACAAACGTAAATGGTGATTTTGAGTGCACGGGAATGGTTAGCGGCTCCCGAAAATGGCCGAGTCAAAATCCGACCCCCTAACGGCCAAAAAGGCAAAAATGAACTTGAAATGGAAAATTTGAAATCCAAAATTAACAAATGATTTCAAATGACCGTTTGGCCCTTGGCCAAACTTCATGCATGATAAATGAACCCTAATGGACGTGCCAGAACACACTTTATGCTGCTAGATTTGAAAATAAACCCTTAAAGGCTCGGATTTTTCTATTTTAGTCCAAAAATGCAATATGTGAAACAAGAATACAAAAGTGGAAACAAAATGGTGTTTGGCCCTTGGCCACACCTCATACATGGTAAATGAATGCTAAATAATGAATTTATTACACAATGCACACTCCGGCGCATAAATGACATATTAAAACGAATGGTTTTCATAATATTCTCATTAAGGCAATTTCAACATTTATGAATATACATGAAATTCAAATATGGTTTGGCCCGTGGCCTCATATCATATACATAAAATGAGAATCTAAAAGTGTGCTTAGGCACATATTACAAATTTAGAATCAAATATATACTCATTTGACACATAAGGCTACAAGTGGCTTTTCAAGCTAACCTTTACAAGAATGGAAGTCTTTAAGTCCACAAATCATCTAAGCATGATAAGAATCTCGACCTTGATTCTTGTACCTGAAAAATGTCCCCACTACGTGGGTGTGTAACATATAGCTACTTGTAGGAAATGAGCATGCATCGACCTAGCATTTTACAATTTTATCACCTTAAGGTAAAACATGTTAAAGGGGCTCATGCCACCTAACGTCTATGTCAAGATGAGACTCAGGGAACATTCTAAGCTACCTTAGATCATTTCTAGCATAAATCACATCATTCATGCAATTTAAACAACATAGAAGCATGTTATACAAAGCCACAAGATATAGATTCTCAAAGTCCTCAACTTGAAATCTAAAACACGAAAACAACTAAAGTGGATCATGCCACCTAACGCCTATGTTCAAAATGAATTTATAGGATCATTCCTAAGCTACATTTGAACATCAAAACACAAATCATAATATCAATGCAATTTAACCAACATTGGAACTTCCAATACAACGCATAAAGTATGATTTCTCTAAGTTAAAATCTTGAAACTCAAAATAGGAAATCAATTAAGGAACAAGAAGTTACGATATCATCTAGTTATTAACTTGAAATGAAATGCGAAATCAAACAAAGTGGATACTTCGACGTCACGCCGGATCAGACCAACAACATAGTTACTTTAGGGTTACTAGCCCATGGGTAACCTCCCTATATGCGCACTAGACTGTAGAGGGACAATCCCCCGTACTAGAACTATATCCTAGCCGTAGTCAAACAACGACATCCCCAAGTTTCCAAAATCAACAAGTTGTGCAACAACGTATATATCAACAGGAATATATAAGATAATCAACTATCTACCAAGCACAACCAAATTTGAAAACACATCCAATACATGCACTAAGTCCACAACTACTATGGGATGACAATGTCGAATCTTCAGAGTGCGATTCGTTACATGCTATAATAACATCACATGTCGAATCTTTAGTTTGCGATTCGTTACACGCTATAACAACATAATTCAATATTGAAAACATAACTCATGAATATAAATTTAACAACAATGTTACTCAATACCTAAAGCATAACCAAGTGAATACGCAACAAATCCAAATCCATAATCTAAACATAGAAACAACTTCTAAAACCAAATTAGATCTATGGAACAATGCGATAGAATTTAATTAAATAAAAAGAATTAAATTCTCTAGATTTCAAATCAATTCCAAATAACGTCAAATTTATATATGTTAAAGGATATAGCATAGTCATCACATATATCACATTAAAAACTTAAACAAGCCAATGGAGCCATTAAATAGATTTTAATTAAGCCTTTTAATTAAAATCTCTAGATTTTCATACTCATCCAAATGCTCTCAAATTAAAGTATGTTAGAGAACATGCCAAGACTTAATTTAATAGCCTATCACAAGTTAATTTCATGCAAGGTACGGCCATGGGAATTAATCTTTCACAAAAGAAAAATATTAAACAATTATTGCAATTCTTATTCAAATGACCCAAATTTAATATATGTCAACAACCATACCAATGCTTAATTTTTTAGCATGCCACAATTTAATTCTAAGTTATATATCATCATGAGAATTAAATCTTAATCATAGAAAATAATTAAATTAAATTCTAGAACTTAAACCAAAGCATGCATACAAATTGTATAAACTTCTAAAATCATCAATATAACATTTATATAAACTTAAGACACCCCCTACCTCAATTTGAGATGAAAACCTCAAAAGCCACCAAAATGAAACGGCTCCGAATCCGACAATACTTCGGGGTTTTGTCGGGGACAACGCCATGAACATTAAACTTCAAAGAGGACCTACCAAAATCCTAACTTGACTTTAAACCCAAACCCAAAATTTGGCCAAAAATGGGTTCTAATAAGGGGGAAAGAAGCGCGTAGTCAAGACAAACACAAAACGCAAAGGCACTATGACTTTATAACAAAGGGAAGGAGGTTTAAATGAGAGGAGAAGGGTGGCAGCCCAAGGTGGGCTGCCATGGCAGATTCAGGTTGTGCATGATGGGAGGAGAAAGTGAAAAATGAAATGTCTCACCCCCCTTTATAGGAAACCCTAAAAGTGCCTCGAAAGGGCCTTATCGGGTTCGAAAAAGTGAAATTTGAGCAGACGCGCTCAAATGACAAAACTCTATGAACAAAAAAGAACCAAAATGAGAAAATATGAATAACGGAAGAAACGATGTCAAAAACTGAGTCCCGTGCAGAGAGATATGCTCCGAACAAGTTCGGCGGCAACTAGGGCCAAAAACCCTGAAACTGGAGAAAAACGACCAAAAGGGAATTCTAAGAGTACATGAATAAAAAAAAAAAGTGAAAATGAATCCCGTACGAGGATCTAGGCTCAAAATAAGGTATTTAGTAATAACTTTCATTAATTGCACAATGGCCCCTCTAAAAAGTGAAAACTACACTAATGGCCCAAAATGAAAAAATCTACCAAAAATATTTTCTTAAAAACCCCTGAAATAAAATATATTCAAAAGATATTTATGAAAAATACCCAAAGAAAAGAAAAAGATTCTGAAGAACTATGTATCCATGCCCCTATGGACACCGGGAACAACTATAGTACTTTACTACAAAAGTAAAGATACGGATTTCATGGAAACCACTTAGAATGAAGATACGTGAAGTTAAAAACCAACTCTGAACACAAAAAGTGTGGTTATGCCAACAAAGTGACAAATGAGGAAAAGACGAAATAAGGAAAATGACAAAATAGGGAAAATGACGAAAAGTGAATAGTGTCTAAAAAATAAAAATGTGGAAATGACGTGGTCCTCAAAGGAAGTTGTCAATCCAAGGAAAAGAGTCTCGGAAATCATTCCAGAGCACTCAAGATGACACTAAGTGGTGAGAAACTGAACTCAGAATAGAAAAGACAACGGAAAAAAATTTATCCGTAAAATTTGAGGAAAAAGGAAAGGAAGAAAATAACCGGGTCATTACAGTCGCATCCATCCCCACTCTTGCAGCCATCGCCACCACCTCTCTCCTCTCTCTCTCCTCTCCACCTTATCTCTTTTATCCACTGCCACCATCATCATTTGGTTCTCATCATTAAGGAGGTGCTCATTACCGTTGTGGATGATGGAGGAGATGCCGAGTTTTAGGTGGCGTTCATGGTTGTTCTCGGGGTTTAGGTTCGGGTAAATGATATAGAGTCAAGTGGGTTGGTGGTGGAATTGGAGAAGAAGATAAGAAAGTTGGATTGAATGGGAGCGAGTTCAATTTGGGAGCCAGTTAAATGAGTCAGGGAGGGCGAGTTCTCACGGTTATGGTGGCGGTGTGTTGAGTATTTAAGCTTTCAGTTGGGGAATTTGCAAAAGTACGTGGAAAGAGAGCAACTGGCCACTGGTTGGCCCGTTTTTCTCAGAGCCATTATTGGCGAAGTCATTCACGATTGCGTGCCCCTTAGATAGAGAAGGTATATTGTCGTAACCTAAGTTTTTCAACCCGGTGCGTCAGTGATGACTTGAAAGTTAACTCGATAACGGATTCAAAATGCAGAAGCAAAATATGAAACTAAAGTCCTTTGAGATATAAATCATCTTTAAGACACTAACGTGATATTCCATGAAGCCACGGAAGTTAAAGAGAGCAACAAAAGGAATTAGGAGTCAAAATGGGCAAAATTCGTCAATCAAGGGCAAAATGGTCAATTTACAAGTGAGAAGGGAAATTTGAATCTAAACAAGTCAAATCAGGTTAATAAAATCTAATCTAATCATTTCACAACATTCCAAGAGGTTCCAAGAACATTGGCCAAGAATCCCACAAATTGTCCTTTCCCGGTTTAAGCGAAAACTGACAGTGTCCCACTAAGACATTAATAACTCCCACTATGATTTGAATCTGAGAATGGCACAGGTACCATTGGAAATCTAACTCAAAATTCTTGAGTTTAGGCTCAAGAATCACCCCATTTGGATTAGAAATGAAGAAGTTATGATCATTTGAAGTTCAAACTTTAGTGCTGAAACCTAACCTGGAAGGTTGGCGTGTGAGGGCTGTTTCGATCGACCGAAATAGAGTTTCAGTCAACCAAAACTCACAGAAACTTTTCTAAAATCATGTTTTTGGGGGTTGGTTGGTTCGGTAGACCGAATTGAGGCATCGGTCGACCGAAATAAGCCATCGGTCGATTGAAACACCTCGAAAAGCTACTGTAAGGCCTATTAAAAGCCTAAGGTGTTAAGGTTCAACCTATGCTTTGAATCCCATGATGATTTGGTTCAAAATTGAATGTTTTAAAGCTAATTTTCAATGAGATATGGATGTGTGGACATGTGATAAGCGCCGAATATTGTATATTCAAGCGCCGTAAAGTACATTAACAAAGTCCATTAATTGATTATTTTATGTAGATTAACTCCATTTGCATGTTTTTATGCATTTTCAGCTTAAAGTGCAAAAAGGAAGCAAAAATGATGCCTTGTGGAATTTTGAACAAAAAGGATGCCATTTCTGAGTTTCTGGCAGCAGTGATCCTGACTTTTGTCACCATTTTCGACCTAGGAAACTCAAGAACTGGACTTCCCTCATAACATGAAAGATTTAGAGCTCTAAATCAGCTTTCTAAATCTTCAAACGGTTTGTCATTCGGAGCTCGGAGCAGAGAGTTATGGCCTTGTTACCAGAGGTGCGCAGAACTACCTGGCAGCAATGCAATTCTGCCTTGATCTTCATTTTCGACCAACCAGACTTGAGAATTGGGTCTTCATCAAAACATAAAGTTTTTAAAGCACTGAATCAGCTCTCCAAATCTTCAAACAGATCATCATTCAGAGTTTGGGGCACAAAGTTATAGCAGTTTTCCCAAAATAGGTCAGCGCTGAGCAAGAGGAGCATGTTGCACATTGCACTAAGTTAGAGTGCTCGAGATCACTTTTCGAGTGCTCGAAAATCAGGCAGATTGCACTCGGAAATGGCTCAATTTCAGCCACTTGCACATTGGTTTCCTCAATGCCATCTTCCTTCTTTATGAAGTGGTTGGAGGTGTTCCTTGGAGGAGAGAGAGAGGGTGTTGTTGGAGAATAAAAAACTACCAAAGGCCACACATTTGCTATCTTTGATTTTAGCAAGATAGAGGAGAGAGAAGAGAGCAAGGAGGAGGGTGTTCTTGAGTGCTACAGTAGGAGCTCGAAAATGGAGATGGAGTCTTCTTCTTCTTCTTCCATTTTTGTATCCATGGATAGCTAAACCTCCATCTAGGGAGGTGATGAAACTCCTCCTTGTAAGCATATCTAGTTTTTGATTTATTTTGGGGAATGAAATGTGTATTTGACTAGTTCCATAATCTAGAGCATGTTACATAATGTAATGGATGTTTTAATGTTCTAAAGATCATGTTGCATTAAATACTCTTGTCTTAGATGATTTAATCTCATGGTTGTATGGCTTGTAGTTTCATAGTGACAATGGAGCTAAGACTATGGAATGGTTTTAATGGCATGATTTTGAGTAGCTTGTTAATTCATTGCTTAAGAATTTCTTTTGATGGATTAACCTTGTGACTTGTTATCATGTGCTCTCATCAATTGATTACTTGTTTGACAATCTCTAGCTTAGTGAGCATGTTGAGGATTGCACCATAGTTTAGGTAATTTAAGCATGTGGAGCTTTGATAGGTTGTTCTTACATTTTAATTAATTGAATTTCTTGAAGATGATATAGTAGTCATGAATTGCTATTCATCATGGTCATTTCTACATTAATTCCCTAAATCAATCATATAATTAGCTTGTGTAGAGGTTTGGAGTGGATTCACTTCCCTAGACTTCCTTATCTAAATCTTCTCTTTTAATCTCCTTCAATTTATTGTTGTATGCATTCTGAATTTGTAGTTAAGTGACAACAAACACAACCTCTATGAACACCCCTTCATCATCCTAAGGATGACTCTAAACACTTAGGTTGCCTTAGACTAGCACAGTCCCAGTGGTTCGACTTACCCGACCAATAGCCCTATTTTACAATGATTCGTGCTATTGCGAAGGTTGATGTATAGTTGATCAACCGATCAACATGCCAACAACCTTAATATGAATTATTTATACGTAGAACAACGGCTCATGGCCTCATACACATCATTTACAAGAATCTCACATGCTAAACCTCTAAAGTTTGTTTAAATACATTCTTAAAGAAAAAAATGGTACCAAATGACTACAAGTGCTAAATTGAACATGCTTGGCCCTTGGCCTCAATACATACATGTTATTTAAGCATCAAAAAGTGTACTTAGGTACACATTACATATTTCAAGACGAAAATAACATTTTACACCAAAATGATACTACATGCTAACACTTGCACGTTTTCAAAAATACAACAAGATACATCAAGACTACAAAGCAACTTAAGGATGTGATGCATCCCAAAACAAAGTTTCTTTACTTGCAAAATAACCCAAACAACTAGGGTGAGTAATCAAGTTACTCATAGGATGTGGTGCATGCGCATTCCCTATAATTTCAAGTATAATGTGAACCAAACATAGACCATCACAAGGGTGCATTCCACCTAGCGTCTATGTTTCCATGGTACTTTAAAGGATCATCTCAAGCTATTCAAATGTTTCAAACAATAAGCATGTAGCATCCAAGTATAGAAGACAAGTACACTAACCATATTAAAACTAAGATTACCAAATCACAAGCTACAAGAAATCCATGATTTACAACTTCGAAAGTAATACGAAATCAAATAATGAAAAGACTAGGATATGTGGCCACGAGACCATACAAGTTATTTTAGGTAATTATGACCCACAAGGTACTACCTAATGCGCACTATGACTTAGGAGAATTCTTACTCTCCGTACTAGAGCCAAGCCCTAGCCATCAACATTTCATATCCTTACAAACTTCCAAAAATCAACAAGTTCATGGCTTTTATATAATCTCAATGCATGAAATTACCTACCAAGCACAAGTACGGTAAAACCACAAAAACTATGCCTTAAGGTTGCATGTCTAAAGTGGCAAGCTAATGTTACTACACATTATGCCATATGAATTTAATATTAATGTAGGCCACAATTACTAATCATGCAATATAGTAATTTACCTCCAAGTAATTATAAGTGCTATATACAAGATTTTCATACCAGACTCTCAATGAAATCTCCATTTACTTAACAACATAAGTGAAATTTCAAGATATTCATAGTAAACTCTTAATGAAATCACAAGTATTAGGCAAATCATTAAATAATAACCTACCTATATAATTTAATAGTCATATACACACTTTAATCTACAAATCCTAAGTTAAACATATAAAATCTCTATTTACATGTAATTACAAGAATTTAAAAAGCATGTAATCAATATGTATCAAGCTCCAATATATATAAAACCCAAAGAGGATAAACATAAAACCACCCCTACCTCACAAGAGGATTGTTTCACTTGAATCTAAGGGAAACAAAGGAATTTCAAGTTTTCCTTCTAGGGTTATGAAGAGGAAGATGAGGCAAGGCTTTTGTATTCTAAGTTTAATAGTCTAAGGTGAGTGGAAGGGTATCAAAATGAAGTCAAAGCTCTAAGTCAAGCTTTACTCCAATGGTAGCTATATTAGGGTTCTTGAGAGGAAATAGATAATTGAATTGAAAGTGAAAGCCCTAAGTTAAAATGGTGGGATTCTCTACTCACTAGGTGCTCTTGTACTACCTCTTACACACACACTAATGCAAGACCAATTGTGAAGCCTACAATTGTCATGAATCTAAGTAAGCTTCCAAGATTAAATATCCAACCTACACTTGTCAACCATCCATGCCAACAAGTGCTCCAATCCTAGGTCAACAAATGGGTGAATCTCCACCCTCCATGTGTCATGTGATTAAGCATCCAAGTGGTTCCTCCATAATGTCAACAAGTGGCACCTTAGGAATGTGACATTTGTCACATTTTCTGAAAATTGCAAAATGGTTATTTTTGAAAATATCTTCTAAATTAAATTACAAAATGGTCCCTAAGATGAAAAATAATTACTTTATTTAATTACATAAAAACCCCTTAAGTTTAGAGTAATTACCAAAACTTATGCATTTATGCCCTTTACAAGAAAAGTAAACATTTAACATGCTTTTCTACAAAAGTGAAATTGTAGATATCATGGAAATGAAGTATCATGAATGTATGCAAAGCCGGAATCAAATCTGAGCACAAAACGTGAGGTTATGTAAGGAAAAATGAAAAATGACTAAAGGACGAAATAGGGAAAAGACGAAAAAGAAATTTACCGAAAAAAGAAAAGAAGGGAAATGACCGGGTCATTACAACCTACCCTTCTTAAAAAGGGATTTCGTCCTCGAAATCAAATCGTACCTGAAAGAGAGAATAAATAGGGGTACCGGGAGCGAACCTTCTGTTCGAGCTCCTAGGTAGCCTCCTCGACGCTGTGGTGTCTCCACAAGACCTTAACCAATGGAATGGTCTTGGTCCACAAGACCTACTCTCGTGAATCAAGAATCTGGACTGGACCTTCCTCGTAGGTCACATCCTTATCAATAACGACATCTGTCCATCGTAAAATATGTGATGGAGCTCATACTTCCTCAGCATAGAAACATGAAAGACGTCGTGAACCCTATCTAGGTTTGGCGGTAAAGCCAAACGATAAGTAACTTCACCGACACGTTCCAATATCTCAAATGGTCCAATGAATCTTGGAGACAACTTGCCAGTCTGTCGAAACCTCAGAAGTCCCTTACGAGGAGAAATCTTAAGAAAGACATGGTCCCCTACTTCAAAAGACAAGGATCGCCTCCTCCTGTCAACGTAACTCTTCTGTCTGCTCTGTGTGGTAGCCAACCGCTGTCGAATCAACTTGATTTTCTCTATAGTTTTAATGACAATGTCAGGACCTAAGGCAACTGTATCACTGACCTCGGTCCAATAAATTGGAGATCTACAAGGTCTGCCCTACAATGCCTCAAAAGGTGCCATGCCAATAATGGTCTGGTAACCATTGTTATAGGCAAACTCAACTAAAGGTAAGTAGTCCTCCCAACTACCTCCAAAATCCAAAATACAAGCCCGTAGCATATCCTCCAATATCTGAATGGTGCGTTCCGACTGACCATTAGTCTAAGGATGGAATGCCATACTGAAGTGAAGCCCAGTATCAAGAGCTTCCTGAAAACTCTACCAAAAATGAAACGTGAACCGCTGGTCCATATCTGAAATAATGGATACAAGAACCCCGTGAAGCCTGACAATTTGCCTCACATATAGTCCGCTCAGTCTCTTTGCACCGTCTATCACTACCATGGGCAAGAAGTGAGCCGTCTTAGTTAACGTGTCAACTATAAGCCAAATGGTATCATTCCCTGCCTGAGACCTCGAGAGTCCCGTTACGAAATCCATGGGGATATGCTCCCATTTCCATTCAGCTACTGGTAATGGTTGCAACAATCTTGCCGGTCGCTGATGTTCTGCCTTCACTTGCTGACAAGTAAGGTATCGAGCCATGAATTGTGAAACATCCCATTTCATGCCCTGCCACCAAAACTGTCGCCGCAGGTTCTGATACATCTTTGTACCACCAGGATGAACTGCGAGTCGAGAGTGGTGAAAATCCCGAAGAACGTCTTCATGACAAGACAAGGGAACAAACATTATCCCCTTGTACCTGAGACCACTGTCTGAATTTAAGGTCCAACCCTTTACATTCTCACCACCCGAAATCCGAACATGGATGGCCTTTATCTCCCCATCCTCCAACTGTGCCTTAATAACTCTGCTAGCAAGAGCCGGTTGAGCCACAAGACTAAACAAAATAGCCGGTGAGACATCCTCACAAGACTGTAAACCAAGATCAGCAAGTTCTTCTAGCATCCTCCATCTGTGAATGGAAATGCTAGCAAGAGTCCCCTGTGACTTCCTACTCAATGCGTCGGCCACCACATTAGCCTTACCCGGATGATACTGCAACTCAAAGTCGTAGTCTTCCATGAACTTAACCCATCTACGCTGTCTCAAGTTCAAATCCTTCTGTGAGAAGTGATACTTGAGACTCTTGTGGTCAGAGAAAACCTCAAACTTCTCTCAGTACAAATAGTGTCTCCACCCCTTCTGGGCAAAGATAACTGTTGCCAGCTCTAAATCATGTGTCGGATAGTTTAACTCGTGAGTCTTCAACTGTCGAGACCCATAAGCAACCACTCATTCTGTTTACATTAAGACACAACCCAAACCTTCCCACAAAGCATCACAAATGATCACATAACCCAAACCACGTTCAGGAATGATCAACACTGGAGCTGATGTCAACCTGACCTTTAACTCCTGAAAAGTAAACTCACAGGCCTCATTCCATACGAACTTGACCCCCTTGCAGGTAAGTCGAGTTATAGGTGTCGCTAGACGAGAGAAATCCAGAACAAATCTCCGGTAATAGCCGGCTAGGCCAAGAAAACTTAGAATCTTAAACACTGTCTTCGGACGTTCCTAATCCATCACCGATTCAATCTTTGATGGATCTACTGCAACTCCGTCCCTTGACACAACATGTCCAAGGAACTTCACTTCTGATAGCCAAAATTCACATTTCTCAAACTTGGTGTACAACTGATTATCTCTAAGGATCTGCAACACTGTCCTTAAATGATGCTCATGTTCATCCACCGAAGCTGAGTATACGAGAATGTCATCAACGAAAACCACAACGAACTGATCAAGATGGTCACTGAATACGCGGTTCATCAAGTCCATAAAAGCTGCTTGAGCATTGGTCAAACCAAATGGCATCACCAGAAACTCATAATGGCTATACTGTATACGAAAAGCGGTCTTGGATATATCCTCATCCTTAACCCTCAACTGATAGTAACCTGATCTTAAATCAATCTTTGAAAAATAAGTGGCTCCCTTTAACTGATCAAACAAGTCATCAATCCTAGGCAATGGATACCTGTTCTTAATTGTGACGTGGTTCAGCTTGCGATAATCGATGTAAAGTCTTAAAGACCCATCCTTCTTCTTCGTAAAAAGGATCGGTGCTCCCCAGGGTGAAGCACTAGGACGAATAAAGCCTTTAGCTTTTAAATCACTCAATTGAGTTTTCAGCTCATCAAGTTTTGCCGGTGCCATGTGGTACGGTGCCATAGAGCTAGGAGCAGTACCAGGAAGGACATCGATGGCAAAGAAAACTTCCCGAAGAGGAGGAAACTCTGTCAACTCCTCCGGAAAAATATCCAAGAACTCAACAACAACTGCTAGGTAAACGCGGCCTGAACTGCTATCCTCGTCAGCTAACAGGCTAGCCAAGTAAGACTTGTGGCGACTCCAGTCACCGATACTGAAAATCATCGTTGAGTGGGAATCACTTCGATCTCCCACGAAGTGAAAACAATCTCCTTTGGGAGTGCAAACAGTCACCCTCTCGCTGAAGCAATCTATCGTAGCATGAAAGATGGATAACTAATCTATCTCGAGAATGACGTCAAAGCCCGTCATGTCGAAATAAAAAAATTGAACTCTAAAGTCCGCCCAGCTATCTTGATAGCACAATCCTAACAATCACGGTCCAAAAACACTGGACCCCAACTGGTGTGTCAACACAAAGGAAACCGTCCCGCTGCGTGACCTCCAGACCCAATGAATGTGCAAATGAAACAGATATGAATGAATGTGATGCACTTGTGTCAACAAGAACTCTAGCCCAAGAACTGAAAACTGGAAAGATACCTCGAACTGTAGAAGTCCCAGCAGAGGTATCGGTCAGTGACAGTGCATAAGCTCATCCCTGAGCCCCAGACTACTATGAACTGCCCTGGTGGCCCGACTGATGTCCGGAATGTGACGGCCCTGATTTTTCAAGCCAGTACGTCCTATGATGAACTGTAGTTTGACCCGATAACGGATTCGAAATCCAGAAGCGAAAATAGAAAACAAGACTCTGAGAAGTCAAAGTGACCTTCCATGAGGTCGTGGAACTCAATGAGAACTGATGCGGAAGCAAAAAGCCAAAAATATGACAAATAAGACCCCAGGGGCAAAATAGTCATTTCTAAAAATTATGGACTCGGGTGCCACCGAGCACACCGCTGGAAGGATGATGAAAAACTAATCAAGATGGACTTAAGAATCGCATGATTTGGAGTCTGGACAAAGGAGAAACGGTATGACGAATAAAAACGAGCACTTAATGCAAAAAGGGTAAACTGGTAATTATCTAGGAAGATACAATGTAACCGAGCATATCATTGGAAAGAAAGCAACAAATTAGTCAAGTTCAAAAAAAATTTCACTCAATTTGGAGTCCGGACAAGGGAGAAATGAGTGTTTGAAGTTGTGACGTCGTGGCGGCCCGACGAAGGCCATGGCGCGCCCGGCGCCCAATGGTATGCACATGTTGACAACAAAAAAAAAAAATTGAGTGTCCATAATTGAGGCTTGAAATAGAGGTCGAAACGAGTTTTTCTAGAAAAACATGAAGAAGAAACCCCCCATAAAATTGAGTTTTCTATCCGACAATGTGAGAGGAAACGAAAAAAACTCACTGTAAAATTCCCAAAATGCCCCTATATCAGAACTGGACAAGAGGGTAAAAAGCTACTATAGGATCTGAGATCGAAAACGAGCTACCAAACGAATTTTTCTGGAAAAACACAAAGAAGAAACCCCCCTCAAAATTGAATTTTCTACATGAAACACGTGAGAATTAAAAAAAAAACTCACTGTAAAGTGCACAAAATACCCCTCCATTAAATCTGGTCATGAAAACCAAAAAGCTGCTACAATTGAAAACTGGAAGCTGAAACTTCACGAGGGATTTCCAATGCTAAGTTGACATTTTCTGGAAAAACACAAAGAAAAAGTCACATTTTCTAAAACCCCCCCTAAAATCACATTTTCTACGCGACTATGTCAAAAGAAGAAAATAAAACTGATGTAAAAAGTCTAGAAGGCCCCTATATCAGATTATGCAACAAAGTTTCAAAATGAGTCCATAGGAGGCTCATTTCACCAAAGAAGAAGGTTTGCCAGGAAACGACCAAGCACGCAAATGTAACTTACCTATTAGGACGAGCTACAATGGTCCATGGCTTAAAAATACCACTGATGCAAAATCCGACCCCCCAACGGGCAAAAAGGCAAAAATGAACAAGAAAAGGGAAATTTGAAAACTAAAATTAACAAATGATTTCAAATTACCGTTTGCCCCTTGGCCACACTTCATACACGATTAAGGAGACCCTATGAAAGAATAAAAATGGAATTCTCACACCCGATGCAAGCATAGTGAAGCAATGACTCGGCATTTTCCAATATTTTCATAATATTTCATGAAGTTAAAAGTTACATAGAATACAATATAAATGTCATTGGCCTCTGGCCTCATCTCATACATGTCAAATACATTGAAAAGAGTGTACTTATGTACACTTTACATATTTGTAATCAAAGAACAAGTCTTGACATATGAGCTACTAATAGCATTTCATGCTAACATTTTCATGAAAATGATACTTCAAGTTTACGAAACTTCCATGGCATAGTGTGCAACCCAAATCAACATCCCTGTACCTGAAAAATGTCTCCACCATGTGGGTGAGTAACATAAAGTTACTCGTAGGAGATGAGCATGCATCGACCTAGCATTTTACAATTATATCACCTTAAGGTGAAACATGTTAAAGGGGCTCATGCCACCTAACGTCTATATCAAAGTGAGACTCAGGGATCATCCTAAGCTACTTATGCAATTGAAATGAACTACAACATACAAGTATACATGCTCAAGTACACTAAACCGTATTAAAACGTGATACACGACATTGAAATACACATGCTCACAAGTATACTAAATCATGTTAAACGGGATAAGCAATATCTAGCATATATAAACAAGTATAAGATATATGTATAAAGTACTCATAAATCAAGTATACAAACAGAAGTATACTAAGCTAAACACATACGCACAAGATAAGTATACATGGCACAAGTATACAAAAATGAAATCCGCACACACAAGACAAACATACTAAGCGTAAATACACTAGATAGAGTTTAGATACACCAACAAGGATACAAGTTCAAGTATACAGTTTCAAGTATACTAAATGAGATCAAAATACATAGGCGAGCACCAATTCTCAAGTTACAGGTAATCCATGATTAACAACTTGAAATTGAATGCCAAATCAAAGTAGAAAGACTAGGACATGTGATCACCAGACCAAGCAAGTGTTTCCGGGTAATTACGACCCACAAGGCACAACCTAGTGCGCACATGCATAAGTTATTCTGGGCAATTACGACTCACAAGGTACTACTTATTGCGCACTTATAACTTAGAAGACTCTTGCCTCCGTACTAGAGTCAACTAGCCATCACGTGAAATATGTCCTTACAAGCTTTCCAAAATCAATAAGTCCAAAACTTATACAAAAATCAATTAGTTAGACCAAACTTATACCAAATCCATTAATGCATAAAACCATCTTCCATGCAAAAATAAGGTAGAATCCACACAAACCATGTCCTAGAATTCAAGTCTAGATAGCATATGACATGTCAAGCCTCCAATATGTAATTTATACACCAAAATAAGAATATTTTACAACAATTGAACCACATTACCACACTAAGCCACACGCACTAAATAAGTCCCAATTTAGTAACTAACTTCCACAGTAAACAATTGCAATATTCTAACAAGCTATACACCTACACAAGATATATCTACACAAGTTATGCAAGTTAATGATATTCTATATCATGCTAAGTCCAATTACCATTTCAAGATGTCTCAAGTACTAATTCTAAATTAAATTAGTAACATGCTCACAAGGTGATTAAACAGACTACATTTCAAGGGATTATCAACCTATTACCTCCAATATCAATTTAAGTGACCAACACACTTAAAATAAAATTAATTAAGCTCATTAATTAATTTTTCTCTAGATTTTCAAACATATCCAAATGTCCTCAATTTAATATATGTTAAAGAACTCACCAAGGCCTACTTAAATATCACATTACAAGTTGGTTTCATACTTGATACAACTATGTTTTCACAAAAGATAAATATTAAATAAATTTTGCAATTCTTATTCAAATGCTCCAAATTTAATATATATTACACAACTCACCAATGCCTAATTTACTAGCATGCCACAATTTAATTCTAAACTATATACCATCATTAGAATTAAATCCTAGACAAAGAAAATAAATAAATTAAATTCTAAAAACTTGAACAAGGCATGCTCACAAGTTTTATATGCTTATAAAACAATCAATACAACAATAATATAAACCTAAGACATCCCCTACGTCAATTTGAGATGAAAATCTCAAAAGCCCACCGAAAAAAAAGTGTTCTGAATCCGACGATACCGAAGGGTTTTGTCGGGGACAACACAATCTACATGAACCCACAAGAAGCCCCATGAAAACACAACTTGACTTCAAACCTGAACTCAAAATTTGGCCAAAAACGGGTTCTAATAAGGGGGAAAGATGTGCGTGGTCAAGACAAACACAAAACGCGAAGGCACTTCAACTTTTTAACAAAGGGAAGAAGGTTCAAATGAAAGAAGAAGGGTGGCAGCTCCCTTGGGCTGCCATAGCAGGTTTTCATCCTGCATGAAGAGGGAAGAAGATGACTTTTTAATTTTAAGTCCCCCTATTTATAGAAAATCTCAAAAAGTGCCCCGAACGGGCCCCACCGGGTCCGAAAACGTGAAATTAGAGCAAACACACTCAAATGGCAAAACTCCGTGAACTAAAAAGATTCAAAATGAGAAAATATGAACAATGGAAGAAACGGTGTAAAAAAATGAGTCCCGAGCAGAGAGTTATGCACCGAACAATTTCAGCGGCAACTCGGGCCAGAAACCTTGAAACTGGAGAAAAATGATCAGAAGGAAATTCCATGAGTACACGACTTGAAAAAATGTGAAAATGAATCCCGTATGAGGATCCAGGCTCCAGACGAGGTATTTTGCAATAACTTTCGTTAATTGCACAATGGCCCCTCCAAAAAGTGAAAACTGCACTAATGGCCCAGAATGAAAATATCTCCCAAAAATATTTTCTTAAAAACCCCTGAAATAAAATATCTTCAAAAGATATTTACGAAAAACACCCCAAGAAAAGAAAATAATTCCAAAAAACTTTGCATCCATGCCCCTATGGACACCGGGAGCAACCAGAGTACTTTCTTGCAACAGTAAAGATACGTATTGCGTGGAAACCACTTAGAATGAAGATTTGTGAAGTCAAAAACCAACTCCGAACACAAAGAGTGAGGTTACGCCAACAAAGTGACAAATGGGGAAAAGACAAAATAGGGAAAAGGAAAAAACGGGAAAAAATACGAAAAGTGAATAGTGTTGAAAAATGAAAAATGTGGAAATGACTCGGTCCTCAAAGGAAGTCATCAATCCAAAGGAAAGAGTCTCAGAACCATTTCTGAGCACTCGAGATAACACTAAGCGACGAGAAACTGAACTTAGAAAAGAAATTTCAATGAAAAAAAATTCATCCGTAAAATTCTGAGGAAAAAGAAAAGGAAGGAAGTGACCGGGTCATTACAACCTACCCTCTTTAAAGAGATTTCGTCCCTGAAATCAGGAACATTCCCAGAAGAACCAAAGAAGGACCGTACACAAGGTCATACGAAATAACAGATTATAAAGTACCTAAGGACAACTCCAAAGGTCTCAAGATAAACGAAGAGACACGAAACTACGAACCATGAGACACCTTTCCAACAAATTGACATACTAACCCAATGTCAACCACCCAAAGGAGATCAAGGCAACTACATAAGTAAACAAGGAACACAACCAGAAGTAACACAGCAGCACGAATACTGACTAGAACCCGCCCACAACGTACCCAAGGTGAAGTAGCATCCACAGTGTCAAGTGCCCGCCCACACTCACATTACTAGCTAGGTAATGCAAGGTAGCATCGACAGCAACTAGTACTCGCCCATACACAACCTGTACAGTAGCATGACAGTATAAAGCCCTAATTCGTCACCTGCCTCCAACAAGCTTACCGACGAAACCTATCGATACAAATGACATCAATGTCAAACAATCATTACCAAAAGCACCATGGGAACCAGACATTGTGTGAGAGTTGCAATATGGTCTAAAATGTCCGGCTGGACCATTCTGGCCAATCCAAAACTCTGACAACAATGTCATAGGCACCGCTATGCTTTAGGCTTTAAATCCTCAATACTGGAGAACTGATAACCCCAAGTCTCAAAACACCGTTGTCAACCACATCAGTCACAAATCTAAAGCCTGACAAGTCTATGCCCTCAATCCAATGGATCGGACTTTACACAATCAAATAACATCGCTTCCACCCTAGTCACAACGACTCCTAACAAGACAATGCACCCAAAATCCTCCACGTCGTTCTAAAGCTGACCTACTACAAGGCTACGCCTAGGAATCAAGACATCGGATCAAGCTCACACACACAATCCCTGACAGCCAATGTCACACAAACCCAAGCAAAGTGCGGAATGATAAAGGAAATGAACTAATAAAGCAATTAGTCATGCCATATACACGTATATATACACAAGTATACGTTCACAAGTATATTAAACAGTACTAAATCCATGGTGAATAAGTATACAGGCTCAAGTATACTAAATCAAAGTGAAATGAAATAAACAATGTGCAAGTATGTTAGGTACAAGTATACTAAACGTAAATGAAATTCTACGAATAATTTCATAGAAACAATATCGCACCATACAACTAAACACATATTGTACAAGGGTAATCAAATATGCTACCTATCACATAGGGGTCAAGCATCAAAGACATGCTACACATCACCTATGACGCTAGCATGACAAACAAATATAGTAAATGGAAAACACACCATCTATACCAGCACACAGCCATCAAATAGTCACATCCCCTAACATGGTTCTAAGGCATACTCAAAACAATAAGGTATATAAACATGTAGGAATGACTATGCAAATAACAATCCTGCATAATTATAAGCAAGAAGGGATGAAATGCCTCTCGAAAGTACAAACTCACCGAAAGTGAATCCCCAAAATCAAGATGAGTCAAATCCCCCACTGCGAGGAAATGAATTATCTCCTAGAAAAACACTAAGGTCCCTAAAACAAAGAGTCTGCAAGTCTTTCCCAAGACTGGCTCAAACACAAGGTGGAATCCTAACACCACACAAAACAAACAACAATGTAATGGATAGTCCTAATACTAACCATTACGAGACACCAACAAGAGAACTCAACTCAAGACATCGATGAGTTCGATGAGAACTCTATAGGATCTTATCAGAACCTTAAACACAACCCCAAGACTCCAATGATGAGGAAGAGTAATTGATTGCACCAACGCAATCAATTACACAGAAACACTCACCCCCAACCTTAGCTCATATGAGTTGTCCAAGGCAAGACAAGAAGAATCCTAGATCAATGCACCTATCAAATCTTTAACCATCACTCTAAGAAGAAGAAACGCGAGGACCTCGCCATTGAGGCTCACGAAAACAAAAACTACCAATCCCCAAGGAAGAACTCAAGTCAATCCGACCTATCATCCCATGACACTAGAAACAAGATACCAATGACGTCACCATGAAACCCCAAGAGATGATGCCCTAGCATCAATCTCAACCAACCAAGCTTGAACAACCCACAATGCCTAAACAAGATATAAAAGTAAGCAGTTAACACGTAACGCAACAACAGACTACGTACTTACATAAGTAGAAAAGAATCACATAAGGCATATCAATGTAACCATCATACAATCATGCTAAGAATAACAAGCACATGTAACACGCTAAGGCAAACAAGCATTACCATCATGTAAAGCATACAAGCGTGAATCAACATGTTAAAACAGACAAGCATATATAATGTACCCAGACAACAAGCACATATAACATGCTAAGACCCATAAATATATACTATATACTAAAGCAACAAGTATATATATATCATGCTGAGACAGTTAAGTAAACTTCTAAACATATGTCCATATAAGCACGTAAACATGTTACCAAGAAGTCACTAAACATATAAAGCATGGCAACACAAGTATGATATGCACCCAAAACCCGTTGTCCTAAGGTTTTCGAACCTAGGAGCTCTGATACCATCTGTGACGGCCCTGGTTTTTCAAGCCAGTGCGTCCTGTGATGAACCGTAGTTTGACTCGATAATGGATCCGAAATGCGGAAGTGAAAACAGAAAACAAGACTCTAAGAAGTCAAAGTGACCTTCCATGAGGTTGTGAAACTCAATGAGAACTGATGCAGAACCAAAAGACCAAAAATATGACAAATAATCCCCCAGGGGCAAAATAGTCATTTCTAAAAACTATGAACTTGGGTGCCACCTAGAACACCACTGGAAGGACAATGAAAAACTAATCAAGATGGACTCAAGAATCGCATGATTCAGAGTCCGGACAAAGGAGAAACGACATGACGAAGAAAAACGAGCACTTAAAGAAAAAAGGGTAAACTGGTAATTATCCAGGAAGATCTGGGTGCAACTGAGCATACCGTTGGAAAGACAGTGAAAAATTAGTCAAGTTCAAAAAAAAGTTCACTCAATTTGGAGTCCGGACGAGGGAGAAACGAGTGTTTGAAGTTGTGACGTCGCGGCGGCCCAAAGAAGGCCATGGAGCACCCGGCGCCCATGCCGGCGCCCAATGGCATGCACATGTTGACAGCAAGAAAAAAAATTTGACTGTCCAGAACTGAGGCTTGAAACAGAGGTCGAAACGAGTTTTTCTGGAAAAAAACAAAGAAGAAACCCCCCCTAAAATTGAGTTTTCTATCCGACCACATGAAAGGAAACTAAAAAAACTCACTATAAAATCCCAAAAATGCCTATAGATCAGAACTGGACAAGAGGGCAAAAAGCTGCTACAGGATCTGAGATCGAAAATGGGCTACCAAACGAATTTTTCTGGAAAAACACAAAGAAGAAACCCCCTCAAAATTGAGTTTTTTTACGTGACTTCTAAAAATATTCAAAAAAACTCACTGTAAAGTGCCCAAAATACCCCTCCATTAAATCTGGTCATGAAGGCCAAAAAGCTGCTACAATTGAAAATTGGAAGCTGAAACTCCACGAGGGATTTCCGATGCCAAGATGACATTTTATGGAAAGACACAAAGAAGAAACCACCCCCCCCCCCTAAAATCACATTTTCTAAGCAACCATGTTAAAAAAAGAAAATAAAACTGATGTGAAAAGTCTAGAAAGCCCCTAGATCAAATTATACAATAAAGTT
Organism: Cornus florida; assembly: GCF_030987335.1. NCBI lineage: Eukaryota > Viridiplantae > Streptophyta > Magnoliopsida > Cornales > Cornaceae > Cornus > Cornus florida. The sequence goes on along the minus strand of NW_026775574.1, from coordinate 46,237,408 downwards.
TCAAAATGAGTCCATAGGAGGCTCATTTCACCAAAGAAGAAGGTTTGCCCGGAAACGACCATGCACACAAACGTAACTTACCTATTAGGACGTGCTACAATGGTCTATGGCTTAAAAATACCACCGATGCAAAATTCAACCCCCCAACGGGCAAAAAGGTAAAAATGAGCAAGAAAAGGGAAATTTGAAAACTAAAATTAACAAATGATTTCAAATTACCATTTGGCCCTTGGGCACACTTCATACATGATTAATGAGACCCTATAAAATAATAAAAATGGAATTCCCACACTCGATGCAAGCATAATGAAGCAATGACTCGGCATTTTCCAATATTTTCATAATATTTCATGAAGTTAAAAGTTACATAGAATACAATATAAATGTCATTGGCCTCCGGCCTCATCTCATACATGTCAAATACATTGAAAAGAGTATACTTATGTACACTTTACATATTTGGAATCAAAGAATACAAGTTTTGATATATGAGCTACAAATAGTATTTCATGCTAACACTTTCATGAAAATGATACTTCAAGTCTACAAAACTTCCATGGCATAGTGTGCATCCCAAATCAACGTCCCTGTACCTGAAAAATGTCTCCACTACGTGGGTGAGGAACATAAAGCTACTCGTAAGAGATAAGCATGCATTGACCTAGCATTTTACAATTATATCACCTTAAGATGAAACATATTAAAGGGGCTCATGCCACCTAACGTCTATGTCAAAGTGAGACTCAGGGATCATCCTAAGCTACTCATGAAATTGAAATAAACTACGGCATACAAGTATACATGCTCAAGTACACTAAACCGTATTAAAACATGATACACGACATTCAAGTACACATGCTCACAAGTATACTAAATCATGTTAAACGGGATAAGTAATATCTAGCATACATACACAAGTATAAGATATTTGTATAGAGTACTCATAAATCAAGTATACAAATAGAAGTATACTAAGCTAAACATATACGCACAAGACAAGTATACATGGCATAAGTATACAAAAATGAAATCCGCATACACAAGATAAACATACTAAGCGTAAATACACTAGATAGAGTTTAGATACACCAACAAGGATACAAGTTCAAGTATACAGTTTCAAGTATACTAAATGCTGTATACTAAATGAGATCAAAATACATAGGCAAGCACCAATTCTCAAGTTACAAGTAATCCATGATTAATAACTTGAAATTGAATGCCAAATCAAAGTAGAAAGACTAGGACATGTGGTCGCTATACTAAGCAAGTGTTTTCGGTTTTTACGACCCATAAGGCACTATCTAGTGTGCACATGCATAAGTTATTCTGGGCAATTACGACCAACAAGGTACTACCTAGTCCGCACTTATGACTTAGAAGACTCTTGTCTCTGTACTAGAGCCAAACACTAGCCATCACGTGAAATATATCCTTATAAGCTTTCCAAAATCAATAAGTCCAAAACTTATACAAAAATCAATAAGTTAGACCAAACTTATACCAAATCCACTAATGCATAAAACCATCTTCCATGCATAAATAAGGTTGAATCCACACAAACCATATCCTAGAATTCAAGTCTAGACAGCATATGACATGTCAAGCCTCAAATATGCAATTTATACGCCAAAACAAGAATATTTTACAACAATTAAACCACATTACCACACTAAGCCACAAGCACTAAATAAGTCCCAATTTAGTTACTAGCTTTCAAGGTAAACAATTATAATATTCTAATAAGCTATACTCCTATACAAGATATATCTAAACAAGCTATGCAAGTCAATGATATTCCATATCATGCTAAGTCCAATTACCATTTCAAGATGTCTCAAGTACTAATTCTACATCAAATTAGTAACATGCTCACAAGGTGAATATACAGACTACATTTCAAGGGATTATCAACCTATTACCTCCAATATCAATTTAAGTGACTAACACACTTAAAATAAAATTAATTAAGCTCATTAAGTAATTTTTCTCTAGATTTTCAAACATATCCAAATGTCCTCAATTTAATATATGTTAAAGAACTCACCAAGGCCTACTTAAATATCACATTACAAGTTGGTGTCATGCATGATACAAGTATGTCAATTAATCTTTCACAAAAGATAAATATTAAATAAATTTTGCAATTCTTATTCAAATGTTCCAAATTTAATATATGTTACACAACTCACCAGGGCCTAATTTACTAGTATGCCACAATTTAATTCTAAACTATATACCATCATTAGAATTAAATCCTAGACAAAGAAAATAAATCAATTAAATTCTAAAAACTTGAACAAGGCATGCTCACAAGTTGTATATGCTTATAAAACAATCAATATAACAATAATATAAACCTAAGACATCTCCTAACTCAATTTGAGATGAAAATCTCAAAAGCCCACCGAAAAAAAAGTGCTCCGAATTCGACGATACCGAAGGGTTTTGTAGGTGAAAACACGATCTACATGAACCCACAAGAAGCCCCATGAAAATCACAACTTGACTTCAAACCTAAACTCAAAATTTGGCCAAAAACAGGTTCTAATAAGGGGGAAAGATGTGCGTGGTCAAGACATACATAAAACGCGAAGGCACTTCGACTTTTTAACAAAGGGAAGAAGGTTCAAATTAAAGAAGAAGGGTGGTAACCCCCTTGGGCTGCCATAGCAGGTTCTGGTCGTGCATAGAGAGGGGAGAAGATGACTTTTTAATTTTAAGTCCCCCTATATATAGAAAATCTCAAAAAGTGCCCCGAACGGGCCCTACCGGGTCCGAAAAAGTGAAATTTGAGCAGACGCACTAAAATGGCAAAATTCCATGAATGAAAAAGATTCAAAATGATAAAATATGAACAATGGAAGAAACGACATCAAAAACTTAGTCCCGAGCAGAGAGTTATGCCCCGAACAAGTTCAGCTGCAACTGGGGCCAAAAACCCTGAAACTGGAGAAAAATGACCAGAAGAAAATTCTATGAGTACACGACTTGACAAAATGTGAAAATGAATCCCATATGAGGATCCAGGCTCCAGACGAGGTATTTTGCAATAACTTTCATTAATTGCACTATGGCCCCTCTAAAAAGTGAAAACTGCACTAATGGCCCAGAATGAAAATATCTCCCAAAAATATTTTCTTAAAAACCCCTGAGATAAAATATCTTTAAAAGATATTTACGAAAAATACCCCAAGAAAAGAAAATAATTCCAAAGAACTTTGCATCCATGCCCCTATGGACACTGGGAGCAACCAGAGTACTTTCTTGCAAAAGTAAAGATACATATTTCGTGGAAACCACTTAGAATGGAGATACATGAAGTTAAAAACCAACTCCAAACACAAAGAGTGAGGTTACGCCAACAAAGTGACAAACGGGGAAAAGACAAAATAGGGAAAAGGACAAAACAGGGAAAAAGACGAAAAGTGAATAGTGTCAAAAAACGAAAAATGTGGAAATGACTCGGTCCTCAAAGAAAGTCATCAATCCAAAGGAAAGAGTCTCAGAAATCATTTTCGAGCACTCGAGATGACACTAAGTGACAAGAAACTGAACTCAGAAAAGAAATTTCAACGAAAAAAAATTTATCCATAAAATTTTGAGGAAAAAGAAAAGGAAGGAAGTGACCGGGTCATTATTGGAAGCAGTAGGCATAGGGCCTTTGATCGAATAAGAACCAACTGGTGGCGCTGCTGACTATGGTGCCTGAGGCACCTTGAAACCTGACTGCACAACTGCTGACTGTGTCGGTGCGACCTGTGAACCTATGCCACTTTGTGTCCCACCTTGTAATTTCGAACACTCTTTCCTGAAGTGACTTGGTTGCTTGCAATAATGACAAGCTCCACAAACCCCCTTCGTCGAAGCTGTAGGCTTACTAGCTTGTGATTGACTGGCTTGTGGCTGAAGCTGTGGGTAGCGAGGCTTAATATGCCCCGGCTGCTGATAGTAGTGACAAATCACTTCCCGGGCTGACCTCAAAGATACTGGAACTGCAAGTATAGACTGAGCCTATTGTGACTATCCCTAAGTACGTGAACTGTCCCCGGCCTTAGCCTTCTTCCACTGACCCCTAACAGATACTGATGAAGCCTCTCCATGAGACTGCTTATATGAACCCTTGATCTTGAGCTGATCTCGTTCCTCTACCTCAACCAACATAGCTTTCTGTACTACCTCCCCATAGGTCCTCAATTCTAATACTAAAATATGTGGCCTAATATCAAGATGTAACCCATCCTGAATCTTCCTTGCCCTGAGTTCCTCGGTAGCTACCATCTCCGGTGTATAGCGGGAAAGAGAAGTGAAGCGTGTCTCATACTTAATGACACTCATCTTGCCCTGATAGAGACCTGTGAATTGTACTCTCATGCCTTGCCTCATAGCCCTCGGAAAGAAATGGTCAAAGAACAATGTCCTAAACTCCTCCCATGTCATCACCTCCATATTGTGGATATTGGTTATGGACCTCCACTAGATATCGGCATCCCCCATGAACGTAAAAGCAGTCAAGGAGATCCTCAATCAGTCTGTAGGTACTACCATGCTATCAAGCTTGCGTACCATGAGATCAAGCCATACCTCTGAGGCAAACGGATCCATACTCCCTGCAAACTGGTCGATCTTAACCCGTTGTAACTTCATGAAGTAGTCCAATGCCTCATTAGCAACTGGTGCAGGTGCTGGTGCCGGTACTAGAATCCGCATCCCTGCCATATGCTGATGAAACATCTGTTGAATGGACTCTGACATCCTTAGAGCCACTCCCTGCGTAATCTGCTCCTCATAAGTTGGCGCTCGTGGTGGATTAGGATCCACACCACGAGGTCGAGCCCTAGGCCTCCCTGGACCCCGTGCAAGCCCAGTGTCTGTAACCTGCTCCTCAACTTGCTCATCCACTCCAACATGATGAGAAGACTCTCCGCGAGTCAAAACCATGGTGCTACACACATAAAGGACAAGGTCAACAACAATGCTAGTCATTAAGACCAAATACAGCTCACGCCATGAATGCACGAAGCAAGTAGCACATAAATAAGCAAGAATATTTGCAACATACAGTCATTCTAAATATATAAGTATATACAACATGCTAACACCCAACAAGCATATACAAAATGCTAAGGCATATAAGCATATACAACATACTAAAACATTTAAAGTAGACTCCAAAACATATTACCATATAAGCACGTAAACATGTTATTAAATCAAAACATGTTATCAAAGAACACGTAACCATATCAAAACATGTCAACAAAGTATGATATGCACCCAAAACCTGTCGTCCTAAGGTTTTCGAACCTAGGAGCTCTAACACCACTTGTCGTGACCCAAGTTTTTCAACCTGGTGCGTCAATGATGACCTAAAAGTTAACCCGATAATGGATTCAAAATGTGGAAGCAAAAGATGAAATTAAAGTCCTTTAAGATATAAATCATCTCTAAGACACAAACGTGACATTCCATGAAGCCACGGAAGTTAAAGAGAGCAAAAAAGGAATTAGGAGTCAAAACGGGCAAAATTCGTCAATCAAGTGCAAAATGGTCAATATACAATTGAGAAGGGAAATTTGACTCTAAACAAGTCAAATAAGGTTAATACAACCTAATCTAATCATTTCACAACATTCCAAGAGATTCTAAGAACATTGGCCAAGAATCCCACAAATTGCCCTTTCCCGGTTCAAACGAAAACTGACACTGTCCCACTAAGACATTAATAACTCCCACTGTGATTTGAATCTGAGAATGGCATAGGTACCATTGGAAATCTGACTCAAAATCCTTGAGTTAAGGCTCAAGAATCACCCCATTTAGATTATAAATGAATAAGTTATGATCATTTGAAGTTGGAACTTCAGTGCGGAAACCTAACCTGGAAGGTTGGCATGTGAGGGCTATTTCGGTCGACCAAAATAGAGTTTCAGTCGACCAAAACTCACATAAACTTTTCTAAAATCATGTTTTTGAGGGTTGGTTAGTTCAGTAGACCGAATTGAGGCATCGGTAGACTGAAATAGGCCATCGATCGACTGAAACACCTTGAAAAATTGCTATAAGGCCTGTTATAAGCCTAAAGTGTTAAGGTTCAACCTATGCTTTGTATCCCATGATGATTTGGTTCAAAATTAAATGTTAATTTTCAATGAGATATGGATGTGTGGACATGCCAACAACCTTAATATGAATTATTTATACATAGAACAACGGCTTATGGCCTTATACACATCATTTACAAGAATCTCACATGCTAAACCTCCAAAGTTTGTTTAAATACATTCTTAAAGCAAAAAATGGTACCAAATGACTACAAGTGCTAAATTAAACATGCTTAGCCCCTGGCCTCAATGCATACATGTTATTTAAGCATCAAAAAGTGTACTTAGGTACATATTACATATTTCAAGACGAAAATAGCATTTTACACCAAAATGATACTACATGCTAACACTTGCATGTTTTCAAAACTACAACAAGATACATCAAGACTTCAAAGCAACTTAAGGATTTGATGCATCCCAAAACAAAGTTTCTTTACCTGCAAAATAACCCAAACAACTAGGGTGAGTAATTAAGTTACTCGTAGGATGTGGTGCATGCGCATACCATATAGTTTCAAGTATAATGTGAACCAAACATAGACCATCACAAGGGTGCATTCCACCTAACGTCTATGTTTCCATGGTACTCTAAGGGATCATCTCAAGCTATACAAATGTTTCAAGCGATAAGCACGTAGCATCCATATATACAAGACAAGTACACTAACCACATTAAAACTAAGATTACCAAGTCACAAGCTACAAGAAATCTATGATCTACAACTTGGAAAGTAATACGAAATCAAATAATGGAAAGACTAGGATATCTGGCCACGAGTCCTTACAAGTTATTTTGGGTAATTACGACCCACAATGTACTACCTAGTGCGCACTATGACTTAGGAGAATTCTTACCCTCCGTACTACAGCCAAGCCCTAGCCATCAACATTTAATATCCTTACAAGCTTCCAAAAATCAACAAGTTCATGACATTTATATAATCTCAATGCATGAAACTACCTACCAAGCACAAGTAGGGTAAAACCACACAAACCATGCCCTAAGGTTGCATGTCTAAAATGGCAAGCTAATGTTACTACACATTATGCCATATAAATTTAATATTAATGTAGGCCACAATTACTAATCATGCAATATAGTATTTTAATTACAAGTAATTATAAGTGCTATATACAAGATTTTCATAGTAGACTCTTAATGAAATCTCCATTTACTTAACAACATAAGTGAAATTTCAAGATATTCATAATAAAATCTCAATGAAATCACAAGTATTAGGCAAATCATTAAACAATAACCTACCTATATAATTTAATAGTCATATACATGCTTTAATCCACAAATCCTAAGTCAAGCATATAAAATCTCTATTTATATGTAATTACAAGAATTTAAAAAGCATGTAATCAATATATATCAAGCTCTAATATATATAAAACCCAAAGAGGATAAACATACAACCACCCCTACCTCACACGATAATTTTTCCTCTTGAATCCAAGGGAAACAAAGGAATTTCAAGTTTTCTTTCTAGGGTTATGAAGAGGAAGATGAGGCAAGGCTTTTGTATTCTAAACTTAATGGTCTAAAGGTGAGTGGAAGGGTATCAAAATGAAGTCAAAGCTCTAAGTCAAGTTTTGCTCCAATGGTAGCTAAGTTTGGGTTCTTGAGAGGAAAGAGATAATTGAATTGAAAGTGAAAACCCTAAGTTAAAATGGTGGGATTCTCCACTCACTAGGTGCCCTTGCACTACCTCTCACACACACACTAATGCAAGACCAATTGTGAAGCCTACACTTGTCATGAATCTAAGTAAGCTTCCAAGATTAAATATCCAACCTACAGTTGTCAACCATCCATGCCAACAAGTGCTCCAATCCTAGACCAACAAATGGGTGAATCTCCACCCTCCATGTGTCATGAGATTAAGCCTCTAAGTGATTCCTCCACAATGTCAACAAGTGGCACCTTAGGAATGTGACACTTGTCACATTTTTCGAAAATTGCAAAAGTGTTATTTTTGAAAATATCTTCCAAATTAAATTACAAAATGGTCCCTAAGATGAAAAATAATTACATTATTTAATTACGCAAAAACCCCTCAAGTTTAGAGTAATTACCAAAAGTTATGCATTTATGCCCTTTACAAGAAAAGTAAACATTTAACATGCTTTTCTACAAAAGTGAAAATGTAGATATCATGGAAATGAAATATCATGGATGTATGCAAAGCCGGAATCAAATTCGAGCACAAAAAGTGAGGTTATGCAAGGAAAAATGAAAAATGACTAAAGGACGAAATAGGGAAAAGACGAAAAAAAAATTTACCGAAAAAAGAAAAGAAGGGAAATGACCGGGTCATTACATAATATATATATATATATATATATATATATATATATATATTGAAAAGCTGGAGAAGGTATATATAATATATATATATTGAAAAGCTAGAGAAGGTATATAATATATATATATATATACACACACGCTCATCAACCCTATTACCGCCATGAGCCACCTCTCTAGGAGGCCATAACAATCCATTTTCTCACTCTTCGCCACCGTCTGCACCCCCACATGCTCCTCGCCCTCAGTGGCTTACTAGGCCTCCCACCAAAAAAATTTATTTTATCACCGGCCATGGAAGATCAGAAAGGATGTTGGAATTTGCAAGGATAATTGGTTGGAAGATGCAAAAGGAGGGGGTGATTTTCTTTCTAAGATTTTAATGATATGGACATTTAAGTAAATTAGTAAGTTTGATATTTTATATTTAAAATTAATTAAATAATAAGGGTCAATTTAGATATTTCACAACCATTTTAAAAGCAAAAATTTGATAGGGGGTGTCATTGTCCAAATATTGGTTAAGTTTCATCTGCCTATAAATATGATGTGCACTAAGTGTATCAATTATAAATACCACTTGCACTAGTACAAGTTCTTGTAGAAAATGGCTATGTAAGGTGATAAGTGCTGAAAAGTGCGCATTTAAACCCGTTAATCTTGAATGTTCTAGGAGCTTATTTTATCTTATATTCCCGTTTTAGTACTAATTTATGTTTTTGTCTATTTTTAGGTCAATAAGGTTCAAACGGGCTAATTTTGGTCCATTAAGGCCATTTTGGCATCAAACTAAGTCTTGGTGAGAAGTTGGAGCAAAAGGAGGCTGATGCTGAAAACTGTCTAGTTGGATCGATCACACTGTGAACAATCGAAAACTTGATCGATCAAAATGTGAACAATCGAACCCTGAACGATCACACCATACCTTTAATCGATCACACCATACCTCTAATCGATCACACTGTTGGTTGGATCGATCGAACTATTTGCAGAAGTTATAAAAAAGTAAATCTAAAGCTCATTTCGAACCAACTCAGGGTGTGCTTGAAAGGGGAGATCCTAGGGCCGAGTTCTCAAATTTTTTTGGCTCTAAAAGCCTTGTTTATAAGAGGGATTGAACCATTTTTGTAGGGCGATTCATATTTTTACATTGTAATTTATATATTATTGTAGTTTCTCTCTCTAGAAAGTTAGAGTTTAAGGTTAGAAGAAAAGAGGAAAGTGGAGGCACATCTCAAGAACACATCTCTAGATCCACATACTCTCTATCTCTAGAGCTTTAAAGAATAAGAAGAAGAAGAGGAAGAAGGAGATGGAGCCATGTTTGGAGCTTGCCCTTGAGGGTTTCATGACCACATCCACCTCCTCCATGATTGACTAGATCTACACTTAGGGCTTGGATGAGCCCTAAGTATTATGTAATCTAATCCCTTATATTTCTATTCTTTTGGGGATTTATATATATTGTTGTGATTAGTGGTTAGCCTTGTGATTATTAATTCAATTTTTCCTAGTGATTCTCTATTTTAATTACATGTTGCCTTATGTGTGATTATTTGGGAATTGATCTCTACACTAGATTCTCTATATTAGTTGCATGTCTATACGATTAATTAAGGATTTAGTGATGGCTAAGCATGGTTTTCATTGAATGGGGTAAATTAATTTGATGGATTATACTTACACTTGATGGGTTGTTCTACAATTTAATTCATGCTTGCAGGTAGGTAGACGATCTATGCTTGGTTTGATACTTCACACTTATTATTGCAAATTCCATAATTTTCTAGATTGATGTGTGCTCTCATTAGATACATTTGTTAACTAATTGATGGATTATGCCTTTGTTTTGCTGGGTTGTTCTACACTTAGTTTACTTGTTGGTTAGGTAGACAATTCACTCTTGTATTAGATAGTTCACACTTTTACATGCAAATTGTGTTTATGTTTATGGCCATATCTTGATTGCAACAATATATTCCCCATTAATGGAAAGCAAGTGGTTAATTACATGAGCTTAGTGGTGATTCCAACACCCTAAGATCTCTCTTCATATCTTTTAAATCCCTATCTCTCACTAGTTTACTTTAATTGCATTTTAATTTAATTATTTTCTAGAGTAATCAACCAACCTAACCCTCCTTTATAATCAATTGATATATTAGAGTCGAAGTTAAATTCCAACACGTATAATCCTTGCGGATGATCCCTACTCGTTATACTTCATTAGTTGTAGTAGTGGTTTTATAAATGTAAATTTGACTTTCTAAGCTTCCTAAACCACAATCATATTTTGACCTTGCGAAGTGACTTCTCGCATTAAAAAGTCGGCTTTCTATCACATAGAAAAGGGCTCGTCAAATTTTGCGCCGTTGCCGGGGATTAACGGTTTTGTTAGAATGAGACTAGACAATAGTGTTCATTTGATGGCTTCTATTTTTTTTTATTTTTTTTATTTTCCATTTTATATTCTTTTCTTACTCTTAATATTATTTGTTCGATTAGGTACTTAACTACAAGGAAGGAAAACATTGGATCTTAAAGCAATCATTGGAGATTGAAGCTAGCATTGAAATTTAAAGTTGCTTAAGGACCTTTGTGAGCATTTCTTGAAAATCTCGTATTTTAATTGTTTCACTTTTTTGCATGCTTGTGATAACCCTTGTTGAGGCTCAATATATTGCTTAATTCTTTGTCCAAACATTGGCCCGTGTAGAGGCCATTATTTGTTGCATTTGGATTTTGAATGTGAATGGAGCCATTGTTTGATCCAAGTTTGGGGAAAAATTACTTCCCCTCACCTTATGTCCCTCCACCATATTTTGATCCTTATGAGGTTTAGTCCAATTCATTTCAACATGCATCATCTTATTATGGACTTGACTATTTTCATTATTCTCCTTGTGACTATTACCTTCCCCCACCATTTTATGATGAACCAACTCCACTACCTTCTAGGTACTCACCTGGATTTGAAGATAAAGTGTTAGCTTTACTTGATGTGCATATTTCACAAACTCAACTTATTAATTCTCATTCTCAAACTTTAGCCAAGTTAGAAGCTCAAGTTGAGCAAATTGCAAGTATTCTTTCTCGTCAAGAGGAGGAGGAAGAGGTAAATGAACAAATGGCAAGAACTTCAATTTATATAGATGAGGATGATGAGAGTGAAGAGGAAGAAGTAACAAGTGAGCTAATGCCTATAACTCTATGTTGTATAGAGGAGGAAGTGGCAAGTGAGTTAGTGGCTAATCCAATAAAGCACAACATGATTAGTGAGGACTTTCCTTGTTTTGATCATGATTTTTATCTCTGCCATTGCTACTTTAGAGAGTAAGGAGATGTTGACCACTGTAGAGGTAGGAGAGGAGGAGGAGGAATTTGTTAACGAGAACCTTCCTTCTATTATCTTCAAAGACCCTATTGAGACATGCTTTTTTTAAATGTATAAAAATTGTGGTTTTAACCTTGGAAGCTCCAAAATGAAGTGAACTCTCTAATGGACTCTTCAACTAATTTGGAAAGTGAGGAGATGGTGATTATTGAGGAAGACAAAGGAGATGAGAAGAGTGCAATTCCTATTAATCCAATTGAGTCCTTGAAAGACTTTGCCTTGCCAAGTGAAAGGCCGCCTATTATTGATTTCATTTTTAAGACCGTGGATGAAAGGAAACAAATTGCATCTTTTATAATTTCTTTTCAAGTCATTCTTTTGGAGGATATATATATTGTTGTAAGTGAGGCATCAAATGAGAAAATGAAAAAGAGGATCAATAAGGATGTTTTATATCCAATTTTTGACTCTTTTGATTAGTGAGTTGACCCAACGTCTTGCTAGAGACGTTAAACACTAGTATTCGTAGAGTTTCAAAACTCTATTCTTCCCTCATTTCTTTTTATTTTTCATTCTTGTGTACATTCTTCTATTCATTTTTCAATCTTCATTCTTGTTACCGTTATTGGGGCTTAGCATAGGATTTTCTACACTTTCAACTCAAAATTAGGCATTTAGTGTTAGTTTGATCAATCACAAGTATACCCTGAATTGATTGAACCGCTCTGCAGTCAATTCTCTGTAGATTTCAGGTTTCTGTCCATCGTTCGAACTTTCTGTTCGATCGTTCCAAGTGCACTTTGATCAATCTGGTTGCCTCTTTGATCGATCTCACTTCCATACTTGGAAAATTTTTCGAAGCTATGCAAATTTCATGCCCTCTATCCCATTGTGCGAGCATGGGGAACTATCATGGTATGATCGATACAAGTTAAGATCCATCACAGCTTTGTCCCTTTGACTTTTTCCTCTTTCTATTTTTATTTTATTTTATTTGTCATTTTCTTTTATTTTATTTAGTTACTTCTCTCTTGTGAAAAAGAAATAGAGCAATATTTTAAAAACGTTAAACTTAGCAATCATTGTGCATATTTCTTGTATTTTGTTTCATTGTACATACATTCATAAAATAAAAATAAAAAAAAAAAATTGTTCCACCATTGTGCCCTTGTGTGTAGTCATGTATACTTTATGTTTTAGTTAAGGCTTAATCTTATATATCTCTTTCATCTTGTGTTATATTGCCTTAGAATGTATAATTTGATTATTCTTATCCCATTTGATATTTGATGTAAGTTTGATAGTGTGGTTATTCAAGTAGGTTGTTGATTCCAAGTTTGGGGGAGACCCTTTTCATATTGGATCATTGCCTGGCTGCATGTTTTTGCCATCATGATCTTTTCCATTGTTCTCATTGCACATTGAAGACAATGTACGATTTAAGTTTGGGGGTGAGGTGTTTTTGTCTTTGTTGCATTTTACTTAAAATTGAGCTTTAAATGTATGATTAAGATTGGAGATCTATGTTAGCTATGATTTTGATCTTTTGAGGACTGTATTACTTAGAATTTAAAAATTGCTTGACTTGAGAGTCCAATACTCCTTGTATGCCTTGTGGATGCCATTTAGGAGTAAATTTTTCGAAAGATTGATATCTTGCTTGCACTTATGGTCCACATCATCTTGATTTTGTGATTGTTTTAAGATTCACTCTAGGATTCAACACTAGTACAGGCATACACTAGCATTTATTTGTGGGGTATATGCTTTGTTGATTATTGATTTGGTTATATCTCAATTGAGGTAGTAGTGCATTAAAAACTTTCATTCTTGATAAAGGTGGATAACAAACCCTTTTCACTAAGCAGCCGGGATTCTAGCCTCATCAAGCACTGAATTTCTCGCACCGAAAGGTGAAAGGCCCAAACTTTAGGTTAATAACTTGATTAAAAAAAAAAAAATGTTGTTGTAAAAACAAATAAAAAAGTGAGGACTTCTCCCAAAAGGTGAGAAGTGGGAAATGATTAGATGGAGGTTGTTTTGATTTGTAGCCTAATTGATTTGAGCTTCTAAGTCCTTAGGGGTGTTTAAACACCTAATGCCCGAAAGCTGTCCGGTTTGGGAGTCATTGACCTAACGCTCGACCTCATAGATCACTAGAAAGCTTAATAGATCAATACATTGCACTATGCTTCCATCTTTGATCCTTAGGATTAAAAGGAAAAAAAAAAAATTGAGTGAAAAGAATAAGCGCACCAAGTTGAATAAAGCTTTAATAAAAGGTCCATTCTTTGTCTTGATGATCGGTACTTGATTTATGTGCTAGTTTGAGGTCGGATGTGATCATTTTTTTAGTTGGCTTAGATAGCAACATATTTGATACTGGTTCATGATGAGCGCTGAATGTATGCACATTTGAGCCCCTAAGTTTGTATATGTAAGGGCCTAAAGTGATACTTCAATCTATAATTAGACTAATTTATGTTTAATGTGTGTTTGTAGGTACTTTCCCAAATAAATTGTTAAAACCAGGACTTTATGATGATATCGAAGCTTACAGAGTCGTTGCCGGTCATTTAGAGCAAGCCGAGGGCTGAATTGGTGAAGTTTGAGGCAATTCAAGCCTTAGAACTCGAGCCCAAGTGTTGAGGCTCGAGCGTCACAACAAAGAAGAGAAGAAAAGTCAACAAGGCCCAAATACTCGAGCCTCATACCTTGATGCTCGAGCCTTCCTTCAGGGTGCTCGAGCCTTGACCCTGAAGCTCGAGCATGAGGCGTCGGAAATAGAAAGAGTTGATTTGATGAAAAGGCTATGCTCCTAGGTCTGATGCTTCACCTCCAGGATCGAGCACCATCCACAAAGGATCGAGCATCATCTACTAATGCTCGAGCATTAGGCCCTAGTTGCTCGAACCTGGTACCTAGTGCTTGAGCCTATGAAGTTTGGATCGAGCAATGTTAAAGGAGTTCAACCTCAAAAATATTCTAAATGTTGAAGAAAAAGACGCTTCGGAAAAAAGTTAAAGAAAATTGGCTAAGTGTCAATGTGATGATCGAGCACCATTTACTGAAGCTCGAGCATCTATCTAGAGAAGCTCGAGCAATGTTCTTTATACTCGAGCATGAACCTTAAAGCTCGAGCATCCGTTCCTAAAGCTTCAGCCTTCCGTGACATGTTAGATTAAAAGTTGCGGGATTACTCTCTTTACCAGCCGTATCTCATCCCAGTTGGGCCAGAAGACCTAAAAGTCCACCAAATATTATTTTCTTCTATAAAAAAAGGCGCAAGGCTGAAGGTGTGGTGGCTTTTAGGATTTCTACAACCTTGAAAGTGC
The DNA here is from genome assembly GCF_030987335.1 of Cornus florida. Lineage (NCBI taxonomy): Eukaryota > Viridiplantae > Streptophyta > Magnoliopsida > Cornales > Cornaceae > Cornus > Cornus florida. The sequence goes on along the minus strand of NW_026775574.1, from coordinate 46,222,321 downwards.
AGATCCTGAGAAGAGGTGTGCAGTCCGTGATGATGGAGATGAACTCAACACAGATGCTATCTAGTCTCGTCATGAGTAGCTAAAACCTTTATTAGGGCACTGATGTAACCCAACCTAAATACTATGGTTTGATTGTTTTAACTCTGGGATTAATTTTAATATATGTATTTTCTTGATTATTTGACTATGAGCACTTGAGACAACTCAAGTGGTTTTCATGCTTTAATAGATTATAAACTGTTATTCTCTTGTCCTAGATGTAATGGTTTGTTCTCTATTCCCAACCTATCTTTGTTGTGCGGTATTTGGCGGAGCCCTGCCGAACACAAGAATAAAGGTTATGTAATGGTACTTTGATTTTTTTATAGAAGAACATTTTCATAATCTATGTTTAGGAAAGATGGTTCATTCGCAAAGTAGGTAAAGTAGGTAGAGTAGGTAGGCGGATAGTCCATGCTAACTGTAGATAGGTTATAGTTAGCTAATCTTATAAAACATCTTTCTTTAAAACCTGAATTGAATAAAAGTTATTGAGTTCAATTCTTTTGGAAAATATCATTGTTAAATTCCCAGAGTTAATATAATTAACTATAATATGATGGTTGTGGTGAAGTCAAAGCCCTAAGACTTTCTCTCTCTGATCATTCAAATTAGTTTATTTCATGCTATTTAAATATTGTGTTATACTTTTAGTTTAATAAACCATGACAACCAACAATTTTTCTAACCAGTTACCTGTAAACCAATAAAGCGAAATTGAAAACTGAATATAAATCTCATCTCCCTGTGGGTTCGACATCCTCTCTACGTCGAACTATCCTACACGATATCGTTCGATTGCGAGAGACACATCAATTCACTTAAAAAGGATTCTAGAGTTGTTTTGATTTGTATGATCATTATCTTGATGTGTAGAGGACCATATTTGCTTGCTTGATGTTGAAATTTTGGTAGATTGCTTGGAAATGGTTGAAAAATTGCATACTTGATGTAGTTTTCTCCCAATGCTTGTTTGCAATATTGGTGTCTCTTTAGTGAGAAAGAGCTTAATGTTTATGGGTATCATTTTTGGAAAAGATCACGAGACTTCACTCGTCCACTAGGGGTAACTTAGGGGCTTAAAAGGCTTATTGCATGTGCTAAATACAATCATGTTCCATACGAAAGTGGCATTATCCATTTATTGCTTTCTAGTTCATAGTTGTTTAGTTGTTCATTTCTTTTTTTTCTTTGTAGTTCATTGCTAGGACTAGCAATATCTAAGTTTGGGGGTGTGATAAGCACTGAAAAGTGCACATTTAAACCCTTTAATCTTGAATGTTCTAGGCCTTTTTTTATCTTATTTTCCCGTTTTAGTACTAATTTATGGTTTTGTCTATTTTTAGGTCAATAAAGTTCAAACGGGCTAATTTTGGTCCATTAAGGCCTTTTTGTAGTTAAACTAAGTCTTGGTGAGAAGCTGGAGCAAAAGAAGGCTGATGCTGAAAACTGCCTAGTTAGATCAATCACACTGTGAATGAACAAAAACTTGATCGATCACACTGTGAACGATCGAACCCTAAATGATCACACCATACCTCTGATCGATTACACCATACCTCTGATCGATCACATTGTTGGTTGGATCGATCGAACTGTTCGCAGAAGTTATAAAAAAGCAGATCTAAAGCTCATTTCAAACTAACTCGGGGTGTGCTTAAAAGTGGAGATCCTAGGGCCGAGTTCTCACATTTTTGGCCTCTAAAAGCCTTGTATATAAGAGGGATTGAACCATTTTTGTAAGGAGATTCATATTTTTACATTGTAATTTCTATATTGTTATAGTTTCTCTCTCTAGAAAAGTAGAGATTAGGGTTAGAAGAAAAGAGGAAAATGGAGGCACATCTCAAGAACACATCTCTAGATCGACATACTCTCTATCTCTAGAGCTTTAAATAAGAAGAAGAAGAAGAAGAAGAAGAAGAAGAAGAAGAAGAAGATGGAGGCATGTTTGGAGCTTGCCCTTGAGGGTTTCATGACCACATCCACCTCCTCCATGATTGGCTAAATCTACACTTAGGGCTTGGATGAGCCCTAAGTCTTGTGTAATCTAAACCCTTGTATTTCTATTTTTTTTTGGGGATTTATATATATTGTTGTGATTAGTGGTTAGCTTTGTGATGGTTGATTCAATTCTTCCTAGTGATTCGTTATTTTAATTACATGTTTATTATGTGCGATTATTTGGGAATTGATCTCTACACTAGATTCTCTATATTAGTTGCATGTCTATGCGATTAATTAAGGATTTAGTGATGGCTAAGCATGGTTTTCATTGAATGGGTTTGTAAATTAATTTGATGGATTATTCTTACACTTGATGGGTTGTTCTACAATTTAATTCATCCTTGTAGGTAGGTAGACAATCTATGCTTGGTTTGATAATCCACACTTATTATTACAAATTCCATGATTTTCTAGATTGATGTGTGCTCTCATTAGATACATTTGTTAACTAATTGATGGATTAAGCCTTTGTCTTGGTGGGTTGTTTTATACTTCGTTTACTTGCTGGTTAGGTAGACAATTCACTCTTGTATTAGATAGTTCACACTTTTACATGCAAATTGTGTTTATGTTTGTGGCCACATCTTGATTGCAACAATGTATTCCCCATTAATGGAAAGCAAGTGGTTAATTACATGAGCTTAGTGGTGATTCCAACACCCTAAGACCACTCTTCATATCTTTTAAATTCCTATCTCTCACTAGTTTACTTTAATTGCATTTTAATTTAATAATTTTCTAGAGTAATCAACCAACCCAACCCTCCTTTGTAATCAATTGATACATTAGAGTTGAAGTTAAATTCGGACATGTATAATCCCTGTGGACGATCCGTGCTCGCTATACTTTATTAGTTGTAGTAGTGGTTTTATAAATGTAAATATGACTTTCTAGGTTTCCTAAACCATAATCATATTTTGACCTTGCAAAGTGACCTCTTGTATTAAAAAGTCGGTTTTCTATCACATAAAAGGGGCTCTTCATAAGGGTTATCAATCCACGAAGATTGCTAGCTTATGACAATCAAGATTATAAGATTACTTCCAAGTTTGATTGAAAATGGTTTAATTGAATAGGTTGTTTGTCACTTGTATAAAACTAAAATTAATGCTTAAAAAAAAATTTAAATTGAATGAAAAGAGACAATATGAGTTAAGGCTAGGAGAATGACTTCACCACAACCCTTGTAACCATGGAACAATGTAATTATATACGGGGAAAAATCAAATTTCTGCATAACTCAAACTCATGTGGTAAAAACACACAATGAATCATTCAAGAAGATAAAATACATATATAATCTAGGACTAAGCATAACCCATCTTCGACAGGCACAGACCGTCTACCTAACTATGCTAATCTAATATGTAACACAATCCGTCTTCTCTAGGTATGGCATATCAAAACCCTAAAATTGCATATCATGAAACCCATTGTATAATTACACACTTATTGTCACTATAAGCATGCTTAAAATTCAAATAAAAATAAAGCATTATCTAAGGCAAGATAAACAATTCACTAAGAATGATTTTATCTAAGAAGCCCATTCATAAAAGTAATACAAAAGTCTTATAATTGTAAACTACAAAATCATACAACTTACAATGCTGAAAATCAGAAATTCCCCAAAGAAAAGTTACAATTTAAGCCATAATTACTTGGATTGGGTTACATTTGTTGGGAAACGTGCTAGTTTTAAAAACTTTTTGAGGGATTTTGATTCATAAATCATGATTCATCACATAGAGACAAGTTTTATGTAAAAATAAAATATGATGTATCATTCAATTAAAAGATTGAATACTTACATCAAGGTTTGAGTAAACCTTAGATCTCTCCTCTAAAGTGAGTGTTTTCACTTATTGTAGATTCCTTTTGCTAGACACCTTTTCCATGGATCTCCATCTTCTTGGTAATGGTCCTGCCTTTAGGAATCACTCATAAGCCTCCATGAATGACCTTGGCAAACTAGGCTTGTGGAAGCCTCCATTAGATGAGAACATAAACCCTAATTTTCTAGAGAGAGAAAATATATTCCTTTTTCCTTCTACTAAAAATCACCCTTAAAATATACATAGACCATGTATATTTATAGGCAACATAAAGGTAAAGAAAAGGAAACAACTAATCCTTCTCAATCTCTAATTCACATGTCTCAAATCTAATATGATTCCAATATCAAGTTGGGCTATGAGTGAGAATCCATTGGGCCTATTATTTTATTGGCTACAATGAATTAATAATTGGCCCGGTCCGTGGACCCAATTCAATTAATTCATAAATTAATTTCTACTCCACTAAAAGAAATTAATTGAACTCCAATTAAATAATAAATAACCTCTAAGTCAATATTGCACTTTGACCCCTCTATGCATAATTAGTTATCGGATAAATAAAGCCATCAATCCGACTACTTAATTAATATATTTATTTTGGTACCTTTGATTATTTCTGGCTCGATCACAATAAAACATTTGTTTGACAAAAATAATAATTTAAATAAATAAATATATAATAAATCATTTTGTCTAAAAATACACGAAGGCCTTCAAATTTACTTTGTGATCAACTATAATCAATACAAAATAAATACAAGTAACAATGATGCAAATATTGAAAATATAACCCTCTAACTATTAATTACATAACTACCCAAAGTGTCGGTCTAAGGATCCCAAAGAATCCGCCGAACAAATCAAAGTAATTATTAATTAATAAAAGAGTCTATAATTTTCTCATACTTAAGAGTCAAATGCCATGACGGTGATAGGGAGTAATTGCATACGACGGCTCTCGCAATATATCTCAACCTAACGTGGATTCAGTTCAAGTCTTAATTAATTATGAGTCCATCCATAATTACTGACTATAAATAATTTATAATTACTATTTATATATCATGCATTGATTGCCATCACATACATATATATAAATATTTCTTGTAATTACATGGACACTATCAATTTCATAGTGAATCGAAACATAATACATTGAATTCACCAATTATATAAATCATAAATATTTCAGATATGTCAGGAACATATGTCACTATAATCCAGATAGGAATTTGCTATGCCAGGGCATATAAATCCCAACAGCTCCCACTTGCCCTCATAGCCAATTCAAATTGCACCTAACTCCAATGTTATCCAAATGATGATCAAAATTATTGATCAATGACACCTTTGATAATGGATCAACAAAGTTGTGTTCCAATGCAATGTTCTAACTACAAGTGCATTTTCTTGCCGGACAATATCATGTAGAACATGATACTTCCTCTCAGTGTATCTTGTTCCTCTATGGAACCTTGGGTCATTGGTTTGGACTACTTTTGCACTATTGTCACAACATAGCTCAATAGGCAGGCTAGTATACTCCACAACCTCTAAATCAGTGAGATCAAACTAATAGGCTTCCTTTGCCACCTTTAAGGCTGCAATATATTCCACCTACAGGTTTGAGTCAGCAGTTGAAATCTGCTTAACAATCTACCAACCGATCTCCCTTCCATTAAGTGAACATACACTAAGTCATGAACCTCATAGTATCTACTTCTGATTGAAAATCAGAACTAGCATACCTGACTAGGACCATATCATCACATCCATAAATGAGTATGATATCGTTGGTTTTCCTTAGGTACTTAATGATATTTTTCACAATAGACCAGTTGTCAAGTCCAGTATTGGATTGATCTCTACTGACTATCCCTACTATGTAGCGGATGTCCTGTTTGGTATAGACCATGGCATATATGAGACTCTCATATGCCGAAACATATTGTTCCAATCTCATTTGCTCAATCTCCTTTGATAGTCTTGAAAAACTACTTACTAGAGAGAGCAATCCATATCAATTAAGCAAGAACTCATTCTTTAAGTTATGCATACCAAACCTGGTCAAAACTTTATCAATGTAGGATTATTAAGATAAGTATATTTTCCTTTTAACCCGATCTTGCAAAAGCTTGATCCTAGGAATATAGCTTACATCTTGAAAAACCCTTCATTTAAAAGTAATTGAACAACTATCTTTTTATTGATGACTAAACTTCCACATCATCCTAAATTATTAGGATGTCATCAATATATATATAGAATCAGAAAAATAATGACATTCCCTTGTACACTCATGATTTATTCACTAAGAAATCTTCTGGTGTCTTTTTATAGATTAACTTGCCTTCCATAGGTATCACCCTACTAGAAAGTTCTACAAGATCCCAGAATTTATTAGAATACATAGATTCCAACTCTGATTTCATAGTAACTCGCCAAAACGATCTGTATCCATATCGGTTCACGCTTCCGTGTAGCTTACTGGGTCCAACTCATGTTTAACAGGGATGTCCATAATGGTCTCACCTAAAAACATGATTCTATCGGATTGGATGATAATCCTCCCACTACCTCAATGTACCGATGCAGAAATCAATGATGCTAACGCATTAATAGGGAATTCATATATTATTCTCAATCTCTATTATAATAAGTGTATTCATATGTGGTACATCCGGTACTCATACAATATTCTCTAACACTATGCTACTAGGTATATGATTCATAATATGATTCTCCTATAGATAAACAGTGAGTGTAAACAATCAACTTTTATCATTGAGATCATAAAATAATCCGTCCTAGTGACCTTTAGAGTAGCTATCAAATCTATCATGCGTATGATCTGTTTCCAACTTACTTGTCCATATCAAGCGCACATGTGCAAGACTACCCCATATGTGCATATGATTCAAACTAAGATTTAGTAAAAAACACAGCTCAACGGTATCCTTGAGACAGACTAAGATGGAATGCAGTTCATAATGCGCATCGATGTCATTAACGCTAAACTCTTAAATGAAAGAGATAATGTGGCATAACTGATCATAGATCTAACCATGTTAAGTGGAATTCTGTTATTCCTTTTCGACACCTAAATGCATTTAGCGTCAATTGCGGAAAACTGGTACACAACACCCTCATTGACCATATAGTCTTTGCACTAGCCCAAGAAATACTCATATCCTCGATCAGATCGAAGTGTCTTGATAAGTTTACCTAATCTGTGCTCCACATCAGTCTTAACCTTCTCAGAATATACCAAGAGTTTAAGACTTGTGTTGCATCAGATAAACTTATCCAAAACGTAAGTAATCTTGCTTGGATGTTCATAAGACCACACGTGTCAGTGTGTACCGACTCCAATTGTCCTTTATGTCTATTTCATCTGCCTGATTAAGCCATAAGAGTTATCTATCCTTCAAAATAGGGTTCACAAGTTTGGTTTAGGCTCCCTTGCCTCACTAGGTAATTAACCTTCTTTGACCAATCTTTGAATCTCATTTTGATTGATAACAACCTAAAAATAGACATTAAAAATACAATGAGTCAGGAATAACAATTTTTCTCTTAACATTCAATCTAGAAGATGCAACATTAGTTTCTACATCCTGCAAATCTTAAGAGTTTGTGATTATAGTATATTAACCATCTTTCAATACACCAGAAGCAATCGTATATCTATTCAATTTTATAAAACCAGTTTTACAAAATAACAACACAGTTTTTATAAACCATAAGTGAAACAAAAATTAGATTGCGTCTAACTTCTGTGCATAAAGATAGTTCTCTAATACTAATATCCTCATACTCTCTAATTTCATATGTAATACTCCCACTGACCTAACTACAACCTTGGCATCAGGTCAAAAGATAAATATATATCCATATCATCAAGGCTTCTGGATTCCTGAAATCCTTACGATGAATTGCAAACATGTTTAGTGGCTCCAAAATCTATCCATCAGGAATTAATAGATGCAACCACATAACATGGCTCAATGATTAAATATATATTTTCCTATGCCACGTCATTGCTTAGACAGTTTGTCCTTTAGTGTCTTAGTTCGCGACAAAAGAAACAGTTTTCTTTGCCCTCAACATACACTGCCTTATTCCCTTTAACCTTTTAGATACCTATGTTTTGTGCTAGCCTAGTCCTATTATCATCTTTCTTCTTTGCTTTGCCCGTCCACTTGGGCCTAGAAGAAGATGGTATAGGCTAGGTTAGATTGATAGGAACGTCCAAACTCTTGATTATCCCTTCATTTGTTACCAATTCTATAAGAATATCAGGAAATGTGAACTCAAATTGATTCCTTATTTAGTTCACTCTAACAGAGTCGAACGAGTTTGGTAACAAGGCAATAATTATGTCAACGTGAAACTTACCACCCAAGTCAGCCCTATTGATCTCCAGCTAATTTTTAAATAATAAACAATCATTTTCCAAAATTCTATTTCATACTGGAGTTCCTTAGGCTATCTTGATGCTATTCAAGTCTGACATAGTACTTTGGCATACTCTCTATCTAATCTCACCAGAACATCTTATTGACATTTAACATGATGCTTGAAGAAAATAAAATAATGTAAATGTTAGCTTTGGAACGTATTCGAGGTAATCTCTAGAATATTGCACCAAGTCATCTCATTTACCTTATTTCACTTATTCAAAGCATTAATGTTCTCTTAGGTATCTTAAAGTAAAAGGATTAGGTTTTAGGAGTAGTAAATACATTTGTACCACCACGTTGTGAATAAAATATCTAAATTCCTTTTCTAGTCATTATAAATGAAGTCCACATGCATTGAAATTAGCAAGCAGATAAAATGGATTAGACATAATTAGTCTGAATATAAATGCATTCATACAATATGCAAGGTGAATTATTAATACTGTCATGCATATTTAAAATTAAAATGAGTTTGTTTACCACATAATATAATAAATCTCAATCGAATAAGAGATCATTATCATTATTGGTGAACAATCCCTTTTAATTAATGCGGGTCCCTCAACTCTGTAGCATAATAAATCAACCAATCAATATGTCAATAACTTATTCTGTTGGAGGAGTTCATTATTACTATTGTAGAGATTCATTTGCTATTAGGTGAGCACTTCCATTAAAATAATAATATGTGGGTCCCTTAACCACTGCATGAAAAATCGGATAACCAATACGCCAATAACTTATTCGGTTGGCGAAGTTCATTATTACTATTGGCGGACAAATCCCATCATCTCCATATCTCTTAAGACAATGCCTTGTCTATCTATATGAAATGATTCCCGATTATGTTTAGCCTTTCTAAAATCACCTAATATAGACCACTCCATTGGGGAGCTAACACTATTGATTTTAGATTGAGTGTATAACGTTATTAAAACTCTAATAAAAAATAAAACATTAAATATCTTGTTATTATAATCTAGACTCTTTAAATCATGCGTAGGGCCTTATTTTTAAAGATCTAATTACAATGAACATTTAATATTTTAATTTTCATGAGACAACCATTCTTGTAATATTAAGACTCTTCAAATCATGCGTGAGGCCTTATTTTTGAAGATCTAATTACAATGGTGTTAATAACGAAGGCCATGGGGCAATGTATAAAAATCCCCGCTCCCACTCAAATTTTTTAACCATTCATAATTAGGGTTTTCATTTTTTTCAAATACATAATATGATGCATGCTAAACGTCTTGATTTTAATCCAATTAAATTTAGAAAATATTTGGACTTTAAATGATTCACTAATATTTAATTTGAAGCACACTTTAAAAATAATTTTTCGTTTCCCAATAAGTGCTCTCAAATTAATTAGTAATCAAATCCAATTAATTTTCATAATTTAATTAATATAAATCAAGTCATTTAATTAAATATCATGGATCCAATGCATGAATAATAATAATAAACAATTAATTATTCCATGCATCAGTTAAATAAATAAATAACAGACAGAAGCAATTTAAATGACCAATGGATTCAGCTTTTAACATTTAAATACTATTCTTGTTGTACGGGCGTCCACCAACGGCTTGTAAACACCTGTAGAGAGCTGGTACGCGCTATGAGAAGCAAAATGACGCTTGGAACGCGCCCGGAAGACCCCACACGCGCTTGCACGCATCTGGAGGAGCTGTAGCTTATCCCCACGCGCTTGCACGCGCTGGGGATAGGTTTAGGCGCGTGGCATGCGCCATCACGCGCTGCCACGCGCAGGAAAGAGAAACAGGCGCGTGGCACACGCCTCACGTGCTGCCACGCGCGTTGATCAACCAGAACATGCTGGCGCGTGTTCCTCACGCGCCAGCTTGATGAAAAATTGCTGATTTGATCCGGCGCGTGAGAATCATGCGCCCATTGGTTGGCGGTGCATTGAGGCTTCATAAGCTGCGTCACACTTGATACCTTCCAGCCTCTGATGAAGATCCAAGGGCTGATGGTGCACGCGCATGTGAAGCGCGTGGCACCGGATCATCCTCCTAACTTCCAGTGTTGATCTCGCCGTCGGTGACTTTCCGGTCACCGGAAAAACGCCGAAAATCTAGAAAAATAATTTTAAAAATTCCAGAAAATTAAATTAAGCCCAAAAAATTCCAAAAAAAATCCGAAAAAATCTGGAAAAATTCTAGAAAATTACTGAAGCATAATTTAACCCTCTTGGACCTTCTTGAATCTTCATAGCAACCTTTGATGAATATTACATGGCTTTAAAAATATTTACAATTTGAAATACAATGGAAAAAATTAAATTATATCATTGAACTTTCAAAAGGCTAAATCAAAGCCTTAGTTACATTCATCCAAAGATTACATTCAATATACCTATAAGCTTCATCCATGACCCAAACATACATCATCATTCATTCACAATTATACATACATCATCATGTATCAACATATATCAACATATTAAATCATACATCAACATACATCAATAAATAAATATATATGCATATCAAAATTGGATCCATGAATGATGAATTTTGATAAAAACATAATCTCTAGTAATGAATCAAACCATGCTCTGATACCACTGTTGGGAAACGTGCTAGTTTTAAAAACTTTTTGAGGGATTTTGATTCATAAATCTTGATTCATCACATAGAGACAAGTTTTATGCAAAAATAAAATATGATGTATCATTCAATTAAAAGATTGAATACTTACATCAAGGTTTGAGTAAACCTTAGATCTCTCCTCTAAAGTGAATGTTCTCACTTATTGTAGATTCCTTTTGCTAGACACCTTTTCCATGGATCTCCATCTTCTTGGTAATGGTCTTGCCTTTAGGAATCACTCATAAGCCTCCATGAATGACCTTGGCAAACTAGGCTTGTGGAAGCCTCCATTAGATGAGAACATAAACCCTAATTTTCTAGAGAGAGAAAATATATTCCTTTTTCCTTCTACTAAAAATCACCCTTAAAATATACATAGACCATGTATATTTATAGGCAACATAAAGGTAAAGAAAAGGAAACAACTAATCCTTCTCAATCTCTAATTCACATGTCTCAAATCTAATATGATTCCAATATCAAGTTGGGCTATGAGTGAGAATCCATTGGGCCTATTATTTTATTGGCTACAATGAATTAATAATTGGCCCGGTCCATGGACCCAATTCAATTAATTCATAAATTAATTTCTACTCCACTAAAAGAAATTAATTGAACTCCAATTAAATAATAAATAACCTCTAAGTCAATATTGCATTTTGACCCCTCTATGCATAATTAGTTATCGGATAAATAAAGCCATCAATCCGACTACTTAATTAATATATTTATTTTGGTACCTTTGATTATTTCTGGCTCGATCACAATAAAACATTTGTTTGACAAAAATAATAATTTAAATAAATAAATATATAATAAATCATTTTGTCTAAAAATACACGAAGGCCTTCGAATTTACTTTGTGATCAACTATAATCAATACAAAATAAATACAAGTAACAATGATGCAAATATTGAAAATATAACCCTCTAACTATTAATTACATAACTACCCAAAGTGTCGGTCTAAGGATCCCAAAGAATCCGCCGAACAAATCAAAGTAATTATTAATTAATAAAAGAGTCTATAATTTTCTCATACTTAAGAGTCAAATGCCATGACGGTAATAGGGAGTAATTGCATACGACGGCTCTCGCAATATATCTCAACCTAACGCGGATTCAGTTCAAGTCTTAATTAATTATGAGTCCATCCATAATTACCAACTATAAATAATTTATAATTACTATTTATATATCATGCATTGATTGCCATCACATACATATATATAAATATTTCTTGTAATTACATGGACACTATCAATTTCATAGTGAATCGAAACATAATACATTGAATTCACCAATTATATAAATCATAAATATTTCAGATATGTCAGGAACATATGTCACTATAATCCAGATAGGAATTTGCTATGCCAGGGCATATAAATCCCAACAACATTATCCTCCTAGGAAGAGATTTAGTCTCTTATAACCAAGTTTACTGCCTCAGATGTTGCTGAAGAAGACCCAATTTCGAGCTCCATCTCTGCCCTTTTTTTCACCTTTAAAAACCCTATTTTTCTCTCTATAAAAACAATACAAAACTTAATATATCAACCACCAAAGCCCTTTTCCCCTTTATATAAGCACTCACTATGACCTATGTAGGTCATCCATTAGGGCTGCAAATGAGTGGAGCCATTCACGAACTGCTCGAGCTCGGCTCGTGAATTACTCGGCTCGATTCATAAACGAGCTGAGCCTGAACATCAGTAGGCTCGACTCATTTGTTCATGAACCATTCACGAACTGAGCTCGGTAATGCGTTCGCGAACATACTTGATTATAATATATATAAATATACATACCCAATTATAATATATACAAAAGTTGGGGTCAGATTGTAATTATATATGGCACATTTATATGTAGATATATATTTACGTTGGGGTCATATTGTAATTGTATATAGAGTTTGTGGTTATTATGCAAATACACCTTTCTTGGCTTTGTATATAAACGTTTTTATATTATGTTTAGGGTTGATAGAATATGCCTGTGCACCTCCATCTCAGCCTCCATATCAATCTGCTCTCTTTCTTTCATCATTGACCACCAACGATCCCCAACCATCAACGAAGAATAGTCATCGGGATCTCACTCCCTCATCTACCATCTCTTCTACCTCCGGCATCCCTTCCATCTACCACAGCTGGCTTCACTGCCTTCGTCCATCACCACTCAACCCTCCTCTCTCCTTTCCTCTCTCTCCTTATATATATATATATATATATATATATATCTATATATATATATACACACACATACATATCTATATACCAATCTCCACCAGCGCTACCATTGGCCCTCTCTTTTCCGGCAGTTCTATCTCCTGTCGTCAGCTCCCTCTCTCGCCATCTCTATCTTTTTTGGTGACCAAGGCTATTCTTTTCCAGTCATCATTGTTGTGCCAATTTCTGGCACTGAGAGTTGTCGCCCACGAGCTATCGAGCTTAAGCTCGAAACTCGTTAAACATAGCCCGAGCCGAGCTTGAACTAATTTTCTAGGCTCGACTCGAGCTCGAGCTGAGCTTAAGCAACCTATTGTCTAACCGAGCCGAGCTCAAGCACACCATTACTCGGCTCGACTCGGCTTGTTTACAGCCCTATCATCCATAGGTCCCAACCTTTTTTCCCATTGGAAAAAGTTCGGCCCAAGTAGATTTAGAAAAGAGAAAAATTGATAATTCTCGCATAGCTGCCAGGGGCTGGGGGAGCTATCCCCCAGCTTAGGGGATCAATCCCCTGAGGGTATTTTTTTTTGCATCTTTCTGCCAACAGTGGGGGATTGAACCCCCAGTGCTAGAAATTTTCTTTAAGCCGTGTTTAACTTCATTTTGGTCCCAGGCTAGTCGTCTTACTTCTTGATCATTGGGAATATCATCAAAGGCCCAAAAAAGGTAAAATTGACCACTTTTGAAGGCACTTGAAAGTACAAAAACCAAGAAAATGATATAAGAAACATAAAATAGCCATTACTAAGGTATTAACATAAGCAAATCTAAGGGCTCGAATGTGCAACATTCAGCATTTATCACACCCCCAAACTTACATATTGCTAGTCCCTTAGCAATATAGAACAAAAATTAAAACAAAGTAACTAAGATAACTTCTTCTTTCGTGGGATAAACGATTGCATTTAGCGTCTACAACAAGCCTTTTAAACCCCTAGGCATCCTTAGAGGATGAGTGAAGTCTCGTGAGGGTTTAACAGAAAAGTTACCCACAAACATTAATAAAAATGTTGCATGAAGATGCACTAAGCTCATTCTTAATCTTGGAACATAGGAAACATCAGAGAGAGAGTTATTGTAAAGACGACATCAAGTATATGAAGTAATGACATCTCTAAACAATTTTAAACTTTTAGCATTCATGCATTGATATCATAATCCACATACATAGCTTAAACATCTCATTTATAATAGAATTCATCTCTAACTTTGAAAATGAACCGGAATTGTTTTTTTTTTTTTTTTTTTTTTTTTTTTTTTTTTTTTTGTGTTTTAAATGCATTTCCTTCCCCTTTACTTGCACATATCATAGCTTTTTCAAATTATTAACTCATCTTTTGAAATAAGATTTCCTAGGCATGAATTTATTCAAAGCAAGTAAATGTACTTTTTTTTTTTTTTGATGGTCGTGCAATATCTAAGTCCCTTAAGATTTCTAACTAACCCATGTAGCAAGCATTTGGCCAACGACTCCCAAACCAAATGGTCTTAGGACGCTAAGTGTAAAAACACTCTGAATGACGTAATAACTCGAGTTAGCAAGGCTACGAACTCAAATAAGCCATCATATATGATACAATCTTCCCTTTTTTTTTTTTTTTAATGGCCGTACAATATCTAAGTCCCTTAAGCTTTCTAACTAACCCATGTAGCAAGCATTTGGCCAACGACTCCCAAACCAAATGGTCATAGGGCTCTAAGTGTAAAAATATTCCAAAGTAATAACTCGAGTTGGTAAGGCTATGAACTCAAACAAGCTATCACACATGATATAATCTCCACTCATCTTCCTTTTGATGCGAACACTCAATGCTTAGTGGGCAAGAGGTCCGATTACACACTTTATTGGATTTTTATTTATTTATTTATTATTATTATTTTTTCATTCAGCCATTTCTATGGTACAAAGAAGAGTAGGGTGCATAGTTTCCATTTAAATGCTTCTAGTGTGATCATGTGCAATGTGAAGTCTACTTAGAGAATGAAAACTCAAAGATGATACCTTTAAGTCATGAAATGGACCTTCATCTAAGCATGCTTATCAACAAATATTTATCAGTCTTTGACATCAAATGCATCTATACCAGATGTATAAATCACATAATTTACTCTCCAACAAGTTCCAAAAACAAGAAATCATTTGCTTCTTTTTGGTTTTTTCATTTTTTGTTCTTTTTTATTTTAGGTAATGACAAAACTAACAACAGCACATACATACACGCCCCCCCCCCCCCCCCCCAAACTTAGTGGATACATTGTCTTCAATGTATGAAGACAACGATGGAAAAATAAGAACATAAGGGGTAAAAATGAGCAATACTACCAAGTGAGTGAGGCAATGCCGGCAACGTTGCCGCATGCAATCCCGTAAAGAGATGCCAAAATTTTCTTCCCTCAAACTTGGACATAAGAACCTATCAATCACAACACTAGCACACAAAAATAAAAGCATAGGCACAAAAAACCAAAACAAACCAAAAATGTGCAAAAGGAACCAAACTATGCATATTCACAAATGCATGAAATCAAATCTAAAATGTCTAACAAAATTAAAGTATCAAAAAAATGAAAATGGCAAAAGAGAGAAAAATAAAATAAAAAATAAAAAAAATCTAACAACGGATCTCATGGTAAGGTTTACCCTATATCATATCTCTATAAAGAGTCATGTTTCCCCAAATAAAAAAATTCCTTTAGGCATGGAGAAACTAGAGACTGGAGGTAAAAAATAAGAGTAGGTAAAGGAAAGACCTCAACCCACTCCTCTTCCTCATTTAAGAATGTTGGATTATTTGGGGGTTGTTTTTATTATGGGAGGGTTGATTATGGGAAAGTTTATTATGGGGCCCATCAAGTAAAGACTTGTGAAGGATTATAGATAGCACGGGAATACCCGAAAAAATATCCTTTAAACTTTCAACATCCTCCTCACACTTATTCGGTGGTTTAACCTCAAAATTTTGACATAACTCAAGTGAGGGAATGGGAGGAGATTCAAGTTCCCAAGAGAGGGATTCATTTGGTGTTGCCCGAAAAGGAGAGTGAAAGAGTGGAGGAATATCATACAAAGAATTTACCGCCCAAATAGATTTTTCAACATCAAAATCCTCATAATTAAAATGAGTGAAGCAGGCTTTTAGAGGATTTTGGGACAATTGATTTAGATTTTTAAGGGATTTAATCTCTTCGTCATTCTTTTCCTCGTTTTGACCCACAAATTCTTCAATTTTATATGTGGCAATAACTTGATCATTTTGAACCACCATTTCTTCATTCTCATGATGAGAGATACTAGGAGTAATCGCATCATTCATAGAATGCCCATTTGAATCTGTTACAAGCTTACAAGGAAATTTCTCTTCCTCTTCATTGTTCCACTTGGACTTATATCTTAGCTAAAGCCTGGGAATAAGAATGGATCAACTCAATGGTGGGTTACATGCTAGCTAAAGTAGCCAACATTTGATTGCATGAAGCCAATATCTCATCCAATGGAGAATGTGTAGGAGATAAGAGCTGGAAATAATGATCATTGGGTTGAAAATTTAATTGAAAATATTGCCCATGAGATTGTGAGGTTGAATTTCCCATATCATGCCATAAAAAGTTTTGATGATCTCCCCAACCCGGGTCATAATGATTGAAATGTGAATCATTCCCTGGTTCAAAGAAATTTGCATTTGCTTGTTCTTGATAAAAATTAGAAAATTATCCCATTGTAGGACAATCCCTTATATAATGCGTATGATTATAGCAAAATGCACATAACTCATGTAGTATGTAAAATGAGTAGGAGGATAATTATTCACCTTTCGGGTTAATTCAGCCACTTGTTTAGATACAAAAAAATAAATAAATAAATACACAAAATATATATATAAATTGATACATACAAAAACAAAATGAATGCAAGAATCGAATAAAAAAACTTACCCAAAGTCCAAAACATTTTTATATTGTCACCTCCAAATTTAGTAATTTCTATACCTAATTTCAAATGCTCAACAATACACAAACATTGTGATGGCCCTCGTTTTTCAAGCCAGTGTGTTCGAATGCGGAAGCGAAAATAGAAACTAAGTCTCTAGGGATGCAATGCACCTCTAAGATGCCAAAGTGACCTTCCATGAGGCTACAGAACTCAACGAGAACAACACGGAAGAAAAACATTAGAAAAAGACCAAATAAGCCCCCAAGGGTAAAATGGTCTTTTTACATTGAAGCAACATCTTTAGAAATATACATCATCCCCAAGACACAACCGTGACTTACCATGATGTCACGGAACCTAAAAGAAAACAAGAGGAAGCAATTTTTTTTTTTTTTTTTTTCCAAAAAAAGAAAACTGGACAAGTTTACCATAGAGGCAAAATGGTAATTTCTAGCAAGATTTGGGTGCCATCGAGCATACCATTAGATAGAAAACAAAAAATTAATCAAGTTAGACTCAAAAATCACTTGATTCAGTGTCCAGATGGAACAAAAAAGTCAAAACAAAGTTTTGACGTCGCCGCGGTCATGAATAGTGTTTTGACAGTAATGAATAGTAACCTGGGCAAAATACTGAAATTTGGGTGCCGTTTTGAGGCACTAAACGACGTTTTTTTGGAAAACTATGAAGAAGAAACCCCCTTCAAAATAATTTTTCCAAGCTAATCATGTGAAAAGAAAATTTTATTTTTGACATGAAATCCCCAAAATGCCCTTATAACAGACTTGTTCAAAAAGTGCACATGCGCACAGAAAATCATATTTGACGTAGGGTTTTTGAGACCGAGACGGCATTTTCTGGAAACCTGTTGTGAAGAAACCGCAATAAAATCACATTTTCTATGTGACCATGTCAAGACCGGAATTTATTTTTCAAAGAAAATTCCCACAATGCCCCTAGATCAGATAGGTCAAAAACGAAAAAAAAAAAAATGAACAACTTTTCACCAAGTGTTCATTTGACCATAAATGGTGTAGTATGCTAAAACGATCATGCACACAAAAGTATTTAGTGATTTTAAGCGTGCGGGAATGGTCCGCGGCTCCCAAAAATGCCCGATGCAAAATACGACTTATCCGAACCTCAAAATGCAAAGAAAATGCCTTAAATGGAAAACTTGAGACCAACAAGCATCCATTTCATACAAATGTGATATTTGGTGCAAGGTGAGCATTCACGTGAACGTAATATACATATTTACATGCGTTCTAATGGCCTAAGGCCTCAATGGTCACTAAATATAAAATATCACCTATTAAACCTCAATTTTTGCCAAAAATGACTTTAAAAAGAGAAACTTGAAACTAAAATTATAAAATGGTATCAAAAGACCATTTGGTCATTGGCCACACTTCATGTATAAATAAATAGACCCTATAGAAGTGTTAAAGCTCACTTCCCATACCCCATGCAAAAGTAATGAAGGTAAATCATTGCATTTTTCTATTTTTCAACAAAATAGCTTAGAAATAAAAGTATTTAGAAAACAAATAAAATGTCCTTGGCCGATGGCCTCATTACATACATGTCAAATACATCTCAAATGGTGCATTTAGATGCTCATTACATATTTAGAACCAAATATACAAGTTTTGACATTTTGAATCAAAAATAGCATTTCATGCTAACATTTTCATAAAATAGATACTTCAAGTCTACAAGACATCCTAAAGCAAATGCAAAGCCCCAAATCTTGAATCATGTACCTGAAAAATGTCCCCACTACATGGGTAAGTAATATAAAGCTACTCGTAGGAGATTAGCATGCATAGACCTGGCATTTTTACAAACTTATTAAGTTGCTATAAATCAATTCATACGGTCATGCCACCAAACGTCTATGTCAAAGGTGAGACTCAGGGAGCATCCTAAGCTACATAAGAGCATTTCTAGCATACAACATATCATTCATGCAATTTAACAACATAAGACTATATAGTGTAACATAACAAGACATAGATATTTGATCGGTTGAGAATTCGATCTATAATAAATCAACCTTCGCAATAGCATGAATCATTGTAAAATAGGGCTATTGGTTGGGTAAGTCAAACCACTGGGACTACGCTAATCTATAGCAACCTAAGTGTCTAGAGTCTTTTTAGAATGATATGGAGTGTTCATAGAGGATTTGTTGGTTGTCACTTAAGCTATGAATTTAAATTGCATAAAACAATAAAGTAAAGAGATAGGGATAATAAAGAAGAGACTAGGGAAGTGACTCCACAACCATCAATAAGCATGCTAGGACATGATTTACTTAGGGGAATAACTTATATATACAACCATGGGATGTAACAGCACAAAATTATTACATTCCCCTCAAGAAATATATGAAGTCAATAGGCAAGAATAACTTATCAAAGCTTTACATGCTTAGGTTACCTAAACTAGAATGCAACCTTGGACATGCTTACTAAGCCAAAGATTATCAAGCCCTTAACCTCATAACGTAAGCACATGAAATAGAATCCAAGAATAATCTATCAAAGGGAGATCCTAAGTAATAGATTATCAATTCTCCTAATTATCATGCCAATAACAACACTTCCATGAACTCATCTCCATTGTCACTATAAAAATGTAACAATATAATCATAAGAGAAAAACAATCTAAGACAAGAGATTTAACTCAAAATGATCATGAATAGATATTGAAGTTCATTACATCAAATGAAATGCTCTAGTTCATGGAAAAGTTACATACATACATTACTCCCCAAAAATAAATCAAAACAAAGCAATGCTTACAAAATAGAGCTTCATCACCTCCATAGATAGGGAGTTAGTTACTCATGGATGCAAGAGAAGAAGAAGAAAGGATGAAGAACCCCTCCATTTTTGCACCTATAGGATACCCATAAGCCAAGAACTCAAGAACTCCCTCCTTTCTCTCTCTAGAACCTTCCAAAAATTCATCTCCTTGATCTATCATGAGATATCCTCCTATATCCACTCAAAACCTACTCCCCATGCTGAAAATCTCGACCTTCCCCTTCTGGTTCATTCTCCACCACATAAAATGAAGATAAGGGGACAAAAATGCTGAAAAAGAGGGGCAGGTGAACTGCCTGCAGAGGGTCGGCGGGGGCCCGCGAGGCGCCGGCGAGCGCCCGCGGAAGCTGCGGCTTACGAGGATGTCTCTGGAGTGTTTGGTGGGCGTCTGCGGTGGCGCGACGGGCGCCTGCAGGAGGGCGCGGGGGCTCCTGCGGCTGCTATGCAAGGTGCTGCGAAAGAGGCCAGAGAGTTTGGGGTTGGTGGGCGCATCGTGGGAGCTCCGCGGGCGCCCGCGGAGGCTACAACTGCACTTCAACTCTTAATTTTCTGCAATCTTCTTCAGGCTGGAGCGATGACACACGTTCTTTATGAAACACTAAGTCATGTCGCCACAAAAATGGTAATAGAAGAGGCTTGATCAAAAAGATGATTTCCCGACACGACGCATGTAATTCAACACAAATGATGTCAAAACAGTTTTTTTTTTTTTTTTTTTATCACTCTCGGGCACAAAACCTGAAATCCGAAAGAAATACACAATTGAATTAAAACTTTACATTATCCTCTAATAATGGACTTAATTAATGCAAGAAGGGGCACTTGAATATGCAACATTCGGCGCTTATCACACCCCCAAACTTACATTTTGCTCGTCCCTTAGCAAAACAAAATATAGAAACTAGCAAAAAATGACAACATGCATCAATCATTAAGCACGAAATTTATCTATGAAGCTTAAATGTAATCATGGAATGACCAAAAAAAAAAAAAAAATTAGAGGAAGTTCCATTAAACAGACTACCTTGCATATATGAAGCCTTAATAATCAGAATGGCAAAAATGAGTTCAATCTTAAATGCATCAATCATTAAGCTCTATATAAAAACTTCAATTATCATCTCTTGAATAACATGGACTCTAACTTCAGTGATGGTGGGCTGAATTCCCAATATGCGGCTTTAACCCTCTTTTTCCAATCCCAAGAACACATTTTCACATCCTTAAATCTCCTTCAAAATGAGGTCCCCATGTCATAGTTTATTCATAATACAACTTTTGTTGCTTATTGAGAACTCTATTATTCAACACAAAAGAAAACATACTATTGGTTGTGCAATGCCAAAATCCCTTAAGCTTTCTAACCAACCCATGTAGCAAGCGTTAGGCCAATAACTCCCAAACCAGATGGCTTTAGGGTACTAAGTGTAGAAACACTCCTAGGGCTTAATAACTCGGGCTGGAAAGGCTACGAACTTCGACGAACCAAATTTATTTATTTTTGAATAACCGTGCAATGTTTAGATTCTTTAAGCTTTCTAACCAACCCATGTAACAAGCGTTAGGCCAACAACTCCCAAACCAGATGGTTTTAGGGTGGTAAGTGTAGAAACACTCTTAGGGCTTAATAACTCGAGCTGGAAAGTCTACGAACTTCGACTGATCATTGATTGCTTTTTCTTTTTCTTTTTCTCTTTCTTCTTCTTCTTTTTTTTTTTTTTCTTTTTTTTTTTTTAAATGCCAAGGGTATCCATTCATTAGGGTCATTAATTCAGATCACTGAGTCCCGATCAAAGTCAATTTGGGTTGCATGCCTCACGATTAGGTTTCCGGTGTGCAAATGTGCAATGTGAAGCATAAAAGAGTATGAAATCCGACAAGAATTTAATTGAAGTCTTTATACAAACCAACTATGAATCAACATGCTTATTTCAAAAGTTTCCTTATTTTCAAAAATTATCTTGGCTTCTATACACAAAGTATTAAGTACATGCTTCAACCTTCAACAAGTTCTATGGTTATACTATCATTGCTTTCAACAACATGATTTTATTAACTTATGAGCATCAAAAAAGAAAAATGAGCAAAAATCATACGAATGAAAGCACATGCACCCCCAAACTTGAATGTCACATTGTCCTCAATGTGAGAAGACAAAGGATAAGAGAATTAGAAAGAAAACTGGAGAGTGCAAAGAACAATAGTACCAAGTTGACGAGGAATAGAGTGGCGGTGCAAAAATAAGCTACTTTGTGAATTCCAAGAGCATACCCCCAAACTTGAAATCAAAAACCTATCAAAAGCATCTATACAGAGCAAGAATCAAATGAATCCAAAAATTACAAATGATAACTGCAATTTATTTCAAAGCTAAAATCTATGCAAACGAACAAAAGAGATGCAGTTAAAATTTTAAAAGAACTGGAAAAGAAATGCCAAATACGGCCCAAAAGAAGTCTAAAAGTAGTACTACTGCAAAAAGGAAAATAAAACGAGAAACAGGAAATCAATCCTCCATTGGCGCGGAGGAAGAAGCACTAGGTGCGCCCGGCGCCCGGTCAATCAATGACTGGAGCATAGCCTGCAAAGTCTCTTGATTCTCCTGGGTCTTCTGGACGGCGCCCTCAATGGCGTCAAAGCGTAAATTAAATGCATCAAATCGAGCATTTATGGCAAGATAGTCGGCGCGAGTCATGACATCCGGTAGCTGGAAAAAAGTGGCAGTTGGAGAAGCAAGGGCATCAGGAGGAGAAGGAGCAAGAGCCACAGGGGGGGCCGGAGCACCCCAATCCAGCGCGTCACCAATGCGGGCCTGACGGGACGTCTAAAGTTGAGCTGTGCTGGACTTCCAGACCCCAAGGTTGAAGTGCAACACATTTTTCTCTTTCAGTTCACCACGGGGAGCTCGGAATGCCATATTTTTTAGCAACCTTGTAATAAGGTATAGAAATGGGAATGCCCAGGTTGTGGTGGTGCGTGACCGAACCAAGATTAATTCCTTGTAGATTTTAAGCAATTGGTCCCAGACAAGTTGTGGGACACAAAACCAACACTCATTTTCAGCATAGTAGAGGGTTTTCAAAAATTCACCTTTTCGCTCGGAATGGCCTAGCACGGGTAGGACGTTCTTGGCCAGGACCGAATCGAGAAGCCATAGCCGGCAAGGTAAGAAAGATTTATTGGTGCTTGTGGTTCTGTTTCCGGTGAATTGACCATGACAAATTTCTCCCACAATGTCCGCTAAGGTAGGCTAATCAGGACCTTCAACATAAAGGGGGAGGCCCGCCTCATCCACTGGCGAAATCAAGGGGCAATCCATAGCCATAGCAAGGTCATCGAGGTCAAATTCATAATCATAGTCATCAATGGTGGTTTTGATTTTGTCCGGTTCCTCACATGAGTGGACCATGTTGGCATAGAACAGCCGGACCACACGCGGGAAGTACAAATGAGCGCGCGGTTTGAAAATAGAGGATAGGCCACGAGCCTTCAATTCACGGATGGACCATGCGGTCTCCACATTGCTCTCGAAAGTAGGTGTAATGTCAAAACGAGCTTCGGTTTCAATTGGCCATTTAGCCCAATTTGGGGGCGGAGGAGGATTAGAAGGGCCCTCGGATGACCTAGCACGCTTGGAAATAACCCTAGGATCCATGGGAATGAAGAAATTTAGTTTAGGACTTTTAGCGAACACCTGGTGTGCAGCACAATTGGGAAGAGAGCAAAATGTTGGTTAGAGACTGAAAAACCCAAATATTTTGTACCTAAAATCACCCATGCACAACTCCAACAAATTCACCAACCTTCACCACATCAATCCCATCCTTTATTGATCATAAAATGAAAGAAGTAAAAGAAGAAGAAAAGAGACTTACCCAATGTGGAGGAACCAAGGCTTTGCAAGCTTGAATGATGGATGAGGAGGATGGATATATTTTTTTTTTTGATATTAGATGATGATGATGGAGATTGGAGATGGGAAGATGAATATTGGGAGAAATAGGCGGATGGTTGCAGGGTTTGAAAAGTGTAGGGCGGGAGTAGAGAAAGGGGGAAGAGTTTAAAAGAAACCAAATGGGCTTGAAAGCCCATTTACTTGGCAGTGGAGGGAAACCGCGGGCGCCCGCGGTGCGACGAATGTGCTTGTAATGTTTCACGGGGGCCCGCAGAGGCTTGACGGGGCCCCGCGGTTGTGCTGAGTGTACTGGCCTGATTCGCGGGCGCTCGCGGTGGCTCGGCAGGTGCTCGCGGGAGCTCTTGAATTGATGCCTTGGGCATCAAACACAAACTTCTCAAGGCTGTGAGTGAATCAGGTGAGCTCTTAACATGAATTGGGGTATGACGGAGATCTGGATCACCGCATAAAGCAATATGGAGTGAATGAATTCACAAGCTATGGCCAAGAGATGTAGAGATAATAAAAGTTTTGAATGAAATGGAGAACATGCTCAATGACTTCGAATATTTCCCGAAGTGGAACGAAGATTTGGATATAATGAATAAAACCAAATGGAACTGCCGGAATGCCCAATGAACCAATTCAGGAAACATGCATATTCTTGGTTGACTTCGCCATTTCCCGGGGAAGTCTAGTCACGGGGCATGAAGAAGATGGAAGCTAAGAATTCGGAAAAATTGCTTCTCATGAATGCTAAATTTAATGTCGATAGCTAGACGAACCAGGCTTAGCATGGCGTACTAGTCCTCATAAATTGGGTCCGTCAATAGGACTTTCCAACTTTTTGAATAGGGACTATGCCATCAACATAAGGCTTAAGGCGTTGGCCGTTAACCTTGAAGAGAGATCCATTAGCAGGATCTTAAAGCTCAACTACTCCATGAGGAAAGACAGAATTGATGAGGTATGGACCATCCCACCTTGACTAGAGTTTACCGAGAAAGAGTTTCAAGCGGGAATTGAAAAGCCAAACTTTTTGTCCTGGGGCAAAAGACTTATTGACAATGTGTTTGTCATGGAATGCTTTGGCCTTTGCCTTATAGATTTTAGCACTTTCATACGCATCATTACGCATTTCCTCGAGTTCATTTAATTGCAAAGCACGATTAGAGCCGGCCTGTTTGAGATCAAAGTTGAGCCTTTTTATGGCCCAAAAAGCACGGTGCTCTAATTCTACCGGGAGATGACAAGCTTTTCCAAAGATAAGCCAATATGGTGACATGCTAATGGGCGTCTTATAAGCCGTTCGGTAAGCCCAAAGTGCATCGTTTAGCCTCAACGACCAATCTTTGAGGTCCGGTCTAACCGTTTTTTCCAAGATGTGCTTAATCTCCCGATTAGATACTTCCACTTGACCACTCGTTTGAGGATGGTAGGGTGTAGCAACCTTATGAATGACGGAATACTTAGAAAGGATGGATTTAAGATAACGATTTCTGAAATGTGATCCGTCGTCGCTGATGATTGCTCGGGGCGTACCAAAACGACTAAAGATGTTAGATTGAATGAACTTGATCACGACTTTATGATCACTGGTTCTGGTAGCTACGGCTTCCACCTATTTGGAAACATAATCCACCACTACAAGGATGTACTCGTAGCCATAGGAAGGTGGAAATGGTCCCATGAAGTCGATTCCCCACACATCAAAAATTTCAATTATTAAGATAGGAGTGAGGGGCATCATGTCTCTCCTAGACATGGACCTGAGCTTTTGGCAATGCTCACAAGATTTACAGAAGTTGTAAGCATCCCGAAACAAGGATGGCCAATAAAATCCACTTTAAAGGACTTTGTCGGCTGTCTTTTTGGCACTAAAATAGCCTCCACAAGCAAGAGTATGACAGAAACTGAGGATGTTTGAGGTATCAGTTTCAGGAATGCATCGCCGGATGATTTGGTCCGAGCAATACTTGAATAGTTCCAGATCTTCCCAAAAGAAATGCTTGACTTAGGAGAAGAACTGGTCCTTCTCTTGTTTGGACCAATGAGTTAGAATTTTACCTACCGTAAGGTAGTTGACAATATCTGCAAACCATGGAATATTTACATGAGAAATCTGGAAGAGTTGCTCATTCGGAAAGAAATCACGGACGACGGTGAAATCTGAAGATTTTTCAATGAGTAAGCGAGAGAGATGATCGGCGACAACATTGGCTGCCCCTTTTTTGTCCCGAATTTCAATGTCAAACTCTTGAAGTAAGAGTATCCATCGAATCAAGCGGGGTTTGGTCTCTTTTTTTGCTAACTAATTGCCATTTTGGAATTAAATGATGCGAACATTTTCTAAGAAGATCTTGTAGCCTTTCCCAAGTCTCGTGGAGTTGTTCTCCATCCGTTTGAGAAAAGCTAAGAATGGAACGCCTCATTTGGTTGGTTTTACTCACCGGATAATACTTCTTAAGGAATTCTTGCAGTAATTGAGCCAAAGAAGTGATGGAATTTGGAGTGAGTGAGTTCAACCAATACTTTGCCCTATCTTTTAAAGAAAATGGGAAAAGATATAGATGGAGTGCATTCTCAGGGAAACCTCTCAACTGGATGGTCGAACAGATTTCAAGGAATTCATCAAGATGCTTATACGGATCTTTATCAAGGCCATAGAAAGATGGAAGCATTTGAATGGTACTTGATTTGATCTCATATTGAGCCGCATCGATGTTTGGCATCACAATGTATGAAGGTGAAGCATAGGTAGTAGGGATGAAATGGTCCCTGAGAGTCATTGGCTCTACATTTGGAATTTCGGCCCTATCATTATTAATTCCCTCATTTCTGACATCTCCTACATTTTCAGCCATTGTGTTAAATTCAGTTTCAAGTTCTCTTATGCTAGAAAATTCCCTAAGGTTTCGTCTAAGAGTTCTTTCAAGTGAATTTATGTCAACTGGCGAGTCAAGAGTTGGTAGGGAGAGTGATCTACGGCCAAACATCAACAATACATAATGCTATCAACGCAACTATTCATCATTCACAACTCCACATATGATGTTCCGATTCTCCTCAATTATCAAAACAGAATTTAAATGGCCATGACAAGGACCGATGCTTGTACACGAAATTTAAACAAGATAATAGCCTCAACAAGGGCTTCAAAACTAAATTATCACTAAGTTTAACACATGCACAATATTCATAATGTCGAAACTAGAAGGTCAAAAGACTTACCTAGGGTCCTCTAGACTTACAAATTAGCTAGGTTTCCCTCGGCGAGTTTCGAGTCCCTAGAATCTCACTTACAACACAAGATGGTCAAACTACATAAGAAATATTCACAATTCACAATATTGACAATCAAACTAAAATTAACCCTAGCACTTTAGTTACTAAACCGTTTACAGTTCCCGGCAACGGCGCAAAAAATTGATCGGTTGAGAATTCGATCTATAATAAATCAACCTTCGCAATAGCATGAATCATTGTAAAATAGGGCTATTGGTCGAGTAAGTCAAACCACTGGGACTACGCTAATCTATAGCAACCTAAGTGTCTAAAGTCTTTTCAGAATGATACGGGGTGTTCATAGAGAATTTGTTGGTTGTCACTTAAGCTATGAATTTAAATTGCATAAAACAATTAAGTAAAGAGATAGGGATAATAAAGAAGAGACTAGGGAAGTGACTCTACAACCATCAATAAGCATGCTAGGACATGATTTTCTTAGGGGAATAACTTATATATACAACCATGGGATGTAACAACACAAAATTATTACATTCCCCTCAAGAAATATATGAAGTCAATAGGAAAGAATAACCTATCAAAGCATTACATGCTTAGGTTACCTAAACTAGAATGCAACCTTGGACATGCTTACTAAGCCAAAGATTATCAAGCCCTTAACCTCATAATGTAAGCACATGAAATGAAATCCAAGAATAATCTATCAAAGGGAGATCCTAAGCTACAGATTATCAATTCTCCTAATTATCATGCCAATAACAACACTTCCATGAACTCATCTCCATTGTCACTATGAAAATGTAGCAATATAATCATAAGAGAAAAACAATCTAAGACAAGAGATTTAACTCAAAATGATCATGAATAGATATTGAGGTTCATTACATCAAATGAAGTGCTCTAGTTCATGGAAAAGTTACATACATACATTACTCCCCAAAAATAAATCAAAACAAAGCAATGCTTACAAAATGGAGCTTCATCACCTCCATAGATAGGGAGTTAGTTGCTTATGGATGCAAGAGAAGAAGAAGAAAGGATGAAGAACCCCCCCATTTTTGCACCTATAGGATACCCACAAGCCATGAACTCAAGAACTCCCTCATTTCTCTCTCTAGAACCTTCCAAAAATTCATCTCCTTGATCTATCATGAGATATCCTCCTATATCCACTCAAAACCTACTCCCCATTCTGAAAATCTCGACCTTCCCCCTCTGGTTCATTCTCCACCACATAAAATGAAGATAAGGGGACAAAAATGCTGAAAAAGAGAGGCAGGTGAACTGCCTGCAGAGGGTAGGCGGGCGCCTGCGAGGCTGCCGGCGGCTGCCCGCGGAAGCTGCGACTCGCGATGATGTCTCTAAAGTGTTTGGCGGGCACCAGCTGTGGTGCGGCGGGCGCCTGCGGGAGGGCGCTGGGGCTCCTGTGGCTGCTATGCAAGGTGCCGCGAAAGAGGCCAGAGAGTTTGGGGTTGGCGGGAGCATCGCGGTAGCTCCGCGGGCGCCCGCAGAGGCTGCAGCTGCACTTCAACTCTTAATTTTCTGCAATCTTCTTTAGGCTGGAGCGATGACACACGTCCCTTATGAAACACTAAGTCATGTCGCCACAAAAACAGTAATAGAAGAGGCTTGATCAAAAAGATGATTTCCCGACACGGCGAATGCAATTCAACACAAATGATGTCAAAACCGTTTTTTTTTTTATCACTCTCAGGCACAAAACCTGAAATCCGAAAGAAATACACAATTGAATTAAAACTTTACATTATCCTCTAATAATGGACTTAATTAATGCAAGAAGGGGCGTTTGATTATGCAATATTCAGCGCTTATCAATATTCAAAGTTATCAACTTGTAACCTAAAATGCAAAAACAAGCGAAACAGTTCATGCCACCTAACGTCTATGTTCCAAATGAATGTAAGGAATCATCTTAGGCTACATTAAAGAATTAATACCCAAATTACAGTATCAATGCAATTTTAACTAACATTAGAACATCTAACACAACGCATCAAGGCATAGATTATCAAAGTTAACAACTTGAAATCTAGACTACAGAAACACAAGTTATAACAATTTAGTACTATTAACTTGTATTGAAAAACAAGGCATGCAAGTATACTAAACACATGTATACTACACCTAATTGAAATGTCAAACACCACATCACAAGTTATAAATATTCCATATTAAACAACTTGAAATTGAATGCAAAATCAAGTAGTTGCGGAAAGACAAGGATATATGGTCTCAATGACCAAGCAAGTGATCTTGGCTTACTAGCCCTCATGGTGCTACCTAGTGCACACTAAACCCAAAATAAAACCGTATATTGGTGTTTTTGGGTTACTAGTCCATAGGGAACCACCAAGTGCGCACTATATGTTGTAGGGGGAGCTCTCATCCCCCATACTAGAGCCATACCCTAGCCATACCATATTCAATGTCCATGTAAGCTTTCCTAAAATTAACAAGTTGTGCATCAAGGTATAATACATATACACAATATATTAGTCAACTACCATGCACAAACAAGTCAAGTAAAACACACAATATTCATCCTATGTCTTCAAGCTACAATGGCATACGACATGTCAAATATATAATGTGTATATAAGCAAGTTAAACTATAACTTCTACTCATGGAATAATATAATGTAATCATACAACAAGTTCCAATTTTACAAGTTAAGCATGAAAACAACTTCAATACCTAACTACCTCAATGGAAGCATATAATAGAATTTAGTTAAATTAAATAATTAGTATACGTGAAACAACATAGCATGGTTATTACATATATCAAATCAAAAGTGCAAAATGAGCAAGACATCATCATGTAGAATTTAATTAATTTAAATTAATTTAATCTTTAGATTTCAAAAGTTGTTCAAATGATCTAAAATTAATATATATCAAGGATTAAGCCATGGCCATGCCATATATCAAGTCTAAAATGGAATACAAGCAAGGTACAATTAAGTAGAATTTAAATCAAATTAAATTCGTTAAATATCTAGATTTGGAAAGTCATTTAAATCATCTCAAATTAATATATAACAAAGATCAAGTCATAGCTATGCCATATACCAAGTCTAAAGTGAGTTACATGCAAGTTACAATTAATTATTAATTTCTCAAATTAACATAAGACATGCATACAACTTATATTTCATTACAAAAACAAGTAAAACCCTTAGATAATAAACTATAACACCCCCTACCTCACTAGAGAAGTGTCTCTCTTGAATCCAAGGCAAAATCAACACAAAATGACAAACCCTTTAAGAGTTATGTAGAGAAGGATGAGGAGAACAAAAAGTATTCCAAGCTTTATGGTCTAAGGTGAGTGGAACGGCCTCAAAAATCACTTTCAAAGCCTAACCATCAAGTTTCTCTAATGGTGGCTAGGGTTTGTGGTGAGGAAGAAAATGATACAATAAGATGAAGTGTGAGTGGAGGAAATAGAAATCCTCCACTCACTATATGATCATACACCATAGTCAACACGCACATCTATGGTCAATTACATAAAAACCCCTCTTTAATGCCAAAATCCCAAAGTGGCCCAAAAATATTTGCATAAAGGTCCCTCCTCTAAATATCTTGCAAACTGAATAGCAAAATGATCTCAAAACAAAAATAATTACTTTATTTAATTACACTAAAACCCTAAAAATCAAGAATATTTCTAAGAAATCATGCATTCATGCCCTTTTACGAAAAGTAAGCAACTAGCATACTTTTTTACAAAAGCCGGAATTTGCTTAATTGCATCCAAAAGCGGAAGATTAATCTTCACTTGCCTAAACATTTCAATAATTTCATTGGTCTTGGTCTTTTGTTTGTCAAGATAAATGGATCATTTCAAAGCATCCGGAAATGAAGCTCTTAGCTCAAAATCTTTTTCAAAATCTTTCTTCAAAACATCATTAACACAAGAATTTTTTAAATCCTTTTTCAAATCATGCTTTAATTCATTTTTCAAATCATTTTTCAGCACTTTCTCAACATGATGATCATGCACATGCAATGAAGGAGGAATAAAATGTGAAACAGGATGGGTGTCAACTTTCGGTTGCACCGGTTCATTTTCTTTATTGAACATACTCACTTGGTTATCCACAATCTTCCCACTCCTTAAGGTTGTCACCGCATTGACATGTTCGATTGTGGGACCTTCCGATAAGGAATGAGTCTCCACAACACATTGTTGCTTTGGTGGGGGATTCAAAGGCATCTTCCCTTTCTCTCTCACATTCAAAGTACAAGCTATTTTCCCTACTTGGGTTTCTAGCTTAGCAATGGATTGAGAATAAGAATGAAGCAATTGAGTGTTTGCCTCTAGGGTGCCTAAAGCGGTCAACACTTTCTCTTCAAAAGCGGGACTCCTAGAATTTCCTTGAGAATAAGATGGTTGATTAGGAAAATGAGAATTTGAAAATTGATTACCATGCAATTGAAATGATGATAATCTAAAACCTTGGGAACCTTGGCCTTGCATTGGAGGTGGAACATACTTGTTTTGAAAACCACCTTGGGGAAGGTTTGAGCCTTCCCCTTCGCTTTTCCAAGAAAAGTTTGGATGGTTCCTCTAACTTGAATTGTAATGAGTGCTATAGGGACTATTTCCTTGGTTGACAAATGTAGCATTGACTTGCTCATGGTTTTCACTTGGCACATGTTCATTGGGACAATTAGAAGTAGAATGTAAAACACTTGAACAAGTCATGCTAGATTCATTAGATGCACAATGATGAACATGATTAGGGGAGGAAGATACTTGATTCGCCGAAGTTTAGTTAATCAAAAATTGATTAAACCTTTGAGATAAGGATTTCATCTTGGCGGCTATGTCATTAGAATTGTCAACTTGATATAAGCCAACATTCTTCCTTCCACCTAAATTTCTACCATTTTTAGAAGATAAGGATCTATGCATTGAATTTTCACTCATGCTTTCATATAATTGCCACACATCATCCTCATGCTTATCAAAATAAGAACCACCTATAGATGCATCAACCATACCCTTGTGACTATCCAGCAAACATTCAAAGAAATCTTGAACTAATTGCCACTTAGGTATATCATGATGTGGGCACTTCCTAAGCAAGTCATTAAATCTTTCCCATGCCTTATGAAACATTTCTCCATCCCCTTGAGAAAATTCTCTAATGGAAGTCCTCATGGCATTGGTCTTAGAAACCGGATAGTACTTCTTTAAGAACTCTTATTGCATTTCTGCCCAAGAAGTTATCGAAAAAGGCCTAAGATTATTGAACCAATATTTTGCCTTGTCTTTAAGGGTGAAAGGAAAAAGTCTAAGTCTTAAAACCTCTTCCGGCATGTCCATGTATTTCACAGTGGAAGACACTTCAAGAAACTCATTTGTAAGGTTCTTCACTTGGAAGTCCATGATAGTTGGGAAGCATTTGAATGGTTTGCGGTTTAATCTCATAGTGATGTGCTTTAAATGGGGGCAATTCAATGCAAGTGGGTGCATTATATTCATTAGGCACATAATGGTTTCTTAAAGCGATGGGAGGATTTACAACCCGTGGTGCTAAACAAACACCTTGATTAGCTTGAACCATGGGAGGTTATGGAGCAAAAATTAGCTGAGGCATTCCCAATGGAACTTGGCCTTGTTGTTATGGGTGAATGAATGGTCTAGGCATGCCCAACGATACTTGAATGCTTTCATGATGCACATTAGGGTGGAGAATGCCTTGTTGGTCTACGTGACCAAGGTCCTCCAAATAGTCGTCATTCAATTCCTCCATTGGTGAAATGGAGTGATGAGAACTACCTCTTCCCTTAGGATTACGAGCAACCGATTCAAGATGTAAATTAGGAGGGACAAGAGTAGGATTTAATGACCTACGACCATGCATATACTAGCTAAACAAATAACAAGCAAATAACAATCACTTCACCCCTATAACAAATCAATCAACAAACATTCTCCCCATACATTGATCCCATACTCCCATACTTGAACAACATACAAAGAAAAGTAAATTGCCTCCACGCAGGCTCACGATTTATCAAAGAATTGAAAAACTTGCCACCACGCGGGCCGACGATTTAACTAGAGATTGAGTTAGAAAGATCTCGTAAAGGGTCCTTAAGCAACATCAATATATTTTTAAGTTTCAAGCCTTGCTATGCTTTGCAAATTTTTTTAAATTTTAGCTCCTTTTAGTGCTTTTACTTAGCTTCACTTGGCTTCTTTGCTTTCAATTCTCCTTTGCTCGACTTCCTTGCTCAATTTGCAAATTTTTTTAAATTTTAGCTCCTTTTAGTGCTTTTACTTAGCTTCACTTGGCTTCTTTGCTTTCAATTCTCCTTTGCTCGACTTCCTTGCTCAATTCACCTCTCACTAATCAAGAACAAACACAAAAGTAACAAAAGTGAAATAAAGTAAAGACACGATCAAAAGAGTACTAATTCCTATTTGTTCCAAAACACGGCATTGCCAATTTGAATCCCCGGCAACGGCACCAAAAACTTGGTGCGGTGTCGCGGGTACAACCAAATTTGTGCAAAATAGTGTGGCCAAGTTTTAAATTTATAAAAGCTACTACTACCTCTAATTAAAAATATAGCTAGGGTGAGTAGGGATCGTCCCAAGGGATTTTAAGGCGTGCTTGTAATAGAAACAACGTATAGAGTTAGTAGGTCAAGTGATCAAAAGATGTTTTGTTTGGTTGATTATACTACAATGCAATTAAAATTAAAGTGAACAAAACACAATGATTTATAAGGTAGAGAAAAAGATATATAGAGGAGAGGACTTGGGGTACTAGACACTAGCAATTGTATATCAATGGGGAAATTGAATTGTAACTTGTGTGTGTGTGTCATTAATTGAAACTAGGCATGGAAGATAAATAAGTATAGATTGTCTAGCCAATTAATATGGAAAGCACAACCTATCAAATGAGACCAAAATCCATTCAATGAAACTACAATTTATACACATATAACTATCTAGAAACATACACCCTTTGCATTCATAAGTATGGAACACCAGGAAACAAAAATAGATTGTCCACCTATCTATGAATCTGGAGCAACTACACTACAACTAAGTTAAGGGTATGAAAATTAAACTAAAGAAACTAAGGGTGTGGTACAATCCATCAAGAAACAAGAGTGAACCATCAAATAAATTACAAATGTATTCAATTAAGCACTATGTTTTGACCATCTCTAAATTAACTTCATCCATACACATAGACATGCATAAACTCCACTAAATCTAGAGAAAAGCACATGAATCATCTATTCAAGCATACATAGACATATGGTTAGAAGTAGATAACCAATTGAAAGTATTAATCCATACACATCAAGTAGAAACCACAAGATATATATCAAATCCAAGATCAAAACATTTGTTACAAATGAATCCCCAAAAATATACAAAGCACTAAGTCTAGGAAACAAACTTAGGGGCTACTCTAGCCCCAAGTAGATGTCTAGCCACTCATTGAAGTAGTCATCCAACCCTCAAGGGCTATCTCCATGGTAGGAATGACCTCCTTCTTAATAGAAACCCTAGAAGAATGGAAGAACTCCCAAAGGTGTGTGAAAAGCTCTCTAGTCTCTAGCCTCCTCTCCAAGATATGAGATATGATGAATGATCCATTATGATGAATAAATGGCTCCAAATCCTTATATAGGTAGGTCAAGTGTCACACCTAATGGTCTGGGCTCGTACACCAAGGTCCCTCCAATGATTGCACCATAAGCCAACTTTTAATGAGCTGGAATATATTTTTTTTTTCGGACTTGAGGAAGTTCGATCGATCGAACTGTGGTGAGATCCATCGAATGCTGTAGAGATCGATCGTCCTTAGCAGTGCCTTTTTGAATAAAAACAAATTTCTGAGATATTTTTAGATATTTTGGGAAAAAGACAAAAGTGGTAGGTTAGGTGGTAGGTGTGGATAAAATTAAAAAATATTTTTTATTGATTGAATAGAAGTTGGAGCGATCGAACTTGGTGGATTCTTTTGGATAAGAACAAGGGTTTGGATCCATCTTGATGAGTCCAGATTGATGTTTCTTCGGTCGATCTAAATGATGTTGAGTTCGATCGAACTTACTGATTTTCACACTTTGCTTCATTCTGCTCCCACTTTGCTCCTTTCTTCCATCCATCTTAAGTTAGCTTCTTTAATGCTCTAATTTGGCTGAATTGACTTATTTTTGGAATAAGCACCTAAAAAGGGCAATAACACAAAATTAGTCTAAAACGGGTAAGATAGATAAAGGTCCTACAATACCTAAGCTTAAGGGGTTTAAATGCGTACTTTTCAACGCTCATCAAATAGTGTCCAAAAAGTGAAAATATGAAAATGACTCGGTCTTTAAGGGAAGTTTTCAATCTAAAGGAAAGAGTCTCGAAAACCATTTATGAGCACTCGAGATGACACTAAGTGACGAGAAACCAAACACAGAAAGGAAAAGACAACGGAAAAAAATTTATCTGTAAAATTTGAGGAAAAAGGAAAAGGAAGGAAAATGACCAGGTCATTACATCAATTGTCATGGCAAGGCCTAGTTTAATATCACATTACAAGTTATTTCTACCTAAATTACAACTAGGTTAATTAAACTTTATACAAGAAAATAATTATATAAAGTTTTCCACACTCATTCAAATGTTCTCATTTTCATATACGTTAATGAATATATTAAGGACTAATTGCATATCACATTGCAAGTTCATTCCATGTTAGGTACAACCATGTGAATTAAATTCCATATAAAGAAAATAATTAAATAAAAGTCTCAAAAGTTATTCAAATATTCTCAATTTAATGTATATGATAGTACATGCCAAGCTCATCAACAATATTAAGTTAAAAATTCAATCAAATGAGTAAAACACTTAAAATAAAATTAATTAACCTAATTAATTAATTTTCTCTACATTTTAATATCACATTACAAGTTGATTACATACTAGTTACAACCATGTGAATTAAATTTTCATATAAGTGACAGATTAAATAAAAGTTGCAATAGTTATTCAAATCCTCCCAATTTAATATATGTTAATGAACATATCAAAGCTTAATTTAATAGCATGCCACAATTTAATTCCAAGTTATATAAAACCATGAGAATTAAATCTTATACAAAGAAAATAATTAAATTAAATTCTTGATAAAATACCTAGGCATGCATATAAGTTGTATAAGCTTATAAAACAACAAATACAACAATTATGTAAACCTAAGACATCCCCTACCTCACTTTGAGATGAAATCTCAAATCCCCACAGGAAGGAAATAGCTCCGAATCCAACGATACTTCTAGGTTATGTCAGGGACTACAAGGGAATCAACTTTAACTCTTGAGGCACCATGAAAATCCAAACCCGAACAAAAAAATGGTCAGAATCAGCTTCTAATATGGGGGAAAGGAACGCCTCGCCAAGGCCTACAATAAACATTAAGGTACTACGGCATTTTACAAAGGGGAAGAAGGTTAATTTGAGAGAAGAAGGGTGGCAGTGGGCTGCCATGGTTGATCTGCAGCAGTGTGAGAAGAAGAGGATGAAATTTTTTTAATTTTATAACCCTCTTATTTATAGTAAAACCTTAAAAGTGCCCCGAAAGGGCCCCGCCGGGTTCGAAAAAGTGAAATTTGTGCAGACGCGCTCAAGTGGTAAAACATTGTGAATGGAAAAGAACCAAAATGAAAAAAAAAAAGAACAATGGAAGAAACGACGTCGAAAACTAAGTCCTGTGCAGGAAGATATGCCCCGAATAAGTTTGGCGCTAACTAGGCCCGAAAACCCTAAAACTGGGGAAAACGTCCGGAAGGAAATTTTAAGAGTTCACGACTCGACGAAATGTAAAAATGAATCTTGTACGAGGATCCAGACTCAAAATGAGGCACTTTGTAATATCTTTCGTCAATTGCACAATGGCCTCACTAAGAAAGGATAACTGCAAAACTGGCCTAGAATGAAAATATCTTCCAAAAGATATTTTATTAAAAACACCTCATCAAAATATGTCCAAAAGATATTTATAAAAAACATCCGAAATATCAATGTTTCTGAAGAATCCTTTCATCCACGCCCTGGCAGGAAAAAGGAATAACCGGCAAGCTTTTCTCCAAAAGTAAAGCTATGCGTTTCGAGGAAATCAACTGGAATGAAAACTTGTGAAGTCAAAACTCAACTCTGAACATGAAAAGTGAGGTTGTGCCAACAAAGTGACAAATGAGAAAAAGACGAAAAGTGAATAACGTCTAAAAAATAAAAATGTGAAAATGACTCGATCTTTAAAGGAAATTGTCAATCCAAAGGAAAGAGTCTCGAAAACCATTTCCGAGCACTCGAGACGACACTAAGTGATGAGTAACCAAACTCAGAAAATAAAATATAATAGAAAAATTTTATCCGTAAAGTTTGAGAAAAAGGAAAGGAAGGAAAATGACAGGGTCATTAAAACTTACCCTCCTTAAGGAAATTTCGTCCCCGAAATCAGTAACGTCACCGGAAGAACCGTACAAGGACCGAACACAAGGCCACATTGAGGAAGGGATCATAAAGCACTAAAGGACAACTCCTGAAGCCTCAAGATCCAACTTAAGGAACGCGAAACCACTAATCAAAGATAACTCCTAAACCGAATCGGCATGTCAGCTCAATGTCAACCACCAAGAGAATCCCAAGACAACGAAACATCGAAACACGACAAAAGAAAAAAGCAACATGGCAGTACAAATAGTGACCAGAACCCGCCCACGACGTACTCAAATGTGTGGTAGCAATGACAGTGCCTAGCGCCCGTCCATACTTACTCGTCAGTAAAGTAGCATCGACGACAACTAGCACTCACCCACAACACACAACTTGTACGGTAACATGACAATACAAGGCTCTAGTTCATAACCTGCCCTAACTAGGTTAACCCGGAAGAACTTATCGATACGAATAACATCAATGTTAGAAAAGATCATTACCAAAAGCACTACGGGAACCAGGCATCTTGTGAGAGTTGGGGTAGCTAATCCCAAAACTCTAACAACAATGTCGTAGGCACCGTTACACTTAAGGCTTTAAATCCTTAATGCAAGTAGAGGCAGCAACTCCTATATTGCAAAAAACCATTATCAACAACCTCCGGTCACGAATCCAAAGCCTGACAAGTTTATGCCCCCAAGCCAATGGATCGGACTCCACAGAACTTAAAGACACCGTCCCAAGCAAACCTATCCTAAGGTCAGAAGCGGAAACAAAATGATGGACCAAAATCCCTATCATGGACAACTAAGTCCTCAACACAAAAGTCTACCACGTAGCTCACTGGTGATTATCCCGACAACTAGGGTCATAAGGCCCTAATATAAGTGCAGGAAAGATAAAACATTATAAGCCATAGTACATACTCACAAAATTAAATTGCATTGATTAAATAATACCTTAGTACTAAGCACATAGTACATATAAGGTAAATGAAAGATGCCACCTATCACAAAGAGGTCAAATAAACGACACCATGTTATACACCACTAACGGTACTAGTATGCTAAACAGATACTATAAATGAAAATATATCATCTATATCCTTATACAACTACCACACAGTCATATATCCTAAACATGTTTCTAAGGCATGCTAGAAAAATAATGGGGCTCATAAACATATAAAATGAATCATACAAATGACAATTTCATAAAATCAAAAGAAATGAATGGAATGCCTCTCAAAAGACACCACGCAGAAAACGTACAACCGAACCTGGATGAGTCCAATATCTCACCACGAGGAAAGAAATCATCCCCCAGAATGAACACTAAGGTTCCTGAAACAAGGAGTCTACAAGTCCTTCCTAAGACTTGCCCCTACCAAAGGTGGAATCCTAACGCCACACAAAATGAAACAACGACGCAATGGATAGTTCCAACACTAGCCATTACAAGACATCAATAGAGAACTCAACTCAAGATGCCGATGAGTTCGATGAGAACTGGACAGGATCCTAATAGAACCTTAAAATGACAAGGGAGAGTAAATAATTGCACCAATGTAATTAATTATATAAAACTGCTCATATCTCAACCGTAGCTCGTAAGAGCTATCCAAGGCAACTCAAGAAGGATCCTAAGTCAACATACCTATCCAATTCCCAAAATTATTGCCCTAAGAAGGCAAGACACGAGAACCTTGCCCTAAGGCTCATAAAGAAACTTCCCAACTCCTCAAGGGAGGACTCGAGTCTGGCAAGACACGAGAACCTTGCCCTGAGGCTCATAAAGAAACTCTCAACTCCCCAAGGGAGGACTCGAGTCTGTCTTAACTCATCGTCTCATGACGCTAGAAACGAAGACCTCAATGACGTCATCACATCAAGGTCACCACAAAACCCCAAGAGATGATACCGCCACCTCGGATGCCCCATGACCATGTCATGAAGCTACAAAAGAAAAACATAACGAAATGGTGCCTCCACGGCCCTCGTTTCATTCCACCAAACAAAGATTGCAACCCTATGCTCACCTGAGCCCTGTAGAGAAGACTCTCCACGAGTTAAGACTGTGACGCTATATACATAAAAGAAAGAACGACATTGATAATAACACAAGCTATCATGACCGAAAGTAACTCACTCAGTGAATGTATAAAACAAAAAGCACGTCAATGTATACATCATATAGTCATGTTAAAGCAGATAAGCATATAAAACATGCTAAAGTGAACAAGCATATAACACTTGCTAAGGTAAACAAGCATATATCCTATGTTAAGGCGGTTAAAGTAAGCTTCTAAACAAGTTGCCACATAAGCAAACAGACATGTTATCAAATTAAAACATGTTATCAACAAGCATCTGTCATATCAAAACAAATAACAAAAACATGATATGCACCCAAAACCAGTCGTCCAAGGTATTCAAACCTAGGAGCTTTAATACCACCTGTGACGGCCCTGGTTTTTCAAGCCAGTGTGTCATGTGATGAACCGAAATTTGACTTGATAACGGATCCGAATGTGGAAGCACAAATAGAAACTAAGTCTCTAAGGATTCAATGCACCTCTAAGACGCCAAAATGACCTTCCAAGAGGCCATGGAACTCAACGAGAACAACGCAAAAGAAAAAGATTAGAAAAAAATCAAATAAGCCCCCAAGGGTAAAATGGTCTTTTTACATTGAAGCAACGTCTTTAGAAATGTACATTTTCCCCAAGACACAAGTGTGACTTCCCATGAAGTCACAGAACCCAAAAGAAAGCAAATGGAAGCAATTTTTTTTAAAAAAAGAAAACATGTCAAGTTTAGCCCTAGGGGAAAAATGGTAATTTCTAGCAAGATTTGGGTGCCACCAAGCACACCATTAGATAGACAACGAAAAATTAATCAAGTTAGACTCAAAAATCACTTGTTCTAAATGAGTCTAAGAAATCATCTTAGGCTACATTAAACAATTAATACCCAAATTACAATATCAATGCAATTTTAACTAACATTGGAACTACTAATACAACGCATCAAGGCATAGATTATCAAAGTTAACAACTTGAAATCTAAACTTCGGAAACACAAGTTATGACAATTTAGTGCTATTAACTTGTATTGAAAAAGAAGGCATGGAAGTATACTAAGCACATGTATACTACCTAATTGAAATGTCAAACAGCACGTCACAAGTTATAAATAATCCATATTAAACAACTTGAAATTGAATGCTAAATCAAGTAGTTGCGGAAAGACAAGGACATAAGGTCTCAATGACCAAGCAAGTGATCTCGGGTTACCAGCCCTCAAGGTGCTACCTAATGCACACTAAACCCGGAATAAAATCGTATATTGGTGTTTTTGGGTTACTAGCCCACAGGGAAACACCCAGTGCACACTATATGTTGTAGGGGGAACTCTCATTCCCCGTACTAGAGCCATGCCCTAGCCATAACATATTCAATGTCTATGTAAGCTTTCCTAAAATCAACATGTTGTGCATCAAGGTATAATACATATACACAATATATTAGTCAACTACCATGCACAAACAAGTCAAGTAAAACACACAATATTCGTCCTATGTCTTCAAGCTACAATGGCATACGACATGTCAAATATGTAATCTGTATATAAGCAAGTTAAACTATAACTTCAACTCATAGAATACTATAATGTAATCATACACCGAGTTCCAATTTTACAAGTTAAGCATGAAAACAACTTCAATACCTAACTACCTCAATGGAAGCATATAATAGAATTTAAGATTATAAAATAACTCTAAATATTCTAAAATTAATATAAGTCAATGGTCATGGCAAGGCCTAGTTTAATATCACATTACAAGTTATTTCTACCTAAATTACAACTAGGTAAATTAAACTTCATACAAGAAAATAATTAAACAAAGTCCTCCACACTCATTCAAATATTCTCATTTTCATATATGTTAATGAACATATTATGGCCTAATTTAATATCACATTGCAAGTTCATTCCATGCTAGGTATAATCATGTGAATTAAATTCCATATAAAGAAAATAATTAAATAAAAGTCTCAAAAGTTATTCAAATATTCTCAATTTAATGTATATGATAGTACATGCCAAACTCATCAACAATATCAAGTTAAAAATCCAATTAAGTGAGTAAAACACTTAAAATAAAATTAATTAACCTAATTAATTAATTTTTCTCTAGATTTTAAAACAATTTTTAATATCCTCAAGTTCACATATGTTAAAGAACATACTAAGACCTAATTTAATATCATATTACAAGTTGATTCCATGCTAGTTACAACCATGTGAATTAAATTTTCATACAAGTGAAAGATTAAATAAAAGTTGCAATACTTATTCAAATCATCCCAATTTAATATATGTTAATAAACATATCAAGGCTTGATTTAATAGCATGCCACAATTTAATTCCAAGCTATGTTCAACCATGAGAATTAAATCTTATACAAAGAAAGTAATTAAATTAAATTCTAGATAAAATAACTAGGCACGCATAGAAGTTGTATAAACTTGTAAAACAATCGATACAACAATTATATAAACCTAAGACATCCCCTGCCTCACTTTGAGATGAAATCTCAAATCCCCACTGGAAGGAAATTGCTCTGAATCCAACGATACTTCTAGGTTATGTCGAGGACTACGATGGAAGCAACTTTAACCCTTGAGGCACCATGAAAATCTAAACCTGAACTCAAAAATTATCGGAATTGGCTTCTAATAAAGGGGAAAGGAACGCCTTGCCAAGGCCTACGATAAACACTAAGGTACTACGGTATTTTACAAAGGGGAAGAAGGTTAATTTGAGAGAAGAAGGGTGGCAGCCCCCTTGGGCTGCCATGGCTGATCTGCAGCAGTGTGAGAAGAAGGGGATGAAATGATTTTAATTTTATAAACCCCATATTTATAGTAAAACCCTAAAAGTACCCCGCCAGGTCTAGAAAAGTAGAATTTACGCAGACGCGCTCAAACAGTAAAAAACCGTGAACAAAAAAGAACTGAAATAAAAATAAAAATAAATAAATAAATAAAAGAACAATGAAAGAAACAGAGTCAAAAATCGGGTCTCGTGCAGGAAGATATGCCCCGAACAAGTTCGGCGCTTACCGGATCTGAAAACCCTAAAATCGGGGAAAACGTTTGGAAGGAAATTCTAAGAGTTCACGACTCGATGAAATGTGAAAATGAATCCCGTTCGAGAATCCAGGCTCAAAATTAGGCACTTTGTAATAACTTTCGTTAATTACACAATGGCCCCACCAAGAAAGGATAACTGCAAAACTGACACAGAATATTTTCTTAAAACCACTCATCAAAATATCTCCAAAAGATATTTATGAAAAACACCCTAAGAAACATCAATGCTTCTGAAGAATCCTTGCATCCACGCCCCTACGGGAAAAAGGAATAACCAGCGAGCTTTTCTCCAAAAGTAAAGCTACACGTTTTGAGGAAATCAACTGGAATGAAAACTCAAGAAGTCAAAACTCATCTCCGAACACAGAAAGTGAGGTTGTGCCAACAAAGTGACAAATGGGAAAAAGACAAAAAGTAAATAGTGTCTAAAAAAAAAAAATATGGAAATGATTCGGTCCTTAAAGGAAATTCTCAATCCAAAGGAAAGGGTCTCGGAAACCAATTCTGTGACGGCTCTGGTTTTTAGGCTAGTGCGTCCTAAGTAAACCTAACGTAAATCCAATGATGAGTGTAGAATGCAGAAGCAAAAGGTGTAACAATGGTCTCTAGAAATACTACACATTTATAAAACACCAATGTGATCCTCAATGAGGTCATGAAACCTAATGAAAGTAAATGCGGAAACGACGTCTCAAAAATGAACAAGAATGAACCTAAGGGCAAAATGGTCTTTTTCTAACATGGAAGTGGGTGC
The DNA here is from genome assembly GCF_030987335.1 of Cornus florida. Lineage (NCBI taxonomy): Eukaryota > Viridiplantae > Streptophyta > Magnoliopsida > Cornales > Cornaceae > Cornus > Cornus florida. Next base: position 46,178,798 of record NW_026775574.1, on the reverse strand, counting down.
TACCAAGCACACCATTGGAAGAACAATGAAAAATTTATGAATTTAGACTTAAGAATCACCTAATTCAGAGTCCGGACGGAAAAGATATGAAAATAGAACGAAGAGGAATCCTCCGTTTAAGAGACAGCATGACCCTATCTTACTAAAACCGGTATAACTCCACTACGGTTGGATTTTTTGAGTTTGGTTGGTATCATTGGAAAGCTGACTTCAAGATCTTGATTTTAGGCTCAAGAATGACCTGATTTGGGTCAGAAACGAAGGAGATATGGCCCTTTGAATTTGACCCAAGAAATCTGTCCAAGAAGCTGAAAGGAAACAAAGCTTCAAGGAGGATCAATAGGCTGATGGAACAGTACCAGCTGGCCAAAACTCCATCATCAGTCGGCTGATGTATAGTACCATCCAACCAAAACGCCTTTATTTGAATTCAACTCTTAGGAAAAACACTGTGGACACTCATCGGTCGACCGATGAGCTATCAGCCAATCGGTGGACCTGTTAGCAGCAGGGAAAGCTGTTGTAATCCATGGGGAATGTGTTTGGCTTGGTTCTAAGGCTATACATGCTTCCCCTATGGTTTAAACAAGTTTCAAAACACTCCATAACCTCATGCAAGCATCTAAATCATGCTAAATCAAAATGGAGCTTTGAATCAAATCTCAATGCATGGATTTTGCTTTAATTTTTCATAAATTGTCCATAAATAGTTAAAAAGTTAGAACATGAGAGTTTAGTGAAATGTAACCATGCACGCATACGTAAAATGCAAAAATAGACGCACTAAAATGGCCTACGACTTCATGGCATGTCATATGCAATATATGACCCTTCAATGCATGAAATTCCTTAAATTTCATAAACAAACTATGAAAATAAAGTAGCATACATAGCATATAAGTATCTTTGGCCCTTGGCCTCCTTACATACACAACTAGGGAGTATCAAAAGGTGCACTTAAGTGCACATTACATAGTTTGAACATTAAATACATGTTTTGTCAAACTAAACAAGAATGAAGCATGATATGCTAACAAGTGCACATTCTAACATACAAAAATATTCCAAGTAGTCAAGCAATCCTAAGAGTGTTGAGCATCCCACAATAATGCTTCTTTACCTAAAAAACACCCAGTAACTTCGGGGTGAGTAAACAAGTTTACTCGTAGGGAATGTGTATACATAAGTTTAACTTATTACATAGTTTGCAATTCAATAAAGTTTAGTCCATGCTATTAAAATGACATTGGAACTTTTCACATGGCACAATGAGATGCAATACCATATAGTCATCAAATTTGGAATTTAAAATGCAAAATCAAACCAAAGTGGATACTTGGACATCACGCCAGATCAAACCGACACCGTAGTTACTTTAGGGTTACTAGCCCATGGGTAACCTCCCTATGTGTGCAATAGACTTGTAGAGGGACAATCTTCCATACTAGAACCATGCCCTAGCCTTAGCCATAACAACAACATCCCAAGGTTCCAAAATCAACAATTTGTGTAACAACATATATGTATTAGCATAACATATATATACATAATGTAAAGCTATCTACCATGCACAAACCAATTTTGGAAACGCAACACATGCCCTAAGTTCACAACTACAATGGCATGAAGAATGCGAATAATCATTATATCATTTGTTCCTCTTTATAACAATATCATTCGACAACAAGAACATAGTCCCATAAGTATGATATAAGTTTCAAATCATAATTTAAACATGGAATCAACATAGGATACATACTCCTTCACTAACACAACAAGGATATAAATTAATTAATTAAGACAACTAATTTCTCTAGATTTCATTTCTCATCCAAACATGCTCCATTTAGTATATGTTGTAGTACCTATCATGGTCATTACATAAATCAGTTCAAAACTTGATTTAAATCATAAGAACATAATAATGAAAATTAATTAAATTAATTAACTAATTCCTCTAGATTTCAAAACAACCCTAAATGACTTCAAATTAACATAAGTTATGAATCAAGTAATGGCCCTTCCAAAAATCATGTCTTAGCTTAATTTCATGCAAGGTATCATTGACTATCAATTTAAAGATTTAGATTAGAGACATGTATTCCATTTGTATCAAGATATTAAAACATATAAAACATCAAAGACATAACTTAGAACACCCCCTACCTCACAAGAGGATTGTTCCTCTTGAATCCAAGGAAAGCAAAGGAATTTCAAGTTTTCCTCCTAGAGTTATGAAGAGGAAAATGAGGTAACGCTTTTGTATTCCAAGCTCAATGATCTAAGGTGAGTGAAGGGTGGTCAAAAATGAAGTCAAAGCCTTGAACCAAGCTTGTCTTCAATGGTGGCTAGGTTAGGGTTCTTGAGAGGAAAGAGATGAAATGAGTAAAATGAAATGAAACCCTAAGTTAAAGTGGTGGGATCCTTCACTTACTAGGCGCTCTTGCACTACCTCTTACACACACACACTTGCAAGACTAAAGGTGAGTCCTACACTTGTCATGAATCTAAGTAAGCTTCCTAGATTAAATATCAAGCCTACACTTGTCAACCATCTATGCAAACAAGTTCTCCTATGATCGGTTGATCAACTATACATCAACCTTCGCAATAGCACGAATCATTGTAAAATAGGGCTATTGGTCGGGTAAGTCGAACCACTGGGACTGCGCTAGTCTTAAGGCAACCTAAGTATCTAGAGTCATTTTAGAATGATAAGGTGTAATAAAGAGTTGTTGATTGGTTTGTCACTAAGCTAGGAAATTAAAAGTGCATAAAACAATAAATTGCAAGAAGATTAAAAGAAAAGATTTAGAGAAGGAAGTCTAGGGAAGTGAATCCACTCCAAACCTTTACACAAGCTAATTATATGATTGATGTGGGGAATTAATGTAGAAATGACATTGATGAATAGCAATTCATGACTACTATAACATCTTCAAGAAATTTAATTAATTAAAATGTAAGAACAACCTATCAAAGCTCCACATGCTTAAATTACCTAAACTATGGTGCAATCTTCAACATGCTCACTAAGCTAGAGATTGTCAAACAAGTAATCAATTGATGAGAGCACATGATAACAAGTCACAAGGTCAATCCATCAAAAGAAATTCTTAAGCAATGAATTAACAAGCTACTCAAAATCATGCCATTAAAACCATTCCATAGTCTTAGCTCCATTGTCACTATGAAACTACAAGCCATACAACCATGAGATTAAATCATCTAAGACAAAAGTATTTAATGCAACATGATCTTTAGAACATTAAAACATCCATTACATTATGTAACATGCTCTAGATTATGGAACTAGTCAAATACACATTTCATTCCCCAAAATAAATCAAAAACTAGACATGCTTACAAGAAGGAGTTTCATCACCTCCCTAGATGGAGGTTTAGTTATCCATGGATACAAAAATGGAAGAAGAAGAAGAAGACTCCATTGTTGCCTTCAAGAACTCCAAGAACTCTCCTTCTCTTGCTCCTCTTTCTCTCTCTACGAATCTAGCAAAAATATAGCATAGCAAATGTGTGGCCTTTGGTAGCCTTTTATCCTTCAACAAAACCCTCTCCCTCCTCTAAGGAACACCTCCAACAACTTCATAAAGAAAGAAGATGGCATTGAGGAAACCAATGTGCAAGTGGCTGAAATTGAGCCATTTCCGAGTGCAATCTGCCTGATTTTCGAGCACTCGAAAAGTGGTCTCGAGCACTCTAATTTAGTGTAATGTGCAACATGCTCTTCTTGCTTAGCACTGACCTACTTTGGTAAAACTGCTATAACTTTGTGCCCCAAACTCCGAATGATGATCTGTTTGAAGATTTGGAGAGCTGATTCAGTGATTTAAAAACTTCATGTTTTGATGAAGACCCAAATCTCAAGTCTGGTTGGTCGAAAATGGGGAGAAAGGCAGTACTTCAGTGCTGCCAGGCAGTTCTGCGCACCTCTGTTAAGAAGATCATAACTCTCTGCTCCGAACTCCGAATGATGAACCACTTGAAGATTTGGAAAGCTGATTCAGAGATCTAAATCTTTCATGTTATGATGGAAGTCCAGTTCTTGAGTTTGCTAGGTCGAAAATGGCGACAAAAGTCAGGATCACTGCTGCCAGAAATTCAGAAATGGCACCCTTTTTGTTCAAAATTCCACAAGGCATCATTTTTGCTTCCTTTTTGCACTTTAACCTGAAAAGCACAAAAACATGCAAATGGAGTTAATCTTCATAAAATAATCACTTAATGGACTTTGTTAATGTAATTTAGGGCGCTTGAATATATAGTATTCAGCGCTTATCATCCTATCCTAGGCCAACAAATGGTTGAATCTCCACCCTCCATATGTCAAGAGATTAAGCCTCCAAGTGGTTCCTCCACAATGTCAACAAGTGGCACCTTAGGAATGCGACACTTGTCACATTTTCTGGAAATTGCAAAAAGGTCCTTTTCGAAAATATCTTCCAAATTAAATTACAAAAATGGTCCCTAAGACGAAAAATAATTACTTTGCATAATTACCCAAAAACCCCCAAGTTATGAATAATTAGAAAAAGTCATGCATCTATGCCCTTTACAAGAAAAGTAAACATTTAACATACTTTTCTACAAAAGTAAAAATGTAGATATCATGGAACTTAAATATCATGGATGTATGCAAAGCCAGAATCAAATCCGAGCACAAAAAATGAGGTTATGCCATAAAAATGATAAACGGGAAAAGACGAAACAGGGAAAAAGACGAAAATGAAAAAAAAAAAAAAAAAAAAAAAAAAAAAAAAAAAAAAAAATTTGCCAAAAAAAGGAAAAGAGGGAAAAGACCGAGTCTTTACAACCTCCCTACCCTAAAGGGATTTCGTCCAAGAAATCAAGCCGTACCTGAAAGATAGAACAAATGGGGATACAGGGAGCAAAACCTCCTGCTCGAGATCCCAGGTAGCCTCCTCAATGCCGTAGTGTCACCACAAGACCTTGACCAATGGAATGGTCTTGGTCAGCAAGACCTGCTCCCGTGAATCAAGAATCTAAGCCGGACCTTCCTCGTAGGTCACATCCTCATCAACAACCACATCAGTCCACCGCAGAACATGTGATACCCCCGGATTTTCGGATGCGGGTTGGCCAGGCCCACGCCCGATTACCCGTGGATATCAAACCAATTAGCAATAAATGAACATAGAATACAATTAAGATAAACAAGAATAAATAAAACTGCTGAAACGAAACTAGAATGATAATCTAAAACTAAAAACCTCATAATAAAATTTTATAGATAAAGAATCAATCTGATACATCCAACTTCTCCAATTCTAATACATCTCAGGAATCCATCTCTAATGGACCCCTAATAATAATCCAAACTGAAATGAAAGCTACTTAAAGAACATCCAGAGAAAACCATAGAGAAAAGTCCTACGTTGTCGGAAGAATGAGTAGTAGTCTCTGCTCAGCACGATCAAGTCTAAGTCTGGAACTGATCAGTACCTGAAAAATAAAGGTGGGTCTGACCCACGAACAAGTTCTAACCTACTACAATCCAAGCAGAGACTCGATACGCATATACATTCTAACCAACTCAACAATAGCTATTAGTCCGTACGTATGTATATTCACACTATAGGACTCTCACTGGACTATGAAGAGGGTCTCAACCTGAATAGAAGGCAACATGCGAAAACGCACCCATAGGTGGGCATGAGTACGTAGACCTAACAGGGTACACCTTAACCTCTCATATCCAGCTACACATCTTACTGCATATATGCTCCCTAACCGACGATTCAGAGACTCAAGCTCAGATCGTGGTACCATAAAAATATATTTAAAGTCCGATCCTAACTATACATAAAGAGCCAGTTAGTCATTCAACTTATGCAGCTTCTTTGACTTAACATTGATAACAAGCAATCCAGTTAGTCATTTAGCTTGTGCAGCTTCTTTGACTTAACATATATAACAAGCAATCCAGTGAGTCATTCAGCATGTGCAGCTTCTTTGACTTAAGCATAAGTAGGATTTGTTTTAAAATCCATTCCCTTATTTCATGTAGGTAGGATTATAGTATTTTGAAACCAATCTATCCCTAGTATATCACCATCCCATACCAGTGCATACCATCCATCCATCCAGTAGTTGATAATACAAATATATATGTAAATACCAACCAATCCATAACAAAAATAACAAGAGTCCATCATGTGTATAACCAAAATATGTGTATAACATGCTTGTTCTGTACTACTGATACATGATTCTTTAATAAGTTTAAAACACAGAGAATAGGTATAATCTATCCTGTAATCCACTATAAGCATAAAATTAACAATATTAGAATTAACATGCTCACTTAAAACTATTCCACGATATCCGGCAAGTTGATAAGATACAATACTGTATAATTGTATAGTTAACAACCAAGTTCCCATTAAGCATAACAGCGAATTATTACAATTGGCATGCTTAATTTTATATTACAATTGGCATGCTTAATTTTATAACACTGCAACATGATTTAAACCATAAATTTCCTAGGTCAATTACCAATTTACAATTAGGCAACTTGAGTCATTTGCATCCAAGCCAAACTGACAAACTTTCTGTAGAGTCTCCTATTGTTCTCTATGTTTGCTTCCTATGGTATATTATGCATTACCATACCTTTTAAAACTTTAATAAGGGTTTAGACATCACTGTACTCCCCAAGAACAACTCCTTTATCAACCTAGAACTTTAAAAATCCAACCATAGTAGCCCAGAACTCGCAGAAAACCAAGAAAAACTGAAAAACCTTGAAGGAGCCAGCTCCAACCAAGTTGGAGCCACCTCCAAACAAGATGGATTTGGCTCCAAACCACTTGGAGCTACCTCCAAGTCACTTTGAGCCGCCTCCAAAATTCCATGGAGCCGCCTCCTTCCCCCTCTCTTCCTATTTGCTAGTTTCCTTCAACGGTGTCTTCTCCAGTGATGTCCAGTTCATCAGTCCTTAATTACTAAGGCTGCTACTAGTTTAAGTTATGTCTCAGTATGATCCAAAAGTAGTTTAATGCCTAAGTCATTCACCGACAACAATCGGAACAAGAATTATGTAACGAGAGGTTAGAGCGAGCAATTTATAATTTAAGAACACGCATTATTCTAAGTAAATCAATCATGTGAACCAGAGTAATATTAAGGCTTCTCAGAGAATATAAACTAGTTTAACTCTCTGTACATCAGTTTACATGACTTAGATTAAAAATTTCATAGGAAAGTATGTAAAACAACAGTACACAACCCACGACCACATTTAGTTTAAAAACATCAAAGACATGAACACCAGTTTAAGTTTGATTCTTATTTATTCATGGAGTTGAATTAGACATGCAAAGAACACAAGTCAACGGGATAGAGTTAGGATTAGAATTTGCCTTACACCGACATCTTCCTTAATTCCCCGGCGAATATTGTGTTTGCCCTCTTTGGTCTCCCTCTGCCTCCACCAACGTGAATAGGGTTCTCAAACCCTAGACAGAACATTAATTGTATATTTATAGGCTAAATAATCCTAGGTTCAATTATACCCTAACTGACTTACCCGGCCCATAGACCAACCTATGATATATAAACGTCGGCAACATATGTAAGATGTATTATAAAGCTAAAACCTTAACCTAATTTAATAACATAATCTTACAATAGTGAGATTTAAATAGAATAATAAAACTAACAATTTAAATAGCACACAATAATTAAACTATTTAAATAATTCAAATAATTCACATAAACCACTTAAATCCATTCAATTCAAATATCAAATAATAAATGCAAATCAATAATTAATTAATTTAAATAAACACATCAACACATAGCCAAGTAAGCACCTAGAAATAATAAAAGAAATAATGAAAATAATAAAAAAAAATATAGTAAAATTTCAATTATATCCCTTTTTAAAACTAGGGGTATTACAGAACATGCGATGGGTCCGGCTCGTACTTCCTCAGCATAGAGATATGAAAGACGTCGTGAACCCTATCCAAGTCTGACGGTAATGCCAAATGATAAGCAACCTCACCGACGTGCTCCAAAATCTCAAATGGTCCAATGAATCTAGGAGACAACTTGCCATTCTATCGAAATCTCAAAAGCCCCTTGCGTGGAGAAATCTTAAGAAAGACATGGTCCCCTACCTCAAAAGACAAGGACCGCCTCCTCATATTAGCGTAACTCTTCTGTCTGCTCTGTGCGGTAGCCAACCACTGCCGAATCTACTTAATTTTCTCTGTAGTCTCAATGACAATGTTAGGACCTAAGGCAATGGTATCACCGACCTCAGTCCAACAAACTGGAGATCTGCAAGGTCTGCCATACAACGCCTCAAAAGGTGCCATGCCAATACTGGCCTGGTAATTATTATTGTAGGCAAACTCAACCAAAGGCAAGTAGTCCTCCCAACTACCCCCAAAATCCAAGATGCAAGCCCTTAACATATCCTCCAATATCTGAATGGTATGTTCCGACTGACCATCAGTCTGAGGATGGAATGCCATACTGAAATGAAGCCCTGTATCAAGAACCTCCTGAAAGCCCTGCCAAAAGTGAGATGTGAACCGTGGATCCCTATCCGAAACAATGGATACAGGAACCCCATGAAGCCTGATAATCTACCTCACATACAGTCCATTCAGTCTCTCTGCACTTTCAGTCACTGCCATAGGTAAGAAGTGGGTTGTCTTAGTCAACCTGTCAATTATGACCCAAATGGCATCATTCCCTGCCTATGACCTCGAAAGTCCCGTTACGAAATCCATAGTGATATGCTCCCATTTCTACTCAACTACTGGTAATCGTTGTAATAGTCCTACCGGTCGCTGATGCTTCACCTTCACTTGCTGACAAGTAAGGTATCGAGCCACAAATTGTGAACATCCCGTTTCATGCCCTGCCACAAAAATTGTCGTCATAAATTGTGATACATCTTTGTACCACCAGGATGAACTTTGAACCGAGAGTGGTGAAAATCCTGAAGGACGTCTTCACGATAAGATAAAAGAATAAACATCATCCCTTTATACCTAAAACCACCGTCTGAATGTAAGGTCCAACCTTCTACATCCTCGCCGCCTGAAATCCGAACATGGATGGCCTTCATCTCCCCATCCTCCAACTGTTCCTCAATAACTCTACTAACAAGGGCCAGTTGAGCCACAAGGCTAAACAAAATAGCCAGTGAAACATCCTCATAAGACTGTAAACCAAGATCTGTAAGCTCTTCTAGCATCTTCCATCTGTCAATGGAAATGCTAGCAAGAGTCCCCCATAACTTCCTACTTAATGCATCGGCCACTACATTGAACTTACCCGGATGGTACTGTAACTCAAAGTCATAGTCCTCCATGAAATCAACCCATCTGCGCTGTCTCAAGTTCAAATCCTTCTGAGAGAAGAGATACTTAAGACTCTTGTGATCAGAGTAAACCTCAAACTTCTTCCATTACAAATAATGTCTCCACCCTTTCAGGGCAAAGATAACTGCTGCTAACTCTAAATCATGTGTTGGATAGTTCAACTCATGAGTCTTCAACTATTGAGATCCATAAGCAACCACTCACTCTATCTGCATCAAGACACAACCCAAACCTTCCCGCGAAGCATCACAAAAGATCACATAACCTAAACCATGTTCAGGAATGATCAAAACTGGAGCCGATGTTAACCTAACCTTCAACTCTTGAAAAGCAAACTCACATGCCTTATACCATACGAATTTGACCCCCTTATGGGTAAGTCGAGTCATAGGTGCCGCTAAACGGGAATCCTGAACAAATCTCCGATAGTAGCCAGCTAGGCCAAGAAAACTCCGAATCTCAAACACTGTCTTTAGACACTCCCAAACCATCACCGACTCAATCTTTGTTAGATCCACTGTAACACCACCCCCTAATACAACATGTCCAAGGAACTTCACTTCTAGTAGCCAAAATTCGCATTTCTCGAACTTGGCGTACAACCGATTATCCCTAAGGATCTACAACACTGTCCTCAAATGATACTCATTCTCCTCCACCGAAGCTGAGTGTACGAGAATGTCATCAATAAAGACCACAACGAACTGATCAAGATAGTCACTGAATACACGGTTTATCAAGTCCATAAAAGCTGCTGGAGCTTTACTCAAACCAAATGGCATCACTAGAAACTCGTAATGGCCATATCGTGTGCGAAAAGCGGTCTTCGATACATCCTCATCCTTAACCCTCAACTGATAGTTACCTGATCTCAAATCAATCTTTGAAAAACAAGTGGCTCCTTTCAACTGATCAAACAAGTCATCAATCCTAGGCAAAGGATACCTGTTCTTGATCGTAACATGATTCAGCTTGCGATAATCGATCCAAAGTCTCAAAGACATATCCTTCTTCTTCGCAAAAAGAACCGGTGCTCCCCAGGGTGAAGCACTAGGACGTATAAAGCCCTTAGCTTTCAAATCATCTAATTGAGCTTTCAGCTCATCCAACTCTACCAGTGCCATGCAGTACGGTGCCATAGAGATCGGCGCAGTATCGGGAATGACATCGATGGCAAAGATAACTTCTCGAAGAGGAGGAAGTTCCGTTAACTGCTCTGGAAAAACATCCAAAAACTCTATGACAACTACCAGATAAACATAACCCAAACTGTTGTCCTCCTCAACCAATAGGCTAGCCAAGTAAGACTTGTGGCGACTCCAGTCACCAATACTAAAAATCATCGTCAAGTGGGAATCACTTTGATCTCCCACAAAGTGAAAATAATCTCCCGTGGGAGTGCAAATAGACACTCGCCCGCGGAAGCAATCGATAGTGGCACGAAAGAAAGATAACCAGTCCATCCCGAGAATGACGTTAGAGCCTGTCATGTCAAAAACGACGAAATCGAACTCTAAAGTCCGCCGAGCTATCTCAATAGCACAACCCCGACAAATACGGTCAAATGACACTGAACCCTAACTAGTATTTCAACACAAAGGGAACTATCCAACTGCGTAACCTCCAGACCCAAAGAATATGCAAATGAAGCAGATATGAATGAATGTGATGCACCCATGTTAACAAGAACTCAAGCCCAAGAACTAAAAACTGGAAAGATACCTCGAACTGTAGAAGTCCCAACAGAGGTATCGGCCTGTGGTAGAGCATAAGCTCATCCTTGAGCCCCTGACTGCTGAGAACTGCCCTGGTGGCTTGACTGATGTCCGAAAGCAGTGGGCGTAGAACCCTTACCAGGATAAGAACCAACTAACAGTGCCACTGGCTGTGGTGCCTGGGGCACCCTAAAACCTGACTGAACATTTGCAGACTGTGCCGGTGTGGCCTGTGAAGTAGTGCCACTCTGTGCTCTATTCTGTAAGCGTGGACACTCCTTCTTGAAATGTCCTGGCTGCTTGCAGTAATTACAAACCTCCTAAAGTCCATGTGTCAAAGCTGAAGACTTACCCGTCTGAGAACGACTGCCCTGAGGCTGTAACTGCGGGCAACGAGGCTTGATGTGACCCGACTGCTGACAGTAGTGACAAATTAACTTCCCTAAAGGAATAGGAACTGTGGGTGCGGACCAAGCCTGTTATGACTATCCCTGAACACGAGAACTATCCCCAACCTTAGCCTTTTTCCACTAACCCCCAACAGATACCAATGAAGACTCTCCACGAGACTGCTTATATGATCCCTTGATTCTGCGCTGATCTCGGTACTCTACCTCAACCATCATAGCCCTTTGGACCACCTCTCCATAAGTCCTCAAGTCCAACACTGAAATCCGTGGCCTAATATCAAGATGTAACCCATCCTGAAATTTCTTCGCCCTGAGCTCATCGTAGCTACCATCTCTGGTGCATAGAGGGAGAGATAAATGAAGCGTGTCTCATACTCAATGACACTCATCATGCCCTAATAGAGACCTGTAAACTGCACTCTCATATCTTACCTCATAGCCCTCAGAAAGAAACGGTTGAAGAATAATGTCCTGAACTCCTCCCAAGTCATCACCTCAACATCATGAATATTGGTCATAGACCTCCACCAGATATTGGCATCTCCTATGAACATAAAGGCTGTCAAGGAGATCCTCAATCAGCCTGTAGGCACTGCCATGCTATCGAGCCTACGTACCATGAGGTTAAGCCATGTCTCTGAAGCAAGCGGATCCATACTCCCTGTAAATTGGTCGATCTTAACCCTCTGTAACTTTATGAAGTAGTCCAAGGCCTCATTAACAACTGGTTCTGGTGCTGGTGCTGGTGTTGGTACCAGTACTGGAATTTGCATCCCTGCAATATGCTGATGAAACATTTGCGAATGGACTTTGACATCCCCAGAGCCACTCCCTGTGCGATTTGCTCCTCATAAGTTAGCACTCGTGGTGGATTAGGACCCATGCCACGAACTGGAATCCTGGGCCTTCCCGGACCCTTCGTAAACTCAGTGTCGTCAACTTGCTCCTCAACGCCCTGACGTGAAGACACTCCATGCGTGACAACCATAATGCTAAATGTACACAAGGAAAGAGGTCAACACTAACGCAAGCTATATGACTGAGTGCAACTCACACTATAAAGGCATGTAACACGAAGCAAGATAAGGTAAGCAACCAACAGTCATGTTAAAGCAATCAAAGAGAGCTCTTTAAATAACTAAGCACTTAAGCAAATAAGCATACATGTCAAACAAGGATGCTTTTTAATACATAAGCATACAAGCATAAAGACATGTTATAATACCAAGTATGTTACCAAGGAACACGTAAACATGTTACAATGCCAAAACATGTTATCAAAAACATATGCATTTATCAAAGTAGATCTACAAAATCATGATATGCACCCAAAACCCGTCGTCCTAAGGTTTTCGAACCTAGGAGCTCTAATACCACCCATGACGGCCCTGGTTTTTAGGCCAGTGTGTCCTAAGATAAACCTAACATAAATCCAATGATAAGTCCAGAATTGTGACGACCCTGGATTTGTCAACCCAATGTGTCCTGTGATGACCCAATATGGATCTAAAATGCGAAACCAAAAGATAGAACAATGGTCTCTTGAGATACAACACTCCTCTAAGACACCAATGTGAGCCTCAACAAGGTCACAAAACCCAACGCAAGTAAATGCGGAAGCAATGTTTCAAAAATAGATAAGAATGAACTTAGGGGCAAAATGGTCATTCCACACTGAAATGGGTACCACCGTGCACACCATTGGAAATAAAATGAAAAATTAACAATAATAGACTCAAGAATCTCATGATTCGGAGTCCGGACGACAAAAATATCAAGTTCTGAAGTCGAAAGAAGGGAAACCCTATCCCGGTTCAAACCAAAAACAGACACTACCTTACTATAACTTAAATAACCTGAGCCAAAAGAATAATATGAAGCTCTAATTAGTACCATTGAAAAGCTTATTTCGATGTGATCAATTTAGAGTCAAGAACGGACCAATTCGGAGTTAAAACGAAGAATATTTGATGATTTGAAGTCGGAGGTGCAGTGCTGAACCAAGACACACATACACCCGTGAACAGTACCTCGAACGCTCGAGCAAGGGCTTTGAGCACTCAAAAATTGCCCCAAGAGTTCTGCCCAAAGTTAGAGCGCTTGAACTGCTGTAGGTTGCACCTGAAATTCCAAATTGAAATGCAATTTTAAGGACTTTCTAGGCCTTTTTGAGAAAAACATAAAGAAGAAACTACCCTCAAAATCATGTTTTCTAGCCATCCATGCCAAAAGAAAACTTTATTTTTCAAGTGAAACCCCCAAAATGCCCTTATTCTCAGTTTAGGCTCAAAACGACAAAAATGTGAATTTGCACCAAATATACATTTGACCCCAAATGCACCTTTAGGCTGAAACGAATATGCACGCAAACGTAATAAGTGATTTTGAGCGCGCGGGAATGGTCCACGGCTCCCAGAAATGGTCGAGTCAAAGTCCGACCCCCCAATGGCCAAAAAAGCGAAAATGAATTTGAAATGGGTAATTTGAAAACCAAAATTAGCAAATGATCAAAAATTACCATTTGGCCCTTGGCCACACTTCATGCATGATTAATGAGATCCTACAGAAGAATCAAAACGGAATTCCCACACCCAATGCAAACATAGTGAGACAAAACTTGACATTCTGAGCCAACCTTCACAAATACATGTCATTGGCTTCCAGCCTCATCTCATACAAGTCAAATACATTGTAAGGAGTGTACTCATGTACACATTACATATATCGAATCAAATATACACGTTTTGTTAAATAAGACTACAATTGACATTCCGAGCCAACCTTCACAAAAATGGAAGTCTTCAAGTCCACAAGTCATCCAAGCATAATGGGAGTCTCAACTTTAATTCCTGTACCTGAAATATGCCCCAGTATCGTAGGGGTGAGTAACATAAAGCTACTCGTAGGAAATGAACATGTATCGACCTACGTTTTACAAGTTTGCATGATTTCATTATTGTGGTTCATTCCACCTAATGTCTATGTCAAAGGTGAGACTCAAGGAGCATTCTAGCTACCTAAGATCATTTCTAGCATCAATCACCTCATTCGTACAATCTTAGAAACATAGGGTCATGCTTACACAAAGCAACAACATAGGAGCATGCTTACACAAAGCAACAACATATAGATTCTCAAGGTAATCAACTTGAAGTCTAAAATGCAACATCAACTAAATATAACAATTTAGCATAATTAGAATATCTAATACCACACATCAAAGCATAGGTTCTCTAGGTTATCAACTAGAAATCTAAAAGTGTGTAGTCAACTAAATATAGCAATTTAGTATGGATGTACTTAACAACATCAAAATGATTCACAAAAATCATAAAACATAGATGTACTTAACAACATCAAAATGATTCATTAAAATCATAAACATGGATGTACTTAACAACATCAAAATCGCCAATAACCAAAACCACAAGTTACAATATAAGCATGATTGTTAACTTGGGATTGAATGCGAAAACAAATAGTGGAAGACTTGGACATCTAAGCTCGGAATTCTGCCGAGACCTCAATGGTAATTCCGGGCACTAACCCGCAGGGAAGACCAGCCTAAGTGCGCACTATCTCAATTGGGGAGAACTCATACCTCCCGCACTAGAGCCAAACTCTAGCCATGTTACTAGTAACCATGTCCCAAGAGAATGCAAACTAATCAAATAAGTTAACAGCTTATACATAATTTATATAATGCACGAAAACCACCTTCCATGCACAAGTAGGTTGAAACCACACAATCCATGCCTTAGAGTTTCAATTCTAAAATGGCATATATAATGTCATTTACAAAGTGTGCAATTCATTACACATAGCATCAATATATTCCATAAAGAAAACATATTCTCAAGAATATAAGTATAACAACAAAGTTGTCCAATGCTCAAAACACAACAAAGTGAATACATAACAAATTTAAGTCCATGATTTGAATATAGAAACAACTTCTAAAATACCAATAGATCCATAGAGCCATTAGATAGAATTTAATTAAACAAGATGATTAAATTCTCTCGATTTCAAATAACCTCAAATTAATATATGTTAAGCAACATATCATGGTCTTTACATATATCAAATCAAAAGTGCAAGATGAGCGAGATATCATCAAATATAATTTAATTAATTTAAATCAATTAAATCTCTAGATTTCAAAAGTTGTCCAAATGATCTCAAATTAATATATATCAAGCACTAAGTCATGGTCATACCATATATCAAGTCTAAGATGGAATACAAGCAAAACACAATTTACTAGAATTTAAATCAAATTAAATTCTTTTAATCTCTAGCTTTGAAAACTCATCTAAATCATTCCAAATCAATATATATCAAAGATCAACTCATGGCCATGCCATTTACCAAGTCCAAAATGAGTTATAAGCAAACTACCATTAATCATAATTTCTCAAATTAATACGATACATGCATACAAGTTGTTTAGGCATCTAAAACATGCAAGATAACAAACATATAACCCTATAACATCCCCTACCTCACTAGAGAAGTGTCTCTCTAGAATCCAAGGCAAAATCAATACAAAATGGCAAACCCTTCTAGGGTTATGAAGAGGAAGATGAGGGGAACAAAATATATTCCCAAGTTCAAGCTTGGAAATCACTGGAAGGCTCTCAAAAATCAAGGTCAAAGCTTAAGGCTTCAGGCCCCATCCATGGAGGCTAGGGTTTTCTTTACAAGAGAGGGAGGAAATGAAAAATGATGAAGATGAAATGTGAGTGGAGGGGATAGGGATCCTCCACTCACTATGTGCTCTTACACTACCTCTCACACACACACTAATGCAAGATCAAATTGTAAGCCTACACTTGTCACAAATCTAAGGCTTCATCCTAGGCTAAATCTCAAGCCTACACTTGTCAACCATCCAAGCCAACAAGTGCACCAATCCTAGGCCAACAAATGGTTAAATCTCCACCCTCCACATGTCCACATCCAAGGCCTTAATGTGTTTCCACACACATGTCAACAAGTGGACCAATGAGAGTGTGACACTTGTCACACTTTTTCAAAAATTGCAAAAAGGTTCTTTTTGAAAATATCTCCCAAATTAAATTGCAAAATAGTCCCTAAGATGAAAAATAATTACTTTACAGTAATTACACAAAAACCCCTAAAGTTTAGAAAATTACAAAAAGGTCATACATCTATACCCTTTACAAGAAAAGTAAGCACTTAGCATGCTTTTCTACAAAAGTGAAAAATACACATAGCATGGAATTTAAATATCGTGGATGCATGCAAAACTGGAATCAAATCCGAACACGAAAAGTGAGGGTATGCTAAAAAGTGACAACCGAGAAAAAGACGAAATGTGAATAGTGTCACAAAGTGAAAATGTGAAAATGACTCGGTCCTCAAAGGAAATCGTCAATCCACGGAAAGTGTCTCAGAAACCATTCCTGAGTACTCAAGATGACACTAAGTGACGAGAAACCAAACTCAGAAAGGAAAAGATCAACGAAAAAAAAAATATCCGTGAAAATCCAAGAAAAGGAAAGGAATGAAAATGACCGGGTCATTACAACCTTCCCACCTTAAAATGATTTCATCCCCGAAATCCAGCCCCAACCAACAAAATGTGAAACCAGAAAAACCACAAAGTATATCTCCTAGTATCCCACACAACACGCTACACCAGCGACCCCAAAGCTGAAAGGAACCCCACAACCAGTGTCATTTGCACCCACGTGCTTATGACAAGACAACCTCTTAAAGGAAAAGTGACTACATGGCCACACAACAAGTTAAAGGTCACACACAAAACCCAAGGTCAAACAAAGGAACGGAAGACCACAACCGTAAGCATCCCTCCTGACGAACTATCATACGGATCTGAAAATAACCACTAAAAGAACTCCAAGATATCTACGTATCAAATCAAGGTACTGAACAAAGACGAATTGGCACTACAAATAGTGACCAAAACCCGCCTACGACGTACTCAAATGTATGGTAGCAATGACTGTACGTAGTGCCCGCCCACACTTACTCGTCAGTAAGGTAGCATCGACGGTAACTAGTACTCGCCCACAACGCACAACTTTGTACAATAGCATGACAGTATAAGGCACTAGTTCATAACCTGCCCCCCACTAGGTCTACCCATGAAACCTCTCGATACAAATGATGTCAATGTCAAAAATGATCATTACCAAAAGCACTACGGGGACCAACATTTTGTGAGAGTTGAGATATGGTCCAAAGATGTCCGGCCAGACCATCCTGGCCAATCCCAAAACTCTGACAACAATGCTATGGGTACCGCTATGCTTAAGGGCCCAAATCCTCAATACAGCAAAACCAACATCTCCAATGTCTCAAAATACCCCTATTAACAACATTAATCAGGAATCCAAAACCTGACAAGCAAGTCAACGCCTACAGAAATCAAAACGAAACTCACAATAAGACATTTCATCGAAAGTTCTTCATATCTCCCTGAAACAGATCAACTACAAGACTACACCGTAATCAAACATCAGATCCGCATCCCTATCATGGATAACTAATTCCTCTAAATACAAATCCATCAAGTGGCACACATATCAGAATGCCAAAAACCAAGGTCACAAAATGAATCTCTCAAAACCGTACTTGGAAACACCAAGTTAAATCAAAATTCCTCAATTTTTTATCCACAACCAATCATCAGAACTACGATTCCTCAAAACTATGCCTAGTCATAACTAGGACGAGAAACTCCACAGACAAGCCATATCCAACAACAATCCTCCAAAACTTTTGCTAAAAGTTAACCACATCCAGGTCTCCAAAACGGAAACAAGTCTCCAAAAGACATTCTCAAAAGAGCATCAAGCTTACCTCACAATTAAATAAATCCTCAATGATATGGACACAAGTCCCCATAAAATGATCTCATACCAATCAACTCACTCTAAGCACTACAACTCCGTCAACAACTACGGCAGAAACTCCCCAAGGGAAAATATGAAAGAAAGGGAACCACCAGTCCTAAGAAGGATAACACCACGACTCAGTCTCTGAAATGAAAGACAACAATGTCAAAGACTTCTCCCCTTACATGGAAGTAAGTCAACCAAAATCAACCAAATCCTCACCAAGGACTCAAGACAACAATGGTGATCCTCACGGACCAACCAACCCCAAAGCTGTGCACAATGCAACGAAAAGAAGAGACTCACTCCTTGTGCAGTCCCTAACATGAACCAACACAAAACCCTTGTGGAAACCCACATACACACTACGTGCGACCGAGGGAAACGAATGGGGAAAACCAAACCTGGAAGTTATGTATATGACAAGGAAATGCAACTACCAAGAAATAAATCTACTCACATAGATAAAAATCAATGGTACATGCAGCACGTCTCCACGTAAGCACAAAAGTCATGTCACAAAAACACAGTAACAACATGGCATCCCTAAGCATATAAATAAGGCATGCTAATGCCACACAACAAGAAACCAATGTGGATAGACCTCCACCTACTCATGCATCACAATAATATAAATCATACTACTAACATGGTTGTAAATGAAACTGCAGAAAATAAAACGATGCAACAATGAACCCCATGGACATCGTGTCCTAGAGTGTCTAAGAAAAAAGAAAGACCAGTCCTAGCCATAACTGTCTCTAAAAACCAATGCGACAGCAACCTGTCTCAAAACAAACGTGACCTTTACCACAATGGTAAGACTCCAACAATCCAACTCCGAATCTATAGGTGACACTATAAATGACACTAACAATGCAATGCTCTCACCAACCCAAAACATCAATTAATCGACTCGATCCCAAAAGCATCATCACACAAAGAGAACTCAAAGAAAATGGCTACTTTAGCCATACAATCAAACAACCAAATCAATCTCCAAAATCGTCCTCAAAATGACCATTAATCACCATCTCAACACCAAACGCTCAAAACAAAACTCACATCATCACCAACCAAAAGGACAACGCCTATCACAACAAAACGAACATTGATTCCATCCGAACTGCACTTGTAGCTAGCCAGTACGGTAGCATGACAGTGCCATGCACCGGCCTACAAATGTACCCGCCCACAAAAATTGCAATCTCAGATGAACCTTCCAAAACAATTAAGGATCCTAAGAGGTCCATGACCTCATCGTGGCCCAAAACCAACAAATCCAACACTATGGCAACGCCAAAGGACTCACCTCATAAGAGCCTAAACAAAAGGTGTCTCACCACCTAACTCAAACCAATGCTAGGTTGACAACAACCTATACTACCATAAAACCATGTGGACAATCACCAACAACCTCAAGGAAGAATGCCAGAATGAAACCAATTTCACCAACCATCGTACTAAGTGAAAACTCACCAAACGACTCAATCTCAACTCAAACGTCCAATGACTAATCCCAAGTCCTGCCAAATATGCAACACAACAATGCATATACAATTCTAATCTAGCACACATCACATGTCATGCTCTTTACATTAGAATAAAATCATGCTTAAACAAACGGCATACTACATATACCACATAAGCACATGAGCACAGAAACATGTTATCAACCAAAACATGTTATACGAAACATATAAACACATAGAGCATGGCAACATAAGCATGATATGCACCCAAAACCTGTCATCCAATGTATTCAAACCTAGGAGCTTTGATACCACCTGTGACGACCCTGGATTTTTCAACCCAATGTGTCTTGTGATGACCCAATACGGATCCAAAATGTGGAAGCAAAAGATAGAATAATGGTCTCTAGAGATACAACACTCCTCTAAGACACCAATGTGACCCTCAACGAGGTCACAAAACCCAAAGGAAGTAAATGCGGAAGCAATGTTTCAAAAACAGATAAGAATGAACCTAGGGGCAAAATAGTCATTCCACACTGAAATGGGTACCACCGTGCACACCATTGGAAATAAAATGAAAAATCAACAAGAATAGACTCAAGAATCGCATGATTCGGAGTCCGAACGACAAAAATATCAAGTTCTGAAGTCGAAGGAAGGGAAACCTTATCCCAGTTCGAACCAAAAAAAGACACTACCTTACTAAAACTTGAATAACTTAAGCCATAAGAAGAATATGAAGCTCTAATTAGTACCATTTCAAAGCTTATTTCGACGCGATCAATTTAGACTCAAGAACGGACCAATTCGGAGTTAAAACGAAGAAGATATGATAATTTGAAGTCGGAGGTGCAGTGCTGAACCAAGACACACAGACACCCGTGAACAGTACCTCGAGTGCTCGAGCAAGGGCTTCGAGTGCTCAAAAATTGCCCCGAGAGTTCTGCCCAAAGTTAGAGTGCTCAAACCCCCCCTTTAGAGCGCTTGAACTGCTGTAGGCTGCACCTAAAATGCTAACTTGAAATGCAATTTTGAGGACTTTCTGGGCCTTTTTGAGAAAAACACAAAAAAGAAACTACCCTCAAAATCATGTTTGCTAGCCAACCATGCCAAAATAAAACTTTATTTTTCAAGATAAAACCCCAAAATGGCCTTATGCTCAGTTTAGGCTCAAAATGGCAAAAATGTGAATTTACACCAAACATACATTTGACCCCAAATGCACCTCTAGGCTGAAACGAATATGCACGCAAACGTAATAAGTGATTTTGAGAGCGCGGGAATGTCCATGGCTCCCAAAAATGGTCGAGTCAAAATCCGACCCCCCAACGGACAAAAAGGCGAAAATGAATTTGAAATGGCTATTTTGAAAACCAAAATTAGCAAATGATTGGAAATTACCATTTGGCCCTTGGCCACACTTCATGCATGATTAATGAGATCCTACGGAAGAATCAAAATGGAATTCCCACACCAGATGCAAACATAGTGAGACAAAACTTGACATTTTTTCAATATTTTCATAATATTTCATGAAGTCAAAACTACATAGAATACAAATACATGTCATTGGCCTTCGGCCTCATCTCATACATGTCAAATACATTGTAAGGAGTGTACTCATGTACACATTACATGTATGGAATCAAATATACACGTTTTGTCAAATAAGACTAAAATTGACATTCCGAGCCAACCTTCACAAAAATGGAAGTCTTCAAGTCCATAAGTCATCCAATCATAACGAGAGTCTCAACTTTAATTCCTGTACCTGAAATATGCCCCAGTATCGTAGGGGTGAGTAACATAAAGCTACTCGTAGGAAATGAGCATGCATCGACCTACGTTTTACAAGTTTGCATGATTTAATTACTGTGGTTCATTCCACCTAACGTCTATGTCAAAGGTGAGACTCAAAGAGCATCCTAGCTACCTATGATCATTTCTAGCATCAATCACCTCATTCGTGCAATCTTACCAACATAGAGTCATGCTTACATAAAGCAACAACATAGGAGCATGCTTACACAAAGCAACAACATATAGATTCTCAAGGTAATCAACTTGAAGTCTAAAATGCAACATCAACTAAATATAACAATTTAGCATAATTAGAAATAGGTTATCAACTAGAAATCTAAAAGTGTGTAATACTCTAAATATAGCAATTTAGTATGGATGTACTTAACAACATCAAAATGATTCACAAAAATCAAAAAACATAGATGTACTTAACAACATCAAAATGATTCATTAAAATCATAAACATGGATGTACTTACCAACATCAAAATCACCAATAACCAAAACCAAAAGTTACAATATAAACATGATTGTTAACTTGGGATTGAATGCGAAAACAAATAGTGGAAGACTTGGACATCTAAGCTCAGAATTCTGCCGAGACCTCAATGGTTATTCCGGGCACTAACCCGCAGGGAAGACCACCCTAAGTGCGCACTATCTCAATTGTGGAGAACTCATACCTCCCACACTAGAGCCAAACTCTAGCCATGTTACTAGTAACCATGTCCCAAGAGAATCCAAAATAATCAAATAAGTTCACAACTTATACGTAATTTATATAATGCACGAAAACCACCTTCCATGCACACATAGGTTGAAACCACACAATCCATGCCTTAGAGTGTCAATTCTAAAATGGCATATATAACGTCATTTACAAAGTGTGCAATTCATTACACATAGCATCAATATATTCCATAAAAAAAACATGTTCTCATGAATATAAGAATAACAACAAAGTTGGCCAATACTCAAAACACAACAAAGTGAATACATAACAAGTTCAAGTCCATGATGTGAATATAGAAACAACTTCTAAAATACCAATAGATCCACAGAGCCATTAGATAGAATTTAATTAAACAAAATGATTAAATTCTCTAAATTTCAAATAACCTCAAATTAATATATGTTAAGCAACATATCATGGTCTTTACATATATCAAATCAAAAGTGCAAGATGAGCAAGATATCATCAAATAAAATTTAATTAATTTAAATCAATTAAATCTCTAGATTTCAAAAGTTATCCAAATGATCTCAAATTAATATATATCAAGCACTAAGTCATGGTCATACCATATATCAAGTCTAAGATGGAATACAAGCAAAACACAATTTACTAGAATTTAAATCAAATTAAATTCTTTTAATCTTTAGCTTTGAAAACTCATCTAAATCATCCCAAATCAATATATATCAAAGATCAACTCATGGTCATGCCATTTACCTAGTCTAAAATGAGTTATAAGCAAACTAACATTAATCATAATTTCTGAAATTAATACGATACATGCATACAAGTTGTATAAGCATCTAAAACATGCAAGATAACAAACATATAACCCTATAACATCCCCTACCTCACTAGAGAAGTGTCTCTCTAGAATCCAAGGCAAAATCAACACAAAATGGCAAACCCTTCTAGGGTTATGAAGAGGAAGATGAGGGGAACAAAATGTATTCCCAAGTTCAAGCTTGGAAATCAATGGAAGGCTCTCAAAAATCAAGGTCAAAGCTTAAGGCTTTAGGCTCCATCCATGGAGGCTAGGGTTTTCTTTACAAGAGAGGGAGGAAATGAAAAATGATGAAGATGAAATGTGAGTGGAGGGGATAGAGATCCTCCGCTCACTATGTGCTCTTACCCTACCTCTCACACACACACTAATGCAAGATCAAATTGTGAGCCTACACTTGTCACAAATCCAAGGCTCCATCCTAGGCTAAATCTCAAGCCTACACTTGTCAACCATCCAAGACAACAAGTGCACCAATCTTAGGCCAACAAGTGGTTAAATCTCCACCCTCCACACGTCTTCATCCAAGGCCTCAAAGTGTTTCCACACACATGTCAATAAGTGGACCAATGAGAGTGTGACACTTGTCACACTTTTTTAAAAATTGCAAAAAGGTCCTTTTTTAAAATACCTCCCAAATTAAATTGCAAAATGGTCCCTAAGACGAAAAATAATTACTTTACAGTAATTACACAAAAACCCTAAAGTTTAGAAAATTACAAAAAGGTCAAGTATCTATACCCTTTACAAGAAAAGTAAGCACTTAGCATGCTTTTCTACAAAAGTGAAAATACACATAGCATGGAATTTAAATATCGCGGATGCATGCAAAACCGGAATCAAATCCAAACACGAAATGGAGGTGATGCTAAAAAGTGACAACCGAGAAAAAGACGAAATGTGAATAGTGTCACAAAGTGAAAATGTGAAAATGACTCGGTCCTCAAAGGAAGTCGTCAATCCATAAAAAAGAGTCTCAGAAACCATTCTCGAGTACTCAAGATGACCCTAAGTGACAAGAAACCGAACTCAGAAAGGAAAAGATCAACACCAATGTGGTCAATGGTCTTTAGGAATACTACACATTTATAAAACACCAATGTGGTCCCCAATGAGGTCATGAAACCCAATGAAAATGAATGCAGAAATGACGTCTCAAAAACGGACAAGAATGAACCTAGGGCCAAAATGGTGTTTTTCCAATATGGAAGTGGGTGCTTCCAAGCACACCATTGGAAGGACAATGAAAATTTAATGAATTTAGACTCAAGAATCACCTGATTTGGAGTCCGGACAGAAAAGATGTGAAAATAGAACGTCTCCGTTTAAGAGACAACACGACCCTATCTTACTAAAACTGGTATAACTCTCACTACGGTTGGATTTTTTAAGTGTGGTTGGTATCATTAGAAATCAGACTTCAAGATCTTGAGTTTAGGCTCAAGGATGACCTAATTTGGATCAGAAACGAAGGAGATATGGCCCTCTGAAGTTGCCCCAAGAAATCTGTCCAAGAAGCTGAAAGGAAACCAAGCTTCAGGGAGGATCAGCAGGCGGACGGAACAATACCAGCCGGCCGAAACTCCATCATCAACCGGCTGATGTATTGTACCATCTGATCGAAATGCCTTTATTTGAATGCAACTCCTGGGAAAAACACTATGGACACTCATCGATCGATCGATGACTACTATCAGCCGACTGGTGGACCTATTAGTAGTAGAGAAAGCTGTTGTAATCCATGAGGAAGGTGTTTGGCTTGGTTCTAAAGCTATACATGTTTCCCATATGGTTTAGACAAGTTTCAAAATACTCCCTAACCTCATGCAAGCATCTAAGTCATGCTAAATTAAAATAGAGCTTTAAATCAAATCTCAATGCATGGATTTTGCTTTAATTTTTCATAAATCCTCCATAAATAGTTCAAAAGTTGGAACTTGAGAGTTTAGTGAAATGTAACCATGCACGTATACGTAAAATGCAAAAATAGACGCGCTACAATGGCCTACGGCCTCATAGCATGTCATATGCAAAATATGACCCTTCAATGCATGAACTCCCTTAAATTTCATAAACAAACTATGAAAATAAAGTATCATACAAAGCATATAAGTATCTTTGGCTCTTGACCTCCTTACATGCACAACTAGGGAGTATCAAAAGGTGCACTTAAGTGCACATTACATAGTTTGAACATTAAATACATGTTTTGTCAAAATAAACAAGAATGAAGCATGATATGCTAATAAGTACATATTTTAACATACAAAAATATTCCAAGTAGTCATGCAATCCTAAGAGTGTTGAGCATCCCACAATAATGCTTCTTTACCTGAAAAACACCCAGTAACTTCGGGGTGAGTAAACAAGTTTACTCATAAGGAATGTGTATACATAAGTTTAACTTATTACATAGTTTGCAATTCAATAAAGTTAAGTCCATACTATTAAAATGACATTGGAACTTTTCACATGGCACAATGAGATGCAATATCACATAGTTATCAAATTTGGAATTTAAAATGTGAAATGAAACCAAAGTGGATACTTGGACATCACGCTGGATTAAACCGACACCATAGTTACTTTAGGGTTACTAGCCCATGGGTAACCTCCCTATGTGCGCACTAGACTTGTAGAGGGACAATCCCCCGTACTAAAACCATGCCCTAGCCTAGCTATAACAACGACATCCCGAGGTTCCAAAATCAACAATTTATGCAACAACATATATGTATTAGCATAACATATATGTACATAATGTAAAGCCATCTACCATGCACAAATCAATTTTGGAAACGCAATACATGCCCTAAGTTCACAACTACAATGGCATGAAGAATGCGAATAATCATTATACGATTTGTTCCTCTTTATAACAATATCATTCAACAACAAGAACATAGTCTCACAAGTATGATATAAGTTTAAAATCAAAATTTAAGCATGGAATCAACATAGGATACATACTCCTTCACTAACACAACAAGGATATAAATTAATTAATTAAGACAACTAATTTCTCTAGATTTCATTTCTCATCCAAACATGCTCCATTTAATATATGTTGTAGTACCTATCATGGTCACTACATAAATCAGTTCAAAACTTGATTTAAATTATAAGAACATAATAATGAAAATTAAATAAATTAATTAACTAATTCCTCTAGATTTCGAAACAACCCTAAATGACTTCAAATTAATATAAGTTATGAATCAAGTTATGGCCCTTCCAAAAATCATGTCTTAGCTTAATTTCATGCAAGGTATCATTGACTATCAATTTAAAGATTTAGATTAGAGACATGTATTCTATTTGTATCAGGATATTAAAACATATAAAACATCAAAGACATAACTTAGAACACCCCCTACCTCACAAGAGGATTTTTCCTCTTGAATCCAAGGAAAGCAAAGGAATTTCAAGTTTTCCTCCTAGGGTTATGAAGAGGAAGATGAGGCAAGGCTTTTGTTTTCCAAGCTCAATGATCTAAGGTGAGTGGAAGGTGGTCAAAAATAAAGTCAAAGCCTTGAACCAAGCTTGTCTTCAATGGTGGCTAGGTTAGGGTTCTTAAGAGGAAAGAGATTAAATGAGTAAAATGAGATGAAACCCAAAGTTAAAGTGGTAGGATTCTCCACTCACTAGGTGCTCTTGCACTACCTTTCACACACACACACACACACACTTGCAAGACTAAAGGTGAGTCCTACACTTGTCATGAATCTAAGTAAGCTTCCTAGATTAAATATCAAGCCTACACTTGTCAACCATCTATGCCAACAAGTGCTCCTATCCTAGGCCAACAAATGGGTGAATCTCCACCCTCCATGTGTCAAGAGATTAAGCCTTCAAGTGGTTCTTCCAAAATTCACCATTTTGACTCTTGGCTTGCTCTGAATGACCGGCAACGATGCGGTAAACTTCATTAATATTCTTTTCATCATAAAAGCCCGGTTTTAGCCAATTCTTTGGGAAATCACCTAAAAACATGAAATAAACATAAATCAATATAAAAAAGAATAGATATATCACTTTAGATCTTAACATATGCATATTTAGGGGCTCAAATATGCATATGTTAAGACCTAAAGTGATATATCTATTCTTTTTTATATTGATTTATGTTTATTTCGTGTTTTTAGGTGATTTCCCAAAGAAATGGCTAATATGCAATATTTAGCGCTCATCAAAGGCCCACACAATAGTTAAAAAAAAAAAAAAAAAAAAAAAAAAAAAAAAAAAAAAAAAAAAAAAAGATGTTGCAAAAGCAAAAGAAAAAGAAAAGTGAGTGCTTCTCACCAAAGGTAGAGAGTAGGAAAATGATTAGATGAGTGTTGTTTTGATTTGTTACCTAGTTGACTTGAGCTTGTAAGTCCTTAGGGGTGTCTTTACACCTAATGTCCTAAAGTCGTCCAGTTTGGGAGTCATTGACCTAACGCTCATTAAATGGATCTTCTAAAAAGCTTAATAAATCACTACATTGCACCATACTCTTGTCTTTGATTCCATTAAAAAAAAAAAGAGGTATGTTAATTGTCTTGATGATTCGTACTAGATTTGTGTGCTAGCTTGAGACCAGTTGTACCTATTTCATTGATTTGCTAAGATTGCAACATATTTGATGTCGGTTTACTAAAAAGGGATGCTAAAGTTGTTTTGATTTGCATGATCATCTTCCTTGATGTGTGGAGGACCATATTTGCTTGCTTGTTGTTGAAATTTTGGGAGAATACTTAGAGATGGTTGAAAAATAGCATACTTAAGGTAGTTTTCTTTCAATACTTGTCTGGAATGTTGGTGCCTCTTAAGTGAGAAAGAGCTTGATATATGTGGGTATCATTTCTGGAAACCCTCAGGAGACTTCACTCGTCCATTATAGGTAACCTAGGGGTTTAAAAGGCTTGTTGTATATGCTAAATGCAATCATGTTCCCTATGAAAGTGCCGTTATCCATTTATTTCTTTCTAGTTCATAGTTGTATAATTATTCATTTCATTTCTATGAACTAGCAATATCTAATGTAAGAGTGCGATAAGTGCTTAAATGTTGCATATTTTAGCACCTAAACTAGGGTATTTTAGTCCATTCATCTATCTTACTTTCCGTTTTTAGTTATAATTCTTGTTTTTGTTTATTTCAGGTTAATAAGGTTCAAATGGGCTAAAAATAGCCTATTAAGTCCTTTTTGAAGTTAAGAAGAAAATTTGGAAAAAGTCAGAAAAATTGCCCTGGAGCATTGGCGATCGATCGCAGCCATTAGCTAATGGATAAAACTGCCACCTCATCATTCGCTCAAAGTGGCAATCAATCGCAAACATTGGTGATCCATCGCAGTGCCACATCAACATTAGCTAAACAGATAAAGTTGCAAGTTGTCAAGATAAACATGCCACGTCATTGGCGATCGATCGCTAAGGTTGGCAATCCATCGCTAAAGTTGGTGATCCATCGCCATCCTGATGGCATTGAGCTGTTTAATTCCCGAGCTCGTCCAAACTTCACCTACCACAAGGTTGGGAAATTGAACCAATTAGAACACCATTTTCTGACTTATTGGCTATATGAAGAAGCTTGTATTTAAATTAAATTGAACCATTTGTTAGGGGTTCCACAATATGTGTAACGACCCGAATTTTTCAACCCGATGCGTTAGTGATGAACTAAAAATTGACCCGGTAACGGGTCCGAAATGCGGAAGCAAATGATAAACCAAAGTCTTTAGAGATATAAAACATCTCTAAGACACCAATGTGACCTTCCATGAGGTCACGAAACTTAAAGTAAACAAAAGAGCAAACGAGAGTCAAAACGGATAAAATTCGTGAATCAAGGGGCAAAACGGTCAATTCATAAGAAAAAGGAGGAACTTGACTCTAAATAAGTCAAAAAAGGCGAATACAACCTAATCTAATCATTTCACAACATTTCAAGAGGTTCTAAGACTTTTGGACATAAATCCCACAAAATGCCCTTTCCCGGTTTAAGCGAAAACTGACACCCTATCACTAAAACTTGAATAACTCCCACTGTGATTGGAGTTTGAATGCATGGTTGGTTTCATTGAAAATCTAACTTCAAGATCATAAATTTAGGCTTAAGAATCACCCCATTTGGGTTAGAAATGAAGAAGTTATGGCTATTTGAAGTTGGAATAATAGTGCTGAAACTCAACAGAAGCTAGTCTCGGGATCTAGCTATTTTGGTCGACCAAAATGGACAAAATTTGTGCTGCAATCATGTTTTCAAGGCTTGGTTGTATCGGTAGACCGAAATGAACCATCGGTCGACCGAAATAAGCCATCGGTCGACCGAAATGGCCCTGAATGGCGATTTTGGCTACTGGAAAATGAAGTTTTGATGTTCATAAGAAACCAAAGGAGAATCGGTCAACCGAACTAGAATTTTGGTTGACCAAAATGGCTCGAGAATATGTATATGGACTTGTTATGCACCTAAGGCTGAAAGTCTAAAATGGCTCGAGAATGTGCATATGGACTTGTTATGCACCTAAGGCTGAAAGTCTAATTGGAATCCCCCAGGGCATGATCAAATTGTATTATAAGCTATTGTGTGATAATGTGAACATGCACGCAAGTGTAATATGACATTTTAAACATGTTACAATGGCCCATGGCCTTATTACAATCCATTTACATGATTTAACATTCCAAACCTCCAAAATTGATAAAAGTACATTTTCAAACAAAATGTGGTGTCAAATGAGTACAAATGTAAAAATAGGCATGCTTGGCCCTTGGCCTCATGTCATACATTTCAAATATATTGTAAAAAGTATACTTATGTACACATTACACATTTAAAATGAAAATACAAGTTTTGATATATAAACTATAAAACGGAACTTCATGCTAACATCTTCACAAGAATGATACTCCAAGTCTACGAAACTCCCATAGCATAGTGTGCATCCCAAATTTAGGTCCCTGTACCTAAAATATGCCCCAGTAACGTAGGGGTGAGCAACATAAAGCTACTCATAGGAGATGAGCATGCATTGACCTAACATTTTACAATTTTATCACCTTAAGGTGAAACATGTTAAAGGGGCTCATGCCACCTAACGTCTATGTTAAAGTGAGACTCAAGGATCATCCTAAGCTACTCATACAATTTCAAGTGAACAACAACATACAAGTATACATGCTCAAGTATACTAAGCAATGTTAAAACATGTTACACGACATACAAGCATACATTTCCAAGTATACTAAACTATATTGAGATAAGTCATGTAATGTTTAAGCATCTCTACACAAGTATGCATTTAACATGGAAAGACTCATAAACCAAACACACATGTGACGGCCCAAGTTTTTCAACCTAATGCGTTAGTGATGAACCAAAAGATGACCCGATAACAGATCCGAAATGTGGAAGCAAAAGACAAACAACAGTCTCTAGAGATACAACATGACTCTAAGACACCATTGTGACCCTCAACGAGGTCACAGAACCTAAAGGAATCAAATGGGGAAGGAATGTTTCAAAAACGAATAAGATTGAACCTAGGGGCAAAATTATCATTTCCAGCTTAAAAGTGGGTGCCACTGAGCACACCATTGGAAAGACAACAAAAAATCAATGAACTTAGACTCAAAAATCGCTTGATTCGGAGTCCGGATGAAGAAGATATGGCTTACGGAAGAAGAAGGGGCAAAACGGTCAAAAATGGGGCAACCAAGAACATCTAACCGGTTAGGAGACCTTCCTAACCGGTTAGGAAGCCAAAAATCTCGCCAAAGCACTGCCCATGCACATGTAACCAGTTACGAAACCCCTCGTAACCGTTTACATGTGAAGGAGGTAGAATGGGCAGCCCAAAAAACCTAGCAGCAGGGATTTTTTCGGGAAAAAAGGAAATTTGAGGACCAAGATAACATTTTCTGGAAAAACTCAAAGAAGAAACCCCCCTCAAAATCGAGTTTTCTACATGAAAAATGAGGAAATTCAAAAAATACACAATGTGAAATGCCCAAAATTCCCTCCCAAGAAAACTGGTCCAGAGGGTCCAAAAAGCTGCTAAATTTAAAAACTGAGAGCTGAACTTCGGATGCGATTTCCGATGCCAAGATGGAATTTTCTGGAAAAACACAAAAAATAAACCCCCCCCCCCCCCCCCTTAAAATCATATTTTCTAATCAACCATGTGAAGAACGGAATTTATTTCCCAAAAGAAATTCCCATAATACCCTTAGGTCAGAAAATGCAACAAAAGTGTAAAATGAGTCCGTAGGAGGCTCATTTCACCAAAGAAGAAGCTTTGCCCAGAAATGACCATGCACGCAAACGTAACTTACCTAGTAAGATGTGCTACAACGGTCCATGGCCCAAAAATATGGCCCATGCAAAATATGACCCCCCAACGGCAAAAATGCCAAAAATGAAGTTTGAAAAGAAAACTTAGAATTTAAAATTATGAGATGGTTTCAAAATGCCGTTTGGCCCTTGGCCATACTTCATACATGATGAATGAATGCTAATGGAAGAATCAAAATAGAATTCCCACACCCAATGCAAACATGGTGAAGTAAAAACTCAATATTTTTTAATACTTTCTTAATATTCCATGAAGTCAAAATTTACATAGGATACAAATTAAATGTCATTGGCCTCTGGCCTCATCTCATACATGTCAAATACATTGTAAGGAGTGTACTCATGTACACATTACATATAAGGAATCAAATGTACACATGTTGACATATAAGACTACAATTGGCATTCCAAGCCAACCTTCACCAAAAATGGAAGTCTCCAAGTCCACAAACCATCCAAGCATAATGAAAACCCCAACTTTGATTCTTGCACCTGAAATATACCCCAGTATCGTAGGGGTGAGCAACATAAAGCTACTTGTAGGAAATAAGCATGTATCGACCTACGTTTTACAAGTTTGCATGATTTAATTATTGTGGTTCATTCCACCTAACGTCTATGTCAAAAGTGAGACTCAAGGAGCATCCTAGCTACCTAAGATCATTTCTAGCATCGATCACCTCATTCATGCAATTTTAGCATCATAGGGTCATGCTTACACAAAGCAACAACATAGGAGCATGCTTACATAAAGCAACAACATAGGCGCATGCTTACATAAAGCAACAACATATAGATTCTCAAGCTTATCAACTTAAAGTCTAAAATGCAACATCAACTAAATATAACAATTTAGCATAATTAGAATATCTAATATCACACATCAAGACATAGATTCTCTAGGTTATCAACTAGAAATCTAAAAGTGTGAAGTCAACTAAATATATTAATTTAGTATGGATGTACTTAAAAACATCAAAATCGCCAATAGCCAAAACCACAAGTCAATAAGGTAAACATGATTGTCAACTTGGAATTGAATGCGAAAACAAATAGTGGAAGACTGGGACATCACGCTCGGAATTCTGCTAAGACCTCAATGGTTATTCCAGGCACTAACTCGCAGGGAAGACCACCCTAAGTGCGCACTATCTCAATGACTTAGAGGACTCACGTCCCCGTACTAGAGCCAAACCCTAGCCATCTCAACTCAACAATGTTCCAAGATTCTAAAATAAGCCAAATAAGTTCATAACTTATACATATTACTACTACATAGTAACAAGTTAGTAATATAACTCTCAATTGTGCATAATAAGCATTTCATATCCATAATACTACGAAATCACAAGCCAACAATATATTCATATTAGAAACATACCCTCATGAATATAAACTTAACAACAATGCTCTTCAATGCATATAACACAATCTAGTGAATACATCACAAGTCTAAATCCATGCTCTTAAAATAGAAATAACTTCTAAAACATGATTAGATCCATGGATACACAAGATATAATTTAATTACATCAAAATAATTAAACTCTCTAGATTTCAAATCATTTCCAATTGGCCCCAATTTAATATGTGTTAATAGACATATCAAGGTCATTACATATATTCACACACAAGCTTAATTAGGCTCATGAAACCACCAAAATAGATTTTAATTAATTCCCTTAATTAAAGTCTCTAGATTTCCAAACTCAACCAAATGCTCTCAAATTAAAGTATGTTAACAAACATGCCAAAACTTAATTTAGAAGCATAACACAACTCAATTCCATGCAAGGTATGGCCATGAACTTTAATTTTTCACAAAAGATAAATATTAATTAAAAAGAGCAATTCTTTTTTAATTAATTCCAATTTAATATATGTTAACCAACATATTAAAACAAGAGTTTCTACCATGCCACAATTCAAAACCAAGTTTCTCATCATCATGAAAATTAAATCTTATACAAAGAGTTAAATATTTCAAATTTCCTAGATTTGATACAAGGCATGCATATAGGTTGTATAAACATGAAAAACACACAATACAACACATATAAAATCCCAAAACATTCCCTACCTCCATTTGAGATGAAATCTCAAATCCCCACCAAAATAAATCGGCTCCGAATCCGACGAAACTCCTAGTTTCTGTCGGGGACAACACCACGAACATGAATCCCAAGGAAGCCCCATCAAAAACACAACTTGACTTCAAATCCGAACTCAAGAAATGGCCAAAATGAGATTCCAATCGGTTGGAATCGAAGGCCTCGCCGAGGGGAACAATAAACACAAAGGCATCACCACTTTTTAATGAAGGGAAGAAGTCCAAAAGAGGAGAGACAAGATGGCAGCCATGGATGGAGCTTGGACCGGCCATGAGAGAGGAGAGAGAGAGAAAAATCTGATTTTTCTTTCTAAGGCCCCCTATTTATAGAAAATCTCACAAAGTGCCCCAAACGGGCCCCGCCAGGTCCGAAAAAGTGAAATCTAAGCAGACGCGCTAAAACGGCAAAACTCTGTGAACGAAAAAGATTCCAAATGAGAAAATATGAACAACGGAAGAAACAACGTTGAAAATTGAGTCCCGAGCAGAGAGTTATGCCCAAAACAAGTTTGGCGCAAATTGGGGCCAAAAACCCTGAAACTGGAAAACATCGTCCAGGAGGAAATTCTAAGAGTCCACGACTCGATGAAATGTGAAAATGAATCCAGTATAAGGATCAAGGCTCAAAACAAGGCATTGAGCAATAACTTTCATTAATTGCACAATGAACCCCAAAAAGTGAAAACTGCGAAACTGCCCCAGAATGAAAATATCTTCCAAAAAGTGAAAACTGCGAAACTGCCCCAGAATGAAAATATCTTCCAAAAGATATTTTCTTAGATACCCCTGAAATAAAATATCTTCAAAAGATATTTATGAAAAACACCCCAAGAAAAGAAAAAGTTTCCAAAGAACTTTACACTTATGCCCCTATGGGCACCAAGAGCAACCAGAGTACTTTCTCACGAAAGTAAAGATACGTATCTCATAGAAATCATTGGGAATTAAGATACGTGAAATCAGAAACCAACTCCGAACACAAGAAGTGTGGTTATGTAAACAAAGTGTCAAACGAGGAAAAGACGAAATAGGGAAAAGGACGAAAAGAGAATAGTGTCGAAAAAACGAAAAATGTGAAAATGACTCGATCCTCAAAGGAAGTTGTCAATCCAAAGAAAAGAGTCTCAAAAATCACTCCAGAGCACTCAAGACGACACTAATCGACAAGAAAACAAACTCAGAAGGGAAAAGACAACGAAAAAAAAAATTATCCGAAAATCCGGGTCATTACAACCTTCCCACCTTAAAGGGATTTTGTCCCCGAAATCCAGCCCCAATAAAACAAAAAGGGAAAACCAGGATAACTACGGAGTACGTCTCCGAGTACCCCACACAACACGCCACACCAGCGACCTCAAAGCTGAAAGGAACACACAAACCAGTGTCATTTGCACCCACGTGCTCATGACAAGACAACCTTTCGAAGGCAAAATGACCACATGGCCACACGACAAGTCAGAACTCACCCACTGAACCCAAGGTCAGACAAGGGAATGGAAAACAACAACCAAAAGCATTCCTCCTGATGAACCATCAAACCGATCCAAAAATAACCACCAAAAGAACTCCAAGATAACCACATATCAAATCAGGGTACAGAACAAACACAACGTGGCAGTACAAATAGTGACCAAAACCCGCCCACGATGTACTCAAATGTGTGATAACAACGACAGTACCTAGTGCCCGCCCATACTTACTCGTCAGTAAGGTAGCATCGACGGCAACTAGTACTCGCCCACAACACACAACCTTGTACGGTAGCATGACAGTATAAGGAACTAATTCATAACCTGCCCCCCACTAGATCTACCCAAGAAACCTCTCGATACAAATGACATCAATGTCAAAAATGATCATTGCCAAAAGCACTACGGAGACCAACATTTTGTGAGAGTTGAGATATGGTCCAAAGATGTCCAGCCGGACCATCTCGGCCAATCCCAAACTCTAACAACAATGTCACAGGCACCATTATGTTTAAGGCCCAAAATCCTCAACACAACAAAACCAATAACTCCAATGTCTCAAAATGCTACTACCAACAACATCTATCGAGAATCCAGAGCCTGAGAAGCAAATCAGAACTTCCAGAGATCAAAATGAACCTCACCATAAGGCATTTCATCGAAAAGCCTACATTTCTCCCTGAAACTGATCAACTACAAGACCAATCACCATAATCAAACATCAGATCCACATCCCTATCACGGATAACTAAATCCTCAAAATACAAGTCCACCAAGTGGCACAAACATCAAAATACCAACAACCAAGGTCACAAATGATTCTCTCAAAACGGTACTTGGAAACACCAAGTTAAATCAAAATTCCTCAATCTTTGATCCACAACCAATCATTAGAACTACGATTCCTCAAAACTATGCCTATCATAACTAGGACGAGAAACTCCACAACAAGCCATATCCAACAGCAATCCTCCAAAACTTCTCCTAGAAGTTAACCACATCCAGGTCTCCAAAACGGAAACAAGTCTCCAAAAGACATTCTCAAAAGAGCATCGAGCTCACCTCACAATCAAACAAATCCTCAATGATATGGACATAAGTCCCCAAAAAAAAATGATCTCACACTAATCAACTTACTCTGAGCACCACAACTCAATCAACAACCACGGTAAAAACTCCCCAAGGAAAGACACGAAAGAAAGGGAGCTACCAGTCCTAAAAAGGACAACACCTTGACTCTGTCTCTGAAACGAAAGACAACAAGGTCAAAGACTTCACCCTCTACATGGAAGTAAGCCAACCAAAATCCAACAAATCCTCACCAAGGACTCAAGACAACAACGATGATTCTCATGGACCAACCAACCCCAAAACAGTGTACAACACAACGGAAAGAAGAGACTCACTCCTTGTGAAGTCCCTTACACGAACCAACACAAAACCCTTGTAGAAACCCGTCTACACGCTACGTGCGACCGAGGGAAACGAATGGGAAAACCAAACCTGGAAGTCATGCATATGACAAGGAATGCAACTACCAAAAAGAAAATCTACTCACGTAGATAAAAATTAAAGGTACATGCAACACGTCTCCACGTAAGCACAAAAGCATGTTACTAAAGCGCAATAACAACATGGCATCTCTAAGCATATAAAGAAGGCATGCTAATGCCACACAACAAGAAGGCAAATGTGGATACACCTCCACCTACTCATGCATCACAATATCATAAATCATACTACTAACATGGTAGTAAACGAAACTGCATAAGACAACATGATGCAACAATAAA
Source organism: Cornus florida (assembly GCF_030987335.1). Classification (NCBI taxonomy): domain Eukaryota; kingdom Viridiplantae; phylum Streptophyta; class Magnoliopsida; order Cornales; family Cornaceae; genus Cornus; species Cornus florida. Next base: position 46,141,891 of record NW_026775574.1, on the reverse strand, counting down.
CCCTGTGGACATCGTGTCCTAGAGTGCCTAAGAAAGGAAAGGACAATTCCTAGTCATAAACTGTCTCCAAAACCAATGCGACAACAACCTGTCTTCAAACAAACGTGAGCCTTTACCACAACGGTAAGACTCTAACAATCCATCTCCGAATCTAGAGGTGACACTACAAGTGACACTAATAGTGCAGTGCTCTCACTATCCGTAACATCAATCAATCGACTTGATCCCAAAAGCGTCATCACACAAGAACTCCTCAAGGAAAATGGCAACTACAGCCATACCAATAACAACTAAATCAATCACTACGACTGATCGCCAAAATAACCATCATCATCACCGATCAAAGGACAACGCCTATCAAAACAAAACCAACATTGATTCCACCCGAACTGCGCTTGTAGCTAGCCAGTACGGTAGCATGACAGTGCCATGCACCTGCCCACAAACGTACCCGCCCACGAAAATTGCAATCCCAGAGGAATCATCCTAATCAACCAAGGATCTTAAGAGGTCCATAACCTCATCATGGCTCAAAATCAACAAATCCACCACTATGGTAACGCCAAATGACTCATCTCACAAGAGCCTAAACAAAAGATGACCATCCACCTACCTCAAAACCAATACTAGGTCGACAACAACCTACATCACCACGAGACTGTGACTACAATCACCATCAACCTCAACTCGTGCTTCAATGACCAATCCCGTGTCATGCCAAGTATGTAACACAATTATGCATATACAATTCTAATCTAGCATACGTCACATGTCATGCTCTTTACATTAGAATAAAACAATGTTAAACAAATGGCATATAACATGTAGCACGTAAACACATGAACATGTTATCAACCAAAACATGTTATCATAAAGCATATAAATAGATAGAGCATGGCAACAAAAGCATGATATGCACCCAAAACCCGTCGTCCAAAGGTTTTCGAACCTAGGAGCTCTGATACCACTTGTGACGGCCCAAGTTTTCAACCCGGTGCGTCAGTGATGAACCGAAAGATGACCCGATAACGGATCTGAAATACGGAAGCAAAAGATAAACAACGGTCTCTAGAGATACAACACCACTCTAAGACACCATTGTGACCCTCAACGAGGTCATGGAACCTAAAGGAATCAAATGGGGAAGCAATGTTTCAAAAACGAACAAGATTGCACCTAGGGGCAAAATCGTCATTTCCAGCTTAAAATTAGGTGCCACTGAGCATACCATTAGAAAGACAATGAAAAATCAATAAACTTAGACTCAAAAATTGCTTGATTCGGAGTCCGGATGAAGAAGATATGGCTTACGGAAGAAGAAGGGGCAAAACGGTCAAAAAGGGGGCAACCAAGAACATCTAACCGGTTAGGAGACCTTCCTAACCAGTTAGGAAGCCAAAAATCTCGCCAAAAACACTGCCCATGCACATGTAACCGGTTACGAAACCCCTCGTAACCGTTTACATGTGAAGGAGGCAGAATGGGCAGCCCAAAAAACCTGGCAATAGGGATTTTTTCGGGAAAAAAGGAAATTTGAGGACCAAGATGACATTTTCTGGAAAAACTCAAAGAAGAAACACCCCTTAAAATCGAGTTTTCTACATGACTTTTAAGGAAAATCAAAAAAATACATAATGTGAAATGCCCAAAATTCCCTCCCAAGAAAACTGGTCCAGAGGGTCCAAAAAGCTGCTAAATTTAAAAATTGAGAGCTGAACTTCGGACGCGATTTCCGATGCCAAGATGGAATTTTCTGGAAAAACATAAAAAGAAACCTCCCCCCTAAATTCATATTTTCTAATCAACCATATGAAGAACGGAATTTATTTCCTAAAGGAAATTCCCAAAATACCCTTAGGTCAGAAAATGCAACAAAAGTGTAAAATGAGTCCGTAGGAGGCTCATTTCACCAAAGAAGAAGCTTTGCCCAGAAATGACCATGCACGCAAACGTAACTTACCTAGTAAGATGTGCTACAATGGTCCATGGCCCAAAAATATGGCCGATGCAAAATGTGACCACCCAATGGCCAAAATGCCAAAAATGAAGTTTGAAACGAAAACTTGGAATTTAAAATCATGAGATGGTTTCAAAATGCCGTTTGGCCCTTGGCCATACTTCATACATGATAAATAAATGCTAATGGAAGAATTAAAATAGAATTCCCACACCCAATGCAAACATGGTGAAGCAAAAACTCAATATTTTTCAATACTTTCTTAATATTCCATGAAGTCAAAATTTACATAGGATACAAATTACATGTCATTGGCCTCCGGCCTCATCTCATACATGTCAAATACATTGTAAGGAGTGTACTCATGTACACATTGCATATAAGGAATCAAATGTACACATGTTGACATATAAGACTACAATTGGCATTCCAAGCCAACCTTCACCAAAAATGGAAGTCTCCAAGTCCACAAACCATCCAAGCATAATGAAGACCCCAACTTTGATTCTTGCACCTGAAATATACCCCAGTATCGTAGGGGTGAGCAACATAAAGCTACTCGTAGGAAATGAGCATGCATCGACCTACGTTTTACAAGTTTGCATGATTTAATTATTGTGGTTCATTCCACCTAACGTCTATGTCAAAGGTGAGACTCAAGGAGCATCCTAGCTACCTAAGATCATTTCTAGCATCGATCACCTCATTCATGCAATTTTAGCATCATAGGGTCATGCTTACACAAAGCAACAACATAGGAGCATGCTTACACAAAGCAACAACATAAGCGCATGCTTACATAAAGCAACAACATATAGATTCTCAAGGTTATCAACTTGAAGTCTAAAATGCAACATCAACTAAATATAACAATTTAGCATAATTAGACTATCTAATACCACATATCAAGACATAGATTCTCTAGGTTATCAACTAGAAATCTAAAAGTGTGAAATCAACTGTAATACCCCGTATTTTATTTATTTAAATTCATTTATGTGTAGATTTCTTTACCTATTATTGTGCATGCTTGTTGCAGGGTCCACAAATGTCCTGTTAGCATATCAGTGGAAACAGGAGAGCGAGCGTCATCTTCGGATGGTAATCTGTACCGAAGTGCAGAAACAGATGCTAGCTACGTTTATGCTGATAGGCAATGCATTGTAGTGGTGGGAGTCTATTACTACTGTCGAAGAGAGAACCAGATTGACTTATGCTGAATTTCAGACTCGCTTTGATGACAAGTATTTTCCTATGTCAATAAGATCAGCGATGAAGACTGAATTTCTGGATCTGCAACAGGAGGATATGACTGTGGTTGAGTATGAACAGAAGTTCATTAATTTGTCATTATTTGCACCAGAGGAGGTCAATACGGAAGAAAAGAAGAGAGACCGCTTTGTTAAGGGGTTGATATGGCCGATTAAAGTGGTGATCATAGGTAGTCCTGCATATACTACTTATATCCAGGTGGTTAATGCCGCTTTATAGCACTGCCAGATGAGGAGTGATTACCGGAAGTCCAAGGGAGATAAGCGGGCTAACCGAGACTACCAGACAGTGGAGAAAGGAAGCAGTAGTGGTACCAAGTCCAATGATCGGGGCAGATTTCAAGGACATCAACCTTGGAAGAAAGACAAAGGAAACCCAGATGTGCAGAGGGATGGAGTCCTTAATCAGGGTAGACAAGGTGGGGTACCTCAGACCGGACAGGAACAGTTTTCGGGAAGTCAACAGAGGAGGCAGGCAGGTCCTTTTACAGGACGTTGTTATCACTGTAGAGAGATTGGGCATCCGGCCAAGATGTGTCCCAAAGCTAAGCAAGGACAGTATGGGCAGCCGAGACCTAACCAGCCATTACCTCTACCGGCCCCACCGATGCCACGTGGGCAAGTTCAGAATTTTCCGACACTTCCAGCACCACCATTTCCTCCGGGACAACCTCCACAGCAGTTGCATCATGGCAGAGTTTATAACTTCATGCCACATAATGCGCAGGCTCCTCAGGCTATTGAGGGTATGTTTTCTATACATGGTAGAACTGCTCGTATACTGTTTGACACTGGTGCATCACATTCTTTTGTGTCTAGATCTTTTGTTATCTTATCTGGTATGACGACTCAGTTATGTGACCAACCTCTTAATATTTATACACCATTGGGAGTTGGCGCAATTTTAAGAGAGTGTAGCGGTGATATCCTTATAGATATGGACCGGCTTCGATTTCTTGCAAATTTGTTAGTTTTAGATATGCATTCGTATGATGTTATACTTGGGATGGACTGGTTATCTCAGTACCGTGCTCAGGTTAACTGTTACGAAAAGTCTATTGTATTTGCTATACTAGGACAGGAGATGTATCTTTTTGTTGTACCACAACCTGATGGAAGGCCTAGCACTTATTTATGCATTCTTGAGGAGCACTCACAGGAAGCGACTGCGGTATCTCTTGACAGTATTCCGGTAGTACAGGAATTCCAGGATGTATTCCAGGAAATTCCAGGCTTGCCACCGAGTCGAGAGATAGACTTCGTCATTGATTTAGCTCCAGGCACTACGCCTATTGCTAAGGCGCCGTACAGAATGGCACCAGTGGAGATGCGAGAGTTGAAAGATCAAATTCAGCAGTTGCTCAGCCAGGGATTTATTCGTAAGAGTACTTCACCATGGGGAGCACCAGTATTGTTTGTTAAGAAGAATGATGGATCTCTTCGTCTTTGTATTGATTACAGAGAACTGAACAAGGTCACTATTCGCAACAAGTACCCGTTGCCCAGAATTGATGACCTGTTCGATCAGTTGAAGGGAGTTACTTACTTCTCAAAGACATCAGCTACGAGTCAGAGAACAAGATGTTCCAAAGACAGCATTTCTCACAAGGTACGGATCTTATGAGTTTCGTGTTATGCCTTTCGGCTTAACTAATGCCCCAGCTGTCTTTATGGACTTGATGAATAGAGTATTCAGAGAGTACTTAGATCAGTTTGTCATTGTTTTCATTGATGATATTCTGGTTTACTCTAAGTCGGAGAAGGACCATGCCAGACATTTACGCACAGTGTTGCAGACACTTCGAGAACATCAGTTGTTTGCGAAGTTTGAGAAGTGTGAATTTTGGCAGAAAGAGGTCAAATTTCTGGGCCATGTAGTGTCAGAAGAAGGGTTAGCAGTAGATCCAGCCAAGGTTGCGGCCGTTATGGAGTGGGGACAGCCTACCTCACCGACAGAGATTCGCAGTTTTCTGGGATTGGCGGGGTATTATCGCAGGTTCATCCAGGGATTTTCCAAAATTGCGGGTCCACTTACACATCTGACTAAGAAGAATGTACCATTTGTATGGGATGAGTCTTGTCAGACTGCTTTTGCTGAATTGAAGAGTAAGTTAACTTCTGCACCTGTCTTAGCCACACCTCAGAGTGGAATCGAGTATTTAGTATTTACCGACGCTTCTCTGAAGGGTTTGGGTTGTGTGTTGATGCAAGAAGAGTGACCAGTTTCTTATGGGTCTAGGAAGCTTAAGCCTCATGAGCTTAATTACCTGACTCACGATCTAGAGCTCGCAGCAGTGGTTTTTGCCTTGCGTATTTGGAGGCATTATCTTTTGGGGGAGACTTTTTGATTGTTTAGCGATCATAAAAGTCTACAGTATTTGTTCACACAGAGGGAACTGAATATGAGACAGCACAGATGGTTGGAGTTCGTGAAAGACTATCACTTCTCTATTCAGTATCATCCAGGAAAAGCGAATGTTGTAGCAGACGCACTCAGCCGCCGACCCTATGTCAGCTTTTTAGCTTTGTTTGCAACAGAGTGGGATACTTTAAAGACTGTTCATGAGTTAGCAGACGCTTTTATGGCATGTGTGGTAGTAACTCCTTCTATCATTCATCAGGTCATTCAAGCGCAACTCTCAGATCAACAGTGTATTGATCGGGTTTCGGAGTTAGCCTCCGGAGATGTTTCTTTTTATTCTATAGGGACTGATGGAGGATTGAGGTACAAGGGACGTTTAATTGTGCCTTCAGCTGATAATTTGAGAAATGTTGTGATGAGAGAGACACACACTTCTCAGTTCTCTGTACATCCAGGGGGAGACAAGATGTATCAGGACATGAAACGCCAGTTTTGGTGGGCCAGCATGAAAAGAGATATAGCTATCCTTGTCTCTAAATGTAGCACCTGTCAGATGATTAAGATTGATCATCAGAGACCGCCAGGATCGTTACAGCCACTTCCTATACCAGAGTGGAAATGGGAGAGTATTTCTATGGACTTTATAGAGGGATTGCCTACTTCACATCATAATCACAACTCTATTTGGGTCATTGTTGATAGATTGACCAAGTCCGCTCATTTTCTACCTGTTCATTCAAACTTTACGTCAGAACAGTATGCTAAGCTTTATATTGCAGAAATGGTGAAACTTCATGGTATACCATTGTCCATCGTATCAGATAGAGATCCGAAGTTTGTATCAGGATTTTGGAGGAGCTTTCAGCAGGCTTTGGGTACAGAACTTTATCTTAGCACTGCTTATCATCCTCAAACAGATGGACAAACTGAGCGAGTTAATCAGATTTTAGAAGACATGTTGCGGGCATGTGTTCTTGATTTTAAGGGCAATTGGGAGGAATATTTGCCGCTTTCAGAGTTTGCTTATAACAATAATTATCAGAAAACTATTGGTATGGCACCATTTGAGGCTTTGTACGGTAGACCGTGTAGGTCTCCTGTCTGTTGGCTTGGAGTTGGTGAGAACAGCTTTTTGGGTCCTGAATTTATTAAGGACACGTCAGAAAAGATCGCTATCATTAGGGATCAGATGCGTACAGCTCAAAGCAGACAGAAAAGTTATGCTGACCGTCGAACTCGTGTTTTGGAGTTTAAGGTTGGTGATCAGGTTTTGCTTAAGGTTTCTCCCATGAAGGGAGTAATGCGGTTTGGGTCAAAGGGTGAGTTATCGCCTCGTTTTGTGGGTCCTTTTATGATTACGGATCGGATTGGGGCAGTAGTTTATCATTTGGCTCTACCAGATAATCTTCATAGGGTACATAATGTTTTTCATGTATCTATGCTGCGAAAATTTCTACGGGAAGAAGATCGATATCAACACATTGATGTGGGTGAAATTGAGTTGCAACCGGATGCAACCTATTTGGAACAACCTTACTGTATTCTCGATCGTAGGAATCAGATACTGCGCACAAAGACTATTCCATTAGTACGTGTACAGTGGAGTCATCATAGTGAGACAGAGTCTACTTGGGAACGGGAAGATATTATCCGTGCCAAGTATCCAGAGCTCTTTACTACAGGTATGTAGTGAATTTCGGGGACGAAATTCCTTTATTAGGGGGGGAGAATGTAATACCCCGTATTTTATTTATTTAAGTTCATTTATGTGTAGATTTCTTTACCTATTATTGTGCATGCTACATTATTATATTAAGTTCATTTAATTGTGCATGTAAATTAATTGTGTATGTTAAAATAGTAAATTTATTTATTTAATTGTGCATGTATTATTATTAATAATTTTATTTGTTGGTTATGTTTATATTAAGCAATATTAGTTAATTAAAGTTTTATATTTGTGTTATAAAGTATTATTATGATTATAATGTATTCTTATGTAATAATAATAATAATATAATAATAATAATTTATTAATAATATAATAATGATAATAGTGATAAATTAATCATAATAGTAATAATAAGAATAGTATTATTAAAACAAGTTATGATGCTAACTTAGTCTTAAGATAGAATTTCCACTATCTTGGTTGAATGAGATGATTTCAAAGAAGACTTAGGGGCATGGCATTAAAGGAATGTGGTTAGGGAAGTTTAGGAATATTAATAATAATAATACTAATAATAATAGTAATAATCATAATAATAATCAAATGATCAAATGTCATGATGGGAACTTGACATAATGGTAGCATTTTGGTTAAGTCAATGTACTTGACTTGGATTGCATGCTTTAAGTAAATATAGGTGGGAAGTTAGATGGTTAGTAAAAAGATATTTGTAATATTTAAATTATATAAGTTATTTATATATAGAAGTTAGCCCTTTGGTTGAGGATTCACGTAGGTTGAAGAAGGAAATAATAAAAGTGAGTTCTTGTATAAGACTGAAAGGAAGAGAGAGAAAGAAAGGAGCTTGGACCGGTGTAGGGAATTTACCCGACTATGCGCAGACCGGCGGATTTATTTTAAATCCATAAGCAAGTTATTATCTACTTTTCCCCTTTGAATTAATAAATTAATTGTTTAGTTTATTTTTATGCATAAAGACCAGGTTAGGAGGTTAATAAATTATTAATTTTAGTTTATTAAATTAATGAAATTTTAATTATATAGGATGGTATATATTTATTTAATTTTCTATGAAATTAATAATGGTTGAAAATAATTAAATAAGGCTTTAGGGATTTTTCTAGAATTTTTTAGATTTTTCCGGGGCTTTTCTGCAATTTCCGGCGAGTTTTCCGGCCACCGGCAGTGAGGAAGGTGACCGGAGTTATCTGGTGTGTTGCGGTATATTGTAACAAGCATGCGCATGGATCAGCAGCCGTTAGATGGGTTGTGAATCCTTAAATTGATACGGCGTAGCGCGAAACATCATATGATGGTGCGCGCGAATCATTGGCCGTAGGATTAACTAGGCTCATTAAGATTGATCCGGTGTGACGCGAGTACGGAGTCCGGATGCAGCCAACCAACCAGGAAGTGACACGTCTGCAAGAAGCCATGATGCACGCGTGGGAGCGCGTGCGCGCGTGTGGCTGATGCCATACGCGCGTGGAGGCGCGTGGGAGAGTGGGGAAGGTTGGGCGGTGCGTGGGGGCCCATGAAGGGCCCTGTCAGCTGCTGGAACTTACCAGAATACCCCTAGGGCCTGTTTTGTAAATTCCAGAACCTTAAACTTGGATTTTTAGGTACTATGTTGGTATTTACGGGTTTAACGGGCCACGAAATTATTATTTTAATACCCGTTAAGTATTATTATGGCCGATTAATATTTCTAAACCTTAATTGGCCCGTTTACCGTACGGATATGAATGTGACTCATTTAACAACATTACTATAGATGGTGTTATTATTTTATTAAATGGTATTCATTATTACTGTTCAAATATAATAATGTCACGGTTATCGTCATATAATTTATCCATTATATATTATGGGATATTTATACTGTTAATCATATATCAACCATGATTGTTATTGCTGTGTGCATTTCAGGAAATAAATGGACTGTTTAATTATGTCACATTTATATTATATGGATGTGTTGCCATATAGAACCATGTGAGCTGACTAATAAGTTGAGACTCATTTATACCTTATGCATTCGTTGCCATAGACAGATGTGTGGCTGTCGGGGTATGTGGTTTAATATTATTGGCATGTGTTGCCTAATTGATATACTCAGTATGTTTAGTATTATCATTGGCATGTATTGCCTAATTGATATGCTTAGTAACTCATTAGTACATTGAGATGCGTTACTACTGTGTAGTCTTTACAGTCGGTGTTGTCAGTACCATGCACCGTGTATAATAGCTGATTTCCCGGGTAAGGAAAGGAGACACTTAACCACCTAGTGTGAGTCTAAGTGATCCCCGTCTATTCTGGTTGAGGTCATATTATACATCGGGTAGTTCCATTTGGATGTATACAGATATAGTACTCATCCGATTCATAATGATTAATTTATGATTCTCTGATTTGGGTCATAGTAGAGAGGACTTGCTCGTGGGGTTGACTAACCATTGTTGTTATTTCAGGATACGGTCAGTACCCGTTCCAAGGTTGAGGTTAGCAGTGTGGGACCACCATCCGAACTCATCTACTCTTACGATCCAGTTCAGGGTAGAAGTTTTATGTATTACTTCAGTTTCAGTTTTTATTTACTTTTGACGTTGAACTCTTAGGTTTATATTTAGGGATCCTTGACATAGGATTTCCAAGTTGTAATGGAGTACTGTATTAAATAAAGGATGGATGGATGTTGTATTATTTAGTGTTCCTTTCCTGTCTAAGTTCTTTTATTATTATCATTTTGTATTCCATGCTTGCATATTGCCAATTATTTTTGATATCCCTCGTTTTTCGTGTATAAGCCTGATCAACTTATGCGTGGAAAAATGTTGGGGGTGTCATATCAACTAAATATATCAATTTAGCATGGATGTACTTAACAACATCAAAATCGCCAATAGCCAAAACCACAAGTCAACAAGGTAAACATGATTGTCAACTTGGAATTGAATGCGAAAACAAATAGTGGAAGACTTAGACATCACGCTCAGAATTCTACTGAGACCTCAATGGTTATTCCAGGCACTAACTCGCAGGGAAGACCACCCTAAGTGCGCACTATCTCAATGACTTAGAGGACTCACGTCCCCGTACTAGAGCCAAACCCTAGCCATCTCAACTCAACAATGTTCCAAGATTCCAAAATAAGCCAAATAAGTTCATAACTTATACATATTACTACTACATAATAACAAGTTAGTAATATAACTCTCAATTGTGCATAATAAGCATTTCATATCCATAATGCTACGAAATCACAAGCCAACAATATATTCATATTAGAAACATACTCTCATGAATATAAACTTAACAACAATGCTCTTCAATGCATATAACACAATCTAGTGAATACATCACAGTCTAAATCCATGCTCTTAAAATAGAAACAACTTCTAAAACATGATTAGATCCATGGATACACAAGATAGAATTTAATTACATTAAAATAATTAAACTCTCTAGATTTCAAATCAGTTCCAATTGGCCCCAATTTAATATATGTTAATAGACATATCATGGTCATTACATATATTCACACACAAGCTTAATTAGGCCCATGAAACCACCAAAATAGATTTTAATTAATTCCCTTAATTAAAGTCTCTAGATTTCCAAACTCAACCAAATGCTCTCAAATTAAAGTATGTTAACAAACATGCCAAAACTTAATTTAGAAGCATAACACAACTCAATTCCATGCAAGGTATGGCCATGAACTTTAATCTTTCACAAAAGATAAATATTAATTAAAAAGAGCAATTCTTGTTTAATTAATTCCAATTTAGTATATGTTAACCAACATATTAAAACAAGAGTTTCTACCACGCCACAATTCAAAACCAAGTTTCTCATCATCATGAAAATTAAATCTTATACAAAGAATTAAATATTTCAAATTTCCTAGATTTGATACAAGGCATGCATATAGGTTGTATAAACATGGAAAACACACGATACAACACATATAAAATCCCAAAACATTCCCTACCTCCATTTGAGATGAAATCTCAAATCCCCACCAAAATAAATCGGCTCCGAATCCGACGAAACTCCTAGTTTCTGTCGGGGACAACACCACAAACATGAATCCCAAGGAAGCCCCATCAAAAACACAACTTGACTTCAAACTCGAACTCAAGAAATGGCCAAAATGAGATTCCAATCGGTTGGAATCGAAGGCCTCGCCGAGGGGAACAATAAACACAAAGGCATCACCACTTTTTAATGAAGGGAAGAAGTCCAAAAGAGGAGAGACAAGATGGCAGCCATGGATGGAGCTTGGACCGGCCATGAGAGAGGAGAGAGAGAGAAAAATCTGATTTTTCTCTCTAAGGCCCCCTATTTATAGAAAATCTCAAAAAGTGCCCCGAACGGGCCCTGCCGGGTCCGGAAAAGTGAAATCTAAGCAGACACGCTCAAACAGCAAAACTCTGTGAACGAAAAAGATTCCAAATGAGAAAATATGAACAACGGAAGAAACGACGTCGAAAACTGAGTCCCGAGAAGAGAGTTATGCCCAAAACAATTTTAGCGCAAACCGGGGCCAATTACCCTGAAACTGGAAAACATCGTTCAGGAGGAAATTCTAAGAGTCCACGACTCGACGAAATGTGAAAATGAATCCCGTACGAGGATTGAAGTTCAAAACAAGGTATTGAGCAATAACTTTCATTAATTGCACAATGACCCCCCAAAAAGTTAAAACTGCGAAACTGCCCCAGAATGAAAATATCTTTCAAAAGATATTTTCTTAGATACCCCTGAAATAAAATATCTTCAAAAGATATTTATGAAGAACACCCCAAGAAAAGAAAAAGTTTCTAAAGAACTTTACACTTATGCCCCTATGGGCACCGGGAGCAACCAGAGTACTTTCTCACGAAAGTAAATATACGTCTCTCATAGAAATCATTGGGAATGAAGATACGCGAAGTCAGAAACCAACTCTGAACACAAGAAGTGTGGTTACGCAAACAAAGTGCCAAACTAGGAAATGACGAAATAGGGAAAAGGACGAAAAGTGAATAGTGTCGAAAAAACGAAAAATGTGGAAATGACTCGGTCCTCAAAAGAAGTTGTCAATCCAAAGAAAAGAGTCTCGGAAATCACTCCAGAGCACTCGAGACGACACTAATCGACAAGAAACCAAACTCAGAAGGGAAAAGACAACGAAAAAAAAAATTATTCGAAAATCCGGGTCATTACAACATAACACAAGTATACTAAATTAATTGGATTTTTCATATGATAAGTATACATAACACAAATATACTAAATGAAGTTTAACTCATGAAGCAAGTATGCAAGTTCAAGTATACTAAACAGGATTCAAATATCCAAAGCAAGCATCAATTCTCAAACTACAAGTAATCCATGATTAACAACTTGAAATTAAATGCAAAAACAAATAGTGGAAAGACTAGGACATGTGGTCGCTAGCCCAAGCAAGTATTTTCGGGTAATTACAACCCACAAGGTACCACCTAGTGCGCACTTATGACTTAGAAGACTCTTGTCTCCGTACTAGAGCCAAACCCTAGCCATCACACAAATTATGTCCTCACAAGCTTTCCAAAACTAATAAGTTCAAAACTTATACAAAATCAAATGCAAGTTACCACATTCCATGCACAAGTAAAGTTGAATTCACACAATTCATGTCCTAGAATTTAAGTCTAAATAGCGTATGACAAGTCATGTCCTCAATATGCAATTTATACATAAAGCAAGAATATTCTACAACAATTGAGCCACATTACCATCCTAAGCCACAAGTACTAAATAAGCTTCAACTTAGTAACTAGCTTCCAAGGTAAACAATTGGAATATTTTGACAAGCTATATACCTGCACAAGATATATTTAAACAAGTTATGGAAGACAATGATATCACATATCATACTAAGTCAAATTACCATCATTGGAGACTATAAGTACTAATTCTACAACAAGTTAGTAGCATGCTCACAAGGTAATTAAACACATTACATTTTAAGGGATTATCCACCTAACATGAAAACTCTCTAGATTTCAAATCAATTCCAACTAGGCTCAAATTAATATATGTTAAAGGTTATAACATGGTCTTCACATATATCATACCCAAAATCAATTTAAGCAACTACAACACTTAAAGTAAAATTAATTAAGCTAATTAATTAATTTTCCTCTAGATTTTCAAACATATCCAAATATCCTCAATTTAATATATGTTAAAGAACTCATCAAGGCCTACTTTAATATCACATTACAAGTTAATTTCATGCTTGATACAACTATGTGAATTAATCTTTTACCAAAGACAAATATTAAATAAGTTTTGCAATTCTTATTCAAATGATCCAAATTTAATATATGTTAACTATCATACCAAGGCCTAATTTACTAGCATGCCACAATTTAATTCTAAACAACATACATCCATGTGAATTAAATCTTATACAAGGACATAAATAGATTAAATCTCTAAAACTTGAACAAGGCATGCTAACAAGTTGTATATGCTCATAAAACATTCAATACAATATTAATATAAACCTAAGACATCCCCTACCTCAATTTGAGATGAAAACTCAAATCCCCACCAAAAGAAAAGTGCTCCGAATCCGACGATACTCCTAGGTTTTGTCGGGGACAACGCCATGGACAAGAATCCCTAAGAAGCCCCATGAAAATCATAACTTGACCTCAAAACCAAACTCAAAATTTGCCCAAAAATGGGTTCTAATAAGGACAAAAGATGCGCGTCGTCAAGGGGAGCAACGAACGTTAAGGCCGAAGACTTTTCATCTAGGAAAAGTGGACCAAAAGAGGATAGAGAAGATGGCAGCCATGGCTACCATGGTTTTCGGCCAGAAGAAAGGAGAGAGAAAGCAAAATAGCTGATTTGTCTTGTCTCTCACCCTATTTATAGAAAAACCTTAAAAGTGCCCCAAAAAGGTCCCGCCGGGTCCAGAAAAGTGGAATTTGAGCAGACGTGCTCAAACAGTGAAACTCTGTGAACAAAAAAAATTTAAAAAGAGAAAATATGAACAACGGAAGAAACGGCGTCGAAAACCGAGTCCCGAGCAGAGAGATATGCCCAAACAAGTTTGGCGGCAACCGGGTCCAGAACCCTGAAACTGGAAAAAAATGACCAGAACAGAATTCTAAGAGTACATGACTCGTCGAAATGTGAAAATGAATCCCGTACGAGGATCCAGGCTCCAGACGAGATATTTTGCAATAACTTTCGTTAATTGCACAATTCTACAAAAGGGGTTAACTGCAAGACTGCCCCTGAATGAAAATATCTTCCAAAAGATATTTTCTTAGATACCCCTGAAATAAAATATCTTCAAAAGATATTTATGAAGAACAACCCAAGAAAAGAAAAAGATTTAAAAGAATTGTGCATCCATGCCCCTATGGACACCGGGAGCAACCAGAGTACTTTTCTGCAAAAGTAAAGATACGTATTTCGTGGAAACCACTTAGAACAAAGATACGTGAAATCAAAAACCAACTCTGAAAATAAGGAGTGAGGTTACGTTAACCAAGTGACAAACGGGGAAAAGACAAAATAGGGAAAAGGACAAAACAGGGAAAAGGAAGAAAAGTGAACAGTGTCGAAAAACGAAAAATGTGAAAATGACTCGGTCCTCAAAGGAAGTTGTCAATCCAAAGAAAAAAGTCTCATAAACCAATTCCGAGCACTCGAGACGACACTAAGCGACGAGAAACTGAACTCAGAAAAGAAATTTCAATGAAAAAAATTCATCCGTGAAATTCTGAGGAAAAAGAAAAGGAAGGAAATTACCGGGTCATTACAATATGTTCTACAATTTGTTCCACTTTTTTTACATACTTTTCCATAGCTTGTAGTTATTTCTTTCTCTAGAATTAGGGTTCTTGAGCAAGAAAAGAGGAAGAAGATAGAGCTTAACTTGGAGATAGCCTTTGAGGGTTACTCTTCTACTTCCATGAGTGGCTAAATCATCCTCTTAGGGCTTGGAAAAGCCCTAGGCTAGTCCTCTAAACCCTAGACCTTTGATATTTTTGGGGATTCCATGTTGTAATAAATGTTTTAACCTTATGATTATATAGATCTTGACTTTGTCTATGATTTGTATGGCTCAATTCTTTCAATTAATTCTCTAATTTATTTATATGTCTATGCATGATTAAATTAAGGGTTATGTCTCTAACTAGTTTCTCTAGATTTGATGTAATGACCCAGTCATTTTCTTCCTTTCCTTTTTCCTTAAATTTTGCAGATAAATTTTTTCTAGTTGTCTTTTCTATTCTATATGTGGTTTTTCATCACTTAATGTCATCTCGAATGCTCAGAAATGGCTTCTAAGACTCTTTCCTTTGGATTGACAACTTCCTTTAAGGACCGATTCATTTCCACATTTTTTATTTTTCGACATTATTCACTTTTCGTCCTTTTCCCTATTTTGTCTTTTCCTCGTTTGTCACTTTTTGGCACAACCTCCCTTTTCATGCTTGGAGTTGGTTTTTGACTTCACGTATCTTCATTCTAAGTGGTTTCCATGAAATACGTATCTTTACTTTTGCAGTAAAGCACTCTGGTTGCTCCCGGTGTCCATAGGGGCATGGATGCATAGTTTTTCAAAATCTTTTTCTTTTCAAGGGGTATTTTTCATAAATATATTTTGAAGATATTTTATTTTAGGGGTTTTTAAGAAAATATTTTTGGAAGATATTTTCATTCTGGGTCATTAGTGCAGTTTTCACTTTTTGAAGGGGCCATTGTACAATTAATGAAAGTTATTGCAAAAATGCCTCGTTTTGAGCCTGGATTCTCGTATGGGATTCATTTTCACTTTTTGTCAAGTTGTATATTCTTAGAATTGTCTTTTAGTCATTTTTCCCCAATTTCAGGGTTTCTGGCCCCGGTTGCCGCCGAACTTGTTCGGGGCATATCTCTCTGCTAGGGACTCGGTTTTTAATGTCATTTCTTCTGTTGTTCATATTTTCTCATTTTGGTTCTTTTTCGTTCACAGAGTTTTTCCGTTTGAGCGTGTCTGCTCAAATTTCACTTTTCCAAACCCGACAAGGCCCTTTCAGGGCACTTTTAGGTTTTTCTATAAATAGGGGGTTACAAAATTAAAAAGTGATCTTCCCTTCTCTTCATGCACAACCAGAAGCTACCATGGCATCCCAAGGGGGCTACAACCCTTCTTTTCTCAATTAAACCTTTTTCCCTTTGTTAGAAAATCGTAGTGCATTCGTGTTTTATGCTTGTCTTGACTACGCGCATATTTCCCCCTTATTAGAATCCGTTTTTGGCCATTTTTTGAGTTCGGGTTTGAGGTCATGTTTGGATTTTGATATGTCCTCTTTGGAGTTTAATGTTCACTGTGTCGTCCCCGACATAACCTAGGACTATCGTCGGATTCAGAGCACTTTTGTTTCGGTAGTGATCTGAGATTTTAATCTCAAATGGAGGTAGAGGGTGTTATAGTTTCATATTCTTGTTGGCTTGCATGCTAATGATGCTTATACAACTTGTATGCATGCTTTTGTTCTTAATCTAAAATTTAATTTAATTATTTTTTGTGTGTAAGATTTAATTCTTATGATGATATTCAACTTAGAATTAAATTGTGGCTTGCTAGAAATTTAGACCTTGGTATGGTGGTTGATATGTCTTAAATTGGGATTATTTGAATAAGAATTGCAACTTTTATTTAATATTTATCTTTTATGAAAGTTCAATTCATATAGTTGTATCAAGTATGAAATAAACTTGTAATGTGATATTAAAGTAGGCCTTCGAGTTCTTGAATATATGTTAATTTGAGAGCACTTGGAGTTGTTTAAAAATCTAGAGGAAATTAATTAATTAGCTAAATTAATTTTATTTTATGTGTTTTAATCACTTAATTAGTTATTTGATGTTATATATGTGATGACCATAATATGTCCTTCAACATATATAAATTTGAGGTTATTTGGAATTAATTTGGAATCTAGAGAATTTAATTATTTTTATTTAATTAAATTCTATCTAATTGCTCCATGAATTTAATTGTGTTTTGGAAGTTGTTTCTATGTTTAAATCATGGACTTGGACTTGCTGTATATTCACTTGGTTACATTTTGAGCATTGGATAAAATAGTTGTGATATTTATATTCATGAGAATACGTTTTCCTTATTAAATATATCATTGTCTTGTAATGTGTTACACATTTTGTATGTGACATCTTTCATGCCATAGTAGTTATGGACTTAGAACATGTATTGTATGTGTTTCCAATTTTGGTTGTGCGTGGTAGATAGTTGATTATCTTATATATATATATATATATATATATATATATATATATGTTGATATATACGTTGTTGCATAACTTGTTGATTTTGGAAACTTGGGGATGTCGTTGTTAGACTAAAGCTAGGATATGGTCTAGTACGGGGGATTATCCCTCTACAAGTCTAGTGCGCACATAGGAAGGTTACCCGTGGGCTAATAATCCTAAAGTAACTATGGTGTCGGTCTGATCCATCGTGACGTCCAAGTATCCACCTGGTTTGATTTCGCATTTCATTTCAAGTTGATAACTAGATGATATAGTAACTTGTTGTTCTTTATTTGATTTTCCATTTTCCAATGTTGATTAAATTGCATCGATATCGTGACTTGTGTTTTATTGTTCTAATGTAGCTTAGGATGATTCTTTAGACTCATTTGGAACATAGACGCTAGATGGCATGACCCACTTTAATTGTTTTCGTATCTTAGATTGCAAATTGATACTGTTGAGAACCTATATCTTGTCGCGTTGTATAGTATGCTTCTATATGGTTAAATTGCATGAATGATGTGTTTTATGCTAGAAATGATCTAAGGTAGCTTAGGATGCTCCCTGAGTTTCATTTTGACATAGATTTTAGGTGGCATGAGCCCCTTGACATGTTTTACCTTAAGGTGATAATTTTACAAAATGCTAGGTCGATGCATGCTCATTTCCTACGAGTAGCTTTATGTTACTCACCCCGAAGTTACTGGGGATTTGTTTCAGGTACGAAGGCTTGGTTCGTGATGCTCATCAGTCCTTGGATGACTTGTAGCTTTTAAGTTTCCATTTCATGCAAATGCTAGCATGAAATGTCATTTTGTAGCCTTATATGTTAAAACTTGTATCCTTAATTCCAAATATGTAATGTGTACCTAAGTACACTTTTTGGATGCTTATTTTGTATGTATGACATGAGGCCAAGGGTCATTAATTCTAAGGTTTACAAATATGTTTTTTTTTAAACTTGAGATTTTAGTACTTGGTACTACTCATCGACTTTTTTTTGAAAAATGTGTCAACCGATCCGAAACTTCCGGGGGTCATGTGGGTGTATTTTAGGATTGCATTTTCAATTTAGACAATTTAAAAACCTCCCGAATCCCCATTTCCTTTCCTTTGGCAGCAGCTCGGAAATATTTTAAACTTCTTTACCTGATTTTCTTGGGGGTATTCTGGGCATTTTAAGTGCATTTTCTTTGTTTCCGTCCGTACTGTCAGGTAGAAAACTTGATTTGGGGGGGAGGGGGGTGGGGGGGCGGGTTTCTTTTTCGTGTTTTTCTAAAAAAATTCGTTTGATGGCCCGTTTTTGCTCTCAATCGCGGACAGATTCTATAGCAGCTTTTTGACCCTCTTGACCTCTTCTGATCTAGGGGTAATTTGGGTATTTCACAGTGAGCTTTTTGTGTTTTCATTCATGATTTTGGGTAGAAAACTTGATTTGGGGGGGTTCTTCTTCATATTTTTCCAAAAAAATTCGTTTCAGACCTCGTTTCGGCTCTCAGTTCTGGCTAGAACTTTTCTTCCCCTAGCATGTCATGGTGCTTGTTGGGGTGCTCATAGGGTGCTCGTCTTGACGTCGTGGCGTCGACTTTTATTTTCGCTCGTTCTCCTTCGTCCAGACTCCAAATCGAGTGAAATTTTTCTTTTAACTTGTTTAATTTTTCGCTTTCTTTCCAACGGTGTGCTCGGTTGTACCCGAATTTTCCTAAATAATTACCAATTTGCCCTTTTGGCCTTAAGGACTCATTTTTCTTTGTCATGCCGTTTCTCCTTCGTTCAGACTCTGAATTATGTAATTTTTGAGTCCATATTGATTAGTTTTTTGTTGTCTTTCCAGCGGTGTGCTCGGTGGCACCCAAATCCATATTTTTGCCCCTGGGGGCTAAATTGTTACTTTTTTGATCTTTTGTTTCTGTGTTAGTTCTCATTGAGTTCCAGACCTCATGGAAGGTCATCAAAGTGTCTTAGAGGCATGTTGTGCCTTGGGAGACCGTTGTCCTGTTTCTTACTTCCGCATCTGGATCCGCTATCGGGTCAATCTCTGATTCATCATATGACGTACTAGCTTGAAGAACCAGGGTCGTCACAGGTGGTATCAGAGCTCCTAGGTTTGAATACCTTGGACGATGGGTTTTGGGTGCATATCACATTTTTGGTTCTTTGTTTTACGTGTTTATATGCTTCGTGATAACATGTTTTGGTTTGATAACATGTTTATGTTCTTACGTGCCACATGTGGTATGCCGTTTGTTTAGTATGATTGTATTCTATTGTAAAGAGCATGACATATGATGTATGCTAGGTTAGATTTGTATACGCATAACTGTTTTACATATTTGGCATGACACGAGATTGGTCATTGAGGTAAGAGTTGAGATTAATGGGGATTATAGTCACAGTTTCATTGTACTTTAGGTCGTTGTTGATCTAGCATCGGTTTTGAGGTAGGTGGAGAGACACCTTTTGTTTAGGCTCTCATGAGTTGAGTCATTGAGCGTAGCCGTAGGGCTGAATTTGTTGGTTCTAGGCTATGATAAGGTTATGGACCTCTTAGGATCCTTGGTTGTTTTGGAAGGTTCCTCTAAGATTGAAATTTTCGTGGGTGGGTATGTTTATGGGCGAGTGCATGGCACTGTCATGCTATCGTACTGGCTAGCTACGAGCGTAGTTCGAATGGAATCAGCGTTGGTTTTCTCCTGATAGGCATAATCCCTTTGGTCGATGATGATGATGGTTGTTTTAAGGATCAGTCATAGTGATTGATTTGGTTGTTGTTGGTATGGCTAAAGTAGCCATTTCGTTTGAGTTCTCCTTGCGTGATAATGCTTTTGTGGTCAAGTCGATTGATCGATGTTTCGAGTTAGTGAGAGCATTGCATTGTTAGTGTCACTCGTAGTATCACCTTTAGATTCGAAAATGGATTGTAGGAGTCTTGCCATTATGGTGAGGGCCCACATTTGTTTTAAGACAAGTTGTTGTCACATTGGTTTTTGGAGTCAGATTATAGCTAGGACTTGTTTTCCTTTTACCTAGACACTCTAGGACATGATGTCCATAGGGTTCATTGTTGCATCATTTTATCTTCTGCAGTTTTGTTTACCACCATGCTTGTAGTATGATTTATATTATTGCGATGCATGAGTAGGTGGAGGTCTATCCACATTTATTTTCTTATTGTGTGACATTAGCATGCCTTATTTATATGCTTAGAGATGTCGTGTTGTTGCTATGCTTTAATGACATACTTTTGTGTTTACGTGGAGACATGCCGCATGCACTCTTGACTTTATCTATGTGAGTAGATTTACTTATTTGGTAGTTGCCTACCTTGTTATATGTATGACTTCCATGTTTGGTTTTCCTATTTGTTTCCCTCAGTCGCGCATAGTTTGTATGCCGGTTTTTTTAATGGTTTCATTATGAGATTCCTTGTAGAAGAGTTTTTATATTTTTTTTGTCTTGAGCTGTCTATTTCCCTAAGGTGAGAAGAATGCTCCATTTTCATATTCGATGTGTTGCCACTTATGGGAGAATAGGGTTTCTCCTCTTTTTCTTGGTTCGTGTTTGGGACTTCACAAGGAGTGAGTCTCTTTTCTTCGTCACCTTGTGCACGATTTTGGGGTTGGTTGGTCCGTGAGGATCACCGTTGTTGTCTTGAGTCCTTGGTGAGGATTTGGTAGATTTTGGTCGACTTACTCCCATGTAGGGGGCAAAGTCTTTGACCTTATTGTCTTTTGTTTCAGTGGTGGAGTCGTGGTGTTGTCCTTTTTAGGACTGGTGGTTCCTTTCCTTCGTGTCTTCCCTTAGGAAGTTTTTGCCGTGGTTGTTAACAGAGCTGTGGTGCCCAGAGTGAGTTAATTTGTGTGAGATCATTTTATGGGAAATTATGTCCATATCATTGAGGATTTGTTTGATTCGTATGGTGAGCTTGATACTCTTTTGAGGATGTCTTTTGGAGACTTGCTTTGGTTTTTGGAGACCTGGATGTGGTTGACTCGTAGGAGAAGTTTTGGGGGATTGCTGTTGGATACGGCTTGTTTGTGGAGTTTTTTCATCCTAGTTATGGCTAGGCATAGTTTTGAGGAATTGTAGTTCCAGTGACTATTTATGGACTGAAATTAAGGAATTTTGATTTAGCTTGGGGATGCCAAGCATGGTTTTGAGAGACTTATTTTGTGACCTAGGTTGTCAGGATTTTGATGTGTGAGCCACGTGGTGGACTTGTTTTTTGAGGATTTAGTTATCCGTGATAGGGATTTTAATCCGATGTTTAATTCTGGTGTGGTTTTATAGTTAATCTATTTCAGGGAGATATGTGGGACTTTCGATGAAATGTCTTATAGTGAGGTTCGTTTTGATTCCTGGTGGTGTTGATTTGTCTGTCAGGCTTTGGATTCTTAATTGATGTTGTTAATATGAGTGTTTTGAGACATTAGAGTTGTTGGTTTTGTTGTATTGAGGATTGAAACCTTAAGCTAGAAGGTACCTGTAGCATAGTCGTTAGGGTTTTGAGAGTGGCCGGGATGTCGACGTCTTTGGACCATGTCTCAACTTTTACGGAATGTCGAGTTACCAGATTGCTTTTGGTAATGATGATTCACGACATTGATGTCATTTGTATCAAGAGGTTTCATAGGTAGACCTAGTGGGGGCAGGTTATGAACTAGTGCCTTATACTGTCATGCTACCGTACAAGTTGTGTGTTTTGGGAGGGTGCTAGTTGCCTTCGATGCTACCTTACTGACTAGTAAGTATGGGCAGGTGCTAGGTACTTTCATTGCTACCACATATTTGAGTACGTCATGGATGAGTTCTAGTCGTTATTCGTACTGCCACATTTTCCTTGTTCTATACCCTAATTTGATACGTGGTTATCTTGGAGTTCTTTTGGTGGTTGTTTTTTGATCAGTATGATGGTTCTTCAGGAGGAATGCTTACGGTTGTTACTTTCCATTTCTTTGTCTGACCATAGGTTCTGTATGTGACCTTTGACTTGTCATGTGGTCGTGTGGCCACTTTTCTTTTGAGGAGTTGTCTTGTCCTAAGCATGTGGGTGCGAATGACATTGGTTTGTGCGTTGTCTCCAGTTTTGGGATTGCTTTCGTGGCATGTTGTGTGGGATACTCAGAGATGTACTCCGTAGTTGTCCTGGTTTCACCTTTTGTTTGTTGGGCTTAGATTTCGGGGACGAAATCCCTTTAAGGTGGGAAGGTTGTAATGACCCGGTCATTTTCTTCCTTTCATTTTTCCTTAAATTTTGCGGATAAATTTTTTCCGTTGTCTTTTCTATTCTGTGTTTGGTTTTTCATCACTTAGTGTCATCTCGAGTGCTCGGAAATGGTTTCTAAGACTCTTTCCTTTGGATTGACAACTTCCTTTAAGAATTGAGTCATTTCCACATTTTTCATTTTTCGATACTATTCACTTTTCGTCCTTTTCCCTATTTTATCTTTTCGTCATTTGTCAATTTTGGCACAACCTCACTTTTCGTGCTCGGAGTTAATTTTTGACTTCACGTTTCTTCATTATAAGTGGTTTTCACGAAATACGTACCTTTACTTTTGCAATAAAGTACTCTGGTTGCTCCCGGTGTCCATAGAGGCATGGATGCATAGTTTTTCAGAATCTTTTTCTTTTCTTGGGATGTTTTTCACTAATATATTTTGAAGATATTTTATTTCAGGGGTTTTTAAGAAAATATTTTTGGAAGATATTTTCACTCTGGGTCATTAGTGCAATTTTACTTTTTGAAGGGGCCATTATGCAATTAATGAAAACTACCGCCGAACTTATTCGGGGCATATCTCTCAGCTCGGGACTTGGTTTTCAATAACGTTACTTCTGTTGTTTATATTTTCTCATTTCGGTTCTTTTTGTTCAAGGAGTTTTGCCGTTTGAGCACGTCTGCTAAAATTTCACTTTTCTGGACCCGGCGGGGCCCTTACAGGGCACTTTTAGGGTTTTCCTATAAATATGGGGTTATAAAATTAAAAAGTGATATTCCCCTCTCTTCATGCAAGACCAGAAGCTTCCATGGCAGCCCAAGGGGGCTGCCACCCTTCTTCTCTCAATTAAACCTTCTTCCTTTTGTTAAAAAGTTGTAGTGTCTTCGTGTTTTATGCTTGTCTTGACAAAGCGCATCTTTCCCCCTTATTAGAATCCATTTTTGGCCATTTTTTGAGTTCGGGTTTGAGGTCAAGTATGGATTTTGGTATGTCCTTGTAGTTTAATGTTCACCGTGTTGTCCCCGACATAACGTATGAGTATCGTCGAATTCGGAGCACTTTTCTTTCGGTGGGGATTTGAGATTTTCATCTTAAATGGAGGTAGGGGGTGTTATAGTTTCATATTTTTGTTGTCTTGCATGCTAATGATGCTTATACAACTTGTATGCACGCTTTTGTTCATAATCTAGAATCTAATTTAATTATTTTCTTTGTGTAAGATTTAATTCTTATGATGATATTCAGCTTAGAATTAAATTGTGGCATACTAGAAATTTAAGCCTTGGTATGGTGGTTGATATATATAAATTTGGGATTATTTGAATAAGAATTGCAACTTTTATTTAATATTTATCTTTTGTGAAAGTTTAATTCACATAGTTGTATCAAGCATGAAATAAACTTGTAATGTGATGTTAAAGTAGGCCTTGGTAAGTTCTTGAACATATGTTAATTTGAGAGCATTTGGAGTTGTTTAAAAATCTAGAGGAAATTAATTAATTAGCTTAATTAATTTTACTTTATGTGTTTTAATCACTTAATTAGTTATTTGATGTTATATATGTAATGACCATGATATGTCATTCAACATATATAAATTTGAGGTTGTTTGGAATTAATTTGGAATCTAGAGAATTTAATTATTTTTATTTAATTAAATTCTATCTAATTGCTCCATGGATTTAATTTTGTTTTAGAAGTTCGTTCTATGTTTAAATCATGGACTTGGACTTGTTGTATATTCACTTGGTTACATTTTGATCATTGGATAACATAGTTGTTATATTTATATTCATGAGAATATGTTTTCTTTATTGAATATATCATTGTCTTGTGTAATGGGTTGTACATTTTGTATGTGACATCTTTCATGCCATAGTAGTTATGGACTTAGAACATGTATTGTATGTGTTTCCAATTTTGGTTGTGCATGGTAGATAGTTGATTATCATGTATATAAATGTGCATATACACGTTGTCGCACAACTAGTTGATTTTGGAAACTTGAGGATGTCGTTGTTAGACTAAAGCTAGGACATAGTTCTAGTATGGGGGACTGTCCCTCTACAAGTCCAGTGCGCACATAGGGAGGTTACCCGTGGGCTAATAACCCTAAAGTAACTATGGTGTCGGTCTGATTCGGCGTGACGTCCAAGTATCCACCTGGTTTGATTTTGCATTTCATTTCAAGTTGATAACTAGATGATATCGTAACTTGTTGTTCCTTATTTGATTTTCCATTTTCCAATGTTGATTAAATTGCATCGATATCGTGACTTGTGTTTTATTGTTCTAATGTAGCTTAGGATGATTCTTTAGACTCATTTGGAACATAGAAGTTAGGTGGCATGACCCACTTTAATTATTTTCGTATTTTAGATTGCAAATTGATACTGTTGAGAACCTATATCTTGTCGCATTGTCTAGTATGCTTCTATATGGTTAAATTGCATGAATGATGTGTTTTATACTAGAAATGATCTAAGGTAGCTTAGGATGCTCCCTGAGTTTCATTTTGACATAGACATTAGGTGGCATGAGCCCCTTGACATGTTTCACCTTAAGGTGATAATTTTATAAAATGCTAGGTTGATGCATGCTCATTTCCTACGAGTAGCTTTATGTTACTCACCCCGAAGTTACTGGGGATTTTTTTCAGGTAAGAAGGCTTGGTTCGTGATGCTCATCAGTCCTTGGATGACTTGTAGCTTTTAAGTTTCCATTTCATGCAAATGCTAGCATGAAATGTCATTTTGTAGCCTTATATGTTAAAACTTGTATCCTTGATTCCAAATACGTAATGTGTACCTAAGCACACTTTTTGGATGGTTATTTTGTATGTATGACATGAGGCCAAAGGCGATTAATTCTAAGGTTTACAAATATGTTTTTTTAAAACTTAAGATTTTAGTACTTAGTACTACTCATCGAATTTTTTTTGAAAAATGTGTCAACCGATCCGAAGCTTTCGGGGGTCATGTGGGTGTATTTTAAGATTGCATTTTCAGTTTAGACAATTTAAAAACCTCCCGAAGACCCATTTCCTTTCCTTTGGCAACAACTCGGAATGATTTTAAACTTCTTGACCTGATTTTCTTGGGGGTATTCTGGGCATTTTACAGTGCATTTTCTTTATTTCCGTCTATACTATTGGGTAGAAAACTTGATTTTTTTTTTGGGAGGGGGGGGTTCTTTTTCGTGTTTTTCTAGAAAAATTCATTTGATGTCCCGTTTTTGCTCTCAGTCGCGAACAGATCCTGTAGCAGTTTTTTGACCCTCTTGACCTCTTCTGATCTTGGGGCAATTTGGGTATTTTACAATGAGTTTTTTGTGTTTTCATTCTTGGTTTTCGGTAGAAAACTTGATTTTTTGGGGGGAGGAGTGTTTATTCTTCATATTTTTCCAGAAAAATTCGTTTCAGACCTCGTTTCGGCTCTCAGTTCTGGCTGGAACTTTTCTTCCTCTAGCATGTCATGGTGCTTGTCAGGGTGCTTGTCTCAATGTCGTGACATCGACTTTTGTTTTCGCTCGTTCTCCTTCGTCCGGACTCCAAATTGAGTGAAATTTTTTTTGAACTTGATTAATTTTTCACTGTCTTTTCAACGGTGTGCTCGGTTGTACCCGAATCTTCCTAAATAATTACCAACTTGCCCTTTTAGCCTTAAGGGCTCGTTTTTCTTCGTCATGCCATTTCTCCTTCGTTCAGACTCTGAATCATATGATTCTAGAGTCCATATTAATTTTTTGCTGTCTTTCCAGCGGTGTGCTCAGTGGCACCCAAATCCATATATTTTTCCCCTAGGGGCTAAATTGTTACTTTTTCGATCTTTTGTTACTTGCTCGGTGTGACCTTGTTGTCTTTTGTTTCAGTGGTAGAGTCATGGTGGTTTCCTTCTTAGGACTGGTGGTTCCTTTCCTTCATGTCTTCCCTTGGGGAGTTTTTGCCGTGGTTGTTAAAAGAGTTGTGGTGCCTAGAGTGAGTTAATTTGTGTGAGATCAATTTACAGGAAATTATATCCATATCATTGAGGATTTGTTTGATACGTAAGGTGAGCTCGATGCTCTTTTGAGGATGTATTTTAGAGACTTGCTTTGGTTTTTGGAGATGTAATGATCCGGTCATTTCCTTCCTTTCCCTTTTCCTCAGAATTTTACGGATGAATTTTTTTCGTTGAAATTTCTATTCTGAGTTCAGTTTCTCACCGCTTAGTGTCGTCTTGAGTGCTCGAAAATGGTTTCTGAGACTCTTTCCTTTGAATTGACAACTTCCTTTAAGGACCGAGTCATTTTCACATTTTTCGTTTTTCGACACTATTCACTTCTCGTCCTTTTCTCTGTTTTGTCCTTTTCCCTATTTTGTCTTTTCCCCGTTTGTCACTTCGTTGGCATAACCTCAATCCTTGTGTTCAGAGTTGGATTTAACTTCATGTATCTTCATTCTAAGTGGTTTCCATGAAATACGTATCTTTTTTTTTGCAGTAAAGTACTCTGGTTGCTCCCGGTGTCCATAGGGGCATGGATGCATAGTTTTTTAGAATCTTTTTCTTTTCTTAGGGTGCTTTTCATAAATATTTTTTGAAGATATTTTATTTCAGTGGTATCTAAGAAAATATTTTTGGAAGATATTTTCATTCTAGGTCATTACTGCAATTTTCACCTTTTAGAGGGGTCATTGCACAATTAATGAAAGTTATTGCTAAATACCTTGTTTTGAGCCTGGATTCTCGTATAGGATTCATTTTCACATTTCTTCAAGTCATGAACTCTAAGAATTTTCTTCTGGATTTTTTTTCCAGTTTCTGGGTTTCTAGCCCCGGTTGCCGCCGAACTTGTTCGGGGCATATCTCTCTGATCGAGACTCAGTTTTTGACGCCATTTTTTTTGTTGTTCATATTTTCTTATTTTGAATCTTTTTCATTCATAGAGTTTTGTCATTTGAGTGCATTTCCTCAAAATCCACTTTTCCAGACCTGGTGGGACCCTTTCGTGGCATTTTTCGAGATTTTCTATAAATAGGGGGTCTTAAGTCAAAAAGTCAGATTTCCATCATCTTCTTCACCCTCTTGGCCGGCAGCCATGGGATCCCAAGGGGGTGCCTTCATTCTTTCTTCTCCTCCACCTGATTTCCTTAGTGAAAACTCTTCGGCCTTAACGTTTATCGTTCCCCTCGATATGCTCTACCATTCCCCCTTATTAGAATTCATTTCTGACCATTTCTTGAGTTCAAATTTGAAGTCAAGTTGTTATTTTGATGGGGCTTTTTGGGGGTTCGTGTAGATCGTGTTGTCCCTGACAAAACCTAGGAGTTTCATCGGATTCGGAGCAGTTTCAATTCGGTGGGGATTTGAGATTTCATCTCAAAATGAGGTAGGGGATGTCTTAGGTTTATATTAATGTTGTATTGATTGTTATATGAGCATATACAACTTGTAAGCATGCCTTTGTTCAAGTTTTAGAATTTAATTTAATTTAATTATTTTCTATGATTAAGATTTAATTCACATGGATGTATGTTGCTTAGAATTAAATTATGGCATGCTAGTAATTTAGGCCTTGGTATACTTGTTGACATATATTAAATTGGGAGCATTTGAATGAGAATTGCAAAATTTATTTAATATATATCTTTTGTGAAAGATTAATTTACATAGTTGTACCAAGCATGAAATCAACTTGTAATGTGATATTAAAGTAGGCCTTGGTGAGTTCTTCAACATATATTGAATTGAGGACATTTGAATATGTTTGAAAATCTAGAGGAAAATTAATTAATTAGCTTAATTAATTTTATTTTAAGTGTTGTAGTCGCTTAAATTGATTTTGGGTATGATATATGTGAAGACCATGTTATGACCTATAACATATATTAATTTGAGCATATTTGGAATTAACTTGAAATCTAGAGACTTTTCATGTTAGGTTGATAATCTCTTGAAATGTAATATGTTTAAGTACCTTGTGAACATGCTACTAAATTGTTATAGAATTAGTACTTGTCGTCTCTAAGGATGGTAATTTGACTTAGCATGATATGTGATATCATTGTCTTGAATGGCTTGTTTAAATATATCTTGTGTAGGTATATAGCTTGTTAGAATATTACAATTGTTTACCTTGAAAGATTGATACTAAATTGTAGCCTATTTAGTACTTGTGGCTTAGGATGGTGATGTAGCTCAATTGTTGTAAAATATTCTTATTTTGTGTATAAATTGTATATTGAGGACATGACATGTCATGTGCTATTTAGACTTGAATTCTAGGACATGAATTGTGTGGATTCAACCTTACTTGTGCATGGAATGTGGTAACTTGCATCTGATTTTGTATAAGTTTTGAACTTATTGGTTTTGGAAAGCTTGTGAGGACATAATTTATGTGATGACTAGGGTTTGGCTCTAGTACGGAGACAAGAGTCTTCTAAGTCATAAGTGCGCACTAGGTGATACCTTGTGGGTCGTAATTACCCGAAAATACCTGCTTGGTCTAGCGACCACATGTCCTAGTTTTTCCATTATTTGATTTTGCATTTAATTTCAAGTTGTTAATCACAGATTACTTGTAGCTTAAGAATTGATGCTTACTTTGGGTATTTGAATCTTATTTTGTATACTTGAAACTATATACTTACTTCTTGTATTTAGATCTTATTTAGTATACATGAAACTATATACTTGTTTTGTATATTTAGATCTCATTTACCATACTTGAACTTGTATCCTTGGTTGTGTATCTAAACCCTAATTAGTATACTTACGCATTGTATGCTTGGGTTGTGCAATCGGACTTCATTATGTATATTTGTGTCGTGTTTGCTTGTCTTATGCGTAATTCATTTAGCTTAATATACTTGTGCCTGCATACTTGATTCATGAGTTTTCCATGTTAATTGTATGTTTGTACATGCATGCTTAGACAATACATAACTTGTTTAACATGACTTAGTGTACTTAAGCATGTATACTTGTATGTCGTTGTTCACTTCAATTGAATGAGTAGCTTAGGATGATCCCTGAGTCACATCTTCACATAGACGTTAGGTGGCATGAGCCCCTTTGACATGTTTCACCTTAAGGTGATATAATTGTAAAATACTAGGTCGATGCATACTCATCTCCTACGAGTAGCTTTATGTTACTCACCCACGTAGTGGGGACATTTTTTAAGTACAAGGACCTTGATTTGGGATGCACACTAAGCCATGGAGATTTCGTAGACTAGAAATATCATTTTCATGAAAATGTTGGCGTGAAATCCTATTTGTAGCTTTGTATGACAAAACTTGTATTTTTGTTCTAAATATGTAATGTGTACATAAGTACACTTTTTGTAACGTATTTGACGTGTATGACATGAGGCCAAGGGCCACAAACTTTAATGTTCAAGTGCATGTATGTAAACTTTAACTTTTACCTTTGAAATGCATTTTTATCATCTATGGAGGTTTGGCATGCAAAATCTTGTAAATGAAATATAATGAGGCCATAGGCCATTGCAACATGTTTAAAATGACATGCCATATTACACTTGTGTGTATGTTCACATCATCATATAATAGCATATAATTAAGTTTGATCATGCCATGGGGAATTCAAATAAGACTTAGGAACTCATTTCAGCCTTGATGCATAGCAGGTTCAATTTTTTTTATGTTTTTGCCCAGTTTCGATCTACCGGTGGCCTGTTTCGGTCGACCAAACCCCTCTTGGATTTCATTGTTCAGCAAAAATCCCAACTCCAATAGCCATTTTCACCATCAAGGCTGATTTCGGTCGACCGGTTCTCTACATCGGTCGACCGAAACTCATTTTTTTATCTCGAGCCTTAAACCGGTCGACCGGTTTGTCACTTCGGTTGACCAAACTGAGAGCTCTTTTCTCTTCTTTTTCCAGGCTTATTTCGGCAAACCGATGCTCCATTTCGGTCAACCGAAATGGAGCTACCTTGTTGATTTTGTTTGGTTGCTGACTCTTTAGGCTTACACCCAATTGGTTTACTTACACTCAACTCCTTTAATCATGTTTGGACCATGTAGCGGCATATGTGGTCTAGTTTGAACTAGATCTTGTTCCTTTGGTTGTCATTGGTGTCATAGGGTACCAAATGACCTTTTTATTCTAGCTTTCGCTTCCAGTTATTCCTTTGGGTTCCGTGACCTCATGGAAGGTCATCTTAGGGTCTTAGAGGTGTGTTATGCCTTAAGAGACCATTGTCTTGTTCTTTTGCTTCCGCATCTAGATTTGTTATTGAGTTAATCTTTGGCTCATCACAGGATACACTGGGTTGTAAAATCCAGGGTCGTTACAAGTGGTATCAGAGCATCCGGGTTCGAAAACCTTAGGACGACGGGTTTTAGGTGCATATCATACTTGTGTTACCATGCTCTATGTGTTTAGTTGCTTCTTAACAACATATTTACATGCTTATGTGGATGTATGTTTAGAAGTTTGCCTTAACTGTCTCAGCATGATATTTATGGTGGTTGTTTTAGTATATTGTATGTGCTAGTCTGTCTAAGTACATTGTATATACTTGTAGGTCTTAGCATGTTATATGTGCTTGTCTGCCTTAGCATACTGTGTATGTTTTTCGGCTTCAGTACATTGTATGTGCTTGTCTATTTTAGCATATTGACTTACACTTGTCTACTTAGCATATTGGTTATGCTCGTCTACTTTAGCATATTGCATGTACTTGTTTTTCTTAGCATGATTGTATGATGCATACATTGATATGCCTTATGTAATCCTTTACTACTTGTGTGAGTACGTAGTCCATTATTGTGTTACGTGTTAACTGCTTATTTTATGTCTTGTTTAGGCATTGTGGGTTGTCCCAGCTTGGTTGGTTGAGATTAATACTAGGGCATCATCTCTTGGAGTTTTATGGTGACCTTAATGTAATGACGTCATTAGGGTCTTGTTCCTAGTGTCATGGGACGATAGGTCAGATTAACTCAAGTCCTTCCTTGGGGATTAGGAGTTTTTTTTTTCTTGAGCCTCAACGGTGGGGTTCTCGTGTCTTTTCTTCTTAGAGTGATGGTTAGGGATTTGATAGGTGCATTGACCTGTGATTCTTCTTGTCTTACCTTGGGCAGCTCGTATGAGCTAAGGTTATGGTGTGAGTGTTTTCGTGTAATTAATTGCATTGGTGCAATAACTTACTCTTCCTCGTCATTGGAGTCTTAGGGTTATGTTTAAGGCTCCGATAGGATCCTGTAGAGTTCTCACTGAACTCATCGACATCTTGAGTTGAGTCCTCATGTTGGTGTCTTGTAATTATTAGTATTGGGACTATCCATTACATCGTTGTTTATTTTGTGTGGTGTTAGGATTCCACCTTGTGGTTGAGCCAGTCTTGGGAAAGACTTGTAGACTCTTTGTTTTAGGAACCTTAATGTTCATTCTAGGGAGATGATTCCTTTCCTCACAAAGAAAGATCGGACTCATCCTGGTTTTCAGATTCCTTCTTGTGAGTTGTCCTTCTGAGAGGCATTTTATCCCTTCTTGCTTAAGATTTTGCAGGATTGTTATTTGCATAGTCATTCCTACATGTTTATATACCTTGTTGTTTTGAGCATGCCTTAGAAACATGTTTGGGGGATGTGATTATTTGATGGCTATGTGCAGGTATAGATGGTGTGTTTTTCATTTACTATATCTGTTTGTCATGCTAGCGTCATAGGTGATGTGTAGTATGTTTGTGATGCTTGACCCCTATGTTATAGGTAGCATATTTGAGTGCCTTTGTACACTATGTGTTTAGCTGTAAGGTGTGTGGACTTTTATTTACATTTAGTATGCTTGTACCTAGCATACTTGCACATTGTTTATTTCATTTCACTTTGATTTAGTATACTTGAGCCTGTATACTTGTTCACTATGAATTTAGTACTATTTAGTATACTTGTGAATGTATACTTATGTATATATACGTGTATGTTTCATGACTAATTACTTTATTAGTTCATTTCCTTTATCATTTCGCACTGTGCTTAGGGTTGTATGACCTTGGTTGTCGGGATTGTGTGTGTAAGCTTGATCCGATGTCTTAATTCCTAAGCGTAGCCTTGTAGTAGGTCAGCTTTAGGATGACGTGGGGGATTTTGGGTGCATTGTCTTTTTTGGACTCATTGTAACTGGGCGATGATGATGTTGTTTGATTTGTAAAGTCCGATCCATTGGCTTGAGGGCATAGACTTGTCAGGCTTTAGATTCGTAATTGATGTGGTTGACAATGGTCTTTTTGAGACTTGAGATTGTCAGTTTTCTGGTATTGAGGATTTAAGGCCATAAGCGTAGCGATACCTATGGCATTGTCGTTAGAGTTTTGGGATTGGCCAGAATGGTCCGGCCGGACATCTTTGGACCATATCTCAACTCTCACAAAATGCTTGGTTTTCGTGGTGCTTTTGGTAATGATTGTTTGACATTGATGTCATTTGTATCAACAGGTTTCACGGATAAGCTTGTTGGGGGCAGGTGACGAATTAGGGCTTTATACTGTCATGTTACCGTACAAGTTATGTGTGGTAGGCGAGTGCTAGTTGCCATTGATGCTACCTTGCATTACCTGGCTAGTAATGTAAGTGTGGGCGGGCACTTGGTGCTGTAGATGCTACCGCACCTTAGGTACGTTATGGGCGGGTTCTAGTCAGTATTCGTGATGCCATGTTACTTCTGGTTGTGTTCCTTATTTAGTTTTGTAGTTGCCTTGATCTCCTTTTGGGGGGTTGACATTGGATTGGTATGTCAATTCGTTGGAGAGGTGTCTCACGGTTCGTGGTTTCGTGTCCTTTCGTTGATCTTGAGACCTTTGGAGATGTCCTTGGGTACTTTATGATCTGTTCTTTGGTATGACCTTGTGTACGGTTCTTCTTCGATTCTTCTGGGAATGTTTCTGATTTTGGGGACGAAATCTCTTTAAGGAGGGTAGGTTGTAATGAACCAGTCATTTCCTTCCTTTCCCTTTTCCTCAGAATTTTACGGATGAATTTTTTTCATTGAAATTTCTTTTCTGAGTTCAATTTCTCGTCGCTTAGTATCGTCTCAAGTGCTCTAAAATGGTTTCTAAGACTCTTTCCTTTGGATTGATAACTTCCTTTGAGGATCGGGTCATTTTCACATTTTTCATTTTTTGACACTATTCACTTTTCGTCCTTTCCCTATTTTGTCCTTTTTTCTATTTTGTCTTTTCCCCGTTTGTCACTTCGTTGGCATAACCTCACTCCTTGTGTTCGGAGTTGGTTTTTGACTTCACGTATCTTCATTCTAAGTGGTTTCCACGAAATACGTATCTTTACTTTTGCAGTAAAGTACTCTGGTTGCTCCCGGTGTCTATAGGGGCATGGATGCATAGTTTTTCAGAATCATTTTCTTTTCTTGGGGTATTTTTCGTAAATATCTTTTGAAGATATTTTATTTCAAGGGTATCTAAGAAAATATTTTTGAAAGATATTTTAATTCTGGATCATTAGTGCAGTTTTCACCTTTTGGAGGGGCTATTGTGCAATTCATGAAAGTTATTGCTAAATGCCTTATTTTGAGCCTGGATCCTCGTACGGGATTCATTCTCACATTTCGTTGAGTCGTGAACTCTTAGAATTTCCTTCTGGTTGTTTTTCTCCAGTTTCAGGGTTTCTGCCCCAATTGCCGCCGAACTTGTTCGGGGCATATCTCTCTGCTCGGGACTCGGTTTTAGATACCATTTCTTCCGTTATTCATATTTTCTCATTTTCAATCTTTTTCATTCATAGAGTTTTATCATTTGAGCGCATTTGCTCAAAATCCACTTTTTCGAACCCGGTGGGACTTTCGGGGCACTTTTCGAGATTTTCTATAAATAGGGGGTCTTAAGTCAAAAAGTCAGATTTCCATCATCTTCTTCACCCTCTTGGCCAGCAGCCATGGGAGCCCAAGGGGGTGCCTTCATTCTTTCTTCTCCTCCACTTGATTTCCTTAGTGAAAACTCTTCGGCCTTAACGTTTATCGTTCCCCTCGATATGCTCTACCATTTCCCCTTATTAGAATTCATTTCTGACCATTTCTTGAGTTCAGATTTGAAGTCAAGTTGTTATTTTGATGGGGCTTTTTGGGGGTTCAAGTAGATCGTGTTATCCCCGACAAAACCTAGCAGTTTCGTCAAATTCGGAGCAGTTTCAATTCGGTGGGGATTTGAGATTTCATCTCAAAATGAGGTAGGGGATGTCTTAGGTTTATATTAATATTGTATTGATTGTTATATGAGCATATACAACTTGTAAGCATGCCTTTGTTCAAGTTTTAGAATTTAATTTAATTATTTTCTATGATTAAGATTCAATTCACATGGATATATGTTGCTTAGAATTAAATTATGGCATGCTAGTAATTTAGGCCTTGGTATACTTGTTGACATATATTAAATTGGGAGCATTTGAATGAGAATTGCAAAATTTATTTAATATATATCTTTTGTGAAAGATTAATTTACATAGTTGTACCAAGCATGAAATCAACTTGTAATGTAATATTAAAGTAGGCCTTGGTGAGTTCTTCAACATATATTGAATTAAGGACCGTTGGATATGTTTGAAAATATAGCTTAATTAATTACATAGCTTAATTAATTTTATTTTACGTGTTGTAATCGCTTAAATTAATTTTGGGTATGATATATGTGAAGACCATGTTATGAATTTTAACATATATTAATTTGAGCCTATTTGGAATTAACTTGAAATCTAAAGACTTTTCAAGTTAGGTTGATAATCTCTTGAAATGTAATATGTTTAAGTACCTTGTGAACATGCTACTAACTTGTAGAATCAGTACTTGTCATCTATAAGGATGGTAATTTGACTTTGCATGATATGTGATATCATTGTCTTGAATGGCTTGTTTAAATATATCTTGTGTAGGTATATAGCTTGTTAGAATATTACAATTGTTAACCTTGAAAGTTTGATACTAAATTGTAGCCTATTTAGTACTTGTGGCTTAGGATGGTGATATGGCTCAATTGTTGTAAAATATTCTTGTTTTGTGTATAAATTGTATATTGATGACATGACATGTCATATGCTATTTAGACTTGAATTCTAAGACATAAATTGTGTGGATTCAACCTTCCTTGTGCATGGAATGTGGTAACTTGCATTTTATTTTGTATAAGTTTTGAACTTATTGGTTTTGGAAAGCTTGTGAGGACATAATTTATGTGATGGTTAGGGTTTGGCTCGAGTACGGAGACAAGAGTCTTCTAAGTCATAAGTGCACATTAGGTGGTACCTTGTGGGTCGTAATTACCTGAAAATACCTGTTTGGTCTAGCGACCACATGTCCTAGTTTTTTCACTATTTGATTTCGCATTTAATTTCAAGTTGTTAATCATGGATTACTTGTAGCTTGAGAATTGATGCTTACTTTAGGTATTTGAATCCCATTTTGTATACTTGAAACTGTATACTTGCTTCTTGTATTTAGATCTTATTTAGTATATTTGAAACTGTATACTTGTTTTGTGTATTTAGATCTTATTTACCATACTTGAACTTATATCCTTGGTTGTGTATCTAAACCCTAATTAGTATACTTACGCATTGTATGTTTGGGTTGTGCAATCGGACCTCGTTATGTATACTTGTGTCGTGTATGCTTATCTTATGCGTAATTCATTTAGCGTAATATACTTGTGCCTGTATACTTGATTCATGAGTTTTCCATGTTAATTGTATGTTTGTACATGCATGCTTAGACAATGCATAACTTGTTTAACATGACTTAGTGTACTTGAGCAGGTATACTTGTATGTCGTTGTTCACTTCAATTGCATGAGTAGCTTAGGATGATCCCTGAGTCACATCTTCATATAGACGTTAGGTGGCATGATCCCCTTTGATATATTTTACCTTAAGGTGATATAATTGTAAAATGCTTGGTCAATGCATGCTCATCTCCTACGAGTAGCTTTATGTTACTCACCCACGTAGTAGGGATATTTTTCAGGTACATTGACCTTAATTTGGGATGCACACTAAGCCATGGAGATTTCGTAGACTGGAAGTATCATTTTCATGAAAATGTTGGCGTGAAATCCTATTTGTAGCTTTGTATGACAAAACTTGTATTTCTGTTCCAAATATGTAATGTGTACATAAGTACACTTTTTGTAACGTACTTGACGTGTCTGACATGAGGCCAAGGGCCACAAACTTTAATGTTCAAGTGCATGTATGTAAACTTTAAGTTTTACCTTTGAAATGCATTTTTATCATCTATAGAGGTTTGGCATGCAAAATCTTGTAAATGAAATATAATGAGGCCATAGGCCATTGCAACATGTTTAAAATGCCATGCCATATTACACTTGCGTGTAAGTTCACATCATCATATAATAGCATATAATTAATTTTGATCATGCCATAGGGAATTCAAATAAGACTTAGGAACTCATTTCAGCCTTGATGCATAGCAGGTTCATTTTTTTATGTTTTTGCCCAGTTTCGATCGACCGGTGGCCTGTTTCGGTCGACCGAACCCCTCTTGGATTTCATTGTTCAGCAAAAATCCCAACTCCAGTAGCCATTTTCACCATCAAGGCTTATTTCGGTCGACCGGTTCTCTACATCGGTCGACCGAAACTCATTTTTTTATCTCGAGCCTTAAACCAGTCGACCGGTTTGTCACTTCGGTCGACCGAACTAAGAGCTCTTTTCTCTTCTTTTTCCAGGCTTATTTCGGCAGACCAATGCTCCATTTCGGTTAACCGAAATGGAGCTGCCTTGTTGATTTTGTTTAGTGGCTGACTCTTCAAGCTTGCACCAATTGGTTTACTTACACTCAACTCCATTAATCATGTTTGGACCATGTAACGGCATATGTGGTCTAGTTTGAACTAGATCTTGTTCCTTTGGTTGTCATTGGTGCCATAGGGTACCAAGTGACCTTTTCATTCTAGCTTTCGCTTCCGGTTATTCCTTTGGGTTGTGTGACCTCATGGAAGGTCATCTTAGGGTCTTAGAGGTGTGTTATTCCTTGAGAGACCATTGTCTTGTTCTTTTGTTTCCGTATCTGGATCCGTTATCGGGTCAATCTTCGGCTCATCACAGGACATACTGGGTTGTAAAATCCAGGGTCGTTACAGGAGACCTGGATGTGGTTGACTCTTAGGAGAAGTTTTGGGGGATTGTTGCTGGCTATGGCTTGTTTATGGAGTTTTCTCGTCCTAGTTATGGCTAGGCATAGTTTTAAGGAATCATAGTTCCAGTGACTATTTATGGACTGAAATTAAGGAATTTTGATTTAGCTTGGTGATGCCAAGTACGGTTTTGAGAGACTTATTTTATGACCTAGGTTGTTAGGATTTTAATGTGTGTGCCACGTGGTGGACCTATTTTTCGAGGATTTAGTGATCAGTGATAGGGATTTTGATCCGATGTTTAATTCTGGTGTGGTTTTGTAGTTAATCTGTTTCAGGGAGATATGAGGGACTTTCGATGAAATGTCTTGTAGTGAGGTTCGTTTTGATTCCTGGTGGTGTTGATTTATCTGTTAGGCTTTGGATTCTTGATTGATGTTGTTAATATGAGTGTTTTCAAACATTGGAGTTGTTGGTTTTGTTGTATTGAGGATTGAAACCTTAAGCTAGAAGGTACCTATAACATAGTCGTTAGGGTTTTGAAAATGGCCGGGATGTCGATGTCTTTGGTCCATGTCTCAACTCTTACAGAATACCGAGTTACCAGATTGCTTTTGGTAATGATGATTCACGTATCGAGAGGTTTCATCGGTAGACCTAGTAGGGGCAGGTTATGAACTAGTGCCTTATATTGTCATACTACCGTACAAGTTGTGTGTTTTGGGCGGGTGCTAGTTGCCTTCGATACTACCTTACTGACGAGTAAGATTGGGCGGGTGCTAGGTACTTTCATTGCTACCACACATTTGAGTACGTCGTGGGCGAGTTCTGGTCGCTATTCATACTGCCACATTGTCTTTGTTTTGTACCCTGATTTGATACGCGATTATCTTAGAGTTCTTTTGGTGGTTGTTTTTTGATCGGTATGATGGTTCTTCAGGAGGAGTGCTTACGGTTGTTGCTTCCGTTTCTTTATCTGACCTTGGGTTCTGTATGTGACCTTTGACTTGTCATGTGGCCATGTGGTCACTTTTCTTTTGAGGGGTTGTCCTGTCGTAAGCATGTGGGTGCGAATGACATTGGTTTGTGCGTTGTTTTTAATTTTGGGATTGCTTTCATAGCATGTTGTGTGGGATACTCAGAGATATACTCCGTAGTTGTCTTGGTTTCGCCTTTTGTTTGTTGGGCTTGGATTTCGGGGACGAAATCCCTTTAAGGTGGGAAGGTTGTAATGACCCGGTCATTTTCTTCCTTTCATTTTTCCTCAAATTTTGCGAATAAATTTTTTCTGTTGCCTTTTCTATTCTGTGTTTGGTTTTTCATCACTTAGTGTCATCTCGAGTGCTCAGAAATGGTTTCTGAGACTCTTTCCTTTGGATTGACAACTTCCTTTAAGGACCGAGTCATTTCCAAATTTTTCATTTTTCGATACTATTCACTTTTCGTCCTTTTCCCTATTTTGTCTTTTTCTCGTTTGTCACTTTTTGGCACAACCTCACTTTTCGTGCTCGGAGTTGGTTTTTGACTTCACGTATCTTCATTCTAAGTGGTTTCCATGAAATACGTATCTTTACTTTTGCAGTAAAGTACTTTGGTTGCTCCCGGTGTCCATAGGGACATGGATGCATAGTTTTTCAGAATCTTTTTATTTTCTTGGAGTGTTTTTCGTAAATATCTTTTGAAGATATTTTATTTCAGGGGTTTTTAAGAAAATATTTTTGGAATATATTTTCACTCTGTGTCATTAGTGCAGTTTTTACTTTTTGAAGGGGCCATTGTGCAATTAATGAAAGTTATTAAAAAAAAGGATCGTTTTGAGCCTGGATCCTCGTATGGGATTCATTTTCACTTTTTTTCGAGTCGTATACTCTTAGAATTGTCTTCTGGTCGTTTTTCCCCAGTTTCAGGATTTTTTGCCCCGACTGCCGCCGAACTTATTCGGGTATATCTCTCAGATCGGGACTCAGTTTTCAACGATGTTACTTCTGTTGTTCATATTTTCTCATTTTAGTTCTTTTTCATTCACGGAGTTTTGCCGTTTGAGTGCGTCTGCTCAAATTTCACTTTTCCGGACCCAGCGGGGCCCTTTAGGAGCACTTTTAGGGTTTTCCAGTAAATAGGGAGTTATAAAATTAAAAAGTGATCTTCCCCTCTCTTCATGCATGGCCAGAAGCTTCCATGGCAGCCCAAGGGGGCTGCCACCCTTCTTCTCTCAATTAAACCTTCTTCCCTTTGTTAAAAAGTCGTAGTATCTTCGTGTTTTATGCTTGTCTTGACTACGCGTATCTTTCCCCCTTATTAGAATCCATTTTTGGCCATTTTTTGAGTTCGGGTTTGAGGTCAAGTCTGGATATGTGTATGTTCTTGTAGTTTAATGTTCACCGTGTTGTCCCCGACATAACCTATGAGTATCGTCGAATTCGGAGCACTTTTCTTTCAGTGGGGATTTGAGATTTTCATCATAAATAGAGGTAAGGAGTGTTATAGTTTCATATTTTTGTTGTCTTGCATACTAATGATGCTTATACAACTTGTATGCACACTTTTGTTCATAATCTAGAATTTAATTTAATTATTTTCTTTGTGTAAGATTTAATTCTTATGATGATATTCAACTTAGAATTAAATTGTGGCATGCTAGAAATTTAGGTCTTGGTTGGTGGTTGATATATATAAAATTGGGATTATTTGAATAAGAATTGTAACTTTTATTTAATATTTATCTTTTGTGAAAGTTTAATTCACATAGTTGTATCAAGCATGAAATAAACTTGTAATGTGATGTTAAAGTAGGCCTTGGTAAGTTCTTGAACATATGTTAATTTGAGAGCATTTGGAGTTGTTTAAAAATCTAGAGGAAATTAATTAATTAGCTTAATTAATTTTACTTTATGTGTTTTAATCACTTAATTAGTTATTTGATGTTATATATGTAATGACCATGATATGTCATTCAACATATATAAATTTGAGGTTGTTTGGAATTAATTTGGAATCTAGAGAATTTAATTATTTTTATTTAATTAAATTCTATCTAATTGCTCCATGGATTTAATTTTGTTTTAGAAGTTCTTTCTATGTTTAAATCATGGACTTAGACTTGTTGTATATTCACTTGGTTACATTTTGATCATTGAAATACATAGTTGTTATATTTATATTCATGAGAATATGTTTTCCTTATTGAATATATCATTGTCTTGTGTAATGAGCTGCACTTTTTGTATGTGACATCTTTCATGTCATAGTAGTTATGGACTTAGAACATGTATTGTATGTGTTTCCAATTTTGGTTGTGCATGGTAGATAGTTGATTATCTTATATATACATGTTGATATACACGTTGTTGCACAACTAGTTGATTTTGGAAACTTGAGGATGTTGTTGTTAGACTAAAGCCAGGACATGGTTCTAGTACAGGGGATTGTCACTCTACAAGTCTAGTGCGCACATAGGGAGGTTACCCGTGGGCTAATAACCTAAAGTAACTATAGTGTTGGTCTGATCCGGCGTGACGTCCAAGTATCCACCTAGTTTGATTTCGCATTTCATTTCAAGTTGATAACTAGATGATATCGTAACTTGTTGTTCCTTATTTGATTTTCCATTTTCCAATGTTGGTTAAATTGCATCGATATTGTGACTTGTGTTTTATTGTTCTAATGTAGCTTAGGATAATTCCTTAAACTCATTTGGAACATAGATGCTAGGTGGCATGACCCACTTTACTTGTTTTCGTATCTTAGATTGCAAATTGATACTGTTGAGAACCTATATCTTGTCGCGTTGTATAGTATGATTCTATATGGTTAAATTGCATGAATGATGTGATTTATGCTAGAAATGATCTAAGGTAGCTTAGGATGCTCCCTGAGTCTCGTTTTAACATAGACGTTAGATGGCATGAACCCCTTGACATGTTTTACCTTAAGGTGATAATTTTGTAAAATGCTAGGTCGATGCATGATCATTTCCTACGAGTAGCTTTATGTTACTCATCCTGAAGCTACTGAGGATTTGTTTCAGGTATGAAGGCTTGGTTCATGATACTCATCATTCCTTGGATGACTTGTAACTTTTAAGTTTCCATTTCCACTACAACAGATCTGGCTTTTTCCAGCGCTCAAAATTACCAGCGCTTTTTCAAAAGCGCTAGTAAAGCCTGTGTCGGTTAGGCTTTACCAGTGCTTTTGAAGAAGCGCTGGCATAGGGTATTTACTAGCGCTTTTTCAAAAAGTGCTGGTACAGGGGTTATTTTAATTTCTTTTTCATTATTTTTTTTCCCCCTATGCCAGCACTTCTTCAAAAAGCGCTGGTACTGGGGTCATTTTATTTTTTTTTTAATTATTTTTTTCCCCTATGCCAGCGCTTTTTGAATAAGCGCTGGTACTGGGGTCATTTTAATTTTTTTTTATTATTTTATTTTCCCCTATGCCAGTGCTTTTTGTTCAAAAAACACTGGTACAGGGGTCATTTTAATTTTTGTTTTATTATTTTATTTTCCCTTATGCCAACGCTTTTTCAAAAAGCGCTGGTACTGGGGTCATTTTATTTTATTTTTTATTTTTTATTTTTTTTCCCCCCCTATGCCAACGCTTTTTGAATAAGCGCTGGTAGAGCGGTCATTTTTTTTTTTTTTTTTTTGTTTACAGCTACTAAATGTCATCCAATATAACACAAATCAATATAAAAATACCATCCAAATTGTTCTTACATAATACAACCACAAGTTAACCTGCTACCAATATAAAAAATACCATCGAAATTGGCTACTAATTGATAAAGCTGGTAAATGTCAACCAAAAAGCCAAAATGTATACTAATACAACCACAAGTTAACCCGCCAATATGAAAATACCATCCAAATTGTCTAGATAAAGCTACTAAATGTCACACAAAAAGAATTAAGAATTTT
The DNA here is from genome assembly GCF_030987335.1 of Cornus florida. Taxonomy (NCBI): domain Eukaryota; kingdom Viridiplantae; phylum Streptophyta; class Magnoliopsida; order Cornales; family Cornaceae; genus Cornus; species Cornus florida. Next base: position 46,099,033 of record NW_026775574.1, on the reverse strand, counting down.
TGACAAATGTAGTACAAGTTTTTCAAAAAGGACCCATCCAAGGGGAAGGAAATTCAAAAAGCACAACCACGACCCCATCTTCAGCTCCAAATTCAACTTCAACAAGTCTTCTTGCCAATTTGATTTGAATTACCCTACATTTTTTTATATATTCATTAAGCGCACATTGTAATAAATGAAAATTTAACATATATATAAGAGAAATTAAAAGTTCATAACCTTAATTGAATTGCCATCAAGACTAGAAAATGAATTTGGGGATACTCTAGGAGGAGCATTTAAAGAATCAGAACCCTTCAAAATAACAAAACAAAATACATGAAATCTTGGCATAAGTAAACATATATTTAGTAAAGAGTAAAATTAATAATAAATATACCTGTCCACTACAATTTTGTTGTTGCATCTGCATTAGCATAGCCAACTGTTGTTGTAAATTTTCCAACTTGTTGTCGTAGTTGGCTCTTAAATTTTCCAACTTGTTGTCATAATCGGCTTGCATTTTTGAAATCGTCTCCTGCAACTCTACACGTGCAGCACGTGCCTCCTCCTGAGATTTTTTGACATTATTAATCAGTTTAGCTTTACTAGGAGAGGGCCCCCAAACATCGCTTGGTGTAGGCCCGAAGCCAAGCATCCGCACACGACCAGTTCTCTTTTTTCCTCTCACAATGGAGAACAAATCATTGGAACTGCCAATAGGCTAGTCAGAGTAACTTTTTTGAAGTTCTCTTATGTTTTCCTGCCAAAAAAAATAATAACTTTGAACTACCATGACATACTGCTATGAAACATCCAGACAAATCTAATGAAATGATAGAACAGGAATGCAGAAACAGCTGAACAGAAAAGTAATTAGATAACAAATTAGAAATGACAAAAGCCAAGTGTTCTAAAACAACAGTGCATCACACAATATGAAAATATAGTTGTAACATCCCTTTGAACTTTCATACAATCTCTAAAGCTTCAAAATATGCTGCGATAGGATCCGTGTAACAACCCCTAAGAGAAACTTGTTTTTTTTTTTTTTCCTTTTTTTTTTGGGTGGGGGTTGGGGTTTTATTAGGTGACATTTTTAATCCTCAATTACTTGAACATTCATCTTTTCCGATGAAAATCAGGTGATTAAATGGCTTCCTTTAGAAGAAGGTTGTGTTTGGAAATTGGGATACCATGTTTGTAAAACTACAGCAATATTAGAGTAATGTACTGTATTTTTAACTTTTCCATTAGATGTAAATTTAGCTTTCAAAAAGTTTTTATTATCTACATTCTACCTAACTTTTGTTAATTACTCAATCTTGGACTTGTTTTAAAGGCTGCTTTCAATTAGATTGAGTACAGATCTAGCATTTGTCATAATTTGAACAAAATTGCTTCTTAAACTCAAATCCACATTTGAGTAATTTGAACTCTACCATTAAGGCTCCTCTAATGTCACCAAATCTGTTTTTTATTTTTTTATTTCCTTTTCTCCTTATAAATTATATAATTACAAATGTTCTTATCTATGTTTAAACAAATCACAGATCTTGTTTCTATATCCTATTAAGAAAAAGAAAAATGAGGCATCAAGTTTTGGATTATGTAGAAAACAAAGATACAATGCAGTGATGTTTCTAAAGAATTGTCAAGTTGGGTAACTGCTGACAAATTGTTCAGTGATCCGGAAAATAACTGTATTTCTTAGTCAGTTGTCTCAACAAAATTTTCAATGTAAAGCCAAAACTAATCCACCATATCCTCAAATTTTTTGACTGGAAATAGGTATTTTATTGAGAGACTACATAAGCGCCAATTATTTGAGCATGTAGTAGAATAATCTGAACATTCAGTTCTAGCTAAAGTCTGAACTCTACCACTTTATTTTATTTTCTCTATTTTAAAAATTCAGCTGCTAATTTTTCAGTTATGCTGCTCTATTGTTGCAATGGTATTGTTCTGGTTGTACCGTTTATAGCATATCATGGTATGCTCTATAAGTTTGAACACAGGTTGGGAAGTATTTTTTAAAACCCTAGATTCTAAATAAAGCACAAAAGAACTGAAATCCCAACAAGCTATGAATATGTAATGCTTAAATATACATGTGTATGTATAATATATATATATAGACCTAAGCTTTCATGACAAAAACAAAAGGATTTAAATGAAGTAAATAGAGAAAAGATGAATGTAGCTTCACAAACATCAACCCTTGGGAGTCAGAGAGTCAGAGGAAAAGCAACTGCTAACTTTTATGTATGGATTTTGTTTTAAATTTTTTTCTAAATCAACTAATCAGGCTCTGTAATTCTTGTTTTGCAAACTAAATCCTATTTGGTGAAATTTTTTATGATCTTTTTTATATAAATTTTTTTTTTACAATATAAAGTTACAAAATTTGCATTGCATTTTGAGGTAATCACCGCAATCTACTTTTTATTTCAGCAAAAAAAAAAAAAATTTAATTTCTATAACTTCTATTCTTGTTTTATTATTATTTTTTATTTTTTTTTTGTTGTCCATTCTATATGTCTACAAGAAAATTTGAATCTGGGCATGAAAAAAAAAAAAAAAAAAATGAATCTGAATTGGATTAGAAATCTACAGAGATTGAATTTGAAACAATTTTTATCAACATGCCAAGCTTTTTGAAGATGGAAATCTTTTTAGAATTGAAAAAAAAAATCACAAGAAGAACTTTGACAAGCAAAAGTAGTTAATTGGTCAAAAGAAGAGATAGTCCTTAATCAGTCAATTGTCTAAAGAAACATTATTAATTAACTAAAATTGAATTAAACAAAGTTTATTTTAATTGATATATTTTGATTTAGCCCACCCCATTGAAAAATCCTAAATCCGCCCTTAGCTCTAGCTTTTAGATGCTTCCATTTGTAAGTCTCTCTCTTGTTGATTACTCATTGCAGATTTGAGTTTCGAAGGAAGATGAACAGGGTGGAAATGGGTTTGGGGGAAAATCGGTGGGCACTTGGTTGAGGCAGTTCATCGACTTCACTCCAAAAAGAGTGTCAATATAATGTTTTGTTAATGTTTCTTCCTTATACTACATCGACATTTGGTCCATTTGGACCACTATAGGGTACTTTATAGATCATGAACAAGTGTTTAGTGGCCTTTACATAGTTTGTATATAATATTTGAAGTTGTCTACGTTCAAAAGACCATTGCCACAATATATGAGTAAGAAATTAACACAAACAACAAATAGCAAATACTTTTCCTCCACAACACAAATCAATCAACAAGAAGCCTCTACATACAATGATCCCATACTCCCATACTATTCAACAAATACAAGAAAGTAAATTGCCTCCACACGGGCCGATGATTTAAAAATTGGTCACTTCAAGGCACGTAACCCCTTAATACAGCGTAAAAAGTTTAAAAATTGGTCACTTCAAGGCACGTGACCCCCTTTTTGCAAAATGGAAGCGTGAAAACTTAAAATCATCTCCGAAGCAACAGCATCAATAGCTTTGCCATCCTTATTTACATGTGTGCGGATGAATAAATCTGCACGAGAAAGCTGAATACCTTCGTCTTCCTCAATCTATAAAAGAAACATAGACATTGTGATATATATTATTTACCACTAACATTTATAATCATTCAACGACATAAGAATTGAAATAATTTATATTTTCCATAAAAACTTCAACTAACCTCGGCAGAAACACGTGCAAAGCTTTTTATCCCTGTAGTATGCATCATTGTCTGCTTCCCACAACGTTCTTTATTTTTTTGCTGACCTCCTACAAAAAGTGAGAAAAAGTAAACATTCTTTGAGTAAAGAACATTCCACCTAAAATAATAACTGAAAGCAGGTAAACTATAAATTCAACTCATTGAATTCAAAAAACATTGTGATAGATGGAGGATTACCTTCGCCATAAGCGTACCCCAATGCCTAACCAAAAATTCCTAATGCTCCTTTTCAACATCAGGTGGTGGGTTTGCCAATCTTTCTTCATCGGTATCCTTAACCGAGTAGTATTCATTTTTTAATTCACACTTGTACCCCTCCATTTTTTTTCCGATGGAGGATAATGTCCACTGTTTTGACATGATTCCCACATCATATTTTCCCTGAAAATGTGATAATTGCTACATGTTAGTCCACTTTTTCCATAAAAATTATTTTAATGTTATTGAAGGGTTTTACCTTTACAATATTCCACATATCCTCCTTCAGCCGTTTAGGCATCTCCCACCAAGTTTTGTAGCACAAAGGAGCTAATTTACCCTTCCAGGCAAGTGTTCCCAAAAAATTAGTATATGTACCATTTCCAGGACCGATCGGCTATCCAAACTTATTAACCTTAAACAAAAATTAACAATTGTAGATGTTTAGTACAAAAATAAAGATAGAAATCCTTTTTTCTCCTTCATATTGAATATAGTCTAATTATGTAAACTATATAAGATGATCTATATATATATGTACCTTAAAGGTAATAAGGTTGTCGCGTTCATGACATTCTTGCATCGTGTCGGGCCCCGTCTCTTCTTCGGCGGTGGTTGTGATGATTTTAAAGTTGAAGCTTCGGTATTTTGTTCACTCACTTTTTCCACTTCACTAACCGTTCGTTTCATTGTCAGCTTATTATTTATCCTTCTTGGAAAAGCCTCCAAAAAAAGTGAGAATCAGTTAAGAGAATGCAATCAAATTGTTAAAAAAAGCGATCCAGGAAAAACCAATAAAAAGAAATAACAAATACCTCAAAACTTTAGGATATTTATGGTTGTCCAATGGAAATTATATAAAACCATTCTGTTTTGGTAAAATCGTTGATTGCACTTATACAATAATGTGCCAAGAATAGATTAAAACATATTAAACATATATAAGCACGCAAAAAAACTAAATCAGTTTTCATGGGAAGCGTACATGTGCATGCTACAAAATAATATATTAATGAACTAATGAAACTCATAAGGAATAATTTTAATATATAGTCAGTTTTGTGGGATTCCCTATTTGGGTCTTTAATATTGCTATCACTTTTGTCATGGAACACAATCCATCTGTTTGGACCATTGGCTGGGACATGAACCTTCTAGCTGCTGCCTATGCTGTAAGCATTCCCTATATATATATATATATATATATATATATATACACACGTATGAAATAGTAAACTATATAAAAAATTAACTTTTTAATGACCTACAAGGTATAGTGTCATCAAGCATTGCATACTATGTACAAGGTCTGGTCATGCAGAAAAGGGGGCCTGTCTTTATGACTGCTTTCAGCCCTCTGATGATGATCATAGTGGCAATCATGGGCTCTTTTATCCTGGCTGAAAAGATATATGTTGGAGGGTAAGTTTCTCTTTAATTAGCGGAATACTTAATTTTATCAACTGAGGAAGATAAATATATTTCCCCAGTTAAGCCTATAATGCAAAAAGCTTCCCACTATTTAATTTCCTATTTCATTCCTATAATTTTCAACAATAGATATGTATATATATATATAAATATATATTTAACTATCAGTGATTCTAAGGAGCGAATTATAATTAAACTTTCACTATCAATCTCAAAAGTGATTTTAATTGAATTTAATTTAACCCACAACTGATGTTCTCTACTTGCTGGTTCAGTGTTCTTTTTTCTTTTTCTTTTTTTATTAAAAATTATTTTTTTAGTAATATATGACTTTTAGAAGGTGACTATGTCTGATTATCAGAAAATTTGAAACAACATGTGTAGATAAATTAAAATTAGACCGTTTTGTGGTTTTGAATTATTTTTCTAAACCCAGTCAAACATCAATGCTAATATAAATATGAATATAGATATAAAAAGCAATCCTAACCAAAGCAACCAAACATCAAAATAGTCTTACAGAGAGAAACTAAAACAATCCTAACCAAAGTCTGTATTATAAAAAATCTTATGTACAGTAAAAGATCAACTATATATATATATATATACTAAGTACGAAAAATTCGTTTGGAAATAAAATAAAAAAAAAAATTCAAACCAAAAATTCATTTCATAAAAGAAAAAAAAACATTAAAAAAAGAAATTTGCTTATGGATTGGAACTTACTCAGAAATTGCTGAGAGATCGAGACAGATGAGAGACGAGACAGAGGAGAGACAGCCTGAAGAGAAGCCTAGGGCTTCAAATTTGTAATCTCAGATGAGAGAATGCCGAAAGAGAGACGAGTTAGTAAACATCAATCAAGGGCTTCAGCTGAGAAATGGAGATCGAGCAGTGAGAGATCGAGACAGGGTAGAGGAGTCTTGCAGCTGAGATGGAGATCAAGCAGTGAGAGATCAAGATAGAGCAGTGAGAGATCAAGATAGAGCAGTGAGAGATCGACATAGAGCGGGTTAGCAAACATCAATCAAGGGCTTCAGCTGAGAAATGGAGATCGAGCAGTAGAGATTGAGACAGAGTTATGACAAGAACAATGAAACTTTTGAAGTACCCACCGGAAGGTTGGGCCAAAACCTTAAACCTTCCACAAAGTTGCTTTAAAACAAGAAAAAGAAATAGAGAATATTGATGCTTCATTCATATTTTACACACACTAAAACCTTAGTGCTAAAAATGCAAATGCAATTAATCACGTATATGAGATGAACATTTTTTTCTTTCAAATTCAGCGAGAGAAGATCCTTTTGCTTTCATTTACCAAAAAAAAAAATGGTAAACATAAGATAGAAGATAGACCAAACAGAAAGGGGAAAACCTAACCAATTGATTTTTAGGTGAAGTTTAGACCCATTTGTAAACTAAAATCAGAAAAATTAATTGAAAATAAATTAATCAATAAAGTAATCTGAATCCAAGTACAAACAGAAATCTCATAACCCAGAAAACGAAAATCAAGAAAATGAAATCACAGACAATAGAAGACAGAGTCACAGAGTTACCTCAACGCACATATAAGCGCAGTGGCGGCAAAGAAACGTAATAAGGGTTGAAACTCCAGAGAGAGATGGTGATGAATCAAAAGGCAAAATATTTATTAGAGAGGGGAGTCTTGCAGGTGAGCTCGAGATAGACCAGAGCGAGAAGGTAGAGCAGAGAGGAGAGACGGATGAAGTAGCTAGGGCAAAATGAAATTGAAATGGGGAAAGTGGAATGTTGTAGTGTTAATGGACCAAAAAAAACGACGCAGTTTAGGCACTAAATATTCTATATATATAAATAAGCGGAGGAAAAAAAGTGGAGGGAAAAATTGGAGGGAAGGGGAAAAATTGGAGGGAATGGAGAGCCCTTTACCAGCGCTTTTATTTAAAGTGCGGGTACAATTACACTCATACCAGCGCTTTTTTTCAAAGTGATAGTACTGTAACACCTATACCAACGCTTTTTTACAAAGTGCTAGTACTGTAACACCTATACCAGCACTCTTACAAAAGCGCTGGTATTAGTTCACCTATACCAACGCTCTTCTAAAGAGCGTTGGTAAAAGTCTAATATGTTGTAGTGTTCATACAAATGTTAGCATGAAATGTCATTTTGTAGCCTTATATATTAAAACTTGTATCCTTAATTACAAATATATAATGTGTACCTAAGTACACTTTTTGGATACTTATTTTGTCTGTATGACATGAGGCCAAGGGCCATTAATTCTAAGGTTTATAAATATGTTTTTTTTTAAAAATTGAGATTTTTGTACTTGTACTATTCATCGACTTTTTTTTGAAAAATGTGTCGACCGATCCGAAACTTCCAGGGGCCTTGTGGGTGTATTTTAATATTGCATTTTCAATTTAGACAATTTAAAAACCTCTTGAAGCCCCATTTCTTTTCCTTTGGCAGCAACTCGGAAAGATTTTAAACTTCTTGACCTGATTTTCTTGGAGGTATTCTGGGCATTTTACAATGCATTTTCTTTATTTCCGTCCACTTTGTCGGATAGAAAACTTGATTTTTAGGGGACGGGGGGTTTCTTCTTCGTGTTTTTCCAGAAAAATTCATTTGATGGCCCATTTTTGCTCTCAGTCGTGGACAGATCCTGTAGCAGCTTTTTGACCCTCTTGACCGCTTCTGATCTAGGGGCAATTTGGGTATTTCTCAATGACTTTTTTGTGTTTTCATTCATATTGTTGGGTAGAAATTTTGTTTTTTTTTAGGGGGGGGTTTCTTCTTCGTATTTTTCTAGAAAAATATGTTTCGGACCTCGTTTCGGCTCTCAGTTCTGGCTAGAACTTTTCTTCCCCTAGCATGTCATGGTGCTTATCGAGGTGCTCGTGTCGATGTCGTGACATCAACTTTTATTTTCCCTCGTTCTCCTTCGTCCGGACTCCAAATCGGGTGAAATTTTTTTTGAACTTGATTAATTTTTTGCTGCCTTTCCAACAATGTGCTTGGTTGTACCCAGATCTTCCTAAATAATTACCAATTTACCCTTTTAGCCTTAAGGGCTCGCTTCCCTTCGTCATGCCATTTCTCCTTCGTTCGGACTCTAAATCATGTGATTCTTGAGTCCATATTGATTAGTTTTTTGTTGTCTTTCCAGCGGTGTGCTCGGTGGCACCTGAATCCATGTATTTTGCCCCTGAGGGCTAAATTGTTACTTTTTTAGTCTTTTGTTTCCACGTCAGTTCTCATTGAGTTCCAGACCTCATGGAAGGTCATCAAAGTGTATTTAAAGATTCCATTTTCAATTTAGACAATTTAAAAACCTCCTAAAGCCCCATTTCCTTTCCTTTGGCAGCAGCTCGGAAAGATTTTAAACTTCTTGACCTGATTTTCTTGGGGGTATTCTAGGCATTTTACAGTGCATTTTCTTTGTTTCCGTCCACTTTGTCGGATAGAAAACTTATTTTGGGGGGGGGGGGGGGGGGGGCGGGGGTCTTCTTCGTATTTTTCCAAAAAAATTCATTTGATAGCTTGTTTTTGTTCTTAGTCGTGGACAGATCCTGTAGTAGCTTTTTGACCCTCTTGACCTCTTCTGATCTAGGGCAATTTGGGTATTTCACTGTGAGTATTTTGTGTTTTCATTCACGTTGTTGGGTAGAAAATTTGATTTTAGGGGGGGAGGGGGGGGGGTTTCTTCTTCATATTTTTCCAGAAAAATTCGTTTCGGACCTCATTTCAGCTCTCAGTTCTGGCTGGAAGTTTTCTTCCCCTAGCATGTCATGGTGTTTGTCGGGGTGCTCGTTTCGACATCTTGACATTGACTTTTGTTTTCGCTCGTTTTCCTTCGTCCGGACTCCAAATCGGGTGAAATTTTTTTTTAACTTGATTAAATTTTTGCTGTCTTTCCGACGGTGTGCTTGGTTGTACCTAGATCTTCTTGGATAATTACCAATTTACCCTTTTAGCCTTAAGGGCTCATTTTTCTTCGTTATACCGTTTCTCCTTCGTCTGGACTCTGAATTATGTGATTCTTGAGTCCATCTTGATTAGTTTTTTGTTGTCTTTCTAGTGGTGTGCTCGGTGGCACCCGAATCCATATTCTTAGAAATGATTATTTTGCCCCTAGGGGCTAAATTGTTACTTTTCTGATCTTTTGTTTCCGCGTCAGTTCTCATTGAGTTCCGGACCTCATAGAAGGTCATCAAAGTATCTTAGAGGCATATTGTGCATTGGGAGACCATTGTCTTATTTCTTGTTTCCACATCTGGATCCGCTTTTAGGTTAATCTCTAATTCATCACAGGACGCATTGGCTTGAAGAACCAGGGTCATCACATTTGATGCATGTCTGTGTGTAGTTAAATTGAGAATCTAGTGATGGTTATACATTATTTTTATTATTGGATACTCTTGTGAATTGATTTGATGAATTATGCTCATGCTTGATGGATTGTTCTACACCCTTCGTTAATTAGTTTAATTTCTTTGTCTTAGTGTAATTGTAGTATAATTGCATTTTAATTCCTAGATTAGGTGGACAATCCATGCTTTTTGTTGCAAGATGTATATTTCTCTAGATTAAAGTGTGTTACAATTGTGGGTTTATTGAATGATTAGTTCCCCAACTTAATGAGTTGTACTATATTCTAGCATAAGTAGACAATTCATACTTGTTTTTGTCACCCATGCTCATTGTTTCAACTGGTAGCTCACACACACACACACTTTGGTTACAACATTGAATTCCCCCAAATTGTTAAAAGCTTAGAGAAAAAGCTTAGTGGTGATTCCTATGTGGTGGTGCAGTCGCGTTGCACCAAAAGTTTGCAAAAAGATGAACTAAGAGTGTGAGTGTGCAATGTGGCCAAGTTTTAAATTTATAAATGTCACTACTACCTCTAACTAAAAATATAGCTAGGGTGAGTAGGGATCGTCCTAAGGGATTGGTGGGTCGTGTTACTATGGAAACAAGATTAGGGTTAGTAGGTCGAGTGATCAAAATGTGGTTAGTTTGGTTGATTAAACTACAATTAAGACTAAACAAGATCAATATAAAACAAGTAATTAAAAGATAGAGAAAACAACAGAGAGAGGTCTTGGGACTTAAAGGTCACCACTAAGTATCACCTTTCTATACACTCAATTCATAATTAATGAGGGGGAAAACATATGTTACAACAATAGTGAGTACGTGTGGTTGTTTCAACAAGCATGAATGACCAATTAAGTATATATTGTCTAAACAACACAATAAATAGCAGAATATATTAAACTAAGCCATTAATCCTTCATTTAAGCTCACAATCTAAGCACATCACATGATTAGAAGAATATACTACTTGCATTCATAAGTATGGAACATCAAACAACAAGTATAGATTGTCTTCCCATTTAACAACTAAGGTAACTACACTACATCTAAGTTAATGATATGAAAATTAAACTAATTAAACTAAGGGAGAGGCACAATCCATCAAGAAATGAGTATGAACCATCAAATAAACCACAAGAGCATTCTATTAAGCACTATGTCTTGACAATCTCCAGATCTATAGCATCAACACACATAGATATGCATCAACAACACAAGAGCTAGAGATAAACACATAAACATCTATTTTAGCATACATAGACATATTGATAGAATGAAATGATCAATTGGAAGAATTAAACCACACAAATCATTGAATAAACAAGATCTATGTATATAAAAATGTCAAAACATGTAACACAAATCCCCTCAAAAATACATAAATTAAGGTAAAGAAGGCATGCTTATGGCTAACTCTAGCCCCAAAAGGATGTCTAGCCACTCATGAATGGTGTCCTTCAACCTTCAAGGGCTATCTCCATGGTAGAAATGCTCTTTTTCTTGAGGTAGATGGAAGACTTCCCAAGAATGTGTCTCTAGCCTCCTCTTGTCTTTTCTTCCTCTCTAAGAATGATATCAAATGTTGTATCTAAAAAACATATATGTAAAAGTGGCTCATAATCCTTATATAGGTAGCTCAAATGTCACACCCAATGGTCTAGGCTCATACACAAGGGCTCCTTTAATGATTGCACTATGAGACAACTTTTAATAAGCTGAAAATTGATTTAATTCGCACTTGAGAGGGTTCGATCGATCGAACCTATGCCAAGATCGATCGAACTTGGCTAAGATTTATCAAACTTTGGCTGGATCGATCCTCCCATGGCGGCGCCTTTTTGGATAAAGACAAATCAGAGATATTTTTGAGATATTTTGGGAAAGAGACAAAAGTGGTAGGTGGGGTGGTATAACAGGATAAGATGGAATCTTTTCAATCAATCTGATAAATGTTAGATCGATCGAACATTGTGGGATCTTTGGATAAAGACAAAAGAGCTTGGATCCATCTTGGAGTGCAGAGATCGATCTATGTCAGAGCGATCGAAGAAAATCTGTGATCGATCGAACTTTGCTGAACTTCCACCACTTGCTTCATTTTGCTTCCACTTTGCTCCTTTCTTTCATTCATCTCAAGATTGCTTCAATTATGCTCTTATTTGGCTGAATTAGCTTATTTTGGGGATAAGTGCCTAAAAACGGAAATAACATGAAATTAATCTAAAGCGAAAAAATAAGATAGATAAAGGTCCTAAAATACCTAAGCTTAACAGGTTTAAATGCGCACTTTTTAGTGTTTATCACACCCCCAAACTTAAATATTGTTAGTCCCTAGCAATGAACTAGAAAGTAAAGAAATGAAATGAACAACTATACAACTATGAACTAGAAAGCAATAAATGGATAACGCCACTTTCGTATGGAACACGATTGCATTTAGTATATGCAACAAGCCTTTTAAACCCCTAGGTTACCCCTAGTGGACGAGTGAAGTCTCGTGAGGGTTTCCAGAAATGATACCCACAAACATTAAGCTCATTCTCACAAAAGAGGTACCAATATTGCAAACAAACATTGGGAGAAAACTATCTCAAGTATGTAATTTTTCAACCCTTTCCAAGCAATCTCCCAAAATTTCAACATTAAGCAGGCAAGTATGGTCCTCCACATATCAAGAAAATGATCATGCAAATCAAAACAACTCTTGAATCCTTTTTTAGTGGACCGGCATCAAATATGTTGCTATCTTAGCCAACTAAAGAAATGATCACATCCTTACCCTCAAACTAGCACACAAATCTAGTACCGATCATCAAGACAAAGAGTGGACCTTTTATCAAAGCTTTATTGATCTAGGTGCGCTCGATTTTTTTTATTTTTATTTTCTAATCCTAAGGATCAAAGATGGAAGCATAGTGCAATGTGTTGATCTATTAAGCTTTCTAGCGATCCATGAGGTCGAGTGTTTGGTCAATGACTCCCAAAACAGACGACTTTAGGGCACTGGGTGTTAAAACACCCCTAAGGACTTACAAGCTCAAATCAACTAGGCTGCAAATCAAAACAACTTCCATCTAATCATTTCCCACTTCTCACCTTTTGGGAGAAGTCCTCACTTTTTATTACTTTTTTTTTTTTTAGCAAGTTCAATTATTAACCTAGAGTTTAGGCTCTCTACCTTTCGGCGCAAGAAATTCAGTGCTTGATGAGGCTAGAATCCCGGCTACTCAATGAAAAGGGTTTGTTATCCACTTTTATCAAGATGAAAACTTTCAATGCACTACTAGCCCAATTAGGATACAACTAATTCAATAACCAACAAAGTATGTACCCCACAAATGAATTCTAGTGTGCGCCTGTGCTAGTGTAGAATCCTATAGTGAATCTCAAAACAATCTCAAAATCAGGATGATGTGGACCATCAGTGCAAGCAAGATATCAATCTTTCAAAAAATTTACTCCTAAATGGCATCCACAAGGCATACAAGGAGTATTGGACTCTCAAGTCAAGCAATTTTTAAATTTTAAGCAATATAGTCCTCAAAAGATCAAAATCATAGCTAGTCATGGACCAATCATAGCAAATCCCTCAAATACACAAGTCATGCTCAAAATTTTGAATTTAAAAACAAAACACTGCAAAACACACATTACCCCCAAACTTAAATGGCACAGTGTCCTCAATGTGCAAAGAGAATAAAAGGAAAGAGTATACTAGTGCAACTAAGGCAAAGAAAGGCCAGGACAGAAGTATCTAAAGTGGGTGGTGTAACTCCCCCAAACTTAGGATTAACTATGGTCCTGAAAAGATGGCACAGGGATAAAACTCATTAGATAACAAAAAGGGATAAAACAGTGCACAGTCGACATGTAAGTGTAAATGGGATAGTCAAATGAAATAATGAGAGAGGAGTAAGGGTTGAGATACCCCTCGGATCCGAGACACGGGTTGATCAGGCCCAGGCCCAAACCCGAGGGAATATCAAACAATTAATATTTTATAATGAACACGGAATACAAAATAAATTAAGAAATGAAATTAAAGCTGGAAGGAACTAAAAATAGAATCCGTAAAATATTATAATTATTAAAATCCATCAAACCCAAACTCCAAAACTCCATCAGTTTACAACTTGGGAATACATCTCTAGTGGACCCCTATTAAACATCCAAACGGAAGATAGAACAACTGTAATAAACGTCCAGAAATAAAACTATAGAGAGAGCCCTACATCGTCGGAAGAGTGAATAGAGACCTCTGCTCAGCACGAACACGTCTAAGCCTGGAACTGTCGTGTACCTGAAAAATAGAAGTGGGTCAGGCCCACGCGCAAGTTCTATACTACTACAATCCAAACAGAGGCCCGATACGCATGTACATCCTAAACAATTCAACAATAGCTAATAGTCCGTAAATATATATATAGTCACACTAAAGGACTCTCACTGGACTACAGGCCGGTCTCAACCTAAATAGAGGTAACATGCTAAAATGCACACGAAGTGGGCATATGTACCTATACCTAAATAGGGTACACCTCCAACCATCGTAGCCAGCTACACATCCCGATGCATATACGCTCCCTAGCCATCGATCCTGAGGCTCAAGCTCATACCGAGGCACCATAACAGTACATATATAAAATCCATCCAAAATCCCTGGTATTGCCGCTCAACAAGTAGTTGCCATGACAATACAAATCCACGGGACTTAACTTTTAGTTAATCCCATCCTTATTCCAAGTAGGTGGGTAATGGTATTGTTTTAAAAACCAAACCCATCCTTAGTATGCCACCGTCCCATACCGGTGCCTACTTTCCAATCCTCCAGTAGTCAATAATACCAATAAATCAAGTATATATCAACTAAATTCCAACATCCAACATTCAATGTTAGCAGTGATAAAATAAGTATTGATAAACAGGGTCACAACAACAGCATATACATGCCCAATTTAAGTTGTTCCCTTTAGTCTGATATAAAGACAGAATTAATTAAAACTTCCATTTAACACCTTACAAATGACATATAGATATGTAGGGTATGTATCACAAAATCCTAACCTCCACAGTTGATACTAACTGTGATAATGTAAGCATCAAAATAATATTCACAGTATGTATGTAGACATGCTCAAATTATAGTGTTCCACAAAACCGATCTAGTGTTAAACTCAAATCCTCCTAGTATTTAAGTTCCAACAGTTGCTATTACAGAAGTTAAGATAGCTATCATCTAGACACATCCTTCCAATAATTGATACTAGTAGTGGTAAGGAAAAACGTGAACCACAGAACCACAATGCATCCACAAACATGCTTAGTCTAGGTTGAACAAGCATATAACACTACTGTAACTACTAGTTTCATAGCAAAACAGATATCATTTTAGTTTGGTTTAATCTTCATTAATCCTGAAATCATTTAAGAGTGCAAAGAGTATGAAGCCTAAGAGAAAGAGTAAGGATAGAATCTTGCCTCAGAAACTTTTGTTCAAAGTTTCAACGTCGTCTTCTTAAAAAAATCCCGGCGAGTTCCAAAATCTGGTTACTGTTCATGGGTACGAAACACTATTCCCAAACTCAAAATTTGATCTCCACCATTCAGATTGTGCGACACTAAGTTATGAACCTATTCTCCAAATTTCAGCTCGATCGGACCACGGACGAAGCAGGATCGGATGTTTGATGAAATCTGGGCAGAATGGAAAAAAACATGTGCGACCTAGTTACTGTTCATGAGTACGAATCACTGTTCCTAAGGTCAAACTCTCATATCCACCGTTCAGATTGTGCATCACTGAGTCATGAACCTCTCCTCCAAAATTCAGCTCGATCGGACCACGGACGAAGCGGGATTGGATGTTTGATGAAATCTGGGCAGAATGGAAAAAACCTGTGCGACCCAGTTACTGTTCATGAGTACGAATTACTGTTCCCGAGGTCAAACTCTGATCTCCACCGTTCAGATTGTGCATCACTGAGTCATGAACCTCTCCTCTAAAATTCAGCTCGATCGGACCACGGACGAAGCGGGATCGGAGCTTTGATCAAACCTTGGTAGAATGTGAAAAACTGCGTTTTTCCTTCTCCACTTCCACAAAACGTGTGCTTTGTTTAAAAAAAACCCTACACAGACGTCTACCTTATACTTATAGAGTTTTCCTAAACCCTAGGTTCATTTAAGTCCAACTCACAATCCTAACCGGCCCATCCAATTAACGTAGAAACCTACGACGGCTATAATATAAAACCCTAATTTATACTGTAATTAAAACCCTAGTTAGATGTATTTACCTAATTACCCTATTCACCATTAAATATTTAACAAATAATCTAATTGAACAAAATAATAATTAGTAAACCCAATTAAACCAAATAAGACACACATAAAATAAGACACACATAGAATAATTAAACCAATTACACTTAAACCATTAATACCAATTAAATAATTAAAACACTAACAAGTAATTCCAATCAAATAACTAAACCAATTACACTTAAACCATTAATGCCAATTAAATAATTAAAACACTAACAAGTAATTCCAAACAAATAACTAAAAATAAATATCATTTAAAAAGAAATAAATTAAATCACCACAAAAGAAAACAATTAAGCACCTAATAAAAAAAATAATGACACATAATCAAACAAAATGCACTTAAATAATAAATTAAATACCATTAAATACCAGGAATATCCTTTTTAAAATTAGGGGTATTACAAGGGTGGTCCTGAAAATTTGGGCAGCACTCTCTCTCACTAAAGTCACTAGGATGCACCTGATGGAGTCAATCACAGACAGATATATCAATACAAAGATATGACATCCAAAATATAACCATGCATAAAGAAAATAAGGAAAGTAAATAGTACATCCAGTGTCTAGGCCAACAGGCTGGCCGCAAAAATAATATAACTGTATCAAAATAGCATATATCACAGATATATAGAGCAGGTAAAAGAGAGATGTGAAGATCATACTGATGAGGTAGGACGGACAGGGTGCGATTCGCGTATGTCTCTGGAAATGTCTCGCAGTGCAGCCATGACATCCATACGCAGGGAAGAAATGTCAGGTCAAATAGAGACAGTGTCTACGCAGATGGAGACTACGGCATCCTCCAAATCCTGGATATGCTCTCCAAAGCCGGGTGTCGGTGTTGGAGCCTCAGGTACCTCTGGATCAGGAGAATGATGTGCATCTTGAGACTGTTCTTGGAAATGTAATGGTGACCCCGCTGGAGAGTGATGTGGGGTCTCATTTGCTAGAGGCTCTCGTTTTAAGTCTATGTCTATATGTACGCCAACCAGATCGACTGCTAAATCGTCCGCTGCTGCTAGTGCGTCTGCCTCTGCTGCCACTGCGGCTACTGCTGCTGCTTCCTCTTCCTCAGCTGCCTCTTCAGCAGCTATGAGGGCATCCTCCTGTAGGCTCTTAATCAGGGTATTGTAAGTCTTATTTCAATCCTTCCAGTGGAAATGGTAGGCTCCAGACTCAGTATGCTCCCGGGGATGGAATGGGTAGTGCTGATCCCGGAGTATCTGAGTGATAAGATAGCCGAAGGGAAGGAACTTAGTTCGTTTAGGCTTGGCCTTACTGATATAGTCTGTGTAGAGCTTCATCATGACGCTCCAATATAGGGCCAGAATAGAAAGCCAGTGCCCTGTGTAGAAAGCATAAAGGGCTGCCAGATAGTCACCGCGCCTCTGAATCTTGTGGCCAGCCATAAACACATTTTGGTACAAGACCGAATCAAAGAACCACAGATCACCGGGAAAATAGGTCTGAGTAACAAATGTCTTGCCCTCACTGTAGTGGCCTGTAAGTGCCACAGCCATGTCTGCGTCAGACGGCCTCCACATTTGGGGATAGTCAAGCTGAAGATCGGGAGGGCAGACACGCGGATATTTGGAAGATTGGGCCAACGTTTCCACTGTAATACTAATAAGATGGCTATCTACGGTAGTGTGCAGCTCCTCCAGATTACTCGGGGCAGGGCGAAGGTTCTAGAATAACATCGGCACAAGCCTAGGGTAAATCAGGCATGTAACTGGGCTAAAATAGCAGAAATACCCCTACGGTTTATATCATCATATGCAGCCCGAGTCAGGACAGACCAAGAAAAGAAGTCAATGTTGAACACCGACTCATGAGCCACTGAAAGGTCTGAATATCTCCGAGTAAGTTTGTCCCTGACCCTGTCTGGCTCTGTAGGTGGCAGTGAAGAAGATGGGACATGCTCAGCCTCATCATGAGATGATGACAATGATGCAAAAGTAGAAGAGTGTAGTCTGCTGTCTGATGAGGATTGGGCTGGAGCTGGTGATGCAAGCTGCTCCTGAATATGAGAGGGCTCTCCTGGCTCTTCTATCATCTGCCTTACTCGGCGTGTATACTGCTTACGGACAACAGTCTTTACCCTAGCCATGGCCTGCAAAACAAAAAGAAAAACACTTACAGAAGAAGTTAGAACAAGTATAAAGAATTAAAACACAGTATATAAAAACATATTTGTCAAATAAGATAGATAACACAATATAAAAGACATGAATCTATACAAGTTATAAGGAATAAGTGACATTAAGATAGCATGGAATCACAAAAAAGGGTGTGTGAAGTGTGGGATGCAAATCTGTGAAGTTCGATCGATCACAAAAATGTGAGATCGATCTCTCTTAGATCGATCTGAGAAAAGTTCGATCGATCGAACTGTAATGTGAAATTCGAAAAGTCATAGATCTGTGACGTGGATGGCACGAGGGCCTCCCGAGCAAGCTCGTGGGCCCTTCTACACAACAACACAACAAGATTGGTCAATTTCTTTGGCCCGTGACCCCCAAATATATTATTTGAACAAAATATATAGAAATCTATATACATATATATACACAAACATGGAATCTTCAAATATGGCAAGGATTAAGCATGGAAACTCTAGATCTAACATGTAAAGCTCAGATTCATAAAGATTAAAACTCGAAATCAAAAGAAAAACTCGGGACTTACCAAATCTGAGAGAGAGAAAGAGGTGGAAATCGAGAGAGATGATGAAATTGGAGATGAGAGATGATGTGGAAGCTTGGAATGGTCGCCAGAGGGTTCGCCGGAGTTGGGAGAGGTGGATTGCAACGACAGGAGAAGAGATAGGTCTTGGATCGATCTTTGAAATCAATCTAATGACCCTAGGGTTTTATTTTAAAAACGATCTCTGGAATGTTCAATCGATCTGAAAGGAACTCAGATCGATCGAACTCAAATTGATATGAAAAATCTTGAGATCGATCTCCCCTCACTAAATGACAAGTATTTTTGAAATTTTTTGAACAAACAAGAAATAAAATAAAAGTAAAAAATAAAATAAAATAATTAAAATAAAAATAAAAATCTTTTTGGAGTTTTGGAAAATAAATTAAAACAAAACAAAAATATTTTTGAATTTTTGAAAAATTTGAAAACTTATTTATTTATTTATTTTATAAATTTTGAAATTTAGAAGTCAAAACTCAGTCAAAATCAACAGTGAACAAAGAACATAGATCGATCAATCCAAGATTGATCTCAAAGAGGCTCAGATCAATCGGACATGCAAAAACCTGCATACATGTTCGAACGATGGAACAGAGAGCTTGTTTTCACGGGGTTCAAAATTTTTCTAAGTGTTGGAATTGAAGATCAATCCAAGAGGAAGTTGGATCGATCTTATAACTTAAGATTAATCAGAACTGAAGTTCACACGATGGAACAGAGAGTTGAAATACGCAGGTTTCTTTCGCACGATTAAAGAGTTTTACACATTTTGGGAGTTCTTCTATTCTTCTAGAGTTTTTATCAAGAAGGAAGTCATTCCTACCATGGAGATAGCCCTTGAGGGTTGAATAACTACTTCAATGAGTGGCTAGACATCTATTTGGGGTTAGAGTAGCCCCTAAATTTGCTTCCTAGACTAAGTTCTTTATATATTTTTGGGGATTTATTTGTAACAATGTTTTGATCTTGGATTTATATATATATCTTGTGGTTTCTACTTGATGTATATCTTGGGATTGACCGCTCGTGTCCCGCCAAGGGTTTTGGTCAAAATGAGTGATGGAGAAGGGTGGAGACCTCGATGTAGGTGTATCCTGTGGTTTTTGGGTGTTATGGACTCAATGGTGATCCGTTTGCCATTCTGAAAATCGGATCACATGTCTGAAGTGTAAAATACTAATTTTACCATTTTTGGGGAATTAGTAATCGAGTGCCGGAAAGTATGTGATATGGTCAATCGAAGTGTTTTGTGCCATTATGTGATGTCATAATTGTAATGGTAAAGTCTGATGTCCAATCGGACAGTATAATTGTCTGTTTTCAGTTTTCTATCCTACTAGGAAAATGGTCTTGGGAGATGGAAGCGTCTCCCTTCTCAAGGTTTTAGAAGGTTGGTAGTTTAAAAGGGGAGGGGAAAATTGGGGTGTTTAAAAGGGGAGGGGGAAAATGGGGTGTTTAGAAGGGAAAAAGTGATATATTACAATTGTTTTATGTCAAATTTTGTAGAAAAGTGATTTGAGGAAGTTTTTGAACAAATTTTAAACCATAAGGGTATTTACAACACGTTTTAAAAAATAGGGGGTGAAAGTGGTTCTCAAAGTATATAACAGGGTGTTAGATGCATTTTATCCAAGGAAAAAACAAAAGAAGAAACAATCTCAGATGGGGCTTTTTCCATATATTTGAAAATTATTGTACTTTAAAAAAAAAAAAAAAAAAAAGAAAAAGGGAAGAAGAAGAAGAAGAAGAAGAAGAAGAAGAAGAAGAAGAAGAAGAAGAAGAAGAAAATTTCAATTAGACCCATTATTAGATGAGATATTTGTGACCTGGAGCCTTAGGCAACTGCTAAGTTACCATGCATATATCCGGCTCTACAGAAGGCGGAAAATAATGTTGCTTGAAATAAGAACAAACATGATGAATGTAACAAACAAATATGATCTTAAATAGAGTGAAATGGTAGAAAATTCATACAATTGATTTCAAAATATCTAGTTAAGCAGGTATTGTGCTAACCTATGTTTTGAATTCCTAGTTGTCGAGGTGCCAAAAATCCCAATAACATGGTAGAACAAGATGTCACTTGATGTATACAATGTTATCCGGGGCACCCTTCTTGTTCTACCAAGATGTCACTTGGTAGAACAAGATGTCACTTGATGTAGTGGAGGGAACCCTTCTTGTTCTAATTTATGATAATTATTATTATTTGTTTTTTTTAACGTAAAAAATATACACATCACTTACATACTTACTTTACTCCTTTTAAAAATTTAAAGAGAATTCTCACCGTCTATTTTAAAAAGTAGAAGAGGTATCATTAAATCACAAGATACTTATTAATTTACAAGAATAGAATGTCAACGAAGTTACCATTAGATTTTGATATGTAAACTTGGACCAATAGTGGGTTTTATTCGAGAGATGAGATGGGTTTGGGGTAATGGGTTTCACTTGTGGAAGGCTTGTCAGACCCTTTGTATAAATCATCTGTTGGTTTGAGCTAAAGATTATATTGACATGTGAGCTGAACATATATATTCCACATATTGGGCTTTAAAAATATAACTTTATGGGCTTGTTGACTAAAGTTAAACATAGCTGATCTCTACATTATTTGGACTCAGATCACTAGTCAAAAGATCCCGAGAAGTAAGTTTGAGCTCAATCTGTTTGTTTTAACAAACAAGTCCAACCTCATGGAGTGGAGTAGGTTTAGGGTAAACCAAGCATGGTATAACATTTGCATGGAGTTAATATGTTTACTTGCGTGTTAATTGGTGATTGACCGAGATCAATTATTTTGAGATCGTGTAATAATATATGGCTAGCATACCAGTCGTTGGTACACTCAGTTATAGCCTATAGGAACAAATTTGCAGAGCTCATCAAATTGCCAAGCATAACTTATAGGAACAAATTGCTTCATTTACTGTCATATTAACGAAAAAGTCTATAATACTCACGGAATACGATGACACATGGTATCTCATGAATGTTCTCTATTTATTTTAGAAACACAAGTCTTCTTATTATTAATAAAAATAGAAAGCATTCAGAGAGAGAGAGAGAGTTACTACAAGTCAACGTACTCCTGAGAAATTATAGACATTCTCCCTATTCATAGTCCACATATCTTAGACTTTTTCTCTATTCAATGAAAGAGGTGCCACGTATCAACGTATCCTATCCATTTTTTTTCTTCTTTTTTTCGTTTTTTAAAAAAGGAGCCGGCATGCCATGACCAGATTTCTTAGGCAGTCCTTGATGCTATTAAAATATATCTTTAGACTGCAAAATTTTCTTGCACGTGTCTATTAATCTGACCATGTCAAATTTCTTAGCTAGATTAGACGCGATTGGATTGAAAAACTATAATGACATAAGTAGATTTGGTGGATGAGTGACAGCCAATAAATCGTATACAGTGTTGTCTTTACAAATGGAGTTTATGCAAGAAAACTTGGTATAAATTATAAACCCCTAAATTATGTCAGACTTTGCAAATAATCTTTATATATTTTGTGTATAAAACTTTACAAACTATCAGTCTTAGTTGCAGGCCAGAGGGAGCTAAGGCCTGAGGGGCATGTCCTTGGATTTTCTACCCTTTTTATATTTTATATATATTTTTATTATAATTAATAAAAAGTGTGCGATACATGTGATAAATGTTTTGTAACTTACAGAATTTATACTTTTATATATTTTTAATTATTTATAATTTTATTAAATAATTTAAATAAATATAGACATTTAATCTTTTATAACTCAAAACCGATGTAGGACAAGAAAAATGAATTTATTAGTTAATTTATAATTTGAATTAAACTCTTTAAATAAATTTTATTAGATAATTTGTAATTTGAATTGAATTCTTTAAATAATTTTTAGGTAGTTTTCTTTAGGTCATAGTTTTATAAGAGGTCTTTATATAATCTTTTATAACTCAAAACCAGTTATTAATATTTCTTTAGATCAATAGTTTTTATTTTTTTTTATTTATTTATTTTTTTCAGTTAGTACTCACGCACACATGTCTCTTTTGAAACTTGAACATCTGACCTTTTTTTGGGAAGTAAGAGGCTGATACCACTAGGCCACTGGTCTGTTGGTGATCTATAGTTTTATAATAGACTTTCATTCAATCCTTTATAATTCAAAACCGATGTAGGACATGAAAAATGAATTTTATTAGGTAATTTGTAATTTGAATTAAACTTTTTAAATAATTTTCAAGTCCTTTTTTTTATATATAAAAAATCTTTTTTTATACTAATAATTAAATACTAAAATATTGAAACTCTATAAAACTATTTTAAAAACTCTTTTTATATCAATTAATAAATATTTTTTATAATAATAAATAAATACTGAAATATTGAAATACTCTTTCCACTTTTAATAATAGTATAGATTCAAAATAAATGATAGTTAGGTAATTTGTGTTAGAGTTTTATAGAAATTATTTTAAAAACTCTTTTTATATCAATTAATAAATATTTTTTATATTAATAAATAAATATAAAAATACAGAAATATTGAAATAGTGAATCTCTATAAACCATTTAATACTACACTTGATCTTAGTTAAAAGGTCGAGAAATGTGTGATTAATATTTCTTTAAGTTTATAATTTTATAAAAGGCTTCCATGAAATCCTTTATAACTCAAAACCAATGTAGAATAATAAAATTCAACTTGATCTTAGTCAAAAGGCCGAGTAAGGTATGATTAATATTTCTTTAGATTTATAGTTTTATAAGAGGCTTCCATGTAATCTTTTACAGCTCAAAATCGATGTGGGACAAGAAAAATGAATTTTATTAGTCAATTTGTAATTTGAATTAAACTATTTAAACAAATTTTATTAGGTAATTTGTAATTTGAATTTGAATTAAACTCTTTAAATAATTTTTAGGTAGTTTTTTTTTTATTTATAAAAACTCTTTTTTTATATTAATAAATAAATACTGAAATACTAAAGAGTTTCTATAATTTGAAATATATTTCGTGTTAGAGTATTAATAAATATTTTATTTGAATTTTATTAGGTTATAATTTTTAGAGTTTCTATAATTTGAAATATATAATTTGAAATGTATTTCATGTTAGAGTTTTAATAAATATTTATTTGCATTTTATTAGGTAGTAATTTTTATATTTTATTTGAATTTTATTAGGTCGTAATTTTTAGAGCTTCTATAATTTGAAATATATTTCCTGTTAGAGTTTTACTAAATATTTTATTTGAATTTTATTAGGTAATAATTTTTAGAGTTTTATAATTTGAAATATATTTCGGTGTTAGACTTTTAAAAAATATTTTATTTGAATTTTATTAGGTAATAATTTTTAGTCAAAAAAATTTAGTACCATACTTGATCTTATATTTAGTCAAAAAAATATTTTATTTGAATTTTATTAGGTAATAATTTTTAGCCAAAAAAAAAATCAATTTTTAAAAAATAAATCAATTTTATTAGGTAATAATAAATTACTTCATTTACGATCATATTTACAAGAAAGTCTATAATACTGGAAGAGTATGAAGATACATGATAGACCTCATAGTGAATGTTCTCTATTTATCTTGACAAATTACCTCTTTTTATTATTAATAAAAATAAAGAGCATTCATACTACGAGTCAACGAACTCTGGAATATTATAAACTCTTTCGCGGGATGCTATGAGCCAACGCAGTAACTAGACCTGTCAATGAATCGGATTCTGATCCGAATCCGATCCGTTTAGTTGGATATGAATCTAGCATCAAATCCGATAACCCGATAATGATCGGAATCCGATAACCCGATAACTTAATAAATCGGATTTGGATTAGGTTGATCCAATCCGTTAATAATCGGATCCGATTAAAATAATATATTATTATATTTATATTTTATTTTATATATATATTATTATATATATCATATATCATATAAGATTTGTATAGATTTAATAATAAAAAATTAAATTAATCACAATGTTATATATACAATACTACCGTGTTTCCACCCTTATAGTAATAAATCTTTTGCCTATTGATTCAAGCTACAAGAACAAAACTCAGGCCACTGTAAAGTCTGTATTGCATTTGTGTTTCCAGTCAGATAAACGCTGGTGAAGGGCAAGTCATTGATCTACTGCCAGAAGGGAGAAGGGGGAGTCAGCAACTGCCAGAGTAATTTCTTGTTAGTTATTTTCTCTCTTTTTTTCTTCTATTTGTCCTTTTTCTTTTCTTACAAATGTCCACCCTGTCTTCTATTTTGAAATCATAGATTCATAGCATTCCCTATATAACTCAAGTACTTTCTGTGAGTAAGAAATTTTTCTTTGTGGATTCTTTGATTTAATTAGAAAGCCCTAATTTTCCAGTAAAAGTTACCTCATCATTTTCTTCCTTCTTCACGTTCTTCTTCCATCTCTCTCTCTTTTTCCTTCTTTGATACAAAACCCATTTATCTCTCTCTTTGTTACCCTAATTTTGTATCAATTTGCTTGATTGTGTTTTTGTAAACGGATCGGACTTATCGGATCAAACATCCGATAGAGTGAATTTCGGATATGGATCGACTATGCAAGAATCCGTCGAATTGTTGGATTGGATCGAATTGCTTATTATGCTTATCGAATTCGGATCGGATTGACCATGATCCGGTTCATAACTGATCCGTTTACAAGTCTAGTAGCAACGTGCTACTTTTTTTCTTTGTGTTTTTTTTTTTTTTTTTGGCCCTTTTTTGGTTTTTGGGAAAAAGAGCCGGCATACCATGACCAAATTTCCTTGGCAGTCCTTGATGCTGCTAAAATATATCTTTAGACTGCAAAATTTTCTTCCACGTGTCTATTAATCTGACCATGTCAAATTTCTTAGCTGGGCTAGACACGATTGGATTGAATAATTACATTTCCGAGAGTGACAGCCAATAAATCGTATACACTGTTGTCTTAACAAACATATTACAAGAGTAAAGTGCAAAAAAATTTCTAGAATATGTCGACTTTACAAATAACTTTGTATATTTTTAAATTATCATATTTAATTATAAAATGCTTCAATGTGTTGACTATATTTATTAAATAATCATAATATTATTTCTTAATGAGTTATACTTAATTTAATTTTTTTGTTAAAATAAATTATGAAAAAAAGCTTCATACTAATTTGATGACATATTTTTCATTAAATTTGCATAAATTTATTTTTAAATTTTGAAATTAATTTTTTAAATAAAAATATTAAGTAGAAAATTTTCAAACAAATTAAGTAATTTTTTAATTTTTAATGAATATATTGCATAAAAAGAAGGAATTTTTTATTTGAGTAATTTATTAATTTTTCATGAACATATTGTATGGAAAAAAATATTTTTATGTTTAAAAAGTTTAAAGTGAGTATAATAAGTTTTATTATAATAATAAATTTTTTAATAATAAGTTAATCATTTTAGAAAATGGTAATTACAAATTTATTTTTTTAATTTTATGATAAATTGATACTAATAATAGAATTAAGATAAATAGTATAATTAATATTTATATAAGAGAAAAGATAATAAAAATAGTTTAATAAGAAATGAAAAATATAATGAGAAATGATAAAATAGTCTTTTGTTATAGATTTGTCTTTAATGGTAAAGAATCAATAATTCAAAGAGTTATTTGCAAAAAATCACTAATTCAAGCTAGTTTTTTGCACTTTATATATAAAATATATAATGAATAAGACATGGATTTTATTAATTTGATATAAGCTTTATATAGAGAGAGAGGGGGAGAGAGAGAGAGGGAGAGAGAATCCGAGGACTGCTTCTGAAGTTGACTTCTCAATGATCATTTGTGAACCCATCTCTTTCATTTCTCAGGGACAAATTTCTTAATGCCACATTTATCACCTCTGTGATTAATTGGAAGACGGTTGCTATGCAATTACTGAAACCTTATAGTACTAATTTTTTTTTTTATGTGTGTGTGTGTGTTTGGGTTTTTTTTTTTTTTTTGGGGGTAGGGGAGAAGGGGGTAAATATATATGTTTCACGTGACATTTAAAATATAATAATCCTTATATTAAAATGTCATGAGATAATTAACAATATGCAAAAAAATAATTAATTAAATATGCAACTATATATTTAATTAAATATGCAAAATAAAGTAATAAATTAATAAATAATAAATAAAGAATCTGGACCGAGGCTAATATTGAATACTATGTCCTTAAGACAGATTCGTCCCGCTATGGTGTTAACGGACTCAGTGACGTCTATCCCCAAGATACAACGGTCTACATCTACTAGTAGTAGCACTACAAACTCGTGGATACGACGAACCTCCTCCATGTAATACTCTCTTTGACTAAAAAATGCATCTATATATAAAAAATGATCAAATTAGTGCAACTCGAACCAAATGGCTCAGACCAATTTTAATATGGCTTATCTATATTGTTCTTTAGTCTTAATGGCATGGACCACTTGACCTATGGTTTGAACCTACACCCACTTGGGTTGGGTTCATGTTGAGAGAGGGAGAGAAGAATGGGAAAATTCACTACTTTTGCAAATGAATTCTATGGCTATTTATAGAAGAATTGGTGACTCTTGAGGTTAAGTCACGTTGGTTCAATCATAGGGTGCATCCAATCAAATATGGGTTACATCCTATCATTATATAACTGAAATAACTTCCCAACTATTAACCGTCAATTGTCACCTTTCAGTTGCATCCTTTTGTTTCTTATTAATTATAAGACACGGCCATTCACCATCGGTATATCCAACTCTCGTACAATCGTGACATTTTTGTTAGCCTAACATGACATTCATGGCCACCCAAAACCAAATTCACGTATTTTTGTAAAGATATGAAACAAGGCGTCTTTTGTCACAAGATATGAACATCAGATGCAATAGTTCAAAGAGTTGCAACAGTGGTTGTCAATGGTTGCGATTGATTTATGTAAACCTTTGGGAAGTAACGGTAATAACATTTCAACCATTCAACCTGCAACCATTCTCACCATATATTCATGTTGTTACAACATATACACAATGTTATGTTCTGTCAACGTTTATAATCCAAACTTACAAATATGGTCTTACAGTTATCCTTACTTTCCAACTCATCCTTAACTATGTTGAATCATGTGTGAAAAACACCACTCTAGTTAGAGACTCATTGATTAACAACTTCTATTCACACCAAATTTCTAACAATCTCCCACATGAATGGAAATTGGCTGCTAAAATGCAAATGATAATGCAGACACTAGAGAGAGTATAGTCGGAAAGTTACTGCATCAGGATAGGTAGCTTTTGGCTTTAAACCTTCCCTAGTGTATTGCTATCGGATTTATTGGCTAACCAATGAACGCGATGTCTTGAACTGTTCAGCCGTTTGTGTAAACCAAGATAATAACAAACACACAGTACATTTCCTCATAAAGTTGGTTCTCATTGTTGTGTTCATTTTGGCCCTGAACAAGTCCTGATATTCAATGAGTGCTCCAGAAAACTTAGCTTTTATAGTTCTCATAGAAGCGGCCCCACTTCACACTCATATAAGTAACTTCTTATTAAGAGTATCCTACCATACCCCATTTGAATTTTCAAGATATAAGAATCATTAAAAGTGTAGCTAATCCTAATCCTCGCTGTAGGTAGTATTGTCTCATCATAGAAATGGGCAAAATATTTATATATTTCCAGTACTTCTGGTGAGCCATTCAGAATTTCTGTTGTCCCTTTGAACCTAGATCTTGGGAACTCCAGTCAACTAGGTTGGGTTTCCATTAAGATGACTTGTTAGCTTTCGGCTTTTAATCCCATTCCCCTCGATAATCTGTACAATTGCTCTCTAATACAACCCTCAATTTTATATGTGGCCACATGGTTGTATATAGAAATATTATACTCTGCAGAGATTTCTCCAATTGAGAGCAAATGTATACTTTGTGCCCTAAAATTTCTTATTGTTAACAGTATCATTTTCTTTAGTGGCACAGGTGTAGACTTATTTTGAAATGTCCTCTAAGTTAAGTCTATTGACTTTCCTGTTTGATTTATTCAAAGTTTCTAACTTTTGTTTGATTTATTCAAAGTTCTAATTTTGATTCTTTAAAAGAATATACAACTATACCTTTAATATTAAAGACATATTCACTCTTGGATTTGAAGTCTTTAATATCCTACATCCAAATTGCAATAAATGTGTAATTAAATATAGTTATTAAGATGTCTTGCAATCTCAACTAATGATATACTTTGACTAGTATTTATATTTGAGATTTTTATCTACAAAAGTTAGCTAGGCTTTTGTTATCATAACTAGTATTATCTCAATTTCACTCTATTGAGAATATACTATGTTATCAGATGTTAAATCTTTCATATCAAATATACCAATTAGTATATCATTTATTTTTTTAAGCATACAATGACTTGTGCATCACATTTATATCATTGTCTCGGTAGTAGCTTTAATCCATTCAATGACTTATAAGCTTGCACACTTAACTTTTCAACTGGAACAAATAACTCAGCACTTTAACTGAAAAAAGAACTCTTCTAGTTGTTCCATAATATTTTCCTCATAGGAAATAATATGCACTATTGTTATAATACGATAAATGATTTTTGGTTTTATCCAAAATCTCTTAGGATTTAGAACCCCCACATTTATAAGTATTTCTTATCTGATGAGATAACTCATATCAAATTTCATCTATGGACAATATCCCCCCATAACTTTGGGATAATCCTGAAATTTTATACATTATATATTTCTTATAGTTTTCCAACTCTTAAAATACCATATATTAAATATTTCACCTCATCTATCTTTCCAAGGTTCTACATTCGCTTCTTAACAAGCATGTATAACAGTCTCTAGTGCATATGTATTCACTTTATCTCTAACTTGTTTTTATACTATGTCACAGAAGTTACTGTGAATTAATGCTAGAGATATTAATTACAATGGACTCAAATTAATATTTGCTTCTACATCTCTTGTATTTATGAATTGAGTTATTCATATTTAGGTTCATGTTAAGTCAGTCATATTTACATGTCATAACCTTTCATGTGTCACACATCACATAACTCAGTCAATAAAGTAAATAATTCTCTTATTATTTAAGCTTTGGATACAATCACCACAGAGTGAGCACTCACTTCTCAGCTATCATTACTAGTTAAAAGTGAGTTCTTAGTTATCATTACTAACTTAGATTAAGTACACTCTTCTCATATCTCACTATTAGGTTATGATAAGCACCGACTTCTTAGTTATTATCGCTAGCTTAAAGTTAAGTTTGTTTAGCTATCATTTCTAGTAGTTCATAGCTTTAGTATACACTTATATAAGTAGTCTACCTTGGTAGTAGAGTAATTTATTTTAAAGAATATTATTCAAAAACTACTACTTTGCAAGTAATATTATTCCCTCCTATATGAGCAGATATGATGTATAGCTCAAATAACTTATGACTAAAATGGCTACTCATCACCCTCGCATATATTTTTTTTTTACTACCAAGTTGAGAGTTAGAACCAACTAACAGATTTTCATCTTCCTCTTAGGTTCTGTTCACCTCATTAAGCATTTTAGCTTATAACTAAGCTAACCAGTTTGCAACTCAGTAACATTTTATCTTTTAGCTAAATTGTATATTAGAGCTAACTAGTTTGATTTAGCTTGTCTCGGTGTACTTGCTTAGTGTATCCATAATATTTTTCATTAAACTCTTTAGAGTTGTCGGAAAATCATCTTATTCAGCCCATTCATAGCTATACGTGTCTTTAAACACTAGTATAAATCTTTTTCCCTTAACTATCGGGAGAATTAACATAGCTAGACTAGTCAATTTTTGTCTGTTGTATTAAATACACAAACCAGTCATGAACTCATACAAAATTAATAATATCACACATTAAATAAACTATATTGTAAAATTAAATTACTATGTACACTAAGTAATTCAACTAGATAACTCAATATTATAATCTCAAATAAAAATAAGCACTTATATAAATAATATTAAACTAACATAAATAATATAGTTTAATATTATATCACATAATTAATCCAAGAAATAATAATATTTAAGAGAAGACTTTGCTTCCTTAAAGTTTTGTGGATCATTCTCCAATAAACATGCTACAAAATCAGGACCAAAAGATTGAGATGTTCTAGCCTTCTTGTTATGTCTAAGCTCATCCTTATTTTTATTATATGATTTATGCACAAGAAAAC
This sequence comes from Cornus florida, assembly GCF_030987335.1. Taxonomy (NCBI): domain Eukaryota; kingdom Viridiplantae; phylum Streptophyta; class Magnoliopsida; order Cornales; family Cornaceae; genus Cornus; species Cornus florida. The sequence continues at coordinate 46,068,026 of NW_026775574.1, read as the reverse complement.
GATATGCACTACTGTTATGAGTATAACCTATTAAAGATTTTATGGAACGATCCACTTCACCACATGGTATGATATTGTCCGCTTCAGGCCCAAGCCTGTATGGTTTTGTTCTTGGGTTTTATCTCAGAAGACTTCATACCAATTGGAGATAACTCTACCACATAAAGCAATTCACATTTCCCTTACCTAAGCGATGTGGGACTATGCACCTGTAGCTCGCCTAGTGTGGTAGTCTGTCAGTGCCTCTTGCACTCGTCCACAACACAGTACCCATCTACAAGGTTGTCACATTTTAGGTCCCACTTTAATTATTATTATTATTTTTTTTTAGGAGCAAGAACTGTGTAATACTCCTAATTTTAAAAGGATAGTCCTGATATTTAATTAATTATTTTTATTATTTTTTATTTGATTAATTATTTATTTAATTGAATTCTTTGTTTATTGCATTTCTTTGTTTATTTGCTTCTTTGCACTTGATTATTCATTAATTAAATTGATTGTTTTATTTCTTTATTTACTGTAAATTGTATTTAGTAAATTAATTGTGTTAATTGTTTAAATGGTTTCTTTTTTTTTTTATTGTGATTAAAAAATGAATTAATTGATTTTTTTGGGTAAATTAGTTTTATTAATTAATTAAAGCATAGTTAGGGTTTTGGATGTCTGGGAAATCACGTAATGGGTTTAACCGACTTAGATATAGAATGTATTATTTTCTTTTCCCATCTCTAAATTAAATTAGGATTAGGGTTCGTGATTTTTCTTAAGCCTATATATATATATATATCATGTTATGTCTGCAAGGGTTAGAACTTTTCCCGTAACTGGTGGTAGAGAGAAACAAAGAGGGCTTGAGAGGAGGAACATAGAGTGAAATTGAGAGATAAACAGAGGGGTGGTTCAAGGAGGACGGGACGGAGTGTTTCTGGGTTGAACCAAGGGCAACGGAGGAGTGGAACGATAGTGTAGAAGGTGGTCGGAAAACTAAGAGATCGGTGGTGTAGAGTTTCAAAACTAAAACTCAAGGCAAGTCTCTATTCTGTCTCTTTCCCTTAAACTTATGTTCTGTGCATGCCTAGCTAGACTCCAGGGGTTTAATTAATGCTAAAACGAAATAGTCATGCATGCTTAATTGAACTAAAACAGAGAGTTTCGTGATTTTATATGCTTGTTCGTGATTTTCTTTATGCTTATATTTTTATGCATGAATTGTTGTTTAAGTTGAATCTTTGCCTACTAAAACACTTAAAATAATTTAGCATGGACGTATGGGACTTAGGTTGAAGCTTAGAGGCCTTAACAATGAAGTTTTAGGGTTTACAGAGGCTAAACATATGAAGAAGACGACTTCAGCACCAACTAAGCTAACTGAATTAGTAACTTAGCCTACTGAATTGGTAACTTAGCTTGCTGAATTGGTAACTTAGCCAGCTCAGTTGGACCGCGATCTGCATCTTTGGTTTAATTGCCCAGAATTTGCGTTTTAATTGTTTTAAAGCATTGCTTGGGCTATACAGGGTAGTTTTACTTCATATAAACTATTTTAAATGTTGTATATGATTGGTATAGACCCGTAAACTTATGAGGAAACATTAATTCATAATTGGATAAAGGAATAGGGCAAGATGAACCTAAGGGAAAAGCCATTAGGTTGCGCACAGTTTGGTTAATTAAATTACTTGCCGGAATTTGGAGCTTCTGTGATATAATTTAGTACTATTTAATCATATCTAAACAGTAATATAAGTATAGTAAAATACTTGCAATTAACTGTAATGACCCGGTCATTTTCATTCCTTTCCTTTTATCGGATTTTCACGGATTTTTTTTTTTTTTTTTTTTTTTTTTTTTTTTTTTTTTTTTTTTCCCGTTGATCTTTTCCTTTCTGAGTTCGGTTTCTCGTCACTTAGTGTCATCTTAAGTATTCGGGAATGGTTTCTGAGACTCTTTTCCATGGATTGATGACTTCCTTTAAGGATCAAGTCATTTTCACATTTTCACTTTGTGACACTATTCACATTTCGTCTTTTTCTCGGTTGTCACTTTTTAGCATAACCTCACTTTTTGTGTCCGGATTTGATTCCGGTTTTGCATGCATCCACGATATTTAAATTCCATGCTATGTGTATTTTCACTTTTGTAGAAAAGCATGCTAAGTGCTTACTTTTCTTGTAAAGGGTATAGATGCATGACCTTTTTGTAATTTTCTAAACTTTAGGGGTTTTTGTGTAATTACTGTAAAGTAAATATTTTTCGTCTTAGGGACCATTTTGCAATTTAATTTGGAAGATATTTTCAAAAAGGACCTTTTTGCAATTTTTGAAAAGTGTGACAAGTGTCACACTCTCATTGGTCCACTTGTTGACATGTGTGTGGAAACACTTTGAGGCCTTGGATGAGGACACATGGAGGGTGAAGATTCACCCACTTGTTGGCCTAGGATTGGTGCACTTGTTGGCTTGGATGGTTGGCAAGTGTAGGCTTAGGATTAAGTCTACAATGGATGCTTGGATGAGTGACAAGTGTAAGCTCACAATTTGATCTTGCATTAATGTGTGTGTAAGAGGTAGTGTAAGAGAACATAGTGAGTGGAGGATCTCTATCCCCTCCACTCATATTTCATCTTGATCATTTTCCATTTTCTCCCTCTCTTGTAAAGAAAACCTAGCCTCCATGGATAGAGCCTAAAGCCTTAAGCTTTGACCTTTATTTTTGAGAGCCTTCCATTTTCCAAGCTTGAACGTGGGAATACATTTTGTTCCCCTCATCTTCCTCTTCATAACCCTAGAAGGGTTTGCCATTTTGTGTTGATTTTGCCTTGGATTCTAGAGAGACACTTCTCTAGTGAGGTAGGGGATGTTTTAGGGTTGTATTTTTTGTTATCTTGCATGCTATTGATGCTTATATAAATTGTATGCATGTCTTTTGTTAATTTGATAAATTAGTGATTTATCATATCTTGCATATAACTCATTTTAGACTTGATAAATGGCATGGGCATTAGTTGATCTTTGATATATATTAAGTTGGGATGATTTAGATGAGTTTTCAAGGTTAGAGATTAAATGGATATAATTTGATTTAAATTCTAGTAAATTGTATTTTACTTGTATCCCATTTTGGACTTGAGATATGGTATGACCATGAGTTGGTGCTTGATATATGTTAATTTGGAATCATTTGAATAACCTTTGAAATCTCGAGATTTGATTAATTTAAATTAATTAAATTCTATATGATGCTATCTTGCTCATTTGATACTTTTGATTTGATATATGTAATGAGCATGCTATGTTGTTTAACATATATTAATTTGATGTTATTCGAATTTGATTTGAAATCTAGAGAATTTGATTACCTTGTTTAATTAAATTCTATCTAATGGCTCCATGGATCTATTGGTATTTTAGAAGTTGTTTCTGTATTCAAATCATGGACTTAAACTTGTTATGTATTCACTTTGTTGTGTTTTGAGCATTGGACAACTTTGTTGTCATATTTATATTCATGAGAACATGTTTTCTTTATGGAATATATTGATGCCATGTGTAGTGAATTGCACACTTTGTAATTGACATTATGTATGTCATTTTAGAATTGAAACTCTAAGGCATGGATTGTGTGGTTTCAACCTTCTTGTGCATGGAAGGTGTTTTCATGCATTATATAAGTTATGTATAAGTTGTGAACTTATTTGGTTTAATTTTGGAATCTTGGAACATTGTTGAGTTGAGATGGCTAGGGTTTGGCTCTAGTACGGGGACGTGAGTCCTCTAAGTCATTGAGATAGTGCGCACTTAGGGTGGTCTTCCCTGCGGGTTAGTGCCCAGAATAACCATTGAGGTCTCGGCAGAATTCCGAGCTTAGATGTCCAAGTCTTCCACTATTTGTTTTCGCATTCAATTCCAAGTTAACAATCATGTTTATATTGTAACTTGTGGTTTTGGTTATTGGCGATTTTGATGTTGTTAAGTACATCCATGTTTATGATTTTAATGAATCATTTTGATATTGTTAAGTACATCTATGTTTTATGATTTTTGTGAATCATTTTGATGTTGTTAAGTACATCCATACTAAATTGCTATATTTAGTTGATTACACATTTTTAGATTTCTAGTTGATAACCTAGGGAACCTATGTCTTGATGTGTGGTATTAGATATTCTAATTATACTAAATTGTTATATTTAGTTGATGTTGCATTTAAGACTTCAAGTTGATTACCTTGAGAATCTATATGTTGTTGCTTTGTGTAAACTTGCTCCTATATTATTACTTTGTGTAAGCATGACCTTATGTTGCTAAGATTGCACGAATGAGGTGATTGATGCTAGAAATGATCTTAGGTAGCTAGGATGCTCCTTGAGTCTCACCTTTGACATAGACGTTAGGTGGAATGAACCACAATAATTAAATCATGCAAACTTGTAAAACGTAGGTCGATGCATGCTCATTTCCTACGAGTAGCTTTATGTTACTCACCCCTACAATACTGGGGCATATTTCAGGTACAGGAATTAAAGTTGAGACTCCCATTATGCTTGGATGACTTGTGGACTTGAAGACTTCCATTTTTGTGAAGGTTGGCTTGGAATGCCAATTGTAGTCTTATTTGTCAAATGTGTATATTTGATTCCATTTATGTAATGTGTACATGTGTACACTCTTTTTGATGTATTTGACATGTATGAGATGAGGCCGGAGGCCAATGACTTGTATTTTGTATCCTTTGTACTTTTTGACTCCATGAAATATTATGAATATATTGAGAAATGTTAAGTTATTGTCTCACTATGTTTGCATCGGGTGTGAGAATTCCATTTTGATTCTTCCGTAGGATCTCATTAGTCATGTATGAAGTGTGGCCAAGGGCCAAACGGTAATTTCCAACCATTCGCTAATTTTGGTTTTCAAATTCATTTTCGCCTTGTTGGCCGTCGGGGGGTCGGATTTTGCATCGGTCGTTTTCGGGAGCCGCGGACCATTCATGCACACTCAAAATTACTTATTACGTTTGCGTGCATATTCGTTTCAACCTAGAAGTGTACTTGGGGTCAAAAGTATGTTTGGTGCAAACTTACATTTTTTTGCCGTTTTGAGCCTAAATTGAGCATAAGGGCATTTTGGGGTTTTCACTTGAAAAATAAAGTTTTCTTTTGGCATGGTTGGCTAGAAAACATGATTTTGAGGGTAGTTTCTTCTTTGTGTTTTTCTAAAAAAGGCCCAGAAAGTCCTCAAAATTGCATTTCAAGTCAACATTTCAGGAGCAGCCTACAGAAGTTCGAGCGCTCTAAAGGGGGGGTTCGAGCATTCTAACTTTGTGCAGAATTCTTGTGGCAATTTTTGAGCTCTTGAAGTCCTTGTTCGAGCGCTCGAAGTACTGTTCGTGGGTGTATGTGTGTCTTGGTTCAGCACTGCACCTTCGACTTCAAATCATCATATCTTCTTCATTTTAACTCCGAATTGGTCCGTTCTTGAGTCTAAATTGATCGTGTCGAAATAAGCTTTGCAATGGTACTAATTAGAGCTTCAGATTATTCTTGTGCCTCAAGTTATTCAAATTTTAGTAAGGTAGTGTCTGTTTTTGGTTCGAACCGGGATAGGGTTTCCCTTCCTTCGACTTCAGAACTTGATATCTTTGTCGTCTGGACTCCGAATCAGGTGATTCTTGAGTCTAAATTCATTAATTTTTTGTTGTCTTTCCAATGGTGTGCACAGTGGCACCCATTTCAGTGTGTAATGACCATTTTGCCCCTAGGTTCATTCTTATCCATTTTTGAAACGTTGTTTCCGCATTTACTTCATTTAGGTTTTGTGACCTTGTTGAGGGTCACATTGGTGTCGTAGAGGAGTGTTGTATCTCTAGAGACCATTGTTCTATCTTTTGCTTCCGGATTTTGGATCCGTATTGGGTCATCACAGGACATACTAGGTTGAAAAATCTAGGGTCGTCACAGGTGGTATCAGAGCTCCTAGGTTTGAATACATTGGACGACGGGTTTTGGGTGCATATCATGCTTATGTTTCCATGATTTATACGTTTATATGCTTCATGATAACATGTTTTGGTTTGATAACATGTTTATATACTTATGTGCTTATGTGGTACATGCAGTATGCCGATTGTTTAAGCATGATTTTATTTTAATATGAAGAGCATGACATATGATGTGTGCTAGATTAGAATTGTATATGCATAGTTGTGTTGCATATTTGGCAGGACTTGGGATTAGTCATTGGACGTTTGAGTTGAGATTGAGTCGTCTGGTGAATTTTCACTTAGTACGGTGGTTGGTGTAATTGGTTTCATTTTGGCATTCTTCCTTGAGGTTGTTGGTGATTGTCCACATGGTTTTATGGTAGTATAGGTTGTTGTTGACCTAGTGTTGGTTTTGAGGTAGGTGGTGAGACACCTTTTGTTTAGGCTCTCGTGAGGTGAGTCATTTGGCATTGCCGTAGTGCTGGATTTGTTGGTTTTGGGCCACGATGAGGTCATGGACCTCTTAGGATCCTTGGTTGGTCGGGATGATTACTCTGGGATTGTAATTTTCGTGGGAGGGTACGTTTATGGGCGGGTGCATGGCACTATTATGCTACCGTACTGGCGAGCTACAAGTGCAATTTGTATGGAATCAATGTTGGTTTTGTTTTGATAGGCATAGTCCTTTTGGTTGGTGATGATATGAGTTTTGTTTTAAACGTCTGGTGTTGTGACGGTAATTGATAGTCGTTTTGGGGACGACTTTGGAGATCGATTTGATTGTTCGATTGTATGGCTAAAGTAGCCATTTTATTTGAGTTCTCTTTGTGTGATGATGTTTTTGGGATCGAGTCGATTGATCGATGTTTTGGGTTGGTAAGAGCATTGCATTGTTAGTGTCATTTATAGCGTCACCTCTAGATTCGGAGTTAGATTGTTGGAGTCTTACCATTGTGGTAAAGGCTCATGTTTGTTTTGAGACAGGTTGTTGTCGCATTGGTTTTTGGAGATAATTATAGCTAGGACTGGTCTTTCCTTTTTCTTAGACACTCTAGGACACGATGTCCATGGGGTTCATTGTTGCATCGTCTTATTTTTCTGCAGTTTCATTTACTACCATGTTAGTAGTATGATTATGTTATTGTGAAGCATGAGTAGGTAGAGGTCTATCCACATTGGTTTCTTGTTGTGTGGCACTACCAAGTCTTTGACCTTGCTGTCTTTCATTTCAGATATGGAGTCGTGGTGTTGTCCTTCTTAGGACTGGTGGTTCCCTTTCTTTCATGTCTTCCCTTGGGGAGTTTTTACCGTGGTTGTTGACGGGTTGTGGTGCTCAGAGTGAGTGGATAGGTGTGAGATCATTTTTCAGGGACTTGTGTCTATATCATTAAGGATTTGTTTGATTCATGAGGTGAGCTCGATGCTCTTTTGAGGATGCCTTTTGGAGACTTGTTTCAATTTTGGAGACCTTGATGTGGTTGACTCTTGGGAGGAGTTTTGAAAGATTGTTGTTGGATCTGGCTTGTTTGTGGAGCTTTATCGTCCTAGTTATGACTAGGCGTAGTTTTGAGAAATCGTAGTTCTAGTGGTTGTTTATGGATCGATGAAAAATTGAGGAATTTTGATTTATCTTGGTGTGGCCAAGTATGGTTTAGAGAGACTCATTTTGTGATTTTGATTGTTGTCAAAATTTTGATATGTGTGCCACTTGGTGGACTTGTGTTTCGAGGATTTAGTTATCCATAATAGGGATGCGGATCTGATGTTTGATTACGGTGTAGTCTTGTAGTTGATCTGTTTCAGGGAGATATGAAGGACTTTCGATGAAATGTCTTATCATGAGGTTCATTTTGATTTTTGTAGGCGTTGATTTGCTTGTCAGGTTTTGGATTCCTGATTAATGTTGTTAATAGGGGTATTTTGAGACATTGGAGATGTTGGTTTTGCTGTATTGAGGATTTGGGGCCTTAAGCATAGCGGTACCTATAGCATTGTTGTCAGAGTTTTGGGATTGGCCAGGATGGTCCGGCCGGACATCTTTGGACTATATCTCAACTCTCACAAAATGTTGGTCTCCGTAGTGCTTTTGGTAATGATCATTTTTTTGACATTGATGTCATTTGTATCGAGAGGTTTCTTGGGTAGACCTAGTGGGGGGTAGGTTATGAATTAGTGCCTTATACTGTCATGCTACCGTACAAAGTTGTGTGTTGTGGGCGAGTACTAGTTGCCGTCGATGCTACCTTACTGACGAGTAAATATGGGCGGGCACTAGGTACTGTCATTGCTACCACACATTTGAATGCGTCGTGTGTGGGTTTTGGTCACTATTTGTACTGCCACGTTGTGTTTGTTCTATACCCTGATTTGATCTGTGCTTATCTTGGAGTTCTTTTTGGTGGATGTGTTTTGGATCCGTTTGATGGTTCGTCAGGAGGGATGACTACGGTTATTGTTTTCCGTTCCTTTATTTGACCTTGGGTTCTGTGTGTGACCTTTGACTTGTTGTGTAGCCATGTAATCACTTCTCCTTTAAGAGGTTGTCTTGTCATGAGAACGTGGGTGTAAATGACACTGGGTTGTGGGGTTTCTTTCAACTTTGGGGTCGCTGGTGTAGCGTGTTATGTGGGATACTCGGAGATGCACTCTGTGGTTTTCTTGGTTTTGCCTTTTGTTGGTTGGGGCTGGATTTCGGGGACGAAATCCTTTTAAGGTGGGAAGGTCATAATGACCCGGTCATTTTCATTCCTTTCCTTTTCTCGGATTTTCACGGAATTTTTTTTTTTTTCGTTGATCTTTTTCTTTCTTAGTTCGGTTTCTCGTCACTTAGTGTCATCTTGAGTATTCAGGAATGGTTTCTGAAACTCTTTTCCGTGAATTGACGACTTCCTTTAAGGACCGAGTCATTTTCACATTTTCACTTTGTGACACTATTCACATTTCGTCTTTTTCTCGGTTGTCACTTTTTAGCATAACCTCACTTTTCGTGTTCGGATTTGATTCCGGTTTTGCATGCATCCACGATATTTAAATTCTATGCTATGTGTATTTTCACTTTTGTAGAAAAGCATGCTAAGTGCTTACTTTTCTTGTAAAGGGTATAGATGCATGACCTTTTTGTAATTTTCTAAACTTTAGGGGTTTTTATGTAATTACTGTAAAGTAATTATTTTTCATCTTAGGGACCATTTTGTAATTTAATTGGAAGATATTTTCAAAAAGAACCTTTTTGCAATTTTTGAAAAGTGTGACAAGTGTCACACTCTCATTGGTCCACTTGTTGACATGTGTGTGGAAACACTTTGAGGCCTTGGATGAGGACACATGGAGGGTGAAGATTCACCCACTTGTTGGCCTAGGATTGGTGCACTTGTTGGCTTGGATGGTTGGCAAGTGTAGGCTTAGGATTAGGCCTACAATGGATGCTTGGATGAGTGACAAGTGTAAGCTCACAATTTGATATTGCATTAGTGTGTGTGTAAGAGGTAGTGTAAGAGCACATAGTGAGTGGAGGATCTCTATCCCCTCCACTCACATTTCATCTTGATCATTTTCCATTTCCTCCCTCTCTTGTAAAGAAAACCTAGCCTCCATGGATGGAGCCTAAAACCTTAAGCTTTGACCTTGGTTTTTGAGATCCTTCCATTGATTTCCAAGCTTAAACTTGGGAATACATTTTGTTCCCCTCATCTTCCTCTTCATAACCCTAGAAAGGTTTGCCATTTTGTGTTGATTTTGCCTTGGACTCTAAAGAGACACTTCTTTAGTGAGGTAGGGGATGTTTTAGGGTTGTATTTTTTGTTATCTTGCATGCTATTGATGCTTATATAAGTTGTATGCATGTTTTTTGTTAATTTGATAAATTAGTGATTTATCATATCTTGCATATAACTCATTTTAGACTTGGTAAATGGCATGGCCATGAGTTGATCTTTGATATATATTAATTTGGGATGATTTAGATGAGTTTTCAAGGTTAGAGATTAAATGGATATAATTTGATTTAAATTCTAGTAAATTGTATTTTACTTGTATCCCATTTTGGACTTGAGATATGGTATGACCATGAGTTGGTGCTTGATATATGTTAATTTGGAATCATTTGAATAACCTTTGAAATCTAGAGATTTGATTAATTTAAATTAATTAAATTCTATATGATGCTATCTTGCTCATTTGATACTTTTGATTTGATATATGTAATGAGTATGCTATGTTGTTTAACATATATTAATTTGATGTTATTCGAATTTGATTTGAAATCTAGAGAATTTGATTATCTTGTTTAATTAAATCCTATCTAATGGCTCCATGGATCTATTGGTATTTTAGAAGTTGTTTTTGTATTCAAATCATGGACTTTAACTTGTTATGTATTCACTTTCTTGTGTTTTGAGCATTGGACAACTTTGTTGTCATATTTATATTCATGAGAACATATTTTCTTTATGGAATATATTGATGCCATGTGTAGTGAATTGCACACTTTGTAATTGACATTATGTATGTCATTTTAGAATTGAAACTCTAAGGCATGGATTGTGTGGTTTCAACCTACTTATGCATGGAAGGTGTTTTCATGCATTATATAAGTTATGTATAAGTTGTGAACTTATTTGGTTTAATTTTGGAATCTTGGAACATTGTTGAGTTGAGATGGCTAGGGTTTGGCTCTAGTACGGGGACGTGAGTCCTCTAAGTCATTGAGATAGTGCGCACTTAGGGTGGTCTTCCCTGCGGGTTAGTGCCCGGAATAACCATTGAGGTCTCGGCAGAATTCCGAGCTTAGATGTCCAAGTCTTCCACTATTTGTTTTCACATTTAATTCCAAGTTAACAATCATGTTTATATTGTAACTTGTGGTTTTGGTTATTGGCGATTTTGATGTTGTTAAGTACATCCATGTTTATGATTTTAATGAATCATTTTGATATTGTTAAGTACATCTATGTTTTATGATTTTTGTGAATCATTTTGATGTTGTTAAGTACATCTATGTTTTATAATTTTTGTGAATCATTTTGATGTTGTTAAGTACATTCATACTAAATTGCTATATTTAGTTGATTACACACTTTTAGATTTCTAGTTGATGACTTAGAGAACCTATGTCTTGATGTATGGTATTAGATATTCTAATTATGCTAAATTGTTATATTTAGTTGATGTTGCATTTTAGACTTCAAGTTGATTACGCTGAGAATCTATATGTTGTTGCTTTGTGTAAGCATGCTCCTATGTTGTTACTTTGTGTAAGCATGACCCTATGTTGCTGGGATTGCACGAATGAGGTGATTGATGCTAGAAATGATCTTAGGTAGCTAGGATGCTCCTTGAGTCTCACCTTTGGCATAGACGTTAGGTGGAATGAACCACAATAATTAAATCATGCAAACTTGTAAAACGTAGGTCGATGCATGCTCATTTTCTACGAGTAGCTTTATGTTACTCACCCCTACGATACTGGGGCATATTTTAGGTACAGGAATTAAAGTTGAGACTCCCATTATGCTTGGATAACTTGTGGACTTGAAGACTTCCATTTTTGTGAAGGTTGGCTTGGAATGCCAATTGTAGTCTTATTTATCAAATGTGTATATTTGATTCCATTTATGTAATGTGTACATGTGTACACTTTTTTCAATGTATTTGACATGTATGAGATAAGGCCAGAGGCCAATGACTTGTATTTTGTATCCTATGTACTTTTTGACTCCATGAAATATTATGAATATATTGAGAAATGTTAAGTTATTGTCTCACTATGTTTGCATCGGGCGTGAGAATTCCATTTTGATTCTTCCGTAGGATTTCATTAGTTATATATGAAGTGTGGCCAAGGGCCAAATGGTAATTTCCAACCATTTGCTAATTTTGATTTTCAAAATTTCCATTTCAAATTCATTTTCGTCTTTTTGGCCGTCGGGGGGTCGGATTTTGCATCAGTCGTTTTCGGGAGCTACGGACCATTCATGCGCGCTCAGAATCACTTATTACATTTGTGTGCATATTTGTTTCAACCTAGAAGTGTACTTGGGGTCAAAAGTATGTTTGGTGCAAACTTACATTTTTTGCCGTTTTGAGCCTAAACTGAGCATAAGGGCATTTTGGGGTTTTCACTTCAAAAATAAAGTTTTCTTTTGTCATGGTTGGCTAGAAAACATAATTTTGAGGGTAGTTTCTTTTTTGTGTTTTTCTCAAAAAGGCCCAGAAAGTCCTCAAAATTGCATTTCAAGTCAGCATTTCAGGAGCAGCCTACAGAAGTTCGAGCACTCTAAAGGCGGGGTTCGAGTGCTTTAACTTTGGGCAGAATTCTTGGGGCAATTTTTGAGCTCTCGAAGTCCTTGTTCGAACGCTCGAAGTACTGTTCACGGGTGTATGTGTGTCTTGGTTCAGCACTGCACCTTCGACTTCAAATCATCATATCTTCTTCGTTTTAACTCCGAATTGGTCCGTTCTTGAGTCTAAATTGATCGCGTCGAAATAAGCTTTCTAATGGTACTAATTAGAGCTTCAGATTCTTCTTGTGCCTCAAGTTATTCAAGTTTTAGTAAGGTAGTATCTGTTTTTGGTTCGAACCGGGATAGGGTTTCCATTCCTTCGACTTCAGAACTTGATATCTTTGTCGTTCGGACTCCAAATCAGGTGATTCTTGAGTCTAAATTCATTAATTTTTCGTTATCTTTCCAATGGTGTGCACAGTGGTATCCATTTCAGTGTGTAATGACCATTTTTCCCCTAGGTTCATTCTTATCCGTTTTTAAAACGTTATTTCCGCATTTACTTCCTTTGGGTTTTGTGATCACGTTGAGGGTCACATTGGTGTCTTAGAGGAGTGTTGTATCTCTAGAGACCATTGTTCTATCTTTTGCTTCTACATTTTGGATCTGTATTGGGTCATCACAGGACACACTAGGTTGAAAAATCCAGGGTTGTCACATTAACTATGCCTAGTTTGGATTAAATTGGTATTTAGTTTGCTTTAACTGTATCAATTTATGGATGATTTGGAGAATTTAAATGCTATGAATTATTTTAGCTGTTTAAATTGTTGGAGCATGATTTTTAGGTTCTGTAATGAATGCCTAATGTCATGATATATGTATTAAACTGTATTTATGCATATCCTGGATAATGGTTGATAAATAACAATTATGTTATATGGAGGATTATATGCACCGGTATGGGACGGTGGCATATTAGGGACGGCTTAGTTCGAAATAGTAAGACCTACTTATGCTGGGGACGGATTAGTTAAAAATACTAAGTCCTACCTATTTGGAAATAAGTTGGATTAACAATAAAAGTTAAGTCCTACTTATATACGTGTATATACACCGGTATGGGACGGTGGCATATTAGGGACGGCTTAGTTCAAAACACTAAGACCTCTCTATTCTAGCGACGGATTAGTTCAAACACTAAGTCCTACCTATATTGAAATAAGATGGATTAACTACAAAAGTTGAGTCCTACTTATAACTATGTGTCAGATCAATAGACCCTTTTAAATGACACACCTTGAACGGACTTTATATATTTATGTTATGGTGCCATGGTATGAGCTTAAGTCTCAGGACCATAGTCAGGGTGCGTATATCGTCTAGGATGGATAACTAGACAGTAGTTGTTGTTCCCTGGTAGGTCTAGGTACACATGACCACATTATGTGCGATTTGCATGGTATTTCTACTATGACTGAGACAAACCTACTGGACTAGTGAGCGTCCTATAGTGTCTACTTATATATATATGGACAACTCTAGATATTGTTGAGCTATCTAGGATATATCTGCGTATCGAGTTTCTGTCTGGATCATAGTAGAATAGGACTTGCATGTGGGCCTAACCCACTCTCTTATTTTTCAGGTTCTCGTCAATTCCAGGGTTAGAGCTTGATTGTGCAGAGCAGATACGGACTTCCATTCCTCCAACTACGTAGGAATACTATCTTATTTAGCTTTGGTTTTGATTATAGTTATATCTTTTCCAGTTTGAGATTTTACTATTAAGGGTCCATTTGAGGGATTTCCGAGTTGTTAACTTTATGAAGATATTTTGGAGTTTGGATTTTAATAATTATATTTTGAGGATTTTAAATTAAAATTCGTTTTAGCCATTTATTATTTATTTCTTATTATTTCAATTTGTATTCTTTGTTCATTTAAAATATTAATTGTTTGATATTCCCTCGGGTTTGGGCCTGGGCCTGATCAACCCATGTCTCGGATCTGAGGGGTATCACAGTTGGTATTAGAGCACTCTAGGTTCAAGTGTCTCTAGGATTCTATCGTATAAGACTTCCGCGTAGTGTACTCTATTGTTTAGAACTTAAGTTTAGAATTCGTTATATTCCTTTACGGTCCGGTTTAATCGTACTGATGTCTGTCTTTCTGTGTTGACAGAATGGTTAACGCTAGAACCAGATGGAACAATCAGTGACGAAGGGAAGCGGCCCGCAGGCAGCTTCAGGAGGATGATGGTCAGTTCTATGAGGAGCAAGAGGAAGTTTAGTAGACTTAGGATCAGGGAGGAGATCTAGAGTATCCTTCTCACATCAACGACCTCATTACTCGGGCTATAGAAGCAGGGGTAACAGCTGTACTTCAGAATCAGCCTCAGGTATAGCCGGCACCGTTACCAGCACCGGTTGTTCAAATTGATACTTGGGAGAAGGCCAAGAGTTCTTTCACAAAGGGGAGCCCACCTGAGTTCATAGGCTCCACCGATGTGAAAGCAGCTCACCAGTGGAAATAGGACTTCGAGCGACATCTTTGCTTGGTTCAATGCACGGAGGTTCAAAAGTAGATGCTTGCTACCTTCAAGCTAGTTGGGGATGCACTACAGTGGTGGGAGTCAGTTACCACCACATATGAGAGGATGACATTGACTTATGATTAGTTCAGTACACGCTTTGAAGAGAAATATTTTCCTTATGCAGTCAGGGCAGCCATGAAGACTGAGTTTCTTAATCTGCAGTAAGGGAACATGACAGTGGCAGAGTATGAGCAGCAGTTCACGTGCTTATTTTTTTTTTGCTCCGGAGGAGGTGGATACAGAGGAGAAGAAGTGCAACAGTTTCGTTAAGGGACTGATGTGGTATATCAAGAGAGCTATTACAGGTAGTCCAGCCTATACTACCTATGCTCAGGTGGTAGACGCCACTATACAGCAGTGTCAGTTGACCATGGACTTCAAACAGGCCAAGGGTGAGAAGTGGGGTGATAGAGACTCTATTAATCAGTCAGCTAAGAAAGGGAATGGGAACGGACACCGACAAAATGACAAGGGCAAATTCCAGGGACAACAGCCTTGGAAGAAGCACAAGGGTGGTTCAGATGCTCCCAGGGATGTGGCACCTATTCAGCGATAGCAGAATGGGGGACCACAGGCAGGACAGGGTCAGCCACAGGCTAATCGACAAAAGAGGCCATTTGGTACTTTTTAGGGTAGTTGCTACACTTGTGGAGAGTATGGTCATACTTTCAGGCAGTGTCCTAGAGCAAGACAGGGTCAGGAACAACATGTGCAGCAGGGACAGAGGGTGTTAGTGTCTCGACCAGCTCCACAGGTTCCACGGATTCAGGGACAGACGTATCCGGCTTTACCAGCGCCGCCGCAGCTTCAGGGACATGCACTGCAGCAGCTACATTATGGCAGGGTGTACAACCCCATGCCACATGATATGCAGGCACCTCAAGCTGTTGAGGGTAAGTTTCCTATCATGGTTTACATGGACGTGTTTTATTTGATACGGGTGCTACACACTCATTTGTAGCTAGATCTTTTGTTACTTTATCTAGGATGACAACTCGGGTATGCAGTAGACCATAGGGGATTTTTACACCGTTAGGCAATACAACCATTCTTCATGAGAGTGATGGGTCTGTAACACTAGATATTGGTAGACTCATATTTTTAACCAATCTTTTGGTCTTGGATATGCACACTTATGATATGATACTTGGGATGGATTGGTTATCGCATTACCATGCCCAAGTTGATTGTTATGATAAGTCAGTTGTTTTCACCATATCTGGTCAGGGCATATACGTCGTCGCCATGCCACATTCTAGCGGGATCACTAGCACCTATTTGTTTTATATGGAGGAGGAAATGGAGGAGGGGACTACTGTATCATTGGATAACATACCAATTGTACATGATTTTTCGGATGTATTTCAAGAGATTTCAGGATTGTCGCCTAGTCGCGAGATCGAATTTGTGATAGACTTAGCTCCAAGCACTACTCATATTGCTAGGGCACCGTATATGATGGTACCAGTGGAGATGCGAGAGCTGAGGGATCAGATTCAGCAGCTACTCAGCCAGGGTTTTATTCGCAAGAGTAATTCACCCTGAGGAGCACCAGTTATATACCAAGTTCGAGAAATGTAAATTTTGGCGACAGGAGGTGAAGTTTCTAGGTCACGTGGTGTCAGAAAGAGGAATAATGGTGGATCCGACCAAGGTTTCAGCAGTGGTTGAGTGGGGATAGCCTACTTCACCTACCGAGATTCAGAGTTTCCTCAGTTTGGCAGGATATTATCGTAGGTTCATCCAGGGGTTCTCCAAGATAGCGGGACCACTCACTCATTTGACTAAGAAGGGTGTACGGTTTGTGTGGGATGAACATTATCAGAAAGCTTTTGATGAGCTGAAGACTAAGTTGACTTCTGCACCGGTTTTATCTACCCCACAGAGTGGAATAGAGTATCTTGTCTACACGGATGCTTCTTCGCAGGGTCTTGGGTATGTTTTGGTGCAGGAGGAGCGATAGATTTCGTATGGATCTCGGAAGCTTAAGTCTCATGAGCTTAATTATCCAACACATGATTTGGAGTTGGCAATTGTGGTCTTTGCCTTACATATTTGGAGGCATTATCTGTTGGGTGAGTCCTTCAGATTATTTAGTGATCACAAGAGTTTGCAGTATTTGTTCGCTCAGCTGGAGCTGAATATGAGACAACGTAGACGCTTGGAGTTTGTGAAAGACTATCACTTCTCTATATAGTACCATCCAGGGAAAGTGAATGTGGTGGCGGATGCACTCAGTCGTTGACCTATTGGTAGTCTTTCTGCTTTATTCACCACTGAATGGAACGCTTTAAGGACAGTGGATGAGTTGTCAAATGCTTTCATAGCTTGCATAGTAGTTACACCTTCTATCATTCACAAGGTTTTGAAGGCACAACTCATGGATCAGCAGTGCATTGATAAAATTGCAAAGATAGCTTCTAGGGAGGTTCCATTTTACTATGTTGGGATTGATGGAGGTTTGAGGTACAAGGGACGGTTAGTGGTACCTTCTGCTGACAAGTTGAGGAAGGATGTGATGACGGAGACTCACTATTTTGAGTTTTCTGTTCATCCGGGAGGAGACAAGATGTATCAGGATATGAAGCGGCAGTTTTGGTGGGCAGGTATGAAAAAGGACATTGCTATATTTGTCTAACGATGTAGTACTTGTCAGATGGTTAAGATTTATCATCAGAGGCCGCCAGGCGCTCTACAGCCACTGCCGATACCGGAGTGGAAATGGGAGAGCATTTCTATGGATTTTGTGGAAGGGTTGCCAAATTCCTTCAAGGATCACAATTCTATTTGGATCAGCGTGGACAGATTGACGAAATTAGCTCACTTCTTGCCTATTCGCACTGACTTCACTTCGGAGCAGTTGGCGAGAGTTTACATTACCGAGATTGTGAAGTTGCATGGAATTCCGTTGTCTATTATATCGGATAGGGATTCGAGCTTTGTGTCAGGATTTTGGAAGAGTTTTCAGCAGGCTTTGGGTACAGAGTTGCATCTTTGCACTGCTTATCATCCTCAGACTGATGGACAGACTGAAAGGGTTAATCAAATTTTGGAGGATATACTTCGGTCGTGTGTTCTTGATTTCAAGGGCCACTGGAAGGATTATTTGCCACTTATGGAGTTTGCATATAATAATAGTTTCCAAAAGACTATTGGGATGGCACCATTTGAGGCATTGTATGGCCGACCGTGTTGTTCACCTGTTTGTTGGTTGGAGGTTGGCGAGAGCAGATTCTTGGGTCTTGAGTTCATTAAGGATACTTCTGAGAAGATTGTTCTTATTAGGGATCGCATGCACACTGCCCAAAGTAGGCAGAAGAGTTCTGCAGATCACCGTACTCGTGCGCTGGAGTTTCAGGTTGGCGATCAGGTTTTGCTCAAAGTGTCACCTATGAAAGGTGTCATGTGCTTTGGGAAGAAAGGGAAGTTGTCTCCCCGATTTGTCGGTCCATTCATGATTGCAGATCGAGTTGGAGCTGTCGCTTATCGGCTGGCACTTCCGGATAATTTAGATCGCGTCCACAACGTGTTTCATGTTTCCATGTTGCGGAAATTTTTGCGAGATGAGGATCGGTATCAGCATATCGATGGTGAGGAGATTGAGTTGCAACCAGATGCAACATATTTGGAGCCACCATGTCGTATTGTCGACCGTCAGGATCAAATCCTTCGTAATAAGGTTATTCCTTTGGTGCGTGTTCAGTGGAGTCATCACAATGAGGCTGAGTCTGCTTGGGAACGGGAGGATGCCATTCGCTTGCAGTTTCCTACAATATTGGAAGAAGGAAAGAGCGAATTCTGAGGACGGAATTCCTTTTGTTAGGGGGGAAGAATGTAATACCCCTAATTTTAAAAGGATAGTCCTGGTATTTAATTAATTATTTTAATTGTTTATTTAATTGAATTATTTGTTTATTGCATTTCTTTATTTATTTGCTTCTTTGCCCTTGATTATTCATTAATTAAATTGATTGTTTTATTTCTTTATGTACTGTAAATTGTATTTAGTAAATTAATTGTGTTAATTATTTAAATGGTTTATTTGTTTTTATTGTGATTAAATGAATTAATTGATTTTTTTTGGGTAAATTAGTTTTATTAATTAATTAAAGCATAGTTAGGGTTTTGGATGTCTGGGAAATCACGTAATGGGTTTAGCCGACTTAAATATAGAATGTATTATTTTCTTTTCCCGTCTCTAAATTAAATTAAGATTAGGGTTTGTGATTTTTCTTAAGCCTATATATATATCATGTTGTGTCTGCAAGGGTTTAGAACTTTTCCCGTAACTGGTGGTAGAGAGAAACAGAGAGGGCTTGAGGGGAGGAACATAGAGTGAAATTAAGAGATAAATAGAGGGGTGATTCAAGGAGGACGGGACGGAGTGTTTCTAGGTTGAACCAAGGGCAATGGAGGAGTGGAAATACAGTGTAGAAGGTGGTCGAAAAACTCAGAGATCGGTGGTGTAGAGTTTCAAAACTGAAACTCAAGGCAAGTCTATATTCTGTCTCTTTCCCTTAAACCTGTGTTCTATGTATGCCTAGCTAGACTCCAGGGGTTTAATTAATGCTAAAATGAAATAGTCATGCATGCTTAATCGGACTAAAACAGAGAGTTTCGTGATTTTATATGCTTGTTCGTGATTTTCTTTATGCTTAGATTTTTATGCATGAATTGTTGTTTAAGTTGAATCTTTACCTACTAAAACACTTAAAATAATTTAGTATAGATGTATGGGACTTAGGTTGATGCTTAGAGGCCTTAATAATGAAGTTTTAGGGTTTACAGAGGCTGAACAGATGAAGAAGATGACTTCAGCACCAACTAAGTCGACTGAATTGGTAACTTAGCCAGCTAAATTGGTAACTTAGCCAGCTAAATTGGTAACTTAGCTTGCTGAATTGGTAACTTAGCTTGCTCAGTTGGACCGCGATCTGGATTTTTGGTTTAATTGCCCAGAATTTGCGTTTTAATTGTTTTAAAGCGTTGCTTGGGCTATACAGGGTAGTTTTACTTCATATAAACTATTTTAAATGTTGTATATGATTGGTATAGACCCGTAAAATTATAAGGAAACATTAATTCATAATTGGACGAAGGAATAGGGCAAGATGAACCTAAGGGAAAAGCCAGTAGGTTGCGCACTGTTTGGTTAATTAAATTACTTGCCGAAATTTGGGGCTTCTGTGATATAATTTAGTACTGTTTAATCATATCTAAATAGTAATATAAGTATAGTAAAATACTTGCAATTAACTATGCCTAGTTTGGATTAAATTGGTATTTAATTTGCTTTAACTGTATCAATTTATGGATGATTTGGAGAATTTAAATGCTATGAATTATTTTAACTGTTTAAATTGTTGGAGCATGATTTTTAGGTTCTGTAATAATGTCTAATGTCATGATATATGTATTAAACTGTATTTATGCATATTCTGGATAATGGTTGATAATAACAATTATTATTTTAACAATTATGTTATGTGGGGGATTATATGCACCGGTATGGGATGGTGGCATATTAAGGACGGCTTAGTTCGAAACACTAACACCTACCTATGCTGGGGAGGATTAGTTAAAAATACTAAGTCCTACCTATTTGGAAATAAGTTTGATTAACAATAAAAGTTATGTCCTACTTATATATGTGTATATTGTAACGACACGGTCATTTGCCTTCTTTTTTTTTTTCCTAAAATTTTACGAATGAATTTTTTTCGTTTAATTTTCTTTTCTGAGCTCTATTTCGTGTCGCTTAGTGTCATCTTGAGTGCTCGGAATTGGTTCCCGAGACTCTTTTCCGTGGATTGACAACTTCCTTTGAGGACCGAGTCATTTTCACATTTTTCGTTTTTTGACACTATGCGCTATTTCGTCCTTTTCCTTATTCTGTCTTATCTCCGTTTGTCAGTTTTTGGCACAACCTCACTTTTCATGCTCGGAGTTGGTTTTTGACTTCACGTGCCTTCATCTTGAGTGGTTTTCTCGAAATAAGTATCTTTACTTTTTGCAAGAAAGTACTCTGGTTGCTCCCGGTGCCCATAGGGGCATGGATGCACAATTCTTTAGAATCTTTTTCATTTCTTGGGGTATTTTTCGTAATTATCTTTTGAAGATATTTTATTTCAGGGGTATCTAAGAAAATATCTTTTGGAAGATATTTTCTTTTTGGGGTTGTTTCGCAGTTAACCCTTTTTGTAGGGGTCATTGTGCAATTAACGAAAGTTATTGCAAAATGTCTCATCTGGAGCCTGGATCCTCATACGGGATTCATTTTCACATTTTGTTGAGTTGTGGACTCTTAGAATTCCGTTCTGGTCATTTTTCTCCAGTTTTAGAGTTTCTGGACCCGGTTGCCGCCAAACTTGTTCGGGACATAACTTTCTGCTCGGGACTCAGTTTTTGACACCGTTTCTTTCGTTGTTTATATTTTCTCATTTTAAATATTTCTTGTTCATGGAGTTTTGCCGTTTGAGCACGTATGCTCAAAATCCACTTTTCCAGACCCGGCGGGGCCCTTTCGGGGCACTTTTTGTGATTTTCTATAAATAGGGTGTTTGAAAAATTAAAACAGAATTTTCCTCTTCTTCCCCACACATTCTGGACCAGATCTCACAGCCTTCCATGGCTGCCATCTTCTCTCTCCTCTTTTGGTTCACTTTTCTTTGATGAAAACTCTTCGGCCCTAACGTTTAATGCTTGTCTTGATGCTGCGCATCTTATGCCCTTATTAGAATCCATTTCTGACGATTTTTCGAGTTTGGGTTTGGAGTCAAGTTGAGATTTTCATAGAGCTTCTTGCGGATTCTTGTTCACGGTGTTGTCCCCGACAAAACCTCTCGGTATCGTCGAATTCATAGCACTTTTATTTTGGTGGGCCTTTGAGATTTTCATCTCAAATTGAGGTAGGGGATGTTCTAGGTTTAAATTCTTATTATATAGCGTGCTTGTGATGCTTATACTACTTGTTTGTATGATTAAATATAAAATCTAGAGATTTTATTATTTATTTTTCTTGTACGGGATCTAATTTTCCCGATTACTCATGACTTGGTTTAAACATGTAGCATGATTTTATATTGCCTCTTGATATGCTCATTGTCGTGTATTAAAATTGGAACATTTGAATAAGTATTAAAGATTTTATTTAATATTTATCTTAGGTGAAAGATTAATTCACATGGCCTTAACTAGCTTGAAATCAATATGTGTTAGCATATCATATTAGGCCTTAGCATGCTCTCCAACATAGTTGAATTTGAAAGTGATTGGAGGTGTTTTGAAAATTAGTAATTATTAATTAATTTGATTAATTAATTTGCCTCGAGTGCACTATTCACTCTATTTAAATTCTGACTTGATATTCTTGACTTACATGCCATATAGCTTCACATAAATTTGATTTAGAATATTCGGTTAGGTTTTCAAACCCTTCACTTAATTAAATTCCATGTTTAAGATTTAATCCTCATGGTGATATACAACTTGGAATTGAAGTGTGGCATGCTAGAAAATTAAGCTTAGGTATAGTTGTTCACATATATTAAATTGGAATTAATTACATGAGAATTGCAACTTTTAATTTATATTTAACTTTAGTGAAAGGTTAAGTCACATGGTCTTAAATTGAATGAAATAAACTTGTAATGTGATATTACATTAGTCCTTGACATATTCTCTAAGATTTGTTAAATTGAGAGCATTTGGTTAAGTTTAAAAATCTAGAGATTTTAATTAAAGAATTAATTAAAATCTATTTTGTGGTCCCATTAGCTTAATTAAGGTTTTAACTTGATATTTGTATTGGCCATGACTTATTTACTAGTATATATTAATTTGGGACTATTTGAAATTGTTTTAGATCCTTGGGATTTAAATTAGCATGATTTAATTAAAGTTCTACTTTGTTGTTCTAACAACCTAATTGAGTTTTAGAATGGATATAGGTGATGACCTTGCCATGCCCTTTAACATGTATTAAATTGAGGTTAATTGAAATTGAATCAGAAATTTAGAGAATTTAATTGTATTTATCTATTTAAATTCTATCAATTTACTCCATGATCTAGTTGTGTTTTAGAAGTGGTTTCTATATTCAAATCATGGACTTAGACTTGTTGTATATTCATTTGGTTATGTTTTGAACATTGGATAACATAGTTGCTATGTTTGTATTCGTGACAATATGTTTTCCTTATTGAATATATTGTTGCCTTGTGTAATGATTTGCACACTTCGTGTTTAAGATCTTTCATACATAGCGTGTAACGAATCGCACACTGAAGATTCGACATTCATCATATCATATTAGTTGTGGATTTAGAGCATGTATTGTATAGGTTTCCAAATTTGGTTGTGCTTAGTAGATAGTTAATTATCTTGCATATTCCTGTTGATATATGCGTTGTTGCACAACTTGTTGATTTTGGAAACTTGGGGATGTCGTTGTTTGACTATGGCTAGGACATGGTTCTAGTACGAGGGATAGTCCCTCTATATGGTCTAGTGCGCACATGGGGAGGTTACCCATGGGCTAGTAACCCTAAAGTAACTATGTTGTCGGTCTGATTCGGCGTGACGTCCGAGTATCCACTTTGTTTAATTTCGCATTTCATTTTCAAGTTGATAACTAGATGATGTTGTAACTTGTTGTTTCTTAATTGTCGTTCCATTTTAAGTTACAGTATGTTAACTTTGCGAAATTGTGCTTTATGCGTTGTATTGGAAGTTCCAATGTTGGTTAAATTGCATCGATATTGAAAATCGTATTTTGACGTTCTAATATAGCTTAAGATTGATCCTATTGTTTCATTTATAACTTAGACGTTAGGTGGCATGACCCACTTCTGTTGTTTTCATGCTTTAGATTTCAAGCTGATAGCTTTAAGAAATTGTATTTTGTTGCCTTGTATAATATGCTTTTATGTGGTTAGATTGCATTGAAGTTGTAAATTGCGTTTTGATTGTTCAGCATGGCCTAGGATGATTCCTTAGACTTATTTAGAACATAGACGTTAGGTGACATGATCACTTTAGTTGTTTTTGTATTCGAGATTGCAAGTTAATACCTTTAAGAACCTATATCTTGTTGCTTTGTATAACGTGCTTCCATATTATTTAAATGGCATAGATGATGTGATTTATGCTAGAAACACTCTAAGGTAGCTTAGGATGCTCCTTGAGTCTCATTTTGATATAGACGTTAGGTGGCATGAACCCCTTTAACATGTTTCACCTTAAGGTGATAAATTTGTAAAATGCTAGGCCGATGCATGCTCATCTCCTACGAGTAGCTTTATGTTACTCACCCCTACGATACTGGGGCATATTTCAGGTACGAAGACTTGGTTCGTGATGCCTAGCATTCCTTGGATGTCGTGTAGCTTTCAAGTTTCCATTTCATGCAAATATTAGCATGAAATGTCATTTTGTAGACTTATATGTCAAAGTATGTATATTTGATTCTATGTATGTAATGTGTACTTAAGTACACTCCTTTCAATGTATGATATGTATGAGATGAGGCCGGAGGCCAATGACCATTATATTGTATTCTATGTACTTTTTAACTTTATGAAATATTGTGAAAATCTTGAAAAATCGCAAGTCATTGCTTCACCATGGTTGTATCGGGTGTGGGAATTCCATTTTCATTCTTTTATAGGGTCTTATTAATCTTGTATGAAGTGTGGCCAAGGGCCAAATGGTCATCTGACTCCATTTTACATTTTTGGATTCCATGTTTTCCATTCCAAGTCCATTTTTGCCTTTTTGCCCGTTGGGGGGTCAGATTTTGTATCGGTGGTATTTTTACGTCGTGGACCATTGTAGCATGTCCAAATAGGTAATTTACGTTTGCGTGCATGGTCGTTTCCGGGCAAACCTTATCGTTTGTGTTTTGAGCCTCTTGTGAATTCATTTCGCAAATTTTTTGCATATTCTGATCTAGGAGCATTTTGGACCTTTCACGGGGGTTTTATTTTTTTCTTTTAACATGGTTGAATAGAAAACATGATTTTAGGGGGGGTTTCTTTTCCGTGTTTTTCCAGAAAATGTCGTCTTGATGTCGGAACTCGCTTACGAAGTTCAGCTCTCAGTTTTTTAGTTTAGCAGCTTTTTGGACCTCCATGACCAGATTTCATGGAGGGGTATTTTGGGAATTCTACATTGTATTTTTTTTGAATTCTATCATGAGTCACGTAGAAAATTCAATTTTGAGGGGGGTTTCTTTTTTGTGTTTTTCCAGAAAAATTCATCTTCTAGCCAGATTTTGCTCTCAATTGCAGATAGTCACTGTAGCAACTTTTAACCCTCTTGTTCAGTTCTGATCTAGGGGCATTTTGGGCATTTCACAGTGAGTTTTTTTCGATTCCGTTCGCGAGGTCGGCTAGAAAACTTGATTTTAGGGGGGTTTCTTCTTTGTGTTTTTCCAAAAAACTTGTCTTGACCACCGTTTCAAGCCTCAGTTCTGGGCAGATAAAAAAAAAATGTAGCAGCAGCCAAGGGCTGCCACCAGCCATGTCTTTGGGCGCCGGCATGCGCGCTGGTGGGCTCGCGCATGGGCGCCGTGTGCGCCATGGCCTTCGTCGGGCCACCGCGATGTCTCAACTTCAAACCTTCGTTTCTCCCTCGTCCAGACTCTAAATCGAGTGAACCTTTTTTTTTAACTTAACTAATTTTTCGCTGTCTTTCCAACGGTGTGCTCGGTTGCACCTGGATCTTCCTGGATAATTACCAGTTTACCCTTTTAACCTTAAGTGCTCATTTTTCTTCCTCAGGCCGTTTCTCCTTTGTCCGGACTCCAAATCATGCGATTCTTGAGTCCATCCTGATTATTTTTTGTTGTCTTTCCAGCGGTGTGCCCGGTGGCACCCAAATCCACATTTTTCAAAAATGACTATTTTGCCCCTGGGGGCTTATTTGTCATGTTTTCGATCTTTTGCTTCCGCATCAGTTCTTGTTAAGTTCCACAACCTCATGGAAGGTCACTTTGACTTCTTAGAGTCTTGTTTTCTGTTTTCGCTTCTACATATCGGATCCGTTATCGGGTGAATCTTTGGTTCATCACAGGACACGCTGGCCTAAAAACCAGGGTCGTCACATATATGCACCGGTATGGGACGGTGTCATATTAGGGACGGCTTAGTTCAAAACACTAAGACCTATCTATTCTAGGGACGAATTAGTTCAAACACTAAGTCCTACCTATATTGTAATAAGATGGATTAAGTACAAAAGTTAAGTCCTGCTTTGTGACGGCCCAAGTTTTGTAAACCCAGTGAGTCAGTGATGACCAAAAGATGACCCGATAACGGATCCGAAATGCAGAAGCAAAAGGTGAAACAACGGTCTCTAGAGATACAATGCGTCTCTAAAACACCAATGTGACCCTCAATGAGGTCATGGAACCCAAAGGAAAACAAATGCAGAAGTGTCGTTTCAAAAACGGACAAAAAGGAACCTAGGGGCAAAATGGTCATTTTGTAAAAAATTGGATTCAAGTGTTATCGAGCACACCACTGGGAAGACAATGAAAAACTAATCATGATGGACTCAAGAATTTTATTATTTGGATTCCGGACGAAGGAGAAATGACAAAACAAAGAAAAATGAGCAATTAAGCTAAAAGGGGTAAACTGGTAATTACCCAGAAATATCTGGGTGCAACCGACCACACTGTTGGATATAAAATGAAAAATTAATCAATTTCAAAAAAAAAATTCACTTGATTTGGAGTCCGGATGAGGGAGAAAGGTCAAAAACAAAATCGACGTCGCGGCGGCCCGACGAAGGCCGTGACAGCGATAGTGCCGTCAACCTACTACTGCTGCAACTGAGAGTAAAAATGGGCATCTAAACGGACTTTACTGGAAAAACTCAAAGAAGAAACCCCCCCTAAAATCAAGTTTCCTACCCCGATCGCTGACGGAAACAAAAAAAAATGCATTGTAAAATGCCCAGAATGCCCCCAAGAAAATCTGGTCAAGGGAGTAAAAATTTCTCCGAGCTGCTGCCCAAAGAAAGGAAATAGGGCTTCGGAAGGTTTTTAAATTGCCTAAATTGAAAATCCAATCTTAAAATACACCCACAAGACCCCCAGAAGTTTCGGATCGCTCGTCACACTTTTCAAAAAAAAGTCGATGAATAGTACCAAGTACATTTGAACTAAAAATCTGCAAAACCTGGCAGCAAGGATTTTTCGGACAAATATGGATTTTTGAGGGCCAAGATGGCATTTTCTAGAAAAATACAAAGAAGAAACCCCTACTTAAAATTGAGTTTTCTACGTGACTCGTGAGGAAAAATGAAAAAAAACGCATTGTGAAATACCCGAAATGCCCCTGGAACAGAATAGGGTAAAACTCCCTAAAAATGCTACTTAGAGTTTTTGTTTCATCAATGATGGTGTTGTTTGCCAAAGTGAGTATGCAAGTGTATGCAATATGATAAAATAGATGTACCAACATGGCCTAAAGCCTCTTTACATTCCATTAACAAGTTTTAGCATACAAAATCTCCATAGTTGATAAAAATACATTTTCAAGCAAAATATGACACCAATTGAATACAAGTGCAAATATAAACTTGCTTGGCCCTTGGCCTCATTTCCTACATGTTAAATGGATTAAAAAGAGTGTACTTATGTATACTTTACATACGTAGAATCAAAGAATACAAGTTTGATACATAAAGCTACCAAACGATCCAAGGAAATGAAATCTTCAAGGCTTGAGTCCTGCACCTGAAATATGCCCCAGTATCGTAGGGGTGAGTAACATAAAGCTACTTGTAGGAGATGAGCATGCATCGACCTATCATTTTACAATTTTATCACCTTAAGGTGAAACATATCAAAGGGGTTCATGCCACCTAACGTCTATGTCAAAATGAGACTTAGGAAGTATCCTAAGCTACCTTAAAACATTTCTAGCATAATCACATTGTTCATGCAATTCAAACAACTTGGAAACATGTTATACAAAGCAACAAGATATAGATTCTCAAAGTCTTCAACTTGAAATCGAAGATACGAAAACAATAAGAGTGGGTCATGCTACCTCACGTTTATGTTCAAAGTGAATCTATTGGATCATTCCTAAACTACATTTGAACATCAAAACACAAATTATGATATCGATGCAATTTAACCAACATTGGAACTTCCAATACAACGCTTAAAGCATGATTTCCCAAAGTTAACATCTTGCAACTTAAAATGGGAAATCAAACAAAGAACAACAAGTTACGATATCATCTAGTTATCAACTTGAAATGAAATACGAAATCAAACAAAGTGGATACTCGGACGTCACGCCGGATCAGACCGACAATATAGTTACTTTAGGGTTACGAGCCCATGGGTAACCTCCCTATGTGTGCACTAGACTATATAGAGGGACAATCCCCCGTACTAGAGCCAAGTCCTAGCCGTAACCAACAACAACATCCCCAAGTTTCCAAAATCAACAAATTGTGCAACAACGTATATATATCAACATGTATATACAAGATATCAACCATTTACTAAGCATAATCAAAATTTTGGAAACATATACAATACATGCTCAAAGTCTACAACTACTGTGGCATGAAAGATGTCAAATACAAAGTGTGCAATTCCTTACACATAGTAACAATATATTCAATAAGGAAAAACATATTCTTATGAATATAAAAGTAACAACTATGTTATCTAATAATCAAAAGTAATCAACTGAACATACACCAAATCCAAATCCATGATTTAAATATAAAAACAACTTCTAAAATGCAATTAAATCCATGGAGTAATAAAATAGAATTTAATTAGACGTAAATAGTTAAATTCTCTAAATTCCAAGTTAATCCCAAATAACCTTAATTTAATATATATTGAAGGACATTTCATGGTCATCACATATATAACATTAAATGACAATTTAAGTGATTAAAGCATTTAAAACAAAATTAATCAAGTTAATTAATTAATTTCCTCTAGATTTTTAAACAATTCCAAATGCCCTCAATTTAATCTATGTTAGAGAATATGCCAAGGCCTATTTAAATACCACATTACAACTTGATTTCATGCTTGATACAACCATGTGAATTAAACTTTCACTAAAGATAAATATTAAATAAAAGTTATAGTTCTTAATTAAATGAGCCAAATTTAATATATGTTAACCAACATATCCAAACATAATTTCCTAGCATGTTACAATTCAATTCCAAGTCATACATATCCTTGAGCATTAAATCCTTTACAAAGAAATTAATTAAAATTAAATTCCAAGATTTATACAAAACATGCATACAAGTTGTATAAGCATATATAATCATAAATACAACACAAATATAATCCTAAGACACCCTCTACCTCAATTTGAGATGAAAATTTCAAAAGCCATCAAAACGAAACGGCTCCGAATCCGACGAAACTCCGAGGTTTTGTCGGGGACAACACGATCTATATGAATCTCCAAGAAGCCCCATGAAAATCCAAACTTGGCCTCAATCCCAAACTCAAAATTTGGTCAGAAATGGTTTCTAATAAGGGTTAATGGTAGAGCACGACGAGGCGAGCAACAAATGCAAAAGCCGGAGGATTTTCACTTAGGAAAAGTAGGTTAAAGGAGGAGAGAGAAGATGGCAGCTCCATGGGCTTCCATGGCTGCCTTTGGTCGTGCGAGGAGAGGAGAAAGAAGAAGAAAATCTGATTTTTCTTCTTTAAGGCACCTATTTATAGTAAATCACAAAAAGTGCCCCGAAAGGGATTTGCCGGGTTCAGAAAAGTGGATTTTGAGCAAACACGCTCAAACGGAAAAACTCGGTGAACAAAAAAGATTCAAAATGAGAAAATATGAACAACGGAAGAAACGGCGTCGAAAACTGAGTCCCGGGCAGAAAGTTATGCCCCGAACAAGTTCGGCAGCAACTAGGTCCAGAAACTCTTAAACTGGAGAAAAATGACCAGAACGGAATTCTATGAATTTACAAATCAACAAAAAGTGAAAATGAATCCCGTACGAGGATCCAGGCTCCAGATGAGACATTTTTCAATAACTTACATTAATTGCACAATGGCACCTGCAAAAAGGGTTAACTGTGAAACTGCCCCAGAATTAAAATATCTTCCAAAATATATTTTCTTAGATGCACCTGAAATAAAATATCTTCAAAAGATATTTATGAAAAACACCCCAAGAAATGAAATTAATTCCAAAGATTTATGCATCCATGCCCCTTTGGGCACCGGGAGCAACCAGAGTACTTTCTTGCAAAAGTAAAGATACGAATTTCGTGGAAACCATTCACAATAAGGATACGTGAAGTCAAAAACCAACTCCGAGCACAAGAAGTGAGGTTGTGCCAAAAACTGACAAACGGAGATAAGACGAAATAGGAAAAATGACAGAATAGGGAAAAGACGAAATAACGCATAGTGTCCAAAAACGAAAAATGCAAAAATGACTCAGTCCTCAAATGAAATTGTTAACTCACATGAAAGAGTCTCAGAAACCAATTCTGAGCACTCGAGATGAGACTAAGCGACAAAAAACCATCCACAGAAAAGAAAAGACAACGGAAAAAATTTATCCGCAAAATTTGAGGAAAAAGGGAAAAAGAAGAAAATGACTGGGTCATTACAACCTTCCCACCTTAAAGGGATTTCATCCCTGAAATCCAGCCCCAACAAAATAAAAGGCAAAACTAGGATAATTACGGAGTACATCTCCAAGTACCCCAAACAACATGCAACGAAAACAACCCTAAGGCTGAAAGACAACGCTCAAGCCAATGACATTTGCACCCACGTGCTTACGACTGGACAACATCTCGAAAGAAAAATGACCGCACGGCCACACGACAAGTCAAAGGTCACTCACAGAACCCAACGCCAGACAAAGGAACGGAAGACAACAACCACAAGCATTTCTCCTAATGAACCATCATACCGATCCAAAAACAACCCAAAAAGAACTCCAAGATCATCACAGATCAAATCAAAGTACAAAATAAGGAAAACGTGGCAGTATGAATAGTGACCAGAACCCGCCCACACTTACTCGTTAGTAAGGTAGCATGACAGTATAAGGCACTAATTGATAACCTGCCCCCCACTAGGTCTACCCATGAAACCTCTTGATACAAATGACATCAATGTCGTAAATCATCATTACCAAAAGCATTACGGGAACCAGGCATCTTGTGAGAGTTGGGGTAGCTAATCCCAAAACTCTGACAACAATGTCAGAGGCACAGCTAAGCTTAAGGTCCTAAGTCCTCAATACAACAAAACCAACAACTCCAACGCCTCAAAATACTCCTATTAACAACCTCAATCAAGAGTCCAAAGTCTAACAAGCAAAACATCATCTCCGAAATCCCAAATATCATCCTAAAACAGATCAACTACGAAACCACACTGAAATCAAACATCGGATCAAAATCCCTACTACGGATGACCAAATCCTCGAAATACAAGTCCACTAAGTGGTACACACATCAAGTCCTGACAACCAAAGTCACAAAACAAATCTCTCAAAATCGTGCTTGGCATCGCCAAGCTAAATCAAAATCCTTTAATTTCAATTCACAATCAATCACTGGAACTACAATTCCTCAAAACTATGCCTAGCCATAACTAGGACGAGAAAACTCCATAAACAAGCCAAATCCAATGGCGATCTTTCAAAACTTCTCCTAAGGGTCAACCACATCTAGGTCTCCAAAAAAACAAAACAAGTCTCCAAAGGACATTCTCAAAAGAGTAGCGAGTTCACCTCATGAATTAAATAAATCCTCAATGATATGGACGCAAGTCCCCGTAAAATGATCTCACACCAATCAACTCACTCTGAGCACCACAACTCCTTCAACAACCATGGCAAAACTCCCCAAGGAAAGACACAAATGAAAAGAAACCACCAGTCCTAAGAAGGATAACACCACAACTCCACCTCTGAAATGAATGACAATAAGGTCAAAAGACTTCACCCCCTACATGAAAGTAAGTCGACCAAAATCTATCAAATCCTCGCTAAAGACTCAAAATGACAACGATGATCCTCACGGACCAACCAACCCTAAAACTGCGCACAAGGTGACGAAAAGAAGAGACTCACTCCTTGTGAAGTCCCAACCACGAACCAAGAAAGAAGAGGAATCCCATTCTCCCACTTCCCACCTTAAAGAAATGGATAGCTCAAGACTAAACAAATGTGACAACTCCTCTACAAGGAATCTCACAACAAAATCGGACACACTATGTATAACTGAGGTAAACCAGAAAGAAGAATCAAACACGGAAGTCATGCATATGACAAGGAATGCAACTACCAAATAAATAAATCTACTCACATAGATAAAACCAAAGGTACATGCGGCACGTCTCCACGTAAGCACAAAAGTCATGTCACAAAAATGTAGTAACAACATGGCATCTCTAAGCATATAAAGAAGGCATGCTAAAGCCACATAACAAGAAAGCAAATGTGGATAGACATCCACCTACTCAAGCATCGCAATAACATAAATCATACTACTAACATGGTTGTAAATGAAACTGTAGAAAACAAAAGTGATGCAACAATGAACCCTATGGATATCGTGTCCTAGAGTGTCTAGAATGTCTAGGTAGAAGGAATGATCGGCCCTAGCCATAACTGTCTCCAAAAACCAACGCAACAACAACCTTTCTCAAAACAAACGTGAGCCCTTACCACAATGGTAAGACTCTAACAATCCATCTCTGAATCTAAAGGTGACACCACAAGTGACACTAACAATGCAATGCTCTCTCTACCCAAAACATCAATCAATCGACTTAATCCCAAAAGCGTTATCACGCAAGGATAACTTAAATGAAATGGCTACTCTAGCCATACAATCAGACAACCAAATCGATCACTAAGACTGATCCCCAAAACAACCATCATCATTATCGATCAAAAGGACTACACCTGTCGAAACAAAACCCAACGCTGATTCCATCTGAACTGCACTCGTAGCTTGCCAGTACGGTAACATGACAGTGCCATGCACCCGCCCACAACGTACCCGCCCACGAAAATTGCAATCTCAGAGGAACCTTCCAAAACAACCAAGGATCCCGAAAGGTCCAAAACCTAACTATGGCCTAAAATCAACAAATCCAGTACTACGGTTGTGACTAATGGGTCACTCCACTAGAACCTAAACAAAAGGTGTCTCTCCACCTACCTCAAAACCAACTTTAGGTCAACAACAACCTAAACTATAATACAACCGTGACTACAATCACCATCAACCTCAACTCATGCCTCAATGACCAATCCCGTGTCATGCCAAATATGCAACACAGTTATGTATATGCGAATCTAATCTAGTATACATCATATGTCATGCTCTTTATATTGGAATCAAAACAAGTTAAGCAGATAGCATACCACGTATAGAACATAAGCACCTAAATATATTATTATGAAGCATATAAGCACGTAAAATAAAGTATCAGAAATTGATATGCACCCAAAACCCGTCGTCCCAAGGTATTCAAACCTGGGAGCTCTGATACCACTTGTGACGGCCTAAGTTTTGTAAACTCGGTGCGTCAGTGATGACCAAAAGATGACCCAATAACGGATCCGAAATGCGGAAGCGAAAGGTGAAACAACTGTCTCTAGAGATACAATGCGTCTTTAAGACACCAATGTGACCCTCAATGAGGTCATGGAACCCAAAAGAAAACAAATGCGGAAGTGTCGTTTCAAAAACGGACAAAAAGGAACCTAGAGGCAAAATGGTCATTTTGCAAAAAAGTGGGTTCAAGTGCTATCAAGCACACCACT
This sequence comes from Cornus florida, assembly GCF_030987335.1. NCBI lineage: Eukaryota > Viridiplantae > Streptophyta > Magnoliopsida > Cornales > Cornaceae > Cornus > Cornus florida. Next base: position 46,034,409 of record NW_026775574.1, on the reverse strand, counting down.
GGGAAGACAATGAAAAACTAATCATGATGGACTCAAGAATTTTATTATTTGGATTCCGAACGAAGGAGAAACGATAAAACAAAGAAAAACGAGCAATAAAGCTAAAAGGGTAAAATGGTAATTATCCAAAAATATTTGGGTGTAACCGAGCATATCGTTGGATAGACAATAAAAAATTAATCAATTTCAAAAAAAAAATCACTTGATTTGGAGTCCGAATGAGGGAGAAAGGTCAAAAACAAAATCGACGTCGTGGCGGCCCGACGAAGGCCGTGACAGCTACAGTGCCGTCAACCCACTACTGTTGCAACTGAGAGTAAAAACGGGCATCTAAACGGACTTTTCTGGAAAAACTCAAAGAAGAAGCCCCACCTAAAATCAAGTTTCCTACCCCGATTGTGGACGGAAACAAAAAAAAAAAATGCATTGTAAAATACCCAGAATGCCCCCAAGAAAATCTGGTCAAGGGGGTAAAAATTTCTCCGAGCTGCTGCCCAAAGAAAGGAAATAGGGCTCCGGGAGGTTTTTAAATTGCCTAAATTGAAAATGCAATCTTAAAATACACCCACAAGACCCCCGGAAGTTTCGTATCAGTCGTCACACTTTTCAAAAAAAAGTCCATGAATAGTACCAAGTACATTTGTACTAAAAATCTGCAAAACCTGGCAGCAAGGATTTTTCGGACAAATATGGATTTTTGAGGGCCAAGATGGCATTTTCTGGAAAAACACAAAGAATAAACCCCCTCAAAATTGAGTTTTCTACGTGACTTGGGGGAAAAATAAAAAAAAAAAAACGTATTGTGAAATACCCGAAATGCCCCTGGAACAGAATAGGGTAAAACTCCCTAAAAATGCTACTTAGAGTTTTTGTTTCATCAAGGATGGTGTTGTTTGCCAAAGTGAGTATGCAAGTGCATGCAATATGATAAAATAGATGTACCAACATGGCCTAAAGCCTCTTTACATTCTATTAACAAGTTTTAGCATACAAAGTCTCCATAGTTGATAAAAATACATTTTCAAGCAAAATATGGCACCAATTGAATACAAGTGCAAATATAAACTTGTTTGGCCCTTGGACTCATGTCCTACATGTCAAATGTATTAAAAGGAGTGTACTTATGTACACTTTACATACGTAGAATCAAAGAATACAAGTTTGATACATAAAGCTACCAAACGATCCAAGGAAATGAAATCTTCAAGTCTTGAGTCCTGTACCTGAAATATGCCCCAATATCGTAGGGGTGAGTAACATAAAACTACTCGTAGGAGATGAGCATGCATCGACCTAGCATTTTACAATTTTATCACTTTAAGGTGAAACATATCAAAGGGGTTCATGCCACCTAACGTCTATGTCAAAATGAGACTCAGGAAGTATCCTAAGCTACCTTAAAACATTTCTAGCATAATCACATTGTTCATGCAATTCAAACAACATGGAAACATGTTATACAAAGCAACAAGATATAGATTCTCAAAGTCTTCAACTTGAAATCCAAGATACGAAAACAATAAGAGTGAGTCATGCCACCTAACGTCTATGTTCAAAGTGAATCAATTGGATCATTCCTAAACTACATTTGAACATCAAAACACAAATTATGATATCGATACAATTTAACCAACATTGGAACTTCCAATACAATGCTTAAAGCATGATTTCTCAAAGTTAACATATTACAACTTAAAATGGGAAATCAAACAAAGAACAACAAGTTATGATATCATCTAGTTATCAATTTGAAATGAAATACGAAATCAAACAAAGTGGATACTCGGACGTCACGCCGGATAAGACCGACAACATAGTTACTTTAGGGTTACTAGCCCATGGGTAACCTCCCTATGTACGCACTAGATTATATAGAGGGACAATCCCCCGTACTAGAACCAAGTCCTAGCCGTAGCCAACAACGACATCCCCAAGTTTCCAAAATCAACAAATTGTGCAACAACGTATATATATCAACATGTATATACAAGATAGCAACCATTTACTAAGCACAACCCAAATTTTGGAAACATATACAATACATGCTCAAAGTCTACAACTACTATGGCATGAAAGATGTCAAATACAAAGTGTGTAATTCCTTACACATAGCAACAATATATTCAATAAGGAAAAACATATTCTTATGAATATAAAAGTAAGAACTATGTTATCCAATACTCAAAAGTAATCCAGTGAACATACACCAAATCGAAATCCATGATTTAAATATAAAAATAACTTCCAAAATGTAATTAAATCCATGGAGTAATAAAATAGAATTTAATTAGACGTAAATAGTTAAATTCTCTAAATTTCAAGTTAATCCCAGATAACCTTAATTTAATATATATTGAAGGACATGTCATGGTCATCACATATATAACATCAAATGACAATTTAAGTGATTAAAGCACTTAAAACAAAATTAATCAATTTAATTAATTAATTTCCTCTAGATTTTTAAACAATTCCAAATGCCCTCAATTTAATCTATGTTAGAGAATATGCCAAGGCCTATTTAAATACCACATTACAACTTGATTTCATGCTTGATACAACCATGTGAATTAAACTTTCACTAAAGATAAATATTAAATAAAAGTTGTAATTCTTAATTAAATGAGCCAAATTTAATATATGTTAACCAACATATCCAAGCATAATTTCCTAGCATGTTACAATTCAATTCCAAGTCATACATATCCTTGAGCATTAAATCCTTTACAAAGAAATTAATTAAAATTAAATTCCAAGATTTATACAAAACATGCATACAAGTTGTATAAGCATATATAATCATCAATACAACACAAATATAATCCTAAGACACCCCCTACCCTAATTTGAGATGAAAATCTCAAAAGCTATCAAAACGAAACGGCTTTGAATCTGACGAAACTCCTAAGTTTTGTCAGGGACAACCCGATCTATATGAATCTCCAAGAAGCCCCATGAAAATCCAAACTTGGCCTAAATCCCAAACTCAAAATTTGGTCAGAAATGGTTTCTAATAAGGGGTAATGGTAGAGCACGACGAGGCGAGCAACAAATGCAAAGGTCGAATGATTTTCACTTAGGAAAAGTAGGTTAAAGGAGGAGAAAGAAGATGGCAGCTCCATGGGCATCCATGGCTGCCTTTGGTCATGCAAGGAGAGGAGGAAGAAAAAGAAAATCTGATTTTTCTTCTTTAAGGCACCTATTTATAGTAAATCACAAAAAGTGCCCCGGAAGGGACCCGCCGGGTCCGGAAAAGTGAATTTTGAGTAAACGCGCTCAAATGAAAAAACTCGGTGAATAAAAAAGATTCAAAATGAGAAAATATGAACAATGGAAGAAACGGCTTCGAAAATTGAGTCCCGAGCAGAATGTTATGCGCCGAACAAGTTCGGCAGCAACCGGGTCCAGAAACTCTGAAACTGGAGAAAAATGACTGGAACGGAATTCTATGAATTTGCAAGTCAACAAAAAGTGAAAATGAATCCCGTATGAGGATCCAGGCTCCAGACAAGACATTTTGCAATAACTTTCATTAATTGCACAATGGCCCCTACAAAAAGGGTTAACTGCGAAACTGCCCCAGAATTAAAATATCTTCCAAAAGATATTTTCTTAGATGCCCCTAAAATAAAATATCTTCAAAATTTTTTTATGAAAAATACCCCAAGAAATGAAATTAATTCTAAAGATTTATGCATCCATGCCTCTACGGGCACCGGGAGCAACCAGAGTACTTTCTTGCAAAAGTAAAGATATGTATTTCGTGGAAACCACTCACGATAAGGATACGTGAAGTCAAAAACCATCTCCGAGCACAAGAAGTGAGGTTATGCCAAAAACTGACAAACGAAGATAAGACGAAATAGGGAAAATGATAGAATAGGGAAAAGACGAAATAGCGCATAGTGTCCAAGAACGAAAAATGCAAAAATGACTCGGTCCTCAAATGAAGTTGTCAATTCACATGAAGGAGTCTCAGAAACCAATTCTGAGCACTCGAGATGACACTAAGCGACGAAAAACCATCCACAGAAAAGAAAAGACAACGGAAAAAATTTATCCGCAAAATTTGAGGAAAAAGGGAAAAGGAAGAAAATGACCGGGTCATTACATACTTAAAACTTTGTGTCAGGTCAATAGACCTTTTTAAATGACACACCTTGAACGGACTTTATATATTTATGTTATGGTGCCATGGTATGAGCTTAAGTCTCAAGACCATAGTTAGGGTGCGTATATCACCTATGATGGATAACTGGACAATAGTTGTTGTTCCCTGGTAGGTCTAGGTACACATGACCACATTATGTGTGATTTGTATGGTATTTCTACTTAGGCTAAGATAGACCTATTGGACTAGTGAGTGTCCTTTAATGTGTACTTATACATATATGGACTACTTTAGATATTGTTGAGCTATCTATGATGTATCTACGTATCAGGTTTCTGTCTGGATCATAGTAAAATAGGACTTGCATGTAGGCCTGACCCACTCTCTTATTTTTCAGGTGCTCGTCAGTTCCAGGGTTAGAGCTTGATCGTGCAGAGCAGATACGGACTTCCATTCCTCCGATTACGTAGGAATACTATCTTATTTAGCTTTGGATTTTGATTACAGTTATTTCTTTTTCAGTTTGAGATTTTACTATTAGGGGTACATTTGAGGGATTCCCGAGTTGTTAACTTCATGAAGATATTTTGGAGTTTGGATTTTAATAATTATATTTTCAGGATTTTCAATTAGAATTCGTTTCACCAATTTATTATTTATTTTTTATTATTTCAATTTGTATTCTGCGTTCATTTAAAATATTAATTATTTGATATTTCCTCGGGTTTGGGCCCGGGCATAATAAACCCGTGTCTCGGATCCAAGGGGTATCACAAAATGCAACCTTAGTTAGACACCCCCACACTTTTAAGAATTTATAGGAAGGTTTTCAACCTTTCCATAATTCATATGGTGTCACATTCGTTTTCTTTAGAGGTGTTTTATTAAGAACATAGTTTGCGGAAAGCAAAACTTACCCCCCACAAATTCTAATTTAAATCAGAACTTATCGACATAGCATTCATCATTTCTTCGTGAATGATACCATGTTCTAAACAATTATAAGAGCATGGTGTTTTATATTCAACACCTCTATCATTTCTTAACATCTTGATTTTTTTTTTTTTTTGCCAAGTTGATTCTCAACCTCATTTTTGTAATGTTTAAACATTTCTAAGGTTTCATCTTTACTTCTTAGCAAATCTACATAACAGTATCTTGTGCAATCATTGATAAAAAGAATAAAATCCCTTTTTGTACCTCTAGTCTGAACAAATTTAATATAATATAATATACTACATAATATTATATTACAAAATTAAAACAATTCAATCAATATTGAATTATATAAATAATTCAATAGTCTACTTATATAACATGCTTCAATTTCATATAATATTGAACACATCAATATTTTGCATATTACCATATAATAATGTATATAACATTATTTTGTTATATCTCAATTATTAGTATAATCTCCACTTGCTTATATCTTAAATAGAAATATATAATAAAATATACGCAAGAATGATTTTGTTTTAAGATTGTTGGTAAATATATATGCTTCACGTGATATTTAAGATTTAACAACCCTTATACTAATATGCCATGAGATAATTAACAATATGCTAAGAAATAATTAATTAAATATGCAACTATATATTTAATTAAATATGCAAAATAACGCAATAAATTAATAAATAATAAATAAAGAACCTGGACCGAGGCTAGTATTGAATACTATGTCCTTAAGACAGATTCGCCCCGCTATGGTGCTAACGGACTTAGTGATGTCTATCTCCTAGGATACAACGATCTACATCTACTAGTAGCAACACTACAAACTCGTGGATACGGAAAACCTCGTCCGTGTAATACTCTCTTTGACTAAAAAATGCATCTATATATAAAAAATGATCAAATTAGTGCAACTCAAACTAAATGGCTCGTACCAACTTTAATATAGCTTATCCATATTGTTCTTTGGTCTTAGTGGCATGGACCACTTGACTTATGGTTTGAACTTACACCCACTTAGGTTGGGTTCATGTTGAGAGAGGGAGAGAAGAAATGGAAAATTCACTACTTTTACAAATGAATTCTATGGCTATTTATAGAAGAATTGGTGACTCTTGAGGTTAAGTCACGTTGGTTCAATCATAGGGTGTATCCAATCAGATATGGGTTGCATCATATCATTATATAACTGAAATAACTTCCCAACTATTAACCGTCAATTGTCACCTTTCAGTCGCATCCTTTTGTTTCTTATTAATTATAAGACATAGCCATTCACCATCAGTATATCTAACTCTCATAAAACTGTGACATTCATGTTAGCCTAACATGACATTCATGGCCACCCAAAGCCAAATTCATGTATTTTTGTAAAGATATGAAACATAGCGTCTTTTGTCACAAGACACGAACATCGGATGCAATAGTTCAAAGAGTTGCAACAGTGGTTGTCAATGGTTGCGATTGATTTATGTAACCTTTGGGAAGTCATGGTAATAACATTTCAACCATTCAACCTGCAACCATTCTCACCATATATTCACGTTGCTACAACATATACATAATGGTATGTTCTGTCAACGTTTATAACCCAAACTTACAAATATGGTCTTACAGCTATCGTTACTTTCCAACCTATCCTCAACCACGTTGATTAACAACTTCCATTCACACCAAATTTCTAACAATAATAAAATATACATATTTTGAAGCATCCCTTTTTTATTATTATTATTATTATTATAGTACTAATTTGTGTGTGTGTGTGTGTGTGATTTTTTTTTTTTTTTGTGGGGGGGGGGGGGGGGGGGGGGGAACTAAGCAAACTCAAAATGAAAGGTTTTTGTTGAGCCTGGTACACCATGCACCTCACTCAGAACAATATTGGGATCTACTTTTTTTGTGAATAAGGTGTGTGAGATATATATTCACTAATTTCGGTGTAAAAATAAGTCCGTTCAAGTTGTATTTTTAAGTTTGAAATTCAATATCGAGATCAGTTGCGGAATTAAAAGGTTATTCATGTTTAATAACTTAAAGTCTACGAAAAGGTAAGAGCAACACTTTAGGAAGATGAGTTAGAAGGTTAGGACACTTGTATGATTTTTAATACTGCATGTTACCAAAAAAATTTCTAAGTGTTTAACCCTTCTTTTCAAGTCTGGCCAACTTGAACCGGTTCTAAGCAGCTGAACCGGCTTAAGATGTATAGTTTCGATTTTCTTAAAACAAAATCAACGCTGGCCAACTTAAATCGGTTCAACCACTCTGAACTGGTTTAAGGTTTTCAGACAATTTTGGTAACTTAGTTTTCTGATTTGTTTTAACTTCTTATTTGGTATAGACTTCTTTCCAAAAACCTATGCACGAAATTAGCCTATTTTCCAAGTACAACTAAGATTTTGAAAGTTTATATAAACATATTTTCTCATCTATATTTGTGTGGCCTTTTGCATTAGACTTCTGATTTCTATTAAAAGCCTTTTTGTGAGATTTTTAAGAGCATACACACTATATACACACGAGTGAATTTAGAATGTTGTTCAAATTTTGATCATGTTCAAGTCTATTGAATATTGCATCTACAATGATCGGAGAAAGCAGATCTATTTCTTCTACATCAAATTAAAATTCAAATAAGAAGAATTTCATATCACATTTTGAAGGGATCAAGGCACTTGTGGAGTGTTGTTGATCTACCAGCAATCTTTCTACAGAGTTTAAGGCATAAGTCTGAAGTCAAGTGGTAACTCTATGTAGACAAGTGGTATAATTCTTGTCCATCAAGGAATTGGGTTTTGAAGATTTTATAAATAAAGATGGGTTTGGTAGAGAGGTAATGAGAGAAAAGAAATAAGTGTAGAGAGAGAAAAAAGTGAGTTAAGTTTGTGAGAAGAGAAAAAGTATGTAATCAAAATTTGAAGTAAAGATAGTCATTCTTCGTTGGTGGATGTAAGCAATTTACTGAACCACATAAATCTCGTTTTGCTTATGTGTGTGCTTTTATCTGTTCTATATGCCAATTGTGTATGTGAAATCCTAACAAGTGGTATCAAAGCTATGACGGCAACTATTACAGAAGGAAAATACGTGGTCGAGAAATTTTATGGAAGAAGGAACTTTAGTCTTTAGCAAGTTCGGATGTGAGATTTACTGATTCATCATGGGCTAAGAGAAACTTTGGGTAAGAAATTGAAAAAGATGGAAAATGTAGATTGGAAAAAGATCAACTTGAAGGCAATGGGTGCAATTCGATTAATGTTGGCGAATGGTATTTTGTATGATGTGATAAAAAAAGATTCAGCAACGGACATGTGGAAGAAGTTGAAAAATCTATACATGGGAAAGAATCTCACCAACCGGTTAGTCTTGAAGCAAGAGTTATATTCCTTTAGGAGATAATAAGGGAAAATCCAATAAGAACATCTTGGTGAGTTTAACACAATTATTTGTGATTTATCTAATGTTGATGTCAAGTTAAGTGATGAGGATAAATCAATTATTTTGTTAACATCAGTACGCTCTACCCATAAGCATTTATTCAATACTTTGTTTTATGGGAAAGATACCATTTCAGTGGAACAAGTTACAAATGCTTTGTTCTCTAATGAAAAGTTGAATAATGAAGAGAGGCATGATGCTAAAGTTCAAGCTCTTATTGCTTAAGAGAAGAAGAGATTTGGAGTTTTAAGAAATCTTATGCCATTGTCAGAGAAAAGATGTTACAAGTGTGAGAAAAAAGGGCATATTTAGTGGTATTGTCTGGAAAGAAAGGATAGTGCATCCACTATTGTTGTTGCGTCTGAGAATATGAAAGAATGGAATGATAATGATGAAGTATTATAAATCATTGATAATAAGAAAAAAGCTAAGAAGTGGATATTTGATTCTACTTGTTCCTTTCATGTGTGTTCTCATAAAAAGTGGTTTGCTACCTAGAAACTTGTTGGTGGTAAGGTAATTATGGGGAATAGTGCTTCTTGTGATGTTATAAGAATTGGAACAATCAAAATCAAGACAACGAATAGTTTGGTAAGAACTCTCACGAATGTACATCATATTCCAAATATTAGAAGGAATGTTATCTCTGTGGGAGCATTGGATTCCAAGGGTTATTGGTGTGAAGTGAAGAATGGATTAATGAAGATTGGAAAGGGACCACGTGTTATGCTTTTGGGAAGGAAGATCAATAATCTCTCTATTTTGTTAGGAAATACTATACTAGGTGGAGAAATTGTAATGACAGAATAGAAGCCTGTTTCGAGATCTACTAGCTTAAAGGATCAAGAGAAGGAAGAAATCTTGGCAATTGCAAAAGCACCAACCATTATTCTAGAAGCAAGAAGAGTTCGATTTGGTGATGCGAAAGTAGATTCCAGGTTCAATTATTTTAACTTGGAATTTGCTAGGAATAGATGAGTGTGGCGCAACGGCGAAGAATGACAAGAAGAAAGAAGATGCTAGGTTCAAGCTGGAAAGATCTTCAGTCAAGATGGAGCTATGGAGAAGCATGTGAAGACAAATTTTGAGCTAATGTAGAGATTGTTGGATTCGTGGCTCAAAATTGTATAAATTAATTTCTTTTTCTGTTTGGAAGACTGAAATTTGTGAAAGAAATTGTATCTTATTATGTTTTTATTTTAGAGTTGACTAGTTGAGATTGATTTGGTAACTTATTGTAGACAAGTGGTATAAATCTTGTCCAACAAGAAAATGGGTTTTAAAGACTTGATAAATATAAATGAGTTTGGGTAGAGAAAAAATGTGGAATCAAAAATTGAAGTAAAGATAGTCATTCTTCTCCCGTGAATGTAGGTAATTTGTCGAACTACATAAATCTTGTTTTACTTGTGTGTGTGTGTATTTTTATCTATTTTATTTGTTAATTGTGTATGTGAAATCTTAAAAAAACAAAATGATATATCTTAAAGGCTAAATAGATGTTGAAGTACTATTTTCAAATTCATCCATTTATATTAGTGGTTAATAGTCGATCAAATTTAATAGATTTTTCCTATAAAACAAGAAAGTCTTGGTCTTCAAATAATAATATTATTTACTTAACGTCCATCCAATGCATCCGCTATTATTTCATATCCATCTTCAACCTTTTGTTTTCATATATATATATATATATATATATATATATATATAGACACACACACACACACACATACATGTACAATCAACCAACCAAACCATTGACAATGTGATTCACGTCATTACGTTTGGCTAGCGATGATTAAGGTGATTTTGACTAGCGATGCCGTGGACACTCTCCAACTGTTTTAATGAAACTTACACTTCATATTATTTACATAGTTAATTCCATAAAACAACCCAGTGTTTATCAGGTTTGCCTAAAGCTTGTACGACAGATCATTACAACCAGTAATATTTTAGACAAGAAAAGTAATATTTATTATGTTGATCCCATATGTCGCCTATACAGAAGGATTATATAAAAAATCTTGTTTTTTAGAATAATATTCTAAGGAAAGAAAATAAAATACTGAAGAACAATTTGAAATTTTTAGAATAAAATAAAATAGGATGACCAAGTTACCAACTGTATTAAAAGAACATTAAAAAAGGCTTTTGGATAATTAAAGAAACAAGGTCACTGACAATTGAGAGAAATTAAAATATAGCACATATGGCAATCTTTCCATGCATATACATGCATACACCTAATTTTATTTTATTTTATTATTCTAAAAAGCACCTAGAATTTTGTTCAGGTTCTAGTAATGTTGCCATATTTTTTTAATTCAAATATATATATATATATAACAATCATATTCAACGATTACCATACTTGTTGTAACAAGGATCATTTGTCCTTCATTGGGTCTGGATGAGAAAATGATTAGGTATAAATGGATGGGTATGTAACTTAAATTTTTGAGTAAATGAGTAAGCGTCCACCTATTACAGTTGATATCAGTCTTATTAGAGTCAGATCCAATTATTGATTCAGTGCCACGCCAAGTGTCCGGCAGGAAAGCGTTCGGGTGAGACAGCCCTGGTAGACAGGGTGGTTCGAGCCGCAATAAGAGCGTTAGGAGTTTGTGTGGGGGAAAATGTAACAAGGGTCATTTGTCTCACATTGGATCCGAATGAGAAAATGATTGGGTATAAATAGATAGGTATGCAGTACTACTTAACAGTTTAAACTTTTGAATAAATGGACAAACGCCCACCCGTTATACTTAGTTCACCGACAAGCAATATGAAATGTATATGTACAAGAAGAATAGCATCCAACATCCATATATAAACTTTTTTTAGTATATATATATAAATTTGTTAAGGTTTTATTTTTAAAATTTTTTTCCCTTTCTCAATAAGTAAGAAGCTTGTTAACAAAATTAGTTGAGATAAGAAAACTATAAATTTTAACAAAATTAAATGAAAAAAAAGGGTGAAAATTTAAGGGTCTTAATGAAATATGATGAAATTAGAGAATATAGAAAATGTTGAAAAGAACATCGCACCTTTAGTTATATAAACTTATAATATAAAAAATAAGTTCGGTGGTACAAGGTTTGATTCTCAACCACAATGTTAGTGACGAAAATCCATTTTCACCTAACCAAAAAAAATAATAATAATAATAATAATAAAGACAGAATAAAAAAGAAAACAATTTACCTAGATTGGGTATCTAATAGCAAGAAAAATACAAATAAAAAAATAAAGAAAATGATCATGACAAAGTTTCCAAAACAAGGGCTGGTTCGAGGTTTTTCCCTGGCGTGATCTAATACGTACAAATGGGGTCAGTAATCACTATAGCTATTTTTTTTGTTTTTTTTGTTTTTTTTTTAATATATATATATTATACGCAGTAGTTCGTTTTTTTTAGAGAAAAAATATAATCAAAATTATTGGTCAGCTTCAGCACAAGATGCTTTCAACAATTTAATAACACTAAAAACAAAATCAGCGAGTCCACTTGTTACAAAACGCCATTTTCAGTTTCTGTTTACCTACCAAACTTCTCAGACCTCACACAGCACATGTATTACAGTTTTCTTCTCCAAAACATTTCTTCCCATTTTAGGTCTTCCTCTCATATAAAAAATAAAAAAATAAAAAACAGCACAAGTCTCTGTCTCTCGACTCTCCATATCAACACAATCAATGATATTGAAGCATGATCGTTGTCACCCGCATAACTTTTCAGCTTTCGGAAACTATTTTCTCGGCTCTCGTTCTGTTTGGCATGGGAGAAAGAAAATCCGTCTTTTTCCCGGGTAGTGGCTGAATAATATTTTTCAGATTATGGTCATGGAAATTATTGTGTCTGTGATTTTACTGTTTGTGGGGATAGCTGTTTTGGTGACGATCCATGTGTGTATTGTTGGGAGGGCTTTTGGGAGGAACAATGGTGGTATTGTGGTTCAAAGTAGTAGTAGTAGGAGACCACCAAGTATGTCCAGTGATGACATCAAGAGACTACCTTGTTTTGAGTTCAAGATGGAAGAGAAAGGAAATGATAATAATAATAATAGTAGTAGTAGTAGTAGTCCGGTGGAATGTGCAGTGTGTTTGGAGAACTTCAAGGAGGGTGATCAGTGCAGGTTTCTACCGAACTGCAATCACAGCTTCCATGCTCAATGCATAGATTCGTGGTTGTTGAAGACGGCAGTATGTCCGATCTGTAGAACCGACGCCAGTTCACAGAAAAGCGTGGGGGAAAGCAGCAATTTGACTGAAATTGGAGTCGAATTGACATAGAGAAGCATCGGAAGGGTGGTCGTCGTTGTCTGTCTGCTCTGTTGTCCTGGCTTTGCTTGGAATGGATGTGATAGAATAGGGTTTCAATGGTGATATTGTTTCTGTTCGTTATACAAAGTGCAACAGCAGCTAAGTAAAGGAACTTCTTGTTTTTTTTTCTTTGATTATTTTTTTTTGTTTTTTTTTGGGGGAAATTCAGATTAGTTGCCATTTTTTCTTGATGAAAAACTAGATTAACATGATTTGGAATTTAGTAGTGTTTTAGATGGCTAGAAACTTGGTTATGACAAAAATATTCTCCTCTGCAAAAAGTATCTAATGCCATGGACTACACAACAGGTGACCGAGTATACTGTTAGCCCACCTCACGTCCTCTTTTGGGACTTGGATTCTATCCCTCCAAGAGAAAGAGACACCATATGAGCGTGCATAATTAAATGTACGTTGTTTTTTTTTTTTTTTTATAAGTGGTATAGCAAACACATACTCTTTTTTTGCCCACACGAACCCCTCCCTCTTTGAGAATGAGGAGGTTATACATACCCCTCTAGTTAAATGTCTTTTATTACGTATGTGGTTTTTTTTTTTTTTTTTTTAAGTAATAAACGATTAAAAAGCGTTCAAAAAGGGGAACGCGTCTAACAACAAGAATGAAACCGGATTCTAAGGACCCAAAGAATCGAAAAGATTAACTAAGTTATCGGAAGAGGATCAAGAACTCCCCTTCACGTAACTAAAAAAGAACGAATAATATGAAGTTTCAGCGTCGTCATGGACGACTCCTTCTCTTCAAACATTCTACTATTCCAAATGCACCACCAAACACAATGCGGAACTATCAGGAACACTGTTTCTCACACGGCATCCACTCCATACACTAATCAACCCCTTGGAAGATCCAGGCATTACCCAAAACATACCGAATAAACCAAATATGAGCTTCAAACAATCGTACGCGGAAGATATGATCTACTGACTGCCATCTCGTTTGTAAAGACAAATCCAATTACCAATACAATTGCCTCTCTTCCTCAAATTGTCAATCGTCCAAATCTTACCCCCATTCAGCTCTCCAAATAAAAAATACCACTATGGGAAGAGCAGTTGAGCGCTATATGGTCTTCCATAGAAAATCATTGAGTATGTGGTTTTATGGTAACATGTGGTGGGATGTTTAAGTTAATGGGAAGGTGTCTTTGGTTGAGTAGTTACTGAGTGGGAATGAAAAGGAGGAAGAAAACCTGTATTGGGTGATTTGACCTCTAACCTTTTAACCCCTTCCATAACTGCAAAAAAAAAAAAATATATATATATATATATATATTTAAATGTAATATGGGAACAGAAGGTTGAACCTAGAGCTTAGAGTGTTTGACCACTGCCTGTCCAAGCCACCAAAATCGCAAACTTGATTGATTGTTCTACTTCAATGATTCTTTTCAAAGAGTTCAAACAAATCTTGACCCCTTCCAATCATATTCTTTAAACTCGAGTCCTCCCACTCAGTCTTTGACCAAAGAAGGCAACAATCAAAATCAAACTTATTTTGTAATTTGAAGCACTTGATTGGACAACATCATTGGTATTGGCTACAGGAGTTCCATGATCAGTAGAGGCAAAGCTGCCTTTCAAGCTCAACAACTGCTATAAAAGAGGAAAGGGAAACCAATAATTATGCAACTTGAACTACAACCGAAAAATACAGGTTAGGAAAGATCACCCTGTCCACTTTGCCCTGCAAATATTACCATTGCTTTTCCTATGGGGTTGTCAACGGGCCATCTTCCTGGAAGAATGGTAGACCTAAGCCTCATGCCGCCAGCAACTTCATGTCTTTGACTGTTTCAAGGCACGGTTGCACAACCAAGAGTCCTAATTTTAGCAATTTAACATGATGCACATTTCCCGCTTCATTAGCACACACTGGCGTATTTGTTCATCAAGGTAAATAACTAATCAAATATTACCATTGCTTTTCCTATGGGGCTCTGTCAACAGGCCATCTTCCTGGAAGAATGCTAGACCTATGCCTCATGCCGCCAGCAACTTCATGTCGTTGACTGTTTCAAGGCATGGTTGCACAACCAAGAGTCCTAATTTTAGCACTTTCACATGATGCACATTTCCCGATTCATTAACACACACTGGCGTATTTGTTCATCAAGGTAAATAACTAATCAAATGATGCAACACTTCTGTTCAGTACAAGAACTAAATAATACAATTAGGCCCACTTAAAAAATAACTTAGATTGTGAGTTTATGGTATAGAATTTGATAATGCGTCTAGATTAAAGTTCATGGATGTTATTCCAAAGAAAATGTGTCACATGAAGACAACCATCTGCAATTAACATAATAACAAAGACACGAAAACCATCTGGAGTTTGAATAACAAAGTCATAATGCAGAGTAAGAGTACCACTAATGAATACTTAGACCTAGCTCACTTCTTCTCAGTATTGTTCTCCAGTTCCCTCTTAAGCTGCAGAGAAAAGTCATCATTTACATCATCATCATCCCAGTCGTCTTCCCACTGCTGATTTACTTCTTTTCTTTCTTCTTTGTCCTCCCACTCTGCCATTGTTACCATTATTATCAGTAAGAAGACGATTAAAACACAAGACCACCAAGCATTAGCTTGAAAGAACCTCTCAAAAAGAAAGTCCAGGGTAGTCCTAAAAGGGACAAAGTGTAAGAGTATCTTACCTACCCACCCACACGCGCGCGCACAAAAAAAATAAATAAATAAATAAATAAAAGAAACAGATTCAGAACACAGGAATAACATATGTTTTTTAAATTAGCAAAGAAATAAAATAATATTATTATTTGAAAAAAAAAAAAAATTTATCTCAAGACCGCCAAGCATTAGCTTTGAGAGAACCTCTCAAAAAGGGTCAAAGTGTAAGACTATCTCTTAACTATCCACCACCCACCACCGAAAAACAACAAAAAAAAAAAAAAAAATGAGGAAGGAAGAAAAGAAACAGATTCAGAACGAAGGAATAATAGATGTTTTTTCAATTAGCAAAGAAATAAAATAACAGGTGTTGCCATACTCTGGTATTTAATTAACCAGTAAAACACGGTGTTGCCATACTCTGGTATTTGATTAACCAGTAAATCACGGTGTTGCCATACTCTGGTATTTGATTAACCAGTAAAACACGGCAAGTCTTGCAATGTATAACCAACTCTGAAACCAGTCACAGTAAGTAATCCATTTAGTTGTCAAACTTCAACATCACGATAAGATGAAAGCAGGGAAAAGAGGTGAAATCAGAGCACAATAACACAAGACCTATGATTTGTAGACAGAAGGGTGTCACGCATTATTGTCATCACTGCAATGCCCCAAAATTGAGGCACAGTAACACAACTGCACATTCATGTGGATCTGGATATATATTATGTGCATTTTTCAATATCTTAAATAATTGAATTCCCAATTTTCATTTATCCTGCATTACTTGGAGTTGCTATTCAACCAGGGTGAAATTTATCTTTGACAAGTACTAATAATGGTGAATTTGAGAAAAGGAAAGTAAAAATAAAAAAGCCAAAGGCCATCTGCAGATATAGAAAATGAGGGCATATAAAACTACTATCAATTTAATACCTAACCAAAAGCTGCTTCCCTTCACTTTACTTGCCCAAATAAAAAGGCAGCGGATTTAGGCTCCGTCCCATGATGGCCTCCCATCTATGCCAGCACAGTCTCAGGCCATGTATAGGGTTCAGATACCCAGATACCCACATATATAGGTATATTTTTCTTATACAAAAAGAACAGAGAGCAATTAGGTCTTGAAAGCGCCCCGCGCAACAAGACTCTCTCTCTAAACGTGAAGTAGATAATAAGTATTATATTTTCTCTCTCTGTTTAACTTTCTTGGAAGAAAATTCTCTCTAATGCACAGCCCTCGCCCCAAACACGAAGGAGATAATATTTCTTTCATTTTCTCTCTCTTTTACTTTCATCTGTCTTACATTCTCTCTTTTACTTTCTTGGAAGGTGCCTTTCACTTCCTTCTAACAAATTTTTTGATGTTTGGTTCTCTTGCAGGGCCATCACCAATATATCATAGTTGGAGATATGAAAATCTAGTATGGCAAACTTGTCACCAGAACAATTGAATTAACATATGAGCAAAGAATCTTAACACTTCTTTTATGAGTATATGATATGAAAACAATGTTATAGTTGATATTACTAGTGCCTTACCTACATTGAAAAAGAAGAAGATAACAAAAAACAGTGACACATCTCTCCCTCAAGTAATAAAATTACAGTAGTTCAAAATTGTATTTCAAAATCGAGAATGTGATTTTCTACACTAACCGAGAGGACTAGCACTGTGGAGATAAATGTCATAAAAAATTGCAGCTTATGTCATGACAAAAATACTCTGCTTTTGTGCCTGTTCTTGCCAATCATTTTATGATAGAGCAGAAAAAGATACCCATATTGAAGCAGAGGTTCTATCATTCAAAGCATTAAGTGGAGATCTATGAAGAATAGATACTCCTATAACGGGACTTGCACATATCGTGCCAGTGTCAAATATTGAAACTCTTCTGACACTCGTGGATACGTGTCTGATACTTTCTAAACGTATCCAAAATTTGAAAACAACTTTTATTAGGGTAAATTACACAGACGTCCCCTAAGGTTTGGCCTAATTACACACGGGTTCATTGTTTGGCCAATATTAATCCGACCTCCCTTATTGCTGTTAGTGAGGTTACGGAAGTTAAGTAATACTGTGAAATGTCTTTCATATCCATATCTAATTTTAAAATGTTTTATTAAAAACAAAAAAAAAAATTTGTCAAACAAAAAGATTATATTAGCCCCCATTTTTTATGTAAATACTGTATTAGCCTACTCACCCTACTAGTAACCAAGCCCTAAAACTTTCATTTTATGCTCTCTCTCTCTCTCTCTCCTTTCGTCAACCTCCTCCCACCACTTCCACCGCCATCACCACCATGGCGGCCCCAACTCTCTTATCCCCTCCTCTTTTCTCTCCCTCAATGGCGTATTCAAATAGTACGAGCCAAACCATAGACCGGCGGCATTTTAAATCTCAGATTTTCCAAATCTGATCGAACAGTTGTTGGTGGGGTTGGTTTAACAGTGGGTCGATGGCAGTGAAAGCCTGTAGGTGGAGGATTGGCTCATCTAAATGTTATTTATGTTATGGAGTTACGGAGTTATGGGTTGTGACGTTGGCAAATGTAAATCATACTATCATAGAGCCACCATATGTGGTGGTGGATTTGGGTGTGATTTTTGTTTTCGGGTTTGGCGATTTGACAGTACAAATATAAGAGATGGGGCTTGACAATGACTGCATCCATGTTAAAATATAAGAGAGGAGATAAAAAAATAAAAATAAAAATAAAAAACCAAAATTTCAAAAAATTTCGACCTCATAAAATGTGCATCCTCATTATGCCAGTTCAGTGATCTGAACCATGTTATACTTTATAAAAGACCACTAATTGAAACTAAACATGTAAATTTCAGACTATCACAAATTGAAGCAAGCCTTCAGTATGAGTAGGAGCCTCTGTATTCCTTTCCTGAAAGCAATCCGAATATGTTGAGTTCATCATCATTATCCTCACTCCATCAACTTTTATAATATATATACATATAATATAAAAGATATACGTATATAAGTGATAATTAAAACAATAAAAATTATTAACATATTCATATTTGGGAAAAGAAGAAACCGTCAGAAACATTGGATCATTGCATCAGTTCCAACACTTTGAGGTGTCTCAGACGACCGTCGTGATAAATTTAATCCAACTCATCATTTGGTTTCATTGTTTCTATAAAATCATTTGTGTGTAACAAAGGAAGAGAAGGGGAGAGAAAATCAAATGCACAGCTTGCCATGAATGTAAATATAAGTGTTGTTACCAATATAAGTGTTTGATTAATCTAAATAATAATCTGCCTGATTAATCTAAATAAGATAATTATGTAAGTTGAAAATTTTCAAATTTAATCCAAATGCAATTAACAAAAAATTGATTTCGTAAAATTTAATAAAATGAAATTGGTAAGAAAATTGATTTTGTAAACTTTGCATTCCAATGATGTTTGCATCGTGTCTGTACTTTCTTTTCCATCACATCAAGGGCAGTTTTGTCAATGTGTTGATGGTAATTTTGTCATTTCATGTAAAAATAGAAGACTATTGGGGCTTTTTTTTTGGGGGGGGGGGGGGGGGGGGGGACTCAGGGGACACGAAATAATATTGGTCAACCAGTGCACCCCTGTTAGGCCAATCATCTGATTCTTCTCAAATATTTCGGCCATGTATCCAATACTTCTCAGTTACTTCGGGATGCATATTTAACAAGTTTTAAACATTATATTATAAATTTTTTTTTTTCAAATACATTATCATGGTATAATTATTAAGAAAAGCATAAAGAAAAAAAAATTCTGATATATATCATGACTAATTTAGTCCAAAATTTATCTATCCAACATAACTCTCAACATTTAGCTTTTGTCATAATATGATTAGAACGACGTGTTGGTAACAATATACATAACATGGTAAAGAATGATCATTTAAAATTTATATATAAAATATATATTTTTATTTTATTACATACCTACAATACTACATTATATATTTTGACGTTTTATCGCCATCTTTGTATCCAATTTTTTAATAATTTGTCAGATGCATATCATTTGTGTCTGTACTAGGGCGACAAACGAATTGAATTGAGCCAAGCCGAGCTTTAGGTTGTTCAAGATCTACTCTGTCATTTCAAGAGAAGCGTTCGGGCGAGCTTGGCCTAGCCAAGCTCGAGCTAGGCATGGTATATTTTCGACAAGCTCGGGCTCAATAACAACGATCACCGATTCAAGACATCCCCGTGGTCTCATTCATGAAATCTGATCTCGGTCTTCAACAAGAAAGAAAAAGATGAAATACAGATTAAATTTTCAAGATGAAATAAAATCTTACAAGGTTTTAGTGAAACGAGAATGAGGTGGAGCTGAAGAGGATATGTGGTTGTAGTCCTCTTGTTCTAGGGTTTATTCTTATCTCCTAACTTTAGCAAAACCAAAGAATGAGGTGGATTAAAATCTAATGGCTGAGATGGAATCTTATTTGGATGATGGGCTATTGGGCAAATGAATTAGAACTCTTGGGCCTTATTGATAAAATGATGTGAGTTGGGCCAAACTTGTTTAACATATGAGCTACAACTCTTAAATGTTTGAGTTAATGAGCTTGTTCAAGTGCCTAACAAGCCGAACACAACATTGTTCAAGCTCGGGTTATTTACTAAACGAGCTTGAAACAAAGCTCGGCTCATTTACTAAGTGAACGAACTTGAACCAAGCTTTTAATGAGTCGAGCCCAAGCTGTTCATATGCAATTTGGTTCATTTGCAGCCCTGGTCTATACCCATGCTTCATAGGTGGAGACTAAGGCAACCAAAGTACAAATCTCTCTTCCGACCCCTATTTTTTCAATCTCCTGTTTATTTTGCAAACATGATTCCAAGAATTCATTTATCCCCCCTTGTAGGACACAATGGGGATAGCCCTCCCCCAAACTACTACAAACCCATTGTCCTATACCAAAACTGAACCAAACACTTTTCCTAGTGAAAGAGCAGGAAAAACTATGTGAGCTAGTTCTAATTTGTGCATATCCCACAACTCACCTTCCTCACTGGATAGATAGATACATAGATATATATATATATATATAGATATATATATATATATATAGATATATATATATATATATATATATATATATATCTAGAGAGAGAGAGAGAGAGAGAGAGAGAGAGAGCAGCTTACTAGATTTTTTGTTCGGAATAAAAATATTCTAGGTCTTGACCTTACCATTTCATGGATAAATTGAGGAATCTTATCTTACATATTTCACAAAAAAATACCCTTTCTTCATGAAAGTGGTTGAAGGCTCAGTAGTTTACAGCTAGTTCCTTTTGCAAATTGGTTCTTCCTTTACTTTTTTGCCTTCATTTCTTTCCATTGAACATGAACCATGAATGGACCATAATCTAAGAAGCAGACAGTTCTATGAGGTGTTGTGTCCATGTTGGACACCAACACTACATGGACACTCCTGGACACATCTACGACACTTCATGGCCGTGTCCATAATTTAAAAATAATTTTTATTATTTTGAACACTTCGTCAACACATCTTAAACATCTTTTTTTTTTTTTTCATAAGTAGTCAACACATCTTAAACACTCGGCCAACGCATCACAGACACTTGGTCAACACATATCCCACACTTTACATAAAACAAACATATGGCAGTCCTAGAAACAACATTATGAACATATATCAAAGTGTCCAACCTCTTTTTCTTTTAAAAAATTGACAATAAACACGTCATAGAATGTAATATGGACAAAAACATAACTACAATAACAAGATAGAATAGTAATATCATATATAATATAATATATTTTTTATATTCAAATAGTTTCACCTTCTAACTTATGTAACTTTAGTATAGAAATTATAAAGTAATTAGAGTTCTATAATTGTCTTAGTATATATATATATAAATAAAAATTTATTTTTATATTTGCCATGTCCACGTCGTATTCGTGTCCAACTTTTTTAGAATTTGGCGCGTCGGCGTATCTGTGTCGTATCGTGTTCGTGTCCATGCTTCTTAGACCATAATAATGGTGCATGTTGGATTTATGTCTCATTATAAAGTTATCAATTTGATTTCCAGCAATTTTAATTGTCCAAACAAATATCATGTGTTTTGCATCAATGACCCCATTACCAAAAAAATCAACAAATACACGCAATGGTACTTCCAAGTGAACTGGGGGAAGAATCCATTTTCCCTTTTTTTATTATGTATTATTTTCAGCAGGGTGCTCCTGCATAAACACTATATATCATCTCATCGGCAGCATACCACCACCAAGCTTATTAATATGATCACCCATAAGTCATGACCTTGGCATAAAAAATGATCCATTTTGTCATGACCTCAACACAAATACACAACCAGTTACATGATCCACCCATCTCAAAAGCAAGTTATTTCTTCATCAAAATTATATTTTCTTCCATCATCTAACCGTCTTAACAATTCCAAATTTTACACCTTCTAAGTTCCACCACGCATATGGAACCTGTGCTTACGCTGCTCTTTCACTTCCTTATATGAATGCATGCATATCACCAAGTTAACCAAATAATACCTATACCTTTATAGCTATACTTTACACAACGCTAGGACTGAGACATGAAATTGAGCCCAGAATTACAGGTCAAAACTGGAACTGGAGCAGGCATTTAATTCCGATTCCAGCATTTGGAAGCAATATAATAACTGAATGTCAATTTCAGAAGGTAATTCCAGAGAATTAGAAATAAATTTTGACATGCAACTACTAGTTTTATGGAAAGGTCAAAAATTGCAATTTAAATGGTTCAATTTATATCTAGCTGGCATAACAAATCCTCTAGGCTCCCTCATCTGGACACTTTTTTGTTGTGTCCCATATCTCCAATGAAAAAGGTGATCTCAGGTCTCTCAATCTCAACAATCTACCTCTCCCTTCTCTCTCTAGATTTCTCTCTTTGTATTTCTAATTTTCTCAAACTTGTGTTTGGGGACACTGCTAAATACAAGATTACATTGGTAGATAAATGGCTGAATAACTTAAAGGCTGATCAAATTCATTTTGGGGATATTAGTGTTTGGTTTGGATGCCCAAATTCTATTCACTTTTGAGCCTAGAAGCCAACATATTTCTACTTCTCCCATTCTCTATTTTTAGTTAAAGGTGATTATCTGTCTAATCCTGAATTGGCCCTCTTCCCTACAATTTTCCTCTTTCTCTCCACACACAAAACAACAATCAGTTCCTCATCCTTAGTTTCAAAAGGCTGTGTTTTTTACTTACTACTCTCAGCTAAAAACATATGTACTTAGGACAGGTTTTTAGTATGCAAAACTGGTCAAACTGTAATATTTTGAAGAAGTGGATGTAGGAATATTGGATGAAGGGCTTTTTGGTTTGTGACCCGTGGACTTTGTGGGATAAAAGATTTGGGATGCCTTCTATTCTGATTCCACGTTTCATTCAGATCACAGATTATGATTCTAGGTTTTTAACTCAATCCCAAATTTGGTGGGGTTGGAATTCTGATTCTTTTCTCTGATACAAATTAGAACCAAAATCTACATTCATCTTCTCCTTCATAACAGAGTTTGCAGGTTGCTTCTCAAGATCCTTTAAAATTTTCATTTGTTCAGAAATATTCTAATAGTTGAGCAATAATCTTAATCTCATTGTTTGCTGACATCCTAGTTCACAAGTCAAAAGGACAAACTAAGAAAAAGCTTTTCTCTTGGATATATTTCCATATCCACACGTAACCATGGAAAAACTCAACTTCTCACCAAATTTAGTATACTGATGAGTTGTGTACTCACCAATGCAACCTTATCCGAGTTAGATGCTTCTTTTTCATTTTCTAGTCTTTTAATCGACAAAAAATAATTTATTTCATTATATAAAATATTCATACAACCTCCTTTTTACCAATGAGCACTAGCCCAGATGATATAAACTCATGGGGAGGTTGAGTGTTGGAGCCTCGGTGGAGGCACAATATTTATAGTGGGATGAGAAAATATAGCAATTAATGGATGGCTATATTTTGAAACACAGCTTCAGAATGCTGCAGGGCCTTCAACATTAAGCGATGCTTCAATGGAAGTTGCGATTCAGCATTGTTCTTCCAAAGAGAAGATTGATGATGATGCAAGAGTTGCCAATGCCACCTCTAAAAGAAATGGAGAGCTTGGCACTAAACAAAATAAACTAGACATACACAAACAATTAATGTATGATAAGAAAATATAGCATTAAAATGTCATTATCTATTTAAAGTTCCTTTCCCCATCTTTCCCTATTTTATTTTAGGGTAAATTACCCTGACCTCCACTAAGGTTTGAGTTCATTACCCTCAAGTTAAACTTTTTGAGTAGTCACTCTGACACCCCTGTCATAGGTACTCGGAGGAATGGTGGTCAACTTTAGCTATTAATTTACCATTTTCCCATACAACTAATATTGCATATTTGTACAAAAATCATGACTGAATGATGTCACTTTGACACAATAAAGAATGACAAAAAGGCCCTCAAGTGATATTGACCAAAATTATGTCAGTTTGCATTTGTCCAGAACTACCTCCCTCTCTCTCTTTATCTAGCTCACATTATATAACCTTCTGGAACCTACCTCCGCTTGACATCATCTCATTTGGAAACCCTCATGCAATGGAAAATCTTATACTTTTTGATAAAGATCGAGCAACATTGCTTCTTTGGCCCAATAATCCTTGATCATAATTTCCAGTATGAATATTGCGGCTTTATATGATTATCAATCAAATAAAAAGTTATTCTTTTGTGAAATCCTAAACAATGGAAGAGTAAAGAACGATATATATGGAATCTTCATGAATCCGAGTTTATGGGTTGATCATGAATGCAATCATTGTGAAGAATAGGGTGAGAGGGTTAGGATTTTGAGCTTCTATGGCCAGGTATTTGCGGTGAAAAATAATGTGAACACAATTACAATGAAGAAATTCGTGAACCTGACAGCCAGTTATAATGGGCAATTAGGTGTTTTTTGGTTGTATGCCAACTTGATATTTTGAATGTCTAGGCTATATTTTAGTAATATGTAATCCATACTACTTATTATGCAATTATATAGGATACATGTTTATGTACACTGTCTGTGTGATTAAGCAATATGCCCTAGGGATCTTTCCAATTGAGCAATATATCACCAATGGCATGTCCAATCACCTAGAATGGAGAATGGACAATGGAGAAAGACATATGTATGTATATGTATATGTATATATATTTATGTATATATACGTAGAGAGAGAGATGTGAAATACTATATTAGAGAAAGAAAGAAAATGAGAGATGGTGAATATAATTGTTGAGCTTAGATGGCTTCTTCAATTAGAGTTATGGGATTGTACATTATAAGATGTGAGAGCAAGTAACGTTATTACGCAGATGAAAAAGGGTACTGTGATCCTAAAATACAAGATTACTTGGTTATTTTAATATTCTACTACTAAAGTAATTACGCATATGAAAAAAGGTAGTGTGATCCTAAAATTCAAGGTTAACCAGTCAATTTGATATACAAAAGCCATAAGGGCAATTTGGTTATTTTGTACAATTGTACCAATGTTATTAATGGGCTTAACGGCAACCTAGTGGAATGGGGGATTCTGTAATTGACCAGAACGTCAAAGGAGGTTGACTATATTTTTTAAAAATGTTTAATGTCCAAACCTCAGAGGAGGCTAGGGTAATTTACTCTTTATTTTGTAGGGAATAAGGTTCCACTAATGAGTGACAAAGGGACTAAACAGAAAACAACTCAAAAACAATAAATAGAAAACAGAAAAACTAAACAATGTGTCTAAATTATAAATGTTGACACATATTCAGAAAAACATGGCACCAAAACAATAAGATAATATGACGATGTCAAGTGTCAATCCTATTCATTTTACGTTCTCTTATCTAATCTATCACTTATAAATACATAAGATTTTAACTAAACAAAGACAAGCTAAAAATATTGAAGGCTACATACAAATAATTCATTTGCTTGATATTGAAACAGATACAGACATATAATTCATTGGCTAGTCCAGAACACGGGACTCCCTCAACTTTTCCTGTTTCGAAACATTGACCTTCAGGTCAAATCCGCCCTCTTAGATACAAACAATCAACTATTAAAATATTTGTACTACAATATAATTATAAAGTTCAATTTGGTATGATAATTGGATTGTCCATGTAATCAACCTCCTGGTGTGTTAAATCAATTAACAATACAAGAATGTCTCAAAAAAAAAATAGAAAAGAATTTTCAGTCAGCCAAGAAGCAATGCTAACCATTGTGATAAAATAGTACTTGTAATAAAAAGATTAGCTACATTGTGTGATGGTTTTATGAACTTGGTTCACTTTATTCCCACACCAAACCAATCCAGCACATTCACATTATGAAGCAATCCCATTAAATCAGTGTGTGAAATAGAGCAATTGTAAATATTACTATGCTAGAGAACCTAAAAAACACGAAATGAAATTATTCTTAATTTTTTTAAAAAAAAAAAAACAAAAAAAAAAAAACTATTATATCGTTTTTCACGATCTCAGATTGCGGCTTCTACGCTACGAAATTGTCTGACCGACTAAAGATTACAAAATTAAGAAGATATCATGAAAACGTTTCAAACAAAGTACAACACTGAGTGAATTGGGTCTATTAATTGAACTATAAAAAATAAAAATTACCTTGATCGATTTCGAATTCTTCGAACTCGTCATCGTCCTCGAATAGGTCGATCTTTGCGTCTTCACTGACTACCTTCGCTTCTGTTGCCATTTTAAAGTCTCACAAGAAAGATTCAACTAAACCCTAACCCGTGCTCGGTGAAAGATATTTAGGCCGAATACCGAGGAAAATAGGTTAATGGACCTTGGTGTTCAAAACAACCCGATCCACAATTCTTCAAATGATAAGACAAAAATAACAATAAAAAATAATTAAAAAGATAAATAATAAAAATAAACGAAAAACAAAAATAAATAAATAAGGTCATTTTTAAAAATATTTATGTTTTGTTTTTTTTTTTAATTTATTTTTTTAAAAAAAATACCTAAAATTCTCATTAGAGTATTTTGGTATGTTTATATTCATATTTGTAAATAACTCTATTAATGGGTTACACATATATACATATTAAAACATATGCTATATCTATACCTACTATACAGCACTAAAGTATGAGCAATTTTTATTTTTATATACATTTTAAAAAAGTTTAATTGTTAACTTCTATTCAATTAGGATTATAAGAGACAAAATAAATCCTATTTAATTAAGAACTTTAAAAAATATAAAATTAATTACATAAAATATCTTATAATTTACTAATAAGCTAGTGATCTAAATGTACCAGACTCTTACTTTTCAAAGAGAGATCAAGAGTTCGAGTCTCAGTGGAGACATGTGTGTAAAAATAAAAAATGTCTCTTACAATTTGAAATTTTAAGAAACACAAAATTGCTTAATTTTTATAAAAAAAATTTACAAGTTTAATTGTTAACTCCTATTTAATTGAGAATTCTAAGAGACACAAAATTAATCATACAAAGGACTTCTACAATTTGAAATTTAAGGGATACAAAATTAAGTAATTTAAATTCACACACCATTGGGTGAGTTATAAGTCTTAATTTAATAGCAAAAATTAAACAATCCTCACATTCCATATCTAAAACATGTTATTATACATATACCTATATTTACATCTCCGACCTGTTGTTATACACGTACCTATATTTTTATCTCAACCATTTCTCAATAGAAAAATAAACATTTTGCATCATGAACTCATTGACCTGGCAAGTGCCTAGTTGCCCGAGTGGTTGGGTTGTTCCCCGTGTTTAGGAATCCATATTCAAACCTTGCACCCTCCCTCTCCCCTTAACTACTAACCCCTAACATTCTTGCCATAAAAACAAAACTAATTGACTAGTAGCATTGGTTTCTATAGATAGAGAAATCAGTTCATCTAGGCATGTAAATAAAAAAATTCGACTTGCTATAATACTTCAATTTGGACCGAGCAACCCATAAAGGGACAAAAATCGTCTCTGGTGCTACAGGACATATGTCCCAACCGGTGACTAAAATACAAAACTAAATACATAAGGTAAAATTTGAAAAGGCAACAAAGTAATGTATTATGATACAATACTATATTTGTTTATTGGCTCTTATACATATGGGTCCACTAGACAACAATTGAAAAGGCAACAATTGAGTTGTATTTGAAATTTCAAACCCTCGCATTTTTTTCATCTTCTTCACCTAAAATGTTTAGTTTTTCTCTCGACACACACACACTCACTCTCTCTCTCTCTCTCTCTCTCTATACACACAATCCCAAGGAAAAAGTGATCACAGAGTTATTATTGTGACCCATTTCTTTCTTTTCACAAGGTATAAGCTAAACTTGTAGACCATTTGATTCTCTTCTTTGGATCTTTGAAGGCAAAGTTGAGGAATTTTGTAATGATTTTCAAGCAACACATTCTCTACAACTGATATTGGGTATGCTTTTTAATTTTAATTTTTGGACTCTATTAAATGTCCCATCTGTTATTTTGTCCTAATACAAGTTTGGTATAATATTTGTGATCGACTACGGATTCTAAATACTTGTATGAATTCATATAGTAAAATAAAGTAAAATATGGAATTTTGTATGCATATCATTGGGTAGGCATGTTAGAACAGAGTTGAGATATGGTACTCTTGGACATGGGGATTATTTACATTAACACGTTGGGATGTGCACTTAATATACTTTTTTGGATTATTTAATTCAAATTAGTTCTTCCTTTTTTTGCATTGTATAGTTATATTGTATAGTTATAAAGATATACGTGTATCAATTTGTATGTTAAAATATATATTTCATTACTTAACCATGTTAACATAAAGTTGGGATGTGGTAGTCTTAGAGATGGAGATTATTCACATTGACATGTTAGGACGTCCACTTCATACACTTTCTGGGAATATTCAATTCAAATCAGTTCATCCTTTTTTTGCATTATATAATTATAAATGTTTGAAGAGATGAGTGTATCAATTCATATGTTGAAATGAAGTTTTTTTTTTAAAAAAAAGAAGAAGTGATTTTGTATATATTTCATTGCTCAGGTATGCTAAAATAGAGTTGGGATGTGGTAATCTTAGAGATAGGGATTATTCACATTAATATGTTGGGACGTCCACTTCATACACTTTTTGAGATTATTCAATTCAAATCAATTCTTCCTTTTTTTACATTGTATAATTATACATGTTAGATTTTTTTTTTGAAGAGATACATGTATCAATTCATATGTTGAAATGAAGTAAAAAAAAAATAAAAAAATAGGGATTTTGTATATATTTCATTGTTTAAGCATGTTAGAACTGAGTTGGGATGTGGTAGTCTTAGAGATGGGGATTATTCACACTGACATGTTGGAACGTCCACTTCATATACTTTTTTGGAATTATTCAATTCAAATCAGTTCTTCCCTTTTTTGCGTTGTATAATTATAAATGTTAATTTTTTTTTTGAAGAGATATGTATATCAATTCATATGTTGAAATAAAGTTAAAAAAAAAACAAAAAAAAAAAAAAAAAAAAAAAAAAAAACAAAAGTGATTTTGTATATATATTTCATTGCTCAGACATATTAGAACAGAATTGTGATATTATAGTCTTAGACATGAGGATTATTCACATTAACCCATTGGGACGTGCACTTCATATACTTTTGGGGATTATTCAATTCAAATCAGTTCTTCCCTTTTTTGTATTGTATAGTTATAAATGTTATATGTTTTGAAGAGGTGTTTAATGCAGTTCATTGTTGATACATGACCAAACTAAGTTGGGATGTGCAACTGTTACGTAGTCATTGGTTTTTCCTATCTTTTAAATTTAAATTCTTCCATTATCTTTTCTATTTTCCATTGTATACCTGCAACAAGTTAGAAAGAGGATTGGATTTGGTTTGAATTTCATGGCTAACATATTATGTTACTTGAATTATGTTGTAGGTTCAAAATTTAACTCCTTCTGATGGAAGATGAAATTATAAATATTGAATAAGTAACAAATGCTCCAGCTATAGAGCCCCATATAAATAAATAGAAACAAAGGTTTGCGATGGAGTTTGATACGGAACAAGAGGCATACGATTTTTATAATGCATATGGGGGTAAACTTGGATTTAGCATCCAGAGGAAGTATTTTAATAATAGCCGTAAAACTGGGAAACCTTTAACGAGGTTATTTACTTGTTGAAAAGAGGGTGTTAGGAAGAAGGGCAAAAGGGACATACATACAAAGACTCCGCGAGCTGAAACAAAAACAAGTTGCGGTGCACGAATGCATATTAAATATAATGAACCAAAGGGAAAGTACTTGGTTGATAATTTTGTAAGAAGTCACAACCATCCCTTTATAATTGATGGATGCACCCACATGATGTCGTCGCAAAGATGTATTTCTAGCGTCCATGCCATTGATGTGGAGTTTGCTTCAGATTCAAAAAGTGCAGCTCGTAATTCATATGAGTTAATGACAAAGCAAGCTGGTTACAGAGAATCAGTTGAATGCATTAAGCTGGACCAACAAAATTATATAAGGACCTGAAGACAAAATAAGCTTCAATATGGGTGAGGTAGCATGGCTCACGAATTATTTTGTCAGTCATGCTTGTAATGATCCTTCATTTTTCTATGTTTTACAGCTGGATGCAGAACAGATGATGACCAATATATTTTGGGCAAATCCTAAAATGATAACTGATAATGGCCATTTTGTAGATGTTGTAACTTTCGACACTACGTACAAACTTGTACATGGTAACCGTCCATTTGCATTATTTTTCGGTGTCAAGTAACACCGAGAGACCGCTGTATTCGGGGCAGCCCTTATGTATGATACGACGATAGATTCTTTTGTGTGGTTATTTGATATTTTTTTGAAAGCGATGTTCGGGAAAACACCAAAGACAATTCTGACTGATCAAGATGCAGCAATAGCAAAGGCTTTGATGTAAGTAAATTTAATTCAGATCTCCACTTCTTTTCATTTGTTGAAAATACCAGTAATGCCTAATTAATAAAATAAAGCGAAGAATGAAATGGCAACCCTCAGTCACTATATATGCAAAATATTTAAAGGATTTATGTACACATAATAATATAACTGTAATGCCTAATTCTGATTCATGTACACATAATGTTTGCATATCATGAGTCAAAAAATGTTTATTATTCTAACATATCCTTTACTGTGATTATGATTGAAGCATTTATGTACACATAATGATTGTCAGGGGAAGTACATGAAGCATGTGGTATAGTTCATTAATGATTTTAGTAAGCCTCTATAAGCAAATGTATTTTCCAGTAGTTGGAGAAATTGGAAACAACCAATAATATGATAAAATAAGAATAAAATATATCTTTTATATGTGCTTTCTGCTATAGCTATAAATTAGTTGTTAGGCTTGATTAAATTTAAATGCATTTAATGGCGCATATATGTTAGAACAAAGTTGGAGTTTGAAAATATTACTCTTTTGGATTATTCAAATTTGGGGTTTAGGGTTTATTTTGCATGTCATGACTCAAACATGATTTATATTTTAGGTCATGCTTGTTACAAAACATCATCTATGTACGTGACATCTAATGCAAAATGCACAAAATCATATTGGGTTCTTGTTTAAACGTAATGAACGCATCACGAATGTAATATTTAAATTAATGTTCAAAATTGAGGAGGAGGAACAATTTATGTTAGAATGGGATTCAGAGCTAAGGGTGTATATATGATCTTGTTGGTAATACATGATTTGACCATTTGTTTAGCTTAAGACATAGATGGTTCATGGCATTCGTTAAACATATGTGGTGTGCGGGAATGCGCACTACGCAATTGAGTGAAAGTTTCAATGCTTGCTTGAATGAGTACTTATCAAGGCAACTCATTCTTCCCGATTTCTTCACACATTTTGATAGGCTGTTGTCGGATAATCATTACAAGGAGTATGAAGCCGAGTATGGTTTGCTCCAGAGGCTTCCATAAGTTAAAACAAAGTGTGGCATGTTAATCAAAGTGGGAGAGATGTACACAAAGGTTATATTTCAGCTTTTTCAAGAAGAGTTTTTAACAACTTGTGTCAGTGACAATGTTTATAGTTGCACTGACATGGATAACAATGGACAACGTGGTTATAAAGTTTCCATTCGTAATGGGATGTAACGTTGTGTGACTAGAACAGTTAAGGATGAATTATCTTGTTTATATGGTAACTTTGAAATGAATGGATTTTTGTGCAGTCATATTTTAAAAATCCTTAAAGATTGTATGAACATCACTGGATTGCCTTCTCAATATATATTAACAAGGTGGACTAGGAAAGCCAGAGATGGGAATTTGGATGAGATTATTTCCTGTGAGGTGTTGATGGATCCTAAACTTGAGGTAATGCGACGACACAGGACCCTTTATCGTATTCTGACCGAAATATTTTTTATTGCATCGGAAGACAACGAGTGATACAAAGATCTAGGGCATACACACCCAAGGTAATTTTGGATCAAAAGTTTTATACAATTGGATAGCAGATGACTAGATTTTTTCTTAAAGTATAATAGTTCGTAGCAAGTAATAGATGGCACGACAACAATGTCCCTCTCATAACCACCAAATGGAGTAAATATATGAGAAATAGTGGGGTGTAGCATTTTTTAATATAGTAATTTATAACGTACACAGAGGGAGATTACGTAATTAATGCATAATATATAGTTGATTCTTGTTGAATATGTGAAGATGGCGTTGGAACCAGAGATTTATACTCATTATGATAATTACTAAATTTTACTAAATTGCTTGTGCTGGATGACGGTTTACCAAACCTAAAATAGTAGTGTTATAGTAGATAGACACCTAGTTAGTAAACACCATGGATGCAAATATTTAAATATAATCTTTTTTCAATGTATTCAATCATGTTTAATATTTTCTTTCCAATTGATTTTTTTTTTTAGTCAATTTATAAAATTTAACTATTAATAATTGGCATTTCTAAAAATTGACTAAAGAAAACATGTTCAATTTGGGATATGGCATACCTTTTCCTTAGAGAATGGTTGTAAGGGGGCAGTGATAGTTTTTGTATCGGCAAGGAAACATCTTTAATTTGCGACAGCTATTTATTGTCATATCTTTTAAGGATGGCAATTCAAAAATGCAAACTCCTTCGGTAAAAGATCTTCAGCCGTGGCAAAAAAGAGAAGGCGACAGATTTCAATGGAGGTAACATAAGATTGTCCTCCAAGTTTTTTCTATATCTGTATCTCTTGCAACCATTCCTACCTCAACATTTGACCCTCTTTCAACCTTAAATACCCTTTCTAGTGAGGGACACATATATATGCAAAGTTGTTCTAGGTTGTGGAAACTAACAAGCAATTTTGATGGAGCAACACTTGACAATTCATAACAAAAAGACACATACAATAACCTTAGTTTACAAACAACATTTGTCGGAACCGTGTTGTTCCATATCTCCTTCATATTGTTTTTGTGGTGTTGATATACAAATTTCTCCAAACAAGGAAAGTTGACTTGCATAACATCAATATTCTAATATTAGTCACGTAAAAGAATAAGGAAAAAATGGGTTTGGAAAAGACATTTCCTTAAATAAAAAAACTCTTACTAATATTTAAATCTTCATTTCTCTACTATATATGTGTGTATATGTATATCTTCCATAATGTGGTCTAGATTTTTATAAATATTACATATTTAGCAAAATCTTTTTATGACACATCATATTTGACTGTTAAAGAAAAAAAATGAATGGAAGTCATGTGGGCCCATTTTTTTTTTTTTTTGGATAGTATTATTATTATTATTATTTTTTAATTAACAATGATGTGTCATAACAGCCACATAGGTGATAGTGATGGTGTAGATCTTCACCAATTGAGAAAATATTACCATGTAAGAGGAGCCGCATGCAAAAATAGACATAAACCTGATAATAGTTGAAGATAAGTGCAGTGCATCATGATCTAAGAGGAGTTTCACGCAAATAGCTAATTTTATTCATTTCTATAAATTGTTTAGGGCTATGGGCTTCTGTTATAGAAGACTAAGGAGCCCTTTAAATTCTTTAATTTGACAATTAATTAATGCTTATAATTTTTCATTCAAGTTTCCAATTCAAGTTGAATTTGTATGCAACAAAGATCAATATTAAATGATTAAATTCAAAATAGTAAGTGAAAAGAATAGTATTCCGTATTTCATTTAGCATTAATTGCAAAATAGTTCTTGACCAATTTATATACGTGTATGTATAATCTTCTACTATATATAAATCATTTTATATACATGTATGAATATTCTTCTACTATATATAAATGTGGTCTACATTTTATAAATTCTTAAGCTTCGTGATTGAGCTTTTCTGTTGCACAATAGTTCAAGTCTTAGACTGTCTATTAGGTTGACTGCTTATTGTTATTGGGCCCCACTGTTAATACTATCTCCATATATATAATTGCTTTAATTTTCCCATTTTTTCTTTTCTTTTCTTTAGAAATTTACTAAATCAATGTCTACTATATATAAGTGTAATATTTACAGGATGAACCACTTGAACATATTAAGAAATAAAGTTATGTTAACATACATACATATATATATATATATATATATATATATATATATAGTGCGTATCATGTAATTGAAGAGGGCTTGTACTTAGAAAATATTGTTATCCTCGACTATTGCTTTTTTGGACTTATAGAAACTTTTGAGTTTTGACAATCTTTCAAGTCCATATTCTTTAATTGAGGGAACACAATAATCTCATCACCTATTACCTCTTTTTCTCCTTTTTCTGTTTCAATTGGAATTATCACATGTACTAGTTTCTCACATCCAATTATCTTTATGTTCCTTAACTAGTGGAAGGATGATTCTTCTTCTGCTTTCGAACCTAGGAATAATTGGTTGTCCCATATTGCTGTAATACTTCGCAATCCT
Organism: Cornus florida; assembly: GCF_030987335.1. Lineage (NCBI taxonomy): Eukaryota > Viridiplantae > Streptophyta > Magnoliopsida > Cornales > Cornaceae > Cornus > Cornus florida. Next base: position 45,999,820 of record NW_026775574.1, on the reverse strand, counting down.
GTTACCCCCAGCACCTCCAAAGCAGGGAATGAAACCTACAAATTCATTATATTACATTATGTCCGTTATTTCAAAACTTTATTACTAAATTTTGCAAACAAGTTTCTTTCCCCTTCATTATTTTTTACTGCAATCACTTCAAAATGCAAGGGATATATTTTCTGGACTCATCAATTTATGAACCACAAAAGGCTCGCTTACACTTACACCATTTTGGAAGCTTTTCTATGTACTTTTGATATATCAACACCTAACACACTTTGTGCTCTTGATTTAAAGCCTAAAATCCTAACTCTTTGGAGCCATATAAAAAAAATATATATGTGGGAATAAAATTTGCCAAAAAGATAATATTGGTCCTTCTTATAAACAAAGTTGCACGTATAATAATAATAATGGAACATGTTGGATTATCCATTCATTTAAAATTAAAATATGTACTTATTGTAATAATATAATTGCATAACTAGCATATGTGATAGTGATGATATAGGTCTTCACCAAGTGAGAAAATATTACCATGTAAGAGGAGCCGCATGCAAAAATAGCATATGTGATAGTGATGATGCAGTGCATCATTATCTAAGAGGAGCTTCACACAAATAGAAAAAAAGTACTCAAGAAAGCATAATGTTGTGATGCTTTTATTTCGTTAAAGAATACTTCAAGCAACATAACTTCATCCAAGTATAGAAATAGAAAGTTCAAAAATTAGAAAGACATAAACATTCTAGATTGCATTTTAAATTGAATAGTTGAAGATATTTAAGAAGATTTCTATAAATTGTTTAGGGCTATGGGCTTCCGTTACATAATATTGGGACTATCTATTTGGTATGTTACTTCATATATAAAATTGCTTAAATATTACTCCATATATATAATTGCTTGAATCTCCCCAGAAAATAGAAAAGAAAAAAAAATAAATAAACGCTTGTTTTAATCCAAATGGTTTCATAATAACTGAAAAATGCTAATGAAATACTAGCATGAATTCTATGTTATTAAGAAATAAAATTTTACTGTCAAAAGAACTAAGAACTAAGAGATGTAACGAAAAATGTCAATGTTATAGATTTTGAGAATTGTCGGTGCCACTATAGATTTATCATTATTATTTTTATAATAAACAGAAAAAGAAAATTATAAAAAATGACACGTGTGTATTTTTGCCAAAAAGATAATATTGGTCCTTATGAAAAAAATTGCACTTATAATAATAATAGAGCTATTCATTTATTTAAACTTAGTAGATGTAATTATTGTAATAATATAAGTGTACGCTTAAAAAGATAAGCTCTTTAATATTATTTATAGGTTACTTAATGTTGTTGGGCCAAGTGTGCCTCTGTTCAGTTGGATTTTAACCCTTTATAGCCCAACTGCAAATATTATTCCATAGGAATCTAACAAAAAAACAAAATGCTTTTTTTTTTTATCCCAATGAAACTTGCCTGTTACATAGGAATTGAAAAATGATAATAAAACAATAGCACAGATTCTATGTATTAAGAAATAAATTTATATATGCACAAAAGAACTGATTGAGCTAAAAAGAAGGTAAAATGAAAAACGCGAATGATGCATATATGTTAAATTGGAGTTAGGAAATACATTCCTTGTAATTGAAGAGGGGTGGTAGTTGAGGAATATTGTCATCCTCCACTACTTCTTTCTTGGACCCATAGAAACTTTTGAGATTTGGCAACCTTTTAAGATCCATTTTCTTTAATTGAGGGAAAACAATGATCTCCTCATCCACTACCTCTTCTTTTCCTTCTCCTATTTCAATTGCAATTATCTTTTCTATATCCTCACAGTCTATTACTATCAAATCTTCATTTGGTTTTTGGGATGTTTTTACTTTTTTAGGTATGCCTGAAGGTGTTTCTGGATTTTTGATTGTGTTTGCTTTGCTTAGGTTGTGTTTGCTTTGGGGTATGCCCTGTGTGTTTCTTGTATTTCTATTGTTTATATCTATAAAATTTCCTCCATTTAGTAAAAAAAAAAAAAATTACTATCAAATCTTGTAGCTGCCCAAGATTTTTTGTTATAGATGATGAGAACACATTTCTCAAACTATGACAGTCTTCAATGGTGAGAGATGTTAGGTTTGAATAGGCACCAATGTTAGGTTTATAATCAGAATGTTCCTTTATGTTCAAACCCATGAGCATCAGCTTAGGTAGTGACTCTAGAACTATTGATTTTAAGTGAGGTAGTTCCATTACTGACCCCTTTTCAATAATAAGCACTTCAACTACTAATACCACCGAATCACACCATCTAACTACAAGACTTTCCAAATTCTGTAACCTTGGTATCAAATTGGAGGGTATTACATTCACTAGTTCCTTACAATGTTCTACTTCTATGTCCCTTAGCTTGAAATGATGTTCTTCTTTTGCTTCTGAACCTAAGAATAATTGGTTATCCCATATCCATGTAATGCTTTCCAATCCTCTTATCTTTAGTTCCTCCAATACAGGGAATGAAACCTGCAAAATTCATCAATCATCATTACAATCAACAGATGTATATCATATCAATTAGCCCCAGCTCTTTACTTGATTGGTGCTACTAGTAAATTTTACAAACGTTTCCTTTGCCTTCATTATTACAAGTGTTATATGGCGAACGTGTAAATGTATTACATCATCTCAAGTGTGGGAAAAGTAAATGTATATCTACCATAATTGTTGTCTAGATTTTTATAAATACTTTTTTTGTTTGTTTTTATTTCTTTCTTCTTAAATGGAAAAAAAGTACTCAAGAAAATCATTTTGTTGTGATGGTTTTAATTCATTAAAATAATACTTCAAGTAACATAACTTCATCCAAGCATAGAAGTAGAAAATTCAAAAATTAGAAAGACATAAACATTCTGGATTGCATTTTACAGTGAATAGTTGAAGATATTCAAGAAGATTTCTACAAATTGTTCTTACATAATATTGGGATTGTCTATTTGGCAGGTTACTTAATGTTATTGGGCCAAGTGCCTCTGTTAGGCTAGTTTTTGACCCATTACAGCCCAACTGCAAATATTACTCCATATATATAATTGCTTAAATCCAAATGGTTTCATAGTAACTGAAAAATGCAAGTGAAATACTAGCATGAATTCTATGTTATTAATTTCTGACTTAGCTTAGTGTGGAGAAGAATTTCCCCACCAATCATAACATGCCACATGTCCGCAGAACAACTATAAAGAAGCAAGCCCAATCAGACCACACAGCTCAGGAGCCCGATCAAGAAGGGCCTTAGGGAGGCCAAAACGGCCCACTTGGCTAAATACAGTCCATTCAATAAAAATAACAGGCCAAAGAGGCAGCCCAACCCATTTGTATTCAAACTTTATAACTCCCATTTACATTCAAAACTGTGTAACACCCACAATGAAGTAAATGGCATGCAATAAAGGCACCATGTGAATGCCCACCACTGAAAACGGTAAAGAGCTCTGTAAAGGCATATGAATAGAAGATGAATGAGAAAGAAAAGATCATCGAATTCCACTGAAAATACTTATTCTGCTGTCTGATTCATTTACATCTATTCTAAGTTCTTGATTTTTAGCTTATTATTTTCCTTAAGTGTTCAGGTGTAAAAATTTGCACCTACACTTTGGCACTGTCTGTGGGAAGCGTTTGCAAAAAGCCTTTCCATTATCACTTTCATGCGACATCGATCCGGAATGGCAACAGGATCAGATGCCGTGCAAGTTCAACAACAAGAAGTTATACAGAAAATGCGCGAAGAGATGTAAATGCAATTTGATGCCCTTCGGCAAGCCAATGAAGCTAGCACTGAAGAGATAATTGCATTAAAGCAGGCCAACAGGGCTAATATAACGCAAATCAATGCTCTGCATCAGGAGAATGAAGAACTCCAAATTATTGTTCAACAAACTAATCCGCCAGTCGCCCCTCAACCAGAGAGTCAAAACGACCCAATGGATCCGCCTGTCGCCCTTCTACCAAAGCTTCAGAAAGACCCAATGTATCCACCGGTTGCCCCTCAACCAGAGCGTCAGAACGATCCAATGGATTCGCCGATTGCCCCTCAACCAGAGCATCAGAACGATCCAATGGATCCACCGGTCGCCCCTCAACCAGAGTGTCAGAACGACCTAATGGATCCATCAGTCGCCCCTCAACCAGAGCGTCAGAACGACCCAATGGATCCACCGGTCGCCCCTTAACTAGAGCGTCAGAACGACCTAATGGATCCACCGGTAACACCTGGACTTAACAACCCTCCGCCACAACAGAAGGCCCCACAACAACAATGTAATGACTCGGTCATTTTCCTTCCTTTCCTTTTCTCAGATTTTCACGGATATTTTTTTTCCGTTGATCTTTTCCTTTCTGAGTTTAGTTTCTCGTCACTTAGTGTCATCTTGAGTGCTCAGGGATGGTTTCTGAGACTCTTTTCCGTGGATTGACGACTTCCTTTGAGGACCGAGTCATTTTCACATTTTCATTTTGTGACACTATTCACTTTTGTCTTTTTCTCGGTTGTCACTTTGTTAGCATAACCTCACTTTTCATGTTCGGATTTGATTCCGGTTTTGCATGCATCCATGATATTTAAATTCCATGCTATGTGTATTTTCAGTTTTGTAGAAAAGCATGCTAAGTGCTTACTTTTCTTGTGAAGGGTATAGATGCATGACTTTTTGTAATTTTCTAAACTTTAGGGGTTTTTGTGTAATTACTGTAAAGTAATTATTTTTCGTCTTAGGGACCATTTTGTAATTTAATTTGGAAGATATTTTCAAAAAGGATTTTTTTGCAATTTCCAGAAAGTGTGACAAGTGTCACACTCTCATTGGTCCACTTGTTGTGATGTGTGTGGAAACACTTTGAGGCCTTGGATGAGGACATGTGGAGGGTGGAGATTTAACCATTTGTTGGCCTAGGATTGGTGCACTTGTTGTCTTGGATGGTTGACAAGTGTAGGCTTGAGATTTAGCCTAGGATGGAGCCTTGGATTTGTGACAAGTGTAGGCTCACAATTTGATCTTGCATTAGTGTGTGTGTGAGAGGTAGTGTAAGAGCATATAGTGAGTGGAGGATCTCTATCCCCTCCACTCACATTTCATCTTCATCATTTCTCATTTCCTCCCTCTTTTGTAAAGAAAACCCTAGCCTCCATGGATGGAGCCTAAAGCCTTAAGCTTTGACCTTGATTTTTGAGAGCCTTCCATTGATTTCCAAGCTTGAACTTGGGAATACATTTTGTTCCCCTCATCTTCCTCTTCATAACCCTAGAAGGGTTTGCCATTTTGTGTTGATTTTGCCTTGGATTCTAGAGAGACACTTCTCTAGTGAGGTAGGGAATGTTATAGGGTTATATGCTTGTTGTCTTGCATGTTTTTGATGCTTATACAACTTGTATGCATGTAGTGTATTAATTTGAGAAATTATGATTAATGGTAATTTGTTTACAACTCATTTTAGACTTGGTAAATGGCATGGCCATAAGTTGATCTTTGATATATATATTAATTTGGGTTAATTTAAATGAGTTTTCAAATCTAGAGATTAAATGGATTTAATTTGGTTTAAATTCTAGTAAATTGTGTTTTGCTTGTAATCCATCTTAGACTAGATATATGGTATGACCATGACTTAGTGCTTGATATAAATTAATTTGAGATCATTTGGACAACTTTGAAATCTAGAGATTTAATTGATTTAAATTAATTAAATTCTATTTGATGATATCTTGCTTATCTTGCACTTTTGATTTGATATATGTAAAGACCATGATATGTTGCTTAACATATATTAATTTGAGATTATTTGAAATCTAGAGAATTTAATCACCTTGTTTAATTAAATTCTATCTAATGGCTCCATGGATCTATTGGTATTTTAGAAGTTGTTTCTATATTCAAATCATGGACTTGAACTTGTTATGTATTCACTTGATTGTGTTTTGAGCATTGGACAACTTTGTTGTTATATTTATATTCATGAGAACATGTTTTCTTTATAGAATATATTGATGCCATGTGTAGTGAATTGCACAGTTTGTAATTGACATTATGTATGTCATTTTAGAATTGAAACTCTAAGGCATGGATTGTGTGGTTTCAACCTACTTGTGCATGGAAGGTGTTTTCATGCATTATATAAGTTATGTATAAGTTGTGAACTTATTTGGTTTAATTTTGGAATCTTGGAACATTGTTGAGTTGAGATGGCTAGGGTTTGGCTCTAGTACGGGGATAAGAGTCCTCTAAGTCATTGAGATAGTGCGCACTGAGGGTGGTCTTCCCTGCGGGTTAGTGCCCGAAATAACCATTGAGGTCTCGGCAGAATTTCGAGCTTATATGTCCAAGTCTTCCATTATTTGTTTTCGCATTCAATTCTAAGTTAACAATCATGTTTATATTGTAACTTGTGGTTTTAGTTATTGGCGATTTTGATGTTGTTAAGTACATCCATGTTTATGATTTTAATGAATCATTTTGATGTTGTTAAGTACATCCATACTAAATTGATATATTTAGTTGATTTCACACTTTTAGATTTCTAGTTGATAACCTAGAGAACCTATGTCTTGATGTGTGGTATTAGATATTCTAATTATGCTAAATTGTTATATATAGTTGATGTTGCATTTTAGACTTCAAGTTGATTACCTTGAGAATCTATATGTTGTTGCTTTGTGTAAGTATGCTCCTATGTTGTTGCTTTGTGTAAGCATGACCCTATGTTGCTAAAATTGCATGAATGATATGATTGATGCTAGAAATGATCCTAGGTAGCTAGGATGCTCCTTGAGTCTCACCTTTGACATAGACGTTAGGTGGAATGAACCACAATAATTAAATTATACAAACTTATAAAACGTAGGTCGATGCATGCTCATTTCTTACGAGTAGCTTTATGTTGCTCATCCCTACGATACTGGGGCATATTTCAGGTACATGAATCAAGGTTGTGATTCTCGTCATGCTTGGATGATTGGTGGACTTGAAGATTTGCATTTCTTGTAAAGGTTGGCTTGAAAAGCCATTTGTAGCCTTATATGTCAAAATATGTATATTTGAATTTAAACATGTAATGTGTACATGAGTGCACTCCTTATAATGTATTTGACATGTATAAGATGAGGCCGGAGGCCAATGACATGTATTTGTATTCTATGTAGTTTTGACTTCATGAAATATCATGAGAATATTGAAAAAATGTTAAGTTTTGTCTCACTATGTTTGCATCGGGTGTGGGAGTTCCGTTTTGATTCTTCTGTAGGATCTCATTAATCATGCATGAAGTGCGGCCAAGGGCCAAATGGTAATTTCCAACCATTTGCTAATTTTGGTTTTCAAAATTTCCATTTCAAATTCATTTTCGCCTTTTTGGCCGTCAGGGGGTCGGATTTTGCATCGGTCGTTTTCGGGAGCCGCGGACCATTTTCGTGTGCTCAAAATCACTTATTACGTTTGCGTGCATATTCATTTCAGCCTAGAAGTGCATTTGGGGTCAAAAGTATGTTTGGTGCAAACTTACATTTTTTTGCCGTTTTGAGCCTAAACTGAGCATAAGGGCATTGAAGGGTTTTCACTTGAAAAATAAAGTTTTATTTTGGCATGGTTGGCTAGAAAACATGATTTTGGGGGTAGTTTCTTCTTTGTGTTTTTCTCAAAAAGGCCCAGAAAGTCCTCAAAATTGCATTTCAAGTCAGTATTTCAAGAGCAGCCATAGAAGTTCGAGCGCTCTAAAGGGGGAGTTCGAGCGCTCTAAAGGGGGAGTTCGAGCGCTCGAACTTTGGGCAGATTTCTTAGGGCATTTTTCGAGCGCTCGAAGTCCTTGTTCGAGCGCTCAAATTACTATTAACAGGTGTGTGTGTCTTGGTTCAGCATTGCACATCCGACTTCAAATCATCATAACTTCTTCGTTTTAACTCCGAATTGGTCCGTTCTTGAGTCTAAATTGATCGCGTCGAAATAAGCTTTCCAATGGTACTAATTAGAGCTTCAGATTATTCTTGTGGCTTAAGTTATTCAAGTTTTAGTAAGGTAATGTCTGTTTTTGGTTCGAACTGGGATAGGGTTTCCCTTCCTTCGACTTCATAACTTGATATCTTTACCGTTCGGACTCCAAATCAAGTGATTCTTGAGTCTATCCTCATTAATTTTTCATTGTCTTTCCAATGGTGTGCACAGTGGCACCCATTTTAGTGTGGAATGACCATTTTGCCCCTAGGTTCATTCTTATCCGTTTTTGAAATGTTGCTTCCGTATTTTCTTCCTTTGGGTTTCATGACCTCGTTTAGGGTCACATTGGTGTCTTATAGGAGTGTTGTATCTCTAGAGACCATTGTTCTATCTTTTGCTTCTGCATTTTGGATCCGTTTTGGGTCATCATAGGACACACTAGGTTGAAAAATCCAAGGTCGTCACAGGTGGTGTCAGAGCTCCTAGGTTTAAATACCTTGGACGAAGGGTTTTGGGTGCATATCATGCTTATGTTGCCATGCTCTATATGTTTATATGCTTCATGATAACATTTTTTGGTTTGATAACATGTTTATATGCTTATGTGCTTATGTGGTATATGTAGTATGCCGTTTGTTTAAGCATGATTTTATTCTAATGTAAAGAGCATGACATGTGATATGTGCTAGATTAGAATTGTATATGCATTGTTGTGTTGCATATTTGGCAGGACTTGGGATTAGTCATAGGATGTTTGATTTGAGATTGAGTCGTTTGGTGAGTTTTCACTTAGTACGATGGTTGGTGAAATTGGTTTCATTTTGGCATTCTTCATTGAGGTTGTTGGTGATTATCCACATGGTTTTATGGTAGTATAGGTTGTTGTCGACCTAGCATTGGTTTGAGGTAGGTGGTGAGACACCTTTTGTTTAGGCTCTCATGAGGTGAGTCCTTTGGCGTTGCCATGGTGCTGGATTATTGGTTTTGGGCCATGATGAGGTCATGGATCTCTTAGGATCCTTAATTGTTTTGGAAGGTTCCTCTGATATTGCAATTTTCGTGGGCGGGTACGTTGTGGGCTGGTGCATGGCATTGTCATGCTACCGTACTGGCTAGCTACAAGTGCAGTTCGGATGGAATCAATGTTGGTTTTGTTGTAATAGGTGTTGTCCTTTTGGTTGGTGATGATGTGAGTTTTGTTTGGGCGTCTGGTGTTGTGATGGTGATTGATGGTCGCTTTGAGGACGATTTTGGAGATTGAATTGGTTGTCTGATTGTATGGCTAAAGTAGCCATTTTGTTTGAGTTCTCTTTGTGTGATGATGCTTTTGCGATCGAGTCGATTGATCGATATTTTGGGTTGGTGAGAGCATTGCATTGTTAGTGTCACTTGTAGTGTCACCCTTAGATTTGGAGTTGGATTGTTGGAGTCTTACCATTGTGGTAAAGGCTCACGCTTGTTTTGAGACAGGTTGTTGTCGCATTGGTTTTTGGAGACAGTTATGGCTAGGACTGGTCTTTCTTTTTTCTTAGACACTCTAGGACACGATGTCCATGGGGTTCATTGTTGTATCGTCTTATTTTTCTGTAGTTTCATTTACTACCATGTTAGTAGTATGATTTATGATGTTGTGATGCATAAGTAGGTGAAGGTCTATCCACAATTGCCTTCTTGTTGTGTGGCATTAGCATGCCTTCTTTATATGCTTAGAGATGCCATGTTGTTATTGCGCTTTAGTGACATGCTTTCGTGCTTACGTGGAGACGTGTTGTATGTACCTTTGATTTTTATCTATGTGAGTAGATTTATTTCTTGGTAGTTGCATTTCTTTGTCATATGCATAACTTCCAGGTTTGGTTTTCCTCATTCGTTTTCCTCGGTCACACGTAGCGTGTATGCAGGTTTCCACAAGGGTTTTATGTTGGTTCGTGTTAGGGACTTCAGAAGGAGTGAGTCTCTTCTCTTCGTTGCAGTGTTGACAGCTTTGGGGTTGGTTGGTCCGTGAGGATCACTATCGTTGTCTTGAGTCCTTGGTGAGGATTTGATGGATTTTGGTCGACTTACTTCCATGTAGGGGGTGAAGTCTTTGACCTTGCTGTCTTTCATTTCAGAGATGGAGTCGTGGTGTTGTCCTTCTTAGGACTGGTGGTTCCCTTTCTTTCATGTCTTCCCTTGGGGAGTTTTTGCAGTGGTTGTTGATGGGTTGTGGTGCTCAGAGTGAGTGGATTGGTGTGAGATCATTTTTTGGGGACTTGTGTCCATATCATTAAGGATTTGTTTGATTCGTGAGGTGAGCTCGATTCTCTTTTGAGGATGCTTTTTGGAGACTTGTTTCAGTTTTGGAGACCATGATGTGGTTGACTCTTAGGAAGAGTTTTGGAGGATCGCTGTTGGATATAGCTTGGTTGTGGAGTTTCTCGTCCTAGTTATGACTAGGCATAGTTTTGAGGAATTGTAGTTCTAGTGATTGTTTATGGATCGATGAAAAATTGAGGAATTTTGATTTAGCTTGGTGTGGCCAAGTACGGTTTAGAGAGACTCATTTTGTGATTTTGATTGTTGTCAGAATTTTGATATGTGTGCCACTTAGTGGACTTGTGTTTCGAGGATTTAGTTATCCATGATAGGGATACGGATCTGATGTTTGATTGTGGTGTAGTCTTGTAGTTGATCTGTTTCAGGGAGATATGAAGGACTTTCGATGAAATGTCTTATTGTGAGGTTCGTTTTGATTTCTGTAGGCGTTGACTTGCTTGTTAGGTTTTGGATTCCTGATTAATGTTGTTAATAGGGGTATTTTGAGACATTGGAGATGTTGGTTTTGCTGTGTTGAGGATTTGGGGCCTTAAGCATAGCGGTACCTATAGCATTGTTGTTAGAGTTTTGGGTTTGGCCAGGATGGTCTGGCCGGACATCTTTGGACCATATCTCAACTCTCACAAAATGTTGGTCCCCGTAGTGCTTTTGGTAATGATCATTTTTGACATTGATGTCATTGGTATCGAGAGGTTTCATGGGTAAACCTAGTAGGGGGTAGGTTATGAACTAGTGCCTTATACTACCATGCTACCGTACAAAGTTGTGTGTTGTGGGCGAGTACTAGTTGCCGTCGATGCTACCTTACTGACGAGTAAGTGTGAGCAGGCACTAGGTACTGTCATTGCTACTACACATTTGAGTACATCGTGGGCGGGTTCTGGTCGCTATTTGTACTGCCATGTCATCTTTGTTTAGTACCCTGATTTGATACGTGGTTATTTCGGAGTTCTTTTGGTGGTTGTTCTTGGTTCCTTATGATCATTCATTAGAAGGTATGCTTACGGTTGTGGCCTTCCTTTCCTTTGTTTGTCCTTGAGTTCTGTGTGTGAGTTTCGACTTGTGGTGTGGCCGTGTGGTCACTTTCCTTTTGAGGGGTTGTCCAGTCATGAGCACGTGGGTGCGAATGACATGGGGATTGTATGTTGTCTTTCAGTTTTGGGATTGCTTTCGTAGCATGTTGTGTGGGATACTCAGAGATGTACTCCATGGTTATCCTGGTTTTGCCTTTTGTCTTGTTGGGGCTGGATTTCGGGGACGAAATCTCTTTAAGGTGGGAAGGTTGTAATGACTTGGTCATTTTCCTTCCTTTCCTTTTCTCAGATTTTCACGGATATTTTTTTTTCGTTGATCTTTTCCTTTCTAAGTTTAGTTTCTCGTCACTTAGTGTCATCTTGAGTGCACAGGGATGGTTTTTGAGACTCTTTTTCTTGGATTGACGACTTCCTTTGAGGACCGAGTCATTTTCACATTTTCACTTTGTGACACTATTCATTTTTGTCTTTTTCTCGGTTGTCACTTTGTTAGCATAACCTCACTTTTCATGTTCGGATTTGATTCCAGTTTTGCATGCATCCACGATATTTAAATTCCATGCTATGTGTTTTTTCAGTTTTGTAGAAAAGCATGCTAAATGCTTACTTTTCTTGTAAAGGGTATAGATGCATGACTTTTTGTAATTTTCTAAACTTTAGCGGTTTTTGTGTAATTACTGTTAAGTAATTATTTTTCGTCTTAAGGACCATTTTGTAATTTAATTTGGAAGATATTTTCAAAAAGGATTTTTGTGCAATTTTTGGAAAGTGTGACAAGTGTCACACTCTCATTGGTCCTTTTGTTGTGATGTGTGTGGAAACACTTTGAGGCCTTGGATGAGGACATGTGGAGGGTGGAGATTTAACCACTTGTTGGCTTGGATGGTTGACAAGTGTAGGCTTGAGATTTAGCCTAGGATGGAGCCTTGGATTTGTGACAAGTGTAGGCCCACAATTTGATCTTGCATTAGTGTGTGTGTGAGAGGTAGTGTAAGAGCACATAGTGAGTGGAGGATCTCTATCCCCTCCACTCACATTTTATCTTCATCATTTTTCATTTCCTCCATCTTTTGTAAAGAAAACCCTAGCCTCCATGGATGGAGCCTAAAGCCTTAAGCTTTGACCTTGATTTTTGAGAGCCTTCCATTGATTTCCAAGCTTAAACTTGGGAATACATTTTGTTCCCCTCATCTTTCTCTTTATAACCCTAGAAGGGTTTGCCATTTTGTGTTGATTTTGCCTTGGATTCTAGAGAGACACTTCTCTAGTGAGGTAGGGAATGTTATAGGGTTATATGTTTGTTGTCTTGCATGTTTTTGATGCTTATATAACTTGTATGCATGTAGTGTATTAATTTGAGAAATTATGATTAATGGTAGTTTGCTTACAACTCATTTTAGACTTGGTAAATGGCATGGCCATGAGTTGATCTTTGATATATATATTAATTTGGGTTAATTTAGATGAGTTTTCAAATCTAGAGATTAAATGGATTTAATTTGGTTTAAATTCTAGTAAATTGTGTTTTGTTTGTAATCCATCTTAGACTAGATATATGGTATGACCATGACTTAGTGCTTGATATAAATTAATTTGAGATCATTTGGACAACTTTTGAAATCTAGAGATTTAATTGATTTAAATTAATTAAATTCTATTTGATGATATCTTGCTTATCTTGCACTTTTGATTTGATATATGTAAAGACCATGATATGTTGCTTAACATATATTAATTTAAGGTTATTTGAAATCTAGAGAATTTAATCACCTTGTTTAATTAAATTCTATATAATGGCTCCATGGATCTATTGGTATTTTAGAAGTTATTTCTACATTCAAATCATGGACTTGAACTTGTTATGTATTCACTTGATTGTGTTTTGAGCATTGGACAACTTTGTTGTTATATTTATATTCATGAGAACATGTTTTTTTTATAGAATATATTGATGCCATGTGTAGTGAATTGCACAGTTTGTAATTGACATTATGTATGTCATTTTAGAATTGAAACTCTAGGGCATGGATTGTGTGGTTTCAACCTACCTGTGCATGGAAGGTGTTTTCATGCATTATATAAGTTATGTATAAGTTGTGAACTTATTTGGTTTAATTTTGGAATCTTGGAATATTGTTGAGTTGAGATGGCTAGGGTTTGGCTCTAGTACGGGGACGCGAGTCCTCTAAGTCATTGAGATAGTGCGCACTTTGGGTGGTCTTCTCTGCAGGTTAGTGCCCAGAATAACCATTGAGGTCTCGGCAGAATTCCGAGCTTAGATGTCCAAGTCTTCCATTATTTGTTTTCGCATTCAATTCTAAGTTAACAATCATGTTTATATTGTAACTTGTGGTTTTAGTTATAGGCGATTTTCATGTTGTTAAGTACATCCATGTTTATGATTTTAATGAATCATTTTGATGTTGTTAAGTACATCCATACTAAATTGATATATTTAGTTGATTTCACACTTTTAGATTTCTAGTTGATAACCTAGAGAACCTATGTCTTGATGTGTGGTATTAGATATTCTAATTATGTTAAATTGTTATATTTAGTTGATGTTGCATTTTAGACTTCAAGTTGATTACCTTGAGAATCTGTATGTTGTTGCTTTATGTAAGCATGCTCCTATGTTGTTGCTTTGTGTAAGCATGACTCTATGTTGCTAAAATTGCATGAATGAGGTGATTGATGCTAGAAATGATCCTAGGTAGCTAGGATGCTCCTTGAGTCTCACATTTGACATAGATGTTAGGTGGAATGAACCACAATAATTAAATCATGCAAACTTGTAAAACGTAGGTCGATACATGCTCATTTCCTACGAGTAGCTTTATGTTACTCACCCCTACGATACTGGGGCATATTTCAGGTACAAGAATTAAGGTTGCGATTCTCGTCATGCTTGGATGATTGGTGGACTTGTAGATTTTCATTTCTTGTAAAGGTTGGCTTGAAAAGCCATTTGTAGCCTTATATGTCAAATATGTATATTTGAATTTAAACATGTAATGTGTACATGAGTGCACTCCTTATAATGTATTTGCCATGTATAAGATGAGGCCGGAGGCCAATGACATGTATTTGTATTCTATGTAGTTTTGACTTCATGAAATATCATAAGAATATTGAAAAAATGTTAAGTTTTGTCTCACTATGTTTGCATCGGGTGTGGGAGTTCCGTTTTGATTCTTCCGTAGGATCTCATTAATCATGCATGAAGTGCGGCCGAGGGCCAAACGGTAATTTCCAACCATTTGCTAATTTTGGTTTTCAAAATTTCCATTTCAAATTCATTTTCTTTTTGGCCGTCAGGGGGTCGGATTTTGCATCGGTCGTTTCCGGGAGCCGCGGACCATTTCTGCGCGCTCAAAATCACTTATTACGTTTGCGTGCATATTCGTTTCAGCCTAGAAGTGCATTTGGGGTTAAAAGTATGTTTGGTGTAAACTTACATTTTTTTGCCGTTTTGAGCCTAAACTGAGCATAAGGGCATTGAGGGGTTTTCACTTGAAAAATAAAGTTTTCTTTTGGCATGGTTGGTTAGAAAACATGATTTTGGGGGTAGTTTCTTCTTTGTGTTTTTCTCAAAAATGCCCAGAAAGTCCTCAAAATTGCATTTCAAGTCAGCATTTCAAGAGCAGCCATAGAAGTTCAAGCCCTTTAAAGGGGGAGTTCGAGTGCTCGAACTTTGGGCAGGCACTTTTCAAGCGCTCGAAGTCCTTGTTTAGGCGCTCGAATTACTGTTCACGGGTGTGTGTGTCTTGGTTCAGCACTGCACATCCGACTTCAAATCATCATAACTTCTTCGTTTTAACTCCGAATTGGTCCGTTCTTGAGTCTAAATTGATCGTATCGAAATAAGATTTCCAATGGTACTAATTAGAGCTTCAGATTCTTCTTGTGGCTCAAGTTATTCAAGTTTTAGTAAGGTAGTGTCTGTTTTTGGTTCGAACCGGGATAGGGTTTCCCTTCTTTCGACTTCAGAACTTGATATCTTTGCCGTTCGAACTCAAAATCAAGTGATTCTAGAGTCTATCCTTATTAATTTTTCGTTGTCTTTCCAATGGTGTGCACGGTGGCACCCATTTTAGTGTGGAATGACCATTTTACCCCTAGGTTCATTCTTATCCATTTTTGAAATGTTGCTTCCGTATTTTTTTCCTTTGGGTTTCGTAACCTCATTGAGGGTCACATTGGTGTCTTAGAGGAGTGTTGTATCTCTAGAGACCATTGTTCTATCTTTTGCTTCCGCATTTTGGATCCGTTTTGGGTCATCATTGGACACACTGGGTTGAAAAATCTAGGGTCGTCACAAACAACATAATGTCCAGCATGACACTGTGGACGAGAATGAGGGTGGAGAAACAGCAAGTCAATCTCACGTCAGGGTAGATTACTTGTTGGGGGGGCCACGAACCACGAAAGAAACAACGAGTTAATCTCACGTCAGGGCAGATTACTTGTTGGGGGGGCCACGAACCACAAATGAACCCGCCTTTGAAGATCATGCCGAGTCAGGAAGAAAAAATTCCTGTGTCCTAGGTAGGGACCAGCAATTACCAAGAAGGGACATGATTGCCAAGTTCCGAAAAGAAATGGGCGTGCGCATTAAAGGGTTGAAGGCTCAAACACCCAAAGACATGGCAAGGGAGTTTATTGCCTCTATAGTCAAAACCCCCTTTACAGACGAAATATAACAGGTCCAGAGACCCAAGTAGTTCACAATGCCAAAAGTCGTTAAGTTCAATGGAATTGGCGATCCCTTCCAGCACTCAGAAAGGCAAAACGGTATGTTTATGTGCAAAATGTTTTCGTCCAGCCTAACAGGTGTAGTGTTGGAATGGTTCAAGAACCGTCCGTATAAGTCAATTGCGAATTTTGAGGCACTATGCACAGCTTTTCTAGTTCAATACTGTGGAAACAAAAGGTACAAGAAGACTATCTCTAGTCTCATCACTATTTGGCAAATGAAGGGAGAGGGTCTCCATAATTTCCTCACCCGATTCAACATGGAATCCTCATAAATTCCGGATTGTAATCAAGCAACAACTATTGAAGCATTCAAAATAGCTATAATATAGGGCACACATTTTCATTCTTTTCTTGTGAAGAAAACTCCGATAGACATGTCAGAATTAAACACAAAAGTGCATAATTACATCAGGCTTGAAGAAAATGAGATGATCAGACAGCAGAGGGTGACCCTGGTTACGGTGGAAAACCGACCGAAGGAACGTCCAAATAGCTCAAGAGCTCAGCGGGAACCCCCGAGCATCGAGGGAAGAGCTCCCGAGAAAAGGTCACAAACAGTCGAGAAAGTCACACCTCTCAAGGTCATACTAGCAAGGCTGTATTAGGAGACCAAAACAAGGAAACTCTTTCAACTCCCTCCACCTATCAGACAACCAATGGATCAAGGGGACCAAAGTAAGCATCGTACTTTCCATAATGATTTTGGACACTTAACCAATGATTGCAGGAGTCTGAGAAGACAGGTGGAAGCCCTTATAGCCAAAGGTGAATTAGCTGAGTATCTAGCTGATTCAAGTCATTCGAGGAAAACTGAACGTGCCAGATCGGCTCTAAGGGCTGTGGGAGATAATCAACTCGTACGGGTCATTAACACAATTCATGGCCGTCCAGAAAAGGACGAGAACTCTTACAAGCTATAACTCAAGGAAGCCCATAAAATGCGAAGGATTAGGGAAGTTAATTTGGTAAAAAGCTGATTGAACGCGGCCTAGATTTCCTTTCATGAAGGGGACCTACAAAGGGTGCAGCGCCCACACGAAGATCCTCTGGTAATCAGTCTATTTGCAGTAAACTGTCTAATCAGAGGTATACTTATTGATCCCGGTAGCAGCACCAACATCATAACCAAGTGGACTTTCGACTAGCTGAAACTCAATCTGAAACATATTCGACCTACTGGGAACCATTGGTAGGATTTGACGGGAAAAGAGTAAAGCCTATTGGTGTGATTACGCTAACAGTCTCTGCAGCCAAAAGAACCTTGAATGAGAATTTTGTGATCATGGACATTCATCCGACCTACAACCTGCTCATGGGTAGAGGATGGATCCATCAAATGGAGGGAGTCCCATTAACTCTACACCAAGTCATGAGATGCATGAGCCCCAACGGGTGAGATATTAATGATATCTGGGGAGATTAGGTGGCAGCAAAAAGTGCCACCATACCACAATCTAACCAGATGACAAGGGGAAGCAAGTACTGAAATAGTAATTACCGAGCTCCTCTTCTCCAAAAGAGAACGAGGAACCCGAGGAAGAACGCCCTACTGAAAGAACCCCTAGAAGCAGTACAGCTGATTGCGGGGAAAGAACAGAAAGTTACATTGGGGCCCTCCAGTTGCTCGAAAAGAAGGTCGAATTGACAAAAGTCCTAAGGCAGAACGTAAATATATTTGCATATAATCACTGGGACATGCCAGGAATTAGCCCCAATGTGGCATAGCACAGGTTGAATGTGGATCCAACCTTTCGCCCAGTGAAACAAAAATAAAGGAGGTTCGCCTAAGAAAGGAATAGAATCATTGCAGAGGAGGTTGGCCGACTCCTAAAAGCGGGATTCATTCGAGAAGTCCAGTATCCACAATTGCTCTCAAAGGTAACTGTTATCCAAAAGGAGAATGAAAAATGGAGGGTGTGCATTGACTTCACCAACCTGAATAAAGCCTGCCCCAAAGACAGCTTCCCACTCCTAAAGATCGATTAAATAATGGATTCTATAACTGGGTATAAAAGACTAACTTTTCTTGATGCTTACTTAGGTTATAACCAAATCCCGATGGACCTTTCGGATAAAGAAAAGACCTCTTTCATCACCAAATGAGGTACTTACTGCTATAAGGTAATGCCCTTCGGACTGAAGAACGTAGGGGCAACCTATCAACGGTTGATTAACAGAGTGTTCGAAAAGCAAATCGGGAGAATGGTCGAGGCTTACATAGATGACATGGTAGTAAAGAGCAAAGAGAAGAAAGATCATTTACATCACCTGCAAGATGTGTTTGACACTCTCAGGAAAAACAAGATGATGCTGAATCCAGTAACGTGTTCATTCGGGGTATCCTTGGGCCAGTACCTAGGCCACATAGTGAACAAGAGGGGAATAGAAGCAAGACTTGCTCAGCTAACCAAGCTGCTCCAAAGCAAGGAGCCTCAGACCATGAAGGACGTCTAAGTCCTCACTGGGCAAATAACAGCCCTCAGTCATTTCATATCCAGATTATCAGACAAGTATAAACTGTTCTTCGATGCCATAAAAGCAAAGAAGAGTGAAATATAGGGGGCAAAACACCGGGAGGCTCTCATAAAACTCAAGAAATACATGATCAGTCCGCCCATTCTATCCGCTCCTACACCCGATGAAACATTGTACTTATACCTAGCAATATCTCGATCGACAACCAGCTCGGCCTTGGTCATAGAGGTGAGTAAAAAAAAACACCCTGTCTTTTACTCAAGCAAAACTATGACGGACTCCGAAAGCAGATACTCAGCGGACTGAAGAATGCAGGGGCAACCTATCAGCGGTTGATTAACAGAATGTTCGAAAAGCCGAACGGCCCTAAGTGCCGATCGTATCAAGAGGCAAGGCCCCAAGTGCCGAACGCCATACTAGACCAAATTTCCTAAATTTGGCGAAGTATAAAAAGTTGAACGGGCCCAAGTGTTGATCGCATCAAAAGGCAAAGGCTCAAGTGCCAAACGCCATACTAGACCAAATTTCCTAAATTTGGCCAAGTATAAAAAGCCGAACGGCCCCAAGTGCCGATCGCATCAAGAGGCAAAGGCCCTAAGTGCCGAACGTCATACTAGACCAAATTTCCTAAATTTGGCTAAAGTACAAAAAACTGAACGGCCCCAAGTGCTAATCGCATCAAGAGGCAAAGGCGCTAAGTGCCGAATGCTATACTAGACCAAATTTCCTAAATTTGGCTAAGTATAAAAAGCCGAACGGCCCTAAGTGCCAATCACATCAAGAGGCAAAGGCCCCAAATGCTGAATGCTATATTAAACCAAATTTTCAAAAAAAAAAAATTGGCTAAGTGCAAAAAACCATGCGAAGGCCCCAAGAGCCAAACGCCCGGTCACACTTAATCAAAAAATTGATCAAGTACAAAAAGCCGAACGGTCACAAGAACCGATTGTAAAAAACCAGGCAAAGGCCCTAAGAGTCGAACACCCGATCACACTTGATCTGGAAATTGATCAAGTCCAAAAAGCTAAACGGTCATAAGAACCGATCACAAAAAACCAGGCGAAGGCCCCAAGAGCCGAACGCTTGATCAAATTTGATTAGAAAATTGATCAAGTCCAAAAAGCTGAACGGTCACAAAAATCGATCAAAAAACCAGGCGAAGGCCCTAAGAGCCGAACGCTCGATCGCACTTAATCAGAAAATTGATGAAGTCCAAAAAGCTGAACGGTCATAAGATCCGATCGCAAAAAACCAGGCGAAGGCCCCAAGAGCCAAACGCCCGATCATACTTGATCAAGTCCTAAAAAGCCGAATGATCACAAGAACCAATCGCAAAAATAGACTAAGGCCCCAAGTGCCAAACGGCATACTAGACCAAATTTTCCAAAAATTTGGCTAAGTACAAAAAGCCGAATATCCCTAAGTGTCGACCACATCAAGAGGCAAAAGCCCCAAGTGCCAAACGCCATGCTAGACTAAATTTTCTAAAAAATTAGCTAAATGCAAAAGCTGGACATAACAAAAAATTCCAGCGAGCATAAACAGTCAGGAAAAATATGGAAAGGAAGGGCTTTCATTAAAAGCAAAAATTATTTCTACAACAGAGGCAGGATATACCTTACACCTCTACTGAAAAAAAAAAAAAAAATTCTCCTATTCATCTTTCCCAGGATCCTCTACAGCTCCACCTTCAGCATTAAATCTTTACGTGAAGGCATTAACAATCTCCACCCTAACTGGAGTTGGATCATCCACAACCAGAAAGGGCAAACCCAAAGAGCTCGAAGGGTATTGAAGAGGAGGCAAAACCTCAGAAGCAATTCACCCTTCAATAGAGCAGCAAATTCTATATTCCTAGGCCCAGCGGATGGCTCACCATACTCGCCGGTGATCAGGAGACCCTGCTCGGCATCATGCTCATCAACATCGCTATAATCTTTCTCCTCAGAGGGAAGTTGCCCTTAAGCAAAGCCAAGCCTAAAATTTGGGTAAAATGAGCAAACATTTCCAAACCCCAATCTTTGCAGGTTTGGATCAAAGAGTTTGCGTTCCCAAGCTGCTAGCCAAGCTAAGCTACCTTGTTCTCCAGCTTCTCAGCTCTCCTACCAAAGTATTCAAGCGACTTCTGTTGCTCGGCCTTTTCATTCTTAGCTTCCTTAAGAGAAGCCTCCAGAGTATCTACCCTCTTCTATAGGGTAGCGGTTTGATTCGCCTGAAGGGAATCAGCCGAGAGTTTCTTCATAAGGGTAAAAAGGAGCTTTGCAAATGAATAGCATGTCATTAGCAAATAAAGACATAAAGAAGAATAACAGAAAATAAAAGGTAACTCAACTATCTCCATGATGGACTTGGGGGCAAGACAAAGCAAGTCATTAATGCTCATCTGTTGCTGAAGAATCTCATCCCTGGGTGGCCACATTCCTCTGGCCAAACCCATCAGTGTCTTTAGGTCTTTGGCTCCAGAGTCATCGAAGGTAAAAAAGGATTGAGGGGAAATCGAAAAGTGGGCAAATGCAGAACTGAAAAAAGCATTTCACCCTCTCTCAAACCTTGACCAGTGTTGAAATTCAAACCACGAGGATATTTCTCTAAGGTAACATCAAGGGGAACACAATTTTTTCTCAATTGAGCAATAGAGAACAATTTCCTCGCTACAATATCGGAGGAAAGGACTATCGGGCCCGCAACATAACCAAAGGCACTAGCGCTAGCCGCCGGAGTACCCGATTCAGAGGCAGATGCCTGAACACTGTGAGTCTGTTCGTTACTCTCGTAACTTATGATGAGGAAATCAAAGAACAAAGGTAGAGAAATTAACTAACCTTAACCCGAAGGGATTACTGAGGAGTAACAATCAGGTCTTTTCGCATAAAGCTAAGACTTGATTGCGAGTGTAAACAACCAAACAACAAGTGTCCAATATATAATAAGTATAAGACGGATCACGAAGAGGCAAGCACAAAACCCTAAATCTCAAAGACCAATTGGTAATGATAAGCAATAACAGCCGCATAAACTTCTCCATTTCCAAAAAATAGTTACAATTCCATACATAAATTTAATTCATAAATGGAATTGGGGGCAAAGTGTGGAGGAGAATTTTTCCACCAATCATAACATGCCACGTGTCTGCAGAATAATTATAAAGAAGTAAGCCCAATCAGACCACATGGCTCAAGAGCCCGATCAAGAAGGGCCTTAGAGAGGCCAAAACGGCCCACTTGGCTAAATATAGCCCATTCAATAAAAATAATAGGCCAACATTTACATTCAAAAATTGTGTAACACCCACAATGAAGTAAATGGCATGCAATAAAGGTACCATGAATGCCCACCACTGAAAATCGTCAGTAACTGCTCTATAAAGAGCTCTGTAAAGGCATTAAATAGAAGATGAATGAGAAGGAAAAGATCATCGAATTCCATTGAAAATACTTCTTCTGCTGTCTGATTCATTTACATTTATTCTAAGTTCTTGATTTTTAGCTTGTTATTTTCCTTAAGTGTTCGGGTGTAAAAATTTGCACCTACACTCAGTTACTCACCCTTGTTTGCTTAAAACTTTGACACCCACCAGCCCAATGAGATATATGTCACTTAAGATGTTTAATCAAGTATTCATGCAAGTGTTAACATCCGTCCAATGCCGTTATTGGATCCCATCTCTTTCCTTATATATAATATACATGTTGTTATTATCCCCTCACCCACCACATTCATTTGATTTCTTCTCAGTCATCGAAAGCCACATTTATCAACTTTGAAATACTAAAAAAGAATAAAGTAAGAAGATTACATTTAATCATGGTGTAATTTTGGCTTTAACCCAAGAGTCCTCCTCCAACATAATTGCTTAAAGTGAAATTTCTATTACTTCTTGGATAAAAGGAGGGTTAAGTGTTAACATGATGAGGTCTAGAAGAATGAATATGTTTTACCCCAGCACATGACTGTAAATGGTTGTGTGATATGCTTTCCTGCTAAAATCTCAATACACAATATTTTTCATTAAGCAGTAAGGGTGGAAAATAGGGTTTTTATAAAATTTCATATTGTGGATGATTCATAAAATTTTGATTGATAGACCTCGCAGCTGTAATACCTCTTGACTCCGTGACATGGGTTGATCAGGTCCAAGCCCAAACTCAAGGGAATATCAAACAATTAAAGTATTTAAACGAACACAGAATACAAAATAGATTTAAGAATAAAGAATAAAGCTGAAAGAATACTAAATAATAAATCCTCATTAATTAATCCAATTAAAATCCTCAATTAACTAAATCCTCTGACACCAGTAATTAATTAAACTTACAACTTGGGAATCCATCATGTGGACCCCTAATCCAAAATCTAACTGAAATAAAATAATATCCGACGAAAACAATAATAAGGAAATCCTCCGTTAAGAAGGATGAGTGAATAGATCGTCTCTACTCAGCACGAACAATGCCTAAGCTTGGAACTGACGAACACCTGAAAAATAATGGTGGGTTAGGCCCACAAATAAGTTCTAATCTACTACGTCCCAAACAGAGGCTCAGAACTCATATACACCCTAGTCAATCCAACAATAACTACATAGTCCGTATATATATAGATACACACTAAAGGAACCTCACTAGACTATGGGGAAAAAAAAAAGAAGTGGTGTTACTTTATTTATTTCAAAAATCCAAAAAGATTTTATTTTATTTTTATTCTTATATTTCAAAAATTGCAAAAATACTTTGAAGAGAGATCATCACAGTTCAATCGATCTGAAATCTTAATTCGATCGATCGAACTGGACGGGAACAGTTTTTAAAAATAGAACTCGAGGGTCTCAAGATCGATTCATTAGATCGATCTCACCCTCTCTCATTCTCAACCTTGTCCCTCATTTTCTTCGCCACTGTGCATCCACCCATCTTCATCATCATCTTCGGTGAACCTCCGGCTAGATCCGGTGAGCGTTGACTTCTCTCTTCTCTCGGATTCCATCACCCCCTTCACATCTCCACTTCTCTCTTCGTTTGGGGTAAGATCCGAACCCCGTCTTTAAATCTAAGCTTTGAATTGATGCATAAATGTTTTATATGCTAGATTTAGGTTGCTTAAATGTTCAAATCCTCCATTAATGAAGCTTGAAGCATGTTATATATCTGTGTATATAGATTTGTATATATGTGTATATATTTTATGTTTTGATTCGATTTGTGGAAGTACAGGCCTAGTCCAGTACAAGGATTGAGGAATTGTTGTGTTAATAGGCCCACGACCATGTCGTGAAGGCCCCGTGTCATCCACGTCATAGATCTGTGACTTTTCGATTTTCACATTGCACAGTTTGATTGATCGAACTTATTTCTCAGATCGATTTTAAGAGATCAATCAAACTCAGTTTTTCAGTTTCTCAGATCGATCGAAGTTTTGAGATTGATCTCACATTTTTTGTGATCGATCGAACTTCACAGATTTCATACATACATTCCATGCATCTTATCTTGTGTCATGCTATCTTATATATGCCCAATGCCTGTGATATTTCACATTTGATGCATTTTACACTTACACTGCTTAGCATGTTCACATCCTGTCACTTACATAGATTCATGTCATATCTGTTTTGTCTATCTTATTTGACATACATGTCTTTATTTTGTGCTTTCAATTCTTTATTCTGGCGCTAACTCCCCTTGCAAGTTTTAAATTATTTTCAGGCCATGCCTAAGCACAAGACAGTAACCCGCGGACATTATCACCTCCGGGGCAGGCACACTTTCGATGCCGAGGCCGGTCCTTCTCATGCACAAGACCCTACATAGGAGAAGCCATTAGAGCCTATTCCACCTCAGTCACCTTCTCATGCAGCTCAGGCTGCGTTCACTCCATCTGCATCACAGGATGAGGTTGAGGCTGAGGCTGAGCATTCTCCATCTCCTTCTCAGGCTCAGGTTATGTTTACACCATCTCCATCTCCACCACACCAGCCACCTCAGCCAGTTCGAGAGCGTGATAGGCCATTGCCCAGATATGCACAGATGTAAGTGGCTCATGAGTCAGTTTTTAATGTCTACTTCTTCTCCAGATCGGTGTTGACCCGATCAGCTTATGATGATATTATCCGAAGGGGCCTTGCAGCTATTCTTGCGCTAGTTACTGAGCCAATCTACCCGCGGCTAGTTCGGGTGTTCTTCCAGAACCTCCGACCGTCCCCGCGTACCACGGCATAGCTGGTCACTACCATAGATGGCCACCAGATTTCTATTACAGTGGACACACTAGCCAGATCATGCCATTGTCTACACTGATGCCCTCCGAAGCTATAGGAGCTTTATCCCAGGCTATACAGGCCTTCTTATGCCGACATGGCAGTTTTTTTAATAGGTCACTATGCCGATGGCGAGACTTTCACCACCCGCACTTATCTTCCAGATAACCTATGGTTCTTTGATTCCGTTCTCTTTCAGAACATATATATGGCCGGGCACAAGATTCAGCGGCGAGGAGACTATCTGACAGCTCCCGACTTACCCTAACTATATTCTTAGTGAAGGTAGTAGTGGCTCTATAAATGTAAAACTTGGCCCTCGCCTTAATGCACACTCTCTAAGCTTGTGGTAGGACGGCGACACACCGACCAACAGAGACCATTTGCAGGGGCATTATACATGGAGGATTTACATTGTTTGAAGCCAAACTTCTCGCAAAGGTGAATCACCCAACTATTTTTGAAATTCGTCCCATTATCAGTAATGATGTATCGAGGGACACCATATCGATAAATAAGGTTAGACTTGATGAAATCAACCACTGTTTCCTTTTTCACATGTTTATAAGGTGCAGCTTCCACCCATTTAGAAAAATAATCAATGGCAGACAAGATATACAAGTGGCCCTTTGAAGACTTTTCTAGAGGACCAACTACATCTAATCCCCATGCATCCAATGGCCATGACGTCACAGTAGGGTGCAACGGCTCTGGTGATTGGTGTATGAAGTTAGTAGAGAATTGATAGGCTTGACACCTCTTCGCATACTCCAAGCAGTCCTTGACCATGGTGGGCCAATAATAACCCATTCTTTTGATGTGAAAGTGAAGCTTTGGACTAGATTGATGGGCTCCACAAATCCCAGAATGTGCCTCCTTCATTACATGGGTTGTTTCATCATTTTCAAGGTAGCGAAGGAAAAGGCCCTCATATGAACGCCTATACAACATATCATTATAATAGATGAAACGAGGTGAGTGTCTTCGTATTTCAGTCTTGTGGCGTAGGTCTTCAGGAAGCTTTCTATGTTCCAGATAATCAATGATAGGGAGTCTCCAGTCTTTTTCCTCTTATGTCCAACAAGAAACCAAATTACTTTCTTCAAATTTATCATCCAGGACTTGTGGCAAGACCCATTGTTGACATACAGGAACATAAATCAGGTCCTCATCAGTTAACGCCAATGTTGTAGCTAAATTTACCAAAGCATCAGCTATCCAATTTTCTTTCCTCAGAATGTGTTCTAGCATGACGCTATCAAACCGATCCAACAAATGAGACGCGTAACGATGGTACGGCACCAGATCATCTTTCTTAATCACATATT
Organism: Cornus florida; assembly: GCF_030987335.1. Taxonomy (NCBI): domain Eukaryota; kingdom Viridiplantae; phylum Streptophyta; class Magnoliopsida; order Cornales; family Cornaceae; genus Cornus; species Cornus florida. The sequence continues at coordinate 45,973,699 of NW_026775574.1, read as the reverse complement.
CTTTAAAAAGTTGGTTAATCACCAACTTAGAGTCTCCATATATTTCAAGATTCGTGATCTTCATCTCATTCACCATTTGAAGGCTGATGATCAGGGCTTGCTATTCAACTACATTATTTAAGCAGTTTTCAGCGAGTGCAAAAGAGTATGGAATAACATGTCTTTATGGAGAAACAAAAACTACGCCTGCTCCAGCCCCGTCTGATCGTGCTGCCCCATCGAAAAACATCATCCATGGAGGGAGGATGTCCATAAGGAAGACTTCTTCATCGGGAAAATCTTCAGATATTTCCCAATCGACTGGAATAGGATGGTCAGCTAAGAAATCTACTAAGACTTGTCCTTTCACTGCTTTTCGTAGCATATAAACAATTTCAAATTCGTTGAACAAAATTGACCACCTCACCAAGAGTCCGAAAAGGACCGGTTTAGGCATGACATATTCGAGAGGATCAGCTTTTACAATAAGATGTATCATATGAGCCAAGAAATAATGCCTCAATTATCCTCAATTTCAATTAGAGGATAATTTTGCTCTATCGGGGTGAGTCTGCGACTTAAGTAATATAATGCCTTCTCTTTATGTTCTTCATTATTCTTAGCTAGTAAGGCACCCAGTGATTCTTCTTGCGCAGCAATGTAAAGTATGAGCGGTTTTCCAGGTATAGGTACTCCTAATACTGGAGAATTGAGAAGGTACTTTTTGATGCTATCAAAAACATTTTGGCAGGATTGGTCCCAATTAAATGGAACATATTTCGTCAGGAGTCGGTTAAAAGGCTGACAACGACCAGCTAAATTTGAGATGAACCGACAAATGAACGCAAGTTGACCTTGTAAACTTTAAAGCTCACGTAAATTCTTTAGTGGCAGCATCTTTTTAATGACCTCAACTTTATTAGGATCAATCTTAATACCACGATGATGTACGACGTATCCCAGGAATTTCCCTGAAGTCACACCAAATGCACATTTAAGGGGATTCATCTTGAGATGATATTTTCGGAGGTGATTAAAAACTGTACGTAGATCCTGTAAATGATTTCTTCGCTCTTTCGTCTTTACCACCAAGTCATCAACATAACTTTCAACAATCTTGTGGAGTATGTCGTCGAAGATCCTTTACATGGCGCACTGGTATGTTGCTCCCGCATTTTTGAGTCCGAAAGGCATCTGAGTACAAGGATGTCTTTGCTTGGACATACAAAGAGATGCCCGGTCTTGATCCTAAAAGAGCAGTGCACAATCTCACTGTCAAACATGGGACACAACCGATTAAGCAGTCTTAACGTTTCTACTGTCCAGAGCTAGTTCCGAGGATAGAGGAAGAACTCAACAAATTGATTGAAGTAGGGTTCATTCGTAAGGTCAAATATCCAACATGGATTTCGAGTATTGTTCCAGTGAAGAAGAAAAATGGACAGATTCGAATTTGTGTGGACTTTCGTGATTTGAATGAGGCATGCTCAAAAGATGATTTTCCTCTTCCCATCCCCGAGCTCATGGTAGATGCAACCACGGGGCATGAAGCTCTTTCATTTATGGATTGTTACTCTGGGTACAATCAGATAAGAATGACTTCGAAAGATAAGAGTTAACTGCTTTTTGCACTCCTAAAGGTATATATTGCTACAAAACGCACATATTGTGGGCATGAGTACCTAGACCTACCAGGGTACACAACAATACTATATCTAGCTACACATCCCTGGCAATATACGCACCCTAACCATGATCCTAAGACTCAATTTCATATCATGGCACATAACTATATATATATATATATATATATATATATAATCCGTCCTATTCAAATATAAAATAAATATCCGATATGTCATCCAACTGATTCAGTTGATCTAACATGAATGTATGTAGGATTTAACATTTTAGTTAATCCATTCCATTATACATGAATAGGTAGGACTTAACGTTTTTAGTTAATCCGTCCCTAATATGCCACTATCCCATACTGGTGCATATAATGCATAAAATTCATAAATGATACTACAATTATGATATCACATCAAATAAATCCATACATAGTATGATATAAATCATACAGATATTCATTTTCATTTAATTGAGCAAAATATAATAATTCTAAGTAGCATGCATTGAATTTATCTCATAAAAATTAACATGCATCTCAAATAATTGTACTCTTCCACAATCTGATCAAATTTATTTAAAACTAAATAATTGATTAAAATAATTTAATCCAACCATATTTAATTAATTTAACCTTTTAAATTAATTAAATTTCATACTTAACATGTGTACTTAAATCATGTTTTTAAAATCCTCCATAAATCTAATTTAACATTTTGAAAATCATTAAAACATATTTAATAACATATTGTGAACAGTAGGCAAAATCCCAAACAAAACCCAAATAATTCCAACACAATTTATAAACATTATTTAAACATTATAGAATACAGACCATGCATCAATTTGTCTAAATTACTAAGCATATACACAAACCCATTACACATATACGTATACTGTAATTTTAGTTTTTAATCATGCAAATAGGTTCAATTAATTTAATTAATTAATCCTGGAATTAATCTAGCATATATATAATTTGAATCAAAGAAGAAGAGCAGAAAAGAACTTGCCTTAAGGATTTTGATAAAACCCTAGTCTCCTTCTTCCTTTTTCTTTCTTCTTTCTTTCTCTAAACTCTCTGTCTTTTTTCCCCAAAATATACTATGTGATTTAATTTCTAGCCACCTATTTATAACTTATATTTATATATTTATAGGCTAAATAAAATAACCCAATCATTTTCCTAATCCAAGTCAACTTAATAAAAGAAAATAATAAAATTAAAATATTAAAAAGGTAACAAAAAATATATTACGTACATAATCTATCTATATCCGTATTATAAAAATATATAAAATATATACATTAGATTATTACTATTAAGTTACAATAATATTAAGTAATAATTTACTTTCCTTATATATATATATATATATATATATATAAAACTATCTATGGGTAACTAAAAATATGTTATGTATATAATCTATATATATCCTTATTATACAAATATAAAATATATACATCAGATTATTTATTAATACTAAAGTTACCATAATATTAATAAATAAATTGTTTTCCTTATAATATTAAAATATTAAAAAGGCAACTTAAATATATAATCTATGTATAGCCTTATTATATAAATATATAAATTAAATATATACATCAGATTATTTATTAATACTAAAGTTACCATAATATTAATAAATAAATTACTTTCCTTATATATATATATATACACACACACAACCATATATAAAATTATCCATGGGTAATTATCCATACCAATTAAACCTCCTATTCAAATAGCACATGGGACCCAATTGGTTGGCTCATTATTACTAATCATATCTATAAAATAAAATAAAATAAAATAAAGCAAAATAAACATTTAATTATTTAATCTACAATTAATTACAAATAAATAAACACATCCATTAAATCAACTAATTCAAATAACATTCAACACATACTTTCAATTAATCAGTTAAGTCAAATAAAACATTTAAGCAAATAAAACATTTAGTTAACCAATTCAATTAAACACGTAATCAAATAGCTAAATAATTAAGTAAATAAATAAAAATACAATTAAAACATTTAATATAATATCGAGACTATCCTTTTTAAAATTAGGGGTATTACATTCTTCCCCCCTAACAAAAGGAATTCTGTCCTCAGAATTCATCCTTACCTTCTTCCATTATTTCTGGAAATGTTGAGCGAATGATATCCTTCCATTCCCAAGTAGATTTAGCCTCATTGTGATGGCTCCGCTGGACACGAACCAAAGGTATAAACCTTATTGCGAAGAATTTGATCCCTACGATCTATAATACGACATGGCGGTTCCATATATGTTGCATCCGGTTGCAACTCAATCTCACCAACATCAATATGTTGATAACGATCCTCATCTCGCAAAATTTCCGTAACATGGAAACATGAAACACATTATGGACATGATTTAAGTTGTCTGGAAGTGCTAAACGATAAGTTACCGCTCTAATTCGATCCGTAATCATAAAAGGACTTATAAATCGTGGTGACAGCTTCCTTTTCTTTCCAAAACACATTACTCATTTCATAGGAGACACTTTGAGTAAAACTTGATCTCCAACCTAAAACTCCAAAGTACGAGTATGATGATCTGCATAACTCTTCTGCCTACTCTGGGTAGTGCGCATGCGATCCCTAATAAGAGACATCTTTTCCGAGGTATCCTTAATGAATTCAGGACCTATGTCACGCCCCAAATTTTTTTAAATAAATTCATCGATTTATTCAAATCAAAATACATCAGTATACACCTAGGATCTCAAAAGAAATATCATTTTATTGATACAAAATCAATTCCTCAAATAAATAATATATAATAACTCCAAATAGATTAAATTAATTCCTCAACACCAACTCTTCCACCTAAGCCCGCAACTAGCAATCCGGTACCTGAAACTGGAAGGGGGTAAAACGGGGGAAGTCCCAGTAGGAAAAACCATAGCAAGGATTTCAAAGAGTTTCATGATAAATTTGCTTCACAAAAATATATATATGCTTTTAAACAAAATACATATATGCAATTTTAGCAAAATAACAATCAATAAAATATTTGAAATACAATCATCCAGGCCATTCCAGAAATGAAGAACCCTACATAGTAAAAACAAATATCATCACTAGATAATCAACTTCACCAAATCTGGCCTTCTCAGAAATCTCTGTGTGCTTCTTTATATTCTCACACTGTATTTCTCTAATTTTCTCTTTCTTTGCATACTCACCTAGTGCACAAACACTCCTTTATATAAGCAAAGCACCGACACTATACAATAATATCTCATTGCATTTTGCAAACATATCACCAAGTGACCCCGCCACCTAATCACTTCGGCTATCTCTCATCATTTTATCTCTTTAATTATTTTCATTCATCTAAACCCAACCACAAAAACAACACACGTGAAAGGCCAAAGCTAAAGGAATATTGGCCAAACAATTCAATGAGTGGGGTCCACACCATCATTGTGACGGCCTTGGTTTTTATTCAAGCCGGTGCTTCCTGAGATAAACCGAAGATTGACCCGATAACGGATCCAGATGCGGAAGTAAGAAACAAGACAACGGTCTCCCAAGGCATAACACACCTTTAAGACACTTTGATGACCTTCCATGAGGTCGAGGAACTCAATGAGAACTGATGCGGAAGCAAAAGATCAGAATTATGACAAATAAGCCCCCAAGGGCAAAATAGTCATTTCACATGGAAATGACGTCCCTAAAATGTATATCATTTTCGAAATACATCCATGACTTTCCGTGAAGTCACGGAACTCAAAAGAAAGTAGTGGAAGCGAATTACAAGAAAACTGGACAAAAATAGCCCCAAAGGCAAAATGGTCATTTCTAAAAATATAAAATCGGGTGATACTGAGCACACCACTGGGAAGACAGCGAAAAATTTATCAATTTAGACTCAAGAATCACTTGATTCGGAGTTCGGATGGAAGAGAAAAGTCAAAACAAAGTTTTGACATCGCCGCAGCCGTGAATAGTAACCTAGGCAAAATGCTGAATTTCGTATGCCGTTTTGAGACATTAAACGATGTTTTCTGGAAAAACACGAAGAAGAAACCTCCTCAAAATAATTTTTCCAAGCTGACCATGTCGAAAGAAAAATTTATTTTTTGACGTGAAATCCCCAAAATGCCCTTACAACAGACTTTTTCAAATAGTGCAAGTGCGCACAGAAAATCAGATTTAACATAGGGTTTTCGGGTCTGAGATGATATTTTCTGTAAAAATGTTGTGAAGAAACCCCCCCTAAAATCACGTTTTCCATGTGACTATGTCAAGACCAGAATTTATTTTTCAAAGAAAATTCCCAAAATGCCCCTAGATCAGTTTAGACCAAGAGGGTTAAAAATTGCTACAGTGATTGTTTTCAACTGAGAGCAAAAACGGGCTAGTAGATGAATTTTTCTGGAAAAACACGAAAAAGAAACCCATCCCGAAATCAAATTTTCTACCTGGAAACAATGACGAAAATAAAGAAAATACACTGTAAAATGCCTAGAATGCCCCTCCATGAAATCTGGTCATGAGGGTCAAAAAACTGCTAAATGTAAAACTGAAAGCTGAACTTTGCAAGGGATTTCTGGTACCAAGACGATATTTTTTGGAAAAACATGAAAAAGAAACCCCCCCTAAAATCACATTTTCTAAGCGACCATCTTGAGATCGGAATTTATTTCCTGAAGAAAAACCCCAAAATGCCCCTAGACTAGATTATGCAACAAAGATGTGAAACGAGTCCATAAGAGGCTCATTTCACCAAAGAAGAGGCTTTACCCGGAAACGATCATGCATGCAGTGTAACGACCTGGGTTTTGATTCAACCCGGTACTACAGTGATAAACCGAAGATTGACCCGATAACGGATCCAGATGCGGAAGCAAGAAACAAAACGATGGTCTTCTAAGGCACAAAACACCTCTAAGACCCTAGGATCACCCTCTATGAGGTCACAGAACTCAAAGAAACAAGGTGCGGAAGCAAAGGACCGGAAGAATGACAATTTAAGCCCCCAGGGGCAAGGTAGTCATTTCTGAAAGTATAAATTCAGGTGTCACCGAGCACACCACTAGAAAGGAAATGAAAAACTAATCAAGATGGACTCAAGAATCGTGTGATTCGGAGTCCGGACGAAGGAGAAACAATAAGATGAAAAGAAGCGAGCAAAACCCTTTAATCAAGGGCAAAGTGGTCAATTTGCAATTAAAAAGGGAGATTTGACTCTAAACAAGTCAAATGAGGTCCAAAAAACCTAATCCAATCGTTTCACAACATTCTAAAAGGTTCTAAGAACTTTGGACAAGAATCCCACGAAATGCCCATTCCCGGTTGAAGTAAAAACTGACACCCTCTCACTAAAACATGAATAACTCTCACCACAGTTGGAGTTTTAATTCATGGTTGGTTGCATTGGAAAGCTGACTTCAAGCTCATGAATTTAGGCTCAAGAATCACCCTATTTGGATTAGAAACGAAGAAGTTATGGCCGTTTGAAGTTAGAACAACAGTGTTGAAACTGAACTAAAGCAACTCTCGGGACCAGGCTATTTTGGTCGACCGAAATGACCCATTGGATGACCGAAATGACTTAAATATCTGCTAAAAACAAGTTTTTAAGGCTTGGTTGGTTCGGTACACCAAAAGGAACCATCGGTTGACCGAAATGAGCCATCGGTCGACCGAAATGACCCTAAATGCTGACTTTGGCTATTGGAAAGTGAAGTTTCAAGGTTCAAACAAAACCTAAAAGGTTTTGGTCATTTCGGTCGACCGAAATGACTCAAGAAAGTGCAAAAATTTCATGTTATGCACTCAAGGCTAAAAGTCTACTTGGAATCCCCTATGACATGTTCAATTCACAAAATATGTAAGCGTGCGATGATGTGAACATGCACGCAAGTGTAATATTGCATTTTAGACATGCTACAATGGCCTACGGCCTCATTACATTCCATTTACAAAATTTGACATGTCAAACCTCAAAAGTTGACAAAATACATTTTAATGGCAAAACTTGAAGTTTAAATTACATACATATGAACTTAAAGGTTTGTGGCCCTTGGCCTCATGTCATACATGTCAAATACATTAAAAAGAGTGTACTTATGTATACTTTACATACATAGAATCAAGAATACAAGTTTTGTCATGTGAAGCCACAAATCACCCAAGCAATGAAATCTTCAAGTCTTGAGTCATGTACCTGAAATATGCCCCAATAACATAGGGGTGAGCAACATAAAGCTACTTGTAGGAGATGAGCATGCATTGATCTAGCATTTTACAATTTATATCACCTTAAGGTGAAACATGTTAAAGGGCTCATGCCGCCTAACGACTATGTTATAGTGAGACTCAGGGAGCATCCTAAGCTACCCTAGAGCATAAGCAACAAGAATCATGATATATGTACATATTTTAAACCAGACAAGGTTGGTGTAATCCAAAGAACATGACAAAAGGATATTAGAATACAAGGATCACATTATGAATGCAATTTGTATAGTTGGAACATACCAATTAACACAATGGGGATCATACACAAATTCATGAACATGGCATAATATCTATGCAGTTAAACAAGATTGGAGCATTTCATAAAACATGAAAGGATTCTTAAATCTTCAAGGTATGCAACACTTGACCTTTAAGGAATGAAATCACGGATGAAGCATAAAATCTATGCAATGGACAAGGATGGGATATTCCATAAAACACAAATAGGAGAATACATGAAATCAAGAACGGGGCATAATATCTATGCAGTTAAACAAGATTGGTGCATTTCACATAACACGACAAAGACAAGATGTGAAATCAACTAATATGGAAACTCGGATATAGCCCGGATTAAAACCGTACTATTGAGATCACTTTAGGGCTACTAACCCATGGGTACCATTCCCCTAGTGCGCACTATATTGTAGGAGGACATTCCCCCGTACTAGAACTGAGTCCTAGCCATGTCAATTCTTGATTGATATCTCCAAGTCCCAAAATCAACAAGTTGTGCAAACCAAGATAGTATCAAAATACAAGAAATGCATTAACCACGTTTCATGCACAACTAAGATTTTGGAACACACAAGTCATGCCCTAAGTTCATCAACTATAATGGCATGTGAAATGTCAAGAAATCATAGTATGCATCTATATAGATTATAACTAAGATATATAGCGCATGGAGTTCATTGAAGTAAATATACCACAAGTATAAGATACATGATTCAAGTAATTACTAAGCAACACATGAGTAATTAAATCATTCCAAGACAAAGGTGCATGTTCATCAAGTATATTAATGAAACCTAGATACAAGAGGTCACGATGCTTGATAAGAGATAACAGTTCATGAAATTCAAGTCAAGTTCACTAGTTTAACAAGAATTCATATCAAGGCATGATTAACTCGATGGAAGCATATAAGGGAAATTTAATCTACTTAAGAGATTAAATTATCAAGATTACAAGGTAAGTTCAAGTGTTCTACAAACAAGACATGTCAAGGATCATGTGAAGAACAAGTCTAATATCAAGTTACAAGTTCATTTCATTCAAAACACAACCATGTGAATTTAGTTCCATACAAAGGAAAAAAATGAATATAAGTTTCAAAACTTATCCGGTTATTCTTAATTTGATACACGTAAAGGAACTTGTCACAAAAATCATGAATCCCAAGTTAGAAACTTAATCAAGACCAATGAGCTATTAAATGGATTTTAATTATTTCATTTAATTAAAATCTCTAAGTTTTGAAATTCATCCAAATGATCTCAAATTTATATATGTTATACAACATGCCAAGACTTGATTTAAAAACACGACACAAGTGAATTCCATACAAGAGAAGACCACGAGTATTAAACTTTAATACTAGAAAATAAATAAATGAAAGGTTTCAAAACCTAATCAAATATTCTAGATTTAATCTATGTGAAACTGTTACCCAAGAATTGACTCTAGAGGGGGGGTGAATAGAGTCAATGGCCAATTTTTGCAAATTATAAAAATACAATTTCTAATTAACAATATAATCAATTATGTAATAATCAAGAAATGAAAGTAATCAATTTAACACAATTGTAAAAGAGATAAGGGAAGAGAAATTGCAAACAACAACAAGGCGATTTTTGCGAGGTTCGGAAACTCCTACTCCTCGGCTCAAGATCCCTCTTGAGACTTCCCAAATTCCTTAGAGCTTCTCGTTAATGGTGGAGAGCAAACCTTCAATTGAAGCAAGACCTTGCTTTTCTTTCTTGGTAGGAGAACACCCTTCTCCTAGGCTTCCTTTTGGGTCACACCAACCCTTTACAATAACTTGTAATAGAAATGAAGTGTACAATGAATCTCTTAAAAATAGTAGTACAATTTTTTGCTCACAACTAGAGTATTGATGAATATAAATAAAGCTCAAACTCTATGAATGAAATGAATGAGAGAAGATGAAATATGTGAAGAAAATAAACTCTGATAATCTCTCAAGTGAATAATAAAGCACAAACTCTATAAGGATTCAAATAAGAGCAAAAGCCCTTTGAATGCTTGATTGAATCTCTCAAAATAGAATAAGCGTGAAATGAGAGAGAAGAAGAGAAGATATGAGAACAACAGCTCTCTTTGATGCAATATAATGTCTCTCAACAATGGTAGGTTATTTAGCTTGCTTGCCCTTTGTATTTATAGAATTTTGAGACTCAATATAGCTGTTACAGGTTGTTGGGAAACATTTAATGAAAATAATTCCGTTGCAGTTCAAAACCCAGAAAGAGCCTGCTCTTAAAACAAGTGAGCCGTCTCTTTGTTCATTTATTCCTTAGAAAGAGCCTGCTCTGTAAAATAAGAGAGGCGGCTCCCTAGCTTTGAGAGCCTGCTCTATATTTCTTTGGAGCCTGCTCTTTGGTTGGAAACATTAGTCCTTCGTTAAAAAGCCTACTGGAATTGAAAAGAGCCTTCTCTTTTATTTCATGGAGCCTTCTCCATCTCATTGAGCCTTCTCTTTTATTTCATGGAGCCTTCTCCATCTCATTGAGCCTTCTCTTTTATTTCATGGAGCCTTCTCCAACTCATTGAGCCTTCTCTAATTTTTCATTGAGCAGGCTCTATTAGCCTTAAGAGAGCTGGCTCTTGCTTCATGAAGGCTACTGCTGAATTGGTTTGGACAGAAAAAGTTCATGACTTCAGATGGACATAACTCAGTCCATAAAACTCCAAATGAGGTGAAATTTGAGTCTAAATTTATTACCTTGAAGTAAGCTTTCTAATGCCACTAGCCTTGCTCAAAAATTCTAAACACAGAAATGGTTATGGCCATTTTAGTGCAACCTGGTCAGAATTTTCGCAGAGCAGAATCAGTCATCTTGTGATGGTTATATCTCTCTCAATTCAAATCCTTTTTAGGTGAAATTTGAGTCTAAACTCAAGAGCTCAAAGTCAGCTTTCTAATTCCACTAGCCTTATGTAAAAATTCCAACTACACAAATAGTTATAGCATTTTGAGTGCAAGCTGGCTGGAAATTTTCTAGGCTAAAAATTGCTTCTTTTGAGATATTCATTTTTCTAGCACCTAGGACTTTGATGAATGATTTAATTTAGTTCAAGACCTATTTCTAAGAGTCTAGGGACATATAAGGATGATAAATATCAAGTTCATTGTGTCCTAGAGTCATTTACTAAATTTTGGCAACAAAGGCTTTAAAGATGAAATATTAAGTTCAATGCCTTTTCCTTTTCTTTCTAGACACCAAAGTAAATCTTATGATTAATGTGCATGGTCCTAGCATTTCTAGCTTAAGTTGAGTTCTTTCAAAGCTTATGCAAGCTTGAACTAACTCATTCTTAGCAAAGACTTCATATGTTAAATATATGTGTATTGAAGTTCAAAGTCTATTGCTAATGATGTTGGAGCATATGATGTATGATATGCATGGTCCTATAGAGATGAGCTTCAAATGAATTCAAGAATACTTTGACATTAAATCTTAAGCTCTCACCATCTTATCTACCCCTTTTCTTCATTTTTGACCATGATCGTTTAGGCTTGATGAAGACTTGCTTTCTTTCTTTGAAATGCTTTGTGTGATCTTTGAAGTCCGAACTTTTCTTCAATTTCTTGCAACTTTGAGGCTTCCTTGAATCCATAGCTTGAGTATTTGTAATGCTTGGACTGGATCTTCTAGCTCAACATTGAGGATTGAATATTGATCAACTATATATCACTCAATGAAAACATTAGTACTTAAACATCATTAATGGTTTGTAATCATCAAAACATAAGATTGACCTTTAGATAAAATCCTTAGGCCAACAATCTCCCCCTTTTTGATGATGACAAAACATTGATGTGTTTATTGTCAAAGAGGAGTTGCATTTGATAGAATGCTCCCCCTATCAATAAGCATATCTTTGAATATCATATCATGCTTGATTCTACAACAATTATATTAGACAATTTGAGAGCATTTAAATTTCTCAGACATTTATACAAGTCTCTCCCTTTTAATATGCATCTAATATAAGTGAAAAACAATATACGCACAAGCATAACAAACATAATGAATCACACATCTTTCTCCCCCTTTGTCATCTCAAAAAGGTGGGAGGATGAACTAGGTTCTTGCCAAATTTTGAAGTAGTAGTGCATGAGAAACATGAAAGATTTAAACAAATAGGAAGAAATTTGAAGCAAATTTTCATTTTACATATATAGAAGCCATTGATAATTTTAGGGATTGGATTGAAAATACAAAGAACAAATAGAATGGAAACCCAATGAAGACACAATGTAAATTCCAAATCCAAATTCATTTTTACTAAAGATATATAGAAATAATAAAAGAATTTTGAAACAATAAAACAACCTAGATTAAAATTCACATCCAGTCAAAATTTTGATACCAAGTGCTAAAAAAATTTATGCTTGAAAACCTCCTCCAAAAAAAAATTATATAACAAGGACTAGGGATTAAAATTAATAAATTCAGCTTATTAGTGGAAATCCTGTAGAACCTTGCAATATAGTGCCCAAATGAAACATAGATGATATATGTGTAAGCTATTCAAGGATAAATTTCAAAATCAAATGGAATTTGATAATAAAATTTATGCAATATATTTCTAGGATTTGATACCAAGGGACAAATGATAGTTTGTGCATAAATTGTGAATTTGCAGACTATAGACTAAGCAATTCTTACTAGAATAAGTCTTTTACAAGTAAAGAGAAAGCTACAGTCCAATCAAGGGTTTCATGGAATGAAGAATCAAAGAGAGTGAATTTAGAAATTATCATTGGAATTTCATTTAAACAGCAAGAATATATGAATTTTAAAGAGAATTTGATGAAGGAACCTTACTTGTGAAGATGCCTAGAATAAGTATACATATATCATCCTACAGTGCACTAAATTGGATGACCCAAAATCAGGGAGAGGATATCCATTAATGGAGCCGGCTCTCATGATATATTGAGCCGGCTCTATGTTATTTAATGGAGCCGGCTCTTAGAAATTTATAGAGCCGGCTCTTAGCATTTTCTGAGGTCTGCTTTGAGATGCCGAGAGTTAGGCTTTTAGAGCTTTTGATAGCATGTGTGAGCTGCCTCAAGAAATGTTGGAGCCGGCTCTGCAAATATTTTTGGAGCCGGCTCTTAGTAAATTTGGAGTCGGCTCTTGCATACTTCAAAGGAGATGCTGAGAGTTGCACTTCTTAGAGCCTTTCATGGAGCCAGCTCTTAATGAATTAGAGCCTGCTCTTACTAAACTCTGCATGAGATCCCGAGAGCAACTAAAATGTATACAGGTTTTGGTCCAGGTTAGGAGACGTCTCTTATTTTTATAGAGCCTGCTCTCTCAGTTTGTAGAGTCTGCTCTTATATAAAGGGAGTTGGCTCTCTCTTTAAAAATCAAGAGATCCCGAGAGCAAGCACTTTAAGATCATCTGTGGAGCCTGCTCTGCTTTGTGTAGAGATGGCTTTCCTTTTCTTCAAAGAGACGTCTCTCCTCTAAATGGAGCTGGCTCTGCTGTTGCTAGCTTTAGCATATAATCAGTAATAAAACAGTTTACCTCAGAATTAGTTTTGTAGCCATTGTGATGCCTCTGAATCAAGGGCATAAATGGAATTCTATAAGGTATCAAGCCTAGAATACACTCTCACATACTTGGTTCATCTTCTCACAAGAGCTCAGAGGTTAAGTAATTCATTTCACAATTTAATTTCAGCCTCAAAATCAGTTATAGACTAGTTTCTGTAGAAACTCTGCACTCAGGGACAAAACTTATAAAATCACTGCAACACTACCTTGAATTCGAAGCCCTCAGTTATATTTCATGTTAATACACTTTCTAAGGCAGAAGTTACAACAAGATAAGCATGGTATACAATTTTCACAGTTTAAATCCTAAATTTTCAGGCCTTAAACCTTAACAACTTAGGTTTACCAGGCCAAACTTCAAGTTGGTCAGTTTTGATGAAAAATTTGAACTTCACTAGCCTCTATTCAACTAAATACACTTGCTAGAATGATTGACAGATGAATCACAGCAAGATATTAACACTTCCTTACACAAATCAGAGGCTAAACCAGAAAATAAGCTTAAATGAGGGTTAGGGATAACAAAAATTTACTTCAACTCAACTTTGTTCAAGTGATCACCTTCTCCAGATGTAAACATGATATAAGAGCTTGTTTAAACCTTCTTCAAGCGAAGATAGTGATTCCAGCAAATTTAAGTCTTTTTAGTTACCTTTTGCACCAGATTTTCAGTTTATTAGGCCTTCATCAACACTTCAATGTATTTTACACTTGCTCACTAATTTCTGAGAATGTATCCAACTTTCACTCTTTATTAAGAATACAGGAAATCATGTGTTCATATGGCCTCTCGAGACACTCTCATTTAGCTTTCTTTTCTAGGATTTTTTTTTTTTTTTTTTTTTTTTTTTTTTTTTTTTTTTTTTTACTTTGAGGCTCACCCTTTCAATTTGCTATAATAGCCTTTATATAGAACACACACACTTCCATCCTTTAGGAAAGCAATATAAATTCTCATTCTTCATTTTAATGAGATGGCTCTCTTCCAATGAGATTTGTTCCTCAAGTTGAACAACATCATTTTCTATATGCATGGAAGTGACACAATTAAGTATAGATAAAACATTTAAGATCACAAAAGCATATAAAAGACTTTTTAAAACATTGCTACTTTAATACATTTGATAAGGTTCACATGAAATAGCATTGATGGTCTACATTAGATAATGTATGCTTTTATTTGATGGCATATCTTCCAATAAATCTTTCACAAAGATTGGGCAAAGTTAATCTAAAGATCATTTGAAAGATAGAGAATCATTTTATGTTGGCATGTTCATAACTCATATGCCAAAACAAATTACTTTTATGCAAAACATCAAAACATAGACATTTTTACATCTATTAGGAACAAGTAGCATATCAAGAACATCATGCTTAGAATTTCATGATTGAATTATTCATATAAAAGCATATTAATGAGAAAGGAATTAGTTACCCATGGTACTAACTTCATTAGCTTGGTGGTAGTTTCTCAAAGTGATGCATCCTTTCCATTTTGTGATTGAGAAATTCTTGGCATGATATTTCTTTTGTGCTCTAGGCACCAACTTGAGAATCCACTTATCCTTGCCCTTGAAATTGTTCCCAAGAGTGATGCTTCCTTCATAATCCTTAATTGATGCCCTCAATTAACCCTATAAGAAAGGGTTGCATATTCTTCTTTTGGTACCCAAAGTTTCTTGGGTCCATATGAGTTAGGCAATGGAACATAAGTTCCTTTTGGAACCCAAATCTTCTTTGACCTCAATTTCTTTCTATATAAACAATCATGAATCATATGTCCTAATCTTTTACAATAATTGCATTTAGAGGTTTGGGTACCACTCTTGAAAAAATGATCATACAAAGGCCTTTTTATTCTTAACAAGCATGCATCTTTAGTGTGAGGATCATATTGTATCTCATTTTTGAAAAAGACATCTCTTTGATTTCTAAGTATAGTACTCAAATTTTCCTTTTCTTTGGTAAGCTTTGCTAAAATGTCATTTTGATCATGAATTATTTTTTTTAAAGACTCATTTTCGGGAATAAGATCAATTGATGAAGATTCTTTAGAAAATACACATTTCATTTCATTTTTCAATGACTCATTTTCAATTTGAATCTTTTCTAATTTTTGCACAAGATATTGATTTTCCTTTTTCAAAAAGTCATTTTCCATTTGAACTTTTTCATGTCTTTGAAGGAGATCATGGTTTTCCTTTTTAAAGGAAGCACATTTCACAAGCATGTTTTCTAGCACACCTTGTAATTCTTTAAATGCATCAAGTAATTCATTGTGCTCATCCACTAACTCATTATAGGAAATATTTATATCAAAATCATCATGGTTAGAATTTACCTCATCTTTGTCGGCCATGAGACAAAGATTAACCACCTCTTTTATGCTGCTTACTTCTTTGCTAGAAGCTTGGAGGTCTATACTCTTCTTTTGCATTGCTTCATTTTCTTCACTATAGGAATAAGAGTAAGTTCTACTAAGAAAGTTCAAATGATTAGTAATGTTAGTAGAACTAGAATGCATCTCACTACTTGATTCATTTTCATTTATGATGGAAGACACATCTTTTTCAATAAGCACAGGCATATATGATTCCTTACCACTAATTGATCCTCCATATGCTAATTCAAGTGAGTTCCAAATTTCTTTAGCCGTTTTACAAAAGATAATTTTGTTGAACTCATTTTTGCTTAATGCACAATAAAGATAACATGTGGCTAAAGCATTACATTGAACTAATCTATGATCATTTTCATCCCATTCACTTTTTGATTTAGGATTTTCATTCCCTTCAATAACTTTGGTTGGGATATGATCACCAATTTCAATAACTTTCCATAAATCAATATCAATACTTTTTAGAAAGGCTTTCATTCTAATTTTCCAATAGATATAATCATTTCCATCAAAACAAGGAGGTTGATCATTGGATTGTCCTTTTAAGTATGTGATACTACCATTGTTGGCCATGATCGTACTCTAAGACGATTAAGTCCTTTAAATAGAGTTAGGCTCTGATACCAATTGTTACCCAAGAATTGACTCTAGAGGGGGGGTGAATAGAGTCAATGGCCAATTTTTGCAAATTATAAAAATACAATTTCTAATTAACAATATAATCAATTATGTAATAATCAAGAAATGAAAGTAATCAATTTAACACAATTGTAAAAGAGATAAGGGAAGAGAAATTGCAAACAACAACAAGGCGATTTTTGCGAGGTTCGGAAACTCCTACTCCTCGGCTCAAGATCCCTCTTGAGACTTCCCAAATTCCTTAGAGCTTCTCGTTAATGGTGGAGAGCAAACCTTCAATTGAAGCAAGACCTTGCTTTTCTTTCTTGGTAGGAGAACACCCTTCTCCTAGGCTTCCTTTTGGGTCACACCAACCCTTTACAATAACTTGTAATAGAAATGAAGTGTACAATGAATCTCTTAAAAATAGTAGTACAATTTTTTGCTCACAACTAGAGTATTGATGAATATAAATAAAGCTCAAACTCTATGAATGAAATGAATGAGAGAAGATGAAATATGTGAAGAAAATAAACTCTGATAATCTCTCAAGTGAATAATAAAGCACAAACTCTATAAGGATTCAAATAAGAGCAAAAGCCCTTTGAATGCTTGATTGAATCTCTCAAAATAGAATAAGCGTGAAATGAGAGAGAAGAAGAGAAGATATGAGAACAACAGCTCTCTTTGATGCAATATAATGTCTCTCAACAATGGTAGGTTATTTAGCTTGCTTGCCCTTTGTATTTATAGAATTTTGAGACTCAATATAGCTGTTACAGGTTGTTGGGAAACATTTAATGAAAATAATTCCGTTGCAGTTCAAAACCCAGAAAGAGCCTGCTCTTAAAACAAGTGAGCCGTCTCTTTGTTCATTTATTCCTTAGAAAGAGCCTGCTCTGTAAAATAAGAGAGGCGGCTCCCTAGCTTTGAGAGCCTGCTCTATATTTCTTTGGAGCCTGCTCTTTGGTTGGAAACATTAGTCCTTCGTTAAAAAGCCTACTGGAATTGAAAAGAGCCTTCTCTTTTATTTCATGGAGCCTTCTCCATCTCATTGAGCCTTCTCTTTTATTTCATGGAGCCTTCTCCATCTCATTGAGCCTTCTCTTTTATTTCATGGAGCCTTCTCAATCTCATTGAGCCTTCTCTAATTTTTCATTAAGTAGGCTCTATTAGCCTTAAGAGAGCTGGCTCTTGCTTCATGAAGGCTACTGCTGAATTGGTTTGGACAGAAAAAGTTCATAACTTCAGATGGACATAACTCAGTCCATAAAACTCCAAATGAGGTGAAATTTGAGTCTAAATTTATTACCTTGAAGTAAGCTTTCTAATGCCACTAGCCTTGCTCAAAAATTCTAAACACAGAAATGGTTATGGCCATTTTAGTGCAACCTAGTCAGAATTTTCGCAGAGCAGAATCAGTCATCTTGTGATGGTTATATCTCTCTCAATTCAAATCCTTTTTAGGTGAAATTTGAGTCTAAACTCAAGAGCTCGAAGTCAGATTTCTAATTCCACTGGCCTTATGTAAAAATTCCAACTACACAAATAGTTATAGCATTTTGAGTGCAAGCTGGTCTGGAAATTTTCTAGGCTGAAAATTGCTTCTTTTGAGATATTCATTTTTCTAGCACCTAGGACTTTGATGAATGATTCAATTTAGTTCAAGACCTATTTCTAAGAGTCTAGGGACATATAAGGATGATAAATATCAAGTTCATTGTGTCCTAGAGTCATTTACTAAATTATGGCAACAAAGGCTTTAAAGATGAAATATTAAGTTCAATGCCTTTTCCTTTTCTTTCTAGACACCAAAGTAAATCTTATGATTAATGTGCATGGTCCTAGCATTTCTAGCTTAAGTTGAGTTCTTTCAAAGCTTATGCAAGCTTGAACTAACTCATTCTTAGCAAAGACTTCATATGTTAAATATATGTGTATTGAAGTTCAAAGTCTATTGCTAATGATGTAGGAGCATATGATGTATGATATGCATGGTCCTATAAAGATGAGCTTCAAATGAATTCAAGAATACTTTGACATTAAATCTTAAGCTCTCACCATCTTATCTACCCCTTTTCTTTATTTTTGACCATGATCGTTTAGGCTTGATGAAGACTGGATCTTCTAGCTCAACATTGAGGATTGAATATTGATCAACTATATATCACTCAATGAAAACATTAGTACTTAAACATTATTAATGGTTTGTAATCATCAAAACATAAGATTGACCTTTAGATAAAATCCTTAGGCCAACAGAAACCATATAACATACATATCAAGAATGTCAAGTCGGAATTCCAATGGGGTGAATAGTACACCCAGAACAAATTAATTAATCAATACTAGATTTTAAAACACATCCGATTACTCTCAAATTAATCTATGTTGAAGAACATTTTAGGGCCTAATTTAATATGCTAACACACATTGATTTGAAGCTAATTAAGGCCATGTGAATTAATCTTTCACTTAAGATAAATATTAAATAAAAGCTTTAATACTTATTCAAATGTTCCAAATTTAATACACGAGAATGAGCATATCAAGGGGTAATATAATATCATGCTACATGTTTAAACCAAGTCATGAGCAACCGGAAAAATCAGATCCCGTACAAGAAAAATAAATAATAAAATCTCTAGATTTCATATTTAAGCATGTAATCAAGTTGTATAAGCATCAATATCATGCTATATAACAAGAATTAAACCTATAACATCCCTATCTCAATTTGAGATGAAAATCTCAAAGGCCCACCAAAATAAAAGTGCTCCGAATTCGACGATACCGAGAGGTTTTGTTGGGGCAACACCGTGAACAAGAATCCGCAAGAAGCCCCATGAAAATCTTAACTTGACTACAAACCCGAACTCTAAAAATCGTCAAAAATGGATTCTAATAAGGGCAAAAGATGCGCATCGCCAAGAGAAACATTAAATGTTAAGGTCGAAGACTTTTCATTAGAGAAAAGTGAACCAAAGGAGGAGAGAGAAGGTGGCAGCCATGGTTGCCATTGATTCCGGCCAAGAGAGGGGAAGAAGATAGAGAAATCTGATATTTTCTCTTAAGTGACCCTATTTATAGAAAATCTCAAAAAGTGCCCCGAAAGGGCCCAGCCGGGTCTAGAAAAGTGGAATTTGAGTAGATGTGCTCAAACGGTGAAACTCCGTGAACGAAAAAGATTCTAAATGAGAAAATATGAACAACGGAAGAAATGGCGTCGAAAATTGAGTCCCGAATAGAGAGATATGCCCCGAACAAGTTCAGCGGCAACTGGGTCCAGAAACTCTGAAACTAGAGAAAAATGACTAGAACGGAATTCTATGAGTACACGACTTGATAAAATCTGAAAATGAATCTCGTACGAGGATCCAGGCTCCAGACGAGGTATTTAGAAATAACTTTCGTTAATTACACAATGACCCCTACAAAAAGGGTTAACTACAAAACTGCCCCTGAAAGAAAATATCTTCCAAAAGATATTTTCTTAGATACCCCTGAAATAAAATATCTTAAAAAGATATTTATGAAAAATGCCCCAAGAAAAGAAAATAATTCCAAAGAATTGTGCATCCATGCTCCTATGGACACCGAGAGCAGCCGGAGTACTTCTTGAAAAAGTGAAGACACGTATTTCGTGGAAACCACGCAAGATCAAGATATGTGAAGTCAAAAACTAACTTCGAGCACGAAAAGTGAGGTTTTGCCAAAAATTGACAAACGGGAATAAGACAGAATAGGGAAAAGGACGAAATAATGCATAGTGTCAAAAAATGAAAAATGTGGAAATGACTCGATCCTTAAAGGAAGTTGTCAATCCATGGAAATGAGTCTCAGAAATAATTTCTAAGCTCTCTAGATGACACTAGGCGACGAGAAACTGAACTCAGAAAAGGAAAATTAAACGAAAAAAATTCATTTGTAAAATTTTAGGAAAAAGCAAAGGAAGGGAATTTTCCGGGTCATTACACACAAACGTAACTTATCTATTAGGACATGCTACAATGGTCCATGACTTAAAAATACCGCCGATGCAAAATTCGACCCCCCAACGACCAAAAAAGCAAAAAATGAACTAGACATGGGAAATTTGAAAACTAAAATTAACAAATGATTTCTAATTACCGTTTGGCCCTTGGCAACACTTCATACATGATTAATGAGACCCTATGAAAGAATAAAAATGAAATTCCCACACCCGATACAAGCATAGTGAAGTAATGACTCGGCATTTTCTAATATTTCATGAAGTTAAAAGTTACATAGAATACAATATAAATGTCATTGGCCTCTGGCCTCATCTCATACATGTTAAATACATTGAAAAGAGTATACTTATGTACACTTTACATATTTGGAATCAAAGAATACAAGTTTTGACATTTGAGCTACTAATAGCGTTTCATGCTAACATTTTCATGAAAATGATACTTCAAGTCTACAAAACTTCCATGGAATAGTGTGCATCCCAAATCAAGGTCCCTGTACCTGAAAAATGTCCCCACTACATGGGTGAGTAACATAAAGCTACTCGTAGGAAATGAGCATTCATTGACCAAGCATTTCACAATTTTATCACCTTAAGGTGAAACATGTTAAAGGGCTCATGCCACCTAACGTTTATGTCAAAGTGAGATTCAGGGATCATCCTAAGCTACTCATGCAATTGAAATGAACAATGTCATACAAGTATACATTCTCAAGTACACTAAGTCATGTTAAACAAGTTATGCATTGTCTAAGCATGCATATACAAGCATACAATTAACATAGAAAACTCATGAATCAAGCATACATGCACAAGTATACTAAGCTAAATAAATTACGTATAAGATAAGCATACACAACACAAGTATACATAATGAAGTCCGATTGCACAAATCAACCATGTAATGCTTAAGTATACTAATTAGGGTTTAGATACACAACCAAGGATACAAGTTCAAGTATACTAAATGAGATCTAAATACACAAAACAAGTATATAGTTTCAAGTATGCTAATTAAGATCTAAATATAAGAAGCAAGTATACAGTTTCAAGTATACAAAATAGGATTCAAATACCTAAAGTAAGCATCAATTCTCAAGCTACAAGTAATCCATGATTAACAACTTGAAATTAAAAGAGAAATCAAATAGTAGAAAGACTAGGATTCTTGGCTGCAGACCAATCGAGTTATTCCAAGTTACTAGCCCGCAAGGTACTACCTAGTGTGCACGTGTATAAGTTATTCTGGGTAATTACGACCCACAAGGTACTACCTACTGCGCACTTCATATGACTTAGGAAATTCACGAATCCGTACAAGGGCCAGACCTTAGCCATCACATGAACATGATCCTTATAAGCCTCCAAAAACAGTAAGTTCAAAACGTATGCAAAATTAATAAGTTAAACCAAACTTATACATTTCAAATAATTTCTAGGAATCAATTTACATGCACAAGTAAGGTTGAATCTATACAAACCACGTCCTAGAATTCAAGTCTAGATAGCATATGACGTGTCAAGTCTCCATTATGCAATTTATACACAAAGCAAGAACATTTTACAACAATTGAACCACATTACCATCCTAAGCCACAAGTACTAAATAAGCTACAATTTAGTAACAAACTCTCAAGGTAAGCAATTGTCATATTCTAACAAGCTATATACCAACACAAGATATATTTAAACGAGTTATTCAAGACAATGATATCACCTATCATGCTAAGTCAAATTACCATCTTTAGATGCTACAAGTACTAATTCTATAACAAGTTAGTAGCATGCTCCCAAGGTAATTAAACAGACTACATTTCAAGGAATTATCAACCTAATACATCCAATATCAATTTAAATGACTAAAACACTTAAAACAAAATTAATTAAGCTAATTAATTAATTTTTCTCTAGATTTTCAAACACATCCAAATATCCTCAATTTAACATATGTTAAAGTACTCACCAAGGCCTACTTTAATATCACATTACAAGTTGATTTCATGCTTGATACAACTATGTGAATTAATCTTTTACAAAAGATAAATATTAAATAAGTTTTGCAATTCTTATTCAAATGCCCCAAATTTAATATATGTTACACAACTCACCAAGGCCTAATTTACTAGCATGCCACAATTTAATTCTAAACTATATACCATCATTAGAATTAAATCCTAAACAAAGAAAATAAATAAATTAAATTCTAAAAACTTGAGCAAGGCATGGTCATAAGTTGTATATGCTTATAAAATAATCAATACAATGATAATATAAACCTAAGACATCTCTTACCTCAATTTGAGATTAAAATCTCAAAAGCCCACCGAAATGAAACCGTTCCGAATCCGACGAAACTCCTAGGTTTTGTCGGGGACAACACGATCTACATGAATCCACAAGAAGCCTCATCAAAATCACAACTTGACTTCAAACCTGAACTCAAGAAATGGTCAGAATTGAATTCTAATAAGGGGGAAAGGTAGAGCACGTCGAGGGGAACGATAAAGGCCGAAGAGTTTCCACTAAGGAAATCAAGTGGAGGAGAAGAAGGAATGAAGGCAGCCCCTTAGGCTCCTATGGCTGCCGGCCAAGAGGGTGAAGAAGATGATGAAAATCTGACTTTTTGACTTAAGACCCCCTATTTATAGAAAATCTCAAAAAGTGCCCTAAAAGGGTCCCGCCCGGTCTGGAATAGTGGATTTTGAGCAAACACGTTCAAATGACAAAACTCTGTGAACAAAAAAGATTCTAAATCAGAAAATATGAATAACGGAAGAAACAGAGTTGAAAACTGAGTCCCGAGCAGAAAGATATGCCCCTAACAAGTTCGGCGGCAACTAGGGCTAGAAACCCTGAAACTGGAGAAAAATAACCAGAAGGAATTTCTAAGAGTACACGACTCGACGAAATATGAAAATGAATCCCATATGAGGATCCAGGCTCCAGATGAGGTATTTTGCAATAACTTTCATTAATTGCACAATGGCCCCTCCAAAAAGTGGAAACTGCACTAATGACCCAGAATGAAAATATCTTCCAAAAATATTTTCTTAAAAACCCCTGAAATAAAATATCTGCAAAATATATTTACAAAAAACACCCTAAGAAAAGGAAAAGATTCTGAAAAACTATGCATCCATGCCCCTACGGATACTATGAGCAACCGAAGTACTTTTCTGTAAAAGTAAAGATATGTATTTCGTGGAAACCACTTAGAATGAAGATACGTGAAGTCAAAAACCAACTCCGAACACAAAGAGTGAGGTTATGCCATCAAAGTGACAAACGGGGAAAAGACAAAATAGGGAAAAGGACAAAACAGGGAAAAGGACGAAAAGTGAATAGTGTCAAAAAACGAAAAATGTGGAAATGACTCGATCCTCAAAGGAAGTTGTCAATCCAAATGAAAAAGTCTCAGAAACCATTTCTGAGCACTCGAGATGACACTAAGCGACGAGAAATTGAACTCAGAAAAGAAATTTCAACGAAAAAAATTCATCCGTAAAATTCTGAGGAAAAAAGGAAAGGAAGGAAATGACCGGGTCATCACAACCAAAAGAGATTTCGTCCTTGAAATCAAGAACATTCCCAGAAGAACCGAACAAGGACCGTACACGAGGTCACAGCAAGGAACAGATCATAAAGTACCCAAGGACAACTCCAGAGGTCTCGAGATCAACGAAGAGATACAAAACCGCGAACAGTGAGACACCTCTCCAATGAATTGACATATTAACCCAATGTCGACCACCCCAAAGGAGATCAAGGTAACAACACATTGAAATAAGGAACACCACCAGAAGCAACATGACAGCACAAATAGTGACTAGAACTCGCTCACAACGTACTCAAGGTGCGATAGCATCCATAGTGTCAAGTGCCCACCCACACTCATATTACTAGCTAGGTAATGTAAGGTAGCATCGACAACAACTAGCACTCGCCCACACACAACCTGTACGGTAGCATGACAGTATAAAGCCCTAATTCGTCATCTGCCCCAACAAGCTTACTCGTGAAACCTTTCGATACAAATGACATCAATGTAAAACTATTATTACCAAAAGCACCATGGGAATCAGGCATTCTGTGAGAGTTGCGATATGGTCCAAAATGTCCGGCCGGACCATTCTGGCCAATCCAAAACTCTGACAACAATATTATAGGCACTGCCGCGCTTAAGGCCTCAAATCCTTAATACCAGAAAACTGATAACCCCAAGTCTCAAAACACCGTTATCAACAACACCAGTCACGAATCCAAAGCCTGACAAGTTTGTGCCCTCAAGCCAATGGATCGGACTTTACAAAATCAAACAGCATCACCTCCACCCTAGTCACAATGACTCCTGACAAGACAATGCACCCAAAAATCTTCACACCTTCCTAAAGCTAACCTACTACCAGGCTATGCTTAGGGGTCAAGCATCAGAAACATTCTACACATCGCCTATGAGGCTAGCATGACAAGCAGATATAGTAAATGAAATCACATCTCCTATATCATCACACAACTACCAAATAGTCATATCCCCTAACATGTTTCTAAGGCATGCTTAAAACAACAAAGCATATAAACATATAAAAATGACTATGCAAATAACAATCCCATAAAATCAAAAGCAAGAAGGGATATAATGCCTCTCAGAAGGACAACTCACAAAGAGGAATCTGAAAACCCGGATGAGTCCGATCTCTCTTTGTGAGGAAGGGAATCATCTCCCCAGAATGAACACTAAGGTTCCTAAAACAAAGTGTCTTGAAGTCTTTCCTAAAATTGGTTTAAACACAAGATAGAATTCTAACGCCACATAAAACAAACAACGAGGTAACGGATAGCCCCAATACTAACCATTACGAGACACCAACAAGAGAACTCAACTCAAGATGTCGACGAGTTCGATAAGAACTCTATAGGATCCTATCGGAACTTTAAACATAACCCCAAGACTCCAATGATGAGGAAGAGTAATTGATTGCACCAATGCAATTAATTAAACGGAAACACTCACACCCCAACCTTAGCTCGTAAGAGCTGTCTAAGGCAAGATAAGAAGAATTCCAGGTCAACACACTTATTAAATCCCTAACCATCACTCTAAGAAGAAAAAATACGGGAACCTCGACATTGAGGCTCAAGAAAACAAACCTCTCAATCCCCGAGGAAGGACTCGAGTCAATCCGACTCATTGCCCTATGACGCTAGAAACAAGACCCCAATGACGTCATCACATCAAGGTCACCACGAAATCCCAAGGGACGATGCCCTAGCATCAATCTCAACTAACCAAGCTGGAATAACCCACAATGCCTAAACAAGACATAAAAGTAAGCAGTTAACACGTAACACAACAATGGACTACGTACTCACACAAGTAGAAAAGAATCACATAAGGCATATCAATGTATGCATCATACAATCAGGCTAAGGATGACAAGCACATGCAATACGCTAAAGCAAATAAGCATAACCCACATGCTCAGTAGACAAGCGTAAATTGAAATGCTAAAACAGATAGGCATAGACAAGGTACTGAAGTCGACAAGCATATACAGTATGCTAAGGCAGACAAGCACATACAATATGCTAAGGCAGACAAGTATATACAATGTACTAAGGTAAACAAGCACATGTATCATGTTGAGACAGTTACAGTAAACTTCTAAACATACGTCCACATAAGCATGTAAACATGTGATTACATTCAACATGTTATCAAAAGCAATTAAACACATAGAGCATGGCGACACAAGCATGATATGCACCCAAAACCCGTTGTCCTAAGATTTTTGAACCTAGGAGCTCTAATACCACCTGTGACGGCCCTGGTTTTTTTTTTCAGGCCAGTGCATCCTGAGATAAACCGAAGATTGACCCGATAACAGATCCAGATGCGAAAGCAAGAAACAAGACAACGGTCTCCCAAGGCACAACACACCTTTAGGACACTTTGATGACCTTCCATGAGGTCGAGGAACTCAATGAAAACTGATGCGGAAGCAAAAGATTAAAAATATGACAAATAAGGCCCCAGGGGCAAAATAATCATTTCACATGGAAATGACGTCCCTAGAATGTATATCATTTTGGAAACACATCCGTGACTTCCCGTGAAGTCACGGAACTCAAAAGAAAGTAGTGGAAGCGAATTACAAGAAAACTGGACAAAAATAGCCCCAAGGGCAAAATGGTCATTTCTAAAAATATAAAATCGGGTGCTACCGAGTTACACCACTGGGAAGACAACGAAAAATTTATCAAGTTAGACTCAAGAGTCACTTGATTCGGAGTCCGGATGGAAGAGAAAAGTCAAAACAAAGTTTTGACATCGCCGCGATCGTGAATAGTAACCTGGGCAAAATGCTGAACTTCGTGTGCCATTTTGAGACACTAAACGATGTTTTCTGGAAAAATACGAAGAAGATACCCCCCTCAAAATAATTTTTCCAGGCTGACTATGTCGAAAGAAAATTTTATTTTTTGACATGAAATCCCCAAAATGCCCTTACAACAAACTTTTTCAAATAGTGCAAGTGCGCACAGAAAATCAGATTTGACACGGGGTTTTCGGGTCCGAGACGACATTTTCTGGAAAAAGTTGTGAAGAAACCCCCAATAAAATCATGTTTTCCATGTGGCCATGTCAAGACCGGAATTTATTTTTCAATGAAAATTTTCGAAATGCCCCTAGATCAGTTTAGACCAAGAGGGTTAAAATTGCTACAGTGACTGTCTGCAACTAAGAGCAAAAAGGGCAAGTAGATGAATTTTTCTGGAAAAACACGAAAAAGAAACCCATCCCGAAATCAAATTTTCTACCTGGCAACAATAACAGAAACAAAGAAAATGCACTGTAAAATGCCCCTCCATGAAATCTGGTCATGAGGGTCATAAAGCTGCTAAATGTAAAACTGAAAGCTGAACTTTGCAAGGGATTTCCAGTACCAAGATGACATTTTCTGGAGAAACATGAAAAAGAAACCCCCCTAAAATCACATTTTCTAAGAGACCATGTAGAGACCGGAATTTATTTCTCAAAGGAAAATCCCAAAATGCCCCTAGATCAGATTATGCAACAAAGATGTGAATTGAGTCCATAGGAGGCTCATTTCACCAAAGAAGAGGCTTTGCCCAGAAACGACCATGCATGCAGACATAACTTACCTATTAGGACATGCTACAATGGTCCACAACTTAAAAATACAGCCGATGCAAAATTCGACCCCCCAACGGCCAAAAAGGCAAAAATGAACTAGACATGGGAAATTTGAAAAATAAAATTAACAAATGATTTCAAATTACGATTTGGCCCTTGGGCCACACTTCATACATGGTTAATGAGACCCTATGAAAGAATAAAAATGGCATTCCCACACCCGATGCACGCATAGTGAAGTAATGACTCGGCATTTTCCAATATTTTCATAATATTTCATGAAGTTAAAAGTTACATAGAATACAATATAAATGTCATTGGCCTATGGCCTCATCTCATACATGTCAAATACATTGAAAAGAGTGTACTTATGTACACTTTACATATTTGGAATCAAAGAATACAAGTTTTGACATATGAGCTACTAATAACATTTCATGCTAACATTTTCATGAAAATGATACTTCAAGTCTACGAAACTTCCATGGCATAGTGTGCATCCCAAATCAAGTTCCCTGTACCTGAAAAATGTCCCCACTACGTAGGTGAGTAACATAAAGCTACTCGTAGGAGATGTGCATGCATCGACCTAGCATTTTACAATTTTATCACCTTAAGGTGAAACATGTGAAAGGGCTCATGCCACCTAACGTCTATGTTAAAGGAAGACTCAGGGATCATCCTAAGCTACTCATGCAATTGAAATGAACAACGTCATACAAGTATACATGCTCAAGTACACTAAGTCATGTTAAACAAGTGCATTGTCTAAGCATGCATATACAAATATACAATTAACATGAAAAACTCATGAATCAAGTATACATACACTAAGCTAAATGAATTACGCATAAGACAAGCATACATGACACAAGTATACATAATGAAGTCCGATTACACAAATCAACCATGCAATGCTTAAGTATACTAATTAGGGTTTAGATACACAACCGAGGATATAAGTTCAAGTATACTAAATGAGATCTAAATACACAAAACAAGTATATAGTTTCAAGTATACTAATTAAGATCTAAATACAAAAAGCAAGCATCAATTCTCAAGTTACAAGTAATCCATGATTAACAACTTGAAATTAAATGCGAAATCAAATAGTGGAAAGACTAGGATCCTTAGCTGCAGACTAATCGAGTTATTCCAGGTTACTAGCCTGCAAGGTACTACCTAGTGCGCACCTGTATAAGTTATTCTGGATAATTACGACCCACAAGGTACTACCTACTGCGCACTTCATATGACTTAGGAAACTCATGAATCCGTACTAGGGCCAGACCCTAGCCATCACATGAACATGACCCTTACAAGCCTCCAAAAACAATAAGTTGAAAACTTATGCAAGATCAATAAATTAAACCAAACTTATACATTTCAAATAATTTCTAGGAATCAATTTACATGCACAAGTAAGGTTGAATCTACACAAACCATGTCCTAGAATTCAAGTCTAGATAGCATATGACGTGTCAAGTCTTCATTATGCAATTTATACACAAAGCAAGAATATTTTACAACAATTGAACCACATTACCATCCTAAGCCACAAGTACTAAATAAACAACAATTTAGTAACAAACTCTCAAGGTAAACAATTGTAATATTCTAACAAGCTATATACCTACACAAAATGTATTTAAACGAGCTATTCAAGACAATGATATCACCTATCATGCTAAGTCAAATTACCATCTTTAGAGGCTACAAGTACTAATTCTACAGCAAGTTAGTAACATGCTCACAAGGTAATTAAACGGCCTACATTTCAAGGAATTATCAACCTAATACATCCAATATCAATTTAAGTGACTAACACACTTAAAACAAAATTAATTAAGTTTTCTCTAGATTTTCAAACATATCCAAATATCCTCAATTTAACATATGTTAAAGAACTCACCAAGGCCTACTTTAATATCACATTACAAGTTGATTTCATGCTTGATACAACTATGTGAATTTATCTTTTACAAAAGATAAATATTAAATAAGTTTTGCAATTCTTATTCAAATGCCCCAAATTTAATATATGTTACACAACTCACAAAGGCCTAATTTACTAGCATGCCACAATTTAATTCTAAACTATATACCAACATTAGAATTAAATCCTAAACAAAGAATTAAATAAATTAAATTCTAAAAACTTGAACAAAGCATGCTCACAAGTTTTATATGCTTGTAAAATAATCAATATAAAAATAATATAAACCTAAGACATCCCCTACCTCAATTTGAGATGTAAATCTCAAAAGCCCACCGAAATGAAACAGCTCCGAATCCAACGAAACTCCTAGGTTTTGTCGGGGACAACATGATCTACATGAACCCACAATAAGCCCCATCAAAATCACAAGTTAACTTCAAACCCAAACTCAAGAGAACGGTCAGAAATGAATTCTAGTAAGGGAGAAAGGTAGAGCACGTCGAGGGGAATGATAAATGTTAAGGCCGAAGAGTTTCCACTAAGGAAATCAAGTGGAGGAGAAGAAAGAATGAAGGCAGCCCCTTTGGCTCCCATGGCTGTTGGCCAAGAGGGTGAAAAAGATGATGGAAATCTGACTTTTTGACTTAAGACCCCCTATTTATAGAAAATCTCAAAAAGTGACTTGAAAGGGTCTTATCGGGTCCGGAAAAGTGGATTTTGAGCAAACACACTCAAATGACAAAAATCTATGAACAAAAAAGATTTTAAATGAGAAAATATGAACAACGAAAGAAATGGTGTTAAAAACTGAGTTCCGAGCAGAAAGATATGCCCCAAACAAGTTCGGCGGCAATCGGGGCTAGAAACCCTGAAACTGGAGAAAAACGACCAGAAGAATTTCTAAGAGTACATGACTCGACGAAATGTGAAAATGAATCCCGTACGAGGATCCAGGGTCCAGACGAGGTATTTTGCAATAACTTTCATTAATTGCACAATGGCCCCTCCAAAAAGTGGAAACTGCACTAATGACCCAGAATGAAAATATCTTCCAAAAATATTTTCTTAAAAACCCCTCAGAAGATATTTACGAAAAACACCCTAAGAAACGAAAAAGATTCTGAAAAACTATGCATCCATGCCCCTATGGACACCGGGAGCAACCAAAGTACTTTTCTGTAAAAGTAAAGATACGTATTTCGTGGAAACCACTTAGAATGAAGATACGTGAAGTCAAAAACCAACTCCGAACACAAATAGTGAGGTTATGCCGTCAAAGTGACAAACGGGAAAAAGACAAAATAGGAAAAAGGACGAAACAGGGAAAAGGACGAAAAGTGAATAGTGTCAAAAAACGAAAATTGTGGAAATCACTCGGTCTTTAAAGGAAGTTGTCAATTCAAAGGAAAGAGTCTCAGAAACCATTTCTGAGCACTTGAGACGACACTAAGCGACGAGAAACTGAACTCAAAAAAGAAATTTCAACGAAAAAAATTCATCCGTAAAATTCTGAGGAAAAAAGGAAAGGAAGGAAATGGCCGGGTCATTACAATCATCACCATTTCATTATCATTATTTTTCCTTTGATTTTCGACAGCCACACATGCCCTGCCTTCATCAACAGATGACATATATATATATATATATATATATATATATATATGTATATATATATATATATATGCAAATGAAATAAAATCAACTAAATTATCAACCCATCTAAAAGTCTTGTGGGACCCGCTTTACCATTACATTCACTTTTCCTTCTTTTCGGCTACTGCTAGCTCCCTCCATGAGACTATATATATATATATATATATATATACATGTGATTCAATCTTATGGAGAAAGTGATAAGGGAGAAGGTGACGAAATTTGCAAGAAAAAGAGATAAAGAAAGTTGAAATAGTTGGCGAGACCTACGTGGATATGTTAATGGATATATATATATATATATACAAAATTCAACCAAACTAAACAAAAACCCATTTTGCTTTCTTTCCTTACAATCTCGGCACCTGCTGCCTCATTGCATAAGACACAAAACAATTACAATTATATACATATACCTCATGCATATAAATGTAACTTAAACCAATTCAATTCATTAATAATTTTTAATTGGGTAAATCACCAAGTCACCAATTATAATTAAATATTTAATTTTAATAACTAAAAATCAGGAAATAAAATTTAAAGTCTTAAAAATCCGGGTTATCACAACCTAAAAATCTACTCTCTCCAATTTCCATCTAACAAACAGGAGATCGACACAGTCGGCCATATAATGCCTCAAATGGTGCCATACCAATAGTCGTCTAAAAACTATTGTTATATGAGAACTCCATAAGTGGCAAATACTTCTCTCAATGGCCCTTAAAGTCAAGGACATAAGAACAAAGCATGTCCTCCATTATCTGATTAACCCTCTCGATCTGTCCATCAGTCTGAGGATGATAAGCAATGCTAAAATGCAACTTTGTACCCAAAGCCTGCTAAATTTTTTTCCAAAATCCTGACACAAAGCTTGAATCCCTATTCGATATAATAGATAATGGTATGTTATGCAACTTCATAATCTCTGTAATGTAAAGTCTCAACAACTATTCTGAAGTGAAATCAGTGCGAATAGGCAAGAAATGAGCTGATTTAGTCAATCTATGAATGATGACCCAAATGGAATTATGATCCTTAAACGAATTAGGCAATCCCTCCACAAAATCCATAGAAATTCTCTCCCATTTCCACTCTGGTGTAGGGTGGCTGTAAAGAACCCGACGGTCTCTGATGATCAATCTTAACCATTTGATAAGTACTACACTTAGAGATAAAGATAGTAATGTCCCTTTTCATACCTGCCTACTAAAATTGCCACTTCATATCTTGATACATCTTGTCCCCTCCTGGATGAACAAAAAACTCAGAATGTGAGTTTCAGCCATCACATCCATCCTCAAGTCATCAGCAGAAGATACCACTAAATGTCCCTTATACCTCAAGCCTCTATCTATCCCAACATGATAGAATGGAATCTCCCTAGAAGCTAACTCTGCAGTCTTATCAATGCACTGCTGATCCGTGAGTTGTGCCTTCAGAACCTTGTAAATGATGGAAATAATAACTACCATGTAAGCCATAAAAGCATCAGATAATTCATCAAATGCCTTCAAAGCATCCCACTTAGTGGCAAATAATGTAAATAGACTCGCATGAGGTTGGCAACTGAGTGCATCTACCACCACGTTCGTTTTCCCTGGATGGTACTGGATAGAAAAATGATAGTCTTTCACGAACTTTAACCATTTATGCTGTCTCATATTCAGTTCCCTCTGAGTGAACAAATACTGCAGACTCTTGTGATCACTGAATAATCTGAAAGACCACAGCTGCCAACTCCAAATCATGCGTCGGATAATTATGCTCATGAGGCTTAAGCTTACGAGATATATACGAAATTAGTCGCTCTTTCTGCATCAAAACACACCCAAGACCTTGCAAAGAAGCATTTGTATAGACAATATACTCTATCCCGCTCTGTGGAGTAGATAGAATAGGTGCAGAAGTCAACTTATCCTTTAACTCATTAAAAGCTTTCTGACAGTGTTTATCCCATACGAACTGTACATCCTTCCAAGTCAAATGAATAAGTGGTCCTGCTATCTTCAAGAACCCCTGAATGAATCTACGATAGTATCTTGCCAATCTCAGAAAACTTCGAATCTCCATAGGTGTAGTAGGCTGTCCCCACTCTACCATTGCCGAGACCTTGGCTGGATCCACCACTATTCCCTTTTTTGGACACTACGTGACCCAGAAACTTCACTTCCGGCTACCAAAATTCACATTTCTCGAACTTGGCATATAACTGATGTTCACGAAGTGTCTACAACATTGTACGAAGGTGTCTAGCATGATCATCCTTTGACTTAGAATAAATCAAACTATCATCAATACATACGAATACAAACTGATCTAAATAAGCCCTGAAGACTTTATTCATTAAATCTATGAAGATTGGTGGTGTGTTAGTTAATCTGAAAGGCATGACACAAAACTCATAAGAACCATATCTAGTGAGAAATGTTGTCTTAGGTACATTATGTTCCCTAACCCGAAGTTGATGATATCCAGAATGCAAATCAATCTGAAAGAAGTAAGTAGCTCCTTTTAACTGATCGAAAAGATCATCAATGCTTGGTAAAGGATACTTGTTACAAATAGTAACCTTATTCAACTCCCTGTAATCTATACATAGGCGAAGTGATCCATCTTTCTTCTTCACAAACAAAACTAGCACTCTCCAGGGTGAAGTACTCCTACAAATGAAACCCTTACTGAGTAACTGCTGAATCTAATCTCTTAGTTCCCGCATCTCCATTGGCGCCATCCTGTATGGTGCCCTAGCAATAGGCGTAGTACCTAGAGCTCAGTCAATCACAAAGTCTATCTTTCGACTAGGCGGCAAACTTAGAGTTTCTTGAAAAACATCCAAAAATTCCTGTACAATTGGTATATTATCCAATGATATAGTAACCTCCTCCTCCGTCTCCTCCTCAATGTAAAACAAATACGTGCTAAAAACCCCATTAGAACGTGGCATAGCGACGATGTACATATCTTGACCAGGTATAGCGAAAACAATAGACCTATCATAACAATTAACTTGAGCATGGTAGTGAGATAACCAATCCATCCAGAGTATCACATCATAAGTGTGCATGTCCAGGACTAATAGATTAGCTAGCAACCTAAATCTACCAATATCTAGTGTCACAAGCCCATCACTCTTATGTAAAATAGCGGTATCACCTATAGGTGTAGCAATACTATATAGTCAATCACATACTTGTGTTACCAATTAAACTATAAACAATATTTCTGAATACTCTGTAGAGCAAAACACATATAACACATAATGCACTATTAAATCTATTCACGTTTATGTAATACCCCTAATTTTTAAAGGATAGTCTCGGCATTTTTATTTTTTCTTCTGTTGCATTTTGTTTGTTATTTTATTTATTTGCTTTGTTTTTGTGATTATCTGCGTAATTGGTTAATTATCTAATGCTTATTTAATTGTGTTAATTGTTTATTTTCTGTAATTGTTTAATTGGTTTCATTAATTAATTAGTTGGATTTATTTGTTTTATTACTGCTATTATTTGCTACATTATTAATAATATTATTTATTTTTAATTAATTAGTTAAATTGATAACTATGTATTTACGTTGTGTATCGTGACTTAGGGTTTAAGGGTTCAAGGTGTCACCGACTTAGTCTTAAATTAATTATGATATCCGTTTCATTCTTGGATTACAATTAGAATTAAGGTTGAGGGTTATAGGTCTATATATATATACGTATACGTTTTTCCTAGGGTTGAAACAAACCTTATTCCCGGAGTGAGAGGCAGAAAGAAATAGAGAGCGAAAACTAGAAAGGTTACCAGAGAGGTTCAAGGATAATTGGACGAGGTGTTTCTGGGTTGAACCAAAGCACTGGAGGAGCAGACTTGTAGTTTAGGACACAAACGTATCATACAGAAACTGTGGAATTAGAGTTTCAAATTTAAAACTCAAAGCAAGTTCTGTTCTTCTCTTTCCCAGGAATTTATGTTCTGTGCATGTTTGGTTAGACTCCAGGAATTAAACTAAGTTTGAATTACATTGCTTAAACATGTTAAATCAATTTCTAGCATCATTGGATTATAATCTGTTTCTCAGTTTTTACAAGTTCAGTTTTTATATATTTATCGTTGCTTTAAACATTGATCTATAATTCAATTCATAGATGTATAACTTTGCTTTGTGATCACTCTGGGATGAGGATGGGACCTTAAAACATGTAATAGAACTAAATTTAAAGATTGGAAACCACTGGAGTCGGAGAAGACACACGCAGACGCAGCCACGGCTCTTAGAGGTGAGAGCGGGCTCCAAAAATAGAGGGAGCCTGCTCCCAAAACACAAGAGCCAGCTCTCTAGGGGTGAGAGCCAGCTCCCAAGGAAGGGGAGACGGCTCTCCTTGTTTGGAGAAGGCTCTCTAAAACTCAGAGCCTTCTCTTTCTCTAAATATTACATATACTGAGTTTAAAATGGTCTGTTTGGCTAAGTCTGAGTTTCTGAAACTATTTAAAGGCTGTAGAATGATGTAATATATTACTTAGGACTTATAAAATAATTGAGAAGCATGCTTACATTCAGGATTTGAGGACAGAATTAACATAAGTTTGAACAAGGGTCTATATGTGGATGATTACGCAACTGACTTGTATTGCAGACTGATTTGCAAATTTGATTTCTCTGCATATTCTTAGGTATTTAAATCATATTTGCAGCTCTGTTATAAACATGTTGTTATTTAATTACATGTATGCTTAGTTGGGATTAACTGACAATTAAATCTGTTATAAATCTCATCTGTTACGACACTGTTTTGAGAAGGAAATTTCATAGTTGGATTCTATCAAGTTAAAGGACTGGGATTTGTTTTCTAAATCTGTTATTGGATGCATGATTTAGTTTTACACATATTAAATTGCATTTGTGCTTATTTTGGAATGTGTTAATAACTATTTAACTGTTTGGTCAATTGTGGTAAATGGAGGATAGTATGCACCGGTATGGGATGGTGGCATACTAGGTACGGATTAGTTCAGAAACTAAGCCTACCTAAACTGGATTAAGGTTCGGATTAACAATAAAGGTTAAGTCCGACTTTTGTTAGTGTCAGGTCAGTAAATAACTGAATGACTTATTTGGATTTCCGGGATGAATTGTTATACAGATATCAAGCCACTATATCAGATGGATGATATTCTGTATTAGGAGGATACGGACTTTATATATTTATGTTATGATGCCATGGTATGAGCTTGAGTCTCATGATCATGGTTAGGGTGTGTATATCACCTCGGATGGATAGCTGGACAGTGGATGCTGTTCCCTAGTAGGTCTAGGTACACATGACCACATAATGTGCGATTTGCATGGTATCTCTACTCAGGTTAAGACAGACCTATTGGACTAGTGAGCATTCTATAGTGCGTAATATATACATATATGGACTTTTCTAGATATTGTTGAGTCTATCTAAGATGTATCTGCTTATCGGATTCCTATTTGGATCGTAGTAGATCAGGACTTGCATGTGGGCCTGACCCCACTCTTTTATTATTTTCAGGTGCTCGTCAGTTCTAGGGTTAGAGCTTGGTTGTGCAGAGCAGATACAGTCTTCTATTCCACCGACTACGTGCTTACTTATTAGCTTTGGATCTTATTTCAGATATTTCATTTTACAGTTGGGATTTTTATTAGGGGTCCACTAGATGGATTCCCAAGTTGTTAATTAATTGGAGGTTTTGGAGTTGGATTTTATATTCTTATTTTTAAGGATTTTCAGTTAGAGTTCTTTTCAGCCATTTTTATTCACTTCTTATTATTTTCATCTTGTATTCTATGTTCGATTTAAGTATTAATTGTTTGATATTCCCTCGGGTTTGGGCCTGGGCTTGATCAACCCATGTCTTGGATCTGAGGGGTATCACAGTTTAGGATATTGCTTTTTCTTAGGAATCCTTCCTTTGAAATCAAACTTACAGAATTGATTCCCACCAATTCCTTTTATAAACTCATCAGTAATTGTCTTGTCTCAACACAACGCAGTTATAAGAAAAAATTTTGTTTGCCTACCCAAAAACCAATCACTCAATTGGATACTCCTTTATTATCACAACATACACTATCCAAAATGGTTTAATAAAACCATTTATGCAAATATCACCAAAAAAAATGCTCTCATGAAACAAAACAGAGATACCAAAACCACCAGTTCACTTTATTAAGAATTTCTTTAAACTATAAACTTCCAAAAGAATAATCATCATATATTCTTTAAAGATAATCAAATATTAGTGTACGTAATTTAAACAGTATTATTCTTCTAATAATATTTCCATTACTATTAGGAATAAGTATTACTTTTCAAAGAACATACATCTTTGAGCTCCGGTACCCTTCTTCTTGGATGCTCCAGCATCTTCTCGTTTAGGACACTGCCTGGAAGTGTGTCCCAGCTCTCTACAAGTATAGCAACTACCCCTGAAAGTACCAAATTGTCTTCTCTATTGGTTAACCTATGGCTGACCCTGTCCTGCTTGTGGTCCCCCATTCTGCTGTCTCTGAGCTAATCCAGGACTTTGGTTGGCTAAATGCCCAAAATTGCCACACTTATAACAATGACCATTAAACATAGTCTGAAGCACTGGTGCTGCTACTAGTGTCTGTTGAACGTGCGGCTGATTCTGAAGTGCAGTTGCTATGCCTGCTGGTATAGCCTGAGCAATGATGTAAACTAACTGAGGAGAATACTCTGGATCCCTGCCCTGAGTGTGGCCCCGATCCTGAGACTCCTGAGTCTGCTGTACTTCCTCTTGCTTGATGTGTAACTGATCACCCTCCTCCTGAAACCTGGGCAGTGGTTGCTCTTATGCAACTTGCTGACGTTATAGGAGATTCTGCTGCCTATGTGTCGCTCCCCTTCGCTGCCTATTTTTTTTATTGTCCCGTCTTCTTCTAGTGTTAACCATTCTGTTAACATAGAAAGATAGACGTCTGAATGATTTAGGCGGACTATAAAGGAATACAATGAATACTAAACTTAGGCACTACACGAAAGAATACACTACGCGGAAGTCAAATAACGATAGATCCCTAGAGAAACTTGAACCTGGAATGCTCTGATACTAACTGTGATACCCCTCGACTCCGAGACATGGGTTCATCAGGCCCAAGCCCAAACAAGAGGGAATATCAAATAATTAAAGTATTTAAACGAACATAGAATACAAAATAGATTTAAGAATAAAGAATAAAGCTGAAAGAATAATAAATAATAAATCCTCATTAATTAATCCAATAAAAATCCTCAATTAACTAAATCCTTTGATACCAATAATTAATTAAAACTTGGGAATCAATTATGTGGACCCTTAATCCAAAATCCAACTAAAATAAAATAATATCTGACTAAAACAATAATAAGAAAATCCTATGTTAAGAATGATGAGTGAATAGATCGTCTCTGCTCAGCACGAACAATGCCTAAGCCTGAAACTGACGAACACCTGAAAAATAATGGTAGGTCAGGCCCACAAACAAGTTCCAATCTACTACGTCCCAAACAGAGACTTATAACTCATATACATCCTAATCAATCCAACAATAACTACATAGTCCGTATATATATAGATACACATTAAATGAACCTTACTAGACTATAGAGTTTGTCTCAACTTGAATAGTAGGCAACATGCAAAACACAGATATTATGGGCATGAGTATTTAGACCTACTAGGGTACACAACTATATTATATCTAGCTACACATCCCTATCTATATACGCATCCTAACCATGATCCTAAGACTCAAACTCATATCATGGCATATAACTATATATATATATATATATATATATATATATATATATATATATATATATAATCCGTCCTATCCAAACATAAAATAAATATCCAGTATGTCATCCAACTGATTCAGTTGACCTGACATGAAAATATGTAGGAATTAACATTTTAGTTAATCCATTCCGTTATACATAAATAGGTAGGACTTAACATTTTTAGTTAATCCATCCCTAATATGCCACCGTCCCATACTGGTGCATATAATGCATACAATCCATAAATGATGCTACAATTATGATGTCACATCAAATAAATCCGTACATAGCATGATATAAATCATACAGATATTCCTTTTCATTTAATTGAACAAAATGTAACAATTCTAAGTAGCATGCATTGAATTTATCTCATAAAAATTAACATGCATCTCAAATAATTGTACTCCTCCACAATCTGATCAAATTTATTTAAAACTAAATAATTGATTAAAATAATTTGATCCAACCATATTTAATTAATTTAACCTTTTAAATTAATTAAATTTCATACTTAACATGTGTACTTAAATCATGTTTTTAAAATCCTCCATAAATCTAATTTAATAATTTAACAATCATTGAAACAGATTTAATAACATATTGTGAACAGTAGGCAAAATCCCAAACAAAACCCAAATAATTCCAACATAGTTTATAAACATTATTTAAACATTGTAGAATACACAACATACATCAATTTGTCCAAATTACCAAGCATATACACAAACCCATTACACATGTACATACACTACAATTTCAGTTTTTAATCATGCAAATAGGTTTAATTAATTAAATTAATTAATCTTGGAATTAATCTAGCATGTATATAATTTGAGTCAAATGAGAAGAGAAGAAAAGAACTTGCCTTAAGGATTTTGGTAAAACCCTAGCCTTCTTCTTCCTTTTTCTGTTCCTTT
Organism: Cornus florida; assembly: GCF_030987335.1. Taxonomy (NCBI): domain Eukaryota; kingdom Viridiplantae; phylum Streptophyta; class Magnoliopsida; order Cornales; family Cornaceae; genus Cornus; species Cornus florida. The sequence goes on along the minus strand of NW_026775574.1, from coordinate 45,933,489 downwards.
TTCTTCCTTCTTTCTTTCTCTAAACTTTCTGTCTTTTTTCTCTAAAATATACTACGTGATTTAATTTCTAGCTCCCTATTTATAACCTATATTTATATATAAGCTAAATAAAATAACCCAATCCTTTTCCAAATCCAAGTCAACTTAATAAAAGAAAAAAATAATATTAAAATATTAAAAAGGTAACTAAAAATATATTACGTACATAATCTATTTATATCCTTATTATAAAAATATATAAAATATATACATTAGATTATTACTTCTAAGTTACAATACTATTAAGTAATAAATTACTTTCCTTATATATATAAAACTATCCATGTGTAACTAAAAATATGTTAAGTATATAATCTATGTATATCCTTATTATACAAATATAAAATATATATATCAGATTATTTATTAATAATAAAGTTATCATAATATTAATAAATAAATTACTTTCCTTATAATATTAAAATATTAAAAAGGCAACTAAAATATATAATCTATGTATATCCTTATTATATAAATATATAAATTAAATATATACATCAGATTATTTATTAATACTAAAGTTACCATAATATTAATAAATAAATTACTTTCCTTATATATATATATATATATTTATATATACACATGTAAAATTATCCATACCTATTAAACCTCCTATCAAATAGTCCATGGGACCCAATTGGTTGGCCCATTATTACTAACCATATCCATAAAATAAAATAAAATAAAGTAAAATAAATATTTAATTATTTAATCTACAATTAATTACAAATAAACAAACACATCCATTAAATAAACTAATTCAAATAACATTCAGCACATACTTTCAATTAATTAGTTAAGTCAAATAAAATATTTAAGCAAATAAAATATTTAATTAACCAATTCAATTAAACACATAATCAAATAGCCAAATAATCAAGTAAATAAATAAAAATACAATAAAAATATTTAATATAACACCGAGATTATCCTTTTAAAATTAGGGGTATTACACCAGCCCAGTTGGATAAGAGTTTCACGTAAAATTTAAAGTGTCCAGACTCAGGTTTCTGCACCTACTAACATAATCTATAACATTTTAACTGACCCGTAATTTGACGTGGATATTAAACAACATTCCCGCCATTGAATCAAACCTTATAAACAGGAATTCAATCAATTGAGTGACTGATGGAGGTGGAGTATTGAACATCATTCCTACCATTGAATTAGACCTTATAAATGGGAATTCAATCAATTGAGTGACTGATGGATTGTTATTTTTGTTTTAGCATTATATGTACAAAGTGATTGTCCTCCAACTACTCCATCCCAAAAGACGGTGTCCAATGCCTAAGATGAATAAACACTTCTATGAAATTCGGATATCGTGTCGTGGATACGGTACTTGATCAATACTTCTTGGACATCATCATTAATACTTTATAAAAGTATTTATAATTTTAAAATAATTTTTAGTAATTCAGACACTAGGTGTACACATTTGAGACACTTGAAAGACAATCTCTCGACACTTGATCGATGCATTCTACACTTTTCACTAGAAGTCTTATATAATACTTCATAGAAATATATACCAATCTTAAAAATGATACAAAACATTATTCAAAGTGTCCAATTTCATTTTCTTGAAATTTTTTTTTTTTTTTTTTTGACATTGTATACATGTCAAGACATTTTTTGTTTTTTTTTTTTCTTTCAAAACAATGATACTTGCAAAAACTATAATTGTAATGACAATTCTCGTACATGAGCAAATTATAATTAGGGTAAAATGCAAAAAAAAAAAACCCATAAACTATTGACAAATCAACAACTAACCCTTGAACTACAAAAGTTTTAACTAACCCCTTAAACTATACAATTTGTTGCAGATCACTCCTTCTGACCAGAGTCTGGTTACACATGCTGCTATCACATAATACTAATTTCAAATTTAAAGTTGTAACGACCCACTCAATTACATGGTATGAAATTGTCTGATTTGGGCCTGAGCTTACACGGTTTTGCTCTTGGGTTTTACCCCAAAAGGCCTTATACCAATTCGAGTGACACACCTATATATAAGCACTTTACTTTTCCCTTATCTAGGCGATGTGGGATTGTGCATCCATAGCTCGCCAGTGTGGTAGCTTACTAATGTCTCGCACCAGCCTACAGGGTCACCACAATCCACTCCCTTGGAGGCCCGACGTCCCCATTGACACATTTCCAGCTGGGTCAGACTCTGATACCATTTGTAACGACCCACTCCACCACATGGTATGAAATTGTCCGTTTTGGGCCTGAGCCCGCACGTTTTTACTCTTGGGCTTTACCCTAAAAGGCTTTATGATAACACCACCACATATAAGCATTTCACCTTTACCTTACCCAGGCGATGTGGGATTTTGCATCCGTAACTCGCCAGTGTGGTAGCCTGCCAGTGTCTCGCACCTGCCCACAACACCCCCGTTAGCAATATTTTAATAAATAATAATATATAGAAGTGCAATTATGACCATTTAGCTTATTAATTAAACTCCCTTGTCAACATATCATCCAATTCAAATATATTTCCATAAAAGCTAGCTACTAAAATTAATGTGAGATAATTATTTTATACATATAATATATAAAAAAGCCCGAAAAATTTAATGGGATGGAGTTTAAAAGCTTGACTTAGATGTTCTAGCTCTTTTACTACTTTCTTCTTTATCCATGCTTTCGTGCATCAACAGCTCCTAATTTTGTAATGTCAGCGTCACTCTCTTCTAGCATTGGGACAGTCTCGGTTATGAACTTACTTAGATTCAGGGTTGTAAGGTAGAAGATCATTTTCTGTTGCCACCTTTTAAACTCCGCCCCATTAAATTTTTTGGGCTTCTCTCCTGACGAGAACATTAGACATACTAGTACTCGTACTTGCCATTCGTCTGTTTTATATTAAATATACAGACCACAAGTCAATTATAGTGATATAATAACAACAATAATATTTAAATAATTAATACTATAGTATATGGTATACTTAGACCATATTTTAGACTACAGTTATTACACTCGCTCTTTGTGATTTAGATTGTAAGACACTGGCAGGCTACCACACTGGGTGAGTTACGGGTGCACAATCCCACATCGCTTGGGTAAGGGAAAGGTGAAGTGCTTATATGTGGTGGTGTTATTTCTAATTGGTATGAGGCCTTTTGGGGTAAAGCTCAAGAATAAAACCGTACGGGCTCAGGCCCAAAGCAGACAATATCATACCATGTGGTAAAGTGGGTTGTTACAAAAGGACTATGTGACGGCCCTGGTTTTTCAAGCCAATGCGTCCTGTAATGAACCGAAGATTGACCCGATAACGGATCAGAATACAGAAGTGAAAACTAAAAATAAGACTCTAAGAAGTTAAAGTGACCTTCCATGAGGTCGTGAAACTCAATGAGAATTGACGCGGAAGCAAAAGATCACAAAAAAATAACAATTAAGGCTCCTAGGGGCAAAATAGTCATTTCAAAACCTATTGATTTGGGTGCCACCGAGCACACCATTGGAAAGATAATGAAAAACTAATCAAGATGGACTCAAGAATTGCATTTTTTGGAGTCCGGACAAAGGAGAACGGCAAAACAAAGAAAAATGGACATACAAAGGAAAAAGGGTAAATTGGTAATTATCCAAGAATATGTGGGTGTAATTGAGCATACCATTGGAAAGACAAAAAAAAAATAGTGAAGTTCAAAATTTTTTTTACTCGATTTGGAGTCCAGACGAGGGAGAAAGGTCAAAAACAAACAGAGGGTCATGACATCTACAGTGCTGTTGACCCACTGCTGCTGCAACTAAGAGTACAAAAGGGCATCTAAACGGACTTTTCTGGATAAACTCAAAGAAGAAATCCCTCCTAAAATCAAGTTTTCTACCTAGAAATACAAACAGAAACCAAAAAAAAAATGCATTGTAAAATTCCCAGAATGCCCCCAAGAAAATCAGGTCAAGAGGGTAAAAATCCTTCCGAGCTGCTGCCTAAGGAAAAGAAATGGGGCTTCGGGAGGTTTTTAAATTGCCTAAATTGAAAATTCAATCTTAAAATACACCCACAAGACCCCCAGAAGTTTTGGATCGGTCGTCACACTTTTCAAAAAAAAGTCGATGAATAGTACGAAGTACACTTGTATTAAAAATAAGCAAAAACCTGGCAGTAAGGATTTTTCTGAAAAAAATGGAATTTTGAGGGCCAAGATGACGTTTTCTAGAAAAACAAAAAGAAGAAACCCCCTCCAAAATTGAGTTTTCTACTCGACAACATGAGCAAATTAAAAAAACACATTGTAAAATACCCAAAATGCCCCTGGAACAGGATAGGGTAAAAACTCAAAAAAAATGTAACCTTAAGTTTTTGTTTCATCAAGGAGGGTATTGTGTGCCAAAGTGAACAAACAAGCATACGTAATATGATAAAGTAGACGTATTACAATGGCCTACGACCTCATGGTATGTTGTATGTAAAATATAACCCTTCAATGCATGAAATCTCCTAACTTCTATAAGCAACAATGAAGTTAAAAATTTGCATACATATCACATATGTGTTTTTGGCCCTTGGCCTCATTACATACAAGTCAAATACATTGCATAGAGTGTACTTATGTACACATTACATAAATGGAATCAAATACACACATTTTGAGAAATAAGGCTACAAGTGGCATTTCAAGCCAAGCTTTACAAGAATTAAAACCTTCAAGTCTACAATCATCCAAGCAATGATGAACATCACGAACTAAGTCTTCGTACCTGAATAAAACCCCCAGTAACTTCAGGGTGAGTAAATAAGTTTACTCTTAGGAAATGAGCATGCATAGACTCGATTTCTTCACAGATTTTTACATTTACTTTGAAACAATTCAAAATGATCATGCCACCTAACGTCTATGTTAAAGTGAGACTCAGGGAGCATCCTAAACTACCTTAAATCATTCCTAGCATAAATCACGTCATACATGCAATTCAAACAACGTAGAAGCATGTTAAACGAAACAACAAGATATAGATTCTCAAAGCCATCAACTTCAAATAAAGAACAAAATCAAACAAAGTGGATACTTGAACGTCACGCCGGATCAGATCAACACCATAGTTACTTTAGGATTACTAGCCTATGGGTAACCTCCCTATGTGCATACTAGACTTGTAGAGGGACAATCCCTCGTATTAGAACCATGTCCTAGCCTTAGTCAAACAACGATATTCCCAAGTTTCCAAAATCATCAAGTTGTGCAACAACATATATATCAACACGTATATACAATATAATCAACTATCTACCATGCATAACTAAATTTGGAAATACATACAATACATTCTCTAAGTCAACAACTACTATGGCATGAAAGATATCAAATACAAAATGTGCAGCTCATTACACAAGACAATGATATATTCAACAAGGAAAACATATTCTCATGAATATAAATATAGCTACTATGTTATCTAATACTTAAAATGTAACCAAGTGAATATATAGCAAGTCCAAGTCCATGATTTAAACATAGAAACAACTTCCAAAACACAATTAAATCCATGGAGCAATTAAATATAATTTAATTAAATAAAAAAATAATTAAATTCTCTAGATTCCAAATCAATTCCAAATGACTTCAAAATAATACATATAAAAGATCATATCGTGGTCATTAAATATATCATATAAATACTTTAATTTAAGCCATGAGTAGAAAAACATAATTTAATTAAATACAAATAATTAAATTCTCTAGATTTTAACATTCATCCAAATATTCCAAATTTAATATAAGTTAAACAACATGTCAAGATAATCACTAATATCAACTCAAAAGTTTAATTACATTGTCAGAATAGTTGAATAGAATTTAATTAAATAAAAATAATCAAATCTCTAGATTTTAAGACATCTTCAAATCCTTCCAATTTAATATATAACAAAGATTAAATCATGATAATTACTAATATCCAATCAAAACTTAATTACATCAATGGAGTAATTAAATAAAAAATTTAAATAATTATCTAGATTTCAAAACAACTCCAAAATTTCTCAAATTAATATATAACATAGATTAAGACAAGGCCTAATCAAATATCATGTCCTTAATTAATTCTTCAGCATATACAACCATGTGAATTAATTTTTAACCAATGAATAATTAAATTAAATCATATATTTCATACAAAACATGGTATACACATAAAAAAAAATAATAATAAATCATTCCCTATCTCACTAGAGAAGTGTCTCTCTAGAATCCAAGGCAAATCAACACAAAATGGCAAACCCTTCAAGGGTTTATGTAGAGGAGGATGAGGGGAACAAAAAGTATTCCAAGCTTTATGGTCTAAGGTGAGTGGAAGAGCCTCAAAAATCACTTTCAAAGCCTAAGCATCAAGCTTCTCTAATGGTGGCTAGGTTTTGTGGTGAGGAAGATGATAATACAATATAATAAAGTATGAGTGGAGGAAATAGAAATCCTCCACTCACTATGTGATCCTACACCATAGTCAACACACACAAGTCTTGGTCAAATGCACAAAAACCCTTATTTAAAACCATAATCACAAAGTGGCCCAAAAATAATTGCAAGACTTAATTTGGAGCATACACTTGCAATGACCTGGATTTTTCGGATAAATTTTTTCTGTTGTCTTTTTCCTTCTGAGTTTGGTTTCTTGTTGATTAGTATCGTCTCGAGTGCTTTGGAGTGATTTCTGAGACTCTTTTATTTGGATTAACAACTTCCTTTGAGGACCGAGTCATTTCCATATTTTTCGTTTTTCGACATTATTCACTTTTTGTCTTTTCGCTATTTTGTCTTTTTCCCTATTTCGTCTTTTCCTCGTTTGTCACTCTGTTTGCGTAACCACACTTCTTGTGTTTGGAGTTGGGTTCTGACTTCACGTATCTTCATTCTTAATGATTTATATGAGATACGTATCTTTACTTTCGTGAGAAAGTACTCTGGTTGCTCCCGGTGCCTATAAGGGCATAAATGCAAAGTTCTTTGAAAACTTTTTATTTTCTTGGGGTATTTTTCATAAATATCTTTTGAAGATATTTTATTTCAGGGGTATCTAAGAAAATATCTTTTGGAAGATATTTTCATTCTGAGGCAGTTTCGCAGTTTTCACTTTTTGGATGGGCCATTGTGCAATTAACGAAAGTTATTGCTCAATGCCTTGTTTTGAGCCTGAATCCTCGTATGGGATTCATTTTCACATTTCATCAAGTCATGGACTCTTAGAATTTCCTACTGGACGATGTTTTCCAGTTTCAAGGTTTCTGGCCTTAGTTTGCGCCAAACTTGTTTTAGGCATAACTCTCTGCTCGGGACTCAATTTTTAACGCCGTTTCTTCCTTTATTCATATTTTATCATTTTAAATCTTTTTTGTTCATGGAGTTTTTCCATTTGAGTGCGTCTGCTCAAATTTCACTTTTTCGGACCCGGTGGGGCCCGTTTGGGGCACTTTTTGAGTTTTTCTATAAATAGGGGGTCTTTAGTGAAAAAATCAGATTTCACTCTCTCTCTCCCCTCTCTTGGCTGGATCTCATGGCAGCCATGGCTGCCATCTTCTCTCTCTTCTTTTGAGCTTCCTCCCCTCACTAAAAAGTGGTGATGCCTTTATGTTTATTGTTCCCCTCAGCGAGGCCTTCGATTCCAACCGATTGGAATCTCGTTTTGGTCATTTTTTGAGTTTGGGTTTGAAGTCAAGTTGTGTTTTTGATGGGGCTTCCTTGGGATTCATGTTCGTGGTGTTGTCCCCGACAAAACCTAGGAGTTTCGTCGGATTCGGAGCCGATTTATTTTGGTCGGGATTTGAGATTTCATCTCAAATGGAGGTAGGGAATGTTTTATGATTATTTGTGTGTTGTATTGTGTGTTTGCCATTATTTTATAACATATATGTATGCCTTGTATCAAATCTGGAAAGTTAGTAATTTTTATTTCTTTGTATAAGATTTAAAATTCATGATGATGTGTAACTTGGATTTGAATTGTGGCATGCTAGAAAATTTTATTTTAATGTGTTGGTTAACATATATTAAAATTAGATTAATTAAATACGAATTGCTCTTTTTAATTAATATTTATCTTTTGTGAAAGATTAAAGTTCATGGCCGTACCTTGCATGAAATTGAGTTGTATTATGCTTCTAAATTAAGTTTTGTCATGTTTGTTAACATACATTAATTTGAGAGCATTTGGTTGAGTTTGAAAATTTAGAGACTTTAATTAAGAGAATTAATTAAAATCTATTTTTATGGTTTCATGGGCCTAATTAAGCTTTTGTGTGAATATATGTAATGACCATGATATGTCTATTAGCATATATTAAATTGGGGCCAATTGGAAATGATTTGAAATCTAGAGAGTTTAATTATTTTGATGTAATTAAATTATATCTTGTTTATCCACGGATCTAATCATGTTTTAGAAGTTGTTCTATTTTAAGAGCATGGATTTTGACTTGTTATATATTCACTTGATTGTGTTATATGCATTGAAGAGCATTGTTATTTAATTTATATTCATGAGAGTATGTTTCTAATATGAATATATTGTTGGCTTGTGATTTCATAGCATTATGGATATGAAATGCTTATTATGCACTATTGGGAGTTAAATTGCTAACTTGTTACTATGTAGTAGTAATATGTATAAGTTTTGAACTTATTCGGCTTATTTTGGAATCTTGGGACATTGTTGAGTTGAGATGGCTAGGGTTTGGCTCTAGTACGGGGACGTGAGTCCTCTAAGTCATTGAGATAGTGCGCACTTAGGGTGGTCTTCCCTTCGGGTTAGTGCCCGAAATAACCATTGTGGTCTTGGTAGAATTTCGAGCGTGATGTCCAAGTCTTCCACTGTTTGTTTTCGCATTCAATTCCAAGTTGACAATTGTGTTTACCTTGTTGACTTGTGGTTTTGGCTATTGGCGATGTTGATGTTGTTAAGTACATCCATACTAAATTGACATATTTAGTTGATTTCACACTTTTAGATTTTTAGTTAATAACCTAGAGAATCTATGTCTTGATGTGTGGTATTAGATATTCTAATTATGCTAAATTGTTATATTTAGTTGATGTTGCATTTTAGACTTTAAGTTGATAACCTTGAGAATCTATATGTTGTTGCTTTGTGTAAGCATGCTCCAATGTTGTTGCTTTGTGTAAGCATGCTCATATGTTGTTGCTTTGCGTAAGCATGACCCTATGTTGCTAAAATTGCATGAATGAGGTGATTGATGCTAGAAATGATCTTAGGTAGCTATGATGCTCCTTGAGTCTCACTTTTGACATAGATGTTAGGTGGAATGAATCACAATAATTAAATCATACAAACTTGTAACACATAGGTCGATGCATACTCATTTCCTACGAGTAGATTTATGTTGCTCACCCCTACGACACAGGGGCATATTTCAGGTACAAGAATCAAAGTTGAGGTTCTCATTATACTTGGATGGTTTGTGGACTTGGAGACTTCCATTTTTGTGAAGGTTGGCTCGGAATGCCAATTGTAGTATTATATGTCAACATGTGTACATTTGATTCTATATATGTATTGTGTACATGAGTACACTCTTTACAATGTATTTGACATGTATGAGATGAGGCCGGAGGCCAATGACATGTAATTTGTATCCTATGTCATTTTTGACTTCATGGAATATTATGAAAGTATTGAGATATTGAGTTTTTGCTTCACCATGTTTGCATTGGGTGTGGAAATTCCATTTTGATTCTTCCATAGGGCCTCATTCATCATGTATGAAGTATGGCCAAGGGCCAAACGGCATTTTGAAACCATCTCATGATTTTAAATTCTAAGTTTTCGTTTCAAACTTCATTTATGGCATTTTTGCCGTTGGGGGTTCATATTTTGTATGGCCCATATTTTTGGGCCATGGACCATTGTAGCACATCTTACTAGGTAAGTTACGTTTGTGTGCATGGTCGTTTCCGGGCAAAGCTTCTTATTTGGTGAAATGAGCCTCCTACGGACTCATTTTACACTTTTGTTGCATAATCTGACCTAAGGGTATTTTAGGAATTTTATTTGGGAAATAAATTCCGTTCTTCACATGGTCACTTAGAAAATGTGATTTTAGGGGGGGTTTCTTCTTCGTGTTTTTCCAGAAAATGTCGTCTTGGCATCAGAAATCGATCCCGAAGTTCAGCTTCTGTTTTTCCATTTAGCAGCTTTTTGGACCCTCTGGACCAGTTTTCTTGGGAGGGAATTTTGGACATTTCACAGTGAGTATTTTTTAATTTTTGTCGTAAGTCATGTAGAAAACTCGATTTTGAGGGGGGTTTCTTCTTTGAGTTTTTCCAGAAAATTCATCTTAGCCCTCAAATTTCCATTTTTCCTGGAAAAACCCCTACTGTTAGGTTTTTGGGTTGCAGTTTACTGCCCTCTTCACATATAAACAGTTACAAGGGTTTCGTAATCGGTTGCATGTGCATGGGTAGTGTTTTGGTCGAAGTTTTTGGTCTCCTAACCGGTTAGGAAGGCTTGGTAACCGGTTAGATGTTCTTGGTTGTCACCTTTTTGACCGTTTTGTCCCTTCTTCTTCCATTAGCTATATCTTCTTCATCCGGACTCCGAATCAAGTGATTCTTGAGTCTAAATTCATTAATTTTTCATTGTCTTTCCAATAATGTGCTTGGTGGCACCCACTTTTAAGCTGGAAATGATGTTTTTTTCCCCTAGGTTCATTCTTGTTCGTTTTTGAAACGTTGCTTCCGCATTTGATTTCTTTGGGTACCGTGACCTCGTTGAGGGTCACATTGGCGTCTTAGAGTCATGTTGTATCTCTAGAGACCGTTGTTTATCTTTTGCTTCCGCATTTCGGATCCGTTATCGGGTCATCTTTCGGTTCATCACTGACGCACTGGGTTGAAAAACTTAGGCCGTCACAAGTGGTATCAGAGCTCCTAGGTTCAAAAACCTTAGGACAACGGGTTTTGGGTGCATATCATGCTTTTGTGGCCATGCTCTATGTGTTTATATGCTTTATGATAACATATTTATGTGCTTACGTGCTATATGTTGTATGCCGTTTGTTTATCATTGTTTTATTCTAATGTAAAGAGCATGATATGTGACGTATGCTAGATTAGAATTGTATATGCATAATTGTGTTGCATACTTGACATGACATGGAATTGGTCATTGAGGCACGAGTTGAGGTTGATGGTGATTGTAGTTACAGTTTTGTGGTAGTATAGGTTGTTGTCGACCTAGTATTGGTTTTGAGGTAGGTGGATGGTCACCTTTGTTTAGGCTCTTATGAGATGAGTCATTTAGTATTGCCATAGTGATGGATTTGTTGGTTTTGAGCCATGATGAGGTTATGGACCTCTTAGGATCCTTGATTGTCTAGGAAGATTCCTCTAGAACTTTTATTTTTCGTGGGCGGGTACGTTTGTGGGCGGGTGCATGGCACTGTCATACTACCGTGCTGGCTAGCTACAAGCGTAGTTCGGATGGAATCAGTGTTGGTTATGTTTTGACAGGCGTTGTCCTTTGATCGGTGATGATGATGGTTGTTTTGGGGATCAGTCGTGGTGATTGATTTAGTTGTTATTGGTATGGCTGTAGTTGCCATTTTCCTTGAGGAGTTCTTGCGTGATGACGCTTTTGGGATCAAGTCAATTGATTGATGTTTCGGGTAGTGAGAGCACTGCACTGTTAGTGTCACTTGTAGTGTCACCTTTAGATTCAGAGTTAGATTGTTTGAGTCTTACCATTGTGGTAAGGGCTCACGTTTGTTTTGAGACAGGTTGTTGTTGCATTGGTTTTGGAGATAGCTTATGACTTGGAATTGTCCTTTCTTTTCTTAGACACTCTAGGACATGATGTTCATAGGGTTCATTGTTGCATCATGTTGTCTTATGCAGTTTCATTTGCTACCATGTTAGTAGTATGATTTATGATATTGTGATGCATAAGTAGGTGGAGGTCTATCCATAATTGCCTTCTTGTTGTGTGGCATTAGTATGCCTTCTTTATATGCTTAGAGATGCCATGTTGTTATTGCGCTTTAGTGACATGCTTTTGTGCTTACGTGGAGACGTGTTGCATGTACCTTTGATTTTTATCTATGTGAGTAGATTTTCTTTCTAGTAGTTGTATTCCTTGTCATATGCATGACTTCCAGGTTTGGTTTTCTCATTCATTTCCCTCAGTCGCACGTAGTGTGTATGCGGGTTTCCACAAGGGTTTTGTGTTGGATCGTGTTAGGAACTTCACAAGGAGTGAGTCTCTTCTTTCCGTTATGTTGTGCACTGTTTTGGGGTTGGTTGGTCCATAAGAATCATCGTTGTTGTATTGAGTCCTTGGTGAGGATTTGATTTATTTTGGTCGGCTTACTTCCATGTAGGAGGTGAAGTCTTTGACCTTGTTATCTTTTATTTCAGAGACAGAGTCGAGGTGTTATCCTTTTTAGGACTGGTAGCTCCCTTTCTTTTGTGTCTTCCCGTGGGGAGTTCTGCCGTAGTTGTTGACGGAGTTGTAGTGCTTAGAGTGAGTTGATTGGTGTGGGATCATTTTATGGGGACTTGTGTCCATATCATTGAGGATTTGTTTGATTATGAGGTGAGCTCGATGCTCTTTTGAGAATGTCTTTTGGAGACTTGTTTCCGTTTTGGAGACCTGGATGTGGTTAACTTTTAGGAAAAGTTTTAGAGGATTGCTGTTGGATATGGCTTGTTGTGGAGTTTCTCGTCCTAGTTATGACTAGGCATAGTTTTGAGGAATCGTAGTTCTGATGATTGGTTGTGGATCAAAAATTGAGAAATTTTGATTTAACTTGGTGTTGCCAAGCATGGTTTTGAGAGATTCATCTTGTGACCTTAGTTGTTGGCATTTTGATGTGTGTGTCACTTGGTGGACTTGTGTTTTGAGGATTTAGTTATCCATGATAGGGATGCGGATCTGATGTTTGATTACGGTGTAGTCTTGTAGTTGATCTGTTTTAGGGAGATATGAAGGACTTTCGATGAAATGTTTTATTGTGAGGTTCGTTTTGATTTCTGTAGGCATTGATTTGCTTGTCAGGTTTTGGATTCTTGATTAATGTTGTTAATAGGGGTATTTTGATTCATTGGAGATGTTGGTTTTGCTGTATTGAGGATTTTGGGCCTTAAGCATAGCGGTACCTATAGCATTGTTGTCAGAGTTTTGGGATTGGCCAGGATGGTTTGGCAGGACATCTTTGGACCATATCTCAACTCTCACAAAATGTTGGTTGCTGTATTGAGGATTTAGGGCCTTAAGCATAGCGGTACCTATAGCATTGTTGTCAGAGTTTTGGGATTGGCCAGGATGGATCGGCCGGACATCTTTGGACCATATCTCAACTCTCACAAAATGTTGGTCCCCATAGTGCTTTTGGTAATGATCGTTTTTTTTTTTTTTTTTGACATTGATGTCATTTGTATCGAGAGGTTTCTTGGGTAGACCTAGTGGGGGGCATGTTATGAATTAGTGCCTTATACTGTCATGCTATCGTACAAAGTTGTGTATTGTAGGCGAGTACTAGTTGCCGTCGATGCTACCTTACTGACAAATAAGTGTGGGCGGGTACTAGGCACTGTTATTGCTACCACACATTTGAGTACGTCATGGGCGGGTTCTGGTCACTATTTGTACTGCCATGTCGTCTCTATTTAGTACCCTAATTTGTTATGTGGTTATCTTGGAGTTCTTTTGGTGGTTATTTTTGGTTCCTTATGATGGTTTGTCAGGAGGGACACTTAAGGTTGTTGTTTTCCATTCTTTTGTCTGACCTTGGGTTCTGTGTGTGAGTTCAGACTTGTTATGTGGCCATATGGTCATTTTTCCCTTGAAAGGTTGTCTTGTCGTGAGCACGTGGGTGCAAATGACATTGGTTTGGGGGTTTCTTTTTAGCTTTGAGGTCGCTGGTGTGGTGTGTTATGTGGGGTACTCGGAGATGTACTCCGTAGTTATCCTGGTTTCGCCTTTTTGTTTTGATGGGGTTGGATTTCAGGGACGAAATCCCTTTAAGGTGGGAAGGTTGTAATGACCCGGATTTTTCGGATAAATTTTTTTTGTTGTCTTTTCCCTTTTGAGTTTGGTTTCTTGTCGATTAGTGTCATCTCGAGTGCTCTGGAGTGATTTCCGAGACTCTTTTCTTTGGATTGACAACTTCCTTTGAGGATCGAGTCATTTCCACATTTTTTGTTTTTCGACACTATTCACTTTTTATCTTTTCCCTATTTTGTCTTTTTCCCTATTTCGTCTTTTCCTCGTTTGTCACTCTGTTTGCGTAACCACACTTCTTGTGTTTGGAGTTAGGTTCTGACTTCACGTATCTTCATTCTTAATGATTTCTATGAGATACGTATCTTTATTTTCGTGAGAAAGTACTTTGGTTGCTCCCGGTGCCCATAGGGGCAAAAATGCAAAGTTCTTTGGAAACTTTTTTTTTTCTTGGGGTATTTTTCATAAATATCTTTTGAAGATATTTTATTTCAGGGGTATCTAAGAAAATATCTTTTGGAAGATATTTTCATTCTGGGACAGTTTCGTAGTTTTCACTTTTTGGAGGGGCCATTGTGCAATTAATGAAAGTTATTGCTCAATGCCTTGTTTTGAGCCTGGATCCTCGTATGGGATTCATTTTCACATTTTGTCGAGTCGTGGACTCTTAGAATTTCCTCCTGCACGATGTTTTCCAGTTTTAGGGTTTTTGGCCCCGATTTGCGCCAAACTTGTTTTGGGCATAACTCTCTGGTCGGGACTCGATTTTTGACACCAGTTCTTCTGTTGTTCATATTTTTTCATTTTGAATCCTTTTTGTTCATGGAGTTTTGCCGTTTGAGCACGTCTACTCAAATTTCACTTTTTCGGACCCAGCGGGGCCCGTTCGGGGCACTTTTTGAGTTTTTCTATAAATAGGGGGTCTTTAGTGAAAAAAATCAGATTTCACTCTCTCTCTTCCCTCTCTTGGCCGGATCTCATGGCAGCCATGACTGCCATCTTTTCTTTCTTCTTTTGAGCTTCCTCCCCTCACTAAAAAGTGGTGATGCCTTTATGTTTATTGTTCCCCTCGGCGAGGCCTTCGATTCCAACCGATTGGAATCTCGTTTTGGTCATTTCTTGAGTTCGAGTTTGAAGTCAAGTTGTGTTTTTGATGGGGCTTCCTTGGGATTCATGTTCGTGGTGTTGTCTCCGATAAAACCTAGGAGTTTCGTCAGATTCGGAGCCGATTTATTTTGGTGGGGATTTGAGATTTCATCTCAAATGGAGGTAGGGAATGTTTTAGGATTGTTTGTGTGTTGTATTGTGTGTTTGCCATGATTTTATAACATATATGTATGCCTTGTATCAAATCTAGAAAGTTAGCAATTTTTATTTCTTTGTATAAGATTTAAAATTCATGATGATGTGTAACTTGGATTTGAATTGTGGCATGCTAGAAAATTTTGTTTTAATGTGTTGGTTAACATATATTAAAATTAGATTAATTAAATAAGAATTGCTCTTTTTAATTAATATTTATCTTTTGTGAAAGATTAAAATTCATGGCTGTACCTTGCATGAAATTGAGTTGTATTATGCTTCTAAATTAAGTTTTGTCATGTTTGTTAACATACATTAATTTGAGAGCATTTGGTTGAGTTTGAAAATTTAGAGACTTTAATTAAGAGAATTAATTAAAATCTATTTTTGTGGTTTCATGGGCCTAATTAAGCTTTTGTGTGAATATATGTAATGACCATAATATGTCTATTAGCATATATTAAATTGGGGCCAATTGGAAATGATTTGAAATCTAGAGAGTTTAATTATTTTGATGTAATTAAATTATATCTTGTTTATCCATGGATCTAATCATGTTTTAGAAGTTGTTTCTATTTTAAGAGCAAGGATTTTGACTTGTGATATATTCATTTGATTGTGTTATATGCATTAAAGAGCATTGTTATTTAATTTATATTCATGAGAGTATGTTTCTAATATGAATATATTGTTGGCTTGTGATTTCATAGCATTATGGATATGAAATGGTTATTATGAACTATTGGGGGTTAAATTGCTAACTTGTTACTATGTAATAGTAATATGTATAAGTTGTGAACTTATTCGGCTTATTTTGGAATCTTGGGACATTGTTGAGTTGAGATGGCTAGGGTTTGGCTCTAGTACGGGGACGTGAGTCCTTTAAGTCATTGAGATAGTGCGCACTTGGGGTGGTCTTCCCTTCGGGTTAGTGCCCAGAATAACCGTTGAGGCCTCGGCAGAATTCCGAGCGTGATGTCCAAGTCTTCCACTATTTGTTTTTGCATTCAATTCCAAGTTGACAATCATGTTTACCTTGTTGACTTGTGGTTTTGGCTATTGGCGATTTTGATGTTGTTAAGTACATCCATACTAAATTGACATATTTAGTTGATTTCACACTTTTAGATTTCTAGTTGATAACCTAGAGAATCTATGTCTTGATGTGTGGTATTAGATATTCTAATTATGCTAAATTGTTATATTTAGTTGATGTTGCATTTTAGACTTCAAGTTGATAACCTTGAGAATCTATATGTTGTTGCTTTGTGTAAGCATGACCCTATGTTGCTAAAATTGCATGAATGAGGTGATTGATGCTAGAAATGATCTTAGATAGCTAGGATACTCCTCGAGTCTCACCTTTGACATAGACGTTAGGTGGAATGAATCACAATAATTAAATCATACAAACTTGTAAAACGTAGGTCGATGCATGCTCATTTCCTACGAGTAGCTTTATGCTACTCACCCCTACGACACTGGGGCATATTTTATGTATAAGAATCAAAGTTGAGGTTCTCATTATGCTTGTTGGTTTGTGGACTTGGAGACTTCCATTTTTGTGAAGGTTGGCTCGGAATGCCAATTGTAGTCTTATATGTCAACTTATGTACATTTGATTCCATATATGTAATGTGTACATGAGTACATTCTTTACAATGTATTTGACATGTATGAGATGAGGCCGGAGACCAATGACATGTAATTTGTATCCTATGTAATTTTTGACTTCATGGAATATTATGAAAGTATTGAGAAATATTGAGTTTTTGCTTCACCATGTTTGTATTGGGTGTGGAAATTCCATTTTGATTCTTCCATAGGTTCTCATTCATCATGTATGAAGTATGGCCAAGGGCCAAACGGCATTTTGAAACCATCTCACGATTTTAAATTCCAAGTTTTCGTTTCAAACTTCATTTATGGCATTTTGGCCGTTGGGTGTCATATTTTGTATCGGCCATATTTTTGGGCCATGGACCATTGTAGCACATCTTACTAGGTAATTTACGTTTGCGTGCATGGTCGTTTCCGGGCAAAGCTTCTTCTTTGGTGAAATGAGCCTCCTACGGACTCATTTTACACTTTTGTTGCATAATCTGACCTAATGGTATTTTGGGAATTTTCTTTGAGAAATAAATTCCGTTCTTCACATGGTCACTTAGAAAATATGATTTTAGGGGGGGTTTCTTCTTCATGTTTTTCCAGAAAATGTCATCTTGGCATCGGAAATTGATCCCGAAGTTCGGCTTCTGTTTTTCCATTTAGCAGCTTTTTGGACCCTCTGGACCAGTTTTCTTGGGAGGGAATTTTGGACATTTTACAGTGCGTATTTTTTGGTTTTTGTCTTTTAGCATGTAGAAAACTCGATTTTGAGCGGGGTTTCTTCTTTGAGTTTTTCCAGAAAATGTTATCTTGGTCCTCAAATTTCCATATTTCCCGGAAAAACCCCTGCTGCCAGGTTTTTGGGTTGCACTTTACTGCCCTCTTCACATGTAAACGGTTACGAGGGGTTTCGTAACCGGTTACATGTGCATGGGCAGTGTTTTGGTCAAAATTTTTGGTCTCCTAACCGGTTAGGAAGGCTTGGTAACCGGTTAGATGTTCTTGGTTGTCACCTTTTTGACTATTTTGCCCCTTCTTCTTCCGTTAGTCATATCTTCTTCATCCGGACTCCGAATCAAGTGATTCTTGAGTCTAAATTCATTAATTTTTCGTTGTCTTTCCAATGGTGTGCTCGGTGGTACCCACTTTTAAGTTAGAAAAGATGTTTTTGCCCCTAGGTTTATTCTTGTTCGTTTTTAAACGTTGTTTTCGCATTTGATTCCTTTGGGTTCCGTGACCTCGTTGAGGGTTACATTGGCATCTTAGAGTCATGTTGTATCTCTAGAGACTGTTGTTTATCTTTTGCTTCCGCATTTCGGATCCGTTATCGGGTCATCTTTCGGTTCATCACTGACGCACCGGGTTGAAAAACTTGGGCCGTCACAACACTTGTCACTCATCCAAGCCAACATGTGGTCCAATCCTAGGCCAACAAATGGGTGAATATCCACCCTCCATGTGTCAAGAGATTAAGCTTCCAAGTGGTTCAACCAAAATGTCAACAAGTGGTACCAAGAGAATGTGACACTTGTTACATTTTTCATAAATTACAAAAAGGTCCTTTTTGAAAATATCCTCCAAATTAAATTACAAAACGGTCCCTAAGATGAAAAATAATTACTTTGCATAACTACACTAAAACCCCAAAAGTTTAAGAAAATTACCAAAAGTTATGCATCCATGCCCTTTATAAGAAAAGTAAACATTTAACATGCTTTTATACAAAAGTAAAAATGTAGATATCATAGAAATTAAATATCATGGATGCATGCAAAGCCGGAGTCAAATCCGAGGGCAAAAAGTGAGGTTATGCAACGAAAAAGGAAACCGGGAAAAGACAAAAAGTGAATAGTGACGAAAAATGAAAAATGTGGAAATGACTTGGTCCTTAAAAGAAGTTGTCAATCCCAAGAAAAGAGTCTCAGAAGCCATTTTCGAGCACTCACCATAGTTCGATCAATCTCACCTCAGTTCAATTGATCGAACCTCCTCAAGTCCGAAAAAAAATAGATTCCAACTCATTAAAAGTTGGCTCATGGTGCAATCATTGGAGGGACCTTGGTGTACAAGCCCAGACCATTGGGTGTGACACTTGACCTACCTATATAAGGATTTGGAACTATTTATTCATCATAATGGATCATTCATCATATCTCATATCTTGGAGAAGAGGCTAGAGACTAGAGAGCTTTTCACACACCTTTGGGAGTTCTTCCATTTTTCTCGGGTTTCCATCAAAAAGGAGGTCATTCCTACCATGGAGATAGCCCTTGAGGGTTGGATGATTACTTTCAATGAGTGACTAAACATCTACTTAGGGCTAGAGTAGCCCCTAAGTTTGCTTCCTAGACTTAGTGCTTTGTATATTTTTGGGGATTCATTTGTAACAAATGTTTTGATCTTGGATTTATATATATATCTTGTGGTTTCTACTTGATGTGTATGGATTAATGCTTTCAATTGATTATCTACTTCTAACCATATGTCTATGTATGCTAGAATGGATGATTCATGTGCTTTTCTCTAGATTTAGTGGAGTTTATGCATGTCTATGTGTATAGATGAAGTTAATTTAGAGATGGTCAAAACATAGTGCTTAATTGAACACATTTGTAATTTATTTGATGGTTCACTCTTATTTCTTGATGGATTGTGCCACACCCTTAGTTTCTTTAGTTTAATTTTCATGCCCTTAACTTAGTTGTAGTGTAGTTGCTCTAGATTCATAGATAGGTGGACAATCTATTATTGTTTCTTGGTGTTACATACTTATGAATGCAAAAGGTGTATGTTTCTAGATAGTTGTGTGTGTATAAATTATGGTTTTATTGAATGGATTTTGGTCTTATTTGATAGGTTGTCCTTTCCATATTAATTGGCTAGACAATCTATACTTATTTGCCTTCCATGCCTAGTTTCAATTAATGACACACACACACAAGTTACAATTCAATATTCTCATTGATATACAATTGCTAGTGTTTAGTGAAGTCAAGCTTAGTGGTGAGCTCTAGTACCCCAAGTCCTCTCCTCTATATATCTTTTTCTCTACCTTATAAATCATTGTGTTTTGTTTACTCTAATTTCAATTGCATTGTAGTGTAATTAACCAAACAAACCATTTTTTGATCACTTGACCTACTAACCCTATACATTGTTTCCATTACAAACACGCCTTAAAATCCCTTAGGACGATCCCTACTCACCCTAGCTATATTTTTAGTTAGAGGTAGTAGTGGCTTTTATAAATTTAAAACTTGGCCATACTATTTTACACAAATTTTGTTGTACCTGTGACACCGCACCAAGTTTTTGGCGCCGTTGCCGGGGATTCAAATTGGCAACGTCGTGTTTTGGAAACAAATAGGAATTAGTACTCTTTTGATCATGTTTTTACTTTATTTTACTTTTGTTACTTATTGTGTTTGTTCTTGATTAGTTAGAGGTGAATTGAGCAAGGAAGTTGAGCAAAGGAGAATTGAAAGCAAGGAAGCCAAGTGAAGCTAAGCAAAAACACTAAAAGGAGCTAAAATTTTAAAAAATTTGCAAAGCATAGCAAGGCTTAAAACTTAAAAATATATTAAAGTTGCTTAAGGACCCTTTGTGAGATTTTTTTAACTCAATCTGTAGTTAAATCGTCGGCCCGCGTGGTGGCAAGTTTTTCAATTCTTAGATAAATCGTGTGCCCGCGTGGAGGCATTTTACTTTTCTTTGCATGTTGTTCAAGCATGGGAGTATGGGATCAATGTATGTGGAGAATGTTTGTTGATTGATTTGTTGTGGGGGCGAAGTGATTGTTATTTGCTTGTTATTTGTTTAGCTAGTGTATGCATGGTCGTAGGCCATTAAATCCTACTCTTGTCCCTCTTAATTTACATCTTGAATCAGTTGTTCATAATCCTAGGGGAAGAGGTAGTTCTCATCACTCCATTTCACCAATGGAGGAATTGAATGACGACCATGTAGAGGACCTTCGTCACATAGACCAACAAGGCATCCTCCACCCTAATGTGCATCATGAAAAAATTCAAGTACCGTTGGGCATTCCTAGACCATTCATTCACCCATAACAGCAAGGCCAAGTTCCATTGGGAATGCCTCGGCCAATTTTTGCTCCACAACCTCCCATGGTTCAAGCTAATCAAAATATTCGTTAGCACCACCGGTTGTGAATCCTCCTATTGCTTTAAGAGACCATTATGTGCCTAATGAATGTAATGCACCCACTTGCATTCAATTGCCCCCATTTAGAGCACATCACTTTAAGATTAAACCGCAAACCATTCAAATGCTTCCCAACTATAATGGACTTCCAAGTGAAAAACCTTACAAGCATTTGGATGAGTTTCTTGAAGTGTGTTCCACTGTGAAATACACGGACATGCTGGAAGAGGTTTTAAGACTTAAAATTTTTCCTTTCACCCTTAAAGACAAGGCAAAATATTGATTCAATAATTTTAGGCCTTTTTTGATAACTTCTTAGGCAGAAATGCAACAAGAGTTCTTGAAGAAGTACTATTCGGTTTCTAAGACCAACGCCATGAAGACTTCCATTAGAGAATTTTCTTATGGGGATGGGGAAATGTTTCATGAGGTATGGGAAAGATTTAATGACTTGCTTAGGAAGTGCCCACATCATGACATACCTAAGTGGCAACTAGTTCAAAATTTCTTTGGAAGTTTGCCAGATAGTCACAAGGGTATGGTTGATGCATCTATGGGTGGTTCTTATCTTGATAAGCATGAGGATGATGTGTGGCAATTGTATGAAAGCATGAGTGAAAATTCAATGCATAGATCCTTATCTTCTAAAAATGGTAGAAATCTAGGTGGAAGGAAGATTGTTAGCTTATATCAAGTTGACAATTCCAATGATATAGCCACCGAGATGAAATCCTTATCTCAAAGGTTTGATTAATTTTTGATTAACCAAACTTCGGTGAATCAAGTATCTTCCTCCCCTAATCATGTTCATCATTGTGCATCTAATGAATCTTGTATGACTTTTTCAAGTATTTTACATTCTACTTCCATTTGTCCCCATGGACATGTGCCAAGTGAAAACCATGAGCAAGTCAATGCTACATTTGTCAAACAAGGAAATAGTCCCTATGGCACTCATTACAATTCAAGTTGGAGGAACCATCCAAACTTCTCTTGGAAAAGCCAAAGGGAAGGCTTAAACCCTCCCCAAGGTGGTTTTCAAAACAAGTATGTTTCACCTCCAATGCATGGCTAAGGTTCCTAAGGTTTTAGATCATCATCATTTTAATCGCATGGTAATCAATTTTCAAATTCTCATTTTCCTAATCAACCATCTTATTCACAAGGAAATTCTAGGAGTCCCGCTTTTGAAGAGAAAATGTTGACCTCTTTAGGTACCCTAGAGGTAAGCACTCAATTGCTTCATTCTCATTCTCAATCCATTGCTAAGCTAGAAACCCAAGTAGGGTAAATAACTAGTACTTTGAATACGAGAGAGAAAGGGAAGATGCTTTTGAATGCCCCATCAAAGCAACAATGTGTTATGAAGACTCATTCCTCATCGGAAGGTCCCATAATCGAACATGTCAATGTGGTGACAACCTTAAGGAGTGGGAAGATTGTGGACAGCCAAGTGAGTATGTTCAATGAAGAGAGTGAACCGGTGCAACCAAAAGTTGACACCCATCCCGTTTCACATTTTATTCCTCATTCATTGCGTGTGCATGATTATCATGTTGAGAAAGTGTTGAAAAATGATTTGAAAGATGAATTAAAGCATGATTTGAAAAAGGATTTGAAAAATTCTTGTGTTGATGATGTTTTGAAGAAAGATTTTGAGCCAAAAGCTCCATTTCCAGATGCCTTGAAAGGATCCATTTATCTCGACAAACAAAAGACCAAAACCAATGAAATTATTGAAATGTTTAGGCAAGTGAAGATTAATCTTCCACTTTTGGATGCAATTAAGCAAATTCCGGCTTATGCCAAGTTTCTAAAAGATCTTTACACCCAAAAGAGGAAGAACAAAAGCTAAGCACCAAAGAAAGCGGTCTTAACCGAGCAAGTGAGCTCAATTTTGTAATATAACACTCTCCCAAAGTTTAAAGACCCCGGTTCACCTACTACTTCATACATCATTGTTGACCATGTCATAAATCGGGCTCTTTTTTATTTAGGAGCTAGTGTTAACCTTCTTCCATATTCGGTATATGTTAAATTAGGCTTAGGAGACTTAAAATCGACGTCGGTGGTATTACAACTTGCCGACCGATCCATCAAAAAGCCTCGGGGTATCATTGAGGATGTTTTGATCAAGATTGATAAGATCTTCTTCCCCGTTGATTTCGTTGTCATTGACACGGAGCCGGTTCCAAACCCCAAGAGCCAAATTCCCATTATCCTTGGTTGTCCCATCTTGGCAACCGCGAATGCCAACATAAATTGTAGGACGGGGATAATATAAATCTCATTTTTAATCCGACCCCGAATTCAATGGACAAGCATGAAGAAGTGTGTATTGTAGAAAAGTGCATTGATAATGAATTTGATAGAATTGAGTCTTTGCTTGAAAGTGGAAGTTCTAAGAGTTTGTCTACCAAAGAGAATTCAAAGAAAATTGCATTGAAACCAAGTGTTCCAAGGGCATGGAAGCCCAAGAGTTGTTTTAACCAAGGACCATCAATGTCGTTTGAATCAAATCCAATGAGTTCTTTAGGGAACCATTTGTTGGGTGGGATTCAAAATGCTTTTCACCCTGTCAAGGAGGGGATGCATAACAAAATATTTGATCTAGGCTAAAAGAGCCCAGTGTCTTGCTAGAGACGTTAAAGACTAGTAAATGCTTCGTAGGGTTTACAACCTTATTCCTCCCTCATTTCTATTTTACCTTTCATTTCTTGCGTCGTCTAGATATGTTTTGGGGTTTATACACATTGATAGGAACTATGATTGAGAATGCATACACTTTCATTCTGAAATAGGCATTTTGTTCCAGTTCGATTGATCTCAAAAAGAGGTTCGATCGATCGAACACCAATCTTTGCATCCAATAATCTTTCTGTTCCATCGTGCGAGATTTTCCTGCATAAATCAGCTCTTTGTGTATCGATCAAAAATTTCCTTGGATCGATCTGAAAGTTCCTAGATCGATCCAACTTTTTCTTGGATCGATCTTCACTCCACACTTAGAAATTTTTTTGAGATCCATGAAAAAGGCCTCTCTGTGCATCGTTTGAACTTGTCTGTAGGTTTTCACCTGTTCGATCGATTGAATTATCTTCCAGATAGATCTTGGATTGATCGATCAGTACCCCTTTGTTGACTTTGATTTGACTACTCTTTTGAATTTTAATTTTAAATTAGCAAAAATCCAAAAATATTTTGAATTTTTATTTTTATTTTTATTTTACTCTAAAAATAAAAATAAAAAAATTCAAAAAAATAAATATATATATATATAATTTTATTTTTTTTATTTGTATTTTTATTTTAAAAATACTTCCAAAAATTCCAAAAAGTTTTTATTTAATATTATTTGTTCAAAAATCCAAAAATTTCAAAAATACTTTGTCATTTTGAAGCATAGATCGATCTGTGTTCCTTCATGATCAATTTATGTTCGATCGATTTGAGATTTTTCCAGATCGATCAAACTCATCGGGAACAGTTTTTAAAATAAAACCCTAGGGTCATTTTGATCAATTTGCACATTGATCTCAAACCTTCATCTCTCTCCCGTCGCTGAATACCATCCTCCCAACCTCCGACGAGCTTCCAAAGCTTCGAATTGTCATCTCTCATCTCTCCTTCATTTTCCACTTCTTTCCTCGGATTAGGTAAGTTTGGGGTTTGATTTTCCATTTTTGAGTTTCAATCTTTATGTACTTGAACTTCCCATGATAGATTTGAAGTTCCATGTTTAAATTCTTTCCATTTTTGAAGCTTTGAGCATGTGTCTATATATGTATATATATGTATATATATCTTTGTATATATTTCATTCCGAATTCGATTTTGGGGGTCACGTGCCAAGCCAAGTGATCATTCTTGTGTTGTTGAGGTGTTGTGGGAACCACAAACTTGTTTGGGTACCCCCCGTGTCATCCACGTCACAGATCTATGACTGTACACATTATTTGCAGAGTTCGATCGATCTTAGTTTTTCTCAGATCGATCTGAGAAACATCGATCTCACTCAAGTCCAGATCGATCCAACTTGGATCGATCTCATCTTTTCCTAATCGATCGAACATCACAGATTTGCATTTGCACTTCATACACTATCTTTTGTGTTTTATGCTATCTTATTTATGCCCAATGCCTGTGTTTTCCACATTAGATGCATTCTATACTTATCTTGTTTAGCATGTTTCACTTAGTCACTATTTCTTTGGCTGCGACATCACTTGCATAGATTCATGATTATTATTCTGAGTTGTCTATCTTATTTGACATGCATGTTTCTATATATACTGTGCTTCAATTCTTTATGCTGGTACTGACTTATTCTACAAGTGTTTTCCCTCTATTTTGTAGGCCATGGCTAGGGTAAAGATTGTTGCCCGTAAACATTATATACGTCGAGTGAGGGAGAGATTAGAGGAGCAGGGAGGACCTTTTCATATTCAGGACCCAGTTCCAGAGCCAGCTCCAGAGCAGGTTGATGAGGCTGAGCAGCGTGAGCAGTTAGAGGAGTATCCAGAGGCAGATCCAACTCAGTCCCCATCAGCCGACTCTAGACTATAGTCTTCAGCTTCTGCATCATCTTCTTCAGCTGAGACTGAGTATATATCTTCTCCTTCACCACCACCGACACAGCCAGGCTAGGTCCGTGACAGACCTATCAAGAGATACTCATACCTTCAGGTGGCGCATGAGTCAGTGTTTGATATTACTTTATTCTCCCAGTATCTTTTGACCTGGCCAGCTTATCATGATATTGACCGGAGGGGCATTTCAACTATTTTGGCCCTAGTCACTTATCCAGTTTACCCGCGGCTTGTTCGGTTGTTCTACCAGAACCTCTGGTCAGCCCCGAGTAACCTCTCAAAGCTGCACACTACTATTGATGGCCACCCTATCCGGATCACAGTTGATATATTAGCCAGATCTTCTCGATGCCCTCATGTCTACCCTCCTGATATTCATTATCCTATCTTGAGAGGAGGCCTTCTGCCGCAGACATAGCCGTTGCACTTACTGGCCATTACGCAGATGGTGAGACTTTCATCACTAGGACTTATTTGCCCGATGACCTATGGTTCTTCGATTCGGTCTTGTACCGAAACGTATTTATAGTGGGCCATAAGATCCAGGGGTGCTCAGACTTTTTAGCTACTTTATACAGATTCTATACAGGCCACTAGGTATCTATGCCGACACTCTATTGGAGTGTCATAATGAGATTATATGCGACCTATATTAGCAAGGTCAAACCCAGACGGGCCACTTTTCTCCCATTTGACCATCTTATTACTCAGATCCTCAGAGATCAGCGTTATCTTTTCCATCCGGATGAGTGTCCTGAGCTAGGGGCTTGCCACTATGGCAAGAAGGATTGGAATAAGAGCTACAATGCTCTTATAAAGAGCCTGAAGCAGGATGCCGTTCTAGCAGCTAAGGAGGCTGAGGAGGAGGAGGAGATGGCAGCGATAGCAGTAGTAGCAGACGATCTAGTAGTCGCACCAGCAGCTGCAGCATATATGGATATAGACTTAGAGTGAGAGCCTCTAGCAGAGGAGATACAACATCACTCTCCAGCAGGGTTGCCATTTCATTTTCAGGAGCAGGCTCAGGACGTACCTCAATTTCATGATCCAGTCATCCCTGATACTCCAGTACAGACACCCAGCCTAGGAGAGCGTATACAGACCTTGGAGGACGCCATTGTCTCTCTTCGGTTAGATATGGCATCTCTCAGCATGGACGTGACTACTCTCTGCTCCGATGTCTTAGATGCGCTGCATGGCAAATCCAGGGATATCCGGGGATCACACCCCACTCTCCCTATATCATCTGCCTGATCTCTATTCCTCTCTTTCATTATTTTATATATCTGTGATACATTACTGCTATTTTGATACTGATCTGATATTTTTGTAGCCAGTCTATCGGCCTTGCTACTGTGATGTAATATATACTGCTTTGTTTTCTTATTTTAGGCATGATATTTTGGATGTCAAATTGTTATATTGATCAATCTATTTGCTATTGACTCCATTATCAGGTGCATCCCAGTGACTTCAGTGAAAGAGTGTTGCCTAAATTTTTCAGGACTACCCTTATTCCTCTCTCCTTAGTTCATTTCTTATCCCATTTACACTTGTATGTCCACTGTGCACTATTATTATCCCTTTTGTTATTTGATAAGTTTTATCCAAGTGCAATCTTTTCAAAACCGCAGTTAATTCCAAGTTTGGGGGGGTTATACCACCCACTTTGGATACTTCTGTCCTGGCCATTCCTTGCTTTAGCTGCACTGGTATACTCTTTCCTTTTGTTCTCTTTGCACATTGAGGATATTGTGCCATTTAAGTTTGGGGGTAATGATGTTAACTGTAGTGTTTGTTGGAAATTCAAAATTTTGAGCATGACTTGTGTATTTGAGGGATTTTCTATGATTGGTCCATAGTTAGCTATGATTTTGATCTTTTAAGGACTATATTGCTTAAAATTTAAAAATTGCTTGACTTGAGAGTCCAATACTCTTTGTATGCCTTGTGGATGTCATTTAGGAGTAAATTTTTTGAAAGATTTATATCTTGCTTGCACTTGTGGTCCACATCATCCTAATTTTGTGATTGTTTTGAGATTCACTCTATGATTCTACACTAGCATAGGCGCACATTAGCATTCATTTGTGGGGCACATGCTTTGTTGATTATTGAATTGAATATATCCCAATTGGGCTAGTAGTGTATTGAAAGCTTTCATTCTTGATAAAAGGTGGATAACAAACCCTTTTCATTGAGTAGCCGGGATTCTAGCCTAATCAAGCATTGAATTTCTCACGCCGAAAGGTGGAGGGTCCAAACTCTAGGTTAATAATTGAACTAACCAAAAAATAAAAAATAAATAAAATAAAAAAAATAAAAAAAGTTGCAAAAGCAATAAAAAAGTGAGGACTTCTCTCAAAAGGTGAGAAGTGGGAAATGATTAGATGGAGGTTATTTTGATTTGTAGCCTAGTTGATTTGAGCTTGTAAGTCCTTAGGGGTGTTTGAACACCTAGTGCCCTAAAGTCGTCCGTTTTGGGAGTCATTGACCTAACGCTTGACCTCATGGATCACTAGAAAGCTTAATAGATCAACACATTACACCATGCTTCCATCTTTGATCCTCTAGGATAGAAAAAAAAAATTGAGTGAAAAGAATAAGTGCACTTAGATCAATAAAGCTTTAATAAAAGGTCCACTCTTTGTCTTGATGATCGATACTAGATTTGTGTGCTAGTTTGAGGGTAAGGATGTGATCATTTCTTTAGTTAGCTTAGATAGCAAAATATTTGATGCCAGTCTACTCAAACAGGATTCTAGAGTTGTTTTGATTTGCATGATCATTTTCTTGATGTGTGGAAGACTATACTTGCTTGCTTAATGTTGAGATTTTGGGAGATTGTTTGGAAATGTTTGAAAAATTGCATACTCGAAGTAGTTTTCTCCCAATGCTTGTTTGCAATATTGGTGTCTCTTTAGTGATAATGAGCTTAATGTTTGTGGGTATCATTTCTGGAAACCCTCACGAGACTTCACTCGTCCACTAGGGGTAACCTAGGGGTTTAAAAGGCTTGTTGCATATGCTAAATGCAATCGTGTTCCCTACAAAAGTGGCGTTATCCATTTATCGCTTTCTAGTTATAGTTGTTTAGTTGTTCATTTCATTCCTTTACTTTGTATTTCATTGCTAGGGACTAGCAATATTTAAGTTTGGGGGTGTTATGAGAGCTGAAAAGTACGCATTTAAACCCCTTTAGCTTAGGTATTCTAGGACCTTTATCTATCTTACTTTCCCGTTTTAGACTAATTTCATGTTATTGCCCTTTTTAGGTGCTTATTCCAAAAATAAGTCAATTTAGCCTAATAAGAGCATTAAATAAGCTAACTCGAGATGGATGGAAGAAAGGAGCAAAGTGGAAGTAGAATGAAGCAAAGTGTGGAAATAAGCAAGTTCGATCGATCTCAACATCACTTAGATCGATCGAAGAAACTTCGATCTGGACACATCAAGATGGATCCAAGCCCTTGTTCTTATCCAAAAGAATCCATCAAGTTCGATCGATCCATCTTCTATTGGATCAATCGAAAATATTCAATCTTATCCACACCTACCACCCCACCTACCACTTTTGTCTCTTTCCCAAAATATCTCAGAGATTTGTCTTTATTCAAAAAGGCGCCGCCAAGGACAATCGATCTCTACAGTATTCGATGGATCTCAGCACAGTTCAATTGATCTCACCACAGTTCGATCAATTGAACCTCCTCAAGTCCGAAAAAAAATAGATTCCAGCTCATTAAAAGTTGGCTCATGGTGCAATCATTGGAGGGACCTTGATGTATGAGCCCAGACCATTGGGTGTGACACTTGACCTACCTATATAAGGATTTAGAGCCATTTATTCATCATAATGGATCATTCATTATATCTCATATCTTGGAGAGGAGGCTAGAGACTAGAGAGCTTTTCACACACCTTTGGGAGTTCTTCCATTCTTCTAGGGTTTCCATCAAAAAGGAGGTCATTCCTACCATGGAGATAGCCCTTGAGGATTGTATGATTACTTCAATGAGTGGCTAGGCATCTACTTGGGGCTAGAGTAGCCCCTAAGTTTGCTTTCTAGACTTAGTGCTTTGTATATTTTTGGGGATTCATTTGTAACAAATGTTTTGATCTTGGATTTATATATATATCTTGTGGTTTCTACTTGATGTATGGATTAATGCTTTCAATTGATTATCTACTTCTAACCATATGTCTATGTATGCTAGAATGGATGATTCATGTGCTTTTCTCTATATTTAGTGGAGTTTATGTATGTCTATGTATATGAATGAAGTTAATTTAGAGATGATCAAAACATAATGCTTAATTGAACAGATTTGTAATTTATTTGATAGTTCACTCTTGTTTCTTGATGGATTGTGCCACACCCTTAGTTTCTTTAGTTTAATTTTTATGCCCTTAACTTAGTTATAGTGTAGTTGCTTTAAATTCATAGATAGGTGGACAATCTATTATTGTTTCTTGGTGTTTCATACTTATGAATGCAAAGGGTGTATGTTTCTAGATAGTTGTGTGTGTATAAATTGTGGTTTCATTGAATGAATTTTGGTCTCATTTGATAGGTTGTGCTTTCCATATTAATTGGCTGGACAATCTATACTTATTTGCCTTCCATGCCTAGTTTCAATTAATGACACACACACACAGAGGTTACAATTCAATATCCCCATTGATATACAATTGCTAGTGTCTAGTGAAGTCAAGCTTAGTGGTGAGCTCTAGTACCCCAAGTCCTCTCATCTATATGTCTTTTACTCTACCTTATAAATCATTGTGATTTGTTTACTCTAATTTCAATTGCATTGTAGTGTAATCAACCAAACAAACCATCTTTTGATCACTTGACCTACTAACCCTATACATTATTTCCATTACAAGCACGCCTTAAAATCCCTTGGACGATCCCTACTCACCCTAGCTATATTTTTAGTTAGAGGTAGTAGTGGCTTTTATAAATTTAAAACTTGGCCACACTATTTTGCACAAATTTGGTTGTACCCGCGACACCGCATCATATGCCATGAAAATTGTAATCAACTGAAATTGTCACAGGGGTGAAATTTATTTTTGGGCTTGCTACGAAGATATAGCAGCCATCCAATTCTCTCTACAGATAAAGCCACTCTTTGTCATAAAAAAAAAGCTCTTCACCCCTTGTCATCAACAAAAAGTAGAAACTTGGATAGTCAAGGATCACGTGGAAGCTATTTTCGACTTCTTTTTTGGTTTTATTTGTGATAGTGACTCCATATTTCTTTTTTATCTTTGTGCCACCATCTCTCCATCTCTATCTTTCTCGATATCTCAAGCGATCATCGCTCTCGACCAAGCTTATAGGAAAAAAGAAAGCTGTGACAAAGAAGAAAGGGGAAAAACAAAGTGAAATTGATTAGTGTTTTGGGATAATGGATTATGGGATAGATGCAATTTCTCTTTTCTCATCCATGTTTTTTGTTCATTCTTATTGATGTTCTTATCCTCCGATGTCCATCTCCTAGTATGTGATGGTAGACTTTGGAGCAACACTTGTAATATCCCTAGTTTTTAAAAGGATATAATTGGGATTTAAATTTTTATTTCTTGTGCATTTTTAGTTGTTTACGTGGCTATGTGTTTATGTGGTTTCATATTATAGGTTCAAATTGATTATGTGGATTATAATTATTTGTTTAACTTGATTTATTTGTTTTAATTGAATTATATGCTTATGTGGAAATTAAATGTATTATTTTTATTTTAAAAAGAGTTGGGCTTGGATAGGATTAACGGACTATTTGGATAGTGTAATTGGGTACAATTTTTACCCATGAAAGTATATACATGTATATATGGGTATATATGTATAGAAGGTTAATTTAATTATTAATTATGAATAATGGTTAAATTAGGATCACTTTCGTATATAAGTATTGCATAAAATTAAGGTAGTCGACTTATATATATTTATTTTATATATATATTTTTTCTTTTCTTTCCTGTCTCCTCTTAGAATACGAATTAGGTTTTCATTAAGCCTATACATTTTTAACTTTATACGTCGGCCAAGGGTTAAAACAAAACCCTATTCACGTTTACAGAGAGTCTGAGAGAAAATAGAGAGAGGAAAATTGGGGTTTGGCTAAGACAAGGGCTGAACCAAGGAGAGGCGATTGACGCTTGCTTGTAGGTTGAACCAAAAGCAACGGAGGGTCTGTGAAAGCAACCAGGGTTGTCGAATTTTTCTGTAACGAAGGTTTAACGTTTCAAAACCGAGATCAGAGGCAAGTTCTATTTCTTGCTCTTTTCCATTGACCTATGTTCTGTGCATGCCTAGGCAGCCTCCAAGAACTAAACGGATGTTAAAATTGATTAAGTATGCATGTTAATTCAAATTTTAGACTGTAATATATGTGTTGAATGATTGAAATTGATTTCCTATATAACTTGTTTCAATTCTATTTTAAATTTCCTAAAACGATGCGTACTGGGTTCTATAATTTTTCTGGATGGTTTGGAACATAGTTGGACCTCTAGGAACTTAAACTAAGACATTACAGAAGGTTTTAACATCATTGGAGACGAAGATGATGGTAGGAAGAAGGGATAGAGCCGGCTCCCAAGGGAATGGAGCCGACTCCCTAAGTTTTTTTGGCCACGGCTCTCTGTGAGAGAGAGAGCCGGCTCCCATTGGTTGAGGGCTAGCTCTCAACTTTTGAGAGCAAGCTCTCATGCTTAAAGGTGTACTGGACGTGGTTTTGGGTACGGTTTTGATATTTTTGGGGTTATTCGATTGTTCTGGGTTATTATTAAGGATTCTAAACATTTTTTTATGATATATTAAAACTCATATTGCATAATTAACATCTGTATGCAAGTGGATTTAACAGTATGGAAGTTTAAACAATTTTGCATGCTGTTAACGGATGTAAAAAATTTAATTGCCTAGTCTTCTTTTAGCAATTTAAATGACTGGAACCTGATTTTAAATCTTGGATTGGATGCATAATATGGTCATATACATATTAGACTTTATTTATGCTTATTTTGGAGTATAATTGATGAATTATTAAATTCTGTTCTGTCAATTATATGGATGTTATTCTGGATTTTAATTGATGGACTATTAAATTCTGTTCTGTCAATTACATGGATGTTATTCTAGATTTTAATTGATGAACTACTTATTCTATTTTGTCAATTATTGTATTTGTATGTGAATTATATGCACCGGTATGGGATGGTGGCATATTAGGTATAGAGTAAATCAAAACGCTAACTCCTACCTATTCTGGAATAAGGAATGGATTAACTATAAAAGTTAAGTCCTACCTATATTCATGTCAGGTCAACTAGAATAGTTGAATGACATATTGGATGTTTGTTTTTATACTTTGTATTAGGAAGGATATTATATATATATAATTATGGTACTGTGATATGAGCTTGAGTCTCAGGATCATGGTTAGGGTGCGTATATCGCCTAGGATATATAACTGGACATAGTTGATATTCCCTTGTAGGTCTAGGTATACATGCCCACGTGATGTGCGATTTATATGTTACCTTCTATTCAGGCTGAGATAGAACTATGGGCTAGCGAGCATCCTATAGTGTGTACATATATACATATATGGACTATTTAGCTATTGTTGGGATTATCTAAGATGTATCTACATATCGGGTCTCTGCTTGGACTGTAGTAGAGTAGAACTTGTTTGTAGGTCTGACCCACCATCATTTTTCAGGTGTTCATCAGGAGTAGGGTTTGTTTGTGCTGAGCAGGGATCGACCACTTCATTTTTCCGGATCCTCTACATAGGAGTTCCCTTTTTGATTTTTGTATCTAGTGGTAAACTGTGAGTTGTTCAGTTTTAGTTTTTCCAGGGGTCCACATGTTATGAATTCCCAAGTTGTATAAATTAGAGGATTTCTTGTATCCAAAGAATTTATTAATGGAAGTTTATTTATGAGATTTTATTTATCATTTAGTTTTTGTTCAGTATTTTGGTTATTCTCATTTATCCTATTTGTATTTTGTGTTCGATTATTGCCATTTGTTTTTTATATCCTCGGGTATTCTGGCGTGGGCCTGGCCAACCCGCATCCAGAAATCCAGGGGTATCACAGTTGGTATCAGAGCACACCAGGTTCAATTGTCCTTAGGAATGTCTTTCGTTATATGACTTCCGCGTTGCGTCTCTTAAATCTTAGAGCCCATATTAGGATTCGTAGTACTCTATATACGGTTCGTTAGGAGGAGCCGATGTCAATTATATTCTGTAGTCACAGAATGGTTGACACTAGGAAAAGGATTGGGTCGAGGGCGAAAGTGATAGAGATCCAAAGGAGCGAAGGAGTATGTTATCGAGATCTTTGCCAGAAGAAGTTGTTGGGATCGAAGGTTTAGTTCTAGGGTTGGCATTACTTAGAAAGTATAAGCCAAGGAAGGGGTAAGGTGTATGTGTTAGTTCACCGCATATCGGGGCCAACATGACTTCAGTTGATCTCAAAAAGGAGATGAACGAAGAGTAGGAGTTTGAAGAGGATCCTAATAGAGGAGATTTCAACGTATCCAAGAAAGAGGGTATTAAATCTTAAAGCTGAAGGATCACATGAGGGTGATCTTATTCGCTAGTAGTATAGTGAATGATACTAGTAGATTTGGTATGGATCAATCTACATATAGTTAAACTTTCGTATCATCTCTAAAAGAGGTAGATGAAAACTACTCTTCAGGAGTTTGAAGATTTGATGGAGTTTTTACCATAACAAAATACATGATTTTATATCATGTACAAGAGAGTGTGGGGATTATGTTGTGATGTTCAAAGTTGCTTTATAAAGCCACGTTAGACTGTTTGCATTCCACATAAAAGGAGAATGAGGGTTAAACCTTTGGTATTTGTTTAGGCAAATGGATGTTACTTTTAAGCTATGTTTAAAGTTTATGTTTCGAGGTTGGATAGGTACCTACGAAACTACAAAAAGGAAATTGTGAAACAATCTAGTAAGGTTAATCTCAAAGGAGACTTTCTTTTCTAGAAAGAATGATGTCTTAAGTAGGATTGTACTTTGTTTTATTGTGCGTATTATATGTGTTTTATTTTTGTTAATTTTTTAGGATTGGGAATATGGTTTAGTTGGGGACATAAGTAGGTGATCAGTCGACTATTGTTTTTAATAAAATGGAGTAATAGCGCTATATTACGCTAGGATTGTGAGCATGTGGTAATAGGATTTGGTAGATATACATAAATCTAGCTAATCTATTGGACTTGGACATGCGTCATTATGGTATGTTATTTGGGATGGGATAGTTAAACCATCACTACGAGTTAAATAATCTAGAACGATTAGTTTGATATACTTTACGTTAGGTATGAATTTGTATTATATTCAACGCCATGATAATGGTGGTTGCTAATATTTTGGTTTTCGTGAGGTTGTGGTAGATAAAAACCACTATAATACCACTATGGTTTATCAAAGGTGTCGACATTGCAAAACATTTTCTTGAAAATTTCAAGAGTTGTTTCCAAGTCGGAAGGAGGATTTAGTACTAGTTTAAGTACTTATTAGAATGATGCTAAGCGAGGATAGTAGACTGAATAAATCTTCATCAATCTATTCTTAATTAGGACACTATTCATGAGTGTGTTATTTGGAAGGGTTGCCAGTGTTTCAATTGGAGGAGGAACCAAAGTTATAGTTCGCAACAATTAGCTATTGCTAGGAAATTGATGACTTGTTTGGAGGATGGGAAAAGTTCCATTTTTTTTTTTTTTTTTTAAAGTTAGATAAGATGTCTGATTGACACTGACTTGTGTTAAAGAAGCAGGGTGTGTCAAGATAGGATGGGGAGATCGAACACCTATATATAAGGAAGAGGTGCATGATATGTGTGGAAAAGTCATAGCTAGTTAACTATCAATGACTAGAATTACCAGTTGATTTTCTTTATCGGTAGGTGTATCATGGATTAGTGGTGCATAGATTAAGTTACAGAGTGAGCTTTTGAAGATGCTTTAATTTAAACAATGGGTGCAGATGACAGTTGGTGGTACCAGACTAACGGTACTTTCTGTAGACAAATTGGAACAAGGATGTAAGGACTGAAGTACACAACACTTAGTTCTTTATTCATCTAGGTGGAAACATGATGCTTCACGGAATGAATTAGATGTTTGGGGGACAGGCAGGAGGAGGGATACAGTGATTTTGTCCTAAGGTCTAATATCTATTAGATACTCGAGAAGGACCATCAGAGATCACTAGATCCTTGCAGTTATTTCCTATACTAAAGTGGAAATGACAGAGTATTTTCCACAGATTTAGTTGAGGGATTGTTGCTTTATACAAGGGTCAGGATTCTGGTTGGAATATTGGTTAACTGATAAATTAAATCAATTTCATTGTCTATTTTGAACTAGTAAAATATCAGTTCATACAAATAGAACGGATCATGAGATGACTTAGATGGATAGAAGTGGTGATTCACACTTTGCATTAAATTTTGTTTGGTGAACGGGAATATGGAAGTGGATGCTCTCAACAACCGATATGATATTTAAATCTTTCAGTTAGTTGTTGAGTTACCAGTTGAAGTTTTTAGCTTGTGTAATAATAAACACTTATTATTACCAAGGAAATTAAGGAGGTCAACTTTAAATATCAGCACTAACCTTAGTGGAGGTGTTACTTTACTCAAATAGAGATTAAGGTATTAGAGGAAGATTAGTAGTTTCTGTAAATGATGTCGAATGAATGCGATGTAACATTCGTAAATTTTTCTCGATGTACTCAAACGGTTATAAGGTACATCAAGACATCGAATGTTAGTTCTAGTGAACAGGTTTGGGTAGCTACATGTACCTAACTGTCTATAAGAGTAACACCTGTTAGAAAAGTGGAAAATTGATAATCGGATATCTTTGGAGCTCTTTGCCACTTCCTATTGGGAGTAGGACTAATCAGGATTCGATGGTTGGTAGGAATTATTGATATTGAATTAGAATTTTAGTTCCATATACGTTAAAGAATGATGGATTGAACAAATTCTCTTACGGACATTATTCGAGTAGTGTTCACTTTGGGTCTTCATATCAGTTCTATGTCGCACTGATAGTAGTGTTATAGCATGTGGATGTCCATTATAATTGATGAAAAGTGCTATTTAGAAGGAGCTTTTATGCGGATTTTGGAGCAGCAGTTTTGCTTCATATCTCTAAATAGAGGATTTGATCGAGAACATAAATTTGATCATGGAGGATATACTTGGGATCTATATCCTAGGTTTTTATGGATAATTGTAAGTGTTTACTTTGTTTGACAGATTTTTGTCTGTCATATTGTTGGCAAAAGGAGGTTAGTGTGACAACGATGGAGGTTTTGTATATTATATTACAGACCTCTCATTTGTTGGTTTTAAATGAGAGTAAGGGTTGTACAATCAGACCTTGACTTCATTTAAGGATACGTCGGAGAGAAATATTCACCTTTGTAATGGATTGCGCGTGGTTTGGAGGCGGCAGTAGGATGTTGTAAATACTTAAACTCGCCCACTAGAGTTTTCTATCAGGAAACGGTTGTTTGGGATGTCTTCCATATTGGAAGTAATGTGTGTTTTGGAGGAAGGTCAGTTTTTACTTATTAAATTGACTTTTCACGAATTGTGCTTATCCATTGAGGCGGTAGCCTATAGATTAGCGTTACTAAAATGTTAGGGTTGGATGCATAGAAGTTTTTTGCAGATCTATGCTCTGGACCTTGGAGGAATATGGATATACCCTGTATAAAAAATTGAGTAAGGATGAGTAGTTGTTAAATACAACCTACGTGTAGGATAATTTATGAGTTTCCAATATATCGGACCCATAAATTGTTTTTGAGGATTTGGAATTCAGTGGAGCCCATACACAGAGGCAGAATCCACAATGACACGGAAATGAATGTTAACAACCATAATTCAAAGTTTTGTAAATTCCGAGGACGGAATTCCTTTTGTTAGGGGGGGAATAATGTAATACCCCTAGTTTTCAAAGGGATATAATTGGGATTTAAATTTTTATTTCTTGTGCATTTTTAGTTGTTTACGTGGCTATGTGTTTATGTGGTTTCATGTTATAGGTTTAAATTGATTATGTGGATTATAATTATTTGTTTAACTTGATTTATTTGTTTTAATTGAATTATATGCTTATGTGGAAATTAAATATTAAATTAAATGTATTATTTTTATTTTAAATGGAGTTGGGCTTGGATAGGATCAACAGACTATTTGGATAGTGTAATTGGGTATAGTTTTTACCCATGGAAGTATATGCATGTATATATGGGTATAGTATATAAGGTTAATTTAATTATGAATAATGGTTAAATTAGGATAACTTTCGTGTATAAGTATTACATAAAATTAGGGTAGCTGTAATGACCTTGTCATTTTCCTTTTTCGGTGATTTTCTTTTTTCGTCTTTTTCCTATTTTGTCTTTTCCTTATTTCGTCTTCTTTCCGTTTATCATTTTCCCTTGCATAACCTCACTTTTTGTGCTCAGATTTGATTTCGGTTTTGCATGCATTCATGATATTTGATTTCCATGATCATTGTATTTTTACTTTTGTAGAAAATACATTCTAGTTGCTTACTTTTTCATAAAGAGTATGGATGCATACTTTATTGTAATTATTCTTGATTTTTGGGGTTTTAGTGTAATTATGTAAAATAATTATTTTTCGTTTGAGGGACCTTTTTGCAATTTAATTTGGAAGATATTTTGAAAAAGGACCTTTTTGCAATTTTTAGAAAAAAGTGACAAGTGTCACATTCCCATAGAGCCATTTGTTGGCATTTGGGGGGGGGGGGGGGAGGGGGAACTTGGAAGCATAACCTATTAACATTTGGAGGGTGGAGATTAGCCCACTTGTTGGCCTAGGATTGGTGCACTTGTTGGCTTAGATGGTTGACAAGTGTAGGCTTAAGATTAAGCCTAGGAAGGAGCCTTGGATTTGTGACAAGTGTAGGCTTACAAATTAGTCTTGCATTATATGTGTGTGAGAGGTAGTGTAAGAACACATAGTGAGTGGAGGATTTCTAGACCTTCCACTCACCATTTTACACTTTATCTTTTTCATTTCCTTATTCTTCAAAACCCTAACCTAGCCACCATTGGAGAAAAACTTGGTTAACAACTTTCTTCTTCATTTTGGCCTCCTTCCACTCACCTTAGACCAAAAACCTTGGGAGACAAAAGTTTCCTCTTGGTCTCCTCTTCAAAACCCTATAATTGTTTTCCATTTTTAAGCTTGGTTGCTTGGATTATAGAGATTCAATTCTCTATTGAGGTAGGGGTGGTTGTATGTTTATATTTTGAGTGTTTTAAGTCCTTTGGGGTTTAATATATATTGTGTACATACTTTTGGTATGACAGTCTTTCATATTATAGGAAACCCTTACTTCTTGACTTAGGGTTTATTTATTTAAGCATGTATAATATGTATTTACCTTGTGTATGAGGATTATATGATTTAGTAGAATACTAAATTCTAGTATTTTCACATGTGGTAGTGATATAGAACTCTATAGAAATTATCAATGTTATATAAAATTCTTATTGACTTGAATTATTATATTATGGTGGTGATAATTGTATATTATTGTTGAGGCATGATTTAAATTGATAAGTTGGTGATATTGTCTTGTACCTTATATCATGATGAAAACTTGTCATTTATTATACTATTCTAGACTTGGAACCCTAAGACATAGTTTGTGTGGTTTCAAAATACTTGTGCATGGAAGATAATATATATATGCCTTAATATTATGTATAAGTGTTGAACTTGATATATTTTGGATTCTGTTGGGACATTGTTACAAGTGACATGGCTAGAGTTTGGCTCTAGTATGGGAGGTATGAGTTCTCCCCATTTATAGTGCGCACTAGGGTGGTATTCCCAGCGGGTTAATGCCCAGAATAACTGTTTAGGTCTTGGCTTTATCCAAGGCATGATGTCCAAGTATTCCACTATTTGATTTAGCATTAAATTCCAAGTTGGCAACCAATGTTTAATTGTGACTTGTGATTTTGGTTGATTGCGATTTGATGTTGTTAAGCACATTGATAATGTTGTTGCATTGTTATAGAATCAATTAAGTTAGCTTAAGATGATTCCTTAGAATACCTTAAACATAGACATTAAGTGGAATGCTCCCTTGTATTCGTTTATATTGATCTTGCATTGATATTGAAACTTTAGGGTATACGCATATACTTCTTCCTACGAGTAACTTGATTACTCACCTTAGTTGTGTGGGTTATTTTATAGGTAAGGAGACAATGGTCTCAGATGCTCATCATCCTTAGAGGCTTATGAGCACTTTGGAACATTTTTTGCCTATGGACATGCACTTGTTTAGCATGCTTACTTTTGGATGTTATATATTTTGTATACCATGGATGTATGGTATTACGTAAGCTACGATGGCTTCTTTGACATGTAATGTGTATCTAAGCATACTTTTGGAGCTTATTTGGTATGTATAACATGAGGCCAAGGGCCATTAAACTTCAAGTTTACATGTATGCTTTTAAAGCTTGAGTTTTGCCCTAATTGCCTATTTTTTGAAAATGGAGGTTGAAAGATCAATTTTTGTAAGTGGATTGAAATGGGGCCGTAGGCTATTTTCGCTCGTCTAAAACATCATTTTACACTTGCGGGCATGCTCACATTTCATAAAACTCTCAAGTTGCAAGTTTTGAACTATTTATGGAAAGATTTATGGATTTTATGCAAAAATTCATGCATGGGAGTAAGTTTCAGGTTTCTCCTTGGTTTAATATGTTGTTTATACTTCATTGAGGCTACGAATCATATTTAAACTCATTTTGAATCAAATGGAATACTTGCATAGCATCAAAGTTGGATAGGGTAAGCTTGCACACTCTGCAGTAGCTTTAAAATTGCAGCAGCAAAGGCGTCAGTCGGCTGATGAAGTCCATCAGCTGACTACCACATGCTCGAGGAGCATTCCAGTAGCCAATTTAGGATTTTCATCATTTCAGCCAGTTGATGATTAGGGTTCAGCTGACCGATGGTGGAGGTTTAGCCAGCCAATGAGAGCCCTTCGGTCAACCGATCCTCCCTGGGAGCATCTCACTTCATTTTCCTGGGCAGTTTCCTTGCATCAACTTCAGAGTGTCATAACTCTTTCATTCTTAATCCAAATTAGATCATTCTTGAGTCTAAGTTTAAGAGCTTAAAGTTGGCTTTCCAATGGTACTAACCACACTTCAAAATTCCACCTATAATGAGAGTTATTTTTATTTTAGTGAGATAGGTGCATGACATCTCTTAAACGGAGGGTGCTTTTTTGTTCTCTTTATACCTTTCCGTTTGGACTACGAATCAGGCGACTCTTGAGTCCAACTTCATTCATTTTTAGTTGTCCTTCCAATGGTATGCCCGGTAGCATCCATTTCAGTTTGAAATGACTATTTTACCCTTGGTTCACTTCTTTTCAGGTTAGGCTGTAACGACCCTGGATTTTTCAACCTAGTGTGTCCTGTGATGACTCGAACCGGATCTAAGATGCGGAAGCAAAAGAAGCAAAATGACCTCAAGAGATGTACGCCATCCCTAGGCACCACGATGACTCCCTATGAAGCCACGGAATTTAAATGAATAAAGTGTGGAAGTAAAAAAAAGACAAGTCCTTAGAGATTTACATTATCTCCAGAGCACAAGAATGGACTTTTAAAGAGTTTCGAGACTCAACGGAAACAAAATGAAGAGAAGGGCATCAAAACCCTACAAGAGAAGAGCCAGGGGTAAAATGAGTAAAATGGTCATTTTACCCCAAGAGAAAGGAATTTAACTTTCAACAAGTCAAATTATATAAAAAATATCCTAAAACACCCTTTGGTAACTTCACATGAAGTCCCAAGGCCAAAGGAAGAGAAATCCCAGATGAATCCTATCTCGGTTCAAACCAAATCCGACACCCTCTCAATATAATAGGGATATCTTGAGCTATGAGAAAATTATGAAACTGAAACTGGTACCATTGGAAAGACAACAAAAAATTAATGAAGTTAGACTCAAGAATCACCTGGTTCGGAGTCCGGACGGAAAAGATATCAAGTCCCGAAGTCAAAGGAAGGAAAACCCTATCCCAGTTCGAACCAAATCCTGACACTACTTCACTAAAACATGAATAAATAGAGCTAAAAATGGAATCTGAAGCTCTAATTGGTACCATTGGAAAGCTTATTTCGACGCGGTCAGTTTAGACTCAAGAACAGACCAATTCGGAGTTAAAACGAGTGAGATATGGCCCGTTGAAAAAAAGTGTCTGGAGCAGGAACAGTACCCGCGGGGCCCACCAAATGCGGCAGTAAGCCATGGACGCCAACCAAATGGCTGCGGGGGCCCACCAAATGGGGCAGTGGCATGGGCTGGAACCTAAAAAAATGCAGGAACAGTGTTTTTAGCGGCAAATTGAACTTGGAGCGCGGTTTATGAGATAAAGATGACATTTTTCAGAAAAACACGAAAAGGAAACTCCACCTAAAATCACATTTTCTATGTGACGGATTTGAGAACAGAATTCCTAAAGGAAATCCCCAAAATGCCCTTAGATCAGTTTAGGCTCAAAACGGCGAAAATGCAACTTTGCACCAAGCATACATTTGACCCCAAATGCACTTCTAAGCTGAAACAAATATGCACGCACACGTAATAAGTGATTTTGAGCATGTGGGAATGGTCCGCGGCTCCCGAAAATGGCCAAGTCAAAATTCGACCCCCCAACGGCCAAAAAGGCAAAAATGAACTTGAAATGGAAATTTTGAAATCTAAAATTAATGAATGACCTCAAATGACCGTTTGGCCCTTGGCCACACCTCATATATGACTAATGAGATCCTACAAAAGAATCAAAATGGAATTCCCACACCCGATGCAAACATGGTGACGCAATAACTTGGCATTTTTCAATATTTTCAAGAAAATCTCATGAAGTCAAAAATTTCATAGGATACAAAATACTTGTTGTTGGCCTCCGGCCTCATCTCATACATGTCAAATACATTGCAAAGGGTGTACTTACGTACACATTACATATATCGAATCAAAAATACACATTTTGACAATTAAGGCTACAAATGGCATTTCAAGCCAACCTTTATAAGAACTAAAGCCTTCAAGTCAACTATCATCCAAGCAATGATGAACATCACGCACCAAGTCTTCATACCTGAAACAGCCCCCCAGTAACTTTGAGGTGAGTAAACAAGTTTACTCGTAGGGGATGAGCA
Organism: Cornus florida; assembly: GCF_030987335.1. NCBI lineage: Eukaryota > Viridiplantae > Streptophyta > Magnoliopsida > Cornales > Cornaceae > Cornus > Cornus florida. The sequence continues at coordinate 45,890,494 of NW_026775574.1, read as the reverse complement.
TGTATCGACTCGGTTTCTTTAGAGATTTTTAGGACTAACATGATACAGTTCAAAAGGGTCATGCCACCTAACATCTATGTCAAGGTGAGACTCAGGGAGCATCCAAAGCTACTCATGCAATTGAGATAAACTACGGCATACAAGTATACATGCTCAAGTATACTAAGCAATGTTAAAATACGTTATATAACGTACAAGCATATATTTCCAAGTATACTAAACCATATTAAGACAAGTTATGTAATGTCTAAGCAGATTTACACAAATATGCATTTTATCTGAAAATCTCGTAAATCAAGTATATTGACACAAGTATACTAAGCTAATAGGATTGCACATATGACAAGTATACATAGCACAAGTATACTACATGCAATTTAAACTCGTGGAGCAAGTATACAAGTTCAAGTATACTAAATAGGATTCAAATATCCAAGTAAGCATTAATTCTCAAGCTACAAGTAATCCATGATTAACAACTTGAAATTAAATACGAAATCAAATGGTGGAAAGACTAGGACATGTGGTCGCTAGACCAAGCAAGTATTTTCGGGCAATTACGACCCACAAGGTAGTACCTAGTGCGCACTTATGACTTAGAAAACTCTTGTCTCCATACTAGAGCCAAACCCTAGCCATCACATAATTTATGTCCTCACAAGCTTTCCAAAATCAATAAGTTCAACACTTATACAAAATCAAATGCAAGTTACCACATTCCATGCACAATTAAGGTTGAATCCACACAATTCATGTCCAAGAATTCAAGTCTAAGTAGCATATGATAAGTCATGTCCTCAATATGCAATTTATACACTAAGCAAGAATATTTTTATAACAATTGAGCCACATTACCATCCTATGCCACAAGTACTAAATAAGCTTCAATTTAGTAACTAGCTTCCAAGGTAAACAATTGTAATATTCTAACAAGTTATATACCTACACAAGATATATGTAAACAAGCCATTCAAGTTAATGATATTACATATCATGCTAAGTCCAATTACCATGTTAAGGAGCCATAAGTACTAATTCTACATCAAGTTAGTAGCATGCTCACAAGGTACTTAAAATGCCACATTTTAAGAGATTTTCAACCTAATCATGGAAAGTCTCTAGATTTCAAATCTATTCCAAATAATATCAATTTAATATATGTTAAGCAACATATCATGGTCTTTACATATATCAAATCAAAAGTGCAAGATGAGCAAGATATCATCAAATAGAATTTAATTAATTTAAATCAATTAAATCTCTATATTACAAAAGTTGTTCAAATGATCTCAAATTAATATATATCAAGCACTAAGTCATGGTCATACCATATATCAAGTCTAAAATGGAATACAAGCCAAACACAATTTACTAGAATTTAAATCAAATTAAATCTATTTAATCTCTAGATTTGAAAACTTATCTAAATCATTCCAAATTAATATATATCAAATATCAACTCATGGCCATGCCATTTACCAAGTGTAAAATGAGTTATATACAAGCTATGTTAAATCTCTAATTTCTCAAATTAACGAAAGTCATGCATACAACTTATATTTCATATAAGAGCAAGAAAAATAACATGAAAAATAAATTATAACACCCCCTACCTCACTAGAGAAGAGTCTCTCTAGAATCCAAGGCAAATCAACACAAAATGGCAAACCCTTCAAGAGTTATGTAGAGGAGGATGAGGGGAACAAAAAGTGTTCCAAGCTTCTTGGTCTAAGGTGAGTGGAAGGCCATAAAAAATGAAGGTCAAGACCAAAGGTTTTAAGCTCTATCCATGGAGGCTAGGGTTTTCTTTACAAAAGAGGGAAGAGATAGAAATTAAGTGTGAAAGAATGTGAGTGGAGGAAATAGAAATCCTCCACTCACTAAGTGGTCTTACACTAAGGTCAACACACACAAGTCTTGGTCAATTGCACAAAAATCCTCCTTAACAACATAATTCCAAAGTGGCCCAAAAATAATTGCAAGACAAAATTTGGTGCCTACACTTGTCACAAATCCAAGGCTTCTTCCTAGGCTTAATCTCAAACCTACACTTGTCAACCATCCAAGCCAACAAATGGGTGAATCTCCACCCTCTACATGTCATCATCCAAGGCATCAAGGTGTCCCCACACAAATGTCAACAAGTGGACCAATGAGAGTATGACACTTGTCACACTTTTTCAAAAATTACAAAAAGGTCCTTTTTGAAAATATCCACCAAATTTAATTACAAAATGGTCCCTAAAATGAAAAATAATTACTTTACAGTAATTACACAAAAACCCCAAAAGTTTAGAATATTACAAAAAAGGTTATGCGTCTATACCCTTTACAAGAAAGTATACACTTAACATACTTTTCTACAAAAGTGAAAATACACATAACATGGAATTTCTGTGACGACCCTAGTTTTTAGGCCAGCGTGTCCTGTGATGAACCGTAAGGATGATCCGATAATGGATCTGAATGCAGAAGCGAAAACAGAAAACAAGACTCTAAGAAGTCAAAGTGACCTTTCATGAGGTCGTGGAACTCAACAAGAACTGATGCGGAAGCAAAAGATTGAAAATATGACAAATAAGCCCCCAGGGGCAAAATAGTCATTTCTAAAAATTGTAGATTCGGGTGCCACTGAGCACACCGCTAGAAGGACAATGAAAAACTAATCAAGATGGACTCAAGAATCACATGATTCGGAGTCCAGACGAAGGAGAAACGGCATGATGACGAAAAACGGACACTTAAAGCTTTAAGGGAAAACTGTTAATTATCCAGAAATATCCAGGTGTAACTGAGCACACCGTTGGATAGACGATGAAAAATTAATCAAGTTCAAAAAAAAAATTCACTTGAATCGGAGTCCGGACGAAGGAGAAAAGCCCAAAAGAAGAATTGACGTCGCGGCGGCCCGACGAGGGGCCATGACAGCCCCATGCGCACGCCCATGCATGCACCAATGCACGCCGCGTGCGCGCTAGTGCACACATGGCTGGCAGCAGCAGCCCATAAAGCTGCTGTGGGTTTGTTTTTTAGAAAAATCCGAAACAGAGGCTGAATTTGGAGGCCTAGATGAATTTTTTCTGCAAAAATACAAAAAAGAAACCCCTCTCAAAATTGAGTTTTCTACATGAAATTGAGAGAATTAAAAAAAAAATGCAATGTAAAATACCCAAAATGCCCTCCCAAGAAATTTGGTCCAGAGGGTCAAAAAAGCTGCTAAATAGAAAACTGAAAGCTGAACTTCGTAAGAGATTTCCGATGCCAAGACGACATTTTCTGGAAAAACACAAAAAAGAAATCCCCCCTTAAAATCATGTTTTCTATTCAACTATGTTGAAAGAAGGAAATAAAACTGAATTAAAAAGTCTAGAATACCCCTAGATCAGAATATGTAACAAAAACGCAAAATGAATTCGTAAGAGGCTCAAAACACAAACGATGAGGTTTTACCCAGAAACGACTATGCACGCAAACGTAACTTACCTATTTAGACACGCTACAATGGTCCATGGCTTAAAAATATAGCCGATGAAAAATCCAACCCCCCAATGGGCAAAAGGCAAAAATAGACTTGGAATGGAAAACATGGAATCCAAAAATGTAAAATGGAGTCAAATGACCGTTTGGCCCATGGCCACATTTCATACAAGATTAATAAGACCCTATAAAAGAATGAGAATAGAATTCCCACACCTGATGCAACCATGGTAAAGCAATGATTTGCGATTTTTTAAGATTTTCACAATATTTCATGAAGTTAAAAAGTACATAGAATACAATATAATGGTCATTGGCCTCCGGCCTCATCTCATACATACCAAATACATTGAAAGAAGTGTACTTAAGTACACATTACATACATGGAATCAAATATACATATTTTGACATATAAGTGTACAAAATGACATTTCATGCTAACATTTGCATGAAATGGAAACTTGAAAGCTACACGACATCCAAAGAATGCTAGGTGTCACGAACCAAGTCTTCGTACCTGAAATATGCCCCAGTATCGTAGGGGTGAGTAACATAAAGCTACTCGTAGAAGATGAGCATGCATTAACCTAGCATTTTACAAATTTATCACCTTAAGGTGAAACATGTTAAAGGGATTCGTGCCACCTAACGTCTATGTCGAAATGAGACTCAGGGAGCATCCTAAGCTACCTTAGAGTGTTTCTAGCATAAATCACATCATCCATGCATTTCAACAACATAGAAACATGTTATACAAAGTAACAAGAATCATGATATAAATACATGAATGAAACAAATCAAAGTTGGAGTAATCCGATTAATACAACGAGTTTATAGTTACCACGGATCACATTATTAATGTAATTGAACAAAGTCTAGAGGAATCCATACAACATGACAAAAGCATATTTGAATACAAGTTAACAAGAATTACATTATCCATGCAATTCAACAACAAAAGAGCATGTTATACAATGCAATAAGGTATAAGTTCTCAAAACCATCAACTTAGAATCTGAAGCACAAAATAACAGTAGTGGTTTATGCCACCTAATGTCTATGTTATAAATGAATCAATAGGTTCAATCCTAAGCTTTATTAGAACGTCAAAACACGATTTTCAATATCGATGCAATTTAACCAACATTGCAACTTCCAATACAGCGCATAAAGCACAATTTCGCAAAGTTAACATCTTGTAACTTAAAATGAAACGACAAATAAGAAACAACAAGTTACAACATCATCTAATTATCAACTTGAAAATGAAATGCGAAATCAAACAAAGTGGATACTCAGACGTCACGCAGGATCAGACTGACAACATAGTTACTTTAGGGCTACTAGCCTATGGGTAACCTCCCTATGTGCGCACTAGACCATATAGAAGGACTATCCACCGTACTAGAACCACGTCCTAACCATAGTCAAACAACGACATCCCCAAGTTTCCAAAATCAACAAGTTGTGCAACAACGCATATATCAACAAGAATATGCAAGATAATCAACTATCTATTAAGCACAACCAAATTTGGAAACCTATACAATACATGCTCTAAATCTACAACTAATATGATATGATGAATGTCGAATCTTCAGTGTGCGATTTGTTACACGCTATGCATGAAAGATATTAAACACGAAGTGTACGAATCATTACACAAGGCAACAATATATTCAATAAGGAAAACATATTATCACGAATACAAACATAGCAACTATATTATCCAATGTTCAAAACATTACCAAATGAATATACAACAAGTCTAAGTCCATGATTTGAATATAGAAACCACTTCTAAAACATAACTAGATCATGGAGCAAATTGATAGAATTTAAATAGATAAACACAATTAAATTCAATAGATTCCGATTCAATTCCAAATAACCTCAATATAATACATGTTAAAGGACATGGCATGGTCATCACCTATATCCATTCTAAAACTCAATTAGGTTGTTGGAACAACAAAGTAGAACTTTAATTAAATCATGCTAATTTAATTACCAAGGTTCTAAAACAACTTCTAATAGTCCCAAATTAATATATACTAGTAAACAAGTCATGGCCAATACAAATATCAAGTTTAAACCTTAATTAAGCTAATAGGACCACACAATAGATTTTAATTAATTCTTTTAATTAAAATCTCTTGATTTTGAAACTTAACTAAATGCTCTCAAATTAACCTATGTTGGAAAACATGCCAAGGACTAATGTGATATCACATTACAAGTTTATTTCATTCAATTTACGACCATGCGAATTAAACCTTCACTAAATTTAAATATAAAACAAAAGTTGCAATTCTCATGCAATCAATCCCAATTTAATACATGTGAACAACCATACCAAAACTTAATTTTCTAGCATGCCATAATACAATTCCAAGTTGTATATCACCATGAGGATTAAATCTTAAACATAGAATTTAATTAAATAAAAGGTTTCGAAACCTAACCGAATATTCTAAATCAAATATATGTGAAACTATATGGCATGTAAATCAAGAATATCAAGTCGGAATTTAAATAGAGTGAATAGTGCACTCGGGGCAAATTAATTAATCAAATTAATTAATAATTACTAATTTTCAAAACACCTCCAATCACTTTCAAATTCAACTATGTTGGGGAGCATGCTAAGGCCTAATTTAATATGCTAACACATATTGATTTGAAGCTAGTTAAGGCCATGTGAATTAATCTTTCACCTAAGATAAATATTAAATAAAATCTTTAATACTTATTCAAATGTTCCAATTTTAATACACGACAATAAGCATATCAAGGGGCAATATAAAATCATGCTACATGTTTAAACCAAGTTATGAGCAACCGGGAAAATTAGATCCTGTACAAGAAAAATAAATAATAAAATCTCTAGATTTTATATTTAATCAAGCAAACAAGTAGTATAAGCATCACAAGCATGCTATATAACAAGAATTTAAACCTAGAACATCTCCTACCTCAATTTGAGATGAAAATCTCAAAAGCCATCAAAATGGAACGGCTCCGAATCCGACGAAACTACTAGGTTTTGTCAGGGACAACACCGTGAACATAACCCCCATAAAAGCCCCATCAAAATCAAAACTTGACCTCAAAATCAAACTCAAGAAATGGTCAAAACTGAATTCTAATAAGGGGGAAAGGTAGAGCACGGCGAGGGGAACAACAAACGTTAAGGCCGAAGACTTTCCATCAAGGAAAAGTGAACCAAAAGAGGAGAGAGAAGATGGCAGCACCCCTTGGGCTGCCATGGGAGCTCCAGGTCGTGCATGAAGAGGGGAGAAGATGAAAAATGAAATATCTCACTCCCTTTTTATAGAAATCTCAAAAAGTGCCCCGAACGGGCCCTGCCGGGTCCGAAAAAGTAAATTTTGAGCAAACACGCTCAAATGGCAAAACTTTGTGAACAAAAAAGATTCAAAATGGTAAAATATGAATAACGGAAGAAAGAACGTCAAAAACCGAGTCTCGAGCAGAAAGTTATACCCAAAACAAATTTGGCAAAAACCGGGGCAAGAAACCCTGAAACTGGAAAACATCGACCAGGAGGAAATTCCAAGAGTACACAACTCAACGAAATGTGAAAATGAATCCCGTATGAGGATCCAGGCTCAAAATAAGACATTTTGCAATAACTTTCATTAATTACACAATGGCCCCTCCAAAAAGTGAAAACTGCACTTATGGCCCAGAATAAAAATATCTTCCAAAAATATTTTCTTAGATACCCCTAAAATAAAATATTTTCAAAAGATATTTACGAAAAACACCCCAAGAAATGAAAAAGATTCTAAAGAATTGTGCATCCATGCCCTTGTGGGCACCGGGAGCAACCAGAGTACTTTTTGCAAAAGTAAAGATACGTATTTCGAGAAAACCACTCAAGATGAAGGCACGTGAAATCAAAAACCAACTCCAAGCATGAGAAGTGAGGTTGTGCCAAAAACTGACAAACGAAGATAAGACAGAATAGGGAAAAGGACGAAATAGCGCATAGTGTTTAAAAACGAAAAATGCGAAAATGACTCGGTCCTCAAAGGAAGTTGTCAATTCACATGAAAGAGTCTCAGAAACCAATTTCGAGCACTCGAGATGACACTAAGCGACACGAAACAGAGCTCAGAAAGGAAAATTAAATGGAAAAAATTCATTCGTAAAATTTCAGGAAAAAGGAAAGGAAGGCAAATGATCGGGTCGTTACAATTTCAATATTATGAATACATGCAAAATTGGAATCAAATCTGAACATGAAAAGTGGGGTTATGCCAACAAAGTGACAACCGAGAAAAAGACGAAAGGTGAATAGTGCTACAAAGTGAAAATGTGAAAATGACTTGGTCCTCAAAGGAAGTCGTCAATCCATAGAAAAGAGTCTCGGAAACCATCCCCGAGCACTCAAGATGACACTAGGTGACGAGAAACTGAACTCAGAAAGGAAAAGATCAACGGAAAAAAAATATCCGTGAAAATCTGAGAAAAGGTAAGGAAAGAAAATGACCGAGTCAGTATAACCTTCCCACCTAAAAAGGGATTTCGTCCCCGAAATCCAGCCCAACAAAACAAAAGGCGGAACCAGGATAACCACGAAGTTCATTTCCGAGTATCCCACACAACATGCTACATAAGCAATCCCAGAACTAAAAGACAAAGTACAAACCAATGTCATTCGCACTCATGTGCTCACGACATGACAACCTTTTAAAAAGGGGAAAGTAACCAGGCGGCCACAGAATAAGTCAGAACTCACACACATAATCCCAGGTCAGACAAGGGAACGGGAAACAACAGCCAAATGAACTCCAAAATCCCCACATATCTAATTAATGTACTGAACAAGGACAATGCGGTAATATGAATAGCGGCCCGAACCTGCCCACGACGTACATAACTGTGTGGTAGTAATGACAGTGCCTAGTGCCCGCCCACACTTACTCGTCAGTAAGGTAGCATCGACGGGCAACTAGTACCCGCAACTAATACCCGCCCACAACACACAACTTATACGGTAGCATGACAATATAAGGCACTAGTTCATAACCTGCCCCCCACTAGGTCTACCCATGAAACCTCTCGATACCAATGACATCAATGCCAAAAATGATCAATACCAAAAGCACTATGGAGGCCAGACATTTTGTGAGAGTTGGGATATGGTCCAAAGACATCCGGCCGGACCATCCTGGCCAATCCCAAACTCTGACAACAATGCCATAGGTACTGCTACGCTTGAGGCCTGAAAATTTCAATACAACAAAGCTGACAATTCCAATGTTTCAAAATACTTCCACAACAACATCAATCAAGAGTCCCAATCCTAAAAAACAAGTCAAAACATCCAGAAACCAAAATGAAACTCATTACAAGACATGTCATCGAAAGTCCTACATATCTCCCTGAAACTAATCAACTACAAGACTACACCGAAGTCAAACATCGGATTCACTTTCCTATCACGGATAACTAGATCCTCGAAACACAAGTCCACCAAGTGGCACACATATCAAAATTCTGACAACAATCAAAATCACAAAATGAGTCTCTCAAAACCATAGTTGGCAACACCAAGTTAAGTCAAAATTCCTCAATTTCCATCCATAAACAATCACTAGAATTATGATTCCTCAAAACTATACCTAGTCACAACTAAGATGAGACGACTCCATAAACAAGCCATATCCAATAACGATCCTTCAAAACTCATCCTAAGAGTCAACCACATCAAGATTTCTAAAAAAGAAATAAGTCTCCAAAAGACATACTCAAAAGAGCATCGAGCTCACCTCACGAATCAAACAAATCCTCAATGATATGGACACAAGTTCCTGAAAAATGATATCACACCAATCCATTCACTCTGAGCACCATAACCAGTCAACAACCATGGCAAAACTCCCCAAGGGAAGATATGTAAGAAAGGGAACCACCAGTCCTAAGAACGATAACATTATGACTCAGTCTCTAAAACGAAAGACAACAAGGTCAAAGACTTCACCCCCTACATGGAAGTAAGTTGACCAAAATCAACCAAATCCTCACCAAGGACTCAAGACAACAATGGTGATCCTTATGGACCAACAAAACCCAAAACCGTGCACAAGGTGACGAAGAGAAGAGACTCACTCCTTGTGAAGTCCCTTACTTGAACCAAGAAAGAGAAGAAACCCTATTCTCCCCCAAATGTCAACACGACAAACACGAAAAGGGAACAAAAGGGAGAACCGAATATGGAAGTCATGCATTTGACAAGGAATGCAACTACCAAATAAATAAATCTACTCACATAGATAAAAATCAAGGGTACATGCAGCAAGTCTCCACGTAAGCACAATATCATATCACTAAGGCACAGTAACAACATGGCATCTCAAAAGCATATAAAGAAGTCATGTTAATGCCACACAACAAGGAAACAAATGTGGATACACTTCCACCTACATATGCATCACAACATCTTAAATCATATTACTAACATGGTAGTAAATGAAACTGCAAAAGAAAAAAATGATGCAATAATGAACCCTATGGACATCGCGTCCTAGAGTGTCTAAAAAAAAAGGAAAGATCAATCCTAGCCATAACTGTCTCCAAAAACCAATGCGACAACAACCTGTCTCAAAATAAACATGAGCCTTTACCACAATGGTAAGACTCCAACAATCCAGCTCCGAATCTAAAGGTGACGCTACAAGTGACACTAACAGTGCAATGTTCTCACTATCCAAACATCAATCAATTAACCTGATCCCAAAAGCGTCATCACGCAAGGACTCCTTAAAGAAAAGGGCAACTATAGTCATACCAACAATAACCAAATCAATCATCATGACTGATCCTCAAAACAACTATCATCATCATCGATCAAAAGGACAGCGCCTATCAAAACAAAACCAACATCGATTCCATCCGAACTGCACTTGTAGCTAGCCAGTACGGTAGCATGATAGTGCCATACACCCGCCCACAAAAATTGTAATCCCAGAGGAATCATCCCAATCAACCAAGGATCCTAAGAGGTCCATAACCTCATCATGGCCCAAAACCAATAAATCCAGTACTACGGCGACACTAAATGACTCACCTCATGAGAGCCCAAACAAAAGGTGACTTACCACCTACCCAAAACCAATGCTAGGTCAATAACAACCTATATTACCCCGAGACTGTGACTTCAATCACCATCAACCTTAACTCATGCCTTAATGACCAATCCCGAGTCATGCCGAATATGCAACACAGTTATGCATATACAAATCTAATCTAGCATACATTATAAGTCATGCTCTTTACAATGGAATCCAAGCAAGCTATACAGTTAGCATACCACATATAGCACATAAGCACATAAACATGTTATCATGAAGCATATAAGCACATAGAGCATGGAAACATAAGCATGATATGCACCCAAAACCCGTCATCCAAGGTATTCAAACCTAGGAGCTTTGATACCACTTGTAACGACCTTGGATTTTTCAACCCAGTTTGTCTTGTGATGACCCAAACCAGATCCAATATGCGGAAGCAAAAAAAGCAAAATGGCCTCAAGAGATGTACGCCATCCCTATGCACCACGATGACTCCTTATGAAGCCATGTAATTCAAATGAATAAAGTGCGGAAGCAAAACAAAGACAAGTCCTTAGAGATGTACATCATCTCTAGAGCACAAGAATGGACTCTTAAAGAGTTTCGAGACTCAACGGAAACAAAATGAAGAGAAGGGCATCAAAACCCTACAAGAGAAGAGCCAGGGGTAAAATGAGTAAAATGGTCATTTTACCCCAAGAGGAAGGAATTTAACTTTCAAAAAGTCAAATTAGATCAAAAACATCCTAAAACGCCCTTTGGTAACTTCACATGCAGTCCCAAGGCCAAAGGAAAAGAAATCCCAGATGAACCTTATCCCAGTTCAAACCAAATCTGACACCCTCTCACTAAAACAAGGATATCTTGAGCTATGAGAAAATTATGAAACTAAAACTACTACCATTGGAAAGACAATGAAAAATTAATGAAGTTAGACTCAAGAATCATCTGGTTCGGAGTCCGGACGGAAAAGATATCAAGTCCCGAAGTTGAAGGAAGGAAAACCCTCTCCCGGTTCGAACCAAATCCTGACACTACTTCACTAAAATATGAATAAATTGAGCTAAAAATGGAATCTGAAGCTCTAATTGGTACCATTGGAAAGCTTATTTCAACGCGGTCAGTTTAGACTCAAGAACGAACCAATTCAGAGTTCAAACGAGTAAGATATGGCCCGTTGAAAAAAAATGTCTAGAACAGGAACAGTACCCGCGGGGACCCTCCAAAAACCTACAGGGGCCCACCAAATACGGCAGTAAGCTGTGGGTGCCTGCCAAATGGCTGCAGGGGCCCGCCAAATGGGGCCGTGGCATGGGCTGGAACCTCAAAAAATGTAGAAATAGTGTTTTTAGCAGCAAATTGAACTTAGAGTGTGGTTTTTGAGGTCAAGATGACATTTTTTGAAAAAACACGAAAAGGAAACTCCCCCTAAAATCACATTTTCTATCTGAACGAGTTGAGAATGGAATTTATTTCCCAAAGGAAATCCCCAAAATACCCTTAGATCAGTTTAGGCTCAAAACGGCGAAAATGCAACTTTGCACCAAGCATACATTTGAAGCATACATTTGACCCCAAATGCACTTCTAAGCTGAAACAAATATGCAAGCACACGTAATAAGAGATTTTGAGCGTGCAGGAATGGTCCACGGCTCCCGAAAATGGCCGAGTCAAAATCCGACCCCCCAACGGCCAAAAAGGCGAAAATGAACTTGAAATAAAAATTTGAAATCCCAAATTAACGAATGACCTCAAATGACCGTTTGGCCCTTAGCCACACCTCATACATGACTAATGAGATCTTACGAAAGAATCAAAATAGAATTCCCACACCCGATGCAAACATGGTGACGCAATGACTTGGCATTTTTCAATATTTTCAAGAAAATCTCATGAAGTCAAAAATTTCATAGGATACAAAATACATGTTATTGACCTCCGGCCTCATCTCATACATGTCAAATACATTGCAAAGGGGGTACTTACGTACACATTACATATATCGAATCAAAAATACACATTCTGACAATTAAGGCTACAAATGGCATTTCAAGCCAACCTTTACAAGAATTAAAGCCTTCAAGTGAACTATCATCCAAGCAAGGATGAACATCACTCACCAAGTTTTCATACCTGAAACAGCCCCCCAGTAACTTCGGGGTGAGTAAACAAGTTTACTCGTAGAGGATGAGCATGCATCGACTCGATTTCTTCAGAGATTTTTAGGACTAACATGGTACAGTTCAAAAGGGTCATGCCACCTAACGTCTATGTCAAGGTGAGACTTAGGGAGCATCCAAAGCTACTCATGCAATTGAGATAAACTACGGCATACAAGTATATATGCTCAAGTATATTAAGCAATGTTAAAACACGTTATACAATGTACAAGCATACATTTCCAAGTATACTAAACCATAGTAAGACAAGTCATACAATGTCTAAGCATATTTACATAAGTATGCATTTTATCTGAAAATCTCGTAAATCAAGTATATTGACACAAGTATACTAAGCTAATAGGATTGCACATATGACAAGTATACATAGCATTAGTATACTGAATGCAATTTAAACTCGTGGAGCAAGTATACAAGTTCAAGTATACTAAATAGGATTCAATTATCCAAGTAAGCATTAATTCTTAAGCTACAAGTAATCCATGATTAACAACTTGAAATTCAATGCGAAATCAAATAGTGGAAAAACTAGGACATGTGGTCGCTAGACCAAGCAAGTATTTTCGGGCAATTACGACCCACAAGGTACTACCTAGTGCGCACTTATGACTTAGAAGACTCTTGTCTCCATACTAGAGCCAAACCCAAGCCATCACATAATTTATGTCCTCACAACCTTTCCAAAATCAACAAGTTTAACACTTATACAAAATCAAATGCAAGTTACCACATTCCATGCACAAGTAAGGTTGAATCCACCCAATTCATGTCCTAGAATTCAAGTCTAAGTAGCATATGATTAGTCATGTCCTCAATATGCAATTTATACACTAAGCAAGAATATTTTTACAACAATTGAGCCACATTACCATCCTAAGCCACAAGTACTAAATAAGCTTCAATTTAGTAACTAGCTTCCAAGGTAAACAATTGTAATATTCTAACAAGTTATATACCTACACAAGATATATGTAACAAGCCATTCAAGTCAATGATATTACATGGAAAGTCTAATTCTACATCATGTTAGTAACATGCTCACAAGGTACTTAAAATGCCACATTTTAAGAGATTTTTAACCTAATCATGGAAAGTCTCTAGATTTCAAATCTATTCCAAATAATCTCAATTTAATATATGTTAAGCAACATGTCATGGTCTTTACATATATCAAATCAAAAGTGCAAGATGAGCAAGATATCATCAAATAGAATTTAATTAATTTAAATCAATTAAATCTCTAAATTACAAAAGTTGTTCAAATGATTTCAAATTAATATATATCAAGCACTAAGTTATGGTCATACCATATATCAAGTCTAAAATGGAATACAAGCCAAACACAATTTACTAGAATTTAAATCAAATTAAATCCATTTAATCTCTAGATTTGAAAACTCATCTATATCATCCCAAATTAATTTATATAAAATATCAACTCATGGCTCTGCCATTTACCAAGTCTAAAATGAGTTATATGCAAGCTATGTTAAATCTCTAATTTCTCAAATTAACAAAAGTCATGCATAAAACTTATATTCCATACAAGAGCAAGAAAAATAACTTGAAAAATAAATTATAACGCCCCATACCTCACTAGAGAAGAGTCTCTCTATAATCCAAGGCAAATCAACACAAAATGGCAAACCCTTCAAGAGTTATGTAGAGGAGGATGAGGGGAGCAAAAAGTGTTCCAAGCTTCATGGTCTAAGGTGAGTGAAAGGCCATTAAAAATCAAGGTCAAGGCCAAAGGTTTCAAGCTCCATCCATGGAGGCTAGGGTTTTCTTTACAAAAGAGGGAAGAGATAGAAATTAAGTGTGAAAGAATGTGAGTAGAGGAAATAGAAATCCTCCACTCACTATGTGGTCTTACACCAAGGTTAACACACACAAGTCTTGGTCAATTGCACAAAAACCCTCCCTAACAACATAATTCCAAAGTGGCCCAAAAATAATTGCAAGACAAAATTTGGTGCATACACTTGTCACAAATCCAAGGCTCCATCCTAGGCTTAATCTCAAACCTACACTTGTCAACCATCCAAGCCAACAAGTGCACCAATCCTAGGCCAACAAGTGGGTGAATCTCTACTCTCCACATGTCATCATCCAAGGCATCAAGGTGTCCCCACACAAATGTCAACAAGTGGACCAATGAGAGTGTGACACTTGTCACACTTTTTGGAAATTACAAAAAGGTCCTTTTTTAAAATATCTTTCAAATTAAATTACAAAATGGTCCCTAAAACAAAAAATAATTACTTTACAGTAATTACACAAAACCCCAAAAGTTTAGAATATTACAAAAAATGTTATGCGTCTATACCCTTTACAAAAAAGTAAACACTTAGCATGCTTTTCTACAAAAGTGAAAATACACATGGCATGGAATTTAAATATTGTGGATGCATGCAAAACTGGAATTAAATCCGAACACGAAAAGTAAGGTTATGTCAACAAAGTGACAACCAAGAAAAAGACGAAAGGTGAATAGTGTCATAAAAATGAAAATGTGAAAATGACTCGGTCCTCAAAGGAAGTCGTCAATCCATAGAAAAGAGTCTCGAAAACCATCCCCGAGCACTCAAGATGACACTAAGTGATGAGAAACCGAACTCAGAAAGGAAAAGATCAACGGAAAAAAAATATCCATGAAAATCTGAGAAAATGAAAGGAAATAAAATGACCAGGTCATTACATAGGCATTCTTACTTCATTTGCTTGGCTCATTTGAGTTCCATGGCTTCATGAGGAGTCATTTTGGTGCCTTAGGGATAATGTACATCTCTAGTGGCCATCTTGTTTCTTCTACTTCCGCATTTCGGATCCATTATCGGGTCATTCTTTCGGTTCATCACTGACACACCGGGTTGAAAAACTTGGATCGTCACAGTTGCTGACTTATATATATATTTTTTATATTTTAGTTTTTTTCTTTTCTTTCCTGTCTCCTCTTAGAATATGAATTAGGTTTTCATAAAGCCTATATATTTTTAACTTTATACGTTGGCCAAGGGTTAAAACAAAACCCTATTCACTTATACAGAGAGTCTGAGAGAAAACAGAGAGAGGAAAATTAGGGTTTCGCTAAGACAAGGGCTGAACCAAGGAGAGGTGATTGACGCTTGCTTATGGGTTGAACCAAGAGCAACGGAGGGTTTGTGAAAGTAACCAGGGTCGTCGGATTTTTCTATGACAAAAGCTTAAGGTTTCAAAACTGAAATCAGAGGCAAGTTCTATTTCTTACTCTTTTCCTTTAACCTGTGTTCTGTGCCTACCGAGATAGTCTCCAGGAACTAAACGGATATTAAAATTGATTAAGTATGCATTTTAATTTAGATTTTAAACTGTAATATATGTGTTGCATGATTGAAATTAATTTCCTGTATAACTTGTTTCAATTCTGTTTTAAATTTCTTGAATGCGTACTGGGTTTTATAATTTTTCTGGATGGTTTAGAACATAGTTAGACCTCTAGGAACTTAAACTAAGACATTAGAGAGGGTTTTAACATCATCAGAGATGAAGATGATAACATGAAACAGGGACAGAGCTGGCTCCCAAGGGAATGGAGCCGGCTCCCTAAGTTTTTTTGGCCACGGCTCTCTGTGAGAGAGAGAGCCAGCTCCCATTGGTTGAGAACTGGCTCTCAACTTTTGAGAGCAAGCTCTCATGCTCAAAGGTGTACTGGACGTGGTTTTGGGTACGGTTTTGATATTTTTGGGGTTCCTGGACTGTTCTGGGCTATTATTAAGAATTCTAAATTTTGTTTTATGATATATTAAAACTCATATTGCATAATTAACATCTGTATGCTAGTGGATTTAATAGTATGGAAGTTTAAACAATTTTATGCCATTAACGGATGTAAACGATTTAATTACCTAGTCTTCTTTTAGCAATTTGAATGACTGGAACATGATTTTAAATCTTGGATTGGATGCATAATATGGTCATATACATATTAGACTTTATTTATGCTAATTTTGGAGTATAATTGATGAACCATTAAATTATGTTCTGTCAATTACATGGATGTTATTCGGGATTTTAATCGATGGACTATTAAATTCTATTCTGTCAATTGCATGGATGTTATTTTGGAATTTAATTAATGAACTGCTTATTTTGTTTTGTCAATTATTGTATTTGTATGTGAATTATATGCATCGGTATGGGATGGTAGCATATTAGGTACGAATTAGATTAAAACGCTAACTCCTACCTATTCTGGAATAAGGAATGGATTAACTATAAAAGTTAAGTCCTACCTATATTTATGTCAGGTCAACTAAAACAGTTGCATGACATTTGGATGTTTGTTTTTATATTCTGTATTAGGAAGGATATTATATATATAATTATGGTACTATGATATGAGCTTGAGTTTAAGGATCATGGTTAGGGTGCATGTATCGCCTAGGATGGATAACTGGACATAGTTGATGTTCCCTGGTAGGTCTAGATATACATGCCCACGTGATGTGCGATTTGCATGTTACTTTCTATTCAGGTTGAGATAGAACTATGGGCTAGCGAGCGTCCTATAGTGTGTACATATATACATATATGGACTATTTAGCTATTGTTGGGATTATCTAGGATGTATCTGCGTATCGGGTCTCTACTTGGACTGTAGTAGAGTAGAACTTGTTTGTGGGCCTAATCCACCATCATTTTTCAGGTGTTTGTCAAGGGTAGGGTTTGTTCGTGCTGAGCAGGGATCGGCTACTTCATTTTTCCAGATCGTCTACATAGGAGTTCCCTTTGTGATTTTTGTATCTAGTGGTAGACTGTGAGTTGTTCAGTTTTGGTTTTTCCAGGGGTCCACATGTTAAGGATTCCCGAGTTGTATAAATTGGAGGATTTCTTGTATCCGAAGAATTTATTAATGGAAGTTTATTTATGAGATTTTATTTATCATTTAGTTTCTATTCAGCATCTATATTATTCTCATTTATCCTATTTGTATTCTGTGTTCGATTATGGCCATTTGTTTTTTATATCCTCGGGTATTCGGGCGTGGGCCTAGCCAACCCGCATCCGGAAATCCAGGTGTATTACAACACTCTACTTTGTTTTTGGACACTCCTCACCCCACTTTGGTCTTCTAACCCTATTCATCTCCATAGTATGTGATGGTAGATTTGAAGCCACACTTTACTTTGTTTTTATTTGGAAGACCACATACAGAAATTGATTTTCTCTACACGTTGCTCAAAAGATTAACCGTATTCATTTCCATAGTATGTGTGATGGTATACTTTGGAGCCACTCTACCTTGTTTTTGGACAAGAGAAAGCATGGATTCTTGCTCCCGGGATCGTGTTTGCATCTTGACAATTTCCTCTTCTTTGGATATGATTAAATCTACTCATGGTGGTGGCATTTTCGACAAACACTATAAGATCTTTTGCTGTTCTTCTAGATCAACTACATAGAGGAAATAGTCATGTTTTTAATATGTATCAGTCATGTTGTCCATAACATTGTTGTTGTACATAAACAATAAATTTGTTTAATTGGTTTCTAATGGATTGAATTTTTAAAAAGACAACATTTTTTATGGGATTGTATAAAAGATGTGTACTTTTTTTGGTCCAAGTTTTAATTTCCTCAGTAGTATCAATGAATTGAAATTTCATAGATTCAATTATCATTTACACTCGTGTACTCATGATATACTTTATTGATCTTAAAGTATGACTTAATGGTTGTGGCTATGATATACTTTTTTGAGAGTCCAAAAAGGCATTGATACCGTAATTATCAATATTTCAGAAAATCCCTTCAAGAAGATTCATTTGACATGTAGTACAAGAACTAAACAATCCAATTAGGCCCACTTAAAAAATAACTTAGATTGTGAGTTTATGGTATAGAATTTGATAATGTGCCTAGATTAAAATTCATGGATGTTATTCCAAAGAAAATGTGTCACATGAAGATAACCATCTGCAATTAACATAACTAAGACACGAAAACCATCTGGAGTTTGGATAACAAAGTCATAATGCAGAGTAAGAGTACCAATAATGAATACTTAGACCTAGCTCATTTCTTCTCAGTGTTGTTCTCCAGTTCCCTCTTAAGCTGTAGAGAAGAGAAAAGTCGTCATTTACATCATCATCATCCCAGTCGTCTTCCCACTGCTGATTTACTTCTTTTCCTTCTTCTTTGTCCTCCCACTCTGCCATTGTTACCAGTATTATCAGTAAGAAGACGATTAAAACACAAGACCACCAAGCATTAGCTTGAGAGAACCTCTCAAAAAGAAAGTCCAAGATTCAAGTCCTAAAAGGGACAAAGTGTAAGAGTATCTTACCTACCCACCCACACGCAAAAAAAAAGAAAAGAAAAAAAGAAACAGATTTAGAACACAGGAATAACATACGTTTTTTCAATTAGGAAAGAAATAACATATGTTTTTTCAATTAGCAAAGAAATAACATATATTTTTTCAATTAGCAAAGAAATAAAATAACGGGTGTTGCCATACTCTGGTATTTAATTAACCAGCAAAACACTGCATGTCTTGCATTGTATAACTGAGTCTGAAACCAGTCACAGTAGTAATCCATTTGTTGTCAAACTTCAACATCACGATAAGATGAAAGCAGGGTGTAGGTGCAAAATTTCGCTCAACCAATAATGATTAAGAAAAATAAAACAACTCACTCAATCAATAGTAAAAATAAACAAGAACAATATATGTCAAAGCGTAGAATTGCTTGATCCCTTTATTGGAGGTCTAAGCCTCTATTTATATACAAAAGATTATAAAATTATGGTAGGACTCGCCTTGCTTGTCCTCCAATTCTTTACTAATAGAGTTATTTCCATTGTCTAATTTTCCATACATAGAACTTGCCTTGTACAGAACTTCCTATCTCAGAATTTTCCTTCTACGGTAAATCCTTCAACTGGTAGGACTTGTGCATTCTTGAATAACTGGGCTGAACATACTTTGATCAGGCTGGGCTTGAGTAACGGACCGGATGTTAAATATTAACAAGTTGGGCTGATGACCTCTTAATTCGGCCTTGATGGAGGTTGGAAGACAAATAACAATGGTCTTGGGCTAAAAATACACTCAATTTGGGCTTGAGCATGACGGGCCTTATATGTCCTTGGAATGTAGATATGTGTAGTGATGACGTGTACGCTTCTTATTGGAGGGAGTTTTTTTCCCTCAACACTTTGCCCCAAATTTCATTTTTAATTGAGTGACGGCTCCCATTAAAGAGGGAATTGAAACCGGTTTTTTACTTTGCTTCAGAGACGGTTCGAGGACTTTCATTATTACTCCGTCGTACAAGATTCTGCAAGAGTTACATTCGCCCTAGCTGCACTCTTGCGTTCTTCATTCCATCGCCTTGTCAGGTTAGTTTTTTTTCGCATCTTTCTCTTCAATCTTTCATTATGAGTACTTCATCTACTCCTTAATGTATAGACATTGGGGATTCTGAATCCACACCTTCATCTTCCCCTATTCGCATTAGGGCTCCCCCTCCTAGGGTTTCTACAGATCGTCTTTCGTTGAATCAATTAGGTACTTCCCCCCTTCCAGCCGAGACATATACCTCAGGCTCTGATAATGTTCTTACTCATGAAGAGAGGAAAGCAATCATCTCTATTCGCCGCATCAAGTTCTCTATTGCTTCGGTAATGGAAGAATTTGATATTCCTGAGGGAGTAGAAATTGTAGAATATCCCGAGGGTGCCGATTTTACCTCCGGCGAGGGAATTGAAGAGAGTGAGTTGCTTCTTTCGGTAGGGCATCTTACCGCCCTCCAGTTCCCTCTTCACCCCTTCTATCATTTAGTTTTCAACAAGTTAGGTCTTGCCCCCCTTCAGGTAAATTCTAATTTCTTTCGCATCCTTTCGGCACTGTTGGTGCGCCAGAAATTAGAGGCTCTGGATTTGACCTTTGCCGACCTTCTGTTTACTTATAATATATCTAAGCATGGGACCGAGCCTGGTCGCTTCTTTTTTACCTCTCCCCTTCATCAGAGGATATGCATGAACCTTCCTTTATCCAAGAAGAAGTGGAAAGAAAGGATGGTTATAGTTAAAGGAAAATGGTTCGTGCCCCAATCAATTACGCTCCCCATCCAGCGTAAATTTGGGAAATTACGTATAGAATACTTAACCTCCCTTCATACCAAGTGTTTTGGCTGTTTTCCTTGCCAAGTCTTAATGTTTCGCCGTACTTATGAGTTTCTTGGTGTTTTTTCAGCTACATTCCCATCCTCCGCAGCAAGGAACAGACTTTCTTTTCTTGAGGAACAAGTCTGGAGTGACCCCTCGCCTATCGAGGACCTGCTAACTTCTTCAAACCTCAAGGATATTGCCTCCAGTGCTGTTGCTACAGACCTCATGGATCTGTCTCTACCATCCTTTGATAGTTTCCCCATGACTGAGGAGGAGATACAGAGGGCTGAGGTTTTAAAAAAGAAAGCCGAAGATGCCCAACCCTTGGTCGTTATTAGGTCTACTGAGGGTAAGGTAGAGGCTGAGGAACCACCAATGAAGAAATCTCGCCCCAACCCCCCATCCTCTGGCAAGGGCAAGGTCCCTTCTAAAAGCAGAGGGAAAAAGGCTGGAGAGGCCGAACGTGAAGATGAAGTCAGGGCATATGTTCTGGCTGAAACTGGGGATCCTTGGACTCCTTCCTTCACTAGGGCTGACAAGTCAGTCCTGCATTCAGGGGATTCTGTGATCACAGATCCTTCAGCTGCACTGGCTATGGCCCGAGGGATGTGGCTCCCAAAGGACAAGGAAGCCATCAGCCAAATGGGATTGGAACAGCTACTCCCCTCTGCCCCGGTCCGGGCCATAGAGGTTTGTATTGCTCCTTCAGAATTATGTTACTCTTGCTTACTTATATTTCCATTTATGCTCATATTTGTTCCTCTGTTATACAGGGTCTATACCATACCATGGCCCTCTGCGCCACTGCTGAAGCCCAATCCCTCTCCATCAAGAAGCTGGAGAAGGATCTTGACAATGCAGAGAAGAGAGCCACCACTACCTTTACCAATCTGAAGACAGCTTCTGAAGCCAAGGATGTGTATAAGAGGTAGTTGGCTGCCTCTGAGGCTAAGGTGGATTCTCTTCAGGCCGAAATTCAACGCTTGACCGAGGCTCTTACTACTTGCTTCAAGGAGGGGAAGCAAATGCAGGGGCACTACTCCTGTCTGGCACACCTGGCTAGTGCTAAAGCGTTCCGGTCTGGCTATAATCATGGCTCAGGCCCTAGGACAATGGATCCGGATGCTTTTGACAAGCAGGTGGGGGTGCACTTCCCATATGATGAAGGGCCACAGGCTTTGGAAGCTGAAATCTGCTTTGCCGATATGGTAAAGGCACACCTGAAGGGTACTCCTAGCTCTTCTGCCCCTGCGGCTTCAATTCCTCCTACCCCAAGTCCTACTGTAGTGGATGCTTTTGAATCTACTCCCTTCGATCTGAAGAGGAAGTAGAACCATGTATTTTATTTTTATTGACAGTACATTTGGGATAATAAATATAATTTTTAGGCTTTTAATACCTGATTTGTTTTTGCTGTATGCTTTTGATATTGTTCATACTTTTCTGACTGGTAATGTTTTTATGACAAACAAAACACATTGTCTTTATGCTTCGGATTTATGCTATCCGAGAAAAAGTAAGGATGATGGGAAGAAGGAGATCCTTTTAACAGTTTGATTGATATCTCAGGATGATTCATATGGACAATGATCTAACTGTTAAGTGAACTCTTCTTACCTTTGACTTGCCTGCAGTAGACGTATACATACTATTTCTTTCTCGTGTGTTCCTGATGTGGGGTGGATCATGATGAACTTATGATATATCCATATCCACAGGGTGTTAAACACTTGGAGTCCAGAGGAAAAAGTTCTGATCCGACCACCAGAGGTCTGAAGCGAATTGTTCCTCGGCACTGAGTGTGGAGGAATATTGCTGAATAGGATACTTAGGGTCCGAAGCTGTCTCGGACACTTAGGATCCAAGGCGAATTGTTCCTCGGCACTGAGTCGTGGAGGAATATTGCTGAATAGGACACTTAGGGTCCGAAGCTGTCTCAGACACTTAGGATCCGAGGCGAATTGTTCCTCGGCACTGAGTCGTGGAGGAATATTGCTGAATAAGACACTTAGGGTCCGAAGCTGTTCTCGGACACTTAGATCCAAGGCAAATTAAATACTCCTTGGCGCGGAGCCTGAGGGGAGGTTTTGCCGAGCCGGACACTTAGGGTCCGAGGCGAGATTTTTGCCGAGCCGGATACTTAGGGTCCGAGACGAATGAACTACTCCCCTGCGCTGAGCCTGAGGGGAAGTTTGTTTATATTTTTTTCTCAAACAACTTATCATGAGGCCGAGGATTCAAAAATGATAAGAGGCCAAGAAAGCAGAATAGGACACTTAGGGTCCGAAGCTGTCTCGGACACTTAGGATCCGAGGCGAATTGTTCCTCGGCACTGAGTCGTGGAGGAATATTGCTGAATAGGACACTTAGGGTCTGAAGCTGTCTCGGACACTTAGGATCCGAGGTGAATTAAATACTCCCTAGCGCGGAGCCTGAGGGGAGGTTTTGCCGAGCCGGACACTTAGGGTTCGAGGCGAGATTTTTGCCGAGCCAGATACTTAGGGTCCGAGGCGAATGAACTACTCCCCGGCGCTGAGCCTGAGGGGAAGTTTGTTTATATTTTTTTTCTCAAACAACTTATCATGAGGCCGAGGATTCAAAAATGATAAGAGGCTAAGAAAGCGAGTAACAGTGGCTGTGAAGTTTCCTATTTGTTGACTTTGGAGACTTTCCTCCTCCATTGATACTCCCTTCTTGGCGACCAAATGTAGTGGACTACGCATATATTAACCGCATTTCTTTTCTATTTCTATCCGATGTGGGATAGAAAGTTTTAACCATAGGCCATAACTCATGTTTTTTTCTTAAAAATCATTGTGATGAATGCTTTTTAACAGCTTGCTTCTAACATTGCTTTGCATAAAAATTGCATAGTGCGACTTGGCATGCATAAAAATTGCCTAATGCGACGCATGCATAAAAGTTGCATGATCAATAGTATGGCCCCCATTTTTATAGAAAGAAATAAATAGAGTAGAATAGTACTGAATGTAAAAGCAAAATAAAGAAAAGTTTAGCTGACTGTGGACATACTCAGCCTTATTTGTGAAGAATTTATAGCAAAATTGACAAACTTATCTAATGGAAATACCTTTTAAGGTGTATTGCGTTCCAAGGACGCGCAATAGGACGTCCTTCAGCTTCGGCCAAACGATATGCTCCTTTCCCCACTACTTCGGTAACCCTGTAGGGTCCGGTCCAATTAGGTTCCAATTTCTTTACATGAGCTGTCTCTTGCTTCAAAACCCAATCGCTTACCAAGAACCTATGGTACCGGACACGCTTGTTATAACTGTTACACACCTGCTATTGGTATGCCACGAGCCGAATTGCTGCGGCATCTCCCTTTTCGTCCATAAGATCAAGGCTATGTTCGAGTTGTTGCTCATTGTTCCCTTCCAGTACCAAGGATGTCCGAAGGGTTGGGATTATTGACTCGGTAGGAATGACAGCTTCGGATCCATATGCCATAGCAAATGGGCTTTCTCCCGTGGGTCGTCTTGGAGTGGTTCGATAGGCCCAGAGCACTTGGGGGAGATTCTCGTACCATTTTGTCTTCAATTTATCCAATTTTTTCTTTAAGCACCCAAATATCGTGCGATTAGTTATTCAGCTTGCCCATTGCCTTGTGGATGACTAACTGCAGCCAATTTTTGTAGGATTCCATGTTCGTTAAAGAACTTTCTTGTACTTCTGTTATCGAGGTTCTTACCATTGTCCATTACGATGACTTTTAGTACCCCAAACCGGTAAATAATGTTGCTCTAAATGAAATGTTTTACTTCTTCGTGGGTGACGCTAGAGAAGGCTTCAGCTTCCACCCACTTGGTGAAGTAATCCGTAGCCAGAAGCACATGCTCCTTTTTTTCCACGGTTTTGGGTAACGGTCCTACTACATCAATCCCCCATTGGGCAAATGGCCATGGATTAGCCATAGCGTGCAAACCTTCGGCAGGTTGATGCTTTATTGGACCATGGTGCTGACACTTGTCACATCTTCTTGAGTATTCTTCGGCATTCTGAGCCAAGTATGGCCAAAAATAGCCTTGGGTTAGAATTTTGTGTGCAAGGGATCTTCCTCCAGAGTGATTTCCACAATCCCCTTCATGAATTTGTTTTAGAATTGTGAGAGCCTCAGTAGGGGTTAAACACTTGAGATAAGGACAGGAGAATGACCTTCGGTATAACTGGTTATTGATGATTGAGTATTTAGCCGCGGTAAGCCTAAGCTTCCTTGCCTCAGCTTTTTGATTTGGGAGAACTCCTTCCTTGAGGTAGGCCTCGATTGGATCAATCTAGCATGGCTCGCTTGGAACTTCCGGGATCACCATCACCTCTTGCCACGGATTAATGCTAGGTTCTTCGAGAACATCGATTGGAACAAGCCGAATCAACTCTTTGTCTGAAGATGATGCGGCTGCGGCCAATCGATCTGCTTCGGCATTTTCATCTCGTGGTACCTGATGGAATTCGATTTGATCGAACTCCCGGATGGCATTCTCTACAGCATCTTTGTATGACTTCATACGTTCCTCCTTGGGATAATAGTGCCCTGTCACTTGATTGATCACAAGCTGTGAGTCACTAAAAACTTTTAAGCACCGTACCTGTAGCTGTTTAGCTAGCCGAAGGTCGGCAAGCAACACCTCATACTCGGCCTCGTTATTAGTAGCTGGGAAATCTAGCCAAATTAACTGCTGCAGCTTGGTACCCTCGGGTGTTGTGATGTCAATCCTGGCCCCTGCCCTTTTCTGGTTGGAAGAGCCATCAACCCGTAACTCCCAGTACGGCTTTTGAAGTGTCGGCTCCTCAGATTGATCTTCATACTCCAGTAGGAAATCCGCTACTGACTGCCCCTTGTGAGATACCTTTGGTGCATAGGTGATATCAAAAGAGCTAAGTTCAATAGCCCATTTTGTAATTCAACTAGACAAGTCTGGTTTAGCTAGGATAGCCTGTATAGGGTGATTTGTAAGTACCACTATGCTGTGAGATTCGAAGTAATGTCGAAGTTTCCTCTTGGCATAAATTAACGCCAGGATTATCTTTTCTGTCTTGCTGTATCGTGTCTCAGCATCCGTCATCATTTTGTTTGTGTAAAAGATTGGGTGCTAAACCTTGCCTCCTTTTTTGATCAACACTGCGCTTGTTGCTACAGCTGATACTGCCAAGTACAGGATGAGAGTGTCTCCGGGCGTTGGAGCAGAAAGGATTGGGGGTTTTGTCATGTAGCTTTTCAATTGATTGAGAGCTTCCTGCTGCTGAGGTCCCCACATATCTTTGTTTTTGGATCAAATAGCATCAAAGAAAGGTTTATACTTATCAGATAATCGGGATATGAACCGGCTGAGGGCCGCAATTCGGCCAGTTTGAACTTGCACTTCCCTGCGGGTTTTTGGCTCTTGGTTCTGTATAAGTGCCTTTGCCTAAGCTGGGCTTACTTCTATTCCTCTTTTATTTACAATGTGCCCGAGGAACTGTCCTGAAGAGACGGCGAAGGAGCACTTGGTGGGGTTCAGCTTCATATTGTACCTCTTGAGAGTATCAAAGACCTCCTGGAGGTGCTTCGGGTGATCCTCTTTCCGTATACTTTTGACCACCATGTCATTGATATAGGCTTCAACTGTATTCCCCAGTAGATTATTGAAAATTTTATTGACAAGTCGCTGGTAGGTGGCTCCGGCATTCTTTAGATCGAAGGGCATCACTCTGTAGCAGTAAGTGACCGTCTCTGTGATGAAAGCGGTTTTCTCCTCATCTTCAGGATTCATGGGAATCTGATTATAGCCGGAGTATGCATCGAGGAATGTGAGCCTCTCATAACCTGTCGTAGCATCCACCATTTGATCAATCTTGGGCAGAGGGAAGCTATCTTTTAGGCAAGCTTTGTTAAGGTTGGTATAATCTACGCATACCCTCCATTTCCCATTCTTCTTTTGAATGACTACTACATTTGAGAGCCATTGTGGGTATTACACCTCTCGAATGAATCCTGCTTGTAATAGTTTATTTACTTCCTCGGCTATTATGCGATTCCGTTCAGGTGTGAACCGTCGGTGCCTCTGCTTGACTGGCCTGAATTCTGGGTTAACCCTCAAACTATGGCATGAGACCGTAGGATCGATCCCCACCATGTCCGAGTGATCCCAGGCAAAGACATCTGAATTGCACCGAATGACCCTGATCAATGCTTCCTTCTCTTCGGCTGTGCAAGATGAGCCAATGTAGGTGACCTTCTGAGGGTCTCCGAGGACTACCTCTATAGCTTCGAGGGACTCCTCGGTAGGTCCTTCAGCCTCGGCTTCTTCCTCTGCCTTGAGATACTTGGGCAGAGGGTACTGTAATTGCTATTTGATTGCGTCTTTGGGATTCACCTCTGACTGAGGTGATTTCGACGCCTTCTTTGCTTCATATAGTGTTAGCATGTAACATTCTTTTGCAGCAACCTGGTCTCCCTAGAGGTCGATGACCTCTCTACCATCTGGGGATAAACACCTCATTACTTGATGAAGGGTAGAGGGGACTCCGTTCATACGATGGATCCAACCTCTCCCCATAATGAGGTTATAAGATGGATGAATCTCCGTCACGACAAAGTTCTCCTTCAGAGTCCTCTTTGCTGTAGTAACGGATAGATCGATCACCCCAAGCAGATTCACCTTAGTACCATCAAATCCCATTAAGGGGCTGGAAGTTGGCCTGATGGACGATGGTGAAACCCCCAGCTGATCGAAGGTTGCTTTTGTAATGATGTTGGCGCTACTTCCCGGATCTATCAGCACCCTCCTGATCATATAATTCGCCATTAGGAGGCTGATGACCAAGGGGTCTTCATGCGGGCGCTGGACTCTAGACAGATCATTGTTACCGAATCCAATGTTGATGCTGCCTGGCGCAACCGTGTTTACCGATGACAATCTTCGTAACTTATGAGCCTCTCTCAACCTAGATCTGTATAACTCTTCAGACTCTTCATCATCCTCTGACCTTCCGTGTATGGCATGGATAACCTTTACCTGACCGCCTTCTACCCGTCGAAGGTTAACCTCCCGAGGTTTTATGTGCTCCTTCGTGGTGAGATACTCCACCAACTCTCCTCTCGCTATCATGCTTTCTACCTGTCGCTGAAGGGACCTGCAGTCATTGGTGGTATGCCCATAGTCTCTATGGTAGGCACAATGTTTGCTTTTGTCCGTCTGCTCCAAGGGTTATTTCATGGGCTGAGGAGTTGCGAACCTCGTCTTATTCTCTTGAAACAGGCGCGCTAAGGTAGTACAAAGAGGGGTAAGCCTGTCCTCTGTCCTTTACCTCTTCTCAGGCGCTTGGGTGACTTGTGTGGCGGCATGAGGAGCCTTCTGCATCCTTGTGCTTGCAGCTTTCTCTCGAGACTTGTTTTCTACTGTGACGAGGGTAGCGTGCTGTGCATGGTGAGCTACGTTTTCCTCCAACTGAATGTAGATTTGTGCCCTAGCGTTCAAAGTCTGCATATCCGGGGGGGAATATTTGATCAAGGATGTGTGAAACTTGGTTCCCTGGATCATTGCCAACTTAAATGTTTCGATTGCCGTGGCAGGGTGGCAATTTGCTATCTCCGAGCCTTCCATGTTAAACCTAGATAAGAAATCTTGCAGAGTTTCTCCCTTCCTTTGCCTTATGGTGAAAAGGCTGGCGATACTTTTCTTCTGCTTCTTATTTCTGCAATACAGGGCTAAGAACATAATGCACAAGGTCTCATAATCAGGGATAGACTTGTGTGGCCTATTCCTGAACCATTCTAACGCTGCTCCGGTTAAACTGGTAGGAAAAACCTTACACATCTACGAATCGTTATGATCGTCCAGTGCCATCTTTTGCGCATAATGATCGAGATGCCAAGAGGAGTCTCCTGCCCCATCGAACTGGGTGAAGGATGGCATAGTGAACTTCCTTGGTCTCTCCACAAGGTACACATCATCAGTAAAGGGGGTTTTGACCAAGGAGTTCTTATGCTCTCTAGCCATCTCGGCTGGTGTCTGAATTCTTAATAACTTTTTTTCGTCGAAGGCATCTTGTACGCGTGCGCCATCTGGAATGCCATTGGACCATACCGTAAGCTTATGGCTGGACTCGGCCTGTTCATCCTGCGTGCGACGCAGGAGATTATCCGAAGCAACCGCCTCGGACCTCGTCCCTTGCTGTTGCTGAACCTCATTAGGTCGAGCCCCGTTGGGTGGTGTCCCGTTCGCCGGAGGCTCGTGAACTGGAGGTAAATTCTAGGTGGGGGGTGGTGCTGCAACATCGCCTGGTGGTGGTTGTGGCGTTAGCCTGGCCATTGCCGTGTGTAGCGTATGAGTTTGCTGCTGAAGCGCAGCTATCTGGGCGACACTCGTATCGTTTGCTTGCCGGAGTGTCTCAAATTGGTGTAAGAACTCCTCTCGCATCTTTTGCATCAATTCTATCTGTTGATTCATTGCTGACTCTCCGTTTGACATTCCAGATACGACTAAGGATTTGATTTGAAGAACAAGTGGGGTATACTTTTATACGATTCCCACAGACGGCGCCAAAGTGTAGGTGCAAAATTTCGCTCAACCAATAATGATTAAGAAAAATAAAACAACTCACTCAATCAATAGTAAAAATAAACAAGAACAATATATGTCGAAGCGTAGAATTGCTTGATCCCTTTATTGGAGGTCTAAGCCTCTATTTATATACAAAAGATTGTAAAATTATGGTAGGACTCGCCTTACTTGTCCTCCAATTCTTTCTATATAAACATTCTTTACTAATAGAGTTATTTCCATTGTCTAATTTTCCATACATAAAACTTGCCTTGTACAGAACTTCCTATCTCAGAATTTTCTTTCTACGGTAAATCCTTCAACTGGTAGGACTTGTGCATTCTTGAATAACTGGGCTGAACATACTTTGATCCGGCTGGGCTTGAGTAACGGACCGGATGTTAAATATTAACAAGTTGGGCTGATGACCTCTTGATTCGGCCTTGATGGAGGTTGGAAGACAAATAACAATGGTCTTGAGCTAAAAATACACTCAATTTGGGCTTGAGCATGACGGGCCTTATATGTCCTTGGAATGTAGATATGTGTAGTGATGACGTGTACGCTTCTTATTGGAGGGAGTTTTTTTCCCTCCACACAGGGAAAAGAGGTGAAATCAGAGCACGATTTGTAGACAGAAGGGTGTCACGCATTATTGTCATCAGTGCAATGCCCCAAAATTGAGGCACAGTAACACAACTGCACATTCATGTGGATCTGGATATATAATATGTGCATTTTTCAATATCTTAAATAATTGAATTCCCAATTTTCATTTATCCTGCATTACTTAGAGTTGCAATTCAACCAGGGTGAAATTTATCTTTGACAAGTACTAATAATGGTGAATTTGAGAAAAGGAAAGTAAAAATAAAATAAAAATTTAAAAAGCCAAATGCCATCTGTAGATAGAGAAAATGGGGGCATATAAAACTACTATCAATTTAATACCTATCCAAAAGCTGCTTCCCTTCACTTTACTTGCCCAAATAAAAAGGCAGCTGATTTAGGCTCCATCCCATGATGGCCTCCCTGTAAACTTTAATAATTCATGTTAAGCCATTAACCACAAATTTACCTGAATCCCATATCTTAAAACTTCATGATTTTCACATATTTATAATACATAAATAAATGGTTAGATATAAATACCTCAATTCATAATATCAAACCTTATTGAGATTAAATCCAATGTCTAGATACTTTAACCACGAATTAATCTACAACTCTGATCAACAGGCAAAGGTGGAAACTGGTTTCTCTCTCTTGGCCTTTTGCACACATAAAACTTTTACGTGTTGTATTATTAATCGTACATATTTGATGGAGTATATGGACTTTTATAAAGGCAGAGAGAGGACCAGTTTTCCTTTTAGTAACATAATTCTACTTTCCATCAAAGTAAGGAATAAGAAAAGAAAACAGTTCTCCAATAAGTAATTACCAAAAAGGTAATTATAAGTTGACCAAAAATAAATAATATTAATTGATATCTATTTACTTAGCCACCAAGTAATATGTCACATGTCCAAATCATGTGGGCCACAATTAAATAAATAATCTTACATTCTCCCACTTGACACATATGATAATTTCTGTAGTGGTTTAGTAAAATAGTCATTAGTGTGCACCATAAATTAGATTAAGGTATTAAGTTGGTCATCATAAATACCATGGTAAACAAATTACCAATGTGAGTCATGGCGGTTGTATGTCCCTAAATGACACAGTCCCTTCCATGTACCACAACACTAGTAACCTACTCAACATAGTCTATAAATGAGAAGTATCAATAATGATCTAACAATAATATCTTTCCCAAGACTATTCCTATTACCACTTATTAAAGCAATACGTACATGTACATTAACTAATAGGAAATATCAGAAACACATTTAATGAGCGCAAAATGTCAAATATATATAAGCATTGTTAAGCAATCCACAATTAAAAAATAATCATCATTGACTACATTCAAGACGCATTCTTTTAACATGTTCCATAAATGTCTTGGGTGGTAGTCCATTCGTTAATGGATTGAAATCATAAGTTGTGGGCTTATATATTCAATAGACATTCGTTGTTTCTAAACATCTTCTTTAATGATAAAGTATTTCAACTTTAGAACACCAATCATTTTTCATACAAGAACATCAACAATTGCAGCATAAATTTTCAGTAATCTAAAAATGGTACCCATAACTCCAAATCCTGAAATAAATTCAGCAATAATAAATTATAGCCTCAAAGCATGCAAGAAATAAAAAATTTATAATAGACAAATTAATAAAAAATTACTTTATACTTTTTCATAATATTGTTCTTTCAGCCAAAAGAAACAAATAATCAATTAAAAAATGTCTTCCTAACTGTGAGCATATAATCTTTTATCACATACCAACTTGTATATACATCAAACTCCACAATATATTCATAAAGAATATTTTTCGCTTTTGTACCTTCTAGCTAACTCATTCTTTGGGATTGCATTAGGCTGAATTTATCCCATTTTATGTATGGAGTAATATTGGTTGAATAATGTTCCATACTAAATCTTTCTAGAATTCTTTCAATATATGCTTTCTTGGATAATCCTAAAAATTCACGTGATCTATTATGAAATATTTCTTTTACTATCACGTAGGATGCCTCATCCATATCTTTCATTTCAAAGTTCTTAGAGATAACTTTTTGTTTCATATAATAAACTAAGATCACTACTAGCAAATAAAATATCATCAATATATAAAATCAGAAATATAAACTTACTCCCACTAACCTTTTAGTATATACACTGATTACCAGTGTTTTCCTTAAAACCAAAAGAAATAATGGTATTATTAAACTTAATATACCATTGTTAGAAAGCTTGTTTAAATCCATATATTGGCATCTTAAGTTTACAGACCATGAATTCCTTGCCCTCTAATGTGAAGCCTTTAGGTTGTTCCATATGGACTTTCTCTTATAAACTCCCATTCATAAAAGTTGTATTCACATTCATTTAATGTAACTCTGAATCATAATAAGTTACTAATACCATGATATTTTAAAAGATTCCTTCTTAGATACTGGAGAAAAGGTTTTTTTAAAATCTCTTCATTCATTACACTAATCTATTTAGTAAAATCATTACTGTTAATGGCTTGTGAATATGTAACCGGATCCGTATATATCTCTATATATCAAAATCAAATTCTTGCATATATATCACATAGTCATCCAGAATAGCGGATCTCCTTTTTCTTTGAGATCGTCTTAATGTTATTCTTTATGATTCTTCTACAATCTATTCATTGGTGACAATCTCATTATAGAGTTGTTGATCATTCAATTGTTCTTCGTTGTTACACGGTTCAACAACTGAAGGAACAAATATTTCCTTAGAAGTTATGGGTAAAGAGATTTGTACCCTAACTTCTGGAATGATTAAATTCTTATTTTTATCACTCCCACTGATTTCACCATTCTTAATGAATCTGTTATTACCGGTTTCAATAATTATCGTACTATGTTTAGGATAGTAAAACTTGTACCCTTTAGATTACTTAATATCCACAACACTATGGGTAACGAGGAATTACTTAACATACTCCTAACCAATTCCATAAGAGTACGATTACGCCTTACAGCTACACGCTTCTGCTGTGACATGTATAGCAAAATATATTGAGCACAAATGCCAAATATTTCAAGGAGTTTAACAAACGGTTAGAGTTTTAACCCGTTTTATCATACTTTTCATAATATTCACCACCTCTATATGACCTTATGATTTTTACTTTTCTATCTAATTGTTTTTCAACCTCATTTATGTATACTTCAAGAGTACCCATTGCTTGAGATTTTTTATACAACAAATAGATATATCCATAATGTGAAAAATCAACTATAAAGGCGATAAAATACTTTTCTCCTCCAAAAGATGGAACATCAAAAGGTCTGCAAATGTCTGTATGAATAATTTCAAGAAGCTATTTACTTATTGTGGCTTATTTCTTTGTATGTTTGGTTTGTTTACCCTTAATACAATCCACACACATACCAAAATCAGTAAAGTTTAGATTCAGAAGAATCACATCCTTTACTAATTTTTCTAACATTTCACTAGTCTTTTATGCCACAAGAAAAATAAATTTTCTATTAATTGAGCTATGCTTAATTCTAACATTATGATACAAGATCAAAAAGTTTTTTAATAAATAAACTATCAAGCTTGAATTTATAGAAATCATCAACAATAATACCATAACTCACAAATTATAATTTCTTGAATAAACATCATTATCAAATTTAAATGAAAAATAGTTAACAAAAAGTTTTGAAATAAAATCAAATTATAGGAAATTGAATAAAAATAAAAAGTTTAAAACAATTTAAATAAAATACACTATCTAACATTAAACATAATGTCACAATGGTTTCAACAAAACTTTTTTCCCAATTACTATAAATAAGAAACTCTTATTTAAATTTGTGGTTTAGGCCTTAAGAAATTATTGCATCTATTAGAAGCATAAACATTAGTACTTAAGTTAACCTATCATGTATTACAAAGAATTTCAATAAGTAATTCGAAAAATACAAAAACCAAAAGCTTACCATTCTTTTTCGAATCATTTTTTATATTTCATGTAATCTTTCTAAAAGTGTTCAATACATTAATGACACTCTTTCATTATTACATTCCTTTCTTTTAGTAGATTGACCTAAATCTTTTAATTTTGGATGTTGCTCACTTAATGCATTTTTCAGGCTTATTCCCAAAATTTATTTATAACTTTTTGTGTGACGGCCCAAGTTTAATAAACCCGGTGCGTCAGTGATGATCGAAAGCTGACCCGATGACGGATCCAAAAATGCGGAAGTAAAATGTGTAAACTGACCTCTAGAGATGCATGTCATCCTTAAGGCACCAAAATGACTCCCCATGAAGCCATGGAACTCATATGAGCCAAGCAATAAAGCAAGAATGTCAAACCAAATAAGAAATGAATCAAGGGTAAAATGGTCATTTCAAACTGAAATAGATGCCACCGTGCATACCATTGAAAAGACAACAAAAAATTAACAAAGATGGACTCAAGAATCACTTGATTCGGAGTCCGGACGGTAAATATATCAAGTTTTGAAGTCGAAGGAAGAAAAACCCTATCCCGGTTCAAGCCAAAAACTAACACCCCTCCACTAAAATTTGAATATCATGAGTTATGAAAGGAATCTGAAACTCTAATTGGTACCATTGGAAAGCTTATTTCGATGCGGTCAGTTTAGACCCAAGAATGGACCAATTTGAAGTTAAAACGAGGAAGATATGACAATTTGAAATCAGAGGTGCAGTGCTGAAAAAGGGATGGACGAGCGCTCGTACGACGCACGCCCAGGGGCAAAAACCTACTGCCCCAAATGCGAGCGCTCGTCCCCATGCACGAGCGCTCGTCTGGCAAACAAGCTTAGCAGCTTTTGGGACTTGAAATGTGATTTTGAGGACTTTCTGGGCCCTTTTTGGAAAAAAGTTGTGAAGTTACCCCCCTTAAAATCATGTTTTCTGGTCAACTATGTCAAGACCAACATTTATTTTTCAAGTGAAATATCAAAAATTCCCTTAAGGTCTGATTTAGCAAAAATGTGAAAATGAATGCTACTCTAAGTGTTCATTTCATCAAAAATGGTGTTGTATGCCAAAGTGAACATACACACATATGTAAAATGAATAAATACACGTGTTCTAATAGCCCATGGCCACATAACATGTCATATACAAAATACGACCTATTAAACCTCGAATTCTCATAATTTTATAAGACAAACTATGGGATTAAGCTAGCATAGATGTGATATAAATGTACATAACAGTTGGCCTCATGTTATGCATACAAAATAGACATCTTCAAGTGTTCTCAGATATACATTACACATTAAGGAAGCCATCTTAGGTTCTACAATACCATACATCCATGGTATATAAAATTTAACATCCAAAAGGAAGGCATGCTAAACAAATGCATGTCAATATACAAAAATGCTTCAAATAGCTCAAAAGCTTCTAAGGATGATGAGCATCCAAGAACATGGTCTCTTTACCTGAAAAACAATCCAAACCACTAGGGTGAGTAATCAAGTTACTCGTAGGAAGAGGCATATGCGTATACCCTAAAGTTTTAATATCATTGCAAGATCAATATAGAGGAATACAAAGGAGCATTCCACTTAACGTCTATGTTCAAGGTATTCTAAGGGATCATCTTAAGCTAACTTGAATGATTCTTTAGCAATACATATCAATATTAATGTACTTAACAACATCAATTCGCCAATAACAAGAATTTCAAGCTACAATTAAGCATTGGTTGTCAACTTGAAATTTAATGCAAAATCAATTAGTGGAATACTTGGACATCACATCTTGGACTAAACCAAGAACAAAATGGTTATTTTGGGCATTAACCCGCTGGGAAGACCACCCTAGTGCGCACTATCTCAATTGGGAAGAACTCATACCTCCCGCACTAAAGCCAAACTTTAGCTATGTCACTTAAACAATGTCCCCAGATAATCCAAAATATATCAAGTTCAAAACTCATAAATATAGATAATAAAACATATCAACCACCTTACAAGCACAAGTACTTTGAAACCACACAAACCATGTCTTAGGGTTCCAAGTTTAGAATGGCATACTAAATGACAAGTACTCTTCATGATATTATGTACAATACAATACCACTAACTTATCAATTCAAGTCATGCCTCAACAATAAGCTCTATATACTAATTATCAACATTTTAGCAATAAGCTTCTAAATTAATCACAATTTGTAATTCGCAAGAACATAGAATTATTATCACAACAAATATAGCAATTCAAGTCAATAGAATTTGCATATACATTTATAATTCTACAAGAGTTCTATATCACAACATATGTGAAATTACTAGAATTTAGCATATCACTAAATTATATAATCCTTCTACAAATGGTTTACGTATATCATATATGCTTAAATCAATAAACCCTAAGTCAAGATGTGAGCGTTTCCTATAATATGCAAGACTATCATAATAAAAGCATGTATACAATATATCTTAAACCCCAAGGATTATAAAACACTTAGATTATAAACATACTACCACCCCTAGCTTAATAGAGAATCGAATCTCTATAATCCAAACAACCAAGCTCAAAATGTAAAACAAGTTTCTCTCCCAAGGTTTTTACTTTAAGGTGAATGGAAGTGAGCCAAATTGATGGGATAAACTATGAACTAAGCTTTCCTCCAATGGTGGATTGGCTAGGGTTCATGAGAAACAATGAAATGAAAAAGGTAAAGTGTAAAATGGTGAGTGGAAGGGCTAAAAATCCTCCACTCACTGTGTGCTCTTGCACTACCTCTCTCACACACACAATGCAAGACTAAATCTTGATCCTACACTTGTCACTAATCTAATGCTCCACCCTAGGCTTAATCTTAAGCTTACACTTGTAACAAATCAATGGCTACATGTGCACTAATCTAAGGCCAACAAGTGGGTGAATCTCCACCCTCCAAATGTCAAGAAGTCATGGTGCCAACTCTCTTCACCCAAATGCCAACAAATGGCTCCATGAGAGTGTGACACTTGTCACACTTTCTAAAAATTACAAAATGGTCCTTTTTCAAAATATCTTCCAAAATAAATTGCAAAAAGGTCCTTAAAATGAAAAATAATTATTTTACATAATTATATTAAAACCCCAAAAGTTATGAATAATTACACTAAAGTATGCATTCATGCCCTTTATGAATAAAGTAAGCAACTAGCATGCTTTTCAACAAAAGTAAAAATACCAATGTCATGGAAATCAAATATCATGAATGTATGCAAAACCAGAATCAAATCCGAACACTAGAAGTGAGGTTATGTAAGGAAAAACGATAAACGGGAAAAAGACGAAAAAAGGAAAAGACAAAAAAGGAAAAAGAAAATCACCGAAAATGGAAAAGGAGAAAAAAGACCGAGTCATTATAACCTACCCTCCTTAAAAGGATTTCGTCCCTGAAATCGAGTCATACCTGAAATAAAGAACAAATGGGGATACCGAGAGCGAACCTCTTGTTCGAGCTCCCAGGTAGCCTCCTAAACGCCGTGATGTCTCTACAAGAACTTAACCAATGGAATGGTCTTGGTCTGTAAAACCTGTTCCCATGCATCAAGAATCTGGACCAGATTTTTTCGTCGCATCCTCATCAACAACATCTTTCCACTGTAAAACATGCAATGGCTCATACTTCCTCAACATATATACATGGAAAATGTCGTGAACCCTATCCAGGATTGGTGGCAATGCCAAATGATAAGCAACTTCATCGACGCGCTCCAAAATCTGAAATGGTCCAATGAACCTAGAAGACAACTTGCCTGTCTGCCGAAATCTCAGAAGTCCCTTCTGTGGAGAAATCTTGAGAAAGACGTGGTCCCCTACCTCAAAAGATAGGGATCTCCTCCTCTTATCAGCATAATTCTTCTGCCTGTTCTGAGCTGTAGCCAACCGCTGCCAAATCAACTTAATCTTCTCTGTAGTCTCAAAGACAATGTCAGGACCTAAGGCGACTGTATCACCTACCTCAGTCCAACAAACTGGAGATCTACAAGGTCTGCCATACAATGCCTCAAAAGGTGCCATGCCAATACTGGTCTGGTAACTGTTGTTGTAGGCAAACTCAACTAAGGGTAAGTAGTCCTCCCAACTACCCGCAAAATCCAAAATGCAAGCACGTAGCATATCCTCCAATATCTGAATGGTACGCTCCGACTGACCATCAGTCTGAGGATGGAATGCTGTACTAAAATGAATCCCCATGTCAAGAGCCCCCTGAAAACTCTGCCAAAAGAGAGATGTGAACCTGGGATCCCTATCCGAAACAATTGACACTGGAACCCCGTGAAGCTTGACAATCTGCCCCACATACAGTCCACTAAGTCTCTCTGCATCATCTGTCACTGCCATAGGCAAAAAGTGAGCTGTCTTAGTCAATTTATCAACAATGACCTAAACGACATCATTCCCTGACTTGGATCTCGGAAGTCCCGTCACAAAATCCATAGTGATGTGCTCTCACTTCCATTCTACCACTGGTAGTGGTTGCAACAAACCTACCGGTCTCTAATGCTTTGCCTTCACTTGTTGACAAGTAAGGCTTTTAGCTACGAACTGGGAAACATCCTGTTTCATGCCTTTCCACCAAAACTGTCTCCGCAAATTGTGATACATCTTCGTGCCACCAGGATGAACTGCAAGTCAAGAATGGTGAAAATCCCAAAGAACAACGTCAAGACAAGACAAAGGAATAACTATCTTCCCTCTGTACCTGAGACCGCCGTCCGAATGCGAGGTCCAACCCCCTTCATTCTCGCAGCCTGAAATTCGATCGTGGATAAACTTCATCTCCCCATCCTCCTGTTGTGCCTCAATAAGCTGCTAACAAGAGCCGGTTGAGCCACAAGGCTAAACAAAATAGCCGGTGAAACATCCTCATACAACTGCAAACCAAGGTCTGCAAGCTTTTTTAGCATCTTCTATCTGTGAATGGAAATGCTAGCAAGAGTACCCTATGACTTCCTACTCAATGCATCAGCCACCACATTGGCCTTCCCTAGATGATACTATAATACAAAGTCGTAGTCCTCCATGAACTCAACCCATCTGTGCTGTCTCAAGTTCAAATCCTTCTGAGAGAAGAGATACTTGAGACTCTTGTGATCGGAGAAAACTTTGAACTTCTCCCCGTACAAATAATGTCTCCACCCTTTCAGGGTAAAGATAACTGCTGCCAACTCCAAGTCATGTGTCGGATAGTTTAACTTGTGAGTCTTCAACTGTCTAGACCCATAAGCAACCACCCGTTCTGTCTGCATCAAGACACAACCTAAACCTTCTCGCAAAGCATCAAAATAGATCACGTAACCCAAACCACGTTCAGGTAAGATTAAAACTGGAGCCGATGTCAATCTGACCTTCAACTCTTGAAAAGCAAAATCACAAGCCTCATTCCATATGAACTTGACTCCCTTGCGAGTAAGTCGAGTCATAGGTGCCGCTAAACGAGAGAAATCCCGAACAAACCTCCTGTAATAGTCGGCTAGGCCAAGAAAGCTTTGAATCTTAAACACTGTATTCAGACGCTCCTAATCCATCACAGACTCAATCTTCGATGGATCCACTGCAACACAACCCCCTGACACAACGTGTCTAAGGAATTTCACCTCTAGTAGCCGAAATTCACATTTCTCGAACTTGGCATACAATTGGTTATCCCTAAGGATCTGCAAAACTGCTCTCAAGTGATACTAATGTTCCTCCCTCGAAGCTGAGTACACGAGAATGTCATCAACGAACACCACCACAAACTTATCAAGATAGTCACTGAATACACGGTTCATCAAATCTATAAAAGCTGTTGGAGCATTGCTCAAACCAAATGGCATCACCAGAAACTCATAATGGCCATACCGTATACGAAAAATGGTCTTTGGATATATCCTCATCCTTAACCCTCAACTGATAGTAACCTGATCTCAAATCAATCTTCAAAAAGCATGTCGCTCCCTTCAACTGATCAAACAAGTCATCAATCCTAGGTAAAGGATATCTGTTCTTGATCGTAGCATGATTCAACTTGCGATAATCGATGCAAAGTCTCAAAGACCCATCCTTCTTCTTCGCAAAAAGAACCGGTGCTCCCCATAGTGAAGCACTAGGATGAATAAAGCCCTTAGCTTTCAAATCATCTAACTGACTTTTCAACTCATCAAGCTCTGCTGGTGCCATACGGTACGGTGCCATAAAGATGGGCGTTGTACCGGGAATGACATCAATAGAAAAAATAACTTCCCTTAAAGGAGGTAACTCTGTCAGTTCCTCTGGAAAGACATCAACAAAATCCTCAACAACTGCCAAAAAAACACGGCCCAAACTGCTATCCTCGTCAACTACCAAACTAGCCAAGTAGGATCTGTGGCGACTCCAGTCACCAATACTGAAAACCATCACTGGGTGAAAACTATTCTGATCTCCCACAAAATGGAAATAATCTCTCTTAGGAGTGCAAACGGACACCCTCCCTCTGAAGCAATCAATCGTAGCCCAAAAGAATGACAACCAATCCATCCTGAGAATGACGTCAAAGCCCGTCATGTCGAGAACAATGAAATCGAACTCTAAGGTCCGCCCAGCTATCTCAATAGCACAACCCCGACAAATATGATCCAAAGACACTGGACCCCCAACTGGTGTGTCAACACAAAGAAGACTGTCTCGAAGTATGACCTCCAAACCTAATGAACGTGCAAATGATACAGAAATGAAAGAATGTGATGCACCCGTGTCAACAAGAACTCGTGCCCAAGAACTGAAAACTGGAAAGATACCTCAAACTGAAGAGGTGCCTGCGGAAGCATCCACCTGTGGAAGAGTATAGGCTCGTCCCTGAGCCCTGCTATGAACTGCCCTGATAGCCTGACTGATGTGTAGAAGCAGTAGGTTTAGAACCCTTGGCTGGATAAGTGCCAATTGGCGCCACTGGCTATGGTGCCTGAGGAACTCTGAAACCAGACTAAACCACTGCAGACTGTGCCGGTACCATCTGTGCATCTGTGCCACCACGTGACTTATTTAACAACCTTAGACAATCCTTCTTGAGATGACCTGGCCACTTGCAATAGAAGCAAGCTCCCTGCCCTATTTTTGTAGAAACTGAAGTCTGACTAGCCTGTGCCCAAAGCTATGGGCAGCGGGGCTTGATGTGCCTCCGCTGCTGACAATGGTAACAAATCACTCCCTGGGCTGATCTCGAAGATACAAGAACTATAGGTACAGAATGATTCTGCTGTGATGCCCCCCGTGAGTGAGTATTGTTCCCTACCCTGGCCTTCTTCCACTGACTCCCGAAAGATGATGGGTTATCTCCACGAGGCTACTTGTGTGAACCCCTGATCCGTAACTAATCCCGTTCCTCTATTTCAGCTAGCATAGCCCTCTGGACCACTTCTCTGTAAGTCTTCAAATCAAGAATTGAGACCCGTGACCTAATGTCAAGATGCAGCCCATCCTGAAACTTCATTGCCCTGGCCTCGTCTGTTGCTACCATATCCTCGGCATAACGAGAGAGAGAAGTAAATCGTGTCTCATACTCAATGACACTCATAGTGCCCTGATAAAGACCTGCGAACTGTGTCCTCATCTCCCTCCTCATAGCCCTAGGAAAGAAGCGCTCGAAGAACAAATCTCTGAACTCGTTCCAAGTCATCAACTCAACGTTGTGAACATTGGTCATAGACTTCCACCAAATATCTGCATCCTCCATGAACAAAGAAGCAGTCAAGGAAATCCTCGACCTGTCCGTGGGTACCGCCATACTGTCTAACTTGAGAACCATAAGGTCTAACCAAGCCTCCGAGACTAGCGGATCTGAACTCCCCACAAATGGATCAATCTTGATCCTCTGTAGTCGCATAAAGTACTCCAGTGCCTCATTTGTAATGACCCGGTCATTTGCCTTCCTTTCCTTTTTCCTGAAATTTTACGGATAAATTTTTTCCACTTAATTTTCTTTTCTAAGCTCTGTTTCTTGTCACATAGTGTCTTCTCGAGTGCTCAAAAATGGTTTCTGAGACTCTTTTCCATGGATTGACAACTTCCTTTGAGGACCGAGTCATTTCTGCATTTTCACTTTACAGACACTATGCACTATTTCGTCTTTTTCCCTAGTCTGTCTTTTTTTCCATTTGTCAGTTTTTGGCACAACCTCACTTTTCATGCACGGAGTTGGTTTTTGACTTCACGTGCCTTCATCTTCAGTGGTTTCCTCGAAATACGTATCTTTACTTTTGCAAGAAAGTACTCTGGTTGCTCCCGGTGTCCGTAGGGGTATGGATGCACAATTCTTCAGAATCTTTTTCATTTCTTGGGGTGTTTTTCATAAATATCTTTTGAAGATATTTTATTTCAGGGATATCTAAGAAAATATCTTTTGGAAGATATTTTCATTCTGGGGCAGTTTCACAGTTAACCTTTTTTGTAGGGGACATTGTGTAATTAACGAAAATTATTACAAAATACCTCGTCTGGAGCCTGGATCCTCGTACGGGATTCATTTTCACATTTCATCAAGTCATGGACTCTTGGAATTCTGTTCTGGTCGTTTTTCTCCAGTTTCAGGGTTTCTGGACCCGGTTGCCGCCAAACTTGTTCGGGACATATCTCTTTGCTCGGGACTTAGTTTTCAACGCTGTTTCTTCCGTTGTTCATATTTTCTCATTTTGAATCTTTTTTTGTTCACGAAGTTTTGCCGTTTGAGCGCGTTTGCTCAAAATCCACTTTTCCGGACCAGGCAGGGCCCTTTCGGGAACTTTTTGAGATTTCTATAAAAGGGGGATGAGATATTTCATTTTTCATCTTCCCCACTCCCCTTGCACGACCAGAAGCAGCCATGGATGTCCATGGAGCTGCCACCTTCTCTCTCCTCCTTTGATTTGCTTTTCCTAAGTGAAAGTTTTCGGCCTTCACGTTTTTTGTTCCCCTCGATGTGTTCTACCATTCCCCCATATTAGAATTCATTTTTGACCATTTCTTGAGTTTGGGTTTGAAGTCAAGTTGTGATTTTCATGGGGTTTCCTTCAGATTCATGAAGATCGTGTTGTCCCCAACAAAACCCTTCGGTTTCGGCGGATTCAGAACACTTTTTTTTCGGTGGGCTTTTGAGATTTTCATCTCAAATTGAGGTAGGGGGTGTTATAATTTACTTTCTTGTTATATTACATGCTTGTGATGCTTATACAACTTGATTACATGCTTGAATCACAAAATCTAGAGATTTTATTATTTATTTTTCTTGTGAAGGATTTAATTTTCCCGGTTATCCATAGCTTTATTTAAACATGTGGTATGATAGAATATTACTCCTTGATATGTTGATTGACGTATATTAAATCTAGATCATTTGGACAAGTATTGAAGATTTTATTTAATATTTATCTCGAATAAAATATTAAATCATGTGGCCTTAACTAGCTTGAAATC
Organism: Cornus florida; assembly: GCF_030987335.1. Taxonomy (NCBI): domain Eukaryota; kingdom Viridiplantae; phylum Streptophyta; class Magnoliopsida; order Cornales; family Cornaceae; genus Cornus; species Cornus florida. The sequence continues at coordinate 45,846,978 of NW_026775574.1, read as the reverse complement.
AATATGTGTTAGCATATTTGATCGGTTGGTCAATCATACATCAACCTTCGCAATAGCACGAATCATTGTAAAATAGGGCTATTGGTCGGATAAGTCGAACCACTGGGACTGCGCTAGTCTAAGGCAACCTAAGTGTTTAGAGTCATTCTTAGGATGATGAAGGGGTGTTCATAGAGGTTGTGTTTGTTGTCACTTAACTACAAATTCAGAATGCATACAATAATAAATTGAAGGAGATTAAAAGAGAAGATTTAGAGAAGGAAGTCTAGGGAAGTGAATCCACTCCAAACCTCTACACAAGCTAATTATATGATTGATTTGGGGAATTAATGTAGAAATGACCTTGATGAATAGTAATTCATGACTACTATATCATCTTCAAGAAATTCAATTAATTAAAATGTAAGAACAACCTATCAAAGCTCCATATGCTTAAATTACCTAAACTATGGTGCAATCCTCAACATGCTCACTAAGCTAGAGATTGTCAAACAAGTAATCAATTGATGAGAGCACATGATAACAATTCACAAGGTTAATCCATCAAAAGAAATTCTTAAGCAATGAATTAACAAGCTACTCAAAATCATGCCATTAAAACCATTCCATAGTCTTAGCTCCATTGTCACTATGAAACTACAAGCCATACAACCATGAGATTAAATCATCTAAGACAAGAGTATTTAATGCAACATGATCTTTAGAACATTAAAACATCCATTGCATTATGTAACATGCTCTAGATTATGGAACTAGTCAAATACACATTTCATTCCCCAAAATAAATCAAAAACTAGACATGCTTACAAGGAGGAGTTTCATCACCTCCCTAGATGGAGGTTTAGTTATCCATGGATACAAAAATGGAAGAAGAAGAAGAAGACTCCATCTCCATTTTCGAGCTCCTACTGTAGCACTCAAGAACACCCTCCTCCTTGCTCTCTTCTCTCTCCTCTATCTTGCTAAAATCAAAAGATAGCAAAATGTGTGGCCTTTGGTAGCTTTTTATTCTCCAACAACACCCTCTCTCTCTCCTCCAAGGAACACCTCCAACCACTTCATAAAGAAGGAAGATGGCATTGAGGAAACCAATGTGCAAGTGGCTGAAATTGAGCCATTTCCGAGTGCAATCTGCCTGATTTTCGAGCACTCGCAAAGTGATCTCGAGCACTCTAACTTAGTGCAATGTGCAACGTGTTCCTCTTGCTCAGCGCTGACCTATTTTGGTAAAACTGCTATAACTTTGTACCCCGAACTCCGAATGATGATCTGTTTGAATATTTGGAGAGCTGATTCAGTGCTTTAAAAACTTCATGTTTTGATGAAGACCCAATTCTCAAGTCTGGTTGGTCGAAAATGAAGATCAAGGCAGAATTGCATTGCTGCCAGGCAGTTCTGCGCACCTCTGGTAACAAGGCCATAACTCTCTGCTCCGAGCTCCGAATGACAAACCGTTTGAAGATTTGGAAACTGATTCAGAGCTCTAAATCTTTCATGTTATGAGGGAAGTCCAGTTCTTGAGTTTGCTAGGTCGAAAATGGCGACAAAAGTCAGGATCACTGCTGCCAGAAATTCAGAAATGGCATCCTTTTTGTTCAAAATTCCACAAGGCATCATTTTTGCTTCCTTTTTGCACTTTAACCTGAAAATGCATAAAAACATGCAAATGGAGTTAATCTACATAAAATAATCAATTAATGGACTTTGTTACTGTACTTTAGGGCGCTTGAATATACAGTATTCAGCGCTTATCACACCCCCAAACTTACATTTTGCTAGTCCCTTAGCAAAACCAAAATGCAAAACTCAATGGAATGAAAACATGGGAATGCTATTTCAAAAATATTCACCATGGCAAAGATAAACATAAACATAGCTCAAATACAACTTGAAACAGATAAAGAGCTGGAGACGGGATCATTGGGAAGACTACCTTGCATATATGAAGCATTGATACAAAAAAAATGGGAAAGACCATTTCAACATGCATGCATCAACATCATAGTCCATATAAATAATTCAATTGTCATCTCTTAAATGGAAATAACTCAAACTCCAGTGAAAGTGAATTGAATCCTCAAGATGCGGCTTTTACTTTCTTTTCCAATTCCAAGGCACAAGTTTTCAAATCAATGAATTCCCCTTTACATGAAGTCCCTAAGGCATGATTTTATTTTCAAGACAACTTTCATAAGCGAAACATAGAATGGTTGTGCAATGCTAAAGTCCCTTAAGCTTTCTAACCAACCTATGTAGCAAGCGTTAGGCCAACAACTCCCAAACCAGACGGTTTTAGGGTGTTAAGTGTAGAGACACTCCAAAGGGCTTAATAGCTCAAGTTGGAAAGGCTACGAACTCTAGCTAACCATGTTTATTACAATTTTTTGAATGACCGTGCAATGTTTAAGTCCTTTAAGCTTTCTAACCAACCCTTGTAGCAAGCGTTAGGTCAACAACTCCCAAACCAGACGGCTTTAGGGTGTTAAGTGTAGAGACACTCCAAAGGGCTTAATAGCTCGAGTTGGAAAGGCTACGAACGTCAACTGGTCATTTTTTTTTTTTTACTTAAATCATGCCAAAGATATTCATCTATCAGGTTCATCAAATCAGATTAACTAGGCCAAGGTCAAGGTTGATCAAGTTGCATGCCTCACAGTTAAGTTTCCAATGTGCATCTGTGCATTGTGAAGCTTATAAGAGTGTAAATCCAGTAAGAATCTAATTGAAACATTTATACAGACTAATTTGAATCTACATGATCATTTCAACTCAAATTTTTCTTTATTTTCAAAAATTTCAATTGCTTCTATACACAAGGTATTAAACATATGTTTCATCTCCGACAAGTGTCAAGTTATACTATCATCGCTTAGCAAAAATTATAAAACCAAAAATATGCCAAGAATGCTTTGATGCACCCCCAAACTTAAACTACACAGTGTCCTCAATGTGGGACATGGATGTAAGTTAGAGACAAAAATGACAAAGAGTATAAAAAGGAACAACAATACCCAGGGGGAGGAAACGGCATTTTGATACAAAAAACCCCCAAACTTGAAATGGACTGCGCAACCTGGAGAGCATCACGAAGAACAAAAAGCAACAACCACAAACAGTATTAATAGCACAAGCATAAATACAGAAAAAGAATGTACCGAAAGTTAACAGAACAGAAAGAATTTGCATTGCAAAAAGAGTTTACATGATTACAAAAAGAGCTGTACAGGGATCATGTCTACTAGAGCAACCTATACATAGCAAATTCTTACAGTTCAAAAGGAAAACAAAAGATACAAGAGAGATAGTTACATATGAAACAAAAAGATAAGGTCCACACTCGCAACAAGCTATGGTCCAGAGGGTAAACGGGCGAGGATGGAATGGAGGAGAGATTGAGTCTTACGCCGTTCAGCGGAAGCCAAACGACGTTCCTCAGCTGCGACACAACGGTCTTCAACAGCAAGACGACGATCTTCTTCGGCACGTGAAGAAGTCTCACACAGAGTCTGAGTGCACGCGGACAAAGAATTCTCAAAACGATCCAGTCGCTCATGAATTCCGGCAATGCTAGCCCGGATGAAAGCCTGGTCCTGGTGAGAGTCGACCGGAGGCTCGACCCTTGCAGCGGCTGCTGCAGTGGAAGCATCCTCAGAAGGAGGAGGAGGAGGAGCGTGGATGAACAGGGGAGCAGGAGGCTGAGGGGTACTAGAATGGCTAAGAACATTGAGCCACTGGCGCTGGGTAAAAATTTTAATCTTGTCGCCTTTTGGTTCATGGGGAGGAACAACGAAACCCTTGTGCTAAAGGAGCCGAGTGATGAAAAACGGCAAAGGCAATTTCTGATTTTCAACTCGCGGAACCCGTGTATTATGAGCAACATGCCAAAACTTCATAAATGTGGTCCAAATAAGCTCTGGGATGGAGAACCATTGGCCTTGGTCCATGGCATATAAGGCTTGCAGAAGGAGGCCCCGACGCTCGGTGCTATGCACCAAAGGGCAGATATTGTGCTTGAAGACAGTGTCAATGAACCATAGGCGTTCCGGAAGATTGGTTTTGCGGATAAAAGACCGGGGCCTAGTAGGATCGTCAATAGTGCAAATGGCAGCGGCAATCTGCGCCACAGTTAATGTATCCGGCTCCTCATATAAAGGGAGATTCTCACGATTGACAATGTCATCGGGGCACTCAATGGGCAACCAGAAACCTAAATGATGTCAGTCATAGTGAAAGCATAGGTGGTGCCATCAATGGATGTAGTGAGAGAAATGGGTGGCTCTTCAGGGCATTGGAGATTCTGGTAGAAGAGGCGCACTACACAGGGGTAGGCAACCCTGGCAAGGGGCGCGCAAATGTGCTGCAGACGCCGATTAGTCAATTCGGTTACAGCCCATGAAGTTGTGGGAAGAATATCAAAGGCATCCGTGAGCATAAAAGAAAGCTCGTAGTTGAGTTGTTTGCGATCCCAAGGATCACGTGGTCGCTCACGATTGACAGCACGGGCACCCGCAGAGGGTCTAGGAGGGCGAGAAGGACCGGCACGAGACATTTAGAGAGGTGGACTTGGTTGAGGAATTTTAGCGAACACCTGGCGTGCACCACAAAAAGGAGAAGGTAAAAATGAGTGGGACGGATGATGAAACCCAAAAATTTTGGCAAGAAAACAAGGTATATCATAGAGCAATCATCAAAAACATTCAACACAACCTCCACAATGCATCCCCACACTCCTTATAATGGAAAGAAAGACAAAGAAATGAGGAGAAAATGAAGAGCACATACCTTGAGAAGAAGAAGAAGAAAGGAGGTGCCTACATGGTGAGTTGGTGAGTAATGGAGGGATGAAGGTTGGGGTAGCCGGGAGTTGAGAGGGAGAGAAGGTGGTGGTTGTGGGTTAAGTTGAAGGTTGGGGATGAGGTGAAGGTGGGGGTTGGTTGTGGGTGGTGGTGACTTGGATTTAAAAGAGGAGGAGGGCGTGAGTGTGTGGGGTGAGGTGGGTTGTAAAAAAGGTAGGAAGTGGTCTTGGTTCGAGTGCTCGAAGCTGGACTTCGAGCACTCGAAATGGGGTCAGTGAGTTGGACGCATGGGTTTGAGAGGTCGAGCATTTTCGAGCACTCGAAGCTTGGCTTTGAGTGCTCGAAATTATTACAGAGAGGTGAGGTGGATGTTTGGTTTGGGTAAAGAGAGAAAGGTGGTTGCATGGGTGGCAAGCATGGTTTTTATGCATGCTGGGGTTGGTCTGGAGATGCCGAGAGGGTGGCATGAGAGAGTGAGGTTGGGTTGATGTGGTGTATGATGTTGATCGATGGTGGTATGGTGTGTGAGGGTGATGAGCTTGATAGGGGGGATGGTTTGGTGGGGAGTGGAGAAGTGGGAGGTGATTGAGATAAAGAGGTGTGTGGGTGCTCATGCATGGCATGCATGAGGTGAGGAAGTGGGTTGGGGAATGCCGAGAGGTGTGTGTTTGGTGATAAGCGCTGCGTGAGTTGGCATGCATGCATGCATGGAGCTTGCATGCATGCAAGGATGTGTTGGGTGGTGAAGGTGGTTAATTTAGGTTGAGTGGTCGAGAGTGAGGGTGGTGGATGGTGGGTTGGTGAGGATGATGTGGGGATGGGGAGGTGGGGTGGAGTAGAGAGAGGAAATTGGTTGCATGGTGTGAGGGTTGATGGTGGTGGAAGTTGAATGCTGAGAGCTTATTGGTTTGAGAGAGATGTGGGTCGATGAAAGGGCGGGTGGTGTTGTATGTTGGTTGTAAGGTACATGCAAGTTGAGGAAGGTTGGTTAGTTTTTGAGAGAGAGATGGTTGTGAGGTATGGTTTGTTTGTTTGGTATGGGTTGGGTTGGTGCAGTAGGTTGGTATGGTTCATGGGTGGTGAAGGTGGTGGTTATGGAGGCTTAGGTTGTGTAGAGAGAGGCTGGTTGAGTGTGAGAAGGTTGGTTTAATGGTGTGAGCTTGCATGGGGTTGGTTGGGTGGTGAGTGTTGGGTGTGTTGCCGAGAGAGAGATGGTGTTGGAGAGGGGTTGGTTGCAGGAGCATGCATGTAAGCATGAAGTGTTGTGGGTTGATTGATTCGAGTGCTCGAACTGAGCCTGCGAGCACTCGAATTGAAGGCAGCCGAGAGAGGTTGTAAGATGGATGCAGGTTGGTGGTTTGTGGATGGAGGTCGAGCACTTGAAGCTTAGGCTTCGAGTGCTCGAAATTTGGGCAGAGAGTTAGGGTCTTTGGGTGAGCGAATTTCGAGCACTCGAAGTTCAACTTCGAGGGCTCGAAGCCTGGACAGGGAGCTCCACTGATGAGTGCATGTGAGTGCAAAGTTGCGAGCACTCTAACTTGGAAACTGAATGCTCAAAATTAGGACAGTAAGCTAGAAAGGAGCACAGAAAGCTGGAATTTTGAGCATCATAGAGGTTGAATTTTTCATCTGACAGGGATGCATGGATGCATGCAAAATTGGTTTATTTTTATGCATGTATGAATGCAAAATTTAAACCTTACATTATAGGTGACCAACCGAGCACTTAGGCATACATATCTTATGCATACATATTGTAGAATGCAAACAATTTTTTTTTTTTTTTTTATACATGCATGCATGCAAAATTTAAACCTTAAAAATTTATTTATTGATTTATTTTGTATTCTTATGCATGCAGGAATCCATATGCATTGAATGCAATGTTTTTCATCATGGATGTGTGCATGAATTTTTTTTTTTTTTTTTTTTTTTTTTTTTTTTTTTTTTTTAGAACTTTGCAATTTCATTCTAATGTAATGCATGGATGATAAATTTCGAAAACTTTTCAACTTCTTTTTAATGCATGGGCAATTTGGAAAAATTTTCAAACTGTAGCACCTTTCCAACGCATGGATGATTTTGAGAAACCATGATCCAAAAATGCATTGAAGATAAGAGGCTATGCATGTGAGAGCCACGTCGAAAGTCCGAGAAAATTGCCTGATAGAGCCAAAAACTTCCGGGAATGAAAACAAGAATTAAGAAGGTCTAAGAAGCCAGTCTAAAAATGTGGAACACAACTTAAGATAGTTCCAGAGAAAGTTAAATTTTGGCATTTCTACACCGTTTCCCAAAAAATTTGCAAGGCACGAGCAATTTTAAAGAAAAGGAAGCTTGGGAATTGAAAGAATTTCTTCCCTTGAGTTGCTAAATTTAATGTCGATAGCTAGACAAAGCTAGAACAGGCACTAATCCTCATAAATTGGATCCATCAAGAGGACTTCCTCAACTTTTTGGGTGAGAATTGTGCTGTCAATGCAAGGCTTAAGCCTTTGGCCATTTACCTTGAAGAGTGATCCACTTACAGGATCATGAAGTTCGATTGCTCCATGAGGAAAGACGGTAGTGACAATGTATGGACCATCCCATCTTGACCGGAGTTTACCGGGAAAGAGTTTCAAGCGGGAATTAAAAAGCCAGACCTTTTGTCCCGGGGCAAAAGACTTTTTGACAATATGTTTGTCATGAAAAGCTTTAGTCTTTGCCTTGTAAATTTTTGCACTTTCATACACGTCATTACGCAATTCCTCAAGTTCATTTAATTGCAACGCACGATTAGAGCCGGCTTGTTTGAGATCAAAATTGAACCTTTTTATGGCCCAATAAGCACGGTGCTCTAATTCTACCGGGAGATGACATGCTTTGCCAAAGACAAGTCGATATGGTGACATGCCAATGGGTGTCTTATAAGCTGTCCGGTAAGCCCAAAGCGCATCGTTTAGCCTTACGGACCAATCTTTGCGGTCCGGTCTAACCTTTTTTTCCAAAATGTGCTTAATCTCCCGGTTAGAAATCTCTACTTGACCACTCGTTTGAGGGTGGTAAGGTGTAGCAACCTTATGAATGACGGAATACCTAGCAAGGATGGATTTTAGATAACGATTTCGGAAATGAGATCCGCCATCACTAATGATTGCTCGGGGCGTACCAAAAAGACTAAAGATGTGAGACTGAATGAAATGGATCACGACTTTATGATCATCGGTTTTGGTAGCCTCGGCTTCAACCCATTTAGACACATAATCCACCGCTACAAGGATGTACTCATAGCCATAAGAAGATGGAAATGGTCCCATGAAGTCAATCCCCCATACATCAAAAATTTCAACAATTAAAATGTTGGTGAGGGGCATCATGTCTCTTCGGGACATGGATCCAAGTTTTTGACATCGTTCACACGATTTGCAAAAATTGTATGCATCCCGAAACAAGGTAGGCCAAAAGAACCCGCTTTGAAGAACTTTGTTAGCGGTCTTTTTGGCACTAAAATGGCCTCCACAAGCAAGAGTATGGCAAAAATTTAGAATGCTTGTGGCCTCGGTTTCCGGAATGCATCGCCGTATGATTTGGTCCGGGCAATACTTGAATAGTTCCGGATCTTCCCAAAAGAAATGCTTGACTTGGGAGAAAAATCGGTCCCTCTCTTGTTTGGACCAATGAGCTGAAATTTTGCCAACCGCAAGATAATTGACAATGTCCGCAAACCATGGAAGAGTAGAATGTGAAACTTGAAGAAGTTGCTCATCCGGAAAGGAATCACGATGGCTGCGAATTCTGAAGATTTCTCAATAAGTAAGCGAGAGAGATGATCGGCGACAACATTGTCGGTCCCTTTTTTGTCCCGGATGTCAATGTCAAACTCTTGAAGTAAGAGGATCCATCGAATTAAACGGGGTTTTGTCTCTTTTTTCGCTAACAAATGCCTAAGAGCGGCATGATCTGAAAAAACGATGACCTTGGAGCCAAGAAGATAAGAGCAAAATTTATCCAAGGCGTACACCACAGCTAGCAATTCTTTTTCAATGGTGGTGTAGTTCAATTGGGCATCGCAGAGAGTTTTGCTAGCATAATAAATGACATGCGGAAGTTTATCCACACGTTGGCCCAAAACCGCCCCTAGTGCATAGTCAGATGCATCACACATGATCTCAAAGGGAAGAGACCAATTAGGGGGTTTCATGATCGGGGAAGAGGAGAGGAGAATGCGAAGTTTGATGAAAGCTTCCATGCAAGCGTCATCAAAATTGAACGGAACATCCTTGGCTAAGAGATTACACAAGGGCCGTGAGATTTTGCTAAAATCTTTGATGAAGCGACGATATAATCCGGCATGGCCAAGAAAAGAACGGATTTGACGGACGGAATTCGGAGGAGGAAGATTAGAGATTAACTCAACTTTTGCCTTGTCTACCTCGATTCCCCGCTTAGAAATGACATGTCCTAAAACAATGCCTTCTTGGACCATAAAGTGGCTTTTCTCCCAACTTAGAATGAGATTCGTCTCTTTGCATCTTTGGAGCACAAGAGATAAATTTTTGAGACACGAGTCAAAGGAGGAGCCAAATACGGAAAAATCGTCCATGAAAACTTCTAAGAACCTTTCAACCATATCGGAGAATATGGACATCATGCACCTTTGGAACGTTGCCGGTGTATTGCATAGACCAAAAGGCATGCGTCGATAGGCAAAAGTACCAAAGGGACATGTGAATGTTGTTTTCTCTTGATCTTGGGGGGCGATTGCCACTTGGTTATAGCCGGAATAACCATCAAGAAAACAATAGAAGCTTTGGCCGGCTAACCTTTCTAGGATTTAATCAATAAATGGGAGTGGGAAATGATCCTTCCTAGTTGATGAGTTGAGTTTACGATAGTCAATGCACACACGCCACCCGGTAGTGGTTCATTGTGGCACGAGCTCGCCCGCTGAATTTTCAACAACGGTGAGCCCGGATTTCTTGGGGACAACTTGTGTGGGGCTCACCCACTTGCTATCAGAGATAGGATAGATGATTCCCGCATCTAGCAATTTGATCACCTCTTTCATGACCACTTCCTTTATGTTTGGATTTAACCGGCGCTAGACCTCTCTAGTAGGCTTTGCGTCATCCTCCATATGAATGCGGTGCATACAACTGGAGGGGTCAATTCCTTTCAAATCTGCCACTGTCCAACCAATAGCTTCTTTATGCTCTTGGAGCACCGCTAAAAGGTTGGTCTCTTGGTCTTTTTGAAGGTCCGAGGCAATAATGACCGGAAGGGTTTGCTTTGGACCAAGGAACACATACTTGAGATGGGCCGAGAGCGGCTTAAGCTCAAGTTGTGGCGGAGATAACAATGATGGGACCGGAGGAGTGGTGGAAAGTTGGGGAAGTGGTTCTTTTGGAATTTTCCAAAGAGGTACATCCATGATAGCACTAATATTAAGCAAGGAATTGACTTCTTGAATGGCTTGATCAACATCAAAGTTTGAGAAGTCAAAATGGGACATGCAAGTTTCAAGAGGATCTTTGCTTAGAATGAAGGGGAGAGCTTCTTCGACCACTTCATCGATGACATCCACAAGAAAACAATCATCCTCATTGGAGGGATGTTGAGTTGCATGAAAGATGTGGAGTTTGACTTGCATGTTTCCAAAAGCAATGTCCATCACCCCGGTTCGGCAATTAATTGATGCATTAGCCGTGGCTAAAAATGGCCTACCAAGGATCACGGGAATGTGCTTTTTTGGGTCATGGACTGGTTCCGTATCAAGAACCACAAAATCTACCGGGAAGTAGAATTTGTCCACTTTGATGATAACGTCCTCGAGAATACCTCGTGGATGCTTGACCGATCTATCGGCAAGTTGCAAAACCACGGAAGTCGGCTTAAGATCTCCCAAACCAAGTTGTAGGTAGACTGAGTATGGAATTAAATTCACACTAGCTCCTAAGTCAAAGAGGGCCTTCTCGATTTTGCTGTCACCAATGACGCATGAGATTGTGGGGGCACCCGGATCCTTATACTTCGGGGGAGTGCTGTGCTGAATGATAGAACTAACATTTTCAGTCAATCTCACTTTTTTTGGCAAATGATTTTTAGAAGTGCGCTTTTGAGTGCACAAATCTTTGAAAAAATTTGCATAGGGAGGGATTTGCTTGATAGCATCCAAGAGGGGCAAGTTAATCTTCACTTGCTTGAAAACTTCCCACATGTCTTGAATTTTACAATTCTTGTTCCCAAAATGTGTCGACTCTTGAAGACGTTGGGGAAACGGAGCTTTTGGCTCATAAGTAGTTTCCACATTTGGGGTGACATGTGTGGGATTTCCGTGAATGGTATTTGGACAAGAATTTGGATTAGAAGAGCTTGAATTTGGATTTTTCAAAGGAGAAACTTCCTCACTTTTATCTCCATCGACCTTGTTGTCAACCACTCTACCACTCCGAAGGGTGGTGATAGCTTGAACTTGTTCATGAGTCGGCCCACTCGGAGGAGGGGTTTCGTCAATCACATGCATTCCTCTAGGATTTTCAAAAGGTTGAGAGGGAAGCTTGCCCTTGTCCTTTTGAAGCAATTGATTCACCGAGTTAGCTATTTGGCCCACTTGATTTTCGAGATTAGCTATGGATTGAGTATGAGAGTAAACCATTTGGAGAGTAGGCTGCAAGGATGTCAAGAGTTGCTTGTTGGCATCCATTATTTGCTTATTTAATGATTCCATCATTTGCTTGTTTGCAGCTACTATCTCGTCAGTTGGACACACAGGAGGTTGATTGGAGACATTTGGATTGTAAGGAGGATGGTAGCTTGAAGAGGCTTGGAAAGGTCTACCTTGATATTGAGAAGAGGGCTGATTTTGCCGCCCTTGGTTTTGGAATTGGGAATTTTGTGGGGCTTGTTGCCGCCACGAGAAATTCGGATGATCTCGCCAACCCGGATTGTAGGTGTTGGAATATGGATTGTTCCCGGGCCGCGAGAACATGGCATTAGCTTGCTCTTGGTTGGGATTGGGAAATTGCTCCGGTGTGGGGCAATCTTCCGAGAGATGGAATGGACTAGTGCATGAAGCACAAACTGAACTTGCCGAATTTTGAGACAATGAAGGAGGAAGATGTGGTGCCATCAATTGGTAGAATTTATGAGCGATGGCATCCACTTGAGATGATTCCTCCCTTATTGACTTTGGTTGACAAGGGTTGGTGTTGTTTGGAGTGGTTGCGGTCGGAGCCCTACGAGAATTGTGTTGAAGTGAATTTTCACTCAAATTCTCAAGTAAGGTCCAAGCCTCATCCGCATTCTTGGACATGAACATCCCACCACAAGAAGAATCAACCATAAATCTATGGGTTTCGGTCAAGCCAGCATAGAAAGCTTGCACTAATTGCCATTTTGGGATCAAATGATGAGGGCATTTTCGAAGAAGATCTTGTAGCCTTTCCCAAGTCTCGTGGAGTTGTTCTCCATCAACTTAAGAAAAACTTAGAATGGAACGCCTCATCTGGTTGGTTTTACTCACCGGATAATATTTCTTAAGAAATTCTTGTTGCAATTGAGCCCAAGAAGTAATAGAGTTGGGAGCGAGGGAGTTCAACCAATATTTTGCCCTATCCTTTAGGGAGAATGGGAAAAGATGGAGATGAAGTGCATTGTCCAGAAAACCTCTCAACCGGATGGTCGAACAGATTTCAAGGAACTCATCAAGATGCTTATATGGATCTTCATTATCAAAGCCATGAAATGATGGAAGCATTTGAATGGTACTAGACTTGATCTCATATTGAGCTGCATCGATGTTTGGCATCACTATACAAGAAGGAGAAGCATAGGTGGTAGGAATGAAATGATCTCTAAGAGTCATTAGTTCTACATTAGGAATTTCAGCCCTTTCATTCCCCGGATTTCCTACGTTATCCCCCATTATATTGAATTCAGTTTCAAGGTCCCTTGTAAGAGTGGGTTCCCTAAGGTTCCGTCTAAGAGTTCTTTCAAGTGAATTTATATCAATAGGCGAGTCAAGTGTGGGTAGAGAGAGTGACCTACGGCCAAACATCAACAATTCACAACAACATCATCACAACAAATCTTTATCATCAATTCCACATACGATGTTCCCTTTCTCCTCAATTATCAAGACAGAAAATAAATGGCCACGACAAGGACCGATGCTTGGAATTGAAAATACACAATTGAAGTAGCCTCGACAAGGGCTTGCAATTTATCTACTTCTAAGCTTAACACATGCACGATATTCACAATTTGAAACTAGAAGTCACGAGACTTACCTGGGGTCCTCTAGACTTACAATTTGCTAGCAATCCCACAGCGAGCTTCGAGTCCCTAGAATCTTACAATCACGAAGATGATCAAAACACACGAGGAATATTCACAAGACACAATATTAACAATCAAACTAAAATTAACCCTAGAACTTTGGTCGCTAAACCGTTTGCAATCCCCGGCAACGGCGCCAAAAATTGATCAGTTGGTCAATCATACATCAACCTTCGCAATAGCACGAATCATTGTAAAATAGGGCTATTGGTCGGGAATCTCGAACCACTGGGACTGCGCTAGTCTAAGGCAACCTAAGTGTTTAGAGTCATTCTTAGGATGATGAAGGGGTGTTCATAGAGGTTGTGTTTGTTGTCACTTAACTACAAATTCAGAATGCATACAACAATAAATTGAAGGAGATTAAAAGAGAAGATTTAGAGAAGGAAGTCTAGGGAAGTGAATCCACTCCAAACCTCTACACAAGCTAATTATATGATTGATTTGGGGAATTAATGTAGAAATGACCTTGATGAATAGCAATTCATGACTACTATATCATCTTCAAGAAATTCAATTAATTAAAATGTAAGAACAACCTATCAAAGCTCCACATGCTTAAATTACCTAAACTATGGTGCAATCCTCAACATGCTCACTAAGCTAGAGATTGTCAAACAAGTAATCAATTGATGAGAGCACATGATAACAATTCACAAGGTTAATCCATCAAAAGAAATTCTTAAGCAATGAATTAACAAGCTACTCAAAATCATGCCATTAAAACCATTCCATAGTCTTAGCTCCATTGTCACTATGAAACTACAAGCCATACAACCATGAGATTAAATCATCTAAGACAAGAGTATTTAATGCAACATGATCTTTAGAACATTAAAACATCCATTGCATTATGTAACATGCTCTAGATTATGGAACTAGTCAAATACACATTTCATTCCCCAAAATAAATCAAAAACTAGACATGCTTACAAGGAGGAGTTTCATCACCTCCCTAGATGGAGGTTTAGTTATCCATGGATACAAAAATGGAAGAAGAAGAATAAGACTCCATCTCCATTTTTGAGCTCCTACTGTAGCACTCAAGAACACCCTCCTCCTTGCTCTCTTCTCTCTCCTCTATCTTGCTAAAATCAAAAGATAGCAAAATGTGTGGCCTTTGGTAGCTTTTTATTCTCCAACAACACCCTCTCTCTCTCCTCCAAGGAACACCTCCAACCACTTCATAAAGAAGGAAGATGGCATTGAGGAAACCAATGTGCAAGTGGCTGAAATTGAGCCATTTCCGAGTGCAATCTGCCTGATTTTCGAGCACTCGCAAAGTGATCTCGAGCACTCTAACTTAGTGCAATGTGCAACATGCTCCTCTTGCTCAGCGCTGACCTATTTTGGTAAAACTGCTATAACTTTGTACCCCGAACTCCGAATGATGATCTGTTTGAATATTTGGAGAGCTGATTCAGTGCTTTAAAAACTTCATGTTTTGATGAAGACCCAATTCTCAAGTCTGGTTGGTCGAAAATGAAGATCAAGGCAGAATTGCATTGCTGCTAGGCAGTTCTGCGCACCTCTGGTAACAAGGCCATAACTCTCTGATCCGAGCTCCAAATGACAAACTGTTTGAAGATTTGGAAATCTGATTCAGAGCTCTAAATATTTCATGTTATGAGGGAAGTCCAGTTCTTGAGTTTGCTAGGTCGAAAATGGCGACAAAAGTCAGGATCACTGCTGCCAGAAATTCTGAAATGGCATCCTTTTTGTTCAAAATTCCACAAGGCATGATTTTTGCATCCTTTTTGCACTTTAACCTGAAAATGCATAAAAACATGCAAATGGAGTTAATCTACATAAAATAATCAATTAATGGACTTTGTTACTGTACTTTAGGGCGCTTGAATATACAGTATTCAGCGCTTATCAATATTATATTAGGCATTGGCATGTTCTTCAACATAGGTGAATTTGAGAGAAATTGGAAGTGTTTTGAAATCTAGTAATATTTAATTAATTAGATTAATTAAATTGCTCCAAGTGTACTATTCATCCCGTTGGAATTCCGACTTGAAATTCTTGATGTGCATGGCATGTAGTTTCATATATATTAAATCTAGAATATTTGATTAGGTTTTGAAACCTTTCAATTATTATTTTTCTAGTATTAAAGTTTAATACTCAATGTAGTATCTTGCTTAGAACTTACTTGTATCATGGTTTCAAAACAAGTCTTGACATGTTGTATAACATACTTTAATTTAAGGTTATTTGGATGACTTTTAAAATCTAGAGATTTTAATTAAATAAATTAATTAAAATCCATTCAATGGTTCCATGAGCTAGATTAAGTTTCGAGCCTTGTATTCATGATTTCCTTGGCAAGTTCCTTCACGTGTATCAAATCAAGAATAATCGGATAAGTCTTCAAACTTATATTTAATTAATTCCCTTGTATGGAATTTAATTTACATGGTTGCATCGTGTATGTAATGGACTTATAACTTGACAATGAACTTGGCCTTGACATGACCCTTGAAATAACTTGGTCGTAGAACATTTTAACTTACCTTGAAATCTTGATAATTTAATCCTTGAGTAGATTAAATTTCCTTATATGCTTCCATCGAGTTAATCATGCCTTGTTAGTGAATTATTGTTAGACTTGTGAATTTGACTTGAATTCCATGAACTTTATTCTTTTTATCAAGCATCGTGAACACTTGTATCTTGATCTCATTAATGTACTTAACGAACATGCACATTTGTCTTGGAATGGTTTAATTACATATGTGTTGCTTAGAAAATAATTAAATCATGTATCTTATACTTGTGGTATATTTACTTCAATGAACTCCATGTGCTATGTATCTTGGTTGTTGTCCATATAGTTGCACACTATAATTTCTTGACATTTCACATGCCATGATAATTGATGAACTTAGGGCATGACTTGTGTGTTCCAAAATCTTGGTTGTGCATGAAACGTGGTTAATGCATTTATTGTATTTGATACAATCTTGGGTGCACAACTTGTTGATTTTGGGACTTGGGATATCAATCAAGAATTGTCATGGCTAGGACATGGTTCTAGTTCGGGGGATTCTCCTCCTACACTATAGTGCACACTAGGGGAAAGGTACCCATGGGTTAGTTGCCCTAAAGTGATTTCAAGAGTACGGTTTTAATCCGGGCGATATCCGAGTTTCCATATTGGTTGATTTTGCTCTTTAAATTTCAAGTTTCTATTCCTTGAAGATTTAAACTTGTCGTGTTATGTGAAATGCACCAATCTTGTTAAATCGCATAGATTTTATGCTTTGTTCTTGATTCTATATATAATTCATATCTTGTAAGTTGGAATGCTCCAATCTTGTTTAATCCCATAGATATTATGTCTTGTTCTTGACTTCATGTATTATTCCTATTGTGTTAATTGGAATGCTCCAATCATGTTAAGTTGCATAGATTTTATGCCTTGCTCTTGGTTTCGTGTGTTAGTTCCGTCATGTTAATTGGTATGTACTAATCATGTATAACACGATAAGGAGGATACTTAAATACAAGTTAACAAGAATTACATCGATAATGTAATTCTTGTTAACTTGTATTTAAGTATCCTCCTTATCGTGTTATACAGATTATAGTAAACCTTGCTTAATTGTATTGATAATGCAATTCATGTTATCTATGTTCTAGTATCCTTCCTATCATGTTTTTGGATTATCCCAATCTTGACTTGTTTCATATATGTATATATATCATGATTCTTGTTGCTTATACTCTATGGTAGCTTAGGATGATCCCTGAATCTAATCTTTGACATAGACGTTAGGTGGCATGATCCCTTTCGAACTATATCCTGTTAGTCCTAAAAATCCCTAAAGAAATCGAGTCGGTGCATGCTCATTTTCTACAAGTAAACTTGTTTACTCACCCCGTAGTTACTGGGGGGCTGTTTCAGGTACGAAGACTTGGTTCGTGATGCTTGTCGTTCCTTGGATGACTTATAGCTTCAAGTTTCCATTTCATGCAAATGTTAGCATGAAATGCCATTTTTTGTAACCTTATGTATCAAACATGTATTCTTTGATTCCATATATGTAAAGTTTATATAAGTACGCTCATTTTAATGTTTTTAATATGTATAAGATGAGGCCAGAGGCCAATGACAAGTATTTTGTTTTCTATATACTTTAGTTCCCAAGGTTTATTATGAAAACATTGAAAAATGCTATGTCATTGTTGCATAACTTTTGCATCGGGTGTGGGAATTCCATTCTTTTTGTTTCATAGGGTTTCTATGATCATGTAAGAGGTGTGGCCAAGGGCCAAACACCATTTCGTTCTAGGTTTCTCATTGTGGTTTCATTTATAGCATTTTTAAGCACTTTTGGCCATTGAGAGGTCATATTTTGCCTTCTTGACATTTTGAAGCCGCGAACCATTGGAACGTGTCTTAAATGTCTTTTTACATTCGTGTACATGTCCACATTTCATAAAATACTCAAGTTTCAACTTTTGACCTATTCTTGGGCGATTTTATGAATTTTTATAAAAAATTCATCCATGGGGTGTCATTTTGAGTTCCTCCTTGTTTTGGCTTGTTTTAGACGTTTGAACAGGGTTAGGAAATGTTTTGAATTATGTTCAGATCATGTAGGATACATGTAGAACCCTAAAATTGGCTCAAGTACCATTTCTACACATTGTAGCAACTTTTCATAGCTGTAGCAAATGTGTCGGTTGGCTGATGAGGCTTCATCTGTCGACTGACGATTCCCTCGAGACCATTCTAGTAGGCTTGTTAGGAAAAACCTTGTGTCGACCGGCTGACGAGATGGGTTCGGCCGACCGACGGTTGAGATTCAGCCGGCTGACCCTTGCCTTTGGTTGTAACGACCCGGTCATTTACCTCCCTTTCCTTTTTCCTGAAATTTTACGAATGAATTTTTTTCATTTAATTTTCCTTTCTGAACTCTGTTTCTTGTCACCTAGTGTCGTCTTGAGTGCTTGGAAATGATTTCTGAGACTCTTTTACGTGGATTGACAACTTCCTTTGAGGACCGAATCATTTATGCATTTTCACTTTTTGGATACTGTGCGCTATTTCGTCCTTTTCTCTTTTCTATCTTATCTCCGTTTGTCACTTGTTTGGCAAAACCTCACTTTTCATGCTCAGAGTTAGTTTTTGACTTCATGTACCTTCATCTTCAGTGATTTCCTCGAAATACGTATCTTTACTTTTGTAAGGAAGTGCTTTGGTTGCTCCCAGTGTCCATAGGGGCATAGATGCACAATTCTTCAGAATCTTTTTCATTTCTTGGGGTGTTTTTCATAAATATCTTTTGAAGATATTTTATTTCAGGGTTATCTAAGAAAATATCTTTTGGAAGATATTTTCATTCTGGGGCAGTTTCGCAGTAAACCTTTTTTGTAGAGGCCATTGTGTAATTAACGAAAGTTACTGCAAAATATCTCGTCTGGAGCCTGGATCCTTGTACGAGATTCATTTTCACATTTCCTTAAGTCGTGTACTCTTAGAATTCCGTTCTGGTCGTTTTTCTCCAGTTTCAGAGTTTCTGACCCTAGTTGCCGCCGAACTTGTTCGGGGCATATCTCTCTGCTTGGTACTTGGTTTTCGACACTAATTCTTCCATTGTTCATGTTTTCTCATTTAGAATCTTTTTCGTTCACGGAGTTTTGCCGTTTGAGCGCATTTGCTCAAAATCCACTTTTCCAGACCCGGTAGGGCCCTTTCGGGGCACTTTTAGGGTTTTTCTATAAATAGGGGACTTAAAAACAAAAAATCAGATTTTATCTCTCTCTCCCCTCTCTTGGCCAGCGTTCAAGACAGCCTAAGGGGCTGCCACCTTCCCTCTCCTCCTTTGAAACTCTTCCTTCGTGTGAAATGTCATCGTGCCTTAGTGTTTATTGCTCGCCTTGACAACGCGCACCTTTCCCCCTTATCAGAATCGATTTCTGACCATTTTTGAGTTCGGGTTTCGAGTTCAAGTTTGGATTTTCGTGGGGCTTCTTGGGGATTCTTGTTTACCGTGTTGTACCCAACAAAACCCTTCGGTATCGTCAGATTCGGAGCACTTTTATTTTGGTGGGCCTTTGAGGTTTTCATCTCAAATCGAGGTAGGGGGTGTTATAATTTATTTTCTTATTATATAGAATGCTTGTTAAGCTTATATACTTCAATTACACGATTATGTATCAAATCTAGAAACTTTGATTTATTATTTCTTTGCGTAAGATTTAATTTTTCCGGTTGCTCATATCTTTGTTTAAACATGTAGCATGATATAAAATTAGCCCTTGACATGATCATTGACATATACTAAATCTAGATCATTTGGACAAGTAACGAAGATTTTATTTAATATTTATCCTGAATAAAATATTAAATCACGTGGCCTTAATTAACTTGAAATCGATATGTGTTAGCATATTAAATTAGGCCCTAGCATACTCTTCAACATATGTGAATTTGAGAATATTTGATGATGTATTAAAATCTAGAGACAAATGATTAATTTGATTAATTAATTTATTCTGAGTGTACTATTCACTCAATTGGATTTCCGACTTGATAATCTTGGTATGCATTCCATATAGTTTCACATATATTTAATCGGGAACATTTGATTAGGTTTTGAAAACCTTTTGTTTAATTATTTTCTAGTATTAAAGTTATGCTCATGGTCGTAACTTCCATGTAATTCGCTTGTAAAAGGTTATTAAATCAAGTCTTGGCATGTCGTATAACATATATTAATTTGAGATCATTTAGATGAATTTCAAAACCTAGAGATTTTAATTACATGGAATAATTAAGATCCATTCAATAGCTTCTTGGTCTTGATTAAGCTTCTAAATTGGAATTCATGTTTTCTTGACAAGTTCCTTCACATGTATCAATTGAGAATAATCGGATAAGTTTTGAGACTTACATTTGCTTATTTCCTTTGTATGGAATTTAAATCACATGGTCGTGTCTCGTATGAAATGAACCTATAACTTGATGTTGGACTTGTATTTCATGAAGCTTTTAGCTTTTCATCATATATCTAGACCCCTTGTGTCTTGATCTCATTACGGTAGTTAATGAACTAGCATGGTTGTCTTAGAATGATTTAAGTTACTCATGTGTTGTTAAATAAGTAATTGAATCATGTGTCTTATACTTGTGGTATATGTACTTCAATGGATTTCTTATGCTATATATCTTGGTTCTAATCTATATAGATGCATACTATATTTTCTTGATATTTTACATGCCATTATAGTTGATGAACTTAGGGCATGACTTGTGTGTTCCAAAATCTTGGTTGTGCACAAAACATGGTTAATGCATTTCTTGTATTTTAATACAATCTTGACTTACACAACTTGTTGATTTTTGGACTTGGGATATTAATAAAAAATTGTCATGGCTAGGACTCAGTTCTAGTATAGGGGAAGGTTCCCTTGGGTTGATAGCCCTAAAGTGATCCCAAGAATAGGGGAATGTACCTTTGAGTTGATAACCCTAAAGTGATCCCAAGAATAAGGGAAGGTACCCTTGGGTTGATAACCCTAAAGTGATCCCAAGACTAGGGGAAGGTACCCTTGGGTTGGTAACCCTAAAGTGATCCCAAGAGTACGGTTTTAATTCGAGCGATATCCAAGTTTCCATATTGTTTGATTTCACTCTTTAGATTTCAAGTGTTGCATTCCTCAAATTTTTAAAACTCCTTCGTGTTATAGGAAATGTTCCATCTTTAATTAATTACATAGATATTATGCCTTGTTCTCATTTTCGTGTGTTACTCCTATTGTGTTAATTAGAATGCTCCAACCATGTTATTGCATTGATAATGTAATTCTTGTTTACTTGTATCCAAGTATGCTTCTTGTCGTGTTAATTGGTATGTTCCAATTTTACTTAATTGTATTGATAATGCAATTCATGTTAATCTATTTTCAAGCATCTTTCTTGTTGTGTTGTATGGATTGTTCCAAACCCTGTTTAACTACATTGATAATGTAATTCATGTTAACTTATAAACTTCTCATGTTCATTGGATTACCCTAACCTTGACTTGTTTCATACATGTATATGTATTATGATTCTTGTTGACATTGCTCTATGATAGCTTAGGGATGCTCCCTAAGTCTCACCTTTGACATAGACGTTAGGTGACATGATCCCTTTTGAATTGATTCATGTTAGTCTAAAAATCTCTAAAGAAATCGAGTCGATGCATGCTCATCCTTTACGAGTAAACTTGTTTACTTACCTTGAAGTTACTGGGGGATTTGTTCAGGTACGAAGACTTGGTTCGTGATGCTTGTCGATCATTCTGTGGATGACTTGTAGCTTTGAAGTTTCCATTTCATGCAAATGTTAGCATGAGATGCCTTTTGTAGCTTTATTTGACAAAATGTGTATATTTGATTCCATTTATGTAATGTGTACATTAGTACACCTTTTTCATTATATTCAACATGTATAAGATGAGGCCGAAGGCCAATGACATATACCTTGTATCCTATACAACTTTTAACTTCATGAAATATTATGAAAATATTGAAAAATGTCAAGTATTTGTCTCACCATGGTTGCATCGGGTGGGGGAATTCCATTTTCTTTCTTTCATATGGTCTCATTAATCATGTATGAAGTGTGGCCAAGGGCCAAACGGTCATTTGAGACCATTTCATAATTTTGGATTTTAAAATTTCCATTTCAAGTTCATTTTTGCCTTTTTGGCCGTCGGGGGGTCGGATTTTGACTCGGCCATTTTCGGGAGCTGTGGACCATTCCCGCGCACTCAAAATCATCATTTACGTTTGTGTGAATGATCGTTTTCATGAAAAACCTCTTCCGTGGTGAAATGAGCCTTGGTGGACTCGTTTCACACTTTTTCTGAAAAATCTTGTTCAAGGGCATTTTAGGGATTTCCTTTGGGGAATAAATTCCGTTCTTGACTTCGTCACATAGAAAATGTGATTTTAAGGGGATTCTCTTCACAACAATTTTCCGAAAAATGTCATCTTGACCTCAAAAACCGTGTCGCAAACTCATTTTTCTGCTAAAACACTATTTCTGCTGCATTTTGGGTGTTATGTTCAAGTTGAACCGGTTCAAGAATAGTTAAACCGGTTCAAGGTGTCATTTTAGTTTAGCTTGGGTGTACTGCCAATGTTGAACTGGTTCAAGGATGTTGAACTAGTTCAAGTCTTCTAGAGTTTTTAGTTTTGGACTTCCAACTTCAAACTGATGTAACTTCTTCATTTTAACTCTGATTTGGTCCGTTCTTGAGTCTAAACTGACCATGTCGAAATAAGCTTTCCAATGGTATGAATTTCAATTTCAGATTATTTTCCTAGCTCATGATATACTCGTTTTAGTGAGAGGGTGCCGGATTTGGTTCGAACCAGGATAGGGTTCTTCTGGGATTTCATTTCCTTTGGCCTTGAGACTTCATGTGAAGTTACCAAAGGATGTTTATAGATTTTTTTGATCAAATTTGACTTTTTAATAGTTAAATTCCTTCCTTCTTGAGTAAAATGACCATTTTACCCTTGGTCCTCCTTTCGGTAGGATTTTGATACACTGTCTTCGTTTTGTTTTCGTTGAGGCTCGAATCTCTTCAAAATTCCATTCTTGTGTCCTAGGGATAATGTACATCCCCATGGTCATCACAATACACACTAGGTTAAAAAATCCAGGGTCGTTACAAGTGGTATCAGAGCGTCCGGGTTCGAATACCTTGGACGACGGGTTTTGAGTGCATATCATGTTTGTGTTCCCATGCTCTACGTGTTTAAATGCTTCTTGGAAACATGTTTTGTTTGATAACATGTCTAGTTTGATAACATGTCTTGATTTAATAACATATCTGTTTGCTTATATGCCACCTTGAGTAGATAGTCCGTTGCTATGTTGCATGCTAGCTGTTTCCCTTTTTGTCAGGTTTTGACATTGTCTCTTTGAATCCGTCGTATCCCTTGGATACATTCTTGTTTCATGAAGTTCTTCCTTGGATAGGAGAAATTCATCCAGTAAGGGCCTATGTATGGAACATTCTTGTTTGTTTTCTTAGTTGGGTGTTTCAGAACCTTAGTCTGTCGATTGATGCGAGTAAGGCTCATATGAGTATAGAGGACTGCGATTCATTTCTTTTCCTTGTCTGGTGGAATGAGACATGGGCCAGGGAGGCACCGTTTCATTTCCTTTTCCTTCATGGCTTCTAGATCTAAGGCCTTAAGCGTAATGGTGCCAGTGTCATTGTTGTCAGGGTTTTGAGATTAGCTACCCCAACTCTCGCAGATGCCTGGTTCCCGTGATGCTTTTGGTAATGATCATTTTCGACATTGATGTCATCTATATCAATATGTTTCTCAGAGTTGACCTGGGTTGGGGCATGTTATGGACTAGTGCCTTATACTATCATGCAACCTTGCTGACGAGTAAGTGTGGGCAGGTTTTGGTTACTGTTCGTACTGCCTTGACACTCTCTTCTTCTATCATGTTTCAATGTTTCGTTGCCTTGGGATTCTCTCAGTAGTTGATGTTGAGTTAACGTGCTGATTCATATGAGGTGTTGTCTCTATTCGTGGTTTCGCGTTCCTTCAGTTGATCTTGAGACTTCGGTACTTGTTCTTCAGTGCTTTATGAGCTGTCTTTCGTTTGACCTTTTGTTTGGTCCTTGTCCTGTTCTTCTTCCGGTGTGTTCTGAACTTCAGGGACGAAATTCTTTTAAGGAGGGTAGGTTGTAACGACCCGGTCATTTACCTCCCTTTCCTTTTTCCTGAAATTTTACGAATGAATTTTTTTCGTTTAATTTTCCTTTCTGAACTCTATTTCTTGTCTCTTAATCTCGTCACGAGTGCTTGGAAATGATTTCTGAGACTCTTTTCTGTGGATTGACAACTTCCTTTGAGGACCGAATCATTTCTGCATTTTCACTTTTCGGACACTATATGCTATTTCGTCCTTTTCCCTATTCTATCTTATCTCCATTTGTCACTTGTTTGGAAAAACCTTACTTTTCATGCTCGGAGTTAGTTTTTGACTTCAGGTACCTTCATCTTCAGTGGTTTCCTCGAAATACGTATCTTTACTTTTGCAAGAAAGTACTCTGGTTGCTCCCGGTGTCTGCAGGGGCATAGATGCACAATTCTTCAGAATCTTTTTCATTTCTTGGGGTGTTTTTCATAAATATCTTTTGAAGATATTTTATTTTAGGGGTATCTAAGAAAATATCTTTTGGAAGATATTTTCATTCTGGGCAGTTTCGTAGTTAACCCTTTTTGTAGGGGCCATTGTGCAATTAACAAAAGTTATTGTAAAATATCTCGTCTAGAGCCTGGATCCTCGTATGGGATTCATTCTCACATTTCATCGAGTTGCATACTCTTAGAATTCCGTTTTGGTCATTTTTCTCCAATTTCTGAGTTTCTGACCTCAATTGCCGCCGAACTTGTTCGGGGCATATCTCTCTGCTCGGTACTCGATTTTCGACGCCGTTTCTTCCATTGTTCATGTTTTCTCATTTAGAATCTGTTTCATTCATAGAGTTTTCTGTTTGAGCGCGTTTGCTCAAAATCCACTTTTCTAGACCCGGCGGGGCCCTTTCAAGGCACTTTTAGGGTTTTTCTATAAATATGGGACCTAAAGACAAAAAATCAGATTTTCTCTCTCTCTCCCCTCTCTTGGCCGGCGTGCAAGGCAGCCCAAGGGGCTGCCACCTTCTCTCTCCTCCTTTGAAAGCCTTCCTTCGTGTGAAATGTCATCGTGCCTTAGTGTTTATTGCTCGCCTTGACAACGCGCACCTTTCCCCCTTATTAGAATCGATTTCTGACCATTTTTTAGTTCGGTTTTCAAGTCCAAGTTTGGATTTTCATGGGGCTTCTTGGGGATTCTTGTTCACCGTGTTGTCCCCAACAAAACCCTACAGTATCGTCGGATTCGGAGCACTTTTATTTCGGTGGGCCTTTGAGGTTTTCATCTCAAATCGAGGTAAGGGGTGTTATAATTTATTTTGTTGTTATATAGAATGCTTGTGATGCTTATATACTTCAATTACATGATTATGTATCAAATCTAGAAACTTTGATTTATTATTTCTTTGTGTAAGATTTAATTTTCCCGATTGCTCGTATCTTTGTTTAAACTTGTAGAATGATATAAAATTAGCCCTTGACATAATCATTGACTTATATTAAATCTAGATCATTTGGACAAGTAACGAAGATTTTATTTAATATTTATCTTGAATAAAATATTAAATCACGTGGCCTCAATTTACTTGAAATCGATATGTGTTAGCATATTAAATTAGGCCCTAGCATACTCTTCAACATATGTGAATTTGAGAATATTTGATGATGTTTTAAAATCAAGAGACAAATGATTAATTTGATTAATTAATTTATTCTGAGTATACTATTCACTCCATTGGATTTCCGACTTGATAATCTTCGTATGCATGCCATATAGTTTCACATATAGTTAATCGAGAACATTTGATTAGGTTTTGAAAACCTTTTGTTTAATTATTTTCTAGTATTAAAGTTTAATGCTCATGGTCGTAACTTCCATATAATTCGCTTGTAAAAGGTTATTAAATCAAGTCCTGGCATGTCGTATAACATATAATAATTTGAGATCATTTAGATGAATTTCAAAACCTAGAGATTTTAATTAAATGGAATAATTAAGATCCATTCAATAGCTTCTTGGTCTTAATTAAGCTTCTAAATTGGAATTCATGTTTTTCTTGACAAGTTCCTTCATATGTATCAATTGAGAATAATCGGATAAGTTTTGAGACTTACTGTAACGACCCGGATTTCTTAACCCAGTGCGTTAGTGATGAACCGGAAGTTGACTCGATAACGAACCCGAAATGCGGAAGCGAAAGAAGCCAAATGACCTCAAGAGATGTACGTCATCCCTAAGGCCCCAAAATGACTCTCCATAAAACCACGGAACTCAAATGAGCCAAACAAATGAAGCAAGAATGCCTAACCCGAAAAGAGATGAACTAAGGGCAAAATGGTCATTTCTCACTGAAAAGGGTGCCACCGTGCACACCATTGGAAGGACAACAAAAAATGAACAAAATTAGACTCAAGAATCGTCTGATTCTGAGTCCGGGCAGAAAAGATATGAAATTCCAACACCCGATGTGAAAGTTATGAAGCAATAACTTAACATTTTCTAATATTTTCATAATAAACTTTGAAAACAAAAGTGCATAGAAAATGAGATACATGTCATTGGCCTCCGGCCTCATCTCATACATGTTAAATACATTGAAAAGAGTGCGCTTATGTACACTTTACATATATGAATCAACGAATACAAGTTTAAACAAATAGGGCTACAAAGAGGCATCTTATGCTAACACTTGCATAAAATAAAAACATAGAAACTGTAAGCCATCCAAGGAGCAATGGAATCTTCAAATCCTGAGTCCTGTACTGAGTAACATAAAGCTACTCGTAGGAGATGAGCATGCATTGACCTAGCATTTTACAATTTTATCACCTTATGGTGAAACATGTTAAAGGGGCTCATGCCACCTAACGTCTATGTCAAGATGAGACCCAGGGAGCATCCTAAGCTGCCTAGATCATTTCTATCATAATCACATTGTTCATGCAATTCATACAACATGGAAACATGTTATACAAGGCAACAAGATATAGATTCTCAAAGTCTTCAACTTGAAATCCAAAATACGAAAACAACAAGTGTGGGTCATGCCACTTAACGTCTATATTCAAAATGAATCTATAAAGTCATTCCTAAACTACATTTGAACATCAAAACACAAATTATGATATCGATGCAATTTAACCAACAATGGAACTTCTAATACAACGCATGAAGCATGCTTTCACAAAGCTACATCTTAAGCTCAAAATAGGAAATCAAATAAGGAACAACAAGTTACGATATCATTTAGTTATCAACTTGAAATGAAATACGAAATCAAACAAAGTGGATACTCGGACGTCACGCCGGATCAGATCGACAACATAGTTACTTTAGGGTTACTAGCCCATGGGTAACCTCCCTATGTGCGCACTAAACTGTATAGAGGGACAATCCCCCGTACTAGAACCAAGTCCTAGCCGTAGCCAAACAGCGACATCCCCAAGTTTCCAAAATCAACAAATAGTGCAATAACGTATATATATCAACATGTATATACAAGATATCAACTATTTACCAAGCACAATCCAAATTTTGAAAACTTATACAATACATGCTCAAAATTCACAAGTGCTATGGCATGTAAGATGTCAAATACAAAGTGTGCAATTCCTTACACATAGCAACAATATATTCAATAAGGAAAAACATATTCTCATGAATATAAAAGTAACAACTATGTTATCCAATGCTCAAAAGTAATCAAGTGAACATACATCAAATCCAAATCCATGATTTAAATATAGAAACAACTTCCAAAATGCAATTAAATCCATGGAGTAATAAAATAGAATTTAATTAAACATAAATAGTTAAATTCTCTAAATTCAAAGTTAATCCAAATAACCTCAATTTAATATATATTGAAAGACATGTCATGGTCATCATATATATAACATCAAATGACAAGTTAAGTGATAAAAACACTTGAAACAAAATTAATCAATCTAATTAATTAATTTCCTCTAGATTTTTAAACAATTCCAAATGCCCTCAATTTAATCTATGTTAGAGAACATGCCAAGGCCTATTTAAATACCACATTACAACTTGATTTAATGCTTGATACAACCATGTGAATTAAACTTTCACTAAAGATAAATATTAAATAAAAGTTGTAATTCTTAATCAAATGATCCAAATTTAATATATGTAAACCAACATATCTAAGCATAATTTCCTAGCATGTTACAATTCAAATCAAAGTTATACATCATCATAAATTTTAAATCTTATACAAAGAAATAAAAATTACTAACTTTCTAGATTTGATACAAGGCATACATATATGTTGTATAATCATGGCAAACACACAATACAACACACAAATAATCCTAAAACATTCCCTACCTCAATTGAAATGAAAATCCCAATTACCACCGAAATGAAATTGCCCCAAATTTTTGGTCCGCAAAACAGATTTTTCAGCTTGCTACCTTTAACTTGTAAAGTTCATAAAAAATTCAATTCTAAACCAAATTGAATGAATCCAAAGCCCAATGAAATATTAAACACTGTAATTTGATAATATCAATTTAGTTTAACAAAATATTTTCCCAATTGAAACAGTTTTGACCCACAATTTTGAAACAACTTCTGCCCAGAAAACACATTTTCTGCCTGTAGCTTCCAACTTTGAAAATTCATGAAAAATTCATTTGACATCCAAATTGGGCAAACCTAATTTACTTTGGAAGTAAACATATGAGAGTGTAAAACTGAAAATTTAAGCCATGATCCAATGTCAAAAGGTTAGTGAAATAAATCATCTAAAAATATATTTTCCAGCTGCAATAAAAACATGGAGAGCAGATAGTTTCGGATTTTTAAAAAAAAATTAGAAATGCTATAAAATTGTGAAAAAAATTTGAGCAGCGTAAAACACATGGGGGAAGTTCTAGTAAAAATTTCAAGGCAATTGAAGTACCAAAACTTCATATAAAAAATTCATTTCCGGACCAAAAATGAAAAGCTTCAAATTTCCAACAACTAGCTTGCAACTTCAAAAATTCATAACTAATTCATTTTAAATCCAAATTACATGAAACCAAAACTAAATGAAAGCTAATTGAGTATATTTTCATATTCTATATTTAATTTGACAATATTAATTTCAAGTTAAAACAGTTTAAGGGCAAAATACAAGTCCTTCTTTTCCATGCATGTAAAACACTCAATAATGACATAAAAATACTTCAAAATAATAGATCAATACCTCACTAGAGAATTGAATCTCTAGACACCAAAGCAAAATTAGGAGTTAGGCTAGATCCTTCAAGGGTTTTGAAGAGGAGGATGAGGGGAATAAAAAGTATTCCAAGTTCAAAGTTCTAAGGTGAGTGAAAGGGCACCAAAAATGAAGTCGAAGCTACTAGTCAAGCTTTTCTCCAATAGTGGCTTCCTTAGGGTTCTTGAGAGGAAAGTGATGAATGAATTAAAATGCGTAAACCCTAAGCTAAATTGGTGAGCTTCTCCACTCACTAGGTGCTCTTGCACTACCTCACACACACACTAATGCAAGACTAAAGGTGAGTCCTACACTTGTCATGAATCCAAGTAAGCTTCCAAGATTAAATATTAACCCTACACTTGTCAACCATCCATGCCAACAAGTGCACCAATCATAGGACAACAAGTGGGTGAATCTCCACCCTCCATGTGTCATGAGATTAAGCCTCCAAGTGGTTCCACCATAAAATCAACAAGTGGCACCATAGGAATGTGACACTTGTCACATTTTTCAGAAATTGCAAAAAGGTCCCTTTTTGAAAATATCTTCTAATTTAATTTACAAAATGGTCCCTAAGAAAAAAAATAATTACTTTACTTAATTACCTAAAAACCCCTCAAGTTATGGATAATTACAAAAAGTCTTGTTTTCATGTCTTTTACAAAGAAAATAGCATTTAATATGCATTTCTACAAAAGTAAAAATGTAGATGTCATGGAATTTAAATTTCATGAATGTATGCAAAACCGGAAACAAATCCGAGCACAAAAAAATGAGGTTATGCAAGTAAAAGTGAAAAATGAGAAGAGGACGAAATAAAAAAAAGACGAAAAATGAATAGTGTCAAAAAACAAAAAAAATGTGAAAATGACTCGGTCCTCAAAGGAAGTTGTCAATCCAAAGGAAAGAGTCTCAGAAACCATTTTCAAGCACTCAAGACGATACTAAGAGGCGAGAAATCGAACCCGAAAAGGAAAAGATAATGAAAAAAAAAATTTATCCGCAAAAATTGAAGAAAAAGGGAAAAGGAAGAAAATGACCGGGTCATTACACTTACATTTGCTTATTTCCTTTGTATGGAATTTAAATCACATGGTCGTGTCTCGTATGAAATGAACTTGTAACTTGATGTTGGACTTGTATTTCGTGAAGCTTTTAGCTTTTCATCATGTATCTAGACCCTTTGTATCTTGATCTCATTAAGGTAGTTAATGAACTAGCATGGTTGTCTTAGAATGATTTAAGTTACTCATGTGTTGTTAAATAAGTAATTGAATCATGTGTCTTATACTTGTGATATATGTACTTCAATGGATTTCTTATGCTATATATCTTGGTTCTAATCTATATAGATGCATACTATGTTTTCTTGACATTTTACATGCCATTATAGTTGATGAACTTAGGGCATGACTTGTGTGTTCCAAAATCTTGGTTATGCATGAAACGTGGTTAATGCATTTCTTGTATTTTAATACAATCTTGACTTGCACAACTTGTTGATTTTGGGACTTGGGATATCAATCAAGAATTGTTATGGCTAGGACTCTAGTACAGGGGAAGGTATCCTTGGGTTGATAGCCATAAAGTGATCCCAAGAATAGGGGAAGGTACCCTTGGGTTGATAACCCTAAAGTGATCCCAAGACTAGGGGAAGGTATCCTTGGGTTGATAACCCTAAAGTGATCCCAAGAGTACGGTTTTAATTCGGGCGATATCCAAGTTTCCACATTGTTTGATTTCACTCTTTAGATTTTAAGTGTTACATCTCAAATTTTTAAAACTCCTTCGTGTTACAGGAAATGTTCCTTCCTTAATTAATTGCATAGATATTATGCCTTGTTCTCGTTTTCGTGTGTTACTCCTATCGTGTTAATTAGAATGCTCCAACCATGTTATTGCATTGATAATGTAATTCTTGTTAACTTGTATCTAAGTAAGCTTTTTGTCGTGTTAATTGGTATATTCCAATCTTGCTTAATTGTATTGATAATGCAATTCATGTTAATCTATTTTCAAACATCTTTCTTGTCGTGTTGTATGGATTGTTCCAAACCCTATTTAACTATATTGATAATGTAATTCATGTTAACTTATAAACTTCTCGTGTTCGTTGGATTACCCCAACCTTGACTTGTTTCATACATGTATATGTTTCATAATTATTGTCGACATTGCACTAAGATAGCTTAGGATGCTCCCTGAGTCTCACTTTTGACATAGACGTTAGGTGACATGATCCCTTTTGAACTGATTCATGTTAGTCTAAAAATCTCTAAAGAAATTGAGTCGATGCATGCTCATTCTCTATGAGTAAACTTGTTTACTCACCCTGAAGTTACTGGGGGATTTGCTCAGGTACGAAGACTTGGTTCGTGATGCTTGTCGATCATTCTGTGGATGACTTGTAGCTTTGAAGTTTCCATTTCATGTAAATGTTAGCATGAGATGCCTTTTGTAGCTTTATTTGACAAAATGTATATATTTGATTCCATTTATGTAATGTGTACATAAGTACACCCTTTTCATTGTATTCAACATGTATAAGATGAGGCCGAAGGCCAATGACATGCACCTTGTATCCTATGTAACTTTTAACTTCATGAAATATTATGAAAATTTATCTCACCATGGTTGCATCGTGTGGGGGAATTCCATTTTATTTCTTTCATAGGGTCTCATTAATCATGTATGAAGTGTGGCCAAGGGCCAAACGGTCATTTGAGACCATTTCATAATTTTGGATTTCAAAATTTCCATTTCAAGTTCATTTTTACCTTTTTGGCCGTCAGGGGGTTGAATTTTGACTTGGCCATTTCCGGGAGCTGTGGACCATTCCTGCGCACTCAAAATCATCATTTACGTTTGCGTGAATGATCGTTTTCATGAAAAACCTCTTCCGTGGTGAAATGAGCCTCCGGTGGACTCGTTTCACACTTTTTTTGAAAAAGCTTGTTCAAGGGCATTTTAGGGATTTCCTTTCGCGAATAAATTCCGTTCTCAATTCTGTCACATAGAAAATGTGATTTTAAAGGGAGTCTCTTCATGAAATTTTTCCGAAAAATGTCATCTTGACCTCAAAAACCGTGTCGCAAACTCATTTTTTTTGGCTAAAACACTGTTTCTACTGCATTTTGGGTGTTCTGTTCAAGTTGAACCGGTTCAAGAATAGTTGAACCGGTTTGAGGTGTCATTTTAGTTCAGCTTGGGCATACTACCAATGTTGAACCGGTTCAAGGATGTTGAACTGGTTCAAGGATGTTGAACCGGTTCAAGTCTTCCAGAGTTTTTAGTTTTAGACTTCCAATTTCAAACTGATATAACTTCTTCGTTTTAACTCCGATTTGGTCCGTTCTTGAGTCTAAACTAACCGCGTTGAAATAAGCTTTCCAATGGTATGAA
The DNA here is from genome assembly GCF_030987335.1 of Cornus florida. Classification (NCBI taxonomy): domain Eukaryota; kingdom Viridiplantae; phylum Streptophyta; class Magnoliopsida; order Cornales; family Cornaceae; genus Cornus; species Cornus florida. The sequence goes on along the minus strand of NW_026775574.1, from coordinate 45,814,559 downwards.
CTTCAGTTTCAGATACTTTTCCTAGCTCGTGATATCCTCGTTTTAGTGAGAGGGTGTCGGATTTGGTTCGAACCGGGATAGGTTTCTTCTGGGATTTCATTTCCTTTGGCCTTGAGACTTCATGTGAAGTTACCAAAGGATGTTTTTAGATGTTTTTGATCAAATTTGAATTGTTGATAGTTAAATTCCTTCCTCCTTGGGTAAAATGACCATTTTACCCTTGGTCCTCCTTTCGGTAGGATTTTTATACGTTGTCTTCGTTTCGTTTCCGTTGAGCCTCGAATCTCTTCAAAATTCCATTCTTGTGTCCTAGGGATAATGTACATCACCATGGATTTGTTTTCATTTTGCTTCCGCATTCTGGATCCGCTTCGGGTCATCACAATACACACTTGGTTGAAAAATCCAGGGTCGTTACATCGGTCGACCGATCCTCCCTAGAACCCTCTCCCTCTCAGCATCTATTGGACAGCTTTGTTGTTCCAACTTTGGGAGGTCATATCTCTTTCATTTCAAATCCGATTTGGGTCATTCTTGACTCTAAATTCAAGAGCTCGGAGTTAGCTATCCAATGGTACCAACCACACATTGTAACTCCATCTATAATGAGAGTTATTCTAGTTTTAGTAAGATAGGTTCATGGTAATTCTTAAACGGCAAAGGCCACCTTATTTTAAATTCATATCTTGTCCGTTTGAACTCAGAATCAGGCAATTCTTGAGTATAACCTTGTTCATTTTTCATTGTCTTTCCAATGGTGTGCTCAGTGGCACCCATTTCAATTTAGAAATGACCATTTTGCCCTTGGTTCATTTCTTTTCGAATTAGGCATTCTTGCTTCATTTGTTTGGCTCATGTGAGTTTAGTGGCTTTATGGGGAGTCACTTCAGTGCCTTAGGGATGATGTACATCTCTTGAAGCCATTCCAACTCTTTTGCTTCCGCATCTTGGATCCTGTTCGGGTCATCTCAGGACACGTTGGGTTAAAAAATCCAGGGTCGTCACAGGTGGTATCAGAGCGTCTGGGTTCGAATACCTTGGACGACGGGTTTTGGGTGCATATCATGCTTGTGTTGCCATGCTCTACGTGTTTAAATGCTTATTGATAATATGCCTTATTTGATAACATGTTTTGTTTGATAACATGTCTTGTTTGATAATATGTCTCGTATGATAACTTGTTCCCATGCTCAGGTGTTTTGAGACGCCTATTATTTGTTAAGCATGTCTTATGTGTATATATGCTTCCTGATAACATGATCTAGGTGGCTATCATGTCCTAGTGTGATAACATATCTATGTGCTTATGTTAGCATGACCGTATGCGATGCATACCTTACGCTTTTCATTCACGTGTATTGTCATACCATGTACTTACGTGCTTCTTGATAGCATGTTTTGATCTGATAACATGACTATTTGCTTATGTGGCACCTTGAGTAGATAGTGCATTGCTATGTTGCATTCTAGCTGTTTACTTTTATGTCAGGTTTTGACGTTATCTCTTAGGATCTGTCGCATCCCTTGGGTCATTCTTATTTTACGAGTTTCTTCCTTGGATAGGGGAAATTCATTCCGTAAGGACCCATGTAGGGAACCTTCTTATCTGTTTTCTAAGTTGGGTGTTTCGCGGCCTTAGTCTGACGGTTAATGTAAGTAAGGCTCATGTGAGCGTAGAATCACAATCCTTGTCTGGTGGAGTGAGACGTGGGCCAGGGAGGCACCATTTCATTTCCTTTTCCTTTGTGGCTTCTAGATCTAAGGCCTTAAGCGTAGCAGTGCCAGTGACATTATTGTCAGAGTTTTGGGATTAGCTACCCCAACTCTCACAAAATGCCTGGTTCCTGTGGTGCTTTTGGTAATGATCATTTCCGACATTGATGTCATCTGTATCAATAGGTCTCTCAGAGTTAACCTGGTTGGGGCATGTTATGAACTAGTACCTTATACTGTCATGCTACCTTGCTGACAAATAAGTGTAAGCGGGTTTTGGTTATTGTTCGTACTGCCTTGTCACTTTCTTCTTCTATCATGTTTCAACATTTCGTTGTCTTAGAATTCTCTCAGTAGTTGACGTTGAGTTAACGTGCGGATCTATATGAGGTGTTGTCTCAGTTCATAGTTTCGTGTTCCTTCAGTTGATCTTAAGACTTCTGTACTTGTCCTTCAGTGCTTTATGAGCTGTCCTTCGTTTGACCTTTTATTCAGTCCCTGTTCTATTTTTTTCGGTATGTTCTGAATTTCGGGGATGAAATTCCTTTAAGGATGGTAGGTTGTAACGACCCGGTAATTTGCCTTCCTTTTCTTTTTCTTGAAATTTTACGGATAAATTTTTTCCGTTTAATTTTCTTTTCTGAGCTCTGTTTCTTGTCACATAGTGTCTTCTCGAGTGCTCGAAAATGGTTTCTAAGACTCTTTTCCGTGGATTGACAACTTCCTTCGAGGACCGAGTCATTTCTGTATTTTCACTTTTCGGACACTATGCACTGTTTCGTCTTTTTCCCTATTCTGTCTTTTCCCCGTTTGTCAGTTTTTGGCACAACCTCACTTTTCATGCTCGGAGTTGGTTTTTGACTTCACGTGTCTTCATGTTCAGTGGTTTTCTCGAAATACGTATCTTTACTTTTGCAAGAAAGTACTTTGGTTGCTCCCGGTGTCCGTAGGGGTATGGATGCACAATTCTTCAGAATCTTTTTCATTTCTTGGGGTGTTTTTCATAAATATCTTTTGAAAATATTTTATTTCAGGGGTATCTAAGAAAATATCTTTTGGAAAATATTTTCATTCTGGGGCAGTTTCGCAGTTAACCCTTTTTGTAGGGGCCATTGTGCAATTAACGAAAGTTATTGCAAAATACCTCGTCTAGAGCCTGGATCCTCATGCGGGATTCATTTTCACATTTTGTCAAGTCATGGACTCTTGGAATTCCGTTCTGGTCATTTTTCTCCATTTTCAGGGTTTTTGGTTCTAGTTGCCGCCAAACTTGTTCGGGGCATATCTCTTTGCTCGGGACTCAGTTTTTGACGCTGTTTCTTCTGTTGTTCATATTTTCTCATTTTGAACCTTTTTTGTTCATAGAGTTTTGCCGTTTGAGCACGTTTACTCAAAATCTACTTTTCCGGACTCGGCGGGGCCATTTTAGGGCACTTTTTGAGATTTCTATAAAAGGGGGATGAGATATGTCATTTTTCATCTTCGCCACTCCCCTTGCATGACCTGAAGCAGTGATGGATGTCCATGGAGCTTCCACCTTCTCTTTCCTCCTTTGATTTGCTTTTCTTAAGTGAAAAGTCTTCAGCCTTCACGTTTTTTGTTCCCCTCTACTTGTTCTACCATTCCCCCTTATTAGAATTCATTTTTGACCATTTCTTGAGTTTGGGTTTGAAGTCAAGTTGTGATTTTCATGGGGCTTCCTTCGAATTCATGTAGATCGTGTTGTCCCCGACAAAACCCTTCGGTTTCGGCGGATTCGGAACACTTTTTTTTCGGTGGGCTTTTGAGATTTTCATCTCAAATTGAGGTAGGGGGTGTTATAATTTACTTTCTTATTATATTACATGCTTGTGATGCTTATACAACTTGATTACATGCTTGAATCACAAAATCTAGAGATTTTATTATTTATTTTTCTTGTGAAGGATTTAATTTTCCCGGTTATCCATAGCTTTATTTAAACATGTGTCATGATAGAATATCACTCCTTGATATGTTGATTGATGTATATTAAATCTAGATCATTTGGACAAGTATTGAAGATTTTATTTAATATTTATCTTGAATAAAATATTAAATCATGTGGCATTAACTAGCTTGAAATCAATATGTGTTAGCATATTATATTAGGCCTTGGCATGCTCTTCAACATAGGTGAATTTGAGAGAAATTGGAAGTGTTTTGAAATCTAGTAATATTTAATTAATTAGATTAATTAAATTGCTCCAAGTGTACTATTCATCCCGTTGGAATTCCGACTTGAAATTCTCTATGTGCATAACATGTAGTTTTATATATATTAAATCTAGACTATTTGATTAGGTTTTGAAACCTTTCAATTATTATTTTTCTAGTATTAAAGTTTAATACTCAAGGTGGTATCTTACTTAGAACTTACTTGTATCATGGTTTCAAAACAAGTCTTGACATGCTGTATAACATACTTTAATTTGAGGTCGTTTGGATGACTTTTAAAATCTAGAGATTTTAATTAAATGAATTAATTAAAATCCATTCAATGTTTCCATGAGCTAGATTAAGTTTCTAGCCTTGTATTCATGATTTCCTTGGCAAGTTCCTTCACGTGTATCAAATCAAGAATAATCGGAGAAGTCTTCAAACTTATATTTAATTCATTCCCTTGTATGTAATTTAATTCACATGGTTGCATCTTGTATGTAATGGACTTGTATCTTGACAATGAACTTGGCCTTGACATGACCCTTGAAATAACTTGTTCGTGGAACGTTTTGACTTACCTTGAAATCTTGATAATTTAATCCTTGAGTAGATTAAATTTCCTTATATGCTTCCATCGAGTTAATCATGCCTTGTTAGTGAATTCTTGTTAGACTTGTGAATTTGACTTGAATTTCATGGACTTTATTCTTTTTATCAAGCATCGTGAACACTTGTATCTTGATCTCATTAATGTACTTAACGAACATGCACATTTGTCTTGGAATGGTTTAATTACACGTGTCGCTTAGAAAGTAATTAAATCATGTATCTTATACTTGTGGTATATTTACTTTAATAAACTCCATGTGCTATGTATCTTGGTTGTTGTCTATATAGTTGCACACTATAATTTCTTGACATTTCACATGCCATGATAATTGATGAACTTAGGGCATGACTTGTGTGTTCTAAAATCTTGGTTGTGCATGAAACGTGGTTAATGCATTTATTATATTTGATACAATCTTGGGTGCACAACTTGTTTATTTTGGGACTTGGGATATCAATCAAGAATTGTCATGGCTAGGACTTGGTTCAAGTACGGGGGATTGTCCTCCTACACTATAGTGCGCACTAGGGAAAAGGTACCCATGGGTTAGTAGCCCTAAAGTGATCTCAAGAGTACGGTTTTAATCCGGGCGATATCCGTGTTTCCACATTGGTTGATTTCGCTCTTTAAATTTCAAGTTGCTATTCCTTGAAGATTTAAACTTGTTGTGTTATGTGAAATGCACCAATCTTGTTAAATTGCATAGATTTTATGCGATTTAATTCATATCTTGCAAGTTGGAATGCTCCAATCTTGTTTAATCACATAGATATTATGTCTTATTCTTGACTTCATGTATTATTCCTATTGTGTTAATTGGAATGCTCCAATCATGTTAAGTTGCATAGATTTTATGCCTTACTCTTGGTTTCGTGTGTTATTTCCGTCGTGTTAATTGGTATGTACTAATCATGTTAATTGCATCGATAATGTAATTCTTGTTAACTTGTATTTAAGTATCCTCCTTATCGTGTTATACAGATTATAGTAAACCTTGCTTAATTGTATTGATAATACAATTCATGTTAATCTATGTTCTAGTATCCTTCCTATCGTGTTTTTGGATTATCTCAATCTTGACTTATTTCATATATGTATATATATCATGATTCTTGTTACTTATACTCTATGGTAGCTTAGGATGATCCCTGAGTCTAGTCTTTGATTTAGATGTTAGGTGGCATGATCCCTTTCAAACTATATCCTGTTAGTCCTAAAAATCTCTAAAGAAATCAAGTCGATGCATGCTCATTCTCTACGAGTAAACTTGTTTACTCACCCCGGAGTTACTGGGGGGCTGTTTCAAGTACGAAGACTTGGTTAGTGATGTTTGTCGTTCCTTGGATGACTTATAGCTTCAAGTTTCCAATTCATACAAATGTTAGCATGAAATGGCAATTTTTGTAACCTTATGTATCAAACATGTATTCTTTGATTCCATATATGTAAAGTGTATATAAGTACACTCATTTTAATGTTTTTAATATGTATAAGATGAGGCCGGAGGCCAATGACAAGTATCTTGTATTCTATACACTTTAGTTCCCAAGGTTTATTATGAAAACATTGAAAAATGCTATGTCATTGTTGCATAATTTTTGCATCGGGTGTGGGAATTCCATTCTTTTTGTTTCATAGGGTTTCTAGGATCATGTAAGAGGTGTGGCCAAGGGATAAACACTATTTCATTCTAGGTTTCTCATTGTGGTTTCATTTATAGCGTTTTTAAGCATTTTTTGCCGTTAAGAGGTCATATTTTGCCTTCTTGACATTTTGAAGCCGCGGACCATTGGAACGCGTCTTAAATGTCTTTTTTACGTTCGTGTACATGTCCACATTTCGTAAAATACTCAAGTTTAAACTTTTGACCTATTCTAGGGCATTTTATGAATTTTTATGAAAAATTCATCCATGGGGTGTCATTTTGAGTTCCTCCTTGTTTTGGCTTGTTTTAGACGTTTGAACGGGGTTAGGAAATGTTTTGAATTATGTTCAGATCATGTAGGATGCATCTAGGACCCTAGAATTGGGCCAAGTACCATTTCTACACATTGCAGCAGCTTTTCATAGCTGCAGCAGATGTGTCAGTCGGCTGATGAGGCTTCATCGGTCAGCTGACGATTCCCTCGAGACCATTCTAGTAGGCTTGTTAGGAAAGACCTTGTGTCGGCCGGCTGACGATTGGGGTTCGGCCGACTAACAGCTGAGTTTTGACCGGCTGACCCTTGCCTTCAGTCCACCGATCCTCCCTTGAACCCTCTCCCTCTCAGCATCTATTGGACAGCTTTATTGTTCCAACTTTGGGAGATCATATCTCTTTCATTTCGAATCCGATTGGGTCATTCTTGACTCTAAATTCAAGAGCTCGGAGTTGGCTATCCAATGGTACCAACCACACATCGTAACTTCATCTATGATGAGAGTTATTCCAGTTTTAGTAAGATAGGTTCATGGTAATTCTTAAATGGCGAAGGCCACCTTGTTTTAAATTCATATCTTGTCCGTTTGAACTCGGAATCAAGTGATTCTTGAGTATAACCTTGTTCATTTTTCATTGTCTTTACAATGGTGTGCTTAGTGGCACCCATTTCAATTTAGAAATGACCATTTTGCCCTTACTTTATTTCTTTTCGGATTAGGCATTCTTGCTTCAATTGTTTTGGTTCATGTGAGTTTAGTGGCTTTATGGGGAGTCACTTCAGTGCCTTAGGGATGACGTACATCTCTTGAGGCCATTCCAACTCTTTTGCTTTCGCATCTTGGATCCAGTTCGGGTCATCTCAGGACACGCTGGGTTGAAAAATCTAAGGTCGTCACATCATTGACTATTGGTGCCAGTACCGGTGCCGGAATCTGTACCCCTGCCACCTGTCTGCGTATCAACTCCTGTAAGGATTCAGCATTCCCTGATTGATTCCCTGAGCAACCCGCTCCTCATAAGTCGGTGCCCGTGGCGGATTAGCATCCACGCCACGAACTGGAATCCTGAGCCTTCCTGGACCTCGTGTGAACTCGGTGTCAGCTTCCTGCTCCTTAGTGCCCTGACGTGAAGACTCTCCACGCGTGACAACCATGATGCTAAACGTACAAAAGAAAGATAGCCAACAATAACACAAGTTATTATGACCAAGTGCAACTCACCCTATGAATGCACGAAACACAAGGCAAGACAAGGCATGCAACATGCTGTCATGCTAAAGCAATTAAAGAAAGCTCTTTAAACAATTAACCACTTAAGCAATTAAGCATATATGTCAAACAAGGATACTCTTAACCACATAGGCATATAAGCATAAAGACATGTCATACTACCAAACGTGTTATCAAGAAACACCTAAACATGTTATAATGCCAAAACATGTAATTAAAAACATGTGAATGCATCAAAGTATATCAACAAAAGCATGATATGCACCTAAAACTCGTCGTCCTAAGGTATTCAAACCTAGGAGCTCTGATACCACTTGTGACGGCTCAAGTTTTATAAACCCGGTGCGTCAATAATAACCGAAAGGTGACCTGATGACGGATCCAAAAAAGCCATGGAACTCATATGAGCCAAGCAATGAAGCGAGAATGTCAAACCCGATAAGAAATGAACCAAGGGTAAAATGGTCACTTCAAACTGAAATGGATGGCACCATACATACCATTGGAAATAAAATGAAAAATTAACAAAGATGGACTCAAGAATCACTTGATTCGGAGTCTGGACGGCAAAGATATCAAGTCTTGAAGTCGAAAGAAGAAAAACCCTATCCAGTTTGAGCCAAAAACTGACACCCCTCCACTAAAATTTGAATATCTTGAGCTAAAAAGGGAATCTGAAACTCTAATTGGTACCATTGGAAAGCTTATTTCGATGCGGTCAGTTTAGACTCAAGAACAGACCAATTCGGAATTAAAACAAGGAAGATATGATAATTTGAAGTCGGAGGTGCAGTGTTGAAAAAGGGATGGATGAGCGCTCGTACAAGAGCTACGAGCGCTAATATGGTGCATGCCTAGGGGAAAAAACCTATTGCCCCAAATGTGAGCGCTTATCCCCATGCACGAGCGCTCGTCCTGCAGACAAGCTTAGCAGCTTTTGGGACTTGAAATGTGATTTTGAGGACTTTTTGGGCATTTTTTGGAAAAAAAGTTGTGAAGTAACCCCCCTTAAAATCATGTTTTCTTGTCAACCATGTCAAGACCAACATTTATTTTTCAAGTGAAATACGAAAAATGCCCTTGAGGTCTGATTTAGCAAAAATATGAAAATGAATGCTACTCTAAGTGTTCATTTCATCAAAAATGGTGTTGTGTGCCAAAGTGAACATGCATGCATATGTAAAATGAATAAATACACGTGTTCCAATAGCCCATGGCCACATAGCATGTCATATACAAAATACGACCTATCAAACCTCAAATTCTCATAATTTCATAAGACAAACTATGGGATTAAACTAGCATACATATGATATAAATATACATGGCACTTGGCCTCATGTTATGCATATAAAATAGACATCTTCAAGTGTTCTTAGATATACATTACACATCAAGGAAGCCATCTTAGCTTCTCCAATACCATACATCCATGGTATACAAAATTTAACATCCAAAAGAAAAGCATGCTAAACAAGTGCATGTCCATATACAAAAATGCTTTAAATAGCTCAAAACCTTCTAAGGATGATGAGCATCCAAAAACATGGTCTCTTTACTTGAAAAACAACCCAAACCACTAGGGTGAGTAATCAAGTTACTCGTAGGAAGAAGCATATGGGTATACCCTAAAGTTTCAATATCATTGCAAGATCAATATAAACGAATACAAGGGAGCATCCCACTTAACGTCTATGTTCAAGGTATTCCAAGGGATCATCTTAAGCTAACTTGAATGATTCTTTAGCAATAGATATCAATATCAATGTACTTAACAACATCAATTCGCCAATAACAAGAATTTCAAGCTATAATTAAGCATTGGTTGTCAATTTTAAATTTAATGCGAAATCAATTAGTGGAATACTTGGACATCACGTCTCGGACTAAACCAAGAACAAAATGGTTATTCCGGGCATTAACCCGCTGGGAAGACCACCCTAGTGCGCACTATCTCAATTGGGGAGAACTCATACCTCCCGCACTAAAGCCAAACTATAGCCGTGTCACTTAAACAATGTCCCAAGATAATCCAAAATATATCAAGTTCAAAACTCATATATATAGATAATAAAGCATATCAACCACCTTACAAGCACAAGTACTTTGAAACCACATAAACCATGTCTTAGGGTTCCAAGTCTAGAATGACATGCTAAATGACAAGTACTCTTCATGATATTATGCACAATACAATACCACTAACTTATCAATTCAAGTCATGCCTCAACAATAAGCTCTATATACTAATTCTCAACATTTTAGCAATATGCTTCTAAATTAATCACAATTTGTAATTCACAAGAATATAGAATTATTATCACAACAAATATAACAATTCAAGTCAATAGAATTTGCATATATATTTATAATTCTACAGGAGTTCTATATCACAACATATGTGAAATTACTAGAATTTAGCATAACACTACATTATATAATCCTTCTACAAATGGTTTATACATATCATACATGCTTAAATCAATAAACCCTAAGTCAAGATGTGAGGGTTTCCTATAATATGCAAGACTATCATATTAAAAGCATGTATAGAATATATATTAAACCCAAAGGATTATAAAACATTTAGGATATAAACATACTACCACCCCTACCTCAATAGAGAATTGAATCTCTATAATCCAAGCAACCAAGCTCAAAATGTAAAATAAGTTTAGGGTTATTGAAGAGGAGAGTGAGAGGAATCTTTTCTCTCCCAAGGTTTTTACTCTAAGGTGAATGGAAGTGAGCCAAATTGAAGGGATAAGCTATGAACTAAGCTTTCCTCCAATGGTGGATTGGCTAGGGTTCATGAGAGACAATGAAATGAAAAAGGTAAAGTGTAAAATGGTGAGTGGAAGGGCAAGAAATCCTCCACTCACTATGTGCTCTTGCACTACCTCTCTCACACACACAATGCAAGACTAAATCTTGATCCTACACTTGTCACTAATCTAATGCTCCACCCTAGGCTTAATATTAAGCCTACACTTGTCATAAATCAATGGCTACATGTGCATTAATCTAAGGCCAACAAGTGGGTAAATCTCCACCCTCCAAATGTCAAGAAGTCATGGTACCAAGTCTCTTCACCCAAATGCCAACAAATGGCTTTATGAGAGTCTGACACTTGTCACACTTTTCAAAAATTACAAAATGGTCATTTTTCAAAATATCTTCCAAAATAAAAGGTCCCTAAAATGAAAAATAATTATTTTACATAATTATACTAAAACCCCAAAAGTTATTAATAATTACACTAAAGTATGCATTCATGCCCTTTATGAATAAAGTAAACAACTAGCATTCTTTTCAACAAAAGTAAAAATACCAATGTCATGGAAATCAAATATCATGAATGCATGCAAAACCAGAATCAAATCCGAACACTAGAAGTGAGGTTACGCAAGGAAAAAGATAGACGGGAAAAAGAGGAAAAAAGGTAAAGACAAAAAAGAAAAAAGACAAAAAAAGAAAATCACCGAAAATGGAAAAGGAGGAAAAAGACCGGGTCATTACATCTTGAGTCATCAGACTATCATAATGATTACCTTGCTACTTAAGTCTTGTCTCTTCCTAAATTAACATAATTGTCAATTAAATCACTTTCTACTTGTCTTAATAATGTTAATTCTCTAAATGACCCATACTGAATAGACAAGAAATTGAGAATAAATTGAATAAGAAAATTATCATTCACAATCATCCATAAGGTTCTCAATTTTGTAGCAACATTAGTCATCTAAAAAAAAAAAAAATAGACCCATACATGGTAAGAGTACCAACAATAATAATTTTCATTTTAGATATTTATCTACAATACGAAAACATTATTCTAGTCAAAAATATTCCTTAGCACTATCACTATGGAAAACAATTATTCACATAACTATAATGCTTAATCTATTCGATCTCTCCCAAACTTTATGAAGAATCTTTTCCCCCTCACTGTCTTTATCAATAATAATAGTAGGTTTCTCAATTTAAAATGTTAAATCAAGATTTAACACATCTAAATTTTGAACTCAACTTACTCATTCCATTATGAGAAGTTAGTCCTATTGAGAATCAGAACAGATATAGCATGCACATTAAGAGATATAATAAAATAAATATAAGAAGATAAAATGCTCACAACAATAATGCTTTGAGTTAACAACATGTTTATATAACTTAAAAATATAAATACAATGTATAACTATAGTACCCCTTTGGATGGCAATTATAAAATACTAATAATGATGCTTATTTGTATTTATATGTATACCTTCATTGGTGATTTATTATTTAATTAAATAGATAAGTTACATTTGGATATCCTATATCTACCTAATTAAAAAATACATGCAATCCCTTAATTTTCATTTAATCACTTGAAAATCAATTCCCTTTGAAGAATTATTTCTCATAATTAAATAAACTCAATATTCATGAATATCACAAAAAATAATAAGGAACATAATTCATGAAATATTGCAATTATGTTTACTACTAAAATTAATATTCATCAACCATTATAGTTAGGCCACTTTGGTAGCTACCAACCTTTACATAATATGAATATTAAATTAGATAGTAACTAATTTATGATTAATTATGTCTACTACAAAAATTAATATTCATCAATCATTATGATTGGGCCACTTTGGTAGCTACCAATCTTCACATAATATGAATATTAAATTAGACAGAGATTAATTCATCACTAAGTTATATTTACTACTAAAATTAATATTCATCGACTATTATGGTTAGGCCACTTTGGTAGTTACTAACCCTCACATAATATGAATATTAAATTAGCTAGTAACTAATTAATCATTAATTTACCCATTTAATATTATACACACATACTCATACTGATTGATCCAAATTTAGGTAGGTTCGATCCCAAAAACTTAATAGTCCAAAAATTTAATTAAAAAAAAATATATCTTTTTACTTTATATACATAATAAAATATGTTATTTTTATTTTTGGACTTGAAGATCATAATTGAATCAATTTAAAATTGATTCTTCAACATGTATGTATGTTTGGATGCAAAACAACAATTTATTTGCATGTCTAACAAAATTAAATTAAATTTCTAAACTCACACATTAGTGGCTCGGTTGTTGGATACACCAAAAGTTTGCAAAAATATGAACTAAGAGTGTGAGTGTGCAATGTGGCCAAGTTTTAAATTTGTAAAAGCCACTACTACCTCTAACTAAAAATATAGCTAAGGTGAGTAGGGATCCTCCCAAGGGATTGTGGGTGCCTTTACAATGGAAACAATATACAGGGTTAGTAGGTCGAGTGATCAAAGATTGGTTGGATTGATTGATTAAGCTATTATGGAAATGGAATTAAAGTAAACAAAATTCAATGATTAATAAATTAGAGAAAGATATAGAGGGGATGACTTGGGGTACTAGAGCTCACCACTAAGCTTGACTTCACTAGACACTAGCAATTGTATATTAATGGGGAAATTGACTTGTAGTTTGTGTGTGTGTAACATTCATTGAAACTAGGCATGAATGGCAAATAAGCATAGATTGTCAAGCCAAGTCAAATGGAAAGCACAACCTATCAAATGAGATCAAAATTCATTCAATGAAACCACAATTTATGCACACACAACTATCTAAAAACATACACCTAATGCATTCATAAGTATAGAACACCAAGGAACAAGAGTAGATTGTCCACCTATCTATGAATTTAAAGCAACTACACTACATCTATACTAAATACATGAAATTTAACTAAGTAAGCTAAAGTTGTGGTACAATCCATCAAGAAACAAGTGTGAACCATCAAATAAATTGCAAGAGTGTTCAATTAAGCTCTATGTTTTGACCATCTCTAGATTAACTTCATTCATACACATAGACATGCATAAATTCCACTAAATCTATAGAAAAATACATGAATCATCCATTCTAGCATATATAGACATATGGTTAGAAGTTCATAATCAATTGAAAGCATTAATCCATACACATCAAGTAGAAACCACAAGATATATATATAAATCTAAAATCAAAACATTGTTACAAATAAATCCCCAAAAATATACAAAGAACTAAGTCTAGAAAGCAAACTTTGGGGCTACTCTAGCCCCAAGTAGATGTCTAGCCACTCATTGAAGTAGTCATCTAACCCTCATGGGCTATCTCCATGGTAGGAATGATCTCCTTCTTGATGGAAACCCTAGAAGAATGGAAGAACTCCCCCAAAAATGTGTAAAGCTCTCTAATCTCTAGCCTCCTCTCTAAGATAAGAAAAATATAAGTTATATTGAATGTTATAAGTTATGATGTAAAAATGGCTCAAAATCCTTATATAGATAGGTCAAGAGTCACACCCAATGGCCTAGGCTCGTACACCAAGGTCCCTTCAATGATTGCACTATGAGCCAACTTTTAATGAGCTGGAATCTATTTTTTTCCAGACTTGAGGAAGTTTGATCGATCAAACTATGTTAAGATTGATCAAACATAGCTGAGATCCATTGAATGATGCAGAGATTGATCATCCTTGGCGGTGTCTTTTTGAATAAAGACAAATCTCTGAGATATTTTAGGATATTTTTGGGAAGAAGACAAAAGTGGTAGGTGGGTGATAGGTGTGGATAAGATCAAATTATTTCAATCGATCTAGGAAATGTTAGATCGATTGAACTTATTGGATTCTTTTGGATAAGGACAAGGGCTTGGATCCATCTTGAACTGTTTAGATCGATGAAGTTTCGATCGATCGAAAAAATGCTGAGATCAATCGATCGAAAAAATGCTGAGATCGATCGAACATGCTGAATTTCCACACTTTGCTTCATTTAGCTTTCCACTTTGCTCCTTTCTTTCATTCTGCTTGAGTTAACTTCTTTAATGCTCTTATTTGGCTGAATTGACTTATTTTTGGGATAAGCACCTAAAAAGAACAATAACACGAAATTAGTCTAAAACGGAAAAGTAAGATAGATAAAGGTCCTAGAATACCTTAGCTTAAGGGGTTTAAATGCACACTTTTTAGCGCTTATCACACCCAAAAACTTAAATATTGCTAGTCCCTAGCAATAAACTACTAAGTAAAGGAATAAAATGAACAACTATACAACTATGAACTAGAAAGCAATAAATGGATAATGCCACTTTTGTAGGGAACACGATTGCATTTAACGTATGCAACAAGCCTTTTAAACCCCTAGGTTACCCCTACTGGACGAGTGAAGTCTCATGAGGGTTTCCAAAAATGATACACACAAACATTAATCTCATTCTTTCAAAAGAAGCACCAATATGGCAAACAAGTATTGGGCGAAAACTACGTCAAGTATACAATTTTTCAACCCTTTCCAAGCAATCTCCCAAAATCTCAACATCAAGCAAGCAAGTATGGTCCTCCACACATCAAGAAAATGATCATGCAAGTTAAAATAACACTAGAATCTTTTTTGAGTGGATTGGCATCAAATATGTTACTATCTAAGCCAACTAAAGAAATGATTACATCCTTATCCTCAAACTAGCACACAAATCTAATACCGATCATCAAGACAAAGAGTGGACCTTTTATTAAAGCTTTATTCATCTAGGTGCGCTTATTGTTTTCACTCGATTTTTTTTTTTTTCCCTATCCCTAAGGATCAAAGATGGAAACATGGTGTAATGTATTGATCTATTAAGTTTTTTAGCAATCCATGAGGTCGAGCGTTAGGTCAATGACTCCCAAACCAGACGGCTTTAGGGCATTAGGTGTTCAAACACCCTTAAGGACTTACAGGCTCAAATCAACTTGGCTACAAATCAAAACAACCTCCATCTAATCATTTCCCACTTCTCACCTTTTGGGAGAAGTCCTCACTTTTTTATTACTTTTACAACTTTTCTTTCTTTCTCTTTTTCCCTTTTTTTTTTTAGAAAGCAAGTTCAATTATTAACCTAGAGTTTGGGCCCTCCACCTTTCGACACGAGAAATTCAGTGCTTGATGAGGCTAGAATCCCGGCTACTCAATGAAAAGGGTTTGTTATCCACTTTTATCAAGATGAAAGCTTTCAATACACTACTGGCCTAATTGGGATATAACCAATTCAATAATCAACAAAACATGTACCCTACAAATGAATGTTAGTGTGCGACTGTGTTAGTGTAGAATACTAGAGTGAATCTCAAAACAATCACAAAATCAGGATGATATGGACCACAAGTGCAAGTAAGATATCAATCTTTCAAAAAATTTACTCCTAAATGGCATCCACAAGGCATACAAGGAGTATTGGACTCTCAAGTCAAGCAATTTTTAAATTCTAAGCAATATAGTCTTCAAAAGATCAAAATCATAGCTAGTCATGGACCAATCATAGAAATCCCTTAAATACACAAGTCATGCTCAAAATTTTGAATTGAAAGCAAATACTGTAACAACACCCATTACCCTCAAACTTAAATGTCACAGTGTACTCAATGTGCAAAGAGAACAAAGGAAAGAGTATACCAATGCAGCTATGGCAAGGAATGGCCGGGACAGAAGTATCCAAAGTGGGTGGTATAACCCCCCCAAACTTGGGATTAACTGTAGTCCTAAAAAGATGGCACTTGAAGAAAAGTTGATTAGATAACAAAGGGGATAATAATAGTGTACAGTGGGCATGCAAGTGTAAATGGGATAATAAATGAACTAATGAGATAGGAAAAGGGTGGTCCTGAAAAATTCAGGCAGCACTCTCTCACTGAAATCACTGGGATGCACCTGATAATGGAGTCAATCACATACAGATATACCAATAGAAGAATATGACATCCAAAAGATCATGTATAAAATAGAAAAATAAAAGCAGTATATGGTACATCACAGTAATAGGGCCGACAGACTAGCCGCAAAAATATATCACAACAGTATCAAAAGGGCAGTAATGTATCACAGATATAATAGAATAATGAAAGAGAGGAATAGAGATCAGGCAGATGAGGTAGGGCGAGTGGGGCGTGATCCCTTGATATCTCTAGATATGCCCTGCAGCGCAGCTAAGACATCGGAGCGGAGAGTTGCCACATCTGACCGAAGAGAGACAACGGTGTCCTCCAAAGCCTAGATACGCTCTCTAAAGCTGGGTATCGGTGCTGGAGCCTCAGGTACCACTGGATCATGAAAATGATGTGCATCCTAAGTCTGCTCCTGGAAATGTAATGGTGACCCCACTGGAGAGTGATGTGGTAACTCCTCTGCTGGAGGCTCCTGCTCCAGATCGATCTCCATATGTACGACAGCCACTGGTGTGAATGTTGGATCGTTTGCTGCTGCTGCTGCCATCTCCTCTTGCTCAAATTCCTCAGCTGCTAAAACCGCGTCCTCCACCAAACTCTTGATAAGAGCATTGTAGCTCTTATTCCACTCCTTCTTGCCATAGTGGCAAGCTCCTGTCTCTGGTACTCATCTGGGTGGAAAGGATAGCGCTGATCTCAGAGGATCTGAGTGATAAGATAGCCAAATGGGAGGAAAGTGGCTCACCTAGGCTTGGCCTTGCTGATGTAAGTCAAATACAACATCATTATGACACTCCAGTAGAGTGCCGGCATAGATACCCAGTGACCTGTATAAAATACATATAAAGCCACCAAAAATTCTGAACGCCTCTGAATCTTATGGCCCGCCATAAATACGTTTCGGAATAGTACCGAATCGCAGAACTAAAGGTCATCGGGCAGATAAGTCCGGGTGGCGAAAGTCTCGCCATCTGCATAGTGGCTAGTCAGTGCCATAGCTATGTTTGCATAAGAAGGCCTCCACTCCAAGATAGGATAATGAACATCAAGAGGGCAGACATGCGGGCATTGAGAGGATCTGGCAAGAATATCAACTATGATCCAGATAGGGTGGCCATCGATAGTAGTGTGCAGCTCTGACAGGTTACTCGGGGCCGGCCAAAGGTTCTAGTAGAACAACCGAACAAGCCGCGGTTAAACTAGATATGTAACTGGGGCCAAAATAGCTGAAATGCCCCTCCAGTCATTATCATCGTAAGTGGACCGGGTCAGGAGATATCGGGAGAAGAAAATAATATCAAATACTGACTCATGCACCACCTCAAGGAGTGAGTATCTCCTGGTAGGTCTGTCGCGGACCTGGCCTGGCTGTGCCGGTGGTGGTCAGGGAGAAGGTATATGCGCAGTCTCAGCTGAAGAAGATGATGCAAAAGCTGAAGACTGCAGTCTAGAGTCGACTGATGGGGACTAAGCTGGATTTGCCTCTAACTGCTCAGCCTCATCAACCTGCTCTGGAGCTGGCTCTAGAATGGGGTCCTGAACATAAGATGGTCCTGCCTGCTCCTCTACTCATTGCCTCACTCGGCGTGGATAATGCCTACGGGCAACAGTCTTTACCCTAGCCACGCCCTGCAAAACAGAAAGAGAAACACTTACGGAATAAGTTAGTGCCGGTATAAAGAATTAAAGCACAGTATATAGAAACATGTATGTCAAATAAGATAGACAACTCAGAATAATAATCATGAATCTATGCAAGTGATGATGCAGCCAAATAAACAGTGACCAAGTAAAACATGCTAAACAGGATAAGTATATAATGCATCCAATGTGGAAAATACAAGCATTGGGCATAAATAAGATAGCATGGAACATAAAAGATGGTGTGTGAAGTGTATAGGCAAATCTGTGAGATTCGATCAATCAAGAAAATATGAGATCGATTCAAGTTGGATCGATCTTGACTTAAGTGAGATCGATCTTTACCAGATCAATCGAACTCTACAAAGAATGCAAACAGTCACAGATCTGTGACGTGGATGGCACGAGGCACCCAAGCAAGCTTGTGGGGTCCTCTCACACAACAATAACACAATATTGGTCACTTGTCTTGGCACGTGACCCCTAAAATCAATTTGGAAATGAAAATATATACAAAAAGCTATATAAATATATATACACATGATTCATCAACTCAAAAATGGCAAGAATCAAACATGGGAAGCTCAGATCTAACATGGCAGCATAAAAAATATATAATTGAAACTCAAAAATGGAAATGAAACACAACTTGCCCAAGCTAGCGAGAGAAGTAGGTCGAAAGATAAGGAGATGAGATCTGAGATAAGGGAGAGAGATTCGAGGCTTGGGAAGCTCGCCGGAGAGTTTGCCAGAGCTGAGAGGGATGGGTTGCAGCGGCGAAAGAGATAAGGGTCTGAGATCGATTTACAAATCGATCAAAATGACCTTAGGGTTTTATTTTAAAAGTTGATCCCGACAAGTTCGATCAATCTGGAAAAATCTCAGATCGATCGAACATAAATTGATCTTAAAGGAACACAGATCGATCTATGCTTTGAAATGATTAAGTATTTTTGAAATTTTTTTGGTAAATTTTTTTTTCTGAAAATTGAAAATATTTTATGGGTTTTTGGAAAATTTTAAATGAAATGGAATTAAAAAGAAAATATTTTTTTTTGGATTTTTGGATAATAAAAATCTTTTGAAATTTTTGAAAATATTTTTAAGATAAAAATAAAAATAAAAATAAAAACAAAAATAAAATAAAATAAAAATAAAATAAAATAAATAAAATAAAAATAAATATAAGATAAAATGAAAATATTTTTAGATTTTTTAAAAAATTCCTAAAATTAAAAATATTTTTTGAAATTTTTGAAATTTAAAATGAAATAAAGTAAAAATTCAAAATATTTTTGGATTTTTACTAAATTAAAGTTCAAAATTCAAAAGAGTAGTCAAAACAAAGTCAACAACAGGGGTACAGATCAATCAATCCAAGATCGATTTGAAAGATACTTCGATCGATCGGACAGGTGAAAATCTGCAGACAAGTTCGAACGATACACAGAGAGGCCTTTTTCATGGATCTAAAAAATTTTCTAAGTGTGGAGTGAAGATCGATCCAACAAAAAGTTGGATCGATCTAGGAACTTTCAGATCGATCCAAGAAAATTTTTGATCGATACACAGAGAGTTGATTTATGCAGGAAAATTTTGATTGATGGAACGAAGGGATGATTGGATGCAGGAAAAGATGTTCGATCGATCGAACCTCTTTTGAGATCGATCAAACAAGAACAAAATGCCTATTTTCAGAATGAAAGTGCATGCATACTCAATCATAATTCCTACCAATGTGTATAAACCCCAAAGCATATCTAGACGACACAAGAAATGAAAGGTATTTAGAAATGAGGGAGGAATAGGGTTGTAAACCCTACGAAGCATTTACTAGTCTTTAATGTCACTAGCAAGACGTTAGGCTCTTTTAGCCCAGATCAAATATCTTGTTATACAACCCCTCCTTAACGGGGTGAATGGATTTTTGAATCCCACCTAGCAAATTGCTCCCTAAGGAACTCATTGGATTTGATTCAAACGACATTGACGGTCCTTAGTCAAAACAACTCTTGGGCTTCCATGCCCTTGGAACACTTGACTTCAATGCAACTTTCAGTGCTTTTAAGTTGGTAGAAAAACCATGGAAATGTTCAACATCAAGTAAAGACTTAACTTCATCAAATTCATGGTTTACACACTCCTCTACATCACACATTTCTTCATGTTGGTCCATTGAATTCGGGGTTGGGTTAAAGATGTTCTACTTCACTTTCATATGCCCAAATGAGATTTTCATTATCCCCGTCCTACAATTGATGTTGGCATTTGAAGTTGCCAAGAAAGGACGGCCAAGGATAACGGGAATTTGGCTCTTGGGATTTGGAACCGGTTCCGTGTCAATGACAATAAAATCAACCGGGAAGAAGAACTTATCAATTTTAATCAAAACATCCTCAATGATACCCCTAGGATTTTTGATTGATCGGTCAGCAAGTTGTAAAACTACCGACATCGGTTTCAAGTCTCCTAAGCCCAATTTGACATACACTGAGTATGGGAGAAGGTTAACACTTGCTCCTAAATCTAATAGAGCCCAATTGATGACATGGTCACCAATGATGCAAGAAGTAGTAGGTGAACCGGGTCTTTGAACTTTGGGAGAGTGTTATGTTGCAAAATAGAGCTCACTTGCTCGGTCAAGACCACTTTTCTTAGTGCTTGGCTTTTGTTCTTCCTCTTTTGGGTGCAAAGATCTTTTAAGAACTTGCCATAAGCCGGAATTTGCTTAATTGCATCCAAAAGTGGAAGATTAATCTTCACTTGCCTAAACATTTCAATGATTTCATTGGTCTTGGTCTTTTGTTTATCAAGATAAATGGATCATTTCAAGGCATCCGGAAATGGAGCTATTGGCTCAAAAGCTTTTTCAAAATCTTTGTTTGAAACATCATCAACACAAGAATTTTTCAAGTCTTTTTTCAAATCATGCTTTGATTCATCTTTTCAAATCATTTTTCAATGTTTTCTCAACATGATGATCATGCACATGCAATGAAGGAGGAATAAAATGTGAAACGGGACAGGTGTCAACTTTTGGTTGCACCGGTTCACTCTCTTCATTGGACATACCTACTTTGTTGTCCACAATCTTCCCACTTCTTAAGGTTGTCACCACATTGACATGCTCAATTGTGGGACCTTTCGATGAGGAATGAGTTTCCACAACACATTATTGCTTTGGTGGGGCATTCAAAGGCATTTTTCCTTTCTCTCTAGCATTTAGAGTACTAGCTATTTGCCCTACTTGGGTTTATAGCTTAGCAATAGATTTAGAGTGAGAATGAAGTAATTAAGTGTTTGCCTCTGGAGTACCTAAAGCGGTCAAAACTTTCTCTTCAAAATCGGGACTCTTAGAGTTTCTTTGAAAATAAGATTGATTTGGGAAATGAGAATTAGATAATTAGTTTCCATGTGATTGGAATGATGATGATCTAAAACCTTGGAAACCTTGGTTTGCATTGGAGGTGGAACATACTTTCCTTGAAAACCACCTTGGGGAGGGTTTGAGCTTTCCCCTTGGCTTTTCCAAGAAAAGTTTGGATAGTTCCTCCAACTTGGATTGTAATGATTGCCATAGGGGTTATTCCCTTGGTTAGCAAAAATGGCATTTGCTTGCTCATGGTTGTCATTTTGCACATGTCCATGGGGACAATTGGAAGTAGAATGTAACACATTAGAATAAGTCATACATGATTCATTAGATGCACAATGATGAACATAATTAGGGGAGGAAGACATTTGATTCGCTGAAGTTTGGTTGATCAAAAATTGATCAAACCTTTGAGATAAGGATTTCATCTCGGCAGCTATATTATTGGAGTTGTCAATTTGATACAAGCCAACATTCTTCCTTCCACCTAGATTTCTACCATTTTTAGAAGACAAAGATCTATGTATGGAATTTTCACTCATACTTTCATACAATTGCCACACATCATTTTCATGCTTATCAAAATAAGAACCACCCATAGATGCATCAACCATACCCTTGTGATTATCCGGTAAACTTTCAAAGAAATATTGAACTAGTTGCCACTTAGGTAGGTCATGATATGGGCACTTCCTAAGCAAGTCATTGAATCTTTCCCATGCCTTATGAAACATTTCCCCATCCCCTTGAGAAAAATCATGAATGGAAGTTCTCATGGCATTGGTCTTTGATACCGGGTAGTACTTCTTTAAGAACTCTTGTTGCATTTCTGCCCAAGAAGTTATCGAAAAAGGCCTAAGATTGTTAAACCAATATTTTGCCTTATCTTTAAGGGTAAAAGGAAAAATTGAGTCTTAACACTTCTTTTGGCATGTCCGTGTATTTCACGGTGGAACACACTTCAAGAAACTCATCCAAATACTTATGGGATTCTTTACTTGGAAGTCCATGATAATTGGGAAGCATTTGAACGGTTTGTGGTTTGATTTCATAGTGATGTGCTCTAAATGGAGGCAATTGAATGTAAGTGGGTGCATTATATTCATTAGGCACACAATGGTCTCTTAAAGCAAGAGGGGGATTTACAACCGGTGGTGCTACTCGAACACCGTAGTTGGCTTGAACCATAGGAGGTTGTGGAGCAAAGATTGGTTGAGGCATTCCCAATGGAATTTGGCCTTGTTGTTATGGTTGAATGAATGGTCTAGGCATACCTAATGGTACTCGGATGTTTTCATGATGCACAATAGGGTGGAGGATGCCTTGTTGGTCTATGTAACCAAGGTCCTCCACATGGTCATTATTTTGCTCCTCCATTGATAAAATGGAGTGATGAGAACTACCTATTCCCCTATGATTACAAACAACCGATTCAAGATGAAAATTAAGAGGGACAAGAGTGGGATTTAATGACCTATGACTATGCATGCACTAGCAAAAACAATAACAAGAAATAAGCAAGTAACAAACACTTTGCCCCTACAACAAATCAACAAATCTTCACATACAATGATCCCTTACTCCTATGCTTGAACAACATGCAAAAAAAAGTAAATTCCTTCCACGCGGGCTCACGATTTATCTAAGAAATGAAAAACAAGCCTCCACGCGGGCCGACAATTTAACTAGAGATTGAGTTAGAAAGATCTCACAAAGGGTCCTTAAACAACTTCAATATAACTTTTAACTTTTCGCTTAGCTTTGCAATTTTTTAGATTTTTAGTCCTTTTTATGCTTAGCTTAGCTGCTTGCTTTGAATTCTCCTTTGCTCAACTTCTTCACTCAATGCACCTAATCAAATAAGAACAAACACAATAAGTAATCAAAAAGAAAATAAAGTAAAGACACAATCAAAAGAATACTAATTCCTATTTGTTTCCAAAACACGACGTTGCCTATTAAATCCCCTGTAACGGCGCCAAAAACTTGGTGGCTCAGTTGTTGGTTACACCAAAAGTTTGCAAAAATATGAACTAAGAGTGTGAGTGTGCAATGTGGCCAAGTTTTAAATTTGTAAAAGCCACTACTAGCCCTAACTAAAAATGTAGCTAGGTTGAGTAGGGATCATCCCAAGGGATTGTGGGTGCCTTTGTAATGGAAACAATATATAGGGTTCGTAGGTCGAGTGATCAAAGATTGGTTGGATTGATTGATTAAGCTATTATGCAAATGGAATTAAAGTAAACAAAATTCAATGATTAATAAATTAGAGAAAGATATAGAGGGGATGACTTGGGGTACTAGAGCTCACTACTAAGCTTGACTTCACTAGACACTAGCAATTGTATATTAATGGGGAAATTGACTTGTAGCTTGTGTTTATGTAACATTAATTGAAACTAGGCATGGATGGCAAATAAGTATAGATTGTCAAGCCAAGTCAAATGAAAAGCACAACCTATCAAATGAGACCAAAATCCATTCAATGAAACCACAATTTATGCACACACAATTATCTAGAAACATACACCTAATGCATTCACAAGTATGGAACACCAAGGAATAAGAGATTGTCCACCTATCTATGAATTTAAAGCAACTACACTACATCTACACTAAAGACATGAAATTTAACTAAGTAAGCTAAAGTTGTGGTACAATCAATCAAGAAACAAGTGTGAACCATCAAATAAATTGCAAGAGTGTTCAATTAAGCTCTATGTTTTGACCATCCCTAGATTAACTTCATCCATACACATAGACATGCATAAATTCCACTAAATCTAGAGAAAAGCACATGAATCATCCATTCTAGCATACATAGACATATGGTTAGAAGTAGATAATCAATTGAAAGCATTAATCCATACACATTAAGTAGAAACCACAAGATATATATATAAATCCAAGATCAAAACATTGTTACAAATAAATCCCCAAAAATATACAAAGAACTAAGTCTAGGAAGCAAACTTAGGGGCTACTCTAGCCCCAAGTAGATGTCTAGCCATTCATTGAAGTAGTCATCCAACCTTCAAGGGCTATCCCTATGGTAGGATGGAAACCCTAGAAGAATGGAAGAACTCCCCCAAAAATGTGTAAAGCTCTCTAATCTCTAACCTCCTCTCCAAGATAAAAAAAAATACAAGTTATGTTGAATGTTACAAGTTATGATGTAAAAATGGCTCAAAATCCTTATATAGGGAGGTCGAGTGTCACACCCAATGGTCTGGGCTCGTACACCAAGGTCCCTCTAATGATTGCACCATGAGCCAACTTTTAATGAGCTAGAATCTATTTTTTTTCGGACTTGAGGAAGTTCGATCGATTGAACTGTGTTGAGATCGATCGAACATGGCTGAGATCCATCGAATGCTGCAGAGATCGATTATCCTTGGCGGCGCCTTTTTGAATAAAGACAAATCTCTAAGATATTTTGGGATATTTTTGGGAAGAAGACAAAAGTGGTAGGTGGGTGGTAGGTGTGGATAAGATCAAATCATTTCGATCGATCTAGGAAATGTTGGATCGATCAAACTTGTTGGATTCTTTTGGATAAGGACAAGGGCTTGGATCTATCTTGAACTGTTTAGATTGATGAACTTTTGATCGATCAAAAAAATGCTGAGATCGATCGAACATGCTAAATTTCCACACTTTACTTCATTTAGGTTTCCACTTTGCTCCTTTCTTCCATTCAGCTTAAGTTAACTTCTTTAATGGTCTTATTTGGCTGAATTGACTTATTTTAGGGATAAGCACCTAAAAAGAACAATAACACGAAAGTCTAAAACGAGAAAGTAAAATAGATAAAGGTCCTAGAATACCTTAGCTTAAGGGGTTTAAATACGCATTTTTCAGTGCTCATCACACATTATTCTAGAAATTTAATTTTCTACAATAAAATAAATCATTCTCCATTAATTTATCATATGTTTAATTAATGATATATAATAACAAGTATATATATAAGTTTGTGGAAAAAGCAGTAGTTAGCATTAAAATTCATCACCTCGATTTACGCAAAAGGCAAAACCAACTATTTCGATTCCAATTGCTATTTTAGTTGCATAGAATAAAAAAAAACAAACTCATATATATACTTCAACTATTAGACAATTCAATAAGGATAAGAAATCAATTTATGGAAATCAATTTACAGGCTCAAAAAACGATCATGCAAACCAAAATAAATTGATCAACTGATCCATCATTCTAATCCATTATGTACCCACGATTCCAAAACAAATTTAATTATTTAATTTTCATTTTAAATTATATATATATTATTTATGGAAACTTTAGTGGAAAATAAAGAGTTCCTAAGCCATAAGCTCTGATACCACATGTAAACTTTAATAATTCGTGTTAAGCCATTAATCACAAATTTACATGAATTACATATCTTAGAACTTCAAGATTTTCACATATCTATAATGCATAAATAAATGGTTAGATATAAATACCTCGATATATGATATCAAACCTTGTTGAGATTAAATCCAATGTCTAGATCCTTTAACCACGAACTAATCTGCAACTCTGATCAACAAGCAAAGGTGGAAACTGGTTTCTCTCTCTTGGCCTTTTGCACACATAAAACTTTTACGTGTTGTATTATTAATCGGACATAATTCATGGAGTATATGCACTTTTATAAAGGCAGAGAGAGGACCAGTTTTCCTTTTAGTAACATAATTCTACTTTCCATCAAAGTAAGGAATAAGAAAGGAAAACACTTCTCCAATAAGTAATTACCAAAAAGGTAATTATAAGTTGACCAAAAATAAATAATATTAATTGATATCTATTTACTTAGCCACTAAGTAATATGTCACATGTCCAAATCATGTGGGCCACAATTAAATAAATAATCTTACACTCCCATCTAAGTCAGCACAGTCTCAAGCCATGTATAGGTTTCAGATACCCACATACACACACATATATGTATATTTTTCTTACACAAAAAGAACATAGAGCAACTTAGGTCTTGAAAGCGCCCCGCGCAAAAAGACTCTCTCTCTAAACATGAAGTAGATAATATGTATTATATTTTCTCTCTTTGTTTAACTTTCTTGGAAGAAAATTCTCTCTAATGCACAGCCCTCGCCCCAAACCCGAAGGAGATAATATGCCTTTCATTTTCTCTCTCTTTTACTTTCTGGGAAGGTGACTCTCTCTTTCTTCTAACGATAGACATAGTCATCCCTCTCCCTCATCAAACATGAAGGAGTTCAACTGCCTTTCTTTCACTTCACCACCACCACCCCACCCCCCACCAGAACAATTAAATTAACATATGAGCAAAGAATCTTAACACTTCTTTTATGAGCATATGATATGAAAACAATGTTATAGTTGATACTACTAGTGCCTTACCTACATAGAAAAAGAAGAAGATAACAAAAAACAGTGACGCATCTCTCCCTCAAGTAATAAAATTACAGTAGTTCAGAATTGTATTTCAAAATCGAGAATGTGATTTTCTACACTGACCGAGAGGACTAGCACTGTGGAGATAAATGTCATCAAATATTGCAGCTTATGTTATGACATAAATACTCTACTTTTGTGCCTATTCTTACCAATCATTTTATGATAGAGCATAAAAAGATACCCATATTGAAGCAGAGGTTCTATCATGCAATGCATCAAGTGGAGATCTATGAAGAACAGATACTTCTATAACGGGACATACACATATCGTACTAGTGTCAAATATTGAAACTCTTCTAATACTCGTGGATACATGTATGATACTTTCTAAACGTATCTAAAATTTGAAAACAACTTTTATTAGGGTAAATTACACAGATGTCCCCTAAGAGCATCTCCAATGGGGCTACCATATGGGCTACCAATTCAAAATATAGCAGTTGGGTTAAAATTGGGCTCTCCAATGGGCTGCTATATGGCCTGCCAAAATTTGCCTTTGCCATTTTTGGTGCCAAATCTAACAAAACAAATAGTAATAGCTATTTGCCTTATTTTGTTGCATGCTGTCTCTCTTTCTTGCTCTCATCCATCGACCGTCTCTCTCTCTCTTATCCATCTGCAACAACCGTCTCTCTCTCTCTTAACCATCTGCAATGACCGGCCATTATCAATGGCGACCGGCGCTTAAAGGCGACGAACACCACCTCCTGCTTCTGTTGTTTGATTTTTGTATTTTCTCTTCCCCTACAGACCTTGATTAGCAGTTGTAGAGAGAGAGGGGGGCAAGATTAGCAGTTGCAGAGAAGGGGGGGGCAAGCTTGAGATGGGTTTTGATGGAAACTGAAAGATATGGGTTTTGATTTTTGTATTTTCTCTAGAACAACGGGCGATGGAAACTAAAAGATATGGGTTTTGATTTTTTGAACAATTTGAAATAATACGCCGATATGGGTTTTGATATAGGTAATAGGTTTTGAACTTTGGATTCTTGCAGACAGATAGATAAACTGAAATATATGGGTTTTGAACTTCTGATTCTTGTAGATTTTGTAGTTTGCAGTTGCAGAGAGAGAGGGCAAGTTCTCAGAGTTGAGAACGAGTTTAAAGATGGAGGCAATTGGGGAGGCTGAATTGATTTGCCCTAAAAATATATATATTTTTAATAATAATATAATCAAATATATATAATATACATATATATATAAATTTCTAAAAAAGGAAAAAAAAAATTATATAAAAAAATTAATTCAAAAATAGTGGTAAAAAAATTATAATTTTTTTTTTTTTTTTGGTTCTTTTTTTACCAAATATTTTAGATTTTTGTTTCTTTTTAATTAGGTTTAATTTTAGTTTCCTTCTAATGTCTACAACTTAACTTGGAATATGTCTAATATTAATATTATGATGCAAATATGAATGGTGGGAATGGTAGTTGAAAAAAAATAGCATTTTGCATGAAATACACCATTGGAGTAGAATTGCTAAAATGTAGTATTTTGACACTATAGCACCTATCAAAATATAGATTTGGCATGCAAAAATAGCTTTTAGCATTAGAGATGGCCTAAGGTTTGGCCTAATTACACACGGGTTCGTTGTTTAGCTAATATTAATCCGACTTCCCTTTTTGCTGTTAGTGAGGTTACGGAAGTTAAGTAATATTGTGAAATGTCTTTCATATCCATATCTAATTTTAAAATGTTTTATTAAAAAAAAAAAAAAATTTCAAACCAAAAGATTAATTAGCCCCCATTTTTTTCTGTAAATACTGTATTAGCCTTCTGACCCTACTAGTAACCAAGCCCTAAAACTTTCATTTTATGCTCTCTCTCTCTCTCCTTTCCTCAACCTCCTCTCACCACTTCCACCGCCATCACCACCATGGCAACCCCAACTCTCTTATCCCCTCTTCTCTCCTCTCCCTCAATGGCGTATTCAAATAGTACGAGCCAAACCCTAGACCCGCGGCATTTCAAATCTCAAATTTTCCAAATCTGATCGAGCAGTTGTTGGTGGGGTTGGTTTGATAGTGGGTTGATGGCAGTGAAAGCCCGTTGGTGGAGGATTTGTAAACTATAATTATTCGTGGTAACCATTCATCACAAATAAATATGAATCACCAAAATCTTATAACTTCATTATTCTCACATTCCTATAATGCATATATAAATAATTAGATATAAACAACTCGATTTGTAATTGCAAATCTAATAGAGATCAAGCTAAACATCGAGATCTTTTTTGCAAAACGAACGACGTGATAAACTACAAGTACAAACAATAGCCAAAGCGTGTGGAAACTGATTTCTCTTTCTTAGCATTTTGCACACATAAACATTATACGCGTTGTTTTCATTAGCATACATAATTGATGGGAGATATACACTTTACATTAAAAGTAGAGAGAGGACCAGTTTTCCTTTTAGTAACTATAATTCCACTTTCCATCAAAGTAAAGAATAAATAAGAAAGCACTTCTCTAATAATTAATTACCAAAAATTTAATTTATAAGTTGACCAAATAATATAATACTAATCTAATATCTATTTTATTTAACCAACAAATAATAGAAGTAAATCACGTGTTCAAATCATGTGGGCCACAAATATAAGAAAATATCTTACAGTCTCCCACTTGGCCCATATGATAACTTCTGTAGTGGTTTAGTAAAATAGTCATTAGTGTGTACCATAAATCGGATTGACTCATTAAGTTGGTCATCATAAATACCATGATAAATAAACTACCAATGCGAGTCATGGCAGTTATATGTCCCTAAATGACACAGTCTCTTCCACGTACCACGACACTAGTAACCTATTCAATGTAGTCTATAAATGAGAAGTATCAATAATGATATAACAAAAATATCCTTTCCAAGACTATTCCTATTACCATTTATTAAAGTAATACGTGCATGTACATTAATTAATAGGAAATATCAGAAATACATTTAATCAGTGCAAAATGTCAAATATATATAAGCATTGTTAAACAATCCATAATTAAAAAATAATCATCATTGACTACATTCAAGACCTATTCTTTCAACATATTACATAAACGTCTTAGGTGGTAGTACATTCGTTAATGGATTGCAATCATAAGTTGTGTGCTTATATGTTCAATAGACATTCGTTTTTTCTAAACATCTTCTTTAATGATAAAGTATTTCAACTTTAGAATACCTATCATTTTTCATACAAGAAGATCAACAATTGTAGTATAAATTTTCAGCAATCTGAAAATGTTACCCATAACTTCAAGTCCTGAAATAAATTCTACAATCATAAATTGTAACCTCAAAGCATGTTAAAAATTAAAAAATAAAATAAAATAAAAAATAAAAAATAAAAAAAATCATAATAGACAAAATAATAAAAAATTACTTTGCACTTTTTCATAATATTATTCCTCCAGTCAAAAGGAACAAATAACTAATTGTGGATTAATTATTATCCACATATTCATAAAAAAAAATGTATTCCGAAGTGTCAGCATATAATCTTTTATTAATTATCAACTTGTATACACATCAAAATCCATAATATATGCATAAGGAATATTTTTCGTTTATTTACCTTCTAGCTAACTCATTCTTTGGGATTACATTAGGCTGAATTTAATTATCCCCTTTTATGTATGGAATAATACTGCTTGAACAATGTTCCATACCAAATCTTTCTAGAACTCTTTCAATATATGCTTTCTGAGATAATCCTAAAAATTCACATGTTCTATTCCTATCACGTAAGATACCTCATCTATGTATTTCATTTAAAAGTTCTTAGAGATAACTTCTAGTTTCATATAATAAACTAAAATTATTACTACCAAATAAAATATCATTAATATATATAGAATCAGAAATATAAACTTACTCCCACTAACCTTATAGTATATACAATGATCAACAGTGTTTTACTTAAAAATAAAAGATATAATGGTATCATTGAACTTAATATACCATTGTCAATGAGCTTATTTAAGTTCGTATATTGACATCTTAAGTTTACAGATCATGTATTCTTTACTCTCTAATGTAAAGCCTTCAGGTTATTCCATATAAACTTCCTCTTTCTAAACTCCCATTCTAAAAATCAATCAAATTCAAATTCTTGCAGATATAACACATAGGCATCCGGAATAGCAGATCTCCTTTTTGAGATCATCTTAATGTTGTTCCTTATAGTTCTTTTACAATCTATTCATTAATGACAATCTCATCATGGAGTTGTTGATCATTCAATTATTCTTCGTTGTTATACGGTTCAACAACTGAAGGAACAATTATTTCTTTAGAAGTTATAGGTAAAGAAATTTGTACCCTAACTTCTTGAATGATCACATTATTATTTTTATCATTCCTACTGATTTCATCATTCTTAATGAATCTGACATTTTCGGTTTCAACAATTCTCATGCTATGTTTAGGACAATAAAACATATACCCTTTAGATTATGGGTAACATGAAATTACTTAACATACTCCTAACCATATTCATAAGAGTACGATTACGCCTTTCAGCTACATGTTTCTGCTGTGGCATGCCTGACATAGTGTATTGAGCACAAGTGCCATACTTTTCAAGGAGTTTAGCAAACGGTTAGAGTATTAACCCGTTTCATCATACTTTCCATAATATTCACTACCTCTATATGACCTTATGATTTTCATTTTTCTATCTAGTTGTTTTTCAACCTCATTTATGTATGCTTCAAGAATACCTACTGCTTAAGATTTTTCATGCAACAAATAGATATATCCATGACGTGAAAAAATCAACTATAAAAGCGATAAAATACTTTTCTTCACCAAAAGATGAAACATCAGAAGGTCTACAAATGTCTGTATGAATAATTTCAATAAGCTATGTACTTATTAGGGCTTATTTCTTTGTATATTTGGTTTGTTTACCCTTAATACAATCTACACACACCAAAATCAGTAAATTTTAAATACAGAAGAATCACATCCTTTACTAATTTTTCTAACATTTCACTGAATATTATCCAATCTTTTATGTCACAAGATAAATGAATTTTCATTAATTGAGTTACGCTTAATTCTAACAATATGATGCAAGGTCAAAAGGGTTTTAATAAATAAACTATCAAGTTTGAATTTACAGAAATCATCAACAATAATGCCATAACTCACAAATTAGAATTTCTTGAATAAACATTATTATCAAACTTAAAAGATAAATTATTAACATAAAGTTTTGAAATAAAATCAAATTAAGGGAAATTGAAAAAATATAAAGAGTTTAAAATAATTTAAATAAAATTCATTGCCTAAGAGTAAACAAAATGTCTCAATGGTTTCAAAATGGTTTCAACAAAACTTTTTTCCAATTCTCATAAATAAGAAATTCTCATTTGAATTTGTGGTTTAGGCCATAAGAAATTCTTACATCTATTAGAAACATAAACATTAGTACTTAAGTCAATCTATCATGTATTAGAAGGAATATCAATAAGTGATTCGAAATATACAAAAGTTAAAAGACTTATCTTTCTTTTCGAATCATTCTTTAAGTTTCATGTAATCTTCTAATAGTGTTCAATACATAAATAACACATTATTACATTCCTTTCTTTTAGTAGATTGACCTAAATCTTTTAATTTTGGGGTTTGCTCACTTAATGCCCTTTCAAGCTTATTTCCAAATTTCTTTCTAACTTCTTGAGTCATGAGATGAACATAATGATTACATGTTGCTTAAGCCTTATTTTCTCTTAAATTAACATAATGGTCAATTTTTTCACTTTCCACTTGTCTTAATAATGTTAATTCGAAATGACCTATACTGAGTAGACAAAAAATTGAGAATAAATAGAATAAGAAAATTCTCATCCACAATCATCCATAAGGTTCTTAATTTTGTAGCAATATTAGTCATCTTAAGACCTATACATGGTAAGAGTACCAACAAAAATGCATAGTAGTGATATAAATTAATAATTTTCGTTTTAGATATTTATCTACAATACGAAAACATTCTTCTAGTCAAATATTCCTTACCACTATGGGGAATAATTATTTGCATAACCATAATGCTTAATCTGCTCGATCTCTCCCAAGCTTTATGAAGTATATTTTCTTACTCACTGTCTTTATTAGTAATAACACTAGGTTTCTCAATTTAAAATGTTAAATCAAGATTTAACACACCTAAATTTTGAACTTGACTTACCCATTCCATTATTAGAAGTTAGTCCTATTGAGAATCAGAACAGATGTAACATGCGAATTAAGGGATACAATAAAACAAACATAATAAGATAAAATACTCACAACAATAATGTTTTGAGTTAACAACACGTATATATAACTTAAAATATAAATACAATGCATAACTATAATACCCTTTAAGTGGCAACTATAAAATACTAATAATGATGCTTACATGTATTTATATGTATACCTTTATTAGTGATGCATTATTTAATTAAATAGACAAGTTACCTTTAGATATACTATATCTACCCAATTTAAAAATACATACAACCCCTTCATGTTCATTTAATTACTTGAAGATCAATTTCCTTTGGGAAATTATTTCTCATAATTAAATAAACTCAATATTCATGAATATCACAAAAAATCATAAGCATTAATTATTCATGAAATATTGCAATTATGTTTACTACTAAAATTAATATTCATCAGCCATTATGGTTATGCCACTTTGGTAGCTACCAACCTTTACATAATATGAATATTAAATTAGCTAGTGAATAATTCATCATTAATTATATTTACTACTAAAATTAATATTCAGCATACATAGACATATGGATAGAATGAAATGATCAATTGGAAGTATTAATTAACACAAATCATTGTAAGAACAAGATTCATATATAAATCAAGTGTCAAGACAACATTACAACACAAATTGCCTCAAAATACAAAGCATTAAGGTCTAGAAGGCATGCTTAAGGCTAACTTTAGCCCCAAGAAGATGTTTAGCCACTCATTAATGTAGTCATCCAACCCTTAAGGGCCATCTCCATGGTAGAAATGTTCTTCTTCTTGATGGAAACCCTAACAGAATGGAAGAACTCCTAAAATAATGTATGTCTCTCTAAGCTCTAGCCTCTTCTCCAAGATATGTGATTCTAAGTTATGTTCTATCAAGATATGATGATATATGTAAAAATGGCTCAAAATCCTTTTATAGGTAGCTCAAGTGTGACACCCAATGGTTAGGTCTTGTGCACTAGGGTCCCTTCAATGATTGCACCATGAGCCATCTTTTAATGAGCTGGACTCTATTTTAATTCAGACTTGAGGAGGTTTGATCGATCGAATTCAGATGAGATCGATTCAACTGTGGCCAGATCCATCGCATTTAGGCCAAATCGATCAATCCTTAGTGGCGCCTTTTTGGAATAAGACAAATCTGAAATATTTTTGGGATATTTTGGGAAAAAGACAAAAGTGGTAGGTGAGAATAAGATCAAGGAAGTTTGATCGATCTGAAGAAAGTTGGATCGATTAAAGATAGAAATTCTTTGAGGATAAGGACAAGGGGTCTGATCCATCTTGGTGAGGTGAGATCGATCAATGTGAGATCGATCGAAAGTATTCCTGATCGATCGAAGATTGCTAATTTCCTCCACTTTGTTTCCACTTAGCTCCATTCTTCCATTCAGCTTGAGATTGCTTCTTTTATGCTCTAATTTGGCTGAATTGACTTATTTTGGGGATAAGCACCTGAAAAGGGCAATAACATAAAGTTAGTCTAAAACGGGAAAGTAAGATAGATAAAGGTCCTAGAACACTCAAGCTTAAGTGGTTTAAATGCGCACTTTTCAGCGCTCATCAGTATTTAATAATTTATTAACTTTTAAATAACTAAAATAAAATCTTTGAAATCATTGGAAATCTATTAATATAATAATAAGTTTCTTGAAGACAATAACATACTGAAACTATTTAAGAACTTTCCACATTCATATGTTACTCCAATTGTGCACAAAGACCAAGACACTAATACATGTATCTTGTTTGTCTTTATGCCAACTGTTGGGGTTGAAATTCGCCGCGGCTTGGTACGTCACTGTTTCCTGTAAAACAAAGACGGCTAAGTCAGACACCGGTGTGGTGCCGGCGGTTGACCCTCCAACGATCAAGTTAGTGGGGGTTTCTAAAGAAAGAATTTATATCGGCAAAATTCTAGTAGGAGATTTTTTGTGTGTACCTTATTCCCGAGTCATCTTCATATTTATGGTCACTTCCCTTATCCTTGATAAGGGAATATCATCCTTCTTATCCAATGGAGATCTTATCCTTGATAAGGCAATATCATCCTTCTTATCCAAGGGAGATCTCATCCTTGATAACGAAATGTCATCATTCTTATCCATTGGAGATCTTATCCTTGATAACAAAATATCATCATTTGATTGTCAAAGAGGTCTGGTGGTTGGTCAACACTTAATTGCCTCTATCGTTAGGTCAAGGTAGGTTAGGTTTATTTTTCCCTATCAGTTGCCCCCTATTTTCAGGTACGTTTTGGACCAAGGAAATAGTGACTAATATATATATACACTTTCTTATATTTTATTTATTTCCTTTTTACTACAAGCCCCCTTCCAAATTTTAGTAGGACTCTTTCACGAGAATTCCATTATTACTCAAAAAGGATTTTCTATAAATAAATATATATTTATTTACCTCCCTTTTGTTTCTTGTTGTCTAAAATCCCTTAAGCTGGATCATAACTCTGGGTTTCTTGTGGTTCGTTGTAGTTATTATTGTTTTTACTTGGATTCTTCCAAATACGTAGTTGGGTCCAGTCGTCTCTATCGGGTTGTTGGTGTAATTCCAAAGTGGTTTCGCTATTTTCACGATATCCACAATCTCATCATGTCTGTGTATGAAGATAACTTGAATGCTGAATCCCAATCTCAACACTCAAATTCTGAAAGTGTTGAAGAACTTGATCCTGATTATGCTGGCGAATCTGGTGTTGATTACCCCTCAAAACCAAGGACTGCTTTTTCTAAGCAACCCCCATGTGAAGGAGAATCCTTAATTAAGGATGAGAATTTACATAATTGTAGACTTAAATATTCCATTCCTTCATCTATTCACCTTCACAAACCCAAACCAGAGGATAAATGTTCTTCTATTCGTTTGGGTGAGGTATGCTTTTTCGAGTCGACTTTTACTGCTGGTTTACGTTTTCCGATTTATCCAGGTGCAGAAGATTTACTTTCCTATCTGAAGATAGCTCCTTCTCAAATTGCCCCTAATTCATGGAGAATTATTATAGGCTGTTTGATTGTTTGGGGAAGGTGTGGCAATGGTCGTCTAACAGTGAATCAATTTTTTCATTTTTGTTATCCCAAGAAAAAGGATAACTTTTGGTATTTCCAGTGTAGATCAAAAAAGCTATTCCTCATTGTCGCGGCTCCTAAAAATATGATCGGTTAAGATTCGATCTATAATAAATCAACGCTTTGCAATAGCACAAATCATTGTAAAATAGGGCTATTGGTTGGGTAAGTCGAACCACTAGGATTGCTAGTTTATGGCAACCAAGATTTTTAAATTCACTTTTAGTTTGATAAAAGGTGTATAGAGTTTTGATTGGTTTGTCACTTAGTAACTAGAATTGAAATGCACATAAAACAATAAATGTAAGGAATTCAAGAGAAAGAAATCTAGAAAGAGAGGTCTAGAGAAGTGAATCCACTACCTACCCTATTAACATGCTAGTTGATATTAACTTGGGGAAACAATATATAAATATGACTATGGAATGCAACAACACAAAATTGCTACATTACCTTCAAGAAGTTCATGAAATCAATATGCAAGAATAACCTATCAAAGCTTTACATGCTTTAACTACCTAAACTAGGGTGTAGCCTTAGACATGCTCACTAAGCTAGAGATTATCAAGCCCTTAATCACATGATAAAAGCACATGAAGCTAGAAATCAAGAATAGTCTATCAAAGGAAGGCCCTAAGCTATAGACTATCAAACTTCTTAAACCTCATGCCATTAAAACCATTCCACAACCTCATTTCCATTGTCACTATGAAAAACAAGCCACATAATCATGAGAAATTAGAACCTAAGACAAGATAATAACTTCAACATAATCATTTAAGGAGATTAGAATTAATTACATCAAAATGAATGCTCTAGATTATGAAAAATCATAAATATACATCATTTCCCCCAAAATAAATCAAAACTAGAACATGCTTACTAAAGAGGGCTTCATTGTAACGACCCTAGATTTTTCAACCCAGTGTGTCCTGTGATAACCCGAACTGGATCAAAGATGCAGAAGCTAGAAACAATACAATGGTCTCCCAAAGCACAACACACCTCTAAGACCCCAAGATGACCTTCCATGAGGTCGCGGAACCCAAAGGAATAAGTGCGGAAGTAAGAGATCGGAAAGATAACAATTAAGCCCCAGGGGCAAAATAGTCATTTCAAAAAATATGGATTCAGGTGCCACCGAGCACACCGCTGGAAATAAAATAAAAAACTAATCAAGATGGACTTAAGAATCGCATGATTCGTAGTCCGGACGAAAGAGAAACGGCAAGACGAAGAAAGAAGAACACTTAAGGAAAAAAGGGTAAAATAGTAATTCCAACTGAAATGGGTACCTCCGTGTACACCATTGGATAGACAACAAAAAATTAACCAAGATGGACTCAAGAATCACATGATTCGGAGTCCGGATGGCAAAGATATCAAGTCCTGAAGTCGAAGGAAGAGAAACTTTATCCCGGTTCAAACCAAAAACTGACACTACTTCACTAAAACTTGAATATCTCAAGCTACAAGTGGAATCTGAAGCTGAAATTAGTACCATTGGAAATCTTATTTCAACGCGGTCAATTTAGACTAAAGAACGGACCAATTTTGAGTTAAAACAAAGAAGATACGACGACACGAAGTTGGAGGTGTAGTGTTGAACCAAGATACACACACACACACATGAATAGTATGGATGAGCGCTCGTACAAGGGCTACAAGCACTCATAGAGGAGCATGACCAGGGCACAAACCTACTGCCCTATTTACGAGTGCTCGTGCGACATAGACGAGCGCTCATTTTGCTAAAAGCTTAACAGATTTCTAAGTTTGAAATGTGATTTTGAGGACTTTCTGGGCTTTTTGAACCCCCCCCCCCCCCCCCCCCCCCCAAAAATCATGTTTTCTACCCGACCATGTGAACGGAAACAAAAAAAAAACACTGTGAAATGTCTAGAATGCCCCTAGACCAGATTTGGCTCAAAACAGCGAAAATGCAACTTTGCACCAAGCATGTATTTGACCCCAAATGCACTTCTAAGCTGAAAAGAATATGCACGCAAGCGTAATAAGTGATTTTGAGCACGCGGGAATGGCCCGCGGCTCCTGGAAATAGCTGATACAAAATCCGACCCCCAGACGGCCAAAAAGGCGAAAATGAACTTGAAATGGAAATTTTAAAAACCAAAATTAACAAATGATTGGAAATTACCACTTGGCCCTTGGCCACACTTCATGCATATGAAATAGGTCCTAGTGGATGTGCCGTAACACACGTTACGCCACCCGATTTGAAAATGAAGCCTTAAAGGCTCGAATTCTACTATTTAGCCCCAAAAATGCAATATGTGAAACAATAATACAAAAGTGGAAACAAGATGGTGTTTGGCCCTTGGCCACACCTCATACATGGTAAATGAATGGCTAATAATGAATTTCATATACAATGCACACTCCGGTGCAAAAATGACATGTTAAAATCCAAAATTTCAAACTTTTCTCATTAAGGGCAGAATTCTGCATTTTTCAATACACATGGATTTCAATTGAAGTTTGGCCCTTGGCCACGTATCATATATATCAAATAAACATCAAAAGTGTGCTTAGGCACACGCTACAAGTCTCAAGGCAAAAATAACATTTTTGACCTAATCATGAATTACAACTTTAGAAAGAAAAAAAAAAAATTAAACATGTTAATATTTGCATGTGAACTAGAATGTGTTTAAAGGAACTTCAAATCTCCAAACCACCCAAGGCAAGTGCAAATCTCCGAAGCTTGAATCCTGTACCTGATCAAAAACCCCAGTAACTTCGAGGTGAGTAAACAAGTTTACTCGTAGAGAATGAGCATACATCGACTCGATTTCTTTAGAGATTTTTACATTGACTTGAAACAATTGAAAAGGGTCATGCCACCTAATGTCTATGTCAAAGGTTAGACTCAGGGAGCATCCTAAGCTACCATAGAGTAATATCAACAAGAATCATGATATACATACATATATGAAACCAATCAAGATTGGGATAAACCAAAAACACGACAAGAAGGATGCTTGAACATAGATTAACAAGAATTACATTATCAATGTAGTTAACATAATTGGAGCATTCCAATTAACACGATAGGGATAATATATGAAATCAGGAACATGGCATAATATCTATCTAATGAAACAAGGATGGAACATTCCATGAAACACGAAAAGAGTTATACGCGAAATCAAGAACAAGGCATAATATATATGCAAGTAAACAAGATTTGAGCATTCACATACACGACAAGTTTTAATCTTCGAGGAATAGCAACTTAAAATTTAAAGAGTGAAATCAACCAATGTGAAAAACTCGGATATCGCCCGGATTAAAACCGTACTCTTGAGATCACTTTAGGGCTACTAACCCATGGGTACCTTTCCCCTAGTGCGCACTATAGTTGTAGAGGGACAATCCCCCGTACTAGAACCAAGTCTTAGCCATGTCAATTCTTGATTGATATCCCAAGTCCCAAAATCAACAAGTTGTGCAAACCAAGATAGTATCAAAATACCATAAATGCATTTACCACGTTTCATACACAACCAAAATTTTGGAACACACAAGTCATGCACTAAGTTCTCAACTATGATGGCATGTGAAATGTTAAGAATTTAGAGTATGCGTCAATATAGACTAGAACCAAGATATAAAGCACATGGAATCTATTGAAGTAAATATACCACAAGTATAAGATACATGATTCAATTACTTATTAAACAACATACGAGTAATTTAAATCATTCCAAGGCAATCATACTAGTTCATTAACTACCTTAATGAGATCAAGATACAAAGGGTCTAGATACATGATGAAAAGCTAAAAGCTCCATGAAATATAAATTAGAACTATATAAACTAAGTTCCATACAAGGGAAACAAGTGAATGTAAGTCTCAAAACTTATCCGGTTATGCTAAATGTGATACACGTGAAGGAACTTGTCAAGGAAAGCATGAATACCAAGTTAGAAACTTAATCATGCTTCTAGAACCATTGAATAGATTTTGATTATTTCATTTAATTAAAATCTCTAGATTTTGAAACTCATCCGATAACTTTCAAATTTTTGTATGTTATTAAACATGTCAAGACTTGATTAAAGAGCATGCTACAAGTGAATTTCATGCAATATACGGCCATGAGTATTAAACTCTAATACTTGAAAAAAATAATAAATGAAAGGTTTCAAAACCTATTCAAATATTCCTGATTTAATATATGTGAAACTATATGGCATGCACATCAATAAAATAAAGCCGAAAATCCAATGGAGTGAATAGTGCCCTTGGAATAAATTAATTAATCAAATTAATTAAGTATTACTAGATTTCAAAACATCTCCAATTAATCTCAAATTCACCTATGTTGAAGAGCATGCTAGGGCCTAATATAATATGCTAGCACACATTGATTTCAAGCTAGTTAAGGCCATATGATTTAATCTTTTACTTAAGATAAATATTAAATAAAAACTTCATTACTTGTCCAAAAACTCTCAATTTAATATATGTCAATGACCATATCAAGGGGTAATATTCTATTATGCCACAAGTTTAAAACATGCTATAACCCACCGGGAAAATCAAATCTCTCACATGAAAATTAAATAAACAAAAATTCTAGATTTGATATCCAAGCATGTAAATGAGTTGCATATGCATCATAAGCATGCAATATAACAAGAATATAAACTATAACACCCCCTACCTCGATTTGAGATGAAAATCTCAAAAGTCACCAAATGAAAACCGCTCCGAATCTAACGATACCGCGAGGTTTTGTCGGGGACAACATGATGAACATAACCCCCAAGGAAGCCCCATCAAAATCATAACTTGACTTCAAACCCAAACTCAAAAAATTGCTAAATCGGGATTCCAATCAGTTGGAATCGAAAGCCTCATCAAGGTGAACAACAAAGCCTAAGGCACTACAGCGTTTCATTGAAGAGAAGGGGTTCAAAAGAGGAGAGAGAAGGTGGCAGCCATGGGAGGAGCTAGGGCAAGCCATGGGAGAGAGAAGAGAGCTTTTCTTTTTATTTCTAGCACCCCCTATTTATAGAATTTCAAAAAGTGCCCCGAACGGGTCCCATATGGTCCGAAAAAGTGGAATTTTAGCATACGCATTCAAACGGCAAAACTCCATGAACAAAAAAGAACCAAAATGAAAAAAAATGAATAATGGGAGAAACAACGTGAAAAACTGAGTCCCGAGCAGAGAGATATGCCCCAAACAAGTTTGTCGGTAACCGGGGTCAAAAATCCCTAAAATTGGGGAAGACGATCAGGAGGAAATTCTAAGAGTTCACAAGTCGATGGAAAGTGAAAATGAATCCCGTATGAGGATCCAAGCTCAAAATGAGGTATTTTGCAATAACTTTCGTTAATTGCACAATGGCCCCTATAAAAAGGGATAACTGCAAAACTTCCCAAAATGAAAATATCTTCCAAAAGATATTTTCTTAGAAACCCCTGAAATAAAATATCTTCAAAAAATATTTACGAAAAACACCCCAAGAAAAGAAAAAGATTCTGAAGAATTGTGCATCCATGCCTCTATGGACACCGGGAGCAACCAGAGTACTTTCTCGCAAAAGTAAAGATACGTATTTCGTGGAAACCACTTAGAATGAAGACACGTGAAGTCAAAAACTAACTCCGAGCATAAAAAGTGAGGTTGTGCCAAAAACTGACAAACGGGGATATGACAGAATAAGGAAAAGGACGAAATAGTGAATAGTGTCTAAAAAGTGAAAATGCGAAAATGACTCAGTCCTCAAAGGAAGTTGTCAATCCATACGAAAAATTCTCGGAAACCAATTCCAAACACTCGAGACGACACTCAGTAACGAGAAACAGAACTCAGAAAAGAAAATTAAATGGAAAAAAATTTATCCGTAAAATTTCAAGAAAAAGGAAAGGAAGGAAAATGACCGGGTCATTACATTCATCACCTCCCTAGATAGGAAATTAGTTGCTCATGGATGCAAGAGAGGAAGGGGAAAGAGTGATCTTCAACTCCATTTTCGCACCTTGAGCTTAAGTACACACAAACCCCTCACTTTTCAATATTTCTCTCTCTAGAATCTTGCTAAAATGTGAGATCCCCAAAACAATAGCCTCCAAACCCTTATCTAGCCAAAATAATCTCATTTTCCCTCCATTTTCGTGGCTCACCAACCCTAGGAGAAATCAGGACCACACAAAAGGGTCAAGGGGACGGCATTGGAAGAAACAATGCAGAGCTGTCTGCAAAATGGCGGGCGCCCGCAGGGGCAGTGTAGGCGCCTACGGCTTGAGGAGGCCACTGGCACTTTTGGCGGGCGCCCACGGTTGTCCATCTTTCTGCCTGTTTGGGCGGGCGCCCGCGGGGCTTGGTCTCTCTGTCTTTGAATAACTGCTTTTGACCTCCTTTTCGCAGACTAGCAATGCAAGCCTTCTTCTTATGTAATTAACCACTTGTTTTTCATTAATGGGGAATATATTGTTGTGAACAAAATACGACTGCTAATTGCAATATTAAGCATAGACCATCAAATTCATGTATGAATTGTCTACCTAACCAACAAATAAACTAAGTGTAGAACAACCCATCAATTCTAAGCATAACCCATCAAACTAGTCACAATTGTAGCACACATCAATCTAGAGAATCATGGAATTTGTAATAATAAGTCATGGAGTATCAAATCAAGTATAGATTGTCTACCTACGTACAAGTATGAATTAAATT
Organism: Cornus florida; assembly: GCF_030987335.1. Taxonomy (NCBI): domain Eukaryota; kingdom Viridiplantae; phylum Streptophyta; class Magnoliopsida; order Cornales; family Cornaceae; genus Cornus; species Cornus florida. The sequence goes on along the minus strand of NW_026775574.1, from coordinate 45,771,627 downwards.
GTAGAACAACCCATCAAGCATAAGAATAATCCATCAAATTAATTGACAAACCCATTCAATAAAAACCCATGCTTAGCCATCACTAAATCCTTAATTAATCACACATAGACATGCAACCAACATAGAGAATGTAGTGTAGAGATCAATTCCCAAATAATCACACATAAGACAACATGTAATCAAATAGAGAACCAATAGAAAGAATTAATCCATATGAATCATGTAAGAAATAATTCCTAATTTAATCACACATAGACATGTAAATAAAATAGAGAATTAATAGGAAGAATTAAACCATAGAAATCATAGAAATATACCAAGATTCATTAAATTCACAAGGCTAGAACACTAATCACAACAATATATATATATCCCCAAAAATAGAAATACAAGGGTTTAGATTACATAAGACTTAGGGCTCATCCAAGCCCTAAGTGTAGATCTAGCCAATCATGGAGGAGGTAGATGTGGTCATGAAACCCTCAAGAGCAAGCTCCAAACATGGCTTCATCTTCTTCTTCTTCTTCTTATTCTTTGAAGCTCTAGAGAGAGAGAGAGAGTGGATCTAGAGATGTGTTCTTGAGATGTGCCTCTACTTCCCTCTTTTCTTCTAACCCTAATCTCTAATTTTTCTAGAGAGAGAAATTAAAATTACAATGTAAAAATAAAATGATAAAAAGCTTTTTTACAAAATGGGGCACTTCCCTTTAAATACAAGGTCCTTTTCTTAGCCACTAAGTCAGAAATATAGCCCAAAAATATCTAATCCCACAACTTTTTGGTTGGTAGAGATCGGCGCACTCGGGAATTAGACAGCTCACTGCCAGCACATTTTTGATCGATCTAACTTTTCTTTGATCGATCAAAGAAAGTTCGATCGATCCAACTTTTGATCGATCTGGGTTCGATCGATCCAACTCTAAACGATCTCACTTTTCTGCGATAGATCTTACTTGGCAGTTTTTAAGCATCAACCTCCTTTTGCTCCAAATTCTCACAAAGACTTAGTTTGACTCCAAAAAGGCCTTAAGAAGCCATTTTTAGCTCGATTTAACTTTATTGACCTAAAATAGACAAAAACATAAATAAGTACTAAAACAGGTAAATAAATATAGATGAATGGACTAAAATACCCTCGCTTAAGGAGTTTAAATGCGCACTTTTCAGCGCTCATCAAGTTCCCCGTTTCTGGTCGTTTGGGACGTCTAGGTTATCACCCAACTCTTCCCTTTAACCAGATCCCTGCAACGATGTTCCTTCGGTAACCATACCGGACCACAAACGCATATACCCAACCAAACAATATTTAAGGAAATCGTCTTTCCCACAGACAGTGCCAACTGTTGGGGTTGAAATTCACTACAGCTTGGTAGTCACCGTTTCCTACAAAACAAAGACAGCAAAGTTAAACATCGGTGTGGTGCCGGCCATTGACCCTTCGACGATCAAGTTAGTGGGGGTTTCTAAAGAAAGAATTTCTATCGTCAAAATTCTAGTAGGAGATTTTTTGTGTGTACCTTATTCCTGAGTCGTCTTCATATTTATAGTCACCCTTATCCTTGATAAGGGAATATCATTCTTCTTATCTAATGGAGATCTTATCCTTGATAAGGGAATATCATCCTTCTTATCCAAGGGAGATCTTATCCCTGACAACGAAATGTCATCATTCTTATCCAATGGAGATCTTATCCTTAATAACGAAATATCATCGTTTGATAGTCGAAGAGGTCTGGTGGTTGGTCAACACTTAATTACCTTTATCGTTAGGTCAAGGTAGGTTAGGTTTATTTTTCCCTATCACCAATCATGTAAAAAATATGAATTCTAAAGCAATAATTATAAAACAACCTCAACCTGTTAGCAGTTTCAATCTATACCAGATGAGGTGTTACCAGGCTATGCATACTATTACTACGATAATTCGTGAATTGTCTTATATTCGGTAATGGATCCAAATTACAAACCCATATATTTAGTAATTTGTGAATAGTCTCATAAGACCGATCAAAAACAAATATTATATATATATATATATATATATATATATAGTAACTATAAGAAAATTAAATTATATAAATATTTAATTTTACTTTATATTTACACATTATTTATATAGAGGAAAATAATGAATTCTTAAACTGTAAGCTTTGATACCACATGTAAACTATAATTATTCGTGAAAACCTTTCATCACAAATAAACATGAATCACCAAAATCTTAGAACTTCATTATTCTTACATTCCTATAACGCATAAATAAATAGTTATATATAAATATCTCGATATGTAATTGCAAATCTAATAGATATCAAGCCAAACATCGAGATTCTTTTTGCGGAATGAAAAACGTGATAAACTACAAGTACACAATAGCCAAAGCGTGTAGAAACTGATTTATATTTCTTAGCCTTTTGCACACATAAACATTATACGTATTGTTTTCATTAGCGTACATAATTGATGAGAGATATGCACTTTATATTAAAGGCATAGAGGGGACCAGTTTTTCTTTTAGTACCCTTAATTCCACTTTCCATCAAAATAAGGAATAAATATGAAAACACTTCTCTAATAATTAATTACTAAAAAGGTAATTTATAAGTTGACCAAATAATATAATATTAATCAAATATTTATTTTATTTAACCAACAAATAATAAAAGTAAATTACGTATCTAAATCATGTGAACCACGAATATATGAAAATATCTTACATGATTGGCTCATCTAAATGTTATTTATGTTATGGAGTTATGGGTTGTGACGTTAGCAAATGTAAATCATAATATCATAGAGCCACCATATGTGGTGGTGGATTTGGGTGTGATTTTTGTTTTCAGGTTTGGCGATTTGACAGTACAAATATAAGAGATGGGGCTTGACAATGACGGGCGCAAATCATCTGCTGTGCGATTCCCATGTTATTTCCTATAGTGAGCAGTAAGTGGCTTTGATTTGGCCACGTTTTACTCTACTTAATAGACACTAAGACTGTGTTTGACAATTGCACCACTATTTATAAGTAACATTTCACCACCATTTATAAATAACATTACAGAAGCCTAAAAGTAATATCACATAGTCTAAAAAGTAACATCACCACCATTTATAAGTATCTTCACCCTCAAAATGTGGTGATGTTACTTTTTAGACTATGTGATATTACTTTTAGACTTTTGTGATAAATTGGGGGGTGGGGAGGGGGGCGGTCGCTGAGTTCACGCACCTAAACTCAGGGGACACGAAATACTATTGGCCAACCAGTGCACCTGTGTTAGGCCAATCATCTTGGGGGGACAAATAATATTGGTCAACCAGTGCACTCGTGTTAGGCCAATCATCTGATTCTTCTCAAATACTTCGGCCGTGTATCCAACACTTCTCAGTTACTTCAAATGCATATTTAACAATTTTTAAACATTATATTATTAATTTTTTTTTTGTGAAATACAATATCATGGTATAATTATTAAGAAAAGCATAAAGAAAAAAAATTCTGATATATATCATGACTAATTTAGTCCAAAATTTATCTATCCAGTATAACTCTCAACACTTAGCTTTTGTCATAATATGATTAGAATGACGTGTTGGTAACAATATACATAACATGGTAAAGAATGATCATTTAAAATTTATATATATAATATATATTTTTATTTTATTAGATACCGACACTACTACATTATATATTTTGACGTTTTATTGCCATCTTTGTATTCTATTTTTTAATAATTTGTTAGATGCATATCATTTGTGTCTGTACTAGGGCGACAAACGAATTGAACTGAGCCAAGTTGAGCTTTAGGTTGTTCAAGATCTATTCTGTCATTTCAAGAGAGGTGTTCGGGCGAGCTTGGCCTAGCCAAGCTCTAGTTAGGCATGGTGTAGTTTCGACAAGCTCGGGCTCAATTACAACGATCACCGATTCAAGACATCCCCGCGGTCTCATTCATGAAATCTGATCTCGATCTTTAACAAGAAAGAAAAAGACCAGATTAAATTTTCAAGATGAAATAAAATCTTACAAGGTTTTAGCGAATCGAGAATGAGGCGGAGCTGAAGAGGATATGTGGTTGTAGTCCTTTTGTTCTTATCTCCTAACTTTAGCAAAACCAAAGAATGAGGTGGATTAAAATCTAATGGCTGAGATGGAATCTTATTTGGATGATGGGCTATTGGGCAAATGAATTAGAACTCTTTGGGCCTTATTAATGAAATGATGTGAGTTGGGCCAAACTTGTATAACATATAAGGTACACCTCTTAAATGTTTGAGTTAATGAGTTTGTTCATGCGCCTAACAAGCCGAACACAACATTGTTCAAGCTCGGTTTATTTACTAAACGAGCTTGAAACAAAGCTCGGCTCATTTACTAAGTGAACGAACTTGAACCAAGCTTTTAATGAGTCGAACCCAAGCTGTTCATATGCAATTTGGTTAATTTGTAGCCCTAGTCTATACCCATGCTTCATAGGTGGAGACTAAGGCAACCAAAGCACAAATCTCTCTTCCGACCCCTATTTTTTCAATCTCCTCTTTTATTTTGCAAACATGATTCCAAGATTTCATTTATCCCCCCTTGTAGGACACAATGGGGATAGCCCTCCCCCAAACTACTACAAACCCATTGTCCTATACCAAAACTGAACCAAACACTTTTCCTAGTGAAAGAGCAGGAAAAACTATGTGAGCTAGTTCTAATTTGTGCATATCCCACAACTCACCTTCCTCACTGGATAGATAGATATACATAGATAGACATATATATATATATATATATAGAGAGAGAGAGAGAGAGAGAGAGAGAGAGCAGGTTATTAGATTTTTTGTTCGGAATAAAAATGTTCTAGGTCTTGACCTTACCATTTCATGGATAAATTGGGGAATCCTATCTTACATATTTCACAAAAAATACCCTTTCTTCATGAAAGTGGTTGAAGGCTCAGTAATTTACGGCTAGTTCCTTTTGCAAATTGGTTCTTCCTTTACTTTTTTGCCTTCTTTCCATTGAACATGAACCATGAATGGACCATAATCTAAGAACATGAACCATGAATGGACCATAATCTAAGAAGCAGACACTTCTATGAGGTGTTGTGTCCATGTTGGACACCAACACTACATGGACACTCCTAGACACATTTACGACACTTCATGTCCATAATTTTAAAATATTTTTTATTATTTCGAACACTTCATCAACACATCTTAAACACCTTTTTTCTTTTTTTTCTTTTTTTTTTTTGTTTGCTAAGTAGTCAATACATCTTAAACAACGCATCACAGACACTAACACGTCATAGAATATAATAAACACATCTTAAACACTCGGCCAACGCATCACAGACACTTGACAATAAACACGTCATAGAATGTAATATGGACAAAAACATAACTACAATTACCGGATAGAATAATAATATCATATATAATATAATATATTTTTGATATTCAAATAGTTTCACCTTCTAACTTATGTAACTTTAGTATAGAAATTATAAAGTAATTAGAGTTCTATAATTGTCTTAGTATATATATATAAATAGAAATTTATATTTATCTTAGCCGTTGTATTCGTGTCCAACTTTTTTAGAATTTGACGTGTCAGTTATCTGTATCGTATCGCGTTCGTGTCCATACTTCTTAGACCATAATAATGGTGCATGTTGGATTTATGCCTCATTATAAAGTTTTCAATTTGATTTCCAGCAATTTTTATCGTGCAAACAAATATCACGTGTTTTGCATCAATGACCCCATTACCAAAAAAATCAACGAATATACACGCAATGGTTCTTCCAAGTGAACTGGGGGAAGAACCCATTTTCCTTTTTTTTATTATATATTATTTTCAGCAGGGTGCTCCTGCATAAACACTATATATCATCTCATCGGCAGCATACCACCACCAAGCTTATTAATATGATCACCCATAAGTCATGACCTTGGCATAAAAAATAATCCATTTTGTCATGACCTCAACACAAATACACAACCAGTTACATGATCCACCCATCTCAAAAGCAAGTTACTTCTTCATCAAAATTATATTTTCTTCCATCATCTAACCGTCTTAACAATTCCAAATTTTACACCTTCTAAGTTCCACCACGCATATGGAACCTGTGCTTACGCTGCTCTTTCACTTCCTTATATTAATGCATGCATATCACCAAGTTAACCAATTAATACCTATACCTTTATAGCTATATTTTACACAAAGCTAGGACTGAGACATGAACTTGAGCCCAGAATTACAGGTCAAAACTGGAACTGGAGCAGGCATTTAATTCTGATTCCAGCATTTGGAAGCAATATAATAAACTGAATCTCAATTTCAGAAGGTAATTCCAGAGAATTAGAAATAAATTTTGACATGGCTGGCATAACAAATCGTCTAGGCTTTACTAGTTTTATACATGGCTGAATAAACTGAATCCAGCATTTGGAAGCAATATAATAAACTGAATCTACTAGTTTTATGGACAGGTCAAAAATTGCAATTTAAATGGTTTAATTCATACATAGCTGGCATAACAAATCCTCTAGGCTCCCTCATCTGGACACTTTTTTGTTGTGTCCCATATCTCCAATGAAAATGGCGATCGCAGGTCTCTCAATCTCAACAATCTACCTCTCCCTTCTCTCTCTAGATTTCTCTCTTTGTATTTCTAATTTTCTACATACAAATAATTCATTTGCTTGATATTGAAACAAATACAGACATATAATTCATTGGCTAGACTAGAACACGGGACCCTGACAACGTTTCTTATTTCAAAACGTTAACCTTCAGGTCAAATCCGCCCTCTTAGATACAAACAATCAATTATTAAAATATTTGTACTACAATATAATTATAAAGTTCAATTTGGTATGATAATTGGATTGTCCATGTGATCAACCTCCTGGTGTGTTAAATCAAATAACAACACAAGAATGTCCCAAAAAAATAGAAACAAATTTTCAGTCAGCCAAGAAGCAATGCTAACCATTGTGATAAAATAGGGGAAAGTGCAAAAAAACACCATATACAAAAACATTCCTTGTTTAAGAAGGTGAGTAAAAAACACCCCTATTTTTTTTAATTTGTGCAAAAATATCCCTCAATTAATATAATACCTAATTTATCCTTTTATTCTTCCAAAAATACCCCTGCCAAACCTCTTTTAATCTCCACCCCAAAACTGCACCACGGAGAAGGAGAACGGTTTGCGAAACCACAAGGGCCAGGCAGGTGGACAACCCCACAAAAGCAAGGAGGGAAAGGGGACAGCTAGCGAATGACGGACGTGGAGGGGCTATCGAATGAATTAGGGCGGATAGCTAAGACGTGAAAGGGCAGATCGCTAGAGATCGGATCGACAGGACTGGTGGAACTGGAAGACCCAGTGCGTTTTTTAAGTACAGACCGAGGTCCGAACGAGTGGCCCGAATGTGGGTGGACTCGCTGGTCAAGCACTTCGTGACAGGCACATTTGCGTTGTCACACCATGGATTCCGGTGGAACTGGCACATTTGCAGATCAAATGAAGCTACAAAACATGACAGTGATTTCAACTACGATGAATTTGGGTGCGCCATATGATGAGGCGGCGGCGTTGAGAAGGGTGGTGCCGCTGCACGTGCCATTGCAGCAACGGCTGCCGGTGTTCGACAGCGTTGTCGATCTTGTGAGGTGTGGGCACACAGTAAACCGGTGGATACCGGTGACGGCAATGGAGTTCTTGTTCTATGATATTGATAGGGTGTTGACTTATCTTATCTACCCACTTTCTTCAACCTTCTCACTGTGAAAAACAAGAACAAGAGACAACAACTGCAGAAATTTCAGAAAAGAAAAAAATAATAATTTGTTAGTGTTCCTAAATTGGAATTTTTAAATCCAATCAAGAAAACAAGAACAAAAATGGGAAATTAGGTTCTTTCCATATATGATCACAAATTGGTTACAAAATTCATTGAATTCATAAGAAACTAAATGATTTTTATTTATTTATTTATTTATTTTATTATTTTTTTACCTGGGTTCTGAAAAACACAGCTTTTGGTACTTTTGAGGGGTGCTGGGTACTTTTGGTTGCAACCATTTTTTCAGCAAAAGTGCTGATCTTGGGAAGGTTTATACACCGTTGATCGAAAAATTGGGGTACAAGAAGGTGGAAATAGGCGGTGAACAATAAGTCGGATTCGAGTGGGATGAAGCATGGAAATGTTTATTGGACTGCCCTTTTTGTTGATCAAAATGTAATTTTTTTTTTTAGTAAGTGATCAAAATGTAATTTAATAAATGTCATCTTCTCATCCCCCGGCAAACTGAGCATGGCGTATATAGATGGCGAACTGGGCATGGTGTATATAAATTGTGGTTTTTTTTTTTAGTTATTCTTTTTAGTCATTTCACAAAATATTAAATTTTTTTGTTTTTTGTATATATTATTAAATGTGTAGATAAGGGCATTTTAGTTATAAATGTGTGAGTAAGACTTATTTGCACAAATATCATAATTTAAGGTGTTTTTTTGCACGAGAGGAGTACAATATGCAGTGTAAGCATCTATAAGGATGTTTCCTGCACTTCGTTAAATAGTACTTGTAATAAAAAGATTAGCAACATTGTGTGATGGTTTTATGAACTTGGTTCACTTTATTCCCACACCAAACCAATCCAGCACATTCACATTATGAAGCAATCCCATTAAATCAGTGTGTAATTACTATGCTAGAGAACCTAAAAAACACCAAATGAAATTACTCTCAATTTTCTTTTTTTTTAAAAAAAAAACTATTATAAAAAATACAACACTAAGTGAATTGGGTTTTTCACGATCTCAGATTGCGGCTTGTACGCTACGAAATTGTCTGTCTGACTAAAGATTACAAAATTGAGAAGATATCATGAAAACGTTTCAAACAAAATACTACACTGAGTGAATTGGGTCTATTAATTGAAATATAAAAAATAAAATACCTTGATCGATTTCGAATTCTTCGAACTCGACATCGTCCTCGAATAGGTCGATCTTTGCGTCTTCACTGACAACCTTCGCTTCTGTTGCCATTTTAAACTCTCAGAAGAAAGATTCAACTAAACCGTAACCTGCGCGGAGTGAAAGATATTTAGGCCGAAAACCAAGGAAAATAGGTTAATGGACCTTGGTGTTCAAAACAACCCGATCCACAATTCTTCAAATGATAAGACAAAAATAAAAATAAATAATAATTAAAAAGATAAATAATAAAAATAAACGAAAAAATAAATAAATAAATAAGGTCATTTTTAAAAAATAATAATAAAAGCGACAAAAAAAATTATGTTTTGTTTTTTTATTATTTTATTTTTTAAAAAAAAAAATTCCTAAAATTCTCATAAGAGTATTTTGGTATTTTTATTAATAAAAAAAATGGTCAAAATTGTGAACCAGGAGGCAATTTTGATCCGTTAATTATTTGTTTCTTAGGCATGAAACATGGTTACACACTCATTTTACTCATCACGACTTGAAACCTCAACCTTATGTTTTGGAAGACAAAGAAATACTACTAGGCTATAAGTCCTTCGATATATAGATGTTACTAAAAATGTGGTTTTAATATTTATATTCATATTTGTAAATAACTCTATTAATGGATTAAACATATATATACATATTAAAACATATACTATATTTATACCTACTATACATCACAAAAGTGTGAGCAATTTTTATTTTTATATACATTTTAAAAAAGTTTAATTCTTAACTTCTATTCAATTAGGAATTATAGGAAACAAAATAATTCCTATTCAATTAAGAATTTTTAAAAATATAAAATTAATTACATCAAATGTCTTATAATTTACTAATAGGTTAGTGGTCTAAAGGTACCTGACTCTTACTTTTTAAAGAGAGGTCAGGGGTTTGAGCCTCATCGGAGAATTCTCTTACAATTTGAAAATTCTATGAAACACAAAATTGCTTAATTTTTATTAAAAAAATTTACAAGTTTAATGGTTAACTCCTATTCAATTGAGAATTCTAAGAGACACAAAATTAATCATACCAAAGGACTTCTACAATTTGAAATTTAAGGGATACAATGTTGGAATTTATATATATATATTTAAATAATAAAAATTATTTTATGGTCCTATGTACTACGTTTTTTAAAATAGGATTGCAATGTGATTATTGATACTTAATGAATTGGGTTGTACTTTCCAATTTAGTGGTTTTAATCGAGAGTATGGTTTTATACCGTTGGATTGTGGTTTTTCAACTTATTTGGTGTAATTTAATTCTAACCATTGATATCTAAGTTTCCATGATAGGAAGGGAGACTTAGATATGCTTGTTTGTAGAGAAACCGTCCCCCCCCCCCTGTTGTTGTTATATATAAGGGTTTTAAAACCCTTATTCAGTTCTATCGTATCGACAACTCTCAGAAGGGAGTAAAACGCTCTAATGTTTTGCAAGAACTCACAGAAGATTACATGGATATTCTAAAGGTACTATGTGGTTTAATTATCAATCAGGTACGATATCTAAATTACTCTTTAAAGTATTCTTGATTTTTACATCGATTAATTTAATTAAAACTCAACAATTGGTATCAGAGCAAGGTTAGGGTTTGTAAAAATCAAGATCAGTGAAATGAATTCACATTATATATTATTTTAAATTAAGGACAAGATAAATAAATAAATTTATATTTGATTACAAATTATGTACATGAGTTTTGTACTGTTTGAATCGGTTTTGTGTTTGTTTTTCTGAATATGATTTTAATATGAATTAATTGCATATTATAATAATTAATGTTTAAACAATCAATTGATTCATATATATCTAATCAGTAGGATTCTTTTTGTATGTTGTTAATTCTTGTGAACGAGACTCTATGCAATCACAGATTATTGGAGTTTGTTTTAATATGCAATATAGCTTGTGCACGCCGAACGAGAACATTAACTCAATTTGTTATTTAATTATCAATCAGAAAAAGATATGAATCAGTTTGTTATTTTAAGCATGAAAAGAAGTATTTCAAGCATGAATTAGTTTATTCAATTGTAATCAAATCGTTTTCTTCCTAGTCTATGCACACGAAACGAGGAAGAAAAGACAATGGCTTTACAAAGAATCAGCTTCTTGTAATTAGAATTTGTATTTTTTATTTTTTTTAAAGGATGCGCCGAACAAGGAAGACAATTCAAGTGTAATAAAAAAAAAAAAATACTATAAGGTTTTAGTATTGACTACTATTTTTTTGTAAAATATGGCACAAAAGTGGGAAAGGAAATAAAATCTTAAAGATTTGAATAGTAAAGATATTGTAAAGTTTTGAAGTTTGTCACTATCTTGTTAGTTGGATCAATCGATTATCGTGGTGCTATATAAGGCTGATTCATATATAATTATATATAAAACAAATGTATTGGTTTTAATATCTAGACCATTTATGTAAAAATTATAATATTATATTATAATGAAAGTTTGCTTAGAAACACTAGTCCTACGGATACAGATATATGTATGAACGCATAATTAATTCATGTATATATATATTCATGGGTTAGAGATGTACATGTACAAGTGATGTAAATCTTTTCTTGTCCACATATTTGATTGATTGGTTTTGTGAGCAAGCCTTTGTATTGTGAATATATATGTTTTGATATATATATATATATATATATATATGCAAGATTGCATGTTTAGTAGTGTGATTAACAGTAAAGAAATATATATATATATATATATATATATATATATATATATATATATATATATGAAGTTTTTACTTTCATGAATTTAAAGTGGACTAGTTTATTTGAATGTGTTTATACATTCACGCATCAAATGCATAAATGGTCAATGAGGTATTAAAGTGTGACTTGTTTTTTGCCTAGTTGATGTCAGGTTTAGAATTTTAATTCATGTTATATTACATGTAATTAGTGACATTTGAGTGTGACATGAGGTTGTATGCCTATTTAGTCATATTGAGTAATTAATGATACTTGTTTAATTTTAAGTTGAAAACTTATGGGAGCTTGCATGCCATAAGTAAGTATTATTAACCTAATTGATTTAAAGATTCAAAGTACTTTAAATTGTTTGTCAGATATATAATATACATGCATCACGGTTTAGTTATTTTATTTTAATTAAAGTATATATAGAATTGAGATTTTTAAATCTTGATTGATGTGCATGTTATTATTATATTATTCACTGTAATTTCTTAAGATGTATGAGGAGGCTTTATTTTATTTGTATTAAAGCCATTTATATTACAGTGAAATTAAATATTCCATAATTTTGGGTTTGGCTTATGTGCACTAAATAAATATGAACATAAATAAAATGGAACATCTACAGTTTAGGTCTTTCCTTGGGGTTTAAGAAGACCGGTAAAGTAACCGTTTCAAAGGTAAAAGCTAAAGTGGGTGATGCCTACTAAAAGGTGACACGCTCACGGAGGTTATTATTTTTAATTTTTTTTTTTTTTTTAAGACATTGGTCTTATTGAGGTCTCACAGTGCATTTACCTACATGAAGGCATTAGTTCTGCCAAAAGGTGATCAATATCTTAGTGTGGGATAAGTGAGTAGAATATTTGAGAGTGCTTGGATTATAACTAAATAACCCTCTTGCCAAAAGATAGTGGAAGGGTTTAGCAATAATTCAAGTATAATCAAATAGGTCTATGTGCAATTTGATCGCAAGTTTGAGGGTAAAATAAAATCTAAAATTCTGCCAAAAGGTGATTTTTAGATGGCATTTTATTTGTTCCCGTGGGGTGGATGGTTTTGCACATAGTAAAACACCCTGATAAATTCAGCTTAAAACCTCAAGCATGAATTAAAGTTATAATCCCTAAAGCTGAGATATATTACTATATGTTGTTTATGTGATGTTATTCAATATAACATTTATTCAGGTTACAGACGCTTCTGCAATTTAAAGATATCTTATAGGGATTGAACCATTGAATGGTTAAAATTATACTGTCTAGAAAATAGGTTTTGATATTATAATGGATTTCTTGGACTACGTGTCTGTTGTTTTAGAAAGAAACCCATATGCCCAGTGCATTGTCTTCTTAGGTAGAAAAGTTGTTGCATTTTTTAAGTGAACTACAGGTACTACCATGCCATTAGATTAATTTATACTTCTATTGGTAATACTATTCAGGGTGGTATTCTAGTTTTGATACTACCAAGGAGCTTTTTGATTTGATCAAGAAAGAGTTAATGGGTATTAAGAAGTAACTACAATACTATTATCTGACATGGATTATGTTAGTGAGATATGATGGTAATGTTTCAGTGAGGGAGTACATCTATAAGATGTGCAAGCTGGTTAATGATCTGAGGTAGTAGAGAATCATATTTGCTAATAAGTTAATTAGTCCACATGGTGATCTATTCTTTGCTTAGGTTTTTTCAGCTTTTCAAGGTGAATTATAATTCATAAGAAGTTAAATGTGGCATTAACCAGCTGTTAGCAATTTGTGTTATTGAATGAAAATGACTCAAGGGTGTTAAAACTGAGTCAGCTTATCTTGCGATGATAGTAAGAATAGTTTCATGAAGAAACTAGGCGGCAAGAAAGTGAATAAGGCTAAACAAAATAAAAACATTGATCATGGAATGATAAATGTTGATGTAATGACCCGGTTTTTTCGAATAAATTTTTTCCGTTGTCTTTTCCCTTCTAAGTTTGGTTTCCTGTCGATTAGTGTCGTCTCGAGTGCTCTGGAGTGATTTCCGAGACTCTTTTCTGTGGATTGACAACTTTCTTTGAGGACCGAGTCAGTTCCGTATTTTTCGTTTTTCGACGCTATTCACTTTTTGTCTTTTCCCTATTTTGTCTTTTTCCCTATTTCGTTTTTTCCTCGTTTGTCACTCTGTTTGCGTAACCACACTTCTTGTGTTCGGAATTGGTTTCTGACTTCGCGTATCTTCATTCTCAATGATTTCTATGAGATACGTATCTTTACTTTCGTGAGAAAGTACTCTGGTTGCTCTTGGTGCCCGTAGGAGCATAAATGCAAAGTTCTTTGGAAACTTTTTTTCTTGGGGTGTTTTTCATAAATATCTTTTGAAGATATTTTATTTCAGGGGTATCTAAGAAAATATTTTTTGGAAGATATTTTCATTCTGGGGTAGTTTCGTAATTTTTACTTTTTGGAGGGACCATTGTGCAATTAATGAAAGTTATTGCTCAATGTCTTGTTTTGAGCCTGAATCCTTGTATGGGATTCATTTTCACATTTCGTTGAGTCGTGGACTCTTAGAATTTCCTCCTGGACGATGTTTTCCAGTTTCAGGGTTTCTGACCCCGGTTTGTGCCAAACTTGTTTTGGGCATAACTCTCTGCTCGGGACTCGATTTTCGACGCCGTTTCTTCTGTTGTTCATATTTTTTCATTTGGAAACTTTTTTGTTCATAGAGTTTTTCCGTTTAAGGACGTTTGCTCAAATTTCACTTTTCTGAACCCGGCGAGGCCCGTTCGGGGCACTTTTTGAGTTTTTCTATAAATATGAGGTTTTAGAAAGAAAAATCAGATGTTTTTCTCTCTCTCCTCTCTCATGGCCGGTCCAAGCTCCATCCATGGCTGCCATCTTCTCTCTCCTCTTTTGGACTTCTTTCCTTCATTAAAAAGTGGTGATGCCTTTATATTTATTGTTTCCCTCGGCGAGGCCTACGATTCCAACCGATTGGAATATCATTTTGGCCATTTCTTGAGTTGGGGTTTGAAGTCAAGTTGTGTTTTTGATGGGGCTTCCTTGGGATTCATGTTCGTGGTGTTGTCCCCGACAAAACCTAGGAGTTTCGTCGGATTCGGAGCTGATTTATTTTGGTGGGGATTTGAGATTTCATCTCAAATGGAGGTAGGGAATGTTTTAGGATTTTATATGTGTTGTATTGTGTGTTTTTCATATTTATACAACCTATATGCATGCCTTGTATCAAACCTAGGAAATTTGAAATATTTAATTTTTTTGTATAAGATTTGATTTTCATGATGATGAGAAACTTTGATTTGAATTGTGGCATGGTAGAAACTCTTATTTTAATATGTTGGTTAACATATATTAATTTGGGATTAATTAAATAAGAATTGCTCTTTTTAATTAATATTTATCTTTTGTGAAAGATTTAAGTTCATGGCCATACCTTACATGGAATTGAGTTGTGTTATGCTTCTAAATTAAGTTTTGGCATGTTTGTTAACATACTTTAATTTGAGAGCATTTGGTTGAGTTTGGAAATCTAGAGACTTTAATTAAGGGAATTAATTAAGATCTATTTTGGTGGTTTCATGGGCCTAATTAAGCTTGTGTGTGAATATATGTAATGACCATGATATGTCTATTAACATATATTAAATTGGGGCCAAATGGAAATGGTTTGAAATCTAGATAGTTTAATTATTTTGATGTAATTAAATTCTATCTTGTGTGTCCACGGATCTAATCATGTTTTGGAAGTTATTTCTATTTTAAGAACATGGATTTAGACTTGTGATGTATTCACTAGATTGTGTTATATGCATTGAAGAGCATTGTTGTTAAATTTATATTCATGAGAGTGTGTTTCTATATGAATATATTGTTGGCTTGTGATTTCGTAGTATTATGGATATGAAATGCTTATTATGCACAATTGAAAGTTATATTGCTAACTTGTTACTATGTAGTATTAATGTGTGTAAGTTGTTAACTTATTTATTTTGGAGTTGCTTGGGACATTGTTAAACTATGATGGCTAGGGTTTGGCTCTAGTACGGGGACAAGAGTCCTCTAAGTCAAAAGTTTGCGCATTGGGTAGGCTGCCTGGGGGTTAGTAGCTCTAAATTTGCCTTGTCTCGGCGGAAATCCGAGCTGTGATGTTCAAGTCTCCCACTATTTATTTTTGCATTCAATTCTAAGTTGACAATCATGTTTACCTTGTTAACTTGTGGTTTTGGCTATTAGCGATTTTGATGTTGTTAAGTACATCCATACTAAATTGCTATATTTAGTTGATTTCACACTTTTAGATTTCTAGTTGATAACTTAGAGAATCTATGTCTTGATGTGTGGTATTAGATATTCTAATTATGCTAAATTGTTATATTTAGTTGATGTTGCATTTTAGACTTCAAGTTGATAACCTTGAGAATCTATATGTTGTTGCTTGTGTAAGCATGCTCCGATGTTGTTGCTTTGTGTAAGCATGAACCAATGTTGCTAAAATCGCATGAATGAGGTGATTGATGCTAGAAATGATCTTAGGTAGCTAGGATGCTCTTTGAGTCTCACCTTTGACATAGACATTAGGTGGAATGAACCACAATGATTAAATCATGCAAACTTGTAAAACGTAGGTCGATACATGCTCATTTCCTACAAGTAGCTTTATGTTACTCACCCTTATGATACTGGGGCATATTTCAGGTACAAGAATCAAAGTTGAGGTCTTCATTATGCTTGGATGGTTTGTGGACTTGGAGACTTCCATTTTTGTTAAAGTTGGCTTGGAATGCCAATTATAGTCTTATATGTCAACATGTGTACATTTGATTCTTTATATGTAATGTGTACATGAGTACACTCTTTACAATATATTTGACATGTATGAGATGAGGCCGGAGGCCAATGACATGTAAATTGTATCCTATGTAAATTTTGACTTCATGAAATATTATGAAAGTATTGTAAAATATTGAGTTTTTGATTCACCATGTTTGCATCGGGTGTGGGAATTCCATTTTGATTCTTCCATTAGCATTCATTCACCATGTATGAAGTGTGGCCAAGGGCCAAGCGGCATTTTGAAACCATTTCATTGTTTTGAATTCCAAGTTTTCGTTCCAAACTTCATTTTTGGCATTTTGGCCGTTGGGGGGGTCATATTTTGCATCGGCCATATTTTTGGGCCATGGACCATTGTAGCATGTCTTACTAGGTAAGTTACATTTGTGTGCATGGTCGTTTCCGGGCAAGGATTCTTTTTTGGTGAAATGAGCCTCCTACGGACTCATTTTTCACTTTTGTTGCATATTCTGACCTAAGGGAATTTTGGGAATTTTCTTTGGGAAATAAATTCTGTTCTTCATATGGTCACTTGGAAAATGTGATTTGAGGGGGGGTTTCTTTTTCGTGTTTTTCCATAAAATGCCATCTTGGCATCAGAAATCGCATCCGAAGTTCAGCTCTCAGTTTTTAAATTTAGCTGCTTTTTGGACCCTTTGGACCAGTTTTCTTGGGAGGGCATTTTGGGCATTCACATTGCTTATTTTTCAATTTTCTTAACATGTCACATAGAAAACTCGATTTTGAGGAGGGTTTCTTCTTTGAGTTTTTCCATAAAATGTCAGCTTGCCCCTCAAATTTCTATTTTTCCCGGAAAAACCCCTGCTGCCAGGTTTTTGGGTCGCACCCTTACTGCCCCTTCACATCTAAACAGTTACGAGGGGTTTTGTAACCAGTTAGATGAGTCTGGGCAGCGTTTTTGTCACTGTTTTTGGCTTCCTAACCGGTTAGGAAGGTCTCCTAACTAGTTTGATGTTCTTGGTTGCCATCTTTTTGACCGTTTTGCCCTTTCTTCTTCCATTAGCCATATCTTCTTCATCCGGACTCCGAATCAAGCAATTTTTGAGTCTAAGTTCATTGATTTTTCGTTGTCTTTCCAATGGTGTGCTCGGTGGCACCCACTTTTAGGCTAGAAATGATGATTTTGCCCCTAGGTGCATTCTTGTCCGTTTTTGAAATGTTGTTTCCGCATTTGATTCCTTTGAGTTCCGTGACCTCGTTGAGGGTCATAATGGTATCTTAGAGCCATGTTGTATCTCTAGAGACCATTATTTTATCTTTTGCTTCCGCATTTCGGATCCGTTATCGGGTCATCTTTCGGTTCATCACTGGCACACCGGGTTGAAAAACTTGGGCCGTCACAAGTGGTATCAGAGCTCCTTGGTTTGAAAACCTTAGGACGACGGGTTTTGGATGCATATCTTGCTTTTGTTGCCATGCTCTATCTGTTTATATGCTTTATGATAACATGTTTTGGTTGATAACATGTTTATGTGTTTACGTACTACATGTTGTATGCCGTTTGTTTAACATTATTTTATTATAATATAAAGAGCATGACCTGTGACGTATGCTAGATTAGAATTGTATATGCATAATTGTGTTGCATACTTGGCATGACACGGGTTTGGTCATTGAGGCACGAGTTGAGGTTGATGGTGATTATAGTCACAGTTTTGTGGTAGTATAGGTTGTTGTTGACCTAGTATTGGTTTTGAGGTAGGTGGATGGTCACCTTTTGTTTAGACTCTTGTGAGATGAGTCATTTGGCGTTACCATAGTGGTGGATTTGTTGGTTATGGACCTCTAGGATCCTTGGTTGATCAGGATGATTCCTCTGGGATTGTAATTTTTGTGGGCAGGTACGTTTGTGGGCGGGTGCATGGCACTGTCATGCTACCGTACTGGCTAGCTACAAGCACAGTTCGGGTGGAATCAATGTTGGTTTTGTTTTGATAAGCGTTATCCTTTGATCGGTGATGATGATGGTTGTTTTGGCGATCAGTCGTGGTGATTGATTTAGTTGTTATTGGTATGGCTGTAGTTGCCATTTTCCTTGAGGAGTTCTTGCATGATGACGCTTTTGGGATCAAGTCGATTGATTAATGTTACGGGTAGTGAGAGCACTGCACTGTTAGTGTCACTTGTAGTGTCACCTCTAGATTCTGAGATGGATTGTTAGAGTCTTACCATTGTGGTAAGGGCTCACGTTTGCTTTGAGACAGGTTGTTGTCGCATTGGTTTTGGAGACAGTTTATGACTAGGAATTGTCCTTTCCTTTCTTAGACACTCTAGGACACGATGTCCATAGGGTTCATTGTTGCATCATGTTGTCTTATGTAGTTTCGTTTACTAAACCATGTTGGTAGTATGATTTATGATATTCTGATGCGTGAGTAAGTGGAGGTATATCCACATTTGCCTTCTTGTTGTGTGGCATTAGCATGCCTTCTTTATATGCTTAGAGATGCCATGTTGTTACTGTATTTTACTGACATGATTTTTGTGCTTACGTGGAAACGTGCCGCATGTATCTTTGGTTTTTACCTATGCGAGTAGATTTTCTTTCTGGTAGTTGCATTCCTTGTCATATGCATGACTTTCAGGTTTGGTATTCCCTTTTGTTTTCCCTCGGTCGCACGTAGCGTGTATGCGAATTTTCACAATGGTTTCGTGTTTGGTTCGAGTAAGGGACTTCACATGGAGTGAGTCTCTTCTCTTCATTGCGTTATGTACAGTTTTAGGGTTGACTGATCCGTAAGGGTCACCATCATTGTCTTGAGTCCTTGGTGAGGATTTGTTGGATTTTGGTCGACTTACTTCTATGTAGGGGGTGAAGTCTTTGGCCTTGTTGTCTTTTGTTACAGAGATAGAGTCGTGGAGTTGTCCTTTTTAGGACTGGTGGTTCCCTTTTTTTCGTGTCTTCCCTTGGGGAGTTTTTGCCATGGTTGTTGACAGCTGTGGTGCTCAGAGTGAGTTGATTGGTGTGAGATCATTTTGTGGGGACTTGTGTCCATATCATTGAGGATTTGTTTGATTGTGAGGTGAGCTCGATGCTCTTTTGAGAATGTCTTTTGGAGACTTGTTTCCGTTTTGGAGACCTGGATGTGGTTAACTTCTAGGAGAAGTTTTGGAGGATTGCTGTTAGATATGGCTTGTTGTGGAGTTTCTCGTCCTAGTTTTGACTAGGCATAGTTTTGAGGAATCGTAGTTCTGATGATTGGTTGTAAATCAAAAAATTGAGGAATTTTGATTTAGCTTGGTGTTGCCAAGCATGGTTTTGAGAGATTCATCTTATGACCTTGGTTGTTGGCATTTTGATGTGTGTGCCACTTGGTGGATTTGTATTTTGAGGACTTAGTTATCTGTGGTAAGGATGTGGATCTTATGTTTGATCATGGTGATTGGTCTTGTAGTTGATCTGTTTCAGGGAGATATGAAGGATTTTCGATGAAATGTCTTATTGTGAGGTTCGTTTTGATTTCTGTAGGCGTTGATTTGCTTGTCAGGTTTTGGATTCCTGATTAATGTTATTAATAGGGGTATTTTGAGACATTGGAGATGTTAGTTTTACTGTATTGAGGATTTGTGGCCTTAAGCATAGCTGTACCTATAGCATTGTTGTCAGAGTTTTGGGATTGGCCAGGATGGTCTGGCCAGACATCTGTGGACTGTATCTCAACTCTCACAAAATGTTGGTCTCTGTAGTGCTTTTGACAATGATCATTTTTTTACATTGATGTCATTTGTATCCAGAGGTTTCTTGGGTAGACCTAGTGGGGGGCAGGTTATGAATTAGTGCCTTATACTGTCATGCTACCGTACAAAGTTGTGTGTTATGGGCGAGTACTAGTTGCAGTCAATGCTACCTTACTGACGAGTAAGTATGGGCGGGCACTAGGTACTGTCGTTGCTACCACACATTCGAGTACGTCGTGGGCGAGTTTTGGTCACTATTCGTACTGCCACGTTGTGTTTGTTCTGTACCCTGATTTGATATGTGGTTTCTTGGAGTCCTTTTGGTGGTTGTTTTTGGATCGGTTTGATGGTTCATCAGGAGGAATGCTTTCGGTTGTTGTCTTCTATTCTCTTATCTGACCTTGGGTTCAGTGTGTGAGTTCTGACTTGTCGTGTGGCTATGTGGTTATTTTGCCTTCGAGAGGTTGTCTTGTCATGAGCACGTGGGTGCAAATGACACTGGTTTGTATGTTCCTTTCAGCTTTGAAGTCGCTGGTGTGGCGTGTTGTATGGGATACTCGGAGATGTACTCTGTAGTTATCCTGATTTCGCTTTCTGTTTCGTTGGGCTGGATTTCGGGGACAAAATCCCTTTAAGGTGGGAAGGTTGTAATGACCCGGATTTTTTGGATAAATTTTTTCCATTGTCTTTTCCCTTCTGAGTTTGGTTTCTTGTTGATTAATGTCGTCTTGAGTGCTCTGGAGTGATTTCCGATACTCTTTTCTGTGGATTGACAACTTCCTTTGAGAACCGAGTCAGTTCCGCATTTTTCGTTTTTCGACACTATTCACTTTTTGTCTTTTTCCTATTTTATCTTTTTTCCTATTTCGTCTTTTCCTCGTTTGTCACTCTGTTTGCGTAACCACATTTCTTGTGTTCGGAGTTGGTTTATGACTTCGCGTATCTTCATTCTCAATGATTTCGATGAGATACGTATCTTTACTTTCGTGAGAAAGTACTCTGGTTGCTTCAGGTGCCCGTAGGAGCATAAATGCAAAGTTCTTTGGAAACTTTTTATCTTATTGGGGTGTTTTTCATGAATATCTTTTGAAGATATTTTATTTTAGAGGTATCTAAGAAAATATCTTTTGGAAGATATTTTCATTCTGGGGTAGTTTCGCAGTTTTCACTTTTTGGAGGGACCATTTTGCAATTAATGAAAGTTATTGCTCAATGCCTTGTTTTGAGCCTGGATCCTCGTATGGGATTCATTTTCACATTTTGTCGAGTCGTGGAGTCTTAGAATTTCCTCCTGGACGATGTTTTTCAGTTTCAGGGTTTTTGGCCCCCGTTTGCGCCTAACTTGTTTTGGGCATAACTCTCTGCTCGGGACTTGGTTTTTGACGCCGTTTCTTCCTTTGTTTATATTTTCTCATTTGGAATCTTTTTTGTTCACGGAGTTTTGCCGTTTGAGTGCGTTTGCTCGAATTTCACTTTTCCAGAACCGGCGGGGCCCGTTCGGGGCACTTTTTGAGTTTTTCTATAAATAGGAGGTCTTAGAAAGAAAAATCAGATTTTTCTCTCTCTCTCCTCTCTCATGGCCAGTCCAAGCTCCATCCATGGCTGCCATCTTCTCTCTCCTCTTTTGGACTTCTTCCTTTCATTAAAAAGTGGGGATGCCTTTGTGTTTATTGTTCCCCTCGGCGAGGCCTACGATTCCAACCGATTGAAATCTCGTTTTAACCATTTCTTGAGTTCGGGTTTGAAGTCAAGTTGTGTTTTTGATGGGGCTTCCTTGGGATTCATGTTTGTGGTGTTGTCCCCGACAAAACCTAGGAGTTTCGTCGGATTCGGAGCCGATTTATTTTGGTGGGGATTTGAGATTTCATCTCAAATGGAGGTAGGGAATGTTTTAGGATTTTATATGTGTTGTATTGTGTGTTTTTCATGTTTTTATACAACCTATATGCATGCCTTATATCAAACCTAGGAAATTTGAAATATTTAATTCTTTATATAAGATTTGATTTTCGTGATGATGAGAAACTTTGATTTGAATTGTGGCATGGTAGAAACTCTTGTTTTAATATGTTGGTTAACATATATTAATTTGGGATTAATTAAATAAGAATTGCTTTTTTTAATTAATATTTATCTTTTCTGAAGGATTTAAGTTCATGGCCATACCTTGCATGGAATTGAGCTGTGTTATGCTTCTAAATTAAGTTTTGGCATGTTTGTTAACATACTTTAATTTGAGAGCATTTGGTTGAGTTTAGAAATCTAGAGACTTTAATTAAGAGAATTAATTAAGATCTATTTTGGTGGTTCCATTGCCTTATTAAGCTTGTGTGTGAGTATATGTAATGACCATGATATGTCTATTAACATATATTAAATTGGGGCCAATTGGAAATGATTTGAAATCTAGAGAGTTTAATTATTTTGATGTAATTAAATTCTATCTTGTGTGTCCATGGATCTAATCATGTTTTGGAAGTTGTTTCTATTTTAAGAACATGGATTTAGACTTGTGATGTATTCACTAAATTGTGTTATATGCATTGAAGAGCATTGTTGTTAAATTTATATTCATGAGAGTATGTTTCTATATGAATATATTGTTGGCTTGTGATTTCGTAGCATTATGGATATGAAATGCTTATTATGCACAATTGAGAGTTATATTGCTAACTTGTTACTATGTAGTAGTAATGTGTGTAAGTTGTTAACTTATTTATTTTGGAGTTGCTTGGGACATTGTTAAACTGTGATGGCTAGGGTTTGGCTGTAGTACGGGGACAAGAGTCCTCTAAGTCAAAAGTTTGCGCGTTGGGTAGGCTGCCTGGGGGTTAGTAGCTCCAAATTTGCCTTGTCTCGGCGAAAATCCGAGCTGTGATGTCCAAGTCTCCCACTATTTGTTTTTGCATTCAATTCTAAGTTGACAATCATGTTTACCTTGTTAACTTGTGGTTTTGGCTATTTGCGATTTTGATGTTGTTAAGTACATCCATACTAAATTGCTATATTTAGTTGATTTCACACTTTTAGATTTCTAGTTGATAACTTAGAGAATCTATGTCTTGATGTGTGGTATTAGATATTCTAATTATGCTAAATTGTTATATTTAGTTGATATTGCATTTTAGACTTCAAGTTGATAACCTTGAGAATCTATATGTTGTTGCTTGTGTAAGCATGCTCCGATGTTGTTGTTTTGTGTAAGCATGAACCAATGTTGCTAAAATTGCATGAATGAGGTGATTGGTGCTAGAAATGATCTTAGGTAGCTAAGATGTTCCTTGAGTCTCACCTTTGACATAGACGTTAGGTGGAATAAACAACAATGGTTAAATCATGCAAACTTGTAAAACGTAGGTCGATGCATGCTCATTTCCTACGAGTAGCTTTATGTTACTCACCCCTACGATACTGGGGCATATTTCAGGTACAAGAATCAAAGTTGAGGTCTTCATTATGCTTGGATGGTT
Source organism: Cornus florida (assembly GCF_030987335.1). Taxonomy (NCBI): domain Eukaryota; kingdom Viridiplantae; phylum Streptophyta; class Magnoliopsida; order Cornales; family Cornaceae; genus Cornus; species Cornus florida. Next base: position 45,747,883 of record NW_026775574.1, on the reverse strand, counting down.
TGTAGACTTGGAGACTTCCATTTTTGTGAAGGTTGGCTTGGAATGCCAATTATAATCTTATATGTCAACATGTGTACATTTGATTCTTTATATGTAATGTGTACATGAGTACACTCTTTACGATGTATTTGATATGTTTGAGATGCGGCCGGAGGCCAATGACATGTAAATTGTATCCTATGTAAATTTTGACTTCATGGAATATTATAAAAGTTATGTAAAATATTGAGTTTTTGATTCACCATGTTTGCATTGGGTGTGGGAATTTCATTTTGATTCTTCCATTAGCATTCATTCACCATGTATGAAGTGTGGCCAAGGGCCAAGCGGCATTTTGAAACCATTTCATTGTTTTGAATTCCAAGTTTTCGTTTCAAACTTCATTTTTGGCATTTTGGCCGTTGGGGGGGGGTCATATTTTGCATCGGCCATATTTTTGGGCCATAGACCATTGTAGCATGTCTTACTAGGTAAGTTACGTTTGCGTGCATGGTCGTTTCCGGGCAAGGATTCTTCTTTGGTGAAATGAGCCTCCTACGGACTCATTTTTCGCTTTTGTTGCATATTCTGACCTAAGGGTATTTTGGGAATTTTCTTTGGGAAATAAATTCTATTCTTCACATGGTCACTTGGAAAATGTGATTTTAGGGGGGGGGGGGGGGGGTTCTTTTTCGTGTTTTTCCAGAAAATGCCATCTTGGCATCGGAAATCGCATCCGAAGTTCAGCTCTTAGTTTTTAAATTTAGCAGCTTTTTGGACCCTCTGGACCAGTTTTCTTGGGAGGGCATTTTTGGCATTTACATTGCTTATTTTTCGATTTTCTTTTTAAGTTATGTAGAAAACTTGATTTTAAGGAGGGTTTCTTCTTTGAGTTTTTCCATAAAATGTCATCTTGGCCCTCAAATTTCCATTTTTCCCGGAAAAACTGCTGCCAGGTTTTTGGGTCGCACCCTTACTGCCCCTTCACATCTAAACGGTTACGAAGGGTTTCGTAACCGGTTAGATGAGTGTGGGCAGCATTTTTGTCACTGCTTTTGGCTTCCTAACCGGTTAGAAAGGTCTCCTAACCGGTTAGATGTTCTTGGTTGCCATCTTTTTGACCGTTTTGCCCCTTCTTCTTCCGTTAGCCATATCTTCTTCATCCGGACTTCGAATCAAGCAATTTTTGAGTCTAAGTTCATTGATTTTTCGTTGTCTTTCCAATGGTGTGCTTGGTGGCACCCACTTTTAGGCTGGAAATGATGATTTTGCCCCTAGGTGCATTCTTGTCCGTTTTTGAAATGTTGTTTCCGCATTTGATTCCTTTGGGTTCCGTGACCTCGTTGAGGGTCATAATGGTGTCTTAGAGCCATGTTGTATCTCTAGAGACTGTTGTTTTATCTTTTGCTTCCGTATTTTGGATCCGTTATCGGGTCATCTTTCGGTTCATCACTGGCGCACCGGGTTGAAAAACTTGGGCCGTCACAGTTGATCCTGTAGAAATAAAAGGACATAAAAAGAAAAGGTTATTGTGGTGAAAAGAAAAACAAAGCAAAAAAAAAAAAAAAAAATTGCCATATTAATATTTGAGCCTAACTTGGTAAAAATATAGGTATAAACATGGTGGATGGATTCGGGTGTGATCCTACTTGCTTCTTATTTTTCAATTGACTCGAAACCATCCAAATAAAATCTTGTTTTGGTCAGAGAGGATTCGTCGATGTTATGCATAGGATATTGGTGAATGTCTCTCAAAAGAGATTTGAACGCTTGGTCAAGGATGAGATTATTAGGCCACAAATTTTATGCGTTGGTTGTGTCAAAGGACAAATGCTAAGAAACGCAATTTTGAGGCTAGTCGGTCATTTGGTTTTTAGACTATATTTCTTATTGTAGCTCATTTGCAGCAAAGGTATTTCATTGTCTTCATTGATTGGTTCTCAAGGAATGATTATGTACTTAATCCACCAGAAGTCCGAAGCACTTGATGTGTGTAAAATCTACTAGACTAAAGTTGAAAGTAGTTGGTATAAAGATTATGGTTTTAAGATCAGACTAAGGTGGTGAGTTTTAATAGGAGAATGATAAGGAGGGTGTAAATAGTAGTATTTTCAATACATACTTAAAGAGTAGGGCATTGTGCCACAATACACCATTCCTAGTTTTCCTGAATAGAATAAAGTTGCAGAAAATAGAAAGTGTAGGGATAACTTATAGAGACATAGTTATATAATGCAGATATTAAGGAGCTTAATACTCACGTTACCAATGATTATTTTATTAGACATCTTGAAAGATTAAAGAATTCGAGATTTTACTGTCCTGTAGACCTATGGAGATTATTGGAATATGTCATGCATATTTAATGAGAGTAGTGAATCCAGAGGGAGTTTAAGATATTGTAGTTTCTTTTTGCAGAAAGGTATTTTCAGCATCTATTCTATTTATTCTAGGCTTCATTCCACTTTCTTTAGTGGTTTCAGTTAAAGCTCATATTCCTACTCTTTCAGTTATTTCTCCTTTGTAGACCTTTCTTTCAGTTTCCAATCTAGTTCCTAAGCCAGCTTAGCTTAGGAGATTTTCTAGAGCTTGGAAGTATGCTGAAGTTGGTAATTTTGAGATGTCTGGTGGATATAAGACAAAAATTGATGGCCAAGTGCTTAAGTAAAAGTTAAGTGTTGATTTCTTTGAGATTTTCTCCAGCTTAATTAAAGAACTTTTTAAGAGTCATTATTTCATTATCACTTATTTATGGATTAAGTAAGTTTTAAAGCAGTAGTATCCAAAATTTTGATACAGTGGTTACTAATTGTAAGTTCAAAGAGAATGTTATGGATAAATGCATATACCTCAAGTTTAGTGGGAGTCATTTTGTTTTCCTTGTCCTATATGTTGATGATATTTTGCAAGGTAGCAATGACATTCATGTGATACATGATATTAAAAATTTTATGTAAAGTTTTGACATGAAGGACATGGGTATGCAAAGTATGTCCTTGGCTTTAGAATCCACATAGATCATGCTACTGAAATATTTGGACTTTCTCAAAAGGCTTATATTAATTAAGTATATGAAAAATTTTAACGGTGACCAAGCGTAGTAAGCCCATTGACATAAAGTTCATTTTCAAGCATGAGAAAGTTAAGGTTTAAGTGCCTTTAAGATTTCCCTATACGGTTACAAGAAGATTGTTATATGTCCTCTCACTAAAGGTCTTCAGCCAAAGATAATAAAGTATTTATAAAGGACGTGATTCGGATAGGTGTTTGAGAGTCATTATGTTATGATGTCCGGTATTTCTTTTATATATGCTACATTGCAACTAGTTTCTTTATGCCTTGTGGTGACAGTTATTTTTCCTCCAGTTTACGCCTTATGGTGACAGTTATTTGCATCCAAAATAAAGTTATGATGCATAATTATTATTATCTTGATATATATGGTTTATGCACGTGCTATTATGTTTACCTGGAGTGATATTTCACTCATGAGGTTGTTTGGGTTAGATGTGAGATTGGCACCACATCGATAAATCCAAAATAATTATTAAAGGTTGTTTGAGAGTGATAATTCACTCATACGTTTGTTTGGGTTAGATGTGAGATTGACACCACATCGATAAATCCAAATATAAGATTTGTCTGGGAGTGGTATTTCACTCATGAGGTTGTTTGGATTAGATGTGAGATTGACACCACATTGGTAAATCCAAACATAAATATTAAATTTTGCCTGTGGGAGTTTTTTCACACTCCATGAGGATAGCTTGGGCTAGATATGGGATTGGCTCCATATCGGTAAAACCTCACACTGAACAGAAGGTTGACGGTTTGCTGTAATATGTTCAGGTGACATACCGTGATGGTATGAAGTAGGATGGATAGCTTGGGCTAGATATGGGATTGGCTCCATATCGGTAAACCCTCACACTGAACAGAAGGTTGGCGGTTTGCTGTAATATGTTCAGGTGACATACCGCAATGGTATGAAGCAGGACAGATAGTGAGGTGTGCGTTTAGACCCCATGCAGTTTGTACATCTCATGAAATACAGTAAAACCACTATATTTGCTTGAATCCTAGATGGAATCAGTTTTGAGACCATGGAACTGTTTAGACTAATATATTACTTGTCTATGCATTCACGATCCACTATTGAGGAAATTTATGGAGGAGAGTGTTCTAAAATTTCAATCCATCAATTTCGATAATTGTGTTTTCTAAATAAAAATGAGTGGCCACTTGACTTTTATAAAGTGTGTTGCAATCCATAGTGTCATTTTATAAAACTTAGAGTGCATGGACCAAGTGGGAGATTGTTAGAATTTAAAAATTATTTTATGGTCCTATGTACTATGTTTTCTAAAATAGGATTGCAATATGATTATTGATACTTGATGGATTGGGTTGTACTTTCCAATTTGGTGGTCTAATTGGGAGTATGGTTTTATACTGTTGGATTGTGGTTTTCCAACTTATTTGGAGTGATTTAATTCTAACCATTGATATCTAAGTTTCCATGATAGGAAGGGAGACTTAGATATGCTTGTTTGTAGAGAAGCCGTCCCCCTTGTTGTTGTTATATATAAGGGTTTTAAAACCCTTAGTCAGTCCTATCGTATCGACAACTCTCAAAAGGGGGTAAAGCACTCTAATGTTTTGCAGGAACTCACAGAGGATTACATGGATATTCTAAAGGTACTATGTGGTTTAATTATCAATCAGGTACGATATCTAAATTACTCCTTAATGTATTCTTGATTTTTACATCGATTAATTTAATTAAAACCCAACATACAAAATTAAGCAATTTAAATTCACACACCATTGAGTGAGTTATAAGTCTCTATTTTATAGCAAAAATAAAACAATCCTCACATTCCATATCTAAAACATGTTATTATGCATATACCTATATTTACATCTCCAACCTGTTGTCATACACATACCTATATTTGTATCTCAACTATTTCTCAATAGAAAAATAAACATTTTGCATCATGAACTTGTTGACCTAGCAAGTGCCTAGTTGTTTAAGTGATTGGGTTGCTCCCCGTGTTTAGGAGTCTGTATCCGAGCCTTGCACTCTCCCCCTCCCCTTAACTACTACCCCCTAACATTCTTGCCATAAAAACAAAATTTGAAATGGCAACAAAGTAATGTATTGGGATACAATATTATATTTGTTTATTGGCTCGTATACATACAAGTCCACCAAACAACAATTGAAAAGGCAACAATTGAGTTGTATTTGAAATTTCAAATCCCGTATTTTTTTCATCTTCTTCACCTCAAATGTTCAGTTTTTCTCTCGACGCGCACTCTCTCTCTACACACAATCCTAAGGGAAAAGTGATCACAGAGTTATTATTGTGACCCATTTATTTCTTTTCACAAAGTACAAGCTAAACTTGTGGACCGTTTGATTCTCTTCTTTGGATCTTTGAAGGCAAAGTTGAGGAATTTTATAATGATTTTCAAGCTACACATTCTTTACAACTGATATTGGGTATGCTTTTTAGTTTTAATTTTTGGACTCTATTAAATGTTTTATCTATTATTTTGCCTTAATAAAAATTGGGTATAATATTTGCGATCGACTATTCATTCTAAATACTTGTATGAATTCATATAATGAAATAAAGTAAAATATATAATTTTGTAAACATATCATTGGGTAGGCATGTTAGAATAGAGTTGGGATATGGTACTCTTGCACATGGGATTATTTACATTAACACGTTGGGATGTGCACTTAATATACTTTTTTGGATTATTCGATCAATTCAAATCATTTCTTCCCTTTTTTGCATTGCATAGCTATAAATGTTAGATTTTTTTTAAAGATATACGTGTATCAATTTGTATGTTGAAATATATATTTCATTGCTTAGGCATGTTAGAATAGAGTTGGGATGTGGTAGTCTTAGAGATGAGGATTGTTCACATTGACATGTTGGAATGTCTACTTCATACACTTTCTGGGAATATTCAATTCAAATCAGTTCTTCCCTTTTTTGAATTGTATAATTATAAATGTTAGATTTTTTTTTGAAGAGATACGTGTATCAATTCATTTGTTGAAATGAAGTTAAAAAAATAAAAATAAAAAAGAAGTGATTTTGTATATATTTCATTATTCAGGTATGCTAGAATAGAGTTGGGATGTGGTAATCTTAGAGATGTGGATTATTTACATTAACATGTTGGGACGTCTACTTCATAGACTTTTTGGGATTATTCAATTCAAATTAATTCTTCCTTTTTTTGCATTGTATAATTATACATGTTAGATTTTTTTTTTTTTTTGAAGAGATACATGTATCAATTCATATGTTGAAATGAAGGTAAAAAAAGAAAGAAAAAAAAGAAGGGATTTGTATATATTTCATTACTCAGGCATGTCAGAATTGAGTTGGGATGTGATAGTCTTAGAGATGGGGATTATTCACACTGACATGTTGGAACGTCCACTTCATACACTTTTTAGGATCATTCAATTCAAATCAGTTCTTCCATTTTTTGCGTTATACAATTCTAAATGTTAGATTTTTTTTGAAAATATACGTGTATCAATTCATATGTTGAAATGTAAGTTTTAAAAAAAAAAAAAAAACAAAAAAAAAAAAAACAAAATTGATTTTGTATATATTTCATTGCTCAGACATGTTAGAACAGAGTTATGATATTGTAGTCTTGGACATGAGGATTATTCACAATAACCCATTGGGACGTGCACTTCATATACTTTTGGGGATTATTCAATTCAAATCAGTTCTTCCCTTTTTTGTATTGTATAGTTATAATTGTTATATTTTTTGAAGAGGTGTTTAATGCGGTTCATTACTGATACATGACCAAACTAAATTGGGATGTGCAACTCTTACGTGGTCATTGGTTTTCCTATATTTTAAATTTAAGTTCTTGCATTATCTTTTATATTTTCCATTGTATACCTGCAACAAGTTAGAAAGAGGATTGGATTTGGTTTGAATTTCATGGCTAACACATTATGTTACTTGAATTATGTTGTAGGTTCAAAATTTAACTCCTTCTGATGGAAGATGAAATTATAAATATTGAAGAAGCAACAAATGTTCCAGTTATAGAGCCCCAACTGAATAAATGGAAACCAAGGTTTGCGATAGAGTTTGATACGAAACAAGAGACATACAATTTTTATAATGCATATGGGGGTAGACTTGGATTTAGCATCCACAGGGAGTATTTTAATAATAGCCATAAAATTGGGAAACTTTTAATGAGGTTGTTTACTTGTAGCAAGGAGGGTGCTAGGAAGAAGGACAGAAAAGACATACATACAAAGACTCCGCGAGATGAAATAAAAACTAGTTGCGGTGCATGAAAGCATATTAAATATAATGAACCAAAGGGAAAGTACTTAGTTGATAATTTTGTGGAAAGTCACAACCATCCTTTTATAATTGATGAATGCACCCACATGATGCTGTCGTAGAGATGTATTTCTAGCGTCTAGGCCATTGATGTGGAGTTGGCTTCAGATTCAGGAATTGCAACTCATAATTCATATGAGTTAATGGCAAGGCAAGCTGGTTGTAGAGAATCAGTTGGATACATTAAGCTGGACCAATGTAATACCCCTAATTTTAAAAAGGATATAATTGAAATTTAATTTTTATTTCTTGTGCATTTTAATGGAATATGTGGCTATGTGCTTATGTAGTAAATTAATGATTATATGAAATTATTTATGATGTGTTTGTTTAATTGTTTAACTTGATTTATTTGTTTTAAATTGAAATTATATGTTTATGTGGTATTTGTCAATTGTTTGAATTGATTTATTTGTTTTAAATGGAAGTTCTATATTTAAATTGATTTAATTGTTTAATTGAAATTAAGTGTTTATTTTTATGTCAAGGAGTTGGGCTTGGATAGTTGTAATAGACCAATAGTTTTGGGTCATATGGTTTACTTGGATAGGGGATTAAATTGGTACAGTTAATACTCATAGATGGTTCTACATATATATTTGGTTATATACGTGTATAAGGGTTGGTTTAATTATTAATTATTATTAATGATTAAATTAGTGTCATTTTCCATTATATGTATAATGTGGTTTTAGGGTTTTATATTTTTATTAAATCGCCGACTTTTACATATAGTTAGTTTATTTGTTATTTTCTTTTCTTTTGCGGTTGCTTCTCCTCAGTTAATTAGAATTAGGTTTTCCTACACGCCAATAAATATATCGTATTAAGTCTGCCTAGGGTTTAAAAACAAACACACAGACTCTATTCACGTATACAGAGGGTTCATGTATATAGAGAGAGTGGAGAGAAAACTAGTGAGGAGAATTAGGGTTTGGCTAGGGGCAAAGGCTGAACTAAGGAGAGGTGATTGACGCTTACTTATGGGTTTGGACCAGAGCAGTAAAAGGTTGATGGTAATTGGAAGTCATCGGAAAAATCAGAGACGACGGTGCAAGGTTTCAATTCGAAACCTAGAGACAAGTTCTATTTCTTGCTCTCTCTCTTTGACTTATATTCTGTGCATGCCTAGGTAGTCTCCAGGAACTTAACGGATATTAAAATTGGTTATGTATGCATGTTAATTCAGTTTTTAAACTGTAGTATATGTGTTGATTAATTGAAATTTAATTGTTGATCAAATCGTTGCATATTCTGTTTTACATCTTGTAATGATGCATACTGAGTTTATATGTTTTCCTGGATGATTTGGGACGCAGTTGGACATCTAGGGACTTTAACTAAGACTTACAGAGGGACTTTAACATCATTAGAGATGAAGACAATGATGGGAAGCATGGACAGAGCCAGCTCAAAAGGGGAAAGAGCCGGCTCCCTAAGAATTTTGACCACGACTCTCTGTGAGAGAGAAAGCCGGCTCCATGGAACTAGGTAGCCAGCTCCTTAGGTCACAGAGCTGACTCCCAAGGTTAGGGAGCCGGCTCTCTTGTGTGGGAGCTTGCTCTCTCATTTTTGAGAGCAAGCTCTCTTGCATAGTAACCTACGAGAATTTTTCTTAAGTACAGTTTTGGTATTTTTGGAGTTCCTAGACTGTTCTGGATGGTTATGGAGGATTCTAAACTTTGTTTTATGATATATTAAAACACAAATAGCATAATTAACATCTGTATGCTAGGGGATTTAAATGGAAGTTTAAACATTTTTTGCATGTTGTTAACGGATGTAAAAGATTTAATAGTCTAATCTTCTTTTAGTAGTTTAAATGACTGGAACATGATTTTTAAATCTATATTGGATGCATAATAGGGTCATATACTTATTAGATTGTATTATGCTTACCCTGGATTTTAATTGATGAACTATTAAATTTTGTTTTATCAATTACATGGATGTTATTTTGGATTTTAATTGATGAATCATTAAATTTTGTTCTATCAATTACAGGATGTTATTCTGGATTTTTAATTGCTGAACTATTAAACTTTGTTCTGTCAATTACATGGATTAATGTTTTGGATTTTAATTGCTGAACTATTAAACTCTATTCTGTCAATTACATGGATGTGGTGGATTGTATGCACCGGTATAGGACAATGGCTTACTAGAGACAGATTAGTTCGAAATATTAAGTCCTACCTACTCTGGAATAAGGGAATGGATTATAAAATTTAAATCTTACTTATATTGAAGTCAGATCAACTGAGTAAGTTGAGTGACTAACTGGATTATTTGTTACTTATATTTAAGTTAGACCAACTGAGTAAGTTGAGTGACTAACTGGATTAATTGTCATTTGTGTTTAAGTCAGATCAACTGAATAAGTTGGGTGGCTAACTGGATTAGTTGTTATTTATCTCAGATCAATGAACAATTGAATGACATGCTCTGGTTTTGGATGGATTTTAAATATATGATTATGGTTCCACGATTTGAGCTTGAGTCTTAGAATCGATGGTTAGGGAGCGTATATGCATTGGGATGCATAGTTGGCTATGATGGTTGAGGTGTACCCTGTTAGGTCTAGGTACTCATGCCCACTTCTAGTGTGTTTTGCATGTTGCCTTCTATTTAGGTTGAGACCCCTGTGTAGTCTAGTGAGAGTCCCTTAGTGTAGATATATATATGTATGGACTAGATAGATATTGTTGAGATATCTAGGATGTATCTGCGTATCGGGTCTCTGTTTGGATTGTAGTTAGAATAGAACTTGTTCGTAAGCTTGACCCACTATCATTTTTCAAGTATCAAACGATTCTAGTCTTAGAGCTTGTTCGGGCTGAGCAGAGACGGTCATTCACTCTTCCGACGACGTAGGACTTCCGTTTTATTTAGTTTTGGATTTCCTTTTTGGTTCAGTTCATCTTCAGTTGGATTATTCTAGTGGTCCACTAGATGGATTCCCGAGTTGTATTAGTAATAGAGGATTGAATGTACCAGAATGTTTTCTTATTTATTAAAAATTTATTCTGATGTTTTCGTTAATGGATTATCATTTTAGTTTTGTTTCAGCAATTTTATTTATTTCTTTTTATCATATTTGTATTCTGTGTTTGATTATTACCTAATTGTTTTGATATCCTTAGGTAATCGGGCGTGGGCCTAGCCAACCCGCATCCAGAAATCTGGGGGTATCACAACCAACAAAATTATATAAGGACCCGAAGACAAAATGAGCTTTAATATTGGTCAGAAGTATGACTCACGAATTATATTGTCAATTATGCTTGTGATGATCTTTCATTTTTCTATGTCTTAAAGCTGGATGCTAAACAGATGATATCCAATATATTTTGGGCAGATCCTAAAATGATAACTGATTATGGCCATTTTGGAGATGTTGTAACTTTCGACATTACGTACAAACTTGTACATGGCAACTATCTATTTGCATTGTTTTTCGTTCTTCCGACAATTGTTGAGGATTTTGTTGATGTCTTTCCTGAGGAACTGATAGAGTTACCTCCTTTAAGGGAAGTTGTTTTTTCCATTGATGTCATTCTTGGTACAACATCCTTCTCTATAGCACCATACCGTATGGCACCGGTAGAGCTTGATGAGCTGAAAAGTCAGTTGGATGATTTGAAAGCTAAGGGTTTTATTCGTCCTAGTGCTTCACCATGGGGAGCACCAGTTCTTTTTGTAAAGAAGAAGGATGGGTCTTTAAGACTTTGGATCGATTATCGCAAGTTGAATCATGCTACGATCAAGAACATGTATCCTTTTCCTAGGATTGATGATTTGTTGGATTAGTTGAAGGAAGTGACATGCTTTTCGAAGATTGATTTAAGATTGGGTTACTATTAGTTAAGGGTTAAGGATGAGGATATATCCAAGACCGCTTTTCGTACACGGTATGGCCATTATGAGTTTCTAGTGATGCCATTTGGTTTGACCAATGCTCCAGCAGCTTTCATGGATTTGATGAACAGTGTATTCAGTGACTATCTTGACAGATTTGTAGTAGTGTTTGTTGATGACATTCTCGTGTATTCAGCTTCGGTAGAGGAGCATAAGTATCACTTGAGAACAGTCTTGTAGATCCTTAGGGATAACCGATTGTATGCCAAGTTTGAGAAATGCGAATTTTGGCTACCTGAGGTGAAGTTCCTTGGACATGTTGTGTCAGGGAGCGGTGTTGCAGTAGATCTGTTGAAGATTGAGTCTGTGCTGGATTGGGAATATCCGAAGATAGTGTTTGAGGTTCGAAGCTTTCTTGGCCTAGCCGGCAACTACAGGAGATTTGTTCGGGATTTCTCTCGTTTAGCTGCACCTATGACTCGACTTATTCGCAAAGGGGTCAAGTTCATATGGAATAAGGCTTGTAGTTTTGTTTTTTAGGAGTTTGAGGTCAGACTAACATCAGCTCTAGTTTTGATGTTACATGGTCTATTGTGATGCTTCACGAAAAGGTTTAGGGTGTGTTCTGATGTAGACTGAATGGGTGGTAGCTTCTGGGTCTCGATAACTGAAGACTTACAAGTTGAACTATCCGACACATGATTTGGAGTTGGCAGCGGTTATCTTTGCCCTAAAAGGGTGGAGATATTATTTATACGGGGAGAAGTTTGAAGTTTTCTCTGATCACAAGAGTCTCAAATATCTTTTCTCTCAGAAGGATTTGAATTTGAGACAGCACAGATGGGTCAAGTTCATGGAGGACTACGACTTTGAGTTGCAGTATCATCCGGGGAAAGGCCAATGTGGTGGCCGATGCATTGAGTAGGAAGTAACAGGGTACTCTTACTAGTGTTTCCGTTCACAGATGGAAGATGCTAAAAAAAGCTTGTAGATCTTGGTTTACAGTCGTATAAGGATGTTTCATCAGCTATTTTGTTTAGCCTTATGGCTCAATTGGCTCTTGTGGGCAGAGTTATTGAGGCATAGCAGGAGGATGGGAAGATGAAGTCCATCCACGATCGGACCATGCATTCAGATAGTGGTCTTAGGTACAGAGGAAAGATGTTTATTCGTTTGTCTTGTCGTGACGTTGTTCTTAGGGATTTTCACCATTCTCGACTCGCAGTTCATCCTAGTGGTACAAAAATGTATCTAATTTGTAGAGACAGTTTTGGTGGAAAGGCATGAAATGGGATGTTTCTCAATTCTAAATGCCTTACTTGTCAGCAAGTGAAGGCAGAACATCAGAGACCGGTAAGTTTGTTGTAACCATTACCAGTGGCAGAGTGGAAGTGGGAGCACATCACTATAGATTTCGTGATGGGACTTCCGAGATCCAAGGCAGGGAATGATGTCGTTTGGGTTATTGTTGACAGATTAACTAAGACGGCTCACCTTTTGCTTATGGCAGTGACAGATGATGCAGAGAGACTTGGTGGATTGTATGTGGGGCAGATTGTCAAGCTTCACGGGGTTCCAGTATCCATTGTTTCGGATAGGGATCTCAGATTCACATCTTACTTTTGGCATAGTTTTCATAAGGCTCTTGATACGAGGCTTCATTTCAGCACGGCATTCCATCCTCAGACTGATGGTCAGTTGGAGCATACCATTCAGATATTGGAGGATATGTTACGGGCTTGCATCTTGGATTTTGGGGGTAGTTGGGAAGACTACTTACCTTTGGTTGAGTTTGCCTACAATAACAGTTACCAGACCAGTATTAGCATGGCACCTTTTGAGGTGTTATATGGCAGATGTTGTTGTTAATGAGGATGTGACCTACGAGGAGGGTCCAGTCTAGAGTCTTGATTCATGGGAGCAAGTCTTGCTGACCAAGACCATTCCATTGGTTAAGGTCTTGTGGAGACATCACGGCGTTGAGGAGGCTACCTGGGAGCTCAAATAGGAGGTTCGCTCTCGGTATCCTATTTTGTTCTCTCTTTCAGGTACGACTTGATTTTAGGGACGAAATCCTTTTAAGAAGGGTAGGTTGTAATGATCCAGTCATTTTCCTTCCTTTCTTTTTTTCAGTGATTTCTTTTTTCGTCCTTTTCCCTATTTTGTCATTTTCCCGTTTATCGTTTTTCCTTGCATAACCTCACTTTTCATGCTCGGATTTGATTCCGGCTTTGCATGCATCCATAATATTTGAATTCCATGATAATTGTATTTTTACTTTTGTAGAAAATACATTCTAGTTGCTCACTTTTTCGTAAAGGGCATGGATGCATACTTTCTTGGAGATATTTTTAATTTTGGGGTTTTAGTGCCATTATGGAAAGTAATTATTTTTCATCTTGGGGACCATCGTGCAATTTAATTTGAAAGATATTTTGGACAAGGACCTTTTTGTAATTTTTGGAAAGTGTGACAAGTGTCACTCTCATGGAGCCACTTATTAGCAATTGGGTGGGACTTGGAAGTATAATCTTGTGACATTTGGAGGGTGGAGATTCACCTACTTGTTGGCCTAGGATTGGTGCACTTGTTGGCTTTGATGGTTGACAAGTGTAGGCTTAGGATTAAGCCTAGGAAGGAGCCACGGATTTGTGACAAGTGTAGGCTCACATTTTAGTCTTGCATTATGTGTGTGAGAGAGGTAGTGTAAGAGCACATAGTGAGTGGAGAAATACTAGATCCTCCACTCACCATTTTCACTTTCATCTTTTTCATTATACTTGTTCTCAAAATGCTAACCTAGCCACCATTGAAGAAAAGCTTGGTTGATAGCTTATTTCTTCATTTTATCCTCCTTCCACTCACCTTAGACCATTAACCTTGGAAAGTAAAAGTTTCCTCTCACTCTCCTCTTCAAAACCATTCTTTCGTTTTCCATTTTGAGCTTAGTTGCTTGGGATTATAGAGATTCAATTCTCTATTGAGGTAATGGTGGTAATATGTTTAAACTTCAAGTGTTTTAAGTCATTTGGGGTTTAATATATATTGTGTATATGCTTTTAATGTGATAGTCTTGCATATTATAGGGAACCCTCACTTTTGACTTAGGGTTTATTGATTTAAGCATGTGTATTATGTATATACCTTGTGTAGAAAGATTATATGATTTAGTAGTATGCTAAATTCTAGTATTTTTTCATGTGGTAGTGATAGAGAACTCTTGTAGAATTATTAATGTTATATACAATTCCTATTGACTTGAATTGCTATATTTATGGTGGTGATAATTTTATATTCTTATTGATGACTAATTGTGACCATTTTAGAAGCTTATTGATAAAATGTTAAGAATTAGTATAGAAAGCTTATTGTTGAGGCATGATTTAAATTGATAAGTTGGTGATATTGTTTTGAACATTATATCATGATGAGGACTTGTCATTTATTATGCTATTCTAGACTTGAAACCCTAAGACATGGTTTGTGTTGTTTCAAAATACTTGTGCATGGAAGGTGGTTTATATGCCTTAATATTTGTGTATAAGTTTTGAACTTAATTATGATTTTGGATTCTCTTGGGACATTATTACAAGTGACATGGCTAGAGTTTGGCTCTAGTGTGGGAGGTATGAATTCTCCCCATTTATAGTGCACACTAGGGTGGTATTCCCAGTGGGTTAATGCCCGAAATAACCATTTATAGGTCTTGGCTTTATCCAAGATTCGATGTCCAAGTTTTCCACTATTTGATTTTGCATTCAATTCCAAGTTGACAATCAATTCTTAATTGTGACTTGTGATTTTGGTTATTGGCAATTTAATGTTGTTAAGTACATTGATATTAATGTTGTATTGTGATGGAATCATTATATTAGCTTAGGATGATCCCTTATAACACCTTGAACATAGACGTTAAGTGGAATGATCCCTTGTATTCGTCTATATTGATCTTGCAATGATATTGAAACTTTAGGGTATACGCATATACTTCTTCTTACGAGTAAATTGATTACTCACCCTAGTTGTGTGGGTTATTTTATAGGTAAGAGACTATACTCTCAGATGCTCATCATCCATAGTGGCTTATGAGCAATTTGGAATATTTTTGTGTATTAACATGCAATTGTTTAACATGCTTTCCTTTTGGATGTTATATATTATATACCATGGATGTATGATATTTTGCAAGCTAAGATGGCTTCTTATTTTTGTATATTGACATGCAATTGTTTAACATGCTTTCCTTTTGGATGTTATATTTTGTATACCATGGATGTATGATATTTTGCAAGCTAAGATGGCTTCTTTGATATATAATGTGTATTTAAGTGCACTTGGTAATGCTCTTTTTGTATGTATAACATGAGGCCAAGGGCCATTAAACTTCAAGTTTAGATGTATGTTTTTAAAACTCAAGTTTTGCCTAAATAGCCTATTTTGTGAAAATAGAGGTTTGAAAGGTCAAATTTTGTAAATGGGTTAAAATGAGGCCGTAGGACATTATAGCGCATCTAAAACATCATTTTACGTTTGCGGGCATGCTCACATTTCATAAAACTCTTAAGTTGCAACTTTTGAACTATTTATGGAATGATTTATGGATTTTTATACAAAATTCATGCGTGGGAGTGAGTTTCATGCTTCTATTTTGTTTTAGCATGTTATCTATGCTTGATTAAGACTAGAAAATGTTTTCAAACTTGTTTTGGATCAATTTGAATACTTGTATAGCATCAAGGTTGGACCGGGTAAGTTTTTCACACAATGCAGTAGCAGTTTTTGCTGTTGTCTGCTATGTCGGTCGGCTGATGAGGGCCATCAGCCGGTTGACACCTTCTCAAGGAGCCATTACAGTAGCCTTCTAAGGAAATTCATCATTTTGGATGACTGATGATTGGGGTTCAGCTGATCAAAGGTTGAGGTTCAACCGGCTAGTCCTTGCCATCGATCAACCGATCCTCCCTGGAACCTTTCCAATTCAGTTTTCCTTAGACAGCCTAGTTAGACCAACTTTCGAGGGACATATCTCACTCATTTTTAATCCAAATTAGGTAATTCTTAAGTCTAAATTCAAGAGCTTGAAGTTAGCTTTCCAATGGAACCAACCACACATCAAAACTCTAATTGCAATGAAAGTTATTTTAGTTTAAGTGAGATAGGTT
Organism: Cornus florida; assembly: GCF_030987335.1. Classification (NCBI taxonomy): domain Eukaryota; kingdom Viridiplantae; phylum Streptophyta; class Magnoliopsida; order Cornales; family Cornaceae; genus Cornus; species Cornus florida. The sequence continues at coordinate 45,731,469 of NW_026775574.1, read as the reverse complement.
CGCAGTACCTCCTAAACGAAGAATACCACTTTGTTCCTTTTCGTATCTTTTCCGTCTGGACTCCGAATCAGGCGATTCTTGAGTCTAACTTCATTCATTTTTCGTTTTCTTTTCAATGGTATGCATGGTGGCCTCCATTTTAGTTTGAAATAACCATTTTACCCTTGGTTCATTTCTTATCGGTTTGATATTCTTGCTTCATTGCTTGGGCTCATTTGAGTTCCATGGCATCATAGGGAGTCATTTTGGTACCTTAGGGATAACGTACATCTCTAGAGGTCATTTTTCATATTTTGTTTCTGCATTTTGGATCCGTTATCAGGTCATCTCTTGGTCATCACTGACGCATCGGGTTTACAAAACTTGGGCTGTCACACTAAATAGGATTCAAATACCCAAGGTAAGCATCAATTCTTAAGCTACAAGTAATCCATAATTAATAACTTGAAATTAAATGCGAAATCAAATAGTGGAAAGACTAGGACATGCGGTCGCTAGACGAAGTAAGTATTTTCTGGTAATTACGAGCCACAAGGTACCACCTAGTGTGCACTTATGACTTAGAGGACTCTTGTCCTCATACCAGAGCCAAACCCTAGCCATCACATAAATTATGTCCTCACAAGCTTTCCAAAATCAGTAAGTTCGAAACTTATACAAAATTATATGCAAGTTACCATATTCCATGCACAAGTAAGGTTGAATCCACAAAAACTATGTTCTAGAATTCAAGTTTAAATAGCTTATAACATGTCAAGTCACCAACATGCAATTTATACACAAAACAAGAATATTTTACAACAATTGAGCCACATTACCATACTAAGCCACAAGTACTAAATAAGCTACAATTTAGTAACTAGCTTTCAAGGTAAGCAATTGTAGCAGGCTCTGTGGAGCTGGGAGCCGGCTCTACACTCCTTGGAGCCGGCTCCATCAGTGAGGGAGCTGGTTCCCTCCTTTTGGGAGCCTGCTTTCTCACTCCCGAAGCCGTTATGTGTTTTTGCTTCGTCTTCCTCGCCTCCGATGATACCCAGGGCCCTTGTAATATTTTAAATACTTGTTCAAATGTTCATTCAGTGTCCCATATTATTTATAAGACATCGACATGCATCAACGATCTCAACTAAACAAGGCTTAAAATCAAATACAGCAGGATATAACTAAAAGCATTAAGAATTCTTAAATCAGTTTAATTTAACGAGGCCAATTATAGTTTAAACATGCATAACAGATATGTTTTAGCATTAATTAAACCCATGGAGTCTACCTAGGCATGCATAGTGTAATGACCCGGATTTTTTGGATAAATTTTTTCTATTGTCTTTTCCCTTCTGAGTTTAGTTTCTTGTCGATTAGTGTCGTCTCAAGTGCTCTGGAGTGTTTCCGAGACTCTTTCCTGTGGATTGACAACTTCCTTTGAGGACCAAGTCAATTCTGCATTTTCACTTTTTGGATACTATGCGCCTTTCGTCCTTTTCCTTATTTCATCGTTTTCCCTATTCTGTCTTTTCTCCATTTGTCAGTTTTTGGCGCAACCTCACTTTTCATGCTTCAGTGGTTTCCTTGAGTTAGTTTTTGACTTCATGTGTCTTCATCTACAGTGGTTTCCTTGAAATATGTATCTTCACTTTTGCAAGAAAGTACTCTGGTTGCTCCCGGTGTCCATAGGGGCATGGATGCACAATTTTTCATAATCTTTTTCATTTCTTGGGGTGTTTTTTATAAATATCTTTTGAAGATATTTTATTTCAGGGGCATCTAAGAAAATATCTTTTGGAAGATATTTTCATTCTAGGGCAGTTTCGCAGTTTTCACTTTTTGGAGGGGCCATTGTGCAATTAATGAAAGTTATTGCTAAATGCCTTGTTTTGAGCCTGGATCCTCATACGGGATTCATTTTCACATTTCGTCGAGTCATGGACTCTTAGAATTTCCTTCTGATCGTTTTTCTCTAGTTTCAGGATTTCTGGCCCCGATTTGTGCCAAACTTGTTTTGGGCATAACTTTCTGTATGGGACTCGGTTATTAACGCCGTTTCTTCCGTTGTTAATATTTTCTCATTTTGAATCTTTTTCATTCATAGAGTTTTGCCGTTTGAGCGAGTTTGCTCAAAATCCACTCTTCTGGACCCGGCGGGACCCGTTCGGGGCACTTTTTGAGACTTACTATAAATATGGGACTTAAGAGTAAAAAAATCAGATTTCTTCTTCTTCTTCCTCTCCCATGGCTGGCCAAGCACCCTCCCATGGCTGCCACTTTCTCTCTCCTCCTTTGATCCACTTTTCTTTGATGAAAAGTCTTCGGCCTTAACGTTTAATGTTTGCCTTGACGCTGTGCACCTTTCCCCCTTATTAGAAACCATTTCTGACCAAATTTCAAGTTCGGGATTGAGGTCAAGTTTGGATTTTCATGGGGCTTCTTGGGGGTTCATGTAGATCGTGTTGTTCCCGACAAAACCTAGAAGTTTCGTCGGATTCGGAGCCGTTTCATTTTGGTGGGGATTTGAGATTTCATCTCAAATGGAGGTAGGGAATGATTTAGGATTGTTTGTGTGTTGTGTTGAGTGTTTTTCATGATTATACAACTCATATGTATGCCTTGTATGAAATTTAGAAAGTTAGTATTATTTATTTCTTTGTGTAAGATTTAAATTTCAAGGATGTGTATAGCTTAGATTTGAATTGTGGCATGATGATAAATTAAGCTTTAATATGTTTGTTAGCATATATTAAATAGGGATTATTTGAATAAGAGTTGAGCTTTTTATTTAATAATTTTCTTTTGTGAAAGATAAATTTACATGGATGTACCTTGCATGAAATTGACTTGTAGCATGCTTTTAAATTAAGTCTAGGCATGTTGTTTAACATACTTAAATTTGACAGCATTTGGATAAGTATGAAAATCTAGAGACTTTAATTAAAATGATTAATTAAAATCTATTTAATGGTTCCTTTAGCTTAATTAAGTTTTGACTTGATATTTGAGATGACTAGGACTTATATACTAGTATATGTTAATATGGGACCATTTTATGTTGTTTTAGAATTTAGGGATTTGATTATCATGATTTAATTAAATTCCATTTTGTTATTCAATTGGCCTAATCAAGTTTTGGAATTGGTATATGCAATGACCATGCTATGTTGTTTAACATGTGTAATTTGAGGCCATTTGGTTGAGAATTGCAACTTAGAGGAATTAATTAGTTTACTTGATTAAATTCCGTTTCTATTGCATTATGGATTTAAATCATGTGTTTGACGTTGATTGTATATCTAAAGCATGATTTTAGACTTGTAATGAATTTATGAGATTACATTTCAATATTGGATTATATTGTTATAGCGTGTAACGAGTCGCACACTAAAGATTTGACATGTGATGTTATTAAAGTGCGTAACGAATCGCGCTCTGAAGATTCGACATTTGTTATCCTATGGTAGTTGTGGATTTAGAGCATGTAATGTGTGGTTACAAACTACTTGTGCATGGGATGTGGTTTCGTATATATATAAGTTGTTAACTTATTTATTTTGGAGTCACTTGGGACATGGTTACTATGATATGGCTAAAGTTTGGCTTTAGTGCGGGAGGTATGAGTTCTCCCTAATTGAGATAGTGCGCACTTAGGGTGGTTTTCCCTGCGGGTTAGTGCCTGGAACAACCATTGATCTCGGTAGAATTTCAAGTCTAGATGTCCAAGTCTTCCATTATTTATTTTCGCATTCAATTCCAAATTAGCAATCATGTTTATATTGTGACTTGTGGTTTTGGTTGTCGGCGATTTTGATGTTGTTAAGTACATCCATGCTTTGTGATCTTTGTAGATTTTGATGTTGCCAAGTACATCCATGTTTTATAATTTTAATAAATCCTTTTAATGTTGTTAAGTACATTCATGTTCATGGTTTTTAATAAATCATTGTGAGCTTTTAATGTTGTTAAGTACATTCATATTCATAGTTTTTAATAAATCATTGTGAGCTTTTAATGTTGTTAAGTACATTCTTGTTTTATGATTTTAATGAATCATTATAAGCTTTTGATGTTGTCAAGTGCATTCATGTTATGTTGTTCAAATATAAATTATGAATGATGCTATAGATTGATTTGGAACATAGACGTTAGGTGGCGTGATCACTTATGCCGTTTTTGTTCTTTAGATTTCAAATTGATGACTTTGAGAATCTATGTTTGTTGCTTTGCGTAAGCATGCTCCTATGTTGTTGCTTTGTGTAAGCATGACCCTATGTTGCTAAAACTGCATGAATGAGGTGATTGATGCTAGAAATGATCTTAGGTAGCTAGGATGCTCCTTGAGTCTCACCTTTGACATAGACATTAGGTGGAATGAACCACAATAATTAATCATGCAAACTTGTAAAACGTAGGTCGATGCATGCTCATTTCCTACGAGTAGCTTTATGTTACTCACCCCTACAATACTGGGGCATATTTCAGGTACAGGATTCAAGGTTAGAGATTCTCAACATGCTTGGATGATTTGGGAACTTGAAGGGTTCAATTCTTGTGAAGGTTGGCTTGAAAAGCCATTTGTAACCTTATATGTCAAATGTGTATATTTGCTTCTAGACTTGTAACTTGTGCCGTAACGCACTTTTTGATTCTCATTTTATGCATATGACATGAGGCCAATGGCCAAACTCCTTTTGAAATTACATTTATGTCAAGGATGTTCATTTTTGCCTTCGATGAGAACATATGGAAAATCATGCGTTTTAGTATGCTATTTTGCACCGGAGCGTGCATTGTGTATGAAATTCTTCCATTAGCATTCATTTAACATGCATGAAGTGTGGCCAAGGGCCAAACGGCATTTCGAAATCATTTCATGATTTTAGGTTTCAAGTTTTCATTCCAAACTTCATTTTTGGCATTTTGGCCGTTGGGGGGTCATATTTTGCTTCGGCCATATTTTTGAGCCACGGACCATTGTAGCACATCTTATTAGGTAAGTTACGTTTCCGGGCAAAGCTTCTTCTTTGGTGAAATGAGCCTTCTACGGACTCATTTTACACTTTTGTTGCATATTCTGACCTAAGGGTATTTTTGGAATTTTTTTTGGGAAATAAATTCCATTCTTCACATGATCACTTAGAAAATGTGATTTTAGGGGGGGGTTTCTTTTTCGTGTTTTTCCAGAAAATGCCATCTTGGCATCGGAAATAGCATCCAAAGTTCAACTTTCAGTTTTTAAATTTAGCAGCTTTTTGGACCCTCTGGACCAGTTTTCATGGAGGGGCATTTTGGGCATTTAACATTGCGTATCTTTCAATTTTCCATATAATCCATGTAGAAAACTCAATTTTGAGGGGGGTTTCTTCTTTGAGTTTTTCTAGAAAATGTTATCTAGGTCCTCAAATTTTCTTTTTTCCCGGAAAAACCCCTGCTGCCAGATTTTCTTGCTGCCCATTCTGCCTCCTTCACATGTAAACGGTTACGAGAAGTTTGGTAACTGGTTACATGTGCTTTGGCAGTGTTTTGGTCAAATTTTTTTGTCTCCTAACCGGTTAGGAAGACTTGGTAACCGGTTAGATGATCTAGGGTTTGCACCTTTTGACCGTTTTGCCCCTTCTTCTTCCGTTAGCCATATCTTCTTCATCCGGACTCCAAATCAAGTGATTTTTGAGTCTAAGTTCATTAATTTTTCGTTGTCTTTCCAATGGTGTGCTCGGTGGCACCCACTTTTAAGCTGGAAATGACATTTTTGTCCCTAGGTCCATTCTTGTCCGTTTTTGAAATGTTGCTTCCGCATTTGTTTCCTTTGGGTTCCGTGACCTCGTTGAGGGTCACATTGGCGTCTTAGAGTCATGTTATATCTCTAGAGACCGTTGTTTTGTCTTTTTCTTCCGCATTTTGGATCCGTTATCGGGTCATCTTTCGGTTCATCACTGACACACCGGGTTGAAAAACTTGGGCCGTCACAAGTGGTATCAGAGCATCCGAGTTCGAATACCTTGGACGACGGGTTTTGGGTGCATATCATGTTTTGTTGATGTACTTTGATATGTTCACATGCTTTTTGATAATGTGTTTACGTTCCATTTGATAACATGCTCGGTGTGATGACATGTTTTCTGTACTTATATGCTTATGTGTTTAAAAGCGTCATCATTTGATATGTGCTTATGTCTTTAAGTACCTAGGAGTTTTCATTATCTATTTAGCATGTTATATATGCTTATCTGCTTATGCATAACTGTATGTTGCATACATTAACGTCGTAATTATTTGATGCATTCATTGAGTGAGTTGCATTCGATCATAATAACTCGTGTTATTATTGATCTCGTTTCTTTTTCATGCATATAGCGTCACATTCTTGACTTACGGAGAGTCTTCTCATTAAGGCTCGGATGAGCATGGTGTTGTAGTCTCCTTTTTGGCAAGATGAGACGTAAGCCACGGAGGCACCATTTCGTCTTATTTTCTTTTGTCTTTTTATGACGTAGTCATGGTGGTGTTAGAGGTGTCGGTGTCATCCCTTAGGACTTCGTAGTGGTCTTGACATCGTGATGTCATTGAGGTCTTTGTTTCTAGCATCATGGGATGATGAGTTAGGATTGACTCGAATATTTCCTTTAGGAGTTGGGAAGTTTCTTGTGAGCCTCAGGGCGAGGTTCTTGTGTCTTGCCTCCTTAGGGCGATGGTTTCGGGATTTGGATAGGTGCGTTAACCTAGAATCCTTCTTGTGTTGCCTTGATTAGCTCTTGCGAGCTATAGTTAGGATGTGAGCGGCTTTGTGTAATTAATTGTGTTGGTGCAATTAATTACTCTCCTTTGTCTTTGGAGACTTGGGGCGTTGTGTTAGGGTTCTGGTAGAATCCTGTAGAGTTCCTATAGGAATTGTTGGCATCTTGGATCGGGGGTTTTCTTGTTGATTGTCTCGTAACGGTTAGCATTGGGGCTATCCATTTCGATGTTGTCTTGTTTCGTGTGGTGTAGGGATTCCATTGGGGTATGAGCTGGTCTTGGGAAAGACTTGCTGACCCTATGTCTCGAGGACTTTAGTGGTCGTTTGGGGGATGGCTCCTTTCCTCGTAGTGAGAGATTGGACTCATCCTGGTTTTGTGTTATGTTTTCTGCATGGTGTCTTTTGCGAGACATTCCATTCATTTCTTTTGATTTTAAGAACTTGACATTTGTGTGTCCATTTTTACATGTTTATAAGCCCCATTGTTTTCAGGCATGCATTAAAATCATGTTTAGGATATGTGGCTATGTGGTAGTTTCTATGAAGGTGTATATGATACGTTTTCATATACTGTATCCATTTAACATGCAAGTGCCATTAGTGGTGTATGGCATGTCATCATTTGTTTAACCCCTATGTGATAGGTGGCATGTTTCATTTACTTTGTGTGTACTATGCTTAGTACTAAGATATTATTTGATTTATATCATTTAATTTTTGCGAACATGCACTATGTGAGTATTTGTTTTAATACTGCTTCATCTTTCCTGCACTTATGTTAGGGTTTTGTGACCGTGGTTGTTGGGATAGAGATGAGTAAGCCACGTTGTAGACTTGTGTTTTGAGGATTTTAGTTGTCCACTATAGGGATTTTGATTAAGCGTTTCGTCTTCTGTATGTAGCCTTACGGTAGGTCTACTTCAGATCTGTGTTTAGGTTTTCGATTTTGTGGGTCCAATTCATTGGCTTGAGGGCACAGACTTGTCAGGTTGTGGATTCGGGACTAGTGTTGTCGTTGTTGCATTTTCAGATGTGGGGTTTGATCAGTTGGTCAATTAACATCAACCTTCGCAATAGCACGAATCATTGTAAAATAGAGCCATTGGTCGGGTAAGTCGAACCACTAGGACTGCGCTAGTCTAATACAACCTAAATGTCTAGAATCATTCTAGAATGATGAGGGAGGGGTATAGAGTGTTTGTTTGTCACTAAAGATAGGAATGTAAAGATGCATAAATTAAGAACTTGCAAGAATTTAAAAGAGATAAAATGTGGGTAAAAAAAGACTAGGGAAGTAACTTTACCACCTACAATATAAACATGCTAGAATATGATTCATTCGGGGAAAAACAACATAAATAAGTGGCTATGATAAATAGTTACTCATGGTTACTACATTACCTTCAAAGGATTCATGGAATCAATAGGCAAGAACAATTTATCAAAGATTTTACATGCTCAATTACCTAAACTAAAGTGTAATTTAAGACATGTTCACTAAGCTAGAAATTGTCAAACCATCAATCACATGATAAGAGCACATGAAGCTAAGAATTAAGAATAAGCCATCAAAGGAAGAACCTAAGCTATGGCCTATCAAATCTCTTAACAATATGCCATTAAAACCATTCCAAAAATCTCATCTTCATTGTCACCATGAAAATGTAAACCATACAACCATGAAAACATACATTCTAAGACAAGAAAGTAGGTCCAACATGATCATTAAATCAAAATCAATTCATTACATCAAGTAAGAGTTCTAGATTATGGAATCCCCACAAAAATACATTATTTTCCCCAAACTAGAATCAAAAGTAAAGCATGCTTACAATGAGGGGTTCCATTACCTCCCTAGAGGAGGAGTTAGTTACACATGGGAGCCTTAGAATGAAGAAGAACCATGGATCCTCCTTTCATTTTCGAGCTCCCCTTTATTTACTCCAAGAACTCTCTTCTTGCTCCTCTTTCTCCCTCCAAAAATCTAATCAAAAGTGAGATTAATAATGTGTGGCCTCCCTTCTCTTCTTTTGTATAGGTAAGGCCTCTCTCTCCCTTCCAAAAACATCCCCAACCACCTCATAAAGAAGTAAGTAGAAATGAGGAAACCAATGCACAAGTGGCTGCCAAACTGAGAATTCCCAAAGGCAATTCTGCCTGAATTTCGAGCACTCGAAGCAAGGCCTTGAGCACTCGAAATTGGAGCAGATTGCTCCATGCTTGCTTTGCTTCGCCTGGACCTACTTTGGTAAAACGGCTATAACTTTGTGCTCCAAACTCCGAATGACAAACCATTTGAAGATTTGGAAAGCTGATTCAGAGCTCTAAATCTTTTATGTTATGAGGGAAGTCTAGTTCTTGAGTTTACAAGGTCAAAATGGTGAGCAAAGTCCAGGATCCACTGCTGCCAGAAATTCAGCATTAGCACTTTGATATTCAAGACTTTGTCAAAACATCACTCTTGCTCCTTTTTGGCCAATGGACCTGAAAATATACAAAAACATGCAAATGAAAGTAAACTATATAATATAAGCAAACAATGGACTTAAATAATGCAATTAAGGGCGCTTGAATATACAATATAGGCGTTTATCACACCCCCAAACTTACATTTTGCTAGTCCCTTAGCAAAACTAAAATGAAAAACTCAATGAAAAGACAACCATGGACATGCTACTACAAAAATATCTACCATGGTAAAATAAAATAGATACATAGCTCAAATACAACTTGAAACAGACAAAAACTGGAGATGGGGTCATTGGGAAAACTACCTTGCATATATGAAGCATTGATACAAAAATTGGCTAAATACATTTCCACATGCATGTATCAACATCATAGACTATATAAATAACTCAATTATCATCTCTTGAATGGAAATCAACTCTTGCTTCAGTGAAAGTGAATTGGATTCTCAACATGCAGCTTTTACTTTCTTTTCCAATTTCCAAGCACAAGTTATCGAATCATTGAATTCCCCTTTAAATGAGGTCCCTAAGGTATGATTTTATTTACAAGACAACTTTTGTTGCTTGTTGACAATTTATTGTAACTCATAAGCGAAACATAGAATGGTTGTGTAATGCTGAAGTCTCTTAAGCTTTCAAACCAACCTATGTTGCAAGCGTTAGGCCAACAACTCCCAAACCAAATGGCTTTAGGGTGTTAAGTGTAGAGACACTCCTAGGGCTTAATAGCTCAAGTTGGAAAGGATACAAACTCCAACGAACCATGTTTATTACAAGTATTTTTTTGAATGACCGTGCAATGTTTAAGTCCTTTAAGCTTTCTAACCAACCCATGTAGCAAGCGTTAGGCCAACAACTCCCAAACCAGACGGCTTTAGGGTGTTAAGTGTAGAGACACTCCATAGGGCTTAATAGCTCGAGTTGGAAAGGCTACGAACTTCAACTGGTCATTATTTTCTTTCTTTCTCATTTTTTTTTTTTTTTTTTTTTTTTTAGACAACTTAAATCATGCCAAAGATATTCATCTATCAGGTTCATCAAATCAGATTAACTAGGCCAAGGTCAAGGTTGATCAAGTTGCATGCCTCACAGTTAAGTTTCCAATGTGCATCTGTGCATTGTGAAGCTTAAAAGAGTGTCAAATCTAGTGAGAATCTAATTGTGACATTTATACAGACTAATTTGAATCCATATGATCATTTCAACTCAAATTTTTCTTTATTTTCAAAAATGTCAATTGCTTCTATACACAAGGTATTAAACATATGCTTCATCTCCAACTAGTGTCAAGTTATACTATAATTGCTTAGCAAAAATTATGAAACCAAAAATGCATAAATGCACCCCCAAACGTGAATGTCACATTGTCCTTAATGTGAGAAGACAAGTAAATGAAAATAAGAACAGAGAGGGTTAAAGAATAATAATACCAAGTCGAGTGATGATGACGTAGATGTTTAGCCATGTGAGTGCGCAACGGCGTCCCCCGAACTTGGATATGAAGACCTATCAAAACACAACTAAAATATACAGGTAAAAGCATTGGTCTCGTAAGGAGAACGAGAACAGACAAAAAATAGGACTAACATGAATTGTAATAAAAGATAGAAATCTATAATAATTTATTTTTTTTTATTATTATTATTTTTTTTTAGAGAATGCAAGAAGGTTGGATGGGTGGTGGGTTTTGGAGGTTGAAGCCGAGATGGGTTTGGGGTGTTGGAGAGGGTTGGGATGGTGGGGTTGGTTGGTGCAGCGAGGGGTGGTAGAGGAAGCAAGGATGGTGATTGGTTAGTGAGAGAGAAAGAAGCCGAGAGAGAAAGTTGCTACAGCAAGCACTAGAAGTGAGCTGGCATGGGGTGAGGTTGGTTGCTGTGGGTTGTGAGAAGGTTGGTTTAATGCAGAGGGTGGAGGTTGGTTGGTGTTGAGGTTGATGAGCTTGAAAGGAGTTAGGGTAGTGAAGTGAGGGATGCCGAGAGCTGGGTTGTTGGTTTGGGTTGTGGTGAGCATGCATGGAAGTGGTGGACAAGAGAGTGAGGAAGCAGATTCGAGAGCTAGAACTGAGCCTGCGAGCACTCAAATTGAAGGCAGTGGGCTCGGCATGGTTAGTGCAGGAAATTCGAGCACTCTAACAGGAATTGAGAGTGCTCGAAAATGAGGCAGTGGGTTGGGAAGTTGGGCTAAAAATTTGGAGCAATCCAAATGGAATTTAGAGTGCTCTAAAATTGGGCAGTGGTGCATGCAAGATTGGTTCACATTTAGAGCACTCTAAAATGGAATTAGAGTGCTCTAAATACAAGTAGCAACCTCAGAATGATGGTGGAGAAGTTTGGAGCAATCCAAATGGTAGCTAGAGTGCTCTAAATGAAGGCAGTAGGCTCAGCATTGTGGGTTGAAGAATTTGGAGCACTCAAATTGGAATTTAGAGTGCACGAAATTGGCTCAGTAGCTTATAAATGAATTGGCACATGGAGATGGAATGTTTCAGCCAACTTGAATGCATGGATGATCTTGCATGGATGGATTGCATGGCTGCATTTTGAGTGCATGGATGAATGCATTTGATGAATTGCCATGCATGGTGCTTCCAACCATCCATCCATCATGTAAGATTGCAACAAAGAAATGCATGGAATGCATGCAACATAGAAATGCATGCAACATAAAAAAAAATGCATGCAACATAGAAATGAATGGAATGGATGCAAGCAAGGTGTCTATGCATGCAAAAATGCAATATTGCATGGATGAACTTTCAACTTTTTGAACTTCAATCCATTCTAATACAAGGAGGGAAAATTGTCAAACTCTACACTTCATTGCAATGCATGGAAAATTTAGAAAATTTTTCAAATTGTGCAATTTTTTTTTTTTTTCAATGAGTGCATGGATGATTTCAAGAAGATTTCCCAACTTTTGAACCTCACACAATGCATGGATGATTTTGAGAAAATTTTCAAGCTTTGGAACATCCTTCAATGCATGAATGAGATTAAGAACATTTCAACACTGCATTGAAGATGAGAGGTTATACATGTGAGTGCCATGTCGAAAGTCCGAGAAAATTGCCTGATAAAGCCGGAAACTTTCGGGAATGAAAACAAGAGTTGAGAAGGTCTAAGAAGCTGGTCTAAAATTGTGGAACACAACTGAAGAGCATTCCAAAAAAATCAAATTTTTGGCTTTTCGAAACCATTTCCCAGAAAATTTCAAGGCTCAGGCAATTGAAAGGAGGGAAGCTTGGAAATTGAAAGAATTGCTTCCCATGAGTGCTAAATTTAGCGTCGATAGCTAGACGCACCGAGATCAGGTTAGTCCTCATCACCCTATACCATGTCTCTCAAGAGATTCAAGCTTCCCTAAATAAGAAAGTTCTTTTGGAAGCGGAAGAAAAAGAGCTTGAAGACAAAAGTTGGAAAGAGGTAATGGAAAGACCTCAACCCACTCTTCATCCTCAATGAAGAACTTTAGATTATGGGGCTGATTTGGATTATAGGAAGATGGATTAGGTGAGGGTGCACCTAGCAACGACTTATGAAGGGTCATATTGAGCACGGGAATGCTCAACAAGTTATCCTTCAGACTTTCAACATCCTCCTCACACTTATCCGGCGGTTCGGGCTCAATAGCTTGAGATAACTCAGGAGAAGGAATGAGAAGAGGTGCAAGCTCCCAAGAGAGGGATACATTTGATGTTATCCAAGGAAAAGAGTGAATAGGTGGATGAATATTAAGCAAAGAATTCACCTCCCAAATGGAATTGTCAACATCAAAATCCTCACAATTGAAATGAGCCAAACAAGCTTTTAGAGGATCCTCCATTGAAGGAGGTGCATCAAGCAAAGGATTATTTAGGGCCTATTTTGGATTAGGGTGGACAATCTCATCATCTTTTTCCTCATTTTGAACCACAAATTCTTCAATTTTTTGTGTGGCAACAATTTGATCTTCAACCACAATTTCTTCATTTTCACACGTGGTAACCATTTGATCATTCTCATGATGAAAGTTACTAGGAGTAACCTCATAATTCATAGAATTTTCTTTTGGATTGGCCATAAATTCAAATGAAAATGCTTCATCCTCTTCATGATTTTTAGCAATAATCCTTTGTTGAATTTGAGATATTTGGTCATCTATCATTGCACTAACTTGGGACTGGTGGTATGGTACCACTTGATTGATAGACTCTATTGTGGATTGCATGCTAGCAAGGGAAGCCAATAGTTGATTGTTGGAGTCCATCATGGACTCCATCATTTCTTTGTTGTTATTGGCAATCACTTCTTCAAATTGAGAGGGTGTATGAAATGAGGGCTGGAAATAATGATCATGAGGCTGAAAATTGGCTTGGAAATGTTGCTCATGAGGTTGTGGGGCTGAATTTTCCATGTCATGCCACAAGAAGTTTTGGTGATCTCCCCTACCCGAGTCATAACCACTGAGGTATGGATCATTACCCGGTTCAAAGAAATTTTCATTTGGTTGCTCTAGATAGAAGTCCGAGAATTGTCTCGTTGGAAGACATTCTCATGTATGATGTGTATGACTAGAGCAAAATGCACAAAACTCATGTGGTGTGTAGAATTGAGTTGGAAGATAAATACCCTCCATCTAGGACTTAAACATCAACAACACACAACATAATCAACACAACAATGCATCACCATAACCTCCACATATGATATTCCCTTTCTCCTCAATTATCAAGACAAAAATGTAAATGGCCACGACAAGGACCGATGCTTGAAAACGAAATTTAAACAAGATAAGAGCCTCGATAAGGGCTTCATAACTAAATTAAACACATACACAATATTCACAATGCGAAACTAGAAGTCAAGAGACTTACCTGGGGTCCTCTAGACTTACAATTTGCTAGCAATCCCACGGCGAGCTTCGAGTCCCTAGAATCTTACAACACGAAGATGATCAAAACACACAAGGAATATTCACAAGACACAATATTAACAATCAAACTAAAATTAACCCTAGAACCTTGGTCACTAAACCGTATGCAAGTCCCCGGCAACGGCGCCAAAAATTGGTCGGTTGGTCAATTAACATCAACCTTCGCAATAGCACGAATCATTGTAAAATAGGGCTATTAGTCGGGTAAGTCGAACCACTGGGACTGCGCTAGTCTAATACAACCTAAATGTCTAGAATCATTCTAGAATGATGAGGGAGGGGTATAGAGTGTTTGTTTGTCACTAAAGATAGGAATGTAAAGATGCATAAATTAAGAACTTGCAAGAATTTAAAAGAGATAAAATGTGGGTAAAAAAAGACTAGGGAAGTAACTTCACCACCTACAATATAAACATGCTAGAATATGATTCATTCGGGGAAAAACAACATAAATATGTGGCTATGATAAGTAGTTACTCATGGTTACTACATTACCTTCAAAGGATTCATGGAATCAATAGGCAAGAACAATTTATCAAAGATTTTACATGCTCAATTACCTAAACTAAAGTGTAATTTAAGACATGTTCACTAAGCTAGAAATTGTCAAACCATCAATCACATGATAAGAGCACATGAAGCTAAGAATTAAGAATAAGCCATCAAAGGAAGAACCTAAGCTATGGCCTATCAAATCTCTCAACAACATGCCATTAAAACCATTCCAAAAATCTCATCTTCATTGTCACCATGAAAATGTAAACCATACAACCATGAAAACATACATTCTAAGACAAGAAAGTAGGTCCAACATGATCATTAAATCAAAATCAGTTCCTTACATCAAGTAAGAGTTCTAGATTATGGAATCACCACAAATATACATTATTTTCCCCAAACTAGAATCAAAAGTAAAGCATGCTTACAATGAGGGGTTCCATTACCTCCATAGAGGAGGAGTTAGTTACACATGGGAGCCTTAGAATGAAGAAGAACCATGGATCCTCCTTCCATTTTTGAGCTCCCCTTTATTTGCTCCAAGAACTCTCTTCTTGCTCCTCTTTCTCCCTCCAAAAATCTGATCCAAAAGTGAGATTAATAATGTGTGGCCTCCCTTCTCTTCTTTTGTATAGGTAAAGCCTCTCTCTCCCTTCCAAAAACATCCCCAACCACCTCATAAAGAAGTAAGTAGAAATGAGGAAACCAATGGACAAGTGGCTGCCAAACTGAGAATTCCCGAAGGCAATTCTGCCTGAATTTCGAGCACTCGAAGCAAGGCCTCAAGCACTCGAAATTGGAGCAGATTGCTCCATGCTTGCTTTGCTTCGCCTGGACCTACTTTGGTAAAACGGCTATAACTTTGTGCTTCGAATTCCGAATGACAAACTGTTTCAAGATTTGGAAAGCTAATTCAGAGTTCTAAATATTTCATGTTATGAGGAAAGTCCAGTTCTTGAGTTTGCAAGGTCAAAATGGTGAGCAAAGTCCAGGATCCACTGCTACCAGAAATTCAGCATTAGCACTTTGATATTCAAGACTTCGTCAAAACATCACTCTTGCTCCTTTTTGGCCAATGGACCTGAAAATATACAAAAAAATGCAAATGAAAGTAATCTACATAATATAAGTAAACAATGGACTTAAATAATGCAATTAAGGGCGTTTGAATATACAATATTCGGCGTTTATCAGGGTTCGTTAGTACTCCAGCGTTAGGGATTTAAGGCCTTAAGTGTAATGGTGCCACTGACATTGTTGTTAGAGTTTTGGGATTAGCTACCCCAACTCTCGCGGATGCCTAATTTCCGTAGTGCTTTTGGTAATAATCATTCCGAAATTGATGTCATTTATATCGAAAAGTTTCTTTCTGTGGCATGTTGTGAACTAGTGCCTTATACTGTCATACTACCTTACCAACGAGTAAGTGTGGGTGGGTTCTAGCCATTATTCGTACTGCCGTGTCATTCTTAGCCATCTGTCTTGATTTAACTTGTAGTTGTCCTGGGATTCTCTCGGTGATTGACGTTGAGTTAATATGTCGATTCGTTTGGGAAGTGTCACTCAGTTCTTGGGTTTTGCGTTCCTTCGGATGATCTTCAGGCTTTTGAAGTTATCCTTTAGCACCTTATGGTGTGTCCCTTAGTTTGATCTTGCTTTGATCTTGTTCGGTTCTCTTTTGTCTGTTCCTAATTTCGGGGACGAAATCCCTTTAAGGTGGGAAGGTTGTAATGACCCGGATTTTTCGGAGAAATTTTTTTCGTTATCTTTTCCCTTCTGAGTTTGGTTTCTTGTCGATTAGTGTCGTCTCAAGTGCTCTGGAGTGTTTCCGAGACTCTTTTCCGTGGATTGACAACTTTCTTTGAGGACCGAGTCAATTCTACATTTTCACTTTTCGGACACTATACGCCTTTCGTTCTTTTCCTTGTTTCATCTTTTTCCCTATTATGTCTTTTCTCCATTTGTTAGTTTTTGGCGTAACCTCGCTTTTCATGCTCGGAGTTAGTTTTTGACTTCACGTGTCTTCATCTCCAGTGGTTTCCTTGAAATACGTATCTTCACTTTTGCAAGAAAGTACTCTGGTTGCTCCCGGTGTCCATAGGGGCATGGATGCACAATTCTTCATAATTTTTGCAAGATATTTTCATTCTGGGGAAGTTTCGCAGCTTTCACTTTTTGGAGGGGCCATTGTGCAATTAATGAAAGTTATTGCTAAATGCCTTATTTTAAGCCTGGATCCTCATACAGGATTCATTTTCATATTTCGTCGAGTCATGGACTCTTAGAATTTCCTTCTGGTCGTTTTTCTCCAGTTTCAGGATTTCTGGCCCCGGTTTGCGCCAAACTTGTTTTGGGCATAACTTTCTATACGGGACTCGGTTTTTGACGCCGTTTCTTCCGTTGTTCATACTTTCTTATTTTGAATCTTTTTCGTTCATAGAGTTTTTCCGTTTGAGCACGTTTACTCAAAATCCACTTTTCCGGACCCTGCGGGGCACTTTTTGAGACTTACTATAAATATGGGACTTAAGAACAAAAAAATTAGATTTCTTCTTCTTCTTCCTCTCTCATAGCCAGCCAAGCTCCCTCCCATGGCTGCCACTTTCTCTCTCCTCCTTTGATCCACTTTTCTTTGATGAAAAGTCTTCGGCCTTAATGTTTAATGTTTGCCTTGACGCCGTGCACCTTTTCCCCTTATTAGAAACCATTTCTGACCAAATTTTGAGTTCAGGATTGAGGTCAAGTTTGGATTTTCATGGGGCTACTTGGGGGTTCATGTAGATCGTGTTGTCCCCGACAAAACCTAGAAGTTTCGTTGGATTCGGAGCCGTTTCATTTTGGTGGGGATTTGAGATTTCATCTCAAATGGAGGTAGGGAATGTTTTAGGATTGTTTGTGTGTTGTGTTGAGTGTTTTTCATGATTATACAACACATATATATGCCTTATATCAAATCTAGAAAGTTAGTATTATTTATTTCTTTGTGTAAGATTTAAATTTCAAGGATGTGTATAGCTTAGATTTGAATTGTGGCATGATGATAAATTAAGCTTTAATATGTTTGTTAACATATATTAAATAGGGATTATTTGAATAAGAGTTGAGCTTTTTATTTAATATTTTTCTTTTGTGAAAGATAAATTTACATGGATGTACCTTGCATGAAATTGACTTGTAGCATGCTTTTAAATTAAGTCTAGGCATGTTGTTTAACATACTTAAATTTGAGAGCAATTGGATAAGTATGAAAATCTAGAGACTTTAATTAAAATGATTAATTAAAATCTATTTAATGGTTCCTTTAGGTTAATTAAGTTTTGACTTGATATTTGAGATAACTAGGACTTGTATACTAGTATATGTTAATATGGGACCATTTTATGTTGTTTTAGAATTTAGGGATTTGATTATCATGATTTCATTAAATTCCATTTTGTTATTCAATTGGCCTAATCAAGTTTTGAAATTGGTATATGCAATGACCATGCTATGTTGTTTAACATGTGTAATTTGAGGCCATTTGGTTGAGAATTGCAACTTAGAGGAATTAATTAGTTTACTTGATTAAATTCCGTTTCTATTGCATTATGGATTTAAATCATGTGTTTGACGTTGATTGTATATCTAAAGTATGATTTTAGACTTGTAATGAATTTATGAGATTACATTTCAATATTGGATTATATTGTTATAGCGTGTAACGAGTCGCACACTGAAGATTCAACATGTGATATTATTATAGCACGTAATGAATCGCGTTCTGAAAATTTGACATTTGTCATCCTATAGTAGTTGTGGATTTAGAGCATGTAATGTGTGGTTACAAACTATTTGTGCATGGGATGTGGTTTCGTATATATATAAGTTGTTAACTTATTTATTTTGGAGTCACTTGGGACATGGTTACTATGATATGGCTAAAGTTTGGCTTTAGTGCGGGAGGTATGAGTTCTCCCCAATTGAGATAGTGCGCACTTAGGGTGGTTTTCCCTGCGGGTTAGTGCCCGGAACAACCATTGATCTCGGTAGAATTTCAAGTCTAGATGTCCAAGTCTTTCATTATTTATTTTCGCATTCAATTCTAAGTTAGCAATCATGTTTATATTGTGACTTGTGGTTTTGGTTATCGGCGATTTTGATGTTGTTAAGTACATCCATGCTTTGTGATCTTTGTAGATTTTGATGTTGCCAAGTACATCCATGTTTTATAATTTTAATAAATCATTTTAATGTTGTTAAGTACATTCATGTTCATGGTTTTTAATAAATCATTGTGAGCTTTTAATGTTGTTAAGTACATTCATATTCATGGTTTTTAATAAATCATTGTGAGCTTTTAATGTTGTTAAGTACATTCTTGTTTTATGATTTTAATGAATCATTATAAGCTTTTGATGTTGTCATGTACATTCATGTTGTGTTGTTCAAATGTAAATTAGGAATGATGCTATAGATTCATTTGGAACATAGACGTTAGGTAGCGTGATCACTTATGCCGTTTTCGTTCTTTAGATTTCAAATTGATGACTTTGAGAATCTATGTTTGTTGCTTTGTGTAAGCATGCCCCTATGTTGTTGCTTTGTGTAAGCATGACCCTATGTTGCTAAAACTGCAAGAATGAGGTGATTGATGCTAGAAATGATCTTAGGTAGCTAGGATGCTCTTTGAGTCTCACTTTTGACATAGACGTTAGGTGGAATGAACCACAATAATTAATCATGCAAACTTGTAAAACGTAGGTTGATGCATGCTCATTTCCTACAAGTAGCTTTATGTTACTCACCCCTACGATACTGGGGCATATTTCAGGTACAGGATTCAAGGTTAGAGATTCTCAACATGCTTGGATGATTTGGGAACTTGAAGGGTTCAATTCTTGTGAAGGTTGGCTTGAAAAGCCATTTGTAACCTTATATGTCAAATGTGTATATTTGCTTCTAGACTTGTAACTTGTGCCGTAGCACACTTTTTGATTCTCATTTTATGTATATGACATGAGGCCAATGGCCAAACTCCTTTTGAAATTACATTTATGTCAAGGATGTTCATTTTTGCCTTCGATGAGAACATATGGAAAACCATGCGTTTTAGTATGTTATTTTGCACCGGAGCGTGCATTGTGTATGAACTTCTTCCATTAGCATTCATTTAACATGCATGAAGTGTGGCCAAGGGCCAAATGGCATTTCGAAATCATTTCATGATTTTAGGTTTCAAGTTTTCATTCCAAACTTCATTTTTGGCATTTTGGCCGTTGGGGGGTCATATTTTGCTTCGGCCATATTTTTGAGCCACGGACCATTGTAGCACATCTTATTAAGTAAGTTACATTTCCAGGCAAAGCTTCTTCTTTGGTGAAATGAGCCTTCTACGAACTTATTTTACACTTTTGTTGCATATTCTGACCTAAGGGTATTTTTGGAATTTTCTTTGGGGCATAATTTCTGTTCTTTACACGGTCACTTAGAAAATGTGATTTTAGAGGGAGTTTCTTTTTCATTAGAAAATGATATGGCTAGAGTTTGGCTCCTGGGCATAAACCTCCCTCTTGAAGTGATTTTGATTTTTGGCCTAATAGAGGCTGGGCCGGGGTTAAAAAATTCCCAAATTTGAAATTTATGCTTTTATGGACCCTAGACACCGTTTATAACCCCCGGAACAAGAATCGGAGCTCAATTGCAAAAGTGAAATTTTAGAGGCCCGAATTTCCCGTGATTTTTGGATTTTTCAAGAAAATTGCCGAAATGACCTTGAAAAATTCTGAAATATGGTACCGAGACCTTAAAATGACTAAGAAAACCAAATGTCACTTTTGAAATGCAATTCGAGAAAATTCTGGGGAAAGTCACATTTTGGCTATACTTAGCTAATTTCTGAAAAATTCGTGGCTAAGGCAACTTAGAAGAGGGAAGCTTGAAAGTTGAAAGAATTGCTTCCCAATAGTGCTAAATTTAATGTCGATAGCTAGACGGACCGAGATCGGGATCCATTGGGGTGATGGTCCCTTAACGTTCCTTTTTCAACTTTCCTCCTTCATATGGTCTCAAACTTGGTTCAATGAATGGTAAGGGATATTGATCCTTCTAAAGAGAAATAAGTTTGGCCTTAGAGGATTTGAGTATCTCTTGTAATCTTATTTTTTTCATTTCCAGATTTAAGCAACGGGGTTGCTTGTTCGAGATTATAGAGTCTCTTTCAATGTCATTGTCTTGAATAACAACGGGAGGATTATGACCTTTCATATTTGCAATCTCTAAGTCACATACCTTGATATACTCAAATGGTTCTTTCTCAGGTTGAGTAGCTTTGACAATGATTATAGATTGGGCTAGAATGATAGGAAGAATTTCCAGCAAACTGTCAACATTCTCCTTACCCTTGTCTAGTGGTTCACTATGCAAATGTTGAGGTAACTTTGGTGAAGAAAGGGAAGGAGATGGAAAATCCCAAGATAGAGATGGATTCGGTGCTTCCCATGAAGGAGAGGGAAAGTGTGATGGAATATCAAGCAATGAGTTGACTTCCCGAATAGATTTCTCTACATTAAAATCCTCAAAATCAAAGTGGACCAAGCAAGCTTGTAGGGCATCCTCCGTTGAAGGAGGTAGGATTGGATTTTGAATGAGTTTATCAGCAATAGTGACTGCAAAACACTCACTGTCATCCGAAGGAAGTTGCACAACATTAAAGATATTGAGCTTAACATTCATATTCCCAAAAGAGATATCCATCAATCCGGTCCTAAAGTTAATGGAAGCATTAGCTGTAGCTAGGAAGGGATGTCCGAGAATTATGGGAATGTGTTTTCTTGGATCATGGACTGGTTCCGTATCAAGAACCAAACCTATCCACCTTTATGATAACATCTTCAATAATTCCCTATGGTTACTTAATAGATCTATCAGCAAGTTACAACACTATCGGAGTTGATTTAAGATTACCCAACCCAAGTTATAAGTAAACTGAATATGGAATCAAGTTCACACTTGCTCCTAAGTCAAGGAGGGCCCTCTGTATCTTATGGTCACTAATGACACACGAGATTGTTGAGGCGCCCAGATCCTTATACTTTGGAGGAGTGTTGTGTTGAATGATCACACTCACATTTTCAGTTAGTCTTACCTTCTTTGGTAAATGATTCTTGGAATTGCGTTTTTGAGTACACAAATCATTGAGAAATTTTGCATAGGGAGGGATTTGCTTGATAGCATCTAAGAGCGGAAGGTTGATCTTTACTTGCCTAAAGACCTCCCACATGTCCTGAATTTTATAACTTTTATTCCCAAAATGTGTCGACTCTTGGAGACGTTGAGGAAACGGAGCCTTAGGCTCATAAGAAGTCTCCACATTTGGGGTCACAAGCTTGGAATTTTCAGTGCTAGACTTTGGATTTTCAGGAGTGAAATTTGGATTCGATGAGCTAGGATTTGGATTTTTGGGAGGAAGAATTTGTTCAACTTTTCCTCCATCAACCTTGTCCACAATTCGACCACTCTGAAGGGTGGTGATTGCTTGAACTTGTTCATGAGTAGGCCCACTTAGAGGAGGGGCTTCGTCAATCACATTGATCCCTCTAGGATTCTCAAATAGTTGAGCGGGTAGTTTTCCCTTTTCTCTTTGAAGAAGTTGGTTCACTTAATTAGTTATTTGTCCCACTTGATTCTCAAGTTTAGCTATTGGCTGGGTATGTGAATGAACCATTTGGAGAGTGGGCTGCAATGATGTCAAGAGTTGCTTGTTGGATTCCAAAATTTGCTTGTTAAAGGATTCCATCATTTGCTTGTTTGCAGCCAAAATCTCATCAGTTGGAAACACAGAAGGCGGAGTAGAAGCATTTGGATTATAAGGTTAAAGAGGCCTGAAATTGCCTATTTAGAAATTGAGAAGAGGGCTAATTTTGATGCCCTTGATTTTGAAAATTCGAATTTTGTGGGGCGGGTTGCCTCCACGAAAAATTTGGATGATCTTTCCATCCCGGATTGTAGGTATTGGAGTAAGGATTATTTTCTGGCCTGAAAAACATAGCATTTGCTTGCTTTTGATTGCAATTAGGAAATTGCTCTGGTGTGGGGCAATCTTCCGAGAGATGAAAAGGGCTAGTTCATGATGCACACACCGCACTTGCTGAATTTTGAGACAAGGAAGGAGAGAGATGTGTTGCCATTAATTGATAGAATTTGTGAGCTATGGCATCTACTTGAGAAGATTCTTCCCTCAGTGTCTTTGGTTGACATAGATCGGTGTTCTTTGCATTGGTTGAGGTTGGAGCACTACGAGAATTATGTTGTAATGAGTTTTCACTCAAATTCTCGAGTAAGGTCAAAACCTCATCCGCATTTTTAGAAATGAACATCCCTCCACATGACGAGTCAACTATGAATCTATGGGGGTTGGTTAAACCAGCATAGAAAGCTTGCACCAATTGCCATTTTGGAATTAGGTGGTGAGGACATTTCCTAAGGAGTCTTGAAGTCTTTCCCAAGTCTCATAGAGTTGTTCCCTATCGATTTGTACAAAGCTAAGAATAGAATGCCTCATTTGGTTGGTCTTATTCACAAGATAGTATTTTTTTAAGAATTCCTGTTGAAATTGAGCCCATGTAGTGATGGAGTTTGGAGCAAGGGAGTTCAACCAATATTTCGACCTATCTTTTAAGGCGAATGGGAAGAGATGCAAATGGAGAGCATTTTCAGGGAAGCCCCTAAGCTTGATGGTAGAACAAATTTCAAAGAATTCAACAAGATGCTTATAGGGGTCTTCGTTTTCAAAGCCATGAAAGGATGAAAGCATTTGAATTGTGTTAGATTTGATCTCATATTGGGCTGCCTCGATGTTTGGCATCATTATGCAAGAAGGAGAGGTATAAGTTGTAGGGATGAAATAGTCCCTAAGAGTCATAGGAACTACATTTGGAATTTTGGCCCTATCATTATTGATTCCCTTATTCCCGACATTTTCTTCATTACCAGCCATTGTATTAAATTCAAGTTTAATTCCTCTTATGTTTGCAGATTCCCTAAGGTTTCTTCTAAGAGTCCTTTCAAGCGAATTTATGTCAATGGGAGATTCAAGAGTTGGTAAAGATAATGACCTACGGCCAAATATTAACAACACACTTCACAATAAGCACAATAATTCATCACCATAACCTCCACATACGATATTCCTTTTCTCCTTAATTATCAACAAGACAGAAAATAAATGGCCATAACAAGGACCGATGTTTTGCAAAACAATAAAACAGAAATAGCCTCGACAAATGCTCCACAATTAAATATCTCCAATTTAACCACATGCAAGATATTCAAAATTTTGAAACTAGAACTTCGGAAACATACCTGAAGTCCTCTAGACTTGTGATTTTTAGTTTTCCCATAGTAAGCCTTGAGTACCTAGAATCTCACTAGAATACTTAAAACACAACAATAATCAAAACCGAATAAGAAAATTTTTACAAGAAACAATATTAACAATTAAACCAAAGTTAATCCTTCAACCTCGGTTACAAAACTATTTGCAATCCTCGGTAACGACGCCAAAAATTAATCGGTCTCATCGACTATCACAATAATAATCAACCCTTTGCAATAGCACAAATCATTGTAAAATAGGGCTATTGTTCGGGTAAGTCGAACCACAAGGATTGCTAGTTTATGGTAGCCAAGGTTATTAAAATCACTTAGTTTGATGAAGAGGGGTATAGAGTTTTGTTTGGTTTGTCACTTAAACCTAGGGATTAAAGAGTGCATAAAACAATAATTGCAAGGAAATTAAGAGGAAAGAAATCTAAGTAGAGAGGTCTAGGGAAGTGAATCCACTACCTACCCTATAAACATGCTAGAAAATGATTTACATAGGAGAATAACATATATAGTGGTCATGATATGTAGTAACACATGGTTGCTACATTATCTTCAAGAAGTTTATTAAATCAAAAGGCAATTATAATCTATCAAACTTTTACATACTTGAACTACCTAAACTAGGGTGTAGCCTTAGACATGCTCACTAAGCTAGAGATTATTATGCCCTTAATCAAATGATAAAAGCACATGAAATCAAGAATCAAGATTATTCCATCAAAGGAGGCCTTAAGCTATGGACTAACAAGGTTCTCATAAAACATGCCATTAAAACCATTTTGCAATCTCATTTTCATTGTCACAATAAAAATGCAAGATATGCAATCATGAGAAATTATTATCTAAGACAAGAAAATAGCTTCAACATAATCATTTATAGAGATTTATATCCATTACAATATGAAATGTGCTCTAGATTGCAAAACTACCACAAATATATGTTCTTCCCCAAATTAAACCCAAAACTAAGGCATGTTTACAAAGTAGGGCTTCATCACCTCCCTAGAAAGGGAGTCAGTTACCCATGGATGCAAGGTAGGAAGGAGAAGAGAGGAGGAAGCCTTCCATTTTCGCACCTAAAGGACCCAAGACACACAAACCCTCAAGCTCTCAATATTTCTCTCTCTAAAACCTTACAAAATGTGAGACATATTCTTATACATGATACAAGCCAACAAATATATCCTAAAAATCTTATCTATCTCCCCCAATTCATGGCTTAGAAATCCCTAGAAGGAAGCCTAGCCATTTATTCAGTTAAAAGGGACAACTTTGAGCAAAATCATGGAGTGGGTGAGCAGATCTCTACAAATCGGCAGGCGCCTGTAGCACTGGGCAGGTGCCCTCACTGTGATGAAGCTACTACCAAAATTGGCGGGTGCCCGCAGCTTCACGAGCCCGCTGCCCATTTTGGCAGGCGCCCGTTGGTTATCCTCAACTTTGCGCACCTTTGGTAAAAGGGCCATAACTCTCTGCTCTAAACTCCAAATGATAAATCGTTTGATGATTTAGAAATCTAACTCAAAGATCTAAGTATGTACTGTTTTAGTATTAGTCTAATTCTCAAGTGTGGTGGGTCAAAAATGAAGAACAAAGTTGAACTTTATTGTTGCTAGGCTGCTTTTGGTAAAAAGGCCATATCTCTCTGCTCCAAACTTCAAATGATGAACTGTTTGATGATTTGGAAAGCTTACTCAAAGATCCAAGTATGTCATGTTTTAATAGGAGTCCAATTCTTAAGTGTAGTAGGTTAAAAATGAAGAAGAAAGTTAAACTTCACTGTTGCCAGGCTGCTTTTGGCTCGGTCCGTTAACGTGCTGATCGCGGCTAGCACTTTTTGCAGGGATAACCAGGAGTTCAATGGGACACTGGCTTGGCCAAAAATGAAGGTTCCTGGCAACGGCGTGCTTTGATTCTTTACAAACTCAATAAAGCTATACTTTTAACTATCTTTGGGGAGCCAACCTGAAAGTAAACAAAAACACACAAATGAAGCAAACATGTACAATATGATCAACTAATGGACTTAACTAATGCAAATAAGGGCGCTTGAATATGCAATATTTGGCATTTATCAGAAAATTCTGTTCATTAAGTCCATGAAGATTGCTGGTGCGTTAGTCAGTCCGAAAGGCATGACACGAAACTCATAAGAACCAAATCTAGTGAGAAACACTGGTCTCAGAACATCTTGTTCCCTAACCCAAAGTTGATGATATCCATAATGCAGATCAATCTTAGAGAAGTATGTAGCTCCATTCAACTGATCAAAAAGATCATCAATCCTGGGCAAATAGTACTTGTTACGAATAGTAACCTTGTTCAACTCCCTGTAATCTGTACATAGGCGAAGCGAACTATCCTTCTTCTTTACAAACAACACTGGTGCTCCCTAGGGTGAAGTACTTCTACGAATAAAACCCTGGCTGAGTAATTGCTGTATCTGATCCCTCAGCTCTCGCATCTCCACTGGTTCCATCCTGTATGGTGCCCTAGTAATAAGTGTAGTGCCTAGAGCTAAGTTAATCACAAAGTCTATCTCACAACTAGGTGGCAACCCTGGAATCTCCTGAAAAACATCCAGAAATTCCTGTACAATTGGTATGCTATCCAATGACACAGTAATCCCCTCCTCCGTTTCCTCCTCCATATGGAACAAATAAGTGCTAGTGACCCCGTTAGAACGTGGCATAACGACGACATAAAAATCCTGACCAGGTATGGTAAAGACAACAGACCTATCGTAATAATTAACTTGGGCATGGTAGTGCGATAACCAATCCATCCCAAATATCACATCATGTGTGCATGTCCTGGACTAATAGATTGGCTAGAAATATGAGTCTACCAATATCTAGTGTCACAGGCCCATCACTCTTATGCAAAATGGATGTATTACCCAAAGGTGTAGAAATACCCTAAGGTCTACTACATACCCTGGTCGTCATCCTAGATAAAGCAACAAAAGATCTAGATACAAATGAGTGTGTAGCACCCATATCAAATAAAACATGCCCCAATGAACCATGAATAGGAAACATTCCCTCAATAGCTTGAGGTGCTTGAATATCCTACGGCATGGGGTTATACACCATGCTATAATACAACTACTGTGGTGCCTGTCCCTAAGGTTGTGGCGGTGCTGGTAAAGCAGGATATGTCTGTCCCTGAATCCGTGGAACCGATGGAGCGGGTAAAGGTATTGGTGCCCTTAGTCCTTGTTGCACATGTTGTCCCTGTCCCTATCCCTGTCCTGCATTAGGACACTGCCTAGAAGTATCACCATACTCTCCACAAGTGTAGCAACTACCCTAGAAAGTGCCAAATGGCCTCCTCTATTGGTTCACCGTGGCTGACCTTGTCCTGCCTGTGGTCCCCCATTCTGTTGCCTCTGAATAGGTGCCCCATTCCTGTGAGCATCTGAACCACTGATAAGCACCGAATACTATATATTCAAGCGCCCTAAATTGCATTAGTTAAGTCCATTGTTTGTTTAATTAAGTAGATTATCTTCATTTGTGTGTTTTTTATGCATTTTCAGGTTTAATTGTAAAAAGGGAGCAAAAATAAGCCCTTGTGGATTTTTGATCAACAATGTGCTCAAGGCTGAATTTCTGGCAGCAGTGGATCCTGGACTTTGCTCGCCATTTTGACCTAGAAAACTCGAGAAATGGACTTCCATCATAACGTGACATATTTAGAGCTCTGAAACAGCTTTCCAAATCTTCAAGCGGTTCATCATTTGGAGCTCGGAGCAGAGAGTTATGGCCTTGTTACCAGAGGTGCGCAGAACTGCCTGGCAGCAATGAAATTCTGCCTTGATCTTCATTTTCTACCAACCATACTTGAGAATTGGATCTCCACCAAAACATGAAGTATTTAACGCTCTGAATTAGCTTTCAAAATCTTCAAACGGTTCACCATTCAGAGTTTGGAGCGCAAAGTTATGGCTGTTTAACCGAAGTAGGTCTGGGCGGAGCAAGGCAAGAATGGAGCATTCTGCTCCAATTTCGAGTGCTCGAGCCCTTATTTCGAGTGCTCGAAATTAGGGCAGAAGTGCATCCGGAAATGGCCCATTTTCAGCCACTTGCATCTTGGGTTCCTCAATTCTAATTTCCCTCTTTAATGGTTGGTTGGAGATGTTGGTTGGTGGGGGGTTTCTAGAGCCTTATCTCTAGAAGATAAGATAGGGAAGCGACACAATACATTAAGCTTCATTTTTACAAGATAGAGGAGAGAGAAGAGAGCAAGAAAGGTGTGTTCTTGGAGCTAGAAGAGGGGAGCTCGAAAATGGAGGTCAAGGCTTTGCTTCCTCCTTCCTCTAGTGCATCAATGGGTAACTAAACCTCCATCTAGGGAGGTGATGAAGCCTCCTTTGTAAGCATGCTATAATCTTGTTTTAATTTGGGGAATGAAGTGTATTTGTGATCTTTTCATATTCTAGAGACTTACACATGTTGTAAATGTTCTTCAATTCAATAAATGATTGTGTTAAATGTATCATCTTGTCTTAGATTGTATGTTTCCATGATTATAGGGCTTATATCTTCATAGTGAGAATGGAGATGAGAATATGAAATGGTTTTCTTGGCATGTCTTGTGAAGGTTTTGATAGTCCATTCCTAGGAACGATGAACCATACTACACCCCTAGTTTAATGTAGTTAGGTAGATGGTTCATACCAACCGTGGATGGATTATACTTAGTCTTTGATTACATGTGCATTTACCATACAAACTAAGGGATTTGATAGGCCATTCCTAGGGGATTATACTTAGATGGTTTATACTTAGCCCTGATTGTATGAACTTCTTGAAGATAGTGTAGTTATCATGCATCTCTATATATCATGGTCATTTACATAAGTAGTTCCCCAAGTTAATTGCAAGCTAGCATGTTTATGAGGTGTGTGGTGGATTCATTTCCCTAGTCCTCTCCACCTAAGTTTCACTCCTTTTAATCTCCTTCAATTTATCGTTTTATGCATTCTGAATTCGTAGTTTCAGTGACAAACAAACAAACCCTTATTACCCTTTATCATTCTAAGAACGATTCTAGACACTTAGGTCGCCATAGACTAGCGCAGTCCCAGTGGTTCGACTTACCCGACCAATAGCCCTATTTTACAATGATTCGTGCTATTGCGAAGGTTGATGTATAGTTGATCAACCGATCAAATTTTTGGCGCCGTTGCCAGGGACTGCAAACGGTTTAGCGACCAAGATTCTAGGGTTAATTTTAGTTTGATTGTGAATACTGTGTTTTGTGAATATTTCTTGTGTGGTTTAACCATTTTTGTGTTGTAAGTGAGATTATAGGAACTCAAAGCTCGTCGTGGGAATGCTAGCAAATTGTAAGTTTAGAGGACCCCAGGTAAGTCTCGTGACTTCTAGTTTCGAGTTGTGAATATTGTGCATGTGTTAAATTTAGTTTTAGTTTAGTTGTGAAGCCCTTGTTGAGGCTCTTATCCTGTTTAAATTTCGTGTTCAAGCATCGGTCCTTGTCGTGGCCAATTTATTTTTTGTCTTGATAATTGAGGAGAAAGGGAATATCATATGTGGAGGTTACGGTGATGAAGTGTTGTGTTGATTGCTTTGTGTGTTGTTGAATTACTCCTAGATGGAGAATAATTATCTCCCAACTCAATTCTACACACCACATGCGTTTTGTGCTTTTTGCTCTAGTAATACACATCATACAAGAGATTGTCTTCCAACGTGACAATTCTCGGATTTTTATCTAGAGCAACCAAATGCAAATTTCTCTGAACCGGGTAGTGATCCATACTTCAATGGTTATGACTCGGGTAGGGGAGATCACCAAAATTTCTTGTGGCATGACATGGAAAATTCAGCCCCATAATCTCATTGGCAACATTTTCAAGCCAATTTTCAACCCAATGATCATTATTTCCAGCCCTCTTCTCCTTTTCTTCCGTCTCCATTGGATGAGTTAATAGCTGCCAACGAACAAATGATAGAGTCTATGCATACGCAAATAATGGAGTCCAACAAGCAAATGTTGGATGACATTGTTAGCATGCAATCCACCGCCTATTCTTATTCCCAATCTAGAGTTGATTTAGATGACCAAATAGCCTAAATTCAACAAATGGTTGATGTTCTAAATTAGGAAAAGGAAGAAGAATTTCCAATTGAACTTGTGGTCAATCCAAAAGAGAATTCTATGAATGATGAGTTTACTTCTAGTAATTTTCATCACGAGAATGTTCAAGTGGTTACCGCATGTGAAAATGAAGAAATAGTGGGTGAAGATCAAATTGTCGCCACACAAAAAATTGAAGAATTTGTGGTTCAAAATGAGGAAATTAATGATGATGAGATTGTATCCTATAAAAATCCAGCACAGCCCCTACATAATCCCTTACTTGATGCACCTCCTTTAATGGAGGATCCTCTAAAAACATGCTTAGCTCATTTTAATTATGAGGATTTTGATGTTGCCAATTCTGTTTGCGAGGTCAATTCTTTGCTTGATATTCCTCCTATTCATTCTCTTCCTTTGTCAACATCAAATGTATCCCTCTCTTGGGAGCTTGCACTTCCTCTCATTCCTTCTCCTGAGTTATCTCAAGCTATTGAGCTCGAACCGCCGGATAAGTGTGAGGAGGATGTTGAAAGTCTGAAGGATAACTTGTTGAGCATTCATGTGCTCAATATGACCCTTCATAAGTCGTTGCTTGGTGCACCTTCACCTAATCCATCTTCCCATAATCCAAATAAGCCCCATAATCCAAAGTTCTTCATTGAGGATGAAGAGTGGGTTGAGTTCTTTCCGCTACCTCTTTTCCACTTTTGTCTTCAAGCTCTTCCTCCTTCGCTTTTAAAAGAATTATCCTATTTGGGGAAGCTTGAATCTCTTGAGAGACATGGTATAGGGTAAGGAGGACTAACCTGATCTCGGTGTGTCTAGCTATCGAGATTTTTGAGGATTAGTACCTGCTTTAACTTCGTCTAGCTATCGACATTAAATTTAGCAAAACAAGGGAAGCAATTCTTTCAATTTCCAAGCTTCCTTCTCTTTGAAATTGCTCGTGCCTTGAAATTTTTTGGGAAACGGTTTAGAAAAGCCAAAAATTTGATTTTTCTTAGACCTTCTCAACTCTAATTTTCATTCCCGGAAATTTCCATCGCTTCCTAGCAATTTCAATTTCCAAGCTACTCATGTGCATAATGTCTCATTTGTAATACATTCTTGAAAATTTTCACAAAATCATCCATGCATTGAAATTCTTGCACTGTTTCAAATTTTTCCATGCATTTGCATTGTTTGAAAATTTTTCAAAATTCCCCATGCATTGTCCCATGCAAAATTTCAATTTCTTTCCATGCATGCAAAGCTTCAAAAATCCGTCCATGCATTAGATTGGAATAATGTGCAAAGTTTTAAAATTTTCCATGCATGGCTTGAATTGAAGCTGCTACTTGCAATGATTTTTCAATGCATGGGAATGACATGAAAAATTTTCGATGCATGGAATGGCAAGCAAAGTTTTCAAATATTTTTCCAACTGCCATGCAAAGCTTTAAAAATCTTTCCATGCATGGGAATGGCATGCAAAGTTTTCAAAATTTTCCTAAAAATCTATCCATGCATTGGATTGGAATAGCATACAAAGTTTCCAATGATTTTCCAATACAAAGTCTCCATTTCTTCCCATGCATGCCAAGCTTGAAAATTTCATTTTTGAGAAATTCATCCATTTTGCATCATGTTGCAATGTATCAAGCTTGGAAAATTTTCCATTGGCATAATGTTGCAATTGTTCAAAAATCCTTCCCAGTGATTTCATCCGCCTAGCATGCTCACTGCCTCCAGTTCGAGGGCTCTAGCACCCATTCCGAGTGCTCAGCATTTCATCTCATAAGCCTCTTCATTTTCGAGCCTACTGATCCAATTTCGAGTAATCTACCGTCCCTGTCGAGTGCTCGCTGATGCCTCCAATCTTGCATGCACCACTGTCCTAATTTTGAGCATTAAAAATCCAAGTTCGAGTGCTCGCAGCTGCACTCCAATTTCAGCACATCATTTGCAGCTACTGTCTCCATTTTGAGCCCTCGAATCCCAATTTCGAGTGCTCGAACCTCCATCACAATCTTCCCTCTCCTCCACAAACCCACCATCACCTTCATTCACCCCATGCCTACCATGCTTTCACCACCCTTACCATGCACACCACTACACAACACTCCACCTTCGGCACACCACCATGCACCCATAACTAACCAAACCAACCTCATCCATGCAAGCTCACACTCGGCAACTCATCCATCTCTTCCAAACCCACCACCTCATAACCATCTCATCAACCACTCCATGCACCAACCCTCCCATGCCAAGCTCTCCACTCGGCCACATCACCTTCCACTCAACTCAACCCCCATCAACACCCCTCTCTATCATCTCTCAACCTCACACCCATCTCACCCATCCATCTCTGCCAACCATGCAAACCATAAACCATAAACCATGCCTCCTGCAACCAACCCCTCTCCAACACCATCCACCCTCTCGGCACTTCCATAAACCCACCACCAACCTTTAAGAACCCCCACCCAACCCCTCTCGGCATCATCGTCAACCTTCTCTCTCTCTCTTACCACTCTCGGCTTCTCACTCTCAGCCACCTCAACTCCAACCCACCAACCTCTCACCATGCATGCCCTCAAGCACACCACCCCCACCCATGCACACCTCCATGCATGCACACCATGCAAGCCACCACCATCCCTCATTAACTCTCTCTCATTCCACAACCCACCATCACCAATTTACACCCCTTCAACCTTTCCCTCACTCACTGCCAAGACTTCGAGCACTCGAAGTCCCATTTCGAGTGCTCGAAGTGTGAAGCACAATACGCTATCCTCACATTCCGAGCCCTAGCAACCAACCTCCCAACCTCATGCATCTCCTTCCTCTCGGCTTCTCTCCATTCCCTTCACTCCCTCAACCAAACACCAAACCAAACCCTCTCTGCCAAATTCTAGAGCACTCGAAGCCAAGCTTCGAGTGCTTACCATTGCCCAAGCTCTCTCACCCAAACTAACCGAGCCCACTGCCCCATTCTAGAGCACTCGAAGTCCACCTTCGAGTGCTCGAACCAAGCCTCTCTCTCTCTTTTAAAACCAACACACCCATCTCACACCCTTCCCTCATCTTCTTCATCCCTCCCTCAACCCACTCTCAATGCAACCCTAAACCATGCACCATGAATCAACCCAACCAACCCATAAACCCATGTGCACCCATGCAAGCCATCAACCTCTTCACCTCACCACTTACCTCTCGACACTACACCATCCCCACCATCTCTCCATCCAAACCAAACAAAACCAATCCAACTCTCACATCCTCAACCCCAAACCAACCACCCTCCACCCTCGGAACCAATCAACCCACCACCTCATGCATGCACCTCCATCCTCCTTCCTAATTCCATCTTTCCCTTCTCTCCATTCTTCTCTCAAGGTATGCTTTCTCATCCTTTTTATTTTATTCTTTTTGTTATGTTGTTGTTATCCTTTTGAGGAGTATGGGCATGGAAATTGTGGAGTTT
This sequence comes from Cornus florida, assembly GCF_030987335.1. Lineage (NCBI taxonomy): Eukaryota > Viridiplantae > Streptophyta > Magnoliopsida > Cornales > Cornaceae > Cornus > Cornus florida. The sequence continues at coordinate 45,697,925 of NW_026775574.1, read as the reverse complement.
GGGTGTGACTGTTGTTATGCTCTATGATAGAGAACATTTTGTCTAAAATTTTTTTTGAGTTTTCATCACTCTAATCAACCTTTGGCCCTCTTCCTTTTTGTCATGCACACTACCTGTTCGACACAATGCCTGAACCAGCTTCATCTCTCTAAATGGCCCCATTCTTGGCATTGTTTTGTTATCCATTGTAACCTTCTGACTAATGTGTGCTAATTTATGTTTTGTTTGGATTTTTACTAGACTTCATGTTTGTGTTATTCATTCTCTTTTAGTTTTCTATTCTGAAACCTATGCTTTTACTTGTGTATATTAGTGCTGTTTTGATAGGTCTTTATGTCCAAGTTTGGGGGACGCATTTGCGCACTCACATGGCTGAACATCTACGTCGTCGTCACTCCACTTGGTATTATTGTTCTTTTCCCCCCTTTGCTCTTGTTTTGTTTCACTTGTCTTCACACATTGAGGACAATGTGACATTCAAGTTTGGGGGTGCAATAGGACATTTTTGGTTTCACATTTTGACATTTTTGGTTTCATAATTTTTGCTAAGCAATGATAGTATAACTTGACACTTGTCGGAGATGAAACATATGTTTAATACCTTATGTATAGAAGCAATTGAAATTTTTGAAAATAAAGAAAAATTTGAGTTGAAATGATCATATAGATTCAAATTAGTCTGTATAAATGTCTCAATTAAATTCTCGCTGGATTTGACACTCTTTTAAGCTTCACAATGCACAGATGCACATTGGAAACATAACTGTGAGGCATGCAACTTAATTGACCTTGATCTTGGCCTAGTTAATCTAATTTGATGAACCTAATGGATGAATACTTTTGGCATGAATCTAAAAAAAAAAACTAAGAAAGAAAGAAAAAAATGACCAGTTGACGTTCGTAGCCTTTCCAACTCGAGCTATTAAGCCCTAGGAGTGTCTCTACACTTAGCACCCTAAAGCCATCTGGTTTGGGAGTTGTTGGCCTAACGCTTGCTACAAGGGTTGGTTAGAAAGCTTAAAGGACTTAAACATTGCACGGTCATTCAAAAAAATTGTAATAAGCATGGTTCGTTAGAGTTCGTAGCCTTTCCAACTTGAGCTATTAAGCCCTAGGAGTGTCTCTACACTTAACACCCTAAAGCCATCTGGTTTGGGAGTTGTTGGCCTAACGCTTGCTACAAGGGTTGGTTAGAAAGCTTAAGGGACTTCAGCATTGCACAACCATTCTATGTTTCGCTTATGAGTTGCAATAAATTGTCAACAAGCAACAAAAGTTGTCTTGTAAATAAAATCATGCCTTAGGGACCTCATTTAAAGGGGAATTCAATGATTTGAAAACTTGTGCTTGGGAATTAGAAAAGAAAGTAAAAGCCGCATGTTGATAATCCAATTCACTTTCACTGAAGCTAGAGTTGATTTCCATTCAAGAGATGATAATTGAGTTATTTATATAGACTTTGATGTTGATGCATGTATGTGGAAATGTATTTAGCCAATTTTTGTATCAATATTTCATATATGCAAGGTAGTCTTCCTAATGACCCCATCTCCAGCTCTTTTTCTGTTTCAAGTTATTTTTGAGCCATGTATATATCTCATTTTACCATGGATGATATTTTTGTAGTAGCATGCCCATGGTTGTCTTTTCATTAAGTTTTTCATTGTAGTTTTGCTAAGGGACTAGCAAAATGTAAGTTTGGGGGTGTGATAAGCGCCGAATACTGTATATTCAAGCGCCCTAAATTGCATTAGTTAAGTCCGTTGTTTGTTTAATTAAGTAGATTATCTTCATATGTGTGTTTTTTATGCATTTTCAAGTTTAATTGTAAAAAGGGAGCAAAAATAAGCCCTTGTGGATTTTTGATCAACAATGTGCTCAAGGCTGAATTTCTGGCAGCAGTCGATCCTGGACTTTGCTCGCCATTTTGACCTAGAAAACTCAAGAAATGGACTTCCATCATAACGTTACATATTTAGAGCTCTGAATCAGATTTCCAAATCTTCAAGCAGTTTGTCATTCGGAGCTCGGAGTAGAGAGTTATGGCCTTGTTACCAGAGGTGCGCAGAATTGCCTGGCAGCAATGAAATTCTTCTTTGATCTTCATTTTAGACCAACCATCCTTGAGAATTGGATCTCCACCAAAACATGAAGTATTTAATTCTCTGAATTAGCTTTCCAAATCTTTAAACAGTTCACCATTCGGAGTTTGGAGTACAAAGTTATGGCTGTTTAACCGAAGTAGGTCTGGGCAGAGCAAGGCAAGAATGGAGCATTCTGCTCCAATTCCGAGTGCTCGAGCCCTTATTTCGAGTGCTCGAAATTAGGGTAGAATTGCATCCGGAAATGGCCCATTTTCAGCCACTTGCATCTTGGGTTCCTCAATTCTAATTTCCCTCTTTAATGGTTGGTTGGAGATGTTGGTTGGTGGGGGGTTTCTAGAGCCATATCTCTAGAAGATAAGAGAGGGAAGCGACACAATACATTAAGCTTCATTTTTACAAGATAGAGGAGAGAGACGAGAGCAAGAAAGGTGTGTTCTTGGAGCTAGAAGAGGGGAGCTCGAAAATGGAGGTCAAGGCTTTGCTTCCTCCTTCCTCTAGTGCATCAATGGGTAACTAAACCTCCATCTAGGGAGGTGATGAAGCCTCCTTTGTAAGCATGCTATAATCTTGTTTTAATTTGGGGAATGAAGTGTATTTGTGATCTTTTCATATTCTAGAGACTTACACATGTTGTAAATGTTCTTCAATTCAATAAATGATTGTGTTAAATGTATCATCTTGTCTTAGATTGTATGTTTCCATGATTATAGGGCTTATATCTTCATAGTGAGAATGGAGATGAGAATATGAAATGGTTTTCTTGGCATGTCTTGTGAAGGTTTTGATAGTCCATTCCTAGGAACGATGAACCATACTACACCCCTAGTTTAATGTAGTTAGGTAGATGGTTCATACCAACCGTGGATGGATTATACTTAGTCTTTGATTACATGTGCATTTACCATACAAACTAAGGGATTTGATAGGCCATTCCTAGGGGATTATACTTAGATGGTTTATACTTAGCCCTGATTGTATGAACTTCTTGAAGATAGTGTAGTTATCATGCATCTCTATATATCATGGTCATTTACATAAGTAGTTCCCCAAGTTAATTGCAAGCTAGCATGTTTATGAGGTGTGTGGTGGATTCATTTCCCTAGTCCTCTCCACCTAAGTTTCACTCCTTTTAATCTCCTTCAATTTATCGTTTTATGCATTCTGAATTCGTAGTTTCAGTGACAAACAAACAAACCCTTATTACCCTTTATCATTCTAAGAACGATTCTAGACACTTAGGTCGCCATAGACTAGCGCAGTCCCAGTGGTTCGACTTACCCGACCAATAGCCCTATTTTACAATGATTCGTGCTATTGCGAAGGTTGATGTATAGTTGATCAACCGATCAACCACCCTTGTGCTTCTTCCAAGACTACTGTCCCTGAAATTTGCCTTTGTTATTCTGTCGATGTCTATTGCCATTTCCTTTCTCAGCTGACTGATTAGCAGAGTCTCTGTCACCCCGCTTCTCACCATTAGCCTGTCTGAAGTCCACGGTCAACTGATACTGCTGTAAAGCGGCATCCACCAACTGAGCATAAGTAGTGTGGGCTGGACTACTTGTAATAGCTCACTTAATAGACCACATAAGCCCCTTAACGAAACTATTTTGCTTCTTTTCCTCTATATCCACCTCCTCTAGAGTAAAAAGAGATAAGCGCGTGAACTGCTGCTCATACTCTACCACTGTCATATTCCCCTGTTGCAGATTAAGGAACTCTGTCTTCATGGTTGCCCTGACTGCATAAGGAAAGTACTTCTCATCAAAGCGAGCACTGAACTAATCATAAGTCAATGACATCCTCTCCTCTATGGTGGTAATTGACTCCCACCACTGTAATGCATCTCCGACCAGCTTGAAAGTAGCAAGCATCTGCTTCTGAACCTCCGAGCACTGAACCAGGCGAAGATGTCGCTCGATGTCCTGTTTCTATTGGTGAGCTGCTTTAGCATCGGTGGAGCCTGAGAACTCAGGTGGGCTCCCCTTTGTGAAAGAACTTCTAGCCTTTTCCCAAGTATCAACCTGAACAACCAGTGCTGGTATAGGCGCCTGCTAAACCGGTGGTTAATTCTGAAGTGCAGCTGTCACACCTGTTTCTAAAGCTCAGCAATAAGGTTATTGATATGAGGAGGATACTTTGGATCTCTTCCATGATCCAGAGTCTGCTGAACTTCCTCCTGCTCCTCGTAGAACTGAACATCATCCTTCTGAAGCTGCCTATGGGCAGCTTCCCTTCGTCGCTGATTGTTCCTTCTAGTTCTAGCATTAACCATTCTGTTAACATAGAAAGACAGACATTAGTATGATTTAAACTGAACCGTAAAGGAATACAATGAATCGTAAACTTAAGCTCTAAACATGAGAAAACGCTACGCGAAAGTTTTATATGATAGAATCCTAGAGACACTAAACCTGGAGTGCTCTAATACCAACTGTGATACGCCTCGATTCTAGAGCCATAGGTGATCAAGTCCGAGCACAGATCCAAGGGATACCAATCAATCAATATGTAAATAAGCACAAAATATAAAAATAAAATAAGAATAAAATAATAAGCTGAAAAGAATTCTAATTATAAAATCCTCAATCTTTAATATTGTTAAAATCTAATAATTCAAAAACCTCCATTAATTTAACAACTCAGGAATCCATCAAGTGGACCCCTAATAAAATCTCAACTGGAAAGGAAACAACTGAAAAAAAAAAAAAAAAAAAAAAAAAAAAAAAAAAAAAAAAAAGAAGCTAAACACGGAAAGTAATCCTACGTAGTCGGAGGAATGAGTGTTTGTATCTACTCTATACGACCAAGCTCTAACTCTGGAACTGATGAACACCTAAAAAAAATAAAAGAGTGGGTTAGGCCCACATGCAAATCCTATCCTACTACGATCCATACAGAAACCCGATACACAAATACATCCTAGATAGCTCAACAATAACTAGACTAGTCCATATATGTATAAGTACACACTATGGGACGCTCACTAACCCAATAGGTCTGTCTCAGCCTAAGTAGAGATACCATGTAAATTGTACATAATGTGGTCATGTGTACTTAGACTTGCTAGGGAACAACAACTATGTCTAGTTATCCATCCTAGGCGATATACGTACCCTAATCATGATCCTGAGACTCAAGCTCATACCATGGCACCATAACTATAAATATATAGAGTACGTATAAGCCTAATACAAAATATCATCCATTTGGTATAGTGGCCTGATATATGTATAACAATCCATCCAGAAACCAAAGTAGGTCATTCAATTATTTTATTAACATGACACAAATATGAGTAGGACCTAACCTTTATGGTTAATCCATGCCTCAATCCAAATTAGGTAGGACTTAGTATTTGAACTAATCCATCCCTAGTATGCAACTGTCCTATACCGGTGCATACAATCCTCCAATTAGCATAATTGATAAAATAGCACTAGGTATTCATCAACCATTCTCCAAAATGTGCATCAATATAGATTAATACATATATAACGATATTAGGCATTCATTATAGAACCTAAAAATCATGTTTTAACTATTTAAATTGCTAAAATAAATCAAAGCATTTAAATCCTCCAAATCGTCCATAAATTAATGTAGTTAAAAGCAAGTTAAATACCAATTTATTCCAAACCAAGCATAGTTAATTGCAAGTAATTCACTATACTTATAAGTCTATTTAAATATGATTAAATAGTATTAAATTTTATATAAAAGAATCTCCAAGTTCCAGCAATTAACTTAAGTAACCAAACAGTGTGCAACCTACAGGTTTTTCCTTAACTTCATCTTGCCCCATTCTTTAGTATAGTGATGAATTAATGTTTCCCCATAATTTTACAGGTCTTTGGCAATCACATACATCATTTAAAGCAGTTTAAATGAAGTAAAATACCCTGTACAGTCTAAACACAGCCTAAAAACAGTTCATACACAATTCTGGGCGAGAGCAGGCTCTCACAAATTGAGAACCTGCTCCATTAACTTGGGAGTTGGATCCCTACCCTTGGGAGCCAGCTTTGTGCAGCTGGGATCCGGCTCCACACTCCTTGCAGCCGGCTCCATCAATAAGGGAGTTGGCTCCCTCCTTTTGGGAGTCTGCTCTCTCATTCCCTAATGCCGTTATATGTGCTTCGTCTTCCTCACCTCCGGCGATACCCAAGGCCCCTGTAATATTTTAAATACTTGTTCTAATGTTCATTTAGTGTCCCAGATTATTTATAAGACATCGACATGCATCAACGATCTCAACTAAACAAGGCATAAAACCAAATACAGCATGATACAACTAAAAGCTTTAAGAATTCTCAAATCAGTTTAATTCAACGAAGCTAATTATAGTTTAAACATGCATCACATATATGTTTTAGCATTAATTAAACCCTTGGAGTCTACCTAGGCATGCACAGAACACAGGTTTAAAGGAAGGAGTTAGGATAAAACTTGCCTTTCGGTTTCCATTCAAAACCTTAAACCTCCATCTCTGATTTTTTTGACCACCTCCTAGATTGCCGTTCGACACCTCCATTGCTCTTGGTTTAACCCAGAAGCAATCCATCTCGTCCTCCTTGAACCCCTATGTTTATCTCTCACGTTTCCCTCTGCCTCTCACAACTCTCTGTGCGTGAAACTAAATTGAAATCTTAAACCCTAGACAGACCTAATATGAGAATATATATAGACGTAATAGAAAACCTAATTCTTAACACCATACTAATTATAAGGTGGCTAACCTACAATGCCAAAACACAAAACCCTAATAATAATCTAACTAATGCATTTAAAAACTTAAAACAATTACTTTAAGTAATTCAAATAAATACAATTAAATAAAACAATTCATTAAGTAATTCAAATAAATACAATTAAATAAAACAATTCATTTAAATAAAATAATTCATCAATTAATTCACATAAACAGGCAAATAAACAATTAAACAATTAAAAATGCAATTAAACCATTAATTAAATACCATGACTATCCTTTTTAAAATTAGCGGTGTTACACTACGGTTGTTAGATCTAAGGTAACCATTATGGAGGAAGATGTTGCAGACGAGATAGATTATTAGAAATCTTTAGTAGTGGGGTATGTGATGGGAAAGCGCCCATACTATCCCCATTTCAAAGCTTTTGTTAAGAACCATTGGGCTAAAGATGTTACACTTGTTTACTTGAAGAATGGTTTCTTCATGGTACATTTTCAACAATCTGTGGATTTACAAAAGGTTTTATCTCACATCCATACGTATGAGGGGCGAGTGATCATCATTAAGAGATGGAGTAAGAATGTTATTCTGGAAAAGGAGAATTTTGATTTGCTACCAATATGGATACGTGTCCATGATCTTCCGGTCCATTGTCGTAACTCTACTTCACTTTCTAAGGTTTTTTCCTTATTCTCGAAGCCTATTTACATAGATGATCCATCACTCCATCGTGATAAAGGTCAATTTGTTCGAGTTATGGTAGAGGTGGATGTTTAAAAATAGCTGCCAGAGATATTGGTGGTTGATATTCATGGTGAAGATTGCATGATAAAGATAGAATATGAATGAAAACCTACTTTATATGTGTTATGTAAACGGGTGGATCATGTTGCAGAGTATTGCTCCAAAAGGTTTTGAATAAGCCAAAGAAAAAAAATAGTGGATAAATGGGTTGTGAAATAGAAAGGTAAATTAGTTGATGCTAAAGATGATCAGATGATGGTTACTGAAATGCCCGTGAGACAGGTTCAGAATAGCAATGTTATCACGCATAACTCTTTTGCAGTTATGGCACAGGATGAGGTTGTGGAGGAAGTTTTTGAAGAGGGGGGTCATTTGGTAATATTGAATAAGGATGAATTGGATAACACTCTTTTGGTACCTGAATTAGTTTCTGAAACTGCTGATAATATTGTGGAGGCAACCATAGAGGAAATGGTTGGTACTAAGAACACTGAGGTTGTCCCCATTTTTGACACTCTAAAAATGGACAAACTAACTAAGGACTCAATTGAGGTTGTTACAGAGGACATTACTTGTCTTGCTCTGGGTGAAAATCAAGTGGAAATTCCTGAGCAAGAATTGAGTACTCTAGTTTCTTTGAGTTCATTATCTCACAGATCTAAAGGAAACGATGAGTAAGTTAAATTGGAGGCAGGGAAGAAGCACAGATATAGAGTAAATAGTATTTCTGATAGGGTCACTAGAAGTCAAGTAGGGGTTTTTTCCCCCCTCGACTTCTAAATGATTGGTTTCTGGAATGTTAGAGGATTGAATAAGCCTCGAAGATAGATGGAGGTTAAGAATTGGATAGCTAAAGAAGCCTCTCAATTTGTTTGTTTTGTTGAAACCAAGGTGAGAAAAGAAGCTTTTGATAACATTACAAGAAAAATAAAAGGTAATTGGAATTGGTTACACAATTATGATACCTATGAGTACTAGGGCAATACTCTTCTCTTATTTCTGGTCCTTAGATTGCTATGGGAGATTAGAATGCTATTAGATTTTTCAGTGATAAAAAGGGTGCCACAGAGACTTCTTAAAGAGTTTAACAATTGTCTATATAATGCTGGTCTTAGTGAAGTTCATCCTACTAACGGTGACTGGTCTTGGTGCAACAGACAACAAGCTTCAAGACGAATTTTTGTGAAGTTGGATATGGTATTTTTTAATAAGGGTTGGATGGGTAAATTGCCTAGTACTAAAGTTTTGTTCACAGCTGCAACCTGTTCTGATCACTATTGATTGTCTATACATATATCTAAGGAGTTTGTTGCAGGTCCTAAGCCCTTCAAAATGTTAAAGGTGTGGTGTTTGTAGAATTGTGTGCATCATATTGTACAGAAGGCCAGGGAGAGTGAGATATCTGGTAATCCTATGTGGGTACTGGTGTGTCTCGTACCTAGTTGCAAGAAAAGTGTATAGTGTGGCCAAGTTTGAATTTATAGAATGCCACTACCACTACTAACTATTAATGTAGCTAGAGTAAGTAGGGATCGTCCCAAGGGAATGGAGTGTATTTTTGATTAGTTAATTAGACTAAGATTCAATTAAAACAATGCAACTAAGAGACAATCTAGAAATTAGGGAAAGATATAGGAAAGAAAGGTCTTGGGGCTTAGAGTTCACTACTAAGCTTCACTTCACCAAACACTAGCAATTGTAAATTAATGGGAAAATTTAAGTTGTAACTTGTGTGTGTGTGTGTGTGCCACTAATTGAAAACTAAGCATGGATGGCAAATAAGCATAGATTGTCTAATCATTCTAGTGAGTAGCACAAACTATCAAATGAGACCATTAACCATTTAATTAAACCACAATTAGTGCACACACAAACTATCTATAGATTTGCACTCTTTCCCACTTCTCACCTTTTGGGAGAAGTCCTCACGTTTTTTCTTTGCTTTTGCAACTTTTGTTTTTTATTTATTCATTTTTTTTTATCAAGTTATTAACCTAGAGTTTGGGCCCTCTACCTTTCGACACGAGAAATTCAGTACTTGATGAGGCTAGAATCCCGGCTACTCAATGAAAAGGGTTTGTTATCCACCTTTATCAAGAATGAAAGCTTTTAATGCACTACTAGCTCAATTGGGATATAACCAAATTAATAGTCAACAAAGCATGTAACCCACAAATGAATGCTAGTGTGGGCCTGTGCTAGTGTAGAATCCTAGAGTGAATCTCAAAATAATCACAAGATCAGGATGATATGGACCACAAATGCAAGCAAGATATCAATTTTTTGAAAAATTTTCTCCTAAATGGCATCCACAAATCATACAAGGAGTATTAAACTCTCAAGTCAAGCAATTTTTAAATTCTAAGTATCATAGTCCTCAAAAGATCAAAATCATAGCCTAAGACTCTTAAATTATACCACATGCATAGAAAGTAAGTGTGACATGTAAAATATGCTAACACACCCCCAAACTTAATCTGTACATTGTCCTCAATGTGCAAAGAAACAACAAATAATGGAAAGAGTATATCAAATGGGTGAAGCAAAAGGGACCCGGCAACGGAAGCTTAGCATTGGAAGGACGCACCCCTAAACTTAGATTCCAAAAACCTGTCTGAAAATGGTCACACTAACAACTATCAAAGCATATACATCAATGATATAAATGAGAGGTGAAACTGAGAACTAGGCAAAAATCATGGCATATAGCAGTGTAAAGTGCAGAATATCCAAGACTGATAATAAAATCCCAAAAATCCATAAATAAGAAATAAATCCAAAACCATATATCCAGAATTTGTAGCAAGTGCAGTGCAAGAAATAATATCCAAAATATCTAAAACATCAAAAAACAGTGCAAGTATCAAGATGGTGCAAAAATATCTCAGCCATAACAGTGCAAGTATCAATGACAGATAATAAGTAGAAGAAAGAAGGGTAGAATCAGGTAGTGGGATCTGGAGTCATCATGTCAGCAATGTGCTACAACATATCAGACATCTGGTTACTGTGGGGAGTGAGAGAAGTGGTAAGGTCTATCCTCAAAGCTCCAAGCTCACGCCTTACCTCAGCTACCTCAGCTCTCAGCTTATAAGATCGCTTGACTAAATCATCGTGTCTCCCCACCAAGTCATCATGTCGCCTCACTAGGTCATCATACCACCTCGTGACATCCTTGTGTCATCCAGTCATATTAGCTCTAAAGGAAATGAAGTCTATGTGCAACTAAGCAATCTCAGATCTGTAACTAGAATCAGTACTGGTATAGCGGGATCGAGTGTCAATCTGTGCTATCGGCTCGATGGTAGGGGCATGTGAAGGGTCAGCTTGCTGAGATACAGTAGGTACATCTAGCTGTAAAGTAGAACCTAAAGTGGTGATGTGACGGCTCTATCTGGGGGGAGATCTATCTACTATATCATCTGCAGCGTCGTCTGCTGCTGCTCTCTCTCTCTCAAGCTATCTCTTCATGTCTCTATTCTTTCTGTTCTTGAGGCAGGAATTGTAAGTTTTCGTCCACCTGGTAGATCATATGCTCTCCTCTCTCTCTACATCAGTCTCAGGAATCTCATCTGGGTTAAACTGGTAACCCTGATCCCAGAGCAATTGTGTAATCAGATGGCCATAAGGTAAAGGCCAAGTCGCAGCTCTAGAATTCTGCATATAAAGTAGATTCTTCCAGAACTTGTGGATAAGCTCCCAAATGAGTGCAAGAATATAAATCCAGTAGCCCTTGCTCAAATAGTAAACAGCCTAAAAAATCCCCTCTCGCCTCTAAGAACCATAACCTGTTGGGAATGCATTGAGGTGCAATACGGAATCAAATAACCAATACTGGGGGTCAATCTTAACCCAATCTGCAAAGCTATGGCCCTCAAATGTAACATATGGAGATAGTGTAGCTACCATAATCACCTTAGGTGGAAAGGGTGGAGTAGTAGGATACAATGGATTCTGAGAATCAGCAGCAAATGGGGATGAGTGGGGGCATCGACTAGCAGTAGCTATGGCCAGGAGAGAAATATTGATCTCCCGACCGTCAATGGTAGAATATAGAAGAAGTTTGTCATCCTCATCCATCCGGAGGTACTGGTAGAATAGTGCAACTAACCGAGGATAGACAACTGTGTCTGCCGGTGTCATAATAGCATTTATGCCCCTCCTTAAGAGCTCATCATAGGACCACTTGGTCTGGTCCAATGCAGAGAAAAGATCACAGTCAAATCTGTACTCAGGCTCTTGCTTCTTACGGGAGAAAGACTCATCAGGAACTTCTCGAATAATACCATCCATAGAAAATGTCTCAGAATGGACTGATACAGAAGATGAAGACGATGAAAGAGACTCTACAACTAGAAATGGAGGAGGCTGTGGCACTCTATGTACTCTTTTCCTAGCAAGAGTCTTTCTTCTGCGCTGCATCTGCAAAAGCAAGAAAAATGAGTCAGTACACAGGTATAGGACAAGGTAAGCAACTGATAAGAAAACACAAAACATGCCTAGGTCAGAGAAACAAAGAATAGACAAGAAGGATTATGGTTGTGCAAGAAGTGATTAAGAAAGCTTCAAGATCATTATTCTACATACCTCAACTAAATAGAACAGATCAGATATGCAATGATGGCATAGAGGGCAGAAAAGTCACATGTGGAACATTTTGAGCAAAAATATGATCAATAGGGCAAGCATAGGCTGTGATGTGCATAAATGATGCAATGTGCATTCACAAACCTAAAACTCAAGTAGATGCTGCAATGACATGACAAGTAAACCCTAAGATAACATCGTATCAATTCCTAAGCAAGAATTCCTACAAGTGCAATAGTTAAGATCAAATGGAGCAAGCAGGATAACATAGAGCAAATATCATCATGGCAAATGTCAACCTAAGACTCAAGAAGCAGGTGGCGTGCACGTCGTCGATACACCCAATTGCAAGACAAGTGTAGTGTGGCCAAGTTTAAATTTGTAGATTGCCACTACCACTTCTAACTATGAACGTAGTTAGAGTGAGTAGGGATCGTCCCAAGGGAGTAAACTAAATAAATGCAATGTAAAGTAATTAAGGTAACATGAGATGTAGAGAATATAAGAGAGGAGTCTTGGGACTTAAAGTTTACCACTAAGCATTACCTTCCTAGACATTCAATGTTTGATGGATTAGGGGGATTATATGTTGTAATGAAAATGTGTGCCATTAATTGAATTGTCAAGCATGGATGGTCAAGTAAGCATACATTATTTAGCCAAACTAGTGAATAGTACAACATATCAAATCAAGCCATTATTCCTTCCTTTAAGTCCACAATTAAAGCATATCATCAAATTAGAGAAATATACTACTTGCATTCATAAGTATGGAACATTAAACAACAAGCATTGATTGTTCACCTATCTAAGAAAGTAAGGCAACTACACTACAACTAAGCTAGTGACATGAAAATTAAACTAATTAAACTAAGGGTGTAACACAATCCATCAAGAAATAAGTATGAACCATCAAATAAACCACAAGTGTAATCTATTTAAGCACCATGTCTTGATCATCACTAGATTCATAATATCAACACACATAGACATGCATCAATGTCACAAAATCTAGAAATAAACACATGAACATTCATCCTAGCACACATAGAAATATGGATAAAATCTTCACTTGCCTAAACACTTCAATTATCTCATTGTCTTTGTTTTGTTATTTTTCAAGAGAATTGGATCCTTTAAAGGCATCCGGAAATGGAGCCTTTGGCTCAAAAACATTTTTAAAATACTTTTTCAACATTTTCAACACAAGAATTTTTCAAATCTTTCTCAACAAAACGATCTTTCACATGTAATGAAGGAAAAATAGGATGTGAGACGGGACGGGTGTCAACTTTTGGTTGCACCGATTCACTCTCTTCATTTTTGAACACCAACTTGATTATCCACAATTCTTCCACTTCTTAAGGTGGTCACCGCATTGACATGTTCAATTGTGTGACCTTCTGTGACGGCCCTGGTTTTTCAAACCAGTGCGTCTTGTGATGAACCATAGTTTGACCCGATAACGGATCTGAAATGCAGAAACAAAAATAGAAAACAAGTCTCTAGGGATATACAACATCCCTAGAATACCAAAGTGACCTTTCATAAGGCCACGGAACTCCACGAGAACCGACGCGGAAGAAATGATCAAAAAAACACCAAATAAGCCACCAAGGGCAAAATAGTCTTTTATATGGAAGCAACGTCTCTGGAAATGTACATCATTCCCAAGACACATCTGTGACTTCTCATGAAGTCACAAAACTCATAAGAAAGCGTAGCGGAAGAAATTTTTTAAATAAATAAAAAATAAAAAAATAAAAAATATCGAACAAGTTAGCCCCAAGGGCAAAATAGTAATTTTTAGCAAGATCTAGGTGCTATCAAGCACACCATTAGAAAGATAGTGAAAAATTAATGAAGTTAGACTCAAGAATCACTTGATTCGGAGTCCAGATGGAAGAGAAAAGTCAAAACAAAGTTTTGATGTCGCCGAGGCCGTGAATAATGTTTTGATAGCAATGAATGGTACCCTGGGCAAAATGCTGAAGTTCGTGTGCTGTTTTGAGGTACTAAACAATGTTTCCTGGAAAAACACGAAGAAGAAACCCCCCTTAAAATAATTTTTCCAAGATGACCATGTCAAAAGAAAATTTTATTTTTGACGTGAAATCCCCAAAATGCCCTTACAACAGACTTTTTCAAATAGTGCAGGTGCGCACAGGAAATCAGATTTTGACGAGGGATTTTCGGGTCCAAGATGACAGTTTCTGGAAAAATACAAAGAAGAAACCCCCCCCCCCCCCCTAAAATCACATTTTCAAAGTGACCATATGAAGACCAGAATTTACTTCTTGAAGGAAATTCCCAAAATGCCCCTAGATCAGTTTAAGTCAAGAAAACCTGCTACATGCATGGCAGAAAACTGAATTTTGCAAAGGATTTCCGATACCAAGACGACATTTTCTGGAAAAGCATGAAGAAAAAACTCCCCCTAAAATCACGTTTTCTACCCGACCATGTCGAAAAAAGAAAAAAAAAATGCACTGTGAAATGCCCAAAATGCCCCTGATCAGTCTAGGCCAAAAACGAAGAAAATGTAACTTTGCACCAAGTGTTCATTTGACCCTCAATGCATTTCTAGGCTAAAATGATTATGCACGCAAACGTATTTAGTGCTTTTAAGCACGCGGGAATGGTCCGTGGCTCTCAAAAATGGCCGATACAAAATACGACCCCTCGACGGCCAAAAATGGCGAAAATGAACTCAAAATGGAAATTTTGAAATCCAAAAATATGAAATGGTTTCAAATTACTTTTTGGCCCTTGGCCATATTTCATACATGATTAATGAGACCCTATGAAAGAATAAAAATGGAATTCACACACCCGATGCAAACATAGTAAAGCAATGACTTGTCATTTTCCAATATTTCCATAATATTTCTTGAAGTCAAAAGTCACATAGGATACAAAATAATAGTCATTGGCCTCCAGCCTCATCTCATACATGTCAAATACATCATAAAAGGTGTACTTATGTACACGTTACATATATGGAATTAAAGATACAAAATTTTGACATACAAAGCTACAAATAGGATTTCATGCCAATGACAGAAGGCCGTTCCTGCACGCCAAATTGATGTAGTGAATGTGTGGTTCAAGAAAAGTCTTTTGGGTCAAGTTTAAATTTATAAAAACCACTACCAACACTACTACTAAAGTAGCAAGAGTGAGTAAGGATCGTCCCAAGGAATTGGAGTCGTACTTGATTGTGGAATCCCAATTAGGGTTAGTAGGTCGAGTGATCAAACAAATGGTTGGTTGGTTAACTAAACTAGAGAGCAACTAAATTAAACTAAGTAATTGAATGTAACAAAGAATAAGTAAGAGAGAGAGAAATCTTGGGGTTTAGAGGTCACCACCAAGCAATGCTTTTCTACACCTCTAACTAGTGACTAATGAGGGTAATGTGTGTTGCAATATTGGTGTGTGTGTGTGTGTGTGTTTGGTTGATTCAATTAGCAAGGGTGACCAATTAAGCATACATTGTCTAATCAACATGTGAAAAGCACAATATATCTAGCAATTAAGTATATATTGTCTAAATAGCACGTGAAAAACACAACATATCTAGCAAGTCATTAATCCTTTCATTAAGCTCACAAGCCAAATACACCACAAGGTTAGAGACATATGCTACTTGCATTCAAAAGTATGGAACATCAAACAACTAGCATGGATTGTCCTCTCATCTAACAACTAGGCTACCACTACACTACAATTAAGCTAATGACATGAAATTAAACTAATTAAGCTAAGGTAGAGGCATAATCCATCAAGAAATGAGCATAAACCATCTAGAAAATCACAAGAGCATTCTTATAAGCACAATGTTTTGACAATCTCTAAATCTATAGCATCAATACACATAGACATGCATCAATAACACAAAATCTAGAGACAAGCACATGAACATCTATTCTAGCATACATAGACATATGGATAGAATGAAATGATCAATTAGAAGCATTAAACCACATAAATCATTAAATAAACAAGATCTATATATATATAAGTGTCAAAACATGTATTACAACACTAATCCCTCAATAATACACAAGATTAAGATATAGAAAGCATGCTTGGGGCTAACTCTAGCGCTAAGAGGATGTCTAGCCACTTATGGTGATGTTGCTCTGACCCTCAAGGGCTAACTCCATAGAAGAGATTTGTTCATTAGTTGATGAAGAGTCTCCAATGGTGTCTCTAGCCTCCTCTACCTCTAAGCTTGCTCTCCAAGAGATGATATGAAAAATGATATTAGCTCTCCCTTGTAAAAAGTAATCCTTATCCTTATATAGGTAGGTCAAAATGACACCCAAAATGAGCTGGGGTCGTGCACACAATATTCCCTAATGATTAGATAAAGGACAACTTTCAATGAGATGGAAATTTAACTTTTTCGCACTAGAGGAAGTTCTATCGATCGAACCTTGGACTTGGATCGATCGAACTGGCTGAGATCCATCGAACTTAGGCTGGATCGATCCAACTGGTTGAGCTTTTTGGGAAAAGACAAATCTGAGATATTTTGGGAGAGATTTTTTGGGAAAAAGGACAAAAGTGGTTAGCGGGTGGTACAGCTGTAGATAGGATCAATCATTTGAATAAGGACAAAAGTGTTCGATCGATCGAAGGGTGGTGTTAGATCGATCGAACTTTTGGACTTTATGCTTTTGGGCCAAGGCTTGGATCTATCTTAAAGTGCTGAGATCGATCATTGTTCGATCGATCGAACCTTGAAGTTGGATCGATCAAACTTTGCTGCTTCCCACCTTTGGCTTCATTTGCTTTCTTCTTTCTCCACTTTGCTCCTTTCTTTGTTTAATCCCAGAATTGCTTCAATTAAGCTCTTATTTGGCTAAGTTAGCTTATTTTCGGGATAAGTGCCTGAAAATGGAAATAATACAAAATCAATCTAAAACGGTAAAATCAATCTTAAGGGGTTTAAATATGCACTTTTTAGCGCTCATTAGCCAATATTTTTATGAAAATGATACTTCAAGTCTACGAAACTTCCATGGCTTAGTGTGCATCCCAAATCAAGGTCCTTGTACCTGAAAAATGTCCCCACTACATGGGTGAGTAACATAAAGTTACTCGTAGGAGAGAAGCATACATCGACCTAGCATTTTACAATTAAATCACCTTAAGGTGAAACATGTTAAAGGGGCTCATGCCACCTAACCTCTATGTCAAGATGAGACTCGGGGAGCATCCTAAGCTACCTTAGAGCATTTCTAGTATAAAACACATTATTCATGCAATTTAAACAACATAGAAGCATGTTATACAAAGCAACAAGATACAGATTCTCAAAGTCCTCAACTTAAAATCTAAAACACGAAAACAACCAAAGTAGATTATGCCACCTAACGTCTATGTTCTAAATGAATCTATAGGATCATTCCTAAGCTACATTTGAACATCAAAACACAAATCACAATATCGATGCAATTTAACCAACATTAGAACATCCAATACAACCCATAAAGCATGATTTCTCAAAGTTAACATCTTGAAACTCAAAATGGGAAATCAATTAAAGGACAACAAGTTACGATATCATCTAGTTATCAACTTGAAATGAAATGCAAAATCAAACAAAGTGGATACTTGGACATCATGTCGGATCAGACCGACACCATAGTTACTTTACGGTTACTAGCCAATGGGTAACCTCCCTATATGCGCACTAGACTATAGAGGGACAATCCCCCGTACTAGAACCATGTCCTAGCCGTAGTCAAACAACGACATTCCCAAATTTCCAAAATCAACAAGTTATGCAACAACGTATATATCAACATGTATATACAAGATAATCAACTATATACCATGCACAACTGAATTTGGAAACAAATACAATACATGCTCTAAGTCCATAACTACTAAGGCATGACAAATGTCAAATCTTCAGTGTGCGATTCGTTACACGCTATAACAATATATCTCAACATTGAAATCATAAACTCATGAACCTAATACAAGTCCAAAATCATGATTTAAACATATAACCAATGTCAAACACATGATTAAATCATTAACGCTATAGAAACGGAAATTAATTAAATAAACTAATTAATTTCTCTAAGTTTCGAATCTCAATCAAATGATCCCTAATTAACACATGTTAAACAACATTGCATGGCCATTACATACATCCATTCAAAATATTAATTAAGCCAATGGAGCAACAAAGTAGAATTTAATTAAATCATGATAATTAAATCTATAACTTCTAAAACAACTTCAAATGGTCCCAAATTAATATATGCTAGTAAACAAGTCCTAGTGATTTCAAATATCAAGTTTAAAACTCAATTAAGCCAATGGAACCTTTAAATCGATTTTAATTAATTCATTTAATTAAGATCTCTAGATTTTCATACTCATCCAAATTCTTCAAAATTAAAGTATGTTAAAGAGTATGTCAAGACTTAATTTAATAGCCTATCACAAGTTAATTTCATGCAAGGTACGGCCATGGGAATTAATCTTCCATAAAAGAAAAATATTAAATAAAAGTTGCAATTTTTATTCAAATGACCCAAATTTAATATATGTCAACAACCATACCAAGGCCAAATTTAGTAGCATGCTATACTTTAATTCTAAGTTATACACATCCTTGAGAATTAAATCCTATACAAGGAAAACAATAAAATTAAATTCTAGGATTAATACAAAACATGCATACAAGTGATATAAGCTTATAAAATCATCAATACAACATAAATAAAAGCTTAAAACATCCCCTACCTCAATTTGAGATGAAAATCTCAAAAGCAACCAAAATGAAACGGCTCTGAATCCGACAATACTTCGGGGTTTTGTCGGGGACAACTGTGATACCCCTCAATTCGAAAGCCACGGGTGATCAAGTCCGAGCACAGATCCGAAGGATACCAAACAATTAATGTGTAAATAAGCACAGAATACCAAAAAAAAAAAAAAAATGATAATAGGAATTAAATAATAAATGCTGAAAGAATTCTAAATTAAAAATCCTCAATATAATATTATTAAAATCCAATAATCCAAAACCTCCATTAATTTAACAACTCGGGAATCCATCTAGTGAACCCGTAATAAAATCCCAAACTAAAAAGGAAACAACTGAAACAAAATATAAATCTAAACATGGAAAGCAGTCCTACGTTGTCGGAGGAGTGAGTGACTGTATCTACTCTGCACGATCAATCTCTAACCCTGGAACTGACGAACACATGAAAAATAAGAGTAGGTCAGGCCCACATGCAAATTTTATCCTACTATAATCTATACAAAAACTCGATACGCAGATACATCCTAGATAGCTCAACAATAACTAGAATAATCCATATATGTATAAATACACACTATAGGACGCTCTCTAGCCCAATAGGTCAATATCAGCCTTAGTAGAGATACCATGTCAGTCGCATATAACATAGTCATGTGTACCTAGACCTACCAGGGAACTACAGCTATTTCCAGTTATCCATCCTAGGCGATATACGCACCCTAACTATGATCCTGAGACTCACGCTCGTATCACGACACCATAATCATAAATATATAAAGTCCGTATAAGCCTCATACAAAATATCATTTATCTGGGATAGTGAACTAATATGTGTATAACAATCCATCCAGAAATCAGAGTATGTCATTCAATTGTTTATTGACATGACACAAATATGAGTAGGACTTAACCTTTATGGTTAATTCATACCTCAATTCAGATTAGGTAGGACTTAGTGTTTGAACTAATCCATCCCAAGTATGCCACCGTCCCATAACGGTGCATACAATCCTCCAAATAACATAACTGATAGAACAGTAACAGGTATTCATCAACCATTCTCCAAGATATGCATAAATAAAGTTTAATACATATATGATGATATTAGGCATTCATTATAAGACCTAAAAATCATGTTCCATTCCTTTAAATTGCTAAAATAAATCTAAGCATTTAAATCCTCCAAACCGTCCATAAATTGATACAGTTTATAGCAAATTAAATATCAATAAAATCCAAACCAAGCATAGTTAATTTCAGATAATCCACTATACTCATAACTCTATTGAAATATGATTAAATAGCATCAAATCATATATAAAAGAATCTCTAAGTTCCAGTAAATAAACTAACTAACAAAAGAGTGTGCAACATGTAGGTTTTTCCTTAAATTCATATTGTTCCATTCTTTAACCCATTTACGAATTAATGATTCCCCATATTTTTAACAGGGTTATAGCAATTACTTACATCATTTAATGCAATTTAAATGGATTAAAAATACCCTGTACAGCCTAAACAAAACTTTAAAACCACTAATACACGTTTCTAGGCGAGAGCATGCTCTCATAAATTGAAAGCCTGCTCCATTAACTTGGGAGCCAGCTCCCTACCCTTGGGAGCCGGCTCTGTTGAGTTGGGAGCCAGCTCCACACTCCTTGGAGCCAGCTCCATCAATGAGGGAGCTGACTCCCTCCTTTTGGGAGCCTGCTCTCTCACTCCCTGAAGCCGTTATGTGTTTCTGCTTCGTCTTTCTCGCCTCTGACGATACCCAGGGCCCCTATAATATTTTAAATCCTTGTTCTAGTGTTCATTCAGTGTCCTAGATTATTTATAAGACATCGACATACATCAACGATCTCAACTAAACAACACTTAAAATTAAATACAGCAGGCTAGAACTAAAAGCTTTAAGAATTCTCAAATCAGTTTAATCCAATGAAGCTAATTACAGTTTAAACATGCATAACAGATATGTTTTAGCATTAATTAAACCCCTGGAATCTACCTAGGCATGCACATAATACAAGTTCAAGGGAAGGAGTTAGGATAAAACTTGCCTTTTCCGTCTCTAAATTCTTCGACCACCTCCTAGACTGCTGTTCGACACCTCCGTTACTCTTGGTTCAACCCAGAAGCAATCCGTCCCATCCTCCTTGAACCCCTCTGTTTATCTCTCACGTTTCACTCTTTGTTTCTCTCTGCCTCTCACAACACTCTAAGCGTGAAATTAAATTGAAATCTTAAACCCTAAACAGACCTAATATAAGAATATATATAGACGTAATAGAAAACCTAATTCTTAACACCATACTAATCATAAGGCGGCTAACCTACGATGCCAAAACGCAAAACCCTAATAATAATCTAACTAACGCATTTAAAAACTTAAAACAATTACTTTAAGTAATTCAAATAAATACAATTAAATAAAATAATTCATTAAATAATTCAAATAAATACAATTAAATAAAACAATTCATTTAAATAAAATAATTCATCAATTAATTCACATAAACAGGCAAATAAACAATTAAACAGTTAAAAATGCAATTAAACTATTAATTAAATACCAGGACTATCCTTTTTAAAATTAGGGGTATTACATTCTTCACCCCTCACAAAAGGAATTCCATCCTCGGAATTCGCTCTTACCTTCTTCCAATATTTCAGGAAACTACAAGCGAATGACATCCTCCCGTTCCCAAATGGACTCAGCCTCATTGTGATGACTCCACTGAAAGGGATAACCTTATTACGAAGGATTTGATCCCGACGGTCGACAATATGACACGGTGGCTCCAAATATGTTGCATCTGGCTGCAACTCAATCTCCCCAACATCGATATGTTGATACTGATCCTCATCTCGTATAAATTTTCACAACATGGAATAAATTGTGTACGCGATCCAAATTATCCAGAAGTGCCAACCAATAAGCTGCAGTGCCAACTCGATCTGTAATTATGAATGGACTGACAAACCGTGGTGACAACTTCCCCTTCCTCCAAAGTGCATTACTCCTTTCATAGGAGATACCTTGAGTAAAACCTGATCCCCAATCTGAAACTACAATGCACAAGTACGACGATCTGCGTAACTCTTCTGCCGACTCTGGGCAGTGCGCATACGATCCCTAATAAGAATAATCTTCTCAAAGGTATCCTTAATGAACTCAGGACCCAAAAATCTGCTCTCGCCAACCTCCATCCAACAAACAGGCGATCGACACGGTCGGCCGTATAATGCCTCAAATGGTGTCGTACCAATAGTCTTCTGGAAACTATTGTTATATGCAAACTTCACAAGTGGCATATAATTCTCCCAATGGCCCTTGAAATCAAGAACACACGAACGAAGCATATCCTCTATGATCTGATTAACCCTCTCAGTCTGTCCATCAGTCTAAGGATGATAAGCAGTGTTAAGATGCTCTTTATACCCAAAGCCTGTTGAAAACTCTTCCAAAATCATAACACAAAGCTCGAATCCCTGTCTGATATAATAGAAAATGGAATACCAACTTCATAATCTCTGTAATGTAAAGTCTCACCAACTGCTCTGAAGTAAAATCAGTGCAAATAGGCAAGAAATGAGCTGTTTAGTCACCCTATCCACGATGACCCAAATGGAATTGTGATCCTTATAGGAAGTAGGTAATCCCTCCATGAAATCCATAGAAATGCTCTCCCATTTCCACTCCGGTATAGGTAGTGGTTGTAAAGCTCCTGGTGGCCGCTGATGATCAATCTTGACCATCTGATATGTACTACATCAAGAAACAAAAATAACAATGTCCTTTTTTATACTTGCCCACCAAAACTGCCGCTTCATATCCTGATACATCTTATCTCCTCCTAGATGAACAGAAAACTCAGAGTGGTGAGTCTCAGTCATCGCATCCTTCCTCAAATCATAGCAGAAGGTACCACTAACCGTCCTTTGTATCTCAAACCTCCATCAGTCCCAACATAGTAAAATGGGACCTCCTCAGAAGTTATCTCTGTAACTTTGTCAATACATTACAGATCTGTGAGTTATAACTTTAAGACTTTATGAATGATAGAAGGTGTAACTACCATGCAAGCCATAAAAGCATGAGACAACTCATCAACTGTCTTCAATGCATTCCACTCAATGGTGAGTAGAGTAGAAAGACTAGCAATGGGTCTGCAACTGAGTGCATCTGCCACCACATTCGCTTTCCTGGGATGGTACTGTATAGAGAAATGATAGACTTTCACAAACTCTAACCATCGGCGCTGTCTCATATTCAACTCCCACAGAGTGAACAAATACTGCAGACTCTTGTGTAAAGGCACAACGGAAGTGTTCATAAAAATTCAGGAGCGCAACCACATGATATTTCATCAAATCAATTAATACGGTAAAGGAAACTCATACCTTTGGACGATTGATTAATCGTTAACACTACGAGAATAAATTGGTCCTCCTTTGACCTTGAACACCAGTAAACCTTCACCTCTATATCCCTGGAATACACAGGTTTGTGGAAACCCTATATCTCTCACTCTCGTTATTCTATATTCTATAAGATTGTGTGTCAATTACTGAATATCAACTTGAGAGATATATCGTGTATATAGATAGAGCTAGAGATGAGGATCAAAAAGGAATTCTTATCCTAGCTCCATTTAGACAGAGATAGAGTTATCCCATAACTTTATCCTATCTAATTAGATAGAGATAAAGTTATCCCATAACTTTATCTCATCTAATTAATTATAATAAGCACCACAATAATATTGTAATTGCAATCTAGGATTCAGAAATTACAACAAGGCCCTTTCATACTAAATAACTATAAATAAGTCCCTCCACTATCGAATATCCATAAGTAGCCCCAAGGAAAATAAATAATGTCCCACCGAAGGCATTCTTACTTTTTATATTCCTTGAGTAACCAATTTAATCCTTATGATCACTGAATTTCTTTTATAAAAGAATTTTCAAAATAAATATTTTTCTAAATAAATAATTTAGTAAACATTTTACTAAAATGCCCTGGCTAGGTTCCAGTGATCAAACTTATTAAATTGCATTAAGGGGATATTCTAACTCTTATAAAGAGTGTGGATTCCATGTTGAGCATTTGTGTTCCCAGAGCTCCAACATTAGCCACCCAAGATACCGTGGTATTGACCTTTAAAAGATTTCACACATTGGTAAGTCAAAGTGACTAGTACTGAAACTTGAGTTCACTAAATCTCTCAGGATTTAGAGCATATGAATTTAGTAGATAAGAAACACACCAAAATAATGATAGTACATTGTATGGTGTGATCTTATGGTGATCCAGTTCAATGTACTCCAAGCACACTAACACACTACCTTAGAGTCAACTACCCCAATGGTCGAAACAAACCATCCTATCTTATAAAGGTTAAGTGTGTTATAGTCTTACAAATAAAAGTGCCCAACTTTTATCACTAACTGTGAACAACGCTAAGGTGCAAGAAACCGGTGAGCCCAAATCTCCTGCTTGTAAATCTCATTTGCACACTTAAGTCACCTATAATGCAACTTGAGGACTATAATGCATCTCATACAAATATATGTAAAGCCCGATGTATGAATATCATATCAAATTAATAATAATTAATTGGATTGTAGGGCATATAATCCCAACATTGTGATCATTAAATAATCTGAAGGATTCTCCCAACAGATAATGCCTCCAAATGCGTAAGGCAAAGACCACAGCTGCCAACTCCAAATCATGTTGGATAATTAAACTCATGAGGCTTAAGCTTACAAGATTCATACGAAATCGGTCACTTCTCCTGCATCAAAACATATCCAAGACCTTGCAAAGAAGCTTCTGTGTAGACAAGATACTCAATCCCGCTCTATGGAGTAGACAGAACTGGTGCAGAAGTCAACTTGCACTTTAGCTCATCAAAAGCTTTCTAACAATGTTCATCCCACATGAACCGTACACCCTTTTTAGTTAGGTAGGTGAGTGGTCCCGCTATCTTTGAAAACCCCTGGATGAACCTACGATAATATCCTGCCAATCTGAGAAAACTCTAGACAAACCTAATATGAGAATATATATAGACGTAACGAAAAACCTAATTCTTAACACCATACTAATCATAAGGTGGCTAACCTACGATGCCAAAATGCAAAACCCTAATAATAATCTAACTAACGCATTTAAAAACTTAAAACAATTACTTTAAGTAATTCAAATAAATACAATTAAATAAAACAATTCATTAAGTAATTCAAATAAATATAATTAAATAAAACAATTCATTTAAATAAAAAAATTCATCAATTAATTCACATAAACAGGCAAATAAACAATTAAACAATTAAAAATGCAATTAAACCATTAATTAAATACCAGGACTATCCTTTTTAAAATTAGGGGTATTACAACAACGTTGTGAACATTAAACTTCAAAGAGGACCTACCAAAATCCTAACTTGATCTCAAATCCAAACTCAAAAATTGGCCAAAAACGAGTTCTAATAAAGGGGAAAGATGCGCGTAGTCAAGACAAACACAAAACGCAAAGGCACTATGACTTTTTAGCAAAGGGAAGAAGGTTTAATTGAGAGAAGAAGGGTTTCAGCCCCCCTTGGGATGCCATGGCAGCCTTTGGTCGTGCATGAAGAGAGCGGAAGATGACTTTTTAATTTTATAACCCCCTATTTATAGGAAAACACTAAAAGTATCCCGAAAGGGCCCCGCCAGGTTCGGAAAAGTGGAATTTGAGCAAACGCGCTCAAACAGAAAAACTCCATGAACAAAAAAGAACCAAAATGAGAAAATATGAACAACGGAAGAAATGGCCTCGAAAACTGAGTCCTGAGCAGAGAGATATGCCTCGAATAAGTTCAGCAGCAACTAAAGCCAGAAACCCTGAAACTGGAGAAAAATGACCAGAATGAAATTCTAAGAGCACATAACTTGATGAAATGTGAAAATAAATCATGTACAAGGATCTAGACTCAAAATGAGGCATTTTTGCAATAACTTTCATTAATTGCACAATGGCCCCTCCAAAAAGTAAAAACTGCGCTAATGACCCAGAATGAAAATATCTTCCAAAAATAATTTCTTAAAAATCACTGAAATAAAATATCTTCAAAAGATATTTATGAAAAACACCCAAAGAAAAGAAAAAGATTCTGAAAAACTATGCATCCATACCCCTATAGACACCGAGAGCAACCAGAGTACTTTACTGCAAAAGTAAAGATACTTATTTTGTAGAAACCACTTAGAATGAAGATACGTGAAGTCAAAAACCAATTGTGAGCACAAAAAATGAGGTTGTGCCAAAAAGTGACAAACGAGGAAAAGACAAAATAGGAAAAATGACGAAAAAGTGAATAGTATCCAAAAAGTGAAAATGTGGAAATAACTCGGTCCTTAAAAGAAGTTGTCAGTCCAAGGGAAAGAGTCTCAGACACCATTTCTGAGCACTTGAGATGACACTAAGCGTCGAGAAACAGAACTCAGAAAAGAAAATTAAACGAAAAAAATTTATCCGTAAAATTTGAGAAAAAGGAAAGGGAGGAAAATGACCGGGTCATTACAACCTACCCTCCTTAAAGGAATTTCATCCCCGAAATTAGGAACATCCGAGGAAAATAGAACTAAGACCGAATGTAAGGTCAAACCAAATAACATAATATAAGGTGCTAAAAGGCAACTCCAAAAGCCTGAAGATTATCCGAAGGAAAACGAAAACCAAGAACTGAGAGACAATTCCCCGAACGAATCGGTATATTAACTCAATGTTAATAACCAAAAGAATCCCAAGACAATGATAATTCATATCAAAACAGATGGCTAAGAATGACATGGCAGTACGAACAATAACCAGAATCCACCCACACTTACTCGTTAGTAAGGTAGCATGACAGTATAAGGTACTAGTTTATCACATGCCCCTAACAGATCAACTCAGAAAGAAACTTTTTGATACAAATGACATCAATGTCGAAAATGATCATTACCAAAAGCACTACGAAAACCAAGTGATCGGTTGGTCCATCATACATCAACCTTCACAATAGCACGAATCATTGTAAAATAGGGCTATTGGTCGGGTAAGTCAAACCACTGGGACTGCGTTAGTCTTACGGCAACCTTAGTGTCTAGAATCTTTCTAGAATGATGAAGGGTTTATAAAGGTTTTGTTTGATGGTCACTAAACTAGGAATTCAAAGTGTATAAAACAATAGTGTGCTAGGAAGTAAAGAGATAGAACAATAGAGAAGAGACTAGGGAATTGACTTCACCACAAGCCATATAAACATGCCTAATTGCAATTAACTTGGGGAACAAAGTATAAATGCAACCATGATATGTATAAATGCAAGACAACTACAATATCTTCAAGAAGTTCACACATTCAAGAATTAAGTATAATCCATCCAAGGTTGGCATAAGTCGTCTATCTAAACTAAGGTATAGAATGAAGTATCCTTCCTAAGCTATGAACTATCAAAGTCCTCAATTTGTGTGGTAAGTGCACATGAAGTCTAGAACTAAGCCATAATCCATCAAAGGTTTCCCTAAGCCATGGAATATCAAATTTCTTAGACAACATGCCATTAAAACCATTGTATAATCTCATCTTCATTCTCACTATAAAGATGTAAGTAGCATAATCATGAAGAAACAATTTCTAAGACAAGATAAGAGTCTCTACAAGATTAAATATGGAATGAAACACAAATACATCAAAGTGTATCTCTAGATTAGACAACTTGTTACATAAATGCAAAGTTCCCCAAATATAAACACAATTATTACATATTTACTTGACAAAGGTTACATCAACTCCCTAGGAAGAGGTTTAGTTACCCATGGTAGCTCTAGATGAAGGAGGAAGCAAAGCCTCCAACTCTATTTTCGTGCTCCCTTGTGTTGGCTTGAAGAACTCCTCTTTCTTGCTCTCTTCTCTCTCCTCTAATCTTGTAGAATGAAGCCTCCTTTAATTGTGTGGCCTCCCTCCTTTATCTTCTAGAGATAAGCCTCTAAAAACCCCCACCAACCAACATCTCCAACCAACCATTAAAGAGGGAAATTAGAATTGAGGAACCCAAGATGCAAGTGGCTGAAAATGGGCCATTTCCGGATGCAATTCTTCCCTAATTTCGAGCACTCGAAATAAGGGCTCGAGCACTCGAAATTGGAGCAGAATGCTCCATTCTTGCCTTGCTCTACCCGGACCTACATTGGTAAAATGGCCATAACTTTGCACTCCAAACTCCAATGATGAACCGTTTGAAGATTTCGAAAGATAATTCAGAGCTCTAAAAACTTTATGTTTTGGTGGAGATCCAATTCTCAAGTCTGGTTGGTCGAAATTGAAGAACAAGGCAGACTTTCATTGCTGCCAGGCAGTTCTGAGCACCTCTAATAAGAAGATCATAACTCTCTGCTCCAAACTCCAAATGATGAACCGCTTAAAGATTTGGAAAGCTGATTCAGAGCTCTAAATCTTTCATTTTATGAGGTAAGTCCAGTTCTCGAGTTTTCAAGGTCAAAATGGCGAGCAAAGTCCAGGTTCCACTGCTGCCAGAAATTCAGCATTGTGACCTTTGATGTTCAAAACTCCACAAAGCATCCTTCTTGCTTCTTTTTGGCCAATGAACCTGAAAATATGCAAAAACATGCATATGAAGGTAATCTACATAATTAAACAAACAATGGACTTAAATAATGCAATTAAGGGCGCTTGAATATGCAATATTCGGCGCTTATCACACCCCCAAACTTACATTTTGCTAGTCCCTTAGCAAAACCAAAATGAATACTTCAATGAAAATACAACCATGGGCATGCTACTACAAAAATATCATCCATGGTGAAATGAAGTGCAAACATAGCTCAAATACAATTTGAAACAACAAAGAACTGGAGATGGGGTCATTGGGAAGACTACCTTGCATATATGAAGCATTGATACTAAACACATTTCAACATGTATGTATCAACATCATAGACTATATAAATAACTCAATTATCATCTCTTGAATGGAAATCAACTCTAACTTCAGTGAAAGTGAATTGGATTCTCAAAATGCGGCTTTTACTTTCTTTTCCAATTCCAAAGCACAAGTTTTCAAATCATTGAATTCCCCTTTAAATGAGGTCCCTAAGGCATGATTTTATTTACAAGACAACTTTTGTTGCTTGTTGACAATTTATTGTAACTCAGAAGCGAAACATAGAATGGTTGTGCAATGTTGAAGTCCCTTAAGCTTTCTAACCAACCTATATAGTAAGCGTTAGGCCAACAACTCCCAAACCAGATGGCTTTAGGGTGTTAAGTGTAGAGACACTCCAAAGGGCTTAATAGCTCAAGTTGGAAAGGCTACGAACTCCAATGAACCATGTTTATTACAAAAAATTTTTTGAATGACCGTGCAATGTTTAAGTCCTTTAAGCATTCTAACCAACCCATGTAATAAGCGTTAGGCCAACAACTCCCAAACCAGACGGCTTTAGGGTGTTAAGTTTAGAGACACTCCTAGGGCTTAATAGCTCGAGTTGGAAAGGCTACGAACGTCAACTGGTCATTTTTTTCTTTCTTTCTCAGTTTTTTTTTTTTTTTTTTTACACAACTTAAATCATGCCAAAGATATTCATCTATCAGGTTCATCAAATCAAATTAACTAGGCCAAGGTCAAGGTCAATCAAGTTGCATGCCTCACAGTTAAGTTTCCAATGTGCATCTGTGCATTGTGAAGCTTAAAAGAGTGTCAAATCCAGCGAGAATCTAATTTAGACATTTATATAGACTAATTTGAATCCACATGATCATTTCAACTCAAATTTTTCTTTATTTTCAAAAATGTCAATTACTTCTATACACAAGGTATTAAACATATACTTCATCCCCGACAAGTTCAAATCATACTATCATTACTTAGCAAAAATGCAAAACCAAAAATGTCCTAATGCACCCCCAAACTTGAATGTCACATTGTCCTCAATGTGTGAAGACGAGTGAAACAAAATAAGAGCAAAGAAGGTAAAAGAACAATATTACCAAGTAGAGTGACGAATGCAAAAATATTCATCGATGTAAATGCGCAAACGCGTCCCCCAAACTTGGATATGAAGACCTATCAAAACACAACTAAAATATACATGTAAAAGCATAGGTCTCTTAAGAAAAATGGGAACAGAAAAAATAATACGAACATGAATGTTATTGAAAGATAGAAATCTATACAAAAACATAAATTGGCACACATTAGCCACAAGTTTAAAATGGACAGCAAAAGAATGCCAAAAGTGTGCCATTTTACTCTTCTTCTTTTTTTCACTTTTTTTTTTTTTTTTATTTATATGAAAACATGCATGAGGGTTGGATGTGTGGGGGGTTGTGGGGGGTGTTGTAGTTTGGTTAGAGCGGTGAGGTGAGGAGGGCCGAGGGAAGGGTTGGGTTGAGTTGGGGTAGTGAAGTGAGGGATGCCAATTGGTTGGGATGGTTGTGAGGTGGTTGTTGGGATGGTTGTGAGGTGGAGAGATGGGTTGTGTGTGGTGATGCGTTGGTGTTGGAGAGTGGTGAGGATAGAGGGATGGTGGGTGTTTGGGGTTTGCTAAGAGGTGATGGTTTAGAGTTGATTGGGTTGGGAAGGTGGGTTGTGGAAGTGGGTTGTTGTCGGTTTGAGAGGGGTGAAGGTTGGGATGGTTGGAGAGATGCCGAGAGGTGAAGAGGGTGGTGAGGTTAGTTGGTTTGGGTAGAGAGAGAAAGTTGGTTGCATGGTGATGGAAGAGGAATGCCGAGAGGTGGTTAGGTTGGGGTGAGGGTTGATGGTGGTGGAAGTTGAAGCCGAAAGGACTTGTGTTGGGGAAGTTGATGGTTAGGGAGTGTTCGAGCACTCGGCATGCAGGTTTGTGGGTTGATATGGGTTGGTCGGAGTTAGTTAAGTGGGGTTGATGGTGGAGTGAGGATAGTTGATGGAGGAGTTGCCGAGAGTGGTGGTGTGGTTAGGGAGTGAAGGTACCGAGAGTGGAAAGATGGGTTGGTGTGCATGGTTTGCAAGCAGGGGTTGAGAGAGAGAGAGAGGAAAGTTAGTGTATAAGGTGGTAAGGTGGTGAGGTTGATGAGGGTCTTTGAGGGCTCGGGATGTCGAGAGATGGGATATGTGTGGAGGGATGCCGAGAGGAAGAAGAAGATGGTTGAAGGTGATGGAGAGTGAAGTTGGGTTGATGTTTGGTTCATGTGCCGAGAGGTGTGAGGAGTGTGTAGAGAGAGAAATGAGAGGAGGAAAGTTGAGGTTAGTGAGGGTGGATGGTGAACCGAGGTTTATTTGGTGAAGAAGGGTGGGTTTGGTTTTTCGAGCACTCAAAATTTGGCTTCGAGTGCTCCAAAAACAAGCAGAAGCCTCGGAATGATGGTGAGGAAGTTGGAGCAATCCAAATGAGAGTTGGATTGCTCCAATTTTTGGCAGTAGGCTCATGGAATTTTGGTTAGATCATTCGAGCACTAGAATCTTGGCCCAGTGAGCATTTTTAATGGATGCAATTGTTAAAACAAATGTGTCAAACTCTGCAACATCTTGCTAATGCATGGATATAATTGGAAAAAATTTCAAAATGTAACACATTTCCAATGTATGGATGAATTTTGAACTTTGCAAATTCATTCCATTCCAATGCATGGATGGAAAATTTTTAAACTTGGCATGCCATTCCCATGCACGGAAAGATTTTTAAAGCTTTGCATGGCAGTTTGAAAAATATTTGAAAACTTTGCATGCCATTCCATGCATCGAAAATTTTTCATGTCATTCCCATGCATTGAAAAATCATTGCAAGCAGCAGGTTCAATTCAAGCCATGCATAGAAAATTTTAAAACTTTGCACATTATTCCAATCTAATGCATGGATGGATTTTTGAAGCTTTGCATGCATGGAAAGAAATTGAAATTTTGCATGGGACAATGCATGGGGAATTTTGAAAAATTTTCAAACATTGCAAATGCATGGAAAAATTTTAAACAGTGCAAGAATTTCAATGCATGGATGATTTTGCGAAAATTTTCAAGAATGTATTACAAATGAGACATTATACACATGAGTAGCATTCCCAAGATCCGGTGAAATTGCTAGGAAGCGATGGAAATTTCCGGGAATGAAAATTAGAGTTGAGAAGGTCTAAGAAGCCAGTCTAAAAATGTGGAACACAACTTAAGATAGTTCCAGAGAAAGTTAAATTTTGGCATTTCTTAACCATTTCCCAGAAAATTTCATGGCTCAGGCAATTGAACATTAGGGAGGCATTGAAGTCGAAAGAATTACTCCCCATGGGTGCTAAATTTAACGTCGATAGTTAGACGCACCGAGATCAAGTTGGTCCTCCTTACCCTATACCATGTCTCTCTAGAGAGTCATATTTCCCCAGATAGGATAATTCTTTTAAAAGCGGAGGAAGACTTTGAAGACAAAAGTGGAAAAGAGGTAACGGAAAGACCTCAACCCACTCTTCATCCTCAATGAAGAACTTTGGATTATGGGGCTTATTTGGATTATAGGAAGATGGAGTAGGTGAGGGTGCACCTAGCAAAGGCTTTTGAAGGGTCATATTGAGCACGGGAATGCTCGACAACTTATCCTTCAAAATTTCAACATCCTCCTCACACTTATCCGGCGGTTCGGGCTCAACAACTTGAGACAACTCAAGTGAGGGAATGGGATGAGATGCAAGCTCCCAAGAAAGAGATACATTTGATGTTGACCAAGGAAGAGAATGAATAGGTGGATGAATATTAAGCAAAGAATTCACCTCCGAAATGGAATTGTCAACATTAAAATCCTCATAATTAAAATGAGCTAAGCATGTTTTTAAAGGATCCTCCATTAAAGGAGGTGCATCAAGCAAGGGATTATGTAGGGGCTGTGCTGGATTTTTATAGGATACAATCTCATCATCATTATTTTCCTTATTTTGAACCACAATTACTTCATTTTGATGCGTGGCAACAACTTGATCTTCAACCACCATTTCATCATTTTCATATGTGATGACCACTTGATCATTCTCATGATGAAAGTTACAAGGAGTAATCTCATCATTCATAGAATTTTCTTTTGGATTGGCCATAAATTCAAATGAAAATGTTTCCTCCTCTTCATGATTTTTAGCATTAATCCTTTGTTGAATTTGAGATATTTGGTCATCTATCATTGCACTAACTTGGGACTGGTGATATGGTACCACTTGATTGATAGACTCTACTGTGGATTGCATGCTAGCAAGGGAAGCCAATAGTTGATTGTTGGAGTCCATCATTTGCATGTGCATAGACTCCATCATTTGTTTGTTAGCAACAATTAGCTCATCCAATGGAGACGGTGGAAAAGGAGAAGAGGGCTGGAAATAATGATCATTGGGTTGAAAATTGGCTTGAAAATGTTGCCCATGAGATTGTGGGGCTAAATTTTCCATGTCATGCCACAAGAAATTTTGGTGATCTCCCCTACCCGAGTTATAACCATTGAAGTATGGATCACTACCCGGTTTAAAGAAATTTTCATTTGGTTGCAGTAGATAGAAGTCCGAGAATTGTCTCGTTGGAAGACATTCTCTTGTATGATGTGTATGACTAGAGCAAAATGCACAAAACTCATGTGGTGTGTAGAATTGAGTTGGAAGATAACTACCCTCCATCTAGGACTTAAACATCAACAACACACAACATAATCAACACAACAATTCTTTATCATCAACTCCACATACAATGATCCCTTTCTCCTCAATTATCAACAAGATAGGAAATAAATGGCCACGACAAGGACCGATGCTTTGCAATATAGTAAAACAAAAATAGCCTCGACAAGGGCTTCACAAGCTAAATTAAACACATACACAATATTCACAATCAAACTAAAATTAACCCTAGAACTTTGGTCGCTAAACCGTTTGCAGTCCCCGGCAACGGCACCAAAAATTGATCGGTTGGTCAATCATACATCAACCTTCGCAATAGCACGAATCATTGTAAAATAGGGCTATTGGTCGGGTAAGTCGAACCACTGGGACTGCGTTAGTCTTACGGCAACCTTAGTTTCTAGAATCTTTCTAGAATGATGAAGGGTTTATAAAGGTTTTGTTTGATGGTCACTAAACTAGGAATTCAAAGTGCATAAAACAATAGTGTGCTAGGAAGTAAAGAGATAGAACAATAGAGAAGAGACTAGGGAATTGACTTCACCACAAGCCATATAAACATGCCTAATTGCAATTAACTTGGGGAACAAAGTATACATGCAACCATGATATGTAGAAATACAAGACAACTACAATATCTTCAAGAAGTTCACACATTCAAGATTAAGTATAATCCATCCATGGTTGGCATAAGTCATCTATCTAAACTAGGGTATAGAATGAAGTATCCTTCCTAAGCTATGAACTATCAAAGTCCTCAATTTGTGTGGTAAGTGCACATGAAGTCTAGAACTAAGCCATAATCCATCAAAGGTTTCCCTAAGCCATGGAATATCAAATTTCTTAAACAACATGCCATTAAAACCATTGCATAATCTCATCTTCATTCTCACTATAAAGATGTAAGTAGCATAATCATGAAGAAACAATTTCTAAGACAAGATAAGAGTCTCTACAAGATTAAATATGGAATGAAACACAAATACATCAAAGTGTATCTCTAGATTAGACAACTTGTTACATAAATGCAAAGTTCCCCAAAGATAAACACAATTAATACATATTTACTTGACAAAGGTTACATCAACTCCCTAGGAAGAGGTTTAGTTACCCATGGTAGCTCTAGATGAAGGAGGAAGCAAGGCCTCCAACTCCATTTTCGTGCTCCCTTGTGTTGGCTTGAAGAACTCCTCTTTCTTGCTCTCTTCTCTCTCCTCTAATCTTGTAGAATGAAGCCTCCTTTAATTGTGTGGCCTCCCTCCTTTATCTTCTAGAGATAAGCCTCTAAAAACCCCCACCAACCAACATCTCCAACCAACCATTAAAGAGGGAAATTAGAATTGAGGAACCCAAGATGCAAGTGGCTGAAAATGGGCCATTTCCGGATGCAATTCTTCGCTAATTTCGAGCACTCAAAATAAGGGCTCGAGCACTCGAAATTGGAGCAGAATGCTCCATTCTTGCCTTGCTCTGCCCGGACCTACTTTGGTAAAATGGTCATAACTTTGCGCTCCGAACTCCAAATGATGAACCGTTTGAATATTTGGAAAGCTAATTCAGAGCTCTAAAAACTTTATGTTTTGGTGGAGATCCAATTCTCAAGTCTGGTTGGTCGAAATTGAAGAACAAGGCAGACTTTCATTGCTGCCAGGCAGTTCTGAGTACCTCTAATAAGAAGATCATAACTATCTGCTCCGAACTCCGAATGATGAACTGCTTGAAGATTTGGAAAGCTGATTCAGAGCTCTAAATCTTTCATTTTATGAGGGAAGTCCAGTTCTCGAGTTTTCAAGGTCAAAATGGCGAGCAAAATCCAGGTTCCACTGCTGCCAGAAATTCAGCATTGTGACCTTTGATGTTCAAAACTCCACAAAGCATCCTTCTTGCTTCTTTTTGGCCAATGAACCTGAAAATATGCAAAAACGTGCATATGAAGGTAATCTACATAATTAAACAAACAATGGACTTAAATAATGCAATTAAGGGCGCTTGAATATGCAATATTCGGCGCTTATCACCAAGCATCTGTGAGAGTTGGGGTAACTAATCCCAAAACTCTAACAACAATGTCATTGGTACCGTTATGCTGAAGGCCTTAAATCCCTAACGCTAGAGTAATAGCGACCCCTACATCTGAAAATGCTACAACAATAACACCAGTCATGAACCCACAGCCTAACAAGTCTATGCCCTTAAGCCAATGGATCAGACCCACAAAACCAAAAACCTATGCACTAATCTGAAGTAGACCTACCGTAAGGCTACATAAAGAAGACAAAATGCTGGGTTAAAATCCCTATAGTGGACAGCTAAAACCACAAAATGCAAGTCTACAACGTAGCTCACACATCTCTATCCGAGTAACTAAGGTCACAAAACCCAACATAAGTGCAAGAAAGATAAAACAGTATAAACCAAATACTCACATAGTGCATACCTGCAAAAATTAAATGACATAAATCAAATAATATCATAGTACTAAACACATAGTACACATAAGGTAAACCAAATAAACCACCTATCACATAAGGGTCAAACAAATAAAGACGCGCTATACCCCACCAACGGCATAAACATGGTAAGCAGATACTGTATAAGCAACGTATCATATATATCCTTATATAACTACCACATAGTCATAAATCCTAAACATGTTTCTAAGGCATGCTGAAAACAATGGGGCTTATAAACATGTAAAAGTGATCATATAAATGACAAGTTCGTAAAATCAAAAGAAATGAATGGAATGCCTCTCAAAAGGAACAACCTCTCAGAAAAGGTAACACAAAACCTGGATGAGTCCAATCTCTCACTACAAGGAAAGGAATCATTCCCCCTAATGACCACTAAGGTCTCTTAAAAATAGAGTCAGCACGTCTTTCCCAAGACCAGCTCATACCCTGATGGAATCCCAACACTACACAAAACAAGGCAACAATGAAATGGACAGCCCCAAGGCTGACCGTTACAAGACATTAACGAGAAAACCCCCAAACCAAGATGCCAACGAGCTCGATAGGATCTTTATAGGATTCTACCAGAACCCTAACACAACGCCCCCCCCCCCCCAAGTCTCCAATGATAAGGAGAGTAATTAATTGCACCAATGCAATTAATTACATGAAACTACTCACATCTCAACCGTAGCTCGTAAGAGCTAACCAAGGCAACACAAGAAGGATCTTAGGTCAATACCCCTATCCAAATCCTGAAACCACCACCCTAAGAAGACAAGACACGAGAACCTCGCCCTGAGGCTCACAAGGCAACTTTCCAGGTCTTTAAGGAAGGATTAAAGTCAGTCCTGACTCATCATCCCATGACGCTAGAAACAAAGACCTCAATAACATTATAACGTCAAGACCACTATGAAGTCCTAAGAGATGACACCGACACCTCCAACACCACCATGACCACATCACAAAAAGATAAAAGAAAATGAGTTGAAACGGTGCCTCCGTGGCCTACGTCTCATCTCGTCAGACGGATACTACAACCTATGCTCACTTGAACTTAACAAGAAGACTCTCCACGAGTTAAGACTATGATGCTAATGCGTGGAAAGGAAACGAGATCAATAATAACATGAGTTATTATGATCGAATGCAACTCACACTATGAATGTACTAAACACAAAGCAAGACATAGGATGTAACATACAGTCATGCTAAAGCAATCAAAGAAAGCTGTTTAAACAATTAAGCACTTAAGCAAATAAGCGTACATGTCAAACAAAGATGCTCTTAAACACAGAAGCATATAAGTATAGAGACATGTCATAATACCAAACGTGTTATCAAGAAACACATAAACATGTTATAATACCGAAACATATTAACAAATAGCATATACACACGTATAAACATAGCAACAAAAATGTGCTATGCACCCAAAACCCGTCGTCCTGAGATATTCAAACCTAGGAGCTCTGATACCACCTGTGATGGCCCTAGTTTTTCAAGCCAGTGCGTCATGTGATAAACCGTAGTTTAACCCGATAACGGATCCGAAATACAGAAGGAAAACAGAAAACAAGTCTCTAGGGATATACAACATCCCTAGGATACCAAAGTGACCTTTCATAACGCCAAGGAACTCCTCGAGAACCAACGCGGAAGAAAAGATCAGAAAAAGACCAAATAAGCCCCCAAGGGCAAAATAGTCTTTTACATGGAAACAACATCTCTGGAAATGTACATCATTCCCAAGACACATCCGTGACTTCCCATGAAGTCATGAAACTCATAAGAAAGCGTAACAGAAGAAATTTAAAATAAATAAATAAATAAAAGAAAAGAAAAGAAAACCGGACATTTTTAGCCCCAAGGGCAAAATAGTAATTTTTAACAAGATCTGGGTGCTACCGAGCACACCATTGGAAATAAAGTGAAAAATTAATCAAGTTAGACTCAAGAATCACTTGATACGGAGTCCGAATGGAAGAGAAAAGTCAAAACAAAGTTTTGATGTCGCCGAGGCTGTGAATAGTGTTTTGACAGCAATGAATAGTAACCTGGGCAAAATGCTGAAGCTCGTGCGCCGTTTTGAGGTACTAAACGATATTTTCTAGAAAAATACAAAGAAGAAACCCCCCTTAAAATAATTTTTCCAAGCTGTCTATATCAAAAGAAAATTTTTTTTGACGTGAAATTACCAAAATGCCCTTACAACAAACTTTTTCAAATAGTACAGGTGCGCACATAAAATCAGATTTTGACGCGGGGTTTTTGGGTCCGAGATGAAATTTTCTGGAAAAATACGAAGAAGAAAATCCCCCCAAAATCACGTTTTCTAAGCGACCAAGTGAAGATAGGAATTTATTTCTTGAAGAAAATTCCCAAAATGCCCCTAGATCAGTTTAGGTCAAGAGGGTTAAAAAGCTGCTACATGCATAGCAGAAAACTGAATTTTGCAAGGGCTTTTCGGTACCAAGACGACATTTTCTGAAAAAATACGAAGAAGAAACTCCCCCTAAAATCACGTTTTCTACCCAACCATGTTGAAAAAAGAAAAAAAAAAAATGCACTGTGAAATGCCCAGACGTTAGGTGGAATGAACCATAATAATTAAATCATGCAACTTGTAAAACTTTAGGTCGATGCATGCTCATTTCCTACGAATAGCTTTATGTTACTCACCCCTACGATTCCGGGGCATATTTCAGGTACAGGATACAAGATTGGAGATTGCAATTGCTTGGGTGATTTGCTGAGTTGAGCTTCTTTAGAAGCATTTTTGTTCACATACAAGTGTTAGCATGTTCATGATTTGTCTATGAAATGTAATTTTTCTAACTTGGAGGTTTGACATGTCAAATGTTGTAAATGTATTGTAATGAGGCCATAGGCCATTGTAGCACATCTATTTTATCATATTACATACACTTGCATGCTCACTTTGGCAAACAATACCTTCCTTGATGAAACAAAAACTCTAAGTAGCATTTTTAGGGAGTTTTACCCTATTCTGTTCCAGGGGCATTTGGATATTTCACAATACGTTTTTTTCATTTTTCCTCACTAGTCACGTAGAAAACTCAATTTTGAGGGGGGTTTCTTCTTTGTGTTTTTCTAGAAAACATCATCTTGGCCCTCAAAAATTAATATTTTTCCGAAAAATCCTTGCTGCCAGATTTGGCAAATTTTTAGTACAAATGTAGTTGGTACTATTCATCGACTTTTTTTTGAAAATCGTCACGACCGATCCGAAACTTCTGGAGGTCTTGTGGGTGCATTTTAAGATTGCATTTTCAATTTAGGCAATTTAAAAACCTCCCGAAGCCCTATTTCCAAAACTTGAGCAGTAGCTCGAATTAGTTTTTTTCCTCTTAACCTGATTTTCTTAGGTGCATTCTGGGCATTTTCTAATGCATTTTTTTTGTTTCCATCCTTGATCAAAGTAGGAAACTTGATTTTAGGAGGGGTTTCTTCTTTAAGTTTTTCCAAAAAAGTCCGTTTAGATGCCCGTTTTTACTCTCAGTTGCAGTAGTGGTGGGTTGTCCTCGTCGGGCCGCCACGACATCATTTTTGTTTTTGACCTTTCTCCCCCGTCTAGACTCCAAATTGAGTAAAAAAAAATTTGAACTTGACTAATTTGTCATTGTATTTCCAATGGTGTGCTCGATAGCACCTGAATCCACTTTTTACAAAATGACCATTTTGCCCCTAGGTTCTTTTTGTCCGTTTTTGAAACGACACTTCTGCATTTGTTTCCTTTGGGTTCCGTGACCTCATTGAGGGTCACATTGGTGTCTTAGAGACACATTGTATCTCTAGAGACCGTTGTTTCACCTTTCACTTCCGCATTTCGGATCCATTATCAGGTTATCTTTTGGTCATCACTGACCCACCGAGTTTACAAAACTTGGGCCGTCACATGAAACATGTTGAAGGGGCTTATGCCACCTAAAGTATTTGTCAAGATGAGACTTGGGGAGCATCCTAAGCTACCTTAGATCATTTCTAGCACAAATCACATCATTCATGCAATTTAAACAACATGGATGAATGTTATACAAAGTAACAAGATATAGATTCTCAAAGTCCTCAACTTGAAATCTAAAACCCGAAAACAACCAAAGTGAATCATGCCACCTAACGTCTATATTCTAAATGAATCTATAGGATCGTTCCTAAGCTACATTTGAACATCAAAACACAAATCACAATATCGATGCAATTTAACCAACATTGGAACTTCCAATACAACGCATAAAGCATGATTTCTCAAAGTTAACATCTTGAAACTCAAAATGGGAAATTAATTAAAGGACAACAAGTTATGATATCATCTAGTTATTAAATTGAAATGAAATGCAAAATCAAACAAAGTGGATACTTGGACATCACGCCGGATTAGACCGACACCATAGTTACTAGCCCATAGGTAACCTCCCTATGTGCGCACTAGACTGTAGAGGGACAATCCCCCGTACTAGAACCATGTTCTAGGCGTAGTCAAACAACGACATCCCCAAGTTTCCAAAATCAACAAGTTATGCAATAACGTATATATCAACATGTATATATAAGATAATCAACTATCTACCATGCACAACCGAATTTGAAAACACATATAATACATGCTCTAAGTCCACAACTACTAAGGCATGACAAATGTTGAATCTTCAGTGTGCAATTTGTTACACGCTATAACAATATATCTCAACATTGAAATCATAAACTCATGAATCTAATACAAGTCCAAAATCATGATTTAAACATATAACCAATGTCAAACACATGATTAAATCATTAACGCTATAGAAACGGAAATTAATTAAATAAACTAATTAATTTCTCTAAGTTTTGAATCTCAATCAAATAATCCCTAATTAACACATGTTAAACAACATTGCATGGCCATTACATACATCCATTCAAAATCTTAATTAAACCAATGGAACAACAAAGTAGAATTTAATTAAATCATGATAATTAAATCTCTAACTTCTAGCAACTTCAAATGGTCCCAAATTATATATGTTAGTAAACAAGTCCTAGTCATTTCAAATATCAATTTTAAAACTCAATTAAGCCAATGGAACCCTTAAATCGATTTTAATTAATTCATTTAATTAAGATCTCTAAATTTTCATACTCATCCAAATGCTCCAAAATTAAAGTATGTTAAAGAGCATGCCAAGACTTAATTTAATAGCCTATCACAAGTTAATTTCATGCAAGGTACGGCCATGGGAATTAATCTTTTACAAAAGAAAAATATTAAATAAAAGTTGTAATTCTTATTCAAATGACCCAAATTTAATATATGTCAACAACCATACCAAGGCCAAATTTATTAGCTTGCTATACTTTAATTCTAAGTTATACACATCCTTGAGAATTAAATCCTATACAAGGAAAATAATTAAATTAAATTCTAGGATTAATACAAAACATTCATACAAGTGGTATAAGTTTATAAAATCATCAATACAACATAAATAAAAGCCTAAGACATCCCCTACCTCAATTTGAGATGAAAATCTCAAAAGCCACCAAAATGAAACGGCTCCGAATCCGACAATACTTCAGGGTTTTGTCAGGGATAACGTCGTGAACATTAAACTCCAAAGAGGACCTACCAAAATCCTAACTTGACCTTAAACCCGAAATCAAAAATTGGCCAAAAACGGATTCTAATAAGGGAGAAAGATGCGCGTAGTCCAGAGAAGCACAAAACGCAAAAGCACTATGACTTTTTAACAAAGGGAAAAAGGTTTGATTGAGAAAAGAATGGTGGCAGCCCCCCTTGGGCTACCATGGAAGCTTCTGGTCGTGCATGAAGAGAGAGGAAGATGACTTTTTAATTTTATAACCCCCTATTTATAAGAAAACCCTAAAAGTGTCCTGAAAGGGCCCTGCCTGGTTCGGAAAAGTGAAATTTGAGCAAACGCGCTCAAATGGCAAAAATCCATGAACAAAAAAGAACCAAAATGAGAAAATATGAACAAAAGAAGAAATAGCGTCAAAAATCGAGCAGAGAGATATGCTCCGAACAAGTTCGGCGGCAACCGGGGCCAAAAACCCTGAAATTGGAGAAAAACGGCCAGAAGGAAATTCTAAGAGCACATGACTCAACGAAATGTGAAAATGAATCCCATACAAGCATCCAGGCTTAAAACGAGGTATTTTTGCAATAACTTTCATTAATTGCACAATGGCCCCTCCAAAAAGTGAAAACTGCACTAATGACCCAGAATGAAAATATCTTCCAAAAATATTTTCTTAAAAACCCTGAAATAAAATATCTTCAAAAGATATTAATGAAAAACACCCCAAGAAAAGAAAAAAATTCTAAAAAACTATGCATCCATACCCTTACCGACACCGGGAGCAACCAAAGTACTTTACTGCAAAAGTAAAGATACGTATTTAGTGGAAACCACTTAGAATGAAGATACATGAAGTCAAAAACTAACTCCAAGCATGGAAAGTGAGGTTGTGCCAAAAAGTGACAAACGGAGAAAAGACAAACTAGGGAAAAGGACGAAAACTGAATAGTGTCTAAAAATTGAAAATATGGAAATGACTCGGTCATTAAAGGAAGTTGTAAATCCAAGGGAAAGAGTCTCGGAAACCATTTCTGAGCACTCGAGGTGACACTAATCTTCGAGAAACAGAAATCAAATAAGAAAATTAAACGAAAAAAATTTATCCATAAAATTTGAAAAAAAGGAAAAGGAGGAAAATGACGGGGTCATTACACCTTCCAAAGAGGAATTGGTC
This sequence comes from Cornus florida, assembly GCF_030987335.1. Taxonomy (NCBI): domain Eukaryota; kingdom Viridiplantae; phylum Streptophyta; class Magnoliopsida; order Cornales; family Cornaceae; genus Cornus; species Cornus florida. Next base: position 45,655,073 of record NW_026775574.1, on the reverse strand, counting down.
TCCACAACAAATTGTTATTTGGGTGGTGGATTCAATTGCATTTTCCCTTTTTCCCTAGCATTCAATGTACTTGTTATTTGTCCGACTTGGGTTTCTAGCTTTGCAATGGATTGGGAATGAGAATGAAGTAATTGGGTATTTACCTCCAAAGTACCCAAAGCGGTCAACATTTTTTCCTCAAAAGCGGAACTCCTAGAATTTCCTTAAGAATATGAAGATTGATTAGGAAAATGAGAATTTGAAAATTGGTTTCCGTGTAATGCTTGGAAAGATGATCTATAACCTTGGGAACCTTGGCTTTGCATTGGGGGGCGGAACATACTTGCTTTGAAAACCACCTTAGGGAAGGTTTAAGCCTTCCCCTTGGCTTTTCCAAGATAATTTTGGATGGTTCCTCCACCAGGCACTGTAATGGGTGCCATAGGGATTATTCCCTTGGTTGACAAATGCGGCACTCACTTGTTTATGGTGCTCACTTTGCACATGTCCATGGGGACAATTGGAAGTAGAATGTAAAACACTAGAACAAATCATGTAAGCTTCATTGGAAATATAATGATTATGACTAGGGAGGAAGACACTTAATTCACCGAATTTTGGTTGATCAAAAATTAATCAAACCTTTGGGATAAAGATCTCACTTCGGTGACTATGTCATTGGAATTGTCAACTTGATACAAGCCAACATTCTTCCGTCCACCTATGTTTCTACTATTTTTGGAAGACAAGGATCGATGCATTGAATTATCACTCATGTTATCATATAGACACCATACATCATCCTCATGCCAATCAAGATATGAACCACCCATGGAAGCATCCACCAATCCTTTAAAATTATCCGACAAATTTTTGAAGAAATATTGCCCCAATTGCCATTTAGGAATGTCGTGATGTGGACACTTCCTAAGCAAGTCATTTAGGCGCTCCCATACCTCATGAAATAATTCCCCTTCCCTTTGAGAAAATTCTCGAATTAAAGTTCTCATTCCATTGGTCTTTGAAACTGGGTAGTACTTTTTCAAAAACTCTTGTTGCATTTCTGCCCAAGAAGTTATCGAAAAAGGCCTTAGATTGTTGAACCAATATTTTACCTTATCTTTATTGGTGAAAGGGAAGAGTTTTAACCGCAAAACCTCTTCCGGCATGTCCGTGTATTTCACGGTGGAACACACTTCAAGAAACTCTTCCAAATGCTTGTAAGGTTCTTCACTTGGAAGTCCATGATAATTGGGAAGCATTTGAATAGTTTGTGGTTTCATTTCATAATAGTGTGCTCTAAATGGGGGGTAATTGAATGCAAGTCGGTGCATTATATTCATTTGGCACATAATGATCTCTTAAAGCAAGAGGAGGATTCACAACCAGTGGTGCTATACGAGCACCATGGTTTCCTTGAACAATGGGAGATTATGGTGGAACAAAAATTGGCCGAGGCATTCCCAATGGAGCATGGCCTTGTTGTTGTGGAATGAAAGGTCTTGGCATGCCTAATTGTACTTGAATGTTATCATAATGCATATTAGGGTGGAGGATACCTTGTTGGTCGATGTGACCAAGGTCCTCCACATGGTCCTCATTAATGTCCTCCATTGATGAAATGGAGTTACAAGAATTACCCTTTCCTTTAGGATTACGAATAATGGATTCAAGATTCAAATTAAGTGGGACAAGGGTAGGATTTAACGACCTACGACCATGCATGCACTATCAAAACAAACAACAAGTCAACAACAAGTATATAACAAGCACTTCTCCTCTGCAACAAATCAATCAACAAACCTCCACATACATTGATACCATACTCTTATGCTTTCAACAATATACAAGAAAATTAAATTGCCTCCATGCAGGCTCACGATCTATCTAAGAAAATAAAAACTTGCCTCCATGCAGGCTGACGATTTAACTAGGGAGAAAGTTAGAAAAGCTCACAAAAGGTCCTTAAGCAACTTCAAGTTATTTTTCAATTTTTTTTCTTTGCCTTGCTTTATTTTGCAATTTTTTTTTTATTTTTATCTTTTTATGCTTTTGCTTAGGTTAGCTTGCTTACTCCTTTTGCTTTAGAATTTCCCTTTGCTTCACTCTCTTGGCTCAATACACCTAGCCAATCAAGAATAAACACAATAAGTAACCAAAATAAAATAAAAATAAAGACAAGATCAAAAAAGTACTAATTCCTAATTGATTTTCAAAATACGATGGTGCCAATCCCCGACAACAGCACCAAAATTTGGTGTGTCTCGTACCTAGTTGCAAGAAAAGTGTGTAGTGTGGCCAAGTTTAAATTTATAGAATGTCACTACCACTACTAATTATTAATGTAGCTAGAGTAAGTGGAGATCGTCCCAAGGGAATGGAGTGTATTTTTGCTTAGAAATCAATGTTGAATTAGTAGGTCGAATAATCAAAAGATGGTTTGATTGGTTAATTAGACTAAGATTCAATTAAAACAATGCAAGTAAGAGACAATCTAGAAATTTTTGAAAGATATAGGAAAGAGAGGTCTTGGGGCTTAGAGTTCACCACTAAGCTTCACTTCACACTAGCAATTATAAATTAATGGGGAAATTTAAATTGTAACTTGTGTGTGTGTGCCACTAATTGAAAACTAAGCATGGATGGCAAATAAGCATAAATAGTCTAATCATTCTAGTGAGTAGCACAAACTATCAAATGAGACCATTAACCATTCAATTAAACCACAATTCGTGCACACACAAATATCTAGAGAATTGTACTCTTTGCATTCATAAGTATAGAATATCAAACAACAAGAATAGATTGTCCACCTACCTAAGAAATTAAAGCAATTACACTACAACTAAGCTAGAGACATGAAAATTAAACTAATTAAACTAGAGGTGTGGCACAATCCATCAAGGAATAAGCATGAACCATCAAATAAACCACAAGAGTGTTCAATTAAGCACCATACCTTGACCATCACTAGATTAATAACATCAACACACATAGACATGCATCAATTTCATTAAATCTAAAGACAAAAATATGAACATCAATTCTAGCATACATAGACATATGGACAGAACTAAATGATCAATTGAAAACATTAATCCATACAAATCAGGTAAAAATTACAAGATCTATATTTATTCATGATCAAAACATGTATTACAACTAAAATCAACAAAAATACACAAAGCTAGGTTTAGGAAGCAAGCGTAGGGGCTATCTCTAGCCCCAAGAGAAGGATTTAGCCACTCATTGTAGTGGTAATGGAACCCTCAAGGGCTAGCTTGGAGGTTGGTATCATCATCTTTATCATTGCTTTCTTCCCAAAACCCTAGTTCTAGAGAGATAAATATTTCTATAATTGGTAATAAACTCTAGGAAGATATTTTTCAATAATGGTTCAATGATTCAATTACATCCTACTTTGAGTAGGCACCAAGTCAGAAAAATAGCCTATGATTGGAGGAAATTCGCAGCTACACAAGTTAGGTAGAAATCGATGCGCTCGAGAATTAGACAGCTCACTGTCAGTAGGATTCTCGATCGATTGAAGATTCTCAATTGATCCAACACTTAGCTTCGATCAATCGAAGCTGACATGGCATCAAAAATATCTTCTGGCCTTATCCACTTTGTTGAACGGCACCACCTCATTTCGATCGATTATAGACTTCTTCGATTGATCGGGATTCCCTTCGATCGATCGAAACTCCTCTAGTGCATTTTCTTGGCTTCTTTCCAACTTTGCTCCTTAGCTTCAAAATTGAGCTAAATGGCTCTTGTTAGCCTGTTTGAACTTTATTGACCAGAAATAAGCAAAACACAAATAAATATCTAAGACATGAAAGTAAGATAGATGAATGGACTAAAATACCCTAGCTTAGGTGCTAAAATGCATCACATTTGAGCACTTATCAGGTACTTTTGAAGAAATTAAGGTTAGTTAAGAATGATATCAAGGAATGGAATAAAAACAGTTTTGGGGATATTGGAAAGAAATTGATTAAGGCTAAACAGCAACTAGAGCAGGTTCAAATGGTTCTTTTGAGGGATCCATCTGAGGCTAATTTCACTATAGAATAGGAAGCTAGGGTAGAGTATCAAGCAGCTGCAATTGATCAAGAAGTGCTTATTGCTCAGAAGTCTAGAGTTCTTTGGCTTAAAAACAACAACAGATGCACTGGTTATTTTTATAACAAAATGAAACAACATAGGAATTTCAATGCCATTACTCTAGTTGAGAATAGAGATAGACAAAGTTTAATGGATTTGAATCAAATTCAGGCTTGGTTTGTGGAGTACTATCAAAACTTATTTTCTAAGAGAACCACAATTTTGCAAGAAGATGTGATCCCAACAAGAACACTGAAAGCTGTAAAGGTGGAGATCTTGGACAAGCTGGTGACTGAAAAGGAAATTAAGAATGTTGTCATGGGATTTAGTCCAGATAAATCCCCAGGTCCAGATGGTTTCCCAGCTAGGTCTTACCAAACCTATTGGTCAGTTGTAGGTAATGATGTGGTGGTTGCAGCTCAATATTTCTTCCTTGCTAAGGTTATGTCTATGGGAGTTAGTAGCTATTTTCTTACTTTAATCCCTAAGGTTGGCAATGCAAAGAAGATTAGGGATTTCAGACCTATTGCCTTATGTAATTTGATTTATAAAGTAATTACCAAAATAATGGCAAATAGGTTGTCTTTAGTGTTAAACTCTTTGGTTGGTCCTGAACAAAGTGCTTTTGTGAAAGGGAGAAGAATACAGGATGTTTTAATTTTGGCTCATGAGGTGGTTAGAGATTTCAAGGCTCCTAGACATGCTTCCATGGCTTTGAAAGTTGATATAAAGAAGGCATACGATTCTGTTTCTTAGGAGTTCTTGTTGAAGATCCTCAATGGTTATGGGTTCAGTGATGTTTGGATTAATTGGATTTCTTCCATTCTTTCCTCTACCAAATATTCTATATTGGTTAATGGTTCATCATAAGGTTTTATTCAGCCAGGTAGGGGTCTTAGACACGGGTGTCCTCTGTCCCCTTTGTTATTTACACTAATTACAGAAAATCTAACTAGTATTATTAATGGTGTTATTCAGAGGAAGGATCTGTGTGTGTGACTCATACTGCTGCCAAAGTTAGTCCTGTCTTAAGTCATATATTTTTTTAGATGACTTATTGATTACTTGTCAAGCTTCTGTCTCTAATGCAAGAACCTTAGCTGCTATTTTCAAGGGTTTTGAGGAGGTCAGAGGTTTGCAAATTAGCCAGCAAAAAAGTAGGGTTATTTTCTCTAGAGCAGTGAGGAAAAAATTATCTATGTTGAGAATATTGAAATGCTCATAGGAACAGTTTCCTATTAAATATTTGGGCTTACCTTTATGTCTATATGGCCTGAAGAGAAATAACTGTCAAGGGTTGATTGATAAAGTCTCAGGAAGGATTAATTGTTGGTGCCCCAAATTGCTATCAGTGACTGGTAAATTAGAGCTTCTAAGATCAACAGTTGCTCCTATTTTTTTGTATTGGTGCAGTATTTATAATATACCAGTGTTTGTGATTAATCAATTGCAGAGATTGTGCAGAAATTTCTTATGGGGTAGTACTGATCACTCTAAGAAGCTTCACCTTATGAGTTGGGATATGATTACTAGAACTAAGGTTAAAGGAGGTCTTGGCTTGAGAAAATTGGTGGATACTAAGACTGCTTCAAGAGTAGTTTTAGCTTGGGATTACTTAACAAGTAAAGATAGGCTATGGGTAGCTTGGTATAAAAGAAAATATTCTCCAAATTCTACCTATTGAACTACTATCCCTAAGAGTACTTACTCTGTTATCTGGAAAACTATTATGGAAATGAGGGATACTTTGTTGTAGCACTCTAAGTTTTGTATTGGGAATGAAAATACATTTTCTCTTCAAGATCCTTGGTGTAAGGGGCTAACAGTTGCTTTGAAGTTTGGACAAAGAGTGTTGAGGTCCCTTAACATTCCCATAACTGCTAAACTAAGCATTTTAATGAGCAGGGGTAGGTGGGACTTGAGTTTTCTTCAAAGTCAGGAATTGTTTAAAGAATACTTACAGCTAACACATATTAAGCATTGTGAAGACAAATTGATGTGGGATAAGGGCAGGTTCTCTTTTAAAAAAGTTTGGCAGATCAGTAGACAACAAGTTGAGGAAGTCAGTGGCATAGTTTTACTAGAGTAGGGCATTCCTAGATGGTCTGTTACTTCAGTGTTTATTTTGTAGAATAGGGTTCCTTCTATGGTCAACTTACAAGAAAGGAAATTAACTTTGGTGGCTAGATGTTCTCTTTGTCATAGAGAGATTGACACTACTGAATACCTCTTTATTTATTGTAGTTTTTCCCAGAGTTTTTGGAAATGGTAGGGAGAGGTACTGAAGTGGAATATGCAATTTTTTACTATTGTGGAATCTTTAGGGGACCTGTTTAACTGGTTTAAGGAATTATCACATGTTGTTTTTCATATAACTTTGTTTGCAGCTGCTCTTTGGGGTATATGGCATGAGAGAAAGGCTAGGTTGTATGGTTCAACTACTAATGTTGATGTAGTTGTTAGGAACTTGCTGTTGGGGGTGCTGGATATTCATAATGTCTCATTGTCTGATTTTGTTGGTTAGGTTCATTGTTTTTGTTTTATCATGGTTGATTGACTATGGTTTGTTCCACTATTTTTTATTTTCTGGTTTCTTAGAAGTGGAGGTTTATCTTTTCCTTCTTCTTTGAAGTGGAGATTTGTCTCTTCTCTTAAGTTTTCTTTTGATACTTTCTGAGTGTATGCCCTCTGTGCACCTGTAAATACTTTTTTCTTTCTTTTATACAACCATATTTATGAAAAGAGTATTGATTTTCTTTCTGACATTATTTCTGGAGATACTGATGCCTGATATTTTGTCTTGCATCATAACATCATATTTTTGTTTAGTTTTTACATTGTCATGACTTGATATTTTTTGGATATTTATTTTGATTGTTGACATGTAATAAACTGTTTAACTATTTTTCTTCTCATTGTTTCTTCACTTTGATCATTGTTAATTGCTTTGTCAATTTTGTTCCAAAAAAGGGGAGAACAATGGTTAACTTAAGGGGGAGAAAAATCTAAAAAACAAAATTGCACAATTTATTCAGGGGAGTTTTTAACTTGTTTCTATAACTTGTTTTAATAACTTGTTTTATTAAACTTTCACTGGTAGTTTTGCTTGATCCATGTGCAGGAATTCAGGAGAAATTTTGTCCAAGAGAAGAAGAGAATAGAGTTTAAAAAAATTCGTATTTTCTTAAACAATTGTATTACTTTTCTGCTTGGGTAGATTGAGTAAATTGTTTTTAAAGTTTTACCACGAAATTGCCAAAGGGGGAGATTGTGAGATATATTTTTGTAATTGGCTAATTTTGGTATCAAAACAAGTCCTACTCGAGTTATAAATTTAGTTACCATATCAGAATCGACATCGATTGCGAAATTGGAAGGTTGTTCAGAAAAGGAAAGTGTTGTTGATCATAAAAAAAAAGAAAGAACAAAACATTAGGAAATTGTTTCCCACTTAGGACACAATTACCTACATGGTATATGTTCAGAGTTACCAAAATATAGAAAATCCAAATTCCAGGTGGATTCTATCAAGTGGGAACCGGTACCTAAATTTGGGAACCAGATTAAGAAGCTAAGATTCGAGAGAAAACCCTACTGTCCTTTGGGAACCAGTACCAAGATTTGGGAACCGGTTTCAGAAGTCCTAACAGCATCAGGTTTTTCAGTTTCTTTGTTCTGTTGGTTTCCTTTTTTATTCCAATTACCTTTTAAGCCCTATGCACAAAAATTCCTTTATTTTCAGAAGGAATAAGACTTTGCAAACTCTATATAAACCTTGTCATACACATAAGTTTATTTACAACTTTTGTTCTATAACTTCATTATTTTTAAAAGCCTTAGGAAGATTATTCTTGTTGTAAATCCAAGAGATTTATCAGTCATCTTCCTAGAACACATACATATAAACACATAGTGAGTTTAGAGTTGTGGTGTTCAAAATCCTGATCGTGATCATATAGTTGCATGTACATCGATCAAATAAAAACAGATTTACTTCTATATCAATTCAAATATTAAAGAACAGAAGTAAAAGCGATCACACTTTGAAAGGGTTGGAGCATTCGAAGAGTGTTGTCTGATATACCTGCTACTCTTCTACAGATATCAAGCATAAGCCTGAGGTCAAGTTGCTGTTAGACGGGGAGTCGCAAAGCTAGAGGATTGTCAGCAATTTGTGTTTGGTAGAACGATAGGGTGTGAGCCAGAGTCAAAGTTCAGTGTACTTTGTTTCAAATATAGTGGATCGGTTTACTTTGGACTGAACAGTCCACGAGGTTTTTCTTATACAAATAGTTAACATATTTTATCAATTAAGGTTTCCTCGCTAAAAATCCTGGTGCAATCTCTCTAAACTTAACTTGTTTTACTTTTCAGTCTTTATATTTATGACTGTGGATGATTAATTGTTTAGATAATTTAATCAATCATAAATTGAGCAAGTTGGCAAATTACCTAGTCTACGGGCGAAGAACGACCAACTTTACTTCAAAAACTTGATTACACACTATTCTCTCTCTCACAATCTCAACTCTCTTTTTCTTACTACAATTTTCTCTTTTATACCCATATCTGTTTATAGAGTTTTCAAACTCAAATCCTTGTTGGACAAGGATTAATTTGCTTACAAGTAGTTAGTTAGAGCTGCAAATGAACCGAGCCGTTCATGAACAGATCGGGCTCAGCTTGTTAAATGCTCGGCTCGGGCTCGTTCATTTAGTAAACAAGCCGAGCCTGAGCCTAATTTTCAAGCTCGTTTAGTAAATGAGCCAAGCTTGAACAATGTTAAACTCGGCTCGCGAGCTCGTGAGCAGGCTTATTTACATAAATATGTAATTAAATATAAAAAATATAAATCAATATATTTTAAAACTAACCCAAATGTACAAATCAAGCCCAAATTCACATATATTTCTTCATTAGCCCAATTAGTATTTGGGCATTTAGAAGCCTAATTAGTATTTGGGCATTTAGAAGCCCATTTAATTAAAAAGCTCCATTAGATTCCTCTTAAATCTCAACCATTGGATTGAACTTAAAAGGATCTGATAAAAAAAAAAACCCTAAAAAGAAAGTGTTACAACCACGCTTCTCCAATCCCACTATCTGCAATGGCTTTTCCAATCCCACTGGCGGCAACGGAAATCATGTCTGTGCATCACCCTTTCTACTCTTCACCGACTATCTTCCCTTCTTAGGTCCTAAGGCAACATCAAAGTTAGGTCAATCTCTCCCCCACTCTCTTTCCTCCCCTCTCTCTTTCCTCCCCCTCTCTCTAGCTTAATATTTCCTCTGATATAATGTTATTGATAAATTGGACATTGATGGGTGTTGAATATGTAAACTGATGATTACATTTTTATGTTCCAAAATTCTGGATCTATTTGATAGATAGTGTATGACTATATATATATATATATATATATATATATATATATATATATATATATATATATATATATATATATATATATATATATACACGCACCCACAAACGAGTCCGAGCCGAGCTCGAGCTTGGCCTAGCTAAGCTCAACCAAGCCCGAGCATCCTAAAGCTCGGCTCGACTCGGCTCATTTGCAGCCCTACAAGCAGTTACCATATCAATATCCAACACCTACAAGGAGTTAGCATATAGTTTATAACTTTAAAAAAGATATACAACCTCTTCCCCAAATCTTTCTCTTTTTTCCATGCTTCCAACCAATTAGGAAACTGTTTGTCGCAGCTTCCAATAACTCGTTGTCCAAGTTGAACCGGTACAGCCTTAGTTAAATCGATTCAACTTTGGCAGTAGCCAAAGTCCGCAAGTTTGAACACCCTAATTATTCACGTAATTAACATGTGATCAAAATATGTCTTCACGTACGTGCTCCACCTTAAATAAGGATCTCTTCATAGCTCCACCTTAACTAAAGCACTATGATGAAATTAAGAAACACTCTAACAATCTCCACCTTTTCTCAAATTCATCATTCTTCTTCTTGTTGTTCTTCTCCGCACCACTATACTCATCTATTCTTAGCAAACTCCAAGTTCAAATAATTAGACTTGGAATCTACTTTCGCATCACCAAATTGAACTCTTCTTGCTTTTAGGATAAAGGTCAGTGCTCTTGCAATTGTCAAGACTTCTTCCTTCTCTTGTTGTTCTTGATTATTTATTCCAGTAGATCTCGAAACAGGTTTCCATTCCATCTTTGCAATTGCTCCACCTAGCATAGTATTTCCCAACAGAATATAAAGATTGTTGACCTTCCTGCCTAAAAGCATGACACGTGGCCCTCTTCAAATCTTCATCAATCTATTTTTCACTTCACACGAGCAACCTTTGGAATCCAATGCTCCCACAGAGATCACATTTCTTCTAACACTTGGAATATGGCATACATTCGTTAGAGTTCTTACCAAACCATTCGTTGTCTTGATTTTAATTGTTCTAATTCCCATAATATCATAAGAGGCATTATTCCCTATAAATACCTTACCACCTACAGGTTTATAGGTAGCAAACCCTTTTTTAAGAGGACACATATGAAAGGAACAGCAGAATCAAGTATCCATTCCTTAGCTTCTCCCTTATTATCAATGATTGATAATGCTTCATCATTATCAGTCTCTTCTTTCGTATCTTCATACACAACAATAGCAACGGATGCACTCTCCTTTCTTTCTGGACAATACCACTGAATATGCCCCTTTCTTCCACACTTATAGCATCTTTTCTCTGACAATGGCATAAGGTTTCTTAAAGCTCCAAATCTCTTCTTCTCTTGAGCAATAAGAACTTAAGCCTAATCATCACGACTCTTTTCATCATTCAGCTTTTCATTAGAGAATAAAGCACTCTTAACTTGTTCCACCGAGATAGTGTTTCTCCTATAAAGCAAAGTATTGAATAAATGCTTATGGGTAAAACGTACAGACGTTAACAAAATAATTACTTTATCCTCATCACTTAGCTTGACATCAATGTTAGACAAATCACAAATAATTTTGTTGAACTCACCAAGATGTTGTTGAAGGCTTACCCCATCTTTTCTCTTGAAGGAATACAACTCTTGCTTTAAAACTAACCTATTGGTGAGATTCTTTCCCATATTCAGATTCTCTAACTTCTTCCATATGTCCGCTATTGAATCTTCTTTTATCACATCATACACAATATCATCTGCCAATGTTAATCGAATTGCAGTTGATCTTCACCTAATCTGCATCTTCTGTCTTTTCTGGTTGCTTACCCAAGGCATCTTCTAGACCACGCTGAATTAGTAAATCCCGCATCCGAACTTGCCAAAGACTGAAGTTCTTTCTTCCATCAAACTTCTCGACCATGTACTTTCCATCTGTAATTGTTGCCGCCATGGCTCCGATACCAGTTGTTAGGGTTTCACACACACAATTGGCAAATCCCAATGTTCAGTGATGGTTTCATTGAAAACTTTTAAGATACAAACTTTGATTTAAATCAGAAGGTGAAGAATCTTGCTTTAAAATCTACATAGGTTGAGAATTCTGTGAATGACAACTCTGATGATGATTTTGCTTTTCTGTCAAGGCAATTTAATCAGATCTTGCAAAGATAACAGAGGAGAAGGAATAGCAACTTGGCTAATTCTCAAAATTTTGACAAGATGTTGAAATTTAGGTTTAATGATGATGAGCACTGAAAAGTGCGTATTTAAACCCCTTAAGCTTAGGCATTCTAGTACCTTTATCTATCTTACTTTACCATTTTAGATTGATTTCGTATTATTTCCTTTTTCAGGCACTTATCCCGAAAATAAGCTAACTCAGCCAAATAAGAGCTTAATTGAAGCAATTCTGGGATTAAACAAAGAAAGGAACAAAGTGGAGAAAGAAGGAAGCAAATGAAGCCAAAGGTGGAAAGCAGCAAAGTTCGATCGATCCAAGTTCAAGGTTCGATCGATTGAACAATGATCGATCTCAGCACTTCAAGATAGATCCAAGCCTTGACCCAAAAGCATAAAGTTCCAAAAGTTCGATCAATCCAACACCATCCTTCGATCGATCGAACACTTTTGTCCTTATTCAAATGATTGATCATATCCACAGCTGTACCACCCACTAACCACTTTTGTCCTTTTCCCATAAATATCTCCCATAAATATCTCGGATTTGTCTTTTTCTAAAAAGCTCAGCCAGTTGGATCGATCCAGCCTAAGTTCAATCGATCTCACTTACTTTCGATCGATCTAAGTTCAAGGTTCGATCAATCGAACTTCCTCCAGTGTGAAAAAGTTAAAATTCCATCTCATTGAAAGTTGTCCTTTATCCAATCATTAGGGAATATTGTGTGCACGACCCTAGCTTATTTTGAGTGTCATTTTGACCTACCTATATAAGGATAAGGATTACTTTTTATAAGGGGAGCCAACATTATTTTCATTTCATCTTTTGGAGAGGAAGCTTAGAGGAGGAAGAGCCTAGAGACACCAAAGGAGTTCTTCATCAACAAGGAGTAGATTTCAACCATGGAATTAGCCCTTGAGGGTTGGAGCATCATCACCATGAGTGGCTAGACATCCTCTTGGGGCTAGAGTTAGCCCCAAGCATGCTTTCTATATCTTGATCTTGTGTATTATTAAGTGATTAGTGTTGTAATTGATGTTTTGACATTTTGATATATATAGATCTTGTTTATTCAATGATTTATGTGGTTTAATGCTTCCAATTGGTCATTTCATTCTATCCATATATCTATGTATGCTTATTTAGATGTTCATGTGTTTGTCTCTAGATTTTGTGTTATTGATGCATGTCTATGTGTATTGATGCTATAGATTTGGAGATTGTCAAAACATAGTGCTTAAAGGAATGCTCTTGTGATTCTCTTGATAGTTTATTCTTATACCTTGATGGATTGTACCTCTCCCCTAGTTTATTTTCATGTTAGTAATGTAGATGTAGTGTAGTTGTAGCGTAGTGTTAAATGGGAAGACAATCTACGCTTGTTGTTTGATGATCCAAGCTTTTGAATGCAAGTAGCATATGTCTCTATCCTTGTGTTGTATTTGGATTGTGAGCTTAATGAAAGGATTAATGACTTGTTTTGATTTATTGTGCCTTTCACATGTTGTTTAGACAATATATGATTCATTGCTTAGATATATTGTGTCTTTCACATGATGTTTAGACAATACATGCTTAACTAGTCATCCTTGTTTATTGAATCAACCAAACACACACACACCAATATTGCAACACACCATTTGCCCTCATTAATCACTTGTCAATGATATAGAAATGCATTGCTTGGTGGTGATCTCTAAACCCCAAGATCTCTTTCTTTCTCTCTTACTTACTCTTAATTGCACTCTTTTGCTAATACTTAGTTTAATTTAGTTGCTCTTTAATCAACCAACCAACCAATTGTTTGATCACTCAACCTACTAGCCCTAATTATTCCACGACATTGCTCGATCCTCATAATCCCTTGGGACGATCCCTACTCACTCTTGCTACGTTAGTAGTAGTGTTGGTAGTGGTTTTTATAAATTTAAACTTGACCCAAAAGGCTTTTCTTGAACCGCACATTCACTACATCATTTTGGCGTACAAAGAACGGCCGTCGCATCGTCAAATGAAAATAAAGTAGAAGAATCAAAAGAAATTGAATTCATTTGCTGGAATTGTGGTGATAAAGGTTACGCATCCAATGTTTGTCCTAGTCCTAGGAAAGAACAAAATGATAGGAATAAAGGAAAAGCAATGAAAGTTTCTATATGAAAATTCTGCTTTAAGTGATAATGATTCTCCTCATGATGATACTAACGATTTTTTTTATGTCGCTTTTCTTGAAAAAGGCCTCATATCGTTACTTTATTTGGCTCTGATACCAATTTGTGAGTCGTACGCAGCGGAATATTTAGAAAGTTTTAATTACTTTGAAAATAGATCTTGTGTTTTTCTAACTTACTTTATTTTAGTAATTAAGCAATTAATCACATATAGATAAAATAAAGCAAAGTAAAAGTTAGAGATGACATTAGGATTCTTAGTGAGAAAATCCCAGTTGATAAAATACATCAACTATTTGTGCTAGAAAAACCTCGTGGACTATGCAGTCCAAAGTAAACCAATCCACTATGCTTGAAATAAAGTACACTAAACTTTGACTCTGGCTCACACCCTATCGTTCTACCAAACACCAATTGCTACAATTCTCTGGCTTTGCGACTCCCCATCCAACAGTAACTTGACCTCAGGCTTATGCTTGATATCTGTAGAAGAGTAGTAGGTAGATCAGACAACACTCCTCGAATGCTCCAACCTTTTCAAAGTGTGATCGTTTTTACTTATGTTCTTCAATATCTGAATTGATGTAAAAGTAGATCTACTTTTATCTAATCGATATAGATGCAATTGTATGATCACGATCAGGATTTTGAACACCACAACTCTAAACTCACTATGTGTTTATGTGTATGTGTTATAGAAAGATGACTGATAAATCTCTTGGATTTACAGCAAGAATAATCTTCCTAAGGCTTTTAAAAATAATGAAGTTGTAGAACAAAAGCCGTAAATAAACCTATGTATATGACAAGGTTTATATAGAGTTTGCAAAGTTCTATTCCTTCTGAAAATAAAGGAATTTTCGTGCATAGGACTTAGAAGGTAATTGGAATCAAAAAGGAAACCGACAGAATAAGGAAATTAAAAAACCTAATGCTGTCAGTACTTTTGGAACCGGTTCCCAAATCTTGGTACCGGTTCCCAAAGGACAGTAGGATTTTCTCTCGAATCTCAGCTTCTTGAACCGGTTCTCAAATTCAGGTACCGGTTCCCATTTGACATAATCCACCTGAAACTTGGATTTTCTGTATTTTGGTAACTCTGAACATATACCATATAGGTAATTGTGTCATAAGTGGGAAATGATTTCCTAATGTGTTGTTCTCTCTTTTTCGATGATCAATAGTACTTTCCTCTTCTGAATAACCTTCTAATTCCACAGTCGATGTCAATTCTGATATGGTAACTGAAATTACAATTCGACTAGGACTTGTTTTGTTACCGAAATTAGCCAATTACAAAAATATATCTCAGAGAGGATTGATAAGTTATTTAACAATTGGGTTTGCTTTGGGTTGTTTGATGTCAAATAAGATAACCTAGTGATAAAAGGTTAGAGATAACATAGTGATAAAGGTTAGGTCAAAGTTTTATTAGTCAAAGATATTTGACCTTTCCATGTCAACCACTCACCTCAAACACTACAAAACTACGTGGTTTTATTAAGGGCAAATGGGTCTTTTTGTTTTTTTGATCAAAGCAACTGCCGAAGTGCAATAAATTAATAGTTCGTGGTTTTTCTTTTTTTTTGTAGTTCAAGGATTAGTTGCAACATACCAATAGTTTAAGGTATTTTTTTTGCATTTTTCCCTTATTAGTAGTGTTCAACTGCTCCATGGGAGCAAGAAATTATATACTCACTTTTAATTGTAGCCTTAAGATCTAATCTTACGGCAATTAATTAATTAACTTTTCTTTTCTTTATTTTAAGAAACTTAAATTTTCTTTCCATACAATTAAATATAGTTAAAGAAAAATGACAAAACAAGACAATTTATTAAAGGAAACAAGAATAAAATAATTTTTTTAACTAAAAAAAAAGAATAAAATAATTTTGTACTTTTTGCCAAATTCGCAAGAGCCACTGAGACAAAGTAAAATTAATCTAAAATTAAAAGTCAATCATTTGTAGTTTTTTTCCACACTTTATCAATTCTATTGATAAATTATGTAAACACATACCTAAATGATTTTAAATAAATAGAGAACTTAATTCTCAATTAGAATACTATAAATTAAAGACCTTGAAAAAACTTAGGATTTGTAATGATATTACACATATTTTGGCATATTTTTACAAAATCAACACTTTGAACATTTAATTTACCAAAAATAAAAATAAAATAAAATAAAATAAAACTGAGAACATTTAGATGGATATATAATAATATATTAAGAGTTGTTTTGGAGGACCTTTCTAAAAAATTTATAAAGCCAATAGTAGTCTCCTAATTCTAAATTAGTTGCTGAATAAATTCAAAATATTTTATTAAGCTGAGTATAAAAATGGATCAATCTTGAAATTTGAGTTTTGATTATAATCAATACTTCTTAAGCAATTTTTATTTAAAAGCCATTTTATAGATTTCTTTTGATTAATTTTATTTGGTCTCAGTTGCTGCTTGTAAATTTGTTGAATAAACAATCGATAGTGATGGGGAAGGGTTTTTTACTGGATAGAGAAACCCAGACAAAAAAGTAGCCAAATTATTTTATTCTTGTTTCCTTTATTAAATTGTCTAATTCTATAATTTTCCTTTAACGATATTTAATGGTATGGAAAGAAAGAGTAAGTTTTTTAAAATAAAGAAAAAAAATTAATTAACTAATTGCCGTAAGATTGATCCTAAGATTACAATTAAAAATAAGTATATAATTTCTTACTCTTATTGCACAATTAAACACTCTATCACCCTTATAATTATAATGCAATGTAACTTCTAATATATACATATAATATTAGGGTATAAATTAATTAATTAATTAACTAACTAACGTTCTAATTATATTTTTTTAATAAAATTACAAATAATAATATAGAATTTATATTAGCGCTGACTGACGTGTCTTTTGGTGCTACATGGAGAAATACAAACCATCCGTGTTTCTTTCCCCATCTCTCTCTATAGGGTTAGGGATGGCAACGGAGCGGGGCGGGGCGGGGATCTCATTCCCCATCCCCATCCCTATCCCGACCAAAAATTTCACCCTCGTCCCCGCCCCTATCCCCGTTAAAAATTTCAATCCCATCCCCATCCCCGCTACCATTTTCCCCGCCCCCGTCCCTGCCCCGCCCCGCCCCTGATTAAGTTCTCCTAATTCTCAATATCACAGTTCCAGGATAGAGAAAGAGAGAGAGAAAAAAAAAAAAAAAATCACAGCTTCAATTGTAAAAATAAAAAATAAAGAAATCATAGTTCAATCAAAACCAAAATGATTTGATCCATTATATATATATAGGTTTTCTAATAATCTGATGGAATAATTCCAACTTTAAGATTATAAACATTGTAAAATATTGGAATAAACTCAAAAAAGTAAATAAATAAATAAAATCACAGTTCCATGGATCCAAAATCCAACACTCCAAATATTTATATACACACTTACATATGCATATACCGGTGAGGGTTGACAGGGAAGAGCTGATGCCGGTGAGGGGGAAGAGCCAATACAGGTGAGGGGAAAGAGCCCATACCGATGAGGGGGAAGAGCTGATGCCGGATACGGATTCGGAAGGACACGGAAGAGCCAATGCCAAAGACGGACGCGAAAAAGCTGATGTTGTTGTCGATTCTTAGGTAAAGAAAGAGAGAAGATGGTGAAAGAAGGAAGAGGCCGTGACTTGGGTTGCCGCCTCAATTTAGAATTAGGCAAGATTTTAGGGTTTCCATATATATGGTATATATATAGTATAGGCTAATTTGGTAAATATAATAAAATAGGTAAGGGTATTTTAGTAATTACACACTTAATCGGGGCGGGGCGGGGTGTAACGACTCGGTCATTTGCCTTCCTTTTCTTTTTCTTGAAATTTTACGAATGAATTTTTTTCGTTTAATTTTCTTTTCTGAGCTCTGTTTCGTGTCGTTTAGTGTCATCTCGAGTGCTCGAAATTGGTTCCTGAGACTCTTTTCCGTGGATTGACAACTTCCTTAGAGGACCGAGTCATTTTCACATTTTTCGTTTTTCGACACTATGCGTTATTTCGTCCTTTTCCCTATTCTGTCTTATCTTCGTTTGTCAGTTTTTGGCACAACCTCACTTCTCATGCTCGGAGTTGGTTTTTGACTTCACGTGCCTTCATCTTGAGTGGTTTTCTCGAAATACGTATATTTACTTTTGCAAGAAAGTACTCTCTGGTTACTCCCGGTGCCCACAGGGGTATGGATGCACAATTCTTTAGAATCTTTTTCATTTCTTGGGGTGTTTTTCGTAAATATCTTTTGAAGATATTTTATTTCAGGGGTATCTAAGAAAATATCTTTTGAAAGATATTTTCATTCTGGGGCAGTTTCGCAGTTAACCCTTTTTATAGGGGTCATTGTGCAATTAACGAAAGTTATTGCAAAATGTCTTGTCTGGAGCTTGGATCCTCGTACAGGATTCATTTTCACATTTTGTCGAGTCGTGGATTCTTAGAGTTCCGTTCTGGTCGTTTTTCTCCAGTTTCAGAGTTTCTGGACCCGGTTGTCGTCGAACTTGTTCGGGGCATAACTTTCTGCTCGGGACTCAGTTTTCGACGCCGTTTCTTCCGTTGTTCATATTTTCTCATGTTAAATCTTTTTTGTTCATGGAGCTTTGCTGTTTAAGCGCGTCTGCTCAAAATCCACTTTTTCAAACCCGGCGGGGCACTTTTTTGTGATTTTTTAGAAATAGGGGGTTTGAAAAATTAAAACATAATTTTCCTCTTTTTCCCCACACGTTCTGGACCAGATCTCATTCCCTTCCATGGCTTCCATCTTCTCTCTCCTCTTTTGGTTCACTTTTCTTTAATGAAAAGTCTTCGGCCTTAACGTTTAATGTTTGTCTTGACGCCGCGCATCTTATGCCCTTATTAAAATCCATTTCCGACGATTTTTCGAGTTTGGGTTTGGAGTCAAGTTGAGATTTTCATGGGGCTTCTTGCAGATTCTTGTTCCCGGGGTAGTCCCAGACAAAACCTCTCGGTATTGTCGGATTCGAAGCACTTTCGTTTTGGTGGGGATTTGAGATTTTCATCTCAAATTGAGGTAGGGGATGTTCTAGGATTAAATTCTTGTTATGTAGCATGCTTGTGATGCTTATACTACTTGTTTGCATGATTAAATATAAAATCTAGAGATTTTATTATTTATTTTTCTTGTACGGGATTTAATTTTCCCAGTTGCTCATGACTTGGTTTAAACATGTAACATGATTTTATATTACCCCTTGATATGTTCATTGTCGTGTATTAAAATTGGAACATTTGAATAAGTATTAAAGATTTTATTTAATATTTATCTTTAGTGAAAGATTAATTCACATGGCCTTAACTAGCTTGAAATCAATATGTGTTAGCATATTAAATTAGACCTTAGCATGCTCTCCAACATAGTTGAATTTGAAAGTAATTGGAGGTGTTTTGAAAATTAGTAATTATTAATTAATTTAATTAATTAATTTGCCCCGAGTGCACTATTCACTCTATTTGAATTCCCGAATTGATATTCTTGATTTACATGCCATATACCTTCACATATATTTGATTTAGAATATTCGGTTAGGTTTTGAAACCTTTTATTTAATTAAATTCCATGTTTAAGATTTAATCCTCATGGTGATATACAACTTGGAATTGTATTGTGGCATGCTAGAAAATTAAGTTTTGGTATGATTGTTCACATGTATTAAATTGGGATTTATTGCATGAGAATTACAACTTTTGTTTTATATTTAACTTTAGTGAAAGTTTAATTCGCATGGTCGTAAATTGAATGAAATAAACTTGTAATGTGATATTACAATAGTCCTTGGCATATTTTCCAACATAGGTTAATTTGAGAGCATTTGGTTGAGTTTGAAAATCTAGAGATTTTAATTAAAAGAATTAATTAAAATCTATTTTGTGGTCTCATTAGCTTAATTAAGGTTTTAACTTGATATTTGTATTGGCCATGACTTGTTTACTAGTATATATTAATTTAGGACTATTTGAAGTTGTTTTAGAACCTTGGGATTTAAATTAGCATGATTTAATTAAAGTTCTACCTTGTTGTTGTATTTAAACTTATGAGCTTATGTTTTCAATATTGAATATATTGTTATCTTGCGTAATGATTTGCACACTTCATATTTAACATCATTCATGCATAGCGTGTAACGAATCGCACACTGAAGATTCGACATTTATCATATCATATTAGTTGTGGACTTAGAGCATGTATTGTATAGGTTTCCAAATTTGGTTGTGCTTGGTAGATAGTTAATTATCTTGCATATTCCTGTTGATATATGCGTTGTTGCACAACTTGTTGATTTTGAAAACTTAAGGATGTCGTTGTTTGGCTATGGCTAGGACGTGGTTCTAGTACCGGGGATAGTCCCTCTATGTAGTCTAGTGCGCACATAGGGAGGTTACCCATGGGCTAGTAACCCTAAAGTAACTATGTTGTCGGTCTAATCCGGCGTGACGTCCGAGTATCCACTTTGTTTGATTTCGCATTTCATTTTCAAGTTGATAACTAGATGATGTTGTAACTTGTTGTTTCTTATTTGTCGTTCCATTTTAAGTTACATGATGTTAACTTTGCGAAATTGTGCTTTATGCGTTGTATTGGAAGTTCCAATGTTGGTTAAATTGCATCGATATTGAAAATTGTGTTTTGACATTCTAACAAAGCTTAGGATTGATCCTATTGATTCATTTATAACTTAGACGTTAGGTGGCATGACCCACTTCTGTTGTTTTCGTGCTTTAGTTTTCAAGCTGATAGCTTTAAGAAATTGTATTTTGTTGCCTTGTATAATATGCTTTTATGTGGTTAGATTGCATTGAAGTTGTAAATTGCGTTTTGATTGTTCAGCATGGCCTAGGATGATTCCTTAGACTTATTTAGAACATAGACGTTAGGTGACATGATCACTTTAGTTGTTTCTGTATTCGAGATTGCAAGTTAATACATTTAAGAACCTATATCTTGTTGCTTTGTATAACGTGCTTCCATATTGTTTAAATGGCATAAATGATGTGATTTATGCTAGAAACACTCTAAGGTAGCTTAGGATGCTCCCTGAGTCTCATTTCGATATAGACATTAGGTGGCATGAACCCCTTTAACATGTTTCACCTTAAGGTGATAAATTTGTAAAATGCTAGGTCGATGCATGCTCATCTCCTACGAGTAGCTTTATGTTACTCACCCCTACGATACTGGGGCATATTTCAAGTATGAAGACTTGGTTCGTGACGCCTAGCATTCCTTGGATGTCGTGTAGCTTTCAAGTTTCCATTTCATGCAAATGTTAGCATGAAATGTTATTTTGTAGACTTATATGTTAAAATATGTATATTTGATTCCATGTATGTAATGTGTACTTAAGTACACTCCTTTCAATGTATTTGATATGTACGAGATGAGGCCGGAGGCCAATGACCATTATATTGTATTCTATGTACTTTTTAACTTCATGAAATATTGTGAAAATCTTGAAAAATCGCAAGTCATTGCTTCACCATGGTTGTTTCGAGTGTGGGAATTCCATTCTCATTCTTTCATAGGGTCTCATAAATCATGTTTGAAGTGTGGCCAAGGACCAAACGGTCATTTGACCCCATTTTGTATTTTTGGATTCCGAGTTTTTATTCCAAATTCCATTTTTGCCTTTTTGCCCGTTGGGGGGTCGGATTTTGCATCGGTGGTATTTTTAAGTCATGGACCATTGTAGCACGTCCTAATAGGTAAGTTACGTTTGCGTGCATGGTCGTTTCCGGGTAAAACCTCATCCTTGGTGATTTGAGCCTCTTGTGAATTCATTTCGCACTTTTTTTGCATATTCTGATCTAGGGGCATTATAGACTTTTCACTGTGATTTTATTTTCTTCTTTCAATATGGTTGAATAGAAAACATGATTTTAAGGGGGGTTTCTTTTTCGTGTTTTTCCAGAAAATGTCGTCTTGATATCGGAAATTGCTTATAAAGTTTAGCTCTCAGTTTTTCAATTTAGCAGCTTTTTGGACCTCCATGACCAGATTTCATGGAGGGGCATTTCGGGCATTCTACATTGCGTTTTTTTTTTAATTCTCTCGCAAATCATGTAGAAAACTCAAATTTGAGGGGGGTTTCTTCTTTGTGTTTTTTTTAACTTGACTAATTTTTCGCTGTCTTTCCAACGGTGTGCTCGGTTGCACCCGGTTCTTCTTGGATAATTACCAGATTACCCTTTTTGCCTTAAGTGCTCGTTTTTCTTCGTCATGCCGTTTCTCTTTCGTCCGGACTCCGAATCATGCGATTCTTGAGTCCATCTTGATTAGTTTTTCGTTGTTCTTCCAGCGGTGTGCTCGGTGGCACCCGAATCTACAGTTTTTAGAAATGACTATTTTGCCCCTGGGGGCTTATTTGTCATATTTTCGATCTTTTGCTTCCGCATCAGTTCTTGTTGAGTTCCACGACCTCATGGAAGGTCACTTTGACTTCTTAGAATCTTGTCTTCTGTTTTCGCTTCCTCATTCGGATCCGTTATCGAATCATCCTTACGGTTCATCACAGGACACGCTGGCCTAAAAAGCAGGGTCGTCTCATGGGGATACCCTATCCCCGGCCCCGGCCCCGGTGGGTTTTCACCATTTATTCCCATCCCCGTCCTCGTTTACATAAAAGGGTCCCCATCCCTGCCATAAAAAGGGCGGGGCGGGGCCCCAGTGTGAATGGGGAATTTGCAATCCCTATATAGGGTTCCTTATTCCTCCATTCATCGCAGTAACATTTAGGTAGCTTATCTTTTTGGCGGCTATAAGTGAAAAAGCTTTCAAAGGGAAAAGAGATCCGATAGGAGTCGAAGCTTGAACTCATGATTCGGTATTCGATTCACAGTGCAATCGGATCTTAATCTGCGCCTAACCCAGGTGAAAGAATCAATCGATATACCATGATTACCTCCCAAAAGGTGCTTGTATTACCAGATCAGCTTGTGACCCGTTGGATCTGGGTTTCGGACTGGTCAAGGGTTCGATCCGGTACTTGCTCATCTTCAAGAGGTATTTGTATTGTTTCTATTCTGTGTCTAAACCCATTATCACCTGTTTCTACTACTAATATAGTAGTAGTTCCATTTACTGCTTCATCTGGGTTTAATTTATTCCATCAAATGCCAACTCTGCCCTCGATTGTTGAGTTTGCTAAATTAATAGGGTTTAATACCGGAATGAAAGATTATTCGATTGTTGAGTTGGCTAAATTAATAGGGTTTAATACCGGAATGAAAGATTATTCGATTGTTGTTTCTCTGTACGATGAAATTCATACAAATGATGGATGAAGACATACTTGCGTGCTAAAAGCATTACCTGGAGTATTGTCCACTAGACGGTGTAATTTGGCAGCAGACTACTGTGCAAGAGCCGCTTTTAGGGGAGCCTCAAAGAAAAGAGCTTATATTACAGGAAACTGAAAAACCTCACTATCTTTTTAACCAAAAGATATTGTTACATGAGTTAAATTAAGAGCTTATGTTACAGGAAACCAAAAGATATTGTTACATGAATTAAATTAATTTTCGGCATCCAATTCTCTCTACAAATAAATCTATTATATCAGATGTTTTTTTGTCCATCCTCACGATTTTATATCCGATGGGACTTTCTCTTTTTCTAATCTAATTCCTTTCTTATTGATGTTCTTATCCATCCTGTCATCACCTTATACGACAATTGATTTTGATTTTTTATACACCCACATTTTACTCTACTTTGGGTCATAAATTATTTATCTCTACACCCTATTCATCTGACGGTAGATATTGGAGCCACACCCTACCTTATTTTTGGACAAGAGAAAGCATGGATTCTTTCTCTCGGGATCTTGTTTGCATCTTGACAATTTCCTCTGCTTTGGGATATGATCGAATCTACACCATTTCATTTTCGACAAACATTATAAGATCTTTTGCTGTTATGAAATCCAAATGATGAATGAAGAATATGCCATGAGCTTCGCAATCAACTGATATTTTCACGAGTGAAATTATATAGAGGTCATCCAATTCTCTTTACAGATAAAGCCTTTATAATCTTTATTATATCAGATGCAATTGCTTTTTCTCATTCACGATGTTTTGGTTCATTCTCACTGATATTCTTATCCATCCTGACTTCACCGGATTTTGATTTTTTATACCCACATCCTACTCTGTTTTTGGACACTCCTCATCCCACTTTATGCAGAAATAGTATGTGTGATGGTATTCTTGCTCCCAGGATCGTGTTTGCATCTTGACAATTTCCTCTGCTTTGGGATATGATCAAATCTACTCATGGTGGTGGCATTTTCGACAAACATTATAGGATCTTTTGCTGTTCTTCTAGATCAATCACATAGAGGAAATAGTTATGTTTTTAATATGTATCAGTCATGTTGTCCATAACATTGTTGTTGTACGCAAATAATAAATTTGTTTCATTGTTGTTTAATTTGTTTCATTTATTCAATTATCATTTACACTCGTGTACTCATGATATACTTTATTGATCTTAAAGTGTGACTTAATGGTTGTGGCTAGTGTACTAATGATAATACTCTTTGGAGAGTCCAAAAAGGCATTGACACAGTAATTCCCTTCAAGAAGATTCATTTGACTTTACTATTCATGTAGTATTTGATGGGGTGAGTTGTTTAGTCATCCCTAGACATTGCATTTAGATATAAAAGATTTGTTTTACCTTTTTTTCTCATTTTTTTTTCTTTCTTTTTTTTGTTTTAAATTTTAGTTTCCTGAGTACTATTCTTGTATTAATTTCGGATTAATTTTAATGAATTTCATGAAATAAATTTACTGGATTCAAGTATTATTATATACCTTTGTGTGCTCATCATGTTTATAAAATGTAAACATCAAGTCAAATACTATTTTTTTTTTTTTTTTTTGTTTTTCTTTTGGTATTCATTATAAGTTCAAAACATATGCTGGACCGCCTTATCTTTAAAGTCAAGGCATGATGGAAAGAATTTATAACAACTACAACGTAAGTTTAGAAGCCTCAAATTGGTGATTTGGCTATCCTAAACTTTCGTCTTGTCTGTCTGCTCTATTGTCCTGGTTTTGCTTGGAATGGATGTGATATAATAGGGTTTCAATGGTGATTAGTTATACTAAGTGCAACAGCAGCTAAGAAAAGGAACTTCGTGTTTTTTTTCTTTGATTTTTATTTTTATTTTTATTTTTTAATTTTTTTGGGGAAATTCAGATCAATTGCCATTTTTTTGTTGATGAAAAACTAGATGAACATGATTTGGAATTTATTTGTGTTTTAGATGGCTAGAAACTTGGTTATGACAAAAATATTCTCCTCTTGAAAAAGTATCTAATGGATTACACAACAGGTGACTGAGTATACTGTTAGCCAACCTCATGTCCTCTTTTTAGGACTTGGATTCTATCCCTCCAAGAGAAAGAGACACCATATGAGCTAAGTGCATAATTAAATGTACTCCTTTTCTTCTTTTTCTTCTTTTTTTTTTTTTTTAAATGGTAAAGCAAATACATACTTCTTTTTTGCTTACGTCCAAACTCGAACCCCTCTCTCGTTGAGAATGAGGAGTTTATAGTTTATACCCCAGTAATTACATGTTTTTTATTGAGTATGTTGTTTTATGGTAACATATGGTGGGATGTTTAAGTTAATGGGAAGGGGTCATCGGTTTAGTTACCTTAGTGGGAATGAAAAGGAGCTAGAAAAACTGTATTGGGTGATTCTTTTAACCCCTTTCATAACTGCAAAAATAATTTTTTTTTTTTTTTTTTTAAATGTAATATGAGAACAGAAGGTTGAACTGCAAAAATAACTTTTTAATTTTTTATTTAAATGTAATATTAGAACAGAAGATTGAACCTATAATTAAGTCATATAAAGCTAGCACGAGAGCGAATTTGAGAGCTGGAGCGCAAAAACGGCAAAATTAAATCATAAATAATGATAATTTGAGCGAGAGCGCATGTAGAGTGGAAGCGTGCTCAGAACGTGAGAGCGACATCCGTTACAAAAAATTGTGTGACTTAGACCTAGAACTTGAGTGGTTGATCACTACCTGTCCAAGCCACCAAAATCACAAACTTGATTGTTCTACTTCAATTATTCTTTTCAAAGAGTTCAGACAAATCTTGACTCCTGCCAACCATATTCTTACAACTCAGAGTCCTCCCACTCAAAGTCTTGGCCAAAGAAGGCAACAATCAAAATCAAACTTATTTTGTAATTTGAATGGGAAGGTGTCTTTGGTTGAGTGGTTACTTTAGTGGGAATGAAAATGAGGAAGAAAATTTGCATTGGGTGATTTGACCTTTTAACCCCTTTCATAATTGCAAAAATAATTTTTTATTTTTTATTCTAAATGTAATATGAGAACTGCAAAAATAATTTTTTAATTTTAAATGTAATATTAGAACAGAAGGTTGAACCTAGAGTTAAGTCACATAAAGCGGGAGTGGGAGCGAGAGCGAATTTGAGAGCGAAAGCGCAAAAATGACAAAATTAAATCATAAATAGTGAAAATTTGAACTAGAGCGCGTGCAGAGTGGAAGCGCGTTCAGAGTGTGAAAGCGACACCCGTTACGAAAGATTGTGTGATTTAGAGTTCGAGCTTGTGTGAGAGCGACACTCATTACGAAAGATTGTGTGACTTAAACATAGAGCTTAGAGTGTATGACCATTGCCTAACCAAGCCACCAAAATCACAAACTTGATTGTTCTACTTCAGTTATTCTTTTCAAAGAGTTCAAACAAATCTTGACTCATTCCAACCATATTCTTTCACTTCTTGAGTCCTCCCACTCAAAGTCTTGACCAAAGAAGGCAACAATCAAAATCAAACTTATTTTGTAATTTGAATGGGAAGGTGTCTTTGGGGTTGAGTAGTTACTTTAGTGGGAATGAAAAGGAGGAAGAAAAACTGTATTGGGTGATTTGACCTTTTAACCCCTTTCATAACTGCAAAAATAATTTTTTAATTTTTTTTTAAATGTAAAATGAGAATAAAAGGTTGAACTGCAAAAATAATTTTTTTATTTTTTATTTAAATGTAATATTAGAACAGAAGGTTAAACCTAGAGCCAAGTCACATAAAGCGGGAGTAAGAGAGAATTTGAAAGCGGGAGCACAAAAACGGTAAAATTAAATCATAAATAGTTAGAATTTGAGCGAAAACGCGTACAGAGCGGAGGCACGCTCAGATCGTAAGAGCGACACTCTTTACGAAAGAATGTGTGACTTAGACCTAGAGCTTAGATTGTTTGACCACTGCCTGTCCACGCCACCAAAATCACAAACTTGATTGTTCTACTTCAATGATTGAAAAGAGTTCAAACAAATCTCGACCCCTTCCAACCATATTCTTACAACCCTCGAGTCCTCCCACTCAAAGTCTTGACCAAAGAAGGCAACAATCAAAATCAAACTTATTTTGTAATTTGAAGCGGTTGATTGGATAGAACTTTCAAGGCAACATCATTGGTATTGGCTACAGGAGTTCCATGATTGATCGGTAGAGGCAAAGCTGCTTTACAAGCTCAACAACTGCTATAAAAGAGGAAAGGGACACCAATAATTATGCAACTCGAACTACAACCAAAAAATACAGGTTAGGAAAGATCATCCTGTCCACTTTGCCCAGAAAAGAAAAAAAGAAAAAAGAAATCATCCTGCAAAGCAATATTACCATTGCTTTTCCTATGGGGCTGTCAACGGACCATCTTCCTGGAAGAATGCAAGACCTACGCGACATGCCGCCAGCAGCTTCATGTCATTGACCGTTTCAAGGCAAGGTTGCACAACCAAGAGTCCTAATTTTAGCAATTTCACATGATGCACATTTCCCGCTAGATTAACACATTGGCGTATTTGTTCATCAAGGTAAATAACTAATCAAATGATGCAACACTTCTGTTCAGTACAAGAACTAAACAACACAATTAGGCCCACTTAAAATATAACTTAGATTGTGAGTTTATGGTATAGAATTTGATAATGTGTCTAGATTAAAATTCATGGATGTTATTCCAAAGAAAATGTGTCACATGAGGATAACCATCTGCAATTAACATAACAAAGAAACGAAAACCATCTGGAGTTTGAATAACAAAGTCATAATGCAGAGTAAGAGTACCACTGATGAATACTTTGACCTAGCTCACTTCTTCTCAGTGTTGTTCTCCAGTTCCCTCTTAAGCTGCAGAGAAAAGTCATCATTTACATCATCATCATCCCAGTCGTCTTCCCACTGCTGATTTACTTCTTTTCCTTCTTCTTTGTCCACCCACTCTGCATTGTTACCATTATTATCAGTGAAAAGAAGATTAAAACACAAGACCGCCAAGCATTAGCTTGAGAGAACCTCTCAAAAAGAAAGTCCAGGGTTCAAGTCCTAAAAGGGACAAAGTGTAAGGGTATCTTACCTACCCACCCACACGCGCACACCCAAAAAAAAAAAAAAAGCAAGTTGAGCGTTCAAGTCCCACAAAAAAAAAAAAAAAACACACCAGATTCAGAACACAGGAATAACATATGTTTTTTCAATTAGCAAAGAAACAAAATAACAGGTGTTGCCATAATCTGGTATTTAATTAACCAGCAAAACACAGCGAGGCTTGCATGTATAACTGACTCTGAAACCAATCACAGTAAGTAATCCATTTAGTTGTCAAACTTCAACATCACAATAAGATGAAAGCAGGGGAAAAGAAGTGAAATCAAGACCTATGATTTGTAGACAGAAGGGTGTCACGCATTATTGTCATCACTGCAATGCCCTAAAATTGAGGCACGGTAACACAACTGCACATTCATGTGGATCTGGATATATATTATGTGCATTTTTCAATATCTTAAATAATTGAATTCCCAATTTTCATTTATCCTGCATTACTTAGAGTTGCTATTCAATCAGGGTGAAATTTATCTTTGACAAGTACTAATAATGGTGAATTTGAGAAAAAAAAAGGCCAAAGGCCATCTGCAGATATAGAAAATGAGGGCATATAAAACTACTAATAATTTAATACCCTATCCAAAAGCTGCTTCCCTTCACTTGGGCCTCCCATCTAAGCCAGCACAGTCTCAAGCCATGTATAGGGTTCAGATACCCAAATACACACATGTATATGTATATTTTTCTTGTACAAAAAGAACAGAGCAAATTTGGTCTTGAAAGCGCCCCACGCGAAAAGACTCTCTCTCTCTAAACATGAAGTAGATAATATGTATTATATTTTCTCTCTGTTTAACTTTCTTAGAAGAAAATTCTCTCTAATGCACAGCCCTCGCCCCAAACACGAAGGAGATAATATGTCTTTCTTTTTCTCTCTTTTACTTTCTGAGAAGTTGACTCTCTCTTCCTTCTAACAATAGACACAGTCATCCCTCTCCCTCACCAAACATGAAGGAGATCACCTGCCTTTCATTTTCTCTCTTTTACTTCCTCGTAGAGTCTATCTTTCCCTCTCTCTCTCTCTCTTCTCCCCTCACAAACATGAAGGGGATCATCTGTCTTACATTTTCTCTCTTTTACTTTCTTGGAAGGTGCCCTATCACTTCCTTCTAACAATTCATGCCCTACGAATCCAAACTTATACAAATATGTGTGGTTCTCTTGTAGGGCCATCACCAATATATCATAGTTGGAGAGATGAAAATTTTATATGGCAAACTTGTCACCAGAACAATTGAACTAACATATGAGCAAAGAATCTCAACACTTCTTTTATGAGCGTACGATATGAAAACAATGTTATAGTTACTAGTGCCTTGCCTACATAGAAAAAGAAGAAGGTAACAAAAAACAATGACGCATCTCTCCCTCGAGTAATAAAACTACAGTAGTTCAAAATTGTATTTCAAAATCGAGAAAGAGCTTTTCTACACTAGCCGAGAGGACTAGCACTGTGGAGTTAAATGTCATCAAATATTGCAACTTATGTCGTGTCATAAATACTCTACTTTTGTGCATGTTCTTGCAATCATTTTATGATAGAGCCGAAAAAGATACCCATATTGAAGCAGAGATTCTATCATTCAATGCATTAAATGGAGATCTATGAAGAACAAATACCTATATAACGGGACTTACACATATTGTGTCAGTGTCAAATATTGAAACTCTTCTGATACTCGTGGATACGTGTCTGATACTTTCTAAACGTATCCAAAATTTGAAAACTACTTTAATTAGGGTAAACTACACTGACGTCCCTTATGCTCGGTTCGGTAGGAAAGAAAAAATTTGGATGGAATGAAGAGAAAAAGGAATGGATGAGACATCACTAGGAAGAGATTATGTATTTCCTTCTTTTTGTTCGGTTGAGTAGAAGAGAAGAGAATAAATTCATAATTTACTATGTTCGTTAGGATAGAAGGAAAGAGAAAATTTTAACTATTTTTACCATTATATCCAATAATATTTATAATATTGTAATTTATAGAGGATAATATTGATTTAAAACTTGTATAAATTAGGATAATATTTAATTTAAAACTTCTATAATAGTCCACTTGTCTTCCCTCCATTCTTCCACCCATTTTTGGGCGGATGAAAATTTGTAGAGGAGGAAGGATGAGTCATCCTTCCTATTCTCTTTTCTTTCCTTGTATCATCTCTACTGAATAAAGAAAATTAGTCACTTCCTTCCTATTTTCTCTCCACACCTCTTCTTTCCTTCCTACCGAACACAGCATTAAGGTTTGGCCTAATTACACACGCGTTCATTGTTTGGCCAATATTAATCCGACCTCCGTTATTGCTGTTAGTGAGGTTACGGAAGTTAAGTAATACTATGAAATGTCTTTCATATCCATATCTAATTTTAAAATGTTTTATTTTAAAATAAAAAAAATTTATCAAACCAAGAGAATATATTAGCCCCATTTTTTCTGTAAATACTATATTAGCCTACTGGCCCCACTAGTAACCAAGCCCTAAAACTTCCATTTTATGCTCTCTCTCTCTCTCTCTCTCTCTCTCCCCCTCTCCTCAACCTCCTCCCACCACTTCCACCACCATCACCACCATGGCAACCCCAACTCTCTTATCCCCTCTTCTCTCTTCTCTCCCCCAATTGCATATTCAAATAGTACAAGCCAAACCCTAGACCCGCGGCACTTCAATCTCAGATCTTTCAAATCTGATCGAGCGGTTGTTGGTGGGGTTGGTTTGATAGTGGGTTGATGGCAGTGAAAGGATTGGCTCATCTAAATGTTATTTACGTTATGAAGTTATGGGTTGTGACGTTGACGAATGTAAATCATACTATCATAGAGCCATCATATGTGGTGGTGGATTTGGGTGTGATTTTTGTTTTCGGGTTTGGCAATTTGACAATACAAATATAAGAGATGGGGCTTGACAATGACTGCATCCTTGTTAAAATATAAGAGATAAAAAAAATAAATAATTTTTTTTTTGATAAGTAAATTGTATTAAAAGCGTTCAAAAGGGGAACGCGTCCCAAACTATACAAAGACAAAACGGAGCTTATGAACTCAAAGAGCTCAAAAAATCAACAATATCCTCAAGAGAGGAGTAGTCTCTCCCCTGACCCCAACAAAACAAATTACAAATGATAGAAAATTTTAACACCCCAATGGAGGATTCCTTTCCCTCAAAAGATCTTCCATTACGCTCTCTCCAAAGGCTCCACCAAATACAAAAAGGGGTCACCCTCCAAAAAACTCTAGCATGAGCCCCCACCCATTGGCCCTCCACATATCTAACACCTCCCGAGATGACCGAGGCATGACCCAATGAATACCAAACAGGCCAAACATCAAACTCCAACAATAATGAGCCACAGGACAGTGCAACAAAAGATGATCCACCGACTCCCCATTAATCTTGCAAAGACAACACCTATTAACAATGATATGCCTTCGCTTCCTCAAATTGTCCAAAGTCAAAATCTTACTCCAAGCTGCAGTCCACACAAAAAAGGCCACCCTAAGAGGCGCCTTAGACCTCCACACCGTCTTCCATGGGAATGAGGTACCATGAAAACCAGAAAGGCACACAAATAAATAATAAAAACCAAAATTTCAAAAATCTTCGACCTCATAAAATGTGCATCCTCATTATGCCAGTTCAGTGATCTGAACCATGTTATAAAAGACCACTAATTGAAACTCAAACATGTAAATTTAAGACTATCACAAATTGAAGCAAGCCTTCAGTATGAGTAGGAGCCGCTGTATTCCTTTCCTGAAAGCAATCCGAATATGTTGAGTTCATCATCATTATCCTCATTCCATCAACATTTATAATATATATACATATTAAATAAAAGATATACTTATATAAGTGATAATTAGAACAATAAAAATTATTAACATATTCATATTTGGGAGAAGAAGAAACCATCAGAAACATTGGATCATTGCATCAGTTCTGACACTTTGAGGTGTCTCAGACGACCGTCGTGAGAAATTTAATCCAAACTCATCATTTGGTTTCATTGTTTCGATAAAATCATATACTAGAGAGAAAAAAATAATACATATATGCATTTGTGTGTGTGTGTAAACAAAGGGAGAGAAGGTGAGAGAAAATCAAATGCACAGCTCGCCATTAATGTAAATATAAGTGCTTGATTAATTTTGATTAATCTAAATAAGATAATTATGTAAGTTGAAATTTTTCAAATTTAATCGAAATGTAATTAACAAAAAATTGATTTCGTAAAATTTTTTTTTTTTTTTTTTGATAAGTAAAAATATATTTGAAAAACGTTCAAAAAGGGAACGCGTCCCTAATACAAGAAGAAAAAAGATCTAAGGACCAATAGCATCCAAAAGATCAAAGAAATCATCAATCGAGGAGCATGCGCTTCCTCTTACATAACAAAACAAAGAACGAAGAATATGAATTTTTAAATTAGATAAAGACGATTCTTTTCCTTCAAAGGTCCTGTTATTCCTCTCACGCCATAAACACCACAAGACACAATGTGGAACAATCCTCCAACATTCACGAGCTTGTTCTTTAACAAGACATCTTCTCCAGGCGTTAATCAATTGTGAGGAGTGCTTAGGCATTACCCAAAAAAAGCCAAACATGCCAAAAATAAAACTCCAACAATCATACACCACAGGGCAATGCAAAAGAATATGATCCACGGATTCACTGTCTGCTTTACAAAAACAACACCAATTAACAATGATGTTGCCTCTCTTTCTCAAGTTGTCCAATGTCAAAATCTTTCCCAATGTGACAATCCAAACGAAGAATGCAATTCTAAGAGGAGCTTTAGAACGCCAAACAGACTTCCATGGGAACTCGTGACCAACGAAGTTGGACAAACAAAAAAACATGGATCGGACACCATACCTACCATGAGCTAAAGGAACCCACAAAATATCATCACACCCTCTGCCAATATCCTTCTACCTATACAACGTATCCAAAAAAACACAAGCTTCCTCCATTTCCCAATCCTGAAAGGGCACCTAAAATGCACATCCCACGTAACTCCATTGTTATCAAGTTGATAACAATCAATTAAATAGACATGCTTATTGACTGCAATACTGTAAAATCTAGGAAAGGAGTGAGACAGCAACTGATCTCCGCACCAAAGGTACTCCCAAAAACGGACATGTCTGCCATCACGAACTTTGAATCGAATATGTGAGGAGAAAACATCACATCCCTTCCGAATGAATTTCCACAAACCAACACCTCCCGTAATAGTAACTGGGAGAGAGGACCAGCCCCCATTCTCCTCACCAAAACGACACGAGACAACTCTTCTCCACTAGCGATGGCGTTCCTTTCTAAATCTCCATAACCACTTTCCCAAGAGAGCATGATTAAAAGGAACCATTTTTCGAATGCCTAACCTGCCTAACCTCAACGGTTGGCAGACTTGACCCAATTAACAATATGATACTTAAACTCCTCTCCCCTTCCACCCCAAAGAAAATCCCTCTGAATTTTTTCAATCCTTTCAGCAACAGAGCGTGAAATTTGAAACAAAGATAAAAAGTAGGTAGGAAGGAACGAGAGAGTACTCTTAATGAGTGTGACTTTCCCCCCCTTAGAAAATACTATTTTTTCCATCCAACTAATCTTTTCTCATATCTATTAATCACTGGGTCCCAATTCCCAACTCGCATAGAAGAAACTCACAAAGGCAATCCTAAGTAAAGAAGAGGAAAAACACCAACTCCACACCCTAGGACAACAGCTAAGGAGGAAATATCTGGAACATCCCCCACTGGAACAAGCACACTCTTTCCAACATTAATCTTTAGCCCAGAAACCGTTTGGAAGCAAGCAAGAATGCACCTCAGTTATCTGAGTTGAGAAACTTCGGCATCACAAAAAACCAAAATATCATCTGCGAACAACAAATGGGAAATCTACATCTGATGATCAACATCTCTGCCAACTCTGAACCCTCTGATGTAACCCAAATCTTCCGCTTTTCTCATTAATCTGCTCAGACCTTCCATGACAATAAGGAAAAGAAAAGACGATAATGGGTCTCCTTGTCTCAGACCGCGTGAGCTAGCAAAAAAACCCGCAAGTGAACCATTCACTAGCACAGAGAACATAACTGACAAGATACAAGTTTCAATCCATCTTATCCACCTGTCTCCAAACCCCATCCTCCGAAGATGATACAGAACAAACTTCCAATTAGCATGATCATAAGCTTTCTCAATATCAAGCTTACACAAAACGCCAGGAACTCCACTTTTCAATCTAGAGTCAACACATTCCCCTGCGATGAGAACAGAATCCAAACTCTGCCTTCCACCAACAAAAGCATTCTGTGATTCTGAAATGAGACCATCCAAAACATTACTCATCCTAGAGAGAAGAACCTTGGCAATAAGCTTATACAAAAATCCAATTAAGCTAATTGGCCGAAAGTCCTTAATATCAAAGGCACCGCCCTTTTGGGAATGAGAGCAATAAAAGATGCGTTCAATGATTTCTCAAATGTGCCATGAGAATAAAAATCCTGAAAGGTGCCCATCACCTCAGCACGCACCACCTCCCAACTCTCCTTAAGAAACCGCATAGTAAACCCATCTGGCCTGGCGCTTTGTCCCCATTACAGCTAGAAAGTGCCTTAAGCACTTCCTCCTCCGTGAATGGAATCTCGATCTTATTACTATCCAACTCAGAAATAAAATTAAAGGGAAGACCATCAAGAGTAGGTCTCAAACCCAAAGTCTCAGTATAGAGCTGCTGATAAAAAGAAATGATTCCTCCGTGCACCTCATCCTCTCTCCACAACTCAGAACCATTGACCCGGATACGCCCGATGTGATTACATCTTCTGTGAGCGTTGGCAAGTCTACGGAAGAATTTTGTATTATGATCCCCGTCTTTTAACCACAATGCCCGAGACTTTTGACGCCACGAAATCTCCTCCATAAGAGCAATCTCAGCAAAAATCGCTTGGCAAGAGGCCCTTTTAGAGCATAATGACTCCCCATTCTGTCCCACCTCATCAAGACGATCGAGCTAAGCAATATCAGCAAGAACTCTATTCTTCTTCCATTCAAGATTCCCAAACACTTCTTTATTCCACCTCTTTAACTCAGTTTTAAGAAATTGAAACTTTCTAGCTAACACAAAACTAGCAGCGCCAGTAAAACTAGCTTCCTCCCACCAAGACTGAACTTTCCCTTGGAAGTCCTCGGATCTTAGCCACATATTTTCAAAGCGGAAAGGTGTGCGTCTAGAACTCAAACCACCACAATCAAGAACTAAAGGCACATGATCAAATGTCACTCTAACTAGAACAGCCTGAGAGACATCCGGGAAATGCTCTTCCCACGCCCCATAAATCAGAAATCTATCCAACCGGGAAAAAGTAACCGGTTCCCTATCATTAGACCAAGTAAAGGCTTCTCCTTCCAACAGTAGATCAATAAGAAAATGACTATCAATGAATTTTGAAAACATGGTCATTTCAGAGGACCACCTGCCCCTGCGGACCTCTCAAACGGGGACCTAACAGAATTAAAATCCCCGCCCAAACACCAAGGCAAAGACCACAATTCGTTAACATAGCAAAGCTCTTCCCACAGGACTGGTCTATCACCATCAATAACAGGCCATAAACACCTGAAAACACCCATCTGAAATTGTCTTCCTCCATCTGAAACAGACATGACATAGAGAAAATACCCTTCCAACAATTCAAACTTGACAACCACCTTCGATCCCACATGAGAAGAATACCACCTGAAGTGCCAAAGGCGTTCAGCACTTCACATTCCACAAATCTTCCTCCCTAAAGACTCCTAACAATCGCAACGGTGATAGAAGCCATCTTAGTTTCCTGTAAACAAACGACATGAGCACTCCACTTCCTCAGAGCTACCTTGACAACCCTTCTTCTATTCGAATCATTTAGACCACGAACATTCCATGTTATAAGTCGTAGCTTCATGAAGAACCAAAAACGATCAATTCTCCTCCTGCTCCCCATTTACCACTTCTAGTTCTTCCCCCTTCTTTGGTCGTCCCATTCTTCCCGTCATAATTAACACAAGAAATCAGATTCTTCACTTTCTATTCGCCTTTTTGTTTTCTGGTTTTGACTTCTTTTGTGCCACGATTAGGTTCAGTACTATCATTTCCTGCAACTATTTCGTGAAGAATAGACAAGGTTTGTTCAACATAACCTTCTGAAGAGACACCTAAAGCTTCACTTACTTGCTCCAATGTTCTCAATAATCTATTCCATACCCAAATCATTGGTGGTCTCCAAACAATCTGGCCGCACAACTGCCAAAGGTTCCATAAAATCCACTTCAGATTGATCAAAATCCGTCCAGGAAAGAGAATCATTAGAACAGTGCTACTGAGAAGGAAAATCAACCACTCCTAACTGCATATTCCCATCTGTTTCCGAATTATCTTGTTCAGCTGAAATATTTACCTCATTCGCAGATGGTTGACTGTTCAAACCTTCAAACACAGCAAAGAGCCGAAGCTCTTTAAGCAGAGCTACAGCTGATTCATTATTCAGTTTGAAGTGCAGATCTTTCCCAACGCAGACTGTCACTCCATTGAAACAACCTACACTCCCAGTTGTGGCTTTTGAGACATCCAACGCTGACCCATCACACCATGAACCTGAAGACCCAAGAAGACCCCTCTGTTTATTCGAAACAACCTCCACAACATCCCTAGTTCTCACCACTCCACACCAAAAAGAAGAAGTAGAAGTAGAGAGAGCATTTTGAGAATGATCAGAACTCAAACCTAAAAATGAAGCGTGAGGTCGTGCAACCCATTTCTGTTTTTCAGTCCGAGTCCACCGAGATCCATGGCGACTGACATCCATCATCCTCCGCTCAAGTTTAAGCTTAGACAAATGAGTTAAAGGCTTAGCATGGGCTTGGACTTCTTTAAATGGCTTAGGGCCTGATTTGGTGTTTGGGAAAGAGATAGATAAAGAGTTTGGCCCTTTTCGCACCGTTCTGTTAGACCCAAATCTAATAAGCCCAGTCTGAATCCACCCACTTTGCCCGAATCTAAGCGGCCCTTTTTGTACCCGTCAAATAGGCCCAGAACCAAAGTTTGCTCAGTTGGGTTTAGGCTGAGTGAGCCCAAAATTAAGACCAGGCCCAATCTGACTCCTGGCCCGTCTTGACATCCTCTGGCCCATCTCGCCACCATCCTCAGCCCAAAAAGAAATTTCCTCCCCTACCTTATCATCAAGAGATAAGGATAAGGCAGAATCAGGAAGAGCATCCCGTTGACCTCCACGTGTAATCCTTCTCTGCTCATCATCAACGCGTTTGGCCGGTGTGTGGAGATCACTTCGTCTTCTACCTCCTATGAATTTCACTGCTTGTTGGATTTCACGATCCTTCAGCCACTGTTGAATCTCAAGAACCCCCTCTCTTCCTTTACTAAGAATCTCATCCCATTTCTCTTCCGACATAAGATGAGATCCGTCACTACCTTCGAGACTTTCCGTTGAAGGAACAAGCTCCGGCGAGATTTCTTCCCAAATCGCGACCTTGTAACAAAAGGTGTCATCGTTAATAAACACGAACTTCGGACAATCACAGCTGGATCTCACTGTTATCCAAACGCTTTTGGCGTCCCTAGTCTCATCCGCATCAGATCTCACGTACCCACCACAAAGCTCTCCCACATCTACGAACAAAGCATGACACCAAAGATGCAAAGGGAGGCCAAACAGCCTGATCTGTTTGAGACCTTTATATCTAAGAATGCCACAACACCCAACTCGAAAGGAAAACACATCAATCCTCAAAGTTGTAGAACCCCATTGTCGTCGCCCTTTTTTCAACACGCGTTTGGCCTCTGCCTGAGAAGGAAACCGAAAAAGGAGCAGTGAGTTGGATAAGGGTGTTACCCCCACTCCACAGGTCGTATTCCAAGCCCGCGCTGCCCGTTCTTTCACACGATCATAACCTCCCACTTCCTTATCAAATCTTCCGACCAAACAATATGAGAGGACTGACTGACTTCCTCCGACGAACTCCCCGTCAATGTACAACGAGGGTCCTCGGTGAGGAACTGCCGTCTTCACTTCCCTTCCAAGCGTAGGGGTGGCAAAAATCCCCAACCCGGTGGGGAACCGCCCCCCCACAATTTAAAACGGGTTTGGAGAACCGTTTACTTAAATGGGGTGGGGATGGGGGTTAAAAAAAAAAAAACCAGTCGATTACGGAGCGGGGGCAGGGGACTAAGATCCCCGCCCCAAACCCGCCCCCGCAACCGCCCCGTTTAACATGTTAAATTACTAATTTATCCACCCATATTAATATATTTACCAAATTAACCTTTACTATATATATATATAATGGAAACCCTACACTTCACTTCCATTTTGCTATTGAGGCGGCCGTGTAACTCTAAACTCTCTCTCAAACCCATCATTGAATATATGTGAAAATGCATTTTCTTATCTTGAAAAAGCTTGTTTATTTCATTGCCTTAATTTCTTTCTATTCATATATATTTGGAATTGGATTGTTGAATGCAACCAATAGCTTTGTAACTTCCGAATCAGATTGGTTGCATTCTCAGAAAATGCTGGGTCTGTAACCTGTTGACTCTGTGTATTCCCATCTGCCAAGTGCTGATTGCTCAGAGTGCATTGGGTTGAATGTTTTGAATTTGCTGCAGGACATTGAAGCTTCACAACCGACAGCGCGACGTCGTAGAAAATGGGTACAATGACTTGCCCTTTAGTTATCCTGCACTCCACCATCTGGGCAAGCTCTTAGAGGCACCATTTGCTCGAAGCATACGTTTTGGAGAAAATTGGGATTGAGATCTTTGATTCTGTAATTGCTTTGAGCAGCTCCGGGCCGATCTCTTCTCCGACGCGATGGGTTTTGACCTTCTGATTCTTGTAGATTTTGTAGTTTGCAGTTGCAGAGAGAGAGAGAAAGAGGGCAAGTTCAGAGTTGAGAACGAGAATAGAGATGGAGGCGATTGGGGAGGCTGAAATATATGGGTTTTGATCTTCTAATTCTTGTAGATTTTGTAGTTTGCAGTTGCAGGCGATTGGGGAGGCGATTGGGGAGGCTGAAATATATGGGTTTTGACCTCCTGATTCTAGTAGATTTTGTAGTTTGCAGTTGCAGAGACAGAGAGAGAGAGGGCAAGTTCAGAGTTGAGAACGAGAATAGAGATGGAGGCGATTAGGGAGGCCGAAATATATGGGTTTTGACCTTCTAATTCTTGTAGATTTTGTAGTTTGCAGTTGCACAGAGAGAGAGAGAGAGAGAGAGAGTGAGAGAGAGGGCAAGTTCAGATCTAAATGATTTGCCCTAATCGGTTATAGGGCGGGGGCGGGGCAGTGGGGATGGGGCGGGGGCGGTTATGGGAATTAGAAGGAAAAAATGAACCGGTTATGGGGCGGTTTTGGGGGTACCAAAATTAAATGGGGGCGGGGATGTGGAATGGAAAACACGCCCCAAACCGCCCCATTGCCATCCCTATCCAAGCGAGATTCTTGGTAATCTTGCAATTTCCAGAAAGGATTTCATCCCAAACCTAACAAAATCATAGTCACACAAATCGCCCCCACAAATTGCCCCTAGTGTGGTGAAATCGCACATAGTGACGTCATAATGAAGCAAAAATATTTTATTACATACCTAGGATTTTGTATTTTTTAATAATATGAAATTGGTAAGAAAATTGATTTTGTAAACTTTGCATTTCATTTGCATTCCAATGACATTTCATTGATGTTTGCATAGTGTCTGTACTTTCTTTTCCATCACATCAAGGGCAATTTTGTCAATGTGTTGATGGTAATTTTGTCATTTCATGTAAAAATAGAAGACTATTAAGGTCTTTTAACACAAGGCAAGGGCAACTAAGTTATTTTTTGAAATTTCAAAAACAAAGCTGATGGCCAGATAACAGGAGGGGATCACGCACCTAACCTCAGGGGGACACGAAGTAATATTGGTCAACCAGTGCACCCGTGTTAGGCCAATCATTAGGGGAGGTCACTGTAGTTTACCCTTATTATTATTTCTAACACGCATCCGATTCCTCTCAGATACTTCGGCTATGTATCCAATACTTCTCAGTTACTTCGGCCATTATATTATAATATTTTTTTTTTTTCAAATACAATATCATGGTATAATTATTAAGAAAAGCATAAAGATAAAAAAAATTTGATATATATCATGACTAATTTAGTCCAAAATTTATCTATGCAATATAATTCCCAACAATTAGCTTTTTTGTCATAATATGATTAGAACGATGTGTTGGTAACAATATACATAACATGATAAAGAATGATCATTTTAATATAAAAAATATATATTTTTTATTTTATTACATACGTACACTACTACATTATATATTTTGACGTTTTATTGCCATCTTTACATCCTATTTTTTAAGAATTTGTCGTATGCATATCATTTGTGCCTGTACTAGGGCGACAAACAAATTGAATTGAGCCAAGCCGAGCTTTAGATTGTTTGGGATCTACTCTATCATCTCAAGAGAGGCGTTTGGACAAGCTAAGCATTGTATAGTTTCGACAAGCTCGGGCTCAGTTACAACGATCACCGATTCAAGACATCCCCGTGGTCTCATTCATGAAATCTGATCTTTGATTTTCAATAAGAAAGAAAAAGATGAAATACAGATATTCAAGATGAAATAAAATCTTACGAGGTTTTAGCAAATCGAGATATGTTACATTGTAGCTCGACCTTAAGATCCATTTAATATATATATATATAGAGAGAGAGGGGGGGGGGGGGGGGGGGGGGGGGGGGGGATGTGGCATGTGGAGGGCTGCCATAGGGATTATTTGGTGGAGCGGAAGAGGATATGTGGTTCTAGTCCTCTTGTTCTAGGGTTTATTCCTATATCCTAACTTTAGCAAAACCAATGAATGAGGAGGATTAAAATCTAATGGCTGAGATGGAATCTTATTTGGATGATGGGCTACTGGGCTAATGAATTAGAAATCTTTGGGCCTTATTAATGAAATGATGTAAGTTGGGCCAAACTTGTATAACATATGGGCTACACCTCTTAAATGCTTAAGTTAATGAGCTTGTTCACGCGCCTAACAAGCCGAACACAACATTGTTCAAAGTTCAAGTTATTTACTAAACGAGCTTGAAAACAAAGCTCGGCTCATTTACTACGTGAGCGAACTTGAAATGAGCTTTTAACGAGTCGAGCCCAAGCTGTTCATAAGCAGTTTGGTTCATTTGCAGCCCTAGTCTATACCCATGCTTCATAGGTGGAGACTAAGGCAACTAAAGCACAAATCTCTCTTCCGACCTCTATTTTTTCAATCTCCTCTTTTATTTCGCAATCATGATTCCAAGATTTCATTTATCCCCCCTTTTAGGACACAACGGGGATAGCCCTCCCCCAAAATACTGTAAACCCATTGTCCTATACCAAAACTGAACCAAACACTTTTCCTAGTGAAAGAGCAGGAAAAACTACGTGAGCTAGTTCTGATTTGTGCATATCCCACAACTCACCTTCCTCACTGGATAGATAGATACATAGATAGACATATATATATATACACATATATATATATGTATGTAGAGAGAGAGCAGCTTATTAGATTTTTTGTTCGGAATAAAAATGTTCTAGGTCTTGACCTTACCATTTCATGGATAAATTGAGGAATCCTGTCTCACATATTTCACAGAAAATATCCTTTCTTCATGAAAGTGGTTGAAGGCTCAGTAGTTTACAGCTAGTTCCTTTTGTAAATTGGTCCTTCCTTTACTTTTTTGCCTTCATTTCTTTCCATTGAACATGAACCATGAATGGATTATAATCTAAGAAGCAAGGACACTTCTATGAGGTGTTGTGTCCATGTTGGACACCAAAACTTCATGGACACATGTACGACACTTCATGACTGTGTCCATAATTTAAAAATAATTTTTATTATTTCGAACACTTCGTCAACGCATCTTAAACACTTGGCCAACACATCTCAGACACTTGGTCCTGGACGCTCGACAACATATCCCACACTTTGTCTTCTATAAAACAAATATATGGCAATCCTAGAAACAACATTATGAATATATATCAAAGTGTCCAACCTCTTTTTCTTTTAAAAAATTGACAATAAAAACGTCATAGAATGTAATATGGACAAAAACATAACTACAATTACAAGATAGAATAGTAATATCATATATAATATAATATATTTTTGATATTCAAATAGTTTCACCTTCTAACTTATGTAACTTTAGTATAGAAATTATAAAGTAATTAGAGTTCTATCATTGTCTTGGTGTATATATATAAATAGAAATTTATATTTATATTAGTTGTGTCCACATCGTATTCATGTCCAACTTTTTTTAGAATTTGGCGTGTTGGTGTATATGTGTCATATCGTGGTCGCGTCCATGCTTCTTAGACCCTAATAATGGTGCAATTATAAAGTTAACAATTTGATTTCCAGCAATTTTAATTGTCCTAACAAATATCATGTGTTTTGCATCAATGACCCCATTACCAAAAAAATCGACGAATACACGCAATGGTTCTTCCAAGTGAACTGAGGGAAGAATTCATTTTCCCTTTTTTTATTATGTATTATTTTCAGTAGGATGCTCCTGCATAAACACTATATATCATCTCATCAGCAGCATAATACCACCAAGCTTATTAATATGATCACCCATAAGTCATGACCTTGGCATAAAAAATGATCCATTTTGTCATTTCCCTCAACACAAATACACAACCAGTTACATGATCCACCCATCTCAAAAGGAAGTTCTTTCTTGATCAAAATTATATTTTCTTCCATCGTCTAACCGTCTTAACAATTCCAAATTTTACACCTTCTAAGTTCCACCATGCATAGTTCCACCATGCATATGGAACCTGTGCTTACGCTGGTTTTTCACTTCCTTCTATTAATGCATGCATATCACCAAGTTGACCAATTAAAACCTATACCTTTATAGCTATATTTTACACAAAGCTAGGACCGACACATGAAATTGAGCCCAGAATTACAGGTCAATCCTGGAAATGGAGCAGGCATTTAATTCCGATTCCAGCATTTGGAAGCAATATAATAAACTGAATCTCAATTTGAGATGGTAATTCCAGAGAATTAGAAATAAATTTTGACATGCAACTACTAGTTTTATGGACAAGTCAAAAATTGCAATTTAAATGGTTTAATTTATACATAGCATTTATTATGTCATGTTTTCAAAAGGACATGGCGATTTAGGCGATTTGGAGTTAGGGCACAGTTTTCGAGGATATATTTTATATATACATATATTATGTTATGAAGAGGACTTTTTTGGATGTTGCAAGTCTGCCACGATTGGGGTTGAAAGGAGAGGTGGTGCGAACGTTCACAAACAGAGGGTTTGTCCTTTGGGTGGATGAGCAGAGTACGAGCCACCAGGAAACGACGCTTCAATCTTGCCTCGTTGGGAGATTCGACAGAGATGTTGGTAGCTTGGAAGGAATTGAGGAGTGGGCATCAAGGATTTGGCAGATTTCATGTGGGGTTACGATTTCGAACTTACCAGGTGGGCTATTGCTATTTCGATTTCCTTCGGAGAAGGAAGCGCAGAGGGTGCTAAGATGGAGTAGAAAATCTTGGGGAGATGCACAGCTGTTAATCGATTTGTGGTGTTACAGAGTTGGGTGCTTGGGGATGAGGAAAATGACGAGGCAGAGAAGGATAGTGTTGTTTGGCCTTCCACTCCATCTTTGGTGCCAGAAGCTCTTTGAATCTATAGGGGAATTATGTGGTGGGTTTAGGGAGGTCGAGGTCTCTGAGAGCGAGACAAAAAGGATAGTCATCACGGTGGACGACGATGGGGTCATCTCGGAGTTCGTGATCGTTGAAGACAGAGATTGGGCTTTCAAGATCTCAGTGACGGAGAAGATTGCTCCTTCTGTGGTGTTGAAACCCATGGCATATCTGAATTTTGAGAAGAATAGACGTGTGTCTCGCAGATCCGATGCTGGTTCAGTCCATTCGGCCAACTTGG
Organism: Cornus florida; assembly: GCF_030987335.1. Classification (NCBI taxonomy): domain Eukaryota; kingdom Viridiplantae; phylum Streptophyta; class Magnoliopsida; order Cornales; family Cornaceae; genus Cornus; species Cornus florida. The sequence goes on along the minus strand of NW_026775574.1, from coordinate 45,610,666 downwards.
GTAGATCGGAGAAAGATGGATGGCAGCAAGGTTAGGGATGAAGTGATATGTACGCACAGAAGGCGAGTGGGGAAGGGGTGGATTGGAGGCGTGCACGTGCAGGGGATAGAATTTCGAAGATTAAAGATAAGGTGTTGGAAGGGGCTGGGCCATTGAATGGGCCGCGCAATAGGTCAGTTGGTCCTTATGTTCAGAAGCACAAGTCCAATGATGGGTATGGGCCTAATAACTTGATCCAGTAGAAGAGAGATAGGGCTATCTATTGGGGCCCTAATAAGAGCCTGTGCATTAGAGTTTTGGGTTTGGGCTCGAAGGAAGAAGAGGAGATCTAGAGTGAATGGGTTGGGCCAAGCCCAGATGGGGAATTCTGCATCGATGCTTGGTGAAGTTAATAGACATTGGGCGCGATTGGAGAAAGAGAACTAGGTTAGAGCCGGTTCTTATAGCAGTCACAAGGGGAAAAGGTTTCGCCATGGGAGTTGCTGTGTGCAGATGGCTTTGGACAATAGATTTCGATCTCTACCATTAACTTCTTTTGAGGATGGTGATCCCACAGTTAGAGATGGGAAGCATTGGTCACGAAAGGAGAAACAGAAATGGGTTTGCCCAAAGGAAAGCCAACCTGGTATATCTTTTTTCCATAACTCTCAGAGCTTTCTGTCTGCTCCTTCTTCTTCTTCTACTCCTTCTTGTGGGGTGTTGAGGAGGGAAATGGGGGTGGAGGTTGACCGGCAGTCGGAGAGAAATGGGGTGTTGTCGCCTGTGGTGGAAGTGGATTCGGAGGGGATGGGGCTGGATGCAAAGATTGAGGATGAGGTGGGACAGTTAAGGAATCATACATTGGAAATTCTGCTGAGCTCTTCTCCCAACTTATTAAGGGAGAATGTATCGATAATGGCAGCGTCGATAGGTCTGAATGGAGTTACGGAGTGTGTGGGACGTGACTCAAAATTTTAGTTAAGTCAGGAGGATGCGCCAATACTAGTGAAGGAATTGAGAATGTATAAAAGGTTGAAGGGTTTGAACCGTTTGCTGGATTTCGGGTCAGAAACAATAGGGGATGATTCTGAAGGGGATTTTGGCTCACCTTTGGCTTTCAATGGGTTTGAGGCTTCGACTGATGACGGTGGTGACAGATTGAGGGGAGGGGGTAATGATAGGAACGCTATGGATATGGTTCCATGGGAGGATTCTACCTGTTTAGAGATGCAACTGTTATGTGTATTATGGCCGGACGGGGGGAGGGAGTTCTCTGCAGTAGGTTGTGAAGACAGAGGGGTGGAGTGGGTGAAGGATAACATTGATAATGTGAGCTGTATTTTGGGACTACCTTTCAGCCAGATGAGGAGCAGGCTCGTTTGGTGATGTATTCAATTGTGGAGGGAAAGAATGGGGAGGATGTTGGGAGTGTGAACAAAACAGGTAGAAAGAAGAAGCGGTTATCCCCGTGGAGAGGGGGAAGGGAGATACGAGGCTCGATTTCTGATATTAATTATGAGGGGAAGAATGGGACGGGGAGGGAGAGGAGCTGTAAGAGGGGAAGAGGGAGAAGGAGAGGGGAGGGGTCATCTACTGGTTTTTAATGAAGTGCCTCATAATTTCGTGGAATGTCCAAGCGCTTAATGATTCGGACAAAAGAAAGGTGGTCAGATTGGCAGTGAGGAAGCGGGGTGTTCATGTGGTATGCTTACAGGAGACGAAGATAGCATCCATTTTAGATAGGGAGGTTATGAGTCTGTAAGGTGTGAGGTTTATTGAATGGGACGCGTTGCATGTTGTTGGGACATCTGGGGGTATTTTGGTAATGTGGGATAAGAGATGGGTGTCAAAAGGGGATGTGTGGCAAGGGAGATTCTCCATTTCTTGCAGTTTTACTATGGTAGAGGATGGGTTTCATTGGAAGTTCTCGGGTGGTGCGTATGATCCAATAGATGATGGGGAGAGGCATCTTCTTTGGGAGGAGTTGGGATTTGTTAAGGCTTAGTAGAGTCTTCCATGGGGTGTGGGGGGAGATTTTAATGTGGTTAGATCCCTTTTGGAGAGATCAACAAGAGGAAGATGGACACAGGCTATGGTACAGTTTTCATAATTCATTGATGGCTAGCATCTTCACGATTTACCTTTGGAGGGTGCTTCTTTCACATAGGTAAATGGCAAAGAGTCCCCTTCCCTTTCACGCTTGGATAGATTTCTTATTTCAGGATAGTGGGAGGAGAAGTTTCCGGATGCAACTCAGGCAGCCTTGGTTAGACCGACATCGGATTATATTCCTTTGGTGTTGGATTGTGGTGGGTTAAGGTCTAGAATCACTCATTTCCGTTTCGAAAATATGTGGCTTAGGGCGGATGATTTCCAAGGGTGTGTGAGGTGTTGGTGGGAAGGTAGTATGGTGTTTGGGAATCCGAGCTTTATTCTTGCTAGAAAGCTTAGGGTGTTGAAGAAGGAGATAAAAAGGTGGAATAAGGAGGTATTCAAGAATCTCGAGCGGAGGAAGAGTAGGGCTTTGGCTGAGATTGCAGAGATTGATAGCCAGGAAGGCATGGGTGGCATTGATAATGAGCAGAGAAGTAGGAAAGCGGCTGCTAGGGTGAGATTGCTGTGTCGGATGAGATTTCATGGAGACAGAAATTCAGAGCATTATGGCTTAAGGAGGGGGACAGGAACACTAAGTTTTTCCATAGTTGGCTAATGCTCATAGGAAGGGTAATCACATAGGGAGGCTTACTCTGGATGGGGTGGTCTTGAGTAAGGAGGACGATGTTTGCAGGGGGATTGACCGATTCTATCAGAGGTTATTTACGGAGCCTGTGTTTGCGAGACCCCAATTGATGGACTTAATTTTGATAGGATTTATGAGGCGAACAGGGAGGGTGTGGAGATTATATTTTCTGAGGAGGAAGTGCTAAAGGCGTTGAGAAATTGTAATGGGGATAAAGCTCCGAGTCCGGATGGTTTCACTATGAGGTTTCTTTTGGAGAGTTGGAACGTGGTCAAGGACGAGGTGATGGGAACTTTTCATGCTTTTCATACTCAGGGGAGATTTGAGAAATCTCTGAATGCATCGTTTATAGCTCTCATTCCGAAGAAGGGCGGACCCGTAGATGTGAAGGACTTTAAACCTATTAGTTTGTTGGGATAAATTTATAACTAATAGCCAAAGTTCTTTCTTTGAGGTTGAGGGTGGTCTTGGATGAGGTTATTTCGGAATCTCAGAACGCTTTCATAGGAGGGCGTCAAATTTTGGAATCTGTCCTTATTGCTAGGGAGTATGTGGATGATAGATTGAGGAGTGGGTTCCAGGGGTCTTGTGTAAGTTGGATGTGGAGAAAGCTTATGATCATGTTAGTTGGAGTTTTTTGCTATACTTGATGGTAAGGATGGGTTTTGGAGAAAAATGGAGGAATTGGATTGAGTTCTACATTTCTTCAACGAGATTCTCGATGTTGGTGAATGGGGTCCTAACTGATTTTTTTGGTAGTTCGCGAGGTTTACATCAGGGAGATCCATTATCCCCACTTCTGTTCATCATTGTGATGGAGGGGCTTAGTAGATTGATGGGGAGGGCTGTGGATGTGGGTTTCATAAGGGGTTTTAGGGTGGGAAGGGATGTTATGCATCAGCTGGAGATTTCTCACTTGTTGTTTGCAGATGATACTCTTGTCTTTTGTGAGGTTGAGGTGCCTCAGATGAGATATTTGAGGTCGGTGTTGACCTGTTTTCAAGCAGTCTCAAGTTTGAAAGTGAATGTGGGGAAGAGCGCTTTGATTCCAGTGGGTGAGGTTCCGGAGATTGAGGAATTAGCTTTTGTTCTTGGTTGTGGAGTTAGTTCTTTTTCGATCTCTTACCTGGGTTTGCCTCTGGGGGATTCTTCGAGGATTGTAGACGCTTGGGATCCGATGGTGGAGAGGAGGCTTGCGGGGTGGAAGAAGCAATATTTATCAAAAAGTGGGAGGGTTAACTTGTTGAAAAGCACTTTGTCGAGCATTCCCACATATTATTTATCCCTTTTTCAGATTTCGTCCTCGGTGCTTGTCTTGAAAGACTTTAGAGGAACTTCTTATGGGGAGGTTTGGGGGATGAGTTTAAGTATCATTTGGTTCGTTGGGAGCAAGTGTGTAAGCCTGTTAAGTTTGGAGGAATTGGGATTAGGCGACTGTTGCCTTTTAACAAGGCCTTATTAGGTAAGTGGTTGTGGAGGTTTGGCATTGAGCGGGATAGATTGTGGAGGACGGTGATATTGTGTCGCTTTGGTTGTGTGTGTGTGTGTGGTGTTGGTGGGGGGGGGGGTGTTGTGTGCTCAACTGTGGTGTCTTTACCTAGAGGTGTTGGTGTTTGGAAAGACATTCGGAAGGGATGGAATGAGTTTTCTAAGCATCTCAGATTCAGAGTTCGTGATGGTAGGGAGATTCAGTTTTGGGAGAATGCGTGGTGTGGAGACCGCACTTTAGCATGCTCCTTCCCTAGACTGTTTAGGATTGAGGTGCATAGGCATGCCTTGGTGGCGGACTGCTATCGCCTTGATAGCGGGAGACCGGTTTGGGATGTGCTTTTTCAGCGATCTTTTTAGGATTGGGAGATGGATGATGTTTTTGGTTTTTTAGAGTTGTTGCATAGCCAGGTGATCCAGAGAGGAGGTAGGGATTCTCTTGTTTGGATTTCTTCTGCTAGGGGAATGTTTAGTGTGAGATCTTTTTTCGGATGCCTTTTGGATTCGGATGGGGTGGTATTCCTTTGGAAGGCAGTGTGGCGAACTAAGGCGCCATTGAAAGTGGCCTTTTTTGCTAAGATGGTTGTGTGGGATAAAATTTTGACACTAGATAATTTGAGAAGGAGAAAGCTTATCACAGTGAATTGGTGTTGCATGTGTAAGTGCAATGGCGAGTCGGTTGATCATCTTCTTTTGCATTGTCCAGTGGCGATTGATTGTTGGAATCTTTTGCTAGGTTTATTTGGAGTTTATTGAGTCATGTCTAGATCTACGAGAGGTCTGATGGACACCCGAAACCTGGAGAGGGGGTTGGGTGGGAGCACAAGCTCGAGGGTTCTAGAGGATGGTGCCTCTGTGTCTTTGGTGCTGTCTGTGGAGGGAGCGGAATAGAAGATCCTTTGAAGCAAAGGAATCTTCCATCAGTGTTCTGAAACCTTCTGTTATTAGCTCTCTCTGTTTTGGAGGTTCGGGTAGACTCTGCTCTTCTGCTGAGGAGACTATTGAGTTTTTGGCTTCCCTGGGGCCTTAGGGTACCCAAATTTTTGTGGTTTTGTTAGGGACGCATTCCCCTTTTAAACGCTTTTTTAATGAATTGCTTATTTATCAAAAAAATATATATATTATACATAGCTGGCATAACAAATCCTCTAGGCTCCCTCATCTGGACACTTTTTTGTTGTGTCCCATATCTCCAATGAAAAAGGCAATCACAGGTCTCTCAATCTCGACAATCTACCTCTCCCTTCTCTCTCTGGATTTCTCTCTTTGTATTTCTAATTTTCTCAAAATTGTGTTTGGGGACGCTGCTAAATAGAAAATTACACTGGTAGATAAAAGCCTGAATAAATTAAAGGCTGATCAAATTCATTCTCCGGATATTAGTGTTTGGTTTGGATGCCCAAATTCTATTCACTTTTGAGCCTAGAAGCCAACATATTTCAAGTTTTCAACTTCTCCCATTCTCTATTTTTAGTTAAAGGTGATTATCCGTCTAATCCTGAATTGGCCCTCTTCCCTACAATTTTCCTCTTTCTCTTAATACACAAAACAACAATCAGTTCCTCATCCTTAGTTTCAAAAGGCTGTGCTTTTTACTTACTACTCTTAGCTAAAAACATATGTACTTAGGACAGGTTTTTAGTATGCAAAACTGGTCAAACTGTAATCTTTTGAAGAAGTGGATGTAGGAATATTGGATGAAGGGCTTTTTGGTTTGTGACCCATGGGCTTTGTGGGATAAAAGATTTGGGATGCCTTCTATTCTGATTCCATGTTTCATTCACATCACAGATTATGATTCTAGGTTTTTATCTCAATCCCAAATTTGGTGGCGTTGGAATTCTGATTCTTTTCTCTGATACCAAATTAGAACCAAAATCTACATTCATCTTCTCCTTCATAACACAGTTTGCAGGTTGCTTCTCAAGATCCTTCAAAATTTTCAATGATTCAGAAAGATTCAAATAGTTGAGCAATAATCTTAATCTCATTGTTTGCTAACATCCTAGTTCACAAGTCAAAAGGACAAACTAAGAAAAAGCTTTTCTCTTGGATATATTTCCATACCCACACGTAACCATGGAAAAACTCAACTTCTCACCAAATTTAGTATAGTGATGAGCCGTGCAATCACTAATGAAACCTTATCCAAGTTAGATACTTCTTTTTCATTTTCTAGTCTTTTAATCAACAAAAAATAATTTACCGCAGTATATAAAATAATCATACAACCTCCTTTTTACCAATGGGCACTAGCCCAGATGATATAAACTCTCCTCCCCAAATGGGGAGGTTGAGTGTTGGAGCCTCGGTGGAGGCATAATATTTATAGTGGGATGAGAAAATATAGCAATTGATGGAGAGCTATATTTTGAAACACAGGTTCAGAATGCTGCAGAGCCTTCAACATTAAGCGATGCTTCAATGGAAGTTACGACTCAGCATTGTTCTTCCAAAGAGAAGATTAATGTTGATGCAAGAGTTGTCAATGCCACCTCTAAAAGAAATGGAGAGCTTGGCACTAAACAAAATAAACTAGACATACACAAACAATTAATGTATGATAAGAAAATATAGCATTAAATATGTCATTATCTATTTAAAGTTCCTTTCCCCTTGTTTCCCTATTTTTATTTTAGGGTAAATGACCCTGACCTCCACTGAGGTTTAAGTTAATTAGCCTCAAATTAAACTTTTTGAGTAGTCACTGTCACACCCCTGTTGTAGTTACTCAAAGGAATGGTGGTTAACTTTTATTAATTTACCATTTTCTCATACAACTAATATTGCATATTTGTACAAATATCATGACTGAATGTTGTCACTTTGACACAATACAGAATAACAAAAAGGCCCTCAAGTGATATTAACCAAAATTATATCAGTTTGCATTTGCCCAGAACTGCCCCTCTCTCTCTCTCTCTCTCTCTCTCTCTCTCTCTCTCTCTCTCTCTCTCTCTCTCTCTAGTTCACATTATATAACCTTCTGGAACCTACCTACGCTTGACATCGTCTCATTTGGAAACCCTCGTGCAATGGAAAATCCTATACTTTTTGATAAAGATCGAGCGACATTGCTTCTTCGGCCCAATAATCCTTGATCATAATTTCCAGTATGAATATTGCGGCTTTATATGATTATCAATCAAATAAAAAGTTATTCTTTTGCGAAATCCTAAACCATGGAAGAGTAAAGAACGATATATGTGGAATCTTCATGGATCTGAGTTTACGGGTTGATCATGAATGCAATCATTGTGAAGAATAGGATGAGAGGGTTAGGATTTTGAGCTTCTATGGCCAGGTATTTGCGGTGAAGAATAATGTGAACACAATTACAATGAAAAAATTCGTGAACCTGACAGCCAGTTATAATGGGCAATTAGGTGTTTCTTTGTTGTATGCCTACTTGATATTTTGAATGTCTAAGCTATATTTTAGCAACATGTAATCCATACTACTTATTATTGCAATTATATAGGATACATATTTATGTACACTGTCTGTGTTATTAAGCAATACGCCCTAGGGTTCTTTCCAATTAAGCAATATATCACCAATGGCATGTCCAATCACCTAGAATGGAGAATGGAGAATGGAGAGTGGAGAAAGACACATGTATGTTCATGTATATGTATATATATTTACGTATATACATATATACGTAGAGAGAGAGATGTGAAATATAATATTAGAGAAAGAGAGAAAATGAGAGATGGTGCATATGATTGTTTAACTTAGATGGCTCCTTCAATAAGAGTTATGGGATTGTACATTATAAGATGTGAGAGCAAGTAATGTTATTACGCAGATGAAAAGGGGTACTGTGATCCTAAAATACAAGATTACTTGGTTATTTTCTAATATTTTACTACTAAAGTAATTACGCATATGAAAAAAGGTAGTGTGATCCTAAAATTCAAGGTTAAGTGGTTAACCAACGTTATTAATGGGCTTAACGGCAACCTAATGGAATGGGGGATTCTGTAATTGACCAGAACGTCAAAGGAGGTTGACTATATTTTTTTAAAATGTTTAATGCCCAAACCTCAGAGGAGGTTAGGGTAATTTACTCTTTATTTTGTAGGGAATAAGGTTCTACTAATGAGTGACGAAGGGACTAAACAGAAGTGCAACTCAAAAACAACAAAGAGAAAACAGACAAAGTAAACAATGTCTCTAAATTATAAATGTTGAAGATGGCACCAAAACCCATCATATAATATGAAGATGTCGAGTGTCAATCCTATTCAATTTACGTTCTCTTATCTAATCTATCACTTATAAATACATAAGATTTTAATTAAACAAAGACAACCTAAAAATATTGAAGTCTACATACAAATAATTCATTTGCTGGATATTGAAACAGATACAGACATATAATTCATTGGCTAGACCAGAACACGGGACTCCGACAACTTTTCCTGTTTCAAAAGGTTGACCTTCAGGTCAAATCCGCCCTCTTAGATACAAACAATCAACTATTAAAAATATTTGTACTACAATATAATTATAAAGTTCAATTTGGTATGATAATTGGATTGACCGTGTGATCAACCTCCTTGTGTGTTAAATCAATTAACAATACAAGAATGGCTCGAAAAAATAGAAAAGAATTTTCAGTCAGCCAAGAAGCAATGCTAACCATTGTGATAAAATAGTACTTGTAATAAAAAGATTAACTACATTGTGTGATCGTTTTATGAACTTGGTTCACTTTATTCCCACACCAAACCAATCCAGCACATTCACATTATGAAGCAATCCCATTAAATCAGTGTGTAAATTGTAAATATTACTATGCTAGAGAACGTAAAAAACACCAAATGAAATTATTCTTAATTTAAAAATAAATATAAATAAATAATAAATAAATAAAAAAAAAAAACTAAAGATTACAAGATATCAGATTGCGGCTTGTACGCTACGAAATTGTCTGCCTGACTAAAGATTACAAAATTAAGAAGATATCATGAAAACGTTTCAAACAAAATACTACACCGGGTGAATTGGGTCTATTAATTGAAATATAAAAAATAAAATACCTTGATCGATTTCGAATTCTTCGAACTCGTCATCGTCCTCGAATAGGTCGATCTTTGCGTCTTCACTGACTACCTTCGCTTCTGTTGCCATTTTAAACTCTCAGAAGAAAGATTCAACTAAACCCTAACCTGTGCCGAGTGAAAGATATTTAGGCCGAACACCAAGGAAAATCGGTTAATGGACCTTGGTGTTCAAAACAACACGCCGATCCACAATTCTTCAAATGATAAGACAAAAATAAAAATAAAAAATAATTAAAAAGATAAATAATATATAAACAAAAAACAAAAATAAATAAATAATGTCATTTTTTTAAAATATTTAATAAAAGCCACAAAAAAATTTATGCTTTGTTTTTTTATTTTATTTTTAAAAAATACCTAAAATTCTCATAAGAGTATTTTGGTATGTTTATAAAAAAATAATAATAAATAAATAAAAATGGTCAAAATTTTGACCAGGAGGCAATTTTGATCCGTTGATTTTTTTTTTTTTTTTAGGCATGAAACACACACTCATTTTACACGTAGCCTCAATTTTCTGTTTTGAAAGACAAATAAATACTACTAGGCTATTAGGCCTTCCATAGATAGATGTTAATAAAAGTGTAGTTTTAATATTTATATTCATATTTGTAAATAACTCTATTAATGGGTTACACATATATACATATTAAAACATATGCTATATCTATACCTACTATACAGCACTAAAGTATGAGCAATTTTTATTTTTATATACATTTTTAAAAAGTTTAACTGTTAACTTCTATTCAATTAGGAATTATAAGAGACAAAATAAATCCTATTCAATTAAGAATTTTAAAAAATATATAATTAATTACATAAAATGTCGTTTAATTACTAATAGGCTTGTGGTCTAAACGTACCAAACTCTTATTTTTCAAAAAGAAATCGGGAGTTCGAGTCTCAGTGGAGACATGCGTGTAAAAATAAAAGATGTTTCTTACAATTTGAAATTCTAAGGAACACAAAATTGATTAATTTTTATATTAAAAAAATTAATAAGTTTAATTGTTAACTCCTGTTCAATTGAGAATTCTAAGAGACAAAATTAATCATACCAAAGGACTTCTACAATTTGAAATTTAAGGGATACAAAATTAAGTAATTTAAATTCACACACCATTGAGTGAGTTATAAGTCTTTATTTAATAGTAAAAATAAAACAATAGTCACATTCCATATCTAAAACATGTTATTACGCATATACCTATATTTACATCTCCAACCTATTGTCATACGCGAAATATGTGCCTATATTTGTATCTCAACCATCTCTCAACAGAAAAATAAACATTTTGCAACATGAACTCATTGACCTGGCAAGTGTCTATTTGTCTGAGTGGTTGGGTTGCTCCTCGTGTTTAGGAGTCTGTGTTTGAGCCTTGCACCCTCCCCCTCCCCTTAACTACTAACCCCTAACATTCTTGCCATAAAAACAAAACTAATTGACTTGTAGCATTGGTTTCTATAGATAGAGAAATCAGTTCATCTAGGCATGTAAATAAAAAAATAGACCTGCTATAATACTTCAATTTGGACCGAGCAACCCACAAAGGGACAAAAATTGTCTCCGGTGCTACAGGACATATGTCCCAGTCGGTGACTAAAATACAAAACTAAATACAGAAGGTAAAATTTGAAAAGGCAACAAAGTAATGTATTAAGATACAATACTATATTTGTTTATTGGCTCTTGTACATACAGGTCCACCAGTCAACAATTGAAAAGGCAACAATTGAGTTGTATTTGAAATTTCAAACCCCCGCATTTTTTTCATCTTCTTCACCAAAAATGTTCAATTTTTCTCTCCACACACACACACTATATCTCTCTCTCTCTCTCTCTCTCTACACAATCCCAAAGGGAAAAGTGATCACAGAGTTATTATTGTGACCCATTTCTTTCTTTTCACAAGGTACAAGCTAAACTTGTGGACCATTTGATTCTCTTCTTTGAATCTTTGAAGATAAAGTTGAAGAATTTTGTAATGATTTTCAAGCAACACATTCACAACTGATATTGGTATGCTTTTTAGTTTTAATTTTTGGACTCTATTAAATGTTCTATCTCTTATTTTGCCCTAATAAAAGTTGGGTATAATATTTGCGATCAACTACTGATTCTAAATACTTGTATGAATTCATATTGTTAAATAAAGTAAAATATGGGATTTTGTATACATATCATTGGATAGGCACGTTAGAACAGAGTTGAGATGTGGTACTCTTGGACATGGGAATTATTTACATTAATACGTTGGGATGTGCACTTAATATACTTTTTTGGATTATTCAATTCAAATCAGTTCTTCCCTTTTTTGCATTGTATAGTTATAAATGTTAGATTTTTTTTTTTTTTTTTAAAAGATATACGTGTATCAATTTGTATGTTGAAATATTTATTTCATTACTCAACTATGTTCAAATAAAGTTAAGATACAGTAGTCTTAGAGATGTAGATTATTCACATTGACATGTTAGGATGTCCACTTTATGCACTTTCTGGGAATATTCAATTGAAATCAGTTCTTCCTTTTTTTACATTATATAATTATAAATGTTAGATTTTTTTTTTTTTTTGAAGAGATGCAAGTTTAAAAAAAAAAAAAAAGTGATTTTGTATATATTTCATTGCTCAAGCATGCTAGAATAGAGTTGGGATGTGGTAATCTTAGATATGGGGATTATTCACATTAATATGTTGGGACGTCCACTTCATACACTTTTTGAGATTATTCAATTCAAATCAATTCTTCTTTATTTTTGCATTGTATAATTATACATGTTAGATTTTTTTTTGAAGAGATACATGTATCAATTTATATGTTGAAATGAAGTAAAAAAAAAAAAAATAGGGATTTTGTATATATTTCATTGCTCAAGCATGTTAGAACTGAGTTGAGATGTGGTAGTCTTAGAGATGGGGATTATTCACATTGACATGTTGGAACATCTGTACCGACCCGGTCATTTGCCTTCCTTTCCTTTTTCCTAAAATTTTTGCGGATAAATTTTTTTCGTTTAATTTTCCTTTCTGAGCTCTGTTTCTTGTCGCTTATTGTTATCTCGAGTGCTCGGAATTGGTTTCTGAGACCCTTTTCCATGGATTGACAACTTCCTTTGAGAACTGAGTCATTTTCGCAATTTTTGTTTTTCGACACTATGCGCCTTTCGTCATTTTCGCTGTTTCGTCTTTTTCCCTATTTTGTCTTTTCCTCGTTTGTCATTTGTCTGGCAAAACCTCACTTTTCATGCTCGAAGTTTTTGACTTCACGTGCCTTCATCTTGAGTAGTTTCCTCGAAGTACGTATCTTTACTTTTGCAAGAAAGTACTCTGGTTACTCCCGGTGTCCATAGGGGCATGGATGCACAATTCCTTAGAATCTTTTTATTTTCTTGGGATGTTTTTCATAAATATCTTTTGAAGATATTTTATTTCAGGAGTATCTAAGAAAATATATTTTGGAAGATATTTTCATTCTGGGACAGTTTCGCAGTTAACCCTTTTTATAACGGTCATTGTGCAATTAACGAAAGTTATTGCAAAATGTCTCGTCTGGAGCCTAGATCCTCGTACGGGATTCATTTTCACATTTCGTCGAGTCATTGACTCTTGGAATTTCTTTCTGGTCGTTTTTCTCCAGTTTTAGAGTTTTTGGACCCGTATGCCGCCGAACTTGTTCGGGGCATATCTCTCTACTCGGGACTCGGTTTTTGATGCCGTTTCTTCTGTTATTCATATTTTCTCATTTTGAATCTTTTTTGTTCATAGAGTTTTTCCGTTTGAGCGCGTCTGCTCAAATTTTACTTTTCCAGACCCGGCGGGGCCCTTTCGGGGCACCTTTTGAGATTTCTATAAATAGGTTACCCTAATTTTTAAAAATCAGATTTTTAGACCTTCTTCCTCCTCTTGGTCAGCAGCCATGGGAGCCCAAGGGGCTGCCTTCTGTAACGACCCGATCATTTGCCTTCCTTTCATTTTTCCTGAAATTTTACGAACGAATTTTTTTTCGTTTAATTTTCTTTTCTGAGCTCTGTTTCGTGCCACTCAGTGTCATCTTTAGTGCTCAGAATTGGTTTCTGAGACTCTTTCATGTGAATTGACAACTTCCTTTGAGGACCGAGTCATTTTTGCATTTTTCGTTTTTCGGACACTATGCGCTATTTCGTCTTTTCCCTATCTGTCATTTTCCCTATTTCGTCTTATCTCCGTTTGTCAGTTTTTGGCACAACCTCACTTTTCAAGCTCGGAGTTGGTTTTTGACTTCACGTATCCTTATCGTGAGTGGTTTCCACGAAATACGTATCTTTACTTTTGCAAGAAAGTACTCTGGTTACTCCCGGTGCCCATAGGGGCATGAATGCATAAATCTTTGGAATTAATTTCATTTCTTGGGGTGTTTTTCATAAATATCTTTTGAAGATATTTTATTTTAGGGGCATCTAAGAAAATATCTTTTGGAAGATATTTTCATTCTGGGGCAGTTTCGCAGTTAACCCTTTTTGTAGGGGCCATTGTGCAATCAACGAAAGTTATTGCAAAATGTCTCGTTTGGAGCTTGGATCCTCATACGGGATTCATTTTCACTTTTTGTTGATTTGTAAATTCATAGAATTCCGTTCTGGTCATTTTTTCTCCAGTTTCAGAGTTTTTGGACCCGGTTGCCACTGAACTTATTTGGGGCATAACTTTCTTCTCGGGACTCGATTTTTGACGCCGTTTCTTCCGTTGTTCATATTTTCTCATTTTGAATCTTTTTCATTCACAAAGTTTTGCCATTTGAGTGCGTTTGCTCAAATTTCACTTTTTCGAACCCGGCGGAGCCCTTTCGGGACACTTTTTGAGATTTCTATAAATAGGTTGCCCTAATTTTTAAAATCAGAATTTCAGACTTTCTTCCTCCTCTTGGCTGGCAGCCATAGGAGCCCAAGGGGCTGCCTTCACTCTTTCTTCTCCTCCACTTGATTTCCTTGGTAGAAATCCTTCGGCCTTATCATTTGTTGTTCGCCTCGTCGTGTTCTACCATTACCCCTTATTAGAAACCATTTTTGGCCAAGTTTTGAGTTTGGGTTTGAGGCCAAGTTTGGATTTTCATGGGCCTTCTTGGGGATTCATATAGATCGTGTTGTCCCCGACAAAACCCTTCGATTTCGGCGGATTCAGAACACTTTTTTTTCGGTAGGCCTTTGAGGTTTTCATCTCAAATTGAGGTAGGAGGTGTTATAGGTTTAATTCTTGTTATATAACATGCTATTGATGCTTATACAACTTGATTGCATGCTTAAATATGAAATTTAGAGATTTTATTATTTAATTTTATTGTATTGGATTTGATTTTCCCCGTTGCTTATGACTTATTTTAAACATGTAGCATGGTAATATAATACTCTATGATATGGTCATTGACATATATTAAATTGAGGAAATTTGAACAAGTATTAAAGATTTTATTTAATATTTATCTTAGGTGAAAGATTTATTCACATGGCCTTAACTAGTTTAAAATCAATATGTGTTAGCATATTAAATTAGGCCTTAGCATGCTCTCCAACATAGTTAAATTTGAAAGTGATTGGAGGTGTTTTGAAAGTTAGTAATTATTAATTAATTTAATTAATTAATTTGCCCCGAGTGCACTATTCACTCTATTTGAATTCCGACTTGATATTCTTGATTTACATGCCATATAGCTTTACATATATTTGATTTAGAATATTCGGTTAGGTTTTGAAACCTTTTATTTAATTAAATTCCATGTTTAAGATTTAATCCTCATGGTGATATACAACTTGGAATTGTATTGTGGCATACTAGAAAATTAAGCTTAGGTATAGTTGTTCACATATATTAAATTGGGATTAATTGCATGAGAATTACAACTTTTAATTTATATTTAACTTTAGTGAAAGTTTAATTCACATGGTCTTAAATTGAATGAAATAAACTTGTAATGTGATATTACATTAGTTCTTGGCATGTTTTCCAACATAGGTTAATTTCAGAGCATTTGGTTAAGTTTGAAAATCAAGAGATTTTAATTAAAAGAATTAATTAAAATCTATTTTATGGTCCCATTAGCTTAATTAAGGTTTTAACTTGATATTTGCATTGGCCATGACTTGTTTACTAGTATATATTAATTTGGGACTATTAGAAATTGTTTTAGAACCTTGGGATTTAAATTAGCATGATTTAATTAAAGTTCTACCTTGTTGTTGTATTTACACTCATGAACTTATGTTTTCAATATTGAATATATTGTTATCTTGCGTAATGATTTGCACACTTCATATTTATCATCATTTATGCATAGCGTGTAACGAATCGCACACTGAAGATTCGATATTCATCCTAGCATATTAGTTGTGGATTTAGAGCATGTATTGTATAGGTTTCCAAATTTGGTTATGCTGGGTAGATAGTTGATTATCTTGCATATTCCTGTTGATATATGCATTGTTACACAACTTGTTGATTTTGGAAACTTGGGGATGTCGTTGTTTGACTATGGCTAGGACGTGGTTCTAGTATGGGGGATAGTCCCTCTGTATAGTCTAGTGCGCACATAGGGAGGTTACCCATGGGCTAGTAACCTTAAAGTAACTATGTTGTCGGTCTGATCCGGCGTGACGTCCGAGTATCCACTTTGTTTGATTTCGCATTTCATTTTCAAGTTGATAACTAGATGATGTTGTAACTTGTTGTTCCTTATTTGTCGTTCCATTTAAGTTACATGATGTTAACTTTGCGAAATTGTGCGTTATGCGTTGTATTGGAAGTTCCAATGTTGGTTAAATTGCATCGATATTGAAAAATCGTGTTTTGACGTTCTAACAAAACTTAGGATTGATCCTATTGATTCGTTTATAACTTAGACATTAGGTGGCATGACCCACTTCTGTTGTTTTCGTGCTTTAGATTTCAAGCTAATAGCTTTAAGAAATTATATTTTGTTGCCTTGTATAATATGCTTTTATGTGGTTAGATTGCATTGAAGTTGTAATTTGCGTTTTGATTGTTCAGCATGGCCTAGGATGATTTCTTAGACTTATTTAGAACATAGACGTTAGGTGACATGATCACTTTAGTTGTTTCTGTATTCGAGATTGCAAGTTAATACCTTTAAGAACCTATATCTTGTTGCTTTGTATAACGTGCTTCCATATTGTTTAAATGGCATAGATGATGTGATTTATGCTAGACACTCTAAGGTAGCTTAGGATGCTCTCTGAGTCTCATTTCGATATAAATGTTAGGTGGCATGAATCCCTTAAACATGTTTCACCTTAAGGTGATAAATTTGTAAAATGTTAGGTTGATGCATGCTCATCTCCTACGAGTAGCTTTATGTTACTCACCCCTACGATACTGGGGAATATTTCAGGTACGAAGACTTAGTTCATGACACCTAGCATTCCTTGGATGTCGTGTAACTTTCAAGCTTCCATTTCATGCAAATGTTAGCATGAAATGTCATTTTGTAGACTTATATGTCAAAATTTGTATTCTTTGATTCCATGTATGTAATGTGTACATAAGTGCACTCCTTTCAATGTATTTGATATGTATGAGATGAGGCCGGAGGCCAATGACATGTATTTTGTATTCTATGCAACTTTTTAACTTCATGAAATATTATGAAAACTTTGAAAAATCACAAGTCATTGCTTCACCATGGTTGCATCGGGTGTGGGAATTCCATTTTCATTCTTTTATAGGGTCTTATTAATCTTGTATGAAGTGTGGCCAAGGGCCAAACGGTCATTTGACTCCATTTTACATTTTTGGATTCTATGTTTTCCATTCCAAGTCCATTTTTGCCTTTTTGCCCGTTGGGGGGTCGGATTTTGCATCGGCTATATTTTTAAGCCATAGACCATTGTAACGCGTCTAAATAGGTAAGTTACGTTTGTGTGCATAGTCGTTTCCGGGCAAAACCTCATCGTTTGTGTTTTGAGCCTCCTACGATTTCATTTTGCGTTTTTGTTGCATATTCTGATCTAGGGGCATTATAGACTTTTTAATTCAGTTTTATTTCCTTCTTTCAATATGGTTGAATAGAAAACGTGATTTTAGGGGGCGTTTCTTTTTCATATTTTTCCAGAAAATGTCGTCTTGGTGCCGGAAATCGATCGCAAAGTTTAACTTTCTGTTTTTTTTAGCAACTTTTTGGACCTCCATGACCAGATTTCATGGAGGGGCATTTCGGGCATTCTACACTGCATTTTTTTTTTTTTGTAATTCTCTCACAATTCATGTAGAAAACTCAATTTTGAGGTGGCTTTCTTCTTTGTATTTTTCCAGAAAAATTCATCTACTAGCCCGTTTTTACTCTCTGTTCTGGCTGTTTCTGAAAAAAAATGCTTGTAGCAGCTTTTTGGGTCCATCTTGACCTAGGCTGTTCAAGGGGCATTTTAAGGACTTTACATCATATTTTTTTTAGTTTCTTCTACATAATCGGGTAGAAAACGTGATTTTAAGAGGGGTTTCTTCTTCGTGTTTTTCCAGAAAAACTCATTTAAGGGTCCGTTTTTAACCTCGGTTCTGGAAAAAAATTTAATTGGTGCTTGCTGTTAAAACATTATTCCTGCCCAGATTTCTTACCCAGAAAATAAGTCTAATTTTTTGAAACTTTGAGGCTTCATATCTTCTTCATCCTGACTCCAAATCAAGTGATTTTTGAGTCTAAGTTTATTAGTTTTTGCTTATCTATCCAACGGTATTCACGGTTGCATCTAATTCTATCTGAAAAAACTATTTTACCCTTTGTAAAGTACCCTTGCCGCACTGATTTTAAACTCAAAGGTTGGTTTTTTTGAAACTTTGACGTTTCATATCTTCTTCATCCGGACTCCGAATCAAGTGATTCTTGAGTCTAGATTCATTAATTTTTCCTAGTATAAAAAGACCATTTTACCCCTTGTCAATTACCCTTGCCGTACTGTTTTGAAACCCGAAAGTTGGTTTTTATGAAACTTTGGAGTTTCATATCTTCTTAATCCGGACTCTAAATCAAGTGATTCTTGAGTCTAGATTTGTTAATTTTTCACTGTCTTTCCAGCGGTGTGCTCAGTGGCACCAGAATCCATATTTTTAAGAAATGACTATTTTGCCCCTGGGGGCTTATTTGTCATATTTTCGATCTTTTGCTTCCGCATCAGTTCTTGTTGAGTTCCACGACCTCATGGAAGGTCACTTGACTTCTTAGAGTCTTGTTTTCTGTTTTCGCTTCCACATTCAGATCCGTTATCGGATCATCCTTACGGTTCATCACAGGACACGCTGGCCTAAAAACCAGGGTCGTCACACCTTCACTCTTTCTTCTCCTCCACTTGATTTCCTTGGTAGAAAATCTTCGGCCTTAAACTTTATTGTTCGCCTTGACGTGCTCTACCTTTACCCCTGATTAGAATCCATTTCTAACCATTTCTTGAGTTCAGGTTTGAAGTCAAGTTGTGATTTTAATGGGGCTTCCTTGGGATTCTTGTTCATCGTGTTGTCCTCGACAAAACCCTTCTGTATCGTCGGATTCAGAGCACTTTTCTGTCGGTGGGGATTTGAGATGTCCATCTCAAATTGAGGTAGGGGGTGTTATAGGTTATTATTCTTGTTATATTGCATGCTAGAGATGTTTATGCAACTTATTTACATGCTTTGGTAACAAATCTAGAGATTTTATTATTTATTTTTCTTCTGAAGGATTTGATTTTCCTGGTTGATTAGAGCTTTGTTTAAATATGTGGCATGAAATTATATTACCCCTTGATATGGTCATTGACATATATTAAATTGAGAATTTTTGGACAAGTAATGAAGATTTTATTTAATATTTTTCTTGAGTAAATATTTAATTCATGTGGCCTTATCTAGCTTGAAATCAATATGTGTTAATATATTATGTTGGGCTTTAATACACTCTTCAACATATGTGAAATTGAAGGTAATCGGAGATGTTTTGAAATCTAGTAATTATTAATTAATTTGATTAATTAATTTGCTCCAAGTGCACTATTCATTTCTTTGAAATTCTGACTTGATATTCTTGATGTGCATACCATATACTTTCACATATATTAAATCTAGAATATTTGATTAGGTTTTGAAACCTTTCGTTTAATTAATTTCTTTGTTTGAGATTTAATCCTCATGATGATATACAACTTGGAATTAAAGTGTGGCATGCTAGTAATTTAGGCCTTGGTATACTTGTTAACATATATTAAATTGGAATCATTTGAATGAGAATTACAACTTTTATTTAATATTTATCTTTGGTGAAAGTTAAATTTATATAGATGTAATTTGCATGAAATAAGCTTGTAATGTAATATTACAATAGGCCTTGGCATGTTCCCTAACATAGGTTAATTTGAGAATATTTAGATGAGTTTGAAAATCTAGAGATTTAATTAAAATGATTAATTAAAATCTATTTAATGGTTCCCTTGGTTTAATTAAGTTTTTAACTTGATATTTGTAATGACCATGACTTGTTTACTAGCATATAATAATTTGGGACCATTTGAAGTTGCTTTAGAACCTTGGGATTTAAATTAGCATGATTTAATTAAAATTTCACTTTATTACTCCAACAACCTAATTGAGTTTTAGAATGGATATAGGTGATGACCATGCTATGTCCTTTAGTACGTATTAATTTGAGGTTATTTGGAATTGAATTGAAATCTAGAGAATTTAGTTGTGTTTATTTAATTAAATTATATCTAATTGCTCCATTGCGTCTTAGGAATTGTTTCTATGTTTAAATCATGGACTTGGACTTGTTGTGTATTCATTTGGTTACATTTGAGCATTAGATAACATTGTTGTTATATTTAAATTCATGAGCTTATGTTTTCAATGTTGAAAGATATTGTTATAGCGTGTAACGAATCGCACACTGAAGATTCGACATTTGTCATGCCATAGTAGTTGTGGACTTAGTACATATATAGTATGTGTTTCCAAATTTGGTTATACTTGGTAGATAGTTGATATCTTGTATATACATGTTGATATATACGTTGTTGCACAACTTGTTGATTTTGGAAACTTGGGGTTGTCGTTGTTTGGCTACGGCTAGGACTTGGTTCTAGTACGAGGGATTGTCCCTCTATATAGTCTAGTGCGCACATAGGGAGGTTACCCGTGGGCTAGTAACCCTAAAGTAACTATGGTGTCGGTTTGATCTGGCGTGACGTCCAAGTATCCACTTTGTTTGATTCCGCATTTCATTTCAAGTTGATAACTAGATGATGTTGTAACTTGTTGTTCCATATATGATTTCCCATTTTAAGTTTCAAGATGTTAACTTTGAGAAATCATGTTTTGATGCGTTGTATTAGAAGTTCTAATGTTAGTTAAAAATTGCATCGATATTGTAAATTGTGTTTTGATGTTCTAATATAGCTTTGAATTGATCCTATAGATACATTTTGAACATAGACGTGAGGTGGCATGACCCACTTCTATTAATTTCATGCTTTAGATTTTAAGTTGATGGCCTTGAGAATCTACATCTTGTTGCCTTGTATAACATGCTTCTATATTGTTGAATTGCATGGACGATGTAATTTATGTTAGAAATGATCTAAGGTAGCTTAGGATGCTTCCTGAGTCTAACCTTTGACAT
This sequence comes from Cornus florida, assembly GCF_030987335.1. Lineage (NCBI taxonomy): Eukaryota > Viridiplantae > Streptophyta > Magnoliopsida > Cornales > Cornaceae > Cornus > Cornus florida. The sequence goes on along the minus strand of NW_026775574.1, from coordinate 45,589,751 downwards.
AGACATTAGGTGGCATGACCCCTTTTAATTGTTGCAAGTTAATGTAAAAATCTCTAAAGAAATCGAGTCGATGAATGCTCATTCTCTACGAGTAAACTTGTTTACTCACCCCGAAGTTACTGGGGGATTTTTTTAGGTACAAAGACTTGGTTCGTGATGTTCATCATTGCTCGGATGATTGTAGACTAGAAGGTTTTAATTCTTGTAAAGAATGGCTCGAAATGCCATTCGTAGTCTTTTTGTCAAATGTGTATATTTTATTCCAAACTTGTAATATGTGCTTAAGCACACTTTTTGATATTCATTCTATGTATATAATATGTGGCCAAGGGCCAAACTTCATTTGTAATCTTTGTATATTGAAAAATGATGAATTTTGCCCTTAATGTGAAAAGCATGAAAACTTGGGTTTCAATATGTCATTTTTGTACCGGTGCGTGCATTGTGTATGTAATTCATCCTTTAGCATTCAATTGCCATATGTGAGGTGTGGCCAAGGGTCAAACACCATTTAGTTTTCATTTTTGCATTTTAGTTCACATATTGCATTTTGGGCTAAAATAGTAGAATCCGAGCCTTTAAGGGTTCATTTTCAAATCGGGTGGTGCAAAGTGTGTTCCGGCACCTCTACTACGTCTCATTTATCTTGTATGAAGTGTGGCCAAGGGCCAAATAGTTATTTGAAACCATTTCCTAATTTTAGTTTTCATTTTTTCCATTTCATGTCCATTTTTGCCTTTTTGGCCGTTAGGGGGTCGAATTTTGCATCGGTGGTATTTTTAAGTCATGGACCATTGTAACACGTCCTAATAGGTAAGTTACGTTTACGTGCATGGTCGTTTCCTGGTAAAACTTCATCCTTGGTGATTTGAGCCTCTTGTGGACTCATTTTACAACTTTGTTGCATAATATGATTTTAGGACATTCTGGAGGTTTTCCTTTAGGAAATAAATTCCAGTCTTCACATGGTCACTTAGAAAACATGATTTTAGGGGAGGTTTCTTTTTTGTGTTTTTGTAGAAAATGTCGTCTTGGTACCGAAAATCCATTGCAAAGTTCAGCTTTCAGTTTTACATTTAGCAGCTTTATGACCCTCATGACCAGATTTCGTGGAGAGGTATTTCAGGCATTTTACAGCGAGTTTTTTTCATTTTCTCCCTCTATGCCGGGTAGAAAATTTGATTTCGGGAGGGTATATTTTTCGTGTTTTTCCAGAAAAACTCGTTTGGTAGCCCGTTTCTGATCTCAGATCCTGTAGCAGCTTTTTACCCTCTTGGTCTAGACCGATCTAGGGGCATTTCGGGAATTTCTTTAAAAAATAAATTCCAGTCTTGATATGGTCACATAGAAAACGTGATTTTAGGGGGGATTTCTTCACAACATTTTTCCAGAAAATGTCGTCTCGGATCCGAAAACCCCGCGCTAAAATCTGATTTCCTGTGCGCATTTGCACTATTTGAACAAGTCTGTTGTAGGGGCATTTTGGGAATTTCACGTCAAAAATAAATTTTCATTCAACATGGTCAACTTGGAAAAATTATTTTAAGGGGGATTTCTTCTTCGTGTTTTTCCAGAAAACATCGTTTAGTATCTCAAAACGGCATACGAACTTCAGCACTTTTCCCAAGTTACTATTCACGGCAGCGCCGACGTCAAAACTTTATTTTGAATTTTCTCTTCCGTCCGGACTTCGAATCATGCAATTCTTGAGTCCATTTTAATTAGTTTTTCGTTGTCTTCCCAGTAGTGTGCTCGGTAGCACCCGATTTTATATTTTTTCAGAAATAACCATTTTGCCCTTGGGGCTATTTATGTCCGGTTTTCTTGTAATTCGCTTCCACTACTTTATTTTGAGTTCCGTGTCTTCATGGGAAGTCATGGATGTGTCTCAAGAATAATTTACATTCCAGGGACGTCATTTCTATGTAAAATGACTATTTTGCCCTTAGGGGGCTTATTTGTCATATTTTTGACCTTTTTGCTTCCGCATCAGTTCTTATTAAGTTCCACGACCTCATGGAAGGTCACTTTGACTTCTTAGAGTCTTGTTTTCCATTTTCGCTTTCGCATTTCGGATTCGTTATCGGATCATCCTTTCGGTTCATCACTGACGCACTGGCCTAAAAATTAGGGTCATCACAAGTGGTATCAGAGCGTCCAGGTTCGAATACCTTGGACGACGGGTTTTGGGTGCATATCATGCTCACGTTGTTTTACTTTGATATGTCATTTGTATCTTGATAACATGTCTTGTATGATAACATGTTCACATGCTTAGGTGTTTTGAGACATCTATTATTTGTTAAGCATACTTTATGTGTATATATGCTTCTTGATAACATGGTCTGGGTAACTATCATGTCCTAGTGTGATATCATGTCTGTGTGCCTGTGTTAGCATGACCGTATGCGATGTATGTCGTCATACCTTACGCTTTTCATTCACGTGTATTGTCGTACCATGTACTTAGGTGCTTCTTGATAACATGTTTTGATTTGATAACATGTCTGCTTGCTTATGTGGCACCTTGAGTAGATAGTCCATTGCTATGATGCATTATAGCTGTTTACTTTTATATCTGGTTTTGACATTGTCTCTTAGGATCTGTCGTATCCCTTGGATGCATTCTTGTTTCATGAGTTTCTTCCTTGGATAGGAGAAATTTATTCTGTAAGGACCCATGTAGGGAACCTTCTCGTCTATTCTGTTGGTTGATGTGAGTAAGGCTCATGTGAGCATAGAATCGCAGTCCTTATCTGGTGGAGTGAGACGCATGCCAGGGAGGCACCGTTTCATTTCCTTTCCCTCGCGACTTCTAGATTTAAGGCCTTAAGCGTAATGGTGCCAGTGTCATTGTTGTTAGAGTTTTGGGATTAGCTACCCCAACTCTCGCAGATGCCTGGTTCCCGCAGAGCTTTTGGTAATGATCGTTTCTGACATTGATGTCATTTGTATCGAAAAGTTTCCTTTTGGGGCATGTTATGAACTAGTGCCTTATACTGTCATGCTACCTTACTGACGAGTAAGTGTGGGCGGGTTTTGGTTACTGTTCGTACTGCCTTGCCACTTTCTTCTTCTACCATGTTTCAACGTTTCGTTATCTTGGGATTCTCTCGGTAGTTGACGTTGAGTTAACGTGCCGATTCGTATGAGGTGTTGTCTCGATTTGTGGTTTTGCGTTCCTTTAGTTAATCTGGAAACTTCTGGTGTTGTCCTTCAGTGCTTTATGAGCTGTCCTTCGTTTGAGCTTTTGTTCAGTCCCTGTTCTGTTCTTTTTCAGTATGTTCTGAATTTCGGGGACGAAATTCCTTTAAGGAGGGTAAGTTGTAACGACCCGGTCATTTGCCTTACTTTTCTTTTTCCTGAAATTTTTGCAGATAAATTTTTTCCCTTTAATTTTCCTTTCTGAGCTCTGTTTCTTGGCGCTTAGTGTCATCTCGAGTGCTCGGAATTGGTTTCCGAGACCCTTTTCCGTGGATTGACAACTTCCTTTGAGGACCGAGTCATTTTAGCATTTTTCGTTTTTCGACACTATGCATCTTTCGTCTTTTTCCCTGTTTCATCTTTTTCCCTATTCTGTCTTTTTCCCATTTGTCACTTGTCTGAAAAAACCTCACTTTTCATGCTCGGAGTTAGTTTTTGACTTCACGTGCCTTCATCTTGAGTAGTTTCCCCAAAATACGTATCTTTACTTTTGCAAGAAAGTACTCTGGTTGCTCCCAGTGTTCATAGGGGCATGGATGCCCAATTCCTCAGAATCTTTTTCTTTTCTTGGGGTGTTTTTCGTAAATATCTTTTAAAGATATTTTATTTCGGGGGTATCTAAGAAAATATCTTTTGGAAGATATTTTCATTTTAGGGCAGTTTCGCAGTTAACCCTTTTTGTAGGGGCCATTGTGCAATTAACGAAAGTTATTGCAAAATGTCTCGTCTGGAGCCTGGATTCTCGTACGGGATTCATTTTCACATTTCGTAAAGTCGTTGATTCTTGGAATTTCTTTCTGGTCGTTTTTCTCCAGTTTCAGAGTTTCTGGACCCAGTTGCCGCCAAATTTGTTCGGGCCATATCTCTCTGCTCGGGACTCAGTTTTTTATGTCGTTTCTTCCATTGTTCATATTTTCTCATTTTGAATCTTTTTCATTAACAGAGTTTTGCCGTTTGAGTGCGTCTGCTCAAATTCCACTTTTCCGGGCTCGGCGGGGCCTTTTCGGGGCACTTTTTGAGATTTCTATAAATAGGTTGCCCTAATTTTTAAAAATCAGATTTTCAGACCTTTTTCCTCCTCTTGACCTGTAGCCATGGGAGCCTAAGGGGCTGCCTTCACTCTTTCTTCTCCTCCACTTAATTCCCTTGGTAGAAAATCTTCAGCTTTAACATTTATTGTGCGCCTTGACGTGCTCTACATTCCCCCCTTATGAGAATCCATTTCTGACCATTTATTGAGTTCGGGTTTGAAGTCAAGTTGTGATTTTCATGGGGCTTCCTTGGGATTCTTGTTCATCGTGTTGTCCTCGACAAAACCCTTCGGTATCGTCGGATTCGAAGCACTTTTCTATCGGTGGGGATTTGAGATTTCCATCTCAAATTGAGGTAGGGGGTGTTATAGGTTATTATTCTTGTTATATTGCATTCTAGTGATGTTTATGCAACTTATTTACATGCTTTGGTAACAAATCTAGAGATTTTATTATTTATTTTTCTTCTGAAGGATTTGATTTTCCCGGTTGATTATAGTTTTGTTTAAACATGTGGCATGGAATTATATTACCCCTTGATATGGTCATTGACATATATTAAATTGAGAATTTTTGGACAAATAATGAATATTTTATTTAATATTTTTCTTGAGTGAATATTTAATTCATGTGGCCTTATCTAGCTTGAAATCAATATGTGTTAGCATATTATGTTGGGCTTTCACTCTTCAACATATGTGAAATTGAAAGTAATCGGAGATGTTTTGAAATCTAGTAATTATTAATTAATTTGATTAATTAATTTGCTCCAAGTGCATTATTCATTTCTTTGAAATTCCGACTTGATATTCTTGATGTGCATACCATATACTTTCACATATATTAAATCTAGAATATTTGATTAGGTTTTGAAACCTTTTATTTAATTAATTTCTTTATTTGAGATTTAATCCTCATGATGATATACAACTTGGAATTAAAGTGTGGCATGCTAGTAATTTAGGCCTTGGTATACTTGTTAACATATATTAAATTGGAATCATTTGAATAAGAATTGCAACTTTTATTTAATATTTATCTTTGGTGAAAGTTAAATTTACATAGATGTAACTTACATGAAATAAGCTTGTAATGTAATATTATAATAGGCCTTGGCATGTTCCCTAACATATGTTAATTTAAGAACATTTAATGAGTTTGAAAATCTAGAGATTTAATTAAAAGGATTAATTAAAATCTATTTAATGGTTCCCTTGGTTTAATTAAGTTTTTAACTTGATATTTGTAATGACCACGACTTGTTTACTAGCATATAATAATTTGGGACCATTTGAAGTTGCTTTAGAACCTTGGGATTTAAATTAGCATGATTTAATTAAAATTTCACTTTATTACTCCAACAACCTAATTGAGTTTTAGAATGGATATAGGTGATGACCATGCTATGTCCTTTAGTACGTATTAATTTGAGATTATTTGGAATTAAATTGAAATATAGAAAATTTAATTACCGGTCATTTGCCTTCCTTTCCTTTTTCTTGAAATTTTACGAATGGATTTTTTTCGTTTAGTTTTATTTTCTGAGCTTTGTTTCGTGTCGCTTAGTGTCATCTCAAGTGCTCAGAATTGGTTTATGAGACTCTTTCATGTGAATTGACAACTTCCTTTGAGGACCGAGTCATTTTCGTATTTTTCGTTTTTGGACACTATGCGCTATTTCGTCTTTTCCCTATTATGTCATTTTCCCTATTTCGTCTTATCTCCGTTTGTCAGTTTTTGGTACAACCTCACTTTTCGTGCTCGGAGTTTATTTTTGACTTCACGTGCCTACATCTTGAGTTGTTTCCTCGAAATACGTATCTTTACTTTTGCAAGAAAGTACTCTGGTTGCTCTCGGTGCCCACAGGGGCATGGATGCACAATTTTTTAGAATCTTTTTCATTTCTTGGGCTTGAGGATATTGTATTTCAAGGGCATCTAAGAAAATATATTTTGGAAGATATTTTCATTCTAGGGCAGTTTCGCAGTTAACCCTTTTTGTAGGGGCCATTGTGCAATTAACGAAAGTTATTGCAAAATGTCTCGTCTGGGGCCTGGATCCTCGTACAGGATTCATTTTCACATTTCGTCGAGTCGTGGACTCTTAGAATTTCCTTCTGGTCATTTTTTTTTTCTAGTTTCAGGATTTTTGGCCCCAGTTTGCACTAAACTTGTTTTGGGTATAACTTTCTGGTCGGGACTTAGTTTTCGACGTCATTTCTATCGTTGTTCATATTTTATCATTTTAAATGTTTTTCGTTCACAAAGTTTTGCCATTTGAGCGCGTCTGCTCAAATTATACTTTTTCGGACCCGACGGGGCCCGTTCGGGGCACTTTTTGAGATTTCTATAAAAGGGGGGTGAGATATTTCATTTTTCATCTTCTCCCCTCTTCATGCATGACCTGGAGCTCCCGTGGCAGCCCAAGGGGTGCTGTCATCTTCTCTCTCCTCTTTTGGTTCACTTTTCTTTGATGGAAGGTCTTCGGCCTTAACGTTTGTTGTTCCCCTCGCCGTGCTCTACCTTTCCCCCTTATTAGAATCCATTTCTGATGATTTTTCGAGTTTGGGTTTGGAGTCAAGTTGAGATTTTCATGGGGCTTCTTACGGATTCTTGTTCACGGTGTTGTCCCCAGCAAAACCTCTTTGTATCGTCGAATTCTGAGCACTTTTATTTTGGTGAGCCTTTGAGATTTTTATCTCAAATTGAGGTAGGAGATGTTCTAGGTTTAAATTATTATTATATAGCATGTTTGTGATACTTATACTACTTGTTTGCATGATTAAATATAAAATCTAGAGATTTTATTATTTATTTTTCTTGTACGGGATCTAATTTTTCCGGTTGCTCATAACTTGGTTTAAACATGTAGCATGATTTTATATTGCCCCTTGATATGCTCATTGTCGTGTATTAAAATTGGAACATTTGAATAAGTATTAAAGATTTTATTTAATATTTATCTTAGGTGAAAGATTAATTCACATGGCTTTAACTAGCTTGAAATTAATATGTGTTAGCATATTATATTAGGCCTTAGCATGCTCTTCAATATAGTTGAATTTGAAAGTAATTGGAGGTGTTTAGAAAATTAGTAATTATTAATTAATTTGATTAATTAATTTGCCCCGAGTACACTATTCACTCCATTTGAATTTCGACTTGATATTCTTGATCTACATACCATATAGCTTCACAGATTTAGAATATTCGGTGAGGTTTTGAAACCTTTCATTTAATTAATTTCCTTGTTTAAGATTTAATTCTCATGGTGATATACAACTTGGAATTGAATTGTGGCATGCTAGAAAATTAAGCTTTGGTGTGGTTGTTCACATTAAATTGGGATTAATTGCATGAGAATTGTAACATTTATTTTATATTTAACTTTAGTGAAAGTTTAATTTACATAGGTGTAACTTGCATGAAATAAGCTTGTAATGTGATATTACATTAGTCCTTGGCATGTTCTCTAAGATATGTTAAATTGAGAGCATTTGGTTAAGTTTGAAAATCTAGAGATTTTAATTAAAAGAATTAATTAAAATCTATTTTGTGGTCCCATTAGCTTAATTAAGGTTTTAACTTGATGTTTGTATTGGCCATGACTTGTTTACTAGTATATATTAATTTGGGATAATTTGAAGTTGTTTTAGAACATTAGGATTTAAATTAGCATGATTTAATTAAAGTTCTACTTTGTTGTTCTAACAACCTAATTGAGTTTTAGAATGGATATAGGTGATGACCTTGCCATATCCTTTAACACGTGTTAAATTGAGGTTAATTGGAATTGAATCGGAATCTGTAAAATTTAATTGTGTTTATCTATTTAAATTCTATCAATTTGCTCCATGATTTAGTTGTGTTTTAGAAGTGGTTTCTATATTCAAATCATGAACTTAGACTTGTTGTATATTCATTTGGTTATGTTTTGAACATTGGATAACATAGTTGTTATGTTTGTATTCATGAGAATATATTTTCCTTATTGAATATATTGTTGCCTTAAGTAATGTTTTGCACACTTCGTGTTTCACATCTTTCATGCATTGCGTGTAACGAATCGCACACTGAAGATTCGACATTCATCATATCATATTAGTTGTGGATTTAGAGCATGTATTGTATAGGTTTCCAAATTTGGTTGTGCTTAGTAGATAGTTGATTATCTTGCATATTCCTGTTGATATATGCGTTGTTGCACAACTTGTTGATTTTGGAAACTTGGGGATGACGTTGTTTGACTATGGCTAGGACGTGGTTCTAGTACGGGGGATAGTCCCTCTATATATGGTCTAGTGCGCACATAGGGAGGTTACCCATGGGCTAGTAACCCTAAAGTAACTATGTTATCGGTCTGATTCGGCGTGACGTCCGAGTGTTCACTTTGTTTGATTTCGCATTTCATTTTCAAGTTGATAACTAGATGATGTTGTAACTTGTTGTTTCTTATTTGTCGTCCCATTTTAAGTTACATGATGTTAACTTTGCGAAATTGTGCTTTATGCGTTGTATTGGAAGTTCCAATGTTGGTTAAATTGCATCGATATGGAAAATTGTGTTTTGACGCTCTAACAAAGTTTAGGATTGATCCTATTGATTCATTTATAACTTAGACGTTAGGTGGCATGATCCACTTCTATTGTTTTCGTGCTTTAAATTTCAAGCTGATAGTTTTAAGAAATTGTATTTTGTTGCCTTGTATAATATGCTTTTATGTGGTTAGATTGCATTGAAGTTGTAAATAGCGTTATGATTGTTCAGCATGGCCTAGGATGATTCCTTAGGCTTATTTAGAACATAGACGTTAGGTGACATGATCACTTTAGTTGTTTCTGTATTCGAGATTGCAAGTTAATACCTTTAAGAACCTATATCTTGTTACTTTGTATAACGTGCTTCCATATTGTTTAAATGGCATAGATGATGTGATTTATGCTAGAAACACTCTAAGGTAGCTTAGAATGCTCCCTAAGTCTCATTTCGATATAGACGTTAGGTGGCATGAACCCCTTTAACGTGTTTCACCTTAAAGTGATAAATTTGTAAAATGCTAGGTCGATGCATGCTCATCTCCTACGAGTAGCTTTATGTTACTCACCCCGATACTGGGGCATATTTCAGGTACGAAGACTTGGTTTGTGACGCCTAGCATTCCTTGGATGTCGTGTAGCTTTCAAGTTTCCATTTCATGCAAATGTTAGCATGAAATGTCATTTTGTAGACTTATAGGTCAAAATATGTATATTTGATTCTATGTATGTAATGTATACATAAGTGCACTCTTTTCAATGTATTTGATATGTATGAGATGAGACCGGAGGCCAATGATATGTGTATTGTATTCTATACAACTTTTTAACTGAATGAAATATTACGAAAACCTTGAAAAATCGCAAGTCATTGCTTCATCATGGTTGCATCGGGTGTGGGAATTTCATTTTTCATTCTTTCATAGGGTCTTATTAATCTTGTATGAAGTGTGGCCAAGGGCCAAACGGTCATTTGATCCCGTTTTGTATTTTTGGATTCCGAGTTTTCATTCCAAGTTCTATTTTTGCCTTTTTGCCCGTTGGGGGGTCGAATTTTGTATTGGTGGTATATTTAAGTCGTGGACCATTGTAGCACGTCCAAACAGGTAAGTTACGTTTGCGTGCATGGTCGTTTCCAGGCAAAACCTTATCGTTTGTGTTTTGAGCCTCTTGTGAATTCATTTCGCATTTTTTTTGCATATTCTGATCTAGGGGCATTATGGACCTTTCACGGTGGTTTTTTTTTTTCTTTTTTTAACATGGTTGAATAAAAAACATGATTTTAGGGGGGGGGGGGGTTTCTTTTTCATGTTTTTCCAGAAAATATCGTCTTGATATCAGAAATCGCTCACGAAGTTCAGCTCTCATTTTTCCAACTTAGCAGTTTTTTGGACCTCCATGACCAGATTTCATGGAGGGGCATTTCGGGCATTCTAGATTGCGTTTTTTTTGAATTCTCGTGTAAATTACGTAGAAAATTCAATTTTGAGGGAGGTTTCTTCTTTGTGTTTTTTCAGAAAAATTCGTCTTCTAGCCCGTTTTCGCTCTCAGTTGCAGACAGTCACTGTAGCAACTTTTAACCCTCTTGTTCAGTTCTGATCTAGGGGCATTTTGGAGATTTCACAGTGAGTTTTTTTCGATTCCGTTCACTTAGTTAGGTAGAAAACTCGATTTTAAGGGGGGTTTCTTCTTCGTGTTTTTCCAAAAAAACTCGTCTTGACCTCCGTTTCAAGCCTCAGTTCTGGGCAGATCAAAAAAAAATATAACAGCAGCCAAGGGCTGCCACCAGCCATGTCTTTGGGCGCTGGCATGCGCGCCGGTGGGCTCGCGCATGGGCGCCGTGTGTGCCATGGCCTTCGTCAGGCCGCCGCGACGTCAACTCTTCTTTTGGGCTTTTCTCCTTCGTCCGGACTCCGATTCAAGTGAATTTTTTTTTTGAACTTGACTAATTTTTCGCTGTCTTTCCAATTGTGTGCTTGGTTACACCCGGTTCTTCCTAGATAATTACCAGTTTATCCTTTTTGCCTTAAGTGCTCGTTTTTCTTCGTCATGTCGTTTCTCCTTCGTCCGGACTCCGAATCATGCGATTCTTGAGTCCATCTTGATTAGTTTTTCATTATCCTTCCAGCGGTGTGCTCGGCGGTACCCGAATCTATAGTTTTTAGAAAAGACTATTTTGCCCCTGGGGGCTTATTTGTCATATTTTCGATCTTTTCCTTCCGCATCAGTTCTTGTTGAGTTCCACGACCTCATGGAAGGTCACTTTGACTTCTTAGAGTCTTATTTTTTGTTTTCACTTCCGCATTCGGATCCGGTATCGGATCATCCTTACGGTTCATCACAGGACACGCTGGCCTAAAAACCAGGGTCGTCACAGCACATATATATATATGCAAAGTTGTTCTAGGTTGTGGAAACTTCCAAGCAATTTTGATGTAGCAACACTTGATAGTTCATAACTTAAAGACACATACAATAACCTTAGTCTGCAAACAGCATCTGTTGGAATTGCGTTGTTCCATATCTCCTTCACATTGTTTTTGTGGTGTTGATATACAAATTTCTCTAAACAAGGAAAGTTAACCTGCATAACATCAATCTTCTAATATTAATCATATAAAAGAATAATAAAAAAGGGGAAAGGAAAAGACATTGCCTTAAATAGAAACTCTTACTAACATTTAAATCTTCATTTCTCTACCATAGATGTGTGTATATGTATGTCTACCATAAATGTGGTCTAGATTTTTATAAATTCTACACATTTGGCAAAATCTTTTTATGACAGATCATATTTGACTGTTAATGAAAAAATAAAGAAAAAAGAATGGAAGTCATGTGGGCCCATTTAATTTTTGGATAGTATTATTCTCTTTTTATTTTTAATTAACAATGATGTGTCATAACAGCCACATAGGTGATAGTGATGATGTAGGTCTTCACCAATTGAGAAAATATTACCATGTAAGAGGAGCTGCATGCAAAAATAGACAAAAACCTGACAATAGTTGAAGATAAGTGTAGTGCATCATGATCTAAGAGGAGCTTCACGCAAATAGCTAATTTTATTCATTTTTATAAATTGTTTAGGGCTATAGGCTTCGTTATTGGGCTTCTGTTATAGAAGACTAAGGAGCCCTTTAAATTCTTTAATTTAACAATTAATTAATGTGTATAATTTTTCATTCAAGTTTCCAATTCAAGTTGAATTTGTATGCAATAAAGATCAATGTTAAATGATTAAATTCAAAATAGTAAGTGAAAAGAATAATACTCCGTATTTTTTTTCCCCTAAATGACGGAAATTTTATAAATATGAAAGAAAATACAATTACAACCGAGGAGATCCTTAACAAAATCCCACAACTATAGGGATACACGCAACGAGTCCTAGAAATCAAAAGAAATTTAAGACCCTATGATATCCTAGAGACATACCCCTAAGACATCCAGCACATCCTATATAATGCATTTAACTAAAATCATATAATCTCTGGCACCTTCATCATGTAACCGACGGTTCCTTTCATTCCAAATGAAATACAAAGTGGCAGAGAACACCATCCTTAACATTTTATTTCTGAAGGAACTTATCTTCAGCTGTTGCACCAGCACTGTTTTGAAGTTCTCCATGGATAGGCAAGCTGTAGTGTCCCAGCCCAAAATCTCCCCCAAACCAGACCAAACCTTCCTAGTATACACGTACTGATAGAAAGCATGCCCAGAACTTTCCACATTCACCAAATAGAGAGCACATCTAGAAGCTAACTGAACTCCCCTTCTTTGTAAATTTGTATGAGTTAAAACCCATTCCTAAAGAGCTAACACTGCATGAATTGACCAACGAGGTCGTCCCCCATTCCAACACAAATTAACCCAACTCACTTCTGGTTTTAGAAGTCTATAAACCTCTCACGCAGCCCTGAAATTAAACTCAGCCTTCTGCCATAGCATTCTAACTAACCTTCCAAAGATAGTAAACTTTCTACAAAATTGAAGTACCTCTTGAAGTTGTTCAGAAAATTTAGACACATCCCATAAATTATTAGCAATTAAATAACTCAGTGTTGTGTCCTTCACAACAGCCAAAACTCTCAACATTTGATGACTAAATCTTTAGAACATAAAGCCTTCACACCAAGGATCTAAAAACAGTTTAATGGAAGCACCATCACCAATTCTATAACTGCAACCTACCAAAATCACGAACCACAGCCTACCAATAAGATGTGTTTCTAGTATAACAGTTCCTATACCAAGCCACCCATAGCCTATCCTTTGAAATCAGAAAATCCCAAGCAAGAGAACACTTTGTTGCTCTGTCAATATCAAATAATCTTCGGATGCCAAAGCCACCTTCAGTTTTAGGAGTAGTAATTGTCTTCCACCCTAATCCATGGAGCTTCCTTACATTATCCTCATGCCCCCAAATGAAGTTCCTCGTCATTCTCTCAATAGTATTTATCACTATGGCAGGCAAAGAAAAAACTGACATCCAATAATGCACTAGAGGAGTAATCACTGCCCTTACCAACTCCACTTTCCCAGCCTGAGACATATTAAGCCCTGCCCAAGTAGTGGTAGAAGCAATTACTTTCTCAATAAAAGGTTTATAATCTCTAATCTTCATGGCTTTATCAGAAATAGGAAGTCCCAGGTATTTAAATGGAAGTTTGCTCAGCTTATATCCCAATAGAGATGACACAGCTTTGCATCTCTTGACTGTCCTTGTTAAATACACTTCAGACTTATCTTTGTTAACCCCTAATCCTGAGGTAATTTCAAACTGTTTCATAAGCCTCTTTAAAGTCACAACACTGCCCAAATTAGCTCTATCAACAATCAACAAATCATTTACGAAGAACTGATGGGAAACAGGTACCTCAGCCTTTCTTTCAGCCTCAAATAACACTAAAGTTCCTCTATTAATCTCATATGCAACCATTCCTAATAGATATTCTGTTATCAAGGTAAAAAGTAGTGGAGATAGAGGGCATCCTTGTCTCAATCCCCTACTTGGATGAAAGTACCCAGCAGGACTACCATTAATCAGCAAAGAGAACCACACAGTTGAGATACACTCTTTAATCCACCCAATCCATCTTATGCCAAAACCAAACTTTTTCAGTAGCTGGAATAGGAAATCCCATTTTACTGAATCATAGGCCTTTTTGATGTCCACCTTCTATGCAATGGTTGGTTTAATATGCTTATGACCAAATCTTTTAAGCAGCTAATGAGCTAAAATGATATTGTCTTGAATTTTCCTTCCTTTTATGAATGCATTTTGTTCTTGTCCCACCTGATTTCCAATATAGTCACTAAGTCTAATTGCTAGAATCTTATTGATAATTTTTTATAAGACAGTGCATAGAGAGATAGGTCTGAATTCCCCCACTTTTGTAGCTTCTTTCTTCTTTGGTATAAGGGTAATGAAAGTGCTGTTGAGACCTTTACCCATAACTGAATTCTGAAAAAAATGCAATACAGCCTCAGTGACATCTTCCCCCACAATTATCAAAAACTGTTGGTAAAACCTTAATGTAAAACCATCAGGTCCCGGGGCTCTATCAGCCCTCATTCTAAAAGCAGATTGCTTAACCTCCAGCCTGGTGATAGGAACCTCCATAGCAGCAGCTTCTTCCACTGTCAGTTTCTTCCTTATAAAATTATCTAATACTTGAACTTCAGTGTAATCTGGTTCAGTAAAAAGCTCCCTAAAATGGTCAACCAACCTCTCTTGAATAATGTTTGTATCAAAAGTGAGAGCTCCTTCCCCATCCTCTAACACAGTAATGTTATTACAGGCTCTGTGTTGCTTTATTCTTTGATAAAAAAACTTAGAGTTTCTGTCAATGTCTTTAATCCATATAATTCTAGCCTTCTGGGCAAGAATCATAGCCTTATTGGTTAAGAAAAATTCAAACTCCATCCTAGCATTGAGTTCCTTCTGAATAGTATCAACATCCATTGGATTTTCCTGTACCTCCATTTGGCAAGCCTCAAGATTGCTTCTGGCTTTGCAGACACCTTCAAACACAGAACCAAACTTCATCGTGTTCCAATTTTTGATAGTAGCCTTAGTGATCTTCAATTTCTGCCACAAAATCTGAATAGGATCTCTTTTGACTTTCCCCTTCCAAGCCTCTTCCACCACTTGAGTAATAACAGGTTGAACATTCCACACTTGAAGAAATCTGAAAGGTTTAGGAGTTGAAGCAATTTTATCTTAACACTGCACACACAATCCCCAGTGATCAGAGATTAAATGAGGTGTTAACAATACTTGAGAGGCAGGAAATGAATATGCCATGCATCATTCATGAGAGCTCTATCCAATTGACCATATATCTTATGTCTGCCAAACTGATTATTACACCATGTGTGACTTCCATTCAATACTGGTATATCAGTGATTCCTAACATATCAATCAAATGATTAAATTCTCTAAGAACACTTGGAGGATGGTCTTTTCCCCCCTTCTTCTCATGATTAAATCTCACAATATTCCAATCTCCAATTAAAATCCAAGCCCCTTAAACAATCTGATAGTACTCCGTATTTCATTTAGCATTAATTGCAAAACAGTTGCTGACCAATTTATATACGTGTATGTATAATCTTCTACTATATATAAATCAATTTATACACGTGTATGAATATTCTTCTACTATATATAAATGTGGTCTACATTTTTATAAATTCTTAGGCTTCGTGATTAAGCTTTTCTGTTGCGCAATAGTTCAAGTCTTGTAATGTCTATTAGGCTGATTGTTTATTGTTATTGGGCCCCACTGATAATACTATCTCCATATATATAATTGCTCTAATTTTCCCATTTTTTCTTTCTTTTCTTTAGAAATGTACTAAATCAATGTCTACTATATATAAGTGTAATATTTACAGGCTGAACCACTTGAATTCTGCATAATAAGAAATAAAGTTATGTTAGCATATATATATATATATATATATATATATACAGTGTGTACCATGTAATTGAAGAGGGCTTGTACTTGGAAACTATTGTTATCCTCAACTATTGCTTTTTTGTACTCATAGAAACTTTTGAGTTTTGACAATCTTGTAAGTCCATATTCTTTAATTGAGGGAACACAATAATCTTATCACCTGTTACCTCTTTTTCTCCTTTTTCTGTTTCCACTGGAATTATCACATGTACCAGTTTCTTACATCTAATTATCTTTATGTTCCCTAGCTGGTGGAAGGATGATTCTTCTTCTGCTTTCGAACCTAGGAATAATTGGTTGTCCCACATTGCTGTAATACTTCCCAATCCTGTTACCTCCAGCACCTCCAAAGTAGGGAATGAAACCTGCAAAATTCATTATATTATGTTATGTCTGTTATTTTAAAACTTTATTACTAAATTTTGCAAACAAGCTTCTTTCCCCTTCATTATTTTTGATTGCAATCACTTCAAAATGCAAAGGTTATATTTTCTGGACTCATCAATTTATGAACCACAAAAAGCTTGCTTACACTTACACCATTTTGGAAGCTTTTTTATGTACTCTTAATGGATTAACACCTAACACACAGTGTGCTCTTGATTTAAAGCCTAAAATCCTAAATCTTTGGAGCCATATAAAAAAATATATATGTGGGAATCAAATTTGCCAAAAAGATAATATTGGTCCTTCTTATAAACAAAGTTGCATGTATAATAATAATAATGGAACAGGTTGAATTATCCATTCATTTAAAATTAGCATATGTAATTATTGTAATAATATAATTGCACAATTAGCATATGTGATAGTGATGATGTAGGTCTTCACCAATTGAGAAAATATTACCATGTAAGAGGAGCCGCATGCAAAAATAGCGTATATGATAATGATGATGCAATGCATCATGATCTAAGAGGAGCTTCAAGTAAATAGAAAAAAAGTACTCAAGAAAGCATAATGTTGTGATGCTTTTATTTCGTTAAAGAATACTTCAAGTAACATAACTTCATCCAAATATAGAAATAGAAAGTTCAAAAATTAGAAAGACATAAACATTCTGGATTGCATTTTAAAGTGAATAGTTAAAGATTTTGAAGAAGATTTCTATAAATTGTTTAGGGCTATGGGCTTCTGTTACATAATATTGGGACTATCTATTTGGTAGGTTATTTCATATATAAAATTTCTTAAATCTCCATATATAAAATTGCTTAAATATTACTCCATATATAATTGCTTGAATCTCCCCAGAAAATAGAAAAGAAAAAATAAATAAACACTTGTTTTTATCCAAATGGTTTCATAATAACTGAAAAATGCTAGTGAAATACTAGCATGAATTCTATGTTATTAGGAAATAAAATTTTACTGTCCAAAGAACTAAGAACTAAGAGAGTGAAATGAAAAATGTCAATGATACAAATTTTGAGAACTGTCGGTGCCACTATAGGTTTATTATTATTATTTTTACAATAAACAGAAAAAGAAAATTATAAAAAATGACACGTATGTGTATTTTTGCCAAAAAAATAATATTCATCCTTATGAAAAAAAGTTGCACTGATAATAATAATTGAACAATTCATTTATTTAAACTTAGTAGATGTAATTATTGTAATAACATAAGTGCACGCTTAAAAAGATAAGCTCTTTAATATTATTTGTAGGTTACTTAATGTTGTTGGGCCAAGTGTGCCTTTGTTTAGCTGGATTTTGACCCATTACAGCCCAACTGCAAATATTATTCCACAGGAATCTCACAAAAAAACAAAACACTTTTTTTTATCCTAATGAAACTTGCCTGTTACATAGGAATTGAAAAATGATAATAAAACAATAGCACAGATTCTATGTATTAGGAAATAAATTTATGCACAAAAGAATTGATTGAGCTAAAAAGAAGGTAAAATGAAAAACGCGAATGATTCATATATGTTAAATTGGAGTTAGGAAATACGTACCTTGTAATTGAAGAGGAGTTGTAGTTGAGGAATATTGTCATCCTCCACTGCTTCTTTCTTGGACCCACATAAACTATTGAGGTTTGACAACCTTTTAAGATCCATTTTCTTTAATTAAGGGAAAACATTGATCTCGTCATCCACTACCTCTTCTTTTCCTTCTCCTGTTTCAATTGCAATTATCTCTTCTATATCCTCACAGTCTATTACTATCAAATCTTGTAGCTGCCTAAGATTTTTTTGCTATAGATGATGAGAATACATTTCTCAAAGTATGACAGTCTTCAATGGTGAGAGATATTAGGTTTGAATAGTCACCAATGTTAGGTCTATGATCAGAATGTTCCTTTATGTTCAAACCCATAAGCATCAGCTTAGGTAGTGACTCTAGAACTATTGATTTTAAGCGAGGTAGTTCCATTACTGACCCCTTTTCAATAGTAAGCACTTCAACTACTGATACCACCGAATCACACCATCTAACTACAAGACTTTCCAAATTCTGTAACCTTGGTATCAAATTGGAGGGTATCACATTCACCAGTTCCTTACAATGTTCTACTTCTATGTCCCTTAGCTGTTGGAAGGATGATTCTTCTTTTGCTTCTGAACCTAGGAATAATTGGTTATCCCATATCCATGTAATGCTTTCCAATCCTCTTATCTTTAGTTCCTCCAATGTAGGGAATGAAACCTACAAAATTCATCAATTATCATATTACGATCAACAAATGTAGATCATATCAATGAGCCCCAGCTCTTTACTTGACTGACGCTACTAGTAAATTTTACAAACAAGCTTCCTTCGCCTTCTTTATTACAAGTGTTATATGGCGAACGTGTAAATGTATTATATCATCTCAAGTGTGGGAAAAGTAGATGTATATCTACTATAATTGTTGTCTAGATTTTTATAAATACTTTTTTTTGTTTGTTTTTTTTTTTTTTCTTTCTTCTTAGATAGAAAAAAAGTACTCAAGAAAATCATTATGTTGTGATGGTTTTAATTCATTAAAAGAATACTTCAAGTAACATAACTTCATCCAAGCATAGAATCAGAAAATTCAAATATTAGAAAGACATAAACATTCTGGATTGCATTTTACAGTAAATAGTTGAAGATATTCAAGACGATTTCTACAAATTGTTGGTACATAATATTGGGACTGTCTATTTGACAGGTTACTTAATGTTGTTGGGCCAAGTGCCTCTGTTAGGCTAGTTTTTGACCCATTATATCCCAACTGCAAATATTACTCCATATATAAAATTACTTAAATCCAAATGGTTTCATAGTAACTGAAAAATGCAAGTGAAATACTAGCATGAATTCTATGTTATTAATTTCTGACTTAGCTCAGTCACTCACCCTTGTTGCTTAAAACTTCGACACCCACTAGCCCAATGACATATGTGTCACTTAAGACGTTTAATCAAGTATTTGTGCAAGTGTTAACATCTGTCCAATGCCATTACTGGATCCCATCTCTTTCCTTACATATAATATACATGTTGTTATTATCCCCTCACCCACCACATTCATTTGATTTCTTCTCAGTCATCAAAAGCCACATTTGTCAACTTTGAAATACTCAAAAAGAATAAAGTAAGAAGATTACAGTTAATCATGGTGTAATTTTGACTTTAACACAAGAGTCCTCCTCCAACATAATTGATTAAAGTGAAATTTCTATTACTTCTTGGATAAAAGGAGAGTTAAGTGTTAACATGATGAGGTCTAGAAGAATGAACATGTTTTACCCTAGCACATGACTGTAAATGATTGTGTGATATTCTTTCCTGCTAAAATCTCATTACACAATATTTTTCATTAAGCAGTAAGGGTGGAAAATTTATACAATTTCATGCTGTGGGTGATTCAATAAAATTTTGATTGATAGACCTCCTAGCCCAGTTGGATAAGAGTTTCACGTAAAATTTAAAGTGTTCAAACTCGAGTTTCTGCACCTACTAACATAATCTATAACATTTTAACTAACCCATAATCTGAGGTGGAGTATTGAACAACATTCCCGCCATTGAATCAAACCTTATTAATGGGAATTCAATCAATTGAGTGACTGATGGAGGTGGTGTTGGGATTTATATGCCCTGGCATAGCAAATTCCTATCTGGATTATAGTGACATATGTTCCTGACATATCTGAAATATTTATGATTTATATAATTGGTGAATTCAATGTATTATGTTTCGATTCACTATGAAATTGATAGTGTCCATTTAATTACAAGAAATATTTATATATATGTATGTGATGACAATCAATGCATGATATATAAATAGTAATTATAAATTGTTCATAGTCGGTAATTATGGATGAACTCATAATTAATTAAGACTTGAACTGGATCCGCGTTAGGTTGAGATATATTGCGAGAGCCGTCGTATGCAATTACTCCCTATCACCGTCATGGCATTTGACTCTTAAGCATGAGAAAAGTGTAGTCTCTTTTATTAATTAATAATTACTTTGATTTGTTCGGCGGATTCTTCGGGATCCTTAGACCGACACTTTGGGTAGTTATGTAATTAATAGTTAGAGGGTTATATTTTCAATATTTGCATTATTGCTACTTGTATTTATTTTGTATTGATTATGGTTGATCACAAAGTAAATTCGAAGGCCTTCGTGTGTTTTTAGACAAAATGATTTATTATATATTTATTTATTTAAATTATTATTTTTGTCAAACAAATGTTTTATTGTGATCGAGCCAGAAATAATCAAAGGTACCAAAATAAATATATTAATTAAGTAGTCGGATTGATGGCTATATTTATCCGATAACTAATTATGCATAGAGGGGTCAAAGTGCAATATTGACTTAGAGGTTATTTATTATTTAATTGGAGTTCAATTAATTTCTTTTAGTGGAGTAGAAATTAATTTATGAATTAATTGAATTGGGTCCATGGACCGGGCCAATTATTAATTCATTGTAGCCAATAAAATAATAGGCCCAATGGATTCTCACTCATAGCCCAACTTGATATTGGAATCATATTAGATTTGAGACATATGAATTAGAGATGGAGAAGGATTTGTTGTTTCCTTTTCTTTATTTTTATGTTGCCTATAAATATACATGGTCTATGTATATTTTAGGTGGTGATTTTTATGAGAAGGAAAAAGGAATAAATTTTCTCTCTCTAGAAAATTAGGGTTTATGTTCTCATCTAATGGAGGCTCCCACAAGCCTAGTTTTCCAAGGTCATTCATGGGGGCATATGAGTGATTCCTAAAGGCAAAATAATTACCAAGAAGATGGAGATCCAAGGAGAAGGCATCTTGCTAAGGGATCTACAATAAGTGAGAACATTCACTTTAGAGGAAAGTTTTAAAGGTTTACTCAGACCTTTGATGTAAGTATTCAATCCATTAATTGAATGATACATCATATTTTTATTTTTGCATAAAACTTGTCTCTATGTGATGAATCAAGATCTATGAATCAAAATCCCTCGAAAAGTTTTTAAAAACTTGCACGTTTCCCAACAGTGGTATCAGAGCATGGTTTGATTCATTACTAGAGATCATGATTTTATGAAGATCATCATTCATGGATCCAAAATTATATTCATATATATTTTTATTGATGTATGTTGATGTATGATTTAATATGTTGATATATATTGATACATGATGATGTATGAATAATTGTGAATGAATGATGATGTATGGTTGGGCCATGGATGAAGCTTATAGGAATATTGAATGTAATTTTATCTTTGGATGAATGTAATTAAGGCTTTGATTTAGCCGTTCGAAAGTTCAATGATGTAATTTAATTTTTTCCATTGTATTTCAAATTGTAAATATTTTTAAAGCCATGTAATCTTCGTCAAAGGATGCTATGAAGCTTCAAGAAGGTCCAAAAGGATTAAATTATGCTTCAGTAATTTTCTGGAATTTTTCTGAATTTTTTGGAATTTTTCTGGAATTTTTTGAGGCTTAATTTAATTTTCTGGCATTTTTTCGGATTTTTTGGAATTTTTCCGGCGTTTTTCCGGTGGCCGGAGCTTCGCCGGCGGCAAGAAGGGGCGTCGGAGGTGGCCCGGATCAGGTGTGGCGTCAGGATGGTGAGCCTGGCGCGTGTTCCACACGCGCCAGGAGAGTGCACATGCTGGCGCGTGCATTGCACGCGCCAGCCAAGGGAGCTTGAACTCCACGCGCGTGAAGGCGCGTGGAGGCGCGTGGGAGCGCGTGAGTGTGCATTCCACGCGCCCCAAGCGCGTGCCGGCGCGTGGGAGCGCGTGGGAGCACGTGCAGCTTGCCCTAGGCGCGTACCAGCGCGTGTGAGGTCCTCCGGGCTCGTTTCGAGCGGCGTTTTGCTTCTCCTGACGCGTACAAGCTTCCTATGGGTGTTTACAGACAGTTGAAGGATGCCCGTACAGCAAGAATAGTTTTTAAATGTTAAAAGCTGAATCCATTGGCCATTTAATTTGCTTTATCTGTCATTTATTGTTGTATGTGATGCATGAAATAATTAATTGCTAATTATTATTGTTCATGCATTGGATCCATGATATTTATTTAAATGGCTTGATTTATATTAATTAAATTATGAAAATTAATTGGATTAGATTACTAATTAATTTGAGGGCACTTATTGGGAAACGAAAAATTGATTTTGTAAATTATTTTTAAAATGTGCTTCAAATTAAATATTAGTGAATCGTTTAAAGTCCAAATATTTTCTAAATTTAATTGGATTAAAATCAAGACGTTTTGCATGCATTATATCATGTAAATGAATAAAATGAAAACCCTAATTATGAATGATTAAAAATTGAGTGGGAGCGGGGATTTTTATACATTGCCCCATGGCCTTCGTTATTAAAACCATTGTAATTAGATCTTCAAAAATAAGGCCCCACGCATGATTTGAAGAGTCTTAATATTACAAGAATGGTTGTCTCATGAAAATAAAAATATTAAATGTTCATTGTAATTAGATCTTTAAAAATAAGGCCCTACGCATGATTTAAAGAGTCTAGATTATAATGACAACATATTTAATGTTTTATTTTTCATTAGAGCATTAATAATGTTATACACTCAATCTAAAATCAATAGTGTTAGCTCCCCAACGGAGTGGTCTACACTAGGTGATTTTAGAAAGGCTAAACATAATCGGGAGTCATTTCATATAGATAGACAAGGCATTGTCTTAAGAGATATGGAGATGATGGAATTTGCCCGCCAATAGCAATAATGAACTTCGCCAACCGAATAAGTTATTGGTGTATTGGTTATCCGATTTTTCATGCAGTGGTTAAGGGACCCACATACTATTTTAATGGAAGTGCTCACCTAATAATAAATGAATCTCAACAATAGTAATAATGAACTCCTCCAACAGGATAAGTTATTGATATATTGATTGGTTGATTTATTATGCTACAGAGTTGAGGGACCCGCATTAATTAAAAGGGATTGTTCACCAATAATGATAATGATCTCTTGTTCGATTGAGATTTATTGTATTATGTGGTTAACAAGCTCATTTTAATTTTAAATATGCATGACATTATTAATAGTTCACCTTGCATATTGTATGAATGCATTTATATTCAGATTAATTATGTCTAATCCAGTTTATCTACTTGCTTACATATTCTATGATATTGGACCTTATTTATAATGACTGGAAAATGAACTTAGATATTTTATTCACAACGTAAGAGTACAAAATGTGTTTATTACTCCTATACCTATGTCTTTTACTTTGAAATACCAAATTTGACATTAATGCTTTTAATAAATTAGATAAGGCAAATGAGATGACTTAGTGCAATATTCTAGAGTTTACCTCGAATACGCTCCAAAGCTAACATTTACATTATTTTATTTTCTTTAAGCATCATGTTAAATATCAATAAGATGTTTTGGTGAGATTAGATAGAGAGTATGCTGAAGTACTATATCAGACTTGAATAGCATCAAGATAGCCTAAGGAACTCCAGTATGAAATCGAATTTTGGAAAATGATTGTTTATTATTTAAAATTAGCTGGAGATCAATAGGGCTGACTTGGGTGGTAAGTTTCAAGTTAACATGATTATTGCCTTGTTACCAAACTCGTTCGACTCTGTTAGAGTGAACTAAATAAGGAATCAGTTTGAGTTCACACTCGCTGATATTCTTATAGAATTGGTAACAGATGAAGGGATAATCAAGAGTATGGGCGTTCCTATTAATCTAACCTAGTCTATACCATCTTCTTCTAGGCCCAAGAGGAAGGGCAAAGCACAGAAGAAGGATGATAATAGGACTAGGCTAGCACAAAACATAGGTATCTAAAAGGTTAAAGGGAATAAGGCAGTGTATGTTGAGGGCGAATGAAACTGTTTCTTTTGCCGTTAACTAAGACACTGAAGGACAAACTGTCTAAGCAATGACGTGGCATAGGAAAATATATATTTAATCATTGAGCCATGTTATGTGGTTGTATCTATTGATTCCTGATGGATAGATTCTGGAGCCACTAAACATGTTTGCAATTTATTGTAAGGATTTCAGGAATCCAGAAGCCTTGATGATATGGGTATATATTTATCTTTTGACCTGATGCCAAGGTTGTAACTAAGTCAGTGGGAGTATTACATCTGAAATTAGAGAGTATGAGGATATTAGTATTAGAGAACTATCTTTATGCACAGAAGTGAAACGCAATCTCATTCTTATTTCACTTTTGGCTTATAAAAAACTAGATCGTTATTTTGTAAAACTGGTTTTATAAAATTGAATAGATATGTGATTGCTTCTGGTGTATTGAAAGATGGTTAATATACTATAATCACAAGCTCTTAAGATTTGCAGGATGTAGAAACTAATGTTGCATCTTCTAGATTGAATGTTAAGAGAAAATTTGTTATTCCTGACTCATTGTATTTTTGGTGTCTATTTTTGGGTTGTAATCAATCAAAATGAGATTTAAAGATTGGTTAAAGAAGGTTTATTACCTAGTGAGGCAGAGGAGCCTAAACCAAACTTGTGAATCTTGTTTTGAAGGATAGATAACTCTAAGGGCTTAATCAGCCAAATGAAATAGACATAAAGAACAATTGGAGTCGGTACACACGTACACGTGTAGTCTTATGAACATCCAATCAAGATTACTCACGTTTTGGATAAATTTACCTGTTGCGACACAAGTCTTATACTTTTGGTATATTCCGAGAGGGTCAAGACTGATGTGGAGCTCAGATTAGGTAAACTTATCAAGACACTTCGATCTGATCGAGTATTTGAGTATTTCTTGGGATAGTGCAAAGACTATATGGATAATGAGGGTGTTGTGTACCAGTTTTCCGCAATTGACGCTAAATTAATTTAGGTGTCAAATAGGAATAACAGAATTCCACTTAACATGGTTAGATCTATGATCAGCTATGCTACATTATCTCTTTCATTTAAGAGTTTAGCGTTAATAACATCGATGCGCATTATGAACTGCATTCCATCTTAGTCTGTCTCAAGGATACCGTTGAGCTGTGTTTTTGACTAAATCTTAGTTTGAATCACATGCACATATGGGGTAGTCTTGCACATGTGCGCTTGATATGGACAAGTAAGTTGGAAACAGATCATATGCATGATAGATTTGATAGCTACTCTAAAATGTCACTAGGACTGATTATTTTATGATCTCAATGATAAAAGTTGATTGTTTACACTCACTGTTTATCTATAGGAGAATCATATTATGAATCACATACCTAGTAGCATAGTGTTAGAGAATATGGTAAGAGTACCAGATGTACCACAAGTGAACACACTTATTATAGAGATTGAGAATAATATATGAATTCCCTATTGATGCATTAGCATCATCTACAACACAGATTCTTGCATCGGTACATTGATGTAGTGGGAGGATTATCATCTAATTCGACAGAATCATGTTTTTAGGTGAGACCATTATGGACATCCCTGTTAAACATGAGTTGGACCCAGTAAGCTACACGGAAGCGTGAACCGATGTGGATACAGATCGTTTTGGTGAGTTACTATGAAATCAGAGTTGGAATCTATGTATTCTAATAAATTCTGGGATCTTGTAGAACTTTCTAGTAGGGTGATTCCTATGGAAGGCAAGTTAATCTACAAAAAGATACCAGAAGATTTCTTAGTGAATAAATCATGAGTGTACAAGGGAATGTCATTATTTTTCTTAATTCTATATATTGATGACATCCTACTCATTTATAATGACATGGAAGTTTTGTCATCAATTAAAAGGTAGTTGTTCAATTACTTTTAAATGAAGGAATTTCAAGATGTAAGCTATATTCCTAAGATCAAGCTTTTGCAAGATCAGGTTAAAAGGAAAATAGGCTTATCTTAATAATCGTACATTGATAAAGTTTTGACCAGGTTTGGTATGCATAACTCAAAGAATGAGTTCTTGCTTTATTGATATGGATGGCTCTCTCTAGTAAGTAGTTTTTCAAGACTATCAAAGGAGATTGAGCAAATGAGACTGGAACAATATGTTTCGGCATATGAGAGTCTCATATATGCCATGGTCTATACCAAACAGGACATCCGCTACATAGTAGGGATAGTCAGTAGAGATCAGTCCAATACTGGACTTGACAACTGGTCTGTTGTGAAAAATATCATTAAGTACCTAAGGAGAATCAATGATATCATACTCATTTATGGATGTGATGATATGGTTCTAGTCAGGTATGCTAGTTCTGATTTTCAATCAGAAGTAGATATTATGAGGTTCATGACTCAGTGTATGTTCACTTAATGGAAGGGAGATCAGTTGGTAGATTGTTAAGTAGATTTCAACTGCTGACTCAAACCTGTAGGTGGAATATATTGCAGCCTTAAAAGCGGCAAAGGAAGCCTATTAGTTTGATCTCACTGATTTAGAGGTTGTGGAGTATACTAGCCTGCCTATTGAGCTATGTTGTGACAATAGTGCAGAAGTAGTCCAAACCAATGACCCAAGGTTCCATAGAGGAACAAGATACACTGAGAGGAAGTATCATGTTCTACATGATATTGTCCGGCAAGAAAATGCACTTGTAGTTAGAACATTGCATTGGAACACAACTTTGTTGATCCATTATCAAAGGTGTCATTGATCAATAATTTTGATCATCATTTGGATAACATTGGAGTTAGGTGCAATTTGAATTGGCTATGAGGGCAAGTGGGAGCTGTTGGGATTTATATGCCCTGGCATAGCAAATTCCTATCTGGATTATAGTGACATATGTTCCTGACATATCTGAAATATTTATGATTTATATAATTGGTGAATTCAATGTATTATGTTTCGATTCACTATGAAATTGATAGTGTCCATTTAATTACAAGAAATATTTATATATATGTATGTGATGACAATCAATGCATGATATATAAATAGTAATTATAAATTGTTCATAGTCGGTAATTATGGATGAACTCATAATTAATTAAGACTTGAACTGGATCCGCGTTAGGTTGAGATATATTGCGAGAGCCGTCGTATGCAATTACTCCCTATCACCGTCATGGCATTTGACTCTTAAGCATGAGAAAAGTGTAGTCTCTTTTATTAATTAATAATTACTTTGATTTGTTCGGCGGATTCTTCGGGATCCTTAGACCGACACTTTGGGTAGTTATGTAATTAATAGTTAGAGGGTTATATTTTCAATATTTGCATTATTGCTACTTGTATTTATTTTGTATTGATTATGGTTGATCACAAAGTAAATTCGAAGGCCTTCGTGTGTTTTTAGACAAAATGATTTATTATATATTTATTTATTTAAATTATTATTTTTGTCAAACAAATGTTTTATTGTGATCGAGCCAGAAATAATCAAAGGTACCAAAATAAATATATTAATTAAGTAGTCGGATTGATGGCTATATTTATCCGATAACTAATTATGCATAGAGGGGTCAAAGTGCAATATTGACTTAGAGGTTATTTATTATTTAATTGGAGTTCAATTAATTTCTTTTAGTGGAGTAGAAATTAATTTATGAATTAATTGAATTGGGTCCATGGACCGGGCCAATTATTAATTCATTGTAGCCAATAAAATAATAGGCCCAATGGATTCTCACTCATAGCCCAACTTGATATTGGAATCATATTAGATTTGAGACATATGAATTAGAGATGGAGAAGGATTTGTTGTTTCCTTTTCTTTATTTTTATGTTGCCTATAAATATACATGGTCTATGTATATTTTAGGTGGTGATTTTTATGAGAAGGAAAAAGGAATAAATTTTCTCTCTCTAGAAAATTAGGGTTTATGTTCTCATCTAATGGAGGCTCCCACAAGCCTAGTTTTCCAAGGTCATTCATGGGGGCATATGAGTGATTCCTAAAGGCAAAATAATTACCAAGAAGATGGAGATCCAAGGAGAAGGCATCTTGCTAAGGGATCTACAATAAGTGAGAACATTCACTTTAGAGGAAAGTTTTAAAGGTTTACTCAGACCTTTGATGTAAGTATTCAATCCATTAATTGAATGATACATCATATTTTTATTTTTGCATAAAACTTGTCTCTATGTGATGAATCAAGATCTATGAATCAAAATCCCTCGAAAAGTTTTTAAAAACTTGCACGTTTCCCAACAGGTGGAGTATTGAATATCATTCCTGCCATTGAATTAGACCTTATAAATGGGAATTCAATCAATTGAGTGACTGATGGATTGTTATTTTTGTTTTAGCATTATATGTACAAAGTGATTGTCCTCCAACTACTCCATCCCAAAAGACGATCTCCAATGCCTAAGAAGAATAAACACTTCTATGAAATTCGGACATCGTGTCGTGGGTACGATACTTGATCAATACTTCTTGGGCATCATCATCAATACTTTATAAAAGTATTTATAATTTTAAAATAATTTTTATTAATTCGGACACTTGTTGTACACATTTGAGACACTTAAAAGACATATCTCTCAACACTTGATCAATGCATTTGACACTTTTCACTATAAGTCTTATATAGGACTTCGTAGAAATATACCAATCTTAAAAATGATATAAAACATTATTCAAAGTGTCCAATTTCTTTTTCTTGTAAATTTTTTTTTTTGACATTATATACATGTCAAGATATTTTTTGTTTTTTTTTTTTCAAAACAATGATACCTGCAAAAACTATAATTGTAATGACAATTCTCATACATGAGCAAATTATAATTATGGTTAAATGCAAACCACCACCCCCCCCCCCCCCCCCAAAACTATTGACAAATCAGCAACTAACCCTTGAACTACAAAAGTTGCAACTAACCTCCTAAACTATACAATTTGTTGCAGATCACTCCTTTCAACCAGATTTCGGTTGCACATGATGCTATCACGTGATACTAATTTCAAATTTAAAGGTGTAACGACCCACTCAATCAGATGGTATGAAATTATCCGCTTTGGGCCTGAGCCCGCACGATTTTGCTCTTGAGCTTTACCTCAAAAGGTCTTATACCAATTGGAGTGACACACCTACATATAAGTACTTCACTTTTCCCTTACCTAGGCGATGTGGGATTATGCACCTATAGCTCGCCAGTGTGGTAGCCTGTTAGTGTCTTGCACCCGCCCACAACACACCCGCTTACAGGGTCACCACAATCCACCCCCCTTGGAGGCCCGACGTCCCTATCGGCACACTTCCGGCTGGGTCAGGCCCTAATACCATTTGTAATGACCTACTCCACCGCATGGTATGAAATAGTCCGCTTTGGGCCTGAGCCCGCACGGTTTTACTCTTGGGCTTTATCCCAAAAGGCATTATGATAACACCACCACATATAAGCATTTCACTTTTACCTTACCTAGGCGATGTGGGATTTTGCACTCGTAACTCGTTAGTGTGGTAGCCTACCAGTGTCCCGCACCTACCCACAGCACACCCGTTGGCAATATTTCAATAAACAATAATATATAGAAGTGCAATTATGACCATTTAGCTTATTGATTAAACTCCCTTGTCAACATATCATCCAATTCAAATATATTTCTGTAAAAGCTAGCTACTAAAATTAATGTGAGATAATTATTTTATACATATAATATATAAAAAAGCCTGAAAAATTTAATGGGACGGAATTTAAAAGCTTGACTTAGATGTTCTAGCTCTTTTACTACTTTCTTCTTTATCCATGCTTCGATGCATCAATAGCTCCTAATTTTGTAATGTTAATTTCATCATCTTCTAGCGTCAGGACAGTCTCAGTTAGGAAATCACTCAGATTCAGAGTTGTAACTGACAGTCTCAGTTAGCATCGGGACAGTCTCAGTTAGGAACTTTTTCGGACTCGACGGGACTCGTTCGGGGCATTTTTTTGAGTTTTTCTATAAATAGGGGGTCTTAAGTCAAAAAATCAGATTTCATCATCTTCCTCCTCTCTCTTAGCCGGATTCCATGGCAGCCATGGCTGCCACCTTATCTCTCCTCCTTTGAAGGTCTTCCCTCGTATAAAACGCCGTAGTGCCTTAGTGTTTTGTCTTCGTCTTGATGAAGCACACCTTTCCCCCTTATTAGAACCAATTTCTGACCATTTTGTGAGTTAGGGTTTGAAGTCAAGTTGTGATTTTCATGGGGGCTTCCTTGGGGTTAATGATCATCGTGTTGTCTTCGGCAAAACCCCAAAGTATTGTCGGATTTGGAGCACTTTTCTTTCAGTGGGGATTTGAGATTTCCATCTCAAATTGAGGTAGGGGGTGTTATAGTTTATGTTCTTGAAGTATTGCAAGCTATTGATGTTTATGCAACTTATTTACATGCTTTGGTATCAAATCTAGAAATTTTATTATATATTTTTCTTGTATGAGATTTGATTTTCCCGGTTGATTATAGCTTGGTTTAAATATGTTGCATGAAATTATATTACCCCTTTATATGTTCATTGACATATATTAAATTGAGAGCATTTGAACAAGTATTGAAGATTTTAATTAATATTTTTCTTGAATGAAAATTTAATTCATGTGACCTTATCTAGCTTGAAATTAATTTATAATGTCATATTATATTAGGCCTTAGCATGCTCTTCAACATATGTGAATTTGAGAGTAATCGGAGGTGTTTTAAAATCTAGTAATAATTAATTAATTAGGTTAATTAATTTTATCCAAGTGCACTATTCACTCCATTAGATTTTTGACTTCATTTTATTGATGTGCATGCCATATACTTTTATATATATTAAATCGGGAATATTTGATTAGGTTTTGAAATATTTCATTTAATTATTTTCTAGTATTAAAGTTTAATACTCATGGCCGTATCTTGCATGGAATTCACTTGTATCATATTTTTAAATCAAGTCTTGACATGTTTTATAACATATATTAATCTGGGATCATTTGGATGAGTTTCAAAATCTAGAGATTTTTATTAAATGGATTAATTAAAATCCATTCAATAGTTCTATGAACTTGATTAAGTTCTAACTTGGTATACATAATTTTCTTGACAAGTTCTTTCACGTGTATCAGTTTGAGAATGATCGGATAAGTTTTGAGACTTACATTTATTTATTTTCTTTGTATGGAACTTAATTCACATTGTTGTGTCTTTTATGAAATGAACTTGTAACTTGATATTGAACTTGTCCATGACATGATCCTTGACATAATTTGTTCGTAGAATGTTGGACTTGCTTTGTAATCTTGAGAACTTAATCCCTTAACTAGATTAAATTCCTTTTTATGCTTCCATCGAGTTAATCATACCTTGGTTTTGAATCCCCGTTAAACTTATGAATCGGACTTGTATTACATGGACTTTTAACTTTTTATCAAGCATCATGACCTCTTGTAACTTGGTTTCATTAATGTACTTAATGAACTTACACGATTATCTTGGAATGGTTTAATTACTCATGTGTTGCTTAGTCAATAATTGAATCATTAATCTTACACTTATGGTATATTTACATCAATGGATTTCATGTGCTATATATCTTGGTTCTAATCTATATAGATGCACACTATGATTTCTTGACATTTTACATGCCATCATAATTGAGAACTTAAAGCATGACTTGTGTGTTCCAAAATCTTGGTTGTGTTGTGCATGAAATGTGGTTTAATGCATTACTTGTATTTTGATACTCTTGGTTGCACAACTTGTTGATTTTGGAACTTGGGATATCAATCAAGATTTGACATGGCTAGGACTAGGTTCTAGTACGGGAGATAGAGAACTCGATACACTATAGTGCGCACTAGGGGAAGGTATTCATGGGTTAGTAGCCCTAAAGTGATTCCAAGAGTACGGTTTTAATCCGAGCGATATTCGAGTTTCTACATTAGTTGATTTCACTCTTTAAATTTCAAGTTGCTATTCCTTGAAGATTTAAAACTTGTGTTGTGTGAAATGCCCCAATCTTGTTAATTGCATAGATATTCTGTCATGTCCTTGATTTCATGTATTATTCTTATTGTGATAATTGGATTGCTCCAATCATGTTAATTGCATTGATAATGTAATTTTTGTCAACTTATATCCGAGTGCCCTTCTTGTCGTGTTGTATGGATTATTCCAAACCTTGCTTAATTGTGTTGATAATGAAATTCACGTTGATCTATATTTAAGTATATATCCTTCCTATCATGTTCCTTGGATTATCCCAATCTTGATTCGTTTCATATATGTATATGTATCATGATTCTTGTTGATTACACTCTAAGGTTACTTAGGATGCTCCCTGAGTCTCATCTTGACATAGACGTTAGGTGGCATGAGCCCCTTTAATATGTTTCACCTTAAGGTGATAAAATCGTAAAATGCTAGGTCTATGCATGCTCATTTCCTACGAGTAGCTTTATGTTACTCACCCCAAAGTTACTGGGGATATTTTTTAGGTATGAAGACTTGGTTCGTGATACTCATCATTCCTTGGATGACTTATAGCTTTTAAGTTTCCATTTCACACAAGTGTTAGCATGAAATGTCATTTTGTAGCTTTGTTCATCAAAACTTGTATCCTTGGTTTCATGAATGTAATGTGTACATAAGTACACTCTTTTCAATGTATTTGATATATATAAGATGAGGCCGGAGGCCAATGACATGTATCTTGTACTCTATGCACTTTCATTTTCAAGGTTCACTATGAAAATATTGAAAAATGTTAAAGTCTTTGCTTCACCATGTTTGCATCGGGTGTGGGAATTCTATTATTTTCTTTTGTAGGGTCTCTATGATCATGTAGGAGGTATGACCAAGGGCTAAACACCATTTTGTTATAGGTTTTGCATTTTGGTTTCATTTATTGCATTTTAAGTCATTTTTGGCCGTTGAGAGGTCTTATTTTGCATTGAGGATATTTTGAAGCTGCGGACCATGGGGACGCATCTTAAATGTCTTTTTACACTTGTATGCATGTCCACATTTCACAAAACTCTTAAGTTTCAACTTTGGAACTATTTTTGGGTGATTTTATGAGTTTTGATGAAAAATTCATGCATTGGGGTATCATTTTAAGTTCCTCTCTGTTTTGGCATGTTTTGGATGCTTACATGATGCTAAGGAATGTTTTCAAACTTGTTCAAATCATGTAGAATGCATATAGAGCCTTAGAGACGGACCGGACATCACACACACACACACACACACACACACACACACACACACATTACAACAGCTTTTCTAAGCTACAGTAGATGTGTCGGTCGGCTAGTGAGAGCCATCAGCCGGCCAACTGGCCTTGAGACCCCATTCTAGTAGCCATTTAAGGAAAATCATCATTTTGGCCAGCCGATGATTGGGCTTTGGTCGACCGACCTTTCCTGTAGCCTTCTATTTTTAGTTTTTCTTGAACAACTTTGTTGCTTCAACTTCAGAGGGTCATATCTCTTTCATTTCTATCCAAATTGCTTCGTTCTTAAGCCTAAATTCAAGAGCTTGAAGTTAGCTTTCCAATGGTACTAACCACTCATCAAAAACCCACCTATAGTGAGAGTTATTCCAGTTCTAGTGAGATAGTGTCATGGTAATCCTTAAACGGAGAAAGCACTTTGTTTTAACTTCATAACTTTTTCGTCTGGACTCCGAATTAGGCGATTCTTGAGTCTAACTATATTCATTTTTCATGATCTTTCCAATGGCGTGCTCGATAGCACCCACTTTAATTTTAAAAATGACCATTTTGCCCCTAAATTCATACTTATCCTTTTTTGTAACGTCGCTTCCGCATTTGTTTTCTTTAGGTTCCATGACCTCATTAAGGGTCACATTCGTGTGTTATAGACGTATTGCATCTCCAGAGACCATTGTATTATCTTTTGCTTCCACATCTTGGATCCATTTTGGGTCATCACAGGACACACTGGGATATAAAATCTAGGGTCGTCACAGGACATAAGGGAGCTTTTCCAAGGAACACCAAGGCCAACAATTCTACCCAATGCCAGTGCTTAATACTACATTTCAAACAAAATTTTTTATGGAAGAGAAGCCTAAAGAAGATAGAATACTTGGTCAGGCGGTTAATTGATGTCTTGCCAGGTTGAAAGCATACCTAACTGAACTACGGTTGGAAACGACTACAGCTGCTAGTACTTTATTTTCAACTAATGTTTTAGAGATTATGGAAGATACTGAAGACAAGTTGGATGCTATCCAACTGATAGACTTAAAGGCAGCACCAATGAAGCTTGATGATCTTAAGGCCGAAGTGTAAGATCTACTTTTGGAAGTTAATCTTGGAATAGAGCAAGACCCTCGGCCTACCTACATCAGTACGCTTCTGGAACCGACTTTTAGAGAAGAATTGATTTCCTTACTTCATGAATACAAAGATTGCTTTGCACGGACGTATGAGGAAATGCCAGGACTTTCCAGAGAATTGGTAGAGCATAAGCTGCCAATCAAAGAACGTTTCAAGCCTTTTAAGTAGCCTCCAAGAAGGATGTCCCAAAAAGTTATTCTAAAGGTCAAAGAAGAGATAGAAAGGCTACACAAGGC
Source organism: Cornus florida (assembly GCF_030987335.1). NCBI lineage: Eukaryota > Viridiplantae > Streptophyta > Magnoliopsida > Cornales > Cornaceae > Cornus > Cornus florida. The sequence continues at coordinate 45,555,063 of NW_026775574.1, read as the reverse complement.
TAGTTTTATAAGAACTGCCAAGTATGTTGACTGGATTTCCAACATAGTTCCAGTTATTAAGAAAAATGGCAAGTTAAGGGTATGTGTGGATTTCCGGAATATAAATCTTACAACTCCAAAAGATGAATACCCCATGCCTGTTGCTGATCAGTTAGTAGATTCTGCTGCCAAGAATAAAATTCTTTCATTCATGGATAGGCATTTTGGGTACAACCAGATTTATATTGCAGAAGAAGACATTGCTAAGATGGCTTTCAAATGTCTAGGATCCATCGGAACCTTTGAATGGGTTGTCATGCCATTTGGGTTGAAGAATGCTGATGAGTGCTGAATATTGCATATTCGAGCCCCTAAATATATGTATATTAAGGCCTAAAGTAATACTTATACCCATATTTAGACTGATTTATGTTTAATGTGTGTTTGTAGGTACTTTCCCAGAGAAATGGTTAAAACCTGGACTTTATGATGATATTGAAGCTTATAGAGTCGTTGCCGATCATCCAAAGCAAGCCGAGACCTTAAATGGTGAACTTTGGAAGAATTTAGAATCTAAAGCTCGAGTCCAAGTCATGAGGCTCGAGCCTTACAAGTCAAAGAAGACAAAAATTAATAAGGCATTAAAGCTCGAGCCTGAACAAAGGGTGCTCGAGCCTGAACAAAGGGTGTTCGAGTCTTGACCCTTAAGCTCAAGCACAAGGCATCAGAATTTGAAGAGTTGATTTCCAAGCTCCCAGACCTTGTGCCTAACCCTAAGGATCGAGCACCAACCATTAAAGCTCGAGCCTTGAGAACCAAATGCTTGAGCCTGGTATCTAGTGCTTGAGCCCATGAAGCTTGGATCAAGCAATGTTAAAAGATTTCAATCCCAAGAATATTCTAATTGTTGAAGAAAAAGACGCTTGGGAAAACAATTGAAGAAATTTGGCTAAGTGTCAAAGTGAAGATTGAGCACAAATTCTTGAAGCTTGAGCATCAATCTAGAGAAGCCCGAACCTTGTTCCTTAAGCTTGAGCCTGAACCTTAAAGCTCGAGCCTTTCATAACATGTCAGATTTAAGTTACGAGAATGTTCTCTTTTTCAGCCGTATCTTATTCCAGATGGGCCAGCAGACCTAAAAGCCCACTAAATCCTTATTTTCTTCTATAAAAGAAGGCTTAAGCCTTGATAGAAGAGGTCCGAAATTCCAATTCCTTTTTGTTGTGTAATTCAAAAGGCTGATATTGTGGTGGCCTTGATAGAAGAGGACCGAAATTCCAATTCCTTTTTGTTGTGTAATTCAAAAGGCTGATACTGTGGTGGCTTTTTAGTGTTTCCACAACCTTAGAAAGTGAAGATCCTGAGAAAAGAAGGGCCATCCATGACGATGGAGACAACTTTAACACAGATGATATCCGACATCGTCATGAGTAGCTAATTCCTCTCTTAGGGCACTGATGTAACCCAATCTAGTATTATGGTTTGATTATTCTTAACTCTAGGATAATTTTAATATATGATGTTTTCTTGATTAAATGACTATGAACAATTAAGACAACTCAATTGGTTTTCATGCTTTAATAGATTAAAAACTGTTGTTACCTTGTCTTAGATATAATTGTTTGTTTTCTATTCTCAACCTATCTTATTGGACGGTATCTAGAGGAGCCCTGCCGGACATGAGAATAGAGGTCATATAATGATGATCCAATGTTTTGTATAAAAGAATTTTTCATAATCTATGCTTAGGAAAAGTGGATTGATAAGCGCCGAATATTACATATTTAAGCGCCCTTAGCTGCATTAGTTAAATCCATTATTTGATTATTCTTTATAAATTATCTTTATTTGCATGTTTTTATATATTTTCAGGTTCATTGGCCAAAAAGGAGCAAAAATGGTGTTTTATTCAATCTTTGAATAGCAATGTGCTCAAGGCTAAGTTCTGGTAGCAGTGGAATCTGACTTTTCTTGCCATTTTTGACCAATCAAACTCAAGAACTGGACTTCCATTAAAACATGACATATTTAGAGCTTCGAATTAACTTTCCAAATCTTCAAACGATTCGTCATTTGGAGTTCAGAGTAGAAAGTTATGGCTGTTCTACCAAAGTAGTGCAAAGTAGGTCAAGAGAAAGGAGTTTACTGGTCTAACTTCGAGCGCTCAAAGTGCTTAGTTCGAGCGCTCGAAGTGCTAGTTCGAGCACTCGAAGTGCTTAGTTCGAGCGCTCGAACTATGGGCAGATTACTCTCCGAGAACCATCACTTTAGCCCACTTGCACCTTGTTTCCCTCATCTCTGATTTCCATCTTTATGGGTTGGTTGGAGATGTCTTTTGGTGTTTTTTTGTGCCTTGTTTGGTGGAGAGGAATGTCTACAAAGGAGGGGAACCACACAAACAAGATCATATCTCATCTTTGCAAGATTTGTGGAGAGAGAAAGAGGAGGAAAAAGATAGAGTTCTTGAAGCCAAGGAAAGGGAGCTCGAAAATGGAGGTTGCAACCAAGCTTCTTCCTTCTTCTAAAGCTTCCATGGGTAACTAAACCTCCATCTAGGGAGGTGATGAGGCCCCTCCCTTGTAAGCATGTTCTAATTTAGGCTATATTTTGGGGATTACAATGTATATTCTTTGGTCTTTTCATAGTCTAGAGCATTTTACCTTTTGTAATGGATCTTCATGTATTTAAATGATTAATGTTGAGTCAATTATCTATCTTTGATGGTTTATTCTTTTAATCATATTGCTTGCACTCTCATGGTGACAATGGTAGTGAGATCATGGAATTGTTTTAATGGCACGGAGTTGGAGGACTTTGATAGATCATTGCTTAGGTGAAACCTTTGATGATTTATGCTTATTTCTTACCTTTATGTGCTTCATCATTTTATCTAGGGCTTGATAGTCTTTCATTCAAGTAAATGTGGTTAAGCTACACCTTAGTTAGGTAGTCTAAACATGTTAACCTTTGATGGATTATGCTTGCTTCAGATTTAATGAACTTCTTGAGGATATTATAGCAACCAAGTATGTTATGTATCATGACCATATATATATATTGTTTTCCCCCAATTTAGCTCTAATCTAGCATGTGTATAGGGATGGAGGCGGATTCACTTCCTTAGTCCTCTTTACTTGTATTTCATCTCCCTTCAACTCTTGCAAACTTTTACTTTATGCACTTTAATTTCATAGCTTAAGTGACAACCAACAAATCCTCTATGAACACCTCTATCATTCTAAAAAGACTCTAGACACTTAGGTTGCCATAGATTAGCACAGTCCCAGTGGTTCGACTTACTCGACCAATAGCCCTATTTTACAATGATTCGTGCTATTGCGAAGGTTGATTTATAATTGTAATCGAGACAACCGATCAATTTTTGGCGCCGTTGCCGAGGATTGCTAACGGTTTAGCAACCGAAGTTTTAGGGTTAATTTGAGTGTGATTGTTAATATCATGAATTGTGAATATTTTTTGTGTAGTTTGACCATCTTTGTGTTTTAAGTGTTTATGAGATTCTAGGAACTCGGGGTTCACTGAGGGAACGCTAGCAAATTTGTAAGTCTAGGGGACTTTAGGTAAGTTTCTTGACCTTCTAGTTTCGAATTTGTAATATATTGTGCATGTGTTAACCTTAGTGATAATTTAGTTTTAAAGCCCTGGTTGAGGCTATTATCTTGTTTAAATTTCCTGTACAAGCATCGGTCCTTGTCGTGGCCATTTAAATTCTGTCTTGATAATTGAGGAGAATGGGAACATCGTATGTGGAGTTGGTAATGATGAATAGTAGCATTGATAGCATTATATATTGTTGATGTTTGGCCGTAGATCGCTCTCCCTACCAACTCTTGACTCGCCAGTTGACATAAATTCACTTGAAAGAACGCTTAGACGAAACTTTAGGGAATCTTCTAGCGTAAGAGAGCTTGAAACTGAATTTAACACAATGGCTAAAAATGTAGGAGATGTTAGAAATGAGGGAATTAGGGCCGAAATTCCAAATGAAGAGCCAATGACTCTCAGGGACCATTTCATCCCTACTACATATGCTTCACCTTCATGCATAGTGATGCCAAACATTGATGCGGCTCAATATGAGATCAAATCAAGTACCATTCAAATGCTTCCATCTTTCCATGGCCTTGATAATGAAGATCCGTATAAGCATCTTGATGAATTCCTTGAAATCTGTTCGACCATCCGGTTGAGAGATTTTCCTGAGAATGCACTCCATCTGCATCTTTTCCCATTTTCTTTAAAAGATAGGGCAAAGTATTGGTTAAACTCACTCACTCCAAATTCCATCGCTTCTTGGGCTCAATTACAGCAAGAATTCCTTAAGAAGTATTATCCGGTGAGTAAAACCAACCAAATGAGGCGTTCCATTCTTAGCTTTTCTCAAACGGATGGAGAATGTCATACCCCCTAATTTCGGAACACGGGTTGATCAAGTCCGCGCACAAAATCAAGGAATATCAAAACAATTTTAGTATTTAACAAGCACAGAATACAAAGATGATTAATAAAGAATAAATAAACCGCTGAAAAAAACTAATAAATAAATATTACTTAATGATTCTTCAACAATTACAACTCGGAAATCCCATAACTCAAGGACCCCTTAAAACATTATCCAATAATCCAATACTATTTAAAAGTACACAAGATGAATAGATGAATGACAGTTTCCCAGCTGTGGATCCTCAACCTCGAGACTGGAACCTCTAATAACCTAAAAAATAAATCGTGGGTTAAACCCTACGAGCAAGTTCACTCTACCAGGCCTCTGAAAACTAATAAGCAGACCATCTCTAATCAAACCAAACCTAATAAAGTTTTAACTTTAATAAAGCACGATATACATGTCTATATATAATTATATATACTATACTAATCACATCCGTTAATAGGTTTATTAAATTTCCATACCTATTAAATAATTATTAAAATAATATTCATACCTAGACCAATCTACCATTTCATTTAAAAAAAAACTCCTTTGACCTTAATCCCATCCTAGTGAATTGTTTAATCATTTATATAATAAATTATAATAAAAGGCATATTATAATTAATCCCAAAACCCGATGACGATTTTAACTAAATCACATATCCAAAATCTCAGCATTGACAAATCATCCATGTCTCCACCAATATTATTTTATTAATATAAAATAATACACTAACTAGTAAGTACTAGATTATTCTAATTTAAGAATATATAATCCTAATCCAGTCTATACATATAATAACCATAGATGATATTTTAATCATCTAACACATAACAATTTAATTACGCTTTGGCAAATTAACCATGCCATTATACATATTTTCATTGATATATTGGCAACTCAACCATGTCTCCTTAAATATATTTATTTATACATTGGCAAATTAACCATGCTTCCACAAGTATATTTATTTACATATTTGGCAAACCAACCATGCCATTATAAATATATTTATTTATACATTGGCAACTCAACCATGCCTCATTTAAGTATATATATTTATACTTTTAAATTAACAATTCAACCATGCTTTCTGTGTATGTATTTTATTCATACAAATACTTAGGCAAAATACTTACGCCTATGGCAACTCATCCATGCCTACAATTCAACTATGTATCAACTTTAAATTTAAAAATAAATTAATTCACACATAACCATTTAATGCGTATTATATGCATAAGATTAATTTAATAACCAGCCTAATATAATATATCAAATAAGAATAATAATTTAATTATCTTAAATGATATATACATATAGCCATATATTATATAATATATGTATATGTATAATACCTTCAATAATAATCCTTGATTATTAAAAATCATATATACATATACGTTAATGAATATATATATATACATATAATTCCTTCCATCCTACACATAAATTAATTAAATCATATATACACATATATAATTAAGTATATATATAACTCCTTCCATCACCAAACTATTAATTAATGACATTTACGTAAATTAAACGTCACTAAATATCGTCACAAATGTTTTCCCATAAATACTCCATATCAATTTAAATAGTTTTCCAACTCCGTCTCACTAAAACGTAATTATCTTCTAGTAGGATGTGAAACTGATAATGAAATTAGTACAATTGGAAAGAGAACAAAAAATCCTTGAATTTGAGCTCAAGAATGACCCAATTTCGATTTAAGATGACTAAGTTATGACTGTTTTAATTTTATGTCACAAACAGGCAACATAATTGGATGAACTCAAACACTACTGTGAGCGCACCCACACCGGATTAGCTCACTTGAGCTCACACAAATGCACCCACACCAGATTAGCTCACTTGAGCTCACATGTATGCACCCGCACCAGATTATCTCCCTTTCATCAATCAAATCAAACCGCTGGATTCCGCATGTGCATTAACATATCATGTACCGCAATGCACTGAATCAATCCATTAATATTTAAGTAATCTAATGGTCTAGATCAGTGTGCGCACCATTATTCCATGTACCGCGCCACACTGAATTGCTTCCCTATTGAGGCGCCGTTCCACTAACAGTGTATATATGTATAAACACTATACATATATATATTTCCAATAAATATATAAAAATAAATTCTAATAAATTACCAAAAATACCAGAAAAATACAGAAAATTTAACAAAAATTCCAGAAATTTTAGAAACACTAATTAACCCCTCTTGGGTCCAAATCCAGCCTATCTGTTGATGTAAACAAAATATTCAACACATATATACAATAATAGAAATCTAAAATTCTAAAAAAAAAATATAATAATTCATATTTTAAATATTCCGTTCTAACCATCATTTAATCAATAAATTTAACCTTAGATTTTGATACTCAAGGTGAAATCCTTATGAGTTCTAAGAGGAAAGTTAGAGAAGAACTCGTCTGAAGGTTTCAAAACGAAACCGAAGCTTCAAGCCTTGATTGCCTCTTCCAAATCCAATGTCCTCTTTCTCTAAGCCGGCCTCCTCTTTGTTGGCCTTCTCCTTTTCTCCCTCTCTTATTTTTTTAACGTGTAAACTTTTAACCCTAAAGTCTTATGCGTATATTTTATACACATTAGAATCTAAATCCTATTCCTACTAGGACTTTCAAATAAAATAATAATTCTTAAATAATATATATCTATAAACACATATTATATTACAAATATATATATATACCTTCCATAATTAATTCATGGGTTAATTAAATCATATAGACCTATATATATCCATAAATATATATCTCTCTATATATATTTTCATAACAATTATTAATTAATTATATTTATATAAAATTATATATATTTATAATTAATACAAAAATGATCATTTAAATAATTAAATAATCATAGGCCTTTATTAATTAACCCAATAAGGCTTCATACAAGCCCAATACCACATCTTTTGGTCCAACTTCCCTTAATCCCAAATTCAATTAATTTAAATAAATCAAATAATTAAATAGACACTTAAATAATAAAAACTAAAAACTAATTACACTAAGCACATAAACAAAATAATAAATTACAACCAAGTTATATCATACCAATAAAATTAACACGCCAATAACTCAATCAATAATTAAGCACACAGACAACAATTATCATATCAATAATTCACGAAATATAAATAAAATAAAATAATTAATCTAAACACTCAATAAAACAAATCAATTAAAAATTAAAATAAACGCAATTAATTCAAATTAAATCAAATACATCATTTAAAAATAAAATAAAAGTAATTAATTCCAATTAATAAATCATTTAAAATATCGGGGTATTACATTCTTCCCCCCTAACAAAAGGAATTCCGTCCTCGGAATTCACGAATCCATGAAATGAAAACTTTGATTATTTAATTTCAAATTTATTATTCCTTTTATCCGTGTGGAAATTAACCCATCCACACATATTCATAATTAGCAGACACATCTCGTAATTAACTAATTTCATATTTATATAATTGATAAATATAAGTACACACTAGAGACTCTCACTGGACTAAAGCAGTCTCAACCAGATAGTGGGTATCTCATGTAAAACGCACCCAAAGGTGATCACGAGTCCTCCTTCTACCAGGGCCCACACATTCTTAAATCCAGCTACCCATCTCAATCGGCAATATATGCCTCTATCCTAACTACTGATCCTGAAACTCAAGCTCATATCGTGGCACATATATATATAATCCATTATATCCAAACATAAAAGTAAACTATCCAACCATATTATTTCAATGGCATGCGATCCAACTATTCCGTTGACCTGACACGAATAAGTAGGACTTAACTCTATGGTTAATTCGTTCCCTTATAAATATATAGGTAGGACTTAACTTCTTTGGTTAATCCGTCCCTGAAATGCCACCGTCCCATACCGGTGCATTAAACCATACCATCCACAAATAAATAGGTAGGACTTAACTATTCCGTTAATCCGTCCCTAAAATACCTCCATATTATTTTAATGGTGCATAAATCCATAAAACCCATACTTCATGCAATATATATAATCATACATCAAATAATCCAGAAGTAATTATAATAAAAATCCGATAAATACATAATTATATTATATGCCAATTAAAATCACATAAATAGACATTGAAATTTCTAGAATAATATTAAGCAAATAAATCATTCATTCACAACATGTAAGTTAATTAAAATTCCATATGGTTCAAGTCCTTAGCACAATAATGTATATTACACATTCTGAGATTTTAACCAGTCTATTTCAACCATTTAAATCACCTAATTTGATCTAAACAACCTTGGAACACCCCAATCCTCAAAACAGAACTTAAAAAAAAACCCATTCTGCAACTACATTCATTCTCCTTGAACAATACTGAGTGTAGAAGTAATAACTTCCCACAATTCAGTTATCTACTCTATCCCGCACCTACGTTTACTATGTGAATGTAAACTATCGACCTTTGTAGTCTATGTCATTCAATCAGTTTCCACAATAAATATTTTCTCCCTACATACTAATTTAGCATACGATTCTGACGCCTATACTCCTTCCTCCTCAAATACCTTCCAAATCGGTGTCTTACCATTTTCTGATAAGACTCAACGATTTACTATTAGGACGCACTAACGGACCGAATATAGGATACAATGAATCATAAACTAAAGCTCTCAGTAAAAGAGTATACAACGCGGAAGTCAAACAACGAAAGACACCCTAGGGATACTTGAACCTCGAGTGCTCTGATACCAACTGTCATACCCCCTAATTTCGGAACACGGGTTGATCAAGTCCGCGCACAAAATCAAGGAATATCAAAACAATTTTAGTATTTAACAAGCACAGAATACAAAGATGAATAATAAAGAATAAATAAACCGCTGAAGAAAACTAATAAATAAATATTACTGAATGATTCTCCAACAATTACAATTCAGAAATCCCATAACTTAAGGACCCCTTGAAACATTATCCAATAATCCAATACTATTTAAAAGTACACAAGATGAATAGATGAATGACAGTCTCCCAGCTGTGGATCCTCAACCTCGAGACTGGAACATCTAATAACCTGAAAAATAAATCGTGGGTTAAACCCTACGAGCAAGTTCACTCTACCAGGCCTCTGAAAACTAATAAGCAGACCATCTATAATCAAACCAAACCTAATAAAGTTTTAACTTTAATAAAGCACGATATACATGTCTATATATAATTATATATACTATACTAATCACATCCGTTAATAGGTTTATTAAATTTTCATACCTATTAAATAATTATTAAAATAATATTCATACCTAGACCAATCTACCATTTCATTTAAAAAAAAACTCCTTTAACCTTAATCCCATCCTAGTGAATTGTTTAATCATTTATATAATAAATTATAATAAAAGGCATATTATAATTAATCCCAAAACCCGATGACGATTTTAACTAAATCACATATCCAAAATCTCAGCATTGACAAATCATCCATGTCTCCACCAATATTATTTTATTAATATAAAATAATACACTAACCAGTAAGTACTGGATTATTCTAATTTAAGAATATATAATCCTAATCCAGTCTATACATACAATAACCATAGATGATATTTTAATCATCTAACACATAACAATTTAATTACGCTTTGGCAAATTAACCATGCCATTATAAATATTTTCATTGATATATTGGCAACTCAACCATGCCTCCTTAAATATATTTATTTATACATTGGCAAATTAACCATGCCTCCACAAGTATATTTATTTACATATTTGGCAAATCAACCATGCCATTATAAATATATTTATTTATACATTGGCAACTCAACCATACCTCATTTAAGTATATATATTTATACTTTTAAATTAACAATTCAACCATGCTTTCTGTGTATGTATTTTATTCATACAAATACTTAGGCAAAATACTTACGCCTATGGCAACTCATCCATGCCTACAATTCAACTATGTATCAACTTTAAATTTAAAAATAAATTAATTCACACATAACCATTTAATGCGTATTATATGCATAAGATTAATTTAATAACCAGCCTAATATAATATATCAAATAAGAATAATAATTTAATTATCTTAAATGATATATACATATAGCCATATATTATATAATTTATGTATATGTATAATACCTTCAATAATAATCCTTGATAATTTAAAATCATATATACATATACGTTAATGAATATATATATATATACATATAATTCCTTCCATCCTACACATAAATTAATTAAATCATATATACACATATATAATTAAGTATATATATAACTTCTTCCATCACCAAACTATTAATTAATGACATTTACGTAAATTAAACGTCACTAAATATCGTCACAAATGTTTTCTCATAAATACTCCATATCAATTTAAATAGTTTTCCGATATCGTCTCACTAAAACGTAATTATCTTCTAGTAGGATGGGAAACTGATAATGAAATTAGTACCATTGGAAAGAGGACGAAAAATCCTTGAATTTGAGCTCAAGAATGACCCAATTTCGATTTAAGATGACTAAGTTATGACCGTTTTAATTTTATGTCACAAACAGGCAACATAATTGGATGAACTCAAACACTACTGTGAGCGCACCCACACCGGATTAGCTCACTTGAGCTCACACAAATGCACCCACACCAGATTAGCTCACTTGAGCTCACATGTATGCACCCGCACCAGATTATCTCCCTTTCATCAATCAAATCAAACCGCTGGATTCCGTATGTGCATTAACATATCATGTACCACAATGCACTGAATCAATCCATTAATATTTAAGTAATCTAATGGTCTAGATCAGTGTGCGCACCATTATTCCATGTACCGCGCCACACTGAATTGCTTCCCTATTGAGGCGCCGTTCCACTAACAGTGTATATATGTATAAACAATATACATATATATATTTCCAATAAATATATAAAAATAAATTCTAATAAATTACCAAAAATACCAGAAAAATACAGAAAATTTAACAAAAATTCCAGAAATTTTAAAAACACTAATTAACCCCTCTTGGGTCCAAATCCAGCCTATCTGTTGATGTAAACAAAATATTCAACACATATATACAACAATAGAAATCTAAAATTCCAAAAAAAAAATATAATAATTCATATTTTAAATATTCCGTTATAACCATCATTTAATCAATAAATTTAACCTTAGATTTTGATACTCAAGGTAAAATCCTTATGAGTTCTAAGAGGAAAGTTAGAGAAGAACTCGCCTGAAGGTTTCAAAACGAAACCAAAGCTTCAAGCCTTGATTGCCTCTTCCAAATCCAATGTCCTCTTTCTCTAAGCCGGCCTCCTCTTTGTCGGCCTTCTACTTTTCTCTCTCTCTCTCTTATTTTTTTAACGTGTAAACTTTTAACCCTAAAGTCTTATGCGTATATTTATACACATTAGAATCTAAATCCTATTCCTACTAGGACTTTCAAATAAAATAATAATTCTTAAATAATATATATCTATAAACACATATTATATTACAAATATATATATATACCTTCCATAATTAATTCATGGTTAATTAAATCATATAGACCTATATATATCCATAAATATATATATCTATATATATATTTTCATAACAATTATTAATTAATTATATTTATATAAAATTATATATATTTATAATTAATACAAAAATGATCATTTAAATAATTAAATAATCATAGGCCTTTATTAATTAACCCAATAAGGCTTCATACAAGCCCAATACCACATCTTTTGGTCCAATTTCCCTTAATCCCAAATTCAATTAATTTAAATAAATCAAATAATTAAATAGACACTTAAATAATAAAAACTAAAAACTAATTACACTAAGCACATAAACAAAATAATAAATTACAACCAAGTTATACCATATCAATAAAATTAACACGCCAACAACTCAATCAATAATTAAGTACACAGACAACAATCATCATATCAATAATTCACGAAATATAAATAAAATAAAACAATTAATCTAAGCACTCAATAAAACAAATCAATTAAAAATTAAAATAAACGCAATTAATTCAAATTAAATCAAATACATCATTTAAAAATAAAATAAAAGTAATTAATTCTAATTAATAAATCATTTAAAATATCGGGGTATTACAGAGAACAACTCTACGAGACTTGGGAAAGGCTACAAGACCTTCTTAGAAAATGTCCGCATCATTTGATTCCAAAATGGCAATTAGTGCAAGCTTTCTATGCTGGCTTAACCGAACCCCATAGATTCATGGTTGACTCTTCTTGTGATGGGATGTTCATGTCCAAGAATGCAGATGAGGCTTGGACCCTATTAGAGAATTTAAGCGAAAATTCACTTCAACATAATTCTCGTAGGGCTCTGACCTCAACCAATACAAAGAATACCAACCCGTGTCAACTAAAATCAATAAGGGAGGAATCATCCCAAGTGGATGCCATAGCTCATAAATTCTATCAATTGATGGCACCACATCTCTCTCCTTCATTATCTCAAAATTTGGCAAGCTCGGTATGCTCATCATGTACTAGTCCATTCCATCTCATGGAAGATTACCCTACACCGGAGCAATATTCCAATCCAAATGAAGAGCAAGCTAATGCCATGTTCTCAAGATCCGGGAATAATCCCTATTCCAATACCTACAATCCGGGATGGCGAGATCACCCTAATTTTTCGTGGCGGCAACAAGCCCCACAAAATTCCCAATTCCAAAATCAAGGGCATAAAAATCAGTCCCTCCTCAATTTCAAAATAGGCAATTTCCAGCCTCCTCAAGCTACCATCCTCCGTACAATCCAAATGTCTCTAATCAACCTCCGGTTTACCCAACTGATGAAATTGTGGCTGCAAACAAGCAAATGATGGAGTCATTAAACAAGCAAATCATGGACTCCAACAAGCAACTCTTGACATCTTTGCAGCGTACTCTTCAAATGGTTCACTCGCATACTCAATCCATAGCTAAGCTCGAAAATCAAGTGGGCTAAATAGCTAACTCTGTGAACCAATTGCTTCAAAAGGACAAGGGTAAGCTTCCCGCTCAACCATTTGAAAATCCTAGAGGGATGCATGCGATTGATGAAACCCCTCCATCGAGTGGGCCGAGTCATGAGCGTGTTCAAGCAATCACCACCCTTAGGAGCGGTAGAGTGGTTGACAACAAGGTTAATGGAGACAAAAATGGAAGAGAACCTCCTTTGAGAAATCCAAATTCAAGCTCTTCCAATCAAATTCCAAGTTCTTCTCGTCCAAATACCATTCATGGAAATCCCACACATGTTAACCCAAATGTGGAAACTACTTATGAGCCAAAAGCTCCGTTTCCGCAACGTCTTCAAGAGTCAACACACATTGGGAACAAGAATTGTAAAATTCAAGACATGTGGGAAGTTTTCAAGCAAGTGAAGATCAACTTGCTCCTCTTGGATGCTATCAAGCAAATCCCTCCCTATGCGAAATTTCTCAAAGACTTGTGCACTCAAAAGCGCACTTCTAAAAGTCATTTGCCAAAGAAAGTGAGGTTAACTGAAAATGTTAGTGCTATCATTCAGCAAAGCACTCCTCCAAAGTATAAGGATCCGGGTGCCCCCACAATCTCTTGTGTCATTGGTGATAACAAAATCGAGAGGGCCCTCCTTGACTTAGGAGCTAGTATGAATTTAATTCCATACTCAGTTTACTTACAGCTTGGCCTGGGAGATTTGAAGCCGACTTCTGTGGTTTTGCAACTTGCCGATAGATCGGTCAAGCATCCACGAGGCATTCTTGAGGATGTTATCATCCAAGTGGACAAATTCTACTTCCCGGTAGACTTTGTGGTTCTTGACACGGAACCAGTCCATGATCCAAAAAAGCATATTCCAGTGATCCTTGGTAGGCCATTCTTAGCTACGGCTAATGCATCAATTAATTGCCGAACCGGGGTGATGGACATTGCTTTTGGAAACATGCAAGTCAAACTCCATATCTTTCATGCAACTCAACATCCTTCCAATGAGGATGATTGTTTTCTTGTTGATGTCATTGATGAAGTGGTTGAAGAATCTCTCCCCTTCATTCTAAGCAAGGACCCCCTTGAAACTTGCATGTCTCATTTCGACTTCTTAAACTTTGATATTGACCAATCCATCCAAGAAGTTAATTCTCTGCTTGATGTCGACGCTATCATGGATATTCCCCCTTGGAAAATTCCAAGAGAGCCGCTTCCTCAGCTTTCCACTACTCCTCCGGTTCCGTCTTTGAAATCTCCACCACTACTTGAGCTTAAGCCGCTCCCGGCCCATCTCAAGTATGTATTCCTTGGTTCAAATCAAACTCTCCCGGTCATCATTGCATCGGATCTTCTAAAGGACCAAGAAACCAACCTTTTAGCGGTGCTACAAGAGCACAAAGAAGCTATTGGTTGGACAGTGGCTGACTTGAAGGGAATTGACCCCTCCATTTGTATGCACCACATTCATATGGAGGATGACACAAAGCCTACTAGAGAGGTTCAGCGCCGGTTAAATCCTAACATGAAGGAAGTGGTAATGAAGGAAGTAATAAAATTGCTAGATGCGGGAATCATCTACCCCATCTCTGATAGCAAGTGGGTAAGCCCCACACAAGTTGTTCCTAAGAAATCCAGTCTCACCGTTGTTGAAAATTCAGCGGGTGAGCTCATGCCACAACGAACCACCACCGGGTGGCGTGTGTGTATTGATTACCGGAAGCTCAATTAGTCAACTAGGAAAGATCATTTTCCATTACCATTTATTGATCAAATCCTAGAAAGGCTAGCCGGCCAAAGTTACTATTGTTTTCTCGACGGTTATTCCGGCTATAACCAAGTGGCAATCGCCCCTCAAGATCAAGAGAAAACAACATTCACATGTCCCTTTGGAACTTTTGCATATCGATGCATGCCTTTTGGGCTATGCAATGCTCCTGCAACGTTTCAAAGGTGTATGATGTCCATATTTTCTGATATGGTTGAAAAATTCTTGGAAGTTTTCATGGACGATTTTTCTGTCTTTGGCTCCTCCTTTGATTCTTGTCTCAACAATTTATCTCTTGTACTCCAAAGATGTAAGGAGACAAATCTAATTCTAAGCTGGGAGAAAAGCCATTTCATGGTCCAAGAAGGCATTATTCTAGGACATGTCATCTCTAAACGGGGAATCGAGGTAGACAAGGCCAAAGTTGAGTTAATTTCTAATCTTCCTCCTCCGAATTCCGTCCGTCAAATCCGTTCTTTTCTTGGCCATGCCGGATTCTATCGTCGTTTCATCAAAGACTTTAACAAAGTCTCACGGCCCTTGTGTAATCTCTTAGCCAAGGATGTTCCATTCGATTTTGATGAAGCTTGTATGGAAGCTTTCATTAAACTTCGCACTCTCCTCTCATCTGCCCCAATAATGAAACCGCCTAATTGGTCTCTTCCTTTTGAGATCATGTGTGATGCATCCGACTATGCATTAGGCGCGGTTTTGGGCCAACGTGTGGACAAGCTCCCATACGTCATTTATTACGCTAGTCGAACTCTTTCTGATGCTCAATTAAATTACACAACTACTGAAAAAGAGTTACTAGCTGTAGTTTATGCCTTGGACAAATTCCGCTCCTATCTTCTAGGTTCCAAGGTCATAGTTTTCTCGGATTATGCCGCCCTTCGGCATTTGCTATCAAAAAAAGAGACCAAACCCCGCTTGATTCGATGGATACTCTTACTTCAAGAGTTCAACATTGAAATTCGGGATAAAAAAGGGGCAGACAATGTTGTCGCCGATCATCTCTCTCGCTTACTCATTGAAAAATCTTCTGATTTCGCTGTTGTCCGTGATTCTTTTCCGGATGAGCAACTCTTCCAGATTTTCCATGCAAATCTTCCATGGTTTGTGGATATTGTTAACTACCTTGCGGTAGGTAAAATTCCAACTCATTGGTCTAAACAAGAGAAGGACTGGTTCTTTTCCCAAGTCAAGCATTTCTTTTGGGAAGATCCGGAGCTATTCAAATACTGCCCGGACCAAATTATCCGACGATGTATTCCCGAAATTGAGACCACAAGCATTCTCAATTTCTCTCATACTCTTGCTTGTGGAGGCCATTTCAGTGCCAAAAAGACCATTCATAAAGTTCTTCAAAGCGGATTCTATTGGCCCTCCTTGTTTCGAGATGCATACAATTTCTGTAAATCATGTGAAAGATGCCAAAGGCTCGGATCCATGTCCCAAAGAGACATGATGCCCCTCAATTCCATATTAATAATTGAAATTTTTGATGTGTGGGGAATCGACTTCATGGGACCATTTCCATCTTCTTATGGCTACGAGTACATCTTTGTAGCGGTGGACTACGTTTCCAAATGGGTGGAAGCCGCGGCCACCAGAACCAGTGATCATAAAGTTATGATCGAGTTCATTCAATCTAACATCTTTAGTCGTTTTGGTACGCCTTGAGCAATCATCAGCGATAGCGGATCACATTTTAGAAATCGTTATCTTAAATCCGTCCTTTCTAAGTATTCCGTCATCCATAAGGTTGCTACACCTTACCATCCTCAAACGAGTGGTCAAGTAGAGGTTTCTAACCGGCAGATAAAGCACATTTTGGAAAAAACGGTTTGACCGGACTGCAAAGATTGGTCACTAAGACTAGACGATGCACTTTGGGCTTATCGGACGGCTTATAAGACACCCATTGGCATGTCGCCATATCGACTTATCTTTGGCAAAGCGTGTCATCTTCCAGTAGAATTAGAGCACCGTGCTTTTTGGGCAATAAAAAGGCTAAATTTTGATCTCAAACAGGCCGGCTTTAATCGTGCTTTGCAACTGAATGAACTTGAGGAAATCCGAAATGATGTATACGAAAATGCCAAAATCTATAAGGCAAAGACTAAAGCTTTTCATGACAAGCACATTGTTAGCAAGTCTTTCGCCCCGGGACAAAAGGTTTGGCTTTTCAATTCCCGCTTGAAACTCTTTCCCGGTAAACTCCAGTCAAGATAGGATGGTCCATACATCGTCACTATTGTCTTCCCTCATGGAGCAATCGAACTCCAAGATCCAGCAAGAGGATCGCTCTTTAAAGTTAATGGCCAACGGCTTAAGCCTTGCATTGACGGCATAGTCCCAACCCGAAAAATTAAGAAAGTCCTCTTGACAGACCCAATTTATGAGGATTGATGCCTGCTCTAGCTTCGTCTAGCTATCGACTTTAAATTTAGCACAGCATGAGAAGCACTTCTTTCTATTTCTAGGCTTCTCTACATTTTCAATTGCCTTAAGGAAAGACAAAATTTAACCTTATCTGGAATTATCTTAAATTGTGTCCAAAAATTCAAACTGGTTTTCTTAGGCCTTCTACAACCCTTGTTTTCATACTTGGAAATTTTCAGCTCCATCCGGCAATTTTATTGGATCTTTGGAATGCTTCACATGTGTATAACCTCTAATTTTTAATGCATTATTGGAAAATTTTCTCCAAATTCCATTCATGCATTGAAGAGATGTTGGCAAATTGGCAATTTCAGTCATTTCACCCAAGATTTGCTCACTGGTTAAATTTCGAGCACTCAAAGTCCAAGCTTCGAGCACTTGAAACTTCCATTTTTCATTTAAGAGCCTACTGCCTCAAGTTCGAGCGCTCGAAGTACACACTTCGAGCGCTCGAAAGTCCATTGAAGCTCACTGCCTCAACTTCGAGCGCTCGAAGTGCACACTTCAAGCGCTCGAAACTCACTGCCTCAAGTTCGAGCACTCGAAGGCCTAACTTTGAGCGCTCGAACCCACCTTCCCCACTTTTTAAATCTGAACTCTCTCTCTCCCGCGTCTTTCCAGCTCCTCAACCCACGACCTCTTCCCTCCATTTCCAACTTCCTCTCTCCCATTACTTCTCTTCTACCCCCCCTACTCCCTCCATCAACCCACAACCTCAACCTTTCCACCTTCCTCTCTCCCTCTATTAACTCCTAACCCATCCCACTTCTCTCCTTCATTTACCCACATCCCACTACTCTCCTTCCATAATTCATCCACCCATTTTACTCCTCTCCTTCTTGTTCATCCATCCCTATATATATGACCATCACCCCCACTATTCCTCCTCATTCCATCCGTGCTTCTCTCCACTCTTCTTCTAAGGTATGTCTCTTCCCTCTTTCTCTTCAATCTTTGTGTTCCATTTATATTACATTTGAGGAGTATAGGCATCAAATCCTTGGAGTTTGATTGTGTTTGTTGCTATGCTCTATCATAGAGAGCATTGTGTCTGAAATTTTTTGGGTTTCTTCATAGATTCCTCTCATTCTAACATCCTTTCTTTCTTTATGCATACCAGGTGCTCGTTGAAATTCCCCAACCAAGTTCGCCTCTCCAAATGTCTCGTGCCGGCCCTTCCCGTCATCCTAGACCCTCTAAGGATGTTCCCGTTGTTCCTTATGAACAGCCCCAAGCCCCTTGGCTCGACAAAAAGCTCAATTATGAGCTTCTCTTCCCACTCACGGGTGTCTTTGACACTCTTCCCACCACTTCATGGGCTGCCGCGGAGCTAGTTAACCGGTGCCTTAAGCACATTTGCCAACCCGTTGCCAAGGTCACCTACCCCCGTGTGGTGCGACTCTTCTTCCATAATCTTAATTGCCCCGAAGAGCCGCCGGTCACTCTCACCACATCCATTGATGGCATCCCTTTTTCCTTCACTCTTGCTGACATGGTGGCGGTCTCTGGCTGTCCTCTGGAGTGCCCCGATGACATTGTCAATCGTGAGAATCTCCCTTTATATGAGGAGCCGGATACTTTAACTGTGGAGCAGGTTGTCGCTGCCATTTGCAATGTGGATGGCCCTCATCGACCTCAGAGCTTTACTTTCAAATCCACCCTTCCAGAGCGAGTTTGGTTCCTTGCCTCCGTTCTCAAGCATAATGTTTACCCCTTGGCGCACAGCACCGAGCGCCGAGGCCTAATGTTGCAAACCTTGTATGCCATGGACCAAGGCAAATGGTTCTCTGTCCCAAAACTCATTTGGGACACATTTATGCGATTTTGGGACGAGTGTATCAACGCACGGTAGCAGCGTCTTAAAAATCGGCCTTTGCCATTACCATTCTTTGTTATCAAGCTTTTAAAGCACAAGGGCTTCATTGTTCCTCCTCATGAACCAAGGGGCAAAAAGATTCAAACTTTTACTCTCTGCCAGTGGACCAATGTTCTAAGCCATTCTCGGAACCCTTGGCTCGCTGCTCCTCCTTTGCCCCACTCTCCATCTCCTCCTTTTTCTGAGGATAACCCCATGGCGGAGGACGCTAAAAGGGACGAGCCTCCTGTTGATCTTCCGCCAGACCAAGCCTTCATCCGGGCTAGTCTTGCCCGTCTTCATGAGCGGATGGATCGTTTTGAGATTTCTTTGGCCGACTACACTCGGACTGTGCGTGAGGACTACTTCCATGCCGAAGAAGACCGTCGTCTTGCTGCAGACGACCGCCGTGTTGCTGCGGAGGACCGTCGCGTGGCACAGGAGGACCGGCGTGAGACTCAATCTCTCCTCAATGCCATCTTCGCCTGTTTTCCCCCGGCACCGTAGATAGTTGCCAGTGTTGGACTTTATCATTTTGTTTCGTATTTGTGTATGTTTCCTTTCTGTTTTTCTTTTACTTTTCAACTTTAGGATTGTGCTATGCACAAGTTGCTCTGGTTCAACATGATTGACTTTCAGTTCCTTTTGTAATCATGTTATTATGTATAAAAATCCTTTAGCATTTCTGTTATCTTCTTTTCAGAAATTTTCCGTCCATATTTTACTGTTTGTTACTATTTTTGTCGTTGTTCTGCCTTTTCTTCATGTCCCATTACAGGTGGCACATTTCAAGTTTGGGGGAAGCATTTTGCGCTTTTATATAGCTGGAAACCTTTGCCTTCGTTGCTCCACTTGGTAATTTTGTTCCTTTTATCCCCTATGCCCTTTATTTTTCCATCTTTGTCTCCCACATTGAGGATAATGTGTACTTCCAGTTTGGGGGTGCAACTTGCATTGTTGGTTCCATATTTTTGCTAAGCAATGACAATATAATTTGAAACTTGTCGGAGATAAAGCATATGTTTAATACCGTGGATATAGAAGCAATTGTGAATTTTTGAAAATAAAGAAAAATGTGAATTTAAAGTGATCATGTGGATTCAAATTAGTCTGTATAAATGTCTCAATTAGATTATCGCTGGATTTTACACTCTTTTATGCTTCACAATGCACAAATGCACATTGGAAACTTAACCGTGAGGCATGTAACTTGATTAACCGTGATCTGGACCTAGTTAATCTAAATTGATGAACCTAATAGATGGATACCTTTGGTGTGAAAAAAAAAATAATAAATAAATAAATAAAAAATAATGACCAGTTTGAGTTTGTAGCCTTTCCAACTTGAGTTATTAAGCCCTAGGAGTGTCTCTACACTCAACACCCTAAAGCCATCTGGTTTGGGAGTTGTTGGCCTAACGCTTGCTATATGGGTTGGTCAGAAAGCTTAAAAGACTTAGACATTGCACCGTCATTCAAAAATATTTTTATAAACATGGCTCGTTGGAGTTCGTAGCCTTGCCAATTCGAGCTATTAAGCCCTAGGAGTGTCTCTATACTCAGCACCCTAAAGCCATCTAGTTTGGGAGTTGTTGGCTTAACGCTTGCTATATGGGTTGGTTAGAAAGCTTAAAGGATTTCAGCATTGCACAACCATTTTATGTATCATTTTTGAGTTAAAATAAACTGTCAACAAGCAACAAAGTTGTTTGTAAATTAATTCATGCCTTAGGGACTTCATTTAAAATGGAATTCAATGATTTGAAGACTTGTGTCTTGAAACTGGAAAAAGAAAGTAAAAGCCGCATGTTGTGAATCCAATCCACTTTCACTGAAGCTAGAGTTGATTTCCAGTCAAGAGATGACAATTGAGTTATTTATATAGACTAGGATGTTGATGCATGTATATTGAAATGTGTTTAACCAATTTTTTTTGTATCAATGCTTCATATATGCATGGTAGTCTCCTCAATGACCCCGTCTCCAGTCCTGTGTCTGTTTCGAGTTATATTTGAGCTATGTATATATTTCATTTTGCCATAGTTGATTTTGTGGTAACATTCCCATTGTTGTCATTTCATTGAGTTTTTCATTTTAGTTTTGCTAAGGGACTAGCAAAATGTAAGTTTGGGGGTGTGATAAGCGCCGAATATTGCATATTCAAGCGCCCTTAGCTGCATTAGTTAAATCCATTATTTGATTATTCTTTATAAATTATCTTTATTTGCACGTTTTTATATATTTTCAGGTTCATTGGCCAAAAAGGAGCAAAAATGGTGTTTTATTCAATCTTTGAATAGCAATGTGCTCAAGGCTAAGTTCTGGCAGCAGTGGAATCTGACTTTGTTCACCATTTTTGACCGATCAAACTCAAGAACTGGACTTCTATTAAAACATGACATATTTAGAGCTTCAAATTAACTTTCCAAATCTTCAAACGGTTCGTCATTTGGAGTTTGGAGCAGAAAGTTATGGCTGTTCTACCAAAGTAGTGCAAAGCAGGTCAAGAGGAAGGAGTTTACTGGTCTAACTTCGAGCGCTCGAAGTGCTTAGTTTGAGCGCTCGAAGTGCTAGTTTGAGCGCTCGAAGTGCTTAGTTTAAGCGCTCGAACTATGGGCAGATTACTCTCCGGGAACCATCACTTCAGCCCACTTGCACCTTGTTTCCTTCATCTCTGATTTCCATCTTTATGGGTTGGTTGGAGATATCTTTTGGTATTTTTTTGTGCCTTGTTTGGTGGAGAGGAATGTCTACAAAGGAGGGGAACCACACAAACAAGATCATATCTCATCTTTGCAAGATTTGTGGAGAGAGAAAGAGGAGGAAAAAGATAAAGTTCTTGAAGCCAAGGAAAAGGAGCTCGAAAATGGAGGTTGCAACCAAGCTTCTTCCTTCTTCTAAAGCTTCCATGGGTAACTAAACCTCCATCTAGGGAGGTGATGAGGCCCCTCCCTTGTAAGCATGTTCTAATTTAGGCTATATTTTGGGGATTACAATGTATATTCTTTGGTCTTTTCATGGTTTAGAGCATTTTGCCTTTTGTAATGGATCTTCATGTATTTAAATGATTAATGTTGAGTCAATTATCTATCTTTGATGGTTTATTCTTTTAATCATGTTGCTTGCACTCTCATGGTGACAATGGTAGTGAGATCATGGAATTGTTTTAATGGCACGGAGTTGGAGGACTTTGATAGATCATTGCTTAGGTGAAACCTTTGATGATTTATGCTTATTTCTTACCTTCATGTGCTTCATCATTTTATCTAGGGCTTAATAGTCTTTCATTCAAGTAAATGTGGTTAAGCTACACCTTAGTTAGGTAGTCTAAACATGTTAACCTTTGATGGATTATGCTTGCTTCAGATTTAATGAACTTCTTGAGGATATTATAGCAACCAAGTGTGCTATGTATCATGACTATATATATATATTGTTTTCCTCCAATTTAGCTCTAATCTAGCATGTGTATAGGGATGGAGGCGGATTCACTTCCTTAGTCCTCTTTACTTGTATTTCATCTCCCTTCAACTCTTGCAAACTTTTACTTTATGCACTTTCATGTCATAGCTTAAGTGACAACCAACAAATCCTCTATGAACACCTTTATCATTCTAAAAAGACTCTAGACACTTAGGTTGCCATAGATTAGCGCAGTCCCAGTGGTTCGACTTACCCGATCAATAGCCCTATTTTACAATGATTCGTGCTATTGCGAAGGTTGATTTATAATTGTAATTGAGACAACCGATCATGGATTGTCTGTAAAGTAGTTAAAGTAGTTAGAGTAGGTAGGTGGATAGTCCATGCTAACCGCAGATAGGTTATAGTTAACTGAATTTTGTAAAACATCTTTTTTTAAAACCTGAATTAAACGAATGTTATTGAGTTCAATTCATTTGAAAAACATAATTTTTAAATCCCCAGAGTTGATAATATTAACCATAATATGATGATTGTGGTGAAGTCAAAACCTTAAGATTTCTCTCTCTGATCGTTTAGTTTACTCTAGTTTAATATTTTGCTTTAAATTTAGTTTGTTTTTGATCGTGACAACCAACAAAATTTTCAACCAATTACCTGTAAGCCAATAAAACTAAATTGAAGACTGAATATAAATCTCATCTCTCTGTGGGTTTGACACCTCTCTTTATAACACTATCCTACATGGAATCGTACTATTGCGAGTGGTAAAATTAGACACATCAATTTTTGGCACCGTTGCTGGGGAGATTAGTTTTAGTTTAGTTTTTAATTAGGTTATTTTGGTTTACCAGTCTTCGGACTTTCTGATGTCTCACCTTAATTCTTTTCTTTTTAGGTATAAGAAAGTAGTAGAGAGGATAAAGATGCTTAAGGGAGAGAAAGCTTCAGTTTATTAAACCTTTTGTGAGTTTTTACTGTTTTCTTTTTACTTGGAAAATTTTATTTTTGTTATTTCAAGGATTAGTGGAATTAATGCATGTTAACTCACCATAATCGGTCAAAACCCTTAGTGCATGATCCTGAAATAGAGAGAACTCTTAGTCAGTTAAGGAAACTTAAAAGACATTTGAATTCCATAGGTAGTTCCTCTGATAACATGGTTGATAATCGTGATGTACCGAGTAATGGTAATAATAATGGCAATGGTAATGGAGGACGGGTTCCACCTGTCCCTCCACAACCATAATTGAGGGACCATTTTATTCCTACCACGTACACTTCTCCTTCGTGCTTTGTATTTCTGGATGCTGATGCAACCCATTTTGAGATCAAGCCTGCTATGATCCAAATGTTTCCCACCTTCCATGGGTATGCAACAGAGGATCCTTATACGCACTTGGATGTATTTTTGGAATTTTGTTCAACTACTAAGTTGACCACTCTTACCAATGATTCATTCAGGATGCGACTTTTCCAATTTTCTCTTAAGGACAAAGCAAGAACTTGGTTACATTCCCTTCCTCCAAATTCCATATCTATATGGGAGATGTTACAACAAGAGTTCTTGAAAAAGTACTACACAGTAGGTAGAACTTGTCAAATGAGAAGAGAAATCATTGCATTTTCCCAAATCTCGGGAGAACAGCTCCATGATGCTTGGGAGAGATATAATGATCTTCTAAGAAAGTGTCCACACCATGATATTACACAATGGCACTTAATATAGATTTTCTATAATAGTCTCTCCGATTCTTATAGAAACATGGTTGATGTTTCTAGTAATGAAGCTTTTCTGCGTAAGAGTCCAGCTAACGCTTGGGAACTGTTTGAGGCCCTAAGTGAAAATTTAACGCAACATGCGTCTTCCTCTAGGTCTAGGTTTTCACTTGGAATGCATAAAGTTGAAAAAGTTTTTGAGGTAGACAAATCCAGTGAATTAGCTGCTCAAATAAAAGCCTTGAACCGTAGGTTCGATCAAATTCTATCATCTGGCTTTGCTCCTGTTATTAGTCCACAAACTGCCTTGCCAAAGGAAGTTTGTTCAATCTGTGCTAATCCTTCCCATTTTGCTGATACTTGCCCTATGATGGGACAATCATATAAGATCCCATAGGAGCAAGTGAATGCTGCATTCTCTACACCAGCATACAATCCATATTCTTCTACATATAATCTTGGATGGAAAGATCATCCTAATCTATCATAGCGTTACCAAAGTCAAGGAACCACTGTTCCCCAATCGTATCAAAATTTGTAATGACCCGGCCTTTTTCCTCTTTTCCCATTTTTGGCAATTTTCTTTTTTCGTCTTTTTCCTATTTTGTCTTTTCCTTATTTCGTCTTTTTCCCGTTTCTTTCGTTTTTCCTTGCATAACCTTACTTGTTGTGCTCGGATTTGATTTCGGTTTTGCATGCATTCATGGTATTTGATTTCCATGACATTAGTATTTTTACTTTTCTTGAAAAGCATGCTAGATTAGTACTTTTCTTGTAAAGGGCATGAATGTGTAATTAACCTAAACTTGAGGGGTTTTAGTGTAATTAAGTAAAGTAATTATTTTTCATCTTAGGGACCATTTTGTACTTTAATTTGGAAGATATTTTCAAAAAGGACTTGTTTGCAATTTTCGGAAAGTGTGATAAGTGTCACACTCTCATTGGTCCACTTGTTGACATTTGTGTGGAAACACTTTGATGCTTTGGATAATGACATGTGAAGGGTGGAGATTCACCCACTTATTGGCCTAGGATTGGTACACTTGTTGGCATAGATGGTTGACAAATGTAGGTTCAATATTAAGTCTTGGAAGTTTACATAGGATGGTGACAAGTGTAGACTTGAGATTAAGCCTAGGAATGAACCATAGATTCATGACAAGTGTAGGTTCACCATTTAGTCTTGCATTGTGTGTGTGAGAGAGGTAGTGTAAGAGCACATAGTGAGTGGAGGATTTCTAGCCCTTCCACTCACCATTTTACACTTTATCATTTTCATTTTCACTTGTCTTCAAGAACCATAACCTAGCCACCATTGAAGAAAAGCTTGGTTAATAGCTTTCTTCTTCATTTTGGCCTCCTTCCACTCACCTTAGACATAAAACCTTGGAAGACAAAAGCTTCCTCTCACTCCCCTCTTCATTAACCCTAAACTTGTTTTTCATTTTGAGCTTGGTTGCTTGGATTATAGAGATTCAATTCTCTATTGAGGTAGGGGGTGTTATCATTTATCTTCCAAGTGATTTTATTTGTTCTTATAGTGATATCTAAGTTATATGTTTGTCTTGTATTAAAATGAGAAATAAATGATTAATTGTGACTTGTATGTAATTCACTTTAGACTTGATAAATAACATGACCATGGCTTGATTCATAACTAATGTTAATTTGAGGTTATTTAGAGTTGTTTTAAAATCCAGAGGGATTAATGAATTAATTTAATTAATTTTTATTTATATGCTCCCATGACTTAAATCAAGTTTTGAAGTGATTTATATAATAACCATGACATGTACTACAACATATATTAAATTGAGCATGTTTGGATGAGAAGTGAAATCTAGGGAATTTAGTTGTTTTATTTAATTGTTTAAATTATGATTTTAAACTTATATCATACTTGTGAGGCTATGTTCTTGTTGTTGAATGATATTGTTGTAATTAGTGGCAAATTGCATAATGATCATTCAATATTCTTCATGCCATTTTAGTTGAGAACTTAAGGCATGTATTGTGTTTCCAAAATTCATTTGTGCATGTTGATGGCTTTACATTGTATATATATATGTTATGTTGATACATATATGTAATGTGCACAAAATGTTGATTTTGGAAACTTGGGGATGTCGTTGTTATGACTATGGCTAGGGCATGGTTCTAGTACGGGGGAAAGTCCCTCTACAAGTCTAGTGCGCACATAGGGAGGTTACCCATGGGCTAGTAACCCTAAAGTAACCACATTGTCGGTTTGATCTAGCGTGATGTCCAAGTATCCACTTTGGTTTGATTTTGCATTTAAATTCCAAGTTGTTAACTTTGTAAAATTACATCTCATTGTGTTATGTTGAAAGTTCTATTGTCACTTGATAGCATGAATTAAATGGTATTGGATTATAACTTGGTACAAAGATAAACCCATGCATTCCCTACGAGTAAACTTGTTTACTCACCCCTAAGTTAATGAGTGTTTTGCAGGTAAAGAAGCCTTAGTGTGGGATGCACAGTATTCTTAGACTCACTAGAGTTCTTGAAGTATTTTTGATGACATAGAATATGCATATGTTAGCATATCTTGTCCTACTTTTGCTTACTTTGATAAAACTTGTACTTATTGTCTAAGTTATGTAATGTGCACTTAAGTGCACCTTTTGATACTCTTAGAATGTGGTTGTAATGAGGCCAAGGGCTAAAGACACTCATGTGAAATGTATGCTAACTTTGAACTTCATTGTTGCCTATGGAAGATATGTGGATTAATGCATTGAAGGGTTCTATTTTGCATATGACATGCCATAAGGCCATAGGCCATTGCAACACATCTATTTTATCACATTACATATGATTGCATGCTCACTTTGGCAAACAACACCATCCTTAATGAAACAAAGACTCTAAGTAGCATTTTTAGGGAGTTTTACCCTATTCTGTTCTAGGGGAATTTTAGATATTTCAAAATGCGTTTTTTTCATTTTTCCTTATGAGTCACATAGAAAACTCAATTTTGAGGGGGGTTTCTTCTTTGTGTTTTTCCAAAAAATGCCATCTTGGCCCCCAAAAATCTATTTTTTTCCGAAAAATCATTGCTGCCAGGTTTTTGCCGACTTTAGTGCAAATATACTTGGTACTATTCATCGACTTTTTTTTGAAAAGCGTGAGGACCAATCCGAAACTTTCGGGGGTCTTGTGGGTGTATTTTAAGATTACATTTTCAATTTAGGCAATTTAAAAATCTTCCGAAACCCCATTTCCTTTCTTTGGGCAGTAGCTTGGAACGATTTTTGACCTCTAGACCTGATTTTCTTGAGGGTATTTTGGACATTTTACAATCCATTTTTTTGGTTTCCATTCACATGTCAGGTAGAAAACTTGATTTTAGGGGGGGTTTCTTCTTTGATTTTTTCCAGAAAAGTCCGTTTAGAAGCCCGTTTTTACTCTCAGTTGCAGCAATAGTGGGTTGACGGCACTGTAGCTGTCATGGCCTTCGTCGGGCCGCCGCGACGTCGATTTTGTTTTTGACCTTTCTCCCTCATCCGGACTCCAAATCAAGTGAGTTTTTTTTTTTTAAAATTGATTAATTTTTCATTTTCTATCCAACGGTGTGCTCGGTTGCACCTAGATTTTTTGGATAATTACTAGTTTACCCTTTTAGCTTTATTGCTCGTTTTTCTTTGTTTTGTTGTTTCTCCTTCGTCCGGAATCTGGATAATGAAATTCTTGAGTCCATCATCACTAGTTTTTCATTGTCTTCCCAGTGGTGTGCTTGATAGCACTTGAATCCATTTTTTTTTTTGTAAAATGACCATTTTGCCCCTAGGTTCCTTTTTGTCCGTTTTTGAAACGACACTTCCGCATTTGTTTTTCTTTGGGTTCCATGACCTCATTGAGGGTCACATTGGTGTCTTAGAGACCGTTGTTTCACCTTTCTCTTTTGCATTTTAGATCCGTTATCGGGTCATCTTTTGGTCATCACTGACGCACCGGGTTTACAAAACTTGGGCCATCACAAGTGGTATCAGAGCTCCTAGGTTCGAAAACCTTAGGACGATGGGTTTTGGGTGCATAACATGCTTTTATTAGTGTACTTTGATTTATTAGCATACCTTTGATAACATGTTTTTGGTATTATAACATGATTACATGTTTCTTGGTGACATACTTGTTATTATGATATGTCTCTATGTTTGTATGCTTATATGTTTAAGAAGCATCCTTGTTTAACATATTACTTAAGTGCTTAACTATTTAAATAACCTTCCTTGATTGTCTTATCATGACCGTATGTTACATACCTCATCTTGCTTCGTATTTCTTACTTTCATAGTACGAGTTGCATTCAGTCATAATAACTTGTGTTATTGTTGACCTCTTTCATTGCATATGTTTAGCATCATGGTTGTCACACGTGCGGAGTCTTCGCATCAGGGCATTGAGGAGCAGGTGGATGACACTGAATTTATGAGGGGTCCAGGGAGGCCTAGGATTCCAATTCGTGGCACGGGTCCAAATCCACCACGAGCTCCGACTTACGAGGAGCAAATTGCACAGGGAGTGGCTCTGGGGATGTCAGAGTCCATTCAGGCGATGTTTCGCCAGCAAATGGCTGGGATACAGATTCCGGTACTGGCACCAGCACTGGCACACCAGTTGCTAATGAGGCATTGGACTACTTCATGAAGTTACAGAGGGTTAAGATCGACCAGTTTGTAGGGAGTATGGATCCGCTTGCTTCAGAGGCATGGTTTGATCTCATGGTACGCAAGCTCGATAGCATGGCAGTACCTACAGACCGATTGAGGATCTCCTTGACAGCCTCTATGTTCATAGGAGATGCCGATATCTGGTGGAGGTCTATGACCAATATCCACGATGTGGAGGTGATGACTTGGGAGGAGTTCAGGACATTGTTCTTTGACCGCTTCTTTCCAAGGACTATGAGGCATGATATGAGAGTGCAGTTTACAGGTCTTTATCAGGGCAGGATGAGTGTCATTGAGTATGAGACACACTTCACTTCTCTTTCCCGCTATGCACCGGAGATGGTAGCCATCGATGAGCTCAGGGCGAAAAAGTTTCAGGATGGGTTACATCTTGATATTAGGCCACGAATTTCAGTGTTGGATCTGAGGACTTATGGGGAGGTAGTACAGAAGGCTATGCTAGTTGAGGCAGAGGACCAAGATCAGCTTAGGATCAAGGGTTCATATAAGCAACCACGTGGAGAGGCTTCATCAGTATCCGTTGGGGGTCAGTGGAAGAAGGCTAAGGCCGGGGACAGTTCACGCACTCAGGGACAGTCATAGTAGGCTCGGTCTGCATCTGCAGGTCCAGTATCTTCAGGGTCAGCCCAGGGAGTCATTTGTCACCACTGTCAGCAGCCGGGGTACATCAAGCCTCGTTGCCCACAGTTGCAGTCTCAGGGCAGTCGTTCTCAGACTAGTAAGTCTTCAGCTTCGACGCAGGGACTTCAGGGGGTTTACAATTACTGTAAGCAGCCTAGACATTTCAAGAGGGAGTGTCCGTGCCTACAGAATAGGGCACAGAATGGTGCAGGCCCACAGGCCACACCGGCACAGTCGACAGTTGCACAGTCAGGTTTCAGGGTGCCTCAAGCACCACAACTAGTTGCACTAGTCAGTTCGTATATGGGTAGGAACCCTACACCTACTACTTCCGGACATCAGTTAGCTCAGCAGGGCAGTTCACAGTAGTTAGGGGCTCAGGGACGAGCTTACGCACTACCACAGGCCGATACCTCCGCAGGGACTTCTACAGTTCGAGGTATCTTTCTAGTTTTCAGTTCTTGGGCTAGAGTTCTAGTTGACACAGGTGCATCACATTCATTCATATCTGCATCATTTGCATATTCTTTGGGTCTGGAGGTCACGCAGAGGGATGGTTTCCTTTATGTTGACACACCAGTTGGTGGTCCAGTGTTTTTTGACCGTGTTTGTTGGGGTTGTGCTATCGAGATAGCTAGACGGATGTTGGAGTTTGATTTTGTTGTTTTTGACATGACGGGTTTTGACGTCATTCTTGGGATGGACTGGTTGTTTTTCTTTCGTGCCACGATTGATTGCTTCCGTGGGCGAGTGTCTGTTTGCACTCCCGCGGGGATTGTCATCACTTCGTGGGAGATTGGAGCGATTCCCACCCGACGATGATTTTTAGTATCGGTGACTAGAGTCGCCATAGGTCCTACTTGGCTAGCCTGTTAGTTGACGAGGGTAGCAGTCTGGGCCATGTTTTTCGGACAGTTATAGACGAGTTTCTGGATCTCTTCCCGAAGGAGTTGACAGAACTCCCTCCTCTTCAGGAGGTTGTCTTTGCCATCGATGTCATTCCCGGTACTGCACCTATTTCTATGGCACCGTACCGTATGGCACCTGCAGAGCTTGATGAGCTCAAAGCTCAATTGGATGATTTGAAAGCTAAGGGCTTTATTCATCCTAGTGCTTCACCCTAGGGAGCACTGGTTCTTTTTGAGAAGAAGAAGGATGGGTTTTCGAGACTTTGCATTGATTATCGCAAGTTGAACCATGTCACAATCAAGAACATGTATCCTTTGCCTAGGATTGATGACTTGTTTGATCAGTTAAAAGGAGCGACATGCTTTTCGAAGATTGATCTGAGATCGGGTTACTATCAGTTGAGGGTTAAGGATGAGGATGTATCCAAGACCGCTTTCTGCACACAGTATGGCCATTATGAGTTTCTAGTGATGCCATTTGGTTTGACCAATGCTCCAGCAGCTTTTATGGACTTAATGAACCGTGTATTTAGTGACCATCTTGATCAGTTTGTTATAGTCTTTGTTGATGACATTCTTGTATACTCAGCTTCAGTGGAGGAGTATGAGTATCATTTGAGGACAATGTTGCAGATCCTTAGGGATAATCGGTTGTACACCAAGTTCGAGAAATGCGAATTTTGGCTACCAGAAGTGAATTTCCTTGGACATGTTATGTCAAGGGGCGGTGTTGTAGTGGATACAACAAAGATTGAGTCAGTGATGGATTGGGAGCATCCAAAGACAGTGTTTGATATTCGAAGTTTTCTTGGCCTAGCCGGCTATTATCGGAGATTTGTTCTGGATTTCTCTCATTTAGCGGCACCTATGACTCGACTTACCCGCAAGGGGGTCAAGTTTGTATGAAACGAGGCATGTGAGTTTGCTTTTCAGGAGTTGAAGGCCAGGTTAACATTGGCTCCAGTTTTGATCATTCCTGAACATGGTTTAGGTTATGTGATCTTTTGTGATGCTTCACGAGAAGGTTTGGGTTGTGTCTTGATGCAGACAGAGCGGGTGGTTGCTTATGGGTCTCGATAGTTGAAGACTCATGAGTTGAACTATCCAACACATGATTTGGAGTTAGCAGCAGTTATCTTTGCCCTGAAGGGGTGGAGACACTATTTATACGGGGAGAAGTTTGAAGTTTTCTCCGACCACTAGAGTCTCAAGTATCTCTTCTCTCAGAAGGATTTGAACTTGAGACAGCGCAGATGGGTTGAGTTTATGGAGGATTACGATTTTGAATTACAGTATCACCCGGGTAAGGCCAATGTGGTGGCCGATGCATTGAGTAGGAAGTCACGGGGAACTCTTGCTAGCATTTCCCTTCATAGATGGAAGATGCTAAAAGAGCTTGCAGATCTTGGTTTACAGTGTTATGAGGATGTTTCATCGGCTATTTTGTTTAGCCTTGTGGCTCAACCAGCACTTGTTAGCAGAGTTATTGAGGCACAGTTGGAGGATGGTGAGATGAAGGCCATCCATGTTCGGATTTCAGGCAGCGAGAATGTAGAGGGTTGGACCTTACATTCAGATGGTGGTCTCAGGCACAAGGGGATGATGTTTGTTCCATTGTCTTGCCGTGAGGACGTTCTTCGGGATTTCCACCACTCTAGGCTCGCAGTTCATCCTGGTGGTACAAAGATATATCACAATCTGCGATGACAGTTTTGGTGGAAGGTATGAAACAGGATGTTTCACAATTCGTGGCTCGATGCCTTACTTGTCAACAAGTGAAGGCAGATCATCAGCAACCGGCAGGATTGTTGCAACCATTACCAATAGCTGAGTGGAAATGGGAGCATATCACTATGGATTTCCTGATGGGACTTCCGAGGTCTCAGGCAGGGAATGATGCCGTTTGGGTCATAGTTGACAGGTTGGCTAAGACGGCTCACTTCTTACCGATGGCAATGACAGATAGTGCAGAGAGATTGAGTGGACTGTATGTGAGATAGATTGTCAAGCTTCACGGGGTTCCTGTATCCATTGTTTAAGATAGGGATCCACGGTTCACCTCTCACTTTTGGCAGAGTTTTCAGGATGCTCTTGATACGGGGCTTCATTTTAGCACGGCATTCCATCCTCAGACTGATGGACAGTCGGAACGCACCATTCAGGTATTGGAGGATATGTTGCGGGCTTGTATCTTGGATTTTGGGGGTAGTTGGGAGGACTACTTGCCTTTGGTTGAGTTTGCCTACAACAACAGTTACCAGGCCAGTATTGGCATGGCACCTTTTGAGGCGTTGTATGGCAGACCTTACAGATCTCCAGTTTGTTGGATCGAGGTCGGTGATACTGTTGCCTTGGGTCCCGACATTGTTATTGAGACTACAGAGAAGATCAAGTTGATTTGGTAGCGGTTGGCTACCACACAGAGTAGACAGAAGAGTTACGCTGACAGGGGGAGGCGATCATTGTCTTTTGAGGTTGGGGATCATGTCTTTCTTAAGATTTCTCCGCATAAGGGGCTCCTGAGATTTCGGCAGACTGGCAAGTTGTCGCCTAGGTTCATCGGACCATTTGAGATTTTGGAGCACGTCGGTGAAGTTGCTTATCGTTTGGCATTGCTGCCAGACCTAGAAAAGGTTCACAACGTCTTTTATGTCTCTATGTTGAGGAAGTACGAGCCGGACCCATCGCATGTTCTGCGATGGACTGATGTGATTGTTGATGAGGACGTGACCTACGAGGAAGGCCCTTAAGTGCACCTTTTGACACTCTTAGAATGTGGTTGTAATGAGGCCAAGGGCCAAAGACACTTATGTAAAATGTATGCTAACTTTGAACTTCATTGTTACCTATGGAAGATATGTGGATTAATGCATTGAAGGGTTCTATTTTGCATATGACATGCCATGAGGCCATAGACCATTGCAACACATCTATT
Organism: Cornus florida; assembly: GCF_030987335.1. Classification (NCBI taxonomy): domain Eukaryota; kingdom Viridiplantae; phylum Streptophyta; class Magnoliopsida; order Cornales; family Cornaceae; genus Cornus; species Cornus florida. Next base: position 45,521,200 of record NW_026775574.1, on the reverse strand, counting down.
TTATCACATTACATATGCTTGCATGCTCACTTTGGCAAACAACACCATCCTTGATGAAACAAAGACTCTAAGTAGCATTTTTAGGGAGTTTTACCCTATTCTGTTCTAGGGGCATTTTGGGTATTTCAAAATGCATTTTTTTCATTTTTCCTTGCGAGTCACATAGAAAACTCAATTTTGAGGGGGGTTTCTTCTTTGTTTTTTTTTTCCAGAAAATGCCCTATTAGCCCTCAAAAATCTATTTTTTTCCGAAAAATCATTGCTGCCAGGTTTTTGCCAACTTTAGTGCAAATATACTTGGTACTATTCATCGACTTTTTTTGAAAAGCGTGACGACCGATCCGAAACTTCTGGGGTTCTTGTGGGTGTATTTTAAGATTGCATTTTCAATTTAGACAATTTAAAAACCTTCCGAAGCCCCATTTCCTTTCTTTGGGCAGTAGCTTGGAACGATTTTTGACCTCTAGACCTGATTTTCTTAAGGGTATTTTTGATATTTTACAATGCATTTTTTTGGTTTCCGTCTATTAGTCGAGTGGAAAACTTAATTTTAGGGGGGGTTTCTTCTTTGAGTTTTTCCAGAAAAGTTCGTTTAGATGCCCGTTTTTACTCTCAGTTGCAGCAGTAGTGGGTTGACAGCACTGTAGCTGTCACGGCCTTCGTCGGGCTGCCGCGACGTTGATTTTGTTTTTGACCTTTCTCCCTCATCTGGACTCTAAATCAAGTGAGTTTTTTTTTTTAAATTGATTAATTTTTCATTTTCTATCCAACGGTGTGCTTGGTTGCACCCAGATATTTTTAAATAATTACCAGTTTACCCTTTTAGCTTTATTGCTCGTTTTTCTTTGTTTTGTCGTTTCTCCTTCATCTGGAAATCGGATAATGAAATTCTTGAGTCCATCATCACTAGTTTTTCATTGTCTTCCTAGTGGTGTGCTCGATAGCACTTGAATCCATTTTTTTTTGTAAAATAACCATTTTGCCCCTAGGTTCCTTTTTGTCTGTTTTTGAAAGGACACTTCCGCATTTGTTTTCCTTTGAGTTCCATGACCTCATTGAGGGTCACATTGGTGTCTTAGAGACGCATTGTATCTCTAGAGACCGTTGTTTCACCTTTCTCTTCCGCATTTCGGATCCGTTATCGGGTCATCTTTTGGTCATCACTTACGCACCGGGTTTACAAAACTTGGACCGTCACAAAATTCCTCCAATCTTATGCCACAAAATGATTCTTTCAACCAATCTGGTATTTACTATCTGCCTCAGTTTAGGAATCAACCCACTCAAGCTCCTAATCTTCCACCTCCTCCTAGAAATTCTGCTTTTAAGGATCAAGTGCTCAATGTTCTTATTGATCCTAAGCCAATACCCAACTTCTTAATTCTCATTCTCAAGCCATAGCAAAGCTAGAGGCACAAGTTGGGCAAATAACGAGTACTTTATCTCGAAGAGATGATGGAAAGCTACCTAGTCAGTCAATAGCCAACCTGAAAGGGCGGACTTACATGATTGATGAAACCAATTCCTCAGGTATTCATCATGAGCAAGTTCAGGCTATCACTGCATTGAGGAGTGGTAAAGTGGTTGACAATCAAGTTGAAAAAGAACTGGAAAAAAAGAGAGGCTTAGGATTCCCATTGTTCCTATCATCTATAATCCACATCCCAAGGATGTTTCCTCGAGTTCTATTCCATATTCCACTATAAGAGTTGAAGGCGGAGTCACTTCTTCATCTGCTCCTAATCCTAAGACAGCTAATGAGACAAGAGCGTCTTATCCTGAACGTCTCAAGAAACCCTCCCACTTTGGTAAATAAGGGGAGAAAATTCAAGATATGATGGAGGTCTTTAAATAGGTCAAAATCAATCTTCCTCTACTGGATGCTATAAAACAAATTCCCTCATACTCCAAATTTTTAAAGGACTTGTGCACTCTTAAGAGGAAATCTAAAAGCCAAGTTCCTAAGAAAATTTGTCTCACCAAACAAGTCAGTACTATTCTTAAGTATAACACTCCTCTTAAGGTTAAAGATCCTGGTGCTCCTACAATTTCTTGCATCATTGGAAACAATGTGATAGAGTGAGCACTTCTTGATCTTGGAGTAAGTGTTAATCTTATTCCTTACTCGGTGTATGAGAAGTTAGGTTTGGGTGAGTTAAAACCTATGTTGGTTGTTGTACAGCTTGCTGACCATTCTGTCAGACAACCACGAGATATTGTTGAAGATATACTCATAAAAGTGGATAAGTTTTTCTTTCCGGTTGATTTATTAGTGCTTGATATAGAATCGGTCCACGATTCCAAAAAGTATATTCCAATTATTCTTGGGCGTCCTTTTCTAGCCACAGTGAATGCTTGCATTAACTGTAGGACTAGAGCCATGGATTTATCTTTTGGAAATATGAAAGTCAAGCTAAACATCTTCAATGCTATTCATCATCCCCACGATGATAGTGAATGCTTCTTCCTTAATGTTATTGATGAGTTGGTTAAAGAATCACTCCCAACTATTTTATCCAAGGATCCTTCAGAAGCTTGTCTGAATCACTTCAATTATGAAGATTTCGATATAGAAGCTTCGATAGCTGAAGTGAATTCTTTGCTCAATTCCACTCCTATTACAGATTTTCCTCTATGGAAATCTAGATTAGAGCCTCTTCCACCACTTTCTAGCATTCTGCCTATTCCTTCCTTAGAGTCTCCACCTAAGCTTAAGCTTAAGCCACTTCCGAACAAGCTCAAGTATGCTTTCTTGGGTTTAAATGACACATTCCCAGTGATCATTGCTTCCAATCTTATAAGTTCCCAAGAAAGTAGTCTCTTAAAAGTTCTTGAGCAAAATAAAGAGGCTATTAGGTGGAGTGCGGCTGATTTAAAAGGAATTAGTCCCACAATTTGCATGCATCAGAATCATTTGGAGGAGGATTCCCGAACATCCTGAGAGCTCCAACGAAGATTGAATCCTAATATGAAGGAGGTGATTTTGAAGGAAGTTGTGAAGTTGCCAGATGCGGGAATAATCTATCCCATCTCAGATAGCAAGTGGATGAGTCTTACTTAGGTAGTACCTAAAAAGACAGGTATTACAGTGGTTGAGAATTCTGAGGGATAATTAGTTCCACAGCGCACCATTATTGGATGGCGTGTGTATATTGATTACCAAAAACTCAACTCTGCTCCTAGAAAAGATCATTTTTCACTTCCATTCATTGATCAGATTCTAGAGCGATTGGCTGGCTAGAGCTATTATTGCTTTTTAGATAGATATTCCAGCTATAATCAAGTGGCCTTTAATCCTAAGGATCAAGAGAAAACTACTTTTACTTGTCCATTTGGTACATTTGCATATAGACGGATTCCTTTCGGATTGTGTAATGCGCTAACAACATTCCAGAGGTGTATGATGTCTATCTTTTCAGATATGGTTGAAAAGTTTCTCGAGGTCTTTATGGATGACTTCTCTGTTTTTGGATCCACATTCGAGAACTGTCTTCAAAATTTGTCCCTAGTGCTTAAGCGCTGTAAGAAAACCAATCTTATCCTTAGTTGGGAGAAGAGCCATTTTATGGTTCAAGAAGGGATTGTTTTAAGACATATTATTTCAGAGAGAGGTATTGAAGTTGATAGAACTAAAGTAGATTTGATCTCTAAATTGCCTCCTCTTACCTCCGTAAGGGGAGTACGATAATTTCTTGGGCACGCTGGGTTTTATCGACGCTTCATTAAAGATTTTAGCAAAATTTCTCCCTCTTTGTGTAATCTACTTGTAAAGGACGTTCTTTTTGTCTTTGATGAGTCATACCTAGAAGCTTTCCACAAGCTTCATTCCCTTCTTTCTTCAACTTCTATCATAAATCCTTCAAATTGGGCTCTTCCATTTGAGATTATGTGTGACGCATCTGATTATACTATGGGTGTTGTCTTAGGACAACGAGTAGATAAGCTTCCTTATGTTATCTACTATGCTAGTAAAACTCTTTCAGAGACACAATTGAATTATACCACTACTGAAAAAGAGTTACTTACAGTTATCTTTGCTTTGGACAAATTCAGATCATATCTGTTGGGTTCTAAAATCATAGTCTATTCTGATCATTCTGCTTTGAAACATCTTCTCTCCAAAAAGGAAACCAAACCCTGTTTGATTCGATGGATCCTCTTACTTCAAGAGTTTGATTATGAAATCCGGGATAAGAAAGGGTTAGAGAATGTAGTAGCTGACCATCTTTCTAGAATTCTGATTACGAATACCTCAACTTCACTTCCAGTGTGTGATTCCTTTCCAGACAAACAATTGTTTGGGGTTTCTCATTCAGATTTGCCTTGGTTTGCTGATATTGTGAATTACCTCGCAATAGGTAGAATTCCTTTGTCTTGGTTAAAGCAGGAAAAAGATCAATTCTTCTCTCAGATAAAGATGTACTATTAGGAGGATCCTCAGCTCTTCAAATATTATGCTAATCAAATCATTCGTAGATATGTTCCTGAGAGTGAGTTTCATAGTATTCTGACCTTCTGTCACAGTTAGTTTGTGGAGGTCATTTCAGTGTGAAGAAAACTGCAGCTAAAATTCTTCAGTGCGGTTTCTTTTGTCCATCACTCCTTTGGGATGCGTATTTGTTTTGTAGGTCATGCCTTAGATGTCAGCAATTAGGATCAATTTCTAGAAAAAATATGATGCCCATAACGCCAATTTTAGTTATTGAGGTTTTTGATGTTTGGGGTATTGATTTCATGGGTCCTTTTGTTCAGTCAAATCATAATGAGTATATTCTTGTGGTAGTTAATTATGTTCTAAGTAGGTTAAAATAGTGGCTACTAAAACCGTCGATCACGCAGTCGTGATTGAGTTCATTCAAATGAACATTTTTTAGTCGGTTTGGTATGCTACGAGCTATTATTAGTGATGGGGGTGCTCACTTCTGTAATAAGTATTTCTGTACTTTGGTACAAAGATACTCTGTCACTCATAAAATTGTTTCTCCCTATCATCCCCAAACTAGTGGCCAAGTTGAATTATCCAATCGTGAAATTAAGAGAATTCTTGAGAAAACGGTTAAGCCAGATCGTAAAGATTGGTCTTTAAGACTGAATGATGCTTTATGGGCTTACCGAACAGCTTATAAGACTTTGATTGGTATGTCACCTTATTATCTCGTCTATGATAAAGGGTGTCATCTTTCTGTAGAATTAGAACACAGAGCTTTCTGGCCAATAAAAAAAACTCAATTTTGATATGAACTCTGTTAGATCTAATAGGAAGCTTCAACTAATAGAACTCAAAGAATTGCGTAATGATGCTTATAAGAGTGTTAAGGTTTATAAATCAAAGACTAAGGCGTTTCATGACAAGCATATCTTGCGTAAGACTTTTGAGCCTGGGAAGAAAGTTTAGTTGTTAAATACACGACTGAAACTTTTTCCTAACAAACTGAAGTCACGTTAGGAAGGTCCATATATGGTTATATCTGTTACACCTTACGATGCAATTAAGATACAAGATTACAAGATTGCACAATTGTCTAAGGTTAGTGGACAGAGACTGAAGCCCTACATAGATGGTAGTGTGCAGAGAGGCATAGTGGAGGTAGTAGAACTTCATGATCTTATTTACTTGGACTAGAGAGGTCAGGTTTTCGTCAAGCTATCGACGTTAAACTTAGCATTTGTATGTTGTACCATAGTTTATTTTGATTTTTATTTTAGTTATTTTAGTTTTTGATTTCATTCTTTTCTTTTCTAGATTTTAGGTTAATTTTAGGTTTAAGGTAGTTTAGGTTTAAATAAAATAGAAAAAGAAAATAAAAATTAAAAAATTGAGAAAAATCTAAAAATTTGCCTCAATGCTCGAGCCTGAACTTTGAAGCTCGAGCATCAGCTACTAAAGGCTCGAGCATCCGTACCTCAAGCTTAAGCCTTCCATCATCGTTAAGTTTAGGGTTTTCAGTGGCCATGTTCGAGCCTTAAACCTAGGGCTCGAGCCTTTGTATTTTATAATTAAAATAAATCCTCGAGCCGTATTTGAAACGCTCGTGACTTTGCCCTTATTGCCTCCAATCTCTCCCGAATTCTCTTAAATCTCGTCATTTTCATCATCTTCATCATCTCAAGCTTTAAATCAAAGTTAGTACAGGTAAGAATCTTGCCAATTCTCTTGGTTATATATATATATATATATATATATATATATATATATATATACAAATGAGTTTTATCTCAACATGTTGCCCAAATCTCCAAGAATAGTTCCTTTTAATCTTCTTTACCATAATCTAATCGTAATTCATCATCCGACCTTGTAGACATTCCAAATCTTAGTTAGATTTAATGAACACGGGTTGGGTAGCTTTGAAGGGTTGAAGTGCAAATAGAGGAAGGTTGGGGTTGTAGGGTGATTAAGCAAAGTATTGGGGTGGAGTTGGTTTGATTTGGGGTGATTTTGGAGGAGTGTAGAGGAGATTTGTAACGGTTGAGAACCCAGGAAGCTCGAGCCTTCATATCTAGGCTCGAGCATTTGCTTGCAGCAAGCTCGAGCATCAGGATCCCAAGCTCGAGCCTCAGCTAGTACCAAGCTCGAGCCTCAGTGCACAGAGTTGGGAGTTGGCTTGGATAGTGCTGGAAGGTTGAGTAAGAGTTTTAGATAGTAGAAATGCCTAGACGTTCGCGGCAAAGACCAATCCGTACTCCGGCGATAGCACTAGATGACTCCTGACGGTATAGTACTATCCGCCATAAGACAGATTTTGTAGCAGAGGATTTTCAGTGCCATCGAGATACCTTTTAGGCAATGGAGGCCCTACAAGCTCTGCAGTTATCGGGATTCTTGTGGCATCCAGCCTAGATTGCCTATCCCAGGCTAGTACGAGCATTTTACTGCTCCTTGCAGTTTCTTGCAGGAGACAAGGATCTGGATGAGGAGGATTACTTTACAGCCACTGTTGAGGGTGTACAACTAACAGTGAGCTGTGAGACTATTGCACAGGTGATGGGTTGCCATCATAGGTGCCCTATTACCTTACAGGATAGATTTCTGTCATTTTCCCCTGGCCTTTCGAGGGAGGCGATGGTTCGAGCACTTAGCCAGGGGAGACATGCCACCACCTAGGAGATGATCCGGAAGTCACAGCTTCCGTGACGTTTTTGGTTTTTAGATATGATTTTAGTGGCCAATACACGCCCTATCGGACATAAGGGAGGGCGGTGCAGTGAGATGGTGGATGCGCACTACACATTCCATGCTGGCTACTGGGTATTTATTCCCTAGTTAGTTTTCGTACAGCTGCGCCGGCTATATGACGAGATGGGAGAGGCTCAACGCCCTCTTACTCATCATATTCACTTTCCCAGGCTTGTCACACGCCTGATGGAGATAGCGTGGGTTTCGATACCCCTGAATGAGGCTACTGTTACCATCTTCACCCAGTACCATTTCACTCAGTGGAACAATGTCTTTGGGCATATGCTTAATGCGAGGAAGCTGGAGTGGGGTGTTGATGATGAGATTTGAGAGGATCGACGGTGTATGGACGCCGAGGCACGGGGTATGCCATACGTCCTGCACATTCCACCTTATCCCCCTCCGTCGGCTATTCTTTCTACCAACCGTGCTGATGCGGAGATGGCGGAGGATGATGATGATGAAGAGTACGATAATAAGGCTACAGAAGATGAGATGGATGTCCCTGATAGCTAGGCCTCACCGAGGAAGAGGCCAGTTCTTATAGCCCAGCCTGAGAGTTCTTCTGAGGCTAAGATTAAAGCTTTACAGGCCAAGGTTGCCGAGCTATAGGACGGCCAGACAGTGCTGAGATAGATGCTGACTGTGCAGCAGAGCATTCTGGAGAAGCTTCGATGCCGCACCATGTCTTCCCTTACTACTTCTACTGATTTACCTCCACCACATATATATTAGCTTTTTAGGGCTTTTCCATATTTTCTAATTTTGGATAGGCACTTTTGTTGACTAGGGCAGTCTTTTGATGTATTTATTTCATTATGATGTATATCTGCCCTAAGTATGATATTTTGAAAAGCATTGTACTCATCTTACTGATATATATATAGATGCCTTCTGCTTATTATTTTCTTGTGTTGATATTTGAGTTAGTACTTGTGATATTTCTCTCTTATACCTATGCTTGATACTCTGATATGTTTTGAGTTGGTTGATTTTGCCAGATGCCACAGATTATGTTTGGGAGTGATGTTTACCTTCTATATTTTTGTGTTGTATATCTTTGCTGGTCTGCGTTTCTAGTAATATCTTTCTAATCTCTCTTTTGTTCTTCCACATTGAGGATAATGTACAAAATAAGTTTGGGGGTAAGGTCAGTTGAGACTGAATTTGAATTTTTTTGAAAATATAATACCAAGGATATGATATTTGATGTTACTAGCATAAGTTTGAGTCTGTTGATTGTTATATACTCCGTTTGCAGTCTGATGTTGGTTAGATATGATTTGTACGCTAAAATATTGTGAAAAGGGATTCTTAAAAATTTTGAAATCGATTGGTGGCCTGTGGTCCACTCTATTAGGATGATCCTTGTTTAATGAAATTAATCTCTGGAATACTACACTTTGCACATATTCACACTTGCATGAATTTTGTGGGGTAAATACCAGAAGTCTTGTTTTGTTTTGAGTTGATTTAATGATTTTGATAACCAAGGCATAAAAATAAAGTAAAGGAATAAAAAAAAGAAAAAAAAAAAACAAGTTGAAAAAAAAAAAAAAAGATTGGTATGTATACAATAAAAGAAAAAATTCTTCACCAATGTGAATGAAAAAAAGAAAAAGAAAAAGAAAAAAAAAAAGAAGTATAAAAAGATCAAGTTCAGGTCTGTACTTAGATTGCTTGAGTGATTAAGTCCTTTGGGGTGTGTTTTGACACCTAATGCCCTAAGACCGTCTGGTCTGGGAGTCATTGGCTAAAAGCTTGTTACATAAGGGGTTTAGGTTACCTAGATTACTTGAAAAATTAAGTCCTGATGGGTACTTTATCACTTAATGCCTTAAGATCATCTGGTCTGGGAGCCATTGGCTGAAATTTCGTTACAAGGGTGATTTAGAAAGCTTAATAGACCTGAATATTGCACAGTATCCTTTATGAAAAAAAATGCATACCTTGAAAAAAAAAAACAATAAATGCCTTGGGAGTTGGAATTTGAAAATTTTGCCTGTGAATTGAGGAATAGCTAAGAATGAATGCACGTATGGATAGTAAGCCACACATTGAATTGTAAGATCACTTTCAGAAAGTGTTTTGGAGATTAAAGTTATTGAATGAATGATTAAACTAATATATGGGGGAAAATGGTTGTTAAATTGAAATTAGAAGTTGAAAGTTTGCCTGATTTCATGATTAGTTGTACTTGCTATATTTGACTGATTAATGAGTTGCAGGGATAATATGATTTGAAAGCAAGCTTAAATGAGCTTACTGTGCACTTAAGGCACTGATCTGAGAAGTTTGTGGGTATCTTCACTGGAAACCATCACGAGACTATAACTCATTCACTAAGGGTAACCTAGGGGTTTAAAGGCTTATTGCATAAGCTAAACGCAACTGTGATTCCCACGAAAGTGGCTTTTAGTTCTGTATTGCTAAGGGACTAGCAATATGTAAGTTTGGGGGTGTGATGAGTGCTGAATATTGTATATTCGAGCCCCTAAATATACGTATGTTAAGGCCTAAAGTAATACTTCTATCCATATTTAGACTGATTTATGTTTAATGTGTGTTTGTAGGTACTTTCCCAGAGAAATGGTTAAAACTGGGACTTTATGATGATATTGAAGCTTACAAAATTGTTGCTAGTCATCCAGAGCAAGTCGAGAGCTTAAATGGTAAAGTTTGGAAGAATTCAGAATCCAAAGCTCGAGCCTAAGTCATGAGGCTCAAGCCTTACAAGTCAAAGAAGACAAAAATCAACAAGGCATTAAAGCTCAAGCCTTGTACCTTCAGGCTCGAGCCTAAACAAAGGGTGCTCGAGCCTTAACCCTTAAGCTCGAGCACAAGGCGTCAGAATTTGAAGAGTTGATTTCCAAGCTCCCAGACCTCGTGCCTAACCCCAATGATCGAGCACCAACCATTGAAGCTCGAGCCTTAAGAACCAAATGCTCGAGCTTGGTACCTAGTGCTCGAGCCCATGAAGCTTAGATTGAGCAATGTTAAAAGATTTCAATCCAAGAATATTCTAAGCATTAAAGAAAAAAAATGCTTCAAAAAGTAATTGAAGAAATTTAGCTAAGTGTCAAAGTAAAGATCGAGCATCAATTCTTGAAGCTCTAGCATCAATCCAGAGAAGCTTGAGCTTTGTTCTTTAAGCTCGAGCCTGAACATTAAAGCTCGAGCCTTTGTTCCTAAAGCTCGAGCTTTCCATGACATGTTAGATTTAAGTTACGGGAATGTCCTCTTTTTCAGCCGTATCTCATTCCAGATGGGCCAGCAGACCTAAAAGCCCACCAGATCCTTATTTTCTTCTACAAAAGAAGGCTTAAGCCTTGATAGAAGAGGTCTGAAATTTCAAGTCCTTTTTGCTGTTTGATTCAGAAGGCTGATACTGTGGTGGCTTTTAGGGTTTCCACAACCTTAGAAAGTGAAGATCCTGAGAAGAGAAGGGTCGTCCGTGACAATGGAGCCAACTCCAACACAAATGATATCCGACATCGTCATGAGTAGCTAATTCCTCTCTTAGGGCACTGATGTAACCCAATCTAGTATTATGGTTTGATTGTCCTTAACTTGGGATAATTCTAATATATGATGTATTCTTGATTATATGACTATGAGCAATTGAGACAACTCAATTGGTTTTCATGCTTTAATAGATTACAAACTGTTATTACCTTATTTTAGATATAATTGTTTGTTTTCTATTCTCAACGTATGGACAGTATTTGGCGGAGCCCTGCCGGACATGAGAACAGAGGTCATATAATGGTGTTCCAATGTTTTTTATAAAAGAATTTTTCATAATCTATGCTTAGGAAAGGTGGATTATTTGCAAAGTAGTTACAGTAGTTAGAGTAGATAGGTGGATAGTCCATGCTAACCGCAGATAGGTTATAGTTAACTGAATTTTGTAAAACATCTTTCTTTAAAACCCGAATTAAACGAATGTTATTGAGTTCAATTCATTTGAAAAACATAATTGTTAAATCCCCAGAGTTGATACAATTAACCATAATATGATGCTTGTGGTAAAGTCAAAACATTAAGATTTCTCTCTCTGATCATTTAGTTTACTCTAGTTTAATATTTTGCTTTAAATTTAGTTTGTTTTTAATCGTGACAACTAACAAAATTTTCAACCAGTTACCAATAAACCAATAAGACTAAATTGAAGACTGAATATAAATCTCATCTCTATGTGGGTTCGACACCTCTCTTTATAGCACTATCCTAAACGGAATCGTACTATTGCGAGTGGTAAAATTAGGCACATCAAATGCCGGAGCAACATATCAAAGAGACATGAATGCCATTTTCCATGACATGATTGGTCCTTTCTTGGAAGTCTACATTGATGATGTAGGTATCAAATCCTCGACCAAAGTTTAACATCTCCATAATCTGAGGATGGCTTTTGAAAGAATGAGGCAGCACAAGTTGAAGATGAATCCCTTAAAGTGTGCTTTTGGGGTTTCAGTTGGAAACTTCCTAGGTTTCCTGGTCCACCAAAGAGGTATTGAGATAGACCAAAATAAGAAAAAGGCAATTATTGAAGCAAAGCCACCAGCTACTAAGAAAGAACTACAAAGATTTCTTGGTCAGGTTGGATATTTAAGGAGGTTCATTGCCAACTATGCTGGAAAGACACATACTTTCTCCCCATTGATGAAATTGAAAGGTGTTGAGGAATTCAAGTGGACAGAACAGCACCACAAGCCTTTGAAGGTTTGAAAAGCTAATTGGCCAACCCTCCAGTGATGATGCCTCCAATCAAGAAGCAGCCTTTGAGATTATACTTATCGGTCACTAATGAGTCCATTAGAACTCTTCTATCCTAGAACAATGAATGGGGGAAGAAGTAAGCCATCTATTATCTAAGTAGGGTGGTCACTCCAATGGAATGTAGGTACACTTCCATTGAAAAGCTGTGCCTTTCCTTATATTATGCGGCTATGAAGTTGAGAACCTACATGTTGCTAGTGGCCGTGTATATCATTTCTCAAACAGATTTGATTAAGTATATGCTTTCAAGGCCTTTGATTACTAGATGCATTGGAAAGTGGTCATTGGCCTTAATGGAGTTTTCTTTTAAATATATTCCACAAAAGGCAGTCAAAGGAAGGGCGATTGTAGAATTTCTAACGGATCATCCTTCTACGAAGATTGATTCAGAAGTATGTGACAAGGTGGATAATCTCTACCTTGACTATACACCTTAGACTCTCATGTTTAATGGATCAAGCACTCATGATGGAGGCAGAGCTGGAATAGTCATCATTTCTCCAAAAGAAAGCAAAAACACATTTTCTTTCGTCTTGGATTTCAAGTATATAAATAACCAAGCTGAATATGAGGCACTTATCATTGGGCTGGAAATCCTGCTAGACCTAAAGGTGGATAAGGTCCAGATTATTGGAGATTCCAACTTGATACTTAGCTAACTTTCTGAAGAATATAGATGTCTCAACTGGCATTTAAGGCCTTTCCACTCTTTAGCCTTGGAATTATTTTGTCAGTTTGATGATTTTCAACTCAAAAATATTGGCCAAGACATTCGAACATGGAGGCTGATGATCTAGCACAGCTAGTCTCTCGAGTGAAAGTTCCACTGGTGTAGAAGAAACCTTGATTACAATCAGAAGAAGGACTCTCCCTTCTGTGGAGTCACGGCATGAGATGGCAGGTCATTTCCAAGCTGACGAGTTAGAAAGAATCAAACCTGCTAAGAAGACATGGGAGATTTTTAATGTTGATATAGATAGATTAGACTTGGAAGATTGGAGAACACCAATTATCCATTTCTTGCAGGAGCCTAATATTAATATGGATAAAAGAGTTCAGCTTTTGGCATCTTATTATATTTTGATTGATGGAGATCTCTTCAAAAAGAGTAAAGAAGATTGACTTTTGTTAAGATGTCTTAGTAAGAATGAGTCCATGAGAGTGATGACAGAATCACACCTTGGAATATGTGGAGCACATCAAGCTGGAATCAAGATAAGGTGGTTTCTTAGAAGGTACAGCTATTATTGGAAAAGGCATTTTAAAAGATTGCTAGAGTTTACAAAGACTTGTATTGCATGTCAAGAACATGGCCCGGTCCACACAGTTCCAGCTATCAACATGCAGCTAATAGTAAAAATATAGCCATTTAGAGGGTGGGCTTTCGATTTTATTGGAAACACCACCATCTACGGATGGCTACACTCATATTGTGGTGGCAACGAATTATTTTACAAAGTGGGTGAAGCCTATTCCATTAAAGACCTGTGAGCAGTCAACAGTAATTAATTTTATCAAGAAGCACATTATTCATAGGTTTGGAATTCCAAAGACTCTCACCACAGACATAGGCCTTTCCTTTGTTGGAAACAAAGTTCTTGATTATTGTGCCGAGTATGGTGTCCAAGTGATCAGTTCCACTCCATATTTTGCCCAATCAAATGGACAGGTTGAAACTTCCAACAAAGTAATTTTCAACATCCTTAAAAAGATGATTGAGAATCATCCAAGGGAGTGGCATCACCTACTTTCCGAAGCTCTTTGGGCTTACAGAAATTCAAGAAGATCAGGTACTGGCGTCACACCATATATGCTTACATATGGACATGATGCCGTCCTGCCAATGGAGATAACTATTAGGTCTGCAAGGGTGGCTTTCCAAAATAAGCTAACTCCAGCATATTACAACCATGCCATGTTGGTGGAATTGAAAGATCTTGATGAAGTCCGTCTTAATGCCTTGGACCATATTGTTGCTCAAAAGAAGAAAGTCATGCGGGCATACAACAAGAAGGTTAAGGCAAAGGCATTTGTTAAAGGAGACCTGGTATGGCAAGTCAGATTTCCACCAAGAGTCAAAGATAAGGAATATAGAAAGTGGACCCCTAATTGGAATGGTCCTTACTTGGTGGAACGAGTCCTTGGAAAAGGAGTTTATAGATTGATGGATATAGATGGAGGACCTCACAAGCATCCTGTGAATGGGGTATACTTGAAAGAGTATTACCCTTCCATCTATGAGAACTGAAAGTCCACAATCGTTCTACCAGCCACGTAACTTGGCTGGTACCTTCCTTTCCAATTAAACCAGAAAGTTGGAAAGGAGGCATAATGGCCATCTTTTAGCCATTTTGATAGCTAAGTCAAAATGGATGAAGAATTCATTACAAGAAAGCTAAGTGCTTGAATTCCTAAGTATGGAACATTTCAGTGAGAAAGAGGTTACACTGCATGGTCCAGGTTTCGTTCATACTAGAAATTGTTCATCTTGCTTGTATATATATGTATTTCCATTGTAGCAATTTCTTTTATTTCTTTGAATTCCTTTGTTATGGAAAGTCATTTTATGGCTAGGCCTTATTGTTAATATATATGAAGGAGTTTTCCAGTTTTAATGACTTAGAAATTTTTGCATATAAATTGTAAAAGAAGCACATGCAAAGGAATTGACAAATAAAACATCATTTCATTAGATACTTGACTTCATTGCAAATTCCAAAATGGCCACTAACCCTAAGAGCTGGCTATGCAAGTGATTTCAAAAGTTATCTACTTATTCCCATCTATTAACCCATAAGTTTTATAAAAGCAACCATATTAAATAGAGGCAAGACTATTTCCAAATTCCAACCAAAGTTTCCTTGATTCTTCAAGAGTAGCCAATGCCTTAACCTTAGCATCCTCAAATTGTGGAAATTTATTGACCCGCATTTCCCATTTTTTCCTTAAAGGCTCAGATGCATTGACAAGGGCACTAGTTATTTGGTCCAGTTCAAACTATTCATGTTCCACCTGTTCTAATTCCCTTTGAATCTTGGTCAGCTCCTCATTCAATTCTTCTTTCTTGGCCATAAGCTTTTCAGCTTGCTCTTTGATTTTTGGGTAAAGCTCTAGTGAGAGCTGGAAATCCTCAAGAGCTTTATCTTTGAGCCTAGCCTCCTTTTCATACTCAGAAATTATGGAAGAGCTGGAGCTCACATGGGCAACAATGAATTGGAGTTGGTGTTGCAGTTTGGTCAAGGAAGTTTGGATGTGCTCAGGAAATTCAGGATGTTTTTTTAGGGTCATTATGGTGCTAGCCAAACTCTAGTGGAAAGATGCCACATCCTCTACGTCATGAGCATGATAAGACAATAGTTTTTCTTTGGCCACCATGATAACATCAGGACACTGGCACTTGAGGTAGAAGTACTAGAAGACTTGGTGGCCTTGATCAATTTGTAGAGATCGGCCAAAGCTGGAAGGGCTCTTCTCTGCACCATGAAGAAGGTTGAGGTAGACAAGGAAGAAGTTGCTGAAGTGAGAACAAGTTTTTATTAGATAGAAAGAAAGAAAGGAGGCAAAGTTTAAAAGTATAACGACTTGCCTCTAGGATGGAAGGAGCATGGCCTGTTAAAGTTCCACCAGTTCCGGAAGGAATGAATATTCCTATAGTAGGAGTTGGAATAGGCAGACTTTTCTCGCTTTTGCTGGTCAAACTCTCCATAATTGAAGCTTGAAAGGTCAAATCCTCTCCTTGTGCAATTTGTTGGTCCAGGTAGATATGCATGAATTTGTGTCCCATAGAAGAGCCCTGTTGGTCAAGTTGGAAGAGAGTTACAAACGTTTTAAAATGATAAAACTAGAAGGGGATAAAGATAGTGACTTATTAGAACAAGTTATTTGGACAGCTTTGATTTTTTATGTTTTGGAGAGTCTCTGGGCTGTTTAAATTCTTCCATTTTATCCAGATAAGGCATGATTTTCCTTTTTGCTTTTCCAATAATCTTTCCAGATGGGCTACCATTTTAAGGGCTTTGCTAGAATGTTGTGTAGTGGTTTGCCTTTTGGAAATACCAATTTCTTCATCAGAGGAATCTTCATTAGAAGAGAAGAGCTGGGGTTGAAATTCTTTCTTGACAATAGTTGGTCCCTGCAAAAGGAAATATAAGTAAGGTCCAGAATATGGAAAATTAAGTCCAGCCACATTGAAAATACCTGAGAAGTTTTTCCTTTTCCCTTTACTTTATACAAAATATCTTCTTTTTCTTCTGGTAGTCTACATTTTCCTCTTCAAGTTCTTCCTCTTCTTCATCTTCACTTGAGGAAATACTTTCAACACTTCCATCTCCATTTTTGGCCACCCCTTCAATTTTGCTGGGCATTGCAGTAGTCTTCTTTCCACCTTCATCCTCCTCACTTTCCTCGAGTATTTCTTCTTCTTCATCTAGAATTTATCAGATTAATTTTCAGTACATGGAAGATTGACAGATTTCAAGAAGGAAAGATGGAAAGGAAAATTTGCAATAATGATATTTGTACCTGGAGATAAAGGCTTGAAGGAAGCTAATATGGAATCACAAATAGCCTTGTGATTTTTTGTCCGGGTGGAAGAACTATAAGCTGACCACCATACATTAAATTCATTGGTTGACCGAGGCTTGCTAGTATGGCCTTGGAAGTTAAAAATTGCCCTTTCCGCTGCATAAGCTTTGTCAATTGCTGCAAATTGCTCATCATCTGTAAGCCTTACTCGTTGGTCAAAGAACCTATTATAGGACTTGTAAGGTGGCAAAGGAATCATCTGGGTAAAACCCATTTGCCTAGCCAGTTAGGTTGGATTGTAGAACTCAATGCTGCAAAAGCTATTCTTTAGAGCGGGCTGGGCAGTGCTATAATGAAGATCACAGGCAAGAAGAAAGCTAGCCCGAATATTTTTCCAATCTTCAGAATGTTTTTTTGGTAGACACTCCAGGAGATGGAACCAACTATGATGGCATACGGTTAAGGGAGGTAAATGGGTCAAAGAATCCATCATCACCAGTCTTACATTGATTGTAAAAATATACGAAGTTTTCAACAAAGCTGAAAGGAGAAGGGTCCGCTATTGCCAGAGAGTAGCATAGGAGGGATTTTCTAGTTTGAATGGCTATGGGTGAAGTTCTACTTTGGAAATACACCTTAAGCCACATCTGGAATAACCAGAAGGGACCTTGGAACCCTAAGAATTTTGAGGCAAGAAAGTCATTCAAGCCTCTGTACAAATGAGAAAGCATAAGAGGAGCCAGGGCTAAATCTCCATTTCTGGCTAATGAGATTGCCACTTGAACAAAGTCTTTCGTGACTTGGCCAGATGGAACACACAATAAATGGCCAGAAAGCCAACAGATCAGGAAAACAATGTGTTCTTCTTCTTGAACTGGCCCAGTTTTCTTGCAATGTTTGATAAAAGGAAGGTGGGAGGAGATGAATTTCTTACTTCTAGTGTTTTTAGTAGGGAAAATGAATTGATCAATGTAGAGGGTGGCACTTACATCATCTCCATGGGGCTTAAGACTTGTAATGCAACAAATATCCCTCAGAATGGGAGACATCATGCCACATTTAAGGTGAAGGGAATTAGTGGTCGAAGACCAAAAGAAGAGAACTGGAAAAATGAGGTTCGGGTCAAGCGTAATGGAAGACTTGTTGATTTGAATGATGTCAAATATGCCTTGCCTTTTCCATTGTGAAGAAATTTTTTCATCTTTGGAAAGGCGACTCACCCAAGAAGACCAGGATGAACGGTATGTTGCCAATTTTTTATATTGAAGGAGGGTTTCACCTTTTTTCCTTTCTTTGAGATAAGAGGAAATTCTGACTCAAAGGGGAGAGAGGACTTATAGGAAGGGTAGAATTCGGCCAATTCAGAAGGGGCTACGTCGGTGAAAGCTGGACCCAATCCAATTGAAGAATCTTTGAAATGAACCAGAGGCTCAGGATGAAGTCTAGCAGGGTTTAAGGACTTCAAAAGCATTTGAACATAGTGGTTATGGCTTCAGGTTTGGACTTTGGTTTGAACAGAAGGGGCTGGCAAAGATGAGCTAGCGGTTTGTTTGGAGGGTTTCTTAGGAGCCATAGTTTGTGATTCTCGCAGATTACGATTTCTTTGAAAGTAGAAGAGAGAATAAAAGGTTTTTTGTGGTTAAGTGATGAGGATGGAAGGTATATATATATATATATATATAGGAACAATGAGGGAGATATTAAAATTTAGATACGCTTTTCGAGGATTGGTAGATGGGGTTTTTCAAAATTTAGAAGGGAAGTTTTAAGGATTTTGGAAGTTGAATGGTGTAAGGCCATAAATGGATAAAAGGTTTATGGGAACACGAAATATGTTTTTGTTTGGTGGTAGGAAAAAGTGGCATAGGGAAAGTCAAGAGACCAGCCGAATAACGCGCAGGAGATCTTCTAATGATTACATTGAGTTCCTAAAGACCAATAACACTTTTTGAGGATGGGTAGTTGGAGGATTTCAAAATTCAAAAAAGGGAAATAACAAGGATTGGGAAGTCTGACAGTTTTAGTGCCATAAATGGATAGGACTCCTGATGAAATACGGAATTAATGAGATTGTTGCAGAGGAAGCCGAGGGAGCAGCCACGTGTTACATAGAAGCTTTCCTTTTAATGATTATCTTAAGTTTCCAAGAGTCTAAGGACATATTTAGAGGGGGTTTAGTTGGAATTTTAAAATTTAAAAGAAGTAGTGCGATTTTTTGGGATGTCATAAATGGATAAGATCTTTTGAGATACGGTATTTTTGTGATTGGTGACAAAAGAGATTGGTATGGGTGCAACCAAGAAGCCAGCTGTATGAAACGTTGAAGGTTGGATGACCGTGATAGTAACATTGAAGATTAAGTGGGCCATGATGGCAAAAGTTCAAATCCCATGCCTTGTCATAAAATTGTTCCATGCGACATGGAATTTGGGGGGCATATGTTTACTCCATTATTTTTGCTCAATGGAAAGATGACAAATGGCGAGTTTTAACAAGCTTGCCATATTGGATTAATACTCTAATTATCTAAAAGAAGAAGGTGACATGGAATTATTTATATAATCTACCAATAGAGAAGAGGTACATGGCGAGTTCCAATGGAACTTGTCACACCGGAGCGTAACTCTGACAAATTTCCTTTGGAATATTAAAACCATGGGGAATTGTTAATTGAAAGAAAGTGGCAAGTCCTATTAGGACTTACCAACTTTGGATATAATGTCCTAAAAGTATAGGAAGGTGGCATGGAGTCACTATCATGAGTGCAACCTCATATGAATATTTAAGTCAAAGATTAACCAACCAATGGTTTATTAACACGTGGCGAGTTATACTAAACTGGCCACGGTAGATTAATTCTTTTAAGAGTTGATTTTATTAATGGGAAGTCCTATTCTTATAGGATTACAATTAAATGGATATTTTCCATTTATTACGAAATCAAGGTTGACTAAGTAGGACGTGGGGCTGGATTTTCTGTTAAAATCTAGGGGGTTCTCAACAACTACATCTGACTAAATCAAGGAGGAAGTGGGGTGTTGTTTCCAGAAATACAAAATATATTCCCAAATATATATATTTTATATAGCCCACGATGGGATAAAGGAGTTGCTATAATTTTGGGGGCCACAACGCCATAAACTTTGAACATGGAAGGGAAGTTTCAAGAAGAAAAAATTGCAAAAGTTGTGGACGCCAATCCATGTTAAGAAGAACGCTGAAATTTAGGAGTTCATGGCGTCGTGGAGTCTAAAGTCACAAAGGAGAAGGAATATGGGTGATAATTTGCATCGTGGATGTATATATATTCATACATATGTGCACACTCACAATGAAGAGAAGTGGTTAATTTTGGACACGATGCCATGAAAGGAAGGAAGTCCAGCTGGAAGAGGTTACCTAAAGCCAAGTGAACGTGGGTATGTGTATAATTTCTATATACATGCATTATATATATAAAAGTTATATAGAAGGAAAGATTTTAAAGAACGTGGGATAAATGGATAAACAGAGTACATCAATTGAGAGTGGTGGTCTTGCATACAACTACTACCACTAACTGATGTGGTTGTCAGATAATTGGGATAACAGGGCCACTAAAATCGTGCTTGAAGAAAGGAGAACAAGAAGACATGGGGTATGTGTCAGTTTATGGAGAAGACAAGTGGAAGACCCACTCTAAAACTACCCACGATATAAGTTAATGGAAGAGAAAAGAGACATGGTTTAAGTGAAACATCAGAAGAAATCTACAGCAAGAGAAAGGAGGAAGAAGATGGTGGCAGAAATAAAAGGAATTGCCAAGAACATGGGACACTTGGTAGCATCGGACTAGGCCAAGTGGAAGTTGCTGAAGTCGCCACATCTCAGTTTTTGCATGCAAGGAGGTCTATAAATAGTGCACCAAGGATTAACTTGCAAAGGGTCTCTGTTCAATGCACACAACACAGCTCAAAGCTTTATCAACACGAACATCTTTGCTTTCATGTATCTCTCATTTCCACAATGAGTTTGCACTATGTCTAAACCTAGCACTTTGCTAGTACATGTATTTCCATTCCAACAATGAATGTACATCATTTTAAGTTGAGTCCAATAATTTGCTATTTTGTATAGCATTCATTCCATGCGATGAATTCTCATAACGCTCGAGTTAAGTCCAGCACTCTCTCCATTTCTTCTAGCCAAGCATTGCATTTCCATGTCTCTTAATTCCTAGTCCTGCACCTTCAATATCGTCTTCTTTTCCATTAGCCGTAGAATAGTTTAAAGTCCTTATTCAAAGGCAAAAAAAGACCCTTCGAAGGTGGTCACTCCAGACATTCGTACAATCGCCTAATCCTTACAATTTTCCAACTGGATTACTGTTCGGATTTCCACTTTGGAACTACTGCGGTTCTTGGCACGCCCGCACACCACACTATTCTATCCTATCCACATTCCACACAATCCGAAGAGCGGAACCAGTGCTTTCCCGTGAGCCGAACAAAACCAAAGAGAAATGGCTGAAACACGCCGCGTGCGTGAAGTTGACGAAGCACAAAGAAATCAGTGTGATTTTGAAAAAGAGAAAGAGAGTTTGGGTTTATGAAAAGGGAAAGAGAGAGAAAAGTGAGTACCTAAAAAAACAGCCGTGAGACAACGACGAGGTGATGCCGGAACAACCTAGTAGAACTATGCTATTTTGAGGTAGACCGTGACAAGAGAGAGAGATGACATACGGGACGGTGACGAGGGAGGGAGGCGCTAAAGCAAAAAAGGATATTTTGTTTTCCTTTCTTTTTCTTCTTCTTCTTTTTTTTTTTTTTTTTTTTCTTTTCGGTAGTTTTCTATTTTATTTTTTTAACGTCCTTTTCCGTCTGACTCTAAAGTTATCTATTTTAAAAAACTTCCATTTTATACTTCAGCTATAACACGACCTATTTATTGCAGAGGATCTTAAGCCCAAACTTTATATCTATCTCTTCCTCTGGAAAGACGTGTTTCTATCTTCAAAACCAACTTCACATGTTAAACCAATCTTCACGTGCCAATATCACCCATTGACTTTGAAAGAGACTCTTTTATATATATATATATATCCAAATGCAACTCCCTTCAGTGTGTAAATTGACTTTAGTCTTGAATAAAAGTCTTAAAGCAACATTCTTCAATTGTTTTATTACTTTTCTCAAAATGAAAATAATACCGTTCTCTCCGATCGGCAAATGTCATCTAACCAAATAAATTTTTTTTTTTTTAGGATGCAAACAAGAAACATATTCATATACTCATTTTGTCCATTGGAATTTGAAATCTCAACCTTCTTTTTTTGAAAGACAGAGAAATACTACTTAGACTATAAGGCCTTTGATATATAAAAGTTTAAAGTGTAGTTTTAATATTTATATTCATATTTATTTGTGAACAACTCTATTAATTGGTTAAACATAGATACATATTAAAACATATACTGTATCTACCTACCATATAGCACTAAAGGGTGAGCAATTTTTATTTTTATATATATTTTTTAAAAGTTTAATTGTTAACTTCTATTCAATTAGGAATTATAAGAGACAAAATAAATCCTATTCAATTAAGAATTTTAAAAAATATAAAATTAATTACATCAAATGTCTTTTACAATTTATTAACAGGCTAATGGTGTCAAACTCCTACTTTTTAAAGGGAGATCAGCCTGATCAATGGTTCAAGTCTTACTGGAGGCATGTGTGTGTGTGAATACTAACTAAGAAAAAAAAAAAAAAAAAATGTCTCTTACCATTTGAAATTCAAAGAAACACAAAATTACTTAATTTTTATAAAAAAACATTTAGAAGTTTAATTGTTAATTCCCATTCAATTGACAATTACAAGAGACACAAAATTAATCATACCAAAAGACTTCTACAATTTAAAATTTAAGGGATACAAAATTAAGTAATTTAAATTCACACACCATTGAGTGAGTAATAAGTCTTTATTTAATAGCAAAAATAAAACAATCCTCACATTCCATATCTAAAACATGCTATTATGCATATACCTACTACAGCTCCAACCTGATGTCGTACCCATACCTATATTTGTAACTCAAACATTTCTCAACAGAAAAATAAATATTTTGCATCATGCTCATTGACCTGGCAAGTGCCTAGTTCCAGAGTGGTTGGGTTGCTTCCAGTATTCAGGAGTACGTGTTCCAGTCTTGCACTATCTCCTTCCCTTAATCACTAACCCCTAACATTCTTGCCATAAAAAAATAAAAAATAAAAAATAAATAAAAATACTCATCTACTTGTAGCATTGATTTCTATAGATAGAGGATTCAGTTCATCCAGGCATTGATTTTTATAGATAGAGGAATCAGTTCATCCATGCACCGAGCAACCCATAAAGAGAGTCCTTAATTTGAATGAAGATCTAAACTAGGGAGCTAATAACGGTTAAAAAAAAAAAAAATACAAGACGCTTCTCGTTGCTAACCATTAGGCCTGAAACTAAAACTCTTTCAAAAATCAATAACAACCCTTGCAGTACCAATCAGAGCACTGGCAATGACAAAAAGACAGTAAATAAAAAGTGACTGATCTTCATACCCACTCTGTAAATAGATTTGCAAAGCTTGATCTGACCCTCCTCCACTTTTCTCTTCATTAGATTAGAGAAATATTCTAAAACTATGGTGAATAATAAAGGAGACAAGGGACATGCCCTTCACTTACTTCCTCGGTGTTTTAATATTCTAAAACAGCAAATTGCAATTGATTATTGATTTACCTCTCAAAAAAAAAATTTAATTTAATTATTCATTTGGTTGTGGTTATGCCCTTCACTTACTTCCTCGGTGTTTTAATATTTATGTTCTTATAGTTTTCCACAAAAAGAAAATTTGCAATGATAGGAATTAGAAATTAGAAAGATAAAAAGAGTCGGAGTGAAGGACAGAGCACAAAAAACTTCTTTTTGTGGAGATGGAGAGAAAAAGTAAAGTCTGAAAGAGCCAAAACAAAGCTCCAGTGAAATATTGAGAGAAATGACTTGAATAGGGGCAAGTTGGGCATACATGTATATAAAATTAAAGAGTGGAGCGATGATAATATTGAAGCGCCAATATCAGCTCCCTAAAAAAAGTACGACTCCCTAAACAATATACAAACTTATATTGGTAATTACTTGTAGCTATGCTGGAAGAGCAGCATTTGCACGAGCGACATCCAATGCTTCATTGAAAACGTACCACGCTCATCAAGGCTTGAGTTACAAAATAATGTCAAGTAAGAAAGGGGTTGACAAAAGTCTAAGAAGGTATGGGCCCAAAACAGCATAGAAGGAGGAGAAAGAAGCTTAAGGGGGGAAGTGTGACATGCAATCTTAACTGATTTGAGAAAGAAGAAGACAATGTCCAGAGAAATTCTTTTTTTTTTTTTTTATATTTTTTTTCATAATTGGTGTTGTATTATAAATGGAAGAATTAAATACAGGTGCACAGAGAGCATACCCTCAGAGAAAAGGAAAACACGAGATCACAACCTATGAGTAATGAATAAGCCCACTTCCCGTACAAGCTAAGACACCAGAGTAACATTCTAAGGGATAAGATCATAGACTGAAGCATTCCCGACATCATGGGCTTCAAACAACACCTGCTTAGCAATTGAGTGAGGAGTTCTATGGGATGCACCATGGAGTCTAATATTCCTCTCTAGCCAAATGCCCCATAAAGCAGCAACAAAAAGACACATAAGAGTTTTTGAAGCATGATACTTCCGTCTAAACCAGAGAAACAGATCCCAAAACTGCTGCATTGATGCAAATAGATCCATATCCTAATCAAGCACCTCACCAAACCAAAACCAGACTGCCTGAGCAAATTAACAGGAAACAAATATATGGTCTCTTGAATCACATTCTTGAAAGCAATTTGAACATCTGGATGCTAGCTGGATTCTCCTTCTCTGCAGATTTACCATAGAAGGAATTCTATCAAGCATTACAAAGACAGCATTGACATACCATCTAGGTCTAGCTTTACCCCAGCACATAGAATGCCAATCAACTTCTTCATAAGAGATCCTACAACTCTGCCAGGCCTTTTTGAAAGAAAACCTTCCACCCTCTTAAAGAACTCTATCATCATTAGGATGTATAGGAATCCGAATTGAAGTGATGAATTCTCTAACGTGCAGAAAAATGTCTTCCTGTAACAGTTGCATATTCCAGGTACCATTAATCATGAGACTGAAGGTTAGACTCCCTAGGAAGAGATAATCTCCGAGCAACCCTATGACCAAAATTTTGAGCAACTGATTGTCCACCACACCAAGGATCCAGAAATAATTGTAACGACTGTCCATTACCAATAGAGAAAATTTTGAGATTGTTAGGCATTCTAAATGAAAGAACTAGTCTTTTGCATCTAATATTCTTTGGAGAGTCGGTGAGCTGAGGTGGGAATTAAATGATAAGACAAACATATAGGAATAACTTAAGAAGATAACAAGAGGCTTCAGGAAGGCACTAAAAATGAAATTAAGTTCAAGTGGATCTGGTGGAATGCATTGGAAGGCACCCAGAACATTTTTGCTCCAACTTATACGTAACTAAACAAGCAGGAGTGAGTGACTAAAATCATTTTCAACCAATTAGTGGATTTTGAGAGTTTACATTGCAATTACAAAGAAACAAGGATTTTCAAAGTCTATATTGATACTTTAATTTAATCCCTTCATTTGAGGTGTAACTCATATTTTGTTTATTTTGTTTGCTACAGTAGAAAGGTAAAGTTAAAGAATACAAGTTTTGCCAAAGCATTCACCACTCTCAATTGCACAGACAATGTCACTCTATAGCTTATAGTTATGCAATTAAGATGTGTAGCAAAAGATTTGGAAATCACCTGCCTATTGTTCTTTTTTCTTAGTCGGTACTCACATACACATGCCTCCATTGAGGCTCAAACCTCAGACGTCCCTTTGGGAAGCAAGGGCCTGGTACTGCTAGGCCATTGGCCTATTGGTATCACCTGCTTATTGAAATACAGCTTAAACATGGTCTCTTTGATACAAATTTGAAAACTATGAACCAAGATATAGTTTCTCAATCCAGGTAGCAAAAGATTTGGAATTCACCTGCCTATTGAAATACGGCTTAAATATGGACTGTTCGATACAAATTTGAAAACTATGAACCATGATATAGGTTCTCAAACCAGGCCATGCATACCATTCTCAACTCTCCAGTCCTACCATTCCAGCATTTCTTTAATTTGCTAAACAAGATCTAAACCAAGAAATGAGGAGCAAGCTTGAACAAAAGAAAAGAAAAAAGTTACCTGTTCCATCCGATTTGGAATTCTGAATTGTGACACAAGTCCAACATCTGATCCATTCTCTCCTCCATAGTCTATTCCATTTGCTTAACTATTTTGGCTTTGTGACCAAATTTTAGCTTTAGCCTTTGTAGCCTTGGCCTTATTTTCTACTGCATCAGCCCACTGTCGCAGCCTCCGCTCTCCTACAAGTAATATACAACTCTTCACAAGAGCAACATCCTGAGGTAGCTGATGTGGGCTTCACTCTATATCCTAGCCCAAACTTATTCCCTGACTTATTCTAACCAAGCACATTCTCAGCAATAATATCAATATCAATCAAGGTGGGGGTCTTCGGGCATCTGCAAAGCTGAGTATCCTTTCTTGTCATTTCCTCCGACAAACATATAATCAAAAAAGAGAAATATAATTTGATAAGGTTACATTGATAGACAATATAACAATTAATTACAAGTTAATAGCATCTTTTTATGTGGAGCACTTGAGATTCTTGGGCAGTCCATTCTTTTTTAGACCTATAATGTGTTTGCTCAAATAGCTCAGTTCGAGTGACTTCCTGTTTTCTCTTACCACACTATTTATAAAATAGGAGATGTTAAAATTTGCTATTAACATTGTAATAAAAGTAAGTAAAAACAGTTAAACTTCTTAAATAAGAACATGAAGTACATATTACCAGCTCCTCATGAAGCCAAACAAGAGACTTTTATCCACCACAATCAGTAACTTTTTGCTTGGCCCTATTCGCTTGGTTAATTTTACTCATTTCCTGTATTGTTATATAAATAATTTATGAAAACATGCAAATATCTATAGATGAAGTTACAATTGGGTCATTGCAAGAAGTTAGCAATAAAAAAAGTAAATAATGCAATTTATAAACATGCTACAAAGGGAGCCACTAATACATCTAGAATAGGTCATATCCAAGAAGTGATATATGACAAAACTGATTTTAGGAAAAGAAAAACAAGTCAGGTCATTTTCCACTAATGACAAACTAGTTTCCATGCAAGATCTGTAACCATGCAGTCAAGAAGTTCAGCTATCAGAGTTCAGACTAATCTAGCCTAGTGGTTTGGGGACAATAGAGTTTTTCTAAGGGAATACTTGACATTAGTGACAAAATGGCAGTCAATGTTTAACCAAATATTTCACCAAATATGTGGAATATTGACACCGACGACATATTGGGTGAGTGAGAGTTTATGGGATCCCCATTTCTTTCTTTTTTGTTTTTGTTTTTTTATAATTTTTTATATTATTATTACTACTTTTTGGCCCAAATTTGTCCTTACCATCCATATCCATCTCTCTCTTTCATATGAATAGACAAAGCAGCCAAAAACAAATACCTCTCTATTGCAATTGTCTTTTAAACAATATGGAAATTAAAACTAAGATATTGTCCACCCAAAAAGCCCTAATTGTTCAATAGTCTAACAAAATCAAAACTTGAAGGAAAGAAAAAAGTGAAACAAAATTTCAACAAAAGCCACAAAGTTTGCAACTTAAAACACAAAGGGACTTGAAACTGCTAGTGCTAATAGGGATTTTTCTCTAAACAAACTAAAAGAACATATAAACAATGAAACCATGTGATCCAGCTAAGCTTGGCTGCATAAAGAACTGCAGAGAAGTAGAAAAGAATGGACCACTTAAATTTATGAGATAAATATATTAAATTCTAATGCATTGAAACAAAATTAAGTACAAGAATGCGTACCAAAGATCACACAAGTATATAGCTACTGCTATTTCCAAAGCTATCACCGAGTTTCTAGCATCCTCCCAATTTATACAATGGAAGCCCCAAATGACAAAGAAAACACAAATCCAGTTCAATAAAGAGCTCAAGAAAGTGTTCAGAAGCAATAAATGATCAATGTATGATTTGAAAGTTGTCCATGTTCAGCTGCAAAAAACCTTCTTTCTCTCCCCCATATATGTTGCCAACTCAGTGGCAGAAAGGAGGTTTCTTTGTAACCATTTACTGCTATATTCCCCACCAAAGTAGATGCCCCTTGGGTTGCTCTTGTTGATTGGAACATGATTGGGTTGCTCTTGGTGAAAACTTGTCAGGCTTTTAATAGAAGGATTCATGCCAAATTAGATAGAGTTTTGAATAACAGCTCCTCATGCTCAGTTTCCAAATTAGTGTTTTGATCTCAGCCTCTTTGCCTAAACATTATGCAATGCCCTATGGATATTGCCAGGGATCCTAAGCATTTTAAATTCCTTAAGGTATGGTGCACTCGACAAGGAATTGAAGATAAGTTAAAGAAACTGGGAGTTCTGTTACAGATAGACACCTCTCCTATAAATTCTTTGACTAAGAAGTTGCCGAAGGTGAAGTCTGCTGTTAAAGAATGGAATAAGAAGTGTTTCGGACCTGTTCAAGCTCAAGTTATGGTTTCTAGAGATATACTTAGTCACATTCAAGCTGCTTTGTTCCAATACTCGGTTAATAGAAGTTGAAAATTATGCTAGAAAGGAGTTGGACATGCCTTAAGCTTTGAGGAAATCCTGTATGGTAAAAAATTCAGATGTAAGTCGTTAAAGGAGAATGACAGATGCACATCCTTCTTCCATCATAGACTGGCAAAGAATAGATCTTCCAATGCCATCACAGCTCTTCAGAATGACATGAACCAGTGGACTTAGGATCAGAACATTATCAAGCAATGATTGGTAGATTATTACAAGCAACTGTATGAGGCTGAAGCTGTTTCTATTGCTGATATTTTCCCTCCCAGAATCTCATTCACAGCAATGTAAGCAAGCATAAAATCCCTTGCTCTACAGAGGCTCAATTAGGGGCTGAGAAAGCCCCGGATATGATGGATTCCCTCCAAGGTCCTTCCAGCAGTTTTGGGCTATTGTGCAAGATGATGGTGTTGCTGCTGAGGTACATCTTCCACCACTTTAAAATGTCCAAAGGAGTTGGTAGTACCTTTCCTACTCTCATCCCTATAAAGAATGGGGTTTTGAAGGTATCTGATCTTAGACCCATAGCCTTTATGTACTATTATTTACAAAATTGATACAAAACTAATGGCAAACAGGCTAGCTTTGGTTCTTCCAGAACTAGTAGAGTCTGAACAAAATGCCTTTATCAAAGGCAGAAGGATACATGGTTATGTTCTCATAGTCCAAGAGTTTTTTAGAGGTTTTAATTCATCTAGGCATCCCTTCCATGGCTCTGAAACTTGATTTCAAGAAAGCTTACTATTTTGTGCCCTGGGATTTCATGCTTAAACTCCTAAAGTCCTATAGTTTAGGTGACAAATGGATAAGTTGGGTCAAAGAAAGTTTCCAATCTGCTTGGTTCTCTATTATGTTAAATGGCTCACCATTTGGCATTTTTCAACCAAACTGAGGCCTGAGACCAGGCTGCCCATTATCCCCATTGCTTCGCACAGTTGTCACTGAATATTTCTCCAATTTGGTTGAAAGAGAAACTTCATATGGCCACTGCCCATTGCTTCTATGCTGCTGACTTGATTATGGTTATAGTGTTATACATGCCAAGATTCCCCCAGCTAAAGTAAGTATTCAAGTTTCAACAACAATTCAAGGACAGTTCAGGGCTTTCTGTCAACCTTGACAAAAGCTTTGTTTACTACTCTACAGCATTGAGAAGGAGGAGACCTTGAATAGGGTGCTAAAGTTTAAAAATTGGTACTATCCCATTCAATTATATGGGACTTTCAGCGCATACTCAGAATCTCAGAGCTGTTGCCCTAAACCCCTTGACAAATTTTCTGGAAAAATTTCTAATTGGAACTCAGGCTCTCTATATCTTGCAGGTAGAATTGAAATGCTGATACCATCCTTAATTCTTTCTTGTATTACTGGTGTTCTGCTTTCACTTTACCTAATCCTATAGCAACAACTCCAATTGCACTAGGGAAAGACACCATTTTCTGGAATTATGGAAGTTGCAACTTCAGATTTGTATGGAAAAGGATCAGAGTTAAACATCCAAAAGTCTCTTGAGCCAAGCTTGTTTGGAATAAAGGAGAAGATATTGGGTGAGCCAGGCATACCATGTCGTTGGTATGCCCATCTCTATTAGAAAGAAGGGTATACCTGGCTCACTCAATATCTACTCAGAATAAAGGGAGGCCAAGGCCCTGCTCTGGCTATCCTTGACAGAGACCTTTAATGGTTAATCTGTAGATTAGAGGTATATGCCTAGTTCTAGTCTGCTATAACTGCTTCAAGGCAATGGACTCAACTGACCACTTTTTCTAGAATTGCCCCTTTGCTAAATCAGTTTGGAATTAGATTAAGGACTGCCTTGATTGGAATCTTCCTCAAAATATCTACATTTCATCAGTTGGTGCAATGGGGAAGTGGAAATCTTAAGCCTGATACTCGAAGGAATCAGAACAATAGGATGACATTCACATGTGCAGTGTGGGGCATTTGGAACGCCAGAAATCATACTGTTCATCAAGACTCACCCTTCTCCTTCTTGTGTTGCTACGTCTGCCATTTGAGGGGCCCTTCACATTGCTGAGATTACTCTTGTTGATTGGCCTGGGCTATATTTTCTTCTATTTATATATATTTTGGAAGTTGAGCGAGCATAGAAGTCTAACAATTTTCTTCTATTTTTCCCTTTCATTGCTCTTCTATTTTCTGTTTACTGGAAATGGAGCCCAATGCTTGTAATGTGAGGGGTATGCTTCCACTTGGAGAAAAAAAAATGAAACAGAATCCAATGGTTTCCCGTCTAATAATAATAGGATGCATCAGAAAATAGAAAAGTATAAGCACAAAGTTTGGCTTGCTACTATTAATTGTGAATTTTCAGCAGCAATAAAAGAATTATATAGTAGTAACTTACAAAAAAAATAATTAAAAAGTTGTACAGTATTATTATTATTATTATTATTATTATTATTTTATATAAATAGGATTTAACCACACCAAAATAATATTTCCTTTTGACAACAAAGCAATTTATTTTATTTTATTTTATTTTATTACAGTCACGATTTCTGTTGCCATTAAAGCTGAATAAATTAAAAGGTAAATCTTAACAACTCATGTTCCTATTTTCTAAAACTAAATAGAAGACCATATGTTTGTCAAAGCACTCTCAAGTGGGAGTTTAAGAAATAATGTTTTTCTGCAAGTCCTTTCAAGAAGTAGCTGACACATAATCAGTGCGAAATTGTATTTATGAGATGTAAGAATTGGACAATTGACCTTAAGATACCTGGATTATCTCAGTGGAAGAATAAATATAACACTAACATGCCTGTATAATGAAACAAAAAATGGAGGGAGAACATTATGACATACCATTATCCATAATTAATATTGTACAGAAGTGGAAAAACCGATTTTGTTTGTGTTTTTATTCCAATGAAGAGTATAAAGATAGGAGAACAGACTGTGAAAGAAATTACCACGAACAAAGCATTCAATGAATTATGTGAGAATTATGCAAAGGCAGCAACTGCTGGTACTTCCAATTGGTCACATGAGGTAAAATCTGACTTGTTCTGCTCTTCATCAGCCTGTGAATCACCAGTATCAGGAATATAACCAGCTAGCTTCATCTGTTGAGCAAGAATTTTCAGAAGTAGATAAATTTCCTTCTTTTGAGGATGTCTTCTGTCTTTCACCATGAAATTATGCACCTGACCCTGAATTTCAATCCAACTGCATCCCGGTTGCTTAACAATACCCCGCTGCCTCATAAGCTTCCTAACTCTTGTAACATCCCTCCATCTTCCAAGCTCAGCATACATGTTTGAGAGGAGAACATAGGGACCAGAGTTTTCAGGATCAATCTCTAGGAGCTTCTCGGCTACAAACTTACCTAATTCCAGGTTACCATGAATTTTACAAGCAGCAAGCAAAGATCCCCATACAACACCATCCGGCTGCATTGGAATGGATTCTATCAACTTCTTCGCTTCATTGAGGCAACCGGCTCGACCAAGCAAATCAACCATACATGTATAATGATCCTTCATGGGTTCTATACCATGCTCCTTGCTCATTGAGAAGAAATATTGGCACCCCTCTTCAACCAGCCCCGTGTGGCTACAAGCACAAAGAACCCCAATCATAGTGACATGGTCTGGTTTCTCTCCAGATATCAACATTTCCCTGAACATTCCAAGAGCTTCAGTCCCATGTCCATTTTGTGCATACCCTACTATCATGGCATTCCATGAAACCCAATCTCTTTCAACCATTTTCTCAAATACCCGGCTCCCATCTTCAACCGATCCGCATTTCATGTACATATCTATTAAAGAGTTCCCCACAAAAATATCAGACTCTGGTCCAGACTGAAACTGAAATCCAT
Organism: Cornus florida; assembly: GCF_030987335.1. NCBI lineage: Eukaryota > Viridiplantae > Streptophyta > Magnoliopsida > Cornales > Cornaceae > Cornus > Cornus florida. Next base: position 45,489,067 of record NW_026775574.1, on the reverse strand, counting down.
GCTTCAAGACATGAGTGTGAGCCTGCCTACCGAGCTTCAGATCAGCTAAATTTGAACATGCATTGAGGAGATTACCAAAGGTGTAGTGTGTAGGCCAAACAGATTCCCTCTTTAGGAGGTGGAAGAGTCCTAATGCCTCTTCATTCTCCCCATTCTGTGTATAGCCTGCAATTAGTGCATTCCAAGATATGACATTCTTTTCTATCATCTTTGTAAACATTAATCTTGCAGCTTTCACACTTGCCACTTTTGCATAACCACTCACCATGGAGGTTTCGGACACCACATTCCTAGTTGGCATCCTATCAAAAACCCATCTAGCTTCATTAATTTTATTGCATTTTGCATACATGTCAACCAACGCATTACATATAACAACATCATCCCTAAATTTTTCAACTTTCACAATCCGGGCATGAATCTGATGACCTTCTTTGATTGCTAACAAGCTTGCACAGGCGCTGACCATACTGGCAAGAGTGAGCTCATCGGGTTCAAGCCCACATTCCATCATCCTCACAAAGATCTTTATAGCTTCATCTGCTGGACCATTTTGCTCATAACATGTTATCAAGCTATTCCATGTCACCATATTCCGTTCGTTCATCCCATCGAAAACTTCTTGAGCACAAGCCACACTCCCACATTTAGCATACATATCAACAAGTGCAGACCCCATATAAACATCCAATAAGTACGGAGATTTTGATATTGAAGCGTGGATCTGGGTACCCATTTTTATATCCACTAAACCCGAACAAGCACTAAGAGCACTAGCAAAAGTGTATTCATTCAGTACAAAATCCTCCCTATGCATCTCAACAAAGAAATTAAGGGATTCCTTAAAGTGATCATGTTGAGCAAACCCTGAGATCATTAAATTCCGAGAGCACTGATCGGGCTCAGGCATCAACCGAAAAAGCCGCACCGCTTCGTCAAGAGAACCCGATTTTGTTAATGCACTTAAAACCGAGTTCCAAGTGAAAGCATTCTTTTGGGGCATCCGATCAAACACCTTGCGTGCATCGTCCAAACAGCCACACTTTCCGTACACATCTATCAACCTATTCTGGATGAAAATTTCTGAGAAAAACTGAGACTTTATGATGCGGGCATGGACATGACGGGTGTCCCGAGCTGACTTTGAGCGGAGATATGTATCCAATAGCTTTGCTAAGGGTGATGAGTTGAGGAGAGAGAGGTCGCCAACAACTTGTGTAAGTAATCCATGTCTTTTCATTCCATAATCTCATGATATAACAGTTTCAGCGAACGATGAACATAGCCAGCATATCATTTGAATGAATCATGTTGATCGACAGATAGAAACATCAGAAACCTTGGCACTAATTCTTTCACTGTACATCAAAACACTCTATCTGCAACGTGGACCGCGAATCAGCTTTTGGGTAATTATTGAAGAAAAATACTTCCATCCCGTGCAGGACACTTCATCCTCCCTGCTTACGTGGCCTCATGTGGTCACGTGGTTATGACGACGTATGTTCAATAATAAAAATGGGCAATACCCATTTTTGCGGTTAAACCTGCTTTCCCTTATTAGTTTGCGTTTGGATAAATAGGAGAGAAAAAAAAGAAATGATAGTATTAGTTAGGAGAGAAAAGAAAAAAAAAAGAAATGATAGTAATAATTTTTAATTATGTTTGGATGGATAGGAGAGAAGAGAAAAGGAAGGATAGTTATTCTTGTTTGGATAAAATAGAGGAGAGAAAAGGAAAAATAATGACCAAATTACTATCCTACCCTTTCTTAATGTCCCTAATTCTCCCAAACCATTTTATGTCGCCTCAAAGCAAGCATCCATTGTTCATTTTTCTTTTATTTCTTAGGGACACTTTTAATCAAAATATATCAAGAATTAATTAAAGTAATATCCCTAAAAATACTTTTATTTTTTGGTCAAAACAAGTGGTTTCTTCGGAACAAGGCGCTGAAGATATCTAACAAAAAAAAAAAAATTCCCACTGAACTGGTTTTTTTTTCTCTGTATCTCCTATTGATTTTCCTTTTCCTAATTAGTATTCTCCTCAGATTTTGCAACAGTTTTTGATTTACAAGACATCAATTTCTTATGTAGAATTATTTTGCTGCACTGTTAGCAGATTTTGCAACTGTGTATTCATTTAAATCTGGAGCATTTCGTTAGCATCTACTACATGTTATATCACAATTACTGAAAGTAGTATAGTACTGTAGTGCATTTATCTTCAAAGAGATTCTAGAAATAGACTAAATTCTCTCAATTCTGAAAAAGCAAAGGGGAAAAAAGGAAAAACAAACATATAAGTAAACCAATTTCATCATGATTCCATGGAATAACTGAATGTGAGTTCCAGTTTCAATTATCCCCTCCATGGGTCTCGCTACATTTATACTCTTAATTGAGAAACCACACCTCTTTCATGCTCCGAGTATGTTGCATTTAACACATCAATTTTCTATATCTAGTTCTAGTTTAAGAGGTAAAGATGGGTACCCTGAAAACAAAAATTTTAAGCAAAGTTCTTAAACCATTGATCGCTTTTTCAAATTCTTGTAAGCACAATGTTGGGACTTGAATGGAATAATTTTTATACATATTGATTTGTGGAGGTTATTTTAGGTATTATCAAAATACCACTTATGTTCACTATCATTTATCTCCCTATCTTCTCAAAATTGGAGATAAAGTAAATGAGGGATAGGAAGAGATAGCTATCCCTCCCTGTCTCTCCATATCCTCTCTTTTCTCTCCATTTAACCTACCCAAACATACTCACATCCTATCATTTCTTTTCTTTTCTCTCCCTATCCCTCCAAATCAACCCATCCAAACACACCCCAAATGCAGAAGACCCAGTATGAAGTGATGAATATTGTGCCTATCACAAAGTTCAGTGCGGGGAAGAGGACGGCGACAGTTAGGAGGCGGCCGTATAGAGCTTTGAAGAAACCATTGGCGACTGCTTGGTCGACGGCAGTTGTGGGTGAGGCGGTCAGCGATGAGGAGAACATCGGCGATCTGGAGGAAGAAGATGATTGACGTCGCATGAGTTATAGTTGCGATGAAATATTTTGGTTCTTGGTGATGGCGCCGAGAGTGGAGAGGTTATGGTTGCCGACGGTGAAGCCCGTGAAGGCTGTGCCCGAATTATGGTTGCCGACGGTGAAGCCCGTGAAGGCTGTGCCCGAATTATGTTGCCGACGGTGAAGCCCATGAAGGTGGTGCCGAAATTACCTTGTTCGTCCCCACGGACGATGCGTTCTCGGATCAATCTTTTCTAAACGAGGGCTTAGCAAGACGACCACGCAATGCCCGGCATTTTAACATCACAGCCCGCCCCACATATGGGTGGTCGGAAAATCTGTTTTAAATTCCGTATATAAGTAGCCTCACTTTTTCAATGGAACGCTGCCTCATTCTTGGCTAAGAAAATAGGCATTTTTTCATTTTAGTGCACATCATTTCCCAACCTAAGAGCATGACCGGGTTAAATCTTCTATGCTATTTCCACTGGAATCTTTGGGAAGATCCAAGCCTAGTGAAGGTGGGATAGGTAGTGCGCCGCCGCGGGAACTGAGGAAGGCATCAAATTGATGCGAACTTGATAATCAAATGCCCAGCCCCAAAACTAAGGAAGGCATCAAATTGAACTTAATTTCTCATTTGGAGAGAGAGAAAAGAGACTGATAGGGGAAGTGGGTTTAACCTGCAAAAATGGGCCCATTTTTATTATTGGACACATGTGGCGAAACAACATGCTGCCACGTAAGTAGGGAGGATGAAGTTCATCCTCCCTGTGCAGGATGGAAGTGTCTCTCATTATTAAATGAACAATACTTGCATCCTTCGGGCGGAGGATGAGGTTCATCCTCTGCGCTGACGTGGCCTAATGACATGATGACAAGTGTCCAAAATAAAAATAATAATAAAACATGGGCAATGCCCATTTTGTCCGGCTTAAACCTGTTTCTTACTCTCTTCTCTATGTTTCTCTTAATACCTAATCTATCTGTTGCCGCAACAAACCCATTTCCATCTTCTCTAGCAAGACCACTTATCTTTCATTTATTCTCTCTCGTCTCTTTCTCTTTCTCACTCTCTCTAATACTGTATCTTTCTCACTGGAAAATAAGCAAGGAGTGGGTCAGTCGAGGTGCTTCTCCATTGTCGTGAATCCATCATCGCCACTACTAATTCAATGACCAGTAATCGCACCTTCGGCAGTCGCCGCCAGCTTGCCATCAACTGTGCATCCTTGCACCATCGCTAGCTCGACGCCGTTGTTCCATTTCATCCTTATTCAGTCCTTCGTTCCAAGCTTATTATCGGTTCTTGCTTCTCCTGCGCAGACCGTTCATGAAACGTCTCTGCGTATCTTTGCTCAGTCCTTCTTTGGTGACCTGTCCTTCTCTCTATCAGATCTCGTCTCAATCCCACACCCTCACAGGACCAAACCACGCCTATTGGATTCCCATCTATCATGACCCATTAGAGATTGATAAATTAGGGTTTAAATTGGTCAATTTGTAGGGTTCAATTTTGGTCTTAATGAGAATTGGAGAGGAAATTATTGATTCACTTCTCAAATTTTCGATTTGTATCCACACAGAAATGAAGAGAGAGAAATGGGAAGATTAGAATGGGGCGCAATTTAGGTATTGAGAGAAAGAGAGAGAAGAGAGTAAGAAACGGGTTTAACCCGGACAAAATAGGCATTGCCCATGTTTTATTATTATTTTTATTTTGGACACCTATCATTATGTCATTGGGCCACGTCCGCGCGAAGGATAAGGTGGATGCAAGTATTGTTCTTATTAAATTTGGGCACAAAGACACTAAGAGCATCTCCAATGGGTTTTACGAATTTTTCACATCAGCATTTTTCAATAGCCACGTCAATATTTTTCATAACCACATTAGCATTTTAGAGTCTCTAAATTTTAACTATCATACTCCAATGGTGCATTTTCGTTCTCCAAAAATATTAATATTTTCATATTTTTTAAATTTTTAATAAATTTTATTTTTTAACTTTTTGCTAACGGCTATATTTTTAAAACGGCTATATCATACAAAAAAATTTAAACAATACAATATTTATTATTAAAAACAATACGATACAACATGAATTTAAACAATACAATAAAAATAAAAAACAATATAATACGACATGAATTAAAAACATAAAGTGCTAGTCTTTTCAATCTGTGTTAGTTTGCTTTGAAGCTCGAGTTGTCTTGTCTTTTTTTTATCTGCTTTGCATGCCTCTCATGTTATTTGAGTTGCTTCAAGACTTTTAGATTGTCTTTGATAAAAGGGCTGTTGCATAATTGAATTTAGGAATGAAATCATTCTGAATTTGGTTAGAACATTTATTCTTATTTCGCCTCTACTTCGCTACTTTTCGTCCTTGTGGTCATTGACATTCTTCAACATCCATCAGATCATTTTCGCCTATGTGCACCAATCCTTTAACCAAACTTGGTGTCGTTGCTGCATTACTTGATGGAGAAGATGGGTTTGAGTGACCAATAGGCTCACAATCATCAATGTGGATTCCACTCCTCTTCTTCGGTGGTTGTTTTTTTTAGATGTCAATTCTTTTTGACAATGTAAATGTCATTTATTGTTGCTCTTCAAAATGTTCCAACAACTATTAAACTTAAATTTGGTGTTATTTTGACGAGTGAACAACTCTTTGGCTGTTATCATCTAAAAAAATAAAAAATAATAATTATTAGAAGACAAATCTTTAAAATATCTACCAATTAAATTTAATATAATAAATAACTTACCTTGTACTCATTGTCTTGCCCACTGGGGTAATTTCTTTTGATCTGGGCCATGCATGCGGAAAATTTGGTAATCATTTGTTATGTGAAGAACCAATAATTCAAGCAAGCGATATGATTTCTTTTAGGTGTACCAGCACCACTAATGTGTTGCTCAAAACTTTCTTGAATTTGGATCCATAAGGCTATCTTTTGTTGGTCTGAACCGTTGACCTCATCAGTGCTAATGGTCATCGACGCATAACATAAAGCCTTATCTTCAACCGTGGACCAATTAGGAGGCCGAATAGCCCTTTGCTTTCTGGGAGGTTTGGAGTTATTGGATTGTGGCACTTCCGTAGGAATGTTAGAAACTTGAGAAGGTTGATGAGACAAAAATTGACATTATTCTCCAATAAAATGAGATTCTTCTCCAACAAATAAGAAGAGATCAAAATTATAATTAGATTGATTGAATTGGGAGTTATAGTTGTGATATGGTGGTGGAGAATTCATGGAATTGAACTTGAGTAAAAAAATATAACTAAAAGATTGAGAAAATGACTTAATAGTTGTAGTTGTAGGTTGAAGACTAGAGAAGATGGGTTGGATATGAGGTGAATAATAGTAGGGGTTGATGTATTTATAAAAGAAAAATGAAAGGTTTTTTTTTTTTAAATAAATAAATAAATATATATATATATAATATATAATTATTTTTTAAAAAATAAATTAAAAAAATTAATTTTTGTGCTAATATAGCCGTTAAGGCACTGTTTGGGTCAGCCAAACTGTGCTTAAAATGGCTATATGTTAGAACGAATATTTTAAAAAGTAATTTTTTTTAAAAAAAAAAAAAAACTTTTCTCTATTTTTTAAAACTTTTTTTTGCCCAAAAAAAAACCTTAAAGGCACTATTTGTGTATGTCAAACAGTGCCTTAACAGCTCTTTACTTTAATTATTTTGAGGAAAAAAGAGGGAGACCAAAATAAGCCAAAAATTAATATATATATATATATATATATATATATATATATTTCAGGCAAAAAGAGCCTTAGGAACAGTGTTCTGGGTTAAAACACTGTTCTGGCTAGAATAAAAAAATTAAAACAAAACTGATGCGGGCTCGCAAGCCCGTGGCTCGCCAAGAGGGTTGCAGTTTTCAGCGACCCATTAGGTGGGGCCTAATTTTTGGCAAGGCCATTGGAAGAGTCCAATAGCGGAATCTGGCCCAAAATCACCGAAGTGCAGACCATTGGACCTACTTTTAGGCCATTTGCAGCAGGCTCGGGGAAGTCCTTTGCCCCTAGCCAAATGGCCCAAACTTACTCCATCAGCCTAGTGGTATTGGGTAGGGCCACATGAGCTGCGGCGAGCCCGAACCCTATTGGAGGTTTTTTTTTTTTTTTTTTGGCCAAAACGATGTCGTTTTGGGCAAAGGAAAATTTGTTTTCAAATTTCAGAAGCCAACTGTCAAGAACAATGCCTTAAGGCACTGTTTGGCAGCTAGGTTTTTTTTGGAAAAAAAAACCCATAAATAGGTTATTTTGAGCTAATTGTTTTTTTCAAAAAAAAAAAAATAAAATTCATTAAATAAAAAAAATATTGTTTAGGTACTGTTTGTCCAAAAAAAAATTGATTTGGGCTAAAAATAAATAAAAAAACCTTTTTTTTTTTCCTTAATTTTTTTTTTCTTAGTTGGTACTCACACAAATTTGTCTTTACCGAAGTTCAAACTTATGACCTTCCTTTGGAAAGTAGGAGCCTGGTACCACTAGGTCACTGGTGTGCTAGTAAAATTGATTTTTAAAAACTTTTTTGCTTTAAATTTTAAATTTCTGCCACAAATAGTGTATTTGGCCGTTAAGGCCTTAACGGCTATAATTTTTTAAATTTTTTTTAAAAAATTCATTTTTTTAAAAAAACTTTTTTCCAAAAAAAAAAAAAAAAAAAAAAAATTAAATTAAAATTTTAAGAATCATTTCTCTTCTATAAATACCTCAACTTCTACCATCATTCATTACATCTAACTCATCTCTATTATCTACCATTCAAGTTATTTCTTCTTCTATTTTCTCAATCTTAGCTATTATTTTCAAACTCATTTCGATTCCATGGATCCTCCACATCCATTTTATTATAACACCCAATTCAACTCATCAAATGATGAGTTTTTGTCATTTTTCCAAAACAATATCAAATTTTCTTCACAGTCAGAACTACATTATAATTATTATTGAGGAGAATCTCAATTTCCTTCTCATCAACCATCCCAACCTTCTCATCAATATTGTGGTACTAGTGTTCCACAATAAAGTAAATCATAACTTTTGCCAAACAGCTGATTATCCAAAATATAAATTGGACCAAGGTTGAAAATGAGGATTTATGTTGGGCATGGATGTCCATTACCTCTGATGCGATTACGGGGATAGATCAGAGTAAGAAGAAGTTATGAGAGCGAATTTTGGAACATTATGTACAGCATATTGGTGTTCCTCTAACTGACTGAAATCAAGGAGCTTTGATGAATCGTTGGTCCACCATCCAACAAAAAATCAGCTAATTTTTCGGGTGCATGACTAACATCGAAATGAATCGTCCCAGCGGCTTCAGTACTGATGATATGGTGAGTTATTTATTGTTTAAATATAACTCGTAAATATTTTCAACAGTTGGCTTTAAATTTTTTGTTAATTTTTTCGTGTAGATGATAGCAGCTAAAGACCTGTTTTGTAGCCAAACAGGTGATGAATTTAAGTTAGAAAGTTGCTAGGGATTGAAGCATAAAAATAAATGGCATTCACATTGTACCGAACAATTAAAAAAAGGAAAAAAGAAAAAAAAGTCGAAGAAGAGGAGTGGATTTGACTTTGACATTAATGAGTCTTTTGGGCACTCATTACCATCTACTCTGTCAAGTCATGCAACCACGACAGATGGAGCTTCAACTGAAGAACCACCACACATGGGGGAAAACGATTCACCTGGTGTGGAAGAATATCAATAACTATAATTACCAGCAGGAAAAGCAACGAAGCAGTGCTAAGCAAAAATTAATTCATCATTTGAATTGCAAAATTCATTCGTAGCCAATTTAATGATCTCAAATGCCGTTATAAGAGTCGTTAGGGGAAAATGAAAGATGCTGTGACGGCCCAAGTTTTGTAAACCCGGTGCGTCAGTGATGACCAAAAGATGACCCGATAACGGATCCGAAATGCGGAAGCGAAAGGTGAAACAATGGTCTCTAGAGATACAATGCGTCTCTAAGACACCAATGTGACCCTCAATGAGGTCATGGAACCTAAAGGAAAACCAATGTGGAAGAGTCGTTTCAAAAACGGACAAAAAGGAACCTAGGGGCAAAATGGTCATTTTGCAAAAAAAATGGATTCAAGTGCTATCGAGCACACCACTGGGAAGACAATGAAAAATTAATCAATTTAAAAAAAAAAAAACTCACTTGATTTGGAGTCCGGATGAGAGAGAAAGGTCAAAAACAAAATCGACGTCGCGGCGGCTCGACGAAGGCCGTGACAGCTACAGTGCCGTCACCCATTACTGCTGCAACTGAGAGTAAAAACGGGCATCTAAACGGACTTTTCTGGAAAAACTCAAAGAAGAAACCCCCCCTAAAATCAAGTTTTCTACCCTACACGTGAACGGAAACCAAAAAAATGCATTGCAAAAGGTCCGAAAAACCCTCAAAAAAATCAGGTCTAGAGGTTAAAAATCGTTCCAAGCTACTGCCAAAAGAAAGGAAATGGGGCTTCGGAAGGTTTTTAAATTGCCTAAATTGAAAATGCAATCTTAAAATACACCCACAAGACCCCCGAAAGTTTTGGATCGGTCGTCACGCTTTTCAAAAAAAAGTCGATGAATAGTACCAAGTATATTTGCACTAAAGTCGGCAAAAACCTGTCAGCAATGATTTTTCGAAAAAAAAAATCAATTTTTGAGGGCCAAGATGGCAATTTCTGTAAAAACACGAAGAAGAAACCTCCCTCAAAATTGAGTTTTCTATGTGACTCATGAGGAAAAATGAACAAAACGTATTTTAAAATACCTGAAATTTCCCTAGAACAGAATAGGGTAAAACTCTCTAAAAATGCTACTTAGAGTCTTTGTTTCATCAAGGATGGTTTTGTTTGCCAAAATGAGCATGCAAGCATATGTAATGTGATAAAATAGATGTGTTGCAATGGCCTATGGCCTCATGGCATGTCATATGCAAAATAGAACCCTTCAATGCATTAATCCACATATCTTCCATAGGCAACAATGAAGTTCAAAGTTAGCATACATTTCACATAAGTGTATTTGGCCTTTGGCCTCATTACAACCACATTCTAAGAGTGTCAAAAGGTGCACTTAAGTGCATATTACATAACTTAGACAATAAGTACAAGTTTTATCAAAGTAAGCAAAAGTAGGACAAGATATGCTAACATATGCATATTCTATGTCATCTAAATATACTTCAAGAACTCTAGTGAGTCTAAGAATGCTGTGCATCCCACACTAAGGCTTCTTTACCTGCAAAACACCCATTAACTTAGGGGTGAGTAAACAAGTTTACTCGTAGGGAATGCATGGGTTTATCTTTGTACCAAGTTACAATCCAATACCATTTAATTTATGCTATCAAGTGACAATAGAATTTTCAACATAACACAATGAGATGTAATTTTACAAAGTTAACAACTTGGAATTTAAATGCAAAATCAAACCAAAGTGGATACTTGGACGTCACGCCGGATTAAACCGACAATGTGGTTACTTTAGGGTTACTAGCCCATGGGTAACCTCCCTATGTGCGCACTAGACTTGTAGAGGGACTTTCCCCCGTACTAGAACCATGCCCTAGCCATAGTCATAACAACGACATCCCCAAGTTTCCAAAATCAACATTTTGTGCACATTACATATATGTATCAACATAACATATATATATACAATGTAAAGCCATCAACATGCACAAATCAATCTTGGAAACACAATACATGCCCTAAATTCTCAACTAAAATGGCATGAAGAACATTGAATGATCATTATGCTATTTGCCACTAATTACAACAATATCATTCAACAACAAGAACATAACCTCACAAGTATGATATAAGTTAAAAATCATAATTTAAACAATTTAATAAAACAACTAAATTCCCTAGATTTCACTTCTCATCCAAACATGCTCAATTTAATATATGTTGTAGTACATGTCATGGTTATTATATAAATAACTTCAAAACTTGATTTAAGTCATGGGAGCATATAAATAAAAATTAATTAAATTAATTCATTAATCCCTCTAGATTTTAAAACAACTCTAAATGACTTCAAATTAACATAAGCTATGAATCAAGCCATGGTCATGTTATTTATCAAGTCTAAAGTGAATTACATACAAGTCACAATTAATCATTTATTTCTCATTTTAATATAAGACAAACATATAACTTAGATATCACTATAGGAACAAATAAAATCACTTGGAAGATAAATGATAACACCCCCTACCTCAATAGAGAATTGAATCTCTATAATCCAAGCAACCAAGCTCAAAATGGAAAACAAGTTTAGGGTTAATGAAGAGGGGAGTGAGAGGAAGCTTTTGTCTTCCAAGGTTTTATGTCTAAGGTGAGTGGAAGGAGGCCAAAATGAAGAATAAAGCTATTAACCAAGCTTTTCTCCAATGGTGGCTAGGTTATGGTTCTTGAACACAAGTGAAAATGAAAATGATAAAGTGTAAAATGGTGAGTGGAAGGGTTAGAAATCCTCCACTCACTATGTGCTCTTACATTACCTCTCACACACACATAATGCAAGACTAAATGGTGAACCTACACTTGTCATGAATCTATGGTTCATTCCTAGGCTTAATCTCAAGCCTACACTTGTCACCATCCTATGTAAACTTCCAAGACTTAATATTGAACCTACATTTGTCAACCATCCATGCCAACAAGTGTACTAATCCTAGGCCAACAAGTGGGTGAATCTCCACCCTCCACATGTCATCATTCAACGCATCAAAGTGTTTCCACACAAATGTCAACAAGTGGACCAATGAGAGTGTGACACTTGTTACACTTTTCGGAAATTGCAAACAAGTCCTTTTTGAAAATATCTTCCAAATTAAATTGCAAAATGGTCCCTAAGACGAAAAACAATTACTTTACTTAATTACCCAAAAACTCCTCAAGTTATTGGTAATTACAAAAAGTCTTGTTTTCATGGCTTTTACAAAGAAAGTAAGCATTTAATATGCATTTCTACAAAAGGAAAAATGTAGATGTCATCGAATTTAAATACCATGAATGCATGCAAAACCGGAATCAAATCCAAGCACAACAAGTAAGGTTATGCAAGGAAAAATGAAAGAAACGGGAAAAAGACGAAATAGGGAAAAGACAAAATAGGAAAAAGACGAAAAAAGAAAATCGCCAAAAATGAAAAAGGAGGAAAAAGGCCGGGTCATTACAACCTACCTTCCTTAAAAGGATTTCGTCCCTGAAATCGAGTCGTACCTGAAAAGGAGAACAAATGGGGATACCGTGAGTGAACCTCCTGTTCGAGCTCCCTGGTAGCCTCTTCAACACCGTGATGTCTCCACAAGACCTTAACCAATGGAATGGTCTTGGTCCGCAAGACCTGCTCCCGTGAATCAAGAATCTGGACCGGACCTTCCTTGTAAGTCACATCCTCATCAACAACCACATCAGTCCACCGTAGAATATGCGATGGTTCCGGCTCATACTTCCTCAACATAGAGACATGAAAGACATCGTGAACCCTATCTAGGTCTGGCGGCAATGCCAAACGATAAGCAACTTCACCGACGCGCTCCAAAATCTCAAATGGTTCGATGAACCTAGGCGACAACTTACCAGTCTGCCGAAATCTCAGGAGCCCCTTACGCGGAGAAATCTTAAGAAAGACATGATCCCCTACCTTAAAAGACAATGATCGCCTCCTCTGGTCAGCGTAACTCTTTTGTCTACTCTATGCGGTAGCCAACCGCTGCCGAATCAACTTGATCTTCTCTGTAGTCTCAATAACAATGTCGGGACCCAAGGCAACAGTATCACTGACCTCGGTCCAACAAACTGGAGATCTGTAAGGTCTGCTATACAACGCCTCAAAAGGTGCTATGCCAATACTGGCCTGGTAACTGTTGTTGTAGGCAAACTCAACCAAAGGCAAGTAGTCCTCCCAACTACCCCCAAAATCCAAGATACAAGCCCGCAACATATCCTCCAATTCCTGAATGGTGCGTTCCGACTGTCCATCAGTCTGAGGATGGAATACCGTACTAAAATGAAGCCCCGTGTCAAGAGCCTCCTGAAAACTCTGCCAAAAGTAAGAGGTGAACTGCGGATCCCTATTCGAAACAATGGATACAGGAACCCTGTGAAGCTTGACAATCTGTCTCACATACAGTCCACTCAGTCTCTTTGCACTATTTGTCATTGCCATTGGTAAGAAGTGAGCCGTCTTAGTCAACCTGTCAACTATGACCCAAACGGCATCATTCCCTGCCTGAGACCTCGGAAGTCCCGTCACGAAATCCATAGTGATATGCTCCCATTTTCACTCAGCTACTGGTAATGGTTGCAACAATCCTGCCGGTCGCTGATGCTCTGCCTTCACTTATTGACAAGTAAGGCATCGAGCCACGAATTGTGAAACATCCCGTTTCATGCCCTGCCACCAAAACTGTCATCGCAGATTGTGATACATCTTTGTACCACCAGGATGAACTGCGAGCCTAGGGTGGTGGAAATCCCGAAGAACGTCCTCACGACAAGATAATGGAACAAACATCATCCCCTTGTACCTGAGACCACCGTCTGAATGTAAGGTTCAACCCTCTACATTCTCGCCGCCTGAAATCCGAACATTGATGGCCTTCATCTCCCCATCCTCCAACTGTGCCTCAATAACTCTGCTAACAAGTGCCGGTTGAGCCACAAGGCTAAACAAAATAGCCGGTGAAACTTCCTCATAACACTGTAAACCAAGATTTGCAAGCTCTTCTAGCATCTTCCATCTATGAAGGGAAATGCTAGCAAGAGTTCCCCGTGACTTCCTACTTAATGCATCGGCCACCACATTGGCCTTACCCGGGTGATATTGTAATTCAAAATAGTAATCCTCCATAAACTTAACCCATCTGCGCTGTCTCAAGTTCAAATCCTTCTGAGAGACTCATGTGGTCGGAGAAAACTTCAAACTTCTCCCCGTACAAATAGTGTCTCCACCCCTTCAGGGCAAAGATAACCGCTGCTAACTCCAAATCATGTGTTGGATAGTTCAACTCGTGAGTCTTCAACTGTCGAGACCCATAAGCAACCACCCGCTCTGTCTGCATCAAGACACAACCTAAACCTTCTCGTGTAGCATCACAAAAGATCACATAACCTAAACCACGTTCAGGAATGATAAAAACTGGAGCCGATGTTAACCTGACCTTCAACTCCTGAAAAGCAAACTCACATGCCTCGTTCCATACGAACTTGACCCCCTTGTGGGTAAGTCGAGTCATAGGTGCTGCTAAACGAGAGAAATCCCGAACAAATCTCCGGTAATAACCGGCTAGGCCAAGAAAACTCTGAATCTCAAACACTGTCTTTGGACGCTCCCAATCCATCACTGACTCAATCTTCGTTGGATCCACTGCAACACCGCCCCTTGACACAACATGTCCAAGGAACTTCACTTCTGGTAGCCAAAATTCGTATTTCTCGAACTTGGCGTACAACCGATTATCCCTAAGGATCTGCAACACTGTCCTTAAATGATACTCATGCTTTTCCACCGAAGCTGAGTATACAAGAATGTCATCAACAAAGACTACAACGAACTGATCAAGATGGTCACTAAATATACGGTTCATTAAGTCCATAAAAGCTGCTGGAGCATTGGTCAAACCAAATGGCATCACTAGAAACTCATAATGGCCATACCGTGTGCGGAAAGCGGTCTTGGATACTGTGATACCCCTCGGATCCGAGACACGGGTTGATCAGGCCCAGGCCCAAACCCGAGGAAATATCAAACAATTAATATTTTATAATGAACACGGAATACAAAATAAATTAAGAAATGAAATTAAAGCTGGAGGGAATACAAAATAAATTAAGAAATGAAATTAAAGCTGGAAGGAACTAAAAATAGAATCCGCAAAATATTATAATTATTAAAATTCATCAAACCCAAACTCCAAAACTCCATCAGTTTACAACTTAGGAATCCATCTCTAGTGGACCCCTATTAAACATCCAAACGGAAGATAGAACAAATGTAATAAACGTCCAGAAATAAAACTATAAAGAGAGCCCTACATTGTCGGAAGAGTGAATAGAGATCTCTGCTCAGCACGAACACGTCTAAGCCTGGAACTGTCGTGTACCTGAAAAATAGAAGTGGGTCAGGCCCACGCGCAAGTTCTATACTACTACAATCCAAGCAGAGGCCCGATACGCATGTACATCCTAAACAATTCAACAATAGCTAATAGTCCGTAAATATATATATAGTCACATTAAAGGACTCTCACTGGACTACAGGCCGGTCTCAACCTGAATAGAGGTAACATGCTAAAACGCACACGAAGTGGGCATATGTACCTATACCTAAATAGGGTACACCTCCAACCATCGTAGCCAGCTACACATCCCGATGCATATACGCTCCCTAGCCATCGGTCCTGAGGCTCAAGCTCATACCGAGGCACCATAACAGTACATATATAAAATCCATCCAAAATCCCTGGTATTGCCGCTCAACAAGTAGTTGCCATGACAATACAAATCCACGGGACTTAACTTTTAGTTAATCCCATTCTTATTCCAAGTAGGTGGGTAATGGTATTGTTTTAAAAACCAAACCCATCCTTAGTATGCCACCGTCCCATACCGGTGCCTACTTTCCAATCCTCCAGTAGTCAATAATACCAATAAATCAAGTATATATCAACTAAATTCCAACATCCAACATTCAATGTTAGTAGTGATAAAATAAGCATTGATAAATAGGGTCACAACAACAACATATACATGCCCAATTTAAGTTGTTCCCTTTAGTCTGATATAAAGACAGAATTAATTAAAACTTCCATTTAACACCTTACAAATGACATACAGATATATAGGGTATGTATCACAAAATCCTAACCTCCACAGTTGATACTAACTGTGATAATGTAAGCATCAAAACAATATTCACAGTATGTATGTAGACATGTTCAAATTATAGTGTTCCACAAAACCGATCTAGTGTTAAACTCAAATCCTCCTAGTATTTAAGTTCCAACGGTTGCTATTACAGAAGTTAAGATAGCTATCATCTAGACCCATCCTTCCAATAATTTATACTAGCAGTGGTAAGGAAAAACGTGAACCACAGAACCACAATGCATCCACAAACATGCTTAGTCTAGGTTTAACAAGCATATAACACTACTGTAACTACCAGTTTCATAGCAAAATAGATATCATTTTAGTTTGGTTTAATCTTCATTAATCCTGGAATCATTTAAGAGTGCAAAGAGTATGAAGCCTAAGGGAAAGAGTAAGGATAGAATCTTGCCTCAGAAACTTTTGTTCAAAGTTTCAACATCGTCTTCTTAAAAAAATCCCGGCGAGTTCCAAAACCCGGTTACTGTTCATGGGTATGAAACACTATTCCCGAACTCAAAATCTGATCTCCACCGTTCAGATTGTGCGACACTGAGTCATGAACCTATCCTCCAAATTTCAGCTCGATCGGACCACGGACGAAGCGGAATTGGATGTTTGATGAAATTTGGGCAGAATGGAAAAAAACCTGTGCGACCCAGTTACTATTCACGAGTACGAATCACTGTTCCCGAGGTCAAACTCTGATCTCCACCGTTCAGATTGTGCGTCACTGAGTCGTGAACCTCTCCTACAAAATTCAGCTCGATCGGACCACGGACGAAGTGGGAACGGAGCTTTGATGAAATCTGGGCAGAATGGAAAAAAACCTGTGTGACCCAGTTACTGTTCGCGAGTACGAATCACTGTTCCCGAGGTCAACTCTGATCTCCACTGTTCAGATTATGCGTCACTGAGTCCTGAACCTCTCCTCCAAAATTCAGCTCGATCGGACCACGGACGAAGCAGGATCGGAGCTTTGATCAAACCTTGGCAGAATGTGAAAAACTGCGTTTTTCCTTCTCCACTTCCACAAAACGTGTTCTTTGTTTAAAAAAAACCCTACACAGACGTCTACCTTATACTTATAGAGTTTTCCTAAACCCTAGGTTCATTTAAGTCCAACTCACAATCCTAACCGGCCCATCCAATTAACGTAGAAACCTACGACGGCTATAATATAAAACCCTAATTTATACTGTAATTAAAACCCTAGTTAGATGTATTTACCTAATTACCCTATTCACCATTAAATACTTAACAAATAATCTAATTGAACAAAATAATAATTATTAAACCCAATTAAACCAAATAAGACACACATAGAATAATTAAACCAATTACACTTAAACCATTAATGCCAATTAAATAATTAAAACACTAACAAGTAATTCCAATCAAATAACTAAACCAATTACACTTAAACCATTAATGCCAATTAAATAATTAAAACACTAACAAGTAATTCCAATCAAATAACTAAAAATAAATATCATTTAAATAAATTAAATCACCACAAAAGAAAACAATTAAGCACCTAATAAAAAAATAATGATACATAATCAAATAAAATGCACTTAAATAATAAATTAAATAACATTAAATACCAGGAATATCCTTTTTAAAATTAGGGGTATTACAGATACATCCTCATCCTTAACTCTCAACTGATAGTAACCCGATCTCAGATCAATCTTCGAAAAGCATGTCGCTCCCTTCAACTGATCAAACAAGTCATCAATCCTAGGTAAAGGATACCTGTTCTTGATTGTGACATGGTTCAGCTTGCGATAATCGATGCAAAGTCTCAAAGACCCATCCTTCTTCTTTGCAAAAAGAACCGGTATTCCTTAGGGTGAAGCACTAGGATGAATAAAGCCCTTAGCTTTCAAATCATCCAATTGAGCTTTCAGCTCATCAAGCTCTGCCGGTGCCATACGGTATGGTGCCATGAGAATAGGTGCAGTATTGGGAATGACATCGATGGCAAAGACAACCTCCCAAAGAGAATGGAGTTCTGTCAACTCCTCCGGGAAGACATCCAGAAACTCGTCTACAACTGTCGAAAAAACACGGCCCAGACTGCTACCCTCGTCAACTAACAGGCTAGCCAAGTAGGACCTGTGGCGACTCCAGTCACCGATACTGAAAATCATCATCGGGTGGGAATCGCTCCGATCTCCCACGAAGTGAAAACAATCCCCCGCGGGAATGCAAACAGACACTCGCCCACGAAAGCAATCAATCGTGGCACGAAAGAAAGACAACCAGTCCATCCCAAGAATGACATCAAAACCCGTCATGTCGAAAACAACAAAATCAAACTCCAACGTTCGTCCAGCTATCTCGATAGCACAACCCTGACAAACACGGTCCAAAAACACTAGACCACCAACTGGTGTTTCAACACAAAGGAAACCATCCCGCTGCGTGACCTCCAGACCTAAAGAATGTGCAAATGATGCAGATATGAATGAATGTGATGCACCTGTGTCAACAAGAACTCTAGCCCAAGAACTGAAAATTGGAAAGATACCTCGAACTGTAGAAGTCCCTGCAGAGGTATCGGCCTGTGGCAGTGTGTAAGCTCGTCCCTGAGCCCCTGATTGCTGTGAATTGCCCTGCTGAGCTGACTGATGTCCGGAAGCAGTAGGTGTAGGGTTCCTACCCGGATACGAACTGACTGGTGCAACTAGCTGTGGTGCTTGAGGCACCCTGAAACCTGACTGTGCAACTGTCGACTGTGCCAGTGTGGCCTGTGGGCCTGCGCCACTCTGTGCCCTGTTCTGTAGGCGCGGACACTCCCTCTTGAAATGTCCAGGCTGCTTGCAGTAATTACAAACCCCCTGAAGTCCCTGCATCGAAGCTGAAGACTTACTAGTCTGAGAACGACTGCCCTGAGACTGCAACTGTGGGCAACGAGGCTTAATGTGCCCCGGCTACTGACAGTGGTGACAAATGACTCCCCGGGCTAACCCTGAAGATACTAGACCTGCAGATGTAGACCGAGCCTGCTGTGACTGTCCCTGAGTGCGTGAACTGTCCCCGGCCTTAGCCTTCTTCCATTGACCCCCAACGGATACTGATGAAGCCTCTCCACGTGGCTGCTTATATGAACCCTTGATCCTAAGCTGATCTCGGTCCTTGCCTCAACTAGCATAGCCTTCTGTACTACCTCCCCATAAGTCCTCAGATCCAACACTGAAATTCGTGGCCTAATATCAAGATGTAACCCATCCCGAAACTTTTTCGCCCTGAGCTCATCGGTGGCTACCATCTCTGGTGCATAGCGGGAAAGAGAAGTGAAGCGTGTCTCATACTCAATGACATTCATCCTGCCCTGATAGAGACCTATAAACTGCACTCTCATATCATGCCTCATAGCCCTTGGAAAGAAGCGGTCAAAGAACAATGTCCTGAACTCCTCCCAAGTCATCACCTCCACATCGTGGATATTGGTCATAGACCTCCACCAGATATCGGCATCTCCCATGAACATAGAGGCTGTCAAGGAGATCCTCAATCGGTCTGTAGGTATTGCCATGCTATCGAGCTTGCGTACCATGAGATCAAACCATGCCTCTGAAGCAAGCGGATCCATACTCCCTGCAAACTGGTCGATCTTAACCCTCTGTAACTTCATGAAGTAGTCCAATGCCTCATTAGCAACTGGTGTCGGTGTTGGTGCCGGTACTGGAATCTGTATCCCCGCCATTTGCTGGCGAAACATCGCCTGAATGGACTCTGACATCCCCAGAGCCATTCCCTGTGCAATCTGCTCCTCGTAAGTTGGAGCTCGTGGTGGATTTGGACCAGTGCCACGAACTGGAATCCTAGGCCTCCCTGGACCCCTCGTAAACTCGGTGTCATCCACCTGCTCCTCAACGCCCTGATGCGAAGACTCCCCACGTGTGACAACCATGATGCTAAACATATGTAATGAAAGAGGTCAACAATAACACAAGTTATTATGACCGAATGCAACTCGTACTATGAAAGTAAGAAATACGAAGCAAGATGAGGTATGTAACATACGGTCATGATAAGGCAAACAAGGAAGGCTGTTTAAATAGTTAAACACTTAAGCAATATGTTAAACAAGGATGCTTCTTAAACATATAAGCATACAAACATAGAGACATATCATAATAACAAGTATGTCACCAAGAAACATGTAATCATGTTATAATGCCAAAAACATGTTATCAAATGTATGCTAATAAATCAAAGTACACTAACAAAAGCATGCTATGCACCCAAAACTTATCGTCCTAAGGTTTTCGAACCTAGGAGCTTTGATACCACTTGTGATGGCCCAAGTTTTGTAAACCCGGTGCGTCAGTGATGACCAAAAGATGACCCGATAACGGATCCGAAATGCGAAAGCGAAAGGTGAAACAACGGTCTCTAGAGATACAATGCGTCTCTAAGACACTAATGTGACCCTTAATGAGGTCATGGAACCCAAAGGAAAACCAATGCGGAAGAGTCGTTTCAAAAACGGACAAAAAGGAACCTAGGGGCAAAATGGTCATTTTGTAAAAAAAAGGATTAAAGTGCTATCGAGCACACCACTGGGAAGACAATGAAAAATTAATCAATTTAAATAAAAAACTCACTTGATTTGGAGTCCGGATGAGAGAGAAAGGTCAAAACAAAATCGACGTCACGGCGGCCCGACGAAGGCCGTGACAGCTACAGTGCTGTCACCCACTATTGCTGCAACTGAGAGTAAAAACGGGCATCTAAACGGACTTTTCTGGAAAAACTCAAAGAAGAAACCCCCCTTCATTCCTAGGCTTAATCTCAAGCCTACACTTGTCACTATCCTATGTAAATTTCCAAGACTTAATATTGAACCTACATTTGTCAACCATCCATGCTAACAAGTGTACCAATCCTAGGCCAACAAGTGGGTGAATCTCCACCCTCCACATGTCATCATCCAACACATCAAAGTGTTTCGACACAAATGTCAACAAGTGGACCAATGAGAGTGTGACACTTGTTACACTTTTCGGAAATTGCAAACAAGTCCTTTTTGAAAATATCTTCCAAATAAAATTACAAAATGGTCCCTAAGACGAAAAATAATTACTTTACTTAATTACCCAAAAACCCCTCAAGTTATGGATAATTACAAAAAAATTTGTTTTCATGGCTTTTACAAAGAAAGTAAGCATTTAATATGCATTTCTACAAAAGTAAAAATGTAGATGTCATGAAATTTAAATACCATGAATGCATGCAAAACCGGAATCAAATCCGAGCACAACAAGTAAGGTTATGCAAGGAAAAATGAAAGAAATGGGAAAAAGACGAAATAGGGAAAAGACAAAATAGGAAAAAGACGAAAAAAGAAAATCGCCAAAAATGGAAAAGGAGGAAAAAGGCCGGGTCATTACAGATGCCCAAGTGGCACGAGAGGTAAGAAAAGTAGAGAAAGAGAAGATGAGGCAGCTAGAAATTCTAGACAAACACAAAGCTAAAGAGAAGGAGATGAAGTTAACAGATCCAAATTCGGCATCAACAGAAGCGGGGAAATCTTAGATTATTGCACGACAAAATAAGATATTGGAATCTTTGAATTCACAGTCCTTTTAAAGTTCCCATAGGATTTTGAAATCCTTAGTCTATTTATTTTCTTATTCCAATTTAGGATATTGTATTGTTTAAGTTATTTTTAATTGTTTTATTATTATTTTTTTAATCCATAATAGATAATGTATTATTTAAAGTTATAATATCAATCCTAGTTTTTTTAATAATTTGCAAAAATATTGTTTGATTGAAAAACGTTTTCGTTGAGAAACAATTTCATCATTTTAAATATTAAAAAACCATTACATAATAAAATTATAGTATACGAAATATAGATGTTACAAATATAGTAGTTAAAAATATAGCCGTTAAGAAAAATTTTTTAAAAAAATTATTTATATATATATTTTTTTGGAGAGCGAAAATTCGGAGAACTTAATGGAGTGCATGTTTCTGGAGAGCGAAAGTTATTGACGTGGCTCTTGGAATTACAGACGTGGCTTTTAGAAAAACTAAAGTGGCATTTTTAAAGAGTCAAAATCCGAAGAGGCTGGCGTAGATGGCCTTAGGGACGAGTCTGAATTTCAAAGGGGTTGTACTTGATAAAATAAAAATAAGGGTGAAGTATAATAACTACTTGAGTTTTGTCATAAAGATAGCCAGATACAAATTGGCATATTTTGGACAACTACATCCTTTCACGTTTGCTTCCTTTGATGAATATACCCCTTAACACTCTAACGCATGATAAAATGACATATATTCTTTTTGACTTGTCAAGTGACACTTTTAAATAATAAAATTACCAATTTATCCATTTTAAAATGTCTAAAATAACCTCTCATCTCAACCACTTACTCACAAAGCCGCCACCACCTCTTAGCACTACCACCACCACCACCATCTCCTTTTATCCCTTTGTTCTCTCTTTTACATATACATATATATATATATATACACACACATATATTACACACATATACACGTACAATCACAATCCAATCTACTCTTACACTGCCCCTAACCTTTCCCAAATTAATAAAAAAAATTCTCCCCAAACCAGTTTCAATGCTCAACAATCAAGGTAGCAGGGACTTTAATGGGCTTCATTCAAAGGAAGTTTAGTTTAGGCTTAGGCCAGTGTGTGAAATAAGGTTGAAACCCCAGATTTGTTATCGTGATCCTTGCTTGGGCACATGTAGACACAGAAAAGTTGCAGTTTGGTAAGACAATATTTTTCTCTCTAACCCAAGTTGTCGCTGCCGTCTGAACTTTGTTGGTGCATAGACAACATATCTGACCTAATTTTGCCTAATCCAAAGCATTATGCATCCCGCAACAAGTGTGGTCCCTACTCTAATGGCTCAATTGACTATGAATCCTCAACAAAATCACAATCAATACCAACAGTACCAGCAATGGATGATGGTGAATCAGAATCAGCCCCTACAACCGAACAACCTATGTATTACCACCAGCAACCACCGCCTCAGACGACGGCTCCAGCAACCACAATCGCAGTACTCAGTCACTGTTCATCCCGTTAGCGTTGACGAGAGCACCATCGGTCCCTTCCTCACCTTCGTTGTCGACTTCACAGGGCAAGCTATCGATGGATCAGAGTTCTATCACAGCCGGTGATGGCCCGAGTAAGGCGTTGGAATTACGCACTCTGGAAGGAGTAAGTCACGGGTCTTGGATTGGCAATTTGTCTATAGGGAGACATTAAATAGAGAGAGGGGGAGTAAAGGAGGAAAATAAAAAATCAATTTAGAGAAAAAGACAATCTTCGATTTGCATTTGCAGTTTGTAGGGGTAGAGAGAAAGGAGAAAGCAGACAATCTTTGAGTTCTTGAAGCGGCCGAAAGATTTGGAAGTCCGGCAGGATTTGGTGGTGGATATATCAAATTTTTTTTTTTTGGGTTTTGATTGTGGATAATGGATCGTGTCGGAATGGAGATTGTGGTGGTGTTTGGGGTAAGGATGGTGGCGGTTGGTGGCCGGTGGTGGTTGTTCATAAAAAGAGGAGAGTTAAAGGCCAAAAATGAAAAAAAAAAATTAATAAAGACTTCTTGGTGGTGGTGTTTGGTGGTCCCTTCTACTAGGATCACCATCGTCTTTTTCGTTGCCGCCACCAACAATCCAGGGAAACTATATCATTTAAGTCTTCAGATTTTTATATTAAAAAATTAATTAAATGTTGAAAGACAATTTTGTCTTTTACCAACTTTTTGGGGTTGGTAGGCTGAAATTTGTTACAGGGAGTGTCATTGTTCAAAAAAAGGCTAACTTATATCTGACTATTCTTATAGCAAGCCTCAGGAATGTCATTAACTAAGAAAACTTAACAAATACAGGGACCAAAATTTGTATTGCCAAATAGCAAAATATCTATGGATAACATTTCCAATTATCAAAAATGAATCATGAAGAAATTTATCTATAAAAGAATAAAAATAAAAAAATAATAATAATAAAAAGTGAATCATGTAGGACTTCAGAAGAGCATATAACCTAAATGTGGACAAGAAATAAAAAGAATGAGAGCAAAGTACTTTCTTGAAGCCAAAGTCTTGCACTTTTAGAACTGAAAACTTGCACTTGTGGAGTCAAAATCCTCTTAACATGCACTTGCAAAAATTAACTTTAATACTTTCTTGAAGAGAAAAATGATTGCATTGTGAGAAAGAATATTAAAATGAATCAACTTTGAAAGGGGAATGCAAAATTTTGGAGAAAAAATGTGCGTTCCGGAAGAAGTGTTTAAATGTTGCACATTTTAGCACCTAAGATAAGGTATTTTAGTCCTTACATCTATCTTTATTTTTGCGTTTTAGTTCTAATTTGCGTTTTTGTCAATTTCAGGTCAGTAAGGTTCAAATGGGCTAATTTCAGTTCATTAAAGCCTTTTTGGAGTCAAGTAAAGGCAGTTGAAAAAAGTTTAGAAAATGGAAAAAAGAGGCCGCAACCCATCGTTCATACAGTGTGCTTATCCTTCAAAAGCGGTCAATTCTACCTTTTTCGGGCCTTTGATGATATTTCCAAAGATCAAGAAGCAAACTGATTAGCCCAAGGCCAAAATGGAGTTAAAAAAAGGGGCTTAAAGAAAATTTCAGGACTGGGGGATCGATCCCCCACTGTTCACAGAAGTAAAAATGCCCTTTGGGGATTGATCCCCCAGCCCCTGGCAGCATTACGGGATTTATCATTGTTTTCTCTTATATTTTCCTACTTGGGTCGGACTTCTTCCAAATGGGCCAACCATTGTTTTGTTACATTTCATTTTGTAAAAAGTGGATAAAAAGTAAGAGATAGAGATTAGGGTTTTGGAAAAAAAAAAAGAAAAGAAGTGGAGGCACAAGTGATATATTTTTACATAGTAATTTTATTTTTTTCCATTAGTTTTCTCTCTCTAAAAAGTTAGAGATTAGGGTTAGAAGAAAAGAGAAGAGTGGAGGCACTAAGAACACATCTCAAGATCTACACACTCTCTCTCTAGAATTCAACAAAGAAGAAGAGGAAGAAGATGAAGCCATGTTTGGAGATTG
This sequence comes from Cornus florida, assembly GCF_030987335.1. Lineage (NCBI taxonomy): Eukaryota > Viridiplantae > Streptophyta > Magnoliopsida > Cornales > Cornaceae > Cornus > Cornus florida. Next base: position 45,464,017 of record NW_026775574.1, on the reverse strand, counting down.
CCCTTAAGGGTTCCAAGATCACATCCACCTCCTCTATGATTGGCTAGAATTCTCCTTGGGGCTTGGATGAGCCCTAAGTTTGTAAATGTAAACCCTTCTTTTTAACTTCTTGGGGAATTTTTCTTGTGATTAGTGCTATAGCCTTGTGTATAAAATGAATCTTGGGTTTTCCTTTTATTTCTATGGATTAATTCTTTTTATTGGTTCTCTGTTTGATTACAAGTTGTGATTATTTGAGAATTGATCTCTACACTGGATTCTCTATGTTGGTTACATGTCAATGTGTGATTAATTAAGAATTTAGTGATGGCTTGGCATGGTTTTTATTAGATGGGTTTGTGAATTAATTTGATGGATTATTCTTATACTTGATGGGTTGTGCTACACAATAGTTTATTTGTTGTTAGGTAAACAATCTATGCTTGAATTTGATATTCCATGGCTTATTATTGCAAAATTCAATGATTCTCTAGATTGATGTGTGTTACAATTGTTACTAATTTGATAGGTCATGCTTAGAATTGATGGGTTGTTCTACACTTAGTTTAATTGTTGGTTAGGTAGACGATTCATACTTGAATTTGATGGTCCATGCTTAATATCGCAATTAGTAGTCATATTTTGTTCACAAGAATGTTTTCCCCAATTAGTTGAAAGTGTGTGGTTTGGTGAACGAGCTTGGTGGCGATTCCAATGCACTCCAAGACCTCATTTCTCATCTCCTAATTCCCTATCTCAACTTTAGTTTTATTTTAATTAATTAAATTTTAGTGTAATTAAACAATCAACCCTCCTTTGCAATTATTTGATACATTAGAGTCGAAGTTAAATTCCAACATGTATAATCTCTTAGGATGATCCATTCCATTTATACTACATAGTATAGGTGCTAAGCGGTTTGTAAATTTAAAGTATGATCCCCGCTTGACACTAATTTCTAAATTCAAAGTGTTGTGCATTATTTTGTACACATGCTCGGCTCTTGTCATAATTTTGGTGCCGTTGCCAGGGATTAATGGTTTTGTTGGAATTAGACTAGACAATAGTGTTCATTTGATTGCTTCTATTTTTATTTTATTTTCTATTGTATATTCTTTTCTCATTCTTGATATTATTTGTCAATTAGGTACTTGACTACAAGAAAGGTAAACATTGGATCTTAAAGTAATCATTGGAGCTTAAAACTATCATTAGACATTGAAGTTGCTTATAGACCTCTGTGAGCAATTCTTGAAACTCTAGTATTTTAATTGTGCACTTCTTTGTATGCTTGAGATAGCCCTTGTCGAGGCTAATTGCATTGCTATATTTTGTCCAAGCATTGGCCCTCATTAAGGCTAATATTTTCTTGCATTTGGATTTTGATTGTGAATGGATGAATTGTTTAATCCAAGTTTAGGGGGGGGGGGGGGGGAATTACATCCCTTCACCTTATGCCCCTCCATCATATTTTAATCCTTATGAAATTGAGTCCAATATTCTAATATGCATCATCTTATTATGGATTTGATCACTCTTTTGATCCTTCTTATGACTATTATCCTCCCTCGCCATTTTATGAAGAACCCACTCCATCACCTTCTAAGTACTTACCCAAATTTCAAGAAAAAGTGTTAGCTCTACTTGACGCACTTAATTCATAAGCCCAAGTTATTCATTCACTATCTCAAACCAAAGCTAGGCTAGAGGTTGAAATTGGGCGAATTATAAGTTCTCTTTCTCGTCAAGAAGAGGAGGATGAGGCAAATGAGCAAATACTAAGCACTTTAATTGGTATTGAGGAGGAAATGGCAAGTGAGCCGTTAACCAATCCAATAGAGCACCACATGATTAATGAGGACATCCCTTGTTTTGATCGTGATTTTATTCTGGCCATTGCCACTTTAGAGAGTGAGAAGACATTGACCACTAATAAAGTGAACTCTCTAATGAACTCCGTGACCACCAATACCTTGGAGAGTGATGTGAAAGTGATTCATTTAGAGGAAGAGAAAAAGGGTGAAGAGAGTGCCCCTCCTAATAATCCAATTAAGTCTTTGAAAGATATTGCCTTGCCAAATACCAAATTAAATGATCATTTAAATGTGTTTCTAGAACACAATAAAGAGGCAAGGCCAACCATTATTGATTTTCTTTTCAAGACTGTGGATGAGAGGAAAAATGTCATATCTTCCATTTATGTTAATGTTATTCCTTGGGGAGAGGATTTCATTGTTGTAAGTGAGGCATTAAATGAGAAAATTAAAAATATAGTCAATAAAGATGTTTCATATCCGGTTTTTGACACTTTCGACTACTGAGTTGAACCAACGTCTTGCTAGAGACGTTAAAAACTAGTATTCGTAGAGTTTCACAACTCTATTCCTTCCCTATTTCTTTTTATTTTTCACTTTCTGTGGCGTCTAGATATGTTCCATTGAGCTTCATTAAAAATTTCATGCATTTTGGGCCTTTAAAAATTTTTGCCTTTGAAAAAGTTTCCAAAAATTTTTAAAACTGCATTCTGCCCAAGCCCAGTTCGATTGATCAAATTCTTTTTCGATCAATCGAAGACCCCTTTCGATCGATCGAAGTCTGCAGGCCCCCAATTTGCTGTGATTTCACCTCTCGGGATCTCCATTTTCGATCGATCGTAGATATTCATGATTGATCGAAACCCTTGTTCATAAAAAAAAAAAAACAAAAAGTAAGTTTTTATTTTCATTTTTCATTATTTTGTTTTTGCATCATTTCTTACTTTTTGTTTTTCATTTCTTGCATTGTACATATTCTTTCATTGCATTTTAGCTTCATTATTTTTCTTTTTCCTTTTGTGTTTTGTTCATACATTTTATTCTTTGTTTTTCTTGCATTTTGTCTATACATTGCTTTCATAAAAAGAAAAACATAAAAACTTTTTACCATTGTGCCCTTATGTGTATTCATGCTTTCATGCTTGGTGTTGGGCTATAATGCCTTAAAGTGTATCATTTCATTTACCTTTTATCTCATTTGATATTTGATGTGAGTTTGCTAGTGTGGCTATTCAAATAGGTTTTGAATCCAAGTTTGGGAGAGACCTCTTTCATATTGGATCATTGCCAGGCTTCATTATCTTTTGCCATCGCGGTATACTCTTTCCATCATTTCCATTATTCTTATTGCAAATTGAGGACAATGTGCGGGTTAAGTTTAGGGGTAAGGTGACTTTGTTGCATTCTATTTAAAGTTTTGATCTTTAAATGCATGATTGAGATTTGAGATCGATGTTTGCGATGATTTTGATCTTTTGAGGGTCATGAAACTTAGAATTTAAAAATTGCTTGACTTGTGAGTTCAATTATGACGACCCTGGATTTTTCAACCTAGTGTGTGTCCTGTGATGACTCGAAGCGGATCTAGAATGCGGAAGCAAGGAACAAGACAATGGTCTCCCAAGGCACAACACACCTTTAAGACCCTAAGATGACCTTCCATGAGGTCACGGACCCAAAGGAATAAAGTGCGGAAGCAAAACGAAAACAAGTCTAAAGAGATGTACGTTATCCCTAGGGCACAAGAATGGCCCTTCAAGGAGTTTCGAGGCTCAATTGAAGCAAAATGAGGACAATGATATCAAAACCCTACCAAAAGAAGGACCAAGGGTAAAATGGTCATTTTACCCCAAGAGGAAGGAAAACATCCAAAAACATCCTTTGGTAACTTGATAGAAGTCCCAAGGCTAAAGGAAGAGAAATCCCAGATGAACCCTATCCCGGTTCGAACTAGATTCGACACCCTTTCACTAAAACAAGGATTTCTTAAGCTAGGAGAAGAATCTAAAGCTAAAATTGGTACCATTGGAAATCTTATTTCGACGCGGTCAATATAGACTTAAGAATGGACCAATTCGGAGTTAAAATGAAAAACTTACGTCAAATTGAAGTAGGAAGTCCAAAATTGAAATCTCTGGAGGACTTGAACCGGTTTAACCTGTTGGGATTTATATGCCCTGGCATAGCAAATTCCTGTTTGGATTAAAGTGACATATGTTCCTGACGTTTTTGAAATATTTATGTTTTATACAATTGGTGAATTCAATGTATTATATTTCGATTCATTATAGAATTGATAGTGTCCATTTGATTTCAAGAGATATTTATATATGTATGTGATGGCAATCAATGCATGATATATAAATAGTAATCATAAACGGTTCATAGTCGGTAATTATGGATGACTCATAATTAATTAAGATTTGAACTGGATCCGCATTAGGTTGAGATATATTGCAAGAGCCGTCATATGCAATTGCTCCCTATCACTGTCATAGCATTTGACTCTTAAGCATGAGAAAATTATAAACTCTTTTATTAATTAATAATTACTTTGATTTGTTCGGCGGATTTTTCGGGATCCTTAGACGGACACTTTGGGTAGTTATGTAATTAATAGTTAGAGGGTTATATTTTCAATATTTGCTTCATTGTTACTTGTATTTATTTTGTATTGATTATGGTTGATCACAAAGTAAATTCGAAGGCCTCGTGTGTTTTTGGACAAAATGATTTATTATATATTTATTTATTTAAATTATTATTTTTGTCAAACAAATGTTTTATTGTGATCGAGCCAGAAATAATCAAAGGTATCAAAATAAATATATTAATTATGTAGTCGGATTGATGGCTTTATTTATCCGATAATTAATTATGCATAGAGGGGTCAAAGTGCAATATTGACTTAGAGGTTATTTATTATTTAATTGGAGTTCAATTAATTTCTTTTAGTGGAGTAGAAATTAATTTATGAATTAATTGAATGGGTCCATGGACCGGGCCAATTATTAATTCATTGTAGCCAATAAAATAATAGGCCCAATGGATTCTCACTCATAGCCCAACTTGATATTGGAATCATATTAGATTTGAGACATGTGAATTAGAGATTGAGAATGATTTGTTGTTTCCTTTTCTTTATTTTTATGTTGCCTATAAATATACATGGTCTATGTATATTTTAGGGGTGATTTTTAGTAGAAGGAAAAATGAATATATTTTCTCTCTCTAGAAAATTAGGGTTTATGTTCTTATCTAATGGAGGCTCCCACAAGCCTAGTTTTCCAAGGTCATTCATAGAGGCTTATGAGTGATTTCTAAAGGCAAGACTATTACTAAGAAGATGGAGATCCATGGAAAAGGTGTCTAGCAAAAGGGATTTACAATAAGTGAGAACATTCACTTTAGAGGAGAGATCTAAGGTTTACTCAAACCTTGATGTAAGTATTCAATCTTTTAATTGAATGATACATCATGTTTTATTTTTGCATAAAACTTGTCTCTCTGTGATGAATCAAGATCTATGAATTTAAAATCCCTCAAAAAGTTTTTTAAATATTGCACGTTTCCCAACAGTGGTATCAGAGCATGGTTTGATTCATTACTAGAGATCATGTTTTTATCAAAATTCATCATTCATGGATCCAATTTTGATATGCATATATATTTATTTATTAATGTATGTTGATGTATGAATTAATATATTGATATATATTGATATATAATGATGTATGTATAATTGTGAATGGATGATGATGTGTGTTTGGGTCATGGATGAAGCTTATAGGATAATTGAATGTAATTTTATCTTTGGAAGAATGTAATTAAGGCTTTGATTTAGCCGTTTGAAAGTTCAATGATGTAATTTAATTTTTCCCATTGTATTTTGAATTGTAAATTTATTTAAAGCCATGTAATATTCATCAAAGGGTGCTATGAAGCTTCAAGAAGGTCCAAGAGGGTTAAATTAGGCTTCAAGAATTTTCTGGGATTTTTTAGAAATTTTCTGGAATTTTTCTGGAATTTTTTAAGGCCTAATTTAATTTCTAAAATTTTTATTTAATTTCTGGAATTTTTCGGCGATTTTCCGGCGACCAGAGAGTTGTCGACGGCAAAGTATTGGCCGGAGATCAAGAGGGATTGATGGGAAATAATCCCATGTGACGCGGCTAATGAAGACTCAAGGCGCAGCCAACCAAAGAGCGCGTGAGAATCACGCGCTGGAACAACTCAGCCATCAGGGGCGTGCAGAACACGCGCTGAACTCAACTGACGCGCCATCAGGCGAGTGCCAGCGCGTGGAACGCACTGGCCACTTGCTGACGCGGGTGTAAGCGCGTGTAGGCGCGTGTTACGTGCCTGCTTACCTCCCCAGAGCATGTAAGCGCGTGGGGACTCTATGGACATTCTCCTAGCGCGTGCCAGTGCGTGGGAAGGTGTTGCTCACTCTTCGGGCGCATTCCAAGTGCTGTATTGCCTCCGCAGGCGCGTTCCAGCTCTCTGCAGTTGTTCACAAGTCATTGATTGGCCCTCACGCAATACTTAGAGCAGTTAAATGTTAAAAGCTAAATCCATTGGCCATTTAATTTGCTTTATCTGTCATTTATTGTTGTATGTGATGCATGAAATAATTAATTACTAATTATTATTGTTCATGCATTGGATCCATGATATTTATTTAAATGACTTGATTTATATTAGTTAAATTATGAAAATTAATTGGATTTGATTACTAATTAATTAGAGGGCATTTATTGGGAAACGAAAAATTTTTTTTGTAAATTATTTTTGAAGTGTGCCTCAAATTAAATATTAGTGAATCATTTAAGTCCAAATATTTTCTAAATTTAATTGGATTAAAATCAAGACGTTTTGCATACATTATATCATGTAAATGAATAAAATGAAAACCCTAATTATGAATGATTAAAAATTGAGTGGGGGCGGGGATTTTTATACATTGCCCCATGGCCTTCGTTATGAACACCATTGTAATTAGATCTTCAAAAATAAGGCCCCACGCATGATTTGAAGAGTCTTAATATTACAAGAATGGTTGTCTCATGAAAATAAAAATATTAAATGTTCATTGTAATTAGATCTTTAAAAATAAGGCCCTACGCATGATTTAAAGAGTCTAGATTATAATGACAAGATATTCAATGTTTTATTTTTCATTAGAGCATTAACAACGTTATACACTCAATCTAAAATCAATAGTGTTAGCTCCCCAACGGAGTGGTCTACACTAGGTGATTTTAGAAAAGGCTAAACATAATCGAGAATCATTTTATATAGATAGACAAGGCATTGTCTTAAGAGATATGGAGATGATGGGATTTGCCTGCCAATAGCAATAATAAACTTCGCCAACCGAATAAGTTATTGGCGTATTGGTTATCCGATTTTTCATGCAGTGGTTAAGGGACCCACATACTATTTTAATGGAAGTGCTTGCTTAATAGTAAATGAATCTCAACAATAGTGATAATGAACTCCTCCAACAGGATAAGTTATTGACATATTGATTGGTTGATTTATTATGCTACAGAGTTGAGGGACCTGCATTAATTAAAAGGGATTGTTCACCAATAATGATAATGATTTCTTGTTCGATTGAGATTTATTATATTATGTAATAAACAAACTCATTTTAATTTTAAATATGCATGACAGTATTAATAATTCACCTTGCATGTTGTATGGATGCATTTATATTAAGATTAATTATGTCTAATCCAGTTTATCTGCTTGCTTACATATTCAATGTAACTGGACCTTATTAATATTGACTAGGAAAGGAACTTAGATATTTTATTCACAACGTAAGGGTACAAATGTATTTATTACTCCTAAACCTAATCCTTTTACTTTAAGATACTCAAGAGAACATTAATGCTTTAAATAAGTGAAATAAGGCAAATAAGATGACTTGGTGTAATATTCTAGAGTTTACCTCGAATACGCTCCAAAGCTAACATTTACATTATTTTATTTTCTTGAAGCATCATGTTAAATGTCAATAAGATGTTTTGGTGAGATTAGATAGAGAGTATGCCAAAGTACTATGTCAGACTTGAATAGCATCAAGATAGCCTAAGGAACTCCAGTATGAAATGGAATTTTGGAAAATGATTGTTTATTATTTAAAAATTAGCTGGAAATTAATAGGGCTGACTTGGGTGGTAAGTTTCAAGTTGACATGATTATTGCCTTGTTACCAAACTCGTTCGACACTGTTAGAGTGAACTCAATAAGGAATCAGTTTGAGTTCACACTCGCTGATATTCTTATAGAATTGGTAACAGATGAAGGGATAATCAAGAGTACGGGCGTTCCTATCAATCTAACATAGTCTATACCATCTTCTTCTAGGCCCAAGTGGACGGGTAAACAAAGAAGAAGGATGATAATAGGACTAGGCTAGCACAAAACATGGGTATCCAAAAGGTTAAAGGGAATAATGCAGTGTATGTTGAGGGCAAATTAAATTTTTTCTTTTGCTGCTAACGAAGATACTAAAGGACGAACTGTCTAAGCAATGACGTGGCATAGGAAAATATATATTTAATCATTGAGCCATGTTATGTGGTTGTATCTATTAATTCCTGATGGATAGATTCTGGAGCCACTAAACATGTTTGCAATTCATCATAAGGATTTCAGGAATCTAGAAGCCTTGATGATATGGATATATATTTATCTTTTGACCTGATGCCAAGGTTGTAGTTAGGTCAGTGTGAGTATTACATCTGAAATTAGAGAGTATGAGGATATTAGTATTAGAGAACTATCTTTATGCACAGAAGTTAGACGTAACCTAATTTTTGTTTCACTTGTGGTTTATAAAAACTGTGTTGTTATTTTGTAAAACTGGTTTTATAAAATTCAATAGATATGCGATTGCTTCTGGTGCATTGAAAGATGGTTAATATACTATAATTACAAACTCTTAAGATTTGCAGGATGTAGAAACTAATGTTGCATCTTCTAGATTGAATGTTAAGAGAAAAATTGTTATTCCTAACTCATTGTATTTTTAATGTCTATTTTTGGATTGTTATCAATCAAAATGAGATTCAAATATTGGTCAAAGAAGGTTAATTACCTAGTGAGGCAGGGGAGCCTAAACTAAACTTGTGAACCCTATTTTGAAGGATAGATAACTCTTAGGGCTTAATCAGCCAAATGAAATAGACATAAAGGACAATTGGAGTCGGTACACACTGACACGTGTGGTTTTATGAACATCTAAGCAAGATTACTCATGTTTTGGATAAGTTTATCTGATGCAACACAAGTCTTAAACTCTTGGTATATTCTGAGAAGGTTAAGACTGATGTGGAGCACAGATTAGGTAAACTTATTAAGACACTTCGATCTGATCGAGGATATGAGTATTTCTTGGGCTAGTGTAAAGACTATATGGTCAATGAGGGTGTTATGTACCAATTTTCCGCAATTGACGCTAAATGCATTTAGGTATCAAAAAGGAATAACAGAATTTCACTTAACATGGTTAGATCTATGATCAGTTATGCCACATTATCTCTTTCATTTAAGAGTTTAGCATTAATGACATCGATGCGCATTATGAACTATATTCCATCTTAGTCTGTCTCAAGGATTATCGTTGAGCTGTGTTTTTTACTAAATCTTAGTTTGAATCACATGCACATATAGGGTAGTCTTGCACATGTGCGCTTGATATGGGCAAGTAAGTTAGAAACAGATCATACGCATGATAGATTTGATAGCTACTCTAAAGGTCACTAGGACGGATTATTTTATGATCTCAATGATAAAGTTGATTGTTTACACTTACTGTTTATCTATAGGAGAATCATATTATGAATCATATACCTAGTAGCATAGTGTTAGAGAATATGGTATGAGTACCAGATGTACCACATATGAACACACTTATTATAATAGAGATTGAGAATAATATATGAATTCCCTATTGATGCGTTAGCATCATCTAGTACACAGATTCCTGCATCGGTACAGATGTAGTGGGAGGATTATCATCCAATCCGACAGAATCATGTTTTTAGGTGAGACCGTTATGGACATCCCTGTTAAACTTGAGTTGGACCCAGTAAGCTACACGGAAGCGTGAACCGATATGGATACAGATCGTTTTGGCGAGTTACTATGAAATCAGAGTTGGAATCTATGTATTCTAATAAATTCTGGGATCTTGTAGAACTTTCTAGTAGGGTGATTCCTATGGAAGGCAAGTTAATCTACAAAAAGATACCAGAAGATTTCTTAGTGAATAAATCATGAGTGTACAAGGAAATGTCATTATTTTTCTGATTCTATATATATTGATGACATCCTACTCATTTAGAATGATGTGTAAGTTTTGTCATCAATAAAGAGGTAGTTGTTCAATTACTTTTAAATGAAGGATTTTCAAGATGTAAGCTATATTCCTAGGATCAAGCTTTTGCAAGATCAGGTTAAAAGGAAAATAGGCTTATCTTAATAATCCTACATTGATAAAGTTTTGACCAGGTTTGGTATGCATAACTCAAAGAATGAGTTCTTGCTTTATTGATATGGATGGCTCTCTCTAGTAAGTAGTTTTTCAAGACTATCAAAGGAGATTGAGCAAATGAGACTGGAACAATATGCTTCGGCATATGAGAGTCTCATATATGCCATGGTCTATACCAAACAGGACATCCGCTACATAGTAGGGATAGTCAGTAGAGATCAGTCCAATACTGGACTTGACAACTGGTCTATTGTGAAAAATATCATTAAGTACCTAAGGAGAACCAATGATATCATACTCATTTATGGATGTGATGATATGGTCCTAGTCAGGTATGCTAATTCTGATTTTCAATCAGAAGTAGATACTATGAGGTTCATAACTTAGTGTATGTTCACTTAATGAAAGGGAAATCAGTTGGTAGATTGTTAAGCAGATTTCAATTGCTGACTCAAACCTGCAGGTGGAATATATTGCAGCCTTAAAGGCGGCAAAGGAAGCCTATTGGTTTGATCTCACTGATTTAGAGGTTGTGGAGCATACTAGCCTGCCTATCGAGCTATATTGCGACAATAGTGTAGAAGTAGTCCAAACCAATGACCCAATGTTTCATAGAGGAACAAGATACACTGAGAGGAAGTATCATGTTTTACATGATATTGTCCGGTAAGAAAATGTATTCGTGGCTAGAACAATGCATTGGAACACAACTTTGTTGATCCATTAACAAAGGTGTTATTGAAAGGAAGCCTATTGGTTTGATCTCACTGATTTAGAGGTTGTGGAGCATACTAGCCTGCCTATCGAGCTATATTGCGACAATAGTGTAGAAGTAGTCCAAACTAATGACCCAATGTTTCATAGAGGAACAAGATATACTGAGAGGAAGTATCATGTTTTACATGATATTGTCCGGTAAGAAAATGTACTCGTGGCTAGAACATTGCATTGGAACACAACTTTGTTGATCCATTAACAAAGGTGTTATTGATCAATAATTTTGATCATCATCTGGATAACATTGGAGTTAGGTGCAATTTGAATTGGCTATGAGGGCAAGTGGGAGTTGTTGGGATTTTTATGCCCTGGCATAGCAAATTCCTGTTTGGATTAAAGTGACATATGTTCCTGACGTTTCTGAAATATTTGTGTTTTATACAATTGGTGAATTCAATGTATTATATTTCGATTCATTATAGAATTGATAGTGTCCATTTGATTACAAGAGATATTTATATATGTATGTGATTGCAATCAATGCATGATATATAAATAGTAATCATAAACGGTTCATAGTCGGTAATTATGGATGGACTTATAATTAATTAAGATTTGAACTGGATCCACGTTAGGTTGAGATATATTGCGAGAGCCGTCATATGCAATTGCTCCCTATCACCGTCATGGCATTTGACTCTTAAGCATGAGAAAATTATAAACTCTTTTATTAATTAATAATTACTTTGATTTGTTCGGCGGATTTTTTGGGATCCTTAGACCGACACTTTGGGTAGTTATGTAATTAATAGTTAGAGGGTTATATTTTCAATATTTGCATCATTGTTACTTGTATTTATTTTGTATTGATTATGATTGATCACAAAGTAAATTCGAAGGCCTTCGTATGTTTTTAGACAAAATGATTTATTATATATTTATTTATTTAAATTATTATTTTTGTCAAACAAATGTTTTATTGTGATCGAGCCAGAAATAATCAAAGGTACCAAAATAAATATATTAATTAAGTAGTCGGATTGATGGCTTTATTTATCCGATAATTAATTATGCATAGAGGGGTCAAAGTGCAATATTGACTTAGAGGTTATTTATTATTTAATTGGAGTTCAATTAATTTCTTTTAGTGGAGTAGAAATTAATTTATGAATTAATTGAATGGGTCCATGGACCGGGCCAATTATTAATTCATTGTAGCCAATAAAATAATAGGTCCAATGGATTCTCACTCATAGCCCAACTTGATATTGGAATCATATTAGATTTGAGACATGTGAATTAGAGATTGAGAAGGATTTGTTGTTTCCTTTTCTTTATTTTTATGTTGCCTATAAATATACATGGTCTATGTATATTTTAGGGGTGATTTTTAGTAGAAGGAAAAAGGAATATATTTTCTCTCTCTAGAAAATTAGGGTTTATGTTCTCATCTAATGGAGGCTCCCACAAGCCTAGTTTTCCAAGGTCATTCATGGAGGCTTATGAGTGATTTCTAAAGGCAAGACTATTACTAAGAAGATGGAGATCCATGGAAAAGGTGTCTAGCAAAAGGGATCTACAATAAGTGAGAACATTCACTTTAGAGGAGAGATCTAAGGTTTACTCAAACCTTGATGTAAGTATTCAATCTTTTAATTGAATGATACATCATGTTTTATTTTTGCATAAAACTTGTTTCTATGTGATGAATCAAGATCTATGAATTTAAAATCCCTCAAAAAGTCTTTTAAATATTGCACGTTTCCCAACATAACCTCCTTGAACCGGTTTAACATGGGCAGCACACCTATGCTAGACCAAAATTGACATCTTGAACCGGTTTAACCTTCTTGAATAGGTTCAACTTGACCAGAGTTGAACAAATGCAGCAGAAACAGTGTAATTGCAAAAAAATGAGTTTGGAACGCAGTTTTCAAGATCAAGATGACAAAAGGTGTATTTATGTACACATTACATAAATGGAATCAAATATACACATTTTGACATAAAGGGCTATAAGTGGCATTTCAAGCCAACCTTTACAAGAATTAAAACCTTCAAATCTACAATCATCCAAGCAATGATGAACATCACGAACCAAGTCTTCGTACCTAAACAAAACCCCTAGTAACTTCGAGGTGAGTAAACTAGTTTACTTGTAGAGAATGAGCATGCATAGACTTGATTTCTTTAGAGATTTTTACATTAACTTGAAACAATTCAAAAGGGTCATGCCACCTAACGTTTATATCAGGGTGAGACTCAGGGATCATCCTAAGCTACTCATGCAATTGAAATAAGATACACGACATACAAGCATACCGGTTACAAGTGTACTGAACGAAAATGAAAACATGCGAGGTAAGTATACAAAACACAGGTATACTAACAAGATTGGAAACACACAAGGCAAGAATATAAGACACGAGTATACTAGATGGAATTTCATATACAAGAAGCAAGTGCACAGTTTTAAGTGTGCTAAATGAGATATAAATACACGAAGCAAGCATAATATCTATGTAATTAAACAAGGTAGGAATACTCCATGTAACACGACAAGGTTTAAATCTTCAAGAATACAACACTTAAAATTTAAAGAGTGAATTCAAGGATAAAACATGATGTCTATGTAATTTAAACAAGTTGGATCATTCTATATAACACAAAAGGATTTTAAATCTTCAATGAATGCAACACTTGAAATTTAAAGGGTGAAATCAATGGCATGAAAAGGGTCTCAAGTCTTCAAGGGATAACACTTGAAACTTAAGGATGAAATCAATAACACGAAAAGAGTTATGCGTGAAATCAAGGATAATGCATAATATCTATGCAATTAAATAAGGATGGAACATTTCATATAACACGAAAAGAGTTTTAAATCTTCAAGGAATGGCCACTTGAAATTTAAAGAGTGAAATCATGGATGAAGCATAAAATCTATGTAATGAAATAAGATTAGAAGATTCTATACAACACGAAAAGTTTTAAATCTTCAAGGAATAGAAACTTGAAATTTAAAGAGTGAAATTAACCAATGTGGATTCTCGGATATTGCCCGGATTAAACTCATGGGTACCTTCCCCTAGTGCGCACTATAGTGTAGGGAGCTCTCAATCTCCCGTACTAGACCAAGTCCTAGCCATGTCAATTCCTTATTGATATCCCAAGTTCTAAAATCAACAAGTCATGAAAATCAAGATATAATATACATATTCAATGCACTTAGCCAAGTACCATGCACAACCAGTCATGGAGGTCACACGAGGTATGCCCTAGGCATTCAAGCTACAATGTCACATTAAATGTCATATAAGTAAATGTGCATGCCAATAAGTCAATTCATAACTTCAACTCGTAGAATACTACCATGTGATCATATAGTAAGTCCCAAATCATAATTTTGACGAGAGTTCAATGTCAAAGCATACTTTACTCAATGGATGCATAAAAAGGGAAATTTAATCAATTCAAAGGATTAGATTCTCAAGACTACGAGGCAACTTTGAATATTCCAAAAATAAGATATGTCAAGGATCATGTCAAGAATAAGTTTAATATCAAGTTACAAGTTCATTTCATACAAGATACAACCATGTGAATCAAATTCCATACAAAGAAGATGATTAAATATAAGTCTCAAAACTTATCCGATTATTCTCTATTTGAAACACGTGAAAGAACTTGTCAAGGAGATCATGAATACCAAGTTAGAACTTAATTAAGTCCATGGAACCATTGTTGTAAATATACCACTAGTATAAGATCAAGGATTTAATTATTTGTTTAACAACTCATGAACAATTTAATCATTACAATGCAAGGGTGCAAGTTCATTAACCACATTAATGAAGCTAAGTTGTAACAAGTCATGATACATTATGAAAAGGAAAAAGCCCCATGAAATAGATGCCCAAATCATTAGAACACTAAGTAGAAATTAATTAACCTAATTAATTTATTTCTCTAGAAATCAAAGTTGTCCAAAAATTCTCAAAATAACATATGTGAATGTCCATTCCATGGTGATTACAAATATCACATCAATTTCACAAAGTGAGCAAGATATAATCATGTGAAATTTAATAAATTTAAATTAATTAAATCTTTAGATTTCAAAAGTTGTTCAAATGATCCCAATTAAATATATATCAAGGATTAAGTCATGGCCATGCCATATATCAAGTCATAAATGAAATACAAGCAAGGTACAATGAACTAGAATTTAAATCAAATTAAACTCATTAAATCTCTAGATTTGAAAACTCATTCAAATGGCTCCAAATAAATATATAACAAAGATCAAGTCAAGGCCATGCCATATACCAAGTCAAAAATGAGTTATGTGCAAGCTATAATACATCATTAATTTCTCAAATTAACAAGAGACATGCATACAACTTGTATTTCATACAAAAGCAAGTAAAACCACTTGGAAAATAAATTATAACAACCCCTACCTCACTAGAGAAGAGTCTCTCTAGAATCTAGGGCAAATCAACACAAAATGGTAAACCCTTCTAGGGTTATGAAGAGGAGGATGAGGGGAACAAAAAGTATTCCAAGCTTCATGGTCTAAGGTGAATAAAAGGGCCTCAAAAATCAAGGTCAAAGCATAAGGCTTTAAGCTTCATCCATGGAGGCTAGGGATTTCTTTACAAGAGAGGGAGATGATAAAATCAAGTGTGAAATAATGTTAGTGGAGGAAATAGAAATCCTCCACTCATTATGTGGTCTTACACCAAGGTTAACACACACAAGTCTTGGTTAATTGCACAAAAACCCTTCTTTAACAACATAATCCCAAAGTGGCCCAAAAATAATTACAAGACTAAATTGTGTGTAATACCCTTAATTTTAAAAGGACATTCCTAGCATTTAATTTAATTATTTAAGTGTGTTTTTCCTAAGTTATTTGTTTAATTGTTTATTTGTTTATTTTTCATTGAATTGTGTGTTTTATTTATTTGTTTTTATTTATTTTATTCAACTGGCATTTTGTTTAATTTGTGACTGGCTTAATTATGTGCTTATGTGGCTATTTAAATAAATTATTATTTTTTTTAAATTAACTGTTGTCCGTGTTTTGGTTGTTATGTATATTAGATGTAGGGTTTTGTTTTAGTTTTAGTTAATCATATGAGGGATTTAGCTGACTTAGGGTTGGTTTTATATTAGAATTAGGGTTGTGCTGAAGCCTATAAACACAGTATTATACGTTGGTTTAGGGTTACAAACAAAACCCTATTCACTACGGTGAGACAGAGAGAACTTTAAGAGATTTCCAGAGAGGTTCAAGGATAACTGGACGGAGTGCTTCCGGGTTGAACCAAGAGCACCGGAGGTGTAGAACAGGAGTCTCAGATGTGGATGAAAGCTTCAGCGATGGTGGTTTAGAGTTTCAAAATTGAAACTCAAGGTAAGTCTCTGTTCTATTCCTTCCCTTTAATTCGTGTTCTATGCATGCCTAGTTAGACTCCAGGGATTAATCAAGCATTAAAACAGATTAAATTGAGGTTAATATTAATCTTGTAAGTATGTTTGAATCAACTTTTAAATCGTTGCATAAATCTATTTTTGTATTGAAAGTTGTTCTCGCTTAAGAATCTGTTTGCATTGGTTTTAATCTTGCTTAACCTTGGTGTATTTGGGATTGGACGTATACTTATAATTAATTCTAAGACATCAATTGAACCCTGAAATAAGTTATAAAAACTATACAGTGACTCTGAACTTCGCCGGAGGCAAAGAAGACGAACAGGTTAGGGTATACGGCTCTCAAAGGAGGAGAGCCGGCTCACCAAAAAAGGGAGCCAGCTTTAGGGCTTGGAGAGCCGGCTCCACATGAAGTGGAGGCGGCTCCACCAAGGGGAGAGCCGGGTCCTTTGTTTTAGGAGGCAGCTATACCCTATTTTCTTGGTTTTTCCGTGTTCTGGGTTTGGTTTGGATAGTAGGGGTTGGTTCTAAGTGTTTTCCAGATGCTGTGAATGAAGAATAGACCTATTATAGACTTGTAAAAACTCCTAAAAAGCATGTTAATGCTAATATGTTGAAGCATGAAAAATTAGAAGGTTAAACAATAAACCTGTATGTGGAAAGTTGGATAATCAATTGAAACTGCCTACTATTGTTCTAAAGCAATTTGGTTTCTTCGCATGATTTAATATTGTTAATCATGTCTTAGTTGTGTTATAAGCATATAGTTATTTATTTGGAAAAATAAGTATGCTTAGATGGAATTAATTGATGTTTATTTCTACTGTTTGTTTGCATCAATTATGGTACTGTTTGGAGGAGTTAAATGTGTAGTCTTACTTCATTTATATAAAAAACTGGAATAGGATTTCTAAATCTTATATTGGATGCATAATTTGTTATACACATGTTAGACTATATTTATGCTAATTCTGGAGTATGGTTGATAAGTATCTATTACTATTTTGTCAACTTTGTTAACTGGAGGATTGTATGTACCTGTATGGGATGGTGACATACTAGGTATGGACTATTTCAAACACTAAGTCCTACCTAATTTGGATTAAGGTACAGATTAACCATATAGGTTAAGTCCATCACCTACTTGTGTCATGTCAACAAAATAGTTGAATGACTTAATGTGGTTTCAGGACGGATGATTATACATATATCAGACCATTACACAGATGGATGGTATTTTGTATTAGGAGGAGTACGGACTTTATATATTTATTATATGGTGCCATGGTATGAGCTTGAGTCTCAGGACCATGGTTAGGGCGCGTATATCGCCTAGGATGAATAACTGGACATAGGTGTTGTTCCCTGGTAGGTCTAGGTACACATGACCACATTATGTGCGATTTGCATGGTATCTCTACTCAGGCTGAGACAGACCTATTGGACTAGTAAGCGTCCTATAGTGTGTACTATATATACATATGGACTACTTTAGATATTGTTGGGCTATCTAGGATGTATCTGCGTATCGGATTACTGTATGGATTGTAGTATAATAGGACTTGCATGTGGGCTTGACCCACTCTCTTATTTTTCAGGTGTTTGTCAGCTCCAGGGTTAGAGCTTAGACGTGCAGTCCAGATACAGACATTCATTCCTCTGACTACGTAGGAATTCTTTCTATGTTTAGCTTTAGATTATATTTCTGATATTTTAGTTTCTGTTGGGATTTTTAATAAAGGGTCCATTGGATGGATTCCCGAGTTGTTAAACTTATGGAGTTTTGGAGTATTGGATTTTAATAATTATATTTTGAGGATTTTAAATTAGCATTCCTTTAGTTTATTATTTTTATTTCTTCTTTCACTTTATATTCTGTGTTCGGTTACATATTGATTGTTTGATATTTCCTTGGGGTTTGGGCCTGGGCCTGATCAACCCATGTCTCGGATCCAAGGGGTATCACTATTGGTATCAAAGCACTCCAGGTTCAAGTGTCTCTAGGATGTTTCGTATTAAGACTTCTGCGTAGTGTTTTCTCTATTATTTAGAGCTTAAGTTTATGATTCGTTGTATTCGTTTACGGTTCGGTTTAATCGTACTGATGTCTGTCTTTCTGTGTTGACAGAATGGTTAATGCCAAAACCAGACGGAACAGTCAGCGACGAAGGGAAGCGGCTAGTAGGCAGCGTCAGGAGGATGATGGTCAGTTCTATGCGGAGCAGGAGGAAGTTCAGTAAACTCGGGATCAGGGAGGAGATCTAGAGTATCCTCCTCACATCAACGACCTTATTGCTCGGGTTATAGAAGCAGGGTAACAGTTGCACTCTGGAATCAATCACAGGTTCAGCAGGCACCTGTACTAGAACCGGTTGTTCAGACTGATACTTGGGAGATGGCCAGGAGTTCTTTCACAAAGGGGAGCCCACCTGAGTTCACAGGCTCTACCGATGCGAAAGCAGCTCACCAGTGGAAACAAGACATTGAGCATTATCTTCATTTGGTTTAGTGCACGGAGGTGCAGAAGCAGATGCTTGCTACCTTCAAGCTAGTTGGGGATGCACTACAGTGGTGGGAGTCAGTTACCACCGCAGAGGAGAGGATAACATGGACTTATAATCAGTTCAGTACTTGCTTTGATGAGAAGTACTTTCCTTATGCAGTCAGGGCAGCTATGAAGACAGAGTTCCTCAATCTGGAACAAGGGAACATGACAATGGTAGAGTATGAGCAACAGTTCACGCACTTGTCTCTTTTTGCTTTAGAGGAGGTAGATACTGAGGAAAAGAAGCGCAATAATTTCGTCAAAGGACTGATGTGGTCCATTAAGTGAGCTATCACAAGGAGTCCAGCCTACACTACCTATGCTCAGGTGGTGGACATCGCTTTGTAGCAGTATCAGTTGACCGTGGACTTTAGACAGGCTCGGGGTGAGAAGCGGGGTGATAGAAACTCTGCTAATCAGTCAGCTGAGAAAGGGGACAACAATGGACACTGACAGAATGATAAGGGCAAGTTCCAAGGACAGCAGCCTTGGAAGAAGCACAAGGGTAGTTCAGATGCTCATCGGAATGGGGCACCTATTCAGAGGCAACAGAATGGGGGACCACAGGCAGGATAGGGTCAGTCACTGGCTAACCGACAGAGGAGGCCATCTGGAACTTTCCAGGGTAGTTGCTACATGTGTGGGGAGTATGGTCATACCTCGAGGCAGTGTCCTAAAGCAGGACAGGGACAGGGACAACATGTGTAACAGGGGCAGAGGGCGCCAGTGCCTTTACCAGCTCCACAGGTTCCACGGATTCAGGGACAGACACATCTGGCTTTATCTGCACCGCCGCAGACTTAAGGACAGGCACCATAGCAGTTTCACTATGGCAGGGTGTACAACCCTATGCCACAGGATGTTCAGGCTTCTCAGGCTGTTGAGGGTAAGTTTCCTATTCATGGTTTATATGGATGTGTTTTATTTAATATGGGTGCTACACACTCCTCTGTAGCTAGGATTTTTGTTACTTTATCTAGGATGAGGATGAGGGTATGCACTAGACTTCAGGGTATTTCTACACCATTGGGTGACACAACCATTCTACATGAGAGTGATGGGCCTGTGACACTAGATATCGGCAGACTCAGATTTCTAGCCAATCTATTGGTCCTGGACATGCACACTTATGACGTGATACTTGGGATGGATTGGTTATCTAACTACCATGCCTAAGTTAATTATTTTGATAGGTCTATTGTATTTACCATACCTGGTTAGGATATGTACGTTGTAGCTATGCCTCGTTCTAAGGGGGGCGGTAGCACTTATTTGTTCCATGTGGAGGAGGAAACGGAGGAGGAGGTTACTGTGTCATTGGATCGTATACCAATTGTATAAGATTTTTCAGATGTTTTTCAGGAGATTCCAGGGTTGCCGCCTAGTCACGAGATTAACTTTGTGATTGACTTAGCTCCGGGCATTACGCCTATTGCTAGGGCACCTTATAGGATGGCACCAGTGGAGATGAGAGAGCTGAGGGATCAGATTCAGCAATTACTTAACCAGGGTTTTATTCGTAGAAGTATGTCACCTTGAGGAGCACTGGTCTTGTTTGTGAAGAAGAAGGATGGTTCGCATCGCCTGTGTATAGATTACAGGGAGTTGAACAAGGTTACTATTCGTAACAAGTATCCTTTACCCTGGATTGATGATTTATTTGATCAGTTAAGTGGAGCCACATACTTCTCCAAGATTGATCTACATTCTGGATATCATCAGTTGAGGGTTAGGGAGCAGGATGTTCCTAAGACAGCATTTCTTACGAGATATGGATCTTATGAGTTCCGTGTCATGTTGTTTGGGATGACTAACGCACCAGCAGTTTTCATGGACCTGATAAATCGAGTCTTCAGGGCTTATTTGGATCAGTTTGTCATTATTTTCATTGATGATATCTTGATCTATTCTAGGTCAGAGGATGATCATGTTAGATATCTTCGGATCGTGTTGCAGATGCTTCGTGAGCAACAGTTATATGCCAAGTTCGAGAAGTGTGAATTTTGGCAGCGAGAAGTGAAATTTCTGGGTCACGTGGTGTCCGAAGGGGGAATAGCGGTGCATCTAGCCAAAGTTTCAGTCGTGGTTGGGTGGGGACAGCCTACTTCACCTACCGAGATTCGAAGTTTTCTCGGATTGGCAAGATATTATCGGAGGTTCATCTAGGGGTTCTCTAAGATAGTTGGACCACTTATGCACCTAACTAAAAAGGGTGTATAGTTTGTGTGGGATGAGCATTGTCAGCGAGCTTTTGATGAGCTCAAAAGGAAGTTGAGTTCTGCACCGGTTCTGTCTACACCATAGAGCAGGATAGAGTATCTTGTTTACATAGATGCTTCTTTGTAGGGTCTTGGATGTGTTTTGATACCGGAGGAGCGACCGATTTCGTATGGATCTTGGAAGCTTAAGCCTCACGAGCTTAATTATCCAACACATGATTTGAAGTTGGCAGCTGTGGTCTTTGCTTTACGTATTTGAAGGCATTATCTGTTAGGTGAGTCCTTCAGATTATTCAGCGATCACAAGAGTCTGCAATATTTGTTCACTCAGTGGGAGCTGAATATGAGACAGCGCAGATGGTTGGAGTTTGTGAAAGACTATCACTTTTCTATACAGTATATTCCAGGAAAAGCGAATGTGGTAGCGGATGCACTCAGTCGCCGACCTGTTGGTAGTCTTTCCACTCTATTCACTATTGAGTGGAATGCATTGAAGAAGGTTGATGAATTGTTGAATGCTTTCATGGCTTGCATGGTAATTACACCTTCTATCATTCACAAGGTTTCGAAGGCACAACTAACGGATCAGCAGTGCATTGACAAAGTTGCAGAAATAGCTTCCGGAGAGGTTCCATTTTACTATGTTGGGATTGATGAAGATTTGTGATACAAGGGACTGTTAGTGGTACCTTCTGCTGATAATTTGAGGAAGGATGTGATGATTGAGACTCATCATTCTGAGTTTTTTGTTCATCTAGGAGGCGATAAGATGTATCAGGATATGAAGCGGCAGTTTTAGTGGGCATGTATGAAGAGGGACATTGCTCTTTTTTTTTTTTTTTTTTTTTTTTCTCAGTGTAGTACTTGTCAGATGGTTAAAATTGATCATCAGAGGTCGCAAGGAGCTCTGTAGCCACTACCTATACCGGAGTGGAAATGGGAGAGCATTTCTATGGATTTTGTGGAGGGATTGCCTATTTCTTTCAAGGGTCACTGTGACGACCCTGGATTTTTCAACCTAGTGTGTCCTGTGATGACCCGAACTAGATCCAAGATGCGGAAGCAAAAGAAGCAAAATGGCCTCAAGAGATGTACGCCATCCCTAGGCACCACGATGACTTCCTATGAAGCCACGGAATTTAAATGAATAAAGTGTGGAAGCAGAACAAAGATAAGTCCTTAGAGATGTACGTCATCCCTAGAGTATAAGAATGGACTATCAAAGAGTTTCGAGACTCAACGAAAACAAAATGAAGAGAAGGGCATCAAAACCCTACAAGAGAAGAGCTTGGGGTAAATTGGTCATTTTACCCTAAGAGGAATGAATTTAACTTTCAACAAGTCAAATTAGATCAAAAACATCCTAAAACATCCCTTGGTAACTTCACATGAAGTCCCAAGGCCAAGGGAAGAGAAATCCCAGATGAACCCTATCCTAGTTCAAACCAAATCCAGCACCCTCTCACTAAAACAAGGATATCTTGAGCTAAGAGAAAAATATGAAACTAAAACTGGTACAATTGGAAAGCAAATGAAAAATTAATGAAGTTAGACTCAAGAATCACCTGGTTCAGAGTCCGGACGGAAAAGATATCAAGTCTCGAAGTCGAAGGAAGGAAAACCCTATCCCCGGTTCGAACCAAATCCTGACACTACTTCACTAAAACATGAATAACTTGAGCTAAAAATGGAATCTGAAGCTCTAATTGATATCATTGGAAATCTTATTTCGACGCGGTCAGTTTAGACTTAAGAACGGACCAATTCAGAGTCAAAATGAGTGAGATATGGCCCGTTGAAAAAAAGTGTCTGGAGCAGGAACAGTACCCTCGGGGGCCCTCCAAAAACCTATGGGGGCCTGCCAAATGCGGCAGTAAGCCATGGGCACCCGCCAAATGGCTATGTGGCCTACCAAATGGGACAGTGGCATGGGCTGGAACCTCAAAAAATGCAGGAACAGTGCTTTTAGTAGCAAAATGAACTTGGAGCGCGGTTTATGAGGTCGAGATGACATTTTTCAGAAAAACACGAAAATGAAACTTCCCCTAAAATCACATTTTCTATGTGACTGAGTTAAGAATAGAATTTACTTCCGAAAGGAGATCCCCAAAGTGCCCTTAAGGTCAGATTTTTCAACAAATGGGTGAAATGAGTCCATGGGAGGTTCAAAACACAAACGAAAGGGTTTTTCTCAGAAACGATCATGCACGCAGACGTAACTTATCTATTTGGACACACTACAATGATCCACGGCTTAAAAATACCGCCGATGCAAAATCCGACCCCCCAACGGCCAAAATGACAAAAATGAAACTTGGAATGAAAACTCGGAATTCAAAATTAACGAATGACATCAAATGACCGTTTGGCCCTTGGCCACACTTCATACATGACTAATGAGATCCTATAGAAGAATTAAAATGGAATTCCCACACCCGATGCAAATATGGTGAAACAATAACTTAACATTTTTCAATAATTTCATAATATTTCATGAAGTCATAAATTACATAGGATGCAAAATACATGTCATTGGCCTCCGGCCTCATCTCATACATGTCAAATACATTGTAAAGAGTGTACTCATGTACACATTACATATATGGAATCAAATATACACATTTTGACATATAAAGCTACAAATGGCATTCAAGCCAACCTTTACAAGAATGGAAATCTTTAAGTCCATAACCATCCAAGCACAATGAGAATCTAAACCTTGATTCCTGAACCTGAAAAATGTCCCCACTACATGGGTGAGTAACATAAAACTATTCGTAGGAAATGAGCATGCATCGACCTAACATTTTACAATTTTATCACCTTAAGGTGAAACACGTTAAGGGGGAGGGGCTCATACCACCTAACGTCTATGTCAAGGTGAGACTCAGGGAGCATCCTAAGCTACCTTAACTTATTTCTAGCATAAATCACATCCTTCATGCAATTCCAAACAACATAAGAACATGCTATACAAAGCAACTAGATATAGATTCTCAAAGTTATCAACTTGATATCTAAAGTGCAAAACAACTAAAGTAGGTCATGCCACCTAACGTCTATGTTCCAAATGAATCTATAGGATCATTCCTAAGCTACATTTGAACATTAAAGCATGGATGTACTTATCAACATCAAATTTCACAATCATAAAACATAGATGTACTTAACAACATCAAAATTTATAAAGATCCCTTAAGATCTTAAAGCATGGATGTACTTAACAACATCAATATTTACAATGATTCATTAAAATCATATAACATAGATGTACTTAACAACATCAAAATCACCAATAGCCAAAACCACAAGTCACAATATAAACATGATTGTCAACTTAGAATTGAATGCGAAAACAAATAGTGGAAGACTTAGACATCACGCTCGGAATTTTGCCGAGACCTTAATGGTTATTCCGGGCACTAACCCGCTGGGAAGACCACCCTAGTGCACACTATCTCAATTGGGGAGAACTCATACATTCCGCACTAGAGCCAAACTCTAGCCATGTCACTTGTAACAATGTCCCAAGACTCCAAAATAATCAAATAAGTTCACAACTTATACGTAATTTATATAATGCACGAAAACCACCTTCCATGCACAAGTAGGTTGAAACCACACAATCCATGCATTAGAGTTTCAATTCTAAAATGGCATATATAATGTCAATTGTAAAGTGTGCAATTCATTACACATGGCATCAATATATTCCATAAAGAAAACATATTCTTATGAATATAAATATAACAACAATGTTATCCAATGCTCAAAACACAACAAAGTGAATACATAACAAGTTCAAGTCCATGATTTGAATATATAAACAACTTCTAAAACACAAATAGATCCATGGAGCCATTAGATAGAATTTAATTAAACAAGATAATCAAATTCTCTAGATTTCAAATCAAATTTGAATAACCTCAAATTAATATATGTTAAACAACATAGCATACTCATTTCATATATCAAATCAAAAGTGTCAAATGAGCAAGATAGCATCATATAGAATTTAATTAATTTAAATTAATCAAATCTTTAGATTTTATAAGTTATTCAAATGATTCCAAATTAATATATATCAAGTACCAAATCATGGTCATACCATATCTCAAGTCTAAAATGGAACACAAGTAAAACACAATTTAGTAGAATTTAAATCAAATTAAATCCATTTAATCTCTAGATTTGAAAACTCATCTAAATCATACCAAATTAATATATATCAAAGATCAACTCATGGCCATGCCATTTACCAAGTCTAAAATGATTTATATGTAAGATATGATAAATCACTAATTTCTCAAATTAGCAAAAGACATGCATACAACTTATATAAGCATCAATAGCATACAAGAAACAAAAATATAACCCTATAACATCCCCTACCTCACTAGAGAAGTGTCTCTCTAGAATCCAAGGCAAATCAACACAAAATGGCAAACCCTTCAAGGGTTATGTAGAGGAGGATGAGGGGAACAAAAAATGTTCCAAGCTTCATGGTCTAAGGTGAGTGGAAGGCCATCAAAAATCAAGGTCAAGGCCAAAGGTTTCAAGCTCCATTCATGGAGGCTAGGGTTTTTGGTGAGGAAAGAATGAAACAATGAGAAAATGTGTGAGTGGAGGAAATAGAAATCCTCCACTTATTATGTGCTCTTACACCATGGTCAACACACACATCTATGGTCAATTGCACAAAAACCCTTCTTTAAAACCATAATCCCTAAGTGGCCAAAAAACAATTGCAAGACTTAATTTGGAGCATACACTTGTCACAAATCCAAGGCTCCATCCTAAGTTTAATCTCAAGCCTACACTTGTCAACCATCCAAGCCAACAAGTGCACCAATCCTAGGCGAACAAATGGGTGAATCTCCACCCTCCACATGTCCTCATCCAAGGCCTCAAAGTGTCCCCACACAAATGTCAACAAGTGGACCAATGAGAGTGTGACACTTGTCACACTTTTTCAAAAATTGCAAAAAGGTCCTTTTTGAAAATATCTTCCAAATTAAACTACAAAATGGTCCCTAAGACGAAAAATAATTACTTTACAGTAATTACACAAAAATCCTAAAAGTTTAGAATATTACAAAAAGGTTATGCGTCTATACCCTTTACAAGAAAAGTAAGCACTTTGCATGCTTTTCTACAAAACTGAAAATATATATAGTATGGAATTTAAATATCATGGATGCATGCAAAACCGAAATCAAATCCAAACACGAAAAGTGAGGTTATGCTAACAAAGTGACAACCAAGAAAAAGACGAAAAGTGAATAGTGCCGAAAAATGAAAATGAGGAAATGACTCGGTCCTTACAAGAAAGTTGTCAATCCAAAGGAAAAGAGTATCGGGAACCATTCCCGAACACTCAAGATGACATCAAGTGACGAAAAGCCGAACACAGAAAATAAAAGCAACGGAAAAAAAATATCCGTGAAAATCTGAGAAAAGGAAATGAAAGAAAATGACCGGGTCATTACAACCTTCCCACCTTAAAGGGATTTCGTCCCCAAAATCCAGCCCCAACCAACAAAAGGCGAAACCAGGAAAACTACAGAGTACATCTCTGAGTATCCCACACAACACGCTACACCAGCGACCTCAAAGCTGAAAGGAACCCCACAACCCAATGTCATTTGCACCCACGTGCTCATGATAAGACAACCTCTCAAAGGAAAAGTGACTACATGGCCACACGACAAGTCAGAACTCACACACAGAACCTAAGGCCAGACAAGGGAATGGAAGACAACAACCGAAAGCATCCCTCCTGATAAACCATCAAACGGATCCAAAAACATCCACTAAAAAGGACTCTAATATAATCACGTATCAAATCAGGGTACTGAACAAAGACGACATGGCAGTACGAATAGCAACCAGAACCTGCCCACGGCGTACTCAAATGTGTGGTAGCAATGACAGTACCTAGTGCCCACCCACACTTACTCGTCAGTAAGGTAGCATCGACAGTAACTAGCATCCGCCCACAACACACAACTTTGTACGGTAGCATGACAGTATAAGGCACTAGTTCATAACCTGCCCCCCACTAGGTCTACCCATGAAACTCTCGATACAAATGAAATCAATGTCGCAAAATGATCATGGCCAAAGGCAATATGGGAACCAGACATCTGTGAGAGTCGGAATATGGTCCAAGGACATTCCGGACCATCCCGGCCAATCCCAAACTTTGACAACAATGTCATAGGCACCATTATGATTAAGGCCCTAAATCCTCAATACAGTAAAACCAACATCTCTAATGTCTCAAAATGCTATTACCAACAACATCAATCGAGAATCCAAAACTTGAAAAGCAAATCAAAACCTCCAAAAATCAAAACGAACCTCACCATAAAACATTTCATCGGAAGTCCTACATTTCTCCCTGAAACAGATCAACTACAAGGCCAATCACCATGATCAAACATCAAATCCACATCCCTATCATGGATAACTAATCCTCAAAATACAAGTCCACCAAGTGGCACATATATCAAAATGTCAACATCCAAGGTCACAAAATGAATCCCTCAAAACCGTGCTTGGTAACACCAAGCTAAATCAAAATCCCTCATTTTTCCATCAATCCATAAACAACCACTGGAACTACGATTCCTCAAAACCACGCCTAGTCATACTAGGATGAGAAAACTCCATAAACAAGCCATATCCAACAACGATCTTTCAAAACTCCTCCTAAGAGTAAACCACATCAAGATCTCCAAAACTGAAACAAGTTTCCAAAAGGCATCCTCAAAAGAGCATCGAGCTCACCTTACGAATTAAACAAATCCTCAATCAAATGAACACAAGTCCTTGTAAAATGATCTTACACCAATCCACTCATTCTGAGCACCTCAACCTGTTAACAACCACGATAAAAACTCCCCAAGGGAAGACACAAAAGAAAGGGAATCACTAGTCCTAAGAATGACAACACCAAGACTCCATCCCCAAAATGAGAGACAACTAGGTCAAAGACTTCACCCTTTACATGGAAGTAAGTCGACCAAAATCCATCAAATCCTCACCAAGGACTCAAGACAACAATGGTGATCCTCACGGACCAACCAAACCCAAAACCGTGCACAAGGTGACGAAGAGAAGAGACTCACTCCTTGTAAAGTCCCTTACTTGAACCAATAAAAGAGGAGGAACCCTATTCTCCCACAAATGTCAACACGACAAAATAAAAGGGAACCAAAAGGGAGAACTAAAGATGGAAGTCATGCATTTGACAAGGAATGCAACTACCAAATAAATAAATCTACTCACATAGATAAAAATCAAAGGTACATGCAGCAAGTCTCCATATAAGCACAAAATCATGTCACTAAAGTACAGTAACAACATGGCATCTCTAAGTATATAAATAAGGCATGCTAATGCCACACAACAAGAAAGCAAATGTGGACACACTTCCACCTACTCATGCATCATAATATCATTAATCATACTACAAACATGGTAGTAAACGAAACTGCAGAAGATAAAAAAAAAGATGCAACAATGAACCCTACGGACATCGTGTCCTAGAGTGTCTAGAAAAAAGGAAAGATCAATCCTAGCCATAATTGTCTCTAAAAACCAATTCGACAACAATCTGTCTCAAAACAAACGTGAGCCCTTACCACAATGGTAAGACTGTAACAGTCCAACTTCGAATCTAGAGGTGACACTACAAGTGACACTAATAGTGCAATGTTTTCTCTACCCAAACATCAATTAATCAACCTGATCCTAAAAGAGTCATCACGCAAGGACTCCTCAAAGAAAAGGGTAACTATAGCCATACCAACAACAACCAAATCAATCACTACGCCTGATCCTCAAACAACCATCATCATCATCGATCAAAAGGACAACGCCTAACAAAACAAAACCAACATTGATTCCATCCGAGCTGCACTTGTAGCTAGCTAGTACGGTAGCATGATAGTGCCGTGCACCCGCCCATAAACGTACCCGCCCACGAAAATTGCAATCCCAGAGGAATCATCCCGTACAACCAAGGATCCTAAGAGGTCCATAACCTCATCATGGCCCAAAACCAACAAATCTAGCACTATGGCAACGCTAAATGACTCACCTCATGAGAGCCTAAACAAAAGGTGTCTTACTACCTACCTTAAAACCAATGCTGGGTCAACAACAACCTATGCTACCACGAAACTGTGACTACAATCACCATCAACCTCAACTCGTGCCTAAATGACCAATCTCGTGTCATGCCAAATATGCAACACAGTTATGCATATACAATTCTAATCTAGCACACATCATATGTCATGCTCTTTACATTAGAATAAAATCATGCTAAACAAACGACATGCCACATAGAGCACATAAGCATATAAACATGTTATCAAACCAAAACATGTTATCATGAAGTATATAAACATATAAAGCATGGAAACACAAGCATGATATGCACCCAAAACCTGTCGTCCTAGGTATTCAAACCTAGGAGCTCTAATACCACTTGTGACGGCCCAAGTTTTTTAACCCGGTGCGTCAGTGATGAACCGAAGGTTGATCCGATAACGGATCCGAA
Organism: Cornus florida; assembly: GCF_030987335.1. Classification (NCBI taxonomy): domain Eukaryota; kingdom Viridiplantae; phylum Streptophyta; class Magnoliopsida; order Cornales; family Cornaceae; genus Cornus; species Cornus florida. The sequence goes on along the minus strand of NW_026775574.1, from coordinate 45,434,223 downwards.
ATGTGGAAGTGAAAGATAAACCAAAGTCTATAGAGACACAAACCATCTCTAAGGCACCAATGTGACCTTCCATGAAGTCACGGAACTCAAAGAAATAACTAAGAGCGAAAGCTAAAACGAAAAGGTCTAATGGTACCTTATGGCACCAATGATGACCAACGGAACAAGATCTAGTTCAAACTAGACCATGTGCGCCATTAAATGGCTTAGAAAAGATAACAAGGTCAAGTGGGAATGAACGAAACAAGTTAACCTATCTAGGCAACAAACCAAACAAAAACCCACAAGGAAGCTCCATTTTGGTCGGCCAAAATAGAGCTTCGGTCGACCGAAGTGAGCCAAGAGAAGAAAGGAAATGACCCTTTGTTTCGATCGACCGAAATGACAAACCGGTCGATCGGTTTGTGGCTTGAAACTAAAAATGGCTGCTGGAATCGAGTTTTACTGTTTAATTAAAATAAAAAAGTGATTCGGTCAACCGAAACAAGCCACCGGTCTACCAAACCAAGTTGAAAATGTGTAGAATGAACATGTTAAGCACCAAAAATGAAGAAAAGTCCCTAAGTCTTAAATGGATCCCCCATAGCATGATCAAATTGCATTATATGCTATTATATGATGTTGTAAACATACATGCAAGTGTAATATGATATTTTAAACATGCTACAATGGCCCATGGCCTTATTACAATTCATTTACAACATTTGACATGTCAAACCTCCAAGTTAGAAAGATTACATTTCAAAGGCAAACTCAAACATGCTAACACTTGCATGTGAACAAGAATACATTTAAATGGACTTCAAATCTTGATTAAATGATCCCTAATTAACACATGTTATACAACATAGCATGGTCATCACATATACCATATGAAAAACTTAATTAGGTCATTAAAATAATAAGGTATAATTTAATTAAAACATGATAATTAAATCTCTAACCTCTAAAACAACTTTAAATGGTCCCAATTTAATACATGCTAGTATACAAGTCCTAGTCATCACAAATGTCAAGTTAAAAACTTAAGTAAGCCAATGGAACCATAAAATGGATTTTAATTAAAATTTCTAGATTTTCATACTTATCCAAATGCTCTCAATTTAAAGTATGTTAAAGAACATACCAAGACTTAATTTAAAAGCATATCACAAGTTAATTTCATGCAAGGCACGACCATGGGAATTAAACTTTCACCAAAGAAAAATATTAAATAAAAAGTGCAATCCTTATTCAAATAATCCAAATTTAATATATGTTAACGAACAATCAAAGCTTAATTTTCTAGCACGCCACAATTTAATTCTAAGTTATACATCATCACGAGAATTAAATTTTAACCATAGCAAATAATTAAATTAAATTCTCGATTATAAACAAAAGCATGCATACAAGTTGTATAATCATGGGAAACACTCAATACAACACATATATAATCCTAAAACATCCCCTACCTCAATGATCGGTTGATCAACTAACATCAACCTTCGCAATAGCACGAATCATTATAAAATAGGGCTATTGGTCGGGTAAGTCGAACCACTAGGACTGCGCTAATCTATGGCAACCTAAGTGTCTAGAGTCATTTTAGAGTGATAAGGGGTGTTCATAGAGGGTTTGTTTTGTTTGTCACTAAATTACAAATTCAGAATGCATAAAACAATAAATTGAAGGAGATTAAAAGAGAAGATTTAGAGAAGGAAGTCTAGGGAAGTGAATCCACTCCAAACCTCTACACAAGCTAATTATATGATTGATTTGGGGAATTAATGTAGAAATGACCTTGATATATAATAATACATGACTACTATAATATCTTCAAGAAATTCAATTAATTAAAGAGTAAGAACAACCTATCAAAGCTTCACATGGTTGAGTTACCTAAACTAAGATGCAACCCTAGACATGCTCACTAAGCTAGAGATTGTCAAACAATTAATCAATTGGTGGAAGCACATGATATCAAGTCACAAAATTAACTCATCAAAAGAAATTCTTAAGCTATGGATTAACAAACTACTCAAAACCATGTCATTAAAACCGTTCCATAATCTTAGTTCCATTGTCACTATGAAACTATAAGCCATACAACTATGAGATTAAATAATCTAAGACAAGAGTATGTAAATCAACATAGTCATTCAAACATTCAAAATCTTCATTACAATTTGTAACATGCTCTAGACCATGGAACTAGCCAAATATACATTTCATTCCCCAAAATAAATCAAAAACTAGACATGCTTACAAGGTAGAGCTTCATCACCTCCCTAGATGGAGGTTTAGTTACCCATTGATGCACTAGAGGAAGGAGGAAGCAAAGCCTTGACCTCCATTTTCGAGCTCCCCTCTTCTAGCTCCAAGAACACACCTTTTTTTGCTCTCTTCTCTCTCCTCTATCTTCCCAAAAATGAAGCTTAATGTATTGTGTGGCTTCCCTCTCTTATCTTCTAGAGATAAGGCTCAAAAAAATCCCCACCAACCAACATCTCCAACCAACCATTAAAGAGGGAAATTAGAATTGAGGAACCCAAGATGCAAGTGGCTGAAAATGGGCCATTTACGGATGCAATTCTGCCCTAATTTCGAGCACTCGAAATAAGGGCTCGAGCACTCGAAATTGGAGCAGAATGCTCCATTCTTGCCTTGCTCCGCCCAGACCTACTTCGGTTAAACAGCCATAACTTTGTGCTCCGAACTCCGAATAACGAACCGTTTAAAGATTTGGAGAGCTGATTCAGAGCTTTAAAAACTTCATGTTTTGATGAAGACCCAAATCTCAAGTCTGGTTGGTCGAAAATGGGGAGAAAGGCAGTACTTCAGTGCTGCCAGGCAGTTCTGCGCACCTCTGGTAACAAGGCCATAACTCTCTGCTCCGAGCTCCGAATGATGAACCGTTTGAAGATTTAGAAAGCTAATTCAGAGCTCTAAATCTTTCATGTATGATGGAAGTCCAGTTCTCGAGCTTTCTGGGTCAAAATGGCGAGCAAAGTCCTGACTCCACTGCTGATCTCGTGAAGCAATCTGCCCTAATTTCGAGCACTCGAAATAAGGCCTCGAGCACTCGAAAATTGGCCAGAATGCCCTATGCTTGGTTTGCTCTGCCCGGACCTACTTTGGTAAAACGGCCATAACTTTGCGGTCTGAACTCCAAATGATGAACCGTTTGAAGATTTGGAAATTTAATTCAGAGCTCTAAAAACTTCATGTTTTGGTGGAGATCCAATTCTCAAGGATGGTTGGTCGAAAATGAAGATCAAGGCAGAATTTCATTGCTGCCAGGCAGTTCTGCGCACCTCTGGTAACAAGGCCATAACTCTCTGCTCCAAGCTCCGAATGATGAACCGATTGAAGATTTGGAAAGCTAATTCAGAGCTCTAAATATGCCATTTTATAATGGAAGTCCAGTTCTCAAGTTTGCAAGGTCAAAATGGCAAACAAAGTTCGGGCTTCATTGCTGCCAGAATTTCAGAATTGGCACCTTTGATGTTCAAAACTCCACAAAGCATCCTTCTTGCTTCTTTTTGGCCAATGGACCTGAAAATGTGCAAAAACATACAATTGGAGATAATCTATATAAAATACACAAATAAAGAACTTAACTAATGCAATTTAGGGCGCTTGAATATACAAGATTCGGCGCTTGTCACTCAATTTGAGATGAAAATCTCAAAAGCCACCAAAACGAAACGGCTCCGAATCCGACAATACTTCTGGGTTTTGTCGGGGACAATGCCGTGATCATTAACCCCAAGGAAGCCCCATCAAAAACAAAACTTGACTTCAAACCCGAACTCACAAAATGGCCAAAATGAGATTCCAATCGGTGGAATCGAAGGCCTCGCCAAGGCGAACATAAAACACTAAGGCACTACGGCGTTTCACTAAGGGGAAGAAGCTCAAAAGAGGAGAGAGAAGGTGGCAGTCCTTAGCTGCCATGGAATCCGGGCAAGAGAGGAAGAGAGAGAGTGAAATATGATTTTTCACTTAAAGGTCCCCTATTTATAGAAAATCTCAAAAAGTGCCCCGAAAGGGCCCCGTCAGGTCCAGAAAAATGAAATTCATGTAGACGTACTCAAACGGCAAAACTCCATGAACAAAAAAGAACTGAGATGAGAAAATATGGATAACGGAAGAAACGGCATCAAAAACTGAGTCCCGTACAAGAAGATATGCCCTAAACAAGTTTGGCACTAACATGGGCCAAAAGCCCTGAAATAGGAGAAAAACAACCAAAAGGAAATTCCAAGAGTGTGCGACTCGACGAAAAGTGAAAATGAATCCTGTACGAGGATCCAGACTCAAAACAAGACATTTAGCAATAACTTTCATTAATTGCACAATGGCCCTTCCAAAAAGTGAAAACTGCACTATTGACCCAGATTGAAAATTTCTTCCAAAAATATTTTCTTAAAAACCCCTAAAATAAAATAGCTTCAAAAGATATTTATGAAAAATAACCCATGAAAAGAAAAAGATTCTGAAAAACTATGCATCCGTGCCCCTATGGACACTAGGAGCAACCAGAGTACTTTTTTGCAAAAGGAAAGATACGCATTTCGTGGAAACTACTTAGAATAAAGATACGTGAAGTCAGAAATCAATTTCGAGCTTGAAAATGGAGGTTGTGCCAAAAGGTGACAAACGGGGAAAAGATAAAATAGGGAAAAAGACGAAATAGGGAAAAGGACGAAAAATGAATAGTATCCAAAAAGTGAAAATATGAAAATGACTCGGTCCTCAAAGGAAGTTGTCAATCCAAATGAAAGAGTCTCAGAAACCATTTTCGAACACTCGAGATGACACTAAGTGATGAGAAACTGAACTCAGAAAGGGAAAGATCAACGGTAAAAAAATATCCGTGAAAATCTGAGAAATGGGAAAGGAATGAAAATGATCAGGTAATTACAACCTTCCCTCTTTGAAAGGATTTTGTCCCCGAAATTAGCCCTGGCAAAACAAAAGGGCAAAACCAGGATAATCACAGAGTACATCTTCGAGTATCCCACACAACACGCCATACCAGCAACCTTAAAACCGAAAGAAAACCCACAAACCAGTGTCATTTGCACTCATATGCTCATGACAAGACAATCTCTTAAAAGAAAAGTGACCACGCGGCCACACGACAAGTCGAAACTCACACACAGAACCCAAGGTCAGACAATGGAACGGAAAACAACAACCATAAGCGTTGCTCCTGATGAACCATCATACTGATCCAAAAATAACTGCCAAGAGAACTCCAAAATAACCATATATCAAATCAGGGTATTGAACAAGGACAACGTGGCAGTACGAATAGCGACCAGAACCCGCCCACGACGTACTCAAATGTGTGGTAGCAATGACAGTACCTAGTGCCGGCCCACACTTACTCGTCAATTGATAAGCGCCGAATATTGCATATTCAAGCGCCCTTATGTGCATTAGTTAATTCCATTAGTGGAGTGTAATGTACAGTTTAGCTCTATTTGTGTATTTTTGTCTCCTTTCAGGATGGTTGCTCCAAAATTGATTAAAAGAACAGTTTTAACAAGCTGTTAGAAAACCAAAGTAAGCCGTTGCTGGGGATTGTTAGTGGAGCAAAGTTTTTGAAGCCATCATGTGTCTGAACTCTATGGCATTGAATTTAATTGACGACCATGTCGCGATGCCATCAAAAGTTGTCAAAAAAAATGCTGAAGGTGCTGAAGCCAGGACACCTGCGGGCGCCCGCTGCCCCATCGCGGGCCCCCTCTGAGCTTCCGCGGGCACCTGCCACCCCACCGCGGGCGCCCGCCAAACCTTCCAGAGAGTCCCCTTGTCATGCAAGGACCCGTGGGCGCCCGTCGGCACCCCACGGGCCCCCGCCGATCTGCAGACAACTCTGCACTCCTCCTACCAATGCTGTCCCCTTAACTTATTTTTGTGGTTCTAATCCACCTAGGGTTGGTAGGGCACGAAAATGGAGGGAAATTGAGAGGCTAAGGGATTAATAAAGGGCTTGAGGCTAAAGGAATACATCATCTTACATTGGGGCCATGTTTTAGAGAGAAATATTGAGAGCTTGTGGGGGTGGTGTTCTTGAAGCCCTTGAGCACGAAAATGGAGGGTAAGAGTGCTTCTTCTCCTTCATTCCTTGCATCCATGGGTAGCTAAACCTTCATCTAGGGAGGTGATAAAGCCTCTCCCTTGTAAGCATGTTCTAATTTATATTTTATTGTGGGATAACAATGCATATTCTTTGGTCATTTCATGATCTAGAGCCCCATAATTGTTGTAATGGATTTTAAATGTCTAAAAATGATTATTTTGAGTTATTCATCTTGTCTTAGATGGTTACTTCTCTTAATCATATTGCTTGCACTTTCATTGTGACAATGGAAATGAGATTATGGAATGGTTTTTATGGCATGTTAATAAAGAAACTTGATAGTCCATTGCTTAGGTATTTCCTTTGATGGTTTATGCTTGATTCCTAGTTTCATGTGCTTCATCATTTGATTAAAGGCTTGATGATCTTTTGCTTAAGAGAGTTTGCTTGATGCTACACCCTAGCTTAGGTAGTTCAAATGTATAAACTTTTGATGGATCATTCTTGTTTTTGATTTAATGAACTTCTTGATGATTATACGGCAATCATGTGTTGCTATGTAATTCTTGAGCATTATATATTGTCTATCCCCAATTTAGTCTTTGTCTAGCATGTGTATAGGGTTGAAGGTGGATTCACTTCCCTAGTCCCTTCTTATTTTTCTCTACCTCTTTTCTTTAGTGTTTTATGCATTTTAATTATTAGTTTTAGTGATAAACCAACAAATCTCTATTTACCCCCTTCATCATTCTAAAAATGATTCTAGACACCTAGGTTGCCATAAACTAGTAGTCCCAGTGATTCGACTTACCCGACCAATAGCCCTATTTTACAATGATTTGTGCTATTGCAAAAAGGGTTGATTTATAATTGCAATCGATTTGTCAATCAATTTTTAGCGCCGTTGCTGGGGACTGCAAACGGTTTTGCAACTGAAGTTTTAGGATTAACTTTGGTTTGATTGTTAATATTGTGAGATTGTGAATATTTTTTTATCGGTTTCGATAACCTGTGTTTGAAGTGTTTCTGTGAGATTCTAGGGATTGAAGGCTTATTGAGGGAATGCTAGCAAATTTGTAAGTCTAGACGACTTCAAGTAAGTTTTCGAAGCTCTAGTTTCGAATTTGTTAATATCGTGCATGTGTTAAATTTAGCAATAGTTAAGTTGTGAAGCCCTTATTACGGTTATTTTCTTATTTATTATCAATTGCAAGCAGCAGACCTTGTCGTGGCTATTTACATTTCTGTCTTGATAATTGAGGAGAAAGGGAACATTGTATGTGGAGTTGATGGTGATGAATTGTTGTCTTGATTGTGCTATGTGTTGTTGATGTTTGGCCGTATGTCACTTTCCTTACCAACTCTTGACTCGCCAGTTAACATAAATTCACTTGAAAGAACTCTTAGAAGAAACCTTAGGGAATCTACTAGCATAAGAGAACTTGAAACTGAATTTACCACAATGGCTGAAAATGCAGGAAATGCCAGAAATGAGGGAATTAATAATGATAGGGCTGAAATTCCAAATGTGGTTCCCATGACTTTTAGGGACCATTTCATCCCTACCACTTATGCTTCTCCCTCTTGCATAGTGATGCCAAACATTGAGGCCGCTCAATATGAAATCAAATCTAGCACCATCCAAATGCTTCCATCTTTTCATGGCTTTGAAAATGAGGACCCTTATAAGCATCTTAATGAATTGCTTGAAATATGCTCTACCATCAAGCTTAGGGGTTTCCCTGACAATGCTCTCCATTTGCATCTCTTCCCCTTCTCATTAAAAGAAAGGGCAAAATATTGGTTGAACTCCCTTGCTGCAAATTCCATCACCACATGGGCTCAATTGCAACAAGAATTCTTAAAGAAGTATTATCTAGTGAGTAAGACCAATCTAATGAGGCATTATATTCTTAGCTTTTCACAAAGCAATGGGGAACAATTCCATGAGACTTGGGAAAGACTACAAGACCTCCTTAGGAAATGTCCACACCACCTAATTCCAAAATGGCAACTGGTGCAAGCTTTCTATGCTGGTTTGATGACACCCATAGATTCATGGTTGACTCCTCATGTGGAGGGATGTTCATGTCTAAAAGTGTGGATGAGGAGTGGACCTTACTAGAGAATCTGAATGAGAATTCATTGCAACACAATTCTCATAGTGGTCCGAACTCAACCAATACAAAGGACACCAACCCTTGTCAACCGAAGACAATAAGGGAAGAATCTTCTCAAGTGGATGCCATAGCTCATAAATTCTATCAATTGATGGTACCACATCTATCTCCTTCCTTGTCTCAAAATTCAGCTAGTGCGATGTGTGCATCATGTACTAGTCCATTCCATCTCTCGGAAGATTGCCCTACACTGGAGCAATTTTCCAATCCCAATCAAGAGCAACCAAACGCCATGTTCTCAAGACCCGAAAATAATTCATATTCCAATACCTACAATTCGGGATGGAGAGATCATCCGAATTTCTCGTGGACGCAACAAGCCCTACAAAATTCCCAATTTCAAAATCAAGGGCATCAAAATCAGCCCTCTTCTTAATTTTAAAATACGCCATTTCAAGCCTCGTCAAGCTACCATCCTCCGTGTAATCCAAATGTCTCTAATCAACCTCCTGCGTTCCCAACTGATGAGATTGTGGCTGCAAACAAGCAAATGATGGAATCCAACAAGCAACTCTTGTCATCGTTGCAGCCTACTCTCTAAATGGTTCATTCCCACATTCAGTCTATTGCTAAACTTGAGAATTAAGTGGGGCAAATAGCCACTTCAATGAACCAACTCCTTCAAAGAGATAAAGGGAAGCTTCTCGTTCAACCATTTAAGAATCCTAGAGGGATTCATATGATTGACGAAACCCCTCCTCTGAGTGGGCCTACTCATAAACAAGTCCAAGCAATCACCACCCTAAGGAGTGGTCGAGTTGTGGACAACAAGGTTGATGGAGAGAAAGATGGAACAATCCTTCCTTCCAAAAATTTAAATCTTTTATCTAATCCAAAAGTCACTCATGGAAATCCAAATTCTAGCACTCATGAAAGTCCCAAACTTGTCAACCCAAATGTGGAGACTTTTTATGAGCCTAAAGCTTCGTTTCCTCAACGTCTCTAAGAGTTAACACATTTTGGGAACAAGAATTACAAAATTCAAGACATGTGGGAAGTTTTCATGCAAGTAAAGATCAACTTGCCTCTCTTAGATGCTATAAAGCAAATCCCTCCCTATGCAAAATTTCTCAAGGATTTGTGCACTCAAAAGCGCACTTCCAAAATCATTTGCTAAAGAAGGTGAGATTAACTGAAAATGTGAGTGTAATCATTCAACACAGTGCTCTTCCAAAGTATAAGGATCCGGGCTCCCCAACTATCTCGTGTGTCATTGGCGACAACAAGATAGAAAGGGCCCTCCTTGACTTAGGAGCTAGTGTAAATTTGATTCCTAATTCAGTTTACTTACAACTTGGGTTGGGAGATCTGAAGCCAACCTTCGTGGTCATGCAGCTTGCCGATAGATCAGTTAAGCACCCATGAGGCATTCTTGAGGATGTCATTATCAAAGTGGATAAATTCTACTTCCCGGTAGACTTTGTGGTTCTTGACACGGAACTGGTCCATAACCCAAAGAAGCATATTCCTGTGATCTTCGGTAGGCCATTTTTAGCTACAGCTAATGCTTCGATTAATTGCCGAACCGGGGTGATGGACATTGTCTTTGGTAACATGCAAGTCAAACTTCACATCTTCCATGCAACTCAACATCCTTCTGATGAGGATGATTGCTTCCTTATTGATATGATTGATGAAGTGGTTGAAGAATCTCTCCCCTTCATTCTAAGCAAGGACCCTCTTGAAACTTGCATGGCTCACTTTGACTTCGCAAGCTTTGACATTGACCAATCCATCAAGGAAGTAAATTCTTTGCTTGACATTAATGCTATCATGGATTGTCCTCCTTGGAAAATATCGAGAGAACCACTTCCTCAACTTTCCACTACTCCTCCGGTCCCTTCCTTAAAATCCCCACCACAACTTGAGTTAAAGCCGCTCCCGGCCTACCTCAAGTATATGTTTCTTGGTACAAATCAAACTCTTCTAGTCATCATTGCATCGGACCTTCTTAAGGACCAAGAAACCAACCTTTTAGCGGTGCTTTAAGAGCATAAATAAGCTATTGGTTGGGCAGTGGCTGATTTGAAAGGAATTGACCTCTCTATTTGTATGCATCGCATTCATATGGAGGACGACGCAAAGCCTACTAAAGAGGTCCAGTGCCGGTTGAATCCTAACATGAAGGAAGTGGTCATGAAAGAAGTGATCAAATTGCTAGATGCGGGAATCATCTACCCCATCTCTGATAGTAAATGGGTGAGTCCCACTCAAGTTATCCCCAAGAAATCCGACCTCACCGTCATTGAAAATTCCGCGGGAGAGCTCGTGCCACAACGCACTACCACCGGGTGGCGTGTGTGCATTGACTACCGGAAACTTAACTCTACCACTAGGAAGGATCATTTTCCATTCCCATTCATTGATCAAATCCTAGAGAGGTTAGCTAGCCAAAGCTTCTATTGCTTCCTTGATGGTTATTCTGGCTATAACCAAGTGGCAATTGATCCGCAAGATCAAGAGAAAACCACATTCACATGCCCCTTCGGAACCTTTGCTTATAGACGCATGCCTTTTGGGCTATGCAATGCTTCGGCCACGTTCCAAAGATGCATGATGTCTATATTTTCCGATATGGCTGAAAAGTTCTTGGAAGTTTTCATGGATGATTTCTCCGTTTTTAGCTCCTCCTTTGACTCATGTCTCCACAATCTATCCCTTGTACTCCAAAGATGCAAGGAGACAAATCTAATTCTAAGTTGGGAGAAAAGCCATTATATGGTTCAAGGGGGCATTGTTCTAGGACATGTCATTTTTAAACGGGGAATCGAGGTGGACAAAGCCAAAGTTGAGTTAATCTGCAACCTCCCTCCTCCAAATTCTATCCGTTAAATCCGTTCCTTTCTTAGCCATGCCTTTTATCGTCACTTTATCAAAGACTTAAGCAAAATTTCTCGGCCCTTGTGTAATCTTCTTGCCAAGGATGTTCCATTCCATTTTCATGAAGCTTGTATGAAAGCTTTTGTGAAACTTCACACTCTTCTCTCATCCGCCCCAATCATGAAACCGCCTAATTGGTCTCTTCCATTTGAGATCATGTGTGATGCATCCGATTATGCATTAGGTGCAGTTTTGGGCCAACGTGTGGATAAACTTCCATACGTCATCTATTATGCTAGCAAGACACTAACCGACGCCCAGTTAAATTACACCACCATTGAGAAAGAATTGCTAGCTGTGGTGTATGCCTTGGATAAATTCCGTTCCTATCTTCTTGCATCCAAGTCATTGTTTTCTCGGATCATGTCGCTCTTAGGCATTTGCTTGCTAAAAAGGAGACCAAACCCCGCCTAATTCGATGGATACTTTTACTTCAAGAGTTTGACATCGAAATCCGGGATAAAAAAGGGACCGACAATGTTGTCGCAGACCACCTCTCTCGCTTACTCAATGAAAAATCCTCTGAATTTGCTGTGGTCCGGGACTCTTTTCCAGATGAGTAACTCTTTTAGATTTTCCATTCAAATCTCCCTTGGTTTGCAGACATTGTTAACTACCTTGCGGTAGGTAAAATTCCCTCCAATTGGTCAAAACAAGAAAGAGACCGTTTCTTCTCCCAAGTTAAGCATTTCTTTTGGGAAGATCCAGAATTGTTCAAGTACTGCCCAGATCAAATCATCTAGAGATGCATTCCTGACAATGAAACCACAAATGTCCTAAATTTCTGCCACACTCTTACTTGTGGGGGACACTTTAGCTCCAAAAAGACCACTGACAAAGTCCTTCAAAGCGGGTTTTATTGGCCATCCTTGTTTTGGGATGCTTACAATTTCTGTAAATCTTGTGAGCATTGCCAAAAGCTTGGATCCATGTCTCGGAGAGACATGATGCCCCTCACTCCCATCCTCATTATTAAAATTTTTGATGTGCGGGGGATCGACTTCATGGGACCATTTCCATCTTCTTATGGCTACGAGTATATCCTTGTAGCGGTGTACTATGTTTCCAAATGGGTTGAAGCCGAGGCTACCAAAACTGATGATCATAAAGTTGTGATCCAGTTCATTCAATCTAACATTTTTAGCCGTTTTGGTACGCCACGAGCAATCATCAGTGACGGTGGATCTCATTTCTGAAATCGTTACCTTAAATTCATCCTCTCCAAGTACTCTGTCATTCATAAGGTTGCCACACCTTACCATCCTCAAATGAGTGGTCAAGTGGAAGTATCCAATCGGGAGATTAAGCATATCCTAGAAAAAACGGTTTGACCGGACCGCAAAGATTGGTCATTGAGACTAAACGATGCACTTTGGGCTTACCGGACAGCTTACAAGATGCCCATTAGCATGTCACCATATCGGATTATCTTTGGAAAAGCTTGTCATCTCCTAGTCGAATTAGAATACCATGCTTATTGGGCCATAAAAAGGCTTAACTTTGATCTCAAATAAGCCGGCTCTACTCACAAATTGTAGCTCAATGAGCTTGAGGAACTTCGCAATGATACGTATGAAAGTGCTAAAATTTATAAGGCGAAGACTAAAGCTTTTCATGGCAAGCACATTGTCAAAAAGTCTTTTGCCCCTGGACAAAAAGTTTGGCTTTTCAATTCTAGATTGAGACTTTTTCCCAGTAAACTCCATTCACGGTGGGATGGTCCATATGTCATCACCGCCGTCTTTCCTCATGATGTAGTCGAACTCCAAGATCCTACCAATGGATATATCTTCGAGGTTAATGGCCAACGGCTTAAGCCTTATGTTGACAGCATAGTCCCAATCCGAAAAGTTGAGAAAGTCCTATTGACGGACCCAATTTATGAGGATTGATGCGCCATGCAATCTTGGTTCGTCTAGCTATCGACATTAAATTTAGCATTTTTCGAGCTTCCTTCTTCCAAGTGCCTAGTTCCACGAATATTCTGGGAATTCGCTAAGTTTAACCAAAATGTGCACCTTTCCGGAATTGACTCATCTTGCATTCCATGGTCCCATTCAGTTTTCTTAGTCATTTTCAGGTCTCCGTACCACATCCGGAATTATTCCTGGTCATTTAGGCATTTGGCTCCTCTAATCCAAAAATTTAAATGCCTTTCAGATGTCGTGACTCTCCCTTGGGCCGTTGATGCCAAATCCCGTTCTGGCATTCCTGCAAAGCAACTAGAATCCTCCGTAATTGAAAAAAATTCATTTCTAAGTTGTTATTTGATCCCATACCGGGCCTTGCAAGACAATCTTAAGCTGCACAAGGCAGCTGTTGAGAGGCCTCGTGGGCACCCGCCGGGCCACCACGGGCGCCCGCCAAATTAGGCAGTAACAAACCATCCTCCGCGGGCCCAGCCAAGCTGTGCGGGCCCCCGCCATCAGTTCTGCAGGCGCCCGCCGCAAGCGTTGGTAGGTTTCAAATGGGCTTTGAAGCCCATTTCACTCTTTTAATTCTCCCTCTCACCTCTAAGCCCTCGCCCCACACCTCTTATACCCTCAAGACCTCTCACTTTCCTACTAATCTCATCCTATCATCCTTTCCTCCTCCTTCCAATCCCTTACATCTTCCCTTCATCCCTCAATCTCTCATCCTTCAAGCTTCAAGGAAGTGTGCTCCTCCATTGGGTAAGTTTCTTCTCCCTTCTTTTTCTTTAAATTTGTGATCCAAGGAGGTTGGGAATTTATTATTGTTGGATTGGTGATTGTTGGGTGTTGTTTGCATGTCTATTATAGGGTCAAAGTTTTGGGATTTTCTCATTCTAACCTCATTTTTGCCCCTCTTCCCCATCTTTGTGCACACCAGGTGTTCGTAGAAATTCCTGAACCAGTTTTTTTTTTTTTTTTTTTTTTTTTTCATTCCAATGGCTTCTAGAGTGGTCTCTAAGCGTGCTAGATCGTCCAAGGGCCCTTCTAATGTGCCTCCAACCCCAAATTGGGCCGAATGGCCAATCGTTCCCGAAGCCAAGTTCGCTATCAAAGATGGTTTTGAGCATAATCATGAGACAGCGTGGTCCGTCCGCGAATTGAAGGCGCGTGGTCTTGAAACTCTCTTCAAACCTTGTGCTCACTCCTACTACCCACGCGTGGTCCATCTCTTTTATGCCAACATGTTCTATTCATATGTGGAATCGGACAAAATCAAAACCACCATTGATGATTATGAGTATGAGTTCACCATTGATAACCTTGCTATGGCTATGGACTGCCCATTGGACTCTCCCGTGGATGGGGCGGGCTTACCTCTTTATATTGCTACTCCCAACACCACCTTGTCCGACATTTTGGGGGAGATTTGCCACGGCCAATTCACCGGCAATCGAACCACAAGCACCAACAAGTCCTTTTTGCCATACCGGTTTTGGTTTCTTGATTTGGTCCACGCTAAGAATGTCCTTCCCGTGCCAGGCCAGTCCGAGCGTAAGGGGGATTTTCTAAAAACCCTCTACGCCACTGAAAAGGAGTATTGGTTTTGCGTCCCACAACCTGTCTAGGACCAAATGCTAAAAATCTACAATGAATTACTCTTGGTTAGGTTGCGCACTACCACCACATGGGCATTCCCTTTTCCTTACCTTATCACAAGGATGCTTAAAGATGCCGGATTCAAAGCACCCCAGGGTGAGGCTAAAGAAAAGACGGTTCTTGACTTTTCTCTTGGGGTCTGGAAGTCGAGCACAGCTCAGCTTTAGATGTCCCGTCAGGCCCGCATTGGGGGCAAGTTGGATTGGGGTGCTCCAGGACCCCCAGTGGCTCCTGCTTCGCCTGTTCCTGATCCCCTGCACCTCCGCCGTTAGATGTCATGACCTGAGCTAACTATCTCACCCTGAATGCTGGTCTCGATGCATTTAGCCTACGCTTTGACGCTATAGAGGGTGCCGTCCAGAAGACTTAGGAGAATCAATAAATTTACAAGCTATGCTCCAGTCATTGATTGACCGTGCGCCTAGCGCACCTGGTGCTTCCTCCTCCACTCCGATGGTGGAGTGATTTTATGCTTTCAGTTTTATTTCCCTTTTTCCAGTAGTACTATTTTAGACTTCTTTTGGGCCGTGTTTGGGATTTATTTTCCAGTTTCTTTTGAACTTATAGCTGCAATCCATTTTGCTTATTTGCATGGATATTAGCTTTGAAATAAATTACAGTTATCGTTAGTCATTTTTGGATTCATATGATTCTTGCTCTGTATAGATGCTTTTGACAGGTTTTTGAATTCAAGTTTGGGGGTATGCTCATGGAATTCATGACGTGGTCTATTTTTGTACTGCCACTCCATTCCTCCTCAACTTGGTACTATTGTTCTTGGCACTCTCCATTTTTATTTTTATTTTTCTTATCCTTTGTCTTCTCACATTGAGGACAATGTGACATTCAAGTTTGGGGGTGCATGTGCTTACATTCTTATGATTTTTGCTCATTTTTGATGCATGTTAATTAATAAAATCATGTTGCTGGGAGTAATGATAGTGTAATTTGGAACTTTTGGAATCGAAACATGTGTTTAATACTTTGCATATTGAAGACAAGAAATTTTTGAAAATAAAGAAAAATTTTAAAATAAGCATGTTGATTCGTATCGGTCTGTATAAGTACTTCAATTAGATTTTTGAGAGACTTCATACTCTTTTACGATTCACATTGCACATATGCACACCGGAAACCCAATCGTGAGGTATGTAACCCAATTGACCTTAACCAGGAATAGTTGATCTGAATTGATGACCCTAATGAATGGATACCCTTGGCATATATATATATATATATATAAATGACCAGTTTGAGTTCGTAGCCTTTCCAACTCGAGTTATTAAGCCCTAGGAGTGTTTCTACACTTAGCACCCTAAAGCTATATGGTTTGGGAGTTGTTGGCCTAACGCTTGCTACATAGGTTAGTTAGAAAGCTTAAAGGACTTAGGCATTGCACGGTCATTCAAAAATAAATAAATATGGTTCGTCGAAGTTCGTAGCCTTTCCAATTCGAGTTATTAAGCCATAGGAGTGTTTCTACACTTAGCACCCTAAAGCCATTTGGCTTGGGAGTTGTTGGCCTAGCGTTTGCTACATGGGTTGGTTAGAAAGCTTAAAAGACTTAGGCATTGCACGGTCATTCAAAAATAAATAAATATGGTTCGTCGAAGTTCATTGCCTTTCCAATTCGAGTTATTAAGCCCTAGGAGTGTTTCTACACTTAGCACCCTAAAGCCATCTGGTTTGGGAGTTGTTGGCCTAACACTTGCTACATGGGTTGGTTAGAAAGCTTAAAGGATTTTGACATTGCACGACCATAGTAAGTGATCTTTTGAGTTGATCAATAAAATCGTCATTAAGCAACAAAAGTTTTTTTGTGAATAAAGTTAAGCCTTGGGGACATTATTTAGAAGGAGATTTAAGGATTTGAAAGCTTGTGTTTTTGGGATTGGAAAAAGTGGGTAAAAGCCGCGTATTGGGAATCTGGTTCACTTTCATTGAAGTTAAAGTTAAATTCCATTTTAGAAATAACAATTGAAGTGTTTATATAGGGTTTGATGAGCACTGCGTAAAAGTTGAAACTTATTTTGCCATTTTGAGCATCAAGGCTTATATATGTAAGGAAGTTTGCTTAATGAGTTTATTTCCAAATTTTTGTTGTTCCAAGTTATATTTGAGCTTCGTAGGTAATTTCTTGCTCTATGATTGATGAATGTGGTCAGCATTCCATTTGTTGTCATTTTTGGTTAAGTTCTATATTTTGGTTTTGCTATGGGACTAGCAAAATGTAAGTTTGGGGGTGTGATAAGTGTTGAATATTGCATATTAAAGCACCCTTACGTGCATTAGTGAAGTCCATTAGTGGAGTGTAGTGTACAGTTTAGCTCTATTTGTGTATTTTTGTCTCCTTTCAGGATGGTTGCTCCGAAATTGATTAAAAGAACAGTTTTAACAAGCTGTTGGAAAACCAAAGTAAGCCGTTGTTGGGGACTGTTAGTGGAGCAAAGTTTTTGAAGCCATCATGTGTCTGAACTTTATGGCATTGAATTTAATTGACGACCGTGTCGCGACGCCATCAAAAGTTGTCAAAAAGAATGCTGAAGGTGTTGAAGCCAGGACACCCGTGAGCGCCCGCCAAATGCTCCAGCCTACTGCCTTGTCTCACGGGCGCCCGCCGCCGAGCTTCTGTGGGTGCCCGCCAAACCCTCTAGGGAGTCCCCTCGTCATGCAAGGACCCGTGGGAGCACGCCGGCGCCCCGCGAGCCCCCGCCGATCTGTAGACAACTCTGCATTCCTCCTCCCAATGCTATCCCCTTGACTTATTTTTGTGGTTCTAGTCCTCCTAGGGTTAGTAGGGCACAAAAATGGAGGGAAATTGAGAGGCTAAGGGATTAATAAAGGGCTTGAGGCTAAAGGAATACATCATCTTACATTTGGGCCATGTTTTAGAGAGAGAAATATTGAGAGCTTGTGGGGGTGGTGTTCTTGAAGCCCTTGAGCACGAAAATGGAGGGTAAGAGTGCTTCTTATCCTTCATTCCTTGCATCCATGGGTAGCTAAACCTTCATCTAGGGAGGTGATGAAGCCCTCCCTTGTAAGCATGTTCTAATTTAGATTTTATTGTGGGATAACAATGTATATTCTTTGGTCATTTCATGATCTAGAGCCCCATAATTGTTGTAATGGATTTTAAATGTCTATAAATGATTATTTTGAGTTATTCATCTTGTCTTAGATGGTTACTTCTCTTAATCATATTGCATGCACTTCCATAGTGACAATGGAAATAAGATTACGGAATGGTTTTCATGGTATGTTAATAGAGAAACTTAATAGTCCATTGCTTAGGTATTTCCTTTGATGGTTTATGCTTGATTCCTAGTTTCATATGCTTTATCATTTGATTAAAGGCTTGATGATCTTTTGCTTAAGAAAGTATGCTTGATGCTACACCCTAGCTTAGGTAGTTCAAATGTATAAACTTTTGATGGATCATTCTTATTTTTGATTTAATGAACTTCTTGATGATTATACGGCAATCATGTGTTGCTATGTAATTCTTGACCATTATATATTGTCTATCCCCAATTTAGTCTTTGTCTAGCATGTGTATAGGGTTGAAGGTGGATTCACTTCCCTAGTCCCTTCTTATTTATCTCTACCTCTTTACTTTAGTGTTTTATGCATTTTAATTCTTACTTTTAGTGACAAACCAACAAATCTCTATTTACCCCCTTCATCATTCTAAAAATGATTCTAGACACCTAGGTTGCCATAAACTAGTAGTCCCAGTGGTTCGACTTACCTGACCAATAGCCCTATTTTACAATGATTTGTGCTATTGCAAAAAGGGTTGATTTATAATTGTAATCGATTTGTCGATCATCAGTAAGGTAGCATTAACGGCAACTAGCACTCGCCCACAATACACAACTTGTACGGTAGCATGATAGTATAATGCACTAGTTTATAACCTGCCCCCACTAGGTCTACCCATGAAACCTCTCAATATAAATGACATCAATGTCAAAAATGATTATTACCAAAAGCACCACAGAGGCCAGACATTTTGTGAGAGTTGAGATATGGTCCAAAGACGTTCGGCCGGACCATCCTAGCCAATCCCAAACTCTGACAACAAAGCCATAGGTACCGCTACGCTTAAGGCCTTAAATCCTCAATACAACAAAACTGACAACTTTAATGTTTCAAAATACTTCCATAACAACATCAATGAAGAGTCCCAAGCCTGAAAAACAAGTCAAGACCTCCAGAAATCAAAATGAACCTTATTACAAGACATTTCATCGAAAGTCCTACATATCTCCCTGAAACAGATCATCTACAAGACCAATCACCTTAATTCAAAGATCGGATCCACATTCCTATCATGGATAACTAAATCCTTCAATATACAAATCCACTACATGGCACACACATCAATATCTCGACAATCAAAATTACAAATGAATCTCTCAAAACCGTGCTTGGCAACACCAAGTTAAATCAAAATTCCTTAATTTCAATCCATAAACAATCACTGGAACTACGATTCCTCAAAACTATGCCTAGTTATAACTAGGACGGGAAAACTCCACAAACAAGCCATATCCAACAACGATCCTCCAAAACTCTCCTAAGAGTCAACCACATCCAGGTCTCCAAAACTTATACAAGTTTCCAAAAGACATTCTCAAAATAGCATCAAGCTCACCTCACGAATCAAACAAATCCTCAATGATATGGGCACAAGTCCCTGCAAAATGATCTCACACCAATCAACTCACTCTGAGCACCACAACTCCATCAACAACCATGGTAAAAACTCCCCAAGGGAAGACACGAAAGAAAGGAAACCACCAGTCCTAAGAAGGACAATAACATAACTCTGTCTTTGAAACGAAAGACAACAAGGTCAAAGACTTCGCCACCTACATGGAAGCATGTCAACCAAAATCAACTAAATCCTCACCAAGGACTCAAGACAACAATGGTGATCCTCACGGACCCACCCCAAAACCGTGCACAAGGCGATGAAGAGAAGAGACTCACTCCCTGTGATGTCCCTACGTGAACCAAGAAAAAGAGGAGCAACCCTATTCTCCCACAAGTGTCAACACGACAAATGTGAAGAGGGAACATAAAGGGAAAATTGAATATAGAAGTCGTGCACAAAACAAGGAAATGCAACCACCAAGAAAGTAAATCTACTCATATAGATAAAATCAAGGGTACATGCAACACGTCTCCACGTAAGCACAAAATCATGTCACTAAAGTACAGTAACAACATGACATCTCTAAGCATATAAAGAAGGCATGCTAATGCCACATAACAAGAAAGCAAATGTGGACACGTCTCCACCTACTCATGCATCACAGTATCATAAATCATACTGCTAACATGGTAGTAAACGAAACTGCAGAAGATAAAAATAATGCAACAATAAACCCTATGAACATTTTATCCTAGAGTGTTTAGGTAAAAAAAAAGACCAGTCCTAACCATAAACTGTCTCCAAAAACCAACGCGATAACAACCTGTCTCAAAACGAAAGTGAGCCCTTACCACAATGGTAAGACTCCTACAATCCATTTTCGAATCTAAAAGTGACACTACAAGTAACACTAACAGTCTAATGTTCTCTTTACCCAAAACATCAATTAATCGACTTAATCCCAAAAGTGTTATCACGCAAGGAGAATTCAAAGAAAATGGCAACTATAGCCATACCAACAACAACCAAATTAATCATTACGACTGATCCCCGAAACAACCATCATCATCATCGATTAAAAGGATAATGCCTATCAAAACAAAACCAACATTGATTCCATCTGAACTGCACTTGTAGCTAGCCAGTACGGTAGCATGACAGTGCCATACACCTGCCCACAAACTTACCCGCCCACGAAAATTGCAATCCCAGAGGAATTATCCCGTACAACCAAGGATCCTAAGAGGTCCATAACCTCATCATGGCCCAAAACCAACAAATCCAGCACTATGGCAACGCCAAATGACTCACCTCACAAGAGCCTAAACAAAAGGTGTCTTACCACCTACTGATCGGTTGATAATATGACCTAAATTTAATCAACCTTCGCAATAGCACGAATCATTGTAAAATAGGGCTATTGGTCGGGTAAGTCGAACCACTGGGACTGCGCTAATCTACGGCAACCTAAGTATCTAGAATCATTTTAGCGTGATATGGAGTGTTCATAGAGGATTTGTTGGTTGTCACTTAAGTTATGAAATTAAGATGCATGAACTAAAAACTTGCAAGAATTTAAATGAGA
Source organism: Cornus florida (assembly GCF_030987335.1). Taxonomy (NCBI): domain Eukaryota; kingdom Viridiplantae; phylum Streptophyta; class Magnoliopsida; order Cornales; family Cornaceae; genus Cornus; species Cornus florida. The sequence continues at coordinate 45,413,273 of NW_026775574.1, read as the reverse complement.
TGAAATTCGATTAAAGACAACTAGGGGAGTGAATCCGTCTCCATCCCTATACACATGCTAGATTAGAGCTAAATTGGGGAAAAACAATATATAATGGCCAAGAATTATATAGCAACTCATGGTTGCCATATAATTAACAAGAAGTACATTGAATCACAAACAAGAATAATCCATCAAAGGTGAATATGTTTAGACTACCTAAACTAGAGTGTAGCTTAAACACATATACTCAAATGAAAGACTATCAAGCCCTTGACACAATGATGAAGCACATGAAGGTAGGGATTAAGCATACACCATCAAAGGGCTTCCCTAAGCAATGATCTATCAAAGTCACCTATCAACATGTCATTAAACCATTCCATAACCTAGTTTCCATTCTCACCATGAAAACTCAAGCAACATGATTAATGTAAGAGGTCATCTAAAACAAGATAAACAACTCAAATAAATAATTCATAGCAATATTAACATTCATTACAACAAATGAAGTGCTCTTGGTTATGAAAAGACCATAGCATATACATTGTAATCCCCAAAATAAAGCTAAACTAGATCATGCTTACAAGGGAGGGACTTCATCACCTCCCTAGAGGGTGAGTTAGTTACCCATAGAAGCTTTAGATGAAGGAAAAACCATGCCTTTTCCCTCCATTTTCGAGCTCCCTTCTTGTGGCTTCAAGAAAACCTTCTCTTGCTCTCCTCCCTCTCTCTAGAAATTCTGCCCTTCCAAGCCCCTTGATAATGAAATGCTCCTTTAGCTTTTGTAGGTAAGAAAACCAACCAAAACCCCTCAAAACAAGGCCCTCCACTCATCTTCTACCAACTCCAAAAAGAGGAAATAAGAGATGAGGGTGACAAGGCACAAGTGGGCTGAAAATGAGGACTTCCGGAGGGCATTCTGCCCAATTTTCGAGCGCTCGAAGGTGGCTCTTCGAGCGCTCGAAGCTACTTTCCAGCTTGAGCCACTTTGGCAAAATGACCATAACTTCCCGCTCCGAACTCCAAATGACGAACCGTTTGAAGATTTGGAAAGCTAATTCAAAGCTCTACATAAACCATGTTATAATGAAAGTCCATTTCTGAAGTTTGGAGGGTCAAAAATGAGGAGCAAGGTCGAAATCCATTGCTGCCAGGCTGTTCTGCGCACCTTTGGTGAAAATAGCATAACTCTTTGCTCTGAACTCCAAATGAAGCAAACTTTGTGTCTTTGGAAAGCTGATTCATAGCTCTTCATGTTATATGTTTTGATGAAAGTCCAGTTCTTGAGTTTGCTAGGTCAAAAATGGCGATCAAACTCACTTCCCACTGCTGCAAGAACTTCCTTAATGAGCACCATGACATTTAAGGCTTCAACAAAAACTCATTCTTGCTCCTTTTTGGCCAATGAACCTGAAAATAAATATGAACATGCAAATGAAGGCAATCTAAATACAATAAACAACTAATGGACTTAACTAATGCAAATAAGGGCGCTTGAATATGTAATATTCGGCGCTTATCACACCCCCAAACTTACATTTTGCTAGTCCCTTAGCAAAACTAGAATGAAAAAAAAAAAAAAAAAAAAAAAAACTTAATGAAATGACAACCAATGAAATGCTTCCCATAGACATCAACCATGGTGAAAAGGAAACATGCATAGCTCAATTACAACTTGAAACAGACAAAAGGTCAGAGATGCTATCATTAGGTAGACTACCTTGCATATACGAAGCATTGATACAAAAATTTGCTAAACACATTTTCAAATACATGCATCAACATCGTGGTCAATATAAATAATTCAATTGTCATCTCTTGAATGGAAATCAACTCTAACTTCAGTGAAAGTGAACCGGATTTCCTAACATGTGGCTTTAACCTTTTCTTTTCCAATTCCAAGACACAAGTCTTCAAATCATTGAATTCCCTTACTTTTGAAGTCCCTAAGGCACGAATTTATTCACAAAACAACTTTTGTTGCTTGTTGACAATTTATTAAAACAAAAAAAACGATACATAATATGGTTGTGCAATGTTGAAGTCCCTTAAGCTTTCTAACCAACCCATGTAGCAAGCGTTAGGCCAGCAACTCCCAAACCGGACGGCTTTAGGGTGCTAAGTGAAAAGACACTCCTAGGGCTTAATAACTCGAATTGGCAAGGCTACGAACTCCAACGAACCACAGTTATTTATTCTTATTTTTGTGAATGACCGTGCAATGCCTAAGTCCCTTAAGCTTTCTAACCAACCCATGTAGCAAGCGTTAGGCCAGCAACTCCCAAACCGGACGGTTTTAGGGTGCTAAGTGAGAGAACACTCCTAGGGCTTAATAACTCGAGTCAGCAAGGCTACGAACTTAAGCTAGTCATTATCTTTCTATTTTCCTTTTTCTTTCTTTCTTTTTCTTTTTTTTTTTTTTTTAAACATGCCAAAGGTATCCATCCATTAGGTTCATCAATTCAGATTAACTAGGTCAAGAACAAGGTCAATCCAGTTACATGCCTCACAGTCAAGTTTCCGGTGTGCATCTGTGCATTGTGAAGCATACAAGAGTATAAGATCCAACGAGAATCTAATTGAAGCATTTATACAGATTGAATTGCATCCGCATGATCATTTCAAATTCAAAATTTTTTCTTTATTTTCCAGACTTAACAATTGCTTTTATACACAAGGTATTAAACATGAGCATCATCTCCGACAAGTTTCAAATTGTCATATCATTGTTTTACAAAAGTTGACTTTATTGCTTTACATGGATCAAAATACATTATGCAGGCAAAAATGAAATACCAAAAATGCAATTGCACCCCCAAACTTGAATGACACATTGTCCTCAATGTGTGAAGACAAGTGACGTCAACAAAAAGTGAAAAACAAAAACAGGAACAACAATACCATGAGAATGAGGAGAGAGCATGACGGGGTGACAAAAAGCTCCCATGCGACGTCTCACAAAAACAAGCCCCCAAACTTGAATTGTGCAAGCTGCAAGAAACAGTTAGAAAGATAGATGGGAATAAACATGACAAAAATAATGAGATAGTAAAAGAAAATATGTATTGAAAAGCAGGTGGACAAAAGAACAAAAAGAACTAAAAAGGGGGCATGCCAAACCAGATCTAGAAAGACAAAAACAACTTGCCAAGTTCAAAATAAAAACGAACATACACAATTGAAAAAAAAAATAAACTACGAGCTAGGGGGAAGACGGGCAAGGATAGCATTGAGGAGAGAGTTGGTTTCACGTCTTTCTTCTTGAGCTATGCGACGCTCTTCAGTAGCAATACGGCGGTCTTCTTCTGCACGGTGGTAGTCCTCACGCATGGTCCGATTGTAGTCAGCAAGGGTGGCCTCAAAATGGTCCAGGCGGGTGTGGATGTCGGCAATGCTGGCTTGTAGAAAAGCATAGTCAGGTGGAGGGTCAACAGGGGGCACCTCCATGCCAGCAGCCTCAGCCATGGGATCATCCCCGGAAAGAGGAGGAGATGGAGAGCGGGGGACTGGAAGGGCAGCAAGCTGAAGTGGCCGAGAATGGCTAAGAACATTGGTCCACCGGCGGAGAGAAAAAGTCTGAATCTTTTTGCCTTTAGGTTCATGAGGGGGAACAATGAAACCTTTACGCTTCAAGAGCCGGATGATGAAGAAAGGCAATGGCAATGGCCGATTTTGAACGCGCTGATGCCGCGCATTGATACATTCGTCCCAAAACCGCATAAATGTGTCCCAAATGAGCTCCGGGATAGAGAACCATTGGCCTTGGTCCATGGCATACAAAGCTTGCAACATTAAGCCTCGACGCCCGGTGCTGTGCACCAAGGGGCAAACATTGTGCTTGAGAACCGAGTCAAGGAACCACACGCGCTCCGGAAGAGTGGATTTGAGTGTAAAGCTCCGGGGTCGATGAGGGTCATCAATATTGCAAATGGCAGCCACCACTTGCTCGACAGTTAAATCATCGACTTGCTCATACAATGGCCGGCCTGTGGGGTCTAAGAGGTCATCGGGACATTCCAGAGGACAACCGGAAATGTCAACAATGTCGGCCAAAGTGAACGAAAAAGGAACACCATCAATAGATGTGGCGAGAGAGATGATGGGCGACTCTTCAGGACAAGTGAGATTCTGGTAGAAGAGTTGCACCACTCGAGGATAGGTGGTCCTAGCGAAGGGCCGGCAAATGTGCTGAATGCGCCGGTTGGCTAGGTCGGACACTGCCCAAGAGGTGGTGGGAAGAGCGGCAAAGACATCCGTGAGCGGAAAGAGAAGCTCATAATTGAGCTTTCTGTCGAGCCAAGGGGGCCGGGGCTGCTCACGAGCAGCAATTGGGGCATCCACAGATGGTCTAGAATGACGAGAAGGGCCGGCACGAGACATTTGGAGAGGCGGACGTGGATGGGGAATTTCAGCGAACACCTGGCGTGCACTACAAGAAGAAGAAGGTGTAAGAGATGGCAATGGATGAAAAACCCAAAAAAAAAAAATTTTAACAACCTATGCTCTCTATCCTAGAGCAACATCAACAAACCCAACACTCCTCCAAAATTATCATCCCCACACTCCTCAAAATGACACAATAGAAATGAACTGAAAAAGAAAAAGAAGAGGATACTTACAGTGAGAGGAAGCTTGGGAGCAAGATGATGGATGGATTGAGGGAGGAGGGTGGTGAAGAGGGGTATGTAAAGGGGTGGAAGACATGAATGGGGGTGCTGGAATGGGGGAAGTGGAGAGGTGGTGGGGAGTGGAGAGGTTAGGCAGTTGGGAGAGGGAAAGGGTGGGTTTTTTTTATAAAAAAAACTGAAGCTGCTCGAGCGCTCGAAGGTGGCGTCGAGCGCTCGAGCTTCTGGCAATGTGGTCGAGAGAGGGCGCTTCGAGCGCTCGAAGGTGGCGCTTCGAGCGCTCGAGAATTGGGCAGTGGGGCATCAGGAGGCGTCGAGCGCTCGAAGGAGGCGCTTCGAGCGCTCGAGATTCGGGCAGTGAGGGGTGCAGGTTGCCTCGAGCTCTCGAGGGTGGCGTCGAGCGCTCGAGATTTGGGCAGTGGGGTGGCGTGGCTGCGAGGGGGAGCTTCGAGCGCTCGAAGGAGGCTCCTCGAGCGCTCGAAATCTGGGCAGTGTGCTCCTTGAAAGCTTCGAGCGCTCGAAGGCCCTTTTTCGAGCGCTCGAACTTCTGGCAGTAGGCTCCTTAAGGCTTGAACTTCAGGGCATTGATGTTCCTAGGTCCCCTAAAAGCTTGGAATGAACTTTTTGCTACATGGTAGTGACAACAAAGTCCCCGGGTGAGTCAATGTAGGGATTAAAACACTCGGATGGACTTGGAAAACCTTGAACATTTGGTGTATTGAAAGAAGGAGGTTATGCGCAAGAGTACCATGTTGAAGGACCGATGAATTTGCCGGATAGAGCTGAAAACTTGCGGGAATGAAAACAGGAGTTGAGAAGGTCTAATAAGCCGGTCTAAAATTGTGAAACACAATTGAAGAGCATTCCAGAAAAATCAAATTTTTGGCTTTTCGAAACCATTTCCCGGAAAATTTCAAGGCTCGGGCAATTGAAATGAGGGAAGCTTGGAACATCGAAAGAATTTCTTCCCTTGCTTTGCTAAATTTAATGTCGATAGCTAGACGAACCAGGATCAGGATCCATTGGAGAGATGGATCCTTAACGCTCCGTATGCAACTTGCCTCCTTCATATGGTCTCAGACTTGGATCAATGAATGGTGAGGGATATTGATCCTTCCGAAGAGAAACAAGGTTGGCCTTAGAGGATTTGAGCATCGCTTTTAATCTCACTTCTTTTATTTTCAGATTTAAGCAAAGGTGTTGCTTGTTCGAGATTATGGAGGCTCGTTGAATGTCATTGTTTTGACTAACAATGGTAGGATCATGACCTTTCATATTTGCAATCTCCAAGTCATATACCTCATTGTACTCAAATGGTTTGTTCACAGATTGAGTATCATGGACAATGATTCTAGATTGAGCTGGAATGATTGGAAGAATTTTCAGCAACTTGTTAACATTTTCCTTACCTTTGTCCGGTGGTTCACCCTCAAAATGTTGGGGTAACTCTGGTGAAGAAATGGAAGGAGATGGACAATCCCACGATAGAGATGGATTTGGTGCTTCCCATAAAGGAGAGGAAAATGGTGATGGAATATCAAGCAAGGAGTTGACTTCCCGAATGGATTTGTCCACACTAAAATCCTCAAAATCAAAAGGGACCAAGCAAGCATGTAGGGGATCCTCCGTTGAAGGAGGTGGGATTGGATTTTGAATGTGTTCATCAGCAATAGTGATTTCAAAACACTCATTGTCATCTGAAGGAAGTTGCACAGCATTGAAGATATTGAGCTTAACATTCATATTCCCAAAAGAGATATCCATCAATCCGGATCTACAGTTAATGGAAGCATTAGCTGTAGCTAGAAAAGGACGTCCGAGAATTATGGGAATGTGTTTTCTTGGATCATGGACTGGTTCCGTATCAAGAACCACGAAGTCTACCGGGAAGTAGAATTTGTCCACTTTTATGATCACATCTTCAATAATTCCCCGTGGTTGCTTAATAGATCGATCAGCAAATTGCAACACTATCGGAGTTGGCTTTAGATCTCCCAAACCAAGTTGTAGGTAAACCGAATATGGAATCAAATTCACACTAGCTCCTAAGTCAAGGAGGGCCCTCTCGATTTTGTTGTCACCAATGACACAAGAGATTGTGGGGGCACCCGGATCCTTATACTTCGGAGGAGTGCTATGCTGAATGATCGCACTAACATTTTCGGTTAACCTCACTTTCTTTGGTAAATGACTTCTGGAAGTGCGCTTTTGAGTGCACAAATCCTTAAGGAATTTTGCATAGGGAGGAATTTGCTTGATAGCATCCAAGAGAGGAAGATTGATCTTTACTTGCCTAAAGACCTCCCACATGTCTTGAATTTTGCAATTCTTATTCCCAAAATGTGTCGACTCTTGAAGACGTTGAGGGAACGGAGCTTTTGGCTCATAAGTAGTTTCCACATTTGGGGTGACATGCGTGGGACTTCCGTGAATGGTATTTGGACAAGAAGAACTTGGATTTGGACTTGAAGAGCTTGAATTTGGATTTTTCAACGGAGGGTTTTTCTCACTTGCGTCTCCATCAACCTTGTTGTCAACCACTCTACCACTCCGAAGGGTGGTGATAGCTTGAACTTGTTCATGAGTCGGCCCACTCGGAGGAGGGGTTTCATCAATCACATGCATTCCTCTAGGATTTTCAAATGGTTGAGCGGGAAGCTTACCCTTGTCTTTTTGAAGAAGTTGGTTCACTTGGTTAGCTATTTGTCCCATTTGATTTTCGAGCCTAGCTATGGATTGAGTATGGGAGTGAACCATTTGGAGAGTAGGTTGCAAGGATGTCAAGAGATGCTTGTTGGAATCTATGATTTGCTTGTTTAATGATTCCATCATTTGCACATTTAATGATTCCATCATTTGCTTGTTTGCAGCCACTATCTCATCAATTGGATTCACAGGAGGTTGAGTGGAGACATTTGGATTGTATGGAGGTTGGTAGCTTGAAGAGGCTTGGAAAGGCCTACCTTGATATTGAGAAGAGTGCTGATTTTGAGGCCCTTGATTTTGAAGTTGGGAATTTTGTGGGGCTTGTTGCCTCCACGAAAAATTCGGATGGTCTCGCCAACCCGGATTGTAGGTGTTGGAATATGGATTGTTCCCGGGCCGTGAGAACATGGCATTAGCTTGCTCTTGGTTGGGATTGGGAAATTGCTCCGGTGTGGGGCAATCTTCCGAGAGATGAAATGGACTATTACATGAGGCACAAACCGAACTTGCCGAATTTTGAGACAATGAAGGAGGAAGATGTGGTGCCATCAATTGGTAGAATTTATGAGCTATGGCATCCACTTGAGATGATTCCTCCCTTATTGATTTTTGTTGACAAGGATTGGTGTTCTTTGGAGTGGTTGAGGTCGGAGCCCTACGAGAATTGTGTTGAAGTGAATTTTCACTCAAATTCTCAAGTAAGGTCCAAGCCTCATCCGCATTCTTGGACATGAACATCCCACCATAAGAAGAGTCAACCATAAATCTATGGGTGTCGGTCAAACCGGCATAGAAAGCTTGCACTAATTGCCATTTTGGGATCAAATGATGAGGACATTTTCGAAGAAGATCTTGTAGCCTTTCCCAAGTCTCGTGGAGTTGTTCTCCATCAACTTGAGAAAAGCTTAGAATGGAACGCCTCATTTGGTTGGTTTTACTCACCGGATAATACTTCTTAAGAAATTCTTGTTGCAATTGAGCCCAAGAAGTAATAGAGTTGGGAGCGAGGGAGTTCAACCAATATTTTGCCCTATCCTTTAGGGAGAATGGGAAAAGATGGAGATGAAGTGCATTGTCCGAAAAACCTCTCAACCGGATGGTCGAACAGATTTCAAGGAACTCATCAAGATGCTTATATGGATCTTCATTATCAAAGCCATGAAATGATGGAAGCATTTGAATGGTACTAGACTTGATCTCATATTGAGCTGCATCGATGTTTGGCATCACTATACAAGAAGGAGAAGCATAGGTGGTAGGAATGAAATGATCTCTAAGAGTCATTGGTTCTACATTAGGAATTTCAACGCGTTCATTCCCCGGATTTCCTACGTTATCCCCCATTATATTGAATTCAGTTTCAAGGTCCCTTGTAAGAGTAGGTTCCCTAAGGTTCCGTCTAAGAGTTCTTTCAAGAGAGTTAATATCAATGGGAGAATCGATTGTGGGTAAGGAAAGTGACCTACGACCGAACATCAACAACAAAGCATATACTTAAAAAAAACAATTCATCAACCACAACTCCACATACGATGTTCCCTTTCTCCTCAATTATCAAGACAGAAAATGTAAATGGCCACGACAAGGACCGATGCTTGAACACAAAATATAAACAAGATAAGAGCCTCGACAAGGGCTTCACAACTAAATTAAACACATACACAATATTCACAATGCGAAACTAGAAGTCAAGAGACTTACCTGGGGTCCTCTAGACTTACAATTTGCTAGCAATCCCACGGCGAGCTCCGAGTCCCTAGAATCTTACAACACAAAAATGGTTAAACCACACGAGAAATATGCACAAAACACGATATTAACAATCAAACTAAAATTAACCCTAGAACTTTGGTTGCTAAACCGTTTGCAAGTCCCCGGCAACGGCGCCAAAATTTGATCGGTTGATAATATGACCTAAATTTAATCAACCTTCGCAATAGCACGAATCATTGTAAAATAGGGCTATTGGTCGGGTAAGTCGAACCACTGGGACTGCGCTAATCTACGGCAACCTAAGTATCTAGAATCATTTTAGCGTGATATGGAGTGTTCATAGAGGATTTGTTGGTTGTCACTTAAGTTATGAAATTAAGATGCATGAACTAAAAACTTGCAAGAATTTAAATGAGATGAAATTCGATTAAAGACAACTAGGGGAGTGAATCCATCTCCATCCCTATACACATGCTAGATTAGAGCTAAATTGGGGAAAAACAATATATAATGGCCAAGAATTATATAGCAACTCATGGTTGCCATATAATTAACAAGAAGTACATTGAATCACAAACAAGAATAATCCATCAAAGGTGAATATGTTTAGACTACCTAAACTAGAGTGTAGCTTAAACACATATACTTAAATGAAAGACTATCAAGCCCTTGACACAATGATGAAGCACATAAAGGTAGGGATTAAGCATACACCATCAAAGGGCTTCCCTAAGCAATGATCTATCAAAGTCACCTATCAACATGTCATTAAACCATTCCATAACCTAGTTTCCATTCTCACCATGAAAACTCAAGCAACATGATTAATGTAAGAGGTCATCTAAAACAAGATAAACAACTCAAATAAATCATTCATAGCAATATTAACATTCATTACAACAAATGAAGTGCTCTTGGTTATGAAAAGACCATAGCATATACATTGTAATCCCCAAAATAAAGCTAAACTAGATCATGCTTACAAGGGAGGGACTTCATCACCTCCCTAGAGGGTGAGTTAGTTACCCATAGAAGCTTTAGATGAAGGAAAAACCATGCCTTTTCCCTCCATTTTCGAGCTCCCTTCTTGTGGCTTCAAGAAAACCTTCTCTTGCTCTCCTCCCTCTCTCTAGAAATTCTGCCCTTCCAAGCCCCTTGATAATGAAATGCTCCTTTAGCTTTTGTAGGCAAGAAAACCAACCAAAACCCCTCAAAACAAGGCCCTCCACACATCTTCTACCAACTCCAAAAAGAGGAAATAAGAGATGAGGGTGACAAGGCACAAGTGGGCTGAAAATGAGGACTTCCGGAGGGCATTCTGCCCAATTTTCGAGCGCTCGAAGGTGGCTCTTCGAGCGCTCGAAGCTACTTTCCAGCTTGAGCCACTTTGGCAAAATGACCATAACTTCCCGCTCCGAACTCCAAATGATGAACCGTTTGAAGATTTAGAAAGCTAATTCAAAGCTCTACATAAACCATGTTATAATGAAAGTCCAGTTATGAAGTTTGGAGGGTCAAAAATGAGGAGCAAGGTCGAAATCCATTGCTGCCAGGCTGTTCTGCGCACCTTTGGTGAAAATAGCATAACTCTTTGCTCTGAACTCCAAATGAAGCAAACTTTATGTCTTTGGAAAGCTGATTCATAGCTCTTCATGTTATATGTTTTGATGAAAGTCCAGTTCTCGAGTTTGCTAGGTCAAAAATGGCGATCAAACTCACTTCCCACTGCTGCCAGAACTTCCTTAATGAGCACCATGACATTTAAGGCTTCAACAAAAACTCATTCTTGCTCCTTTTTGGCCAATGAACCTGAAAATAAATATGAACATGCAAATGAAGGCAATTTAAATACAATAAACAACTAATGGACTTAACTAATGCAAATAAGGGCGCTTGAATATGTAATATTCGGCGCTTATCACCTACCTTAAAACCAATGCTAGGTCAATAACAACCTATGCTACCACGAAATTGTGACTACAATCACCATCAACCTCAACTCGTGCCTAAATGACCAATCTCGTGTCATGCCAAATATGCAGCACAGTTATGTATATACAATTCTAATCTAGCACACATCATATGTTAAGCTCTTTACATTAGAATAAAATCATGCTAAGTAAACGACATGCCACATAGAGCACATAAGCATATAAACATGTTATCAAACCAAAACATATTATAATGAAGTATATAAACATATAAAGTGTGTCAACACAAGCTGATATGCACCTAAAACCCATCGTCCTAGGTATTCAAACCTAGGAGCTCTAATACCACTTGTGACGGCCCAAGTTTTTCAGCCCGGTGCTTCAGTGATGAACAGAAGGTTGATCCGATAACGGATCTAAAATGTGGAAGCGAAAGATAAACCAAAGTCTATAGAGACACAAACCATCTCCAAGGCACCAATGTGACCTTCCATGAAGTCACGGAACTCAAAGAAATAATCGAGAGCGAAAGCTGAAACGAAAAGGTCTAATGGTACCTTATAGCACCAATGGTGACCAACGGAACAAGATCTAGTTCAAACTAGACCATGTGCACCATTAAATGGCTTAGAAAAGATAACAAGGTCAAGTGGGAATGAACGGAACAAGTTAACCTATCTAGGCAACAAACCAAACAAAAACCCACAAGGCAACTCTATTTCGGTCGGCCAAAATAGAGCTTCGGTCGACCGGAGTGAGCCAAGAGAAGAAGGGAAATGACCCTTCATTTCGGTCGACTGAAATGACAAACCGGTCGACCGGTTTGTGGCTCGAAACTAAAAATGGCTATTGGAATCGAGTTTTCCTATTCAATTGAAATACAAAAGTGCATCGGTTAACTGAAACAAGCCACCGGTCGACTGAAACATGTTGAAAATGTGTAGAATGAACCTGCTATGCACCAAAAATGAAGAAAAGTCCCTAAGTCTTAAATGGATCCCCCATAGCATGAACAAATTACATTATATGCTATTATATGATGTTGTAAACATACACACAAGTGTAATATGACATTTTAAACATGCTACAATGGCCTATGGCCTTATTACAATTCATTTACAACATTTGACATGTCAAACCTCCAAGTTAGAAAGATTACATTTCAAAGGCAAACTCAAACATGCAAACACTTGCATGTGAACAAGATTACATTTAAATGGACTTCAAATCTCAATTAAATGATCCCTAATTAACACATGTTATACAACATAGCATGGTCATCACATATACCACATGAAAACTTAATTAGGTCATTAAAACAATAAGGTAGAATTTAATTAAAACATGATAATTAAATCTCTAACCACTAAAACAACTTTAAATGGTCCCAATTTAATACATGCTAGTATACAAGTCTTAGTCATCACAAATGTCAAGTTAAAAACTTAAGTAAGCCAATGGAACCATAAAATGGATTTTAATTAAAATCTCTAGATTTTCATACTTATCCAAATGCTCTCAATTTAAAGTATGTTAAAGAACATGCCAAGACTTAATTTAAAAGCATATCACAAGTTAATTTCATGCAAGGCACGACCATGGGAATTAAACTTTCACCAAAGAAAAATATTAAATAAAAAGTACAATCCTTATTCAAATAATCCAAATTTAATATATGTTAACGCACATATCAAAGCTTAATTTTCTAGCATGCCACAATTTAATTCTAAGTTATACATCATCATGAGAATTAAATCTTAACCATAGAAAATAATTAAATAAAATTCTCGATTATAAACAAAAGCATGCATACAAGTTGTATAATCATAGGAAACAATCAATACAACACATATATAATCCTAAAACATCCCCTACCTCAATTTGAGATGAAAATCTTAAAAGCCACCAAAACGAAAGGCTCCGAATCCGACAATACTTTTGGGTTTTGTCGGGGACAACGCCATGATCATTAACCCCAAGGAAGCCCCATTAAAAACAAAACTTGACTTCAAACCCGAACTCATAAAATGGCCAAAACGAGATTCCAATCGGTGGAATCGAAGGCCTCGCCAAGGCAAACATAAAACACTAAGGCACTACGACATTTCATTAAGGGGAAGAAGCTCAAAAGAGAAGAGAGAAGGTGGCAGTCCTTGGCTGCCATGGAATCCGGCCAAGAGAGGGAAGAGAGAGAGTGAAATCTGATTTTTCACTTAAAGGTCCCCTATTTATAGAAAATCTCAAAAAGTGCCCCGAAAGGGCCCCGCCGTGTTCGGAAAAGTGAAATTCACGCAGATGCGCTCAAACGGAAAAACACCATGAATGAAAAAGAACCAAGATGAGAAAATATGGACAATGGAAGAAATGGTGTCAAAAACTGAGTCCCGTGTAAGAAGATATGCCCCAAACAAGTTTGGCGCTAACTAGGGCCAGAAACCCTGAAATTGGAGAAAAATAATCAAAAGGAAATTCCAAGAGTACGCGACTCGACGAAAAGTGAAAATGAATCCTATAGGAGGATCCAGGTTTAAAATAAGACATTTAGCAATAACTTTCATTAATTATACAATGGCCCCTCTAAAAAGTGAAAACTGCACTATTGACCCAGAATGAAAATATCTTCCAAAAATATTTTCTTAAATACCCCTGAAATAAAATATCTTCAAAAGATATTTACAAAAAATATCCAAAGAAAAGAAAAAGATTCTGAAAAACTATACATCCATTCCCCTATGGACACCAAGAGCAACCAGAGTACTTTTTTGCAAAAGTAAAGCTACGCATTTCGTAGAAACCACTTAGAATGAAGATACGTGAAGTTGAAAATCAACTCCGAGCATGAAAATTGAGGTTGTGCCAAAAAGTGACCAACGGGGAAAAAGACAAAATAGGGAAAAAGACGAAATAGGGAAAAGGACGAAAAGTGAATAATGTTCAAAAAGTGAAAATATGAAAATGACTCGGTCCTCAAAGGAAGTTGTCAATCCAAATGAAAGAGTCTTAGAAATCATTTCCGAGAACTCGAGATGACACTAAGTGACGAGAAACTGAACTCAGAAAGGGAAAGATCAACGGAAAAAAAATATCTGTGAAAATTTGAGAAAAGAGAAAGGAATGAAAATGACCGGGTCGTTACAGATTAGTAGGTCGAGTGATCAAAGATTGATTGATGATTGTTTAACTAAATTACAATGCAATTAAAAATTAATGCAACTAAAAAGAGCAATCTAGAAAGTAGGGAAAAGATATAGGAGAGAGGTCTGGGGGCTTAGAGTCACCACTAAGCTTCACTTCATCAAACATTAGCAATTGTACATTAATGGGGAAATTTAAATTGTATCTTGTGTGTGTGTGACATCAATTGAAACTAAGCATGGATGACAAACAAGTATAGATTGTCTAGCTAATTTTAATGAATATCACAACCTATCAAATGAGACCAATATCCATTCAATTAAACCACAATTAATGGATACACAAATATCTAGAGACATGCACTCTTTGCATTCACAAGCATGGAACATTAAGAAACAAGAATGGATTCCTAAGATATTAAAGCAATTACACTATAACTAGGCTAGAGACATGAAATTAAACTAATTAAACTAGAGATGTGGTATAATCCATCAAAAAACAAGTGTGAACCGTCAAATAAATCACAAGAGTGTTCCATTAAGCACCATGCTTTGACCATCACTAGATCAACATCATCAACACATATAGACATGCATCAACTTCATTAAATCTAGAAATAAAAACATAAACATCAATTCTAGCATACATAGATATATGACTAGAGCCAAATGATCAATTGAAAGCATTAATCCATAAAAATCAAGTAGAAATCACAAGATTTATATTTATTCATGGTTAAAACATCTATTACAACTAAAAGCCCCAAAAATACATAAAAGCTAAGTTTGAGAAACAAGCCTAGGGGTTATCTCTAACTCCAAGAGAAGGATTTTGCCACTCATTGTAGTAGACATGGAACCCTCAAGGGCTAGCTTGGAGGTTGGCATCATCATATTCATCCTTGATTTCTTCTCCAAAACCCTAGTTCTAGAGAGAGGAAAATTTCTATATTTGGTAATATCTTTATCTATCTTTTATGATACAATAATTGTTCAATAAATCAATTGCATACTCCTTTGAGTAAGGACCAAGTCAGAATTATAGCCTCTGATTGGAGGAAATTCGCAACTACACAAGTTAGGTAGAAATCAGCGCGCTAGGGAATTAGACAGCTTACTGCCAGTAGACATTTCGATCGATCAAAGATTCTTGATCGATCAAACACTTAGCTTCGATCAATCGAAGCTGATGTGGCTTGAAAATATCTTCTTTAGCCTTATCCGATTGGCTGAGCTAGCATCGCCTCATTTTGATTGATTGTAGACTACTTCGATCGATCGGGATTCCTCTTCGATCGATCAAAGTTCCCCTGGTGCATTTTTCTTGGCTTCTTTCAAACTTTACTCCTTAGTTCCAAAATTGAGCTAAATGGTTCTTATTAGCCTGTTTGAACTTTATTAACCTGAAATTGGCAAAAACACAAATAAGTATCTAAGACATAAAAGTAAGATAGATGAATGGACTAAAATACCCTAGCTTAGGTGCTAAAATGCGTCACATTTGATGTAATGACCCGGTCATGTTCCTTCCTTTCCTTTTCTCCATTTTTACGGATTAATTTTTTTTTTTCATTGAAATTTTCCTTCGCGTAACCTCACTCTTCGTGCTCGGAGTTGGTTTTTGACTCCCCGTGCTTCCATTTTTGTTGGTTTTTGACTCCCCGTGCTTCCATTTTTGTTGGTTAAGCTTAACGTTTTCAATGTAAGTCGACATCCCATAGATAAAGATGAGTGTTATCTCATAGATGTCTTGGAAGAGGTTATTGAGGAATCCATTCCTGCTATGATAATGAAAAAACCAATCGAGTATAATCTTTCATGCCTCGTTTCCGAGGATCCTCTTGCATTTTGTCTCCTTAAAATGTATGGTAATTGTGGGTTTGATAATGAAGGATCAATGAATGAAGTAAATGATTTAATGGAATCCGTTGCAAGTTTGGATTTTCCACCTTGGAAAGCTCCAAAAGAATCTCTTCCTCCACTCTCTAGCACTCCATCGGTCCTATCTTTAGTCTCTCCATCTACTGTTAAGCTTAAAACTCTTCCTTCCAATCTTAAGTATGCCTTCTTGGGACCAGAAGAGACTCTTCCGGTCATCATTTCTTCAAGTCTTGAAAAAGACCAAGAGAATGATCTTTTAAATGTGCTTAAAGAAAATAAGGAAGCTATTGGATAGAGTGCAGTGAATCTAAAAGGAATTAACCCTTCTATATGTATGCATCGCATTCTTATGGAAAAAGATGCAAAACCTTTTAGGGATGCCCAAAGGAGATTGAATCCAAACATGAAAGATGTGGTTAAAAAGGAAGTTGTTAAACTTTTAGATGCTGATATAATTTATCCAATCTCTGATAGCAAATGAGTGAGTCCAACTCAAGTAGTTCCCAAGAAATCGAGGATTACAGTGGTTGAAAATTCAAAAGGTGAGGCAATTTGTAAGCGTACTGCCAATTCATGGCGTGTATGCATTGATTATCGAAAATTATATGCCGCCACTAGAAAATATTACTTTCCTTTGCCATTTATTGATCAAATTCTAGACAGATTGGCTAGGCAACAATATTATTGCTTTCTTGGTGGCTATTCGGGGTACAATCAAGTAGCCCTGGACCCTTTAGACCAAGAGAAAACCACCTTTACTTGTCCTTTTGGCACATTTGCTTATAGATGGATGGCTTTTGGTTTGTGCAATGCTCCTGCAACATTCCAAAGGTGTATGATGTCAATTTTCTCGAGCATGGTGGAAGAGTTTCTAGAGGTCTTTATGGATGATTTTTCTGTCTTTGGGTCTTCATTTGATGCATGCCTTAAAATTTTGTCTTTGGTGCTTAAAAGATGTCGTGAAACAAACCTTGTTCTTAGTTGAGAAAAGAGCCATTTCATGGTATTGTGCTGATCGGTTGGTCAATTAAACATCAACCTTCGCAATAGCACGAATCATTGTAAAATAAGGCTATTGGTCGGGTAAGTCGAACCACTGGGACTGCGCTAATCTATGGCAACCTAAGTGTCTAGAGTCATTTTAGAGTGATAAGGGGTGTTCATAGAGGGTTTGTTTTGTTTGTCACTAAACTACAAATTCAGAATGCATAAAACAATAAATTGAAGGAGATTAAAAGAAAAGATTTAGAGAAGGAAGTCTAGGGAAGTGAATCCACTCCAAACCTTTACACAAGCTAATTATATGATTGATTTGGGGAATTAATGTAGAAATGACATTGATGAATAGCAATTCATGACTACTATAACATCTTCAAGAAATTCAATTAATTAAAATGTAAGAACAACCTATCAAAGCTCCACATGCTTAAATTACCTAAACTATGGTGCAATTCTCAACATGCTCACTAAGCTAGAGATTGTCAAACAAGTAATCAATTAATGAGAGCACATGATAACAAGTCACAAGGTTAATCCATCAAAAGAAATTCTTAAGCAATGAATTAACAAGCTACTCAAAATCATGCCATTAAAACCATTCCATAGTCTTAGCTCCATTGTCACTATGAAACTACAAGCCATACAACCATGAGATTAAATCATCTAAGACAAGAGTATTTAATGCAACATGATCTTTAGAACATTAAAACATCCATTACATTATGTAACATGCTCTAGATTATGGAACTAGTCAAATACACATTTCATTCCTCAAAATAAATCAAAAACTAGACATGCTTACAAGAAGGAGTTTCATCACCTCCCTAGATGGAGGTTTAGTTATCCATGGATACAAAAATGGAAGAAGAAGAAGAAGACTCCATTGTTGCCTTCAAGAACTCCAACAACTCTCCTTCTCTTGCTCCTCTTTCTCTCTCTACGAATCTAGCAAAAAATGTAGATTAATTCATTTGTGTGGCCACCCTTCTCTTCTCTTTTATAGATAAGGCCTCTCTCTCTCCCCTAAAAGACATCCTCAACCACCTCATCAATAGGGAAATCCAAAGTTGGTAAATGTAGAGTGCAAGTGGCTGAAATGGGCTATTCCCGAACAACAATCTGCCCAAAATTCGAGCACTCGAAGCAAGGCCTCGAGCACTCGAATTTAGTGTAAAAAGCTCCATGCTTCACTTGCTCCGCCTAGACCTACTTTGATGAAATGGCCATAACTTTGCGCTCCAAACTCCGAATGACGAACCGTTTAAATATTTGGAGAGATAATTTAGAGCTTTAAATACTTCATGTTTTGGTGGAGATCCAATTCTCAAGGAAGGTTGGTCGAAAATGAAGATCAAGGAAGAATTTCATTGCTGCCAGGCAGTTCTGCATACCTCTGGTAACAAGGCCATAACTCTCTGCTCCGAGCTCCGAATGACAAAACGTTTGAAGATTTAGAAAGCTAATTCAGAGCTCTAAATCTTTCATGTTATGATGGAAGTCCAGTTCTTGAGTTTGCTAGGTCAAAAATGGCGACAAAAGTCAGGTTCCATTGCTGCCAAGCTTCAGCATTGTGCCTTTGCATTCAAAATTTCAACAAAACATCATTCTTGCTTCTTTTAAGCCAATGAACCTGAAAATAAACAAAAATGCACAAATGAAGATAATCTACTTAATAAAATCAAATAATGGACTTAACTAATGCAATTTAGGGCGCTTGAATATCACACCCCCAAACTTACATTTTGCTAGTCCCTTAGCAAAACTACAATGAAAAACTTAATGAAAAGACAACCATGGGCATGCTACTACAAAAATATCTTCCATGGTAAAATGAGATATATACATAGCTCAAAAA
Organism: Cornus florida; assembly: GCF_030987335.1. NCBI lineage: Eukaryota > Viridiplantae > Streptophyta > Magnoliopsida > Cornales > Cornaceae > Cornus > Cornus florida. The sequence continues at coordinate 45,394,447 of NW_026775574.1, read as the reverse complement.
TAACTTGAAACAGAAAAAGAGTTGGAGATGGGGTCATTGGGAAGACTACCTTGCATATATGAAGCATTGATACTAAACACATTTCAACATGCATGTATCAACATCATAGTCCATATAAATAACTCAATTATCATCTCTTAAATGGAAATCAACTCTAACTTCAGTAAAAGTGGATTGGATTCTCAACATGCGGCTTTTACTTTCTTTTCCAATTCCAAGACACGAGTTTTCAAATCACTGAATTCCCTTTTAAATGAAGTCCCTAAGGCATGAATTTATTACAGAACAAAGCTGACAATTTATTGTAACTCAGAAGTAAAACATAAGATGGTTGTGCAATGCTGGAATCCTTTAAGCTTTCTAACCAACCTATGTAGCAAGCGTTAGGCCAACAACTCCCAAACCAGATGGCTTTAGGGTGTTAAGTGTAGAGACACTCCTAGGGCTTAATAGCTCAAGTTGGAAAGGCTACGAACTCCAACGAACCATGTTTATTACCAGTTTATTTTTTGAATGACCGTGCAATGTTTAAGTCCCTTAAGCTTTCTAACCAACCCCTGTAGCAAGCGTTAGGCCAACAACTTCCAAACCAGATGGCTTCAGGGTGTTAAGTGAAGAGACACTACAAAGGGCTTAATAGCTCGAGTTGGAAAGGCTACGAACGTCAACTGGTCATTTTTTTCTTTCTTTCTCAGTTATTTTTTTATTTTTTTATTTTTTTTAGACAACTTAAATCATGCCAAAGATATTCATCTATTAGGTTCATCAAATCAGATTAACTAGGCCAAGGTCAAGGTCGATTAAGTTGCAGGCCTCACAGTTAAGTTTCAAATGTGCATCTGTGCATTGTGAAGCTTTAAAGAGTGTCAAATCCAGCGAGAATTTAATTGAGACATTTATACAGACTAATTTGAATCTACATGATCATTTCAACTCAAATTTTTCTTTATTTTCAAAAATTTCAATTGCTTCTATACACAAGGTATTAAACATATGCTTCATCCCCGACAAGTTCAAATCATACTATCATTGCTTAGTAAAAATGTGAAACCAAAAATGTCCTATTGCACCCCCAAACTTGAATGTCACATTGTCCTCAATGTGTGAAGACAAGTGAAACAAAATAAGAGCAAAGAAGGTAAAAGAACAATATTACCAAGTGGAGTGACGAGTGCAAAAATATCCATCGATGTGAATGCGCAAACGCGTCCCCCAAACTTGGACAGGAAGACCTATCGAAATAGAACTAATGTACACAGGTAAAAGTATAGGTCTCATAAGAAAAACCAAAACAGAAATAAAAATATTAACCTGAATTTTAGTGCAAGATAAAAATCTAATTTTTTTTTTTTTTAATTTAGTATAGTTATTATTGTTATTATTATTTTATTTATATATTTATTTATTTATTTTTTTTTATAATAATATTATATATATATATATAAAGTATTATGTATTTTTTTTTTTTTTTTTTTGAACTTACATGCCAAAGGTGGGGGGGTGGTGCATGCTTGCATGCAAGGTTGGGTGAGATGAGGGTGGTTGGGTGGAGGGGTTGCCGAGAGGTAGGGTGGGTGTTGGAGTAGGTTGGTTGAGATGAGGGTGAGAGGTGGTTGCATGGTGGAGAGGTGGAGAGAAGGTGAGTTGGTTTGGTTTGAGTTGCCGAGAGTGAGGGAGAAAGGTGGTTGCATGGTGGTTGATTGGTGGAGGTTTGGGAGGTTAAAGGTGGTTGAGGGGTGAATGGTGGTGGGTTTGTGGGTTGATGAGAGTTGGGTGGTTTGTTTTTGGTTGTGAGGTGGAGAGATGCCAGGAGCTAAGTTGTGGTGTGTAGTGGTATGTTTGTGGTTGATGCTGCATGCTTGAAAGGGAGGCATGGTTTGGTGAGGTGAGTTGGGGTGGGGTTGGTTTGGTGCATGGTGGGGTGGGGTTGGTTTGGTGCATGGTGTAGATGGTTGGGTGGTGAGGAAGGTGCTGAGAGAGAAATGGTTAGGTTGCTTGGTGGAAACCGAGAGGTGGCCATGCATGAGGTTGAGTGGGTGTTGGGGTGATAGAGTGATGATGTTGGAAGGTTGGGGTTGAGGGAAATAAGGGAGGTAGAGTGGGAATGCCGAGAGTGAGAAGGTGAGGGTTGGGGTGGGTTGATGGAGGTGAGGGGTGGTGGTGGATGTAGTTGCCGAGAGAGAGAAGGTGAGGTCTGGGTTGGGTGTCGAGCATGCTCGAGCACTCGAAATGCCTTCTTCGAGTGCTCGAGAAACCGGCAGAGAGTGAGGGATGGATGCAGGGGATGGTCGAGCACTCCAAAGGGGCAGGCATGGTTGGTTGCATGGGTAGCTTGGGTTGAGAGAGAGAGAAAGTTGGTTGAAGGTGAGGGTTGGGTGGTTTGTGGTTGATTTGGTTTTGTTGGGTTTGGATGGATGAAGGTGATGCCAAGAGTGGGGATGGTTTAGTGGAGAAGGATGCATGCATTGTGGGTTTGGTTTGGTGGTGCAGGCAAGATGCCGAGAGAGAGGTTGGGTTAGGGTGATGGGGGTGTGGGTTTGAGGGTGGTTTGGGGTTGAGGTTCGAGCACTTGAAATTGGGATTCGAGGGCTCGAAATAGAGATAGTAGCTGCAAATGATGTGCTGAAATTGGAGTGCAGCTGTGAGCACTCGAACTTGGATTTTGAATGCTCAAAATTAGGATCAGTAGGCTCGAAAATGAATTCATTGCAATGGAATGTGTAATGTGAGCAACATGGAAATGGAAGCTGTTCAAAATGGAGTCCTTGCATGGAAAGTCAGTGGCTTGGAGATGAAAGAATGCATGCAATCTAAATACATTATCAGTGGTTACTGTTGCATGCATTAGATGCAATTTGATTCATGTGCAACATCATTCCATGCATTTGCATTTGCAATCTCATTCTATGGGAGATAGTGAGCACTATTGCATGCATTTTCATGCATTTTGATGGATTTGCAACATCATTCCAGGAATTTTGCAAGTTGGCGACTTGGACACAAAAAACTTTGCATGTCATTCCCATGCAATGGAAGAATTTCTGGAAATTTTCAAATTGTGTCTCATAATGCTTGAATGAACTGAAGAAAATTTTCAAATTGCATCATCTTTGGAAAATTTCCAGACTTTGAATGAATTTGAAAATTTTGGAACTTTTGAACATTTCTTCAATACAACATCACACAATTCATGGAAGATTTTTAAAACTTGCAATGTCAATCCAATGCATGGATTAATTTTTGAAAATTCTTCAAACTTTGCAATTGTGCACCAATGCTTGGATGAATTTAGAAAAAATTTTAAACTTGGCAACTTTTCTCTAATGCTTGGATAATTTTGCAAACTTGTCAACCTCATTCCAATGCATGGGAAATTTTGAGAAAATTTTCAACTTGTTGCAAGAATTGTGCAACAATCACTCCAATGCATGAAAAATTTTCAAACTTTGCAACAATTTGGGAAAATTTTCAAACCTTTCCACATCACTTCAAGCTTTTGCAACCTCACACAATTCATTGAAAATTTTTGAGAAAATTTTTAAGAATGCAATAAAAATGAGAGTTTATGCACATAAGTAGCATTCCAAAGCCAATGAAATTGCTTGAAGGCAATGGAAACTTCCGGGAATGGAAATTAGAATTGAGAAGGTTTAAGAAGCCATGCTAAAATTGTGGAACACAATTAAAGAGCTTGCCAGAAAAATTAAACTTTTGGCTTTTCTAAACCGTTTTCCAGAAAATTTCAAGGCACGAGCAATTGAAAAGATAGGGAAGCCTTGAAGTAGAAAGAATTGCTCCCCATTGGTGCTAAATTTAACGTCAATAGCTAGACGCACCGAGATCAAGTTGGTCCTCCTTACCCTATACCATGTCTCTCTAGAGAGTCATATTTCCCCAGATAGGATAATTCTTTTAAAAGCAGAGGAAGACTTTGAAGACAAAAGTGGAAAAGAGGTAACGGAAAGACCTCAACCCACTCTTCATCCTCAATGAAGAACTTTGGATTATGGGGCTTATTTGGATTATAGGAAGATGGAGTAGGTGAGGGTGCACCTAGCAAAGGCTTTTGAAGGGTTATATTGAGCACGGGAATGCTCGACAACTTATCCTTCAAAATTTCAACATCCTCCTCACACTTATCCGGCGGTTCGGGCTCAACAACTTGAGATAACTCAAGTGAGGGAATGGGATGAGATACAAGCTCCCAAGAGAGGGATGCATTTGATGTTGCCCAAGGAAGAGAATGAATAGGTGGAGGAATTTCAAACAAAGAATTTACCTCAAGAAGAGAATTGTCAACATCAAAATCCTCATAATTGAAATGAGCTAAGCAAGCTTTTAGAGGATCCTCCATTAAAGGAGGTGCATCAAGCAAGGGATTATGTAGGGGCTGTGCTGGATTTTTATAGGATACAATCTCATTATCATTAATTTCCTCATTTTGAACCACAAATTCTTCAATTTTTTGTGTGGCTACAATTTGATCTTCACCCACTATTTCTTCATTTTCACATTGTACACACAAATTTTGTAAGTCTGCAATAGAAACAAAATATGGAGCAAAATAGAATTTTATTAATTTATGAATGTGGAGTACAGTCCTTTGTAATATCTTTTACAAAAAAAGAATGGTCCTCTGATTCGATCTCCTTGTTTTTGGTTGGTTGGATCCAAGAGCTGCACGAGCTTGTTCTTGAATCACTGTGGAATTTGATGAAGAACGGCACGTCGTTGGATGTGCTTGATGTTCTTCGCTTTTGGGTTTTGATTCTGAATTTGTGTCTGAATTCTGAGTCTCTGGATTTCTGAGTCTCTGAACTTTTGAATTCTAAATTTGTGTCTGAATTTGTAAACTTTTGAATTCTGAATCCTCTCCCCTTTTTCTTCCTCCAAGCCTCTATTTATAAGCTTCTTGGATTAATAGGATGATGACACGTGTCATCTCCTAATAAGGAAAAAACTATAACTGGGCCGGGTCGGTTATATTGTGATAATTATCCTTAAAGATAATTATTCAAAATATATTTTATTAGGAATAATTATCGTTTCATTTAATTATCTGGGCTGGGCTAATTAAATAATTTAAGTGGACCAAGCCTGGTAAAATAATTTATTTAAACATTAGGCCTATATTTAATGGGTCCATTTGTTAAATCAAAGCCCACTAAATTTTAGTGTCTACAAATTGCCCCCACTTCAAGTCCCAAGTTTGATAGGATTTATCTCTTTTTTCAAATGGGACTTGAATTATCAAACTTTCCTCTTTCTTTCTTTCTTTCTTTTCTTTTCTTTTATTTTATTTTTTGTTTTTCCTTTTTTTTTTCCCGCTAGATTTTTTTTTTTTTTTCCACGTTATCTTTTTTTCCTTCTTTTTTTGTTTTCTTCCTTTTAATTTTCTTTTCTTTTAATTTTTCCTTCTTTTTATTTTTCCTTTTTTTTCACTTTTTTTTTTTCATGAAATTTTTTCTTTTTCTTTCGTTTTTTTTTTTTTCACGAAATTTTTTTCCTTTTCACTCATCTTTCTTTTTTTTTTTTTTTTTTTTTTTTTTTTTTTTTTTTTCCCCACACTTCTTTCTCTCTTTCTTTTTTTTTTTCTCTTTTTTTTTTTTTTTTTTTTTTCTACGCTTTTTTTTTTTTACACTCTTTTTTTTTCAAGCTTCATTCTCTCTCTTTTTTTTTTTTTTTTTTTTTTTTTTTTTTTTTTTTCTTTCCTTTTTTTTGGTTTTTTTTTTTTTTTTCACGCTTCTTTTGTTTTATTTTTCCAAGTTGAATTGAACCTGCGAATCCTGTTGCAAATATGAGGTAATTTATTGGCTATATATACAACCCGTGTCATTGGGTTTGGCATAGCCTTGAATTCACCAGTTAATTTTGTTTTCGAAAGGTTCCAATCCGTACGCATTGAAGTTGACCATCGAGCACCAGCGGTAAGATTTTCCTTCTAGCTTTGATTTTGTGTCAACCAGTGCATGGTCAATTGATAGATCTTTTTATTCATCCAAGAGTCCTAGTGTAAGAAAAAGACCCAGGAAGTTTAAACGCCTCCTTAAGGTTTTGGACATGGTCTGAATTTTTTTTTTTCCTTGATAAATGCTTCCTTACGAAATTATGTTTGCTAGCTCCATACTTCTTGATGATATCAAGATGTGTTTTATTGATAAGCCAACAAGATGTCCAGAGCATGAATGATCCACAGTTTTTTTTTTTCAATTGACACTTCTGTCCTTTTTTTTTTTTTTTTTTTTTTTTTCTAACCCCCTTTTTTTTTTTCTTTACAGGGCTTGATTGGGTATAACAACTTGATTTGTGCCAACCGTAGCAGAAATTGAATCCTCCTTCTAGATAACACCGATTTGAGCTTTGGTATCCATCATGGTGGTGTTCAAGTGTTTCGCAAAGCAAAAGCTGACTATCTTAGAGAGCAAAAATAGTCAACGAGTCCAAGGAACGACATTAAGTGTATATGACTCACTTTTTGGTCGCAATGCTATTCAAGTGCCTGATTCTAACAATAAACATTGTTCATCTCATTGGACATGCACGGCCACATGCGAACTCACCGACTTTGGTCCTGATCAGATTAATGAAGAATCTATTGTCTCTAAAGCCTTGATACTAAATTCTTCACTTCATGAGAGAGTTGTTGAAGAAAACCAGTTTTCACTATTGGGTCTTAATGGTCAGGCGAAGGAAATATCATGGAGTATTCCCTATAAACTTCCTGCTGAATTGCTATACACCGAACTATATTGGGAGTGGTTAGAAGATGTCTTGGCGCGTTTCCACGACTTTCTATCAAAACAACAACTATTTGGTGCTTTATCCGCCTCCCTATTTTCCTATGATTGTCATGAAGATGTATTCAAAGCATTCCTTGAATGTTGGTGCCCAGCCACTAATACACTTCATTGTTCTATTGGCGAGCTATCAATTTCTCTTCGAGATCTATATATGCTAGGTGGTCTCCCTCACCAAGGAACAATTTATGATGAAGTTATTCCTTGTGCAGATGAACTATCAAGAGCTGGCAACAACAAAAATTCTATCCCTTTGAGTTGTCAACACCTATTTTTGGGCTTCCACAGACTTTCCAAGAAGTATAAAGGAGATCAGAATGTGAAGATATCTGACTGGATTAATTTCTGGTTTAAAGGTGCATCAAGACATGCCAAACCTTCAAAGAAATCAACAAAAAATAAAGTTCACCGCCCTATGAGGACTCAAAATCCATCTGGCTTCATCCCTCCTGTCCGGTCGATGTCCACCAAAGAGAAAGAAGTATTTATCAACCTTGGTGTAGATGAAACATCGAGAGACACCACTTATCTAGCTGCTTTTTTAGCATGTTAGCTCTGCAAATTTGCCTTACCTGCACACCCTGGCAACATAATTCGTCCTGGGACTTTCAAGGTCGCAAGCATGTTAGCAGATGGCTGCAACATTTGTCTTTCCATCCCGGTTCTGGCCAGTATTTACAGAGGCTTGAATGAGATTGTTTCCTCACCAGATCTTGGAAGCTGCTCTGCGATATTTCCTATTCACTATGTATTCGGATGGTTGAGTGAATATTTCAGAACTAATTTCACCATTCCTAATACCAACTATTGGCCTAGAATGACATTATATGCAGGCGAAGGAGGAGCAAGATACTTTGACCATTTTGAAGCCCAAAATTTATTCAGATCATGTAAAGGAATAAACTTAACTCGAATGGCTAAAAAATCTTCAAAAGAGCGACTTATTGTAGATAATGGCGAGATGACAAAGGCTGACTTTGACACCCTAATCAATCTTCGATCATGTTATTTGACATTGCGCCAAAATGACCGTCTTATCATTGAGCCGTATAGTCCACACAGATTTAGCCGACAATTTGGGTACCATCAAGATATTCCTGGAAAATTAAAAAATGACTTTCGTACTTGCACCTTAGACGAATTGTTAAAGCATTGGAACTCATCCATTCATTATTCTTCTGGTTATGATGCGTTGCTTCCTTCAACCTTAAGCCACCAAAAATCCTCAGCTACCAGCGCATATGCCAAATGGTGGTCCAGCGTATATATTGATCCATTTACACAGAAAGAAACTACCTCAAAGCAATCTAAACGCACGATTTCCCCACCAGAGAAACCAACTAAAATCAGGAAGGTTTTAATTAAGGGGCTGAAGTCAAATCTCCCATCTAAGCCAGTGCCAAAGTTAACCATCAAATCTCATAATGATTGTCACGTTGTTGGAGGATCTAGTAGCCATCACCAAACAGCAGAAGATGTCCCACCACTAATCAATAACCGTCGCCGTCGTCAGTTGTTAATGGAGTTAGATGAGGATGTGAAAGCTTATGATGAGGATCGTAACTGGAAGCATGTCACCGACAAAGTGAGACTTGATTCAGTACAGGAATGTGTTGCCACTTCTCTTGATCAATTTTTTACTGGGGTACCTAGCAGTTCACAACCTATACAGGTAACTGTTATTATATATATATATATATATATATATATATATATATATATATAGTTTTTTTATTTTATTTATTTATTTTTTTTTGTACTGCAAATTACAATTATTTATTATTATTTTTTTAATAGATAAAAGACAGCAAGGGATTTCTTAGGGAGGATGTCATCATTGTTGCTAACCCAACATGTAGTGAAGAATCTATTTATGGACCGTCTGCCTTAGAGTTGGCCATAAATAGATTAGTTAAGCTATGGAGGTGGTTGAAAATATTGGGAAAGATCATGTAGTTATCCCTTCTTTGATTTTAAGAGAATATGGTCCACCCTTGCATCGTGTTGCCCCTTCTGAAATGTCAATTTTCAATGCGGAAGAGATCATTCTTGATGTTCATCGTCGTGCTGCTTTATTGTTTATTGATTTCATAAAGAATATCATACGCGATACTCCTACCGATAAAATACCGTCTCGAGCACCTAAACTTCAAACACTTTATGAAGGACTCGCAAAACTCCCTGGAGACCATTCAGCTTTGAAGAGGCGAATTGACTCATATACCAATAATGCGGCCAATTATATTGCTACATCTTCTTCATATGCTTGCATGATGACTTCAGACTCTCAATCCCAACGATTGGCCAGTATTGATGCACAGCTCACCAACGCTAGGTCTATAGAAGATGATGGTGCTAAGCGTATAGAATCACTTTAATCTAGTTTGAGTGAAGTTGAATTTAAAGAAGCTAGATTAGTGAAAGAATTGCAAGAAGCCAGGGAAGAGACTCAAGGGCTTAAAGTCCTCATATCGACAACGGATGCACAGTTATCTCAGAAGAAGGAAGCCATCACCAAACTTTGGGAAGATCGAAAATCAATAGAAGAAGCTAATGTCATCTCGAATCGCGATCTTGAAGTAGTGAAGCAACTGGAAGAGATATTATGGCAAGAACGTGATGAAATTATCGCTATGGAATTTTAGTATTGATCATCATTTTTTTCCAAAAAAAAAGTTGTAACTTTGAATTTTAGCAATAAAACAAATGATTTATTATCTCCATTTTATTTACAAAGATGTTATCATTATTTATTTGTTTCACCGTTCATAGTTTATACTCTTGCGGGCCAGGAGTTTATAAAGAATTTTTTTTTTTTTTTTTTTTGGGCGCACTGAACTTAGAATAAAAGTCTAAGCTACCTATGTACCCTCAAAAGAGGGATCAAGTCATCACGTAGTTCAATAGAGATAAGGGTTTTTTTTTTTTTAGCAATCACAGTTTTAACTCATGTAGGCCAGGAGCATAGTGCAGTTTAAGCTCGTACGATCAGGAGCATTGCCTTCATGGGTAGTAGCTCTTCAGGAATTTGCCATTAATGGGCCCCACTCTTACTCCATCTTCATCAATAATGAGATATGCGCCGTTAGTATAAACTTCGCGAACAACATACGGTCTATCCCATTTGGATACAAATTTATTTCTCTTGCGATTTATGACAATCGGTCTACGAACAGCTAATACTAAGTCTCGAACTTGAAATGACCGAGGTCGAACTCTCTTATTGAACGCTTTAGAAAGTCGAGCTTGATAACACTCTAGCTGTTGTTGAGCTTCTAATATCTTTCCATCCAATGCTTCCAGTTCTTGAAGACGTAAGATGGCATTTTCTTCACTTGTAAGACCTTCTTGTATGGCTATCCTTAATGAAGGGATTTGTTGTTCCAATGGAAGAACTGCTTCTATGCCATAGACCAGAGAATATGGAGTTGCTTGAGTAGGTGTCCGATGCGTAGTGCGGTATGCCCATAATGCTTCTTCCATTCGCTCATGCCAATCTCGCTTTGTTTGGTTAACTACTTTCTTCAATAGCTCACATAGAGTCTTATTGAATACTTCTGCGAGACCATTTGCAGGGGCATTGTACATGGAGGATTTACGTTGTTTGAATCCAAATTTCTCACATAGGTCAGTTACCCAACTGTTTTTAAAATTCATCCCGTTATCAGTGATGATGTATCGAGGGACACCATATCGATAAATAATGTTGGACTTGATGAAGTCAACCACTGTTTCCTTTTTCACATGTTTATAAGGTGCAGCTTCCGCCCATTTTGAAAAATAATCAGTTGCAGCCAAGATATACAAGTGGCCTTTGAAGACTTTTCTAAAGGACCAACTACATCTAATCCCCATGCATCGAACGGCCATGACGTCACAGTAGGGTGTAATGGTTCCGGTGGTTGGTGTATGAAGTTGGCATAGAATTGACAGGCTTGACACCTTTTTGCATACTCCAAGCAATCTTTGACCATGGTGGGCCAATAATAACCCATTCTTTTGACGCGAAAGTGCAGCTTTGGACCAGATTGATGAGCTCCACAAATCCCAGAATGTGCCTCCTTCATTGCATGCGTTGCTTTATCATTTCCAAGGCAGCGAAGGAAAAGGCCCTCATAGGAACGCCTATACAATGTATCGTTGTAATAGATGAAACGAGGTGCTCGCCTTCGTATTTCAATCTTATGGCGTAGGTCTTCGGGAAGCTTTCCATGTTCCAGATAATCAATGATAGGGATTCTCCAGTCTTCTTCCTCTTGTGTCCAACAAAAAACCACATTACTTTCTTCAAATTTATCCTCCAAGACTTGTGGCAATCTTTGACATACAGGAACATCAACCAGGTCATCATCAGTTAATGCCAATGTTGTAGCCAAATTTGCCAAAGCATCAGCTATCTGATTTTCTTTTCTTGGAATGTGCTCTAGTATGACGCTATCAAATTGTTCCAACAAATGGGAGGTGTAACGATGGTACGGTACTAGATCATCTTTCTTAACCTCATATTCTTTAAGAAGTTGGTTGATCACCAACTCAGAGTCTCCATATATTTCGAGGTCCGTGATGTTCATCTCATTCGCCATTTGAAGGCCGATAATCAAGGCTTGATACTCAGCTACATTATTTGAGCAGTTTTCAGCAAGTGCAAAAGAATATGGAATGACATGTCTCTTTGGAGAAACAAAAACTACACCTGCTCCAGCCCCATCTGATCGTGCTGCCCCATCGAAAAACATCATCCATGGAGGGAGGATGTCCACAAGGAAGACTTCTTCATCAGGAAAATTTTCAAAAATTTCCCAATTGGCTGGAATAGGATGGTCAGCTAAGAAATCAGCTAAGACTTGTCCTTTTACTGCTTTTCGTGGCACATAAATAATTTCAAATTCGTTGAACAAAATTGACCACCTTGCCAATCGTTCGGAAAGGACCGGCTTAGATATGACATATTTGAGAGGATCTGCCCTTGCAACAAGATGTATCGTATGAGCCAAGAAATAATGCCTCAATTTCTTAAAAGCGAAGACAAGTGCGAGGCATGTTTTTTCAATTGGAGGATAATTTCGCTCCGTCGGGGTGGGTCTGTGACTTAAATAATACAATGCCTTCTCTTTATGTTCTTCATTATTTTGAGCAAGTAAGGCACCCAGCGATTCTTCTTGCGCAGCAATGTAAAGTTGAGTGTCTTTCCAGGTACCGGTGCTCCCAATACCGGAGAATCGAGAAGGTACTTTTTGATGCTATCAAAAGCATTTTGGCATGATTGGTCCCAATTAAATGGAACATCCTTTTTTTGGAGTCGGTTAAAAGGCTGACAACGACCCGCTAAATTTGAGATGAACCGACGAATGAACGCAAGTTAACCTTGTAAACTTCTAAGTTCACGTAAATTCTTTGGTGGCGGCATCTTTTGAATGGCCTCAATTTTATTAGGATCAATCTCAATACCACGATGACGTACGACGTATCCCAGGAATTTCCCTGAAGTCACACCAAATGCACATTTAAGGGGATTCATCTGAAGTTGATATTTTCGAAGGCAATTAAAGACAGTACGTAAATCCTGTAAATGATTTCTTCGTTCTTTTGTCTTAACCACCAAGTCATCAACATAACATTCAATAATCTTGTGGAGTATGTCGTCGAAGATCCTTTGCATAGCGCGCTGGTATGTTGCTCCCGCATTTTTTAGTCCAAAGGGCATAACTTTGTAACAATATATGCCTTTAGGAGTGCGAAAGGCAGTTAACTCCTCGTCCTTCAGAGTCATTCTTATCTGATTGTACCCAGAGTAACAATCCATAAAAGAGAGAGCTTCATGTCCAGTGGTTGCATCTACAGTGAGCTCAGGGATGGGAAGAGGAAAATCATCTTTTGGGCATGCCTCATTCAAATCAGGAAAGTCCACACAGATTCGAATCTGTCCATTTTTCTTCTTCACTAGAACAATGCTCGAAATCCATGTTGGATATTTGACCTCACGGATAAACCCTACTTCAATCAATTTGTTGAGTTCTTCCTCTATCCTTGGAACTAACTCTGGACGGAAGAAACGTTGGGACTGCTTAATCGGACGTGTCCCACGTTTGACAGCGAGATTGTGCATTGTAATTTTAGGATCAAGACCGGGCATCTCTTTGTATGTCCAAGCAAAGACATCCTTGTACTCAGACAATAATTGAAAGTAATCATTTTCTTTTGAGGGGTTTAGGAATGCACTAACAAAAACTGGTTTGGGTTGATTATTAGTTCCTAAGTTGATTTCTTTGAGTTGATCAACAGTAGCCTGCCCCCCGTCTTCTAGTGTTGGTGGAGCTTTCTCGATATCATCTGGTTGTTCACAGTTAGGTTCCTCTTCAACAGTGATGTGGTATGAAGTAACACAAGACGATTCGCCAATGCCTTCTATTCTATCCACTTCTGCTGATTGATTAGTAAATACAATGGTTCGCCTTCGAGTTTTCAATGTAACATCATTGGTGACATCTATCTCTGTCTTACGTTTCATTCGTGAAGGCACTAGGCTCTGAACCTCACTATTATTCACCACGTCGATGTTAGCTTCTTCTGACTTCACAATCTTGCTATTTTTAAGTGGTGCATCATGGATAGTACCAATTCAAGAAAATACTGACTTTCGAGATTGAGGTTGTGCAGATTTTCTTCCTTGGTCATGAAAGCTCATTCTGTTAAAAACAGAGTTACGAGGCAAATTGTTGATATGAGAACTTGAAACATTTGATTCTCGGCTTGACAACCTGTTGAATACAGATGTTCGATCACATGGAGCTCTTATACGGTCAAAGACTGATTTTTGATGCCCAGTCTGCTGATCTTGTTCATCCTCAACTTCTTCAAACCCAATGTATGAGGTGCTTGACTTCTTATCCCTCTTTGTGATTTGAATTCGAAGTGGCTCAGAAGCTACGAAACCGAGACCAGACTTAGGTGAAATGATTTTATGCCCTTGATCTTTCAACTTCTTCTATGTCTCATTGAGGTCGTGCACCTTCTCACCGGTGACCTCAGCATTCAGTTTTCCAAGGCTTGCAGGATTTGTAAAATCATACCCCGACTTAGCCAAGAGTTGGTATGCTTTAGGATCGAATCCTTCATCGGTCCTTTGTTTTGGAAGTGATAAATGATCAACCATAGATTGAGAAGGCCGCACGAACCCTTTTAACGGAGACTTGGAAGGCGAAGACTTCTGAATCTTAGGGAGAGGAAGAGTTAACTCTCCTTTAAGCTTTTGCATATCTTCTTTTTCCTTAGTTTGTGACATCTTTAATTTAAATTCCTTAGTTTCAATTATCTCGATAACAGGTGCCTGCCCTTCTTGTCGCTGAGATTTTGTAACATACTTTAAAATAGGTTTCGTCCGATGTGCTTTTATCGAGACCCCTCGCATTTTAGCTACCTTTACAATGTCTGTCACTGAAACGTCTAGTGGATCACTTAATGCTTCTTTTGTTTTTGTAGATTGAATCTCTTGTGTAGACGGAAGGCTTGGGATGGGCACTTCCGAAGGTGTATCATGATCGATGTAGAACTTGGCATCGGCAAAATGAGATTCTGCCTCTATAAATGGCTTATGATCCGCCACAACCGTTTGTACGCCATTTTTGTAGAATTTGAAGCACTGATGAAGAGTCGATGGAATGACGCCATTACTATGTATCCAAGGCCTTCCCAACAACAAATTGTAGGATGTCTTTGCATCAATCACATGGAATAAGGTTTCTGCTTGAAGCTCGCCAATAGTTAGCTTTGCCCGAATCATGCCGATAGCCCTACATCCTCCTTGGTTAAAACCTTGAATAATAAGATGGCTACGCGATAACTCGTCAATTGTGATGCCAAGATTTTTCATCGTAAATTTTGGCATTAGATTCACCGCCGAGCCACCATCAACAAGAATACAAGTAACTCTTCGTTCTTTTATGTAACCGGAGACGAAGAGAGGACAATTGTTCGGCTTCGAACCCAACTGAAGATCCTCGTCCGTGAAAATAATTGGTGCACAACATGACTCAAATGTACCTCTGACCACTTCATCATCATCAGATTTTTCAATGATGGCTGTATTATGGTTCTCTACAGTTTGGACTTCATCTTGATCCTCGTTTTTCTCATCATTAAGGCTTGTTTTCTTAGTTGAAACCATGTAAGTTGTTACAACTTCGTCATTTAGGTATCCTTTTGGAAAGAACTCTTGCAAAGTAATAGGCCATTGACTTTTTTTGCTTATAGAGGTGTGTTTAGTTGACTGTGTCTTCTTGACCCATTTTCTGTTATGGCCAGACTGTTTATGGTGATATTGGGGTTTCTTCTTCCTTTGCCCTCTGTCAGAATAATTAGTCTGAAAAATATCAGCTTGTTGCTTCCGTGGTTTCTTTCTTGTCACCAGAGTCCATCCTTCTTCATCATCCTGAGGAAAAACCCTTCCAAATGTTGAAATGTCACGTACACTCCCTTGGCCAATATAGATTGGGATTGGTTCCAATGAACCAAACTGGATAGTTGTGCAAGATACCTCCGAAGTTAAAGGTTGAGAACGAGCACTCCCCACGACAGAGGTTGTCAAAGTAGCAATAGTATGATTTGAAGTTACAACTTCGTCTGTATCTAACAAGATTTTTCGTTGTTTTGCCAGATTCATCACCACCTCCTTGAAGATAAAACACTTCTCAATTGGATGACTGATAATGCGATGATATTTGTAGTATTTTGGATCGTTGATACGTCCCATCTCTGGAGAATGTTTGCATTCAGGGAGTTCTATAACTTTACTTTCAAGTAAACATTCCAAGATGCCAGGAACATCGGAATCGGGGAAGGGGTATTCTTTCTTCTCTAACTCCTTTAGCGTAGGACGCTATCTCTCCCTCTCTTGAAACTGGCGAGGCTTTTTATCATCCTTCTTGTCATCTTTAACAGATATCTTAATTGGGGTGGTTGAGATAGCCATTAAATCTTTAGCCGCATTTTTTGATGACTTGTCGCCCTTTTTCCAGTCCTTCTTATCTTTGCGTGGTTCTATAGTCATGGGACTTTTGCCGTCATGGGATTTCATACTGATCTCCATGTTATGGGCACGCGTAGCCAATTCCTCAAATGTGCGAGGTTTTATGCCTTGCAGAATGTAGAGCAGGCCCTAATGCATTCCCTGTATACACATCTCCACAGCAGATACTTCTGACAAACGGTCCTTGCAGTCAAGACTGAGGGCTCTCCACCGATTAATGTAGTCGATTACAGGCTCATCCTTCCATTGCTTCGTGTTAGTCAACTCTATCATACTAACAGTATGACGAGTGCTATAGAACCTGTTCAAGAATTCTCGTTCCATCTGGTCCTAACTATCAATTGATTCTGACTTTAGGTTAGTGTACCACTCGAACGCGTTTCCTTTAAGGGACCGGACAAACTGTTTGACTAGTAAGTCCCCCTCTATTTCGGCATTGTTACAAGTCTCGACAAAATGGGCAATGTGTTGCTTGGGGTTACCTTTTCCGTCAAATTGCTGAATCTTCGGAGGTTGGTATCCTACATGCATTCTCATACTGTCGATTCTCCTTGTATAGGGCTTTGAGTACATGAGAGTGCTCTGTGAGACACCACCATATTGAGCTCGGATTGTATTCGTTATCATATCTTGCAATAGTTCGACAGATAATGAAGAGACTGAAGAAGAGGTATGATTGGTTTGACCAGTCGCCTGTTCTATCCTCGGCGTCTGATTTTGACTGGTCACTTGTTCTGTCACCGGTGTCTGTTTGGGATTCTCCCTGTGAGTACCTTGTGCTGTAGAATTAGGATTCTCCGTTAGTATTGTTGTGGAAGATGTAGGTTTCCCAGACGGTGGTGGTGTGAAAGTTGCACGATTCCCGGATGGCATTGGTGTTTCACCGAAGGTCTGAACTTCTAATTTATTCATTAGTGTAGCAATTTGCAAGTCCTTTTCTTCAATAGTCTTTGTGAGGTTCTCAATGGAATGAGCCATAGTTGTTAGTTGTTCTTCCACCATAGCAGCTCCAGTTATCATAGCAGCAACCACATCTGAGTATGATAGGCCTTGAGAATCCACGTTCGTTGAAGTGATTGATTGCTCTGAAGTCTGACGTGGTGACTCTGGGGGTGAACTGACACTAGAGTGAGCATCGTAGATAGAATAAAGTGAATCTGGTGGTAGAGCCTCCTTTGGAACAATGTCAAGGTTTTTGACATATTGAGTTTTCACGTTCGCCGGTGTTGCAGGATTAGTTTTCACCACATCTTGCTGAAGTTTGAATGACGCCATCGCCTGAGACTTGCTACGTGTCACAGGGCCCGTCAAGGTACTTCCATCGCTTAATTTGGTCTTCGTGCCACTTTTCATGGTGGCTTTAGCGTCGACCTTTGCAATAGCGATGTTCTTTTGGGCTTTCTTGTCTGTCTGAATCTTAGGGGGAGCCATAGAATCTGATAGAGAAGAAACTTGATGGTAGGAGAAAGAGATGAGAGGCAAAGGTGGTCCCACCGGGCGTGCCACAAATTTGTACACACAAATTTTATAAGTCTGCAATAGAAACAAAATATGGAGCAAAATAGAATTTTATTAATTTATAAATGTGAAGTACAGTCCTTTGTATATCTTTTACAAAAAAAGAATGGTCCTCTGATTCGATCTCCTTGTTTTTGGTTGGTTGGATCCAAGGGCTGCACGAGCTTGTTCTTGAATCACTATGGAATTTGATGAAGAACGGCACGTCGTTGGATGTGCTTGATGTTCTTCGCTTTTGGGTTGCAATTCTGAATTTGTGTCTGAATTCTGAGTCTCTGGATTTCTGAGTCTCTGAACTTCTGAATTCTGAATTTGTGTCTGAATTTGTAGACTTCTGAATTCTGAATCCTCTCCCCTTTTTCTTCCTTCAAGCCTCTATTTATAGGCTTCTTGGATTAATAGGATGATGACATGTGTCATCTCCTGATAAGGAAAAAACTATAACTGGGCCGGGTCGGTTATATTGTGATAATTATCCTTAAAGATAATTATTCAAAATATATTTTATTAGGAATAATTATCATTTCATTTAATTATCTGGGCTGGGCTAATTAAATAATTTAAGTGGACCAAGCCTGGTAAAATAATTTATTTAAACATTAGGCCTATATTTAATAGGTCCATTCGTTAAAACCAAAGCCCACTAAATTTTAGTGTCTACACACATGCGGTAACCACTTGAACATTCTCGTGATGAAAATTACTAGAAGTAAACTCATCATTCACAGAATTCTCTTTTGGATTGACCACAAGTTCAATTGGAAATTCTTCTTCCTTTTCCTGATTTAGAACATCAACCATTTGTTGAATTTGGGCTATTTGGTCATCTAAATCAACTCTAGATTGGGAATGAGAATAGGCGGTGGATTGCATGCTAACAATGTCATCCAACATTTGCTTGTTGGACTCCATCATTTGCATATGCATAGACTCTATCATTTGTTCGTTGGCAGCTATTAACTCATCCAATGGAGATGGTAGAAAAGGAGAAGAAGGCGGGAAAGAATGATCATTGGGTTGAAAAGGTTGCATATGAGATTGTGGGGTTGAATTTCCTATGTCATGCCACAAGAAGTTTTGTTGGTCTCCCCAACCCGAGTTATAACCATTGAAGTATGTATCACTACCTGGTTCAAAGAAATTTTCATTTGGTTGCTCTAGATAGAAGTCCGAGAATTATCTCGTTGGAAGACATTCTCTTGTATGATGTGTATGACTAAAGCAAAATGCACAAAACTCATGTGGTGTGTAGAATTGAGTTGGAAGATAACTACCCTCCATTTAGGACTTAAACATCAACAACACACAACATAATCAACACAACAATTCTTTATCATCAACTCCACATACAATGATCCATTTCTCCTCAATTATCAACAAGATAGGAAATAAATGGCCACGACAAGGACCGATGCTTTGCAATATAGTAAAACAAAAATAGCCTCGACAAGGGCTTCACAAGCTAAATTAAACACATACACAATATTCACAATGCGAAACTAGAAGTCACGAGACTTACCTGGGGCCTCTAGACTTACAATTTGCTAGCGTTCCCACGGCGAGTTTCGAGTCCCTAGAATCTCACAAACACGAAGATGATCAAAAATACACAAGGAGTATTCACAAGACACAATATTCACAATCAAACTAAAATTAACCCTAGAACTTTGGTCGCTAAACCGTTTGCAGTCCCCGGCAACGGCGCCAAAAATTGATCGGTTGGTCAATTAAACATCAACCTTCGCAATAGCACGAATCATTGTAAAATAGGGCTATTGGTCGGGTAAGTTGAACCATTGGGACTGCGGTAATCTATGGCAACCTAAGTGTCTAGAGTCATTTTGGAGTGATAAGGGGTGTTCATAGAGTGTTTGTTTTGTTTGTCACTAAACTACAAATTCAGAATGCATAAAACAATAAATTGAAGGAGATTAAAAGAAAAGGTTTAGAGAAGGAAGTCTAGGGAAGTGAATCCACTCTAAACCTTTACACAAGCTAATTATATGATTGATTTGGGGAATTAATGTAGAAATGACATTGATGAATAGCAATTCATGACTACTATAACATCTTCAAGAAATTCAATTAATTAAAATGTAAGAACAACCTATCAAAGCTCCACATGCTTAAATTACCTAAACTATGGTGCAATCCTCAACATGCTCACTAAGCTAGAGACTGTCAAACAAGTAATCAATTGATGAGAGCACATGATAACAAGTCACAAGGTTAATCCATCAAAAGAAATTCTTAAGCAATGAATTAACAAGCTACTCAAAATCATGCCATTAAAACCATTCCATAGTCTTAGCTCCATTGTCACTATGAAACTACAAGCCATACAACCATGAGATTAAATCATCTAAGACAAGAGTATTTAATGCAACATGATCTTTAGAACATTAAAACATCCATTACATTATGTAACATGCTCTAGATTATGGAACTAGTCAAATACATATTTCATTCCCCAAAATAAATCAAAAACTAGACATGCTTACAAGAAGGAGTTTCATCACCTCCCTAGATGGAGGTTTAGTTATCCATGGATACAAAAATGGAAGAAGAAGAAGAAGACTCCATTGTTGCCTTCAAGAACTCCAAGAACTCTCCTTCTCTTGCTCCTCTTTCTCTCTCTACGAATCTAGCAAAAAATGTAGATTAATTCATTTGTGTGGCCTCCCTTCTCTTCTCTTTTATAGATAAGGCCTCTCTCTCTCCCCCAAAAGACATCCTTAACCACCTCATCAATAGGGAAATCCAAAGTTGGTAAATGTAGAGTGCAAGTGGCTGAAATGGGCTATTCCCGAACAACAATCTGCCCAAAATTCGAGCACTCGAAGCAAGGCCTCGAGCACTCGAATTTAGTGTAAAAAGCTCCATGCTTCACTTGCTCCGCCCAGACCTACTTTGATGAAATGGCTATAACTTTGTACTCCAAACTCCGAATGAAGAACCGTTTGAAGATTTAGAGAGCTAATTCAGAACTTTAAATACTTCATGTTTTGGTGGAGATCCAATTCTCAAGGATGGTTGGTCAAAAATGAAGATCAAGGCAGAATTTCATTTCTGTCAGGTAGTTATGCGCACCTCCGGTAACAAGGCCATAACTCTCTGCTCCGAGCTCCAAATGACAAAATGGTTGAAGATTTAGAAATATAATTCAGAGCTCTAAATCTTTCATGTTATGATGGAAGTCCAGTTCTTGAGTTTACTAGGTCAAAAATGGCGACAAAAGTCAGGTTCCACTGCTGCCAAGCTTCAGCATTGTGCCTTTGCATTCAAAATTTCAACAAAACATCATTCTTGCTTCTTTTAAGCCAATGAACCTGAAAATAAACAAAAATGTACAAATGAAGATAATCTACATAATAAAATCAAATAATGGACTTAACAAATGCAATTTAGGGCGCTTAAATATGCAATATTTGACGCTTATCATGTACTGGATCATGTCATCTCCAAAAGAGGTATCAAGGTGGATAAAGTAAAAGTTGAGCTCATTTTTGAATTGCCTCCACCTTCCATGGTGAGAGAAGTTCGTTCATTTCTAGGCCATGCCGGCTTCTATTGCCATTTCATCCAAGACTTTAGCAAAATTACTAGACCCTTGTGCAATCTTCTCGCCAAGGACACTCTTTTTGTCTTTGATCAAGCATACCTTAATGCTTTCCATACACTTCATGGTTCATTGTCATCTGCTCATATTATGCAACCTCCCAATTAGTCATTACCATTTGAAATCATGTGTGATGCCTCTGATTATGCCATGAGAGCAGTTTTGGGGCAAAGGGTAGGAAAACTTCTGTGATACCCTTCAATTCTAGAGCCACGGGTGAATAAGTTCGAGTACAGATCCGAGGGATACCAGACAATTAATATGTAAATAAGCACATGATACTAAAATGAAATAAGAATAAAATAATAAGCTGAAAAGAATTCTAATTATAAAATTCTCAAAATTTATAAATTAATATAAATTCCAAACTTTCCAATATCTGTACAACCCGGGAATCCATCTAGTGGACCCCTATCCAAATCCCAAACTAAAAAGGAAACAACTATAATAAAATCTAAAGCGAAATATAGAAAGCAGTCTTATGTAGTCGGAGGAGTGAGTGACTGTATCTGCTCTGCACGATCAAGATCTAACCCTGGAAGTGACGAACACTTGAAAAATAAAGGAGTGGGTCAGGCCCACATGCAAGTCCTATCCTATTACAATCCATACAGAAACCCGATACGCACATACATCCAAGCTAACTCAACAATAACTAAAGTAGTCCATATAGATATAAGTACACACTATAGAATGCTCACTAGACTATAGTGTAGTCTCAGTCTGAATAGAAGGTAACATGCAAATCGCACGTTATGTGGTCATGTATACCTAGACCTACCAGGGAACAGCAACTATGTCCAGTTATCCATCCTAGGCAATATACGCACCCTAACCATGATCCTGAGACTCAAGCTCATATCACGGCACTATAAAGATATATATATAAAATCCGTTTAAGGTACGACATTCAAATGTTTATTAACCTGTCATATATATAAGTAGGACTTAACTTTTATAGTTAATCCACCTTACATCAGAATAGGTAGGACTTAGTATTTTGAACTAATCCATCCCCAGAATAGGTAGGTCTTAGTGTTTTGAACTAAGCCATCCTTAATATGCCACCATCCCATACCGGTGCATATACATAAATATAAGTAGGACTTAACTTTTATAGTTAATCCAACTTATTCCAGAATAGGTAGGACTTAGTATTTTGAACAAATCCGTCCATAGTATGCCACCGTCCCATATTGGTGCATACACACACAACCAATCCAACAATTGACAAAACAGTACAAGTAGTTCATCAATTATAATCCAAAACAATATAATAATAATCAAAATCATTACTGAACACATTATAGTGAAATTCTTAAACGTAAATTTCATAACAATCCATAAATCCAACAATTGATGCAATCTAAACCGTTAAAACATCAATTAACTCCATATAAGCATACTACAGTTTCAGTTAATCAATTATGCTTATTTTAGTGCTTAAACATGATTAATACTATTTAATCACACATACACAAAATGCTAGCATTATAGTAAGCAATTAAATCCTCCAAATAATCCAAAAATTGATACCGTTTTTAATAAATTAAATATTAATTTAATCCAAACCAAGCCTAGTTAATTGCCGGTATTCCATCACCCTTATAACACTATTGAAATATGATTGAATATTATTAAATCATATGCGAAAGATTTGGTAAGTTTCAGTAAGCAAACAACTTAAATAAACAGTGCTCAACATGTAGGCTTTTCTTTATCTTCATGTTGCTTTATTCTTTAATACGCTAATGTGATAATGCTTTCTAATATTCTTATAGGTCCATCACAATTAATTACATCCTTCAGTGCAATTTAAACAGATTAAAAATACTCCGGATAGCCCAAATAACTCTTAAAAAAACCAAAACTGTGCGTTTCAGGCGAAAGCAGGCTCCCATAAGTTGATAGCCTGCTCCATTAACTGGGGAGCCTACTCTAAGGAGTTGGGAGCAGGCTTCATACTCCTTGGAGCCGGCTCTATCAATGAGGGAGCTGGCTCTCTCCTTTTGGGAGCCTGCTCTCTCACTCCCTGAAGCCGTTATGTGTTTTTGCTTCATCTTCCTCACCTTCGGCTATACTCAGGGCCTCTGTATTGTTTTACATACTTGTTCTAGTGTTCATTCAATGTCCCAGATGTGACAAACCAAGTTTTTCAACCCGGTGTGTCAGTGATGACCCGAAGTTAACCCGATAACGGATTCAAAATGCGGAAGCAAAAGATAAAACCATAGTCCTTTGACATATAAACCATCTCTAAGACAACAATGTGACATTCCATGAGGTCATAAAAGTTAAAGAAAAGCGAATGGGCAAACGAGAGTCAAAACGGCCTAAATCCGTCAATGAAGGGCAAAATGGTCAATTCACAAATAAAAAGAAGAAATTGACTCTAAACAAGTCAAAAAAGGTTAATATAACCTAATCTAATCATTTCACAACATTTTAAGAGATTCTAAGAACTTTATATAAGAATCCCACAAAATGCCCTTTCCTAGTTTAAGTGAAAACTGACACTACATCACTAAAACATGAATAACACTCATTTTGATTGGAATCTATGAATGAAATAGGTACCATTGGAAAGCTGACTCAAAATCCTTGAGTTTAGGCTCAAGAATCACCCTATTTGGATTAGAAATGAAGGAGTTATACCCTTTTAAAGTTGTAACTTCAGTGCTGAAACCCAATAGAGAAACTGCATGCAAACAAGCTATTTCGGTCGACCGAAATACAGTTTTGGTTGACCGAACTGGACTGAAACTCTGCTGAAATCCCACTTTTAAGGTGAGGTTGGTTCGGTAGACTGAAATGAACCATCGATCGACCGAAATAGGCCATCGGTCGATCGAAATGGTCCTGAACAGTAAAAATGGCTACTGGAATTAAAGGTTTACTGTGTGCATTGATGTTTCCAGTTGCCATCAGTCGACCGAAATGAAGTGTCGGTTGACCGAAACACCTCGGAAACCTACTGTAAGACCTGTTATGTGCCAAGTGTGTAAAGGTTCAACCCATGCTTCAAATCCCCTCATGTAATGAATCAAAAATGAAAGTTTAAATGTGATTTTCAATGAGATTTGAGTATGTGAACATGTCAACAAGCTTCATATGCATATTTGAATGTAAAACAATGGCTCCTAGCCTCATACATATGCATTACAAGATTTTCATACACCAAACCTCCAAAATTGGTAAAAGTACATTTTTATAGCAAAAGTTGGTACCAAATGAATGCAAGTACCAATATAAACATATTTGGCCCTTGACCTCATTACATACATGCTTATAATGTCAAAAGTAAATACTTAAGTATCATTATACATCAAGAAAGCTACATAAGCTTCTAAAATACCATACACCTATGGTATACAAAATATGACATCAAAAGTGAAGCATGCTAAACACTTGTATGTCAAAGTACAAAAATGTTCCAAATTGCTCATTAGCCTTTAAGGATGATGAGCATCCAAGAACATAGTCTCCTTACCTGAAAAACAACCCAAACCACTAGGGTGAGTAATCAAGTTACTCGTAGGAAGAAGCATATGCGTATATCCTAAAGTTTCAATATCATTACAAGATCAATATAGACGAATACAAGGGAGCATTCCACTTAATGTCTATGTTCAAGGTGTTCTAAGGGATCATCTTAAGCTAACTTAAATATCTCTTAGTAACACATATCAATATCAATGTACTTAACAACAACAATTCGCCAATAACAAAAATCACAAGTTACAATTAAGTATTGGTTGTCAATTTGGAATTTAATGTGAAATCAATTAGTGGAATACTTGGACATCACGTCTCGGACTAAACTAAGATCAAAATGGTTATTTCGGGCATTAACTCGCTGGGAAGACCACCCTAGTGCGCACTATCTCAATTGGGGAGAACTCATACCTCCTGCACTAGAGCCAAACTCTAGTCATATCACTTGCAACAATGTCCCAAGATAATCCAAAATCACAATCAAGTTCAAAACTCAAACACTATAATTAAGGCATATAAACCACCTTCCATGCACAAGTATTTTGAAACCACACAAACCATGTCTTAGGGTTCCAATCTAGAATGGCATAATATATGAGAAGTCTTTAACATGTTAAAATGTGCAAAACAATACCACTAACTTATCAATTTAAATCATGTCTCAACAACAAGCTTTATATACTAAATCTTAACATTTTAGCAACAAGCTTCTAAAATAATCACAATTATCATCAACAAGATTATAGAATTATCACCTCCATAAATATAGCAATTCAAGTCAATAGGAATTGTATAAAACATTAATAATTCTACAAGAGTTTAACATACTACTAAATTATATAATCCTTCTTTACATAGTTTACACATATCATATATGCTTAAATCAATAAACCCTAAGTTAAGAAGTGAGGGTTTCCTATAATATGCAAATCTATCATATTAAAAGCATGTATACAATATATATTAAACCCTAAGGATTATAAAACACTTAAAATATAAGCATACTACCACCCCTACCTCAATAGAGAATTGAATCTCTATAATCCAAGCTACCAAGCTCAAAATGGAAAACAAGTTTAGGGTTAATGAAGAGGAGAGTGAGGGGAAACTTTTGTGTTCTAAGGTTTTAAGTCTAGGGTGAATGAAAGGAAGCCAAAAATAAAGTCAAAGCTATTAACCAAGCTTTTCTCCAATGGTGGCTAGGTTAGGGTTCTTAGAAAACAAGTGAAAAATAAAGAGGATAAAGTGAAAATGGTGAGTGGAGGATCTAGTATTCCTTCACTCACTATGTGCTCTTACACTACTTTTCACACACACACAATGCAAGACTTAATTGTGATCCTACACTTGCCATAAATCAATGGCTCTTTCCTAGGCTTAATCTTAAGCCTACACTTGTCAACCATCTAAGCCAACAAATGCACCTATCCTAGGCCAACATATGGATGAATCTCCACCCTCCAAATGTCAAGAGATGATGTCCCAAAGTCATTCCACCCCAATGCCAACAAGTGGCTTTATGAGAATGTGACACTTGTCATATTTTTCAAAAATTGTAAAAAGGTCCTTTTTGAAAATATCTTACAAATTAAATTGCAAAAAGGTCCCTAAGACAAAAAATAATTATTTTATGTAATTACACAAAAATTTTGAAAATAAAGAATAATTACAATAAAATATGCATCCATACCCTTTATGAAAAAGTAAGTAACTAGAATGAATTTTCTACAAAAGTGAAAATACAAATGTCACAGAAATCAAATATCATGAATGCATGCAAAATCAGAATCAAATCCAAGCACAAAAAGTGAGGTTATGCAAGGAAAAATCATAAACGGGAAAAAGACGAAATAGGGAAAAGACAAAAAAAGAAAATCGCCGAAAAAGGAAAAGGAGGAAAAAGACCGGGTCATTACACCAGATTAATTATAAGACATCGACATACATCAACGATCTCAATTAAACAAAGCGTAAACTCAAAGAGAGCAAAAACTAGTTAACAGAATTTTAAGAATTTGCAAACTAGTTTAATTCAATGAGTTTAAATATAGTTTAAACATGCATAAAAGATATGTTTTAGCATTAATTAAACCCTTGGAGTCTACCTAGGCATGCACAGAACACAGGTTTAGGGAAAAGAGTTAGAACAGAGACTTGCCTTTAGGTTTCTGTTCGAAACCTTAAACCGTCGTCTTTAATAATTCCGGCGACCTTACTACTTTCACTGACCATTGTTGCTCCTAGTTCAACCCACGAGCAAGCCAATTTCCCCTCCTTAGTTTAGTCTTAGTCTAAGCTAAACCCTAATCTTCCTCTCTCTATTTCTCTCTGTTTCTCTCTGCTTCTCTATATGCGTGAACAGGGTTTACAAACCCTTGGCAGATGTATAAAGGTATATATATAGGCTTATACAAATACCAACCCTAATTATAATTATATTGAGAGAAGGAAAGGAAAACTAACCTACTTACATAACCAAGTCGACTACATCCGTGAAGAAAATAAAACCCTTAAACTATTAAAACATTTAATTCACTAACCCACTTAAGCATATAATAAGGAAAACAAATAATTAAAACAAACAATTAAACAAAACATTTAAATAAAATAAAGAATACAATTAATTCAATTCAAAAGAACAACAAGTACAATTAAATAAACACCTAAATAAAATAATTCATTTAAATAACATAATTCACAATTAATTCAAATAAACAAGCAAATAAACAATTAAATAATTAAACAAATGCAATTAAACAATACTTAAAATGCGGAGACTATCCTTTTAAAATTAGGGGTATTACATTCTTTCTCCTTAACAAAAGGAATTCCATCATCGAAATTTGCTCTTACCTTCTTCCATTATGTTAGGAAACTACGAGCGAATGACATCCTCCCGTTCCTAAGTAGACTTTGCCTCATTGTGATGACTCTACCGAACATGCACTAAAGGGATAACCTTATTACGAAGGATTTGATCCCGAAGGTCGATAATACGACATGGTGACTCCAAATATGTTACATCCGGTGGCAACTCGATCTCTCTAACATCGATATGCTGATACCGATCCTTATCTGAATCTCCAATGCACGAGTATGATGATCTGCGTAACTCTTCTGCCAACTCTGGGTAGTGCGCATGTGATCCCTAATAATAACAATCTTCTCAGAGGTATCCTTAATGAACTCAGGACCTAAAAATTTATTCTCGCCAACCTTCATCCAACAAACAAGCGACTGACACGGTCGGCCGTACAATGCCTCAAATGGCGCCATACTAATCTGTCTAATATAATAGACAATAGAATGCCATGCAGCTTTACAATCTCTACAATGTAAAGTCTCGCCAACTGCTCTAATGTAAAGTTAGTACAAATAAGAAAGAAATGAGTTGATTTAGTCAATCTATCAACGATGACCCAAATGGAATTGTGATCCTTAAAGGAATTAGGCAATCCCTCCATAAAATCAATAGAAATGCTCTCCTATTTCCACTTCGATATCGGTAGTGGCTGTAGAGCTCCTGGCGGCCGCTGATGATCAATCTTGACCATCTGACAGGTACCACATTGAGAGACAAAAATAGCAATGTCCTTTTTTATACCTGCCTACCAAAACTACCGCTTCATATCCTGATACATCTTGTATCCTCCTAGATAAACAGTAAACTCAGAGTGGTGAGTCTCAGTCATCACATCCTTCCTCAAATCATTAGCAGAAGGTACCACCAACCGTCCCTTGTACCTCAAACCTTCATCAGTCCCAACATAGTAAAATGGGACCTCCCCATAAGTTATCTCTTCAATTTTGTCAATGCACTGCTGATTTGTGAGCTGTGCCTTCAAAACTTTGTGAATAATAGAAGGCGTAAATACCATACAAGCCATAAAAGCATCTGACAATGCATCCACTATTTTCAAAGCATTCCATTCAGTAGTGAATAGGGCAGAAAGACTAGCAGTGGGTCGACGACTGAGTGCATCTACCACCACATTCGCTTTCTCTGGATGATACTGTATAGAGAAATGATAGTCTTTCACAAATTCCAACCATTTGCGCTGTCTCATATTTAGCTCCCACTAAGTGAACAAATACTGCAACCTCTTGTGATCACTAAATAATCTGAAGGATTCCCCCCAATAAATAATGCCTCCAAATGCGTAAGGCAAAGACCACAGTTGCCAATTCCAAACCATGTGCTGGATAATTAAGCTTATGAGGCTTAAGTTTCTGAGATCCATACGAAATCGGTCACTCCTCCTGCATCAAAACACATCCAAGACCCTGCAAAGAAGCATCTGTGTAGACAAGATATTCAATCCCGCTCTGTGGAGTAGACAGAACAAGTGTAGAAGTCAACTTGAACTTTAGCTCATCAAAAGCTTTTTGACAATGTTCATCCCACATGAACTATACTCCTTTCTTAGTTAGGTAAGTGAGCGGTCCCGCTATTTTTGAGAACCCCTGGATGAACCTACGATAGCATCCTGCCAATCCGAGGAAACTCTGAATCTCGGTAGGTGAAGTAGGCTGTCCCCACTCAACCACCGCTGAAACCTTGGCTGGATCCACTGCTATTCCCCTTTCTGACACCACGTAACCAAGAAATTTCACTTCCCGTTGCCAAAATTCACACTTCTCAAACTTGGCATATAACTGGTGCTCACGAAACGTCTGCACGACTATACATAGATGTGTAGCAAGATCGTCCTCTGACTTTTAATAAATAAAAATGTCATCTATAAAGACAATGAAAAACTATTCTACATAAGCCCTAAAAACTCTATTCATTAAGTCCATGAAAACCGCAGGTGTGTTAGTCAGTCCGAAAGGCATGACACGGTGAAAAGTGCTATCCTCGAAACGTCTAGTTGATGATACCCAGAACGCAGATCAATCTTAAAGAAGTATGTAGCTCCCCTCAACTGATCAAAAAGATCATCGATCCTGGGTAATGGATACTTATTCCGAATAGTAACCTTGTTTAACTCCCTGTAATCTATACACAGGCGAAACGAACCATCCTTCTTCTTTACAAACAACATTGGTGCTCCCCAGGGTGAAGTACTCCTACGAATAAAACCCCGGCTGAGTAATTGCTGAATTTGATCCCTCAGCTCTCGCATCGCCATTGGTGCCATCTTGTATGCTGTTCCAGCAATAGGTGCAGTGCCTGAAGCTAAGTCAATCCCAAAGTCTATCTCGCGACTAGGTGGCATCCTGTACAATTGGTATACTATCCAATGATATAGTAATCCCCTCCTTCGTTTCCTCCTCCATATGGAACAAAGAAGTGCTAGTAACCTTGTTAGAACGTGGCATAGCGAAAACTTACCTATCCTGTCCGGGTATGGTGAACACATTAATCCTATCAAAACATTTAACTTGGGCATGGTAGTGAAATAACCAATCCATCCCAAGTAACACAGCATAAGTGTGCATGTCCAGGACCAATAGATTAGTTAGAAATCTGAGTCTACCAATATTTAGTGTCACAGGCTCATCACTCTCATGTAAAATGGCAACATCGCCTAAGATGTTGAAACACCATGAGATCTATCAACATACCTGTGTCCACTAAACTATAAAACCCAAAACTCCTGAATACTCTGTAGAGCAAAACATATAAGGTAAGACAACATGCTCCGAAATCTACTCACTTTTAGATTATCGCTCCATCTTGGGAATTCTTCCCTCGAAATCAAACTTACCTTATTGATTTACACAAGTTCTTTTATAAATTCCTTGGTAATTGTCCTGTCTCAACACAAAGTACTCACAAGCAAATATTTGTTTGCCTGTCCAAATACCAATCATTCCATTGTGATAATCATTAATTATTGCGACAATCCCATTCCAAAATAGTTTAATAAAATCATTAATGTAACTATCACCAAAATGCTCTTATAAAACATAATAAAGATAGCCAAAACCACTAGTTCACTTTATTAAGAATTTCTTTAAATCATACACCACTACAAGAATAATTGAAAAATATTCTTTAACAAAATACTAGTGTACGTGATCAAATCGGTACCACACTTTTATTAAAATCTCTACTACTACTTGTAACCAAAAATCACTCTTAAAAGAGCCACCCTCCTTGTGGTTCGGTACCCTCCTGCTTGGATGGCTGATATCTCCTTGTTTAAGACACTGCCTGGAAATGTGGCCATACTCTCCACAAGTATAGCAAGTACCCCTAAAAGTACCAAATGGCCTCCTCTGCTGGTTAGACGATAGCTGGTCCCATCTTGCCTGTGGTCCCCTATTCTGCTGTTGCTGAGCTAACCCAGGACATTGGTTGGATGTATGCCCATCCTCTCCGCAGCCACAACAATGAACCTTGACCACATTCTTCACCACCGGTACTACTTTGAGTGTCCGCTGAATGACTGATTCTGAAGTGCAGTTACTACGCCTGCAGCTACAGCCTGAGCAATGATGTAAACTAACTGAGGAGAAAACTCTGGATTCTTGCCTTGATTTTACCCCCGATCCTGAGACCTTTAAGTCCGCTGTATATCCTCTTACTCGGTGTACAACTGACCTCCTTCCCACTGCTCCTTCTCATGCAGCCTAGGCAGTTGCTGTTCTTCCTCCATTTGCTGACGCCGTAGGAGATCTTGCTGAATACGTGCCATTCTCCTTTGTCGACTGTTTCTTTGCATATTCTGTCTTCTTCTAATGTTAACCATACTGTTAACATAGAAAGATAGACATCAATATGATGTAAATAGACTGTAAAAGAATACAACGAATCCTATACTTAAAGCTCTAAACAAGAGAAAATACTACGCAAAAGTCTTATATGACAGAATCCTAGAGACACTGAACCTAGAAGGCTCTAATACTAACTGTGATACCCCTTGATTCTAGAGCCATGGGTGATTAAGTCCGAGCACAGATCCGAGGGATACTAGACAATTAATATGTAAATAAGCACAGAATACTAAAATGAAATAAGAATAAAATAATAAGCTGAAAAGAATTCTAATTATAAAATCCTTAAAATTTATAAATTAATATAAAGTCCAAACTTTCCAATATCTGTACAACTCGGGAATCCATCTAGTGGACCCCTATCCAAATCCCACACTGAAAAGGAAACAACTGTAATCAAATCTAAAGTGAAACATAGAAAGCAGTCCTACATAGTCGGAGGAGTGAGTGACTGTATCTGCTCTGCACGATCAAGCTCAACCCTAGAAGTGACGAGCACTTGAAAAATAAGGGAGTGGGTCAGGCCCACATGCAAGTCCTATCCTACTACAATCCATACAGAAACCCAATACGCAGATACATCCTAGATAGCTTAACAATAACTAAAGTAGTCCATATAGATATAAGTACACACTATAGAAGGTAACATGCAAATCGCATGTAACGTGGTCATGTACACCTAGACCTACCAGGGAACAGCAACTATGTCAAGTTATCCATCTTAAGCAATATACGCACCTTAACCATGATCGTGAGACTGAAGCTCATATTACGGCACCACAAAGATATATATATATATATAAAATCCGTTCAAGGCACGACATTCAAATGTTTATTGACCTGTTATATATATAAGTAGGACTTAACTTTTATAGTTAATCCACCTTACATCAGAATAGGTAGGACTTAGTGTTTTGAACTAATCTATCCCCAGAATAGGTAGGTCTTAGTGTTTTGAACTAAGCCATCCCTAATATGCCACCGTCCCATACCGGTGCATTTACATACATATAAGTAGGACTTAACTTTTATAGTTAATCCAATTTATTCCAGAATAGGTAGGACTTAGTGTTTTGAACTAATCCGTCCCTAGTATGCTACTGTTCCATACCAATTCATACACACACAACCAATCCAATAATTGACAAAATAGTACAAGCAGTTCATCAATTATAATCCAAAACAATATAATAATAATCAAAATCATTACTGAATACATTATAGTGAAATTCTTAAACGTAAATTTCATAATAATCCATAAATCTAACAACTGATGCAATCTAAACCGTTAAAACATCAATTAACTCCATACAAACATACTACAGTTTCAGTTAATCAATTATGCTTATTTCAATGCTTAAACATGATTAATACTGTTTAATCATACATACACAAAATGGTAGCATTATAGTAAGCAATTAAATCCACCAAACAGTCAAGAAATTGATACCGTTTTGAATAAATTAAATATCAATTTACTCCAAACTAAGCCTAATTAATTGCTAGTATTCCATCACCCTTATAACATTATTGAAATATGATTAAATATTATTAAATCATATGCGAAAGATTTGGTAAGTTTCAGTAAGCAAACAACTTAACAAAATAGTGCTCAACATGTAGGTTTTTCTTTATCTTCATGTTGCTTCATTTTTTAATACACTAATGTGATAATGCTTCCTAATATTTTCATAGGTCCATCACAATTAATTACATCCTTCAATGCAATTTAAACGGATTAAAAATACTCCGGACAGCCTAAACAACCCCTAAAAAGACCAAAACTGTGCGTTTCAGGCGAGAGTAGGCTCTCATAAGTTGAGAGCCTGCTCCATTAACTTGGGAGCCTGCTCTAAGGAGTTGGGAGCAGGCTCCATACTCCTTGGAGCTCGCTCCAACAATGAGGGAGCTGGCTCCCTCCTTTTGGGAGATTGCTCTCTCACTCCCTGAAACCGTTATATGTTTCTGCTTCGTCTTCCTCGCCTCCGGCTATACTCAGGGCCTCTATAATGTTTTACATACTTGTTCTAGTGTTCATTAAACATCGTAGATTAATTATAAGACATTGACATGCATCAACGATCTTAATTAAATAAAGTTTAAACTCAAAGACAACAAAAACCAATTAACAGAACTTTAAGAATTTGCAAACCAGTTTTATTCAATGAGTTTAAATATAGTTTAAACATGCATAAAAGATATGTTTTAGCATTAATTAAACCCTTGGAGTCTACCTAGGCATGCACAGAACACAGGTTTAGGGAAAAGAGTTAGAACAGAGACTTGCCTTTAGGTTTCTGTTCGAAACCTTAAACCGTCGTCTTTAATAATTCCGGCGACCTTACTACTTTCACTGACCATTGTTGCTCCTAGTTCAACCCACGAGCAAGCCAATTTCCCCTCCTCAGTTTAGTCTTAGTCTAAGCCAAACTCTAATCTTCCTCTCTCTATTTCTCTCTGTTTCTCTCTGCCTCTCTATATGCGTGAACAGGGTTTACAAACCCTTGGCAGACGTATAAAGGTATATATATAGGCTTATATAAATACCAACCCTAATTCTAATTATATTGAGAGAAGGAAGGAAAACTAACCTACTTATATAACCAAGTCGGCTACATCCGTGAAGAAAATAAAACCCTAAAACTATTAAAACATTTAATTCACTAATCCACATAAGCATATAACAAGGAAAACAAATAATTAAAACAAACAATTAAACAAAACATTTAAATAAAATAAAGAATACAATTAATTCAATTTAAAAGAATAACAAGTACAATTAAATAAACACCTAAATAAAACAATTCATTTAAATAACATAATTCACAATTAATTCAACTAAACAAGCAAATAAACAATTAAATAATTAAAAAAAATGCAATTAAACAATACTTAAAATGCCGAGACTATCTTTTTAAAATTAGGGGTATTAGAACTTCCATGCACCGTATACTATGCAAGTAAGACTTTCTCGGGAGCTCAATTGAATTACTCCACTACCGAGAAAGAATTAATTGCCGTAGTGTATGCTCTTGATAAATTCCGGTCCTATCTCTTAGGGTCAAAAGTAATTGTCTATTCTGATCATGCTGCTTTGAGGCATCTTTTGACTAAGAAGGAAATAAAGCCTCGCTTGATAAGATGGATTTTGCTTCTTCAGGAATTTAATTTTGAAATCAAAGATAAGAAAGGCACTAAAAATATGGTTGCCAACCATCTTTCATGGTTAAGTTGAATCTTCCCCAAGCCCACCAATTCATGATTCTTTTCTGGATGAACAATTCTTCCAAATTTCCAATGGAAAAATGCCTTGGTTTGCCGATATTGTGAATTATCTCGCAATTGGGAAACTTCCCACTAATTGGTCAAGGCAAGAAAAGAATTGATTCTTTGCCAACATCCAAAAATATTATTAGGAAGATCCCATTTTGTTCTGATATTGCCCGGATCAAATTATGAGGAAATGTATTTCGGAGAGTGAGATTCCTAGTGTCTTTGCATTTTGTCATACCCTTGCATGTGGCGGGCATTTTAGTGCAAAGAAGACCGCTTTGAAGGTTCTTTAAAGTGGGCTATTTTAGCCTACCATTCATAGAGATGCCTATAATTTTTGCAAGGAGTGTGAAAGATG
Source organism: Cornus florida (assembly GCF_030987335.1). Lineage (NCBI taxonomy): Eukaryota > Viridiplantae > Streptophyta > Magnoliopsida > Cornales > Cornaceae > Cornus > Cornus florida. The sequence goes on along the minus strand of NW_026775574.1, from coordinate 45,359,639 downwards.
TCAAAAAATGGGATCAATGTCAAGAAGAGATATGATGCCCCTTGACAAATATTCTTATTGTGGAGGTTTTTGATATTTGGGGCATTGATTTTATGGGTCCATTTCCTTTGTCTTATGGCTTTCAATATATTCTGCTTGCCATTGATTATACTTCTAAGTGGGTGGAAGCTTGTGCTACCGAAATGAATGACCATTCCGTGGTTGTTCAATTCATTAAATCCAATATCTTTGCTTGGGAAATAAAGCAAATTCTTGAGAAAATAGTAAACACAACCCAGAAAGATTGGTTGCGCAAATTGAATGATGCTTTGTGGGTTTACTGAATGGCATATAAGACTCCCATTGGCATGTCTCCTTATAGACTTGTATATGAAAAGCCTTGCCATCTCCTGGTTGAGCTAGAACACAAGGCTATGTGGGCAGTTAAAAAGCTCAATTTTGATCTTGACAAAGCCGGAGAGAATCGGTTGCTACAAATGAATGAATTGGAAGAGTTAAGATATAATGCATATGATAATGCCAAACTTTACAAAGGAAGAACTAAAGCTTTTCATGACAAACATATTGTGAAGAAATCTTTGGAGCCCGGTCAAAAAGTATGGCTCTTCAACTCTAGGCTAAAACTCTTTTCCAGAAAGTTGTGAACCAAATAGGAAGGCCCATATGAGATCATTTCTGTTGCGCCTCATGGGGTGGTTGAAATACATAGCTTGAAAGATGGAACTATATTTAAAGTAAATGGGCAAAGGTTAAAGCCCTACATTGAAGGGGAAGTGTTCCAAAGACATATGGAGTCCGCCCTTTTGGTGGATCCAGTCTATCTTGATATTTGAAATTGTTTGAACGTCGACTAGAGACGTTAAACCTAGTTCTAATAGAGTTTTTAAACTCTATTTCCTCCTTTTCTTTCTTGCCTTTCATTTCTGAAGCATCATAATAATGCTATATCATTGTCTCATTGAAGTTTTCCAGGTATATTGTGAGTTTTTCAAAATCTGCATTCTTAAAATTTCAGAGCCTGGAAACTTCGATCGATCGAAATAATTTTTGATCAATTGAAATTATGCCAAAATTTTTTGATATAACGAACATCAATCTCCATCGCTTAAATATGATTTCAATCAATCGAAAATGCATCAAAAATTTTTGTTCCCAGGACTCAGTTTTTCAGGGAATTTTGATCGATCATGGGATTTTCGATCGATTAAGGCAGGTTTCAATCGATTGAAAAAAAAAAAGAGTTTTTATTTTCATTTTTCATTATTTTGTTTTACATCCTTTTTACTTTTTGTTTTTCATTGTATATATTCTTTCATTGCATTTTACCTTCTTTATTTTTCTTTTAGCATTTTGATTTATTCATTTTATTCTTTATTTTTCTTACATTTTGTATATACTTGCTTTCATAAAATGCAACATACAAAAATTTGTTTCACCATTGTGCCCTTATGTGTAGTTATGCTACTTTCATATTTTCTTTTGGGTTTGATCTCATATCTCTCTTTCATCATGTTCTATGTTTCCTTAGAATGCTTGTGTTGGTTATCTTTATCCCATTTGATATTTGAAGTGAGTTTGCTAGTGTGGTTATTCAAGTAAGTTGTTGATTCCAAGTTTGGGGGAGATGTCTTTCGAATTAGATCATTGCCGGGCTTCATATCTTCACCACCATGGTATATTCTTTCCATCTTTTCCATTGTTCTTATTGCATATTAGGGACAATGTACAGTTTAAGTTTGGGGGTAAGGTAGCTTTATTGCATTTTATTTAAGTTGAACTTTAAAATGCATGATTAAGATTTAAGATTGATGTTTGCTATGATTTTGAACTTTTGAGGACCATGATACTTAGAATTTAAAAATTGCTTGACTTGAGAGTCCAATACTCTTTGTATGCTTTGTGGATGCTATTTAAGAGTAATTTTTTTAAAAGATTGATATCTTGCTTGCATTTGTGGTCCACATCATCTTGATTTTGTGATTATTTTGAGATTCACTCTAGGATTCTACACTAGCACAGGTGTACACTTGTAATGACTTGGTCATCTGACTCCTTTTCCTTTTCCCTGAAATTCTACGGATAATTTTTTTCCGTTTAATTTTCTGTTCTAAGTTCAGCTTCTCATCACATAGTGCCATCTCGAGTGCTCGGAAATGGTTTCTGAGACTCTTTAGTTTGGATTGACAACTTCCTTTGAGGACTGAGTCATTTCCACATTTTCATTTTTCGGACACTATGCACTATTTCGTCCTTTTCCTTATTCTGTCTTATCCCCGTTTGTCAGTTTTTGACTTCACATATCTCGGTCCTGAGTGGTTTCCATGAAATAAGTATCTTTATTTTTGCAAGAAAGTACTCTGGTTGCTCCCGGTGTCCATAGGGGCATGGATGCACAAATCTTAGGAATCTTTTACTTTTCTTGGGGTGTTTTTGGTAAATATATTTTGAAGATATTTTATTTCAGGGGTATCTAAGAAAATATCTTTGGAAGATATTTTCATTCTAGGGCAGTTTTGCAGTTAACCCTTTTTGTAGGGGTCATTGTGCAATTAACGAAAGTTATCGCAAAATACCTCGTCTGGAGCCTGGATCCTTATACAAGATTCATTTTTACATTTTGTTAAGTCGTTTACTCATAGAATTCTGTTCTGGTCGTTTTTCTCCAGTTTCAGAGTTTCTGGACCCGGTTGCCGCTGAACTTGTTCGGGGCATTTCTCTCTGCTCGGGACTTTGTTTTTGATACCATTTCTTAAATTGTTCATATTTTCTTATTATGAAACTTTTTGTTCACGGAGTTTTGCTGTTTGAGCGCGTTTGCTCAAAATTCACTTTTCCAGACCCGGCGGAGCCCTTTCGGGGCACTTTTTGAGATTTTTTATAAATAGGGGGTCTTAAGCGAAAATATCAGATTTTTCTCTCTCTCTCCTCTCTTCTGGCCGGAATCCATGGCAACCATGGCTGCCACTTTCTCTCTCCTCTTTTGATCCACTTTTCCTTGATGAAAAGTCTTCGGTTTTAACGTTTATTGTTCCTCTTGACGCCGCGCACCTTTCACCCTTATTAGATTCATTTCCGACCATTTCTTGAGTTTGGGTATGAGGTCAAGTTTTGATTTTCATGGGGTTTCCTTCGGATTCATGTAGTTCGTGTTGTCCCCGACAAAACCCTTCGGTTTCGTCAGATTCAGAACACTTTTTTTTTTTGGTGGGCCTTTGAGGTTTTCATCTCAAATTGAGGTAGGGGGTGTTATAATTTACTTTCTTGCTATATTACATGCTTGTGATGCTTATGCAACTTGATTACATGCTTGGATTTCAAAATCTAGAGATTTCATTATTTATTTTTCTTGTGAAGAATTTAATTTTCCCGGTTGTCTATAACTTTGTTTAATCATGTGGCATGATAGAATATTACCCCTTGATATGTTGATTGACATATATTAAATCTAGATCATTTGAACAAGTATTGAAGATTTTATTTAATATTTATCTTGAAGAAAATATCAAATCATGTGACCTTAACTAGCTTGAAATCAATATGTGTTAGCATATTATATTAGGCCTTGGCATGCTCTTCAACACAGGTGAATTTGAGAGAAATTGGAAGTGTTTTGAAATCTAGTAATATTTAATTAATTAGATTAATTAAATTACTCCAAGTGTACTATTCATCCCGTTAGAATTCTGACTTGAAATTCTTGATGTGCATGTCACGTAGTTTCACATATATTTAATCTAGAATATTTAATTATTTTCTTTCTTTAAGATTTAATCCTCATGATGATATGCAACTTGGAATTAAAGTGTGGCATACTAGTAATTTAGGCCTTGGTATACTTGTTAATATGTATTAAATTTGGAGCATTTGAATAAGAATTGCAAAATTTATTTAATATTTATCTTTTATGAAAATTTAATTGACATAGTTAAAACAAGCATGAAATCAACTTGTAATGTGATATTAAAGTAGGCCTTGATGAGTTCTTTAACCTATGTTAAATTGAGGACATTTGGAGTTGATTGAAAATCTAGAGAAAAATTTATTAATGAGCTTAATTAATTTTATTTTAAGTATGTTGGTTACTTAAATTGATATTGGATGTAATAGGTTGATAATCCCTTGAAATGTAGTCCGTTTAATCACCTTGTGAGCATATTACTAATTTGATGTAGAATTAGTATTTGAGGCATCTTGAAATGGTAATTGGACTTAATATGATATGTAATATAATTGTCTTGCATAACTTGTGTAAATATATCTTGTATAGGACTAAATTGGGACTTATTTAGTACTTGTGGCTTAGGATGGTAATGTGGTTCAATTGTTAAAAAACATTCTTGCTATATGTATAAATTGCATATTGGGGACATGACATGTCATATGCTATCTAGACTTAAAGTCTAGGACATGAATTGTGTGAATTCAACCTTATTTGTGCATGAAACGTGGTAACTTGCATTTGATTTTGTATAAGTTTTGAACTTATTGGTTTTGGAAGGCTTGTGAGGACATAATTTATGTGACGGCTAGGGCTTGGCTCTAGTACGGAGACAAGAGTCTTCTAAGTCATGAGCGCACATTAGGTGGTACCTTGTGGGTCGTAATAGCCTAGAATAACTTATGCATATGCACACTAGGTAGTGCCTTGTGGGTCGTAATTACTCGGAAACACTTGCTTGGTCTAGTGACCGTATGTCCTAGTCTTTCCACTATTTGCTTTCGTATTCAATTCCAAGTAGCTAATCATAGATTACTTGTAACTTGTGAATTTGTGCTTGCTTCGTGTATGTTGATCTCATTTAGTATACTTGGGACTGTATACTTGTTTCGTGTGTTTGACTTCATTTAGTATACTTGGAACTGTATACTTGCTTCGTGTATTTTGATCTCATTTAATATGCTTGGACTAGTATACTTGTTTATGTATTCAAGCCTATTTTAGTGTACTTGAACTTGTATACTTGCTTCGTGAGTTTAGATCGCATTTAGTGCATTGTGCCATGTATACTTATCTTATGCGTATCTCGTTTAGCTTAGTATACTTGTATTTGTATACTTGATTTATGAGTTCTCTGTATATATCACATACTTGTGTATGTGTGCTAGATATTGCTTATCCCATTTAATATGATTCAGTATACTTGTGAGCATGTGTTTTTGTAAATCGTGTATCATGTTTTACTATGGTTTAGTATACTTGTAAATGTATTTTTGTATATCGTATACCCTGTTTTAATATTGATTTGCATACTTGAGCATGTATACTTGTAGGCCATGGTTTAATTCAATTGCATAGGTAGCTTAGGATGCTTTCTGAGTCTAACCTTTGACATAGACGTTAGGTGACATGATCCCTTTTGAAATGATTCATGTTGTCTAAAAATCTTAAAGAAATTGAGTCATGCATGCTCATTCCCTACGAATAAACTTGTTAGTCTTGTTTATTCACCCCGAAGTTACTGGGTGTTTTGTAGGTAAAGAAGCCTTGTTGTGGGATACACAACGCTCCTAGACATGCTAGAAGTCTTGAAGTATTTTGATGACATTGGATATGCGCATGTTAGCATATCATGTTTGCCTTTGTTTATTTTGACTAAACTTGTATTCTTGATTCTATGTATGTAAAGTGTACATAAGTACACTCTTTTCAATGTATTTGACATGTATGACATGAGGCCAAGGGCTATAGACTTTAAACTTCAAGTGTATGTATGTGAACCTCAAGTTTTGCCTTTGAAATGCAAACTTTTCCAACTTTAGAGGTTTGAAATGCAACATTACACGTGCGTGCACATTCACATCATCACACATTAGCTTATAATGTAAATTGAACATGCTATGGGGGATTCCAAATAGAATTTCAGCCTTAGGTGCATAACAGGTCCATATGCACATGCTTGAGCCATTTCGGTCGACCGAAATGCTAGTTCGGTCGACCGATTCTCCTTTGGTTTCTTATGTTCATCAAACCATATTTTCCAGTAGGCTTTTGCACTGTTTGGACCTATTTCGGTCGACCGATGGGGCATATCGGTCTACCGAACCAACCAAGCCTTAAAAACTTGTTTTCAACATGATTTGTGTTCATTTCGGTCATCCAATGGGTTATTTTGGTCGACCGAAATAGCCTGATCCGGAGAGTAGCCTCAGTTTAGTTTCAGCATTGCTGCTCCGACTTTGAATAGCCATAACTTCTTCGTTTCTAATCCAAATGGGGTGATTCTTGAGCCTAAATTTATGAGCTTGAAGTCATATTTCCAATGAACCAACCATGAATTTAAAATCCAATCACAATGGGAGTTATTCATGTTTTAGTGAGAGGGTGTCAGTTTTTGTTTAAACCGGGAAGGGGCATTTCGTGGGATTCTTGTCCAAAGTTCATAGAAAGTCTTGGAAGGTTGTGAAATGATTAGATTAGGTTGTGTGGACCTTATTTGACTTGTTTAGAGTCAAATCTCTCTTCTTAATTGTAAATTGACCACTTTGCCCTTGATTGAAGGGTTTTGCTCGTTTCTCTTCATCTTGTTGTTTCTCCTTCTTCGGACTCCGAATCATGCGATTCTTAAGTCCATCTTGATTAGTTTTTCATTGCCTTTCTAGTGGTGTGCTTGGTGAAACCTGAATTCATACTTTCAGAAAAGACTACCTTGTCCCTTAGGGCTTAATTGTCATTCTTCCTGTCCTTTGCTTCCGCACCTTGTTTCTTTGAGTTCCGTGACCTCATAGAGGGTCATCTTAGGGTCTGAGAGGTGTGTTGTGCCTTGGGAGACCCTTGTTTTGCTTCTTGCTTCCGCATCTGGATTCGTTATCGGGTCAATCTTTGGTTCGTCATTGTAGTACCGGGTTGAATCCAAACCCGGGTCGTTACAACACTAGCATTCATTTGTGGGGTACATGCTTTGTTAATTATTGAATTGGTTATATCCCAATTAGGCTAGTAGTGCATTGAAAGCTTTAATTTTGAAAAAAGTGGATAACAAACCCTTTTCATTGAGTAGCCAGGATTCTAGCCTCATCAAGCATTGAATTTCTCACGCCGAAAGGTGGAGGGCCCAAACTTTAGGTTAATAATTAAATGTTGAAAAAAAAAGAAGTTGCAAAAGTAATAAAAAAAAAAGTGAGGACTTCTCCCAAAAGGTGAGAAGTGGGAAATGATTAGATGAAAGTTGTTTTGATTTGTAGCGTAGTTGATTTGAGCTTGTAAGTCCTTAGGGGTGTTTAAATACCTAATACCCTAAAGCCGTCTGGTTTGGGAGTCATTGACTTAACGCTCGACCTCATGCATCGCTAGAAAGTTTAATAGATCAACACATTGCACCATGCTTCCATTTTTGATTCTTAGGATAGTAAATATATATATATATCGAGTGAAAAGAATAAGTACACCTGGATGAATAAAGCTTTAATAAAAGGTTCACTATTTGTTTTAATGATCGGGACTAGATTTGTGTGCTAGTTTAAGGGTAAGGATGTGATCATTTCTTTAGTTGGCTTAGATAGCAACATATTTGATGTTGGTTCACTTAAAAGAATTCTAGAGTTGTTTTGATTTACATGATCATTTTCTTGATGTGTGGTAGACCATACCTGCTTGCTTGGTGTTGAGATTTTGGGAGATTGCTTGGAAATGGTTGAAAAATTGCATACTTAAGGCAGTTCTCTCTCAATGCTTGTTTTGTATATTGGTGCCTCTTTAGTGAGAAAGAGCTCAATGTTTGTGGGTATCATTTCTGGAAACCCTTATGAGACTTCACTCGTCCACTAGGAACCTACGGGTTTAAAAGTCTTGTTGCATATGCTAAATGCAATCGCGTTCCCTATGAAAGTGGTGTAATCCTTTTATTGCTTTCTAGTTTAGAGTTGTATAGTTGTTTATTTCTTTTCTTTCCTATTAGTTCCTTGCTAGGGACTAGCAATATCTAAGTTTGGGGGTATGATGAGTGCTCAAATGTGACGACCCTGGATTTTTCAACCTAGTGTGTCCTATGATGACCCGAATCGGATCCAAAATACGGAAGCAAAATAAAAACAAGTCTATAGAGATGTACATTATCCCTAGGACACAAGAATGGCCTTTTGAGGAGTTTCGAGGATCAACGGAAACCAAACGAAGAAAAGGGTATCAAAACCCTACTAAAAGAAGGACCAAGGGTAAAATGGTCATTTTACCCTAAGAGGGAGGAATTTGACTTTCAATAAGTCAAATGAGATCAAAAACATCTAAAAACATCCTTTGGTAACTTCACTTGAAGTCCCAAGGCTAAAGAAAAAGAAATCCCAGATGAACCCTATCCCGGTTCGAACCAAATCTCACATCCTCTCATTAAAACAAGTATATCTTGAGCTAGGAGAAGAATCTAAAAATAAAATTTATACCATTGGAAATCTTACTTCATCGTGGTCAGTTTAGACTCAAGAACAGACCAAATTGGAGTTGAAACAAAGAAGTTATATCAGTTCAAAGTTGAAAGACCAAAGCTGAACTTGCAAAAAAAAAACTCTGGAGGACTTAAACTGGTTTAGCACCCCTGAACAGGTTTAACATGGAAAGTATGCCCATGCTAGACCCAAAGCTTCACCTTGAACCAGTTCAACCCCTCTGAACCGGTTCAACCCACCCAGGTTGCAAAAAAACAGCAGAAACAGTAGAAAAGGCAGAAAAATGAGTTTGAAATGTGGTTTTTGACACCAAAACGACATTTTTAGAAAAAATTTCGTGAATAAAATCCTCCTAAAATCACATTTTCTATGTGATAGAGTCAAGACCGGAATTTATTTGCCAAAGGAAAACCTCAAAATGCCCTTAAACCGAATTTTTCAACAAAAATGTGAAATGAGTCCATAGGAGGCTCATTTCACCAATGAAAGAGTTTTTCCCATAAATGATCATGCACGCAGATGTAACTTATCTATTGGGGCATGTTACAATGATCCACAGCTTAAAAATACTACCAATGCAAAATTTGACCTATCCAAACCCTAATGCGAAAAAATTGCCCTTCCAAGGCAAACAATGCAACAACCGGACTTAAATGTAATCAAATGACCATTTGGCCCTTGGTCACACTTCATGCATACTAAATGAGTCCTAGTGGATGTGCTGGAACACACCTTGCACCACCCGATTTGGAAATGAACCCTTAAAGGCTCAGATTTCACTATTTTAGCCCAAAATGCAAAATATGAAACAAAAATGTAAAACCAAAAACAAAATGGTGTTTAGCCCTTGGCCACACCTCATATATGGTAAATGAATGCCCAAGAATGAATTTCATACACAATGCACACTCCGGGTTAAAAATGGCATATTAAAACCCTTATTTATCATATATTCATATTAAAGACAAATTTCTGTATTTTTTAGTATACATGGATTTCAAAAGAGTTTGGGCCTTAGCCACATATCATATACATGAAATAAGTGTCAAAAAGTGTGCTTAAGCACACATTACAAGTTTCAAGGCAAAAATGACATTTTAACCTAACTATGTATTACAACCTCAAATGTAAAAATCAACATGCTAACACTTGCATGTGAACAAGAATGCATTTAAATAAACTTTAATCCAACGAAACTATTTAAGGATATTGTGCATCCTAAACCAAGGCATCCGTATCTGAAAAATCTCCCGGTAACTTTGGGGTGAGTAAACTGTGACGACCCTAGATTTTTCAACCCAGTGTATCCTGTGATGACCCGAACTAGATCAAAAAATGCGGAAGCAAATCAGAAACAAGGTCTATAGAGACATCAATCATCCTTAAGACACCAGAGTGACCTTCCATGAAGTCACATAACTCATGAAAATAATCGGAAGTGAAAGCTAGAATGAAAGGGTCAAATGGTACCCTGTGGCACCAATGACAACCAAAAGATCAAGATCTAGTTCAAACTGGATCACATATACCATTAAATGGCTTAAACAAGGTCAACGAAGTTGAGTAGGAACAAATGAAATGATAAAAACCTGAAGAAACAACAACCAAACAAAACCTACAAGGTAGCTCCATTTCGGTTGGCCAAAATGGAGCTTCGGTCTGCCGAAGTGAGCCAGGAAAAAAAAGAAAAGAAAAGGAATGAGCCCTCATTTCGGTCGACCGAAATGACAAACCGGTCGACCGGTTTGTGCCTCGAGATGAAATTGGCTACTAGAATTGACAAAATACTGTTCAAATCAATTTGAAGGATGAACCGGTCGACCGAAATAAGCCACCGGTCGACCGAAACATGTCAAAAAACTAAAAATCAGGCCTGCTATGCACCAAACGATGAAAGAATTCTTAAACTAATTTGAATCCCCCATGGTATGATCAATTTACATTATATGCTAATGTGTGATGATGTGAACATACTCGTAAGTATAAAATGACATTTTAGACATGCTACAATGGCCTATAGCCTTATTACAATTCATTTACAAAATTTGACATGCCAAACCTCCAAAGTTGGAAAAAATTTCATTTTTAAATAAAATGTGGCGCCAAATGAGTACAAGTGCAAATATAAACATGCTTGGCCCCTGGCCTCATGTCATACATATTAAATACATTACAAAAGGTGTACTTATGTACCCATTACATATTTAAAACAAAGATACAAGTTGGTCGTAAGAAGCAACAAATGACATTTCATGCTAATATTTGCATGAAGTGGAAATTTAAAAGCTACAAGTCATCTAAGGAATGATGAACATCACGAACAAAGCTTCCGTACCTGAAACAAATCCCCAGTAACTTTGGGGTGAGTAACATAAAGCTACTCGTAGGAGATGTGCATGCATAGACCTAGCATTTTACAAATTTATTACCTTAAGGTGAAACATGTCAAAGGGGCTCATGCCACCTAACGTCTATGTCAAAATGAGACTCAGGGAGCATCCTAGGCTACTCATGCAATTTAAAGTGAACAATGGCATACAAGTATACATGCTCAAGTATAGTAAACAATGTTAAAACATGTTATACAACATATAAGCATACATTTCCAAGTATACTGAACCATATTAAGACAATTCATGCAATGCCTAACATATTTACACAAGTATACATTTTATATGGAAATCTCGTAAATCAAGTATACGAACATAAGTATACTAAGCTAAAAGAGATATGCCTAAAACAAGTATACACGGCACAAGCATACTAAATGAAATTTAAACTCACGGAGCAAGTATACAAGTTCAGGTATACTAAATAGGATTCAAATATCCAAAGCAAGCATCAATTCTTAAGCTACAAGTAATCCATGATTAACAACTTGAAATTAAATGCAAAATCAAATAGTGGAAATACTGAGACATGCAGTCGCTAGACCAAGCAAGTATTTTCGGGCAATTACGACCCACAAGGTACCACCTAGTGTGCACTTATGACTTAGAAGACTCTTGTCTCTGTACTAGAGCCAAACCCTAGCCATCACTTAATTTATGTCCGCACAAGCTTTCCAAAACCAATAAGTTCAAAACTTATACAAAATCAAATGCAAGTTACCACATTCTATGCACAAATAAGGTTGAGTCCACACAAACCATGTCCTAGAATCCAAGTCTAAATAGCATTTGGCATGTCATGTGCTCAATATGCAATTTATACACAAAGCAAGAATATTTTACAACATTTGAACCACATTACCCTCTAAGCCACAAGTACTAAATAAGCTTCAATTTAGCAACAAGCTTTTAAGGTAAACAATTGTAATATTCTAGCAAGCTATATACCTACACAAGATATATTTAAACAAGCTATGCAAGACAATGATATCACATATCATGCTAAGTCCAATTCCTTGATTTAAACATAGAAACAATTTCAAAGACATAGTTAAATCCATGCAACAAGTAGATAGAATTTAATTAACTAAAATAATTAAATTCTCTAGATTTCAAATCAATCCCAAATAATCTCAAATAAATATATGTTAAAGGACATACCATAGTCTTCACATATATCCCATCAAATATCGAATCAAGGGATTAAAAAACTTAAAATAAAATTAATTAAACTCATTAATTAATTTTTCTCTAGATTTCCAAATAACTCCAAATGTCCCCAATTTTATATAGGTTGAAGAACATACCAAGGCCTATCTTAATATCACATTACAAGTTGATTTCATACTTGTTACAATTATGTGAATTAATCTTTCACAAAAGATAAATATTAAATAAAATTTACATTTCTTATTCAAATGCTCCCAATTTAATATATGTTGATAAACATACCAAGACCTAACTTACTAGCATGCCACAATTTAATTCCAAGTTATACACAACCATATGAATTAAATCTTAAACATAGAAAATAATTAACTTAAATTCTAAAACTTGTACAAGGCATACTCACAAGTTATATATGCTTATAAAACAATCAATATAACTTAAATATAAACCTATGACATCCCTTACCTCAATTTGAGATGAAAATCTCAAAAGCCACCAAATGGAAACCGCTCTGAATCCGACGATACTTCAGGGTTTTGTCGGGGACAACACGATGATCATTAACCCCAAGGAAGCCCCATCAAAATCACAACTTGACTTCAAACTCGAACTCAAAAAATGGCTAAAATAAGATTCCAATCGGTGGAAACAAAGGCCTCGCCAAGACGAACACAAAACACTAAGGCACTAGGGTATTTATCACGAAGGAAGGGCTTCAAAAGAGGAGAGAGAAGGTGGCAGCCCATGGTTGCCATGGAATCCGGCCAACAGAGGGGAGAGGGAGAGAGAGAGAAATCTGATTTTTCTTTTTAAGACCCCTTATTTATATAAAAACTTAAAAATTGCCCCGGACGGGCCCCGCCGGGTCCGAAAAAGTGAAATTCGAGCAAACGTGCTCAAACGGCAAAACTCTGTGAACAAAAAAGAAACAAAATGAGAAAAGATGAACAACGGAGGAAACGACGTCAAAAATCAAGTTCTGTACAAGAATATATGCCCCGAACAAGTTCGGCGGCAACCGGGGCTAAAAACCCTAAAACTGGAGAAAAACAACAAGAAGGAAATTCTAAGAGTACGCGACTTGATGAAAAGTGAAAATAAGTGCTGTACGAGAATCCATGCTCAAAACAAGGCATTTTGTAATAACTTTCATTAATTGCACAATGGCCCTTCCAAAAAGTGAAAACTGCACAACTGCCCAGAATGAAAATATCTTCCAAAAATATTTTCTTAAAAACCCCTGAAATAAAATATCTTTAAAAGATATTTAGGAAAAAACACACCAAGAAAAGAAAAAGTTTCTGAAGAACTATGCATCCATGCCCCTATGGGCACCGAGAGCAACCAAGGTACGTTTTTGCAAAAGTAAAGATATGTATTTCATGGAAACCACTTAGAATGAAGATACGTGAAGTCAAAAACCAACTCCGAACACAAGGAGTGAGGTTATGCCAACAAAGTGGCAAACGGGGAAAAGACAAAATAAGGAAAAGGACGAAAAGTGAATAGTGTCGAAAAATGAAAAATGTGCAAATGACTTGGTCCTCAAAGGAAGTTGTCAATTCAAGGGAAAGAGTCTCAGAAACCATTTCCGAGCACTCGAGAAGACACTAAATGATGAGAAACTGAACTCATAAAAGAAATTTCAACCAACAAAAAAAAAATTCATCCGTAAAATTCTGAGGAAAAAGGAAAGGTAGGAAATGACCGGGTCATTACAGAAACAAGTTTACTCGTAGAGAATGAACATGCATAGACTCAACTTTTTATAAGATTTTTACATTAACCTGAAACAATTCAAAAGGGATCATGTCACTTAACATCAAAGTTAAAAGTAAGACTAAGGGATCATCTAAAGCTACGCTAGCCATTGAAATGAAGAACGGCATACAAGTATACATTCTCAAGTATACTAAATAATGTTAAAACATGATATATGACATATAAGCATACATTTCTAAGTATACTAAACCATATTAAGACAAGTCATGCAATATCTAAGCATATATACACAAGTATACAATTAATATGAAAAGCCCGTGAATCAAATATACAACACAAGTATACTGATAAGCGCCGAATAATGTATATTCATGCGCCCTAAATTACATTAACAAAGTCCAGTTATTAATTATTTTATGTAGATTAACTCCAATTCTATGTTTTTATGCATTTTCAGGTTCATTGGCCAAAATGGAACAAGAATAAGGCCTTGTGGAGTCTTGAGCAACAAAAGGGTGCCAATGCTGAATTCTGGCAGCAGTAGAGCCTGGACTTCGCTTGCCATTTTGACCTTCCAAACTCGAGAACTGGACTTCCCTCATAACATGAAAGATTTAGAGTTCTGAATCAGCTTTCCAAATCTTCAAGTGATCTTCACAACAGAGGTGCGCAGAACTGCCTAGCAGCACTGATATACTGCCTTTCTCCCCATTTTCGACCAACCAGACTTGAGATTTGGGTCTTCATCAAAACATGAAGTTTTTAAAGCACTGAATCAGCTCTCCAAAGCTTCAAACAGATCGTCATTCGGAGTTCGGGGCACAAAGTTATAGCAGTTTTCCCAAAATAGGTCAGCACTGAGCAAGAGGAGCATGTTGCACATTGCACTAAGTTAGAGTGCTCGAAGTCACCAAGCGTGCGCTCGAAAATCAGGCAGAATGCCCTTCGGAAATGGCTCATTTCAGCCCACTTGCACATTGGTTTCCTCAATGCCATCTTCCCTCTTTATGAAGTGGTTGGAGGTGTTCCTTGGAGGAGAGAGGGTATGGTTGGAGCATAAAAGGCTACCCAAAGGCCACATATATCATTAAGCTTTATCTTGAGCAAGAGAAAGGAGAGAGAAGAGAGCAAGGAGAAGGGTGTTCTTGAGTGCTACAGTAGGAGCTCGAAAATGGAGATGAGGATGATGCTTCTTCCTTCTTCTAGCTCACCAATGGGTAACTAAACCTCATCTAGGGAGGTGATGAAACCCCTCCCTTGTAAGCATGTGTTAGTATAGTTTATTTTTGGGGATTACAATGTATTTTTGATAGTCTTTCCATGGTCAAGAGCCTCATTTTTTGTTGTAATGAATGTTGAATGTTTTAAATGATTATTGTGAGTTATTCATCTTGTCTTGGATGGTTGCCTTTCTTAATCATATTGCTTGCACTTCCATGGTGACAATGGAAGTTAGATCATGGAATGGTTTTAATGGCATGGAGTTGGAGAACCTAGATAGTTCATGGCTTAGGGTTTCCCTTTGATGGGCTATACTTGATTCTTAGCTTTATGTGGATTCACCATTTAAATTAGGGCTTGATAATCCTTGGCTTAGTAAGCATGTTCTAAGCTACATTTTAGTTTAGGTAGTTGATCATGTGAACCTTTGATGGTTTATTCTTGCCTTTCTAATTAAATGAACTTCTTAAGGATATTATAGCAACCTAGTATTGTTATGTATCATGACTATCATATATGTTGTTTTCCCCTTAAATTAATCTTAACCTAGCATGTGTAGAGGGATGGAGGTGGATTCATTTCCCTAGCCTTCTTTACTTGTACTCACTCCCTTGAATTCTTGCAATTTACTGTTTTATGCACTTTTAATTTCCTAGCTTAAGTGACATCCAACAAAACCTCTATACACCCTTCATCATTCTAAGAATGATTCTAGACATTTAGGTTGTATTAGACTAGCGTAGTCCCTGTGGTTCGACTTACCCGACCAATAGCCCTATTTTACAATGATTCGTGCTATTGCAAAGGTTGATGTTAATTGACCAACCGATCATATACTAAACAATGTGAGTTGCGCATGAAACAAGTATACATAGCACATGTATACTAAATGAAATCTACATACACGGAGTACGTATACAAGTTCAAGTACACTAAAAGAGGCTCGAATACATAAATAGGTACACTAGTCCAAGTATACTAAATGAGATCAAAATACAGGAAGCAAGTATATAGTTCCAAGTATACTACATAAGATAAAGATACACGAAACAAGTATACAGTTGCAAGCATACTAAATGAGATCCAAATACATGAGACAAGTACAAATTCACAAGCTACAAGTAATCCATGATTAGCTACTTGGAATTGAATGCGAAAACAGATAGTGGAAAGACTATGATCCTTGGCTGCAGACCAATCAAGTTATTCCGAGTTACTAGCCCGCAAGGTACTACCTAATGCACACGTGTATAAGTTATTCCGGGTGATTACAACCTACAAGGTACTACCTGCTGTACACTTCATATGACTTAGGAAACTCACAAATCTGTACTAGGGCCAAACCCTAGCCATCACATAGATATGATCTTTACAAGCCTCCCTAAAACAATAAGTTCAAAACTTATGCAAAATCAATAAGTTAGACCAAACTTATACAAGCTCAAATAATGTCTAGGAATCAATTTAAATGCACAAGTAAGGTTAAATCCACATAAACCATGTCCTAGAGTTCAAGTCTATAATGACATCCACAATGTCGAATCTTCAGTGTGCGATTCGTTACACGCTATGACAATTTCACTTCAATATAAAAAATGTAATCTCATCCAAACGATCCCTAATTTATTTATTTTAAACAACATGGTATGGTCACAACACAAACCAACTCAAAAACTAAATTGGATCATTAAGACAACAAAATAGGATTTAATCAAAATATGGTAATTAAATCTCTAGATTCCAAAACAACTCCAAATTATTCCAAATTGGTATATACAAGTGAACAAGCCCAAGTCACTACCATTATCAAGTTAAAAACTCAATCAAACTAATGAAACCATTAATTAGATTTTAATTAATTCAATTAATTCAAAATTTCTAAATTTCTAAACTTATCCAAATGCTCTCAATTTAACATAGGTTAGAGAACATGCCAAGGCCTATTTTAATATCACATTACAAGTTGATTTCATACTTATTTCAACTATGTGAATTAAACTTTCATAAAAGATAAGTATTAAATAAAATTTGGAATTCTTATTCAAATGCCCCCAATTTAATATATGTTACACAACATACTAATGTCTAATTTACTAGCATGCCACAATTTAATTCTAAACCATATACAATCATTAGAATTAAATCCTATTCATAGAAAATAATTAAATTAAATTCCAGGATTAATACCAAGCATGCATACAAGTTGTATAAACTCATAAAACAATCAATATAACTCAAATATGAAACTATAACATCCCCTACCTCATTTTGTGATGAAATCACAAATCCCTACTGAAATGAAACCGCTCCGAATCCGACGAAACTCCGGGGTTTTGTCGGGGACAATAAGGTGATCATTAAACCCCCAGGATGTCCTACCAAAATCCTAACTTGGCTTTAAACTCGAACTCAAAAAATGGCCAAAACGGAATTCCAATAGATTGGAACAATAAACACTAAGGCTTCACCACTTTTTACTCAAGGAAGGAGGTCCAAAAGAGGAGAGAGAAGATGGTAGCCCTTGGCTGCCATGGAATCTGGCCAAGAGAGGGGAAAGAGAGAGAAAAATCTGATTTTTCACTTTAAGTCAACCTATTTATAGAAAAACCCTAAAAGTGCCCCGAATAGGCCCTCGCCGGGTCCGAAAAAGTGGAATTTGAGCGGACGCACTCAAACGACCAAACTCTATGAACGAAAAAGAACTAAAATGAGAAAATATGAACAACGGAAGAAACAACATTCAAAAACTAAGTTCCAAGCAGAGAGATATGCCTCAAACAAGTTTGGCGCTAATTAGGGCTGAAAACCCGAAAACTGCTGGGTTCAACCGCAAGACAATTCTAAGAGTACACAACTCGATGAAATATGAAAATGAATCCCGTACGAGGATTCAAGCCCCAAGGAGACACTTAGCAATTAACTTTCATTAATTGCACAAAGGCCCCTACACAAATGGATAACTACACAGGTGACCCCAAATGAAAAAGATATTTTCTTAGAAACCCCTAAACCAAAATATTTTTAAAAGATATTTATGAAAAACACCCCAAGAAACAAAAATGTTTTTGAAGAATTTTTTCATCCATGCCCCTGCAAGAAAAAGAGACGACCGGCAAACCTTCCTCCAAAAGTAAAGCTACACCTTTCAAGGAAACCAACCAGAATGGAAGCACGGGGAATCAAAAACCAAATCTGAGCATGAAGAGTGAGGTTACGTGAAGGAAAATTTCAATGAAAAAAAAAATTATTCCGTAAAAATAGAGAAAAATGAAAGGAAGGAAAATGACCGGGTCATTACAACCTACCCTCCTTAAAGAGATTTCATCCCCGAAATCAGAAACACTCCTAGAAGAACCGAGCAAGGACCAAACACATGGTCACACCAAGGAACAGATCATAAGGTACCCAAGGACAACTCCAAAGGTCTCAAGATCAACGAAAAGATTGGAAATTGTGAACTGTGAGACACCTCTCTAACGAATTGACATACTAACCCAATGTAAACCACTTCAAAGGAGACCAAGGCAACTACAAGTTGAAACAAGGAACACACCCAGAAGCAACTTGGTAGCACGAATAATGACTAGAATTCGCCCACAACGTACCCAAAGTGTGGTAGCATTGATAGCATCAAGTGCCCACCCACACTCACATTACTAGCTAGGTAATGCAAGGTTGCATCGACGGTAACTAGCACTCGCCCACACACAACCTATATGGTAGCATGATAGTATAAAGCCCCAATTCGTCATCTGCCCCCAACAAGCTTACCCGTGAAATCTATCGATACAAATGACATCAATGTCAAAATGGTCATTAGCAAAAGCACCACGGGAACCAGGCATTATGTGAGAGTTGCGATATGGTCCAAAATGTTTGGCCAGACTATTCTGGCCAATCCAAAACTCTGACAACAATGTCATAGGCACTATTATGCTTAAGGCCCTAAATTATCAATACTAGAAAAACAAAATGAACTAATTAAGGTAATTAGTCACAGAACATATATATATACAAATATACACAAGTATACTAAGCAAAATCGAAACGAAAACGCAATATATATATGCATAAGTATACATCCACAAGTATACTAAACAACACTAAATCCAAGGTATACAAGTATACGGGCTCAGTATACTACACCAAAATGAAACGAAGTAAATAACGCATAAGCATACCATGTACAAGTATACTGATGATGCAAGATTCTGTCACGACCCAGAATGATGTCGCAACCTACAAAGAAGAGAAAGAGTAGTCAAAAGGAATCGGTGCGGTACCGGCCCAAGAGTCTCCGACGGTCAAGTTAGTACAAGACCAGGAAGAGCAATGGACTCTGTTAGGGATATTTTTTACGTACCTTTTGAATTGGCTGACTACCCCTTTTATAGGATAGGTTACAGTATTTGATAAGGGAATTAATTTCCTTATCATTGTGCAATACGGATCTGAAGAGCTCATCTTTATCTATATCGCTTCATAACTATAGCTTATCTGACTTCTTGGCTTCTATGTCTGTTAGAACTTATGTATTCATGTTGGATTGTAGAGACCATATCATCAGTTGCCCCCCATTCTCATGTTTGGATCTCAAACTAAGAGAATGTAAGGTGTTCGGTTCCCCGGAAGATTAGCAATATATATATATATATATATATATATATATTTGGGCCTCCATGGCAAATGCAGGGTACTTCTTCGTCAAAGATTACCATGGCCCATTTGTCATGAAGTTACAAGGAACCTTCTTATCAGAAAAGGTGCAAGGGATCCCCTTGTCAAAAAGGTGCAAGGGAACTCTTTCTCCTTTACAACGTAGGGGCCTCTTCTGTAGGCCTTGTTTTGTTACCATTTGTTTGCAATTTCCAAGTAATGTAGAGGACCCCCTGTAGGGGACTCCATTTGGCGGGCAACTAGAGGAGGGGGCTTCGCGTTCTTAATTTCAAATCGCAAGTGTCCATTTTTCAATGGCTACTTTTATAACCGTTGTAGTAGATTAAACTCTTCTCTGCCTATTTAAGTCGAAGAGAGTGCCTGACCATTTCAATCATCCTCTTCTGCCTCTTTCCTCTCCTCTTGCCCCCCCCTTTTTTTTTTTGTTAACCATTGCATTCCTTTCTTTTTCCCATGGCTTCTTCAACAGAGCGTCACAGGGAGGTCATTGAGTGCAATACTTCAGCCGGTAAGGTGTTTCCTATCAAACCGCAACACGCAGGTTCGTACTTAGACACCAGCCACCTTGGCCAACTGAAGCTGAAATTTTCATTCCCGAAATCTGTGTTGTTGTTTTTATCTAGCTGGGTCCTTGTAGTACAGAGCAGTATTTGTATCCCTTATAGTACGGGGATACTGATTACGGGATTCATTCAACCCGGGTGACACTTATTTGTTATCCCTTATAGTACGGGGATATTGATTACGGGATTCACTCAGCTTGGGTCCTTATAATATAGGACACTTATTATCATCCCTTATAGTACGGAGATATTGATTACGGGATTCATTCAGCCCGGGTCCTTATAATACAGGACACTTATTATCATATCCCTTATAGTACGAGGATATTGATTATGGGATTCATTCAGCCCAGGTCCTTTTAATACAAGACACTTATTTACTATCCCTTATAGTACGGGGACATTGATTACGGGATTTATTCAGCCCGAATTCTTATAATACAGGACACTTATTATTATCCCTTATAGTATGGGGATATTGATTACGTGATTCATTCAGCCCTGGTCCTTATAATACATGACACTTATTATCATCCCTTATAGTACGGGGATATTGATTACGAGATTCATTTAGCCCGGGTCCTTTTAGTACAGGACACTTATTTACTATCCCTTTTAGTATGAGGATATTGCAAGCATAAAGATATTTGACCATGAGTTAATGTAACTGAAAGGAATTTTATTAAAGACCATCATTGCATCAAGGCTTTTTGAAAATGAAATGGCTAAGTCGTGAATCGACACGAGACTAACATTAAACATCACGAGAAATAGAAGTTAACACTAATATTGAATTATAACTTTACTGATAGTACTTCCTTGGGTGTTCTGCATTCCAAGGGTGGTCAAGTTGTCTTCCCCCCAATGTCTCTAGCCAATAAGTGCCTGGGTCACTTGCCGTGAGCTTCTATGCACTTGGTGAAATAGTCGATTGCTACAACAACATATTTAGTTTGTTCTTTCCCTGTAGACAGTGGACCAATGAGGTCCATTCCTCATTGAGCAAAGGGCCATGGACTTGACATAGACACTAGCTTCTCTGGTGGTTGTCTAGGGACATTGGAAAATCGTTGACATTTATCACACTTCCTTACAAATTCTAGCGCATCTCTCTGCATGGTACGCTAATAATAGCCTTGACGAACTGCCTTGTAAGTCAAGGATCTGCCCCCTACATGATTTCTGCAAGTGCCCTCATGTATCTCTTTTATGATATATCGAGCTTTCTCTGCTGAGACACAACGTAGAAAGGGCAGAAAAAAACCCCTTTTATAAAGAACTCCAATGACGAGCGTATACCTGGGTGCCCGAACCCTTACCTTCCGAGCTTCCACTAGGTTTTGTGGTAGCTCCCCATCCTTGAGGTACCTGACTATTGAGCCTGCCCACTCTAACCCTAGTGCTAACTGGTTTACTTTCTTGTGCCCTTTGGATATACTAGGCTCCTCCAAATACTCAAGTGGTATAGCCTTAGTACTCTCAAGCTCCACTGCCGTAGCTAGCCGAGCCAATGCATCTACATTCTTGTTTTCAATTCTGGGTATTTGTTTAATTGTAAATTTCTTGAAGCGACCAATTAGGCCCCTTACCTTTTGCAAATACAATTTCATTTTGTCATCTTTGGCTTCGTATTCTTCACAAACTTGCCCTACAATCAACTGAGAATCAGTAAACACATTCAATTGTTGAACTTCGAGAACTTCTACTAGTTTTAATCCTGTTATCAAAGCCTCGTACTCCGCTTCATTATTGGTAGCTCTAAAACCAAATCGAAGTGCATATTTTAGATTCTCTCCCTCTGGTGATATAATCACCAATCTTGCCCCACAGGCTCGGGCGTTGGATGACCCATCAACATAAAGTGACCAAGCATCCTCTGAATACATCTAATTCTCAGGATCAATTTCAGCTGTGGCTGTGACCCCATCCTCTTCCAGAGAGGAAGAAAACTCAACCACAAAATCAGTAAGTGCTTGGCCTTTTATTACTACCCTTATCTTGTATTGGATATCGAATTCACCGAGCTCTACTGACCATTTTGTGAGGCATCCTGATGTTTCTGGTTTGTAGAGGACCTACTGTGACGACCTAAGTTTTTCAACCCGGTGCGTTAGTGATGAACCGAAAGATGATCCGATAACGGATCCGAAATGCGGAAGAAAAAGATAAACAACTATCTCTAGAGATACAACATAACTCTAAGACACCATTTTGACCTCAACAAGGTCACGGGACCCAAAGGAATCAAATGCGGAAACAACATTTCAAAAACGGACAAGAATGCACCTAGGGGCAAAATCATCATTTTCAACCTAAAAGTGGGTGCCGCCAAACACACCATTGGAAAGACAATGAAAAATTAATGAACTTAGACTCAAAAATTGCTTGATTCGGAGTCCGGATGAAGAAGATATGGCTAACGGAAGAAGAAGGGGCAAAACGGTAAAAAAAAATGGCAACCAAGAACATCTAACCGGTTAGGAGACCATCCTAACCGGTTAGGAAGCCAAAAATCTTGCCAAAAACACTGCCCATGCACATGTAACCGGTTACAAAACCCCTCGTAACCGTTTACATGTGAAGGAGGAAGAATGGGCAGCCCAAAAACCTGGCAGCAGGGGTTTTTCCGGGAAAAATGAAAATTTGAGGGCCAAGATGACATTTTCTGGAAACACTCAAAGAAGAAAACCCCACTCAAAATCGAGTTTTCTACGTGAAACGTGAGAAAAATTGAAAAATACATAATGTGAAATGCCCAAAATGCCCTCCCAAGAAAACTGGTCCAGAGGGTCCAAAAAGCTGCTAAATTTTAAAACTGAGAGCTGAACTTCGGATACGATTTTCGATGCCAAGATGACATTTTCTGGAAAAACACAAAAAAGAAAGCCCCCCTAAAATCATATTTTCTAATTAACCATGTGAAGAACGGAATTTATTTCCTAAAGAAAATTCCCAAAATACCCTTAGGTCAGAATATGCAACAAAAGTGAAAAATGAGTCTGTAGGAGGCTCATTTCACCAAAGAAGAATCCTTGCCCAGAAACGACCATGCACACAAATGTAACCTACCTAGTAAGACCTGCTACAATGATCCATGGCCCAAAAATATGGCCGATGCAAAATATGACCCCCCCAACGGCCAAAATGCCAAAAATGATGTTTTGAACGAAAACTTGGAATTCAAAACTATGAAATGGTTTCAAAATGCCACTTGGCCCTTGGCCACACTTCATAAATGGTGAATAAATGCTAATGGAAGAATCAAAATGGAATTCCCGCACCCAATGCAAACATAGTGAATCAAAAACTCAATATTTTACAATACTTTCATAATATTCCATGAAGTCAATATTTACATAGGATACAATCCACATGTCATTGGCCTCCGGCCTCATCTCATACATGTCAAATACATCGTAAAGAGTGTACTCATGTATACATTACATATAAGGAATCAAATGTACACATGTTGACATATAAGACTACAATTGGCATTCCAAACCAACCTTCACAAAAGTAGAAATCTCCAAGTCCACAAACCATCCAAGCATAATGAAGACCTCAACTTTGATTCTTGCACCTGAAATATGCCCCAGTATCATAGGGGTGAGTAACATAAAGCTCCTCATAGGAAATGAGCAAGCATCGACCTACGTTTTACAAGTTTACATGATTTAATCATTGTGGTTCATTCCACCTAACGTCTATGTCGAAGGTGAGACTCAAGGAGCATCCTAGCTACCTAAGATCATTTCTAGCATCAATCACCTCAATCATGCAATTTTAGCAACATAGGTTCATGCTTACACAAGCAACAACATAGGAGTATGCTTACACAAAGCAACAACATAGGAGCATGCTTACACAAGCAACAACATATAGATTCTCAAGGTTATCAATTTGAAGTCTAAAATGCAACATCAACTAAATATAACAATTTAGCATAATTAGAATATCTAATACCACACATCAAGACATAGATTCTCTAGGTTACCAACTAGAAATCTAAAATTGTGAAATCAACTAAATATATCAATTTAGTATGGATGTACTTAACAACATCAAAATTGCCAATAGCCAAAACCACAAGTCAACAAAGTAAACATGATTGTCAACTTGGAATTGAATGCGAAAACAAAAAAGTGGAAGACTTGGACATCACGCTCGGAATTCTGTCGAGACCTCAATGGTTATTCCAGGCACTAACCCGCAGGGAAGACCACCCTAAGTGCGAACTATCTCAATGACTTAGAGGACTCACGTCCCCGTACTAGAGCCGAACCCTAGCCATCTCAACTCAACAATGTTCCAAGATTCTAAAATAAGCCAAATAAGTACATAACTTATACATATTACTATTACATAGTAATAAGTTAGCAATATAACTCTCAATTGTACATAATAAGCATTTTATATCCATAATGTTACGAAATCACATGCCAACAATATATTCATATAGAAACATACTCTCATGAATATAAACTTAACAACAATACTCTTCAATGCATATAACACAATCTAGTGAATACATCACAAGTCTAAATCCATGCTCTTAAAATAGAAACAATTTCTAAAACATGATTAGATCCATGGATACACAAGATAGAATTTAATTACATCAAAATAATTAAAGCCTCTAGATTTCAAATCATTTCCAATTGGCCCCAATTTAATATATGTTAATAGACATATCATGGTCATTACATATATTCACACACAAGCTTAATTAGGCCCACGAAACCACCAAAATAGATTTTAATTAATTCCCTTAATTAAAGTTTTTAGATTTCCAAACTCAACCAAATGCTCTCAAATTAAAGTATGTTAACAAACATGCCAAAACTTAATTTAGAAGCATAATACAACTCAATTCCATGCAAGGTATGGCCATGAACTTAAATATTTCACAAAAGATAAATATTAATTAAAAAGAGCAATTCTTATTTAATTAATTCCAATTTAATATATGTTAACCAACATATTAAAATAAGAGTTTCTACCATGCCACAATTCAAAACCAAGTTTCTCATCATCATGAAAAATTAAATCTTATGCAAAGAATTAAATATTTCAAATTTCCTAGATTTGATACAAGGCATGCATATAGGTTGTATAAACATCGAAAACACACAATACAACACATATAAAATCCTAAAACATTCCCTACCTCCATTTGAGATGAAATCTGAAATCCCCACCAAAATAAATCGGTTCCAAATCCGACGAAACTCCTAGGTTTTGTCGGTGACAACACCACAAACATGAATTCCAAGGAAGCCCCATCAAAAACATAACTTGACTTCAAACCCATACTCAAGAAATGGCCAAAATGAGATTCCAATCAGTCGGAATCGAAGGCCTCGCCGAGGGGAACAATAAACACAAAGGCATCACCACTTTTTAATGAAGGGAAGAAGTCCAAAAGAGGAGAGAGAAGATGGCAGCCATGGATGGAGCTTGGACAAGCCATGAGAGAGGAGAGAGAGAGAAAAATCTTAATTTTCTTTTTAAGACCTCTTATTTATAGAAAAACTCAAAAAGTGCCCCGAACGGGCCTCGCCAGGTCCGGAAAAGTGAAATTCGAGCAGACGCGCTCAAATAGAAAAACTCTGTGAGCAAAAAAGATTCCAAATGAGAAAATATGAAAAACGGAATAAATGGCGTCGAAAACTGAGTCCCAAGCAAAGAGTTATATCCAAAACAAGTTTGGCGCAAAGCGGGGCCAGAAACCCTAAAACTGGAAAACATCGTCCAGGAGGAAATTTTAAGAGTCTATGACTTGACAAAATGTGAAAATGAATCCCATACGAGGATCCAGGCTCAAAACAAGGCATTGAGCAATTACTTTCATTAATTGCATAATGGCCCCACAAGAAAGTGAAAACTGTGAAACTGCCCCAGAATGAAAATATCTTCCAAAAGATATTTTCTTAGATACCCCCGAAATAAAATATCTTCAAAAGATATTTATGAAAAGCACCCCAAGAAAAGAAAAAGTTTCCAAAGAACTTTACATTTATGTCCCTATGGACACCGGGAGCAACCAGAGTACTTTCTCACGAAAGTAAAGATACTTATCTCATAGAAATCATTGGGAATGAAGATACATGAAGTCAGAAATGAACTTCGAACATAAGAAAGTGTGGTTACGCAAATAAAGTGCCAAACGAGGAAAAGACGAAATAGGGAAAAAGACGGAATAGGGAAAAGGATGAAAAGTGAATAGTGTCGAAAAACGAAAAATGTGGAAATGACTCGGTCCTCAAAGGAAGTTGTTAATCCAAAGAAAAGAGTCTCGAAAATCACTCCAGAGCACTCGAGACGACACTAATCGACAAGAAACCAAAATCAGAAGGGAAAAGACAACGGAAAAAATTTTTCCGAAAAATCCGGGTCATTACAACCTTCCCACCTTAAAGGGATTTCGTCCCCGAAATCCAGCCCAATGAAACAAAAAGCAAAACCTGGATAACTACAAAGTACATCTCCGAGTATCCCTCACAACGCGCTACACCAGCGACCTCGAAGCTGAAAGGAACACACAAACCACTGTTAATTGCACTCGCGTGCTCATGACAAGACAACCCCTCAAGGGAAAAGTGACCACATGGCCACATGACAAGTCTGAACTCAAACAGAGAACCCAAGGTCGGACAAAAGAATGGAAAACAACAACCAAAAGCATTTCTCCTGATGAACCATCAAACCGATCCAAAAATAACCTCCAAAAGAACTCCAAGATAACCACATATCAAATCAGGGTACAGAACAAGCACAACGTGGCAGTACGAATAGTGACCAGAACTCACCCACGACGTACTCGAATGTGTGGTAGCAATGACAGTATCTAGTGCCCGCCCACAATTACTCGTCAGTAAGGTAGCATCGACGGCAACTAGTTTTTGCCTACAACACACAACTCGTACGGTAGCATGACAGTATAAGGCACAAATTCATAACTTGCCCCCCACTAGGTCTACCCATGAAACCTCTCGATACCAATGACATCAATGTCAAAAATGATCATTGCCAAAAGCATTACGGAGACCAACATTTTGTGAGAGTTGAGATATGGTCCAAAGATGTCTGGCCAGACCATCCTGGTCAATCCCAAAACTCTGACAACAATGCTATATGTACAGCTATGCTTAAGGACACAAATCCTCAATATAGCAAAACCAACATCTCCAATGTCTCAAAATACCCCTATTAACAACATTAATCAGGAATCCAAAGCCTAACAAGCAAATCAACGCCTACAGAAATCAAAACGAACCTCACAATAAGACATTTCATCGAAAGTCCTTCATATCTCCCTGAAACATATCAACTACAAGACCAATCACCATGATCAAACATCAGATCCACATCCCTATCATGGCTAACTAAATCCTTAAAATACAAGTCTACCAAGTGGCACGCACATCAAAATGCCAATAACCAATGTCACAAAATGAATCTCTCAAAACCGTACTTGGAAACACCAAGTTAAATCAAAATTCCTCAATTTTTTGATCCACAACCAATTATCAGAACTATGATTCCATAAAACTATGCCTAGTCATAGCTAGGACGAGAAAACTCCACAAACAGTCATATCGAACAACGATCCTTCAAAACCCCTCCTAAGAGTCAACAACATCAAGATTTCCAAAACTGAAAGAAGTCTCCAAAGGACGTTCTCAAAAGAGCATCAAGCTCACCTCTCGAATCAAACGAATCCTCAATGGTATGGACACAGGTCCCCACAAAATGATCTCACACCAATCAACTCACTCTGAGCACCACAACCGTCAACAACCACGGCTAAAACTCCCCAAGGGAAAACACGAAAGAAAGGGAACCACCAGTCCTAAAAAGGACAACTCCACGACTCCATCTCTGAAATGAAAGACAATAAGGTCAAAGACCTCACCCCCTACATGGAAGTAAGCCAACCAAAATCCAACAAATCCTCACCAAGGACTCAAGACAACGATGGTGACCCTTACGGATCAGTCAACCCCAAAACTGTACACAACACAATGAAGAGAAGAGACTCACTCCATGTAAAGTCCCTTACTCGAACCAAACACGAAACCATTGTGGAAACCTGCATACACACTATGTGCGACTGAGGGAAAAAAAAAAGGAAAACCAAACCTGGAAGTCATGCATATGACAATGAAATGCAACTACCATGAGGTAAATCTACTCGCATAGGTAAAAACCAAAGATACATGCGGCACGTCTCTACGTAAGCAAAAAAAATCATGTCAGTAAAATACAGTAACAACATGGCATCTCTAAGCATATAAAGAAAGCATGTTAATGCCACACAACAAGAAGGCAAATGTGGATATACCTCCACCTACTCATGCATCAGAATATCATAAATCATATTACTAACATGGTAGCAAACGAAACTGCATAAGACAATATGATGCAACAATGAACCCTATGGACATCGTGTCCTAGAGTGTCTAAAAAAAGGAAGGACAATTCCTAGTCATAAACTGTCTCCAAAACCAATGCGACAACAACCTATCTCCAAACAAACGTAAGCCCTTACCACAACGGTAAGACTTTAACAATCCATCTCCGAATCTAGAGGTGACACTACAAGTGACACTAACAGTGCAGTGCTCTCACTATCCGTAACCTCAATCAATCGACTTGATCCCAAAAGTGTCATCATGCAAGAACTCCTCAAGGAAAATGGCAACTACAGCCATACTAATAATAACCAAATCAATCACTATGACTGATCTCCAAAACAGCCATCATCATCATCGATCAAAAGGATAATGCCTATCAAAACAAAACCAACATTGATTCCATCCGAACTGTACTTGTAGCTCACCAGTACAGTAGCATGACAGTGCCATGCACTCGCCCACAAACGTACCCGCCCACAAAAAAACGCAAGTTCCAGAGGAATCATCTTGAACAATCAAGGATCCTAAGAGGTCCATAACCTCATCATGGCCCAAAACCAACAAATCCACTACTACGGTAATGCCAAATAACTCATCTCACAAGAGCCTAAACAAAAGGTGACCATCCACCTACCTCAAAACCAATACTAGGTCGACAACAACCTATACTACCATGAAACTGTGACTACAATCACCATCAACCTCAACTCGTGCCTCAATGACCAATCCCGTGTCATGCCAAATATGCAACACAGTTATACATATGCAATTCTAATCTAGCATATGTCACATGTCATGCTCTTTACATTAGAATAAAACAATGTTAAACAAACGGCATACAACATGTAGCACGTAAACACATAAACATGTTATCAACCAAAATATGTTATCATAAAGCATATAAACAGATAGAGCATGGCAACAAAAGCATGATATGCACCCAAAACCCGTCGTCCAAAGGTTTTCGAACCTATGAGCTCTGATACCACTTATGATGGCCCAAGTTTTTTAACCCAGTGCGTCAGTGATTAACCGAAAGATGATCCGATAATGGATCCAAAATGCGGAAGCAAAAGACAAATAACGGTCTCTAGAGATACAACATGACTCTAAGACACCATTTTGACCCTCAACGAGGTCACGGGACCCAAAGGAATCAAATGCGGAAACAACATTTCAAAAACGGACAAGAATGCACCTAGGGGCAAAATCATCATTTCTAGCCTAAAAGTGGGTGCCACTGAGCACACCATTGGAAAGACAATGAAAAATTAATGAACTTAGACTCAAAAATCGCTTGATTTGGAGTCCGGATGAAGAAGATATGGCTAACGGAAGAAGAAGGGGCAAAACGGTAAAAAAAAATGGCAACCAAGAACATTTAACCGATTAGGAGACCTTGACCTTCCTAACCGGTTAGGAAGCCAAAAATCTCGCCAAAAACACTGCCCATGCACATGTAACCGGTTACGAAACCCCTCGTAACCGTTTACATGTGAAGGAGGCAGAATGGGCAGCCCAAAAACCTGGCAGCAGGGATTTTTCCGGGAAAAATGGAAATTTGAGGGTCAAGATGACATTTTCTGGAAAAACTCAAAGAAGAAACCCCCCTCAAAATCGAGTTTTCTACATGACTCAAGTGAAAAATCAAAAAATACATAATGTGAAATTTCCAAAATGCCTTCCCAAGAAAACTGGTCCAGAGGGTCCAAAAAGCTGCTAAATTTAAAAACTGAGAGCTGAACTTCGGATGCGATTTCCGATACCAAGATGGCATTTTCTGGAAAAACATGAAAAAGAAACCCACCCTAAAATCATATTTTCTAATCAACCATGTGAAGAACGGAATTTATTTCCCAAAGGAAATTCCCAAAATACCCTTAGGTAAGAATATGCAACAAAAGTGAAAAATGAGTCCGTAGGAGGCTCATTTCACCAAAGAAGAATCCTTGCCCGAAAACGACCATGCACGCAAACGTAACTTACCAAGTAAGACATGTTACAATGATCCATGGCTCAAAAATATGGCCGATGCAAAATATGACCCCCAAACGGCCAAAATGCCAAAAATGAAGTTTGGAACGAAAACTTGGAATTCAAAACTATGAAATGGTTTCAAAATGCCGCTTGGCCCTTGGCCACACTTCATGCATGGTGAATGAATGCTAATGGAAGAATCAAAATGAAATTCCCACACCCAATGCAAACATGGTGAATCAAAAACTCAATATTTTACAATACTTTCATAATATTCCATGAAGTCAATATTTACATAGGATACAATTTACATGTCATTGGCCTCCGGTCTCATCTCATACATGTCAAATACATCGTAAAGAGTGTACTCATGTACACATTGCATATAAGGAATCAAATATACACATGTTGACATATAAGACTACAATTGGCATTCCAAGCCAACCTTCACAAAAGTGGAAGTCTCCAAGTCCACAAACCATCCAAGCATAATGAAGACCTCAACTTTGATTCTTGCACCTGAAATATACCCCAGTATCGTAGGGGTGAGTAACATAAAGCTCCTCGTAGGAAATGAGCATTCATCGACCTACGTTTTACAAGTTTACATAATTTAATCATTGTGGTTCATTCCACCTAACGTCTATGTCAAAGGTGAGACACAAGGAGCATCCTAGCTACCTAAGATCATTTCTAGCATCAATCACCTCATTCATGCAATTTTAGCAACATAGGTTCATGCTTACACAAGCAACAACATAGGAGCATGCTTACACAAAGCAACAACATAGGAGTATGCTTACACAAGCAACAACATATAGATTCTCAAGGTTATCAAGTTGAAGTCTAAAATGCAACATCAACTAAATATAACAATTTAGCATAATTAGAATATCTAATGCCACACATCAAGACATAGATTCTCTAGGTTACCAACTAGAAATCTAAAAGTGTGAAATCAACTAAATATATCAATTTAGTATGGATGTACTTAACAACATTAAAATCGCCAATAGCTAAAACCACAAGTCAACAAAGTAAACATGATTGTCAACTTGGAATTGAATGCGAAAACAAAAAAGTGGAAGACTTGGACATCACGCTCGGAATTCTTCCAAAACCTCAATGGTTATTTCGGGTACTAACCCGCAGGGAAGACCACCCTAAGTGTGCACTATCTCAATGACTTAGAGGACTCACGTCCCCGTACTAGAGCCAAACCCTAGCCATCTCAACTCAACAATGTTCCAAGATTCCAAAATAAGCCAAATAAGTTCATAACTTATACATATTACTATTACATAGTAACAAGTTAGCAATATAACTCTCAATTGTGCATAATAAGCATTCCATATCCATAATGTTATGAAATCATAAGCCAACAATATATTCATATAGAAACATACTCTCATGAATATAAACTTAACAACAATGTTCTTCAATACAAATAACACAATCTACTGAATACATCACAAGTCTAAATCCATGCTCTAAAAATAGAAACAATTTCTAAAACATGATTAGATCCATGGATACACAAGATAGAAATTAATTACATCAAAATAATTAAAGTCTCTAGATTTCAAATCATTTCCAATTGGCCCCAATTTAATATATGTTAATAGACATATCATGGTCATTACATATATTCACACACAAGCTTAATTAGGCCCATGAAACCACCAAAATAGATTTTAATTAATTCCCTTAATTAAAGTCTCTAGATTTCCAAACTCAACCAAATGCTCTCAAATTAAAGTATGTTAACAAACATGCCAAAACTTAATTTAAAAGCATAATACAACTCAATTCCATGCAAGGTATGGCCATGAACTTAAATATTTCACAAAAGATAAATATTAATTAAAAAGAGCAATTCTTATTTAATTAATTCCAATTTAATATATGTTAACCAACATATTAAAACAAGAGTTTCTACCATGCCACAATTCAAAACCAAGTTTCTCATCATCATGAAAAATTAAATCTTATGCAAAGAATTAAATATTTCAAATTTCCTAGATTTGATACAAGGCATGCATATAGGTTGTATAAACATGGAAAACACACAATACAACACATATGAAATCCTGAAACATTCCCTACCTCCATTTGAGATGAAATCTCAAATCCCCATCAAAATAAATCGGTTCCGAATCCGACGAAACTCCTAGGTTTTATCGTGGACAACACCACGAACATGAATCCCAAGGAAGCCCCATCAAAAACACAACTTGACTTCAAACCCGTACTCAAGAAATGGCCAAAACGAGATTCCAATCGGTTGGAATCGAAGGCCTCGCCGAGGGGAACAATAAACACAAAGGCATCTCCACTTTTTAATGAAGGGAAGAAGTCCAAAAGAGGAGAGAGAAGATGGCAGCCATGGATGGTGCTTGGACCGGCCATGAGAGAGGAGAGAGAGAGAAAAATCTGATTTTTCTTTTTAAGACCTCTTATTTATAGAAAAACTCAAAAAGTGCCCCGAACGGGCCCCGCCTGGTCCGGAAAAGTGAAATTCGAGCAGATGTGCCGGAAAAACTCCTTAAACAAAAAAGATTCCAAATGAGAAAATATAAACAACAGAAAAAACGGCGTAAAAAACTGAGTCCCGAGCAGAGAGTTATGCCCAAAACAAGTTTGGCGCAAACCGAGGCCAGAAATCCTGAAACTGGAAAACATCGCCCAAGAGGAAATTTTAAGAGTCCATGACTCGAAAAAATGTGAAAATGAATCCGATACGAGGATCCAGGCTCAAAACAAGGCATTGAGCAATAACTTTCATTAATTGCACAATGGCCCCACAAGAAAGTGAAAACTTTAAAACTGCCCCACAATGAAAATATCTTCCAAAAGATATTTTCTTAGATACCCCTAAAATAAAATATCTTCAAAAGATATTTATGAAAAACACCCCAAGAAAAGAAAAAAGTTTCCAAATAACTTTACATTTATGCCCTTATGGACGCCGGGAGTAACCAGAGTACTTTCTCACGAAAGTAAAGATACGTATCTCATAGAAATCATTGGGAATGAAGATATGTGAAGTTAGAAACCAACTCCGAACATAAGAAGTGTGGTTACGCAAATAAAGTGCCAAACGAGGAAAAGACGAAATAGGGAAAAAGACGGAATAGGGAAAAGGACGAAAAGTGATAGTGTCAAAAAACGAAAAATGTGGAAATGACTCGGTCCTCAAAGGAAGTTGTCAATCCAAAGAAAGGAGTCTCAGAAATCACTCCAGAGCACTCGAGACGACACTAATCAACAAGAAACCAAACTCAAAAGGGAAAAGACAATGGAAAAAATTTATCCAAAAAATCCGGGTCATTACACCTACCTTAGTGGTTGGTCTGTTAGTACTATTATAGTGTATGCCTGGAAATATGGTTTGAGTTTCCTTACTGTAACCACTAGTGCAAACGCTAGTTTCTCTATTACCGGGTACTTTTCTTTCGCTCCACAACATACTCGGCTAGTATAATATACCGGCTTTTGAATACCGTTTTCTTCCCTAACCAATGCTGAGCTTACCACTGTCGGGGAAACTGCTAAGTAAAGGTATAAAATTTCTCCAGAAATTGCTTGGGACAATAATGGTGGTGAACTAAGATAGTTTTTGAGCCCTACGAATGCTTACTCGCACTCCGGGGTTCACTCAAAGGCTTTTTTTAGTATCTTAAAGAAAGGAAGGCACTTGTCAGTGGCTCGAGAGATTAACCTGTTTAAAGCTGCGACCTTTCCTGTTAGCCTTTGAACCTCCTTGGTTGATTTAGGTGATCTCATATGTAGTATTGCCTGAATCTTTTTAGGGTTTGCTTTGATTCCCCTTTGGCTTACCATATACCCCAAAATTTTCCCGAGGATACTCCAAAGACATACTTACTTGGATTTAAGCACATCAAAAGATTCCTGTAAATCAGCTAAGTGGTCTTCGAATTTTAAGCTCTTTACTAACATGTCATCCACATACACTTCCATGTTTCTCCCTATCTGTTGCTTGAACATTGTGTTGACTAGTCTCTGATAGGTGGCGCTAGCATTCGTTAATTCGAATGGCATCGCCTTATAGCAATATAAATCTTTGTCAGTAATAAAAGAAGTTTTTTTCACTGTTTGGTTGTATCCAGAGTAAGCATCCAAGAAAAAAACTTGTCTGGTTTTTTTCACTGTCTTGGCAAAGGAAAACTATCCTTTGGGTAAACCTTATTTAGATCTGTGAAATTAACACAAAGCCACTCCACTTGCCATTCACCTTCTTGACCAGGACCACATTTGACAGCTAATTAGGGTATTATACCTCCCGTATAAAGTCGGCATTCAGAAGCTTCTTGACCTCCTCTGATATAACGAGGTTCCTCTCTGGAGCAAACACTCACATTTTCTGTCTGACTGGTTTAAAAAATGGATCCACACTGAGTCGATGCTGCACAATGAAGGGGTCGATGCCAGGTATGTCATCATGTGCCCATGCAAACATATCTTTGTTAACTCTGAGAAGTTGAATGAGTGAATCTCAGATGAGTGGGTTGAGTAGTGACCCTATACTCACTTTTTTTCCACCTCTTTCTTTATCCAAATCAATCTCTACGAGGTCCTCAACTGGTTTTTCCCTTTGAGTGGGTTCCTTCTTAGTTAACCCTTCTGGTTTCTTAATGGCCAATGCTTCCTATAATTTTTTTGTTCTTAAAGCAGTGGCATAACACTCCCTTGCTATTGCTTGGTCACCTCTTAATTCATTAATGCCTTACTCTGTAGGGAACCACATCAATAGGTGGTATGTGGAAGTGACGGCTCTCATTGCATTCAAGGTTGTTCTCCCTAAGATTATATTATACGTAGATAGATAGTCCACCACCAGAAAATCTACCATCATGGTTACTTGTTTCAGATTGGTCCCGGCTATCAACAGAAGTGTGACTACACCTAAAGGGAAAACCCTTTCTCCAAAAAAAACCAATAAGGGGGGACTTCGTTGGCCTTAACCTTTCCTTGCCAATACCGATCTTGTCAAATGCATCAATAAATAACAAGTCGACAGAAATACCATTGTCGATTAGTACACGGTGGATTGCGTAGTTGGCCACGACCATTGTCACTACCAGAGGATCGTCATGTGGCTGCTGGATTCCCTTAGCATCTTCTTCCGAAAAGGTAATGTCCTGGCCCTCCACTCTAGGAGATTTTGTTAGGGGTTCATGAATTTTAACTTCATTGACTCCTGCCGAGCTCCGGACTCTCCTGTCATGGGCTTTTCATGCTGAGCTTGATTCTTCCCCACATGCAAATCCTCCCATAATCACCTTTATTTCTCCCAACGCGCGGCCAGGAGGGTTGTTCTCTCTATTCGCACGGGCAGGTTGAGTTACACTTTTTTCACGGTCTGTAGCAAATTTGTGCAACTACCCCCGTCGAATTAGGCTTTCTATTTGGTTCTTCAAGTTAAAGCAGTCATCAGTATTGTGCACATGGTCTCTATAAAACCGGCAATACTTGTCCCTAGATCTCCTTGTTGGATCTAACTTTAACTTGGGGGCCATTTGAAGGAGTGGTCATCCTGGATCTACAGGAGGATTTGGCTGATCGGGGTGTTCAAGGGAGTGAAGTTAGTGTGGCTATCTTGCCCCCTGGGTACTCTAGGGGGCTTATCATTGGTAGATTTTCTAAACTTGGTGTCTCTCTCATCTTTGGAGCTAGCAGCTGGCCTTTTCTTGTCTCCTTTCTTGTCGTCGACTTCTTTGCCTTTTCTTGAATTCATGGCATCTTCAGCACTCATATGTTTCTGAGCCTTTATTAATAATTCTATCATGCTGTTTGGTGGGTCTTTTGACAAGGAAAATAGAAACTTGAAGGATTGTAATCCTCCCATAAAGGCTATAAGGGCAACCTTATCATCCACATCGTCGACCTATAATATCTCTGTATTAAACCGGCCAATATAGTCACGCAATGACTCCCCTTTGTCTTGCTTAACATTCAACAGATAAGTAGCTGGCTTTCGATGTCTCCTCCCTGCGATAAAATACCTTATGAACTGCTTATTGAGTTCATCAAAGTTGTTGATAGATCTTGGCTTTAATTTATTAAACCAAACTCGGGCTAACCCTTTGAGTGTTGTAGGGAAAGCCCTACACATGATCTCATCCAGAATGGCCTGCAAGTTCATGAGGGATTTGAAATTTTCTAAGTGGTCGAAGGGGTCGCGCATTCCATTAAAACTATCAAGATGAGGCATCTTGAATTTTATTGGTAATGGGAGGATCATGATCTGAGGACTGAAAGGTAGATTCGTCTTTTGAACAAGGTCATCAATTGTGGCGGGACCCTTTCCTTTTAGGGCTTGGGCCATTCCTTCCACTTTCAATTTGAGATCTTGGATCTGCTGATCGATATAAGTTGCTTCAGTGCATTCTCCGGTATCAGACATATCCCGGGAACGAGGCGTGGAAGTGCGTAAGTCTCTCTGTCGACCTCCCGCTTGACTATAGTCTACTGTGTCACTATCATCGTTACCTTCAGAGGGTACTGCAGGGATAACTAAGTGTTGCATGATTGCCGTATTTTGCTGGACCAACTGATTCATACCTTGAGTAAGGTTCTGAACCTATTGCTCTAACACGACAATCTTCCTATCATTTAGAACACGCCTGGAGGCATTCCCTTGATGGGATGCAAGTTTAGATTGATCTTCTTTCACGTGAGACTGACTAGCGCGAGGTTTGTCATTCCTGTGATGAGGTTGATTGTTATCATGATATGATTGATGACCATCGTTGTGACGCGACTGGTTCTCATCATCATGTGGTTGACGGCTACCATCATCACCATGTTGTGATTGATTTGCGTCTTGACGTTGTTGATGGTGGCTGCCATCACCATGCTGTGATTGACTTCCACCATCATGGCACGAGAGGTGCTGGCTTCCTTCTCCAAGTTGGACTCCAGATCGCAACTGGACCATTATTTTTCCAGGAAACTAATATCGTTTCCCACAGACGGTGCCAACTGATGATGCAAGATTCTGTCATAACCCAAAATAATGTCGCAACCTGTAGAGAAGAGAAAGAGTCGTCGAAAGGAATCGGTGCGGTACCGGCCCAAGAGTCTCCGACGGTCAAGTTAGTACAAGACTAGGAAGATCAATGGACTCTATTAGGGATATTTTTTGCGTACCTTTTGAATTGGCTGACTACCCCTTTTATAGGATAGGTTACAGTATTTGATAAGGGAATTAATCTCCTTATCATTGTGTAATACAAATCTAAAGAGCTCATCTTTATCTATATCGCTTCATAACTGTAGCTTATCTGAGTTCTTGGCTTCTGAGTCTATTAGAACTTATGTATTCATGTTGGATTATAGAGACCGTATCATCATATACTAAACATAAATGAAAATCCACGCACCATATAACTAAACACATAGTGTACAAGTGCAGTCAAATATGCTACCTATTACATAGGAGTCAAGCATCAGAAATACCCTACACATCACCTATAACGCTAGCGCGATAAACAGATATAGCAAATGAAAAACACCTCATCTATATCAGCACATAACACCAAATAGTCACATCCCTAAACATATTTCTAAGGCATGCTCAAAACAACAAGGCATATAAACATGTAAGAGTGACTATGCAAATAAAAATCCGGTAAAATCAAAAACACGAAGGGATGAAATGCCTCTCAAAAGGACAAACTCACTGAAAGTGAAACCAAGATGGTTCCAATCTCTCACTGTGAGGAAAGGAATCATCTCCCAGAATGAACACTAAGGTTCCCGAAATGGAGAGCCTACCAGTCTTTCCTAAGATTGACTCAACCCAAGGTGGAGTCCTAACGCCACACAAAATAAACAACGATGTAATAAATAGTTCCAAGACTAGACATTATAAGATATCAACCAGAGAACACCTCTCAAGACACTGATGAGTTTGATGGGAACTTTACAAACATAACCCCAAGTCTCTGATGACGAGGGAGAGTAATTAATTGCACCAATGTAATTATTTACACGGAAACACTCATACCTCAACCTTAGCTCGTAAGAGCTATCTAAGGCAAGACAAGAAGGAGCCTAGGTCAACGCACCTATCAAATCTCCAACCGTCACTCTAAAAGAAGGGATACGAGAACCTTGCCATTGAGGCTCATGAAAACAAAACTTCAAATCCCTAAGGAAAGACTCAAGTCAATCTGACTCATCATCACACGGCGCCAGAAACAAGACCCCAATGATATCATCACATCAAGGTCACCACGAAACCCCAAGAGAGAATACCAACACCCCAGACATTCCTTGACCACGTCATGAAGCCACGAAGGAAAAAAAAAATGACACGGTGCCTCCCTGGCCCACGTCTTATTCCACCAGACAAGGACTGCGATTCCATGCTCACATAAGCCTTATTCGCATCAATCATCAGACTAAGGTCTCAAAACACCCAAACAAGAAAAATAGACAAGAAGGTTCCCCGACATGGGGTCCTTACAGAATGAATTTCTCTTACCCAAAGAAGAAAACTTCGCAAGACAAGAATTTATCCAAGGGATACGGAAGACCCCAAGAGACAATGCCGTAGCATTAATCTGTACCAACCAAGCTGGAACAACCCACAATGCCAAAACAAGACATAGGAATAAACAGTTAACACATAATGTAACAATGGATTATATACTTAAACAAGTAGCAAAATCACATAAGGCATGTTGATACACACAACATACAGTTATACTAACATGCTAAAGTAAACAAGCACATCCAACATGCTAAGCAGACAAGTGTAAAATAATAAACTACTACAGCCAAGCTTATGCAATGTACTAAAGCTGACAAGCATATACAGTATGCTAAAGCAAACAAGCACATACAATATGTTAATGTAAATAGGCATATACAATGTACTTAGGCAGACAAGGATATACAATATGCTAGAGCAGTTAAAATAAACTTCTAAATATACGTCCATATAAGCACGTAAATATGTTATCAACCAAAACTTGCTATCAAGAAGTAACTAAAAACATAGAACATGGCAACATAAACATTATATGCACTCAAAACCCATCGTCCTAAGGTTTTTGAACCTAGGAGCTCTGATACCACCTGTGACAACCCTGGATTTTTCAACCCAGTGTGTCTTGTGATGACTTGAAGTAGATCCAAAATGCGAAAGCAAAATGAAAACAAGTCCATAGAGATGTACATTATCACTAGGACATAAGAATGGCCCTTCAAGGAGTTTCGAGGCTCAACAGAAACAAAACAAAGAAAAGGGTATCAAAACCCTACCAAAATAAGGACTAAGGGTAAAATGGTCATTTTACCCTAAGAGAGAGGAATTTGACTTCCAATAAGTCAAATGAGATCAAAAACATCCTTTGGGAACTTCACATGAAGTTCTAAGGCCAAAGAAAGAGAAATTCTAGATGAACCCTATCCCGGTTCGAACCAAATCTGATATCCTCTCACTAAAACAAGTATATCTCGAGCTAGGAAAAGAATCTGGAACTAAAACTTATACCATTTCAAATCTTACTTCAACATGGTCAGTTTAGACTAAAGAACGGACCAAATTAGAGTTGAAACAAAGAAGTTACATCAGTTTGAAGTTAGAAGACCAAAGTTGAACCTACAAAAAAATAACTCTGGAGGACTTGAACCGATTCAACATGGAAAGTACCTCCTTGCTGGACCTAAAGCTTCACCTTGAACCAGTTCAGCCCCACTGAACCGGTTCAACGCACCCAGGTTGCAGAAAAACAGCATAAATAGTAGAAAAGGCAGAAAAATGAGTTTGAAATGCGGTTTTCGACACCAAGACGACATTTTTCGGAAAAAGGTTGTGAAGAAAATCCCCCTAACATCACATTTTCTATGTGATGGAGTTAAGACCGGAATTTATTTCCCAAAGAAAGCTCCCAAAATGCCCTTAAACCGAATTTTTCAACAAAAATGTGAAATGAGTCTATAGGAGGCTCATTTCGCCAACGAAATTTTTTTTCCCGGAAACGATCATGCATGAAGACATAACTTATCTACTGGGACATGCTACAATGATCCACAGCTTAAAAATACCACCGATGCAAAATTTGACCTATCCAAACCCCAACGCGGAAAAATTGCCCTTCCAAGGCAAATAATGCAACAACCGGACTTAAATGCAATCAAATGACCATTTGGCCCTTGGTCACACTTCATGCATACTAAATGAGTCCTAGTGGATATGCCGGAACACACCTTGCATCACCCAATTTGGAAATGAACCCTTAAAGGCTCGGATTTTACTATTTTAGCCCAAAATGCAAAATATGAAACAAAAATGTAAAACCTAAAACAAAATGGAGTTTGGCCCTTGGCCACACGTCATATATGGTAAATGTATGCCCAAGAATGAATTTTATACACAATGCATACTCCGGTACAAAAATGGCATATTAAAACCCTTATTTTTCATATATTCATATTAAAGGCAAATTTCTACATTTATGAGTATACATGGATTTCAGATGAGTTTGGCCCTTGGCCACATATCATATACATGAAATAAGTGTTAAAAAGTGTGCTTAAGCACACATTACAAGTTTCAAGGCAAAAATGACATTTTAACCTAACTATGCATTACAACCTCAAAAGTAAAAATCAAACATGCTAACACTTGCATGTGAACAAGAATGCATTTAAATAAACTTCAATCTAGTGAAATGATTTAGGGATATTGTGCATCCCAAACCAAGGCATCCGTACTTGAAAAATCACCCGGTAACTTTGGGGTGAGTAAACAAGTTTACTCGTAGGGAATGAGCATGCATAGACTTAACTTTTTACAAGGTTTTTACATTAACCTAAAACAATTCAAAAAGGATCATGCCACTTAACGTTTAAGTTAAAAGTGGGACTAAGGGATCATCTCAAGCTACGCTAGCCATTGAAATGAAGAACGACATACAAGTATACATGCTCAAGTATACTAAATAATGTTAAAACATGATATACGACATATAAGCGTACATTTCCAAGTATACTAAACCATATTAAGACAAGTCATGCAATGTCTAAGCATATATACACAAGTATACAATTAATATGGAAAGCCTGTGAATCAAGTATACAACACAAGTATAGTAAACAATGTGTGTTGCGCATGAAACAAGTATACATAGCACAAGTATACTAAATGAAATCTACATACAAGGAGTAAATATACAAGTTTAAGTACACTAAAAGAGGCTCGAATACATAAACAAATACACTAGTCCAAGTATACTAAATGAGATCTGTGACGGCCCTGGTTTTTTAAGCCAGTGCGTCTTGTGATGAACCAAAGATTGACCCAATAACGGATCCGAATGCGGAAGTAAAAATAGAAAACAAGACTCTAAGAAGTCAAAGTGACCTTCCATGAGGTCGTGGAACTCAATGAGAATTGATGCGGAAGCAAAAGATCAAAAATTTGACAAATATGCCCCCAGGGGCAAAATGGTAATTTTCTAAAAACATGAATTCAGGTGCCACCAAGCACACCGCTGGAAAGAAAATGAAAAACTAATCAAGATGGACTCAAGAATCACATGATTCGGAGTTCGGACGAAGGAGAAACGACATGATGAAGAAAAACGAGCACTTAAGGCTAAAAGGGTAAACTAGTAATTTTTCAGGAAGATCCGGGTGTAATCGAGCACACCGTTGGACAGACAACAAAAGATTAGTTAAGTTTAAAAAAAAGTTCACTTGATTTGGAGTCTGAACGAAGGAGAAGGAGCGAAAACAAGATTCAACGTCACGACATCGGGACGAGCACCCCATGAGCATCCTGACATGCTAGGGGAAGAAAAAACAAGGCTTAGCCAGAACTGAAAGCCTAAACGAGATCCATAACAACTTTTTCTAGAAAAACACAAAGAAGAAACCCCTCCCGAAATCGAATTTTCTACTCGGCTAAGTGGGAGAAAATGAAAAAAAACATACTATGTAATGGTTAAAATGCCCCTAGATTAGTAAGGGCTTAAAAACTTTAAAAAATGCAACTTTGCACCAACTATGCTTTTAACCCTAAATGCATTTCTAGGTTGAAACGAATGTACACGCAAGTGTAATAAATGATTCTAAGTGCGCGGGAATGGTCTGCGGCTCCCGAAAAGCCTCGACTCAAAATCCGACCCCCCGACGGCCAAAAATGATAAAAATGAACAAGAAATGGAAAATTTGAAAACCAAAATTAACAAATGATTTCAAATTACCATTTGACTCTTGACCATACTTCAAACATGATTAATGAGACCCTATGAAAGAATAAAAATGAAATTCCTACACTCGATGCAAACATGGTGAAGCAATGACTTATGAAATTTCAAAATTTTCATAACATTTCATGAAATCAAGAATTACATAAGATGCCATATAAATGTCATTAGCCTGCGGCTTCATCTTGCACAAGTCAAATACATCACAAAAGGTGTACATATGTACACAAAACATATATGGAATCAAAGATACAAGTTTAGACATATAAGGTTACAAAATGACATTTCATGCTAACATTTGCATGAAATGGAAACTTAAAAGCAACAAGTCATCCAAGGAATGATGAGCATCGCGAACTAAGCCTTCGTACCTGAAACAAATCCCCAGTAACTTCGGGGTGAGTAACATAAAACTACTCGTAGGAAATGAGCATGCATCGACCTAGCATTTTACAAAATTATCACCTTAAGGTAAAACAAGTCAAAGGGGCTCATGCCACCTAACGTCTATGTTAAGATGAGACTCAGGGAGCATCCTAAGCTACTTTAGACCATTTCTAGCATAAATCACATCATTCATGCAATTTAAATAACATAGACAAATGTTATACAAACCAACAAGATATAGATTCTCAAAGTCCTCAACTTGAAATCTAAAACATGAAAACAACTAAAGTGGAATATGCCATCTAACGTCTATGTTTTAAATGAATCTATAGGATCGTTTCTAAGCTACATTTGAACATCAAAACACAAATCATAATATTGATGC
The DNA here is from genome assembly GCF_030987335.1 of Cornus florida. Taxonomy (NCBI): domain Eukaryota; kingdom Viridiplantae; phylum Streptophyta; class Magnoliopsida; order Cornales; family Cornaceae; genus Cornus; species Cornus florida. Next base: position 45,316,106 of record NW_026775574.1, on the reverse strand, counting down.
AATTTAACTAACATTGGAACTTCCAATATAACGCATAAAGCATTATTTCTCTAAGTTAACATCTTGAAACTCAAAATGGGAAATCAATTAAAAAACAACAAGTTACGAAATCATCTAGTTATCAACTTGAAATGAAATGCGAAATCAAACAAAGTGGATATTTAGACATCACGCCGGATAAGACCGACACCATAGTTACTTTAGGGTTACTAGGCCATGGGTAACCTTCCTATGTGCGCACTAGACTGTAGAGGGACAATCCCCAGTACTAGAACCATGGCCTAACCGTAGTCAAGCAACGACATCCCCAAGTTTCCAAAATCAACAAGTTGTGCAACAACGTATATATCAACAGGAATATACAAGATAATCAACTATCTACCAAGCACAACAGAATTTGGAAACACATACAATACATGCACTAAGTCCACAACTAGTATGGCATGACAAATGTCGAATCTTCAGTGTGTGATTCATTACATGCTATGATAATATATTTCAAAATTGAAAACATAAACTCATGAATCTAATACAAGTCCAAAATCATGATTTAAACATATAACCAATGTCAAACACATGAATAAATCATTAACGCTATAGAAACAAAAATTAATTAAATAAACTAATTAATTTCTCTAAATTTCAAATCTCAATTAAATGACCCATAATTAAGATATGTTAAACAACATTGCATGGTCATTGCATACATCCATTCAAAATCTTAATTAGGCTAATGAAACAACAAAGTAGAATTTAATTAAATCATGATAATTAAATCTCTAACTTCTAAAGCAACTTCAAATGGTTCCAAATTAGTATATGCTAGTATACATGTCCTAGTCATCACCAATATCAAGTTAAAAACTTAATTAAACTAATGGAACCTTTAAATAGATTTTAATTAATCCTTTTAATAAAAATCTCTAGATTTTCATCCTCATCAAAATGCTCCGAAATAAAAGTATGTTAAAGAGCATGCTAAGACTTAATTTAATAGCACATCACAAGTTAATTCCATGCAAGGTATGGCCATAATCATTAAATTTTTACAAAATAAAATTATTAAATAAAAGTTACAATCTTTATTCAAATAATCCCAATTTAATATATGTTAACAAACATACTAAAGCCTAATTTACTAGCATGACACAATATAATTCTAAGTTAAATATCATTATGAGAATTAAATCTTAAACATGGAAAATAATTAAATTAAATTCTAGATTATGAACAAAATCATGCATATAAGTTGTATAAGCATCAATAGCATGCAAGACAAGAAAAATAATAACCTATAACATCCCCTACCTCAATTTGAGATGAAAATCTCAAGTCCCCACCGAAAGAAATGTGCTTTGAATCTAACGATAAACCTAAGTTATGTCGGGGACAACGAGGGGAGCAGCTTTAACCTTTGAGGTACTATGAAAATCCAAACTTAAACTTAAAACCCGAACTCAAAAGTGGTCGGAAATGGATTCTAATAAGGGGGAAAAGAAGGTATAGTCAAGGCCTTCGATAAACGTTAAGGCACGACGGCAAAATACCTAAGGGAAGAAGGTTGAAATGAGAGAAGAAGAGTGGCAGACCCCCTTGGGTCGCCATGGTAGATGCTAGTCGTGCATGAAGAGAGGAGAAGGTCAAAAATGAAATGTCTCACCCTTCTTTTATAGGAAAACCCTAAAAGTGCCTCGAAAGGGCTCCAACGAGTCTGAAAAAGTGGAATTTGAGCAGACGTGCTCAAATGGCAAAACTTGATGAACAAAAAAGAACCAAAATGAGAAAAGATGAACAATGGAAAAAACGGCGTCAAAAACTGAGTCCCAAGCAGAAAAATATGCCCCGAACAAGTTCGGTGGCAACGGGGGCAGAAACTCTGAAACTGGTGAAAAATGACCAGAAAGAAATTCTAAGAGTACGCAACTTGACAAAATGTGAAAATGAATCTCGTACAAGGATCCAAGCTCAAAATGAGGCATTTTTACAATAATTTTCATTAATTGCACAATGGCCCCTCCAAAAAATAAAAACTACACTAATGACCCAGAATGAAAATATCTTCCAAAAATATTTTCTTAAAAACCTCTGAAATAAAATATCTTCAAAAGATATTTATGAAAAATAACCCAAGAAAATAAAAAGATTCTGAAAAACTATGCATCTATGCCCCTATGGACACCGAGAGCAACCAGAGTACTTTACTCCAAAAGCAAAGATACGAATTCCATGGAAACCACTTAGAATGAAGATACGTGAAGTCAAAAATAAACTCCGAACACAAAAAGTGAGGTTATGCCAACAAAGTGATAAACGGGGAAAAGACAAAATAGGGAAAATGACGAAAAGTGAATAGTGTAAAAAAATGAAAATGCGGAAATGACTCGGTCCTTAAAGGAAGTTGTCAATCCATAGGATAGAGTCTCAAAAACCATTTTCGAGCACTCGAGATGACACTAAGTGACGAGAAACCAAACATAGAATAGAAAAGGCAATGAAAAAAAATCATTCGTAAAATTTGAGGAAAAAAGAAAGGAAAGAAAATGACCGGGTCGTTACAACCTACCCTCCTTAAAGGGATTTTGTCTCCGAAATCAGGAACAGGCAAAAGAGAACCGAATAAAATCAAACCAAAGGATAAAGCATAAGGTACTAAAGGACAACTCCAAAAGCTTAAAGGTCATCCGAAAGAGTGCAAAAACCCAGAACTGGGTGACACTTCCCGAACGAATCGACATATCAACTCAAAGTCAAACACCGAAAGAATCCCCAAGACAACGACAAGTCAAATCATGACAGATGGCTAAGAATGATATGGCAGTATGAACAATGACTAGAACCCGCCCACACTTACTCGTCACTAAGGTAGCATGACAGTATAAGGCACTAGTTCATAACATGCCTTTAACAGATCAACCTAGAAAGAAACTTTTTGATACAAATGACATCAATGTCGAAAATGATCATTACCAAAAGCACTACAGGAACCAAGCATCTGTGAGAGTTAGGGCAGCTAATCCCAAAACTCTAACAATAATGTCATTGGCACCGTTACGCTTAAGGCCTTAAATCCCTAACGCTGGCGTAACTAAGGACCCCCACATTTAAAAACACCACCATAAAAACACCAGTCCCGAATCCACAGCCTGAAAAGTCTGTGCCCTCAAGCCAATGGATCGGACCCACAAACCCAAAAACCTAAGCACAGATCTAAAGTTGACCAACTGTAAGACTACATACAGAAGACAAAACATTGGGTCAAAATCCCTATAGTGGACAACAAAAATCTCAAAACACAAGGCTACTACGTAGCTCACACATCTCTATCCCAATAACCACGGTTACAAAACCCAACATAAGTGCAGGAAAGGTAAAACAACATAAACCAAACACTCACATAGTGGATACTCACAATTTTAAATGACATTAATCAAATAATACCTTAGTACTAAATACACAGTACATATAAGGTAAACCAAACAAACCAAATAGACCACCTATCACATAGGGGTCAAATAAATAGCGAAACGCTATACAACACCAATGGCACTAGCATGATAAACAGATACAGTGTATGAAAACGTATCATCCACATCCTCATACAACTACCACATGGTCATAAATCCTAAACATGTTTCTAAGGCATGCCCAAAAACAATGGGGCTTATAAACATATAAAAGTGATCTTATAAATGGAATTTTCACAAAATAAGAAGAAATAAATGGAATGCCTCTCAAAAGGACAACCTCTCAGAAAACGTAACACAAAACCTGGATGAGTCTAATCGCTCACTACGAGGAAAGGAATCATTTCCCCCAATGACCACTAAGGTCCTTATAATGACCCGGTCATTGATCAGTATCGTCGATTACAATTTATAATCAACCCTTTGCAATAGTACAAATCATTGTAAAATAAGGCTATTGGTCGGGTAAGTCAAACCACTAGGACTGCTAGTTTATGGCAACTTAGGTGTCTAGAATCATTTTTAGAATGATAAAGGAGTAACGAGGATTTGTTGGTTTGTCACTTAAGCTATGAATTGAGAAATGCATAAAACAGTAAATTGCAAGGAGTTTAGAAAGAAAAGATCTAGATAGAGAGGTCTAGGGAAGTGAATCCACTTCTACCCTTTACACATGCTAAGTATATGATTGAATTGGGGAATTAATGTACATATGTGACCATGATACATAGCAACACATGATTGCTACAATATCTTCAAGAAATTTAATTAATCACAAGGTAAGAATAACCTATGAAAGCTTCACATACTTGAGTTACCTAGACTATGATGTAACCTTAGACATGCTCACTAAGCTAGAGATTATCAAACCCTCAATTAAATGGTAAAAGCACATGGAAACAAGATACAAGATTAACCCATCAAAAGAAAGTCTTAAGCTATGGATTAACAAATTTCTCAAAAACCATGCCATTAAAACCATACCATAATCTTGTTTCCATTGTCACTATGAAAATACTAGCCATACAACCATGAGAATAAATAATCTAAGACAAGAACATTTGATTCAACATGATCATTTATAAATAAAAACATTCATTACAAATTGTAATATGCTCTAGATTATGGAACTTGGCCATACATACATTTCATTCCCCAAAATAAATTAAACATTAAATATGCTTACAAGGAAGGGTTTCATCACCTCCTTAGATGGAGGTTTAGTTACCCATTAATGCTAGGAAGGAAGAGAATGAAGAAGAAAAAGACTCCATTGCTGCACCTTAACTCCAAGAACATAAAAACCTCTCCACCTTCTCTCTAGCTTTTCCAATATGTCCCCCTCAAAATTGAGATGATCTTCCCCTCTATATCCACTCAAAACCTACTCCCCATACTCACCATCCCGAGCTCCCCCCTCTGTATGAAGCTAGACCACACAAAAAAAGGATAAGGGAACCAAAAAGCTGGAAATCAGGGGCAGTTGAACTGCTTTCTGTAGTTCGGCGGGCGCCCGCAGGGGCTTGCAATTTCGAAGAGGGCACTGGCGTGTTTGGCGGGCGCCCGCGGGAGCTTGAGGGACCTCTGCGGGGTCTCGCCAAAATAGGCAAAGAGTTGAGGGGATTGGCGGGCGCCCGCGGTGGCGCGGCGGGCGCCTGCGGGAGCATGCCACAGCACTATAAATCAAGGCTTCTCGTAACAGACTTAACTAATGCAAATAAGGGCACTTGAATATGCAATATCTGGTGCTTATCAGTCATTTTCCTTCCTTTCCTTTTTTTCGGTAATTTCTTTTGTCGTCTTTTTTCCAATTTCGTCCTTTTCTCATTTTTCCTTGCATAACCTCACTTTTTGTGCTCAGATTTGATTCCAGCTTTGCACACATCCATGATATTTAATTTTCATGATATCCACATTTTTACTTTTGTAGAAAGCATGCTAAATGTTTACTTTTCTTGTAAAGGGCATGGATTCATGACTTTTTGGTAGTTTTCTTTAAATTTTGGAGTTTTAGTGTAATTATGCAAAGTAATTATTTTTCATCTTAAGGACCATTTTACAATTTTATTTGGAAGATATTTTCAAAAAGGACCTTTTTGTAATTTCTGAAAAGTGTGACAAGTGTCGCAATCTCATGGTGCCACTTGTTGGCATTGGGGTGGAGTAACTTGGAAGCTTAATTTCTTGACACATGGGCCGGTGGAGGTTCACCCATTTATTGGCCTAAGATTGGATCACTTGTTGGCTTAGATGGTTGACAAGTGTAGGCTAAGGATTAAGCCTACGAAGGAGCCTTAGATTCATGACAAGTGTATGACTCATCTTTAGTCTTGCAAGTGTGTGTGTGAGAGGTAGTGCAAGAGCACCTAGTGAGTGGAGAATCCCACCACATTTAACTTAGGGTTTTCATTACATTTTATTCATTCATCTCTTTCCTCTTAAGAACCCTAACCTAGCCACCATTGAAGACAAGCTTGGTTTAAGGCTTTAACTTCATTTTTGACCTCCTGCCACCCACCTTAGATCATTGAGCTTGGAATTCAAAAGCTTTGCCTCATCTTCCTCTTCATAACCCTAGAAGGAAAACTTGAAATTCCTTTGCTTTCCTTAGATTCAAGAGGAACAATCCTCCTGTGAGGTAGGGGTGTTCTAAATTATGTCCTTGATGTTTTATATGTTTTAATATCTTGATAAAAATGGAATACATGTCTCTAATCTAAGATTTAAGTGAGTAGTTAATTATATCTTGCATGAAATTTAGCTAGGACATGATTTTTGGAAAGGCCATGACTTGATTCATAACATATATTAACTTGAAGTCATTTAGGGTTGTTTTGAAATCTAGGGAAATTAGTTAATTAATTTAATTAATTTTCATTATTATGTTATGATTTAAATCAAGTTTTGAAGTGATTTATGTAATGACCATGATAGGTACTACAACATATATTAAATTGAGTATGTTTGGATGCGAAATGAAATCTAGAGAAATTAGTTGTTTTATTAAATTAATTTCTATCCTTGTTATGTTAGTGAATGAGTATGTATCCTATGTTGATTGCACGTTTAAATTATGATTTTTAAACTTATATCATACTTGTAAGACTATGTTCTTGTTGTTGAATGATGTTGTTATAAAGAGTAACAAATTGTATAATGATTATTCAACATTCTTCATGCCATTGTAGTTGAGAACTTAGGGCATGTATTGCGTTTCCAAAATTGGTTTGTGCATGGTAGATGGCTTTACATTATATATCTATATATATATATATATATATATATATATATATATGTTATGCTAATACATATATATTGTTGCACAAATTGTCGATTTTGGAAACTTGGGATGTCGTTGTTATGGCTAAGGCTAGGGCATGGTTCTCGTACGGGGGATTGTCCCTCTACAAGTCTAGTGCGCACATAGGGAGGTTACCCATGTGCTAGTAACCATAAAGTAACTATGGTGTCGGTTTGATCCGGCGTGATGTCCAAGTATCCACTTTAGTTGATTTCGCACTTTAATTTCCAACTTGATAACCTTGTGATATTTGCATCTTATTGTGCTATGTTAAAAGTTCCAATGTTATTTTAATAGCATGGACTAAATTCTATTGAATTACAAACTTTATAATAAGTTAAACTTATGCATGCTCATTCCCTACGAGTAAACTTGTTTACTCACCCCGAAGTTACTAGGTGATTTTCAGGTAAAGAAGCCTTATTGTGGGATGCACAACACTCTTAGGCTTGTTAGAATTCTTGGGGTACTTTTGGTGACATTGAATATGCACTTGTTAGCATATCATGATCCTTTTTGGTGTATTGTATAAAACTTGTATTTTTATTGTCTAAGCTATGTAATGTACACTTAAGTGCACCTTTTGCCACTCTGGGATGTATATGTAATGAGGCAAGGGCCAAAGACACTTATATGACATGTATACTAGTTTAACTTCATAGTTTGTTTGTGGAATATATGGGATTTCATGCATTGAAGGGTCATATTTTGCATATGACATGCTATAAGGCCGTAGGCCATTCTAGCGCATCTAATTCATCATTATACACATGCGAGCATGATTACATCTCAACGAATACATGGAATCCAACTTTTGAACTATTTTTGGAGGATTTATGAAAATTTAAGCAAAATCTATGCATTGAGATATGATTCAAAGCTTCATTATGATTTAACATGTTTTTTATGCTTGCATGAGGCTAGGGGATGTTTTGAGACTTGTTCGGATCAAATGGGAAGCATGTATAGCCTTAGAACTAAGCCAAGCACCTTCCCTATGGATTACAGCAGCTTTTTCTGCTGCTTCTAGGACCATTGGTCAGCTGATAGCAATTATCAGCCGGCTGATGACTATTCGAGACCAATTCCAGTAGCCTTTCAGGGATTTTTGGCATTTCAGCCGGCTGATGATTGGGGTTCAGTCGGCTAATGATGGGGATTCGATTGGCTGATGATGAGGGTTCAGCCGGCTGATCCTCCCTAGAACCTTCCTCTTTTAATTTTTCTTGGACAGCATTGTTGCAGCAACTTTAGAAAGCTATAACTCCTTCATTTCTAATCCACATCAGGTCGTTCTTGGGTCTAAACTCAAGATCTTGAAGTTATATTTCCAATGGGATCAACCATGTATCAAAAATACAACTGTAGTGAGAGTTATTACAGTTTTAGTGAGATAGGGTTGTGGTAACTCCTAAACGAAGAAGGCCATTTTGTTCTAAATTCATATTTTTTCCGTCCGGATTCCGAATCAGGTGATTCTTGAGTCTAAATTTATTAATTTTTTGTTGTCTTTCCAATGGTACACTTGGTAGCACCCACTTATATTTTGGAAAAGACCATTTTTCCCCCTAGGCTCATTCTTGTCCGTTTTTGAAACGTCGCTTCCGCAATTATTTTCTTCGGGTTCCGTGACCTCGTTGAGGGTCACGTTAGTGTCTTATAGATATGTAGTATCTCTAAAGACCACTATTTTACCTTTTACATCCATATTCTATTTCACAATTGGATTTACATTCGGGTCACCGCTGACGCACCGGGTTGAAAAAAACTTGGGTCATTATAGTCCTCGAGACATAGGGTCAGTAAGCCATTCCCAAGAGCAGCTCATACTGTAATGACCCATTCATTTTTCTTCCTTTTTTTTTCTCAAATTTTCACGGATATTTTTTTTCCCATTGATCTTTTCTTTTCTGAGTTCGGTTTCTCATCACTTAGTGTCGTCTCGAGTGCCTTGGAATGGTTTTCAAGACTCTTTTTCTTGGATTGACAACTTCTTTTGAGGACCGGGTCAAATTCACATTTTCATTTTTTGACACTATTCCCTATTTTGTCTTTTTCCCGTTTGTCACTTTGTTGGCACAACTTCATTTTTCGTGTTCGGATTTAATTCCGATTTTGCATGCATCCATAATATTTAAATTCCATGCAATGTGTATTTTTTACTTTCTTAGAAAAGCATGTTAAGTGTTTACTTTTCTTGTAAAGGGTATGGATGCATAACTTTTTGTAATATTCTTAACTTATGGGGTTTTAGTGTAATTATGAAAAATAATTATTTTTCGTCTTAGGGACCTTTTGTAATTAAATTTGTAAGATATTTTGAAAAAGGACCTTTTTACAATTTTTAAAAAATGTGCCAAGTGTCACATTCTCATGGAGCCACTTGTTGGCATTTGGGTGGGGAGACTTGGAAGCATAATCTATTGACATTTGGAGGGTGGATATTCACCCACTTGTTAGCCTAGGATTGGAGCACTTGTTGGCTTAGATGGTTCACAAGTGTAGGCTTAAGATTAAGCCTAGGAAGGAGCCATTGATGCGTGACAAGTGTAGGCACCAAAATAAGTCTTGCATTAGTGTGTGTGTGAGAGGTAGTGTAAGAACACATAGTGAGTGGAGGAATACTAGATCCTCCACTCACCATTTTCATCTTCATCTTTTTCATTTTACTTCCTCTCAAAACCCTAACCTAGCCACCATTGGAGAAAAGCTTGGTTAATAACTTTGACTTTATTTTTGGCCTCCTTCCACTCACCTTAGACTTAAAACCTTGGGAGACAAAAGTTTCCTCTCACTCTCCTTTTCAAAACCCATGCTTTGTTTTCCATTTTTGAGCTTGGTTGCTTGGGATTATAGAGATTCAATTCTCTATTGAGATAAGGGGTGTTATAGTTTATTTTTCCAAGTGTTTTTCTTGCTTTTGTATGAAATATAAGTTGTATGCATGTCTTTTGTTAATTTGAGAAATTAATGATGTATCTTAACTTGCATATAACTCATTTTAGACTTGATATATGGCATGGCCATGATTTGATCTTAGTTATATATAAAATTGGAATGATTTAAATGAGTTTTCAAATCTAGAGATTTAATGAATTTAATTTCATTTAAATTCTAGTTAATTGTTTTCGTTTGTATTCCATTTTAGACTTGATATATGGTATGACCATGACTTAGTACTTGATATATATTAATTTAAGATCATTTAAACAACTTTTGAAATCTAGAGATTTAATTGATTTAAAATAATTAAATTCTATTTGATGATATCTTACTCATTTTGTACTTTTGATTTGATATATGTAATGACCATGATATGTTGTTTAACATATATTAAAATGAGGACATTTGGAATAAATTTGAAATTTGGAGAATTTAATTATTTTGTTTAATTAAATTCTATCTAATGGCTCCATGGATCTATTTGTGTTTTAGAAGTTGTTTCTATATTCAAATCATGGACTTGGACTTATTGTGTATTCACTTGGTTGTGTTTTGAGCATTGGATAACATTGTTGTTATATTTATATTCATGAGAACATGTTTTCTTTATGGAATATATTGTTGCCTTGTGTAATGAATTGCACACTTTGTAATTGACATTATATATGCCATTTTAGAATTTAAACTCTAAGGCATGGATTGTGTGGTTTTAACCTACTTATGCATGGAAGGTGATTCGTGCATTATATAAATTATGTATAAGTTGTGAACTTATTTGATTTATTTTGGAGTCTTAGGACATTGTTGTTACAAGTGACATGGCTAGAGTTTGGCTCTAGTACGGAAGGTATGAGTTCTCCCTATTTATAGTGCACACTTAAGGTGGTATTCCTAGCGGGTTAATGCCCAGAATAACCATTTAGGTCTTGGCTTTATCCAAGATTTGATGTCCAAGTCTTCCACTATTTGATTTCGTATTCAATTCCAAGTTGACAATCATGTTTAATTGTGACTTGTGGTTTTGGTTATTGGCGATTTTGATGTTGTTAAGCACATCTATGCTTTATGATTTTAATTAATCATTGTAAAATTTTGATGTTGTGAAGTACATCTATGCATTATGATTTTGAATGAATCATAGTATGCTTTTAATGCTGTTAAGTACATTTACGTTTTATGATTTTTGATAAATCATTGTAAACTTGATGTTGTTAAGTACATTATGCTTTAAATGTTCAAATGTAGCTTAGGAATGATTCTATAGATTCATTTGGAATATAGACATTAGGTGGCATGACCCACTTTTGTCATTTTCGTATTTTAGATTTTAAGTTGATAACTTTGAGAATCTATATCTTATTGCTTTGTATAGAATGCTCCTATGTGGTTGAAGCTGCATGAAGGATATGAATTATGATAGAAATGATCTAAGGTAGCTTAGGATGCTCCCTGAGTCTAACCTTTGACATAGACATTAGGTGGCATGACTCTTTTGAATTGTTTCGTGTTAATGTAAAAATCTTTAAGAAATCGAGTCGATGCATGCTCATTCTCTACAAGTAAACTTGTTTACTCACCCGAAAAGTTACTGGGGGTTTTGTTCAAGTACAGGATTTAAGATTTGGAAATTTGCACTTACCTTGGGTGATTTGGAGATTTGAAGCTTCTTTTAAAGTATTCTTGTTCACATGCAAGTGTTAGCATGTTTAAGTTTTGCTCATAAAGATGTAATGCTTAATTAGGTTCAATTATGCCATTTTTGTTTTATGATATGTAAAGTGTACTTAGATACATTATTTGAAACCTATTTGATATGTATGACATGAGGCCAAAGGCCGTAATCCTTAAAGTTCAAGTGTATGCGTTTAGATTCTAATTCTTATCTTTGGGATGTAATCTTCCTAACTTTGAGGTTTGGCATGTAAAATCTTGTAAATGAAATGTAATGAGGCCTCGGTCATTATAACACACTTCAACGCTCAAAGTATACTTGTTGGCATGCTTGTATAGCTTAAAATCTTGTTTTTGGACCAAATTCATGTTGAGGTTTGAGGCTTGGGTGAAGCCTCAACGATTCTTGTTCATAACAGGTCTTTTAGCAGCTTTTCATGGTGTTTAGGTCGACCAAAACTCCATTTCGGTCAACTGGTGGCTTTTGGAAATGTCGTAGTACAGTATATCATCAATTCCAGTAGGCTTTTGCACTATTCAGGACCGTTTCGGTCGACCGATGGCCTATTTCGGTCGACCGATGGCCCAAATCAGTGTACCAAACCAACCACACCATAAAAATAAAACTTTAGCAAAGTTTTTATGAGTTTCAGTCGACCAAAACTCTATTTTGGTTGACTGAAATAGCCCTTATACCCCAGCAGCTTCAGTTATGCTTTAACACTATTGTTCCAACTTCAAATGGTTATATCTCCTTCATTTCTAACCCAAATGGGGTGATTCTCGAGCCTAAATTCATGTATTTTGAGTCAGTTTTCCAATGGTATCAATTGGATTCTTAGATTCAAATCATAGTGGGAGTTATTCATGTTTTAGTGAGATAGTGTCAGTTTTCGCTTAAACCGGGAAAGGGCATTTTGTGGGATTCTTGACCAAAGTTCTTAGAACCTCTTGGAATATTGTGAAATGATTAGATTAGGTTGTATTCACCTTGTTTGACTTTTTTAGAGTCAAGTTCCTCCTTTTATTTATGAATTGACCATTTTGCCCTTTATTGACGAATTTTGCCCGTTTTAACTCTCGTTCGGTCTTTTGCTCTCTTTAAGTTCCGTGACCTCATGAAAGGTCACATTGGTGTCTTAGGTGTGACCTCTATCTCTAGAGATGCTTTCGCATTTCAAACCCTTTACCGGGTCAACTTTCAGGTCATCACTGACACACCGGGTTGAAAAACTTGGGCCGTCACACATACCCTGATGAAATCCCAACACACACGAAACAAGACACAACGAAATGAATAGTCCCAATGCTAACCGTTACGAGACATCAATAAGAAAGCATCCAATCCAAGATGCCAACGAGTTCGATAGGAACTCTACAGGAATCTATCAGAACCCTAACACAATGCCCCAAGTCTCCAAGGACAAGGGAGAGTAATTAATTACACCAACGCAATTAATTACCCGAAACCGCTCACATCCCAACCGTAGCTCGTAAAAGCTGTCCAAGACAGCACAAGAAGGATCCTAGGTCAACACACCTATCCAAATCCCGAAACCATCATCCGCAGAAAACAAGACACGAGAACCTCGTCTTGAGGCTCACAAGGTAACCCCCGACTCCCAAAGGAAGGATTCGAGTCAGCCCTGACTCTTCGTCCCATGACGCTAGAAACAAAGACCTCAATGACATTATGACGTCAAGAATATTATGAAGTCCTAAGAGATGACACCGATACCTCCAACACCACCATGACCACATCACAAAAAGACAGAGAAAATGAGACAAAGCGGTGCCTCCGTGGCTTACGTCTCATCTCGCCAGACGGATACTACAACCCTACGCTCACCTGAGCCCTAACAAGAAGACTCTTCATGAGTCAAGACTATGATGCTATATGCGTGAAAAGGAAACAAGATCAATAATAACACGAGTTATTATGATCGAATGTAACTCACACTATGAATGCATCAAATAAATAACACGTCAATGTATGCAATATACAGTCATGCTAAAGCAATCCAAGAAAGCCTTTTTAAACAGGCAAGCACTTAAGCAAATAAGCGTACATGTCAAACAAGGATGCTTTTAAACACATAAACATATAAGCATAGTGGCATATCATAATACCAAACGTGTTATCAAGAAACACATAAACATGTTATAATCCCAAAATATGTTAACAAATAGCATATACACACGTATAACATAGCAATAAAAATGTGATATTCACCCAAAACCCATCGTCCAAGGTATTCAAAACTAGGAGCTCTGATACCACCTGTGACGGCCCTGCTTTTTCAAGTCAGTGCATCCTGTGATTAACAGAAGATTGACCTAATAACGGATTCGAATGTGGAAGCAAAAACAGAAAACAAGACTCTAAGAAGTCAAAGTAACCTTCCATGAGGTCTTGGAACTCAATAAGAACTGATGCGGAAACAAAAGATCAAAAATATGACAAATCAGCCCCTAGGGACAAAATTGTAATTTTCTAAAATATGAATTCGGGTGTCACCAAGCACATCGCTAGAAAGACAACAAAAAACTAATCAGGATGGACTCAAGAATCACATCATTCAGAGTTTCGGACAAAGGAGAAATGACATGACGAAGAAAAACGAGCACTTAAGGCTAAAAGGGTAAACTGGTAATTTTTCAGGAAGATCCGGGTGCAACCGAGCACACCATTGGAAAGACAGTGAAAAATTAGTCAAGTTTAAAAAAAGAGTTCACTCGATTTGGAGTCTGGATGAAGGAGAATGAGCGAAAACAAGAATCGACGTCACGACCACGAGCACGCCATGAGCATCCCCACGAGCATCCTGACATGCTAGGGGAAGAAAAAAAAGGCTTAGCCAGAACTGAGAGCCAAAACGAGGTCCATAACGACTTTTTCTGGAAAAACACAAAGAAGCTCCTCCGAAATCGAATTTTGTACCCGGCTTCGTGGGAGAAAATGAAAAAAACACACTGTGCAATAGCTAAATTGCCCCTAGATCAATATGGGCTTAAAAACTCGAAAAAAAACAACTTTGCACCAAGTATGCATTTGACCCTAAATGCATTTCTAGGTTGAAACGAATGTGCACACAAGTGTAATAAATGATTCTAAGCGCGCGGGAATGGTTCGTGGCTCCCGAGAATCCTCGACTCAAAATCCGATTCCCCGACGGCCAAAAATGATAAAAATGAACAAGAAATAGGAAATTTGAAAACCAAAATTAACAAATGATTTCAAATTACCGTTTGACCCTTGACCACACTTCAAACATGATTAATGAAACCCTATGAAAGAATAAAAATGGAATTCTCACACCCGATGCAAGCATGGTGAAGCAATGACTAATGAATTTGCAATATTTTCATAACATTTCATGAAATCAAGAATTACATAAGATGTAATATAAATGTCATTGGCCTCCGACCCCATCTAACACAAGTCAAATACATCGTAAAAGGTATACATATGTACACATTACATATATGGAATCAAATATACAAGTTTAGATATATAAGGCTACAAAATGACATTTTATGCTAACATTTGAATGAAATAGAAACTTAAAAGCTATAAGTCATCCAAGGAATGATGAGTATCATGAACCAAGTCTTCATACCTGAAATAAATCCCCAGTAATTTCTGGGTGAGTAATATATAGCTACTCGTAGGAAATAAGCAAGCACCGACCTAACATTTTACAAAATTATCACCTTAAGGTGAAATAAGTCAAAGGGGCTCATGCTACCTAACGTCTATATCAAGATGAGACTCAGGGAGCATCCTAAGCTACCTTAGATCATTTCTAGCATAAATCACATCATTCATGCAATTTAAATAACATAAAAGCATGTTATATAAAGCAATAAGATATAGATTCTCAAAATCCTCAACTTGAAATCTAAAACACGAAAACAACTAAAGTGGATCATGCCACCTAACATCTATTTTCTAAATGAATCTATAGGATCGTTCCTAAGCTACATTTGAACATCAACACACAAATCATAATATCGATGCAATTTAACCAACATTGGAACTTCCAATGCAATACATAAAACATGATTTCTCTAAGTTAACATCTTGAAACTCAAAATGGGAAATCAATTAAAGACCAAACAAGTTACGATATCATCTAGTTATCAACTTGAAATGAAATGTGAAATCAAACAAAGTAGATACTTAGACATCACACCGAATCAGACCGGCACTATAGTTACTTTAGGGTTACTAGCCCATGGGTAACCTCCCTATGTGCGCACTAGACTGTTGAGGGACAGTCCCCCGTACTAGAACCATGTCCTAGCCGTAGTCAAACAACGACATCCCTAAGTTTCCAAAATCAACAAGTTCTGTCATAACATATATATCAATAGGAATATAAAAGATAATCAACTATCTACGAAGCATAACCAAATTTGGAAACACGTACAATACATGCACTAAGTCCACAACTACTATGGCATGACAAATATTGAATCTTCAGTGTGCGATTCGTTACACGCTATGACAATATATTTCAATATTGAAAACATAAACTCATGAATCTATTACAAGTCCAAAATTATGATTTAAACGTATAACCAACGTCAAATACATGATTAAATCATTAACGCTATTAAAATGGAAATTAATTAAATAAACTAATTAATTTCTCTAAGTTTCAAATCTCAATCAAATGACCCCTAATTAACACATGTTAAACAACATTGCATGGTCATTACATATATCCATTCAAAATCTTAATTAGGCCAATGGAACAACAAAGTAGAATTTAATTAAATCATGATAATTAAATCTCTAACTTCTAAAGCAACTTCAAATGGTCCCAAATTAATATATGCTAGTATACATGTCCTAGTCATCACCAATATCAAGTTAAAAACTTAATTAAACCAATAGAACCTTTAAATAGATTTTAATTATTCCTTTTAATAAAAATCTCTAGATTTTCGTACTCATCCAAATGCTCCAAAATTAAAGTATGTTAAAGAGCATGCCAAGACTTAATTTAATAGCATATCACAAGTTTATTCTATGCAAGGTATGACCATAATCATTAAACTTTCACAAAAGAAAATTATTAAATAAAAGTTGCAATCTTTATTCAAATAATCCCAATTTAATATATGTTAACAAACATACCAAAGCCTAATTTACTAGTATGCCACCATTTAATTCCTAATTTAATATATGTTAACAAACATACCAAAGCCTAATTTACTAGTATGCCACAATTTAATTCTAAGTTGAATATCATCATGAGAATTAAATCTTAAACATAGAAAATAATTAAATTAAATTGTAGATTATGAACAAAAGCATGCATACAAGTTGTATAAGTATCAATAGCATGCAAGACAACAAAAACAATAACCTATAACATCCCCTACCTCAATTTGAGATGAAAATCTCAAATCCCCACCGAAAGAAAAATGCTCCGAATCTGACAATACTCCTAGGTTATGTCGAGGACAATAAGGGGAGCAGCTTTAACCTTTGAGGTACCATGAAAATCCAAACTTGAACTTGAAACCCGAACTCAAAAGTGGTCTAAATGTATTCTAATAAGGGATAAAGGAAGGCCTAATCAAGGCCTTCGATAATCGTTAAGGCACGACGGCAAAATACCTAAGGGAAGAAGGTTAAAATGAGAGAAGAAGAGTGGCAGCCACCCTTTGGCTGCCATGGTAGCTGCTGGTCATGCATGAAGAGAGGATAAGGTCAAAAATGAAATGTCTCACCCCTCTTTTATAGGAAAACCTTAAAAGTGCCCCGAAAGGGCCTCGTCGAGTCCGGAAAAGTGGAATTTGAGCAGACACACTCAAATAGCAAAACTCCATGAACAAAAAAGATCCAAAATGAGAAAATATAAACAATGGAAGAAACGGTGTTAAAAACTGAGTCCCAAGTAGAAAGATATGCCCCGAACAAATTCAGCGGCAACTAGGGCAAGAAACCCTAAAACTGGAGAAAAACAACCAGAAGGAAATTTTAAGAGTACGCAACTCAACAAAATGTGAAAATGAATCCCATACAAGGATCCAGTCTTAAAACGAGACATTTTTCTAATAACTTTCATTAATTGCACAATGATCCTTCAAAAAAGTGAAAACTGCACTAATGACCCAGAATGAAAATATTTTCCAAAAATATTTCTTAAAAACACCAGAAATAAAATATCTTTAAAAGATATTTATGAAAAACAACCCAAGAAAAGAAAAAGATTCTGAAAAACTGTGCATCTTTGCCCATATGGACACCGGGAGCAACCAGAGTACTTTACTCCAAAAACAAAGATACGTATTTCATGGAAACCACTTAGAATGAAGATACATGAAGTGAAAAACCGACTCCGAACGCAAAAAGTGAGGTTATGCCAACAAAGTGACAAACGGGAAAAAGACAAAATAGGAAAAAAAACGAAAAGTGAATAGTGTCAGAAAAAGAAAAATGCGAAAATGACTCAGTCCTTAAAGGAAGTTGTCAATCCAAAGGAAAGAGTTTCAGAAACCATTTCCGAGTACTCGAGATGACACTAAGTGATGAGAAACCAAACACATAATAGAAAAGACAACGAAAAAAATTTATCCGTAAAATTTGAGGAAAAAGAAAAGGAAAGAAAATGATCAGGTCATTATAAGATCAATATACATGAAGCAAGTATACAGTTCCAAGTATACTACATGAAATAAGGATACACGAAACAAGTATACAGTTGCAAGTATACGAAATGAGATCCAAATACACGAAGCAAGTACAAATTCACAAGTTATAAGTAATCCATAATTAGCTACTTGGAATTGAATGCGAAAATAGATTGTGGAAAGACTAGGATCCTTGGTTGCAGACCAATCAAGTTATTTCGGGTTACTAGCCCCAAAGGTACTACCTAGTGTGCACGTGTATAAGTTATTTTGGGTGATTACGACCCACAAGGTACTACTTGATGCACACTTCATATGACATAGGAAACTCACGAATCCACACTAGGGCCAAACCCTAGCCATCACATAGACATGATCCTTACAAGCCTCCCTAAAACAATACGTTCAAAACTTATGCAAAATCAATAAGTTAGACCAAACTTAGACAAGCTCAAATAATGTCTAGGAATCAATTTACATGCACAGGTAAGGTTGAATGCACACAAACCATGTCCTAGAGTTCAAGTCTATAATGACATTCATAATGTTAAATCTTCAGTGTGCGATTCGTTACATGCTATGACAATTTCACTTCAATATCAAAAACGTAATCTCATCCAAACGATCCCTAATTTATATATGTTAAACAACATGGTATGGTCACTACACAAACCAACTCAAAAACTAAATTGGATCATTGAGACAACAAAATAGGATTTAATCAAAATATGGTAATTAAATCTCTAGATTTCAAAACAACTCCAAAGGATTCCAAATTGGTATATACAAGTGAACAAGCCCAAGTCACTACCATTATCAAGCTAAAAACTTAATCAAACTAATGGAACCATTAATTAGATTTTAATTAATTCAATTAATTCAAAATTTTTAGATTTCTAAACTTATCCAAATGCTCTCAATTTAACATAGGTTAGAGAACATGCCAAGGCCTATTTTAATATCACATTACAAGTTGATTTCATGCTTGTTTCAACTATGTGAATTAAACTTTCATAAAAGATAAGTATTAAATAAAATTTGTAATTCTTATTCAAATGCCCCTAATTTAATATATGTTACAAAACATACCAAGGCCTAATTTACTAGCATGCCACAATTTAATTCTAAACCATATACAATCATTAGAATTAAATCCTATACATAGAAAATAATTAAATTAAATTCTAGGATTAATACCAAGCATGCATACAAGTTGTATAAACTCATAAAATAATCAATACAACTCAAATATGAAACTTTAACATCCCCTACAATCAATACAACTCAAATATGAAACTATAACATTCCCTACCTCATTTTGTGATGAAATCACAAATCTCCACCGAAGTGAAACCGCTCCGAATCCGACGAAACTCCAGGGTTTTGTCGGGGACAACAAGGTGATCATTAAAGCCCAAGGATGTCCTACCAAAATTCTAACTTGGCTTCAAACCCAAACTCAAAAAATGGCCAAAACGTAAATCTAATCCGTTGGAATCAAAGGCCTCGTCAAGGCGAACAATAAACACTAAGGCTTCACCACTTTTCATTCAAAGAAGGAGGTCCAAAAGAGGAGAGAGAAGATGGCAGCCCTTGGCTGCTATGGAATCCGGCCAAGAGAGGGGAGAGTGAGAGAAAAATCTAATTTTTCACTTTAAGTCACCCTATTTATAGAAAAACCCTGAAAGTGCCCCGAATAGGCCCTCGCCGGGTCCAGAAAAGTGGAATTTGAGCAGACATGCTCAACCAATAAAACTCTATGAACAAAAAAGAACCGAAATGAGAAAATATGAACAACGGAAGAAATACTATCAAAAATTGAGTCTCGAGCAGAAAGATATGCCCCAAACAAGTTTGGGGCTAACTAGGGCCGAAAACCCAAAAATTGTAGGGTTCGACCGCAAGACAATTCTAAAAGTACACAACTCGATGAAATGTGAAAATGAATCCCGTAAGAGGATTCAAGCCCCAAGGAGACACTTAGCAATTAACTTTCATTAATTGCACAAAGGCCCCTACATAAATGGATAACTGCACAGTTGACCCGAAATGAAAATATCTTCCAAAAGATATTTTCTTAGAAACCCCTAAGCCAAAATATCTTTAAAAGATATTTATAAAAAACACCCCAAGAAATAAAAATATTTCTAAAGAATCTTTTCATCCAAGCCCCTGCGGGAAAAAGAGACGACCGACGAACTTTCCTCCAAAGTCATGTTACCGAAAAAAAGGTCTATAGCCCCAGATCTACAATTAATGGTAGCATTTGCGATAGCAAGAAATGGCCTTCCTAAGATGATTGGGATGTGGTTGGTAGGATTAGAAACCGATTCGGTATCAAGAACCACAAAATCAACTAGGAAGTAGAACTTGTTAACCTTGATAAGTATGTCCTCAACCATGCCCCTAGGTGTTTTGACAGATCTATCGGCTAATTTAAGCACCACCAAGGTTGGCTTCAATTCATTCAACCCTAGTTGGACATACACGGAGTAAGGAATCAAATTAACACTCGCTCCTAAGTCAAGAGGAGCTCTACAAACTTCTTGGTTTTCAATAACACATGAGATGGTCAGAGCACTAGGATCTTTAAACTTAGGTGGAGTGTTATGTTAAATGATGGAACTCACTTGCTCCATAAGGAATACTTTTTTAGGGCCTTGTCCCTTGTTCTTTCTCTTTTGTGTGCAAAGATCTTTCAAAATTTTTGCATAAGGCGAAATTTGCCTAATTGCATCCAAGAGAGGGAGATTTATGTTGACTTGTTTAAAC
Organism: Cornus florida; assembly: GCF_030987335.1. Classification (NCBI taxonomy): domain Eukaryota; kingdom Viridiplantae; phylum Streptophyta; class Magnoliopsida; order Cornales; family Cornaceae; genus Cornus; species Cornus florida. The sequence goes on along the minus strand of NW_026775574.1, from coordinate 45,295,307 downwards.
AGCTCCATCATGTCATGAATTTTCCCTTTTTGTCTCCCAGAAGGTGAAGACTCTCTCAAAGCATATGGAAATAGAGCTTTTGGCTCATAAGATTTTGCAACTTAAGAAGATGATGGAAAAGCTTGAGAATTCTTATTAGAACCAATTTCATCCAAGGAAGTAGGAGTGGGATTAGAAATAGGATGGGTGCTAACTTTGGGTTACACCGGTTTGCTATCTTCACTTGGTTTTTCAACCCTATTGTCAATTTACTTGCCACTCCTCAAAGTAGTGATGGCTTGCACTTGTTCTTGGGAAGGACACCCCAATGTAGAGTTTGCTTCCATATAAGTATTGGGCTTTTGGATTTCTTTCGGGTTGACTAGGTAATTTACCAATCTCTCTCACATTCAATGCATTAGCTATCATCCCAATTTGAGATTCAAGCTTTGATATTGATTAAGAATAAGAATGCAACAAATTGGTGTTTATTTCTAAACTACCCAAAGCCACCAAAACCTTATCTTCAAATGTAGAATCACTAGGAAGTGCATGAGAATGATGAAAGCCATTTTGGGATTCATAGACTTGAGGATGTGAAAAGTGGTTCATTCTTTGATGGTGAGAAGAAGATGAAACAAATCTTTGAGGACCTTCATTTCTTTTATGAGGAGGAATATATTGATTTTGAAAATTTTTAACTTAAAAGGAACTTGAATTTTCATCTGACCTCGGGACATGAACATTTGAATGAGGATGAGCAAATGTAGCATTGACTTGTTCAAAGTGTTCATCAAATACATGTCCATGGGGGAAATTAGAAATAGAATATAAAACATTACAACATGTCATGCAATGCTCACAAAAATGATGAGAATGATGTAAGGGAGATGATTTGATAACCGGTTTTTGACTCAATAAGAATTTATCAAGTTTTTGAGAAAGAGTTTTGACCTCGGCTACAATTACCATTGGAGTTTCAATTTGACCCATTTTCAAATTTTCCTTCTTTTCATTAGAATCATGCTCTAAACGAGAAGTGTGATATTTATGCAAAGAATTTTCACTCATTTTTTCAAAAAGGTGCCAAACATCATCTTTATGTTTTTCAAAATTTGAACCTCTACATGATGTATCAACTATGTCCTTATAAATATCGGATATGCTTTCATAGAAATATTGAACCACTTACCATTTTGGAATGCCATGGTGTGGACATTTCCTTAGCAAGTCATTGAATCTTTCCCAAGCCTCATGCAAAAGTTCTCCTTCCTTGTGAGAAAATTTTCTAATGGTGGTTCTCATTTAATTGGTCAAACTTATGGGGTAAATTTTTTTCTAAAATTCATTTTGCATTTGTATCCAAGAAGTTATTGAATTCACCCCTAAGTTGTTGAACCAATGTTTCGCTTTATTTTTAAGAGTGAAGGGGAAAAGGAGTAACCTAAGGACTTCCTCCGAAACATTCATGTATTTCACGGTGGAGCATATCTCGAGAAATTCATCAAGATGTTTATATGGTTCCTGTAATGACCCGGTCATTTTCATTCCTTTCATCTTTCTCAGATTTTCACGGATATATATTTTTTTTTTCCGTTGATCATTTCCTTTCTGAGTTCAGTTTCTCATCACTTAGTGTCATCTTGAGTGCTCGGGGATGGTTTTCGAGACTCTTTTCATTGGATTGACAACTTCCTTTGAGGACTGTGTCATTTCCATATTTTCATTTTTCGAACACTATTCACTTTTCGTCCTTTTCCGTATTTTGTATTTTCCCCGTTTGTCACTTTGTTGACATAACCACACCTTTTGTGTTCAGAGATGGTTTTTGACTTCATGTATCTTCATTCTAAGTGGTTTCCACAAAATACGTATCTTTACTTTTGCAGAAAAGTACTCTGGTTGCTCCCGCTGTCCATATGGGCATGGATGCACAGTTCTTCAGAAACATTTCCATTTCTTGGGGTGTTTTTCATAAATATCTTTTGAAGATATTTTATTTCATGGGTTTTTAAGAAAATATTTTTGGAAGATATTTTCATTCTGGCCAGTTGTACAGTTTCACTTTTTGGAGGGGCCATTGTGTAATTAATGAAAGTTATTGCTAAATGTCTTGTTTTAAGCCTGGATCCTCATACGGGATTTATTTTCACTTTTCATCGAGTCGTGTACTCATAGGATTTGCTTCTGGTGGTTTTTCTCCAGTTTTAGGGTTTCTGGCCCTAGTTGCCGCTAAACTTGTTTGGGGCATATCTCTCTGCTCAGGACTCAGTTTTTGACTTCGTTTCTTCTGTTGTTTATCTTTTCTCATTTTGGTTCTTTTTCGTTCATAGTGTTTTTCCGTTTGAGCACGTCTACTAAAATTCCACTTTTCCGGACCCGGCGGGGCCCGTTCGAGACACTTTTAGGGTTTTTCTATAAATAGGAGGCCTTAGGAAGAAAAATCAGATTTTTCTCTCTCTCTCCTTTCTCTTAGCCGGCAGCTATAGCAACCAAGGGGCTGCCACCCCTCTCCTTCATTTTTCGGCCACTTCCCTTTAGTAAAAAGGTGTAGTGCCTTAGCGTTTTATGTTCGCATTGCCGTGCTCTACCTTTCCCCCTTATTAGAATCCATTTTTAGCCATTTCTTAAGTTTGGGTTTGAAGTCAAGTTGTGATTTTGATGGGGCTTCCTTGGGGGTTATGTTCATCGTGTTGTCCCCGACAAAACCTAGAAGTTTTGTCGGATTCGAAGCGGTTTCGTTTTGGTGGGGATTTGAGATTTCATCTCAAATGGAGGTAGGGGGTGTTATAATTTCATATTTTTGTCGTCTTTCATGTTTTTGATGCTTATACAACTTGTATGCATGCTTTTGTTTATAATCTAGAATTTAATTTAATTATTTTCTATGGTTAGGATCTAATTCTCATGATGATGTATTACTTAGAATTAAATTGTGACATGCGAGAAAGTTTGGCTTTGATATGTTGTTAACATATATTAAATTGGAATTATTTGAATAAGAATTGCACTTTTTATTTAATAATTATCTTTGGTGAAAGTTTAATTCCCATGGACGTACCTTGCATGAAAATAACTTGTGATATGCTTTTAAATTAAGTATTGACATGTTCTTTAACATACTTTAATTTGAGAGCATTTGGATGAGTTTGAAAATTTAGAGATTTTAATTAAATGGGTTAATTAAAATCTAATTAGTGGTTCCATTGGCTTAATTAAGTTTTTAACTTGATATTTATGATGACTAGGACTTGTGTACTAGCATATAGTGATTTGTGATCATTTTGAGTTGATTTAGAAATTAGAGATTTAATTATCTTGATTTAATTAAATTCTATCTCATTGTTCCATGGATTTTAATTATGTTATAGAAGTTGTTTCTATATTCAAATCATGGACTTGGACTTGTTGTGTGAGCACTTGCATTTTTATCATTTTCTGGACATATTGGCATTTATGCTTTTTTATTTCATTGTCGGGATTATGATTAATTGCAAATGTGGTTATTTTATTGAAATGTCATTTAATTATTTTATGAGGGACATTATTGACTTTTATTGTGTAAATGACATTGCAAATGGCATAATGGTAATTAAAAATAATGGAAGGGCTTTTCGGTCATTGCACGTAGTCCATCTTTTGACTATATGTGTACTTAACACCTATGTGTACACTAAGCCTTATTGCATCATAGGAATGATTATTACAAGGTGATAGATATAGAAATATTCTACAGAAGTAACATTTCGTCACTTTTATTTTCTTCACCATAGTCATCTCTTTTGCTTGCAAAGTTGAGGTACTTGTGTTGAGAATTTAGGGACAGTTTGTGAATGAAAAGTGACCTAGAGATCATGGACTTCCTTTTTGGTGTCAAAGTTATGAGCATTTTCCAACTGTGGAGTTGTCAAAGTCTGTTTCAAAAGAAGAGGGTTTTTGGTTGAAAAAAAAAGAAGTGTTCTTCCATCTTCATCATTTTGGGTAGCTTTGATTCAGTCCTTGGGTGGCTTTTTCATTGTTCTTGCATTTCAAGCTTCATTGAGGTAGGATTGTCTAATCCTCAATTCCTTTGCCTTTAGTGAGTTAATCTCTTTCAATTTTTGAGTTGCAAAGTGCATGCAAACAAAACTGAAATTCTGTGCTGATGAAACTATTAGGCTGAATTACATACAACTGTTTTGCTCAAATTGATGTAAATTCGTAATAGATCTTTTAGAGATGATTTGATGTTATGATAATATAGTTAATTAGCTTTCATTGAGGATTGGTTTCACTTAAATTGGTTGAGAAATGAATACAAGCTGGAAATCAGTTTCTGGGCAGGATTTATTTAGAACTTTTGGGCCAAAACTGTTCCAATTGGGAAGGAATTTTGTGAAACTAAATTGACACTCTCAAAGTAAATTGTTTAAGCTTTCATTTGGCTTTGGAATCACTCAATTTGACTTAGAATTGAATTTGTTATGAATTTTCAAAGATGGAAGTAACTGCATGTGAACCGTTTAATGTTTAGAAACTTCGAAACATGACACAATTGTGCATTCATCTTGTATCATCATGGGGTTAAGATTAGAATGGAAAAAGGAAGTGAAAGTTCAGTAAATGATTTTGAAAACCGGATAACAGGGAGGTGCCTTGTATCGGTGAGTTTAGAAAGTGGGATTGATTCAATGATTTCAAAACCGGACAAGGAGTTGCCTTGTTTGTGCAGTTAATGGGAATCTAGAGAAGACGTAGGAGTTGCCTACGCGTAATTGTGTCACTAGGCCCCAAATGATTACAAGGAGTTGGCTTGGATCAGGGATAGATGATCAATTCTCTTCTCGTGGTACAGGGAGCAGCTCTAGCCGGATTACATTAACTTTTTGTGATGAAAATTGGAATTTGGGAAGTGAGAAGTGTCAGTGGCATTAGCATTAGCATCTACATTGTATGGCACTTCATTTTATTATCCGACATGACATTATTTCTTTCCCGAGTTTATATGATCCCATTATCCTTTATCTATTCTTTGTTTGGATTCACAGAGGTATTAAGGAGTGCGCTTTAGGCAAATCCTGCTAAGCTGCAGTTGCTCATTCCTATTCTTCACATCTTTTCAGGTCATGGCACGGATGGTTTGGAGGGTGTTCCTCCTCAGCTGTAGACAGAGTCGGGGTTGGTGTTGTCATGTTTTCATTCCGTATTTTTGACTATGTTTTGTATTATATTTCTTAGAATATCCCAGGTATGTAATAAATATTCTTTCAAACTTTAAAACTTTAAAGTTGTAATATTTGCTTCTTATCTATTTAGTTTCAGTCTTGTTTTTGTAAAGGGAAATAGATAGGTGGATGTGTGGTTAAGACAGGTTACAGGGATAATTATTGATTTCGAGACTGTGATTGTTTGTGTGTTGTGTTCACAATCTGGACTACGGTCTAGGGGCGTGACATGTTGTGTATTCATTTGGTTGTGTTTAAGCATTGGATAACATTGTTGTTATATTTATATTCATGAGAATATGTTTTCTTTATGGAATATATCATTGCCTTGTGTAACGAATTGTACACTTTGTAATTGATATTATGTATGTCATTTTAGAATTGAAATTCTAAGGCATGGATTGTGTGGTTTCAACCTACGTGTGCATGGAAGGTGTTTTCATGCATTATATAAATTATGTATAAGTTGTGAACTTATTTGGTTTATTTGGAGTCTTGGGACACTGTTTTTACAATTGACATGGATAGAGTTTGGCTCTAGTGCGGGAGGTATGAGTTCTCCCCAATTGAGATAGTGCGCACTAGGGTGGTCTTCCCAGCGGGTTAATGCCCGGAATAACCATTAAGGTCTTGGCAGAATTCCGAACTTGATGTCCAAGTCTTCCACTATTTGATTTCGCATTCAATTCCAAGTTGACAATTATGTTTAATTGTGACATGTGGTTTTGTCTATTGGCGATTTGATGTTGTTAAGTACATCCATACTACATTGTTATATTTAGTTGTTTTCACACTTTAGATTTCAAGTTGATAATTTAGAGAATCTATGTCTTGATGTGTGGTTTTAGAAATTCTAATTATACTAAATTGTTATATTTAGTTGTTAATGCAATTTTAGATTTCAAATTGATGACTTTGAGAATCTATGTCTTGATGCTTTGTATAACATGCACCTATGTTGTTGAAATTGCATAAAGAATGTGTTTTATGCTAGAAATGATTTAAGGTAGCTTAGGATGCTCCCTAAGTCTAACCTTTGACATAGACGTTAGGTGGCATGACCTTTTTGAATTGTTTCATGTTGTTATAAAAATCTATAAAGAAATCGAGTCGATGCATGCTCATTCTTTACGAGTAAACTTGTTTACTCACCCCAAAGTTACTAAGGGATTTGTTCAGGTACATGATTCAAGATTGGAGACTTGCACTTGCCTTAGGTGATTTGTAGATTTGAAGCCTTATTTAAATGTATTCTTGTTCACATACAAGTGTTAGCATGTTTGAGTTTGCCTTTGAAATGTAATATTTCTAACTTGAAGGTTTGACATGTCAAATGTTGTAAATGAATTGTAATAAGGCTATGGGCCATTATAGCATGTTTAAAATGCCGTATTACACTTGCGTGTATGTTCACATCATCACACACTTGCATATAATTCAGTTTGATCATGCCATAGGTGATTCAAATAAAGCTTAGGGGATTCTTCTTCATTATGCAGCATAACAGGTTCATAGGCACTTCCTCGAGCCATTTCGGTCGACCAAAATGCTAGTTCGGTCTACCGATTCCCTTTTAGTTTTCATTGAACAGTGAAAACATGCATTCCAGTAGCCAAATTCGAGTTTTAGGTCCATTTCGATTGACCGATGGTTCATTTCGGCCGACCGAAGTGATTTTTCTTCACCTTCAGGATTTTGGGAGAGTTCCTGGTCATTTTGGTTGACTGAAATGGCTATTTCGGTTGACCTAAATAGCTTTCACACTCTAGCTTCTTCAGTTCTATTTCAGCACTGTTGTTCTGACTTTAAATAGTTATATCTCATTTATTTCTAACCCAAATGGGATGATTCTTGAGCCTAAACTCAAGGATTTTGAGTCAGCTTTCCAATGGTACCTATGCCATTCTTAGGTTCCAATCACAGTGGGAGTTATTCATATTTTAGTAAAGTAGGGTCAGTTTTCGCTTAAACCAGGAAAGGGCATTTTGTGGGATTCTTGTCCAATGTTCTTGGAACCTCTTGGAATGTTGTGAAATGACTAGATTAGGTTGTATTCACCTTGTTTGACTTGTTTAGCGTCAAGTTTCTCTTCTTAATTATGAATTGACCATTTTGCCCCTTGGTTAATGGGTTTTGCCCGTTTTGACCTTTGTTTCCGCTTTCGTTTCATTTGAGTTCCGTGACTTCATGGAAGGTCACATTGCTGTCTTGGGGGTGGTTTGCATCTCCATAGACTTTGGATTTATCTTTTGTTTCCCCATTTCGGATCCGTTATTGGGTCAACTTTCGGGTCATCACTAACGCACCGAGTTGAAAAACTTGGGCCCACACAGTTCCTCATCATTTAAGCCATACAAAAGTGGACATATTTGAATAGTATTGAACTTAATTTCATATTGATCAGCCCCAAAGTTAGGAAATATGATACAAGTCGGTGCATGGTATTCATGGAGATTGTAATAATCACGAAGGATTATTGGAGGAATTGGAGCTTGAACTTTGGGAAGAAATTGGTTGTCAGGGAGATGTTCCATGAAATGTGGGTCTAAGTAACCGAGATTACCCTCTAGATTTTCCATTAGAAGCTTAAGATGAAGGGTAAGGAAAAGACTGCACAACACCTCAAGTAAAACACCAACAAAAATAATAAAATCAAGCACTTCTCCTTCGCAACAAATCAATCAACAAACCTCCACATACAATGATCCCATACTCCCATGCTTTAAACAATATGCAGGAAAATTAAATAGCCTGCACACGGGTTCACAATTTATCTATGAAAGTAAAGACTTGCCTCCACGCGGGCTCACGATTTAAGTAGAAATAGAGTTTAGAGAAGCTCACAAAAGGTCCTTAAACAACTTCAAATGATTTTTCAATTTTGTTTTCTTTGCCTTGCAATATTTATTTTATTTTTGAGCTTTTTATGCTCTTGCTTAGCTTTGCTTGGCTTCTTTTGCTTCTTTGCTCTAGAATTCTTTTGCTTCACCCCTTTTTACTCTACTCACCTAGCCAATGAAGAACAAACACAATAAGCAACCAAAATAAAATATAAATAAAAACACGATCAAAAGAGTACTAATTCCTAATTAATTCCCAAATATGATGGTGTCAATCCCCGGCAACAGCGCCAAAACTTGGTGTTTGTCGTTCGGTGCACCAAATTGCATGCAAAAGTGTGTATTGTGGCCAAGTTTAAATTTAGAAAATGCCACTACCATTTCAACTAAAAATATAACTAGAGTGAGTAGGGATCATCCCAAGGAAAAAGAGGTGTATTTGTGATGGAAACTAATGTCGGATTAGTAGGTCGAGTGATCAAAGATTGATTGGTGATTGTTTAATTAAACTACAATGCAATTAAAAATTAATGCAAGTAAAGAGAGAAATCTAGAAAGTAGGGAAAAGATATAGGAGAGAGTTCTTGGGGCTTAGAGTCATCACTAAGCTTCACTTCATCAAATACTAGCAATTGTACATTAATGGGGAAATTTAAATTGTAACTTGTGTGTGTGTGTGACATCAATTGAAACTAAGCATGCAGAGCAAATAAGTATAGATTGTCTAGCCAATTTTAATGAATAGTACAACCTATCAAATGAGACCAATATCAATTTAATTAAACCAAAATTAATGCATACACAAATATCTAGAGATATACACTCGTTGCATTCACAAGTATGGAACATTAAGAAACAAGAATGGATTGTTCACCTACCTAAGATATTAAAGCAATTACATTACAACTAGGCTAGAGACATGAAATTAAACTAATTAAACTAGAGATGTGATACAATCCATCAAGAAACAAGTGTGAACCATCAAATAAATCACAAAAGTGTTCCATTAAGCACCATGCTTTGACCATTACTAGATCAACATCATCAACACACATAGATATGCATCAACTTCATTAAATCTAGAGATAAAAACATGAACATCAATTCTAGCATACATAGACATATGACTAGAGCCAAATGATCAATTGACAATATTAATCCATATTAATCAAGTAGGAATCACAAGATCTATATTTATTCATAGTCAAAATATCTATTACAACTAAAATCCCCAAAAATACACAAAAGCTAGGTTTGAGAAGCAAGCCTAGGGGCTATCTCTAGCCCCAAGAGAAGGATTTAGCCACTCATTGTAGTAGACATGGAACCCTCAAGGGCTAGCTTGGAGGTTGATATCATCATCTTCATCCTTGCTTTCTTCTCCAAAACCCTAGTTCTAGAGAGAGGAAAATTTCTATATTTGGTAACATCTCTATCTACCTTCTATGATACAATAATTATTCAATAAATCAATTACATACTCCTTTGAGTAAGGACAAAGTCAAAATTACAGCCTCTGATTGGAGGAAATTCGCAACTATACAAGTTAGGTAGAAATCGGTGCACTCAAGAATTAGATAGCTTACTGCCAGTAGGCATTTCGATCGATTAAAGATTCTTGATCGATCAAACACTTAGCTTCGATCGATCAAAGCTGACGTGGCTTGAAAATATCTTCTTTGGCCTTATCCGATTGGCTGAGCTGGCACTGCCTCATTTCGATCAATTGTAGACTACTTTGATCGATCGAGATTCCTATTCGATCGATCAAAGTTCCCCTGGTGCATTTTTCTTGGCTTCTTTTCAACTTTGCTCCTTAGCTCCAAAATTGAGCTAAATGTCTCTTGTTAGCCTGTTCGAACTTTATTAACTTGAAATAGGCAAAAACACAAATAAGTATCTAAGACATAAAAGTAAGATAGATGAATGGACTAAAATACCCTAACTTAGGTACTAAAATGCATTACATTTGAGCAATCATCATATACACACACATATAAAACATTACTTCCATATTTTACATGCCAATGTATTAAATTATCATTACCATATATAGTCATGATACATTATGCAAATACAATCATAGACATGCTTTATAGATCATAAATTTTAACGAACATCATTCCATTCCTCAATTAGGCTTGCATATTAAATTACATAATTTAAATAATATAATATGTTGATTTAAAACTTATTAATTAATTCCATATATGATGTAATGAATTTATTCATATACCATATAAGAAATTTATCCATTACCCTTACTAATTCCAAGGTAATATAATCCCCTTTACGTAAATTAATTCGTAGTCGCGTTAGAAAATACTATTAAAATATCGTAGTAACGTTTTACGGCTCTTAAAATACTAAGAATACATCCTCTAATGGTTGATTTCAACACTAATAAGCTTGAAATCAATTATAGAACATCAGCGGACTTCACACAAACTTTTTAGGACTCCAAACACTTCCCCACACACCCACACGTGTCGTCATTGTAACGACTCGGCCATTTACCTTCCTTTCATTTTTTTTGAAATTTTACGGATAAATTTTTTCCGTATAATTTTCCTTTCTGAATTCTGTTTCTCGTCACTGAGTGTCATCTCGAGTGCTCAGAAATGGTTTCTTAGACTCTTTTGTTCAGATTGATAACTTCCTTTAAGGACCGAGTCATTTCTATATTTTTCATTTTTCGACACTATTCACTTTTCGTCCTTTTCCCTATTCTGTCTTTTCCTCGTTTGTCACTTTTTGGTACAGCCTCACTTTTCATGCTTAGACTTAGTTTTTTACTTCACGTATCTTCAGTCTAAGTGGTTTCCATGAAATACGTATCTTTACTTTTGTAAGAAAGTACTCTGGTTGCTCCCGGTATCCATAGGGGCATGGATGCACAATTTTTCAGAATCTTTTTCCTTTCTTTGGGTGTTTTTCATAAATATCTTTTGAAGATATTTTATTTCAGGGATTGTTAAGAAAATATTTTTGGAAGATATTTTCATTTTGGGGTAGTTATGCAGTTTTCACTTTTTGGAGGGGCTATTGTACAATTAACGAAAGTTATTGCAAAAATACTTCATTTTGAGCCTGGATCCTCGTACGGGATTCATTTTCACATTTTGTCAAGTTGTGTACTCTTAGAATTTCCTTCTAGTCGTTTTTCTCCAGTTTCAGGGTTTTTGGCCCCGGTTGCCGCTGAACTTGGTCGGGGCATATCTCTCTGCTCGGGACTTAGTTTTTCATGCTGTTTCCTCTGTTGTACATATTTTCTCATTTTGAATCTTTTCATTCACAGAGTTTCACCATTTGAGAGCGTCTGCTGAAATTCCACTTTTCCGGACCTAGCGGGGCCCTTTTAAGGCACTTTTTGAGATTTTCTATAAATAGGGGAGTCTTAAGTCAAAAAGTCAAATTTCTTCATCTTCTTCCCCCTCTTGGCAGGCAGCCATGGGAGCCCAAGGGGCTGCCTTCACTCTTTATTCTCCACTTGATTTCCTTAGTGAAAAGTCTTCGGCCTTAATGTTTATCGTAGGCCTCAACGTACTCTACCTTTCCCCCCTTATTAGAATCCATTTCTGACCATTAATTGAGTTCGGGTTTGAAGTCAAATTGTGATTTTCATGGGGCTTCCATGGGATTCTTTTTCATCGCGTTGTCCCCGACAAAACCCCGCGGTATCGTCGGATTCGGAGCACTTTTATTTCTGTGGGGATTTGAGATTTTCATCTCAAATTGAGGTAAGGAAGTGTTATAATTTACTTTCTTGTCTTATTGCATGCTTGTGACGCTTATACAACTTATTTACATGTCTTTGTATCAAATCTAAAAACTTTAATTAATTATTTCTTTGTGTAAGATTTAATTTTCCGGTTGCTCATAGCTTGTTTTAAACATGTGGCATGATAATATATTACCCCTTGACATGGACATTGACATATATTAAATTGAGATCTTTTGAACAAGTAATGAAGTTTTTATTTAATATTTAACTTGAGTAAATATTCAATTCATATGGCTTTAACTAGCTTGAAATCAATATGTGTGAGTATATTATATTACACCCTAGCATGCTCTTCAACATAGATGAATTTGAGAGTAATCGGAGATGTTTTGAAATCTAGTAATATTTAATTAATTTGGTTAATTAATTTATTTCGAGTGTAGTATTCACTCCATTAGATTTCTGACTTGATATTCTTGATATGCATGCCACATACTTTCACATATGTTATTTTGAGAATTTTTGGACAACTTTGATTTCTAGAGAAATTAATTAATTGGGTTAATTAATTTCTACTTAGGGTTCTAATGAGTTAGACTTGTATTTCATAGGGCTTTTGCCTTTTTATCTCCATACTTGTTGCAACTTAGCTCCATTAATGTAGTTAATGAACTTGTACCTTACATTAGAATGATTTAATTGTTCAAGAGTTGTTAAACAAATGATTAAATCATTAATCTTATATTAGTGGTATAATTACATCAATGGACTCCTTGTGTTTTTAATCCTAATTTTGTAGTCTATGTAGATGCAATCTACGATTTCTTGACATTTCATATGTCATTATAGTTGAGAACTTAGGGCATGACTTGTGTGTTTCCAAAATCTTGGTTGTTCATGAAACGGGGTTAAGGCATTTCTTGTAATTGGATATAATCTTAACTTGCACAACTTGTTGATTTTGGGACATGGGATATCAATCAAGAATTGACATGGCTAGGACTTGGTTCTAATATGGGGGATTGTCCCTCTACAACTATAGTATGCACTAGGGGAAGGTACCCATGGGTTAGTAGCCCTAAAGTGATCCCAATAGTACGGTTTTAGTCCAGGAGATATCCGAGTTTCCACATTAGTTGATTTCACTCTTTAAATTTCAAGTTGCTATTTCTCGAAGATTTAAAACTTGTCATATTATGTGAAATGCTCCAATCTTGTTAATTGCATAGATATTATGCCTTGTTCTTGATTTCATGTATAACTCTTATCGTGTTAATCAGAATGTTCCATTCTTATTTACTTGCATAGATATTATACATTTTCCTTGATTTCACGCCTTGTCCTTGTCGTGTTAATTGAATTGTTTCAATCTTGTTAATTTTCTTAGTTATCTCGTTCTGTGTTACTTTATGCTATCATGACTTAGGAATGATTCTATATATGTAACTTGACTTAGATTTTAGGTGGCATGGTCCACATGTAATGATTTACATCAACATGTAAACTCTCTAAACCCTTAGATTTCAAGCGTTCTCTCTTGAAGATATAAGAACCTTGCCGTGTTATATGGAGTATTTCCTACCCTGTTTAATTTGCATAGACATTATGCTTACTTCGTGTATTTAGACCTCATTCGGTATACTTGAAACTGTGCACTTGCTTCTTATATCTGGATTCCATTTAGCATACTCGTGTCTTATATACTTGCCTTGTGTGTATCCAATCTCATTAGTATACCTGTGTTTTGTATACTTACCTCGCATATTTTCATCTTCGTTTAGTACATTTGTAACCGGTATGCTTGTATGTCGTGTATCTCATTTCAATTGCATGTGTAGCTTAGAATGCTCCCTGAGTCTCATCTTGATATAGACGTTAGGTGGCATGACCCTTTTGAATTATATCATGTTAGTCTAAAAATCTGGAAGAAATCAAGTCGATGCATGCTCATTCTCTACGAGTAAACTTGTTTATTCACCCCGAAGTTACTGGGGGATTTATTTAGGTACGAAGACTTGGTTCGTGATGCTTGTCGTTCATTTGGATGGCTTCTAGCTTTTCAGTTTCTATTCCATGCAGATGTTAGCATGAAATATCATTTCATAGCCTTATGTATGAAACTCGTATTCTTTAATTCTAAATATGTAAAGTTTACATAAGTACAGTTCTTTCTATATATTTGACATGTATAAGATGAGGCCATAGGCCAATGACATGTATCTTGTATTCTATACAGTTTCGTTTTTGAAGTTTATTATGAAAATATTGAAAAATCACTAGTCTTTGCTTCATAACTTTTGCATCAGGTATGGGAATTCCTTTCTTTTTCTTTCATAGGGTTTCTATGATCATGTATGAGGTGTGGCCAAGGGCCAAATACAATTTCATTCTAGGTTTTGCATTTTGGTATCATTTATAGCGTTTTTAGGCATTTTTTGTCGTTGAGAGGTCATATTTTGCATTGGTGTCATTTTGAGGCTGTGGACCATTAGGACGCATCCTAAATGTCTTTTTACGTTTGCATGTATGTCCACATTTCACAAAACTCTTAAGTTTCAACTTTTGACCTATTTTTGGGTAATTTTTATGAATTTTTATGAAAAATTCATCCATGGAAATGTCATTTGAGTTCCTCCTTGTTTTGGCATGTTTTGGATGCTTGAACGAGGCTAGAAAATGTTTTCAAACTTGGTCAGAACATGTATAATGCATGTAGAACCTTACAGATGGCCCAAGTATGTCACACACACATTGCATCAGCTTTTTCTGCTGCGGCAGATGTGTCGGTCAGCTGATGAGGGTCCATCAGCCAGCTGACAAGCCTCGATGGTCCATTATAGTAAGCTTTTCTTGAAAAATGACGTTTCGGTCGACTGAACATTGAGGTTCGGTCGGCTGGTGATTGAGGTTTGGCCGACTAACCCTTGCCTTCGGTCGATTGATCCTCCCTCGGACCTTGTCCTTCCAGTTTTCTTGGATAGTTTCCTTGCACCGACTTCAGAGGGACTTATCTCCTTCATTTCTGATTCAAATCTGGTCATTCTTGAGTCTAAGTTCAAGAGCTTGAAGTTAGAATTCCAATGGTACCAACCACTCATCAAAACTCCGCCTATAGTGAGAGTTATTCCTAATTTTGTAAGATAGGTTCGTGGTAACTCTTAAACGGAGAAAGTCACCTTATTTTAAATTCATATCTTTTTCGTCCAGACTTATAATCAAGTGATTCTTGAGTCTAACCTTGTTCATTTTTGTCATCTTTCCAATTGTGTGCTAGGTAGCACCCACTTTCGGCTTGGAAATGACCATTTTGCACTTAAGTTCATTCTTGTCCGTTTTTTATACGTTGCTTTCGCATTTGTTTTCCTTAGGTTTCGTGACCTCATTGAGGGTCATATTGATGTCTTAGAGACATGTTGTATCTCTATAGGCCGTTGTTTCATGTTTTGTTTCCGCATCTCAGATCCAGTTCGGGTCATCACAGGACACACTAGGTTGAAAAATCCTGGGTCGTTATAGGTGGTATCAGAGCGTCCGGGTTCGACTACCTTGGACGACAGGTTTTGGATGCATATCATGCTTACGTTGTTTTACTTTGATATGTCATTTGTGTCTTGATAACATGTCTTGTTTGATAATAGGTCTTGTATGATAACATGTTCACATGCTCAGGTGTTTTGAGACATCTATTATTTGTTAAGTATGCTTTATGTGTATATATATGCTTCCTGATAACATGAGACCAAGACCATGTCTGCGTTGCTATCATGTTCTAGTGTGATATCATGTCTGCGTTCTTATGTTAGCATGACCATATACGATGTATGTCGGCATACCTTACGCTTTTCATTCACATGTATTATCGTACCATGTACTTACGTGCTTCTTGATATCATGTTTTGATTTGATAACATGTCTATTTGCTTACATGGTAACTTGTTTAGAAGCTTACTTTGACTGTCTTAGCTTATGATATATGCTCGTTTACCTTAGCACATGGTGTATACTTATTATTTTAGCATATAGTATATGCTTGTCTGTCTCAGTACATTGCTTATACGCTTGTTCATCTTGACATGATTATATGCAGCATATCGTCATGCTGTACGTTCTTCTCCTGTATACACTGACATGCTTTATGTGATCTTACGACTTGTGTGAGTAGATAGTCCGATGCTATGATTACATGCTAGCTGTTTCCTTTCATGTTTGGTTTTGACACTGTCACTTAGGGTCTATCGTATCCCTTGGGTGTGTTCTTATTTTACGAGTTTCTTCCTTGGATAGGAGAAATTCATTCTGTAAGGACCCACGTCGGGAACCTTCTTGTCTGTTTTCTTGGTTGGGTGTTTCAAGACCTTAGCCTGACAGTTGATGCGAGTAAGGCTCATGTGAGCCTAGAATCGCAAACCTTATTTGGTGGAGTGAGACGCGCGCCAGGGAGGCACCGTTTCATTTCCTTTTCCTTCGTGGTTTCAAGGGTGTTTTGTAATATAGGAGTTGCTGGCTCTACTCACATCGAGGATTTAAGGCCTTAAGCATAGCGTTGCCTATGACATCATTGTCAGTGTTTTGGGATTAGCTACCCCAATTCTCGCAGATGCCTGGTTTCCGTAGTGTTTTTGGTAATGATCATTTTCGACAATGGTGTCATCCGTATCGATAGGTTTTCCGAGTTGACCAGGTTGGGGCATGTTATGAATTAGTGCCTTATATTGTCATGCTACCTTACTGACGAGTAAGTGTGGGCGGGTTTTGGTCGATGTTCGTACTGTCTTGTCACTCTCTTCTTTCATCATATTTCAACATTTCATTGTTTTAGGATTCCCTGGGTGGTTGACGTTGAGTTAACGTGCCGATTTGTATGAGGTGTTGCCTCAGTTCATGGTTCTGCGTTCCTTCAGTT
Source organism: Cornus florida (assembly GCF_030987335.1). NCBI lineage: Eukaryota > Viridiplantae > Streptophyta > Magnoliopsida > Cornales > Cornaceae > Cornus > Cornus florida. Next base: position 45,278,657 of record NW_026775574.1, on the reverse strand, counting down.
GATCTTGAGACTTCTGGAGTTGTCCTTCAGTGCTTTATGAACTATCTTTCGATTTGACCTTATCTTCAGTCCCTATTCTGTTCTTTTCCGGTATGTTCCTAATTTTGAGGATGAAATTCCTTTAAGGATGGTAGGTTGTAATAACCCGGTCATTTGCCTTCCTTTCTTTTTTCTGAAATTTTACGAATTTTCCTTTTTGAGTTTTGTTTCTCGTCACTGAGTGTCGTCTCGAGTGCTCAAAAATGGTTTCTGAGACTATTTCGTTTGGATACTTCCTTTAAAGATCGAGTCATTTCCACATTTTTTGTTTTTCGACACTATTCACTTTTTATCCTTTTCCCTATTCTGTCTTTTCCCTGCTTGTTACTTTTTGGCACAGCCTCACTTTTCATGCTCAGAGTTAGTTTTTGACTTCACGTATCTTCAGTTTAAGTGGTTTCCACGAAATACATATCTTTATTTTTACAAGAAAGTACTCTGGTTGCTCTCGGTGTCCATAGGGGCATGGATACACAGTTCTTCAAAATCTTTTTCCATTCTTGGGGTATTTTTTATAAATATATTTTATTTTAGGGGTTTTTAAGAAAATATTTTTGGAAGATATTTTCATTCTGGGGCAGTTTGTAGTTTTCACTTTTTGGAGGGGCTATTGTGCAATTAATGAAAGTTATTGTAAAAATACCTCATTTTGAGCCTGGATCCTCGTACGGGATTCATTTTCACATTTTGTCAAGTTGTGTACTCTTAGAATTTCCTTCTAGTCGTTTTTCTCCAGTTAAGGGTTTTTGGCCCTAGTTGCCTCCGAACTTATTCGAGACATATCTCTTTGCTCGGGACTCAGTTTTTGACGCCGTTTCTTCCGTTGTACATATTTTCTTATTTTGAATCTTTTCATTTACAGAGTTTCACTATTTGAGCGCGTCTGCTCAAATTCCACTTTTCCGGACCTAGGGGGGCCCTTTCTGGGCACTTTTTGAGATTTTCTATAAATAGGGGAGTCTTAAGTCAAAAAGTCAGATTTCTTGGCCAATAGCCATAGGAGCCCAAGTGGCTGCCTTCACTCTTTCTTCTCCACTTGATTTCCTTAGTGAAAAGTCTTCGGCCTTAACGTTTATCATATGCCACGACGTGCTCTACCTTTCTCCCTTATTAGAATCCATTTATGACCATTTCTTGAGTTAGGGTTTGAAGTCAAGTTATGATTTTCATGGGGCCTCCTTGGGATTCTTGTTCATCGTGTTGTGCCCGACAAAACCCCGCGGTATCGTCGAATTCGGAGCACTTTTCTTTCTGTGGGGATTTGAGATTTTCATCTCAAATTGAGGTAGGGAGTGTTATAATTTACTTTCTTGTTTTATTGCATGCTTGTGATGCTTATACAACTTATTTACATGTCTTTGTATCAAATCTAAAAACTTTAATTAATTATTTCTTTGTGTAAGATTTAATTTTCCCTGTTGCTCATAACTTGTTTTAAACATGTGGCATGATGTTATATTACCCCTTGACATGGTCATTGACATATATTAAATTGAGAGCTTTTAAACAAGTAATGAAGTTTTTATTTAATATTTATCTTGAGTAAATATTTAATTCATGTGGCCTTAACTAGCTTGAAATCAATATGTGTGAGTATATTATATTACACCCCAGCATGCTCTTCAACATAGATGAATTTGAGAGTAATTGGAGATGTTTTGAAATCTAGTAATATTTAATTAATTTGGTTAATTAATTTATTTCAAGTGTACTATTCACTCCATTAGATTTCTGACTTGATATTATTGATGTACATGCCACATACTTTCACATATGTTATTTTGAGAATTTTTGGACAACTCTGATTTCTAGAGAAATTAATTAATTAGGTTAATTAATTTCTACTTAGGGTTCTAATGAGTTAGACTTGTATTTCATGGGGCTTTTGCCTTTTTATCTTGTTTCATGACTTGTTATAACTTAGCTCCATTAATGTAGTTAATGAACTTGCACCTTACATTAGAATGATTTAATTGTTCAAGAGTTGTTAAACAAATGATTAAATCATTAATCTTATACTAGTGGTATAATTATATCAATGGATTCCTTGTGTTTTGAATCCTAATTTTGTAGTCTATTTAGATGCAATTGATAATTTTTTGACATTTCATATGTCATTATAGTTGAGAACTTAGGGCATGAATTGTGTGTTTCCAAAATCTTGGTTGTGCATGAAACAGGGTTAATGCATTTCTTGTAATTGGATACAATCTTGACTTGCACAACTTGTTGATTTTGGGACTTGGGATATCAATCAAGAATTGACATCACTAGGACTTGGTTCTAGTATGGGGGATTGTCCCTCTACAACTATAGTGTGTACTAGGGGAAGGTACCCATGGGTTAGTAGCCTTAAAGTGATCCCAAGAGTATGGTTTTAGTCTGGGAGATATCCGAGTTTCCACATTAGTTGATTTCACTCTTTAAATTTCAAGTTGCTATTCCTTGAAGATTTAAAACTTGTCATATTATGTGAAATGCTCCAATCTTGTTAATTGCATAGATATTATGTCTTGTTCTTGATTTTATGTATAACTCTTATTGTGTTAATCGGAATGTTCCATTCTCGTTTACTTGCATAGATATTATACATTTTCCTTGATTTCACGCCTTGTCCTTGTCGTGTTAATTGAATTGTTTCAATCTTGTTAATTTCTTAGTTATCTCATTTTGTGTTACTTTATGCTATCATGACTTAGGAATAATCCTATACATGTAACTTGACTTAGATTCTAGGTGGCATGGTCCACATGTAATGATTTATACCAACATGCAAACTCTCTAAACCCTTAGATTTCAAGTGTTAGCTCTTGAAGATATAAGGACCTTGTCGTGTTATATAGAGTATTTCCTACCTTGTTTAATTTGCATAGACATTATGCTTACTTCGTGTATTTAGACCTCATTCAGTATACTTGAAACTGTGCACTTGCTTCTCGCATCTAAATTCCATTTAGCATACTCGTCTCTTGTATTCTTGCCTTGTGTGTTTCCAATCTCATTAGTATACCTGTGGTTTGTATACTTACCTCGCATGTTTTCATCTTCGTTTAGTACATTTGTAACCGGTATGCTTGTATGTCGTGTATCTTATTTCAATTGAATGAGTAACTTAAGATGCTCCCTGAGTCTTATCTTGACATAAGCGTTAGGTGGCATGACCCTATTGAACTGTATCATGTTAGTCTAAAAATATGGAAGAAATCGAGTCGATGCATGCTCATTCTCTATGAGTAAACTTGTTTACTCACCCTAAAGTTACTGGGGGATTTGTTCAGGTACGAAGACTTGGTTCGTGATGCTTTTTGTTTATTAGGATGGCTTCTAGCTTTGAAGTTTCTATTCCATGCAAATGTTAGCACGAAATATCATTTCATAGCCTTATGTATGAAACTCGTATTTTTTTATTCTAAATATGTAAAGTGTACATAAGTACACTCCTTTCTATGTATTTGACATGTATAAGAAGAGGTCATAGGCCAATGACATGTATCTCATATTCTATGCAGTTTCGTTTTCGAAGTTTATTATGAAAATATTGAAAAATCACTAGTCTTTGCTTCATAACTTTTGCATCGAGTGTGGGAATTCCATTCTTTTTCTTTCATAGGCTTTCTATGATCATGTATGAGGTGTGGCCAAGGTCCAAACACCATTTCATCCTAGGTTTTGTATTTTGGTTTCATTTATAGCGTTTTTAGGCATTTTTGGCCATTGAGAGGTCATATTTTGCATTGGAGTCATGTTGAGGCTGCGTACCATTGGGACGCGTCCGAAATGTCTTTTTATGTTTGCGTGTAAGTCCACATTTCATAAAACTCTTAAGTTTCAACTTTCAACCTATTTTTGGGCAATTTTTAGGAATTTTTCATAAAAATTGATCCATGGAAGTGTCATTTGAGTTCCTCCTTGTTTTAGCATGTTTTGGATGCTTGAGCGGGGCTAGAAAATCTTTTCAAACTTGTTCGGAACATGTAAAATGCATGTAGAACCTTACAGATGGCCCAAGTACCTCACACACACATTATAGTTGTTTTTTCTGCTGCAGCAGATGTGTCAGTCAGCTGATTAGGGTCCATCAGCTGGCTGACAAGCCTCGAGGGTCCATTCCAGTAGGATTTTCTTGAAAAATGGTGTTTCGATCGGCTAAGCATTGGGGTTTAGTCAGCTAGTGATTGAGTTTCGGCCGACTGACCCTTGCCTTCGGTCGACCGATCCTCCCTTAGACCTTCTCCTTCCAGTTTTCTTGGACAGTTTCATTACAATGACTTCAGAGGGACTTATCTCCTTCATTTCTGATCCAAATCTGGTCATTCTTGAGTCTAAGTTCAAGAGCTTGAAGTTAACTTTCCAATGGTACCAACCACTCATCAAAACTTCGCCTACAGAGAGAGTTATTCCTATTTTTGTAAGACATGTTCTTGGTAACTCTTAAACGGAGATGGCCACCTTGTTTTAAATTCATATCTTTTCCGTCCAGACTCAGAATCAGGTGATTCTTGAGTTTAACCTTGTTCATTTTTTTCGTCTTTCCAATGGTGTGCTCGGTAGCACCCACTTTCATCTTGGAAATGACCATTTTGCACTTAAGTTGATTCTTTTTTGTTTTCGATACGTCGCTTCCGTATTTGTTTTCCTTAGGTTTCGTGACCTCATTGAGGGTCATATTGATGTCTTAGAGACATGTTGTATCTCTATAGACCATTGTTTCATGTTTTGTTTTCGCATTTTAGAATCCGGTTCGGGTCATCATAGGACACACTAGGTTAAAAAATCCAGGGTCGTTATAGTCATGGTGTGGTCAATACCTAGTTGCACAAAATTATTGTAAAATGTAGCCAAGTTTGAATTTATAGAATGCCACTACCACTGTAAACTATTAATATAGCTGGAGTGAGTAGGGATCATCCCAAGGGAAAGGAACGGCATTTTTGGACTCAATGATGGAATAGTAGGTCGACCAAAAGATGGATTTGATTTGATTAAACTATGGTTCAATTAAAATAATGCAAGAGAGCAACAATCTAGAAATTAGGGAAAGGTAAATGAGAGAGAGGTCTTGGGGCTTAGAGTTCTCCACTAAGCTTCACTTCACCAAACACTAGCAATTGTAAATTAATGGGAAAATTTAAGTTGTAAAATGTGTGTGTGTGTCACTAATTTAAAACTAAGCATGGATGGAAAATAAGTATAGATTGTCTAGTCAATCTAGTGAATAGCACAACCCATCAAATGAGACCAATAACCATTCAATTAAACCATAATTAGTGTGCATACAATATTTTAGAGAAATATACTTTTTACACTTATAAGTATGGAACATCAAATAATAAGAATGGATTGTCCACCTATCTAAGAAATTAAAGAAAAAATTAAGCTAATTAAACTAAGGGTGTGGCACAATCCATCAAGAAATAAGTATGAATCATCAAAAAAACCACAAGAGTAGTCAATCATCAAATAAACCATAAGAGTAGTCAATTAAGTACCATGCCTTGACCATCACTAGATTAACAACATCTGTGACGGCCCTGGATTTTTCAACCCAGTGTGTCCTATGATGACCCAAAACGGATCCAAAATGCGAAAGCAAAAGATAAAACAATGGTCTCTAGAGATACAACACTCCTCTAAGACACCAATGTGACCCTCAATGAGCTCACAAAACCCAAGAAAATGCGGAAGCAGCGTTTCAAAAATGGATAAGAATGAACATAATGGTCATTCCACACTAAAATGGGTGCCACCGTGCACACCATTGGAAAGAAAATAAAAAATTAATAAAGATAGACTCAAGAATCACTTGTTTCGGAGTCCGGACGGCAAAGATATCAAGTTCTGAAGTCAAAGGAAGGGAAACCCTATCCCGGTTCGAACCAAAAACAGATCCTACCTTACTAAAACTTGAATAACTTGAGCCATAAGAATAATATTAAGCTCTAATTAGTACCATTGGAAAGCTTATTGCGACGCAATCAGTTTAGACTCAAGAATCGCCTGACTCCGAGTTAAAACAAAGAAGATATGTTAATTTGAAGTCGGAGGTGCAGTGCTGAACCAAGACACACACACCCGTAAATAGTACCTCGAGGACTCGAACAAGGACTTCTAGCGTTCAAAAATTGTCCTAAGAGTTCTGCCCGAAGTTAGAGCACTCGAACTCCCCCTTTAGAGCGCTCGAACTACTATAGCTGCACCTGAAAATGCCAACTTGAAATGCAATTTTGAGGACTTTCTGGGCCTTTTTGAGAAAAACACAAAGAAGAAACTACCCTCAAAATCATGTTTTCTAGCCAAACATACCAAAAGAAAACTTTATTTTTCAAGTGAAAACCCCAAAATGCCCGTATGCTCAGTTTAGGCTCAAAACGGCAAAAATGTGAATTTGTACCAAACATACATTTGAACCCAAATGCACTTCTAGGCTGAAACGAATATGCACACAAATGTAATAAGTGATTTTGAGCACACGGGAATGTTCCGCGGCTCCCAGAAATGGTCGAGTTAAAATCCGACCCCCCGACGGCCAAAAAGGCGAAAATGAATTTGAAATGGATATTTTGAAAACCAAAATTAGCAAATGATTGGAAATTACCATTTGGCCCTTGGCCACACTTCATGCATAATTAATGAGATCCTACGGAAGAATCAAAACAGAATTCCCACACCCGATGCAGACAAAGTGAGACAATAACTTAACATTTTTCAATCTTTTCATAATATTTTATGAAGTCAAAACTACATAGAATACAAATACATGTCATTGGCTTCCAGCCTCATCTCATACATGTCAAATACATTGTAAGGAGTGTACTCATGTACACATTACATATATGGAATCAAATATACACGTTTTGTCAAATAAAACTACAATTGACATTCCGAGCCAACCTTCACAAAGATGGAAGTCCTCGAGTCCACAAGTCATCCAACCATAATGGGAGTCTCAACTTTAATTCTTGTACTTGAAATATGCCCCAGTATCGTAGGGGTGAGTAACATAAAGCTACTCGTAGGAAATGAGCATGCATCGACCTACGTTTTACAAGTTTGCATGATTTAATTATTGTGGTTCATTCCACCTAACATCTATGTCAAAGGTGAGACTCAAGGAGCATCTTAGCTACCTAAGATCATTTCTAGCATCAATCACCTCATTCATGCAATCTTAGCAACATAGGGTCATGCTTAAACAAATCAACAACATAGGAGCATGCTTGCACAAAGCAACAACATACAGATTCTCAAGGTAATCAACTTGAAGTCTAAAATGCAACATCAACTAAATATAACAATTTATCTAATACCACACATCAAGACATAAGTTCTCTAGGTTATCAACTAGAAATCTAAAAGTGTGAAATCAACTAAATATATCAATTTAGTATGGATGTACTTAACAACATCAAAATGATTCATTAAAATCATAAACATGGATGTACTTAACAACATCAAAATCGCCAATAACCAAAACCACAAGTTACAATATAAACATGATTGTTTACTTGGAATTGAATGCGAAAACAAATAGTGGAAAACTTGGACATCAAAGCTCGGAATTCTGCCGAGACCTCAATGGTTATTCCGGGCACTAACCCGCAGGGAAGACCACCCTAAGTGCGCACTATCTCAATGACTTAGAGGACTCACGTCCCCGTACTAGAGCCAAACCCTAGCCATTTCAACTCAACAATGTTCCAAGATTCCAAAATTAAACCAAATAAATTCACAACTTATATATAACTTATATAATACATAAAAACACCTTCCATGCACAAGTAGGTTGGAACCACACAATCCATGCCTTAGAGTTTCAATTCTAAAATGACATACATAATGTCAATTACAAAGTGTGCAATTCATTACACATGGCATCAATATATTCCATAAAGAAAATATGTTCTCATGAATATAAATATAACAACAAAGTTGTCCAATGCTCAAAACACAACAAAGTGAATACATAACAAGTTCAAGTCCATGATTTGAATATAGAAACAACTTCTAAAATGCCAATAGATCCATGGAGCCATTAAATAGAATTTTATTAAACAAAATAATTAAATTCTTTAGATTTCAAATCTATCCCAAATAACCTCAATTTAATCTATGTTAAACAACATAACATGCTCATTACATATATCAAGTCAAAAGTACAAAATGAGCAAGATACCTTCATACAGAATTTAATTAATTTGATTTTAATTAAATCTCTAGACTTCAAAAGTTATTCAAATGATCCCAAATTAATATATAACAAGCACCAAATCATAGTCATACCATATCTCAAATCTAAAATGGGATACAAGGAAAACACAATTTACTAGAATTTAAATCAAATTAAATCCATTTAATCTCTAGATTTGAAAACTCATCTAAATCATCTCAAATTAACATATGTCAAAGATCAACCCATGGCCATGCCATTTACCAAGTCAAAAATGATTTATATGCAAGATATGATAAATCACTAATTTCTCAAATTCACAAAAGACATGCATACAACTTATATTAGCGACAATAGCATGCAAGAAACAACCCTATAACATCCCCTACCTCACTAGAGAAGTGTCTCTCTAGAATCCAAGGCAAAATCAACACAAAATGGCAAGCCCTTCTAGGGTTATAAAGAGGAAGATGAGGGGAACAAATTGTATTCCCAAGTTCAAGCTTGGAAATCAATGGAAGGCTCTCAAAAATCAAGGTCAAAGCTTAAGGCTTCATCCATGGAGGTTAGGGTTTTCTTTACAAGAGATGGAGGAAATGAAAAATGATAAAGATGAAATGTGAGTGGAGGGGATAGAGATCCTCCACTCACTATGTGCTCTTACACTACCTCTCACACAAACACTAATGCAAGATCAAATTGTGAGCCTACACTTATCACTCATCCAAGCATCCATTGTAGGCTTAATCCTAAGCGTACACTTGTCAACCATCCAAGCTAGCAAGTGCACCAATCCTAGGCCAACAAGTGGTTAAATCTCCATCCTCCACATATGCTCATCCAAGGCCTCAAAGTGTTTCCACACACATGTCAACAAGTGGACCAATGAGAGTGTGACACTTGTCACACTTTTCAAAAATTGTAAAAAAGCCCTTTTTAAAAATATCTTCCAAATTAAATTGCAAAGTGGTCCCTGAGATGAAAAATAATTACTTTACAGTAATTACACAAAACCCCTAAAGTTAGGAAAATTACAAAAAGGCTTTGCATCTATACCATTTACAAGAAAAGTAAACACTTAGCATGCTTTTCTACAAAAGTGAAAATGCACATAGGATGGAATTTAAATATCATGGATGCATGCAAAACCAGAATCAAATCCGAACACGAAAAGTGAGGTTATGCTAAAAAGTGACAACCGAGAAAAAACGAAATGTGAATAGTGTCACAAAGTGAAAATTTAAAAATGACTCGGTCCTCAAAGGAAGTCGTCAATCCATGGAAAAGAGTCTCAGAAACCCTCCCCGAGCACTCAAAATGACACTAAGTGACGAGAAACTGAACTCAGAAAGGAAAAGATCAACGGAAAAAAAATATCCGTGAAAATCTGAGAAAAGGAAAGGAAGGAAAATGACTGGGTCATTACAACTTTCCCACCTAAAAAGGGATTTTGTCCTCAAAATCCAGCCCCAACCAATAAAAGGTGAAACCAGGAAAACTACAGAGTACATCTCTGAGTATCCCACAAAACACGCTACACTAGCGACCTCAAAGCTTAAAGGAACCCCACAACCCAGTGTCATTTGCACCCACGTGCTTATAACAAGACAACCTCTCAAAGGAAAAGTGACTACATGGCCACACAACAAGTCAAAGGTCATACACAGAACCCAAAGTCAAACAAAGGAACAGAAGACCACAACCACAAGCATCCCTCTTGACGAACTATCAAACGGATCCAAAACACATCCAAAAAGGACTCCAAAATAATCACGTATCAAATCAGTGTACAGAATAAACACAACGTGGAAGTACAAATAGTGACCAAAACCCGCCCACGACGCACTCAAATGTGTGGTAGCAATGATAGTACCTAGTGCCCGCCCACACTTACTCGTCAGAAAGGTAGCATCGACGGCAACTAGTACTCGCCCACAACACACAACTTTGTATGGTAGCATGACAGTATAAGGCACTAGTTTATAACCTGCCCCCCACTAGGTCTACCCATGAAACCTCTCGATACAAATGACGTCAATGTAAAAAATGATCATTACCAAAAGCACTACGGGGACCAACATTTTGTGAGAGTTGAGATATGGTCCAAAGATGTCCGATCGGACCATCCTAGCCAATCCCAAAACTCTGACAACAATGCTATAGGTACTGCTATGCTTAAGGCCCCAAATCCTCAATACAACAAAACCAACATCTCCAATGTCTCAAAATGCCCCTATTAACAACATTAATCATGAATCCAAAACCTGACAAGCAAATCAATGCCTACAGAAATCAAAACGAACCTCATAATAAGATATTTCATCGAAAGTCCTTCATATCTCCCTGAAACAAATCAACTACAAGACTACACCGTAATCAAACATCAGATCCGCATTCCTATCATAGATAACTAAATCCTCGAAATACAAGTCCACTAAGTGGCACACATATCAAAATTCTGACAACAATCAAAATCACAAAATGAGTCTCTCTAAACTGTACTTGGCCATACCAAGTTAAGTCAAAATTCCTCAATTTCAATCCATAAACAATCACCGAAACAACAATTCCTCAAAACCACGCCTAGTCATACTAGGACGAGAAAACTCCATAAACAAATTGTATCCAACAACGATCCTTTAAAACTCTTCTTAAGAGTCAACCACATCAAGGTCTCCAAAACTGAAACAAGTCTCCAAAAGGTATCCTCAAAAGAGCATCGAGCTCACCTCACGAATCAAACAAATCCTTAATGATGTGGACACAAGTTCCCGAAAAATGATCTCACACCAATCCACACACTCTGAGCACCACAACCCATCAACAACCACGGCAAAAACTCCCCAAAGGAAGACTTGAAAGAAAGGGAACCACTAGTCCTAAGAAGGACAATACCACGACTCCATCTCTGAAATAAAAGACAGCAAGGTCAAAGACTTCACCCCCTACATGGAAGTAAGTTGACCAAAATCCATCAAATCCTCACCAAGGACTCAAGACAACGATAGTGATCCTCAGGGACCAACCAACCCCAAAACTGTGCACACTGCAACGAAGAGAAGAGACTCACTCCTTGTGAAGTCCCTAACACGAACCAACACAAAACCTTTATGGAAACCCGCATACACACTACGTGCGACCGAGGGAAATGAATGGGGAAAACCAAACCTGGAAGTTATGTATATGAAAAGGAAATGCAACTACCAAGAAATAAATCTACTCACATAGATAAAAATGAAAGGTACATGCAACACGTCTCCACGTAAGCACAAAAGCATGTCACTAAAGCGCAACAACAACATGACATCTCTAAGCATATAAAGAAGGCATGCTAATGCCATACAACAAGAAGGCAAATGTGGATAGACCTCCACCTACTTATGCATCATAATATCAGAAATCATACTACTAACATGGTAGTAAATGAAACTGCATAAAATAAAACGATGCAATAATGAACCCCATGGACATCTTGTCCTAGAGTGTCTAGGTAAAAGGAAGGACAATTTCTAGCCATAAATTGAATCCAAAACCAATGCGACAACAACCTATCTCAAAACAAATGTGAGCCTTTACCACAATGGTAAGACTCCAACAATCCAACTCCGAATCTAGAGGTGACACTATAAATGACACTAACAACGTAATGCTCTCACCAACCCAAAACATCGATCAATCGACTCGATCCCAAAAGCATCATCACACAAAGAGAACTCAAACAAAATGTCTATTTTAGCCATATAATCAGACAACCGAATCAATCTCCAAATCGTCCTCAAAATGACCATCAATTATCGTCACAGCACCAGACGTTCAAAACAAAACTCACATCATCACCAACCAAAAGGACAACGCCTATCACAACAAAATCAACATTGATTCCATCCGAACTGCACTTGTAGCTAGCCAGTACAATAGCATGACAATGCCATGAACCTGCCCACAAACACACCCGCCCACGAAAATTGTAATCTCAGAGGAACCTTCCAAAACAATTAAGGATCCTAAGAGGTCCATGACCTCATCGTGGCCCAAAACCAACAAATCCAGCACTATGGCAACGCCAAAGGACTCACCTCACGAGAGCCTAAACAAAAGGTGTCTCACCACCTACCTCAAACCAATGCTAGGTCGACAACAACCTATACTACTATAAAACCATGTGGACAATCACCAACAACCTTAAGGAAGAATGCTAAAATGAAACCAATTTCACCAACCATCGTACTAAGTGAAAACTCACCAAATGACTCAATCTCAACTCAAACATCCAACGACTAATCCCAAGTCCTGCCAAATATACAACACAACAATGCATATACAATTCTAATCTGGCACACATCATATGTCATGCTCTTTACATTAGAATAAAAATAAGCTAAATAGATAACATACCACTTATAGCACATAAGCATATAAACATGTTATCAAACTAAAACATGTTATCATGAAGCATATAAGCACATAGAGCATGGCAATAAAAGCATGATAACCACCCAAAACCCGTCATCCAAGGTATTCAAACCTAGGAGCTCTGATACCACCTATGACGACCCTGGATTTTTCAACCCAGTGTGTCCTGTGATGACCCAAAACGGATCCAAAATGCGAAAGGAAAAGATAGAACAATGGTCTCTAGAGATACAACACTCCTCTAAGACACCAATGTGACCCTCAATGAGGTCACAAAACCCAAAGAAAGAAAATGCGGAAGCAACGTTTCAAAAATGGATAAGAATGAACCTAGGAGAAAAATGGTCATTCCACACTAAAATAGGTACCATCGTGCACACCATTGGAAAGAAAATGAAAAAGTTAATAAAGATAGACTCAAGAATCAATTGATTTGGAGTCTGGATGGCAAAGATATCTAGTTCTGAAGTCAAAGGAAGGGAAACCCTATCCCGGTTCGAACCAAAAACAGACACTACCTTACTAAAACTTGAATAACTTGAGTCACAAGAAGAATATGAAGCTCTAATTAGTACCATTGGAAAGCTTATTTTGACATGATTAGTTTAGACTCAAGAATCGCCAGATTCGGAGTTAAAACGAAGAAGATATGTTAATTTGAAGTCGGAAGTGCAGTGCTAAACCAAGACACACACACCCGTGAACAGTACCTCGAGCACTCAAACAAGGACTTCGAGCGCTCAAAAATTGCCCTAAGAGTTCTGCCCGAAGTTAGAGCGCTCGAACTCCCCCTTTAGAGCTCTCGAACTACTGTAGCTGCACCTGAAAATGCCAACTTGAAATGCAATTTTGAGGACTTTCTGGGCCTTTTTGAGAAAAACACAAAGAAGAAACTACCCTCAAAATCATGTTTTCTAGCCAACCATTCCAAAAGAAAACTTAATTTTTCAAGTGAAAACCCCAAAATGCCTTTATGCTCAGTTTAGGCTCAAAACGGCAAAAATGTGAATTTGTACCAAACATACATTTGAACCCAAATGCACTTCTAGGCTGAAACGAATATGCACACAAATGTAATAAGTGATTTTGAGTATGCGGGAATGGTCCACGGCTCCCGGAAATGGTCGAGTTAAAATCTGACCCCCTGACGGCCAAAAAGCAAAAACGAATTTGAAATGGATATTTTGAAAACCAAAATTAGCAAATGATTGGAAATTACCATTAGGCCCTTGGCCACACTTCATGCATGATTAATGAGATACTACGGAAGAATCAAAATAGAATTCCCACACCCGATGCAAATAAAGTGAGCCAATAACTTAACATTTTTCAATCTTTTCATAATATTTCATGAAGTCAAAACTACGTAGAATACAAATACATGTCATTGGCCTCCGGCCTCATCTCATAAATGTCAAATACATTGTAAGGAGTGTACTCATGTACACATTACATATATGGAATCAAATATGCACGTTTTGTCAAATAAGACTACAACTGACATTCCGAGCCAACCTTCACAAAACTGGAAGTCTTCAAGTCCACAAGTCATCCAAGCATAATGGGAGTCTCAACTTTAATTCTTGTACCTAAAATATGCCCCAGTATCGTAGGGGTGAGTAACATAAAGTTACTCGTACGAAATGAGCATGCATCAACCTACGTTTTACAAGTTTGCATGATTTAATTATTGTAGTTCATTCCACCTAACGTCTATGTCAAAAGTGAGACTCAAGGAGCATCCTATCTACCTAAGATCATTTCTAGCATCAATCACCTCATTCATGCAATCTTAGCAACATAGGGTCATGCTTAAACAAAGCAACAACATAGGAGCATGCTTGCATAAAGCAACATAATATAGATTCTCAAGGTAATCAACTTGAAGTCTAAAATGCAACATCAACTAAATATAACAATTTATCATAATTAGAATATCTAATACCACACATCAAGACATAGGTTCTCTAGGTTATCAACTAGAAATCTAAAAGGGTGAAATCAACTAAATATATCAATTTAGTATGGATGTACATAACAACATCAAAATGATTCATTAAAATCATAAACATGGATGTACTTAACAACATCAAAATCGCCAATAACCAAAACCACAAGTTACAATATAAACAAGATTGTTAACTTGGAATTGAATGCGAAAACAAATAGTGGAAAACTTGGACATCAAAGCTCGGAATTCTGCCGAGACCTCAATGGTTATTCCGGGTGCGCACTATCTCAATGACTTAGAGGACTCATAATATATTTCAACTCAACAATGTTCTAAGATTCCAAAATTAAACCAAATAAGTTCACAACTTATACATAACTTATATAATACCTAAAAACACCTTCCATGCACAAGTAGGTTGGAACTACACAATCCATGCCTTAGAGTTTTAATTCTAAAATGAAATACATAATGTCAATCACAAAGTCTGCAATTCATTACACATGACATCAATATATTCCATAAAGAAAATATGTTCTCATGAATATAAATATAACAACAAAGTTGTCCAATGCTCAAAACACAACAAAGTGAATACATAACAAGTTCAAGTCCATGATCTGAATATAGAAACAACTTCTAAAATACCAATAGATCCATAGAACCATTAAATAGAATTTTATTAAACAAAATAATTAAATTCTCCAGATTTCAAATCTATCCCAAATAACCTCAATTCAATCTATGTTAAACAACATAGCATGCTTATTACATATATCAAGTCAAAAGTACAAAATGAGCAAGATACCTTCATACAGAATTTAATTAATTTGATTTTAATTAAATCTCTAGATTTCAAAAGTTATTCCAATGATCCCAAATTAATATATAACAAGCACCAAATCATGGTCTTACCATATCTCAAATCTAAAATGGGATACAAGCAAAACACAATTTACTAGAATTTAAATCAAATTAAATCCATTTAATCTCTAGATTAGAAAATTCATCTAAATCATCTCAAATTAACATATGTCAAAGATCAGCCCATGGCCATGCCATTTACCAAGTCTAAAATGATTTATATGCAAGATATGATAAATCACTAATTTCTCAAATTCACAAAATACATGCATACAACTTATATTAGCAACAATAGCATTCAAGAAACAACCCTATAACATCCCCTACCTCACTAGAGAAGTGTCTCTCTAGAATCCAAGGCAAAATCAACACAAAATGGCAAGCCCTTCTAGGGTTATGAAGAGGAAGATGAGGGGAACAAATTGTATTCCCAAGTTCAAGCTTGGAAATCAGTGGAAGGCTCTCAAAAATCAAGGTCAAAGCTTAAGGCTTTAGGCTCCATCCATGGAGGTTAGGGTTTTCTTTACAAAAGAGGGAGGAAATGAAAAATGATGAAGATGAAATATGAGTGGAGGGGATAGAGATCCTCCACTCACTATGTGCTCTTACACTACCTCTCACACACACACTAATGCAAGATCAAATTGTGAGCCTACACTTATCACTCATCCAAGCATCCATTGTAGGCTTAATCCTAAGCGTACACTTGTCAACCATCCAAGCTAACAAGTGCACCAATCCTAGGCCAATAAGTGGTTAAATCTCCACCCTCCAGAGGTCCTCATCCAAGGCCTCAAAGTGTTTCCACACACATGTCAACAAGTGGACCAATGAGAGTGTGACACTTGTCACACTTTTCAAAAATTACAAAAAAGTCCTTTTTGAAAATATCTTCCAAATTAAATTGTAAAGTGGTCCCCAAGATGAAAAATAATTACTTTACAGTAATTACACAAAAACCCTTAAAGTTAGGAAAATTACAAAAAGGTCTTGCATCTATACTCGTTATAAGAAAAGTAAGCACTTAGCATGCTTTTCTACAAAAGTGAAAATGCACATAGGATGGAATTTAAATATCATGGATGCATGCAAAACTAGAATCAAATCCGAACATGAAAAGTGAGGTTATGCTGAAAAGTGACAACCGAGAAAAAAACGAAATGTGAATAGTGTCACAAAGTGAAAATTTAAAATTGACTTGGTCCTCAAAGGAAGTCGTCAATCCACGGAAAAGAGTTGCAGAAACCATCCCCGAGCACTCAAGATGGCACTAAGTGATGAGAAACTAAACTCAGAAAGGAAAAGATCAACGGAAAAAAAATATCCGTGAAAATCTGAGAAAAGGAAAGGAAGGAAAATGACCGGGTCATTACAACATCAATACACATAGACATGCATCAATTTCATTAAATCTAGAGATAAACACATGAACATTCATTCTTGCATGCATAGACATATAGATAGAACTAAATGGTCAGTTGGAAGCATTAATCCATACAAATGAAGTCAAAATCAGAAGATCTATGTTTATTCAAGGTCAAAACATTTATTACAACTAAAATCCCCAAAAATATACAAAAGTTAGGTTTAGGAAGCAAGCCTAGGATTTAGCCACTCATTGTAATGGTCATGGAATCCTCATGGGCTAACTTGGAGGTTGGGATCATCATCTTCATCCTTGCTTTTTTCCTAAAACCCTAGTTCTAGAGAGAAAACTATTTCTATCTTTTTAAAATATCTACTCTTCTCAATGATACAAGATGATGTTCAATTAATTCATTACAAGCCTCTTTGAGTAGGCACCAAGTCATGAATACAGCCTATGATTGGAGGAAATTCGTAGCTATTTAAGTTAGGTGAAGTTCAGCGTGCTCGGGAATTAGAGAGCACATTGCCAGTAGGCATTTCAATCGATCAAACACTTAGCTTCGATCGATCGAAGCTGATGTGGCATCAAAAATATGTTTGGGCCTTATCTATTTTGTTGAGTTGGCACTGCCTCATTTCGATCGATTGTAGCCGACTTCGATTGATCGGGACTCCCTTCGATCAATCAAAGTTCCTCTGGTACAATTTTCTTGACTTCTTTCCAACTTTGCTCCTTAGCTTTAAAATTAAGCTAAATGGCTCTTATTAGCCTGTTTGAACTTTATTAACTCGAAATAGGCAAAAAACACAAATAAGTACTAAGATATAAAAATAAGATAGATGAATGGACTAAAATACCCTAACTCAAGTGCTAAAATGCGTCACATTTGAGCACTTATCACACCCCCAAATTTAGATATTACTAGTCCCTAGCAATGAACTGCAAGAAGAAGAAAGAAATAAACAACTAAGTATCTATGAACTAAAATGCAATGAAAGGATAACGCTACTTTCGTCGGGAACACGATTGCATTAGCGGATGCAACAAGCCTTTTAAAGCCCTAGGTTACCCCTAGTGGATGATTGAAGTCCCGTGAGGGCTTCCAGAAATGTTTACCACAAACATTGAGCTTTTTCTCACAAGAGAGGCACCAATATACAAAACAACCATCGGGAGAAAACTACCTCAAGTACGCAATTTTTCAACCCTTTCCGAGCAATCTCCTAAAATTTCAACATCGGGCAAGCAAATATAATCCTCCACACATCAAGACAATGATCATTGCAAATTAAAACAACTCTAGAATCCTTTTTAAGTGAACCGACATCAAACTAGCACACAAATCTAGTACCGATCATCAAGACAAATAATGGACCTTTTATTAAAACTTTATTCATCTTTATTATTTTATTTTATTTATATTTTTTATTTATATTTTTTTACTAACCTAGAGGATCAAAGATGGAAGCATGGTGCAATGTGGTGATCTATTAAGTTTTCTAATAATCAATGAGGTTGAGCTTTAGGTCAATGACTCCCAAACCAGATGGCTTTAGGGCATTAGGTGTTTAAACACCCCTAAGGACTTATAAGCTTAAATTAACTAGGCTGTAAATCAAAACTACCTCCATCTAATCATTTCCCACTTTTTACCTTTTGGGAGAAGTCCTCACTTTTTTTTGTTTGCTTTTGCAACTTTATTTATTTATTATTATTAATTTTTTATTTATTTTTTAAGCTAGAGTTTGGGCTTCCACCTTTTGGAGTAAGAAATTCAGTGATTGATGAGGTTAGAATCCCGGTTACTCAATGAAAAGGGTTTTTTATCCACCTTTATCAAGAATGAAAGCTTTCAATGCACTACTAGCTCAATTGGGATATAACCAAATCAATAATCAACAAAGCATGTACCCCTCAAATGAATTCTAGCGTGTGCATATGCTAGTGTAGAATGCTAGAGTGAATCTCAAAACAATCACAAGATCAAGATGATGTGGACCACAAATGCAAGCAAGATATCAATCTTTTAAAAAAATTTACTCCTAAATGGTATCCACAAGGCATCCAAGGAGTATTGGACTCTTAAGTCAAGAAAATTTTAAATTCTAAGTATCATGGATCCTCAAAAGATCAAAATCATAGCCTAGGACTCTCAAATCATACCACTTGCATAGAAACTAAGTGCGATATGTAAAATATGCTAACACACCCCCAAACTTAATCTGTGTATTATCCTTAATGTGCAAAGAAGTAACAAATAATGGAAAGAGTATACCAAATGGGTGAAGCAAAAGGGACATAACAACGGAAGCTTAGCTTTGGAAGGCGCACCCCCAAACTTAGATTCCAAAAACCTGTCTAAAAATGGTCACACTAGCAACTGTCAAAGCATATGCAGTAATGATATAATATGAGAGGTGAAACTGAGAATTGGGCAAAAATCATGGCATCTAGCAATGTAAAGCTCAGAACATCCAAAACTGATATCAAAATCTCAAAAATCTATATATAAAGCAAGTAAATCCAAAACCAGATATCCAAAGATCAATGTATAAGCAAATGCAGTACAAGAAATAATATCCAAAATATCTAAAACCAGCGTAAATGTCAAGATTGTGCAAAAATATCTTAGCAATAACAAAACAAGTATCAAGACAGATAATGAGTAAGAGAGAGAATGGTGGAATCAGGGAACAGGATATGGCATCATCATATCAACAATGTGCTGCAGCATGCCAGACATCTCCTTGTTGTGGCGAGTGAGAGAAACTATAAGGTCGGTTGGTAAAGCTCCAAGCTCACGCCTCACCTCAGCTATATCTGCCCTCAGGTCATCAGATTGCCCGACTAAATCATCGTGTCTCCCCACCAGGTCATCATGTCTCCTTAACATATCATCATACCACCTCATGATATCCTCGTGCCGCCCAGTCATATCAGCTCTGAAAGAAATGAAGTATGTGTGCAGCTGAGCTACCTCAGATTTGTAGCTTGAATCAATGCTGGTATAGCGGGATCAAGTGTCGGTCTGTGCTGTCGACTCGGTGGGAGGGACATATGAAGTGCCAGCCTACTGAGATGCAGTAGGTACATCTGCCTGTGAGGTAGAACCTGAAATGGTAATGCAATGCCTCTGTTTGGGGGGAGATCTATTTGTTGTATCCTCTATAGCATTGTCCGCTGTAGCTGCCTCCTCTGCTGCTCCTGCAGTCTTTTCATATCTCTGTTCTTCCTATTCTTAAGGCAAGAATTGTAAGTCTTTGTCCACCTAGCCTGATCATATGCTCTCCTCTCTTTCTCTGTAGCAGTCTCTGGAATCTCATCTGGGTCAAACTGACAACCCTGATTAAGTAGTAGCTGTGTAATCAAGTGACCATAAGGTAAAGGCCAAGTCGCAGCTCTAGAACTATGTGTATGATGCAGATTCTTCCAGAACTTATGCATAAGCTCCCAGATAAGTGCAGGGATAGAAATCCAATAACCCTGGCTCAAATAGTATAGAGCTTGAAAGATCCCTTCTCACCTCTGAGTACCATGGCCTAATGGAAAGGCATTGAGGTGCAACACAAAGTCAATGAACCAATACCGGGGATCAATCTCGACCCAGTCTGCAAAGGTGTTACCCTCTAAGGTAGCATATGGAGATAATGTAGCTACCATGGTCAGTTCAAATGGAAAAGGTAGAACACTAGGATACAATGGATCCTAAGAATCAGTAGCCAATGGAGAAGTGTAGGGGCATCGACAAGCAGCAGCTATGGCCAGGATAGAAATATCGATCTCCTGACCGTCAATGGTGGTATGTAATAGAAATCTGTCATCCTCATCCATCTAAAGGTGCTGGTAGAATAGTGCAACCAACCGAGGATAGACAACTGTGTCTGCCGGTGTCATAATAATATCAATGCCCCTCCGCATAAGCTCATCGTAGGACCACTTGGTCTGATCCAACTCAGAGAATAGATCACGATCAAATCTATACTCGGTCTCCTGCTTCTTACTAGAGTAAGACTCAACAGGGACCTTTCGAATAATAAGGCGTTCGGCATCCATAGATGATGGCTCATAATTGACTAATGCAGAAGATGAAGATGATGAAGACTCTTCCACTAGAGATGAAGAAGGAGGCTATGTAGCTTTCTGTACTCGTTTTCTAGCAAGAGTCTTTTGTTTGCACTGCATCCGACCCAAAGTAGTGAAAAGGAGGGCAAAACAAAGGGATTCAAGAGAAAAAGTGGGTGTTTAGGCCTCACCGTTGCAGGAAAAGACAATCGGAGACTCGCTGGAATCTTCAGGAGCTCGCCGGAGCTAGATTCTAGATCTCCTTTGTCCATCGGAGATGATGGATTTTAGAGAATTGAGAGTGAATAGAGAGGGAAGAACCGGTTTTGGCCACTTTTAGGCCAAAAATCCTCGTCGGAATTTATGGAGCTTAGTAGCAGCGAAAATGGAGGGTTACTTAGGCTAGGGCTAGCCGGCGGTGGAAGAAGAAGGTAGGATGGTGGTGGTGGTGGTTTGCTCGCCGGTGGAGATAGAAAGTGAGAGAGATTGATTGAGAGATGAGAGATGGAGAATCGGGAGAGAGAAGAGAAGTCAGCCGAGAGAGAAAGAGAATGAAGAGAGATGGAGGAAGAAAGAGAAAAAGAAAAGGAAAAAAAAATGAAAAAAGAAGAGAAAAATAGGGAGAAAAAGAATTATAAAAAAATGAAAAAGAATTTAGGGTTAGGAGGGAAGGTGAAGAGTTGAAGCATTTTCTGGAAGTTTAAATGACGCATTTTTGATCGATCGAAGGACTTTGATCGATTGAACACTTAGCTTCGATCAATCGTAATGGACTTCGATCAATTGGAATGAACTTTAATCGATCGAAATGGAATTTGAAAAGTCCTCTATTCAATGGGTTTGATCGATCGAAGTGGAATTTCGATCAATCGAACTTAACTTCGATCGATCAAAACCACTGAAAGTGCACCAAATGCAGGAAATTGCCCGGAAGCTGGATTTTTCAATTCAAGACATATCTAGTTGACAAAGGAAGTATCAAAATAAGAAATGAGAGAGGAATAGGGTTGCACACCCTACGAAGCACACTAGTCTTTAACGTCTCTAGCAAGACGTTGGGCTCTTTTAACCCAGGTCAAAAATCTTAGAATGCATCCCCTCCTTGGCGGGGTGAATGGAACTTTGAATCCCACCTAATAAACTATTCCCTAAGGAATTTTCTGGATTTGATTCAAATGAGATTGATGGTCCTTTGTTAACAAAACTCTTGGGCTTTCATGCCCTTTCAACACTTGGTTTGAAAACATTTTTCTTTGAAATCTTTTTGGAAAACAAACTAATGGAAGTTTCAACATCGAGCAAAGACTTTTTTTTTTTTTAAATTCATTTTCAAGACATTTTTCTACTGCACATACATCTTCATGCTTGTCTATGGAATTCGGGGTTGGATTAAAAATGTTCAACTTCACTTTCATGTGACTAAATGAAATCTTCATTATCCCCGTCCTATAATTAATGTTGGCATTAGCGATAGCCAAGAAAGGACGGCCAAGGATAACGGGAATTTGGCTCTTATGATTTGGACCCATTTCTATGTCAATGACAACGAAATCAACCGGGAAGAAGAACTTATCAATTTTAATCAATACATCCTCAATGATACCCTGAGGCTTTTTAATTAATTGGTCGGCTAGTTGTAAAACTACCGACGTTGGTTTCAAATCACCTAAGCCCAATTGAACATAAACCGAATAAGGAAGAATATTCTCACTCGCTCCTAAATCCAAAAGAGCCCAATTAATAACATGGTCACCAAAAATGCAAAAAGTAGTAGGTGAACAGGGGTCTTTGAATTTTGAGAGGGTGTTGTGTTGCAAGATTGAGCTTACTTGCTCGGTCAAAATAACTTTTTTAGGTGCTTGGCGTTTGTTCTTCCTTTTAAGGGTGCAAAGTGTTGGGATTTATATACCCTAGCATAGCAAATTCCTATCTGAATTATAGTGACATATGTTCCTGACGTTTCTGAAATATTTATGCTTTATACAATTGGTGAATTCAATGTATTATGTTTCGATTCATTATAGAATTGAAAGTGTCCACTTGATTACAAGAGATATTTATATATGTATGTGATAGTGATCAATACATGATTATAAATAAAAATCATAAATTGTTCATAGTCAGTAATTATGGATGGACTCATAATTAATTAAGACTTTTAAACTGAATCCGTGTTAGGTTGAGATATATTGCGAGAGCCGTCGTATGCAATTGCTCCGTATCACCATCATGGCATTTGACTCTTAAGCATGAGAAAAGTATAGACTCTTGTATTAATTAATAATTACTTTGATTTGTTCGGAGGATTCTTCGGGATCCTTAGACCGACACTTTGGGTAGTTATGTAATTAATAGTTAGAGGCTTATATTTTCAATATTTGCATCATTGCTACTTGTATTTATTTTGTATTGATTATGTTTGATCACAAAGTAAATTCGAAGGCCTTCGTATGTTTTTAGACAAAATGATTTATTATATATATATTTATTTAAATTATTATTTTTGTCAAACAAATGTTTTATTGTGATCGAGGCAGAAATAATCAAAGGTACCAAAATAAATATATTAATTAAGTAGTCGGATTGATAGCTTTATTTATCCGATAACTAATTATGCATAGAGGGGTCAAAGTGCAATATTGACTTAGTGGTTATTTATTATTTAATTGGAGTTCAATTAATTTCTTTTAGTGGAGTAGAAATTAATTTATGAATTAATTGAATTAGATCCATGGACCGGGCCAATTATTAATTTATTGTAGCCAATAAAATAATAGGCCTAATGGATTCTCACTCATAACCCAACTTGATATTGGAATCATATTAGATTTGAGACATGTGAATTAGAGATTGAGAAGTATTTGTTGTTTCCTTTTCTTTACCCTTATGTTGCCTATAAATATACATAGTCTATGAATATTTTAGGGATGATTTTTTGAAGAAGGAAAAAGAAATCTATTTTCTCTCTTTAGAAAATTAGGGTTTATGTTCTCATCTAATGGAGGCTCCGACAAGCCTAATTTTCCAAGGTCATTCATAGAGGCTTATGAGTGATTCCTAAAGGCAAAACAAGTACCAAGAAGATGGAGATCCAAGGAGAAGGCATCTTGCTAAGGGATCTACAATAAGTGAAAACATTCACTTTAGAGGAAAGTTTTAAAGGTTTACTCAGACCTTTGATGTAAGTATTCAATCTGTTATTTGAATTATATATCATATTTTATTTTTGCATAAAACTACGTCTCTATGTGATGGATCAAGATTTATGAATCAAAATCCCTCAAAAAGTTTTAAAACTAGCACGTTTCCCAACAGTGGTATCAGAGCATAGTTTGATTCATTACTAGAGATCATGATTTTATAAAAATTCATCATTCATGGATCCAAATTATATATATATTGATGTATGATTTTATATATTAATACATGATGATGCATGTATAGTTGAGAATGGATGATGATGTGTGTTTGGGCCATGGATCAAGCTTATAGGTTTATTTAATGTAATTTTATCTTTCGATGAATGTAATTAAGGCTTTGATTTAGCCGTTTGAAAGTTCAATGATGTAATTTAATTTTTTTTTCATTGTATTTCAAATTGTAAAATTATTTAAAGCCATGTAATATTCATCAAAGGGTTCTATGAAGCTTCAAGAAGGTCCGAGAGGGTTAAATTAGGCTTCAGGAATTTTCTGGGATTTTTGAGAAATTTTTCAGAATTTTTCTGGAATTTTTTAAGGCCTAATTTAATTTCTGGAATTTTTTATTTAATTTCTGGTATTTTCTGGCGGTAAAGGTACTACCGGAAGGAATGTCAGATGATTCAGTGCTTCGCGTAACACCACAAGTAGGTGCAATCACATGAGGTAGCCACTGATTGAAATCAACATTAGAGGTCGGATCAAGTGAGGTGTAGGTTCATGGTGAGCCATGAATGCCCAATAGGAAAGCGCGTGAGGTATACGCGCAAAGGAGAGGAGCACAGGAATCATCCGGCGCTTGAGGAGCACGCGTCAGACATTAGCACCTTGCTGGCGCGTGAACAACATGCGCCAGGCAAGGCTTCAACCTCCACACGCGCATGGAGGCACGTCAACACGCGTTCCACGCGCCCCAAGCGCGTGCCAATGCGTGGGGGCGCGTGCCTTGACCTGCCAGCTTCCCTAGGTGCGTGGGAGCTGGTGTGGGGTCCTCCGGGCTTATTCCAAGCAGTGTTTTGCTTTTCCTAACCCATACACGCTACCTATGGGTGTTTACAAACTGTTGAAGGACGCCCGTACAACAAGAATAGTATTTAAATGTTAAAAGCTGAATCCATTGGTCATTTAATTTGTTTTTATCAGTTGTTTATTTATTTATGTGATGCATAGAATAGATAATTGTTAATTAATTATTGTTCATGCATTGGATCCATGATATTTTATCTAAATGACTTGATTTATATTAATTAAATTATGAAAATTAATTGGATTTGATTACTAATTAATTAGAGGACACTTATTGGGAAACGAAAAATTATTTTTGTAAATTATTTTTAAAGTGTACCTCAAATTAAATATTAGTGAATCATTTAAAGTCCAAATATTTTCTAAATTTAATTGAATTAAAATCAAGATGTTTTGCATGCATTATATCATGTAAATGAATAAAATAAAATAAAAAACCCTAATTATGAATGATTAAAAATTGAGTGGGAGCGGGGATTTTTATACATTACCCCATGGCCTTCGTTATTAAAACCATTGTAATTAGATCTTCAAAAATAAGGCCCCACGCATGATTTGAAGAGTCTTAATATAACAAGAATGGTTGTCTCATGAAAATAATAATATTAAATGTTCATTGTAATTAGATCTTTAAAAATAAGGCCCTACGCATGATTTAAAGAGTCTAGATTATAATGACTAGATATTTAATGTTTTATTTTTCATTAGAGCTTTAATAACGTTATATACTCAATCTAAAATCAATAGTGTTAGCTTCCTAACGGAGTGGTCTATACTAGGTGATTTTAGAACGGCTAAACATAAATCGGGAATCATTTCATATGATAGACAAGGCATTGTCTTAAGAGATATGGAAATGATGGGATTTGCCCGCCAATAGCAATAATGAACTTCGTCAACCGAATAAGTTATTAGCGTATTGGTTATCCGATTTTTCATGCAATGGTTAAGGGACCCACATACTATTTTAATGGAAGTGCTCGCCTAATAGCAAATGAATCTCAACAATAGTAATAATGAACTCCTCCAACAGGATAAGTTATTGACATATTGATTGGTTGATTTATAATGCTACAGAGTTGAGGGACCCGCATTAATTAAAAGGGGTTGTTCACCAATAATGATAATGATCTCTTATTCAATAGAGATTTATAATATTATGTGGTTAACAAACTCATTTTAATTTTAAATATGCATGACAGTATTAATAATTCACCTTGCGTATAGTATGAGTTCATTTATATTCAGATTAATTATGTCTAATCCATGTTATCTACTTACTAACATATTCAATAGAGGTGGACCTCATTTATAATGACTGGAAAAGGAACTTAGATATTTTATTCACAACATAAGGGTACAAAATGTATTTAATACTCCTATACCTAATTCCTTTACTTTAAGATACTTAATGAGATGTTTTAGTGAGATTAGATAGGGCATATGCCTAAGTACTGTGTCAAATTTAAATTCCATCAAGATAGCCTGAGGAACTCCAGTTTGATATCGGATTTTGAAAAATGATTGTTTATTATTTAAAAATTGAACTGGAGGTTAATAGGGCTGACTTGAATGGTAATTTTCAAATTGACATGATTATTGCCTTGTTACCCAAGTGGTTCAGTTTTTCCAGAGTGAACTAAATAAGGAATCAGTTTGAGTTCACACTCGCTGATATTATTATAGAATTGGTAACAGATATAGGGATAATCAAAAGTATAGGCGATCCGATTAATCTAACCTAGTCTATACCATCTTCTTCTAGGCCCAAGTGGAAGGGCAAAATAAAGAAGAAGGATGATAATAGGACTAGGCTAGCACAAAACATGGGTATTCAAAAAGGTTAAAGGGAATAAGGCAGTATATGTTGAGGGCGAAGAAAACTGTTTTTTTTTTTTTTGTCGCTAACTAAGACACTAAAGGACGAACTGTCTAAGTAATGACGTGGCATAAGGAAAATATATATTTAATCATTGAGCCATATTATGTGGTTGTATCTAATAATTCCTGATGGATAGATTCTGGAGCCACTAAACATGTTTGCAATTCGTTGCAAGGATTTCAGGAATCCAGAAGCCTCGATGATATAGAATATATTTGTACTTGACCCGATGACAAGGTTATAGCTAAGTCAGTGGGAGTATTACATCTGAAATTAGAGAGTATGAGGATATTAGTATTAGAGAACTATCTTTATGCACAGAAGTTAGACGCTATCTAATTCTTGTTTCACTTGTGGTTTATAAAAACTGTGTTGTTATTTTGTAAAACTAGTTTTATAAAATTGAATAGATATGCGATTGCTTCTGGTGCATTGAAAGATTGTTAATATACTATAATCACAAACTCTTAAGATTTGTAGGATGTAGAAACTAATGTTGTATCTTCTAGATTGAATGTTAAGAGAAAATTTGTTATTCCTGACTCATTGTATTTTTAGTGTCTATTTTTGGGTTGTAATAAGTCAAAATGAGATTTAAAGATTGGTCAAAGAAGGTTAATTACCTAGTGAGGCAGATGAGCCTAAACCAAACTTGTGAACCCTGTTTTGAAGGATAGATAACTCTAAGGGCTTAATCAGCCAGATGAAATAGACATAAAGAATAATTGGAGTCAGTACACACTGACACGTGTGGTCTTATGAACATCCGAGCAAGATTACTCACGTTTTGGATAAGTTTATCTAATACAACACAAGTCTTAAACTCTTAGTATATTCTGAGAAGGTCAAGACTGATGTGGAGCACAGATTAGGTAAACTTATCAAGACACTTCGATCTGATCGAGGATATGAGTATTTCTTGGGATAGTGCAAAGACTATATGATCAATGAGGGTGTTGTGTACCAGTTTTCTGTAATTGACGCTAAATGTATTTAGGTGTCAAATAGGAATAACAGAATTCCACTTAACATGGTTGAATCTATGATCAGTTATGCCACATTATCTCTTTCATTTAAGAGTTTAGCGTTAATGACATCAATGCGCATTATGAACTGCATTCCATCTTAATCTGTCTCAAGGATACCGTTGAGCTGTGTTTTTGACTAAATCTTAGTTTGAATCACATGCACATATGGGATAGTCTTGCATATGTGCGCTTGATATGGACAAGTAAGTTGGAAACAGATCATACGCATCATAGATTTGATAGCTACTCTAAAAGTCACTAGGACGGATTATTTTATGATCTCAATGATAAAAGTTGATTGTTTACACTCACTGTTTATCTATAGGAGAATCATATTATGAATCACATACCTAGTAGCCTAGTGTTAGAGAATATGGTATGAGTACCAGATGTACCACATATGAACACACTTAGTATAGAGATTTAGAATTATAGATGAATTCCCTATTGATGCGTCAACATCATCTAGTACACAGATTCCTTCATCGCTACATTGATGTAGTGGGAGGATAATTATCCAATCCGACAGAATCATGTTTTTAGGTGAGACCGTTATGGACATCCCTGTTAAACATGAGTTGGACCCAGTAAGCTACACGAAAGCGTAAACCGATATGGATACAGATCGTTTTGGCGAGTTACTATGAAATCAGAGTTGGAATCTATGTATTCTAATAAATTGTGGGATCTTGTAGAACTTTCTAGTAGGGTGATTCCCATGGAAGGCAAGTTAATCTACAAAAAGATAGCAGAAGATTTCTTAGTGAATAAATCATAAGTGTACAAGGGAATGTCATTATTTTTCTGATTCTATATATATTGATGACATCCTACTCATATAGAATGATGTGGAAGTTTTGTCATCAATAAAAAGGTAGTTGTTCAATTACTTTTAAATGAAGGATTTCCAAGATTTAAGCTATATTCCTAGGATCAAGCTTTTGCAAGATCAGGTTAAAAGGAAAATAGGCTTATCTTAATAATCCTACATTGATAAAGTTTTGACCAGGTTTGGTATGCATAACTCAAATAATGAGTTCTTGCTTTATTGATATGGATTGCTCTCTCTAGTAAGTAGTTTTCCAAGACTAGCAGAGGAGATTGAGTTAATGAGACTTGAACTATATGCTTTGGCATATGGAAGTCTCATATATGCCATGGTCTATACCAAATAGGACATCCGCTACATAGTAGGGATAGTCAGAAGATATCAATCCAATCCTGGATTTGATAACTGGTCTGATGTAAAAAATATCATTAAGTACCTAAGGAGGACCAAGGATATTATACTCATTTATGGATGTGATGATATGGTCCTAGTCAAGTATGCTAGTTCTGATTTTCAATCAGAAGTAAATACTATGAGGTTCATGACTTAGTGTATGTTCACTCAATGGAAGGAAAATCAGTTAGTAGATTGTTAAGCAGATTTTAACTGCTGACTCAAACCTGCAGGTGGAGTACATTGCAGCCTTAATGGCAGCAAAGGAAGCCTTTTGGTTTGATCTTACTGATTTTAGAGGTTGCGGAGCATACTAGTCTGCCATCGAGCTATATATTGCGACAATAGTGCAGAAGTAGTCCAAACCAATGACCCAAGGTTCCATAGTGGAACAAGATACACTGAGAGGAAGTATCAAGTTCTACATGATATTGTCCGGCAAGAAAATGTACTCGTGGCTAGAACATTCCATTGGAACACAACTTTGTTGATCCATTAACAAGGGTGTCATTGATCAATAATTTTGATCGCCATCTGGATAACATTTGGAATAGATGTAATTGGAATTGGCAATGAGGGCAAGTGGGAGCTATTGGGATTTATATGCCCTGGCATAGCAAATTCCTATCTAGATTATAGTGACATATGTTCCTGACGTTTCTGAAATATTTATGCTTTATACAATTGGTGAATTCAATGTATTATGTTTCGATTCATTATAGAATTGAAAGTGTCCACTTGATTATAAGAGATATTTATATATGTATGTGATGGCGATCAATACATGATTATAAATAAAAATCATAAATTGTTCATAGTCGGTAATTATGGATGGACTCATAATTAATTAAGACTTAAATTGAATCCGCGTTAGGTTGAGATATATTGCGAGAGCCGTCGTATGTAATTGTTCCCTATCACCGTCATGGCATTTGACTCTTAAGTATGAGAAAAGTATAGACTCTTGTATTAATTAATAATTACTTTGATTTGTTCGGCAGATTCTTCGGGATCCTTAGACCGACACTTTGGGTAGTTATGTAATTAATAGTTAGAGAGTTATATTTTCAATATTTGCATTATTGCTACTTGTATTTATTTTGTATTGATTATGTTTGATCACAAAGTAAATTCGAAGGCCTTCGTATGTTTTTAGACAAAATGATTTATTATATATTTATTTATTTAAATTATTAATTTGTCAAACAAATGTTTTATTGTGATCGAGGCAGAAATAATCAAAGGTACCAAAATAAATATATTAATTAAGTAGTCGGATTGATGGCTTTATTTATCCGATAACTAATTATGAATTAATTGAATTGGGTCCATAGACTGGGCCAATTATTAATTCATTGTAGCCAATAAAATAATAGGCCCAATGGATTCTCACTTATAGCCCAACTTGATATTGGAATCATATTAGATTTGAGACATTTGAATTAGAGATTGAGAAGGATTTGTTATTTCTTTTTCTTTACCTTTGTGTTGCCTATAAATATACATGGTCTATGAATATTTTAGGGATGATTTTTGGAAGAAGGAAAAAGGAATCTATTTTCTCTCTCTAGAAAATTAGGGTTTATGTTCTCATCTAATGGAGGCTCCCACAAGCTTAATTTTCTAAGGTCATTCATGGAGGCTTATGAGTGATTCCTAAAGGCAAAACAAGTACCAAGAAGATGGAGATCCAAGGAGAAGGCATCTTGCTAAGGGATCTACAATAAGTGAGAACATTCATTTTAGAGAAAAGTTTTAAAGGTTTACTCTGACCTTTGATGTAAGTATTCAATCTGTTAATTGAATGATATATCATATTTTATTTTTGCATAAAACTTGTCTCTATGTGACGGATCAAGATCTATGAATCAAAATCCCTCAAAAAGTTTTAAAACTAGCACCTTTCCCAGCACAAAGATCTTTCAAAAATTTGGCATAAGCCGGAATTTGTCGAATTGCATCCAAGAGAGGAAGATTGATTTTCACTTGCCTAAACACTTCAATGA
Organism: Cornus florida; assembly: GCF_030987335.1. Classification (NCBI taxonomy): domain Eukaryota; kingdom Viridiplantae; phylum Streptophyta; class Magnoliopsida; order Cornales; family Cornaceae; genus Cornus; species Cornus florida. The sequence goes on along the minus strand of NW_026775574.1, from coordinate 45,247,428 downwards.
TCTTATTAGCCTTATTTTGTTGCCTTTCAACAGAGTTGGATGCTTTCAAAGAATCCGGAAATAGTGCCTTAGGCTAAAAAACTTTCTCAAAATCATTTTTGGAAACATTTTCAACAATAGATTATTTCACATGCAATGAAGGAGGAATATGATGTGAGACGGGATGGGTGTCAACTTTGGGTTGCACCGGTTCACTCTCTTCATTTGAAACTCCTACTTGATTGTTAACAATTCTTCCACTTCTTAAAGTGGTCACCGCATTCATATGTTCAAGTTTGTGACCTTCCAATGAGGAATTGGTCTCCACAACAAATTGTTGCTTTGGTGGTGGATTCAAAGGCATTTTCCATTTTTCCCTAGCATTCAATGTACTAGCTATTTGCTTGACTTAGGTTTCTAGCTTTGCAATCGATTGGGAACAAGAATGAAGCAACTAGGTATTTACCTCCAAAGTACCCAAAGCGGTCAAAACTTTCTCTTCAAATACGGGACTCCTTGAATTTCCTTGAGAATATGAAGATTGGTTTGGAAAATGAGAATTTGAAAATTGGTTTCCATGTGATGCTTGGTAAGATGCGCGATAACCTTGGGAACCTTGGCCTTGCATTAGGGGTGGAACATACTTGCCTTGGAAACCACTTTGGGGAGGGTTTGAGCCTTCCTCTTGGCTTTTCCAAGAGAAGTTTGGATGGTTCCTCCACCCGTGATTATAGTGAGTGCCATAGGGATTATTCCCTTGGTTAACAAAAGCAGTATTCACTTGTTCATGGTGTTCACTTTGCACATATCCGTGAGAACAATTAGAAGTGGAATATAAAACACTAGAATAAGTCATGCATGATTCATTAGATGGATGATGAATATGATTAGGGGAGGAAGACACTTGATTCACCAAATTTTGGTTGATAAAAAATTGATCAAACCTATGAGATAAAGACTTCACTTCGGCAGCTATAGCATTAGAATTATTGATTTAATATAAGCTGACATTCTTCCTTCAACCTAAACTCCTACCATTTTTAGATGACAAAGATCGATGCATTAAATTCTCACTCATGCTCTCATATAAGCGCCATACATCATCTTCATGCCTATCAAGATAAGACCTACCTATAGAAGCATCAACCATTCCTTTATAATTATCCGACAAACTTTTAAAGAAAAATTGAACCAATTGCCATTTAGGAATGTCATGGAGTGGACATTTCCTAAACAATTCGTTCAATCGCTCCCATGCCTCATGAAATAATTCCCCATCCCCTTGTGAGAATTCACGAATTGAAGTTCTCATTGAATTGGTCTTTGATACCGAATAGTACTTTTTCAAGAACTCTTGTTGCATCTCTACCCAAGAAGTTATCGAAAAAGGCCTCAAATTGTTAAATCAGTATTTTGCTTTATCTTTAAGGGTGAAAGGGAAGAGATTAAGCCTCAAAGCTTCTTTCGGCATGTCCGTGTATTTCACGGTGGAACACACTTCAAGAAACTCATTCAAATGCTTATAAGGTTTTCACTTGGTAGCCCATGGTAATTGGGAAGCATTTGAATTGTTTGTGGTTTAATCTTATAATCGAATGCTCTAAATAAAGGTAATTGAATGCATGTTGGTGCATTATACTCATTTAGCACATAATGGTCTCTTAAAACAAGAGGATGATTCACAATTGGTGGCTCGACACGAGCACCATGATTTACTTAAACAATAGGAGGTGGGGGTGGAACAAAAAATGGCCGAGGCATTCCCAATGGAACTTGGCCTTGTTGTTGTGGAATTAAAGGTCTTGGCATGCCTAATGGTACTTGAATGTTGTCATGATGCACATTAGGGTGAAGGATACCTTGTTGGTTGATATGACCAAGGTCCTCCACATAGTCCTCATTACGTTCTGCCATTGATGAAATGGAGTCACTAGAATTACCCCTTCCCCTAGGATTACGAACAACCAATTCAAAATTCAAATTAAGTGGGACAAGAGTAGGATTTAACGACCTACGACTATGCATGCACAATCAAAACAAACAACAACTCAACAATAAGTAAGCACTTCTCTTATGCAACAAATCAATCAACAAACTTCCAATACATTGTTCCCATACTCCTATGCTTTCAACAATATACAAGAATCAATCAATAAACCTCTAATACATTGTTCCCATACTCCCATGCTTTCAACAATATGCAAGAAAAATAAATTGCCTCCAAGCGGGCTCATAATTTATCTAAGAAATTAAAACTTGCCTCCACGCGGGCTTACGATTTAACTAGAGAGAGAGTTAGAAAAGCTCACAAAAGGTCCTTAAGCAACTTTAAATTATTTTTCAATTTTTCTTTGCTTTGCTTTGGTTTGCAATTTTTTTATTTTTAGCTTTAGCTTTTTATGCTTTTGCTTTACTTAGCTTAGCTTGTTTCTTTGGTTTAGAATCATTTTGCTTCACTTCCCTTGGGTCAATGTACCTAGCCAATCGAGAACAAACACAATAAGTAAACAAAGTAAAATAAAATAAAGACAAGATCAAAAGAGTACTAATTCCTAATTTTTTCCAAAATACAGCGTTACCAATCCACAGCAACTGTGCCAAAACTTGGTGTGTGTCAAATATTAAAGCACAAAAGTGTGTAGTGTGGCCAAGTTTGAATTTATAGAATGCTATTACCACTACTAACTATTAATGTAGCTAGAGTGAGTAGGGATCGTCCCAAGAGAAATGAACGATATTTTTGGATTCAATGATAGAGTAGTAGGTCAAATAATCAAAAGATGGATTTGATTTGATTAAACTATGGTTCAATTAAAACAATGCAAGAGAGCAACAATCTAGAAATTAGGGAAAGAGAAATGAGAGAGAGGTCTTGGGGCTTAGAGTTCACCACTAAGCTTCACTTCACCAAACACTAGCAATTGTAAATTAATGGGAAAATTTAAGTTGTAAAATGTGTGTGTGTGTCACTAATTTAAAACTAATTATGGATGGAAAATAAGTATAGATTGTCTAGTCAATCTAGTGAATAGCACAACCCATCAAATGAGACCAATAACCATTCAATTAAACCACAATTAGTGCACACACAATATTCTAGAGAAATATACTTCTTGTACTTATAAGTATGGAACATCAAACGACAGGAATGGATTGTTCATCAATTTAAGAAATTAAAGCAATTACACTACATCTAGGCTAGTGACATGAAAATTAAGCTAATTAAACTAAAGGTGAGGCACAATCCATCAAGAAATAAGTATGAACCATCAAATAAACCACAAGAGTAGTCAATTAAGTACCATGCCTTGACCATCACTAGATTACTAACATTAATACATATAGACATGCATCAATTTCATTAAATCTAGAGAAAAACACATGAACATTCATTCTAGCATACATAGACATATGGATAGAACTAAATGGTCAATTGGAAGCATTAATCCATACAAATCAAGTCAAAATCATAAGATCTATATTTATTCAAGGTCGAAACATTTATTACAACTAAAATCCTCCAAAATATACAAAAGCTAGGTTTAGGAAGCAAGCCTATGGGCTATCTTTAGCCCCAAGTGAAGGATTTAACCACTCATTGTAGTGGTCATGGAACCCTTAAGGGCTAGCTTGGAGGTTGGCATCATCATTTTCATCCTTACTTTCTTCCCAAAACCCTAATTCTAGTGAGAAAAATATTTTTATCTTTTTAAAATATCTACTCCTCTCAATGATACAAGATGATGTTCGATTAATTCATTACAAGCCTCTTTGAGTAGGCACCAAGTCAGAAATACAACCTATGATCGGAGGAAATTCGCATCTATTCAAGTTAGGTGAAGTTCGGCGTGCTCGGGAATTAAACAGCACATTACCAGCAGGCATCTCGATCGATCGAAGATCTTCGATCAATCAAACACTTAGTTTTAATCGATAAAAGCTAATGTGGCATCAAAAATATCTTCTAGGCCTGATCCACTTTGCTAAGCTGGCACCGCCTCATTTTAATCTATTGTAGCCGACTTCGATCGATCAGGACTCCCTTCGATCGATCGAAGTTCCTCTAGTGTAATTTTTTTAACTTCTTTCCAACTTTGCTCCTTAGCTCCAAAATTGAGCTAAATGGTTCTTGTTAGCCTATTTGAACTTTATTAACTTGAAATTGGCAAAAACACAAATAAGTACTAAAACATAAAAGTGAGATAGATGAATGGACTAAAATACCCTAACTTAGGTGCTAAAATGCGTCACATTTGAGCACTTATGACATCACATGCGCCCAACATCTTCTCATGCACCTCCACTCACTCATAGAGGCTAGCACATGCCTTCTCGCACTACTACACGCTCTCACTCTCTCTCACGCTCTTGCACGCGTTTCTCCATTGGCTGGAGGCGTACGCTGCAGTGAGCTCACCCGCACCAGATCCCTACTTCTTCATCAACACATCTCAACCGTCAGATCCACGTGCGCAACATGTTACAATTAGCCGCACCGCACTGAATCAATCTGTCCCACCATCAAGCCGCATCAACAGCCTGATCAGCGTGCACATCGTATAACAATAAATCGAACCAACTGGCTTGTGGTCTAGCAGTACAAGGCTCCTACTTTCTAAAAGGAGGTCAGGGGTTCGAACCTCAGTGGAGGCAATATGCGTGAGTCCCAACTAGGGAAAAAAAAATATAATAAAAAATCGAGCTGCACTAGATTAGCTTGATGTTTTCCAGACCGCATCAATGGTTCAGATCTATTACGCACTGAATCTCTATAGAACCGCGCCACACCGGATCATCATCCATCCATCAGCCGTCGCCGATCACCGAGAAGTTGCCGGAATCTCGCCGGAACTTCCAAAAGCTTGAAAATTGCCTAGAAAATTCTAAAGATATCCAAAAAAATCTAAAAAAATCAATAAAAATTCCAAAAGCTTTAATTAACCTTCCAAGGCTATAATTGAAGCTTAGAGGTTGATATAAAACTATATACAACACATATATATAACAATTAACATCCAAAAATTTTAAAAATATATATATATAATAATTCTCATACTTTTAAAATTCAAATTTAACAATGATTTAATCAACAAATTATGATCTAAAGTTTAGATACCCAAGGTGAAAGATTTATGGGTTATAAGAGAAGAAATAGAAAAGAACTTGCCCGAAGGTTTTGAAATGAAACCAACATCCTAAGCCTTTATTGTCTCTTCTAATTCTAGCAGCCTCCTTCTTTCCGATGTCGTCCTCTTTCTCTGATCCGGCCTCCTCTTTGTCAGCCTTCCCTTCTTCTTCTTTCTCTCTGTCTCTCTTATTTTTCTAACGTGAAAACCTTTTTTTAACAATATAACCTTATGTATATATATAAGCACATGTATACCCTAATCCTATTTGTAGTCTGACTAGCCAATTTAAATATATAATATAATTTTAAATAATATATATATGTATATTTCCTTCTATAATAATCATTAATTACTTAAATCATATATACATATACTTCCTTCCATAATAATCATTAATTAATTATATCTTTATATATATAATTATATATATACGAAAATAATCATTTAAATATTTTCATAACCATGGGTCCTTATTAATTAACTCAACAAGACTTCATCCAAACCTAAGACCACATCCATCGGTCCAACTTCCTTTAAGCCCAATCTAATTAACTTAAATAAATAAAATAATTAAATTAAATATATTAATTATAAACAATTCATAATTAAATTACACACGCATAAACATACACATAGTAAAATAAACAACCTAATCATGGCATTTCACAAAGCAAAACATCATATCAAATCAACAAATAAAATACGAAATATAATTTAATTAAAAATATAATTTAAATAAAACAAGACAATTAAATAACATACCAAATTAAATTAAACAAATCAACTCAATCAAATTAAAATTAATTAAATAAATTCTTTAAAATATAGGGATATTGCAAATAAAGAATGGATTTAACACTTAACAACAGATCGTTGAGTGTGCTAGAGGTAGTTAATAATCCCCAACAATTGGTATCAGAATTGATGGTGGGTATAACCCTTTGGTTGATCCTGAAGGTCATAGCAAAAGATTAGTGTGAAGTTTGTCAAAGTAGAAGGTTAATTATGGGGTGCAATGGAGATTAAATTAGAGTTGATGATGACATGAAGGTATGTTGTTGTGAAGCTCACGAGAAACAAGTTTTGGGGATAAGCCAGAGAGTGGGTACTAGTTCCCAAGATGGGGCAAGTATAGTGTAAGGAATGAAGGGGTTTACTCTAAACCCGATGAAGAGCAAAGTGGAATGTGAGAGTGTAGAGAGGTTTGTTGCTTTAAGCTATAAAATCAATTCATGATGATGAGTTTGAAGATTGGTGGGTTGCTGTAATGTTTTGTAATTTTTTGATATTTTTTTATTTTTCGTATTTATTTTACTCGGCGTCTTATTTTACGTGTAGAGTATTGATTAGCATGTCGTGTGGGTCCCGAAAGTCATTTAGGGTATTTCTTTGAATTTATAACTCTTAGAAATACATTCTGCGTCATTTTTGTATTTTTTAGATTTTTGGGCCAGGAGGTCCTGTGCGGCCCCACGCCCAAATTTTTCGTGTTCGGGAATATTTTTTGGTTTATTTAATTTCTTAATTATTATATGGTGCATCTATATGTGTTTATGTGATTAATTATATTATTGGGGCATAATTGTAGTTTAAATACACGGGAGGGGCTAATGTGTCATTTTGAGGTCAAAGGTAGGCCCCACTTTGGTACAGGGGCCAATATATGTTTTTTCTGTATAAATTCTCACCCTCTCATCTGGACCACACTTATTCTTCTCTCTTCTCCTTCTTTCTTCTTCATCGACCATTGTTACACACCTTAGAGCTTACATTCGACCTCATTCTAGTGTGATTTGGACAATGAGCAAAGAGACAAGTTGAACCTACTATCCAGAGCTTTCCATTAATACAAGAATCATCTCTATCTACCCAATTTGTGATTCCAAGTTTTACTTGAAGAGTGGATTTAGGGTTGTCTTCAAGAGTAAAGTTTGCTCTCATTGTCCTCCCTTTTTCATTGGTGTTGATAGCTTACAATTTGGTGGAGATTCTCACTTGGTGAAAACTAGAGTTTGTGCATCAAAGAGTTAGAGTTTTCTAATTGTCATAGTCCTTAAGTTTTAAAGTCAATACCATATTTTTTCCCTTGAATAACATGCTAATTTGATGTTAATTGTGTAGAGAAATTTTAGGGTTTCATACATGTTTAATGTTATTGTCTAATTAATGAACTATGAAAGGTTATGTGCTTAATCTTGTGAATATTATGTGATTATCATGTATTGGGTTCATTAAATGTTGATGGCTATAACTAATTGATGACAAATTGAGATGAGGTTGTTGTATGACATGTTAAACATACCTTATGATATAAATTGGCCAATGTGACTTTCCTTTGGTTAAGTTGATGCTAGTTCATTGCTTATATGAAGTCAATTTTATAAGTAAAGTGTTACTACAAGATTAAATTGCCTTAATGATTATGAATACACGATGAGTTACCAAATTGTTGAAATATGTTATACATTATAACCATGGCATTGAAGGCATTTCATGAGCAATAGACATGGGTGTGTAGAAATGAACGTGGAAATATGAATTGTGAATATGGAGAAGTTTTGAGGAAAGGTCTTCTCAAACTCAGTCTTGAGGGGGTACCCTTTTATCAGTGGTACTAGCTATCTAATATGGACACGGGAGGTATCCGTAAGTAATTTAGCAACTTAGGTCCTAAATGGTAATTGAGAGGTACCTTTTGCCAGGGAAAATATCAAATTCTCCCTAAGGACAGAGGAAGGTACCCAAAGTCTAGTTAGTTAATACATTTTCAGTGTGGGTGTATGGAAATACGGGCGTGTGTGTGTGGTATGTGCTTGCATTATTCATCTCATACATTGCATCACTTTAAATTTGTTGATGATGATTCTTTGGTAAATTAATTAATGTTATGTAATCCCAGCATGATCATTTCTCATGAACTCTACTTCTTGATGTGTAAAAACATACACTGTCCAGCTACTTGATTTGAGGAGATGCCACTTACATAATCTCTACTAAGCCGTTGTGCTCATTCCTATACTTATCATTGTTTAGGAAATGAAAAGGAAGTAATGGACAACCCACAACCTCACCTTTGATGCATTTGAGGACTATTTTTGTCGACTAGATGTTTAGCCCATTTTGAAACATGTATCTTTTGGTGTATATGTAACTTGTAATCAAATATGTAATCTTTTGCTAACTTTGTAATTGATGGATGGTGTGGTCGTGTGGCCAAGTTTAAATTTGTAGATTGTCACTACCACTACTAACTATTAATATAGTTAAAGTGAGTAAGGATAGTCCCAAGGGAAAATGGAGTGTATTTAAGCTTGGAAATCAATGTTGGATTAGTAGGTCGAATGATCAAAGATGGGTTGGTGGTTAATTAAACTACAATGTAAGCTAAATAAATGCAAGATAAAGCAATGAAGGTAAAGTGAGGTGTAGAGAGCATAAGAGAGGGGCCTTAGGACTTAGAGTTCACCACTAGGCACTACCTTCCTAGACATTCAATGTTTGATGGATTAGGGGGATTATATGTTGCAATAAATGTGTATGTCATTAATTGAATTAACAAGCATAGATGGCCAATTAAGCGTACATTGTCTAGCCAAACTAGTGAATAGCACAACATATCAAATCAAACCATTAACCTTCCTTTAAGTCCACAATCAATGCACATCATCAAATTAGAGAAATATACTACTTGCATTCATAAGCATGGTACATCAAACAATAAGTATGGATTGTCCACCTATCTAAGAAAGTAAGGCAACTACACTATAACTAAGCTAATGACATGAAAATTAAACTAATTAAACTAAGGGTGTGGCATAATCCATCAAGAAATAAGTATGCATCATCAAATAAACCACAAGAGTAATCTATTTAAGCACCATGCTTTAATCATCACTAGATTCATAGTATTAACACACATAGACATGTACCAATGTTACAAAATTAAGAAATAAACACATGAACATTCATCCTAGCATATATATATGGATAGAATTAAATTATCAATTAAAAGTATTCAACCACACAAATCATTGTAAACAAAGATTTATAAATAAAAGATGTTAAGGCAACAATTACAACACACACCCCCTTTAATTACAAAACATCAAAGTCTAGGAGGCATGCTTAGGGCTATCTCTAGCCCCAAGAGAATGATTTAGCCACTCATTGATGTAGTCATCCAACCCTCAATGGCTATCTCCATGGTAGAAATGATCTCATTCCTCTTGATGGAAACCCTAGATGAGTGGAATAACTCTCCTAAAATGGTGTGTATCTCTCTCTTCAATCTCTAAACTCCTTTCACCTTTATATTGTATATAGTTCCCCTCTAAAAGTATATCTTGTAAAAAATGGCCAAAATCCTTATCTAGGTAGCTTAAAAGTCACACCCAATGGTTAGACCTCGTGTACTAGGACCTCAAAATGATTGCACCACAAGCATACCTTTTAATTGGCTGGAACTCTATTTTTCTCGCACTTTAGGAGATTTTATCAGTCGCAAGGGTGGTTCGATTGATCGAACTATGGCGGCGCCTTTTTAGAATAAAGATAAAGCTGAGATATTTTCGGGATATTTTGGGAAAAGGACAAAAGTGGTTGGTGAGGATAAGATCAAAGATATTCGATTGATCGAAGGAATTGTAATGACCCGATCATTTTTCTCCCTTTCATTTTTCTCAAATTTTACGGATAAATTTTTTCCTTTTAATATTCTTTTTCTGAGTTATGTTTCTCATCACTGGGTGTCATCTTGAGTGCTTGGAAATGGTTTCCGAGACTCTTTTATTTGGATTGACAACTTCCTTTGAGGACCGAGTCATTTTCACATTTTCACTTTTTGGACACTATTCACTTTTCGTCTTTTTCCTATATGTCACTTTGGTGGCACAATCTCAATTTTCGTGTTCGGATTTTATTCTAGTTTTGCATGCATCCATGATATTAAAATTCCATGGTATTGTGCATTTTTACATTCCGAGAAATGCATGCCATTAGTGCACTTACTTCCTTAGGGATGTGGATGCACACTTTCTTTGGAAACTTTCTTGTTTTTGGGGTTACTTGTGTAATTACTTAAAGTAATTATTTTTCATTTTAGGGACCATTTTGTAATTTCATTTGGAATATATTTTCAAAAAGGACCATTTTGTAATTAAGTTTACAAGATATTTAGAGCAGGGACCTACTTGCAATTATTTTTGGACTACTTTGGGATTATGTTGTTAAAGAAGGGTTTTTGTGCAATTGACCAAGACTTGTGTGTGTTGACTTTGGTGTAAGACCACATAGTGAGTGGAGGATTTCTATTTCCTCCACTCATATTCTATCACACTCACATTTTCATCATCTCCATCTCTTGTAAAGAAAACCCTAGCCTCCATGGATAAAACTTAAAGCCTTAAACTTTGACCTTGATTTTTGAGAGCCTTCCATTGATTTCCAAGCTTAACCTTGGGAATAATTTTTGTTCCCCTCATCCTCCTCTTCATAACCCTAGAAGGGTTTGCCATTTCGTATTGATTTGCCTTGGATTCAAGAAGAACAATTCTCTTGTGAGGTAGGAGGTGTTATAGTTTATTTTTCCAAGTGGTTTTACTTGCTTTTTATAGTGAAATATAAGTTTTATGCATGTCTCATGTTAATTTGAGAAATTAATGATTAATTGTACTTGCATGTAACTCACCTTAGACTTGAGATATGGCATGGCTATGACTTGATCTTTGTTATATATTATTTTGGGATGATTTAAATGAGTTTTCAAATTTAGAGATTTAATAAATTTAATTTGATTTAAATTCTACTTAATTGTACCTTGCTTGTATTCCATTTTGGACTTGATATATGGCATGGACAACTTTTTATGTCTAGAGATTTAATTAATTTAAATTAATTAAATTTCAAATGATGATATCTTGCTCACTTTGTGAAATTTATGTGATATTTTCAATCACCATGGAATGGACATTCACTTATATTATTTTGAGAATTTTTGGACAACTTTGATTTCTAGAGAAATTAATTGATTAGGCTAATTAATTTCTACTTAGTGTTCTAATAGATTGGACTTGTATTTCATAGGGCCTTTGCCTTTTTATCATGCATCATAACTTATTGTATCTTAACTTGCACCCTTACATTGTAATGAATTAATAGTCCAAGAGTTGTTAAACAAATAATTAAATTATGAATCTTATACTAGTGGTATATTTACAATAACGGTTCCATGAACTTTATTAAGTTTCTAACTTGGTATTTATAATTCCCTTGACAAGTTCTTTCACGTGTATCAAATAAAGAATAATCGGATAAGTTTTTAGACTTGTATTTAATAATCTCCTTTGTATGGAATTTGATTCACATGGTTGTATCTTGTATGAAATGAACTTGTAACTTGATATTAAAGTTGTCCTTGACATGACCCTTGACATAACTTATTCTTGGAATATTTAGAGTTGCCTCGTGGTCTTGAGAATTTAATCCCTTAAGTTGATTAAATTTCCCTTTTATGCATCTATCTAGTTAAGTATGCTTTGATATTGAACTCTCGTCAAACTTATAATTTGGTACTTGCTATATGATCACATGGTAGGATTGTACGAGTTGAGGTTATGAATTGACTTGTCGGCATGAACATTTACTTATATGACATTTAATGTGCCATCGTAGCTTGAATGCCTAGGGCATGTGACCTCCATGACTGGTTCTGTATAGTACTTGGCTAAGTGCATTGAATATATATATTGTATCTTGATTTTCACGACTTGTTGATTTTGGGACTTCGGATATCAATCAAGAATTGACATGGCTAAGACTTGGTTCTAGTACGGGAGATAGAGAGCTCCCTAAATTATAGTGCGCACTAGGGGAAGGTACCCATGGGTTAGAAGCCTTAAAGTGATCCCAGGAGTACGGTTTTAATCCGGGCGATATCCGAGTATCCACATTGGTTGATTTCACTCTTTAAATTTCAAGTTACTATTCCTTGAAGATTTAAAACTTGTCGTGTTATGTGAAATGCTCCAATCTTGTTTAATTGCATATATATTATACTTTATCTTGGATTTCACTCCTTAAATTTCAAGTTTTTTGTTCCTTGAAGATTTAAGACCTTCTCGTGTTTTATGAAATATTCTATCCTGGTTTAATTGCGTAGATATTATGCATTATCCTTGATTTCACGTATAATTCTTTTCGTGTTATTGATTTCATCCTTAAGTTTCAAGTGTTATCCTTTGAAGACTTAAAAACCCTTTTTATGTCATTGATTTCACTCTTTAAATTTCAAGTGTTGCATTCCTTAAAGATTTAAAATCTTTTCATGTTATATGGAATGATCCAACTTGTTCAAATTACATAGACATTATAGACATTATGCTTTATCCTTGATTTCACTCTTTAAATTTCAAGTAGTATTTCCTGAAAATTTAAACCTTGTCGTGTTATATGGAGTATTTCCTACCTTGTTTAATTGCATAGACATTATGCTTGCTTTATGTATTTGGATCTTATATAGCATACTTGAAAACGTTCACTTGCTTCTTGTATCTAGAATTCCATTTAGTATACTCGTGTCTAGTATACTTGCCTTGTGTGTTTCCAATCTCTTTAGTATACTTGTGTTTTGCATACTTACCTCGCATGTTTTCATCTTCGTTTAACACACTTGTAACCGGTATGCTTGTATGTCGTGTATCTCATTTCAATTGCATGAGTAGCTTAGGATGATCCCTGAGTCTCACTTTGACATTGACGTTAGTTGGCATGTCCCTTTTGAATTGTTTCATGTTAATGTAAAAATCAGTAAAAGTTGAGTCTATGTATGCTCATTCCCTACGAGTAAACTTGTTTACTCACCCCAATGTTACCGGGTGATTTTTCAGGTACGGATGCCTTGGTTTGGGATGCACAATATCCCTAGATCATTTGACGCATTGAAGTTCTTTAAGTGAATTCTTGTTCATGACTCTTGTAAAGGTTGGCTTAAAATGCCACTTGTAACCTTTTATGTCAAAATGTGTATATTTGATTCCATATATGTAATGTGTACATAAGTACTCCTTTTGTATTGTATTTGACATGTATGAGATGAGGCAGGAGGCCAATGACATGTATTTTGTATCCAATGTAAATTTTGACTTCATGAAATTTTATGAAAATATTGAAAAATCACAAGTCATTGTCTCACCATGTTTGCATCGAGTGTGAGAATTCCATTTTTATTCCTTCATAGGGTTTCATTAATCATGTATGAAGTGTGGCCAAGGTCCAAATGGTCATTTGACTCCATTTTATAATTTTGGTTTTCATATTTTCTATTTCAAGTTCATTTTCGCCTTTTTGGTCGTTGGGGGGGCGAATTTTGACTCGGCCATTTTCGGGAGCCGCGGACCATTCCTACGAGCTCAAAATCACTATTTACGTTTGCATGCATGATCATTTTCATGAAAAACCCTTTCATTTGTGAAATGAGCCTCCTATGGACTCATTTCACATTTTTATTGAATAATTCAGCTTAAGGGTATTTTGGGATTTTTTTTTGGGAAATAATTTCCAGTCTCAACTCTGCCACATAGAAATTGTGATTTTGGGGGGAGTTTCTTCCTGAAATTTTTCCAAAAATGTCATCTTGGTCTCAAAAACCACGTTTCAAACTCATTTTTCTGCTTTTCTACTATTTCTGCTGCACTTTACTGTTTCTGTTTAGGTTGAACTAGTTCAAGAACGTTGAACTTGTTCAAGGTGAAGTTTTTTTGTCCAGCATAGATGTTCTATCCATGTTAAACTGGTTCAAGAATGTTGAACCAGTTCAAGTCCTCTAGAGATTTCTCTACAGGTTTAGCTTTAGCCTTCTAAATTCGATCTGACGTAACTTCTTCATTTTAACTCCGAATTAGTCCGTTCTTGAGTCTAAACAGACCATGTCAAAATAATATTTCCAATGGTACCAATTTATATTTTAGATTCTTCTTCTATCACAAGATATCCTTGTTTTAGTGAGAGGGTGTCCGATTTGGTTCGAACCGGGATAGGGTTCATTTGGGTTTTCTCTTCCTTTGGCCTTGGGACTTCACGTAAAGTTACCAAGGATGTTTTTAGATGTTTTTAATCTCATTTGACTTGTTGGAAGTCAAATTCCTTCCTCTTTGGGTAAAATGACCATTTTACCCTTGGTCCTTCTTTTAGTAGGGTTTTGATACCCATGTCTCCGTTTTACTTCTGTTGAGTCTTGAAACTCCTCAGAAGGCCATTCTTGTTTCTTAGGGATGACGTACATCTCTAAGGACTTGTCTTGGTTTTGCTTCCGCATTCTTGGATTCGTTTCGGGTCATCACAGGACATACTGGGTTGAAAAATCCAGGGTCGTCACAGGTGGTTATAGAGGGTCCGGGTTCGAATACCTTGGGCAATGGGTTTTGGGTGCATATCATGCTCACGTTGTTTTGCTTTGGTATGTCATTTGTATCTTGATAACATGTCTTGTTTGATAACATGTCATGTATGATAACATGTTCACATGCTCAGGTGTTTTGAGACATCTATTATTTATTAAGCATATTTTATGTGTATATATGCTTCTTGATAACATTGTATGGGTTACTATCATGTCTTGGTGTGATATCATGTCTACGTGCTTATGTTAGCACGACCGTATACGACGTATGTCGGCATAACTTACGCTGTTTATTCACGGGTATTGTCATGCCATGCATTTACGTGCATCTTAATAACATGTTTTGACTTGATAACATGTTTGTTTGCTTATGTGGCAACTTGCTTAGAAGCTTATCTTGACTGTCTTATCATATGATATATGCGTGTTTACCTTAGCACATGGTACCTGCTTGTTATTTTAGCATGTGGTATATGCTTGTCTGTTTGAGTACATTGTATACGCTTGTTCATCTTAACATGATTATATGCAGCATATTGTCATGTTTTAAGTTCTTTTCCTGCATACACTGACATACTTTATGTGATCTTACTACTTATGTGAGTAGGTAGTCCATTGTTATGTTATATGCTAGCTGTTTACTTTCATGTCTGGTTTTAACATTATCTCTTTGGATCTGTCGTATCCCTTGGATGTGTTTTTATTTCACGAGTTTCTTCCTTGGATAGGAGAAATTCATCCTGTAAAGACCTATGTCGGGAACCTTCTTGTTTGTTTTGTTGGTTGGGTGTTTTGGGACCTTAGTCTGTTGGTTGATGCAAGTAAGGCTCATGTGAGCATAGAATCGCAATCCTTGTCTGGTGGAGTGAGACGTGCGCCAGGGAGGCACCGTTTCATTTTCCTTTTCCTTCGTGGCTTCAAGGGTGTTTTGCAATGTAGGAGTTGCTGGCTCTACTTGCACTGAGGATCTAAGGACTAAAGTGTAGCATTGCCTATGACATTGTTGTCAGAGTTTTAGGATTGGCCAAGATGGTCCGGCTGGACATCATTGGACCAAACCCCACTCTTACAAAATGTCTATTTCCCGTAGTGCTTTTGGTAATGATCGTTTCCGACATTAATGTCATCCATATCGATAGTTTTTTTTTTTTCTTTTCAAAGTTGACCTGGTACGAGGCATGTTATTAGCTAGTTCCTTATACTGTCATGCTACCTTGCTGACGAGTAAGTGTGAGCGGGTTCTAGTTATTGTTCGTACTGCCTTGTCACTCTCTTCTTTTATTGTGTTTAAACGTTTTGTTGTCTTGGGATTCTCTCGGTGGTTGACATTGAATTAACGTGTCGATTCATTTGAGGTGTTGTCTTAGTTCATGGTTTCGCGTTCCTTCAGTTGATCTTGAGACTTCTGGAGTTGTCCTTTAGTGCTTCATGAGCTGTTCTTTGATTTGACCTTTTGTTCGGTCCTTATTCTGTTCTTTTCTGGTATGTTTCTAATTTTGGGGATGAAATTCATTTAAGAAGGCTAGGTTGTAATGACTCGGTCATCTTCATCCCTTTCCTTTTTCTTAAATTTTATGGATAAATTTTTTCCTTTTAATTTTTTTTTTTTTCTGAATTCTGTTTCTCGTCACTGGGTGTCGTCTCGAGTGCTTGGAAATGGTTTCCGATACTCTTTCATTTAGATTGACAACTTCCTTTAAGGACCGAGTCATTTTCACATTTTCACCTTTTGGACACTATTCACTTTTCGTCTTTTTCCCGGATGTCACTTTGTTGGCACAACCTCACTTTTCGTGTTCAGATTTGATTCCGGTTTTACATGCATCCATGATATTTAAATTCCATGCTATGCGTATTTTTAATTTCCTAGAACTGCATGCCATTAGTGCACTTTCTTCCTTAGGGGTGTGGATGCACAATTTCTTTGGAAACTTTCTTGTTTTTGGGGTTACTTGTGTAATTACTTAAAGTAATTATTTTTTGTCTTAGGAACCATTTTGCAATTTAATTTGAAAGATATTTTCAAAAAGGACCATTTTGCAATTTAATTTGGAATATATTTTCAAAAAGGACCATTTTGTAATTAAGTTTACAAGATATTTAGAAGAGGGACATACTTGTAATTATTTTTGGACTACTTTGGGATTATGTTGTTAAAGAAGGGTTTTTGTGCAATTGACCAAAACTTGTGTGTGTTGACTTTGGTGTAAAACCACATAGTGAGTGGAGGATTTCTATTTCCTCCACTCACATTCTATCACACTCACATTTCATCATCTCCCTCTCTTGTAAAGAAAACCCTAGCCTCCATGGATAAAGCTTAAAGCCTTAAGCTTTGACCTTGGTTTTTGAGAGCCTTCCATTGATTTCCAGGCTTAACCTTGGGAATACTTTTTGTTCCCCTCATCCTCCTTTTCATAACCCTAGAAGGGTTTGCCATTTCGTGTTGATTTGCCTTGGATTCAAGAAAAACAATCATTTTGTAATTGACATGGCTAGGACTTGGTTCTATTACGGGAGATAGAGAGTTCCCTACATTATAGTGCGCACTAGGGGAAGGTACCCATGGGTTAGTAGCCCTAAAGTGATCCCAAGAGTACGGTTTTAATTCGGGCGATATCCAAGTATCCACATTGGTTGATTTCACTCTTTAAATTTCAAGTTGCTATTCCTTGAAGATTTAAAACTTGTCGTGTTATCTGAAATGGTCCAATCTTATTTAATTGCATAGATATTATGCTTTATCTTGGATTTCACTCCTTAAATTTCAAGTGTCGTGTTCCTTGAAGATTTAAGACCTTCTCGTGTTTTATGGAATATTCCATCCTTGTTTAATTGCATAGATATTATACATTATCCTTGATTTCACTTATAATTCTTTTCGTGTTATTGATTTCATCCTTAAGTTTCAAGTGTTATCCCTTGAAGACTTAAGACCCTTTTTATGTCATTGATTTCACTCTTTAAATTTCAAGTATTGCATTCCTTGAAGATTTAAAATATTTTCGTGTTATATGGAATGATCCAACTTGTTTAAATTACATAGACATTATGCTTTATCCTTGATTTCACTCTCTAAATTTCAAGTAGTATCTCCTAAAGATTTAAACCTTGTCGTGTTATATGGAGTATTTCCTACCTTGTTTAATTGCATAGATATTATGCTTGCTTCGTGTATTTGGATCTTATTTAGCATACTTGAAACCGTGCATTTGCTTCATGTATCTAAAATTCCATTTAGTATACTCGTGTCTTGTATACTTGCCTTGTGTGTTTCCAATCTCGTTAGTATACTTGTGTTTTGCATACTTACCTCGCATAATTTCATCTTCATTTAACACACTTGTAACCGGTATGCTTATGTGTCGTGTATCTCATTTCAATTGCATGAGTAGCTTAGGATGATCCCTGAGTCTCACTTTAACATAGACGTTTGGTGGCATGTCCCTTTTGAATTGTTTCATGTTAATGTAAAAATCTGTAAAAAGTTGAGTCTATGCATGCTCATTTCCTACGAGTAAACTTGTTTACTTACCCCAAAGTTACTGGGTAATTTGTCAAGTACGGATGCCTTAGTTTAGGATGCACAATATCCTTGGATCGTTCGATGCATTGAAGTTTTTTAAGTGAATTCTTGTTCATGACTCTTGTAAAGGTTGGCTTGAAATGCCACTTGTAGCCTTTTATGTCAAAATGTGTATATTTGATTCCATATATGTAATGCGCACATAAGTACACCTTTTGTATTGTATTTGACATGTATGAGATGAGGCCGGAGGCCAATGACATGTATTTTGTATCCAATGTAAATTTTGACTTCATGAAATTTTATAAAAATATTGAAAAATTACAACTCATTGTCTCACAATGTTTGCATCGGGTGTGGGAATTCCCTTTTTATTCTTTTATAGGGTTTCATTAATCACGTATGAAGTGCGGCCAAGGGCTAAATAGTCATTTGACTCCATTTTATAATTTTGGTTTTCATATTTTCCATTTCAAGTTCATTTTCGCCTTTTTGGCCGTTGGTGGGTCGGATTTTGACTCGGCCATTTCTGGGAGCCGCGGACCATTCCTGTGCACTTAAAATCACTATTTACGTTTGTGTGCATGATTGTTTTCATGAAAAACTCTTTCGTTGATGAAATGAGCCTCCTATGGGCTCATTTCACATTTTTATTGAAAAATTCGGCTTAAGGGTATTTTGGGGATTTCTTTTGGGAAATAATTTTCGGTCTCAACTCCGTCACATAGAAAATGTGATTTAGGGGATAGTTTTTTCATGACATTTTGTCGAAAAATGTCATCTTGGTCTCGAAAACCGCGTTTCAAACTCATTTTCTATTTTTCTACTGTTTCTACTATATTTTACTAGTTCTGTTCAGGTTGAGCCGGTTCAAGAATGTTGAACCAGTTCAAAGTGAATTTTTTGGTCCAGCATAGACATTTTATCCTTGTTGAACCACTTCAAGAATGTTGAACCGGTTCAAGTCCTCCAGAGATTTTTCTGCAGGTTTAGCTTTGGCCTTCCAACTTTGATCTGACGTAACTTTTTTGTTTTAACTCTGAATTAGTCCATTCTAGAGTCTAAATAATGGTACTAATTTTAGTTTCATATTCTTCTCCTAGCTCAAGATATCCCTATTTTAGTGAGAGGGTGTCGGATTTGGTTCGAACCGGGATAAGGTTCATTTGGGTTTTCTCTTCCTTTGACCTTGGGACTTCATGTGAAGTTACCAAAGGATATTTTTGGATGTTTTTTTTTTATCTCATTGGACTTGTTGTAAGTCAAATTCCTTCCTCTTTGGGTAAAATGACTATTTTACCCTTGGTCCTTCTTTCGGTAGGGTTTTGATACCCTTGTCTCCATTTTGCTTCCGTTCAGTCTTGAAACTCCTCGGAAGGCCATTCTTGTTTCTTAGGGATGACGTACATCTCTAAGGACTTGTCTTTGTTTTGCTTCCACATTCTTGGATCCGTTTCGGGTCATCACAGGACACATTAAGTTGAAAAATCCAAGGTCATCACAGGAATGTTAGATCGATTGAAGAGGGAAATTTTCTAAGAATAAGGACAAAAGGCTTGATGCATCTTGGCATGGTTGGAACGATCACTATGTGATCGATTAGGGCTTGGTTCGATTGATCTAAGAATGCTTCATTTCACCACTTTGTTTCCACTTTGCTCCTTTCTTCCACTAAGCTTGAGATTACATCTTTTATGCTCTAATTCAGCTGAATTAACTTATTTTGGGGATAAGTGCCTGAAAAGGGAAAGAACATGAAATTAAACTAAAACTGAAAAATAAGATAGAATAAGGTCCTATAACGTTTAAGCTTAAGGGGTTTAAAGGCGCACTTTTCAGTGTTTATCACACCCCCAAACTTAAATGTTGTTAGTCCCTAGCAATGAACTATAAAGGAAATAAAGAAATGAACAACTATACAACTATGAAATAGAAAGCAATAAATGGATAACGCCACTTTCATAGGGAACACGATTGCATTTAGCACATGCAACAGGCTTTTTAAACCTCTAGGTTACCCTTAGTGGACGAGTGAAGTCTCGTGAGGGTTTCCAGAGATGCTACCCATAAACATTAAGCTCATTCTCACTAAAAAGGCACCAATATTCCAAATAAGCATTAGGAGAAAACTACCTCAAGTATGCAATTTTTCAACCACTTTCAAGCAATCTCCCAAATCTCAACAATATGCAAGCAAAAATGGTCCTCTACACTAAGACAATGATCATGCAAATCAAAACAACTCTAGAACCCTTTTTAAGTGAACTAACATCAAATATGTTACTATCTAAGCCAACTAAAGAAATGATCACATCCGGCCTCAAGCTAGCAGACAAATCTAGTACTGATCATCAAGACAAAGAATAGACCTTTTTATTAAAATTTTATTCAACTAGGTGCACTTATTCTTTTCACTCGTTGTTGTTTTTTTTTTTTTCTATGATTTTAATTTTGAAATTTGAAATTTACAAAGTCAAAGTCAAATGGAGGAACACAAATCGATCGAAGATTGATCGATTGAAACTCAATCAATCCAACAGGTGAAAACCTGCAGAAATATTCGAACGATAGATAGAGAGGACATTTTTCAGAGTTTCGAAAAATTTTCTAAGTATTGAATTGAGATCGATCCAAGGGAAAATTGGATCGATCGGGAAATTCTTGGATCGATGTGAGAGAAAGTTCGCACGATACACAGAGAGATGAAATATGCAAAGAGTTTTCGCTCGATGGAACAGAGAGATGGGAATATGCAGAGACAGTGTTCGATCGATCGAACTTCTTTTGTAATCGATCGAACAGGCACTAAATGCCTAATTTGAAGATGAAAGCACATGCAATCCCTATCAAAGTCTCAAACAATGTTTATGATCCCAAAATGTATTTAGACGACACAAGAAATGAAAGTAAAATAGAAATGAGGGTGGAATAGGGTTATGAACCCTACGAACCACTAGTGTTTAACGTCTCTAGCAAGACATTGGACTCTTTTAGCCAGGATAAAAAATCTTGTTATGCATCCCCTCCTTAATAGGGCGGAAAGAACTTTGAACCCCACCCAACAAATTGTTCCCTAAGGAACTCATTGGATTTGATTTAAGTGAGATTGATGGTCCTTTGTAAAATCAATTCTTAGGCTTCTATGCCCTTTCAACACTTGGTTTACAAACATTTTTCTTTGCAATCTTTTTAGAAAACGAACCATTGTAAGGTTCAACATCAAACAAAGACTCAAATTTTTCAAATTCACTTTCAAGACATTTTTCAACAATACAAACCTCTTCATGCTTGTCCAAAGAATTTGGGGTTGGATTGAATATGTTTAACTTCACCTTCATGTGCCCAAATGAAATTTTCATTATCCCCATCCTGTAATTTATGTTGGCATTAGCGGTTGCCATGAAGGAACGACCAAGGATAACGAGAATTTGGCTCTTGAGATTTGGGACCGGTTCCGTGTCAATGACTACGAAATCGATCGGGAAGAAGAACTTATCAATTTTGATTAACACATCCTCACTGATACCCTAGGGCTTCTTGATATATCGGTCGGCTAGTTGCAGCACTACCAATGTTGGTTTTAAGTCTCCTAAGCCCAATTGAACATATACTGAATATGGAAGAATGTTCACACTTGCTCCCAAATTAAGAAGAGCCTGGTTAATGACATGATCACCAATAATGCAAGAAATAGTAGGTGAACTGGGGAATTTTGGAAGGGTGTTATGTTGTAAAATGTAACTTACTTGCTTGGTCAAAACAACTTTTTTTGGTGCTTAACTTTTGTTCTTCCTCTTTAGGGTGCAAAGATCTTTAAAAAATTTAGCATAAGCAGGAATTTGTCTAATTGCATCCAAGAGAGGAAGATTGATCTTCACTTGCCTAAACACTTCAATTATTTCATTAACTTTGCCTTTTTGTTTTTCAAGAGAGTTGAATCCTTTTAAGGCACCCAAAAATGGAGCCTTTGGTTCAAAAAATTTTTGAAAATCCTTTTTGGAAGCATTTTCAACACAAAAAATTTTCAATTCATTTGGCAAATCTTTCTCAACAAAGGGGTCATTCACATGCAATGTGTCACGCCCTGAATTTTTCTAAATAAAATCCTCGATTTCATTAAATCAAAATACTTCATAAAAGACACCAGGATCTCAAAAGAAATTAAATACCCTTTATTGATACAAAATCAATCAAATTTCCTCAAATGAATAAGATAACATCTCAAATTAATTAAATTGATACTAAATCAATTTCCTCAAATAAATACATAAAAATCTCTAAATAAAAAAATAATTTAATTCCTCAACTCCAACTCTTCCACCTAAGCCTGCAATTATGAATCCAAGTTCATCCTCGGTACCTGAAACTGTAGGGGGTGAGACAGTAGGAAAAACCATAACAAGGATTTCAAAGAGTTTCATGATAAATTTGCTTCACAAAAATATATATATGCTTTTAAACAAAATACATATATGCAATTTTAACAAAATAACAATCAACAAAATATTTGAAATAAAATCATCCAAGCCATTCAAGGTATGATGATCCCTACTCTGCAAAAAAATTAAAAATCACCACTGGACTATTCAAGTCTGTCCATCTCGGCACCTTATCTGTGCTTCACAATATCACTCTGTGCACTTCTCTAAATTCTCTTCTCTGTTCTTAATTTTTCTCTGTATCATCACTTAGTGTACAAACACACCTCAATATAAAGGTAATTGTACCGACAGAAATCAAATCTCAATACAGCTCACCATGAACATAAAATATCAAAAAAATGATCAAATGCCATGGGCCCGCCACCAATTTTCTTCCTTTTCTTACTTTTCCTTATTCTTTCATTACGCATACAATCAATTGTACTCCAAACAGCCCACGAAGTCAAGGAAATAAATTGCCAAAATATCTCTTAATGGCCCGCCACTATTCACAATCAGAAGCCAAAAATATATATATAATATATATATATATATATATATATATATATATATATATACACAAATGTTAAAAAAATCCAAATCAACTACTTTAAACATCATTTCTCATGGGACCCATACCAAACCATTTCCAATTTCATTTTCTCTTTCTCTATTTTCGGGTGGGTGCATCTTAAAAAAATCCAAATCAACTACTTTAAACATCATTTCTCATGGGACCCATACCAAACCATTTCCAATTTCATTTTCTCTTTCTCTATTTTCGGGTGGGTGCATCTCCTTACCATATTCCTTCAACAGATGATATATATATATATATATATATATATATAATTCAATCCATTAATTTCATCAAATGGGACCCGCAAATTCCCAATTTACCATCACAAAAAATCAATCTTTCTTCTCCCACTTGCGGCTGCTCCTTTCTTTCCATAGACATCAAAAATATATATATGCATATATATCTTACACATGCAACAAGGAAACCAAATCAACCAATTTCTCTCTCCTTCTTATCTCATTCGGCTGACCTTGCTGCCACCTTCCTTCAGACACCACAAATATATATATATATACATATATTACACAACAAAATTCAAGTCCATCAAATATCTCTTTACTGGGCCCACCAAAATCACATCCATTTCCATTTTTTCTCTTCATTTCAGCACTGCTGCCTTCTTCCATCTCCATGACATTCTATATATATAAATATATCATATAAAATGAAACAAAACCAAATTTCCTTAAACATCATTCCTTGTGGGCCCCACATATACACATCTCATTTTCAATCCCATTTCATTCTTTCATCACCTCGGCTGGTACATGCATCCATCAGACACATTGCATATATATATATATAATTGCAATATAAAACCAAATCAACCCAATTTAAATCTTTAAATTGGTACATCTCCAAATTTAAATTTAAATAATTCTCCAATTTAAATTTTGAATAATCAACTATGACAATTTAAACGTCATGAAATAAATTGAATTTCAACCCTTAAAAAAAATCCGGGTTGTCACACAATGAAGGAGGAATAGAATGTGAGACAGGACGGGTGTCAACTTTTGGTTGTACCGGTTCAATCTTTTCATTTTGAATACCAACTTGATTATCTACAATTCTTCCACTTATCAAGGTTGTCACCGCATTGACATGTTCAATTGTGGGACCTTTCAAAGAGGAATTGGTCTCCACAATAAATTGTTGCTTGGGTGGTGAATTCAAAGGCATCTTACCTTTTTCCCTAGCATTCAATGTACTAGTTATTTGCCCGACTCTGGTTTCTAACTTCGCAATGATTGGGAATATGTAATACCCCTAATTTTCAAAATGATATAATTGAAATTTAATTTTTATTTCTTGTGCATTTTAATGGATTATGTGGTTATGTGGCTTAATGGTATGTGTTTAATTAAATTAATTAATTAACTATTTGGTTAATTGTTAATTGTTTAATTGTTTGATTATTTGAGTATTATTATTATTAATTGTTTATTTTAATGTTAATACTAGTAATATTATGTTAGAAGATTATATATATATATATATATATATATATATATATTTGGTGATCACGTATAGGACTTTATATATGTGTGTTATTGTGATAACCTGGATTTTTAAAATTTTAAT
Organism: Cornus florida; assembly: GCF_030987335.1. Lineage (NCBI taxonomy): Eukaryota > Viridiplantae > Streptophyta > Magnoliopsida > Cornales > Cornaceae > Cornus > Cornus florida. The sequence continues at coordinate 45,222,812 of NW_026775574.1, read as the reverse complement.
TTAATTTATTTCATGATATTTAGTTGCTAAGATTGAGTATTTAATTTTTAATGGAGATTTTTTTTAGAATTGATTTGGTTTTGTGCTTATATATTTCTAGTATCAATTTCATATGGTGAAGGAAAATGGGCACTTGGGCGAAATTCAAAGAAAGAGAAGGAAAAGGAAGATAAGTTTGAAATGGTAATGAATTTTGTGGGGTCCATTAGTAGATTTTTAGTAGGAGTGGATTTGTTTTATGCAATTGTATTTATATATATTATATATAATATACATTGCATTTATTAAGAAGGAGCAGTTCAACCGCATGTGGGAAGAATGGGTTTTGATGTTTTCAATTCGTGGGGTCCACTAAGGAGCTTGATGTGGTCTTGTAAGCATTTACATATATATATTGCATCTGCCTTGAGATAAGAAGAATGTGTGTTGTTAGTCGAAAATTTAGAGAAAAAGAAAGAAAAGAAAAAGGGAAAAAGAAGAAAGAAAGGAAAAAGTAATGATTAGTGGGGCCCACGAAATTGTTTTTGTGGCCATAAATTCTTTGAACTTAGTCCTTCACGTGCGGGGTTGTCTGATGGGCTTGAAATGAGTGTATTGCTTCATTCATGTGGGTTTTGTTGGCTGACATTTTGTTTGAGTGGTGAGTGTTTTTGTTGGGTGTCAGTGGAATTGTCTTTATAAAGAGACTGTTTTGCAACTTTGGTAATGATACAAGCAGAAAGAAAAATGGAGGAAAACATAGTTAGCTGAGAGAGACACAAAGAAATGAGAGTTGCAGAGAGAAGCCGCGAGGTTGCCGAGGAGGCTAGAAGCTTGAGGCTTTGATGATCTAGTGAGGAAAATTCTTTTTTTCAAGGTAGGAGTGTTCTAATTCACTCAATCTTTGGTTCTTATGACTCATTTTTTTTTTATATTTGATGTATAACGTGCTTGAATGTGATTATTCTTTGAGAAATTGCCTTAGTGTTGTATATTGATTTTGTATCTCCATGTGGGTTTCTATATGAAAGTAATTGGTGAGTATATTGTTGTTGAAATGGATTGAAAATCACGTTTAAATGGTTGTGTTTTAAATTCTTATATTTAATGGTTAAAATTTGATTATTGATGTTCATGTTATTCTTTTATGAGAATTATCTTGATAAGCTTATAATATTTGTTAGAGTTGATTGTATGATACCACGGCATTGGGACGCATGAAGCATTCATGCATACATTGGGAAAGGAAAAGGAAAAGTGTTTTAAAAACAAATGAAATTACTTTTTTTTTTTTTTTTTTTTTGGGAAAAGTTTTCGAAAGTGTTTGTAAAAAACACGGACGCCTAGGAGGCGCCTAGTAGATCGTGGTGTTAGTGTAGTCTAGAGAGGACTAGGGATTGAGTTAACTAAGCCGGATGCGATGCCTTAGAGGTGCCTTGTGGTCGTGGATAGTTAGCTGATCGGTTGATCAACTATACATCAACCTTCGCAATAGCACGAATCATTGTAAAATAGGGCTATTGGTCGGGTAAGTCGAACCACTGGGACTGCGCTAGTCTAATACAACCTAAATGTCTAGAATCATTCTTAGAATGATGAAGGGTATATAGAGGTTTTGTTGGATGTCACTTAAGCTAGGAAATTAAAAGTGCATAAAACAATAAATTGCAAGAATTCAAGGGGGTGAAGTACAAGTAAAGAAGGCTAGGGAAATGAATCCACCTCCATCCCTATACACATGCTAGGTTAAGATTAATTTAAGAGAAAAACAACATATATGATAGTCATGATACATAACAATACTAGGTTGCTATAACATCCTCAAGAAGTTCATTTAAATAGGAAGGCAAGAATAAACCATCAGAGGTTCACATGATCAACTACCTAAACTAAAATGTAGCTTAGAACATGCTTACTGAGTTAAGGATTATCAAGCCCTAATTTAAATGGTGAATGCACATAAAGCTAAGAATCAAGTATAGACCATCAAAGGGAAACCCTAAGCCATGAACTATCTAGGTTCTCCAACTCCATTCCATTAAAACCATTCCATGATCTAACTTCCATTGTCACCATGGAAGTGCAAGCAATATGATTAAGAAAAGTAACCATCCAAGACAAGATGAATAACTCACAATAATCATTTATAAACATTCAACATTCATTACAACAAAAATGAGGCTCTTGATCATGGAAAGACTATCAAAAATATATTGTAATCCCCAAAAATAAACTATACTAACACATGTTTACAAGGGAGGGGTTTCATCACCTCCCTAGATGAGGTTTAGTTGCCCATTGGTGAGCTAGAAGAAGGAAGAAGCATCATCCTCATCTCCATTTTCGTGCACCCTCTTTGGAGCTTGAAGAACACACCTTTCTTTTGCTCTCTTCTCTCTCCTCCCTCTTGTCAAAATGAAGGATAATCCTAAGTAATGTATGGCTCCCCTCTTTTGTAGACATGTTACTCCACCTAAAAAGCCCTCTCTCTCCTCCAAGAAACATCCCCAACCAACTCATAAAGAGAGCATACAAAGTTAGCAAATTTCTGAGCACAAGTGGCTGATCTCATGAAGCAATCTGCCCTACTTTCGAGCACTCGAAATAAGGCCTCGAGCACTCGAAAATTGGCCAGAATGCTCTATGCTTGGTTTGCTCCGCCCAGACCTACTTTGGTAAAACAGCCATAACTTTGCCCTCCGAACTCCAAATGATGAAATATTTGAAGATTTGGAAAGATAATTCAGAGATCTAAAAACTTTATGTTTTGGTGGAGATCCAATTCTCAAGTATGGTTGGTCGAAATTGAAGAATAAGACAGACTTTCATTGCTGCCAGGCAGTTCTGAGCACCTCTAATAAGAAGATCATAACTCTCTGCTCTGAACTCCGAATGATGAACCGCTTGAATATTTAGAAAACTGATTCAGAGCTCTAAATCTTTCATGTTATGATTGAAGTCCAGTTCTTAAGTTTGCTAGGTCAAAAATGGCGACAAAAGTCAGGTTCCACTGTGGCCAAGCTTCAGCATTGTGCCTTTCTTATCCAAAATTACAACAAAACTTCAACCTTGCTTCTTTTTGGCCAATGAACCTGAAAATGAATAAAAACATGGAAATGGAGATAATCTACATAAATACACAAATAAAGAACTTAACTAATGCAATTTAGGGCGCCTGAATATACAATATTCGGCGCTTATCACACCCCCAAACTTACATTTTGCTAGTCCCTTAGCAAAACTACAATGAAAAACTTAATGAAAAGACAACCATGGGCATGCTACTACAACAATATCATCCATGGTAAAATGAGATATATACATAGCTCAAAAATAACTTGAAACAGAAAAAGAGCTGGAGATGGGGTCATTGGGAAGACTACCTTGCATATATGAAGTATTGATACAAAAATTGGCTAAATACATTTCCACATACATGCATCAACATGAAAGTCTATATAAATAACTCAATTATCATCTTTTGAATGGAAATCAACTCTAGCTTCAGTGAAAGTGAATTGGATTCTCAACATGCGGCTTTTACTTTCTTTTCCAATTCCAAAGCACAAGTTTTCGAATCATTGAATTCCCCTTTAAATGAGGTACCTAAGGCATGATTTTATTTACAAGACAACTTTTGTTGCTTGTTGACAATTTATTGTAACTCATAAGCGAAACATAGAATGGTTATGCAATGCTGAAGTCCCTTAAGCTTTCTAACCAACCTATGTAGCAAGCGTTAGGCCAACAACTCCCAAACCAGATGGCTTTAGGGTGTTAAGTGTAGAGACACTCCTAGGGCTTAATAGCTCAAGTTGGAAAGGCTACAAACTCCAACGAACCATGTTTATTACAAGTTTTTTTTTTTTGAATGATCGTGCAATGTTTAAGTCCTTTAAGCTTTCTAACCAACCCATGTAGCAAGTGTTAGGCCAACAACTCCCAAACCAGACGGCTTTAGGGTGTTAAGTGTAGAGACACTCCATAGGGCTTAATAGCTCGAGTTGGAAAGGCTTCGAACTTCAACTAGTCATTATTTTCTTTCTTTCTCATTTTTTTTTTAGATAACTTAAATCATGCCAAAGATATTCATCTATCAGGTTCATCAAATCAGATTAATTAGGCCAAGGTCAAGGTTGATCAAGTTGCATGCCTCACAGTTAAGTTTCTAATGTGCATCTGTGCATTGTGAAGCTTAAAAGAGTGTCAAATCTAGTGAGAATCTAATTGAGACATTTATACAGACTAATTTGAATCCACATGATCATTTCAACTCAAATTTTTCTTTATTTTCAAAAATGTCAATTGCTTCTATACACAAGGTATTAAACCTATGCTTCATCTCCAACTAGTGTCAAGTTATACTATCATTGCTTAGCAAAAATTATGAAACCAAAAATGCATAAATGCACCCCCAAACTTGAATGTCACATTGTCCTCAATGTGAGAAGACAAGTAAATGAAAATAAGAATAGAGAGGGTTAAAGAACAATAATACCAAGTCGAGTGATGATGACGTAGATGTTCAGCCATATGAGTGCGCAACGGCGTCCCCCAAACTTGGATATAAAGACCTATCAAAACACAACTAAAATATACAGGTAAAAGCATTGGTCTCGTAAGGAGAACAAGAACAGACAAAAAAATAGGACTAATAGGAATTGTAATAAAAGATAGAAATCTATATTAATTTTTTTTTCTTTTTTTAGAGAATGAAAGAAGGTTGGATGGGTGGTGGGTTTTGGAGGTTGAAGCCGAGATGGGTTTGGGGTGTTGGAGAGGGTTGGGATGGTAGGGTTGGTTGGTGCAGCGAAGGGTGGTAGAGGAAGCAAGGATGGTGAATTGGTTAGTGAGAGAGAGAGAAGCCGAGAGAGAGAGTTGTTGCAGCGAGCACTAGAAGTGAGCTCGCATGGGGTTGGTTGAGGTGTGAGGTTGAGCAATGCATGGGGAGAGTTGGTGCTCAGCTGGGTGGGTGGTGGGTGACATGCAATGCATGCATGAGGGGGTGGTTGGTTGTTTTGGGGGGGTGAGGTGGTTTGGTGTGGGTGGTGAGGTTGGGGTATGCTTGCATGGTGGTGAGGGAAGGGGCATGCATGGGAGTGGGTTGCATGGAGATGAGGTTGTGGGGTGGGAGATGGTGAGAGGGTGGTGGTTTATGGGAATGGTGTGTGTGAGGTGAGAATGGAGGGTGGGGATGTGCATGGGGTGTTGCAGAGATCGTTTTGGGTTCTAAAGGAAGGTGAAGGAGATGGGTTAGCTTCGAGCACTCGAATGGGCTCGGCGAGTGCGCAAAGCTTTGGTAGAGGGCTCGGCGTTGGGTTTGTGTTGGGTTGGTGATGCTGAAGTTGAGTGGTGGCCTAGAGTGTGGGGGGGTGGTGGTGAGGTGAGGGTGAAGGGATTGGTGAGTTGGGTTGCATGGAAGTGGGTTTGCAGGGAAGGGTGAGGATGAGGTGTGGTGGTTTAGGTTGGGTGTGGTTTGTGGGTTGATGAGAGATGGTTGGTTTTGAGGTGAGAGATGAGCTCGGTTGAAGAGAGAGAGATGGTGGTAAGGAGGGTTGGGGTGGTGGAGCCGAGAGGGAGAGAATGTGAGGGATGGCATGCAGGATGGTTTGATGGGTGGTGGTGTATGTTGCCGAGAGAGAGGGAGTTTAGGGGTGAGTTAGTTTGGGGGGAGAAGCTGGTTTGGTTGGTATGAGAGATGCCGAGATGCACTCGGCATGGTGCATGGTTGAGGATGATTTGGGTTTGTGAGGGAGGGGTTGGATGGAAAGCTTGCCGAGAGGAGAGGGTTGCAGATTCGAGTGCTCGAACTGAGCCTGCGAGCACTCGAATTGAAGGCAGTGTCTCGGCTTGTGATGCATGAAGTGTTCAAGCACTCGAAAATGGACTTCGAGTGCGCGAAATGGAGACAGTAGCCTCAGGATGATGTGCTGACATTGGTGTGCAGCTGCGAGCACTCCAAAGGGCCTTTGGATTGCTCGAAATGAGCACAGAAAGGTGAGGGGTTTTGAGCATCATGGAAGTTGAATTCTTTATCCGACATGGATGCATGGATGCATCCAAAAAATTTTCATTCTTATGCATGCATGAATCCATTCTTATGCATTGAATGCAAAATTTTTCATGATGGATGCATGCATGAATTTTTTTATTCTTATGCCTTGCGAATGCATGCAAAATTCCTATGCATAGATAGACTGTGTATACATGATACAATTTTCAATTTGCCTGGATGCATTGGCTTGAAAGTTGAAATGTAGCATGGATGGAAAAATTGAAATTTCTCATGGAAATTTTTTTTCATGGAAATTTTTTTTCTTTAATGATGCATGCATGAATTTCAATTGCATGAAAAAATTTCCAACTTGCACAACATCACACATAGCATGGATGAATGAAATTTTAAAACTTTGTAAATTCATTCTAATGTAATGCATGGATGAAATTTTTTTTCAAACTTTGCACTGCACACAATGCATGGATGAGTTTAAGAAAATTTTCAAGCTTTTTGTAACATGATGCAAAATGGATAGAATTCTCAAAAATGAAAATTTCAAGCTTAAAACATTTCAACATGATGCAAAATGGATAGAATTCTCAAAAATGAAAATTTTAAGCATAGAGAATTTTTGAAAATTTGCATGTCAGTCCTAAATTCAAGCCATGCATGGAAAATTTGAAACTTGACACATTATTCCAATCCAATGCATGGATGGATTTTTAGAAAAATTTGGGAAACTTTTCAACTTCTTTCTAATGCATGGATCAAATTGGAAAAATTTTCAAAATGTAACACCTTTCCAATGCTGGATGATTTTGAGAAAATTTTCAAGCCTTGGAACATCTCTTCAATGCATGGATGGGATTTGGTCTCTTCAAATGCATGGATGAATGTAGGAAAATTTTTTTTAAACCTTGCACTTAATCTCCAATGCATGGAAAATTTTTGGGGAACCATGATCCAACAATGCGTTGAAAATGAGAGGTTGTGCACATGAGTTGCATGCCAAAGATCCTATGAAATTGCTAAAAAGCGATGGAAATTTCCGGGAATGAAAATTAGAGCTGAGAAGGTCTAAGAGGCCGGTCTAAAATTACGGAACACAACTAAAGACCATTTCAGAAAAATCAAATTTTTGGCTTTTCTAAACCATTTCCCAGAAAATTTCAAGGCATGAGCAATTTGAGAAGGTAGGGAAGCTTGGAACATCGAAAGAATTTCTTCCCTTGCTTTGCTAAATTTAATGTCGATATCTAGACGAACCAGGATCAGGATCCATTGGAGAGATGGATCCTTAACGCTCCGTATGCAACTTGCCTCCTTCATATGGTCTCAAACTTGGATCAATGAATGGTGAGGGATATTGATCCTTCCGAAGAGAAACAAGTTTGGCCTTAGAGGATTTAAGCATCGCTTTTAATCTCACTTCTTTTATTTTCAGATTTAAGCAAAGGTGTTGCTTGTTCGAGATTATGGAGGCTCGTTGAATGTCATTGTCTTGACTAACAATGGGAGCATCATGACCTTTCATATTTGCAATCTCCAAGTCATATACCTCATTGTACTTAAATGGTTTGTTCATAGGTTGAGTATCATGGACAATGATTCAAGATTGGGCCGGAATGATTGGAAGAATTTCTAGCAACTTGTCAACATTCGCCTTACCTTTGTCCGGTGGTTCACCCTCAAAATGTTGAGGTAACTTCGGTGAAGAAATGGAAGGAGATGGACATTCCCAAGATAGAGATGGGTTTGGTGCTACCCATAAAGGAGAGGAAAATGGTGATGGAATATCAAGTAAGGAGTTAACTTTCCGAATGGATTTTTCCTCATCAAAATCCTCAAAATCAGAGTGGACCAAGCAAGCTTGTAGGGGATCCTCCGTTGAAGGAGGTGGAATTGGATTTTCAATGAGTTCATCAGCAATAGTGATTGCAAAACACTCACTCTTATCCAGAGAAAGATGCACAGCATTGAAAATATTGAGCTTAACATTCATATTCCCAAAAGAGATATCCATTAATCCGGTTCTACAGTTAATAGAAGCATTAGCTGTAGCTAGAAAAGGACGTCCGAGAATTATGGGAATGTGTTTTATTGGGTCGTGGACTGGTTCCGTATCAAGAACCACGAAGTCTACCGGGAAGTAGAACCTATCCACCTTTATGATAACATCTTCAATGATTCCCCGTGGTTGCTTAATAAATCTATCAGCAAGTTGCAATACTATCGGAGTTAGTTTAAGATCTCCCAAACCAAGTTGTAGGTAAACCGAATATGGAATCAAATTCACACTAGCTCCTAAGTCAAGGAGGGCCCTCTCGATTTTGTTGTCACCAATGACATAAGAGATTGTAGGGGCACCCGAATCCTTATACTTTGGAGGAGTGCTGTGCTGAATGATCGCACTAACATTTTCAGTTAACCTCACTTTCTTTGGTAAATGACTTCTGAAAGTGTGCTTTTGAGTGCACAAATCCTTAAGGAATTTTGCATAGGGAGGAATTTGCTTGATAGGATCCAAGAGAGGAAGATTGATCTTTACTTGCCTAAAGACCTCCCACATGTCTTGAATTTTGCAATTCTTATTCCCAAAATGTGTCAACTCTTGAAGACGTTGAGGGAACGGAGCTTTTAGCTCATAAGTAGTTTCCACATTTAGGGTGACATGCATGGGATTTCCGTAAATGGTATTTGGACAAGAAGAACTTGGATTTGGATTGGAAGAGCTTGAATTTAGATTTTTCAAAGGAGGATTTCGTTCACTTTTGTCTCCATCGACCTTGTTGTCAACCACTTTACCACTCCGAAGGGTGGTGTTAGCTTAAACATGCTCAAGACTCGGCCCACTCGGAAGAGGGGTTTCATCAATTGCATGTATCCCTCTAGGATTTTCAAATGGTTGAGCGGGAAGCTTACCCTTGTCTTTTTGAAGAAGTTGGTTCACTTGGTTAGCTATTTGTCCCATTTGATTTTTGACCCTAGCTATGGCTTGAGTATGGGAGTGAACCATTTGGAGAGTAGGTTGCAAGGATGTCAAGAGATGCTTGTTGGAATCTATGATTTGCTTGTTTAATGATTCCATCATTTGCACATTTAATGATTCCATCATTTGCTTGTTTGCAGCCACCATCTCATCAATTGGATTCACAGGAGGTTGAGTGGAGACATTTGGATTGTATGGAGGTTGGTAGCTTGAAGAGGCTTGGAAAGGCCTACCTTGATATTGAGAAGAGGGCTGATTTTGAGGCCCTTGATTTTGAAGTTGGGAATTTTGTGGGGCTTGTTGCCTCCACGAAAAATTCAGATGGTCCCTCCAACCTGGATTATATGTATTAGAATACGGGTTATGCCCGGGCCTTGAGAACATGGCATTAGCTTGCTCTTGGTTGGGATTGGGAAATTGCTCCAGTGTGGGGCAATCTTCCGAGAGATGGAATGGACTAGTACATAAAGCACAAACCGAACTTGCCAAATTTTGAGACAATGAAGGGGGAAGATGTGGTGCCATCAATTGGTAGAATTTATGAGCAATGGCATCCACTTGAGATGATTCCTCCCTTATTGATTTTTGTTGACAAGGATTGGTGTTCTTTGGAATGGTTGAGGTCGGAGCCCTACGAGAATTGTGTTGAAGTGAATTTTCACTAAAATTCTCAAGTAAGGTCCAAGCCTCATCTGCATTCTTGGACATGAACATCCCACCACAAGAAGAGTCAACCATGAATCTATGGGTGTCGGTCAAGCCGGCATAGAAAGCTTGCACTAATTGCCATTTTGGAATCAAATGATGAGGACACTTCCGAAGAAGATCTTGTAACCTTTCCCAAGTCTCGTGGAGTTGTTCTCCATCAACTTGAGAAAAGCTTAGAATGGAACGCCTCATTTGGTTGGTTTCACTCATCGGATAATACTTCTTAAGAAATTCTTGTTGCAATTGAGCCCAAGAAGTAATAGAGTTGGGAGTGAGGGAGTTCAACTAATATTTTGCCCTATCCTTTAGGGAGAATGGGAAAAATGTAAGTGGAGTGCATTTTCAGGAAATCCTCTCAACCGGATGGTCGAACAAATTTCAAGGAACTCATCGAGATGCTTATATGGATCTTCATTATCAAAACCATGAAAAGATGGAAGCATTTGGATGGTACTAGATTTGATCTCATATTGAGCTGCATCAATGTTTGGCATCACTATGCAAGATGGAGAAGCATAGGTGGTAGGGATGAAATGATCTCTAAGAGTCATTGGTTCAATATTAGGAATTTCAGCCCTTTCATTCCCCAGATTTCCTATATTATCCCCCATTGTATTAAATTCAGTTTCAAGATCCCGTGTAAGAGTAGGTTCCCTAGGGTTCCGTCTAAGAGTTCTTTCAAGAGAGTTAATATCAATGGGAGAGTCAATTGTGGGTAAGGAAAGTGACCTACGACCGAACATCAACAACAAAGCATATACTTAACAAAGCAATTCATCAACCACAACTCCACATACGATGTTCCCTTTCTCCTCAATTATCAAGACAGAAAATAAATGGCCACGACAAGGACCGATGCTTAAACACGAAATTAAAACAATAATATAGCCTCAACAAGGGCTTGCAAAAAAAATTAACTACTTCTAAGCTTAACACATGCACAAAATATAACAATGCAAAACTAAATGGTCAAGAAGCTTACCTAGGGTCCTTTGGACTTACACTTTGCTAGCGTTCCCACGGCGAGAGTCGAGTCCCTAGAATCTTACAACACGAAAAATGGTTAAACCACACGAGAAATATGCACAAAACACAATCACTAAGTTTAACCCTAAAACTTTGGTTGCTAAACCGTATGCAAGTCCCTGGCAACGGCGCCAAAAATTGATCGGTTGATCAACTATACATCAACCTTCACAATAGCACGAATCATTGTAAAATAGGGCTATTGGTCGGGCAAGTCAAACCACTAGGACTGCGCTAGTCTAATACAACCTAAATGTCTAGAATCATTCTTAGAATGATGAAGGGTATATAGAGGTTTTGTTGGATGTCACTTAAGCTAGGAAATTAAAAGTGCATAAAACAATAAATTGCAAGAATTCAAGGGAGTGAAGTACAAGTAAAGTAGGCTAGGGAAATGAATCCACCTCCATCCCTATCCACATGCTAGGTTAAGATTAATTTAAGAGAAAAACAACATATATGATAGTCATGATACATAACAATACTAGGTTGCTATAATATCCTCAAGAAGTTCATTTAAATAGGAAGGCAAGAATAAACCATCAAAGGTTCACATGATTAACTACCTAAACTAAAATGTAGCTTAGAACATGCTTAGTAAGTCAAGGATTATCAAGCCCTAATTTAAATGGTGAATGCACATAAAGCTAAGAATCAAGTATAGACCATCAAAGGGAAACCCTAAGCCATGAACTATCTAGGTTCTCCAACTCCATGCCATTAAAACCATTCCATGATCTAACTTCCATTGTCACCATGGAAGTGCAAGCAATATGATTAAGAAAAGTAACCATCCAAGACAAGATGAATAACTCACAATAATCATTTATAAACATTCAACATTCATTACAACAAAAATGAGGCTCTTGATCATGGAAAGACTATCAAAAATACATTGTAATCCCCAAAAATAAACTATACTAACACATGCTTACAAGGGAGGGGTTTCATCACCTCCCTAGATGAGGTTTAGTTGCCCATTGGTAAGCTAGAAGAAGGAAGAAGCATCATCCTCATCTCCATTTTCGTGCACCCTCTTTGGAGCTTGAAGAACACACCTTTCTTTTGCTCTCTTCTCTCTCCTCCCTCTTGTCAAAATGAAGGATAATCCTAAGTAATGTGTGGCTCCCCTCTTTTGTAGACATGTTACTCCACCCAAAAAGCCCTCTCTCTCCTCTAAGAAACCTCCCCAACCAACTCATAAAGAGAGCATACAAAGTTAGCAAATTTCTGAGCACAAGTGGCTAATCTCGTGAAGCAATCTGCCCTAATTTCGAGCACTTGAAATAAGGCCTCGAGCACTCGAAAATTGGCCAGAATGCCCTATGCTTGGTTTGCTCCGCCCGGACCTACTTTGGTAAAACAGCCATAACTTTGTTCTCTGAACTCCAAATGATGAACCGTTTGAAGATTTAGAAAGATAATTCAGAGCTCTAAAAACTTTATGTTTTGGTAGAGATCCAATTCTCAAGTCTGGTTGGTCAAAATTGAAGAACAAGGTGGACTTTCATTGCTGCCAGGTAGTTCTGAGCACCTCTAATAAGAAGATCATAACTCTCTGCTCCGAACTCCGAATGATGAACCGCTTGAAGATTTGGAAAACTGATTCAGAGCTCTAAATCTTTGATGTTATGATGGAAGTCCAGTTGTTGAGTTTGCTAGGTCGAAAATGGTGACAAAAGTCAGGTTCCACTGCTGCCAAGCTTCAGCATTGTGCCTTTCTTATCGAAAATTGGCCAGAATGCTCTATGCTTGGTTTGCTCCGCCCAGACCTACTTTGGTAAAACAGCCATAACTTTGCCCTCCGAACTCCAAATGATGAAATATTTGAAGATTTGGAAAGATAATTCAGAGATCTAAAAACTTTATGTTTTGGTGGAGATCCAATTCTCAAGTATGGTTGGTCGAAATTGAAGAATAAGACAGACTTTCATTGCTGCCAGGCAGTTCTGAGCACCTCTAATAAGAAGATCATAACTCTCTGCTCTGAACTCCGAATGATGAACCGCTTGAATATTTAGAAAACTGATTCAGAGCTCTAAATCTTTCATGTTATGATTGAAGTCCAGTTCTTAAGTTTGCTAGGTCAAAAATGGCGACAAAAGTCAGGTTCCACTGTGGCCAAGCTTCAGCATTGTGCCTTTCTTATCCAAAATTACAACAAAACTTCAACCTTGCTTCTTTTTGGCCAATGAACCTGAAAATGAATAAAAACATGGAAATGGAGATAATCTACATAAATACACAAATAAAGAACTTAACTAATGCAATTTAGGACGCTTGAATATACAATATTCGGCGCTTATCATTAGCCCATCCCCCTTTCGTGACGCCTTGGAGGTGCCTTGGGTCGGATTACACTAACGGTTTGAAAGTTGAAATGGTATTGTTTCGGAAATGGGGATTAACATTGCATGGCATGGCACATCATTGGCACGCTTGGTGTATTTGGTAGTTGGTTAACATATGTATGTTTGTTGATGACATAATGGTTTTACTTGACTCCTGAGATATGATCCCATTCTCTTGCCTTCTATTCTCTATGTGGATTCATGGGGTTATAAGAAGTATGTCTTAGACACTTCCTACTGAGTGTTTAGATCACCCCATCATTTTAACATTTTTTTCAGGATACGGAAAGGAAGTGGCGGACGACGCTCCTCTATAGGTTTTAACGGGTTAGTGGACTGTTTGACATATTTTGTAGCTATGATCTCATTTTATTATTATTATTATTATTATTTTTATAAACCCTGGGATGACATGTATATTATATATTAACGTAGGAAAGGACGATAGTATCCTTAGTTGACCTCGGGTTCGGATAAGGACCCGGTTAGCAATTCAGACCCTCGGGTTCGGGTCATTACAGTTATTATATTTTACTTTTCTTTTCTTTTATGTTTGGCCGACTTAGTATCAGGTTGGGATTAGGGTTTGTATAAACCTATATATATTTAAGGGTGTTGTCTACCTTAGGGTTCATAAGACCCTACTCACGCCACCTTATAGAAGAAAGTGGTAGTAGAGAATTGAGAGAGAGAACAGAGAGGAGAGAAGACAAACTGAGAGACAAAAGAGAGGGTTTAGACCAAAGAATTAGGCTGGACCAAGGAGGAAGGTTGAGGGCTATTCGAGGGTTAGAACCAGAGCAGAGGAGTCCTTAACGGCAGTCACGTTCGCCGAAAAAACTAGGAAGAATAAATTAATGGTTTCAAATCGAAACCTAGAGGCAAGTTTTATTTCTTGCTCTTTCCCGTAGACCTGTGTTCTGTGCATGCCTAGATAATCTCCAAGATGTAATCAGACTTTAAAACTAAACTTGTACGCATAGGGTTTTTAGAGTTTTATCTGTATATTCTGATTTTGATTTAAATTGAAGTCTTTGATACGTTGTTTCATTCTATGTACTCTGAATTATTGTTTTTGATTTAAAAAGTTACAGAGGTGTTTAAACTTGTCAGAGATGGGGACGAAGGGGTAGAACGAGAGGGAATTGGGTTAGGGCTCTCAGAGAGGAAAAGAGCCGGCTCCATCGAAGTAGGAGCTAGCTCCCTCAAGCAAAGAGCCGGCTCCAGGGGTTAGGGAGCCAGCTCCCTCCTAAGTAGAGCCGGATCAATGGTGTGGGGAGCCGGCTCCCTTTGTGGTTGAGCCTACTCTACATTTTTTCGAGTAGGCTCTCTTGATTTAGTGCGTACAAATGATGTTTTGGGGCACTGTTTGGGTGTTTTGGAGTTCTAGAATGGATTTAGGTTGATTTTAGGAATTCTAAACAATTTTTCAAGACACCTTAAATTCCCATAATGCATAATTTATACCTGTATGCTAATAGTTAGAATAATATGAAATTTTAAACAAATTTACATATTGTTCTCGGATGAGGGGAATTAATATTATTTTAGCAATTTAATGACTATGATTATGATCTGATTTTAATTTTGTATTGGATGCATAATATGCTAATGGTTAGAATAATATTGAATTTTAAACAAATTAGCATGTTGTTAATGGATATTGAGGATTTAATTGCTTAATCTTAGTTTAGCAATTTAAAGGACTGTGACATGATTTTTAAATCTTGTAATGGATGCATAATATGATCATATACATATCAGATTTTTATTATGCTTGCTCTAGACTATGATTGATGAATTGTTTAATTCTATTTCTATCAATTATATGGATTTTGTGGATTATATGCACCGGTATGGGACGTTGGCATATTAGATACGGATTATATCAAAATGCTAACTCCTACCTATTCTGGATTTTAATTATTGAACTGCTTTATTTGTTTTATCAATTATTGGTTTGTTTTGTGGATTATATGCACCGGTATAGGATGGTGGCATATTAGGTATGGATTAGATCAAAACGCTAACTCTTACCTATTCTGGAATAAAGGAATGGATTAATTATAACATTTAAATCCTACTTATATTTCGTGTCATGGCAACGAACAGTTGAGCGGCACTACTTTGGTGGTGGATGGATTTTAAATATATAATTATGGTACCGCGATATGAGCTTGAGTCTTAGAGTTGATGGTTAGGGAGTGTATATGCAGTGGGATACATAACTAGCTATGATAGGCTGAGGTATACCTTGTTAGGCTTAGGTACTCATACCCACTTCAGGTGCATTTTTGCATGTTGCCTTCTATTCAGGTTGAGACCCCTTTTGTAATCCAATGAGAGTCCTTTAGTGTGGATATATATATATATATATATATATATATATATATATATATATATATATATATATATATATATAGTTATGTGATGAGTGCTCAAATGTGACGCATTTTAGCCCATAAGCTAAGGTATTTTAGTCTATTCATCTATCTTACTTTCATGTCTTAGATACTTATTTGTGCTTTTGTTTATTTCAGGTTAATAAAGTTCAAACAGGCTAACAAGAGCCATTTAGCTCAATTTGGAGCTAAAGAGCAAAGTTGGAAAGAAGTCAAGAAAAATGCACCAGGGGAACTTTGATCGATCAAAGAGGAATCCCGATCGATCGAAAAAGTCTTCAATCGATCGAAATGAGGCAGTGCCAACTCAGCCAATCGGATAAAGCCAAAAAAGATATTTTTGAGCCACGTCAGCTTTGATCAATCGAAGTTAAGTGTTTAATCGATCGAATATATTCGATCGATCGAAAATGCTGCTAGCAGTGAGCTATCCAATTTTTGAGCGCACCGATTTATACATAACTTGTGTAGTGGCGAATTTCCTCTAATCAAAGGCTGTAATTCTAACTTGGTCTTTACTCAAAGGAGTATGTAATTGATTTATTGAACATTGATTATATCATAGAAGAAAGATAGAGAAATTACCAATCACAGAAATTTTCCTTTCTCTAGAACTGTAATGACCCAGTCATTTTCCTCCTTTTTCCTTTTTCGGTGATTTTCTTTTTTCGTCTTTTTCCTATTTTGTCTTTTCCCTATTTCGCCTTTTTCCCGTTTATCTTTTTTCCTTGCATAATATCACTTTTTGTGTATGGATTTGATTCCGGTTTTGCATGCATTCATGATATTTGATTTCCATGATTATTGTATTTTTACTTTCGTAGAAAATACATTCTAGTTGCTTACTTTTTCGTAAAGGGCATAGATGCATACTTTATTGTAAATATTATTAATTTTTGGGGTTTTAGTGTAATTATATAGAATAATTATTTTTCATTTAGGGACCTTTTGGTAATTTAATTTGGAAGATATTTTGAAAAAGGTCTTTTTTACAATTTTTGGAAAATATGATAAGTGTCAAATTCTCATGGTGCCACTTGTTGGCATTGGGGTGGAGTGACTTGGAAACATAATCTATTGACATTTGGAGGGTGGAGATTCACCCACTTGTTGGCCTAGGATTGGTGTACTTGTTGGGTTAGATGGTTAACAAGTGTAGGCTTAGGATTAAGCCTATGAAGAAGCCATTAATTTATGACAAGTGTAGGCACCAAAATAAGTCTTGCATTAGTATGTATATGAGAGGTAGTGTAAGAACACATAGTGAGTGGAGGATTTCTAGACCTTCCACTCACCATTTTCATTTCATCTTTATCATTTACACTTGTTCTTCAAAACCTAAACCTAGCCACCATTGGAGAAAAGCTTGGTTAATAGCTTTCTTCTTCATTTTGGCCTCCTTCCACTCACCTTAGACTTAAAATTTTGGGAGACAAAAGTTTCCTCTTGCTCTCCTTTTCAAAACCCTATTATTGTTTTCTATTTTTAAGCTTGGTTGCTTGGATTATAGAGATTCAATTCTCTATTGAGGTAGGGGTGGTAGTATGTTTATATTCTAAGTGTTTTATAAACTTTTGGGGTTTAATATATATTGTGTACATGCTTTTAGAATTGTAGTATTGCATACTATAGGAAATTATTATAATTAACTTAGGGTTTATTAATTTAAGCATATATGTTGTGTATGTATCATGGGTATGATTATTAATGTTGTATAAAACTCTTATTGATTTGAATTACTATACTATTGTGATGTTAATCCTACATTCTAGTTGATTACTATTGGTAATTGTAATTATTTTAGAAGCTTGTTACTATAATATTGTAATCTAGTATATAAAGCATATTGTTGAGGCATGATTTAAAATGATAAGTTAGTGGCATAGTATTGTGCATAATATCATGATGAGGACTTGTCATTTGGTATGCCATCTTAGACTTGGAACCCTAAGACATGGTTTGTGTGGTTTCAAAATACTTGTGCATGGAAAGTGGTGTATATGCCTTGCCTTAATTATAGTGTATGAGTCTTGAACTTGGTTATGATTTTGGATTCTTTTGGGACATTGTTACAAGTGATATGGCTAGAGTTTGGCTCTAGTGCGGGAGGTTTGAGTTCTGTCCAATTCAGATAATGCGTACTAGGGTGGTCTTCCCAGCGGGTTAATGCCCAGAATAACCATTTTGATCTTGGTTTAGTCCGAGACATGATGTCCAAGTCTTCCACTAATTGATTTCACATTCAATTCTAAGTTGACAACCAATACTCAATTGTAACTTGTAATTTTTGTTATTGGCGAATTGATGTTGTTAAGTACATTGATGCTGATATGTGTTGTTAAAGAATCATTTAAGTTAGCTTAAGATGATTCCTTAGAACACCTTGAATATAGACGTTAAGTGGAATGCTCCTTTGTATTCGTCTATATTGATCTTACAATGATATTGAAACTTTAGGGTATACACATATGCTTCTTCTTACGAGCAACTTGATTACTCACCCTAGTGGTTTGGGTTGTTTTATAGCTAACGAGACTATGTTCTTGGATGTTCATCGTCCTTAGAAGCTTATGAGCAATTTGAAGCATTTTTGTATATTAACATGCAAATGTTTAGCATGCTTTACTTTTGAAGTTATATTTTTGCATACCATGGGTGTATGGTATTTTGGAAGTGAATGTAACTTTCTTGATGTGTAATGATACTCAAGTATTTACTTTTGACATTTTAAGCATGTTTACTTGTGTACTTGTATTCACTTGGTATCAAACTTTGCTTTAAATTGCATTTTAACCAACTTTGGAGGTTTGGCATATGAAATTCTTGTAATGGACATGTATAAGACCACAATTTGTTGTAATACATTCATTTATTCATTTAAAGGTTGTTGACATGCTCACATACTCAAATCTCATTAAAAATCAGTTTTAAACTTTCATTTTTGAACCAATTCATGAGGGGATTTGAAGCATAGGTTAAACCTTAACACATTTGGCATATAGAAGGTCTTACAGCAGCTTTTTGAGTTGTTTCAGTCGTCTGAAACTCCATTTCGGTCGACCAATGGCATTTGGGAAACTCATTACACAATAAAAACTCATTTCTAGTAGGCTTTTTCACTGTTCAGGACCATTTCGGTCGACCGATGGCCTAATTCGGTCTACCGAAACAACCTCCTCTCAAAAATCATGTTTTCAGCAAAATTATGCCCAGTTTGATAGTCCGAAACTCTATTTTAGTCGACTAAAATAGCTTGCATTCACACAGCCTCTTAGTTATGTTTTAGCACTGAAGTTCCAACTTCAAAGGGTCATAACTTCTTCATTTCTAATCTAAATGGGGTGATTCTCGAGCCTAAACTCAAGGATTTTGAGTCAAATTTCCAATGGTACCTATACCATTCTCAGATTCCAACTGTAGTAGGAGTTATTCATGTTTTAGTGAGGTAATGTCAGTTTTTGCTTAAGCCGGGAAAGGGCAATTTTGTGGGATTCTTGGCCAATGTTCTTGGAACCTCTTGGAATGTTATAAAATGATTGGATTAGGTTGTATTCACCTTGTTTGACTTGTTTAGAGTCAATTTTCTCCTTTTATTTGTGAATTGACCATTTTACCCTTAATTGACGAATTTAGCCCATTTTAACTCTAGTTTCCTCTTTCGCTTTCCTTAAGTTCTGTGACATCATGGAATGTCACATTGTTTCCTTAGAGATGATTTGTGTCTCAAATGACTATTGTTTTATCTTTTGCTTCCGCATTTTGGACCCGTTATCGGGTTAACTTTCGGGTCATCACTGACGCACCGGATTGAAAAACTTAGGCCATCACAAGTGGTATCAAAGCTCCTAGGTTTGAATACCTTAGGACGATGGGTTTTTGGTGCATAACATGAATTTGTTGATCTATCTTGATATATTTGTATGCTTTTGATAACATGTTTTGGCATTATAACATATTTATGTTTTTCTTGATAACACGTTTGCTAGTATGACATGTCTTTATGTTTATATGCCTATGTGGTTAAAAGTATCTTTGTTTGACATGTGTGCCTATTTGCTTAAGTGCTTAACTATTTTAAGGGCTTTCTTTGATTACTTTAGCATGACCATATGTTGCATACCTTGCCTTGCCTTGTGTTTCGTGCATTCATAATGTGAGTTGCACTCGGTCATAATAACTTATGTAAATTTTGACCTCTTTCTTTATGTACATTTAGCATCATGGTTGTCATACATGGAGAGTCTTCACGTCAAGGCATTGAGGAGCAGGTGGATGACACCAAGATCACGAGGGGTCCGAGAAGGCCCAGGGTTCCAGTTCGTGGCGTGGATACTAATCCACCATGGGCACTAACTTATGAGGAGCGAGTGGCTCAGGGAATCAATCAGGGGATCACCGAATCCCTACAAGAGTTGATACGTAGGCAAGTGGTAGGGATACAGATTCCGGCACTAGCACCGGCACCAGTAATGAATGAGGTAATGGAGTACTTTATGCAACTACAGAGGGTTAAGATTGATCCATTTGTAGGGAGTTCAGATCCGCTAGTCTCAAAAGATTGGTTGGACCTTATGGTTTGCAAGTTGGATAGTATGGCGGTACCCACGGACAGGTTGAGGATTTCTTTGATAGCCTCTATGTTCATGGGAGATGCAGATATTTGGTGGAGGTCTATGACCAATGTCCACAATGTTAAGTTGATGACTGGAATAAGTTCAGAGATTTGTTCTTCGAGCGCTTCTTTCCTAGGGCTGTCAGGCAAGAGATGAGGATACAGTTCACAGGTCTTTATCAGGGCACTATCAGTGTTATTGAGTATGAGACACGATTTAATTATCTCTCGTTATGCCGAGGATATGGTAGCGATAGATGAGGCCAGGGCAATCAAGTTTCAGGATGGACAACATCTTGACATCAGGCTACGGGTCTCAATTCTTGATTTGAGGACTTACAGAAAGGTAGTCCAGAGGGCTATACTAGCTGAGGCAGAGGAATGGGATCAATTACGGATCAGGGGTTCACACAAACAGCCTCGCGGAGAAAATCCATCATCTTCTAGGAGTCAGTGGAAGAAGGCCAAAGCAAGGAACAATACTTACTCACAGGGGGCACCGTAGCAGACTCGTCCTGTACCCACAGTTCCTGTAGCTACGGGATCTGCCCAGGGTGTGGTTTGTTACCATTGTCAACAACCGGGGTATATTAAGCCTCGTTACCCACAGCCTAGACCACAGGCCAGTCAGACATCAATTCTACGAAAATAGGTCAGGGAGCTTGCTTTTATTGCAAGCGACCAGGTCATCTCAAGAAGGATTGTCCAAGGTTGTTGAATAAGTCATGTAGTGGCATAGATTCACAGATGGTACTGGCACAATCTGCAGTGGTTCAGTCTGGTTTTAGAGTTCCTTAGGCACCACAGCCAGTGGCACCAGTTGGCACTTATCCAGCCAGGGGTTCTACACCTAGTGCTTTTACACATTAGTCAGGCTATCATGGCAGTTCACAGCAGGGCTCAGGGACTCAAGGACGAGCCTACACTCTTCAGCAGGCAGATGCTTCTGCAAGCACTTCTTCAGTTCGAGGTATCTTTCCAGTTTTTAGTTCTTGGGCATAGGTTCTTGTTGACACGGGTGCATCACATTCTTTCATTTCTGTATCATTTGCACATTCTTTGGGTCTGGAAGTCATACTTCGGGATAGTCTTCTCTGTGTTAACATACTAGCTAGGGGTCCAGTGTCTTTGGATTATGTTTGTTAGGGTTGTGCTATTGAGACAATTGGACGAATCTTAGAGTTTGATTTCATTGTTCTCAACATGACGGGCTTTGACGTCATTCTCGGGATGGATTGGTTGTCATTTTTTCGGGCTACGATTGATTGCTTCCGCGGGAGGGTGTCCGTTTACACTCCTAAGGGAGATTGTTTCCATTTTATAGGAGATCGGAGCGATTCCCACCCAGTGATGGTTTTTAGCATTGGTAACTGGAATCGCCACAGATCCTACTTGGCTAGTTTGCTAGTTGACGAGGATAACAGTTCGGGCCATGTTCTTCCGGCAGTTGTTGAGGAATTTGTTAATGTCTTTCCAGAGGAACTGACAGAGTTACCTCCTTTAAGGGAAGTTGTTTTTGCCATTGATGTCATTCCCAGTATAGCACCCATTTCTGTGGCACCGTACCGTATGGCACCAGCAGAGCTTGATGAGCTAAAAGGCCAGTTGGATGATTTGAAAGGTAAGGGCTTTATTCATGCTAGTGCTTCACCATGGGGAGCACCAGTTCTTTTTACGAAGAAGGAAGATGGGTCTTTAAGACTTTGCATCGATTATCGCAAGTTAAATCACGCTATGATCAAGAACAGGTATCCTTTGCCAAGGATTGATAACTTGTTCGATCAGTTGAAAGGAGCGACATACTTTTCGGAGATTGATTTGAGATCAGGTTACTATCAATTGAAGGTTAAGGATGAGGATATATCCAAGACCATTTTCCGCACACGATATGGCCATTATAAGTTTCTGTGATACCATTTGGTTTGACCAATGCTCCAGTAACTTTTATGGATTTGATAAACCGTGTATTCAGTGACTATCTTGACAGATTTGTGGTGGTGTTCATTGACGACATTCTCGTATACTCAGCTTTGGTAGAGGAGCATGAGTATCATTTGAGGATAGTGTTTTAGGTCCTTAGGGATAATCAGTTGTATACCAAGTTTGAGAAATACGAATTTTGGCTACCAGAAGTAAAGTTCCTCGGACATGTTGTATCAGGGGGTGGTGTTGTGGTGGATCCATCGAAGATTGAGTTTGTGATGGATTGAGAGCGTCTGAAGACAGTGTTTGAGGTTCAGAGTTTTCTTGGCCTAGCCGGCTATTACAGGAGATTTGTTCAAGATTTCTCTCGTCTAGCGGCACCTATGACTTAACTTACTCGCAAGGTAGTCAAGTTCATATAGAATGAGGCTTGTGACTTTGCTTTTCAGAAGTTGAAGGTCAGGTTGACATTAGCTCCAGTTTTGATCATACCTGAACGTGGTTTGGGTTACGTGGTCTATTGCGAAGCTTCGCGGGAAGGATTGGGTTGTGTCTTGATACAGACAGAACGAGTGGTTGCTTATGGGTCTCGATAGTTGAAGACTCACGAGTTGAATTATCCGACACATGATTTGGAATTGGCAATGCCTTGAAAGGGTGGAGACATTATTTATACGGGGAGAAATTTAAGGTTTTCTCCGATCACAAGAGTCTCAAATATCTCTTTTCTCAGAAGGATTTGAATTTGTGACAGTGCAGATGGGTTGAGTTCATGGAGGACGATGACTTTAAGTTGCAGTATCATCTGGGGAAAGCCAATGTGGTGGCCGATGCATTGAGTAGGAAGTCACGGGGTACTCTAGCTAGCATTTCCATCCACAGATGGAAAATGCTTAAAGAGCTTGCACATCTTGGTTTACAGTTGTATGAGGATGTTTCACCGGCTATCTTGCTTAGCCTTGTGGCTCAACCGGCTCTTGTTGGCAGAGTTATTGAGGCACAGCAGGAGGATAGGGAGATGAAGTCCATCCACAATCGGATTTTAGGCGGCGAGAATGTAGAGGGTTGGACCTTGCATTAAGGCAGTGGTCTCAGGTACAGAGGGAAGATGGTTGTTCCTTTGTCTTGTCGTGACATTGTTCCTTGGGATTTTCACCATTCTCGACTCGCAGTTCATCCTGTTGGTACGAAGATGTATTATAATTTGCGGAGACAGTTTTGGTGGAAAGACATGAAACGGAATGTTTCTCAGTTCGTGGCTAAATGCCTTACTTGCCAGCAAGTGAAGGTTGAACATCAGAGACCGACAGGTTTGTTGCAACCACTACCAGTGGTAGAGTGGAAGTGGGAGCACATCACTATAGATTTCATGACGGGACTTTCGAGATCCAAGGAAAGGAATGATGCCATTTGGGTCATTGTTGAAAGATTGACTAAGACGGCTCACTTTTTACCTATAGCAGTGACAGATGACGCAGAGAGACTTAGTGGACTGTATGTGGAGCAGATTGTCAGGCTTTATGGGGTCTAGTATCCATTGTTTCGAATAGGGATCCTAGGTTCACGTCTCACTTTTGGCAGAGTTTTTAAGAGGCTCTGGAGACGAGGCTTCATTTCAACATGGCATTCCATCCTCAGATTAATGGTCAGTCAAAGCGTACCATTCAGATATTGGAGGATATGCTACGGGCTTGCATTTTGGATTTTGGGGGTAGTTGGTAAGACTACTTACCCTTGGTTGAGTTTGCCTACAACAGCAGTTACCAAACCAGTACTAGCATAGCACCTTTTGAGGCATTGTATGGCAGACCTTGTAGATCTCCAGTTTATTGGACCGAGGTAGGTGATGTAGTTGCCTTGGGTCCCGATATTGTCCTTGAGACTACGGAAAAAATTAAGTTGATTCGGCAGTAGTTGGCTATGGCTCAGAGCAGGCAGAAGAGTTATGCTGACAAGAGGAGGAGATCCTTGTCTTTTAAGGTAAGGGGCCACGTCTTTCTCAAGATTTCTTTACAGAAGAGACTTTTGAGATTTCGGCAGATGGGCAAGTTGTCTCCTAGGTTCATTGGACCATTTTAGATTTTAGAGCACGTCGGTGAAGTTGCTTATCATTTGGCGACGTCTTTCATGTTTCTATGTTGAGAAAGTATGAGTCGGATCCATCACATATTTTACGGTGGACAAATGTTGTTGATAAGGATGTGACCTACGAGGAGGGTCCAATTCAAATTCTTAATTCACAGGAGCAGGTTTTGCAGACCAAAACCATTCCATAAGTTAAGGTCTTGCGAAGACATCACGGTGTTAAGAGGCTACCTGGGAGCTCGAACAGGAGGTTCGCTCTCAGTATCCAAATTTGTTCTCTCCTTTAGGTACGACTCAATTTAGGGGACGAAATCCTTTTAAGGAGTGTAGGTTGTAATGACCCGGTCATTTTCCTCCTTTTTCCTTTTTCGGTGATTTTCTTTTTTCATCTTTTTCCTATTTTGTCTTTTCCCTATTTCGTCTTTTTCCCATTTATCTTTTTTCCTTACATAACCTCACTTTTTGTGCACAGATTTGATTCTGGTTTTCCATGCATTCATGATATTTGATTTCCATGAGTATTGTATTTTTACTTTCGTAGAAAATACATTCTAGTTGCATACTTATTTGTAAAGGGCATGGATGCATACTTTATTGTAAATATTATTAAATTTTGGGGTTTTAGTGTAATTATGTAAAATAATTATTTTTCGTTTAGAGACCTTTTTGCAATTTAATTTGGAAGATATTTTGAAAAAGGACTTTTTTGCAATCTTTGGAAAAATGTGACAAGTGTCATATTCTCATGGTGCCACTTGTTGGCATTGGGGTAGAGTGACTTGGAAACATAATCTATTGACATTTGGAGGGTGGAGATTCACCCACTTGTTAGCATAGGATTGGTGCACTTATTGGCTTAGATGGTTGACAAGTATAGGCTTAGGATTATGCCTAGGAAGGACCCATTGATTTGTGATAAGTGTAGGCACCAAAATATGTCTTGCATTAGTGTGGGTGTGAGAGGTAGTGTAAGAACACATAGTGAGTGGAGGATTTCTAGACCTTCCACTCACCATTTTCATTTCATCTTTATCATTTACACTTGTTCTTTAAAACCTAAACCCAGCCACCATTGGAGAAAAGCTTGGTTAATAGCTTTCTTCTTCATTTTGGTCTCCTTCCACTCACCTTAAACTTAAAACCTTAGGAAACAAAAGTTTCCTCTTGCTCTCCTTTTCAAAACCCTATTATTGTTTTTCATTTTTAAGCTTGGTTGCTTGGATTATAGAGATTCAATTCTCTATTGAGGTAGAGGTGGTAGTATGTTTATATTCTAAGTGTTTTATAATCCTTTGGGGTTTAATATTTATTGTGTACATGCTTTTAGAATTGTAGTATTGCATACTATAGGAAATCCTTATGATTGACTTAGGGTTTATTCATTTAAACATGTATATTGTGTATGTATCTTGAGTAGGATTATTAATGTTGTATAGAACTCTTATTAATTTGAATTACTATACTATTATGATGTTAATCCTACATTCTAGTTGATTACTATTGGTAATTGTAATTATTTTAGAAGCTTGTTACTAAAATACTGTAATATAGTATATAAAGCTTATTGTTGAGGCTTGATTTAAAATGATAAGTTAGTGGCATAGTATTGTGCATAATATCATGATGAGGACTTGTCATTTGGTATGCCAACTTAGACTTCGAACCCTAAGACATGGTTTGTGTGGTTTCAAAATACTTGTGCATGGAAGGTGGTGTATATGCCGTGCCTTAATTATAGTGTATGAGTCTTGAACTTGGTTATGATTTTGGATTCTCTTGGGACATTGTTACAAGTGATATGACTAGAGTTTGGCTCTAGTGCGGGAGGTATGAGTTCTCCCTAATTGAGATAGTGCGAACTAGGGTGGTCTTTCCAGCAGGTTAATGCCCGGAATAACTGTAATACCCCTCGGATCCGAGACACGGGTTGATCAGGCCCAGGCCCAAACCCGAGGGAATATCAAACAATTAATATTTTAAAATGAACACAGATGATAAAATGAATTAAGAATAAATATTACAAGCTTGAAGAAACTAAAAATAATCCTTTTAAATCGGATAATCCAAAACCTTCAATAGATTTAACAACTCGGGAATCCATCTCTAGTAGACCCCTAATAATAATCCAACTGTGATACAAATAACTGATGGAACATCCAGAAGTAAGCTATGGAGAGAAGTCCTACGTCTTCGGAAGAGTGAGTGATGGTCTCTACTCAGCACGATCAGCCTACGCCTGGAACTATCAAACTCCTGAAAAATAGAAGTGGGTCAGGCCCACGAACAAGTTCTATCCTACTATAATCCAAGCAGAGACTCAATATGCATATACATTCTAACCAACTCAATAATATCTATATAGTCCGCATATATTTATATATCCACACT
This sequence comes from Cornus florida, assembly GCF_030987335.1. Lineage (NCBI taxonomy): Eukaryota > Viridiplantae > Streptophyta > Magnoliopsida > Cornales > Cornaceae > Cornus > Cornus florida. The sequence goes on along the minus strand of NW_026775574.1, from coordinate 45,196,351 downwards.
AAAGGACTCTCACTGGACTATGCATAGTATCTCAACTTGAGTAAAAGGCAACATGCAAAGCACACCTGAGTGGGCATGAGTACCTAAGCCTAACAGGGTACACTTCAACCTAGCATATCCAGCTACACATCCTACTGCCTATACGCACCCTAACCGTCGACTCTGAGACTCAAGCTAATATCGCGGTACCATAAAAATATATTTAAAGTCATGTTCCATCCATAAGAAATCCAGTTGGCCATTCAGCTTGTGTAGCTTCTTTGACTCAACATAGATAACAAGTAATCCAGCTAGTTATTCAGCTTGTGCAGCTTCTTTGACTTAGCCTATACATAAGTAGGATTTATTTATAACCTATTCCCTTATTCCAATACAAGTTGGATTTAGTATTTTGAAGCTAAACCATTCCTGGTATGTCACTATCACATACCGGTGCATACAATCCAATCCATCCTGCAGTTGATAATACAAATATATAAGTAAATACCAACTATTCCATAAGTCCACAATTGATAATATTATGTTAAATATAGGCATCGATTATACCCTATTAAGCATGATAAAATCTTATAATTTAACAGGCTTATACATACTACTTTCCACGATCTAATAATTGACTATACAGGACCTACATGTAAACCAATTTATTCCAAGTAAGCACAACAAAGTATATAACTTCACAGGCTTAGTTTTCAAGACACTGGAACCCAACATAACTACAGAATCATCCATGAAGATTGCTATACTAAGATTAAGCAATTTCAAATCCTTTCCTCCCAGGAACAGTAACTCAATTTTATTAAAATAACCTTCTGTTCAATTATAGTCATCAAGACAAATAGAAACCTGTATATTTTCATACTTATATGAGATTACTGAACCATATTCCCTGTAATCCATCACTGAGAATTATTGTACTAAAATTTAGCTATTTAAACTCCTTTACATCCATGCACCGTAATCTAATTTAGTTTAACTCCGTCTACGGTTTAAGTAAAACATGCTTTTGGTTTAATTTTCATTAGCCTATTTACTGGAGTTTTAATAAAGCTTAGAACCTCTCTGACTACTCCCAACACAGCCTGTACTAAACCTATTACCTTCAAGATTTAAGCCCGAAGCAACAGAGTTATTGGAACATAAAAGAAAACCAAACAGAAAACGAAAATATAAAGAAAAAATAGGTGGAGCAGGCTCCAAAACAAGTGGAGCCGTCTCCACCTTCTTGGAGCTGCCTCCACAAGTGGTGGAGCCACCTCCAAGACACCTTGAGCCGGCTCCATGATTCCATGGAGCCGCCTCGTTCCTCCTCTCCTCCTATCTGCTAGTTTCCTTCAACGATGTCTTCTCCCATGAAGTCCAGTTTCAACAGTTCTCAATGCTAAGGTTTCAATAGGTTAAAATCTAGTCTTAGTGTGTTCCAGAAATAATTAACCTCTTTGTCTAATGATCCACCAAGATTTAAACCTGAATTAAATAATAAGGATCTAAAACAGACCATTTACAATTTATAACCGCTTATCGCTTAAACCATTCAACCACTGTAATACAGATTACTTCTTGTGTTTTCCAATAGGTTCTAGACTATTTAAATGCTTAATACATCAATTGACATTAATTTAAAATAGAAGTTATGCAAAGAAGAAATTAAAACCAACAATACACATCTTGCAACCACACCCAGTTTAAAAACTCAAACATGCATACCAGTTGAATTTTAAACTTTATATAATCTTGGAATTGTATCAGAGATGCAATGAACATGAGCCTAAGGAAAAGAGTTAGGATTAGAACTTGCCTTACACCGACATCGTTCTAAATTCCCAATGAACTCTCTATTTCGTCCCTCTCTGTTGCTTCCCAGACTTCTCCAAAATTACTTCTGCATTTACTATATCGTGAATATAATCTTAAACCCTAGGCAGAGAATTACTGGTATATTTATAGGTCACCAATCCTAGGTTCCATTAAACCCTAACTGATTTACCCGGCCCATCGAATAAAAACCTAACTTGACTATGTGTGCTACCAATTAACAAAACCACGTTAAAATAATTAACACATTTAAGTTCAATTAAAACAATGAGTCACGTAATGAAAATTGAATACACAATTAAATAGTTAACTAAACCCTAATGAAAACCAATTAAGCATTTAAAAGAATAAAATACAAAAATACAACTAATTAAATAAATTAAAACACCATAATAAAAACAAGTCACACTTAAGTCAAATATCAAGCAAATAAATAAATAAATAATTTCAAATAAATTCAAATATTCAAATACACCAGCAATTAAACAATTAAATTATTAAAAATACAATTAAATAATTAACCAAAATACTAGGACTATCCTTTTTAAAATTAAGGGTATTACATTCTTCCCCCCTAACAAAAGGAATTCCGTCCTCGGAATTCGCTCTTACCTTCTTCCTATAATTCAGGAAACTGTGAGCGAATGACATCCTCCCATTCCCAAGTGGACTTAGCCGCGTTGTGATGACTCCACTGAACACGTACCAAAGGAAAAACCTTGTGACGATGGATTTGTTCCCTATGGTCAACAATATGACCCGGTGACTCCAAATAAGTTTCATCGGGCTGCAACTCAAACTCCCCAACATCGATATACTGATACCAATCCTTATCTTGCAGAAATTTCTGCAACAAGGAAACATGAAACACATTATGCACACGATCCAAATGGTCCGGAAGCGTCAACCGATAAGCCCCAGCTCCAACGTGATCCATGATCATGAATGGACCGACAAACCATAATGACAACTTCCCTTTCTTCCTAAAGCGCATGACACCTTTCATAGGCGACACTTTGAGTAGAACCTGGTTTCCAACCTTAAACTCCAAAGCACGAGTACGCCGATCAGCACAACTCTTCTGCCCATTCTGAGCAGTGCGCATACGATCCCTAATAAGAGCAAGCTTCTTAGAAGTATCCTTGATGAACTTAGGACCCAAGAATCTGCTATTGCCAACCTCCATCCAACAAATAGGCGATCGACACGATCGACCGTACAATGCCTCAAATGGTGCCATCCCAATAGTCTTCTGGAAACTATTATTATAAGCAAACTCAAGAACACACAATTGAAGCATATCTTCCATAATCTAATTAACCCTTTCAATCTGTCCATCCATCGGAGGATGATAAGTAGTACTAAGGTGCAACTCTATACCCAAAGCCTGCTGAAAACTCTTCCAGAATCCAGATACAAAGCTCGAATCCCTGTCCAATAAAATAGACAATGGAATGCCATGTAACTTCACAATCGCAGTAATGTAAAGTCTCGCCATCTACTCCGAAGTGAAGTCAGTACGGATAGGCAAGAAATGAGCTGATTTCGTCAATCTGTCCACGATGACCCAAATGGAATTGTGATCCTTGAAGGAATTTGGCAATCCTTCCACAAAATCCATAGAAATGCTCTCCCATTTCCACTCCGGTATAGGCAGTGGCTGTAGAGCTCCTAACGGTCTTTGATGATCAATCTTGACCATCTAATAAGTACTACACCGAGAAACAAAAAGAGCAATGTCCCCCTTTATACCTACCCACCAAAACTGCCGCTTCATATCCTGATACATTGTCGCCTCCTAGATGAATAAAGAACTCAGAGTGGTGAGTCTCAGTCATCATATCCTTTCTCAAATCATTAGCAGAAGGTACCACTAACCATCCCTTGTACCTCAAACCTCCATCAACCCTAATGTAGTAGAATGGAACCTCTCCGGAAGCTATCTCCGCAATTTTGTCAATGCACTGCTAATCCATTAGTTGTGCCTTCAAAACCTTGTGAATAATAAAAGGTGTAACTACCATGCAAGCCATGAAAGCATCCAAAAATTCATCCACCTTCTTCAACGCATTCCACTCAGTAGTGAATAGAGCGGAAAGGCTACCAACAGGTCGGCGACTGAGGGCATCCGCCACCACATTCGCTTTCCCTGGATGGTACTGTATAGAGAAGTGATAGTCTTTCACAAACTCCAACCATCTGCGTTGTCTCATATTTAGCTCCCGCTAAGTGAACAAGTACTACAGACTCTTATGATCGCTAAACAACCTGAAGGATTCACCCAACAAATAATGCCTCCAAAACTGTAAGGCAAAGACCATAGTTGCCAACTCCAAATCATGTGTTGAATAATTAAGCTCATGAGGCTTAAGGTTCCGAGATCTATACAAAATCGGTCGCTTCTCCTGCATCATAACACATCCAAAACCCTACAATGAAGCATCCGTGTAGACCAGATACTCTATCCCACTCTGTAGGGTAGACAAAACCAGTGCAGAAGTCAACTTAGTCTTCAGCTTATCAAAAGCTCTCTGACAATGTTCATCCCATATAAACCGTACACCCTTCTTAGTCAGATGAGTGAGTGGTCCTACTATTTTTTAGAATCCCTGGATGAACCTCCTGTAATATCCTACCAAACCGAGAAAACTCCAAATCTCGGTAAGTGATGTAGGTTGTCCCCACTCAACCACCACTGAAACCTTGGCCAGGTCCACCACTATTCCCCTTTCTGACACCACGTGACCCAAAAATTTCACCTCCCGCTGCCAAAATTCACACTTCTCAAACTTGGCATATAACTGGTGCTCACGAAGCATCTGCAAAACTATTCGAAGATGTCTAACATGATTGTCCTCCGACCTTGAGTAAATCAAGATGTCATCGATGAAAATAATGATAAATTGATCCAAGTAAGCCCTGAAGACTCTGTTCATCAAATCCATGAAGACCGCTAGTGCATTAGTCAACCCGAACGGCATCACACGAAACTCATAAGATCATATCTAATGAGAAACGCTGTCCTTGGAACATCCTGTTCCCGAACCCGAAGTTGATGATATCCTGACCGCAGATCAATCTTAGAGAAATAGGTAGCTCTCTTCAACTGATCGAACAAGTCATCAATCCTGGGCAAAGGATACTTGTTACGAATCGTAACCTTGTTCAACTCCCTGTAATCTATACATAGGTGAAGCGAACCATTTTGCTTCTTTACAAACAAAATTGGTGCTCCCCAGGGTAAAATACTTCTTCAAGTTAAACCCTGGCTGAGTAGCTGCTGAATCTGATCCCTAGCTCTCACATCTCCACTGGTGCCATCCTATACGGTGCCCTAGCAATAGGTGTAGTGCCTGGAGCTAAGTTTATCACAAAGTCGATCTCGCGACTAGGTGGCAACCCTGGAATATCCTGAAATACATCCGGGAAATCCTATACAATTGGTATATTATCCAATGGTACAGTAGTCCCCTCCTCCGTTTCCTCCTCCACATGGAATAAATAGGTGCTAGTGACCTCGCTAGAACGTGGCATAGCAACGACATACATGTCCTGACCAGGTATGGTGAACACAATAGACCTTTCCAAAACGAATAACTTGAGCATGGCAATGGTAACCAATCCATCCCAAGTATCACGTCATAAGTGTGTCTGTCCAAGACCAAAAGATTTGCTAGAAATCTGAGTCTACCAATATCTAGTGTCACCGGTCCATCCTATATAGAAATATTGCCTAAAAGTAAATATCCTAAGGTTTATTATGTAAACGTATCACCAACCAAATCTATAGAAATTCCCTATTTCTAAAAACTCCGTAGAGCAGAACACATAAAGTAAACAAAAATACTCCATAATCTTCCCATTTTTAGACTATCATTCTATCCTGGGGATTCTTCCTTCTAAACCCAAACTACCATATTGATTTACCCAAGTTCTTTCACAAACTCCTTGGTAATCCTCCTGTCTTAACATAATGTACCACAAGTAAATATCTGTTTTCCTGAGCAAAACCAATCACTCCACTGTGATAGACATTTATGAGCCCAACACACACATTCTAATACAGCTTAATAAAACCATATGTGTATAAATCACCAAAAATACCATCACAAAACACAATAAAATAGCCAAAAACGTTAGTTCACTTTATTAAGAACTTTCCCAAACCAAAACTGTCAAACAAGTAACCATAAGGTGTTCTTTAACATAATCATAATGTACATGATTAAATCCGTACTACATTCTTACTAATACCTCCTCCACTACTAGCAATTATAAGTACTCTTAAAAGAACAGTCACCCTTTAACTCCGGTGCCCTCCATCTTGGATGCTCTGGTATCTCCTCCATCCTGATCCTCTTCGGGGGTCTTCCTCTCCACTTGGTTCAGCTTCGAGCACCACCAAAGTTGTATTAGGTCCATAGTATGGTGGCCAATCTCGCATACAAGAAACTTTCCTTGACTTGTACTCCGAAGCAACTCCTATTGGAATTAATTCCAATTCTGCCTTCTTGGTCGACCTTCGTAGGGGAATCATTGGAGTAACCTTCCTCGGCCTTGGGCCCATCTTTGCTTTCATCACGGACCCCATCCTCTTACTAGTGCCAAACATTCTACAATTACAGAACAATCTTGACATCAGTACTTTCTAAACAAACCGTAAAGGAATACTATGAATCCTAAACTTAAACTCTAATCAAGAGAAAACGCTACGTGGAAGTCTTAATACGAAACATCCTAGAGACACTTGAACCTGGAATGCTTTGATACCAACGGTAATACCCCTCGGATCTGAGACACGGGTTGATCAGGCCCAGGCCCAAACCCGAGGAAATATCAAACAATTAATATTTTAAAATGAACACAGATGACAAAATGAATTAAGAATAAATATTACAAGCTCGAATAAACGAAAAATAATCCTTTTAAATCCGATAATCAAAAACCTTCAATAGATTTAACAACTCGGGAATCCATCTCTAGTGGACCCCTCATAATAATCCAACTGTAATACAAATAACTGATAGAACATCCAGAAGTAAGCTATGGAGAGAAATCCTACGTCGTCGGAAGAGTGAATGATAGTCTCTGCTCAATACAATCAAGCCTACGCCTGGAACTATCGAACACCAGAAAAATAGAAGTGGGTTAGGCCCACGAACAAGTTCTATCCTACTATAATCCAAGCAGAGACTCGATACGCATATACATTCTAATCAACTCAACAGTATCTATATAGTCCGCATATATATATATATCCACACTAAAGGACATTCACTGGACTATGCAGGGGATCTCAACCTGAGTAGCAGGTAACATGCAAAGTGCACCTGAGTGGGCATGAGTACCTAAGCCTAACAGGGTACACCTCAACCTAGCATATCCAACTACGCATTCTACTGCATATACGCACCCTAACCGTCGATTCTGAGACTCAAGCTCATATCGCGGTACCAAAAAAATATATTTAAAGTCATGATCCATCCATAAGAAATCCAGTTGGCCATTTAGCTTGTGTAGCTTCTTTAAGCCAACATAGATAACAAGTAATCCAGCTAGTCATTCAGCTTGTGCAGCTTCTTTGACTTAGCCTAAATATAAGTAGGATTTATTTATAATCCATTCCCTTATTCCAATACATGTTGGATTTAGTATTTTGAAACTAAACCATTCTTGGTATGTCACCGTCCCATACCAGTGCATACAATCCAATCCATCCAGCAGTTGATAATACAAATATATAAGTAAATACCAATTATTCCATAAGTCCACAATTGATAATATTATGTTAAATATAGGCATCAATTGTACCCTATTAAGCATGATAAAATCTTATAATTTAACAGGCTTATACATACTACTTTCCACGATCCAATAATTGACTATACAGGACCTACATGTAAACCAATTTATTCCAAGTAAGCACAACAAAGTATATAACTTCACAGGCTTAGTTTTTAAGACACTGGAACCTAACATAACTACAGAACCATCCATGAAGATTGCTATACTAAGATTAAGCAATTTCAAATCCTTTCTTCCCAGGAATAGTAACTCAATTTTATTAAAATAACCTTCTGTTCAATTATAGTCATCAAGACAAATAGAAACCTGTATATTTTCATACTTAAATGAGATTACTGAACCATATTCCCTGTAATCCATGACTGAGAATTATTGCACTAAAATTTAGCTATTTAAACTCCTTTAGATCCATGCACCGTAATCTAGTTTAGTTTAACTCCGTCTACGGTTTAAGTATAACACGCTTTTGGTTTAATTTTCGTTAGCCTATTTACTGGAGTTTTAATAAAGCTTAGAACCTCTCTGACTACTCCCAACACAGCCTGTACTGAACCTGTTACCTTCAAGATTTAAGCCCCGAAGCAATAGAGTTATTGGAACACAAAAGAAAACCAAACAAAATACGAAAATATAAAGAAAAAACAAATGGAGCCGCCTCCTCCTTCTTGGAGCTTCCTCCACAAGTGGTGGAGCCACCTCCAAGACACCTTGAGCCAGCTCCATGATTCCATGGAGCCGCCTCGTTCCTCCTCTCCTCCTATCTGCTAGTTTCCTTCAACGATGTCTTCTCCGGTGAAGTCCAGTTTTAACAGTTCTCACTGCTAAGGTTTCAATAGGTTAAAATCTAGTCTTAGTGTGTTCCAGAAATAATTAACCTCTTTGTCTAATGATCCACCAAGATTTAAACCTGAATTAAACAATAAGGATCTAAAACAGACCATTTACAATTTATAACCGCTTATCGCTTAAACCATTCAACCACTGTAATACAGATTACTTCTTGTGTTTTCCAATAGGTTCTAGACTATTTAAATGCTTAATACATCAATTGACATTAATTTAAAACAAAAGTTATGCAAAGAAGAAATTAAAACCAACAATACACATCTTGCAACCACGTCCAGTTTAAAAACTCAAACATGCATACCAGTTGAATTTTAAACTTTATATAATCCTGGAATTGTATCAGAGATGCAACGAACACGAGCCTAAGGAAAAGAGTTAGGATTAGAACTTGCTTTACACTGACATCGTTCTAAATTCCCAGTGAACTCTCTGTTTCTTCCCTCTCTGTTGCTTCCCAGACTTCTCCAAAATTACTTCTGCATTTACTATATCGTGAATATAATCTTAAACCCTAGGCAGAGAATTACTGGTATATTTATAGGTCACCAATCCTAGGTTCCATTGAACCCTAACTGATTTACCTGGCCCATCGAATAAAAACCTAACTTGACTTTGTGTGCTACCAATTAACAAAACCACGTTAAAATAATTAACACATTTAAGTTCAATTAAAACAATGAGTCACGTAATGAAAATTGAATACACAATTAAACAGTTAACTAAACCCTAATGAAAACCAATTAAGCATTTAAAAGAATTAAAATACAAAAATACAATTAATTAAATAAATTAAAACACCATAGTGAAAACAAGTCATAATTAAGTCAAATATCAAGCAAATAAATAAATAAATAATTTTAAATAAATTCAAATATTCAAATACACCAACAATTAAACAATTAAATTATTAAAAACACAATTAAATAATTAACCAAAATACCAGGACTATCCTTTTTAAAATTAGGGGTATTACAATAACCATTTTGATCTTGGTTTAGTCCGAGATGTGATGTTCAAGTCTTCCACTAATTGATTTCGTTTTCAATTGTAACTTGACAACCAATGCTAAATTGTAACTTGTAATTTTTGTTATTGGCGAATTGATGTTATTAAGTGCATTGATGTTGATATGTGTTGTTAAAGAATCATTTAAGTTAAGTGGAATGCTCCCTTGTATTCGTCTATATTGATCTTACAATGATATTGAAACTTTAGGATATATGCATATGCTTCTTCCTACGAGTAACTTGATTACTCACCCTAGTGGTTTGGGTTGTTTTACAGGTAAGGAGACTATATTCTTGGATGTTCATCATCCTTAGAAGTTTATGAGCAATTTGAAGCATTATGGTATATTAATATGCAAATGTTTAGCATACTTTACTTTTGAAGTTATATTTTTGCATACCATGGGTGTATGGTATTTTGGAAGCTAATGTAACTTCCTTGATGTGTAATGATACTCAAGTATTTACTTTTGACATTATAAGCATGTTTACTTGTGTACTTGTATTCACTTGGTATCAAACTTTGCTTTAACTTGCATTTTAACCAACTTTGGAGGTTTGGCATATGAAATTCTTGTAATGGACATGTATAAGGCCATAAGTTGTTGTAATACATTCATTTATTCATTTAAAGGTTTTTGACATGCTCACATACTCAAATCTCATTAAAAATCAGTTTTAAACTTTCATTTTTGAACCAATTCGTGAGGGGATTTGAAGCATGGGTTAAACCTTAATATATTCGGCATATAGTAGGTCTTACAGCAGTTTTTCGAGGTGTTTTGATCGTCTGAAACTTCATTTTGATCGACCGATGGCTTTTGGGAAACTCATTACATAGCAAAAACTCATTTCCAATAGGCTTTTTCACTGTTCAGGACCATTTCGGTAGACCGATGGCCTATATCGGTCGACCGATGGCCTAATATGGTCTACCGAAACAACCTCCTCTCAAAAATTATGTTTTTAGCAAAATTATGCCCAGTTCGATCGTCCAAAACTCTATTTCGGTCGATCGAAATAGCTTGCATTCACACAACCTCTCTGTTATGTTTCAACACTAAAATTCCAACTTCAAAGGGTCATAACTTCTTTGTTTCTAATCTAAATGGGGTGATTCTTGAGCCTAAACTCAAGGATTTTGAGTCAAATTTCCAATAGTACCTATGCCATTCTTAGATTCCAATCACATTAGGAGTTATTTATGTTTTAGTGAGATAGGGTCAGTTTTTACTTAAGCCGGGAAAGGGCAATTTTGTGGGATTCTTGGCCAATGTTCTTGGAACCTCTTAGAATATTATAAAATGATTAGATTAGGTTGTATTCACCTTGTTTGACTTGTTTAGAGTCAATTTTCTCCTTTTATTTGTGAATTGACCATTTTGCCCTTAATTGACGGATTTAGCCCGTTTTAACTCTAGTTTCCTCTTTCGCTCTCCTTAAGTTTCGTGACATCATGGAATATCACATTGGTGCCTTAGAGATGATTTGTATCTCAAGGGACTATGGTTTTATCTTTTACTTCTGCATTTTGGACCCGTTACCGGGTTAACTTTCGCATCATCACTGACGCACGGGGTTGAAAACTTAGACCATTACAAGAACTAGGGTTTTGGAGAAGAAAGCAAGGATGAAGATAATGATGCCAACCTCCAAGCTAGCCCTTGAAGGTTCCATGTTGTAACGACTCACTCCACCACATGGTATGATATTGTCCACTTTGGGCCTGAGCCCGCACAGTTTTGTTCTTGGGCTTTACCCCAAAAGGCCTCATACCAATTGGAGATGACACACTTACATATAAGTACTTCACCTTTCTTCTACCCAGGCGATTTGGGACTGTGCACCCGTAGCTCGCCAGTGTGGTAGCTTGACAGTGTCTCTCGCACCCGCCCATGGCACACCCGCCCATAAAGTCATCATAATCCACCCCCCTTGGAGGCCCGACGTCCAAGTCGGCACACTTCCGGCTGGGTCAGGCTCTGATACCATTTGTAACGACTCACTCCACCACATGGTATGATATTGTCCGCTTTGGGCCTGAGCCCGTACGGTTTTGCTCTTGGGTTTTACCCCAAAAGGCCTCATGCCAATTGGAGATGACACACTTACATATAAAGCACTTCACCTTTCCTCTACCCAGGCGATGTGGGACTGTGCACCCGTAGCTCTCCAGTGTGATAGCCTGACAGTGTCTCTCGCACCCGCCCACCGCACACCCGCCCACAAGGTCATCACAATGAGCGTGATGACCTTGTGGGCGGGTGTGCCGTGGGCGGGTGCGAGAGACACTGTCAGGCTACCACACTGGCGAACTACGGGTGCACAGTCCCACATCGCCTGGGTAGAGGAAAGGTGAAGTGCTTATATGTAAGTGCGTCATCTCCAATTGGAATGAGGCCTTTTGGGGTAAAGCCTAAGAACAAAACCGTGCAAGCTCAGGCCCAAAGCGGACAATATCATACCATGTAGTGGAAAGGGTCGTTACAAATGGTATCAGAGCCTGACCCAGTCGAAAGTGTGCCGATGGGGACGTTGGGCCTCCAAAGGGGGTGGATTGTAATGACTTTGTGGGCTGGTGTGCCGTAGGCGAGTGCAAGAGATACTGTCAAGCTACCACACTGGCGAGCTATGGGTGCACAGTCCCACATCGCCTGGGCAGAGGAAAAGTGAAGTGCTTTATATGTAAGTGTGTCATCTCCAATTGGTATGAGGCCTTTTGGGGTAAAGCCCAAGAGCAAAACCATGTGGGCTTAGGCCCAAAGCGGACAATATCATACCATGTGGTGGAGTGGGTCGTTACACATGTCCACTACAATGAGTGGCTAAATCCTTCTCTTGGGGCTAGAGATAGCCCTTAGGCTTGCTTCTCAAACCTAGTTTTTGTGTATTTTTGGGGGTTTTAGTTGTAATAGATGTTTTGACCATGAATAAATATGGATCTTGTGATTTCTACTTGATTTGTATGGATTAATGCTTTCAATTGATCATTTGGCTCTAGTCATATGTCTATGTATGCTAGAATTGATGTTCATATTTTTGTCCCTAGATTTAATGAAATTAATGCATGTCTATGTGTGTTGATGATGTTAATCTAGTGATGGTCAAGGCATGGTGCTTAATGGAACACTTTTGTGATTTATGTGACGACTCGTACCAGGAGGTCCAAATCGTTAACCGGTTCCTTACTCGAACCCGAGGTCATCTACGTCAATCACATCCCTTTTAGCATTAAAACCTCCTCCTTAGGGTCAAACTAGGCTCCCCCAAATGATCAAAACAACATCCAAGAGTCAAGAGGAGATTATAAATGAAAAAGGAACAAGAAACCTAGAATAGGCACACTTCGGTCGACCGAAGTGGAGCTTCGGTCGGCCGAAGCAGGCCTTCCTGAACCGGTCGACCGAAATAACCCTTCGGTCAACCGAAGGTGAGATACTGAGAGCATATGAATGGTTTGGTCAACCGAACCCTATTTCGGTCGACCGAAACAGGAGATCCCTATAGTCAACAAGAGGGGTTCAGTCAACCGATGCTCTATTTCGGTCGACCGAAGTGGCTTTTTCGAGCCCTGTATCTTGAAACTGACCTGCTATGCTTAGAAATGAACTAATATGGCTAAGGGGACTTTTAAAACAACCCAAACCTGGACAAAACCATCAAAATAGATTTCAAGCTTCTAATTACATTATCCTTTACATGCCAAATGAACTTAATGCATTTTACATTATATGCTTTACAAAATAAGTTCAAATTCAACAAAATACATTCAAAATGTTCTTCAAGTTCCCTTAGTTCTATGGTGGATTATCATCCGCCAATTCTTTGCCATGTCCTGAAAAAAAATGTAGAATATAATGGGGTGAGCGAATCGCTCAGTAGGTAGCACTTAATACACGCCTCTTGTGTCCCCGTGAATCCATATAAAGAATAGAGCAATGGGAAATGGGGCCATATCATGTCGGGAATACACAACATAATAACAAATTCAATATAACCAATGCAATGCAATGCATGCCAATGTCGCTCCCCATTTTCATTCCAAAACCATCACTTTCAAACGGTTAATATAACCCGCCCTTTGGTGACCCCGCAGTGATACGAGAGAATGATTGGCTAGTGTCCCTGACCCTTGGTACCCCCGCGGCATCATTTTGGGCCAAGCTAGCTCAACCACGCTAGGGTAATCTCCCTAGTTCCCTTTAGGCTATATTAAGCCTCCAGCCCTTTGGTACCCCAGCAGCGACCGAGTTTTCATAAAAATATTTCATCAAAACACTTTCCTGAAATTCCCCATTTTCATTTCAAAACAATTCTCCCCATTTTCATGCCCAACGCTAATGCGTGGAAGCATCAATGTCATGTCCACATGTACAATTCCACATCTAGCTCAAGATTAACTAGCAAAGTATAACTCACAAGAATTTGCAAGGAAATTATAACATGCTTACATACAATAAATTCTGGCTTGTTAGACGTATAAAGAATTCATCATATAGGCATGCTCTTCACATAAAATATTTAATACCCACTATTACATAATTAGCAAATACACACATCAACTAAACAATTAGCTAGATACTACCCAAAGTAAGCATGCTAAACAACCATTTACGAGGAGTTAACTCACAAAAGCATAAAAACTTCATGGATTAAGGTCCCCTACCTTGATTTGGTGCAAAACCTTCAAATGGTTCAAGAAATTGGAAATCCCTAGGGAGGCTTAAAGCTAAAATTGTTGGTACTCACGCGTAGAACTCGTCGTGCTCTCCGTTTTGCCTCAAACGACACTCAAAATCATCAAGTATTGAGGGAGGAATCTTGATTCAAAGTTTGTTACAAAATAAAAAGAAAATGAAGAAGAAAATGAGGAAGAAAGAAAAACCAACGGGGAGAGAGAAAATGAGAAGCAAGAATGGTCTCTAGACCACTAAATGGTTAGTGGTGGGGCCCACAAATTTTCTTTTCTTTTCTCTTTTTCTTTATTTGCAATTCTACACCACATAATGCATCACCACAAAATTACTACATAGCTCACATAATTTAAAATGTGTGAAATGCAAATGGACCTAACTAGAATTTCCATACACAAAACGTGAAGAGACATAAATACCCTTGCATCAACGAAATTTCAAAAAAAATTGAAAAATGATGAAAATCGAAAACATCACAATTTATTTGATGGTTCACACTTGTTTCTTGATGGATTGTATCACATCTTTAGTTTAATTAGTTTAATTTCATGTCTCTAGTCTAGTTGTAGTGTAATTACTTTAATTTCTTAGATAGGTGAACAATCCATTCTTATTTCTTGATGTTCCATACTTGTAAATGCAAAGAGTGCATGCCTCTAGATATTTATGTATGCATTAATTATGGTTTAATTGAATGGATATTGGCCTCATTTGATAGGTTGTGCTAATCATTAAAATTGGTTAGACAACCTATACTTATTTGCTATCCATGCTTAGTTTCAATTGATGTCACACACACACAAATTACAATTTAAATTTCCCTATTAATGTACAATTGCTAGTGTTTGATGAAGTGAAGCTTAGTGGTGATTCTAAGCCCCAAGACCTCTCTCCTATATCTTTTCCCTACTTTCTAGATTGGTCTTTTTACTTGCATTAATCATTAATTGCATTGTAGTTTAATTAATCAATCACTAATCAATCTTTGATCACTCGACCTACTAATCCGACATTAGTTTCCATCACAAATACACCTCATTTTCCTTGGGACAATCCCTACTCACTCTAGCTATATTTTTAGTTGGAAGTGGTAGTGGCATTTTCTAAATTTAAACTTGGCCACACTACATACTTTTACAAGGTTTGGTCTTAACACACATCAAGTTTGGCGCCGTTACTGGGGATTGGCACCGAGGTATTGGAAATTAATTAGGAATTAGTACTCTTTTGATCTTGTTTTTATTTTTATTTCATTTTGGTTACTTATTGTGTTTGTTCTTTATTGGCTAGGTGAGTTGAGTAAAAAAGGATGAAGCAAAATGACTCTAGAGCAAAGAAGCAAAAGAAGCCAAGCAAAGCTAAGCAAGAGCAGAAAAAGCTCAAAAATAAAAATAAAAATTGCAAAGCAAATCAAGGCAAAAAAAAAAAATTTGAAAATCATTTGAAGTTGCTTAAGGATCTTTTGTGAGCTTTTCTAAACTCTATCTCTAGTTAAATCGTAAGCCCGCATCGAGGCAAGTCTTTAATTTTATAGATAAATCGTGAGCCTGCGTGGAGACAATTTATGTAATGACCCGGTCATTTTTCTTCCTTTTCTTTTTCTCAGATTTTAACAGATATTTTTTTTCCGTTATCTTTTCCTTCTTGGGTTCGATTTTTCATCACTTGATGTCATCTCAAGTGCTCTGGAATGATTTCCGAGACTCTTTGCCTTGGATTGACAACTTCCTTTGGGGATTGTGTCATTTCCATATTTTATTTTTCTGAACACTATTCACATTTTGTCTTTTTCTCATATATCCTTTTTCCTTGCACAACCTCACTTTTTGTGCTCGGATTTGATTCCGGTTTTGAATGTATTCATGATATTTGATTTCCATGATAGTGGTATTTTTACTTTTCTAGAAAAGCATGTTGATTGCTTACTTCTTTCATAAAGAGGCATTAATGCATACTTTAGTGTAATTATTCTTAACTTGTGGGGTTTTAGTGTAATTAAATAAAGTAATTATTTTTCATCTTGGGGACCATTTGCAATTAAATTTGAAAGATATTTTCAAAAAGGACCTTTTTGCAATTTTTGAAAAGTGTGACAAGTGTCCCACTCTCATTGGTCCACTTGTTGACATTTGTGTGGAAACACTTTAATGCATTGGATGATGACATTTAGAGGGTGAGGATTCACCCACTTGTTGGCCTAGGATTGGTGCACTTGTTGGCTTGGATGGTTGACAAGTGTAGGTGTGGGATTAAGCCAGAAGAAGCCATGAATTGGTGACAAGTGTAGATTCATAATTTAGTCTTGCAAATATCTTTGGGCCACTTTGGGATTATGGTTTTAAAGGACGGTTTTTGTGCAATTGACCATAGATGTGTGTGTTGACCATGGTGTAAGAGCACATAGTGAGTGGAGGATTTCTATTTCCTCCACTCACACTTAACCACATTATTTCATTCTCTTCCTTACAAGAAAACCCTAGCCTCCATGAATGGAGCTTGAAGCCTTAGGCATTGACCTTGATCTTTGAGGCCCTTCCACTTACTTTAGACCATAAAGTTTGGAATACTTTTTGTTCCCCTCATCCTCCTTTTCAAAACCCTTGAAGGATCTAGCCTAACTCCTAGTTTTGCTTTGGTATCTAGAGATTCAATTCTCTAGTGAGGTATTGATCTATTATTTTGAAATATTTTTATGTCATTATTGAGTGTTTTACATGCATGGAAGAGAAGGACTTATATTTTGCCCTTAAACTATTTTAACTTGAAATTAATCTTGTCAAATAAAATATATAATATGAAAATATACTCAATTAGCTTTCATTTAGTTTTGGTTTCATGTAATTTGGATTTAAAATGAATTAGTTATGAATTTTTGAAGTTGCAAGCTAGCTGTTGGAAATTTGAAGCTTTTCCTTTTCGGTCTAGAAATGAATTTTATATGGAGTTGTGGTGGTTTAATTATCTTGAAATTTTTACTGGAACTTCCCCCATGGGTTTTAAACTAGTTAGAATTTTTTCACGATTTTAGAGCATTTCTAAATTTTTTTAAAAATCCAAAACTATCTGCTGTCCATGTTTTTATTGCAGCTAGAAAACATATTTTTAGATGATTTATTTTACTAACCTTTTGACATTGCATCATGGCTTAAATTTTCATTTTTACACTCTCATATGTTTACTTCCAAAATAAATTAGGTTTGCCCAATTTGGATGTCAAATGAATTTTTCATGAATTTTCAAAGTTGGAAGTTACAGACTGAAAATGTGTTTTCTGGGCAGAATTTGTTTCAAAGTTGTGGGTCAAAACTGTTTCAATTGGAAAAATATTTTGTTAAAATAAATTGATATTATCAAATTACAGTGTTTAAGCTTTCATTGGGCATTGGATTCATTCAATTTGGGTTAGAATTAAATTTTTTTATGAATTTTACAAGTTGAAGGTAGCAAGCTGAAAAATCTGTTTTGCGGACCGAAAATTTGGGGCAATTTCATTTCGGTGGTAATTAGGATTTTCATTCCAATTGAGGTAAGGAATGTTTTAGGATTATTTGTGTATTGTATTGTGTATTTTCCATGATTATACAACATATATGTATGCCTTGTATCAAATCTAGAAGGTTAGTAATTTTTATTTCTTTGTATAAGATTTAAAATTTATGATGATGTATAACTTTGATTTGAATTGTAACATACTAGGAAATTACACTTAGATATGTTGGTTAACATATATTAAATTTGGATCATTTGATTAAGAATTAAAACTTTTATTTAATATTTATCTTTAGTGAAAGTTTAATTCACATGGTTGTATCAAGCATTAAATCAAGTTGTAATGTGATATTTAAATAGGCCTTGGCATGTTCTCTAACATAGATTAAATTGAGGGCATTTGGAATTGTTTAAAAATCTAGAGGAAATTAATTAATTAGCTTGATTAATTTTGTTTTAAGTGTTTTAATCACTTAATTTGTCATTTGATGTTATATATATGATGACCATGACATGTCTTTCAATATATATTAAATTGAGGTTATTTAGATTAACTTGGAATTTAGAGAATTTAACTATTTATGTTTAATTAAATTCTACTTTATTACTCCATGGATTTAATTGCATTTTGGAAGTTGTTTCTATATTTAAATTATGGATTTGGGTTTGATGTATATTCACTTGATTACTTTTGAGCATTGGATAACATAGTTGTTACTTTTATATTCATGAGAATATGTTTTTCCTTATTGAATATATTATTGTTATGTGTAAGGAATTGCACACTTTGTATTTGACATCTTACATGCCATAGTAGTTGTGAATTTTGAGCATGTATTGTATAAGTTTCCAAAATTTAGATTGTGCTTGGTAAATAGTTGATATCTTGTATATATATGTTGATATATATACGTTGTTGCACAATTTGTTGATTTTGAAAACTTGGGGATGTCGTTGTTTGGCTACGACTAGGACTTGGTTCTAGTATGGGGGATTGTCCCCCTGTATAGTCTAGTGCACACATAGGGAGGTTACCCATGGGTTAGTAACCCTAAAGTAACTATGTTATCGGTCTGATCCGGCGTGACGTCCGAGTATCCACTTTGTTTGATTTCGTATTTCATTTCAAGTTGATAACTAGATGATATCGTAACTTGTTGTTTCTTATTTGATTTCCTATTTTGAGCTTAAGATGTAGCTTTGTGAAAGCATGCTTCATGCGTTGTATTGGAAGTTCCATTGTTAGTTAAATTGCATCGATATCATAATTTGTGTTTTGATGTTCAAATGTAGTTTAGGAATGACCGTATAGATTCATTTTGAATATAGACGTTAGGTGGCATGACCCACACTTGTTGTTTTCGTATTTTGGATTTCAAGTTGAAGACTTTGAGAATCTATATCTTGTTGCTTTGTATAACATGTTTCCATGTTGTTTGAATTGCATGAACAATTTGATTATAATATAAATGATCTAGGTAGCTTAGGATGCTCCTTGGGTCTCATCTTGACATAGACGTTAGGTGGCATGAGCCCCATTAACATGTTTCACCATAAAGTGATAAAATTGTAAAATGCTAGGTCGATGCATGCTCATCTCCTACGAGTAGCTTTATGTTACTCACCCCTACGATACTGGGGCATATTTCAGGTACAGAACTCAGGATTTGAAGATTCCATTGCTCCTTGGATGGCTTACAGTTTCTAAGTTTCTATTTTATGCAAATGTTAGCATAAGATGCCTCTTTGTAGCCCTATTTGTTTAAACTTGTATTCGTTGATTCGTATATGTAAAGTGTAAGTGCACTTTTTTCAATGTATTTAACATGTATGAGATGAGGCCGGAGGCCAATGACATGTATCTCGTTTTCTATGCACTTTTGTTTTCAAAGTTTATTATGAAAATATTGGAAAATGTTAAGTCATTGCTTCATAACTTTCGCATCGGGTGTTGGAATTTCATATCTTTTCTGCCCGAACTCAGAATCAGACGATTCTTGAGTCTAATTTTGTTCATTTTTCGTTGTCCTTCCAATGGTGTGCATGGTGGCACCCTTTTCAGTGAGAAATGACCCTTTTGCCCTTAGTTCTTCTCTTTTCAGGTTAGGCATTCTTGCTTCATTTGCTTGGCTCATTTGAGTTCCATGGCTTCATGGAGAGTCATTTTGGGACCTTAGGGATGACGTGCATCTCTTGAGGTCATTTGGCTTCTTTCGCTTTCGCATTTCGGGTCCATTATCGGGTCAACTTCTGGTTCATCACTAACGCACCGGGTTGAGAAATCCAAGTCGTTACAATTTAATTTTTCTTGCATATTGTTCAAAGCATAGGAGTATGGGATCAATGTATATAGAAGATTGTTGATTATTGATTTGTTGCGGAGGAGAAGTGATTGCTACTTGCTTGTTGCTTGTTTGTGTTTTTTTTGTGCATGCATGGTCATAGGTCGTTTAATCCTACTCTTGTCCCACTTAATTTGAATCTTGAATCCATTGTCCATAATTCTAAAGGAAGGGGAAATTCTAGTCATTCCAATTCATCAATGGAAGACATCAATGAAGACCTTGTGGAGGACCTTGGTCACCTAGACCAAGAAGGCATCCTTCACCCTAATGTGCATCATGACAACATTCAAGTACCATTAGGCATGCCAAGACCTTTCATTCCACCACAACAACAAGGCCAAGTTCCATTGGGAATGCCTCAGCCAATTTTTGCTCCACAACCTCCCATTATTCAAGGCAATCAAGGTGTTTATGTAGCACCTCCAATTATGAACCCTCATCTTGCTTTGCATGATCATTATGTGCCAAATGAATATAATGCACCCACATGCATTCAATTGCCCCCATTTAGAGCACATCACTATGAAATTAAACCGCAAATTATTCAAATGCTTCCTAACTACCATGGACTTCCAAGTGAAGAACCTTACAAGCATTTGGATGAGTTTCTTGAAGTATGTTCCACCGTAAAATACACGGACATGCCGGAAGATGTTTTGAGATTAAAACTTTTTCCTTTCACCCTTAAAGATAAGGCAAAATATTGGTTCAACAATCTTAGGCCTTTTTCGATAACTTCTTGGGCGGAAATGCAACAAGAGTTCTTGAAAAAGTACTATTCGGTTTCAAAGACCAATGCAATGAGAACTTCAATTAGAGAATTTTCTCAAGGGAATGGGGAATTATTTCATGAGGCATGGGAAAGATTTAATGATTTGCTTAGGAAGTGTCCACATCATGACATGCCTAAGTGGCAATTAGTTCAATACTTCTTTGAAAGTTTATCGGATAATCACAAGGGTATGGTTGATGCATCTAAGGGTGGTTCTTATCTTGATAAGCATGAAAATGATGTTTGGCATCTTTATGAAAGCATAAGTGAGAATTCAATGCATCGATTATTGTCTTCCAAAAATGGTTGAAATTTAGGTGGAAGGAAGAATGTCGGCATATATCAAGTTGACAATTCCAATGACATAGCCGCCGAAGTCAAGTCTTTATCTCAAACGTTTGATCAATTTTTAATCAACCAAAATTTGGTGAATCAAGTGTCTTCCTCCCCTAATCATGTTCATCATCATAATTCTAATGAATCATGCTTGACTTATTCTAGTGTCTTACATTCTACTTCTAATTGTCCCTATGGACATGTGCAAAGTGAGTATCATGAACAAGTCAATGCCATATTTGTTAACCAAGGGAATAATCCCTATGGCACACATTACAATCCCGGGTGGAGGAACCATCCAAACTTCTCTTGGAAAAGCCAAGGGGAAAGCTCAAACCTTCCCCAAGGTGGTTTTTAAGGCAAGTATGTTCCACCCCCAATGCAAAGCCAAGGTTATAGATCATCTTTTCAATTATCACATGGAAATCAATTTTCTAACTCTCATTTTTCTAATCAATCATCTTATTTTCAAGGAAATTCTAGGAGTCCCGCTTTTGAGGAAAAAGTGTTGATTGCTTTGGGTACTTTAGAGGCAAACACTTAATTGTTTCATTCTCATTCTCAATCCATTGCTAAGCTAGAAACCCAAGTCGGGTAAATAGCTAGTACTTTGAATGCTAGAGAGAAAGGGAAAATACCTTTTAATCCACCAAAGCAACAATTTGTTGTAGAGACCAATTCCTCCTCAGAAAGTCCCATAATTGAACATGTCAATGAGGTGATGACCTTGAGAAGTGAAAAAGTTGTTGACAATCAAGTTGGAGTTCACAATGAAAAGAGTGAACCGGTGCAACCAAAAGTTGACACCCGTCCCGTTTCATATTCTATTCCTCCTTCATTGCATGTGCATAAGCCATTTGTTGAAATAGTTTTGAAAGATGATTTGAAAAATTATTGTGTTAAAAGTGATTTTAAAAAAGGTTTTGAAAAAGATTTTGAGCCAAAAGCTCTATTTTCGGATGCTTTAAAATAATCCATTTATCTTGAAAAGCAAAAGACCAAGGCTAATGAAATAATTGAAATGTTTAGGCAAGTAAAGATAAATCTTCCCCTCTTGGATGCAATTAAATAAATTCCGCCTTATGCCAAATTTTTTAAAGATCTTTGCACCCAAAAGAGGGAGAACAAAAGCCAATCACTAAAGAAAGTGGTCTTGACCGAACAAGTAAGCTCCATTTTGCAATATAACACTCTTCTAAAATTTAAGGACCCCGTTTCACCTACTACTCCTTGTATCATTGGTGACCATGTCATTAACCGGGCTCTTCTAGATTTAGGAGCAAGTGTTAACCTTCTTCGATATTCGGTGTATGTTCGATTGGGCTTAGGAGACTTGAAACCAACGTCGGTAGTTTTGCAACTAGCCGACCGATCCATCAAAAAACCCCGGGGTATTATTGAGGATGGGTTGATTAAAATTGATAAATTCTTTTTCCTGGTCGATTTCGTTGTCATTGACACAGAACCGATCCCAAATCCCAAGAGCCAAATTCCCGTTATCCTTGGCCATCCCTTCTTGGCAACCACAAATGCCAACATCAATTGTAGGACGGGGATAATGAAAATTTCATTTGGGCATATGAAGGTGAAATTGAACATATTCAATCCAACCCCAAGTTCAATGGACAAGCATGAAGAAGTGTGTGTTGTGGAAAAATGTCTTGACAACGAAATTAAAAAATTTGAGTCTTTGCTTGAGGTTGAAAACTTCAAAGGTTTGTCTTCCAAAATGATTTCAGGGAAGAAAGTTTTAAAACCAAGTGTTGAAAGGGCATGGAAGCCCAAGAGTTGCATTAACAAAGGACCATCTATCTCCTTTGAATCAAATCCAACAAGTTCTTTAGGGAACAATTTATTGGGTGGGATTCAAAAGGCCATTCACCCCGTCAAGGAGGGGATGCACAACAAGATTTTTGATCCGGGCTAAAAGAGCCCAACGTCTTGCTAGAGACATTAAAGACTAGTGCATTTTGTAGGGTTTGATAACCCTATTCCTCCCTCATCTCAGTTTTTACATGTTCTTGAGTCGTCTTGATATAAGTTGAATTGAACAATCCGGCTTGAGAGCCATTTTCTGCATTTTGAGTACTACTAGTGAGGTTTCGATTGATCGAACCCAGTTCGATTGATTGAAGCCCCACTTCGATCGATCGAATCACCTTGGTTGAGGATCTTTCAAATTCCATCTCAATCGATCAAAGTTAAGTTTAATCGATCACAATCCATTTTGGATCAACTGAAGTTATAGGTTTGATCGATCGAAAATACGTCATTTGAATTTTTCGGAAATCCCTTTAGTCGTTCAAGTTCCATATTTTATTTTATTTTATTTTTATTTTTCTTTTTCCTTTTCTCCCTATTTTCCTTTTCTTTTTCCTTTTCTTTTCTTTTTCTTTTTCCTTTTTCTTCTTCCCCCTCATCTTCCCTCTCTCACCCAAACCCTAACCCTCTCTTCCTTACCCGAATCACTCTCTCTCTTCCTCCACTCTCTCCTTCTCTCAATCTCCCTGAACATCTCTCTCACTCTCCAAGCCACCACCACCCACATCTCTTTCTCTTCAAGCCGCGGCAACCAAGAAGCCCAAGCGAAGTAACGGCCAAACCTCCATAGTTGCCGGTAAAGCTTTTGGCCATTCGGCCAAGCTTCCTCTCTTCAATCCCTCTTTTCTCCCTCAGATTACATCATACCCATCATCTCCGGCCGATTTAGGCCAAGGAGATCCATTTTCAAGCTCTGGCGAGCTTTTGCAGTTTCCGGCGAGCCTCCGGTCATCTTCTCCGACACCGGCGAGGTTGAAAAACCCCCGTTTTTGCTCCAAATCTCTTCCTTTACTCTTCTCTATTCTCTAAGTTGTCGGGTGAGTTCCACATTTTTAAATTATCATTTTTGCATCATTTTATTTTATTTTTATTTTTATTTTTATCTTGTTTATTGCTTTCTTTCTATTTTTGATTTTAGTTTTGCATGTTAATTGCCATCTTGTATATATTCTTGTATATATTAAAATTAGAAACAAATAAAAAAAAAATAGGAAAGAGTCAAAATCAAAATAAAAAGTAAAAATGTAAAAATATTGTTTAAAAAAAATTTTGGAAACATTTGACTTGAACTGAACTTTGATATTGATTGCATATTGGTGAAAATAAAATGGATGATGGATTGTGAATTGTGGAGATTATGGTTGTTGATTATAGTTGTTAGAAGGAGAATGGGCAAAATTTGAATTGGTTTTGTGGATTGATTATGGGCGGTGTCTCTTGTTGAGATTGATTCTTGATTGTGTTGAATTATATATGGATGTTTATTGTGTTTGAAAAATTTTTGGGATGTCCATTTTTAAGGGAAAATCATGCCAGATTTTCGAAAAATTTCTATACTTTGATTTTAAAATTCAAAACGGCATGTGGTTTGATTCTTAGACTTTGAGATGGAATTTAAAAAGAATTTTAAAATTGATTTTGGGTTAAAAAGAAAGAAATGTTTGACTTGTTTTCAAACAAGAAATGTTGGTGTTGACTTTGAAATGGGCATTGCAAAGTTTTAATTGTTGAGAGCATGGTTCCGCCTTATCTCATTTACTTTACTTAAATGTGAAATGCATGGATGTGATTTAAATTGCCTAAATTGATTGCAAACATGATTTGATTTGATTTTGTGCTTTAGTGTTGAAAGTGATAAGTCTTGTCTTTAATGCATAAAAATGTTTCAAGTGGACCTCTTTGAAAAGTTTTGATTGGATGGAGCGCATTATTTTGGTTAAATTGCATTGTGATCATACTTATTGAGTCTTAAATATTTACAAACAAAAAAGGAAATTTTTGAACTTTGTTTGAAAAATGTGAAGTTGAGTTGCATGATTCCTTCATTTGGTTTTTATTCATTGTATGATTCTTGTCATGAAATTTTTCTACAATGCAATTGATTCCAATCAAAGACTATAATTCTGACTTGGTCCTTACTCAAAGGAGTATGTAACTGATTTATTAAACTTTGATTGTATCATAAAAGATAGATAGAGATATTACCAATTATAGAAATTTTCCTCTCTCTAAAACTAGGGTTTTGGAGAAGAAAGTAAGGATGAAGATGATGATGACAACCTCCAAGCTAGCCTTTGAGGGTTCCATGCCCACTACAATGAGTGGCTAAATCCTTCTCTTGGGGCTAGAGATAGCCCCTAGGCTTGCTTCTCAAACCTAGCTTTTGTGTATCTTTGGGGATTTTAGTTGTAATAGATATTTTAACCATGAATAAATATAGATCTTGTGATTTCTACTTGATTTGTATGGATTAATGCTTTCAATTGATCATTTGGCTCTAGTCATATGTCTATGTATACTAGAATTGATATTCATGTTTTTGTCACTAGATTTAATGAAATTGATGCATGTCTATGTGTGTTGATGATGTTAATCTAGTGATGGTCAAGGCATGGTGCTTAACGGAACACTTTTATGATTTATTTGATGGTTCGCACTTGTTTCTTGATAGATTGTATCATATCTCTAGTTTAATTAGTTTAATTTCATGTCTCTAGCCTAGTTGTAGTGTAATTGCTTTAATTTCTTAGGTAGGTGAACAATTTATTCTTGTTTCTTGATGTTCCATACTTGTGAATGCAAAGAGTGCATGTCTCTAGATATTTGTGTATGCATTAATTATGGTTTAATTGAGTGGATATTGGTCTCATTTGATAGGTTGTGCTATTCATTAAAATTGGTTAGACAATCTATACTTATTTGTCATCCATGCTTAGTTTCAATTGATGTCACACACACACAAGTTACAATTTAAATTTCTGCATTAATCTACAATTGCTAGTGTTTGATGAAGTAAAGCTTAATGGTGACTCTAAGCCCTAAGACCTCTCTCTTATATCTTTTCCCTACTTTCTAGATTGCTCTTTTTACTTGCACTAATCTTTAATTGCATTATAGTTTAATTAATCAATCACCAATCAATCTTTGATCACTTAACCTATTAATCTGACATTAGTTTCCATCACAAATACACCTCCTTTCCCTTGGGACGATCCCTACTCACTTTAGCTATATTTTTAGTTGGAAGTGGTAGTGGCATTTTCTAAATTTAAATTTGGCCACATTACACACTTTTGCATGCTTTGGTCTTAACACACACCAAGTTATGGACTATATAGCTATTGTTGGGGTTATCTAGGATGTATCTGTGTATCGGGTCTCTGCTTGGACTGTGGTAGAGTAAAACTTATTTGTGGGCCTGACCCACCATTATTTTTCAGGTATTCGTCAAAAGTAGGGATTGTTCATGCTGAGCAGAGATAGACTACTTCACTCTTCCAGATTATTTACATAAAAGTTTTCTTTATATTTCAGTGTTCTGATGTAGTCACTTGCTCAGTTGGGATTTTCTAAGGGTCCACATAGTATGGATTCTCGAGTTGTATTAGTATTCGAGGATTGGATGTACCAGAATATTTTTTTATTTATAAAAATTTACTCTGAGGATTTCATTAATGGATTATCGTTTTAGTTTTCTTTCAGCAATTTTATATATTCCTATTTATCATATTTGTATTCTGTGTTCGATTATTACCATTTGTTTTTGATATCCTTGGATATTCGGGCATGGGCCTGGTGAACCCGCATCTGGAAATCTGGGGGTATCACAGAATGATAATGAAGTAATTGAGTATTTGCCTCTAAAGTATCCAAAGCGGTTAACACTTTTTCCTCAAAAGCGGGACTCCTAGAATTTCCTTGAGAATATGAAGATTGATTAAGAAAATGAGAATTTGTAAATTGGTTACCATGTGATGCTTGGAAAGATGATCTATAACCTTGGGAACCTTGGCTTTGCATTGGGAGCGGAACGTACTTGTCTTGAAAACCACTTTGGGAGGGTTTGACCCTTCCCCTTGGCTTTTCTAAGAGAAGTTTTGATGGTTCCTCCACCCAGGATTGTAATGAATGCCATAGGGATTATTTCCTTGGTTGACAAATGCGGCATTCACTTATTCATGGTTCTCAATTTGCACATGTCCATGGGGACAATTGTAAGTAGAATGTAAAACACTAGAACAAGTCATACAAGCTTCATTGGAATTATGATGAGAATAGTTATGGGAGGAAGACACTTGATTCACCGAATTTTAGTTGATCAAAAATTAATCAAACCTTTGAGATAAAGACTTGACTTTGGTGGCTGTCATTGGAATTGTCAACTTGATAGAAGCCGACATTCTTCCTTCCACCTAAATTACTACCATTTTTGGAAGATAAGGATCGATGCATTAAATTCTCACTCATGCTCTCATAAAGATGCCAAACATTGTCCTCATGCCTATCAAGATATGAACTACCCATGGAAGCATCTACCATTCCTTTAAAATTATCCGACAAACATTCAAAGAAAAATTACACCAATTGCCATTTAGGAATGTCATGATGTGGACACTTCCTAAGCAAGTCATTAAGGCGCTCCCATGCCTCATAAAACAATTCACCTTCCCCTTAAGAAAACTCTCGAATTGAGGTTCTCATTGCTCTAGTTTTTGAAACTGGATAGTACTTTTTGAAGAACTCTTGTTGCAGTTTTGCCTAAGTAGTTATCAAAAAAGGTCTAAGATTGTTGAACCTATATTTTACCTTATCATTAAGGGTAAAAGGAAGGAGTTTTAGTCACAAAACCTCTTCCGGCATGTCCGTGCATTCCACGGTGGAACACACTTTAAGAAACTCATCCAAATGCTTATAAGGTTCTTCACTTAGAAGTCCATGATAATAAGGAAGCATTTGAATACTTTGCGGTTTAATTTCATAATGGTGTGCATTAAATGGAGGTAATTAAATGCACGTAGGCACATTATACTCATTTGGCACATAATGATCTCTCAAAGCGAGATGGGGATTCACAACCGGTGGTGCTACACGAGTACCTTAATTGCCTTGAATAATGGAAGGTTGTGGTGGAACAAAATTTGGTCGAGGCATTCCCAATGGAACATGGCCTTGTTGTTGTGGAATGAAAGGTCTTGGCAAGCCTAATGGTACTTGAATGTTGTCATGATGCACATTAGGGTGGATGATATGTTGTTGGTCGATGTGACCAAGGTCCTCTACATGATCCTCATTGATGTCTTCCATTGATGAAATGGAATGACAAGAGCTACCCCTTCCCCTAGGATTGCAAACAATGGATTCAAGATTCAAATTAAGTGGGACAAGAGTGGGATTTAACAACCTACGACCATACATTCACTAACAAAACAAACAACAAATCAACAAGAAGCATTCAACAAGCACTTCTAATCCTCAACAAATCAATCAACAATCATCCACATACAATGATCCCATACTCCCATGCTTTGAATAATATACAAGAAGAATAAATTGCCTCTACGCGGTCTCACGATCTATCTAAGAAAATAAAAACTTACCTCCACGCGGACTGACGACTAGAGATAGAGTTAGAAAAGCTTATAAAGGGTCCTTAAGCAACTTCAAATTATATTTCAATTTTAACTTTGCCCTACTTGCTTTGCAAATTTTTAGATTTTTAGCCTTTTATGTTTTTGATTAGCTTTGCTTGGCTTATTTCTTTGCTTTTGAATTTCCCTTTGCCTCACTTCCTTGGCTCAATGCACCTAGCCAATTAAGAATAACCATAATAAGTAACCAAAGTAAAGTAAAAAAAAAAGACAAGATCAAAAGAGTACTAATTCCTAATTGATTTCCAAAATACGGCAGTGCCAAAATCCCCGGCAACGGCGCTAAAACATGGTGTGCTCGTGTCGGTGCACCCAAATTGCAATGAAGTGTAGTGTGGCCTAGTTTAAATTTGTAGATTGCCACTACCACTTCTAACTATTAATGTAGTTAGAGTGAGTAGGGATCGTCCCAAGGAAAAATGGAGTATATTTAAGCTTAGAAATTAAAGTTGGATTAGTAGGTCGAATGATCAAAGATTGTTTGGTGGTTAATTAAACTACAATATAAGCTAAAGAAATGCAAGATAAAGCAATGAAGGTAAAGTGAGGTGTAAAGAGTATAAGAGAGGGGTTTGGGGACTTAGAGTTCACCACTATACACTACCTTCTTAGACATTCAATGGTTGATGGATTAGGGGGATTATATGTTGAAATAAAAATGTGTGTCATTATTTGAATCAACAAGCATAGATGGCCAATTAATCATACATTGTCTAGCCAAACTAGTGAATAACACAACATATCAAATCAAACCATTAACCCTCCTTTAAGTCCACAATCAATGCACTTCATCAAATTAGATAAATATACTACTTACATTCATAAGCATGGTACATCAAACAACAAGCATGGTTTGTCCACCTATCTAAGAAAGTAAGGCAACTACGCTACAACTAAGCTAATGACATGAAAATTAAACTAATTAAACTAAGGGTGTGGCACAATCCATCAAGAAATAAGTATGGACCACCAAATAAACCACAAGAGTAATCTATTTAAGCACTGTGCCTTAATCATCACTAGATTCATAATATTAACACACATCGACATGTATCAATGTCACAAAATCTAGAAATAGACACATGAACATTCATCCTAGCATACATAGACATATGGATAGAATTAAATGATCAATTGAATCACACAAATCATTGTAAACAAAGATTCATACATAAAAGATGTCATGGCAACAATTACAACACAAGTCCCCTTTAATTACAAAACATCAAATTCTAGGAGGCATGCTTAGGGCTATCTCTAGCCCCAAGAGAATGATTTAGCCATCCATTGATGTAGTCATCTAACCCTCAAGAGCTATCTCCATGGTAGAAATGGTCTCCATCCTCTTGATAGAAACCCTAGATGAGTGGGAGAACTCTCCCAAAATGGAATGTATCTCTCTCTTCAATCTCTAGACTCATTTCACCTCTATATTGTATATGGTTCCCCTCTAAAAGTATATCTTGTAAAAAAATGGCCACAATCCTTATATAGGTAGCTCAAATGTCACACCCAATGGTCAAACCTCATGCACTAGGACCTCCAAATGATTGCGCCTCGAGCACACCTTTTAATTAGCTGGAACTCTATTTTTTTTTTTCTCACACTTGAGGAGGTATGATCGATCACAAGGGTGGTTCAATCCATCGAACTATGGTGGCGCCTTTTTGGAATAAAGACAAAGCTAAGATATTTTCGGGATATTTTGGGAAAAGGACAGAAGTGGTAGGTGTGGATAAGATCAAAGATGTTCAATCGATCGAAGAGGGAAATTTTTTAAAATAAGGACAAAAGGCTCAATCCATCTTGGCGTGGTTGGAACGATCACTGTGTGATCAATCAGGGCTTGGTTTGATCGATCGAAGAATGCTTCCTTTCACCACTTTGCTCATTTCTTCCACTAAGCTTGAGATTACATCTTTTATGCTCTAATTCAGCTGAATTGACTTATTTTGGGGATAATTGCCCGAAAAGGGAAATAACATGAAATTAGACTAAAACGAAAAAATAAGATAGAATAAGGTCCTAGAACGTTCAAGCTTAAGGGGTTTAAAGGCACACTTTTCAGTGCTTATTACACTCCCAAACTTAAATATTGTTAGTCCCTAGCAATGAACTATAAAGGAAATAAAGAAATGAACGATTATATAACTATGAACTAGAAAGCAATAAATTGATAACGCCACTTTTGTAGGGAACACGCTTGCATTTTGCACATGCAATAAGCCTTTTGAACCCCTAGGTTACCCCTAGTGGACGAGTGAAGTCTCGTGAGGTTTCTAGAAATGCTACTCACAAACATTAAGCTCATTCTCACTAAAGAGGACTAATATTCCAAATAAGCATTGGGAGAAAACTACCTCAAGTATGCAATTTTTCAACCACTTTCAAGCAATCTCCCAAAATCTCAACTACATGCAAGCAAAAATGATCCTCTACACATCAAGACAATGATCATGCAAATCAAAACAACTCTAGAGTCCTTTTTAAGTGAACTGGCATCAAATATGTTACTATCTAAGCCAACTAAAGAAATAATCACATCCGGCCTCAAGCTAGCATACAAATCTAGTACTGATCATCAAGATAAAGAATGGATCTTTTATTAAAGCTTT
Source organism: Cornus florida (assembly GCF_030987335.1). Classification (NCBI taxonomy): domain Eukaryota; kingdom Viridiplantae; phylum Streptophyta; class Magnoliopsida; order Cornales; family Cornaceae; genus Cornus; species Cornus florida. The sequence continues at coordinate 45,165,158 of NW_026775574.1, read as the reverse complement.
ATTCAGCTGGGTGCACTTATTCTTTTCACTCGCTTTTTTTTTTTTTTTTATTGATAAAATTTTAATTATGAAAGTTAAAATTTAGAAAGTCAAAGTCAAATGGAAGCACACAAATCGATCAAAGATTGATCGATCGATCTAATAGGTGAAAACCTACAGAAATCTTCGAACGATACACAGAGAGGTGATTTTTCAAAGTTTCAAAAAAAAAATCTAAGTATAGAATTGAGATCGATCCAAGGGAAAACTGGATCGATCGAGAAATCTTGGATCGATCTAACAGAAAGTTCACAGAGAGATAAAATATGCAGAGAGTTTTCGCTCGATGGAACAGAGAGATGGGAATAAGTGGAGACGGTGTTCGATCGATCGAACTTCTTTTGTGATCAATCGAACAGGCATTAAATGCCTATTTCGAAGATGAAAGCACATGCAATCCCTATCAAAGTCTCAAACAATGTTTATGATCTTAGAATGTATCTAGACGACGCAAGAATTAAAAGTAAAATAGAAATGAGGGAGGAATAGGGTTATAAATCCTACAAACCACTAATGTTTAACGTCTCTAGCAAGACGTTGGGCTCTTTTAGTCCAGATTGAAAATCTTGTTATGCATCCCCTCCTTAATGGGGCGGAAAGAACTTTGAACCCACCCAACAAATTATTTCCTTTGGAGCTTATTGGATTTGATTCAAGTAAGATTGATGGTCCTTTATAAAAGCAATTCTTGGGCTTCTATGCCCATTCAACACTTGGTTTATAAACATTTTTCTTTGCAATCTTTTTGGAAAATGAACCATTGGAAGGTTCAACATCAAGTAAAGACTCAAATTTTTCAAATTCACTTTCAAGACATTTGTCAAGAACACAAACCTCTAAATTTGGGGTTGAATTAAATATGTTCAACTTCACATTCATGTGCCCAAACGAAATTTTCATTATCCCCGTCCTACAATTTATGTTGGCATTAGCGGTTACCAAGAAGGGATAACCAAGGATAACAGGAATTTGGCTCTTGGGATTTGGGACCGGTTTCGTGTCAATGATTATGAAATCGACCGGGAAGAAGAACTTATCAATTTTGATCAACACATCCTCAATGATACCCAGGGCTTTTTGATGGATAGGTCGGTGATGAGCGCTGAAAAGTACACTTTTAAACCCCTTAAGCTTGAGTATTCTAGGACCTTTATCTATCTTATTTTCCCGTTTTAGTACTTATTTGTGTTTTTGTCTATTTCAGGTCAATAATGTTAAAATGGGCTAAAAATGGTTTCTTAAGTCCTTTTTGGAGGTAAACTAAGTCTTAGTGATGATCCAGAGCAAAAGGAGGCTAATTTGGAGCAAAAAGAGGTTGATGCTGAAAATCTGCCAAGTTGGATCCATCCAACTCTCAAGTTGGATCCATCCAACTCTCTGAGATCGATCGCAGAAAAAGTGAGATCGATCGAACTTTTCTCAGATCAATCGAAAAGTTGGATCGATCAAAAATCAAAGTTGGATCCATCAAACTTTTGTTGGCAGCGAGCTGTCTTATTCCCGTGTGTGCCCAAAAGTCCACCTACCACATAGTACGGGATTAGATATTTTTGGAGCTATATTCCTGACTTAGTGACTAAAAAAAGGACCTTTTATATAAAGGGAAGTGACCCATTTTGTAAATGAGCTTTTTATCATTTTATTTTTACATTGTAATTTTATAATTCTCTTTCTAGAAAAGTTAGAAATTAGGGTTAGAAGAAAAGAGGGAAGTAGAGGCTCATCTCAAGAACCTATCTCTAGATCCACTCTCTCTCTTTCTCTTTAAAACTTCAAAGAAGAAGAAAAAGAAGATGGAGCTATGTTTGGAGCTTGCCCTTGAGGGTTCCATGACCACATCCACCTCCTCCATGATTGGCTAGATCTACACTTAGGGCTTGGATGAGCCCTAAGTCTTGTGTAATCTAAACCCTTATATTTCTATTTTTGGGGATTTATATATATTGTTGTGATTAGTGTTCTAGCCTTGTAAATTTCATGAATCTTGGTATATTTCTATGATTTCTATGGTTTAATTCTTCCTATTAATTCTCTAGTTTATTTACATGTCTATGTGTGATTAAATTAAGAATTATTTCTTAGATGATTCATATGGATTAATTCTTTCTATTAATTCTCTATTTGATTACATGTTGTCTTATGTGTGATTATTTGGGAATTAATCTCTACACTAGTTTTTCTATATTAATTGCATGTCTATATGTGGTTGATTGAAAATCTAGTGATGGCTAAGCATGGGTTTTCATTGAATGGATTTGTCAATTAATTTGATGGTTTATACTTATGCTTGATGGGTTGTTTTACAATTTAATTCATGCTTGTAGGTAGATAGACAATCTATGCTTGCTTAGATATTCCATGGCTTATTATTGCAAATTCCATGATTATCTAGATTAATGTGTGCTACAATTGTTGCTACTTAGATAGGTCATGCTTAAAATTGATAGGTTGTGCTACACTTAGTTTAGATAGACAATTCATACATAAATTAGATGGTCCATGTTTAATAGTGCAATTGGTAGTCGCATTTTGTTCACAACAATGTATTCCCCATTAATGGAATACACGAGCTTAGTGGTGATTCCAACACCCTAAGTCATCTGTTCATATCTCTTAAATCCCTATCTCTCATTAGTTTACTTTACTTGCTTTTTAATTTCATTGCACCTTAGTGTAATCAAACCAATATCTTTCTTTGCAATCTTTTGATACGCTGAGTTGAAGTTAAATTCCAACATGTATAATCCCTTGGGACGATCCCTACTCACTCTTGCTACGTTAGTAGTAGTAGTGGTAGTGGTTTTTATAAATTTAAATTTGACCTAAAAGGCTTTTCTTGAACCGCAGATTCACTACATTATTTTGACGTATACAAGCGGCCTCGTCAAATTTTGGCACCGTTGCCGAGGATTAATGGTTTTGTTGGAATTAAACTAGACAATAGTGTTCATTTGATTGTTTCTATTTTATTTTTATTTTCCATTGTATATTCTTTTCTCTTGTTCTCATTATTATTTGTTCAATTAGGTACTTGACTACAAGGAATGCAAACTTTGGAACTTGAAGCAATAATTGGAGCTTAAAGCTAATATTAAAATTTGAAGTTGCTTAAAGACCGTTGTGAGCAATTCTTGGAACTCTTGTATTTTAATTGTTTCACTTCTTTGAATGCTTGTGATAGCCCTTGTTTAGGCTCATTATATTGTTTTATCTTTGTCCAAGCATAGGCCCTTATTGAGGCCAATATTTTTTTGTATTTGAATTTTAATTGTGAACGGAGGAATTGTTTGATCCAAGTTTGGGGGGAAATTATATCCCTTCACCTTATGCTCCTCCATCATATTTTAATCCTTATGAGATTGAGTCCAATTCATTTCATGCGTCATCTTATTATAGACTTGATCACTCATTTAATCCTTCTTATGACTATTACCCTCCCCCACAATTTTATGAAGAACCAAATTCACCACCTTCTAGGTACTCACCCAGATTTGAAGAAAAAGTGTTAGCTTTACTTGATGTGTATATTTCACAAACTCCACTTAATAATTCTCATTCTCAAACTTTAGCCAATCTTGAAGCTCAAGTTGAGCAAATTGCAAGTACTCTTTCTCGTCAAGAGGAGGAGGAAAAGGCAAATAAAAAAAATGGCAAGAACTTCAATTTATATAGATGAGGATGATAAGAGTGAAGAAGGACAAGTAGCAAGTGAGCTAATGCCTAGCACTCTATCTTGTATAAAGGAGGAAGTGGCTAGTGAGTTGGTGGCTAATCCAATAGAGCATAATATGATTAATGAGGACTTTTCTTGCTTTGATTATGATTTTATCTATGGCCTTGCTACTCTAGAGAGTGAGGAGATGTTGACCACACTTGAGGTAGGACAGAAGGAGGAGGAACTTGTTGAAGAGGGTCTTCCTTTTATTATCTCCAAAGATCCTCTTGAGGAATACCTTTTTGAAATGTATAAAAATTGTGGTTTTGACCTTGAAAGCTCCAAAAATGAAGTGAACTCTCTAATGGACTCCTTAGCTAACTTGAAAGGTGAGGAGATGGTTATTTTTGAGGAAGAGAAAAGGAATGAAGAGAAGGTGTTTCTTAATATTCCAAATGAGTCTTTGAAAGACATTGACTTGCCAATTCACAAAGGAAGTGATTCTTTGAATACACTTCAAGAGCACAAAATTGAGGCAAGGCTAACCATGATTGATTTTGTTTTCAAGACCGTGGATGAAAGGAACAATATCATCTCTTTCATTTCATTTCAAGTCATTCTTTTGGAGGATGATTTGATTGTTATAAGTGAGACATTAAATGAGAAAAGTGAAAAGAGGATCAATAAGGATGTTTCATATCCGGTTTTTAATTCTTTTGATTAGTGAGTTGACCCAACGTCTTGCTAGAGACGTTAAACACTAGTATTCGTAGAGTTTTCAACTCTATTCCTCTCTCATTTCTTTTTATTATTTATTTTTATTTCTCGTTTTTGTGTATATTCTTCTATCTATTTTTCAATCTCTATTTTTGTTACCATCATTGGGGCTTAGCATAGGGTTTTCTGCACTTTCATGTTGAAAATTGAGCAATTTGCATAAGTTCGATCGATCTCAAATGAGAGTTCGATCGATCGAACGTCATTCCTGCAGCAAACCTGCATCCAAATCACTCTCTGTCTTATCGATCTAAGAAAATCTTCAAATCTCAGTTCTCAGTTAGATCGATCAGAAGACCTTCGATTGATCCAAACATCAAGTTCGATCGACCTGCAGTTTCAACACTTAGAAAAATTTTGAGCTTGCATCAATCTGCATATTTCAGCTCTCTGTCAAATCGATCAAAAAACATTCCTAGTTGGATCTAAAGTTCTTCGATCGATCCAACTTCATTATTAGATCGATCGAGATTCCATACTTAGAAAAAATTTCAAAGCACTGCAAATTTCATATTCTCTATCCCATCATGCGAGCATAGATCGATCATGGTGTGATCGATCCAAGTCAAGATCGATCACAGCTTTGCCCCTTTGAATTTTTTACTTTTTCTTCTTTCTATTTTTATTTTATTTTATTTTTCATCTTCTTTGACTTTTGTTATTTCTTTTATTTAATTTACTCTCTTTTCTCTTAAAAAAAAAAATTAATAAGTTTTAAAATTTGTTAAAAATACAAAAATATTTTTGTTTATTTTATTTTATTTTATTTTTGAAAACTCCAAAAAGATTTTTAATTTATTTTATTTTCATTTTTACTTTCAAGATTTATTTTTTATTTCAACTTTTTTAAATATAATAATAATAATAATAATAATAATAATAATAATAATAAATAAATAAAAGACAATTTTTCAAAGTAGCATTCCGTCTTGTTAGAGACGTTAAACTTAGCACCCACATGACACATTGTGTCATTTATCTCTTGTTTAATACATGTTCATTTTCATTTTTATTTCTTTATTTTTCTTGCATTTTGTTTCATTGTATATATTTTCATAAAATAAAATAAAATAAAAAAATTGCATTCTTTATTTCATTGCATTTTCATTTATTGCATTTTTATTTCTTTGCATTTTATTGTGTGTGTGTGTACATACTTGTTATGTCATAAAAAAAAATGAAAAACAAAAAGTAAGAAAATTTTGTATATATTTGCATTGTACATATTATTTTGCATTTCTTGCATTGTATATATTCTTTCATTACATTTTTTCTTGTTATATTTTGTTCATGCATTTTATTATTTATTTTTCTTGCATTTTGTATATACTTGTTTTCATTAAATGAAATATTAAAAAAAAAAAAAAAAAAAAGTTTCACCATTGTGCCCTTGTGTGTATTCATGCTTTCATACTTTAATTAGGGCTTGATCTCATATCTCTCTTTCATCTTGTGCTATATTGCCTTAGATTGCATGATTTGATTATTCTTATCCCATTTGATATTTAATATGAGTTTGCTAGTGTAGTTATTCAAGTAGGTTATTAATTCCAAGTTTGAGGGAGACGTCTTTTGAATTGGATCGCTACCGGGCTTCATTTCTACATCACCACGGTATACTCTTAACATCTTTAACATTTTTCTCATTGCACATTGAGGATAATGTGCAGTTTAAGTTTTGGGGTAAGGTGTCTTTGTTGAATTCTACTTAAGTTTGAGACTTAAATGCATGATTGAGATTTGAGATTGATGTTAGCGATGATTTTGATCTTTTGAGGACTATATTGCTTAAAATTTAAAAATTGCTTAACTTGAGAGTCCAATACTCTTTATATGCCTTGTGGATGCCATTTATGAGTAAATTTTTCGAAAAATTGATATGTTGCTTGCATTTGTGGTCCACATCATCTTGATTTTATGATTGTTTTGAGATTCATTCTAGGATTCTATACTAGCACAGGCGCACACTAGCATTCATTTGTGGGGTACATGCTTTGTTGATTATTGAATTGGTTATATCCCAATTAGGCTAGTAGTGCATTGAAAGATTTCATTCTTGATAAAGGTGAATAATAACCCCTTTTCACTAAGTAGCCGGGATTCTAGCCTCATCAAGTACTGAACTTCTCGCGCTGAAAGGTGGAGGACCCAAACTCTAGGTCAATAATTGAACGTGTTTATTCAAAAAAAAAAAAAAAAAAAAAGCAAAAACAATAAAAAGTGAGGACTTCTCCCAAATGATGAGAAGTGGGAAATGATTAGATGGAGGTTGTCTTGATTTGTAGCCTAGCTGATTTGAGCTTGTAAGTCCGTAGAGGTGTTTAAACACCTAATGCCCTAAAGCCGTCTAGTTTGGGAGTCATTGACCTAACACTCGACCTCATGAATCGCTAGAAAGCTTAATAGATCAACACATTGCACCATGCTTCCATCTTTGATTCTAAAAAAATAATAATAATAAATTAATAAAATTAATAAAATAAAATAAAAATAAGCACACCTAGATGAATGAAACTTTAATAAAAGGTCCACTTTTTGTCTTAATAATCGGTACTAGATTTGTGTGCTAGTTTGAGGGTAAGGATGTGATTAATTCTTTAGTTGGCTTAGATAGCAACATATTTGATGCCGGCCCACTCAAAAGGATTCTAGAGTTGTTTTGATTTGCGTGATCATTTTCTTGATGTGTGGAGGACAATACTTGCTTGCTTGAGATTTTGGGAGATTGCTTAGAAATGTTTGAAAAATTACATACTTGAGGTAGTTTTCTCCCAATGCTTCTTTGCAATATTGGTGCCTCTTTAGAAAGAATGAGCTTAATGTTTCTGGGTATCATTTCTGGAAACCCTTACGAGACTTCACTCGTCCACTAGGGGTAACCTAGGGGTTTAAAAAGTTTGTTGCATGTGCTAAGTGCAATCGTGTTCCTTATAAAAGTGGCGTTATCCATTTATTGCTTTCTAGTTATAGTTGTTTAGTTGTTCATTTCATTTCTTTACTTCGTAGTTCATTACTAGGGACTAGCAATATTTAAGTTTGGGGGTGTGATGAGCGCTGAAAAGTACACTTTTAAACCCCTTAAGCTTAAGTGTTCTAGGACCTTTATCTATCTTATTTTTTCATTTTAGTACTTATTTGTGTTTTTGTCTATTTCAGGTCAATAATGTTAAAATGGGCTAAAAATGGTTTCTTAAGGCCTTTTTGAAGTCAAACTAAGTCTTAGTGATGATTCGGAGCAAAAAGAGGCTGATTTGGAGTAAAAAGAGGCTGATGTTGAAAATTTGTCAAGTTGGATCCATCCAACTCTCAAGTTGGATGGATCCAACTTTCTGAGATCGATCGCAAAAAAAGTGAGATCGATCGAACTTTTCTCAGATCGATCGAAAAGTTGGATCGATTGAAAATCAAAGTTGGATCGATCAAACATTTGCTGGCAGTGAGCTGTCTTATTCCCGTGCACGCCCAAAAGTCCACCTACCACATATTACGGGATTAGATATTTTTGGGGCTATATTCCTGACTTAGTGACTAAAAAAATGACCTTCTATATAAAGGGAAGTAACCCATTTGTAAATGAGCTTTTTATCTTTTTATTTTTTATATTGTATTTTTCTTTCTCTCTCTAGCAAAGTTAGAGATTGGGGTTAGAAGAAAAGAGGGAAGTGGAGGCACATCTCAAGATCCATCTCTAGACCACTCTCTCTTTCCATCTCTAGAGCTTCAAAGAAAAAGAAGAAGAAGATGGAGCCATATTTGGAGCTTGATTCCATGACCACATCCACCTCCTCCATGATTGGCTAGATCTATACTTAGGGCTTGGATGAGCCCTAAGTCTTGTGTAATCTAAACCCTTGTATTTCTATTTTTGGGGATTTATATATATATATTGTTGTGATTAGTGCTCTAGCCTTGTGATTGTTGATTTAATTCTTCCTTATAGTTCTCTATTTTAATTACATGTTGTCTTATGTGTGATTATTTGGGGAATTGATCTCTACACTAGATTCTCTATGTTGGTTGCATGTCTATGTGTGATTAATTAAGGATTTAGTGATGGCTAAGCATGGGTTTTCATTGAATGGGTTTGTCAATTAATTTGATGGTTTATACTTATACTTGATGGGTTGTTCTACAATTTAATTCATGCTTGTAGGTAGGTAGACAATCTATGCTTGCTTAGATATTCCATGACTTATTATTGCAAATTTCATGATTCTCTAGATTGATGTGTGCTACAATTGTTACTAGTTAGATGGGTCATGCTTAAAATTGATGGGTTGTGCTACACTTAGTTTAGGTAGACAATTCATTATTAAATTAGATGGTCCATGCTTAATATTGCAATTGGTAGTCGCATTTTGGTCACAACAATGTATTCCCCATTAATGGAAAGAAAGTGATCAATTACACGAGTTTAGTGGTGATTCCAACACCCTAAGTCCTTTCTTCACATCTCTTAAATCCATATCTCTAATTAGTTTAATTTCACTTTCATTTTAATTAATTGTTTTCTAGTTTAATTAACCAATCTCTATCTTTTGCAATCTTGTGATACGCTAGAATTGAAGTTAAATTCCAACACGTATAATCCCTTGGGACGATCCCTACTCACTCTTACTACTTTAGTAGTAGTGTTGGTAGTGGTTTTTATAAATTTAAACTTGACCCAAAAGGCTTTTCTTGAACCGCACATTTACTACATTATTTTGGCGTATATCAAGCGGCCTCGTCAGTCGGCTAGTTTCAGCACTACCAATGTCGGTTTTAAGTCTCCTAAGCCCAATTGAACATATACTGAATATGGAAGAAAGTTCACACTTGCTCCCAAATCAAGAAGAGCCCGGTTAATGACATGGTCACCAATGCAAGAAGTAATAGGTGAATCAGGGTTTTTGAATTTTGGAAGTGTGTTATGTTACAAAATGGAGCTTACTTGCTGATCAAAACAACTTTTTTTGGTGCTTAGCTCTTGTTCTTCCTCTTTAGGGTGCAAAGATCTTTCAAAAATTTGGCATAAGCCAGAATTTGTCTAATTACATCCAAGAGAGGAAGATTGATTTTCACTTGCCTAAACATTTCAATTATTTCATTAACTTTGCCTTGTTGTTTTTTAAGAAAATTGGATCCTTTTAAGGCATCTGGAAATGGAGCCTTTGGTTCAAAAACTTTTTGAAAATCCTTTTTGGAAGCATTTTCAACATAAGAATTTTTCAAGTCATTTGGCAAATCTTTCTCAATAAATGGGTCATGCACATGCAATGAAGGAGGAATAGGATATGAGATGAGATGGGTGTCAACTTTTGGTTCCACCGGTTCCCTCTCTTCATTTTGAATACCAACTTGATTATCTACAATTATTCCACTTCTAAAGGTTGTCACCGCATTGACATGTTCAATTGTAGGACCTTCCGAAGAGGAATTGGTCTCCACAACAAATTGTTGCTTAGGTGGTGGATTCAAAGGCATCTTCCCTTTTTCTTGAGCATTCAATGTACTAGCTATTTGCCTGACTTGGATTTTTAGCTTCGCAATGGATTGGGAATGAGAATAAAGTAATTAGGTATTTGCCTCTAAAGTACCCAAAGCGGTTAACATTTTTTCCTCAAAAGCTGGACTCCTATAATTTCCTTGAGAATGTGAAGATTGATTAGGAAAATGAGAATTTGTAATTTTGTTACCATGTGATGCTTAGAAAGAAGATATATAACCTTGGGAACCTTGGCTTTGCATTGGGGGCGGAAACATACTTGCCTTAAAAACCACTTTAGGGAGGGTTTGACCCTTCCCCTTGGCTTTTCCAAGAGAAGTTTGGATGGTTCCTCCACCTGGGATTGTAATGAGTGCCATAGGGTTTATTCCCTTGGTTGACAAATGAGACATTCACTTGTTCATAGTTCTCACTATGCACATGTCCATGAGGACAATTAGAAGTAGAATGTAAGACACTAGAACAAGTCATGCAAGCTTTATTAGAATTATGATGAGAATGGTTAGAGGAGAAAGACACTTGATTCACCGAATTTTGGTCGATCAAAAATTGATTAAACCTTTGAGATAAAGACTTAACTTCGGCGGCTATGTCCTTGGAATTGTTAACTTGATACAAGTCAACATTCTTCCTTCCACCTAAATTTCTACCATATTTGGAAGATAAGGATCGATTCATTGAATTCTCACTCATGCCCTCATAAAGACGCCATACATCGTCATCATGCCTATCAAGATATGAACCACTAATGGAAGCATCTACCATTCCTTTAAAATTATTTGACAAACTTTCAAAGAAAGATTGCATCAATTGCCATTTAGGAATGTCGTGTTGTGGACACTTCCTAAGCAAGTCATTAAGGCGCTCCCATGCCTCATGAAATAATTCCCCTTCCCCTTGAGAAAACTCTCGAATTGAGGTTCTAATTGCATTGGTCTTTGAAACCGGATAGTACTTTTTCAAGAACTCTTATTGCATTCCTACCTAAGTAGTTATCGAAAAAAGGTGTAAGATTGTTGAACCAATATCTTACATTATCTTTAAAGGTTAAAGGAAAGAGTTTTAGTCGCAAAACCTCTTCCGGCATGTCCGTGTATTTCACAGTGGAACACACTTCAAGAAACTCATCCAAATGATTGTAAAGTTCTTCACTAGAAAGTCCATGATAATTAGGAAGCATTTGAATAGTTTGTGGTTCAATTTCATAATGGTGTGCCCTAAATGGAGGTAATTGAATGCACGTAGGCGCATTGTACTCATTTGGCACATAATGATCTCTCAAAGCGAGAGGGTGATTCACAACCTGTAGCGCTAAACGAGCACCTTGATTGCTTTGAATAATGGGAGGTTGTGGTGGAACAAAATTTGGCCGAGGCATTTCCAATGGAACATAGCGTTATTGTTATGGAATGAAAGGTCTTGGCATGCCTAATGGTACTTAAATGTTGTCATGATGCACATTAGGGTGGAGGATACGTTGTTGGTCGATGTGACCAAGGTCCTCCACATGATCCTCATTGATGTGTTCCATTAATGAAATGGAATGACAAGAGCTACCCCTTCCCCTAGGATTGCGAACAATGGATTCTAGATTCAAATTAAGTGGGATAAGAGTAGGATTTAACGACCTACGACCATGCATGCACTAACAAAACAAACAACAAATCAACAAAAAGTATATAATAAGCATTTCTCCTCCTCAACAAATCAATAAACAATCATTTACATACTGTTGATGCCAAAAATCTACACGCTCCGAAGTCTGTGACAATTTCTGCAAGACAAGAGAAGTGATGACTGGCGTGGTGCCGGCCGGGTGCACTCCGACGGTCAAGTTAGTACTCGACGATTAAATATCCAATAAGGATTCAATATGAAATTTATGGCGTACCTTTTTAGGTTGACTGATCCTTTCTTTTATAGAAGCATTAATGGTAGTAGTTTTTCAAACGAGATTCTCCCTGATCCAAGATGATATCGTTCCCTTTTTACAGGAATGGTAACTCTGGTTACATGTGGTATTATGATTCCATGGAGATTTTGGGTAAGATAAATCCCTTACCCTTATCTTATTTCTCTTTTAACTTTGAGCTGCCTATTATTTTTATCCTTATCAGTTGCCCCCCATTCTCGTGCTTGCTTGTCAAGTATCGAGAATGTCAAAAGTGTTTTTTTGAGTGACGTCTCTTTGGCATAAATCAATCTCTTTTTTAGGTTGACCCTTGTTGGGCGACCTTTTTTGGTTGATCTCTTAAGATTTGTTCGAATTTCGTGAGTTGAGGGAGTAGGCTTTCTTTAAGCTGAATGAGCTTACCTTTTAAAAAAAAGAAGTATATTTACGAGCTTTACTCAGCTCGTCCTTTAAAAAGGAAAATATATTTTACGAGTTTCACTCAGCTCGCCCTTTAAAAAGGGAAGTATATTTTACAAGTTGATTTCAACCCCTTTTAATACGGAGGACAACAATTACGAGCTTTATTCAGCTCGGGCCCTTATAGTACGGGGCACTTTTATATCAATCCCTTAAAATACAGGGATGGTAATTACGAGTTTCATTCAACTCACCCTTTAAAAAGGAAAATATATTTTGCGAGCTTCACTCAGCTCGCCCTTTAAAAAGGAAAGTATATTTTACAAGTTGATTTCGACCCCTTTTAATACGGAGGACAACAATTACGAGCTTTATTCAGTTCGAGCCCTTATAGTACGGGGCGCTTTTATATGAATCCCTTATAATACGGGGAATGGTAATTACGAGTTTCATGAACTTATCCTTTTAATATGGAAGGTTCATCCTTGTGAGTAACTGATTTTCCAGAGTTTCGTGAGCTCGTATCTTTAATAAGAGAGGTTAACTTTCTGCCCCTATTCCCAAGCTTGCCTCTCACGTACAAGGAACACTAATGTTCTCTTTCTATTTGCAAAGTTAGCAAAGCAAAAATAAAAGAACAGATGTCCAGTTTGAACGGATAATATATATACATATTTATATATATCAGAATAGGTACAATTAAGACAAAAACTTATCATTGAGCATCATAGGACCAAAATCATCAATGGAGCTAACGATTGTTCTCTAGAATAAGAAACTTTTTTTTTTTTTTTTTTTTTAAACCCTGTGAACAGTACCTGCGGGTAGTACTCCCGCGGGTACTATTCATGTGAATAGTACTTACAAAATAATATTTTTTTCTACACCCTGTGAACAGTACCCGCAGGTACTATTCATGTGAATAGTACTCACAAAATAATTTTTTTTTCTACACCCTGTGAACAGTACCCACAATTTTTTTTTTTTTTTTTTTTTGTGAACAATACCCTTAAAGCGTAGTATTTTATCGGAGGGTCCTCAGGTGAACTACATCATTATGTAGGTGAACAACAATATTTTGCAGACAATTGGAAACACATAAAAAATTGTTTCTCTTTAAATCATGTGAGGGAGTGTACACATATATTTTGATATACGCGTAATGCATGAAACTTACCCGGTTAACAGCGATGATGAAACAACTGCTAGCGGTCGAGCGGGACTTTCTAGCAATTTTATCGGATTGAGCAACTGTACCCTTACTTTTGGCCATGCAATCCATGAACTGTTCTCTTTCTTTTAGAGAAAGCCAGATTGTAAAGGGACTGAATTGCTTTTAAGTTTTGTCGTAGATTTCCCTTGTACGAACCATAATTTGTTGGGACTAATATACGTTCCCACAGATGGCGCCAACTGTTGATGCCAAAAATCTACACGCTCCAGAGTCTGTGACAATTCTTGCAAGACAAGAGAAGTGATGACCGACGTGGTGCCGGTCGGGTGCACTCCGACGGTCAAGTTAGTACTCGACGATTAAATATCCGATAAGGATTCAATATGAAATTTATGGCGTACCTTTTTAGGTTGACTGATCCTTTCTTTTATAGAAGCATTAATGGTAGTAGTTTTTCAAGCAAGATTCTCCCTGATCCAAGATGATATTGTTCCCTTCTTACAGGAATGGTAACTCTGGTTACATGTGGTATTATGATTCCATGGAGATTTTGGGTAAGATAAATCCCTTACCCTTATCTTATTTCTCTTTTGACTTTGAGCTGCCTATTATTTTTATCCTTATCACATACAATGATCCCATACTCCCATGCTTTGAATAATATGAAAGAAGAATAAATTGCCTCCACTCGCACTCACGATCTATCTAAGAAAATAAAACATAAGCCGACGATTTAACTAAAAATAAAGTTAGAAAAGCTTACAAAGGCTTAAGCAACTTCAAATTATATTTCAATTTTTGCTTTGCCTTGCTTGCTTTGCAAATTTTTAAATTTTTATGCTTTTGCTTAGCTTTACTTGGCTTGCTTCTTCGCTTTTGAATTTCCCTTTGCCTCATTTCCTTAGCTCAATGCACTTCGCCAATTAAGAACAAACACAATTAGTAACCAAAGTAAAATAAAAATAAAGACAACATCAAAAGAGTATTAATTTCTAATTGATTTCCAAAATACAATGGTGCCAAAATCCCCGGCAATGGTGCCAAAACTTGGTGTGGTTGTGTCGGTGCACCCAAATTGCAATGAAGTGTAGTGTGGCCAAGTTTAAATTTATAGATTGCCACTACCACATTAATGTAGTTAAGTGAGTAGGGATCATCCCAAGGGAAAATAGAGTGTATTTAAGCTTGGAAATCAATGTTGGATTAGTAGGTCTAATGATTAAAGATGGTTGGGTGGTTAATTAAACTACAATGTAAGCTAAATAAATACAAGATAAAGTAATGAAGGTGAAGTGAGGTGTAAAGAGCATAAGAAAGGGGCCTTGGGACTTAGATTTCACCACTAAGCACTACCTTCCTAGACATTCAATGTTAGATGGATTAGAGGGATTATATGTTGCAATAAAAGTGTGTGTCATTAATTGAATCAACAAGCATAGATGGCCAATTAAGTGTACATTGTCTAGCTAAACTAATGAATAGCATAACATATCAAATCAAACCATTAACCTTCCTTTAAGTCCACAATGAATGCACATCATCAAATTAGAGAAATAAACTACTTGCATTCATAAGCATAGTATATTAAACAACAAGTATGGATTGTCCACCTATCCAAGAAAGTAAGGCAACTACACTACAACTAAGCTAATGATATGAAAATTAAACTAATTAAACTAAAGGTGTGGCACAATCCATCAAGAAATAAGTATGCACCATCAAATAAATCACAAGAGTAATCTATTTAAGCACCATGCCTTAATCATCACTAGATTCATAATATCAACACACATAGACATGCATCAATGTCACAAAATCTAGAAATAGACACATAAACATGCATCCTAGCATACATAGGCATATGGATAGAATTAAATGATCAATTAAAAGTATTCAACCACACAAATCATTGTAAACAAAGATTCATATATCAAAGATGTCAATGTAACAATTACAACACAAATCCCCTTTAATTACAAAACATCAAAGTCTAGGAGGCATGCTTAGGGCTATCTCTAGCCCCAAGAGAATGATTTAGCCACTCATTGATGTAGTCATCTAACCCTCAAGGGCTATCTCCATGGTTGAAATGATCTCCTTCCTCTTGATAGAAACCCTAGATGAGTGGAAGAACTTTCCCAAAATGGTGTGTATCTCTTTCTTCATTCTCTAGGCTCCTTTCACCTCTATATTGCATATGGTTCCTCTCTAAAAGTATATCTTGTGAAAAATGGCCAAAATTCTTATATAGGTAGCTCAAATGTCACAACTAATGGTCAGACCTCGTGCACTAGGACCTCCCAATGATTGCATCACGAGCACACCTTTTAATTGGCTGGAACTCTGTTTTTCTCGCACTTTAGGAGGTTTGATCGATCACAAGGGTGGTTCGATCAATCGAACTACGGCGGCACCTTTTTGGAATAAAGACAAAGTTGAGATATTTTCGGGATATTTTGGGAAAAGGACAAAAGTGGTAGGTGAGGATAAGATCAAAGATAGTCGATCGATCGAAGGAATGTTGGATCGATCGAAAAGGGAAATTTTTTGTGAATAAGGACAAAAGGCTCGATCCATCTTGGCATGGTTGGAACGATTACTGTGTGATTGATCAGGGCTTGGTTCAATCAATCAAAGAATGTTTCTTTTCACCACTTTGTTTTCACTTTGCTCCTTTTTTCCACTAAGCTTGAGATTACATCTTTTATACTCTAATTCAGCTGAATTGACTTATTTTGGGGATAAGTGCCTGAAAAGGAAAATAACATGAAATTAGACTAAAATGGAAAAATAAGATAGAATAAGATCCTAGAACGTTCAACCTTAAGGGGTTTAAAGGCGCACTTTTTAGTGCTTATCAATGGACATCACATGTATACATTTGAGTAGGGATTATTATGAGACCTAATTCCCATTTCTGAGGTCCCATTTTGTAACTCATTTTTTAATCTTTGAGCCATCCATGGTTGTAATTGGACTCATTTGCTATGGATGATGCAATCAAACCTATGAGCTGCATGATCAATGCAAATGAATTTATATCTATGTATGAACGATGTATTTGTTCTTTAATGGTACTATTTTATTAAAGTTTGCTACATAAATGAGTGTTTTGGGATAGTTTTTTAGTTGTATAGATGTATCTTTTATCAAAATGGAGGTATAGGAACAAAACCGTAACATTTGGGGAAGAAAAGAAAATTATGGATTGTAAATTTTTTTTCTAAATATGGAATTTACGATCAATTGCTAATATTTAAGATCGATCAACAGAGGGCTAAATTCGGGGCTATCACAAATTTTTCTAAGTACGAAATTTACGACCGATCACAAATATTTACAATTTGTCGACAGAATGCACCCCTGTTAATAACCAAACTTTGATTAACCATATCTTTTTCATTTCTAACCCGAATTAGGTCATTCTTGAGTCAAAATTAAAGGATTTTGAACCCTATTTCTAACAGTACTAGTCTCATTTCATAATTATGACTCGAAATGACCATTTTTCCCTTATAGACCCTAGGGGTCTGGTTAAGGCTGCAACTCGGGCGGGCCTAACCCGAAATACCCTGAGCCCAGCCCGAAATTTTGTGGGCTTGGACAATGTTTTTCTAATTTCAGTTTAGGGCTGGGCTATATATTTTGAGCCCAAATTCAATTCGGGCTGGGCTTAGATTGATTTGGATGAAGCCCGAAGCCTAACCCATGCCCAAAAATATTATATATATTTATAATTATACTTAAGTCATAAGATTACAGTAGCTAAGTTGGCAGTGTGCTTGAGATTTATGCTTAAGGTTTCAAGTTCAAGTCATGGATGCATCATTAATTAATTTATTTTTTACATACAAATTCTTCTAAGGTATGCTTAGTGCGGGCTCGGGCTGGACAAATTATGTATGGGTTGGGCTTGGGCAGCTCAACTCGGGCTTAAGGCTGGCTCGGCTTGGGCTAAAGATTTTCTGTATGGGCCTAGCCCGAGATGAGTGCCAAGCCCGCCCAACCCGCCCGAGTTGCAGCCCTAGGTTTGGTGTGAACCCGAAGTTAGAATTTTCACCTTTTCATGAATCGATGTGGTTATAAACGACTTGTATCACTTCATTATAAGTCCTGACACTTCGTAAGGTGAATAATGACCATAGTACCTTTAGATGTCCTTAGGTTTGAGTAAGGACTCGGATAGAGGTTCGGACTTTCGGATTCGGGTCATTACAATTGTTATGCGTGGGTAATTCAGCACCAACAAGAAGAAAAAGAGAACAAGAAAGTTGAAGGAAAGAAGATGGAAGAAGAATGTGACAACCCGAATTTTCTTTTAAGAGTTTAAATTTTTTTTTCATGATTTTTAGTTAAAATTAATTATTTTGTTTTAATTGGAGACTTGCCCAAGAGTTTTGGTGATTGATTATTTAAATTGGAGACTTACAGTGTTTATATTTTTTGTTACATATTATATATATATATATATATATATATATATATATATATATGTAATGTCGGTGGGGAACCTACTGCCAGCCGAAGGTGATGAAGAGAAATGGGTTGAATTGGTTTTTGATTATATATATATATATATATATATATATATATATATATTTTGTGGCTTCAAGTGGGATTAAGGGGCTGACGAAATGGAGTGGGAAGAGAAATGGGTTTTGATGTTACATGCGGGTCCCATTTGAAAGATATTTATTGTTTTAGTTTTATATATATATATAACGTATCTGATGGTGTGAATGGGCACCCAGCCAAAATTGAAGACAAATTTGAAAGGAGAAAGCAGGAATTGAAATAGTGATGATGAAGAAAGGTGGTGGCGTGGGGCCAACAAGTTGATATTTTTTTTGGCCAAGTTTCTATAGGCTTAGGCCTATTCACGTGGTCTGATATAGTTGTTGGTTAAGTGGTATATGGAAGGTGATAAAATAATAATGGACGGGACCCACTTAGACTTATTGGCCTAATTTATCTTTGGCTTTAGCTTTTCACGAGGCCTTGTTTTTTTTGGTTTGCACTGTGATTGTGTCATCTGATGGTGGATTTTGCCTATATATATTGTTGTATCAGTTTTGTGCTTTGGAACATGATATACATAAGGAAATAAATTAGACACAGAAGAGAAATATTTGAGAACAGAGATAGTGAGAGCCGAGAGTTTGCAGAGAAGCCAAGACTTGGAGATTCGATGATCCAGAGTTAATTTATTTATTTTTCAGAGTAGGGATCATCATACCTTGAATGGCTTGGATGATTTTATTTCAAATATTTTGTTGATTATTATTTTGCTAAAATTGCATATATGTATTTTGTTTAAAAGTATATATATATTTTTGTGGAGCAAATTTATCATGAAATTCTTTCAAATCCTTGTTATGGTTTTTCCTACTGTCTCACCCCCCTACAATTTCAGGTACTGAGGATGAGTTTGGATTGATAGTGGCGGGCTAGGAGGAAGAGTAAGAGTTGAGGAATTAAATTATTTTATTTAGAGATTTTTATTATTTTAGGAAATTGATTTAGTATCAATTTAATTAATTTGAGATGTTGCCTTATTTATTTGAGGAAATTTGATTAATTTTGTATTAATAAAGGGTATTTTATTTCTTTTGAGATCCTGGATGTACATACTGATGTATTTGGATTTGAATAATTCGAGGAATTTATTTAGAAAATTCGGGGCGTTACAAAGAAAGAGCATGAAGGAATTTGAGAAAAGGTGAAGATTGTTAGAGTGTTTCTCAATTTCATTTTAGTGTTTGGTTTGAGGTAGAAAGATCTTCAGTTAAGGTGGAGCTATGAAGAGATCTTTGTTCGAGGTGGAGCTATTAAGGAGCATGTGAAGACCGAATTCAAACGAAGGTGGAGATTGTTGGATTTTGTTGCTCGAATTTGGTGTGCAAGTAGTGTTTAGGGAGAAGTGAACATGTATAAGTTATTTGGAACCAGTTGGATATGATATCCCTAATTGATCCATTTTAAGTTTTTCTTGAACCAATTGGAAGGGAAGTCAGAAGACTACTATTTTAGAGTTGAAAACTGATATGGTAATTCCTTGTAGGCAAGTTAGGGAATACTTGTCCAACAAGAAATTGGGTTTGAAAACTCTATAAATAAAGATGGGTTGAGAGGTATAGAGAGAGAGAGAAATGAGAGAGAAAAAGATGTAAGGAGTTTAAGGGTGGGTGTTGTGAGGAGAGGGGAGAGTATATATAATTCTTGAGTGTCAAAAGAGATGATGAGTGAGTGAGCGGGGTTTTGACATTTGGTTGTATATTTTTTTCCTTAATTCATAATAGTGAAGTCTCTCTCCATGAACGTAGCCTTAGAGTTGGATGAACCATGTAAAATATTGTGTTGTGCGTGAATATGTTTGATTATTATCTCTATATATGCTTGTATTAATATGATGTGATAATGTTTCCACTATGTGTGATGAATGAGAGATTTAACTCTCAATAATAACTGACCGTTGAATGTGTTGGAGGGAGTTAATAATCCCCAACACCCCTCTCTTTCTTTCTCTCTTTACATGATTGTTCACTTCTATTTCTCTCAAACCCAAAACTCCTACTAGCCAACTCTATGATATATAATGGATAGATATATCTTTTTCTAGAGAGAGAAATAGGAGATGAAAGTGATTTAAAGAGGAAGAGAGAGATGTGCTAATCTTTTTCTTATACAATAAGTTATTGTACACATACATTTGGATGTTTATTAAACAAATAGTTTTAGTATTACCCTTGGGCATGAAGCCCCATAAATAGATATTAGCATATTGGTTTTTTGTCAATAAAAAAATAATGTTGGTCCCAGCCTTTAATTGATGGTTTGCCTTTACAATGTCAAAAGTATGCCCACGGGTCCATTTCTGATGTATTCGACAAGTTTTGATATGCATTAACAATTTATGGCATCATCAAGGGTACTATGGTAATTTTCAGTAGGTGTGACTCCATTTTCAATTAATTGAGGAAGGTACATTGTATTACAGACCTTTTTTACAGGTTGAACATGTCACAATTCTGGTTTACAATGACATCTGTCCTTTCAGGGGCATTTTGTAATTTTGTGTGTGAAGTAGTGCACATGCTTGACACGTGTAATGTTGTCCTCATGAGAGAATTCCATGACAGTTGCACAATTCTTTGGCAACAAGTTTCATTTTGTTTCACAGACCAATACATAAATGTATGTTATACACTGCACTGCAAGACAATATAGGTTGAGTTGGTAAGGGTAAAGTGGTCCTTCCACACAGAGAATGTCAGAATATTCTCCTCCCCTATGATTGGAGGAATATAGCTCAATTCTATGCATTTGTAAGGCTGCATCAGCACACATTGTACCATTATATATTTAGTAACAGTGGCACAATTCTTTAGCAACAAGTTTTATTTTTACCAAATGATAGGAAAAAATAAACCTATCTTGACCTAACAATAGAAGCAACCAAGTGTTGACCAGCTGCTAGATCTTTTCGGTGATCAGCGATAATATTTTGTTATTAGGGGTAACGATTTCCATGGATAAGAATGATGACAAATCTTATGCAGGATAAGATTTTCATGGGGATGATGACAAATCTTATCAAGGATAAGAGTTCTATAGGATAAGTTCCATGGGATAAGGATGATGAAATTCCTTTATCGAGAAGAAGTGAAGCGACAATAAATAGGACGACGATTCAGGAATAAGGTACGACGAAAAAACTATTATTAAATCCCTACCTTCTTTTTAGACCTCCGGTGACTAATTTGATCGTCGAAGAGCTAGGCAGGCACCACACCGGTGCTGTTAAGGTTCATCGATTTTCTCCTCTTTCCCTTGCAGGTAAATAGTGTCGTATCGGACCATGTGAATTTCACCCTCAACAGTTGGCGCCATCTGTGGAAACGACGATTCCCTTGAATCAATTAATTACTCTGTTGGGTATATACGTTTGCAGTCCGGTATGATTACCGAAGGAACACCGTCGCAGGGATCTGGTCAAAGGGTAAAGTCGGGTGAAAACCTGGATGTCCCAAACGACCAGACATGGCTTGCAGCGTTAGAACTGCAGGTCCAAACTCTAAGTCAGGGTATGGACCAGTTGATCCAGCAAAATGCAGCGCTCCTGCAATATCTTATTCCATCGGTTTAACAAAACTTGCCACAACAAGATCTCTTAAATCCAAATGGAGGTAATGGGAATCTTGAAGAGCAGGATAATCATCCCCCCCAAAATAAGACTGAAGTGGAACAAAGCCAGGTGGGAACCCGACATAGAGAGGTGGTCCACCCATTTCTCCCACGGAGTTCCCGACCTCCTAAAAGCACAGCCTTCTGTCTTAAGGAAAAGACAAAGAAAGTTACCTATCTCGACCTGCAGATCGAGGATCTCAAGGGGAAAATGGAAGATGTAATGCAGGCTATGAAAGGGAAAGGTCCTGCCGCTATAAATGACCTGGTACAAAGGACTAACTTGCCGTTCAGCCCCGCCATTATGAAATGTCCACTACCTGCCAAGTTCAGGATGCCCTTGTGCGAAAGCTTCGATGGGACCAAAGATCCCCTCGATCACCTGGAAACTTTTCAAGCTCTTATGCATTTACACGCTGTGCTAGAAGAAATCATGTGCCGAGCTTTTCCCACTACACTTAAGAGATCAGCAAGAGTTTGGTTCAACAAGTTGAAACCAGGAACAATCAACACCTTCGAAGAACTGAGTAAGCAGTTTGTGAGCCACTTCATTGCAGGTCAGAGGCATAGGAGGCCAGCTACCTACCTGTTTACCATGGAGCAATAAAAGGAAGAGTCGATTCGGGAATACATCACCTGATTCAACGCAGAGATGTTACAGGTAGAAGAGGTGGACGACAAGGTAGCTTTGACCGCTTTCATAGGAGGACTCAAAACCTCCAGATTCTTATTCTCCTTATCAAAAGAACCTCCCATTAGCATGATAGAGTTGCTGATCAGAGCACAAAAACACATCAACGCTGAAGACACCATGAGTGCACGGAAGGACGGAGAGGACAAAAAGAGGCCAGCCCCTCTCGCGAGGGATGAAAATAATACCAAATATAAGAGATCGTTCTTCAGCCAAAGCGATATCACATATCATGAGAAGGACTCAGATGAGTATACCGACTAGAAATTGTCTCACGGCTGGAATTAGCCTTATCAAGTCATTCACAATAAAGACTGGGGGCATCTTAGTTAATCATTTTAAATGGAGGGTAGTTCCCTCACATGTTATCTTGTTTTTAATAAGCCTTGAGGCAATGATGGTCTTTAATAAAATTCTTTTCAGTTGCCTTGACTCTTGGTCAATTATCTTTATACGTGCAGTATCCCCGTACTATAAGGGATAGTAAATGAGTGTCCTGTATTACAAAGACCCAGGCTGAGTGAATTTCGTAATCCGTATCCCCGTACTATAAGGAATAGTAAATGAGTGTCCTGTATTATAAGGACCCGTGAGTGAATCCTGTAATCCGTATCCCCGTACTATAAGGGATAGTAAATGAGTATCCTGTATTACAAGGACCCGGGCTGAATGACTCCCGTAATCCATATCTCCGGACTATAGGGGATAGTAAATGAGTATCCTGTATTATAAGGACTCGAGCTGAATGAATTCCATAATCCATATCCCTGGACTATCAGGGATAAGTATCATGTATTATCAGGACCCGGGCTGAATGAATCCCGTAATCCATATCCATGTAATATAAGGGATAATAAATGAGTGTCCTGTACTACAAGGACCCGAGCTGAATGAATCACGTAATTAATATCCCCTTGCAATAAGGGATAGTAAATAAAAATCCCTTACTAAAGGGGTGAGCTGAGTAAAGCTCGTAAAGTTCAATTCCCTTATTAAAGGAGTGACGACCTGAGTAAAGCTTGTACAATTTATTCCCTTACCAAGGAAAAATTACCCAAGGGTACCAAAACAAGTACCCAGGGGCAGAGTACCCAAGGGCACTAAAAATAGTATCCAGGGGCAGAGCACCCCAGGGGAAGATTACCCAAGGGTACTAAAAATAGTACCTAAGGGCAGAGTACCCAAGGGTACTAAAAATAGTACCCAGGGGCAGAGCACCCCAACAGAATATTACCCAAGGGTACTAAAAATAGTACCCAGGGGTAGAGTACCCAAGGGAAGATTACCCAAGGGTACCAAAACTAGTACCCAAGAGTAGAGTACCTACGAGTATTAAAAATAGTACCCATGGGCAAAGCACCCCAGGGGAAGATTACCCAATGGTACTAAAAATAGTACCCAGGGGCAGAGTACCCAAAGGTACCAAAACTAGTACCCAGGAGCAGAGAACCCAGGGGTACTAAAATAGTACCCAGGGGCAGAGCACCCCAGGAGAAGATTACCCAATGGTACTAAAAATAGTACCCAGGGGCAGTGTACCCAAGGGTACTAAGAATAGTACCCACGGCAGAGTACCCAAGGGTACCAAAAATAGAACCCAAGGGAAGCGTACCCAGAAAAAAAAAAATAAATAAATAAAATGTTACTGTTCATATGAACAGTACCCGCGGGGTACTGTTCCCACGGCAAGTAGAAAAATAAAATAAAATAAAATTACTGTTCAATGAACAGTACCCCAGGCACTGTTCGGGCAAAAAAAAAAAAAAATTCCTTACTGTTTAATGAAAAGTACTCGCAGGCACTTTTCCCGAGGGAACAGTGCCGGGGGCCAAAAAAAAAAATCTTACATTCCCAAAGCTAGACGAGCAAGCTTGGGAATGGGGGGTAACTGATAGGGAAAAATAAACCTATCTTGACCTAATAATAGAGGCAACCAAGTGTTGACCAGCCGTTAGATCTTTTCGGTGATCAACTATAATATTTTGTTATTAGGGGTAACGATTTCCATAGATAAGAATGATAACAAATCTTATGCAGGATAAGATTTTTATGGGGATGATGACAAATCTTATCAAGGATAAGATTTCTATAGGATAAGTCATCGATCTTCTCCTCTTTCCCTTGCAGATAAACAATGTCGTATCTGACCGTGTGAATTTCACCATCAACACCAAATATGTTCTCTTTTCTTTTTTTAAAAATTCAACAAGAGATTTACGTTATGAAACGGTGTTTCATTTTTTACAAAAATCACAGCACAACAAATCACAACTTTCATTTTTCAAAAAATGAAGGGCGTGAGTTTAGGTTTTGGGTCTTGTGCGGCGCAAGAAAGAAAACATGTTTTGCTGCGCGGCGAATATTAATAAATCTTTATGCGGTAAACAATGCAATGACAAGAAGAGATTAACTTCAATTGCAGGTACAATTTGAATTACTGTTTCAAATTTTCAAGCTTGTTCGAATTTTGGTTGTATTTTTTCGAGTTGGAGTAAAATTTTGGTACGAACGTTATACAAATTGATTTTCTTAGTTGAGATTAGTGTCGTTTTTCTCTAAGAAGGGTTTTCATGTAAATCTTTGGTATAACTTATTTATCCTACATTATTTATCATTGGCTTGGTGATTTTTTTGAGTTGATTAATTCTTTAGCCGACGATACGTAGGATCAACCATATACACACACATACCTGACCATTCAGGGTTGGACTGATGCTGACCCAACCTGATTCCAACTCAACCCACTTAACCACCCTTGATCACTGTATATTCTTACATTTGTGTCTAAAAGTCATCAGAAACTTTTGATCTTCGATTAACTTTTACACTTTCAAGGAAGATACAAGTAAATGTCTAGAATTGGTCGTTAGACTGCTTGTTGGGTTCCGAATTGGTCACTTGGATTTTTTCAAACTCTAAAATTAATCTCTTCAAACTTCTTTTCCATTCAACAACATTGACTATGGTAGATACTTTCAAGTTTCATATCAAGACTTCTTGTACGTGCATTAAATCATTAATTATGTTTTGGTTTAGTCGGTAAAGTAACACTAATAGAAGTGATGGAAATCATCAATTAGTATATCACAAACTAGTTAGTAAAATATGTTAGAATTTGGAACCAATTAATATGATAAATAAAAATATGCAATAAACAATAAATTTTCCAAAACAATACAATTTTTTTTTTTCCCCCTAAATCAAAACAATACAATTTAAAAAGTTATAAATATAATTTTATGGTTGAGAACAATATAATTAGTTTTTAAAGATAGTTGATGCCTCTTTTACCTTGTGCAATGAGACTATAGACCTTGTGCCCGATTGATATGTCATCATTCTCCCGAAATGGATGTTAAGAATTGGGAAAGAAAAAAAATATGCTCAATTGAGATACAATTCATTTATTTTCTATCATTTTTCTCATTTATTTTTTTATTTATTTATTTTATCATTTTTCTCATTTAGGCTCTGTTTGTTTATACGTAAAATATTCTTTTTAGAATTTTTTTTTCAGATAAAATATTTTTTTATTTTTACTTTGTCATTGTTTGGGGGTTGAGGTCGAGTCCATTGGATGAGACATGTAAAATAATTTGTTGAAAATTAATAAATAAGTTATTTTTGTTAAATTTTAATTTTGTTTTCTTCGTAAATATTTTACTACAACCAAACATCATTATTTTCTAAAAAATATTTTATGCCCAAACAAACGGAGAGTTTCAAAATAAAATGTCCATCATAATTCAATATGATTTTGGGACATACTAGGATTACATTTCTCTATTTCTTGAGGCCAGAGTCTCCCAAGAGCCTTGTACAAGTTCTTTGTCAAATAAATAAATTGAAGATACCTTTTTGTTGAAAAGTTTTATATCAACATATAATTAAAACCATAATATATTGAGAATAACATTTGGAAATGTTTGTCATGAGTGAAAAAATCTCTACTCAAACTTAATTAGGGTTACGGTTGGATTCAAGTGTTAGTAACTCTTTGGAGAATTAATTTTGTAACAATTTGTTTATAATTTATTAAAAATTGATAATAAAATTTTAAAACTTTTGTGTTTAGAAGTAATTTAATCTCAAACTATTCAACATCATAGTAAATTTTTAATGTGAAAATTAACCATATGAGTAAACAGAATCAGTCTTACTTTCTAATCCAAAATCTCAATATGAATTTAAAAATAAAAGAATGGATTCGATTCTAATTAAGTAATTAGGATTGAACGTCGAGTTATAATTAAATTAGAATTTAACATTTCATATAAAAGATATATACATTGTCTTTAACATATGATTTTTTGTATTGTTCAGTAAGCAACATATCAATTGGTTTAAAAAAATATCCGTATAAACAAATCGAGCAGTGGGATCCAATCGTTAACGCCAAAGCTTTTGTTTGACTGTCATTAGCAATTAAGTATCCATCTATAATTGATGCCTTTAATTATAAACTTTAATGTTCATATCTTTGTCAATTTCGTTTCCTCTTGATTTGATCTAATTAGGTTGACCACGCGTTCCCTTGAAAACAGTGTTGAATCTTCTCACGTGAAAATCACACAATGAATGGTGGAAAAAAAAGGCACAAGGTGAATCCTCTGGAAAGTATTAACAAAATACTAGGATTTTGATATTCATTAGATTTTTGCATCATTAAAAAGCATTACAAAAAATCTAATGGCCCAAAATCATCCCATCTTTAATATGGAGAAAATGTGCTAAAATGAGGTACACAATTCATTTATATTCTACCATTTTTCTCATTTTATTTCAAAATAAAATGTATATCATAATTCAATATAATTCTAAAATACACTAGGATTACATTTCTCTATTTCTTGCGATCAGAACTAAAGTCTTTTTAAAGCCTCCCCCAAGAGGCTTGTGAAACTAAATAAATAAAAAATAAATAAATGAATAAACTTTGAAGATACCTTTTTTTTGAAAGGTTTTATATCAAAATTTTAAAACTAAAACCATAATATATTAAGACTACAGGAAATATATATATATATATATATATATATATATATATATATATATATATGTATTGAGACTAACATTTAGAAATGGTACCAAAATGAAGTTGTTCTAAGACTTTCCTGAACAGCTGTGTGTGACTATGATCAGCAAATACGCGCCTTTAATTTGATCTAATTACGTTGACTGCGTCTTTCATTCAAAACAGTGTTGAATCTTCTTACGTGATGGGCATGAAGTACGTTGCGGAAAAAAAGGCAAAAGATGAATAATCATCCGGGAAGTATTAACAAAATTTCATCTTTAATATGGAGAAAATCTGCTAAACTAAAATAAAGATTAATTTAGGTTCTATCATTTCTTTGGTCGTTTTATTTAAAACGTCTATTATCACATAATAGGATTACATTTTTCTATTTATCGCAGTCAAAATTAAGATCTTCTTCAAGACACTTCGAGGGAGTTCTTTGTCAGAGCAATATTACTATAAGTTAATCCACTATATATATATATATATATATATATTATCCGACCGTGTATCTGTCAACATAAGTTGTATTTCATAATGTATTTATATAAATTCTCCTCAATTGATTTGGTAATTAATGGTTACCATATAGGATAGTTGACGGTAGAATATATTATTACTATATTGTGTAATATATTTTAATCATGTATATTTTTACCATATAGGGTTTAGGTTTCTCACTTTTTACACGTCTCGTCACCTATATAAATCTCTGTGTATCTCATATCTTATATATCAATACAATATACAGTTTCTCTCTTTTATATTTTTAACATGGTATCAGAGCTAGTCTAAGAAATTTTTTTTTTTTTTCTTCTTTTTCATATTCCGTATTTCGAATTTTATTCCTGTTGTTGGTCTAAATGGCGATTACTTCAGGTGCAACTACTGTAGCAACCCAACTTCGGCACCGCATATCATAGTTCACGAACACAATTATTCATTTCCAACTGGAATTATACTAGATGAAACTAATTACTCATTGTGGTCTCAACTCATGGAGATGCGGATTGGTGCTCGTAACAAGGTTGGGTATCTCACTGAAGAAGCCACAAAACCCGCACCTAGAGATCTGAAATTGCAGGCATGGATAACCAAAAATCATTGAGTCAAGAGTTGGCTCATTGACTTGATCAACCCATCATTGATGCAGCAATTTATTCGTCTTCCCACGGCTAAGGAGATATAAGAGACGGTGTTTAGAATCTTCTATGATGGATCGGATGAAATGTGTATTTTTGAATTGAATTAGAGGTCTTTTCTACCAAGTAGAATGGCCGGCCTCTACCAACATACTATAATGAACTTGTTGCTATTTTTCAGAAGATTGATCATATGACTATGTCATAGGCAGGAATAGTTGAAGGAGTGGTTCAATTGCATTCGGCTATGGTGAGGCTTTGAGTTCATATTTTTCTAAGCGGACTTGACTTTAAGTTTGAACATGTTCCTGGAGAAATCTTACGAAAAGATCCAAAGCTTGACCTCAAGAGTGGGAATGCATATGTCCGGAGAGAGTATCAGCAGAAGTAGACGATGGAAGGATCTCATCCAATCTCTGAGAGCTCAACTATGATAGCCAACCAAACTCGACAAAGACCACCATCGGGCCCTTCGAAAAATTGGAATAATCAGGCTACTGGAAAATCTGGAGGGTGAGTATGTATTCATTGTTGTGAATCGGACCATTTGAAACAATGATGCTATGAGATTATTAGCTATCCTGACTGGTGGGATTTTACGAAGAAGCTTTGAAAGAATATCGGAGGAAAAACCATGGTGACTTTTACGGAAGAAGAACAGATGCAACCAACGGAAAATTTTGTTCATTCAGGTATACTTGCTAAAGCTTCTATACTCTCTGTGACTTCTAAGAATAGTGCTTGGATTATTAATACAGGTGCATTAGATCATATGACTAGGGACTCAGGTCAGTTAAAATCTCTTAATCCTCCTTCTTAGTTAGTTATTTTCACAGCTAATGGTAGTACCTCTCCTATTACTGGGGGAGGGGGGTGTTACTTTGTCTAGTTCTCTTATTTTAGATACTGCTCTTGTTGTTCCATCCCTTGAATATAACCTTCTTTCTGTTAGCCAAATTACCTCTACCCTTGCGTGTACTTTAACTTTTTGGCCTTCCTTTTGTATTTTTTAGGACATTTTAACCCGGAAGATTCTTAGTTATGGTGTTAGATGAGGAACACTTTATTATTTGGAGTTAACGAAAAAAAGGGGGTCAAAGTTTAGTTAAGTGAATCAAACAATTAGTAAAGATAAAGCTTGAGCAATCGTATGGTTATGGCACTGAAGGCTAGGGCATATTTCTTATGGTTATCTTAAAAAGTTACAACCGCATTTGTTTTCGTGTTTAAGTGATTTAGACTTTCATTGTGAAATTTGTGAACTGGCCAAGAGTCATTGTACTTCTTATTTACCAAGTTTGCATAAAATTTCAGAACCTTTTGCGGTTATTCACTCGGATGTTTGGGGTCTTGAAAAAATTCATTCACTTTCTAATGCTCATTATTTTGTTATGTTTATTGATGAATGTATTCGAATGACTTGGATATCTCTTCTTTGAAATAAGAGTGATGTAGGTATAACATTTTAGGGATTTCATAATATGGTGACAACTCAATACCAAAGGCAGATTCACACACTTCAATTTGACAATGGTAAAGAGTTTATTGATAATATTTTAGGTGTTTTATTGGGCCACCATGGAATCCGACATCAAACCTGCTACACCTATACTCTACAGCAAAATGGACTGGCAGAGCGAAAGAATAGACATATTATGGAAATAGTTCGCGCCTCCCTCTTTGGCATGAATATGCTGAAGTCTATTAGGGTGAGACAGTGAAATCAACAGCCTATTTAATCAACCGAACACCATCTAGTGTGATAGAGTTCCAAGCTCCCTAACAAAAGATGCAATCATTATTTTCTGTTCCTTATTTACTGAATCTTGAACCACGAATATTTGGATTGTGCCTAAAGTCCTGCGAAGTAAACTTGATCCATGTGCGAAACGGTGTGTCTTTGTAGGTTACTCGGAGTTTCAGAAGGGATATCGGTGTTATGATGCTCAAACTCGGAAGTTACATGTACCTTGGATGCTTCGTTTCATGAATTGGTGTGATACCCCCAGATTTTCGAAAGCGGGTTAGCCAGGCCATGCCCAAATACTTGAGGATATCAAAAACAAATCGGCAATATTCGAACACAGACTACAAAATAGATAAATAAGAATAAATAAATTTCTGAAAGAAAACTAAAATGACAAGCCATTAATAAAATTCTCAGAATAAATTTTTCGTAAATAATAAATTATTCTGATACAATTAATCCTCCAAACTATACAACTTGGGATTTCATACTGTGTGGACCCCTAGAAAACCTCAAACCAAAAATCAATAGTAGACAACTGTCTAAAACTAAATACTGAATCATAAAGGAAACTCATACGTAGACGATCTAGAAGAATGAAGTAGATGATCCTTGCTCAACACGAACAATCCCTACTCCTGACGAATACCTGAAAAATAATGGAGGACCAGGCCCACAAACAAATTTTACTCTGTTATAGTCCAAGCAAAGATCCGATATACGTATACATCCTAGTCAATCTAACAATAACTAGTAGTCCGTATATATATATATATATATATATATATATATATATATATATATACACACACTAAAGGACTCTCACTGGACTATAAGGCAGTCTCAACCTAACTAGTAGGCAACATGCAAAACGCACCTAAAGTGGGCATCAGTAGCTAGACCTAGCAGGGTACACCACTAACCATCATAGCCAGCTACGCATCCCACTACATATACGCTCCCTAACCATTGATCTTGAGACTTAAGCTCATATCATGGCATCATAACTCTCTATATATATATAATCCATCATAATCCAAAACATAAAATAAACATCCGATATGCCATCCAACTGATTCAGCTGACCTAACATGAATATATGTAGGATTAAACATCTGTTTGTTAATCCATTCCATTACATGAATAGGTTGGACTTAACATTTTTAGTTAATTCATCCCTAATATGCCACCATCCCATACCAGTGGATATAATGCATATGATTCATAAATAATGCAACATCCAAAGTAATACATCAAATAAATTCACAGTTGATGCAATAATCTAAATACATCAAATATCCAGAAATAAGCGTGATCAAGCTCAGATATAATACATGATTATATTATGTAGCCAATATGTTATTAAAATCATAAAACATCCATATTAATTGCTAAGTTATTTTTAAGCAATTAATTCCTCCCTTCCATTTAATAATTGATGAAGAAAAAAATAAATTAATACATCAATTAAATCTATGAATCAGTATACTTAACATTAGAAAAATACTTAACTAAATTATACTGATAATCTATGATTTAAATCATTTAACATCCATTTAAATTGTTAGATTAATAATACACAATTTCATCCTTCGTTAACAATATACAAATTTATTTAAAACATTATATTATTCATATCTATGATAAATTAACATAAATTATGTATTTGGGAAAATAATTATGCCAATTTAAATCATTCCAACCATCCATTATAGCCTAGGTATGTTTTAAACCCTTCTGTAAAAAAAAAAAAAACCCAACGTATAGTGAAGTCCCAGGAGTAGAGCCACTTCTACTTTGAGTAGAGCCTTCTCTACTTTAAGTAGAGCCACTTCTGCTTCTACTATCCTTTGTCTTCTTCGTCTCCGACAACTTTCGGACATTCCAATTGCCCCGTTAAGGTCCCTAAAGGTCCAACAAAGTCCCATATAGTTCCAAAATAATTATTTGAATATATTATGAATCTTAAACACCAATTAAAACAAGTTTTCATGTAATAAAATTCAAGATTTAGCAAGAACACAAAATAATACATAACCCAGTTTTAATCCAATTTAAGCATGCATATCCAGTTAATTTATTATTTGATTAACCCCTGGAATTAACTAGGCATGTATAGAACACAAACATAA
Organism: Cornus florida; assembly: GCF_030987335.1. NCBI lineage: Eukaryota > Viridiplantae > Streptophyta > Magnoliopsida > Cornales > Cornaceae > Cornus > Cornus florida. The sequence goes on along the minus strand of NW_026775574.1, from coordinate 45,132,798 downwards.
GGCAAAGAATAAGAATAAGAACTTGCCTCTAGGTTTCGGATTGAAACCTTAACCTCTACTTTTTAGCTTTTCCAGCGATTATTGGCCACCGTTGAAGCCTCCTACTGCTCTGGTTCCAACCCCTGAACAACCCTCAATCTACCTCATTGGTCTGGCCTTAAGTCCTTGGTCGAAACCCTAGTTTCTTCTCTCTAAACAAATCTCTATTTTCTCTCAAACCTACTCTGCCTCCAATAATACGTGAATAGGGTTCTAAACCCTTGGTAGACATATATCCTATGTATATATAAGTTAAATTCCAACCCTAATCATATATAAAAACCAATTCCTCTAATAAAAGAAAAAGAGAAAAGAATAAAATAATACATATATACATAAGGCATAGTTGATGTATGTTATATATCATATATAACTATAATACAATTTATAATTATATAAAATATATTAGTCATCCTAAAGTTATTATTATTACCATTAAGAATAATAATATTACTCCATTCTTATATACATATATACTCAAATATATATATGTATATACCACCATCTATATATGGGTAGATATCCGTACCCATCAAACCTCCTATCAAAGTAGTCCAAGTGACCCTTTGAGTTGGTCCATTACTATTATTCAAATCCATCTCCTTTTTAAAATAAAATAAAATAAAACATTTAATCTAACAAATAATTACACTTAAACAAACACAACATTCAAGTAATCAAACCAATTAAACAAACACATCATAAATAATTTCATTCAAACAAAACATGTACGCACACATAATTTAATTTAAACAATTAATTCAATTAACCATATAACAAATAACCAAATAAGTAAATAATTAATTAATCAAATAAAAATGTAATTAAAATAATTAAATAAATACTGAGATTATCATTTTAAAATTAAGGGTATTACATTCTTCCCCTTAACAAAAGGAATTTTGTCATCGAAATTCGCCCTTACTTTCTTCCATTATTTCTGGAAACTCTAAGCAAATGACATCCTTCTGTTCCTAAGTAGATTCAACCTCATTATGATGGCTCCGCTTAACTCCTATGTATCAAACTGTATACATGGTTCCTATATTGAAGAAAAACAATAACCGTACTACAAATAAGTTATATTTAACAACAACTTATCCTTACCCAATATTTATACAAGGGTATAGATCCATATTCCTCGAAGTTTGATAACAAAGATTCGCAAAACTTCTATGCACCCAGCGCTAAATGTTTTGGTAATGCTGAATTATAGGCTACTACCTCAATTTATAAACACAATCCGTGAAAAGTCAATTTAATAAATAAAACTGACCTTTCTCCAAAAATCTCATTGCTTCCTGTAGAGAAGACATTACGAGCAAACTAATTCCTGATAGAAAACTCTAGTATACGAGTTTGACTATTTACAACATCCTACTGCCGCTTCTAAACCGTGCACAGACCATTACAAAGGAGAGTATTTCTCGCCGTCGTATTAATAAAGAAAGTCAAGGTCTGATTGTACAACCCTTGCTTCCATTTCAAACCAACAAATGAGAGGTTTGCAATATGTAAAATACAAAACCTCAAACGTTGTCACACCAACCTCTTTGTGCCAACAATATGATAGGAAAAAAAAAAAATTTGAAAAGCGAAGTAAATACTTCCAATTATCCATGAAAACCTTGGATATATGCCCCAAGCATATCCCCCATAATCAAATTTTAATTTCTCGATCAAATCCTCCGTCTAAAGATATGAAGAATAGTTGCTGCTCTAACATCTTCAGAAAGTTCCTTCGACATAGCACTTTTTATCTACTATAATGGATATCCACATATTATAACGTAGTCCATTATCAACGCAATGTAGAACTGATATAAAACTCCAAAGTGTACATTACTATAATTAATGTTCATAGGCGAACTTACTCAATCCATCACTCTTAATTCATATGGAATTAAAATTCCAATCAATGTCGGTAATTTCTACCAACCATCCACTCCTGATTAGTCCTACTCCCATTTTGATATAAGAAGTTGCAAAAATCTCCAATGATATCCAGTTATCAATTTTCCATCATTCTAACAGGTGTTACTCTTAGAGACAGTTATATAAATGTCTCTACCCATACCTGTTCATCCAAACTGACATTCGATGTCTTGATGTAACATATAACTATCTGAGTGCTCCGTGAAAAATTTAAGAATTTGACATCTCAGTCACTTCGGCATCATTCACAGAACCTACTAATCATCCTTCAGTACCTTAAGCTCTATTTAAGTAAGGTAACATCGCCTCTAGGGTCAACTCCGATATTCTAAGTTGACCTCCTTAATTACCTTAGTAATAGCAAGTGTCATTATTACACATGTTATAAATTCAACTAATAACTCAACAACTAACCGAAAGATTTTAAATATCACATCGGTTGTTAAGAGCATCCACTTCCATATTTACTTCCACTAGACGGAACTTAATGCAAAGTGTGAATCACCACTTCTATCCATCTAAGCTATCTCGTGATCCATTTTATTCATATGAACTGATATCCTACCAGTTCAAAATAGATAAAATTAAGCTGATTTAATTTATCAGTCAACCAATATCCCAACCAGAATCCTGACCCTTGTATAAAATCAGCAATCTCTCAACTAAATCCATAAAAAATGCTCTGTCATTTCCACTTCAGTATAAGAAATAGCTGCAAGGATCTAGTGATCTTTGATGGTCCATCTCGATTATCTAATAAATATTAGAATTGGAGACAAAATCACTATGTCCCTCCTCCTGCCTATCCTCCAAACATTTGCTTTATATCATAAAACATCATATTTCTACCTGGATGAGTAAAGAACTAAGAGTTATGAACCTCAGTCCTTGCATCCTCTTTCCAATTTGTTAATAGAAAGTACCGTTAGTCGGGTACCACTAGCTTTCGTTTGCACCTATTGTTTAAATTGGAGCATCATCAAAAGATAACTCTGCAACTGAATCCATGCACCACTGACCTGCGATAAACTGACCGATATTGAAAGTCAACAGACAATTCAATTCATCAAAAGTCAACTAGCTACAGCTTTTCCCATACACACCATGCACCTCTTCTTTATTTAGGTGTTCAGCCTCACCTTTATGTCTTTGACACACCTAGATTCTTTAATACAAGTAAGTGTCAATCAGACTTCTTGTTTAACTTCAAAAGAATATGGAACATATCCATCCTCCAAATAGTCATCAATTTCCTAGCAATAACTATTTGTTGCAAATTGTGACCTAAAAAAAAATTCTCCATATTATTTATACAATGTAGAGAATTTGGTTCCTCCTCCAAGTGCAACACTGACCACTCCTCCTAATGACTCGCCCATATGAATAAAATTCTTGATTAAGAATAGATTGATGAATATTTATTCAGTCTACTATCCTCAATCGGTGTCATTCCAATAAGTACCTAAACCAGTACTAAATCCTCCTTCAAACTTGGTGACAACTTCTGGAATTTCCAAAAAAATGTTCTGCAACTCCAACACCTCTGATAAACCATCGTGGCGTTGTAGTGGTTTTTATTTACCACAACCTCACAAATACCGAAATATTAACAGCCACCATTATCATGGTGTTGTAAAAAGATACGAATCCATACCTAGCGTAAAGTATATCAAACTAATCGTTCTAGATTATTTGACTCGTATTGATAGTTTAACTATCCCATCCCAAATTACATACTATAATGACGCCTGTCCAGGTCCAATAGATTGACTAGATTTATGTCTAACTCTCAAATCCTATGACCTTATGCTCAAAATCCTAGCGTAATATAGCACTAGTACTCCATAGTATAAGAACAGTAGTTGGCTGATCACATACTTGTGTCCCCAACTAAACCACATACCAAAACCCGAATAATTAACAAAAATAAAATAAAACACAATAAAACACAATAACACAAAATATACTCCTACTTAAGACATCGTTCTTTCGAGAAAAAAAAATCTCCTTTGATATCAACCTTACTAGATTATTTCACAATTTTCTTTTATAGTTTCGTAGGTAATCATCTAGCCTCGAAACATATCCTTTAAACATAGCTTAAAAGTAGCATTCGTTTGCCTAAGCAAATACCAAGGGCTTAACCCTCATCCTCTTTATACGCGGAATGCAAACCGTCTAACGTGGCTTTATAAAGCAACTTAGAACGTCACAACATAATACCAATGCTCTCCTGTATATTATATAAAATCATCAATCTCGTTCTGATAAAAACTCCATCAGATCCCCAAACTTCAGAGAGTACTTTTTATCTACCTCTTTTAGAGATGATATAAAAGTTTAACTATATGTAGATTGATTGACACCAATTTCACTAATGTCATTTGCTATATCACTAGCAAATAAGATCATCCTCGTGCGATCATTCATTTTCAAGATTTAGTACATTCTTTTCTGGATACGCTGAAATCTCCTCCATTAGAATCCTCTTTGGACCCTACTCCTTGCTTGTCTCCTTTTTTAGAACAACTGAAGTCGTGTTGGCCCCGATATGCGATGACCAATCACGTAAATCAAAATCCTTCCGTGGCTTATACTTTAAAGTAGTGCCAACCAGAACTTAAACCTTCGATCCCTAATTATATTTTCTAGCAAAGAATCGATAACATACTCCTTTACTTCTTTGGGTCTTTATCACTTTCGCCTTGGACCCAATCCTCATCCCTCAACCATTCTATAACTACAGAATTTAATTGACATCAACTCTTCCTAACGAACCGTAAATAGAGTACAATGAATCCTAATATGGGCTTTAAGTTTTTAAGAGACGCAACGCGGAAGTCATATAACGAAAGACACTCCTAAGGACACTTAAACCTAGAGTGCTCTGATATCAACTATGATAGCCCCAGATTTTCGGAGGCAGGTTAACCAGGCCTATGCTCGAATACTCGAGGATATCAAAAACAAATTGGCAATATTCGAACACAGAGTACAAAATAGATGTGACGACCCTGGATTTTTCAACCCAATGTGTCCTGTGATGACCCAAAATGGATCCAAAATGCGGAAGCAAAAGATAGAACAATGGTCTTTAGAGATACAACACTCCTCTAAGATACCAATGTGACCCTCGACGAGGTCACGAAACCCGGAGGAAGAAAATGTGGAAACAACGTTTCAAAAACGGAAAAGAATGAATATAGGGGTAAAATGGTCATTCCACATTGAAATGGATGCCACTGTGCACACCATTTGAAAGACAATGAAAAAATAATAAAGATAGACTCAAGAATCACTTGATTCGGGGTCCGGACGGCAAAGATATTAAGTTCTGAAGTTGAAGGAAGGGATACCCTATCCCGGTTCGAACCAAAAACAGACACTACCTTACTAAAACTTGAATAACTTGAGGCACAAGAATAATCTGAAGCTATAATTAGTACCATTGGAAAGCTTATTTCGACGCGATCAATTTAGACTCAAGAACGGACCAATTCGGAGTTAAAACGAAGAAGTTATGATGATTTGAAGTCGGAGGTGCAGTGCTAAACCAAGACACACACACCCGTGAACAGTACTTCGAGCACTCGAACAAGGACTTTGAGCGCTCGAAAATTGCCCTAAGAAATCTGCCCAAAGTTCGAGCGCTCGAACTCCCTATTTAGAGCGCTCGAACTCTTGTAGGCTGCGCCTGAAATGCTGGCTTGAAATGCAATTTTGAGGACTTTCTGGGCTTTTTTGAGAAAAACACAAAGAAGAAACTACCCTCAAAATCATGTTTTCTAGCCAACCATGCCAAAAGAAAACTTTTTTTCATGTGAAAACCCCAAAATGCCCTTATGCTCAGTTTAGGCTCAAAACGGTAAAAAATGTAAGTTTGCATCAAACATACTTTTGACTCCAAATACACTTCTAGGCTGAAACGAATATGCACACTAACGTAATAAGTGATTTTGAGCGTGCGGGAATGGTCCGCGGCTCCCAAAAACGACCGATGCAAACCTAGTGAGACAACAACTTGACATTTTTTAATATTTTCATAATATACTATAAAGTCAAAACTACATAGAATACAAATACATGTCATTGGCCTCCGGCCTCATCTTATACATGTCAAATACATTGTAAAGAGTGCACTCATGTACACATTATATGTTTAAATTCAAATATACATATTTTGATATATAAGGCTACAAGTGGCTTTTCAAGCCAACCTTTACAAGAAATGGAAATCTTCAAGTCCACCAATCATCCGAGCATGACGAGAATCGCAACCTTGATTCTTGTACTTGAAATATGCCCTAGTATTGTAGGGGTGAGTAACATAAAGCTACTCGTAGGAAATGAGCATGCATCGACCTACGTTTTACAAGTTTGCATGATTTAGTTATTGTGGTTCATTCCACCTAACGTCTATATCAAAGGTGAGACTCAAGGAGCATCCTAGCTACCTAGGATCATTTCTAGCATCAATCACCTCATTCATACAATTTTAGCAACATAGGGTTATGCTTACACAAAGCTACAACATAGGAACATGCTTACACAAAGCACAACATATAGATTCTCAAGGTAATTAACTTGAAGTCTAAAATGCAACATCAACTAAATATAACAATTTAGCATAATTAGAATATCTAATACCACACATCAAGACATAGGTTCTCTAGGTTATCAACTAGAAATCTAAAAGTGTGAAAATCAACTAAATATATCAATTTAGTATGGATGTACTTAACAACATCAAAATGATTCATTAAAATCATATTCATGGATGTACTTAACAACATCAAAATCGCCAATAACTAAAACCACAAGTTACAATATAAACATGATTGTTAACTTGGAATTGAATGCGAAAACAAATAATGGAAGACTTGGACATCTACGCTCGGAATTCTGCCGAGACCTCAATGGTTATTCCGGGCACTAACCCGCAGGGAAGACCACCCTAAGTGCGCACTATCTCAATGACTTAGAGGACTCACGTCCCCGTACTAGAGCCAAACCCTAGCCATCTCAACTCAACAATGTTCCAAGATTCCAAAATTAAACCAAATAAGTTCACAACTTATACATAACTTATATAATGCATGAAAACACCTTCCATGCACAAGTAGGTTAAAACCACACAATCCATGCCTTAGAGTTTCAATTCTAAAATGACACACATAATGTCAATTACAAAGTGTGCAATTTACTACACATGGCATCAATATATTCTATAAAGAAAACATGTTCTCATGAATATAATTATAACAACAAAGTTGTCCAAAGCTCAAAACACAACCAAGTGAATACATAACAAGTTCAAGTCCATGATTTGAATATAGAAACAACCTCTAAAATACCAATAGATCCATGGAGCCATTAGATAGAATTTAATTAAACAAGGTGATTAAATTCTCTAGATTTCAAATAACCTCAAATTAATATATGTTAAGCAACATATCATGGTCTTTACATATATCAAATCAAAGGTGCAAGATAAGCAAGATATCATCAAATAGAATTTAATTAATTTAAATCAATTAAATCTTTAGATTTCAAAAGTTGTCCAAATGATCTCAAATTAATTTATATCAAGCACTAAGTCATGGTCATACCATATATCTAGTTTAAGATGGATTACAAGCAAAACACAATTTACTAGAATTTAAACCAAATTAAATCCATTTAATCTCTAGATTTGAAAACTCATCTAAATCAACCCAAATTAATATATATCAAAGATCAACTCATGGCCATGCCATTTACCAAGTCTAAAATGAGTTATAAGCAAACTACCATTAATCATAATTTCTCAAATTAATACACTACATGCATACAAGTTGTATAAGTATCAAAAACATGCAAGACAACAAACATATAACCCTATAACATTCCCTACCTCACTAGAGAAGTGTCTCTCTAGAATCCAAGGCAAAATCAACACAAAATGACAAACCCTTCTAGGGTTATGAAGAGGAAGATGAGGGGAACAAAATGTATTCCCAAGTTCAAGCTTGGAAATCAATGGAAGGCTCTCAAAAATCAAGGTCAAAGCTTAAGGCTTTAGGCTCCATCCATGGAGGCTAGGGTTTTCTTTACAAAAGAGGGAGGAAATGAAAAAGTGATGAAGATGAAATGTGAGTGGAGGGGATAGAGATCCTCCACTCAATATGTGCTTTTACACTACTTCTCACACACACACTAATGCAAGATCAAATTGTGAGCCTACACTTGTCACAAATCCAAGGCTCCATCCTAGATTAAATCTCAAGCCTACACTTGTCAACCATCCAAGCCAACAAGTGTACCAATCCTAGGCCAACAAGTGGTTAAATCTTCACCCTCCACATGTCCTCATCCAAGGCCTCAAAGTGTTTTCACACACATATCAACAAGTGGACCAATGAGAGTGTGACACTTGTCACACTTTCTAAAAATTGCAAAAAAATCCTTTTTGAAAATATCTTCCAAATTAAATTGCAAAATGGTTCCTAAGACGAAAAATAATTACTTTACAGTAATTACACAAAACCCCTAAAGTTTGAAAAATTACAAAATGGTCATGCATCTATACCCTTTACAAGAAAAGTAAGTACTTAGCATGCTTTTCTACAAAAGTGAAAATACACATAGTATGAAATTTAAATATCGTGGATGCATGCAAAACCGAAATCGAATTAGAACACAAAAAGTGAGGTTATGCCAACAAAGGGACAACCGAGAAAAAGACGAAAGTGAATAGTGTCACAAAAGTGAAAATATGAAAATGACTCGATCCTCAAAGGAAGTCGTCAATCCAAGGAAAAGAGTCTCGGAAACCATCCCCGAGCACTCAAGATGACACTAAGTGACGAGAAACTGAATTCAAAAAGGAAAAGATCAACGAAAAAAAAAATATCCATGAAAATCTAAGAAAAGGAAAGGAAGGAAATTGGCCGGGTCATTATAATAGATAAATAAGAATAAATAAATTTCTAAAAGAAAACTAAAATGATAATCCATTAATAAAATTCTCAGAATAAATTTTCCGTAAATAATAAATTATTCTGATACAATTAATCCTCCAAACTATACAACTTGGGAATCCATACTGTGTGGACCCTAGAAAACCTCAGACCAAAAATCAATAGTAGACAACTGTCTAAAACTAAATACTGAATCATAAAGGAAACTCCTATGTAGACAATTTGGAAGAATGAAGTAGATGATCCTTACTCAGTACGAACAATCCTTATTCCTGACGAATACCTAAAAAATGATGGTGGGTCAAGCCTACAAATAAGTTCTACTCTACTATAGTCCAAGCAAAGATTCGATACACGTATACATCCTAGTCAATCCAACAATAACTAGTAGTTCGTATATATATATAGATACACATTAAGGGACTCTTACTAGACTACAAGACGGTCTCAACCTGACTAGTAGGCAATATGCAAAACGCACCTGAAGTGGGCATGAGTACCTAGACCTAGCAGGGTGCACAACTAACCATCATAGCCAGCTATGCATCCCATTGCATATACGCTCCCTAAAAATTGATCCTGAGACTCAAGCTCATATCATGGCATCATAACTATATATATATATATATATATATATATATATATATAATAATCCATTATAATCCAGAATATAAAATAAACATTCGGCATGTCATCCAACTGATTCAGCTGACCTGACATGAATATATGTAGGATTAAACATTTGTTTGTTAATCCATTCCGTTACATGAATAGGTAGGACTTAACGTTTTTAGTTAATCCATCCCTAATATGCCACTATCCCATACCGGTGCATATAATGCATATGATCTATAAATGATACAAAATCCAAAGTAATACATCAAATAAATTCACAGTTAATGCAATAATCTAAATACATCAAATATCCAGAAATAAGCGTGATCAAGCTCAGATATAATACATGATTATATTACGTAGCCAATATATGATTAAAATCATAAAACATCCATATTAATTGCTAAGTTATTTTTAAGCAATTAATTCCTCCTTTCCATCCAATAATTGATGAAGAAAAAAATAAATTAATACATCAATTAAATCCAGAAATCAGTATACTTAACATTAGAAAAATACATGACTAAATTATACTGATAATCCATGATTTAAATCATTTAATATCCATTTAAATTGCTAGATTAATAATACGCAATTTCATCCTTTGTTAACAATATACAGATTTATTTAAAACATTATATTGTTCATATCCATGACAAATTAACATAAATTATGTATTTGGGAAAATAATTATGCCAATTTAAATCATTCCAACCATCCATTATAGCCTAGGTATGTTTTAAACCCTTTTATAAACAAAAAAACCAACGTACAGTGAAGTCCCAGGAGTAGAGCTGCCTGTACTTTGAGTAGAGCCTGCTCTACTCCAAGTAGAGCCATCGCTACTTCTACTATCCTCTGTCTTCTTCGTCTTCGACGACTTTCGGACATTTCGATCGCCCCGTTAAGGTCCCTAAAGGTCCTAACAAAGTCCCATACAGTTCCAAAATAATTATTTGAATATATTATGCATCTTAAACACCAATTAAAACAAGTTTTCATGTAATAAAATTCAAGATTTAGTAAGAACACAAAATATTACATAACCCAGTTTTAATTCAATTTAAGCATGCATATCTGGTTAATTTATTATCTGATTAACCCCTGGAATTAACTAGGCATGTATAGAACACAGACCTAAGGGAAAGAGTAAGAGTAAAAACTTGCCTCTAGGCTTCGGATTGAAACCTTAACCTCTACTTCTTAGCTTTTTTGATAATCCTTGGCCGCCGTCGAAGCCTCCTACTGCTCTGGTTCCAACCCCTGAACAGCCCTCAATCTACCTCCTTTGTCTCCTACTGCTCTGGTTCCAACCCCCGAACAGCCCTCAATCTACCTCCTTTGTCTGGCCTTAAGTCCTTGGCCGAAACCCTAGTTTATTCTCTCTCAAAAACTCTCTGTTTTCTCTCAAACCGACTCTGCCTCCAATAATAAGTGAATAGGGTTCTAAACCCTTAGCAGACATATATCCTATGTATATATAAGTTAAACTCCAACTCTAATCCTATATAAAAACTAATTACTCTAATAAAAGGAAAATAAAAGAAAAAGTGAAAAGAATAAAATAATACCTATATACATAAGGCATAGTTTTATGTACGTGATATATCATATATAACTATAATACAATTTATAATTATATAAAATATATTAGTCATCCTAATATTATTATTATTACTATTAAGAATAATAATATTACTCCATCCTTATATACATATATACTCAAATATATGTATGTATATACCACCATCCATATATGAGGAGATATTTGTACCCATTAAGTCTCCTATCCAAGTAGTCCATGTGACCTTTTGGGTTGGTCTATTACTACTATCCAAATTCATCTCCTTTTAAAATAAAATAAAATAAAATAAAACATTTAATCTAACAAATAATTACACTTAAAACAAACACAACATTTAAGTAATCAAACCAATTAAACAAATACATCATAAATAATTTCTTTCAAACAAAACATGTACGCATACACAATTTAATTTAAACAATTAATTCAATTAACCATATAACAACTAGCCAAATAAGCAAATAATTAATTAATCAAATAAAAATACAATTAAAATAATTAAATAAATACCGAGACTATCATTTTAAAATTAGGGATATTACAATTGGAACCATACTATTTTGGGGGAGTTTCTGGGTCTTCTCTTCATGGGAAGAGTCAAAGTGAAGAGAATAAAGATGGTGGAAAGGAATTATTCGAATTGGAGGAAAATGGGGGATGTTTTGAAGTTTTTGAGAAAACATGCTCGAAAGCCACGAGCCCGTGACGCCCACTAAGTCAAGGCCGTGGCGCTGACCTGGAATTGTGCACAGATCCGTGTTTTTCCAGTAATGACCCCCCTTCGTTTCCAGAGTTACCCACGTTTATACCATTAACTGAAGGATCAACCCAGAACGTTCTTCCTCTGGTAACCTCGAATCCTATTCTTGATGAACCTAATGAATTTCCTGTCCATGTAAAAGATCTAACCAATAAATATCCACAGAGGTCAAATAGGGGAGTATCGAAGAAACAATATGAACCCGATCCCAAAGCCAAGACTAATTACCCAATTAGTAATTATATTTCCCTCTATAGGTTGTCAGAATCGTATGCATTTTCTGTTAATTAATTGTCCACTATGTCTATTCCTAGTAGTGTGCAAGATGCATTGGCAGATCCAAAGTGGACCAGGGCAATGAATGAAGAAATGGAGGCTCTTCAGAGGAATAACACTTGGGAACTTTGTCCATTACCCAAAGGGAAGAAGACGATTAGGTGTAGATGGGTGTTCACAATGAAACTCAAAGCTGATAGCAGTATTGATAGGTACAAAGCGAGGTTAGTTGCGAAGGGATATACACAGAAGTACTGAGTGGATTATCAAGAGACTTTTGCTCCGGTTGCCAAAACTAATACCATTTGCATTCTTATATCCATAGCAGCAAATTGAGATTTGCCTTTGTAACAATTCAATGTCAAGAATGCTTTCCTCAATGAAGATTTAGAGGAAGAAGTCTACATGGAGTTACCCTTGGAGCTAAATGTAAATCCTCGTGTAGAACTGAAGTATGTAAATTGAAGGAGGCGTTGTATGGTCTGAAGCAGTCACCCCGAGCTTGGTTCAGAAGGTTCTCCTCCACAATGAAAGAATTTGGCCATAAGCAAAGTAATTTGGATCACACTTTATTTATAAAACACAAAGCAGGGAAGGTAACGACATTGATTGTATTTGTAAATGATATGGTCTTGACATGAGATGATCTAGGTGAGAGAAAAACATTATAAGAGTACCTGGTAGCAAAATTTGAAATAAAAGATCTCAGTCAACTCAAGTACTTCTTAGGAATTGAGGTCTCAAGGTCGAAGGCTGGAATTTCCCTATCACAATGGAAATATGTGCTAGATCTTTTAACCGAGACTGGAATATTAGCCTGCAAACTTGTAGAGATACCTATAGAGATGAATCACAAGCTTGGAGAGTTTGTGGATCAGGTCCCAACTGACAAGGGATGTTATCAATGGTTAGTTGGGAGACTAATATATTTGTCACACACAAAGCCGGACATAACCTATGCAGTAAGTATGCCAGTTCATGCATGCACCGAGTGAAGAACATATGATTGCAGTGTATCGGATCTTGAAGTATTTGAAGAGTGCACAGGAAGAGGATTGTTGTTCTTTAAAAATGGGGTCCATGGAATTGAAGGATATACAGATTCTGATTGGGCAGGGAGTCAGATTGATAGGAGGTCCACATTGGGTTACTTTACTTTTGTGGAAGGTAATCTTGTCACTTGGAGAAGCAAAAAGCAGAAGGTGGTTTCTAGATCAAGTGCGGAAGTTGAATTCCGAGGTATGGCTTATGGTGTGTGGGAATTGCTATTTGTCAAACATGTATTACAAGATTTGGGAATTGATTATGAGAAACCGATGAGTCTATATTGTGATAATAAGGCAGTTATTGAAATTGCACATAATCTGGTTCAACATGATTGTATAAAATATGTTGAAGTTGATCATCATTTTATTAAAGAAAATCTTGATTGAAAAGTTATACAATTTTTGTTTGTTCGGTCCGAAGATCAGTCGGCTGACGTACTCAAGAAGGCAGTTTCAAGAAGGACATTCCATGGTGAAATTAGCAAGTTGGGAATGATAGATATCTATACTTCAACTTGAGGGGGAGTGTCAGCATCTGTTGTATTTCTTATTGTATTTATGTAATTTCTCCTAAATTGATATGGTAATTAGTGGTTACCATATAGGATAGTTGACCGTATAATATATTATTACTATATTGTGTAATATATTCTAACCATGTATAGGTTTATCATATAGGGTTTAAATTTCTTACTCTCCACACATCTCGTCACCTCTATAAACCCCTGTGTATCTTATATCTCATATATCAATACAATATACAGTTTCTCTCTTTTATATTTTTAACAACAACACTTAAGGCCTTACTAATTAGGATGTGCTCTATTTTGATTGGTGATATAGTCCAATAACAAATTGACACATTTTATTTAATTATAAAATTAAAAAATATATATTTAAAGGGCAACACTTGGATTTTCATCCACGATTATGTACTCAATCCTTGCGAATTTTATAATTAAAGAATATGTATTGATATGTCATTAGGGATGCGCTCAAGCACAGTACTATTCATCATTGGTGTTGATATCCAAACTTCATTTGATTATATCTTTCTCATTTTAAATTCAAATATGGCCATTCTTGTACTCAAATTGAAAGATTTTGAATTAAGCATTATAATTGTTATGAAATGATAATTTTATCTATTATATGTTCTCGAATTTGAGTAAGAAGGGGAATTAAATCCCTATCCGCTAATGATCTGGATCCATTAAATTTGGATGTTACCGGCATGGATCACTGTTAGAGTGGAGTACATATTCACTTTAATGAGGACAAAAATATTGTACTTGGGTGTATGCTGTCTTACTCATCGAAGGAAGAAAACAAAATAAAAAATACTACAATTTCTATTTTCTACTTAATAAAATATTATATTTGGCTATTGTGATGAGCCAAGTGATGTGGGGTTGTGTTACTAGAAGACTGACTTTGAACACGACAGGTGGAAGAAAATTGGGAAGAAGGGAAGCATTTTTCTTTCCCACCCAATTAAGACGGCAACGACTTCAAAGGTCCCCATTTGATTTATGTGGTGAAAAACGCCTTTTGAACAAGTCTTCCCCACAAATATATGTACCCATTACACCTACTTCTCTCACCCTGCACACATTCACTACTACTTGCTTCTCCTTCTGCTCTCATCATCATGCTCGATCGAAACAAGAACAATCTTTGTCACCAATCAAATGGCACTTGTGTTAGCCCAAAATCAACAGATTTCGATTTCTGGGGCGATCAAAGAAGCGACAAATATGACCATTATGGTGATATTGATCTCGAAACTGATGATGATCGAATGGAGTTCCGAACTCAGACACTACCATTGTGGAAGAAGACTCGAAACAACAACATTAGATACGAAGCTTCTCCATTGTTGCCATACAATCACCACTACAGCTTTCCATCTCCCAATTCGCGGTTACAGGCGATCATAGATGGGAGAAGGGAGCTTATGGAGATGATTCAGGATTTGCCGGAGTCTTCCTACGAGCTCTCCCTTAAAGATATGGTTAAGGAGGATGACCAAATCTCCGAAGGAGTTCGGAAAGAAGACGGAACAACTGCTGAAAGGGAACAGAATTTCGAGACCAAAGTTAAAATCAAGCAGAAGAACAAGAGAAACACTGGTAGGGGTCCAATAGCGCGATGTGAAAGCATGGACAGTGGAGTTTTCCTTCTGAAGATGTTCTTCCCAACTTCTCTAGGGTTGAAGAAGAAACCAAAAACCAAGATTTCTCGGACCCCATCATTTGAGGGATCCGAGAAGATGGTCCGTAAGGATTGGTGGAAGATGAGGTTCTTAGTTGCAGGGGAGAGTAGGAATAGTGTGAGTAGAGTTAATGAAAGCACTAGCAGCAGCAGCAGTCGGAGCAGTAGCAGCAAAAGCAACAGCAGCACCGGCAGCAGCAGCCGGAGCAGTAGCAGCAAAAGCAACAGCAGCACCGGCAGCAGCAGTCGGGGCAGCAGCAGCGAAAGCAACAGCAGCAGTAGTAGGTATGTACTCATTAATTTCAGTTGGAAGAATTAATATTTGGGCACACAATTAGGGGACATTTGGTCATGCCTTGAAATTAAGAGCATATATTCCATATTTTCAAAAGTATATGAATATGGAGTCATCACATATTCAAACACAAAATTGAATCATAGTGAAACATCTTTTAAGCCATTATTAAAACGATGTTGGTAGGAGTGGTCCTAAAAGTTATCTTGGACATGTACTCATAATACATAATATGGAACAGAACAACCAAATTGGTATAAGAAATCGAGTCTGTACTCTGGACTCATCTCAAATGCTATATAAAACCTAATAGACTAATAATTAATACTCTCCAGTCTGCAGTAAAATCAAGAAGCTGCAATTCAAAATTTCAAATAAAAATCAAGATTTTTTTTTTTTTTTTTTTTTTCTCTCTCTCCCCGAAAGTTCAAGCAAAAGCGCACACATTCAGGATTAGCTGCAAGCTCATACATAATGCACAAACCTTATTAGCTATCTTCATGTGTTGTGCAGGATCACGGAGAGCAATTTCACTTCCCGTCGCTGGTCCTTCAACACAAAGAAATGCAAAGCAACAGGACAGCCAGGGTGCTTCTTCTGAAGGAGAAAACCATATAAAGGATCCATGCAAGCATAACACCAAATGGATTTTTAAAATTGCAATAACCAGAGTTTTTCGGATCTTAATTCTGCAGAATAGATTAACAATGTAACATAATGTATAATTTTATTTTGCCTTCCTGTCATTCCTAACATTTCTCGAGATTAGGATATTCCATGTTATAAATTAATTTCATATCTTACCTGTCAGAAAAAAATAATAATTTCATATCTTAATGCTGATATTATTTCATATTTTCATGGTATGTTCTGTTTCCTAGTTTAAAATTATGTTTCTTGAGTGCAGTTGGAAACATAGAGAAGCTATATATTATTGTGATTGTTGCTAACTGGAAAATGAAATACCAAAGAATGTGAAATCCAAAACCATTCCCAATTGGGGTGGGAAGGACAAGGTACCCAATCAGCCTGCTTCATGACATCCCGAATAATGTGAAACTTTAACACAACATTTTGTTTGTTGGTTCAGTGAGGAGAAAGGGAGGGTAAAGAAGAGAGAGTTCATTAATTTGATTATAGAGAATATGTGGAGAGCAAAAATGGGAACACAATTATAACCAATGATACTCTCACTTCTAAACTGACATTTTTTTTTTTGGTCAATATCATGGCGAACCCAAAATATATTTTGGGGACTAATATATTCTGGGGTGGACTACTATTACTATTTTATTTTATTTACTTATTTATTTATTTTTTTGGGGTCCCAAGCCCCCCTTAGCTCCCCCTCCCCCAGCGGGCGGGATCCGCTCCTATTCTATTTGGCCTTTTCCTCCCCCATTAAGGCTTTGGTTATTTTGTGAATTTCATAAAAAAATAAATAAATAAATAAAATAAAATAAAATAAAAAAGAGAAAGGAAAACGATAAACTTCTCAAAGAAAAATGTAGGGGAATTTATGGTAAAATTAAAATTTTCTTACTTCCCTTCATATTCTCTTCCCCTTTCTATTTTTACTTGGTAAACGAGGAACAAAAATGATTTCCTTTATATTGGTTTTGTCATCCCACAGTAAATCCACGAACCAAACAGTGAACAATGGGAGAAATTAAAAGAACAAAAGTGAAACAAATGAGTACAAGTATAAAACTATGTACAGAGTGGGTCAATGGATCGGCCAAGCAATTAAGCCCAACAAAACGGTCGCTAATCCAAGAAAACAAGAACCTAGCAAAACTTGGCCGAAAGAAGCTTGGGCCTAATCCAAGCAAACCAATTGCACTTTCTAAAACACTCTTTGGTAATAGCTAGCAGAGTGACCGCTACTGACTGATGTGTCAAAATCCAAAAATGTTGTAACCGAGCAGGCCGCTCGGCCTATTTGTCTAAAAAAAGAAAAAAGAAAAAAAAGAAAAGAAAAGGACCGAGGAGGTCACCCACTTTGACCTACAAATTCAGGACCTCAAGGTCAAAATAGAAGAAGTGATACAGGCAATGAAGGGAACATGTCCTATCACCATGGATAACCTTTGTACAAAAGACGAACTTGCCATTTAGTCCCGCCATCATGAAATTCCCTCTATCAAGCAAGTTCAAGATGCCCATGACGCGGTATCACGGCCAATCTATTTAGAAGTGTAAAATGTGGACAATTGGAAAGCACCAATTTTGAATTTATAAAACAGTTACACAATTATTTTTGGAGTATATCGAGTAGAAATCAAACACAAGGACTATAAATTTGAATTGATTTTAATATTAATGAGCGTGAGATTTAAAAGATGATGATTAGTTTGTTTAAACTAATTATGTAATTAAGTTAATTAGAAATGCAAATAATATTGTATGCAAGCTAAATTGGATTAAAGTAAGAGTGAGAGGAACTTAGGGAATCGATTTCACCACTAAGCCAACGTAATTACACCAAATGCCTTCAACTAATGGGAAAACAAGCTGTGTAATGAGGATATGGCTACAAGCATACATTAATAAGCAAGCAAATACTACAATTGCAATGAATAAGTATGAACTATCAAACTCAAACATGAATTGTCTACCTAATTACAATTAAGACTGAGAGGGACTTAGGGTATAGATTTCACCACTAAGCCAACGTAATTGCACCAAATGCCTTCAACTAATGGGGAAAACAAGTTGTATAATGAGGATGTGGCTACAATCACACATTAATAAGCAAGCAAATACTACAATTGCAATGAATAAGTATGAACTATCAAACTCAAACATGAATTGTCTACCTAATTACAATTACTCTAATGGTGTAGCACAATCCATCAAGACTAAGCATAATTCATCAAATCAAGGACAATTATATCCAATGTAAATAATGTGATAAGTATTTAAATGTTACACATTTCAGCACCTAAGTTAGGGTATTTCAGTCCTTACATCTATCTTACTTTCATGTTTTAGTCATAATTTATATTTATGTGTATTTTAGGGCAATAAAGCTAAAATAGACTTACAGCGGTCCATTATGACCATTTTGGAGTCAAGCTAGAGCATCAGGACAAGATTTAGAAGGAAGCAGAAAAATGTAGCAGCATCGCGTCCGGACGCCAAGCTTCTGGCAGCAATTTTAGTTACCGGTTTGACCTGTTTTTATGACTACAGGTTTTAACCTTTTGGGCTGATTTTTGTAACCTATAGGCTTTATTAGGTTTTGTATTAAAGGGAAAATAAGTCCATTATTTTTAGGGTTAGTTTTCATTATTTTAAGAGTTAGTTTTTATTTTTATTTTTATTAAGTTTTTATTTTCTGTAATCGATATTCTCTCTTGAAAACGCGAAAGAGGAGAAATAGAAGAACGGGTTAGGGTTTGGAAGAAAAAGGTCAGAGATGATGAATCCAAGGATGGAGATTATTTTGTCTTCAACTCCATCAACCATGAGTGGCTGATTCTTCTACTTAGGTTGGATAAACCCTAAGCATGTAACCTAACTTCTCTCTCTTTTACTATTTTGGGGATGTAAATTGTGTAATTTTTGTATAAACTTTAAATGTTATTGAATAAATTCTTCCAATTGGTTATCAATGTTAAATTCATGTTGTCTTATATGTTTTTGCTTGTTAATCAACCTTTACACTTGATTTCTCTGTGAATTGAATCTTGTGATGTCTATGCATGGTGATAATTAGTTGTAGTTGTGCTTCAATTTGATGGAAATTGCTTTTACTTGATGGATGGTACTACACAATTAAGTTAATTCATTGTCTGATTAATTATTTAAGTTCATGTTTAATTAGTTTAATATAAGTTTTATTGGAATTTAATTATTAGGTAAGTAGACTATCCATACTTGTGTTTGAATTCCATGCTCTTTGTCACAATTGCATTACCTTCTTGATTGATGTATGTTAAAATCGTCACTTGAATTAATGAGTCATGCTTTGGATTAATGAATTATACTACACCTAGTTTAATTATCATTAAGTAGGTAATTCAAGCTTGAAATTGATGATTCATACTTTTCTTTGCAAATGTTAGCTTTATTAGAATTACATTTAATTATTTCCCCAATTAGTGAAAGTAGAATGTGCTTAGTGGTGAATCCTACACCCTAAGTCTCTTTCTAATCTTTGAAACTCCATTATTTTATTGCAGTCACTTAAGTTAAATTAGTTTTAATCACAAAACAAAACCCTTTTCAGCAATCACTTAAGCACTAAAGTAGAATTCAATTCTAAAAACCTATAATTGTTTAGATCTCTTGGGACGATCCCTACTCACTTCATACTCCATATTATAAGTGTTTAGTGGTTTATAAATTATAAAATATGATGCCCACTTGACATTATTTCTAAACCTAAAGTGTTGTGCATTATTTTGTGCACATGCTCGGTCGCATCATAGTTTTGGCGCCATTTCTGGGATCTAACGGTTTAAAGAATTGAATTAGACATTAGTTCTTTGTTAATTATTTACTTTAAAGTCATTTTACTTTTTATTTTCTCACTTGATAATTGTCAATTAGGTACTTGAAGCAAAGTGGAGCAAACGCAGGACCTTGAAGCAATAAATTTTTTTTTTTTTGAAGTGCTTAAGGACCATTTGTGAGTTTTTCTTTGAATTCTTGAATTTAATTTTCTATTATCTTGCATGCTTTGGATAACCCAAGCTGAGGCTTAAATTGAATTGTTTTAGTTTTAAGTCTAAGCATATGTTCTTGTAGAAGGCATCGGCCCGTGTGGAGGCCTTTATTTGTTTGTGCATTGATATTATTATGGAGTTTAGGAACATCGTATGTGGAGGTTGAAAATTGACGTGTTAGTGTGTTGACTGATTCTAGTGCATGCATGGTCGTAAATCACTTAATCATCCTCTTGTTCCAGTAAATCAAAATCTTCAAGTTTTCCTTCAGCGTTTAAGAGATAGTACTAGGGATTGTCATCCTAATTTTCCAAATTTTGATCATCCATCACCTTTAATGAAAGACCTAATAGATGCAATTGCAGATCCCATTAAAGATCTTGGTTATGTGGATCATAATGGTGTGCACCACCCACCACAAGTTCATATTTTGGATCCTCAAGGTGTGCATCCACCCTTGGGAATGCCACGACCAATCAATCCTGTTGTGCAACAACCTTAGCTAAGGATGCTAAGGCTAAATGTTGTTCCCCCAAATGGTGAGCAACAACATCAATATGTTTAAATGGCATACCCTCAACAAGGTCAAATGACATACCCTCATCAAGGTCAAATGGCATACCCTCATCAAGGTCAAATGGCATATCCTCCTCTCAATCCTCCAATGGTCCTTAGGGATCATTACACTCCAAATCAATATAATGTACATTATGAGATTAAGGCTTCCATCATTAACATGTGCCCCATTTTCTATGGTTAAGCAATGAAGAGCCTTTTAAACATTTAGATGAGTTCTTGGAAGTTTGTTCCACCGTGAAAATCACGGATGTGCCAGAAGAAGTCCTTAAAATGAAGCTTTTCCTTTTCACTCTTTGGGACAAAGCTAAATATTGGTTTAAGAAAATTGGGGGCAAATTCAATCACCTCTTGGGCACAATTGCAACAAGAGTTCCTAAAGAAGTATTACCCCGCGAGTTGAACCGATTCTATGAGAAATTCCATTCATGAATTTGCATAAGAAGAAGGAGAAACCCTTCATGAAGCTTGGGAACGTTTGAATGACTTGCTGCAGAAGTGTCCATATCATGACATTTCTAAGTGGCAATTAGTTCAATGTTTCTTTTCAAGTTTATCCGATGCCAACAGGGGCATTGTTGATGCTTCATGTGGAGGTAGTTACATAGAAAGAAATGAGGATGAAATTTGGCATCTTTTCAAAAAAATGAGTGAAAACTCAATGCACAGATCTTCATCTTTTAGGGGGGGTCACCTAGTAAATGTGGGAGGAAAGAAAGCTCTATATCAAATAGACACTTCCATGGAAATTGCCGCTGAGGTCAAAAATCTTACTCAAAGGTTTGATAAATTCCTTTTGAATCAAGGTTCGGTAATTCAATCTTGTCCTCATTATTCCACTGAAATGTGCATGACTTGTTCTAGTTATACTCACCATACTTTAAATTGTCCTCTTGGACAAATCATCCCAAGTGAGTCTCAAGAACAAGCAAATGCCGCTTTCATTCATCAAGGGAACAACCCTTATTCTAATGCTTATAATCCGGGGTGGAAGAATCATCAAACCTTTGCATGGAAAAATCAAGGAGACGGTGCAAATCCTCCTCAAATTCAAGGTTACCAAGCAAAGTATGTTCCCCCACATCTCTAAAATCAGAATTCTCAAGATTACTGTCCTTCATTCTATCCTCAAAATGTGAATCAATATTCTCATCCTCAAGTATCAAATTCTCAATCCTACTCTCATCCTCAAGCATCAAATTCTCAATCTTACTCTAATCCAAATCAAGCGCCTCCTAAGAGTCCCGCTTTTAAAGATAAGGTCTTGAAAGCCTTAGGTGATGTTCGAAAAGATAATCAATTGTTTCATTCTCACTCTCAGTCAATTGCAAAGCTTGAAGCTCAAATTGGGCAATTAGCTAATTCTTTAAATGTGAGAGAGAAAGGTAAGTTGCCTAGTCAAACTGAGACTAATCCTAAAGGGCAATTTATAGCGCAAGCAAATCCTTCATCGGGATTTTCTAGAAATGAGCAAGTTCAAACAATTACTACTTTGAGGAGTGGTAGGAAAGTAGACAATAAGGTAGAGGTACCTAAGGAGGATAGTGAACTGGCACAACCAAATGGTTGCATCCATCCCATTCCAAATTCTATTCCTACTTCCTTGGATGCTAGTGGTTCCAAAAAGGACATTCCATCATTTTCATCATCATCTCCCCAATTAGAAAAGTCTTATGAGCCAAAAGCTCTATTTCCTCAAGCTTTGAGAGAGACTTCATCGTTTGGGAGACAAGAAGGAAAAATTCATGACATGATGGAAGTGTTCAAACAAGTGAAAATTAATCTTCCTCTTCTAGATGCATTTGGCAAATTCTACCATATGCAAATTTCTTGAAGGACTTGTGCAATCAAAAGAGGAAAAGCAAAGGAAAGGACCTTAAGAAAGTGCTTCTAACGGAACAAGTGAGTTCCATTATTGTTTCTAACACTCCTCCTAAGTTCAAAGATCCGGGTGCTCCAACCATTTCTTGTGTTATTGGAAACTAAGAGGTATGTAGAGCTCTTATTGATTTAGATGCAAGTGTTAATCCCCTTCCATACTCTGTTTACTTGCAATTAGGATTAGGAGACTTGAAGCCAACATCGGTAGTAATTCAACTAGCCGATAGATCAATTAAGAAACTGAGGGGAATTATTGAAGACATTTTAATTAAGGTTGATAAATTCTATTTCCCGGTTGATTTTGTGGTACGTCATACTAAGCCTGTCCCTAATCTTACCAATTATATTCTAGTCATCCTAGGAAGACCATTCCTTGCCACTTCCAATGTCACCATTAATTGCAGATCTGGGATTATAGACATCTCTTTTGGCAACATGATGGTTAAACTTAATGTATTCAATGCGAGTCAACATCCCACAGATGAAGACGAGTATTTCCGTGTGGATATTTTGGATGAAATCATAGAGGAGACTCTTCCTTTTATTATCTTTAATGACCCTTTTGAGGCATGCCTTTGTGAAATGTTTGAAAGTTGTGGTTTTGACACAGAAGGATCCATAAGTGAGGTAAATGCTTTGATGGACTCTGTGGCTACTTTAGATTTCTCACCTTAGAAAAACAAGAAAGAACATCTTCTTTCACTCTCTAGTACTCCACCAGTTCCTTCTCTCATCTATCCTCCTATTCTTGAGCTTAAACCTCTTCCATCCAATCTTTAAATATGCCTTCTTAGGCCCAAAGGAGACTCTTCCGGTCATCATTGCTTCAAATCTTGAAAATGACCAAGAGAATGATCTTTTGAAAGTGCTTAAAGCTAACAAAAAAGCCATTGGATGAAGTGTGGCTGACCTAAAAGGCATTGACCCTTCTATTTGTTTGCATCGCATACACATGGAAGAGGATGAAAGGCCATTTAGGGATACTCAAAGGAGATTGAACCCAAATATTAAGGAAGTTGTCATAAAGGAGGTTGTGAAACTTCTAGATGCGGGAATCATTTATCCTATCTCTGATTCCAAGTGGGTTAGTCCAACTCAAGTGGTTCCCAAAAGTCGAGAATCACAGTTGTTGAAAATGCTAAGGGTGATCTCATTTTGAAACGCACCGCCACTTCGTGGCGTGTTTGCATAGATTACCGAAAGCAGAATTTCGCCACTAGGAAGGACCATTTTCCATTGCCTTTCATTGATCAAATCTTAGAAAGATTGGCCGGGCAACAATATTATTGCTTCCTAGATGGTTACTCGGGGTACAATCAAGTGGTCTTAAATCCATTGGATCAAGAAAAGACCACCTTTATGTAATGACCCGGTCATTTTCCTTCTTTTTCTTTTTCTCAAATTTTATGGATAAATTTTTTCTGTTTAATTTTCTTTTTCGAGTTCAGTTTTTCGTCACTGGGTATCATCTCGAGTGCTTGGAAAGGATTTTCAAGACTCTTTTGTTCGGATTGACAACTTTCTTTAATGACCGAGTCATTTCTGCATTTTCACTTTTTAGATACTATTCACTTTTCGTCTTTTTCCCTATTTTGTCTTTTCCCCGTTGGTCACTTTTTGGTACAACCTTCCTTTTCGTGCTCAAAGTTGATTTTCAACTGCATGTACCTTCATCCTAAGTGGTTTCCACAAAATACATATCTTTACTTTTGTAGAAAAGTACTCTGGTTGCTCCCGGTGTCAATAGGGGCATGGATGCATAGTTCTTCAAAATCTATTTCTTCTCTTGGGGTGTTTTTCGTAAATATCTTTTGAAGATATTTTATTTTAGGGGTTTTTAAGAAAATATTTTTAAAAGATATTTTCTTTCTGGCTAGTTTTGCAGTTAACCCTTTTTGGAAGGGCCATTGTGCAATTAACGAAAGTTATTGCAAAAATACCTCGTTTTGAGTCTGGATCCTCATACGGGATTCATTTTCATATTTCGTCGACTCATGTACTCTTAGAATTTCCTCCCGGACGTTTTCCCCAGTTTTAGGGATTTTTTACCCTAGTTGCTGCCGAACTTGTTCGGGGCATATCTCTCTACTCGGGACTCAGTTTTTGATGCAGTTTCTTTCGTTATTCATATTTTTTCATTTTTGGTTCTTTTTCGTTCACAGAGTTTTATCATTTGAGCGCGTCTGCTCAAATTCCACTTTTTTGGACCTGGAGGGACCCTTTTGGGGTACTTTAAGGGTTTCACTATAAATAGGGGGTTACAAAATTAAAAATTCATCTTCTCTTCTCTTCATGGACGTCGAGCAACATCCATGGTAGCCCAGAGGGGGCTTTCACCCTTCTTCTCTCAATTAAACCTTATTTCCTCGTGTAAAAAGTCATAGTACCTTTGTGTTTAATGCTTGTCTTGAGGACGCGCATTTTTACCCCTTATTAGAATCCATTTCTGACCACTTTTGAGTTCGGGTTTTAGGTTCGGGTTTGGATTTTCATGGTACCTCAAAGGTTCAAGTTGTTCCTCTCGTTGTCCCCGACATAACCCCGTGGTATCGTCGGATTCGGAACACTTTTCTTTCGGTGGGGAATTGAGATTTTTATCTCAAATTGAGGTAGGGGGTGTTATAGTTTATATTCTTGATGTATTGCATTCTTTTGATGCTTACACAACTCATTTACATGTCTTTGAATTAAATTTGGAGATTTTGTTATTTATTTTTCTTGTGTGAGATTTGATTTTCTTGGTTGGTTATAGCTTGGTTTAAACATGTGGTATGATATTATATTACCCCTTGATATGGTCATTGACATATATTAAATTGAGAGCATTTGGACAAGTATTGAAGTTTTTAGTTAATGTTTTTCTTGAATGAAAATTTAATTCATGTGGCCTTAACTAGCTTGAAATCAAAATGTGATATCATATTATATTAGGCCCTAGCATACTCTTCAATATCGGTGAATTTGAGAGTAATCGGAGGTGTTTTAAAATCTAAAGATAATTAATTAATTTATTACAAGTGCACTATTCACTCCATTGGATTTTTGACTTGATATTATTGATGTGCATGCCATATACTTTCACATATATTAAATCGGGAATATTTGATTAGGTTTTAAAACCTTTCATTTATTATTTTTCTTGTATGAAGGTTTAATTATCATGGTTCTAGCTTGCATGGAAATCATTTGTATTAAGCTATTAAATCAAGTCTTGGCATGTTTTATAACATACTTTAATTTGAGAGTATTTGGAAGAGTTTTAAAATCTACAGATTTTAATTAAAAGAATTAATTAAAATCTATTTAATGGTTCCATTGGCTTGATTAAATTTTAAACTTGATATTTGTAATGACTAGGACTTATTTACTAGCATGTCTTAATTTTGGACCATTTGGAGTTGCTTTAGAATCTAGAGATTAAATAGATATATGTGATGACCATGCTATGTCCTTTAACATGTATTGATTTGAGGTTATTTGGAATTGATTTAGAATTTAGAGAATTTAATTATTTCTATTTAATTAAATTCTATCTAATTACTCTATGGATTTAATTGTGTTTTGGAAGTTGTCTCTATGTTTAAATCATGGACTTGGACTTGTTGTACATTCACTTCGTTACATTTTGAGCATTAGATAACATTGTTATTATATTTAGATTAATGAGTTTATATTTTCAATATTGAGCAACAATGTTATAGCGTGTAACGAATCGCACACTGAAGATTCGACATTTGTCATGCCATAGTGGTTGTGGACTTAGAGTATGTATTGTATGTGTTTCCGAATTTAGTTGTGCGTGGTAGATAATTGATTATCTTGTAAATACATGTTGATATATACGTTGTTGCACAACTTGTTGATTTTGGAAACTTGGGGATGTCGTTATTTGACTACGGCTAGGATATGGTTCTAGTACGGGGGATTGTCCCTATATAGTCTAGTGCACACATAGGGAGGTTACTCGTGGGCTAGTAGTCCTAAAGTAACTATGGTGTCGGTCTGATCCGGCATGATGTCTGAGTATCCACCTTGTTTGATTTTGCATTTCATTTCAAGTTGATAACTAGATGATATCATAACTTGTTGTTCCTTATTTGATTTCCCATTTTAAGTTTCAAGATGTTACTTTGAGAAATCATGCTTTATGCGTTGTATTGGAAGTTCCAATGTTGGTTAAATGGCATCGATATTGTGATTTATGTTTTGATGTTCAAATGTAGCTTAGCAATGATCCTATAGATTCATTTGGAACATAGACGTTAGGTAGCATGAACCATTTTAGTTGATTTCACATTTCAGATTTCAAGTTGATAACCTTGAGAATCTATGTCTTGTTGTGTTGTATAGTATACTTCTATATTGTTTAATTGCATAAATATTGTAGTTTATGCTAGAAATGCTCTAAGGTAACTTAGGATGCTTCTGAGTCTCACTTTGACATAGATGTTAGGTGACATGAGCCCTCTTGAATTGTTTCACCTTAAGGTGATAAATTTGTAAAATACTAGGTCTATACATGCTCATCTCCTACGAGTAACTTTATGTTACTCACCCAAAAGTTACCGGGGCATTTTTCAGGTACGAAGACTTGGTTCGTGATTCTCATCATTCCTTGGATGACTTGTAGTTTTTAAGTTTACATTTCATGCAAAAGTTTGCATGAAATGTCATTTTGTAGCCTTATATGTCAAAACTTGTATCATTGATTCCATATATGTAATGTGTACATAAGTATATCTTTTGTAATGTATTTGACATGTATAAGATGGGGTCGGAAGCCAATGACATATATCTTGTATCCTATGTAACTTTTAATTTCATGAAATATTATGAAAATATTGAAAAATCACAAGTTATTGTCTCACCATGGTTGCATCGAGTGTGGGAATTCCATTTTTATTCTTTCATAGAGTCTTATTAATCTTGTATGAAATGTGACCAAGGACCAAACGGTAATTTGACTCCATTTCATATTTTTGGATTTCAAAATTCCGATTTTCAAGTTCATTTTTATCATTTTTGGTTGTCAGGGGATCGGATTTTGAGTCGGGGCTTCTTGGGAGCCACGGACCAATCCCACGCGCTTAAAATCATTTATTACACTTGCGTGCACATTCGTTTCAACTTAGAAATGCATTTAGGGTCAAATGCATACTTGGTGCAAAGTTGCATTTTTTTGAGTTTTAAGCCTTAATTGATCTAGGGGCATTTTGGCCATTTCACAGTGTGTTTTTCTCATTTTCTTTTATGCAGCTAGGTAGAAAATTTGATTTTAGGAGGGGTTTATTCTTTGTGTTTTTTCAAAAAAATTCGTTTAGTAGCTCGTTTTTTTATCTCAGATGTGGACAACTACTGTAGCATCTCTTTGGGCCCCTTTGACCTCTTTTGATCTAGGGGCATTTTGGGGATTTCGTATTGTGTTGTTTTCATTTCCTTCTACGTAGTCGGGTAAAAAACTCAATTTTTAGGGGGGGTTTCTTCTTCGTGTTTTTCCAAAAAAATTCGTTTCGAAACTCATTTCGGCTCTCAGTTCTGGCTGAATCCATTTATTTATTTATTATTATTATTTTTTCCCTAGCATGTCATAGTGCTTGTCAGGATGCTCGTGGGGTGCTCGTGGTGCCCTGGTGCGTCGCTACACCATAAGCTTAGAAAGCGTGTGCATTAAGGCGAGGGCCAAGATTTACATTTATAAAAGCCACTACTACCTTCACTAAAAATATAATTAGGATGAGTAGGGATCATCCCAAGGGATTGGAGTCGAATTTAGTTGTGGAATCACTATTAGGGTTAGTAGGTCGAGTGATCAAACAAATAGTTGGTTGGTTGATTAAACTAGAGAGTAAATTAAACTAAATAATTGAATGCAATAAAGAGTAAGTAAGAGAGAGATCTTGGGGTTTAGAGGTCACCACCAAACAATACTTTTCTACACCCTTAACAAGTGACTAATGAGGGAAATGTGTGTTACAATATTGATGTGTGTGTGTGTGTTTGGTTGATTCAATTAGCAAGGGTGACCAATTAAATATATATTATCTAAGCAACATGTGAAAGCACAATATATCTAACAATTAAGTATATATTATCTAAATAGCATGTGAAAAGCACAATATATCTAGCAAGTCATTAATCATTTCATTAAGCTCACAAACCAAATACACCACAAGGTTCGAGACATATGCTACTTGCATTCAAAAGTATGGAACATCAAATAACAAGCATGGATTGTCCTCCCATCTAACAACTATGCTACCACTACACTACAATTAAGCTAATGACATGAAATATAACAAATTAAGCTAAGGGAGAGGTACAATCCATCAAGAAATGAGACCATCAAGAAAATTACAAGAGCATTCCATTAAGCACAATGTTTTAACAATCTCTAGATCTATGGCATTAATACACATAGATATGCATCAATAACACAAGAAATAGAGATAAACACATGAACATCTATTCTAGCATACATAGACATATGGATAGAATGAAATGATCAATTGGAAGCATTAAACCATATAAATCATTGAATAAATAAGATCTATTTATATATAAAAGTGCCAAAACATATATTACAACACTAATCCCTCAATAATACACAAAATCAAGATGTAGAAAGCATGCTTAAGGCTAACTCTAGCCCCAAGAGGATGTCTAGCCACTCATGGTAGTGCTTTTCCAACTCTCAAGGGCTAACTCCATAATAAAGATTTGCTTCTTGGTTGATGAAGAGTCTCCAATGGTGTCTCTAGCCTCCTCCTCCTCTAAGCTTTCTCTCCAAGAGTTCTACAAGGTATGATATGATATGATGTGATATGATATAAAAAGTAATCCTCATCCTTATATAGGTAGGTCAAATGACACCCAAAATAAGCTAGGGTCGTACAGCAAATATTCCCTAATGATTGGATAAAGGACAACTTTTTGTGAGCTGAAAATTTAACTTTTTCGCACTGGAGGAAGTTCGATTGATCGAACTTTGGACTTGGATCGATCAACATGGCTGAGATCTATCGAACTGAAGTTGGATCGATCCTCAATGGCGGTGCTTTTTGGATACAAACAAATCTGAGATATTTTGAAGATATTTTTGGGAAAAGGACAAAAGTGGTTGGTGGGGTGGTACAACTAGATAAGATTAATCATTTGGATAAAGATAAGGTAGTTCAATCGATCGAAGAATGATGTTAGATCGATCGAACTTTTAAGAAATCTGAAAAAGTCATCATGGCTCTGATCCATCTTGAAGTGCTGAGATCGATCATATTGGATTGATCGAACTTTGATCGATTAAAGATATTGGTTTCCACCTTTTTCTTCCTTTTGCTTCCACTTGGCTCCTTTCTTTGATTCATCCCAGAATTGCTTCATTTCTGCTCTTATTTGGCTGAGTTAGCTTATTTTAGGATAAGTGCCTGAAAATAGAAATAATACGAAATCAATCTAAAACGGTAAAGTAATATAGATAAAGATACTAGAATACCTAAGCTTAAGGGGTTTAAATACGCACTTTTTAGTGCTCATCATGCCCCGTCTCGACGTTGTGACCTTGATTTTTGTTTTCTTTTGTTCTCCTTCCCCTCCTTAAAGAGATTTCGTCCCCAAAATCAGAAACATCCCAAGAAGAACTGAACAAGGACCAAATGCATGATCACACCAAGGAACAAATCATAAGGTACCAAAGGACAACTCCAAAAGCCTCAAGATCTACGAAGAGACACGAAACTGCAAACTGTGAGACACCTCTCCAAACAAATTGACATGCTAACCCAATGTCAACCACCCAAAGGAGACCAAGGCAACCACACATTGAAATATAGCAGCACGAATAGTGACTAGACCCCGCCCACAACGTACCCAAGGTGCAGTAGCATCGACAATGTTTAGTGCCCACCCACACTTACATTACTAGCTAGGTAATGTAAGGTAACATCGACGGAAACTAGCACTCACCCATAACACAGATTTGGTACAGTAGCATAACAGTATAAAACACTAATTTATCACCAGCCCCCAACAAGCTCACCCGTGAAACCTCTTGATACAAATAACATCAATGTCAAAAATGATCATTACCAAAAGCACCACGGAAACCAGACATTTTGTGAGAGTTAGGATATGGTCCAAAGATGTTTGGACGGGCCATCCTAGCTAATCCTAAAATTCTAACAACAATGTCATAGGCACTGCTGCACTTAAGGCCTTAAATCCTCAATACCAGAAAAACTGACAATCCCCAAGTCTCAAAACACCGTTGTCATTAACACCAGTCACGAATCCAAAGCCTAATAAGTCTGTGTCCTCAAGCCAATGGATCGGACTTTACGAAATCAAACAACATCATCATCGCCCTAGTCACAACAACTTTCACTACAGGACATTGCACCAAAAATCCTGTATACTATCCTAAAACAGACCTACCACAAGGCTACTCACAGGAATCAAGACATCGGATCAAATCACTATCAGAGACGACTAAATCCTCAAAGGCATGAATCGACCACGTAGCTCACACAACACAATCCCGATAACCAAGGTCACACAACCCCCAAACATCAATGCAGGAATGACAAAAGGAATGAAACAAATAAAATAAATAGTTATACAACATACTTATATAGGGTGACCATGTCACAACTTGTAATAAATGTACATACTCGAAAAATCAAATCATATGAACCAAATTGCACCATACAACTAAACACATAGTGTACAAGGGCAATCAAATATGCTACATATCACATAGGGGTCAAGCAACAGAGACACGCTACACATTACCTATGATGCTAGCATGTTAAATAGATATAGTATATGGAAAACACATCATCTATATCATCACATAACCACCAAATAGTCACATCCCCTAAACATGTTCCTAAGGCATGCTCAAAACAACAAGGCATATAAACATGCTAGAGTGATTATGCAAATAACAATCTCACAAAATCAAAAGCAAGAAGGGATGAAATGCCTCTCAAAAGAACAATCTCATAGAAAGTGAATCCCCAAAAACCCGAATGAGTCAAATCTCTCATCATGAGGAAATGAATCATCTCCCAAGACATACGCTAAGGTCTCCAAAAGGAAGGGTCGACAAGTCATTCCGAAGACTAGCTCATACCCAAGATGGAATCCCAACGCCACACAAAACAAAACAACAATGTAATGGTAGTTCCAACACTAGCCATTACTAGACATCAACAAGAGAATATGTCTCAAGATGCCGATGAATTTCATAGGAACTCTACAGGATCTTATCGAAGTCCTAACACGTAACCCCAATTCTTCCATGATAAGGGAGAGTAATTAATTATGCCAATGCAATTAATCACACACTTACATCCCAACCTTAGCTCATATGAGCTGTCCACAGCAACACAAGAAGGATTTTAGGTTAACACACCTATCAACCCTCAAACCATCACTCTAATAAATAGACGTGAGACCCTCACCATTGAGGCTCACGAAGACAAACCTCCCAATCCCCAAGGAAGGACTCGAGTCTATCCCAACTCATCGTCCCATAACGTTAGAAACAAAACCCCAATGACGTCATTGTATCAAGGTCACCACAAAACCCAAAGAGATGATACCAACACCTCTGACACTCTCCGACCATGTTGTGAAGCCATGAAGAAAAGGAGATGAAACGGTGCCTCCCTAGCCTACGTTTCATTTTACTAGACAAGGACTGCGACTTCACACTCATATGAGCCTTACTCGCATTAACCGTCAGACTAAGGTCTCAAAACACCCAAACCAACAAAACAGACAAGAAGGTTCCTATTGTGGGGACCTTACAAAAAATGAATTTCTCCTATTCAAGGAAGAAACTTTACAAGACAAGAATATATCCAAGGAATACGTTGGATTCCAAGAGATAATGCACTAACATCAATCTCATCCAACCAAGCTGGGACAACACGCAATGCCAAAACAAGACATAAAAATAAACATTTAGCATGCAACATAGCAACAGACTACATACTTACACAAGTAGTAAAGAACCACATAAGGCACGTCAGTGTATCGGCATACAATCATGCTAAGATAAACAAGCACATACAATAAGCTAAGATTGACAAGCATATATAACATACCCAGGCAGAAAAGCACATACAACATGCTAAGGTACTTAAAGTAAACTCCTAAACATACATCCACATAAGTATGTAAACATGCGATCACATCCAACATGTTATCAAGAAGCAATTAAACACATAGAGCATGGCAACACTAGCATGATATGCACCCAAAACCATCATCCTAAGCTTTTTGAACCCGGACGCTCTGATACCACCTATGACAGCCCTGGTTTTACAAACCAGTGCGTCTTATGATGACCCAAAAGATGACCCAAATCAAAATATCTTTCAAAAGATACTTTCTTAAAAACCTTTAAGACAAAATATCTTCAAAAGATATTTTTGAAAAACACCCCAAGAAACTAAAATGTTTCTGAAGAAACTCTTTATCCACGCCCCTTGCGAGAAAAAGAAACAACCAGCGAGCTTTTCTTCAAAAGTAAAGCTACGAATTTCGAGGAAACCAAATGGAATGAAAGCACGTGAGACCAAAAATCAACTCCGAACACAAAAAGTGAGGTTACGTGAAAGAAAATATCAACGGAAAAAGAGAATCCATAAAAATGGGAAAAAATAAAAGGAAGGAAAATGACCGGGTTATTACAATAGGGATTTATTATTTAGTTTCTTTCAACTTTTATTCTTTATTCTTAATTCATTTTGTATTCTATGCTTGTTAAATTACTTAATTGTTTTGATATCCTTTGGTCTTGTGCTTAGACTTGATCACCCGTAACTCTAGAATCGAAGGGTATCACATTATATATGGGAGAACATATTTTACTTAATTCGATATATCTTTGGTAATAGAATTAGGCATTCTCCAAATTACCATTAATTAGCAAACACGAAGAATCCTCCTTCTAATTTTTTATCAAAATAAGAACACAGAATAGAAGAGTAAAATAATGCTTTTAAGAGAAAATTTCATAAAAGAATTAAACTAAATTTACTTATATTTCAACCATGGTGGCTTCATCACTCCCTTAAAGGGGTTCTTAAGCTAGCATACTTACAAGAAAATAAAACATAAAATTAAAAATGCACAAAAGAAATTCAAGATAAAAATTCTAAACTGTTATTATTTTCTCTTACTAACAATGTACATTATACCTCTTCTACATATGTCCCTATTTACAGAATTTAGAATGAAACGGGAGGAGAAAATTCTAATTACAGAAGTGAAAATAAAATAAAATAAAATCTTCCAAAAATCTTCCAAAAATCTTGCTGCTTTCCAATTTGGAATTATATGCTTTGCAATCTGGCTTGATATCTTTGACTTGATTTTTGCTATTTTTGTCTCTTTTCTTCTTATTCCGAAATTAGCCCCTATAAAACATGAAAAGCAGAGTTAAGAACATGTATCTAATAAAAAATATTAATTAATCATTTATTATTAAGTATAAAATAACAAGTTTTGTGCGCTTATCAGATATTGCAAAATGACACCTAGTCTAAATCTTTTATGATAGGTTTTCAGTCCCAGCCATGATTTGGGGTGTGTTCTATGACTATTATGACCATTTGATCTACAAGCGGATTACTTTAGCTAAGGCGTGGAAGCTGCCATTTGCCAACCTCATTACTCAGATCCTCCGTGATCAGCTCTATCCATTTGACCCTGCGGAGGATGTCTTTTATGGATTAGAGTCATTTGGCGAGACAGAGTGGTTGAAGAGTGTTAGGAGATTGCCTTTCATTCTTGATGAGGATGCTCCACCAGCTCAGGCACAAGTACAGGTACTGGGTGCAGCAGCAGCAGCAGAAGCAGTAGCAGTCCATGATGATCCACTTCCTCTCGACCATGGAGTTCCACCTCCGGAGGCTTTATTTATTTTTACTCATGCTAAGTATAATGCCATCCTGACACAGTGGGCAGCCCTTCAGGAGGACTTTGACCAGCAATATGATGTTAGGGTTCCTGCAGCAGTCCTAGGGGTGCTCCACCTATGCCTTACCAGTCTCTCTATCACTGATTCATTTTCTCTTGATTCACTATAACTTAGACTTTTATCATTTGTTCTTTTGATGGCCAGTCTATTGGCCTTGCATTCTATTTTGTACTATTATGGATTATTTTGGTTTTATATTTGTCTCTTGGATATTATTTTGCCTTATATATATTCTGTGATGATTTTCTCAGGTGGACAGCTCTCTGGCTTGATTAAGATACTTTTTTTATCTCTTTATCTTTTCTGCTCTGATATATTCTGATGCATGATTTTTCTGTATCCTCTTTCCATTTGAGACATTGATGAAGCTGGTGCTAGTGTACACTTTTCAGGCGATGCTAGAATCTAAGTTTTGGGGTACTAAAATACCTTTTGACGGAGATAAGATGGAGAGAGTATACCAGCGGATTACTTTAGCTAAGGTGTGGAAGCTGCCATTTTCCAAAAATGCATGCATATCATTCATTAAAAATCAATTTTCAAGTGATCTAATCGATTAGATCACACATGTAATTGATCGGATGAGGATTACAGTGAACATGTATTTTGATTAGCAATCTAACCGATTAGGTTAGCCATGTAACTGATCAGATGAGACCATGTAATTGATCAGATGCCAACAAGTAACCAATCAGATGAGCAAAGCAGTAAGGAGTTCATAAAACAATTTTCCCTTATCTAACCAGTTAGTTCACTGATCTAATTGATCAGATGAACTCATGTAATTGACTAGATAACATCATCTACTCGATCAGATGAACATTACAGAGAAAAGAAAAATTATTCCAGATCTAATATAACTAATTACATTCCTGATCTAATCGATCAAATAGACCAAGTAATCGATCAGATAGTGAATGTAATTGATTAGATGGAGCTTTAGATCTCATCTAACCGACTACTTGGTTGATCTAACCGATTACGTCAGATCCTCTTTGCGCGAAACATTAAATTTTATCCACTTTCTGACATATTCTTCACTTTGTTATTTATCTGATTCATAATATGAAGATATGTACACGAAGCTACAAGAAAGAAAATGATATGCTATTAGAAACTTCCAGCCTTCATTCATACACTTTCATTGTTTCATACTTCAGAAATTCTATTGAGCTTAGATCTATTGTTGTATCTTATTTTGCTATAAGATTGTGAGCTTTTGATATTCATATCACATCATTGAGAGATTGTAATTAGCTTTAACTTTATTCTATCGCTTGTAAGGGTTGAATAAACCCAGTAGAAGACTAAGAGAGATTTGTTCTCCTAGCAAGAAGAAGAGAAGCGGAGGGCTTCTTATACCAGTTTGCCTTTCACCCATAAAGAGATGCCTTCGTGGTTTTGGGAAGCCCCAAGAGGGATCTTGATGAGCATTGAAAAGTGCGTATTTAAACCCCTTAAGCTTAGGCATTCTAGTACCTTTATCTATCTTACTTTACCATTTTAGATTGATTTTGTATTATTTCCATTTTCAGGCACTTATCCCGAAAATAAGCTAACTCAGCCAAATAAGAGCTTAATTGAAGTAATTCTGGGATTAAACGAAGAAAGGAGCAAAGTGGAGGAAGAAAGAAGCAAATGAAGCCAAAGGTGGGAAGCAGCAAAGTTTGATCGATCCAACTTCAAGGTTCGATCGATCGAACACTAATCGATCTCAGTACTTCAAGATAGATCCAAACCTTGACCCAAAGCAAAAATTCCAAAGTTGATCAATCAAACACCACCCTTTGATCGATCGAACACTTTTGTCCTTATTCAAATGATTGATCTTATCCACAGCTGTACCACCCACTAACCACTTTTGTCATTTTCCCAAAAATATCTCCCAAAATATCTCGAATTTGTCTTTTCCCAAAAAGCTCAACTAGTTGGATCGATCCAGCCTCAGTTCGATAGATCTCAGCGAAGTTCGATCGATCCAAGTCCAAGGTTCGATCGATCGAACTTCCTTCAGTGCGAAAAAGTTAAAAAGCCAGCTTGTTCAATCCGTCCTCTATCCAATCATTAGAGAATATTCTTTGCATGACCTCAGCTCATTTTGTGTGTCACTTAACCTACCTATAAAAGGAATATGATGTACTTTTTGAGGGAGACTTAGCATTTGGTAGAGACAACTTTAGAGGTTATTCTTAGTGTAGAAGAAAAGAGGAGGAGGCTAGAGACACCATTGGAGACTCTTCATCAACAAAGAATAGATTTCAACCATAGAGTTAGCCCTTGAGGGTTGGAGCAACATCACCATGAGTGGCTAGACATCCTCTTGGGGTTAGAGTTAGCCCCAGGCATGCTTTTTATATCTTAATCTTGTGTATTATTGAGGGATTAGTGTTGTGATTAATGTTTTGACACTTTAATATATATAGATCTTGATTGTTCAATGATTTATGTGGTTAAATGCTTTCAATTGATCATTTCATTCTATCCATATGTCTATGTATACTAGAATAGATGTTCATGTGCTTATCTCTAGATTTAGTGTTATTGATGCATGTCTATGTGTATTAATGCTATATATTTAGAGAATGTCAAAACATAGTGCTTAATGGAATGCTCTTGTGATTTTCTTGATGGTTTATACTTATTCCTTGATGGATTGTGCCTCTCCCCTAGTTTATTTTCATGCTAGTAGTGTAGATGTAGTGTAGTTGTAGTGTAGTGTTAAGTGAGAGGACAATCCATGCTTGTTGTTTGATGTTCCATGCTTTTGAATGCAAGTAGCATATGTCTTTAACCTTGTGTTGTATTTGGATTGTGAGCTTAATGAAAGGATTGATGACATGTTTTGATTTATTGTGCCTTTTACATGTTATTTAGACAATATATGCTTCATTACTTAGATATATTGTGCCTTTCACATGATGTTTAGACAATACATGCTTAACTAGTCATCCTTGCTTGTTGAATCAACCAAACACACACACACCAATATTGCAACACACTATTTGTCCTCTTTAGTCACTTGTCTATGGTATAGAAATGCATTGCTTGGTGGTGATCTCTAAACCCCAAGACTCTTTTCTCTCTTATTTACTCTTAATTGCATTCTTTTGTTATCATTTAGTTTAATTTAGTTGCTCTTTAGTCTAATCAACCAACCAACCAATTGTGTAATGACCCGGTCATTTGCCTTCCTTTCCTTTTTCCTGAAATTTTACGAATGAATTTTTTTCATTTAATTTTCTTTTCTGAGCTCTGTTTCGTGTCGCTTAGTGTCATCTCGAGTGCTCGGAATTAGTTTCTGAGACTCTTTCATGTTAATTGACAACTTCTTTTAGGGACCGAGTCATTTTCGCATTTTCACTTTTCGGACACTATGGGCCTTTCGTCTTTTTCCCTATTTCATCTTTTTCCCTATTCTGTCTTTTCCCTGTTTGTCACATTGTTGGCACAGCCTCACTTCTCATGCTCGGAGTTGGTTCTTGACTTCACGTGCCTTCATCTTGAGTGGTTTTCTTGAAATACGTATCTTCACTTTTGCAAGAAAGTACTCTGGTTGCTCCCTCTCTCCATAGGGGCGTGGATGCACAATTCTTCAGAATCTTTTTATTTTCTTGGGGTATTTTTTGTAAATATCTTTTGAAGATATTTTATTTCAGGGGTGTCTAAGAAAATATCTTTTGGAAGATATTTTCATTCTGGGGCAGTTTAGTAGTTAACCCTTTTTATAGGGGCCATTGTGCAGTTAACGAAAGTTATGACAAAATATCTCATCTGGAGCCTGGATCCTCATATGGGATTCATTTTCACTTTTCGTTAACTCGTAAATTCATAGAATTTCCTTCTGGTCATTTTTCTCCAGTTTCAGAGTTTCTGGACCCGGTTGCCGCCGAACTTGTTCGGAGCATAACTTTCTGCTCGGGACTCAGTTTTTGATGTTGTTTCTTCCGTTGTTCATATTTTCTCATTTTGAATCTTTTTCATTCATGTAGTTTTGCCGTTTGAGCTCATCTGCTCAAAATCCACTTTTCCAGATTGGGGAATTTTTTGTGATTTTCTATAAATAGGGGGTTTAAAAAATTAAAACAGAATTTTCCTCTTCTTCCCCACATGTTCTGGACCAGATCCCACAGCCTTCCATGGCTACCATCTTCTCTCTCCTTTTTTGGTTCACTTTTCTTTAATGAAAAGTCTTCGGCCTTAACGTTTAATGTTTGTCTTGACGCCGCGCGTCTTATGCCCTTATTAGAATCCATTTCTGACAATTTTTTGAGTTCGGGTTTGGAGTCAAGTTGAGATTTGCATGGGGCTTCTTGCGGATTCTTGTTCCCAGGGTAGTCCCCGACAAAACCTCTCGGTATTATCGGATTCGGAGCACTTTCGTTTCAGTGGGGATTTGAGATTTTCATC
Organism: Cornus florida; assembly: GCF_030987335.1. NCBI lineage: Eukaryota > Viridiplantae > Streptophyta > Magnoliopsida > Cornales > Cornaceae > Cornus > Cornus florida. The sequence continues at coordinate 45,093,551 of NW_026775574.1, read as the reverse complement.
TCAAATTGAGGTAGGGGATGTTCTAGGTTTAAATTCTTGTTATATAGCATGCTTGTGATGCTTATACAACTTGTTGGCATGATTAAATATAAAACCTAGAGATTTTATTATTTCTTTTTCTGTTACGGGATCTGATTTTCCCGGTTGCTCATGACTTGGTTTAAACATGTAGCATGATTTTTTATTGCCCCTTGATATGCTCATTGTCGTGTATAAAAATTGGAACATTTGAATAAGTATTAAAGATTTTATTTAATATTTATCTTTAGTGAAAGATTAATTCACATGGCCTTAACTAGCTTGAAATCAATATGTGTTAGCATATTATATTAGGCCCTAACATGCTTATCAACATAGATTAAATTGGGAGAAATTAGAGTTGTTTAAAAATCTAGAGAATATTTAATTAATTGATTAATTAATTTGCCCCGAGTGTACTATTCACTCCATTTGATTTTGGACTTGATATTCATGATGTACATGTCATCTAGTTTCATATATATTAAATTTAGAATATTTGATTAGGTTTTGAAATCTATCATTTATTATTTTTCTAGTATTAAAGTTTAATACTCATGGTTGTATCTTGCATGTAATTCACTTGTATCGTGTTTTTAAAACAAGTCTTGACATGTATAACATACATTAAATTGAGGTCACTTAGATGACTTTTAAAATCTAGAGATTTTAATTAAATGAATTAATTAAAATCCATTCAATGGTTCTATGAGCTAGATTAAGTTTCTAACCCTGTATTCATACTTTTCGTGACAAATTCCTTCACATGTATTAAATTGAGAATAATCGGATAAGTTTGAAACTTATATTCATTTACTTCCTTTGTATGGAACTTAATTCACATGGTTATGTCTTGCATGAAATGGACTTGTAACTTGACATTGAACTTGACATTGATATGATCCTTGACACACCTAGTTCATAGAACATTTGGACCTGCCTCGTAATCATGATAATTTAATCCCTTAGGTTGATTAAATTTTCCTTTTTATGCTTCCATCGGTTTAATCATGACCCCTTGGATCTAGGTTTCATTAATATACTTAATGAACATGTACACTTGTCTTGAAATTATTTAATTACTCATATGTTGCCTAGAAAGTAATTGAATTATGTATCTTATACTTGTGGTATATTTACTTTAATAAACTCCATGTGCTATATATCTTGGATGTTGTCTATATAGTTGCATACTATGATTTCTTGTCATCTCACATGCCATGATAGTTGATGAACTAGGGGCATGACTTACGTGTTCTAAAATCTTGGTTGTGCATGAAACGTGGTTAATGTATTTATTGTATTTAATATAATCTTGACTTGCACAACTTGTTGATTTTGGAACTTGGGATATCAATCAAGAATAGGGGAAGATACCCTTGGGTTGATAATCCCTAAAGTGATCCCAAGAATAGGGGAAGGTACCCTTGGGTTGATAATCCCTAAAGTGATCCCAAGAATAGGGGAAGGTACCCTTGGGTTAGTAACCCTAAAGTGATCCCAAGAGTACGGTTTTAATCCGGGCGATATCCAAGTTTCCACATTATTTGGTTTCACTTTTTAAATTTCAAATTGCTATTCTTTGAAGATTTAAACTTTTCGTGTATGTGAAATGCTCCAATCATGCCAATTGCATTTATAATGTAATTCTTGCTAACTTATATCCGAATATACTTCTTGTCGTGTTAAATAGTATGTTCCAATCATGTAAAGTGCCTTGACAATGTGAACTTGTATTCTAGTAACTCCTTGTCGTGTTGTATGGATTATTCCAAACTTTGCCTAATTGCATTGATAATGTAATTCTTGTAAACTTGTATTCAAGCATCCTTCTTATCATGTTTTTTGAATTATCCAAATCTTGATTCATTTCATACATGTTTAAGTATCATGATTCTTGTTAATTATTACTCTAGGGTAGCTTAGGATGCTCCCTGAGTCTCATTGTGACATAGACGTTAGGTGGCATAAGCCCCTCTGACATGTTTCACCTTAAGGTGATAAAATTGTAAAATGCTAGGTCGATGCATGCTCATCTCCTACGAGTAGCTTTATGTTGCTCACCCTTACGTTACTGGGGCATATTTCAGGTACAGGACTCAAGACTTGAATGTTTCATTGCCTTGGATGATTTGTAGCTTCTTATGACAAAACTTGTATTCTTTGATTCTATGTATGTAAAGTGTGCATAAGTACACTCTTTTCATTGTATTCAACATGTATAAGATGAGGCCGGTGGCCACTAACATGTATTATGTATTCTATGCACTTTACTTTCAAAGTTATTATGAAAACATTGAAAATTCACAACTCTTTTCTTCATAACTTTTGCATTGGGCATGGGAATTCCACTATTTCTTTTTCATAGGGATTCTATAATCATGTATGAGGTGTGGCCAAGGGCCAAACACCATTTAGTGTTCATTTTTGCATTTTAGTTCACATATTGCATTTTGGGCTAAAATAGCAGAATCCGAGCCTTTAAGGGTTTATTTTCAAATCAGGTGGTGCAAAGTGTGTTCCGGCACCTCCACTAGGTCTCATTTATCTTGTATGAAGTGTGGCCAAGGGCCAAACGGTCATTTGAAACCATTTCCTAGTTTTGGTTTCCATATTTTCCATTTCAAGTTCATTTTCGCCTTTTAGGCCGTTGGGGGGTCGGATTTTGACTCGGCCATTTCCGGGAGCTACGGACCATTCCTGCGGGCTCAAAATCACCATTTACATCTTCGTGCATGATCGTTTCCGGGAAAAACCTCTTCCTTGGCAATTTGAGCCTCCTAGGGATTCATTTTGCATTTTTTTTTTGCATAATCTGGTTTAGGGGTACTTTGGGGTTTTCCTTCTGGAAATAAATTCCGGTCTCCTCATGGTCACTTAGAAAATGTGATTTTAGAGGGGGGGGGGTTTCTTTTTTGTGTTTTTCCAGAAAATGTCGTCTTGGTGCCGGAAATCGATCGCAAAGTTCAGTTTTTTGTTTTTTTTTAGCATCTTTTTGGACCTCCATGACCATATTTCATGGAGGGACATTTCGGGCATTCTACATTACATTTTTTTTGAATTCTCTAGCGAGTCACGTAGAAAATTCAATTTTGAGGGGGGTTTCTTCTTTGTGTTTTTCCAGAAAAATTCATCTTCTAGCCCGTTTTTGCTCTCAATTGCAGACAGTCACTGTAGCAACTTTTAACCCTCTTGTTCAGTTCTGATCTAGGAGCATTTTGGGGATTTCACAGTGAGTTTTTTTCTATTCTGTCCATGAGATCGGGTAGAAAACTCGATTTTAGAGGGGTTTCTTCTTCGTGTTTTTCCAGAAAAATTCGTTTCAACCTCCGTTTCAAGCCTTAGTTTTGGAACCTCACTTTTTTTTTTTTTCTTGCTATCAGCTGGTGCATGCCATTGGGCGCCGGCATGGGCGCCGATGGGCTCGTGCATGGGCGCCGTGTGCGCCATGGCCTTCGTCAGGCCGCCGCGACGTCTCAACTTCAAACCCTTGTTTCTCCCTCGTCCGGACTCCAAATCGAGTGAACTTTTTTTGAACTTGACTGATTTTTTGCTGTCTTTCCAACGGTGTGCTCAGTTGCACCCGGATCTTCCTGGATAATTACCAGTTTACCCTTTTAGCCTTAAGTGCTCGTTTTTCTTCGTCAGGCTATTTCTCCTTCATCCGGACTCTGAATCATGCGATTCTTGAGTCCATCCTGACTATTTTTTTGTTGTCTTTCTAGCGGTGTGCTCAGTGAAACCCGAATCCACATTTTTCAGAAATGACTATTTTGCCCCTGGGGGCTTATTTGTCATATTTTTAATCTTTTGCTCCCACATCAGTTCTCATTGAGTTCCACGACCTCATGGAAGGTCACTTTGACTTCTTAGAGTCTTGTTTTCTGTTTTCACTTTCTCATATCGGATCCGTTATCGGGTCAATCTTCGCTTCATCACAGGACACGCTGGCCTAAAAACCAGGGTCGTCACAAATTGTTTGATCATTCGACCTACTAGCCCTAATAGCGATTCCATAACCTTATTCGACCCTCACAATCCCTTGGGATGATCCCTACTCGCCCTAGCTATATTTATAGTGAAAGGTAGTAGTGGCTTTTATAAATGTAAAACTCTTGACCCTCGTCGTAATGCACACTCTTTAAGCTTGTGGTGCGACGACACACCACAGTTTTTGGCGCCATTGCCGGGGATTGATTGATTTGATTTGGCAACGTCGGAATTGTAGAATCAATTAGGATTAGTACTCTTTTGATTGTGTCTTTACTTTAATTTTATTTTTTTTTTGGTTACTTATTGTGTTGTTCTTACTTGACTAGGTGTGTTGTTAGAGAGGAAGCAAGCAAAGGAGCATTCAAGCAAAGCAAAGAAAGTAAAAAAGCTAAAAATTTTAAAAAATTTGCTAAGCTAAACTTTAAATTTGGAGTTAAAGTGCTAAAGGACCTTTGTGAGACTTTCTTTACTCAATCCCTTAGTTAAATCGTCGGCCCGCGTGGAGGCTTATTTTTAATTGTTCTTTGCATCATTGTTGTTAAAGCATGGGAGTATGGGTTAAGTGTTTGTGGAAGAAGTCTAATTTCATTGTTGTGAAGGCATAGTGTTTGTCATTCTTTGTGCTTGTTGTGTTTTGCATTATGCATGCATAGACGTCGTTCGTTGAGACCAACTCTTGTCCCTTTAGATTTGAATCTTGAATCCATCGTTAGAAATCCTAGGGGAAGAGGAAGTTCAAATAGAACCAATCTATCAATGGATGACCATAATAATGATCATGTTGAGGACCTTGGTCACATAGACCAATAAGGTATTCTTCATCCTAATGTGCACAATGAGAACATACAAGTACCATTAGGCATGCCTAGGCCATATATTCACCAACCACCACAACAACAAGGCCAAGTTCCATATGGAATGCCAAGGCCAATGTATGCTCCACAACCTCCCATCATCAATCAAGGAATATAAAACCAAGGTATTCATGTTGCACCTCAAGTAGCTAATCCACCTCTTGCTTTAAGAGACCATTATGTGCCTAATGAATATAATGCACCTACATGCATCCAATTGCCTCCATTTAGAGCACATCATTATGAAATTAATCCGCAAACCATTCAAATGCTTCCTAACTATCATGGACTTCCAAGTGAAGAACCTTACAAGCATTTGGATGAGTTTCTTGAAGTATATTCCACCGTAAAATATACGGACATGCCGGAAGAGGTTTTAAGACTCAAACTTTTTCCATTCACTTTAAAAGATAAGGCAGAGTATTGGTTTAACAATCTTAAGCCTTTTTCAATCACTTCTTGGGCAGAAATGCAACAAGAGTTCTTGAAGAAGTACTATCCGGTTTCAAAAACCAATGCCATGAGAACCTCGATTCGAGAATTTTCACATGGGGATGGAGAAACGTTTCATGAGGCATGGGAATGCTTCAATGAGTTGCTTAGGAAGTGTCCACATCATGACATGCTCAAATGGCAATTAGTTCAATATTTCTTTGAGAGCTTATCGGACAATTACAAAGGCATGGTTGATGCTTCCATGGGTGGCTCATATATTGATAGGCATGAGGATGACGTGTGGCGTCTTTATGAGAGCATGAGTGAAAATTCTTTGCATAGAACATTATCATCCAAGAATGATAGAAATTCACAAGGTAAGAAGAGTGTCGGCTTATATCAAGTCGACCATTTAAATGAAATAGCCGCCGAAATGAAGTATTTATCTCAAAGGTTTGATCAATTTTTGATTAACCAAAACTCGGCAAACCAAGTATCTTCCTTCCCTAACCATTCTCATCTTGCATCAAATGAAATATGTATGACTTGTTCTAGTGTTCTTCATTCTACTTCTCATTGTCCTCACGGACAAGTGCAAAATGAACCTAATGAACAAGTCAATGCAGTTTTTGTGAACGAAGGGATCCAAGTTGGAGGAATCATCCGAATTTCTTTTGGAAAAACCAAGGAAAGGGCTCAAACCCTTCCTAAGGCAGTTTTCAAGGGAAGTACATTCCACCTCCACTTCAAAACCAAGGATCCCAAGGTTATAGACCTTATCAATCATAAGGAAATTAATTTGTTAATTCTCATTTTCCCATCTAATCTTATTCCCAAGGAAATACTAGAAGTCCCGCCTTTGAAGAAAAAGTTTTAAATGCTTTGGGCACTTTAGAGGCTAACACTCAATTGCTTCATTCTCACTTTCAATCTATTGCGAAGCTAGAAACCCAAGTAGGGCAAATAGCAAACACTCTCAATGCAAGAGAGAAGGGAAAGATGCTTCTTAATGCCCCACCTAAGCAACAATGTGTTATGGAAACCCATTCCTCATCGGAAGGCCATACCATTGAACATGTTAATGCGGTGACTACCTTGCGGAGTGGTAGGATTGTGGACAATCAAGTTGAAATGTCCAATGAAGAGAGTGAACCGGTGCAACCTCAAGTTGTCACCCGTCCCATTTCACATCCCATTCCTCCTTCATTGCATATACATGATCTTATGAATGAGAAAGTCTTGAAAAAAGTGTTTAAAAAAGAAGTTTTGAAAAATAATGTTGAAAAAGTTTTGCTGATAAATGATTTGAAACAAAATGATTTGTAAACTTCTTGTGTTGAAGAGAGTTCAAGAGAAAATTCTAAAAAAGTGTTTGAACCAAAAGTTTCATTTCCGGATGCCTTAAAAGGATCCATTTCAAATGACAAGCAAAAGGCAAAAACCAATGAAATTATGGAAATGTTTAGGCAAATGAAAGTCAATCTTCCACTATTGGATACAATCAAGCAAATTCCGGCTTATGCCAAATTCTTGAAAGACTTATGCACCCAAAACCAAAAGAACAAGAGCCAAGCACCAAGAAAAGTGGTTTTGACAGAGCAAGTAAGCTCAATTTTGCAACATAACACTTTGCCAAAGTTTCAAGACCCCGGTTCACCCACTACTTCATGCATTATTGGTGATCATATCATTAATCGGGCGCTTCTTGACTTAGGAGCAAGTGTTAACCTTCTTCCATACTCGGTTTATGTCAAATTGGGCTTAGGTGAATTGAAACCGACGTCGGTAGTTTTGCAATTTGCCGACTAATCCATTAAGAAGCCTAGGGGTATAATTGAGGATGCATTGATAAAGATTGACAAATTCTTCTTTCCTGTTGATTTCGTTGTCAATGACACGGAATTGGTCCCCAATCCTAAGAGTCAAATTCCCGTTATCCTTGGCCGTCCTTTCTTGGCAATCGCTAATGCCAACATCAATTGTAGGACGAAGATAATGAAGATCTCATTTGGCCACATGAAGGTGAAGTTGAATATCTTTAATCCCATACCCAATTCATTTGACAAATATGAGGGAGAGGTTAATGTTGTAGATAAATGTCATAATCTTCAATGTCAAGGAAGTGAGCTTTTGTGTAAGACCAAATCTTCAAAGGGATCATCTTCAACCTTGCATTCTCAAAGTGTTGTTTCAAATTCTTGCTTTGAAAGGGCATGAAAGCCCAAAGGTTGTGATTACATAGACGAAGGATCAAAAGTTTCTTTTGAGCTTAATCCAACAAGTTCTTTGTCGGTTGTCATCCTACCATACGTTTGAGAGTGTGTATTAAGGCGAGGGCCAAGAGTTTTACATTTGTAGAAGCCACTACTACCTTTCACTATAAATATAGCTAGGGCGAGTAGGGATCGTCCCAAGGGATTATGGGGATTGAGCAATGTCGGAGTTGATTGTGGACTTGCTATTAGGGCTAGTAGGTCGAGTGATCAAACAATTGGTTGGTTGGTTGATTAAAGAGCAACTAAATTAAACTAAGTAATAGCAAAAGAATGCAATTAAGAGTAAGTAAGAGAGAGAAGAGTCTTGGGGTTTAGAGATCACCACCAAACAATGCATTTCTATATTATTGACAAATGAATAATGAGGGCAATTAGGGTGTTGCAATGTTGGTGTGTGTGTGTGTATTTGGTTGATTCAATAAGCAAAGATGACTAGTTAAGCATGTATTGTCTAAACATCATGTGAAAGGCATAATATATCTAAGCTATGAAGCATATATTGTCTAAACAACATGTGAAAGACACAATAAATCAAAACAAGTTATTAATCCTTTCATTAAGCTCACAATCCAAATACAACACAAGGATAGAGACATATGCTAATTGCATTCACAAGCTTGGATCATCAAACAACAAGCATAGATTGTCCTCCCATTTAACACTACACTACAACTACACTACATCTACACTACTAGCATGAAAATAAACTAGGGGAGAGGCATAATCCATCAAGAGGTAAGCATGAACCATCAAGAGAATCATAAAAGCATTCTTTTAAGCACAATGTTTTGACAATCTCTAAATCTATAGCATCAATACATATAGACATGCATCAATAACACAAAATCTAGAGATAAACACATGAACATCTATTCTAGCATACATAGACATATGGATAGAATGAAATGACCAATTGGAAGCATTAAACCACATAAATCATTGAATAACAAGATCTATATATATCAAAGTGTCAAAACATCAATTACAACACTAATCCCTCAATAATACACAAGATCAAGATATTGAAAGCATGCTTAGGGCTAACTCTAGCCCTAAAAGGATGTCTAGCCACTCATGGTGATGATGCTCCAACCCTTAAGGGCTAACTCCATGGAAGAGGTTTGTTCCTTGTTGATGAAGATCTCCAATGGTGTCTCTAGCCTCCTCCTCCTCTAAAACTTCCTCTCCAAGAGGTGATATCAAAAATAATGTTGGCTCCCCTTTGAAAAGTAATCCTTATCCTTATATAGGTAGGTCAAAATGACACCCAAAATGAGCTGGGGTTGTGCACACAATATTCCCTAATGATTGGATAAAGGACAACTTTCAATGGGATGAAATTTTAACTTTTTCGCATTGGAGGAAGTTCGATCGATCGAACCTTGGTCTTGGATCGATCGAACTGGCTGAGATCTATCGAACTTAGGCTAGATTGATCCAACTGACTGAGCTTTTTGGAAAAAGACAAATCTGAGATATTTATGGGAGATATTTATGGGAAAAGGACAAAAGTGGTTGGTAGGTCGTACAGCTGTGGATAGAATCAATCATTTAGATAAGGACAAAGGTGTTCGATCGATCGAAGAATGATGTTGGATCGATCAAACTTTTGGACTTAAGTGCTTTGGGTCAAGGCTTGGATCTATCTTGAAGTGCTGAGATCGATCAATGTTCGATCGATCAGATCGATCGAACTTGCTGCTTTGCTTCATTTTGCTTCTTTCTTCCTCTACTTTGCTCCTTTCTTTGTTCAATCCTAGAATTGCTTCAATTGAGCTCTTATTTGGCTGAGTTAGCTTATTTTCAGGATAAGTGCCTGAAAATGGAAATAATACGAAATCAATCTAAAACGGTAAAGTAAGATAGATAAAGGTACCAGAATGCCTCAGCTTAAGGGGTTTTAATACACACTTTTCAGTGCTCATCATACCCCCAAACTTAAATATTGTTAGTCCCTAGCAATGAACTAGAAAGTAAAGGAATGAAATGAACAACTATACAACTATAACTAGAAAGCAATAAATGGATAACGCCACTTTCGTAGGGAACACGATTGCACTTAGCACATGCAACAAGCCTTTTAAACTCCTAGGTTACCCCTAGTGGACGAGTGAAGTCTCGTGAGGGTTTCCAGAAATGGTACCCACAAACATTAAACTCATTCTTTTTAAAAAAGGTACCAATATTGCAAACAAGCATTGGGAGAAAACTACCTCAAGTATGCAATTTTTCAACCCTTTCCAAGCAATTTCTCAAAATTTCAACATCAAGCAAACAAGTATGGTCCTCCACACATCAAGAAAATGATCATGCAAATCAAAACGACTCTAGAATCCTTTTTGAGTGGTCTGGCATCAATGTGTTGCTATCTTAGCCAACTAAAGAATTAATCATATCCTTACCCTCAAACTAGCACACAAATCTAGTACCGATCATCAAGACAAAAAGTGGACCTTTTATTAAAGCTTTATTCATCTAGGTGCGCTTATTTTTTTTATTTTTTTATTTTTATTTATTTTTTGAATAGGATCAAAGATGGAAGTATAATGTAATGTGTTGATCTCTTAAGCTTTCTAGCAATTCATGAGGTCGAGCGTTAGGTCAATGACTCCCAAACCAGACGGCTTTAGGGCATTAGGCATTCAAATACCCCTACGGACTTACAAGCTCAAATCAACTAGGCTACAAATCAAGACAACAACCATCTAATCATTTCCCACTTCTCACCTTTTGGGAGAAGTCCTCACTTTTTATTGCTTTTTTTTTTTTTTTTTTTGTAAGCAAGTTCAATTATTAACCTAGAGTTTGGGCCCTCCACCTTTCGGCGCGAGAAGTTCAGTGCTTGATGAGGCTAGAATCCCGGCTACTTAGTGAAAAGGGGTTGTTATCCACCTTTATCAAGAATGAAAGTTTTCAATGCACTACTAGCTCAATTAGGATATAACCAATTCAATAATCAACAAAACATGTACCCCATAAATGAATGCTAGTGTGCGCCTGTGCTAGTGTAGAAGACTAGAGTGAATCTCAAAATAATCACAAAATCAGGATGATGTGAACCACAAGTGCAAGCAAGATATCAATCTTTTGAAAAATTTACTCCTAAATGGCATTCATAAGGCATACAAGGAGTATTGGACTCTCAAGTCAAGCAATTTTTAAATTTTAAGCAATATAGTCCTTAGAAGATCAAAATCATGGCTAGATATGGACCAATCATAGAAATATCCCTCAAATACACAAGTCATGCTCAAAAGATATGCAATTTAAAACTAACACTGCAAAGCACCATTCCCCCTAAACTTAAATTACACAATGTCCTCAATGTGCAAAGAGAACAAAAGAAAGAGTACTAGTGCAACTAAGCAAGAATGATCGGGACTGAAGTATCCGAAGTGGGTGGCATAGCCCCTCCAAACTTGGGATGAACTGTGGTTCTGAAAATTGGCACTTAGATAAACTTATCAGATAACAAAATGGGATAATCAGTGCACAATGAACATGCAAGTGTAAATGGGATAAACAGAAAATAAAATGAGAGAGGTATAAAGGTGGTCCTGAAAATTAGGTAGCACTCTCTCACTGAAGTCACTGTGATGCACTTGATGGAGTCAAACATACAGATATGAGAATATAATCAGATGACATCCATAGCAAAAATATATATATAAAATAGAGAAAGTGCAGGTACAACAAAAATATCAAAGCCGATAGACCAGCTGTAAAAATAATACAGTGACAATAATAAAGTATCAAAAAGAGAGAGAGATCATAGGATAGAAAATAGTGGAAGCTCAGGAAGATGAGGTAGGACGGGCAGGTCTGGCTTCGTGGATGTCTCTAGATAAATCTCTGAACATGGTTGCGACATCCGTGCAGAAGGTGGCAAAATCAGCTCGATGGGCAAGAAGATCAACTCTATGGGCAGTAAGATCAGCTCGGATAGTGGCAACAGCATCCTCAAGCGTCTGTAGACGCACTCCGAAGCCGGGGGTCAAGTCTGGTGTGGAGGAGTCAGAAGACAACTCCTGGGTCTGCTCCTGCTCGTGGATAGGTGACCCAGCATCCGCTGAGTACTCCAAGTCAATGTCTATATCAATGTCATCATGCTTGGCAGCTAGATCGACTGGTGCATCGTCCGCTGTGGGAGCTGCTGCTGCTGGCTCTGCTGGTGCCAGGGCTGCCTGTGCTGCTGCCTCCTCCTTTAACTCCAGCTTTACAGCCGCCAGTATGGCATGGGTCTGCAGGCGAGTGATAATAGCTCTGTAGCTCTTGTCCCAGTCCTTCTTGTGAAGTGACAGGAACCTTTCTCGGGGTCCTCCTGCGAGTGGATGTGATAGCATTGGTCTACGAGAATCAGGGTGATGAGGTGGCTGAATGGAAGAGACTTGGCCCTTCCGGGCACCTCCTTGCTGACGTACTCATCGTAGAGCTTCCTCGCCCCGCCTCTGAATCTTGTGTCCGGCCATGTATATGTTCCAAAAAAGCACGGAATCGATGAACCAAAGGTCGTTTGGAAGATATGTGCGGGTGGCGAAAGTCTCGCCATCGATATGGTGACCTGTGAGAAAAACCGACATATCAGCGTAAGAAGGCCTGTAGAGCCTGGGATATGTCTCCTGTAGCTCGGGCGGGCACCGATGTGGACAACGAGTCGAATGGGCTAGAGTATCCACTGTAATGGTGATCTCATGGCCATCGATGAAGGTGATGAGCTTGGTTGTAGTGCGCGGCGATGGTCGGAGGTTCTAGTAGAACAACCGTACCAGTCGCGGGTAGATCGGCTCTGTAACTGGGGCAAGAATAGCTGAGAGGCCCCGCTGAATGATGTCCTGGTAGGCAGATTGAGTCAGCACCGATCTGGAGAAGAATGCGGTGTCGAATGCTAACTCGTGGTTGATAGTTATGTGTGCATATCGAGATGCGAGTCTGTCGCACTGTAAAGGAGTTGGCTGAACAGGTGGAGCCGGCTGAGCTGGCTGCTCAGTGCCTCTATGCGGTGGAGATGGTGATGGAGTGAATACTGGACGAGCTGGCGACTGGGGTGGAGTAGGGTGTAATGGCTCCTCTGAATGAGAGGGTTGCGCAGTCTCCTCTGTCCGCTGTCGGACTCTCCTCTGTGTGTGCTCGGGGCTAGGATCCCAGACATGAGATGGACCGGCCTCGTCGTCAAGTCTGCGTTTGGTGCTAGGACGGTGTCTACGTGCTACAGTCTTGACGCGAACCATAGTCTGCAAATAGAATTTCAAGAGTTAGTGCCAGCATATATAGAATATAAGGTACAATATAGAAACATGTATGTCAAACAAGATAGACAAAACAAGATATCGTATGATTCTATGCAAGTGGCAGAATATGAAACATGCCAAACAATGTGAGTATGAAATGCATCCAATGTGGAATATCACAGGCATTGGGCATATATAAGGTAGCATGAACATAAGATAAGATAAATGGAGTGTGTATATGAGATTTGTGAAATTCGATCGATTAGAAAAAGAAATGAGATCGATCACAAAAGTTGGATCGATCGAAGGTTGAGTTGGATTGATCGCAAATATTCGATCGATTATAAATTTATTCGATCGATCGAACAGTGACGATGAAACCTAACAGTCACAGATCTGTGACTTTTGAAGAACGGGGCCCACACGAATGGGTTCGTGGGCCCTCCATCAACACAATTGAATCCTAATTCCATCCCAAACATGGCCCAACATTTAAATCTAACCAAAATCCCCAAAACATATACACATATATACATATATATATATACACAAAGACATGGATGCTCAAGCTTGGAGAATGGCAAATTTAAGATGAAAGCAACATGATTATGACATTTAGAAACAACTATCGATACATGATAGGTCAAATCCATGGAGGGTGTGTCGGAACTTACCTCAAGAGAATGAGAGAATAGAAAAAAGCTTGTGAAGAACTGAGATGAAGAAGATGAAGATGGACTGAGATTCAAGGTGCTTGGATCTCGCCGGAGTGGTGGCCTAAGCTAGGGGAGATGATTTACAGTAGAACGGAATGAGAGGCTAGGGTTTAATGTGTTGAGATCGATCCAAATTATCGATCTCAAGACCCTTGGATCTTTTTTTAAAACATTTCCCGACTAGTTCGAAAGATCGAAGATGGGTTGTGATCGATCAAACTTTGATGAACTCCTTTCAAAGTATTTTTGGAATTTTTTTTTTTTTATAAAAATAAAATAAAAAAAAACTAAATAAATTAAAATATTTTTGAATTTTTGAAAACTTGCTAAAAATTAAAACAAAATAAAATGAGAGAGAAAAATGAAAATATTTTTGGATTTTTGAAAAGTTAAAAAGTCAAAGTAAAGTTAAAACAATGAAATGAAGATTTGTAATCGATCGAAACAAGAGTTCGATCGATCATACAGAGAGCAAAAATATGCAGGTTTTTGGTTCAAAAATTTGGCTAAGTGTTGGAACATGAGATCGATCGAATTGGAAAGTTGGATCGATCGAAGAACTTCTTGATCGATCTTGGAATGTTTCGAATGATCAGACAAAGAGCAAAAATATGCAGGTTTTTGCTGGTTCAAAATTTTTCTAAGTGTTGGGTCCTGAGATCGATCGAACTTGGAAGTTGGATCGATCGAAGGTCTCTTGATCGATCTAAGAATGAGTTCGAACGATGGGACAGAGAGCTGATTTTGGATGCAGATGGATGCAGGTCGAAATTTTTTCTAAGTGTTGAGTGCAATCCACAGTTCGATCGATCAAACTCCAATGTGAGATCGATCGAACTTTGCCAAATGCTCAATTATGACATAAAAGCTTATACAATCCTCACCAAAGTTCCTTGAAATGCATATGAACTAAAAATAAGTATCTAGACTTCGGAAGAAATGAAATGAAAGATAGAAATGGGAGAGAAATAGGGTTTTGACACCCTACGAATGCTTTTGCTAGTCTTTAACATCTCTAGCAAGACATTGGGCTCTTTTAGCCCGGATCAAAGATCTTATAATGCATCCTCTCCTTGTTGGGGTGATGAATATCTTGAGCCCCACTCAACAAATTGTTCTTGGAAGAACTTGTTGGATCAAACTCAAAGGAAGTTTTTGATCATTTGTCTATGCAATTACAACCTTTGGGCTTCCACGCCCTTTCAAAACAAGAGTTTAAAACAAGACTTTTAGAATGCAAGGTTGAAGATGAAGCTTTAGAAACCCTGAGTTACATAAAAACTCATTTCCTTCACTATTAAATTCATGACATTTTTCCACAACATTGACTTCCCCTTCATACTTGTCAAATTAATTGGGTGTTGGATTGAATATGTTCAATTTCACCTTCATGTGGCTAAAAGAGATCTTCATTATCCCCGTCCTACAATTGATGTTGGCATTGGCGGTTGCCAAGAAAGGACGGCCAAGGATAACGGGTATTTGGCTCTTAGGATTGGAAACCGGTTCCGTGTCAATGACAATGAAATCAACGGGAAAAAAGAATTTATCAATCTTAATCAAAACATCTTCAATGACACCTCTAGGCTTTTTAATGGATCGGTCGGCAAGTTGCAAAACTACCGACGTCAGTTTCAATTCACCTAAGCGTAGTTTGACAAAAACCGAGTAAGGAAGAAGGTTAACACTTGCTCCTAAGTCAAGAAGCGCCCGATTAATGATATGTTCACCAATGATGCATGATGTAGTGGGTGAACCGGGGTCCTTAAACTTTGGAAGAGTGTTATGTTGCAAAATTGAGCTTACTTGCTCGGTCAAAACTACTTTTTTTTGTGCTTGGCTTTTGTTCTTCCGCTTTTGGATGCAAAGATCTTTTAAAAACTTGGCATAAGCGGGTATTTGCTTGATTGCATCCAAAAGTGGGAGATTAACTTTTACTTGCCTAAACATTTCCAAAATCTCATTGGTCTTGACTTTTTGCTTTTATTTTGAAATGGACCCTTTCAAGGCATCCAGAAATGGAACCTTTGGCTTGAAAACATTTTGAGAATTTTCTTTTGAACTCTCTTCAACACAAGAAGTTTTTAAATTAGGTTTCAATTCACTTTTCAACAAAATTTCTCAACATTATTTTTCAAAACTTTCTTCAATGGATCATTTTCAAGATCGCTTTTCAAATCACATTTTTCAGCTTTCTCATTTATAAGATTATGCACATGTAATGAAGGAGGAATAGAATGTGAAACGGGACGGGTGACAACTTGTGGTTGCACCGGTTCACTCTCTTCATTGGTCATTTTTACTTGATTGTCCACAACTTTACCACTCCGCAAGGTGGTCACCGCATTAACATGTTCTATGGTACACCCTTCCGATGAGGATTGGGTTTCCACAACACATTGTTACTTAGGCGGGGCATTAATAGGCATCTTTCCTTTCGCTCTAGCATTAAGAGTGCTAGCTATTTGCCCTACTTGGGTTTCTAGCTTTGCAATAGATTGAGAGTGAGAATGAAGCAATTGTGTGTTAGCCTCTAAAGTGCCTAAAGTATTTAAAACTTTCTCTTCAAAAGCAGGACTTCGAGAATTACCTTGGGAATATGATTGGTTGGGAAAATGAGAATTAGAGAATTAATTCCCTTGTGATTGGTATGGCCTATAACCTTGGGATCCTTGGTTTTGCATTAGAGGTGGAATATACTTCCCTTGAAAACTGCCTTGGGGAGGGTTTGACCCTTCCCCTTGGTTTTTCCATAAGAAGTTCGGATGATTTCTCCAACTTATATTGTAGTGAGTACCATAAGGATTGTTCCCTTGGTTCACAAAAGCCGCATTGACTTGTTCATTAGGTTCACTTTGCACTTGTCCATAAGGACAATGAGAAGTAGAATGAAGAACACTTGAACAAGTCATACATGTTTCATTTGATGCACGATGAGAATGGTTAGGGAAGGAAGATACTTGGTTCGCCGAGTTTTGGTTGATCAAAAATTGATCAAACCGTTGAGACAAAGACTTCATTTCGGAGGCTATCTCATTAGAATTGTCGACTTGAAGTAAGCCAACACTCTTCCTACCTTGTGAATTTCTACCATTCTTAGATGATAGTGTTCTATGCATAGAATTTTCACTCATGCTTTCATAAAGACGCCACACGTCATCCTTATGCCTATCAATGTAAGAGCCACCCATAGAAGCATCAACCATGCCCTTATAATTATCCGATAAACTTTTAAAGAAATATTGGACTAATTGCCATTTAGGCATGTCATGATGTGGACACTTCCTAAGCAATTCATTGAAGTGTTCCCATGCCTTATGAAATGTCTCCCCATCCCCATGTGTAAATTC
The DNA here is from genome assembly GCF_030987335.1 of Cornus florida. Lineage (NCBI taxonomy): Eukaryota > Viridiplantae > Streptophyta > Magnoliopsida > Cornales > Cornaceae > Cornus > Cornus florida. Next base: position 45,076,681 of record NW_026775574.1, on the reverse strand, counting down.
TCGAATTGAGGTCCTCATGGCATTGGTCTTAGAAACTGTATAGTACTTCTTCAAAAACTCTTGTTGCATTTCTGCCCAAGAAGTGATTGAAAAAAGGCCTAAGATTGTTAAGCCAATACTTTGCCTTGTCTTTAAGGGTGAATGGAAAAAGTTTAATCCTTAAGACTTCTTCCGGCATGTCCGTGTATTTCACGGTAGAACAAATTTCAAAAAACTCATCCAAGTGCTTATAGGGTTCTTCACTTGGAAATCCCTGAAAGTTAGGAAGCATTTGAATGGTTTATGCTTTAATTCATAATGGTGTGCTCGAAATGGTGGCAATTGAATGCATGTGGGTGCATTATATTCATTTGGCATATAATGGTCTGTCAAAGCAAGTGGTTGGTTAGCAACTTGAGGTGCAACATTAACACCTTGATTTTGGATTCCTCGATTGACAATGGGAGGTTATGGAGCATACATTAGCCTTGGCATTCCGAATGGAACTTGGCCTTGTTGTTGTGGTTGTGGATGAATGTATAGCCTAGGCATGCCTAATGGTACTTGCATGTTTTCATTGTGCACATTGGGATGACGGATACCTTGTTGGTCTATGTGACCAATGTCCTTAACATGATCATCATTATGGTCATCCATTGAAAGATTGGCTCTATTTGAACTTCCTCTTCCCCTAGGATTTCTAACGATGGATTCAAGATGCAAATCAAGAGGGGCAAGAGTTGGCCTTAATGAACGACGCCCATGCATGCACAATACAATCAAAACAAACACAAAGAATAACAAACACTATGCCTTCACAACAATGCAATGAAACTCCCTCCATAAACTCTTAACCCATATTCCTATGCTTTAACAAAGATGATGCAAAGAACAATAAAATAGCCTCCACGCGGGCCGATGATTTAACTAAGGAGATTGAGTAAAGAAAGTCTCACAAAGGTCCTTTAGCATTTCAACTCCAAATTTTAAAGCTTAGCTTAGCAAATTTTTCTTTTTTTTAAGTTTTTAGCATTTTTCTTTTCTTTGCTTGCTTGAATTGAATGCTCAATGGCTTCTTTGCTTGCTTCCCCTCCAATAATGCAACTAGTGAAGTAAGAACAACACAATAAGTAACCAAAAAGAAAAATAAAAATAAAGTAAAAACACGATCAAAAGAGTACTAATCCTAATCAATTCCATAAATCCGACGTTGCCAAATCTAATCAACTAATCCCCGGCAACGGCACCAAAAACTTGTTGGTTGTCGTCCTACCATACGTTTGAGAGTGTGTATTAAGGCGAGGGCCAAGAGTTTTACATTTGTAGAAGCCACTACTACCTTTCACTATAAATATAGCTAGGGCGAGTAAGGATCGTCCCAAGGGATTATGGGGATTGAGCAATGTCGGAGTTGATTGTGGACTTGCTATTAGGGCTAGTAGGTCGAGTGATCAAACAATTGGTTGGTTGGTTGATTAAAGAGCAACTAAATTAAACTAAGTAATAGCAAAAGAATGCAATTAAGAGTAAGTAAGAGAGAGAAGAGTCTTGGGGTTTAGAGATCACCACCAAGCAATGCATTTCTATATTATTGACAAATGAATAATGAGGGCAATTAGGGTGTTGCAATGTTGATGTGTGTGTGTATTTGGTTGATTCAACAAGCAAGGATGACTAGTTAAGCATGTATTGTCTAAACATCATGTGAAAGGCACAATATATCTAAGCTATGAAGCATATATTGTCTAAACAACATGTGAAAGGCACAATAAATTAAAACAAGTTATTAATCCTTTCATTAAGCTCACAATCCAAATACAACACAAGGATAGAGACATATGCTAATTGCATTCACAAGCTTGGATCATCAAACAACAAGCATAGATTGTCCTCCTATTTAACACTACACTACAACTACACTACATCTACACTACTAGCATGAAAATAAACTAGGGGAGAGGCACAATCCATCAAGAGGTAAGCATGAACCATCAAGAGAATCACAAAAGCATTCTTTTAAGCACAATGTTTTGACAATCTCTAAATCTATAGCATTAATACACATAGACATGCATCAATAACACAAAATCTAGAGATAAACACATGAACATCTATTCTAGCATACATAGACATATGGATAGAATGAAATGACTAATTGGAAGCATTAAACCACATAAGTCATTGAATAAACAAGATCTATATATATCGAAGTGTCAAAACATCAATTACAACACTAATCCCTCAACAATACAGAAGATGAAGATATAAAAAGCATGCTTCGGGCTACCTCTAGCCCCAAGAGGATGTCTAGCCACTCATGGTGATGATGCTCCAACCCTCAAGGGCTAACTCCATGGAAGAGGTTTGCTCCTTGTTGATGAAGATCTCCAATGGTGTCTCTAGCCTCCTCTTCCTCTAAAACTTCCTCTCCAAGAGATGATATTAAAAATAATGAGATCGATCGAACTTGTGTCTCAGATCGATCGAAGTTATGAGATCGATCTCACTTATTTTCGATCGATCCAACTTTTGTGATTGATCCAACTTTTTCTGATCGATCCAACTTTTTCTGATCGATCGAATTTCACAGATCTCACACACACACTTCATTCTTCATATCTTATGTTCATGCTATCTCATATATACCCAATGCCTGTGATATTCCACATTGGATGCATTTCATACTTACATTGTTTAGCATGCTTCACATCCTGCCACTGGCATAGATTCATGTCATGTCTGTTTTGTCTATTTTACTTTACATACATGTTTCTATATTGTGCTTAAAATTTCTTATTCTGGCACTAACTCCCATTGCAAGTTTTTCTTTTTCTTTTTGCAGGCCATGGTTAAGAGGAAGACCGTTGCCAATAGGTAACACGAGCCTCAACACCATATCAGACCACAGATAGAAGAGCCAGCAGAGCCCTCTCATGCACAGGAGGAACCACTATAGCCTACACCACCTCAGTCACCTGCTCATGAGGCTGAGGATGATCATATTCCATCCACCTTTGCGGCTCATCCTGCATTTACACCATCACCATCTCCACCACATGCTGGCACTGAGCACTTACCAATGCCATCTCCACCACGCCAGCCAGCTTAGGAGCATGATAGGCCCATGCCTAGATATGCGCATATGGCAGTCGACCATGAGTCAGTGTTTGACACATCCTTTTTCTCCAGATCGGTGCTGACCCAATCAGCTTACCATGACATCATTCAGAGGGGCCTTTGCAGCTATTCTTGCCCCAGTCACAGAGCCAGTCTACCCGCGGCTGGTACGGTTGTTCTTCCAGAACCTTCGACCATCCCCGCGTACCACAGCTGAGCTAATCACCACTATAGATGGCCATCAGATCACTATCACAGTGGACTCTCTAGCCCGGTCTTGCCACTGCCCACACCGCTATCCTCTAGAGCTTCAGGAGACATATCCGAGGCTATACAGGCCTCTTTATGCCGACATGGCAGTCTTTCTTACAGGTCACCATGCCGGTGGTGAGACCTTCGCCACTCGGATATTCCTTCTAGATGACCTATGGTTCATTGATTCCATGCTCTTCCGGAACATCTACATGGCAGGGCACAAGTTTCAGAGGAGGGGAGACTATTTGATAGCCCTCTGCACCTTCTACACCGGGCATTGGGTGTCCATTCCCGCGCTCATCTGGAGCGTGATGAGGAAGCTATTTGATGAGTATATTAGCAAGAAGACGCCTGGATGGGCTAAGTCTCTACCATTCGGCCACCTCATCATCCAGATTCTTATCGACTAGCACTACCCTATTTACCCTCGGGAGCACCTTGAGAGAGGTTCCTATCACTTCTTGAAGAAGGACTGGAACAAGAGCTACAACGCCATTATTACTAGACTGCAGGACCACGCGGTAGTGGCTACAGAGGAGCTAGAGGCTGAGGAGGAGGCAGAGGCAGCAGCTCAGGCAGTAGCAGCAAATCCCGCAGCGGACGATGCACCAGTCGATCCAGCTGCCGAGCATATAGACATCGATTTAGAGCGCCCTGCAGACGCTACAGAGCAGTACTCTCCAGTTGGGTCGCTTATTCACGACCAGGAGCAGACTCAGGAGTTTTCTTCTGATTCATCTATACTTGAGGCTCCAGATCTGACCCCCGACTTTCAAGTACGTCTGCAGACCCTTGAGGATGCTGTTGTTGCCATACGAGTTGATCTTACGGCCCACAGAGCTGATTTTGCTACCTTCCGCATGGATGTTACGACTATGTTCCGAGATCTATCCAGAGATATTTGCGGAGCCCAACCTGCCCGTCCTACCTCATCGTCTTGAGTTTCCAGTTCCTTCTATCTTTTGATCCTTCTCTACTCTCTGATCTCTGATCTATTTTTATCACTGTACAGTACTATTATTTTTACAGCCGGTTTGTCGGCTTTGATATTTCTATTGTACATGCACTTTATCTATTTTATATATCTGTTTTTGTTATGGATGTCATATGATTATATTCTCATATCTGTATGTTTGACTCCATCAGGTGTATCATAGTGACTTCAGTCAGAGAGTGCTACCTAATTTTCAGGACCACCCTTATACCTTTCTCATCTCTTTATCTGTTATCCCATTTACACTTGAATGTCCACTGTGCACTAATTATGCCATTTTGTTATCTGATGAGTTTATCTAAGTGCCAATTTTCAGGACCACAGTTCATCCCAAGTTTGGGGGGGCCATACCACCCACTTCGGATATTTCAGTCTCGATCATTCTTGCTTAGTTGCACTAGTATACTCTTTCCCTTGTTCTCTTGCACATTGAGGACATTGTGCCATTTAAGTTTGGGGGGAATGGTGCTTTGTAGTGTTAGTTTTAAATTTAAAATTTTGAGCATGACTTGTGTATTTGAGTGATATTTATATGATTGGCCCATATCTAGCTATAATTTCGATCTTTTGAGGACTATATTGCTTAAAATTTAAAAATTGCTTGACTTAGGAGTCCAATACTCCTTGTATGCTTTGTGAAAGATTGATATATTGCTTGCACTTGTGTTCCACATCATCTTGATTTTGTGATTGTTTTGAGATTCATTCTAGGATTCTACACTAGCACAAACGCACACTAGCATTCATTTGTGGGGTACATGCTTTGTTAATTATTGAATTGGTTATATCCCAATTGAGCTAGTAATGCATTGAAAGCTTTCATTCTTGATAAAGGTGGATAACAACCCTTTTTCACTAAGTAGCCGGGGTTCTAGCCTCATCAAGCACAGAACTTTTCGCGCCGAAAGGTGGAGGGCCCAAACTCTAGGTTAATAATTGAACTTAAAAAAAAAAAAAAAAAAAAAAAAAAAAAAAAAAAAAAAAAAAAAAAGAGTAAAAGCAAAAGCAATAAAAAGTGAGGACGTTTCCCAAAAGGTGAGAAGTGGGAAATGATTAGATGGTTGTTGTCTTATTTTGTAACCTAGTTGATTTGAGCTTATAAGTCCGTAGGGGTGTTTGAATGCCTAATGCCCTAAAGCTATCTTGCCTGGGAGTCATTGACCTAACGCTCGACCTCATGAATCACTAGAAAGCTTAATAGATCAACACATTGTACCATACTTCCATCTTTGATCCTATAAAAAAAAAAAAAAAAATCAAGTGGAAAGAATAAGCGCACCTAGATGAATAAAGCTTTAATAAAAGGTACACTTTTTGTCTTGATGATCGGTACTAGATTTGTGTGCTAGTTTGAGGGTAAGGATGTGATTAATTCTTTAGTTGGCTTAGATAGCAACATGTTTAATGCCGGTCCACTCAAAAGGATTCTAGAGTTGTTTTGATTTGCATGACCATTTTCTTGATGTATGGATGACCATACTTGCTTGCTTGATATTGACATTTTGGGAGATTGCTTGGAAATATTTGAAAATTTGCATACTTAAGGTAGTTTTATCCCAATGCTTGTTTGCAATATTGGTGCCTCTTTTGAAGAATAAGCTTAATGTTTGTGGGTACCATTTCTGGAAACCCTCACGAGACTTCACTCATCCACTAGGGGTAACCTAGGGGTTTAAAAGGCTTGTTGCATATGCTAAGTGCAATCGTGTTCCCTACGAAAGTGGCGTTATCCGTTTATTGTTTTCTAGATTCATACTTGTATAGTTGTCCATTTCATTCCTTTACATTATAGTTCATTGCTAGGGACTAGCAATATTTAAGTTTAGGGGTGTGATGAGCACTGAAAAGTGCGTATTTAAACCCCTTAAGCTTAGGCATTCTAGTACCTTTATCCATCTTACTTTACCGTTTTAGATTGATTTCGTATTATTTCCATTTTCAGGCACTTATCCCGAAAATAAGCTAACTCAGCCAAATAAGAGCTTAATTGAAGCAATTCTGGGATTAAACAAAGAAATGAGCAAAGTGGAGGAAGAAAGAAGCAAATGAAACCAAAGGTGAGAAGTAGCAAAGTTCGATCGATCCAACTTCAAGGTTCGATCGATCGAACACTGATCGATCTCAGTACTTCAAGATAGATCCAAACCTTGACCCAAAGCAAAAATTTCAAAGTTCGATCGATCATACACCACCCTTCGATCGATCGAACACTTTTGTCCTTATTCAAATGATTGATCTTATCCACAGCTGTACCACTCACTAACCACTTTTTGTCCTTTTCCCAAAAATATCTCCCAAAATATCTCGGATTTGTCTTTTCCCAAAAAGCTCAACCAGTTGGATCGATCCAGCCTCAGTTCGATGGATCTCAGCCAAGTTCAATCGATCTAAGTCCAAGGTTTGATCGATCGAACTTCCTCCAGTACGAAAAAGTTAAAAAGCCAGCTTGTTCAATCCGTCCTCTATCTAATCATTAGAGAATATTCTTTGCAAGACCCCAGCTCATTTTGTGTGTCACTTGACCTACCTATAAAAGGAATATGATGCACTTTTTGAGGGAGACTTAGCATTTGGTAGAGACAACTTTAGAGGTTATTCTTAGTGTAGAAGAAAAGAGGAGGAGGCTAGAGACACCATTGGAGACTCGTCATCAATAAGGAGCAGATTTCAACCATGAAGTTAGCCCTTGAGGGTTGGAACAACATCATCATGAGTCGCTAGACATCCTCTTGGGGCTAGAGTTAGCCCCAAGCATGCTTTCTATATCTTAATCTTGTGTATTATTGAGGGATTAGTGTTGTAATTAATGTTTTGACACTTTGATATATATGGATCTTGATTGTTCAATGATTTATGTGGTTAAATGCTTTCAATTGATTATTTCATTCTATCCAATGTCTATGTATGCTAGAATAGATGTTCATGTGTTTGTCTCTAGATTTAGTGTTATTGATGCATATCTATGTGTGTTAATGCTATAGATTTAGAGATTGTCAAAACATAGTGCTTAATGGAATGCTCTTGTGATTTTCTTGATGGTTCATACTTATTCCTTGATGGATTGTGCCTCTCCCCTAGTTTATTTTCATGCTAGTAGTGTACATGTAGTGTAGTTACAGTGTAGTGTTAAATAAGAGGACAATCCATGCTCGTTGTTTGATGTTCCATGCTTTTGAATGCAAGTAGTATATGTCTCTAACCTTGTGTTGTATTTGGATTGTGAGCTTAATAAATGGATTAATAACTTGTTTTGATTTATTGTGCCTTGCACATGCTGTTTAGACAATATATGTTTCATTGCTTAGATATATTGTGCCTTTCACATGATGTTTAGACAATACATGCTTAACTAGTCATCCTTGCTTGTTGAATCAACCAAACACACACACACCAATATTGCAATACACCATTTGCCCTCATTAGTCACTTGTCTATGGTATAGAAATGCATTGCTTGGTGGTGATCTCTAAACCCCAAGACTCTTCTCTCTCTTATTTACTCTTAATTGTATTCTTTTGTTATCACTTAGTTTAATTTAGTTGCTCTTTAGTCTAATCAACCAACCAACCAATTGTTTGATCATTCGACCTACTAGCCCTAATAGCGATTCCACAACCTTGTTCGACCCTCACAATCCCTTGGGACGATCCCTACTCTCCCTAGCTATATTTATAGTGAAAGGTAGTAGTGGCGTTTATAAATGTAAAACTCTTGGCCCTTTCCGTAATGCATACTCTTTAAGCTTGTGGTGTGACGACACACCAGATCTTGAGCCGAGGAGTAGGAGTTACCGAACATCGCTAAAATCGTCATGTCAAGTGTTTGCAATTCTCTTTCTCTCTTTACTTTACACTCTGATTAATTTCATCATCTAAATTACTTGCATACTTCAGTAAATCAAATCAATGCCACTATTTATTGATCAATCAAATTATTTGGTATAGTTTGCATAGTACTCTATTCACCCCCCTCTAGAGTCATAATCTAGGCAACATTTTTTATATCATGTTTGCTTTTGTGGTCCAAATCATTTTGCTTGTTAAACATATGTTGAAAAATTGATATTAGAGTATTACATTTGCATAGGTGCATGCTAGCATTGATGGTCGGTCGACGATCTCAATAATAATCAACCCTTTGCAATAGCACAAATCATTGTAAAATAGGGCTATTGTTCGGGTAAGTTGAACACTGGGATTGCTAGTTTATGGCAACCAAGGTCATTAAAACCACTTAGTTTGATGAAGGGGGTGAAGAGTTTTTGTTTGGTTTGTCACTAGGTGACTTGGAATTAAAAATGTGCATTAAGAAATAAAGTGATGGAAATTAAGAGGAAAGAAACTTAGGTAGAGAAGACTAGGGGAGTGAATCCACTACCAACCTAAAAACATGCTAAATTATGATTACTTGGGGAAACAACATATATAAGTAGCCATGATATGTAGCAACACAAGATTACTACACTATCTCCAAGAATTTCATGAAATCAAAAGGCAAGAATAACCTATCAAAGTTTCACATGCTTGAACTATATAAACTAGGGTGTAGTCTTAGACATGCTCACTAAGCTAGAGATTATCAAGCCCTCAATCAAATGATAAAAGCACATGAAGTCAAAAATCAAGATTAATCCATCAAAGGGAGGCCCTAAGCTATGGACTAATAAGTTTTTCATAAAACATGCCATTAAAACCATTCCACAATTTTATTTTCATTGTCACCATGAAAATGCAAGCCATAAAACCATGAGAACATACAATCTAAGACACGATAATAGATTCAACATAATCATTTATATCAATTTAGGTTTATTACATCAAGTGCAAGCTCTATATTATGAAACTACCACATATATATACATCATTCCCCAAAATAAACCAAAATTAAGGCATACTTACAAGAAGGAGCTTCATCACCTCCCTAGAAAGGGAGTTAGTTACCCAAGGATGCAAAGGAGGAGGAGATTGAAGTGAACTTACACTCCATTTTTGCACCTAAGACAAGCTCCAACCCAAAACCCCTCTAGAACAATATTTCTCTCTCTAGAAATATCCTACAATGTGTGATATGTTTATTACATTGAATCAAGCCCTTAATAATCAACCATAGCCATCCAACAACTCTATTTTCGTGGTCCAAAACTCCTAGACAAGTGCAGAGCAATCCCCCCAATTAAGGGGATAACATTAGGTGAGAAAAAGAGGCCTATACTTTGATGTCTGCAGATTGGTGGGCGCCCGCAGCCCAGGGTGGGCGCCCACGCTATGTCATGATGGTGAGGGCACGGTTGGCGGTGGGCACTCACAAGGAATGGCGGGGCGCCCGCGATTTCGCGAACATTCTGCTTCTTTTGGTGGGCGCCCGCAAGGCTGCAAAGCACTATCTTTGCATCTTGAGCTACTTTTGGCTCGGTTCGATGATGCGGTAACCCTTTTTAGTACTTTTTACAGGGCCAACCATGAGTTCAATAGGATACTGGCTTGGCCAAAAAGAAGGTCCCCGGTAACGACATGATTTGATCTTCAAGAATTCAACAAAGCCGTATTTTTAACTATCTTTGGGGAACTAACTTGAAAGTAATCAAAAACACGTAAATGAAGCTAATATATACAATATAATCAACTGATAGACTTAGTTAATGCAAATAAGGGCGCTTGAATATGCAATATTCGGCGCTTATCACACCCCAAAACTTACATTTTGCTAGTCCCATAGCAAAACCAAAAAAAAATGAAGATCTTACCAAAAATGACAAAATTTGCAATGCTATGAACATACATCAACTATGGTGCAAGAAAATACACACACAACTCAATTGAAACTTGGAACAGACAAAATATTAGAGACGGAATCAATTTGCAGACTACCTTGTGTATATAAAGCCTTGATATAACACAACAGTTAAACACATTTCAATTCTCATGCATCAACATCATAGTCTATATAAATACTTCAATTGTCATCTCTTTAATAGAAATCAACTCTAACTTCAATAAAAGTTAACCGGATTCCCAATATATGGCTTTTACCTTCTTTTTCCAATTTCAAAACACAAGTCTTCAAATCATTGAATTTCCCTTTTAAAAGAGGTCTCTAAGGCATGATTTATTCAAAATACACACTTTTTTTTTTTTTTAATAATACATATTATGTTCGTGTAATGCTGAAGTCCCTTAAGCTTTCTAACCGACCCATGTAGCAAGTGTTAGGCCAACAACTCCCAAACCAGATGGCTTTAGGGTGCTAAGTGTAAAGACACTCCAAGGGCTTAATAACTCGAGTTGGTAAGGCTACGAACTCCAACGAACCATGTTTATTTATTTTTATTTTTGTGAATGACCGTGTAATGCTTAAGTCCCTTAAGCTTTCTAACTAACCCATGTAGCAAGTGTTAGGCCAGCAACTCCCAAACCGGATGGCTTTAGGGTGCTAAGTGTAAGGACACTCCAAGGGCTTAATAACTCGAGTTATCAATGTTATGAACTCAAACTAGTCATTATCCTTATTCATTATTTATTTATTTATTTTTAAGACAATGCCAAAGATTCCATTTATTAGGGTCATCAATTTAAGTCAATTGAGTTAAGGTCAAGGTCAATTAGGTGACATGCCTCACAATTGAGTTTCCGGTGTGCATCTATGCAGTGTGAAGCATAGAAGAGTATGAAATCCTACGAAAATCTAATTGAAGCATTTATACAAACCGGTTTGAATCAACATGATTATTTCAGATTTTTCTTTATTTTCAAAACTATCATTTGCCTCTATACACAAGTATTAAACATATGCTTCAATCTCTAACAAATTCCAAGAATACACTATCATTGTTTTCCAAAAATGATTTTATTACTTTACATGAACAATCAGCACATGCAAACAAAAATGTAATACCAAAAATGCAATAATGTACCCCCAAACTTGAATGTCACATTGTCCTCAATGTGAGAAGACAAAGAATGGAATCGAAATTGAAAAAGGAGGGTACAAAAAGCAATAATACCAAGTAATCAGTGGCGGTGTAAACAAACCACCATGCGAATTCCTAAAGTAGCGCCCCCAAACTTGAGTCTAAAAACCTGTCAAAACACATCTATGCACAACAAGCATCATATAAATCCAGATAGAGAGAAAAGTAAACAACTGCAATTTATTTAACTAAAAATGAAGTGTTCATGGAAAATAACAACGCAATTGCAGTTATGAGTTCAAAATACGAACGAAAAGTAATGCCAAAAGCGGCCCAAAATAAATCCAAATAGTACTACTAAAAAGCAAAATAGATACTGAAAGCATAAAGTTACTCAATCGGAGTGGAGGATGAGCCACTGGCGCCGCATGATGGGCCGTTAATCAAGGACTGTAGCATGGCTGCAATGTCTACTGGCCCTCCTGAGTCACTTTACAGAAATCTGTAAAGGTGCTCTCGATGTTCCCGACTCACAGGTGAAATGCATCATGATGAGCACTGAGAGAGACATAATCGGCACGGGACATAGCAGGCGGCGGCGGCACAATAGGTACGAGAGTAACCGGCGCAGAAGCAATAGGTACAGGAGCAACAGGGACAGCTGGACCTCCCTAATCCAACACATCGCCAATGCAGGCCTGTCGAGAAGTCTTCTTAAGCTGGACTGTACTCGACTTCCATGCCCCAAGGTCAAAAAGATACACATCCGTCTTCTTCTCCTCATTACGGGGTGGCTTGAAACTTTTGTTTTTGAGCAGCCTGGTGATCAAGTATGGGAAAGGGAATGCCCAAGTGATGGCATTATTTGACTGCATCACAATTAGGTCATCGTAGACCTTGAGAAATTGGTCCCAGACAAGCTGCGCGACAGAGAACCAATGCCCCTTCTCCGCCACATAGAGGGAGCTCAAAAAAGCCCATTTACGTTCAGAATGCTTAGGGATGAGGATGACATTTTTGGCCAAGACGGAGTCTACGAACCATAGCTGGCACGGGAGGAATGACTTATTGATGCTCGACTTGCGATTCCCGGTATACTAGTTGTGGCAAATTTCCTCCACAATTTCTAACAATTGCAGATCAGCTGGAGGGTCAACGTACAAAGGCAGGCCCGCCTTATCCACAAGAGATTCTAATGGACATGCCAAAGCCGTGGCAAGGTCATGAATATTGAATTTAAAAGTTGCGCCATCAATAGTGGTCTTAATGATGTCTGGCTCTACGCATGTATAAAACATGTTGGAAAAGAACTGGCGGATGATGCGCGGATAGAAAGAGCTAGCGCGTGGCTTGAATAGAGATTTTAGGCCACGATCCGTCAATTCTTTGACCGCCCACGCCGTTTCTGGATTGTCTTCGAAGCCATCTTTGATGACAAATTTGGCCTCAGTTTCAATGGCCAGTTAGCCCAATTTGGCGTGGGAGGTTCCTCGAAAGGTCCCTCAGATAAGCGAGCATGCTTAGTAGAGGTTTTGGGCACCATTTGGAAGAAGAAGTTGGTTCAGGCAATTTATCGAACACCCAGCGTGCATAAAATTAGGAAGAGAGACAAAAGTTGATTAGAGATGTGAAATCCCAAAAATTTTGTCCCTACAATTGTAATATACAACTCCCAAACAATCACAAATCCTCCACATAATCAATCTCGTCCTCTATTGATCCAAAATTGAGAGAAAGAGAGAAAGAAGAAAACTTACCAACAATGGAGGAACCAAAAGCCCTTTCTTGATCCAAAATAGGTGTGATATTGATGCGAGAATGATGGAGATGGAATGGTGGAGGTGGGTGTGATAGAAGAATAATGGAGATGTGAGAGAAAGAGATGGAAGAAAGTTGGAAGTGAGGAGGAGAGAGGAAAGGAGATAGAGAGAGATAGAAGGTTAGAATGTTTGAAAAGGAGCTTGGAAGTGGGTTTTAAATAAAACCCGGATCAAGGGAGGGCGCCTGCGTAGCGCAGAGGAAGACTCATGGCGGGGGCCCGCAAATCGCGACGGGGCCCCGCGAATTCCCAAACTCACTTCCCATTTGGGCGGGCACCCGCAAGGAATTGGCGGGCCCCCGTAGGTTCTGGTTGGAAACCTCCTTTTTAAGGTGATTTTTAGCGTAATAGAGGCCGAGGCGGGGTTAAAAAATTCTCGAATTAGAAACTTAAGCTCCTTTAGACCCGAGACACCTTGGAGAACCCTTAGAACAGAAGTCGAAGCTCATTTGCAAGAGCGATATCTTAGAGGCCCGAATTTCTCGTGATTTTTGGATTTTTCAAGAAAATTGCTGAAAAGTCCTTGAAAAATGCCGAAAATGGTACCGAGACCTTAAAATGACTAAGAAAACTGAATGTGACTTTTGGAATGCAAATCGAGACAATTCTAGAGAAAGTCACATTTTATCTATACTTAGCTAATTTCTGAAAAATTCTGGGCTAAGACAACATGGAAGAGGGGAAGCTTGGAAGTTGAAAGAATTGCTTCCCAATAATGCTAAATTTAATATCGATAGCTAGATGAAGCATGATGGCGCATCAGTCCACGTAAACTGGGTCCGTTAATAGGACTTTCTCAACTTTTCGAATCGGGACTACGCCATGAACATAAGGCTTAAGCCGTTGGCCATTAACCTTAAAGAGAGATCCATCGGTAGGATCTTAAAGTTCGATTGCACTATAAGGAAAGACAGATGTGATGATATATGGACCATCCCACCGTAAATGAAGTTTACAGGGAAAGAGTCTCAATCTAGAATTAAAAAGCCAAACTTTTTGTCCGGGGGCAAAAGACTTATTGACAATGTGCTTGTCATGAAAAGTTTTAGTCTTTGCCTTATAGATTTTGGCGCTTTTATACGCATCATTTCGAATTTCCTCAAGCTCATTTAGCTGCAATTTGCGAATAGAGTCAGCTTATTTAAGATCAAAGTTGAGCCTTTTTATGGCCCAAAAAGCACGGTGCTCTAATTCGACCAGGAGATGACAAGCTTTGCTAAAGTCATGGTGACATGCCAATGGGCGTCTTATACGCTGTTCGGTAGGCCCAAAGTGCATCGTTTAGTCTCAATGACCAATCTTCGACTTGACCACTCATTTAAGGGTGGTAAGGTGTGGCAACCTTATGAGTGACAAAGTATTTAAGAAGAACGGATTTGAGATAACAATTACAGAAATGAGAACCTCCGTCACTGATGAGAGCTCTCAGCGTACCAAATTGACTGAAGATGTTTGATTGGACAAACTTGACCACAACTTTATGATCATTTATTTTGGTAGCCTTCGCCTCAACCCATTTAGACACGTAATCCACCACTACAAGAATATACTCATAGCCATAAGAGGATGAAAACGGTCCCATGAAGTCATACGTCAAAAATTTCTATGATTAAGATGGGGGTCAGGGGCATCATGTCTCTTTTAGACATGGATCAGAGCTATTGGCAACGCTCACATGACTTACAGAAATTATAAGCATCCCAAAACAAAGACGGCCAATAGAATCTGCTTTGAAGGACTTTGTCAGCAGTTTTCTTGGCACTGAAGTGGCCTCCACACGCAAGCGTGACGCAAGCGTGTGGCAAAAATTCAGGACACTGGAGAATTCAGTTTTGGGAATGCACCGCCGGATAATTTAATCTGGGCAATACTTGAATAACTCCAGATATTCCCAAAAGAAATTTTTAACTTGGGAGAAGAAACGGTCTTTTTCTTGTTTAGACCATTTGGACGGAGTTTTTCCTACTACAAGGTGGTTGACAATATTCGCGAACCATGGAAGATTTGTGTGAGAAATCTAAAATAGTTGCTCATCCAGGAAGGAATCATGAACTACAGCAAATTCAAATGATTTCTCAATGAGTAAGCGAGAGAGATAGTCAGTGATCGCATTGTCTGTTCCTTTTTTATCCCAGATTTCAATGTCAAACTCTTGGAGTAAGAGTATCCATCGAATTAGACGGGGTTTGGTCTATTTTTTAGCTAGCAAATGTCATAGAGTGGTATGGTCTGAAAAGACAATGACCTTGGATCCAAGAAGGTAAGAACGGAATTTATCTAAGGCATATACCACGGCTAGCAACTCTTTTTCGGTGGTGGTGTAATTTAATTGAGCATCGATAGAGTTTTGCTAGCATAATAAATAGCATGTGGTAACTTGTCCACACACTGACCCAAAACCGCACCCAATGCATAATCGGATGCATCACACATGATCTCAAATGGAAGAGACCAGTTAGGCGGTTTCATGATTGGGGCTAAAGAGAGAAGAGTACGGAGCTTCTTAAAAGCTTCCAAACATGCTTCATCAAAATTGAAGGGAATATCCTTGGCTAGAAGATTACACAAGGGCTGTGATATTTTACTAAAATCTTTGATGAAGCGGCGATAAAAGCTGGCATAACCAAGGAAGGAATGGATTTGTCGAACAGAATTTGGAGGAGGAAGATTAGAGATCAATTCGACTTTGGCCTTGTCGACCTCAATTCCCCTTTTTGAAATAATATGTCCCAAGACAATGCCCTCTTGGACCATAAAATGATTCTTTTCCCAACTTAGAATAAGATTTGTCTCCTTGCATCTCTGAAGCACAAGGAATAGATTTTGGAGACAAGAGTCAAAGGAAGATCCAAAAATGGAAAAATCATCCATGAATACTTTCAAAAACTTTTCAACCATATCGAAAAATATGGACATCATGCACCTTTGGAAAGTTGTCGGTGCATTACATAGCCCAAAGGGCATGCATCTATAGGCAAATGTTCTAAAGGGACATGTGAATGTGGTCTTCTCTTGATCTTGAGGATCAATTACCACTTGGTTATAGCCGGAATAACCATCAAGGAAACAATAGTAGCTTTGGCCGGCTAGCCTTTCTAGGATTTTATCAATAAATGGAAGTGGGAAATAATCCTTCCTAGTGGTAGAGTTGAGTTTCTGGTAGTCAATGCACACACGCCACCCGGTGGTGGTGCGTTGTGGCACGAGCTCTGGTGTGCCGTGGCACCAACGCTTAAAAGATGTTCAAAAGATAGTGAATATGCAATGTAGCCAAGTTTTAAATTTATAAATGCCACTACTACCTCTAACTAAAAATATAGCTAGGGTGTATAGGGATTATCCCAAGGGATTTAGGGTGCACTAGTAGTGGAAACAAGGCTTAAGGTTAGTAGGTCGAGTGATCAAAGGTAGGTTGTTTGGTTAATTAAATTATAGTTAAAACTAAACAAGATCAATATCAAGCAAGTAATTAAAGGATAGAGAAAACAAGAGAGAAAGATCTTGGAACTTAGAGATCACCACTAAGCATCACTTTTCTCTATACTCAATTCACAATTAATGAGAGGAAGGCATATGTTGCAACAATAGTGAGTGTGAGTGGTTGTTTTAACAAGCATGGATGACTAATTAAGTATATATTGTCTAAACAACACAATGAATAGCACAATACATCAAACTAAGTCATTAATCCTTCTTTAAGCTCATAATCCAAACACATCACAAAATTAGAGAAATATACTACTTGTATTCATAAGTATGGAACTTCAAACAACAAGCATGGATTGTCCTCCCATTTAACAACTAAGGTAACTACACTACATCTTTCTAATGATATGAAAATTAAACTAATTAGACTAAGGGAAAGGCACAATCCATTAAGTAATGAGTATGAACCATCAAATAAACCACAAAAGCATTCTATTAAGCACTATGTCTTGACAATCTCTAGATCTATAGCATTAATACACATAGAGATGCATTAACAACACAAGAAATAGAGATAAACACATGAACATCTATTCTAGCATACATAGACATATGGATAGAATGAAATGGTCACTTGGAAGAATTAAACCACACAAGTCATTGAATAAACAAGATTTACGTATATAAATATGTCAAAACATGTATTACAACACAAATCCCCTCAAAAATACATGAATCAAGATAAAGAAAGCATGTTTAGGGCTAACTCTAGCCCCAAGAAGATGTCTAGACACTCATGAATGGTGTTCTCTAACCCTCAAGGGCTATCTCCATAGTAGAAATGCTCCTCTTCTTGAAGTAGATGGAAAACCTCTCAAGAATGTCTATAGCCTCCTCTCCAAGAATATGTTATACAATATGTAAGTTATGTCAAGTATGCTCTCAAGAATGGCTCATATTCCTTATATAAGTAGGTTAAAATGTCACACCCAATAGTCTGGGCCCGCACATCAATATTCCTCCAATGATTGCACCATGAGCCAACCTTTAATGAGCTGGATTTTGTCTTTTTCGGGCTTGAGGAAGTTCGATCGATCGAACTTGTGGCGAGATCGATCGAACATGGCTGAGATCTATCAAATTTTGGTTGGATCGATCCTCCCATGGTGGCGCCTTTTTGGATAAAGACAGATCTGAGATATTTTGGGGAATGAGACAAAAGTGGTAGGTAGGGTGGTACAACAGGATAAGATGGAATCTTTTCGATCGATCTGAGAATTGTTGGATTGATCGAACTTTGTGGCATCTTTGGATAAGGACAAAAGAGCTTGGATTCATCTTTAAATGTCTAGATTGTTGAACTTTCGATCGATCAAAGTGTTTTTGTGATCGATCGAACCTGCTGAATTCCATACTTTGTTTCAATCTACTTCCACTTTGTTCCTTTCTTCCATCTAGCTTGAGTTAGCTTCTTTTAAGCTCCTATTTAGTTGAATTAGCTCATTTTGGGGATAAGCACCTAAAAAGGGTAAGAACACGAAATTAGTCTAAAATAGGAAAGTAAGATAGATAAAGGTCCTAGAATACCTACGCTTAAGGGGTTTAAATACGCACTTTTCAGCGCTCATTAAGCTCTCCCACTGAATTTTCAACAAGGGTGAGGTCGGATTTCTTGGGAACCACTTGAGTAGGGCTTACCCACTTGCTATCAGAGATGGGGTAGATGATTCCCACATCTAGTAGCTTGATCACTTCTTTCATAACCACTTCCTTCATGTTAGGATTCAACCGGCGCTCTACCTCTCTAGAAGGTTTTGCATTGTCCTCTATATGAATGTGGTGCATACAAATAGAAGGGTTGATTCCTTTTAAATCAGCCACTGCCCAGCCAATAGCTTCTTTGGGCTCTTGTAGCACCGCTAAAAGGCTGTTTTCTTGGTCCTTTAAAAGGTTTGATGCAATGATGACTAGAAGAGTTTTATTTGTACCAAGAAACACATACTTACGGTGGACTGGGAGTGACTTTAACTCAAGTTGTGGTGGAGATTTTAAGGAAGGGACCGGAGGAGTAGTTGAAAGTTGAGGAAGTGGTTCTCTTGGCATTTTCCAAGGAGGATAATCCATGATAGCACCAATATCAAGCAAATAATTTACTTCTTGGATGGATTAACTGATATCAAAGTTTGCAAAATCAAAGTGTGACATGCAAGTTTCAAGAGGATCTTTGCTTAGAATAAAGGGGAGAGATTCTTCGACCACTTCATCTACCACATCAATGAGAAAATAATCATCCTCTTCGGAAGGATGTTGAGTTGCATGGAAAATATGGAGTTTGACTTGTATATTTCCGAAGGCAATATCCATCACCCCAGTTCGGCAATTTATCGAAGCATTAGCCGTAGCTAAGAAAGGCCTACCGAGGATTATGGGAATATGTTTCTTTGGATCATGGACCGGTTCTGTGTCAAAAACCACAAAGTCTACCGAGAAGTAGAATTTGTCCACTTTGATGATGACATCTTCAAGAATGCCCCCGTGGGTGCTTGACCGATCTGTTGGCAAGCTGCAAGACCACAGAGGTTGGCTTAAGATCCCCCAACCCAAGTTAAAAGTAAACTGAATATGGAATCAAGTTCACACTCGCTCCTAAGTCAAGGAGAGCCCTTTCTATCTTGTTGTCACCAATGACAGTGTGACGGCCCTAGTTTTTCAAGCCAGTGCGTCCTGTGATGAACCGAAGATTGACCCGATAACGGATCCGAACGCGGAAGCGAAAATAGAAAACAAGACTCTAAGAAGTCAAAGTGACCTTCCATGAGGTCGTGGAACTCAATGAGAACTGATACGAAAGCAAAAGATCAAAAATATGACAAATAAGCTCCTAGGGGCAAAATAGTCATTTCAAAAAACTATGGATTCGAGTGCCATCGAGTACATCACTGGAAGGACAATGAAAAACTAATCAAGATGGACTAAAGAATCGTATGATTCAGAGTCCGGACGAAGGAGAAACGGCATGATGAAGAGAAACGAGCACTTAAAGCAGAAAGGGTAAACTAGTAATTATCCAGGAAGATCCGGGTGCAACCGAGCACACCGTTGGAAAGATAGCGAAAAATTTGTCAAGGTCAAAAAAAAGTTCACTCGATTTGGAGTCCAGACGAGGGAGAAACGAGGGTTTGAAGTTGAGACGTCGCGGCGGCCTGACAAAGGCCATGGCGCGCCCAGCGCCTATGCACAAGCCTATCGGCGCCCAATGGCATGCACATGATGATAACAAGAAGAAAAAATTGAGTGTCCAGAACTGAGGCTTGAAACGGGGTTGAAACGAGTTTTTCAGGAAAAACACGAAGAAGAAACCCCCTCTAAAATCGAGTTTTCTACCCAACAGCATGGACAGAAATGAAAAAAATTTACTGTGAAATCCCCAAAATGCCCCTAGATCAAAACTGGACAAGAGGCAAAAAGCTGCTATAGGATCTGAGAGCAGAAACGGGCTAGAAGATGAATTTTTTTGGAAAAACATGAAAAAGAAACCCCTCCCGAAATCAAATTTTCAACCCAAACTTGCAAAAGAAAATGAAAAACCTCGCTGCAAAATGGTCAAAACGCCCTCACAAGAAATCTGGTCAAGAGAGCTAAAAAGCTGCCAAAATGAAAACTGGAAGCTAAAACTTCATGAGGGATTTCCAGTACCAAGAAAACATTTTCTAGAAAAACACAAAGAAGAAACCCCCCCTAAAATCACGTTTTCTAAGTGACTATATGAAGACCATAATTTATTTTCCAAAGGAAAACCCCAAAAGGCCCTAAAATCAGACTATGTAAGAAAATTTTAAAATGAGTCTATAGGAGGCTCAAATCACAAAGGAAAGGGTTTTTCTTGAAAACAATCATGCACACAAATGTAAATGATGATTTTGAGCATGCAGGAATGGTCCGTGGCTCCCAGAAATGGTCGAATCAAAATCCGACCCCCCGACGGCCAAAAAGGCGAAAATGAACTTGAAATGGAAAATATGGAAACCAAAATTAGGAAATGGTTTCAAATGACCATTTGGCCCTTGGCCACACTTCATACAAGATGAATGAGACCTAGTGGAGGTTCCAGAACACACTTTACACCACCCGATTTGAAAATGAACCCTTAAAGGCTCGGTTTCTACTATTTTAGCCCAAAAATGCAATATGTGAACTAAAATGCAAAAATGAAAACTAAATGGTGTTTGGCCCTTGGCCACACTCATACATATTAAATGAATGCTAGATAATAAATTTCATACATAAAGCACACTCCGGTGCAAAATAACATACTAAAACGCATGCTTTTTCACATATTCTCATTAAAGGCAAAATACAACCATTATGAATAAACATGGACTTCAAATGAAATTTGGCCCTTGGCCTTATATCATATACATAAAATAAGAATAAAAAACACATTACAAGTTTAGAATCAAATATACACATTTGACAAATAAGGCTACAGATGGCATTTCAAGCCAACCTTTACAAGAATGGAACCTTCAAGTCCACAAATCATCCGAGCATAATGAAAATCTCAACCTTGATTCTTGCACCTGAAATATGCCCTAGTAACTTTGGGGTGAGTACATAAAGCTACTCGTAGGAAATGAGCATGCATCGACCTAGCATTTTACAATTTTATCACTTTAAAGTGAAACATGTCAAAGGGGCTTATGCCACCTAACATCTATATCAAGATGAGACTAAGGGAGCATCCTAAGCTACCATAGATCATTTCTAGCACAAATCACATCATCCATGCAATTCAAACAACATAGGAGCATGCTATATAAAGTAATATGATATAGATTCTAAAAGTCATCAACTTGAAATCTAATATACAAAAACGACAAAGGTGGGTCATGCCGCCTAACGTCTATGTTCCAAATGAATCTATAGGATTATTCCTAAGTCACATTTGAACAATAAAACATGAATCGCAATATCTATGCAATTTAACTAACATAGAAGCATGTTATACAAAGCAACAAGATATAGATTCTCAAAGTTATCAACTTAAAATCTAAAAGTGCGAAATCAACTAAATATAGCAATTTAGTATAATTAGAATTTCTAATACCACACATCAAGACATAGATTCTCTAGGTTATCAACTAGAAATCTAAAAATGCGAAATCAACTAAATAAAGCAATTTAGTATAATTAGAATTTCTAGTACCACACATCAAGACATAGATTCTCTAGGTTATCAACTAGAAATCTAAAAGTGCGAAATCAAATAGTGGAATACTTGGACATCTAAGCTCAGAATTCTGCCGAGACCTCAACGGCTATTACAGGCACTAACCCGCTGGTAATACCACCCCTAGTGCGCACTATCTCGACAGGGAGAACTCATACCTCCGGCACTAGAGCCAAACTCTAGCCATATCGTAGTAACAATGTCCCAAGTGACTCTAAAATAAATAAGTTTACAACTTATACACAAAATATATATATAAAGCACGAAACTACATTTCATGCACAAGTAGGTTGTAACCACACAGCTCATGCTCTAAATCTATAACTACTATAGGATGACAAATGTCGAATCTTCAGAGCGCGATTCGTTACGCGCTATAATAACATCACATGTCGAATCTTCAGTGTGCGATTCGTTACACGCTATAACAATATAATTCAATATTGAAAACATAAACTGAAGAATCTAATACAAGTCCAAAATCGTGATTTAAATATACTTCCAATGCCAAATTCATGATTAAATCAATAATGCAATAGAAACGAAAATTAATCAAGTAAATTAATTAATTTCTCTAAATTTCAAATCTCAACTAAATGGTCTATAATTAACACATGTTAAACAACTTAGCATGGTCATTGCATATACCAATTCAAAAACTTAATTAGGCTATTAAAACAACAAGATGGAATTTAATTAAACCATGATAGTCAAATCCCTAAATTCTAAAACAACATCAAATGGTCCCAAATTAACATATGCTAGTATACAAGCCCTAGTCATCACAAATATCAAGTTAAAAACTTAATTAAACCAATGAACCTTTAAAATAGATTTTAATTAATCATTTTAATTAAAATCTCTAGATTTTCATACTCATCCAAATGCTCTCAAATTAAAGTATGTTAAAGAACATGCTAAGAGTTAATTTAATAGCCTATCACAAGTTAATTCCATTCAAGGTACGTCCATGATAATTAAACTTTCACAAAAGATAATTATTAAATAAAAAGTGCAATTCTTTATCAAATACTTCCAATTTAATATATGTTAACAAACATACCAAAGCCTAATTTACTAGCATACCACAACTTAATTCTAAGTTGAATATCATCATGAGAATTAAATCTTAAACATAGAAAGTAATTAAATTAAATTCTAGATTATGAACAAAGCACGCATACAAGTTGTATAATCATGGGAAACACTCAATACAATACATATATAATCCTAAAACATCCCCTACCTCAATTTGAGATGAAAATCTCAAAAGCCACCAAAATGAAATGGCTCCGAATCCGACAATACTTTGGGGTTTTGTCAGGGACAACGCCGTGAACATTAAACTCCAAAGAGGACCTACCAAAATTCTAACATGACCTCAAACCCAAACTCAAAAATTGGCCAAAAACGGGTTCTAATAAGGGGGAAAGAAGCGCGTTGTCAACACAAACACAAAACGCGAAAGCACTATGACTTTATAACAAAGGGAAGGAGGTTTAAATGAGAGGAGAAGGGTGGCAGCCGCCATTGGGCTGCCATAGCAGGTTCTGGTCGTGCATGGAGAGGGGAGAAGATGACTTTTTGACTTTAAGTCCCCCTATTTATAGAAAATCTTAAAAAGTGCCGCGAAAGGGCCCCGCCGGGTCCCGAAAGTAAAATTTGAGCAGATGTGCTCAAACGGAAAAAATCCATGAACAAAAAAGATTCAAAATAAGAAAATATGACTAACAGAAGAAACGGCGTCAAAAACTGAGTCCCGAGCAGAGAGATATACCCCGAACAAGTTCGGCGGCAACTAGGGTCAGAAACTTTGAAACTGGAGAAAAACAACTAGAATGGAATTCTAAGAGTACATGATTTGACAAAATGTGAAAATGAATCTTGTACGAGGATCCAGGCTCCAGACGAGGTATTTTTGCAATAACTTTCGCTAATTGCACAATGGCCCCTCCAAAAAGTGAAAACTGCACTAATGGCCCAGAATGAAAGTATCTTCCAAAAATATTTTCTTAAAAACCCCTGAAATAAAATATCTTCAAAAGATATTTATGAAAAACACCCTAAGAAATGAAAAAGATTCTGAAAAACTGTGTATCCATGCCCCTATGGACACCGGGAGCAACTAGAGTACTTTTCCACAAAAGTAAAGCTACATATTTCGTGGAAACCACTTAGAATAAATATACGTGAAGTTAAAAACTAACTCCGAGTATGAAAAGTGAGGTTGTGCCAAAAAGTGACAAACGGGGAAAAGACAAAATAGGGAAAAAGACGAAATAGGGAAAATTTCGAAAAGTGAATAGTGTTGAAAAACGAAAAATGTGGAAATAACTCGGTCCTTAAAGGAAGTTGTCAATCCAAAGAAAAGAGCCTCGGAAATCATTCCAGAGCACTTAAGACGACACTAAGTGACAAGAAACCGAACTCGGAAAGGAAAAGAACAACAGAAAAAAAATATCCGTGAAAATTTGAGAAAAAGGAAAGGAAGGAACTAACCGGGTCATTACAGACACACGAGATTGTTGGGGTGCCTGATGAGCTCTAAAAAGTGTGCTTTTAAACCCCTTAAGCTTAAGTGTTCTAAGACCTTTATCTATCTTATTTTCCCGTTTTAAAACTTATTTGTGTTTTTGTCTATTTCAGGTCAATAATGTTAAAATGGGCTAAAAATGGTTTCTTAAGGCCTTTTTGGAGTTAAACTAAGTCTTAGTGAGGATCCAGAGCAAAAGGAGGCTAATGCTGAAAAACTGCCAAGTTGGATCGATCGAAAATAAAAGTTGGATCGATCAAAGAAAAAGTCTGATCGATTGAACTTTTGCTAGCAGCGAGCTGTCTTATTCCCGCGCGCGCCCAAAACTCCCACCTACCACATAGTACGGGATTAGATATTTTTGGAGCTATATTCCTGACTTAGTGACTAAGAAAAAGACCTTCTATATAAAGGGAAGTGACCCATTTTGTAAAGAAGCTTTTTATTATTTTACTTTTACATTGTAATTTTAATTTTTCTCTCTAGAAAAGTTAGAGATTAGGGTTAGAAGAAAAGGGGGAAGTAGAGGCACATTTCAAGAACCCATCTCTAGATCCACACTCTCTCTCTCTAGAGCTTCAAAGAAGAAGAAGAAGAAGATGGAGCCACGTTAAGAGCTTACCCTTGGTTCCATGACCACATTTACCTCCTCTATGATTGGCTAGATCTACACTTAGGGCTTGGATGAGCCCTAAGTCTTGTGTAATCTAAACCCTTGTATTTCTATTTTGGAGGATTTATATATATTGTTGTGATTAGTGTTCTAGCCTTGTGAATTTAATGAATCTTGGTGTATCTCTATGATTTTTGTGGTTTAATTCTTCCTATTAATTCTCTAGTTTATTTACATATCTATGTGTGATTAAATTGGGAATTATGTCTCACATGATTCATATGGTTTAATTATTCCTATTGATTCTCTTTGTAATTACATGTTGTCTTATGTGTGATTATTTGGGAATTGATCTCTACACTAGATTTTCTATGTTGGTTACATGTCTATGGGTGATTAATTAAGGATTTAGTGATGGCTAAGCATGGGTTTTCATTGAATGGGTTTGTTAATTAATTTGATGGATTATACTTATGCTTGATGTGTTGTTCTACAATTTAATTCATGTTTGTAGGTAGGTAGACAATCTACTATTGATTTAATATTCCATGGCTTATTATTGCAAATTCCATGATTCTCTATATTGATGTGTGCTACAATTATGACTAGTTTGATGGGTCATGCTTAGATTTGATGGGTTATTCTACACTTAGTTTATTTGTTGGTTAGGTAGACAATTCATACATGAATTTGATGGTCCATGCTTAATATTGCAATTGGTAGTCGTATTTTGTTCACAACAATGTATTCCCCATTAATGAAAAGCAATTGGTTAATTACATGAGCTTAGTGGTAATTCCAACACCCTAAGTCCTCTCTTTATATCTCTTAAATCCCTATCTCTCACTAGTTTACCTTAATTGCATTTTAATTTCATTGCACCTTAGTTTAATCAAACCAATATCTCTCTTTGTAATCTTTTGATATGCTAGAGTTGAAGTTAAATTCCAACACGTATAATCCCTTAGGATGATCCCTACTCACTCTTGCTACGTTAGTAGTAGTGGTGATAGTGGTTTTTATAAATTTAAATTTTACCTAAAAGGCTTTTCTTGAACTGCACATTCACTACATTATTTTGACGTATACAAGCGGCCTCGTTAGTGCCCGGATCCTTATACTTTGGAGGAGTGTTGTGCTGAATGATCGCACTCACATTTTCAGTTAGTCTTACCTTCTTTGGTAAATGATTCTTGGAAGTGAGCTTTTGAGTGCACAAATCCTTGAGAAATTTGGCATATGGAGGAATTTGCTTGATAGCATCCAAGAGAGGTAGGTTGATCTTTACTTGCCTAAAAACCTCCCACATGTCCTGAATTTTACAACTTTTGTTCCCAAAATGTGTCGATTCTTGGAGACGTTGAGGAAACGGAGCCTTAAGCTCATAAGAAGTCTCCACATTTGGGGTGACAAGCTTGGAATTTTCAGTGCTAGACTTTGGATTTTTAGGTGTGAAATTTGGATTAGATGAGATAGGATTTGGATTTTTGGGAAGAAGAACTTTTTCATCTTTTCCTCCATCAACCTTGTTGTCCATAATTCGACCACTTCGAAGGGTGGTGATTGCTTAGACTTGTTCATGAGTAGGCCCACTTGAAGGAGGGGCTTTGTCAATCACATGTATCCCTCCAGGATTCTCAAATGGTTGAGTGGGAAGTTTTCCCTTATCTCTTTGAAGAAGTTGGTTCATTAAATTAGCTATTTGTCCCACTTGATTCTCAAGTTTAGCTATTGGCTGAGTATGGGAATGAACCATTTGGAGAGTGGGCTGCAATGATGTCAATAGTTGCTTGTTAGATTCTAACATTTGCTTGTTAAGGGATTCCATCATTTGCTTATTTGCAGCAAGAATTTCATCAGTTAGAAACACAGGAGATGGAGTAGAGACATTTGGATTGTAGGGTGGACGGTAACTTGAAGAGGCCTGAAATTGCCTATTTGGAAATTGAGAAGAGGGCTAATTTTGATGCCCTTGATTTTGAAAATTCAAATTTTATGGGGCGGGTTGCCTCCACGAAAAATTCGAATGATCTCTCAATCCCGGATTGTAAGTATTAGAGTAAGGATTATTTCTGGGCCTTGCTCTTGATTGCTACTAGGAAATTGCTCCGGTATGGGGCAATCTTCCGAGAGATGGAATGGGCTAGTGCATGATGCACACACCGCACTTGCCAAATTTTGAGACAAGGAAGGAGAGAGATGTGGTGCCATTAATTGATAGAATTTGTGAGCTATGGCATCCACTTGAGAAGATTCTTCCCTCAGTGTCTTTGGTTGAAATAGATTGGTGTTCTTTACATTGGTTGAGGTTGGAGCACTACGAGAATTATGTTGCAATGAGTTTTCACTCAAATTCTCGAGTAATGTCCAAGCCTCATCCACATTTTTAGACATGAATACCCTCCACATGATGAGACAACCATGAATCTATATGGGTCGGTTAAACCAGTATAGAAAGCTTCCACCAATTGCCATTTTGGAATTAGGTGGTGCGGACATTTCGTAAGGAGGTTTTGAAGTCTTTCCCAAGTCTCATGAAGTTGTTCCCCATCGATTTATGCAAAGCTAAGAATAGAACGCCTCATTTGGTTGATTTTACTTACAGGATAATATTTTTTTAAGAATTATTGTAGTAATTGAGCCCATGGAGTGATAGAGCTTAGAGCAAGGGAGTTCAACCAATATTTCGCCCTGTCTTTTAAGGCGAATAGGAAGAGATGCAAATGGAAAGCACTTTTAGGGAAGCCCCTCAGCTTGATGGTAAAACATATTTCAAGGAATTCATCAAGATGCTTATAAGGGTCTTCGTTTTCAAAGCCATGAAAGGATGGAAGCATTTGAATTGTGCTAGATTTGATCTCGTATTAGGCAGCCTCGATGTTTGGCATCACTATGCAAGAAGGAGAGGCATAAGTTGTAGGGATGAAATGGTCCCTAAGAGTCATAGGTACAACATTTGGAATTTCAGCCCTATCATTATTAATTCCCTCATTCCTGACATTTCCTTCATTCCCAGCCATTGTAATAAATTCAAGTTCAATTCCTCTTATGTTTGCAGATTCCCTAAGGTTTCTTCTAAGAGTCCTTTCAAGAAAATTTATGCAATGGGAGATTCAAGAGTTGGTAAAAATAATGACCTGCGACCAAACATCAACAACATACTTCACAACCAACACAACAATTCATCACCAAAACCTCCACATACAACGTTCCCTTTCTCCTCAATTATCAACAAGACTAAAAATAAATGGCCACGATAAGGACCGATGCTTTGTAAGACAATAAAACAGAAATAGACTCGACAAGGGCTCCACAATCAAATATCTCTAATTTAACCACGTGCAAGGCATTCACAATTTTGAAACTAGAACTTCGAAAAACTTACTTGAAGTCCTATAGACTTATGATATTTTCAGTTTCCCCTCGGCAAGCTTTGAGTCCCTGGAATCTTACAAGAAAACTTAAACACAATGTCACTGAAACCAACAAGAAAATATTCACAAGACACAATATTCACAATCAAACCAAAGTTAATCTTTGAACCTCGGTTACAAAACCGTTTGAAATCCCCGGCAACGATGCCAAAAATTGATACATTCGGTCGACAATCTCAATAAGAATCAACCCTTTGCTATAGCACAAATCATTGTAAAATAGGGCTATTGTTCGGGTAAGTTGAACCACTGGGATTGCTAGTTTATGGCAACCAAGGTCATTAAAACTACTTAGTTTGATGAAGGGGTGAAGAGTTTTTGTTTGGTTTGTCACTAGGTGACTTGGAATTAAAAATGTGCATTAAGTAATAAAGTAAAGGAAATTATGAGGAAAGAAACTTAGGTAGAGAAGACTAGGGGAGTGAATCCACTACCAACTCTATAAACATGATAGATTATGATTAATTGCGGAAACAACATAAATAAGTGGCCATGATATGTAGCAACACAAGACTACTACACTATCTTCAAAAATTTCATGAAATCAAAAGGTAAGAATAACCTATCAAAGTTTCACATTCTTGAACTACCTAAACTAG
Source organism: Cornus florida (assembly GCF_030987335.1). Taxonomy (NCBI): domain Eukaryota; kingdom Viridiplantae; phylum Streptophyta; class Magnoliopsida; order Cornales; family Cornaceae; genus Cornus; species Cornus florida. The sequence continues at coordinate 45,047,775 of NW_026775574.1, read as the reverse complement.
GGTGTAGTCTTAGACATGCTAACTAAGCTAGAGATTATCAAGCCCTCAATCAAATGATAAAAGCATATGAAGTCAAAAATCAAGATTAATCCATCAAAGGGAGGCCTTAAGCTATGGACTAACAAGTTTTTCATAAAACATGCCATTAAAACCATTCCACAATCTTATTTTCATTGCCACCATGAAAATGCAAGCCATAAAACCATGAGAACATACAATCTAAGATAAGATAATAGATTCAACATGATCATTTATATCAATTTAGGTTCATTACATCAAATGCAAGCTCTAGATTATGAAAAAACCACATATATATACATCATTCCCCAAAATAAACCAAAAGTAAGGCATGCTTACAAGGAGGAGCTTCATCACCTCCCTAGAGAGAGAGTTAGTTACCCATGGGTGCAAAGGAGGGGGAGATTGAAGTGAACTCACCCTCCATTTTTCGCATCTAAGACAAGCTCCAACCCAAAACCCCTCTAGAACAATATTTCTCTCTAGAAATATCCTACAATGTGTGATATATTTATTACATTGAATCAAGCCCTTAATAATCAACCATAGCCATCCAACAACTCCATTTTCGTGGCCCAAAACACCTAAACAAGTGCAGAGCAATCCCCCCAATTAAGGGGATAACATTAGGTGAGAAAAGGAGGCCCATGCTTTGATATCTGCAGATTGGCGGGTGCCCACAGCGTAGGGCGGCCGTCCGCGCTGTGTCATGAAGGTGAGGGCGCAGCTAGTGGTGGGCGTCCGTAAGGAATGGCGGGCACCCGCGATTTCGCGAACATTCTGCTTCTTTTGACGGGCGCCCGCAAGGCTGTAAAGCACTATCGTTGCATCTTGAGCTGCTTTTGGCGTCTGATGACACAGTAACCCTCCTTAGTACTTTTTGCAGGGCCAACCATGAGTTCAATGAGATACTGGCTTGGCTAAAAAGAAAGTCCCCGACAACGGCATACTTTGATCTTCAAGAATTCAACAAAGCAGCATTTTTAACTATCTTTGGGGAACTAACCTAAAAGTAATCAAAAACACGCAAATAAAGCTAATATATACAATATTATCAACTGATGGACTTAACTAATGCAAATAAGGGCGCTTGAATATGCAATATTCGGCGCTTATCAAGCATTCATCTTTTAGGGCACATGCTTAGATGATCATTGTTTTGGTTTGATCCCAAGTTGAGCTAGTAGGCCTTGAAAAATCATCACACTTGAAATAATGACCTTGCATGTTAATAAAATCTTTTTCACCGAGTAACAGGGATTCTTGCCTCATTTATCATTGACTTCTCGCGTCAAAAAGTGAAAGGTTTCATTGGAATAAAAGTTTTTTCACTGAGTAACCGGTATTCTTCCCTCATTAAGCATTGAATTCTCGCGTCAAAAAGTGAAAGGTTAGGAAATAAGAAGTGGGAGTTGTCTTGATTTGAAGCCTAGTTGACTTGAGCTTGTAAGTCCTTAGGGGTGTTTTAACACCTAATGCCCTAAAGTCGTCCGATTTGGGAGCTATTGACCCAACGCTCATTACATGAGTCTTCTAGAAAGTTTAAGAATCTTTGCATTGCATTGTGCTCTCATCTTCAATCCCATGTTTAGAAAAAAAAAAAAAAAAATGGTTCATTTATGTTCTTGATAGTTAATATTTGAGATATGTGCTAGTTTGAGGCCGGATTATGATTTTTTTTTCATTGATTATGCTAAGATAACAACATATTTGGATGTTGGTTCACTCAAAGGATACTAGAATTTGATTTTGATATGCATGGTTAGCTAGTTGAATGTATGGGGACCATATTTGCTTTTATGATGTTGAGATGCTGAGATAACTTAGATGTGGCTGAAAATTGCATACTTGAGGTAGTCTTCTCTTGATAATTATTGAAATTTGCTTTAACACTTCATTTTTTAGGATGAGCCCTTGATGTTTGTGAATATCATCTCTAGAAACTCTCACGAGACTTCACTCGTCCACTAAGGGTAACCAAGGGGTTTAAAAGGCTTGTTGCATATTGATGAGCGCTGAAAAGTGCATATTTAAACCCCTTAAGCTTAGGTATTCTAGAACCTTTATCTATCTTATTTTACCGTTTTGTATTGATTTCGTGTTATTTCCATTTTCAGATACTTATCTCTAAAATAAGCTAACTCAGCCAAATAAGAGCATAATTGAAGCAATTCTGGGATGAATCAAAGAAAGGAGCAAAGTGGAGCAAAAGGAAGCAAAAGGGTGGAATTTCAGTAACTGCGATCGATCTCAAGAAAAGTTCAATCGATCCAAATTTCATCGATCTCAGCACTTCAAGGTGGATCTGAGCCATGTTTATTCCTATTCAAAAATCTCAAGTTCGATCAATCCAACCTCATTCTCTGATCGATTGAATCATCTTGTCTTTATCCAAATGATTGATCTTATCTAGTTATACCACCCTACCAACCACTTTTGTCCTTTTCCCAAAAATATCTTCAAAATATCTCAGATTTATTTTTTATCCAAAAAGGCGCCGCCATTGAGGATCGATCCAACTTCAGTTCGATAGATCTCAGCCATGTTCGATCAATCTCACCTCAAGTTTGATCGATCGAACCTCCCAAATCCCAAGAAAAGTCTAAATTCCAGCTCATTAAAAGTTGTCTCATATCCAATCATTAGACGATTATTGGTGTACGAGCCCAGCTCATTTAGGGTGATTTTTGACCTACCTATATAAGGAATATGAGCCACTTTTTGAGAGAGCCTTTTTGATATACTTTAATACACATACTTAGTGAGGAAGAAAAGAAGAGGAGGAGGCTAGAGACACCATTGGAGACTCTTCATCAACCAAGGAGCAGATTTCTTCCATGGAGCTTGCCCTTGAGGGTTGGAGGACATCATCCATGAGTGGCTAGTCATCCTCTTGGGGCTAGAGTTAGCCCTAAGCATGCTTTCTACTTCTTAATTTATGTATTTTTAAGGGGATTTGTATTGTGATTCATGTCTTGATACTTTTATATATAGATCTTGTTTATTCAATGATTTATGTAGTTTAATGCTTCCAATTGATCATTTCATTCTATCCATATGTCTATGTATGCTAGAATAAATGTTTATGTGTTTGTCTCTATTTCTTATGTTATTGATGCATGTCTATGTGTATTAATGCTATAGATCTAGAGATTGTTAAGACATAGTGCTTAATGTCATGTTCTTGTGGTTTATTTGATGGTTCATACTCATTTCTTGATGGATTATACCTCTCCCTTAGTTTAATTAGTTTAATTTCATGTCATTAGCTTAGTTGTAGTGTAGTTGTTAAGTGGGAGGATAATCCATACTTGTTGTTGATGTTCCATACTTATGAAAAGCAAGTAACATATATCTCTAACCTTATGATGTGTTTGGATTATGAGCTTAAAGAAAGGATTAATGGCTTAATTTGATATGTTGTGCTATCCACCATGTTGTTTAGACAATATATGCTTAATTTGTCATCTATGCTTGTTGGAATAACCACACACATACCAATTGTTACAATACATGTTCTTTCCCTCATTAATCATTCATTAAAGGTGTAGAAAAGCTATGCTTAGTGGTGATCTCTAAACCCCAAGAACTCTCTTTCTTTTATTCTCTCTATTGCATTATTGTTTACTTTAGTTTAATTTGCACCTAGTTTAATTCAACCAACCAACCACTATTTTGATCACTCGACCTACTAACCCTAATTTTGATTCCTCAACCTAGTGCGACCCTCAATCCCTTGGGATGATCCCTACTTGCCCTAGCTATATTTTTAATGAAAGGTAGTAGTGGCAATTTCTAAATGTAAAACTTGGCCACATTACATAAACTTTGGGTTTCGATGACAGCCCACCAAGTTTTTGGCGCCATTGTCGGGGATTGATTGATTGGCAACATCATATTTGGTGAATCAATTAGGAATTAGTACTCTTTTGATCATATCTATACTTTGTTTTCAATTTTTGTTACTTATTGTATTTGTTCTTGTTTGACTAGGAGCATTGGGCTAAGAAGGTGAGCAAAGGAGTATTCCAAGCAAAAGAGCTAAGCAAGCAAAGAAAAAAAATGCTAAAAATCTAAAAATTTCTAGCTAAAAGCTAAAAATTTGGAGTTAAAGTGCTAAAGGACCTTTGTGACCTTTTTCTTACTCAAACTCTTAGTTAAATCGTCGGCCCGCGTGGAGGCTTGTAATTCAATTGATAAATCGTGAGCCCACATTGAGGCAATTTACTTTTCTCGCATATTGTTGATAGCAAGTGTAATACCCCTAATTTTAAAAGGATTGTCCGGGTATTTAGTTAATTGTTTTATTTCGTTTTAATTTATTTTTAATTGTTTAATTGCGATTTAATTGATTTAATGGTGAATTGGTTGTGAATTATTTAATGACCTGTGTTATTTACTTATTTTTTTTAATTGTTATTTAATTGGATTTATTTTATTCTGTTTGACTTAATTATATCTTTCGTTAGTTGATTGCTAATAATGGGTTAAATGTGTTTTGTTAACTTAGGTTTTTAGACATCACGTATGTAGCCGACATAGTTAAACATTGATTAGGTTTTCCATGGGCCGAGTTTTCAGTTTAGGGTTTAGTTAAACTAGGGTTTTGGTGTAAACCTATAAATATATGTCTTACGTTCGGTTTAGGGTTTTAGAACCCTATTCACAACATAAAGAGAACAGAGAGAAGCATAGAGGAGTCTGGGAGAGAATAGAGAGGGAAAACCAAAGGATCACCAGAAAAGCTTAGGAGAAAGACGTTGAGATTTTTGAACCAAATCTCACGGGCAAGTTTTCTACTAACTCTATCTCTTTGGCCTGTGTTTTTTGCATCTCTAACACAATCCCAGGATGATTAAAAGCTAAATTAAATTACTTGGTTGCATGGAATTTGTTCAAAACAATTTGTGTTTCCGATTAAGTATTTTGCTTGTTTTTATTCTGTTTTGTGTAACGCTTGTTCCAATTAAATTTGGTTAATAAGTAACGAATGTAATTAACTCTAGATCACCTTAGGACTTAGTTTAATCAGTCAAAACATCATTAAAAGCGTTAGAGGCTGTAACAGAGAAGAACAGAAATAATGGAGATCACCGGAGACGAAACAAGCAACCAGGGAGAGAGGGGAAAGAAGAGGCGGCTCCATGGAATCATGGAGCCAGCTCAAACAAGTTTGGAGGTGGCTCCAACATGTTTAGAGGTGGTTCCATCATTTTGGAGGCAGCTCTAACTTGGTTGGAGGCGGCTCCTTCAACAGTTTTCAGTTTTTCGCCTTTTCAATGATGGTTTTGGCTACGGGTTTCAGAATTTGGTGTTTCTAGATGCTATTAGGAGCTATGCAGGGATGTTTCAGTAGCATCTAAGTCCTATTAAAAATTTTGAGGGTGTGATAATACATAATAAATTATAAAGAAATTGGTAGATTTAAACCGTTATAGTTTCAAGTGAACTTGTGGACTGTTTGTGGAAACAGAGGATTTTAAGTGCATAACCCTATGAGTTGTAATTTATCTGGGAATGGAAATATTGTTTAATCATGTTTCTGTAATTTAAATTAGGCATATTAGATTACAGAATGATTATATATTTATAAGTGACAGTAAGACACTTTTAAGGAAGTTTACATGGTTGAAATTTTGCAGACGATTCAAGTTGATTAATTTTAAATTAGCAATTGAAATAGGAGTTTGACTTGAAAGTCATATAACAGTGGTATAAGATTAAGTCTGTTAACTAATATAAACTCAGTTAACGCTTAATGAGAAACTAGTTGATTTACTAAGAACTATTTATATCAACTTATGGAATGTTGTGGAGTAATTACAAGTAGGCATGTGTATACTTTTATTGTTACAATTATGCTTATTGTGAGTTACAGAATGATTATATTTATTTCTCTGCATTTTAAATTGTAGAGAATTATATAATGGATGTATTAAACAAGCATGCTATTTATACAATCTTGAAATGCTTATATTGGATATGTTGATATTTACTGTAATTTATACTGTCAACACTAGATGGATGGATTGTATGCACCGGTATGGGACAGTGACATACTAGGGGTATTAGCTCAAAAATGCTAAGTCTTACGTACTTTGGATTAAAGGATGGATTAACTACAAAAGTTAAGTCCCACCTGTATTTTGTGTCAGATCACTAAATAGTTGAGTGACACTTTGGTTTGGAATGGAATTTAAATATATTTTTGTGATGCCACGATATGAGCCTGAGTCTCAGAGTCATTGGCTAGGGAGCGTATATGCATTGGGATGTATAGCTGGCTATGATGGTTAGATGTGTGCCCTGCTAGGTCTAGGTAGTTATGCCCACCTCAGGTGCGTTTTGTATAGTGCCTACTAGTCAGGTTGAGACGGGCCTGTAGTCCAGTGAGAGTCCTGTAGTGTGATTATATATATATTTATCTACGGCCTATTAGTTATTGTTGGATTGGTTAGGATGTACATGCGTATCGGGTCTTTGCTTGGGTAGTAGTAGTATAGAACTTGCTAGTGGGCCTGACCCACTTATCATTTTTCAAGTGACGGGTGTTTCCAGTCTAGGGCTTGTTCGGGCTGAGCAGAGACGATTTTCCATTCTACTGATGATGTAGGACTTTATTTCCTTATATTAGATTTGGTTTTTATCTTCAGATATTTAATTACATTCAGTTTGGGATTGTTATTAGGGGTTCACTAGAGATGGATTCCTGAGTTGTAAAATTATTGAAGGATTCTTTTTAAGAAGGTTTTGGATAATTGGATTTCAAGTATTTTAATTTCAAGGATTATGTTTAGTGTTCGTTTCAGCTTTTAAACTTTTATTTATTAAATTCATTTTGTATTCTGTGTTCGGTTAAATATTAATTGGTTAGTATCCCTCGGATTTGTGCTCAGACATGATCACCCGTGGCTCTAGAATCAAGGGGTATCACAGTTGGTATCAGAGCACTCCAGGTTCAAGTGTCTCTAGGATTCTATCGTATAAGACTTCTGCGTAGCGTTCTCTCTTGTTTAGAGCTTTAAGATTAGGATTCGTTGAATTCCTTTACGGTCCATTTACAATCGTACTGATGTCTATCTTTCTATGTTAATAGTATGGTTAATGCTAGAAGAGGACAGAACATGAACAGTCGAGGCAAATGGGGGAAAATCAGCAAGTGCCTAGGTTTCAGGAGGAAGATGGTCAGTTACAGATAGAGCATGAAGAAGTTCAGCATACTCAGGAGTCTCAGCATCAGGCCTACAATCAGGGCAGGGATCCAGAGGATTCTCCTCAGTTAATCTACGTCATTGCTCAGGCTGTAGCTACAGGCGTAGCAGCGGCACTTCAGAGTCAGCTACATGTGCAACAAACACTTGAAGCAGTACCAGTGGTGCAGAATGTGGTTAAAGTTCATTGCTTTGGCTACGGAGAAGATGGGCATACATCCAACCAATGTCTTGAGTTAGCCCAGAGACAGCAGAATGGGGTACCACAGGCAGAACGGGATCAATTACAGTCTAACCAGCAAAGGAGGCCGTTTGGTACTTTTAGGGGTACTTGTTATACTTGTGGGGGGTACGGTCACACTGCTAGGCATTGTCCTAGACGAGGAAGTATCGGGCCGTCCCAGTAGGAGGATACCAAACCACAAGGAGGATGGCTCTTTTAAGAATGATTTTTGGTTATTAGTAGTAGAGGAGATTTTAATAAAAGTGTGGTATGGATTTAAACACGTACACTAGTTGTATGTTAAAGATTATCTTACGATTTACGTTTGACAGTTATGGTTTGGGAAAGTTCTTTATAAAGTGAACTAGCAATTTTGGTTATCTTTAGTATGTTTTGTGATGGCGTTTTTGTGATATGTACATATATGGTTTTATTAAACTATATTGGGATGATTATGTTACATTAATGGATGTTTATCCCAGTGGAGTAATTGGGGTTTGTGGAACAGGCCAACAAAAAGTTACTTGTAAATACATGGTGTGGAGACAGGTTGATTACCAAGAAGTTTATAAGAAAACTTGTGTAAATCAATAGGGTAGGTTTGGTTTAGAAAGAGGAATTCCCAGGATAGAACAATAGTCTAAAAAAAAATGGGACGATTGCGTAGCATTTTGTTTTACCTCATGTGTTTTGCTCTACGAAGTATTTAGAAACATGAAATTTTCATGGATTGGTTGGTGACACACATATGCAGTAGACCTTAGGATATTTCTACATTGTTGGCCAATACTGCCATTTTTCATGAGAGTGATGTGCCTGTGACACTATATATTGGTGGACTCAGATTTCTAACCAATCTTTTATCCTGGACATGCACACTTATGACAGGATACTTGGGATGGATTTGTAATGACCTGGTCATTTTCTTTCCTTTCCTTCTCAGATTTTCACGGATATTTTTTTTCCGTTGATCTTTTCCTTTCTGAGTTCGGTTTCTTGTCACTTAGTGTTATCTTGAGTGCTAGGGGATGGTTTCTGAGACTCTTTTCCATGGATTGACGACTTCCCTTGAGGACCGAGTCATTTTCACATTTTCACTTTTGTGACACTATTCACTTTTTGTCTTTTTCTCGGTTGTCACTTTGTTAGCACAACCTTGCTTTTCATGTTCAGATTTGATTCTGGTTTTGGATGCATCCACGATATTTAAATTCCATGCTATGTGTATTTTTACTTTCCTAGAAAAGCATGCTAAGTGTTTACTTTTCTTGTAAAGGGTATAGACGCATAACCCTTTTTGTAATTTTCCTAACTTTTGGGGTTTTTGTGTAATTACTGTAAAGTAATTATTTTTTGTCTTAGGGACCATTTTATAATTTAATTTGGAAGATATTTTCAAAAAGGATCTTTTTGCAATTTTTGGAAAGTGTGACAAGTGTCATATTCTCATTGGCCCACTTGTTGACATTTGTGTGGAAACACTTTGATGCATTGGATGATGACATTTGGAGTATCACAGTTGGTATCAGAGCACTCTAGGTTTAAGTGTCTCTAGGATTCTATCGTATAAGCCTTCCGCGTAGCGTTCTCTCTTGTTTAGAGCTTTAAGATTAGGATTCGTTAAATTCCTTTATGGTCCGTTTACAATTGTACTGATGTCTGTCTTTCTATGTTAATAGTATGATTAATGCTAGAAAAGGACAGAACATGAATAGTCGACTGAGGAGACTGGCACGTAGGCAGCAAGAACGCCTTCGGCGTCGGCAAATGGGGGAAAAGCAGCAAGTGCCTAGGTTTCAGGAGGAAGATGGTCAATTGCAGATAGAGTATGAGGAAGTTCAGCATACTCAAGAGTCTCAACATCAGGCCTATAATCAGGGTAGGGATCCAGAGGATTATCCTCAATTAGTCTACGTCATTGCTCAAGTTGTAGCTGCAGGCGTAGCAGCGGTGCTTCAGAGTCAGCTACATGTGCAACAAACACTTGAAGCAGTACCAGTGGTGTAGAATGTGGTTAAAGTTCATTTTTTTGGCTACGGAGAAAATGGGCATACATCCAACCAATGTCTTAAGTTAGCCTAGAGACAACAGAATGGGGTACCACAAGCAGAACGGGATCAATTATAGTCTAACCAGCAGAGGAGGCCATTTGGTACTTTTAGGGGTACTTGTTACACTTGTGGGGGGTACGGTCACACTGCTAGGCAATGTCCTAGACGAGGAAGTATCGGGCCGTCCCAGCAGGAGGATACCAAACCACAAGGAGGATGGCTCTTTTAAGAATGATTTTTGGTTATTAGTAGTAGAGGAGATTTTAATAAAAGTGTGGTATGGATTTAAACACGTACACTAGTTGTATGTTAAAGATTATCTTACGATTTACGTTTGACAGTTATGGTTTGGGAAAGTTCTTTATAAAGTGAACTAGCAGTTTTGGTTATCTTTAGTATGTTTTGTGATGGCGTTTTTGTGATATGTACATATATGGTTTTATTAAACTATATTGGGATGATTATGTTGCATTAATGGATGTTTATCCCAGTGGAGTGATTGGGGTTTGTGGAATAGGCCAACAAAAAGTTACTTGTAAATACATGGTGTGGAGACAGGTTGATTACCAAGAAGTTTGTAAGAAAACTTGTGTAAATCAATAGGGTAGGTTTGGTTTAGAAAGAGGAATTCCCAGGATAGAATAATAGTCTAAAAAAAAAAATGGGACAATTGCGAAGCATTTTGTTTTACCTCATGTGTTTTGCTCTATGAAGTATTTAGAAACATGGAATTTTCATGGATTGGTTAGTGACACACATATGCAGTAGACCTCAGGATATTTCTACATTGTTGGCCAATACTGCCATTTTTCATGATAGTGATGTGCCTGTGACACTATATATTGGTAGACTCGGATTTCTAGCCAATCTTTTATCCTGGACATGCACACTTATGATGGGATACTTGAGATGGATTGGTTATCACTGCCATGCTCAAGTTATTTGCTTTGGATGGGTCTATCGTAGTTACCGTACCTAGTTAGAATGTTTACGTCATTGTTATGCCACATTTTAACGGGGACACTAGCACCTATTTGTTTCGGATATAGTATGAGACGGAGGAGGGGATTACTATATCATTGGATAGCATACCAATTGTACAAGATTTTTTGGATGTATTTAAGGAGACTCTAGGGTTGCCACCTAGTCGCGGGATCAATTTTGTGATAGACTTAGCTCCAGGCACTACGCCTATTTGCTAGGGCACCATATAGGATGGCACCTATTGAGATGCGAGAGCTGAGGGATCAGGTTCAGCACCTACTCGGCAAGGGTTTAGTTTGAAGGAGTACTTTACCCTGGGGAGCACCGATTTTGGTTGTGAAGAGGAAGGATAGTTCGTTTCGCCTGTGTATAGATTACAAGGAGTTGAACAAGGTTACTATTCGTAATAAGTACCCTTTTGTTTGATCAGTTGAAGGGAGCTACCTATTTCTCTAAGATTGATCTGCGATCTGGATGTTATAAACTTCGAGTTCGGGAGCAAAATGTTCCGAGGACAGCGTTCCTCACTAGACATGGACCTTATGAGTTTCGGGTGATGCCGTTCGGGTTGACTAAAGCACCAGCGGTCTTTATAGATTTAATGAACAGAGTCTTCAGGGCTTACTTGGATCAATTTGTCATTGTCTTCATAAATGACATTTTGATTTACTCGAGGTCAGAGGACGACCATGCTAGACATCTACAGATTATGTTACAGACGCTTCGTGAACACTAATTATTTGCCCAAGTTCGGGAAGTGTGAATTTTGGCAGTGGGAAGTGAAGTTTCTGGGTCACATGGTGTCCGAAAGGGGGATAGCAGTAGATCCAGCCAAGGTTTTAGCCGAGGTTGAGTGGAGACAGCCTACTTCACCTACCGAGATTTAGAGTTTCCTCGGTTTGGCGGGATATTATCAGAGGTTCATCCAGGGGTTCTCTAAGATAGCTGGACCACTCACGCACCTAACTAAAAAGGGTGTACAGTTCGTATGGGATGAACACTGCCAGCGAGCTTTTGATGAGCTGAAGACTAAGTTGACTTCTGCACCGTTTCTAGCTACTCCACAGAGTAGGATAGAGTATCTAGTCTCTACAGACGTTTCTTTGTAGGGTCTTGGATGTGTTTTGGATGCAGAAGGAGTGACCGATTTCATATGGATCTCGGAAGCTTAAGCCTCATGAGCTTAATTATCCAACACATGATTTGGAATTGGCAACTGTGATCTTTGCCTTGCGCATATGGAGGACATATCTGTTGGGTGAGTTCTTCAGATTATTCAGTGATCACAAGAGTCTACAGTATTTATTCACTCAGTGGGAGTTGAATATGAGACAGCGCCGGTGGTTGGAGTTTATGAAAGACTATCACTTTTCTATACAGTACCATCCAGGGAAAGCGAATGTGGTGGCGGATGCACGCAGTCGCTGACCTGTTGGTAGGCTTTCCGCTTGATTCACTACTGAGTGGAAAGCATTGAAGAAGGTGGATGAATTGTCGGATGCTTTCATGGCTTGCATGGTAGTTACACCTTCTATCATTCACAAAGTTTTGAAGGCACAACTCACCGATCAGTAGTACATTGACAAAGTTGCAGAGATAGCTTCTGGGGAGGTTCCATTTTACCATGTTGGGACTGACGGAGGCTTGAGGTACAAGGGACGCTTAGTGGTACCTTCTGCTGATCATTTGAGGAAGGACGTGATGACGAAGACTCATCATTCTGAGTTTTCGGTTCATCAAGGTGGAGACAAGATGTATCAGGATATGAAGCGGTAGTTTTGGTGGGCAGGTATAAAGAGGGACATTGCTCTATTTATTTTACGGTGTAGTACTTGTCAGATGGTTAAGATTGATCATCAGTGGCCGCTAGGAGCTCTACAGCCACTGCCGATACCGGAGTGGAAATGGGAGAACATTTCTATGGATTTTGTAGAGGGATTGCCAAACTCTTTTAAGAATCACAATTCTATTTGGGTTGTCATGGACTGACTGATGAAATCAGCTCACTTTTTGCCTATTTGCATTGACTTCACTTCGGAGTAGTTGGCGAGACTTTACATTTCAAAGATTGTAAAGTTGCATGGCATTTCATTGTTTATTATCTTGGACAGGGATTCAAGCTTTGTGTCAGGATTTTTTGAAAAGTTTTCAGCAGGCTTTGGGCACAGAATTACACCTTAGTACTGCTTATCATCCTCAGACGAATGGACAGACTGAGGGGGTAAATCTGATCATGGAGGATATGCTCCGGTTATGTATTCTTGATTTCAAGGGTCACTGGGAGGATTACTTACCATTGGTGGAGTTTACTTATAGCAGTAGTTTTCAGAAGACTATTGGGATGGCACCATTTGAGGCATTATACGGCCGACCGTGTCAATCGCCTGTTTGTTGGATGGAGGTTGGTGAGAGTAGATATTTGGGTCTAGAGTTCATCAAGGATACTTCTGAAAAGATCACTTTTATTAAAGATCACATGCGCACTACTCAGAGTCAGCAGAAGAGTTATGCGGATCATCGTCGACGTGCTTTGGAGTTTCAGGTTAGGGATCAGGTTTTAATCAAAGTGTCGCCTATGAAGGGTGTATTGTGCTTTGGGAAGAAAGGGAGTTGTCTCCACGATTTGTCGGTCTATTTCTGATTACAGATCAAGTTAGAGCTGTCGCTTATCGGTTGACACTTCCGGATAATTTGGATCGCGTACACAACGTATTCCATGTTTCCATGTTACGGAAATTTTTGCGAGAGGAGGATCGGTATCAACATATCGATGTTCGCTACCATGTCGTATTGTTGACCATGGGGATCAAATCCTTCGTAACAAAGTTATCCCTTTGGTCCGTGTGACGGCCCAAGTTTTTTAAACCCGGTGCGTTAGTGATGACCAAAAGATGACCCGATAACGGATCCGAAATGCGGAAGCGAAAGGTGAAACAACGGCCTCTAGAGATAGAATGCGTCTCTAAGACACCAATGTGACCCTCAATGAGGTCATGGAACCCAAAGGAAAACAAATGCTGAAGTGTCGTTTCAAAAACGGACAAAAAGGAACCTGGGGGCAAAATGGTCATTTTGCAAATAAATGGATTCAAGTGCTATTGAGCCCACCACTGGGACAACAATGAAAAACTAATCATGATGGACTCAAGAATTTCATTATTCGGATTCCGGACGAAGGAGAAACGACAAAACAAAGAAAAACTAGCAATAAAGCTAAAAGGGTAAACTGGTAATTATCGAGAAATATCTAGGTGCAACCAAGACACCTTTGGATAGAAAATAAAAAATTAATCAATTTCAAAAAAAAATTCACCTGATTTGGAGTCCGGATGAGGGAGAAAGGTCGAAAACAAAATCGACGTCGCGGCGGCCCGATGAAGGCCGTGACAGCTACAGTGCCGTCAAAGAAGAAACTCCCCCAAAAATCAAGTTTCCTACCCCATTCACGAACGAAAAAAAAAAAAATGCATTGTAAAATGCCCAGAATGGCCCCAAGAAAATCTGGTCAAAGGGGTAAAAATTTCTCCGAGCTACTGCCCAAAGAAAGGAAATAGGGCTTCGGGAGGTTTTTAAATTGCCTAAATTGGAAATGCAATCTTAAAATACACCCACAAGACCCCCGGAAGTTTTGGATTGGTCGTCACACTTTTCAAAAAAAAGTCAATGAATAGTACCAAGTACATTTGCACTAAAAATCTGCAAAACCTGGCAGCAAGGATTTTCCGGACAAATCTGGATTTTTGAGGGCTAAGATGGCATTTTCTGGAAAAACACAAAGAAGAAACCCCCATCAAAATTGAGTTTTCTACGTGAATCGTTTGGAAAAATGAAAAAAAACGCATAATGAAATACCCGAAATTCCCCTAGAACAGAATAGGGTAAACTCCCTAAAAATGCTACTTAGAGTTTTTGTTTCATCAATGATGGTGTTGTTTGCCAAAGTGAGTATGCAAATGCATACAATATGATAAAATAGATGTACCAACATGGCCTAAAGCCTCTTTACATTCCATTAACAAGTTTTAGCATACAAAGCCTCCATTTCTCACAAATAAGCTACAATGGCAATACTTGAGTTTTAGAGGAAACATACTTGTAACCTTTCAAGTTAATGGCCCTTGCCCTCATGTCATACATGTAAAATGAACACTTCCAAATGTACTTAGATACTTATCACAAAAAGGAAGCCATCTTAGCTTCTAAAATACCATACATCCATTGCATACAAAATATAACATCTAAAAGATAAAACATGCTAAACAAGTGCATGTCCATATACAAAAATGCTTCAAGTACTCATGAGCCCCTATGGATGATAAGCATCCACAATTATTGTCTCCTTACTTATAAAATAATCCACACAACTAGGGTGAGTAATCAAGTTACTCGTAGGATGTAGTGCATGCGCATGCCCTATAGTTTCAAGAATAATGTGAACTAAACATAGATCATCACAAGGATGCATTCCACCTAATGTCTATGTTTTCAAGGTACTCTAAGGAATCATCACAAGCTATACAAATATTTGAAATGACAACCACATAGCATTCAAGTATACATGAACAAGTACACTAACCGCATTAAAACTAAAATCACCAAATCACAAGCTACAAGAAATCCATGATTTACAACTTGGAATATAATGCAAATCAAATAATGGAAAGACTAGGATATGTGGCCACAAGACCATACAAGTTATTTTGGGTAATTACGACCCACAAGATACTACCTAGTGCGCACTATAACCTAGGAGAATTCCTATCCTCCGTACTAGAGCCAAACCCTAGCCATCAACATCTCATATCATTACAAGCTTCCAAAAATCAACAAGTTCATGACATCTATGCAACTCAATGCATGAAACTACCTACGAAGCATAAGTAGGGTAAAACCACATAACCCATATCTTAAGGTTACATGTCTAAAGTGGCAAGTTAATGATATTACACATCATGTTATATCAATTTACTATAATATAGGCCATTGTTGAAAATCATGAAATATAGTATTCACCTACAAGTAATTATAAGTGCCACACATAAGATTTTCATACTAAGCTTTCAATGAAATCTATATTACTTAACATCATAAATATAATCTCAAGATATCCTTAAAACCTCAATGGAATCATAAGTATTAGGCAATTTATTAGACAATAGCCTACCTATACAATTTAATAGTCACATACATGCTTTAATCCACAAATCCTAAGTTAAGCATATAAAATCTTTATTTACATGCTAGTAATGGAATTTAAAAAGGCATATAATCAATATATATAAAACCCAAAGAAGATAAACATACAACCACCCCTACCTCAATAGAGAATTGAATCTCTATAATCCAAGTAACCAAGCTCAAAATGGAAAATAAGTTTAGGATTAATGAAGAGGGGAGTGAGAGGAAGCTTTTGTCTTCCAAGGTTTTATGTCTAAGGTGAGTGAAAGGAGGCCAAAATGAAGAAGAAAGCTATTAACTAAGCTTTTCTCTAATGGTGGCTAGGTTATGGTTCATGAAGACAAGTGAAAATGAAAATGATAAAGTGTAAAATGGTGAGTGGAAGGGCTAGAAATCCTCCACTCACTATGTGCTCTTACACTACCTCTCACACACACACAATGCAAGACTAAATGGTGAACATACACTTGTCATGAATCTATGGTTCATTCCTAGGCTGAATCTCAAGCCTACACTTGTCACCATCCTATGTAAACTTCCAAGACTTAATATTGAACCTACACTTGTCAACCATCCATGCCAACAAGTGTACCAACCCTAGGCCAACAAGTGGGTGAATCTCCACCCTCCACATGTCATCATCGAAGGCATCAAAGTGTTTCCACACAAATGTCAACAAGTGGACCAATGAGAGTGTGACACTTGTCACACTTTCCAAAAATTACAAACAAGTCCTTTTTGAAAATATCTTCCAAATTAAATTGCAAAATGGTCCCTAAGATGAAAAATAATTACTTTGCATAATTACACTAAAACCCCTCAAGTTTAGGTTAATTACCAAAAAGTCATGCTTTCATGCACTTTACAAGAAAAGTAAACATCCAATATGTTTTTCTACAAAAGTAAAAATGTAGATATCATAGAAATGAAATATCATGGATGTATGCCAAGCCGAAATCAAATCTGAGCACAAAAAGTGAGGTTAAGTAAGGAAAAATGAAAAATGACTAAAGGACGAAAAAGGGAAAAGACGAAAAAATGAATAGTGTCGAAAAACAAAAAATGTGGAAATGACTCGGTCCTCAAAGGAAGTTGTCAACCCAAAGGAAAGAGTCTCAAAAACTATTTCCGAGCACTCGAGACGACACTAAGAGGCGGGAAATCGAACCCGAAAAGGAAAAGACAATGGAAAAAATTTATCCGCAAAATTTGAAGAAATGGAAAGAAATGAAAATGACCGGGTTATTACAACCTTCCCACCTTCAAGGGATTTCGTCCCTGAAATCTGGCCCCAAGAAACTAAAGGCAAAACCAGGATAACTACGGAGTACATCTCCGAGTACCCCACACAACGTGCTACAAAAGCAATCCCAAAGCTGAAAGACAATGTACAAACCAATGTCATTCGCACCCACGTGCTTACGACAGGACAACCTCTTAAAAGGAAATTGACCACACGGTCACACGACAAGTCAAAAGTCACACACACAGAACCCAAGGTTGGATAAAGGAACGGAAGACAACAACTATAAGCATTCCTCCTGATGAACCATCATACCGATCCAAAAACAACCACCAAAAGAACTCCAAGATAACCACGTATTAAATCAGGGTACAGAACAAAAACAATGTGGCAGTACGAATAGCGACCATAACTCGCCCACACTTCCTCGTTAGTAAGGTAGCATGACTGTACTGGGTACTAATTCATGACCTACCTCCCACTAGGTTTACCCATGAAACCTCTTGATACAAATGACATCAATGTCGGGAAAAGATCATCACCAAATGCACTACGGAAACCAGGCATCGTGTGAAAATTAGGGTAGCTAATCCCAAAACTATGACAACAATGTCATAGGCACCGCTACGCTTAAGGTCTTAAATCTTCAATACAACAAAACCAACAACTCCAATGTCTCAAAACACTCCTATTAACAACATCAATCAAAAATCCAAAGCCTGCCAGATAAATCAACACCACCATGAATCAAAACGAACCTCAACACAAGACATTTCATCGAAAGTCCCACATATCTCCCTGAAACAGATCAACTACAAAACTATACCAAAATTAAACATTAGATCCACATCCTTATCATGGATAACTAAGTCCTCAAAAAACAAGTCCACCACGTGGCATACACATCAAAATTCTGACAACCATGGTCATTAAAACAGAGTCTCTCAAAACCGTGCTTGACAATACCAGGCTAAATCAAAATTCCTCAATTTCATTCCATACCCAATCACTGGAATTTCAATTCCTCAAAACGATGCCTAGCCATAACTAGGGCGAGAAAACTTCACAAACAAGCCAAATCCAACTGTGATCCTTCAAAACCTCTCCTAAAGGTCAACCACATCCAGATCTCCAAAATCAAAACAAGTCTCCAAAAGACATTCTCAAAAGAGCATTGAGCTCACCTCACGAATCAAAAAAATCCTCAATAATATGGACACAAGTCCTCGTAAAATGATCTCACACAAATCAACTCACCCTGAGCACCATAACTCTGTCAACAAACACGGTAAAAACTCCCCAAGGGAAGACACGAAAGAAAGAAAACCACCAGTCCTAAGAAGGACAACACCACGACTCCACCTCTGAAACAAAAGACAACAAGGTCAAAGACTTCACCCCCTACTCGGAAGTAAGTCGACCAAAATCCACCAAACCCTCACCAAGGACTCAAGACAACCACGGTGATCCGCACGGACCAACCAACCCCAAAACTGTGCACGAGGCGACGAAAAGAAGAGACAACCAAGAAAAAAAAGAGGAACCCATCCCCCCATGAGTGTTAACACAATCAACATGAAAATGGAGCGTTCTTCCCACCTTAGGGAAGTAGACAGCTCAAAATAAAACAAATGTGAAAACTCCTCCACCAGGAATCTGACAATAGAACCATTACAAAAACCCACATACGCACTAAGTGCGACCGGAGGAAACAAAAGGGAAAACTAAACATGAAAGTCATGCATATGACAAGGAATGCAACTACCAAGTAAGCAAATCTACTCACATAGATAAAATCAAAGGTACATGCAGCATGTCTCCACGTAACGCAAAAGCATATTATTAAAGCATAGTAACAACATGGCATCTCTAAGCATGTAAATAAGGCATGCTAATGTCATACAACAAAAAAACAAATGTGGATAGACCTCCACCTACTCATGCATCGCAATAAGATAAATTATACTACTAATATGGTAGTTAACAAAACTGTAGAAGATAAGATGATGCAACAATGAACCCTATGGACATCGTGTCCTAGAGTGTCTAGGTGAAAGGAAAACAAGTCCGAGCTATAATTTGACTCCAAAAACCAATATGACAACAACCTGTCTCAAAACAAACGTGATCCCTTACCACAATGGTAAGACTCTAACAATCCATCTCTAAATCTAAAGGTGACACTATGAGTGACACTAACAATGCAATGCTCTCACTAACCCAAAACATTGATTAATCGACTCGACCACAAAAGCGTCATCATGCAAGGAGAACTCAAAGAAAATGACAACTATAGCCATACCATCAACAACCAAATCTATCTCAAGAATCGTCCCTAAAACAACCATCAAACACTGACCAAAAGGTCTACGTCTATCAGAACAAAAACCAACGCTGATCCCATCTGAACTGCACTCGTAGCTAGCTAGTACGATAGCATGACAGTGCCATGCACCCGCCCACAAATGTACTCACCCACGAAAATTGCAATCTCAGAGAAATCTTCCTAAACAACTAAGGATCCTAAGAGGTCCACAACTTCAACATGGCCCAAAACCAATAAATCCAGCACTACGGCTACGCCTAATGGCTCACCCCACGAGAGCCTAAACAAAAGGTGACCATCCACCTATCCAAAGCCAACGCTAGGTCAACAATGACCTAAACTACCATGAAACCAAACTGACAATTGCTAACAATATCTAAGAAGAGTGCCTAAACAAAACCAAAACACACCAAATATTGCACTAAGTGCAAACTCACCAAACAACCCAACCTCGAGTCAAACATCCGTGACTAATCCCAAGTCCTATCAAATACGCAAAACAATATGCATATACAAGTCTAACCTAGCATACATCATATATCATGCTTCTTATACAAGAATAAAATCATGTTTTAACCAAACGATATACTACATATACCACCGAGGCACATAAACATGTTATCAAACCAAAACATATCATCATAAAGCATATAAACAAATAGAGCATGGAAACACAAGCATGATATGCACCTAAAACCCATCCTCCAAGGTATTCAAACCTAGGAGCTCCGATACCACTTGTGACGGCCCAAGTTTTGTAAACCCGGCGTGTCAGTGATGACCAAAAGATGACCCGATAACGGATCCGAAATACGGAAGCGAAAGGTGAAACAATGGTCTCTAGAGATAGAATGCGTCTCTAAGACACCAATGTGACCCTCAATGAGGTCATGGAACCCAAAGGAAAACAAATGCAGAAGTGTCGTTTCAAAAACGGACAAAAAATAACCTAGGGGCAAAATGGTCATTTTGCAAAAAAATAGATTCAAGTGCTATAGAGCACACCACTGGCAAGACAATGAAAAACTAATCATGATGGACTCAAGAATTTCATTATTCGGATTCCGAACGAAGGAGAAACGATAAAACAAAGAAAAACGAGCAGTAAAGCTAAAAGGGTAAACTGGTAATTATCAAGAAATATCTAGGTGCAACCAAGCACACCTTTGGATGGAAAATGAAAAATTAATCAATTTCAAAAAAAAATTCACTTGATTTGGAGTCCGGATGAGGGAGAAAGGTCAAAAACAAAATCGACGTCGCGGCGGCCCGACGAAGGCCGTGACAGCTACAGTGCCGTCAACCCACTACTGCTGCAACTGAGAGTAAAAACGGGCATCTAAATGGACATTTCTGAAAAAACTCAAAGAAGAAACCCCCCCCTAAAATCAAGTTTCCTACCTTAACCGCAAATGAAAACAAAAAAAATGCATTATAAAATGCCCAGAATGCCCCCAAGAAAATCTGGTCAAGGGGATAAAAATTTCTCCGAGCTACTGCCCAAAGAAAGGAAATAGGGCTTCGGGAGGTTTTTAAATTGCCTAAATTGAAAATGCAATCTTAAAATACACCCACAAGGCCTCTGGAAGTTTTGGATCGGTCCTTACACTTTTCAAAAAAAAAGTCAATGAATAGTACCAAGTACATTTGCACTAAAAATCTGCAAAACCTGGCAGAAAGGATTTTTCGGACAAATCTGGATTTTTGAGGGCTAAGATGGCATTTTCTGGAAAAACACAAAGAAGAAACCCCCATAAAAATTGAGTTTTCTACGTGAATCGTGTGGAAAAATGAAAAAACACGCGTAATGAAATATCCGAAATTCCCCTAGAACATAATAGGGTAAAACTCCCTAAAAATGCTACTTAGAGTTTTTGTTTCATCAAGGATGGTGTTGTTTGCCAAAGTGAGTATGCAAGTGCATGCAATATGATAAAATAGATGTACCAACATGGCCTAAAGCCTCTTTACATTCCATTAACAATTTTTAGCATATAAAGCCTCCATTTCTCACAAATAAGCTACAATGGCAATACTTGAGTTTTAGAGGAAACATACTTGTAAACTTTCAAGTTAATGGCCCTTGGCCTCATGTCATACATGTAAAATGAACACTTCCAAATGTACTTAGATACTTATTACAAAAAGGAAGCCATCTTAGCTTCTAAAATACCATACATCCATGGCATACAAAATATAACATCTAAAAGATAAAACGTGCTAAACAAGTGCATGTCCATATACAAAAATGCTTCAAGTACTCATGAGCCCCTATGGATGATAAGCATCCACAATTATTGTCTCCTTACCTATAAAATAATCCACACAACTAGGGTGAGTAATCAAGTTACTCGTAGAATGTGGTGCATGCGCATACCCTATAGTTTCAAGAATAATGTGAACCAAACATAGATCATCACAAAGGTGCATTCAACCTAATGTCTATGTTTTCAAGGTACTCTAAGGGATCATCTCAAGCTATACAAATATTTGAAATGACAACCACATAGCATTCAAGTATACATGAACAAGTACACTAACCGCATTGAAACTAAAATCACCAAATCACAAGCTACAAGAAATCCATGATTTACAACTTAGAATATAATGCAAATTAAATAATGGAAAGACTAGGATATGTGGCCACAAGACCATACATGTTATTTTGGATAATTACGACCCACAAGGTACTACCTAGTGCGCACTATGACTTAGGAGAATTCCTATCCTCCATACTAGAGCCAAACCCTAGCCATCAACATCTCATATCCTTACAAGCTTCCAAAAATCAACAAGTTCATGACATCTATGCAATCTCAATGCATGAAACTACCTACCAATCACAAATAGGGTAAAACCACCCAACCCATGTCTTAAGGTTACATGTCTAAACAACACAAATAGGGCAAGTTAATGATATTACACATCATGTTATATCAATTTACTATCTATATAGGCCATAGTTGCAAATCATGAAATATAGTAATCTACCTACAAGTAATTATAAGTGCCACACACAAGATTTTCATACTAAGCTTTCAATGAAATCTATATTACTTAACATTATAAATGTAATCTCAAGATATCCATAATAAAACCTCAATGGAATCATAAGTATTAGGCAATTTATTAGACAATAGCCTACCTATACAATTTAATAGTCACATACATGCTTTAATCCACAAATCTTAAGTCAAGCATATAAAATCTTTATTTACATGCTAGTACAAGAATTTAAAAAGGCATGTAATCAATATATATTAAGCTCCAATATATATAAAACCCAAAGAAGATAAACATACAACCACCCCTACCTCAATAGAGAATTGAATCTCTATAATCCAAGCAACCAAGCTCAAAATGGAAAATAAGTTTAGGGTTAATGAAGAGGGGAGTGAGAGGAAGCTTTTGTCTTCCAAGGTTTTATGTCTAAGGTGAGTGGAAGAAGGCCAAAATGAAGAACAAAGCTATTAACCAAGCTTTTCTCCAATGGTGGCTAGGTTTTGGTTCTTGAAGACAAGTGAAAATGAAAATGATAAAGTGTAAAATGGTGAGTGGAAGGGTTAGAAATCCTCCACTCACTATATACTCTTACACTACCTCTCACACACACACAATGCAAGACTAAATGGTGAACCTACACTTGTCATGAATCTATGGTTCATTCCTAGGCTTAATCTCAAGCCTACACTTGTCACCATCCTATGTAAACTTCCAAGACTTAATATTGAACCTACACTTATCAACCATCCATGCCAACAAGTGTACCAATCTTAGGCCAACAAGTGGGTAAATCTCCACTCTCCACATGTCATCATCCAAGGCATCAAAGTGTTTCCACACAAATGTCAACAAGTGGACCAATGAGAGTGTGACACTTGTCACACTTTTCAAAAATTACAAACAAGTCCTTTTTGAAAATATCTTCCAAATTAAATTGTAAAATGGTCCCTAAGACGAAAAATAATTAATTTGCATAATTACACTAAAACCCCTCAAGTTTAGGTTAATTACCAAAAAGTCATGATTTCATGCACTTTACAAGAAAAGTAAACATCTAATATGTTTTTTCTACAAAAGTAAAAATGTAGATATCGTACAAAATGAAATATCATTGATGTATGCCAAGCCAGAATCAAATTCAAGCACAAAAAGTGAGGTTAAGCAAGGAAAAATGAAAAACGATTAAAGGACGAAAAAGGGAAAAGACGAAAAAATGAATAGTGTTGAAAAACAAAAAATATGGAAATGACTCGGTCCTCAAAGGACGTTGTCAATCCAAAGGAAAGTGTCTCAGAAACCATTTCTGAGCACTCGACATGACACTAAGAGGCGAGAAATCGAACCCAAAAAGGAAAAGACAATGGAAAAAAATATTTCGCAAAATTTGAAGAAAGGGAAAGAAATTAAAATGATCGGGTCATTACAGTCTGTGTTCAATGGAGTCATCACAATAAGGTTGAGTCTACATGGGAATGGGAGGATGTCATTCGCTCGCAATTTCCTGACTTATGGGAAGAAGGTAAGAGAGAATTCCGAGGACAGAATTCCTTTTGTTACGGGGGAAGAATGTAATACCCCTAATTTTAAAAGGATAGTCCGGGTATTTAGTTAATTGTTTTATTTTATATTAATTTATTTTTAATTGTTTAATTGCAATTTAATTGATTTAATGGTGAATTGGTTGTGAATTATTTAATGACTTGTGTTATTTACTTGTTTTTTTTAATTGTTATTGAATTGGATTTATTTTATTCTGTTTGACTTAATTATATCTTTCATTAGTTGATTGCCAATAATGGGTTAAATGTGTTTTGTTAACTTAGGTTTTTAAACATCACGTATGTAACCGACATAGTTAAACATTGATTAGGTTTTCCATGGGCCGAGTTTTCAGTTTAGGGTTTAATTAAACTAGGGTTTTGGTGTAAACCTATAAATATATGTCTTACATTCGATTTAGGGTTTTAGAACCCTATTCACGACATAAAGAGAATAGAGAGAAGTATAGAGGAATCCAGGAGAGAACAGAGAGGGAATACCAAAGGATCACCGAAAAAGCTTAGGAGAAAGACGTTGAGATTTTTGAACCAAATCTCACAGGCAAGTTTTATACTAACTCTATCTCTTTGGCCTGTGTTCTTTGCATCTCTAACACAATCCCAGGATGATTAAAAGCTAAATTAAATTGCTTGGTTGCATGGAATTTGTTCAAAACAGTTTGTGTTTCCGATTAAGTATTTTGCTTGTTTTTATTCTGTTTTGTGTAACGCTTGTTCCAATTAAATTTGGTTAATAAGTAATGAATGTAATTAACTTTGGATCATCCTAGGACTTAGTTTAATCAGTCAAAACATAATTAAAAGCGTTAGAAGCTATAACAGAGAGGAACAGAAACAATGGAGATCACTAGAGAAGAAACAAGCAACCGGGGAGAGAGGGGAAAGAAGATGCGGCTCCATTTAATCATGGAGCCAGCTCAAAGAAGGTTGGAGGTGGCTTTAACATGTTTGGAGGCGGCTCCTTCAACAGTTTTCAGTTTTTCGCCTTTTCAGTGATGGTTTTGGCTACGGCTTTCAAAATTTGGTGTTTCCAAATGCTATTAGGAGCTATGCAGGGATGTTTCAGTAGCATCTAAGTCCTATTAAAAATTCTAAGGGTGTGATAATACATAATAAATTACAAAGAAATCGGTAGATTTAAATTGTTATAGTTTCAAGTGAACTTGTGGACTGTTTTTGGAGACAGAGGATTTTAAGTGCATAACCCTATGAGTTGCAATTTATCTGGGAATGGAAATATTGTTTAATCATGTTTCTGTAATTTAAATTAGACATATTAGATTACAGAATGATTATATATTTATAAGTGACAGTAAAACACTTTTAAGGAAGTTTACATGGTTGAAATTTTGCAGACGATTCAAGTTGATTAATTTTAAATTAGCAATTGAAATAGGAGTTTGACTTGAAAGTCATATAACAGTGGTATAAGATTAAGCCTATTAACTAATATAAACTCAGTTAATGCTTAATGAGAAACTAGTTGATATTTACTAAGAACTGTTTATATCAACTTATGGAATGTTGTGGAGTAATTACAAGTAGGCATGTGTATTCTGTTATTGTTACAATTATGCTTATTGTGAGTTACAAAATGATTATATTTATTTCTCTGCGTTTTAAATTGTTGAGAATTATATACTGGATGTATTGAACAAGCATGATATTTATACAATCTTGAAATGCTTATATTGGATATGTTGATATTTACTGTAATTTATACTGTCAACACTGGATGGATGGATTGTATGCACCGGTATGGGACAGTGACATACTAGGGGGATTAGCTCAAAAATGCTAAGTCTTACCTACTTTGGATTAAAGGATGGATTAACTACAAAAGTTAAGTCCCACCTGTATTTTGTGTCAGATCACTAAATAGTTGAGTGACACTTTGGTTTGGAATGGAATTTAAATATATTTTTATGGTGCCACGATATGAGCCTGAGTCTTAGAGTCGTTGGCTAGGGAGCGTATATGCATTGGGATGCATAGCTGGCTATGATGGGTAGATGTGTACCCTGCTAGGTCTAGGTAGTCATGCCCACCTCAGGTGCGTTTTGCATAGTGCCTACTAGTCAGGTTGAGACGGGCCTGTAGTCCAGTGAGAGTCCTGTAGTGTGATTATATATATATTTATCTACGGACTATTAGTTATTGTTGGATTGGTTAGGATGTACATGCGTATCGGGTCTCTGCTTGGGTAGTAGTAGTATAGAACTTGCTAGTGGGCCTGACCCACTTATCATTTTTCAAGTGACGGGCGTTTCCAGTCTAGGGCTTGTTTGGGCTGAGCAGAGACAATCTTCCATTCTACCAACGATGTAGGACTTTATTTCCTTATGTTAGATTTGGTTTTTATCTTTAGATATTTAATTACATTCAGTTTGGGATTGTTATTAGGGGTCCACTAGAGATGGATTCCCGAGTTGTAAAATTATTGAAGGATTTTTTTTAAGAAGGTTTTGGATAATTGGATTTCAAGTATTTTAATTTCAAGGATTATGTTTAGTATTCGTTTCAGCTTTTAAACTTTTATTTATTAAATTCATTTTGTATTCTGTGTTCGGTTAAATATTAATTGGTTGGTATCTCTTGGATCTGTGCTCAGACTTAATTACCCGTGGCTCTAGAATCGAGGGGTATCATAGCATGGGAGTATGGGAACATTGTATGTGTAGGAAGTTTGTTGATTGTTGATTTTTTGTGAAGGAGAAGTGCTTGCTTGTTTGTTGTGTTTCGTGTGTTGCTAGAAGTCTTGGGTAGTCCTTGTTTTATCATTCGTCCTAGGCGTTCACATGGAAAATCTAGAGGGTAATCTTGGCTACTTAGACCCACGTTTTATGCAAAACCCACCTCTTAATCAACATGGCCCCGGAGTTCAAGCTCTAATTCCTCTAATGGTCCTTCGTGATCATTACAATCTTCATGCATATCATGCACCTACTTGTATTATGTTGCCTAATTTTGAAGCAAATCAATATGAAATCAAGCCTAAGACTATTCAAATGTGTTCACTCTTTTATGGCTTAGATGATGAGGAACCCTACAAACATCTTAATGAATTCTTTGAAATATGTTCCACCGTAAGATATATGGATGTCCCGGAGGAAGTTCTTAGGCTAATTCTCTTCCCTTTCACACTCAAAAATAAAGTAAAGCATTGGTTCAATACTTTGGGGGCGAATTCAATAACATCTTGGGCACAAATGCCAAATGAATTTTTAAAAAAAATTTACCCCATAAGTTTGACTAATGTAATGCGTGCTTCAATTAGAGAATTTTCTCAAAGGGAAGGGGAGTGGTTACATGAGGCTTGGGAAAGATTGAATGACTTGCTAAGCAAATGTCCAAATCATGGCATTCCAAAATGGCAAGTGTTTCAATATTTCTATGAGAGCCTATCCGACATTCATAAGGACATAATCGATACATCATGTGGAGGATTATATTTTGGAAAACATGAGGATGACATGTGGCACCTCTTTGAGAAAATGAGCAAAAACTAATTGCAAAAATATTATACTTCTCGGTTTGACCATATTTCAAAGGTAAAGAAGAGAGATTTGCAAGTATGTCAAGTAGAGAGTCCATTAGAGATTATAGCCGAGGTTAAAACTCTCTCTCAAAAACTTGATCAATTCTTCTTGAGTCAAAAACTGGTTATAAAATCACCTTCTTTTCATCATACTTCTCATCTTAGTGAGCCATGCATGACATGTTCAAGTGTTTTACATACCACTTTCGCTTGTCCCCATGGACATGCATTCAATGAGCACTTTGAATAAGTCAATGCTACATTCGCTCACCCTTACTCAAGTGCATATGTTCCAATGTGGAATGAAAATTTGAATTTCCATCAAGCTAAAAAATTTCAAGGCAAATATATTTCACCTCATAAAAGGGAAGGAGGTTCCCAAGGATTTGTTTTTTCTTCATCTCATCAAAGAACTAATCACTTTTCACATCCTCAAATGTATGATTCGCAAATTTGCTCTCATTATCCTCATGCACTTTCTAGCCATTCTACATTTGAAGATAAGGTTTTGGTAGCTTTGGGTAGCTTAGAGATGAATACCAACTTGTTGCATTCCCATTCTTAATCCATATCAAAGCTAGAAGCCCAAATAGGGACCATAGTTAATGCATTGAATGCAAGAGAAATTGGTTACCTAGTCAACCCGAGAGGAATCCAAAAGCCCAATTTTGTGTGGAAGCAAACCCTACATCGGGGTGTTCTTCCCAAGCTCAAATACAAGCCATCACCACTTTGAGAAGTGGTAAACAAGTGGACAATAGGGTTGAAATACCAAATGAAGATAGTGAATCGGTGCAACCAAAAGTTTTCACCTATCCAATTCCCAATTAAACTCCTACTTCCTTGAATGAAAATGTTCCTAACTGGAATTCTCAATCATCTCCATCATCTCCTCAAATTGCAAAGTCTCATGAGCCAAAAGCTCCATTCCCTTATGCTTTCAAAGAAACTTCGCCTTATGGGAGGCAAAAAGGGAAAATACATGACATGATGGAAGGTTTTAAGCAAGTAAACATCAATCTTACTCTTTAGGATGCCATTAAGCAAATTCCACCTTATGCAAAATTCTTGAAAGACCTTTGCACACAAAAGAGGAAGAGCAAGGGACCAAGCCCTAAAAAAGTGTTCCTCACGGAGCAAGTGAGCTCAATTATTCAACAAACACTCCACCTAAGTTCAAAGATCCCGGTGCTCTGACTATCTCATGTGTGATTGGGAACCATGAAGTTCGTAAGCTCTTCTTGACTTAAGTGCAAGTGTCAATTTGATTCCTTACTCCGTGTATATCCAACTCGGTTTGAATGAGTTGAAGCCAACCTCTGTGGTGCTTCAATTGGCCGATAGATCCATCAAAACACCTAGGGGCATGGTTGAGGACATCCTCATTAAAGTTGATAAGTTTTACTTCCCGGTTGATTTTGTAGTTCTTGATACCGAACCGATTGCCAATCCCACCAACCACATCCCAATCATCTTGGGAAGGCCATTCCTTGCCACCGCAAATGCAACCATCAATTATAGATCTGGGGTTATGGACCTTTTGTTTGGTAACATAATGGTCAAGCTTAATGTTTTCAACGCAAGTCGACATCCCGTCGATGAAGACGAGTGTTGTCTTGTAGATGTGTTGGATGAGATTGTTGAGGGATCGATTCCTACCATGGTCATGAAACAACCAATTGAGAACAACCTTTCATCTCTCTTATCCAATGATCCTCTTACTTCTTGTCTTCTTGAAATGTATGGAAATTGTGGGTTTGATGATGAAAAATTAATGGATGAGGTAAGCAATCTCATGGAATCTGTTGCAAGCTTAGATTTTCCATCTTGGAAAACTCCAATAGAACCTCTTCCTTCACTCTCTAGCACTCCACCGGTCTCATCTTTAGTATCTCCACCAACTCTCGAGCTTAAAACTCTACCTTCCAATCTCAAAAATGCATTCTTAGGACCAAAAGAAAATCTTTCGGTTATCATTTCTTCAAGTCTTGAAAAAGACCAAGAAGACGCTCTCTTAAATGTGCTTAAAGAGAATAAGGAAGCCATAGGATGAAGTGTGGCGGATCTTAAGGGAATTGACCTTTCTATTTGTATGCATCGCATACTTATGGAAGAGGATGCAAAACCCTTTAGGGATGCCCAAAGGAGACTTAACCCTAATATGAAGGAGGTAGTCAAAAAAGAAGTTGTCAAACTCTTAGATGCCGGGATCATTTACCCAATCTCCGATAGCAAATGGGTGAGTCCAACTCAAGTAGTTCCCTAAAAATCGAGGATTACCGTGATTGAGAATGCAAAGGGTGAGGAAATCTCTAAACGTACCGCCAATTCATGGCGTGTATGCATTGATTACCGTAAATTAAATGTTACCACTAGAAAAGATCACTTCCCTTTGCCATTCATTGATCAAATTCTAGAAAGATTGGCCGGACAACAGTATTATTGCTTCCTTGATGGCTATTCGGGTTACAATCAAGTAGCCCTTGACCCATTGGACCAA
Source organism: Cornus florida (assembly GCF_030987335.1). Classification (NCBI taxonomy): domain Eukaryota; kingdom Viridiplantae; phylum Streptophyta; class Magnoliopsida; order Cornales; family Cornaceae; genus Cornus; species Cornus florida. The sequence goes on along the minus strand of NW_026775574.1, from coordinate 45,017,941 downwards.
GAGAAAACCACCTTTACTTGTCCATTCAGCACATATGCTTATAGATGGATGCCTTTTGGTTTGTGCAATGCCCCCGCCACATTCCAAAGGTGTATGATGTCAATTTTCTCGAACATGGTGGAAGAGTATCTAGAAGTGTTCATGGATGATTTCTCTGTCTTTGGGTCTTCATTTGATGTATGCCTCAAAAATTTGGATCTAGTGCTTAAGAGATGTCATGAAACAAACCTTGTTTTTAGTTGGGAAAAGAGCCATTTTATGGTTCAAAAGGGTATCGTTTTGGGTCATGTCATCTCAAGGAGGAGGATTGAGGTAGATAAAGCGAAAGTGGAGCTTATTGCTGAATTGCCACCACCTTCAATGGTGAGAGAGGTTTGCTCCTTTCTAGGTCATGCTGGCTTCTATCGCCGATTCATAAAAGACTTTAGCAAAATTGCTCGACCCTTGTGCAATCTCCTTGCCAAGGAAACTCCTTTTGTCTTTAATCAAGCATGCCTAGACGTTTTTCATAAATTGCATGATTTATTGTCATCGGCTCCTATCATACAACCTCCCAATTGATCATTACCATTTGAAATTATGTGTGATGCTTCTAATTGTGCCATGGGAGCTGTTTTGGGCCAAAGAGTAGGAAAGCTTCCTTGTGCCATATACTATGCAAGTAAAACTTTCTCGAGAGCTCAATTGAATTATTCCACTACCGAGAAAGAATTACTTGCCGTAGTGTATGCTCTTGATAAATTTTGGTCCTATCTTTTAGGTTCTAAGGTTATTGTTTACTCCGATCATGCTGCTTTGAGACATCTTTTGGCAAAGAGAGAAACAAAACCTAGATTGATTAGATGGATTTTGCTTCTTCAGGAATTCAATTTTGAAATCAAGGACAAGAAAGGCACCGAGAATGTGATTGCCGATCATCTCTCTAGGTTATTGATAGAACTTTTCCTTAGTCCACCAATTCGTGATTCTTTTCTGGATGAACAAATTTTTCAAGTTTCTAATGGACAAATGCCTTGGTTTGTTGACATTATGAATTATTTGGCAATTGGCAAACTTCCAACTTCTTGGTCAAAGAACGAAAAGAATCATTTCTTTGCCAACATTCGGAATTACTATTGGGAAGATCCTATCTTGTACCGTTATTGTCCGGATCAAATTGTGAGGAGATGTATTCCGGAGAGCGAGATTCCAAGTGTTCTAGTTTTTTGTCACACTCTTGCATGTGGTGGGTATTTTAGTGCAAAGAAGACAGCCTTGAAGGTTCTTCAAAATGGGCTCTTTTGGCCCACTATCCATAGAGATGCCTACAATTTTTGCAAGTTATGTGAGAGAAGTCAAAAGATGGGTTCAATGTCGAAAAGAGATATGATGCCTTTGACCAACATTCTTGTTGTAGAAATCTTTGACATATGGGGCATTAATTTTATAGGTCCATTTCCTATGTCCTATGGTTTTCAATACATTCTTCTTGCCATTGATTATGTTTCTAAATAGGTGGAAGCATGTGCTAAGTGACGGAGGAAAGCATTTTTGTAATCAATTCCTAAGGCATTTATTTCTTAAGTACTCCGTTACTCAAAAAGTGGCCACTCCTTACCATCCTCAAACAAGTGGGCAAGTAGAAGTGTCTAACTAGGAAATTAAGTATATTCTTGAGAAGACGGTTAACACCACCCGGAAAGATTGGTCACGGAGGTTAAATGACGCTTTGTGGGCTTACCAGACAACATATAAGACTCACATTGGCATGTCTCCCTATAGACTTGTATATGGAAAGCCTTGCCATTTTCCGGTTGAGTTAGAACATACAGCCTTGTGGGTGGTTAAGAAGCTCAACCTTAACCTTGATAAGGCCGGAGAGAATCGGTTGTTACAATTGAGTGAGTTGGAGGAGTTGAGACATAATGCTTATGACAATGCCAAACTCTATAAAGAAAGAACTAAAGCATTTCATGATAAGCATATTGTGAAGAAGTCTTTTGAACCCAGTTAAAAAGTTTGGCTCTTCAACTCTAGACTGAAACTCTTTCCGGGGAAGTTGAGAACCAAATGGAAAGGTCCTTATGAAGTCATTTCTGTTGCACCGCATAGGGCGGTTGAAATTCAAAATTTGAAAAAGGGGAACATTTTCAAGGTTAATGGACAAAGACTAAAACCCTACATTAAGGGACAAGTCTTCCAAAGACATTTGGAAGCTGTACATCTAATTGATCCTGTGTATGAAGATATCTAGGGATGCAATGCAAATGGAAGAGTTTTTGTCTGTTCAATCGATCTCAATAAAAGTTTGATCGATCAAACATCATGCCTGCATCAAACCTGCATCCAAGTCCCTCTCTGTCCAATCGTTCGAACAAAACCTGCATATTTCAGCTCTCTGTCCCATTGTTCGAACTTATTCCTAGATCGATTCAAGCTTCTTCGATCGATCCAACTTAATCTTGGATCGATCTGCAGTTCCAACACTTAGAAAAATTTTCAACCTGCATCCACCTACATTCAAAGACCTCTCTGTTTCATCATTCGAACTTTTCTACAGATTCATGTATGTAACGACCCGGTCATTTGCCTTCCTTTCATTTTTCTTGAAATTTTACGAATGAATTTTTTTCGTTTAATTTTCTTTTCTGAGCTCTATTTCGTGTCGCTTAGTGTCATCTCGAGTGCTTAGAATTGGTTCTTGAGACTCTTTTCCGTGGATTGACAACTTCCTTTAAGGACCGAGTCATTTCTGCATTTTCACTTTTCGGACACTATGCGTCTTTCGTCCTTTTCCCTGTTTCGTCTTTTTCCCTATTCTGTCTTTTCCCCATTTGTCACATTGTTGGCACAACCTCACTTCTCATGCTCGGAGTTGGTTTTTGACTTCACGTGCCTTCATCTTGAGTGGTTTCCACGAAATACGTATCTTTACTTTTGCAAGAAAGTACTCTGGTTGCTCCCGGTGTCCATAGGGGCATGGATGCAAAGTTCTTTGAAATTATTTTCTTTTCTTGGGGTGTTTTTCGTAAATATCTTTTGAAGATATTTTATTTCAGGGGTTTTTAAGAAAATATTTTTGGAAGATATTTTCATTCTGGGCTCTAAGTACGGTTTTCACTTTTTAGAGGGGTCATTGTGCAATTAATGAAAGTTATTGCAAAATATCTTGTTTTGAGCCTGAATCCTCGTACAGGATTCATTTTCACATTTTGTCGAGTTGTGTACTCTTGGAATTTCCTCCTGGACGATGTTTTCCATTTTCAGGGTTTCTGGCCCCAGTTTGCGCCAAACTTGTTTTGGCCATAACTTTCTGCTCGGGACTCAGTTTTTGACGCTGTTTCTTCCGTTGTTCATATTTTATTATTTTCAATCTTTTTTGTTCACAAAGTTTTGCCATTTGAGTGCGTCCACTCAAATTTTACTTTATCAGACCCGGCGGGGCCCGTTCGGGGCACTTTTTGAGATTTCTATAAAAGGGGGGTGAGATATTTCATTTTTCATCTTCTCCCCTCTTCATGCACGACCTGGAGCTCCCATGGCAGCCCAAGGGGTGCTACCATCTTCTCTCTCCTCTTTTGGTTCACTTTTCCTTGATGGAAAGTCTTCGGCCTTAACGTTTGTTGTTCCCCTCGCCGTGCTCTACCTTTCCCCCTTATTAGAAATCAGTTTTGACCATTTCTTGAGTTTGGTTTTGAGGTCAAGTTATGATTTTGATGGGGCTTTCATGGGGGTTATGTTCATGGCGTTGTCCCCGACAAAACCTAGTAGTTTCGTCGGATTCGGAGCCGTTCCATTTTGATGGCTTTTGAGATTTTTTATCTCAAATTGAGGTAGGAGATGTTCTAGGTTTAAATTCTTGTTATATAGCATGCTTGTGATGCTTATACTACTTGTTTGCATGATTAAATATAAAATTTAGAAATTTTATTATTTATTTTTCTTGTACGGGATCTAATTTTTCCGGTTGCTCATGACTTGGTTTAAACATGTAGCATGATTTTATATTGCCCTTTGATATGCTCATTGTCATGTATTAAAATTGGAACATTTGAATAAGTATTAAAGATTTTATTTAATATTTATCTTAGGTGAAAGATTAATTCACATGACCTTAACTAACTTGAAATTAATATGTGTTAGCATATTATATTAGGCCTTAGCATGCTCTTCAACATAGTTGAATTTGAAAGTAATTGGAGGTATTTTGAAAATTAGTAATTATTAATTAATTTGCCCCGAGTGCACTATTCACTCTATTTGAATTCAGACTTGATATTCTTGATCTACATGCCATATAGCTTCACGTATATTTGATTTAGAATATTCGGTGAGGTTTTGAAACCTTTCATTTAATTAATTTCCTTGTTTAAGATTTAATCCTCATGGTGATATACAACTTGGAATTGAATTATGGCATGCTAGAAAATTAAGCTTTGGTGTGGTTGTTCACATATATTAAATTGGGATTAATTGCATGAGAATTGCAACCTTTATTTTATATTTAACTTTAGTGAAAGTTTAATTTACATAGGTGTAACTTGCATGAAATAAGCTTGTAATGTGATATTACATTAGTCCTTGGCATGTTCTCTAAGATATATTAAATTGAGAGTATTTGGTTAAGTTTGAAAATCTAGAGATTTTAATTAAAAGAATTAATTAAAATCTATTTTGTGGTCCCATTAGCTTAATTAAGATTTTAACTTGATATTTGTATTGGCCATGACTTGTTTACTAATATATTTTAATTGTGGACCATTTGAAGTTGCTTTAGAACCTTGGTAATTATATTAGCATGATTTAATTAGAGTTCTACTTTGTTGTTCCAATAACCTAATTGAGTTTTAGAATGGATATAGGTGATGACCATGCCATGTTCTTTAACATGTATTAAATTGAGGTTAATTGAAATTGAATCGGAAATCTAGAGAATTTAATTGTGTTTATCTATTTAAATTCTATCAATTTGCTCCATGATCTAGTTGTATTTTAGAAGTGGTTTCTATATTCAAATCATGGACTTAGACTTGTTGTATATTCATTTGGTTATGTTTTGAACATTGGATAACATAGTTGCTATGGTTGTATTCACGAGAATATGTTTTCCTTATTGAATATATTGTTGCCTTGTGTAATGATTTGCACACTTCGTGTTTAACATCTTTCATGCATAGCGTGTAACGAATCGCACACTGAAAATTCGACATTCATCATATCATATTAGTTGTAGATTTAGAGCATGTATTGTATAGGTTTCCAAATTTGGTTGTGCTTAGTAAATAGTTGATTATCTTGCATATGCCTGTTGATATATGCGTTGTTGCACAACTTGTTGATTTTGGAAACTTGGGGATGTCGTTGTTTGACTATGGCTAGGACGTGGTTCTAGTACGGGGGATAGTCCCTCTATATGGTTTAGTGCGCACATAGGGAGGTTACCCATGGGCTAGTAACCCTAAAGTAACTATGTTGTCGGTCTGATCCGGCGTGACGTCCGAGTATCCACTTTGTTTGATTTAGCATTTCATTTTCAAGTTGATAACTAGATGATGTTGTAACTTGTTATTTCTTAATTGTTGTTCCATTTTAAGTTACAGGATGTTAACTTTGTGAAATTGTACTTTATGCGTTATATTGAAAGTTCCAATGTTGGTTAAATTGCATCGATATTGAAAATTATGTTTTGACGTTCTAATAAAGCTTAGAATTGATCCAATTGATTCATTTATAACATAGACGCTAGGTAGCATGAACCACTACTGTTATTTTGTGCTTTAGATTCTAAGTTGATGGCTTTGAGAACTTAAACCTTGTTGCATTGTATAACATGCTCTTTTGTTGTTGAATTGTATAGATAATGTGATTCTTGTTAACTTGTATTCAAATATGCTTTTGTCATGTTGTATGGATTACTCTAGACCTAGTTCAATTGTATTGAAAATGCAATTCATGTTAATCTATGCTCAAACATTCTTCTTGTCGTGTTCTTTGGATTATCCCAACCATGATTCGTTTCATACACGTATGTATATCATGATTCTTGTTGCTTAGACTCTAAGGTAGCTTAGGATGCTCCTCAAGTCTCACTTGGACATAGACGTTAGGTGGCATGAGCCCCTTTAACATGTTTCACCTTAAGGTGATAAATTTGTAAAATGTTAAGTCGATGCATGCTCATCTCCTACGAGTAGCTTTATGTTACTCACCCCTACGATACTGGGGCATATTTCAGGTACGAAGACTTGGTTCATGACGCCTAGCATTCCTTGGATGTCGTGTAGCTTTCAAGTTTCCATTTCATGTGAATGTTAGCATGAAATGTCATGTTGTAGACTTATATGTCATTGCTTCACCATGGTTGCATCGGGTGTGGGAATTCTATTCTCATTCTTTTATAGGGTATCATAAATCATGTTTGAAGTGTGGCCAAGGGCCAAACGGTCATTTGATCCCGTTTTGTATTTTTGGATTCCGAGTTTTCATTCCAAGTTTCATTTTTGCCTTTTTGCCCATTGGGGGGTCGAATTTTGTATCGATGGTATTTTTAAGTCATGGACCATTGTACCACATCCAAATCGGTAAGTTACATTTGCATGCATGGTCGTTTCTGGGCAAAACCTTATCGTTTGTGTTTTGAGCCTCTTGTGAATTCATTTCGCATTTTTTTTGCATATTCTAATCTAGGGGCATTATAGACTTTTCACGGTGGTTTTATTTTCTTCTTTCAATTTGGTTGAATAGAAAACATGATTTTAGGGGGGGTTTCTTTTCTGTGTTTTTCCAGAAAATGTCGTCTTGATGTCAGAAATCGCTTACGAAGTTCAGCTCTCAGTTTTTCAATTTCGCAGCTTTTTGGACCTCCATGACCAGATTTCATGAAGGGGCATTTAGGGCATTCTACATTGTGTTTTTTTTTTTTAATTCTTCATGAGTCACGTAGAAAACTCAATTTTGAGGGGGGTTTTTTCTTTGTATTTTTGCAAAAAAAATCATCTAGGCCTCCAAATTCAGCCTCTGTTCTGGATTTTTCTGAAAAATAACCCCACAGCAGCTTTATGGGCTGCTGCTGCCAGCCATGGTGCACTCAGCGCGCACGCGGCGTGCATGGGCGCGCGCATGGGCGTGCGCATGGGGCTGTCATGGCCCCTCGTCGAGACGCTGCGACGTCAATTCTTCTTTTGGGCTTTTCTCCTTCGTCCGGACTCCGATTCAAGTGAATTTTTTTTTGAACTTGACCAATTTTTGGCTGTCTTTCCAACGGTGTGCTCGATTGCACCCTGTTCTTCCTGGATAATCACCAGTTTACCCTTTTTGCCTTAAGTGCTCATTTTTCTTCGTCATGCCGTTTCTCCTTCGTCCGGACTCCAAATCATGCGATTCTTGAGTCCATCTTGATTAGTTTTCCATTGTCCTTCCAGCGGTATACTCGATGGCACCCGAATCTATAATTTTTAAAAATAACTATTTTGCCCCTGGGGGTTTATTTGTCGTATTTTCGATCTTTTGCTTCTGCATCAGTTCTTGTTGAGTGCCACGACCTCATGGAAGGTCATTTTGACTTCTTAGAGTCTTGTTTTCTGTTTTCACTTCCACATTCGGATCCGTTATCGGATCATCCTTACGGTTCATCACAGGACACGCTGGCCTAAAAACCAGGGTCGTCACAATGTATGTTCGATCGATCAAAAATTTTTTGCGATCGATTTGAACTCGATCGAGCTGAGCATCTTAGGTTGGACCTTTTTTTCCTTTTTTTTTGGATTTCAAATTTATTCAAAGCAGCATTACGTCTAGCTAGAGACGTTAAACTTAGCAATCATTGTTTATACTTTCTTGAATTCTTTCTTGATTTAAAATATATATATATATATCTTGTGCCCTTATGAGTAGTCATGCTACTTTTCTATCGGGCTTGATCTCATATCTCTCATTTCATATTGTGCTATATTACTTTAGAATGATTGATTTACTTATCCTATCCCATTTTATATTTGATGTGAGTTTGCTATTGTGGTTATACAAATAGGTTGTTGATTCCAAGTTTGGGGGAGACGTCTTTCAAATTGGATCACTACCGGGCTTCGTGTCTACATCACCACAGTATACTCTTTCCATCTTTTCCATTGTTCTCCTTGCACATTGAGGATAATGTGCAATTTAAGTTTGGGGGTAAGGTGTCTTGTTGCATTCTACTTAAAGTTGAACTTTAAATGCATAATTGAGATTTGAGATCGATGCTAGCTATAATTTTGATCTTTTGAGGACCATAATGCCTAAAATTTAAAAATTGCTTGACTTGAGAGTTCAATACTCCTTGTATGCCTTGTGGATGTCATTTAGGAGTAAATTTTTCAAAAAAATTGATATTTTGCTTACACTTGTGGTCCACTATCATGATTTTGTGATTGTTTTGAGATTCACTCTAGGATTCTACACTAGCACAGGCGCACACTAGCATTAATTTGTGGGGTACATGCTTTGTTGATTATTGAATTGGTTATATCCCAATTGAGATAGTAGTGCATTGAAAGCTTTCATCCTTGATAAAGGTGGATAACAACCCCTTTTCACTAAGTAGTAAGGATTCTAGCCTTATCAAGCATTAAATTTCTCACGCCGAAAGGTGGATGACCCAAACTCTAGGTTAATAATTGAATGCTAAAAAAAAAAAAAAAAAGAAGAAGTTGCAAAAACAATAAAAAGTGATGACTTCTCCCAAAAGGTGAGAAGTGGGAAATGATTAGATGGAGGTTGTCTTGATTTGTAGCCTAGTCGATTTGAGCTTGTAAGTTCGTAGGGATGTTTAAACACCTAGTGCCCTAAAGCCGTCTGGTTTGGGAGTCATTAACCTAACACTCGACCTCATGGATCCCTAGAAAGCTTAATAGATCAACATATTATACTATGCTTCCATCTTTAATCCTAAAAAAAATAATAATAAAAAAAAAAAATAAGAGCACCTAGAACAATAAAGCTTTAATAAAAGGTCCACTTTTTGTCTTGATGATCGGTACTAGATTTGTGTGCTAATTTGAGGGTAAGGATGTGATTAATTCTTTAGTTGGCTAAAATAACAACACATTTGATACCGGTCCACTCAAAAAGGATTCTAGAGTTGTTTTGATTTACATGATCATTTTCTTGATATGTGGAGGACCATACTTGCTTGCTTAATGTTGAGATTTAGGGAGATTGTTTAGAAATGTTTGAAACATTGTATACTTGAAGTAATTTTCTCCCAATGCTTGTTTGCAATATTGGTGCCTCTTTTGAAAGAATGAGTTTAATGTTTGTGGGTATCATTTCTGGAAACCCTCACGAGACTTCACTCGTCCACTAGGCATAACCTTGGGGTTTAAAAGACTTGTTGCATATGCTAAGTGCAATCATGTTTGCTACGAAAGTGGCGTTATCCATTTATTGCTTTCTAGTTCATAGTTATATAGTTGTTCATTTCATTCCTTTACTTTCTAGTTCATTGCTAGGGACTAGCAATATTTAAGTTTGGGGGTGTGATGAGCGCTGAAAAGTGCGTATTTAAACCCCTTAAGCTTAGGTATTCTAGAACCTTTATCTATCTTATTTTACCGTTTTGTATTGATTTCATATTATTTCCATTTTCGGGTACTTATCCCCAAAATAAGCTAATTTAGCCAAATAAGAGCATAATTGAAGCAATTCTGTGATGAATCAAATAAAGGAGAAAAGTGGAGCAAAAGGAAGCAAAAAGGTGGAATTTCAGCAACTTTAATCGATCTCAAGAAAAGTTCGATTGATCCAAATTTTATCGATCTCAGCACTTCAAAATGGATTTGAGCCATGTTTGTTCCTATTCAAAAATCTCAAAGTTCAATCGATCCAACCTCATTCTCTGATCGATTGAACCATCTTGTCCTTATCCAAATGATTGATTTTATCCAGTTGTACCACTCTACCAACTACTTTTGTCCTTTTCCCAAAAATATCTTCAAAATATCTCAGATTTTTTTTTTATCCAAAAAGGCGCCGCCATTGAGGATCGATCCAACTTCAGTTCGATAGATCTCAGCCATGTTCGATCGATCTCACCTCAAGTTCGATCGATCGAACCTCCCACATCCCGAGAAAAATCTATATTCCAGCTCATTAAAAGTTGTCTCATATCCAATCATTAAACGATTATTGGGGTACGAGCCCAGCTCATTTTGGGGTGATTTTTGACCTACCTATATAAGGAATATGAGCCACTTTTTGAGAGAGCCTTTTTTATATACTTTAATACACATACTTAGTGAGGAAGAAAAGAAGAGGAGGAGGCTAAAGACACCATTGGAGACTCTTCATCAACCAAGGAGCAAATTTCTTCCATAGAGCTTACCCTTGAGGGTTGGAGGACATCATCCATGAGTGGCTAGACATCCTCTTGGGGCTAGAGTTAGCACTAAGCATGCTTTCTACTTCTTGATTTATGTATTTTTGAGGAGATTTGTATTGTGATTCATGTCTTGACACTTTTATATATAGATCTTGTTTATTCAATGATTTATGTGGTTTAATGCTTCCAATTGATCATTTCATTCTATCCATATGTCTATGTATACTAGAATAGATGTTCATGTGTTTGTCTCTATTTCTTGTGTTATTGATGCATGTCTATGTGTATTAATGCTATAGATCTAGAGATTGTCAAGACATAGTACTTAATGTCATGTTCTCATGGTTTATTTGATGGTTCATACTCATTTCTTAATGGATTGTACCTCTCCCTTAGTTTAATTAGTTTAATTTCATGTCATTAGCTTAGTTGTAGTGTAGTTGTTAAATGGGAGGACAATCTATGCTTGTTGTTGATGTTCCATACTTATGAAAAGCAAGTAACATATATCTCTAACCTTGTGATGTGTTTGGATTGTGAGCTTAAAAAAAGGATTAATAGCTTAATTTGATATGTTGTGCTATCCACCATGTTGTTTAGACAATATATGCTTAATTTGTCATCCATGCTTGTTGGAACAACCACACACACACACCAATTGTTGCAATAAATGTTCTTCCCCTCATTAATCATTCATTAAAGGTGTAGAAAATCTATGCTTAGTGGTGATCTCTAAACTCCAAGATCTCTCTCTTTTTTATTCTCTCTATTGCATTATTGTTTACTTTAGTTTAATTTGCACCTAGTTTAATTCAACCAACCAACCACTATTTTGATCACTCGACCGACTAACCCTAATTTTGATTCCTCAACCTAGTGCGACCCTCAATCCCTTAGGACGATCCCTACTTACCCTAGCTATTTTTAGTGAAAGGTAGTAGTGGCAATTTTTAAATATAAAACTTGGCCACATTGCATACACTTTGGGTTTCAACGACAGCCTACCACATACATTAAATGCAACTGTGTTCCCTACGAAAAAGGAGTTATCTAGTTTTACTTTTCATAGTCGTTGCTTTCATTCAGTTTCTTTTATTTATTCCTAAAGAGCTAATAATATATAAGTTTTGGGGTGTAATAAGTGCTGAAATATGCATTATTCGGCCCTTAATCTTCATTAGTTAGCACTTAGTTTATCTTTACTTTCCCGTTTTAATCTTAATTTGTTTTATTCTCTACTTTCAGATACTTGAGATCAAACAGGGGTAATTCCAATGCCTTAAAGTCTAATGACCCGGTCTTTTTCCTCATTTTCCATTTTCGGCGATTTTTTTTTTTTTTTTTTTTTTTGTCTTTTCCTTTTTCGTCTTTTTCCCATTTATCGTTTTTCCTTGCGTAACCTCACTTCTAGTGTTCGGATTTGATTCCGGTTTTTGCATGCATTCATGATATTTGATTTCCATGACATTGGTATTTTTACTTTTGTTGAAAAGCATGCAAGTTGCTTACTTTATTCATAAAGGGCATGAATGCATACTTTAATGTAATTATTCATAACTTTTAGGGTTTTAGTATAATTATGTAAAATAATTATTTTTTCATTTTAGGGACCTTTTTGTAATTTATTTTGGAAGATATTTTAAAGAAGGACTATTTTGTAATTTTTGAAAAGTGTGACAAATGTCACACTCTTATGGAGCCATTTGTTGGCAATTGGGTGAAAAGACTTAGCACCATGACTTCTTGACATTTGGAGAGTGGAGATTCACCCACTTGTTGGCCTTAGATTACTACACATGTAGCCATTGATTTGTGACAAGTATAGGCTTGAGATTAAGCCTAGGGTGGAGCATTAGATTAGTGACAAGTGTAGGATCAAGATTTAATCATGCATTGTGTGTGTGAGAGAGGTAGTGCAAGAGCACATAGTGAGTAGAGGATTTCTAGCCCTTCCATTCACCATTTTACACTTTACCTTTTTCATTTCATTGTCTCTCATGAACCCTAGCCAATCCATCATTGGAGGAAAGCTTAGTTCATAGCTTATCCCTTCAATTTGGCTCACTTCCATTCACCTTAGAGTAAAAACCTTGGGAGAGAAAAGATTCCTCTCACTCTCCTCTTCAATAACCCTAAACTTGTTTTACATTTTGAGCTTGGTTGCTTGAATTATAGAGATTCGATTCTCTATTGAGATAGGGGTGGTAGTATGTTTATATTCTAAGTGTTTTATAATCCTTGGGGTTTAATATATATTGTATACATGTTTTTAATATGATAGTCTTGCATATTATAGGAAACCCTCACATCTTGATTTAGGGTTTATTGATTTAACCATGTAGGATATGTGTAAACCATTTGTAGAAGGATTATATAATTTAGTGATATACTAAATTCTAGTAATTTCACATGTGTTGTGATATAGAACTCTTGTAGAATTATAAATGTTATATGCAAATTCTATTGACTTGAATTGTTATATTTGTTATGATAATAATTCTATGTTCTTGTGAATTACAAATTGTGATTAATTTGGAAGCTTATTGCTAAAATGTTGATAATTAGTATATAGAGCTTATTGTTGAGGCATGACTTGAATTGTTAAGTTAGTGGTATTGTATTATGCATAATATCATGAAGAGTACTTGTCATTTAGCATGTCATTCTAGACTTGGAACCCTAAGACATGGTTTGTGTGGTTTCAAAGTACTTGTGCTTGTAAGGTGGTTGATATGCTTTATTATCTATATATATATATGAGTTTTGAACTTGATATATTTTGGATTATCTTGGGACATTGTTTAAGTGACATGGTTAAAGTTTGGCTTTAGTGCGGGAGGTATAAGTTCTCCCTAGTTGAGATAGTGCGCACTAGAGTGGTCTTCCCAGCGGGTTAATGCCCGGAATAACCATTTTGTTCTTAGTTTAGTCCGAGACGTGATGTCCAAGTATTCCACTAATTGATTTTGCATTAAATGTCAAGTTGACAACCAATGCTTAATTGTAGCTTGAAATTCTTGTTATTGGCGAATTGATGTTGTTAAGTACATTGATATTGATATGTATTGCTAAAGAATCATTCGAGTTAGCTTAAGATGATCCCTTAGAATACCTTGAACATAGACGTTAAGTGGAATGTTCCCTTGTATTCGTCTATATTGATCTTGCAATGATATTGAAAATTTAGGGTATACGCATATACTTCTTCCTACGAGTAACTTGATTACTCACCCTAGTGGTTTGGGTTGTTTTCCAGGTAAAGAGACCATGTTCTTGGATGCTCATCATCTTTAGAAGCTTTTGAGCTAGTTGAAGCATTTTTGTATATTGACATGCACTTTTTTAGCATGCCTTCCTTTTGGATGTTAAATTTTGTATACCATGGATGTATGGTATTGTAGAAGCTAAGATGGCTTCCTTGATGTGTAATGTATATCTAAGAACACTTGAGGATGTTTATTTTGTATGCATAGCATGAGGCCAAGTGCCATGTACATTTATATCACATGTATGCTAGTTTAATCCCATAGTTTGTCTTATGAAATTATGAGAATCCGAGGTTTGATAGGTCATATTTTGTATATGACATGCTATGTGGCCATGGGCTATTGGAACACGTGTATTTATTCATTTTACATATGTGTGCATGTTCACTTTGGCACACAACACCATTTTTGATTAAATGAACACTTAGAGTAGCATTCATTTTCACATTTTTGCTAAATCAAACCTCAAGGGCATTTTTGGTATTTCACTTGAAAAATAAATATTGATCTTGACATGGTTGACCAGAAAACATGATTTTAGGGGGGGGTTACTTCACAACTTTTTTCTAAAAAGGGCCCAGAAAGTCCTCAAAATCACATTTCAAACTCATTTTTCTGCTAAAAACACTGTTCCTGTAATTTTTTAGGTTCCAGACCACCCCACTGCCCCATTTGGCGGGCCCCCGTAGTGTTTTGGCGGGTGCCCACGAGAATCTGCCATGTTTGGCAGGCCCCCGCAGGTTTTTGGCGGGCCCCCGCGAGAACAGTTCCTTCTCCAAACATCTTTCTTCAACGGGCCATATCTCTCGTTTTAACTCCGAATTGGTCCGTTCTTGAGTCTAAATTGACCACGTCAAAATAAGCTTTCCAATTGTGTTAATTAGAGCTTCAGATTCCATTTGTAGCTCAAGATATTTAAGTTTTAGTAAGATAGCGTCAATTTTTGGTTCGAACCGGGATAGGGTTTCCCTTCATTCGACTTCGGAACTTGATATCTTTGCCATCCGGACTCCGAATCATGCGATTCTTGAGTCCATCTTTGTTAATTTTTCATTGTCTATCCAATGGTGTACACGGGGGTATTCAATTTAGTTTAAAAATACCATTTTACCCTTTTGCCTTAAGTGCTCGTTTTTCTTCGTCTTGCCGTTTCTCCTTCGTTTGGACTCCGAATCATGTGATTCTTGAGTCCATCTTGATTAGTTTTTCATTGTATTTCCAGCAGTGTGCTCGGTGGCACCTGAATTTTTATTCTCAAAAATGACTATTTTGCCCCTGGGGGCTTAATTGTTATCTTTCCGATCTCTTGCTTCCGCACATATCCCTTTAGGTTCCGTGACCTCATGGAAGGTCATCTTAGGGTCTTAGAGGTGTATTGTGCCTAAGGAGACCATTGTATTGTTTCTAGCTTCCGCATCTTGGATCAAGTTCGGGTCATCACAGGACACTAGGTTGAAAAAAATCTAGGGTCGTCACATAAGGGTTGAAAGATGCCAAGCCTTGGGTGAGTAATAGAAGAGAAGCTTAAAAGCCAAAATCAGAGACAGTTTGATCAATTAGATTGTCTATTCGGAATACAATCGATCGAACTTCTGACCCGATCGATCTGATACGGGCCTGACAGTTGTGAAATTCAGATTTTAAGTCTTAATCCAAGGGTGCTCATGGGCAATCCATGAGGTGCCCTTGTGTATGAGATTTGACCATAATGAGAGCCTTAGAGTCACCTATAAATAGAAGATCAATCTTATTTTGAAAGAGCTTTTTGGCGTGGAGATTATTCTTTGGATTGAATTGGGGGAATTTTGGATCTACAATTGGGGACACTCTCTCTCTCTAGGGTTGCTCCCAAGGTGGAAGAAAAAGATGAAGCCAAGCATGGAGATGGGAATTGAAGCCATTAAGATGACATCCATCACCTTTATGTCCAGCTAGATCTTCACTTAGGGCTTGGATGAGCCCTAAGCTTGTGTAATTGTATCTCTTGTCTTCTAATTTTAGGGAATTACAAGTTGTATATGTTTTTGCTTGGTCTTGTGCATTCAAACTTGGTTGTATCAAAGATTAGTATTGATAATTCTTTCAATTAATCTTTCAATTGGCTATATGTTGTCTTATATGTGGTTGATTATTGATTGATCTCTAAATTGAGTACTTTTGTAATTGTGCTCAGTGATGGCCATGCATTATTCTTATTGGATACAATTACCCTTAATTTGATAGATTATGCTTAGTCTTGATGAGTTGTTCTACATCTTAGAATATTTGTAGTTAGGTAGACAATTCACATTTGAATTTGATAATTCATACTTATTCATTGCAATTGTAGTATCTACTTGATCATTGATGTGTGCTTGTAGCCACATTTTCATTACAAATTGTTTTCCCCATTGATTAAAGGCATTTGATACAATTCCATAAGTTTAGTGGTGAAATCCATGCCCTAAGTCCTTCTCACCATTACATTACTCCAATTTCCTTTTCATAGTTACTCATTTGGAATTTCTACATAGTTAAATTTCAACATTAGTTTAATCAAACCAATCATCATCTTTTCAATCTCACGCTTAATAATACTAAGTTCAATCCAAGCCTATAGTCTCTGTGTTCGATCTCTACTCATTATACTCACATATAGTTGTGTAGTGGCTTTATAAATTTAAAAATTGGTGTTACTCAATTGCCATATTTACACATCTATATTCATTAATCGTGAGGAACCATCATATCTCATACTCTTCTTCTTCCACATCCTCTTTGTCCACATATAAGTCATTATCAGATTCAGTACCAGCATCATCTCCAGATTTATAGTCTAACATACCATCCTCACTGTGGTTCTTTTCTTCCTCAAAATTTCTATTCCCACCATCATTGTGAACTGGATTCTTCCCCTTCCCACTATTTTCCAATTCCTCATCTTCATAACTAAACCCAAATATATCATTATCATCTTCCAAAATATACTCATCCTCAGGTTGTCCTCCATTGTTCTTGTTTACATTGGTGTCATTGTCATTCAGATTTGTGCCATCATTGTCATTGGCATTGGTCTTATTGTTATTGACATTTGTCTCATTGTCATCCAGGTTACTGTCATCAAAGTCCATGGTCTCAATTGAGGTAAATTTGATAAGCGCTAAATATTACATATTCGAGCCCTTAAATGTGCGTATTTTAAGACCATAAGTGATACTTTTATCCAGTTTTAAACTTAATTTAGTATATTTGTTTTTTGTAAGAGATTTCCCGAAGAACATGATAAAACCATGATTTTAGAGCTCAAATAATTGTTTCTGAAGCTTATGAAGATGTATCGGGCCATCCAAGACCATTAAGAAATTCAAGTGCCAAAGCTTGAGCATAACTATTTGTGCTCGAGCACAAATTAGACTATCGAAGAAAAATGGCTAAGGAATTCATGCTCGAGCATTTTTCACAAGGCTCGAGCACAAATCCCCCTGGAAAGATGAAAAGATGCTTCGAAAGTTCCAGATCCCCGAGCTCGAGCATTTCTCAAAATGCTTGAGCACAAGCTTCCAGTGCTTGAGCACAAGAATTTATGCTCGAGCACAAATCCAAGAAAATCCAAAAAAATGCTAGGTTTTGGAAGAAAAGACGCTTCGAAAATAATTGATGAAAATTTGACTAAGTATAGAATTTATGCTCGAGTATTGGCCAAAATGCTTGAGCACGAGCTGCAGAGCTCGAGCATTATCAAATTAGGAAACTTTTCTAAGTGCGGGATTAATCTTAAAACCATCCTTTTAAGTTCCAGACAGGCCCAGATGACCCCAAAAGTCCTAAAGCACATCCAAGAAGGAATAGAGCCAATTGC
This sequence comes from Cornus florida, assembly GCF_030987335.1. NCBI lineage: Eukaryota > Viridiplantae > Streptophyta > Magnoliopsida > Cornales > Cornaceae > Cornus > Cornus florida. Next base: position 45,000,501 of record NW_026775574.1, on the reverse strand, counting down.
TTCTATAAAAGAAGGTGAAAGCTACAAGGAAACTCTCTTGCAATTTTTCAAATCTAGCGGCACCTTTTAGGGTTTTCGGAGTTTTTCTTTGAAGAAAAAGAAGAAGATCCCAAGAAGAGGAGTTGCAGTCCATGAAGATGCTTCCCATACCAACAAAGATGATATTCTCCTTCTTTATGAGTAACTAAATCCTCTCTTAGGGCATTGATGTAACCCGAATCCGATTAATATGGTTTGATTGTTCTTCACTTTGGGGATTTTCAGTATTTATGTATTTTGATTGCATGATTATGAGCAATTGACTTAGATCTTTTAAGCAATTGTGTTTTTAATGAAATAAAATTGGGTTTTGATAAAATTAATGTCTTGTCTTAGAATTAATTGTTCTTTAACCAAATTCAAACTATTCTTATTGTTTTAGATTGGCGACTAAGGGCTTCTCATAACAATAAGAATAATGATCATGCAATGGTGTTTAACTTGTTTTTATGAATGAATGTTTTGATAATTTATGCTTATGGAAGATGAATTATTCTTCAAATTAATTTAAAGTAGGTATGCAAATTAATTTGAAGTAGGTAGGTAAATAATTCGTGCTAATCGAAGATTGGTTTTTCTTAACAAACAGTCATGGTTATCTTCTTAAAAACTGAATTGAATAGAATGTTAATTTATTTAATTCCTTATTATACATAAATATTGAAATCCCTAATGTTGAATCAATTGATCATATTATGAGGTTCGTGGTGAAATCAAGTCCAAAGTACTTCCTTTGATCTCAGTTTATTTAATTTGCTTACTTTATTTTCATGCTATGGGAACATCATCACAACAAACCCAATTTTTCTCTAAATTAAAATAGCTATTAATTTTAGACTTGATAATCCACCATAGTCACTAAGGTTCGACACCCTCAACGTAGCCCTATCCTACTAAGGATTCGTTTTATTGCGAGTGGTCTTTTATAATTGAAAAATACACACATCAAAATTTAAGACTTACATTAGTGACAACCTTGTCAATATACATGTCTATCAATCTCTTACTAGCATTTACTTTAAACATCTCTAACACATCTTTATCACTATCCACAACCATTCTAGCAGAAGACCAAGGAACAACACAAGACAAAAACAATAACAAAGCAACAATAGGTGGAATATGAGATAAAGCTATTGTTGTTACATTGATCTTTAACAGGATCAAAGATACTATAAAAATCCGGATCCACAACACTTATAAAAGTTAGGTTTCTTTTGTTGTGAACAGCAATATCATGAATTAATTCCATCACTGTAACAATAAAAATTGTAAAAAAATAGATAGTAAACAAAAATTTCCCCAAATAAGGAACTATCATTGTAACAATTAAATTTGTAAAACAACAAAAATTAAACAAAATTTACCCCAAACAAATAACTGAATAACTACCCCAAATTAGATGCAATTATAAAAACCCTAAACTAAATAGAGTAATAAAAAACAAAAACCCTAAACTAATTAGAAACAATTAAACCCTAACTTTTACATTTTGATTTTGCAAAAAAATCAAGCAGATATTGTAGAAATTTCCACATAACTTTAACTTAGAGCACTTCGATGTCGCAAATCAATAGGATGGAGTTCGGATTGTTTGCATGCGATGTCGCACAAACCCTAACTCATTTTTTTGCAAAAACAAACTTGAATTTGATGCCGAATATGGAAGGCGAAACGGTTTGTTGATGCAATCTTTGGTAAATCTCTCTCTCTCTCTCTTTCTATTAATGCAAACTTTTGGGTTTCGCAGAACACATATAATCTCTCTCTCCTCTCCTCTCAAAGTGTTGAAATGATATAAAACCCTAACTTATGATCATATTGACAAGGCATATGAAAGGACGTCTGTTTTGGGAAACAAAGGTACTTGATAGATAGTTTCCCTCCAAAAGGATATGTATAAGGCAGCTGTATATAACTGACACAATAACGTCATTATTAGTTAAAAGCATAAAGGTACTTTAGTAATTTAAGATATCAACGCGAGGGCATTTTAGTAAATTCACGTCTGTTAGTGCATTTGATGATCTGTCACACATAAGGGAGGTTCGTGTAGGATATTTTTATTTTCAAGGGAGGTCCGAGTAAATTCCCAAACCACAGGAGAGGTCCCTGTAATTAAGGCAAACCATAGGAAAGGTCCGTGTAATTTACCCGTGTGTGTGTATATATATATATATATATATATATAATTATAAAATAATGGCTCCTCGGCTCAGCTGCTAAACAGTCACTTAAAGAGAGAGGTCTCCACATACCCCCATGGAGAACAAGCACTTACATGCTCTCTAACTGTCACATATTCACTATTGTAGGTGCATAAAATTTCGGATTGAACATTGAAGTTCAATCTTAAATTTCAATATATCAGAAACATTGAAAAGAAAGAAAACATAATAATATGACCGAGAACCAAGAGCAAAGCTAGGATTTCAATTCAGGGGTCGCAGAGTGAAAAAATATATATATATTACTGCTCGTTCAAATCAAGGGTCAAAGAAGAAGAAGAAAAAAAATACTAATATAAAAATTAAATCATTATTCCGTAATATTTTCATTGAATATATTAGGTCTTTGCTTGAAATTACTAGGAAAAAAAAAAAAAAAAAAAGGGGAAAGAAAAATGAGAGAAGTTTAAAAGGAAAAAAATTAGAGTCTAATTAAAGGAGGGAAATATAGCTATTTTTTTATAAGGAAAATAGGAATATAAAGAGCAAAAGAAATAAGAAATAAAAAGTTAAGAGATAATTTTATAAATTAACAATTTTAGGGGAGGTATTATATAGAATATTTCTTACATACATAGAAAAACACAAAAAAAAAATAATAAATAATAAATAATTAGGACTTTCCTTATTTGATTAACAAATTATGCCGGATATTCCAGCCATTTTTTCCTTCATGTGTTACTTTCCACGTGTCGGTCAAGACTTTACTTTGGGCCTTGTGGATTATATAGTTGTTGTTGGGCCTATTGACTTTCCTTTGACCTTTGGGCTGGTTTCCAGGTGGGTTTTTGCCTTCTGATCCGTTTCTTAGGGCTGACTTCGTTAGTTAAATGTTGGGACGTAGAGCCCGATTGGTGGGAAAATTTCACTCGACAATTATGAATGTCGCAACTTTTAGCAAAGGGAATAGAGAAACAAAAGGTGGTGACCTTGTTTCCTCTAAGTGGGCACTTCCAGTGGTGAAGCCCAAGAAGAGAGATTTTGGTGGTGGGTCTGGATTGTCTAGTCAGTTCTCTAATTTGAGCACAAAATGCTGCTAAATTCTCGAGTAGTTACTACTTTTTTTTAATTTTTTGTTGCATATATATTAGAGACAAGTACTTTTGATCTCCAAGCAATTTTGTGTTTTTTTCCCAATGCTTCTTGCAAAGAGGAAATGCAAATCAACGAATAACATTTGAATTTGTTTATGTCAAACAATGAACTATCATTGTATAAATATATTTTATAATGCTGTAATATATAATATTTACACATTATTAAAATGTAATTCGTTATTATTTTTGTTCTTCTTTTTCCCTCTTTCTATTTTGTCTCTTTACATTTTTCAATAACAAAATTAAATATAAATTTAATTATAAATAATTTATTGAGTTACCGAATCATATATTATTATTATTATTACATTCGGATCGAGTTATATATTATTATTATTACATTTGGATCGAATCGCATCAAATCTAATTCCATCTATATAAACTTACATGTGAGTGGAGTGATAGACCCCATCACAAACTAATAAGTATTATTACGTTTGTTTTTTTTTTTTTAATTTATATTTATTGAGTTTTAGTCACATAATCTTTTTCAATAAGTATTGCTCTCTTGTTCCGAACGAGCTCCCACTTTCACGTTCTGCATGCGTTCTGTCTCAAATTTTCACTATTTATGACTTAATTATGTCGCTCTCACACTCTTATTCTAAAATTTACTCTCGCTTCTATTCTCACTCCCGTTTCATGTGATTTAGATTAATGCTCTCCATTTTCGATATAATATATACACACACATATTAAATATTATTAATACTCCCCATGACTGAAAACGTCTGCATCACGATGCACGCACACCAAAAAATTGAGCATGACTTTTATATCTTAGTTCAATGATAAATGGAAGACATGGAATAATAAAATCAAATAAATGATTGCCAAATATATATATAAATAAAAAAATCACTAAATAAATGACCAAGACTAAATTTAGATCCTTTGCCGTGCACGAATTTTCAACACATTTAAATTGTGTAAGGGTAAATTACAACGACCCTTTATATAGTTTGTTTTATTTATAAATAAAAAATGATAAAAATAAAAAATAAAAAAATCGGAATCGAATAGAATTGTCCACAAAGGTGTCAATAGTTAATTTAAACATTTTGAATGGAAGAGAATTTGTCTCCATTAATAGTTAACATTCCTTATTGATATGAATGATTGGAGGGCAAAACAAATAGTAATACTCTTTCTAATTATCTACAAGTTAGCCAATTTTTTAGCCTCAATGAGCCTTAAATATGTGAAATACCTAATTTACTCGTAAATAAAATTTTAATTTTATATAAAATATCTGTTCATTTAAATAAACAAACTAATCCTTTCATGTCTCTTTAATTCTACATTTTTCTTTCAAGGGTCTTGTATACCGTACACGAGAGGTGTGCATAAATTTCTTACCATTGACAAAATAAATTAAAAAATTCGTCCTTTGCCCCTAAAAAGGATTGCCTAAAATATGTGAAATGCTTAATTTAATTTTTAATAAAATATTAATTTTTAATATAAAACATTACCTCATTTAAATAACGAAACTAATCATTTTTTCTCTTTATTTTTTAAAAATGACAATATTTAATTATTCACCGATTTGCTTAATCACCTGTAAATGGACAAGAATTGTGGATTAGAAAATTAAACTCATCCTTTTACTTATCTTCTTAACTAAAATAATATTTGAAAAATAAATTTAATTATGTTTTTGATATGCAAATCAGTGACACTGCAGAGTAGACGTGGTTAAGATGTGTGTGAGACCCACCCAATTGGTCAAGAAAAGAGGAAGAAATGAAAGCTTAGCCATCTCAGTCATGAAAAGAACCCAATAACCGAAAGAAGATGTGATGGCCTCGTAGTACCACATCAAATCTTATACAGTGCGTAGTTTCCAATAACATTTCAATCATCCAAGCCCTTTTATCATGGCATCGACGACGATCATGGAAATACTAGTAGTCTAGTAATAGATGACAGTGGCCGGCACGTTAGGTTATAAAAAAGGAGTTGGTCAAAAAGATGATAAATAAATTGAACCCTTTGTCAACCGTTATGAGGACGATGTGACCCTTTCATTTTTGTAAGATTGAAAGGAATCAAATCCACTTGTGAAAGTGGGATCCTCAGTCTAGCTTTGTCGGTCCATTTATTCACTTAGCTTAAGTCGGTCCATTTATTCACTTAGCTTAAGTGAGAAAAATTACCAATTATTCTTATTTTTACACACTAAAAACAAATTAAATTTTATAGCAAATTCATATGACAATTTGGGTTGGGATTTGGGCGGCTTGGCGTGCCAAGGAGTTAGCCTAATCATGTCCAATGTTCTAACATTTTAATCCTTGTCAAGTTTTAAGTTTCAAAAAATTTATTGTATCTCAGTTAGGGGTAACGATTCGAGTTCGTGGGTCATAATCGTATCGTGTCGATATAAAAATATCTTACTAAATAGGTAAACTCAATTGATTTAATAATCGTATTAGGAACCCTCAATACTAACCCAACCTATTTATTAAATACTAAAAAAAAAATTGTCACAATTAACGCAAATATTCAAAACAAGAAAAAAAATAATAAGACGTAATCAATGTTTATGTTAAGATCACTTAACTGTCCATAATAATTGTCTTTAAATAGGTAATATATTACATATATTATATTCATAATTATGACATGTTGAATTAAACAATTTATACATATTGAACCCCTTCAATCCTAACCCGACATGGTTAAATAAACGAGTTAATCGTGTCAACCTGTTTATAACCCGAAGCCGTTTAAGGTCAATCCAAACCCGCTAATCTCGTGTCGTGTTGGCGGGTCGTGTCGTAATTTGCCACCCCTATCAGCCTGTTTCATACCGCACAAATTTTTTGGGTGGTCCCAAATTTTAATACCTATAAATAAATAAAATTGTAAGAAAATAAAATGTTAAAGTATATATCTACATAAACTTAGACATAAAAAAACTAAATAAATAAAAACTTTTATGTGTAATATAATCTTACAGTAATAGAAATAATTTCTAATAATTTAAGACAAATACCATAATCCAAAAAGTTCCTATACTATAAACTTGGAAAGAATTCAATATTTCATATTCTTTAATATTTTGTTTCCTTAACTAAAACTTAACTATTAGTAACAAAGATTGGTAACTACCATGAATCCATGATTGATGATACTATAAATTATCTAATTTTCAATTTATTTTACTTATAGCTTTATATAAAAGTTATAGATTATATTTGTATTTTGGTTCTTTAGGTTCCTTGAGTTACTAAAACTTTTATCCAAATTCCACCCAAAATAAATTTGGAGTCTAAAGTTTGAGGAGGAAGAAGAAGATGGGCATTTTCGTAATTTCACAATAATAAATATCAATTTTTAATTTAATATAAAATCATAAGGTTAATTTTGTCATTTCATAACTTAATAAACGGGTCGGTCACGGTGTGGTAACTTGATAGCATTTCTTTAGTTCAGGAGCATGTTTAATTTTGGTGGGATATTTTTGGACGAGAATGATAGTAGAGGCGGGTTATGTGATTTTTTCCCTTTTAAAAATTAACTTAATAACATATACTCATTCAAGCTTGAAAGAATAATTTAATCATTTTAAAAGGAGACAATGCATTAATTGCATGTCGATTAGTATACTTTTTAAAAGTATGGGACATTAAAAATTAACTTAATAACATATAACATATACTCATTCAAGCTTGAAAGTATGGGACAGAAGGAATACTTTTTATAAGTGTTGAGGATGAAATCCATGCAGTCCGATACGACACCGTTTTTCTGTAAAGAAGAGAGTAGAAGATCGATGAATCTTGACGACACTGGTATGGTGCATGCCAAGAGCTCTCCGACGATCACGTTAGTTACCGGAGGTCTAAAAGAAAGGTAGGGATTTAATAATAGTTTTTTCATCATAACTTGTTCCCAAGTCGTCTTCCTATTTATCGTCACTTTCCTTATTCTTGATAAGGGAATATCATAATCATTATCCTATGGAACTTATCCAATGGAAATCGTTATCCTTGACAACGAAATATTATCTTTCGAAAGTAAAAAAGATCTGGTGGCTGATCAACACTTAGTTGCCTCTATCGTTAGGTCAAGATAGGTTAGGTTTATTTTTCCCTATCAGTAGAATTAAATTTTTTATTTTTTTTCCGGGAACAGTGCCCGCGGGTACTGTTAATTGAACAATAGATTTTATTTTTATTTTTATTTTTTATTTTTATTTATTTATTATTATAATTATTTTTTTTAACCTTTGGGTACTCTTCCCTTGGGTGATGTTCCCATGGGTAATCTTCCCTTGAGTATTCTACCCCTGGGTAATGTTCCCGTGGATACTCTGCCCCTAGGTAATGTTGGTACTCTGCCATTGGATAATGTTCCCTTGGGTACTCTTCCCTAAGGTATTTTTTCCTCGGGTAATCTTCTCGTGGGTACTCTGCCCTTGGGTAATGTTCCCTTGGGTACTCTTCTCAATGGTGAAATTAACACATATACCAAATCAAGGTTCTGTTTTGGAAGGGCGTGGATTTAAACCCATGGTCAATGACTTTTAGTGACGTAAAACTGGATTTTTCTTTTGAAAATCCAATATACTAGTTGTAAACTTCATGGGTTTCCGTCAACCCATCCCTTTGGCAAGTGAATAAATTTTACGAGCTTTACTTAGCTCATCACTCTTATAATAAGGGAACGAGCTTCACTTAGCTCATCCCTTTAGTAAGGGAATTAGGTTTTACGAGCTTCACTTAGCTCGTCCCTTTAGTAAGGGAATTAGGTTTTACGAGCTTCACTTAGCTCGTTCCTTTAGTAAGGAAATTAGATTTTTGTCAAGCATCGGGAATGCCTACTTTCTTACCCCTTTTAATAAGGGAAGTAAATTTGCTCGAGCATTGTGAACTCACCCTTTAATAAAGGAGTAGTGAACCCTCCGTCTCTTTACCGAGGGAAGAAGACGAAGTTGACCCTTTATTCCTTTATGGGGGGAAAAGGTATAGTCTGAAGGAGGGTGACCCATTTAATACGAGAAGTAGTCGTCTCATCTCTCTAGTAAATGAAGGAAGTTTTAATTATCTCACCCTTCTGTGTAGAAGAAGTAATCGGTTTCTTGTCCCTTTAATGAGGGAAGAATGTGTTATTGGTCCTTAGTTCCTTTAATGAGAAAAATAAGTTACTATGAGCTTAATATTACCACATAAGTAGGTAACTAAAAACGTAATATTTTATTGCATAAAAATTGAGGGTCATCCATCTCAATGGTGATGGTGACCTTATTAGAAAATAAAACAACACATGAAATGATGAACTGAGATACCCCCAATCTTTATTTTAAATGACTTAATAAGGTTAATTCCAGTTGTGAGACAATTGTTAGTCGGTATACTTATTTAAGTCCTCCTCACTATTTGTCCTATCGCTTTGGCTGAAGAATGATCTCTTATAGTTGGTATCTTTTTCATCCCTAGTGAGAAGGGCTGACCTCTTCTTGTCTTTTCCTTCTTTTCCTTTCCATGCATTCATGGCGTCTTCAGTGTTCATGTGTTTCTGCACTCTAATCAACAACTCTGCCATGCTAGTGTGAGGTTCTTTGGATAAGGCGAACAAGAATCTGGAGGTTTGGAGTCCTCCTATGAAAGCGGTCAAAGCCACCTTGTTGTCCACCTCTTCTGCCTGCAACATCTCTGTGTTGAATCGGGTGATGTATTCCCGGATCGACTCGCCCTTTTATTGCTTCACGGTAAGCAGGTAGGTGGCCGGCCTCCTATGCCCCTGACCTGCAATGAAGTGGCTCACAAATTGCTTACTCAGTTCTTCGAAGGTGTTGATGGTTCCTGGCTTCAACTTGTTGAACCAAACTCTTGCCGATCCCTTAAGTGTAGTGGGAAAAGCTCGGCACATGATTGCATCTAGCATGATGTGCAAATGTATAAGAGCTTGAAAGGTCTCCAGGTGATCGAGGGGATCTTTGGTCCCATCGAAGCTTTCAAACGAGGGTATCTTGAACTTGCTAGGCATGGGGCATTTCATAACGGTGGGGCTGAATAGCAGGTTGGTCTTCTGCACCAGGTCATCTATGGTGGCAGGACCTTTCCCTTTTCATAGCCTATATTACATCTTCCATTTTCGCCTTGAGATCCTCGATCTGTAGGTCGAAATAGGTAACTTTCTCTATCTTTTCCTTAAGTAGAAGGTTGTGCCTGTTTGAGACTGGGGATTTTGCAGAGGTGGGGAATGAGGTTCTCTATGTTGGTTTCTGACTTGGCTTTGTTTTGCCTCGAACTTGTGAGAATGATTGTTTTCTCGGTCCTCCTCGTGTTGTCCCCTATCATTCAGATTGGGAGGACATGGGTCGGACAATTCTTGTTAAGGTGGTGGTCCCACTGGGATAAGATGTCGCATGATCTCTGCATTTTGTTGGATCAATTGGTCTATACTCTGATGCAGAGTTTGGACCTGTAGTTCTAACGCTCCGTTCCTGGTCATTCGGGACGTCTGGGTGCTCACCCGAACCTTCTCTTTGACTGGATCCCTGCAATGATGTTTCTGATCTAATTACCATACCGGACCACAAGTGCATATACCCAACCGAGTAATTGATTTAAGGGAATCGTCATTCCCACAGACGGCGCGCAACTGTTGAGGGTGAAATCCATGCGGTCCGATGCGACACCGTTTTCCTGTAAAGAAGAAAGTAGAAGATCGATGAATCTTGACGGCACCGGTGTGGTACCTACCAAGAGCTCTCCGATGATCAAGTTTGTCACCGGAGGTCTAAAAGAAAGGCAGGGATTTAATAATTGTTTTTTCGTCGTACCTTGTTCCGAAGTCGTCTTCCTATTTATCGTCACTTCCCTTATTCTTGATAAGGGAATATCATAATCATTATCCCATGGAACTTATCCAATGGAAATCGTTATCCTTGATAACAAAATATTATCTTTCGAAAGTAGAAGAGATCTAGCGGCTGATCAACACTTAGTTGCCTCTATCGTTAGGTCAAGATATGTTAAGTTTATTTTTCCCTATCAATAAGTATTTTCAATAAAATTCAATTCTTCTTTTACCCTTTCATGTACCATACACGTTGTTTAACTAATTTTTTCCATACAATTGGGCTGCAAGTTTAACTGAATAAAAAGAATATAAGAAGAAAAAAAATTATATCAAATTCAATTCATATTTGATACATTAAAGATAATTTGATGCATTGTTTTTTAATTACATTATCTCAATTTTTTTTAGATTTGTTTTTAATTCTTGAGATTTTTCAAAGAAGTGTGAAGTGAAAAATTAAAAAATAATAAATATTTATATATACTAGTAAAAGACACTTGCAATGCAGGTGGTGAAAACTTAAAAGTTAATTTATAATAAAAATATATATAAATAATTAATTAGTAACTTGTTTTAAATGGTTGATATTGTTGTCCAAAATATGGTCTAAATATACCATATACTATAGTATTATTTATTTAAATATTACTAAATATATAATATATATATATATATAATTATTATTATAAAATAATATCTATATATATATATATATATATATATATATAATTTCTTATAAAATATAGTTATATATATGAAATAAAAAAAAACTATAAAATTAAAAGAACCTGATTATAAATCGAGGCTAGAATTTGATTCTATATCCTTAAGACAGATTCGTCCCGCTATGATGCTAATGGATTCAGTGGCGTCTGTCTCCTATGATACAATGACTTGTCTTCTTTCAGTAGTAGCATTGCAAACCGAAGAAATAGGCGAACTGGCTCGGTGTAGTACTCTCTGACTCAAACTCGGACTCGAACTCACTGACTATGGCTTGAACCCACAGACTAAGGCTCGATCTGCAAGAAGAGAGGAGGAAAAAATTCAGAATTAGAGACGAAGGATTCTGGATTTTGGTGTGGATTGCAAATGATCCAAATGGGGGTATTTATAGGCTGCAAGATGCCTTTTTGGGTAGGTGTAACCATGGGTCACAATGGTACATTCAAAATAAAAAATTGAAAAAATTGGTTTTATTTTGAATTCAATTTGAAGCACTAGTTCGAACCAGGTGCAACCTTTTGATGCATTATTTCGGACCAGTCACACTGATTTAGATAAATAACCAACTTAAGCCCCAACCACAGTTTATAATAAAGTCTAACACATGCCCAACAATTTCATTTAATAAAAAATTAAATAGACTTTATAATTAAGCCCAAGCCCAGACCAGACCAGCGGGGCGCCCGCGTGTGTGGTAGATGGTTTGAACCCAAGCTTGCCTAGGTCCTCCCCCCTCTTAAAAACTTGGGTGCCCTTGGGCCCAAACCCAATTCCTAAATTTGGCTTATTTAAACTCTAATTGGTTTTATCATTTTTTCCATGTGGGACAACCATTTCCCACATTGTGTATACCTATTTAGGCTTATCAAACACATCACTTTGGAGCTAATTTCTCATTCAACTAGAAACAGATTTGAGAAAATAAATATACCATGTTTATCTCCTTGTGGAGAGAAACGCGTTCATCTATAGATCCGCAAAAAAATCTTAGTGGAATCTATTCCAAATTTCATCCAAAGTTTCGGTTTTGTATACCCCGTTTCCAACAATCCCCCACATGAATGGAAATTTGCGTTAATTGTAAATGATTAAAATGCAGACACTAGAGAGAGTACTATTGGAAAGTTACTGCATCGGGATAGGTAGCTTTTGGTCTTGAACCTTCCCTAGTATATTACTATTGGATTTACTGGTTAACCAGTGAACATGATGTCTTGAACTGTTCAGCTATTGATGTAAACCAAGACAATAGTAAACACACAGTTCCCATCCGCACAAAGTCGATTCTCACGGTTTTGTTCATATGGCCCTGAACAACTCCTAGTATTTCATGAGTGCTCTAGAAAACTTAGCCTTCAAAGTTCTAATAGAAGCGGCTCCACTTCACACTCATATAGGTGACTTCTTATTAAGAGTATCCTACCATACCCTATTTGAATTTTTAAGGTATAAGAATCATTAAAAGCATAGCTTATCCGAATCATCGTTGTAGGTAGCACTGTCTCATCATAGAAATGGGTAGAAGATTAAATCTTCCTAGTGCTTCTAGTGAGCCATTTAGAATTTTTGTTGTCCATTTGAACCTAGATCTTGGGATCTCCAATCAACTAGGTTGGGTTTCCATTAAGATTACTCGTTAGCTTTCGACTTTAATCCCATTCCCCTCGATGAAATATACATTTGCTCTCTTGTTAAGCCTTTTGTAAACAGATCCGCTAAATTATCTTTAGACCTGATATAATCTATTAAGATTATCCCACTTGAGAGCAATTGTCTAATGGTATTATGTCTTCGACGTATATGTCGAGACTTACCGTTATACATATTACTTTGTACCCTTCCAATTACTAACTGACTATCACAATGTATACAAATAGCGGGCATTAGTTTAGACCAATTTGGAATATCTTATAAGAAATTACAAAGCCACTCAGCTTCTTCACCAGCTTTATCCAAAACAATAAATTCAGATTCCATAGTGGATCTGGAAATACAAGTTTGTTTTAAAGATTTCCAAGATATGGCGCCTCCTCTAATAGTAAAGACATAGCCATTAAGGATTTAGAATCCTTCTAATCTGATATCGAATTAGCATCACTGTATTCTTCAAGTACTGTTAGATATCTTGAATAATGCAATCCATAACTTATGGTATATCTTAAATACCTTAGAACCCTGTTTATTATAGCCCAATGGTTCTTTCCTATATTGCTTGTATATCTACTCAATTTATTAACTGAGTAAGCTATGTTAGGTCGTGTGCAATTTATCAAATATATTAAGCTTCTTATAATGCGAAAATTCTCAATTTGTGATATGTTAGGACCAGTATTTTTTGATAAATGAAGATATACATCAACAGGAGTCTTTACAAGACTATCTTGTTTATTAAACTTTTCTAATATTTTTTCAATATAATGAGCTTAAGATAATACTAGACCATTTGATATTCTAGAAATCTTGATTCCTAGTATAACATCAACTATGCCTAAATCTTTCATATCAAAATTTTTGGTCAATATCTTTTTAGTAGTTTTGATTGTAACATCATTAATACCCATTATTATCATATCATCCACCTATAGGCACACAATGACATATCCATTTTGAGTGTTTTTCACATAAACACATTTATCACACTCATTGATTTAAAACCATTTGACAACATCACTTTGTCAAATTTTTCATACCATTGTTTAGGTGCTTGTTTTAATCCATATAATGATTTTACAAGCTTACATACCTTATTTTCTTTCCCTGGAACTATAAAACCCCCAAGTTGTTCCATATAAATTTCCTCCACTAATTCAGCATTCAAGAACGCAAGCTTAACATCCATATGATGACCATGTCATCTTTGTCCTTTTTCAAGTACTCATTTTTTTTTAAAAAAAATTGTTTGATTATTTATTTATTTGATTTATTCTTTTTCTGCATTGCCTTACAGTTTTGTTGTGCTCGAGGTAGGCTTCGGTGCTCAAAAACGATTTCTGGCACCACGTGCATTACGTTATATTATCTTTTGTGGCCCGTGTATGATTTAATTTCGTAGAAAAGCATGCTTGTTTTATTTTATTTGCTAGGGGTATAAATGCATAGTTTCTTCGAAAATATTTTTATTTTTTGGGGTATTTTGTTTAATTATGCTTTGGGATATTTTGTTTTAGGGACCATTTTGCAATTATTTTCTTGAGATATTTTGAGGAGGGACTATTTTGTAATTTTTGAAAAGTGTGATAAGTGTCACCTTTTCCTTTGGCTGACTTGTCACCCTTTTGTTGAAACACTTGGAAGATTGGGGAATTGACAAGTGTAAGGTGTGGATTGAACCTAGAGAGGGTGTGTTAGATGGTGACAAGTGTAGAGTGAAGGTTCACCCATTTGTTGACTTATCATTGGTGCACTTGTTAGCTTAGATTGTTGGCAAGTGTACACTTGTGATCAAACCTCGTGAGGAGGCCTAGATTAGTGACAAGTGGAGGGTAGATGTGTGTGTGTGAGAGAGAGAGGTAGTGTTGGAGAAGTGAGATTGGCAATCAAAGGCCTTTTGAGTTAGTGGAAAATCTTGTAACTTCGCCTTCCTCACAAAGCCACCATTGAAGAACTCAAAACCCTAGCTTTCATTTCTCAAATTTAAACCCCTTCCCTTGAGCTTTAAGTCTTCTACCTTGAAGAAAAAAGCTCCACCTCTTCCTCCTCTACAACACCTTTGCTTAGTTTCACCATTTGATCACATTTGCTTTGGATTATAGAGGAATAATCCTCTAGTGAGGTAGGGGATGTCCTATGTTTATACCCTTAGTGTCTTAATGCTTAAGTTGGGGTTAATATATGTTGTATGCATGCTTTTAACTACTAGGGTTGCATGTAGGTTGCTATTGTGTATGATGAACCTAGGGTTTTATATTATTATAGCTTTTATATAACCTATATCTTGTGTTTGAGTTGTTTCATTTTGAGGTAATCTAAAATTTAAAGATTTTTATATAGAGATTACTTGATTCTAGTGATTTTCATGTGTAGAGATTACTTGATTTTTATATAAAGCAAGCCTATGAATTATTACAAATTTAATGCTATGTTGATGTTGAATTAAGGACTTGACACCTTACTATATAATGAGATGAATGTATTTCATAAGTTGACAAGTTATAGTAGCTTAAAGATTTACATTGTGGACTTGCATTCCTTTTAAATGCCATGGTAGTTCAAGACCTAGAGCATGTTTTGTGTGAATTTCTACGTGGTTGTGCATGGAAGGTGGTTTAATGCATTTTTACTTATGTGTTTAAGTTGTGCATTGATTGTTGATTTTGGAAAACTTGGGGTGTCGACCTTATAACATGGTTAGAGTATGGCTTTAGTGCGGGAGGTATGAGTTCTCCCCATATAGTGTGTACGTAGGTGGTTCTTAGCGGGTTAGTGCCCAAAATAACTTTATTGCGTTGGTTTGATCCGACGAAGGCGTCCAAAGTATTCTGTTTGGTTTGATTTCGCTTCCATTTATAGGTTGACATTACTTTTGAAGTTGTAGCTTGTTGTGAATGGTGTATATCATGTTTCTATGGTAGCTTTTGGATGAACTTTAGCTTCCCTTTGAACTTAGACGTTAGGTGGCATGATCCATATGAATCTGGTTTATATTAAACTTGTAAATTCATTAAAACTTTAGGTTATACGCATATGTTTTTCCTACGAGCAATGTAAATTACTTAACCTAGTTGATTGGGTTATTTTTAGGTAAGGAGACTTTGTTTTGAGATGCATAACATTCCTAGATTGGCATGATCGCATTGAAATACCTTTTGTGTAATTTTGTGTACATGCAAGTGTTAGCATGTTTAACTTTCTTTAGAAATTGTAATATATAACTTGTATAGAAGTATGACTTGCTTCCCTTTTTGGACATGTAATATGAGCCTAAATGCTATGTTTTGATTTCAGTGCAACATGTATGTAATGAGGCCTTAGAGCCATCTTTTGCTTATTGCCTTATATTGGTTAAATTGCGCACTTAAGCATGTTGTACACACTTGTAAATGACCATTCATGTTTGAGGAGCTTGTTTATCATTTTTTGGTGCCAAAGAAACCATTTTTAATCATTTAGAATGCATGTTTAGGTATCATATTGGACTGGTATCAGATTTCATCTTCTGTAACTTTTCTCGCCTTGTTCCCAAGTTTGAGCCGACTTGTTCTACAACCTAGCCAACTTGGTTCCTTAGGGAGTCGACTTGGGTCATTAATGCCTTATTTTCTTCATTTTTCATGCTCTCATCCCAAAGGAGTCGACTCAGTTGGTAAGGGAGTCAACTCAGTTGGTAACCAAGCCGACTCAGTCGTCAACTGAGCCGACTCTTTCCTGTTACTTGGCAACTTTGATGTCCTGTCTTTAAATGGACATAACTTGCTCATTTTAGATCCAAATTGGGTGATTCTTGAGTCTAAATTCAAGGATTTTGAGTCAATTTTCCAATGGTACCAATCCCATCATTAGATTCCTTTCCTACTAAGATATATGATCATTTTAGTGAGGTAGTGTCGGATTTTCTCTTGAACCAGTATAGGGTTTCCGTGGGATTTCGCCTTAGGATTCTTATGAGTTCACCAATTGATTTTATTGGATTTATTTAATCTCATTACCATTTTATTCCTATTCTTATTTTTAGCTCTTTTGGTCTTAGCTTTCACAATTGTTTTCCATTTGAGTCTTATGACCTTTTGGAAGGTCACTTCGTTGTCTTAGGGATGGTGTCCATCCCTAGAGACCACTTCTCTTTCTTAATTCTGCGTTTGGGACTTGCTATTTGGTCAGTTTTCGGGTTACTCGCTGACGCACCAGGTTCTTTAAAATTCGGGCTGTCACAATCCATTTGATGTATTTATATATTTTACAGCGCTGCAATAGCAAATAACAATCTAATGGATGTTATTCTTGTTACTGGTAAATATGTATCAAAATAATCTAAGCCTTCCTTTTGCTTGTATCCCTTACCAATAAGTCTAGCTTTATATTTATCAATTGAACCATCAGGCTTCATATTCCTCTTCAAAATCCACTTATACCCTAAAGGTTTAGTACCAGGAGGAAGATCCACCAGCTCCCAAGTATGATTTTGCATGATGGATTCAATTTCATTATTTATGGCTTCTTTTCATAAAAGATCTTCAGGAGAAGACATAACTTCCTTATAGCTTTGTGGCTCATTCTCCAATATATATGTCAGAAAATTAAGACCAAATGACTTAGCCATTCTAGCTCTTTTACTACGTCTAAGTTTATCCTTATTTCCATCATCTATAGACTCTTGGTCTATATTCTCTTATATATTGCTATTAGCAATATCATGATTTCTTTTAAGAGAATTTTCACAAGGAAATATATCCTTAAAGAAACATACATTCCTTGACTCAATAATTGTATTGACATAGATGACAGGAATGTCTTATTTATGCACAAGGAAACGATATGCACTACTATTATGTGCATAGCCTATGAAAATATCATCAAAGGTTTTTGGTCCTATCTTAACTTTCTTAGGAGTAGGAACTGCAACCTTAGCTAGACACACCAACACTTCTAAGAATTTATAGGAAGGTTTTTTACCTTTCCATAATTCATATGGTGTCACATTTGTTTTCTTTTAAGGTATTTTATTGAGGACATAATTTACAGAAAGCAAAGCTTCCCCCCCACAAATTCTAGGTTAAACCAGAACTTATCAACATAGCATTCATTATCTCTTTTAAGGTATGGTTTTTGCATTTAATAACACCGTTCTGTTGAGGTGAATAAAGAACGGTAATTTGGTGAATACTACCATATTCTGAATAAGTGTCAGCGAATGGTGCTTTGTATTCACCACATCTATCACTTCTTAATACCTTTATCTTTTTACTAAGTTGATTCTTAACCCCATTCTTGTAATGTTTAAATATTTCCAAGGCCTCATCTTTGTGTGACGACCCTGGATTTTTCAACCCATTGTGTCCTGTGATGACTCGAAGCGGATCCAAAATGCGAAAGCAAAACAAAAACAAGTCCCTAGAGATGTACATCATCCCTAAGACACAAGAATGACCCTTCCAGATATTTTGAGACTTAACAGAAGCAAAATGAAGACAAGGGTATCAAAACCTTACCAAAAGAAGGACTAAGGGTAAAATGGTCATTTTACCTGAAGAGGAAGGAATTTGACTTCCAACAAGTCAAATGAGATAAAAAAAACATCCAAAAACATTCTTTGGTAACTTCACATAAAGCCCCAAGGCCAAAGGAAGTGAAATCCCAAATGAACCATATCCCGGTTCGAACCAAATCTGACACCCTCTCACTAAAATAAGGATATCTTGAGCTAGGATAAGAATATAGAACTAAAATTAGTGCCATTGCAAATCTTACTTCGACGCGGTCAATTTAGACTCAAGAACGGACCAAATCGGAGTTGAAACGAAGAAGTTGCAACAGTTCAAAGGTGGAAGGTCAAAGCTGAACCTACTACAGGTTCTGGAAGACTTGAACTGGTTCATCATTCTTGAACCAGTTCAACATGGACATAACATCCTTTCTGGACCAAAATGACACCTTGAACTGGTTCAATATTCTTGAACCGGTTCAACTCAGGCAAAATTGAACCCAAACAGTAAAAATAGTGAAATTACAAAAAAATGAGTTTGGAACAGGGTTTTCGAGACCAAGACGACATTTTTTAGAAAAATGTCATGAAGAAACTCTCCCTAAAATAACATTTTATATGTGATGGAGTTAAGAACGGAATTTATTTCCCAAAGGAAATCCCTAAAATTCCCTTAAGTAAGATTTTCAACAAAAATGTGAAATGAGTCCATAGGAGGCTCATTTCACCAATGAAAGAGTTTTTCCTGGAAACGACTATGCACGCAGACGTAACTTATCGATTAGAATGTGCTAAAATATTCCACAGCTCAAAAATACCGCCTATGCAAAATCCGACCCCCCTGACGGCCAAAAAGGCGAAAATGCACATGAAAAGAAATTTTGAAACTTAA
Organism: Cornus florida; assembly: GCF_030987335.1. Lineage (NCBI taxonomy): Eukaryota > Viridiplantae > Streptophyta > Magnoliopsida > Cornales > Cornaceae > Cornus > Cornus florida. Next base: position 44,981,565 of record NW_026775574.1, on the reverse strand, counting down.
AATCATAAAATGGTTTCAAATTACCATTTGGCCCATGGCCATACTTCATGCATGATTAATGAGATCCTATGAAAGAATCAAAATGGAATTCTCATACCCGATGCAACCATGGTGAAACAATAACTTAACATTTTTCAATATTTTCATAATATTTTATGAAGTCAAAATTTACATTGGATACAAAATACATGTAATTGGCCTCCGGCCTCATCTCATACATGTCAAATACATTGTAAAGAGTGTACTCATGTACACATTACATGTTTAGAAACAAATATACACATTTTGACAAATAAGGCTACAAGTGGCATTTCAAGCCAACCTTTACAAGAATTAAAACCTTCAAGTCTATAATTATCTAAGTGTAATGAGAATCTCGAAACTTGATTCCTGTACCTGTACAATATCCTGGTAACTTTGGGGTGAGCAACATAAGGCTACTCGTAGGAGATGAGCATGCATAGACCTAACATTTTACAAGAATATCACTTTAAGGTGAAACAATTCAAAAGGATCATGCAACCTAACGTCTATGTCAAAGGTGAGACTCAGGGAGCATCCTAAACTACCTCAAATCATTTCTAGCATAAATCATATCCTTCATGCAATTCCAAACAACACAAGAACATGCTATACAAAGCAACAAGATATAGATTCTCAAAGCCATCAACTTGAAATCTAAATTACAATAACAACTAAATATAACAATTTAGTATAATTAGAATTTGTAATACAACGCATCAAGACATAGATTCTCAAAGTTATTAACTTGAAATCCAAAGTGCGAAAACAAATAAATATAACAATTTAGCATAAATGTACTTAACAACATCAAAAATATATGATGATTCCTTAAAAATCATAATGCACAAATGTACTTAATAACATTAAATCGCCACATGATTGTCAACTTGGAATTGAATGCGAAATAAAATAGTGGAAGACTTGGACATCAAATCTTGGATAAAGTTAAGAAATACGATTATTCCGGGCATTAACTCGCTGGGAATACCACCCTAGTGCGCACTATAAAATGGGGAGAACTCATATCTCTCGTACTAGAGCCAAACTCTAGCCATGTCACTTATAACAATGTCCCAAGACTCCAAAATAAACCAAATAAGTTCACAACTTATATATAATTTAAATAATGCACGAAATGACCTTCCATGCACAAGTAGGTTGAAACCACACAATCCATGCTTTAGAGTTTCAATTCTAAAATGATATATATAATGTCAAATGCAAAGTGTGTAATTCATTACACAAGTCAATCATATATTCAATATTAGAAACAAGTTCTCATGAATATAAATTTAACAACAATGTTATTCAATACTTAAAACACCACCAAGTGAAAAAACAACAAGTCCAACATCTATAATTTAAACATAGAAACAACTTCTACGATATAATTAAATCCATGAGACAATTAGATATAATTTAACTAAACAAAAATAATTAAATTCTATAGATTTCAAATCAATTCCAAATAACCTCAAATTAATATATGTTAAATAACATAGCATGATCATTACATATATTAAATCAAAAGTGAAAGATGAGCAAGATATCATCATATAGAATTTAATTAATTTAAATTAATTAAATCTCTAGATTTCAAAAGTTATTCAAATGATCCCAAATTAATATATAAAAAGCACTATGTCATGCTCATACCATTTATTAAGTCTAAAATGGAATACAAGTAAAATATATATAACTAGATATTAAATCAAATTAAATTCATTAAATCTCTAGATTTGAAAACTCATTTAAATCATCCCAATTTAATCTATAACAAAGATCAAATCATGGCCATGCCATATACCAAGTCTAAAATGAGTTATATGTAAGTTATGATACATTATTAATTTCTCAAATTAACAAAAGACATGCATACAACTTATATTTCATACAAAAGCAAGTCAAACCACTTAGAAAATAAACTATAACACCCCCTACCTCACTAGAAAAGTGTCTCTCTAGAATCTAAGGCAAATCAACACAAAATGGCAAACCCTTCAAGGGTTATGAAGAGGAGGATGAGAGGAAATTTTTGTCTCCCAAGGTCAATGGTCTAAGGTGTGTGGAAGGCCCTCAAAAATCAAGGTCAAGGCCTAAGCATCAAGCTTCTCTAATAGTGGCTAGGGTTTGTGATGGGGAAGATAATGACATAATGTGAAAAAGTGTGAGTGGAGGAAATAGAAATCCTCCACTCACTATGTGATCCTACACCATGGTCAATACACACATCTATGGTCAATTGCACAAAAACCCTTCTTTAAAACCATAATTCCAAAGTAGTCCAAAAATAATTGCAATACTTAATTTGGAGCATACACTTGTCACCAATCCATGGCTCCTTCCTAAGCTTAATCCTAAGCCTACACTTGTCAACCATCCAAGCCAACAAGTGCACATATCATAAGTCATTAAGTGGGTGAATCTCCACCCTCCACATGTCTTCATCTAAGGCATCAAAGTGTTTCCACACGAATGTCAACAAGTGGACCAATGAGAGTGTGACACTTGTCACGCTTTCCAAAAATTACAAAAAGGTCTTTTTTGAAAATACCTTCCAAATAAAATTACAAAATGGTCTCTAAGACGAAAAATAATTACTTATAGTAATTACACAAATGACCCCAAAAGAAAGAAAAATTCTAAAGAAGTGTGAATGCACACCCCTAAGAAAAAAAGTACACAACTAGCATGTTTTTCTACAAAAGTAAAAATACACATAGCATGGAATTTAAATATCATGGATGCATACAAAATTGGAATCAAATCTGAACACGAAAAGTGAGGTTATGCCAACAAAGTGACAAACGGGAAAAAGACGAAAAGTGAATAGTGTCACAAAATTGAAAATGTGAAAATGACTCAATGCTCAAGGGAAGTCATCAATCCAAGGAAAAGAGTCTCAAATACTATCCCCGAGCACTCAAGATGACACTAAGTGATGAGAAACCGAACTCAGAAAAGAAAAGATCAACGGAAAAAAAATATCCGTGAAAATATAAGAAAAGGAAAGGAAGGAAAATGATTGGGTCATTACAACCTTCCCACCTTAAAAAGATTTTGTCCCCGAAATCTAGCCCCAACAAAACAAAAGGTAAAACCAGGGTAACTATGGAGTACATCTCCGAGTATTCCACGCAACATGCTACAAAAACAATCCCAAAACTGAAAGACAACGTGCAAACCAATGTCATTCGTACCCACGTGCTCATAATAGGACAACCTCTTAAAAGGAAAGTGGCCACGTGGCCACACAACAAGTCAGAACTTACACACAGAATCCAAGGTTAGATAAAGGAACAAAAGACAATCATCGAAAGCATCCTTCCTGATGAACCATCATAAGGAACCAAAAACAACCACTAAAAGAACACTAAAATAACCACGTACCAAATCAAGGTACCGAACAAGGACGACATGGCAGTACGAATAGCGACCAGAACTCGCCTACGACGTACTTAAATGTGTGGTAGCAATGATAGTGCCTAGTGCCCGCCCACACTTACTCGTCAGTAAGGTAGCTTCGATGGCAACTAGCACTCGCCTACAACACACAACTTTGTACGGTAGCATGACAGTATAAGGCATTAGTTCATAACCTACCCACTACTAGGTCTACCCATGAAACCTCTCGAAACAAATGACATCAATGTCGTAAATCATCATTACCAAAAGCAATCCGGTAACCCGGCATTCTGCAAGAGTTGAGACATGGTCCAAAGACGTCGACATCCCGACTATTCTCAAAATCCTGACGGCAATGTTACAGGTACCATTCAGCTTAAGGTCTCAATCCTTAATATAGCAAAACAAACATCTCTAACGTCTCAAAATACTACTACCAACAACATTAATCATGAATCCAAAGCCTGAAAAGCAAATCGAAACCTCCAGAAATAAAAACGAACCTTACTACAAGACATTTCATCGAAAGTCCTTCATAGCTCCCTGAAACAGATCAACTAGAATATCACACCGTAATCAAACATCAGATTTATATCCCTATCATGGATAACTAAACCCTCGAAATATAAGTCCACCAAGTGGCACACACATCAAAATCCTGATAACCAAGGTCACAAAAATGAATCTCTCGAAACCGTGCTTGGCATCACCAAGCTAAATCAAAATTCCTCAATTTCCATCGATCCATAAACAACCACTGGAACTACGATTCCTCAAAACTATGCCTAGTTATAACTAGGACGAGAAAACTCCACAAACAAGCCATATCTAACAACGATCCTCCAAAACTCTTCTTAAGAGTCAACCACATCTAGGTCTCCAAAACTGAAACAAGTCTCCAAAAGGTGTCCCTAAACAGCGTCAAGCTCACACAACGAGTCAACCAAATCCTCAATCAAATTGACACAAGTCCCCGTAAAATGATCTCACACCAATCCACTCATTCTGAGCACCTCAACCTGTCAACAACCATGGCAAAACTCTCCAAGGGAAGACACGAAAAAAGGAACCAGCAGTCCTAAGAAGGACAATACCACGACTCTGTCTCTGAAATGAAAGACAACAAGGTCAAAGACTTCACCCCCTACATGGAAGTCAGTCGACTAAAATCAACCAAATCCTCACCAAGGACTCAAGACAACAATGGTGATCCTCACGGACCAGCTAACCCCAAAGCTGTGAACAATGCAACGAAGAGAAGAGACTCACTCCTTGTGAAGTCCCTTACTCGAACCAAGAAAAGAGGGAAACCCTATTCTCCCACAAATGTCAATACAATATATACGAAAAGGGAACAAAAAGGGAGAACTAAACATGGAAGTCATGCAAATAACAAAGAAATGCAACTACTAAGAAGGTAAATCTACTCACATAGATAAAATCAAGGGTACATGCAGCACATCTCTACGTAAGCACAAAATTATGTCACTAAAGTACAGTAACAACATGGCATCTCCAAGCATATAAAGAAGGCATGCTAATACCACACAATAAGAAAGCAAATGTGGACACACCTCCATTTACTCATGCATCACAATATCATAAATCATACTACTAACATAGTAGTAAACGAAACTGCAGAAGAAAAAAAAGTGATGCAACAATGAACCCTATGGACATCGTGTCCTAGAGTGTTTAGGTAAAAGGAAAGACCAGTCCTAACCATAAACTGACTCCAAAAACCAATGCGACAACAACTTATCTCAAAACAAACGTGAGCCCTTACCATAATGGTAAGACTCTAATAATCCATCTCTGAATCTAGAGGTGACACTATAAGTGACACTAACAGTGCAATGCTCTCTTTACCCGAAACATCAATCAATCGACTTGATCCCAAAAACGTTATCACGTAAGGAGAACTCAAAAAAATTGGCAACTATAGCCATACCAACAACAACCAAATCAATCACTACGACTGATCCCCAAGACAACCATCATCATCATCGATCAAAAGGACAATCACTATCAAGACAAAACCAACATTGATTCCATCCGAACTGCACTTGTAGCTAGCCAGTACGGTAGCATGACAGTGCCATGCACCAGCCCACAAACGTACCCACCCACAAAAATTACAATCCCAGAGGAATCATCCCGATCAACCAAGGATCCTAAGAGGTCCATAGCCTCATCATGGCCCAAAACCAACAAATCCAGCACTACGGCAACACCAAATGACTTACCTCACGAGAGCCTAGACAAAAGGTGTCTCTCTACCTACCTCAAAACCAATGCTAGGTCGATAACAACCTACACTACCACGAAACTGTGACTACAATCACCATCAACCTCAACTTGTGCCTTAATGACCAATCCCATGTCATGCCAAATATGCAACACAGTTATGCATATACAAATCTAATCTAGCATACAACATATGTCATGCTCTTTACATTAGAATAAAATCCTGTTAAACAATGACATGCCACATATAGCACATAGGCATATAAACATGTTATCAAACCAAAACATGTTATCGTGAAGCATATAAGCACATAAAGTATGACAATATAAGCATGATATGCACCCAAAACCCATCGTCCAAGGTATTCAAACCTAGGAGCTCTGATACCACCTATGACGACCCTGGATTTTTCAACCTAGTGTGTCCTGTGATGACCCGAAGCGGATCCAAAATGCGAAAGAAAAACAAAAACAAGTCCTTAGAGATGTACATCATCCTTAAGACACAAGAATGGCCCTTCGAGAAATTTCGAGACTCAACGGAAGCAAAACGAAGACAAAGGTATCAAACCTTACTAAAAGAAGGACCAAAGGTAAAATGGTCATTTTACCTGAAGAGGAAGGAATTTGACTTCTAATAAGTCAAATGAGATAAAAAAAAAAACATCCAAAAACATCCTTTGGTAACTTCACATGAAGCCCCAAGGCCAAAGGAAGTGAAATCCTAAATGAACCCTATCCCGGTTCGAACCAAATTTGACACCCTCTCACTAAAACAAAGATATCTTAAGCTAGGAGAAGAATCTGGAACTGAAATTGGATCCATTAGAAATTTACTTCTATGCGGTCAATTTAGACTCAAGAATGGACCAAATCGGAGTTTAAACGAAGAAGTTACAACAGTTCAAAGTTGGAAGGTCAAAACTGAACCTGCAACAGGTTCTGGAAGACTTGAACCGGTTCAACATTCTTGAACCGGTTCAACTCAGGCAGAATTGAACCCAAAAGAATCATGCCACCTAATGTCTATGTCAAATGTGAGACTTAGGGAGCATCCTAAGCTACCTTAGATCATTTCTAGTATAAATCACATCCTTCATGCAATTCCAAACAACATAAGAACATGCTATACTAAGCAACAAGATATAAATTCTCAAAGCCATTAACTTAAAATCTAAAATATGATAACAAATAAATATAACAATTTAGTATAATTAGAATTTCTAACACAACGCATTAAGACATAGATTCTCAAAGTAATCAACTTGAAATCTAAAGTGCGAAAACAACTAAATATAACAATTTAGCATAAATGTACTTAACAACATCAAGTACATGTGATGATTCCTTAAAAATCATAATACACAAATGTACTTAACAACATTAAATCACCAATAACCAAAACAACAAGTCACAATTAAACATGATTGTCAACTTGGAATTGAATGTGAAATCAAATAGTGGAAGACTTGGACATCAAATCTTGGATAAAGCCAAGAACTATGGTTATTCCAGGGATTAACCCGTTGGGAATACCACCGTAGTGCGCACTATAAAATAGGGAGAACTCATACCTCCTGCACTAGAGCCAAACTCTAGCCATGTCACTTGTAACAATGTCCCAAGACTCAAAAATAAACCAAATAAGTTCACAACTTATACATAATTTAAATAATGCATGAAATCACCTTCCATACACAAGTAAGTTGAAACCACACAATCCATGCCTTAGAGTTTCAATTCTAAAATGACATATATAATGTCAAATGCAAAGTGTGTAATTCATTACATAAGTCAATCATATATTCAATATTGGAAACAAGTTCTCATGAATATAAATTTAACAACAATGTTATTCAATGCTTAAAACACCACAAAGTGAGTACACAACAAGTCCAACATCCATAATTTAAACATAGAAACAACTTCTACGATATAATTAAATCCATGAGACAATTAAATAGAATTTAATTAAACAAAAATAATTAAATTCTCTAGATTTCAAATCAATTCTAAATAACCTCAAATTAATATATGTTAAACAACATAGCATGGTCATTACATATATCAAATCAAAAGTGCATGATGAGCAAGGTATCATCATATAGAATTTGATTAATTTAAATTAATTAATCTCTAGATTTCAAAAGTTATTCAAATGATCCCAAATTAATATATAACAAGCACAAAGTCATGGTCATACCATATATCAAGTCTAAAAAGGAATACAAGTAAAATAGAATTAAATAGAATTTAAATCAAATTAAAATTCATTAAATCTCTAGAGTTGAAAACTCATTTAAATCATCCCAATTTAATCTATAACAAAGATTAAATCATGGCCATGCCATATACCAAGTCTAAAATGAGTTATATGCAAGCTATGATACATCATTAATTTCTCAAATTAACAAAAGACATGCATACAACTTATATTTCATACAAAAGCAAGTAAAACCACTTAGAAAATAAACTATAACACCCCCTACCTCACTAGAGAAGTGTTTCTCTAGAATCCAAGGCAAATCAACACAAAATGGCAAGCCCTTCAAGGGTTTTAAAGAGGAGGATGAGAGGAAACTTTTGTCTCCCAAGGTTAATGGTTCAAGGTGAGTGGAAGGCCCTCAAAAATCAAAGTCAAGGCCTAAACATCAAGCTTCTCTAATGGTGGCTAGGGTTTGTGATGAGGAAGATAATGACATAATGTGAAAAAGTGTGGTGGAGGAAATAGAAATCCTCCACTCACTATGTAATCCTACACTATGGTTAACACACACATCTATGGTCAATTGCACAAAAACCCTTCTTTAAAATCATAATTCCAAAGTAGCCCAAAAATAATTGCAAGACTTAATTTGGAGCATGCACTTGTCACCAATCCATGGCTCCTTCCTAAGCTTAATCCTAAGCCTACACTTGTCAATTGTAATGACCCGGTTATTTTCATTCCTTTTCTTTTTGCTCAAATTTTACGGATAAATTTGTTCCGTTGTCTGTTCTCTTCTGTGTTTGGTTTCCCATCACTTAGTGTCATATAGAGTGCTCAGAAATGGTTCCTGAGACTCTTTTTTTGAGATTGACAACTTCCTTTGAGGACCGAGTCATTTTCACATTTTCACTTTTGTGACACTATTCACATTTCGTCTTGTTCCCATTTATTGTTTTTCTTTGTATAACCTCATTAATTGTGCTCGGATTTGATTCCAGCTTTGCATGCACCCATAATATTTAGTTTCCATGACATTTATATTATCACTTTTGTAGAAAAGCATGCTAAGTGTTTACTATTCTTGTAAAGGGTATGGATGCATAACTTTTTTGTAATATTCTTAACTTGTAGGGTTTTAGTGTAATTAAATAAAGTAATTATTTTTTGTCTTGTGGACCATTTTGTAATTTAATTTAGAAGATATTTTGGAAAAGGACTTTCTTGCAATTTTTGAAAAAGTGTGACAAGTGTCACACTCTCATTGGTTCACTTGTTGACATTTGTGTGGGGACACTTTCATGCCTTGGATCATGACATGTGGAGGGTGGAGATTGAACCACTTGTTAACCTAGGATAGGTGCACTTGTTAGCTTAGATGGTTGACAAGTGTAGGCTTAGGATTAAGCCTACAATGGATGCTTGGATGAGTAACAAGTGTATGCTCCAAATTAAGTCTTGCAATTAATTTTGGGCCACTTTGGGATTATGGTTTTTAAAGAGGGATTTTTGTGCAATTGACCAAGACTAATGTGTGTTGACCTTGGTGTAAGACCACATAGTGAGTGGAGGATTTCTATTTCCTCCACTCACATTCTATCACACTTAATTTATATCTCCTCCCTCTCTTATAAAGAAAACCCTAGCCTCCATGGATGGAACTTGAAGCCTTAAGCTTTGACCTTGATTTTGAGGGCCTTCCATTGATTTCCAAGCTTGACCTTGGGAATACTTTTTGTTCCCCTCATCTTCCTCTTCATAACCCTAGAAGGGTTTACCATTTTGTGCTTTCTAGCCTTGGATTCAAGAGGAACAATCCTCTTGTGAGGTAGGGGGTCTTATAATTTATTTTTCTAAGTGGCTTTACTTGCTTTTGTATGAGATATAAGTTGTATGTATGTCTTTTGCAAATTTAAGAAATTAATGATGTATCATAACTTATATATAATTCATTTTAGACTTGGTATATGGCATGACCATGACTTGATCTTTGATATATATTAAATTGGGATGATTTAAATGAGTTTTCAAATCTAGAAATTAAATGGATTTAATTTGATTTAAATTCTAGTAAATTGTATTTTGCTTGTATTCCATTTTAGACTTGATATATGGTATGACCATGACTTAGTACTTGATATGTGTTAATTTGGGATCATTTGAACAACTTTTGAAGATTAAAGATTTAATTAATTTAAATTATTTAAATTCTATATGATGATGTCTTGCTCATTTTGCTCTTTTGATTTGATTTATGTAATGAGCATGCTATATTGTTTAATATATATTAATTTGAGGTTATTTGAAATTGATTTGAAATCTAGAGAATTTAATTATTTTTGTTTAATTAAATTCTATCTAATAGCTCCATGAATCTAAGTGTGTTTTGGAAATTGTTTTTATGTTTAAATCATGGACTTGGACTTGTTGTATATTCACTTGGTTATGTTTTAAGCATAGGATAACATTGTTGTTATATTTATATTCATGGGAGCATGTTTTCTTTATGGGATATATTGTTGCCTTGTGTAATGAGTTGCACACCTTGCATTTGACATTTTTCATGCCATAGTAGTTGTGGACTTAGAGTATGTATTGTATGTGTTTCCAAATTTGGTTGTGCATGGTAGATAGTTGATTATCTTGTATATACATGTTGCTATATACGTTGTTGCACAACTTGTTGATTTTGGAAACTTGGGGATGTCGTTGTTTGACTACGGTTAGGATATGGTTTTTGTACGAGGGAATGTCCTCCTATAGTCTAGTGCGCACATAGGGCGGTTACCCGTGGGCTAGTAACCTTAAAGTAACTTTGGTGTCGGTCTGATCCGGTGTGATGTCCAAGTATCCACCTTGTTGATTTCGCAATTCATTTCAAGTTGATAACTAGATGATGTTGTAACTTGTTGTTCCTTATATGATTTCCTATTTTAAGTGACAAGATGTTAACTTTGAGAATTCATGCTTTATGCATTGTATTGGAAGTTCTAATGTTGGTTAAATTGTATCGGTATTGTGATTTTTGTTTTGTTGTTCTAATGTAGCCTAGGACGATTCCTTAGACTCATTTGGAACATAGATGCTAGGTGGCATGAACCATCTTAGTTGATTTGTATTTTAGATTTCAAGTTGATGGCTTTGATAATCTATATTTTGTTGCTTTGAATAGCATGTTCTTATATTGTTTGGAATTGCATGAAGGATGCAATTTGTGCTAGAAATACTCTAAGGTAGCTTAGGATGTGTGACGACCCTGGTTTTTAAGCTAGCGTGTCCTGTGATGAATCGTAAGGATGATCCGATAACGGATCCGAAATGCGGAAGCAAAAATAGAAAATAAGACTCTAAGAAGTCAAAGTGACCTTCCATGAGGTCGTGGAACTCAATGAGAACTAATGCGGAAGCAAAAGATCAAAATTATGACAAATAAGCCCCTAGGGGCAAAATAGTCATTTTACATAGAAATGACGTCCCTAGAATGTAAATTATTCTCGAGACACACCCATGACTTCCAGTGAACTCACGGAACTCAAAAGAAAATAGCGGAAGCAAATTACACGAAAACCGGACAAAAATAGCCTCAAGGGCAAAATGGTCATTTCTAAAAAAATATAAAATAGGGTGCCACTGAGCACACCGCTGGAAAGACAATGAAAAACTAATTAAGATGGACTCAAGAATCGCATGATTCGGAGCCCGGACGGAAGAGAAAAGTCAAAACAAAGTTTTTACGTCGCTGCGGCCGTGAATAGTAACCTGGGCAAAATACTGAAATTCGTGTGCCGTTTTGAGGTACTAAACAATGTTTTCTGGAAAAACACGAAGAAGAAACCCTCCTTAAAATAATTTTTCCAAGCTGACCATGTTAAAAGAAAAATTTACTTTTGACGTGAAATCCCCAAAATACCCCTACAACAGACTTGTTCAAATAGTGCAAATGCGCACAGGAAATCAGATTTTGGCGCGAATTTTTCGGGTCCAAGATGACATTTTCTGGAAAAAAGTTGTGAAGAAACCCCCCCTAAAATCACGTTTTCTATGTGTCCATGTCAAGAACGGAATTTATTTTATAAAGAAAATTCCCGAAATGCCCCTAGATCAGAACTGAACAAGAGGGTTAAAAGTTGTTACAGGATCTGTCCGCAACTGAGAGCAGAAACGGGCTAGTAGATGAATTTTTCTGGAAAAACATGAAAAAGATAACCCCCCTAAAATCGAGTTTTCTACCTGACTTCGCAAGAGAAAATGAAAAAAACTCACTGTAAGATGCCCAAAATGCCCCTCCAAAAAATCTAGTAGAGAGGTCCATAAAGCTGCTAAATGAAAAACCGAAAACTGAACTTTGCGATGGATTTCCGGCACCAAGACGACATTTTCTGGAAAAACACAAAAAAGAAACCCCTCCTAAAATCACGTTTTCTAAGCGACCATGTGAAGATCGAAAATTATTTCCTGAAGGAAAATCCCAAAATGCCTTAAAATCATATTATGCAATAAAACTTCAAAATGAGTCCATAGGAAGCTCAAAACACAAACGAAAGGGTTTTTCATGAAAACAATTATGCATGTAGACGTAACTAGTGATTTTGAGTGTGCGGGAATGGTCCATGGCTCCCAAAAATGGCAGAGTCAAAATCCGACCCCCAACGGCCACAAAGGCAAAAATGAACTTGAAATGGGAAAAATGAAAACCAAATGGTTTCAACTGACCGTTTGGCCCTTGGCCACACTTTATACAAGATAAATGAGATCTAGTGGAGGTGCCGGAACAGACTTTGCACCACCCGATTTAAAAATGGACCCTTAAAGGCTCGGATTCTACTATTTTAGCCCAAAATGCAATATGTGAATTGAAATGCAAAAATGAAAACTAAATGGTGTTTGGCCCTTGGCCACACCTCACATATGGCAAATGAGTTCTAAAGGATGAATTACATACACAATGCACACGCCGGTGCGAAAATGACATATCAAAACCCTAGTTTTCATGCTCTTCACATTAGAGGCAAAGTTCATCATTTTTCAATATACAAGGATTACAAATGAAGTTTGGCCCTTGGCCACATATTATATACATAGAATGAATACCAAAAAGTGTGCATAAGCACATAATACAAGTTTGGAATCAAATATACACATTTGACAAAATGACTACAAATGGCATTTCATGCTAACACTTGCAAGAAATGGAAACTTGAAAAGCTAGTAGCCATCCTAACGAATGACAAACATCACGGACCAAGTCTTCGTACCTGATCAAATCCCCTAGTAACTTTGGGGTGAGTAAACAAATTTACTCGTAGAGAATGAGCATGCATCGACTCGATTTCTTGAAGATTTTTAAGACTAACATGATATAGTTCAAAGGGATTATGCTACCTAACGTCTATGTCAGAGTGTGACTCAGGGAGTATCATAAGCTATCTTAGATCATTTCTAGGATAAATCACATCATCTATGCAATTCAAACAATATGGAAGCATGTTATACAAAGCAACAAGATATAGGTTCTTAAAGGTATCAACTTGCAATCTCGAATACAGAAACAACTAAGGTGATCATGCCACCTAATGTCTATATTCTAAATAAGTCTAAGGAATCATCCTAGGCCATGTTGAACAATCAAAATGCAAATTACAATTTCAATGCAATCTAACCACATAAAAGCATGTTATACAAAGCAACAAGATACAGATTCTTAAAGCTATCAGCTTGAAATCTAAAGCACGAAAATAACAGAAGTTGGTCATGCCACCTAACATTTATGTTCCAATTGAATCTATAAGATCACTCATAAACTACATTAGAACATCAAAACACAAATTATAATTTCAATGCCATTTAACTAACAGTAGAACTTCTAATACAATGCGTAAAGCATGATTTCTTTAAGTTAACATCTTGCAACTTAAAATGGGAAATCAACAAAGAAACAACAAGTTATGATATCATCTAGTTATCAACTTGATATGAAATGCGAAATCAAATAAAGCGGATACTCGGACATCAGTCGGATCAGGCCGACACCTTGGTTACTTTAGGGTTACTAACCTATGGTAAACCTCCCTATGTGCGCACTAGACTACATAGAGGGACTATCCCCCGTACTAGAACCACGTCCTAGCCATAGCCAAACAACGACATCCCCAAGTTTCCAAAATCAACAAATTGTGCAACAACGTATATATCAGCATGTATATACAAGATAATCAACTATCCACCATGCACAACCAAATTTGGAAACCTATACAATATATGCTCTAAGTCCACAACTAATATGATATGATGAATGTCGAATCTTCAGTGTGCAATTCGTTACACGCTATGCATGAAAGATGTTAAATACGAAGTGTGCAAATCATTACACAAGGTAACAATATATTCAATAAGGAAAACATATTCTCATGAGTATAAACATAACAACTATATTATCCAATGCTCAAAACATAACCAAATGAATATACAACAACAAGGTAGAGCTTTAATTAAATCATGCTAATTTAAATCCCAAGGTTCTAAACAACTTCTAATAGTCCCAAATTAATATATGCTAGTAAACAAGTCATGATCAATACAATTATCAAGTTAAAAACTTAATTAAGCTAAGGTGATCATTAAATAGATTTTAATTAATTATTTTAATTAAAATCCCTAGATTTTCAAACTTAACCAAATGCTCTCAATTTAACATATCTTAGAGAACATGCCAATGACTAATGTAATATCACATTACAAGTTTATTTCATTCAATTTACGACCATGTGAATTAAACTTTCACTAAAGTTAAATATAAAATAAAAGTTGCAATTCTCATGCAATTAATCCTAATTTAATAAATGTGAACAACCATACCAAATCTTAATTTTCTAGCATGCCACAATTCAATTCTAAGTTGTATATCACCATAAGGATTAAATCTTAAACAAGGAAAATAATTAAATGAAAGATTTCAAAACTTCACCAAATATTCTAAATCAAATATATGTGAAGCCATATGGCATGTAAATCAAGAATATCAAGTCGGAATTCAAATGGAGTGAATAGTGCACTCGGGGCAAATTAATTAATCAAATTAAGTAATAATTACTAATTTTCAAAACACCTCAAATTACTTTCAAATTCAACTGTGTTGAAGAGCATGATAAGGCCAAATATAATATGCTATCACACATTGATTTTAAGCTAGTTAAGGCCACATGAATTAATATTTTATTCAAGCTAAATATTAAATAAAATCTTTATTTCTTATCCAAATACTCCAATTTTAATATATGTTAATCAACATATCAAGGTGTAATATAATATCAAGTCATAAGTTTAAAACATGCTATAACTCACTGGGAAAATTAAATTTTATACTAGAAAATAAATAATCAAAAATTCTAGATTTAATATCCAAGCATGCAATTAAGTTGAATAAGCATCATAAGCATGTAATAGAGCAAGAAAGTAAATTATAACACCCCCTACCTCAATTTGAGATGAAAATCCCAAATCTTCACCGAATTGAAACGACTCCGAATTCGACGAAACTCCTAGGTTTTGTCAGGGACAACACAATCTATATAAATCCCCAAGAAGCCCCATGAAAATCCAAACTTGACCTCAATCCCAAACTTGAAATTTGGTCAGAAATGGTTTCTAATAAGGGGTAATGGTAGAGCATGATGAGGTGAACAACAAATGTTAAGGCTGAAGGATTTTCACTTAGGAATACAAGTGGAGGAGAAGGTCAAAGGGTGGCAGCCAAGGAGCTCCCATGGCTGTTGGCCAAGGAGAGGAAGAAGATGAAGAAAATTCTGATTTTCTTCTTTAAGGCACCTATTTATATTAAGTCTCAAAAAGTGCCCCAAAAGGGCCCCGCCGAACTGAGTCCCGAGCAAAAAGTTATGCCTCGAACAAGTTCGGCGGCAACCGGGTCCAAAAATTCTGAAAATGGAGAAGTGGCCAGAACGGAATTCTAAGAGTCCACGACTCGACGAAATGTGAAAATGAATCCCGTACGAGGATCTAGGCTCCAGACGAGGCATTTTGCAATAACTTTCGTTAATTGCACAATGGCCCCTACAAAAAGGGTTAACTGCGAAACTGCCCCAAAATAAAAATATCTTCCAAAAGATATTTTCTTAGATACCCCTGAAATAAAATATCTTCAAAAGATATTTATGAAAAACACCTCAAGAAATGAAAAAGATTCTGAAGAATTGTGCATCCATGCCCCTATGGGCACCGGGAGTAACCAGAGTACTTTCTTGCAAAAGTAAAGATACGTATTTCGAGAAAACCACTCAAGATGAAGGCACGTGAAGTCAAAAACCAACTCCGAGCATGAGAAGTGAGGTTGTGCCAACAGTGTGACAAATAGGGAAAAGACAGAATAGGGAAAAAGACGAAATAGGGAAAAGGACAAAAGGCGCATAGTGTCCAAAAAGTGAAAATGCGAAAATGACTCGGTCCTCAAAGGAAGTTGTCAATTCACATGAAAGAGTCTCAGAAACCAATTCCGAGCACTCGAGATGACATTAAGCGACACGAAACAGAGCTCAGAAAAGAATTAAATGAAAAAAATTCATTCGTAAAATTTCAGGAAAAATGAAAGGAAGGCAAATGACCGGGTCATTACAGGATGCTCCCTGAGTCTCACTTCAACATAGACGTTAAGTGGCATGACCCTTTTGTATTGTTCAAGTTAATGTAAAAATTTATAAAGAAATCGAGTCAATGCATGCTCATTCCCTACGAGTAAATTTGTTTACTCACCTCGAAGTTACTGGGCGTTTTGTTTAGGTACGAAGACTTGGTTCGTGATGTTCATCATTACTTGGATGATTGTAGACTTAAAGATTTTAATTTTTGTAAAGGTTGGCTTGAAATGCCACTTGTAGCCTTATTTGTCAAAATGTGTATATTTGATTCCATTTATGCAATGTGTACATAAGTACACTCTATGCAATGTATTTGACTTATATGTAATGAGGCCAAGGGCCAAAGACACTTATGTGATATGTCTGCAAATTTTTAACTTCATTGCTGCTTATGGAAGTTAGGAGATTTCATGCATTGAAGGTTCATATTTTACATACAATATTCTATGAGGCCGTAGGCAATTGTAGTACGTCTACTTTATCATATTAAGTATGCTTGCATGTTCACTTTGGCACACAATACCCTTCTTGATGAAACAAAAAATTTAAGGTTGCATTTTTTTGAGTTTCTACCCTATTCTGTTCCAGGGGCATTTCGGATTCATCATTGGATTTACGTTAGGTTTATCTTAGGACGCACTGGCCTAAAAACCAGGGCTGTCACATCAACCATCCAAGCCAATAAGTGCACCTATCATAGGTTAATAAGTGGGTGAATCTCCACCCTCCACATGTCATCATCCAAGGCATCAAAGTGTTTCCACACGAATGTCAACAAGTGGACTAATGAGAGTGTGACACTTGTCACACTTTTTAGAAATTGAAAAAATGTCATTTTTGAAAATATCTTCCAAATTAAATTACAAAATGGTCCCTAAGACGAAAAATAATTATTTATAGTAATTACACAAATGACCCCAAAAGAAAGAAAAATTCTAAAGAAGTGTGCATCCACACCCCTAAGGAAGAAAGTACACAACTATCATGTTTTTCTACAAAAGTAAAAATACCCATAGCATAGAATTTAAATATCGTGGATGCATGCAAAACCGGAATCAAATCCGAACACGAAAAGTGAGGTTGTGCCAACAAAGTGACAAACGGGAAAAAGACGAAAAGTGAATAGTGTCACAAAAGTGAAAATGTGAAAATGACTCGGTCCTTAAGGGAAGTTGTCAATGCAAAGAAAAGAGTCTCAAATACTATCCCTAAGCACTCAAGATGACACTAAGTGATGTAAAGTTGAACTCAAAAAAGAAAATATCAACGGAAAAAAAATATCCGTGAAAATCTGAGAAAAGGGAAGGAAAGAAAATGACCGGGTCATTACACGTTGCTTCTTAGTAAGTATACATAACAGTATCTTGTGGAATCATCAATAAAAGTAATAAAATACTTTTTTCCACCTCTGGTTGGCACAGATTTAAAGTCACAGATATTACTGTGTATTAATGCTAGAGGTTCAGTACTTCGCCTTTATGAAGTGAAATGAGGTTCTAGTTAGTTTTGTTTCTACACATGTTTGACACTTTTGATTTAAATCAAAACTAACTTTAAGTATAGAATCCATGTTAACTAATCTACGAATCGTATCATAATTAACATGTCCTAACCTACTATATTACACATCAGATGACTCAATTATATAAGCAGAAGCATTAGCTTTATTATTATTAATAGCTTTGGATACAATAGTCATTACATTGAATTTGAATAATCCATTACTAAGGTACCCTTTGCCAACATACACCCCATTCTTAGTAAGCACAAATGTATTAGATACAAAGACCAGCTTGAACCCATTATTGCTTAGGAGTGATCTAGAAACCAAGTTCTTCCTAATGTCTGGTATATCTAGCATATTATTTAGATTGAGCTCTTTTCCCAAGGTCATCAATAGCTTAATCTTTCCTTGTCCTTCAACCTTTGCAGTAGAAAAGTTCCCCATGTAGAGTTATTCTCTATGATATATAGCTTTATAGCTAGTAAACATCTTCTTTTTTGAGCAAACATGACGAGTAGCCCCTGTGTCCACCCACCATTCTCTATTGTTGATCACCAAATTGATTTCAGAAACCACAGTTGAAAGATTTAGCTCCGACACATCAGTTGTCAATTTATCTTTCTTAGCAATATGCACCTTGATAAGCACTGAAAAGTGCGCATTTAAACCATTGATCTTGATTATATTAGGACCTTATTCTATCTTATTTTTTTGCTTTAATCTTATTTTA
This sequence comes from Cornus florida, assembly GCF_030987335.1. Classification (NCBI taxonomy): domain Eukaryota; kingdom Viridiplantae; phylum Streptophyta; class Magnoliopsida; order Cornales; family Cornaceae; genus Cornus; species Cornus florida. The sequence continues at coordinate 44,962,801 of NW_026775574.1, read as the reverse complement.
TGTTTTTCCCCTTTTGAGGTGCTTAATCTCAAAATGAGCTAAATCAGCCGAATTAGAGCATTGGAGAAGGTAATCCAAAGTCTAGTGGAAAGATGGAGCAAAGTGGAAGCAAAAAGATGAAAATTTTATGTGTTCGATCGATCGAACCTTGCTGTGATCGATCACACTGTGATCGTTCCAGACTGGCTATGATGGATCGAGCTTTTGTCCTTATCCTCAGGAAAATTTCATCTTCGATCGATCCAACCTTTCTTCGATCGATCAAACCTTTTGATCTTATCCTCATAACCACTTTTGTCCTTTTCATAAAAAATATCTCAGCCTTTATCTTTATCTAAATAAATGCATCACCATACTTCGATCAATCGAAGCAATAATGTGATTGATTGAACTGCCTCAAAAACTGTGCAGAACATAATTCATGCCCAATTGAAGGTGTGGTCGTGGTGCAATCATTTTGGAGGTCCTAGTTCAGAAGGTCTGACCATTTGGGGTGTCATTTGAGCTACATATATAAAGGAATTAACTATTTTTGGTAAAGGTTGGTTAGTTGGACAACTTTGGTACGAGATTAGGAGGAGATTAGACACTTTGGGGAACTCTCTCTCTCTTTAGTGTTTCTACCAAGAAGACTAAGAGGAAGAAGATAAATTCAACCATGAAGATAGCCCTTGAGGGTTGCAAGACCACATCTATGAGTGGCTAGATCATCCTCTTGGGGCTAGGAGAAGCCCTAGGCTTGCACTCTGAACTCTAGTTCTTTGACATATTTGGGTATTTTTGTTGTAAATAATGTATTGACCTTGTGATTAAATAAATCTTGTGATTATATGATTTAATTCTTCCAATTTACTTACATGTCTATGTGTGATGAAATGGATGGTTATGTCTCAACATTAGATTCTATAAATTTTATACATGTCTATATGTGGTTAAATTGTGAATCTAGTGATGGTCATACATAGTGCTTATTGGATACACTTGTGATTAATTTGATGGGTTATGCTTATGCTTGATGGATTGTTTTACACCATTAGTTTAATTAGTTTAAATTCCTTCTCTTAAGTGTAATTGTAGTGTAGCTGCCTTTAATTTCCTAGGTAGGTAGACAATCCATGCTTGTTGTTTGATAGTCTATGTTTATTGTTGCAAGACGTACATTTATCTAGATTGTTGTGTGCTATAATTGTGGGTTTTTTGAATGGTTAATTCCTTAACCTGATGAGTTGTACTACACACTAGCTTAAGTAGATAATTCACACTTGTTTTGTCATCCATGCTCATTGTTCAATTGGTAGCACACATTTGGTTTACAACATTGAATTTTCCTAAAATTGTTAAAGATTAGTTGTTTAGAGGAAGAGATTAGTGGTGATTCCTACACCCTAAGACCTCTCTCATATTCTCTCACCTTAATCATTTTTAGCTTGTTTCTTTTACATGTTCTTTAGTTTAATTGTAGTATAAACCAAACCAAATCACTCTTTTGATTATTCAACCTACTAATCCGAATTTGATTCCGAAAGCACTTACAATCTCTTGGGACGATCCCTTCTCATTTCATACTACATAGTATAAGTGTTAAGTGGTTTTTAAAATTTTTTAAATGTGGTGGCCACTTCACACACACTTTTTATGCACTTGACTCGATCCATACCACACCTCAGTGGTCTTTTTTTTGGAGTTATGTTTGCTTTGTGGCTATAATAGTCTTTAACTTGGTGTCCTAGCTTGCCGCATATGTAACACTTCCCAGTGTACCTTTTGTAATTTCCTTGGCTGAGACCTTCTCCAGAGTGTTTCCTCTTCTTATTTTTCTACCCAGCTTCCACTACATTTGCCTTTGACACCATTGAAGAATTCCCGACTTTCTTTTTAGATGTGCAGTTATCTTCTTCAATCCTCAGCCTGACAATCATGTCTTCGAGCCCCATTTCCTTGTGCTTATACTTTAAGTAATTTTTTAAATCTTTCCAAGTAGGTAGTAATTTTTTAATGATTGAAGGCACTTGAAAAGATTCACTCAATGTCATCTTCTCAACATGTATCTCATGTAGGATCAGCTGGAGCTTCTACACTTGGTTCATGACTGTCTTAGAGTCTACCATTTTGATGTCCAGAAATTATCTGACCACGAACTTCTTCAAGCCAGTATCCTCTGTTTCATACTTCTTGTCTAGTGACTCCCATAACTCTTTAGCAGTATTTATTAGACTATACACATTATATAAAGTGTTATCCAATCCATTAAGGATGTATTTCTTGCACAGAAAGTCTCCATGCTTCTATGCATCAACAACTCCTAGCTTTGTAATGTCAGTCTCAGTTACGAACTTGCTTAGATTTAGAGTTGTAAGGTAGAATATCATTTTCTGTTGCCACCTTTTAAACTCTGCCCCATTAAATTTTTCGGACTTCTCCCCATGACTGACGGGAACATTAGGCATAGTAGTACTCGTACTTGCCATTTATCTGAATATATTAAATATACAGACCACAAGTCAATTTATAGCAATAAAACAACAAGAATAATATTTAAATAATTAAAACTGTAGTATAAGCTGATTTTGTCTTAAAATTGTTGTCTAAAATATGGTCTAAATATACCATATACTATAGTATTATTTATTTAAATATTAAATAAATATATAATGTGTATATATATATATATATGTATATATAATTATTATTATAAAACAATAATATATATATATATATATATATAATTTTTTATAAAATATAGTTATATATATGAAATAAAATAAAATTATAAAATTAAAGAACCTGATTATAAGTCAAGGCTAGAATTTGATTCTATGTCCTTAAGACAGATTCGCCTCACTATGGTGTTAACGAACTCAGTGGCGTCTATCTCCCAGGATACAATGACTTGTTTTCCTTCAGTAGTAGCATTACAAACCAAAGAAATCAACTAATGCAAAGAACACCAATCTATGTCAACCAAAGACAATGAGGGAAGAATCTTCTCAAGTGGATGCCATAGCTCACAAATTCTGTTAATTAATGGCACCACATCTCTCTCCTTCTTTGTTCCAAAAGTTAGCAAGTGCGGTGTGTGCATCATGCACTAGCCCATTCCATCACTCGGAAGATTACCCCACACCGGAATAGAGAGATTAAGAGCAACAATCAAGAGCAAACAAATGCCATGTTTTCTAGGCCCAGAAATAATACTTACTCTAATACCTAAAATCCGGGATGGAGAGATCATCTGAAGTTTTCATGGAGGTAACCAGCCCCATAAAATTTGACATTTCAAAATCAAGGTCATCTAAATCAGCCCTCTTCTCAATTTCCAAATCGACAATTTCAGGCCTCTTCAAGCTACCGTCCACCCTATAATCCAAATGTTTTTACTCCACCTCCTGTGTTTCCAATTGATGAGATTCTTGCTGCAAATAAGCAAATGATGGAATCTCTTAACAAGCAAATGTTAAAATACAACAAGCAACTCTTGACATCCTTACAGCCCACTCTCCAAATGGTTCATTCACGTACTCAGTTAATAGCTAAACTTGAGAATCAAGTGGGACAAATAGCTAATTCAATGAACCAACTTCTTCAAACAAATAAGGGAAAACTTGCCCCTTAACTATTTGGGAATCCTAGAGGGATCCATGTGATGGACGAAGTCTCTCCTATAAGTGGACCTACTCATGAACATGTCCAAGCAATCACCACCCTTCGGAGTGGTCGAATTTTGGACAATAAGGTTGATGGAGGAAAAGATGAAAAAGTTCTTCCTCCCAAAAATCCAAATCCCAGCTCATCTAATCCAAATTTCACTCTTGAAAATCCAAAGTCCAGCACTGAAAATTCCAAGCTTGTTACCCCAAATGTGAAGACCTCTTATGAGCCTAAGGCTCCGTTTCCTCAATGTCTCGAAGAGTCGACACATTTTGGGAACAAAAGCTGTAAAATTCAGGACATGTGGGAGGTCTTTCGGCAAGTAAAGAGTAACCTACCTCTCTTAGATGCTATCAAGAAAATTCCTCCCTATGCCAAATTCTCAAGGATTTGTCTACTAAAAAACGCACTTCTAAAAGTCATTTACCGAAGAAAGTAAGACTAATTGAACAAGTGAGTGTGATAATTCAGTATAGCACTCCTCTAAAGTATAAGGATCCGGGTGCCCCGACAATCTCGTGTGTCATTGGTGACAAAAAAATAGAAAGGGCCCTCCTTGACTTAGGAGCGAGTGTGAACTTGATTCCTTATTCAGTTTACTTATAACTTGGGTTGGGAGATCTTAAGCCAACCACCGTGGTCTTACAGCTTGCCGACACACCTACGGGGCATTCTTGAAGATGTCATTATTAAAGTGGATAATTTTTACTTCCCGGTAGAATTTGTGGTTCTTGACATGGAACCGGTCCATGATCTAAAGAAATATATTCCCGTGATTCTCGGTAGGCCTTTCTTAGCTACGGCTAATGCTTCAATAAATTACAAAACCGGGGTGATGGATATCACCTTTGGAAATATGCAAGTCAAACTCTATATCTTCTATGCAACTTAACATCCTCCCGAAGAGGATTATTGTTTTCTCATTGATGTGTTAGATGAAGTGGTCAAAGAATTTCTCCCCTTCATTCTAAGCAAGGATCCTCTTGAAACTTATATGTCTCACTTCGACTTCGCAAACTTTGATATCGACCAATCTATCCAAAGAGTAAATTATTTGCTCCAAGTTGGTGCTATCATGGACTTTCCCTCTTGGAAAGTGCCAAGAGAATCATTTTCTCAACTTTCCAGCACTCCTCCAGTACCTTCATTGAAATCTCCTCCACAACTTGAGTTAAAGCCGCTCCTGGTCCACCTCAAGTATGTGTTTCTTAGTGCAAATAAAAATCTTCCAATCATCATTGCATTGGACCTTTTAAAGGACCAAGAGAATAGCCTTTTAACGGTGATACAAGAGCACAAAGAAGCTATTGGCTGGGCAGTGGATGATTTAAAAGGAATCGACCCTTCTATCTGTATGCATCGCATTTATATGGAGGACGAGGCCAAACCTTTTAGAGAGGTGCAGCACCGGTTGAATCCAAAAATGAAGGAAGTGGTCACGAAAGAAGTGATCAAGCTACTAGATGCGGGAATTATCTACCCCATCTCGGATAGCAAGTGGGTAAGCCCCACTCAAGTTGTTCCCAAGAAATCCAGCCTCACTGTTGTTGAAAATTCAGCAAGAGAACTCATGCCACAACGCACCAACACCAGGAGGCGTATGTGCATTGATTACCGGAAACTCAATTCTACCACTAGGAAAGATCATTTCCCACTCCCATTCATTGATCAAATCCTAGAAAGGCTTGCCGGCCAAAGCTACTACTGTTTTCTTAATGGTTATTCCGGCTATAACCAAGTGAAAATTGATCCTCAAGATCAAGAAAAGACCACATTCACATATCCCTTTAGAACCTTTGCCTATAGATGCATGCCCTTTGGGTTATGCAATGCACCGACAAATTTCCTAAGGTACATGATGTCCATATTTTCTAATATGGTCGAAAATTTTTTGGAAGTATTTATGGATGATTTTTCCGTCTTTGGATTTTCTTTTGACTCATGTCTCCATAATCTCTCCCTTGTGCTTCAAAGATGCAAGGAGACAAATTTGATTTGGGAAAAGAGTCATTTCATGGTCTAAGAAGGCATTGTCCTGGGGCACGTTATTTCTAAAAGGGGAATTGAGGTTGACAAGGCAAAAGTAGAACTGATCTCTAACCTTCCTCCTCCAAATTCTGTCCGACAAATCTGTTCCTTTCTTGGTCATGTCGGCTTCTATCGCCGCTTTATCAAAGATTTTAGCAAAATATCCTGGACCTTGTGTAATCTTCTTGCCAAGGATATTCCCTTCAATTTTGATGAAGCATGTTTGGAAGCTTTCAAGAAGCTTCGTACTCTTTTCTTCCATTTAAGATCATGTGTGATGCATCCGATTATGCATTGGGTGTGGTTTTGGGCCAGCGTGTGGACAAGTTCCCACATACTATCTATTATGCTAGTAAAACTCTTTCTGATGCTCAATTGAATTACACCACCACTAAAAAAGAGTTGCTAGCTGTGGTATATGCCTTAGACAAATTCCGTTCTTACCTTCTTGGGTCCAAGGTCATTGTCTTTTTGGACCATGCCGCTCTAAGGCACTTACTCGCCAAGAAAGAGACTAAACCCCATCTAATTTGATGGATACTCTTACTCCAAGAGTTTGATATTGAAATTCGGGATAAAAAAGGGATAGACAATGTCGTCACCAACTATCTCTCTCGTCTACTCATTGAGAAATCTTTTGAATTTGTTACAGTTCGTGATTCCTTCCCGGATAAGCAACTGTTTCAAATTTCTCAGGCAAATTTTCCTTGGTTTGAGGATATTGTTTACTACCTTACAATAGGAAAAATTCCATCCCAATGGTCCAAACAAGAGAAATACCGGTTCTTCTCCCAAGTCAAAAATTTCTTTTGGGAAGATCCGAAATTATTCAAGTATTGCCTAGACCAAATCATCCGGCGATGCATTCCCGAAACTGAATTTTTAAGTGTCCTAAATTTCAACCACACTCTTGCATGTGGAGGACACTTCAGTGACAAGAAAACTACTGACAAAGTCCTTCAAAGCGGATTTTATTGGCCCTCTATGTTTCGGGATGCTTACAATTTTTGTAATTTTTGTGAGCGTTGCCAAAAGCTCAGAGCCATGTCTAGAACCCCTATCCTAATCATAGAAATTTTTGATGTGTGGGAAATTGACTTCATGGGACCGTTTCCATCCTCTTATAGCTATGAGTATATTCTCGTAGCGGTGGATTACGTGTCTAAATGGGTTGAGGCTAAGGCTACCAAAACCAATGATCATAAAGTTGTGGTCAAATTCGTTCAATTGAACATCTTCAGTCGATTTGGTACGCCTAGAGCCCTCATCAGTGACGGAGGTTCTTATTTCTGTAATAACCATCTCAGATCCGTCCTTCTTAAGTGCTCCGTCACTCACAAGGTTGCCACACTTTACCACCCTCAAACGAGTGGTCAAGTGGAGGTATCTAATCATGAGATCAAGCATATTCTGGAAAAAATGGTTGGCTTTCAATTCTCAGTTGCGACTCTTTCCTGGCAAACTCCTTTCACGGTGGGATGGTCTATATGTTATCTCATCCGTCTTTCCCTCATGGTGCCATTGAACTTCATGATCCTACCAATGGATCTCTTTTTAAGGTTAATGGCTTAAGCCTTAAACCTTATGTTGATGGCATAGTCCCGATTCGAAAAGTGGAGAAAGTCCTATTAACGGACCCAATTTACGAGGACTGATGTGTAATCTTCATTCGTCCATCTATCAACGTTAAATTTAGCACTCTTGAGAAGCAATTCTTTTAATTTCCAAAGCTTCCATCTTCCAAAAATTGCCTTAGCCAAATTTTTCGGAAATTAGCTAAATGTAGCCAAAATTTGAAGTTTTTCAGAATTATCTCGAATTACGTTCCAAAAGTCACTTTAGGCTTACTTAGTCATTTTAAGGTCTCGGTATCATTTTCGGAATTTTTCAAGGTCGTTTCAGCAATTTTCTCAAAAAATCCAAAAATCACGGGAAATTCGGACCCCAAAATTAGCGCTTTTGCAAATGAGCACTGATTCCCATTCTGAGAGTTATACAAGGTGTCTAGGGTCCATAGGAGCTTAAGTTTCTAATTAAAATTTTTTTGGATCCCGGCACAGCCTCCGTTCGGCCAAAATGAAAAAATAGTCCCTGCAAGATTTGGCGGGTGCCCGCCAATTCCTGTGGGGGTCCGCCAAGTGCCAATGGGCACTCTCAGCTGCACGCCAGGCTTGCCCCACGCCATGCCTTTGCACCCCACGAGGGCCCGCCATTCGCTGCGGGTGCCCACCAAGCTTCGGGATTTTATAAAAACATCCCCATCCAAGGCCCATTTCAAATTCTTTTTAATCCCTCTCATTCCAGCTGCCCCCACTCTCTCCCTCTTAACCCTTCTTCTTCTCCTACTCCTCATTCCTCACTTCTATCTCTCCTTCCTCCTTCTCCATCATCTCTCAATCCCTCATCTCTTATCCTCTTCCCCTCCAATTTGCACCAAGCACGAAAGACATTATTGGCATCTCCCTTTGGGTAAGTTTCTCCTCCTCTACTCTTTTAAGTTTTTGGTATTAATGGAGGATGGGATTGTGATAAGCGCCGAATACTGCATATTCAAGCGCCCTAAATTACATTAACAAAGTCCATTAATTGATTATTTTATGTAGATTATCTCCATTTGCATGTTTTTGTACATTTTCAGGTTAAATTGCAAAAAGGAAGCAAAAATGATGCCTTGTGGAATTTTGAACAAAAAAGGGTGCCAATTCTGAAATTCTGGCAGCAGTAGAACCTGACTTTTGTCGCCATTTTCGACCTAGCAAACTCAAGAACTGGACTTCCATCATAACATGAAAGATTTAGAGCTCTGAATCAGCTTTCCAAATCTTCAAGCAGTTAGTCATTCAGAGTTCGGAGCAGAGAGTTATGATCTTCTTACCAGAGGTGCACAGAACTGCCTGGCAGCACTGAAGTGCTGCCTTTCTCCCCATTTTCGACCAACCAGACTTGAGAATTGGGTCTTTATCAAAACATAAAGTTTTTAAAGCTCTGAATCAGCTCTCCAAATATTCAAACGGTTCATCATTCGGAGTTTGGAGCACAAAGTTATAGCCATTTCATCAAAGTAGGTCCGGGCGGAGCAAATGGAGAATAGGCATTCTGCCCAATTTTCGAGTGCTCGAGGCCCAAATTTGAGCACTCGAATTTAGGGCAGTTTGTCTCCAAAAAATCACTATTTGAGCCACTTGTTTCTTGGTTCCTTCATTTTCTGATTTCCTTCTTTATGAGGTGGTTGGAGATGTCCCTAAGGGGAGGAGAGAGAGCCTAGTTTGGTGGTTGATAAGAGGGATAAGAGCCATACATCTCCTAACCTAGTTTTGGATCAGATTTTGGGGAGAGAAGGGAGCAAGGAGATAGAGTTCTTCAAGCTTGAAGAAGGGAGCACGAAAATGGAGGAGGTCTTCAAGCTTCTTCCTTCTTCTATTGCTCCTACGGGTAACTAAATCTTCTCTAGGGAGGTGATGAAGCCCCTCCCTTGTAAGCATGTTCTAGTGTAGATTTTAGTTTTGGGATTTCAATGTATTATTGTTGGTGATTTTATGATCTAGAGCATCATATGTGTTGTAATGAATTCTAATGTCTATACATGATTATTTTGAGCTATTCATCTTGTCTTAGATGGTTTCTCTTCCTAATCATATTGCTTGCATTTCCATAGTGACAATGGAAGTTAGATCATGGAATGGTTTTAATGGCATGGAGTTTGAGAACTTTGATAAATCATTGCTTAGGATGCCCTTTGATGGTTTATACTTGATTCTTAACTTTGTGTGCTCTCATCATTTAATTAAGGGCTTGATAATCTTTGGCTTAGGGAGCATGTTGAAGACTACACCCTAGTTTAGGTAGTTCAAGCATGTGAATCTTTGATGGATTATTCTTGTTTTTGATTTAATGAACCTCTTGAGGATAGTATAGCAACCAAGGGTTGTTATGTGTCATGACCATCATTTATGTTGATTTTCCCAATTTAATCTCAATCTAGAATGTGTATAGGGTTGGAGCGGATTCATTTCCCTAGTTTTTCTCTACTTGTATTTCATCTCTTTTTAATTCTTGCAACCTACTAGTTTATGCATCTTTGAATTCCTAGTTTAGTGACCATCAAACAAACCCTTATTACCCCTTATCATTCTATGAACAATTCTAGACACTTAGGTTGCCATAGACTAGCGCAGTCCTAGTGGTTCGACTTACCCGACCAATAGCCCTATTTTACAATGATTCGTGCTATTGCGAAGGTTGATGTTAGTTGATCAACCGATCAATTTTTGGCGCCATTGCCGGGGACTGCAAACGGTTTAGCAACCGAAGTTTCTAGGGTGAAATTTAGTTTGATTGTGAATACTGTGTTTTGTGAATATTTCTTGTGTGGTTTAACCATTTTTGTGTTGTAAGTGAGATTCTAGGAACTCGAAGCTCGTCGTGGGAATGCTAGCAAATTGTAAGTCTAGAGGAGCCCAGGTAAGTCTCTTGACCTTCTAGTTTCGAATTGTGAATATCGTGCATGTGTTAAGCTTAGAAGTAGATAAATTGCAAGCCCTTGTCGAGGCTAATCTTTATTGTGTATTTTCAATTCCAAGCATCGGTCCTTGTCGTGGCCAATTTAATTTTTTTCTTAATAATTGAGGAGAAAGGGATCATTGCATGTGGATGTTTTGGTGAAAGGTTGCTGTGTAGTTTAATTGTGTTGTATATATTTTGTGTGAATTCACCTTAATGTATCTAATCAAGTGGCTGAATTAGTCCTTAATGGGGAGTAATTTTCCTTCAACTCAATTTTACATACCACATGAGTTTTGCGCCTTTTGCTCTAGTCACACACATCATACAAGAGAATGTCTTCCAAGGAGACAATTCTCGGACTTTTATCTAGAGCAACCAAATGAGAATTTCTCTGAACCGGGTAGTGATCCATACTTCAATGGTTATGACTCGGGTAGGGGAGATCACCAAAATTTCTTGTGGCATGACATGGAAAATTCAGCCCCACAATCTCATGGGCAACATTTTCAAGCCAATTTTCAACCCAATGATCATTATTTCCAGCCCTCTTCTCCTTTTCCACCGTCTCCATTGGATGAGCTAATTGTTGCTAACAAACAAATGATGGAGTCTATGCACACGCAAATGATGGACTCCAACAATCAACTATTGGCTTCCCTTGCTAGCATGCAATCCACAGTAAAGTCTATCAATCAAGTGGTACCATATCACCAGTCCCAAGTTAGTGCAATGATAGATGACCAAATATCTCAAATTCAACAAAGGATTAATGCTAAAAATCATGAAGAGGAGGAAACATTTTCATTTGAATTTATGGCCAATCCAAAAGAAAATTCTATGAATGATGAGATTACTCCTAGTAACTTTCATCATGAGAATGATCAAGTGGTTATTACATGTGAAAATGATGAAATGGTGGTTGAAGATCAAATTGTTGCCCTTCATCAAAATGAAGCAATTGTGGCTCAAAATGGGAAAAATAATGATGTAGAGATTGTCTGCCCTACTCCAAAACAGCCCCTACATAATCCTTTGCTTGATGCACCTCCTTTAATGGAGGATCCTCTAAAAGCTTGCTTAGCTCATTTCAATTATGAGGATTTTGATGTTGACAATTCTATTTTGGAGGTAAATTCTTTGTTTGATATTCCTCCACCTATTCTCTCTCTTCCTTAGGCAACATCAAATGTATCCCTCTCTTGGGAGCTTGCACTTCCTCTCATTCCTTCTCCTGAGTTATCTCAAGCTATTGAGCCTGAACCGCCGGATAAGTGTGAGGAGGATGTTGAAAGTCTGAAGGATAACTTGTTGAGCATTCCCGTGCTCAATATGACCCTTCATAAGTCGTTGCTTGATGCACCTTCACCTAATCCATCTTCCCATATCCAAATAAGCCCCATAATCCAAAGTTCTTCATTGAGGATGAAGAGTGGGTTGGGGTCTTTCCGCTACCTCTTTTCCACTTTTGTCTTCAAGCTCTTCCTCCTTCGCTTTTAAAAGAATTATCCTATTTGGGGAAGCTTGAATCTCTTGAGAGACATGGTATAGGGTAAGGAGGACTAATCTGATCTCGGTGTGTCTAGCTATTGAGATTTTTGAGGATTAGTACCTGCTCTAACTTCGTCTAGCTATCGACATTAAATTTAGCAAAGCAAGGGAATAAATTCTTTCGATGTTCTAAGCTTTTCTACCTTCTTAAATTGCTCGTGCCTTGAAATTTTCTCGGAAATGGTTTCGATAAGCCAAAAATTTGATTTTTCTGAAATGGTCTTCAGTTGTGTTTCGCAATTTTAGACTGGCCTCTTAGACCTTCTCAGCTCTAATTTTCATTCCCGGAAATTTCCATCGCTTTCGAGCAATTTCATAGGATCTTTGGCATGTAACTCATGTGTAATCTCTCATTTTTAATGCATTGTTGAAATGTTCTTAATCTCATCCATGCATTGAAGAGATGTTCCAAAGCTTAAAAATTTTCTCAAAATCATCCATGCATTGTGTGAGGTTGCAAAAGTTGGGAAATCTTCTTGAAATCATCCATGCACTCATTGAAGAAAAAAAAAAATTGCACAGTTTGAAAAATTTTCTAAATTTTCCATGCATTGCAATGAAGTGTAGAGTTTGACAATTTTCCCTCCTTGCATTAGAATGGATTGAAGTTCAAAAGTTTAAAAATTGTCCATGCATTAGAAAGAAGTTGAAAAGTTTTCAAAATTTTCCATCCATGCGTTACATTGGAATGAATTTGCGAAGTGTTAAAATTTTTTCTGAAATTTAATTCATGCATTGTGTGATGTTGCAAAGGTTTAAAAATTTTCCTACATTCATCCATGCATTGGAAATGTGTTGTATTTTGAAAATTTTGCCAATTTAATTCATGCATTAGCAAGATGTTGCAAAGTTTGACACATTTGTTTCAGCAATTGCATCAATTCAAAATGCTCACTGGGCCAAGATTCTAGTGCTCGAATGATCTAACCAAAATTCCATGAGCTACTACCCATTTTGGAGCACCCTAAATTCCATTTGGATTGCTCCAAATGTCTTCACCATCAATCCCAAGCTCACTGCCCATTTTTGGAGCACTCTTGCTTCCATTTGGATTGCTCCAAATTACCACACAAACTTGCCGAAGTTACTGCCTTCATTTCGAGCAATCTAGCTTCCATTTTAGAGTGCTCCAATTGTGAACCAATCTTGCATGCACCACTGCCCAATTTTAGAGCACTCTAAATTCCTTTTGGATTGCTCCAAATTTTCAGCCCAACTTCCGTAGCTACTGCCTCAGAATCGAGCACTCGAAGGCCAAGCTTCGAGTGCTCGAAGCTTCACCAATTCCATAGCATGCCTCTACCAAAATCTCGAGCACCCCAAGCTCTTATTTGGAGTGCTCGAGCTTGCTCACCCAAGCAACTAACCATGCTCTTCTCTCTCTCTCAACCCAACCTGCTGCAACACCCCAAGCCCCCACAATCTCACAGCAACCAACTCCACGACACCCATGCAAATCATCAAACCTCTCCTCTCGGTCACTCCCCACACACAACTCCTCAACCACCATGCTCGACCACATCATCTCACAAACCCACTTCTCACCATCCCAACCTCAAACAAACCAAACCAACCTCACCCATCCCGAGCCCTCGAAGACCCTCTCATTCTCGGCCACCTCTCGCCAACCACACCTCAACCTCATCACCTCGCAGCCAACACCAAAACCCTTCCTCAAGCTTCACCAACTCCTCACACCCTCTCGGGCACTTTCCCACCAAGCAACCAACTCCCATAACCCACAAACCTTCCCCACCCTCTCGGCATCTCTGCAGCCCATCTTTTCAACACCAAACCAACTTCCTTCCCTGCATCAACCTCCATTCCCCAACCATGCAACCTTCTCTCGGCATTTCTCCACTTCACCATGCAAGCAAGCAACCGTGCTTGCAAGCCATGCACAGCATCACACCAACCAACCTCACACCCCCTTCCTTTCGGCATCCAACCATGCAACCACCTACCATCACACACATCTCCCAACCCATGCAAACCTCTTCTCTCGACAACCCCTCACCCAAGCAAACCTCACACACCATGCACCAAACATCACCCTCTCGGCATCTTGCCTGAACCATCCAAACCCAACAAAACCAAATCAACCACAAACCACCCAACCCTCACCTTCAACCAACTTTCTCTCTCTCTCAACCCAAGCTACCCATGCAACCAACCATGCCTGCCCCTTTGGAGTGCTCGACCATCCCCTGCATCCATCCCTCACTCTCTGCCGGTTTCTCGAGCACTCGAAGAAGGCATTTCGAGTGCTCGAGCATGCTCAACACCCAACCCAGACCTCACATTCTCTCTCTCGGCAACTACACCCACCACCACCCCTCACCTCCATCAACCCACCCTAACCCTCACCTTCTCACTCTCGGCATTCCCACTCTACCTCCCTCATTTCCCTCAACCCCAACCTTCCAACATCATCACTCTATCACCCCAACACCCACTCAACCTCATGCATGCCCACCTCTCGGTTTCCACCAAGCAACCTAACCATTTCTCTCTCAGCACCTTCCTCACCACCCAACCATCTACACCATGCACCAAACCAACCCCACCCCAACTCACCTCACCAAACCATGCCACCCTTTCAAGCATGCAGCATCAACCACAAACATACCACTACACACCACAACTTAGCTCCCGGCATCTCTCCACCTCACAACCAAAAACAAACCACCCAACTCTCATCAACCCACAAACCCACCACCATTCACCCCTCAACCACCTTTAACCTCCCAAACCTCCACCAATCAACCACCATGCAACTACCTTTCTCCCTCACTCTCGGCAACTCAAACCAAACCAACTCACCTTCTCTCCACCTCTCCACCATGCAACCACCTCTCACCCTCATCTCAACCAACCTACTCCAACACCCACCCCACCTCTCGGCAACCCCTCCACCCAACCACCCTCATCTCACCCCACCTTGCATGCAAGCATGCACCACCCCCCCACCTTTGGCATGTATGTTCAAAAAAAAAAAAAAAAAAAAATACATAATACTTTTTATATATATATATATATATATATATATAATATTATTATAAAAAAATAATTAAATAAATAAATAAAATAATAATAACAATAATAACTATACTAAAAAAAAACAAAAAAAAAAAAAAAAATTAGATTTTTATCTTGCACTAAAATTCAGGTTAGTATTTTTATTTCTATTTTGGTTTTTCTTATGAGACCTATGCTTTTACCTGTGTACATTAGTTCTGTTTCGATAGGTCTTCCTATCCAAGTTTGGGGGACGCGTTTGTGCATTCACATTGATGGATATTTTTGCATTCGTCACTCCACTTGGTAATATTGTTCTTTAACCCTCTCTGCGCTTAATTTGATTTACTTGTCTGCTCACATTGAGGACAATGTGACATTCAAGTTTGGGGGTGCATTTATGCATTTTTGGTTTTGCATTTTTACTAAGCAATGATAATGTAACTTGACACTAGTTGGAGACGAAGTATATGTTTAATAACTTGTGTATAGAAGCAATTGACATTTTTGAAAATAAAGAAAAATTTGAGTTGAAATGATCATGTAGATTCAAATTAGTCTGTATAAATGTCTCAATTAGATTCTCGCTGGATTTGACACTCTTTTAAGCTTCACAATGCACAGATTCACATTGGAAACTTAACTGTGAGGCATGCAACTTGATTAACCTTGATCTTGGCCTAGTTAATCTGATTTGATGAACCTAATGGATGAATACTTTTGGCATGAATCTAAAAAAAAAAAAAAAAAAAAAAAAAAAAAAAAAAAAAAAAAAACTGAGAAAGAAAGAAAATAATGACCAGTTGACGTTCGTAGCCTTTCCAACTCGAGCTATTAAGCCCTAGGAGTGTCTCTACACTTAACACCCTAAAGCCGTCTGGTTTGGGAGATGTTGGCCTAACGCTTGCTACAGGATTTGGTTAGAAAGCTTAAAGGACTTAAACATTGCACGGTCATTCAAAAAAAATTGTAATAAGCATGGTTCGTTGGAGTTCGTAGCCTTTCCAACTTGAGCTATTAAGCCCTAGGAGTGTCTCTACACTTAACACCCTAAAGCCATCTGGTTTGGGAGTTGTTGGCCTAACGCTTGCTACATAGGTTGGTTAGAAAGCTTAAAGGATTTCAACACTGCACAACCATTTTATGTTTCACTTTTGAGTTATAATAAATTCTTAACAGGCAACAAAAGTTGTCTTGAAAATAAAATCATGCCTTAGGGACTTCATGTAAAGGGGAATTCATTGATTTGAAAACTTGTGCCTTGGAATTGGAAAAGAAAGTAAAAGCAACATGTTGAGAATTCAATTCACTTTCACTAGAGTTTGAGTTATTTCTATTTAAGAGATGACAATTGAATTATTTATATGGACTATGATGTTGATACATGCATGTTGAAATGGTTTTTGCCAATTTTTGTATCAATGCTTCATATATGCAAGGTAGTCTTCCCAATGATCCCGTCTCCAGCTCTTTATCTGTTTCAAGTTGTATTTGAGCTATGTTTATGTTTATTTTTGCCATGGTGGATATTTTTGTGATAGCATTCCCATATTTTTCATTCCATTGAGCTTTGCATTTTGGTTTTGCTAAGGGACTAGCAAAATGTAAGTTTGGGGGTGTGATAAGCGCCGAATACTGTATATTCAAGCGCCCTAAATTACATTAACAAAGTCCATTAATTGATTATTTTATGTAGATTATCTCCATTTGCATGTTTTTGTACATTTTCAGGTTAAATTGCAAAAAGGAAGCAAAAATGATGCCTTGTGGAATTTTGAACAAAAAAGGGTGCCAATTCTGAAATTCTGGCAGCAGTAGAACCTGACTTTTGTCACCATTTTCGACCAAGCAAACTCAAGAACTGGACTTCTATCATAACATGAAAGATTTAGAGTTCTGAATCAGCTTTCCAAATCTTCAAGTGGTTTGTCATTCGGAGTTCGGAGCAGAGAGTTCTGATCTTCTTACCAGAGGTGCACAGAACTGCCTGGCAGCACTGAAGTGCTGCCTTTCTCCCCATTTTCGACCAACCAGACTTGAGAATTGGGTCTTCATCAAAAAATGAAGTTTTTAAAGCTCTGAATCAGCTCTCCAAATCTTTAAATGGTTCATCATTCGGAGTTTGGAGTGCAAAGTTATAGCCATTTCATCAAAGTAGGTCCGGGCGGAGCAAATGGAGAATAGGCATTCTGCCCAATTTTTGAGTGCTCGAGGCCCAAATTCGAGCAATCAAATTTAGGGCAGTTTGTCTCCAAAAAATCACTATTTGAGCCACTTGTTTCTTGGTTCCTTCATTTTCTAATTTCCTTCTTTATGAGGTGGTTGGAGATGTCCCTAAGGGGAGGAGAGAGAGCCTAGTTTGGTGGTTGATAAGAGGGATAAGAGCCATACATCTCCTAAGCTAGTTTTGGATCAGATTTTGGGGAGAGAAGAGAGCAAGGAGATAGAGTTCTTCAAGCTTGAAGAAGGGAGCACGAAAATGGAGGAGGTCTTCAAGCTTCTTCCTTCTTCTATTGCTCCTACGGGTAACTAAATCTTCTCTAGGGAGGTGATGAAGCCCCTCCCTTGTAAGCATGTTCTAGTGTAGATTTTAGTTTTGGGATTTCAATGTATTATTGTTGGTGATTTTATGATCTAGAGCATCATATGTGTTGTAATGAATTCTAATGTCTATACATGATTATTTTGAGCTATTCATCTTGTCTTAGATGGTTTCTCTTCCTAATCATATTGCTTGCATTTCCATAGTGACAATGGAAGTTAGATCATGGAATGGTTTTAATGGCATGGAGTTTGAGAACTTTGATAAATCATTGCTTAGGATGCCCTTTGATGGTTTATACTTGATTCTTAACTTTGTGTGCTCTCATCATTTAATTAAGGGCTTGATAATCTTTGGCTTAGGGAGCATGTTGAAGACTACACCCTAGTTTAGGTAGTTCAAGCATGTGAATCTTTGATGGATTATTCTTGTTTTTGATTTAATGAACCTCTTGAGGATAGTATAGCAACCAAGGGTTGTTATGTGTCATGACCATCATTTATGTTGATTTTCCCAATTTAATCTCAATCTAGAATGTGTATAGGGTTGGAGCGGATTCATTTCCCTAGTTTTTCTCTACTTGTATTTCATCTCTTTTTAATTCTTGCAACCTACTAGTTTATGCATCTTTGAATTCCTAGTTTAGTGACCATCAAACAAACCCTTATTACCCCTTATCATTCTAAGAACAATTCTAGACACTTAGGTTGCCATAGACTAGCGCAGTCCTAGTGGTTCGACTTACCCGACCAATAGCCCTATTTTACAATGATTCGTGCTATTGCGAAGGTTGATGTTAGTTGATCAACCGATTAGATTGCATGTAGTGGAGGTTTATGATTGTTTTGGGGCTAGTGTATGTCAATTGCTGGGCAAAATTTTTGGGTTTTTATCACTCTAATCATCCCTTTGCTCTTTGCCTTTTTGTCTGGCACACCAGGTGTTTGATAAATTGTCTGAACCAAATCCCTCTTCCAAATAGCTCCCAAAACTGCCTCTAGGCATGCTCGCTCCTCCGAAGGACCATCCGAGGAAGCTCCTACTCCAAATTGGGCTGAGTGGCCCATTGAAACAGAAGCCAAATTTGTCATTAAGCACAAGTTTAAGGAAAATTCGGAAACGGCATGGTCCGTCAAAGAGTTGAAAGACCATGGCCTTAAAAATTTGTTTAAACCATGCACTATAGCGTTCTATTCGCACGTGGTCCGGCAGTTCTACTCCAATATGTTCTACTCATGCACGGAGCCAGCGGTTATTAAGACAACCATTGATGGCACGCCTTATGCGTTCACCATTAATGACCTTGCCATGACATTAGAGTGTCCTTTGACATCTCCTTTGGATGAGGAAGACCAGCCTCTCTATGCTCTTTTCCCAGATGATATGACTCTATTTGACATTGTCTATGGCATGTGCCACAACAATTATACCGGCAATCGCAAAACAAGCACAAACAAGTCATATCTTCCATGCCGACTTTGGTTCTTAGACTTCCATCCTCGCCAAGAATGTTCTTCCAGTCCCCAAGCACTCTGAACATAAGGGAGTTTTTCTAAACACCCTTTATGCAGCTGAGAAGGGGTATTAGTTTTGTGTTCCGCGACTCATCTGGGACCAGCTTCTCAAGGTTTATAATGATCTATTTATTACGCAGCTAGATAATGCACTGACTTGGGCCTTACCTTTCCCGTATTTGTTACCAAGTTGCTCAAGAACAAAAAGTTTGAGGCGCCCCGTAATGAGGAGCGGAATACTGAGGTATTTCTTTATGACCTCGGTGCATGGAAGTCAAGTACAGTCCAGCTTAAGACATCTCGGCAAACACGCATTAGTGGTGTGCTAGATTGGGGGGGTGCAAATGTCCCTATTGCTCCTGCACAGGCTGCTCCTGCACCTGTTGCGCCGCCTTCACCTGCCATGTCTCGTGCCGATTATGACTCCCTCAGCACTCATATTGACACACTGTAGCTACGAGTTGAGACCACGGAGGGCACCTTTACAAAATTTCATAAGGAGACTCAGGAAAGACAACAGGTATTGTAGGCCATACTACAATCTTTGATTGACCGAGCACCAAGCGGAGCCGGTGGCTCATCCTCTACTCCGATGATGGAGTGATTTTCTGCTTTCAGTTTCTATTTTGCTTTTCAGTAGTACTCTTTGGAATTATTTTGGGCTACGTTTGGCATTCCTTTTAGTTTTTGTTTTGAACTTATAACTGTGTTCCTTTTGGCTGTTTTACATGGATACTCAGTTTTTGTTAAATAAAGTTGCAGTTGTTTACCTTTATCTCTTTCTATGTTCCTTATCATGCTTATTATCCATATATATGTTTTTGACAGGTTTTTAGATTCAAGTTTGGGGGCATTGCTTTTGGAAGTCGCATGGTGGCATGTTATCATGACGCCACTGATTTTCCTCCTATACTTGGTATTATTGCTTTTTTTACCCTCTCTATTTTACATTTTCATTCTTTATCTTCCCACATTGAGGACAATGTGACATTCAAGTTTGGGGGTATATTTTGGTATGCATTTTTGTTTGCATGTGCTAAATTGTTCATGTAAATTGATAAAATAATTTTTTGGGAAGCAATGATCTTGTAATCTTAGAACTTGTTGGAGATTGAAGCATGTGTTTAATACTTTGTGTATAGAGGCAAATGATAGTGTTGAAATAAGAAAAATCTAAAATGATCATGTGGACTCAAACTGGTTTGTATAAATGCTTCAATTAGATTTTCATCGGATTTCATTCTCTTTTATGCTTCACACTTCACAGATGCACACCGGAAACTTAATTGTGAGGCATGCAACCCGATTTACCTTGACTATGATTTAGTTGATTTGAATTGATGACCCTAATGAATGGTTATCTTTAGCATGAACTAAAAAAAAAAAAAAAAATGTTGAATAATGAAAATGACTAGTTTAACTTCATAGCCTTGCTAACTCAAGTTATTAAGCCCTTGGAGTGTCGTTACACTTAGCACCCTAAAGCCATCCTGTTTGGGAGTTGTTAGCCTAACACTTGCTACATGGGTTGGTTAGAAAGCTTAAGGGACTTAGGTATTACACGATCATTCACAAAAATAAAAATAAATAAATATGGTTAGTTTGAGTTCGTAGCCTTGCTAACTCGAGTTATTAAGCCCTTGGAGTGTTCTTACACTTAGCACCCTAAAGCCATCTGGTTTGGGAGTTGTTGGCGTCACTTGTTTCATGGGCTAGTTAGAAAGCTTAAGGGCCTTCGACATTGCACGACCATAATATATATATATATATATATATATAAAATAAATTTAAAAAATCAAAAAAAAAAAAAAGAGAATTTGTATTTTGAATAAAATCATGCCTTAGAGAACTCATTTAAAAGGGAAATTCAATGATTTGAAGACTTATGTTCTTGAAATGGGAATAAGAAGGTAAAAGCAGCATATTGGGAATCCGGTTCACTTTAAATGAAGCTAGAGATGATTTCTTTTATAGATATGACAATTGAAGTATTTATATAGACTATGATGTTGATACATGAAAATTGAAAGATGTTTAGCCATTTTTTTATATCAAGGTTTCATATACACAAGGTAGTCTTTATAATGATTCTATCTCCAATGTTCTCTATGTTCTAAGTTGCATTTGAGCCTTGTGCATCTTCTTGCACCATGTTTAATATTTTTGGGTAACATTCCAATTGTTGCCATTTCATTAAGTACTTCATTTTAGTTTTGCTATGGGACTAGCAAAATATAAGTTTGGGGGTGTGATAAGTGCCGAATATTGCATATTCAAGCGCCCTTATTTACATTAGTTAAGTCCATTAGTTGGTTTTATTGTATAGATTATCTTCTGTTTCATATTTTGGTGCACTTTCAGGTTTATTCCTCAAAAAGAAATAAAATTGAGGTTTTGGTGAGTTCTTGAAGATCAAAGCAAGCTGGGTTGGAGATCTATAGTTTTGCCAAGTGAATATGTCCAATGAACTCATGGACGTATTCTGCAGAGCCCGAGAAGGAAGATGGAGACCTTAGGCCAAGCCCAATGTTAATTCAAGAAAACAAGTTTTGAGTCCATGCTACACTATTGTGGGTGCCCGCCAGCCTCATGCACAAACCCTGTGGGCGCCCGCCAAGCTTTACTCGAGCATTGAATTGAAAAAAATGGAGTTCCAGTAGCCTCCAGAATCGGCGAAGCCCCGCCAGTTACTGCGGGAGCCCACCAATTGCCAACAACAACCCCAGGATGCCCTTTGGCAGCACGTGGAAGCTAACCATGGCACCTCACGGGCGCCCGCCACCCTCTGCGGGCACCCACTAAACTGCAGACAGCAGGTCGTGGGCTACATTGTTTTACCTAATGATGTCCCCTTGATTGAAGGGATGGGTTTGCACTCTTCTAGGGATTTCTAGCCACGAATGAAGAGAATTTGGTAGGATATTTTGCTTATACAAAGGGCTTCAAGCATTGTAAATCATTATCCAACATTGGTAGGATTTCTAGAGAGAGAAATATTGTGTTTTTGAGAGCTTTGTGTGTACTTTGCTAGGAAGGGCAAAAATGAAAGGGTTGATCCTCTCAACCTCTTCCTCCCTTGCTTTCATGGGTAACTAACTCCCTTTCTAGGGAGGTGATGAAGCCCTTCTTTGTAAGCATGCTCTAATTTTGTTTAATTTGGGGAATGAAATATGTATGTGATATTTTCATAATCTAGAGACTAACACAAGTTGTAATGGTTTTTCTTTTCTATAAATGATTATGTTGAACTTATTATCTTGTCTTAGATTGTATTTTCTCATCATTATATGGCTTGCATCTTCATAGTGAGAATGAAGATGAGATTATGAAATGGTTTTTAATGGCATGTTGTATGAGAAGTTTGATAGTCCATAACTTAGGGTCTCCCTTTGATGGATTATTTTTGGTTTTTGACTTATGTGCTATTATCATATTCATTGAGGAGTTTGATAGTCCCTAGCTTAGTGAGCATGTCAAAAGCTACACCCTAGTTTAAGTTGTTCAAGCATGTAAAACTTTGATGGATTATACTTACTTTTTGATTTTATGAATTTCTTGAAAATAATGTAGCAATAGTGTATTTCTACATATCATTGTCATATACATAAGTTGTTCCCCAAGTTAATCACAAGCAAGCATGTTTATATGGTTAGTGGTTGATTCACTTCCCTAGCCCTCTCTACATAAGTTCCTCTCATCTTTAATTCCTTTCATTTACCATTTTATTCAAACTTCATTTCCTAGTTCTAAGTGATAAACAAACCAAACCTTTTACACCTCTTCCCTCAAACAAAGTGATTTCAAAACCTTAGTTGGCATAAACTTGCAGTCCTTGTGGTTCGACTTAACCATATGATAGCCCTATTTTACAATGATTTGTGCTATTGCAAGGGTTGGTTATTATTGGTAAATATATCGACCGACCAGCGAACTGGTTTGGTGTAGTACTTTCTGACTCGAACTCACTGACTCCCACAAACTAAAGCTCGATATGCAAGAAGAGAGAAGATGAGAAAATTCAGAATCAGAGAAAAAAGATTCTGGATTTTGGTGTGAATTGCAAATGATCCAAAGGGGGGTATTTATAGGCTGCAAGGTACCTTTTTGAACCAGATGCAATCATTTGATGACTTTACAACCAAGCCCGGATCGAACCGGACTGGGTCGGGTCGGGCATTTGGCCCAAATCTAATTCCCAAACTTGGCTTATTTAAACTCTAATTAGTTTTATCATTTTTTCCATATAGGACAATCATTTCCCACATTGTGTATACCCATTGAGGCTTATCAAACACCTCACTTTGGAGCTAGTTTCTCATTTACCCAAAAACAGATTTGAGAAAATAAATATACCACGTTCATCTCCTTGAGGAGAAGAATGCATTCATCTATAGATCCACAAAAAACTCTTAGCGAAATCTACTTTAAATTCATCCAAAGTTTGGGTTTTCTATGCCCCGTTTCCAACAAATATTTAATATTTATAAAGTCTTTATAAATATATATATACTTATAAGAGTTCAGTTTTATTATTTATTTTATTAATAAATTTTATAAACAATAATCAAGTAGAATTAATAATAAAATAATTGTGATCCAAAACTAAAATAAACAATAATCAATAGAAATAATGTAGCTTCTGTATGTAATAAAAATAGTTGTGATCCAAAACAAAACAAAACAATAATCAAACATATATAATATAGCTCCTATATAATTCAAAACTCTATTATTAGAATCCGAATAGATGTTTTAATTAATTAATTTATTTATTTATACTGCATTTTAGTATTATTTTATAATCCTATTTATTCTTTCTAATTTTTTAAATTTTAAATAATTAATTCTATTTCTTCTTTCATGTTTTGAATTCAAGTATATTCCATTTCTAGACTTTTTAATTAACTAATTAATTTATTTAATTATAATACATTTTAGTATTCTTTTATAATTTTATTACTTCTTTTCAATTGTATTTCTTTAATCCATAGTACTACGAGTTCTAATAATAGAGTTTTGAATTCAAGTATATTCTATGTCTAGACTTTTTAGATTTTTTATAAGGAAAATTATTCTTGCACTGAATAGTTGCAGTGAATTGCTATATCTACACTTTTAATTGGTCAATTATACAATAAATAAGGAAGTGGAGCTGATAGATGCTTAAATGTTGCACATTTTACCCCTAAGTTAGGGTATTTTAGTCCTTGCATTCATCTTTATTTTCCCGTTTTGGTTCTAATTTGTATTTTTGTCTATTTCAGGTCAATAAGGTTCAAACGGGCCAAAAATAGTCTATTAAAGCCTTTTTGGAGCCGAGCAAATATATCGAGAAAATCCAGAAAAATTCAGAAAATTTGCCTAAAAGGGGCTTGCGATCAATCGCAGGTAAGGTGTGATCAATCGCACAGCCATGTCATCAAGGCCATGTCACGTCAGCATTTTGGCTAAGCTCAAGAGTATTACTTACGATCGATCGTAGGAAATCCATGATTGATCGCATCCATGCCAACTCTATTATAGGATAAGGCTAAATAATGCCAGCTAGCTGCGATCGATCCCAGTCAAGTTGCAATCGATCTCAACTTGAGCTGACACAGATATTTTGTGCTCATTTTACCGGATCTCCACCTACCAAAGGGGCTGCGTGTTTGCATCATTTTAGAGCTTATTTCTGACCCATTTTGGCCTCAAAAGGTCTTGGATAAAAGTTAGAATTGAACCATTTTGTAAAAGAGCTTGAACTTTCATTGTAGCTTTCATTTTATATTGTAATTTTTATATTTTCATTAGTTTTTCTCTTTAGAAAAGTTAGAGATTAGGCTTTTGGGAAAAGTGGAGAGTGAAGGCACAAGGAAGAACATTTCTAGATCTACACACTCTCTAGAATTAAACAAAGAAAAAGAGGAAGAAGATGGAGTCATGTTTGGAGATTGCCCTTAAGGGTTCCATGACCACTTCCACCTCCTCCATGATTGGCTAGACTTCTCCTTGGGGTTTCGATAAGCCCCAAGCTTATAATCTAAACCCTTCTCTTTAACTTTTTGGGGATTTATTTCTTGTGATTAGTGTTATAGCCTTGTGTATAAAATAAATCTTGGGTTCTCCTTTGATTTCTATTGTTTAATTCTTTTGATTGATTCTCTATATGATTATGTTGGTCCTAAGATCCTCTAAGTCCTATTTGCCTATTTAATGTCAAAGCTCTGGTTTTGTGTGCTTTAGTGCATATCCTATCTATATTGTGGGTTAACATATATCACTTGGGCAGCATTGACATTTATATTGCAGTGACAGTCTTTTTACATTGGCATAATTTAATTCATCACAGTTGGTACACTTGTTTTAGCCAAATTGAATGGTTTCAGTCAGGATCAGCATATAAGGAATTGTCACAGGTGCTTTCAGGGGTACTTTTGTATTTTTCGTAATGTATTCTATGGATACTCGTATGGCTGGATAGTTGTATTGCACTGAACTGCTGTGGTGAGCCTACATTATGTCTAATACAGCTTCAGCAACAGGATTTTGCTGAATATAATTTATAGCTGGTATAAAGCTTGTTTGTACAACTTTTCAAGTATTTTCAGGAGTGTGACACGTGGCTGTGGTCCAGGTATATATTGTCCTACAATGGTGTTGCAGATCTTAGTGGCTAAGCAAAGGCAAATATCAATGTGTCCTCACTTGTATAAACTGTTCTTACTGATGCATGAGGTGTCACTATTTGGTAAGATATCAAGGGCAACATTGTCTTTTCATTAAGGGAATGTCAGAATTATTCTTTTGCAATCATTGGTTAAATGGTGATAGCATTGAATTAAGAGAGGTGTAGTCTAACATTTTCACTGAAATATATATATGCTGTTATAGGTGTCTTTTAGGGTTAATGGCCTTTCATAGAGACTAAAAGTAAGCTGCAGAAGAGAACTCTCGAGCTCCTTTCCATTGAACAAAGTTTTTTTTTGTGATTTGTAATGATGATTTATGCTAGAAAAACCCACTGACTCAAGCCTTGTGTGTGATCAATGTGCTGAGATGCTGCTGCAGTTCAAATTGCTAAAGAAAGGGCTGGATTGAGTAGTGAATCTGAGTTCCAAGCTGCTATGGTCAATTCTGAGGGTTGTCACAGGTATTACTATGCTATTTACACTTGCGCAGTAGTTTGCTTTGAACTGAAACATGCTGAAATGGATTTTGAGCTCTTAGATCAATTGATAAGCCTATTTTTCTAAATATATTGTGATTCAAGTGCAAAATGATTAAGGCTAGATATTTTATGAACTATCTATGTGTTAGCAAGTCTATTTTGATGAATCAAAGCTATTGAAATTGGCTGTGGGGCAAAACTTTGACAGACTGTGGTTGAGACCTTGCAAAACCTCTAAAACTGAGTTGAGCTGTGCTTATTTCTGAACTGAGATTGAACATTGATATAGACTCATGCTGTGCTGACTTGCTTAAGGACGTTAACATGAGTATTGCAGTGAATTAAGACTGTGGAAGCTACAGGTGAACTAATCTCGAAGGAAATTCCAATTTTACCCTTCAATCACTTGCTGCAGTAGTTTAGTGACCTTGAGGCAGCAACTTGGTATTTTGTATTGTTTAAACTGTTTCACTTGTAGAAGAATTTTTATTATCTTGTTTATCATTTGTAATGATGTATGTGGAGAGCTATATGAGCTTTGTTGGTCCAAGCAAGGGTGCTTAGGACAAGGGGACTGTGTGTGTGCACTGAAATCAGCTAGTGTGTGTATTGGTTGTGAAAGCTAGTGTCCATTCTTGTGCTTGGGTATATACAGACGGTGAAATAACTGAGTGTGTAACAAGGTACATACAGCTAGTAGTGATCTTCGTTGGCCATGGCCAAGAACCAAGGTTTTCCCTAGTTGAAAGGGTTTCCTTGTAAATCCTGTTTTAAGTACTTATTGTTTGCTTGCTGAATTACTTTATTGGTTCTGTTAAGAAAGAGATTAACCAATTTACCCCCCCCCCCCCTCTTGGCTTATCAGATTACATATTGTCTTATGTGTGATTATTTGAGAATTGATCTCTACACTAAATTCTCTATGTTGATTGCATGTCTATGTGTGATTAATTGAGGATTTAGTGATGGCTCTGCATGGTTTTCATTGAATGTATTTGTCAATTAATTTGATCGATTATGCTTAAACTTGATAGGTTGCGCTACATATTAGTTTATTTGTGGTTAGGTAGACAATTTATGCTTGATTTTGATATTTCATGGCTTATTATTGCAAATTCCATGATTCTCTAGATTGATTTGATGGATCATGCTTAAACTTGATGGGTTGTGCTACACTTAGTTTACTTGTTGGTTAGGAAGACAATTCATGTAATGACCCGGTCATTTTCCTTCCTTTCTTTTTCGATAAATTCTTTTTCGTCTTTTTTCCTATTTCATCATTTTCTTATTTTTTCATTTTTACTTGCATAACCTCACTTTTGTGCTCAGATTTGACTCCGGCTTTGTATACATCCATGATATTTAAATTCCATGATATCTACATTTTTACTTTTGTAGAAAATTATGTTAAATGTTTACTTTTCTTTTAAAGGGCATGGATGTATGACCTTTTGGTAATTATTCTTAACTTTTGGGATTTTTGTGTAATTATGCAAAGTAATTATTTTTCGTCTTAGGGACCTTTTTGAAAATTAATTTGGAAGATATTTTTAAAAAAGACATTTTTACAATTTTCTGAAAAATGTGACAAGTGTCACATTCTCATGGTGCCACTTGTTGATCTTGTTGTGGAACCACTTGGAAGCCTTGTTTACATAGGATAGGAGAACTTATTGGCATGGATGGTTGACAAGTGTAGGCTTGATATTTAATCTTGGAAGTTTACTTAGATTCAGGACAAGTGTAGGACTCACCTTTAGTCTTGCAAGTGTGTGTGTGAGAGGTAATGCAAGAGCACCTAGTGAGTGGAGAATCCCACCATTTTAACTTAGGGTTTTCACATTTAATTCATTCATCTCTTTCCTCTCAAGAACCCTAACCTAGCCACCATTGAAGACTAAGCTTGGTTTAAAGCTTTAGACTTTATTTTGGTGCCCTTCCACTCACCTAAAACCTTGAAGCTTGGAATATTTTAGTTTCCTCTCCTTCTCCTCTATAAAACCTTTGTTTGGTTTTCCATTTTTAAGCTTGGTTACTTTGGATTATAGAGATTCAATTCTCTATTGAGGTAGGGGGTGTTATAATTTATTTTCTAAGTGATTTAATTGTTCTTGTAGTGATATCCAAGTTGTATGCATGTCTTGTATTGAAATAAGGAATAAATGATTAATTGTAGGTTGTATATAACTCACTTTAGACTTAATATATAGCATGGCCATGACTTGATCTTTGTTGTGTATTAATTTGGCATGATTTAAATGAGTTTTTAAATCTAGAGGATTAATTGATGTAAGTTGAATTAAATTCTAGTTAATTGTACTATGCTTGTATTCCATTTTAGACTTGATATATGGTATGGCCATAATTTACTCCTTATGATATATTAAATTGGAATCATTTGGATAACTCCTGAAATCTAGAGAAATTACTTAGTTGGTCTACTTAATTTCTATCACAATGATCTAATGATTTAGTCATGTAATTCATAGGACTTATTGTGTTTTATCATATATCATGACTTTTTGCTTAACTTGTTGATTTTGGAAACTTAGGATATCATCAAGAACTTGACTTGACGAGTACTTGGTTCTAGTACGAGAGATAGAGAGCTCCCTATACTATAGTGCGCACTAGGGGAAGGTACCCATGGGTTAATAGCCCTAAAGTGATCTCAAGAGTACGGTTTTAGTCCGGGCGATATCCAAGTATTCACTTTAGTTGATTTCGCTCTTTAATTTCCAAGTTGATAACTTTGTGAAATTGTATCTTATTGTGCTATGTTAAAGGTTCCAATGTCATTTTAATAGCATGGACTAAATTCTATTGAATTGTAAATCTTGTAATAAGTTGAACTTATGCATGCTCATTCCCTACGAGTAAACTTGTTTACTCACCCCAAAGTTACCGGGTGTTTTTCAGGTAATGAAGCTTTATTGTGGGATGCACAACACTCTTAGACTTGCTTGATTTCTTGAAGTACTTTTGGTGACATTGAATATGCACTTGTTAGCATATCATGATCTTTTTTTGGTGTATTATATAAACACTTGTATTTATTGTCTAAGCTATGTAATGTGCACTTAAGTGCACCTTTTGTTACTCTTAGAATGTGTTTATAATGAGGCCAAGGGCCAAGAACACTTATGTGATATGTATGCTAGTTTTAACCTCTTTGTTGCCTATGGAAGATATGTGATTTAATGCATTGAAGGGTCATATTTTGTTAATGACATTCTATGAGGCCGTGGGCCATTGTAATGCATCTACTTTATTGTATTAAGCATGCGTACATGTTCACTTTGGCACACAATACCATTCTTGATGAAACAAAAACTTAAGGTTGTATTTTTTTTTAACCTATTCTGTTTCAGGGGCATTTCGGGTATTCATAATATGTTTTTTTCATTTTTGCCCACAATGCCGAGTAGAAAACTCGATTTTGAGGACGGTTTCTTCTTTGTATTTTTCCAGAAAAAGTCACCTTGGCCCTCAAAATCCCAATTTTTGCCAAAAAAACCCTTGCTGCGCGGTTTTTTTTTTTTTAACCTTTCTGTTTTTTGCCTCGTAACCGGTTAGAAGGGGTCTCGTAACTGGTTACATGTGCTTGGGCAGAATGCTGAACCTTATTTTTTGCTTCCTAACTAGTTAGGAAAGCTTGGTAACTGGTTAGATGACCTAAGGTTGACTATTTTGACCTTTTTACCCCTGTTTCTTCAGTTAGCCATATCTTCTTTATCCGGACTCCGAATTAAGTGATTCTTGAGTCTAAGTTCATTAATTTTGCATTGTCTTTTCAATGGTGTGCTCGGTAGTACACACTTCTACCTTAGAAATGACCATTTTGCCTCTAGGTTCCTTTTTGTCCGTTTTTGAAATGTCACTTCCGCATTTGTTTTCCTTTGGGTTCTGTGACCTCATTGAGAGTCACGTGGGTGTCTTAGAGATGCATTGCATCTCTAGAAACCATTGTTTCACCTTTTCCTTCCGCATTTTGGATCCGTTAACAGGTCATCTTTAGTCACCACTAACGCACTGGGTTGAATAAAATTCAGGTCGTTATAAGTGGTATTAGAGCTCCTAGGTTCGAAAACCTTAGGACGACGGGTTTTGGGTGCATATCATGTTTTTTTTTGGTGTACTTTGATTTAATCCTATACCTTTGATAACGTGTTTTAGCATTGTAACATGTTTACCCATTTCTTGGTAACGCACTTAGTTTTATGACATGTCTCTATGCTTATATGCTTATATGTTTAAAAAGCATCCTTGTTTGACATGTATGCTTATTTGCTTAAGTACTTAGCCCTTTAAACAGCTTTCTTTGACCGTTTTCGCATGACTGTATGTCACATACATTGACATGCTTCTTGTTTCGTGCATTCATAATGTGAGTTGTATTCGGTCATAATAACTTGTGTTATTGTTGACCTCTTTCTTTACGTAAATTTAGCATCATGGTTGTCACACGTGGAGAGTCTTCGCGTTAGGGTGTTAAGGAGCAGGTGGATGACACTGAGTTTGCAAGGGGTCCGAGAAGGCCCAGGATTCTAGTTCATGGCATGGGTCCTAATCCACCACGAGCTCTAACTTATGAAGAGCAGATTACACAGGGAGTGGCTCTGGGAATGTCAGAGTCCATTCAGCTGATGTTTCGTTAGCATATTGCAGGGATGCAAATTCTGGTATCGGCACTAGTTGCTAATGAGGCATTGGATTACTTCATGAAGTTACAGAGTATGGATCTGCTTACTTCAGAGGCATGGCTAGATCTCATGGTACGCAAGCTTGATAGCATGGTAGTGCCTACAGACTGATTGAGGATCTCCTTGACAACCTCTATGTTCATGGGAGATGCCGATATCTGGTGGAGGTCTATAACCAATATCCACGATGTGGAGGTGATAACTTGGGAGGAGTTCATGACATTGTTCTTCGAGCGCCTCTTTCCTAGGGCTATGAGGCGGGAGATGAGGATACAATTTATAGGTCTTTATTAGGGCACTATGAGTGTCATTGAGTATGAGACACGATTTACTTCCCTCTCTCGTAATGCCGAGGATATGGTGGCGACAGATGAGGCCAGGGCAATCAAATTTTAGGATGGACTACATCTTCACATCAGGCCACGGGTCTCAATTCTTAATTTGAGGACTTACAGAGAGGTAGTTCAGATGGCAATGCTAACTAAGGCAGAGGAACGGGATCAGTTGTAGATCAGGGGTTCACACAAGCAGCCTCGCAGCGACGCTCCGTCATCTTCTGGGAATCAGTGGAAGAAGGCTAAGGCAGGGAACAGTAAAAACTCACAAGGGGCATCACATCAGAATCGGTCTACATCTGCAGTTCCTGTATCTTTGGGATCAGCCTGGGGAGTGATTTGTCACCATTGTCAGCAGCCGGGGCACATCAAGCCTCACTGTCTATAGCTTCAGCCACAGACCAGTCAATCACAGGCTAGTAAGCCTACAGCTTCGACTCAGGGGACTTGTAACTATTGCAAGCAGCCTGGTCATATGAGGAAGGATTGTCCTCATCTACGGACCAGGGCATAGAGTGGCACAGGTTCACAGGCCACACCGGCACAGTCAGCAGTTGTGCAGTCGGGTTTCAGGGTGCCTTAAGCACCACAGCCAGTTGCACCAATCAGTTCATATCCAGGTAGAGGTTCTATGCCTACTACTTCTAGACATCAGTTGGGTCACCAGGGCAGTTCTTAGCAGTCAGAGGCTTAGGGATAACCTTACGCATTGCCATAGGCCGATACCTCCGCTGGGACTTCTATAGTTCGAGGTATCTTTCCAATTTTTAGTTCTTAGGCTAGAGTTCTTGTTGACACAGGTGCATCACATTCATTCATATCTGCTTCATTTGCATGCAGCGGGATAGTTTCCTTTGTGTTGACATACTAGTTGGGGGTCCAGTGTCCTTGGACCGTGTTTGTTGGGGTTGTGCTATTGAGATAGCTGGGCGGACTTTAGAGTTCAATTTCGTCATTTTTGACATGACAGGCTTTGACGTCATTCTCGGGATGGACTGGTTGTCTTTCTTTCGTGCCATGATCAATTGCTTCCGCGGGCGAGTGTCTATTAACACTCTCACGGGAGATTGTTTTCACTTTGTGGGAGATCGAAGAGATTCCCACTCAATGATGATTTTTAGTATCGGTGACTCGAGTCGCCACAGGTCTTACTTGGCTAGCCTGTTAGCTAACGAAGACAGCAATTCGGGTTGTGTTTATCCAGTAGTTGTTGTGGAATTTCTGGATGTTTTTTCAAAGGAGTTGACGGAGCTTCCTCCTCTTCGGGAAGTTATCTTTGCCATCGATGTCATTCCCGGTACTGTGCCGATCTCAATGGCACTATACCGTATGGCACCGGCAAAGCTTGATGAGCTTAAAGCTCAATTGGATGATTTGAAAGCTAAGGACTTTATTCGTCCTAGTGTTTCACCCTGGGGAGCACTAGTTCTTTTTGCGAAGAAGAAGGGTAGGTCTTTGAGACTTTGCATCGATTATCGTAAGCTGAACCATGTCACGATCAAGAACATGTATCTTTTGCCTAGGATTGATGACTTGTTTGATTAGTTAAAAGGAGCCACTTATTTTTTGAAGATTGATTTGAGATCAGGTTACTATCAGTTGAGGGTTAAGGATGAGGATGTATCCAAGACCACTTTCCGCACTCGGTATGGCCATTATGAGTTTCTGGTGATGCCATTTGGTCTGACCAATGCTCCAGCAGCTTTTATGGACTTGATGAATCGTTTATTTAGTGACCATCTTGATCAGTTAGTAGTGGTTTTTGTCGACAACATTCTCGTATACTCAGCTTCAGTAGAGGAACATGAGTATCATTTAAGAATAGTATTGCAGATCCTTAGAGATAATCAGTTGTACGCCAAGTTCAAGAAATATGAATTTTGGCTATTGAAAGTGAAATCCCTTAGACACGTCATATCAGGGGGCGGTGTTGCAGTGGATCCGTCGAAGATTGAATCTGTAATGGATTAGGAACCTTCAAAGACAGTGTTTGAGATTCAGAGTTTTCTTGGCCTAGCCGGCTATTACTGGAGATTTGTTCAGGATTTCTCTCTTTTAGCGGCACCTATGACTCGACTCACACGCAAGAGGGTCAAGTTCATATAGAACGAGGCATGTGAGTTTGCTTTTCAGAAGTTGAAGGTCAGGTTGATATCGACTCCAGTTTTGATCATACCTGAACGTGGTTTAGGTTACGTATTCAATCATGATGCTTCGCGAGAAAGTTTAGGGTGTGTTCTAATGCAGACTAAATAGGTAGTAGCTTATGGGACTCGACAGTTGAAGACTCATGAGTTGAACTATCCGACACATAATTTGGAGTTGGCAGCAGTTATCTTTGCCCTAAAAGGGTAGAGACACTATTTGTACGGGGAGAAGTTTGAAGTTTTCTCTGACCACAAGAGTCTCAAGTATCTCTTCTATCAGAAGGATTTGAACTTTAGATAGCACAGATGGGTTGAGTTCATGGAGGATTATGACTTTGAGTTATAGTATCATCCGGGTAAGGCCAATGTGGTGGCCGATGCATTGAGTAGGAAGTCACGGGCAACTCTTGCTAGCATTTCCATTCATAGATGGAAGATGCTAGAAGAGCTTGCAGATCTTGGTTTGCAGTCTTATGAGGATGTTTCACCGACTATTTTGTTTAGCCTTGTGGCTCAACTAGCTCTTGTTAGCAGAGTTATTGAGGTACAGTTGGAGGATGGGGATATGAAGGCTATCCATGTTCGAATTTCAGGCGGTGAAAATGTAGAGGGAGGTAGTGCAAGAGCACCTCATCTCTTTCCTCTTAAGAACCCTAACCTAGCCACCATTGAAGACTAAGCTTGGTTTAAAGCTTTAGACTTCATTTTGGTGCCCTTCCATTCACCTAAGACCTTGAAGCTTGGAATACTTTAGTTTCCTCTCCCTCTCCTCTATAAAACCCTTGTTTGGTTTTCATTTTTAAGCTTGGTTGCCTTGGATTATAGAGATTCAATTCTCTATTGAGGTAGGGGGTGTTATAATTTATTTTCTAAGCGATTTAATTGTTCTTATAGTGATATCCAAGTTGTATGCATGTCTTGTATTGAAATAAGGAATAAATGATTAATTATAGCTTATATATAACTCACTTTAGACTTAATATATAGCATGGTCATGATTTGATCTTTGTTGTGTATTAATTTGGCATGATTTAAATGAGCTTTTAAATCTAGAGGATTAATTGATTTAAGTTGAATTAAATTCTAGTTAATTGTACTATGCTTGTATTCCATTTTAGACTTGATATATAGCATGACCATAATTTACTCCTTGTGATATATTAAATTGGAATCATTTGGATAACTCTTGAAATCTAGAGAAATTACTTAATTGGTCTACCTAATTTCTACCATAATGATCTAATGATTTAGTTATGTAATTCATGGGACTTATTGTGTTTTATCACATATCATGACTTGTTGTTTAACTTGTTGATTTTGGAAACTTGGGATATCATCAAGAACATGACTTGGCTAGGACTTGGTTCTAGCACGGGAGATAGAGAACTCCCTATATTATAGTGCGCACTGGGGGAAGGTACCAATGGGTTAATAACCCTAAAGTGATCTCAAGAGTACGGTTTTAGTCTGGGCGATATCCAAGTATTCACTTTAGTTGATTTCACTCTTTAATTTCCAAGTTGATAACTTTGTGAAATTGTATCTTATTATGCTATGTTAAAGGTTCCAATGTCATTTTAGTAGCATGGACTAAATTCTATTGAATTGCAAATCTTGTAATAAGTTGAACTTCTGCATGCGCATTCCCTACAAGTAAACTTGTTTACTCACCCCAAAGTTTCCGGGTGTTTTTCAGGTAAACAAGTTTTATTGTGGGATGCACAACACTCTTAGACTTACTTGATTTCTTAGAGTACTTTTGGTGACATTGAATAGCACTTGTTAGCATATCATGATCTTTTTTTGGTGTATTGTATAAAAACTTGTATTTATTATCTAAGCTATGTAATGTGCACTTAAGTGTACCTTTTGTTACTCTTAAAATGTGTTTGTAATGAGGCCAAGGGCTAATGACACTTATATGATATGTATGCTAGTTGTAACCTCATTGTTGCCTATGGAAGATATGTGATTTAATGCATTGAAGGGTTATATTTTATTTAATGACATGCCATGAGGTTGTAGGCCATTGTAATGCAACTACTATATTGTATTAAGCATGCGTACATGTTCACTTTGGCACACAATACCATTCTTGATGAAACAAAAACTTAAGGTTGCATTTTTTTGAGTTTTTACCCTATTCTATTCCAGGGGCATTTCGGGTATCTCACAATGTGTTTTTTTCGTTGTCCCCTGTGTTGCCGAGTAGAAAACTCGATTTTGTTTGTGTTTTTCCAGAAAAAGTCACCTTGGCCCTCAAAATCCCAATTTTTACCGAAAAACCCTTGCTGCCAGGTTCTTTTTTTTTTTGACTTTTTGTTTTTTTGCTTCGTAACCAGTTAGAAGGGGTCTTGTAACCGGTTACATGTGCTTGGGTAGAATGATGAACCTTCTTTTTTGCTTCCTAACTGGTTAGGAAAGCTTGGTAACCGGTTAGATGACCTAGGGTTGACTATTTTGACCTTTTTACCCCTGTTTCTTCAGTTAGCCATATCTTTTTCATCCGGACTCCAAATCAAGTGATTCTTGAGTCTAAGTTCATTAATTTTGCATTGTCTTTCCAATGGTATGCTCGGTAGTAACCACTTCTACCTTTAAAATGACCATTTTGCCCCTTGGTTCCTTTTTGT
This sequence comes from Cornus florida, assembly GCF_030987335.1. NCBI lineage: Eukaryota > Viridiplantae > Streptophyta > Magnoliopsida > Cornales > Cornaceae > Cornus > Cornus florida. The sequence goes on along the minus strand of NW_026775574.1, from coordinate 44,927,032 downwards.
TCGTTTTTGAAACGTCACTTCCGCATTTGTTTTCCTTTGGGTTCCGTGACCTCATTAAGAGTCACGTGGGTATCTTAGAGATGCATTGTATCTCTAGAAACCGTTGTTTTACCTTTTGCTTCCATATTTCAAATCCGTTAACGGGTCATCTTTAGTCACCGCTAACGTACTATGTTGAATAAAATTCAGGTCGTTACAATTCATGCTTGAATTTGATGGCTCATTCTTAATATTGCAATTGGTAGTCGCATTTTGATTACAAGAATGTTTCCCCAGTTAGTTAAAAGTATGCATTTTAGTGAATGAGCTTGGTGGTGATTCCAACACCTAAGACTTCTCTTCCTATCATTAAAACCCTAGCTCATTTAGTTTAATTTAATTGCATTTTCATTTAATTGAACTTTAGTGTAACGAACCAAACCAACCCTCTCTTTGTAATCTTGTGATACATTAGAGTTGAAGTTAAATTCCAACTACGTATTTAATCCTTGCGGATAATCCCTACTCGCTATACTTCATTAGTAGTAGTGGTGGTTTTATAAATGTAAATTCGATTTTCTAAGCTTCCAAAACCACATTCATATTTTGACCTTGTGAAGTGACCTCTTGCAAGAAAAAGACCTCTCACTCAGGACTTGTCAGGAGTCCTCCACTTAGTTATATTTGATATAAATAGTCGATTAAAAATTATTTAGTTAGGTAATTCACCACAAGTGTTCGGTTGAGTATCACTACTCTTTTTATAATACGGAACTCTTACCAATCATGTATTATTTTCTAATTCTATTTCTTCATACTAAAATTAAAATTAGTAGAAGAATTTTTACCAAACATATAGTATTGTCTAATCTATAATACATGTATTATCATTTCTATATATAATTATTAAAAAATTACCTATTTTATTTTAATTGGTAACTTTTAAGAGTATGATAAGATTTATTTTAATTGTTAATTAATTAAGTTATTTATTTATTTATAAAGATGATTTGAAATTCTTGACACCCCTGTACTATTTTTAGACTTATTTATTTATTTATTTATAAAGCATTTTAGTAATTCTCTAGTATAATAGGCTTTTTTTTAATTGGTAACTTTTAATAGTATAATAGGATTTATTTTAATTGGTAACTTTTTTAAAATTTTAATTAATTAATTAAATTTCTTCTTTCAAGTTTTAAGTTCATGTATATTATATTTCTAGACTTTTTAATTAACTAACTAATTTATTTATAATGTATTTTAGTAATTTTGAGTATAATAAAATTTATTTTAATTGGTAACTTTTAATTGATAATTTATTCTTAATGATGATTTGAAATTCTTAACCCCTTATACTTTTAATAATAGTATATATATATATATATATATATTATTTTAATAATAATAGTACAACACACTCCCCTTCAAAAAATTGTTGGCACTTAGTAGAAATTGATATTCTTACGATACACTAGTGCCTAAATCTTTTTTAACAAAATATAGGGAAAATTTAAAACTTCACCACTTAATTTTGTATATTTTAAAAAAATGTTAACTTTTTCAAACTAATAGATTTGAATACTAACTTTTTGAAACTAATTACAAAACTATACTAAAATACTATTTATATTTTTTATGGTCTAAAATACCCTTCTAAAAAGTAACTGTTGCCCAAAGACATTTTGTGTGACGACCCTAGTTTTTCAAGCCAGTGCATCCTGTGATGAACCGAAGGTTGACTTGATAGCGGATCCAGATGCGGAAGCAAGAAACAAAACAACAGTCTCCCAAGGCACAACATACCTCTAAAATACTTTGATGACCTTCCATGAGGTTATGGAACTCACTGAGAACTAATGCGGAAGCAAAAGATCAGAAAAATAACAATTAAGCCCCCAGGGGCAAAATAGTCATTTTACATGAAAATGATATCCCTAGAATGTATATCATTTTCGAGACACATCCATGACTTCCCATGAAGTCATGGAACTCAAAAGAAAGTAGCGGAAGAGGAAAGTAAGAAAAACTGGACAAAAATAGCCCCAAGGGCAAAATAGTCATTTTTAAAAATATGGATTCGGGTGTCACCGAGCATACCGATAGAAAGACAATGACGAACCAATCAAGATCGACTCAAGAATCACATGATTTGGAGTCCGAACGAAGGAGAAACGGCAAGACGAAGAAAAACGAGCACTTAAAGCTAAAAGGTAAACTAGTAATTATCTAGGAAGATCCGGGTGCAACTGAGTACACCATTAGAAAGACAGCAAAAAATTAGTCAAGTTCAAATAGAAGTTCACTCGATTTGGAGTCCGGACAAAGGAGAACGAGCGAAAACAAAAATCGACGTCACGACGTCGAGACGGGCACCACGAGCACCCTACGAGCATCCTGACAAGCACCATGACATGCTAGGGAAAAAAAATATTCAGCTAGAAATCAGAGCCGAAACGAGGTCCAAAATGAATTTTTCTGGAAAAACACGAAGAACAAACCCCCCCTTAAATGCCCCTAGATCAGAAGAGGTCAAGAGGGCTAAAAAAGATGCTACAATAACTGTAAACATCTGAGATAAAAACTGGGCTATCAAACGAATTTTTCTGGAAAAACACAAAGAAGAAACCCCTCTCGAAATCAAATTTCCTTCCTGGCTAAGTGATAGAGAATGAAAAAAAAAAAAAAAAAAAAAAAACACTATGAAATGGCCAAAATGCCCCTAGATCAGTAAACGCTTAAAAACTAAAAAAAAATGCAATTTTACACCAAGTATGCATTTGACCCTAAATGCATTTCTAGGTTGAAACAAATATGTACACAAATGTAATAAATGATTCTATGCACACGGGAATGGTTCGCGGCTCCCGAGAAGACCCAACTCAAAATCCAACCCCCCGACAGCCAAAAATGATAAAAATAAACTTGGAATCGGAATTTTGAAAACCAAAAATGTGAAATGGTATCAAATTACCATTTGGCCCTTTGCCACACTTCATACATGATTAATGAGACCCAAAGAAAGAAAAAGAATGGAATTCCCACACCCGATGCAAACATGGTGAACCAATGACTTGCGATTTTCAATATTTCATGAAGTCAAAAATTACATAAGATACAATATAAATGTCATTGGCCTCCGGCCTCATCTCATACAAGTCAAATACATTGTAAAAGGTGTAGTTATGTACACAATACATATATGGAATCAAATATACAAGTTTTGACAAATAAGGCTACAAAATGACATTTCATGCTAACATTTGCATGAAATGGAAACTTAAAAGCTACAAGTTATCCAAGGAATGATGAGCATCACGAACCAAGTCTTTGTACCTGAAAAATGTCCCTAGTAACTTGGGTTGAGTAACATAAAGCTACTCATAGGAGATGAGCATGCATAAACCTAACATTTTACAAATTTATCACCTTAAGGTGAAACATGTCAAATGGGCTCATGCCACCTAACGTCTATGTCAAAATGAGACTCAGGGAACATCCTAAGCTACCTTACAGTATTTCTAGCATAAACTACATCATTCATGCAATTTAAATAACACAGGAGCACATAGTGTAACGCAACAAGACATAGGTATCCAAAGTTATTAACTTTTAACCTAGAATGCGATAACTACTGAAAAGGTTTATGCTACCTAGAATCTAAGTCAAGATGCTTACATAGGATCATTCCTAAGTTGTATCAACATGAAGCAACATGAATCAAGATATCTATGAAATTGAACAAGGTTGGGATAATCCAAAGAACGTGATAAGTTTATAAATTAACATGAATCACATTATCAATGTAATTGAACAAGGTTTGGAGTAATCCATACAACACGACAAGAAGGATACTCGGATATAAGTTAACAACAATTACATTATCAATGCAATTAACATGATTGGAACATTCCAATTAACACGACGAGAATAATATATGAAATCAAGCATAATGCATAATATCTATGCAATTAACAAGATAAGAACATCCCATAAAACACGACAAGATCTTAGAACTTCAAGAGACAACACTTGAAATCTAAGGGTTTAAATCAAACAATGTGGATACTTGGATATCGCCCGGATTAAAACTGTACACTTGGGATCACTTTAGGGCTACTAACCCATGGGTACCTTCTCCTAGTGCGCACTATAATGTTAGGAGCTCTCTATCTCCCGTACTAGAACCAAGTCCTAGCCATGTCAATTCTTGATTGATATCACCGAATTTCCAAAACCAACAAGTTGTGCAAGTCAAGATAGTATAAAGATACAAGTAATGCATTAACCACATTTCATGCACAACCACGATTTTGGAAACACACAAGTCATGCCTTAAGCTCTCAACTATAATGGCATGTGAAATGTCAAAAAATCATAGTGTGAATCTATATAAATTACAACCAAAATATATAGCACGTGGAATCCATTGATGTAAATATACAAGTATAAGATTAATGATTTAATTATTTACTAAGCAATACATGGATAATTAAATCTTTCTAAGACAATTGTGTTAGTTCATTAAACACATTAATGAAGTCAAGTTACAAAAAGTCTAGATACATGATAAAAAGCTAAAAGCCCCAAGAAATACAAGTTTCAACAATGTGAATTAAATTCCACACAAAGAAAATAATTAAATATAAGTTTCAAAACTTATCCGATTATTCTCAATTTGATACACGTGAAGGAAATTGTCAAGGAAATCATGAATACCAAGTTAGAAACATAATCAAGCTCATGGAACCATTCAATAGGTTTTAATTAATTCTTTTAATTAAAATCTCTAGATTTTAAAACTCATCCAAATGTTATCAAATTAAAGTATGTTATAAAATGGTGTGAAGTCGCGTGTGTGCACCAAAGTTGCAATGAAAGTGTGGCCAAGTTTAAATTTATAAAGTGTCACTACTACCTTTAACTACTAATACAGATAGAGTGAGTAGGGATCATCCCATGGGATTGGGGACAATGTTAATATGGAAACAAGGTCGGATTAGTAGGTCGAGTCATCAAAAGATGGTTTGATTGGTTAATTAAATTACAATGTAAACAGATTCAATACAAAGCAATTGAAGTAAATAAAGGGTAGAGAACAAAAGAGAGAGAGGTCTTGGGATTTAGAGGTCACCATTAAACATCACCAATCTAGACACTCAATGTGTAATGAATGAGGGGAAATATGTGTTGCAATACAAAGAGGTGTGATTGATTGAATCTACAAGCATACATGACTAATTAAGTATACATTGTCTAGACAACCTAGTGAATAGCACAATATATCAAACTAAGCCATTATTCATTACTTTAAGCTCATACTCAACACACTAACAAGTTAGAGAATTATACTACTTGCATTCATAAGTATGGAACATCAAACAATAAGCATGGATTGTCCTCACATCTAAGAAAGTAAAGCAACTACACTACATCTAAGCTAAGGACATGAAAATTAAACTAATTAAACTAAGGTAGAGGCACAATCCATCAAGAAATGAGTATGAACCATCAAACAAACCACAAGAGTATTCTATTTAAGCACTATGCCTTGACAATCTCTAGATTCATAGCATCAATACATATAGACATGCATCAATATCACAAAACCAAGAGATAAACACATGAACATCTATTCTAGTATACAGAGACATATGGATAGAATGAAATGATCAATTGGAAGTATTAATTAACATAAATCATTGTAAAAACAAGATTTATATATAAATCAAGTGTCAAGACAAGATTACAACACAAATACCCTTAAAATACAAAACATCAAGGTATAGAAGGCATGCTTAAGGCTAACTCTAGCCCCAAGAGGATGTTTAGCAACTCATTGATGTAGTCATCCAACCCTCAAGGGCCATTTCCATGGTAGGAATGATCTTCTTCTTGATGGAACCCTAGATGAATGGAAGAAATCCCCAAATGGTGTGTATGTCTCTCAAATCTCTATCCTCCTCTCCAAGATAGTATATGATGACATGTGATACAAGATATGATGTAAAAATAACTCAAAATCCTTATATAGGTAGCTTAAGTGTCACACCCAATGGTTAGGTCTTGTGCACTAAGGTCCTCCCAATGATTGCACTATGAGCCATCTTTTAATGAGTTGGACTCTGTTTTATTTCAGAATTAAAGAGGTTCAGTCGATCGAATTCAGATGAGATCGATCGAACTCTTGCCAAATTAATCAAAGTAAGGCCAGATCGATCAATCCTTGGTAGTGCCTTTTTGTAATAAGACAAATCTGAGATATTTTTGGGATATTTTGGAAAAAAAAACAAAAGTGGTAGCTGGGGGATCAAGGAAGTTCGATCGATCTGAAGAAAGTTGGATCGATCGAAGATGGAATTTCTTGAGGATAAGGACCAGGGGTTTTGATCCATCTTGGCAGGGCTAGATCGATCACTTTAAGATCAATCAAAAATATGTCTGATCGATCGAAACTTGTTATTTTTCACTACTTTGCTTCCGCTTTGCTCCATTCTTCCATTTAGCTTAAGATTACTTTTTTTATGCTCTTGTGACGGCCCTGGATTTTCAAGCCAGTGCGTCTTGCGATGAACCAAAGATTGACCCGATAACGAATCCAGATGCGGAAGTAAAAATAAAACAACGGTCTCCCAAGGTAAAACATTCCTCTAAGACACTTTAATGACCTTCCATGAGGTCGTGGAACTCAATGAGAACTTATGCGGAAGTAAAAGATCAAAAATATAACAAATAAGCCCCAGGGGTAAAATAGTCATTTTTAAAAGTATGGAATCTGGAGCCAGTGTACACCACTGGAAAGACAACAAAAACTAACCAAGATGGACTCAAGAATCATATGATTCGAAGTCCGAACGAAAGAGAAACGGTAAGACGAAGACAAACGAGCACTTAAGGCTAAAAGGGTAAACTGGTAATTATCCAAGAAGATCTGGATTCAATTGAGCACACCGTTGGGAAGACAACAAAAAATTAGTCAAGTTCAAAAAAAAATTCACTCAAGTTGGATTCCGAACGAGGGAGAAACGAGTGTTTGAAATTGAGACGTTGCGGCGGCCCGACGAAGGCCATGGCAGCCCCATGCACGCCCGGCGCCCATACTGGCACCCCATGCGCCGCCCAAGGGCATGCACATGCTAACAACAAGAAAAAAAAAATGAGTTTCCATAACTGAGGCTTGAAACGGAGGTCGAAACGAGTTTTTCTGAAAAAAACACGAAGAAGAAACCCCTCCGAAATCGAGATTTCTACCCGATAGCGTGGGCGAAAATGAAAAAAACACATTATGAAATACCCAAAATGCCCCTGAAATAGAATACGGTAAAAACTCAAAAAAAAAATGCAACCTTAAGTTTTTGTTTCATCAATAAGGGTATTGTGTGCGAAAGTGAACATGCAAGCATATGTAATATGATAAAGTAGACGTACTACAATAGCCTACGGCCTTATGCCATATTATATGTAAAATATGACCCTTCAAAGCATAAAATCTCCTAACTTCCATAAGCAACAATGAAGTTAAAAATTTTCATACATATCACGTAAAGTGTCTTTGGCCTTTGGCCTCATTACATATAAATCAAATACATTGCATAGAGTGTACTTATGTACACATTACATAAATGAAATCAAATATACATATTTTGACCTAAAAGACTACAAGTGGCATTTTAAGCCAACCTTTAGAAGAATTAAAACTTTCAAGTCTACAATCATCCAAGCAATGATGAACATCACGAACCAAGTCTTCGTACCTGAACAAATCCCCCAGTAACTTCGGGGTGAATAAACAAGTTTACTCATAGAGAATGAGCATGCATAGACTCGATTTGTTACAGATTTTTTTTAGACTAACATGAAACAGTTCAAAAGGATCATGCCACCTAATGTCTATGTCAAGGTGAGACTCAAGGATCATCTTAAGCTACTCATGTAATTGAAATGAACTACGGCATGCAAGTATACATGCTCAAGTACACTAAACCATATTAAAACATGATACATGACATTCAAGTACACATGCTCACAAGTACACTAAATCATGTTAAACGGAATAAACAATATCTAACATACATACACAAGTATAAGATATATATATATATATATATATATATATATATATAGAGTACTCATAAATTGAGTATACAAACACAAGTATACTAAGCTAAACAAGTACGCACAAGACAAGTATACATGGCACAAGTATACTAAATGCAATCTAAACTCACGGAGCAAGTATACAAATTCAAGTATACTAAATAGGATTCAAATACCAAGAGTAAACATCAATTCTTAAGCTACAAGTAATCCATGATTAACAACTTGAAATTAAATGCGAAAACAAAAAGTGGAAAGACTAGGACATGTGGTCGCTAGACCAAGCAAGTATTGTCGGGTAATTACGATCCACAAGGTACTACCCAGTGCGCACTTATGACCTTGAAGACTCTTGTCTCCGTACCAGAACCAAACCCTAGCCATCACTTAATTTATGTCCTCACAAGCTTTCCAAAATCAATAAGTTCAAAACTTATACAAAATCGAATGCAAGTTACCATATTCCATGCACAAGTAAGGTTGAATCTACACAATTCATGTCCTAAAATTCAAGTCTAAATACCATATGATAAGTCATGTCCTCAATATGCAATTTATACATAAAGTAAGAATATTTTACAACAATTGAGCCACACTACCATCCTAAGCCACAAGCACTAAATAAGCTTCAATTTAGTAACTAGCTTCCAAGGTAAACAATTGTAATATTCTAACAAGCTATATACCTACACAAGATACATTTAAACAAGCTTTTCAAATCAATGATATTTTATATCATGTTAAGTCCAATTACCATTTTATAAGGCCACAAGTACTAATTATACATCAAGTTAGTAGCATGCTCACAAGGTAATTAGAATACTACATTCTAAAAGATTTTCAACCTAATCATGGAAAGTCTCTAGATTTCAAATCTATCCCAAATAACCTCAAATTATTATATGTTAAACAATATGGCATGCTTATGGCATATATCAAATCAAAAGGGCAAAATGGGCAAGACATCATCATATAGATTTTAATTAATTTAAATTAATTAAATCTCTAAATTTTCAAAGTTGTTCAATTGATCCCAAATAAATATGTAACAAGAACTAAGCCATGGCCATGCCATATATCAAGTCAAAAATAGAAAACAAGCTTGGTACAATTAAATAGAATTTAAATCAAATTAAATTCATTTAAATCTCTAGATTTGAAAACTCATTCAAATGACTCCAATTAATTATATAACTAGGATCAAGTGAAGGCCATGACACGTACCAAGTCAAAAGTGAATTATATGCAAGTTACAGCAGTCATTAATTTCTCAAATTAATATTAAAACATGCATATCACTTGTATTCCATTACAAAAGCAATCAAAATGACTTGGAAAATAAACTATAACACCCCCTACCTCACTAGAGAAGAGTCTCTCTAGAATCCAAGGTAAATCAACACAAAATGGCAAACCCTTCAAGGGTTATGTAGCGGAGGATGAGGGGAACAAAAAGCATTCCCAAGTTCAAGCTTGGAAATCAATGGAAGACACTCAAAAATCAAGGTTAAAGCTTAAGGCTCTAAGCTTCATCCATGGAGGCTAGGGTTCTAATGTGAAGGATAATGAAAATTATGAGGGAGATGGAATGTGAGTGAAGGATTTAGAAGTCCTACACTCATTAGGTGAACTAACACCATGGTCAACATGCACACACATATGTAAGACCACATTTGGAGCCTACATTTGTCACAAATCAATGGCTCCCTCCTAGGCTTAATCTTAAGCCTACACTTGTCAACCATCCAAGCCAACAAGTGCACCAATCCTAGGCCAACAAGTGGGTGAATCTCTACCTTCCATGTGTCATGAGATTAAGCCTCCAAGTGGTTCCACCACAAGATCACCATAGGAATGTGACACTTGTCACATTTTTCAAAAATTGTAAAATGGTCCTTTTAGAAAATATCCTCCAAATTAAATTACAAAATGGTCCCCAAGACCAAAAATAATTACTTTATTTAATTACACAAAAACCCCACAAGTTAAGAATATTACAAAAAAAGTTATACATCCATACCCTTTACAAGAAAAGTAAACACTTAGCATGCTTTTCTAAGAAAATAGAAATACACATTTCTAAGAAATCATATATCATGAGTGCATGCAAAAATGGAAGCAAAACTGAACACGAAAAGTGAGGTTGTGCCAACAAAGTGACAAATGGGAAAAAGACAAAAAGTGAATAGTGTAAAAATGAAAAATGTGGAAATGACTCGATCCTTAAAGGAAGTTGTCAATCGAAAGGAAAAAGACTCAGAAACCATTTCTGAACACTCGTGGCGACACTAAGCGAAGAGAAACTGAACTCAGACAAGAAATTTCAACGAAAAAAATTCATCCGCAAAATTCTGAGGAAAAAGGAAAAGAAGGAAATGACCGGGTCATTACAACCTACCCTCCTTAAAGAGATTTCATCCCTGAAATCAGGAACATTCCCAACAGAACCGAACAAGGGCCGTACACAATGTCACACCGAGGAATAGATCGTAGAATACCCAAGGACAACTCCAAAGGTCTCAAGATCAACGAAAAGACATGAAACCACGAACTGTGAGATACCTCTCCAACGAATTGACATACTAACCCAATGTCAACCACCCAAAGGAGATCAAGGCGACTACACATCGAAACAAGGAACACAATCTGAAGAAACATGGCAGCATGAATAGCGACTAGAGTCCGCCCACAACGTACCCAAGGTATGGTAGTATCTACAGTGTCAAGTGCCCGCCCACACTTACATTACTAGCTAGGTAATACAAGGTAGCATCGACGGCAACTAGCACTCGCCCACACAAAACCTGTACAGTAGCATGACAGTAGAAAGCCCTAATTCGTCACCTGCCCCCAATAAGCTTACCCGTGAAACTTATCGATGCAAATGACATCAATGTCAAACAATCATTACCAAAAGCACCACGAGAACCAGGCATTCTGTGAGAGTAGCGATATGGTCCAAAATGTCCGGCCGGACCATTCTGGCCAATCCAAAACTCTGACAACAATGTCATAGGCACCGCTACGCTTAAGGTCTTAAATCCTCAATACTTGAAAAAATGATAACGCCAAGTCTCATAACACCGTTGTCAACCACAACAGTCACGAATCCAGAGCCTGACAAGTCTATGCCCTCAAGCCAATGGATCGGACTTTACAAAATCAAAAATCCTCATCATCACCCTAGTCACAACGACTCCTAACAAGACAATGCACCCAAAATCCTCTACGTTATCCTAAAGCTGACCTACTACAAGGCTACGCCTAGGAATCAAGACATCGGATCAAGCTCACACACACAATCCCGTCAACCAAGGTCATACAACCCCCAGCACAGTGCGGAATGATAAAAAGGAATGAACTAATAAAGCAATTAGTCATGAAATATATATATACATATGCAGGTATACATTCACAAGTATACTAAGAAATATCGAAATAGAAATACAATATATGTGTAAATGTACAAGTATACATTCGCAAGTATACTAAGCAGTATTAAATCCATGCTAGACAAGTGTACAAGCTCAAGTATACTAAACCAAAATGGAATGAAATAAACAACGTTCAAGCATACTAGGTACAAGTATACTAAACATAACTGAAAATTTACGCACCAAACTACTAAACACATAGTGTACAAGGGCAATCAAATATGCTACCTATCACATAGGGGTCAAGCATCAGAGACACGTTACACATCACTTATGACGCTAGAATAACATGCAGATATAGTAAATGGAAAATACATCATCTATATCATTACATAACTACCAAATAGTCACATCTCCTAACACGTTTCTAAGGCATGCTCAAAGCAATAAGGCATAAACATGTAGGAATGACTATGCAAATAACAATCCCATAAAATCAGAAGCAAGAGGGGATGAAATGCCTCTCAAAAGGATGAACTCACTAAAAAGAAATCTAAAAAAAACCCGGATGAGTCCAATCCCTCACTGCGAGGAAATGAATCATCTCCCAGAATGAACACTAAGGTCCCTAAAACAAGGAGTCCACAAGTCTTTCCCAAGACTGGCCCAAACACAAGATGGAATCCTAACGCCACACAAAACAAACAACGATGTAATGGATAGTTCCAACTCTAACCATCAAGATACACTAACAATAGAACTCAACTCAAGACACCAATGAGTTTGATAGGAACTCTATAGGATCCTATTGGAACCCTAAACATAACCCCAAGACACCAATGACGAGGGAGAATAATTGATTGCACCAATGCAATTAATTGCACAAAAACACTCACACACCAAACTAAGCTTGTAAGAGATGTCCAAGGCAAGACAAGAAGAATTCCAGGTTAACATACTTATCAAATACCTAACCATCACTCTAAGAAGAAAAACAAGAGAACCCCGCCGTTGAGGCTCAAGAAAACAAAACTCCCAATCCCCAAGGAAGGACTCGAGTCAATCTAACCTATCGTCCCATAACGCTAGAATCAAGATACCAATGACGTCACCACATCAAGGTTACCACGAAACCCCAAGAGATGATACCCTAGCATCAATCTCAACCAACCAAGCTAGAACAACCCACAATGCCTAAACAAGACATAAAAGTAAGCAGTTGACACATAACATAGCAATAGACTACATACCCACACAAGTAATAAAGGATCACATAAGGCATGTCGATACACGCAACATACAGTCATGCTAAGGATAACAAGCATATACAGTACGCTAAAGTAGACAAGCATAACCAACATGCTAAGTAGACAAGCGTAAATCAATATGCTAAAGCAGATAAGCATATACAATGCACTGAAGCCGACAAGCATATATAGTTTGCTAAGGTAAACAAGCACGTACAACATGCTAAGACCTACAAGTATAAACAATGTACTCAAACAAACTAGCACATACAATATACTAAAGCAATAACCATATATATCATGTTGAGACAGTTAAAGTAAACTTCTAAACATACGTCCACATAAGCATGTAAACATGTGATCACATTCAACATGTTATCAAGAAGTAAATAAAAACATAGAGCATGGCAACACAAGAAAACAAAAATCGATGTCATGACGTCGAGACGGGGCACTACAAGCACCCTACGAGCATCCTGACAAGCACCATGACATGCTATGGAAAAAAAAGATTCAGCCAAAACTGAGAGCCGAAATGAGGTCCAAAACGAATTTTTCTGGAAAAACACGAAGAACAAACCACCCCTAAATGCCCCTAGATCAGAAGAGGTTAAGAGGGCCCAAAAAGATGCTACAATAACTGTAAACATCTGAGATCAAAAACGAGCTATCAAACGAGTTTTTCTGGAAAAACATGAAGAAGAAACCACTCCCGAAATCAAATTTTCTTCCTGGCTATGTGAGAGAGAATGAAAAAAAAAAAAAAAACACTGTGAAATGGCCAAAATGCCTCTAGATCAGTAAAAGCTTAAAAACTCAAAAAAATGCAACTTTACACCAAGTATGCATTTGACCCTAAATGCATTTTTAGGTTGAAACGAATATATACGCAAATGTAATAAATGATTCTATACGCACGGGAATGGTTCGCGGCTCTCGAGAAGCCCCGACTCAAAATCCGACCCCCCGACGGCCAAAAATGATAAAAATAAACTTGGAATCGGAATTTTGAAAACCAAAAATGTGAAATGGTATCAAATTACTATTTGGCCCTTTGCCACACTTCATACATGATTAATGAGACCCTAAGAAAGAAAAAGAATGGAATTCCCACACCCGATGCAAACATGGCGAAGCAATGACTTGCGATTTTTCAATATTTCATGAAGTCAAGAATTACATAAGATACAATATAAATGTCATTGGCCTTTGACCTCATCTCATACAAGTCAAATACATCGTAAAAGGTGTACTTATGTATAGATTACATATATGGAATCAGATATACAACTTTTGACATATAAGGCTACAAAATGACATTTTATGCTAACATTTGCATGAAATGGAAACTTAATAGCTATAAGTTATCCAAGGAACGATGAACATCACGAACCAAGTCTTCGTACCTGAAAAATGTCCCTAGTAACTTTGGGGTGAGTAACATAAAGCTACTCATAGGAGATGAGCATGTATAAACCTAACATTTTACAAATTTATCACCTTAAGGTGAAACATGTCAAATAGGCTCATGCCACCTAACGTCTATGTCAAAATGAGACTCAGGGAACATCCTAAGCTACTTTAGAGTATTTCTAGCATAAACCACATCATTCATGCAATTTAAACAACACAGGAGCACATAGTGTAACGCAACAAGACATAGATATCCAAAGTTATCAACTTTTAACCTAGAATGCGATAACTACTGAAAAAGTTCATGCTACCTAGAATCTAAGTCAAGATGCTTACATAGGATCATTCCTAAGTTGTATCAACATGAAGCAACATGAATCAAGATATCTATGAAATTGCACAAGGTTGGGATAATCTAAAGAACGCGACAAGTTTATAAATTAACATGAATCACATTATCAATGTAATTGGACAAGGTTTGGAATAATTCATACAACACGACAAGAAGGATACTCGGATATAAGTTAACAAGAATTACATTATCAATGCAATTAATATGATTGGAACATTCCAATTAACACGACAAGAATAATACATGAAATCAAGCATAATGCATAATATCTATGCAATTAACAAGATAGGACCATCCCATAAAACATGACAAGATTTTAGAACTTCAAGAGACAACACTTGAAATCTAAGGGTTTAAATCAAACAATGTGGATACTCGGATATTGCCTGGATTAAAACTATACACTTGGGATCACTTTAGGGCTACTAACCCATGGGTACCTTCCCCTAGTGCGCACTATAATGTAAGGAGCTCTCTATCTCCCATACTAGAACCAAGTTCTAACCGTGTCAATTCTTGATTGATATCACCGAATTTCCAAAACCAACAAGTTGTGCAAGTCAAGATAGTATAAAGATACAAGTAATGCATTAACCACATTTCATGCACAACCAAGATTTTGGAAACACACAAGTCATGCCTTAAGCTCTCAACTATAATGGCATGTGAAATGTCAAAAAATCATAGTGTGCATCTATATAAACTACAACCAAAATATATAGCACATGGAATCCATTGATGTAAATATACCACAAGTATAAGATTAATGATTTAATTATTTACTAAGCAATACATGGATAATTAAATCATTCTAAGACAATTATGTTAGTTCATTAAACACATTAATGAAGTCAAGTTACAAAAAGTCTAGATACATGATAAAAAGCTAAAAGCCCCAGGAAATACAAGTTTCAACCATGTGAATTAAGTTCCACACAAAGAAAATAATTAAATATAAGTTTCAAAACTTATATGATTATTCTCAATTTGATACACGTGAAGGAAATTGTCAAGGAAATCATAAATACCAAGTTAGAAACTTAATCAAGCTCATGGAACCATTCAATAGGATTTAATTAATTCTTTTAATTAAAATATCTAGATTTTAAAACTCATCCAAATGCTCGCAAATTAAAGTAAGTTATAAAATGGTGTGGAGTTGCGTGTGTGCACCAAAGTTGTAATAAAAGTGTGGCCAAGTTTAAATTTATAAAGTGCCACTTCTACCTCTAATTACTAATATAGATAGAGTGAGTATGGATCATCCCAAGGGATTGGGGGCAATGTTAATATGGAAACAAGGTCGGATTAGTAGGTCGAGTCATCAAAAGATGGTTTGATTGGTTAATTAAACTACAATGTAAATAGATTCAATACAAAGCAATTGAAGTAAATAAAAGGTAAAAAACAAGAGAGAGAGAGGTCTTTAGATTTAGAGGTCACCACTAAACATCACCATTCTAGACACTCAATGTGTAATGAATGAGGGGAAATATGTGTTGCAAGAGAAAGAGGTGTGATTGATTGAATCTACAAGCATAGATGACTAATTAAGTATATATTGTCTAGACAACCTAGTGAATATCACAATATATCAAACTAAGCCATTATTCATTCCTTTAAGCTCACGCTCAACACACTAACAAGTTAGAGAATTATACTACCTGCATTCATAAGTATGGAACATCAAACAACAAGCATGGATTGTCCTCACATCTAAGAAAGTAAAGCAACTACACTACATCTAAGCTAAGGACATGAAAATTAAACTAATTAAACTAAGGTAGAGGCACAATCCATCAAGAAATGAGAATGAACCATCAAACAAACCACAAGAGTATTCTATTTAAGCATTATGCCTTGACAATCTCTAGATTCATAGCATCAATACACATAGACATGCATCAATATCACAAAACCAAGAGATAAACACATGAACATCTATTCTAGTATACAGAGACATATGGATAGAATAAAATGATCAATTGGAAGTATTAATCAACATAAATCATTGTAAAAACAAGATTCATATATAAATCAAGTGTTAAGACAAGATTACGACACAAATACCCTTAAAATACAAAACATCAAGGTTTAGAAGGCATGCTTAAAGCTAACTCTAGCCCCAAGAGGATGTTTAGCCACTCATTGATGTAGTCATCCAACCCTCAAGGGCCATTTCCATGGTAGGCATGATCTTCTTCTTGATGAAAACCCTAGATGAATGGAAGAACTCCCCAAATGGTGTGTATGTCTCTCTAATCTCTAGCCTCCTCTCTAAGATAGTATATGATGATATGTGATACAAGATATGATGTAAAAATTACTCAAAATCCTTATATAGGTAGCTCAAGTGTCACACCCAATGGTTAGGTCTCGTGCACTAGGGTCTTCCCAATGATTGCACCACGAGCAATCTTTGAATGAGCTGGACTCTATTTTAGTTCAGACTTAAAGAGGTTCAATCGATCGAATTCAGATAAGATCGATCGAACTCTTGCTAGATTAATCGAAGTAAGGCAAGATCGATCAATCCTTAGCGGTGCCTTTTTGTAATAAGACAAATCTGAGATACTTTGGGATATTTTGGAAAAAAGACAAAAGTGGTAGGTGGGGGATCAAGGAAGTTCGATCGATCTGAAGAAAGTTGGATCGATCGAAGATGGAATTTCTTAAGGATAAGGACAAGGGGTTTTGATCTATCTTGGCAGGGCTGGATCGATCACTCTAAGATCGATCAAAAATATGTCTGATCGATCAAAACTTGTTATTTTCCACTACTTTGCTTCCACTTTGCTCCATTCTTCCATTTAGCTTGAGATTGCTTCTTTTATGCTCTTGTGACGGCCCTGGATTTTCAAGCCAATTCGTCTTGTGATGAACAGAAGATTAACCCGATAACGGATTCAGATGCGGAAGTAAGAAATAAAACAACGGTCTCCCAAGGCAAAACACGCCTCTAAGACACTTTGATGACCTTCCATGAGGTCGTGGAACTCAATGAGAACTGATGCGGAAGCCAAAGATCAAAAATATAATAAATAAGCCCCAGGGGCAAAATAGTAATTTTTAAAAGTATGGATTCCGGAGCCACTGAGTACACCACAGGAAAGACAACGAAAAACTAAGCAAGATGGACTCAAGAATCATATGATTCGAAGTCTGGACGAAAGAGAAACGGCAAGACGAAGAAAAACGAGCACTTAAGGCTAAAAGGGTAAACTGTTAATTATCTAGGAAGATCTGGAGGCAACTAAGCAAACCGTTGGGAAGACAACAAAAAATTAGTTAAGTTCAAAAAAAAATTCACTTGATTTGGAGTCCGAACGAGGGAGAAATGAGTGTTTGAAATTGAGACGTCGCAGCGACCCGACGAAGGCCATGGCAGCCCCATGCACGCCCAACGCCCATACCGGCGCCCCATGCAGTGCCCAAGGGCAAGCACTTGCTGACAACAAGAAAAAAAATATGAGTTTCCAAAACTGAGGCTTGAAACGGAGGTCGAAACGAGTTTTTCTGAAAAAACACGAAGAAGAAACCCCCTCCGAAATCGAAATTTCTACCCGATAACGTGGGTGAAAATGAAGAAAACACATTGCGAAATACCCAAAATGCCCCTGAAACAGAATACGGTAAAAACTCAAAAAAAATGCAACCTTAAGTTTTTGTTTCATCAAGAAGGGTATTGTGTGCCAAAGCGAACATGCAAGCATATGTAATATAATAAAGTAGATGTACTACAATAGCCTACGGCCTTATTCCATATTTTATGTAAAATATGACCCTTCAATGCATGAAATCTCCTAACTTCCATAAGCAACAATGAAGTCTACAACCATCCAAGCAATGATGAACATCACGAACAAAGTCTTCGTACCTGAACAAATCTCCCAGTAACTTCGGGGTGAGTAAACAAGTTTACTCGTAGAGAATGAGCATGCATAGACTTGATTTCTTACAGATTTTTTTTAGACTAACATGAAACAGTTCAAAAGGATCATGCCACCTAACGTCTATGTCAAGGTGAGACTCAGGGATCATCCTAAGCTACTCATGTAATTGAAATGAACTACGGCATGCAAGTATACATGCTAAAGTACACTAAACTGTATTAAAACATGATACACGACATTCAAGTACATATACTCACAAGTACACTAAATCACGTTAAACGGGATCAACAATATCTAGCATACATACACAAGTATAAGATATATATATATATATATATATATATATATATATATATATATATATAGTACTCATAAATCAAGTATACAAACACAAGTATACTAAGCTAAACAAGTACGCACAAGACTAATATACATGGCACAAGTATACTAAATGCAATCTAAACTAACGGAGCAAGTATACAAGTTCAAGTATACTAAATAGGATTCAAATACCCAAAGTAAACATCAATTCTCAAGCTATAAGTAATCCATGATTAACAACTTGAAATTAAATGCGAAAACAAATGGTGGAAAGACTAGGACATGTGGTCGCTAGACCAAGCAAGTATTGTCGAGTAATTACGATCCACAAGGTACTACCCAGTGCATACTTATAATCTAAAAGACTCTTGTCTCCGTACTAGAGCCAAACACTAGTCATCACATAATTTATGTCCTCACAAGATTTCCAAAATCAATAAGTTCAAAACTTATACAAAATCGAATGCAAGTTACCATATTCCATGCACAAGTAAGGTTGAATCCACACAATTCATGTCCTAAAATTCAAGTCTAAATACCATATGATAAGTCATATCCTCAATATGCAATTTCTACATAAAGTAAGAATATTTTACAACAATTGAGCTACATTACCATCCTAAGCCACAAGCACTAAATAAGCTTCAATTTAGTAACTAGCTTCCAAAGTAAACAATTGTAATATTCTAACAAGTTATATACCTACACAAGATACATTTAAACAAGCTTTGCAAATCAATGATACTCTATATCATGTTAAGTCCAATTACCATTTTATAAGGCCACAAGTACTAATTATACATCAAGTTAGTAGCATGCTCACAAGGTAATTAGAATACTACATTCTAAAAGATTTTCAACCTAATCATGGAAAGTCTCTAGATTTCAAATCTATCCCAAATAACCTCAAATTATTATATGTTAAACAACATGGCATGCTCATGGCATATATCAAATCAAAAGGGCAAAATGGGCAAGACATCATCATATAGATTTTAATTAATTTAAATTAATTAAATCTCTAAATTTTCAAAGTTGTTCAATTGATCCCAAATAAATATATAACAAGAACTAAGTCATGGCCATGCCATATATCGAGTCAAAAATGGAAAACAAGCATGGTTCAATTAAATAATATTTAAATCAATTAAATTCATTTAAATCTCTAGATTTGAAAACCCATTCAAATGGCTCCAATTAATTATATAACAAGGATCAAGTGAAGGCCTTGACACATACCAAGTCAAAAGTGAATTATATGCAAGTTACAACAATCATTAATTTCTCAAATTAACATTAAAACATGCATAAAACTTGTGTTCCATTACAAAAGCAATCAAAATGACTTGGAAAATAAACTATAACACCCCCTACCTCACTAGAGAAGAGTCTCTCTAGAATCCAAGGAAAATCAACACAAAATGGCAAACCCTTCAAGGTTTATGTAGAGGAGGATGAGGGGAACAAAAAGCATTCCCAAGTTCAAGCTTGGAAATCAATGGAAGACACTCAAAAATTAAGGTTAAAGCTTAAGGCTCTAAGCTTCATCCATGGAGGCTAGGGTTCTAATGTGAAGGATAATGAAAATTGTGAGGGAGATGGAATATAAGTGGAGGATTTAGAAGTCCTCCACTCACTAGGTGAACTAACACCATGGTCAACACGCACACACATATGTAAGACCACATTTGGAGCCTACACTTGTCACAAATCAATGGCTCCCTCCTAGGCTTAATCTTAAGCCTACATTTGTCAACCACTAAGCCAACAAGTGCACTAATCATAAGCCAACAAGTGCACCAATCCTAGGCCAACAAGTGGGTGAATCTCCACCCTCCATGTGTCATGAGATTAAGCCTCCAAGTGGTTCCACCACAAGATTAACAAGTGGCACCATAGGAATGTGACACTTGTCACATTTTTTGGAAATTGTGAAAAGGTCCTTTTTGAAAATATCCTCCAAATTAAATTGTAAAATGGTCCCCAAGACCAAAAATAATTACTTTATTTAATTACACAAAACTCCACAAGTTAAGAATATTACAAAAAAAAGTTATGCATCCATACCCTTTACAAGAAAAGTAAACACTTAGCATGCTTTTCTAAGAAAATAAAAATATACATTTCTAAGAAATCATATATCATGAGTGCATGCAAAAATGGAAGCAAAACCGAACACGAAAAGCGAGGTTGTGCCAACAAAGTGACAAACGGGAAAAAGACAAAAAGTGAATACTGTCGAAAAATGAAAAATGTGGAAATGATTCGGTCCTTAAAGGAAGTTGTCAATCCAAAGGAAAGAGACTCAGAAACCATTTCTGAGCACTCGTGACGACACTAAGCAACGAGAAACTGAACTCAGACAAGAAATTTCAACGAAAAAAATTCATCCGCAAAATTTTGAGGAAAAAGGAAATGAAGGAAATGACCGGGTCATTACAGCTCTAATTTGGCTGAATTGACTTATTTTGGGGATAAGCGCCTAAAAAGGGCAATAACATGAAATTAGTCTAAAACGGGAAAATAAAATAGATAAAGGTCCTAGAATTGATTTAATAGCCTAATACAAGTGATTTCCATGCAAGCTACAACCATGATAATAAAACTTTCATACAAGAAAAATAATAAATGAAAGGTTACAAAACCTAATCAAATATTCCTGATTTAATATATGTGAAAGTATATGGCATGCACATCAATAATATCAAGTCAGAAATCCAATGGAGTAAATAGTACACTTGGAATAAATTAATTAATCAAATTAATTAATTATCTGTAGATTTTAAAACATTTTCAAATACTCTCAAATTCAAATATGTTGAAGAGTTTGCTAGGGCCTAATATAATATGACATCACATATTGATTTCAAGCTAGATAAGGCCACATGAATTAAATTTTTATTCAAGAAAAATATTAAATAAAAACTTCAATACTTGTCCAAATGCTCTCAATTTAATATATGCCAATGAATATATCAAGGTGTAATATAACAACATGCCACAAGTTTAAACTAAGTTATAACCAACCAGGAGAATTAAATCTCATACAAGACAATAAATAAATAAATAAAGTTTCTAGATTTAATAACAAGGCATGTGATTAAGTTGTATAAGCATGAAATACACTCAATATAATCAAGATATAAACCTAAGACATCCCCTACTTCAATTTGAGACGAAAATCTCAATTCCCCACCGAAAGAAAAGTGCTCTGAATCCGACAATACCGCGGGGCTATGTCAGGGACAACGAGAGGAACAACTTTAACCTTTGAGGTACCATGAAAATCCAAACTCAAACTTGAAACCCGAACTCAAAAGTGGTCGGAAATGGATTCTAATAAGGGGGAAAGGTAGAACACGATGAGGCCTACAATAAATGTTAAGGCGGAAGACTTTTTACAAAGGAAATCAAGTGGAGAAGAAGAAAGAGTGGTGGCTGCTGGCCAAGAGGAGGAAGAAGGGCTGAAAAGTTGTCTTTAAAAATTAGGGCAACCTATTTATTGAAATCCCAAAAGAACCAAACGGTAAAACTCCGTGAACGAAAAAGAAAAAGAACCAAAATGAGAAAATATGAATAACGAAACAAACGGCGTCGAAAACAAGTCCAAGCAGAGAGATATGTCCCAAACAAGTTCGGCAGCAACCGGGGTCAGAAATCCTGAAACTGGAGAAAAACGACCAAAAGGAAATTCTAAGAGTTCACGAGTTGACAAAAATTGAAAATGAATCCCGTACGAGGATCCAGGCTCAAAACTTGGTATTTTTGCAATAACTTTCGTTAATTGCACATTGGCCCCTCCAAAAGGGGTTAACTGCACTAATGACCCAGAATGAAAATATTCTCAAAAAATAATTTCTTAAAAACCGCTAAAATAAAATATCTTCAAAAGATATTTATGAAAAACACCTCAAGAAAAGAAAATATTTCTGAAGAACTATGCATCCATGCCCCTATGGACACCAGGAGCAACCAAAGTACTTTTCTACAAAAGTAAAGATATGTATTTCGTGGAAACCACTTAGGATGAAGGTACGTGAAGTCAGAAATCAACTCCGAGCATGAAAAGTGAGGTTGTGCCAAAAAGTAACCAACGGGGAAAAGACGAAAGTGAATAGTGTATGGGGAAAAAGACAAAAAATGAATAGTGTCGAAAAAACGAAAATATGGAAATAACGCGGTCCTTGAAGGAAGTTGTCAATTCAAATGAAAGAGTCTCAGAAACCATTTCCAAGCACTCGAGACGACACCCAGTCACGATAAACAAAACTCAGAAAAGAAAATTAAACTGAAAAAAATTTATCCGTAAAATTTGAGAAAAAGGAAAGGAAAGAAAATGACCGGGTTATTACATTTTGCTTTCATGTGGTTACGGTAAGTAATGGTTTAATCTAATAACGAGGCTTGTGAAATTGGTTGTACTTTGATTCTTTAACGAATGTACAAGTGATTGCATGATTTAAAAAAAAAAAAAAAAAAAAAAAGTTAAGAATGGAAGTGCATAATTTGTTTGAGAATATGCAATACTTTTGGACCATGTGAGTGCAGCCTTAAAATTTTAGATTTTTCATGCTTGAGATGACTGGTGAGATTCTGCTCAATGTGGTTGTTGGTTGAGATGAAACAAAAAATTGAAAAAAATAATAATTATTGGATTTTCTCTAGTTAAGCACTAGTTATCTTTTTTATTATATTTTTGTCATAACCTCGTGATTTGATGAAGACAACCATTTTGTGCAAATGATATCAAATTTTAGTTTTTTTCAATCCAGTTTGCCAATTCATACCCTTTTAACGAGACTTCTTTAAATGTCAACTATTTAATGAAAATCTAATTTTATCAATTTCCATCTTAAATTTCATGTTCTTTTATTGTTCAAAAAAATTGTGTTTCCTTCAAACCTCACTCAATCAAGGAGCAATTCTTTCACTACATCGGCATATATGTTACCCCTCATTCACTAAGAGGATATTTTGGACCATAAAAAAAATATAAATAGTATTTTGGTATAGTTTTGTAATTAGTTTCAAAAAGTTAATAGTCAAACCTATTAGTTTGAAAAAGTTAACATTTTTTAAAATACACAAAATTAAGTGGTGAAATTTTAAATTTTCCCTTAAATAATCTATATTCATAAATGTAATGCAGGAGAATCATTTATTGAATTTTAACATGTTGTGTGTAGTTTTTACGGGAAAATATTCAAAATATTTAAAATAATTTGTTAAATACTTTAGGTATTATATTGGTAACGATTAGTATCTTTCACTAAATGTAACAATTAGTATTTTTTTTTTCCCCTAAATACGTATTACTTACAAAATAATGAAAGTAGAGACCCAAAGTTTGTATTTTAGTGAAGAAATGAACTAATGGTAAATTAGTAATAAAGGGCAATACTGTAAAAAGAATCATTATTTATAAAAAAATATATATAGTTATTTAAAAATTATTTCTCAAACGTATAATTTTTTATCATATGATAATGTTATAAGAATTGTTTTTCTTTTTTTAAAATAGATTTTAAAAGTAAGACTAAATGATAATCTTTTAATATATATATATATATATATATATATATATATATATATATAATAAAACATAGTTTTTTTTTTTTTTTCCATGGTAAAGACAACCACAACACAAGCAACCGAAAAACCAAGACTAACTAAGACCCAACATCCGCCTCCACAAAAGGAACGACAGAAGGAGGAAGAGAAGACAACAACTGATCCGACACAAGCCCTGATCGTGAAAGAGCGGCTAAAGCATGAGCCACTCGATTACCCTGGCGACGCACACGAGTCAACTTAGCAGATGAAAACCGCCGCAAGTCCCGATTAATGTCAAAATAGACAGAAGCAATTTCTGATGGACAAGACACTCCACATAACACCCCATCCACAACAACTTTGGTGTCCAATTCAAACCATAAGCAAGAAAAATCCAAAGCAAAAGCACAAAGAACCGCACGCTGACACACCAATGCTTCTGCTTCCAAAGCTGAAGCAGCAAAAAAGGGACGAAAAAGAACTACACAAAGCACGTCTCCTCGAAAATCCCAGAAAACAGCGGCACCACCCCCTTGTAAAGACTGTCGACAACAAGAAGCATCAAAATTACACTTAACAAATCCAGATGAAGGAGGTCTCCACGAATCCACCAACGCCCTAGCCGACCCTAGATACACCAAAGAACAAAGCAATCGAGCATCATGAAACTCCCAAAAACTGACAACAGCCTTCTGCACCACAACCTCAGGCCTCCATAAAAAAACACTCAAAGACCAACCGATTCCGGCCTTTCCAAATACCCCAAATACAAAAGGAAATCAGACTAAGAACATCTGCAAAGTTCGAAGAGAGCATAACCTTATGCACTAGAAAACTCCAACCTACCCAGAACGAAGAAAAAGAAGAATCGAAAAAATCAAAATGCATCGAAGATAACTTCCACACCTGAATAGAATGAGGCAAAAAAAAAAAAAAAAAAAGATGCACCACAAACTCCTCCTACAAACCACACCGAAGGCAAAAAGGGGATACCTCACACCCTCGATCCAGCAAAGCAACTCGAACCGGCAAAGCATGAAAACAACATCGCTAAAGAAAGTGTTACACCTTAAACATAGTATGGCACCGCCAAATAGAAAATGAAGTACTAGTAGTAGAAGCAACCCCCAAAGAAGGAACCATGGAACTGGCCAATTTATAGGCCGATCGCACCAAAAACTTACCCAACCTCTCTGGAGACCAAATGACCTCATCAGGCTTATCCCACCGACTAATGTGGATTTTTAGAATTTCCTGCACCGTAGGGGGAGAGAAAAACTGAGACAAAACATCCACCTTCTATGAAGATGTAACAGGATCAATCAGCCCTACCACAGAAGAAAATGGAACAGGAACTGGGGGAGGTGGCAGTTTATGTGGAAGCGTAAGGACCCAATAATCATTCCAAACATGTGTGGAAATGCCATTCCCAATCAACGAGTGGACCCCCTGACGTAACAAGGCCTGAGCAGACCAAATACTACACCATCCCTAAGAAGGATTATATCCTAAAGAAGCATCTAAAAACGATGAAGAAGGAAAATACTTGGCTTTAAAAAGCTGGTCCAGCAGCCCATGTCGATCTGAAATTGCCAAACATGCTTCACTAAAAGAGCTAAATTGAAAGCCTCTAAATTATGAAAGCCAAGACCGCCCAACAGTTTACTTCGGCATAATAGATTCCAATTAATCCAATGAATTGCCTAAGATTTATCTTTATTACACCACCAAAAAGAATGAATATGCTTCATCAAATCTTGGCACAACGTAGTGGGAAGCATAAAAGAAGACATGACATACGTTGTACTGACCCGGTCTTTTTCCTCCTTTTTCCTTTTTCGTCTTTTTCCTATTTTGTCCTTGTCTTTTTTCGTCTTTTTCCCGTTTTTCATTTTTCCTTGCGTAACCTCACTTCTAATGTTCGGATTTGATTCAAGTTTTCATGCATTCATGATATTTGATTTCCATGACATTGGTATTTTTACTTTTGTTGAAAAGCATGCTAGTTGCTTACTTTATTCATAAAGGGCATAAATGCATACTTTAGTATAATTATTCATAACTTTTGGGGTTTTAGTGTAATTATGTAAAATAATTATTTTTCGTCTTAGGAACCTTTTTGCAATTTAATTTAGAAGATATTTTGAAAAAGGACCATTTTGTAATTTTTGAAAAGTGTGACAAGTGTCACACTCTCATGGAGCCACTTGTTGGCATTTAGGTGAAGAGACTTGGCACCATGACTTCTTGACATTTGGAGGGTGGAGATTCACCCACTTCTTGTCCTTAGATTAGTGCACATGTAGCCATTGATTTGTGACAAGTGTAAGCTTAGGATTAAGCCTAGGGTGGAGCATTAGATTAGTGACAAGTGTAGGATCAAGATTTAGTCTTGCATTGTGTGTGTGAGAGAGGTAGTGCAAGAGCACATAGTGAGTGGAGGATTTTTAGCCCTTTTACTCACCATTTTACACTTTACCTTTTTTATTTCATTGTCTCTCATGAACCCTAGCCAATCCACCATTGGAGGAAAGCTTAGTTCATAGCTTATCCCTTCAATTTGGCTCACTTCCATTCACCTTAGAGTAAAAACCTTGGGTGAGAAAAAGATTCCTCACACTCTCCTCTTCAATAACCCTAAACTTGTTTTCCATTTTGTGCTTGGTAGCTTAGATTATAGAGATTCAATTCTCTATTGAGGGAGGGGTGGTAGTATGTTTATATTTTGAGTGTTTTAAGTCCTTTGGGGTTTAATATGTATTGTATACATACTTTTAATATGATAGTCTTGCATATTATAAGAAACCCTCACTTGTTGACTTAGGGTTTATTAAATTAAGCATGTATAATTTGTATATACCATGTGTAGAAAGGTTGTACGATTTAGTAGTGTGCTGAGCTCTAGTGTTTTCATACGTGGTAGTAATATAGAACTCTTGTAGAATTATAAATGCCATATGCAATTTCTATTGATTTAAATTGTTATCTTATGGTGGTGATAATTCTATATGCTTGTTGAGGTATGCCCTAAGTTGATGAGTTAGTGATATTGTTTTATACATTATATCATGATGAACACTTGTCATTCATTATGCCATTTTAGACTTGGCCCTAAGACATGGTTTGTGTGGTTTCAAAGTACTTGTGGTTGTAAGGTGGTTGATTTGCCTTATTATCTATGTATAAGTTTTGAACTTGATGTATTTTAGATTCTCTTGGGACATTGTTAAAGTGACATGGCTAAAGTTTGGCTTTAGTGCGGGAGGTATGAGTTCTCCCCAATTGAGATAGTGTGCACTAAGGTGGTCTTCCCAGCTGGTTAATGCCCTGAATAACCATTTTGGTCTTGGTTTAGTCCGAGATGTGATGTCCAAGTATTCCACTAATTGATTTCGCATTAAATTCCAAGTTGACAACCAATGCTTAATTGTAACTAGTAATTTCTGCTATTGGCGAATTGATGTTGTTAAGTACATTGATATTGTTATTGCGTTATGATGGAATCATTGGATTAGCTTAAGATGATCCCTTAGAATACCTTGAACATAGACGTTAAGTGGAATGCTCTCTTGTATTCGTTTATATTAATCTTGCAATGATATTAAAACTTTACTGTATACGCATATACTTCTTCCTACGAGTAACTTGATTACTCACCCTAGTTATGTGGGTTATTTTACAGGTAAGGAGACCTTGTGCTTGGATGCTCATCATCCTTAGGGGCTCATGAGTACTTTGAAGCATTTTTGTATATTGACATGCACCTGTTTAGCATGCCTTCCTTTTGGATGTTATATTTTGTATACCATGGATGTATGGTATTTTAGGAGCTAAGATGGCTTCTTTGATGTGTAATGTATGTCTAAGAATACTTGAAGATTCCTATTTTGTATGTATAACATGATTCCAAGTGCCATATACATTTGTATCATATGTATGCTAGTTTAATTCCATAGTTTGTTTTATGAAATTATGAGAATTTGAGGTTTGATAGGTTGTATTTTGTATATGATGTGCTATGTGGCCATGGGCTATTGGAACATGTTTATTTATCCATATTACATTTTTTTGCATGATCGTTTTCGAGTTTAGAGTCATATTTTGAAAAACGAGCATATGGGAGGGCACTCATTTCCACTTTTTATAAAAATCTGTTATAAGGGCATTTTGGGGATTTTCCTTTGAAAAGTAAAACTTCTTTTGACATATTCATATGGAAAACGCAATTTTAAGGGGGGTTTCTTCTTTGTGTTTTTCTAGAAAATTTCATCTTGGTCCCGGAAATTCCATGAAAAGTTCATTTTCTGCAAATTTACTGTTTCTACTGCATTTGTTCAATTCTGGGTGAGTTGAACCGGTTCAAGGTGTCATTTTGGTCCGGCATGGGCACACTACCCATGTTGAACTAGTTCAAGGAGGTTGAACTAGTTCAAGGAGGTTGAACCAGTTCAAGTCTTGCAGAACTATTTTACAGGTTCAGCTTTAGTCTTCCAACTTTGAACTGTCATAAGTTCTTCATTTTAACTCCTAATTAGTCCGTTCTTGAGTCTAAACTGACCGTGTCGAAGTAAGCTTTACAATGGTGAAAATTTTAGTTTCAAATTCTTCTCCTAGCTCAAGATATCCTTGTTTTAGTAAGAGGGTGTCAGTTTTAGTTCGAACCGGGATAGGGTTCGTTTGGGATTTTCACTTCCTTTGGCTTTGGGACTTCATGTGAAGTTACCAAATGATGTTTTAGGGTAATTTTGATCTCATTTGATTTTTTGTAAGTTAAATTCACTCAACTTAGGGTAAAATGACCATTTTACCCTTGGTTCTTCTCTTATAGGGTTGTCGATACCCTTGGCTCTATTTTGCTTCCATTAAGTCTCAAAACTCCTCGGAAGGTCACTCTTATGTCTTAAGGATGATGTACATCTCTAAAGACCTTGTTTAAGTTCTAGCTTCCGCATTTCGGATCCGTTGTCGAGTCATCTTTTGTTCATCACTGACGCACCAGGTTTATAAAACTTGGGTCGTCACATACATTATATCAGAGCTCCTAGGTTTGAATACCTTAGGACGACTGGTTTTGGGTGCATATCATGCTTTTGTTGATTTGCTTTGATGTGTTCACATGCTTTTGATAATCTATTTTGGCTTTATAACATGTTTATGTGTTTCTTGATAACACGTTTGGTAGTATGACATGTCTTTATGCTTATATGCCTATGTGGTTAAGAGCATTCTTGTTTGACATGTATGCTTATTTGCTTAAGTGCTTAATTGTTTACACAGCTTTCTTTGATTGGTTTAGCATAACTCTATGTTGCATACCATGTCTTGCTTCGTGTTTTGTGCATTCATAGTATGAGTTGCACTCGGTCATAATAACTTGTGTCATTGTTGACCTCTTTCCCTTCGTACATTTAGCATCATGGTTGTCACGTATGGAGAGTCTTCGCGTCAAGGCGTTGAGGAGCAGGTGGCTGACACCGAGTTCACGAGGGGTCTAGGGAGGCCCAGGATTCCAGTTCATGGCGTGGATGCTGATCCTTCGCGAGCACCGACTTACGAGGAATGGGTTGTTCAGGTAATCAATCAGGGGATCGCTGAATCCCTACAGGAGTTGATACGCAAGTAGGTGGTAGGGATACAGATCCCGGCACCGGCACCGGCACCAGTAGTCAATGAGGCACTAGAGTACTTTATGTGGCTACAGAGGGTTAAGATTGATCCATTTGCGGGGAGTTCAGATCCGCTAGTCTCAGAAGCTTGGTTGGACCTTATGGTTCACAAGTTGGACAGTATGGCGGTACCCACAGACAGGTTGAGGATTTCTTTAACAGCCTTTCTGTTCATAGGGGATGCAGATATCTGGTGGAGGTTTGTGACCAATGTTCATAATGTTGAGTTAATGACTTGGAATGAGTTCAGGGGTTTGTTATTCGAGTGCTTCTTTCCTAGGGCTATGAGGTAGGAGATGAGAACACAGTTTCCAGGTCTTTATCAGGGCACCATGAGTGTCATTGAGTATGAGACATGATTTACTTCTCTCTCTCGTTATGCCGAGGATATGGTAGCAATAGACGAGGCCAGGGCAATGAAGTTTCAGGATGGGCTACATCTTGACATCAAGCCACGGGTCTCAATTCTTGATTTAAGGACTTACAGAGAAGTGGTCCAGAGGGCTATGCTAGCAGAAGCAGAGGAACGGGATTAGTTATGGATCAGAGGTTCACACAAGCAGCCTCGCGGAAATAATCCATCATCTTCCGGGAGTCAGTGGAAGAAGGCCAGGGCAAGGAACAATACTCACTCACAGGGGCCATCATAGCAGAACTATTCTACACCCATAGTTCCTGTATCTTCGGGATCAGCCCAGGGAGTGGTTTGTTACCATTGTCAGCAGCCGGGGCATATCAAGCCTCGTTGCCCACAGCTTCGGGCACAGGCCAATCAGACTTCAGTTTCTACAAAAACAGGGCAGGGAGCTTGCTTCTATTGCAAGCGGCCAGGTTATCTTAAGAAGGATTGCCCAAGGTTGTTGAATAAGTCACATAGTG
Organism: Cornus florida; assembly: GCF_030987335.1. NCBI lineage: Eukaryota > Viridiplantae > Streptophyta > Magnoliopsida > Cornales > Cornaceae > Cornus > Cornus florida. The sequence continues at coordinate 44,896,258 of NW_026775574.1, read as the reverse complement.
GCACAGATTCATAAACGGTACCGGCACAGTCTGCAGTGGTTCAGTCTGGTTTCAGAGTTCCTCAGGCACCACAGCCAGTGGCGCCAGTTGACACTTATCCAGCCAGGGGTTCTACACCTACTGCTTCTACACATCAATCAGGCTATCAGGGCAGTTCACAGCAAGGCTCAGGGACTCAGGGACAAGCTTACGCTCTTCCACAAGCGGATGCTTCCGCAGGCACCTCTTCAGTTCGAGGTTTTCTCCGATCATAAGAGCCTTAAATATCTCTTCTCTCAGAAGGATTTGAATTTGAGACAGCGCAAATGGGTTGAGTTCATAGAGGACTACGACTTTGAGTTACAGTATCATCCGGGGAAGGCCAATGTGGTGGCCGATGCATTGAGTAGGAAGTCACGGGGTACTCTTACTAGCATGTCCATTTACAGATGGAAGATGTTAGAAGAGCTTACAGATCTTGGTTTGCAGTTGTATGAGGATGTTTCACCGGCTATTTTGTTTAGCCTTGTGGGTCAACCGGCTCTTCTTAGCAGAGTTATTGATGCACAGCAGGAGGATGGGGAGATGAAGTCCATCCACGATCGAATTACAGGTGGCGAGAATGTGGAGGGTTGGACCTTGCATTCAGACAGTGGTCTCAGGTACAGAGGGAAGATGGTTGTTCCTCTGTCTTGTCATGACGTTATTCTTCGGGATTTTCACCATTCTCGACTTGCAGTTCATCCTGGTGGTACGAAGATGTATCATAATTTGTGAAGGCAATTTTAGTGGAAAGGCATAAAAAGGGATGTTTCTCAGTTCGTGGCTAAATGCCTTACTTGTCAACAAGTGAAGACAGAGCATCAGAGACCGGCAGGTTTATTGCAACCACTACCAGTGGCATAGTGGAAATGGGAGCACATCACTATGGATTTCGTGACGGGACTTCCGAGATCCAAGGCAGAGAATGATGCCATTTAGGTCACTGTTGATAAATTAACTAAGACGGCTCACTTTTTGCCTATGGCAGTGACAGATGATGCGGAGAGGCTTAGTGGACTGTATGTTGGGCAGATTTTCAGGCTTCATGGGGTTCTGGTATCTATTGTTTCGGATAGGGATCCCAGGTTCACGTCTCACTTTTGGCAGAGTTTTCAGGAGGCTATTGACACGGGGCTTCATTTCAGCACAGCATTCCATCCTCAGACTGATGGTCAGTCGGAACGTACCATTCAGATATTGGAGGATATGCTATGGGCTTGCATCTTAGACTTTGGGGGTAGTTGGGAAGACTACTTACCCTTGGTTGAGATTGCCTATAACAACAGTTACCAGACAAGTATTGGCATGGCACCTTTTGAGGCATTGTATGGCAGACCTTGCAGATCTCCAGTTTGTTGGACCGAGGTAGGTGATACAGTCGCCTTGGGTCCTGATATTGTTCTTGAGACTACAGAGAAGATTAAGTTGATTCGGCAGTGGTTGGCTACAGCTCAAATCAGGCAGAAAAGTTATGCTGATAAGAGGAGGAGATCTTTGTCTTTTGAGGTAGGGGACCACGTCTTTCTCAAGATTTCTCCACGGAAGGGACTTCTGAGATTTCGGCAGATGGGCAAGTTGTCTCCTAGGTTCATTGGACCATTTTAGAGTTTAGAGTGCGTCGGTGAAGTTGCTTATCGTTTGGCATTTCCGCCAGACCTAGATAGGGTTCACGATGTCTTTCATGTATCTATATTGAGGAAGTACGAGCCGGACCCATCGCATGTTTTACGGTGGACAGATGTTGTTGTTGATGAGGATGTGACCTACGAGGAGGGTTCGGTCCAGATTCTTGATTCACGGGAGCAGGTCTTGCGGACCAAGACCATTCCATTTGTTAAGGTCTTGTGGAGACATCACGGCGTTGAGGAGGCTACCTGGGCACTCGAACAAGAGGTTCGCTCTCGGTATCCCCATTTGTTCCCTCTTACAGGTACAACTTGATTTCGGGGATGAAATCCTTTTAAGGAGGGTAGGTTGGAATGACCCGGTCTTTTTCCTCCTTTTCCTTTTTCGGCGATTTTTCTTTTTCATCTTTTTCCTATTTTGTCCTTTTCTTTTTTCGTCTTTTTCCCGTTTTTCATTTTTCTTTGCATAACCTCACTTCTAGTGTTTGGATTTGATTCTGGTTTTGCATGCATTCATGATATTTGATTTCCATGACATTGGTATTTTTACTTTTGTTGAAAAGCATTCTAGTTGCTTACTTTATTCATAAAGGGCATGAATGCATACTTTAGTGTAATTATTCATAACTTTTGGGGTTTTAGTGTAATTATGTAAAATAATTATTTTTCGTTTTAGGGACCTTTTTGCAATTTAATTTAGAAGATATTTTGAAAAAGGACTATTTTGTAATTTTTGGAAAGTGTGACAAGTGTCACACTCTCATGGAGCCACTTGTTGGCATTTGGGTGAAGAGACTTAGCACCATGACTTCTTGACATTTGAAGGGTGGAGATTCACCCACTTGTTGGCCTTAGATTAGTGCACATGTAGCCATTGATTTGTGACAAGTGTAGGCTTAGGATTAAGCCTAGGGTGGAGCATTAGATTAGTGATAAGTGTAGGATCAAGATTTAGTCTTGCATTGTGTGTGTGAGAGAGGTAGTGCAAGAGCACATAGTGAGTGGAGGATTTCTAGCCCTTCCACTCACCATTTTACACTTTACCTTTTTCATTTCATTGTCTCTCATGAACCCTAGCCAATCCACCATTGGAGGAAAGCTTAGTTCATAGCTTATCCCTTCAATTTGGCTCACTTCCATTCACCTTAGAGTAAAAACCTTGGGAGAGAAAAAGATTCCTCACACTCTCCTCTTCAATAACCCTAAACTTGTTTTCCATTTTGTGCTTGGTAGCTTAGATTATAGAGATTCAATTCTCTATTGAGGTAGGGGTGGTAGTATGTTCATATTTTGAGTGTTTTAAGTCCTTTGCGGTTTAATATGTATTGTATACATGCTTTTAATATGATAGTCTTGCATATTATAGGAAACCCTCACTTGTTGACTTAGGGTTTATTGAATTAAGCATGTATAATTTGTATATACCATGTGTAGAAAGGTTGTATAATTTAGTAGTGTGCTGAGTTCTAGTGTTTTCATATGTGGCAGTAATATAGAACTCTTGTAGAATTATAAATGCCATATGCAATTTCTATTGATTTAAATTGTTATCTTATAGTGGTGATAATTATATATGATTGTTGAGGACTTATTGTGGTTATTTTATAAGCTTGTTGCTAAATTGTTGATGATTAGTAGATAAAGTTTATTGTTGAGGCATGAACTAAGTTGATGAGTTAGTGATATTGTTTTATACATTATATCATGATGAATACTTATCATTCATTATGCCATTTTAGACTTAGAACCCTAAGACATGTTTTGTGTGGTTTCAAAGTACTTGTGCTTGTAAGGTGGTTGATATGCATTATTATCTTTGTATAAGTTTTGAACTTGATGTATTTTGGATTCTCTTAGGACATTGTTAAAGTGACATGGCTAATGTTTGGCTTTAGTGCGGGAGGTATAAGTTCTCCCCAATTGAGATAGTGCGCACTAGGGTGGCCTTCCCAGCGGGTTAATGCCTGGAATAACCATTATTATCTTTGTTTAGTCCGAGACGTGATGTCCAAGTATTTCACTAATTGATTTCGCATTAAATTCCAAGTTGACAACCAATGTTTAATTGTAACTTGTAATTTCTATTATTGGCGAATTGATGTTGTTAAGTACATTGATATTGTTATTGTGTTATGATGGAATCATTACATTAGCTTAAGATGATCCCTTAGAATACCTTGAACATAGACGTTAAGTGGAATGCTCCCTTGTATTCGTCTATATTAATCTTGCAATGATATTAAAACTTTAGGGTATACGCATATGCTTCTTCCTACGAGTAACTTGATTACTCACCCTAATTATGTGGGTTATTTTACAGGTAAAGGAGACCTTATGCTTGGATGCTCATCATCCTTAGGGGCTCATGAGTACTTTGAAGCATTTTTATATATTGGCATGCACTTGTTTAGCATGCCTTCCTTTTGGATGTTATATTTTGATACCATGGATGTATGGTATTTTGGGAGCTAAGATGGCTTCTTTGATGTGTAATGTATATCTAAGAATATTTGAAGATGCCTATTTTGTATGCATAACATAATGCCAAGTGCCATATACATTTGTATCATATGTATGCTAGTTTAATTCCATAGTTTGTTTTATGAAATTATGAGAATTTGAGGTTTGATAGGTCATATTTTGTATATGACAGGCTATGTGGCCATGGGCTATTGAAACACGTGTATTTATCCATATTACATTTGCGTGCATGATCACTTTCGAGTTCAGAGTCATATTTTGCAAAACGAGCACATGGGAGGGCACTCATTTCCACTTTTTATAAAAATCTGTTATAAGGGAATTTTGGGGATTTCCCTTTAAAAAGTAAAACTTCTTTTGATATGTTCATATGGAAAATGCGATTTTAAGGGGGGTTTCTTTTTCGTACTTTTCCAAAAAATGTAATCTTGGTCCCGGAAATTCCATGAAAAGTTCATTTTTCTGCAAATTTACTGTTTCTGCTGCATTTGTTCAATTCTGGGAGAGTTCAACTGGTTCAGAGGGGCTGAACCAGTTCAAGGTGTCATTTTGGTCTAGTATGGGTGTACTGCCCATGTTGAACTAGTTCAAGGAGGTTGAACCGGTTCAAGTCTTGTAGAACTATTTTGCAGGTTCAGCTTTGGTCTTCCAACTTTGAACTATCATAACTTCTTCATTTTAACTCCGAATTAGTCTGTTCTTGGGTTCTTGAGTCCAAACAGACCGCGTCGAAGTAAGATTTCCAATGGTTTAAATTTTAGTTTCAGATTCTTCTCCTAGCTCAAGATATCCTTGTTTTAGTGAGAGGGTGTCAGTTTTAGTTCAAACCGGGATAGGGTTCGTTTGGGATTTTCACTTCCTTTGGCCTTGGGACTTCATGTGAAGTTACCAAATGATGTTTTCGGGTAATTTTGATCGCATTTGATTTATTGTAAGTTAAATTCACTCAACCTAGGGTAAAATGACCATTTTACCCTTGGTTCTTCTCTTATAGGGTTGTTGATACCCTTGGCTCCGTTTTGCTTCCGTTGAGTCTCAAAACTCCTTGGAAGGTCACTCTTGTGTCTTAAGGATGACGTACATCTCTAAAGACCTTGTTCAAGTTATAGCTTACGCATTTCGGATCCGTTGTCGGGTCATCTTTTGTTCATTACTGACGCACTGGGTTTATAAAACTAAAGCCGTCACATACGTAGGCAAAGCACTCAACACTGCCTTAATTAACACTTCCTTCCCACCCATGGACAGAGTTTTCACCTTCCAAAAAGATAACTGATCCTGTATTTTAGTCAGTAAGAATTGAAACACATCCCGCTTGGAACGTCCCAAAATGGCCGGTACTCCAAGATACCAACTATAAAACCCCGACAACGGCAATCCCAAAGAACTACTAATAGATCGCCTCAAGTACATAGGAGCATTTCGTGAGAAAAAAATAGAGGATTTACTAAAATTCACTTGTTGCCCAGAAGCGTGTTTATAATCTGCCAAAATACGTTGCAACACAGAAACTTCCTCTGAATCAGCAGCACAAAACACAATAGAATCATCGGTAAAAAACAGATGAGACATGGCGGAGCGTCCCGACAAATACGAACACTAGATAACAACCGAGCTTGCTGGGCCCGCAAAATAGCCAGCGAAAGAGCTTCAGTACAAATGATAAACAAATATGGGGATAAAGGATCGCCTTGACGCAAACCCCTGGATGGTTGGAAAAAACCCACAAAACGCCCATTAATTATCAGAGAGTAAGAAACCGTAGAAATGCAGGCTGTGATCATTTGAATCCAATGGACATTCAAGCCCAACCGGGCCAACATAAGAAGTAGTAATTCCCACTCAAGTCGGTCATAAGCTTTACTCATGTCAAGTTTCAAAGCCAACCACGCCTTACTGCCCTTACACTTATTTTTTAAATAATGTAAAATTTTATGAGTAACTAAAATATTATCCGTAATATGACGACCTGCCACAAATGCACTTTGAGAATCACTGATAAAGGAGCTAATGATCCCCTTCAAGCGGTTAGTCATTATTTTCGCAATAACACGATAAGACACATTACATAAAGAAATGGGCCTGTAATTTTTAACCTGCGTTGGAGAGGATATCTTAGGAATTAAAACAATATTAGTGTGATTAAAACTAGACAGCAAGTTCCCCGTTATAAAAAAAAACTATAGACAGACCCAACAATATCCTTTTTAATGATCTCCCAATATTTCTGATAGAACAGCAGTATCATCCCATCCAGTCCAGGAGACTTCATCACTTGCATGGAAAAAATAGCCTGCTTAACCTCTAATTCTATCGAAGGTAACAACAGATTAGCGTTTATCTCAGCAGAAATCCGGACAGGCACATACCTCAAAAATTGCTCAATACTCGAAGGATGGGAAGACTGAAACAATCACTGAAAAGAACTCAGAAAGACCAACTGAAATGCCGTCTCCCCAACCACCCATTGATTCCCAGCATCAAAAACTCCTGAAATGGTATTACGGCTTCGCCGCCGTTTAGCAGTGACATGAAAAAATTTAGTATTACAATCCCCCTCTTGTAACCAAAGAAGATGAGACTTCTGTTTCCAATACAATTCTTCTTCTAACCAATAGGACATTAAAGAATTTTCCAATTGAACCACTTCAGCATGGCAGTAATTAGAAGTGCAAGCTTGCAACTCGCGAAGCCTAGCAACCGTACGATCAATTAAGCTCAGGAATTAAGATTATAACGCTTAGCCCAATGAATGAGATCAGCCTTACAATGCTATAATTTCTTAGCCCACTAAAATTGAGTCGAACCACTAAGCGGAGTAGACCAAGCTGAATCAATAAGCTGCCGACAGTCATCCAAGAATGTCCAATGAGCATCAAAGTGAAATTTTCGTTTTCGAGACCGACGCTTAGATACAAAGGTCAGAAGCAAGGCATAGTGATCAGAGCCTATCACAGAAAGATGGGATAATGTAGCCCAAGGAAAAGCAGAAAGACAATCCTTAGTTACTAACGCACGATCCAACCGTTCATGAATATTAGAGGACCCGTCTCGCTTATTAGACCAGGTAAATAGAAAACCCACATACCCAATATGTAATGACCTGAGTTTCTATTCAACCCAGTGCGTCAGTGATGACCCGAAAGTTGACACGATAACGGATCTGAAATACGGAAGCAAAAGATAAAACAATGGTCTCAAGAGACACAACACGTCCCTAAGACACCCATGTGACCCTCAATGAGGTCACAGAACCCAAAGAAAACAATTGCGGAAGCTAAGATTTATAAAATGGGATTGGTACTTGACCAGGGGTAAAATGATCTTTCCAAACAAAACTGGATGCAACCGAGCATACCATTAGATGGACAAGGAAAAATTAATAAATCTAGACTCAATAATCACTTGATTCAAAGTCCGGATGAAGAAAATATGAAACATCAAAGTTACAAAAAATTAGACTTTTGGGCTTCAAATCAATGCGGTAAAGGTACTTGATGAGGGGTAAAATGATCCTTTTAGATAGAATTGGATGCAACTGTGCATACCATTGGATAGACAAGCAAAAATTAATAAACTTAGACTCAAAAATCACTTGATTTGGAGTCTGGAAGAAGAAGATATGAAAAGTCAAAGTTTCAAAAAAATAGACTTTCTGGGTTTCAAATCTGGGCAAGACCTGCACAGATTTTGGGACTTCAAATGCGGTTTTGAGGGCTTAAACGAAATTTTTTGGCACAACATTGTGAAGGAAACCACCCCCCGCCCCCCCCCCCCCCCCCCCCCCCCAAAAAAAATGATGTTTTCTACATGACCATGTCAAGAGAATTTTTTATTTTTCAAGTGAAATACCCAAAATGCCCCTTAGATCAGAACTTTTTCCGAAAAAACTTGAAACGCACCAGATTTTCCAGATCTGCAAGTTGTTTTCGGCATCAAAACGATTTTTTCTATAAAAACATAAAGAATAAACCCCCCTCAAAATTGAGTTTTCTATGTGATAGCATGGAAGGAATCAAAAAAAACTCACTATAAAATGCCCAAAATGCCCCTCCATAAAATCTGGTCATAAGGGTCAAAAAGCTGCTAAATTGAAAAACAGAAAGCTGAACTTTAAGAGCGATTACCAAGACGACGTTTTCTGGAAAAACACGAAGAAGAAACCCCTCCCTAAAATCATGTTTTCTAAGTGACCATGTGAAGACTGGAATTTATTTTTAGAAGGAAAATTCCAAAATGCCCTTAAACCAGATTATGCAATAAAAATGCAAAATGAGTCCATAGGAGGCTCAAATCACCAAGGATGAGGTTTTTCTTGAAAACGATTATACACGCAAACGTAACTTACCTATTAGGATGGGCTACAATGGTCCATGGCTTAAAAATATCTTCGATGCAAAATCTGACCCCCCAACGTCCAAAAAGACAAAAATAAACTTAAAATGGAAAACATAAAATCCAAAAATATAAAATGGAGTCAAATGACCATTTGGCCCTTGGCCACACTTCATACATGATTATTAAGACCCTATGAAAGAATGAAAATGGAATTCTCACACCCGATGCAAACATGGTGAAGCAATAACTTGGCATTTTTCAATATTTTCACAATATTTCATGAAGTCAAAAGTTACATAGGATGCAAAATACATGTCATTGGCCTTCGGCCTCATCTCATACAAGTCAAATACATTGTATAGAGTGTACTTATGTACACATTACATAAATGGAATCAAATATACACATTTTGACCAATAAGGCTACAAGTGGCATTTCAAGCCAACCTTTACAAGAATTAAAACATTCAAGTCTACAATCATCCAAGCAATGAAGAACACCACGAACCAAGTCTTCGTACCTGAACAAAACCCCCAGTGACTTCGGGGTGAGTAAACAAGTTTACTCGTAGGAAATGAGCATGCATAGACTTGATTTCTTCACAAATTTTTACATTAACTTGAAACAATTCAAAAAGATCATGCCACCTAACGTCTATGTCAAAGTGAGACTCAGGAATCATCCTAAGCTACTCTTGCAATTGAAATGAACTACCTCATACAAGTATACATGCTCCAGTATACAAAACAATGTCAAAACATGTTATGCGACATTCAAGCATACATTTTCAAGTATACTAAACCATATTAAAACAAGTTATGCAACGTCCAAGCATATCTACTCAAGTATACAATTAATATGGAAAACTCATAAATCAAGTACACAAACACAAGTATACTAAACTAAAAGGATTGCGCATGTGACAAGTATACATAGCACAAGTATACTAAATGAAATTTAAACTCATGGAGCAAGTATACAAGTTCAAGTATAGTAAAGAGGTTTCAAATATCCAAGTAAGCATTAATTCTCAAGCTACAAGTAATTCGTGATTAACAACTTGAAATTAAATGCAAAAAAAAATACTGGAAAGACTAGGAAATTCGGTCGCTAAACCAAGCAAGTATTTTGGGGTAATTATGACCCACAAAGTACCACCTAGTGCGCACTTATCACTAAGAAGACTCTTGTCTCCGTACTAGAGCTAAACCCTAGCTATCAAATAAATTATGTCCTCACAAGCTTTCCAAAATTAATAAGTTCAAAACTTATACAAACTCAAATGGAAGTTACCACATTCCATGCACAAGTAAGGTTGAATCCACACAAACCATGTCCTAGAATTTAAGTCTAAATAGCATATGACATGTTATGTCCTCAATATATAATTCATACATAAAGCAAGAATATCTTACAATAATTAAACCACACTACCATCCTAAGCCACAAGTACTGAATAAGCTACAATTTAGTAACTAACTTTCAAGGTAAGTAATTGTAATATTCTAGCAAGCTATATACCTACACACGATATATATTTTTAAACAAGCTTTATAAGTCAATGATACTCTATATCATGCTAAGTCCAATTACCATTTTAAGGAGCCTCAAGTACTAAATTTACATCAACTTAGTAGCATGCTCACAAGGTAATTAAATATACTACATTTTAAGAGATTTTCAACTTAGTCATGGAAAGTCTCTAGATTTCAAATCAATTCCAAATAACCTCAAATTAATATATGTTAAACAATATAGCATGCTCATTACATATATCAAATCAAAAGAGCAAAATGAGCAAGATTCCATCACGTAGATTTTAATTAATTTAAATTAATTAAATCTCTAATTTTTCAAAAGTTGTTCAAATGATCCCAAATAAATATATAACAAGGGCTAAGTCATGGCCATGCCATTTATCAAGTCAAAAATGGAATACAAGCAAGGTACAATTTAGTAAAATTTAAATCAATTTAAATTCATTAAATCTCTAGATTTGAAAACTCATTTAAATCACTCCAAATTAATATACAACAAAGATCAAGTCATGGCCATGCCATATATCAAGTCTAAAGTGAGTTATATGCAAGTTATAATAAATCATTTATTTCTCAAATTGATATAAAACATGTCACGACCCTAGTTTTTAGGCCAGCGTGTCTTGTGATGAATCGAAGATTGATCCAATAACGGATCCGATATGCGGAAGCGAAAATAGAAAACAAGACTCTAAGAAGTCAAAGTGACCTTCCATGAGGTCGTAGAACTCAATGAGAACTGATGCGGAAGTAAAGATCGAAAATATGACAAATAAGCCCCCAGGGGCAAAATAGTCATTTCTGGAAACTGTGGACTCGGGTGCCACCGTGCACACCGTTGGAAGGACAACGAAAAATTAATCAAAATGGACTCAATAATCACTTGATTCAGAGTCCGGATGAAGAAGATATAAAACTCCAAAGTCTCATAAAATCAAACTTTTGGGTTTGAAATCAATGCGGTAAGGGTACTTTATAAGGGGTAAAATGGTCTTTTTAGACTGGATGTAACTGAACATACCGATAGACAGACTAGGAAAAATTAATGAATCTAGACTCAAGAATCACTTGATTCGGAGTCCGGATGAAGAAGATATGAAACGTCAAAGTTACAAAAAAACCAACTTTTAAGTTTAAAATCAGTGCGGCAAGGGTACTTTATAAGGGATAAAGTAGTCTTTTCAGATAGAATTGGATGCAACCATGTATACCGTTGGATAGATAAGCAAAAACTAATAAACTTAGACTCAAAAATCACTTGATTTGGAGTTGGGATGAAGAAGATATGAAGCCTCAAAGTTTCAAAAAAATCAACTTATTTTCTGGGTAAGAAATCTGGGCAGGAATAATGTTTTTACAGCAAGCAACATTTGATTTTTTTATCAGAACTAAGGCTAAAAACGGACCCTTAAACGAGTTTTTTTGGAAAAACACGAAGAAGAAACCTCCCTTAAAATCACGTTTTGTACTCGTCATTGTGAAAGGAACGGAGAAAAACACACTGTAAGATCCCTAAAATGCCCCTAGATCAGCCTAGGTCAAGAGGGACCCAAAAAGCTGCTACAAGAAATTTCTTCAGGATCAGTCCACAACTGAGAGCAAAAACGGGTAATCAAATGAATTTTTCTAGAAAAACATGAAGAAGAAATCCCCCCTAAAATCACATTTTCTAAGCGACCATGTCGAAAGAAAAAAATAAAACTGATGTGAAAAGTCTAGAAAGCCCCTAGATCAAATTATACAACAAAGTTTCAAAATGAGTCCATAGGAGGCTCATTTCACCAAAGAAGAAGGTTTGCCCGGAAACAACCTTGCATGCAAACATAACTTACCTATTAGGACATGCTACAATGGTCCATGGCTTAAAAATACCACCGATGCAAAATCCGACCTCCCAACAGGCAAAAAGGCAAAAATGAACAAGAAAAGGGAAATTTGAAAACCAAAATTAACAAATGATTTCAAATTATCGTTTGGCCCTTGACCACACTTCAAACATGATTTATAAGACCCTATGAAAGAATAAAAATGGAATTCTCACACCCGATGCAACCATAATGGGACAATGACTTGGCATTTTTCAATGTTTTCATAATATGTCATGAAGTTAAAACATACATAGAATTCAATATACATGTCAATGGCCTCCGGCCTCACCTCATACATATCAAATACATTGTAAAGAGTGTACTTAGGTACACATTACATACATGGAATCGAAAGATACAAGCTTTGTCAAAATAAATAAAAGCAAACATGATATGCTAACGTGTGCATATTCAATGTTATCAAAAATACTTCAAGACTTTTAGCATGTCTAAAAGTGTTATGTATCCCATAACAAAGCTTCTTTACCTGCAAAACACCCAGTAACTTCGGGGTGAATAAACAAGACTAACAAGTTTATTCGTAAGGGATGAGCATGCATCGACTCGATTTCTTTAGAGATTTTTAGGACTAACATGATATAGTTCAAAAGGGATCATGCCACCTAACGTCTATGTCAAAGATTAGACTCAGGGATCATCCTAAGCTACCATGGAGTAATAGCAACAAGAATCATGATATATATACACACATGAAACAAGTCATAGTTGGGATAATCCAAGATCATGACAAGAAGGATACTAGAATACAAGGATTTCATTTTCAATACAATTATCATGGTTAGAGCATTCCAATTAACACGATAGGATTAATACACGAAGTCAAGAACATGGCATAATATCTATGCAATTTAACAAGGTTTGGACATTCCAATTAACAAGACAAGAATAGTGCATAGAATCATGGATAATACATAGTATCAATGCAATAAAACAAGATTGGGGCATTCCAATTAACAAGGTAAGAAATTATACATGAAACCAAGAACAAAGCATAACATATATGCAATTTAATAAGGATCGAATCTTCCATACAACACGTAAGGAGTCTTAAATCTTCAAGGAATACAACACTTGAAATTTAAGGAATTAAATCACAAATGAAGCATAAAATCTATGCGATGAGACAAGATTAGAGCATTTCACATACACGACAAGTTTAAAACTTCAAGGAATAGCAACTTGAAATTTAAAGAGTGAAATCAACCAATGTGGAAACTTGGATATCGCCCAGATTAAAACCGTACTCTTGATATTACTTTAGGGCTACTAACCCATGGGTACCTTTCCCCTACTGCGCACTATAGTGTAAAGGGACATTCCCCCGTACTAGAACCGAGTCCTAGCCATGTCAATTCTTGATTGATATCCCAAGTCCTAAAATTAACAAGTTGTGCAAGTCAAGATTGTATCAAAATACAAGAAATGCATTAACCACATATCATGTACAACCAAGATTTTGGAACACACAAGTCATGCCCCTAGTTCATCAACTATCATGGTATGTGAGATGACAAGAAATCATAGTATGCAACTATATAGACAACATCCAAGATATATAGCACATGGAGTTCATTGAAGTAAATATACCACAAGTATAAGATACATAATTCAGTTACTTTCTAAGCAATATATGAGTAATTAAATCATTCTAAGACAATTGTGCATGTTCATTAAGTACATTAATGCAACCTAGATACAAGGGGTCATGATTAAACTGATGGAAGCATAAAAAGGAAAATTTAATCAACCTAAGGGATTAAATTATCATGATTACAAGGCAAGTCCAAATGTTCTATGAACAAGGTATGTCAAGGATCATATCAAGGTCAAGTTCAATGTCAAGTTACAAGTCCATTTCATGCAAGACATAACCATGTGAATTAAGTTCCATACAAAGGAAGTAAATGAATATAAGTTTCAAACTTATCCGATTATTCTCAATTTGATACATGTGAAGGAATTTGTCACGAAAAGCATGAATTCCAAGTTAGAAACTTAATCAAGACCAATGAGCTATTGAATGGATTTTAATTATTACACTTAATTAAAATCTCTAAGTTTTGAAATTCATCCAAATGATCTCAAATTTAAATATGTTATACAACATACCATGACATGATTTAAAAACACGACACAAGGGAATTCCATGCAATGAATGGCCATGAGTATTAAACTTTAATACTAGAAAAATAATAATTAAAAGGTTTCAAATAATATATGTGAAACTACATTGCATGCACATCAAGAATTTCAAGTCGGAAATCCAACGGGATGAATAGTACACTTGGAGCAAATTAATTAGTCTAATAAATTAAATATTACTAGATTTCAAAACTTCTCTGATTACTCTCAATTTAATCTATGTTGAAGAGAATGCTAGGGCCAAATATAATATGTTATCACATGCTAATTTAAAGCTAGATAAGGCCACATGATTTAATATTTTATTCAAGATAAATATTAAATAAAATCTTCATTTCTTGTCCAAATAATCTAGATTTAATATATGTCAATCTACATATCAAGGGGTAATATTCTATCATGCCACATGATTAAACAAAGCTATGGACAACCGGGAAAATTAAATCCTTCACAAGAAAAATAAATAATAAAATCTCTAGATTTTACATCAAAGCATGTAATCAAGTTGTATAAGCATCATAAGCATGTAATATAGCAAGAATTTAAATTATAACACCCCCTACCTCAATTTGAGATGAAAACCCCAAATCCCCACTGAAAAAAAAGTATTCTGAATCCGCCGAAATCGAAGGGTTTTGACGGGGACAACACGATCTACATGAATCCGAAGGAAGCCCCATGAAAATCACAACTTGAATCTTAACCCAAACTCAAGAAATGGTCAAAAATGAATTCTAATAAGGGGGAATGGTAGAGCATGACGAGGGGAGCAATAAACGTAAAGGCCGAAGAGATTTCACTTAGGAATCAAGTGGAGGAGAAGGTCAAAGGGTGGCAGCCAAGAAGCTTCCATTACTGCCGGCCAAGAGGTGGAGAAGAAGAGTGAAAATCTGATTTTTCACTTTAGGGCATCCTATTTACATTAAGTCTCAAAAAGTGCCCCGAAAGGGCCCCACCGGGTCCGAAAAAGTGAAATTTGAGCAAACACGCTCAAATGGCAAACTCCGTGAACCAAAAAGATTCAAAATGAGAAAATATGAACGACGGAAGAAATAGCATAAAAAATCGAGTCCCGAGCAAAAATTTATGCCCCGAACAAGTTTGGCAGCAACCGGGTCCAAAAATTCTGAAACTGGAGAAAAATGACCAGAATGGAATTCTAAGAGTCCACGACTTGACGAAATGTGAAAATGAATCCCGTACGAGGATCCAGGATCCAGATAAGACATTTTGCAATAACTTTCGTTAATTGCATAATGGCCCCTACAAAAAGGGTTAACTACGAAACTGCCCTAGAATGAAAATATCTTCCAAAAGATATTTTCTTAGATGCCCCTGAAATAAAATATCTTCAAAATATATTTATTAAAAACACCCCAAGAAATAAAAAAGATTCTGAAGAATTGTGCATTCACGCCCCTATGGACACCGGGAGCAACTAGAGTACTTTCCTGCAAAAGTAAAGATACGTATTTCGAGAAAACCACTCAAGATGAAGGCACGTGAAGTCAAAAACCAAATCCAAGCATGAGAAGTGAGGTTGTGCCAACAATGTGACAAATGGGGAAAACACAGAATAGGGAAAAGGACGAAACAGGGAAAAGGATGAAAGGCACATAGTGTCCGAAAAGTAAAAATGCGAAAATGACTCGGTCCTCAAAGGAAGTTATCAATTCACATGAAAGAGTCTCAGAAACCAATTCCGAGCACTCGAGATAACACTAAGCGACACGAAACAGAGCTCAGAAAAGAAAATTAAACGAAAAAAATTCATTCATAAAATTTCAGGAAAAATGAAAGGGAGGCAAATGACCGGGTCATTACAAAACATGCATACAACTTGTATTTCATTACAAAAGCAATTAAAATCATTTAGAAAATAAACTATAACACCCCCTACCTCACAAGAGGATTGTTCTTCTTGAATCCAAGGCAAATCAACACAAAATGGCAAACCCTTCAAGGGTTATGTAGAGGAGGATGAGGGGAACAAAAAGTATTCCCAAGGTTAAGCTTGGAAATCAATGGAAGGTTCTCAAAAATCAAAGTCAAGGCCTAAGCATCAAGCTTCTCTAATGGTGGCTAGGGTTTGTGGTGAGGAAGATAATAACATAATGTGAAGAAGTGTGAGTGGAGGAAATAGAAATCCTCCACTCACTATATGATCTTATCCCATGGTCAACACACACATCTATGGTCAATTGGACAAAAACCCTTCTTTAAAACCATAATCCCAAAGTGGCCCAAAAATAATTGCAAAACTTAATTTGGAGCATACACTTGTCACTCATCCAAGCCAACAAGTGGTCCAATCCTAGGCCAACAAATGGGTGAATCTCCACCCTCCATGTGTCAAGAAATTAAGCTTCCAAGTGATTTCACCAAAATGTCAACAAGTGGTTACATAGGAATATGACCTTTGTCACACTTTCCAAAAATTACAAAAAGGTCCTTTTCCAAAATATCTTCTCAATTAAATTGTAAAATGGTCCCCAGGACAAAAAAATAATTACTTTATTTAATTACACTAAAACCCCACAAGTTAAGAATATTACAAAAAAGTTATGCATTCATATCCTTTACAAGAAAAGCAAACACTTAGCATGCTTTTATAAGAAAGTAAAAATACATATGGCATGGAATTTAATTATCATGAATGCATGCAAAAATCATAATCAAATCCGAATACGAAAAGTGAGGTTGTTCCAATAAAGTGACAAACGGAAAAAAGACGAAAAGTGAATAATGTCGAAAAACGAAAAATGTGGAAATGACTCGGTCCTTAAAGGAAGTTATCAGTCTAAAGGAAAGAGTCTCAGAAACTATTTCCAAGCACTCAAGATGACACTAAGTGACAAGAAACTGAACTCAAAAAAGAAATTTCAACGAAAAAAAAAAATTCACCCATAAAATTCTGAAGAAAAAGGAAAGGAAGGAAATAACCGGGTCATTACACAATATCCACTAACGCACAACGATCAATCAGTGTACGAAAAGACCAAAGTTGCCACCCTCGCCTAACTCGGCCCCCATGCTTTTCGGATTGATGTAAAATATCATTAAAATCCCAATAAGAATCCACCGACCCGACCAAAAACGGGCACTATGCACAAAATACTCCCATTGCGCAGCCCATTCCCAGTCAACCGTACTAGCATATAGAAGAGAAAAATACCAAGGGAGCTGATTAGGGGGTAAAACAGCAGTAGTAATTGAAAACAAGTTTTATTGACCACCCTTAGCTAAACATTATCAGTCCACCAAAGGGCAAGATGTAATACCCCTAATTTTAAAAGGATAGTTCTGATATTTTAATTAAGTATTTTGCTGCATTTTTAATTATTTAATTGTTTTGTTGCTTGGTTATTTGAATTAATTGTTATTATTTGAATTATTTGGATTATTTGATTTAATTGAATTATTTGATTTAATTGGTAAATTATTTTTATTTATTATGTGTCTTTAATTGATTTATTATAGTTGTTTAAGTATGTAGGGTTTTCTTTTAGAAGTCATGTTTGTGTAGCCGAAATAGATTATAACTTAGGTTTTGTTCTATGGGTCGACTAGGATTTAATTAAGGTTTTGTCTCTAAATATACATGGACTAGGGTTTTGTTTTAGCCTTTATATATAGAATAGTACATCTGCTAGGGTTAAAAACAAAACCCTATTAATGTACCAAAGCTACAGAGAGAAACAGAGAGACGTTTTGAGAAAACAGAGCACGTTTGGTGAGGGTTTCAGCTGTGGCTTAAAGGTTGGACCTAGGAGAAGGGAAGAGCCGGAGTAGTAGGAGGCTTGACGGTGTTCAGTATTGCCAGAAACTTATAGACAACGCCGAGATTTCGTTACTGAAATCACAGGCAAGTTCTTTTCTTCCTCTCTCCCGTTGGCTTGTGTTCTGTGCACCTAGATAGTCCCAAGGGTTTAATTCATCATTAACTGAAACTTACATGTTTATTATATATTATATTGATGATCTGTATGCGTTGAATCAATTCTGTTACAGTTTTTGCATGTCTGAGTTTCAATTTTGTTCTTTAAGCATGTTAAATCAGTATGGTTGTAATCACTCTAATTGCTTTCAACTATTGTAAAAAAACCTTTGGGATGCTACTAGGATTATATAAGACTCTTAGGTTCAGTATTAAAGAGGAATAGAGGGGTTGGAATGGCCGGAGACGGAGCAAATGGGCTGAAACGAAGCGAAACTGGACTGGAGGCTCTTAGAGGGGGAAAGAGCCGGCTCCATGGAAGTGGGACCCAGCTCCCACATCATTAGAGCCAGCTCCAAGATGCATGGAGCCGGCTCCATGCATAAAAAACCTGCTCCCAAGTTTATGGAGCAGGCTCTCTCAAGTTTACACTTTCTGGAATTGTTTTGACGCACTGTTTGACACTGTTTGAGGGTTTGAACTATTCTGATTAATTCTGGGACTTCACAGAGGGATTAATTAGTTAATTTTGGGTGTTATTAGGACCTCTAATTGATTAAGCTTTACCTCTAAATTAATAGGACGAACAGTATAAAATTAAACTAATTTTTATGCTGTTAACGGATGGAGGGAAATTAATTGCTTGGCTTAATTTTAGCAATATAATGGGATATAGTATGAGTATAAAACTTATTTTAAATGCATGATAGAGTCATTTATCTATTAGTTTTGATCTATGCATGCTCTGGATGCTAATTGTTGAAATATTAAACCTTTTTATGCAATTACATGGATTATCGCTTAGATTTTAATTACTGAAATATTAAACACTCTTCTGCAATTATTTGGATAATGGTTTTGGACTGTAAATTGCTAAACTATTATTTATGTGTTGTAATTTACATGGATATTGAGGATTGTATGCACCGGTATGGGACAGTGGTATACTAGGGATGGTTTAGCTCAAATCGCTAAGACCTAACCTATCGGATTAAAGGAATGGATTGTAAAATATTGAATCCTAATTGTGTTTAAGTCAAATCAATTGACTAAGTTGAATGACTTCCTGGATTAGTTGGTTGTAGTTATGTAATGACTCGGTCATTTTCCTTCCTTTCCTTTTCTCTGATTTTCACGGATATTTTTTTTCCGTTGATCTTTTCCTTTCTGAGTTCGGTTTCTCGTCACTTAGTGTCATCTTGAGTGCTCGGGGATGGTTTCTAAGACTCTTTTCTGTGAATTGATGACTTCCTTTGAGGACCGAGTCATTTTCACATTTTCACTTTTGTGACACTATTCAACTTTCGTCTTTTTCTTTGTTGTCACTTTGTTGGCATAACCTCACTTTTCGTGTTCGAATTTGATTCTGATTTTGCATGCATCCACGATATTTAAATTCCATACTATGTGTATTTTCACTTTTGTAGAAAAACATGCTAAGTGCTTACTTTTCTTGTAAAGGGTATAGACGCATAACCTTTTTGTAATTTTCTTAACTTTTGGGGGTTTTGTGTAATTACTGTAAAGTAATTATTTTTCATCTTAGGGACCATTTTGTAATTTAATTTGGAAGATATTTTCAAAAATGACCTTTTTGTAATTTTCGAAAAAGTGTGACAAGTGTCACACTCTCATTGGTCCACTTGTTGACATGTGTGTGGAAACACTTTGAGGCCTTGGATGAGGACATGTGGAGGGTGGAGATTCACCCACTTGTTGGCCTAGGATTGGTGCACTTATTGGCTTGGATGGTTGACAAGTGTAGGTGTTGGATTTAGCCTAGGAAGGAGCCATGGATTGGTGACAAGTGTAGGTTCACAATTTAGTCTTGCAAATATCTTTGGGCCACTTTGGGATTATGGTTTTTAAAGAAGGGTTTTTGTGCAGTTGACCATAGATGTGTGTGTTGACCATGGTGTAGGATCACCTAGTGAGTGGAGGATTTCTAATTCATCCACTCACACATTATTTCATTTCCTTCCTCACCAAAAACCCTAGCCTCCATGGATGGAGCTTGAAACCTTTGGCCTTGACCTTGATTTTTTATGGCCTTCCACTCACCTTAGACCATGAAGCTTGGAACACTTTTTGTTCCCCTCATCCTCCTCTACATAACCCTTGAAGGGTTTACCATTTTGTGTTGATTTGCCTTGGATTCTAAAGAGACACTTCTCTAGTGAGGTAGGGGATGTTATAGGGTTGTTTCTTGCATGCTATTGATGCTTATATAAGTTGTATGCATGTCTTTTGCTAATTTGAGAAATTAGTGATTTATCATATCTTGCATATAAATCATTTTAGACTTGGTAAATGGCATAGCCATGAGTTGATCTTTGATATATATTAATTTGGTATGATTCAGATGAGTTTTCAAATCTAAAGATTAAATGGATTTAATTTGATTTAAATTCTAGTAAATTGTATTTTACTTCTATTCCATTTTAGACTTGAGATATGGTATGACCATGATTTGGTACTTAATATATATTAATTTGGAATCATTTGAATAACTTTTGAAATCTAGAGATTTGATTAATTTAAATTAATTAAATTCTATATGATGCTATCTTGCTCATTTGATACTTTTGATTTGATATATGTAATGAGCATGCTATGTTGTTTAACATATATTAATTTGAGGTTATTCGAATTTGATTATCTTGTTTAATTAAATTATATCTAATGGCTCTATGGATCTATTGGTATTTTAGAAGTTGTTTCTATATTCAAATCATGGACTTGAACTTGTTATGTATTCACTTTGTTGTGTTTTAAGCATTGGACAACTTTGTTGTTATACTTATATTCATGAGAACATGTTTTCTTTATGGAATATATTGATGCCATGTGTAATGAATTGTACACTTTGTAATTGACATTATGTATGCCATTTTAGAATTGAAACTCTAAGGCATGGATTGTATGGTTTCAACCTACTTATGCATGGAAGGTGTTTTCATGCATTATATAAATTAAGTATAAGTTGTGAACTTATTTGGTTTATTTTAGATTCTCTTGGGACATGGTTACTAGTAACATGGTTAGAGTTTGGCTCTAGTGCGGGAGGTATAAGTTCTCCCCAATTGAGATAGTGCGCACTTAGGGTGGTCTTCCCTGCGGGTTAGTGCTCGGAATAACCATTGAGGTCTCGATAGAATTTCAAGCTTAGATGTCCAAGTCTTCCATTATTTGGTTTCAAATTTAATTCCAAGTTAACAATCATGTTTATATTGTTACTTGTGGTTTTGGTTATTGGCGATTTTGATGTTGTTAAGTACATCCATGTTTATGATTTTAATGAATCATTTTGATGTTGTTAAGTACATCTACGTTTATGATTTTAATGAATCATTTTGATGTTGTTAAGTACATCTACGTTTATGATTTTAATGAATCATTTTGATGTTGTTAAGTACATCTATGTTTTATGATTTTTGTGAATCATTTTGATGTTGTTAAGCACATCTATGTTTTATTATTTTAGTGAATCATTGTGAACTTTAATGTTGTTAAGTACATTATGCCTTATATGTTCAAATGTGGTTTAGGAATGATCCTATAGATTCATTTGGATCAAAGACATTAGGTGGCATAACCCACTTTGGTTATTCTAGCATTTTAGATTTCAAGTTGATAACTTTGAGGATCTATATCTTGTTGCTTGTATAGCATGTTCCTATGTTGTTTGGAATTGCATGAAAGATGTGATTTAAGCTAGAAATGATCTTAGGTAGCTTAGGATGCTCCCTGGGTCACCTTTTGACATAGACGTTAGGTGGCATGAGCCCCTTTAACATGTTTCACCTTAAGGTGATAAAATTGTAAAAAGTTAGGTCGATGCATGCTCATATCCTACGAGTAGCTTTATGTTACCCACCCACGTTGTGGGAAGATTTTTCAAGTACGAAGACTTGGCTCGTGATGCTCATCATTCCTTGGATGGCTTGTACTTCTTAAGTTTCCATTTCATGCAAATGTTAGCATGAGATGCCTTTTGTAGCTTTATTTGACAAAATATGTATATTTGATTCCATATATGTAATGTGTACATGAGTGCACTCCTTACAATGTATTTGACATGTATGAGATGAGGCCAGAGGCCAATGACATGTATTTGTATCTTATGTAGTTTTGACTTCATGAAATATTATGAAAATATTGAAAAATGTTAAGTTATTGTCTCACTATATTTGCATCGGGTGTGGGAATTCCATTTTGATTCTTCCGTATGATCTCATTAATCATGCATGAAGTGTGGCCAAGGGCCAAATGGTAATTTCCAATCATTTGTTAATTTTGGTTTTCAAAATTCTCATTTCAAATTCATTTTCGCCTTTTTGGCCGTCGGGGGGGTCGGATTTTGCATCGGTTGTTTCCGGGAGCCGCGGACCATTCCCGTGTACTCAAAATCAATTATTACGTTTGCGTGCATATTGGTTTCAGTGTAGAAGGGCATTTGGGGTCAAATGTATGTTTGGTGCAAACTCACATTTTTGCCGTTTTGAGCCTAAACTGAGCATAAGGGCATTTTGGGGTTTTCATATAAAAAATAAATTTTTCTTTTAGCATGGTTGGCTAGAAAACATGATTTTGAGGGTAGTTTCTTCTTTGTGTTTTTTTCAAAAAGGCCCAAAAAGTCCTCAAAATCACATTTCAAACTCAAATTTCTACTAAGCTTTTAGCAGAACAAGCGCTTGAAGATATTGCTCGAGCGCTCAAAGTTGGGGCAGAGAGTTTTGGCCCTTGGGCATGTGCCATTCGAGTGCTCGAAGCCCTTGCTCGAGTGCTTGAGGTACTGTTCATGTGTGTGTGTGCTTGTGTCTTGGTTCAGCATTGCACCTCCAACTTCAAACTATCATATCTTCTTTGTTTTAACTCCGAATTGGTCCGTTCTTGAGTCTAAATTGATCGTGTCGAAATAAGCTTTCCAATGGTACTAATTAGAGCTTCAGATTATTCTTTTATCTTAAGTTATTCAAGTTTTAGTAAGGTAGTGTCTGTTTTTGGTTCAAACCGAGATAGGGTTTCCCTTCCTTCGACTTCAGAACTTGATATATTTGTCGTCCGGACTCCGAATCATGTGATTCTTGAGTCTATTCTTGTTGATTTTTCGTTGTCTTTCCAATGGTGTGCACTGTGGCACCCATTTTAGTGTGAAATAACCATTTTACCCTTGGTTCATTTCTTTCGGGTTTCACATTCTTGCTTCATTACTTGGCTCATTTGAGTTCCATAGATTCATGTGGAGTCATTTTGGTGCCTTAAGGATGACGTACATCTCTAGAGGTCACCTTCCTTCTTTTGCTTCCACATTTTGGATCCGTTTCGGGTCATCACAGGACACACTGGGTTGAAAAATTCAGGGTCGTCACAAGTTAAGTCATATCAATTGAATAAGTTGAGTGACTAACTGGATTGTATATTGTATGTTAGCTCAATGAATAATTGAATGACATACTCTGGTTTTGGACAAACTTTAGATATATGGTTATGGTACCACGAGATGAGCTTGAGTCTCAGGCTCATTGGTTAGGTTGTGTATATGCGGTGGATGCGTAGCTGGCTAAGATAGGTTGAGGTGTACCCTGTTAGGTCTAGGTATTCATGTCCACCTTTGGGTACGTTTTCGCATGTTACCTTCTATTCAGGTTGAGACCCCTATTGTCGTCCAATGAATGTCCCTTAGTGTGGATATATATAAGTATGGACTACATAGATATTATGAGGTATCTAGGGTGTATATGCGTATCGGGTCACTATATAGATTGCAGTTAGATTAGAACTTGTTCGAAGGCCTAACCCACTCTTTTATTCTTTTCAGGTACAGGACGGTTCCAGCCTTAGAGCTTGATCGTGCTTGTCGGGGACAGTCTCTCATTCATCTGCTTACATAGGACTTCTCTCTATGCTCTAGTTTGGTTTATATTTTCAATTATTCAGTTCAGTTGGGATTTTGTTTAGGGGTCCACTAGATGGATTCCCAAGTTGTACTCTTGGAGGTTTTAGAGAATTGGATTCTATTATTCATTATCATTTGGAGGATTTTATATTTAATATTTCTTTCGGTTTCATTATTTAAATTTCTTTTTGTATTCTGTGTTCGTTTTAAAATATTAATTGTTTGATATTCCCTCGGGTTTGGGCTTGGGCCTGATCAACTCGCGTCTCGGATCCGAGGGGTATTACAGTTGGTATCAGAGCACTCCAGGTTCAAGTGTCTCTAGGGTGTTTCGTATTAAGACTTTCGCGTAGCGTTTTCTCTTGATTAGAGCTTAAGTTTAGGATTCATTGTATTCCTTTACGGTTTGGTTAAACTCATACTAATGTCTTTCTTTCTATGTTAACAGCATGGTTAATGCTAGAAGAGGACAGAACATGAACAGTCGAGAGAGGAGAGTGACACGTAGGTAACAGGAATGCCTGCGGCGTCGGCAGATGAAGGAAAAGCAGCAAATGCCTGGGTTTCAGTATGATGATGGTTAGTTTTAGGAAGAGCAGGAGGAAGTTCAGCAGACTCGGGATCAGGAAGGAGATCAGAGTATCCCCCTCACTTCAATGACCTCATTGCTCGGGTTATAGAAACAGAGGTAACAGCTGCATTTCAGAATCAGCCTCAGGTACAACCGGCACCGATACCAGCACCGATTAGTCAGACTGATACTTAGGAGAAGGCTAGGAGTTCTTTCACAAAGGGAAGCCCACCTGAGTTTTCAGGCTCCACCGATGCGAAAGCAGCTCATCAGTGGAAAAAGGATATTGAGCGACATCTTCGTCTGGTTCAGTGCACAGAGGTTCAGAATTAGATGCTTGCTATCTTCAAGCTGGTTGGGGATGCACTATAGTGGTGGGAGTCAGTTACCACCGTAGAGGAGAGGATGTGATTGACTTATGATCAGTTCAGTACTCGCTTTGATGAGAAATATTTCCCTTATGCAGTTAGGGCAGCTATGAAGACTGAGTTTCTTAATCTGCAGCAGGGGAACATGACAGTGGCAGAGTATGAGCAGCAGTTCACGCGTTTATCTCTTTTTGCTCTAGAGGAGGTGAATACAGAAGAAAAGAAGTAGAATAGTTTTGTTAAGGGACTCATGTGGTCTATTAAGCGATCTATTACTGGTTGTCCAGCCTATACCACTTATGCTCAGGTGGTAAACACTGCTTTATAGCAGTATCAGTTGACCATGGACTTCAGACAGGTCAAGGGTGAGAAGTGGGGTGACAGAGACTCTACTAATCAGTTAGCTGAGAAAGGGAATGGCAACGGACACCGACAGAATGACAAGGGCAAATTCCAGGGACAACACTTGGAAGATGCACAAGGGTGGTTTAGATGCTCATAGGGATGGGGCACCTATTCAGCGACAGTAGAATGGGGGACCACAGGCAGGACAGGGTCAGCTACAGGCTAACCGACAGAGGAGGCCATTTGGTACTTTCCAGGGTAGTTGCTACACTTGTGGAGAGTATGGTCATACCTCCAGGCAGTGTCCTAAAGCAGGACAGGGACATGGACAGCATGTACAGCAGGGACAGAGGGCACCGGTACCTTTACCTGCTCCACAGGTTCCGCGGATTCAGGAACAGACATATCTGGCTTTACTAGCGCCGCCACAGCCTCAGGGACAGGCACCGCAGCAGTTGCATTACGGCAAGGTTTTTAACCCCATGCCGTAGGATATTCAGGCACCTCAGGCTGTTGAGGGTACGTTTCTTATCCATGGTTCAAAAGGTCGTGTATTATTTGATACGGGTGCTACACACTCATTTGTAGCTAGATCTTTTGTTACTTTATCTGGGATGATGACACGGGTATGCAATAGACCTCAGGGTATTTCTACACCGTCAGGCAATACAACCATTCTACATGAGAGTGATGGGCCTGTGACACTAGATATTGGTAGACTCATATTTCTAGCCAATCTTTTGGTCCTAGACATGCACACTTATAACGTAATACTTAGGATAAATTGGTTATCGCATTACCATGCCCAAGTTGATTGTTATAATAGGTCTGTTGTTTTTACCATACCTAGTCAGGATTTATACGTCGTTGCTATGCCACATTCTAACGGGGTTACTAACACATATTTGTTCCATATGGAGGAAGAAATGGAGGAGTGAACTACTATATCATTAGATTGTATACCAATTGTACAGGACTTTACAAATGTATTTCAGGAGATTCCAAGGTTGCCACCTAGTCGTGAGATCGACTTTGTGATTGACTTAACTCCAGGCACTACGCTTAATGATAGGGCACCATATAGGATGGCACTAGTGGAGATGCAAGAGCTGAGGGATCAGATTCAGCAGTTACTCAGCCAGGGTTTTATTCGTAGGAGTACTTCACCCTGGGGAGCACCGATTTTGTTTGTGAAGAAGAAGGATGGTTCACTTCGCCTGTGTATAAATTACAGGGAGTTGAACAAGGTTACTATTCGTAACAAGTATCCTTTGCCCAGGATTAATGATCTTTTTGATCAATTGAAGGGAGCTACATACTTCTCTAAGATTGATTTGCGGTCTGGATATCATCAGCTTCAGGTTGGGGAGCAGGATGTTCCAAGGACAGCATTACTCACTAGATATGGATCTTATGAGTTTTGAGTCATGCCTTTTGGACTAACAAGCGTATCTGCAGTTTTCATGGACTTAATGAACAGAGTCTTCAGGGCTTATTTGGATCAGTTTGTCATTGTCTTCATTGATGATATCTTGATCTATTCTAAGTCGGAGGATGATCATGCTAGACATCTTTGGATTATCTTGCAGACACTTCGTGAGCACCAATTATACGCCAAGTTTGAGAAGTGTGAATTTTAGCAGTGGGAAGTGAAGTTTCTGGGTCACGTGGTGTCAGAAAGGGGAATAGTGGTAAATCCAGCCAAGGTTTCAGCAGTGGTTGAGTGGGGACAGCCTACTTCACCTACCGAGATTCGAAGTTTTCTCGGATTGGCCGGATATTATTATAGGTTCATCCAGGGGTTCTCGAAGATAGCGGGACCACTCACTCATTTGACTAAGAAAGGTGTACAGTTTGTGTGGGATGAGTATTGTCAGAAAGCTTTTGATGAGCTGAAGACTAAGTTGACTTCTGCACCAGTTTTGTCTACCCCACAGAGCGGGATAGAGTATCTTGTCTACACAGATGCTTCTTTACAGGGTCTTAGATGTGTTTTGATGCAGGAGGAGCGATCGATTTCATATGGATCTCAGAAGCTTAAGCCTCATAAGCTTAATTACCCAACACATGATTTGGAGTTGGCAGCTGTGGTCTTTACCTTACGTATTTGGAGGCATTATCTCTTGGGTGAGTCCTTCAGATTATTTAGCGATCACAAGAGCCTGCAGTATTGGTTCACTGCGGGAGCTGAATATGAGACAGCACCAATGGTTGGAGTTTATGAAAGATTATCACTTTTCTGTATAGTACCATCCAAGGAAAGCGAATGTGGTGGTGGATGCACTCAGTCGCCGGCCCGTTGCTAGTTTTTTTGTTTTATTCACCACTGAGTGGAATGCTTTAAAGATGGTGGATGAGTTGTCGGATGCTTTCATGGCTTGCATAGTAGTTACACCTTCTATCATTCACAAAGTTTTGAAGGCGCAACTCACGGATCAGTAGTGCACTGACAAAGTTACAGAGATAGCTTCCGGTGAGGTCCCATTTTACTATGTTGGGACTGATGGAGGGTTGAGGTACAAGGGCCGTTTGGTGGTACCTTCTACAGATGATTTGAGGAAGGATGTGATGACTGAGATTCACCACTCTGAGTTTTTTGTTCATCCAGGAAGAAACAAGATGTATCAGGATATGAAATGGCAGTTTTGGTGGGCAAGTATGAAAAAGGACATTGTTATTTTTGTCTCTCAGTGTAGTACTTGTCAGATGATCAAGATTGATCATCAGCAGCCGCCAGGAGCTCTACAGCCACTATCGATACCGAAGTGGAAATGGGAGAGCATTTCTATGAATTTTGTGGAGGGATTGCCTAATTCTTTCAAGGATCACAATTCCATTTGGGTCATCATGGATAGATTAACTAAATCAGCTCATTTCTTGCCTATTCGCACTGACTTCACTTTGGAGCAGTTGGCAAGACTTTACATTACAGAGATTGTAAAGCTGCATGGAATTCCGTTGTTGTCTATTATATCGGACAGGGATTCGAGCTTTGTATCAGGATTTTGGAAGAGTTTTCAGCAGGCTTTGGGTAGAGAATTACATTTTAGCATTGCTTATCATCCTCAGACTGATGGACAGACTGAGAGGGTTAATCAGATCATAGAGGATATGCTTCGGTCGTGTGTTCTTGATTTCAAGGGCCACTGGGAAAATTATCTGCCACTTGTGGAGTTTACATATAACAATAGTTTCCAAAAGACTATTAGTATGGCACCATTTGAGGCATTCTACGGCCGACCGTGTCGATCGACTGTTTGTTGGATAGAGGTTGGCGAGAGCAGATTCTTGGGTTCTAAGTTCATCAAGAATACTTCTGAGAAGATTGCTCTTATTAGGGATTGCATGCGCACTGCCCAGAGTAGGAAGAAGAGTTATGTGGATCGTCGCACACGTGCTTTGGAGTTCAGGTTGGGGATCAGGTTTTACTCAAAGTGTCTCCTATAAAAGGATTAATACGCTTTGGGAGGAAAGGGAAGTTGTCATCGTGATTTATCGGTCCATTTATGATTACGGATCGAGTTGGAGTTGTCGCTTATCGGTTGACACTTCCGGATAATTTGGATCACGTACACAACGTGTTTCATGTTTCCATGTTGTGGAAATTTCTGTGAGATAAGGATCGGTATTAGCATATCGATGTTAGGGAGATTGAGTTGCAACCGGGTGCAACTTATTTGGAGCCACCGTGTCGTATTGTCGACCGTCGGGATCAAATCCTTTGTAATAAGGTTATTCCTTTGGTGCGTGTTCAGTGGAGTCATCATAATGAGGCTGAGTCTACTTGGGAACGGGATGATGTAATTCGCTCGCAATTTCCTGAAATATTGGAAGAAGGTAAAAGTGAATTCCGAAGACGGAATTCCTTTTGCTAGGGGGGAAGAATGTAATGCCCCTAATTTTAAAAGGATAGTCCTAGTATTTTAATTAACTATTTTGTTGCATTTTTAATTATTTAATTGTTTTGTTGCTTGGTTATTTGAATTAATTGTTATTGTTTGAATTATTTGGATTATTTGATTTAATTGGTAAATTGTTTTTATTTATTATGTGTCTTTAATTGATTTATTACAGTTGTTTAATTATGTACATAAGTTAAATGAGTATTTAAATATGTTATTTACTTAAGGTTTTCGTTTAGAAGTCACGTTTATGTAGCCGACATAGATTATAACTTAGGTTTTGTTCTATAGGCCGACTAGGATTTAATTAGGGTTTTGTCTCTAAATATACATGGACTAGGGCTTTGTTTTAGCCTTTATATATAGAATAGTACGTCTGCTAGGGTTAAAAATAAAACCCTATTCACATACCAAAGCTACAAAGACAAACAGAGAGAGGTTTTGAGAAATAGAGCACGTTCGATGAGGGTTTCGGCTGCGGCTTAAAGGTCAGACATAGGAGAAGGGAAGAGCTAGAGTAGTAGGAGGCTTAATGGTGTTCGATATTGCCAAAAACTTAGAGACGACGCCGAGATTTCATTACTAAAATCACAGGCAAGTTATTTTCTTCCTCTCTCCCGTTGGCTTGTGTTCTGTGCACCTAGATAGTCTCTAGGGTTTAATTGATCATTAACTAAAACTTACATGTTTATTATATGTTATATTGATGATGTGTATGTGTTGAATCAATTCTGTTACAGTTCTTGCATATCTGAGTTTCAATTTTGTTCTTTAAGCATGTTAAATCAGTATAGTTGTAATCACTATAATTGCTTTCAACTACTGTAAACAAACCTTTGAGATGCTACTGGGATTATATAAGACTCTTAGGTTCAGTATTAAAGAGGAATAGAGGGGTTGGAATAGCCGGAGACGGAGCAGATGGGCTGAAACAGAGTGAGGCTCTAAGAGGGGGAGAAAGCTGGCTCCCACACCCTTAGAGCTGGCTCCAAGATGCATGGAGCCTACTCCATGCACAAAAGAGCCTACTCCCAAGTTTATTGAGCAGGCTCTCTCAAGTTTACACTTTCTGGAATTTTTTTGACGCACTGTTTGACACTGTTTGAGGGTTTGAACTATTCTGATAAATTCTAGGACTTCACAGAGGGATTAAGTAGTTAATTTTGAATGTTATTAAGACCTCTAATTGATTAAGCTTTACCTCTAAGTTAATGGGACGAACAGTATAAAATTAAACTAATTATTATGATGTTAACGGATGGAAGGAAATTAATTGTTTGGCTTGATTTTAGCAATATAATGGGATATAGTATAAGTATAAAACTTATTTTAAATGCATGATAGAGTCATTTATTTATTAGTTTTGATCTATGCATGCTCTGAATGTTAATTGTTGAAATATTGAACCTTTTTCTGCAATTACATGGATTATCGTTTAGATTTTAATTGCTGAAATATTATACACTCTTCTACAATTATTTGGATAACGGTTTTGGACTGTAAATTGCTAAAATATTATTTATGTGTTGTAATTTATATGGATATTGAGGATTGTATGCACTGGTATAGGACAGTGGCATACTAGGGGTGGTTTAGCTCAAAACGTTAAGACCTAACCTATCGGATTAAAGGAATGGATTGTAAAATATTGAATCCTAATTGTGTTTAAGTCAGATCAACTGACTAAGTTGAATGACTTCCTGGATTAGTTGGTTGTAGTTAAGTCATATCAACTGAATAAGTTGAGTGACTAACTGGATTGTATATTGTATGTCAGTTCAATGAATAATTGAATAACATACTCTGGTTTTGGACGGACTTTAGATATATGGTTATGGTACCACGAGATGAGCTTGAGTCTCAGGCTCATTGGTTAGGGTGCGTATATACAGTGGATGCGTAGCTGGCTATGATAGGTTGAGGTGTACCTTGTTAGGTCTAGGTATTCATGTCCACCTTTGGGTGCGTTTTCACATATTGCCTTCTATTCAGGTTGAGATCCCTATTGTAGTCCAGTGAATGTCCCTTAGTGTGGATATATATAAGTATGGACTACATAGATATTGTGAGGTATCTAGGGTGTATCTACATATCGGGTCACTGTATGGATTACAGTTAGATTAGAACTTGTTCGTAGGCCTGACCCACTCTTTTATTCTTTTCAGGTACAGGACGGTTCCAGCCTTAGAGCTTGATCGTGCTTGACGGGGACAGTCTCTCATTCATCTGCTTACGTAGGACTTCTCTCTATACTCTAGTTTGGTTTATATTTTCAGTTATTCAGTTCAATTGGGATTTTGTTTAGGGGTCCACTAGATGGATTCCCAAGTTGTACTCTTGGAAGTTTTGGAGAATTGGATTCTATTATTCATTATCGTTTAAAGGATTTTATATTTAAAATTTCTTTTGGTTTCATTATTTAAATTTTTTTTTTTTTGTATTTTGTGTTCGTTTTAAAATATTAATTGTTTGATATTCCCTCGGGTTTGGGCTTGGGCCTGGTCCACGTCTTGGATCCGAGGGGTATCACAAAAGACCACCGGCAATCCCGTCTGGTTCGACCACACACCCTTGAGAAAACCCCAACAACCTTTGCACAACCAAAGTCCGTCGCAGTGATTTGGTTTCAAGTACACCAAGAATATCCTGGCAATATTGATATTTTAAACATTTAAGTTGCTGAACCATAGAAACATACCCCAAACCGCGGCAATTCCAAACAATATTATTTGGACTAATATTATGAGAATTAGAAAAACAAACAGGGAGAGTAGTAAAAGGCGAAGCAAAAGAATTAAGGTGCCGTAGTCGACCAAAGAAACTCTTCATATGAGGCCAGGAAGAAGAACCCCGCTGGGAATGCATAAACCCGTGAACCATCACTGGAAATAAACGGCCAAGCAAAAAACGTGGACCGACACACCACAGCCAAACAACCCAACAACCAAAAGCCCAGGCCACAGAAATGAGGTCTACAAGTAATCGAAGGCAGCCCAAAATGGATGAACCAGAAAACACCACATGGCCACCCCGGAACCACAAAAGCAACGCCGTGGACAACCCCACGGCCAAGCAACACCACCGTCCGATCCACTCCAGCCAACCCCGAAAGCAAGCCAAAAAGCATAAAACAACACCATGCTAAGAAATAATCCCACAGACCAATCCCCAACACACCAAATCACAAACAACTAATAAGCCGTAGGCTGTATGAACCCCTGCACCAAAGCAGCTCAGCCAAAATTGGATGAACAAACCCCAGACGAATAACCCCAAAAACAGAACAAGTAAATCCCTGAGCATCACAACGAGCAAACCCAGAAGAGCACACAACCATAAATTTGGAACCACACGAGCACCAGTGTGATTCGAACTACAAACCCACTCACGCGGCGCAAACGAACAAAAGAAAACGAGACGCACACACTCTCATGAAAAGAGAGAACTCTCACGGACAGAGAGAAATTGTGTAATGGTTTTTTAAGCACAAAGGTCTTTCTGTGTAATTGGTTCAATTTGGGGAGGAGTCTTTGATGACCAAACCATGATCACTATGATGGGCTTTATTTGCACAAGAGAAATAGGCTTCCTTTAAAATAAAATATAACTACTTATAAAGCTTTTGGTTAGATGGAGTTTATTCGCCTTGAGGCAAATGGCACGTCGTGCGTCCACGTTGACAACTCCTAACAATTTGTAAGCTTTGAATGAATGTTACTTCATTTCAATGTTCGTGTTTGGACTTGTACAGTTGTACGAGGTTAATCAAAATAATTTTTTAAGAACACCATTCAACAAATTTTGTTGATGATAATGAACCATAATAATGAATAATACATTAATGAATTACAATGGAATTAAAATGAACATTGAACGACAATATAATCAAAACAACAACATAAATACTAAACAAGTAATGGATACAACACTTAGTTGTATAATTCAAACAATATAGATTAACTAATAAAATTAAGAAAGCAAAATGATAACAATAATAAGGAAGAAAAAGTTGGTCTAATAGAGAGCTATGTGTTAAACACACTAATTTAAAGTTAATAATTTTTCTTGATTTAAAGTTAATAATTTTTCCCTTTGATACTAGTTAATTTTAAAGTATAACCCAATCAGCTCGCAACAACGTGTGCACTATAGGAAGACTATGTGCAAATCTCTATGTGCCCCATTACCCCCGTACACTTGTAAAGTAGATACATACACATGCATATGAATATATAGAATGATGTAGGAATATATATATATATATATATATAATGTAGAGATATAGTGGAAGAACATGGTGGGAGTATCTCTATATATAGTTAAAACAAACTCTAAAAAAAATAACACCAGTGATAGTGAATGCTTCATGTTGGAAAATATGTGCTTCAAATGACATTTAAGATATAATTAACCTTATACTAATATGTCATTAGATAATTAATAATATGCTAAAAAATAATTAATTAAAGATGCAACTCGATATTTAATTAAACATTCAAATTAAAGCAATAAAATAATAATAATAAATAAAGAACCTGGATAGAGACTAGTATTGAATACTATGTCTTTAAGACAATTTACGTCCCGCGCGCATGGTACTGACGGACTCTTTGGCACTTGTCTCCTAGGATACAATGGTCTACATCCACCAGTAGTAGCACTACAAACTCGTGCATACGGCGAACCTCCACTGTGTAATACTTTCTCTGATTCAAAAATACATCTATAATGTATAAATGCTAAATTGGGTGCAATCCGAACCAAATGGTTCGGACCAATCGTAATATAATGAAATTGGATTAGGGTCTAAGTGGCTCGGACCACTTGACCTATGGTTTGAACCCACTTGGGTTGGGTTCAAGTCTAGAGAGAGAGAGAGAATAAAATGAATTGAACCAATTGTAAATGGCATCCCAAGAGAGTATTTATAGAAATAAAAGTGCCTTTTTGGATTGAGTATGTCTCTTCATTACTAGACACAGCCATTTATATGTGTCTTTTCATCACTGGACATAACCAGTCATATGTGTTTTTTCATCGTTGGACACAACCATTTAGATGCATTTCTTCATCATTGAACACAACCATTTATATGTGTCTATTCATAACCAGAGACATATACTATAATAGGTTATAATGGTTCACATTAAATAAGTTATATCTATTAGTTTTGAGTTACATCTTTTCATCCCACAACCAACCAGTGATCACATATGTTTAGTCCAAGGCATCAGCTGATGACTGATGAAACAATTTTCATTCACAAATTCTAACAATCCCCCACATGAATGGTAATTGGCTACTTAAATGAAAAAGATAATCATGTAGACACTAAAGAGAGTATAGACGAAAAGCTACTGCATCAGGATAGGTAGCTTTTGGCCTTGAACCTTCCCTATTATATATTACTATCGGATTTACTAGCTACCCAGTGAATGTGATGTCTTGAACTGTTTAGCCATTTGTGTAAACCAAGATAATAACAAACACACAGTATCTTTCCTCACAGAGTTGTTTCTCATTGTTGTGTTCATTCTGGCCCTAAACAACTCCTGGCATTCATGAGTGCTTTAGAAACTTAGCCTATAATAAGTGCTTAAATGTTGCACATTTTAGCACCTAAGCTAGGGTATTTTAGTCCTTTCATCAATCTTACTTTCCTATTTTAGTTCTAATTTATGTTTTGTCTATTCCAGGTCAATAAGGTACAAATGGGCTAAAAATAGGCTATTAAGGCCTTTTTGGAATGAACCAAATGCATCGAGAAAATCTAGAAAAAGTTTAAAAAATGCTAAAGCAGCAAGTGGCGATCGATCGCAAAATTTCACGATCGATCGCCAGCCACATCATCATTTGTGGCCACATTAGCAGCAGATAAGGTTGCCACGTTATAAGATAAGCATGCCACGTCATCGACGATTGATCGCAGGTCTGATGATCGATCAGAAATTTCTGCAATTGATCGCAGATAGCCTGGCAATGAACTGTTTTGTTCCCGACTTCACCCGAACTTCACCTACCAAGTGGCTACGAGATTGAACCAATTAGAAAGCCATTTTCTGACTTGTTGCGCACTCCAAAGAGCTTGTATAAAAGGGGGATTGAACCATTATGTAAAGGATCTTACATTAACTTTTATTTTTTTTCATTAGTTTTTCTCTTTAGAAAAGTTAGAGATTAGGGTTAGAAGAAAAGAAAAGAGGAGAGGCACGAAGAACACATTTCAAGATCTACACACACTCTCTTTCTAGAATTCATCAAAGAAGAATGGGAAGAAGATGGAGCCATGTTTGGGGATTGCCCTTGAGGGTTCCATGACCACATCCACCTCCTCCATGATTGGCTAGACTTCTCATTGGGGCTTAGATGAGCCTTAAGTTTGTAATCTAAACCATTCTCTTTAACTTTTTGGGGATTTATTTCTTGTGATTAGTGCCATAGCCTTGTGTATAAAATGAATCTTGGGTTCTCCTTTGATTTCTATGGTTTAACTCTTTCTATTAATTTTCTATGTGATTACATGTTGTCTTATGTGTGATTATTTGGGAATTGATCTATACACTAAATTCTCTATGTTAGTTGCATGTCTATGTGTGATTAATTAAGGATTTAGTGATGGCTGTGCATGGTTTTCATTGAATGGATTAGTCAATTAATTTGATGGATTATGCTTGGGCTTGATAAGTTGTGCTAAACCCTAGTTTACTTGTTGTTAGGTAGACAATCTATGTTTGAATTTGATATTTCATGGCTTATTATTGCAATTTCCATGATTCTCTAGATTGATGTGTGCTACAATTGTTACTAATTTGATAGGTCATGCTTAGACTTGATGGGTTGTGCTATACTTAGTTTACTTGTTGATTAGGTAAACAATTCATGCTTGAATTTGATGGTTCATGCTTAATATTGCAATTAGTAGTCACATCTAAATTACAAGAATGTTTTTCCCAATTAGTTGAAAGTATGTGGATTAGTGAATGAGCTTGGTGGTGATTCTTATGCCCTAAGACCTCTCTTCTCATCTTTTAAACCCTTGGCTCACTTAGTTTAATTTACTTACATTTCCATTTAATTGAACTTTAGTGTAATGAACCAACCAAACTCTCTTTTTTGCAATCTTATGATCCACTAGAGTCGAAGTTAGATTCCAACTCCATGTTTAATCTCTGCAGACGATCCCTACTTACTATGCTACATAGTAATAGTGGTTTTATAAATGTAAATTTGACTAACAAAGCTTTTTAAACCACATTCATATTTGACCTTGTGAAGCGACCTCTCACTTAAGCGTTGTCAAATTTTGGCGTCATTACCGGGGATTAACGGTTTTATTGGAATTAAACTAGACAATAGTGTTCATTTGATTGCTTCTTATTTTTATTTCTTTATTTTCTATTTTCTATTCTTTTTTCATTCTTGTTATTATTTGTTTACTTAAGTACTTGACTACAAGGAAAACGAGCTTGGGAACTAACGTTGTTGCTTGGGACATTTGTAAACAATTCTTGAAACTCTTGTAGCTTAATTGTTCACCTTTTTATATGCTTAAGAGATAGTCGAGGCTAATTGCATTGCTATATTTTGTCCAAGCATCGGCCCTTATTTTCTTGCATTTGGATTTTAATTATGAATGGAGGAATTGTTTAATCAAAGTTTTGGGGGGGATTACATCCCTTAACCTTATGCCCTTCCATCATATTCTAATCCTTGTAAAATTGAGTCCAATGTTCAACATTCATCATCTCATTATGGACTTGATCATTCTTTTGGTCCTTCTTATAACTATTGCCCTCCCTCATTATTTTATGATAAACCAACTCCACCACCTTCTAGGTACTCACCTGAGTTTCAAGAAAAAGTGTTAGCCCTACTTGATTTATTTAATTCATAAATTCAACTTATTAATTCTCATTCTCAAACTTTAGCCAAGTTAAAAGCTCAAGTTGAGCAAATTACAAGTACTCTTTCTCGTAAAAAGGAGGAGGGAGAGACAAATGAACAAAAGGTAAGAACTCCAATTTATATTGATGAGGATAAGGAAAGTGAGGAGGAAGAAGTGGCAAGTGAGCAAACACCAAGTAATCTATCTTGTATAGAAGAGGATGAGGCAAGTGAGCAATTTAAATGTACTTTTCTCATCAAGAGGATGAGGAATTGACAAGTGAACCAATGGCTAATCTAATAGAGCACAACATGATTTATGAGGATATTCTTTGTAATTTGGATCATGAAGTCATTGAGGCCTCTTAGAGAGTGAGGAGACGTTGACCACTATAGAGATAGAAGAGAAAAATGAGGAACTTGTAGAAGAGAACCTTCTTTCTAATCTCTCAAAGGACCCTCTTGAGGCATGTCTTTTGAACATGTATGGAAGGTGTGGTTTTAACATTGAAAGCTCCAAATATGAAGTCAACTCTCTAATGAACTCCATAGCTACCTTGGAGAGTAAGGAGAATGTGATTCATTTAGAGGAAGATAGAAGTGATGAAGAGAGTGCCCCTCCTAATAATCCAATTGAGTCTTTGAAAGACATTGCCTTACCAAATCACAAAGTAAATGATCCTTTAAATGTGTTTCAAGAACACAACAAAGAGGCAAGGCTAACCATGATTGATTTTGTTTTTAAGACTATGGATGAAAGGAACGAAATCATCTTTCTCATACACTTTCAAGTTATTCCTTGGGGGGAGGATTTCATTGTTGTAAGTGAGGCATTAAATGAGAAAATTGACAAGAGGGTCAATGAGGATGTTTCATATCCAGTTTTTTATTCTTTTGACTAGCAAGTTATCCTAACATCTTACTAGAGACATTAAAGACAAGTTTTCGTAAAGTTTAAAAACTCTATTTCTCCCTCATTTCTTTTTACTTTTCATTCTTGTGTCACTTAGATAGATTCTATGGTGCATTATAGAAAAATTTCAGGCGTCTAGGGCCTTTTGAAATTGCTGCCTTTGAAAGGATTCCAAAAACTCAGCATTTCGTGCCCAGGCAGCAAACAGTGCGATCGATCGTAGATATCAGCGATCGATCACAGAATCCAACAATCGATTGCCCACATTGTCAAAAAATTTTAGCTCTTAGAGAATCGATCGTGAAGCATCACGATAGATCGCCAACTTTGACGATCGATCACACTTAAGCCATTCGCCTTCTCCATCGATCGTACACAACATCAAAATTTTAAGCCCCAGGGGAGCGTTCGCAAAATTCATGATCGATCGCAGCATAGTTCCAAAAAAAAAAAATAATAAAGTCCTTTTATTTTTCCTTCTTTATTTTTCTTTTATCTTTTGTATAAAGCATGTTTTATTGCATTTTTGCTTCTTTATTTTTCTTTTCTCCTTTGTATCTTGCATTTTTGTTTCATTGAATGCTTTCAAAATAAGAAAATATATATATATATATATATATATATAATTATCTAGGGCTTGATCTCATATATCTCTCTCATTGTGTCTTATATTGCCTTAGAGTGTATGCTTTGCTCTCTTTATCCTATTATGATATTTGATGTGAATTTGCTAGTGTGGTTATTTAAATAGGTTTTTGATTCCAAGTTTGGGGGCTCACTCTTTCCCTATTGATCATTACCGGGCTTTATAGCCTTTGCCACCACGGTATATTCTTTCCATCTCTTCCAATGTTCTCATTGCAAATTGAGGACAATGTGCGGTTTAAGTTTGGGGGTAAGATGGCTTTGTTGTATTCTACTTAAAGTTTTAAGCTTTAATTGCATGATTGAGATTTGAGATCCATTTTAGCGATGATTTTGATCTTTTGAGGCCTATGTTTCTTAGAATTTAAAATTTTCTTAACTGAAGAGTTCAATACTCCTTGTATGCCTTTAGATACCATTTCGGAGCAAATTTTTCAAAAGATTGATATCATATTTGATTTTATGGTCCACGTCATCTTGTTTGTGAGATTGCTTTGAGATTTGACTCAAGAGTTCTACACTTACACAGGCACACACTAGTATTCATTTGTGGGGTAGATACTTGTTGATCATTGCTTTTGTTATATCCCAATTGAGCTAATAGGCTTTGAAAGCTTTCATTCTTGACAAGATCACTTTGCATGCTAATAACAACCTTTTTACCGAGCAGCTGGGATTTTAGCCTCATTAAGCATTGAATTCTCGCACCGAAAAGTGAAGAGCCCACACAATAGTTTAAAAAATAAATAAATAATTTTTGCAAAAGCAAAAGAAAAAGAAAAGTGAGCGTTTCTCACCAAAGGTGGGAAGTAGGGAAATGATTAGATGGGAGTTGTTTTGATTTGTAACCTAGTTGATTTGAGCTTGTAAGTCCTTAGGGGTGTCTTTACACCTAATGCCCTAAAGCTGTCTGGTTTGGGAGTTATTGACCTAACGCTTAATAATAGATCTTCTAAAAAGCTTAAGAGATCACTACATTGCACCATACTCTTGTCTTTGATCCTATTAAAATATATATATATATATATATATATATATATAAGAGTGAAAAGAAAGAAAATGAGAGCATGTTGGAAATAAATTAAATAAAAATATTCATTCTTTGTCTTAATGATTGGTACTAGATTCGTGTGCTAGCTTACGACTGGTTGTGCCGATTTCATTGATTTGCTAAGATAGCAACATATTTGATGCCGGTTCACTCAAAAGGATGCTAGAGTTGCTTTTTATTTGCATGATTATCTTGCTTGATGTATAGAAGACCATATTTATTTGTTTGTTATTGAAAATTTGGAAATTGCTTAGAGATGGTTGAAAAATGGCATACTTGAGGTAGTTTTCTTTCAATGCTTATTTGGAATGTTGGTGCCTCTTCAGTGAGAATGAGCTTGATGTTTGTGGGTATCATTTCTGGAAATCCTCATGAGACTTCACTCATTTACTAAGGGTAACCTAGGGGTTTAAAAGGCTTGTTGCATATGCTAAATGCAATCGTGTTCCCTAAGAAAATGGTATTATCCTTTTATTACTTTCTAGTTCATAGTTGTATAGTTGTGCATTTCTTTGTTTTCTTTCCGTAGTTCATTGCTAGGGACTAGCAATAAGTTCTCAAATATTGCACATTTTAGCACCTAAGCTAGGGTATTTTAGTCTTTTCATCTATCTTACATTCCCGTTTTAGTTCTAATTTGTGTTTTTGTCTATTTCAGGTCAATAAGGTGCAAATAGGCTAAAAATAGGCTATTAAAGCATTTTTTGAATCAAGCAAATGCATCAAGAAAATCCAGAAAAATTTAAAAAAATGCCAAAGCAGTAGGTGCCGATCGATCGCCAACCACGTCATCATTCATGGCCACGGCAACAGCAGATAAGGTTGCCACGTCATCGACGATCAATCGCAGATCTGACGATCGATCACAAATTTCTACAATTGATCACAGATAGCCTGGCAATGAGCTGTTTTGTTCCTGACTTCACCAGAACTTCACCTACCAAGTGGTTGCAAGATTGAACCAATTAGAAGGCCATTTTCTGACTTGTTCGGCACTCCAAAGAGCTTGTATAAAAGGGGATTGAACCATTATGTAAAGGATCTTACATTTTTACATGATAACTTTTATTTTTTTTCATTAGTTTTTCTTTTTAGAAAAGTTAGAGATTAGGGTTAGAAGAAAAAAGGAGAGAGAAGGCACAAAGAACACATCTCAAGATCTACACACTCTCTCTCTAGAATTCAACAAAGAAAAAGAGGAAG
The DNA here is from genome assembly GCF_030987335.1 of Cornus florida. Classification (NCBI taxonomy): domain Eukaryota; kingdom Viridiplantae; phylum Streptophyta; class Magnoliopsida; order Cornales; family Cornaceae; genus Cornus; species Cornus florida. Next base: position 44,855,506 of record NW_026775574.1, on the reverse strand, counting down.
AAGATGGATTGCCCTTCAGGGTTCCATGACTACATCGACCCCCTCCACGATTGGCTAGACTTCTTTCTGGGGCTTGGATGAGCCCCAAATTTGTAATCTAAACCCTTTTCTTTAACTTTTTGGGGATTTATTTCTTATGATTAATGCCATAGCCTTGTGTATAAAATGAATCTTGGGTTCTCCTTTGATTTCTATTTAATTCTTCCTATTAATTCTCTATGTGATTACATGTTGTCCTATGTGTGATTATTTAGGAATTGATCTCTACACTAGATTTTCTATGTTAGTTGCATGTCTATGTGAGATTAATTAAGGATTTAGTGATAGCTATGCATGCTTTTCATTGAATGGATTAGTCAATTAATTTGATGGATTATGTTTGGGCTTGATAGGTTATGCTACACCCTAGTTTACTTGTTATTAGGTAAACAATCTATGCTTGAATTTAATATTCCATGGCTTACTATTGCAATTTCTATGATTCTCTAGATTGATGTGTGCTACAATTGTTACTAATTTGATGGGTCATGCTTAGACTTGATGGGTTGTGCTACGCTTAGTTTACCTGTTGGTTAGGTAGACAATTTATGCTTGAATCTAATGGCTCATTCTTAATATTGCAATTGGTAGTCACATCTTGTAATGACCCGGTCATTTTCTTTCCTTTCCTTTTTCTCATATTTTTTACGGATATTTTTTTTCCGTTGTCCTTTCTTTTCTGAGTTCGGTTTCTCGTCACTTAGTGTCATCTCGAGTGCTCAAAAATGGTTTCTAAGACTCTTTCCTTTGGATTAACAACTTCCTTAAAGGACTGCGTCATTTTTATATTTTCACTTTTTGGACACTATTCACTTTTCGTCTTTTTCCCCGTTTGTCACTTTGTTGGCATAACCTCACTTTTTGTGTTCAGAGTTGGTTTTTGACTTCATGTACCTTCATTCTAAGTGATTTCCATGAAATATGTATCTTTACTTTGTCGAAAAGTACTTTGGTTGCTCCCGGTATCCATAGGGGCATGAATGCATAGTTCTTCAGAAACATTTTTGTTTCTTGGGGTGTTTTTCATAAATATATTTTGAAGATATTTATTTCAAGGGTTTCTAAGAAAATATCTTTTGGAAGATATTTTCATTTTGGGCCAGTTCTGTAGTTATCACTTTTTATAGGGGCCATTGTGCAATTAACAAAAGTTATTGCAAAGATGCCTCGTTTTGAACCTAGATCCTCGTACAGGATTCATTTTCACTTTTCATCTAGTCGTGTACTCATAGAATTGTCTTCTGGTCTTTTATCCTAGTTTTAGGGTTTTTGACCCCGGTTGCCGCCAAAATTGTTTGGGGCATATCTTTCTGGTCGGGACTCAATTTTTGACGCCGTTTCTTCTATTATCCATTTTATCTCATTTTGGTTCTTTTTTGTTCATGGTGTTTTACCGTTTGAGCGTGTCTGCTCAAATTCCACTTTTCTGGACCCAGCGGGACCCGTTTAGGGCACTTTTAGGGTTTTTCTATAAATAGGGTGACTTAAGATGAAAAGTCAGATATTTTCATCTCTTTCCCCTCTCTTGGCCGGCAGCTATGGTAGCCAAGGGGCTACCACCCTTCTTCTTCTTTTTCCGGCCACTTCCTTATAGTAAAAAGTCATAGTGCCTTAGTGTTTAATGTTCGCCTTGGCAAGGCGGTTCTTTCCCCCTTATTGGAATCTGTTTTCGACCATTTTTGAGTTCGAGTTTGAGTTTGGGTTTGGATTTTGGTGGTACTTCCTTGGTGTTTAATGCTCACCTCATTGTCCCCGACATAACCTAAGAGTTTCGTAGGATTCGGAGCGGTTTCATTTCGGTGGGGATTTGGAGGTAGGGGATGTGATAAGCTTATATTTTTGTTGTCTTGCATGCTATTGATGCTTATACATCTTGTATGCATGCTTTTGTTCATAATTTAGAATTTAATTTAATTATTTTCTTTGTGTAAGATTTAATTCACATGGTTGTATATGTGATGAAACTAAATTGTGGCATACTAGTAAATTAAGCCTTAGTATGTTTGTTAACATATATTAAATTGAGATTATTTGAATAAGAGTTGCAACATTTATTTAATATTTTTCTTTTATAAAAGTTTAATTAATATGGTTGTAACATGCATGAAATCAACTTGTAATGTGATATTAGAATAGTCCTTGGTATGTTCTTTAACCTATGTTAAATTGAGGCCATTTGGAATTGTTTTCAAATCTAAAGAAAATTAATTAGTTAGTTTAATTAATTTTATTATAAGTGTTTCATTCACTTAATTGGATTTTCAACTTGATATTGTTGATGGCAATGTTATATTCTTTAACATACATTAATTTGAAACTATTTGGGATTGATTTCAAATCTAGCGAATTTAATTATTTTATTTAATTAAATTCTATCTCATTGTTCCATGGATTTAATTATGTTTTAGAAGTTGTTTCTATATATAAATCATGGATTTAGACTTGTTGTGTATTCACTTAGTGGTGCTTTAAGCATTGAACAATATTGTTGTTAAATTTACATTCATGGGAACATGTTTCTAATACTGAATATATTGTTGACTTGTGAGTTATAGATGTTATTAGCCTTGTAAACTTGTTTATACAATGTCGTAGAATTAGTGTTTAAAGTTTACTATGGAGGCATGATTTAAATTGTTAAGTAGATGATATTGTGTTGTACATTGTATCATAGTAAAAACTTGATATTATATATATGCCATTTTAGAATTGAAACTCTAAGGCATGGATTGTATGGTTTTCAACCTACTTGTGCATGGAATGTGGTTTCGTGCATCATTTAATTGTGTATAAGTTGTGAACTTACTTGTTGATTTTGGAGTCACTTGGGACATTGTTATGAATTGATGGCTAGGGTTTGGCTCTAGTATGGGGACAAGAGTCTTCTTAGTCAATTGTACGCGCGTTGGGTAGGCTGCCCAGGGGTTAGTAGCCCAAAAGTAGCCCTGTATCGGTCTTATCCGATTGATGTCCACGTATATCAGCCTTTGTTGATTTTGCACTTTTAGATTTCAAGTTGATAACTTTGAGAATCTATGTCGTGATGCGTTGTATTAGAAATTCTAATTATACTAAATTGTTATATTTAGTTGTTTTCACACTTTTAGATTTCAAGTTGATAACTTTGAGAATCTATGTCTTGATGCATTGTATTAGAAATTCTAATTATACTAAATTGTTATATTTAGTTGTTTTTGCACTTTAAGATTTTAAGTTGATAACTTTGAGAATCTATATCTTGTTACTTTGTATAGCATGCTCTTATGTTGTTTGGAATTACATGAATAATGTGATTTATGCTAGAAATGTTCTAAGGTAGCTTAGGATGTTCCCTGAATCTCACCTTTGACATAAACGCTAGGTAGAATGAACCACAATGATTAAATTATACAAACTTGTAAAAAGTTAGATCCTTGCATGCTCATCTCCCTACAAGTAGCTTTATGTTACTCACCCCAAAGTTATCGGGGTTATTTTTCAGGTACAGGATTCAAGATTTGGGGATTTGCATTTGCCTTGGGTGATTTGTAGATTTGAAGTTCCTTTTAATGTATTCTTGTTCACATGTAAGTGTTAGCATGTTTAAGTTTTACTTTAAAAGTTGTAATACTTAGTTAGGTTCAATATGCCGTTTTTGCCTTATGACATGTAAAGCGTACTTAGATATACTATTTGGAACCTATTTGATATGTATGATTTGAGGCCAAAGACCACAAACTTTTAAGTTCAAGTGTTTGCTTTTAAATTCCAAGTTTTGCATTTGAAATGTAATTTTTCTAACTTAGAGGTTTGGCATGTGATTTGGAGTAAATGATACGTAATGAGGCCATGGGCCATTGTAACACGCTTCAGTATGTAAAGTACATTTGTTGGCATGCTTACATAGCTTAAAATCTTATTTTTGGACCAAATTCATGTTGAGGTTTGAGGCTTGGGTGAAGCCTCAACATTTCTTGTGCATAACAGGTCCTTCAGCACCATTTCGAGTCATTTTGGCCGACTGAAAGGTCATTTCGGTCGACCAATGGCTTTTGGATTTCAATTGCACAGTAAATCTCACTTTTCAATAGCTAAAATCACTATTTAGGTTCATTTCGGTCGACTGATGCTTTATTTCGGCCTACCGAAGTGGCTTTTCCTCAAAACTCAGCTTTTTGGTTTTTTCTGTTCATTTTGGTCGGTCGAATTTTGGTCGACCTAAATAGCTTTCACACAACTGCCCTTCAGCTTTGTATCAAATTTGTTTCTCTGACTTCAAACGGTCATAACTTCTTCATTTCTAATCCAAATGGGGTGATTCTTGAGCCTAAATTTAAGGATTTTGAGTCAGCTTCCAATGGTATCTATTCTATTCTTAGATTCAAATCACAGTAGGAGTTATTCATGTTTTAGTGAGATAGTGTCAAGTTTTGCTTGAACCGGGAATGGGAGTTTTGTGGGAATCTTGGCTAAAGTTCTTAGAACCTCTTGAAATGTTGTGAAATGATTAGTTTAGGTTATGTGGACCTTATTTGACTTGCTTGGAGTCAAATTTCCCTTCTTACTTGTAAATTGACCATTTTGCCCCTTAGTTAACGGATTTTGCCCGTTTTGACTCTCTTTTGTTCATTCGTTCTCGTTGAGTTTCGTGACTTCATGGAAGATCACATTGGTGTCTTAGGGATGATTTATATCTCTAGAGACTTTGGTTTTATCTTTCGCTTCCACATTTCAGATCCGTTATCGGGTCAACTTTCGGTTCATCATTGACGCACCGGGTTACAAAACTTGGGCCATTACAAGTGGTAAAAGAGCTCCTAGGTTCAAAAACCTATAGACGATGGGTTTTAGGTGCATATCATGCTTTTGTTGCATGCTCTATGTTTATATACTTCATGATAACATGTTTTAGTCTGATAACATGTTTAAATGCCTATGTGCTATATGTGGCATGTCGTTTGTTTAACATAAATTTATTCTACTGTAAAGAGCATGACATATTATGTATGCTAGATTAGATTTGTATTTGCATAACTATGTTGCATATTTGGTATGACACGGATTGGTCATTAAGGCACGAGTTGGGGTTGATGGTGATTGTAGTCACAGTCTCGTGGTAGTGTAGGTTGTTGTCGACCTAGCATTGGTTTTGAGGTAGGTGGAGGGACACCTTTTGTTTAGGCTCTCATGAGGTGAGTCATTTGGCATTGCCGTAGTGCTGGATTTATTGGTTTTGAGCCATAATGAGGTTATGGACATCTTAGGATCCTTAGTTATTCGGGATAATTCCTCTAGGATTGTAATTTTCGTGGGCAGGTATGTTTATGGGCGGGTGCATGGCACTGTCATGCTTCCGTACTGGCTAGTTACAAGTGCAGTTCGGATGGAATCAATGTTGGTTTTGTTTTGATAGGCATATTCCTTTGACCGATGATGATGATGGTTGTTTTGGGGATCAGTCGTAGTGATTGATTTGGTTGTTGTTGGTATGGCTATAGTTGCCATTTTCTTTGAGTTTTTCTTGCATGATGACACTTTTGGGATCAAGTTGATTGATTGATGTTCCGGGTAGAGAGAGCATTGCATTGTTAATGTCACTTGTAGTGTCACCTTTAGATTCGGAGATGGATTGTTAAAGTCTTACCATTGTGGTAAGGGTTCACGTTTGTTTTGAGATAGGTTGTTGTCGCATTGGTTTTTGGAGTCAGATTATGGCTAGGACTGGTTTTTCCTTTTTCCTAAACGCTTTAGGACACGATGTCCATATGGTTCATTGTTGCATCGTTTTATTTCCTGTAATTTCGTTTACTACCATATTAGTAGTATGATTTATGATATTGCAATGCATGAGTAGGTGGAAGTGTGTCCACATTTGCTTTCGTATTATGTGATATTAGCATGCCTTCTTTATATACTTAGAGATGCCATGTTGTTACTATACTTTAATGACATGATTTTGTGCTTATGTGTAGACGTTCTGCATGTACACTTGATTTTATCTATGTGAGTAGATTTATTTACTTGGTAGTTGCATTCCTTGTTTTGTCCACGACTTCCATGTTTAGTTTTCCCATTTTGCTCCATTTTCGTGTTTGTCGTGTTGATATTTGTGGGAGAATAGGGTTTCTCCTCATTTCTTGGTTCAAGTAAGGGACTTCACAAGGAGTGAGTCTCTTCTCTTCGTTGCGTTGTGCACAGTTTTGGGGTTGGCTGGTCCGTGAGGATCACCATTGTTGTCTTGAGTCCTTGGTGAGGAATTAGTTGGCATTGCTACCATACATTTGAGTACGTCGTGGGCGAGTTCTGGTCACTATTCGTACTGCCATGTCATCTTTGTTCAGTACTTTGTTCTGATACGTGGTTATCTTGGAATTCTTTTGGTGGTTGTTTTTGTGATACCCCCCAGATTCTCCGAAGCGCGTTGGCCAGGCCCACGCCCGAATACCCAAGGATATCAAAACAAATGGCAATAATCGAACACTAAATAATACAAATATGATAAACATGAATAATTAAAATGGCTAAAAGAAAACTAAATCGATAATCCAATAAAAAAAACCTCAGAATAAATTCTTATAAATAAATTCTTCTTATAAAAATAATCCTCCAACTTGTACAACTCGAGAATCCATACTCTGTAGACCCCTGGAAAAATCAAAACTAAATAAATGACAGACATAACTGTCTACATTAGAAAACTGAAACATAAAGAAAACTTCTACGTAAATAATCTGGAAGAGTGAAGTAGACGATCCCTACTCAACACGAACAATCCCTACTCCTGACGAATACCTGAAAAATAAAGGTGGGTTAGGCTCACAAACAAGTCCTACTCTACTACAGTCCAAGCAGAGACCCGATACACAGATACATCCCAGATAACTCAACAATAGCTAAATAGTCCATACATATATATATATATATATATATATATATATATATATATATCCACACTAAGGGACTCTCACTGGACTACAAAGGGGGTCTCAAGCTAAATAGAAGGCAACATGCAAAACGCACCTGAGGTGGGCATGAGTACCTAAACCTAACAGGGTACACCGCTACCTATCATAGCCAGTTATGCATCATAATGCATATACGCTCCCTAACCATCAATCTTGAGACTTAAGCTCATATCGTGGTACCATAATCATATATATGTAAATTCCATCCTATCCATCCATAAGTAATCTAGTTAGTCATTCAATTTGTTCAATTGATCTGACTTAACTATAAGTAGCAAGTAATCTAATTAGTCATTCAACTTGTTCAGTTGATCTAACTTAAACATAAATAACAAATAATCTAGTTAGTCAATTAACTTGTTCAGCTGATCTAACTTAAATATAAGTAGGATTTAATTTTATAATCCATTCCCTTATTCCAGAATAGGTAGGAGTTAGCGTGGTGATCTAATCCATACCTAATATACCACCGTCTCATACCGGTGTATATAATCCACACATCCAATAATTGATAAAACAGATAAAGCAGTTCATCAATTAAAATCCAGAATAGGTAGGACTTAATATTTTGAACTAATTCGTTCCTAGTATGCCACCATCCCATACTGGTGCATACAATTCACAAATCAAATAATTGATGCAGTAAATGATAACTTTAACCACCAATCATACTCCAAAATAAGCATAAATAAATTCTAATATGTATATGCCCATATTATGCATCCAATACGAGATTTAAAAATCATGTTCCAGTCCTTTAAATTGCTAAAATAAGTCTAAGCATTTAAATCTTCCAAGCAGTCCAATAATTGATGCAATTTACAATGAATTAAAATATCAATTAATCCAATCTAAGCATAGTTATTTCCAAATAATCAACTACACTTATAATACTGCTGAAACATGATTAAATGCTATTAAATCATGTATAGAAGAATTGCTAAATTTTAGTACGCAATTAAATCAACTAATCAATATTCAACATGTAGGCTTTCTCTTAAACGTCATGTTGTTCCACTCCTTAACACATTAATGTAATAATGCTTCCAAATATTTATATATGTCCGAAACAATTATTCAGACCATTAGTCGCGATTTAAACAACTTTAGAATACCCCAAACGGCCAAACAGAACCTTAAAAACAATAAAACTTGCCTCTTAAGGTTTCGGTTTGAAACCTTTAACAGTCGTCTTCTAATTTTTCCGGAATCCGAGACTGTTCTCAACTCTTTTATTACTCCTGTTTCAACCCACAAGCAAGCTTCCAATACCCCTCATCGATTCAGCCCTTGTCTTAGCCAAACCCCAACTCTCCTCTCTCTATTTCTCTCAACCCTCTATGTTCGTGAACATAATTTGTGTTTTAAACCCTAGGCAGACCTAATACAAAATATATATAGGCAACCCTGATAACCTAATTTTTAATTAGACTTAGAGAAGGAAAACAAAACTAACACAAAATAACCAAGTCAGGTAACTCGTGAAAATATAAAAACCCTAGAATTACATTATTCATTAAATAATAATTCATCCTAATTTAATTATTAATAATTCCTAATAATTAAACTAACCCAAAAATACATTTATCCCCCATAGATACATGTATCTCCATCCATGGGTAAAAACTGTACCCATTTACACTATCCAACTAGCCCATTGATCATATACAAGTCCAACTCCATTTAAAAAAATAAAAATAAGATAAACACTTACTTTCAATTAAACAAGTAAAGCAATTTCAACAATTATACAAAATAACAATCAAACAATTAATATGAAACAATTAAACATTTACAACTAGCTAACTAATCAATTAAACCATTAATATAATTAAACACATACCATCAAGCCACATAACCACATAGCCACATAAACCATTAAAGAACACAAGAAAACAAAAATTAAATTTCAATTATATCCTTTTGAAAACTAGGAGTATTATATTTTTTGATCGGTATGATGGTTCGTCAGGAAGGACGTTTACGGTTGTTGTCTATCATTCCTTTATCTGACCTTGAGTTCTGTGTGTGAGTTTCGACTTGTCGTGTGGCCGTAAGGTCACTTTTATTTTGAGAGGTTGTCTTGTCATGAATGCGTAGGTGCAAATGACATTAGTTTGTGGGTTTTCCTTCAGTTTTGGGATGCTTTTGTAGCATATTGTGTGGGATACTCGGAGATGTACTCCGTAGTTATCTTAGTTTCGCCTTTTTGTTTTATTGGGGCTGGATTTCGGGGACGAAATTCTTTTAAGGTGGAAGGTTGTAATGACCCAGTCATTTTCTTTCCTTTCCTTTTTCTCAGATTTTTTACGGATATTTTTTTCTGTTGTCCTTTCTTTTCTGAGTTCGATTTCTCGTTGCTTAGTGTTGTCTCGAGTGCTCGAAAATGGTTTCTAAGACTTTTTCCTTTGGATTGACAACTTCCTTAAAGGACTGCGTCATTTTCATATTTTCACTTTTTGGACACTATTCACTTTTCGTCTTTTTTCCCGTTTGTCACTTTTTTGGCATAACCTCACTTTTTGTGTTCGGAGTTGGTTTTTGACTTCATATACCTTCATTCTAAGTGGTTTCCAGGAAATACGTATCTTTACTTTTGTAGAAAAGTATTCTGGTTGTTCCCGGTGTCCATAAGGGCATGAATGCATAGTTCTTCAGAAATATTTTTATTTCTTGGGGTGTTTTTCATAAATATCTTTTGAAGATATTTATTTCAGGGGTTTTTAAGAAAATATCTTTTGGAAGATATTTTCATTCTGGGCCAATTCTGCAGTTATCACTTTTTATAGGGGCCATTGTGCAATTAACGAAAGTTATTGCAAAGATGTCTCGTTTTGAGCCTGGATCCTTGTATGGGATTCATTTTCACTTTTCATTAAGTCGTGTACTCATAGAATTGTCTTCTGATCTTTTACCCTAGTTTTAGGGTTTCTGACCCTAGTTGCCACCAAAATTATTTGGGGCATATCTTTTTGCTCGAGACTCAGTTTTCGACGCCATTTCATCCGTTGTTAATTTTATCTCATTTTGGTTTTTTTTCGTTCACAGTGTTTTGTTGTTTAAGCGTGTCTGCTCAAATTCCATTTTTCTGGACCCGTTCGGGGCACTTTTAAGGTTTTTCTATAAATAGGGTGACTTAAGATGAAAAGTCAGATATTTCTTCTCTGTCCCCTCTCTTGGCCTTGGCTGCCACCCTTCTTCTTCTTTTTTAGGCCACTTCCCTTTAGTAAAAAAGTCGTAGTGCCTTAGTATTTAATGTTTGCCTTGGCAAGGCGGTTCTTTCCCTCTTATTGGAATATGTTTTCGACTATTTTTGAGTTCGAGTTTGAGTTCAGGTTTGGATTTTGGTGGTACCTCCTTGGTGTTTAATGTTCACCTCGTTATCCCCGACATAACCTAAGAGTTTCGTAGGATTCGGAGCGGTTTCATTTCGGTGGGGATTTGAGATTTCATCTCAAATGGAGGTAGGGGATGTAATAGGCTTATATTTTTGTTGTCTTGCATGCTATTGATGCTTATACAATTTGTATGCATGCTTTTGTTCATAATCTAGAATTTAATTTAATTATTTTCTTTATGTAAGATTTAATTCACATGGTTGTATATGTGATGAAATTAAATTGTGGCATGCTAGTAAATTATGTTTTGGTATGTTTGTTAACATATATTAAATCGGGATTATTTATATAAGAGTTGCAAAAATTGTCTTGTTATAGTATGCAATTTATCTTCTCTTATCTCTCTTATAATTGTGCTATTAATTGCTTACTTTTATATCTTTATAATTGCATAACTGTGATAAGTTGTTTACTAGAAATTGCTATTCTATAAAACAAAAAATTAGCCATTGTCTAACTAAGAATCTATTCACCCCCTCTAGAGTCATTTATTGAGTGACTCCCCTCATTCTTATTACTTTTTCAATATGAAAAAGAAACACTAATCCTCTCCCAAAATGTGGTAGATTTCAATATCACATTGACAATTTAAATCTAATAAAAATACATATGAGATTGACCTGAAGGGAGAGGAGGAATCGGGTATCAAAATTTGTCAAGTGGTAGTAGTTCTTAACAAATTATTTAAACCCTTCGAGAGGTTAAAGTGTAGATATGAAGCTTTGATGTTATCATAAAATCAGTAATTGTTGGAACAAATAGTGGGGATATATGAGAAATGTTTTCAGAACACATGATGCAATATTATGTTTGAGAATTTATTTGGCTTGGGAGATATTGTTGGACTAGTTTCTTTTTTCATTTTTTTTTTTTTTTTTTTTTTTTAAAGCGTGTAGGCCATGATTCATATTGCCTATGTATACGAAATTTTATTTCATTAGATAAGAGAGAATTTTTTTTTTTTTTTTTTACCCTAACAAGAAAATAAGCCAAACGCCATACGACATCTACAGACAAGAACATCGACCAAAAGACATAGAACTAGAGATACATTTAACATCAACAATCACTTAACCAACCAAACCTAACTAACACCTCTTATAATCAGTATCACATTCTTGACAAATCAAGAAATACAGTGGGAGATCCAGCATTACAAACAAAGAAAGATACACCTCCATACACTGCATCTGGGGAGGAAAATGACATGACAATCAATTATGATAGAATAGAATAGAATTATAGTGTGTTAATCTTTAAGCATGTCCTAAAAATATATATATATACAACTAAGAATCATCATCTTATCATTTGAGAAAAATAGCAAAGAGAAAAGAAATAAAATAAATGTTTTATTATGTTAATATAGATCAATGCAAAGACATCGGGGAAAGGAAATGAAATGACAATATCAATTATCATAGAAAGAAGGAACGGACAGCACTGTATGCCCTTTAAAGTCAATTTTATGCCCTTTAAAGTCAATTTTAAATATCGACTGATATTTGTTTTAATAAATTTGATTTTTTTTTCTTTTTCCAAATGCTCAATAGCCAACCAAAGCAGCAGTACAGAGTCATAAAATCAAGTTAGAAAAGACATACAAATCTTGAAGTATAGATAAAAAATGAAGAACAGGCTCTAGATTTAGGGAGAAAACAGAGCCCAAAACTCTGAACCACCATAAGAGAACACAGTAAACATGAGAGACCCAAAGGTCTAGCCATCATCACGGTAACCACTTCAAAGTTACAGCCACAAGGCGCTTCGAGACACAAAATCCCACACAAGATCAAATCAAAGATAAAAGGATCCAATCGAGGCAGGAAAAACAAACCGACCTAGATCAGAGATCTAGTCGGAGAAAAATAATAGATCCGCCCATGCAAGTCAAAAACAAACCAAACAGGAGCGGATCTTGCCGAACAAAACCAAAAACGATGTACAAAAAAAAATGTATACATTCAAACTGGAACATATTGTAAACATGCATCTAATTTAAAGAAAAACTCAAAATGGTACGTTCACACTGGAACATGCTAATTAAAGCGTCAATTTGGGAAACGAAAATGCCTTTTTCGGTGGCCCGTAGGATAAATAAAATTTTAGAATAACTTTAATTTTTATTTTTGATAAATTTAAATTAAATTATTTTTGTAAAAATAACTTTTATTTATACACCTAAATATCGCATGGGACTTGAATTATCGATCTTCTCCTCTAAAAGCGAGAAAATCCCATCCCATTAGACTGGTATTGTTATTCAATCACCCATAGCATGATTTTCTCCCAACTATATTCTCATAATGTATTTAAAATTTTCAACACTTAAAGATTATGTACTATAAATTTCAGCACTTAAGATTATGTATTTAAAATTTTTAATACATAATTTTCAATTTTATCACACAAGAAGATAACAAAAAGCCATGCCGTAGAAATAATGAAAGGAAAATGCTACACTCCACTAATTTTAATTTGTGTACGAGTGTAAAGTAAAAAGATTGTAAAAGATAGAAAATTAAATATACAGAAAAATAATTTTGCATTATTATTTATTATATATATAAATAATATTATATCATAGAATTATTTATAATGTTTATATTGTTTTAATTGGAAACTTTTAATTGGTAACTTATTTTATTATTTATTTATTTTTAATTATAATTTGAAAATTTGAAATTATTGACATCCCTTGTAAATAATTTGTAATGATTAATTTATGTTTGTATTTTAATTGGTAATTTATGTTTATATTGTTTTAATTGGTAACTATTTTAATTGATAACTTATTGTATTATTTATTTATTCTTAATGATGATTTGAAATTTTTGACACCCTTGTACTTTTAATAATGGTATAGATTAGGTGGCAGCTTATTTATCAACTTATTTGGTTGTTTTGTGTGTTTTAAAAGTAATTTTTTGACATAGGGAAGATCTTAATATAGGAAAGAGAGAAAAAATAGCAAAACCTATAATTATGTAATCCAAATCTTAATATAATTTAATAACTTGATATATTTTCGTTTGAGAGGTTCTTTCTATTAAATCTTTAAATAATTAAAATTAGAAGTAAAATTTTTTTTACCATAAATGAGTGATCTCTTTTTGATGAATAACAACTTAATTTATATAATTAAGTTAAAAACCTTTTATAATTGTATTTTTCTCCAATTGTTTACCTCAATTTACAAAAGAAAAGTGATAGATCTTCTTTAAAAAATAGAAAATTGTAACGCATAAAAAATTATAGTGTAATATGTATTAAATTAAAGGATATTAATGTCTTTTTAACTAAAAGTTCAAATCATTAACAAATTGAAAACCCCTAATATGTTCAGTGACGTTGGGCTACGGGAGCTCCAATCAGTTAAGTAAACCTTGGAACATTATTACGATAATACCCTTCAGTTGCAGGTTTACGGTATCTTGTCCTTTTTACCATGGTATTTTCTCCTAACTTTGTCTCTCTCTATTCTTCACCGATTCGCGGCGTTATCGCGGTTCTCTCTCTAGTCTTCTTTTTTCCATCTGACCTTCCAAGAAGGAATACTGCGTGACAAGAACGAGTAAACATATACACACGCAACATATAAAATAATCTTATATATATATATATATATATATCTTCTTTCTCTGAGCTCTCTGCTCTGGTAGTCCGCATTAGTTCTTGTATCCATTAATCCCTCCTCGCCAATGACCTTAGCTCTTCTTCTCATAGATCTGACACTGACCCTTTTCTAGCAACAATAACACAGGTATGTTATTGTGCTCATTATATTAAATTTTGCTTTAATACATGTATTGGGTTTGATTTGATTCATACCCACGTTTTAATCTTTTTAATTTTTAGATTACATTTATATGTAAATGTTGCTAAATCTCAGATCTAATGATCTACAAGTAAGCTTATTTGTTTTATTTTATTTTTAAGCTAGAAAAGACCAACTATTAGTTGTTGTTTTATTTTATTTTTAAGGTAGAAAAGTAGTTTTTTCTACCTAGAATACCAAATAATTTGTTAAAAGTTACATCTGGGTTGTTTTTGTGTTTTGTACTGGTGGTTTAATTTAGATCTGGATCCTTTTCGTGGGTCCAGATATGATTGGTCTTGTTATTATTAATTTTAGGCTACAAAAGGCTTCGATTTGTAGTAATTGAACATCATACTATGCTTTTGCTTTTATTTCTTTTGAATTTCAGTATCTTCCCGTTTTGAAATTCAAATTTCACTTACTTTTTTTATAATTTTAAATACTTAAGTTTTAAGTTAAAGTTTACATACTTAACATTCAATGCTTGTTTGGTGGGACAATCTTTTTGGTGATTTTTTTTTTTTCTCCTCCTGAGGAAGTGATGAGTTCCAGTGGTAAAGGGATATTTTGCTCAAAAGAAAATTAAGAGACACCATAGATGCTGTTCAAGCTCTGACATAAAATACAAAATATCGGTAAACACAAAATAGCCATAAAGATTTCTCTTTTTCCATGAAAAGATTTTTATTTTATTTTTCTTTGCATAAATTGTTTTTGTTCTATTGAAAAATGATGGCAATTTTGTTTTGAACTCGGAAATAATAACGATTGTATTATTTGAAAACTGGCTTTTTTGATCCAGCTAGTAAATTTCTGTTTCTTATTTTCTGAAGGTAGATTGATATGATAAAATCCTCTTGTATGATATGGTTGAATTGTTTGGATTCAATCCTTTAATGCAATCTTCTGGGATCAGTAAAAATGGAATTTTGATGGAGTAAAGAGATGTGTAATGTATTTATTTTTTCTGTAGGTACAAACTTTTCTCTAGGAATAATTGGCGTTAGAAAGCATGGTATTAGGAAAGTACTCTAGAGTCGATGGTAGAAAATCATCAAGTTACTGTTCGACAGTGACTCTGGTTGTGTTTGTGGCCTTTTGCTTAGTTGGGGTATGGATGCTGACATCGTCCTCTATAGTTCCTGTTCAAAATGTTGATGTGCCTTCTCAGGAGAACAAAAATGAGGTGAAGGAACAAGTGAATGAAAGTAATGATAGCACTTCGAGCAAACAGATCAATTCCAAGCAGTTTGAGGACAATCCGGGTGATTTACCAGAAGATGCAACGAAAGGGGACATCAACGTTAGTTTAGCCGAGGAGGAAAACAAGTCTAATTCTCAAGAGACCTCAAACCTTCCTGACAAAACAACTCAGGATGCCCCGGAGGAAAACCAAGAAGAGGAGCCTATAAAGGAGAGTGTAAAAGAAGAGACCAAGTCAGAAGATACGATCAAACCCGAGACGGAGAATGGAGAAGAAAAAGCAGATGGGGAGTCAAAGGAAGAGACCAAAGAGACAAACACTGATGGTGGTGAAAATAAATCTGATTCTGACGAGGGTGAGAAGAAATCAGAGGAGAATTCAGGTGAAAAGGTGGAGCAAAATCAAGATAAGGAGTCGGGGCAAAGCTTTGATGAGAAGGAGGAGGATGGTCTGGTCAAAGATCAGGTTGTCAAAGAGGTGTTTCCTTCTGGAGCTCAGTCGGAGCTCCTAAATGAAACTACCACCCAGAATGGACCATGGTCAACTCAGGTAGCTGAGTCAAAGAATGAAAAGGAAGCCCAAAAATCTTCTCAATCTGACCTACAAACTGGGTACAGTTGGAAACTTTGCAATGTCACTGCCGGGCCAGATTACATCCCATGCCTCGACAATATGCAAGCAATTAGGAGTCTCCAATCTACTAAGCATTATGAACACAGGGAGAGGCACTGTCCCGAAGAACCCCCTACCTGCCTTGTTCCCCTTCCTGAAGGTTACCAATGCCCAATTGGGTGGCCTACAAGCAGGGAAAAGGTATGGTAATATGACTTAAATAAAAAGTTTGCTTCCAAGTTGCTTCTTTTCGGCTTCGAAGACTTCTAATTTATTTATTTATTTATTTTTATTTTTTTGTCAATGCAGATATGGTACCATAATGTTCCCCACACCAAGCTTGCAGAAATTAAGGGGCACCAGAATTGGGTGAAGGTTAGCGGTGATTACCTTACCTTCCCTGGTGGTGGGACCCAGTTTAAGTATGGTGCTCTTCATTACATCGATTTCATTCAGCAGGTGAATACTTGTTACCACCACTCTCATTTCAATGTCCTTTCTC
The DNA here is from genome assembly GCF_030987335.1 of Cornus florida. Taxonomy (NCBI): domain Eukaryota; kingdom Viridiplantae; phylum Streptophyta; class Magnoliopsida; order Cornales; family Cornaceae; genus Cornus; species Cornus florida. Next base: position 44,838,987 of record NW_026775574.1, on the reverse strand, counting down.
TTCTTTCCCCTAAAAGAACTATCTACATACGTGCATCTTTTGCATTTTTTGGTGTGTGCGTGTCACAGTGGTCCTAAATCATGTGTAGCTTCTTGTTTTTTTTTTCCCTACATTCTTTCAATTCTCCTTTTTCTTGTCTTTTCACTGTGTCGAGATACAATAAGACTTAGAAATGACTCCTTATGTTTGTATTCATAGAAATGTAAAAAACATATTCGGACAAACATATCTGCAGATTATATATAAGTATACTTATGCGTAGAAATTTAAAAATGAATTTTTTCTCCCAAAAGCTTCACAATAAAATTTCTTTGTTTTATTATCAAAGTTTTGTCTCATTTTAAAAGAACTGTCAAAATGTTCAGTTTTCACCATTCCAACTTGTTAATACCTTTTATTTGATTAGGTGAAAATATAACTCGGGACCAAAATCAAATAGAAACTTTGCATTAGTAGGGAAAAAATATTATTTGGACACTATCTCATGCAAATTGAACCTAAGCACTCTTTTGTTGCGAACAATTGGGAGTTATTGCCAATAAAGGTACCATGACAGATTGAATTAGACAAAAAATCTTCAGGCCCCCTTTGGCTAGGAAGATACCAGATGCTGGAAGGTGAAATGAAAGAAAAGGAAATAAGTTTTCCTGTATGTATTTGGACATACTGAAAACCTTTGGACAGAAGTGTAGAAAAAAATTATCTTATTGTTTGAGAAACATGAAAGTTACAAGAAATCTATTTTACTTACCAAAACCGTTCTTATTCATAATAAACAAAATAGAAGTGTCTGCATGGGTTTGTTATTTAAATCAAAACTATCTTTTACCCAACATTTTATACTACTTTTAGAAAATAAATAAAAAATAGTATATTTATATAAACTTGGTATTATCTAATCCAGTTTTAAAGAATAAATGTTTTTTCATATATTCAGGCGCATGCACATGGTTGATTTTAGGGTCAGTTACCCCGAGCTCCCTGAGGCTTGTCTTTACCATCGGGTTAAACTCAAAAAACCACTCTGACACCCCTGTCAGGGCTAAGACCCGTGAGTTTGGCTAACGGTAGTTGTAAAATTACCAAACAGCCACATATGTAATAAACAAATTTTACACTTCATGCTCACCTAAGCAACCAAAAATTCTAAAAGACAAAATTGCCTGTATCATCTCTCTGGTACTCAACCATCACCGTCACCCTCACCCCCTCTCTTTCTCAGCGGAATGATATTTCAATTTTTATGCTTGTTCCTATCATTTCCTATTTGTCATGATTCCAGCTTGAATGGTAATGCTTGGTTGTGGCTTGCTAGCTCAAGGATTATTGATTTTTTTGAATTCCTTCTTAGCGTCATACGATGTTTTGCTTAACATGGATATATTACTGTTACCGCAGTCTGTGCCCGATGTTGCTTGGGGAAAACGTTCTCGTGTGATATTGGATGTTGGATGCGGGGTTGCTAGCTTTGGAGGATATCTATTCGAAAGAGATGTACTCGCCATGTCATTTGCCCCAAAAGATGAACACGAAGCCCAGGTTCAGTTTGCACTTGAAAGGGGAATCCCTGCTATATCTGCTGTGATGGGCACAAAGAGACTTCCGTTCCCAGGGAGAGTGTTTGATGTTGTTCACTGTGCACGGTGTAGGGTGCCCTGGCATATTGAAGGTGCTTCATCTATTTACTTATGATGAATTTTGTGATGAGAATGATGTTTGGACGAACTCAAGTTTTTTGTTTAGTGTTTCATTCTTTTGACTTTCCATATCTTTAGCTGTTCCTCTTTTTCACATGTAGTAAACTTATGGTGTAGGCTTCTGTAATCAACTCTTGTATTTGATTGTGAACATTGCAATTTTGTTTTGCTAATTTAATGCCTGGTGCATTGCAGGGGGTAAACTTCTTTTGGAACTGAATCGTTTATTGCGGCCTGGTGGTTTCTTCGTGTGGTCTGCGACTCCTGTTTACCAGAAGCTTCCCGAAGATGTTGAAATTTGGGAAGGTAGATGATTCTATTGCCTAATGCTTTAGTCTTTTCCAAATTGAGTTGGTTGATTGATTATGATAAATGCTGCATCTTTCTTGGGATTTTTACAGCCATGAAGCAACTAACAAAGTCCATGTGCTGGGAAGTTGTATCAATAACTAAGGACAGACTGAATAAGGTTGGCGTGGCTGTATATCAGAAGCCTGCTTCAAATGAGTGTTATGAGAAAAGATCACGGAATGAGCCTCCTCTCTGCCTAGAATCTGATGATCCAGATGCAGCCTGGTACTTTCTTCTTTAATTGAGAAAAGAAATAATTTTCAAGTATCTTAATTTGATTGGCTTTTTTGTTCATCTGCTGCTTAAGGTGAAGGATTTGGATGGCACTAATTGGAAAATGCTTATTATGGTTTAATGATTAAGCTTGCCTTTTTCTACAGTGTAGTAGACCTCCTTTTTTTTTTCCCCTTGCTTTTCTTTGCATCCCTTCTTAGTGGAAATGTACTTGGTTCAAAAAGCACTTCCTCAGCATATACCTATTTCTCTGCCTAACAAATGTTTAATATGTGTGCCATCTATAGGAATGTGCCATTGCAAGCATGCATGCACAAAGTGCCTGTTAATGCATCAGAACGTGGGTCTCAATGGCCTGAACAATGGTCAGCAAGGCTGGAGAAACCTCCTTACTGGTTGTTGAATTCCCAGGTTGGAGTTTATGGTAAAGCAGCCCCTGAGGATTTCACTGCAGACTATAAACACTGGAAGCGTGTGGTGACCAAGTCGTATCTTACTGGGATGGGTATAAACTGGTCTACAGTACGGAATGTCATGGACATGAGATCTATCTATGGAGGGTAAGCAAAATAATTTTTGATTTCAAGTGTTTCTTGGGTTCAACTAGAGAGTTCTTGGCAGTTGTTTGGTAACCTTGCTTTATCCTTCTCTTTTCTCTTTCTTATTTTCTTTCTTTTTTTGGTCATCCTAAAAATTTATAGATATAAAGACAATAATATACAAGGCAATAAGCAAAGTTGTACCTTTGCATAAAATGCTCCAAAGATGATTTATCTGAAAACATGATCAAATAAATACAGTTACTCTCCTCCAAGGCGTCCCCCCATAGCTAGCTTGTATACTTAAGGAACGTTTCTATCTATATGGTGTGATGCAACCTATAGCCTGGGTTTTTAATTTGCAAAAAGAAACCCCTATACTATACATGTTTTGCAAATTGCCCCATGGATTGAAATTTTCTCCAACAACTATTGATACTTCCCTCTGGATGGGGATATTTTGCAATATTTTTTTTGATAATTGAAGGTGGTGATCTGCAATATCTTTATTTCAAGGGGACAACTTTCCAAAGCGTTATTTTTTTTCGCAATTTATCCATATTTTTCCAATTGTTTTCTATTTTTTTGCCTTGTGGGGGTTGAGGTGGGTTATTAATTTAATTTAATTTAATTTTATTATTATTATTTTTTTTTTTGGTGGCAAATATCATAATATTTATTGTACTTTGTATTTTTTCTATGGTTATTAATACCAATATAAGATATGTTAATTCTGGTTGTGCTTGCAGATTTGCTGCTGCTCTAAGAGACTTGAATGTGTGGGTCATGAATGTGGTCCCAATAGACGCTCCAGATACATTACCAATTATTTATGAACGGGGTCTATTTGGAATTTATCATGATTGGTGTGAATCATTTAATACCTACCCAAGATCTTATGATCTAGTCCACGCTGATCATCTCTTCTCCAAAATGAAGACCAAGTATGTTTTTCGTATTCCATATTGCATTCTCACCGAATATAGTCTACCTCATCTCTGTAGAGACCCATTTATAATTTTGGCTGTGCTTTTGTTGGTAATCAGGTGCAATTTGGCGGCTGTGGTTGCGGAGGTTGATCGTGTTCTAAGACCAGAGGGAAAGCTCATTGTCCGCGACAAAGTTGAGACTATTAATGAGCTGGAGGGCATGCTGAAGGCCATGCAGTGGGACGTCCGCTTCACTTTCTCTCAGGACAAGGAAGGATTGCTGTGCGTCCAAAAAACCATGTGGCGCCCCAAAGAGGTGGAGACAATTAAATATGCAATTGCTTAATCATGTTGTCCGGCGATGGTTCTCGTGTTCTTGAGAATAGGTATTTATGTTGTTTTGGTCGCTTATTTTTAAATCATGGCAAATGTACTTTTCTTTAGCACATGAATATCTGTTAGCCTGGTTGGTATCTGATTTTTTTTCTTCTTGTTTTCGAAGTTTTGATTTCTGATGGTGACCAGTTTCTCAATTGTAATGTCATATTATTAGTTATATCAATGAAACATGTCATTCTTTGAAGTGTAAAGCCCATTTGCTGACATACTTCAGTTTACGGAACAAATTCTTTGTTTGAGATCCCCGAAATCATATGTGGTTTCTATTGTCCTTTCGAAATTTGTTAAATTTATTGTATCCTCATTGTCACCCCGACACGGATCATAAGATGATATTCATGTTTGTTGCAATGCATGACTTCATGATAAATCTTACAATGTCTGATTACCAGAACGGTATTTTGTGGAATGATTGTAGCTTATTTGAGACGAGTAGAAATTGAATCACATTGTCTCTTTCATAATTTCATGTCCTGAATCTGAGTAGAGAAACGAAATGTTTTCTAGTGTTTTGGCCATTTGTTTGGTCTTCGACGACGAGAGTATAAATTTATCTTTGAAAATAGATGATTTACCGTCAGATTATACCCTGATTGTGTCTGGTTTCATATTTCTATTGTTTTCTTGAAAATTCGATCACGTAATTGCAAATTTTTGATAAGATTAAACCACCTTTCCATCCAGAGCCGTTATCCAGGATTTTTTGTCTGGACTCTGGAGGGCTCAGTAACTTAAAATCAAACTAATGGTACGAAAATAAAGTATATATATAATATATATAAATTGTAATTAATTTTTTAAAACTGAATTTTTAGTATAATTTTTGTTATATATTCTTGTATAAATTGGTAAAAGCTAATTTCTCCACTTTCATGGGACTTCGGTTAGTAAATTTTCTAAGAAAGAGAAATATGAAATGTGCATATTTGATTTTAGTGTGTGCCTATGTTTTTAGAAGTTGAGTAAGTTGAGGTCCCCTGTCTGCGTTAAGGAAAATTCAACTAAAATATTAGGGTTAGCATGATCGCCACTAGGTCTATCAACCCTAGTCCTCCTCCAAGTAGGGCTGTAAATGAACCAAGTCGAGTCGAGCTTTACTTTACTTGGTCTCAGCTCGCCAGTTTTAGGAGGGTGCTCGGACTCAGCTCACCAGTTTCAAGAGGGTGCTTGGGCTAGGCTCGGGCTCAGCGCCAATAATTTGGTGAGCCCAGCTCGAGCTCGCTTTCAATTCATAAAAATAAAAATAAAAAAAATAATAAAAATAAAAAAGGAGTAAATGACAAGCTTTACTGTTTTGACAATGGAAGAGCATCACTGCATCTGTTTTACTAACGTCCATTCTCCGATCATCTTTCTCTGATCTCCCCAACACTAAAATTGAATTGAGACATGGTGACCCGAGCGAGAGATTTCTATTGGAAAGTTGAGAGGGATTACAGGAGTGACGTTACAAGATTTGTTGTGGCCGGAAATAATTAGGGATGTTTCATCACTGATATTGCAAGAGGTTTGTTGGAGACTGTCGTGGGAAAGCAAAGAGGAAGAAGTGTTGTGTTGAAGATCAGTGTTATGTTCGGTAAAAAAGAAAAAAATTGGAAGGAAATGAGAGAAGAAGGGATGAATGAGACATCCTAGGAAAGATATCGTGTATTTTTTTCTTTTTGTTTGATTAAATAGAAAAGAAAAGAATAAGCTCATAATAAACTATCTTTCTTAAGAGAGAAAGAAATGGGAAGTTTTAATTGTTTTTATTATTATATTCAATAATATTTATATTATTGTAATTTATAAAGGATAGTATTGTAATTTAAAACTTACAAAGGAAGTTTGTTTCTTCCTTTTTATTTTCTTTTCACACCTCATTCTTCCTTCCAACCAAACACAGCATAGAGGCGTAATGAATTTGTTAGGGTTTCACAACTTGTGTAATGAATTTGGTAAAGACAATCCACCGGTGATATAAAGATATGCACGCAATGATAGGTAACAGGATAAGTAGAGTTGGGCTTAAGGTTAAATGAAGTTGGGCTTATGAAGATATATTAGACTGGGTTTATATTAAATGGGTTAGACAATATTGTATGTGTAGAAATTAAAATTAATTTTTTTTTTTAACCTTTCAATAAACGAGCCTGTTCATGAGCCTAACAAGCCAAGTTTAGCATAGCTCAAGCTTGACTCGTTTACTAAACGAGCCTAAAAAATGTGTTTAAGCTCGGCTCGATTACTTTACGAAGGAGTTCGAACTGAGCTTTTAACGAACCGAGCCTGAGCTGAACAACTCGATTCATTTGTTGCCCTACCTCCAAGATCTATAGAAAGGACCTTATTTTTCCTAAAACCCTAACAAAGCACACGTATGCATTCATAGAGCATATGCAAGCCTTGTCAAAATTAGAGGATTCTTGGTCAGTTTGGTAACCAGTTGTAAACCTTTCTTTACACACTAGTTCCTACTTGGACCAAGTCTCGTGATTTTTTCCCCTAAAATATTGGTGTTTGTGTATAAATGTCTTTATATTGGTCAATCTTTAAATTGCCGCATCATGCCTACTCAAGTGAAAGCGAGTTTAAAATTTGAATTTATGTTAAAAAATTGTTATTTACCTTTTAAGACTTATTTGTGGTTACGGTATCGGTTGCGGTGTAACGAATTTGGGCAAGTATTAATGTTACGTAATGGTACTGGTTATCACAATCGTGATTTTTTTTAAAACTCACACATAGTGATTAAAATTAATCGATACGCAATTTTTTATGACATAATTCGATAGAGCTGGATTTTTAATGAATTTTTTACCATCATTTAAAATAAGTAATAACATATTCATAAATTTTGAGTTGTTGGTTTTTTATTAAAAAGTCTTAGTAAAATAAATTCAATTATGAAAAAAAAAAAAATCATATAAATATACAATATATGCGAATTAAAAGATCAAAAATACAATTAAAAAATTAAATAAAATATACTATTTTGAATAGGTTACAGAAGGTTTGAAAGAGAAAAACAATCCCCATACAAATATCCTTTGTACAAGTCTCACATCAATACTTTCCGAAAGAAACAAAAAAAAAAGTCTCACATCCATATAAAAGAAGCCCCGTGAACACTAGTGCAAGTCAGTTTGTCCCACATCGGAAATTTTAACAAAGGTGTGAACAACTTCACTTATAAAGGCAATGCCCAATGCCTTGGAACAAAAGTACAAGCAAGTTGTCGGGCTACTATTTTAGAGGTCCAGTTTTAATTTTCAAGTTTGTAAGCCCATTACATTGGTCGGTTCATAACTGGCCGTTAGTAAAAAAATATTTTCGAATGCCACCCATTTCCAACTCTAAAGTCTTGCACAATTATATGAAAATAAACCCGACAAATTTTATATAAAACAAAGCGTTAGGAAAGAAAATTTGAGAGGTAAATTAGTGATAGAAATGTCATTTTTGTATATCAAATCTATATTTTGAGCAAAGTTATTTATATTTTATTTAGCTTATTTGTCTTATTAAAAATAAATAATAAAAAATAATTATCAAATCCAACCGAGTCTTAAAATTTAGTCAATTTTTAGATTAACAGACATATATATATATATATATACACACACACACAGACATATATATACATACATGTATACCAACACTACAAAATCTACTAGACTCAGAAGTTCAAAACCCATATATTTTAATTTGGTAGAAGCAATAGCAATAGTTATAGTTTGTGCTATATTTGACACAAGATTTGGCAAAGCTATATTTTGGCAGCCCATTAACAGTCTATTGGAGAACCCATGTTAAACCCACCTGCTATATTTTGAAATTGGTAACCCATTTAACAGCCCATTGTAGTTGCTCAAGTTTCAACCTATGGTAACAAGTGTTGAATAGAGTAAAGGCTAAAGATTTTAATCAAGTAGAAGATTTGGTAGAATCATTACAAACTTTTGGATTAAACTTTAGTAAACAGGATTTAGTAAGTCATGAATCTGGCGGTGAAACTGAAGAAGAAATTGCAATTCTAAGGTTACTGATTTTGTGGGTGGTCAAAGGTGAAGGATGCAGAGGTGATCAAGAACACTACTACTATTAGTGTTCAGCAGTCTCTGGTGGTGGTGGAAGTGAAAGGTCTCTGGAATGCTGTAATTCCCCTGGGGGTGGTAATTGGGTGGGTTCGAAATGGGTTGGATATGAATGGGTCAGTAATTCATTCTCAATCCATCAATAGTGGATAGGGTAAGAGTTTAAATGGGCGGGTCAAAACTAGTTAACCCATTCCAACATTTTTTTATTTTTTATTTTTATTTTTTTTATACTTTTGCAAATTTTTTACTGTCCTACCATCCATGGCTAAAAAAAATTAATAATTTGTTCTTGCATTAATTTTTTATTTCAAGCATTACAAATTCTTTTTCCATTTTTCCTTTGGGAAAAGTCACTATACCACTTAATCAACAATATTAATTAATTTTTTTATTTCAAGAGTTACAATTTTTTATTTATTTTGGAAAAATTCACTATACAACTTACTCAACAATATTAATTATATATATTTTTAAAATAAAAAGAGAGTTTTGAATAAGAATTTTAATTAATTATTGGTCATTTATTTTATACAATAAAACAAAATTTGAAGGAAGAGTGAAGATGGGTAGCTTCAAAATGATCCAAGATTTGCTTTAATTCAGTTAAAACTTTCTGCCTGAGAAGAATTAAAGGCCTTTGGGCCCAGAAGTCAAGGATTTTTTTGGTTGAATAGTAATGGCAGATGCAATTTCCCCAAAAAAACAAAACGTAATGACAGATGCTCCAAATATGTTCTATGAGAAGAAGATGCATAAGTGGAGAGCTGTGTAATTAGAACTGTCAATGGGGGACTGGATTCTCCGAATCCGATCTATCTATCCGGATATGAATTGAATAAAAAAAATTGATAATCCAATAATGATTTGTATTCGAGAAATTGTTACCTTAACTGATCATGTATAGATTAAAGATAATTCGATCATATAGTGATCTAATTCGATTTATATTTACACATATTTGGTTATTGGTAAGAAACTCGCACACACCACATCACTAACACACACACTTTGCTCTTTTAGAGACTCAAACTCTCACCTTTTACTTTGACCGATAAACTATTTGTCTACAAGTATGTTATATATTTAAGTTATTTATCATTAAATTTATATATTTTTATTATCTATCATTAGACTGTTTGATTGCATAACTACAAACACACCAACTATATATTAGTAACTCACCACCCTCTTTAACCATATAAATTCGATTTTGATCCAAATCCAAAATAATTAGAAATATTTAATCCGATAATTCGTTAGCGATGTCACTCTAATAATTTATTAGTTAAATATGAATTATAATCTATACAATCCATTAACAAATCTACTAGTACTGTTACTTCACTGTAGAATGACAAGGGCGTTTCTTCTATGGATCGAGTAATAATTAGGGAATGGATTATTTGATTTTTAATTTTTATTTTATATTTTGCTGTTACAACTTTTATTCCATCTTTAGAGAATCCCAAAGATACAGTTGTAGATGAAGATAAGGAGAATACTGGTAGCTAGTGACTGGGGATGACTTGAAAATCTATGGTCCGTATTGTTTTGGCCACAACCCGAACACTGGTCCCTACACTCACAAACCAATCCCTCCAACAATAATAGATTTTTCTTGGCCATGACAATCTAAGTTATTAGGGTAAAGTGCAAATAACCCCCCTGAACTATGGGGAAATTTGCAACTAACCCCCTGAACTATCAAAAATGCAAAAAACCCCTCAAATTATACAAAAAAGTTGCAGATCACCCCATCCGGTGACCGGCCGTCCAAAAATGAGCGCGTGATTCACACGCGACAGACAAACTAAGTTTTTTGGACAATAATGCCCTTCTATATATGAAAATACCAAATTATCCTATAACCACCACCACCGTCGTCTACGACCACCACCACCTTCTGCAACCACCAACATAACCACCACCACCGTCCGCAACCACCAACATAACCACCACGAAACCCTCCTGAACTCATGCCAAAACACACCGTTAAACGAAATCAAACCCACCACCATCACTACCACCTCCATCGGCATCTCAACGGCACACCACCAAACCCAATCGAACCAGTACACAAACCCACAGCCACCACCCCAATCCCGCCACCACCATCACCCGTCATCACCAACCACAGCCTAACCTTCTCTCCATCAAACCCATCACACACCGTGAAACCAAAACCCCCACTAACCCACTGCCATCACCCCCTTCAATCACAATCTCTGGTTCTCCCTCGGGAACGAAGGCGGTATGGAACTGCTACTCGGTGGCGTCGAATTCCGGTCTGATAGCGGAGCACTAGTATGGGCGGCGATGGATCCGTATGCGAGCAACGAAGCTTTCAATTGCAGCAACGGCGATCTGTTCAAGTGGAAACACTTGTGGAGAATGATTGCGGAGTAATTTGGGGTCGATGAAAACGAGAAGTGGGTGACCGTCCCGATCGGAACAGGGAGGTTGGTGGATGAGGCGAAGCTCGGCCGCTGTGCAGCTAAGCCACAACCAGCCCATCGCCGCGAGTTAACCATGGCCGAACCAGCCCATTGCCGTTCAGCCCACCTTGCTCGCCGGTCCTCTCCACCATCCGAGCTCGTTCCAGCTATCACCGCAAGAGACGGTGGCGGGGCAGGCGCAGGAGATGACGGCAGCGAGATCCCAGCGGCGACGAGGATGATTTGGGTTTTGACGCGTCGACTCCGCATCGTCACCATAATCGCCGACTTACCTCCTCTTCCGTCACCATAATCGCCGCCGCCGCCACCATCTTTTTCCTTCATTTTCTTCATGATTCAATCTCCAGCCTGATGCTTCTCTCTCTCTTCAATCTCCAATGTTATATATATATATAAACACATATATATAAATTCAGAAACACACCAGAAATATATATATATATATATATATATATATATATATATATATGTTTATTTATTATTTTATTTCTTTATATATATATATATAATCATAAGGGCAATTCAGACTTTTTATTTTTCCGGTTAAGTCGGTCACCGGAATGGACTGAAATGCAACAAATTCATAGTTTAGGGGGTTTTTTTTAGTTTAGGGGGGTTAGTTGCAATTTGTCAATAGTACAGGGGGGTTATTTGCACTTTACCCAAGTTATTATTATTACTATAAGTCTATTTAAAGTTCATATTCCTGTCTTATTATTATATATAATCTTAATAATCGATCCTCTTTCTTATTTGGTATCAGAGCCATGATGGCTTAATTTATTATTGTTAATGCTTTTAGAAACTGGTAGCATGAATATTACTGTAATTATGTAATGAACAATACGAAGATTATTCTGTCTGACTTATGTTTCAACCTGATTCAATTATGGGTCGTCCAAAAGTCGCGTTGGAATGTTTAGCCCGCTTTTTGCATTAAATTGCTGCACAGGGTGTTGTTTCCAGTAAATCGTTGACAGACGAGTAATAGAATCTCTCTTAAGCAGAATGACGACAGAATAGTAACTTATTGTTCACTACATAATTACAATAATATCTATGCTATATGGACCTTCAAGCATTAACAATATTTAACAGACATGTTAAAACCATCTTCTTCCTCCTCTTCAGGAGTACAGGAAAACCAGGATTCAGAACTGGTAAAAAATACTGAATTAGTGGAATGGACCAATGTTCAAAATAAATTGAACAGATGGACTATCCCTCCAGTAAGTGCTAATAGCATTTACAAAATCGGAATGCTTAATTTAACGGATCTATGGACTGTCAAGACCATGGAACAGACCATGCAATTAAGCATTAAGGATACAATAATTAAGTTATTGTCTTCCCGTGACCTTCAGAGGCACATGCACAAATATAAGTACATCCATATAGGTTTAATTCAGATTGCTTTTAAACCTTTAACCTTGTTAAGTATGGATGCTTGTATTCAAGCAACCCTTCGGGATGCTCGATGTCTGAAATTTCACCCTTCCTTGATGGGTGCACTGGAAACCAGTCTATGTCATGGACCGGTTTATTTTAATGTATATCCTAGTCTGAATTTATCTTTAACAGATAAAAATATTCATGAGGCCGTCAGTCTTCGTGTTCAGACCTATGGGTATGATTATTTGCCTGGATCGGAAGTGATAAGTGTTAGTTATCGCATCCATTACAAAGTACTTGATACTATGTGTCCGAATGCCATACGCAAAGACTCTAAAGGAGTGACAGCGTTATGGGACACCAATATGTACACATCCAATGTTGCCACAAAAAGGATGATTCCTTGGAGTGAAATAACTTTTCCTGAACATTGGACGATTTCTAACGCAGTTCCGGCAAAGCCAATTGCTAATCATAGCTTAGACTGTGTTATTCAGGATCAAGATGGTGATGTTTTTCTGAATTTCAGAAAATCATTAGATCTACCTAGATCTACATCATCTAAAGGAGATCTTCCTTATCATGTTTCTTGTCCTCCTTCTCGCCATTCGATTTCGTCGGATTACCGAAAGGAAGATCTACCTGAAGTCGTTGGTCCAAATCAACTCAAGCTGAAAGGAATACAGCAATCTCATAATCAAATTCCAAGAGGAGTCTACGAGAAAGCACCAATAGGTATGTCTCGTCGCCAATTTGGAATTGAATTCAGCCCAACTCCATCTGAAATGGGAATCGGAAATGAATCTGTCAAGGATCAATTTGATGATCCTACAGACATCCATAACCCTCATGAATATTAGTTTTAATGGATTTTGTCCCAGATAGAATTGCCATTAATACTGAATTTCAACAGGATCAATATAAAGAATTCAGAAATTGGTATTTTAAAGCTTTTGACCAAAATCAATTACAGCTTTTTAAAACTCAATTTTATGATTTTCTACAAGAACGCAAAATGGTTATACCATTTGTTTCTTGGTTCTTTATGACCAATCATTCTCTTGTTAATCTAAACATACTGGATGATTTTTTCAAACCATGGACTACATCCGAAGATAAGGTTTATCATTCTGTCCATCCTCCCACTGAACATCTAATTCTGAAAAGAATTGACCCTGACAGTGGTGTCAAAGTAGAAACCAAGGCTTATAGCCAACCTAAAATAATTGATCCATCCTGTAATGCTACTAAGAAAGAAATTTCTCATGTTTACAGGCAGAACAATTATACTAATGTTTGCTTGCAAACGATAGGGTCCCAGCTTGGGAGAATTGAAACAGGAATAGACACAGTATTAAATACAATTAATACTAAGTGTAATACTGCTAAACCTTCTCCTCCAGAAGCTTCCTTATCCAAAGCATTGGTCAAACCTGCAATCGAAGTTCAAGGCTTCAATCTTACACATCCTAAGAAGAATGAAGAATTTCTTACTCTTCTTACCCAGAAAATTCAAGGACTTAAAATTCAGACTTTATCCCATGATGAATCTAAAATCGGTTCTGATTCTGATGATGTGTTACCTCATATTGAGGTTTTCCAACCCGATTTTCCTCAGATGCCTGAGTTAAACAGAATTGTCTATGATAAAAATATCCACTCCAATACCGCCCCTGCTCCGAGTAGATATTATTATCCCAGACCCACACCTCAAGATATCTTGTATGAAGAAGATTATTTTCATACACAGAAATCTTTTCATGGCAAGACCATTTATGAATGGAACATAGATGGGAAATCTGATTATCAGATTTACGCGGTTATTCATCAAATGTTGATGTATAGCCAAGTTTGTAAAATCAACAACAATACTGACCCAACCATTGTTAAGTTTGTCGTTGCTGGTTTTACAGGAATCCTTAAAGGATGGTGGGATAATGTTCTCACTGAAGTTCAGAAAGCTGAAATCTTTTCTGCTACCAAGCTTGTTAAAGATGAAGCTACTCAACAAGCAGGACCTGCTCCAGATGCGGTTTACACCCTCATCACCACTATTATTCAACATTTTGTTGGCCCCGAAGGCGCTAATAGTGAAAGGAGTCGTGAACTTCTACAGAATCTAAGATGTCCATCTTTAACTCATTTTCGGTGGTATAAAGATGTATTCTTGGCCAAGGTTCTCCAACTCAATGATGCAAATCATGAGCATTGGAAAGCAAAATTTGTGGATGGTTTACCAACCTTTTTTGCTGAAAGAATCAGGAAGAAGCTTAGAGATATGAATAATGGTATCTCTATCCCTTACAGAAACTATACCTATGGTGGATTGGTCAATATTGTAATCCAGGAAGGTCTAGCTCTCTGTAATGATCTGAAGTTACAATCTCAGTTAAAAGCACAAAGATTAACTGGTAGGAAAGAAGTGGGTGAATTTTGTGATCAATTTGCTTACCAGACTCCCTTATCTTATCCTAAACCTAGGAAAAGAAATAAGGTTGAAAAACCTTATAAAAGGAAGTATTCCAAAAGAAAGAATTATTCAAAGGAAAAGGATAATTCTAGACAGTATACTAAGCCTAAAAGGGAATATATTCCTAAAGCAAAAGGTAAAGGAAAGCCCAAAGCTGAGGCTAAATGTTTCAAATGTGGACGTATAGGCCACTATGCAAACAAGTGCAGAACTAAGGAGAAACTCAGTAGTCTTCACATAGAAGATGAACTGAGACTTCAATTAAGTAAATTGCTACTTAATACTAGTTCTTCTGAATCAGAATCATCAGCTGATTATGGGGATGTTGTTATGGAATTACAGTCTTCTTCTTCCTCTGAAGCAGAAATTGGAAATCCTAGATGTTCCTGTAATCCCTCTCATGATGATTATTATAAGGCAATTGTTGAGATGAATGGATTAAGCTTAAATGTTTTGACTTCGACTCAACAATCCTTATTAGATCTTATAGATCATATCCAGGATCCTCAAATCAAGATGAAAGTCTTTGAAATAGGTTCTGCTCTGGCACGATCTAATGAGGATACGGATAATCCAGATTTTCTGAGAGCAGAAAATCATTACAGCATGAAAGAAGTTCTAAGCAGATTAGAACACCACGGACAAAATTCTCGTCCTGCTAATCTCCCTGATCTCAAGATGGAGATTAATCTTTTAAAAGAAGAAATTCGCCAGTTAAAGTCTCGTCAACATAAGATGGAACTGGAAATTATTCTTTTAAAAGCAACATCTGTAACTGAAACTTCATCATCCCAGATTGAAGTCCCTCAAACTGAAAGCACGAATTATCTTCAACTCTTGAATCAAGTTACTTACCAAAAATGGTATATCTCTATCAATTTGGTAATTAATCAAGAGTACACTATCACTAATGCCATTGCCTTAGTTGATAGTGGTGCAGATATGAACTGTATCCAGGAAGGATTGGTTCCTACTCAATATTTTGAGAAAACCACTCAAGGTCTTACCAGCGCAAGTGGTGGTAAGATGCAAATTAAGTATAAACTTAATCATGTTTTCATTTGTAAAGAAGGTATTTGTTTACCATCTACTTTCTTACTCATCAGGAATATGGCACAACAAGTTATTTTGGGCACCCCCTTTTTAGCTTTAATCATGCCAATTGAGAAAATTGATTCTCATGGAATATGTTCTAATTTACATGGTCAGTCAATCACTTTTCAGTTTTTGACCCCACCAGTAAACAAGCATATCAATGCTCTTAAAGATAATATTATCTTTAAGGAAAAGCAACTGAATTATTTGCAAAAGGAGGTATCCTCCTTAGCAATTAATCAAAGATTGGTACAACCCACTGAGCAACAGAAAATTGAGTCATTACGACAAAACTTTCTAAAGGAAATCTGTAGTGAGATTCCTAATGCTTTCTGGGCCAGAAAGAAGCATATTGTTTCTTTACCCTATGAAAAGGGATTTACCGATCGCATGATTCCTTCTAAAGCTAGTCCCAGCCACATGAAAGCTGACTACTTGGAATTATGTAAAACTGAAATCAGCTCTTTAATGGCAAAGAAGCTTGTCACTACTAGCTACTCCCCTTGGAGTTGCAGAGCTTTTTATGTCAATAAAAATGCTGAAAAAGAACGAGGAATTCCTCGATTAGTTATTGATTATCGACCACTCAATCTTGCTTTGAGTTGGATCCGATACCCAATTCCCAACATCAAAGATCTTTTAGACAGGTTACAATCTGCTGTAATCTTTTCTAAATTTGATCTTAAATCTGGATATTATCAGGTACAGATTGCAGAAGAGGATAGGTACAAAACAGCTTTTTGCGTACCTTTTGGACAGTATGAATGGACAATAATGCCATTTGGATTAAAAAATGCCCCTTCAGAATTTCAACATATTTTGAATGACATATTTAATCCTTTTACTGAATTTTCTATTGTTTATATTGATGATATTCTCATATTTTCAAAATCAATCGATCAGCATTATAAACACTTGAAAATTTTCAAAGATGTTATTTACCGCAGTGGTTTAGTAGTTTCTGCTCCTAAACTAAAACTGTTTTTAACTAAGGTCCGATTTCTTGGTCATGAAATTTGTGATGGGAAAATTAGACCTATTAATCGCAGTATTGAGTTTGCTTCTAAATTTCCAGATGAAATTAAGGATAAAACTCAGCTTCAAAGGTTCCTGGGTAGTTTGAATTATATTCGAAATCACTACAGAGATCTTGCACAGGATACAGCAATTTTGTACACCAGGTTAAGGAAATCTCCTTCTCCATGGACTTTAGAACACACCAGGGTAGTCCAGAAGATTAAACTCAGAGCAAAACAAATTCCTTGCTTAGCTCTAGCCAATTCTTCATGGTTCAAAATTGTAGAAACAGATGCCTCCAATATTAGATACGGTGGTATTCTTAAACAGAAAAATCCAAATACAGGAACTGAGGAGCTTGTTCGCTTCACTTCAGGAACTTGGAAAAATGCACAATTAAATTATTCAACCATCAAAAAGGAAATTCTTTCTTTGGTATGCATTTATAAATTCCAAGATGATTTAATCAATCAGAAATTCTTGTTACGCATTGATTGTAGTGCTGCTAAACAAGTACTGGAAAAAGATGTAAAGAATTTAGTTTCCAAACAGATATTTGCTGGTTGGCAAGCTGATTTATCTGCTTTTGATTTTTCTATTGAATATATTAAAGGCAGTTCTAATTCTTTACCTGATTTTCTGACTCGTGAATTTTTGCAGGGTTCATGAATCAACCCCCCCATGGGTAGGGCCGGGGTAATACTCCAAAGGCTCGTGGCAAAAACAAGGCTAAGGCCAAAGTGGTTATACCACTAAATGATGATCAATTTCCATATTTGGATCATGTTGCTGATCTGCTCAACACACCTTCTAAAGGAAGCAGCAGTACACAACAAAAACAACAGAAACCAACCATGAAAGAGGTTCTTGAACAAGAAACTCCATGGATACCTAATCAAAGGTATATTCAGACAGTATTGGTACTGGATTCTCAGGATGAGCAATGGATGCCAGATCCTTGGGAAGTGAAATCCAGATATTTCCAAGCTCAACAATATGCTGCACCGGATGGTCGCCATAGATATATCTATGAAGCCATTCTTACTGAAACTTCCTCTGTGGAGATCAACCACACGAAGCAATTTCCGAATTCCAAAGATAGTCCTCTTACGTATAGTAAAGCTATCTTTAAGAGGCTTATACGGCCTAGTGACTGGGGATTAAATCCTAATTTGCCAAGGAAAATATCCTATGGTCACAATTACAATTATTGGGATTATATCTCAGCTTGGACATATTCGTTCTTTTATCAAAATCCGAAGCATAAGCATTCTTGGTTCTTCAAGATATGCCCTCAATCAGTTAAGGCTGATTTCCCAAACTGGGTTATACCCTGGTGGGCTATATTTGGCCCTGATCTGGATATTTTACCAGAGTCAATTCAGCAGTTATACTTGCCATGGCAACAATTTCATCCTCAATTACGGGGACAGGATAATATTCCTGTAGGGAAATCTACCCTCTTGTTCTTTACTGAATTTGGAATCCCTTGGATTTGGAAATGGCATTTCCAATGTGGTTATACCACTGACAAGTTACCGGTCCTTCAGAGGATCTTTTCTTACAGATGGTGGTCAGGCATGACTCAAGATCCTATCCAAGCCCTCCTCCATCAGATCAGAAAGAAAACACTGGAATACATGGATAAGATTCCAAAGTTAACTATTCCAGAACCTGAAATCTTTAACCCATTTGAACTTGTTAAAGATATGATCAGAAAACAACAACCATTAATTACCGAAGCTGATTTAATGGTTAAATGCATGGATTTTATGAGGACCAAATTTGTTAAATCTTTTGATTCCTCCACACCTACAGTACGAGATGATGCATCCATGGTGTCAGTCTCTAGTCAAACCAGTCAAGACGGTAATCAGTTTTCCTGTCTAGCTGGGTATGCCCAAGATCCCAATGAAGATCTTATTTCTGAAGATGAGCCTACAGTAGCCGACTATTGGGACTCTCTCACCAGTCACTTGATGGACAAGATGAATCCACCCAAAAAGTAAAGATTCCTCTTATCCTGCCGACAGAAGAAGACAAAGAACTTTCCCCACAGTCTTTGGTTCTACAGTATTTCCTTCATCAGATGTCTACTTTCCATCAGATAAAGAGACAGAACTTAGTGGTGGGCCGACCGACTGCATTATTCTAGCACATGATCCCATGCACTATGCGGACTTCAAAATGTTAATTTCAAGTCCATTTTATGTATAAATAGAGGGCAAGTTTTCCCTTCAATGTATCTTTCAATTTCCTTTTCTTCCTTTTGTAATATTTCTCTGTACTAAGTTTGGAAGTTCAATAAAGAAAGTTTTCTGTAAGTCTGTTTAAAGTTCATCTTCCTGTCTTATTATTATATATAATAGATTTTTCTTGGCCATGACAATCTAAGTTATTATTATTATTATTATTTTGAAAAAGGTAAAATAATTTATTCTTTTTCTTTTTTAGACACAGAGAAATATAAATTTTACTGACACTCTCTCAAAATTGTCTTAATTACACATGGTGGTCAAAAGTGACTATAATTATGCTTTGTCTATAATTAAAAAGTAATTTTAAATATATATATTTTTTTTCAGACAACCGACACAATTTGAAGACTTAATCAACACATTCGAAACACTTAACCAACGTATCTTACACTTTCGTCTTACATAATATACACACATTATGAATATACACAAAAATGTACCACCTCTTTTTCTTTAAAAAATTAACATTCAATACATTTTATAAAAACAAAACTATAAATACAAGATAAGAGAGTAATATTATATGTAATATAATATTTTTTAGGTATTTGAGTATAACTTTAGTATATAAATTACGTGAATGTCTTATTTTTTAAAAATTTTAACGAGTTGGGATATATTCATGTTGTACCATGTCTACGCATGGTGTCAGTGTCTATGCTTCTTTGCCTTCAAATCTCTTATGTAATTATGCGATTAACTTACCATTAGACCCGTCAAAATTTTTTTGATGAAATGACAAATTTTCCCTCTCTTTGACTGAAAAAACAATTCATGGCCTTTTAAAATTCATAAAATACCAACTTTACCCCAAATTTTATGAACCAACATACCCTGCCTCTCTCTCTCTCTCTGACCAATCCCCTCCAAACTCTAAAAAGAAATATATTTGGCTATCATTCTATTATCTGTTCATATATTTATTTACACTAGTAAACGACATGTGAATAGAAGCCAATATCTTCTACCTAGAGAGTTGCTTGTCCTTTTGATGTCCACCTTGATGCATATAGATAGTAGAATTAGAAATAGAGAGAAAAAAAATAGGAATACTGAGTTGAACATGAAAGTAAAATTAGAAATAATAATAATAATAAAAACTCCAAATTAAATAACGCAACTTTTTTAAACAAATAATAAAAACTCATTATAAAAACAAATAATAAAAACTCTTTTACAAATAAGAAAAACTCTTTATGGAAACAAATAATAAAATCTATTTTACAATGTATTTTATAATGTATTTACTCTTTCTAACCTATTTTAAAATAATAATAATAATAATAACTCCAAATTACATCAGGCAACTATTTTTAAAAAATAATAAAACACCTTTATAGAAACAAATAATAATAATAATAATAAATAAATAAATAAAAACTCCAAATTACATAAGGCAACTCTTTTAGAAAAATAATAAAAACTCCTTTAAAAAAATGAATATCTAAATAAAACTATTTTTTAAAATAAATATGCAAATATGTTATAGAGTTTTATATAAAAAAATCTCTCTTCTAAAAACTTTTTTATAAAAATAAATATGTAAATATGTGATAGAGTTTTCTAGAAACTCTCTTCTAAAAACTGTTTTTTAAAAATAAATAAATATAAGATAGAAAATCAAAATTGGATAGAAACTCATTGTACTTTTAATAATAGTATATAGATATAGATTGTACAATGTATTTTATAATGTATTTACTCTTTCTAACCTATTTTTTAAGAATAATAATAATAATAATAATAATAATAATAATAACTCCAAATTACATAAGGCAACACTTTTTAAAAAATGATAAAACTCTTACTTTATAAAAACAAGTAATAATAATAATAATAATAACTCCAAATTACATAAGACAACTCTTTAAAAAAATAATAAGAACTCTTTTAAAAAATATAAATGTTTAAATAAAAACTCTTTTAAAAAAAAATGTAAATATGTGATAGAGTTTTATAAAAACTCTTATAAAAATTTTAATATATAAATATGTAACAGAGTTTTGTAGAAACTCATCTAAATAAAAACTCATTTTTAAAAATAAATATGTAAATATATGATAGAGTTTTATAGAAACTCTCTTCTAAAAACTCTTTTTTAAAAATAAATAAATATAAGATAGAAACTCAAAATTGAATAGAAACTCTTTGTACTTTTAATAATAGTATTGATTTATATACACACACACATGCATATAGCTCAGTGTTACCACTGCAATTCTCGTTGATCACCAAAACTGATCTTGAAAGTTGATCATCGCAGTTAGTCACCAAAGTTGATCACCAGCTGATCACCATCATTATTCATCAAGGCTGATCATCTGAGCTGATTGCCAAGACTAATTACAATCAGCTTAAGAAGATGAAGACATAATAGCAGCAGCCAGAATAAAAGAAGATTCAGTTGGGGAAGGCTCAACAGAAGGGGCCACCTCAATAGAAGGGGAACCTCAGTGGTTGTAGGAATCATAGTAACAACCTCCTCAAAGATCTTAGTTTTGGATCTTCATAATTGCCAAGAAGATTGGTATGTATTGTTGCATCAAAGCATATTGTCCCAACTCTTCAAGTGACATGATATTTGGTTCACTACAATTAATCATTACAATTCAAAGCACTAGGTACAAATAATTCCCTTTAGTTATGACCATCACATCAAACTAAAATGAGGGCAGAAAATACCCACCAACCGAAGTACGACACCTATACAAATCAGTAAATGTATGTCGAGAATCAAGGTCCATATGGTTGATTAATGAGTTCAGCCTAAGCTAGGGAATAGGTTGATCGGCCTAGGACTACGGTCCAAGCCCAAACAAGTAGAGCGCATGGCCATGGAGAAGTATGGAAGGAAAAATTTGGAAAAGAGTCCAAGAAAGACGGAACTAGGGCTTTCCCTGCATATAAAGGTGTTGAGACCCTCAATGAAAGGAGGGAGGATGTGTTTGAAAATAAGGGCAAAGGCTCCAGAAAAAAGGGATACGATTCCCCTCGTCAGAAGAACTACGTTTCAACATGATTTCCGATTGCCTCGTGAAGTTGAGATACATAGGCAATGATCCTAGATTCGGTCACACCATCAAAATGATAAATTCTCTTCTGAGCAATTCTCTCTTTTATATTCCTCGTCTAATTGTTCACAATTATTATTTGAGTGTATTGATTGCAGAATCTTATTGACTATTCTAAGTTTTACAATTTTTTGCACCTAAACTTTGACATCGTCTGTGGGTTCTCTTCGCATTTTGCAAGTTAAGAGTTCGAATTTTCTTGAGGCCAGTCGCATATAATTTTTTCAGTAAATGTGGGATGATGATCTTAATGTGTTAGGATACTCTCAGAGGCCTGATAATATTATTATCGAAAACTACATATATAATACAACTATACATAATATCACTTATACTTTCTTTTTTTTCATAAAATAGATATAATTATGAAATAACACCAGAAATAAAGTTTGATCATTTAGTAATATTAGACTATTAAGTTAGATTAACTTATAGATTCAAAAAAAATTGCTATATCAAACCTTTAATTATTTATTTATATGTTTAATAATTATAAGCCATCAAGTAATGGAAAAAATCTTAATTGAGTTGAATTGAGATAAGTCATGTAATTTTGTGTAAAGTAATGATATTCATGTAATTTTGTGTAAAGTAATGATATTCATGTAATTCTGAATTTGATAATATTTCTTAACCGATTACTCTTAATTGGTTATTTATATAAGAGATAAGGGAGTGGGAGATCCGACTTTCTTTTATATTGCATGCATTGACCAATTAAAAGGATTCAATTAAAAGATTATGCCAAACTCCACTATATTAAAATTATTTTCCTTTTGTGGGTAATAGGTTCAACTTTTTATTTGACCTCTCTATATAATAGGTTCAACTTTTTATTTGCGCTCTCTATATAGAGTTTGGCATAACACCTTCACCAAAATATATATATATATATATATATATATATTAAAACAATATTTATTTATAGAGCAATTTTCACGTTTCCAAACGCTTTATAGAGTTTGGTATAATACCTTCACCAAAATATATATATATATATATATATATATAATTAAAACAATATTTATTTATAGAACAATTTTCACGTTTCCAAACGCTTTGAATTTTAATTAAAGTTCGTAGATGACAAATAATAATAATAATAATGATTAATAAATAAAAAATATATATGACTAAGCCGTGAAAAATTGTAAAAGAACTAATCATTCATGGGCATGATGGGATGGGCCATGGCACATTAAGATGGTCGAGAGTCCAGACAAGAATAAGAAAAAGAATAGATAAATGAGTTTAATACATATGGACCCCACTATATAATAAATTCCACCGAAAAATGAAGAGATAGTGACAGGCAAGTTTGAATCCTAATAGACAAGTGGTTGATAAAAAAAACATAGCTGGACCCGGACAGTGCCCAAAGCAAGAAATTGAGCCCAAAAGCAAGCATGGCCACGTGCACATGCATGAATTCGCATGGGAAGTGATAGTGTATCCCATCATCAATACACATACACATACACATACACTACTAGTTAGAAAATGCAGGGAGGGGTGGGTTTTGGGAGTGGCCATAACTTCACGTCACAACCACCTTCTTTTGCCTTAATATGGAAATCGACTGCATGCCCAATTTTCCCATCTCAAGGATGCCTCCAAAATATTAATGGAGGTTTTGTCCCTTAGTTTTCGCCTCCTTCCTCTCTCTTCATTTTGATGGAGTCATATCAAGAATCGAAGGACCTCCTTCTCTCTCTCTCTCACATATACTCACTCTTTCTCTATTATTATTAAAATAATATTTTAAACACTTTACATCTTTTAAAATTCCCAAGAATTATTTTCTCACATCTCTTGTATTTTCAAGAGTCACTCTCTTGCACCTTTTAGAATTCCTAATAATTATAGTATTGAGTGATTTGGTCTATGTTGAGAATTTAATCCTCTCCACCTTTGATATCAATTATAGGGAGTTAAACCTTCCTTTGTTCGACAATGCATATCATTATCACGTATCAATCACAAATATACGAAAGACTAATCATTCATTCATCAATCACACATCGCAACAACATGATTCACCCAATCTTCTTGGATTGGGTTTAGGGAGAGAGAACTTTTATTATTATAAATTAGAAGAGAAATTACAAGTAGAGAATTAATTCAATTTACTCTTTCGATGTGAAAAAATCTTCACTTAAAGTGGAGTTATAAAGAAATCTTTAGTTGAGGTGGAGTTATGAAATAACACGTGAAAATATAATAATGTGAAGATTGTTAGAGTTGTGTTTCAAATTCTGGTGAAAAATTATATGGTGAAAAATTATATTATGAATAAGCGAAACATATTGCTAATCATAATCAGTTTCGGAAGCTATGACTGTGACCCATAAATGATACAGTCATTACATTAATGGGCAGATTTACTTGCATTTTTTTAAAGAGTATAAGACTTGGGATAAGTGGAATATGTTGCTAATCGGTTTTGGAAGCTAGAAGATTTGGGAAAATGATGAAGATTTGGAAAGAGGTTGTGAATATTTTTATGGTAACTCTTTGTAAGTAAGTTGAGAGTTTTAAAGACTCTATTAATAGAGAAGAGAAAAAATGTAAGGAGAGAAGAGAAAAAAAATGTAAAGGGTTTAAGAGTGAGTATTATGAGGAGATGGAAGAGTGTACATAATTTTCGCATAGACGACGAGTGAGTCAACTTTACCCCTATTTATACAATTTTCAAATTATTTTGTTGGGTCACACTTTTATCTAACAAGTAATTATCAAATCAATTACAACTCTAAAATATGCTCATACTGAGATATCAAACAAATTTACAACAATTACACTAAAAAATAAAAAAATCAATCCCAACTCTAAAATATAATCCTAGAGACCAAACAAATTTAAACCAATTACACTCAAAGAAATATTGATCAAGATTCTTGTTATTCGCCTCTTTAATTTTTTTTTTTTTTTTTGAAAAAATCAGTTTCTCTCCTCACTTTTTCCTCTCTTACCTTGTGTTCTTTCGGTATTTATACAAAGATTTCTAGTTGATTTCTGACTCATTCTCATCATCCCTAATTTTTTGAGATTGAAGATAATACTCCTTTTAGGGAAGTAAACTGGGCAATGTTCATCTTGATTATGCTCCTCGCTGATTTTTTAAGATCTTAGCATATCAGGTTGCGGTGGTTCATTGCGCTACACATGTGTTTTTGGCACGTGCGTTAGCTACATGTCGTATTATGTTTTGATGTTGTTTCGTAGAGGTGTCATGTCTTCATTGGTGAGAATTTCAATAGGATTTTCCAAGTAATTTTATAAGTAGTAATTAAAAGTTAAAATTTTAAACGGATTAAAATACCCAAAACATGAGTTAGGAGGGATAAAACATCCTCTCTTTCCTTTCTTTCTCCCGACCAAATAAAAAAAACTTGAAAAATTCTCAATCCTTCATCCCAACCATTCCTCCATCAATTTCAACAAGGGTGGGTAATATAGATTCAAGGATTTTTTGTGTGGAAGAAGGGGATAAAATTGTCATTTTAATTAATAACAAGAAAAAGTAGAGTGGGTAGAGGTGAGCGCCAATATTATTGTTGGATTACCAACTCACTACACTACCGCCGCCGCCGCCGCCGCCGCCGCCGCGAATGAAATGCACACCATCCATCACTCCTACATTCATCATCGCAATCGGAATCCAACGCATCATCGTCTAAATTTTTGAAGAATGAATCCAGTGGTGCAGGCCGCTCCATCGCAAAAGGGGAGTCCTATGTTTTTTCTGCTTCGAGATCTCTTGATCTGGGTGCGTTTAGTCACTATAAAAGGATTCAGTTGCTAGCAAAAGCAGAGGAACGGAAAAGGATAGCTGGCGACTTTGCGACACATCTAAGTGACGCTGATGGCACTGAGAGACACAATTGACGGGATGTTCTCATGGATCAAAATCTATGGGGAGGAGAGATAGATCAGAGAACTCGGGGGTTAAATTAGTGATATATATATATATATATATATATATATATATCACTAATTATGCCTTTGAACCATCAGATTGGAGGTTTGTGGGAAGCACGTTTTTGCTTTAACCCAATTGGGTTATTTTCTGTTTTGTTCCCTGAAAATTTTGATTTTCCGATCAAATCACGGCCTTGAGGAAGAAGGGAAAGGCACAGAGGGGGTAATTTTGCCTTTTCAATATACATATATATATATATATATATATATATATATTTTAAGTATGTGAGGATAATATAGTCAATTCACAAGCTCCTGTCAACGTGAGGTGCAAAATTGTTTCCTAAAGTAAACAAATATGTGCACCAAGGCTTTAACACTTGTAATTTTCAATTGCACAGCTGTTATATATATATATATATATATATCACTCGACCAGATTAGAAAAGTTTCGGTTATATCTAGTAATTTTGTTTGTCTAATATTTTTTTAGGAATTAAGAAAGGAAATAATATACTCTTACATCTTACAATATAAAACACACAAAAGCCATCGCACATAAAAAATATATATATTTTTTCTCATTTATGTAGATTCACCTCCATATGTTAGATGCAATGAATACTTCAACTCCTTTTTGTTTCATGATAATTTGAGTTAACTCGTACCACATAAATTATATAAGTACATAAAATGAATCATATTGTTGCAAATATTTAGAATGTTTCATTTATGCAATAATATCCCACTTTAAGTTCTACTATTATTCTTTATTTCAATATATGTTGGTACCACTTTTAATGTAGGAAGACAACACTTTCAGTGGAAGAGTTGCATGGTGATAAATGTACATAACTTTCTTTGTTTTTTCTTCAAAGTTAAAAGTATAATATTCGCGCCAAAAAGAAAAAAAAAAAGTAGTATAATAATCTGTCTTCATCCGCCATATTTTATTTGAAAAAATTATGTTCAATTTGTAATCTAATCTTCGAAATTTTTACAAAGAGTTGGGTATTTTTGTAATTAGACACGGGAAGAGAAATTAATTTTTTTTTAATTATTTTTTAACATATAAGGGAAGAGAAATTAAATTTTTTTTTTTTTTATAATTTTTTAGGAAAAAGCTTGCTTTAGGCCGCATCAGTAGGTGTCTCCTTCTTATGTTGACGTGGACGACTCTTACCTTGACATTTGTCAAAAAAAATAAAAAAATGGATCAGTCGGATCTTTCTATCGGTGGAAAAGAGGATCTAACCTTTTTGAGTCCATTGCTGTTTGTGAAAACGTTGTGGCGAGAGATGGCAACGGGTGAGGGAGTTGAATTAGGCTATTTTGGAGCAGAGAAGAAGGTGGTCCGTTGTGTGAGATGGATTCAGAACTGAGTTGTGTGAGAGATTTGACAATGACTCGAGCTCCGGTACGGTAGAAGATGGAGTTTTCTATTGCGAAAAAACAGTGTGTAAAATATGCTTTCAAAAATTCAAAACCCATTACAAAGTTTGTGTGAAGTTGGCGGCCAATCCCGCCGTCGGAAATTGGATTGGTTTGCGGCCAATCCTGTTCCTAAATGTTTGTACCCTTATACACCACCAATTTGATGTCCGCCAAAAGATTGGTGATTGGGAGATTGATTCACGATTCAAAGGGGTTGTGGTGTCTTTTTTTGTTTATGCGGTGAAGCCTTCCCGGAGTTTACTATTTTCTTTTCTATTTTTAATCTGGTTTCTATTTTCTTTTCTATTTTTAATCTGGTTTCTATAAATCTCAGGAATTAGCAATATTGATCCATGAATTGTAGAAAAATTTGAGAGAATAAAAGAACATATTTTGGCACCTCTCTTCTTGCGGTTGAACTGGGTGGTGATGAGAAGGGAAAGAAGAAATAGGAGGGTAGGAAACTTGGTGGTGATGAGAAGGGAAAACAGAGGGATTGCGCATGGTGGTGGTTAGCCGAAATTTTCTTGACTTTATGATAGAAAGAAAATGCACAGACCCTGATAAAATCTTGAATTTGAGAGGAAACCCGTAAAAAGATCTGATTGATCTATGGTTAATTGTAAATTTTTTTTTTTTACAAGTGTCAAATTGTGAGTGGTCTTCATCAGTATAAGCAGAAAATTCCTGCTTATATGGCCTGAGGCAAACATTGTTCAATTTTTTAACATATAGGGAAAGTGAATTTATCAATAGTGGATTGTGGTGGTCAACTTTCTTTATAATAATTTTATAAATCTGCATGGTCTATGCATATTATAAGAAGTGTAGAATTGTAATTTTTTTTTTTTATAATTTTTTAACATATAAGCATATATATATATTACTAGTAATAATAAAAAACATCTATTCTGGTAATGGCAACGAATAAGGTCAGCCAACTCCTTGAGTGTCCTGAAATGCTTTGAGTCACGTAAATGACCCCACGAGTCCGTTGAGTGTCCTTAAATTGTGATGCATATAAGTGGAGCCCACGTTTACATTGATCTGCCCAACTCAAATCAACTTATTTGTTGACATGTCAACCTCAAGCTCAGGTACACGTCACTAGTAAACACAAAGATTATGGTTGATGACACCATCACCATGAACGTACAGTCAAATTCAAGTCCCATTATGTATCATTGTACATTTTATTTTTAGAGACTATTTTATTAATCACTGTGAATAAGGTTTCCCATTCTGCTTATTATGGGTATGGATGACTAGTGCTTTTGAAAGATTTTAAATTTGAATAGAAAAATAATTTTTTTTTTTTAATTTTATAATTGACGATATTGTAATAGATTGTGTATTTTTTTTTTTTGTTTAGTTGAAGAGGAGAGAAGATAAGAGAAGACAATGAGATAATATGTTATTTTATTTGTTATTAAGTAAGAAAAGAAAAAATGCTAATTATAAGAATAGTTTTATAATTTAGAAATATTTATAATAATATTATCTTTCTTTTTTTTTTTTTTTTTTTTTTTTTCAACTAAACGAGTATAAGAGGAAAAAAGGTGTGAAGGAATAGACAATGTGTCTTCCTTCATATTTGGAGGAAATAAAATTTGTAAAGAAAGAATGATAACCCATTTATCTCTTTTCTCTTCTCTTCTTGTTTCTATTTTCTATCAAACAAAGAAAATTTATTTATTCTTTTGTATCTTTTCTTTATCCATCTTCCTTCATTCTAACCCAACAGAATATAAGAAAAAAAAGATACGAAGGGATAGACAGTGGACTCTCTTCTCTCCCAACTGTTTGCAATTATGTTGTTGGCAATATATTGTAGCGTATCTATGGTATGAGATTGCATCCAACAACCGCACACTATCATCGTTTTGTTGGAATTAAAGTAAATTAAATGTATAAGAAAATGATTGAAGAGAAAAAGTAATAAAGAGAATTTATTTTCATAAAAAGGGAACAGTGACTAGATGACGATAAATAAAACATGTACATTAAAAAGTGGTAGCTGGAAATAACCCCACTTACTACTAACGTTACATAATACCCACATACTCACGTTACATAATACCCACATAAACTGGAGAGAGAAAAGGTGAGGAAAGGAAAGGAAGAGAAGGAAAGGAAAGGAAGAGGTAGGGTTTGCATAGCACAAAGCATAAGAAGCCAATAACATATGATCAAAAGCATCCAAGAAACTAGCTGTTTGTTGGCTTGGAAGATAGAAGCCAACGAAAGAAGCATTGGAGTGTTGTGACATCTGCTCTGTAGTGCTTTTGTGTGAACTCAAACAGATCCGACCATGTGAAATCTGGATACTTCCTTGGCCCTTCTCTGTCAACCAGATCCTGTGGAGGTCTCACCACCTTGTCTTCTTTCGGACACACAAAGAAAACCAGTGATCTCCTCTCTCTCTCCCTGTTCACCACTGCCCTATGCAGGCAACTCTTGTATCTCCCATTAGATAATGCCTAATTCACCATCAAACAAAATATATCATTAATCATATCATATCATAACAATGTTACGAATTCTATTCCCCACCCCTGTATTGTGCGCTTCTTTTGGGCATGCCAATCATTTATTTTTTATTTTTTATTTTACCTTCATTTATATATAATTATTTTAATTTTCTTAAAAAAAAAATCCACAAACATACTAGCATAGAAATATTAATATATACAAACACAGCAGTTTATATATATATATATATATATATATATATACATATTCATGCCATACATAAAACCATACACATATTCATGGTTTGAGAGCCATAAAATAATACACATAATAAGTGCATATCGCAAAATGATGCACTCCTTTTTAACGAAGGAAAAAAAATAAGTCACGCACTCCATAATTTAGAGGGTTACTATGCAATGATATCTGCTCCAGTCTAAAAAAATTGCAGAAGAAAAAAAAATATATATATATTTATAGGATAAACTTGCAATTTTTGAAAGGGTATAAATAGCTAGTGAGTTTGTATGAGTGGTCCCTGGAGAATATTAACGATAGCCACTTTAAAAACAACTACAATCCAACACCCTAGCTCATGTGGACATGCTTATGTTGTTATCACTAGTGTTGTGAAAATCTTGTCAACATCTTTATAATGCTAACCCAATATCAATACCATGACCCACTTGTCTCATGTATGTCATTTATGTTAGATCAATAAGTCATATTTTAGTTCTCAATACATACTATAATTTTGTGTATATTATTAACCACTCCTTATAAGGAAGAAAATAAGTAGCATCGTTAATAATGAAAACCTACCACAAACGTATCACCAATGTTAATGACAAGGGCATTGGGTTGAGGCGTGACATCTTGCCATTTGTTGTCTGCAAAGACCTGAAGGCCCCCAACTTCGTCTTGATGAAGTATAGTTAAGGAAGTTGGATCACAGTGAGGGCCAGTACCTAGAGTGAGGCCGGGTTCTTTACAGGACGGATATGAGTTGCATCTCATTATTGAACTTCCATCTTCGAAATATCTCCTGTAGTGGAACCGCTCGACTCCTAAGCTAATAGCCAATAGTTCCATAATCACGAGAGAGAGTTCTTTCATTGCTTTGCAGTAACTTTGATAGATACACCTATAAAAGACAATTTTTTAAAACAGGAACTCATTCATTCATATGGAATTAAGGTAAGAATAATAATGATAATAAGGTTAGCTGGAATTTAAAGAATGACTTATATGACACGTATAATAACTTGGGAAAAAAAGCTACTTATGGAATTATCAAAACGAAGTAAAAATTTTAATTATTTGTAGTCTTACCCTGCCTCTTCAAAATTATTACCCAAGACCAATTTGAAGTAGTCCACCACAGCTGATTTGGGGGCATTTCCATTATAGCCAAATGAAAAGGTCTCCTTCCATGGCAACTTTGCTGAATAACGATCAGCGTGGGCACCGGAATAGCCCCACATGCTCCCGGGCTTCCTTCGAGCACTTAGCTTCTCACTGATCGGAAGTTTGAAAAAGGCATCGATTTGATCATGCGCAGCATGAATAAGAGTTGCATCAACGCCGTGGTTGGTGACTTGGAAGAAACCATGGTTCAAACAAGCCTTCCTGATTAGCTCGGCTGCAGTTATGGTTGCAGCCTCATCACCTTTGAAGTACCCTTCTAAGTCTATTAGTGGCTCTTTGAGCTCTTCATGATTGTGAAGTAAGTCCCCATGTTCCCAAATGAACTCTGTGGGCAAGTTTGCTTGTTTTTGCAGCAAATATGTGTCAAAAACCCTTATCCCATTCTCTTTCTCATCCTTAATCTCGGACGAAGGATGCAAAAACAGAGTTGGAGCACTTGAGTCCATTAGGTCCGACACAATTTGAAAAGAATTGGAAAAGAAGATCTTATTTATAGAAGAAAAAGATAAACTTTGAGAGAAAAAAACTTAGATAGGATATTATATACATATAATTGAAGCTATGTGACAAAGTGATTAGTCTAAATGAGTTTAAGAGTAATATTAGTCCGAGTAAAGGGTAAAAAAAATGGATAGCGAGAGAGATGGGCCAAGGCCGTCCATTGGAAATGGTCGGATATGTTGGAAGATTGTTAAGGAGCCAACAGCTGAGACGAGTGACGCATTCGGTCACTTTCTTAAAAAAAAAAACAATTAAATCACAATGTTAGACCTATTTTTCAAGCGGATGTATAGTGATTCTCAAGTAGATAATCCGATCCATTTGTAATCCGGTTCAAAAAAGGATAAATAATTTGACTATATAGATGGATATATTTGAGAAAATTATTGTTATATTTCCAGAATAAAAACAATTAAATCACAATGTTTGTAGTCGTAGTTGTGTAACGTAGTGTAGTGGTATTTTAGCCCGGCTCAACGTTTGATGATAGTGTATACGTTGAGTTTTCTTGCGTTTTTGTGCCAAACTTAAATTTTTTTTTTAAAAACTTTTAAAATTAATTTAATATATATATATAGATATATATATATACTCCGTAATTAAATTACCAAGTTAAATTCTCAAAAACAAAACAATTAAATCACAAGGTGATATAGTATATAATTTTGAACAAGTAGGCAAGTAAGTTTTTGACCAAAATGGTGTGTTTTTTTGGGAAAAAAATCCTCTAACTTTACCTTATGCGTCATGTTTGCTTTTGACTAAAACCTTCATGTAGGACTCCGAAATCACGTTTTATTATCTTATAGGAAGTGTGCTGATTATTTCAAAATTTTCGAGGCCCAGCTTTGAAATTTTATATTTAATAGTTTTTATTAATTATGTTTCATTTTTTATTTTTTTTTTTAGAATTTTTTTAAAAAAAATTATTTTCAGGCTTATTTTTAAGATTAGTTTTCTTATGTTTTCAATTTCGGTGTAAGTTTTTTTTTTTTTTTTTTTTTTTTTTTCTAAAAAAGAGTAAAATTTAAGTATCTGATTAATAATATTTTAATTACTTTGCAATTTTTATTCAACTTTATAAATTCAAATTTACCTTACTTTGTAGATTTAAAGTAATTAACTCTTATTTCTTGTGAATGATTTCATTGCTTTAGCTGTGTCACAATCAAATGTGCTGTGCGTGTGTGTTCAATGACATCCTTAATGTTTTTGTTCAGTCTTTATCAAATTTTATAAAAATAAATTTACCCTTTACTGATATAAAATATGTAATATAATATATTATTACAATATAAAAATATGGACAATGCTTAGCTACTCACCAATGAGTAGGGTGAAGATACTCACTCTTATGTGGTCCAATAACAAAATAACACATCACCTTTAATAATAAAATAATTCACACATTTTTTACTTTCTCGGATTAACTATTGAAGAAATCGTATATAGTGTTTTTAGGTGTGAATTATTTTATTTTTAAATGTGATGTATTATTTTATTATTAGATCATATAAGGGTGAGTAACTTCATTCTACTCACCAGTGAATAGCTAAGAATTATCCTAAAAATATTATTGACTTTTCACAATCAAAATCACAAATTTAAGAGAGGTTAAAGATGATTTAAGCCTGTATAATTAGTCTAAATCTCATGCAAAGTTGGTATAATTTACTCAAATCATAATATCTATGGTGGTTGCTTTTGTTGTTATCTCATGGTTCAATTTCCAAAATAAAAATATTAAATTAACAATCTCTATCCCTTCTTCCTCGGTTGTGTTGTTGGTTCAATTCCCAAAAACAAAAAAAATTAACATTAAATTACAGTGTCTATACTTTCTTACTCGGTTTACGTTGTTCTTTTGTAATAATTGAAATTGTTTGTCCAATTCTCAAACACATGTGGTGCACTGTTTAATGCTACGCTGAAACTCTTACGTATATACAATATTCTATTGTATGTGGGTTTTTGGATCTTTTCGTTACTTGCGTGTTAAATTCTAAAAACGAATCTCACTTCTTACTCTTAGGCGTTGTTATCTTCTACTAAATTGCTCGTTGAATCCCCCAAAAAACAATTAAATCATAATCTCTATCTTTTCTTACTTTTGTTGTTCAATTTTATTGATCGAAATTGCTCGTTGAATTCCAAAAATGAATATATTAAGAAAAACGTATTTCTAATTTATTATTTTTATAAATAAATTTTGAAAAAAAAACATGTTTGTTAACATTATTTATGTTTATCGATTATTATTCATTTATTTAATTTTTGTTCAAACATATTAATTTTATAAACGTCAAAACCATGTCTATAATTATGTTTATGTTTATGTTTATTTATTTATTTAAATTTTTTTTTTTGCTGCACGAAGAAAACAAAAAAGTTCAAAAGCAAAACAAAAATCATTTTATATGGTTTTAGATAATCAAGAAAGTCACATGATCAATAGTTTTTTGATGAGCATCCCATTTGCTAAGGTTGTGAGCAACCTTGTTAGAGCATAATTGACGAGCACCCCATTTACTAAGGTTGTAAATAATTTTGTTAGAGGATAATTGAACTTTCATATGTTGAATTTTTTAAAAGCAGTTTAAGATTAACAAATATGTTTTTTAACTAAGACAAATATTTTTACATTATCAAATATATTTATTCATAAACAAAAAATACACATAAACATTCATTATGTTTAAATTTAAAAGATAAATAATAAACAATAACTGTTACCAAACTGGACTTAAATTACAGTTTTTATCATTTCTCTCTGAGTTGAGTTATGTTGTTCTCTTTACTGTTTAATGTTGTCCTAAAACTCCTGCACGTACAATTTTAAACACAATATTTTACTGTATGTGATCTTTTCGTCACTTGCATGTTAAAACCTAGCATAAAAGAATCTCACTTCGTTTTTCCTAGTTTAATATTTTACTAACAAGCATAATATTTTACTTTTTCTTAGGATTGCAAGTTGGGCTAGCCCAACTCAGCTTAGTTCCAACCCAATCTTAATCCGAATTGAGTTGGGTTGAGCTAACCCAAATTGTACTTAACATGGGTTATGGTCATAACTCAACCCGAATATTTTTGGACGGGTCGGGTCGGGTTGACGGTTTTTTTTTTTTTTTTTTTTGGAAATTTTTATATATATATATTTTATATTTGCATATATTATTATTAAAAACAAATTATATATATATATATATATATATTATATTTTATTTAGGGCAAATCGTTTTAGCCTCCCCAATCGCCTCTCTCTGAACTCCCCCTCCTCTCTCTCTCTCTCTCTCTCTCTCTGCAACAACTGCAAACTACAAAATCTACAAGAGTCAGAACTTCAAAACCCATATATTTCAGTTTTATCTATCTATCTGCAACAATCAAAAGTTCAAAACCCATATCGAGCATATCATTTTAGCCTCCCCAATCGCCTCTCTCTAAACTTGCCCCCCCCCCCCCCCCCCCTCTCTCTCTGTGTGCAACAACTGCAAATTACAAAATCTACAAGAATCAGAACTTCAAAACCCATATATTTCAGTTTCATCTATCTGTCTGCAACAATCAAAAGTTCAAAACCTATATCGGCATATCATTTCAGATTGTTCAAAAAATCAAAACCCAAATCTTTCAGTTTCCATCGCCCACTGTTCCAGATCAGGTTCGCCGTTCGCCATTCGCAAGCTTCAACCGCTATCTCTCAACTCTCAAGCTTGCCCCCTTCTCTCTCTTTCTGCAACTGCTAACTTGAATGTATGGGGACGTCGGTAAAGAGAGAAAGAGAAAGAAGAGAGAGAGAGAGAGAGAAAGAAGAGAGAGGAGAGAGAACGGAGAAAAAAATGAAATTTTATTTTTTATTTTTGGGTTTTGGGTTGGGTTTGGGTTGAGCCCGAACCCAACCCGAATATGTCTAGGTTTTGATAAAATTCAATCCGAACATGAACCCGATTTGTAAACTTAAAGTCCAAATTTCAAATTTTCGGGTTGGGCTTGGGTTAGCCCGCCCAAGTTGCAGCCCTACTTTTTCTCTTAATTGAATTTATTAAAACGGAGAGCAATATACAAACAACCATAAGCCACTTGCTCAAACAAAGCTACAACAACAAACACACAGACACCAATTGAAAAAAAAAAAAAAAAAACTGGTGGGACTATAAATTTTGATTTGGGGGCAAACTATATACGAATTAAGTACTGTATAATTAAATGTATAAATAATATAATTTTTTTATAATATATATTGAGAAAATATAATTCAAAAAATGAGAAAAATATAACATAAATAAAAAATGTGAAAATTTTATATGAAAAAAAAAACTGTACAAAATAGAAAACGATAAGTTATATTAATAAATAGGGTAAATTACAATGACCTCCCTTAAGGTTTGACTTAATTGCAACTAAACCTGATTTTTGTCAGTTTTTTGCAACTTGTCCCCCCTGAGTTTTGTCCAATTTTGCAAAGACCTCTCCCCTCTATACAAAAAGTTGTAATTTTTGTCATAAAATTGGTTTGAAGTGACCAAAATGCCCATAGTGTTATTACATAATAAAAAAAAATACAATAGTGGACCAAAATACCCTTAATACATACATACATATATATATATATATATATATATATATATATATATAAGACTCAAATGCAACCCAAATAAAATGAAATGCAAATTTGCAATTGATATTTTAAAATGCAACCCAAATGAAATTGAAAATGAAATGCAAATTTGCAATTAATATATATTTATATATAACTGTTACTTTACCTTTTTAGTTTTATGTTTGTTAAAGAGAGAGATGTTAGATAGAGAGAGACCTCTTTTCTGGCGGTGGAGAAAAAATGCCACTGAATGTTCATTTGAAGGTAAAAAATCTAGAATTATTTGGTTATTAATGCAATTCAAGTATTATTTTGTTCTTAATGCAATTCAAATCTTTATTATTTTGTTATTAATGTAGGTCAAGTCTATTGCATGTGTAGACACTATAATTTCATAGACTTTTGTTTTGGCAAATTGACCCACCAAATATGGGTCTCATGTTTAATTAAATTATTTAATTGACCCAAACTTGATCAACTTAAATTATTTAATTAGCTCAGCACAGGTGATTAAATAAAAAGATAATTATTCCTAATAAAATATATTTGGAATAATTATTTTTATGCATAATTATCACAATATAACCGATCCGACCCAGTTATAATTATGTTCTTTTCAAGAGATGACACATGTCATCATCTAATTAATTCAAGAAGCGTATAAATAGAGGCATGGAGTAAGGAGGAAGGGGTACAAAAATTAAGAATTCTAGAAATGCAGAATTCTAGAAGTTCTGCCAACATTCATCCCCAACACCCAATCCTTGAAGAAGAAGAGCAACAAGCACAACCAAAGCCGTGCCGTTCTTCCACATGCTATAACAAATTTGATGTTTTGCTACAAAAAAATTTGTTGCTAAATATAGAAAATTTGTTACAAAAAACTTTTAGCAACAAGAAAATTTTGTTGCACGATCGTCCCTATAAGTTCATCACAAAAGGTTTTACGCTACAATTTTTTTTGTCATCTTTTGCGACAAAAATTGTGATACCCCTCGGATCCAAGACAAGGCTTGATTAGGTCCGAGCCTAAACCTGAGGGATATCAAAGAATTAAAGTATTTAAATCGAACACGGAATATAAAGTGAAATAGGAAATAACATAATAAGCTGAAAGAAACTAAAAGATAATCCTTGTATCATAATTAATCAAATCCGATAATCTAAAACTCCATAAGTTTACAACTCTGGAATCCATCCATTGGACCCCTTATTAAAAATTCTCAAACCAAACTGAAATATTAGAAATAAAATCCAAAGCTAACATAGAAAAGATTTCGACATAATCGGAGGAATGAATATCTGTATCTGCTCTGCACGTCCAAGCTCTAACCTTGGAACTGACGAACACCTGAAAAATAAAGGAGTGGGTCAGGCCCACATGCAAGTCCTGATCTACTACAATCCAAACAGTAATCTGATACGCAGATACATCCTAGGAAGACTCAACAATATCTAGAGTAGGCCATATATGTATATAGTACACACTATAGGATGCTCGCTAGTCCAGTAGGTCTGTCTCAGCCTGAATAGAAAGCAACATGTAAATACGCACCCTAAGGTGGGCATGAGTACCTAGACCTACCAAGGAACAATATCTATGTCTAGTTATCCATCCTAGGCGATATACGCGCCCTAACCATGGTCATGAGACTCTAGCTCATACCACGGCACCATATAATATATATATATATATATATATATATATATATATAAAGTCCGTACTCCTCCTAATACAAAATACCATCCATCTGTGTAGTGGTCTGATATATGTATAACAAATCCATCCTGAAACCATAGTAGGTCGTTCAATTCACAATTGATATGACACCTGTAGGTGATGGACTTAACCTTTATGATTAATCCATACCTTAATCCAAATTTAGGTAGGGCTTAGTGTCTGAACTAATCCGTACCTAGTATGACACCGTCCCATACCGGTGCATACCATCCTCCAGTTTACGTAGTTAATAACACAGTATAATTATTTATTAACCACATCCCAGAATAAGCATAAATATAGTTTAGCATGTATACAACCAATTTATGCATCCAATATAAGATTTAGAATCCTAATCACTGTCCGTTAAATTGATAAAGTAGGATTACACAATCTATCTATCCAAACAGTACCATAACTGATGCAATGTAAAACAGATTTTAACACCAGTTAATCCCAACAAAACATACATATAACTATACAAAAGTATGCTTATAACACAGCTGCAAAACATGAATTATAATTCCAAGTCATGCAGAGAAATTTAAATTACTAAAACAGTAAGCAATTATAAGTTTATGCCAGACCTTTCTCCTATAGGTTTACTTTGAACCTTGGGTTAATTCCATCCTAAATTTCTGAATGTAAGCTTGCTTTTCAACCTTTGTATAAGTCTTAAACAATGCATTACATCCTCCAGTAGCATTTAAATAGTTTTAGAAAACCCAATCTCAGCCAAACAGCCCATAAAAATAAAATTTTGTGCGTTTAAAGATGGAGTAGGCTCTTAAAATGGGAGCCTGCTCCAATTTTCTTCTAGAGCCGGCTCTAATACCTTAGGAGTCGGCTCCACACCTTAAGGAGCCAGCTCTAAGGGTAGGAAGAGGCGGCTCCTCTTCCTTTGAAGCCTGCTCTTCTCTCCTTAGACGTCGTAGTCTGTTCCTGCATTGTCTTCTCCATTCCCAGTGATTTCCAGAATTTCTGTAATGTGTTCTAATTCTTCTTCTAGGTTCAACCTTAGTCCTAGATAAATTTAAACCAATGAAGTCCAATCCTAAGACGTAAAGGAACATAAGTTTTAAAGCCATGTTTATATAACCTCCGTTAGAAAGTTTAAGCAACTAACCGTAGATTACTTCAGTGAATTTTTATGTACTGTTCTAAATCCTTGTTCCTTAGTTCAAACCTAGTCTCAGAATAGTTTCAAGACATCCAATCACATTATTAATCTCAACTGTAACAAAGCTTAATCATAAACCACAGAAGAAACAAAGAACAAAACCTCAAAAGTAATGCAAAGCAATTATATCAACGAGTCTAACAAAGTTCATACATGCACAACAGACTTGTTTTAATGTTTATTTAAATCTGTTAATATCCTTGATTTAATCCCTCGAGTCTAAACTAGGCATGTACAGAACACAAATTAAGGGGAAAGAATAAAACAGAGACTTGCCTGCAATTTCAGATTTTGAAACTGTAATCCACCGTTTCTAAAGTTTCCGACAATGTCCTAGACTATCGTTCCACTCCTCCTGTGGTCTTGGTTCAACCCAGAAGCACTCCACTCCTTCCACCTTAAGCCTCTCTGTAAATTACTCAAACTCCCTCTCCGTTTCTCTGCCCTCACAACTCTCTGTGTGACTCTGTTACATGAATAGGGTTAACAACCCTTGGCAGACGTATGTTTATATATTTATAGACTTTACTTGAAACCCTAATTTAAATCCTAAACCAAACCCTAAAGTAAATCCTAAACCAATTATATGTCGGCTCCAATCCTAGACACGAGGTAAAACATGAAACCCTAATTACCAAAATAGTGAAATCACATAAGCACGTAATTAATTAAACTTGATAAATACATTTAAATTAATGAAACAAACCAAAATACAATTTAAGCAATTAATTAAAGCAACCACAATTTAAAACGATTAATGAAAGAAAAACACAATTAATTAAATTTAAAATAAAATAAATCGAATAAGCAAATAATTAATTAATTAAAACAAGCAAATAATCAATTAATTCAATAAAAATACAATAAATAATTAAATTAAATTCCAGGACTGTCCTTTTAAAATTAGGGGTATTACATTCTTCCCCCCTAACAAAAGGAATTCCGTCCTTGGAATTCGCTCTTACCTTCTTCCCATAATTCAGGAAATTGAGAGCGAATAACATCCTCCCGTTCCCAAGTGGACTCAGCCTCATTGTGATGACTCCACTGAACACGCACCAAAGGGATAACCTTGTTACGAAGGATTTGATCCCGACGGTCGACAATACGACACGGTGACTCCAAATAGGTTGCATCCGGCTGCAACTTAATTTCCCCAACGTCAATATGCAGATACCGATCCTCATCTCGCAAAAAGTTTCGCAACATGGAAACATGGAACACATTATGGACGCGATCCAAGTTATCCAAAAGTGCCAACCGATAAGCAATAGCTCCAACATGATCCGTAATCATGCATGGACCGACAAACCGCGGTGACAACTTCCCGTTCTTCCTAAAGCGCATGACTCCTTTCATAGGAGAAACTTTGAGTAAAACCTGATCTCCAACCTTAAACTCCAAAGCACGAGTACGCCAATCAGCATAACTCTTCTGCCTACTCTGAACAGTACGCATGTGATCCTTAATAAGAGCTATCTTCTCCTTGATGAACTCAAGACCTAAGAATCGGCTCTCACCAACCTTCATCCAACAAACAGGTCGGCTGTATAACACCTCAAATGGTGCCATCCCAATAGTCTTCTGGAAACTATTGTTATAAACAAACTCCACAAGCGGGAAGTAATCCTCCCAGTGGCCCTTGAAATCAAGAACACACGATCGAAGCATATCCTCCATAATCTGATTCACCCGCTCAGGCTATCCATCAGTCTGAGGATGATAAGCAGTACTAAGGTGCAACTCTGTACCCAAGGCCTGCTGAAAACTCTTCCAGAATCCAGACACAAAGTTCGAATCCCGGTCCGATATAATAGACAACGGAATACCATGTAGCTTTACAATCTCTGCAATGTAAAGCCTTGTCAACTGCTCCAAAGTGAAGTCAGTACGAATAGGTAGGAAATGAGCTTATTTGGTCAACCTATCCACGATGACCCAAATGGAATTGTGACCTTTGAAAGAAATGGGCAATCCCTCCACAAAGTCCATAGAAATGCTCTTCCATTTCCACTCCGGTATCG
This sequence comes from Cornus florida, assembly GCF_030987335.1. NCBI lineage: Eukaryota > Viridiplantae > Streptophyta > Magnoliopsida > Cornales > Cornaceae > Cornus > Cornus florida. The sequence continues at coordinate 44,797,717 of NW_026775574.1, read as the reverse complement.
GTAATAGTTGTAGAGCTTCTGGCGGCCTCTGATGATCAATCTTAACCATCTGACAAGTACTACATCGTGAGACAAAAAGAGCAAAATCCCTCTTCACATCTGCCCACCAAAACTATTGCTTCATATCCTGATACATCTTGTCGCCTCTTTAATGAACAAAAAACTCGGAGTGGTGAGTCTCAGTCATCACATCCTTACTCAAATTATCAGCAGAAGGTACCACTAACCGTCCTTTGTACCTTAAACCCCCATCAGCCCGAACATAGAAGAATGGAACCTTTCCGGAAGCTATCTCTGTAACCTTGTCAATGCATTGCTGATCCGTTAGTTGTGCCTTCAAAACCTTGTGAATGATAGAAGGTGTAACTACCACATAAGCCATGAAAGCATCCGACAATTCATCCACCTTCTTCAACGCATTCCACTCAGTAGTGAATAGAGCGGAAAGACTACCAACAAGTCGCCGACTGAGTGCATTCGCCACCACATTCACTTTCCTTAGATGGTACTATATAGAAAAGTGATAGTATTTCACAAACTCCAACCACCTGTGCTGTCTCATATTCAGCTCCCACTGAGTGAACAAATACTGCAGACTCTTGTGGTCACTGAATAATCTGAAGGACTCACCCAATAGATAATGCCTCTATATACGTAAGGCAAAGACCACAGCTGCCAACTCCAAGTCATGCATTGGATAATTAAGCTTGTGAGGCTTAAGCTTCCGAGATCCATACAAAATCGGTTGCTCCTCTTGCATCAAAACACATCCAAGACCCTGCAATGAAGCATCCGTGTAAACCAGATACTTTATCCCGCTCTGTGGGGTAGACAAATCCAGTGCATAAGTCAACTTAGTCTTCAGCTCATTAAAAGCTTTCTGACAATGTTCATCCCACATGAACCGTACACCCTTCTTAGTCAGATGAGTGAGTGGTCCTGCTTTCTTTGAGAACCCCTGGATAAACCTCCTGTAATACCCTGCCAGACCGAGAAAACTCCGAATCTCGGTAGGTGATGTAGGCTGTCCCCACTCAACCAATGTGAAAACCTTGGCTGGGTCCACCGCTATTCCTTTTTCTGACACCACGTGACCCAGAAACTTCATTTCCCACTACCAAAATTCATATTTCTCGAACTTGGCATACAATTGGTGCTCACGAAACGTCTGCAATACCATCCGAAGTTGTCTAGCATGGTCTTCTTCAGACTTAGAATAGATCAAGATATCATCAATGAAAACAATGACAAACTGATCCAAATAAGCCCTAAAGACTCTGTTCATTAGATCCATGAACACTACTGGTGCGTTAGTCGTCCCAAACGACATGACACGAAACTCATAAGAACCATATCTCGTGAGGAACGCTGTCTTAGAAATGTCCTACTCCCTAACCCTCAGCTAATGATACCCAGAACGCAGATCAATCTTGGAGAAGTATGTGGCTCCCCTTAATTGATCAAACAAATCATCGATCCTGGATAGCGGATACTTGTTATGAATAGTAACCCTGTTCAGCTCCCTGTAATCTATACACAGGCGAAGCGAACCATCCTTCTTCTTTACAAACAAAATCGGTACTCCCCAGGGCGAAGTATTCCTTCGAATGAAACCTTGGCCGAGTAATCGCTGAATCTGATCCCTCAGTTCTCGCATCCCCACTTGTGCCATCCTATATGGTGCCGTAGCGATAGGCGTAGTGCCTGGAGCTAAGTCAATCACAAAATTAATTTCACGATTAGTTGGCAACCCTGGAATCTCCTGAAATACATCCGGAATGTCTTGTACCATTGGTATGCTATCCAAAAATACAGTAATTCCTTCCTCTATTTCCTTCTCCATAAGGTATAAGTAAGTGCTAGTGACCCCGTTAAAATGTGGCATAGTAACGATGTACATGTCCTGACCAGGTATGGTGAAAACCCCAGACCTATCATAAGAATTAATTTTGGCATGGTAACGCAATAACCAATCCATCCCATGCATCACATTATAAGTGTGCATGTCCAGAACTAAAAGACTGGCTAGATATCTGAGTCTGCCAATATCTAGTATCATCAACTAAACTATCCAAACCAAAATGTTAAATACCCGTAGAGCATAACGTGGAAAATATACAAAATACTCTAAAATCAACTCATAGTTAGAACGGCACTCTATTTTGAGAATTCTTCCTTTAATATCCATGTAATGACCCGGCCTTTTTCCTCCTTTTCCATTTTTGGCGATTTTCTTTTTTCATCTTTTTCCTATTTTGTCTTTTCCCTATTTCGTCTTTTTCCCGTTTCTTTCGTTTTTCCTTGCATAACCTTACTTGTTGTGCTCGAATTTGATTCCGGTTTTGCATGCATTCATGGTATTTAAATTTCATGACATCTACATTTTTACTTTTGTAGAAATGCATATTAAATTACTTTCTTTGTAAAAGTTATGAAAACAAGACTTTTTGTAATTATCCATAACTTGAGGGGTTTTTGGGTAATTAAGTAAAGTAATTATTTTTCATCTTAGGGACCATTTTGTAATTTAATTTGGAAGATATTTTCAGAAAGGACTTGTTTGTAATTTCCGGAAAGTGTGACAAGTGTCACACTCTCATTGGTCCACTTGTTGACATTTGTGTGGAAACACTTTGATGCCTTGGATGATGACATGTGGAGGGTGAAGATTCACCCACTTGTTGGCCTAGGATTGGTACACTTGTTGGCATGGATGGTTGACAAGTGTATGTTCAATATTAAGTCTTGGAAGTTTACATAGGATGGTGACAAGTGTAGGCTTGAGATTAAGCCTAGGAATGAACCATAAATTCATGACAAGTGTAGGTTCACCATTTAGTCTTACATTATGTGTGTGAGAGAGGTAGTGTAAGAGCACATAGTGAGTGGAGGATTTCTAGCCCTTCCACTTGCCATTTTACACTTTATCATTTTCATTTTCACTTGTCTTCAAGAACCATAACCTAGCCACCATTGGAGAAAAGCTTGGTTAATAGCTTTTTTCTTCATTTTGGCTTCCTTCCACTCACCTTAGACATAAAACCTTGGAAGACAAAAGCTTTCTCTCACTCCCCTCTTCATTAACCCTAAACTTGTTTTCCATTTTGAGCTTGGTTGCTTAGATTATAGAGATTCAATTCTCTATTGAGGTAGGGGGTGTTATCATTTGTCTTCCAAGTGATTTTATTTGTTCCTATAGTGATATCTAAGTTATATGTTTGTCTTGTATTAAAATGAGAAATAAATGATTAATTGTGACTTGTATGTAATTCACTTTAGACTTGATAAATAACATGAATATGGCTTGATTCATAACTTATGTTAATTTGAGGTCATTTAGAGTTGTTTTAAAATCTAGAGGGATTAATGAATTAATTTAATTAATTTTTATTTATATGCTCCCATGACTTAAATCAAGTTTTGAAGTGATTTATATAATAATCATGACATGTACTACACCATATATTAAATTGAGCATGTTTGGATGAGAAGTGAAATATAGGGAATTTAGTTGTTTTATTAAATTGTTTAAATTATGATTTTAAACTTATATCATACTTGTAAGGTTATGTTCTTGTTGTTGAATGATATTGTTGTAATTAGTGGCAAATTGCATAATGATCATTCAATATTTTTCATGCCATTTTAGTTGAGAACTTAGGGCATGTATTGTGTTTCCAAAATTGATTTGTGCATGTTGATGGCTTTACATTGTATATATATATATTATGTTGATATAGATATGTAATGTGTACAAAATGTTGATTTTGGAAACTTGGGGATGTCGTTGTTATGACTATGGCTAGGTGATAAGCGCTGAATACTGTATATTCAAGCGCCCTAAATTACATTAACAAAGTCCATTAATTGATTATTTTATGTAGATTAACTCTATTTGCATGTTTTTGTACATTTTCAGGTTAAAGTGCAAAAAGGAAGCAAAAATGATGCCTTGTGGAATTTTGAACAAAAAGGGTGCCAATTCTGAATTTCTGGCAGCAGTAGATCCTGACTTTTGTCACCATTTTTGACCTAGTAAACTCAAGAACTGGACTTCCATCATAACATGAAAGATTTATAGCTCTGAATCAGCTTTACAAATCTTCAAGCGGTTCATCATTCGGAGTTCGGAGCAGAGAGTTATGATCTTCTTAACAGAGGTGCTCAGAACTGCCTGGCAGCACTGAAGTACTGCCTTTCTCCCTATTTTCGGCCAACCAGACTTGAGAATTGGGTCTTCATCAAAACATGAAGTTTTTAAATCACTGAATCAGCTCTCCAAATCTTCAAACAGATCATTATTCGGAGTTTGGGGCACAAAGTTATAGCAGTTTTACCAAAGTAGGTCAGTGCTGAGCAAGAAGAGCATGTTACACATTACACTAATTTAGAGTGCTCGAGACCACTCTTCGAGTGCTCGAAAATCAGGCAGATTGCACTCGGAAATGGCTCAATTTCAGCCACTTGCACATTGGTTTCCTCAATGCCATCTTCCTTCTTTATGAAGTGGTTGGAGGTGTTCCTTGGAGGAGAGAGAGCCTTGACTTGAGCTTGATAAGAGAGAGGAAGGACCACACAAAACATTATCCTATATTCTAGCAAGATTAAAGGAGAGAGAAGAGAGCAAAGGGAGAGAGTTCTTTTAGCTTGAAGAAGGGAGCACGAAAATGGAGGAGGTCTTCAAGCTTCTTCCTTCTTCCATTGCTCCTATGGGTAACTAAATCTTCTCTAGGGAGGTGATGAAGCCTCCCCTTTTGATCATGTTCTAGATTAGGCTATACTTTTGGGGACTATAATGTATAATGTATGGTAGTTTCATAGTCTAAGAGCATATTCCTTCTTGTAATGAATTTTAATGTGTAAATGGTTGATGTAAGTTCATTGTCATATCTTTGATGATTCTTGGATCAATCTTATTGCTTTTATTTTCATAGTGACAATGAAAATATAGACTATGAATGTTTTTCAAGGCATGTTGATTTTGAAACTTGATATTCCATTGCTTAGGTACCTCCTTTGATGGTTTATACTTGATTCCTACCTTCATGTGCTTCACCATTTGATTAAAAGCTTGATGGTCTTTTGCTTGAGATAGTGTATTTGATTCTACACCTTAGTTTAAGTAGTTCAACTATGGTAGCTTTTGATGGATCGTTCTTATTTTGATTAAGTGAACTTCTTGATGATTATTAAGCAACGGAGTTGCTTCATATTTCTTGACCATTGCATATATGCTATTTATCCCCAAATTTAGACCTAATCTAGCATGTACTTAGGGTGTAGTGTGGATTCATCTCCTTAGTCTTTTCTACTTGTATCTCACTTCTTCAATTTCATTGCAATCTATTGTTTTATGCATTTTAATTTCTTAGTTTAGTGACAAACACACAAACCCTCTATGAACACCCCTTATCACTCTAAAATGACTCTAGACACTTAGGTTGCCATAGATTAGCGCAGTCCCAGTGGTTCGACTTACCCGACCAATAGCCCTATTTTACAATGATTCGTGCTATTGCGAAGGTTGATGTTTAATTGACCAACCGATCAATTTTTGGCGCCGTTGCCGGGGATTGCAAACGGTTTAGCGACCAAAGTTTTAGGGTTAATTTTAGTTTGATTGTGAATATTGTGTCTTGTGAATATTCCTTGTGTGTTTTGATCATCTTCGTGTTGTAAGATTCTAGGGACTCGAAGCTCGCCGTGGGATTGCTAGCAAATTGTAAGTCTAGAGGACCCCAGGTAAGTCTCGTGACTTCTAGTTTTGAATTGTGGATACAGTACATGTGTTAACTTTAGAAGTAGTTAATTTAGTTGTGAAGCCCTTGTAGAGGCTATTATCTTGTTTAATTTCGTGTTCAAGCATCGGTCCTTGTCGTGGCCATTTATTTTCTATCTTGATAATTGAGGGAAAAGGTAACATCGTATGTGGAGTTGATGATAAAGATTTGTTGTGATGATGTTGTTGTGAATTGTTGATGTTTGGCCGTAGGTCACTCTCTCTACCCACACTTGACTCGCCTATTGATATAAATTCACTTGAAAGAACTCTTAGACGGAACCTTAGGGAACCCACTCTTATAAGGGATCTTGAAACTGAATTCAATACAATGGGGGATAACGTAGGGAATCCGGGGAATGAAAGGGCTGAAATTCCTAATGTCGAACCAATGACTCTTAGAGATCATTTCATTCCTACCACCTATGCTTCTCCTTCTTGTATAGTGATGCCAAACATCGATGCAGCTCAATATGAGATCAAGTCTAGTACCATTCAAATGCTTCCATCATTTCATGGCTTTGATAATGAAGATCCATATAAGCATCTTGATGAGTTCCTTGAAATCTGCTCGACCATCCGGTTGAGAGGTTTTCCGGACAATGCACTTCATCTCCATCTTTTCCCATTCTCCTTAAAGGATAGGGCAAAATATTGGTTGAACTCCCTCGCTCCCAACTCTATTACTTCTTGGGCTCAATTGCAACAAGAATTTCTTAAGAAGTATTATCCGGTGAGTAAAACCAACCAAATGAGGCGTTCCATTCTAAGCTTTTCTCAAGTTGATGGAGAACAACTCCACGAGACTTGGGAAAGGTTACAAGATCTTCTTCGGAAGTGTCCTCATCATTTGATCCCAAAATGGCAATTAGTGCAAGCTTTCTATGCCGGCTTGACCGAAACCCATAGATTCATGGTTGATTCTTCTTGTGGTGGGATGTTCATGTCCAAGAATGCGGATGAGGCTTGGACCTTACTTGAGAATTTGAGTGAAAATTCACTTCAACACAATTCTCGTAGGGCTCCGACCGCAACCACTCCAAACAACACCAACCCTTGTCAACCAAAATCAATAAGGGAGGAATCATCTCAAGTGGATGCCATCGCTCATAAATTCTACCAATTGATGGCACCACATCTTCCTCCTTCATTGTCTCAAAATTCGGCAAGTTCAGTTTGTGCTTCATGTACTAGTCCATTCCATCTCTCGGAAGATTGCCCCACACCGGAGCAATTTCCCAATCCCAACCAAGAGCAAGCTAATGCCATGTTCTCGCGGCCCGGGAACAATCCATATTCCAACACCTACAATCCGGGTTGGCGAGATCATCCGAATTTCTCGTGGCGGCAACAAGCCTCACAAAATTCCCAATTCCAAAACCAAGGGCGGCAAAATCAGCCCTCTTCTCAATATCAAGGTAGACCTTTCCAATCCTCTTCAAGCTACCGTCCTCCTTACAATCCAAATGTCTCCAATCAACCTCCTGTGTGTCCAACTGATGAGATAGTAGCTGCAAACAAGCAAATGATGGAATCATTAAATAAGCAAATAATGGATGCCAACAAGCAACTCTTGACATCCTTGCAGCCTACTCTCCAAATGGTTCACTCTCATACTCAATCCATAGCTAATCTCGAAAATCAAGTGGGCCAAATAGCTAACTCGGTGAATCAATTACTTCAAAAGGACAAGGGCAAGCTTCCCTCTCAACCTTTTGAAAATCCTAGAGAAATGCATGTGATTGATGAAACCCCTCCTCCGAGTGGGCCGACTCATGAACAAGTTCAAGCTATCACCACCCTTCGGAGTGGTAGAGTGGTTGACAACAAGGTTGATGGAGACACAAGTGAGAAAAACTCTCCTTTGAAAAATCCAAATTCAAGCTCTTCTAATCCAAATTCTTGTCCAAATACCATTCACGGAAATCCCACACATGTCACCCCAAATGTGGAAACTACTTATGAGCCAAAAGCTCCGTTTCCTCAACGTCTTCAAGAGTCGACACATTTTGGGAACAAGAATTGTAAAATTCAAGACATGTGGGAAGTTTTCAAGCAAGTGAAGATTAACTTGCCCTTCTTGGATGCTATCAAGCAAATCCCTCCCTATGCAAAATTTCTCAAAGATTTGTGCACTCAAAAGCGCACTTTTAAAAATCATTTGCCAAAAAAGGTGAGGTTGACTGAAAATGTTAGTGCTATCATTCAGCACAGCACTCCTCCGAAGTATAAGGATCCGGGCGCCCCCACAATCTCTTGCGTCATTGGTGACAGCAAAATCGAGAGGGCTCTCCTTGACTTAGGAGCTAGTGTGAATTTAATTCCATACTCAGTCTACCTACAACTTGGTTTGGGAGATCTTAAGCCGACTTCCGTGGTTTTGCAACTTGCCGATAGATCGGTCAAGCATCCACGAGGTATTCTCGAGGACGTTATCATCAAAGTGGACAAATTCTACTTCCTGGTAGATTTTGTGGTTCTTGATACGGAACCGGTCCATGACCCAAAAAAGCACATTCCCATGATCCTTGGTAGGCCATTTTTAGCCACGGCTAATGCATCAATTAATTGCCGAACCGGGGTGATGGACATTGCTTTTGGAAACATGCAAGTCAAACTCCATATCTTTCATGCAACTCAACATCCCTCCAATGAGGATGATTGTTTTCTTGTGGATGTCATTGATGAAGTGGTCGAAGAATCTCTCCCCTTCATTCTAAGCAAAGATCCTCTTGAAACTTGCATGTCCCATTTTGACTTCTCAAACTTTGATGTTGATCAAGCCATTCAAGAAGTCAATTCCTTGCTTGATATTAATGCTATCATGGATGTACCTCCTTGGAAAATTCCAAAAGAACCACTTCCCCAACTTTCCACCACTCCTCCGGTCCCATCATTGTTATCTCCGCCACAACTTGAGCTTAAGCCGCTCCCGGCCCATCTCAAGTATGTGTTCCTTGGTCCAAAGCAAACCCTTCCGGTCATTATTGCCTCGGACCTTCAAAAAGACCAAGAGACCAACCTTTTAGCGGTGCTCCAAGAGCATAAAGAAGCTATTGGTTGGAGAGTGGCAGATTTGAAAGGAATTGACCCCTCCATTTGTATGCACCGCATTCATATGGAGGATGACGCAAAGCCTACTAGAGAGGTCCAGCGCCGGTTAAATCCAAATATGAAGGAAGTGGTCATGAAAGAGGTGATCAAATTGCTAGATGCGGGAATCATCTACCCTATCTCTAATAGCAAGTGGGTGAGCCCCACACAAGTTGTTCCCAAGAAATCCGGTCTCACCGTTGTTAAAAATTCAGCGGGTGATCTCGTGCCACAATGAACCACCACCGGGTGGCGTGTGTGCATTGACTATCGGAAACTCAATTCATCAACTAGGAAGGATCATTTCCCACTCCCATTTATTGATCAAATCCTAGAAAGGTTAGCCGGCCAAAGCTTCTATTGTTTTCTTGATGGTTATTCCGGCTATAACCAAGTGGCAATCGCCCCCCAAGATCAAGAGAAAACAACATTCACATGTCCCTTTGGTACTTTTGCCTATCGACGCATGCCTTTTGGTCTATGCAATGCACCGGCAACGTTCCAAAGGTGCATGATGTCCATATTCTCCGATATGGTTGAAAAGTTCTTGGAAGTTTTCATGGACGATTTTTCCGTATTTGGCTCCTCCTTTGACTCGTGTCTCCAAAATTTATCTCTTGTGCTCCAAAGATGCAAAGAGATGAATCTCATTCTAAGTTGGGAGAAAAGCCACTTCATGGTCCAAGAAGGCATTGTTTTAGGACATGTCATTTCTAAGCGGGGAATCTAGGTAGACAAGGCGAAGGTTGAGTTAATCTCTAATCTTCCTCCTCCGAATTCAGTCCGTCAAATTCGTTCTTTTCTTGGCCATGCCGGTTTCTATCGTCGCTTCATCAAAGATTTTAGCAAAATCTCACGGCCCTTGTGTAATCTCTTAGCCAAGGATGTTCCGTTCAATTTTTATGACACTTGCATGAAAGCTTTCATCAAACTTCGCACTCTCCTCTCATCCGCCCCAATCATAAAACCCCCTAATTGGTCTCTTCCCTTTGAGATCATGTGTGATGCATCCGACTATGCATTAGGGGCGGTTTTGGGCCAACGTGTGGATAAACTTCCGCATGTCATTTATTATGCTAGCAAAACTCTCTGCGATGCCCAATTGAACTACACCACCACTGAAAAAGAATAACTAGCTGTGGTGTACACCTTGGATAAATTTCGCTCTTACCTTCTTGGCTCCAAGGTCATCGTCTTTTCGGATCATGCCGCTCTTAGGCATTTGTTAGCTAAAAAAGAGACAAAACCCCGTTTAATTCGATGGATCCTCTTACTTCAAGAGTTTGACATTGACATCCGGGACGATCATCTCTCTCGTTTGCTTATTGAGAAATCTTCAGAATTCGCAGCCATCCGTGATTCCTTTCCGGATGAGCAACTTCTTCAAGTTTCACATTCTACTCTTCCATGGTTTGCGGATATTGTCAATTATCTTGCGGTTGGCAAAATTCCAGCTCATTGGTCCAAACAAGAGAGGGACCGGTTTTTCTCCCAAGTCAAGCATTTCTTTTGGGAAGATCCAGAACTATTCAAGTATTGCCCGGACCAAATCATCCGGCGATGCATTCCTGAAACTGAGGCCACAAGCATTCTAAATTTTTGCCATACTTTTGCTTGTGGAGGCCATTTCAGTGCCAAAAAGACCGCTAACAAAGTTCTTCAAAGCGGATTCTTTTGGCCTACCTTGTTTCGGGATGCATACAATTTTTGCAAATCGTGTGAACGATGTCAAAAACTTGGATCCATGTCCCAAAGAGACATGATGCCCATCACTAACATTTTGATTGTTGAAATTTTTGATGTATGGGGGATTGACTTCATGGGACCATTTCTATCTTCTTATGGCTATGAGTACATCCTTGTAGCGGTGGATTATGTGTCTAAATGGGTTGAAGCCGAGGCTACCAAAACCGATGATCATAAAGTCGTGATCCATTTCATTCAGTCTCACATCTTTAGTCGTTTTGGTACGCCCCGAGCAATCATTAGTGATGGCGGATCTCATTTCCGAAATCGTTATCTAAAATCCGTCCTTGCTAAGTATTCCGTCATTCATAAGGTTGCTACACCTTACCACCCTCAAACGAGTGGTCAAGTAGAGATTTCTAACCGGGAGATTAAGCACATTTTGGAAAAAACGGTTAGACCGGACCGCAAAGATTGGTCAGTAAGGCTAAACGATGCGCTTTGGGCTTACCGGACAGCTTATAAGACACCCATTGGCATGTCACCATATCGACTTGTCTTTGGCAAAGCATGTCATCTCCCGGTAGAATTAGAGCACCGTGCTTATTGGGCCATAAAAAGGTTCAATTTTGATCTCAAACAAGCCGGCTCTAATCGTGCGTTGCAATTAAATGAACTTGAGGAATTGCGTAATGACGCGTATGAAAGCGCAAAAATTTACAAGGCAAAGACTAAAGCTTTTCATGACAAACACATCGTCAAGAAGTCTTTTGCCCCAGGACAAAAGGTCTGGCTTTTCAATTCCCGCTTGAAACTCTTTCCCGGTAAACTCCGGTCAAGATGGGATGGTCCATACATTGTCACTACCGTCTTTCCTCATGGAGCAATCGAACTTCATGATCCTGCAAGTGGATCACTCTTCAAGGTAAATGGCCAAAGGCTTAAGCCTTGCATTGACGGCACAATCCTAACCCGAAAAGTTGAGGAAGTCCTCTTGACGGATCCAATTTATGAGGATTAGTGCCTGCTCGAACTTCGTCTAGCTATCGACATTAAATTTAGCAAAGCAAAGGAAGCAATTCTTTCAATTTCCAAGCTTCCTTCTCTTTGAAATTGCTCGTGCCTTGCAAAAAAATTTTTTCTGGGAAACGGTTTAGAAAAGCCAAAGATTTGATTTTTCTTAGACCTTCTCAACTCTAATTTTCATTCCCGGAAATTTCCATCGCTTCCTAGCAATTTCATCGGATCTTGGGAATGCTACTCATGTGCATAATGTCTCATTTGTAATACATTCTTGAAAATTTTCGCAAAATCATCCATGCATTGAAGAGATGTTCCAAAGCTTGAAATTTTTCTCAAAATTTCCTATGCATTGGATTGGAATGAATTTGCAAAGTTTAAAATTTTTTCTCCAGAAATTTCATTTTTCCATGCATTGCAATGAGGTATAAAGTCGAATTTTTTCATCCTTGCATTCGAATGACATGATGTTGCCAAGTTTAAATTTTGTTGCAATGTTTCAAGTTAAAAATATTTATATATTTACAAATTTTTGCAAAATTTTCATGAACTTGAAACATTGCAAATAAATAAATAAAAAAATAAAAAAAAATAAAAAAAAAATAAAAAAAAACTTTTTTACGTTCATGTCAACTTATTATTATTATTATTGTTAATAATAATAATAATAACGCAAATTTTTAAAGTTCCAGTTCAAAGTTTTCTTGCATGCATTGCATTCATGCATCATGATACCTGCATTCAGCTCTCAGTGCATGCATTGCCTTCATGCATGCATGCAAATTCCATGTAGCAATTCTTGCAGGCCTTAACACCTTGCATGCATCGGACTCAATGTTACATGGCATGCCACTGTCATCATTTGCTCACTGTCCCTCCGTGGTTCAATGGTTTCAAGAACCAGCTTCATCCTCATGCCCAAGCCCCGAGTGCTCAAGCTCACCCTTTGCTCTCATTTCAGTCCCCACAGCCGAGCCCACTGCCTTATTTTCGAGCACTCTCACTCCCTCTTCCGAGTGCTCGAACTCCCCATACCAACCACCCGAGCTTACTGTCTCCATGTCGAGCACTCGACCTCCCCCTTGCGAGTGCTCGAAGCACCTCAACCCAACACCTCCACTTCGAAGCAAACCCACTGCCCTCACTTCGAGCACTCTAATTCCATGCTTCGAGTGCTCGAAATTTCCATGCACCATTTGGAGTGCTCGAGCACACACTCACCTTCCAACCATCCCTCATCCCTCCTCAACCAACCACCACCCAACCATTTTCACCATTCACTGAACCACCAACCTTACCACCTTTCTTCCTCCTCTCAACCCACAACCCTGCATGCCCATGCATGCAAACCCACGCAGCCCTCCCCACCAACTCATCACCACTCTTCACACCATGCCCCTCAACCCCACACAACCAACCCCATCCATGCAAACCACAACCAACCTCCTCACCAACCCAGCCTTAATCACTCTCGGCTTATCTCCATGCAAACCCCAACCAACCTCCTCACCAAACCACCTCACCTCTCAGCCACCATGCAGACCTGCATGCATGCATGCAAGCCCCATGCATGCATGCACCTCCATCTTCACTCCTCTCCCACCATCCAACACCATCTCTCTGCAACCCTCAACCTCCACCACACCAACCCTCCAACCTTCTCACCATCCTAACCTCAAACAAACCAACCAACACTCCTCCACTCATCCCACCCCACCACCCCATCATCTCACCTCCCTCTTCCTCTCCATTTCATAATACACACCTCCCTCCTATCTATCTCCTTAACCCTCAAACAAACCAAACCCCACTCCTCCACCACCTCAACCCACCATTCACAACCCCTCCTCAACCATGCATGCAAACACCGCAGCCAACCCTACCTCTCACAACCCTATCCAACCATCTTCCCTCATCTCCACCATCCAACACCACCTTGCATGCAACTCATCCACACCAACCCAAAACAAACCCTCTCTGCCGGTTTCTAGAGCACTCGAAGCCAAGCTTCGAGTGCTCGCCATTGCCCGAGCTCTCTCCCCCAAGCCAACCGAGCCCACTGCCCCATTCTAGAGCACTCGAAGTCCAACTTCAAGTGCTCGAACCAACCCCCCCCCCCTCTTTTAAAGGCCAACTCACCCCAACCACCTTTCCTCTCTCGGCTAGAACCAACCTCATCACCTTCCTTCTCTCTCTCTCTCACAAGCAACCATCCTCAACCCAACACCCACACCACTTCTCACTCACCTCAATACCTCACCACCCCATCATCTCACTTCCCTCTTCCTGCCTTCCTTCTTGCTCTAGGATAGAGTGCAATTCAGGTTAGTCTCTTCTACCTTTGTTTTTCCTGCCTTTGTTCATTCATGATGATTTTACAAGGAGGATGGGCTTGCAATGTTGGTGTTTTATTGTGTTGATGATTTGTTGATACTAGCTCTATGCTAGAGCTTGGTTGCTTGGCAAAATTTTTGGGTTTGCTTCATCCACCCCACTCATTTTCACCCTCTCCTTTTTGTGGTGCACGCCAGGTGTTCGCTGAAATTCCTCAACCAAGTCCACCTCTCTAAATGTCTCGTGCCGGTCCTTCTCGCCCTCCTAGACCCTCTTCGGGTGCCCGTGCTATCAATCGTGAGCGACCACGTGATCCTGGGATCGCAAACAACTCAACTACGAACTCTCATTTCCGCTCACGGATGCCTTTGACATTTTACCCACAACTTCGTGGGCTGTAGCCGAATTGACTAACCGGCGTCTGCAGCACATTTGCGCGCCCCTTGCCAGGGTTACCTACCCCCGTGTAGTGCGCCTCTTCTACCAGAATCTCCAATGCCTTGAAGAGCCACCCATTTCTCTCACTACATCCATTGATGGCACCACCTATGCTTTCACTATGACTGACATCATTCAGGTTTCTGGTTGCCCCATTGAGTGCCCCGATGACATTGTCAATCGTGAGAATCTCCCTTTATATGAGGAGCCGGATACATTAACTGTGGAGCAGATTGTCGCTGCCATTTGCAATGTTGACGATCCTACTAGGCCCCGGTCTTTTATCCGCAAAACCAATCTTCCGGAACGCCTCTGGTTCATTGACACTGTCTTCAAGCACAATGTCTGCCCTTTGGTGCATAGCACCGAGCGTAGGGGCCTCCTTTTGCAAGCCTTATATGCCATGGACCAAGGCCAATGGTTCTCCATCCCAGAGCTCATTTGGACTACATTTATGAAGTTTTGGCATGACGCTCATAATGCACGAGTTCCGCGAGTTGAAAATCGGAAATTGCCTTTGCCATTTTTCATCCCTCGGCTCCTTCAGCACAAGGGTTTCATTGTTCCTCCCCATGAACCAAAAGGCGAAAAGATTAAAATTTTTACCAAGCGCCGTTGGATCAATGTTCTTAGCCATTCTAGTACCCCTCAGCCTGCTGCCCCCCTGTTCATCCAAGCTCCACCTCCTCCTCCTTCTGAGGATGGTTCCACAGCAGCAGCCGCTGCAAGGGTAGAGCCTCCGGTCGACTCTCACCAGGACTAGGCTTTCATCTGGGCTAGCATTGCCGGTATTCATGAGCGACTGGATCATTTTGAGAATTCTTTGTCCGCGTACACTCGGACTCTGTGTGAGACTTCTTCACGTGCCGAAGAAGATCATCGTCTTGTTGCTGAAGACCGTCGTGTCGCAGCTGAGCAACGTCGTTTGGCTTCCGCTGAACGGCGTAAGACTCAATCTTTCCTCCATTCCATCCTCGCCCGTTTACCCTCTGGACCGTAGCTTGTTGCGAGTGTTGGCCCTTATCTTTTTGTTTCATATGTACATATTTCTCTTGTATCTTTTGTTTTCCTTTTGAACTTCCGGAATTTGCTATGTATAGGTTGCTCTAGTAGACATGATCTATGTACAGCTCTTTTGTAATCATGTAAAAACTCTTTTTGAAATGCAAATTCTCTCTTTTCTGTTAACTTTATGTACATTATTTTTTTATATTTATGCTTGTGCTATTAATGCTTTTTGTGGTTGTTTCTTTTTGTTCTTCGTGATACTCTCCAGGTTGCGCAGTCCAATTCAAGTTTGGGGGTTTTGTTTCCCATGCCATTTCCTCCCCCTGGGTATTTTTGTTCCTTTTTATACTCTTTGTCATTTTTGTCTCTAACTTACATCCATGTCCCACATTGAGGACACTGTGTAGTTTAAGTTTGGGGGTGCACCAAAGCATTCTCGGCATAGTTTTGGTATCATATTTTTGAAAAGCAATGATAGTGTAACTTGGAACTTGTCGGAGACAAAGCATATGTTTAATACCTTGTGTATAGAAGCAATTGAGAAATTTTTGAAAATAAAGAAATTTGAAATTGAAGTGATCATGCAAATACAATGTAGTCTGTATAAATGCCTCAATTAGATTCTTGCTGGATTTACACTCTTATAAGCTTCACAATGCACAGATGCACATTGGAAACTTAACTGTGAGGCATGCAACTTGATTGACCTTGACCTTGGCCTAGTTAATCTGATTTGATGAACCTGATAGATGGATACATTTGGCATGAATCTATAAAAAAAAAAAAAAAAAAAAAAAAAAAAAAAAAAAAAAAAAAATTGAAAAAATTGAAAAGATGACCAGTTGACGTTCGTAGCCTTTTCAACTCGAGCTATTAAGCCCTAGGAGTGTCTCTACACTTAGCACCCTAAAGCCATCTGGTTTGGGAGTTGTTGGCCTAACGCTTGCTACAAGGGTTAGTTAAAAAGTTTAAGGGACTTAAACATTGCACGGTCATTCAAAAAAAAAAAAAAATTGTAATAAACATGGTTCGCTAGAGTTCGTAGCCTTTCCAACTTGAGCTATTAAGCCCTTTGGAGTGTCTCTACACTTAACACCCTAAAGCCATCTGATTTGGGAGTTGTTGGCCTAACGCTTGCTACATAGGTTGGTTAGAAAGCTTAAGGGACTTTAGCATTGCACAACCATTCTATGTTTCGCTAATGAGTTACAATAAATTGTCAACAGGCAACAAAAGTTGTCTTGAAAATAAAATCATGCCTTAGGGACTTCATGTAAAGGGAATTCATTCATTTGAAAACTTGTGCCTTGGAATTGGAAAAGAAAGTAAAAGCCGCATGCTGAGAATTCAATTCACTTTCACTGAAGTAGAGTTGATTTCCATTTAAGAGATGACAATTGAGTTATTTATATGGACGATGATGTTGATGCATGCATGTTGAAATGGTTTTTGTAAATTTTTGTATCAATGCTTCATATATGCAAGGTAGTTTTCCCAATGACCCCATCTCCAGTTTTTGTCTGTTTCAAGTTGTATTTGAGCTATGTATCTATTTTATTTTACCATGGTAGATATTTTTGTAGTAGCAGTCCCATGTTTGTCATTCCATTGAGTTTTACATTTTGGTTTTGCTAAGGGACTAGCAAAATGTAAGTTTGGGGGTGTGATAAGCGCTGAATACTGTATATTCAAGCGCCCTAAATTACATTAACAAAGTCCATTAATTGATTATTTTATGTAGATTAACTCCATTTGCATGTTTTTGTGCATTTTCAGGTTAAAGTGCAAAAAGGAAGCAAAAATGATGCCTTGTGGAATTTTGAACAAAAAGGGTGCCAATTCTGAATTTCTGGCAGCAGTAGATCCTGACTTTTGTCACCATTTTCGACCTAGTAAACTCAAGAACTGGACTTCCATCATAACATGAAAGATTTAGAGCTCTGAATCATATTTCCAAATCTTCAAGCGGTTTGTCATTCGGAGTTCGGAGCAGAGAGTTATGATCTTCTTAACAGAGGTGCGCAGAACTGCCTGACAGCACTAAAGTACTGCCTTTCTCCCCATTTTCGACCAACCAGACTTGAGAATTGGGTCTTCATCAAAACATGAAGTTTTTAAAGAACTGAATCAGCTCTCCAAATCTTCAAACAGATCATCATTCGGAGTTCAGGGAACAAAGTTATAGTAGTTTTACCAAAGTAGGTCAGTGTTGAGCAAGAAGAGCATGTTACACATTACACTAATTTAGAGTGCTCGAGACCACTCTTCGAGTGCTCGAAAATCAGGCAGATTGCACTCAGAAATGGCTCAATTTCAGCCACTTGCACATTGGTTTCCTCAATGCCATCTTCCTTCTTTATGAAGTGGTTGGAGGTGTTCTTTGGAGGAGAGAGAGCCTTGACTTGAGCTTGATAAGAGAGAGGAAGGACCACACAAAACATTATCCTATATTCTAGCAAGATTAAAAGAGAGAGAAGAGAGCAAAGGGAGAGAGTTCTTCAAGCTTGAAGAAGGGAGCACGAAAATGGAGGAGGTCTTCAAGCTTCTTCATTCTTCCATTGCTCCTATGGGTAACTAAATCTTCTCTAGGGAGGTGATGAAGCCTCCCCTTTTGATCATGTTCTAGATTAGGCTATACTTTTGGGGACTATAATGTATAATGTATGGTAGTTTCATAGTCTAAGAGCATATTCCTTCTTGTAATGAATTTTAATGTGTAAATGGTTGATGTAAGTTCATTGTCATATCTTTGATGATTCTTGGATCAATCTTATTGCTTTTATTTTCATAGTGACAATGAAAATATAGACTATGAATGTTTTTCAAGGCATGTTGATTTTGAAACTTGATATTCCATTGCTTAAGTACCTCCTTTGATGGTTTATACTTGATTCCTACCTTCATGTGCTTCACCATTTGATTAAAAGCATGATGGTCTTTTGCTTGAGATAGTGTATTTGATTCTACACCTTAGTTTAAGTAGTTCAACTATGGTAGCTTTTGATGGATCATTCTTGTTTTGATTAAGTGAACTTCTTGATGATTATTAAGCAACGGAGTTGCTTCATATTTCTTGACCATTTCATATATGCTATTTATCCCCAAATTTAGACCTAATCTAGCATGTACTTAGGGTGTAGTGTGGATTCATCTCCCTAGTCTTTTCTACTTGTATCTCACTTCTTAAATTTCATTGCAATCTATTGTTTTATGCATTTTAATTTCTTAGTTTAGTGACAAACACACAAACCCTCTATGAACACCCCATATCACTCTAAAATGACTCTAGACACTTAGGTTGCCATAGATTAGCGCAGTCCCAGTGGTTCGACTTACCCGACCAATAGCCCTATTTTACAATGATTCGTGCTATTGCGAAGGTTGATGTTTAATTGACCAACCGATCACTAGGGCATGGTTCTAGTACGGGGGAAAGTCCCTCTACAAGTCTAGTGCGTACATAGGGAGGTTACCCATGGGCTAGTAACCCTAAAGTAACCACATTGTCGGTTTGATCCGGCATGACGTCCAAGTATCCACTTTGGTTTGATTTTGCATTTAAATTCTAAGTTGTTAACTTTGTAAAATTACATCTCATTGTGTTATGTTGAAAGTTCTATTGTCACTTTATAGCATGAATTAAATGGTATTGGATTGTACCTTGGTACAAAGATAAACCCATGTATTTCCTACGAGTAAACTTGTTTACTCACCCCTAAGTTAATGGGTGTTTTGCAGGTAAAGAAGCCTTAGTGTGGGATGCACAACATTCTTAGACTCACTAGAGTTCTTGAAGTATATTTTGATGACATAGAATATGCATATGTTAGCATATCTTGTCTTACTTTTGCTTACTTTAACAAAACTTGTACTTATTGTCTAAGTTATGTAAAGTGCACTTAAGTGCACCTTTTGACACTCTTAGAATGTGGTTGTAATGAGGCCAAGGGCCAAAGACACTTATGTGAAATGTATGCTAACTTTGAACTTCATTGTTGCCTAAGGAAGATATGTGGATTAATGCATTGAAGGGTTCTATTTTGCATATGACATACCATGAGGCCATAGGCCATTGCAACACATCTATTTTTTCACATTACATATGCTTGCATGCTCACTTTGGTAAACAAAACCATCCTTGATGAAACAAAGACTCTAAGTAGCATTTTTAGGGAGTTTTACCCTATTCTGTTCTAGTGGAATTTTGGGTATTTCAAAATACGTTTTTTTCATTTTTCCTCATGAGTCACATAGAAAACTCAATTTTGAGGGGGGTTTCTTCTTTGTGTTTTTCCAGAAACTACCATCTTAGCCCTCAAAAATCTATTTTTTTTTCCGAAAAATCATTGCTGCCAGGTTTTTGCCGACTTTAGTGCAAATATATTTGGTACTATTCATCGACTTTTTTTTGAAAAGCGTGACAACCGATCCGAAACTTCCCGGGGTCTTGTGGGTGTATTTTAAGATTGCATTTTTAATTTAGGCAATTTAAAAACCTTCCGAAGCCCCATTTCTTTTCTTTGGGCAGTAGCTTGGAACGATTTTTGACCTCTAGACCTGATTTTCTTGAGGGTATTTTGGACATTTTACAATGCATTTTTTTGGTTTTTGTCTAGTTGTCGGGTAGAAAACTTAATTTTAGGGGGGGTTTCTTCTTTGAGTTTTTCCAGAAAAGTCCATTTAGATGCCCGTTTTTACTCTCAGTTGCAGCAGTAGTGGGTTGATGGCACTGTAGCTGTCATGGCCTTCGTCGGGCCGCCGCGACGTTGATTTTGTTTTTGACGTTTCTCCCTCATCCGGACTCCAAATCAAGTGAGTTTTTTTTTATTTTTAAATTGATTAATTTTTCATTGTCTATCCAACGGTGTACTTGGTTGTACCCAGATATTTCTGGATAATTACCAGTTTACCCTTTTAGCTTTATTGCTCGTTTTTCTTTGTTTTGTCGTTTCTCCTTCGTCCGGAATCCGGATAATGAAATTCTTGAGTCCATCATTATTAGTTTTTCATTGTCTTCCCAGTGGCATGCTCGATAGCACTTGAATCCATTTTTTTTTGCAAAATGAGCATTTTGCCCCTAGGTTCTTTTTTGTCCGTTTTTGAAACGACACTTCCGCATTTGTTTTCCTTTGGGTTCCATGACCTCATTGAAGGTCACATTAGTTTCTTAGAGACGCATTGTATCTCTAGAGACCGTTGTTTCACCTTTCACTTTCGCATTTCGGATCCGTTATCGGGTCATCTTTTGGTCATCACTGACGCACTGGGTTTACAAAACTTGGGCCGTCACAATCCAATTTATCATATTGATTTACACAAGTTCCTCTATAACTCGTTAGTAATCATTCCGTTTCAATCCAACGTACCTATAAGCAAATATCTGTTTGCCTATCCAAAACCAAATCACTCCACTGCGATATTCCTTTATCATCGCATCATATACAATCCAATATAGTTTAATAAAACCATTCATGTATACAACACAACAATATTATCATAAAATACAATCAAGATAGCCAAAACCACTAGTTCACTTTATTAAGAACTTTTCCAAACCATAAACTGTCAAATGAATAATCATAAAATATTTATTAACAGAATCCTAATATATGTGATTAAATCCGTACTACATTCCTACTAATACCTCCTCCACTACTAATAACTATAAGTACTCTTAAAAGAGCAGTCATCCCTGAACTCCGGTGCCCTCCATTTTGGATGCAACGGTATCTCCTCCAACCTGATCTTCTTTGGGGTCTTCCTCTCTGCTTGGCTCAGCTTCGAGCACCACCGAAGTTGTGTTAGGTCCACAGTATGGTGGCCAATCCCGCACGTAAGAAACTTTCCTTGACTTGTACTCAGATGCAACGCCTATTGGAATCAACTCCCTGGTCTCCAATTCCGCCTTCTTGGTCGGCCTTCATAGGGGAATCACCGGAGTAACCTTCCTCGGCCTTGGGCCTTTCTTTGCTTTCATCGCGGCCCTCATCGTCTTCCTAGTGCCAAATATTCTGCAATTACAGAATAAACTTGACATCAATACTTTCTAAACGAACCGTAAAGGAATTCAACGAATCAAAATCTTAAAGCTCTAAACAAGAAAAAACGCTACGCGGAAGTCTTATACGATATAATCCTAGAGACACTTGAACCTGGAGTGCTCTGATACCAACTGTGATACCCCTCGGATCCGAGACGCGGGTTGATCAAGTCTGAGTCCAAACCCAAGGGATATCAAAGAATTAAAGTATTTAAATCGAACACGGAATACAAAGTGAAATAGGAAATAACATAATAAGCTGAAAGAAACTAAAAGACAATCCTTGTACCATAATTAATCAAATCCGATAATCTAAAACTTCATAAGTTTACAACTCGGGAATCCATCCATTGGACCCTTTATTAAAAATTCTCAAACTAAACTGAAATATTAGAAATAAAATCCAATGTTAACATAGAGAAGAATTCGACATATTCTGAGGAATGAATATCTGTATCTGCTCTGCACGTCCAAGCTCTAACCTTGGAACTGACGAACACCTGAAAAATAAAGGAGTGGGTTAGGCCCACATGCAAGTCCTGATCTACTATAATCCAAACAGTAATCCGATACGCAGATACATCCTAGGAAGACTCAACAATATCTAGAGTAGGCCATATATGTATATAGTACACATTATAGGACGCTCGCTAGTCCAGTAGGTCTGTCTCAGCCTGAATAGAAAGCAACATGTAAATACGCACCCTAAGGTGGGCATGAGTACCTAGACCTACCAGGGAACAATACCTATGTCTAGTTATCCATCCTAGGCGATATACGCGCCCTAACCATGGTCATGAGACTCAAGCTCATACCACGGCACCATATAATATATATATATATATATATATATATATATATATATATATATATATATAAAGTCCGTACTCCTTCTAATACAAAATACCATCCATCTGTGTAGTGGTCTGATATATGTATAACAAATCCATCCTGAAACCATAGTTGGTCATTCAATTCACAATTGATATGACACCTGTAGGTGATGGACTTAACCTTTATGATTAATCCATACCTTAATCCAAATTTAGGTAGGGCTTAGTGTCTGAACTAATCCGTACCTAGTATGACACCGTCCCATACCGGTGCATACCATCCTCCAGTTTACGTAGTTAATAACACAGTATAATTATTTATTAACCACATCCCAGAATAAGCATAAATATAGTTTAGCATGTATACAACCAATTTATGCATCCAATATAAGATTTAGAATCCTAATCACTGTCCGTTAAATTGATAAAGTAGGATTACACAATCTATCTATCCAAACAGTACCATAACTGATGCAATGTAAAATAGATTTTAACACCAGTTAATCCCAACAAAACATACATATAACTATACAAAAGTATGCTTATAACACAGCTGCAAAACATGAATTATAATTCCAAGTCATGCAGAGAAATTTAAATTACTAAAACAGTAAGCAATTATAAGTTTATGCCAGACCTTTCTCCTACAGGTTTACTTTGAACCTTAGGTTAATTCCATCCTAAATTTCTGAATGTAAGCTTGCTTTTCAACCTTTGTATAAGTCTTAAACAATGCATTACATCCTCCAGTAGCATTTAAATAGTTTTAGAAAACCCAATCTCAGCCAAACAGCCCATAAAAATAAAATTTTGTGCGTTTAAAGATGGAGTAGGCTCTTAAAATGGGAGCCTACTCCAATTTTCTTCTAGAGCCGGCTCTAATACCTTAGGAGCCGGCTCCTAGCAAGGTAGAGTTGGCTCCGCACCTTAGGGAGCCAGCTCTAAGGGTAGGAAGAGGCGGCTCCTCCTCCTTTGAAGCCTGCTCTTATCTCTTTAGACGCCGTAGTCTGTTCCTGCACCGTCTTCTCCATTCCTAGTGATTTCCAGAACTTCTGTAATGTGTTCTAATTCTTCTTCTAGGTTCAATCTTAGTCCTAGATAAATTTAAACCATTGAAATCCAATCCTAAGATGTAAAGGAACACAAGTTCTATAGCCATATTTACAGAACCTCCGTTAGAAAGTTTAAGCAACTAACCGTAGATTACTTCAGTGAATTTTTATATACTGTTCTAAATCCTTGTTCCTGAGTTCAAACCTAGTCCCAGAATAGGTTTAAGACATCCAATCACATTATTAATCTCAATTGTAACAAAGTTTAATCACAAACCACAGAAGAAACAAAGAACAGAACCTCAAAAGTAATGCAAAGCAATTATATCAACGAGTCTAACAAAGTTCATACATGCACAACAGACTTGTTTTAATGTTTATTTAAATCCATTAATATCCTTAATTTAATCCCTGGAGTCTAAACTAGGCATGTACAGAACACGAATTAAGGAGAAAGAATAGAACAGAGACTTGCCCGCAATTTCAGATTTTGAAACTGTAATCCACCGTCTCTAAAGTTTCTGACAACGTCTTAGACTATCATTCCACTCCTCCTGTGCTCTTGGTTCAACCCAGAAGCACTCCACTCCTTCCACCTTAAGCCTCTCTGTAAATTACTCAAACTCCCTTTTCGTTTCTCTGCCCTCACAATTCTCTGTGTGACTCTGTTACTTGAATAGGGTTAACAACCCTTGGCAGACGTATGTTTATAATTTTATAGACTTTACTTGAAACCCTAATTTAAATCCTAAACCAAACCCTAAAGTAAATCCTAAACCAATTATATGTTGTCTCCAATCCTAGACACGATGTAAAACATGAAACCCTAATTACCAAAATAGTGAAATCACATAAGCACGTAATTAATTAAACTTGAGAAATACATTTAAATTAATTAAAACAACCACAGTTTAAAACGATTAATGAAAGAAAAACACAATTAATTAAATTAAAAATAAAATAAATCGAATAAGCAAATAATTAATTAATTAAAACAAGCAAATAATCAATTAATTTAATAAAAATACAATAAATAATTAAATTAAATTTCAGGACTGTCTTTTTAAAATTAGGGGTATTACAAAAATACACTTGTTGCCGAAGATATGACAATTAGCAACAAACTATTTGTCACTATTTTTCCAAAAAATTGTCCCCCCAATACAACCTCATTCCAAGGAATTTTGTTGCTAAAAATATAATAATATGCAACAAACTAATTTTGTCGTTAAATATACAATAATTTGGAACAAACCGACTTTGTTGCTAAAGGTTGAACAATTTGCAACAAAAATCACATTTATCACTAAAGATTGAACAATTTGTAACAAAACTAGCTTTGCCCTAATGTTGCTATTTACAAGCCACTAATCCTCTAATATATATATATATATATATATATATATATATATATATATATATTTCCTTCCATCACTTATTGCATATATGTCAATTGAACAAACCTGATAATTTACAAATTACATAAGTATCGATAACAAATTATCCAAGCAAATATTTCACAAATTTAAAAAATAAAATATTCTATCATATATCCAAATATGCATACATATTTCAAATAAAGGATAAAAAAGATATCCATGCACAGAATGATTAATTGTATCTCCAACATATAGATGGGAGATCCATAAATTTATCCCGTGTAAAACAAAAAATACAAAACTATGTTTATCCTAAACCCATATGAAACAAATTAAATAGATAGTCAACGGAACTGCAACAAATAAGAGATCAAGAAGCTAATCCCAAAACCACGTACAGTCTGCAAAAAACAGAAAAAATTATGATTAGTTCATAAATAAATGAACAACCTCCAGTGGCCAAATAAATTAACTTCAAGCAATTCAAAAACTAGATATAATACATATTACTATAAATTAAAAAACAAAGACTCAATTGGATCTAAATATATCAATTTGAAAAGAGTTTTAGATCAATTTTAGGAGTATTGCTTGATTTAGTTTTAGGTTTCATTTCATATTTATCTTAAAAGATTATTGCATTTACTCAACTATTATTTAAGCCCACAATTGATTATAGTCTACAGATTCTCTATCAAGATACATCACCATTCAAGAGATCAGAGCAGCCACATATTCAGTGGTGGAACGAAAATTTTATCTGCATAAAACATGATAAATTACAATTATTTTTTCAACAAACACTACAACAAGCCAAAAAAGAGAAGTGTAAGTAATCAAAATCAGACAAGTATATGAGTACAAGAAGAAGAAATTTTAAAGAGAAAAATTTTCTTTTGTCTTCTAAGAAAAGAACAATTTATTGAGAGTTGGATTATGGGTACATAATGAATAAACCATAGGTTTTATGAGCCAGTGTCCAAATTGAATAAGAAAAATAAATAGGAACATAAATCAAAATTCAAAATTCAAAAAAAAAGAAAATAGAAAAGAGAAAAAGAACCACATGAACAAACCAGGAATCTTTACTTCCTTAAATTTATGCAATTAGAAAACTAAAACATGAATTTAAAGTGGAGATGTAATGTGTGTTTTCAATAGTTATGGGGAATCTAAAAACAACATATAAACAAGAAGATGTTGAAGTGTTTGCCCCTGCCCTCCTTTTGTATTCCAATTATCTTTTTCAATTCATCGTCTTATTGAGGGGAAAAAAAGCAAGAAAACAACCGCCCAAGCATAATCAATAACCACCCAAAGGATCATATGCGCAATTTCTCAATACTTTGACCAGTAAATAAAACTATTATCCTTCCAACATCAGCAGAAGATTTCAGCTTGAAGAACAAATATTTTAATCACAATCACTTCAGCAATATTAATGTAAAATTTTCAACCTTTAGAGAAAAAACTTCAGCAACCTTGATAATATAGACCCCCGTTCTTCCTTATCTATTCTCACAAATTAGATGATTCACCATGACATAAAATGAAATGAAGCCATATCTACAAACCAATAAAAAAAGAAAAAGAAAAACTTTATATAATACATATGTCCTCGTTTTGAAACAAAAGTAATTCTTAATTTCAAAATTTATATTGACTGTGTCACATCACATGTAGTGAAGGAAGGACCTAGTTCTATATAATAATCAACATTTCTTTCCATTATTTCAATACTAAAATGCAAACGAATGTTAACGCAATAACTTATAAAGCAATAAAATGAAAGGTAGTGAGGGCTTCCTATATATGCAACTCAAATTTATCTTCTTTTCTATATCATATATATTATACCAATATATCACTCTATCATTTTGGGCAATCTTAATACAAGCTCAAAGCTCTGTTACTGGTAGTTTACACAAAACAGAGCTATGCCATTGAGACTTAGCAAGTTCTTTCATGGATAAGAGATTAAGCCCTACTCCTCACATTCAAATCATAGTAAGTTTTTCCTTTTCTTTTATTCTTTAAGTAACGTGACTTAGTTTAAATGCATTAACTCATTAATAACTTAAATTCAAATATTGCTTCTTTGATTTGTTAGTTAATATGAGCATTTATATTATATTTCCTACAATTTATTTAGATTCATTTTATTCTTTTTCTTCTTTCGTTTTTCTATTATAATTTGTATGTAAGTAATGCACACTCATTTTGCGCCACTTGAGAGTTGAACCTCCACTTCTTTTTTTGGGAGGTAAGGGTTATAGCCCCAAACCAAAGGCCTGATAGGTGTGCTTTACTTTATCTCAGTTCACTTTAGAAGTAAAAAACCATGAATTTCTTAAATCACCTCCCAACCTTTAGAGGATACCATAGACAACAATTATTGACTTCATGTTAGACAATCCAGCTAAACAATTTTCGTTTACATCTTTTGACCCTCAACGGGTATTTTAGTTAAAAAGTGACTATAATTATTTAGTATAAATTATGTCTAAGACTTTGTTAAACCACACCTAGTAATCATGACTATTTAGACGCGCATCCAGCAACCTGATATTGCTGATTATAAATATATATCTCACCCACTAGTATTGCTCATTGTAAATGAAAATAGAGTACTAGATAATCAAATATCAAATCTAGACATATCAAGAGCAGTAGCACCAATACTCACTGCTAATATAATTAGTCATCATCTACAAAATTTCATAAGTAAGACTAAATGTTGTTCTAAATACCCTTAATTTTCTTGTATACTCAATAAAGTGATATATTAATATCAAAGGTTAATTCACAAAAATAGTAATAAAATCACTTCCGAATAGAGATTGAACTCCAAATAGGTAATTTAAAGCAAAGATGAAACTGCCAATTTCAGAACTACCAATCAATGATTAAACAAAAGAATGTACATGAATATATAGTTATAAATATAATATATCCTAATTAATATATAATTGATCTATAATCTTTTCTAATGGCAATCAAATGTACTTAAATTATAGCTAATGGCATTTTATTGAACAGAACAAAACTCTAATTGGTTTTCCCTCAAAATTTCATCACTTACTTCCTGGAGGGCAGAATAACAGATCAAAGTATGGGATTGTAATTTAGGAAAAAAAATATGGGGTTGTAATACTACAAAAAGAAGATCGGAGCCTAAAATCAGTACAGAAATATAGAGAGACAAATTAAATTAAAACAAAATGATATATATTCTTAGATAATAATTAGTTGAACAAAAATATTAGGGATGGCATGGACATATATATATATATATATATATATATATATATATATCAGATCTCATAAAAAAATTATTAACATCAATAAATAAAATTTTTATTAACAACGCTTATATGTGATATATATATATATAGTGAGAGAGATAGAGAGAAAGAAAGACTTGATAAAGGGTACATGGCCGAAGAGAGATTTGAACCAAGAGATTGTAATGACCCGGTCATTATCCTTTCTTTCCATTCTATCAAATTTACGATTAAAATTTTTTTCCGTTGATTTATTTTTCCGAGTTCTTTTTTTTTTTCTGTCATTTTTCACTATCTTTTCATTTTGCGTAACCTATCGGGTCGTGCTCGGATTTGATTATGCTCTTACATGCATTCATTTTACTTGATTTCCATATGATCCACATTTTTACTTTGGTAGAAAAGCATGCTAGATATTTACTTTTGCCCGTAGGGGTATAAATGCAAAGATTCTTAAAAATTATTTTCTTTACTTGGGGTGTTTTTTGTAATTATATTTTGATAAAATTTTGTATTTAAGGTTCTTTTAAATGTATCTTTTGAATGAGACCTCATTTTGGGTTTTATGAGAAATTCACTTTTTGAGTTATTCAGTGGGGGGCATTTGTGTAATTATGAAAAGTTTTTCAAAAAGTTTCTCGTTTTGGGTTCAAACTTTCATGAGGAGTTTATTTTCACTTTTTATGGACTCTGGCACTTCCAAAATATTTTTTGGATTTTTATTTAATTTATTTTGAATTTTCAAACCCCGTTAGTTGTCAATCTTGTCTGAGGCATATCTTCTCACTCAGGACTCGGTTTTGACCCCGTTTCTTCCGTTGACCTTAAAATTCTATTCTAAAACTTTTTTGTTCATGGACCATCAGCATTTGAGTGTGTCTTCACTGATTTAACTTCTTAGACCCGGACAGGGCTCGTTCGGACTGTTCGGGATACCTTTTTGACCTATTTAGGATTAGTGAGTGAGAGAGAAAGCAACTCTAACGTTTTATTTCCTAAAGTAGCAGCCACTAGCCTCCATTGAAGAACCTTAGAGCTGCCCCTTCTCTCTCCTCTTTTCATCTATTTCCTCTTTGATTTTCATCTTCACGGTTTATACTTTTTTGATCTCCTCGACGACGGGGTCATTTCTACCCAATCGGTTTCCAATTTGCAGCACTCTGATTTTTGGGCTAAGAGTTCAAGCTTGGATTTGGGTTTTCTCACTTAAGGATTCTTGCTCTCCTTGTTGTCCCCATCAAAACCCTAAAGTTTCGTCGTATTTTATGGAGTTTGATTTTGGTGGGATTTGAGATTTTCATCTCAAGTGAGGTAGGGGGTGTTTTATATTTATAATCTTAGTGTTTTACATGTTTTTGAGGTTTGTATAACTTATATGCATGTTTAAAGTATAGATCTAGAAATAGTTTTTATTTTAATTAAATGATAATTTAATTTTATAGTTGAAGCATGCTTAGATTTAATTAATAATATGATATTTGAAGAGCCCATGACTTGTAGTTCAACATATATTATTTTTGAAATTTTTGGATAACTTTTGAAATCTAGAGATTTTTAATTAATTAAGTTAATTAAAAATTAATTAAGTGTTTTAGTGGTTTAATTAGACTTTTGATTTGATATTTAAATTATTCATGATATGTTGCTTATTATGTGTTAATTTCATGTCATTTGGTGATGTTTTGCAATCTAGAGAAATTAATTAATTTTTGTTTAATTTGTTTTCATTTATTTAATTTATGATTTATTTGCATTTTTGATGATTTCAAGGCCTATTATGTTATATGATTTGATATTTGAGTTATTCATGGTATGTTGCTTATTATGTGTTAATTTCATGTCATTTGGTGATATTTTGCAACTAAGAGAAATTAATTATTTTTTATTTAATTAGTTTCCATTTAATGAAATTATGATTTATTTGCACCTTTGATGTTTTCAAGGCCTATTATATTACATGTGATAGTTGAGGACTTAGGGCATGTCTTGTGTGTTTCCACATCTTGGTTATGTGTGGTATTTGATTATGTGTATTTAGTATATGTGTATATACTTGTGGTACACAACTTGTTGATTTTGGAAGGCTTGTAGGGACGTAAGTTTATGTGATGGTTAGGGTTCGGCTCTAGTACGAGGACACGGTCTCTCTTAGTCACAAGTGCGCACTATGTAGCTCCTTGAGGGTCGTAATTACCCAGAACAGCTTGCTCGGTCTTGTGACTGCATGTCCTAGTCCTTCCTTTTGTTTGATTTCGCATTTTAAATTCCAAGTTGTTTACTTTGTGAATTTATATTTTGTTATTTGACATTTGATATTTAACGTTGTTTAGTTGCTTATATATTGTGGTTTATGATGTGGATATTCTAATGTAATTTAGGATGATCCTTTAGTCTCACCTTGGACATAGACGTTAGGTGGCATGAACCACATGGATTGATTTAAATTAACTTATAAGGACTTGCAAAACTTTAGGTTATACACATGTTCATTTCCTACGAGTAAACTTGTTTACTCACCCTCATTGTTGGGACATTTTTCAGGTAAAGAACCTTGCTTTTGGGATATACAACATCCTTGAGCTTGCTTATGGCTTGATGAGATTGGAGTATTTCTATTCATGCACTTACTAGCATGATTTTGCTTTATTTTGGGTTAAATATGTCAAAATTTGTAACTTCTATTTGGGATATGTAATAAGTACCTAAATGCATTCTTTGAGACTTATTTGACATATATGTGATGAGGCCAAGGGCCAAAAACCTTATACTTTGCTTTTATGCTATTTGATATTATACTTAAAAATAAGAAAAATTGGAAAATGCAAAGTTTTAGCATGACAATTTTAGCTTGGATGGTGAAAATTATGTTTTATCATTTTTGATAGTGTTCTTATATCATATATGACGTGTGGCCATGGGCCAAACAATTCTTTGAATGCATCAATGATGGTTGATTTCAAATTTCGCTTAAAAGGGCCATTTTTCATGATTTTTGAGCTTGGACATGTCGTATTTTGCATATGGTGTATTTTGAGGCCATGGGCCATTAGTATGCATTTTATAATGTATATTATGTTTGTGAGAATGCTTATTTAGCATAAAATATCACGGTTGTATATATAGATGTTGTATGCTTCAAAATTTCCATTTTTCGTCTATTTTCTTGCATTTTTGAGGTTTAATAGGTCAAATTTTTCATCGGGCATATTTGGGGGTCACGGATCATTCCCGCACACTATAAAACACTTATTACGTTTGCGTGCATAATCATTTTAGCCCACAACTTCATATTTAGTCATTTGAATACTTGGTTGCTCTCATTTTTACATTTTTCGTAAAATCTGGTTTAAGGGCATTTTGGGAATTTTTTTTTGAAAATAAATTCCGTTCTTAACATGGTCAATTAGAAAATGTGATTTTAGGGGGGGGGGGGGGGTTTCTTCACAATTTTTTTTACAAAAAATGTCATCTTAGCCTTCAAAACCCCGCGTCAAATCTGATTTCCTGGTGCGCACTTCTTCAAGAAAAAAAATATGATCTCAAGGGTATTTTGGGGATTTTACATCAAAAATAAAATTTTCTTTTGACATGGTCAGCTTGAAAAAATTATTTTAAGGGGGGTTTCTTTTTTGTGTTTTTCCAAAAAAGATTTTTTCGGGGTCCAAAATCACGTTTGAAGTCTGAATTTTCTTGGCATATAGCAGGTGGCAGTAGCCCCTTTGGCCGCCGTGACGTCGATTTTTTGTCGGGTCTTTTCTCCCTCGTCCGGACTCCGTTTTGGGTGAATTTTTTTTTGAACTTCGTTAATTTTTTGCCGTCTATCCAATTGTGTGCTCGGTAGCACTCATAACTTTCTAAAAATTATAATTTTGCCTCTAGGACTAAACTTGTCTATTTTTTATATTTTAAAACATCACTTCCGCATTTTTGTTTTCTTTTAAGTTCTGTGGCTTCATGGGAAGCCATGTTTGCGTCTTAGAGATGACGTACATCTTTTGAGACTTTTTTTGCATGTGAAATGACCATTTTGCCCTTAGGGACATACTTGGTCTATTTTCACCTTTTCGCTTCCGCAATTGTTTTATTTATTTCTGTGACTTCATGGAAAGTCACCACGGCGTCTTATGGATACCGATCATCCCCATAGACTTTGTTTTTGTTTCCGCTTCCGCATTTCGGATCCATTATCGGGTTAACTTTTGGGTCACATTGACATATACGGGTTTGTGAAAATTCAAAACGTCATAGAGATTGTGAGTACTGAATCAATTGAAAGATTGGGCTTCAGTTTGACGTCGAATACAGGGAGAGAAAACTGGGCACTGTCGTCCTTTGGAGGGATAGCAGAGACAGAGATTCACAATTTGAGACACAATAAAGATTTGTCACAAAAAAGTGAACAATTGGTTATAAAATCCAGAATTTCTCCCCTAAAATAGTGCTTTTGGCAACGAACTTGTAATTTATTGCAAAACATTACACATTAGGCAACAAATTTACATGTTTGTTGCAAAAAAATTCATATTAGGCAACAAAAATTGAATTTGTCACAAATTGCAGCCTTTTGCAACAAATTTATTTTTCTTGCAAAAAATTTCATCCCTAATACTAGTATTTGTTGTAGTACATCAACAAATTCTCTGAAAACGAAGAACAACAAGCACGTCCAATCCAAAGTTGTGTCATTCTTCCTCAAATTCAATAAAGAACAACAAGCACATCAAAATTACACCGTTCTTTCTCAAATTCAACAAAGAACAACAAGCACATCAAAATCGTATCATTCTTTCTCCGTGATTCAACAAGTTTGAAGAATCACCAAACAATACTGTTCAAGATTAAGCTTCGTCATCCCTCAATCAAAAATCATTGGTGGTCTACTTCAACTACAAATACTTGAAGAAGATTGTAAATCGAGCTCCAACAGCCCTTGGATCCAACCGACAAAGGAGATCGAATCAAAGGATATTTTTGTTCTTTTGTAAAGAATATCTCAGAGGATTGTACTCGAATTTTCATAAATTAATAAATTATTATTTGCCCATATTTCGTTATTTTAATTTACAAATACGAAATTTGTGTGTATAAATTTTTGGCACGCCTAGTAGGACATCCTTTGTCTCTCATCTCTTTCTCCTACATTAAATTTTCACCGTTAGAATTTATAATTTCTAACAAGATTCAGACGAAGAACAAGAACACCACCAAGGACATCGCAGTCATGACAGACAACATCAATACTAACACAAAATGTAGCAAGATGGTTGTAACTTTGTTAAGTGGTACAAACATCTTAGCAAGTTCAATGATGTGTTCCGTCCCTGCCAAAAGACAGCACGATGTGATGAGAATCGACTCTGCCAAATTTGTCAAAATAACAACTCAAACTTATACCACCTTTACCTCGTTGGGGGCAAGGAAGAAGGTTCCTACAACCTTAAAGGTTACTCTAGCTATAAGTTCAAGCTTATTGCTGGTCCACCCAAAGCCAAAGACCTTCACTGACCTAGTCACTGTATCAGTCATGATGACAAGTTCTACCACGCATGAAGAGCAATTGACGAGTATGACCCGTGCAATTGAAAGACTAAGACAAACTCTCAAAGTGCAAGATCTAAAATATGCCTCATTGACAGAAAAGTTAAGAGTGCGTGATGACATTGTTGGGTCAAGAAAAAACCGGATTCCTCCTTTAGATTTCATTCTAATTAACAATCAAAATGTTATGTCCACCAACCAAGAAATTGAAGCTGCCTTTGTCGCCTCACTTTCTGTCCAAAAACTTCAGGACATGATATTAAATTGTATAAGAGAACAATACAGTGGTGTCCCTCAAAGTGTTCCCATATACTCAGAGCCTTACACATAGAATTGACAGCTTAAAAATGCCAGTTAGGTATCAACCTCCAAGGCTTCAACAGTTTAATGGAAAAGGTAATCCCATGCAACATATCACACACTTTATTGAAGCTTGTGGCAATGCTGGTATAGACGGAAACCTCCTTGTCAAGCAATTCATTTGCTCTTTTAAAGGCAATGCATTTGATTGGTACACAGACCTCAAAGCTTGAAGTATTGATAGTTGGGAGCAGATAGAATGAGATTTCCTTAACCGTTTCTATAGTACTCACAAAATAGTGAGCATGTTAGAGCTTACTAACACCAAACAGATAAAGGATGAACTCATGGTTGACTACATCAACCATTGGCGAGCTCTAAGTCTTGATTGCAAGGATCGTTTGTTTGAAATTTTTGTAGTTCAAATGTAAGGCATGCATTGGGAGCTTCAATACATCCTACAAGGGATTAAGCCTCGCACTTTTGAAGAGTGTGTTACTCGAGCCCACGACATAGAGCTTAGCATAAAAAATCACGGTGCAAGGGAAAATGTTCCTGATTTACTTGACAGCCTTCAAGAAGACGAGGGAAGTGAGTCCAAAGAGGAAGATAAAATACTTCTTAACTCGGATGATGAAGTAGGTACATCTTTCATTACGAGCATCGTCTCCAAAGACTTGAATCAAGAAATGCATCATGCTACTACAATGACTTCAACGGAAGGTGCTCAGTCGAAGGGGGCATTAAGTTAAGGAAACTGATAAGCGCTGAATATTGCATATTCGAGCCCCTAAATATACATATGTTAAGACCTAAAGTGATACTTCTATCCATTGTTAGACTGATTTATGTTTATTGTGTGTTTATAGGTACTTTCCCAAAGGAACGGTTAAAACCGAGACTTTATGATGAAAAGACTAAAATCGAAGTTTACAGAGTTGTTGCCGGTTATTCAAAGCATGCCGAGAGCTAAAATGGTGAAGTTTTGAGGAATTCAAGTGCCAAGGCTCAAGCCTCAGTTCTTAGGCTCGAGCTCTGCAAGAAAATAAGAAAATCAACCAAGGCATTAAAGCTCGAGCTTTGACCTTTAGAGCTCGAGCCTTACATAAGGATGCTCGAGCCTTACCTCAGGGTGCTCGAGCCTTTGCCTAAAAGCTTGAGCCTGAGGCATCGGAATTTAAAGAGTTGATTTCAGAGAAAGCCAAGCTCCTAAGGCCTCGTGCCAGACCTCAAAGGATCGAGCACTGTCACTTAGAGCTCAAGCCCTGAGCCAAAAGCTCGAGCTTGCACCTAAAGCTCGAGCACTATGAAGAAAAGATCGAGCACTATTAAAAGGAAGAAAACCTAAAAATATTATAAGTATTGATGGAAAAGACGCTTCGAAAAATAGTTGAAGAAATTTAACT
Source organism: Cornus florida (assembly GCF_030987335.1). Taxonomy (NCBI): domain Eukaryota; kingdom Viridiplantae; phylum Streptophyta; class Magnoliopsida; order Cornales; family Cornaceae; genus Cornus; species Cornus florida. The sequence continues at coordinate 44,762,527 of NW_026775574.1, read as the reverse complement.
AAGTACAAAAGTGAAGATCTAGCACCATTCTCTGAAGCTCGAGCCATATTCAAGAAATCTCGAGCTTTGCTCCCAAAGCTCGGGCCCGTGCCAAATAGCTCATGCTCTGCTTCTAAAGCTAGAGCTTTCTATAACAGATTGGAATTATAAGTTACAGGAATTATCCTTTTTAAAGTCTGATTTCACTCAAGTTGGTCCAGAAGACCTAAAAGCCCGCGACAACCTTAATTCTTCTATAAAAGAAGGCACAAGGCCTCAGAAGAATTGCTCCTTGTTCTCGTATTATTTTAGAGTTCTGATATTGTGGCAGCTTTTAGGGTTTCTATAACCTTAGAAGGTGAAGATCCTGAGAAGAGAAGTGCCGTCCGTGATGATGAAGATCACAACAACACAAATGATATTTTGCATCGTCATGAGTAGCTAATTCCTTTCTTAGGGCACTGATGTAACCCGATCTAAGTACTATGGTTTGATTGGTTCAACTTTGGGAATTTTAATATATTATATTTTTTATTACATGATTCTGAGCAATTGAGTCAACTCAATTGGATTTTAATGCTCTAAATAGTTTTTGAATTTTTAATACCTTGTCCTAGAATTAGGTATTCATTAATTATTCTCAAGCCATTCTTATTCGACGATATCTGGTGGAGGCCTATCGGATATAAGAATGAAGATCATGCAATGGTGTTCCAATGTTTTTTTATAAATGAATGTTTTCATAGTCTATGCTTAGGAAAGATGAATTATACTGCAAAATTAGTTAAAGTAGTTAAAGTAGGTAGGTGGATAGTCTATGCTAACCGCAGATAGGTTATAGATAATTGAAATTTATAAAATATCTTTCTTCAAAACCAAATTAAACGAATGTTATTGAGTTTAATTCATTTAAAATATAAATTGTTAAAACCCTAGAGTTGAACGGTTAACCATAGTATAAGGTTCGTGGTGAAGTCAAAATCCTAAGATTTCTTCTCTCTCTGATCTCTTTAATTTAAATTCAGTTTAATTTTACTTTATGTTCATGACAACCAAACAATCAAATCTAATCAGTTACCTGTAAATAAAAAAGAATTAGATTAGTTAGAAACAAAACAAAGACACTCATCTCCCTGTGGGATTGACACCCTCTGTGTAGTCCTATTTTATAATGATTCATACTATTGCGAGTGGTAACATTAAGCACACATCAATTTTTGGCACCATTGTCGGGTGACGAACCCCTTTCTATGTGTTTAGAAAACGAACTTTGTAATGCGAGAGGTTGCTTCGCAAGGTCAAAATATGAATGTGGTTTAGGAAGCCTTTCTAGTCAAATTTACATTTATAAAAACCACTACTACAACTAATGAAGCATAGTGAGTAGGGATCGTCCGGAGGGATTATACGTGTTGGAATTTAATTTCGACTCTAATGTACCAATTAATTGCAAAGAGAGAGATTATTCTATTAAACTAAGATGCAAGGAAATTAAAATGCAATTAAAATCAACTAAGTTGAGTTAGGGATTTAAGAGATGAGAAGTGAGGTCTTGGGGTGTATTGGAATCACCACCAAGCTCGTTCACCAAATCACACACTTTCAACTAATTTAGGGAAAACCTTCTTGTGAACAAAATGCAACTACCAATTGTAATATTAAGTATGAACCTTCAGATTCAATAATGAATTGTCTACCTAACCGATAAATAAACTAAGTATAGCACAACCCATCAATTCTAAGCATGACCCATCAAACTAGTCACAATTGTAGCACACATTAATCTAGAGAATCATGGAGTTTGCAACAATAAGTGATGGAATATCAAATCAAGTTAAGATTGTCTACTTACCTACAAGTATGAATTAAATTGTAGAACAACCTATCAAGCATAAGTATAATCCATCAAATTAATTGACAAACCCATCTAATAAAAACCATGTCTAGCCATCACTAGATTCTTAATCAACCACATATAGACATGTAATTAATATAGAAAAACTAGTGTAGAGATTAATTCCAAATAATCACACATAAGACAACATATAATCATATAGAGAATTAATAGAAAGAATTAATCTATAGAAATTAAAGGAGAACCCAAGATTCATTAAATTCACAAGGCTAAAACACTAATCACAAGATATTATTCCCTAAAAAGTATAAAAAAGATAGAGGTTTAGATTACAAACTTGGGGCTCATCCAAGTCCCAAGGAGAAGTCTAGCCAATTACGGAGGAGGTGGGTGTTATCTTGGAACCCTCGAGGGCAATCCTCAAACATGGCTCCATCTTCTTCTTCTTCTTCTTTGTTGAATTCTAGAGAGAGAGTGTGTGTGTAGATGTTGAGATGAGTTCTTGGAGCCTCCACTCTTCTCTTTTCTTCTAACCCTAATCTCTAACTTTTCTAGAGAGAAAATAAAATTGCAATGAAATAAATTGAAGACAAACGATTCTCTTTACAAAATGGTTCAATTCCCTTTAAATACAAGGTCCTTGGAGTAGTGAACAAGTCAGAAAATAAGCCCTTAAAATATCTAATCCCGCAACTATGTGGTAGGTAGAGTTCGGGCGTGCGGGAATTAGATAGCACACTACCAGCAGGCTTCTCGATCGAGCAAAGATCTTTGATCGATTAAACACTTAGCTTCGAATGATCGAAGTTGACGTAGCATCAAAAATATCTTTTGGGCCTTATACACTTTGCTGAGTTGGCACCGCCTTATTTGGATCGATTGTAACTGACTTCGATCGATCAGGACTTCCTTCGATCGATTGAAGTTCCTCTGGTGCATTTTTCTTGGCTTTTTTCAAACTTTGCTCCTTAGCTCCAAAATTGGGTTAAATGGCTCTTATTAGCCTGTTTGAACTTTATTGACCTGAAATAAGCAAAAGCACAAATAATTACAAAAATATGAAAGTAAGATAGATGAATGGACTAAAATACCCTATCTTATGTGTTAAAATGCGTCATATTTGAGCACTTATCACAGGGGAGATTTGTTTATTTGTTGAGTTTTTAATTAGTTTATTTTTGGTTTATCAGTCTTTGGACTTTCTGATATATTACCTTATTTCTTTTTCTTTTGAAGTGCAAGAAATTTGCAGTGAGCACAAAGACGCTTAAGGGATAAAAAGCTTCGATTTATTTTTGAGTTTTTACTATATTTTTTATCTTGGAATTTTTTTTTTTGGTTATTATTTGTGTTAAGTGGAATCGATGCATGTTAACTCATCGTTCTCAGTCAGAACCATTGATATTGTACGATCCTGAAATAGAGAAAACTCTTAGTCAACTTAGAAAACTTAAAAAGGATTCAAATTTGATAGGAAGTTCCTTTATTAATAACATGGTTGATGATCATAATGCACTAGGTAATGGAGAACAAGTGCCACGAGCACCTGTTCCTCCACTACAGCAATTGAGGGATCACTTCATTCCCATTTCATATACATCCCCTTCGTGCTTTGTATTTTTAGATGCTGATGCAACCCATTATGAAATCAAGCCTGCTATGATTCAAATGTCACTGGTGTTCTCGTCGTCTTACACCATCAAGTTTGAGAGTGTGCATTAAGGCGAGGGCCAAGTTTTACATTTATAAAAACCACTACTACCTTCACTAAAAATATAGTTAGGGTGAGTAGGGATCGTCCCAAGGGATTGGAGTCATACTTGGTTGTGGAATCACAATTAGGGTTAGTAGGTCGAGTGATCAAACAAATGGTTGGTTGGTTGATTAAGCTAGAGAGCAAATTAAACTAAATATTTGAATGCAATAAAGAGTAAGTAAGAGAGAGAGAGATCTTGGGGTTTAGAGGTCACCACCAAGCAATGCTTTCCTATACCCTTAACAAGTGACTAACGAGGGTAATGTGTGTTGTAATATTGATGTGTGTGTATGTTTGGTTGATTCAATTAGTAAGGGTGACCAATTAAGCATACATTGTCTAATCAACATGTGAAAAACACAATATATCTAGCAATTAAGTATATATTGTCTAAATAGCATGTGAAAAACACAATATATCTAGCAAGTCATTAATCATTTCATTAAGCTCACAAGCCAAATACACCACAAGGTTAGAGACATATGCTACTTGTATTCAAAAGTATGGAACATCAAACAACAAGCATGGGTTATCCTCCTATCTAACAACTATGCTACCACTACACTACTAATCGGTTGTCAATTATACATCAACCTTTGTAATAGCACAAATCATTGTAAAATAGGGCTATTGGTCGGGTAAGTCGAACCACTAGAACTGCTAGTTTATGGCAACCTAAGTAACTAGAATCATCTTTTAGAATGATAAAAGGGTTTATAGAGGATTTGTTGGATTGTCACTAAAAGTATGAATTAAAATGTGCATAAATTGAGAATGCAAGGGAGCACGAGATAAAGACAATAAGAAATGGGAGTTAGGGAGGTGAATCCGCTACCTATCAATAAGCATGCTATGGCGTGATTTACTTTGGGAAAGTAACATATATAAATGACTATAGAATATAACAACATAAAGTAGCTATATTTCCTTTAAGAAAATTATAAAATCAATAGGCAAGAATAACCTATCAAAGCACTACATGTTTTGGTCACCTAAACTAGGATGCAACCTTAGACATGATCACCAAGCCATAGATTATCAAGCCCTTAATCTCATAATAGGAGCACATGAAATAGAAATTAAGAAGAATCTATCAAAGGAAAGCCCTCAGCAATAGATTATCAAAATTCCTAAATATCATGCCAATAAAAACACTTCCATGAACTTATCCCCATTGTCACTATGAAAATGTAGCAATATAATCATGAGAGAAAAATAATCTAAAACAAGATAATTAACCCAAAATGATCATTTATAAGCATTGGAGTTCTTTACATAACATCAATTGCTCTAGTTCATGGAAAGATCACACATATACATTAATCCCCAAATATAAATAAAAAAGAGCAATGCTTACAAGATGGAGCTTCATCACCTCCCTAAATAGGGAGTTAGTTACCCATAATTACAAAGTATGAAGAAGAAGAGGAAGAACTACTCTCCATTTTCACACCCTAAACTCAAGAACACTCCTTTCCCTCTCTAGCCCTCTTTCTCCTCCAAAACTTAAGATATGAGATATGAGATGTAAGTCTCTTCTTTATTCCAACCAAAACCTACTCACCATACCCCCCAAATCCCGAGCTCCCCCCTCTGCATTAAGCTAAGCCACACAAAATGAAGATAAGGAGGCAAAAATGCTGAAATTCAGGGGCAGTTGAACTGCCTGCAGCAGGTTGGCGGGCGCTCGCGAGGTGCTGGTGGGCGCCCGCGATGGCTTGCGGGGGACTGGAGTGTTTGGTGGGCGCCCGCGGTGGCTCGCGGGGGCTCCCGCGGGGGCTCAGCAAGGCCCCGCGAAATGGGTAGAGAGATGAGGGGTTCGGCGGGCGCCCACGATGGCACAGCGGGCGCCCGTGGGAGCTTGCCTTTGCTACATTAACAAGGCTTCTTGCAAGCCTTCTTCACGCCGAACCGTGGATGCACTTCCACGATGAACACTTAGTCATGACTTCAGAAAACGGCAGTAGAAAAAGTCAGGTCCAAAACATGACTCCCCGACACGGTGCACGTATTTCAACGGAAAGTTGTCAAAATCGCTTCTTTGATCATTCTTGGGAAAAATACCTAAAATCAGAAAGAAATACACAACTGAATTAGAATTGTACATTATCCTCTAATAATGGACTTAATTAATGCAAGAAATGACGCTTGAATATGTAATATTCGGCGCTTATCACACCCCCAAACTTACATTTTGCTAGTCCCTTAGCAAAACAAGACAAAGAGCTTAATGCAAATGACGACCAATGAAATGCTAACACATGCATCAATCATGAAACAAAAATATCGACTATGCTCAACTATGATTTGGAGCGCAGGAAATTTTGAAGATAGACATTAGACAGACTACCTTGCATATATGAAGCCTTAACACAAAAATGGCAAAACAAGTTTAACTTAAATGCATCAATCATCAAGGTTAATATAAACACTTCAATTGCCATCTCTTGAATAACATGAACTCTAGCTTCAGTGAAAGTGAGACGGCTTCCTAATATGTGGCTTTTACCCTCTTTTTCCAATCTCAAGAACACATTTTCACATCCTTAAATCTCCTTCTAAATGAGGTCTCCAAGGCATAACTTTATTAACTGAACAACTTTTATTGCTTATTGACAATTTTATTGATCAACACAAAAGATCACCTACTATGGTCATGCAATGTCGAGAATTCATTAAGCTTTCTAACCAACCCATGTAGCAAGTGTTGGGCCAACAACTCCCAAGCCAGATGGCTTTAGGGCGCTAAGTGTAAAGACACTCCTAGGGCTTAATAACTCGAATTGGAAAGGCTACGAATTTCGACGAACCATCTTTATTTATTTTTGAACAACCGTGCAATGTCTTAGTTCTTTAAGCTTTCTAACCAACCCATGTAACAAGTGTTAGGCCAACAACTCCCAAGCCAGATGGCTTTAGGGTGGTAAATGTAGAAACATTCCTAGGGCTTAATAACTCGAGTTGGAAAGGCTACGAATTTCGACTGGTCATTGATTGAATTTTTATTTTTTTATTTATTTTTATTTTTTATGCCAAGGATATCCATTCATTAGGGTCATTAATTCAGATCACTGAGTCCCGATCAGGGTCAATTTGGGTTGCATACCTCATAATTAGGTTTTCGGTGTGCAAATGTTCAATGTGAAGCATAACAGACTATGAAATCCGACGAAAATTTAATTGAAATTTTTATACAATCCGACTATGAATCAACATGTTTAATTCAAAAAAATTTCTTTATTTTCAAAAAATTGTCTTGTTTTCTATACACAAAGTATTAAGGACATGCTTCATCCTTCAAAAAGTTCCCGTTAAACAAAATGATTTTATTAACTTACGAGCATAAAAAATGAGCAAAAATATCAAATGAGTAAAGAATATCGAAACTGCAATAACATGCTCACGCACCAAAAATGTAATAGCATGCACATGCACCCCTAAACTTGAATGTCACATTGTCCCCAATGTGAGAAGACAAAGGACAAGCAACGAGAATGAACAAAAGGGGAAAGGAACAATAGTACCAAGTTGATAGGATTGAAGTGACGGTGCAAAAATAGGCCAGCTCGTAAATTCCCGGAGCATGCCCCTAAACTTGGTTTCAAAAACCTGTCAAAAGATATCTATACAAGGCAAGAATCATATGAAGCCAAATGCAATGAAAGTAACTGCAATTTATTCGACAAAAAACTATAAGCCATGCAAAATAACAAAAGTGATGCAGTTATATGCGCCAAAGAAAAACTGAAAAGCAAATGCCAAACGCGGCCCAAAATAAGTCTAAAAAGTACTACTGAAATGGGAAATAAGAAGAATGAAATCACTCCACCATTGGAGTAGAGGAGGAGGCACCAGGTGGGCTAGGTGCACGGTCAATCAATGATTGGAGCATAGCCTGCAAAATCTCTTGATTGTCCTGAGTTTTCTGGACGGCACCCTCTATAGCATCAAAGCGCAAGGAAAATGCATCGAGACGAGCATCCAAGGGGAGATAGTCGGCGCGAGTCATGACATCCGGCGGCGGGACAAAAGGGGAAGCTGGAGAAGTAAGGGCATCAGGAAGAGGAGGAGCAGGAGCCACAGGGGGGGCCGGAGCACCCCAATCCAACTCGTCACCAATGCGGGCCTGACGGGACGTCTGAAGCTGAGCTGTGCTGGACTTCCAGACCCCAAGGTTGAAGTTCAACACATCTTTCTCTTTCTATTCACCACGGGTAGCTCGGAACCCCATATTTTTGAGCAACCTTGTAATAAGGAATGGAAATGGGAATGCCCAGGTGGTGGTGGTGTGCGACCGAACCAAGATTAATTCATTGTAGATTTTTAGCAATTGGTCCTAGACAAGTTGTAGGACACAAAACCAACACTCCTTTTCAGCATAGTAGAGGGTTTTCAGAAATTCCCCCTTTCACTCGGAATGGCCTGGCATGGGTAGGACGTTCTTGGCCAGGACCGAATCGAGAAACCATAGCTGGCATGGTAAGAAAGATTTATTGGTGCTTGTGGTTCTGTTTCTGGTCAATTGACCATGACAAATTTCTCCCACAATGTCCGCTACGGTAGGCTGATTGGGACCTTCAACATAAAGGGCGAGGCCCGCCTCATCCACCGGCGAAACCAAGGGGCAATCCATAGCTATAGCAAGGTCATCGAGGTTGAATTCATAATCATAGCCATCAATGGTGGTTTTGATTTTGTCTGGTTCCTCACATGAGTGGACCATGTTGGCATAGAATAGACGGACCACACGCGGGAAATAAGAATGAGCGCGCGGTTTGAAAAGAGAGGCGAGGCCACGAGCCCTCAATTCGCGGACGGACCATGCGGTCTAATGTTGAAATGAGCTTCGGTTTCAATTGGCCATTCAGCCCAATTTGGGGTCGGAGGAGCATTAGAAGGGCCCTCGGATGACCGAGCACGCTTGGAAATAACCGTAGGAGCCATTGGAATGAAGAAAATTGGTTCAGGAATTTTTGTCAAACACCTGGTATGTAGTAGAAAGTAGAAGAGAGCAAAATGAGGTTAGAAAGGTGAAAATTTCCAAAAATTTGTACCTAGAATCAACCATGCACAACCCCAACAAATTCTACAACCTTCACCACATCAATCTCATCCTCCATTGATTATAAAAGCAAAGAAATAAAATGAGAAGAGAGACGTACCCAATGTGGAAGAGCAAAGTTGCTTTATGCTTGATGATGATGCAAGATAATGAGGAAGGATAGAAGATGGTGGGTTAGGTGAATGAGGGAGGAGGTTAGAGATAGATTGGAGGATGGTTTGAGGGTTTAGAGGGATGGGGGCGAGAGTAGAGAGGGAGAAGGGTTAAAGAGAGAATAAAAGAGGGAAAAATGGGCTTGAAAGCCCATTTAAAACCCTATCTGCGAAGGCGATGGGCGCCCGCCGCGCGGAACGGATGGCTGGGGCCCGCGAGGGCTTGGCGGGGCCCCGAGGGAGCTAGTTTGCCTACTGCCTCATTTGGCGGGCGCCCGCAATGGCGTGGCAGGCACCCGCGGGGCCTCTCTGCAGCTGCCTTGTGCAGCTTAAGATGGCCTTGCAAGGCCGGGCCGGGGTAAAAAACAACCAAATTTGAAAGTGTAAGTGTCTAATGACCCGTGATGCCTCGTAGAACCTACAGATCAGGAATTGAAACGTATTTTCAAAAAAATGATAGACTTGAGGACCGAATCTCCCGTTATCTTTGGATTCGGGGAGAAAATTACCGGAATGACCTTACTGTTGGCCTAAGGATTTTATCTAAAGGTTAATCTTATGTTTTGATGATTACAAACCATTAATGATGTTTAAGTACTAATGTTTTAATTGAGTGATATATAGTTGATCAATATTCAATCCTCAATGTTGAGCTAGAAGATCCATTCCAAACATTACAAATACTCAAGCTATGGATTCAAGGAAGCCTTAAAAGTTGCAAGAGATCAAAGGCATATTCAATCAAAGAAAAACTCGAACTTCAAAGATCATTCAAGCATTTCAAAGAAAGAAAACAAGTCTTCATCAAGTCTAAACGATCATGGTCAAGAATGAAGAAAAGGGGTAGATAAGATGGTGAGAGCTTAAGATTTAATGTCAAAGTATTTTTGAATTCATTTGAAGCTCATCTCTATAGGACCATGCATATCATACATCATATGCTCCTACATCATTAGCAATAGACTTTGAACTTCAATACACATATATTTAACATATGAAGTCTTTGCTAAAAATGAGTTAGTTCAAGCTTGCATAAGCTTTGAAAGAACTCAACTTAAGCTAGAAATGCTAGGACCATGCACATTAATCACAATACTTATTTTGGTCTCTAGAAAGAAAAGGAAAAGGCATTGAATTTTATATTTCATCTTTAAAGCCCTTATTGCTATAATTTGGTAAATGACTCTAGGACACAATGCACTTGAAATTTAACATCTTCATATGTCCCTAGACTCTTAGAAATAGGCCTTGAACTTAATTGAATCATTCATCAAAGTCCTAGGTGCTAGAAAGATGGATATCTCAAAAGAAGCTATTTTCAGCTTAGAAAATTTCAGACCCGCTTGCACTAAAACTGCTATAACTATTTGTGTAGTTGGAATTTTTACACAAGGCCAGTGGCATTGGAAATCTGACTTCGAGCCCTTGAGTTTAGACTCAAATTTCACCTAAATTGGATTAAAAATGACTGAGATATGAGCTTCACAAAATACCTGATTCTGTTCTGCGAAAATTCTGACCAGGTTGCACTTAAACAGCCATAACTTTTTCTATGGTTGGAATTTTTGATCAAGGCTGGTGGCTTTAGATAGCTGACTTCAAGACAATAAGTTTAGACTCAAATTTCACCTCATTTGGAGTTTCATGGACTGAGTTATGTCTATTTGAAGTCATGCACTTTTTTCTGTCCAATTTAGCAGCAGCCTTCATGAAGCAAGAGCAGCCTCTATGAGAAATAGAGCCAGCTCTCTCAAAGACTAGAGAAGGCTCTACAAATTTAGAGACGGCTCAGAAAAGTAGAGAAGGCTCAATGAAAAACTAGAGAGGGCTCTACCAAAAAGTAGAGAAGGCTTTACGAAAGTAGAGAAGGCTCTAAAAATCTAGAGAAGGCTCCACTTTTCCATTGAGCCGTCTCCTTTTCAGAAAAAGAGCCTGCTCCACTTTTCTAATGGAGCCGCCTCCATTTGAAATTGAGCCGCCTCCACTTTTGCAAAGAGCCGGCTCCTTTGAGGGTTTTGAATTACAACGGCATTTTTTCTGCATTTAATTCCTCTAACCACTTCTAACAGCTATATTGAGCTACGAATTTCTATATATATATAGAGGGCTTGTCTGCAAATAAATACACCATTTAAGAGACATTAAATCACATTGCAATCAGAGCTTTTGTTCTCAATCTTCTCTTTATCTCTCTCATTTCACTCTTATTCTATCTTGAGAGATTCCAGTAAAGATTAACAGGGCTTTTGCTCTTGTTTTAATCTTCATAGAGTTTTTGCTCTATTATACTACTTGAGAGAGCATTCAAGAACATTCATTCAAGTGCATCAAAGAGAGCTTTTGGCTCTACCTTTATACAGAGCTTTTGTTCTGGTTATACTCACTCATAGAGCCTCTATTCAGACATCGATCTTTGTCTCATATACAAGCTTCCATAGTTGAATCAGAGTGAACTTCAGAGAGCATTTAGTGAGCCTTTGCTGAACTTTTGTTCTAGTATTTCATCAGAGCTTTTGTTCTGTATTTTCCTCATCATCTCTCATACATTTCATACTTAGAGTTTGAGCTTCACTTGATTTCATATATACTCTATTGTGAGGTTTGATTTGTATCAATTCTTGAGAGGATTTCTTGTACTACAAATTCTATCTACAAATCTGCTGTAAGCCTAGGAGGAAGAGTTTCTCTTAGCAAAGAAATTGTAAGGGCTGGTGTGGCCTATGTAAAACTAAGAGAGGTGGTCTCTTAGCAAGGATACTGTAAAGGGTTGGTGTGACCCAAAAGGAAGCCTAGGAGAAGGGTGTTCTCCTAGCAAGAAAGAGAAGCAAGGTCTTGCTTCAATTGAAGGTTTGCTCTCCACCATTAAGGAGAAGCTCTAAGGAATTTGGGAAGTCTCAAGAGGGATCTTGAGCCGAGGAGTAGGAGTTTCCGAACCTCGCAAAAATCGCCGTGTTATTGTTTGCAATTTCTCTTCCCTTATCTCTTTTACAGTTATGCTAAATTGATTACTTTCATATCTTGTTTATTACATAATTGGTTATACTATTGATTAGAAATTGTACTTTTATAATTTGCAAAAATTGGCCATTGACTCTATTCACCCCCCTCTAGAGTCAATTCTTGGGTAACACTTACAAAAGTCCAAAAATTGCACCGAGACCTTAAAATGACTAAGAAAACCGCATATGACCTTTGGAATGCAATTCGAGACAATTCCGTAAAAGGTCACATTTTGGCTATACTTAGCGAATTTCCAAAATTTTTTTTAGCCAAGGCAACTTGAAGGAGGGAAGCTTGGGAATTAGAAGAATTGCTTCCCATGAGTGCTAAATTTATTGTCGATAGCTAGACGAACCAGGCATTGTATGGCGCACCATCAATGTAAGGCTTAAGCCGTTGGCCATTAACTTTGAAGAGAGATCCATTGGTAGGATCTTGGAGTTCGACGGCACCATGAGGAAAGACGGCTGTGATGACATATGGACCATCCCACCGTGAACGGAGTTTACTGGGAAAGAGTCTCAATCTAGAATTAAAAAGCCAAACTTTTTGTCTAGGGGCAAAAGACTTTTTGACAATGTGCTTGTCATGAAAAGATTTAATCTTTGCCTTGTAGATTTTGGCACTTTCATACGCATCATTTCGAAGTTCCTCAAGTTCATTGAGTTGTAATTTACGAGTAGAGCCAACTTGTGTGAGATCAAAGTTGAGCCTTTTTATGGTCTAATAAGCATGGTGCTCTAGTTCAATGGGGAGATGACACGCCTTGCCAAAGACAAGTCGATATGGCGACATGCCAATGGGTGTCTTATAAGCTGTCCGGTAAGCCCAAAGCGCATCATTTAGTCTTAATGACCAATCTTTGCGGTCTGGTCGAGCTGTTTTTTCCGAGATGTGCTTAATCTCCCGATTAGAGACTTCCACTTGACTACTCGTTTGAGGATGGTAAGGTGTGGCAACCTTGTGGATGACGGAGTACTTGGAGAGGACGGATTTAAGATAACGATTTCAAAAATGAGTTCCACCGTCACTAATGATTGCCAAGGGCGTACCAAAACAACTAAAAATGTTGGACTGAATGGAGTTGATCACTACTTTATGATCACTGGTTTTGGTAGCTTCGGCTTCAACTCGCTTGGAAACATAATCCACCGCTACAAGAATGTACTCATAGCCATAAGAAGATGGAAATGGTCCCATGAAGTCGATCCCCCACATATCAAAAATTTCTATGATTAAGATGGGAGTGAGGGGTATCATGTCTCTCCGGGACCTGGATCCGAGCTGTTGACATCGCTCACAAGATTTGCAGAAATTGTATGCATCCCGAAACAAGGATGGCCAATAAAATCCACTTTGAAGGACTTTGTCGGCGGTCTTTTTGGCACTAAAGTGTCCCCCACAAGCAAGAGTGTGACAAAAATTTAGGACACTTGTGGTTTCATTGTCCGGAATGCATCTCCGGATGATTTGATCCGGGCAATATTTGAACTACTCCGGATCTTCCCAAAAGAAATGCTTAACTTGGGAGAAGAACCGGTCTTTTTCTTGCTTGGACCAATTGGATGAAATTTTGACTATCGCTAGATAGTTGACAATATCCGCATACCAAGGGAGAGTGGAATGGGAAATCTGAAAAAGTTGCTCATCCTGAAAGGAATCACGGACTGCAGCAAATTCAGAAGATTTTTCAATGAATAAGTGAGAGAGATGGTATGCGACAACATTGTCGGTCCCTTTTTTGTCCCGGATTTCAATGTCAAACTCTTGAAGTAAGAGTATCCATCGAATTAGACGGGGTTTGGTCTCTTTTTTAGCGAGCAAATGCCAAAGAGCGGCATGATCCAAGAAGACAATATCCTTAGATCCAAGAAGATAAGAACGGAATTTATCCATGGCATACACCACAGCTAGCAATTCTTTCTCAGTGGTGGTGTAATTTAACTGAGCATCGGAGAGAGTCTTGCTAGCATAATAGATGACGTATGGAAGTTTTTCCACACTTTGACCCAAAACCGTGCCTAATGCATAATCGGATGCATCACACATGATCTTAAATGGAAGAGACCAATTAGGCGGTTTCATAATTAGGGCGGATGAGAGAAGATTGCGTAGTTTCACGAAAGCTTCCATACAAGCTTCATCAAAATTGAATGGAATGTCCTTGGCAAGAATATTACACAAGGGCCGAGAGATTTTGCTAAAATCTTTGATGAAGCGACGATAGAAACCGGCATGTCCAAGGAAGGAACGGATTTGACGGACCAAATTTGGAGGAGGGAGAATAGAGATTAACTCCACTTTGGCTTTGTCAACCTCAATTCCCTTTTTTGAAACGACATGTCCTAAAACAATGCCTTCTTGGACCATAAAATGACTTTTCTCCCAACTTAGAATGAGATTTGTTTCCTTGCACCTTTAAAGCACAAGAGATAGATTTTAGAGACACGAGTCAAAGGAGGATCCAAAGATGGAGAAGGCATCCATGAATAACTCTAAGAATTTTGCAACCATATCTGAAAATATGGACATCATGCATCTTTGGAACGTGGCCGGTGCATTGCATAGCCCAAAAGGCATGCGTCTATAAGCAAAAGTTCCGAAGGGGCATGTGAATGTGGTCTTCTCTTGATCTTGTGGATCAATTGCCACTTGGTTATAGCCGGAATAACAATCAAGGAAATAATAAAAGCTTTGGCCGACTAACCTCTCTAGGATTTGATCAATGAATGGGAGTGAAAAATGATCCTTCCTAGTGGTAGGGTTAAGTTTCCGGTAGTCAATGCACACACGTGGTGGTACGTTGTGGCACGAGCTCTCCCGCGGAATTTTCAACAACGGTGAGGCCGGATTTCTTTGGAACAACTTAAGTGGGACTCACCCATTTGCTATCGGAGATAGGGTAGATGATTCCTGTATCCAATAGCTTGATCACTTCTTTCATGATCATTTCTTTCATGTTGGGATTCAACCGGTACTGCACCTCTCTAGAAGGTTTAGCGTCCTCCTCCATATGGATGCGATGCATGCAAATAGAAGGGTCGATTCCTTTCAAATCAGCCATTACCCAGCCAATATCTTCTTTGTGCTCTTGTAGCACCGCTAAAAGGCTAGTTTCTTGATCCTTTAAAAGGTCAGAAGCAATGATGACTGAAAAAGTTTGATTAGCACCAAGAAACACATACTTGAAGTGAGCGGGGAACGACTTTAGCTCAAGTTGTGGAGGAGACTCCAAGGAAGGGACCAGAGGAGTAGAAGAGAGTTGAGGAAGCGGTTCTTTTGGAATTTTCCATGGAGGAGTATCCATGACAACATTAATGTCAAGCAAGGAATTGACTTCTTGGATTGATTGGTTAATATCAAAGTTTGAGAAGTCGAAATGAGACATGCAAGTTTCTAAAGGATCTTTGCTTAGAATGAAGGGGAGGGATTCTTCAACCACTTCATCTACCACATCAATAAGGAAACAATCATCCTCATAAGAAGGATGTTGAGTTGCATGGAAGATGTGGAGTTTGACTTGCATATTTCCAAAGGCGATATCCATCACCCCAGTTCGGCAATTAATTGAAGTGTTAGCCGTAGCTAAAAATGGCCTACCGAGGATCACGGGAATATGCTTCTTTGGTTCATGGACCGGTTCCGTGTCAAGAACCACAAAGTCTATCGAAAAGTAGAATTTGTTCACTTTGATAATGACATCCTCAAGAATGCCTCGTGGGTGCTTGACCAATATATCAGCAAGCTGCAAGACCATGGAGGTTGGCTTTAGATCTCCCAACCCAAGCTGTAAGTAAACTGAATATGGAATCAAATTTACACTAGCTCCTAGGTCAAGGAGGGCCCTTTCTATCTTGTTGTCGCCAATGACACATGAGATAGTTGGGGAGCCCGGATCCTTATACTTTGGAGGAGCACTATGTTGAATGATTGCACTCACATTTTCAGTTAATCTCACTTTCTTTGGCAAATGATTTTTGGAAGTGCGCTTTTGAGTGCACAAATTCTTGAGAAATTTTGCATAGGGAGGGATTTGCTTTATAGCATCCAAGAGAGGCAAGTTGATTTTTCCTTGCTTGAAAACTTCCCATATGTCTTAAATTTTGCAATTCTTGTTCCCAATATGTGTCGACTCTTGGAGATGTTGAGGAAACGGAGCTTTTGGCTCATAAGAAGTTTCCACATTTGGGGTGACAAGCTTGGGATTTTCATGAGTAGGATTTGGATTAGAAGAGCTGGGACTTGGATTTGGATTTTTCGAAGGAGAATTTTTCTCATCCTTGTTTCCATCTACCTTGTTGTCAACAACACGAGCACTCCTAAGGGTGGTGATTGCTTGGACTTGTTCATGAATTGGCCCACTCGGAGGAGGGGATTCATCAATCACATGTATCCCTCTAGGATTTTCAAATGGTTAAGCGGGAAGCTTACCGTTGTCCTTTTGGAGCAATTGATTCATGGAGTTAGCTATTTGGCCCACTTGATTCTCAAGCTTAGCTATGGACTGAGTATGAGAATGAACCATTTGGAGAGTGGGTTGCAAAGATGTCAATAGTTGCTTGTTGGAATCCATCATTTGCTTATTCAATGATTCCATCATTTGCTTATTTGCGGCCACGATCTCATTAGTTGGGAACACATGGGGTTGATTGGAGACATTTGGATTGTATGGAGGATGGTAGCTTGAGGAGGCCTGAAATTACCTATTTTGAAATTGAGAAGAAGGCTGATTTTGTTGCCCTTGATTTTGAAAATTTGAATTTTGTGGGGCTTGTTGCCTGCACGCGAAATTCGGATGATCTCTCCATCCGGGATTGTAAGTATTGGAATATGGATTATTTCCAGGCCTTGAGAACATTGCATTCGCTTGCTCTTGATTGGAATTAGGAAATTGTTTCGGTGTGGGACAATCTTCTGAAAGATGGAATGAACTAGTATATGATGCACAAACCGCACTTGCCGAATTTTGAGACAAAGATGGGGAGAGATGTGGTGCCATCAATTGATAGAATTTATGAGCTATGGCATCCACCTGGGAAGATTCCTTCCTCAGTGTTTTTGGTTAACAAGGGTTGGTGTTCTTTGTATTGGTTGAGGTTGGACCACTACGAGAGTTATGCTGCAATGATTTTCACTCAAATTTTCAAGTAAGGTCCATGCCTCATCCGTAGTTTTAGACATGAACATCCTTCCACAAGATGAGTCAACCATGAACCTATGTGGGTTGGTTAACCCAGCATAGAAAGCTTGTACCAATTGCCATTTTGGAATTAGGTGGTGCGGACATTTCCTTAAGAGATCTTGAAATCGCTCCCAAGTCTCATGGAGTTGTTCCCCCTTGCTTTGTGAAAAGCTAAGAATGGAACGCCTCATTAAATTGGTTTTACTTACTGGATAATATTTCTTTAAGAATTCTTGCTGCAGTTGAGCCCATGTGGTGATGGAATTGGCAGCAAGGGAGTTCAACCAATATTTTGCCCATTCTTTTAATGAGAATGGGAAGAGATGCAATTGGAAAACATTATCAGGAAAGCCCCTCAACTTGATGGTAGAGCATATTTCAAGGAATTCATCAAGGTGCTTATAAGGGTCCTCATTTTCAAAGCCATGAAAAGATGGAAGCATTTGGATGGTGCTAGATTTGATTTCATATTAAGCGGCTTCAATATTTGGCATCACTATACAAGAGGGAGAAGCATAAGTGGTAAGGATGAAGTGGTCCCTTAGGGTCATGGGAACCACATTTGGAATTTCGGCCCTATCATTATTAATCCCCTCATTTTTGACATTTCCTACATTTTCATCCATTGTGTTAAATTCAGTTTCAAGCTCTCTTATGCTAGAAGATTCCCTAAGGGTTCGTCTAAGAGTTCTTTTAAGAGAATTTATATTAACTGGAGATTCTAGAGTTGGTAGGGAGAGTGATCTACGGCCAAACATCAACAACACACCCACAATCAATACAATAAGTCATCACCATTAACTCCACATACGGTGTTCCCTTTCTCCTCAATTATCAAGACAGAAATTAAATGGCCACAACAAGGACCGATGCTTTGTAATTGAAAATAAACAAGAAAATAGCCTCAACAAGGGCTTTACAACTTAACTATTACCAAATTACACATAGACAATATTAACAATTTTGAAACTAAAAGGCCAAGAGACTTACCTGGAGTCCTCTAGACTTACAAATTTGCTAGCGTTCCCTCGGTAAGCATCAAGTCCCTAGAATCTCACAAACAACTTTCAACATCAAGATGGTCAAAACCGCACAAGAAATATTCACAAATCACAATATTGACAATTAAATCAAAATTAACCCTAGAACTTCGGTTGTTAAACCGTGTGCAAGTCCCCGGCAACGGCGGCAAAAATTGATCGGTTGTTAATTATATATGAACCTTTGCAATAGCACAAATCATTGTAAAATAGGGCTATTGGTCGAGTAAGTCGAACCATTGGGACTGCTAGTTTATGGCAACCTAAGTAACTAGAATCATCTTTTAGAATGATAAAGGGGTTTATAGAGGATTTGTTGGATTGTCACTAAAAGTAGGAATTAAAATGTGCATAAATTGAGAATGCAAGGGAGCACGAGATAAAGACAATAAGAAATGGGAGTTAGGGAGGTAAATCCACTACCTATCAATAAGCATGCTATGGCGTGATTTACTTTGGGGAAGTAACATATATAAATGACCATAGAATATAACAACATAAAGTAGCTATATTTCCTTTAAGAAAATTATAAAATCAATAGGCAAGAATAACCTATCAAAGCACTACATGTTTTGGTCACCTAAACTAGGATGCAACCTTAGACATGATCACCAAGCCATAGATTATCAAGCCCTTAATCTCATAATAGGAGCACATGAAATAGAAATTAAGAAGAATCTATCAAAGGAAAGCCCTCAGCAATAGATTATCAAAATTCCTAAATATCATGCCAATAAAAACACTTCCATGAACTTATCCCCATTGTCACTATGAAAATGTAGCAATATAATCATGAGAGAAAAATAATCTAAAACAAGATAATTAACCCAAAATGATCATTTATAAGCATTGGAGTTCTTTACATAACATCAATTGCTCTAGTTCATGGAAAGATCACACATATACATTAATCCCCAAATATAAATAAAAAAGAGCAATGCTTACAAGATGGAGCTTCATCACCTCCCTAAATAGGGACTTAGTTACCCATAATTACAAAGTATGAAGAAGAAGAGGAAGAACTATTCTCCATTTTCACACCCTAAACTCAAAAACACTCCTTTCCCTCTCTAGCCCTCGTTCTCCTCCAAAACTTGAGATATGAGATATGAGATGTAAGCCTCTTCTTTATTCTAACCAAAACCTACTCACCATACCCCCCAAATCCCGAGCTCCCCCCTCTGCATCAAGCTAAGCCACACAAAATGAAGATAAGGAGACAAAAATGCTGAAATTCAGGGGCAGTTGAGTTACCTGCAGCAGGTCGGCGGGCGCCCGAGGTGGCTTGCGGGGGACTAGAGTGTTTTGTAGGCGCCCGCGGTGGCTTGCGGGGCTCCCGCGGGGGTTCAGCAAGGTCCCGCGAAATGGGGCAGAGATATGAGGGGTTCGTTGCCTTTGCTACATTAACAAGGCTTCTTGCAAGCCTTCTTTACGCCAGACCGTGGACGCACTTCCATGACGGACACTCAGTCATGACTTCACAAAACGGTAACAGAAGAAGTCAGGTCCAAAAGATGACTCCCCAACACGGTGCATGTATTTTAACGAAAAGTTGTCAAAACCACTTCTTTAATCATTCTTGGGAAGAATACCTAAAATCAGAAAGAAATACACAACTGAATTAAAATTGTACATTATCCTCTAATAATGGACTTAACTAATACAAGAAAGGGCGCTTGAATATGTAATATTCGGCGCTTATCAGCTCAATTAAGCTAATGACATGAAATTAAAATAATTAAGCTAAGGGAGAGGCATAATCCATCAAGAAATGAGCATGTACCATCTAGAAAATCACAAGAGCATTCTTTTAATCACAATGTTTAAACAATCTCTAGATCTATAGCATTAATACACATAAATATGCATCAATAACACAAGAAATAGAGACAAACACATGAACATCTATTCTAGCATACATAGACATATGGATAGAATAAAATGATCAATTGGAAGCATTAAACCACATAAATCATTGAATAAACAAAATTTATATATATAAATGTGCCAAAACATGTATTATAACACTAATCCCTCTATAATACACAAAATCAAGATGTAGAAAGCATGCTTGGGGCTAACTCTAGCCCCAAGAGGATGTCTAACCACTCATGGTAGTGCTTCTCTAACCCTCAAGGGCTAACTCCATGGTAGAGATTTGCTCTTTGGTTGATGAAGAGTCTCCAATGGTATCGCTAGCTTCCTCCTCCTCTAAGCTTGCTCTCCAAGAGATGATAAGCAATCCTTATCCTTATATAGGTAGGTCAAATCACACCCAAAATGAGCTGGGGTCGTGCACACAATATTCCCTAATGATTGGATAAAGGACAACTTAACTTTTTCGTACTGGAGGAAGTTCGATCGATCGAACCTTGGACTTGAATCGATCGAACATGGCTGAGATCCATCGAACTTAGGCTGGATCGATCCAACTGGTTGAGCTTTTTGGGAAAAGGCAAATCCGAGATATTTTGGGAGATATTTTTGGGAAAAGGACAAAAGTGGTTAGTGGGTGGTACAGCTGTGGATAAGATCAATCATTTGAATAAGGACAAAAGTGTTCAATCGATCGAAGGGTGGTGTTGGATCGATCGAACTTTGGACTTTCTGCTTTGGGTCGAGGTTGGATCTATCTTGAAGTGCTGAGATTGATCAGTGTTTGATCAATCGAACCTTGAAGTTGGATCGATCGAACTTTGCTGCTTCCCACATTTGGCTTCATTTGCTTTTTTCTTTCTCCACTTTGCTCATTTCTTTGTTTAATCCCAGAATTGCTTCAATTAAGCTTTTATCTGGCTGAGTTAGCTTATTTTTGGAATAAGTGCCTAAAAATGGAAATAATACGAAATCAATCTAAAACGGTCAAGTAAGATAGATAAAGGTATTAGAATGCCTAAGCTTAAGGGGTTTAAATATGCACTTTTCAGCGCTCATCACACCCCCAAACTTAAATATTGCTAGTCCCTAGCAATGAACTAAAAAGTAAAGGAATGAAATGAACAACTATACAAGTATGAATCTAGAAAACAATAAATGGATAATGCCACTTTCGTAGGGAACACAATTGCACTTAGCACATGCAATAAGCCTTTTAAACCCCTTGGTTACCCCTAGTGGACGAGTGAAGTCTCATGAGGGTTTCCAGAAGTGGTATCCACAAACATTAAGCTCATTCTTTCAATAGAGGTACCAATATTGCAAACAAGCATTGGGAGAAAACTACCTCAAGTATGCAATGTTTCAAACATTTCTAAGCAATCTCCCAAAATCTCAACATCAAGCAAGCAAGTATGGTCCTCCGCACATTAAGAAAATGATCATGTAAATCAAAACAACTCTAGAATCCTTTTTGAGTGGACTGGCATCAAATGTGTTGCTATCTTAGCCAACTAGAGAAATGATCATATCCTTACCCTCAAACTAGCACACAAATCTAGTACCGATTATCAAGATAAAAAGTGAACTTTTTATTAAAGCTTTATTGTTCTAGGTGCGCTTATTCTTTTCACTCGATTTTTTTTATTTTTTTTTATTTTTTATATATAGGATCAAAGATGGAAGCATGGTGCAATGTGTTGATCTATTAAGCTTTCTAGCGATTCATGAGGTCGAGCGTTAGGTCAATGACTCCCAAACCAGACGGCTTTAGGGCATTAGGTGTTCAAACAACCCTACGGACTTACAAGCTCAAATCAACTAGGCTACAAATCAAGACAACAATCATCTAATCATTTCGTACTTCTCACCTTTTGGGAGAAGTCCTCACTTTTTATTGCTTTTTTTATTTATTTATTTTATATATATATATATATATATATATATATATATATCAGCAAGTTCAATTATTAACCTACAGTTTGGGCCCTCCACCTTTCGGCGCGAGAAGTTCAGTGCTTGATGAGGCTAGAATCCCGGCTACTTAGTGAAAAGGGGTTGTTATCCACCTTTATCAAGAATGAAAGCTTTCAATGCACTACTAGCTCAATTGGGATATAACCAATTCAATAATCAACAAAAGCATGTACCCCATAAATGAATATTATGTGCACCTGTGCTAGTGCAGAATATTAGAGTGAATCTCAAAACAATCACAAAATCAAGATGATGTGGACCACAATTGCAAATAAGATATCAATCTTTAGAAAAATTTACTCCTAAATGGCTTCCACAAGGCATACAAGGAGTATTGGACTCTCAAGTCAAGCAATTTTTAAATTTTAAGCAATATCGTCCTCAAAAGATCAAAATCATCGCTAGATGTGGACCAATCATAGAAAAATTCCTCAATTACACAAGTCATGCTCAAAATCTTGAAATTAAAAGCTAACACTGCAAAGCACCATTCCCCCCAAACTTAAATGGCACAATGTCCTCAATGTGCAAGAGAACAAAGGAAAGAGTATACCAGTGCAACTAAGGCATATAATGATTGGGACTGAAGTATCCGAAGTGAGTGGCATGGCCCCCCCAAACTTGGGACGAACTGTGGTCCTGAAAATTGGCACTTGGATAAACTCATCAGATAACAAAATGGGATAATTAGTGCACAGTGGACATGCAAGTGTAATTGGGATAAATAGATAAAGCGATGAGAGAGGTATAATGGTGGTGGTTTTGAAAATTGGGTAGCACTCTCTCACTGAAGTCTCTGTGATACACCTGATGGAGTTAAAAGGACATATGTATCAATAAAAGCATACGACATCCATCATAGATAAAAACAGCAATAAAGTGCAATACATCCAGTGTCAAAACCGACAGATCCGGCTACAAAAATAATAGTATCACAAGTGTAGTAGACACACAACATAGATAGAGGGCATAAAAAGATAAAGAAAATGGGAGTCTCTGGCAGAGGGGGCAGGACAAGTAGAGCGAACTCCGCGGATCTCCCTGGCTAAGTAATCAATGGCAGTCAAGATCTCCGTACGGAGGCGAGCAATGTCAGCTCTAATGGCAGCCAGCATATTCAGACGAAGGGTAAGGGTAGTAATGTCAGCTTTAAGGGCAACCATTATATCCTCCAAACTCTGAAGTTGCTCTTCTAAGCGATATATCTGATCATGAGCCTCAGGTGTGGCTGAAGTAGAAGAATTATCATTTTTAGTCATGGTCTACAAAAAGGAAATCTTGCAACGGGAGTTAGCACTAGAATAAATAATTAAAAGCACAATAGAAACATGTATGTCAAATAAGATAGACAAAACATATATGACATGAATCTATGCAAGTGATAGGATGTGAAGCATGCTAAGCAATGTAAGTATGAAATGCATCCAATATGGAATATCACAGGCATTGGGCATAAATATGATAGCATGAAGTGAATATAAGTGAATGAAGTGTGTATGTGAGATCGATCACAAAGGTTGGATCGATAAAAAATAAGTGAGATTGATCTCACAACTTCAATCGATCTGAGACACAAGCTTGATCAATCGAACTGTGTTATGTGAAAAACGAGAAGTCACAGATCTGTGACTGTGGAAGCACATGACCCACATAAACATGTTTATGGGCCCATTAATACAGCAAACATCAATCCTAATCACCTAGAATGGCTCACACTCCTAAAAATCAAAGTAACTCATTACAATGGACACGGCATAAAGACGAATATAGACATATATACATGAAAAGCTTAAAACTTCATCTATGGCCAACAATCATCATGAATATTGGAACGGATCAAGCACTTAAAACATACTCTTAACAAATCAAGGTGTGAAATCAATAATAGGGTTTTGGATCTTACCTTGAATCAAAGAGAGGAGAGATGAAATGTGAAGAGGAAGAAGATCTAAGAAGAGGGAGAGATCGACACCTGGTTCGCATCGGAGATCTCGCCGGAGATGGAGGGAATGGGTGAGGTTACAGCGGTGTAGGAACTAGGGTTTGGAAATGAGGGAGAATGAGATCTTATCCTCGGTTTTATTTAAAAACTGTCGTTCTTTAGTTTGATCGATCGAACTAGAATCACAGATCGATCGCACTTTGAATGATCTCTTCATAAAGTATTTTTTGATTTTTTTTTTTTGAATAAACAATAAATAAAATAAAACAAAATTTTTTTGTATTTTTGAAATATTTTTGAGAAATAAAATAAAATAAAATGACAATAAAATAAAAATATTTTTGAATTTTAAAAATTGAAAAAGTCAAAACAAAGTCAAACAATGAAATGGAGAACTGAGATCGATCTGAACAAAATGTTCGATCGATCAGACAGAGGGCAAAAATATGCAGTTTTTTGGTTTAAGAATTTGGCTAAGTGTTGGAACTTGAAGATCGATCGAACATCGGAGTTGGATCGATCGAGAACTTCCGATCGATCTTGAAATGTTTCGATCGATGAGACAGAGAGGTGAAATATGCAGGCTAATGTAGGCTTTATGAGATCGATCAAACTTTGAAGTTGGATTGATCGATGGTCTCTTGATCGATCTAAGAATAAGTTTGTACGATGGGATATAGAGGTGATTTGGATGCAGGTGGATGTAGGTAGAAAATTTTTCTAAGTGTTGGATGCAGGTGGAAGTTCAATCGATCGAACTCTCATTTGAGATCGACCGAACTTATGCAAAATGCTCAATCACAACACAAAATTTCATGCAATCCTAATCACAGTTCCTATCAATGCATATGAACCAAAAACAAGTATCCAGACTTCGCAAGAAATGAAATTTAAGATAGAAATGAGGGAGGAATTTGTTGAAGAATTTGTTGGATTAAGCTCAAAAGGAGCTTTTGGTTCCTTGTCAGTGCAATTTTCTATGTTTTCATACACTGGGTCAACTAGATGTGCAGCTTCCAAATGTCTTTGAAAGACTTGACCCTTTATGTAAGGTTTCAACCTTTGTCCATTAACTTTGAAAATGTTTCCCTTCTTCAAGTTTTTGATTTCAACCGCCCCATGAGGTGCAACAGAGATGATTTCATAAGGACCCTCCCATTTTGTTCTCAATTTCCCAGGAAAGAGTTTCAGTCTAGAGTTAAAAAGCCAAGCTTTTTGACCGAGTTCCAAAGACTTTTTCACAATATGCTTATCATGAAAGGCTTTGGTTCGTTCTTTGTAGATTTTGGCATTATAATAAGCATTGTGTCTCAACTCTTCTAACTCGCTCAATTGAAGTAGCCTTTCTCTCTAGCTTTATCAAGGTCAAAATTGAGCTTTTTAACTGCCCATAAGGCTTTATGCTCTAGCTCAATCGGAAGATGGCAAGGCTTTCCATATACAAGCCTATAAGGAGACATGCCAATGGGAGTCTTGTATGCCGTTCGATAAGCCCACAAAGCATCATTTAGCTTCCTTGACCAATCCTTCCGGGTGGTGTTAACCGTTTTCTCAAGAATATGCTTAATTTCCCGGTTAGACACTTCAACTTGCCCACTTGTTTGAGGATGGTAGGGAGTGGTTACCTTATGAGTGACAGAGTACTTAAGAAATAAGTGCCTCAAGAATTGATTACAAAAATGTTTTCCTCCATCACTTATTATAGCCCTTGGCATACCAAAACGAGCAAAGATATTGGATTTAATGAATTGAATGACCACGGAGTGGTCATTTGTTTTGGTAGCACATGCTTCCACCCATTTGGAGATATAATCAATGGCAAGAAGAATGTATTGAAAACCATAGGACATAGGAAATGGATCCATAAAATCAATGCCCCATATATCAAAGATCTCAACAACAAGTATATTGGTCAAGGGCATCATATCTCTTCTAGACATTGTCCCCATCTTTTGACACCTCTCACATGATTTGCAAAAATTATAGGCATCTCTATGAATAGTAGGCCAAAAGAGCCCACTTTGAAGAACCTTCAAGGCGGTCTTCTTTGCACTAAAATGCCCACCACATGCAAAGTGTGACAAAACACTAGGAAACTTGGAATTTCACTCTCTGGAATGCATCTCCTCGCAATTTGATCTGAACAATATTGGTATAAGATAGGGTCTTCCCAATAGTAATTCCGGATGTTGGCAAAGAAACGATTCTTTTCGTTCTTCGACCAAGAAGTTGGTAGCTTGCCTACTGCCAAATAATTCACAATTTCGGCAAACCAAGGCATTTTTCCATTGGAAATTTGAAAGAGTTTTTCATCCGGAAAAGAGTCACAAATTGGTGGACTATCCTCAATTGGTTGTTTCATTACCATCGTTGGAATCGATTACTCAACAACCTCATCTAACACATCTACAAGGCAACACTCATCTTCATCTATGGGATGTCGACTTGCATGGAAAACATTAAGTTTGATCATCATATTGCCAAAAGAGAGGTCCATAATCCCGGATTTACAATTAATTGTTGCATTTGCGGTGGCAAGTGATAAGCGCCGAATATTGCATATTCAAGCGCCCTTTCTTGCATTAATTAAGTCTATTATTAGAGGATAATGTAAAGTTTTAATTCAATTGTGTATTTCTTTCGGATTTCAGGTTTTGTGCCCGAGAGTGATCAAAGAAACGGTTTTGACATCATTTGTGTTGAATTGCATGCGCCATGTCGGGAAATCACCTTTTTCATTAAGCCTCTTCTATTACCGTTTTTGTGGCAACATGGCTTAGTGTTTCATAAGGGATGTGTGTTATCACTCCAGCCCGAAGAAGACTGCAGAAAATTTAGAGTTGAAGTGCAGCTGCAGCCTCCGCGGGTGCCCGCGGAGCTCCCGCGATGCGCCCACCAACCCCAAACTCTCTGGCCTCTTTCGCGGCACCTTGCAGAGCAGCCGCAGGAGCCCCCGCGCCCTCCCGCGGGCGCCCGCCCCGCCACCGTGGGCGCCCACCAAGCACTCCAGAGACATCCTCGCGAGCCGCAGCTTCCGCGGGCGCCCGCCGGGGTCTCGCGTGAGCCCGCCGACCCTCTGCAGGCAGTTCACCTGCCCCTCTTTTTCAGCACTTTTGTTCCCTTATCTTCATTTTATGTGGTGGAGAATGAACCAGAGGGGGAAGGTCGAGATTTTCAGCACGGGGAGTAGGTTTTGAGTGTATATAGGAGGATATCTCATGTGAGATGACATATATCTCATCTTAGCAAGATTTTTGGGGAGAAAAAGAGGAAGGGAAGATAGAGTTCTTGAAGCTACAACAAAGGAGCTCGAAAATAGGGATGGAGACCAAGCTTCTTCCTTCTTCTAAGGCTCCCATAGGTAACTAAACCTCCATTCAGGGAGGTGATGGGGCCCCTCCCTTGTAAGCATGTTCTAATTTAGGCTATATTTTGGGAATTACAATGTATATTCTATAGTCTTTTCATAACCAAGAGCACTTCATTTGTTGTAATGAATGTTGATATATGTATGGATGATTTCTGTAAGTTGATTATCTTGTTTTAGATGATGTCTTATATTAATCATATCGCTTGAGTTTTCATGGTAAGAATGGAGACAAGGTTATGAAATGGTTTAATGGCATGGAGTTGGAGAACCTAGATAGTTCATTGCTTAGGGTTCCCCTTTGATAGTCTATGCTTGATTCTTAGCTTCATGTGCATTCATCATTTAATTTAGGGCTTGATAATCCTTGACTTAGTAAGCATGTTCTAGGCTACATTTTAGTTTAGGTAGTTAATCATGTGAATCTTTGATGGTTTATTCTTGCCTTTTTATTTAATGAACTTCTTGAGGATATTATAGCAACCAAGTGTTGCTGTGTTTTATGACCATAATATATGTTGTTTTTCCCTTAAATTAATCCTAACCTAGCATGTGTATAGGGATGGAGCCGGATTCACTTCCCTAGTCCTCTTTACTTGTATTTCATCTCCTTTCAATTCTTGCAAGCCTTTATTTTATGCATCTTAATTTCGTAGCTTAAGTGACAACCAACAAATCCTCTATGAACACCCCGTATCATTCTAAAAAGACTCTAGAAAATTAGGTTGCCATAGATTAGCGCAGTCCCAGTGGTTCGACTTACCCGACCAATAGCCCTATTTTACAATGATTCCTGCTATTGCGAAGGTTGATTTATTATGGATTATTTTATGAACTTAATGATAAAATTTGATTGTTTACACTCACTGTTTATCTATAGGAGGATCATATTATAAATCATATACCTTGTAGCATAATGTGTGAGAATATGGTATTAGTACCAGTTGTACCACAAGATGAACACACTTATTATAGAGATTAAGAATTATAGATGAATTCCCTATTGATGCGTCAGCATCATCTAATACACAGATTTCTGCATTGGTATATTATTGTAATGGGAGGATTATCATCTAATCCGACAGAATCATGTTTTTAGATAAGAACGTTATGGACATCCCTGTTAAACATGAGTTGGACCCAGTAAGCTACATGAAAGCGTGAACCAATATGGATACAGATCGTTTTGGTAAGTTGCTATGAAATCAGAGTTGGAACCTATGTATTCTAATAAAATCTGGGATCTTGTAGAACTTTCTAGTAGGGTGATACCTATGGAAGACAAGTTAGTCTACAAAAGGATACCAGAAGATTTCTTAGTAATTAAATCATGAGTGTATAAGGGAATGTCATTATTTTTCCTAATTCTATATATTGATGACATCCTACTCATTTATAATGACGTGGAAAGTTTTGTCATCAGTAAAGAGGTAGTTGCTCAATTATTTTGAAATGAAGGATTTTAAAGATGTAAGCTATATTCCTAGGATCAAGCTTTTGCAAGATCAGGTTAAAAGGAAAATAGGCTTATCTTAATAATCCTACATTGATAAAATTTTGACCAGGTTTGGTATGCATAACTCAAAGAATGAGTTCTTACTTTATTGATATGGATTGCTCTCTCTAGTAAGTAGTTTTCCAAGATTAGCAGAGGAGATTGAGCAAATGAGACTAAAACTGTATGCTTTGGCATAAAGGAGCCTCATATATGCCATAGTCTTTACCAAACAAGACATTCGCTACATTGTAGGGATAGTCAGATGATATCAGTCCAATCCTGGACTTGATAACTGGTCTATTGTGAAAAATATCATTAAGTACCTAAGGAGAACCAATGATATCATACTCATTTATGAATGTGATGATATGGTCCTAGTCAGGTATGCTAGTTTTGATTTTCAATCAGAAGTAGATACTATGAGGTTCATGACTTAGTGTATGTTCACTCAATGGAAGGGAAATAAGTTAGTAGAATGTTAAGCAGATTTCAACTGTTGACTTAAACCTGCAGGTGGAGTACATTGCAGCCTTAAAGGCGACAATGGAAGCTTTTTTGGTTTGATCTCACTGATTTAGAGGTTGTGGAGCATACTAGCCTGTCTATCGAGCTATATGGTGATAATAATGCAGAAGTAGTCCAAACTAATGACCCAAGGTTCCATAGAGGAACAAGGTACATTGATAGGAAGTATCATGTCTTACATGAGATTGTCCAGCAAGAAAATGTACTCATGGCTAGAACATTGCATAGGAACACAACTTTATCGATCCATTAACAGAGGTGTCATCGATCAATAGTTTTGATCGTCATCTGGATAACATTGGAGTTAGATGTAATTTGAATTGGCTATAAGGGCAAGTGGGAGTTGTTGGGATTTATATGCCCTGGCATAGCAAATTCCCATTTGGATTATAGGGACATATGTTCCTGACGTTTTTGAAATATTTATGCTTTATATAATTGGTGAATTCAATGTATTATGTTTCGATTCATTATAGAATTGATAGTGTCCACTCGATTATAAGAAATATTTATATATGTATGTGATGACGATCAATACATGAATATAAATAGTAATCATAAATTGGTCATAGTTAGTAATTATGGATGGACTCATAATTAATTAAGACTTGAACTGAATCCGCATTAGGTTGAGATATATTGCGAGAGCCATCGTATGCAATTGCTCACTATCACCGTCATGGCATTTGACTCTTAAGTATGAAAAAAGTATAGACTCTTTTAATAATTAATAATTACTTTGATTTGTTCGGTGGATTCTTCGGGATCCTTAGACCGACACTTTGGGTAGTTATGTAATTAATAGTTAGAGGGTTATATTTTCAATATTTGTATCATTGCTACTTGTATTTATTTTGTATTGATTATGGTTTATCACAAAATAAATTTGAAGGCCTTCGTGCATTTTTTAGACAAAATGATTTATTATATATTTATTTATTTAAATTATTATTTTTGTCAAACAAATGTTTTATTGTGATCGAGCCAGAAATAATCAATGGTACCAAAATAAATATATTAATTAAGTAGTCGGATTGATTGCTTTATTTATCCGATAACTAATTATGCATAGAGGGGTCAAAGTGCAACATTGACTTAGAGGTTATTTATTATTTAATTGGAGTTCAATTAATTTCTTTTAGTGGAGTAGAAATTAATTTATGAATTAATTGAATTGGGTCCATGGACCGGGCCAATTATTAATTCGTTATAGCCAATAAAATAATAAGCCCAAAGGATTCTCACTCATAGCCCAACTTAATATTGGAATCCTATTAGATTTGAGACATGTGAATTAGAGATTGAGAATGATTTGTCATTTCCTTTTTTTTATCTTTATGTTGCCTATAAATATACATGGTCTATGTATATTTTAGGGGTGATTTTTATGAGAAGTAAAAAGGAATATATTTTCTTTCTCTAGAAAATTAGGGTTTATGTTCTCATCTAATGGAGGCTCCCACAAGCCTAGTTTTCCTAGGTCATTCATGGAGGCTTAGGAGTGATTCCTTAAGGCAAAACAATTACCAAGAAGATGGAGATTCAAGGAGAAGGCATCTTGCTAAGGGATCTACAATAAGTGAGAACATTCACTTTAGAGGAAAGAATTAAAGGTTTACTCAAAACTTTGATGTAAGTATTCAATCTGTTAATTGAATGATACATCATATTTTATTTTTGCATAAAACTTGTCTCTATGTGATGAATCAAGATTTATGTATCAAAATCCCTCAGAAAGTTTTTAAAAATAGCACGTTTCCCAACAGGAATAGCAAAAATTGATTGGTCGTGTCGATTACAATTATAATCAATCCTTTATAATAACACAAATCATTGTAAAATAGGGCTACTGTACAGGTAAGTCGAACCATAGGGATTGCTAGTTTATGGCAACCAAGATTGTAAAATCACTTTTAGTTGATGAAAGAGGTATAAGGTTTTGCTTGGTTTGTCACTTGGTACTTGGAATTAAAAATGTGCATAAACAATAAATGCAAGGAATTTAAAAGAAAGAAACTTAGATAAAAAGGACTAGGGAAGTGAATCCACTACCTACCATATAAACATGCTAAATTAGGATAAACTTAGGGAAGCACATATATAAGTGGCCATGATATGTAGCAACACAAATTGAGGAAAAAAAAAAAGATATGTAGCAACACATGGTTGCTACATTATCTTCAAGAAATTCATGAAATCAAGAGGTAAGAATAACCTATCAAAGTTTTACATGCTTGAACTACCTAAACTAGGGTATAGCTTTAGACATGCTCACTAAGCTAGAGATTATCAAACCATCAATCAAATGATAAAAGCACATGAAGTTAAAAATCAAGAATAGACCATCAAAGGAAGGACTTAAGCCATGGACTATCAAGCTTCTTAAACAACATGCCATTAAAACCATTCCACAATCTCATTTTTATTGTTACTATGAAAATGCAAGCCATACAACCATGAGAACATACAATCTAAGACAAGATAATAGATTCAACATAATCATTTATAGAAATTTAGGTTCATTACATTAAGTGCAAAGCTCTAGATTATGAAATAACCACATATATACATCATTCCCCAAATTTAAACCAAAACTAAGGCATGCTTACAAGGAAGGGCTTCATCACCTCCCTAGAAAGGGAGTTAGTTACTCATGGTTGCAAAGGAAGAAGGAGAAGAGATGGCCACACCTTTCATTTTTGCACCTAGAGGTTAAGAACAACACAAACCCTCAAGAACTCAATATTTCTCTCTCTAGAACCCCTTACAATATGAGATATGTGTAATGACTCGGTCATTTTTCTTCCTTTTCTTTTTCTCAGATTTTAACGGATATTTTTTTTCCGTTGTCTTTTCCTTTTTGGGTTCGGTTTTTCATCACTTGATGTCGTCTCGAGTGCTCTAGAATGATTTCTAAGACTCTTTTCCTTGAATTGACAACTTCCTTTAGGGATTGTGTCATTTCCATATTTTATTTTTCCGAACACTATTCACATTTTGTCTTTTTCTCGTTTATCCTTTTTCCTTACACAACCTCACTTTTTGTGCTCGGATTTGATTATGGTTTTGCATGCATTCATGATATTTGATTTCCATGATAGTGGTATTTTTACTTTTCTAGAAAAGCATGTTGATTGCTTACTTCTTTCATAAAGGGACATTAATGCATACTTTAGTGTAATTATTCTTAACTTGTGGGGTTTTAGTGTAATTAAATAAAGTAATTATTTTTCATCTTGGGACCATTTTGTAATTAAATTTGGAAGATATTTTCAAAAAGGACCTTTTTACAATTTTTAAAAAGTGTGACAAGTGTCCCACTCTCATTGGTCCACTTGTCGACATTTGTGTGGAAATACTTTAATGTATTGGATGATGACATTTGGAGGGTGAGGATTCACCTACTTGTTGGCCTAGGATTGGTGCACTTGTTGGCTTGGATGGTTGACAAGTGTAGGTGTGGGATTAAGCCTAGGAAGGAGCCATGGATTGGTGACAAGTGTAGGTTCACAATTTAGTCTTGCAAATATCTTTGGGCCACTTTGGGATTATGGTTTTAAAGGAGGGGTTTTGTGCAATTGACAATAGATGTGTGTGTTGACCATGGTGTAAGAGCACATAGTGAGTGGAGGATTTCTATTTCCTCCACTCACACTTAACCACATTATTTCATTCTCTTCCTTACAAGAAAACCCTAGCCTCCATGGATGGAGCTTGAAGCCTTAGGCATGACCTTGATCTTTGAAGCCCTTCCACTTACTTTAGATCATAAAGCTTGGAATACTTTTTGTTCCCCTCATCTTCAAAACCCTTGAAGGATCTAGCCTAACTCCTAGTTTTGCTTTGGTATCTAGAGATTCAATTCTCTAGTGAGGTATTGATCTATTATTTTGAAGTATTTTTATGTCATTATTAAGTATTTTACATGCATGGAAGAGAAGGACTAGTATTTTGCCCTTAAACTGTTTTAACTTGAAATTAATCTTGTCAAATTAAATATATAATATGAAAATATACTCAATTAGCTTTCATTTAATTTTGGTTTCATGTAATTTGGATTTAAAATGAATTAGTTATGAATTTTTGAAGTTGTAAGCTAGTTGCTGGAAATTTGAAGCTTTTCCTTTTCAGTCTAGAAATGAATTTTTACATAGAGCTGTGGTATTTCAATTGCCTTGAAATTTTTATTAGAACTTTGTCCATGGGTTTTACACTACTCAGAATTTTTTCACGATTTTAGAGTATTTCTAAATTTTTTTTAAAATCCAAAACTATCTGCTGTTCATGTTTTTATTGCAGCTGGAAAACATATTTTTAGACAATTTATTTCACTCACCTTTTGACATTGGATCATGGCTTAAATTTCCACTTTTACACTCTCATATGTTTAATTCCAAAATAAATTAGGTTTACCCAATTTGGATGTCCAATGAATTTTTCATGAATTTTCAAAGTTGGAAGCTATAGGCTGAAAATGTGTTTTCTGGGCATAATTTGTTTCAAAGTTGTGGGTCAAAACTATTTTAATTGGGAAAATATTTTGTTAAACTAAATTGATATTATCAAATTACAGTGTTTAAGCTTTCATTGGGCTTTGGATTCATTCAATTTGGGTTAGAATTGAATTTTTTATGAATTTTACAAGTTGAAGGTAGTAAGCTAAAAAATCTGTTTTGCAGACCAAAAATTTGGGGCGAATTCATTTCGGTGGTAATTGGGATTTTCATTCCAATTGAGGTAGGGAGTGTTTTAGGATTATTTGTGTGTTGTATTGTGTGTTTTCCATGACTATATAACATATATGTATGCCTTGTATCAAATCTAGAAAGTTAGTAATTTTTATTTCTTTGTATAAGATTTAAAATTTATGATGACGTATAACTTTGATTTGAATTGTAACATGCTAGGAAATTATACTTAGATATGTTGATTAACATATATTAAATTTGGATCATTTGATTAAGAATTACAACTTTTATTTAATATTTATCTTTAGTGAAAGTTTAATTCACATGGTTATATCAAACATTAAATCAAGTTGTAATGTGGTATTTAAATAGGCCTTGGCATGTTCTCTAACATAGATTAAATTGAGGGCATTTGGAATTGTTTAAAAATCTAGAGGAAATTAATTAATTAGCTTGATTAATTTTGTTTTAAGTGTTTTAATCACTTAACTTGTCATTTGATGTTTTATATATGATGACCATGACATGTCTTTCAATATATATTAAATTGAGGTTATTTGGATTAACTTGAAATTTAGAGAATTTAACTATTTATGTTTAATTAAATTCTACTTTATTACTCAATAGATTTAATTGCATTTTGGAAGTTGTTTCTATATTTAAATCATGGATTTGGATTTGATGTATGTTCACTTGATCACTTTTGAGTATTAGATAACATAGTTGTTACTTTTATATTCATAAGAATATATTTTTCCTTATTGAATATATTGTTACTATGTGTAAGGAATTGCACACTTTGTATTTGACATCTTACATGCCATAGTAGTTGTGAATTTTGAGCATGTATTGTGTAAGTTTCCAAAATTTGTATTGTGCTTGGTAAATAGTTGATATCTTGTATATACATGTTGATATATATACGTTGTTGCACAATTTGTTGATTATGGAAACTTGGGGATGTCGTTGTTTGGCTACGGCTAGGACTTGGTTCTAGTACGGGGGATTGTCCCTCTATATAGTATAGTGCGCACATAGGGAGGTTACCCATGAGCTAGTAACCCTAAAGTAACTATGTTGTCGGTCTGATCCGGCGTGACGTCCGAGTATCCCCTTTGTTTGATTTCGTATTTCATTTCAAGTTGATAACTAGATGATATCGTAACTTGTTGTTCCTTATTTGATTTCCTATTTTGAGCTTAAGATGTAGCTTTGTGAAAGCATGCTTCATGCGTTGTATTGGAAGTTCCACTGTTGGTTAAATTACATCGATATCATAATTTGTGTTTTGATGTTCAAATGTAGTTTAAGAATGACCTTATAGATTCATTTTGAACATAGACGTTAGGTGGCATGACCCACACTTGTTGTTTTCGTATTTTGGATTTCAAGTTGAAGACTTTGAGAATCTATATCTTGTTGCCTTGTATAACATGTTTCCATGTTGTTTGAATTGCATGAACAATGTGATTATGATATAAATGATCTAGGTAGCTTAGGATGCTCCCTGGGTCTCATCTTGACATAGATGTTAGGTGGCATAAGCCCCTTTAATATGTTTCACCATAAGGTGATAAAATTGTAAAATGCTAGGTCGATGCATGCTCATCTCCTACGAGTAGCTTTATGTTACTCACCCCTACGATACTGGGGCATATTTCAGGTGCAGGACTCAGGATTTAAAGATTCCATTGCTCATTGGATGGCTTACAGTTTCTAAGTTTTTATTTTATGCAAGTGTTAGCATAAGATGCCTCTTTGTAGCTCTATTTGTTTAAACTTGTATTCGTTGATTCGTATATGTAAAGTGTACGTAAGTGCACTCTTTTCAATGTATTTAACATGTATGAGATGAGGCCGGAGGCCAATGACATGTATCTCGTTTTCTATGCACTTTTGTTTTCAAAGTTTATTATGAAAATATTGGAAAATATTAAGTCATTGCTTCATAACTTTCGCATCGGGCGTTGGAATTTCATATCTTTTCTACCCGGACTCAGAATCAGACGATTCTTGAGTCTAATTTTGTTTACTTTTTGTTGTCCTTCCAATGGTGTGCACGATGGCACCCTTTTCAGTGAGAACTGACCATTTTGCCCTTAGTTCATCTCTTTTCGGATTAGGCATTCTTGCTTCATTTGCTTGGCTCATTTGAGTTCCATGGCTTCATGGAGAGTCATTTTGGGGCCTTTGGGATGACGTACATCTCTTGAGGTCATTTGGCTTCTTTCGTTTTCGCATTTCGGGTCTGTTATCGGGTCAACTTCCGGTTCATCACTAACGCACCGGGTTGAGAAATCCGGGTCATTATAATATGACTTTACATGATACAAGCCACCAAATATATCCTAAAAATCTTATCTCTCTCCCCCAATTCATGGCTCAGAAATCCTTAGAAGGAAGTCTAGCCATTCATTCAGTCAAAAGGGACAACTTGAGCAAAACTATGCAGTGGGTGGCCTACTTTTTGCAGATTGGTGGGCTCCTGCGCTGTGTCAAGAGGGAGGTGGCGACATACTGCGAGCACCCGCAAGGAATGGCGGGCGCTCACAATTTCACAAACAATCTACCCTATTTAGGGGGTGCCCGCAAGGAATGAAGGGCGCCCGCAATTTCGCAAACAATCTGCCCCATTTAGCAGGTGCCCGCAAGGAATGGCGGACGCCTGCAATGCTATAGCCTTGGGCACCAAATTGCTCCATGAACTGATCTTTGCTCGGCCCGCTTTGGCGGGCATCCTCCTTAGTGCTTTTTACAGGGAAAACAAGAGATTAATGGGTCACTGGCTTGGGCAAAATGAGGGTTCTCGGCAACGGCATGCTTTGATTCTTCACGAACTCAATAAAATTTCACATTTAACTATCTTTGGGGAACCAACCTAAAAGTAAACAAAAACACACAAATGAAGCTAATATATACAATATGATCAATTAATGGACTTAACTAATGCAAATAAGGGCGCTTGAATATGTAATATTCGGTGCTTATCAGAGTCACTTTCACATTTTCACTTTTGTGACACTATTCACTTTTCGTCTTTTTCCCATATGTCACTTTGTCGGCACAACCTCACTTTTCGTGTTTGGTTTTGCTTCCACTTTTGAATGCACTCATAATTTATGATTTCTTAGAAGCGTGTATTTTTACTTTCCTAGAAATGCATGTCATTTGTGCACTTTTTTCCTTAAGGGTGTGGATGCACACTTTCTTCGGAAACTTTCTTGTTTTTGGGGTTACTTGTGTAATTACTTAAAGTAATTATTTTTTTCCTTGGGGATCATTTTGTAATTTAATTTGGAAGATATTTTCAAAAAGGACCTTTTCATAATTTTTGAAAAGTGTGACAAGTGTCACACTCTCATGGAACTACTTGTTGGCATTAGGGTGGAGTCACTTGGAAACGTAATCTTGTGACATGTGGAGGGTGGAGATTCACCCACTTGTTGGCCTAGGATAGGTGCACTTGTTGTCTTAGATGGTTGACAAGTGTAGGCTTAGGATTAAGCCTACAATGGATGCTTAGATGAGTGACAAATGTAGGTTCCAAATATGGTCTTGCATGTGTGCGTGTGTTAACCATGGTGTTAGTTCACCTAGTGAGTGGAGGACTTCTAAATCCTCCACTCACATTTCATCTCCTTCACATTTTACATTATCCTTCACATTAGAACCCTAGCCTCTATAGAAGAAGCTTAAAACCTTAAGCTTTGACTTTGATTTTTGAGTGCCTTCTATTGATTTCCAAGCTTAACCTTGGGAATAATTTTTGTTCCTCTCACTCTCCTCTTCATAACCCTAGAAGGGTTTACCATTTTGTACTTGCTAGCCTTAGTTTCAAGAGGAATAATCCTCTTGTGAGGTAGGGAGTGTTATACTTTATTACCTAAGGGTTTTACTTGCTTTTGTATGAAATATAAGTTGTATGCATGTCTTTTGTTAATTTAAGAAATTAATGAAGTATCATAGCTTGCATATAACTCATTTTAGACTTAGTATATGGCATGGCCATGACCTGATCTTTATTATATATTAAATTGGGATGATTTAAGTGAGTTTTCAAATCTAGAGATTTAATAAATTTAATTTGATTTAAATTCTAGTTAATTGTGCTTTGCTTGTATTTCATTTTAGACTTGATATATGGTATGGCCATGACTTAATCCTTGTTATATATTAATTTGGGATCATTTGAATAACTTTTGAAATCTAGAGATTTAATTAATTTAAATTAATTAAATTCCACATGATGTTATCTTGCTCATTTTTCACTTTTGATTTAATATATGCAATGACCATGGAATGGACATTCACATAAATTACTTTGAGAATTTTTGGACAATTTTGATTTCTAGAGGTTAATTAATTTCTACTTAGTGTTCTAATGAGTTAGACTTGTATTTCATGGGGCTTTTGTCTTTTTATCATGCATCATGACTTGTTATATCTTGGTTTCACTAATGTAGTTAATGAACTTGCATAATTGTCTTGGAGTGATTTAATTATTCATGTATGGCTAGAGAAATAATTAAATCATGTGTCTTCTATGTGCTATACTAGTGATATATTTACATCAATGGATTCTATGTGCTATAAATCCTAATTTATAGTCTATGTAGATGCATACTATGATTTCTTGGCATTTCACATGCCATTATAGTTGAAGACTTAGGGCAAGACTTGTGTGTTCCAAAATCTTGGTTGTGCATGGAAAATGGTTTAATGCACTACTTGTATCTTGATACTATCTCGACTTGCACAACTTGTTAATTTTGGAAACTTGGTGATATTAATCAAGAATTGACATAGCAAGGACTTGGTTCTAGTACGGGAGATAAAGAGCTCCCTACACTATAATGTGCACTAGGGGAAGGTACCCATGGGTTAGTAGCCCTAAAGTGATCCCAAGAGTACGGTTTTAATCCGGGCGATATCCGAGTATCCACATTGGTTGATTTCACTCTTTAAATTTCAAGTTGCTATTCCTTGAAGATTTAAGACCTTTTCGTGTTTTATGAAATATCCCAACCTTGTTTACTTGCATAGACTTTATGCTTCACCTCAGATCCCACTCTTTAAATTTCAAGTGTTGCATTCCTTGAAGATTTAAGACTTTTTCGTGTTATATGAAATGTTCTAGCCTTATTTAATTGCGTAGATATTATGCATTATCCTTGATTTCACGCCTTGTCCTTGTCGTGTTAATTGAATTGTTTCAATCTTGTTAATTTTCGTAGTTATCTCATTTCATGTTACTTTATGCTATTGTGACTTAGGAATGATCATATACATGTAACTTGACTTAGATTCTAGGTGGCATGGACTACATGTAATGATTTATATCAACATGCAAAATCTCTAAACTTTTAGATTTCAAGTGTTATCTTTTGAAGATCTAAGAACCTTGCCGTGTTATACGGAGTATTTCCTACCTTATTTAATTGCATATATATTATGCTTACTTCGTGTATTTAGATCTCATTCAATATACTTGAAACTGTGCACTTGCTTCTTGTATCTAGATTCCATTTAGTATACTCATGTCTTGTATACTTGTCTTGTATGTTTCTGATCCCGTTTAGTATACCTGTGTTTTGTATACTTGCCTTGCATGTTTTCATCTTCGTTTAGTACACTTGTAACTAGTATGCTTGTCTGTCGTGTATCTCATTTCAATTGCATGAGTAGCTTAGGATGATCCCTGAGTCTCACTTTGACATAGACGTTAGGTGACATGTCCCTTTTGAATTGTTTCATGTTAATGTAAAAATCTGTAAAACGTTAAGTCTATGCATGCTCATTCCCTACGAGTAAACTTGTTTACTCCCCCGAAAGTTACTAGGTGATTTGTCAGGTACGGATGCCTTGGTTTGGGATGCACAATATCCCTGGATCGTTTCGATGAATTGGAGTTCTTTAAGTGTATTCTTGTTCATGACTCTTGTAAAGGTTGGCTTGAAATGTCACACGTAGCCTTTTATGTCAAAATGTGTATATTTGATACCATATATGTAATCTGTACATAAGTACACCTTTTGTAATGTATTTGACATGTATGAGATGACGCCGGAGGCCATTGATGCTTACTTTGCATCCTATGTACTTTTGACTTTATGAAATATTATGAAAATATTAAAAAATCACTAGTCATTGCTTCACTATGTTTGCATCGGGTGTGGGAATTTGATTTTTATTCTTTCATAGGATCTCATTAATCATGTATGAAGTGTGGCCAAGGGCAAACGGTCATTTGACTCCATTTTATAATTTTAGATTTCAAAATTTCCATTTCAAATTCATTTTCGCCTTTTTGGCTGTCGGGGGGTTAGATTTTGACTCGGCCATTTTCGGGAGCCACGGACCATTCTCGCACACTCAAAATCACTATTTATGTTTGCGTGTATGATCATTTTTATGAAAAACTCTTCCTTTGGTGAAATGAGCCTTCTATGGACTCATTTCACATTTTTATTGAAAAATTTGGTTTAAGGGCATTTTGGAGATTTCCTTTAGGAAATAACTTCCGTTCTTGACTCCATCACATAGAAAATGTGATTTTGGGGGGAGTTTCTCCACGATATTTTTCCAAAAAATGTCATCTTGGTCCCGAAAATCGCGTCTCAAACTTGTTTTTCTATAATTTCACTGTTTCTACTGTTTGGGTTCAACTCTGGGTGGGTTGAACCGGTTCAGAGGGGCTGAACTGGTTTAAGATGTGATTTAGGTGTAACATGGAAGCTTTTTCAATGTTGAACCGGTTCAAGGGGGGTTGAACCGGTTCAAGTTCTCCAGAAACTTTTTTGCAGGTTTAGCTTTGGTCTTCTAACTTTGAACTGTCGTAATTTCTTTGTTTCAACTCCGAATTGGTCCGTTCTTGAGTCTAAACTGACCGTGTCGAAGCAAGATTTCCAATGACATAAATTTCAATTTCATGTTGTTCACCTAGCTTGAGATATCCTTGTTTTAGTGAGAGGGTGTCAGATTTGGTTCGAACTATGATAGGCTTTGGGATTTCGCTTCCTTTGGCCTTGGAACTTCATGTGAAGTTACCAAAGGATGTTTTTGGATGTTTTAACCTCATTTGACCTGTTGGAAGTTAAATTCCTTCCTCTTAGGGTAAAATGACCATTTTACCCTTGGTCCTTCTTTTAGTAGGGTTTGAAACACTTGTCTTCATTTTCTTTCCATTGAGCCTCAAACTCCTCGAAGGGCCGTTCTTGTGTCTTAGGGATGACGTACATCTCTAAGGACTTGTCTTTGTTTTGCTTCTGTTCTCTTGGATCCACTTTGGGTCGTCAATGACACACTGGGTTGAAAAATACAAGGTCGTCACACTATCTTTTTAAAATTAGGAGTATTACATTTTTCAAGCCAGTGCATTCTATGATGAACCAAAATTTTACCTTGTAATGAATCCCAAATGCGGAAGCGAAAATAGAAACCAAGTCTTGGTGTGTCATCGCAGCAATGTCTAAAAGATGTGCACTAAAAGTGTGTGAGTGCAATGTGGCCAAGTTTTAAATTTATAAAGGCCACTACAATTTCTAACTAAAAATATAGCTAGGGTGAGTAGGGATCGCCCCAAGGGATTTTTAGGTGTACTTGTAATGAAAACAATGTATAGGGTTAGTAGGTCAAGTGATCAAGAGATAGTGTGTTTGGTTGATTAGACTACAAACTAAATTAAACAAGTTCGATGTAAAATAAGTAAATTAAATGAAATTTAGAGAAAACAAGAGAGTGAGGTCTTGGGGTCTAGAGATCACCACTAAACATCACCATTCTAGACATTCAATGCATAATTGATGAGGGGAAACATGTATAAAAATTTGAGAGTGTGAGATTGATTGTTTCAACAAGTATGGATGACCAATTAAGCATATATTGTCTAAGCAATCTAGTAAATAGCACAATACATCAAATTAAGCCATTAATCCATCCTTTAAGCTCACAATCCAAACACATCACATGGTTAGAGAATAATACTACTTGCATTCATAAGCATGGAACATCAAACAACAAGCATGGATTATCCTCCCATCTAACAACTAAGGCAACTACACTACAACTAAGCTAAGGGCATGAAAATTAAACTAAAGAAACTAAGGGAGAGGCACAACCCATCAAGACATGAGTATGAACCATCAAATAAACCACAATAGTATTCTATTAAACACTATGCCTTGACAATCTCTTGATCCATAGGATCAACACACATAGACATGCATCAATAACACAAAAACTAGAGATAAACAAATGAACATCTATTCTAGCATACATAGACATATGGATACAATGAAATGATCAATTGGAAGTATTAAACCACACAAATCATCGAATAAACAAGATTCATATATAAAATAAATGTCAAGACTAGATTACAACATAAATCCCCTTAAAATACAAAGCATTAGAGTCTAGAAGGCATGCTTAGGGCTAACTCTAGCCCTAAGAAGATGTTTATCCACTCATTGTAGTAGTCATCCAACACTCAAGGGCTATCTCCATGGTAGAAATGACCTCCTTCTTGATGGAAACCCTAGAAGAATGGAAGAACTCCCAAGAATGTGTCTCTAGCTTCCCCTCTCTCTTTTCCTCCTCTCTAAGAATGAGATATATTCTCTCCTATGAGTTATGATGGTATATGATGTAAAAGAGGCTCAAAATCCTTATATAGGAGGCCCAAGTGTCACACCCCATAGTTTGGATTCGTGCACTATGGTCCTTGAATTGATTGCACCATGAGCCAACTTTTAATGAGCTGAAACTTATTTTTTTCGGACTTGAAGAGGTTCGGTCGATCGAACTGTCTTGAGATTGATTGAACATTGCTGAGATCCATCGAATACTGCAGAGATCGATCATCCTTGGCAGCGCCTTTTTGAATAAAAACAAATCTTAGAGATATTTTGGGATATTTTGGGGAAGAGACAAAAGTGGTAGG
The DNA here is from genome assembly GCF_030987335.1 of Cornus florida. NCBI lineage: Eukaryota > Viridiplantae > Streptophyta > Magnoliopsida > Cornales > Cornaceae > Cornus > Cornus florida. The sequence goes on along the minus strand of NW_026775574.1, from coordinate 44,719,688 downwards.
TGGGGTGGTAGGTGAGGATAGGATCTAATATTTTCGATCGATCAAAGAAAAGTTGGATCGATCGAAAATGATGAGATCTTTTGAATAAGGACAAAGGCATGGATCCATCTTGAAATGTCTAGATCGATCTTTCTCTGATCGATCGAAGGAATGTTGGATCGATTGAACCTGTTGATTTTCCACACTTGGCTTCATTCTGCTTCCACTTTGTTTTTTTCTTCCATTCAACTTGAGATTGCTTTTTTAGGGCTCTTATTTGGCTGAATTAACTTATTTTGGGGATAAGCGCATGAAAAGGGCAATAAAACGAAATTAGTCTAAAATGGGAAAGTAAGATAGATAAAGGTCCTAGAATACCTAAGCTTAAGGGGTTTAAATGCGCACTTTTCAGCGCTCATCACACCCCCAAATTTAAATATTGCTAGTCCCTAGCAATGAACTACGAAGTTAAGGAATGAAATGAATGATTATACAAGTATGAACTAAAAAGCAATAAATGGATAACACCATTTTTGCAAGGAACACGATTGCATTTAGCACATGCAACAAGCCTTTTAAACCCCTAGGTTACCCGTAGTAGACGAGTGAAGTCTCGTGAGGGTTTCCAGAAATGATACCCACAAACATTAAGCTCTTTCTCACAAAAGAGGCACCAATATTGCAAACAAGCATTGGGAGAAAACTACCTCAAGTATGCAATTTTTCAACCATTTCCAAGCAATCTCCCAATATTTCAACACCAAGCAAGCAAGTATGGTCCTTCACATATCAAGAAAATGATCATACAAATCAAAATAACTCTAGAATCCTTTTTGAGTGGACTGGCATCAAATATATTGCTATTTTAGCAAACTAAAGAAATGATCACATCCTTACCCTCAAACTAACATACAAATCTAGTACCGATCATCAAGACAAAGAGTAGACCTTTTATTAAAGCTTTATTGATCTAGGTGCGCTTATTCTTTTCACTCGCTTTTTCTTTTTCTTTTTTTTTTTTTTTTTTATCCTAAGGACCAAAGATGGAAGCATAGTGTAATGTGTTGATCTATTAAGCTTTCTAGCGATCCATGAGGTCGAGCGCTAGGTCAATGACTCCCAAACCGAACGGCTTTAGGGTATTAGGAGTTCAAACACCCCTAAGGACTTACAAGCTCAAATCAACTAGGCTACAAATTAAAACAACCTCCATCTAATCATTTCCCACTTCTCACCTTTTGGGAAAAGTCCTCACTTTTTATTACTTTTGCAACTTTTTCTTTTTCTTTTTTTATTTTTTTTATTTATTAACATTCAATTATTAACCTAGAGTTTAGGCCCTCCACCTTTCGGCGAGAGAAATTCAGTGCTTGATGAGGCTAGAATCCCGGCTACTCAATGAAAAGGGTTTGTTATCCACTTTTATCAAAATGAAAGCTTTCAATGCACTACTAGCTCAATTGGCATATAACCAATTCAATAATCAACAAAGCATGTACCCCACAAATGACTGCTAGTGTGTGCCTGTGCTAGTGTAGAATCCTAGAGTGAATCTCAAAATAATCACAAAATTAGGATGATGTGGACCACATGTGCAAGCAAGATATCAATCTTTTGAAAATTTACTCCTAAATGGCATGCACAAGGCATATAAGGAGCATTGGACTCTCAAGTCAAGCAATTTTTAAATTCTAAGCAATATAATCCTCAAAAGATCAAAATCACAGCTAACATGGATCTCTAATCTCAATCATGCATTTAAAGCTCACTTAAATAGAATGCGACAAAGACACCTTACCCCCAAACTTAAACAGCACATTATCCTCATTGTGCAATGAGAATAATGGAAAAGATGGAAAGAGTATACCGTGGTGGCAAAGTCATGAAGCCTGACAATGATCCAATTCGAAAGACGTCTCCCCCAAACTTGGAATCAGCAACATACTTGAATAACCACACTAGCAAATACACATCAAGTATCAAATGGGATAAGAATAATCAAATCATGCATTCTAAGGCAATATAACACAAGATGCAAAAGAGATATGAGGTCAAGCCCTAACTAAAGCATGAAAGTAGCATGACTACATATAAGGGCATATGGTGAAACAAATTTTGGTAGTATTCCTTTTATATAAAGTACAATGAAAAAAAATGTAAGAAAAATAAAGAATAAGAGGCATGAATAAAATACAAAAAGAAAAATAAAAAAGGTAAAATGCAGTGAAAGAATATGTACAATGCAAGCAATGAAAAACAAAAACTAAGAAAGGATGCAAGAACAAAATAATGAGGAATGAAAAATAAAAATTATCTCATTTTTTTTTCTTTTTTCTTTTTTTTATAAATGAAAACACACAAAGAAAAATGAAAATGCAAGTAATATATAAAATGGGTGCAAAGTTTAACGTCTCTAGCAAGACGAAATACAGCTTTGAAAGATCGAATTTATTTATTTATTTATTTATTTTTTAACTAGCATGAAGCATCAGATCGATCGAACTTAGATCGATCGAATCTCGATCGATCGAATAGGTGAAATCCTGCAGACATCATCGAACGATGGGGCAGAGAGGTGAAATATGCAGGGTTCCAAAAATTTCTAAGTCTAGAACTTCGATCGATCCAAGATAAACTAGACTGATCTTGGAATTCTCAGATCGATCGAGCATGAAGTTTGAACAATGGGACAGAGAGGTGAAATATACAGGAAATTGAACTTTCACTTGAAACCAATGAATGCATCACTATATCTCTTCATAAATTGTATCTACTAAAAGGGCAGCTTCCATATGCCATTGAAAAACTTGTTCCTCAATGTAAGGTTTCAACCTTTGCCCATTCACCTTGAATGTGTTGCCATTTTTTAAACTTTGAATTTCAACTGCCCCTTGAGGTGCAACAGAAATGATTTCATAAGGACCTTCCCATTTGGTCCACAACTTTCCGAGGAAGAGTTTCAATCTAGAGTTGAAAAGCCAAGCTTTTTGACCAGGCTCAAAAGATTTCTTTCTAATATGTTTGTCATGAAAAGCTTTGGTCCTCTCTTTATAGAGTTTAGCATTATCATAAGTGGCTCACAAGAATGATAAAGATGATGATTAAGAAGAGGAGATGATTGATTTGCCGGTTTTTGACTCAATAAAAATTGATCAAGTTTTTGAGTGAGGGTTTTGACTTCGGCAACAATCTCCATTGGACTTTCAATTTGACACACTTTCAAATTTTTCTTTTTGTTATTAAAATCATGACTCAACCGAGAAGTGTGACACTTGTGCAATGAATTTTCACTCATTTTCTTAAAAAGGTGCCAAACATTATTTTCATGTTTCCCAAAATATGATCCTCCACATGAGATATCAACAATGTCCTTGTGAATATCGGATAGACTTTCATAGAAATATTGAACTACTTGCCATTTAGGAATGCCATGGTGTGGGCACTTCCTTAACAAGTCATTCAATCTTTCCCAAGCCTCATGCAAAAGTTCTCCTTCCCTTTGAGAAAATTCACGAATAGAAGTTCGCATAACATTGGTCAAACTCACGGGGTAAAATTTCTTTAAAAAATTATTTTGCATTTGTACACAAGAAGTTATTAAATTTGCCCCTAAGTTGTTGAACCAATGCTTAGCCTTGTTTTTAAGAGTGAAAGGGAAGAGAAGTAGCCTAAGAACTTCTTTCGGGACATTCATGTACCTTACGGTAGAGCATATTTCAAGGAATTCATCAATATGTTTATATGGTTCCTCACCATCTAAGCCATAGAAGAGTGGACACATTTGAATAGTCTCGGGCTTAATCTCATATTGATCGGCTCCAAAATTAGGAAGCATGATACAAGTTGGTGCATGGTATTCATGGAGATTATAATGATCACAAAGGACCATTGGAGGAATTGGAGCTTGAACACCTGGAGGAAATTGGTTGAAAGGCGGGTGTTCCATGAAATTCGGATCTAAATAACCAAGATGACCCTCTAGATTTTCCATTAAGATGATGAAGGGTGGGTTAAGATCGCACAAAAATCAAAACAATCACTTTGTCCCCGCAACAAATCAATCAACAAATCTCCACATGCAATAATCCTATACTCCCATGCTTGAACAACATGCAAAGAAAAGTAAATTGCCTCCACATAGGCTCATGATTTATCTAAGAATTGAAAAACTTGCCACCACGCGGGCCGACAATTTAACTAGAGATAGAGTTAGAAAGATCTCACAAAGGGTCCTTAAGTAACTTCAATTCATTTTTAAGTTTCAAGCCTTGCTATGCGTTGCAAATTTTAAATTTTAGCTCTTTTTAGTCCTATTGCTTAGCTTCACTTGGCTTCCTTGCTTTCAATTCTCCTTTACTTAACTGTCTTTGCTCAATTCACCTAATTAATTATGAATAAACACAATAAGTATCGAGAAAGAAAATAAAGTAAAGACATGATCAAAAGAGTACTAATTCATATTTGTTTCCAAAACACGGCGTTACCAATTTGAATCCCCAGCAACGGCGCCAAAAACTTAGTGTGTCGTCACACCAACGTCTAAAAGATGTGCACTAAGAGTGTGTGAGTGCAATGTGGCCAAGTTTTAAATTTATAAAAGCCACTACAACCTCTAACTAAAAATATAGCTAGGGTGAGTAGGGATCGTCCCAAGGGATTTTTAGGCGTGTTTGTAATGAAAACAATGTATAGAGTTAGTAGGTCAAGTGATCAAGAGATGGTGTGTTTGGTTGATTAGACTACAAACTAAATTAAACAAGTTCAATGTAGAATAAGCAAATTAAATGAAATTTAGAGAAAACAAGAGAGTAAGGTCTTGGGGTCTAGATATCACCACTAAACATCACCATTCTAGACATTCAATGCATAATTAATGAAGGGAAACATGTATAACAATTTGAGAGTGTGTGATTGATTGTTTCAACAAGTATGGATGACCAATTAAGCATATATTGTCAAATCAATCTAGTGAATAGCACAATATATCAAATTAAGCCATTAATCCTTCCTTTAAGCTCACAATCCAAACACATCACATGGTCAGAGAATACTACTACTTGCATTCATAAGCACGGAACATCAAACAACAAGCATGGATTGTCCTCTCATCTAACAACTAAGGCAACTACACTACAACTAAGCTAAGGGCATGAAAATTAAACTAAAGAAACTAAGGGAGAGGCACAACCCATCAAGACATGAGTATGAACCATCAAATAAACCACAATAGTATTCTATTAAGCACTATGCCTTGACATTCTCTTGATCCATAGCATCAACACACATAGACATGCATCAATAACACAAAAACTAGAGATAAACACATAAACATCTATCCTAGCATACATAGACATATGGATAGAATGAAATGATCAATTGGAAGTATTAAACTACACAAATCATTGAATAAACAAGATTTGTATATAAAATAAATGTCAAGACAAAATTACAACCCAAATCCCCTCAAAATACAAAGCATTAGAGTCTAGAAGGCATGCTTAGGGCTAACTCTTGCCCCAATAAGATGTTTAGCCACTCATTGTAGTAGTCATCCAACCCTCAAGGGCTATCTCTATGGTAAAAATGACCTCCTTCTTGATGGAAACCCTAGAAGAATGGAAAAACTCCTAAGAATGTGTCTCTAGCTTCCCCTCTCTCTTTTCTTCCCCTCTAAGATTGAGATATATTCTCTCCTATGAGTTATGATGTAAAAGAGGCTCAAAATCTTTATATAGGAGGCTCAAGTGGCACACCCCATGGTCTAGATTCGTGCACTATGGTCCTTGAATTGATTGCACCATAAGCCAACTTTTAATGAGCTGGAACTTATTTTTTTCGAACTTGAGGAGGTTCGATCGATCGAACTGTCTTAAGATCGATCGAACATTACTGAGATCCATCGAATACTGTAGAGATCGATCATCCTTGGCGGCACCTTTTTGAATAAAAACAAATCTCTGAGATATTTTAGGATATTTTGGGGAAGAGATAAAAGTGGTAGGTGAGGATAGGATCGAATATTTTTGATCGATCGAAGAAAGGTTGGATCGATCGAAGATGATTAGATCTTTTGGATAAGGACAAAGGCTTGGATCCATCTTGAAATGTCTAGATCGATCTTTCTCTGGTCGATCGAAGGAATGTTGGATCGATCGAACTTATTGATTTTCCACACTTTGCTTCATTCTGCTTCCACTTTGTTCTTTTCTTCCATTCAACTTGAGATTGCTTCTTTTAGGCTCTTATTTGGTTGAATTAACTTATTTTGGGGATAATCGCCTAAAAAGGGTAATAACACAAAATTAGTCTAAAACGGGATAGTAAGATAGATAAAGGCCCTAGAATACCTAAGCTTAAGGGGTTTAAATGTGCACTTTTCAGAGCTCATCAAATCTCTAGAGATGCAATACATCTATAAGATACTAAAGTGAGCTTCCATGAGGTCATGGAACTCAACGAGAATGGACGCGAAAGTAAAATTTTAAAAATAGACCAAGTATGCCCCCAAGGGAAAAATGGCCTTTTCACATGGAATTAAAGTCTCTAGAGATGTATATCATCCTTAAGACACAAGCATGACTTCCCATGAAGTCACGGAACCCAAAAGAAAATACAGCGGAAGCGACATTTTAAAAACGAACAAGTTTAGTACTAGGAGAAAAATGGTAATTTCTAGAAATATTCGAGTGCTAACGAGCACACCATTGGATAGACGATGAAAAATTAATAAAATTAGACTCAAGAATCACTTGATTTGGAGTCCGGATGAAGGAGAAAAGTCAAAAACAAAATTTGGGTTGAAGCAGCCAAGAGAGCAAGCTCCCATGCACGTGCACGTACGCCTATGGGCCGTCCCGCGCGCGCGCACCAATGTGCATGCAGCCAAGGCTTGGCTTACAGAAGCTGATTTTGCTGATTTTTTCCAGAATAGTGAGCTTTTTGACCTTTGAATGAATTTTTTTTTAGAAAAATACAAAGAAGAAAACCCCTTAAAATTATGTTTTCTAGCTAGTCATGTCAAAAGAAAATTTTATTTTTGATGTAAAATCCTCAAATGCCCTTATGCTCAGTTTTGACAAAAAAACCTAAAAATGAAATTGCTTCAAGTGTTTAAATGGCCGAATATGAAGTTGTGTGCTAAAACGATTGTGCACGCAAACGTAATTAGTGTTTTAAGAGGTGCGGGAATGGTCCGTGACCCCTAAATATGCCTGATGCAAAATACGACTTATCAAACCTAAAATTGCCCTAAAATGACTTTTAAAAACAAATTTTGAAATGAAAATGCATAGATACAAATGAAAAGGCGTTTGGCCCTTGGCCACACCTTAAATATATTAAAAGAGTCCTAATGGGTGTGCTTGGGCACACTTTGCACCATCCGAATTGAAAATGACAACTTAAAACTTTATATTTTCCTATTTTTAAATAATTAAACATTAAACTTAAAATACTTAAAAGAAGCAACTTAAAAATAAACGTCCCTTGGCCACATTACATACATGTCAAATACATTCTAGAATGTGCACTTTACATAATTAAAACAAAATATACATGTTTTGACATATAAAACCAAAAACAAGGTTTTTCTTGCGAACAAGTGCATGAATGAAGTACTTCAAATTTACAAGACAACCAAGGGATATTGTGTATCCTAAAACATGATCTATGCACCTGAAAAATATCCCAACAACGAGGGTGAACAACCAAAGTTACTCGTAGGAAGATGAACATGCAAATGACCTAACATTTTACAAGTTTATTAGATTGATTTAAATCAATTAACGTGGTTCATGCCACCTAACGTTTATATCTAAGGTGAGACTCAAGAATCATCTTAAGCTACCTTAGAGCATTTTTAGCATAAGCCACAATATTCATGTAATTGAAAATGAAATATGTAACATGTAAGCATACTAGGTACAAACATGCTAATGAAATTTAAAATATACCGAAACAAGTATACAAAATACAAGTATACTAAACGGAGTTGAAAAAAACACTTAAAATGAGCGTACAATGTATAAGTACACTAAATGGAATTTAACTACATGCGGAGTAAGTATACAAAGTGCAAGTATACTAAATGAAATTTAAATACACGTAAAGCAAGTATACAAGCACAAGTATACTATATGAAATTTAAATACATGAAGCAAGTATATAAAGTGCAAGTGTACTAAATGGAATTTAAATACACGTAAAGCAACTATACAAGTACAAGTATACTATATGAGGTTTAAATACACAAAGCAAGTATACAAAGTGCAAGTATACTAAATGAAATTGAAAATGCACATACCAAATTACAAGTTACAAGTACTTAATGATTAACAACTTGAAATTGAATGCAAAATAAAGTGGTGGAAAGACTAGTACATACGGTCTCATAACCAAGCAAGTGATTTTAGGTAATTACGACCCACAAGGTACTACCTAGTGCGCACTTAATGTTATTGGGAGAACTCTTATCTCCGGTACTAGAGTCGAACCCTAGCCGTAACATATACTCAAGTCCTTACAAGCTTTCCAAAAACAAGTTCATGACATATACTCAAGTACAATGTATGAAACTACCTACCAAGCACAAGTAGGGTGAAACCACACAAACCATGTTCTAAGGATTCAATTCTATAATGGCATACACCATGTCGAATCTTCAATATGTAATTCATTACACATGCAAATGTATACAATGTCGAATATTCAATGTGTAATTTGTTACACGCTATAATGACATTATTATTCAATATTGAAAACATGATCTCATGAATATAATACAAGTCCAAAATCAAGATTTAAACATACAATCAACGTCAACTACTTGATTAAATCATTAATGCAATAAAAATAAAAATTAATTAAATAAAATAATTAATTTCTCTAGATTTCAAATCTCATCCAAATATTCCCTAATTAATATATATCAAAGATCATAGCATGGTCATTACATATATCAAATCAAACATTCATTTAAATGAATAGACCACTTAAATAAAAAATTAATTAAAATTTCCTAGATTTTAAATCAATTTCAAATGATTCCAAACTAATATATGTTAAGGAACAAGTCAATGGCATTACATGTATCAAGTTAAAAACATAATTAAATCAATGGAATCATTAAATAGATTTAATTAATTCATTTAATTAAAATCTCGAGATTTCAAAACTCATCCAAATATTCTCAAATTAATATATGTTAATGAACATACTAATGCTTAATTTAATATCATGTTCCAAATTAATTCCACACTAGATACAGCTATGTGAATTAAATATCATACAAAGAAAATAATTAAATAAAGTTTTCAAAATTCATCCAAATAATTTCAAATTAATATATGTCAAACAACATGTCAAGCCCTAATTTAAAATCATGTCAAAAACATAATCAAATAAGTGGAACTATTAAATAGAATTTAATTAAAATAAAATAATTAAATCTCTAGATTTTTAAACTCCATATGCTTCCAATTTAATATATGCTAAAGAACATATCATGACCATTACATATATCAAGTCAAAACTTAATTTAAATTAAAGGAACATATAAATAAAAATTAATTAAATTATTTAATTAATTTCTCTAGATTTCAAAACAACTCTAAATGACTTTAAACTAATACAAGCGATAAATCAAGTCATGGCCTTTAACAATGTCATACTTTAACAAAATTTCATACAAGGTACTACTACCAACAATTTTTATAATTATGTTAAAGACATGCTTTCAAATTGTTCTAAGCTACAAAAACATTAAAATACATAAATTATAAACCTAAATCATCCCCTACTTCACAATAGTATTGTTCCTCTTGAATCCAAGGGAAGAAATGAAATTTCAAGAATTCCTTCAAGGGTTTTGTAGAGGAAGGTGAGGCAAAGCTTTTGTAGTCTAAGCTTTAAGGTCAAAGATGAGTGCAAGGAGATCAAACCCAAGGTTTCAAGCCCAGGTTAAGCTTTCCTTCAATGGTGGCTAGGTTAGAGTTTAAGAGGAAAGAGATGAAATAAAAATAAAATACGAATACCTAAACTAATTTTAGTAGATTTTGCCACTCACTATGTATTCTTCCACTACCATTCACACACACTAATGCAAGACTAATTTTGGAGCCTACACTTGTCACTAATCCAAGCATCCATCCTAGGCTTAATCTTAAGCCTACACTTATCAACCATCCAAGCCAACAAGTGTACCTATCTTAGGTTAATAAGTGGGTGAACCCTCACCCTCCATGTGTCATCATCTAAGGCTTCCAAGTACGAACCAATGAGATGCCAACAAGTGGACCAATGGAGGTGTGACACTATTCACACTTTCCGAAAATTGTAAAAAGGACCTTCTTGAAAATATCTTCCAAATTAAGTTGCAAAATGGTCCCTAAGACAAAAATTAATTACAAAATTTAATTACACTAAAACCCCAAAATAAAAAATGTTTCTAATAAACTATGCATTCATGCCCTTTATAAAAAAAGTAAGCAACAAGTACGCTTTTCTACAAAAGTAAAAATACAAATATCTTGAAAATTAAATATCATGATGCATACAAAACCGGAACCAAATCCGAGCACAAAAAGTGAAGTTACGCGGAAAAAAAAAAAAAACGAAACCAAGAAAAAGACGAAAAACAAATAAAAAAGAAAAATGCCAATAAAATGAAAGTGTGGAAATGACGCGACCCTCACAAGGATGCTGTCAATCCAAATGAAAGAGTCTTGAAAACTATTCCCGAGTACTCGAAAAAACTCAAGTTGACAAAAACCCGAACTTGGAAAGGAAAAATCAACGGAAAAAAAAATATCAGCAAAATTTGACAAATTGGAAAGGAAGGAAAATGACCGAGTCATTACACATTGTCTATTTTTGTTGTTGTGGGCTATACCGGAAATGTAGTTAGGTCTAATGATGATATGTTTAACCTATTATATGCTTTTGTTTATGTGGGCTAAGGTTATATAATTGACAGTTTCAAACTATTTTAGGCTAATGTTATGTAATCAAGGTAGGTTCTGGAATTATGACAGTTTTAAACTCAATTTATGGTTATGTATTTAAGACAAATTCAACAATTGACAATGTGACTGTTATATTTGGTTATTTAATGACAATGTTATGGTTATTTTTAATGACAAAGTAATGACTATGCTTAGGTTATTTACAAGTGTTTTTTTTATTTGCAACTTTTGAAAGATTTTATGTAACTGTTATCTTTATGCCATTAAATTTGTGCCCATTATGTGCTTTGCAGCTAAAAAATGTAGTGCCATTTAAATATATGCATGTGTCACTTTGAAAAATGTGATCACTTTACAAAAGCAAGTAATTTGTGCCTTTCAATGACAAATTAAAAAATGGTTTTAACTTTTAAGCAACAGTTATATTGTGCCCATTTTCTGCTTTGTAGTTGAGGCTGAGAGAAATTAAACCATTAACTTTACATGTTGTACACATAAATTTCGTATTTGTAAATCAAAATAACGAAATATGGGGCAAATAATAATTTATGAATTTATGAAAATTTGAGTACACTCCTCTAAGATATTCTTTACAAAAGAAAGAAAATATCCTCTAATTCGATCTCCTTTGTTGGTTGGATCCAAGGGCTATTGGAGTTTGATCTTGAATCAGGTTGTTGAGAATCTTCTTCAAGTATTTGTAATTGAGGAGAACCGCCAATGATTTTAGATTGAGAGGGCTGACGAAACTTGATCTCGAACAGTGTTGTTCTGTGATTCTTCAAACTTATTGAATCACGGAGAAAGAATGACACAATTTTGATGTGCTTATTATTCTTTGTTGAAATTGAGAAAGAATGGCATGGTTTTGATGTGCTTGTTGTTCTTTGTTGAATTTGAGGAAGAACGACACGACTTTGGATTGGATGTGCTTGTTATTCTTCGTCTTCAGAGAATTTGTTGAATTTATGGAAGATCAGCACGGCTTTGGTTGTGTTTGTTGCTCTTCTTCTTCAAGGATTGGGCGTTAGGGAAGAATATTGGCAGAACTTCTGTATTTCTCTCCAGAATTCTGCATTTCTAGAATTTTCAATTTCTGTACCCCTTCCTCCTTCTTCTATGCCTCTATTTATATGCTTCTAAGATTAATAGGATGATGACATGTGTCCTCTCTTGATAAGGACATAATTATAACTGGGCCAGGCCAGTTTTATTGCGATAATTCTCTATAAAAATAATTATTCCAAATATATTTTATTAGGAATAATTATCTTTTTATTTAATCACCTAGGCTGAGCTAATTAAATAATTTAAGTTAACCAAGTTTGGGACAATTAAATAATTTAATTAAATATGAGACCCATAGTTAGTGGGTCAATTTGCCAAAACAAAAGTACATGAAATTTTAGTATCTACAAATTGCCCACACTTCAAGTTTGACTTTGGATTTGTTTATTATTTGAAGTGGGACTTGAAGTATCCAATTTAGTCTTTGAATTGTAAAGTTTCCTTTTTCATTTTTCTATCTAACATTGGATTGTAATTCTTTACTTTCCAATTTGAATTGAATTATACAAAACCTAGTACAAATAGGAAGTATTTTGTTGCCTATATACCACCCATGTCATAGGATTTGACATCAATTCCAATAGATTTTAAAGACTTGTTAGATTACAGCCTCTAAAGACTGTGTTGGATTGCAACCTCTGCCCCGAGCAAATAATCAGTATGTTTTTTCTTCATTCCTTTTTTTTTTCGTCTTTTACTGCTTTCATCTTTTTCCTCTTTTTTTTATTCTTTCTTCTGTTTTTTCTTTTCTTGTTTCTTTTTCTGTTCACCTTTTCTTCTTCCTTTTGCATTTTTTTCTTCTATCTCACAGATTTCATAAACTATGATATATACTTATCATGTGCACCACAACATCACAATGTCAACTACTTCGCCTACAATATCAAAATTATGTTAGCCTTTTTTTTTTTATCTTTTTTTTTTCACCTGTTCTTTTTTCTTTTCTATGAACGCAAGGTTCACAACACAACAAAAAAAAATAATTAAATTTTTTTTTTCACTCATGTACTTAAATTTTATCCTTTGACCATTACATAGATCCCAAAAATCATATCAGTTTTTGCTTTTTTTTTTTTTTTTTAGGATCCCAAAAAAACTTTTCCAGAAGCACCAACAAGAATTTTATCAACCGTAGCAAAAATTGAAGTACTCTTTTTAGACAACACCAATCAAACTTAAGCTTTATTCATTGTCCCATCATCGTGGTATAAGCAGACGTTGGGTTCTTCCTTTTAGAAAACACCAATCTGATTCAAAATTTGTTTATTATCCCATCATGGTGGTATTCAAGTATTTCACAAAGCAAATGACGACTATCTCAGAGAGAAGGTGAATGAAGAGGCCAAGGAATCGCAATTTGACAAAACAACTATCAAAAGGAAGCACACGGTGATCGATCCATGATACTCCGGCCACATGCACCACAATGAGAAGTTGTTGCAGAGGTTGTAAGGATGTGACAGACGAACTTTGCATGCCTATGCCTCCGTGTGGAGATTTTTTTTTTTACTTCAGGAATATCTTGGTGACGCCATGAATTTTCCTTGACGCAATACTTCAACAGAAAACCAAAGTTCTCTTTTAATAACACCTCGACAGCAAGCAAATTTTTTTTTCAGTGACACCTTAGCGGTGAGCATAATCTTTTTTCTTTTCAGCAATACCTCGACGGAAACTCTTTCAGTAACACCTTGGCAGCGAGCAGAATTTTTTTTTAAGAACACCTCGGTGGTGAGTCAAAATTTTGTTGCAACAACACTTTGGTGATCGACCAGATTCTTCAGCGACGCCTTGGCGGTAAGTCAAATTTATTTATTTCTTCTAGCGACACCTTGATGATCAACCGGATTCTTCAGTGACGCGTTGGTGGCAAGTTGAATTTATTTATTTTTTCTAGCCACACCTCGATGATGAACCGAACTCTACAACGACACTCTAATGGCGAGCAAATATTTTTTCTTTCCAGTGATATTGCGATGAATCGGATTATTCAGCAACGCCTTGGTGGCAAGTCGAACCGAAAATCTTTTCCTTTGCTACGACATTTTGGTGACAAAGCAAAATTATTCTTCGCAACTACACTTTACCGACGAATCAAATTTTCCTTTGCAGCTACAATTCTGGCGAAGAACCAAAATTATTGTTTGCAGCCACACTTTGGCGGTGAGCCAAATTTCTTTTTTGAAGCTACAATTTAGTGACAGACCAAAATTTCCTTGATAGCTACAATTCGGTGGCATGCCAAGTTGACAAGGTGTGATGAGCACTTTTGATATTGCATAATGAGTGACAATAATATCATGATAGCAAGTGAAGTTGAAAAATTGCGACTAGCCTTTTTGATATCTTGTGACGAGCACACTTTGTCATTTTACAACTCTAATGAGTTATTATTTTTTTTTTGGTGGATTGAACTTAGAACAGACCTCCAAGATGCCTACATGCCCTGAACAGAGATCAAGTTATCAAGTAGTTCAATTTTTTTTTTTTTTTTTTTTCAAAAATAGTTTATACTCGTGTCAACGAGTTCTTGATTTTTTTTCCCAGGTAGACAATTTAAACTCATGTCAAGAAGTGTCATCGACAGTTTAGGCGTGTATCGAGGAGCACTTGATCTTTAATTATTCTTCAACTTTGCAAGAATCTTTTTGTACTTGAAACCAAATTTTCTTGACAAGTTTGGTCTTCTTCCAAGGTTTCTGATGTGTGCTCAATGTTACCACTCGCAATAGTACGAATCTTTATAGGATATGACTATATAAAGGGTGTCGATCCCACAGGGAGATGAGTGTCTTTGTTTTGTTTCTAACTAATCTAATTCTTTTTGGTTTACAGGTAACTGATTGGATTTGATTGTTTGGTTATCACAAAAATAAAGTAAAATTAAACTGAATTTAAATTAAAGAGATCAGAGAGAGAAGAAATCTTAGGGCTTTGACTTCACCACGAACCTTGTACTATGGTTAATCGTTTAACTCTGGGTTTTAATAATTTATATTTTAAATGAATTAAACTCAATAATATTTGTCTAATTCGGTTTTAAAGAAAGATGTTTTATAATTTCAATTAACTATAACCTATTTGCGGTTAGCATGGACTATCCACCTACCTACTTTTACTTCTTTAACTAATTTTGCAGTATAATCCATCTTTCCTAAGCATAAACTATGAAAACATTCATTTATAAAAAACTTTGGAACACCATTGCATGATCTCCATTCTTATGTCCAATAGGCCTCCACCAGATATCGTCCAATAAGAATGGGTTGGGAATAATTAATGAATACCTAAATCTAAGACAATGTATTAAATATTCAAAAACTATTTAGAACATTAAAATCCAATTGAATTGACTCAATTGCTCAGAATCATGCAATAAAAAATATAATATATTAAAATTTCTAAAGTTGAAACAATCAAACCATAGTATGTAATGACCCGGTCTTTTTCCTCCTTTTCCATTTTCGGTGATTTTCTTTTTTCGTCTTTTTCCTATTTTGTCTTTTCCCTATTTCGTCTTTTTCCCATTTTTCGTTTTTTTCCCATTTTTCGTTTTTCCTTGCATAACCTCACTTGTTGTGCCCGGATTTGATTCCGGTTTTGCATTCATTCATGATATTTGATTTCCATGACATTGGTATTTTTACTTTTCCTGTAAAGGGCATGAATGTGTAATTATTTATAACTTCTGGGGTTTTAGTGTAATTATGTAAAATAATTATTTTTTGTTTTAGGGACCTTCTTGCAATTTATTTTAGAAGATATTTTGAAAAAGGACCATTTTGCAATTTTTGGAAAGTGTGACAAGTGTCACACTCTCATGGAGCCATTTGTTGGCATTTAGGTGAAGAGACTTGGCACCATGACTTCTTGGCATTTGGTGGGTGGACATTCATCCATGTGTTGGCTTTAGATTAGTGCACATGTAGCCTTTGATTTGTGACAAGTGTGGGCTTGGGATTTAGTCTTGCAAGAGGCATTGGATTAGTGACAAGTGTAGGATCAAGGTTTAGCCTTGCATTGTGTGTGTGTGTGAGGTAGTGCAATAGCACATAGTGAGTGGAGGATTTCTAGCCCTTCCACTCACCATTTTACACTTTACCTTCTTTATTTCATTATCTCTCTTGAACCCTAGCAAATTCACCATTGGAGGAAAGCTTAGTTCATAACTTCTCCCTTCAATTTGGCTCACTTCCTTACACCTTAGAGTAGAAACCTTGGGAGAGAAAAGATTCCTCTCACTCTCCTCTTAAATAACCCTAAACTTGTTTTACATTTAGGGCTTGGTTGCTTGGATTATAGAGATTCAATTCTCTATTGAAGTAGGGGTGGTTGTATGTTTATCCTCTTTGGGTTTTATATATATTAGAGCTTGATATATATTGATTACATGCTTAAAATTCTTATATTTGCATATAAATAGAGATTTTGTATGCTTGACTTAGGATTTATGGATTAAAGCATGTATATGACTATTAAATTGTATAGGTAGGTTATTGTTTAATGATTTACCTAATACTTGTGATTTCATTGAGGGTTTATGATGAATATCTTGAAATTACTCTTATGTTGTTAAGTAATATAGATTTCATTGAAAGTCTTGTAAGTATCACCTGAAATTACTTGTAGGTAAATTGCTATATTACATAATTAGTAATTGTGGCCTACATTAATATTAAATCTATGTGGCATAATGTGTAGTATCATTAGCTTGCCACTTTCGACATGAAACCTTAGGGCATGGTTTGTGTGGTTTTACCCTACTTGTGCTTGGTAGGTAGTTCATGCATTGAGATTGTATAAATGTCACGAACTTGTTGATTTTTGGAAGCTTGTAAGGATATGAAATGTTTGATGGCTAGAGTTTGGCTTTAGTACGGAGGATAGGAATTCTCCTAAGGCATAGTGCGCACTAGGTAGTACCTTGTGGGTTATAATTACCCAAAATAACTTGTATGGTCTCGTGGCCACATATCCTACTCTTTCCATTATTTGATTTCGCATTACTTTCCAAATTGTAAATCATGGATTTCTTATAGCTTGTGATTTGGTAAATCTTAGTTTTAATGTGGTTGATGTATACTTGGATGTTACGTGTTTACCGTTCAACATTTGTATAGCTTGAGATGATCCTTTAGAACACCAAGGGAACATAGACGTTAGGTGGAATGCACCTTGTGATGGTCTATGTTTGGTTCACATTATACTTGAAACTATAGCGTATGCGCATGCACCACATCCTACGAGTAACTTGATTACTCACCCTAGTGGTTTGGGTTATTTTTCAGGTAAAGAGACTATGCTCTTGGAGGCTCATCATCCTTAGAAGCTTTTAAGCTAAATGAAGCATTTTTGTATATTGACATGCAAGTGTTTAGCATGCCTTTCTTTTGATATCATATTTTGAATGCCATGGGTGTATGGTACTTTTGGAGATTTAGTAGCTTTCTTGATATGTAATGACACTCAAACATTTACTTTTGACATTATAAACATGTATGTAAAGAAGTCAAGGGCCAAACATGTATACTTTTGTACTTAGACACTTTTGGTATCAACCTTTGCATCAAAAGTGTATTTAAACCAAAGTTTGAGGTTTGACATATAAAAATCTTATAAATGATGTATATGAGGCCATGGGCCATTGTTTTATGTTTATTTATTCATATCAAAGTTGTTGACATGTTCACATTCTCAAAACTCATGAAAAATCAGTTTTACATATTCATTGTGAACCAAAACATCATGGGATTCAAAGTTGAGGTTGAACCTTAACACCTTAGACTCATAGCAACCTTTTTAGCAGCTTTTGGTGGTATTTCGGTCGACCAATGGCAAATGAAATTGCCAATGCACAGTATAATCACATTCCAGTAGCCAAATGCACTATTCATGAGTCATTTCGATCGACCGAACCCTTATTTCGGTCTACCGAAGCAACATGAATCTTTTCTTCATGATTTTAGGTCTCAGCACTTTCATTTTGGTCAACCAAAAGTCCATTTCGGTCGACCAAAATGGCTTGATCCCGAGCCTAGTCTCTGTGGAGTTCCAGTACTAATCATCCGACTTCAATGGGTCATAACTTCTTCGTTTCTAATACAAATGGGGTGATTCTTGGGGCTAAACTCAAGGATTTTGAGTCAGATTTTTAATGGTATCAATCCCATTCTCAAATTCCAAACATGGTGGGATTTATGTATATTTTAGTGAAGTAGTGTCAGTTTTCACTTCAACCGGGACGGGGCATTTTGTGGGATTCTTAGCCAATGTTCATGGAACCTCTTCGAATGTTTTAAAATGATTAGATTAGGTTTTATTAACCTTGTTTGACTTGTTTAGAGTCAAGTTTCTCCTTTTAACAGTGAATTGACCTTTTTGCCCCTTGGATAGCAAATTTTGTCATTTTTGACCTTTGTTTCCGTTTTTGTCCTCTTTAAGTTCCGTGACCTCATGGAGGGTCACATTTGTGTCTTAGGAGTGACTCCTATCTCTAGAGACCTTGATTTACCTTTAGCTTTCGCATTTCGGATCCGTGATTGAATCACTTTCGGTTCATCACGGACGCACCGGGTTGAAAAACTTGGGCCGTCACATAGTACTTAGATCGGGTTACATCAGCGCCCTAAGAGGGGAATTAGCTACTCATGATGACGCAGAATATCATCTGTGCTATTGTAGTCTTCATCATCACAGATGGTACTTCTCTTCTAAGGATCTTCACCTTCTAAGGTTATGAAAACCCTAGGAAAGTTTTGCTTGTGCAACACTTTTTCAGTAGTGGTATAATTTAATTGTACATCTGAAAGAATTTTGGTTGCATAGTAAATAACATGAGGAAGTTTATTTACTAGTTATCCCAAGACAACACCCATAGCATAATCAGATGCGTCACATATGATCTCAAATGGAAAAGCCCAGTTTGGAGGATTCATGATAGGAGCTGAAGAAAGAAGAGAGCGAAGCTTATGGAAAGCTTCTAGGCATGATTCATCAAAGACGAAAAGAACGTCATGTGCAAGTAAATTACACAGAGGATGAGAAATTTTACTAAAATCTTTAATGAAGCATCGATAGAACCCTGCGTACAAGAAATAATCGCACTCCCCTTATAGAGGTAGGTTGAGACAATTTGGAGATCAAATCTACTTTAGCTCGATCAACTTCAATACCTCTCTCTGAAATGATATGTCCTAAAACAATACCCTCTTGAATCATAAAATGGCTCTTCTTTCAACTAAGAATAAGATTTGTTTCCCTACAACGCTGAAGTACAAGGGCCGGAGACAATTTTCAAAAATGGATCTGAAAATAGAAAAGTCATCCATAAAGACCTCAAGAAACTTTTGAACCATATCCGAAAAGATAGACATCATACACCTCTGGAATGTTATAGGTGCATTGCATAAACCAAAAGGCATCCGTTTATATGCGAATGTACTGAATGGACAAGTGAAAGTAGTTTTCTCTTAATCCTTAGGATTAATGGCCACCTGATTATAGCCGAAATATCCATCTAAGAAGCAATAATAGCTCTGGCTAGCCAACCGCTCTAGGATCTGATCAATGAATGGTAATGGAAAATGATCCTTTCTAGTAGCGGAGTTGAGTTTCTGGTAATCAATACACACACAACATCTAATGGTGGTGCGCTGTGGAACTAATTTTCCCTCAGAATTCTCAACTACTATAATACCTGACTTTTTAAGTACTACCTGAGTATGAATCAACCACTTACTATCTGAGATGGGGTACATTATTCCCGTATCTATTAACTTCATAACTTCCTTTATAACCACCTCTTTTATATTGGGATTCAATCTTCTTTGGAGTTCCCGAGATGTTCGGGAATCTTCCTCTAAATGAATATGATGCATGAAAATTGTGGGACTAATTCCTTTCAAATCAGCCACACTCCACCCAATAACCTCTTTATTTTGCTCAAGAACTTTTAAGAGACTACTTTCTTGGGAACTTGAAAGATTGGAAGCAATGATCACCAGGAGGGTGTCATTTAAACCCAAAAAAACATAGTTGAGCTTGTCCAGAAGTGGCTTAAGCTCAAGCTTAGGTGGAGACTCTAATGAAGGAATAGGCGGAGTACTAGAAAGTGGAAGAAGAGGCTTAAGTCTAGATTTTCATGGAAGCAAATCTGTGATAGGAGTGGAGTTGAGCAATGAATTCACTTCCGTAATTGAAGATTCGATATTGAAGTCTTCATAATTAAAGTGATTCAGACAGGCTTCTAACTAAAGGATCCTTGGATAAAATAGTTTAGAATGATTCCATAACCAACTCATCAATAGCATCAAGGAAGAAGCATTCACTATCATTGTGGGGATGATGAATAGCATTGAAGATGTTTAACTTGACTTTCATATTCCCAAAAGATAAATCCATGGCTCCAGTCCTACAGTTAATGCAAGCATTTGCTGTGGCAAGGAAAAGACGCCCAAGAATAACTGGAATATACTTTTTGGAATCAACGATCGGTTCTATATCAACAACTAAGAAATCGACTGAAAAATAAAACTTGTCCACTTTTATGAGTGCATCTTTAACAATACCTCGCGGTTATCTAACAGAACGGTCAACAAGCTGTAGAACAATTGATGTAGGTTTTAATTCTCCCAAGCCTAACTTTTCATACACCGAGTAAGGAATAAGATTCACACTTACTCCTAAATCAAGAAGTGCACACTCTATTACATTATTTCCAATGATGCAAAAAATTATAGGAGCACCAGGATCTTTAACCTTCAGAGGAGTGTTGTACTTAAGAATAGCACTGACTTGCTCAGTGAGACAAATTTTCTTAGGAACTTGGCTTTTGAATTTTCTCTTAAGCGTGCAAAAGTCCTTCAGAAATTTGGAGTATGTAGGAATTTTCTTAATAGCATCAAAAAGAGGAAGATTGATTTTGACCTGGTTAAAGACCTCCATTATATCTTGAATTTTCTCTACTTGCTTACCAAAGTAGGAGGGTTCCTTGAGACGTTTAGGATAAGGCGCTCTTGGCTCATAAGCTGTCTCAAGGTTAGGAACAGATGAAGAAATGAGTCCACCTTAAACTCCTTTTGTAGTTTGTGGAATGGATTTTGAGGGAACATTTGTGGGATGTGGATTATGAATAATAGGATTAATAGGAACCCTAAGCCTTTCTTTTTCTTCCTATCCTTTTTCAACTTGATTATCAACCACTTTACCACTTCTCAATGTAGTGATAGCCTGAACTTGCTCACGATGAATACCTGAGGAATTGGTTTTATCAATCATGTAAGTCTGCCCTTTCGGGTTAGCTACTGGCTGACTAGGCAGCTTTCTATCCTATCTTCGAGATAGAGTACTCGCTATTTGCCCAACTTGTGCCTCTACCTTTGCGATGGCTTGTGAATGTGAATTAAAAAGTTACGTATTGGCTTTAAGATCAACAAGAGCATTAAGTATTTGATCCTCAAAAGCAGAATTTCTAAGAGGAGGTGGAAGATTAGGAGCTTAAGTGGGTTGATTCCTATATTGAGGTGGATGATATATTGAAGATTGATTGAAAGAATTATTTTGTGGCGGAGGGTTAGATGAATTTTGGTACTGTCCCAGTGATTGTGGAACAGTGGCTCCATGACTTTGATTACTCCATGATAAATTTGGATGATCTTTCCAGCCAAGATTATAGGTAGAAACATAAGGATTATAGGCTGGTCTGGAGAATGTAACATTTACTTGCTCCTAAGGAATCTTAGATGATTGTCCCATCATAGGGCAAGTATCAACAAAATGGGAAGAATTAGCACAGATTGAACAAACTTCCTTTAGCAAGGAAGTTTGTAGATTAGCAACAGGAACATAGCCAGATGATAAGACTTGATTAAACCTATGATTCAACGCATCTATTTGAGCGGCTAACTCACTAGATTTTTCTACCTCAAAATTTTTTTCAACCTTATGAATTCCAAGTGTAGACCTAGACCTAAAGGAAGAAGCATGTTGCACTGAATTTTCACTTAGGGCCTCAAACAGTTCCCAAGCGTCAGCCGAACTTTTAAGAAGAAAAGCTCCATTACTAGATGCATCAACCATGTTCCTATTAGAATCTGAAAGACCATCATAGAAAATCTGTACTAAGTGCCATTTAGCAATATCATGGTGTGGACACTTTCTCATGAGATCATTATACCTCTCCCATGAATCATAAAACTATTCACCATGGATTTGGGAGAATGCCATAATATCTCTTCTCATTTGTGAGATTTTACCCACTGTGTAGTACTTTTTCAAGAACTCCTGTTATAACATGTCCCATGTAGATATGGAATTAAATGGAAGAGACTGCAACAAAGTTCTTGCTATCTTTAAGAGAGAATTAGAAAAGTGGCATCCTGAATGAATCACTGGTAAGAGTGGTCAACTTGGTAATTAAACACAATTCCAAAAATACATCTAAATGTGTATAAGGATCCTCTATAGCAAATGCATGGAAAGTAGGAAGCATTTTGATGAGCGCTAAAAAGTGCGTATTTAAACCCCTTAAGCTTAGGCATTCTAATACATTTATCTATCTTACTTTACCGTTTCAGATTGATTTCGTATTATTTCCATTTTCAGGCACTTATCCCGAAAATAAGCTAACTCAGCCAAATAAGAGCTTAATTGAAACAATTCTGGGATTAAACAAAGAAATGAGCAAAGTGGAAAAAGAAAGAAGCAAATGAATCCAAAGGTGGGAAGCAGCAAAGTTAGATCGATCCCACTTCAAGGTTCGATCGATCAAACACTGATCGATCTCAGTACTTCAAGATAGATCCAAACCTTAACCCAAAGTAGAAAGTCCAAAGTTCGATCGATCCAACACCACCCTTCGATTGATCGAACACTTTTGTCCCTATTCAAATGATTGATCTTATCCACAGTTGTACCACCCACTAACCATTTTTGTCCTTTTCCCAAAAATACTCCCAAAATATCTCGGATTTGTCTTTTCCCAAAAAGCTCAACCAGCTGGATCAATCCAACCTAAATTCGATGGATCTCAGCCATGTTCGATCGGTCCAAGTCCAAAGTTCGATTGATCGAACTTCCTCCAGTATGAAAAAGTTAAATTTCCAGCTCATTGAAAGTTATCATTTATCCAATCATTAGGGAATCTTGGGTGCACGACCCCAGATCATTTTGGGTGTGATTTAACCTACCTATATAAGGATAAGGATTGTTTTTTACAAGGGGGGCCAATATCATATCATATCATCTCTTGGAGAGCAAGCTTAGAGGAGGAGGAGGCTAGAGACACTATTGGAGACTCTTCATCAACCAAGGAGCAAATCTCTACCATGGAGTTAGCCCTTGAGGGTTGGAGAAGCACTACCATGAGTGGTTAGACATCCTCTTGGGGCTAGAGTTAGCCCCAAGCATGCTTTCTACATCCTGATTTTGTGTATTATTGAGTGATTAATGTTGTAATACATGTTTTGGCACTTTTATATATATAGATCTTGTTTATTCAAAGATTTATGTGGTTTAATGCTTCCAATTGATCATTTCATTCTATCCGTATGTCTATGTATGCTAGAACAGATGTTCATATGTTTGTCTCTATTTCTTGTGTTATTGATGCATGTCTATGTGTATTAATGCTATAAATCTAGAGATTGTCAAAACATTATGCTTAAAAGAATGCTCTTGTGATCTTCTAGATGGTCCATGCTAATTTCTTGATGGATTGTGCCTCTCCCTTAACTTAATTAGTTTAATTTCATGTCATTAGCTTAATTGTAGTGTAGTGGTAGCATAGTTGTTAGATGGGAGGACAACCCATGCTTGTTGTTTGATGTTCCATACTTTTGAATGCAAGTAGCATATGTCTCTCACCTTGTGGTGTATTTGGCTTGTGAGCTTAATGAAAGGATTAATGACTTGTTAGATATGTTGTGTTTTTCACATACTATTTAGACAATATATACTTAATTACTAGATATATTGTGCTTTTCACATGTTGATTAGACAATGTATGCTTAATTGGTCACACTTGCTAATTGAATCAACCAAACACACACACACATCAATATTGCTACACAGATTACCCTCATTAGTCACTTGTTAAGGGTATAGAAAAGCATTGCTTGGTGGTGACCTCTAAACCCCAAGATCTCTCTCTCTCTTACGTACTCTTTATTGCATTCAATTATTTAGTTTAATTTGCTCTCTAGCTTAATCAACCAACCAACCATTTGTTTGATCACTCGACCTACTAACCCTAATTGTGATTCCATAACCAAGTACGACTCGAATCCCTTGGGACGATCCCTACTCACCCTAACTATATTTTTAGTGAAGGTAGTAGTGGCTTTTATAAATGTAAAACTTAGCCCTCGCCTTAATGCACACTCTCAACTTGATGGTGTAGGACGACGAGAACACCAGTAGTTTTTGGTGCCGTTGCCGGGGATCTAGGCAACATCGTATTTGTGGAATTCATTAGGAATTAGTACTCTTTTAATCGTGTCTTTACTTTATTTTTATTTTTCTTTAGATTACTTATTGTGTTTGTTCATCTTTGACAATGAGCATTGAGATAGGATCCAAGCAAAGGAGCATCCAAGCAAAGAAGCTAAGTAAGCAAGGAAAAATGCTAAAAATTTATAAAAAATTGCTAACCTAAGCTATAAATTTGGAGTTGAAGTGCTATAGGACCTTTGTGAGCTTTTTCTTACTCAATCCCTTAGTTAAATCGTCGGCCCGCGTGGAGGCTTGTTTTTAATTTCTTAGATAAATCGTGAGCCCGCATGGAGGCAATCTTTAATTGTTCTTTGCATCATTATTGTTTGAGCATGGGAGTATGGGAGCATTGTATGTAGAGGAAGTTTGTTGATTGTTGATTTGTTGCGAAGGAGGAGTGCTTGTTTATTTTGTTGTGATTTGTGTGTCGCTTGTAGTCAGGAATAGACCTTGTCATATCATACATTCTAGGCATTCACATGGAAAATCTAGAGGGTAATCTTGGCTACTTAGGCCCACGCTTCATGCAAAACCTACCTCTTAATCAACATGACCCCGGAGTTCAAGCTCCAATTCCTCCAATGGTCCTTCGTGATCATTATAATCTTCATGCATACCATGCACCCACTTGCATTGTGTTGCCTAATTTTGATGCTAATCAATATGAAATCAAGCCCGAGACCATTCAAATGTGTTCACTCTTTTATGGCTTGGATGAAGAGGAACCATACAGGCATCTTAATGAATTTCTTGAACTATGTTCCACCGTAAGGTACATGGATGTCCTGGAGGAAGTTCTTAAATTACTCCTCTTCCCTTTCACACTTAAAAATAAAGCAAAGCATTGGTTCAATACTTTAGGGGTAAATTCAATAACATCTTAGGCACAAATGCAAAATGAGTTTTTAAAAAAAATTTACCCCGTAAGTTTAACCAATGTAATGTGCGCTTCAATTAGAGAATTTTCTCAAAGGGAAGGAGAATTGTTGCATGAGGCTTGGGAGAGATTGAATGACTTGCTAAGAAAGTGTCCACATCATGGTATTCCAAAATGGCAAGTTGTCCAGTACTTCTATGGAAGCCTATCCGACATGCAAAAGGACATAGTTGATACCTCGTGTGGAGGTTCATATTTTGGAAAACATGAAGATGACATTTGGCACTTTTTTAAAAAAATGAGTGAAAACTCTTTGCACAAATATTACACCTCTCAGCTTGGTCATGGTTTTACTAAAAAGGAGAAAAGTGTAACAGTGTGTCAAATTGAAAGTTCAAGGGAAATTGTATGTAATAACCCGGATTTTCACGGATAACTTTTTTTCGTTGTCTTTTCCTTTTTGGGTTCGGCTTTTCATCACTTGATGTTGTCTCGAGTGCTCTGGAATGATTTCCGAGACACTTTTCCTTGGATTGACAACTTCCTTTGGGGATTGTGTCATTTTCATAATTTATTTTTTCGAACACTATTCACATTTTGTCTTTTTCTCGTTTATCCTTTTTCCTTTCACAACCTCACTTTTTGTGCTCAGATTTGATTCTGATTTTACATGCATTCATGATATTTGATTTCCCTGATAGTGGTATTTTTACTTTTCTAGAAAATCATGTTGATTGCTTACTTCCTTCATAAAGGGGCATTAATGCATACTTTAGTGTAATTATTCTTAACTTGTGGGGTTTTAGTGTAATTAAATAAAGTAATTATTTTTCATCTTGGGGACCATTTTGTAATTAAATTTGGAAGATATTTTCAAAAAGGACCTTTTTGCAATTTTTGAAAAGTGTGACAAGTGTCACACTCTCATTGGTCCACTTGTTGACATTTGTGTGGAAACACTTTGATGCATTGGATGATGACATTTGGAGGGTGAGGATTCACTCGCTTGTTGGCCTAGGATTGGTGCCTTTGTTGGCTTGGATGGTTGACAAGTGTAGGTGTGGGATTTAGCCTAGGAAGGAGTCATGGATTGGTGACAAGTGTAGGTTCACAATTTAGTCTTGCAAATATCTTTGGGTCACTTTGAGATTATGGTTTTAAAGGAGGGTTTTTGTGCAATTGACCATAAATGTGTGTGTTGACCATGGTGTAGAATCACATAGTGAGTGGAGGATTTCTATTTCCTCCACTCACACATTTTCACATTTCATCTCTTTCTTCCTCACCACAAAACCCTAGCCTCCATGGATGAAGCTTGAAGCTTTAGGCATTGACCTTGATCTTTGAGGCCCTTCCACTTACTTTAGACCATAAAGCTTGGAATACTTTTTGTTCCCCTCATCCTCTTCTTCAAAACCCATGAAGGATCTAGCCTAACTCCTAGTTTTGCTTTGGTATCTAGGGATTCAATTATCTAGTGAGGTATTGATCTATTATTTTTATGTCATTATTGAGTGTTTTACATGCATATAACATGAAAATATAATCAATTAGCTTCCATTTAGTTTTGTTTTCATGTAATTTGGATTTAAAATGAATTAGTTATGAATTTTTGAAGTTGCAAGCTAGTTGCTGGAAATTTAAATCTTTTCTTATTCGGTCCAGAAACGAATTTTTATACGGAGCTGTGGTGCTTTAATTACCTTGAAATTTTTACTGAAACTTTTCCCATGGATTTTACACTATTCAAAATTTTTTCACAATTTTAGAGCATTTCTAAATTTTTTTTAAAAATCTGAGACTATCTGCTGTCCATGTTTTTATTGTAGCTGGAAACCATATTTTTAGATGATTTATTTCACTAACCTTTTGACATTGGATCATGGCTTAAATTTTCAGTTTTACACTCTCATATGTTTACTTCTAAAATAAATTAGGTTTGCCCAATTTGGATGTCAAATGAATTTTTCATAAATTTTCAAAGTTGGAAGCTACAACTTGAAAATGTGTTTTCTGGGCAGATTTGTTTCAAAGTTGTGGGTCAAAACTGTTTTAATTGGGAAAATATTTTATTAAACTAAATTAATATTATCAAATTAAAGTGTTTAAGCTTTCATTGGGCTTTGCATTTATTCAATTTCGATTAGAATTGAATTTTTTATGAATTTCCCAAGTTGAAGGTAACAAGCTGAAATATCTGTCTCGTGGACCAAAAATTTAGGGCGATTTCATTTCGGTGGTAATTGGGATTTTCATACCAATTGAGGTAGGAAATTTTTTAGGATTTATATGTATTGTATTGAGTGTTTCTCAAAATTATTCAAATTATATGTATGCCTTGTATCAAATTTAGAAAGTTGGTAATTTTTATTTCTTTGTATAAGATTTAAAATTCATGATGATATATAACCTTGATTTGAATTGTGGCATGATAGAAAATCATGTTTTAATATGTTTGTTAACATATATTAAATTGGTATTAATTGAATAAAAATTGC
The DNA here is from genome assembly GCF_030987335.1 of Cornus florida. NCBI lineage: Eukaryota > Viridiplantae > Streptophyta > Magnoliopsida > Cornales > Cornaceae > Cornus > Cornus florida. Next base: position 44,691,816 of record NW_026775574.1, on the reverse strand, counting down.
ATATTTTATTTAATATTTATCTTTTGTGAAAGATTAAATCACATAGCCGTACCTTGCATGAAATTGAATTGTGATTTGCTTTTAAATTATGTCTTGGCATGTTGTTTAACATACTTTAATTTGAGAGCATTTGGACAAGTATGAAAATCTAGAGATTTTAATTAAAATGATTAATGAAAATCTAATTAAGGGTTCCATTGGCCTAATTAAGTGTTTAACTTGATATTTGTGATAACTATGACTTATGTTCTAGCATATGTTAATTTGGAACCATTTGATGTTGTTTTAGAAGTTAGGGATTTGATTATCATAATTTAATCAAATTCCACTTTATTGTTCTTATGGCCTAATCGAGTTTTGATGTGGTGTATGTAATGACCATGCTATATTGTTTATCATGTATTAATTGGAGGCCATTTGATTGAGATTTGAAACCTAGGGAATTTAATTAGTTTATAGATTAAATTCCATTTCTAGGGTATTTTTGATTAACTCATGTATTTGACATTGATAGTATGTTTAAAGTATGACTTTTGACTTATAATGAATTTATGAGTTTATGTTTTCAATATTGGATTATATTGTTATAGCGTGTAACGAATCGCACTTTGAAGATTCGACATTGTCATCCTATAGTAGTTGTGGATTTAGAGCATGTGTTGTGTGGATGCAATCTACTTATGCATGGAAGGTGACTTAGTGCATTATATAAATTACGTATAAGTTGTGAACTTATTTGATTATTTTGGAGTCTTGGGACATTGTTATTGTGATATGGCTAAAGTTCGGCTTTAGTGCGGGAGGTATGAGTTCTCCCCAATTGAGATAGTGCGCACTAGGGTGGTCTTCCCAGTGGGTTAATGCCCGGAATAACCAATTTGTTCTTGGTTTAGTCCGGGACGTGATGTCCAAGTCTTCCACTATTTGTTTTCGCATTCAATTCCAAGTTATCAATCATGTTTATATTGTGACTGTGGTTTTGGCTATTGGCGATTTAATGTTGTTAAGTACATCCATACTAAATTGCTATATTTAGTTGATTTAGCATTTAGATTTCAAGTTGATAACTTTGAGAATCTATATCTAGTTGCTTTATGTAAGCATGTTTCTATCTGGATGCTGTGTGTAAGCATGTTTCTAACTAGTTGTTTTGTGTAAGCATGTTATATCTTGTTGCTATGTGTAGCATGCTCTTGTGTTGTTGAAATTGCATAAAGGATGTGTTTTATGCTAGAAATGATCTTAGGTAGCTAGGATGCTCCCTAAGTCTCACCTTTGACACAGACGTTAAGTGGAATGAACCACAATGATTAAATCATGTACACTTGTAAAACGTAGGTCGATACATACTCATTTCCTACGAGTAGCTTTATGTTACTCATCCCTACGATACTGGGGCATATTTCAGGTACAGGATACAAGATTGGAGATTGCAATTGCTTGGGTGATTTGCTGAGTTGAGCTTCTTTAGAAACATTCTTGTTCACATGAAAGTGTTAGCATGTTCATGATTTGTCTATGAAATGTAATTTTTCTAACTTGGAGGTCTGACATGTCAAATGTTGTAAATGAGTTGTAATAAGGCCATGGCCCATTGTAGCATGTTTAAAATACCATTTTACACTTGCGTGTATGTTCACATCATCACACAATAGCATATAATGCAATTTGATCATGCCATGGGGAGTCATTTTGATGCCTTAGGGATGACGTACATCTCTAGTGGCCATTTAGTTTCCTTCGTTTCCGCATTTCAGATCCGTTATCGGGTCATTCTTTTGGTTCATCACAGGACACACTGGGTTGAAAAATCTAGGATCGTCACATTGTCGCCGAAGTTAAAACTCTTTCTCAAAAACTTGATCAATTCTTGTTGAATTAAAAACCGGCTATCAATTCATCTCTTTTTCATCATACAACTCATCTTTGTGAACCTTGCATGACATGTTCAAGTGTTTTCACACAATTTTCAATTGTCCCCATGGACATGTTGTTAATGAACACTTTAAACAAGTTAATGCTACATTTGCTCCCATTTGCTCACCCTTATTCAAATACATATTTTCTATTATGGAATGAAAGCCCTTATCAAGCTAAAAATCTTCAAAGAAAATATATTCCACCTCATAAAAGAAACGGAGGTCCTCAAGGGTTTGTTTCTTCTTCTTCTTTCCATCATCAAAGAATGAATGACCTCTCATATCCTCAAATGTATGATTCCCAAGTTGGCTTTCATTATCCTCAAGCAATTTCTAGTAATTCTACATTTGAAGATAAGGTTTTGATGGCCTTGGGTAGCTTAGAGAAGGATACAAGCTTGATACATTCCCACTCTCGCTCCATATCAAAGCTTGAATCCCAAATTGGGACTATAGCTAATGCATTGAATGCAAGAGAAATTGGGAAATTTCCTAGTCAACCTGAGAGGAATCCAAAAGCCCAATTTTGTGTGGAAGCAAACCCTACATCGGGGTGTTCTTCCCAAACTCAAGCGCAATCCATCACCACCTTGAGAAGTGGTAAGCAAGTGGACAATAAGGTTGAACTACCAAAGGAAGGTAGTGAATCGGTGCAACCTAATCCAATTCCCAATTCCACTCCTACTCCTTTGAATGAAAATGTTCATAACCAGAATTCTCAATCTTCTCCATCATCCTCTCAAATTACGAAGTCTTGTAAGCCAAAAGCTCCATTCCCTTATGCTTTAAAAGAAACTTCGCCTTATGGGTGGCAAGAAGGGAAAACACATGACATAATGGAAGTTTTTAAGCAAGTCAACATCAATCTTCCTCTTTTGGATGCCATTAAGAAAATTCCGCCTTATACAAAATTCTTGAAAGATCTTTGCACAAAAAAGAGGAAAAGCAAGGGACCAAGCCCTAAAAAAGTGTTCCTCACGGAGCAAGTGAGTTCCATTCTTCAACAAAACACTCTGCTTAAGTTAAAAGATCCCGGTGCTCCGACTATTTCTTGTGTAATTGGAACTCATGAAATTCGTAGAGCTCTTCTTGACTTAGGTGCAAGTGTCAATTTGATTCCTTACTCCGTATATGTCCAATTAGGGTTGAATGAATTGAAGCCAACATCGGTGGTGCTTCAAATGGCCAATAGATCCGTCAAAACACCTAGGGGCATGGTTGAGGACATTTTTGTCAAGGTGGATAAATTCTACTTTCCGGTTGATTTTGTAGTTCTTGATACCGAACCGGTTGCTAATCTCTCCAACCACATCCCAATCATCTTGGGAAGACCATTCCTTGCTGATCGGTTGAGAATTCGATCCATCCTAATGCCTTTAGAGTAGCTATCAAATCAATCATGCATATGATCTGCTTCCAACTTACTTATCTATATCAAGCACACATGTGCAAGACTACCCCATATATGCATGTGATTCAAACTAAGATTTAGTAAAAAACACAGCTCAACGGTATCTTTGAGACAGACTATAATGGAATGCAGTTCATAATGCAAATCGATGTCATTAACGCTAAACTCTTAAATAAAAGAGATAATGTGGCATAACTGATTATAGATCTAACCATGTTAAGTGAAATTCTGTTATTCCTATTTGACACCTAAATGCATTTAGCGTCAATTGCGGAAAACTGGTACACAACAACCTCATTGACCATATAGTCTTTGCACTATTCCAAAAAATACTCATATCCACGATCAAATCGAAGTGTTTTGATAAGTTTACCTAATTTGTGCTCCACATCAGTCTTGACACTTTCAGAATATACCAAAAATTTAAGACTTGTGTCGCATCAGACAAATTTGTCCAAAACGTGAGTAATCTTTCTTGGATGTTCATAAGACCACACTTGTCGGTGTGTACCGACTCCAATTGTCCTTTATGTCTATTTCATTTGGCTGATTTAGCCCTTAGAGTTATCTATCCTTCAAAATAGGATTCACAAGTTTGGTTTAGGCTCCTCTGCCTCACTAGGTAATAAACCTTTTTTGATCAATCTTTGAATCTCATTTTGATTGATTACAACCCAAAATAGACACTAAAAATACAATGAGTCAGGAATAACAAATTTTCTCTTAACATTCAATCTAGAAGATGCAACATTAATTTCTGCATCCTGCAAATCTTAAGAGCTTGTGATTATAGTATATTAACCATCTTTCAATGCACCAGAAGCAATCGCATATCTATCCAATTTTATAAAACCAATTTTACAAAATAACAATCCAGTTTTTATAAATCACAAGTGAAACAAGAATTAGATAGCATCTAATCTTCTGTGCATAAAGATAGTTCTCTAATGCTAATATCATCATACTCTCTAATTTCAGATGTAATACTCCCACTGACTTAGCTACAACCTCGACATCAAGTCAAAAGACAAATATATATCTATATCATCGAGGCTTCTGGATTCCTGAAATCCTTGCAACGAATTGCAAATATGTTTAGTGGCTCCAGAATCTATCCATCAAGAATTAATAGATACAACCACATAACATGACTCAATGATTAAATATACATTTTCCTATGCCACGTCATTGCTTAGACAGCTCGTCCTTTAGTGTCTTAGTTAGAGACAAAAGAAACAGTTTTCTTCGCCCTCAACATACACTGCCTTATTCCCTTTAACCTTTTTGAATACCCATGTTTTGTGCTAGCCTAGTCCTATTATCATCCTTTTTCTTTACTTAGCCCTTCCACTTGGGCCTAGAAGAATATGGTATAGACTAGGTTAGATTAATAAGAACGCCTATACTTTTAATTATCCCTTCATTTGTTACCAATTCTATAAGAATATCAGCGAGTGTGAACTCAAACTGATTCCTTATTTAGTTCACTCTGAAAAGACCGAACCAGTTTGGTAACAAGGCAATAATCATGTCAATTTGAAACTTACCATTCAAATCAGTCCTATTGACCTCCAGTTCAATTTTTAAATAATAAACAATCATTTTTCAAAATCCGATATCAAGCTGGAGTTCCTCAGGCTATCTTGATGGTATCTAAATTTGACACAGTACTTAGGCATATGCTCTATCTAATCTCACCAAAACATCTGATTGACATTTAACATAATGCTTGAAGAAAATAAAATAATGCAAATGTTAACTTTGGAGCATATTCGAGCTAAACTCTAGAATATTGCACCAAGTCATATCATTTGCCTTATCTAATTTATTAAAAGCATTAATGCCAAATTCGGTATCTCAAAGTAAAAATATTAGGTATAGGAGTAGTAAATACATTTTGTACCCTTACGTTGTGAATAAAATATCTAAGTTCCTTTTCCAGTCATTATAAATAAGGTCCAATATCATAGAATACGTAAGCAAGCAGATAAAATGGATTAGACATAATTCATCTGAATATAAATGTATTCATACAATATACAAGGTGAATTTTTAATACTATCATGCATATTTAAAATTAAAATGAGTTTGTTAACCACATAATATAATAAATCTCAATCGAACAAGAGATCATAATCATTATTGGTGAACAATCCCTTTTAATTAATGCAGGTCCCTCAACTCTGTAGCATAATAAATCAACCAATCAATATGTCAATAACTTATCCTATTGGAGGAGTTCATTATTACTATTGTTGAGATTCATTTGCTATTAGGCGAGCACTTCCATTAAAATAGTATGTGGGTCCCTTAACCATTGCATGAAAAATCGGATAACCAATACGCCAATAACTTATTCGGTTGGCGAAGTTTATTATTGCTATTGGCGAGCAAATCTCATCATCTCCATATCTCTTAAGATAATTCCTTGTCTATCTATATAAAATGATTCCCGATTATATTTAGCCTTTCTAAAATCACCTAGTGTAGACCACTCCGTTGGGGTGCTAACACTATTGATTTTAGATTGAGTGTATAACGTTATTAATGCTCTAATGAAAAATAAAACATTAAATATTTTGTCATTATAATCTAGACTCTTTAAATCATGCGTAGGGCCTTATTTTTAAAGATCTAATTACAATGAACATTTAATATTTTAATTTTCATGAGACAATCATTTTTGCAATATTAAGACTCATCAAATCATGTGTGGGCTTATTTTTGAAGATTTAATTACAATGGTTTTAATAACGAAGGCCATGGGGCAATGTATAAAAATCCCCGCTCCCATTCAATTTTTAATCATACATAATTAGGGTTTTATTTTTATTCATTTACATTATATGATGCATGAAAAACGTCTTGATTTTAATTCAATTAAATTTAGAAAATAATTGGACTTTTAAATGATTCACTAATATTTAATTTGAGGCACACTTTAAAAATAATTTTCAAAAATAATTTTTCGTTTCCCAATAAGTACCCTCTAATTAATTAGTAATCAAATCCAATTAATTTTCATAACTTAATTAATATAAATCAAGCTATTTAAATAAATATCATGGATTCAATGCATGAATAATAATAATAAACAATTAATTATTCCATACATCAGATAAATAAATAAATAACAGACATAAGCAATTTAAATGGCCATTGGATTCAGCTTTTAACATTTAATTGCTCTAAGTATATACGGGCATCCTCCAATTGCTTTTAAACACCTGTAGGAAGTTGGTACGCGTCTAGAGTAGCAAAACGACGCTTGGAACGCGCCCGGAGGACCCCACAAGCGCTGGCACGCGCTTGGAGGAGCTGCAGCACATCCCCACGCCCTTGCACGTGCAGGGGATAGTTTTAGGCGCGTGGCACGCGCCTTCATGCGCTGCCATGTGCCGGATAGAAAAACAGGCGCATGGCACGCGCCTCACGCGCTGCCACGTGCGTTGACTCCAGCACCATGCTGGCGCGTGTTCCTCACGTGCCAGCTTGTTCAAAATGTGGTGATCGCACCACAGTCGCGCCACACAGGAATATTCCCTTTTATAGATTTCAATCCAGTGACTCTATATCTAAGTGCACCCAATGATGGTGCACCACGATGCACGGGATCACCAGCTGCTATCTTCGGCTAATACCTCGCCGCCGGCAACTCTTCGGTCGCCGGAAAAACACCGAAAATTCCAAAAAATATTTAAAAAATTCTAAAAAATATAAATTAAGCCCAAAAAATTCTAGAAAAATTCTGGAAAATTTCGTAAAAATTCCAGAAAATTCCATAAGCCTGATTTAACCCTTTTGGCCCTTCTTGAAGCTTCATAGCACCCTTTGATGAATATTACATGGCTTTAAATAAATTTATAATTTGAAATACAATGGAAAAAATTAAATTACATCATTGAACTTTCAAACGGCTAAATAAAAGCCTTAATTACATTCATTCAAAGATAAAATTACATTCAATGAACCTATAAGCTTTATCTATGGCCCAAACATACATCAACAATCATCCAATCACAAATATACATACATCATGATTATATAAACAAAAATATATACATATACACATATAAATTTGGATCCATGAATGATGATTTTCATAAAATCATGATCTCTAGTAATGAATCAAACCATGCTCTGATACCACTATTGGGAAATATGCTAGTTTTAAAAACTTTCTGAGAGATTTTGATACATAGATTTTGATTCATCACATAGAGACAAGTTTTATGCAAAAATAAAATATGATGTATCATTCAATTAACAGATTGAATACTTACATCAAAGGTTTGAGTAAACTTTAATTCTTTCCTCTAAAGTGAATGTTCTCACTTATTGTAGATCCCTTAGCAAGATACCTTCTCATTGAATCTCCATCTTCTTGGTAATTATTTTGCCTTTAGGAATCACTCCTAAGCCTCTATGAATGACCTTCGAAAACTAGGCTTATGGGAGACTCCATTAGATGAGAACATAAACTCTAATTTTCTAGAGAGAGAAAATATATTTCTTTTTTCCTTCTCATTAAAATCACTCCTAAAATATACATAGACCATGTATATTTATAGGCAACATAAAGATAAAGAAAAGGAAACAACAAATCCTTCTCAATCTCTAATTCACATGTCTCAAATCTAATAGGATTCCAATATCAAATTGGGCTATGAGTGAGAATCCTTTGGGCTTATTATTTTATTGGCTATAATGAATTAATAATTGGCCCGGTCCATGGACCCAATTCAATTAATTCATAAATTAATTTCTACTCCACTAAAAGAAATTAATTGAACTCCAATTAAATAATAAATAACCTCTAAGACAATATTGCACTTTGACCCCTCTATGCATAATTAGTTATCGGATAAATAAAGTCATCAATCCGATTACTTAATTAATATATTTATTTTGGTACCATTGATTATTTCTAGCTCGATCACAATAAAATATTTGTTTGACAAAAATAATAATTTAAATAAATAAATATATAATAAATCATTTTGTCTAAAAAACACACGAAGGCCTTCGAATTTACTTTGTGATAAACCATAATCAATACAAAATAAATACAAATAGTAATGATACAAATATTGAAAATATAACCCTTTAACTATTAATTACATAACTACCCAAAGTGTCGGTCTAAGGATCCCGAAGAATCCGCCGAACAAATCAAAGTAATTATTAATTAATAAAAGAGTCTATACTTTTCTCATGTTTAGGAGTCAAATGCCATGACGGTGATAGTGAGCAATTGCATACGACGGCTCTCGCAATATATCTCAACCTAATGCGGATCCAGTTCAAGTCTTAATTAATTATGAGTCCATCCATAATTACTGACTATGACTAATTTATGATTACTATTTATATTCATGTATTGATCGCCATCACATACATATATAAATATTTCTTGTAATCAAGTGGACACTATCAATTCTATAATGAATCAAAATATAATACATTGAATTCACCAATTGTATAAAGTATAAATATTTCAGAAATGTCAGGAACATATGTCACTATAATCCAAATGGGAATTTGCTATGCCAGGGCATATAAATCCCAACAGTTTATATGGTAGGTAACGGATTCACTTCCCTAGTCTTCTTTACCTAAGTTTCTTTCTTTTAAATTCCTTGCATTTATTGTTTATGCACATTTTTAATTCCAAGTACCATGTGACAAACCAAGCAAAACCTTACACCTCTTTCATCAAACTAAAAGTGATTTTACAATCTTGGTTGTCATAAACTAGCAATCCCTGTGGTTCGACTTACCCGTACAGTAGCCCTATTTTACAATGATTTGTGCTATTGCAAAGGGTTAATTATAATTGTAATCGACACGATCAATCAATTTTTGGCGTCGTTGCTGGGGACTGCAAACGGTTTTGCAACTGAGGTTCAAAGATTAACTTTGGTTTGATTGTGAATATTATGTTCTTGTGGATATTTTCTTGTTTGGTTTCGGTAACATTATGTTTTAAGAATTCTTGTGAGATTCTAGGGACTCAAGGCTTGTTGAGGTAAAACTGAAAATATCATAAGTCTAGAGGACTGCAGGTAAGTTTTTCAAAGTTCTAATCTCAACAATTGTGAATATTTTGCATGTGTTTAACTTAGTGATATTTAACTTGTGAAGCCTTTGTCGAGGCTATTCCTGTTTTACTGTCTTGCAAAGCCTCGGTCCTTGTCGTGGCCATTTATTTTTTGTCTTATTGATAATTGAGGAGAAAAGGAACATTGTATGTGGATGTTATGGTGAAGAAGTATTGTGCTTGTTGTAAAATGTATTGTTGATGTTGGGACGTAGGTCATTATCTTTGCTAACTCTTGAAGCCCCAATTGACATAAATTCACTTGAAAGGACTCTCAAAAGAAACCTTAAGGAATCTGAAAATATAAGAGAAATTGAACTTGAATTTAATACAATGGTCGAAAATGAAGGAAATGTCAGGAATGAGGGAATCAATAATAATAGGGCCAAAATTCCAAATGTAGCACCTATGACTCTTAGGGACCATTTTATCCCTATAACTTATGCCTCTCCTTCTTGCATAGTGATGCCAAACATTGAGGCAGCCGAATATGAGATCAAATCTAGCACAATTCAAATGCTTCCATCCTTTTATGGCTTTGAAAATGAAAACCCCTATAAGCATCTTGATGAGTTCTTTGAAATCTGTTCTACCATCAAGCTGAGGGGCTTCCCTAAAAATGCTCTCCATTTGCATCTCTTCCTATTCGCCTTAAAAGATAGGGCAAAATATTGGTTGAACACCCTTGCTGCAAATTCCATCACTACATAGGCTCAATTGCAATAAGAATTCTTAAAAAAATACTATCCTGTGAGTAAAACCAACCAAATGAGGCGTTCTATTCTTAGCTTTGCACAAATCGATGGGGAAAAACTCCATGAGACTTGGGAAAGACTTCAAGATCTCCTTAGGAAATGTCCGCACCATCTAATTCCAAAATGGCAATTGGTGCAAGCTTTCTATGCTGGTTTAACCGACCCACATAGACTCATGGTTGACTCATTATGTGGAGGGATGTTCATGTCTAAAAATGCGGATGAGGTTTGGACTTTACTCGAGAATTTGAGTGAAAACTCATTGCAACATAATTCTCGTAGGGCTCTGACCTCAACCAATGCAAAAAGCACTGATCTATGTCAACCAAAGACACTGAGGGAAGAATCTTCTCAAGTGAATGCCATAGCTCACAAATTCTATCAATTAATGGCACTACATCTCTCCCATTCCTTGTCTCAAAATTTGGCAAGTGCAGTATGTGCCTCATGTATTAGCCCATTCCATCTCTCGGAAGATTGCCCCACACCGGAGCAATTTCATAGTAGCAATCAAGAGCAAACAAATTCTATGTTTTCTTGGCCCAGAAATAATCCTTATTCCAATAACTACAATCTGGGATGGAGAGATCATCTGAATTTTTCGTGGAGGTAACCCGCCCCATAAAATTTGACATTTCAAAATCAAGGGCATCAAAATCAGCCCTTTTCTCAAATTCCAAATAGGCAATTTCAGGCCTCTTCAAGTTACCATCAACTCTATAATCCAAATGTCTCTACTCCATCTCATGTGTTTCCAACTGATGAAATTCTCGCTGTAAATAAGCAAATGATGGAATCCATTAACAAACAAATGTTAGAATCTAACAAGCAACTGTTGACATCATTGCAGCCGACTCTCCAAATGGTTCATTCACATACTCAGTCAATAGCTAAACTTGAGAATCAAGTGGGAAAAATAGCTACTTCAATGAACCAACTTCTTCAAAGAGATAAGGGAAAACTTCCCGCTCAACCATTTGAGAATCCTAGAGGGATGCATGTGATTGACGAAGCCCCTCCTCCGAGTGGGCCTACTCATGAACAAGGTCAAGCAATCACCACCTTTTGGAGTGGTCAAATTGTGGATAAGAAGGTTGATGGAGGAAAAGATGAACAAGTTCTTCCTCCCAAAAATCCAAACCCTAGCTCATCTAAGCCAAATTTCAATCCCAAAAATCTAAAGTCTAGCACTGAAAATTCCAAGCATACCACCCCAAATGTGGAGACTTCTTATGAGCCTAAGGCTTCATTTCCTCAACGTCTCCAAGAGCCGACACATTTTGGGAACAAAAGTTGTAAAATTCAGGACATGTGGAAGGTTTTTAGGCAAGTAAAGATTAACCTTCCTCTCTTGGATGCTATCAAGGAAATCCCTCCCTATGCAAAATTTCTCAAGGATTTGTGCACTCAAAAGCGCACTTCCAAAAGTCATTTACCGAAGAATGTAAGACTAACTGAAAATGTGAGTGCGATCATTCAGCATAGCAATCCTCCAAAGTATGAGGATCTGGGCGCCCCAATAATCTCGTGTGTCATTTGCGACAACAAGATAGAAAGGGCTCTCCTTGACTTAGGAGTGAGTATGAACTTGATTCCATATTCAGTTTACTTACAACTTGGGTTGGGGGATCTTAAGCCAACCTCCGTGGTCTTGTAGCTTACAGATAGATCGGTCAAGCACCCACGGGGCATTCTTGAAGATGTCATCATCAAAGTGGGCAAATTCTACTTCGCGGTAGACTTTGTGGTTCTTGACACAAAATCGGTCCATGATCCAAAGAAACATATTCCGGTGATCCTCGGTAGGCCTTTCTTAGCTACGGCTAATACTTCTATAAATTGCCAAACCGGGGTGATGGATATCGCCTTTGGAAATATGCAAGTCAAACTCCACATTTTTCATGTAACTTAACTTCCTTCTGAAGAGGATGATTGTTTTCTCATTGATGTGGTATATGAAGTGGTCGAAGAATCTCTCCCCTTCATTTTAAGCTAGGATCCTCTTGAAACTTGCATGTCTCACTTTGACTTCGCAAACTTTGATATCAATCAATCCATCCAAGAAGTGAATTATTTGCTCGAAGTTGGTGCTTTCATGGATTATCCTCCTTGGAAAATGCCAAGAGAACCACTTCCTCAACTTTCAACTACTCCTCTGGTCCTTTCCTTAAAATCTCCACCATAACTTGAGTTAAAGCTACTCCCGATCCACCTTAAGTATGTGTTTCTTAGTCTAAATAAAACTCTTCCAGTCATCATTGCATCAAACCTTTTAAAGGACCAAGAAAACAGCCTCTTAGCGGTGCTGCAAGAGCACAAAGAAGCTATTGGCTGGGCAGTGGCTGATTTGAAAGGAATCAACCCTTCTATTTGTACGTATCGCATTCACATAGAGGACAATGCTAAACTTTCTAGAGAGGTGCAGCGTCGATTGAATCCAAATATGAAGAAAGTGGTCATGAAAGAAGTGATCAAGCTACTAGATACGGGAATCATCTACCCCATCTCTGATAACAAGTGGGTTAGCCCCACTCAAGTGGTTCCCAGGAAATCCGGCCTCACCATTGTAGAAAATTCAGCGGGAGAGCTCGTGCCACAACGCACCACCACTAGGTAGCGTGTGTGCATTGACTACTTGAAACTTAACTCTACCATTAGGAAGAATCATTTTTCACTTCCATTTATTGATCAAATCCTAGAGAGGCTTGCCGGCCAAAGCTACTACTATTTCCTTGATGGTTATTTTGGCTATAACCAAGTGGCAATTTGTTGGTTTAAGAGGGGGGGTGAATTGGTCAAATCATTTTCAAATAAAGCTGGAAGATAACATAAAACAAGTAAAAACAGCAATGCAATAGGTTTTACAAGGAAATCCTCTCAATTAGGGAAAACCTTGGGTCTTGGCCTCAGCCAATGCAAGCATCCACTAGTTGTAAGTAAGCTGTTACACACTCAGCTGTCTCACTCTCTGCATACACCCTTGTATCAGAAGTGGACACTAGCTTTCACACACTTCACCTCACACACTAGCTCAACAAAGTGTGTACACACACTCCCCCTATCCTACGCAACCCTGCCAGGACCAAACAAGCTCTCTAAGCTCACCAAATACATTATAACAAATGTAAAACAACAATCACAAATCCTTTCTTCAATTAAAATGAGACTAACAACTCAGTATCTCATATTACCACTTCATAACAATAATTTTCAGCAATTATATCTTGAGGGGTAAAATGGGAATTTCCTTTCGAGATTAATTCAATAGTATCATACTCAGTCTTCATTCACTGTGGTACTCATGTTCATAACTTTTCATCACTGAAGTATAGCATGAGATAAACATATAGAATTAAGACACCCCTTGTTTCAGCAAACACACTGTTTGGCACTTAGTGTTGAGTACTGAAAATTCCAGCAGACCATAATTCTATCACAAAACCAACTTCAGCATACTAGATTCATCAAAATACACTTGCTAGAAGATCAAGATCTTATAATGTAGCAAGGCAAAACCAATCAGTGCTTCAAGAATTTATTAGAAAATTAAGTAAAACTGATGAGCTCACTGTCCATTTTTGATTTCAGCATGATTTCAACAATAGCATACTGCTAAGCAATTGTAAAAAGGTGATTTATACATGTGACAACACTCAGGAAAGATCTCAGCACCTTGGAACAAAAAATCAATACTTAGTCCAGCTCTTGCAGCAGTAAAATCAGCAGCAGCATCATCATCTCTGCTAAAGCAATCACATAGCTTGAATCAGTAGGTTTTTCTGACTTGAATCATCACCCAAAACTTCAGAAAAACTTGTTAAATCAGGGCTCTCGAGATAGATCAGGCTGCAGCTCAATGTCACTCCACTCTCATAAGGCTTAAGCCCTAAAAAGGCTATAACAGCATATATATATATATGGACTTACAAAGTGCACAGACCTTCATACACCCACAAAATACACCTGTCACCTCAAGCCAATCATTGGAAAAGTATAATGCAGATATTTTCAAGAGCAAGAGCCAATTATAGAAGTCCACCTCAGCAATTTTGTCCCTATGAACACTGAAATACATACATACACCACTATGCTACAAATTCCATTCAGCTCGAGACTTAGCCTCCAAGAAATGCAATATTCTTACATATTCACTTACTTTAGGACCACTGAAATGTGTCACTCCCATGAGTAAAGAAAGGAATTACCAAAATACCCTTGCAACAGATTTTTAACTTTATAGCTAAGAAATAAACCTGGGGCTGATAAATGACAATGCTGATTCAGTCAAGTCAATCCAGTGCAATGCAGTATCCTGAACATACGAGTATGTGTTGAATACAACTAAGAAATGACAATGCTATCCCTGAAATCTCATGTGATAATTTGTATAAACTGAATTCATACATAATTCAGTAATTTCAGCAAGAACATGAAGCCACACTATGATGAAAACACTAAGGCAAATATGAAGGGTACATCACTGATGAGAAATTGACCACACTGCCCTTGAGACATATTTAAAGCATCATTGAATAAAAAATCCTTTTGAAGCCATTGCAACAAGGTTTTTGACATTAAAGAGGCAAACAATGCTGAAGGAACTTTAGGACCAACAATCTCCCCCTTTGGCCTTTAATGACAAAAACTTCAATCATGAAATAAGACCTAAGTGACGCAGATTCAACCCAGGGAATGCTGAACATTACAAAGTATAGTAACAATAGCAGTAAATCAAGATAAGGAATAGCTAAAAAACTACACTTATTTCAGTCCATTCTCCCATTTTTGACATTGAAGGACAAAAGGTGAGTAGGACCAACAATGAGAAGATTAAAAAGGAGATTGAACAACCCTAAGAAGAGATCTAAGGGTTGAAATCCTGTGAGGGAGAAGAGGTTTTGTCATGATATCTGCTAGTTGATTTTTAGTAGGTAAATAAGTGATGTTAATGAGACCCTTTTGGACTTTGTCTCGAAGAAAATGATACCTAATATCAATATGTTTTCTCTTCCAGTGAAGTATGGGATTCTTACTTATGGAAATGGCACTTTGATTGTCATAGTAGAGTGTAGGAGGACCTGAGAATTAAAGACCAATATCTGTAAGAGTAGTATGCATCCAGAGAAGTTGGGAAACAGCCTGAGAAGCAGCTATATACTCAACCTCTGAAGTGGAAAAGGAGACAGTACCTTGTTTCTTGCTCAGCCAAGAGGCAACATTTGAACTAAGGAGATAACAACAACCTAAAGTACTTTTTTTGTCAGGTAAGGGGCCACCCCAATCAGCATCTGAAAAGGCTATTATAGGCAATGTAGGGGAAACAATGTAGTGTAAACCATAGGAGATAGTTCCTTTGACATATCAAAGAATCCTTTTAGCAGCCTGAAGATGAGAGAGCCTAGGATTGCTCTGAAATCTTGCTACCAGGCCCACAGAGTACATAATATCTGGTCTTGAAGCTGTGAGGTACAAGAGACTTCCAATGCTAGACCTATAAAGGGTAGAAGGAACTGATTCTATGGTACACTCTAGAGAGAGCTTGGTAGTAGGACATAAAAGAGTGGAAACAGGCTTGCAATCAGTCATATTAAACTTTTTGAGCAGCTCAGATGCATATTTGTGTTGAGAAATGAAGATCCCTGTAGAATTTTGATGGATTTGTAGGCCTAGAAAGTATCTGAGAGGTCCCAAGAGTGACATTTCAAATATGGTTTTCATTAAATTTGCAAACTCTGATGCTAAAGAGATATCTGAACCACAGAACATAATGTCATCAACATAGATTTGAAGTATAAGAAAATGATCTTGCTGATTTTTTATATAAAGGGTGCTGTCAACTTTTCCTCTGTGAAAGCCTTGCTCAACCAAGAAGTAATGCAATTTTTTATACCTGGGAGCTTGTTTGAGACCATACAAATCCTTGTTCAGTTTGAATACATAAGATGGATGCTTGAGATCTTTAAAACCCTCAGGTTGTTCCAAATAAACTTCTTTTTTTAAGTCTCCATTCAAAAAGGCAGACTTCACATCCATTTGATAGACTGTGACTTGTTTGTGGCAAGCAAATGACAACAGCATTCTGATGGATTCCAACCTTGAACCTGGTGTAAAAGTTTCATCATAATCAATTCTTGCTTGTTGAGAGTAACCCTTGCAAACCAGTCTTGCTTTGATTCTAATGACATACCCTTTCTCATCCAACTTATTCCTGTAAATCCATTTGGAACCAATGACATTTTTAGATGCAGGTCTAGGAATTAAGGTCCAAGTATCATTTTTGTGAATCTGATCAAGTTCTTCTTGCATAGAAGCAATCCACTCTTCACTTTTCTGAGCTTCATTGTAAGACTTTGGCTCAATAGAAGATAACATAGCAAAATGACTGTACTCTTCTCCATCTTCAGCTTCTAATTCAGTGAGCCTTTTCTTGTGTCTTGTTTAAACACTAACTTGAGGTGATCCAATGATATTTTCAGTTTGGACTTGTTTCTGCAGAACTCGATAAATGGTTTCCCTTTGATTGTCAAACCCTGAAGAGGATTGGGCAACTTCATTTAACTCTTTAACTGAATGAGAATGACTTGCTTCTGTTGATCCAGGAATTAAACAACAGTCATCATTGATACTGGATTGAGGATTTTCATCAAATTTGACATGAATTGATTCAACAACTTTAGAGGATCTGAGATTGTAACATCTGTAAGCCTTGCTTTTGATAGAGTAACCTAAGAATATACCTTCATCAGCTTTAGAGTCAAATTTCCCTAGGTTATCTATATGGTTGAGAATAAAACACCTGCTGCAAAAAACCTAAAGTAATGAACTGTTGCTGGCCTTCCATACCATAGTTCAAATGGAGTCTTAGTTAAATTAGGTCTAAGAAGCACCTGTTGATGATATAAACTGCAGTACTAATAGCTTCAGCCCAAAAACCTTTTCTAAGACCTTTTTTAAGCAACAAAGTTCTCCCCATTTCCTGCACAGTCCTGTTCTTCCTTTCCACTACTCCATTCTGTTGAGGAGTTACAACAGCTAAAAATTCTTTCTTGATACCCTTTACATCACAATAGCTTTCAAAGTCTCTCATTGTAAATTCAGAGCCAAAGTCAAACCTTAATCTCTTTACAGTGCAACCTCTTTCATTTTTAACCAGACTAACAAACTTAATAAAATGAGTAATAGCCTCAGATTTCTCTTTTAGAAAATAAACCCACACCATTCTACTGAAATCATCAATGAGTAGCAAAAAATACTTACTTCCACCAATGCTTGTAGTTCTGGTAGGACCACAGAGATCCATATGAATCAAATTAAAAGCTCTGGAAGTGTTGATCTCTTTAGAAGGGAATGCCACTTTTGTTTGTTTTCCTTGTTGACAAGCTTTGTAGAGATGATTATCACTAAATTTTAGATCAGGTAAGCCTTTCACAGCCTTTAGATTCAGAATTTTGATTAGATTTCTTGAGTGAAGATGACCTAATCTCTTATGCCACAGTACAACTTCATCAAGAGTGGTCAAGTTACATTGAATGGCTTCTTCAGATACTATGTACACATTTCCAAAAGATCTACAGGTTGAGAATAAAACCTTTTCTGATTCAATGTCAACAACATTACACCTTTCCTTATCAAAACACACCTTTTTGCCACTGTCACATAACTGACTTACACTCAGAAGATTATGTTTGAGGCCTTTAACAAGTAAAACCTCTTTAATCTCAGTTAATTCTTCAGCTTTATTCATAGTCCCAATTCCAATTATCTTGGCCTTTTGGTTATCTCCAAAGATAACATTTCCTCCATCAAAGTTTTTCAGAGATACAAACTTGGAACCATCACCTGTCATGTGCCTTGAGCAGCCACTGTCAATATACCATTTGTCATTTGTGTTACAGGCTTTGAAAGTTGTATATACTAATATACTCACTACATTCACTTTTTTAGGTATCCACATCATCTTAGACTTCACAAAAGATCCTTTATCATTGACTTTCTGAACTTGAACTAAGTCAGATTTCTTCATATACATCTTCGTGACTTTGAAATTTCTGATGGATGATGTGATAAAGTCATTTCCATTCAACTTCAGATTGTTGTAGGTGTTGTCAAGTATATCATATCTTGATCTCATGGGTTTTATAATTGGAAATCTTGCATAAACCTCACCAGAGGAGGCCTTGACAAACACTGAGTGGTTTTGTTTAAACTTGCTTGCAGTGTCACAAGCATAGCCAATACCAGTCTTTCCAATTTGCTTAGTGGATTGCTTCCAAATTTCAGGCATCTTTAAAGATCTTTCTTCAAGAATCGGTAAGATTTCTTCTCTACACCTTTTAGTAGACCATTGTGTGCTGTATTGAGACTTGAGAAGACTAGAGTAACTGAACACAAGGTTAATAGTTTAAGCCTGAGGTGATTTACAAGAAGTTGTTTGGATTTTTGTGGTTCTAAATTGAGTGTCTTTATCTGAGATTTCTATTGATTGCACTTCACAGCAAGTCTTTCATATTCCTCAAGTATTTCTTATATTTCTGAGTCATTATCTTCTTCAACTTTTGATACAGCTTGTGAGGTTTCAAGAGTAGCCATGAACAAGCACTCGTCTTCTTGTGGTTCTTCAGTTTTATCTTCTTCAGGTGTAGAATCCCAATTAGAAATGAAAGCCTTCTTTCCAAAACTTCTTTTAAAGTTTCCTCCTTCATTCTTTCTCTGATGTTGCCCTTTGGAAGATGGAAAATTCGAGACATAATGACCAGGCTTACCATAACCATAGCAGGTTAGGTTTTGAGACTGATTTTTCTTCTTAAACCTGTACTTCTTGAATTTCTTTGACAAATAGGCCACTTCATCTTCTTCTAGATCATCTTCTTCAGATTTAGGTTCTGATTCCTCTATAGCTTCTTTGGCTTTCAGAGCAGCTTCTCTTCTTTGAAAAGTTGGCACATGATCGGTTGGTCAATTAACATCAACCTTCGCAATAGCACGAATCATTGTAAAATAGGGCTATTGGTCGGGTAAGTCGAACCACTGGGACTGCGCTAGTCTAAGGCAACCTAAGTGTCTAGAGTCATTCTTAGGATGATGAAGGGGTGTTCGTAGAGGTTTTGTTTGTTGTCACTTAAATTAGGAATTCAAAGTGCATAAAACACTAATTTGCAAAGAATTTAGGATGAAAAGATTAAGAAGAGGAGACTAGGGAAGTGAATCCGCCTCCATCCCTATACATATGCTAGATTAGACCTAAATTGGGGGAAAAACAACATATGATGGTCAAGACTTACATAGCAACACATGGTTTCCATATAAGTAATCAAGAGGTACATTAGGTCTCAAACAAGTATAATCCATCAAAAGATAAACATGCTTAGACTACCTAACTAAGGTGTAGCTTATACACATTTACTTAAATGAGAGACTATCAAGTTCTTGACAAAATGATAAAGCACATGGAGTTAGAGATTAAGCATACACCATCAAAGGATTTCCTAAGCAATGGTCTATCAAAGTCACCTATCAACATGCCATGAAACCATTTCATAACCTTGCTTCCACTCTCACCATGAAAAACTCAAGCAATATGATTACTCTAAGACATCATCTAAGACAAGATAATCAACTTAAAGAAATCATCCATACATGTATCAACATTCATTACAACAAATGAGGTGCTCTTGGTTATGAAAAGACCATAAAATATACATGGCAAATCCCCAAAATAGACTATCCTAGGACATGCTTACAAGGGAGGGACTTCATCACCTCCCTAGAGAAAGAGTTAGTTACCCATTGCTAAGCTAGAAGAAGGAAGAAGCTCCATCCAAGACTCCATTTTCGTGCTCCTACTGTAGCACTCAAGAACACCCTCCTCCTTGCTCTCTTCTCTCTCCTCTATCTTGCTAGAATATAGGATATGAAATGTGTGGCCTTTGGTAGCCTTTTGTCCTCCAACAAAACCCTCTCTCTCCTCCAAAAAACATCCCCAACCACCTCATAAAGAGGGCCATCCAAAATTGGAAATTTTAGAGCACAAGTGGGCTGTCTCGTGGAGCAAACTGCCCAAATTTCGAGTGCTCGAAATAGGGCCTCGAGCACTCGAATTTAGTGTAAAAAGCTCCATGCTTCACTTGCTCCTCCCAGACCTACTTTGATGAAATGGCCATAACTTTGTGCTCCGAACTCCGAATGACAAACCGTCTAAAGATTTGGAGAGCTGATTCAGAGCTTTAAAAACTTTATGTTTTGATGAACACCCAAATCTCAAGTCTAGTTGGTCGAAAATGGGGAGAAAGGCAGTACTTCAGTGCTGCCAGGCAGTTCTGTGCACCTCTGGTAAAAAGGCCATAACTCTCTGCTCTGAGCTCCGAATGATGAACCGTTTGAAGATTTAGAAAGCTAATTCAGAGCTCTAAATCTTTCATGTTATGATGGAAGTCCAGTTCTCGAGCTTTCTGGGTCAAAATGGTGAGCAAAGTCCTAACTCCACTGCTGATCTCGTGAAGCAATCTGCCCTAATTTCGAGCACTCGAAATAAGGCCTCGAGCACTCGAAAATTGGCCAGAATGCCCTATGCTTGGTTTGCTCCGCCCGGACCTACTTTGGTAAAACGGCCATAACTTTGCGCTCTAAACTCCAAATCATGAACCGTTTGAAGATTTGGAAAGCTAATTCAGAGTTCTAAAAACTTCATGTTTTGGTGGAGATCCAATTCTCAAGGATGGTTGGTCGAAAATGAAGATCAACGTAGAATTTCATTGCTGCCAGGCAGTTCTACGCACCTCTGGTAACAAGATCATAACTCTCTTATCCGAACTCCGAATGACAAACCGCTTGAAGATTTAGAAAGCTAATTCAGAGCTATAAATCTTTCATGTTATGATGGAAGTCCAGTTCTTGAGTTTGGTAGGTCAAAATGGTGAACAAAGTTTGGGCTTCACTGCTGCCAGAATTTCAGAATTGGCACCTTTGATGTTCAAAACTCCACAAAGCATCCTTCTTGCTTCTTTTTGGCCAATGGACCTGAAAATGTGCAAAAACATACAATTGGAGATAATCTATATAAAATACACAAATAAAGAACTTAACTAATGCAATTTAGGGCGCTTGAATATACAATATTCGGCGCTTATCACACCCCCAAACTTACATTTTGCTAGTCCCTTAGCAAAACTACAATGAAAAACTTAATGAAAAGACAACCATGGGCATGCTACTACAAAAATATCATCCATGGTAAAATGAGATATATACATGGCTCAAAAATAACTTGAAACAGAAAAAGACTGGAGATGGGGTCATTGGGAAAACTACCTTGCATATATGAAGCATTGATACAAAAATTGGCTAAATACATTTCCACATACATGCATCAACATCAAAGTCTATATAAATAACTCAATTATCATCTCTTGAATGCAAATCAACTCTAGCTTCAGTGAAAGTGAATTGGATTCTCAACATGTGGATTTTACTTTCTTTTCCAATTCCAAAGCACAAGATTTCAAATCATTGAATTCCCCTTTAAATGAGGTCCCTAAGGCATGATTTTATTTATAAGACAACTTTTATTGCTTGTTGACAATTTATTGCAACTCATAAGCGAAACATAGAATGGTTGTGCAATGCTGAAGTCCTTAAGCTTTCTAACCAACCTCTGTAGCGAGCGTTAGGCCAACAGCTCCCAAACCAGATGGCTTTAGGGTGTTAAGTGTAGAGACACTCCTAGGGCTTAATAGCTCAAGTTGGAAAGGCTATGAACTCCAACGAACCATGTTTATTACAATTTTTTTGAATGACCGTGCAATGTTTAAGTCCTTTAAGCTTTCTAACCAACCCTTGTAGCAAGCGTTAGGCCAAAAACTCCCAAACCAGACGGCTTTAGGGTGCTAAGTGTAGAGACACTCCTAGGGCTTAATAGCTCGAGTTGGAAAGGCTACGAACGTCAACTGGTCATTATTTTCTTTCTTTCTCAATTTTTTTTTTTTTAGACAACTTAAATCATGCCAAAGATATTCATCTATCAGGTTCATCAAATCAAATTAACTAGGCCAAGGTCAAGGTCGATCAAGTTACATGCCTCATAGTTAAGTTTCCAATGTGCATCTGTGCATTGTGAAGCTTAAAAGAGTGTCAAATCCAGCGAGAATTTAATTGAGACATTTATACAGACTAATTTGAATCTACATGATCATTTCAACTCAAATTTTTCTTTATTTTCAAAAATGTCAATTGCTTCTATACACAAGGTATTAAACATATGTTTCATCTCCGACAAGTGTCAAGTTATACTATCATTGCTTAGCAGAAATTATGAAACCAAAAATGCATAAATGCACCCCCAAACTTGAATGTCACATTGTCCTCAATGTGTTAAGACAAGTGAACAAAATAAGAGCAAAAAGGGGGGAGAGGAACAATAATACCAAGTGGAGTGACAAAGGCGAAGATGTTCAGTTATGTAAGTGCGCAACTGCGTCCCCCAAACTTGGACATGAAGACCTATCAAAATACAACGAATATACACAGGTAAAAGCATAGGTCTCTTAAGAAAAATCAAAACAGAAATGAAAACACTAAGATGAATGTTATTGCAAGGTAAAAATCCATACAAAATACAAATTGGCACACATGAGTCATAACTTTAAAATGGAAAACAAAATAATGCCAAAAGCCGTGCATTTAGAGAGATGAAGTTGGCTTAGGCAATTCGTCAAACACGTGGTGTGCAAGACAAAAAGGAAGAGGGCCAAAGGTTGATTAGAGATGAGAAAATCCAAAAATTTGGCCCTGCAAATGCAATACGCAACTCCCAAACAATCACAAATCCTTCACACAAGCAATCCCATCCTCCATTGATCAAAAATGGAAAGAAAAAGAGGGTTAGACACTTACCCAACAATGGAGAACACAAGGCCCATTATTTGTGGTTAATGGAAGATGTGGATGAGAGATTGATGGATGGGTGGGTAAGCAGGCATGGGGAGTGGAAGGAAATGGATAAGCATGTATGGAGAGGTGCATGCATGCATGCATGGTGGGAAATGTGGGGTGGAAGTGGTGGTGCATGCATGAATGCATTTCCTTGTGTGGTGGTTTGGTTATGGAGGGATGGAGTGGTTGAGTTGCAGAGAGGGAAAGATGGGTTGTGTGTGGGTTGGTTGGTTTGTGTGGATGTTGGTGAGGCTCGGTTAAGAGGGATGAGTGGTTGGTGTTGGGCTCGAGCACTCCAAATGGGAGTTGGAGTGCTCGAGGTCTTGGCAGTGAGTGAGGGAGGTGTGGTAGTGAGGTGGTGATTAGTCGAGAGTGGTGAGTCAAGCAAGGTGGTGAGGGTGGGTTTGATGGGTTGAGGTTTGCCGAGAGAGATGAGGAAGGTTGGGGGGTTGATGGTGGTGAGTTGTGGGTTGCATGCATGGTGGGATGAGATGAGGGTGGTGAAGTGAGGTTGATGGTGGTTGAATGGTGTGAGGCCGAGAGGGATGGTGGTTGGTTTGGGAGGTGAGATGCGGGTTGAGGATGATGAGGTGAGGTTGATGCGTTTGAGATGAAGGTTGTGCATGCATGGTTGTGGGTTGATGTAGGTTGGTTGAGGAGTTGCCGAGAGGGAGGAGGGTGGTGTGTGGGGTTGAGGTTGAGTTGGTGGTTTGCAGGTGAGGGAGATGGGGAAGATGGTTGATGCCGAGAGCTGGTAAGGGTTATGGTTTGGTGAGGTGAGTTGTGAGAGATGAGGGATGGTTGGAAGGTGAGTATGTGCTCGAAGTGAAGGCAGTGGCCGCGGAATGGGTTGAGAAGTTTCATGGAGTTTTCGAGCACTCCAAATGGGAGATAGAGGGCTCAAAAATGAGGTAATGAGATTGAGAGAGGTTAGTATGGGATGGAGCAAAATTCGAGCACTCCAAAGAGGAAGCTGGAGTGCTCGAGCTTGGGGCAGAGAGAATGGCCAAGATGTGGAGGGATGTCGAGCACTCGAAATGCCAATTCGAGTGCTCGAAATTGGATCAGTAAGCTCGGGAAAATGAAGAGGCTTATGAGATGAAAAGCTGAGCACTCGGAATGGGTGCTAGAGCCCTCGAACTGGAGGCAGTGAGCATGCTAGGCGGATGAAATCACTGGGAAGGATTTTTGAACAATTGCAACATTATGCCAATGGAAAATTTTCCAAGCTTGATACATTGTAACATGATGCAAAATGGATGAATTTCTCAAAAATGAAATTTTCAAGCTTGGCATGCATGGGAAGAAATGGAGACTTTGTATTGGAAAATCATTGGAAACTTTGCATGCTATTCCAATCCAATGCATGGATAGATTTTTAGGAAAATTTTGAAAACTTTGCATGCCATTCCCATGCATGGAAAGATTTTTAAAGCTTTGCATGGCAGTTGGAAAAATATTTGAAAACTTTGCATGCCATTCCATGCATCGAAAATTTTTCATGTCATTCCCATGCATTGAAAAATCATTGCAAGCAGCAGCTTCAATTCAAGCCATGCATGGAAAATTTCTGGAAATTTTTTTTAAATTGCTTAACCTCTCTTCTAATGCCTGGATGAAATTAAGAAAATTTTTAAATTGCACACAATCTCTCCAATACATGGATGATTTTGAGAAAATTCTCAAAGTTTACAAGAATCATGTTAATGCATTAAGATAGAAACTTCCAGGAATGAAAGTGAGAATTGAGATAATCTAAGAGGCCAGTCTAAAATTGTGGAACACAACTAAAAATATTTCCAGAAAAATTAAACTTTTGGCTTTTCTAAACCGTTTCCCAGAAAATTTCAAGGCACGAGCAATTGAAGACAAGGGAGGCATGGAAATTAGAAGAATTGCTTCCCATGAGGTCGATAGCTAGACGCACCGAGATCAAGTTGGTCCTCATCACCCTATACCATGTCTCTCAAGAGATTCAAGCTTCCCTAAATAAGAAAGTTCTTTTGGAAGCGGAAGAAAAAGAGCTTGAAGACAAAAGTTGGAAAGAGGTAATGGAAAGACCTCAATCCACTCTTCATCCTCAATGAAGAACTTTGGATTATGGGGCTTATTTGGATTATAGGAAGATGGAGTAGGTGAGAGTGCACCTAGCAAAGGCTTTTGAAGGGTCATATTGAGCACGGGAATGCTCGACAACTTATCCTTCAAAATTTCAATATCCTCCGCACACTTATCCGGCGGCTCGGGCTCAACAACTTGAGACAACTCAAGTGAGGGAATGGGATGAGATGCAAGCTCCCAAGAAAGAGATACATTTGATGTTGACCAAGGAAGAGAATGAATAGGTGGATGAATATTAAGCAAAGAATTCACCTCCGAAATGGAATTGTCAACATTAAAATCCTCACAATTGAAATGAGCCAATCAAGCTTTTAGAGGATCCTCCATTGAAGGAGGTGCATCAAGCAAAGGATTATGTAGGGGCTGTTTTGGAGTAGGGTAGACAATCTCTACATCATTATTTTTCCCATTTTGAACCACAATTGCTTCATTTTGATGTGGGGCAACAATTTGATCTTCAACCACCATTTCATCATTTTCACATGTAATAACCACTTGATCATTCTCATGATGAAAGTTACTAGGAGTAATCTCATCATTCATAGAATTTTCTTTTGGATTAGCCATAAATTCAAATGAAAATGTTTCCTCCTCTTCATGATTTTTAGCATTAATCCTTTGTTGAATTTGAGATATTTGGTCATCTATCATTGCACTAACTTGGGACTGGTGATATGGTACCACTTGATTGATAGACTCTACTGTGGATTGCATGCTAGCAAGGGAAGCCAATAGTTGATTGTTGGAGTCCATCATTTGCGTGTGCATAGACTCCATCATTTGTTTGTTAGCAACAATTAGCTCATCCAATGGAGACGGTGGAAAAGGAGAAGAGGGCGGGAAAGAATGATCATTGGGTTGAAAAGGTTGCATATGAGATTGTGGGGTTGAATTGCCTATGTCATGCCACAAGAATTTTTGTTGGTCTCCCCAACCCGAGTTGTAACCATTGAAGTATGGATCACTACCCGGTTCAAAGAAATTTTCATTTGGTTGCTCTAGATAAAAATCCGAGAATTGTCTCGTTGGAAGACAATCTCTTGTATGATGTGAATTATTAGAACAAAAAGCACAAAACGCATGTGGTGCGTAGAATTGAGTTGGGAGATAATTATTCTCCATCTAGGAGTTAAACATCAACAACACACAACATAATCAACACAACAATTCTTTATCATCAACTCCACATACAATGATCCCTTTCTCCTCAATTATCAACAAGATAGGAAATAAATGGCCATGACAAGGACCGATGCTTTGCAATATAGTAAAACAAAAATAGCCTCGACAAGGGCTTCACAAATAAATTAACTACTTCTAAGCTTGACACATGCACAATATCCACAATTCGAAACTAGAAGTCACGAGACTTACCTGGGGTCCTCTAGACTCACAATTTGCTAGCATTCCCACGGCGAGCTTCGAGTCCCTAGGATCTCACTTACAACACAAAGATGGTTAAAACACACAAGAAATATTCACAAAACACAATATGCACAATCAAGCTAAATTAACCCTCGAACTTTGGTCGCTAAACCGTTTGCAGTCCCCGGCAACGGCGCCAAAAATTGATCGGTTGGTCAATTAACATCAACCTTCGCAATAGCACAAATCATTGTAAAATAGGGCTATTGGTCGGGTAAGTCGAACCACTGGGACTGCGCTAGTCTAAGGCAACCTAAGTGTCTAGAGTCATTCTTAGGATGATGAAGGGGTGTTCGTAGAGGTTTTGTTTGTTGTCACTTAAATTAGGAATTCAAAGTGCATAAAACACTAATTTGCAAAGAATTTAGGATGAAAAGATTAAGAAGAGGAGACTAGGGAAGTGAATCCGCCTCCATCCCTATACATATGCTAGATTAGACCTAAATTGGGGGAAAAACAACATATGATGGTCAAGACTTACATAGCAACACATGGTTTCCATATAAGTAATCAAGAGGTACATTAGGTCTCAAACAAGTATAATCCATCAAAAGATAAACATGCTTAGACTACCTAACTAAGGTGTAGCTTATACACATTTACTTAAATGAGAGACTATCAAGTTCTTGACAAAATGATAAAGCACATGGAGTTAGAGATTAAGCATACACCATCAAAGGATTTCCTAAGCAATGGTCTATCAAAGTCACCTATCAACATGCCATGAAACCATTTCATAACCTTGCTTCCACTCTCACCATGAAAAACTCAAGCAATATGATTACTCTAAGACATCATCTAAGACAAGATAATCAACTTAAAGAAATCATCCATACATGTATCAACATTCATTACAACAAATGAGGTGCTCTTGGTTATGAAAAGACCATAAAATATACATGGCAAATCCCCAAAATAGACTATCCTAGGACATGCTTACAAGGGAGGGACTTCATCACCTCCCTAGAGAAAGAGTTAGTTACCCATTGCTAAGCTAGAAGAAGGAAGAAGCTCCATCCAAGACTCCATTTTCGTGCTCCTACTGTAGCACTCAAGAACACCCTCCTCCTTGCTCTCTTCTCTCTCCTCTATCTTGCTAGAATATAGGATATGAAATGTGTGGCCTTTGGTAGCCTTTTGTCCTCCAACAAAACCCTCTCTCTCCTCCAAAAAACATCCCCAACCACCTCATAAAGAGGGCCATCCAAAATTGGAAATTTTAGAGCACAAGTGGGCTGTCTCGTGGAGCAAACTGCCCAAATTTCGAGTGCTCGAAATAGGGCCTCGAGCACTCGAATTTAGTGTAAAAAGCTCCATGCTTCACTTGCTCCTCCCAGACCTACTTTGATGAAATGGCCATAACTTTGTGCTCCGAACTCCGAATGACAAACCGTTTAAAGATTTGGAGAGCTGAATCAGCTTTCTAAAAACTTCATGTTTTGGTGGAGATCCAAATCTCAAGTCTAGTTGGTCGAAAATGAAGATCAAGGTAGAATTTCATTGCTGCCAGGCAGTTCTACGCACCTCTGGTAACAAGATCATAACTCTCTGATCCGAACTCCGAATGATGAACCGTTTGAAGATTTAGAAAGCTAATTCAGAGCTCTAAATCTTTCATGTTATGATGGAAGTCCAGTTCTCGAGTTTTCTGGGTCAAAATGGCGAGCAAAGTTTGGGCTTCACTGCTGCCAGAATTTCAGAATTGGCACCTTTGATGTTCAAAACTCCACAAAGCATCCTTCTTGCTTCTTTTTGGCCAATGGACCTGAAAATGTGCAAAAAAATACAATTGGAGATAATCTATATAAAATACACAAATAAAGAACTTAACTAATGCAATTTAGGGCGCTTGAATATACAATATTCGGCGCTTATCAACACACCAATTCTCATCTCATAAGCAGTGAAGGAGGCTTGAAGTTCATCAATCTTCATTCTAGATAAGTCTTTGTCTTCAAGGATTGTGACTTTTGCATTGAATCTAGGTGTAAATGATCTAAGTATCTTCTTGCAAACATCAGAGTCCTTAATATCTTCACCAAGAGATTTCATATTATTCACACTGTCATTGATCCTGAACAAGTAATCAGCCACAGTTTCCTTTCTTCCATCTTACGAGCTTCATACTGAACTTTGAAGAGCTGAATTTTGTTTTCCTTGATAACAGTGCTTCCTTCATGAGCAGCTTAAAGAGAGTCCCACATCTCCTTAGCTGTTTTGCAATTCTTAACTCTAGTAAATTCTTATTGCTTCAAAGCACAATAGAGGACATGTTTAGCTTTACCATCATTAGTAGCTGCAACTTTGTCAGCTTCAGTAGGATTTTCAGGACTAACAATCACAATACCATGCACAACTGCATGCCAGACATCATAAGAATGAGACATTAAAAATGACTCCATTCTGATTTTCCATGAGTCATAGTTCACACCACTGACCTGGAGCATTATTTGTAACTTGGTCTTCATCCATTGTAAAGAACAGCTGCAGGCTAATTAGAACCCTACACAGTAAACCAGAGCTCTGATACCAATTGTTGGACCAAGAGGGGGGGTGAATTGGTCAAATCATTTTCAAATAAAGCTGGAAGATAACACAAAACAAGTAAAAATAGCAATGCAACAGGTTTTACAAGGAAACCCTCTAAATTAGGGAAAACCTTGGGTCTTGGCCTCAGCCAATACAAGTATCAACTAGTTATAAGTAAGCTGTTACACACTCAGCTGTCTCAGTCTCTGCACACACCCTTGTATCAGAAGTGGACACTAGCTTTCACACACTAGCTCAACAAAGTGTATACACACACTCCCCCTGTCCTAGGCAACCCTGCCAGGACCAAACAAGCTCTCTAAGCTCACCAAATACATTATAAAAAATGTAAAACAGCAATCACAAATCCTTTCTTCAATTGAAATGAGACTAACAACTCAGCATCTCAGATTACCACTTCATAACAATAATTTTTAGCAATTATATCTTGAGAGGTAAAATGGGAATTTCCTCTCGAGATTAATTCAATAGCATCATACTCAGTCTCCATTCACTGTGGTACTCATGTTCATAACTTTTCATCACTGAAGTATAGCATGAGATAAACAAATAGAATTAAGACACCCCTTGTTTCAGCAAACACACTATTTGGCACTTAGGGTTGAGTACTAAAAATTCCAGCAGACCATAATTCTGTCACAAAACCAACTTCAACATACTAGATTCATCAAAATACACTTGCTAGAAGATCAAGATCTTATAATATAGCAAGGCAAAACCAATCAGTGCTTGAATCCGAGAATTTATCAGAAAATTAAGTAAAACTGATGAGCTCATTGTCCATTTTTGATTTCAGCATGATTTCAACAATAGCGTACTATTGAGCAATTATAAAAAGGTGATTTATACATGTGACAACACTTAGGAAAGATCTCAGCACCTTAGAACAAAAAATCAATACTCAGTCCAGCCCTTGCAGCAGTAAAATCAGCAACAGCATCATCATCTCTGCTAAAGCAATCACATAGCTTGAATCAGTAGGTTTTTCTGACTTGAATCATCACCAAAAACTTTCAAAAAACTTATTAAATCAGGGCTCTCGAGATAGATCAGGCTGCAGCTCAATGTCACTCATTGGAAAAGTATAATGCAGATATTTTCAAGAGCAAGAGCCAATTATAGAAGGCCACCTCAGCAATTTTGTCCCTATGCACACTGAAATACACACATACACCACTATGCTGCAAATTCCATTCAGCTCGAGACTTAGCCTCCAAGAAATGCAATATTCTTACATATTCACTTACTTTAGGACCACTGAAACGGGTCACTCCCATGAGTAAAGAAAGGAATTACCAAAATACCCTTGCAACAAATTTTTAACTTCACAACTAAGAAATAAACCTGAGGCGATATAAATGACAATGCTGATTCAGTCAGGTCAATCAAGTGCAATGCAGTATCCAGAACATGCGAGTATGTGTTGAATACAACTGAGAAATGACAATGCTACCCCTAGAACCTCTTATGATAATTTGTATAAACTGAATCCATACATAATTCAGTAATTTCAGCAAGAACATGAAGCCACACTATGATGAAAACACTAAGGCAAATATGAAGGGTACATCACTGATGAGAAAATGACCACACTGCCCTTGAGATATATTTAAAGTATCATTGAATGAAAAATCCTTTTGAAGCCATTGTAACAAGGTTTTTGACATTAAAGACGCAAACAATGCTTAAGGAACTTTAGGACCAACACAATTGATCCTCAAGATCAAGAGAAGACCACATTCACATGTCCCTTTGGAATATTTGCCTATAGATGCATGCCCTTTGGGCTATGTAATGTGCCGGCAACTTTCCAAATGTTCATGATGTCCATATTTTCCGATATAGTTGGAAAGTTCTTGGAGGTATTTATGGATTATTTTTCTGTCTTTGGATCTTCCTGTGACTCATGTCTCCAAAATTTATCCCTTGTGCTTCAAAGATGCAAGGAGACAAATCTTATTCCAAGTTAGAAAAAAAGTCATTTTATGGTCCAAGATGGCATTGTCTTGGGACATGTTATTTCAAAAAGGGGAATTGAGGTCGATAAGACAAAAGTTAAATTAATCTCTAACCTTCCTCCTCCAAATTCTGTCCAACAAATCTATTCCTTCCTTGGTCATTCCGGCTTTCATTGACGCTTCATCAAAGATTTTAGTAAAATATCCCAGCCCTTGTGTGACGACCTTGGATTTTTCAACCCAGTGTGTCCTATGATGACCCGAAGTGGATCCAAAATGTGGAAGCAAGATGAAAACAAGTCCATAGAGATGTACGTTATCCTTAGAACACAAGAATGGACTTTCAAAGAGTTTCGAGACTTAACAGAAGCAAAAACGGAACCAAGGGTATCAAAACCCTATGAGAGAAGGACCAAAGGTAAAATGATCATTTTACCCTAAGAGGAAGGAATTTGACCTCCAACAAGTCAAATAAGATCAAAAACACCCTAAAACATCCTTTGGTAACTTCACATGAAGTCCCATGGCCAAAGGAAGAGAAATTCCAAGTGAACCCTATTCCAGTTCGAACCAAATTTGACACCCTCTCACAAAAACAAGGATATCTCAAGCTAGAAAAAGAATCTAAATCTAAAATTGATACCATTGGAAAGCTTACTTTGGCATGGTCAATTTAGACTCAAGAACAGACCAGTTCGGAGTTGAAACGAAGAAGTTACATCAATTCAAAGTCGGAAGTCCAAAACTGAACCTGAAGAAAAATCTCTGGAGGAATTGAACCGGTTCAACGATGTTGAACTAGTTCAATATGGGCAATACACACATGCTGGACCAATTTTTTCACCTTGAACCGGTTCAACCTTGACAGAAACAGTAAAATGCACCAGAAACAGTAGAAAAGTAGAAAAATGAGTTTGGAACGTAGTTTTTGAGACCAAGACGACATTTTTCAAAAAAATGTCGTGAAGAAATTTTCCCTAAAATCACATTTTCCATGTGACAGAGTTGAGAATGAAATTTATTTTCCAAAGAAAATTCCCAAAATGCCCTTAAGCCGAATTATGCGAGAAAAATGTGAAATGAGTCCATAGAAGGCTCATTTCACCAACGAAAGAGTTTTTCATGAAAACGATCATGCACGCAAATGTAAAAAGTGATTTTGAGTGTGCGAGAATGGTCCGTGGCTCCTGAAAATGGCTGAGTCAAAATCCGACCCCCCAACGGCCAAAAAGGTGAAAATGAACTTGAAATGGAAATTTCGAAATCCAAAATTAATAAATGACTTCAAATTACCGTTTAGCCCTTAGCCACACTTCATACATGAATAATGAGACCCTATGAAAGAATAAAAATGGAATTTCCACACCCGATGCAAACATGGTGAGACAATAACTTAACATTTTTCAATATTTTCATAATATTTCATGAAGTCGAAAATTACATATGATACAAATTACATGTCATTGGCCTTCGGCTCATCTCATAAAATTGTAAAGAGTGTACTCATGTACACATTACATATATGGAATCAAATATACACATTTTGACAAATAATGCTACAAGTGGCATTTCAAGCCAACCTTAACGAGAATTTAAAACCTTCAAGTCTACAGTCATCCAAGCAATGATGAACCTCACAAACCAAGTCTTCGCATGCCATTAAGCTTCATGATCCCACAAATGGATCTCTCTTTAAGGTTAATGGCCAACGGCTCAAGCCTTATGTTGATGGCATAGTCCCGATCCGCAAAGTAGAGAAAGTCTTATTGACGGACCCAATTTACGAGGACTGATGCGACATCATGGTTCATCTAGCTATCGACATTAAATTTAGCACTCATGGGAAGCAATTTGTTTAACTTCCAAGCTTCCGTCTTTTAAGTTGCCTTAGCTATGATTTTCTAAAAATTAGCTATGTGTAACCAAAATGTGAACTTTTCCAGAATTGTCTCGAATTACGTTCCAAAAGTCACATTTGGTTTTCTTAGTCATTTTAAGGTCTCGGTACCATTTTCAAAAAATTTCAAGGTAATTCCGGCAATTTTCTCAAAAAATCCAAAAATCACGGGAAATTCGGGCCTAAAAAATAACGCTTTTGCAAATGAGCTCCGATTCTCGTTCCAAAGGTTTTATAAGGTGTCTAAGGTCTATAGGAGCTTAAGTTTCCAATTAGAGATTTTTTTTACCCCGGCCCGGCCTTCGTTTGGCCAATTTCCCAAGACCCGTTTCTGCCAAAGCCCCGCGGGCGCCCGCCAAAACGGGCAGCAGGATTCAAAATTTATGGGTACCCGCCCCAACTTCGGCCCCTTTATAAAAGGGCCATTTCAAGGCCCTTCTTAAAACATTCTAACCTTCTCTCTCACCTTCTTAGCCGAGCCACCCTCTCTATTTCTCCTTCTACTCTCTCTCATTCTCCCTCCTAACCCTATTTGCATCACAAACCCTCATCTCCAACATCCTTCCTTCTTTCATCTTCCTCATCATTCCATTATTCACCACCAAGCAAAGGGGCATTTTGTTCTCCATTGTTAGGTAAGTCTCCTCTCTCTCTTTCTTTTAAATTTCGGATTAATAGAGGATGGGAATCATTGTGTAGATGTGTTGTATGTGTTGGGGCTTGTATATTCTTGATTGCAGGACAAAAATTTTGGGGTTTTCTTTAAGCTAATCACTTCCTTACCTTTTGCAATTTTTTCCTGCACACCAGGTGTTCGATAAATTGCCTAAGCCAAATCCCTCTTCCAAATGGCTCCTGAAACCTCCTCCAAGTGTGCTCGTTCCTCTGAGGGACCATCTGAGGAATCTCCCACGCCAAATTGGGCTAAGTGGCCCATTAAAACTGAGGCCAAATTTGTCATCAAAGACAGCTTCGAAGAAAATCCGGAAACGAGGTGGGCGGTCCAGGAGTTGAAAGACCGTGGCCTAAAAGCTCTATTCAAACCACGCGCTAGCTCTTTTTATCTTCGCATCATCTGCCAGTTCTATTCCAACATGTTTTATACATGTACAGAGCCGGAGGTCATTAAGACCACCATTGATGGCGTAGCTTTTGAATTCACCATTCATGACCTTGCCACGGCCTTGGAATGTCTATTGGCATCTCCGGTGAATGAACTGGACTAGCCTCTGTACGATGATCCTCTCGAGGAACTGCGATTGGCAGAAATTGTTGAAGAAATTTGTCACAACATGTATACCGACAGTCACAAATTAAGCACGAATAAGTCATTGCTCCCGTGCTGGCTATGGTTTTTGGACTTCATCCTTGCCAAAAATGTCCTGCCCGCTCCCAAACATTCTGAGCGTAAAGGGGTCTTTTTACACACCCTTTATGTCGCTGAGAAAGGACATTATTTTGCATCCTGCAGCTCATCTGGGACTAGCTTCTTAAGGTCTACAAAAATCTTTTTGTGACGCAGTCGGATAATACCCTCACTTGGGCACGTCTTTTTCCGTACTTAGTCACCAAGCTCCTCAAGAATAAAAGGTTCAAGGTCCCCCAAAGAGAAGAAAAGAACACTGAGGTATTCCTTTTTGACATTGGTGTATGGAAGTCGAGCACTGTCTAGCTTAAGACTTCCCGTCAAGCATGCATTGGTGGTGTGTTTGATTGGGGAGGTCCCGCTATCCCTGTTGCTCCTGCGCTGGCTACTCCCGCACCTATTGCGCCACCACCACCTGCTATGTCCCATGCCGATTACGACTCTCTCAGCACCCGTCTTGATACCATTTAACTATAAGTTGATACCGTGGAGGGCACCCTTACGGACTTCCGTAAAGTGACTCGGGAGGGGCAGCAGATGTTGCAGGACATGCTGCAGTCCTTGATTGACCGCCCGTCAGGCAGCGCCGGTGGCTCATCCTCCACTCTGATGATAGAGTGATTTTCTATTTTCAGTACTCATTTTCATTTCCAGTAGTACTCTTTTGCTTTATGTTGGGCCGCATTTGGCATTTACTTTTAGTTCATATTTTGAACTTCTAACTGCAACATTTTTTGCTATTCTGCATAACTACTTGATTTTTAGTTAAATAAGATTACAGTTGCTTATTTTTCTCTCTGTCAGGATTTATATGATGCTTGTTGTGTATAGATATGTTTTGACAGGTTTTTAGAATCAAGTTTAGGGGCATTACTTTTGGAATTCGCATGGTGGTCTGTTTATACTGCCACTAATTTTTCCTCCACTTGGTATTATTGCTCTTTGTACCCTCCTTTTTCAATTCCATTTCCATTCTTTGTCTTCTCACATTGAGGACAATGTGACATTCAAGTTTGAGGGTACATTATTGCATTTTTGGTATTACATTTTTGATTGCATGCGCTAAATTGTTCATGTAAATTAATAAAATCATTTTTTTTTTTCGAAAAATCATTTTTTTTTGGAAAGTGATGATCTTGTAATCTTAGAACTTGTTGGAGATTGAAACATATTGATAATTTGTGTATAGAGGCAAATGATAGTTTTGAAAATAAAGAAAAATCTAAAATGATCATGTTGATTCAAACCGGTTTGTATAATTGCTTCAATTAGATTTTCGTCGGATTTCATACTCTTCTATGCTTCACACTTCATAGATGCATACTGGAAACTTAATTGTGAGGCGTGTAACCTAATTTACCTTGACCATAACTCAGTTGATTTTAATTAATGACCCTAATGAATGGATATCTTTGGCATTGATCTAATATATATATATATGAATAAGGGTAATGACTAGCTTAAGTTCGTAGCCTTGCTAACTCGCGTTATTAAGCCCTTGGAGTGTCTTTACACTAGCACCCTAAAGCCATCCGGTTTGGGAGTTGCTGGCCTAACATTTACTACATGGGTTAGTTAGAAAGCTTAAGGGACTTAGGCATTACACGGTTATTCACGAAACAAAAATAAATAAATATGGTTCATTGGAGTTCGTAGCCTTGCCAACTCAAGTTATTAAGCCTTTGGAGTGTCTTTACACTTAGCACCCTAAAGCCATCCGGTTTGGGAGTTGCTAGCCTAACACTTGCTACATGGGTCAGTTAGAAAGCTTAAGGAACTTCGGCATTGCACGACCATAGTATGTATGTAAAAAAAAATAATAATAAAAAAAAGAGCAATTAAAATGTGTATTTTGAATAAATTTATGCCTTAGAGACGTCATTTAAAAGGGAAATTCAATGATTTGAAGACTTGTGTTTTGAAATTGGAAAAAGAAAGTAAAAGCTGTATTTTGGGAATCTGGTTCACTTTCATTGAAGTTAGAGTTGATTTTTATTAAAGAGATAACAAATGAAGTATTTATATAGACTATGATGATGATGCATGAGAATTGAAATTTGTGTAGCCATTTTGTTATGTCAAGGCTTCATATACACAAGGTAGTTTGCAAAATTATTCTGTCTCCAATATTCTGTCTATTCCAAGTTGCAAATGAGCTGTGTGTGCATTTTCTTACACCATAGTTGATGTATGTTGATAGCATTACAAATGTTGTCATTTTTGTTGAGATCTTCATTTTTGGTTTTGCTATGGGACTAGAAAATGTAAGTTTGGGGGTGTGATATGTGCCGAATATTACATACTCAAGCACCCTTATTTGCATTAGTTAAGTCCATTAGTTGATCATATTGTATATATTAGTTTCATTTGCGTGTTTTTGTTTACTTTCAGGTTGGTTCCCTAAAGATAGTTAAATGTGAAGTTTTATTGAGTTCATGAAGAATCAAAGCCGTTACCAGGAACCCTCATTTTGCCCAAGCCAGTGACCCATGGATCTCATGTCTTCCCTGCAAAAAGTGCTAAGGAGGATGACCGCCAAAGCGGGCCGAGCAAAGATCAGTTCATGAAGCAATTTGGTACCCAAGGCTATAGCATTGCAGGCACCCGCAATTCCTTGTGGGTGCCCGCTAAATGGGCCAGATTGTTTGCAAAATTGTGAGTGCCCACCATTCCTTGCGGGCGCCCGCCGTATACCGCCACCTCTCTCTTGACATAGTGCCGGCGCCCGCCAATCTGCAGAAAGCAGGACACCTACTCCATAGTTTTACTCAAGTTGTCCCCTTTGACTAAATGAATGGCTAGGCTTCCTTCTAGGGATTTCTGAGCCACGAATTGGGGGAGATAGATAAGATTTTTAGGATATATTTGGTGGCTTGTATCATGTAAAGACATATCTCATATTGTAAGGGGTTCTAGAGAGAGAAATATTGAGTTCTTGAGGGTTTGTGTTGTTCTTGACCTCTAGGTGTGAAAATGGAAGGTGTGACCATCTCTTCTCCTTCCTCCTTTGCATCCATGAGTAACTAACTCCCTTTCTAGGGAGGTGATGAAGCCCTTCCTTGTAAGCATGCCTTAGTTTTGGTTTAAATTTGGGGAATGACGTATACATGTGGTTGTTTTATAATCTAAAGCTTTGCACTTGATGTAATGAACCTAAATTTCTATAAATGATCATGTTGAATCTATTATCTTGTCTTAGATTGTATGGTCTCATGGTTGTAGGGCTTGCATTTTCATGGTGACAATGAAAATGAGACTGTGTAATGGTTTTAATGGCATGTTGTTTGAGAAGCTTAATAGTCCATGGCTTAGGTCATTCCTTTGATGGTCTATTGTTGATTTTTAACTTCATGTGCTTTTATCATTTGATGGAAGGTTTGATAATCTCTAGCTTAGTGAGCATGTCTAAGGCTACACCCTAGTTTAGGTAGTTCAAGCATGTAAAACTTTGATAAGTTATTCTTGCCTCTTGATTTCATGAAGATAATGTAGCAACCATGTGTTGCTACATATCATAGCCACTTATATATGTGTTTCCCCAAGTTCATCCTAATTTAGCATGTTTATATGGTAGGTAGTGGATTCACTTCCCTAGTCCTCTCTACCTAAGTTTCTTTCCTTTAAATTCCTTGCATTTATTATTTTTGCACATTTTTAATTCCAAGTACCAAGTGACAAACCAAACAAATCCTTACACCTCTTTCATCAAACTAAAAGTGATTTTACAATCTTGGTTGCCATAAACTAGCAATCCCTGTGGTTTAACTTACCCGTACAGTAGCCCTATTTTACAATGATTTGTGCTATTGCAAAGGGTTAATTATAATTGTAATCGACACGACCGATCAGACTCGGTCTTTAAAGGTAGTTGTCAACTCAAACGAAAGAGTCTTGGAAATCATTTCCAAGCACTCGAGATAACACCTAATGATGATAAATAGAACTGGGAAAAAAAAAATTAAACGGAAAAAATTTATCCGTAAAATTTTAGAAAAAGGAAAGGAAGGAAAATGACCGGGTCATTACAACCTACCCTCCTTAAAGGAATTTCGTCCCCGAAATTAGGAACATACCGAAAAAGAACAGAATAAGGACTGAACAAAAGGTTAAATCAAAGAACAGCTCATGAAGCACTGAAGGACAACTCAAGAAGTCTCAAGATCAATTTAAGGAGTGCGAAACTATGAACTGAAACAACACCTCATATGAATCGACACGTTAACTCAATGTCAACCACCGAGAGAATCCTAAGACAAGAAAATGTTGAAACATGACCAAAGGAGAGAGTGACAAGGCAGTACGAACAGCTACCAGAACCTGCCCACACTTAATCGTCAGTAAGGTAGCATGACAATAGAAGACACTAGTTCATAACATGCCCCCAACCGGGTCAACTCGGAAAAACCTATTGATACGGATGACATCAATGTTGAAAATGATCATTACCAAAAGCACCACGGGTACCAGGCATCTGCGAAAGTTAGGGCAGCTAATCCCAAAACTCTAATAACAATGTCATAGGCATTGCTACGCTTAAGGCCTTAGATCCACAGTGTAAGTAGAGCCAGCAACTCCTACATTGAAAAACACCCCTAACACTCCCCAACCATGTCGTGAAGCTACGAAGGAAAAGGGAAATGAAACGGTGCCTCCCTGGCACGCGTCTCACTCCACCAGACAAGGATTGCGATTCTACGCTCACATGAGCCTCACTCACATCAACCGTCAGAATAAGGTCTCGAAACATCCAACCAACAAAACAGACAAGAAATTTCTTGACATGGGTCCTTATATGATGAATTTCTCCTATCCAAGGAAGAAACTCCTAAAATAAGAACGCATCCAAGGGATATGACAGACCCAGAGAGACAACGTCAAAACCAGACATAAAAGTAAATAGCTAGCATGCAACATAGCAACGGACTATCTACTCACACAAGTAGTAAGATCACAAAAAACATTGATAAGTGCTTAAATGTTGCACATTTCAGCACCTAAGCTAGGGTATTTTAGTCCTTGCATCTATCTTACTTTCACGTTTTAGTCTTAATTTATGTTTATGTGTATTTCAGGGCAATAAAGTTCAAACGGGTTTAAATCGGTCCATTACCGTAATTTTTAGAGTCAAGCAAAGACAATTAGAAAAGGTTTAGAAAATGGCAAAAAGGGCCGCAACCCATTGTTCGTATAGTGCGCTTATCCTTCAAAAGCGGTCAATTCTACTTTTTTTCGGGCCTTTGATGATGCTCCCAACAATCAAGAAGCAAACTGATTAGCCCGGGGCCAAAATGGAGTTAAAAGGGTCTTAAAAGAGATTTCTAGCACTGGAGGATGGATCCCCTAGAGTGAGGGATCGATCCCCCGCTGTTGGCAGAAAGGTGCCAAAAAATACCCCTTGGGGATCGATCCCCCACTGTTCACAAAACTAAAAATGCCCTTAGGGATTGATCCCCAAGGATGAGGGATCGATCCCCAAGCCCCTGATAGCATTACAGGATTTATTGTTTACTTAGCTACGGGATTTTTTTATTTGGGCTTATTTTGTGAATTATTGGCCTCCAATAGGGTTTGTACTCAAGGGAAAGAAGGACCCATTAGTTAGGGAGTTAGTTTTTATTATCTTATTTTTACATTTTATTTTTCTGTAAGATATATCGTTCTCTCTAGAAAAAACGAAAGAAAGAAAAAGTTAGGGTTTTGAGAAATATTCAAGGAAGAAGAAGAAGGAGCCAAAGATGGGGATTGGGCTTGTTGACACCATGATCATCTCCTCCATGAGCTAGTTCTTCACTTAGGGCTTGGATGAGCCCTAAGTTCATGTAACCTAAACCTTTGTATTTCTTTTCTTGGGAAATTAATATGTTGTAATTAAATGTATGGCCTTGTAATTTCTTTATATATACATGTTTGATTTGACAAATTAGGGCTTATATTGATAAATTCTTCCATTGAAATCTCTAGTCGATTGTATATCTATGTATGATTAATTAGGGATTTTATTCTTCATTAGATGATTGAAAATTAATTCTTCCATTGATTCTATATGTAAATTGTATGTCTATGTGTGATTAATTTAGAATTATACTCTACACTAGATACTTCTTGTAGTTGTGTGCCATGGCATAGTACTTATGTGATACAATTGTATATTAATTTGATGGATAAAGGCTTAATCTTCATGAGTTGTTTTACAAATTAGCTTACTTGTTATTAGTCAATTGTAATTTGTG
Source organism: Cornus florida (assembly GCF_030987335.1). NCBI lineage: Eukaryota > Viridiplantae > Streptophyta > Magnoliopsida > Cornales > Cornaceae > Cornus > Cornus florida. Next base: position 44,651,157 of record NW_026775574.1, on the reverse strand, counting down.
CTTGATTATGTTAATCCATGCTTTTAATTACAATTAGTACTATTTTCTTGGTTGATGTTTGCTCTTATTAGATGCATTTGTGAATGTGCTGGTGGGTTTTGACGTAGTCTTGAATGGGTTCTACACTTTAATTTAATTGTCATTAAGTAGATAACTCATTTGTGATGTTGATAATCTATACTTACAATTGTGATTTGTGATGATAATGTGGCCACATCTATAATTACACTAATGATTTCCCCATTAATTGAAAGCATATGGTTAATTGCATGAGCTTAGTGGTGAATCCTTACCCTAAGAATCTTTTCTTATGTCTTTAATTCTTAGTTTAATTTACTTGCATTGCCATTTTCATTTCCATGCTTTCAATTGAATTCTAGTTTAATCAGTTCACCAAAATCTTTTTCTCTCAAACTCTTTCTCTCCTTCTTCTCTCTTTTACTATCTAATTAACTTTGAAACCAAGTTTAATCCTAACACATGTTCAATCCCTTAGGAACGATCCCTTCTCACTTCATACTTGATGGTATAAGTGTTGAGCGGCTTTTATATAAATTTAAAGTATGATGCCCATTTGATACCATTTCCAAAACCAAAATATTGTGCATTATTTTGTGCACACGCTCGGGTCACATCATAATTTTGGTGCCGTTACCGGGGATTGACAGTTTAGTTGGAATTAAATTAGGCATTAAGGCTAATTTGATTGTTTTCTTTAAATTACTATTTTCTTACTGATCCCTCTTGTTCAATTAGGTACTTAGAAAGAAGAGGAGCAAGCATTGGATCTTGGCACCATTGTGACGTTGTTGCTAAGGACCTTCATGAGCTTCCTTGAATTTCTTGTACTATAATTGTTCAATTCTCTACATGCTTGCTAGATAGCCCTTGTTGAGGCTATCACATTATTTAAATTCTTCTCCAAGTATAAGCCCAAAAGGAGGCTATTACTTTCTTAATAAGTGCATCGGCCCATGTGCAGGCAATTTAATTTTGTGCATTGATATAACATGGGAGTATGGGAACATTGTATGTGAAGGTGGTGAATTGTTGTTGTGGTTTGTTGTGAAGTTGTTGTGGTCTAATCTTGAATCATCTATTCTACGTTAGGAGGTAGTTCTAGGAGAATTATTCCCATTCTTGATTACCCCACACTTAATGGAAAACCAATTCTAAGATCTAGGGCATATGGATAATCTAGGTGAGTATCACCCTCTTAATGGGCATCCACCTCAAAGTGTGCATCCACCATTGGGAATTCCTCGTCCTAACGTGTTTCCACAACCCAATCAAGTGTAACAACCTCCAATAATACAAATCCATCCTCAAGATCATGTAGTGTGTCCCCTAAATCCTCAATTATCTCTTCGGGATCACTATACTCCCAATGGATACAATGCACCAACATACATCCAGTTACCAAACTTCCGGACACAGCAATATGAAATCAAGCCCGCAACCATCCAAATGTGCCCCGATTTCTATGGGTTGAGCAATAAAGAACCACATAAACATTTGGATGAGTTTTTTGAAGTTTGTTTAACCGTGAAAATCACGGATCTTCTAGAAGAAGTTTTCCAATTGAAACTTTTCCCTTTCACTCTTTGAGAAAAGGCTAAATATTGGTTTACCAACTTGAGGGCAAATTCAATCACATCTTGGGTTCAACTACAATGTGCATTCCTTAAAAAAAATTACCCTACAAGTAGAACAATGCTATAAGAGCTTCTATCCGTGAATTCTCCCAATGCAAGGGAGAACCTTTGCATGAAGTATGGGAGCGTTTGAACGATTTGCTACGGAAGTGTCAACATCATGACATTCCTAAGTGGTAATTAGTTCACTGCTTCTATGAAAGCTTATCCGATACCCAAAATGGTACGGTTGATGCTTCATGTGAAGGCGACTATTTGGACAAAAATGAAGACAATGTTTGGCATCTTTTTGATCGCATGAGCGAAAATTCAATACATTGTTCTTCATTGTCCCGACTGGGAATTGGCCAAAATTTGAATGGAGGAGGGAAGAAAACCTCCAATCAAGTGGAGAGTTCCATGGGAATTGCCGCCAAGGTCAAAAATCTTACTCAAAGGTTTGATAAATTCCTTTTGAGCCAAAACCCAACAATTCAATCATCCAACTCTTTCCATTCTCAAAGTATGATGTGCATGACTTGCTCTAGTTATACTCACAATACTTCTAATTGTCCTCTTGGACAAGTTTTTCCAAGTGAGTATCAAGAACAGGTCAATGCTGTTTTCATTCATCTAGGAAGTAGTCCAAATTCTAACTCGTACAATTCTGGATGGAGTGATCCTAACTTTTCTTGGAGAAATCAACAAGGAGATATCATTCCTCCTCTTCTTCAAAATTCCAAAGAAAAGTATGTGCCTCTCCACCGCCAAATTGCAAAGTCCCAAGCATACCATTCTCCATCTTATCCTCCTCCAAATGTTAATAAATTCTCCAATTCTGAATCTTCAAATCATCAATCTTACTCTCATCCACCTCAAAAGCCTCCTAGAAATCCCACTTTTGAGGACAAGGTTTTGGAAGCTTTGGGTGATCTTCGAAAGGAAAATCAAGTGTTTCATTCGCATTCTTAATCAATTGCAAAGCTTGAAGTTCAAATAGGTTAACTGGTTCAATCAATGAAAGGGAAAGGGCCTATTAAACCCGAGATTAACCAAAAGGCATACTCCATTTCCACCTTGAGGAGTGGGAGAAAAATTGATAACAAAGTCGAGAGACCTAGTGAAGTTAGTGTTTCGGTGCAACCATGTGTTAGCCCATTTACCATTCCCAATTCCATTCCAACTTCACTAGAGTCAAATGGTCAAATTAAGGAGCCAATTCCATCATCACCATCTTTTTCTCATGTATTTCTATCTTATGAGCCCAAAGCTCCATTTCCATAATCTTTAAACTCTACTCTATTTTCGAGGCAAGAAGGAAAAATCTATGACATGATGGAAATTTTTAAACAAGTTAAAATCAACCTTCCTCTTCTTGATGTTATTCGACAAATTCCACCATATGCCAAGTTCTTGAAGGACTTGTGTACTCAAAAGAGGAAGAACAAGGGACCAAGCCCAAAGAAAGTGCTTCTCACGGAGCAAGTGAGCTCTATCATTAAGCTTAACACCCCACCTAAGTTCAAAGACCTCGGCGCGCCAACCATCTTTTGTACCATAGGGAACCATGAGGTCAAAAGGGTTCTTCTTGACTTAGGGGCTAGTGTTAATGTTATTCCTTACTCCGTGTATCTTCAATTAGGTTTGGGAAACCTTAAGCCAACTTCGATAGTTATTCAACTCGCTGATAGGTCTATAAAATAACCAAGGGGAATTGTTGAGGACATCCTCATCAAAGTCGACAAATTCTATTTACCGGTTGATTTTGTTGTGCTTGACACTGAGCCAGTTCCCAATCCTACCACTTACATTCCTATTATCTTAGGAAGACCATTCCTTGCCGCCGCTAATGCGACAATCAATTGTAAGTCTGGCATTATGGACATTTCTCTTGGCAATATGATGGTTAAGCTTAATGTTTTCAACACAAGCCAACATCCTATCGATGAAGGCGAGTGTTTCATAGTGAATGTCTTGGATGAAATTGTTAAAGAAGCCATTCCTTCAATTCCTTCCATTCCTTCTGAAGATCCTCTTGAGGCATGCCTCTCTTACTTCAATATGGATGCATTTGACATTAAAAGCTTTATATATGAAGTGTATTCTATAATGGACTCCGTGGCCATCTTAGACTTCCCGCCATGGAAAAACTCAAAAGAACCTCTTCCTCCAGTCGCAAGTACTCTTTCTTATCAAGAAGAGGAAGAAGTGGCAAGTTCGCCAATGGCCAATCCAATTTATGAGGACATCCCTTGTAATATTAAGCATGAAGTCATTGAGGTAACCTTAGTGAATGAGGAGAAAGTGATCAATGTGGAAGTTGACAGAAAGGGTGAAGAGATTGAGTTTCCTAATAATCCAACCGAGTCGTTGAAATACTTACCTTGCCAAGTGCAAGGCCACTCATTATGGACTTTATTTTTAAGACTGTGGATGAATGAAAACAAATTGTCTTCCATCATTTCTTTCCAAATCATTCTTTTAAGAGATGTATTCATTGTTGTGAGAGAAGATCCATTGGGGAAAATAGATAAACGGATCAATGAGGATGTCTCATATCCGATTTTTGATTCTTTCGACTAGTAAGTCGCCCCAACGTCTTGCTAGAGACATTAAACACTAGTTTTTTGTAGAGTTTTCAAAAAAAATAATAATAATAACAAAATTTGCATTTTATTATTATTATTTTATTTTTTTCTTTTATTTTCTTTTCCTTTTGTACATTTATGCATTCATAAATTCAAAAAAAATAAAAAATAAAATAAAATAAAAAACCAAAAAATAAAATTCAAAAATATGTGTTACCGTTATGCCCTTCTACTTGGTTATGCATGTTTTCATCTTTTACCATGGGCTTGATCTCATATCTTTTTGCATCGTGTTTTATATTGTTTTGGAATGTTTGATTCTTCTCCCATGTTGATATTTGATGTGAGTTGCTAGTGTTGCTATTCTAGTAGGTTTTTGCATCCAAGTTTGGGGGAGACATCTTTCCTAATGGATCATTGCCAGACTTCATAGTCTTTGCCATCACGGTATACTCTTTCCATCATTTTTCATTGTTCTTATTGCACATTGACGACAATGTACAGTTTAAGTTTGGGGGTAAGGGCATCATGATTTATTCTACTTTAAGTTGAGCTTTTAAATGCATGATTGAGATTTGAGAAATATTTGGCAATGATTTTGAACTTTTGAAGCATAGTGCCTTTGAAAAGCAAGTTATTAGACTTTAATACTTCTTGTATGCTCTAGGATTCCATTTAGGGGTAAATTTTTAATTTTTGATATTATGCTGGCTCTTGTGGTTCACATCATCATGCTTGTTGAAAATGCTTTGAGAGCTGATTTTAGAATTCTACACTTGCACTTACGCACACTAGCATTCAATTTTTGGGGTACATGCTTAGTTGATTAATGTTTTGGTTATATCCTAGTTAAGCTAGTAGACTTTGAAAGCTTCCATTTTTGACAAATGACCTTGCATGCTAAATAACAAACCCTTTACAAAGTAATCGGGATTCGTGCCTCATTAAGCACTGAACTCTCGCATGAAAAGTGGGGGCCATCACAAAAAAAAATAATAATAATAATAAATAAATAAATAATGAAGAAGAAGAAAAGAAAAGAAAAGAAAAGTGAGTGCTTCTCACCAATATGGGAAAGCGGGAAATGATAGGATGAGAGTTGTTTTGATTTGTAGCCTAGTTGATTTGAGCTTGTAAGTCCTTGGGGGTGTCTTTACATAAAAAATAGAGAAAAAGAAAAACAAAGACAGCATGTTGCAAATAAATTGAATAAACAAGGTTCATTCAATTTCTTAATGATTGGTACTATATTTGTGTGCTAGTTTGAGGGGTAAGGCTATGCCATTATTTTGATTTGCTAAAATAACAACACATTTTGTTGCCAGTTCACTCAAAAAGGATGATAGAATTGATTCAATTTTCATAATTAACATGCTTGATGTATAGAGGACCATTTTTGCTTACATGATGTTAAAATGTTGAGAATAACTTAGAAATGACAGAAATTTGCATACTTGAAGTAGTCTATACTTGTTTGATATGTGTCGTTTCTTCTTAAGTAAGAAAGAGCCTTTGATATTTGTGGGTACCATTTTTGGAAACCCTCACGAGACGTCACTCGTCCACTAGGGGTAACCTAGGGGTTTAAAAGGCTAATTGCATATACTAAATGCAACTGTGATCCCTACGAAAGTGGTGTTATCTTTATTTGCTTTATTAGTTTATAGTTGTATATATGTTTATTGCATTTTCATACTGTAGTTCATTGCTAGGGACTAGCAATATCTAAGTTTGGGGGTGTGATAAGTGCTTAAATGTTGCACATTTTAGCACCTAAGTTAGGGTTTTTTAGTCCTTGCATCTATCTTACTTTCACGTTTTGGTCCTAATTTATGTTTATGTGTATTTCAGGGCAAAAAGTTCAAACGGGTTTAAATCAGTCCATTACCGCAATATTTGGAGTTAAGCAAAGAAAATCGGAAAAAGCTTAGAAAATGGCAAAAAGCGGTCGTAGCCCATTGTTCGTATAGTGCGCTTATCCTTCAAAAACGGTCAATTCTACCTTTTTTCGGGCCTTTGATGATGTTCCCAACGATCAAGAAGCAAACTGATTAGCCGAGGGCCAAAATAGAGTTAAACGGGGCTTAAAAGAGATTTCTAGCATCAGGGGATCGATCCCCCACTGTTGGCAGAAAGGTGCAAAAAAATACCCCTTGGGCATCGATCCCCAAAGCTGGGGGATCGATCCCCACTGTTCACAAAACTAAAAATGCCCTTAGGGGATCGATCCCTAAGCCCCTGAAAGCATTACAGGATTTATTGTTCACTTAGCTACGGGATTTTCTTGTTTTGGCTTATTTTGTGAACTATTGGCCTCCAATAGGGTTTGCACTCAAGGGAAAGAAGGACCCATTAGTTGGGGAGTTAGTTTTTATTATTTTATTTTTACATTTTATTTTTCTGTAAGATATATCGTTCTCTCTGGAAAAAGCGAAAGAAAAAAAAAAGTTAGGGTTTTGAGAAATATTCAAGGAAGAAGAAGATGGAGCCAAAGATGGGGATTGGGCTTGTTGACACCATGATCATCTCCTCCATAAGCTAGTTCTTCACTTAGGGCTTGGATGAGCCCTAAGTTCATGTAACCTAAACCTTTGTATTTCTTTTCTTGGGGAATTAATATGTTGTAATTAAATGTATGGCCTTGTGATTTCTTTATATATACATGCTTGATTTGACAAATTAGGGCTTATATTGATAAATTATTCCATTGAAATCTCTAGTCGATTGTATGTCTATGTATGATTAATTAGGGATTTTATTCTTCATTAGATGATTATAAATTAATTCTTCCATTGATTCTATATGTAAATTACATGTGTATGTGTGATTGATTTAGAATTATACTCTACACTAGATACTTCTTGTAGTTATGTACCATGGCATAGTACTTCTGTGATACAATTGTCAATTAATTTGATGGAGAAATGCTTAATCTTGATGAGTTGTTTTACAAATTAGCTAACTTGTTATTAGTTAATTGTAGTTAAGTAGGCAATTTGTGCTTGATTATGTTAATCCATTCTTTTAATTACAATTAGTATTATTTTTTTTATTGATGTTTGCTCTTATTGGATACATTTGTGAATGTATATGGTGGGTTATGACGTAGTCTTGAATGGGTTCTACACTTTAATTTAATTGTCATTAAGTAGACAACTCATGTGTGATGTTGATAATCTATGCTTACAATTGTGATTTGTGATGATAATGTGGCCACATTTATAATTACACTAATGATTTTCCCATTAATTGAAAACATATGGTTAATTGCATGAGCTTAGTGGTGAATCCTAACCCTAAGACTCTTTTCTTATTTCTTTAATTCTTAGTTTAATTTACTTGCATTGTCATTTCCATTTCCATGCTTTCAATTGAATTCTAGTTTAATCAGTTCACCAAAGTCTTTTTCTCTCAAACACTTTCTCTCTTTATTCTCTCTTTTATAATTTAATTAACTTTGAAACCAAGTTTAATCCCAACACGTGTTCAATCCCTTAGGAATGATTCCTTCTCACTTCATACTTGGCGGTATAAGTGTTAAATGTCTTTTATATAAATTTAAAGTATGATGCCCGTTTGATACCATTTCCAAAACCAAAGTGTTGTGCATTATTTTGTGCACATGCTCGGGTCGCATCAAGCATGTCAGTGTATACAGGAGAAGAACGTAAAATATGAGGATATGCTGTATATAATCATGTCAAGATGAACAAGCGTATACAATGTACTCAGGCAGACAAGCGTATACCATATGCTAGAATAACAAGCAGATACCATGTGCTAATGCAAACGAGCATATATCATATGCTAGGACAGTTAAGGTATGCTTCTAAGTGAGTTGACACATATGCAAACAGACGTGATATCACACCAGGACATGATAGCAACCAGACCAGGAAGCATATATACACATAAAGCATGTTTAACAAATAATAGGTGTCTCAAAACACCCGAGCATGTGAACATGTTATCATATAAGACATGTTATCAAACAAGATATGTTATCAAGATATAAGTGACATATCAAAGCAAAACAACATGAGCATGATATGCACCCAAAACCCGTTGTCCAAGGTATTCGACCCCGGACTCTCTGATACCACCTGTGACGACCCTCGATTTTTCAACCCAGTGTGTTATGTGACGACCCGAAGCGGATCCAAAAATGCGGAAGCAAAACAAAGACAAGTCCTTAGAGATGTACGTCATCCTTAAGACACAAGAATGGCCCTTTGAGGAGTTCGAGGCTCAACGGAAGCAAAATGAATACAATGATATCAAAACCCTACTAAAAGAAGGACCAAGGGTAAAATGGTCATTTTATCATAGGAATTTAACTTCCAATAAGTCAAATGAGGTCAAAAAAATCCTTTGGCAACTTCACATGAAGTTCCAAGGCCAAAGGAAGAGAAATCCCAAAGGAACCCTATCCCGGTTCGAACCAAAACTGACGCCCTCTCACTAAAACAAGTATATCTTTAGCTAAGAGAAGAATCTAAAACTAAAATTTATACCATTGGAAAGCTTACTTCAATATGGTCAGTTTAGACTTAAGAACGAACCAATTCAGAGTAGAAACGAAGAAGTTACGATAGTTCAAAGTTGAAAGACCAACGCTAAACCTGCAAAAAAGTTTCTGGAGAACTTGAACCGGTTCAACCCCGCTTAAACTTGTTTAACATGGACAAAACATCTATGTTGGACCCAAATCACATCTTGAACTGATTCAGCCCCTCTGAACCGGTTTAACCCACCCAGAGTTGAACCCAAACAGTAGAAACAGTGAAATTATAGAAAAACGAGTTTGAGATGCGGTTTTCGGGACCAAGATAACATTTTTTGGAAAAATGTTGTGAAGAAACTCCCCCCGAAATCACATTTTCTATGCGATTGAGTCAAGACTGGAAATTATTTCCCAAAGAAAATCCCCAAAATGCCCTTAAGCCGAATTTTTCAATAAAAATGTGAAATGAGTCCATATGAGGCTCATTCCAACAACGAAAGAGTTTTTCGTAAAAATGATTATGCACGCAAATGTGAATAGTGATTTTGAGCTCACGGGAATGGTCCGCGCCTCCCGAAAATGGCTGAGTTAAAATCTGACCCTCCGACGGCCAAAAAGGCAGAAATAAACTTAAAATGGAAATTTTGAAATCTAAAATTATAAAATGGAGTCAAATGACCATTTGGCCCTTGGCCACACTCCATACATGATTAATGAGACCCTGTGAGACAATAAAAATGGAATTCCCACACCCGATGCAAACATAGTGAAGCAATGACTTGTGATTTTTCAATATTTTCATAATATTTATTGAAGTCAAAAGTACATAGGATGCAAAGTAAGTGTCAATGGCCTCTGGCCTCATCTCATACATGTCAAATACATTACAAAAGGTGTACTTATGTACACATTACATATATGGAATCAAATATACACATTTTGACATAAAAGCCTACAAGTGGCATTTCAAGCCAACCTTTACAAGAGTCATGAACAAGAATACACTTAAAGAACTCCAATTCATCGAAACGATCCCGGGATATTGTCCATCCTAAACTAAGGCATCCGTACTTGACAAATCACCCAGTAACTTTGGGGTGAGTAAACAAGTTTACTCGTAGGGAATGAGCATGCATAGACTCAACTTTTTACAGATTTTTACATTAACATGAAACAACTTAAAAGGGACATGCCACCTAACGTCTATATCAAAGTGAGACTCAGGGATCATCCTAAGCTACTCATGCAATTGAAATGAGATACACGACATACAAGCATACTAGTTACAAGTGTACTAAACAAAGATGGAAACATGCAAGGCAAGTATATAAAACACAGGTATACTAAATGGGATCAGAAACACACAAGGCAAGTATAAAAGACACGAGTATACTAAATGGAATCTAGATACAAGAAGTAAGTGTACAGTTTCAATTATATTGAATGAGATCTAAATACACGAAGTAAGCATAATGTCTATGCAATTAAACAAGGTAGGAAATACTCCATATAGCACGGCAAGGTTCTTAGATCTTTAAGAGATAACACTTAAAATCTAAAGGTTTGGAGATTTTGCATGTTAATATAAATCATTACATGTGGTCCATGCACTTAGAATCTAAGTCAAGTTACATGTATAGGATCATTCCTAAGTCACGATAGCATAAAGTAACATGAAACGAGATAATTAAGAAAATTAACAAGATTGAAACAATTAAATTAACACGACAAGGACAAGGCGTGAAATTAAGGATAATGCATAATATCTACGCAATTAAGCAAGGTTGGAACATTTCATATAACACGAAAAAGTCTTAAATCTTCAAGGAATGCAACACTTGAAATTTGAAGAGTGAGATCCGAGGTGAAGCATAAAGTCTATGTAAGTAAACAAGGTTGGGATATTCCATAAAACATGAAAAGGTCTTAAATCTTCAGGAAATAGCAACTTAAAATTTAAAGAGTGAAATCAACCAATGTGGATACTCGGATATCGTTCAGATTAAAACAGTACTCTTGGGATCACTTTAGGGCTACTAACCCATAGGTACCTTTCCCTAGTGCGCAATATAGTGTAGGGAGCTTTTTATCTCCCGTATTAGAATCAAGTCCTAGTCATGTCAATTCTTGATTGATATCGCCAAGTTTCTAAAATCAATAAGTTGTGCAAGTCGAGATAGTATCAACATACAAGTAATGCATTATATCACATTCCATGCACAACCAAGATTTTGAAGCACACAAGTCATGCCCTAAGTCTTCAACTATAATGGCATGTGAAATGTCAAGAAATTATAGTATGCATCTACATAGACTACAAACTAGGATTTATAATACATAAATTCCATTGATTTAAATATATCACTAGCATAAGACACATGATTTAATTATTTGTGTAGCCATACATGAATAATTAAATCACTCTAGGACAATTGTACAAGTTCATTAACTACATTAGTGAAACTAGGATACAACAAGTCATAATGCATGATAAAAAGACAAAAGCCCCATGAAATACAAGTCTAACACATTAGAACACTAAGTAGAAATTAATTAACCTAATTAATTAATTTCTCTAGAAATTAAAGTAGTCCAAAAGTTCTCAAAATAATTTATGTGAATGTCCATTCCATGGTCATTGCATATATTTAATCAAAAGTGAAAAATGAGCAAGATAACATCATGTGGAATTTAATTAATTTAAATTAATTAAATCTCTAGATTTTAAAAGTTATTCAAATAATCCCAAATTAATATATAACAAGGATTAAGTCATTGCCATGCCATATATCAATTCTAAAATGAAATACAAACAAAACACAATTAACTAGAATTTAAATCAAATTAAATTCATTAAATCATCCCAATTTAATGTATAACAAAGATCAAGTCATGGTCATGCCATATACCAAGTCTAAAATGAGTTATATGCAAGTTATGATACATCATTAATTTCTCAAATTAACAAAAGATATGCATACAACTTATATTTCATACAAAAGCAAGTAAAACCCTTAGGTAATAAACTATAACACCCCCTACCTCACAAGAGGATTGTTCCTCTTGAATCCAAGGCTAGTAAACACAAAATGATAAACCCTTCTAGGGTTATGAAAAGGAGAGGAGAGGAACAAAAAGCATTCCCAAGGTTAAGCTTGTAAATCAATGGAAGGCTCTCAAAAATCAAAGTCAAAGCTTAAGGCTTTAAGTTTCTTCCATAGAGGCTAGGGTTCTAATGTAAAGGATAATGTAAAATGTGAGGGGGATGAAATATGTGCGGAGGATTTAGAAGTCCTCCACTCACTAGGTGAACTAACACCATGGTCAACACACACACACATGCAAGACCACATTTGGAGCCTACATTTGTCACTCATCCAAGCATCCGTTGTAGGCTTAATCCTAAAACTATATTTGTCAACCATCCAAGACAACAAGTGCACCTATCCTAGGCCAACAAGTGGGTGAATCTCCACCCTCCACATGTCACAAGATTACGCTTCCAAGTGACTGCACCCTAATGCTAACAAGTAGCTCCATGAGAGTTTGACACTTGTCACACTTTTTAAAAATTGCAAAAAGGGCCTTTTAAAAAATATTTTCCAAATTAAATTGTAAAATGGTCCCCAAGATGAAAAATAATTACTTTAAGTAATTACACAAGTAACCCCAAAAATAAGAAAGTTTCCAAAGAAAGTGTGTATCCACACCCCTAAGGAAGAAAGTGCACAAATGGCATACATTTATAGGAAAGTAAAAATACACATTTATAAGAAATCATATATCATGAGTGCATGCAAAAGTGGAAGTAAAACCAAACGTGAAAAGTGAGGTTGTGCCAACAAAGTGATATAAGGGAAAAAGAAGAAAAGTGAATAGTGTCACAAAAGTGAAAATGTGAAAATAACTCCATCCTTAAAGGAAATTGTCAACCCAAATGAAAGAGTTTTGGAAACCATTTTCAAGCACTCGAGACGACACTCAGTGACGAGAAACATAACTCGGAAAAAGAAAATTAAACGGAAAAAATTTATCCGTAAAATTTGAGAAAAAGGAAAGAAGGAAAATGACCGGATCATTACAGATAGTCTCGATATTTCTTTTATAGTTTTATTACAATTATTTTTGTTTATATGGCTATTTGTTTAATTGGTTAATTGTTTATTTTCATTATTTGTTTATTTAAATTTTTGTTTAATTCGTTAATTGTTTAATTGATTTATTATTATATATTTTTATAGTTTTATTGCAATTATTTTTTTTATATGGCTATTTGTTTAATTATTTAATTGTTTATTTTTATTATTTGTTCATTTGGATTTTTGTTTAATTGGCTAATTGTTTAATTGATTTATTATTATATGCTTTTGTGGACTTTTAAATTTATTGTTTAAATAAAATGGAGTTAGGCTTGGATAATAGTAATGGACCAACGGTTTGAGTCACATGGATTACTTAGATGGGGGATTAAATAGGTACGGTTATTACCCATGGATGGTTATACATATATAAATGGATATATGTGTATATAAAGTTTTTTTTAATTATTAGTATTATTAATAATTAAATTAGTATTGATATTCTGTTTATATGTATTATATGGTTTTAGGGATTAATATATATGTGATTATTACGTGTGGGATGGCAAATATATATATATATATATATATATATATATATATATATATAATTCTTTTATATTATATTTTCTTTTATTTTTTATTTCTGTCACCTCATTTAATTAGAATTAGGTTTTCAGATAAGCCTATATATATAGTGTTATGTGTCTGCCAAGGGTTTTAGAGCCCTTTTCACGTAACAGTGTTGGCAGAGAGATATTACAGAGAGGTTTGAGAGAGAACTGAGGGAATGAGCTATGGTTTTTGCCGAGAGCAAAAGCTGAACCAAGGGGATGTTATTGAAGATTGCTTGTGGGTTCAACAATGAGCAGTAGAGGAGTGGAGAATAGTCGAGGATTTGTCGAAAAATCTAGGACAACGATGTTGAGATTTTAATCCAAAATCTCAAAGGCAAGTTCTTTCTCTTGCTCTTTCCCTTAAACTTGTGTTCTGTGCATGCCTCGATAATCTCAAGGATTAATCAAACATTAAAATTGGCCTTGTGTGCATGTTAATCCATAAATTAAACTTTATATTGTGTTTGAAATTGAAATTGGGTTATCGTATCAATTGTTTCATCATATGTGTTTTAATTGTTGTTAGTGATGCATACTGAGTTTATATAATAATCTGGAATTATTCGGGACATAGTTCAGACCCTTAGGACCATTAAAAATGGAGAACAGAGGGGTTGAAGGTCGCTGAAGATAGAGAAGGAAGTTTATAGCAGGTTGAGAGGCGGCTCTTTTTGAAAAAGAGCAAGCTCCTTTCGAAAAGAGCAGGCTCTTTGGCTTTAATACGTATTGGGGTTTTTTTTTAGGCACTGTTTGGATGTTATGGAATTCCAGAACTGTTTTGGGTTAATGATGGGATGCTAAATAATATTTTATGATATATTAAAACCCCATAATGCATAATTTATATCTATATGCTAATGATTTGAACAGTACGAAGTTTAAACAAGTTTGTACGCTGTTAACGGATATAGAGGATTTAATTGCTTAATCTTATTTTTAGCAATTTAAATGACTGTGATATGATTTTTAAACCTTGTAGTGGATGCATAATATGGACATATACATATCAGATTTTTATTAAGCTTATTCTGGATTATGATTGATGATCTATTTATTTTTACTTCATCAATTATTGAATTTGTGGATTATATACACCGTTATGGGACGGTAGCATATTAGGGATGGATTAGATCAAAACGTTAATTCTTACCTATTCATGCATAACAGAATGGATTAACTAAAAAGTTAAATCCTACATGTATTCATGTCAAGTCAATTAAAATAGTTGAATGACATATTGGATGTTTATTTTATGTTCTGTATTAGGATGGATTACATTCATATATATATATATATATATATATATATATATATATATATATATATATAGTTATGAGTCATGATAAAAGCTTGAGTCTCAGGATCATGGTTAGGGTGTGTATATCGCTTAGGATGGATAACTAGACATAATAGACATTGTGTACCCTGGTAGGTTTAGGTATACATGCCCACTTTATGTGCGATTTGCATGTTACCTTTTATTCAGGTTGAGACAGACCTATGGACTAGTGAGCGTCCTATAGTGTGTATTTATACATATATAGACTATTTAGCTATTGTTGAGTTATCTAGAATGTATCTGCATATCGAGTCTCTGTTTGGATTGTAGCAGATTAGAACTTGTTCGTGGGCCTGACCCACTATTATTTTTCAGGTATCGGACGGTTCCAGTCTTAAAGGTTGTTCATGCTGAGCAGAGACAGTTACTCATTCTTCTGACTACGTAGGACTATTACTTATGTTTAGTTTTGGTTTTTAGTTCAGTTATTTATTTTCCAGTTGGATTATTATTAGGGGTCCACTAGATGGATTTCTCGAGTTGTATTAATGATGAAGGTTTTGGAATTTATTGGATTATTTGATAATTATTTCAAGGATTATTATTTAGATTATTTTCGACTTAATTTTTATTTTTAAATTATTTTCGTAATATATGCTTGTTTATATACTTAATTGCTTGGTATCCCTCGGATCTGTGCTCGGACTTGATCACCCGTGGCTCTAGAATCGAGGGGTATCACAGTTGGTATCAGAGCACTCCAGGTTCTATGTCTCTAGGGTTATTTCATAATAACACTTCTGCGTAGCGTATTATCTTAATTAGAGCTTAAGTTTAAGATTCATTGGATTCCTTTACGGTTCGCTTAGAACATACTGATATTAATTTTATTCTGTAATTTCATAATGTTTGGCACTAGGAAAAGGATGTGGTCCATGATGAAAGCAAAGAATGACTCAAGGAAGAAAAAGATTACTTTGACGATTCCCCTGTGAAGGCAGAATTGGAGACCAAGGAATTGTGTCCAATTGGTGTTGTTTCAGAGTATAAGCCAATGAAGATTTCTTGTGTGTGGGATTGGCCACCATATTGTGGACCCAATATAACTTCGGTGGTGCTTGAAGCTGAGTCAAGTGGAGAGGAAGACCCCGAAGAAGATCATGGTGGAGGAGATACCGGAGCATCCAAGATGGAGGATACCGGAGTTCAAGGATGAATGCTCTTTTAAAAGTGATATGATTTTTATTACTAATTGTAGTGGAAGTATTATTAGAAGTGTAGTACTGATTTAATCATGTACACTAGTAGTATTTTAAAGAATATTTTATAGTTATTCTTTTGGAAGTTTATGGTTTAAGGAAGTTCTTAATAAAGTGAACTGGTGGTTTTGACATCTCAATTTTGTTTCATATGAGTATTTTTGATATTTCCATAAATGGTTTGATTGGAATGGGATTGTGCGATAATATAGAAATATCAAAGTGGAGTGGTTGGTATTAGTGAAAGCAAATAAATATTTTTGCTTATAGGTATGTTGTGTTGAGATGGGATGATTACCAATGGGTTTATAAAAGAAACTTATGGGAATTAATTCTGTAAGTTTGATTGTAGAAAAGACAGTTTAGCACCTTCAGAGGTACTTATTATACTTGTGGAGAGCTTGGATACATTTCCAGGCAGTGTCCTAAAGTAGGACAGGGACAGGGACAGTATGTGCAGCAGGGACAGAGGGCACCAGTACCTTTACCCGCTCCACAAATTCCACGGATTCAGTGACAGACTTATCCGGCTTTACCAGTACTACCACAGCCTCAAGGACAGGCACTGCAGCAGTTGCATTATGGCCGGGTGTTCAACCCCATGCCACAGGATGTTCAGGCACCTCAGGCTGTTGAGGGTATGTTTCCTATTCATGGTACATAGGGTCATGTTTTATTTGATACAGGTGCTACACATTTATTCATGTTTAAATCATTTGTTACATTATCTAGGATGACGACGCGAGTATGTGATAGACCTCAGGGTATTCTACACCTTTAGGCAATACTGCATTTTACATGAGAGTGATGGGCCTGTGACACTAGATATTGGTAGACTCAGATTTTTAGCCAATCTATTGGTCCTGGACATGCACACTTATGATGTGATACTTGGGATGAATTAGTTATCTCACTACCATACCTAAGTTAATTATTATGATAGGTCTATTATTTTTACCAAACCTGGTCAAGATATGTACGTCGTCGCAATGCCACATTCTAACGGGGTTTCTAGTACCTATTTGTTCTATATGGAGAAGGAGACTAAGGAGAAAATTACTGTGTCACTGGACAACATACCAGTTGTATAGGAATTTTCAGATGTTTTTCAAGAGATTCCAGGGTTGCCACCTAGTCGAGAGATAGAATTTGTGATTGACTTAGCTCCAGGTACTACGCCTATTGCTAGAGCACCATACAGGATGGCACCAATGGAGATGCGTGAGCTGAGGGACCAGATTCAGTAATTACTCAACCAGGGTTTTATTCGAAGGAATACCTTACCCTGGGGAGCACCAATTTTGTTTATGAAGAAGAAGGATGGTTCACTTCGCTTGTATATAGATTACAGGGAGTTGAACAAGGTTACTATATGTAATAAGTACCCTTTACCCAGGATCGATGATCTTTTTGATCAGTTGAAATGAGCTACATATTTCTCTAAGATTGATCTACATTTTGGATATCATTAACTTCAGGTTAGGGAGCAAGATGTTCCTAGGACAACATTTCTCACTAGAGATGGATCTGATGAGTTTCGTGTCATGTCGTTCGGATTGACTAATGCACCAACAATCTTCATAGATTTAATGAACAAAGTCTTCAGGGCTTACTTAGATCAATTTGTCATCGTCTTCATTGATGATATTTTGATTTATTCTAAGTCAAAGGATGATCGTGTTAAATAGCTTCGCACAGATTTCTAGCCAATCTATTAGTCCTGGACATGCGCACTTATGATGTGATACTTGGAATGGATTGGTTATCTCACTACCATGCCCAAGTTGATTATTATCATAGGTCTATTATTTTCACCATACCTGGTCAGGATATGTACGTCGTCACTATGCCACATTCTAACAGGGTTTCTAGCACCTATTTGTTTTATATGGAGGAGGAGACTTAGGAGAAGATTACTGTATCACTGGACAATATACCAGTTGTACAGGAATTTTCAGATGTTTTTCAAGAGATTCTGGGTTGCCACCTAGTCGAGAGATATAATTTGTAATTGACTTAGCTCCAGGTACTACGCCTAGTGCTAGAGCACCATATAAAATGGCACCAGTGGAGATGTGTGAGCTGAGGGATCAGATTTATTCGTAGGAGTACCTCACCCTGGGGAGCACCAGTTTTGTTTGTGAAAAAGAAGGATGGTTCACTTCGCTTGTGTATAGATTATGGAGAGTTGAAATTACAGGGAGTTGAACAAGGTTACTATATGTAATAAGTACCCTTTGTCCAGGATTGATGATCTTTTTGATCAGTTGAAGGGAGCTACATATTTCTCTAAGATTGATCTACGTTTTGGATATCATCAGCTTCAGATTAGGGAGCAAGATATTCCTAGGGCAACGTTTCTCACTAGATATGGATCTTATGAGTTTCGTGTCATGCCATTCGGATTGACTAACACACCAGCAGTCTTCATAGATTTAATGAACAGAGTCTTTAGGGTTTACTTAGATCAATTTGTTATCGTCTTCATTGATAATATTTTGATTTATTCTAAGTCAAAGGACGATCATGTTAGACATCTTCACACAGTGTTGCAAACGCTTCGTGAACATTAGTTATATGCCAAGTTCAAGAAATGTGAATTTAGGCAGCGGGAAGTGAAGTTTTCGGGTCACATAGTGTTAAAAAGGGGAATAGCGGTAGATCCAGCCAAAGTTTCAGCAGTGGTAGAGTAGGGACACTCTACTATACCTACCGAGATTCGAGTTTCCTCGGGTTGGCAAGATATTATCGTAGGTTCATTCAGGGGTTCTCAAAGATAACGGGACTACTCACTCACTTAACTAAGAAGGGGGTGTGGTTCGTGTGGGATGAACATTGTCATAATTTTTTTGATGAGTTAAAAAGCAAGTTGACTTCTGCGGCGGTTCTATCTACTCCATAGAGCGGGATAGAGTATCTTGTCTACACAGATGTTTCTTTACAAGGTCTTAGATGTGTTTTGATGCAGGAAGAATAACTGATTTTGTATGGATCTCGTAAGCTTAAGCCTCATAAGCTTAATTATTCAACACATGATTTGGAGTTGGCAGATGTGGTCTTTGCCTTACGTATTTGGAGGCATTATCTATTAGGGAGTCCTTCAAATTATTTAGTGATCACAAGAGTTTGCAGTATTTGTTCACTTAGTGGGAGCTAAATATGAGACAGCGTAGATGGTTAGAGTTTGTGAAAGACTACAATTTCTCTATACAATATTATCTAAGGAAAACGAATATGGTGGCAGGTGCACTCAGTCGTTGACCCTATGCGAGTCTTTCTGCTTTATTCACCACTGAGTAGAATGCTTAAAGATCGTTGACGAGTTATCTGATGCTTTTATGGCTTGCATGGTAGTTGCACCTTCTATCATTCACAAGGTCTTGAAGACACAACTCACGGATCAACAGTACATTGACAGAGTTGCAGAAATAACTTCTGAGAAGGTTCCATTCTACTATGTTGGGACTGATAAAGGATTGAGGTACAAGGAACGTTTAGTGGTACCTTCTGCTTACAATTTGAGGAAGGATGTGATGACTGAGACTCATCATTCTGAGTTTTATGTTCATCCAGGAGGGGACAAAATGTATCAGGATATGAGGCGGCTGTTTTGGTAGGCAGGTATGAAAAAAGACATTGCGATATTTATCTCTAAGTGTAGTACTTGTCAGCTGGTCAAGATCGGTCATCAGAGGTTGCCAGGAGCTCTACAGCCACTACCTATACTAGAGTGGAAGTGGGAGAGAATTTCTATGGACTTTATGGGGAGATTGCCTAATTCATTTAAGGATCACAATTCCATTTGGGTTATTGTTGATAGGTTGACTAAATCAGCTCATTTCTTGCCTATTCGCACTGATTTGACTTCGGAACAGTTAGCACGACTTTACATTATAGAGATTGTAAAGTTATATGGCATTCCGTTATCTATTATATCGGACAGGGATTCATTCAAGTAAGCGTTCAAACAAAGAAAGTAGGTAGAGCAAGTAGTTCAATCACCTGTTTAATTAAAAAAAAATTAATTCCTACTGGTGTGTTCTATCATACTAAAGTAACCAAATTGCAATGAAGTGTGGCCAAGTTTAAATTTATAAAGTACCACTACTATCTCTAACTACTAATATAGCTAGGGTGAGTAGGGATCGTCCCAAGGGATTAGTTGCGTGTTTGGAATGGAAACAAGGTCAGATTAGTAGGTCGAGTGATCAAAAGGTATTTTGATTGGTTAATTAAACTACAATATAAATAAATTCAATACAAGGCAATTAAAATAAATAAAGGGTAGAAAACAAGAGTGAGAGGTCTTGGGATCTAGAGGTCACCACTAAACATCACCATTCTAGACACTCAATGTGTAATGAATGAGGGGAAATATGTGTTGCAATGCAAAGAGGTGTGATTGATTGAATCAACAAGCATGGATGACTAATTAAGTATACATTGTCCAGACAACCTAGTGAATAGCACAATATATCAAACTAAACCATTATTCCTTCCTTTAAGCTCACAATCAACACACTAACAAGTTAGGAATTATACTATTTGCATTCATAAGCATAGAATATCAAACAACAAGCATGAATTGTCCTCACATCTAAGAAAGTGTGACGGCCCTGGTTTTTCAAGCCAGTGCGTCCTGTGCTGAACTGAAGATTGACCAGATAACGGATCCGAGTGCGGAAGCCAAAACTGAAAACAAGACTCTAAGAAGTCAAAGTGACCTTCCATGAGGTCGTGGAACTCAATGAGAATTGACGCAGAAGCAAAAGATCGAAAATATGACAAATAAGCTCCTAGGGGCAAAATTATCATTTCACATGGAAATGACGTCCCTAGAATGTATATTATTCCTGAGACACATCCATGACTTCCCGTGAAGTCACGGAACTCAAAAGAAAGTAGCGGAAGTGGAAAGCAAGAAAAACTAAGCAAAAATAGCCCTAAGGGCAAAATGGTCATTTCTGAAAAAATAAATCGGGTGCTACCGAGCACACCACTGGGAAGACAGCCAAAAATTAATCAAGTTAGACTCAAGAATCACTTGATTCGGAGTCCGGATGGAAGAGAAAAGTCAAAACAAAGTTTTGACGTCACTGCGGCCGTAAATAGTGTTTTGACAGCAATAAATAGTAACATGAGCAAAATGCTGAATTTTGTGTGTCGTTTTGAGATATTAAACGACGTTTTATGGAAAAACACGAAGAAGAACCCCGCCTCAAAATAATTTTTTCAAGCTGACCATGTCGAAAGAAAAATTTATTTTTGACGTGAAATCCCAAAAATGCCCTTACAACAGACTTTTTCAAATATTGCAGGTGCGCACAGAAAATCAGATTTGACGCGGGGTTTTCGGGTCCGAGATGACATTTTCTGTAAAAATGTTGTTAAGAAACCCCCCTAAAATCACATTTTCTATGTGACCATGTCAAGACCAGAATTTAGTTTTCAAAGGAAATTCCCAAAATGCCTCTAGATCAGTTTAGGCCAAGAGGGTTAAAAAACTGCTACATGCACAATAGAAAACTGAACTTTGCAAGGGATTTTCAGTACCAAGACGACATTTTTTGGAAAAACACAAAGAAGAAAGCCTCCCTAAAATCACGTTTTCTACCCGACCATGTCTAAAGAAGAAAAAAAAAACACGCTGTGAAATGCCCAGAATGCCTTAATCTGTCTAGGCCAAAAACAAGGAAAATGCAACTTTGCAACAAGTGGTCATTTGACCCTAAATGCATTTCTAGGCTAAAATGATTATGCACGCAAACGTATTTATTGTTTTTAAGCACGCGGGAATGGTCTGCTGCTCCCAAGAAAGCCCGACTCAAAATTCAACCCCCCAATGTCTAAAAATGAGAAAAATGGACTTAAAATAGAAAATTTGAAATCCAAAAATGTGAAATGGTATCAAATTACTATTTGGCCCATGGCCACACTTCATACATGATTAATGAGACCCTATAAAAGAATAAAAATGGAATTCCCACACCCGATGCAAACATAGTGAAGCAAGGACTTACCAATTTTCAATATTTTCATAATATTTTATAAAGTTAAAAGTTACATAGGATACAAACTAGATACCATTGGCCTTCGGCCTCATCTCATACATGTCAAATACATTGTAAAATGTGTACTTATGTACACGTTACATATATGGAATCAAAGATACAAATTTTGACATACAAAACTACAAATATGATTTCATGCCAACATTTTTATAAAAATGATACTTCAAGTCTACGAAACTTCCATAGCTTAGTGTGCATCCCAAATCATGGTCCCTGTACCTGAAAAATGTCCCCACTATGTGGGTGAGTAACATAAAGCTACTCGTAGGAGATGAGCATGCATAGACCTAACATTTTACAATTTTATCACCTTAAGATGAAACATGTTAAAGGGGCTCATGCCACCTAACGTCTATGTCAAAGTGAGACTCAGGGATCATCCTAAGCTACTCATGCAATTAAAATGAACAACGACATTCATGTATACATGCTCAAGTACACTAAACTGTATTAAAACATGATACACGACATACAAACATACATGTTCAAGTACCCTAAATCATGTTAAACAAGAAAAACAATATCCAACATACATACACAAGTATTCGATATATATATAGAGTACTCATAAATCAAGTATACAAACACAAGTATACTAAGCTAAACAAAATACGCATAAGACAAATATTCACAGCACAAGTATACTAAATGAAATTTAAACTCATAGAGCAAGTATAAAAGTTCAAGTATACTAAATAGGATTCAAATACCCAAAGTAAGCATTAATTCTTAAGTTACAAGTAATCCATGATTAACAACTTGAAATTAAATGCGAAATCAAATAGTGGAAAGACTAGGACATGCGGTTGCTAGATCAAGCAAGTATTTTCGGGTAATTACGACCCACGCACTTATGACTTAGAGGACACTTGTCCACGTACTAGAGTCAAACCCTAACCATCACATAAATTATGTCCTCACAAGCTTTCCAAAATCAATAAGTTCAAAATTTATACAAAATCAAATGCAAGTTACCACATTCCATGCATAAATAAGGTTACATCCAAACAAACCATATCCTAGAATTCAAGTCTAAATAGCATATGACATGTCATGTCCTCAATATACAATTTATATACAAAGCAAGAATATTTTACAACAATTGAGCCACATTACCATCCTAAGCCACATGTACTAAACAAGCTTCAATTTAGCAACAAGCTTTTAAGGTAAACAATTATAATATTCTGACAAGCTATATACCTACACAAGATATATTTAAACCAACTATTCAAGACAATGATATCACATATCATGCTAAGTCCAATAACCATTTTAAGATACCCCAACTACTAATTCTACATCTAATGTAATGACCCGGTCATTTTCATTCTTTTCTTTTTGCTTAAATTTTACGGATAAATTTTTTCCGTTGTCTTTTCTTTTCTGTGTTTGGTTTCCCGTCACTTAGTGTCATATCGAGTGCTCAAAAATGGTTTCTGAGACTCTTTTCTTGAGATTGACAACTTCCTTTAAGGACCGAGCCATTTTCACATTTTTCATTTTTCATCACTGTTCACTTTTTGTCTTTTCCTAGTTTCCTTTTTCGTTGCATAACCTCACTTTTTGCCCTCGGATTTGACTCCAGCTTTACATGCATCCATGATATTTAATTTCTATGATATCTACATTTTTACTTTTGTATAAATGCATGCTACATGTTTACTTTTCTTGTAAATGGCATGGATGCATAACTTTTGGTAATTTTCTTAAACTTTTAGGGTTTTAGTGTAATTGTGACGGCCTTGGTTTTTCAAGCCAGTGCGTCCTGTGATGAACTGTAGTTTGATCCGATAATAGATCCGAAATGCGGAAGCAAAAACAGAAAACAAGACTCTAAGAAGTCAAAGTGACCTTCCATGAAGTCGTGGAACTCAATGAGAACTAACGCGGAAGCAAAAGACCAAAAAATATGACAAATGAGCCCCCAGGGGCAAAATAGTCATTTTTGAAAACTGTGGACTCGGGTGCCACCGAGTACACCACTGGAAGGACAACAAAAAACTAATCAAGATGGACTCAAGAATCACTTGATTCGGAGTCCGGATGAAGAAGTTATAAAACTCCAAAGTTTCAAAAAATCAAACTTTTGAGTTAAAATCAATGCGGCAAGGGTACTTTACAAGGGGTAAAATGGTCTCTTAAGACAAAACTAGATGCAACTAAGCATACCATTAGATAGACAAGGAAAAGTTAATAAATCTAAACTCAAGAATCACTTGATTCGGAGTCCGGGCAAAGAAGATATAAAGCCTCAAAGTTTCAAAAAAATAGACTTCTGGGTTCAAATCAATGTGGCAAGGGTACTTTGCAAGGGGTAAAATGGTCTTTTCAGATAGAATTGGATGCAACCATTCATACCGTTGGATAGACAAGCAAAAGTTAATAAACTTAGACTCAAAAATCACTTGATTTGGAGTCAGGACGAAGGAGATATGAAGCCTCAAAGTTTCAAAAAAAACCAACTTTTCCGGGTACGAAAATCTGGGCAGGAATAGTGTTTTGACATAAAGCAACTTCTCAATTTTTTTTTTCCAGAACTGAGGTTAGAAACGGACCCTTAAACGAATTTTTCTGCAAAAACACGAAGAAGAAACCCCCCTTAAAATCACGTTTCCAACCCGGTTACGTGAAAAAAAAAAAAAAAAAAAAAAAAAAAAAAAAAAAAAAAAAAACCTTGTAAAATCCCTAAAATGCCCCTAGAACAGAGTAGGTCAAGAGGGACCCAAAAAGCTACTATGAGCATTTTTTTCCAGAAACAGCCAGAACAGAGAGTAAAAATGGGCTAGTAGATGAATTTTTCTGGAAAAACATAAAGAAGAAACCCCCCTCAAAATTGAGTTTTCTACATGACTCATGAAAAAATTAAAAAAAAAACTCACTGTAAAATGCCCAAAATGCCCCTAGCTCAGTAAGGGGTCAAAAACTCAAAAAAAATGCAACTTTGCACCAAGTATGCATTTGGCCCTAAATGCATTTCTAGGTTGAAACGATTGTGCACGCAAGTGTATTTAGTGTTTTAAGCACGCGGGAATGGTCCGCAGCTCTCGAGAAGACCCGATGCAAAATCCGACCCCCCAACGGCCAAAAAGGTGAAAATGAACAAGAAAAGGGAAATTTAAAAACCAAAATTAACAAATGATTTCAAATTACCGTTTGGCCCTTGGCCACACTTCAAACATGATTTATAAGACCCTATGAAAGAATAAAAATGGAATTCCCACACCCGATGCAAGCATAGTGAAGCAATGACTCGGCATTTTTCAATATTTTCATAATATTTCATGAAGTTAAAAGTTACATAGGATACAAATTAGATGTCATTGTCCTATGGCCTCATCTCATACATGTCAAATACATTGTAAAGAGTGTACTTATGTACACATTACAAAAATAGAATCAAATTTACACATTTTGACATATAAAGCTATAAATGGCATTTCAAGCCAACATTTACAAGAAATGAGAACTTCAAGTCTACAAATCATCCAAGCATGATGTGAATCCCAAATCCTGATCCCGATACCTGAAAAATGTCCCCACTACGTGGGTGAGTAACATAAAGCTACTTCTAGGAGATGAGCATGGATCGACCTAGCATTTTACAATTCTATCACCTTAAGGTAAAACATGTCAAAGGGGCTCATGCCACCTAACGTCTATGTCAAATGAGACTCAGGGATCATCCTAAGCTACCCATGCAATTTAAAGTGAACAACGGCACACAAGGATACATGCTCAAGTATACTAAACATTGTTAAAACATGCTACACAACATACAAGCATACATATTCAAGTATACTAAATCATATTAAAACAAGTCATGCAATAGCTAAGCATATGTACACAAGTATACATTTTATATGGAAATCTCGTAAATCAAGTATACGAACACAAGTATACTAAGCTAAAAGAGATACGCTTAAAACAAGTATACACGGCACAAGCATACTAAATGAAATTTAAACTCAAGGAGCAAGTATACAAGTTCCAGTATACTAAATAGAATTCAAATATCCAAAGCAAGTATCAATTCTCAAGCTACAAGTAATCCATGATTAACAACTTGAAATTGAATGCGAAATCAAATAGTGGAAAGACTAGGACATGCGGTCGCTAGACCAAGCAAGTGTTTCCGGGCAATTACGACCCATAAGGCACTACCTAGTGCGCACATGCATAAGTTATTCCGGGCAATTACGACCCACAAGGTACTACCTAGTGCGCACTTATGACTTAGAAGACTCTTGTCTCCGTACTAGAGCCAAAACCTAGCCATCACGTGAAATATGTCCTCACAAGCTTCCCAAAATCAATAAGTTCAAAACTTATACTAAAATCAATAAGTTAGACCAAACTTATATCAAAATCAATAATGCATAAAACCATCTTCCATGCATAAATAAGGTTGAATCCACACAAATCATGTCTAATGATTCAAGTCTAAATAGCATATTACATGTCAAGTCTCCAATATACAATTATACACAAAGCAAGAATATTTTACAACAATTGAGTCACATTACTATCCTAAGCCACAAGTACTAAATAAGCTTCATTTTAGTAACAAACTTTCAAGATAAAGAATTGTAATATTCTAACAAGCTATATACCTACACAAGATATATTTAAACAAGCTTTACAAGTCAATGATATTTTATATCATGCTAAGTCCAATTACCATTTTAAGAGGCCCCAAGTACTAATTCTACATCCAATTAGTAATATGCTCACAAGGTAATTAATTTCACTACATTAAAAGGGATTTTCAACCTAACATGAAAAGTCTCTAGATTTCATATTAATCCCAAATAAACTCAAATTAATATATGTTAAGGAACATAGCATAGTCTTCACATATAATATACCCAAAATCAATTTAAGTGACTACAACACTTAAAAATAAAATTAATTAAGCTAATTAATTAATTTTCTCTAGATTTTCAAACATATCTAAATGTCCTCAATTTAATATATGTTAAAGAACTCACCAAAGCCTTCTTTAATATCACATTTCAAGTTGATTCCATACTTGATACAACTAGGTGAAAACTTTCACAAAAGAAAATTATTAAATAAAATTTGTAATTCTTATTTAAATAACCCCAATTTAATATATATCAACCACCATACCAAGGCCTAAATTTTTAGAATGCCACAATTTATTTCTAAGTTGCCTAGCATTATGAGAATTGTGACGACCCTGGTTTTTTTAGGCCAGCGTGTCCTGTGATGAACCGAAGATTGACCCGATAACGGATCCGAATGCGGAAGTGAAAATAGAAAACAAGACTCTAAGAAGTCAAAGTGACCTTCCATGAGGTCGTAAAACTCAACAAGAACTGATGCGGAAGCAAAAGATCGAAAACATGACAAATAAGCCCCCAGGGGCAACATAGCCATTTCTAAAAACTGCAGATTCGGATGCCACCGAGCACACCGCTGGAAGGACAACGAAAAACTAATCAAGATGGACTCAAGAATCGCATGATTTGGAGTTCAGACGAAGGAGAAACGGCATGACGAAGAAAAACGAGCACTTAAAGCAAAAAGGGTAAACTGGTAATTATCCAAGAAGAACCGGGTGCAACCAAGCACACCGTTAGAAAGACAGCGAAGAATTAGTCAAGTTCAAAAAAAAATTCACTTGAATCGGAGTCCGGACGAAGGAGAAAAGCCCAAAATAAGAATTGACGTCGCGGCGGCCCGAAGAGGGGCCACGACAGCCCCATGCGCACGCCCATACGCGCGCCCATGCACGCCGTGCGCGCGCCGGTGCACACATGGCTGCTATGTGATTTTTTTCAGAAAAAAGACAGAACAGAGGCTGAATTTGGAGACCTAGATGAACTTTTTTGCAAAAACACAAAGAAGAAACCCCCTCAAAAATGAGTTTCCTATGTGACTCGTGAGAGAATTAAAAAAAAACGCAATGTAGAATGCCTGAAATGCCCCTCCATGAGATCTGGTCATGGAGGTCCAAAAAGCTGCTATTTTGAAAACTGAGAACTGAACTTCGTAGGCGATTTCCGATACCAAGACGACCTTTTCTGGAAAAACACAAAAAATAAACCCCCCCTAAAATCACGTTTTCTAAGCGACCATATCGAAAGAAGAAAATAAAACTAAGGTGAAAGGTCCATAATGCCCTTAGATCAGAATATGCAAAAAAAAATGCGAAATGAATTCACAAGAGGCTCAAAACACAAACGATGAGGTTTTGCCCAGAAACGACTATGCACGCAAACGTAACTTACCTATTTAGATGTGCTACAATGGTCCATGGCTTAAAAATATAGCCGATGCAAAATCCGACCCCCCAACGGGCAAAAAGGCAAAAATGGACTTGGAATGGAAAACATGGAATCCAAAAATGCAAAACGGGATCAAATGACCATTTGGCCCTTGGCCACACTTCATACAAGATTAATAAGACCCTATGAAAGAATGAAAATGGAATTCCCACACCCGATGCAACCATGGTGAAGCAATGACTTGCGATTTTTCAAGGTTTTCATAATATTTCATGAAGTTAAAAAGTTGTATAGAATACAATACACATGTCATTGGCCTCTGGCCTCATCTCATACATGTCAAATACATTGAAATGAGTGCACTTATGTACACATTACATACATGGAATCAAATATATATATTTTGACATATAAGTCTACAAAATGACATTTCATGCTAACATTTGCATGAAATGGAAACTTGAAAGCTACATGACATCCAAGGAATGCTAGGCTTCACGAACCAAGTCTTCGTACCTGAAATATGCCCCAGTATCGTAGGGGTGAGTAACATAAAGCTACTCGTAGGAGATGAGCATGCATCGACATAACATTTTACAAATTTATCACCTTATGGTGAAACATGTTAAAGGGGCTCATGCCACCTAACGTCTATGTCCAAATGAGACTCGGGGAGCATCCTAAGCTACCTTAGAGTCTAAGCAACAAGAATCATGATATACATACGTGTATGAAACGAATCATGGTTGGGATAATCTAAGAACACGACAAGAAGAATGCTTGAGCATAGATTAACATGAATTGCATTTTCAATACAATTGAACTAGGTCTAGAGTAATCCATATAACATGACAAAAGCATATTTGAATACAAGTTAACAAGAATCACATTATCCATGCAATTCAACAACAAAAGAGCATGTTATACAATGTACGGTGAGGGGAACAACAAACGTTAAGGCCGAAGACTTTCCATCAAGGAAAAGTGAACCAAAAGAGGAGAGAGAAGATGGCAGCACCCCTTGGGCTGCCATGGGAGCTCCAGGTCGTGCATGAAGAGGGGAGAAGATGAAAAATGAAATATCTCACCCCCCTTTTATAGAAATCTCAAAAAGTGCCCCGAACGAGCCCCGCCGGGTCCGAAAAAATAAAATTTGAGCAGACGCGCTCAAATGGTAAAACTTTGTGAACAAAAAAGATTCAAAATGATAAAATATGAACAACAGAAGAAATGACGTCAAAAACCGAGTCCCGAGCAGAAAGTTATGCCCAAAACAAGTTTGGCGAAAACTAGAGCCAAAAACCCTGAAACTGGAAAACATCGACCAGGAGGAAATTCCAAGAGTACAAAACTTGATGAAATGTGAAAATGAATCCCGTATGAGGATCCAGGCTCAAAACAAGACATTTTGCAATAACTTTCATTAATTGCACAATGGCCCCTCAAAAAAGTGAAAACTGCACTTATGGCCCAGAATGAAAATATCTTCCAAAAATATTTTCTTAACAACTCCTAAAATAAAATATCTTCAAAAGATATTTACGAAAAACACCCCAAGAAAAGAAAATAATTTCAAAGAACTTTGCATCCATGCCCCTATGGACACCGGGAACAACCAAAGTACTTTCTTGCAAAAGTAAAGATACGTATTTCGTGGAAACCACTTAAGATGAAGGCACGTGAAGTCAAAAACTAACTCCAAGCATGAGAAGTGAGGTTGTGCCAACAATGTGACAAATGGGGAAAAGACAGAATAGGGAAAAGGACGGAATAGCGCATAGTGTCCAGAAGGGACTTCTAAGAGTTTACAACTCGATGAAAAGTGACAATGAATCCCGTACGAGGATCCAGGCTCCAAACAAGATAATTTCCAATAACTTTCATTAATTGCACAATGGCCTCCACAAAAAGGGTTAACTGCAAAACTGCCCCAGAATGAAAATATTTTTCAAAAGATATCTTCTTAGATACCCCTGAAATAAAATATATTCAAAAGATATTTACGAAAAATACCCCAAGAAAAAAAATTAATTTCAAAAAATTATGCATCCATGCCCCTATGGACATCGGGAGCAACCAGAGTACTTTCCTGCAAAAGTAAAGATACGTATTTCGTGGAAACCACTCACGATAAAGATACGTGAAGTCAAAAACCAACTCCAAGCACAAGAAGTGAGGTTTTGCCAATAAAGGGATAAACGGGGAAAAGATGAAATAGGGAAAATGACGAAATAGGAATAAGAACAAAAAAATGAATAGTGTCGAAAAACGAAAATTGTGGAAATGACTCGGTCCTCAAAGAAAGTTGTCAATCCACGGAAAAAAGTCTCAGAAACCATTTCGGAGCACTCAAGACGACACTAAGTGACGAAAAACCATCCACAGAAAAGAAAAGACAACGGAAAAAAATTTATCTGCAAAATTTGAGAAAAAAGGAAAAAGAAGAAAATGACCGGGTCATTACAGTAATTATGTAAAGTAATTATTTTTCGTCTTAGGGACCATTTTTCAATTTAATTTAGAAGATATTTTCAAAAAGGACCTTTTTGCAATTTTCGGAAAGCGTGACAAATGTCACATTCTCATTGGTCCACTTGTTGGCATTTGTATGGGGACACTTTGATGCCTTGGATGATGACATGTGGAGGGTGGAGATTGAACCACTTGTTGACCTAGGATATGTGCACTTGTTGGCTTGGATGGTTGACAAGTGTAGGCTTAGAATTAAGCCCACAATGGATGCTTGGATGAGTGACAAGTGTATGCTCCAAATTAAGTCTTGCAATTATTTTTGGGCCACTTTGGGATTATGGTTTTAAATAGGGGTTTTTGTACAATTGACCAAGACTTGTGTGTGTTGACCATGGTGTAAGATCACATAGTGAGTGGAGGATTTCTAATTCCTCCACTCACACTTCATCTTATTGTTTTATTTTCTCCCTCACCAAAAACCCTAGCCACCATTAGAAGAGCTTGATGCTTAAGCTTGTGAGCTGACTTTTCGCCCCTTCCACTCATCCTTTGATCTTAAGCTTGGGAGAGAAAAGCTTCCTCTCATCCTCCTTTACAAAACCTTTAAAGGATCTAGCTTAGCTCCTAGTTTTACTTTGGTATTTAGAGATTCAATTTTCTAGTGAGGTAGGGTGTTTTACTCGCTTTAGGGTATGAGTATGATGACCTATTGATCGATGATTTTGAAGTTTTTTTATGTCATTATTGAGTGATTTACATGCATAGAAGAGAAAGACTTATATTCTGCCCTTAAACTATTTTAACTTGAAATTAATCTTATCAAATTAAATATAGAACATGAAAATATAATCAACTAGCTTCCATTTAGTTTTGGTTTCATGTAATTTGGATTTAAAATGAATTAGTTATGAATTTTTGAATTTGTAAGCTAGTTGCTGGAAATTTAAATCTTTCCCTTATCTTGTCCAGAAATGAATTTTTATATGGAGCTATGTTGCTTCAATTGCCTTAAAAATTTTACGAGAACTTCCCCCATGGGTCTTACACTACTCAGAATGTTTTCACGATTTTAGAGCATGTCCAAATTTTATTAAAAATCCGAAACTATCTGCTGTCCATGTTTTTATTATAGTTGGAAAACATATTTTTAGATGATTTATTTCACTAACCTTTTGACATTGGATCATGGCTTAAATTTCCAATTTTACACTCTCATATGTTTAATTCTAAAATAAATTAAGTTTCCCAATTTGGATGTCAAATGAATTTTTCATGAATTTTTAAAATTAGAAGCTACAGGGTGAAAATGTGTTTTCTGGGCAAATTTGTTTCAAAGTTATGGGTCAAAACTGTTTCAATTGGGAAAATATTTTGTTAAACTAAATTGATATTATCAAATTACAGTGTTTAAGCTTTCATTGGGCTTTGGATTCATACAATTTGGATTAGAATTGAATTTTTTATAAATTTTTCAAGTTGAAGGTAACAAGCTGAAAAATCTGTCTTGTGGACCAAAAATTTGGATCGATTTCATTTCGGTAGTAATTGGGATTTTCATTCCAATTGAGGTAGGGGATGATTATAGGTTTATGTAGTATGTGATTTATTATTTTTGATGCTTATGCTATGTTTATGCATGAAATTTATGATTTAATTTAATTAGTCATTAATTAAAAATTTAATTTACATAGTTGTATATTGCATAGAATTAATTAAGGACTTGGTATTTAGTTAGGCCTTGACTTGATATTAGTGATGAACTTGATATGTTCTTTAATATATATTAAATTGGGAATATTTGAATGAATATTGAAATCAAGAGAAATTTATTATTTTTATTTAATTAATTTCTCTTTTACTATTCATGGCTTTAATTAAAGTATTGATATGATAATTGTAATGACCTTAATATTATCTTTGATATGTATTAAATTGAAACCATTTGTAATTATTTTGAAATCTAGAGAATTTAATTATTTTATTCAATTAAATTCTATCTAATTGCTCCATGGATTTATTCATGTTTTGGAAGTTGTATTTATGTTTAAATCATGGACTTGGACTTCTTGTACATTCACTTGGTTACATTTTGAGCATTGGATAACATTGTTGTTATATTTAGATTAATGAGTTAACGTTTTCAATATTAAGTAACATTGTTATAGCGTTTAACGAATCACACACTAAAGATTCGACATTTATCATACCATAGTAGTTGTGGACTTAGAGCATGTATTGTATGTGTTTCCAAATTTGGTTATGCATGGTAGATAGTTGATTATCTTGTATATACATGTTGATATATATGTTGTTGCATAACTTGTTGATTTTGGAAACTTGGGGATGTCATTGTTTGGCTACGGCTAGGATATGGTTCTAGTACAGAGGATTGTCCCTCTATAGTCTAGTGCACACATAGGGAGGTTACCCATGGGCTAGTAACCCAAAAGTAACTATAGTGTCGGTCTGATCCTGTGTGACATCCAAGTATCCACTTTACTTGATTTCGCATTTCATTTCAAGTTGATAACTAGATGATATTGTAACTTGTTGTTCCTTAATTGATTTCCCATTTTGAGTTTCAAGATGTTAACTTTGAGAAATCATTTTTTATGTGTTGTATTGGAAGTTCCAATGTTGGTTAAATTGCATTGATATTGCGATTTGCGTTTTATTGTTCTAATGTGGCTTAGAAATGATCATATAGATTCATTTAGAATATAGACGTTAGGTGGCATGACCCACTTTAGTTGTTTTCGTATTCTAGATTTCAAGATGATAACTTTGAGAATCTATGTCTTGTTGCGTTGTATAGCATACTTCTATATCGTTTAATTGCATAAATATTGTAGTTTATGCTAGAAATGCTCTAAGGTAGCTTAGGATGCTCCCTGAGTCTCACTTTGACATAGACGTTAGGTGGCATGAGCCCCTTTAACCTGTTTCACCTTAAGGTGATATTATTGTAAAATGTTAGGTTTATGCATGCTCATTTCCTACGAGTAGCTTTATGTTACTCACCCCGAAGTTACTGGGGATTTGTTTCAAGTATGAAGGCTTGGTTCGTGATGCTCATCATTCCTTGGATGACTTGTACCTTTTAAATTTCCATCTCATGAAAATGTTAACATGAAATGTCATTTTGTAGCCTTGTATATCAAACTTGTATCTTTGATTCCATATATGTAAAGTGTACATAAGTACACTCTTTTCAACGTATTTGACATGTATGAGTAGAGGCTATAGGCCAATGGCATCAAATATGTATTCTATGCACTTTCGTTTTCAAGGTTTACTATGGAAATAATGGAAAATGTTAAGTCCTTGATTCACCATGTTTGCATCGGGTGTGGAAATTCCATTCTTTTTCTTTTATAGGGTCTCTATGATCATGTATGAGGTGCGGCCAAGGGCCAAACACCATTTTGTTATAGGTTTTGCATTTTTGTTTCATTTATTGCATTTTAAGGCACTTTCAGCCGTTGGGAGGTCATATTTTGCCCTTGGGGTTATTTTTGCCCAGTTTTTCTTGCTTTCCGCTTCTACTAATTTCTTTTCAGTTCTGTGATTTCATGGGAAGTCACGGATGTGTTTCGGGAATGATATACATTCTAGGGACGTCATTTTCATGTAAAATGACTATTTTGCCCCTAGGGGCTTAATTGTTATTTTTCCGATCTTTTACTTCCGCATCAGTTCTCATTGAGTTCCACGACTTCATTGAAGGTCACTTTGACTTCTTAGAGTCTTGTTTTTTGTTTTCGCTTCCACATTCGGATCCGTTATCAGGTCAATCTTTTGTTCATCACAGGACGCACTAGCTTGAAAATACCAGGGCCATCATATCTAATTAGTAATATGCTTACAAGGTAATTAATTGTACTACATTTCATGAGATTATCACCTTAACATGAAAAGTCTCTAGATTTCAAGTTAATTCCAAATAAACTCAAATTAATATATGTTAAAGGACATAGCACGGTCTTCACATATATTATACGCAAAATCGATTTAAGTGACTACAACACTTAAAATAAAATTAATTAAGATAATTAATTAATTTTCTCTAGATTTTTAATCAACTCCAAATATCCTCAATTTAACATATGTTAAAGAACTCACCAAGGCCTACTTTAATATCACAATACAAGTTGATTTCATGTTTGTTTCAACTATGTGAATTAATCTTTCACAAAATATAAATATTAAATAAAATTTGCAATTATTATTCAAATACTCCCAATTTAATATATGTTGATAAACATACCAAAGCCTAATTTACTAGCATGCCACAATTTAATTCCAAATTATACACAACCATGTGAATTAAATCTTAAATATAAAAATTAATTGAATTAAATTCTAAAACTTGAACAAAGGCATGCTTACAAGTTGTATATGCTTATATAACAATAAATACAACATAAATATAAGCCTAAGACATCCCTTACCTCAATTTGAGATGAAAATCTTAAAAGCCACCAAAATGAAACCGTTCCGAATCCAAGATACTTCGGGGTTTTGTCGTGGACAACATGGTGAACATTAAACTTCAAAGAGGACCTACCAAAATCCTAACTTGACCTCAAACCCGAACTCAAAATTTGGCCAAAAATGGATTCTAATAAGGAGGAAAGATGTGCGTCGTCAAGACAAACATAAAACGCAAAGGCCCTATGACTTTATAACAAAGGGAAGGAGGTTTAATTGAGAGAAAAAGGGTGGCAAGCCCCCTTGGGCTGCCATGTTAGCTGCTGATCATGCATGAAGAGAGGAGAAGATGAATTTTTAATTTTATAACCCCCTATTTATAGTAAAATCCGAAAAGTGCCCCGAACGGGCCCCGCCGGGTACGAAAAAGTGAAATTTGAGCAGATGTGCTCAAACGGAAAAACTCTGTGAACAAAAAAAAAAAACCAAAATGAGAAAATATGAACAACGAAAGAAACGGCGTTAAAAATTAAGTCCCAAGCAGAGAGATATGCCCCGAACAAGTTTGGCAGCAACTAGAGCCAAAAACCCTGAAACTGGGAGAAAACAACCAGAAGACAATTCTAAGAGTACACGACTCAATGAAAAGTGAAAATGAATCCTGTACGAGGATCTAGGCTCAAAACGAGGCATTTTTGCAATAACTTTCATTAATTGCACAATGGCCCCTCCAAAAAGTGAAAACTGCACTAATGACCCAAAATGAAAATATCTTCCAAAAATATTTTCTTAAAAACCCCTAAAATAAAATATCTCCAAAAGATATTTATAAAAAATACCCCAAGAAACAAAAATATTTCCGAAGAACTTTGCATCCATGCCCCTATGGACACCTGGAGCAACCAGAGTACTTTCTTACAAAAGTAAAGATACGTATTTCATGAAAACCACTTAGAATGAAGATATATGAAGTCAAAAACCAACTCTGAATACAAAAATTGAGGTTATGCCAACAAAGTGACAAACAGGGAAAAGACAAAATAGGGAAAAGGACGAAAAGTGAATAGTATCAAAAAACGAAAAATGTGGAAATGACTCGGTCCTTAAAGAAAGTTGTCGATCCAAAGGAAAGAGTCTCAGAAACCATTTTTAAGCACTCGAGACGACACTAAGTGACAAGAAACTGAACTAAGAAAAGAAAATTCAACGAAAAAAATTCATTCATGAAATTCTGAGGAAAAAGTAAAAGAAGGAAATGACCGGGTCATTACAGAAAATAAAGCAACTACACTACATCTAAGCTAAAGACATGAAAATCAAACTAAGGTAGAGGCGCAATCCATCAAGAAATGAGTATGAACTATCAAACAAATCACAAGAGTATTCTATTTAAGCACTATGCCTTGACAATCGGTGTTGTCATGATGCAAATTAGGGTGGAGGATGCCTTGTTGGTCTATGTGACCAAGGTCCTCCACAAGGTCATAATTCAATTTCTCCATTAGTGAAATGGAGTGATGAGAGCTACCTCTTCCCCTAGGATTACGAACAATTAATTCAAAATGAAAATCAAGAGGGACAAAAGTAGGATTCAATGACCTACAACCATGCATGCACTAGCAAAACAAATAACAAGCAATTAATCAAATAACAATCACTTCGCCCCCATAACAAATCAATCAGCAAATCTCCACATACAATGATTCCATACTCCTATGCTTAAACAATATGTAAAGAAAATTAAATTGCCTCCACGCGGGCTCACGATCTATCTATGAAATGAAAAACTTGCCACCACGTGAGCCAACGATTTAACTAAAGATTGAGTTAGAAAGATCTCACAAAGGGTCCTTAAGCAACTTCAATTCATTTTCAATTTTCAAGCCTTGCTATGCTTTGCAAATTTTAGGTTTTAGCCCTTTATGCTTTTGCTTAGCTTCACTTGGCTTCCTTACTTTCTTTGCTCTTTAATTCCCTTTGCTTGACTCTCTTAGCTCAATGCACCTAGCTAATCAAGAACAAACACAATAAGTCACAAAAATAAAGTAAAGTGAAGACACGATCAAAAGAGTACTAATTCTTATTTGTTTCCAAAACACGGCGTTGCCAATTCAATCCCCGATAACGGCACCAAAAACTTGGTGTTGTTGTGGCACCAACGTCTAAAAATGTGCTAAAAATGTGAGTGTGCAATGTGGCCAAGTTTTAAATTTATAAAAGTCACTACTATCTCTAACTAAAAATATAGCTAGGGTGAGTAGGGATCGTCCCAAGGGATCGTGGGCGTGTTTGGAATGGAAACAATATATAGGGTTAGTAGGTCAAGTGATCAAAAGATGGTTTGTTTGGTTGATTAAACTACAATGCAATTGAAATTAAAGCAAGTAAAAGGTAACAATTTAGAAAGTAGGGAAAAAGATATAGAGGAGAGGATTTGGGGTACTAGAGCTCACCACTAAGCTTGACTTCACTAGACACTAGCAATTGTATATCAATAGGGAAATTGAATTCTAACTTGTGTGTATTTGTGACATTAATTGAAACTAGGCATGGATGGCAAATAAGTATAGATTGTCTAGCTAATTCAAATGGAAAGCACAACCTATCAAATGAGACCAAAATTCATTCAATGAAACCACAATTTATGCACACACAACTATCTAGAAGTATACACCCTTTGCATTCATAAGTATGGAACACAAAGGAATAAGAATAGATTGTCCACCTATCTATGAATCCAAAACAACTACACTACATCTACACTAAAGACATGGAAATTAAACTAAGTAAGCAAAAGGTGTGGCACAATCCATCAAGAAACAAGTGTGAACCATCAAATAAATTACAAAAGTGTTCAATTAAGCACTATATTTTGATCATCACTAGATTAACTTTATCCATACACATAGACATGCATAAATTCCATTAAATCTAGAGAAAAGCACATGAATCATGCATTCTAGCATACATAGACATATGATTAGAAATAGAAAATCAATTGAAAACATTAATCCATACACATCAAGTAGAAAACCACAAGATACATATATAAATCCAAGATCAAAACATTTGTTACAAGTAAATCCCCAAAAATATACAAAACACTACGTCTATGAAGCAAACTTAGGGGCTACTCTAGCCCCAAGTAGATGTCTAGCCACTCATTGAAGTAGTCATCCAACCCTTAAGGGCTATCTCAATGGTAGGAATGACCTCCTTCTTGATGAAAACCCTAGAAGAATGGAAGAACTCCCAAAGATGTGTAAAGCTCTCTCTAATCTCTAGCCTCCTCTCCAAGATATGAGATATGTAAGTTATGATGAGATATATGATGTAAAAATGGCTCAAAATCCTTATATAAGTAGCTCAAGTGTCACACCCAATGGTCTGGACTCGTGCACTAGGGCCCTTGCAATGATTGCACCACAAGCCAATCTTTTAATGAGGTGGACTTTGTTTTATTTCAGACTTGAGGAGGTTCGATCGATCGAACCTAGGTGAGATCCATCGAATACTGCAGAGATCGATCATCCTTAGCGGTGCCATTTTGAATAAAGATAAATCTCTGAGATATTTTAGGAAAAAGACAAGAGTGGTAGGTGGGGTGGTAGGTGTGGATAAGATTGAATAATTTCGATCGATCTAAGAAAGGTTGGATCAATTGAAGATGGTGAGATATTTTGGATAAGGACAATTGCTTGGATTCATCTTGATGAGGCTAGATTGATCTTGCTCTGATTGATCGAAGGAATGTTAAGATTGATTAAACTTACTGTTTTTCCATACTTTGCTTCCACTTTGCTCCTTTCTTCCATTCAACTTGAGATAGCTTCTTTAATTCTCTTATTTGGCTGAATTAACTTATTTTTAGGATAAGCACCTGAAAAGGGCAATAACATGAAATAAGTCTAAGACGAGAAAATAAGATAGATAAAGGTCCTAGAATACCTTAGCTTAAGGGGCTTAAATACGCACTTTTCAGCGCTCATCAACAATCTCTAGATTCATAGCATCAACACGTATAGAGATGCATCAATATCACAAAACCAAGAGATAAACACAAGAATATCTATTCTAGCATACATAGACATAGGAATAGAATGAAATGATCAATTGGAAGTATTAAACAACATAAATCATTGTTAAAATAAGATTCATATATAAATCAAATATCAAGACAAGATTACAACACAAATCCCCTCAAAATACAAAATATTAAGGTCTATAAGGCATGTTTAGGGCTAACTCTAGCCCCAAGAAGATGTTTAGCCACTCATTGATGTAGTCATCTAACCCTCAAGGGCCATCTCCATGGTAGGAATGATCTTCTTCTTGATGGAAACCCTAGATGAATGGAAGAACTCCCAAATAGTGTATGTCTCTCTAATCTCTATCCTCCTCTCCAAGATTGTATATGATGATATATGTAAAAAGAGCTTAAAATCCTTATATAGGTAGCTTAAGTGTCACACCCAATGGTCAAGTCTCGTGCACTAGAGCCCTCTCAATGATTGCACCATGAGCCATCTTTTAATGAGCTGGACTCTATTTTATTTCAGACTTGAGGAGGTTCGATTGATCGAATTCTGATGAGATCGATCGAACTCTGGCCAAATCAATCAAAGTATGACCAAATCGATCAATCCTTGGTGGCGCCTTTTTAGAATACGACAGATCTGAGATATTTTTGGGATATTTTGGGAAAAAAGATAAAAGTGGTAGATGGGGATAAGATCAAAGAAGTTCGATCGATCTGAAGGAAAGTTGGATCAATCGAAGATGAAAATTCTTGAGGATAAGGACAAGGGGTTTGATCCATCTTGGTGAGGCTAGATCGATCACTATGAGATCGATCTAGGATATGTTTGATCGATCGAAACTTACTGTTTTCCACCACTTTGCTCCTTTTTGCTTCTTCCTTCCATTCAGCTTGAGATTGTTTCTTTTATGCTCTAATTTAGCTGAATTGACTTATTTTGGGGATAAGCGTCTAAAAAGGGTAATAACATGAAATTAGTCTAAAACGGGAAAATAAGATAGATAAAAGTCCTAGAATACTCAAGCTTAAGGGGTTTAAATGTGCACTTTTCAGCGCTCATCACCTATTCTCAGCAGTAGGAATCACCACATCATTTGATACCCTCATGCTTTTCAATGTATTTAAGCCACCATCCAAAAAAAAAAAAAAAAAAAAAAAAAAAAAAAAAAAAAAAAGAAAAAAGACTAATTATATACTAAAATGACGTACATTGGACTGAGTATTGTTGCCACCTCTCCCTGCTCTAGGTCCTTTGCCACTGTTGACACCACGACCACCTACAGTTGACACTTGCATATTTTTCAAAGTGAACCTAAGCATTGAAACAACAAAAATAAAAAAATAAAAATACTTAACTAATCATATATTAAAATGAAATACACTGAACTTGCCACCTCTCCGTCTATTTGTTGCAGCTTTTGATGGACATATGCTCTTGAAGGACCTGCAACTGCTTCATTGACAACCCAGAATGTATAGGAACATTACTAAGTGCAGCCTCGCATGCATCAGAAAAAAGCTCTAGGAAATTATACCTGTCAGGTTCTGTATTACTCAATGGATGTATGTGACCATGATAGTGAACCAACAAAGTATGCAGAAAGTCCATTGCAAAACCTAGAAGATTAAAAAATAGAGACCAAAATCTAGTCATCCCGAAAGTTAATTAACAACTAAGGAATTAACAGAAATATTAACAATTAAGGAATGAGAAAAATAATAACTAAGAAAATTTAACAAAGCAAACCTAAGATAATAGAAAATTAGTAGAACTATTCGTGCAAATTAAGTCAAACATAAATGTTTAAGTAGCAACATCTAATTGTTTAAGCTTTTACTTACTGGGAAAAAAAGGAGCAACTAAGGATTGAAAAAAAATTAACAAACTAAAAAATCCATTTAAGTAATGCTAAAATATGAGAAACTTAATAGAATTATTCATGCAATTGTTTTATATAAGTAATTATTCATTCAAATTAAGTAAAATGAAAAATTAGCAATTAACAAAATTAAAAAACATAAAACAAACAAGACAAGAACTCAAACAACAGTGTAATATTGTGAAAATCTAGTCAAGTAACACCTAAGATGAAGATGAAGTTAAATAGAACCCTAATTTCAAGTTAACAAAACCGTAATTTTAAATTAATAATAGAACCATAATCTAACATTATCGAAAATAAACTCCCAAAATGAAGATGAAGAAAATTAAAAATAATTGTTATTTATATCATCAAAAATAAATTTATT
This sequence comes from Cornus florida, assembly GCF_030987335.1. NCBI lineage: Eukaryota > Viridiplantae > Streptophyta > Magnoliopsida > Cornales > Cornaceae > Cornus > Cornus florida. Next base: position 44,609,680 of record NW_026775574.1, on the reverse strand, counting down.
AACCTAGAGAACCTTAATTGCATCAAATTAGAAAGAAATTTTGAAATAAAAGTAACCCTAAAATTGTGATGACCCTGGATTTTACGAACCCAATGTGTCATGTGATGACCCGTAAATTGACCCGAAACGGATCCAAAATGTGGAAGCAAAAAAAAGAACATAGTATTTTGAGATGTAAGTCATCCCTAAGACACAAAAATGACCTTCCAAGGAGTCCCTAGACTCAACGGAAGCAAGGGTAACAAAGCCCTACAAAAAAAAGGTCCATGGGTAAAATAGTCATTTCACCCAGAATGTGGAAATGAAAGATAAAACCAAGGTCTCTAGGTATGTGCATCATCCCTAAAACACAAAAGTAACTTCCCACGAACCGACGGAACTCAAAGAGACAAAGTGTGGGAGCGAAGGATTTCAATTGGCAAGGGTACTTGATAAGGGTAAAATAGTCTTTTTAAACAAATTTGGATGCAGCCATGCATACCATTGGATATACAACAAAAAATTAATAAACTTAGACTCAAAAATTACTTGATTCAGAGTTCAAATGAAGAAGATATGAAACTCTAAAATTTCATAAAATTAGACTTTTGGGGTTTCAGATCTGTGCAGGGCCTGCACAAATTTTTGGGTTTCAAATGGGGTTTTGAGGGTCTAAACAACATTTTTTTGAAACCAACCCCCCCCCCCCCCCCCCCCTTAAAAAAAAAAAAAAAAAAAAACCATGTTTCCTACATGACCATGTCAAGAGAAGTTTTTATTTTACAAGTGAATACCCAAAATGCCCCTTAGATCAGACTTTTTTCGGGAAAAAAAACGCGCGCACCAGAATTTCCAGATCTGCGACTGATTTCGGACACTCAAATGAATTTTTTTGGAAAAAAACAAAGAAGAACCCCCCCCCCCCCCCCCCCCCCACCCCCCCAGCCCTAAAATCACATTTTCTATGTGATCATGTCACTGCCGGAATTTGTTTTCCAAAGAAAAAAACCCCAAAATGCTCCTAAACCAAATTTTGCAACAAAAATGCAAAATGAATCCAAAGGAGGCTCATTTCACCAAGGAAAGGGTTTTGCACAAAAATGATCATACACGTAGACGTAATATACCTATTAGGACGTGTTATAATGATTCACGACTTCAAAATACCCCCGATGCAAAAAATGACCTATCAAACCTCAAATGCGTGAAAAATGCCCCTTAAAAGGAAAACTTGCAACAACCGGACCTAGATGCATTTAAAAGACCATTTGGCCCTTGGCCACACGTCATACATATTAAATGAGTCCTAATGAGTGTGCTTGTGCACACTTTGCACCATCCGAATTGAAAATGATGCGCTAAAACCTCAAATTTTCCTAATATTGCCTTCAAAAGCAATATATGAATCCGAAACACATAAATAAGAACAAAGTGGTGTTTGGCCCTTGGCCACACATCATACATATTAAATGAATGCCAAAAAGTATATTTGCATACATAATGCACACTCCGGTGCAAAAACTACATGTTAAAAACCTTGATTTTCATATTATTCCCATTAAAGGTAAAATTCCACATTTAAGTGTTTACATGTGATTCAAATGAAGTTTGGCCCTTGACCACATATCAAACACATAAAATGAATGTCAAAAAGTGTGCTTAGGCACACATTACAAGTTTCAAGGCAAAAATGACATTTTGGCCTAACTATGCATTACAACTTAAAAAGGCAAAACTAACACTTTCATGCTCGTTAAAACTTATCAAATTACTCCAAAATAAACAAAGTAACCTAGGGATGCTGTGCATCCCAAACCAAGGTATCCGTACCTGAAAAATATCCCAACAATTAAGGTGAGTAAACAAGTTACTCGTAGGAAGAAGTGATATTATATATCATGTTAAGTCAAATTACCATTTTAGGAGGCCACAAGTACTAATTCTACAACAAGTTAGTAGCATGCTCACAAGGTAATTAAATGTATCACTTTACAAGAGAATATCATCCAAATATGAAAATTTTCTAAAATTAAGTAATCTAGTAAATGAAACAATTTACTTACGGCAAAATATACATGCTTTCAAGGCTTTACATTATCAAACAAGATATATAATGCATGTAAGGTATAATTCCACAAGTCACTAATTATCATGTTATCTCCATACATTATATATATATATAAGCTAGGCATGCTTTAATTCATGAAACAAGTTATACAATATATATATAAATTACAATTTGGTAAGCTACACACACACATATATATATATATACACCAAACATGCTTTTAAATCATTAAACCCTAAGTCATTTCAAAGACTTTCCATCTATACACAAAACTATGACTTAACAAGCATGTAAACAATATATATTAAGCCCCCAAAACACTAAAACACTTAGGAAATAAACATACAACAACCCGCTACCTCAATTTGAGATGAAATCTCAAAAACCACCAAAACGGAACCTTTCCGAATGCGACGCCACTTCGGGATTTTGTCGGGGACAACGAAGGAAACAAGAAACCCCCTTGTGGCAACACCAAAATCCAAACTTGGCTTCAAACCCGAACTCAAAAAATAGTCAAAATGAGATTCCAATTGGTTGGAATCAAAGGCCTCGTCAAGGCCGACATTAATGCCTTCATCGTCAAAGGAAAAATCTAAGAGGAGAAGGCTCTTTTGGCTGCCATGGTGGCCGACCATGGGAGAGAGAGGAGAATTCTGAAAATTCTCTCTCCTCCCCCTTTTTATAAAAAACTCAAAAAGTGCCCCGAACGGGTCTCGCCCGGCCCCGAAAAGTGAAATCTATGGAGACGAGCTCAAACGGTAAAATACTGTGAACAAAAAAGAACTGAAATGAGAAAAAATGAACAACAGAATAAATGACGTCAAAAATCAAGTCGCATGCAAGAAGATATGCCCCGAACAAGTTCGGCGCCAACCGGGTTCAAAAACCCTAAAACTGGGGAAATCTACCAGAAGACAATTCTAAGAGTAAATGACTTGACAAAATATGAAAATGAATCCCGTATGAGGATTCAAGCCCAAAAGAGACACTTTGTAATTAACTTTCATTAATTACACAAAGGCCCCTAGACATAATGATAACTGCGCAAGTGACCCAACTGAAAATATCTTGCAAAAGTTTTTTTCTTAAAAACCCCCCAAATCAAAATATCTTCAAAACATATTTATGAAAAACACCCCAAGAAATGAAAATGTTTCTGAAGAATCTCTCCATTCACACCCCTGCGGGTTAAAGAAATAACAAGCGAGCTTTTGTCCAAAAGTAAAGTTACGCATTTCAAGGAAACCAATTGGAATGAAAGCACGTGAAGTCAAAAATCAACTCTGAACACGAAAAGTGAGGTTACACGTAAGAAAATACCAAAGAAAAAAATAAATCCGTAAAAATGGGAAAAAAGGAAAAGAATGAAAATGACCGGGTCATTACAAAAATAAACCCTATAAGATGAAGATAAAAAAAAAAAAAAAAAAAAAAAAAAAAAAAAAAAAAAAAAATTACAAGTAATTATAACCCTACAAAAACCCCCCAAAAATTATTAACCTACAGAAACAGAATTTCATCAAATCGTAAATAAAATTTTGAAATAAACCCTAAATCAAATACCAACATAAACCCTAAAATCGAAGACAATGTATTCATGAACCAAGATGGAGATGAAAATGAAGATGAACATCGAACATGAACATCCAATGTAAAGATGAATATTACGATACCTGGCTAGTGTTGATCTCACCCGCGATCGACCTTAACAACACAATATTGTCGAAGATGACGATGAGTAACTCGATCGTAAAACAGATTTTGCGAGAAAAGGCCTCTGAAACTTAGATCTAGTTTATGCAACTAATGGCCAAGGAATACAGGGTCACTTTGTGAATGAGAACGTAGTGGATTTGTGGGACTATGTGCAAGAGACGAAGTGGATTTGTGGGACTATAGCCAACTTTATGTGGTTGCAAGTAAAAAGGGCAATAAAGTCATTTAACATGCTTATATATTTTATTTATTTTCTAGAATATAATAATGGGGGTATATAAGTAAATTTATAGCAAAATCTGATATGGGGTGTCTTTGCAAAAAAATGGCAAATCTCAGATTTTGTTGCAATTAGGTCAAACCTTAGGGGAGGTCATTATAGTTTACCCTAATAAATATAAAAGAGAAGTGTTATAGAAAAACATTGTTAAAGAATTAATTTTCCTTTAACAACTATTTCAATGTTAAAAAAATTTAAAAATTTTTGAAAGAAAAAAAAAGAGTACTTTGATTCCAATATACTATTCAAATTTTTTTAAAAAAAACATTACACTTATTTTAAAAACAGGATTATCAGGAACAAAATAAAGGAATGTTTTAATAACTTATATAAGGTGTAGCTATATAATTTGTGATAAGTGCTCAAATGTGACGCATTTTAGCATCTAAGGTAGAGTATTTTAGTCCATTCATCTATCTTACTTTCATGTCTTAGTACTTATTTGTGTTTTTACCTATTTCAAGTCAATAAAGTTCAAACAGACTAATAAGAGCCATTTAGCTCAATTTTGGAGCTAAGGAGCAAAATTGGAAATAAGTCAAGAAAATTGCACCAGAGGAACTTTGATCGATCGAAGATGGCTACAATCGATCGAAATGAGGCGGTGCCAGCTCAGCATTTTGGATAAGGCCAAGAGGATATTTTTGATGACACATCAGCTTCGATCAATAGAAGCTAAGTGTTTGATCAATCGAAAATCTTCGATCGATCGAACTGACTACTGGTAGTGTGCTGTCTATTTCCTGAGCGCGCCGGACTCTACCTAACTTTGGTAGCTTTCCTCCAATCATAGGCTGTATTTCTGAATTGGTGCCTACTTAAAGAGGCTTGTAATAGATTAATTGAACCATATTGTAAAAAAAAATATCATGTAGTTTTTCTTACCATTTATAGAAATAGCTCATCTCTCTATAACTAGGGTTTTAGGAAGAAAGTAAGGATGAAGATGATGATGTCAACCTCCAAGCTAGCCCTTGAGGGTTCTATGACCACTACAATGAGTGGCTAAATCCTTCTCTGGGGGCTAGGGATAGCCCCTAGGCTTGCTTCCTAAACCTACCTTTTGTGTATTTTTGGGGATTTTAGTTGTAATTGATGTTTTGACAATGAATAAATATGGATCTTGTGATTCCTACATAATTTGTATGGATTAATGCTTTCAATTAATCATTTAATTCTATTCATATGTCTATGTATGCTAGAATGAATGTTCATGGGCTTTTCTCTAGATTTAATGAAATTGATGCATGTCTATGTGTGTTGATGTTGTTAATCTTGTGATGGTCAAGGCATGGTGGTTAATTGAATACTCTTGTGGTTTATTTGATGGTTCATACTTATTTCTTGATGGATTGTGCCACACCCTTAGTTTAATTAGCTTAATTTTCATGTCACTAGCTTAGTTGTAGTGCAATTGCTTGAATTTCTTAGATAGGTGGACAATTCATTCTTGTTGTTTGATGTTCCATACTTATGAGTGTAAAAAGTACATTTCTCTATATTATTACGTGTGCACTAATTGTGGTTTAATTGAATGGTTATTGGTGTCATTTGATAAGTTGTGTTATTCACTGGATTGACTAGACAATCTATGCTTATTTGCCACCCATGCTTAGTTTTCAATTAGTGACACACACACACATTTACAACTTGAATTTCCCCATTAATTTACAATTGCCAGTGTTTGGTGAAGTGAAGCTTAGTGGTGAACTCTAAGCCTCAAGACTTTTCTCTTATATATCTTTCTCTAATTCTTGATTGTCATTTAATTGCATCATTTTAATTGAACCATTAGTTATTTAATCAAATCAAACCCTCTTTTGATCATTCGACCTACTAACCCAACCTTGATTCCAAAATACCGTTCTTTTCCCTTGGGACGATCCCTACTCACTCTAGCTTTATTCATAGTTAGTAGTGGTAGTGGCATTCTATAAATTCAAACTTAGCCACACATCACACCACACCAATTTGGTGTACCCTATGACAATGTACCAATTTGTCATTAACAAGTAACAACTACCAAAGATTTTCATATATAATATCATTATTGTTGTTGGCATTTTTGTCATATTGGTTATATAACATATTTTTCCTTCTTTTTAATGCTCTCAAGACTCACGGAAGGAGATTAACATATAGGTCTAAATAATTTCCCTCTCAAAACTATCTAAGAAAAATGTCTAAAGAGGAATGTTTATGGTTTTTTAAATTAAAAATGAGGAGACATTAGTTTGAATTTTCCTTTTTCTCTCTACAATTTATATAATATAAATTGTACGCTAGTATGTAAACATAAATGCAGTATTAATATATTTTAATGACTATTGTATTAATAAACTTATATTTTTGTTTTACATAATTTGAACTTTAAAAGTAAATCTTCAATTAATTACCGAAAAAAAAAGCTAAAAAAGTTCACTGTTTTTGGTTGCTACAAACAAAATTTTGAAAATTTTTGGAGGCCGTGGTCCCTCCCCAGGCTCCTCTTATCAAGAAGTTGAGAAGGAAAAATAAAAGAGGAAAGCAAAATCAAAACCACTCCGAACAATATATCAAGATTAGAATTCTTCATACAGTGGGACAAAACTCTTTTATATACCAAAATTGAGAAGGTCTAACATCTGGGATGGCTGAAGAAGGCATTATGACAAATATTTATGGGGGGATTGGAATGTGATATTTTTTTTTTCCTGAATGGGTTGATTTTATAAAATTTTAAAATAGAAAGATATAGTATAAAATACAATAGAGAAGCATACCTCTCTCTACAAAGACACATGAAATGGAGCAACTCCATTTCCAAATCAAACTAATACCCCTCTTTATAAAGAAACATGAAATGGAGCAACTTCATTTCCAAATCAAACTAATAACTAGCAACAAGACATCAAACCACATCAAAAATAGCTAGTATATCAGCTAGACCAAAAGAAAAGAAATGCAAAACTTCCCAAATAATATCATTTGCAGCAATAGCAGAAGAAACTTTGACACCTCGATGTAAAGCTGAATTTCTTTCCATCCAAATCTTCCGAATAAAAACTGAAAACAACCCCTTCACAAACAAATTAAGTTCTTGAAACCTTATATTTGGAATATTCAACCAAAGGATAACATGCTGCCATACTATAACAACATACACATTGGTGCAAAACAAATGATTATTTGTATCTTCTTCCCGAAAGCAATTGTGACAAACTGATGGTCCATGAAAGCCCCTTCTCTGTAAATTAACAAATGACATATTTTTATTATGCATGATGATTGCAAAAACAACAGCAATCCTTGGTTTGTAATGTTTCCAACACAGACCTTTCCACCTAACCACTTACCCCCTAGCCCTACAAGCTGTCTAGGCATTTTTCAAACTGAATTCACCATGAATCTAACCAATTACATCATCTTCAGCCTTCAAAGTTATATTAGCAATGAATTCAGTACCATCTTCTGGAAAGAAAAGAGGAAACAACCACCCACCATCGACAATAAAAGTTCCTGCCTTTGCTTGTAATCTCTGGACCAAAGACAAACCTACACACCAAGGATCAAATAACATGTTAAAAGAACCATCATTTCCAATTTTGAACACCACATTTTCTTGAATGAAATCCCTAGTATCCAGAAGTTACTTCCAAATACTTAAATCTTAAACCTTTGGGATAACCATCTAGAAATTATTTTATTGTAAGTATCTAGCATGCATCCACTGCACCCACAGAGTCTCCTTGTTCGTCAGAAAATCCCAATAGATAGACACTTTTGCAGTAAAGTCAATATTAGAAATTCTTCAAAGATTGAAATGTGATGGACCTGGTATTTAGACCAGTACGTCCTGTGATGAAACAAACGTAGCCGATACCAAATCCAAAATGCAGAAGAAAAAGATAAAACAACGGTCTCTAGAGATACAACACATCTCTAAGACATCAATATAACCCTCTATGAGGTCATAGAACCTAAATAAAATAAATATGGAAGCAACGTTTCAAAAACGGATAAGAATGAACCTAAGGGAAAAAAGGTCATTTCCAAAATGAAAGTGAGTACCATCGTGCACACCATTGGAAAGACAACAAAAAAATTAATAAACTTACACTCAAGAATCACTTGATTCGGAGTATGGACGAAGAAGATATGGCAAATGGAAGAAAAAGGGGTAAAAAGGTCCAAAGGAGTCAACCTAAGACCATCTAACCGGTTATGAAGCCTATCTAACTGGTTATGAGGCAAAAATAGAGGGGACAACATTCTACCCAAGCACATGTAACCCGTTACGAGATCCAACCACCCGCACACTTGTACTACAAATCAGCAAAAAGCTAACAGCCAGGGTTTGGGTTTTTAAGGGCCGAGATGAGGTTTTTTGGAAAAACACAAAGAAGAAACCCCCCTAAAATCATGTTTTCTGATCAACTATGGTCCAAACCAAAATTGAAAAATGCTGAAAAATGAAAAAAAAAAAAAAATGCCCCCAAGAAAAATCTGGTCAAGAGGGTTAAAAAGCTACTAAAATGAATAACAGAAAACTGAACTTCACGAGAGATTTCCGGTACCAAGACAACATTTTCTGGAAAAACACAAAGAAGAAACCCCCCCTAAAATCACGTTCTCTACCTGACCATGCCAAAAGAAGAAATAAACACACTATGAAATGCCCATAATACCCTTAGACCAGTTTAGGTCAAAAACTATGAAAATGCAACTTTGCACCAAGTGTACATTTGACCCCAAATGCATTTTTAGGCTAAAACGAACATGCATGCAAATGTAAAATGACATTTAAGATACGTCCCAATGGGCCACAACCTCAAAATACCCCAAATGCAAAATATGACTTATTAACCCTCAAAATTTCCTAATATTGCCCTAAAAAGCAATATATGAAACCAAAATGCAAAAATGCAAATGAAATGGTGTTTGGCCCTTAGCCACACCTCATGCATGATTAATAAGACCCTATGAAAGAAGAAAAATGGAATTCCCACACTCGATGCCAACATGGTGAAGCACTGACTTGACATTTTTCAACATTTCCATAATAAACATTGAAAGTGAATGCGCAGAATACAAATTAGATGTCATTGGCCTATGGCCTCATCTCATACATGTCAAATACATTGTAAAGAGTGTACTTATATACACATTACATGTTTAGAATCAAATATACACATTTTGACATAACAGGCTACAAGTGGCATTTCAAGCCAACCTTTACAAGAATTGAAACATTTAAGTCTACAAATCATCCAAGCATAATGAGAATCTCAACCTTGATTCCTGTAGCTGAAAAATGTCCCCACTATATGGGTGAGTAACATAAAGCTACTCATAGGAGATGAGCATGCATAGATCTAGCGTTTTACTATTTATTAAATTGATATAAATCAATACATATGGTCCATGCCACCTAGCGTCTATGTCAAAGGTGAGACTCAGGGAACATCCTAAGCTACCTTATATCATTTCTAGCATAAATCTCATCATTCATGTAATTCAAACAATATAGAAGCATGTTATACAAAGCAACAAGATATAGATTCTCTAAGCCATCAACTTGAAATCTCAAATACGAAAACAACTAAAGTGGGTCATGCCACCTAATGTCTATATCCCAAATGAATTTATTGGATCATTCATAAGCTATATTTGAACATTTTAGCATAAATGTACTTAACAACATCAAAATTACAATAATTCATTAAAAATCACAATGCATGAATGTACTTAACAACATTTAAAATTTGTAATGATTCATTAAAAATCATAATGCATAAATGTACTTAACAACATTAAAATTGTGATGATTCATTAAAAATCATAATGCATAAATGTACTTAACAACATTAAAACTGCGATGATTCATTAAAAATCATAATGCATAAATGTACTTAACAACATTAAATCGCCAATAACCAAAATCACAAGTCACAATTAAACATTGGTTGTCAACTTGAAATTGAATACGAAATCAAATAGTGGAAGACTTGGACATCAAATCTCGAAGTAAAACCAAGACCTAAACGGTTATTCCGGGCACTAACCCGCTGGGAATACCACCCTCGTGATCACTAAAAATGGGGAGAACTCGTACCTCCCGCACTAGAGCTATACTCTAGCCAAGTCATCTATAAGAATGTCCCAAGTAACTCCTCCAATATCAATAAATAAGTTCACAACTTATACGCAATTAAGTAATGCACGAAACGACCTTCCATGCACAAGTAGATTGAAACCACACAATCCATGCCTTAGAGTTTCAATTCTAAAATGGCATATATAATGTTAAGTCTTTACTATTATATAATGTACAATACAATATCATCTACTTAACAATTTAAATCATACCTCCATGGTAAACTTTAAACACTAATCCTACAACATTGCAGCAAGAAGTTTACAAGGCTAATATTATTAATAATTCGCAAGAATCTCATATTACTACTACATAGTAACAAGTTAGCCATTTAACTTCCAATAATGCACAATAAGCATTCATATTCATAATTCTATGAAATCACAAGAATTTAGTAATCTACTAAATCAAATAACTTCTCTACACAAGTTATATCTATTCAAATACTTGATCACATCAAAGGAACCATTAAATAGATTTTTAATTAATTCATTTTATTAAAATCTCTAGATTTCAAAACAATTCCAAATAGCCTCAATTTAATATATATGAAGGAACCTAGCATGGTTATCAACAATATCAAGTTAAAATTCCAATTAAGTGACTAAAACACTTAAAATAAAATTAATTAAACTAATTAATTAATTTTCTCTAGATTATTCCAAATGTTCCCAAATTTACTTATGTTAAAGAACATACTAAAGCCTAATTTAATATCACATTATAAGTTGATTTCATACTAGTTACAACCAAATGAATTAAATCTTTATACAATTGAAAGATTAAATAAAACTTTCAATACTTATTCAAATACTCCCAATTAAATATATGTTAATGAACATATTAAAACTCAATTTAATAGTATGCCATAATTTAATTTTATCACATATATAACCATGTGAATTAAATCTTACACAAAGAAAATAATTAAATTAAATTCTAGATTATGAACAAAAGCATGCATACAAGTTGTATAAGCATCAATAGCATGTAAGAAAACAAAAATATAAACCTATAACATCCCCCACCTCAATTTGAGATGAAAATCTCAAATCCCCACCAAAAGAAAAGTGCTCTGAATCCGACGATACTCCGAGGTTATGTCGGGGACAACGAGGTGAACATTAAACACCAAGGAGGTACCACCAAAATCTAAACCCGAACTCAAAAATAGTCAAAAACGGATTCTAATAAGGGGAAAAAAAAAGATCTTACCAAGACCTATAATAAACGCTAAGGCCCTACGGCATTTACCATGAGAGAAGAGGCCGAAAATAGAAGAAGAAGGGTGGCAGCCTAAGGCTGCCATGGATGGCTAGCCAAGGAGGGAGAAAGAAGATGAAAAAGTTAACTTTTCATTGCATAACCCCCTATTTATAGAAAAACCCTAAAAGTGTCCCGAACAGGTCCCATCGAGTCCGGAAAAAAGGAATTTGCGCAGACGCCCTGAAACGGTAAAACACTGTGAACAAAAAATAACCAAAATGAGATAAAATAAATAATGGAAGAAACGGTGTCTTAAACCAAGTCCCGAGCAGAAAGATATGTCCCGAACAAGTTCAGTGGCAACCGGGGTCAGAAACCCTAAAACTGGGAAAAAACAGCCAGAAGAAAATTCTAAGAGTACACGACTTGATGAAAAGTGAAAATGAATCCCGTTCAAGGATTTAGGCTCAAAACAAGGCATTTTGCAATAACTTTCATTAATTACACAATGGCCCCTATAAAAAGGGTTAACTTCACTAATGACCCATAATGAAAATATCTTCCAAAAATATTTTCTTAAAAACCCCTAAAATAAAATATCTTTAAAAGATATTTATGAAAAATACCCCAAAAAATAAAAATGTTTCTGAAGAACTTTGCATCCGTGCCCCTATGGACACCTAGAACAGCCAGAGAGCTTTTCTACAAAAGTAAAGATACATATTTCGTGGAAACCACTTAGAATGAAGGTATGTGAAGTCAAAAACCAAATCCAAACAAGAAAAGTGAGGTTGTGACAAAAAGTGACAAACAGAAAAAAGACGAAAAGTGAATAGTGTCGAAAAAATGAAAATGCGGAGCTGACGTGGTCGTTTAAGGAAGTTGTCAATCAAAGGAAAGAGTCTCAGAAACCATTCCTGAGCATTTGAGATAACACTAAGTGACAAGAAACTGAACTCAAAAAAGAAAAGATCAACGGAAAAAATATCCATAAAATTTGAGAAAAAGGAAAGGAATGAAAATGACCAGGTCATTACAACCTATCCTCCTTAAAGGGATTTTTTCCCTGAAATCCGGAACATACAAAAAAGAACCAAACAAAGTCAAAGCATGGTCAACTAAAGGATCGATCATAAGGTGCTAAAGGACAACTCCAAAAACCTGAAGATCATCCGAAGGAACGAGAGAACCAAGAACTAAGTGACACCACCCAAACGAATCGACATATTAACCCAATGTCAATTACCGAGAGAATCCCAAGATAACGGCAAGTCGAATCAAGACAGATGGCTAAGAATGATATGGCAGTACGAACAATGACCAGAACCCGCCCACACTTACTCGTCAGTAAGGTAGCATGACAGCATAAGGCACTAATTCATAACATGCCCCCAATAGGTCAGCCCAGGAAGAAACTTTTCGATACAAATGACATCAATGTTGAAAATAATCATTACCAAAAGTATTATGGGAACCAGGCATTTGCGAGAGTTGGGGTAGATAATCCCAAAACTCTGACAACAATGTCATTAGCACCGTTACGCTTAAGGCCTTAAATCCTCAGTGCAAGTAGAGCCAGCAACTCCTACATTGCGAAACACCCTTATCAACAAAAAATAAATAAATATAATAAAATCTCCGATGACGAATCCAAAGCCTGACAAGTTTATGCCCTCAAGCCAATGAATCGGACAAAACTGAAAACCTAAACACAAATCTAAAGTAGACCTATCGTAAGTCTACATACAGAAGACAAAACATTGGGTCAAAATCCTTATAGTGGACAACTAAAATCTCAAAACATAAGTCTAAAACGTAGCTCACACATCTCTATCCCAACAACCACGATCACAAAACCCAACATAAGTGCAGGAAAGATGAAACAGTATAAACCAAATACTTGCATAGTAAATAATCGCAAAATTAAATGATATAAATCAAATAATACCTTAGTACTAAGCACATAGTACACATAAGGTAAACCAAATAAATCACCTATCACATAGGGGTCAAACAAATAATGACATGCTATACACCACTAATAGCACTAGCATGTTAAACAGATACAGTATACAAAAACGTATAATCTATATACTCACATGGACTACCACATAGTCATATATCCTAAACATGTTTCTAAGGCATGCCCGAAAACAATAGGGCTTATAAACATGTAAAAGTGATCTTACAAATGAAATTTTCACAAAATAAGATGAAATGAATGGAATGCCTCTAAAAAGGACAACCTTTCAGAAAACGTAACATAAAACCTAGATGAGTCCAATCTCTCACTATGAGGAAAGGAATCATTCCCCCCAATGACCACTAAGGTCCTTGAGACATAGGGTTAGTAAGTCTTTCCCAAGACCAGCTCATACCCTGATGGAATCCCAACACCACATGATACAAGACAACAATGAAATGGATAGTCCCAATGCTAACCGTTACGAGACATTAACAAGAAAACCCCAATCCAAGATGCCAGCGAGTTCGATAGGAACTCTACAGGATTCTACTAGAACCCTAACATAATGCCCTAAGTCTCCAAAGACAAGGGAGAGTAATTAATTGCACCAACATAATTAATTACACAAAATCGCTCACATCCCAACCATAGCTCGTAAGAGCTGTCCAAAGCAACACAAGAAGAATCCTAGGTCAACACACCTATCCAAATCCTGAAACCATCATCCTAGGAAAACAAGACACAAGAACCTCGCCCTGATGCTCACAAGGTAACTCCCGACTCCCTAATGAATGACTCGAGTCAATCCTGACTCATCGTCTCATGACGCTAGAAACAAAGACCTCAAAGTCGTCATGACCTCAAGGTCACTACGAAGTCCTAAGAGATGACATCGACATCACTAACACTACCATGACTACATCACGAAGAGACAAATCAAAATGAGATGAAACGGTGCCTCTGTGGCCTACGTCTCATCTCGCTAGACGGAGACTACAACTCTATGTTCACCAGAGCCCTAATGAAAAGAATTTCTGCGAGTCAAGACTGTGACGCTATATGCGTGAAAATGAGACGAGATTAATAATAACATGAGTTGTTATGATCGAATGTAACTCACACTATGAATGCACAAAACAAATAGCATGTCAATATATGCATCATACAGTCATATTAAAACAATTAAGCATATACAATATGCTAAGACAGATTAGGTAAGCTTCAAAACAATTTGCCAATTAAGTACGTAGACAGGTTATCAAGAAGCACGTAAACATGTTATAATACCGAAACATGTTAACAAATAGCATATACACACGTATAGCATAGCAACAAAAATATGATATGCAACTAAAACCCGTCATCCCAAGATATTCAAACCTGGGAGCTCTGATACCACCTGTGACGGCCTTAGTATTTAAGCCAGTGCGTCCTATGATGAACCGAACATAGATCCGATAACGAATCTAGAATACAAAAGAAAAAGATAAAACAATGGTCTCTAGAAATACAACACATCCCTAAGACACCAATATGACCGTCAATGAGGTCATGGAACCCAAAAAAAATAAATGCAGAAGCGACGTTTCAAAAATGGACAAGAATGAACTTAGGGGTAAAAAGGTCATTTCCAAAATGAAAGTGGGTACCACCGTGCACACCATTGGAAAGACAATGAAAAATTAATAAACTTAGACTCAAGAATCACTTGATTTGGAGTTCGGACGAAGAAGATATGGTTAACGAAAGAAAAAGGGGTAAAATTGTCAAAAGGAGTCAACCCAAGATCATCTAACCAGTTACAAAGCCTATCTAACCGGTTACGAGGCAAAAACAGGGGGACAACATTATGCCCAAGCACATGTAGCCGGTTATGAGATCTAACCACCCGTACACTTGTACTACAGATCAGCAAAAAGCTGATAGCCAGGGTTTGGGTTTTTGAGGATAGAGAAGAGGTTTTTTGGAAAAACACAAAGAAGAAACCACCCCTAAAATCATGTTTTTTGATCAACCATAGTCCAAACCAAAATTAGAAAATAATGAAAAACTACAAAAATGCCCCCAATAAAAATCTGGTCAATGGGGTTAAAAAGCTGCTAAAATAAATAACATAAAACAGAACTTCGCGAGGGATTTCCAGTACCAAGACAACATTTTCTGGAAAAACACGAAGAAGAAACCCCCCTTAAAATCACATTTTCTACCTGACCATGCTAAAATAAGAAATAAACTCACTATGAAATGCCCATAATACCCCTAGACCAGTTTAGGTCAAAAACTATGAAAATGCAACTTTGCACCAAGTGTACATTTGACCCCAAATGCATTTCTAGGCTAAAACGAACACGCACGCAAACGTAAAATGGCATTTAAGATACGTCCCAATGGCCCACGGCCTCAAAATACCCCAAATGCAAAATATGACTTATCAACCATCAAATTTTCCTAATATTGCCCTAAAAAGCAATATATGAAGCCAAAATGCAAAAATGCAAACGAAATGGTGTTTGGCCCTTGGCCACACCTCATGCATGATTAATAAGACCCTTTAAAAGAATAAAAATGGAATTCCCACACTCGATGCCAACATGGTGAAGAAATGACTTGACATTTTTCAACATTTCCATAATAAACCTTGAAAGTGAAAATCAATAGAATACAAATTTGATGTCATTGGCCTATGGCCTCATCTCATACACTTCAAATACATTGTAAAGAGTGTACTTATGTACACATTACATGTTTAGAATCAAATATACATATTTTGACATAATAGGCTACAAGGGGCATTTCAAGCTAACCTTTACAAGAATTCAAACCTTCAAGTCTACAAATCATCCAAGCATAATGAGAATCTCAACCTTGATTCTTGTACCTGAAAAATGTCCCCACTATGTCGGTGAGTAACATAAAGCTACTTGTAAGAGATGAGCATGCATAGACCTAGCGTTTTACTGTTCATCAAATTGATGTAAATCAATACATATGGTCCATGCCACCTAACGTCTATGTCAAAGGTGAGACTCAGGGAGCATCCTAAGCTACCTTAGATCATTTCTACCATAAATCACTTCATTCATGCAATTCAAACAATATAGAAGCATGTTATACAAAGCAATAAGATTTAGATTCCCAAAGCCATCAACTTGAAATCTAAAATACGAAAACAACTAAAGTGGGTCGTACCACCTAACGTCTATGTCCCAAATGAATCTATAAGATCATTCTTAAGCTACTTTTGAACATTTTTGCATAAATGTACTTAACAACATCAAAATTACAATGATTCATTAAAAATCATAATGTATAAATGTACTTAACAACATTTAAAATTTGTAATGATTCATTAAAAATCATAATGCATAAATGTACTTAACAACATTAAAACTGCGATGATTTACTAAAAATCATAATGCATAAATGTACTTAACAACATTAAATCGCCTATAACCAAAATCACAAGTCACAATTAAACATTGGTTGTCAACTTGAAATTGAATACGAAATCAAATAATGGAAGACTTGGACATCAAATCTCGGAGTAAAACCAAGACCTAAACGATTATTCCGGGCACTAACCCTCTGGGAATACCACCCTCGTGATCACTAAAAATTAGGACAACTAATACCTCCCGCACTAGAGCTATACTCTAGCCATGTCATCTGTAACAATGTCCCAAGTGACTCCTCTAATATCAATAAATAAGTTCACAACTTATACGCAATTAAGTAATGCACGAAACCACCTTCCATGCACAAGTAGGTTGAAAGCACATAATCCATGCCTTAGAGTTTCAATTCTAAAATGGCATATATAATGTCAAGTCTTTTCTATTATATAATGTACAATACAATATCATCTACTTAACAATTTAAATCATACCTCCATGGTAAACTTTAAACACTAATCCTACAACATTGTAGCAAGAAGTTTACAAGGCTAATACTATCAATGATTCACAAGAATCTCATATTACTACTACATAGTAACAAGTTAGCAATATACATTTTAATAATGCATAATAAGCATTCATATTCATAAAGAGATCAGAGAGAGAAAAGTCTTAGGACTTTAAATTCACCACAACCTTCATACTATGGTTAACTGTTCAACTCTAGGGATTTAATAATTTATATTTCAAATGAATTGAACTCAATAACATTCGTTCAATTCGGTCTTAAAGAAAGATATTTTATAAATTTCAGTTAACTATAACCTATCTACGGTTAGCATGAAATATCCGCCTACCTACTTTAACTACTTTAACTAATTTTGCAAATAATACATCTTTCCTAAGCATAGACTATAAAAACATTCATTTATAAATAACATTGGAACACCATTACATGATCTCCATTCTTATGTCCGGTAGGGCTCCGCCAGATATCATCCACAAGAATGGGGTAAGAATAGCCTATGAACCGTTATATCTAAGACAAGGTAATAACTTTTCAGAAACTATTTAAAACTTTGAAATCTAATTGAGTTGTCTCAATTGCTCATAATCATATAATCAGAAATACAATATATTAAAAATATCCCAGAGTTAAAACAATCAAACCATAGTACTTAGATCGGGTTACATGAGTGCCTCAAGAGAGGAATTAGCTACTTATGATGATACAGAATATCATGTGTTGTTGTCGTCTTTATTATCATAGATGACACTTCTCTTCTCAGGATCTTCACCTTCTAAGGTTATGGAAACCCTAAAAGCCGCCACCTTATCAGATTTTTGAATAATATGAGAAAAAGGAACGTCTTCCACTAAGGCCTATGCCTTCTTTTATAGAAGAAATAAAGGTTTGGTTGGCTTTTAGGTCTTCTGGCCCATCTGGAATAATTTAAGACTTGGAAAAGAATAATCACCGTAACTTGTAAATTCAATCTGTCATGGAAGGCTCGAGCTTAAGAAGTAGAGCTCGAGCTATTGCTCAAGCTTTAGGTACAAAGCTCGAGCTTTCTTGAAATATGGCTCGAGCTTCAAAGGATAGTGCTCAATCTTCACTTTTATACTTAGTCAAATTTTTTCAACTATTTTTCGAAGCATTTTTTCCATCAACATTTAGAATATTTTTGGGTCTTCTTCTTTTAACATTGCTCAATCCTTGTAATGACCCGAGTTTTTATTCAACCCGGTGCGTCAGTGACGACCCAAAAGTTGACCCGGTAACGGATCCGAAGTGTGGAAGTAAAAGATAAAATAATGGTCTCAAGAGACACAACACGTCCATAAGACACCAAGGTGACCCTCAATGAGGTCACGGAACCTAAAGAAAACAAATGCGGAAGCAACATTTTAAAAAGAGACAAGAATGAACCTAGGGGAAAAATGGTCATTTCCAAGGTAAAAATGGGTGATAATGAGTACACCATTGGAAATATGATGAAAAATTAGTCAAGTTCAAAAAAAAGTTCACTCGATTTGGAGTCTAGACGAAGGAGATATGGCTAAAGGAAGAAAAAGGGCAAAAAAGTCAAAAGGAGTCAACCCAAGACTATCTAACCGGTTACAAAGCCTTCCTAACCAGTCAAAAGGCAAAAAATGATGACCACAACACTGCCCAAGCTCATGTAACCAGTTACGAGAGGCCTACCATTCGCACACATGCACTAAAAGTCAGCAAAAAGCTAACAGCAGGGGTTTTTCGAAAAAAAAAAATAGATTTTTGAGGGCCCAGATGACATTTTTTAGAAAAACACAAAGAAGAAACCACCCTTAAAATTGAGTTTTCTACTCAATAACAAGAAAGAAAATGAAAAAAAAAACTCACTACAAAATGTCCAAAATGCCCCTCCATGAAATCTGGTCATAAGTGTTAAAAAGCTACTACGATGCAAAACTGAAAGCTAAACTTCGCGAGGGATTTCCGGTACCAAGATGACATTTTCTGGAAAAACACAAAGAAGAAACCCCCCTTAAAATCATGCTTTCTAAGTGACCATGTCAAAAGAAGAAAGTAAAACCACTATGAAAAGTCTAGAATACCCCTAGATCAGATTATGCAATAAAAATACAAAATGAGTCCATAGGAGGCTTAAATCACCAATGATGAGGTTTTTCTTGAAAACGATCATGCACATAAACGTAACTTAGCTATTGGGATGTGCTACAATGGTCCATGGCTTAAAAATACCACCGATGCAAAATTCTATCCCCTAACGGCCAAAAAGGCAAAAATGGACTTGATATGGAAAATATGAAATCCAAAAATATAAAATGGAGTCAAATGACCATTTAGCCCTTGGCCACACTTCATACATGATTAATGAGACCCTATGAAAGAATAAAAATGGAATTTCCACACTCGATGCAACCACGGTGAGACAATGACTTGGCATTTTTCAATATTTTCATAATATTTCTTGAAGTTTAAAAGTTACATAGGATACAAGATACATGTCATTTGCCTCCGACCTCATCTCATACATGTCAAATACAATACAAAAGGTGTACTTATGTACACATTACATGTATGGAATCAAATATACACATTTTGACATAAAAGGCTATAAGTGGCATTTCAAGCCAACCTTTACAAGAATTAAGGCCTTCGAGTCTACAACCATCCAAGTAATGATGAACATCACGAACCAAGAGTTCGTACCTGAACAAAACCCCCAGTAACTTTGGGGTGAGTAAACAAGTTTACTCA
This sequence comes from Cornus florida, assembly GCF_030987335.1. Lineage (NCBI taxonomy): Eukaryota > Viridiplantae > Streptophyta > Magnoliopsida > Cornales > Cornaceae > Cornus > Cornus florida. The sequence goes on along the minus strand of NW_026775574.1, from coordinate 44,589,666 downwards.
TAAAGAATGAACATACATAGACTCGATTTCTTTACAGATTTTTATATTAACTTGAAACAATTCAAAAGGGTCATGCCACCTAACGTCTATGTCAAGGTGAGACTCAGGAAGCATCCTAAGCTATACAAGTAGTTAAAAAGAGATACACGACATGCAAGCATACCAGTTACAAGTGTACTAAATGAAGATGAAAGCATGCAAGGCAAGTGTACAAACACAGGTGTACTAAACGAGATCGAAAACACACAATGCAAGTATACAAAACATGAGTATACTAAATGGAATCTAGATATAAGAAGCAAGTGCACGGTTGTAAGTATACTGAATGAGGTTTAAATACACGAAGTAAGCATATGTCTGTGCAATTAAACAAGGTAGGAAATACTCTACATATCACGACAAGGTTTTTTTTTAGATCTTCAAGAGATGACATTTAAAATCTAAGGGTTTAGAGATTTTACATGTTGATATAAATCATTACATGTGGTCCATGACACCTAGAACCTAAGTCAAGTTACATATATAGGATCATTCCTAAGTTATGATAGCATAAGTAACATGAAATGAGATAACTAAGAAAATTAACAGGATTGAAACAATTCAATTAACACGACAGGACAAGGCGTGAAATCAAGGATAATGCATAATATCTATGCAATTAAACAAGAATGGAACATTCCACACAACACGACAAGTTTAATACATGAAATCAAGAACAAGGAATAATATCTATGCAAGTAAACAAGATTGGAATATTCCAGTTAACACGATAAAAGTTACATGAAATCAAGAACAAGGCATAGTATCTATGCAAGTAAACAAGATTAGAACATTCCAGTTAACACGAAAAGGTCTTAAATCTTCAAGAAATGCAACAATTGAAATTTAAGGAGTGAAATCATGGATGAAGCATAAAATCTATGCAATTTACAAGATTGGAGCATTTCACATAACACGACAAGTTTTAACCTTCAAGGAATAACAACTTGAAATTTAAAGAGTAAAATCAACCAATGTGGAAACTCGGATATCACCCGAATTAAAACCGTACTCTTGGGATCACTTTAAGGCTACTAACCCATAGGTACCTTCCCCTATTGCACACTATAGTGTAGGGAGTTTTTTTATCTCCTGTACTAGAACCAAGTCCTAGCCATGTCAATTCTTGATTGATATCCCAAGTTCCAAAATTAATAAGTTGTGTAATCAAGAGTGTATCAAGATACAAGTAATGCATTAAACCACATTCCATGCACAACCAAAATTTTGGAACACACAAGTCATGCCCTAAGTTCTCAACTATAATGGCATGTGAAATGTCAAGAGATTATACTATGCATCTACATAGACTACAAACTAGAATTAATCACACATAAAATTCATTGATGTAAATATACCACTAGTATAAGTTCAATGATTTAATTATTTATTTAACAACTCTTGAACAATTAAATCATTCTAATGTAAGGGTGCAAGTTCATTAACTACATTAATGGAGCTAAGTTGCAACAAGTCATGATACATGATAAAAAGGCAAAAGCCCCATGAAATAGATGTCCAATTCATTAGAACACTAAGTAGAAATTAATTAACCTAATTAATCAATTTCTTTAAAAATCGAAGTTGTCCAAAAATTCTCAAAATGTGAATGTTCATTCCATGGTGATTGCAAATATCACATCAATTTCACAAGGTGAGCAAGATAACATCATGTGGAATTTAATTAATTTAAATTAATTAAATCTCTAGATTTCAAAAATTGTTCAAATGATCTAAAATTAATATATAACAAGGACTAAGTCATGGTCATGCCATATATCAAGTCAAAAATGGAATATAAGCAAGGTACAATTAAGTAGAGTTTAAATCAAATTAAATTCATTAAATCTCTATATTTGAAAACTCATTTAAATCACCCCAAATTAATATATAACAAAGATCAAGTCATGATCATACCATATATCAAGTCTAAAGTGAGTTTCAAGCAAGCCATAATTAATCATTAATTTCTCAAATTGATACAAAGCATGCATACAACTTTTATTTCACTACAAAAGCAATTAAAACCACTTGAAAAATAAATTATAACACCCCCTACCTCACAAGAGGATTGTTCATCTAGAATCCAAGGCAAATCAACACAAAATGGCAAACCCTTCAAGGGTTATGTAGAGGAGGTTGAGGGGAACAAGAAGTATTCCCAAGGTTAAGTTTGGAAATCAATGGAAGGTTCTCAAAAATTAAAGTCAAGGCCTAAGCGTCAAGCTTCTCTAATGATGGCTAGGGTTTGTGGTGAGGAAGATAATGACATAATGTGAAGAAGTGTAAGTGGAGGTGTGATCTTACACCATGGTCAACACACACATCTATGATCAATTGTACAAAAACCCTTCTTTAAAACCATAATCCCAAAGTGGCCCAAAAATAATTGTAAGACTAAATTTGGAGTATACACTTGTCACTCATCCAAGCCAACAAGTGGTCCAATCTTAGGCTGACAAATGGGTGAATCTGCACCTTCCATGTGTCAAGAGATTAAACTTCCAAGTGGTTCCACCAAAATGTCAACAAGTGGTTCCATAGGAGTGTGACACTTGTCACACTTTCCAAAAATTACAAAAAGGTCTTTTTTGAAAATATCTTCCAAATTAAATTAAAAAATGGTCCCCAAGACGAAAAATAATTACGTTATTTAATTACACAAAAACCCCACAAGTTAAGAATATTACAAAAAAACTATTCATCCATACCCTTTATAAGAAAAGTAAACACTTAGCATGCTTGTCTAAGAAAGTAGAAATACACATTTCTAAGAAATCATATATCATGAGTGCATGCAAAAATGGAAAAAAAACTGAACACGAAAAGCGAGGTTGTGCCAACAAAGTGACAAACGGGAAAAAGACAAAAAGTAAATAGTGTCGAAAAAAATAAAAATGTGGAAATGACTCGGTCCTTAAAGGAAGTTATCAATCCAAACGAAAGAGTCTCGAAAACTATATCCAAGCACTCGAGATGACACTCAGCGACAAGAAACAGAACCCGAAAAAGAAAATTAAACGGAAAAAATTTATCCGTAAAATTTGATAAAAAGGAAAGGAGGGAAAATGACCGGGTCATTACAATCCTAGCTTCATAGGGCTCGAGCTTTAGGTATAAAGCTCGAGCTTTTGGGGCTTAAGGCTCAAGCTCTGAATAATAGTGTTCGATCCTTGAGGTATGGCATGAAGCCCTAGGAGCTTGGCTTTCTTGAAATTAACTCTTCAAATTCCGACGCCTCATGCTCGAGCTTGTAGGCAAAGGCTCGAAACCTTGGGTAAGGCTCGAGCACCATTGTGTAAGGCTCGAGCTCTGGAGGTACAAAGCTCAAGCTTTTAGTCCTTGTTGATTTTTCTTCTTTTTCTTATAGAGCTCGAGCCTTGGTTCTTTGATTCTTCCAAACTTCACTATTTAAGCTCTCGGCTTCTTTTGAATGACTGACGACGACTCTATAAGCTTCGATATCAGTCTTTTCATCATAAAGTCTCGGTTTTAACCGTTTCTCTAGGAAAGTACCTGTAAACATACAATAAACATAAATCAATCTAATAATAGATAGAAGTATTACTTTAGTTCTTAACATACGTATATTTAGGGGCTCGAATATGCAATATTTAGCGCTCATCAGTTGACAGTAGGTGCTGACAGTAGCCTATTTCTGCAATAGAGAGCAGTTTGGACCCCAAGATGGATTTTTTTGGGAAAACACAAAGAAGAAACCCCCCTTAAAATCAAGTTTTCTAGCTGACCATATCAAAAGAAAATGTTAATTTTGATGTGAAATACCCAAAATACCCTTTTTGCTCAGTTTGGACATAAAACCTAAAAATAGAATTGCTTCAAGTGTTCATTTGACCAAATATGAAGTTGTGTGCTAAAATGATTGTGCACGCAAACGTAATTAGTGTTTTAAAGTGCGTGAGAATAGTTTGCGGACCCCAAATATACCCGATACAAAATGCAACCTATCAAACCTCAAATTTGCCTAAAATGACTTTTAAAAGAAAAGTTTGAAACCAAAATACAAAGATGCTTTGATGCTTTCAAAAGATCGTAAGACCCTTGCCACACCTCAAATATAATAAATGAACCCTAATGAGTGTGCTCATGCACACTTTTCACCTTCTGATTTGAAAATGGCAACTTAAAACTTCATGTTTTCCTATTTTACAATAATTATGCATAAAAACCAAAAGTATTCAAAAGAAGCAACTTAAAAGTAAATGGCCCTTAGCCTTATTACATACATGTCAAATACATTCTAAAAGGTGCACTTATGCACACGTTACATAATTAAAACCAAATATACATGTTTTGACATATAAAACAAAATAAGACATTTCATGCTAACAAGTGCATGAATGAAGTACTTCAAATTTACAAGACAACCAAGGAGTTTTGTGTATCCCGAAACATGATTCCCATACTTGAAAAATATCCCAACAATGAGGGTGGGCAACTAAAGTTACTCATAGGAAGATGAACATGCATAGACCTAACATTTTACAAATTTTGTAAGTTGATATGAATTAATCCATGTAGTTCATTCCACCTAATGTCTATGTCAAAAGTGAGACTTAGGGATCGTCCTAAGCTACTTTAAAGCATTTTTAGCATAAACCACAATATTTATGGAAGTAAACAACATAGGAGCATACGATATAACGCAACAAGATATAGATTATTAAAGTTATCAACTTTAAATTTAAAATGCGTAAAACAACTAAAGATACAATTTAGCATAATTAGTACTTGTAATATAACGCAATAAGATATAGATTATCAAAGTTATCAACTTGAAATCTAAAATGCAAGAAACAACTAAAAATACAATTTGGCATAATTAGAACTTCCAATACAATACGACAAGATATAGATTATCAAAATTATCAACTTGAAATCTAAAATGAGAAAACAACTAAAGTGGTTCATGCCACCTAACTTTTATATTCCAAGGTGAACTAAGGGATCATCTTAACTACACAAATTATTGAAATGATAAATCCAAAGCATACAAGTATACAAGCACTAGTACACAAAACCCTAAAGAGATTTTAAGCTTCAAATCACAAACTACAAATAATTCATAATTAACAACTTGGAATTTGAATGCGAAATCAAATAGTGGAAAACTTGGATATCACATCGGATCGAACCGACAATTTTAGCTATTTTAGGTTACTAGCCTACCAGGAACTACCCTAGTGCGCATGTGTAGGGAGAGCTTATCTCTCGCCCTAGAGCCTTACTCTAGTCATTTTCGAACAAACAACATCCTAATTTTTCAAAATAAACAAATTGTGCAACAACGTATATATCAACATATATATACTAGTTAATAACTATCTACCATGCACAATCAAACTTTGGAAACACATAATACATGCTCTAAATCCACAACTACTATGGCATACAAAATGTTGAATCTTCAATATGCGATTCGTTACACATACAAGGCATAAAATGTCGAATCTTCAATGTGCGATTAATTACACGCTATAACAATATTATTAATATTGAAAACTTAATCTTATAAATATAATACAAGTCCAAAATCATGATTTAAACATACTATTAACGTCAAATACATGATTAAATCATCAATGCAACAAAAATGGAAATTAATTAAATAAAAATAATTAATTTCTCTAGATATCAAATCTCATCCTAATATTCCCTAATTAATATATGTAAAAGATCATAGCATGGTCATTACATATATTAAGTCAAATACTTATTTACATGAACGGAACACTTAAATAAAAATTAATTAAACTAATTAATTAATTTCTCTAGATTTCAAATCAACTTTAAATGATTTCAAATAATTATATATCAAAGACTATATCATGGTCAATGCATATATCAACTCAAAAACTTAACTATATCATTGAAACAATTAAACAGAATTTAATTAAAATAAAATAATTAAATCTCTAAATTTTAAAACAACTTCAAATGATTCCAAATTAATATACGTTAAGGAACAAGTCAAGGACATTACATATATAAAGTTAAAAACTTAATTAAATCAATAGAACCATTAAATAGATTTTAATTTATTTATTTAATTACAATCTCTAGATTTCAAAACTTATCCTAATATTCTCAATTTAATATATATCAAAGAATATGCCAAGGCCTCATTTAATATCATATTACAAGTTAACTCCATACTAGAAACAACCATATGAATTAAATTTCATCTAAAGTAAATAATTAAATAAAAGTTTCAAAACTCATCCAAATATTCTCAAATTAATATATGTTAATGAACATACCAAGGTCTAATTTAATATCATTTCACAATTTAATTCCATGCTAGATACAACTATGTGAATTAAATTTCATTCAAATAAAATAATTAAATAAAATTCTATATTATATACCTAGGCATGTATACATGTTATATAAGCATTGAAAATAATTAAAACACCAAGAAAAAAATCCTATAACATCCCCTACCTCAATTTGAGATGAAATCTCAAAAGCCACCAAAATGAAACCGCTCTGAATCCGACGATACTTCGGAGTTACGACGAGGACGACGAGGGGAACAACTATCCTCCTTGTGGTAACACTAAAATCCAAACCCAAACTTAAAAATGGTCTAAACCGGATTCTAAAAGAAGGGAAATGACAATCTCGCTAAGGCCTACAACAATGCCTTCATCGTTGAAGGAAAAATCAAACTAAAAGAAGGTGAAATGGGGAAGAGAAGGGTGGCAGCCCAAAGGGGGTTGCCATGGCTGCTGGCCGGCCATGGAAAAGAGGGAGAAGTTTGACTTTTTCTCTATCCTTCCCCTATTTATATAAAACCCTAACATTGCCCCGAACGGGTCCCGCCCGGCCCTAAAAAAGTGAATTCTGCGCAGATGCGCTCAAATGGTAAAACATTGTGAACAAAAAAGAACTAAAATGGGAAAGAATGAATAACGGAAGAAACGGAATCGAAAACTGAGTTCTGAGCAGAAAGATATGTCCCGAATACGTTCGGCGGCAACCGTGGTCAAAAACCCTAAAACTGGGAAAAATGACCGGAAGACAATTTTAAGAGTGCGTGACTCGACGAAAAGTGAAAATGAATCCCGTACGAGGATCCAGGCCCAAAATGAGGCATTTTGCAATAACTTTAATTAATTGCACAATGCCCCTTCTAAAAAAGGTTAACTACACTAATGACCCAGAATGAAAATATTTTCAAAAAATATTTTCTTAAAAACCCCTGAAATAAAATATCTTCAAAAGATATTTATGAAAAACACCCTAAGAAAGAAGAATGTTTCCGAAGATACTTTGCATCCATGCCCCTATGGACACAGTAAGCAACCAGCGTACTTTTCTACAAAAGTAAAGATACGTATTTCGTGGAAACCAAATGGAAGGAAGTTAAGTAAGGTCGGAAATCAACTCCGAGCACAAAAAGTGAGGTTACGCGAAAAAAGTGACAAACAGGGAAAAAACGAAAAAATGAAAATTTCTGAAAAAGAAAAGAGGAGACGGTACGGTCTTCACAAGGACGATACCAATCTCCTAAAAGAATAAGTGTCAAGAACTATTTCCGGGCACTCACGATGATCCGGAGGGTCCAAACTCGGACTCAGAAGGGAAAACATCAACAGAAAAAATTTATCCGTAAAAACAGGAAAAAAGAAAGGAATGAAAATGACAAGGTCATTACAATATGAGTGAGTGGTCCTACTATCTTCGAGAACCCCTGAATGAATCTACGATAGTATCCTGCCAATCCCAGAAAACTCCGAATCTCCGAAGGTGTAGTAAGTTGTCCCTACTGTACCATTGCTGAGACCTTGGCTGGATCCACCGCTATTCCCTTTTCTGACACTACGTGACCCAGAAACTTCACTTTTCGCTACCAAAATCACATTTCTCGAACTTGGCATATAACAGATGTTCACGAAGCGTCTGTAATACTATGCAAAGATGTCTAGCATGATCATTCTCTAACTTAAAGTAAATCAAAATATCATTAATGAATACGATGACAAACTGATCTAAGTAAGCCCTGAAGACTCTGTTAACGAAATCCATGAAGACTACTGGTGCGTTAGTTAATCCGAAAGGCGTGACATGAAACTTATAAGAACCGTATCTAGTGAGAAAATCTGTCCTAGGAATATCCTAATCCCTAATCTGAAGTTGATGATATTCAGAATGCAAATCAATCTTAGAGAAGTAAGTAGCTCCCTTTAAGTGATCGAAAAGATCATCAATCCTCGGTAAAGGATATTTATTACGAATAGTAACCTTATTTAATTCCCTGTAATCTATATACAGGCGAAGTGATCCATCCTTCTTCTTTACAAACAAAACTAGCGCTCCCCGGGGTGAAGTACTCCTACAAATAAAACCCTGACTAAGTAATCGTTAAATCTGATCCTTCAGTTTGCGCATCTCTGATGTGCATAAATGTGTACCACTTAAAAATACCACTTATAACAATAGCACATTCATCATTGCAGATTAATGCTAGAGCAGGGGGTTATCGAACCATGAGGATTGCTAGTTTATGGCAAACAGAATTATAAAACTACTTCCTCTATTTGATAAAAGAAATGATAAATCGATTGGTTTGTCACTTAACCTATGAATTTAACTTTCATAAAATAATAAATAAAAATGGATTGAACTTATAAAGAAAAAGCTAGGGAATTGACTTTACCTTAATCTCGCAAACATGTTAAACTTGCATTCAACTTGGGGATTTACAATTATATATATATAATGATGTGTAGAAGCATAAATGTACCACAATATCATCAAGAAGATCATACATTTTAGGACTAAGCATAACCCATCTTTGGTTGACATGGTTCATCCACCTAAACTAGGTTGTGGTATGAACCATCTTTCTTAGGCATGGCCTATCAAGGTCCTTCAATTGTATGTTGCAGCACATAAAATTAATTAAATATCATAGATTATCTTCAATTGGTATGGACCATCTACCTAACTACATTAATCTAAAGGTGCAGCATAGTCCATCTTCCTTAGGTATAACCTATATAAATGCTCAATTTCATGCCAATATAACCATTCCATAAATTCTTTCCTATTGTCACTATAGGAAATCAAGTGCAATATTTGTATCAATATGATTTCTAAGACAAGAAAATAAATCAACACAAACATATATTTATATGATAAACACATGCATCAATTCAATGTAGCATACATCAAGTCAATGTAAATACTTCTAATTTATTAAACTGAATATATACAATAATCATCCCCAAATTGAAAAACAAATCAAAACATATTTACTTGGCCTAGGTTACATCAACTCCCTAGAGAAGCGATTTAGCCTCTTATGAATATGGCAACAACCTCCATGATTAAAGAAGAGAAATAATTCCCCTCTTTCACCATCGTTGCAAGCTCAGCCTCCAAGAACCCTAAAAATCCTCCCCCTCTCTCTATCTTTCTCCAAAACAAAATCAAGACCCTTTTCTTCCAGTCTTTCCCCCTCTTTTATCCTCCCGTGAGTTCAAAATACCAAATCCCGCATTTCAAATTCGAATCCCAACTCAAGAGAAACAAAATCGAACTAAAATAAAATAGGGGCCCGTTGTCTCGCATCCGGACACGAAGAATGGCGTACGGACGTGAGCTGCTGGAGGATGTGGCATCCGGACACCAAAATGGAAATCCGAACTCGAACTGCTAGAGGATGGCGTCCGGACACCAAGCTTTCTAATCTAACACAAGCTTCTCTCTTTAGCTCCGGTTGTATCCATCGCCTCTTCATGTCATTTTCCTTTAATGATCACTTGGAATGTAAGCCTGATATGACTTGTGCTTCAAAACCCTTTAAAACTTTATTCTTATTCCTTAATAAGGCTTACAAAAACATAAAAATGTAGTTAATCTATATAAACAGATCAAATAATGGGCTTAAATAATGTAATTAAGGGTGCTTAAATATGCAATATTTGACGTTTATCAAACCCCCAAACTTACATTTTGCTAGTCCCTTAGCAAAACAAAATTGAAACACAGACTTCTCCTCTACATTTAGCATATGCAACAAGCCTTTTAAACCCCTTGGTATCCCAGAGGACGAGTGCAGTCTCGTGAGGGTTTACCAGAAATGATAGCCACAAACACTAAGCAACAAGGCTCATTCTAGTGTACATTGAAATATATGACTTTGAGGAAAACTCTATCAAGAAGACTACAACAAGTATGCATAGAATGACATCTTAAAACATTATTCAATTCCCAGCCCTCTTGCATCAATAGACTAGTCCACATACATGATCTTCAATATCTCATTTATCATAGAATTTCATCTCAAGATCCTTAAAAGTGAACTGAAATTTCATTTTCTTTAAGAATGCACTTTTAACCCTTTTATGGCTCATTCAACATTTCCCCATCCTTAATCTATCTTTTGAAATCATAATCCAAGGTATACATTTATTTGTGTTTTTTTTTTTTTAATTTATTTATGTATGACCATGTGCAATATCTAAGTTCCTTAAGCTCTCTAACCACCCCATGTAATAAGCGTTGAGCCAACGACTCCCAAACCAGATGGTCTTAGGGCATTAAGTGTAAAGACACTCCTAAGGGCGTAATAACTCAAAATGGCTAGGCTACAAACTCAAACTAATCATACGTCTTACATTATTTCCTTCTCTTCCGTTTTAATCAGTTGACATGTTAAAAGAATGTAGTTTTATTCATTTTCATTTTTTTTTTTTCAATATGCCAAGGATTATTTCATTCATCCGACTTACTAATTCAGGGAGTTAATTAAGTAAAACCATAAGGAAGGGAATACAATTTTTGGGGTGTTCAATGTGCATTGTGAAGTCACTTAGAGACAAAAAACTCCAAAATAAAACATTTAAATCATGCAATGGACCTTTTTCATTTGAACAATCATGCTGACAACTTTCAATCATTCCTTGATATCCTATATAATCATACAGGCTGTATTAATCACATAAATTCCCCCTCCCCCTAAACTTAGTTCCAACAATGCCAAAAGTCTTTTGCCTAAACATTTTTTTATTATTATTTTTACTATAAATAATTCAACCATATTCAATAATGACAACTACCTACTCTCAACACCCCCAAAATTAAATGATACATTGTCCTTAATGTATGAAAACAAGTATAGAAACTAAGCATGCATAGAAGTGTAAAAAGAGAGAAACTACCAACTGCGAATCTTTGACTTCAGTGCAACCATTGGTAGTGAAATAGCGAAATATCTTCCCCCAAACTTAGACCTGATAATCTGTTCAGAAAACTATACAACAAGCATAAAAGTATAGACATATATAAAGATATAAATATAAAGTAGTACGTCATGCTTTATTCAAAACTGGGAAAGAAAACCAAAATATGTGCACATCAAAAAATGCACCCACAAATGCCATGCCAAACATTAACCAAATCTTAAAATTATTCAAAGCACACAAAACAGAAGTAAATAGCATGACTAAATAAAACTAAAGAGTAACACAATGCTCAATCCTCCATAAAGGTGGAAGAAGATGGACCCGGAGCAGCACCACCACGATCAATAAGTGACTACAACATTGCCTACAGAAATTATTGTCGTTCTCTTATTTCCTTACGAAAATCTGTAAGATTCCCCTCCATGTTACCGACCCACAGCTGAATAGCATCAATCCGAGTGCTAAGAGAGTCATAATCTGCCCTAGTCAGTGCAGGTGGCATTGGAACAACAGGGGCAGGTTCATCATGTTCAGCCTTCAAAGGAATATTCATATCACCCCAGTTAAAGTCGTTACCCATTCGTATCTGTCTACCCTTTTTAAATTAAGAACGGCTCTTCTTCTATTTAGTGAGATTATACTGATACACATTCTTCATTTTTTCCTCATTCTTGCGCACCTTGAGTCCCTTCTGCTTTAACATTTTCGTGATCAAGTAAGGAAAGGGAAATGCCCAAGTCAAAGCATTATCCTGTTGCTTCACAATGAGGTGACGGTAAAGTTTCAAAATTTGATCCCAAATAAGCTATGGGACACAAAACCAAAATCCCCTTTCTGCAACATAAAGGGTATTAAGGAAAGCACCCTTTCGTTCAGCATGCCTAGCAACTGGGAAAACATTCTAGCTGAGGACAGAGTCGAAAAACCAAATTCGGCATGGAATATAGGACTTGTTAGTGCTCGTTATGCGATGATGTGTAAAGTTGTTTTAACAAATTTCACGCACAATATCCTGTAGCGTAATTGTGTCCAAACGAACACTATAAATCGGCTTATCCTCATCATTCAATGGAGAAGTTAAAGGAATGTCCCAAGCTGTAACAATGTCATTTATGGTGATTGCGAAAGGCGTACCATCAATTGTTGTCCGTATCACATCTGGCTCGGCGCAGTAATGAAAAATGTTGGCATAGAATTGCTGAACGATCCGGGAAAGGAAGAATTGAGCACGTGGCTTAAATAAAGCGACAAGACCACGATTTTTCAACTCTAAAACCGACTAAGCCATTTCGGATGGTCTTGAAATTCATGCTCAATTGTGAATTCAGTCTCATATTCAATGGGCCATTCTGTCTAATCTGGGGTAAGAGTGTCCTCAGAAGTGTCGTTCAAAACACCAGGGCACTTAAAAGCAGAAAAAGAAGCCATTTGAGTGAAAGAAATTGGTTTAGGACTTTTATCGAACATGTGGTGTGCAAGACTGAAAAGTAGAGAACACTTACGAAGATTAGATTATTTGAATCTACAATTATGGATCTAGAATGAAACTACAACCTTTCCTTATTTTAAGAAGAATTAATTTCCCACATGATTAAGTTTTAACCTTCATCTCTATAAACAATTCTAGAATTGAAAGATTAAAGAGGAAAGAACTTACCTCAATTTGGAGATGGAAACCTTGCCCTCTTTGATTGAATGATGATGATGGAGGATGATGATGAAAGAGGATTATTTGATAAAAAAATGGAGATTGAGAAGGTTAAAAACAAATTGGAGAAGGTGGGTAAGGTAGGGTTGGAAGGGTTTAGACGTAAGGTTTGAGGATGGAAAGGAGGAGAAGCAATTGTAAAAAAAGGGTAGCAAGTTATAGGCACAAGGCTGGGCTCAGGTCCCTTCAAATTGGCCTTCACGTCCAGACGCAAGCCATGGCATCCGAACGCGAACTATAGTGGGGCACTGAATGATCGATTATGGGTGCTGAGGGCTGAGGGTGGTGGATTGGCGTCCAGACGCCGGTGGTGGCATCTAGATGCAAGAAGCATCAGGTGTCGACATCTAGACGCTGGGGGTGTCGTCCGGATGTGAGAAGCATCAGGTGGTGTCGTCCGGATACCGATGGTGGTGTCCGGATGAGAGAAGCATTAGATGGTGGCGTCTGGACATGAGAAGCATTAGGTAGTGGCGCCCAGATGCTGGTGGTGGCATCCGAATGCGAGATGAGACTATGATTGGAGTCCGGACGCAAACTATGGTGTCCGGACGCGAGTGCTGCTGTAGCTTTTATGAATTGCTGATCAAAGACACCCGAAAATGTTACCAAACCTTTGTATGACTATAGAGACCCACTATGGCCACTTAAATGGACATGTAAATGATTCTTGAAGAATACGAAGTAGGAATTCTATTTAGCCATTTGTAGGGAATTTTTTTTTTTTTTTTTAGTTCATGATAACAAGTAGAAAAAGAAGCTTAGAATAGAAAGAATTGCTTCCTTGGAATGCTAAATTTAACGTCAATAGCTAGACATTATGGGAATCCTTCGAATCCTCATAAATTAGATCCGTCAAGATAATAGAATCCACATATCCAACCGGGACTGAGTTATCAATGTAAGGCTTAAGCTGCTGACCTTTGACCTTAAAAAGATTCCCATTCTTTAGGTCTTTTAGCGCAACTGCACCATAAGAGAATATAGAAGTGATCAGAAAAGGACCTTCCTAGCGTGATTGAAGTTTCCCTAGGAAAAGTTACAATTTGGAATTGAAAAGCCAAACTTTTTGACTTGAAGCAAAAGACTTCTTAATGATATGTTTATCATGGAATGCTTTGGTCTTTGCTTTATATATTTTTGCATTTTCATAAACCTCATTCCGGATTTCATCTACTTCATTGAGCTGCAATTTTCTGTTAGAGCCAGCCTGATCAAGATTAAAATTAAACCGCTTAATGGCCCAAAATGCACAATGTTCTAATTCAACCGGAAGATGACATGCCTTACCGTAAACAATCCAGTATGGTGACATGCTAATTGACGTGTTAAACACAGTTCGGTAGGCCCAAAGTGAATCGTTCAGTCATAATGACCAATCCTTGCGGTCCGGTATGCTTGATTTCCTGATTGGAAACTTCCACTTGACCACTCGATTAGGATGGTAAGGCGTGGCAACCTTATGACTGACAGAGTATTTAAGGAGAACAGATCGAAGATTATGATTGCAAAAATGAGATCCTCCATTACTCAAGAGTGTTCAAGGTATGCCAAACTGACTGAATATATTCTTTTGAATGAACTGGACCCCTGCAGTATGGTCGTTGGTTATAGTTGCCTCAGCTTCTACCCACTTAGATACATAATCCACTGCTAGGAAAATGTAGAAATAACCATATGAAGATGGAAATGGTCCCATAAAATCTATTCCCCAGACATCAAAGATTTCGATGATTAAAATGGAGTTCAATGGCATCATGTCCCTTTTAGACATGGCCCTAAGCTTTTGACATCACATACAAGACTTGCAAAAGTTGTAAGCATCCCTGAATAATGAAGACCAATAAAATCCATTTTGAAGGACTTTAGATGAAGTCTTTTTGGCACTAAAATGTCCTCCATATTCAAGAGTGTGGCAGAATTTCAAAATGTTTTGGACTTCAAATTCAGGAATACATCTCTGGATTATTTGATCCGGGCAGTTCTTGAACAATTCCGAGTCTTCCCAAAAGAAATTTTTGATTTGAGCGAAGAATTGGTCTTTCTCTTACTTAGACCATTTTGATGGAATTTTTCCAACTGCAAGATAATTGACAATATCAGCAAACCAAGGAAGTGACTCATGAGAAATCTAGAACAGTTGTTCATCGGGAAAGGAGTCATGAACTGGATATAAATCAAAAGTGCTCTTAATAAGAAGCCTAGAAAGATGGTCTACAACTACATTATCAATTCCTTTCTTGTCCTTAATCTCAATATTAAACTCTTGGAGTAAGAGTATCTAACAAATGAGGTGAGGTTTGGTCTCTTTCTTCACAAGTAGATGTCTTAACGTGGCATGATCCGTGAAAACGATAACCTTGCATCCAAGCAAATAGGAACATAATTTATCCAAGGCATAGACAACTGATAATAATTCTTTCTTAGTTGTTGTATAATTCATTTGAGCATCTGACAGAGTCTTATTAGCATAGTAAATAGCGTGAGGAGTTTTATCCACATGCTGGCCCAAAACAGCACCTAATGCATAATCGGATCCATTATACATGATCTCAAAGGGGAGAGACCAGTTTGGTAATTTCATGATTGGGGCAGAAGAGAGTAGCGAACGGAGCTTCTTAAAAGCTTCCAAACATGCTTCATCAAAGTCAAAGTTAGTGTCCTTTTCAAGAAGATGGCATAAAGGCCGAGATATCTTACTAAAATCTTTAATGAAACGGCGGTAAAAGCCTGCATGACTAAGAAAAGATCAAATTTGTCTCATTGAAGAGGGGGGAGGAAGGCTATGAATTAATTCAACTTTTGCCTTATCGACCTCAATCCCTCTTTTAGAGATAATATGTTCCAATACGATCCCTTCTTGTACCATAAAGTGACTCTTTTCCCAACTTAAAATCAGATTGGATTCTTTGCATCTTTAAAGGACGAGTGATAGATTATGGAGACAAGAGTCAAAAGAAGATCCAAAGACAAAAAAATCATCCATGAATACTTTAAGAAATTTTTTGACCATATCAGAAAATATAGACATCATGCATCTTTGAAAAGTGGCAGGCACATTACACAACCCAAAGGGCATGAGACGATAAGCGAAAGTTCCAAAAGGACAAGTGAAAGTGGTCTTCTCTTGATCTTGAGGATCTCCAACCACTTGGTTATAACCAGAATAACCATCAAAAAAATAATAGTAACTTTGACCAGCTAATCTCTCTAGGATTTGATCAATGAATGGGAATGGAAAATGATCTTTCCTAGTTACAGAGTTTAGTTTCCTGTAATCAATGCACACACGCCAACCACTGGTAGTACATTGTGGCATGAGTTCTCTTGCTAAATTTTTAACAACAGTGAGGCTAGACTTCTTTTGAACAACTAGAGTTGGACTCACCTACTTGTTATCCGAGATGGGGTAAATGATTCCCGCATCTAATAGCTTAATGACCTCTTTCATGACAACCTCCTTTATGTTTGGATTCAACTGACGCTGCACCTCTCAGGAAGGTTTAGCTTCTTCCTCTAAAAGAATATAGTGCATGCAAATGGAAGGGGTCAATTCCTTTTAAATCAGCCACCGACCAACCAATAGCTTCTTTGTGCTATTATAGCACTGCTAGAAGGCTATTTTCTTGATCTTTTGAAAGATCTGATGCAATGATGACCGGAAGAGTTTTGTTTACACCAAGAAATACATACTTGAGATTGACCAGAAGCTGCTTTAACTCAAGTTGAGGTGGAGAATTCAATGAAGGGATAGGAGGAGTGCTGGAAATTAATGGAAGAGATTCCTTTGGCACTTTCCAATGAGGAAAGTTCGAGATTACATTGGCTTCAAGCAAAGTGTTGACTTCACAAATGGATTGATCAATATCATAATTTTCAAAGTCAAAATGAGCCAAGCAAGTCTCAAGAGGATCTTGACTTAAAATAAATGGGAGAGATTCTTCAACCATTTTATCAATGATGTCAAGAGAAAAACACTCATATTCCCCTTGAGGATGTTGAGAAGCACTAAAGATGTTAAGCCTTTACCTTCATATTTCCAAAAGAAATATTCATCACCCCGGTTCGGCAATTAATTGAAGCATTAGCAGTGGCTAAGAAAGGCCGACCAAGGATCACAGGGATATGTTTTATTGGATTATAGACTAGTTCAGTATCTAGAACCACAAAGTCTACTGGAAAGTATAAATTGTCTACCTTGATGAGTACATCTTCAATACTACCACGAGGTCGCTTTACAGATCTATTCGCAAATTGCAAAATAGCTGAAGTGGATTTAAGTTCTCCTAAGCCAAGTTGCAAGTATACTGAGTAAGGAATTAGATTTACACTTGATCCTAAGTCAAGGAGGGCCTGTTCTATCTCATTATCTCTAATGACATATGAGATTGTCGGGGCACCTAGATCCTTAAACTTTGGAGGTGTATTATGCTGAATGATAGCACTCACTTGCTTAGTGCGATACCCCTTGAATCCGAGACACAAGTTGATCAGGCCCAGGCCCAAACCCAAGGGATATCAAACAATTAATACGTTATAACGAACAAAGATTACAAAAAAAATAAGAATTAAGTTTTAAAAGCTAGAAGAGACTAAAATATAAAATCCTTTAATAATTAAATACTTAAATCTGATAATCTAAAATTCCATAATTTAAACAACTCATGAATCCATCTCCAGTGGACCCCTAATAAAATCCCAAACTGAAATGAAAGTAAAGCTGAAGATAAAATCCAAATCTATTATCTGGAAAGAAGTCCTACATTGTTGGTAGAGTGGAAGATCGTCTCTGCTTAGCACGAACAAGCTCAAGCCTAGAACTGACGTACACCTGAAAAAATAGAAGTGGGTCAGGCCCACGAACAAGTTCCATCCTACTACAATCCAAGCAGAGACTCGATACGCATGTACATACTAAATAGTTCAACAATAACTAATACTCCATACATAAATATATCCACACTACTAGACTATGAAGAGGGTCTCAACCTGGTAGAAGGCATCACACAATACGCACCTGAGTGGGCATGAGTACCTAAACCTAAACAGGGTATACCTCAACCCTCACAGTCAGCTACACATCCAATTGCATATACGCACCCTAACCGTCGACACTGAGACTCAAGCTCATGACACGGTATCATAAAAATATATCTAAACTCCGTTCCTAACCATCCACAAGGAATCCAGTAAGTCATTCGGTGTATTCAACCGTACCGACTTATATAAATAAGGAGGATTGTATTCAACAACCCGTGCCCTTATTCCAAAATAGGAAGGACTTAGCAATTTGAGCTAATCCAAACCTAGTATGACACCGTCCCATACCGGTGCATACAATCCCATCCATTCAATAGTTGACAAAGTATTTACAATAACAATATCAACAAGTCCCTTCTAGGTATAGTAAAGTAATTATCAAACTTGCTTTAATTAAACCAGTTGATAAACATACTGACCATATGAATGTAAATCCCGAGAATTCTAAACTAAGCATGATAAAGTAGTTTAATAGACATGCTTTAATTAAATCAACACAAAAACCATAACCTGATCACACCGGACTGTAACTGTATTATAACTCCATTTCCAGTTTCCATATAACCAACAGAGCATAAATAGATATTGTTTAACTCAATTCCATGGCATTCAAAAATAACTATAAGTAACTTATCATACTTGTAGTTTTCTGTCCAACAAGTTTATGCACTCACTTTTATAATAAAATCTTAGCACAACATAGATTTAAAACATGTATATTTTTTTTTTATACTTGCACAGACATATTCAATTAACAGTGAAATAAGCTCTCACAGAAATTTCTAATAACATTAAGAAATTTAATTAACCAAAACCATACCTCTCTGCATAACACCTAAACCAATTCCATACAATTTTAATGTTAGATGCTCTGAGTGCAACTTTATAATATTCTGTTCTTGGCAATTTAACTTTACTCTAAACCATCTATCACAGCATTTAATTTCCATTAAAAACCTAGGAAATCAACCCCCCATGAAGCCTTATCACTGCAAATGGAGAATAAGCAAAACAGAAAGTAAAACACCCATGGAGCAAACTCACCACCCTTAAATCTTTATTCCCACACCAGACCACTGTTAAACCATTCATTAAAGTATTGAACTCTCTTAGGAAAAACTTAGAAACTTCATAACCAAGCCTCTGTCTCACTGAAAATCAAAAGAGAAGCCAACAGAATGAAAAACGGGAAAAAAAAGAATGGAGCAGGCTCCAAAAACACTTGGAGCCGCCTCCAAGTGACTTGGAGCCGGCTCCAATCCCGAAAGGAGCCGGCTCTCTCCCTCCTCTTCTCCGTGTTCTCTTTTCCAGCTTCGTCTACACCTCCGGCACTTCACTGTGTAAGTTCCTAAAAACTGTACCTAGATCCCAGTATGTTTCAATCCTTGTTTAGGTCCCTATAACACCTACTGACATGAATTTAAACCAAAAACAATGCATAGCAGTTCCAAGTTTCGACTATTAACCAATAATAAAAATTACGACACAAAGTATTAAAGCATGCAAACAAATTACGGTTTTTTTTAAAACATGCAATCATCCTGTAACTATTTAAGTATGCAAAGAACATGAAGCCTAAGGGAGAGAGTTAGGACAAAACTTGCCTTTGAGACTTTTGTCCAAAATCTCTACGCCGTCTTCGAAAGTTTCCGGCAATTCCTACTGAAAAATGCCTCTGTTCCTCCTCTCTGCTTCCCAAGACGTACTAGGTTTGTTTTTCTTAAACCCTAAACCACCGTATAAGCCTATTTATAACCTTAAACTATAAACCCTAATCCATCTATAATTCGGCCCACAGTAATCCTAGGTTAAAATCATATCGGCTACTTATGTGTATACCAAATATGCAACCAACCTTACTGTAATGTGAACCATAATTAAATTGAATTAAATCAAGGCAATTAAACAATTAAATTTAAATTCCATTAAATTAATTCAAGTAAAACAACTAAATTAAACCACTTAAATAATTAAATCAAGTAAATTAAAACAACTAGCTAATCAATTAAAGCACACTAAAGAAAAATTAAACAACTAATCCACAATGTCAGCAACAAAATTAACACATATACACATCAACAATTTAAAAATGCAATTTAAACAATAAAACAATAAACTAAAATACCAGGACTATCCTTTTAAAATTAGGGGTATTACACTTAGTTAACCTCACCTTTTTTGGAATGTTGCTCTTAGAAATGCGTTTTTGAGTACACAAATCTTTAAGAAATTTTGCATAAGGTGGAATTTGCTTAATGGCATCAAGGAGAGGAATGTTGATCTTTACTTGCTTAAAGACTTCAAACATATCCTAAATTTTATCACCCTTTTTCTCCCAAAATGTGTGGACTCTACGAGGCGCTGAGGAAAAGGAGCCTTAGGAGGGCGACACAGTGCGATTAGGTTATTGTAGCAAGAAGGGATCGTTTCATCATGGAGAAAGGCCAGTCCTCCTCCCCCACTCCGCCGGTAAGGTCTCAAAGCCGGACTCCATCTCCCATTAAACCTACATACAGTAGTTTTTTTGACGACTCTCAAGCAACTTTCAAAATTTTAACCTGTTAACCACTAATTGACTCTAGAGGGGGGGGTGAATAGAGTCAATGGCCAATTTTCATAATTTATAGATTTACAAATTCTATTCTACCATTCAAACAATTATGCAACATATAAGATATGAAAGTAAACAATTAATAGCACAATTGTAAAAGAGATAAAAGAAGAGAAATTTCAAACAATGACTCGACGATTTTAGCGAGGTTCGGAAACTCCTACTCCTCAGCTCAAGATCCCTCTTGAGACTTCCCGATGCACTATGGCTTCTCCTTACGAGTGGAGAGCAAACCTTTACATGAAGCAAACACTTGTTTCTCTTCTTTGCTAGAAGAACACCCTTCTTCTAGGCTTCTTTGGGTTATACCAACCCTTACAAGTTTGTAGAAGGAATTATAGTTGTGATACAAGAATGAATCTCTCTCAAGATAGATGTACAAATATAAGCTCACAAGGCTAGAGTAATAGATGAATTAAAATGAAGCTCAAGTTAGTAAGGTTGAGTGAAATGTATGCTTGAGTAAATGCTTTGAATGATATTTTTGAATTCTCTCAACCACTCCCTAGCCTTCTTCAATGCTTGTCTTTTTATAGAGTTTTTGAAAAATAAAATGCATTAATTGCTCAAATATATCTGTTATGGTAGGTCGAAGAGCATTAATTGTTTATGTGACCGTTAGCACAATAAATATAACAACTTCAGATCTGCTTCAGTGAGATTGGATCTCATCTAACCAGTTAGAGGATTTTTCCTAACCGGTTACATCTGCTGAGGGAGTTCTTTAGTTAAGGCCAACTATTCGAACACAAGAGACTTCCTAACCGGTTACATCAAAGGCCAAGATAAGTGTCGTTCTGTTAACGCATATATAACCAGTTATATAACTTCTTCTAACCAGTTACATCAATGGCCAAGAAAAGTTTCATTCTGTTAAAGCACATCTAACCAGTTACATCATTGGCCAATGGTTACTTGAGATCTCCTAACCAGTTACGAGACAGTAGATACAATGTTTTGTATGTTAATCTAAACGGTTAGAACAATTCTTCTAACCGGTTACAAGGTGCAGATAAGAAGATCAAGCTTTCTGTTTCGTTCATCTAAATGGTTAGATGAAACTTCCTAACCGGTTATGAGATACCTTCGATCATGTGTTGCTTTCTGTTTAAGCTCATCTAAACGGTTAGATGAAACTTCCTAACCGGTTACCAGATTCTAAGGAGATTTTTGATTTTTCTTTTTAAGTGCAGAATCTTGAAAGATGTGTATAAAAATGCATGAGCCAATAGATTTGAGCTTCAAATTAATTCATAGATTACTTTGACAGAAAATCCTAATCACTCACCGATCTATCTACCCATTTATCTTTAAGTCAATCATGATTGCAATATTCTTGGAGTAGATTTCTCTTGAAATGATTTCTTTATCTCGGTTGCTTGTCATATTTTATTTCCTTTGCCCTGCAAGCTCAATGCAAACATTAGACCGAGAACACTTCATAATGTTTTGTAATCATCAAAATTATTAGACGAACTTTGAATGACCTTTAGGGTGAACAATCTCCCCCTTTTTGATGATGGCAAAACATTGATGTGTTCATACATAAGGGAAATAATTATATAATATCCATGTTTGAATTTTCTCCCCTTGTCTTAGTGCATAGGATGAATAAGGCTTAAAAATACATTAAGTATATACTTCTGCCAAAATAAGTCATCATGTTAATTTCATATTCAAAAGTAAGTGATAGTGACAGCACATCAAAACACATCAAGCTATTCTCCCCCTTTGACATCTCAAAAAGGTATGGGAGGGGGGATTTTAGATAAGATAAAATAAGAATCAACATAAAACTGTCGAGTAATAATCACATCAATCATTAATTTTAACCACGAGGTCACGGGGCTTGGGACGAGGAAGTGGAGGAGGATGTGGGACATCAGATCGACGATGTTGTTCTAGAAACACAAATCCCAGAGGAATGATTTGAATGCACTCGGCCACCAATTTTAGAAAATCCTTCATAATTTCAGCATTAGCATTGTGGACGACCAGCCGGCGATCCATGAGATCATAGGTCTCCATAGCACGCTGAATGACAATATTGAGATCGAATGACTGATCATGGGAGCGAGAGATGAGGGACGTCCCAACACTGTCAACGCGAGTCTCAAGAGCGGTGATTCTGTCACCTAGGGCTCGGATATCCGCCATAGTCTCGGCATGCTGATCACTAAGTAGCTAAGTCACCTCAGGAGGAATGGGAGGCTAAGGCTGAGGCACTGTGGGACCCTCTGCAAAGAAGTCATCAAAATTGTCAAAGTCAAATGCCTGGTGCTGAAAAGGATCGGCCTCAGGAGCAGGAGCATCAGGTACGGGAGCTGCAGGAAGTCTTTCCCAGACTCCATTGACTTTGCGACACTGCATATTTTTAAAATTTTTTAAGGACAGCCTGTCTTCACGAGTGGGGTCCTTTTTGTGGAATTCTAAGTCAAGAGGAACGTTGAAATGTTTAAATACTCGAGTCAGAAACATGCCGTAGGGTAATGTGGCAAGTTTACTAGTTTTCCAGGGAGTGGAGGTAGTATCATCCGGGTCTACAATGAACTAAAGGAGGTGCTGAAAAATAATATAACCCAGATTGAGCTGAATGCCCAAAGTAATGCACCAAATTAAGAACAGATCCAAATGAGATACATAAGTTCTGCCACTGCCTCGAGGGATGACACAATAGAACAGAGCATTATGAATTAAACGGGCCTCAACAGTGAAATCAGTAGAGGTGAGAGGAAAAATCTTTGTCCGGAAGAAATTCTGAGTGAGATGCATAACTGCCATCATCTCATTATA
The DNA here is from genome assembly GCF_030987335.1 of Cornus florida. Taxonomy (NCBI): domain Eukaryota; kingdom Viridiplantae; phylum Streptophyta; class Magnoliopsida; order Cornales; family Cornaceae; genus Cornus; species Cornus florida. The sequence continues at coordinate 44,566,259 of NW_026775574.1, read as the reverse complement.
CCAATCAACCTCAATCTCAGATCTGTGAGCATAAATCTTCTTTCCTTTGTTTTCAATGCCCAAGATGGAATTTAGGGTTTTATAGTTAAACTTGATGTTCTCACCTTTGACCTGTGAGTGAAGGTAACCGTCTTTGAGTTTGAGATGGGTGTAGAAGACTTGAATGAGAGTGGGATAGTATGGTTCCTCGATTCCTATGAATGAATCCCACCCCAAGGCCCAAAATTTGTCGTAGAAAGATAGATTTTCTCGTATGCAGAAATTGGCATCAAAAATTCGACCTTGAGACACCCCCTATTGCGAAACTGAGTGTTGAATAACAATTCCATCTCTTGTGAGAGATAGGAAGTTGTAAGGACTGGACTTTCATCTTGAGAGGTTTCTTCTTGATTTTCAATTCACTTGCGCTTTCGTATTTGAGCAATGGAGGAGGATGGATTGTACTCTTCTCCTGAGGAAGGATCTTCGACGAAGAAGGAAGAAGATGATTCAGGATTGCCTCTGCCGGAGCCACGACCACTGTGACCACCGCAAACGGGGAAGTTTTTAGGACGAAGACTTCCTCGAGTGCGAACCATGGTGACTGGATTGAGGGTTGAGGAAGAAGATGATGAAGTGTTCGAATAAAGAAAGAGGTGTTCGATTAGGACTGGTGAAAGTGACGTATGGTCTTTCTATTAAATGAGCAACAACTAACCAGTTAGATTGAGGGAAGTACTCGAGTACTTCAGATTTGTATTTAAAGTAACCGGTTAGATCCCTTATGGTAACCGTTTAGATGACTGAGAATCTTTATGATTTTAATAAATGTAACCGGTTAGATGATGAGATCTGATCAATTAGTTTAGATCTAGATCTTTAAGTAACCGGTTATGTTGCTTTATCTAACCGATTAGAAGAGATTTGTAGGACTATGTAACTGGTTAGATGTGGTTTGGTAACTGGTTAGAAGGGAATTTGGTAACTTGTTAGAAGGGAATTTGGTAGCCGGTTTGATGGAAAGTGAATGAGAATGCGACGCTACTAGTCTTTGCTTATCTTACCGGTTAAAAGGAAATTTGGTAACCGGTTAGATGAATAAAGAGTTTAAGTGTCAGTCACTGGATTTAGTTCATCTTACCGGTTAGGAGGAATTATGTAACCGGTTAGATAACTTATCACAGAATAGTCAAATTGAAGAGATATTTGTCATTCCCAATTCTCTTCGAATTGTAAGAAAGTTGTCTTCTTGAAAAGGTTTGGTGAATATATCAGCCCATTGTTTATTAGAATTTACAAACACAAGTTCAATGTCTCCTTTTGCCACATGGTCTCTGAGAAAGTGATAACGGATTTCTATATGCTTGGTTCGAGAATGCTAAATTGGATTTTTGGAAATACAAATTGCACTAGTATTACTACACATAATTAGAATGTGGTCAAAGAAAATACCGTAGTCCTCAAGTTGCCGTTTGATGTAAAGAGATTGAGCACAACTGCTCCCTGCGGCAATATACTCGGCCTCTGCTATGGATAGAGCAACGGAGTTCTATTTCTTACATGACCATGAGACAAGTGAATAACCAAGGAAGTGACAAGTGCCACTGGTACTTTTTCTGTCAATTTTGCATCCAGCAAAGTCGGCATCCAAATAACTTGTAAGATCGAACGTAGTATGACTAGGAAACCATAAACCCAGATTAATAGTTCCACATAAGTAACGAAAGATTCTTTTAATAGCATATAGATGTGATTCTTTAGGACAAGATTGGAATCGAGCACATAAGCATACACTAAACATTATGTCCGGTCTACTTGCAGTCAAATATAGAAGACTACCAATCATGCCTCTATATTTTTTGATATCAACATCTTTTCCTTTCTCGTCTTTGTCTAGTTTTACCGAGGAACTCATAGGAGTTTTGGCATATTTGACATCCTCCATGCCAAATTTCTTTAGTAAATCTTTGACATACTTGGATTGACAAATAAAGATGCCGTCAAGTTCTTGTTTGATTTGCAACCCTAGGAAAAACGTAAGTTCGCCCATCATACTCATCTCAAACTCATTTTGCATGTTTAACCAAACTTTTCACAAAGAACTTTATTTGATGATCCAAAGATGATATCATCAACATAAATTTGAATAATTAAAAGATTGCCATTAATGGTCTTAGTAAAAAGAGTGTTATCAATTTTCCCTCTATTGAAATTGTTATCAAGATGGAAACCACTTAATCTTTCATACCAAGCTCTTGGAGCTTGTTTTAATTCATATAGAGCCTTTGACAATTTGTAAACATGGTTGGGATGATCATAACTTTCAAAACCCGGTGGTTGTTCCACATGCACTTCTTCCTCAATGAAGCCATTTAGAAAGGCACTTTTTACATCCATTTGATAAAGCTTGAAATTTTTATGTGAAGCAAATGCAAGAAGCATTCTAATAGCTTCAAGTCTTGCTACGGGAGTGAAGGTTTCATCATAGTCAATTCCCTCTTCTTGATTAAACCCTTGAGCAACAAGTCTAGCCTTGTTCCTTATGATTGAACCTGATTCATCCTTTTATGTTTCTAAAAACCCATTTTGTGCCAATGATTGTCTTATTTTTAGGTCTAGGAACCAATTTCGAAACTTCATTTCTTTCAAATTAATTAAGCTCTTCTTGCATAGCTACAACCCAAGACTCATCTTTTTCAGCTTCAAGGATATTTTTAGGTTCAAGTTGAGAGACAAAAGCTACATAGTTACATATGTTGCTAATTTGAGATCTTGTGCGAACACCTTTGGATGGATCGCCAATGATTTGATTTATTGGATGATTTGGCACTTGCTTCCAATCCTTGGAAATAGTGACTTTATGAGGATGACATTCTTTTGAATTATCTATGGAGAGATCATCAAAAGGTGAATTGCATATGTCAAGAGTTTCAATACTCTTTTCAATTTCCACTATATCCTCATTATCATCCAAAGAACCTCTAGAAGGAGACAGGGGTGATTCATCAAATACAACGTGTATGGACTCGACAACCACATGTGTCCTTTTGTTGAATACTCTAAAGGCTTTACTTCGAGATGAGTATCCTAAGAAAATTCCTTCATCCGACTTAGGTTCAAATTTTCCTAGGTTATCCCTGTCATTTAGTACAAAACACTTACACCCGAAAACTTTAAAATAACCAATGTTTGACTTCCTTTTGTTCCAAAGTTCATAAGGAGTTTTATTAAGAAGTTTTCTAATGATGACTCTATTAATGACATAACATGCAGTATTAACTGCCTCGGCCCATAAAGATCTAGGAGATGAATGCTCATTTAACATAGTTCTAGCCATTTCTTGGAGAGATCTATTCTTTCTCTCAACAACTCCATTTTGTTGAAGAGTTCTAGGAGCCGATAGATTATGATTGTAACCATTTTCATCACAAAAACTTTCAACATCTTGATTATCAAACTCTCTTCCTCTGTCACTTCTGATGGTCTTAATTTTGTATTCCTTTTCGTTCTCAACTCTTTTACAAAATTTTGAGAATATAGCATAAGTTTCATTTTTATGAGAAAAAAAAAAATACCCAAGTGAATCTAGAAAAATCATCAACAATAACAAAAGCATATAGTTTACCACCAAGGCTAGCTACTCTTTCTGGACCAAATAAATCCATATGAATTAGTTTAAGAGGTCTTGATAATGTTATATCCTTTTTCCTTTTGAATGATGACTTAACTTGTTTGCCCTTTAGACATACACTGCAGGTTTTATCCTTAGAGAAATTAGTCTTTGGGAGGCCTTTGACTAATTCTTGTTTAGATAATTTTGAAATTAGATCTATGCTAGCATGACCTAGTCTTCTATGGCACAACCAACAATTCTCATTTGAAGACACAAGGCATTTAACATCTTGATCATATAATTCACATAGAAGTAAGGTATACACATTTCCATTTCTACGAGCATGAAATATATCATTATTATCCTTTTTCACCATGCACTTATCTGATTTAAATAGTACGTCATAGCCTTTATCACATAATTGACTAATGCTAAGCAAATTATGTTTTAAACATTTAACAAGCAACACATCATCAATAGATAGGGAAGAGGAAATACCGATAGATCCAATACCAATAACCTTGCATTTTGAGTTGTCTCCAAAGGTGACGCTTCCTCCTTTGTGGGGTTTGATAGAGATGAAATTTGATTGATCTCCCGTCATGTGTCTAGAGCATCCACTGTCCAGAAACCACTTATCCTTGAATGAGGATGAAGCCTTCAAGCAACCCTACAAAAATAATTTAGATAATCTTCTTTTGGTACCCACATTTTCTTGGGTCCGTGGGAGTTAGGAAGAAGCTCATAAGTTCCTTTAATTACCCAAATTTCTTTTGTCTTGCATGGCTTAGTGGGACAATGATTAATTTTACGTCCTATATTCTTGCAATAATTACATTTTGAACTTTGAGATGTATTTCTAACAAAATAATCACTTAAAGGTTTTCTTTCTTTTATCAAGCAAGATTCTTTGTTATAAGGGTCATATCCAAGTTCATCCTTAGCATAAGCATTTCTTTGTTTACCAAGCATAAGATTTAAATTTTCTCTACCTTTTGTGAACTTAGCTAGAGTCTCGATTTGATCCTTAATTATGATCTTTAAGGACTCATTTTCAGAGGCCAAATCAATATAAGCTAATTCTTTTGCAAGCTCACATTCTTTTTCCTTTTTCAAAGCTTCATTTTCAGAAAGAGATTTTTCAAGCTTTTGAGAAAGAATGTGTTTTTCTCTCTTAAGACTAGCACACTTTTGAACCATCTTGCCTAATTCATCATGCAATTCTTTGAAAGCATCAAGCAAATAATTGTGAGCAACTACTAATTCATCATAAGTATTTTCTAAATCAAGTGAGTCATGGTTCAAATTTACCTCATCTTCATTGGCCATGAGACAAAGATTGACCAACTCATTGATTTCATCATCACTTTTGGATCCATTTGAATCATCATCCTCCCATGTAGCTCGCAAGGCTTGGGCCTTCTTTTACCGTTCCTTTTCATTTTTATATGCATAACAATCTGATTTAAAGTGCCCCGTTTTTCCGCAATGAAAGCAAGTAGGTGCTTCTCTTTTTCTATGCTCACTTGTCGAACCACTTCTTTTGAGATTGTTACTCTTTTGAAACTTCTTCATTTGAAAAACTCTTCTCACGGTTTTAGTGATGAGAGCAATTTCTTCTTCTTCTTCACTGTCAATAGCTTTCTCAACTTCAACTTCTTTCATAGTGGCTGGAAGAGCTAGATCCTTCTTATGGACTTCTTTGTTGTCATCCCCATCATTCATCTCTAGTTCATATGCCATTAAGGAACCAATGAGTTCATCAATAGGAAGCGTGTTGAGATTTTTGGCTTCTTGAATAGCAGTTTTCTTGGCTTCCCAACTCTTGGGCAAAGACCTGAGAATTTTTCTCACATTTTCAGAAGTTGTATATGACTTTCCAAGAGCCTTCAAAGGATTGACAATGTTAGTAAAACGAGAGTACATTTCACTTATTGTTTCTTTATTATTCATGGTAAATAGTTCATATTTATGGACAAGCATATTCATTTTAGAGTCCTTGACATGACTAGTGGCAACATATGTAATTTCAAGTTTATCCCAAATCTCTTTAGCCGTCTCACAATCCGAAATTCTATTGAATTCGTCTTTACTAAGAGCACAATAAAGATTTGTAATAGCCATGACATTACATTGTACAAGCCTACGCTCATTTGGAGTCCACTCATCATCTGTTTTGGGGATTATTTTCCCTTCAACAGTTTTGGTCGGAATATGATCACCTAGTTCAGTGGCTTTCCAAGCATCAATATCTAAACCTCTTAGAAATGCTCTCATTTTGATTTTCCAATAATTATAATCATTACCATCAAACCAAGGAGGTCTATTGTTAGATTGACCTTCTTGATGAAAATTGTCCATGATCATTCTCTAAGATGGTTAGATCTTTAACTAGAGATTACGCTCTGATACCAATTGTTAACCACTAATTGACTCTAGAGGGGGGGGTGAACAGAGTCAATGGCTAATTTTCGTAATTTATAGATTTGCAAATTCTATTCTACCATTCAAACAATTATGCAACATATAAGATATGAAAGTAAACAATTAATAGCAAAATTGTAAAAGAGATAAGAGAAGAGAAATTTCAAACAATGACTCAGCGATTTTAGCGAGGTTCAGAAACTCTTACTCCTCGGCTCAAGATCCCTCTTGAGACTTCCCGATGCACTATGGCTTCTCCTTACGGGTGGAGAGCAAACCTTTACATGAAGCAAACACTTGCTTCTCTTCTTTGCTAGAAGAACACCCTTCTTCTAGGCTTCTTTGGGTTACACCAACCCTTACAAGTTTGTAGAAGAAATTGTAGTTGTGGTACAAGAATGAATCTCTCTCAAGATAGATGTACAAATGTAAGCTCACAAGGCTAGAGTAATAGATGAATTAAAATGAAGCTCAAGTTGGTATGGTTGAGTGAAATGTATGCTTGAGTAAATGTTTTGAATGATATTTTTGAATTCTCTCAACCGCTCCCTAGCCTTCTTCAATGCTTGTCTTTTTATAGAGTTTTTGAAAAATGAAATGCATTAATTGCTCAAATATATCTGTTGTGGTAGGTTGAAGAGCATTAATTGTTTATGTGACCGTTAGCGCAATAAATATAACAACTTTAGATCTGCTTCAGTGAGATTGGATCTCATCTAACCAGTTAGAGGATTTTTCCTAACTGGTTACATCTGCTGAGGGACTTCCTTAGTTAAAGCCAACTATTCGAACACAAGAGACTTCCTAACCGGTTACATCAAAGGCCAAGATAAGTGTCGTTTTGTTAACGCATATGTAACCAGTTATATAACTTCTTCTAACCAGTTACATCAATGGCCAAGAAAAGTTTCATTCTGTTAAAGCACATCTAAACGGTTATATAGCTTCTTCTAACCGGTTACATCATTGGCCAAAAAAAAAAAAATTATATTCTGTTTAAGTACATGTAAACGGTTACTTGAGATCTCCTAACCGGTTATGAGAAGGTAGATACAATGTTTTGTATGTTGATCTAAATGGTTAGAACAATTCTTCTAACCGGTTACAAGGTGCGGATAAGAAGATCAAGCTTTCTGTTTTATTCATCTAAACGGTTAGATGAAACTTCTTAATCGGTTATGAGATACCTTCGATCATGTGTTGCTTTCTGTTTAAGCTCATCTAAATGGTTAGATGAAACTTCCTAACCGGTTACCAGATTCTAAGGAGATTTTTTATTTTTCTTTTTATGTGCAGAATCTTAAAAGATGTGTGTGAAAATGCATGAGCCAATAGATTTGAGCTTCAAATTAATTCATAGATTACTTTGACAGAAAATCCTAATCACTCACCAATCTATCTACCGATTTATCTTCAAGTCAATCATGATTGCATTATTCTTGGAGTAGATTTCTCTTGAAATGATTTCTTTATCTCGGTTGCTTGGCATATTTTATTTCCTTTGCCCTGCAAGCTCAATGCAAACAATTGACCGAGAACACTTCATAACGTTTTGTAATCATCAAAATTATTAGACGATCTTTGAATGACCTTTAGGGTCAACATAACCTACTATCCTGAGTGCAGAGGGGTCGAAGTTAGAATCACAGAAGAAGATGTTATTGAAGAGGTAGCATTTTGGAAATCATCTATTGTTGGACACGTGATGGGTAAGAAACCATATTACCCATATTTCAAATCCTTTGTGGCCAAATATTGGTCAAAAGATTTCACTTTGGTCTACTTGAAAGATGGGTTCTTTATGGTTCGTTTAAAGATTGATTCTGATGTTCTTAAGGTTTTATCTCAGATTCATACATTTCAAGGGCATCCTATCATTATGAAGAGATGGAACAAAAATGTTAATTTACAAAAAGAAATCCTCAAAACTGTTCCAGTATGGCTACGAATTCATGATTTGCCGGTGCATTGCCGGAACAAAAATTCTGTGGCTAAGGTTTGTTCTTCCTTTGCAAAACCAATATACATGGATGATCCGGAGATTCACAGAGATAAGGGCCAGTTTGTTAGGTTTTTGGTGGAAGTGGAAGTCAAAAAGGAGCTTCCAAATTTCATGATGATAGATATACATGGGTATGACTATCATGTTGAATTAGAATATGAATAGAAACCTGTGGTGTGCAAGTTGTGTCAAAAGGTTGATCATAGTGAGGATAGATGTCCTTTAAAGGTTATATAACATACGATCAAACTAAAGAAAGCTGTGGATCACTGGGTGGTCAAACAAAAAGGGAAGTTGATAGAAGCTGAGGTTGCAGATCATATGAATGATGATATGTCTAAGACAAAAGTCCAGAAAGAAATACCACTGCTTACGTCAAATACATTTACTTTGTTGGAAGATAAGGATGATAATACTACAGTGGAAGCAACTCCAGAAAAGGTGGTTGATTTGGGTGATTCTAAGGCTGATTCTACTATTGAAATCAATGGGGAAGTTATTGTTGATTTGGGTGATACTAAGGATGATTCTACTGATTTGGGTTATCCTAAGGATGCTACCAAGGAAGTTATTATGAAGGACAATGTGACACAAATAATAGAGACAGAAGGTATTTCGACAAAAGGTGATATAGTGGTGGAAGACTTATAGGGAAATACAATTACTCCAGTTGCTATATTAAGAAAGACTTCAGTTGATGATGGGGACTTTATAGAACCAATTCAAGATATTTGTTCGCACAACTCAAAGGAAGATTAGAGTCCAGGGGTGGGGAAGCTATCCAAACAAAGGAATAAACCATATATACCTCCTTCAAATAGGCTTACTCGAAGAATGCAAGCTGGGAGTGGTACACTGTCAAGTTCTCAATTATGTTAGGAGCTTGGAATGTGAGAGGTCTAAATAGGCCTCCTATGTAGAAGGAAGTAAAGCACTGGATATCTGAATCTAAATTTAGCTTAAATGTCCTTGTTGAAACCAGGGTTAAGGAGGGGAAAGCTCCTATTATTTAAAAGAGAATTTGTCCTCAATGGAATTGGATTGCTAATTATAAATCCAGTTATTTGGGAAAAATTTGGATAGGATGGAATAAAAGCTTGTTTGATGTGGTACTGGTTCATGAAGATTCTCAATCTATATTAGTTCAAGTAAGGCATCTTGTTATTGGCAAACTTATTTATATCACTGGTGTGTATGCTGCTAATAGGGTTAAGGACACGATTAAAATTTGGAATTCCCTTAAGTTGCAATTTTCTAAAGTATCAGGTCCTTGGATAGCTTTGGGAGATTGGAATATGATTAGATTCATTCATGAAAAGAAAGGAGGTTTGAGGGTTCCTCAAAGCAAGTTAGATGAATTTAATAGTGTGATTTTTGACATTAATCTGGAAGACCTTTCCATTAATAATGGGGATTGGTCATGGTGTAATAAACAGGCCTTTCAAAAAAGGATTAATGCTAAACTGGATAGGGTTTTGGTTAATTCATTGTGGTTACAGCATTTTAATGATTTTAAGGTGGTTCTCACTCCAGCTTCCTTATCTGATCACTATGGCATGGCAGTTCAATGGTTTTTTTTATTGTTCTTTTGGTCCTAAACCTTTCAAATTCCTCAAAATTTGGTGTTTACAGTCAGAGGTGGAGAAGGTGGTGAGTAAAGCTTGGGAGAAACAAGTCTCTGGAAGTCCTTTTCATATCTTATAAAAGAATCTTAGGGCTGTTAAAGAAGATATTAAAGTGTGGAATGTAGCCAAAGGTAATACTTCAGAGCAATTAAAAGCTGCTAGGGATGAGGTCTATTTAGTCCAAAACGAGTTACTTTAGCAACCTGCTAATCAAAACTATATCACAAAAGAAAGAGAAACTACAGATAAACTGCAGAATGTTCTTGATATGGAAGAGATAGTTTGGGCTCAGAAATCTAGAATTAAAATGGTTACAGGAAGGAGACAAGTGCACTAAATTTTTTCATAATGTGGTTAGACAAAGAAGGTGTTCCAACTCTATAACTCAGTTACAAAATTCTTCAGGAGAAGTTTCTTCAGACCCAAAGGTTATTAAAGAATGGCTTTTTCATTTTTATTCTAAATTTTATAAGAAGCAATGAGAGGTGAACACTGAAATTTGTCCTCTAAGAAAGGTTTTATCTCAAGAAGATTGTGATAGGTTAGATAGTGTTATTATAGTTGAAGAAATCAAAGATGTGGTAAAGCACTTCAACCCAGATAAAGCACTTGGACCTCATGGCTTCCCAGCAAGGTTCTTTCAGCATTACTGGGAAATTGTGGGTCAAGATCTTACCAATGCAGTGTCTCATTTTTTAATACTGGAAACATGCCTCAAGGTATAAACTCTACTTTCCTTAATCTCATCCCTAAGGCTAACCATGGAGATAAGATTAATTATTACAGACCTATAGCCTTATGTAATATTGTGTATAAAATTATTGCTAAAGTTCTAGCCAATAGGTTGAGTAATGTCTTACCTAATATAGTTGGTCTTGAACAATCTGCTTTTATCAAAAACAGAAGGTTACATGACAATATTTTGCTAGTCTCTGATTTAATTAAAGATTTTGGAAAGCAGTAGGTTGATCCTTCTATGGCTTTGAAGGTGGATTTAAAAAAAGCATATGATTCTGTGGATTGGGGTTTTTTTTAAAGAATGATGAAAGCTACTGGTTTTAGTTTAAAATGGATACACTGGATAAACAAATGTATCTCTTCTCCAAAATTTTCTATCCTGTGTAATGGTGTCCCAACTGGCTTTTTCTCAACATCCAGAGGGATTAGGCAAGGCTGCCCATTATCTCATCTTCTTTTTTCACTTGTGACTGAATATTTTAGTAATTTGAAGGAACAAGCTACTAAGGAGGGTAAGATAAAGTTGTACAAGACAGTAGCTAGGACAAACCTAAATATTTCTCATGTTTTTTCTGCTGACGACTTGATCATTGTTGTTAATGCTGATATTGGCACTGCAAAATCAATTTTGGATGTGTTCAATCATTTTCAAGAGGTTACTGGGTTACAAGTTAATAAGGAGAAAAGTTCTATTGTGTTTTTTAAATCAGTGAGAGGAAGAAGAAGACTTTCTAGACTTCTACAATTTCAGACTGAAGATTTTCCTTTTAAATATTTGGGATTGCCTTTGTCTAACAATAAGTTAAGATCTTTTAATTTCAGTTCTTTGCTGGATAAGATTAATCTCAGATTAACTCATTGGAACACAATTAATTTATCAATGACTGGTCGAATTGAACTTCTCAAATCAGTTCTTTACTCTTATTTGTATCATTGGGTGTTTGGTTTCAAGATCCCTTGGGAAGTTAAGACTGGGCTGGAAAGAATATTCAAGCATTTTCTTTGGAGTGGAAAGCAGGATGTTAAGAAGATTTCTCAGATTAAATGGAGCCAAGTGACTATACCTACTTCAGAGGGAGGATTCAACATTCGCAGAATTCAGGATATTGATGTTGCTGCAAAGATTACTCTATGCTGGGATTTTGTTTAGAAGAAAGACAATTTATGGATTAAGTGGCTTCAGGCTGTATATTTACAAAGAGGAAATTTCTGGATTGTTATTCCAAAAGGCTGGGATTTAGTTTTATGGAAATAGATTATAGGAGTGCGACAGCAGATTCTAGAAAATTCTGAATTCAAGATAGGAGATGGACAGACTTTTAATCTGTTAACTGATCCATGATGTAAGTCTCAATCATTGATTCAAAGGTTTGGGGCTGCTACATTGAGACAGATGAATAGAAATCTTAGACTTGCTGACATTATTGTGAATGACAGATGGGAAATTCCTGAATTTTTACCTGAGGAAGCAAGGGAAATCATTCAAAGAATTAGGATCAATTCTGGGAATGATCTTATTGTTTGGAAGCATAATCAGTTCTCATTAAAAGCTGCTTGGAGTGTGTGTAGATACAAAGGTCAGGTGCTTAAATGGAACAGTTTATTGTGGAGATTTGCAGACCTAGAATTTCAGTAATGGTAAGTATTATTTTGCACAATAGAAATCTATCATTGGTCAATTTGTAGAAACGTGGGGTATATTTAATAGCTATTTGTCATAACTGTTGGAAGGATGCTGATACAAATGAACACTTATTCTGCAAATGCTCTTATGCTCATTTAGTTTGGCAGGAAGTGTTTAGTCTGATGAGAACTAATTTGCCAATCTTTAATTCTCTTATGGATATTGTGGAATGGTTTGAACAGCAAGCTTCTGGGAAAAATACAAAGTCAAAAATTCTTTCTGTAGTTTTTGCAACTACTATTTGGAAGATCTGGAGTGTGAGAAATGCTATGCTTCATGATGGAGTTCAAGATCACCCTTCATATGCTGCCAAGACCATTGTATGGGAGACTTTGACTTTCCTCAATCTTAGTCTTGAAGAATTTATTCTTGTCTTTTAATTTTAACTGTTTTTAAACTCATTTGATTTTGCCAGTATTTACTGGAAATGGGCTTATTCTTGTCCTTGATTTGTAAAAGGAGGTATGCCTCCTTATGCACTTGTAATGTTTTGTTTGTTTATAACATCACCCCATTCAGGAAAAAAAAAAAAAAAAAAGCCTTAGGCTCATAAGATGTCTCAACATTTTAGATTGGCGGATTTGGAATTTCTGGACTATCTTCAGATTTTTGGATGAAGAAGTTAAATCCTTGGGGGCAAAAATTTTAGCTTTTTCATCAACCATATTGTCCACAACTCTACCACTCCGAAGTGTGGTGATTGCTTGAACTTGCTCAATATTCGATCCACTCAGAGGAGTGATCTCATCAATCATATACTGCCCTTTCAGGTTCACCACAGATTGAGCTGGAAGTTTTTTTGTGTCCTTCTTGTGAAGCTGATTTATTGAATTAGCCATTTGTCCTAGTTAGGTTTCAATATTGGCTATTGATTGAGAGTGAGTATTAACCAATTACAAAGTTGATTGCAAACCACTAAGAGTAGTCATTATCTGCTTATTCGAATTTACTAACTCATCCAATTGAGACTGTTGCAAAGGAACATGATTCTAATTTGAAAATTTTGCATTATAGGAAGGAGGATGATAGCTTGAAGAAGCTTAAAATAGCCGGTTCATGGACTGAGAATTAGATTGATTTGATTGTCCATGACCTTGGAATGATGAATTTTGTGAGGCTTGTTGCCTCCACGAGAAATTTGGATGATCTTTCCAACCCGGATTGTATGTATTGGTATAAGGATTATTTCTAAGGCGAGAGAATATGGCATTTACCTATTCTGGCATACCTTCAGAAAATTGCTCCAGTGTGGGGCAATCTTTTGCATTATGGAAAGTACTTGTGCAATGTGCACACATAGCACTTGATGAAAAATTTGAGAGATGTGGTGCCACAAGCTAAAAAACTTTGTGAGCTATAGCATCCACTTGAGAAGATTCTTCCCTAAGAGTCCGTGGTCGACACGGATTTGAGGGTTTAATCACATTTGATGTAAAAGCTCTACGAGAACCATGTTGCATAGAATTTTTGCTTATGTTGTCAAGTAGAGTCCATGCATCATCTTGATTTTCGGATATAAACATGCCCCCACATGAAGAAACAATTAATTGTCTATGTGGTTCTGTCAAACCATCATAGAAGGCTTGCACCAATTGCCACTTTGGAATTTGGTGGTGCGGACACTTCCTCAGAAAATCTTGAAGTCTCTCCCATGTCTCATAAAATATTTCCCCATCAATTTGGGAGAAACTTAGAATGGAACGACGCATTTGATTGGTTTTACTCACAGGATAATACTTTTTAAGAAATTCTTGTTGCAATTGGACCCATGAAGTAATGGAATTAGAAACAAGAGAGTTCAACCAATATTTTGCTCTATCTTTCAAAGAGAACGGGAAGAGAAGCATATGAAGTGCATCTTAGGGAAAATCCCTCATTTTGATGGTAGAACATATTTCCAAAAACTCATCAAGATGTTTATAAGGATCCTCATTATCAAACCCATGATATGTTGGAAGCATTTGAATTGTGGTAGATTTGATCTCATAATGATGAGCCTCAGCATTAGGCATGACAATGTATGATGGATATATGTATATAAAAGGTACAAAATGGTCCCTAAGAGTCATTGGTGCTAAATTTTCATTTTTAGTAATAGGATTTCCGAGATTATCATGTTCATTAGCCATTTTATCTACTTTAATTTCAAGTTCTCTTAAAATTTCAGAATCCTTAAGGTTCATTCTTTGTTGCCTAAGATTTTTTTCAAGTAAAGCGATATCAATTGGTTCCTCAAGATGTGATAAAGACAATGATCTATGACCTACCATCAATCATTAAACACAACAATCACAACAACCCTTCACCAATACATCCACATACATTGATCCCTTTTCTCCTCAATTCAACAATAATTAAACAAATTAAGTTAGCCACGACAAGGACCTATGCTCTGAATAAAACAATAAATTTGCAATAGGCTCGACAAGGGCCCGACAAAATATAACTAGGAACTTCAAAAACTTACCTAAAGTCCTTAAGACTTCAAATTTTGCAATTAAACCTTCAAAGATATATACAATCAAATAATGAAGCAATTTTTAAATTCTGATTACAAAACCGTCTGCAATCCCTGGCAACGGCACCAAAAAGTTGATATGCACAAATGTGTACCACTTAAAAATACCACTTATAACAATAACACATTCATCATTGCAGATTAATACTAGAGTAGGGGGTTATCGAACCACAAGGATTGCTAGTTTAAGGCAAACAGAATTATAAAACTACTTCCTCTATTTGATAAAAGAAATGATAAATCGATTGGTTTGTCACTTAACCTACGAATTTAACTTTCATAAAACAATAAATAAAAATGGATTGAACTTATAAAGAAAAAGCTAGGAAATTGACTTCACCTTAATCTCGTAAACATGTTAAACTTACATTCAACTTGGGGATTTACAATTATATATATAAAATAATGTGTTAAAGTATAAAACTACCACAACATCGTCAAGAAGATCATACATTTCAGGACTAAGCATAACCCATCATTGGTTGGTATGGTTCATCCACCTAAACTAGGTTGTGGTATGAACCATCTTCCCTAGGCATAGCTTATCAAGGTCCTTCAATTGTATATTGCAACATATGAAATTAATTAAATATAATAGATTATCTTCAGTTTGTATGGACCATCTACCTAACTACATTAATCTAAAGGTGTAGCATGGTCCATCTTCCTTAGGTATAGCCTATATAAATGCTCAATTTCATGCCAATATAACCATTCCATAAATTCTTTCCCATTATCACTATAGGAAATCAAGTGCAATATTTGTATCAATATGATTTCTAAGACAAGAAAACAAATCAACACGGACATATATTCATATGATAAACACATGCATCAATTCAATGTAACATACATCAAGTCAATGTAAATACTTCTAATTTATGAAACTGAATATATACAATAATCATCCCCAAATTGAAATACAAATCAAAACATATTTACTTGGTCTAGGCTACATTAACTCCCTAGAGAAGTGATTTAGCCTCTCATGAATATGGCAGCAACCTCCATGATTGAAGAAGAGAAAAAATTCCCTTCTCTCACCATCGTTGCAAGCTCAGCCTCCAAGAACCCTAAAAATCCTCCCTCTCTCTCTATCTTTCTCCAAAACAAAATCAAGACCCTTTTCTTTGAGCCTTTCCCCCTCTTTTATCCTCCTGTGAGTTCAAAATACCAAATCCCGCATTTCAAATTCGAATCCCAACTCAAGATAGACAAAATCGGACTTAAAAAAAATGGGGGCCCATGGTCTCACGTCCGGACGCCACATCCTTCAGCAGCTCCCGTTCGGACACCATGGTCTCACGTCCGGACGTGAAGAATGGTGTCCGAACGGGAGCTGCTGAAGGATGTGGCGTCCGGACGCCAGAATAGGCATCCAGACGTGAGCTGCTGGAGGATGGCGTCCGAACGCCATTTCTTGCGTCCGGACGCCAGACTTTCTACTATGACACAAGTTTCTCTCTTTAGCTCCGGTTGTATTCATCGTCTCTTCATGTCATTTTCCTTTGATGATCACTTAGAATGTAGGCCTGATATGACTTGTGCTTTAAAACCCTGTAAAACTTTATTCTTATTCCTTTTTAGCAATAAGGCCTGCAAAAACACAAAAACATAAAAATGTAGTTAATCTATATAAATAGATCAAATAATAGGCTTAGCTAATGTAATTAAGGGCGCTTAAATATGCAACATTTGACTCTTATCAATCTCCATTGGTGCCATCTTTTATGATGCCTTAGCAATAGGCGTAGTGCCTGGAGCTAAGTCAATCACAAAGTCTATCTCTCGACTAGGTGGCAACCTGTATGGTGCCCTAGCAATAGGCGTAGTGATAGGAGTGGTCAAGTTTGGAAAATATAATTTCAACCACACTTGAAAAATCCAGAATGGACCATAAAAACGAGTGAACAAGGGGAGCAAGGGCTAAGTCTACACCTTTGGTAAGAGCAACATCAATTTGAATGAAATCTTTCGTAACTTGTCTAGAAGGAACGCATAATAGATGTCCAAAGAGCCAGCAAATCAAGAAGGTAGTGAGTTCTTCAAAGCAACATGCCCAGTCTTCTTGTGATATTCCATAAAAGGAACTTGAGAGGTGTAGAATTTTTTATTTCCTTCCTTAGAGGAAGGAAAGCTGGATGAACCTGCATGTAGCAAAGCGTTGATATCATCTCATAGGGTTTCAAGCCTATTATACAGTAGACATCCCTCATCGTAACAGATATCATTCCAGTTCAAAGATGAAAAGAGTTGGTGACATTAGACCAAAAAAAGACAGCAGGGAAGAATAAATTTTTATCTGGAATCATAGCCACCTTGCTTAACTAAATCGTATCCAAAATTCCATGCCTTTTCCAAGTGGGGGCAATTTTTTCATCAATAGAGAGACGGTTTACCCACGATCTCTAAAGTGGGCGACACCGTGGCAAGTTCTTGAGCGAAAGAGTGGGCTTCACCTTTTTCCCCTTGACAAGGATTAAAGGGTATTCCCAATTGAATGGAAAATCATCTTCCACTGCAGGGTAAAATTTAGAGAAAGAATGAGGGATGTTACCTAAAAGCATAGGCCCTAACCCTGCTAAGGGACCAACGCAATAGAGAGAATCAAAGATGATGTCCGACTCAGGAACTAATTTCAGAAGTTTTTGGACTTGGTGGTTATAGCTATGCGTTTTGGTTTGATCAGAAGAAGGAAGAGGAGTAGTGGAACTTGTAGTGGACCTGGTCAGTTGTTTCTATTTTGGGGCCATAATAGAAGTGTTTAGGGTTTGTTCAGTCAAGGGTGGAGAAGAAAGAGTTGGTGTAAACACTTAAAGCCACCAAACAAGATATTTATACAACAATATGGGATTATGTGCAAGTATTAAAAGAAAATTCAAAATTCAAAAGATGAAAAATCCCAAGGAGATCTTAACGGCTGAGGAAGTTGAATAATCATAGAGTCTTAAATGCGTGGTTCAAATGGGTAGGTACAGGAGGCGACATAATTGCCTTTTCATTTAAAAGGTAATTATACCTTATTAAAGAATGAGATTTGGTGGGTTCAAGAATTCAAAAGGTATGATTTGTTGTCAACATCAAATCCAAAAGAGGTAACTTGGGTCTATTCAAATTCCACGCTTTTTTGTGCAAACATAAAGCAAAGAATTTAGGGGGGCAATGTTTACACCCTTATTTTCTCCCAATGAAGAATTGACACGTGGAAGGAGTCCCATCCTAAGCAATTTCAGGCGTGAGAATTTCAATCATAAATGGTTGGTGGTTTTATTAAAAGCAACATACCCAGTCAGATGGAGACATGTGATGCATTGTTATAGAAGATTTATCTTATGGAAATTCAATAACTGATTAAAAGGAGTTCATGAGGATACGGACTTTGAGAGTTGGAAAATACTGAGAGTCCACTACAAAGCGAAATGAAGAACCACGTATGCATAAGGAATTTGACCCAGTCAAGGAACGTGTCAGCAAATGGGAAGGTTTTTCGCATGCAATTCAGGATTTCTAAAAAAATTCAAAATAGTTTCTTCCAAACGCCATGATACAGTCATCACCAATCACATGTTTTGGGCCACTACTACCACCATCCGAAAAAGAAGGAGTAGTGGCCATCATTCAGACAGAATTAACGCAGTTCATTTAAGAATCTGATAAAACACGACTACAAGGCTGTGGACACATGTAAGCTTCAGAAGAATTGAAGAAAACAATGGGACATATGGCACAAATCTATCCAATCCACTTGGAGGCATATGAAGTTGACAATGGAATTACATAGAACTATTTATGTTAACTGCCATTTCATAATTTTATAAATAGGGCATTATATTGTAACTTAAAGGGTCTGTTCAACACACACAACAATACAACATTTCAATACAATTTATCTTTTCATTGCAATGCAATTTCAATATGTTTATTTTAAGTCCTGCACTTTATTACTTTACATTAGAGTATTTTACATTCAAGTCCAGTACTTTCAAAAGTAGTTCATTCATTCTTAGCCAAGTAGCAGTCCCGAAGTCCTTTTTCAAAGGCAAAAAAAACCAGAGGTGTTCATTATAGATCTCTTCACAATCGTTTGGTCTTGCAATCTTTAATTTGGAATATTGTTTGAATCTTTCTTTGGAACTACAACAGTTCTTGCACGCCCATTCGGTTCCATTGGAATCGACCATTTTTATAGGCCAAACACCATTTTGACAAGTTACAATCTTCCGGCAAGAGAAAGATTCAACCCATTCCAAGTAGAGAGATTCCACGAGAATTTGTCCACCAAGGTTGTGTATGAGGAAGACTTCAACCCATAAGGGAGCAGTGGTAATTCGAGGTATGGGACCGGAAATGAACCTGGTTTACAGTCTAGAAAAATGAAAATTTTTCTTCTGCGCCTCACTAACCTAGGAAAAAAAAAAGGAGAAAGAGATTTGTCTTTGTGTATTTTTAGACCAGATAACATTTCAGTTTCAGGGTATTAGACAGATGTAATTTTGCCTTGGGCTTGAAGAACCACAAACAAATGTATATATATGTTTATCAAATACAAAATTACTAATGTAAAGTTGTCATATTTGTAATACATTTTTGTTAAAGTAACATTATTCATCCATTTTTTTTAAACATGGTCGTATTTATAATATTACAAAAATAACTTGTCATTTATTCAATTATCCCAAATAAGATTGATTTTATAATTTATAACTTAAGGTTAGAATGAATATTAAGTAAAAAATTCTTCCAGTTGGATTAAAATTATACATGCTTGTATCTCCATGGTTTCTTTTTCGGTGGTTATTAATGGTAGCCCTGTGGGGATGTTTTCACCTACCCGTGGCTTACGTCAGGGTGATCCCTTATCCCCTTACTTATTCATTTGGTGTGTAGAAGCTCTTTCTCTTTCTATGCAGGTGACAATTCAACACAAAGTTCTCTCGGGTATTCTCATCTGTCCGCAGGCTTCAGTTATATCACATTTATTTTTTGTAGATGATTCCATCATTTTTTGCAAGGCTTTACGTTCAGAAGTACAATTCCTTAAGAATCTCCTCACGCAGTATGAAAAAGCTTTTGGACAATAGATTAATTTTTCTAAATCGTCTATTTTCTTTTCCAAAAATGCCTCTACGGAGGTCAAGTCTAGCTTATGTCACCTATTAGGGATTCGCGATGAAGGCTTATATGCTAAGTATTTGGGTATGCCAAAGATTATCGGCCGTTCAAAATGGGATGTTTTTCAATTTATTGTTCAGCGGGTTTATGATCGTTTAGCTTCCTGGAAGTCCCTTTTATTGTCTCCCACTGGTAAGGAGGTTTTTATCAAAGCAGTTCTAGGTGCTTTACCCACCTATGTGATGTGACGGCTCAAGTTTTTCAACCCGGTGCATCAGTGATAAACCAAAAGTTGACCCAGTAACGGGCCCAAAATGCAGAAGAAAAAGGTGAACCAAGGTCTCTAGAGATAGGAGTCACCCCTAAGACACCATCCATGAGATCACAGAACTTAAAGAGAGCAAAAGTGGAAACAAAGGTCAAACGGGCAAAATTCGTTAATCAAGGGGCAAAACGGTAAATTCACAATTAAAGAGAGAAACTTGACTCTAAACAAGTCAACCAAGGTGAATACAACCTAATCTAATCATTTCCCAACATTCCAAGGCGTTTAAAGAACATTGGCCAAGAATCCCACAAAATACCCTATCCCGGTTGAAGTAAAAACGACACTACTTTACTCAAATATGAATAACTCCTACTATGATTAGAATATAAGAATGGGATTGGTACCATTGGAAAGCTAACTCAAAATTCTTGAGTTTAGGCTCAAGAATCACCCCATTTGGATTAGAAACGAAGAAGTTATGACCATTTGAAACTAGATGATCAATACTGAAACGAAACCTAGAAGCTGTGCATATGAAAGCTATTTTGGTCGACCGAAATATAGCTTCGGATGACCAAAATGAACAAAAAAACTTGCTGAAATCATGAATTTTAAGTGTTGGTTGTTTCGGTAGACCAAAATAGAGTTTCGGTCGAACGAAATAGGCCTCGAATAGTAGAATTGGCTACAAGAATAATGAGTTACTGTGCATAGACAAATCCAATTGCCATCGGTCGACTGAAATGGAGTTTCGGTCGATCGAAACACCTCGAAATGCTACTAGAAAACTTGTTATGAGTCCAAGGTGCTAATGTTCAACCTATACTTTGAATCCCATGACAATTTGGTTCAAAATAAATGTGTAAAACTGATTTTTCATTGAAATTCAAATGTGTGGATATGCCAACAATTTTGATATGAATACTTGAATGTAAAACAATGGCCCATGGCCTCATACATATCAATTACAAGATTTTCATATGTCAAATCTCCAAAATTTGGTAAAAGGCATTTTGAAGCAAAGATTTGATGTCAAGGGAGTACAACTACAAAAGTGAACATGCTTGGTCCTTGGCCTCTTTACATACATACTTATAATGTCAAATGTAAATACTAAAGTATCATTACATGTCAAGAAAGCTACATAAGCTTCTAAAGTACCATACACCCATGGTATACAAAATGTGACATCAAAAGAAAGGCATGCTAACCACTTGCATGTCAATACACAAAAATGCTTCAAATAGTTCATAGGCCTCTAAGGATGATGAGCATCCAAGAACATAGTCTCCTTACCTGAAAAACAATCCAAACCACTAGGGTGAGTAATCAAGTTATTCATAGGAAGAAGCATATGCATATACCCTAAAGTTTCAATATCATTGCAAGATCAATATAGACGAATACAAGGGAGCATTCCACTTAACGTCTATGTTCAAGGTGTTCTAAGGGATTATCTTGAGCTAACTTAAATGAATCTAGCAACACAATATCAAAATAGATGTACTTAACAACATCAAATCGCATGAAACGAAAATTACAAGTTACAACTTAAACATTGATTGTCAACTTGGAATTGAATGCGAAATCAAAAAGTGGAATCCTTGGACATCTAAGCTCGGAATTCTGCCGAGACCTCAATGGTTGTTCTAGGCATTAACCCGTTGGGAAGACCACCCTAGTGCGCAATATCTCAATTAGGGAGAACTCATACCTCCCGCACTAGAGCCAAACTCTAGCCATGTCACTTGTAACCATGTCGCAAGAGAATCCAAAATACATCAAGTTCAAAACTTATACATAATATTAAGGCATATATACCACCTTCCATGCACAAGCATTTTGAAACCACACAAACCATGTCTTAGGGTTCCAAGTCTAGAATGACATAATAAATGACAAGTCTTTTAAATGATATAATGCGCAAAATAATACCACTAACTTATCAACTTCAATCATGCCTCAACAACAAGCTTCATATACTAAATCTTAACATTTTTGCAATAAGCTTCTAAAATAATCACAATTACCAATAATAATCTACTAGAATGTAGGATTAACATCACAATAGTGTAGTAATTCAAATTAATGAGAGTTCTATACAACATCAATAATCCTACTCGAGATACATACATAATATACATGCTTAATCAATAAAATCCTAGGTCAATCATAAGGATTTCCTATAGTATGCAATACTACAATTCTAAAGCATGTATACAATATATATTAAACCCCAAAGGATTTTAAAACACTTAAAATATAAACATCCTACCACCCCTACCTCAATAGAGAATTGAATCTCTATAATCCAAGCAACCAAGCTCTAAATGGAAAACAAGTTTAGGGTTAATGAAGAGAATAGTGAGAGGTATCTTTTCTCTCCCAAGGTTTTTAGTCTAAGGTGAGTGGAAGGAAGTCAAAATGAACCAAAAAGCTCTAAACTAAGCTTTTCTCTAATGGTGGATTGGTTAGAGTTTTGAAGAACAAGTGTAAATGAAGAAGGTGAAGGTGAAAACGGTGATTGGAGGGTCTAGTAATCCTCCACTCACTATGTGCTCTTACACTACCTCTCTCACACACACAATGCAAGACTAAATCATGATCCTACACTTGTCACAAATCCAAGGCTCCTTCCTAGGCTTAATCCTAAGCCTACACTTGTCAACCATCTAAGCCAACAAGTGCTCCAATCCTCAGCCAACAAGTGGGTGAATCTCCACCCTCCAAATGTCAAGAGATTACACATCCAAGTCACTACACCCCGTTGCCAACAAGTGGCACCATGAGAATGTGACACTTGTCACATTTTTCAAAAATTGCAAAAAGGTCCTTTTTGAAAATATCTTCCAAAATAAATTACAAAATGGTCCCCAAGATGAAAAATAATTATTTTACATAATTACACTAAAACCTCAAAATCAAGAATAATTACAATTAAGAATGCATCCATACTCTTTATGAAAAAGTAAGCAGCTAGAATGTATTTTCTACAATAGTAAAAATATAAATGTCATGGAAATCAAATATCATGAATGCATACAAAATCAGAATCAAATCTGAGCACAACAAGTGAGGTTATGCAAGGAAAATTGATAAATGGGAAAAAGACAAAATAGGGAAAGGACCAAATAGGAAAAAGACGAAAAAAAAAATCACCTGAACTGGAAAAGGAGGAAAAAGACCGGGTCATTATAACCTACCCTCCTCCTTAAAAGGATTTCGTCCCCGAAATCGAGTCGTACCTGAAAGAGAGAACAAATGGGGATACCGAGAGCGAACCTCTTGTTCGAGCTCCCAGGTAGCCTCCTCAACGCCGTGATGTCTCCACAAGACCTTAACCAGTGGAATGGTCTTGGTCCGCAAAACCTGCTCTCGTGAATCAAGAATCTGGATTGGACCCTCCTCGTAGGTCACATCCTCATCAATAACAACATCTGTGTACCGTAAAACATGCGATGGATCCGGCTCGTACTTCCTCAACATAGATACGTGGAAGACGTCGTGAACCCTGTCCAGGTCTGGCGGCAATGCCAAACAATAAGCAACTTCACCGACGTGCTCTAAAATCTTAAATGGTCCAATGAACCTAGGAGACAACTTACCCGTCTACCGAAATCTCAGAAGTCCCTTCCGTGGTGAAATCTTGAGAAAGACATGGTCCCCTACCTCAAAAGACAAGGATCTCCTCCTCTTATTAGCATAACTCTTCTACCTACTCTGAGCTGTAGCCAATCGCTGCCGAATCAACTTAATTTTCTCTGTAGTCTCAAAGACAATATCAGGACCCAAGGTGATGGTATCACCTACCTTAGTCCAACAAACTGGAGATTTGCAAGGTCTACCATACAAAGCCTCAAAAGGTGCCATGCCAATACTGGTCTGGTAACTGTTGTTGCAGGCAAACTCCACCAAAGGTAAGTAGTCTTCCCAACTACCCCCAAAAACCAAAATGCAAGCCTATAGCATATCCTCCAATATCTGAATGGTACGCTCCGACTGGCCATCAGTCTGAGGATGGAATGCCGTGCTGAAATGAAGCCCCGTGTCAAAAGCCTTTTGAAAACTCTGCCAAAAGTGAGACGTGAACCTAGGATCCCAATCCGAAACAATGGATACCGAAACCTCGTGAAGCCTGACAATCTGCCCCACATACAGTCCACTAAGCTCTCTATGTCATCTGTCACTGCCATAGGCAAAAAGTGAGCCGTCTTAGTTAATCTGTTAATAATGACCCAAACAGTATCATTCCCTACCTTGGATCTCAGAAGTCCCGTCACGAAATCCATAGTGATGTGCTCCCACTTCCACTCTGCCACTGGTAGTGGTTGTAACAAACCTGCCAGTCTTTGATGCTTTGCCTTCACTTGCTAACAAGTAAGGCATTTAGCCACGAACTAAGAAACATCTCGTTTCATGCCTTTCCAACAAAACTGTCTCCGCAAATTGTGATACATCTTCGTACCATCAGGATGAACTGCAAGTCGAGAATGGTAAAAATCCCGAAGAACAACGTCATGACAAGACAGAGGAACAACCATCTTCCCTCTGTACCTGAGACCATCGTCTGAATGCAAGGTCCAACCCTCTACATTCTCGCCACCTATAATTCGATCGTGAATGGACTTCATCTCCTCATCCTCCTGTTGTGCCTCAATAACTCTGCTAACAAGAGCCGGTTGAGCCACAAGGCTAAACAAAATAGCCGGTGAAACATCCTCATACAACTGCAAACCAAGATCTGCAAGCTCTTCTAGCATCTTCCACCTGTGGATAGAAATGCTAGCAAGAGTACCCCGTGACTTCCTACTCAATGCATCGGCCCCCACATTGGCCTTTCCTGGATGATACTGTAACTCAAAGCCATAGTCCTTCATGAACTCAACCCATCTATGCTGTCTCAAGTTCAAATCCTTCTGAGAGAAGAGATACTTGAGACCCTTATGATCAGAGAAAACCCCAAACTTCTCCCTGTACAAATAATGTCTCCACCCTTTCAGGGCAAAGATAACTGCTGCCAACTTCAAGTCATGTGTCGGATAGTTCAACTCATGAGTCTTCAACTGTCAAGACCCATAAGCAACCACCCGTTCTGTCTGCATCAAGACACAACCCAATCCTTCCCGCGAAGCATCACAATAGACCACGTAACCCAAACCACGTTCAGGTATGATCAAAACTGGAGCTGATGTCAACCTGACCTTCAACTCCTGAAAAGCAAAGTCACAAGCCCCATTCCATATGAACTTGACTCCCTTGCGAGTAAGTTGAGTCATAGGTGCCGCTAAACGAGAGAAATCCCGAACAAATCTCCTAAAATAGCCGGCTAGGCCAAGAAAGCTCCGAACCTCAAACACTGTCTTCGGATGCTTCCAATCCATCACAGACTCAATCTTTGACGGATCCACTACAACACCGCTCCTTGACATGACGTGTCCAAGGAACTTCACTTCCGGTAGCCAAAATTTGCACTTCTCGAACTTGGCATATAACTGGTTATCCCTAAGGATCTGCAACACTGTCCTCAAAATGATACTCATGCTCCTCTACTGAAGCTGAGTATACCAAAATGTCGTCAACGAACACCACTACAAATTTGTCAAGATAGTCACTGAATACACAGTTCATCAAATCCATAAAAGCTGCTGGAGCATTGGTCAAACCAAATGGAATCACCAGAAACTCATAATGGCCATACCGTGTACGAAAAGCGGTCTTGGATATATCCTCATCCTTAACCCTTAACTGATAGTAACCTAATCTTAAATTAATCTTCGAAAAGCATGTCATTCCTTTCAACTGATCAAACAAGTCATCAATCCTAGGCAAAGGATACCTGTTCTTGATCATAGCGTGATTCAACTTGTGATAATCGATGCAAAGTCTCAAAAACCCATCATTCTTTTTCGCAAAAAGAACCGGTGCTCCCCATGGTGAAGCACTAGGACAAATAAAGCCCTTAGCTTTCAAATCATCCAACTGACCTTTTAGCTCATCAAGCTCTACCGGTGCCATACGGTACGGTGCCATAGAGATGGGCAATGTACCGGGAATGACATCAATGGTAAAAATAACTTCCCTTAAAGGAGGTAACTCTGTCAGTTCCTCTGGAAAAACATCAACAAAATCCTCAACAACTGCTGGAAGAACACGACCCAAACTGTTATCCTCGTCAACTAGCAAACTAGCTAAGTAGGATCTGTGGCAACTCCAGTCACCAATACTGAAAAGCATCGCCGGGTGGGAATCGCTCCGATCTCCCACAAAATGGAAACAATCTCCCTTGGGAGTGCAAATGGACACCCTCCCACGAAAGCAATCGATCGTAGCCCGAAAGAATGACAACCAATCCATCTCGAGAATGACGTCAAAACTCGTCATGTCAAGAACAACAAAATCGAACTCTAAGGTCCACCCAGCTATTTCAATAGTACAACCCCGACAAACATGATCCAAGGACACTGGACCCCTAACTGGTGTGTCAACACAAAGAAGACTGTCCCAAAGTGTGACCTCCAGACCCAATGAATGTGCAAATGATGCAGAAATGAAAGAATGTGATGCACCCGTGTCAACAAGAACTCGTGCCCAAGAACTGAAAACTGGAAAGATACCTCGAACTGAAGAGGTGCCTGCGGAAGCATCTGCCTATGGAAGAGTATAGGCTCGTCCCTAAGTCCTTGAGCCCTGTTGTGAACTGCCCTGATAGCCTAACTAATGTATAGAAGCAGTAGGTGTAGAACCCTTGGCTGGATAAGTACCAACTGGCGCCACTGGTTGTGGTGCTTGAGGAACTCTGAAACCAGACTGAACCACTGTAGATTGTGCCGGTACCATCTGTGAATCTGTGCCACCACGTGACTTATTCAATAACTTTGGACAATCTTTCCTGAGATGACCTGGCCGCTTGCAATAGAAGTAAGCTCCCTGCCCTGTTTTCGTAGAAACTGAAGTCTGACTGGCCTGTGCCCGAAGCTGTGGGCAGCGAGGCTTGATATGCCCCGGTTGCTGACAATGGTAACAAACCACACCCTGGGCTGATCCTGAAGATACAGGAACTGTGGGTGCAGAACGATTCTACTGCGATACCCCCTGTGAGTGAGTATTGTTCCCTGCCCTGGCCTTCTTCCACTGACTCCCGAAAGATGATGGATTATCTCCGCGAGGCTGTTTGTGTGAACCCCTGATCCGTAACTGATCCCATTCCTCTGCTTCAGCTAGCATAGCCCTCTGGACCACTTCTCTGTAAGTCCTCAAATCAAGAATTGAGACCTGTGGCCTGATGTCAAGATGTAGCCCATCCTGAAACTTCATCGCCCTGGCCTCGTCTGTAGCTACGATATCCTCGGTAAAACGTAAGAGAGAAGTAAATCGTGTCTCATACTCAATGACACTCATAGTGCCTTGATAGAGACCTGCGAACTATGTCCTCATTTCCCACCTCATAGCCCTAGGAAAGAAGCGCTCGAAGAATAAATCTCTGAACTCGTTCCAAGTCATCAACTCAACGTCGTGGACATTGGTTATAGACCTCCACCAAATATCTGCATCTCCCATGAACATAGAGGTTGTCAAAGAAATCCTCAACCTATCTGTAGGTACCGCCATACTGTCCAACTTGTGAACCATAAGGTCTAACCAAGCTTCTGAGACTAGCGGATCTGAACTCCCCACAAATGGATCAATCTTGACCCTCTATAGTCGTATAAAGTACTCTAGTGCCTCATTGACTATCGGTGCCGGTGCCGGTACAGGAAACTATATCCCTGCCACCTACCTGCGTATCAACTCCTGTAAGGATTCAATGATCCCCTGATTGATTCCCTGAGCAACCCGTTCTTCATAAGTCGGTGCCCATAGTGGATTAGCATTCACACCACGAATTGGAATCCTGGGCCTCCCCGGACCCCTCGTGAACTCGGTGTCAGCCACCTGCTCCTTAATGCCCTGACGTGAGGACTCTCTACGTGTGACAACCATGGTGCTAAACGTACACAAGGAAAGAGGTCAACAATAACACGAGTTATTACGACTGAGTGCAACTCACACTATGAATGCATAAAACACAAAGCAAGACAAGGTATGCAACATACAGTCATGCTAAAGTAATCAAAGAAAGCCGTGTAAATAGTTAAGCATTTAAGCACGTAAGCATACATGTCAAACAAGGATGCTTTTAAATATATAAGCATATAAGCCTAACGACATGTCATACTACCAAGCGTGTTATAACGAAACACATAAACATGTTATAAAGCCAAAACATGTTATCAAAAGCATGCACATAAATCAAAGTAGATCAACAAAAGCATGATACGCACCCAAAACCCATCGTCCTAAGGTGTTCAAACCTAGAGCTCTGATACCACTTGTGACGGCCCAAGTTTTTTAACCCGGTGCGTCAGTGATGAACCGAAAGTTGACCCCGTAACAGGCCCGAAATGCGGAAGAAAAAGGTGAACCAAGGTCTCTAGGGATAGGAGTCACCCCTAAGACACAAATGTGACCTTCCATGAGATCACGAAACTTAAAGAGAGCAAAAGCGGAAACAAAGGTCAAAAGGGCAAAATTCGTTAATCCAAGCAGCAAAATGGTCAATTCACAATTAAAGAGAGAAACTTGACTCTAAACAAGTCAACCAAGGTGAATACAACCTAATCTAATCATTTTCCAACATTCCAAGGGGTTTAAAGAACATTGGCCAAGAATCCCACAAAATACCCTTTCCCGGTTGAAGTGAAAACTGATACTACTTTACTAAAACACAAATAACTCCTACTGTAATTAGAATTTGAGAATGGGATTGGTACAATTGGAAAGCTGACTCAAAATCCTTGAGTTTAGGCTCAAGAATCACCCCATTTGGATTAGAAACAAAGAAGTTATGACCCTTTGAAGGTGGATGATCAATGCTAAAACGAAACTTGGAAACTGTGCATATGAAAGCTATTTTGGTCGACCGAAATATAGCTTCGGATTACCGAAATGAACAAAAAAAACTTGCTGAAATCATGAATTTAAGTGTTGGTTGTTTCGGTAGACCGAAATAGAGTTTCGGTCGATCGAAATAGGCCTTGAATAGTAGAATTGGCTACTGGAATGATTAGTTACTGTGCATAGACAAATCTAATTGCCATCGATAGACCGAAGTGGAGTTTCGGTCGACCGAAACACCTCGAAATGCTACTGGAAAACCTGTTATGAGCCCAAGGTGCTAAGGTTCAACCTATACTTTGAATCCCATGACAATTTGGTTCAAAATAAATGTGTAAAACTGATTTTTCATTGAAATTCAAATGTGTGGATATGCCAACAACTTTGATATGAATACTTGAATGTAAAACAATGGCCCATGGCCTCATATATATCAATTACAAGATTTTCATATGTCAAACCTCTAAAATTTGGTAAAAGGCATTTTGAAGCAAAGATTTGATGTCAAGGGAGTACAACTACAAAAGTGAACATGCTTGGTCCTTGGCCTCTTTACATACATACTTATAATGTCAAATGTAAATACTTAAGTATCATTACATGTCAAGAAAGCTACATAAGCTTCTAAAGTACCATACACCCATGGTATACAAAATGTGACATCAAAAGAAAGGCATGCTAAACACTTGCATGTCAATACACAAAAATACTTCAAATAGCTCATAGGCCTCTAAGGATGATGAGCATCCAAGAACATAGTCTCTTTACCTGAAAAACAACCCAAATCACTAGGGTGAGTAATCAAGTTATTCGTAGGAAGAAGCATATGCGTATACCTTAAAGTTTCAATATCATTGCAAGATCAATATAGACGAATACAAGGGAGTATTCCACTTTACGTTTATATTCAAGGTGTTCTAAGGGATCATCTTAAGCTAACTTAAATGAATCTAGCAACACAATATCAAAATGGATGTACTTAATAACATCAAATCGTATGAAACGAAAATTATAAGTTACAACTTAAACATTGATTGTCAACTTGGAATTGAATGCGAAATCAAAAAGTGGAATCCTTGGACATCTAAGCTCAGAATTCTGCCGAGACTTTAACGGTTATTCTGGGCATTAACCCATTGGGAAGACCACCCTAGTGCGCACTATCTCAATTTGGGAGAACTCATACCTCCCACACTAGAGTCAAACTCTAGCCATGTCACTTGTAACCATGTCCCAAGAGAATTCAAAATACATCAAGTTCAAAACTTATACATAATATTAAGGCATATATACCACCTTCCATGCACAAGCATTTTGAAACCACACAAACCATGTCTTAGGGTTCCAAGTCTAGAATGGCATAAAAAAATGACAAGTCTTTTAAATGATATAATGTGCAGAATAATACCACTAACTTATCAACTTCAATCATGCCTCAACAACAAGCTTTATATACTAAATCTTAACATTTTTGCAATAAACTTCTAAAATAATCACAATTACCAGTAATAATCTACTAAAATGTAGGATTAACATCACAATAGTGTAGTAATTCAAATCTACGACATCAATAATCCTACTCAAGATACATACACAATATACATGCTTAATTAATAAAATCCTAAGTCAATCATAAGGATTTCCTATAGTATGCAATACTACAATTCTAAAAGCATATATACAATATATATTAAACCCCAAAGGATTTTAAAACACTTAAAATATAAACATACTACCACCCCTACCTCAATAGAGAATTGAATCTCTATAATCCAAGTAACCAAGCTCTAAATGGAAAACAAGTTTAGGGTTAATGAAGAGAAGAGTGAGAGGTATCTTTTCTCTCCCAAGGCTTTTAGTCTAAGGTGAATGGAAGGAAGTTAAAATGAACCAAGAAGCTCTAAACTAAGCTTTTCTCTAATGGTGGATTGGTTAGAGTTTTGAAGAACAAGTGTAAATGAAAAAGGTGAAGGTGAAAATGGTGAGTGGAGGGTCTAGTAATCCTCCACTCACTATGTGCTCTTACACTACCTCTCTCTCACACACAATGCAAGACTAAATCATGATCCTACACTTGTCACAAATCCAAGGCTCCTTCCTAGGCTTAATCCTAAGCCTACACTTGTCAACCATCTAAACCAACAAGTGCTCCAATCCTAGGCCAACAAGTAGGTGAATCTCCACCCTCCAAATGTCAAGAGATTACACATCCAAGTCACTCCACCCTATTACCAACAAGTGGCACCATGAGAATGTGACACTTGTCACATTTTTCAAAAATTGCAAAAAGGTCCTTTTTAAAAATATCTTCCAAAATAAATTACAAAATGGTTCCCAAGACGAAAAATAATTATTTTACATAATTACAATAAAACCCCAAAATCAAGAATAATTACAATAAAGAATGCATCCATACCCTTTATGAAAAAGTAAGTAACTAGAATGTTTTTTCTACAAAAGTAAAAATACAAATGTCATGGAAATCAAATATCATGAATGCATGTAAAACCGGAATCAAATCCGAGCACAACAAGTGAGGTTGTGTAAGGAAAATTGATAAACGGGAAAAAGACGAAATAGGGAAAGGACAAAATAGGAAAAAGACGAAAAAAAAATAAAATCACCAAAAATGGAAAAGGAGTAAAAAGACCGGGTCATTACATGTGATGTCTTGTTTTAAGTTGACTCGTAAATTATGTTTATCCCTTATGAGACATGTTCGACGTTTCTAGTGGGATAAACCGGGAGATTCTCCAAGTATAAATTGGGTTTCATGGGACTCCCTCTGTGCGCCAACGGAGGATGGGGGATTAGGTTTCCGGAGTTTTGAAGCGTTTAATGCGACTTTATTAGCTAAGCATGGGTGGAACTTCCAAGTTCTTCAGCGCGGTATGGCGTTCAAATTATTCAAAGCTAAATACTTTCAGCATTGTTCTTTTTTGGAAACCCAGTTAGGATCAAATCTTTCATGGGCCTGGCGGAGTATTTGGTCAACTCAATCTCTTAATGCTGCTGGTTCTCGCTGGATAGTGAGTAATGGGCACTCTATTAACATTTGGATGGATCGTTGGGTTCCTAGGCACCCATTTCCTCTTCCGAGACCACCACATTTGCTCGTTCCCCAGTTTGTGGTAGAGTTGACCGATCCTTCAGGTCAGGGCTGGAATGTGGATTTGCTTCATCGCCTTTTTCTACCTGCCACTGTTGATGCTATCCTTAAATGTGGATTCAGTGTTTTTTCTAATGCGGATAAGTTGGGTTGGGATTTGGAATCCAATGGTATGTTTTCAATGAGATCAGCTTATAAATTGGCGTATGGTCTTCTGGAAGGGGGGAATCGCTCTTTGGTGGGTCCTGGTTTATAGTCGAGCAATAAGTCTCTTTGGAACAATATTTGGTCTTGTGGGACTATGCCAAAAATATAGCATTTCTTGTGGAAATGTTGTAAACGTGCTCTTCCTGTCCGTGAATGCTTAAGTGTTCGTGGTCTTAATGTAGATATTGTGTGCCCTAGGTGTGGTTTGGATGCAGAATCAATCGAACATTTGTTTTTCCATTGTCCCTATTTTGTGCAGGTTTGGAAGCTTTCTCCGTTTAGATTGGATTTTACTGCGGATCATCATTCCTCTTTTGTAGATTGGTGGTTATGTTTGTCTAAACAGTAGGGGCATAAGGAGGGGGGATCGGATGTGTTGGGTTTTATTGCTTTCTATTGTTGGTTTATTTGGAAGGTTAGAAATAATTTTGTTTTTCGTAGAGAGCTTTGGGATGCGGTGCAGATTGTTAGATTGACATGCTCTTCATTTTGGGAGTTCAAGAAGGGGTCAGACGTTTTGTTTTTGCGTCTGTCCCGAGGTCAGCTTCAATCTTTCCCCCCTCAGCCTTTCTCATATTCTTTGTCTAGCTGGTTGCCCCCTCCTTTAGGTATTGTTAAGTATAATGTGGATGCGTCTTTTTCTGAATCTTCTCAAGTGGGAGGTGGTGGAGCTGTTTTCTGAGATTCGTTGAGCTCTATTATGCAGGCTATGGTTTTTAGTCAATTCCCTGCCTCAAGTGCGACATCAGCTGAGGCTATCTGTCTACGCAAAGCAGTTTTTTGGGAGTTAGCTATCCCTTTTACTATGGTTTGGTTTGAGTCAGATTCTTTGGCTTTGGTTAAGGCTGTCTCTGACATTGATCCAGGGCCTGTTGATATTCACACCATTTCTTTTGACATTCGGCTGGCGCTTTAGTCTTTCGCCTCATCTTGTCTTCGCCATGTTCCAAGGCATGGCAATGAGGTGGCCAATGCTATTGCAGCGCTTTCTCGAACTCATTTGTTTAAGGATGTCGCTCTTGTCCATATTCCTCCGGAGATTCTTCTTCTAGCAGCTAAAGATTGTATGGTTTGATTTGTTGACGATTGTTCCTCTTTGCCAGGTAAAAAAAAAAAATAAAAAAATTAAAAGCTTCAGCCTGCGGTGAAATTAACCTAAACGTCAAAAGTATAAAATGACGACGAGTCGAATAAACTTTTCTTCGATGAGTCCAGTCAATTCCAATTTGCACTGTTTTGTAGCGTACATGAAATGGAGTTCAACGCTTGCACGCAAGAAAAAGAAAAAAAAAAAAAAAACAGAAAAAAGCGCAAACTTTCAAAAAAAGATGACGGAGAAAAAGAAACTCAGGCAAAACAAGGTCAACTCACTTCACAGCTCTAACCATTATATATGACCAGAAAGGCCGAGGGATCTGTAGATCACTTTGAATTTCATTTCTTCATCCCTGTCATCAGGTTTGTCTCTAGAGCTTTCTCTCTTCACTAATATATATATATATATATATATATATAGATGTTTGTTATATAAATTTAAATTGACCCATCAATTTATATGTATGCAGTTTGGATGTACATTTGATTCCTTTTATCCGAGTGATTAGAAGAGTAGATTCCTGATATTTACAGATATTTTGTGTAATTTTGGGATTCTTAAATGGCGTTACTTCTTTTTAGAGGATAATTAGCTTGTTATTGCGAATAAATTGACGAAGCAAAATTAAACATCTTTAAATTTTGTCTTCTTTATGTGTTTCGAATTGTTGGAATTAGGACCCATATGTTTGGTTGCTTAAAGATTGTGGAAACGAAGAGAAATCAAAATTTTGAATCTACAATAATTGATCAATTAGTACTTTGGAAGATAATTACACCTCTCATCTGTTCTTATTTCTGCCATTTTGCGTTCTTGAATTTAGTTTTTCATTTTGTTGGACCAACAAAGGGGCCAAAACGTTCACCTAGGAAAAAATTAAAGGCGCCAATTTTTTATTTTATTTTTTTTCCTTCCCCTCAAATCTTTCAGTAACCAAAGAAAAGGTAATGGCAAAAAAGATGACATTAGTTGAAAAAATCTATCTACCCGACCCTCATTAACTAGAATCAAGGCTTTATTGCTTGACTGGAATATACATGTGGGATGTGTGATTTACAATAGACTTGATCAGCTTATAAGGTATACATGGTTAGTTTTAGGGACATTGGTTAATCTTGAAGGACTATGAAATAAATTATGTCTCATTTCTTGGTCTGTTTTGTTTGAGATTGCCTTGTTTTTGGGTATCAGAATATGAATTTTAGGAGGGAAGATTTCATGGAGATTGTTGGCTCCTCGGTAGACAATGCTTATTGGTTGGAAAATAGAAAACAAATTAGCAACTACTGTTGCTACCTTTTTAAGCGACATTTGTATGCACATAGAGTTGTATTTTCTAGGCTACGGCTTCATGATTAGCCTGGTACGAGGAGATTGTCAGAATTTGCTCCAATCCATATTGGTCGGTATGATAGAACCTCACAAGTTTCTATAAACAAGATCTAGATACTGATGCTTTCATAGTTAAGGTAGCTTGGAGGTAAGACATCCTGGCAAGGTGGAGTAGAGTTTCTTGCTACTAATAAGTGAGAGTACTTGGCTACTTGCAATATATATGATTATCAGGAGCCTAGAAAAACTAGAAAGATAAAAAAATTGGTTCAATATTCTCCAAATATGACCAAATGATGTGCCTAGGTTATGATTGGGGCAATCAAATGTGCATCTTATTATTGTTAGTAGTACTATAAAGTCATCTGTTGTTTTGCTTCGGACTTTTGAAAGAAGTGGTCATTGTTAGGTGACAGAGATATAACAGATAGAGGAAAAGTAGTGAAAATTGCTAAAATGGTAACTTGTGGCATGTTTCTTGTTAAGTATTGTCTGTTCTTTATTTTCATTTTAATTTAACAATTGGTAAATATTACATAATTGTTATTGGAATGATATTATCTGTCACTGATTATTTGAAGTTAAAAGTGTAAGACCCCAAGTTATTGCAAAAGGACCATAGGGTTTGGGGTAAAAAATGAAATCTTTCTAGATTGAACTAAGTAAACAAGGGGTCACTCTCAGGATTCAAACCCGCGCTCTCACGTTTGACAGTTTGAGCATTTTAGCACACTAAGCAATGGCCCCCACGAACCAACTAATGAAAAGCTTCAAAATTTTAAGAAATGGAAGACCAATGTATTTTGTTGTAGCAGGGTCTGAGTTTTCAAAATCTGTAAGTGCTTTGTTTTTACCATTCCTCATGACTTCATCCTTTTCCCAGTGTTATAAAATATTAAAAGTAACACGCTCTTGAAAAAATTAGGGCTGGGAAGTGGGAACTTTTATTTTTGAAAAACCTTTGGAAAACTGGAATTAATTAAGAAAATTTGATGGATATGTGGAAATACCCTTCGTGATGACCTAGTTTTGCATGCTTTATGGGGTAATTAAAAACAGTTGAAGATTGAATTTTATTTATTTATTTGATAGGCGATTGTAGGAAAAAGTTGTACATGTTAGGTTTTGCCTTGGGTAATTTGGGGATTTGAGGCGTTTGTAGAAATCATAGTGGTGGGATTGTTTTTTGCTTCTCTGCACTAGTTGTTGCAGTTTTTTAATTTTAGTTGAACTTTTACTTTTTAAGTGTGGTTTGACAGTCTCTCTTGCTAGAGGATTGATTCCTTCTATTAAAGAGAGTGATTCTTCTAATACTTTCATTTGGATCTCCAAAAGGTTTTTAGGTCCTTGGAGATGGACGCATTTCCCCTTTTTTGGATTCCTGGGATGGGCAATTTGAAGGCCTAACTTCTAGTCGAGAAGGGTGACATTCCCAATAACGTTTCTTAGAATATACTTAGCCTGATAATTTATTTTTATTTTTATTTTTTTGGGTGGGATAAGTTATCCACTGCCAAATTTCAAGTTTTGAAGTTTTCATTTGAAAACTCTGGATATTCTTCTTCTCTTTTAAATACAAAATGTTTGTTTTACATACAAAAGAAACTATACATGTTATGACAACACACAAATAGTTGGACCTCTGTCTAGTTCCCCTTCGCTGTTAGAAAATATTACTCAATCTTGAATGTAAATTCACTTATGTTCATAGTTGTTAAAGGCTCAAGGCGCACTAAGGCGCCAAAGGCCTTC
Organism: Cornus florida; assembly: GCF_030987335.1. Classification (NCBI taxonomy): domain Eukaryota; kingdom Viridiplantae; phylum Streptophyta; class Magnoliopsida; order Cornales; family Cornaceae; genus Cornus; species Cornus florida. Next base: position 44,529,866 of record NW_026775574.1, on the reverse strand, counting down.
TGGAGCCTAAGCGCAAGGCGCAGTATAAGGCGCGAGTCTGATCGAAGTAAGGTGCATGTATATAATAAGGCATATTTAACAATATAATATTATATATATTCATAATCAAGCAATAATTGCACTTAATGTTAGTAGTGAACCATAAATTTATGAATTTTGTCAAATATTTCACATGGTTAAACAATACGATTTATGCTATAGAACATTTTAATTTTGTAGTCATTAAGTATAAAGGAAATGATACGAATAAATGATTAGAAAATACAAGGCGCGCCTTTTTTGAGCCTGGAGCCTAACAAAAAGTGTAAGCCTAAGGGCTTTATGTGAGCCTGATTGAAGGGGTCTGGCGTGTAGTAGGTTAAAGCGATCTAGCTGAGCCTTGACGAGCCTGGGGCTTTTTTGGAGCCTAGGCGCGCCTTTAACAACTATACTTATGTTATTGAATTCTTATTGGTATTTTTTCCCCTGAATGTATATTATTATTGATACAAACAAACAATATGGTACAACCTTAGCTTGTCTGATTTGCTAGCTGTTGTTGTTGCCTAATGTTGATGTTAAGAGATTTGCTACTAATATATTGGATAAACCAGAAAATCAGATCTAGATAGGTTTGTTGAGAGGATCTCTCCATCTCTCTCTTATTGTTATAACAACAAACAGATAAGTTCGTTGAGAGAATATCTCTCTTATTATTGTATCTATAAATACACAATAGGACACTATCATTTCAGTGTGGTAAACATTTTCCAAATTATTATCTTATTTCTCATCTATTCTCAGTTTTTCACTTGGTATCAGAGCCTAAAACACATGGTTGTTTTTTTTTTTTTTTTGTAAATATCTCACAATCCCTCTCTGCTTTCTACCACAATATGATCTCATGGCCTCCGATTCAACCTCTTCCACTTCAACCAATGCTTCACCTCTATCTCTCTCCTCTTCCTCACCTATTCCTGGAATCCCAAGCTTGATAGATCAAATTATTTGTTATGGAAGAGCCAACTCCTACCCATTCTTTATGGGACTGATATGTTAAGTATGGTTGATGGCACAATCACAGGTCCACCAACCAGGGACGGAGCCAATGAAGGCCTAGGGGGGGCACGTGCCCCCCCTGAGTTGGTTAGCAACCTATAATATATGTGGTAATTTTAAAAAAAATTTCCATATGTATGAAAAAATTTATATAGTGCCCCCCCTCAAATTTGTAGTTTCTAAAATTAAATTCTTATTTTTTCTTTTACTCTTCACATTCCTTAAATTTCCTTAGTAGAAAAAGTCAAATTTTTCTTCCTTAATTGAAACTTTTTAACTATTTCCTATTAAAGTTCTTTCATTTTTCTTTCCTTTTATATTTTAATAATTTTCTTCTTCTTTGTCTTTTTGAATTTTATAGTTGTTATATATATATGTGTGTGTGTGTACTCCGTATTGTTTTTTTTTTTTTGTTTGGCAATGTGCCCCCCCTCACTTGAAATCCTGGCTCCGTCACTGCCACCAACCACTATCTTATAAAATTTTGTAATGGCTCCAAATCCAAAATACCTTGAATGGAAGAAGAAATATCATATTCTTCTTAGCTGGCTACGTGCTATGTTAACTCCTCAAGTACTCGCACAGGTTGTGGGTTACAGGACTTCTTATGACACATGGGTAGTGGCAGCCTTAGATTGTGCCTACATGTCTGAGACAAATGCTAGGTATTATCAGATTAAACATGAACTTTCCAATATTCGGAAAGGATCTTCTTCAATCACTGAATATATGGATCGTATCAGAATGCTTTCATATGAGCTCTTTCTTATTTAGCAACCCATGACTGATATGGATTTGATTGGTTGTGTCCTTCATGGACTCGATCCTGACTATGATGTTATAGTCAATTCTGTTTAGACTATATCAATTACAACATGCTTCTTAATCGTGAGAAACGATTTGAAATTTATCAAAACCCAAGTACAGATCGTGAAAATACTGCTCTCTTCTGATCGAGGAAGAGGGCGCAACAATCAGCATCATACTCATAACAATCAGCATCACTCCTCTCACAATCATGGCACTCGTAGCGGCGCTTATCGTGGTCGTGGTAATAGACCTCCAACCTATTCTCAAAACTCAAACACCAATTCGTCTCTTATTTGCCAGATTTATAGCAAGGTAGGTCATGGTGCGCTCACATGCCGTCAATGCTACAACTATGCACAACAACCTGATGAACTTCCTGCAACATTCTCTTCCATGAGTTTCTCCTCTCCATCAAAATCCACATGGTTTCCAATTCTAGTGCTACCAATCACATGACGACACTTGATGACTCACACATGGTGAACCGACAAGCATATACTGGTTCAAATCAAGTTGTGGTCGCAAATGGTAATACCTTACTTATACGTTCCATTGGCGATTTGCATATTTCTACCCCTTCTTCTAATTTTAAGTTAAAAGATACTTTCATGTGCCACATTTAACAGCAAACTTACTTTTTGTTTCTCGTTTTGTCCATGATAATAATTGTGTCCTCTCTTTTTCTCATGATGGTTTCTCTATAAAGGACTGACAAACAGGGATAGTACTTCACCAAGGCAAGAGTAAAGACTTCCTATTTCCTCTATAAGCACAGCCCCGTTGTCCTTCTCCTTCTTCCAATGTCATTGCAACCATGGTTTGAAAGAATACTTCTCTTGATAATTGGCATAAGCGTTTGGGCCACCCTGTACCACATGTTTTTTATTATTTAGTTAGAAATAAATGCCTGTCTTTTGTTGGAAACAATAATATTTCTAGTTGCTTAAGCTGTTCCATTAATAAAAGTTGTCGCTTGCCATTTTTATGATCCCCTACAAAATCTCTTGCCCCTTGACATCTTATTCACTCAGATTTATGGGGGCTTGCTCTTGAATTGTCTCATGGTAGTTTTCGTTATTATCTAATCTTTGTAGATGATTTTTCTAGATATACATTGATATATCCATTAATTCGAAAAGCTGAAACTCTTGACTACTTTCACAAATTTAAGCTTGCTGTTGAAAATCAATTTGGCACCACTATAAAGTAACTTCAAAACTGATGGAGGAAAGGAGTATATTAACAAAGTTTTTGCAGCTCTTTTCACCAATAGTGGCATTGAACATCGTGTCACATGCCCTCATACTTCAGTACAAAACGGCAAGACAGAACGCAATGATCATCATATTGTTGAATACGATCTTGCTCTTTGCCATCATGCCTTCCTTCCACGAAAATTTTGGATGGAAGCCGTTTCTACTTCAGTTTACCTCATAAACAGATTACGTTCTCCTAGGTTACAACATAAGTCACCTTATGAGATGCTCTTCAATCGACCTCCAGATTATGACACTTCGTATATTTGGGTGTCAATGTTTTCCCTTCCTAGGCGATACAAGGAAAGGCAACTTTTCTCCAAAATCGGTGCCATGTGTTTTCTTAAACTACGGAACCCAACAAAAAGGATATCGGTGCCTTGACCCACAAACTGGTAAAGGATATTTCTCTCGCCATGTTCGGTTCAATGAAGATGTGTTCCCATTTGCTCAATTACTTACGACTGGTCCTCTTAAGCATCCATATTGCTTGAAGATTGGGTTGCATCAATTGAACCTACATTACCTACATCTCGCAGTCTGCTCCTACCTGCATCGTTGTTACCTACACCACCAACTTGTTGACTTTAAGAGATAATCAAATCAAGAGTAAAGTATAAGAAGAAGAAGAAAAAAAGAAGAAAGAGGATGAGAGAAAAAGAGAGAGAGATGGGGAAAGAGAGAAAGAATACATTCATACTTCCACCACATTCTATTTGTACTAACAAGTTTAAGAAATTACACATACGCCCCAACATTATATAAATAATAACAAATAAGCCCCTAATAACACTCCCCCTCAAGCTGGTGCAAAGATATCTATCATGCCTAGCTTAATTAACATATTTTATAAGTCAGTCTTGCTCATACCCTTTGTCAAAACATCAACAACCTGATCATGTGTTTTGATGTATGGAGTATAAATAAGTCCAAAACGAAGCTTTTCCTAGATGAAGTGTTGATTGACTTCAATGTGCTTTATCCTGTCATGTTGAACTGGATTGTGGGTAATGCTAATAGCATCTTTGTTATCATAATACAACTTCATTAACTCGCGAACAGGAAAACCCAACTCACCTAACATTGTTTGAAGCCATAACAACTCACAAACACTGTGCCATGGACCTGAACTCGGCCTTTGCACTAGATTTAGCTACTACAGACTGTTTCTTGCTTCGCCATGAAACAAGATTACCTTTAACAAGTGTGCAACATTCTGAATTAGATCGTTGATCTGTCAGACTCTACCCAACCAGCATAAGTATAGGCTTCAACACGCAAGTGGCCATGTCGGCCAAACAATATTCCCTTACTAGGTGAATCCTTGAGGTAGCGAAGGACATGATGAGTTGCCTCAAGGTGAGGTATACGTGGAGCATGCATAAACTAACTAATCACACTAACAGTGTAGGCAATATCCAATCGCTGGATGTGTGAGAGATAGGTAAATCAGTCTCCCAACCAATCGCTGAAATCTTTCCACATCATCTAATGGGTCTCCATCTACATCATTAAGCCTATGGTTCTGCTCAATGGGAATATCAATAGGTTTAGCTCCAAGCCTGCCTGTTTCAGCCAACAAATCTAAGACATACTTCCGTCGAGAAATGAACACCCCTTTCTTCGATCTACACATCGATGCAAGAAAGTATCTCAATGATCCGAGGTCTTTAATCTCGAACTCTGTCCCCAAGAACAAATTCAGTTGATGAATCTCTTCGGGATCATTTCTAGTTATAACAATATCATTAACATATACAATAAGGGTAGTGGTGCAGCCCTGGTGCTTCTTGATGAAGAGAGTATGATCTGCCTGACTCTGTGCATACCCTACTCTTTTCACAATAGTGCTGAACCTCTCAAACCAGCACGTGGCAACTGCTTTAACCTATACAAGGCTTTGTTTAGCTTGCACACTAAATTCTGACCATTGACAAGCTTATACTATGGTGGCATAGTCATATACACCTTTTCCTCCAAGTTATCATGAAGGAAAGTATTCTTTACATCAAGCTTATATAAAGGCCAATTCAAATTAGCTTCCAAAGAAAGGACACATAGAGTTTATCTTGGCAACTGGAGCAAATGTTTATGTTTCCAATAATAAATCCCATAGGTCTGAGTGAACCCTTTGCAGCTTGTTGTAAAGTATAAAATATATGTAAAGAAAAATTAAACAAGAAAAACACAAAGATATTACGTGGTTCAGCCACTAGGGCCTATATCTATGGCACAGAGCCCAAAGGGCTACTTCACTTTTATAATACTCTCTCAATACATATACAATACAATGGTGGAGCTCCTTTATATATGAGAAGAAATTATGAGAATGAAAAGAGATAGAAAATAGGAAAAAGGAGGATTTTTCTCCACTGATTCCTTTATAACACCAAATCTTCAATAATAGGAAACAACATCAATTACTGAAAGATTTTCCTCCACTGATTTCTCTATTAAATCTTCAATACTCCCCCTCAAGTTGGAGCATGAATGCCCAACTTGCCATTGAGATGACGAGTAACAACAAGTGTGAATGATGAAGAGAGAAGACGAAGAACAATGCTACTGAACACATCGGCGGCCCAAACAAGTCAAACAAAAATTACCGGAGACACGGAAAAGGCGAAGACAATGTTACCAAACACACCGACAGCCCAAACAAGTCAAACAAAAATTATCGGAGACACGATAAAGGCGAAGACAATGCTACCGAACAAACCAGCAGCCCAAACAAGTCAATATAACCGCAGGAGACACGGCGAAGGCGAAGAACAATGCTACTGAACACACCGGCAGTCCATGCAAGTCACAAATAGCACTGAGAAATCCTTAGCAACATTTCAGATGCTAAGGGAATATCCCAAAATAGGGGTCCAAACCTAAGAAGAAATTAGGCTATGATACCATGTTATAAAGTATAAAATATATGTAAAGAAAAATTAAATGAGAAAAACGCAAAGATATTACGTGGTTCAGTCACTAGGGCCTACATCCACGTCACAAAGAGCCCAAAGGGCTACATCACTTTTATAATACCCTCTCCTCCTTCCATATAAATCCTTTACCTCTCGATGATGTCACTAGGGGCGATTTCACCCTACTAGGGGCGATTTGAGGGTGATCATGGTTTCTTCGATTGTGATGAAATCTTTCTTAGAGATTGCAAAGATTCCAAGAATTACACTCAGAGGGGATGTGAAGTCGGCAACTCCTTATTGAGGGCTGTCATTGTACATTGACGGGGACACCATCAGCGAAAGAAAAACGGTTCTCTCATCTTGTTTGGTTGGTCTCTTTGACAAAGAAAGGGGGTGTGATCGGATTGAAGAATGGGCAGCCCGGGCATGGAATACGTCCTGTGGGTGTTACTCCCTTATCTGATTCACTTATTCTGTTTAGGTTCCCTTCTCAGGCAGAGGCTCAACGGGTGTTGAAGGAAGGCCGGCGACAATGGGGATCTGTAACCTTACGGATCAATGTGTGGTCTTTCAGAGTTGGTTATTGTGGGGTTCTTAGAGACAAAGGCCTCAAACATCCAGTTGTTTAGTCTTCCTCTTAATCTATGGTGCCACGCCTTATTTGTCTAAGTGGGGGAGTTGTGTGGCGGATTCGTGAACGCTGTTGTTGACAAGACGAGGGATGTCGAGAGTGTCCGAATCACAGTGAGAATTGGATCAGCTTATCCGCCATTTATGTTTATTAACGATGACACTTTCTGTTATAAGGTTGCAATCTGGGAAGAAGTTTCGTCAGAGTTGGTTCCTTCGATGGAAAGTCTTGAAGGTAGCGATGGGTCACATCTTCTGACAGAGGAAGAATGGAACATGCTTCTCAGCAAAGGGAAAGAAGGGGTGTTGCAGATCCAGCAATGGCTGAAGGATAGAGAAATACAAAGAGCGATGAAATTTGTGGGAGGAAGAACAAGTGGCAGACATGCTCCGGCTATACGCGTTGATGTTGACAAATAGAGAGCTGCACATGGCGGTCGTAAAGGATCCCATCCAAATTCTTCTCTATCCTTATCTCTAAGGGTTGGTGAAGAGATTGGGATGGGCCGCAACTTTGATTGGGCTAAAGGTTGATATGGACCGGACGGTGGTACGCCAGGCTAAGGGCGAGGCCTTAAGACATCATGGGCCTGTTAAACACGGACTAAGCCAATTATGACTTCGGATAGATTTGGGCCTTGGACAGCCCATACCAAAGAAGGGTTACAAAAGGACCCAACTCCTTATCTGTTTCTTTTTATAATAACCTAAACTCATCATTGGGGCCAGACTTCAATGGACAAGCCCAAGCTCAGGTTCAGGTCCGTTCCTCTTCTTCTTCTTTACTCGCTGGTCTTTGACGGAGAAAGCAAAGCGGAGATCGACGACTGCAACAACCGGTAGCCAGGGCTCTAGATAGACCCGTAAAGAAAAACAGAAGTGGGTAGCACGCTCTCCTGCCTTTAATCTCCCAGGTTTGAATTCTGTTGCTTTTTCTCAGAGTTCTTTCTCTTCTCCTCCTTCGTCTGAGGTATTGAGAAGTGGTGGTAGTGGTGTGGATGATTGTACGGATCAACAGAGGGACTGTTCTGGAGACAATGTTTCACGGGTTGAAGGGTCACTGTCTTCAAAGAACTTGGTTGGCAGTGGAGACTGCTCCAATGGAGTGACCATATGTGTAGGAAAGGACCTGTATTTCAAGCTGATAGACGATTTAGTTATGCCTTTGCCTAACGAACTTAGGCTTTTTGTTGCTCTGAAAGGTTTGAATTGTTTACCATCAAAAACTGAAGCGAATAATGTTCTTGACCTAATGACGACTGTCACAGATGAGTCTAAAACAGAGATGGATTTGCAATTGAATGCGTTTGGGAATAGTGAAGAGAGTGAAGGGGAAGAGTATGAAGTTCAGGTTCCTTCTCAACAGGTTTGTCCTCATGGATTTCAACCTTGGATGGAAATGGATCATTCTGATGTGGATATAATGGAACCCCTGGCAGTTGTGCACCTTGATTGTGTAGGAACGACTGATGATTTGGGTATGGACCGAGTGAGTGACCATATTGGCATGGTTAGTGAAGCTTTGGGTGTTTCTTCAGAGGGTGATGATGACCGAACTCAGTCCATTCTTCATGCTATTGTGATAGGAAACGACATTACAGAGACCTATCAGAGCACAAAAGTTGGCAAAAATAGGAAAAAATTTTCACATCGGAAAGGGGTACAGGAGGTGAAGAACCTTATTTCCTATGTCAACTATGAGGGGAAGGATGGGGTGACTAAAGAAAGGGGAAGGACCAGAAGTGGGAAATGGGGGGGAAGAGGGGAGATGATCATTTTTGGTTCTTTATGAAGCTACGAATTATTACATGGAACGTTCGTGGTCTAAATGATCCGGATAAAAGAAGGGTGGTCAAGATTGTGCTCATGTTATATGCTTGCAAGAAACCAAGATGGCCGCTATTTCTGATGAGGTGGTAAGGAGTCTTTGGGGAGGAAGGTTTGTAGAATGGGAAGCTTTAAACGCCTCCGGCACATCGGGCGGAATTCTAATTATGTGGGATTGAAGATGGTTGTCCAGAACGAATATTTGGAAAAGGGCATTATTCTTTGTCATGTGTATTTCAGATGGAGGATGATAATTTTAATTGGGTTTTTTTTGGAGTTTATGGACCTGTTGTTGATAGTGATTGACCAGTCTTTTGGGAAGAGCTCAGCTATGTTAAGGAATTGTGGTCGTTGCCTTGGTGTTTAGGCGGGGACTTTAATTCTTTTAGGTCTCCAATCGAGAGATCCACCGGGGGTAAGTGGTCTTTGGAGATGACCCAGTTCTCCGATTTTATTGATGGCCACTTCCTTATTGATCTGCCATTGGAAGGAGCAGTCTTTACTTGGTCTAATGGCAGAGATCCAGTCACTTTTTCAAGGTTGGATCGGTTCCTGGTTTCTGGGGATTGGGAAGAGAAGTTTCCGGATGTTATTCAGGCGGCTTTGGTTAGGGTAACGTCCGACTATGTGCCCTTAGTTCTCGATTGTGGAGGGATGAGATCTAGACGCACGCCTTTCCGCTTTGAAAATATGTGGTTAAGATCTGAGGATTTTCAAGGGAAAGTCCAGTCTTGGTTGGGGGAGGCATCTTTCACAGGTTCTGCTAGCTATGTCTTAGCTAGGAAGTTTCAGGTTCTCAAATTTGAGCTTAAGAAGTGGAACAAAGAGGTCTTTGAGAATCTTGAATGGACGAAGAATAGAGTTTTAGCTGATATTGCCGAACTTGATCGTCTTGACGAGTTGGGGTAGGATGTGGAGTCTTTACGCTCTAGAAGGGTCTTGTCAGGCGATTTTTGCGGAGATTGCTGTTATGGAGGAGATTTCGTGGCTTCAGAAATCTAGGGCATTGTGGCTTAAAGAAGGTGACTGCAATACAAAATTCTTTCACAAGCTTGCTAATGCTTATAGAAGATGTAATCACATTGGGTGTATCCGTGTGAATGGTACAGAGTTGTGGAGAGAAGGTGAGGTGCGTGGGGAATTGTTTCTTTTTATTAGTAGCTTTACACTGAGTCCTTGGGATGGAGACCTAAACTTGATAGTCTGCATTTTAATTCTATTTCTACGCTGGATAATGGCATGCTTGAGGTTCCTTTCATTAAAGAGGAAGTTCTTAAGGCATTATCAAGTTGTAATGGGGATAAAGCTCCAGGCCAGATGGATTTACTATATGGTTTCTTAAGGAGAGCTGGGAGGTGGTGCGCAGTGAGGTGATGGGCACCTTTCAGGATTTTCATTCTCATGGCACTTTTGAGAAATCATTGAATGAATCTTTTATTGCCCTTATTCCTAAGAAAGGCGATGCCTCTGATATTAAGGACTTTAGGTCAATCAGCTTAGTGGGATGCATGTATAAGCTTTTTGCCAAAGTTCACGTTCTTAGAATGCGGAATGTACTGGACGGAATTATTTCAGAGTCACAACATGCTTTTGTTGGGGGACGGCAGATCTTGGATTCCGTTCTTATTATAGGGGAATTTGTTGACTATAGGTTGAAGAGTGGTGTTCCTGGCGTCTTATGCAAACTTGATATTGAGAAAGCCTATGATCACGTTAATTGGAAGTTTCTTCTTTACTTGCTCCAGAGGATGGGGTTCGGAGATAGGTGGATTAAATGGATTGAAACTTGTATCTTGTTCGTTATGTTCTCGGTGCTTGTGAATAGATCTCCTGCTGGTTTTTTTGTGAGTTCGCGCGGTTTGAGACAAGGAGACCCCCTTTCGCCTTTCTTATTCCTTATTGTCATGGAGGGATTGAGCAGATTAATGAAAAGAGCTGAGGATCTGGGTTTTATCAGGGGTTCAGAGTTGGTAGAGAAGCTACTAATCAGATAGAGATTTCCCATTTGTTGTTCGCAGACGATACCTTGCTTTTTTGTGATGGTGATGTCTCCCAACTTAGATACTTAAGGTGCATACTTGCTTGTTTCCAAGTGGTGTTCGGACTTAAAATTAATGTTAGAAAGAGTGTGCTTGTCCCAGTGGGGATGTTCCAGATATTTTCTCCTTAGCTGCAGTTCTTGGGTGTGGAGTGGGCGCTTTTCCACTTCCTTATTTAGGACTGCCTTTGGGAGTTTCCTCCAAGAGAGTGGAGAGTTGGGATCCGGTGATCAAAAGGTATGAAAAGAGACTGGCAGGATGGAAAAAACAGTATCTCTCAAAGGGGGGGAAGGTCACTCTTATTGAGAGTACCCTCTCGTCCCTTCCCACTTATTTTTTATCTCTGTTTCAAATTCCATGCTCTGTTGCTGAACGGATCGAAAAAATTCAGCATGACTTTCTTTGGGGTGGAAGAGGAAAGGAGTTCAAGTATTATCTTGTCAATTGGGAGCAAGTTTGCAAACCTTTAAAATTAGGTAGTTTAGGCATTCGGAAATTGGTCCCTTTCAATAGAGCTTTGTTGGGTAAGTGGCTATGGAGGTTCGGTAAAGAGCGTCATCGTGTCGATTTGGGGAGGAGAGTGGGGGGTGGTCCTCTCGTCCTGTTTTCGTCACGGGAGGCGTTGGCATGTGGAAATTCATTCGGAAGGGTTGGGATATGTTTTCCACCCACATTAGATTCAAAGTTCGCAATGGTAGGCACGTTCATTTTTGGGAGGACTTGTGGTGTGGTGATCAGCTGTTGTCTCTTCCTTTCCTCGCCTCTTCAGTATTGCCGAAAACAAGCATGCTTACGTAGTTGATTGTTATCATCTTGATAGCAGTGGGTTTACGTGGGATGTGTGTTTTAGGCGCTCTTTTCAGGATTGGGAGATGACAGAAGTGTGCGCTTTTTTGGATTTGTTGTATAGATAGAAGGATGTTGGCAGAGGTTATGATGATATTCTGTGGGTCCCTTTCTCTCATGGTAAATATGGAGTATGATCCATGTTCTTGTGTTTGTCCAACTTCGCTAGCCAAGATTTCCCATGGAAGTCTATTTGGCGCTCTAAAGCTCCTCTTAGAGTTGCATTTTTTGTTTGGACTGCCACCTGGGGAAAGATTTTGACATTGGATAATTTGAGAAAGGGAGGTAATACCATTGTTAACTGGTGTTGCTTATGCAAAACAGAAGGTGAGTCCGTGGATCACATTCTTATGCATTGTCCTGTGGCATATGATTGTTGGAATCTTATCTTAAGTATTTTTGGTGTTCAGTGGGTGATGCCTAAGCACTCTATTCAATTAATCAACGCATGGAGAAGATGCCCAGTTAAAGGTCATGCGCGTGATTTTTGGAGGATTGTCTCACACTGTGTTTGGCGATGTATCTAGAGAGAGAAATAACAGAAATTTTAAAGGGAAACAATTGACTATTGCTAATTTAAAATCTCATATTCTTCGTTCTCTTTTCTGTTATGTAAAAGGAAGCGCTTGCTCCTCGATTGCTGATTTTTTTGACCTTTTGGACTCTATTGGTTCTTAGGGTTTTCGTTCTCGTGTATTAGGGACGCGTTCCCCTTTTGAACGCTTTTCTAATATATTTTACTTATCAAAAAAAAAAAAAAAAAATACTCTCTCAATACATATACAATACAATGGTGGAGGCTTCTTTATATAGAAGAATAAATTATGAGAATGGAAAGAGATAGAAAATAGGAAACAAGGAGGATTTTTCTCCACTGATTCCACTATAACACCAAATCTTCAATAATAGGAAATAACATCAATTACTGAAAGATTTTCCTCTACTGATTTCTTTATTTAAATCTTCAATAAACTGGTCTTTATATCTCTCAATTGTTCCATCTGGATGTTACTTTATTGTGTAGACCCATTTGTAGCCTACTGGTTTCTTATCCCTAGGTAATGGAACAATATCTCAAGTACCATTCTTCTTAAGGGCCTTCATCTCTTCAAGCATATCTTCCTTCCGTGGAGTTTGACTGAGAGCATCTGAAACACTAGAAGGAATAGATACAGAGGATATACACGAAGTGAAAGCACGATATGTTGGAGATAAGGCATCATAGGATACAAACTGAGATATTGGATGTTTTGTACAACTACGAACACCCTTACGATAGGCAATAGGGACATCAAGATCAACAAGAATGCTATTAGGAAAAGAATTAGGAGTATCAATGTCAACTGAGGAATTACCTTGAGCGAGGGAGACTTCTTGGTCTTGGGGTGAGTCAATGACTTGTTTTGCCCTCCTAGTGTAGACAATTGGCTGTTTTCCCTGTTGCAAATCATTAGTGTTAGGAGGACTAGACATAGGCACCTTAGTAAGAAGCTCCCCTTGAATGGGAGCAGGCAAAGGAAGGGGGTATTCCCTCTGAATGGACGACATATTCTCTACCTCTATAGTAGTCTCCCTTTGCTGCAAACCATTTGTGTTAGGAGGACTAGCCATAGGCACCTCAGTAAGAAGCTCCCCCTGAATGGGAACAGGCAAAGGAAGGGGGCATTCCCTCTAAATGGATGACATATTCTCTACTTGTATAATAGTCCCCCTCCTGTGCAAAATCCCGAGTAGTGAAAAAAAAGGAGCATGTTCAAAGAATGTAACATTCATGGAGACAAAGCGACGACGAGTGATAAGGTTATAACACCGATACCCTTTCTGAATGGCAGAGTATCCAAGAAGACAGAGAAGGGGATTGCCTTAGGGTCCATTTTGTCCTTGTGATGATGAATGTGAACATAACAAACACAACCAAACAATTTCGGAGGGCCAATAAACAAGGCAGTGTGATGGTGTAAGACGGAGAAGGGGGATTGATAGCGAAGAACCTTAGAAGGCATGCGATTGATAAGGTATGTAGCTGTTAAGGTTGCATCAACTAATAACTTTTATGCACTCCCATCCCAATTAGAAGAGAACGGGTATAAGGTATGTAACTGTTAAGATTGCATCAACCCAATAACTTTTATGCACTCCCATCCCAATTAGAAGAGAACGGGTCACCTCCGTAATATGCCGTTGTTTTCTTTCAGCTACACTGTTCTGTTGTGGTGTATCGATGCAGGAGATTTGATGGACAATCCCATTATGAGCAAAAAAGGAGGTAAGACCACCATACATAAACTCTCCTCCATTATCAGATCGAAGGATTTTGAAGGGACAACCAAACCGAGTACATATCATCTTATGAAAGGTTTTAAAAATGGAATGAACTTCACATTTGGTTTTCATAAAGATAAAGTGAAGTTTTTGGTCAAACGGTAGGGACCAGTCACTTTTTCAAGGTTGGATCGATTTTTGATTTCCGGGGAGTGGGAAAAGAAATTCCCGGATGCTGTTTAGGCAGTTTTAGCAAGGGTCACTTCTGATCATGTTCCTTTGGTGTTGGATTGCGGGGGTTTGTGTTCTCGCAGATCCCCGTTTCGGTTTGAGAACATGTGGCTGAGAGCGGAGGATTTCCAAGGGAAAGTTCGGTCTTGGTGGGAGGGAGTTTCAGTTACAGGTTCGCCTAGCTTCATGTTAACAAAGAAGTTAAGATCTCTCAAATTCGATCTTAAGAAGTGGAATAAGGATATTTTTGGGAATCTTGAATGGAGGAAGAATAGAGCCCTTGTCGAATTCTCTGAGATTGATCGTCTTGAAGAGGCGGGTGGGGATGTGGAGGAACTTCGTTCTAAGAAAGCCTCCCGTCAGGCAGCTTTTGCTGAGATTGCTAGTATGGAGGAGATTTTGTGGAGACAAAAATCCCGGGCTCTTTGGCTAAAAGAGGGAGATCGTAACACAAATTTTTTTCACAGGCTCGCTAATGCTCACAGAAGGAGTAATCATATAGGACGTATTCGGGTGGAAGGTGTGGAGCTGTGGAGGGAGGAAGAATTGCACAATGTGATCGTTTCCTTTTATCAGAAGCTTTACTTAAAACCGTTAGCATGGAGACCTAAACTTGATGGTCTCCACTTTAAGGCTATATCTGAATTGGATAGAGATGGGCTTGAGATTCCTTTTACTGAGGATGAAGTTCTATAGGCTTTATCAAGTTGTAATGGGGACAAAGTTCCGGGGCCTGATGGGTTTACTATGCGGTTTCTTATAGAAAGTTAGGCAGTTGTGAGAAATGAGGTGATGGGTACATTTCAGGAGTTTCATTCTACTGGCTTTGAGAAGTCACTAAATGCGTCATTCATTGCCCTTATCCCTAAGAAGGGAGGCGCTTCAGACATTAAAGACTTTAGACCAATTAGCCTAATGGGTTGTATTTACAAACTCCTGGCTAAGGTTCTTGCCCTTAGGATGAGGAAAGTAATGGATGGGATTATCTCGGATTCCCAGAGTTCTTTTGTTGGAGGAAGGCAAATTTTAGATTCAGTTCTTATTGTAAGCGAATGTGTGGAATCCAGATTGTGTACTGGGGTTCCCGGAGTCCTATGCAAACTTGACATTGAGAAAGCATATGATCATGTGAATTGGAATTTCCTTCTTTACTTGCTACAGAGAATAGGGTTTAGAAGCCGTTGGAGGAATTGGATTGAGACTTGTCTTTCGTCTGTCAAGTTCTCTGATCTTGTGAACGGATCTCCTGTTGGTTTCTTTGGGTGCACTCGAGGTTTAAGACAGAGATCCTTTGTCGTCTTTCCTTTTTCTAATTGTTATGGAGGGCTTGAGCAGACTTATGCGAAGGGCAGAGGATCTTTGTCTTATTAAGGGCCTTAGAGTGGGAAGAGATGTAGTCCATCAGGTGAAGATTTCTCATCTTCTTTTCACGGATGACACCTTAGTTTTTCCAGTGATGCTGATGTGTCGCAACTTAGATATTTGAGGTGTATCTTGGCATGTTTCCAGGCAGTTTCTGGGTTGAAGGTCAACGTGGCTAAGAGTGTGCTTGTCCCGGTAGGGGATGTTCAGGATATTTCCTCTTTAGCTGCAGTCCTTGGATGTATGGTTAGTTCTTTCCCCATTCCTTATTTGGGTTTGCCCATAGGGGTTTAGGAGAGTGGGGAGTTGGGACCCTATGATTGATAGGTATGCGAAGAGATTGACAGGGTGCAAGAAGCAATACTTGTATAAGGGGGGTAAAGTTACTCTTATTAAGAGCAAGTTATCGAGCCTTCCCACATATTTTTTTTATTTATGTTCCAAATTCTATGCTCCGTTGCTGATAGGATCGAAAAAATTCAAAGGGATTTCCTTTGGGACGGGAGGGGCGAAGAGTTCAAGTATCACCTTATCAGATGGAAGCAAGTTTGCAAGCCCATGAAGTTGGGTGGTCTTGGTATTAGAAGGTTGGTTCCTTTTAATCAAGCTCTTTTGGGTAAATGGTTGTGGAGATATGGGAGAGAAAGACATCGCCCTTGGCAAAGGTTAGTTTCATGTCGGTATGGAGAAGAGAGTGGTGGCTGGTCTACCGGTCCGGTTCATCTTGCGGGAGGATTCGGGGTGTGGAAATCCATCTAGAAGGGATGGGATGTTTTCTTTACTCATATCAGGTTCAAAGTTCGTGATGGTAGATGCGTTCGTTTCTGGGAGGATCTTTGGTGTGGTGACCAACAATTATCTCGTACTTTTCCCAGATTATACAGTATTGCAGTTGATAGACACGCCTATGTAGTTGACTGTTATTGGCTTGATAGTAGTGGGATTACATGGGATGTGCGCTTTAGGTGTTCCTTTCAGGATTGGGAGGTGGATGAGGTGTGTGTTCTTCTAGATTTGCTGTATAGGCAGGAGGCAATTAGCAGAGGCAGTGACGATCTAATATGGATTCCCTCTTCCCATGGTCGTTTCGTAGTGCGATCTTTGTTCTTATGTTTATCTAACTTTGTTAGTCTTGACTTCCCATGGAAGACCATTTGACGTTCTATGGCTCTAACTAGGGTGTCATTCTTTGTTTGGACTACTATATGAGGTAAGATACTGACGATTGATATTTTGAGGAAGCAGGGTAACTGTTTTGTTAATTGGTGTTGTCTATGCAAGCAAGATGGTGAGTTAGTTGATCATATCCTCATGCATTGTATTGTTGGAATCTTATTCTTGGGTTGTTTGGTATGCGTTGCGTAATGCCACGTTCTTCTAAGGATTTGATTCAAGCTTGGAGAAGATGTCGTGTGAGTAGAGGTGTACGCGATTATTGGAGAATTGTCCCACATTACGTTTGGTAGTGCATCTGGAAGGAGAGGAATAGTAGAATGTGTGAAGGAAAGGAATCGTCCACGGCGATGCTAAAACTCTATATTATTCGTTCTCTTTTCAGTTACATGAAGAGGAGCTCTTGTTCCTCTTCCGATAATTTAATTATTTTTTGGATTCTTTGGGGCCTTAGTTCCCGGTTCCACTTCTGTATAAGGGATGCGTTCCCCTCTTGAGCGCCTTTCTATGAAATTTTTACTTATTAAAAAAATATATATACTTTAGTTGATATACTTCACATTATCTTTTTTTTTTTTTTTTTTGGATAAGTAATAATGAAATAAAAAGGCGCTCAAGAGGGGAACGCTCCCAAAGGAATACACAAAACGCAAAAGGCGACAACTAAAGCTTTAAACTATCCACAAAATCCAAAAGATCCCCCAAAGATTTACAATTCCGCCTGTTAACCCAAAATAATAAAGTATGCAATAAAGTGTATTTGAGAGACCAAATAGGAGTCTCCTTGCCCTCAAAATGTATCTTATTTCTCTTGTGCCACAAACCCCACCAAAGACAAAGGGGAGTGGCCCTTCAAGCAACCTTGGCTTGGCTCTCCACAAGACACCCTTTCCAAGCCTCAATCAAATCTACCGTGGTTTTGGGGAACACCCAAAACATGCCAAAAGCAACCAAAAACATAGACCAAACATCCCTTGCCACCGGCAGTGAATAAGGAGATGATTCACTGATTCCTTTTGTCTTTTTGCACATACAACACCAATTAACCACGATTTGTCGTCTCCTTCTAAGATTGTCTAGGGTGCGTAGGCTACACACCAAGCAAATAAGGCCACCTTCAAAGGAGCTATCGATCTCTAAATTGCTTTCCGAGGGAAGGAAAAACCTGGGATCACCGACAACAAATGATAGAACGCCCTGACCTTGAACAGTCCCCTCGGTGAGCCCACCCATACCATCTCATCCATCCCTGCACTCCCCTCAAGCTTAATGTATATTGGTGTAGACATAGCCTTCATTCTACTCTCCTCAGCGTGGATATACAAAAACATATCTCTAACAGAAGTAGGGGCTGGATACCCGCCGAACATACCCTGGCATGCTCGTATCTTGGATACAGACCACCCAAGAACTCATAGATTCGATTCCTTTCTACCATAGCACAAAATGCTTTAACATCAGCTGTGCACACAAGTATGCAGTGTTGGTAGTGTTCTAACTCTTCCCTTTTACCACGTAAAGTGTGGTAATATGTAGCTATAGTTTGGTCTTCTTGCTTGAATCTTGAAATCTTTTGTTGGAGTTCATACAATTTTGCAAAATTACCAACCGAGGAATATGTCTCTTCCATAACCTTCCATAGCTCTTTAGCTGTTTTCATAAATAGAAACCCTTTGCTGATATGTGGCTGCATTGACTGCAACAACCACATTATAACTAGTGCATTATTTGCACTCCACCCTTAGAATTCAGGATCACTCTTGGAGGGATACATGACAGTCCCTTCGATATGTTTGATCATCCTATGACCAGTGATATGAATACGAGCAGATTGAGCCCACTCCATATAGTTCGTTTCTTCCAACCTAACAGTCGTAATACAAAGGCCTGGATGGTGATCACTACTACCTCCCAAGTCAGACTATGAGAAGACCCAGCTTCTTTTGAAGTCACATCTGAGCCAGACATTTTATGAAACAGTTTTTTGGTATATAATCCTCAGGAAAAAAAATAGCAACAAAATATGTTGAGAATCACCTCTATAACACACAAACAACTGCAACTAGAAAGATTACTGTCTTCTGAGATGCATAACAAAGCGACCACAAAGTCCACAAACCCTAGAAAGCAACAAAGTAGACCATGGCAGAATTGGGAACGACGAAGAAAAAGCCGTTGTTGCAGAACCATGCGAATACGAAAAAAACACCGATTGAGAATGCAATCGATCAAAAACAGGTCTGAGCAATAATAAGATGTTTACGAAGGTAAATCAATTCTAGTGGCGCACTGCCCTCGCTACCCCCAGCCAACTCAGCGCGGAGTTGGATCCGCGGTACGTGTGGATGTGATTAACACTACTTCCTTGCAAACAAATCCCATCTTGGAATCTCTTCAAAACCCTTCACACCCACTAGGGTTTACACAAACTTGCCCTAGGGTTTCAACTACACACGTAGAACTTTACAAACCATGCTCTGATACCATGTTGTGTTGGCGAGTAGATTTCCTCGTCTGTTTAGGATAGTTGTGGATAAACATGCTATGGTTGCAGATTATTATTGGCTTTATAATGGGAGAGTGACTTGGGATGTGATTTTCTGTAGAAACTTCAATGATTCGGAGCTGATGGAGATTACAGATTTAATGGGTTTATTGTATAGGCAAGTGGTGGTGTGGGAGGGCAGGGATGAGATGGTGTGGGTGTGAGGCTCCAGTGGGGTGTTTGAGGTGAGGTCGTTTTATCGAAGCCTTATGGAGTCAGTACGCATGGGTTTTCCTTGGAAAGCTATTTGGAGGACTTCAGCAGCAGTAAAGGTGGCTTTTTTCACATGGACGACGTCTCTTGGAAGCATCCTTACTCTTGATAATCTTAGGAGAAGATGTTATATTGCTATTAACTGGTGTTTTATGTGCAAGAAGGCGGGGGAATCTGTGAACGATCTTTTGTTGCATTGCCCAATTGCATCGGATATTTGCCCCATGTTCGTGGCTGTGTTTGGTGTAGATTGGGTTGTTTCAAGGGACACGATGGGGATGTTAGAGGCTTGGAGAGGGCGGCCAGTGGTCAGATGAGTTAGAGATGCGTGGAGGGTAACTCCGTTTTGTTTATGGTGGTGTCTATGGTGTGAGAGGAATAGGAGAGCGTTTGAAGGAGAAGAGTCCCCGAGTCTCCTATTTGGGTGATTAAATCGAATATTTTGCAGTCTTTCTATTTTTTGGGTGAATGGGAAAAGTTGTTCATCTACGGTTAATCTTTTGGAGTTTGTGGACAACTTGTATTTGTAGTGGCGCCTATGATGTCTTTTGTTTTTGTTGTAGAGGGTTCGCTCCCCTTTTTTTTTTTGTTCAACATTTTTTCTTTAATTGAAAGTTTCTTGTTTACTTATCAAAAAATATAGAAAAATAAGAAGAAAAAGAGAAGAAAGATGATGAGAGAAAGAGAGAGAGATGAGGAAAGAGAGAAAGAATGAAAGAATACTCTCATCCTTCCACCATATTCTATTTATACTAACAAGTTTCAAAAATTACACATAAGCCCCAACATTATATAATTAATAACAAATAAGCCCCTGGCAACACAATTGTTACCAATGTCCCACCAATTCCCATTCCGACAGTGCTACCAAAACTTGTCATCACTTATCAAAGGCGACGTACTGTACCCTCACAGCCTAGTGCTACAAACCTTGTTGACCCATTACCATGTCCTAACTCAACCTAACCGCCATTAGAACCAGCCAGATCAGTACATTCCATGGTGACTCGACTTCGTGATAGTACTCTTCAGCCTAAGAACCTTTTTACAAGTCATTTGAGCAAACACCCACTGCCAAGATGCCTCTAAAGTGTGGTTCCTTTTCTTGTTGGCGACCCTACAAGCTACATTGAAGCATCTAAATCACCTCATTGGCGAGCTGCAATGCTTGATGAATTTAATGCCCTTCTTCGCCAATGAACTTGGTCGCTTGTTCAAGCTTCTCAAGCCCACAATGTAGTTGGATACATATGGGTTTATAAGCTCAAACGACCTGCTGATGGCTCTATAGAACGACACATGGCCAGACTTGTTGCCAAAGGTTACCATCAATAATATGGGTTGGATTTTGATGAAACATCTAGCCCGTTGTTAAACTCCCTACTATTCGATTTGTCCTCTCTCTTACCATCAATCGATGCTCGCATATTTTTAACTTGACGTTAAAAATGCCTTCTTACACGACATTCTTCATGAAACAGTTTATATGAAGCAACCACCAGGTTTTATAGACAAGGATTTTCCTAATCATGTTTGTCGTCTTTACAAATCCATTTATGGGTTGTGACAAGCACCAAGAACATTGTTTGATGGCTTTAGTGTTGCACTATTTGAGCTCGGATTTGTTCAAAGCAAAACTGATGCGTCTATGTTTCTCCACTATGCTGACCATGATATCAGTATTTTCCTTGACTATGTGGACGATATCCTCATCACTAGTTCCATCAATGCTTTCATCTTAACAGTCCTCACCAAACTGCACAAGAACTTTGAGATTAAAGTCCTTGGGTCATTACACTACTTCCTGGGGATTAAAGTTTACAGTGATTCTTGTTTCTAAAGAAAGCTAATTTCTTCTAGCTAAACCATGCTTATCACCCATTGTTGCTGCTTCCAAATTATCCTTATATGATGCTGGTGACCTTGTTAATGCCACATCATATCGTGGTCTCGTTGGTGCACTGCAATACCTCACCATCACATGGCCATATCTTACATATGCTATGAATCATGTTTGTCAATTCATGCATTAGCCACGTGAGACTCACTTAGTTGCCGTCAAAAGGATTCTTTGGTACATCAAGAACACTCCTCATTTTGGTATGCATCTTATTAAATCTCATTTGAGCATCTGAGTGGATTTTTTTACGCTGATTAGGCTGGTTCTTCACTTCTCTAGATGATGGACATTCTTGAACACAAAGGTGAAAAAGAATAACTTCTGATATTCTCTTTTCATATCACATATGTTAGTTTACAAGCCTATATATATAAAAGTGTATTACAAATTCTATCTAAGGAAAAGATATATACAGATCATAATTCCTGTAATATAGGAACTAATGTAAAATTTTAAAAAGTCAACTATCTAACTATGGATAATTCCTAAAAATCCTCCCTAACTAATTTCCTAACAATTCAGCCTAGATCTTTCCACAATCCCCCTCAAGCTAGCTCGAAAAATATCTTGCATTCCCTGCTTGCATGTAATATTGTCAAATTTCCCCTTCGGTAATCCTTGTTGCGACTAGAGAGAGAGAGAGAGAGAGAGAACACAGTGGATACATAATGTGTATTTCATACATATCAAACCCTAAGCCTCCTACAGTGGCTTATATAGAGTACAGGTCTCAGCTAATTACACAATGACCCTACCAACTATATGTAATTACATAATGACCCAAAATATTCTAACACTCCCCCTCAAGCTGGAGAGTATATATCAAATAATCCCAGCTTGGAACAGATAGTCCTTAACCGATTATGACCCAATGCTTTGGTAAACATATTAGCTAATTGATCTTCAGACTTCACAAATGGAGTAGAGATGCTCCCACTTAATATTTTTCCTCGAATGAAGTGACAATTAACTTCAATATGTTTGGTCCTCTCATGAAACACAGGATTTGATGCAATGTGAACAGCTGCTTGATTATCACAGAACAATGGAGTGGGAGTTTCAACTGTCAACCCAAGTTTTTTTAGAAAATGTTGTATCCAAGTCAACTCACTAGTTGTATGGGTCATTGCCCTGTACTCAGCTTCAGCACTAGATCGAGCTACCACCGTTTGCTTTTTACTTTTCCATGTAACAAGATTTCCTCTTACAAATGTGCAGTAGCCTGTAGTAGATCGCCTGTCTGAAGGAGAACCAGCCCAGTCAGCATCTGAAAAACCTTCCACCCTGAGATGACCATTTGATTTATATAGTAACCCAAAACCTGGAGCTTGCTTGAGATATTGGATAATCCGAAGAACAGCAACCCAATGTGGCATTCTAGGAGCTCCCATGAACTGACTTACAACACTAACTGCATATGAAATATCAAGTCGAGTGATAGTGAGATAAATTAATTTCCCAACAAGGCGACGAAATCTGCCCGGGTCATTAAATAGATCACCCTCATCAGACACAAGTTTTGTATTTGAATCCATAGGAGCATCAACTGGACGACCACCCAACATACCTATTTCTTCTAACAAGTCCAACACATATTTGTGTTGAGATAAACTTATACCCTTCTTGGATCTAGCAATTTCAATACTTAAGAAATACCTAAGTTTACCCAAGTCTTTAGTATGGAATCGATTTTGCAGAAACAACTTCAACTTAGCAATGCCTTCAGAATCATCACCCGTGATCACAATATCATCTACATACACCACAAGAAAAATGAAGCCAGCTTTAGTGCGCTGGTGAAATACCGAATGATCGGTCTGGCATCTGTTAAGACCAAATTCTAATGCCGCCTCAGAGAATTTTCCAAACCAAGCCCGTGGAGATTGTTTCAATCCATACAGGGCCTTTTTAAGGCGACAAATAGTGTGACGATACTCCCCCTGAGCAACAAATCCAGGTGGTTGCTCCATATAAACTTCTTAAACTAAGTCACCATGCAAGAAGGCATTCTTGACATCCAATTGAAACAAAGGCCAGTGACAATTGGCAGCAATGGAAATAAGTACCCGAATAGAAGAAATCTTAGCAACAGGAGAAAAAGGTCTCATCGTAGTCAATACCATAAGTCTGAGTGTACCCTTTTGCCACCAAACGAGCCTTCAACCGCTCAATAAACCCATCGTGAAGGTATTTAACAGTATAGACCCACTTACAACCAACCGTTTGGGAGTCCGGAGGTAAGGGAACAAGATCCCAAGTCCGATTACGGTGCAGGGCATCCATTTCATCTACCATGGCGTTACGCCAATCCGAAGCAACGATAACCCTTCTGAGTGCGAGAATACCCAAGAAAAACACAGTGGCACCGGGGTCGAGTTTGTCAAGACCGGGCCCAAGGTTATGGACATAACACACACATCCAAAGACCCGAGAAGTAAGATTAAACAATGCGGAGTCGGGAAATAGAACAGAATGAGGAGACATCCCTTTTAACACTGACGAAGCATCTGATTAATAAGATGACAGGCTGTAAGAACAGCATCACTCCAAAAACGTTTGGGAACATGCATATGGAATAAAAGGGCACGACATACTTCGAGGAGATGACGATTTTTACGTTCAGCGACTCCATTTTGTTGAGGAGTATAAGTACAAGATGATTGATGAATGATGCCTTTAGCATGAAAATAAGTCTCAAACGGGTCCGAGAAATATTCTTTGGCATTGTCAGAACGTAAAACTTTAATGGAACATTTAAATTGAGTTTTGATTTCTTTGCGAAATATTCGAAAAATAGAGAATAACTCAAAACGATTTTTCATTAAAAACAACCAAGTCATACGAGAATGATCATCCACAAAAGTCACAAAATAACGAAATCCATTAAGAGAAATATGTTTTATTGGGCCCCATACATCTGAATGAATTAACTGAAAAGGACTAGCAACACGATTGGTAGCTCTCGGTTTGAAAGATACACGACAATGCTTACTAAACTGACATGCTTCACAAGGCATGGACTCAACACGACTAAGACTAAGACTGGGGACTTAACGCTGCAAAACTGATAAGGATGGGTGGCCGAGACGACAGTGCCACCGGAAAGGAGACAAAGATGATTGAAGAGCCGTGGGAGTTGGCCCAATATCAAAGTAATACAAGCCACCTACTTCATGTCCCCGTACCAATCTTCTTCATCGTCTTGAGATCCTGAAAAATACAACACGAGGGATAAAATGTAACGGAGCAATTAAGAGATTTAGTAATTTGATTAATGGACATCAAATTAAAAGGGAATTGAGGAATAAATAATACAGAGGAAAGGGACATAGAGGACGTGAGTTGGGTGGTTCCCACACCCAAAACTTTAGTGGAGGAGCCATTAGCAAGAGTAAGAAACAGACTGAAAATCAGATAAGAGATGAGAACTACCAGTCATGTGATCGGATGCGCCAGAGTCAAGAATCCAGGGACTCTGACGAGAGCATAAGAGACATGCAGGTGCACTACCTGATTGGGCAAAGGAAACCATGGAAGATGAGGTGGAAGGCCGTTGTTGAGACATAAACTGAGCATACTCATCGCGGGAAACTGTCATGGTGACCATAGCAGGCTCAACAGCCACTTGTGAAGCATTTGGTGTGGCAGAGAAAGAAGAATCCCCGTCATTAGAGGTTACTTGATGTGTATAGGAAGAAGGTGGTGGTTTCCCATGAAGATCCCAACAGTAATTGACAGTGTGATTAGTAAGACCACAGTGAGTGCAGAGTTTTGAGTCTCTGCCTCTACCTCTACCTCTGCCACGACCACGACCACGAGTAAACTGACCGCCACTGCCACGAGAAGGCTGATAACCACCCTGGTTCACAACTAATGCAGAACGTTCACTGTTAGGAGGAGCAGTGACACCACTTGAAGCACTCCCCGAAGCGCCACTAGATAGAGTAGCAGGTTGGAGTCTGGAGAACATATCAGGAAGAGAGGGAAGTGTAGGG
Source organism: Cornus florida (assembly GCF_030987335.1). Taxonomy (NCBI): domain Eukaryota; kingdom Viridiplantae; phylum Streptophyta; class Magnoliopsida; order Cornales; family Cornaceae; genus Cornus; species Cornus florida. The sequence goes on along the minus strand of NW_026775574.1, from coordinate 44,504,821 downwards.
CTACCCAAAATCTATGCACGAACTGATTCATATTCAGGTGACAACCCTGTAAGAAACCGAACAGCATTAAAATCCTCACATTGTTGTTGCATGCTCTTTACATCAGAGGTGATAGGCTGATACAAGTTCATTTCTTCACAAATTCCCATTGACTGGGAGAAGTATTCTGCAAGACTATGAGTACCTTGCCGGAGGTCAAAGAATTGTCTGCACACCTCATAAATTCTGGTGATATCTCCTTGGCAGTATCCAAATACAATAGGTGGGAGCTGATATCTTGTTCAATACAATTCAGCATTAAGGAAATGATCTGAGCATCCCTTTGGTCCCATGAACTGAAATCTGCATCACTTTCTTTAGGCTTATCCTTAACCAAATGAGAGCCAAAGCCTTTGGCTTTTAGAAAAATAGCTACGGACTTGGCCCATAAAATATAGTTCTTGCCATTAAGCTTGACAGAAGTCATGGGAGGATTGAAAGAAGTAGAAGAAAACAGGTCGGAACCGGCAGCAGCCATGGAGAAGGATAAACAGAGAAGAAAACCGAACCGGGGGAAAAAAAACTGAATCCGAATCTGGGCAGGCGGGCCGGATCTGGGCAAACGGGCCGGATCTGGGCAACTGGGTTTGGATCTGGACAAACGGGCCAAATCAAAACCAGTTCTCTGCTATTCCAGTTTTAGTAATCCAAGGTTGGAATAACTTCACGCCTGCAGCGAAACACCACTCTTCTCCTTCACAATTAGCGCCGGCAAGAACCAGATCTATGCCACCGACCATAAACTCCAATCACCCAAGGTTCGCAATGAAGAATCAAGGCTAGTACACACCCTAGCCCTTGCAGCGGTGACGACGGCAACCCAACATAAGTGGCGATTTAACAACCAAGCAGAGAGGGTTCGCGATGATGCAACCTCTGCAACTTGCGACAGCCAAGGCAGCCTCGGCCTACAAAACGAAGGGCTTCAGATTTGAGAACGATAGACAAGAAGCTTCAAACCTCCGACAGCTTCAGACCTCCGGCTCGAACAGAACGATGACCAAACTAAAACGACGGCCAAACCTGTCGCGAAGAACAGAATCAACTTCAATCTCGATTCTGATTTGTAGAAGAACACCACAAATGCAATCACAACCATAATCTTAGTTTTCCCATTGTTTCGTACTGCTCTGATACCATGTTGCGACTAGAGAGAGAGAGAGAGAGAGAGAGAGAGAGAGAGAACACAGTGGATACATAATGTGTATTTCATACATATCAAACCCTAAGCCTACTACAATGGCTTATATAGAGTACAGGTCTCAGCTAATTACACAATGACCCTACCAACTATATGTAATTACATAATGACCCAAAATATTCTAACAATCCTTTAGCGAGTATATCTGCTCCCTGCTCTCCTGTAGGAATATAAGGCATACATATCACTCCTTCTTCCAATTTCTCCTTAATAAAATGTCGATCAACTTCCACATGCTTAGTCTTATCATGTTGGACAGGATTGTGAGCTATGTTGATTGCAGCTTTATTATCACAGTAAAGCTTCATAGGCATTGGACTTGAGATTTTAAGATCTTCAAGTAATCTTTTCAGCCACAAAAGTTCACAAATTCCATGAGCAACTGCTCTGATCTCAGCTTTTGCACTACTCCTTGCTACAACGGTTTGCTTTTTGCTCCTCCAAGTAACCAAGTTGCCACCACCATAAGTACAGTAACCTGAAGTAGACCTTCTATCCATCACACTACCTGCCCAATCAACATCGGTATAGGCTTCAATCCTTAGATGGCTGTGGTTTTCAAACAACAAACCTCTTGTAGGTGATCCCTTTAGGTATTTTAAGAATCCGGTAGACTGCCTCAAAGTTTTCTTCTCCTGATGAGTGCATAAATTGACTCACTACACTCACTGCAAAGGCAATATCTGGCCGAGTGTGTGAAAGATAAATCAGTCTTCCAACAAGCCTTTGGAATTGCTCTTGGTTCACCACTTTTTCTGCACTTGCTGCCTGCAACTTTAAATTGGGCTCCATAGGTGTTTCTATCGGTTTGCAGCCAAGTAAAAACCTGTCTCCATAAATAAATCCAACACATACTTCCTTTGAGAGACAAATATCCCTCTCTTGGATTGGCAAATTCCATTCCTAGGAAGTATTTCAAAGCTCCAAGATCTTTTATGTCAAATTCCTTTGCAAGAAAAGACTTCAAATCCTCCAATTCTCTTTTATTATCTCTGGCCAAGATTATGTCATCCACATAAACAATAAGTATGGCTATCTTACCATCACTTGAATGTTTATAGAACAGAGTGTGATCAGCCTAACTTTGATGATATCCATGACCTTTGATAGCTTTAGTGAATCGATCAAACCATGCTCTGGGTGATTGTTTCAAACCATATAGCGATTTCTTCAATTTACACACCTTTCCAGCTCCATAATCATTTTCAAATCTTGGAGGTAGATTTATAAACACTTCTTCCTCTAGCTCACCATTCAAGAACACATTCTTTATATCTAACTGCTGCAATGGCCAACTCAAGCTTGCAGCAAGAGACAACAGCACCCGTATGGAATTTACCTTTGCCACCAGGGCAAAGGTTGGTGAAGCCTTTAGCTATGAGTCTCGCCTTGTATCTCTCAATATTACCATCAGCCTTGTATTTGACCGTGAACACCCATTTGCATCCTATGGTCTTCTCCCTTGGCAACTCAACAATCTCCCAAGTTTTGTTCTTATCAAGAGCCCCCATCTCTTCCATAACTATTGCCTTCCACTCAGTATGATTCAAGGCCTCCTGTATAGTTCTAGGAATTGAAACACTAGAGAGATTAGTGGTAAAAGCTCTAAAATTTGGAGACAATCTATGGTAGGACACATATTTAGCAATATGATGCATGGTACAAGAGCGAGTACCCTTCCTAAGTGCAATAGGAATATCAAGGTCATGAGAAAGGCTCTCTTCATTGTTGGTTTCAGGAATTAAAGATGGATTAGAGACAGAAATACCTATTTCGTTCAAGTTGCCTTTATTTGGAGAATTTTCTTGGCAGGTAGTAGGTTGGTGCTCTTTATTTTGATCCTTCCTTCTTTGAGAGTAAATATGGAGCTCAGATTGAGGTTGGATTTGAAGTGGTTCTCCCCCTGAAGTGTAGTCTATAATGTTTGACTCAATAGGCTTCGGAGAGGTTGAAATAGTGTGTTCGGCAGGTTCAGTAGGTAAGGTAGAGTTTGGTGAGACACTCGGCAATGGTAAAGAGCCCAACATTTCCCAAAAATGGTCTTCCCTCTCATTACTCTCCCCCCTGAAGAGTATTTTTGGTGAATAGAGTTGAGTCTAAAAAAAGGTCACATCCATACTCACAAAGAACTTTTTAGAGGTAGGGTTATAACATTTATACCTTTGCTGTTTAGGAGAGTACCAAACAAACACGCACTTTTCAGCCCTAGGATCATGTTTTGAATGGTCCCGTGTATGAACATGTACAAAAGCAGTGCATCCAAACACTTTAAGAGGTAATGAGGTGAAGATCCTAATACGGGGAAAAATTGACAGCAAGCTGTTTAGGGGCGCCTCAAATTTCAACACCCTAGTTGGCATTCTATTGATCAAGTATGAAGCTGTAAGAACTGCTTCACCCCATAGATATTTAGAAACCCCCATGGTGAACATTATTGCCCTAGCAACCTCAAGTAAATGGCGGTTTTTTCTCTCAGCTGTCCCGTTTTGCTGTGGGGTATCAAAGCAAGTGGACCGATGGAAAATACCTTTTTCTTTAAAAAAATACCAAGAATAGAGTTAAAGAATTATTTTCCATTGTCGGTTCTAAACACTTGAATCCGGGTTGGTTTTCAATCATGGCATAGAACTCTTTAAACACTCTCGGAGCCTCAGATTTTTCTCTCAAAAGATATACCCAACACACTCGAGTATGGTCATCAATGAAAGTGATGAACCACCTAGTTCCAGTCACATTAGTAACATGAGAAGGCCCCCACACATCACTATGAATCCAAATAAAATGGTTTGGATGCTTGATATAAATGAGAAGGATAAGAAACACTATGATGCTTTGATAATTGACAAGATTCACATTGAAATAACAAAGGATTTAAATTTTTGAACAGGGATGGAAACAAATGTTTTAAGTAAGAGAAACTGGGATGGCTTAACCTATAGTGCCATAACATTATTTGACTTTTAACAGAAATAGAAATATCACTACTACTTGCAGCTTGAGTTTGTCCACTCTTGAAGATTTCATTATCAAAATAATAGAGTCCATCAACCATCCTAGCACTGCTAATCATCTTCCTCGAATATAGGTCTTGAAATTCATAGTGAGAATCAAGAAATTTGACAACACAGTTAGAATCCTTGGTGAGTTTACTAACTGATAAAAGATTGAATGAAAGGTTAGGCACATAGAGGACATATTCTAAAACAAGGTTTTCTGAGACAACTATAGAACCTTTTCCTGCAACTGGAAACAAACTGCCATCAGCAATACGAATTTTTAAGTGACCAGAACTTGGAAAATATGTACTAAACAAATGTGATAAACTAGTCATATGATTAGATGCACCAGAATCAATGATCCAAGGTGCTGATTTAAAGAACTAGTGAGAGCACTTAAAGAGCTACCTTTTTGGGCAAGAGAACTTGAGGAGACACTTGAAACCTGAGTTTGGTTTAGCAGTTTGGAGAGATGATCAAGCTGGTCCTTACTGAATGGAGATGTTTCGGTTTCAGTAGTAGCCTGCATTCCACGCCCATTCTTGTCTCCAAATTTGCCTACCTTCCAATTTGCTTGTTTTCCATGTAGTTTCCAGCATGTTTCTTGCGTGTGCCTTGGTTTGTTACAGAAATCACACCAGATCTTGGTTTTCTCTTCAATCTTCTGCTGTGGGTAATTTGCTGGTTTTGGATTAATTGCAGCGGCTGCCATTTCAGTGGCTGTTACATTGAGTGTAGAGTTCTCACTATGAGTGCTAGAGGATTTCTTTCCCATCATCACCAACCTGCGGCTTCCTTCCCTCCTAATTTCCGAGAAGACTTCTCTAGTGGTAGGCAGTGGCTCTTTGCCTAGAATATGTCCTCTCACTTCTTCTAACTCAGCATTGAGTCTAGCCAAAAATTCAAATACATGGTCTTCTCAACCGTTTTCTTGAACCGGGCACTATCACCTGCACACTTCCATTCAAAATCATAAAAGAGGTCAAATTCTTGCCACAAACCTTGTAATATGTTGTAATACTTTGTAACAGTCTGAGCTCCTTGTCTTGTTTCTCGGATCATTGTTTAATTTCATAGACTTGTGCAGAATTGCCCAAGTCTGAGTATGTCTCACTCACTGCGTCCCATAATTCTTTGGCAGTGGAAAGATACATAAATGTCTGGCCTATCTCCGATTCCATGGAGTTCACTAGCCATGACATAATCATGGAATTTTCTGCATCCCACATCCCAAATGGCATATGCTGAATCATCTTCCTTTGGGGCCTGCTTTGCACCAATTAAATAACCAATCTTCCCCTGCCCTTGGACGAACAACTTAACAGATTGAGACCACCATAGAAAATTCTGTCCATTCAGCCGATGAATGGTAATTTGGAGGATTGGGTTGTCACCTGAACCGGATGAAGTGATCTGGGACTTCCGAGCATTTGAGGAATGAACCGAAATTTTCTCAGTGGAGATTCCAGACATCGTGGATTTAACCAAAGAAATCATCCAGAAACGACAAAGAGAAATAGAAGAATAAGTCTTCTATAATTCTGGTATAAACGACCAAAATTAAGGATGAATGTTTGCTGATTTTATCGGATAATCAGTAGAACAATGGAGTAATTTACCGTCCTAGTGAGGGTGGCTCTGATACCATGAACACAAAGGTGAAAAAGAACAAATTCTGATATTCGCTTTTCATATCACATATGTTAGTTTACAGGCCTATATATATAGAAGTTTATTACAAATTCTATCCAAGGCAAAAGATATATACAGATCATAATTCCTATAATATAGGAACTAATGTAAAATTTTAAAAAGTCAACTATCTAACTATGGATAATTCCTAAAAATCCTCCCTAACTAATTTCCTAACAATTCAGCATAGATCTTTCCACAGTTCTACTACAAAGCAAACCACTGTTTCTAGATCAAGTGCTGAATCAGGATATAGGGCATTAGCACAAACATCAGCTGTATCCAGTGGCTTACATACCTTCTTTGAGAGTTAAAAATCCCATTACACCATCCTCCAATCCTTCACACCGACAATATTATTGCTACATACTTAGCCTCCAACCCAGTTAACCAACCGTATTGAGATTGACTATCCGTTCTTAAGGGAACGTGTTTACGTGGCTCTCTAAAAATCGTGTTTGTTCCAAGTGCTGACCAAACAGCTGATTTCTTCACTAAAGCTCTATCAGTACCCCTGTTTCAACTACTACGAGACAAGTTGCTGGTTTGTCCTTGCTCCACTATCATCTTGAAGGGTGGTGTTAAGAGATTAGCTACTGATATATTAGATTAACCATAAAATGAGATCAAAGGGAAATCCAGATAGGTTTCTTGAGAGAATCTCAGATAGGTTTGTTGAGAGGATCTCTCCATCTCTCTCTTATTGTTGTAACAACAAACATATACGTGTTTTGAGAGAATCTCTCTCTCTTGTTATTGTAATTATAAATACACAATAAGACACTATCATTTCAGTGTGGTGAAAATTTTCCAAATTATTATCTGCTATCTCATCTATTCTCAGTTTTTCACAGTTTTTTTTTTTTTTTTTGATAAGTAAATGTATATTAATTGAAGCGCTCAAAGGGGAGCAAACCCTTAACAAAGCAAACAAAAAGCGCAAAAAACCCCATTACAACTATAAGTTGTCAACAAAATCCAAAAACTGTCCAAAGATGAACAATTTTTCCCACTAACCCAAAAATAAAGAGAATGCAAAATATTCGACTTAATAACCCACGCCGGCGACTCCTTTCCATCACAAGATCTCCTGTTCCGCTCATGCCACAACCCCCACCATACACAAAGAGGGGCTACCCACCACGCTTTTCTAACCCGCCTGCCCACTGGTCTCCCTCTCCAAGCCTCTAACATATCCATCGTGGTTCTTGACACCACCCACTCAACCCCAAATACATTCACGACCATACTCCAAACATCCGCTGCCACTTTACAGTGCAATAAAAGATGGTTAACCGATTCACCTGTCTTCTTACACATGCAACACCAATTCACTATTATTTGGCGTCTTCTTCTAAGATTATCTAGAGTGAGAATGCTACCAAGCACCGCTGTCGACGCGAAAAAAGCCACCTTTAGTGGAGCTGTAGTACTCCACACAGACTTCCAAGGGAACACATTGCTTATCGAATCTGTAAGGCTTTGGTAAAACAACCTCACCTCAAACACCCCTCCAGATCCCCCCATCCGCACCATCTAATCCCTTCCTTCCCCCTCCATCTCTTGACTATAAATTAATCCCATTAGCTCAGTAAATTTCATCAGCTCCCAATCGTTGAAATATCTACGGAACCTCACATCCCAACTAGCTCTCCCATTCTCAAGTCACAAATAATCTGCCACCACAACATACTTATCCTCAACCATCCCAAAGAGGCTAGGGAACCGACAAGCCAACACCACATCCCCACACCATAAATCCTTCCAAAACCTTACATGACGACCATTCCTAACTCTAATCCGTATCCGCTTAGAGAACTCGTCCCAACCCCTCCTAATACCTTTCTATAATCCTATGCCTGCTGAGGAAGACATACCTCTAGACATCCAGCCTCCTTCCTCTTCCCCAAACCGACAAGCAACAACTCGCCTCCAAAGCACTGACACCCAAATCTCCACAACCATTTCCCTAACAAAGCATTATTAAACATTTCCAACCTACAAATTCCAAAACCTCCTCTTTTAATAGGTGTGCATACTTTCTCCCATTTCACAATTTCTCCCACTTCACAAGATGGTACTTGAATTCCCCACAAACACCCCCCCCCGAAAGTTCACCTGAATCTTGTTTAGTCTACTGATTACTGTTCTAGGAATCGGAAACGACGACATAAAATATGTAGGAAGATTAGATAGGGTGCTTTTCAACAATGCGAGTTTACCCCCTTTCAACAAGTATTGCTTCTTCCACCCGGATAACCTCTTTTGGAAACGTTCCACCACTGGATCCCAAACAGCAATTCTCCTCATAGAAGTACCCAATGGCAACCCCAAATATGTAAACGGAAAAGACTCAACTCTGCAACCCAAAATAGCTGCCAGATCAGTAATGTGGTCCACCTCCCCTACTAGAACAATCAAACTCTTGCCAATGTTAATCTTCAGCCCAAAGACAACTTGAAAACAGGCCAATACACACCTCAAATGCCTCAATTGAGTCACACTCGCATCGCAAAAAACAATAGTATCGTTAGCAAACAGCAAATGCGATTTAACAATTTGATTAGGTGTACGCCCCACTGCAAAACCTTGAATACATCCTAGTAATTTTGCCCTTTTCACGAGTCTGTTAAAAACTTCCATTACAATAATGAAGAGAAAAGGGGACAAAGGGTCCTCCTGCCATAAACCTCTCAAACTTGTGAAAAATCCAGCTGGTGACCCATTCACTAAAATACAAAAACGAACCGTCGAAATACATTGATGTATCAACCCTCTCCAATTGATTCCTAACCCCATCCTCTCTAACACATACAATAAAAACACCCAATTCACATGGTCATAGGCTTTCTCAATGTCCAATTTACACACAATCCCCTGCTCACCACTCTTGACCCTAGCATCAATACATTCACTGGCAATTAGAACCGGGTCAAGAATTTGACTTCCTCCCATGAATGCATTTTGAGACTCCGAAATGACCCCATCCAATACTTTCCTTAGCCTAATTGCCAGGATCTTCAAAATATTCTTATAAACAGAGCCCACCAAACTAATTGGTCTGAAATCCTTAGCATCAACCGCTCCGCCCTTTTTAGGTACAAGGGTAATGAAAGAGGCATTCAAACTCTTCTCGAAACAACCCTCCTCAAAGAAGGCATCCATGACTCTCAGCACATCCATTCTCATCACCTCCGAATTCTTGTGGAAAAACGCAATTGTAAACCCGTCTGGACTCGGAGCTTTTTCTCTGTCACAGTTCCAACACTTCCTCTTCCTCAAATGGCCTCTCCAAACCCACTCTTTCCTCATCAAAAATAGTATCAAATTCAATATCATCTAATCGCGGTCTCCAAGAGGCAGACTATGTGAACAAATCTTGGTAATATAACACAAAGCTTGTCCGGATCTCCTCTTCAGTTTCAGCCATAACTCCATCAAACCTTATATTACCTCTTCTATGCGTGTTAGTTAAGCAATGAAAGAATTTAGTATTCCGATCACCTTCTTTAAGCCACAGGGCTTTAGACTTCTGTCTCCACGAAACTTCCTCCATCATTACAGTCTCTTCAAACCCAGCCTTACACTACTCCCTTATACTCCTCTCCAATACAGAATTGCCCTTAGCACCTTCCTTCCCGTCGAGCTCTGAAATTTCCATAAGGAGCTGATTTTGCCGCCATTTCAGCTTGCCAAACACTTCCTTATTCTAGACCTTGATGTCTCCGTTTAAGCGTCGCAACTTTGATGCCAATTGAAAACTTGGATTACCCTTAACATCATAAGCACACCACCAGTTCATGACCCTATCTTTGAAATCTCCCACTCGTAGCCACATGTTTTCAAATCTAAATGGAGATCTTCCTCTTCTAATCCCTCCACAATCAAGCAAAATAGGAACATGATCAGAGATTGCCCGCGCATACACCTCTTGAGACACATCTGGAAACTTCTCCTCCATCTCCACTGAAAGAAGAATCTATCCAGTCGAGAAAAAGGAGGATCACGCCCACTCGACCAAATGTATTCGCCTCCCACCATGGGAAGATCCAACAATCTATTAGCTTCCACAAAATCAGAAAAATCGGCCATTGCTCCATCTTACGCTCCCCTAGAAGATCTCTCACTCGTGTTAAGAACAACATTAAAGTCCCCCCCAACACACCATGGAACCATCCATCTGCTTCTAATGCTTCCCAGCTCCTCCCACAACTCTCTACGCTCCACATCACCAACAAGCCCATTGACCCCCGAAAAACACCACTGCGAACCATCTTCCTCAATCTTAAATAATACTGATAGTGAATGCCTCCCTTTCCAAACATCAGCCTTTGAAACCCACCTCCTGTCTCAAAGGACAGCAATACCCCCAGCAGTCTCCGCATCAATAACCTCCCAGTCCACAAATCGACCGCCCCACAAACTCTTCATAATTGTAGCCTCCTCCACTTCCTGTAAGAAAACCACATGCACTCCAATTCTGAATCAACGCCTTTACCACCTTCCTCTTTCTCGGGTCATTTAGTCCCCGAACGTTCCAAGACACAATATTGAGCTTCATTAACAGACGTTGATTCTTCCACTCCCCCTCCTCCCCCCACTCCTCTTCACTCTCCCTCCTCCACCCCTTCCCTCATAGTTAACTTATGAAAACAGACCTTTCAGCTCTCTCACCCATTTCAAAATTGACAAGCCCTTCTCCTTCTTCCTCACCCATTCATCCTCCACCACTTGGAATAACTCCTTAACTTTCTTATCTTCACCTTCCGGCGTCAGCCCCTGAATTTTGCTTTCCTCCTCGATACCCTTCATAAACTAGTTATTTTCTAATCATCTAGAACTGAGGGTCTCTGAGCATCTTTTATCATTGCCAAAGGAGTATAGAAACCCACCGTGCTCTCTCCACCCCCATCCCCAATGTCCCATATAGGATAAGTATTATTCACATCAAACTCTCTGTCACTTAGATCATCATTCTCACTGCAAACACTTGCCTCTGAACGCAAAAGATCAACAGATCCTCCATCACTAGTCAACAAACACTTGCACCCCCCCACAAAGAAGAGTACTCCCTTGTTCAGTTATACTCGGCAACAGCTTGATCAACCCCCTTTCATCCATTGTGTGGTCATACCCTCCATCATCCCTGATTAAACTATCTGAACCACTCCCTTCTCCATCCATTTCAAGCACCGGCGCAAGCCTCTGAACAAACGGCTGCCTCCCCCCTCCCTCCCTCTCACCCACTATCCTCACCACCCCAGAAGAAGGAGTAGAAGAAGAAGAAGCATGGGTAGAGATAGAGGAGCGTGCCGGGAAAACAGAGGACATACTTGGACTACCGTCTCCAGCTACAATCCATTTTTGCTGATGAGAACGCGACCATCTTTTGCCTTTCGACCAGCTACGAACCTTTATATCACGGAGTGGTTGGAAAAAGTCGCCTGAAATCTCACCTCTCGCCTCTTGTCCTTCACGCCCTGCCTTGTAATCACGTTGTGAGGAGCCCTGCAATGTAAAGACTCCTTCTGATACTTTGGTTACAGCCCTAAAATTGCTCCCCTATTGGTCAAGGCTAGTCATGTTATGCCCTACATGGACCTCATCAAGCCCAGCATTGCGCACATCCCCCAAAGGCCCTAAACCATTAGCCTCAGCCAGCCCATACGCCTCCACACCCACACCCCCAGAACTTGGCCCATTGAACTTGGCTATACCATACAATCGTTCTTTACGGCCCACATGAGTAAGCCCATCCCTGTAGCCCTCCCCATCACTCCTCTTATCCGTCCGCCCACTAGCATGCATTTGCGCCGTCTTCCTCCTCAACATGGGCTCAAGTTGAGCCCGCCCTATAAACTTCCGGCCCAACCTACCACCTTCCCCAGCCCATTTGGATTCTGCAGAGCAGTCACGTGACACCCACTTACTATCACCAACCCTATAGCACTCGGATGACCTTTTCAATATAGCTGAAGATAAGGTTGTGCGATCTGTCTGAGCGAATCGACATGCTCCACATGTAACCTTCCCCCTTTCCTTTTGAACGCTCCTGTCCGGCACGTGACTATCCCTTCGTCTTCCTCCCACGCATATCGCACTGCTCTCTGGATTTCCCTTTCCTTCAGCCACTCTTGAATTCACAAGCCCCTTCCTCCCCTTTGCCGAGAATTCCGATCCGCTCTTCCTCTGTCATGAGATGAGCCCCATCACTGCCTTCTAAACTTTCCGTTGTGGGAACGAGCTCTAGCGATACCTCTTCCCTGATCGAGACTCTGTAGCAGAAACGATTATCATGGATGAACACAACCCTCCAGCAAAAATGGTGAAGGGACGCCAAGGAGAGCGTGTCAGACTCTACGTCAGAGGAACTGTTCTAGGTTACAAGAGGTTGAAGTCGAATCAGTACCCAAGCACGTTGTTGGTTCAGATCGAGGGTGTGAACACGAAGGAGGAGGTGTCATGGTACCTCCGGAAGCGCATGGCTTACATCTATAAGGCTAAGGTGAAGGATGGGTCACACTACCGATGCATTTGGGGCAAGGTGACTAGGCCTCATGGTAACACTGGGGTTGTTCGAGCTAAATTCAAGTCTAATCTCCCTCCTAAATCAATGGGAGCTAGAGTCAAGGTTTTCATGTACCCAAGTAATATGTGAGTTCCTGCTGAAGGTGTAAATGGCAGATTGAGGTCGTCATTGGTGGCTCCAAAAGGATTTGCATCCCAGATTGAGGTCACTAGCGATAGATTGGATCTGCATTTTGCTTTGTAGTTTTCTTTTTGGAGTTCGTACTGTTTGTGTCCTGTCTAGTTACAAGGACAGAAAAACACACAGATAGAGAGACGAACAAAACACCGAAGCTCTGCCGAAACTCTGACTCAACAAAAATTCCGAAGGTTTTTGAAGACGAAGAACAAGAAGCGTGCCACACCTGCACCACACCATTCTTCATCAAAGGCCTTCAACTCACCGTTCAAGATAAACCCTCACCGGCCCTCGTTCAGAAATCCATTTGAGTTTTTCTTCAATTTTGAAGAACTCAAATACAGTTCAACCACTGGCCCAAGATCAAGCTTCCGAAGCCCTTTTGCCGACGTTCCAAGGAGATTCAATCAGAGGGAGATTCTAGATTGTAATAGAATCGCCAACAGAGAACTGTACTCATTTAGTTTATGATATTATTAATAAAATTATTGTTTGTTGCATTTATTTTCGTTCCTGAATTTCCGGATACAAAAATTTGTGTGTACAAATTTCTTTTCAATTTTCCTTGTTCTTTTGGCACTTACTGGAAATGGGCCTTTTACATTTCTATCTTTTGTTAAAGGAGGTATGCCTTGTTCATTCTTTGTACTTATCTGATTATTTAAAATAAAATTATACCCCATTCAGGGAAAAAAAAAAATGGTACAAGAGAGAGTGAAAGCACTTACATACTTCCACTATTACAAAACTGGAAATGGCAAAGCCAAAACCAAAATTACAAAACAAACACTGAACAATAAAAGGGAAACAGACTCAAGGTCATAGAGTGTCACTCCCACATATAGAGTCCCTTTCAAACAACCCTCTATGGCAATCTGGGAAGCAGATTTCCTCTGTCCTTAATGAAATCTAAAGTTTCTTTCTATCAAAATATTCCACAAAACCAGAGTATAAAAAATTTAGTCCGCTTGATTCAGCTCATACTATTTAAATTTTATAAAAAAGAGTAACAATCATAAAATCTCAATGGTTAAACAGCCTAGTAACAAGCACACACATTTCTTTTAATAATTTCCCAGTCCACCTCTTGCCACATAAGCAAACAGATCTTCATTGGGAACATGTTCCCCTTTTCAATTAAGGCATAGTATAGAGATATGACGTGTGTTTTCCACTCTCTTTGCAGGTATTTTGGTGATTAAAGTAAGAAGCACCTCTAGATTATGGGAAACGCTGAATCAGGATACAGTGATACTTATGAATCAACTTCATATGCAGGAAGTTCAATGGATCCAAAGTATCAAAGAAAGCAGCAATCCACGTACATAGCTGATAATTTCAATTCCTTGGATGAGGTTTTAGTTATTCCATAATTTTCTGTCAATTGTTTTATATGAAGTTGATTTTGATTATAAAAGTTTGCTGGTTCTCATTGCTCATTGCTTGTCACGACCTTGGATACCATGAAGCAGAATATAACCACATCACTCATGAAATGAAAGATATTGGGGATAAGTTTCAACCACAATCTTGCGAAATAGAAACTTATGCATGCAAAAGATGTAAATTTTATATTCCTTAGATGAATGCGAGGAATATGTGAAGTTATTGGTTTCTTCTAATGTCAAACTCGAACCATTCATGAGGCTTTAGGACATAGAATTATGTGGTTTTAAGAACTTCTATGATGCTTTTCTATATGAAGTCGGCAAAGGAAACAAATTGCTAGGAAAAATTCTCATGTGTGTGAACAAATTGCCAGGATATCAAAGGGATGAAATGCATCAACAACTAACAAGGCCTTTTCTCCCAACTACTTGGAGTCGGCTTCATAAATTCTATTTTTCCATCCTGCTCTATGATTCTTAGTGAACCATATGTTACAAGCATTCGGAAGCTAATCAAACACATATCTTAAGCGTAGCACCCGAACATTTACTCTTATATTCTTAGGATTCATGTTCATGTCAGTTTTGACAAAAGTTTTCCGCTAGCTGTGAAGCTACCCTCCTCGTTATCCGGGCTTTGGACCGGCTGTGTGAATATAAGGTACTAAGCACGACACGGAAGGAGTTTAAAATGGATGAAACACGTACAAACAATAAAAGGAGGTAGTGTCATGACTACAGGAATGTCATCTTGTTTTAATATTCTAAATCCTACTGTTTAACTATTTCAAACAAAGAGTAGTGAATACCTTTTTTTTTTTGAGGAAAATATTAATACCATGGACAACAAAGATATCAGCTATAAAATTGATTGAACATAGATAACCAATAAACGCGGGTATTGTCATGTGTACCAAAGAGAAAATTTTCTTTGTGTTGGCATGCACATATATATATGTATATATTATTGAAGGAAAATGCTTTGTTGAGTTTGGTATACATATATATTTCCGTCCTTGTGTTTATTAGTGTTAATCACCATCTCCTCTAAAAGCCTATGGTGTTAAAGAGGGTGTAACTTAAATATTTAAATCCTCCAACACATCACTCACATGTGGGGGGTGAGGTTTGAACTCAGGAGCTTGCCTGCTCTAATATCATGTTTAGATTAAGGTTTGAAGAGTATAGGGAGATGGAGACAGGTGAATGTGGAAATATTTGTGTGTGAGAGACAAATTAACCTTTTCTCACTTGCATATAATAATAATAATAATAATAATAATAATTGGTATATAGTAGAATGATCAACATGCCCTTGTAGAAATACAAAATACAATATATACATTCTAACAAATAGTTGTAGTACCTCATCTTGTAATTTGCTTTTATTACCCTTTCCTAAGGATATTTTTCTGGGTAGTCTGGTTCATGCTGTAGTTGTGCATTTAGGTAAAAACACAATTTGTTACTCTTATTCCAGGTTGTCTCTGCATTGAGAGAAGCTGGCCTTGAATCATCTAATTTAATACTTGGTATTGACTTCACGAAGAGCAATGAGTGGACAGGTGATTTGTTTTGTCTAGCTATTGTTCGATTTGTAAATTCTAATAAATTGAGATGATTACATGACACTTTTTACCTTTGTAGGCAAGTATTCATTCAAGAGGAAAAGCCTTCATGCAATCTGTGACACACCTAACCCATACGAGCAAGCCATCTCCATAATTGGTCAAACTTTGTCTCCTTTTGATGAAGACAACTTGATTCCTTGTTTTGGATTTGGTGACGGTTAGTCTACATACATGATAGTAATTTTAGTAGAGATAGTGCCCTTGTGTCTGTTGCCTAAATACTTGTTTCTTTGTAGCATCAACACATGATCAGTACGTGTTCAGTTTTTACCCTGATCAACGATCTTGTGGTGGATTCGAGGAAGCTCTTGCACGATACAGAGAAATTGTTCCTTACATTAATTTGTCAGGTTTTCGATGACATTCTCCTTCCCTTCTCCTTCTTATATGCTATATGGCAGTTAACAGCTGGTTTTAAAATCCTTTTCTTATTAGTAATATGGTTAAAGAGATTTCAGTTTTAAAATCTTGTTGATACTTAGTTTTATTTTACAATTAAAAAAATGAAAAAGCATGATAATTCGATAAATCAAATAGGCTGGAGCCTGATTGTCGGCTTAAATATGTGATGAAGAATACTCTATTCACAGTGCTTATAAGCATGATAGATCTAGTAAGAAAATCACAAGTAACTTTGTCTTTTTGGATCAATTATAAGTTGTCCAAGCAAAATTTATCCGTTAACCTTTTTTTTTGATACGTAAGATTGTATAAAAAAGTGTTCAAAAGGGGAATGTGTCCCTCAAAAGCTACAAAAGACCAAATAAGGCCTCTAAACTCTCAAAGAGTCCAACATATCAACAATCTCCCCTGTGGAATTACAATTCCTCCCCAAAACCCAACAAAAAAGAGTGCTAATAATGGAGAATTTTGTCGCCCCAATAGGAGTCTCCTATCTCCTATTTATTCATCCATTAACCTGCCGCTACACATGCCTTAATGACCTTACAGATATTACCTCAATTGATTATTATTGATTAGTGGTGTTTATGGCTTTATATATATTATACTATGAAAAATCTGTATGGATTTTTATCGTAACTATGACAGAGCATGAATTGTTTTATTAAGTATTTCAGCTTTTATAGACTCTGTTAAATTTTTTTATCATATCATTACGAGATGTACATGATACAGAGCTTTTGCCTTGGGACAAAAGAAAGCATAAGAATACAAATATATATTACTGTATGGAATAATGCTACATTGCCCAAAACAACCTTTGTCAAAATATGTTTTTCTTTTGTAAGGTTAGGTGAAATATGTGCACCTTGTTTAAAAACAACCTAAAGTTAGTTACTTATCAAAAAAAAAAAAAAAAAAAAAAAAAAAAAAAAAAACAACCTAAAGTTAGTTGTCACACCCCTCTTGAGGCCCTTGATATTAGGGCGTTATCCCAACACTTGTCTCAGGTATGGAGAAACAAACGGTCACATTTGGAAGGTCTAGGATTGAGTTTACATCAAATTTCACTCAACCTATCCATTTCCACACATTAAATACTGCATACCCAATCATTATAATGACTACCCCTTACATTAGTAGCATTACAACCGAAAAGTGCTACATCAGATAATATCTACCATATAATTCACAGATGTATTCACCTCTTTTTATGGAAATCATCCAAGTCCTGATTATCTGTCCCACCTAACCATAGCATAACACCATAGCTTAATTGTAGAAGTATACTTATGGGAGTGAGCACAAATGCCCAGCAAGAAACAACATCTCTATGACCAAGTCACACTAATAAAAGAAAATTTAAAATTCCTAGCCAATCACAACGTTCAAGATCACATGAAATTGTTCACATAAGGTTAGTGCATCAACATTTTAGTTAGTCCACAGAACAGGTTGTTGTGTGACTTGAGCAATCCTTTCTTTTGGACTAGATAATTTATTACTAGTGATTATGTTTAAACTGCTGCCAGTTTCTCTTTTTAACCTATATTCACGAGACATGATATCTGTTAGAATACATGAGAATATGTGTCTGTCAGAGCGGATGTTCTAGACGAGGCTACTTCTGTAATTACAAGCCTTCTGAAAATATAAATAGGCAGGAGTAGAGAGAAAGAATTAACTCTCTATTTAGTAGTGATCATTGTTAAGCTGCTTCCCGTCTCTCTTTTTAACCTATATTCATGAGATGTTTGTTAGAATACATGAGAATATGTTTAAATCGGAGTGGATGTTGTAGATAAGGGTACTTTTGTAATTACAAGCCTCCTGAAAAGATAAATAGGTAAAGTGGAGAGAAAGAACTAACTTTCTATTTCATTCTGCATTGAATCTCTCTTATATATCTCCTTTCTTCCTCTCAACCCTAATAATAAACTTAGCCAAAGTTGGAATGTAGACGACCAAACTGAATCTCTCTTATATATCTCCTTTCTTCCTCTCAACCCTAATCATAAACTTGGGCAAAGTAGGAATGCAAACAACCAAAATGAGATAGAAAGTTAGTTATTTTTCTCTACTCTTGCCTATTTGAAGATACCAAGAGTGGGGTGAATTGGTATCTTTTGAGATTTTTCCAACTTGTTATCTTAATGCACAATGATAGAAGCTCAAATGAAATGTTAAGATTGTAGGACACCAAATATAGCGAGGTAAAATCCCCAATGTGGGGGAAACATCCTTAAGGTTGTGAAGCCCAACTCAAAATCCACTATGAATGAATTAATGTACACCAATTCTCAATCTCACATACAAGTCGCTCTTGCACTGTCCCATGTCCATAGCACTCCTGTGCTTGGACCACTTATCAATCTCACAACAATAACTCAAGCATTCCCCCTGTTCACAGCATCCCCATGCTTGAATCAAGTGCTCACAAATCCACTCACAAATAAATATAAATAAATGGTGTCTTTCAAGTTTTACAAAATAAGAGTTGCAGTACAAATAAAAGTTGAAAGTAAACTTCACTGCCTTACTTGATGAACAGTGACAAAACTGTTCTCAATCTTCAATGATGCTCACTGTCTTCGCTGAAGCTATCCAATTGAACCATGTAAACTCAAAACCTTGATTTTTGCTCACTTTTGGAAATATAGATAGGAATCTCAGTTCTTCATTGATGCCCACACTGTCAAAAGCTTGACCCACACTTCTTCAATAATCAAAACATCCTCAGAGACCATACATACACCTTCTACAAAGTGCACTCATCCACATTGACCGGTCAACACCTTCTATGACTCACTACACACACACACACACACACACACACACACATATATAGCTCTCAATAAGGATACAACTCACTGTTTCAATCAAAGAATTGGACCTTTTTGGATTGAGATTTCTATACGGTTCCACACATCTTCAATGATGATCTGAGTTCATGCTGGTCAGAGCTCTGCACTCACCTAAGCTATTGGGTCTGAATGTGGCTCGCCGGACTGTTGGGTCTGCAGCTCTTCACTAGTCTGAAATTTCACCGGACTGAAGTTGTGCTCATATGGATTTTAGTTTTATTGGTCTTTGGAAACTTGCCGTAGTGCACACCGAATCTTGCATCGACTGAAGCGAACTGGAACTAAGCTTCTAGGTCTCACGGTGAAGAATCTTTCTGGTGTTGGAGGAACTGTTCTTGAGGCTCGCCGTAGTTGTTTGTCAACTTAACTGAACTGGAGCTCGTTGGAATGATGATCACCTGAACTGGAGTGCCGGAGCAGTTTGGCTGGAACTGTTTGGACTCTGGTTGAAGCTTTGGTGTGTCGCCGGTTTCGGAAATTTCTAGTCTAAGCTTTACCGATCAAATGGGCCATTGATGATGAGAGAGAAGTGAAGAGGATGCACTTATAGATGGATCATTGAAGCTCTTGGTGTATGAATTTTTCTTTAAGCTTAATGTTCTCTCTCTCACAATTTCTCTTTGTTTGCTCGTCAGACCACAAAACCCATTTACACAGATGAACAAATATATAATTATATAGCACATGCAGCCGTTTTAGAGGCGGGAGCACAGCCACACACTTTGTATCCTTTAATTGGAGTAATCTGAACCATTGAATTTCAAAGTATGGTTGCCCAGAAGCTTTAACCCCTTAGATCACACAGTGTAGCCGTTGTACCCTTGTGGCATCTAATGCACTTGCTTGTGTATATGCATGCTGTTAGCATATATGATAGCCACAATTTATGGAATGACTTACCATAATAGCAGAGATTTGATTATGCTATAGAATATGTTTTGATTTAATTTAGATTTGATTTAGTTTCCTTTCTTGTAATATGAGCATGTGCTCTTTTTACCTATAAATACTAGAGCTTTGAATGAGTGATTCATCTTATTCAAGCCTTTACACAATTCTCTCCTTTTTCTTCTTTTTATCTTTCTACTTGGTATTAAAGCTAACACCTTTCCACACCTTTCAACAGCCTTGCCACTTGTGCGACAACCACCTTAGGCTATTTGTGACATCGTGTGACGTTGCCTACACATATGTTTTATGTGTTGCTGTTTTGTGATAGGTATTTTTAAGTTTTGCAATTTCTATTTCACTCTTCTAGGGTTGGGTAAATTGGGATAGTTGGTTTCCAACATCTAGAAGGGCTTAGGTAAAAAAAAAAATTATTAATTTGTGGTGTTTTTGTTTATGGTATGAGGAGACATTGTTATTGTTTATGCTTTGAGGAGACCCTTTGATTTATTAACAGAATTTGTGGTGTTTTTGGAGTTTTTTTATTGTCGTGTGACGGATTATGGCAGATTCAGGGTCCTCGATTGTTAATTCTCTTGGCTCAAGCTCTGTGGGTGGTGGTGCTATTTTTCCCACCAACTCATCAGAAAATCCAGGACTTCAAATCACCACAGTGAAGTTGGATGGTTCCAACTATTTGATTTGGGCAAAGTCTGCCAAGATGTTCATTGGTGGCAAAGACAAGATTGGCTATATTACTGGCTCTGGGAAAGAGCCAGTTGAGTCAGAGAAGGCATATCCATAGTGGTTTGCAGATAACGCTATAGTTATGTCTTGGCTAGTCAATTCCATGCAACCAAACATAGTTATTTGCTATATGTTTATGAAGACTGCTAAGCAGATTTGGGATTCAGTTCAACGCACTTATTCTTAGAGGCAAAACAATGCACGGATTTTCCAGCTGGGGTGAGATATCACCAGGATTTCTTAGGGTGACTTGAAAGTTTCAGCTTACATCACAAAGCTTCATGCTATTTGGGAAGAGATGTCATATTATGATTCCTTCCACTCTTGGAAGGATCCAGATGATGCAGTTTTATATGCAAGGATTATGGAGAAGAATCGAGTGTTTCAGTTTCTTGCCGAGTTGAACGACGAGTTTGAGTATACTCGTGTTCATTTATTGGGCTTATCTTTATTTCCTACTCTTGAGGATGCATACTCCTATGTGTTGTCAGATGAGACCGTCGAACTCATCCATTAGGAGTTGCTTCTGTTGATCGTTCTGCTATGGCAGTTCGGGTTCCCAACCTTTCAGGAACTGCACCATCCTAGTCAGTTCAGAACTCTACCACCGGTCCTCCTTTAGGACGACAACGTGGACGGTGTGACCATTGCGGAAAAATTGGTCACATCAAATCTCATTGTTTTGCTCTACATGGACGCCCATCGCAACAGAAACAACAGCCTCCATCCTCTGCACATTCTGTTACAAAACCAGTCTCGTTGTCAACTCCTGACAACTCTGTCTCTACATTTTCTGCCACTGTTACCTTGACTCAAGCTGATTTGGACAAGTTCAAATAATTCTTCAACCAAATGGAGGCATCATCTCAGCCAACCTCCACTTATGCCCACTCAGGTACTATTGTGTCTGCACATAGCGTATCTACATCTTCGACACCATGGATCATTGATTCTTGTGCTTCAGACAATATGACTGGTATGTCCTCACTCTGGCCATCGCAAGGTACGCCTTGCGGATGGCTCTCCATCTTCTATTGTTGGGAAGGATCACGTATTAGTTACTCCTTCATTAACTTTGTCAGATACACTTCATGTTCCACAGTTGACTACAAATCTTATTTCTGTTAGTAGCATTACCAAACAATTAAATTGTAGTGTAGCGTTCTTTCCTTCTCAATTGTATATTTTAGGATCTGGTGTCGAAACGGACGATTGGTAGTGGGCGTGAAGTGGACGGTCTATACCTGTTAGATGCTCCTTTGTCACCTCAAGCACATTCAGCTTCATTTTCTAATTTTAATTCATCTAATAAAGCCCAGCTTATGCGTTGGCACATTCGTTTAGGACATATTTCTTGCGGTTATTTAAAACATTTATTTCCTTCCTTATTTTGTAACTTGGTAGTGTTAGATTTATCCTGTGAGACATGTCATATGGCTAAACATGTTCATTCCAATTATCCTACTAGTTGTAATCAATCTGCTTTAACACCTTTTGATCTTGTTCATTCAGATGTGTGGCGTCCTTGCCCAGTTACTTCTACTTTTGGATTTCGATTGTTCGTGTTGTTCATTGATGATTATAGTCGTGTTACATGGGTTTATCTTATGAAAACCAAAAATGAGGTGTACACCATTTTTAAAAATTTTATGACAATGGTTCAAACTCAATATGGTCGTACCATTAAAAAATTCAGATCTGACCTGGGTACGGAGTACACTTATGGGGAGTTACAGCGGTTATGTACAGAATTTGGGATTGAGCATAAGATATCTAATGTTAAAACTCCTCAACAGAATGGCCGTTCTGAGAGAAAGAATCGCCACGTCCTTGACTTAGCTAGAGCAATCTACATTGGCATGAATGTTCCCCAGTCAATTTGGGGAGATGCAGTTCTTATAGCTGTTTACATCATTAATAGGACTCTTTCTGAGGTTCTTAACTTTGCAGCCCCACTCTCAATCTTACATCCCAATTCATCTCTTTTTTTGATTCCTCTGCGAGTCTTTAGGTGTGTGTGCTTTGTTCAGCAGTTGGGTAGACTCGTACAAAGCTTGACCCAAGGCTTTGAAGTGTGTGTTTTTAGGCTATTCTCGCTCTCAAAAAGGTTATAGGTGTTACCATCCTCTTAGTCGGCGGCAGTTTATATCCATGGATGTTTCTTTCTTTGAGCATACACCATACTATAGTGGTTCAGTTGGTTCTCAAAGTGACTAGTTCCCATTGAATATAATGGACAATCACCTTCTTCTGTCTTCAACTCCTCTACCGTTACCTGTTTCGTCTTCTATGATTGGGAATTGTTTCTTTTCTACAGGTTTATACTCGCAGACAATAGGTACAAGCTTCTACTCCCACGATCGACTGCCCTATTCCTTCGGCACTAGCTTTGCCTTCTCAAGCTATTGTTTCGCTTGATGATCGCCCCATTGCTCTTAGAAAGGATAAACGCTCTTGTATATATTATATTTCTAATTTTGTTTCTGATTGTGCTCTCTCACCCTCCTATCGAAGTTTTCTTGTTTCTGTTGCCTCGGTTCCTCTTCCTTCTAGTGTTGCAGATGCACTAGCACAACCTTAATGGCGTGATACTATGACAGAAGAACTACAAGCACTTGAGAAAAATCAGACTTGGGATATGGTTCCGCTTCCTATTGGACGAAAGGCTGTGGGTTGTCGTTGGGTGTTTACAGTTAAGCATAATCCAGATGGGTCAGTTGCTCATTACAAGGCCCGGTTGGTTGCCAAGGGTTATGCTCAGACTTATGGCATAGATTATCAGGAGACATTTGACCCTGTTGCCAAGATGAATACCATCCGTTTATTATTTTTCGTTGTTGCGACTCGATCTTGGCCTCTATTTTAGTTAGATGTCAAGAATGTCTTTCTTAATGGTGATTTGCAGGAGGTGTACATGGTTCCTCCTCTGGGCTTTCGTTCTCCTGCTCATCCGGGTATGGTATGTTGTCTTCGTCATTCTCTGTATTGCCCCAAGCAGTCTCCTCGAGCTTAGTCTGATCGTTTTGGTACTGCCATGCTCAAGTTTGGTTTCCATCAAAGTGCAGTTGATCATAACTTATTTTTACGTCATTCAAGCGGTAAGACAGTTGCTCTCATTGTGCATGTCGATGATATTATTCTTACTGGAGATGATACTACCGGAATTGTTGAGGTTAAAAGCTATCTTGGGCGTTAGTTTGAGATTAAGTAACTTGGTCCCCTACGGTACTTCTTGGGCATTGAGGTGGCTCGCTCCAAGGCTGGCATTTTCATATTTCAACGTAAGTATGTTCTTGACTTGCTTTCTGCTTCTGGTCAGCTTGGCGCTCGTCCTCCTGATACTTCGATTGAGCATAATCATCGGTTAGCTGATTTTGAGGGGGAGTTGTTGACAGATGTTGGTCAGTATTGACGACTTGTGGAGAAGCTCTCGACTTGATATTGCTTATGCCGTTAGTGTCGTGAGTCAATTCATGTACTCTCCTCGTACCTCTCATCTTGATCCAGCTATTTGGATCCTTTGCTACTTAAAAGGGAGCCCGAGCCGTGGTATTTTGTTTGCCAATCATGGTCACTTACGTGTTGAGGATTGGACAGGTGCTGATTATGCAGGACCAGTTTCAGATAGGAGGTCAACTTCGGGTTATTGTGCCATTATTGGTGGTAACTTGGTTACTTGGCGCAGTAAGAAGTAGGATGTTGTCTCTCGATCTAGTGCAGAGGTAGAGTATAGGGCTATGGCTCTTGGAGTATGTGAGTTACTATGGTTGAAAACCTTGATGATAGACTTGTGCCTTCCAGTGTCGCTTCCATTCTCACTCTACTGCGTTAACAAGTCTGCCATTAGCATAGTAGCAAATCCCGTTCAGCATTACAGGACGAAGCATATAGAGGTGGACCGTCACTTCATTCGAGAGAAGATCATCTCTGGTCAAATT
Organism: Cornus florida; assembly: GCF_030987335.1. Lineage (NCBI taxonomy): Eukaryota > Viridiplantae > Streptophyta > Magnoliopsida > Cornales > Cornaceae > Cornus > Cornus florida. Next base: position 44,480,329 of record NW_026775574.1, on the reverse strand, counting down.
TGCACTCCATTTGTCACAAGTTCTCAGTAGCTTGCAGACATTCTTACAAAGGGCGTGAGCAAGATTGTGTTTGAGAATGCATTGTCCAAGTTGGGCGTTTCAGATGTCCACGCACCAACTTGAGGGGAAGTGTTAGCATATATGATAGCCACGATTTATGGATTGACTTACCATAATAGTAGAGATTTGATTATGCTATAGAATATGCCATAGAAATGTGCTTTAGAATATGCTCTAATTTGATTTAGTTTACTTTCTTGTAATATGAGTACGTACTCTTTTTACCTATAAATGCTAGAGCTGTGAATGATTGATTCATCTCATTCAAGCCTTTTACACAATTCTCTCCTTTTTCTTCTTTTTATATTTCTACTCATGCTATAAATATATAGTCATATATAACACATAAGATAGGACCTTGTTGACACCAATTGCACGCCTGCACAAGAAGACTAGTGCGCCCCCAAGTAAATGTTAGAAACACCTTTTAAAGATAATTAAATAATAATGCACCACAAAATAAATCTGAAATGATATTCAAGTATATAAAGACAAATATGTAATGCACACACAATATTGATTTTGCATTAAATGTGCAAACATGATAGACTTATGGATCAACAAAATCCTCCTTTTGCCTTTTAATGTCAAAAAGCGATACAGACAATGCACGCGCGGACATTTATGGCAAATGACTGACCAACACTACTCTAATAACTCCACACCTATTCTAACTGCCATATTTCAGGCACTCTAGGTCTATTTTCTCCCCCTTTTTGACAGAAAAGTCAAAAGGCAAGAGATTGACCAAAAGCATTTTTACTAGAGAGGTGGAGCATTAATGCCCAAAGCAGTTCTTAGGTTTTCAAACCTAGCTGCAGGTAATGGTTTGGTCATAAGATCGGCCAACTGAACATCGGTAGAGACATATTCAATGTTAATTGAGCCTTTTTGCACATTGTCTCTAAGAAAATGATATTTGATGTCTTTGCTTGCTCGTACAATGCAATGTTTGGTTCTTGCTAATGGCAATAGCACTTTGATTGTCAAAAAGTATGGTGGTAGGGTTGGAGAAAGTGAGTCCCAAGTCAGGCAACGTGGACCTCATTCACAGTGCTTGGAAGCATGCCTGTGAAGCTGCGATATACTTGGCCTCTGATGTGGATAAAGAAACACAATCTTGTTTCTTGCTTAGCCAAGAAACCAAGTTGTTCCCTAGCATATAGCAACACCCAGAAGTGCTTGTCCTATCAGGCAATGACCCTTCCCACTTTGCATATGAATATGCTAGAATATCAAGGGTTTGTGAAGGTGTATAATGCAGTCCATAATCAAGTGCTCCTTTGATACATCTCATGATTTCTTTTGTAACAATTAGATGAGATGCTTTAGGAGCACTCTGAAATCTAGCAACTAAACCAACATCATGCATTATATTAGGTCTTGAAGCAGTTAAGTACAACAAGCTACCTATAATAGATCTTTATAAGAGTAGAATTCATTGTTTCACTAGTGCATTTTGCGTCTAACTCAGTGGATGTGCACATAGGTGCTATGTTACATGGACTCTTCAAAAGTAGTGAAGTACTTATGTCGGACACCTATTGCTTATGGGATACGTGTTTGTTACTTTTTTTTTTTTTTTGATAAGTTTCCATAGATCTATAATCTCTCCCTGAAACCCAACAAAAAAGAGTAGAACGCGTTCGTTACTTTTGGTTGGACATGTACTTAAAAAGCATATCCAATCACTCAATTATATTATATTATTACTTTAAAATGAGTTAAATGCCTATATTGAACATTTTATTAGGTAAAAACATTACCTTACTCTAGAAAATAGAATAAAATAATTAATAAAATGAATATTTAGCCATGTCCGTGTGTCCTTCTGTTTGGAGATTTGACACGTCCGACACATGGATACATACCCGTGTCCGACACACATACCTGAGTCCATGTAACATAGAATAGGTGTAGTCACATGTTTACTATCATGCATATTAAATTTGATCAGTAGCTCTTTAACATACTTTTATTGGGAAATGAATATGCCTTTCTTAGAGTGACAGATTTGAGCGATAAAACATGATATCATCAACATAAATCTGTAAAATAAGAAAGTTTGAGTTGAAGAGTTTTTCATTATAATGTGCTGTCCAATTTACCTCTCGTGAACTTGTTCAATGAGAAATGAGTGAAGCTTATCATACCAGGCTCGAGGTGCTTGCTTGAGACCATAGAGAGCTTTCCTGAGTTAGTAGACATGTTTTGGATGGACTGAATTTTCAAATCCTTCAGGTTACAAAGCTGACATGACATCCATCTAATAGACCATGACCCCTTTGTAGCAGGCAAATGAGAGGAGCATTCTGATTGATTCCAGTATTACCACTGGAGCAAATGTTTCATCATTATCGAGGCTAGCTATTTGAGCAAAACCTTTGTAAACCAGTCTTGCTTTGTTTCTAATCACATTGCCCTTCTCATTCAGCTTGTTTCTGAAGATCCATTTTGAGCCAATGACATTCTTGTCTGCTGGTCTAGGAACAAGAATCCAAGTGTCATTTTTCTCAATTTGTTCCAACTCTTCTTTCACTGCAATGATCCAATCTTTATCATCCTTGGTTTCTTAGTAGTGTTTCGGCTCAATAAAAGACAACATAGCTATATGTATTTATTTATTTATTTCTTAGTTGGTACTCACACACATATCTCCATTGAGGCTTGAACCCCTGACCTCCCTTTGGGAAGTAGGGGCCTGGTAGCGTTAGGCCACTGGCCTATTGGTAACAAGTTAACAATATAGCTATATGACTCTACTCATCTGTCTCAAATAGTCCAGTGTCATTCTTCTTGGCTCTGGTTATTACATCTGTATCTTTGTCACCAATGATGTTATCCTGTTGCAAATTCTTTTGAAGAGTGGGATACAAAGTTTCTCTTTTATCTTGCTGACCCTCTAGTGAAGTACTAGCACCATCACTATCCAAACTGGGTTGCTTTGCTGTAGTGGTGGTCTCATCCTCTTCATCTTCTTTGACATCACCCCTTCATCAATCTTTACATGAATTGATTCCACCATCTTCTTTGTTCTCAAGTTGTAGCATGTGTAGGCTTCGCTCTTTGTATAATAGCCTAGGAAAATGCCTTCATTTGAGTTGGCATCAAACTTTCCAAGACTGTCGAGGTGATTAAGATTGTAGCACTTGCTCCCAAAGACTTTGAAGTAATGACCTGTTGCAGGTCTTCCATACCACAACTCAAAAGGAGTTTTGGTGGATTGTGGTCTCAGAAGTACTCCGTTGATAATGTAAACAGCTGTGTTTGTAGCTTCTGCCCAGAAACCTTTTGAAAGGCCTCCTTCCAACATTAAAGTTTTGCCCATTTCTTGAACGATCCTGTTCTTTCTTTCAACAACTCCATTCTGCTGTGGAGTGGCAACTGCTGAGAATTCTTTCTTGACTCCTCTTGAATCACAGAATGCCTCAAACTCATTCATTGTGAACTCAGTGCCAAAGTTTGATCTCAGTCTTTTTAACCTGCAATTTTTCTCATTTTCTACAATGTTGACAAACTTGATAAAATGGTTAATATTCTTAGATTTTTCTCACAGAAAATATATTCATTAGAATAAGTCATCAATCAGAAGCATGAAATATCTACTTCCACCTAAGCTTGTGGTTCTAGTGGGTCCACATAAATCCATATGTATAATATCAAGTGGTTGTGAGGTATTGAGTACTTTAGACTTGAATGAGACTTTAGTTTGTTTGCCAATTTGACATGCTTTGCATACATGCTTTTCATTAAATTTTAAGTCAGGTATACCTCTAGCTGCTTTGTATTTAACCACATTCATAATGTTCCTAGCATGCATATGACCTAGACTTTTATGCCATAAAATGCTATCATCAGTTTCAGACAAATTGCATACAAGCAAAGATGTATCCTCAGCAATAATATAAACATTTGTTGGGGATCTACTAGCAGAAAATAACATTTTTCCGAGTGTTCATCAACAACTTTACAATCATTCTTGTCAAAGCATACCATGCATCCTATGTCACATAATTGACTAACACTAAGCAAATTATTTTTAAGGCCCTTAACATATAAAACATCTTTAATTATGGGGATTTCAGCAGTTTTAGATATGATTCATTTTCCTACAATTTTGGCCTTTTTGTTATCTCCAAAGATAATTGTGCCACCATCATACTTCTCAAGTTTTTCAAATTTTGACATGTCACCTATCATGCGTCTAGAGCAACCACTGTTAATATACCATTTAGTACTAATGCTGCATGCTTTGAATGCAGTGTAAATGAGCATGCTAATGGCATTCTGTTTCTTAGGTATCCACATCATTCTAGTTTTCTCAAATAACTTGTTTATCTTAGATACACTACCATGCTTCAATTCAGATTTCTTTACATATGCAAGTTTAGCTTTAGAGTTTCTATTGGCATATGATGCAACATTTAAATGATCATGCTTTAAAGTGATATAAGTTGACTGAAGCAATTCATACTTAGGTCTACATGCATTGACAGTAATAGGATAAGCAACATAAACTTCACCACTTTCAGAATTAACAAAGATAGAGTGTGATGAGGTTTGTTTTACCTTCTCAGATGAGCTAAGATTATAGCCAATACCTGTCCTTCCCATTTGCTTGGTTGAGTTAGTCCAGATTTCAGTCATCTATTTGGACCTTTCTTCCAATGCCATAGTATAGGTGCATAAATTTGTTAACTTAGAATAGTCAACCAATTCCTTACTACACTCAGAAATAAGATGATTAATTCAAAACTGATATTGTGCATGAAGAATTATTGTATATCTTTATTGGGAGGTCTAGTCTCTATTTATAATGATACAAAGAGGTTGAATCCTATTAGGACTTGCATTGCTTGTCCTTCAAGTATATCAATTACAGTATTTGTTTCCTTATAGTAGAGATTCACATAATGTGATTACCATGAATAACAATCCTTCTCCTAGTCAACTTAGTGGGGTCAGCCCATATGCCTAGATGAGGGCCCATAACAAAGTGGTATCCAAATTGTATTATTAAACACATTTAATTGAATAAGTACTTAATTTATTCAAAAGTAAGTGCTGAATTGAGTTATATTAGCGTAGAAGATACACATTATCTTCTTCAATTTAGCACATAAGAATTATGTTAGGGAAAATAGGTTCAGTTGCCTACCTTGAAGGAATGCAACTTCATTCCAATTACTCAGATCTATTGTGAGCTTGGGAGATTGGTAGCTCGATTATTTCTGACCGAGTCTCCTCTACTTCTTATTTTCCTTTCCTCTCCTTCCTTCCTTCTCTTGTCTTTCTTGTATTCTTTTTTTCACTCCATCTTTCTCCCCTTATTATATGGGGCATGCTTCTTGGGAACCCTCTGCCGCATCTTTATTTTTTTCCATATAAGCATGCTCGATTGACCGAGGTACCATTCAATCAATCAAGCTCCACTGTGTCATGTCAATTGGCACACCACCATGGAAGTTGATCTATTTGAGCACCTACAATAGATCAATCAAGCTCCACTAATTTAGATGTTTGGTCATTTTTGCCCCTACACCTTTCAAGATTTGCTCTTATTTTTCTTTCTTTTATTTATTATTATTATTATTATTTTCATTTTCATTTTTTGGGTTTTATTCTTCTAATTGAAACCTTAATTCATCTAGAGTTTACGGTTTAGTTCAGAGTTCAGACATATTTCCTGTATTCAAGGTGAAAATTTTTTGGGACGTTACATTGAACACTTACTTCTATCCTTTTTCTTCTTCCTTCTTTGTTCTTTTTATTTTTTTTCCATTCATATATATATATATATATATATATATATTTTTTTTTTCTTTTTCTTTTAGTGGGTAAGAGAGAGCTCTGGATTCTATTTTGTTACCTATATTGTGCATTTCACACAATTCACACTTGATTAAAAATGCGAGTGTGTTCTGCTGAACTTTTTCCCTACTCCAAAGTTGAGCCGCGTTGCCAAGGAAAATGGGTGAGATATGGATGGTGAAGGTTCAAGTCCCCCATAAGGGCAAATGGGTGCTTGCCAAGGAAAAAAAATCAAGCTGCGTTGCAAATTTCATATATTATTCAAAATACCTGAAATATAAATTTGAGCTGTTGTGTCATAGATTTTTTATTTTTATTTTTATTGATGAGTATCCACTTAACATATAGGTCCCACTTCTTTTGCCCCCATAATTGATGCTGCTATTGATATTGTGGACAGAAGCAATGGGCAGTATCATGTCCTCGTCATTATTGCAGATGGACAGGTTCATAAATAATATTTTATACCATGGCTTCCATTCCTTTTCATTGTTTTTTCAAAAATTTCAGTGAAATCTTTTGAACTTATTACTCTTTTTTATTATTATTTTTTTCCTCTTTCAAAAATTCTATAATTTATAAATAGGTTACCAGGGGTCCTCATATTCAACCTGGAAGGTTAAGCTTACAAGAACAAGCAACTGTAAACTCTATTGTTGCTGCAAGGTAAAGAGTTAGCCATCTTGTGGACTTGAGTTATGATGGGATTTTTGTTGCTCTTAATGATTGTTATTTTTCATAAGCAGCCAATATCCTCTTTCAATTATTTTTGTTGGAGTGGGAGATGGGCCGTGGGATGCAATGGAACAATTTGATGATAACATTCCACATCGTGCATTTGACAATTTCCAGGTACTTGATGAATTTATGGCTTCATACAGTTTGTTATTTTCGTCTGTGTTATGCTCGATGAAGCTCCAATTCCATATTGAATCATTTAATTTGTGACTAATTCAGTTGATAATTGATCCACTATTTTATAGTTTCTTTGTTAGAGTTTCTAATGGTTGTCTTAAGCTAAACAATACAAACCTCAGTTTCTTGTTTATTTAGCTTATTTATTTATATTATTTATTTGCTGCATATGTAAATCACAACATACACGCCGATTTGTCCTATTTGGAACTTACCTTCAATTTGTAAGGAGGGTTGATTAGGATCTAGGTTGACATGCAGGAAGGATTCATGCCTTTGCCTATTTTTATATATATTTTGTTTTATTATTATTATTATTATTTTTTGGGGGGGGTTCTTTTTTCTCCTCTTTGCCTAGCATGAAATTTCACTATTTGCTTAATTTTGAATCTTCTTCAGATGTTTACAATGAAAAGTTGCTTGATGAATTGTGTCATCATCGATCATCAAAGTGTTACTCAATGCTTCAAATGATATTATATGCTTTGTAGAAGAAAGACAAGCTTCGACTTGCCTGGAATCATTTATGAAAATAGGAAGTGGGGAGTTATGGCTAGGTGCAGGTTATGAACAACATGTTAATGAGGAATTGTAAGTTGGGTTTTGTTTAGGATACTTTATACTTCAACAATCATAATGCATGGGGGATGGACTTTATAATTCTGAATATTAGATCATTTCGGTATTTTAGGGGGCAAGCCTTGGCGCACGGTAAGAGTAGAAATATATAAAAAGAAGAGAAAGGAGAGAATTGCGAAAAAACTTGAATGATATGAATTAGTCATTCACAGCTCTAGTATTAGATAAAATGAGCACATGCTTATATTACAAGAAAGGAAACTAAATCAAATCAAAATCAATTCACAACTTATTTTAAAGCATATTCTATGGCATATTCTATAGCATAGTCAAATCTCTGCTATTATGGTAAGTCATACCGTAAATCGTGGTATCATATATGCTAACATATGCATAGTCAAATCTCTGCTATTATTGTAAGTCATACCATAAATCGTGGTATCATATATGCTAACACTCCCCCTCAAGTTGGTGCGTGGATATCTGAAACGCCCAACTTGAACAATGCATTCTCAAACACAATCTTGCTAACGCCCTTTGTAAGTATGTCTGCAAGTTGCTGAGAGCTTGTGACAAATGGAGTGCAAATTTGACCAGAGATGATCTTCTCTCGAACGAAGTGACGGTTCACCTCTATATGCTTAGTCCTGTCATGCTGAATGGGAATTGCTGCTATGCTAATGGCAGACTTGTCGCAGTAGAGTGAGAATGGAAGCGACACTGGAAGGCACAAGTCTGTCATCAAGGTTTTCAGCCAAAGCAACTCACCTACCCCAAGAGTCATAGCCCTTTACTCTGCCTCTACACTAGATCGAGAGACAACATCCTGCTTCTTACTGCGCCAAGAAACCAAGTTACCACCAATAGTGGTACAAGAACCTGAAGTAGACCTCCTATCTGAAATTGATCTTGCATAATCAGCATCTGTCCAAGCCTCAACACGTAAGTGACCATGATTGGCAAACAAAATACCACGGCCTGGACACCCTTTTAAGTAACGAAGGATCCGAATAGCTGCATCAAGGAGAGGGGCACGAGTAGAGTGCATGAATTGACTCACGACACTCACAGCATAAGCAATGTCAGGTCGAGTCATGGATAAATAGATGAGCTTCCCCACAAGTCGTTGATACTGACCAATATCTGACAATAACTCCCCCTTAGAAGTAGCCAACCGATGATTCTGCTCAATCGGAGTATCAGCAGGATGAGCGCCAAGCTGACCAGAAGCAGAAAGCAAGTCAAGAACATACTTGCGTTGAGAGATGAAAATGCCAGTCTTGGAGCGAGCCATCTCAATGCCCAAGAAGTACCGTAGGGGACCAAGATCCTTAATCTCAAACTGACGGGCAAGATAGCTCTTAACCTCATCAATTCTGGTAGTATCATCGTCGGTAAGAACAATATCATCGACATACAGAATGAGAGCAACTGTCTTACCGCCTGAATGACGTAAAAACAAGGTATGATCAGCTGCACTTTGATGGAAACCAAACTTGAGCATAGCAGTGCCAAAGCGATCAGACCAAGCTCGAGGAGACTGCTTAAGGCCATACAGAGAACGACGAAGACGACATACCATACCAGAATGAGTAGGAGAACGAAAGCCCGGAGGAGGAACCATATACACCTCCCCCTGCAAATCACCATTGAGAAAGGCATTCTTAACATCTAACTGAAATAGAGGCCAAGATCGAATTGCAGCAACGGAAAATAATACACGGATGGTATTCATCTTGGCAACAGTGGCAAAAGTCTTCTGATAATCTATGCCATAAGTCTGAGCATAACCCTTGGCAAATAATCGGGCCTTGTAACGAGCAACTGACCCATCTGGATTATGCTTAACTGTAAACACCCAACGGCAACTCACAGCTTTTTGTCCAATAGGAAGCGGAACCATGTCCCAAGTCTGATTTTTCTCAAGCGCTTATAGTTCTTTTGTCATAGCATCACGCTATTGAGGTTGTGCTAGTGTATTTGCAACACTAGAAGGAACAAGGACCGAGGTAACAGAAACAAGAAAACTCCGATAGGAGGGTGAGAGAGCATAATCAGAAACAAAATTAGAAATAGGGTAAGTACAAGAACGTTTACCCTTTCGAAGAGCAATGGGGCGATCATCAAGCGAAACAATAGCTTGAGAAGGCGGAGCTGGTGTCGAGGGAACAAGGCAGTCGATCGTGGGAGTAGAAGCTTGTACCTGTTGTCTCCTACTATAAACCTGTGAAAAAGGAACAATTCCTCCTGCTGGAGGGGTATCACGAGGAGGAATCATAGAAGAAGAAACAGGTAATGGTAGAGGAGTTGAAGAAGGAAGAAGGTGATCATCCATTATATTCAATGGGAACCATTCACTCTGAGAACCAATTGAACCACTATAGTATGGTGTATGCTCAAAGAAAGAAACATCCATGGATATAAATCGCCGACGACTGGGAGGATGGTAACACCTATAACCTTTTGGAGAGTGAGAATAGCCCAAAAACACATACTTCAAAGCCTTGGGGTCAAGCTTTGTATGAGTCTGCCCAACTGCTGAACAAAGCACACACACCCGAAGATTCGTGGAGGAATCAAAAAAAGATTGCAAAGTTAAGAATCCTAGAAGGAGTCCTATTAATGATGTAAACAGCGGTAAGAACTGCATCTCCCCAAAATGACTGGGGAACATTCATGCCAATGCAGATTGCTCTGGCGAAGTCAAGGATGTGTCGATTCTTTCGCTCAGAACGACCATTCTGTTGAGGAGTTTTAACATTAGCCATCTGATGCTCAATCCCAAATTCTGTACATAGCCATTGTACCTCCTCATAAGTGTGCTCTGTACCTTGGTCAGATCGGAATTTTTTTATGATACAACCATATTGAGTCTGAACCAGTCATAAAATTTTTAAAAATGGTGTATACCTCATTTTTGGTTTTCATAAGATAAACCCAAGTAACACGACTATGATTATCAATGAACAACACGAAATATCTAAACCCAAGACTAGAAGTAACTGGGCAAGGACCCCACACATCTGAATGAACAAGATCAAAAGGTGTTAAAGCAGATTTATTACTACTAGCAGGATAATTGGAACGAACATGTTTAGCCATATGACATGTTTCACAAGATAAATCTGACACTGCCACGTTACAAAATAAGGAAGGAAATAAATGTTTCAAATAACGAAAAGAAATATGTCCTAAATGCATGTGCCAACGCATAAGCTGGGCTGTATTAGATGAAACAATATTAGAAAATGAAGCTGAATGTGCTGGAGGTGACAAAGGAGCATCCAACAGGTATAAACCGTCCACTTCACGCCCACTGCCAATCGTCCATTTCGACACTAGATCCTGAAAAATACAATGAGAGGGAAAGAACGTTACACTATAATTTAATTGTTTGGTAACGCTACTAACAGAAATAAGATTTGTAGTCAACTTTGGAACATGAAGTGTATTTGACAAAGTTAATGAAGGAGTAACTGATATGTGACCCTTCCCAGCAATGGAAGATGGAGAACCATTCGCAAGGCGGACCTTGCATTGGTCAGAGCAGATACTATAAGATTGGAAGAGTGAGGACATACCAGTTATATTGTCTGAAGCACCAGAATCAATGATCCATGATGTTGAAGATGTAGATACGCTATGTGCAGACGCAATAGTACCTTAGTGGGCATATGTGGAGGTTGGCTGAGATGATGCCTCCATTTGGTTGAAGAATTGCTTGAACTTGTCCAGATCAGCTTGAGTCAAGGTAACTGTGGCAGAAGATGTAGAGGTAGGGTTATCAGGAGTTGACAACGAGACTGGTTGTGTAACAAAATGTGCAGAGGATCGAGGCTGTTGTTTCTGTTGCAGTAGACGTCCATGTAGAACATAACAACAAGATTTGATGTGACCAATTTTTCCGCAATGGTCGCACCGTCCACGGTGTCGCCCCAGAGGAGGATCGGTGGTAGTGCTCTGAACTGACTGGGATGGTGACGTTCTTGAAAGGTTGGGAATCCGAACTGCCATAGTAGAACGATCAACAGAAGCAACACCTAATCGATGAGTCCGGCGGCTCTCATCTGACAACCTATAGGAGTATGCATCCTCAAGAGTAGGGAATGAAGATAAGCCCAATAAATGAACACGAGCATACTCATACTCGTCGTTCAACCCAGCAAGAAACTGAAACACTCGATTCTTCTCCACAATTCCTGCATATAAAATTGCATCATTTGGATCCTTCCAAGAGTGGTAGGAATCATAATATGACATCTCCTCCAAATAGCACGAAACTTAACGATGTAACCTGAAACTGTCAAGTCACCCTGAGAAATCCTGGTGATATCTCGCCCCAGCTGGAAAATTCGTGCATTATTCTGCCTCTGAGAATAAGTGCGTTGAACTGAATCCCAAACCTGATTAGCAGTCTTCATAAACATATAGCCAACAGCTATGTTTAGTTGCATCGAATTGACTAGCTAAGACATAACCATAGCGTTATCTGCAAACCACTGTGGATGTGCCTTCTCTGACTCAATTGGCTCTTTCTTAGAACTAGTAATATAGCCAATCTTGCCTTTGCCACCAATGAATATCTTGGCAGACTGTGCCCAAATCAAATAGTTGGAACCATCCAACTTCACTGTGGTGATTTGAAGTCCTGGATTTTCTGATGAGTTGGTGGGAAAAATGGCACCACCACCCACAGAATTAACAGTCGAGGACCCTGAGTCTGCCATAATCTGTCACACGACAATAAAAAACTCCAAAAACACCACAAATTCTGTTAATAAATCAAAGGGTCTCCTCAGACCATAAACAACAACAATGTCTCCTCAGACTATTCCTGAAAAATCCAAATACATACCTTTTTTAAGGAGCACTTCCCGCTTACATATAGCCAGATAGCCTCCTGCTTAATATCCGGAACCTCTTTGTAGACTAATTTTTTTTTTTTTTTATTTTTTATTTTTACCTAAGCCCTTCTAGGTGTTGGAAACCAACTATCCCAATTTACCCAACCCTAGAAGAGTGAAAAAGAAATTGCAAAACTTAAAAATACCTGTTTTCGATCACAAAACAGCAACACAGAAAAACATGTGTAGGCAACGTCACACAATGTCACAAACTGCCTAAGGTAGTTGTCGCACAAGTAGCAAGGTTGCTGAAAGGTGTGGAAAGGTGTTGGCTCTGATACCAAGTAGAAATATATAAAAAGAAGATAAATGAGAGAATTGCGTAAAGGCTTGAATGATATGAATTACTCATTCATACCTCTAGTATTTATGGATAAAATGAGCACATGCTCATATTGCAAGAAAGGAAACTAAATCAAATCAAAATCAAATCACAACTTATTTTAAAGCATATTCAATGGCATATTCTATAGCACAGTAAAATCTCTACTATTATGGTAAGTTATACCATAAATCGTGGTATCATATATGCTAACAGTAAGGTTGTTCCATTATGACTTGGAGGTCACGAGTTCGAAACATGGATACAGCCTCTTCGCATGTGGAGTTAAGGCTGCATACATCTGACCCTCCCCAAACCCCGCAATGGCGGGAGCCTCGTGCCCTGAGTTTGCCCTTCGATCATTTTGGGATTTTAGTAGTAGTTGTTTAGTTCTCTCTATTGAACTTCTTGTTTTTAGTGAACTAGTTCATATTATGGGTCCAATCACTGTTTGTAAAGACCAATTTGCTTGAAATTCATAACTAAAAAGTCTATATTTCTTCTACTAGACTTCCTACTATCCATAAGCTTCTTTGAGTTTCCACTTCGAGTATGATTCAGAGTGTTATCTTGTGATGCGATTTTTACCTCTGAAAATTTTGCTTTGAATCCTCTTATCAAAACATCTCTTGAAAGAAAATTTTCGAAAAAAAAAACTCTATGAAGTAATAGGGCTTCTTTTTGGACCGTGTCCCCCGTTTGTGTGGTCTTTAATGAACTTTTACTTATAAAAAAAGAAGTAATAAGGCTTCTTAGTTCCACAATGGTGAATGGTCCTCTCCACATTGAAATTGATGGCAAAATGGCATCAGGTTTGAGACATGTGCCACAATCCGATTTTTGACTTGCTTCATTCTGAGTATATTACTTTTAGAAATATGTTTTAAAAGGGAATGGAATGTGTCAAATATGTTTAATGCAGCAAGAATTGATTATTTTGTAAAGGGTCTTATAGAAATATATGGAGACTACACCTAACATCGGTTTTAGGTGAGTTAGATCACCTTTTTGGAAAAGATATTCAAGGAATTGGATTTAAAGGCCCTTTAAATTTAGTTACTCCTTATAGATCTATGTAACCATGATTCTATAGGTCGGGGCTCTGTTTGGCACCCCTAAAAACACCCATGGATCCATCACTACCACATTCTTTAATTATATCCTGTTTTGCCTTTATCTTTTCAACTTTCTTAAAGATTGCATTGTGTTGCTACAAACAGTAACGAACCAAGAAACAATCACGAAATACGACAAAAACAAGCACCACACAAGACACGAATTCAACGTGGTTTGACACAAGTTTGTGCCTATTGTCGTCTTTAAGACATAATCAAACTAGCAATAAATTAGAAGAAGAAGAAGAAGAAGAAGAAGAAGAAGAAGAAGAAGAGAGAAAAAGAGAGAAAGATGGGGAAAGAGAGAAGAATGAAAGAATACTTTCATCCTTCCACCACATTGTATTTATATTAAGAAGTTTCAAAAATTACACATAAGCCCCCAACATCATATAAGTAATAACAAATAAGCCCCTGACAACACTCCCCCTCAAGTTGGTGCAAATATATCTATCATGCCCAACTTGACTAACATATTTTGCAAGCAAGTCTTGCTCACACCCTTAGTAAAAACTTCAGCAACCTGATCAAGTGTGTTGACGTATGGAGTACAAATCAGCCCAAGATGAAGCTTTTCCTTAATGAAGTGCCAATCAACTTCGACGTGCTTTGTCTTGTCATGCTGAACTAGATTGTGGGTAATGCTAATAGCTGCCTTGTTGTCACAATGCAAATTCATTGACTCGCGGACAGTTTAACCCAACTCATTCAACATAGTTTGTAGGCATAACAACTCACAAATTTCATGTGCCATGGATCTAAACTCAGCCTCTACACTAGATTTAGCTAGTACAGACCATTTCTTGCTTCGCCATGAAACAAGATTCCCTCCAACAAATGTGCAATATCTTGAAGTAGATCATCGATATGCCACAGACCCTGCCCAATCAGCATCCATATGGGCTTCAACGTGCAAGTGGCCATGACGGCCAAACAATATCACCTTACTAGGTGAACCCTTGAGGTAGCGAAGAACATATTGAGTAGCCTCAAGATGAGGTGTACGTGGTGCATGCATAAACTGACTAATCGCATTAACAGCGTAGGCAATATCCAATAGCCGAATGTGTGAGAGATAGGTAAATCAGTCTCCCAACCAATCGCTGAAATCTTCCCACATCATCTAATGGGTTGCCATCTATATCATTAAGCCTATGGTTCTGCTCAATGGGAATATCAATAGGTTTAGCTCTAAGCATACCGGTTTCAGCCAACAAATCTGACACATGCTTCCGTTGAGAAATGAACACCCCTTTCTTGGATCTGCACAACTTGATGCCAAGAAAGTATCTCAATGGTCTGAGGTCTTTAACCTCAAATTTTGTCCTCAAGAATGACTCCATTCGATGAATCTCTTCTGGATCATTTCCAGTGATAACAATATCATCAAAATATACAATAAGGACAATGGTGCAGTCGTGTTGCTTCTTGATAAAAAGAGTATGATTTGTTTGACTCTATGTGTACCCCATTCTCTTCACAGTAGTGTTGAACCTCTCAAACCAAGTATGCGGCGACTGTTTTAAACCATACAAGACTTTATTCAGCTTGCACACTAAATTATGACCATTGGCAAGCTTAAACCCTGGTGGCATAGTCATATACACCTTTTCCTCCAAGTCACCATAAAGGAAAGCATTTTTTACATCCAGCTGATGTAAAGGCTAAGACAAATTAGTTGCCAAAGAAAGAAGGACACGTGTTTGGCAACTAGAGCAAATGTTTCCTGATAATCCATCCCATAGGTTTGAGTGAAGCCCTTTGCAACTAACCGGGCCTTATATCTCTCAATTGTTCCATCTGCAAGATACTTTATTGTGTAGACCCATTTGCAGCCTACTGGTTTCTTACCCCTCGGCAATGAAACAATATCCCAAGTACCATTCTTCTCAAGGGCCTTAATTTCCTTAAGCATGGCTTCCTTTCATGGAGTTTCACTGAGAGCATTTGAAACCCTAGAAGGAACAGAAACAGACGAGATAAAGGAAATGAAAGCATGATATGTTGGAGATAAGGCATCATAGAATACAAATTGAGATATGATGTTTTGTACAACTACGAACACCCTTACGAAGGACAATAGGGACATCAAGATCAACAGGAATACTATTGGGAAAAGAATCAGGATCGAGGGAGACTTCTTGGTCCTGGGGTAAGTCAATGACTTGTTTTGCCCTCTTAGTATAGACAATTGGCTGCTTTCCCTACTGCAAATCATTAATGTTCGGAGAAGTAGAAGGGGAACATGCAATGGAAGAAGACATTCCCTTTGAGTAGAAGACGGATTCTCTACATGAATAGTAGTCTCCCCCTATACAGAATCCCGAGCACGGGAAAAAAAGGGAACAAACTCGAAGAATGTAACACCCATGG
This sequence comes from Cornus florida, assembly GCF_030987335.1. Classification (NCBI taxonomy): domain Eukaryota; kingdom Viridiplantae; phylum Streptophyta; class Magnoliopsida; order Cornales; family Cornaceae; genus Cornus; species Cornus florida. The sequence goes on along the minus strand of NW_026775574.1, from coordinate 44,464,250 downwards.
AGACAAACTAACAACGAGTGGTAAGGTTATAACAGGGATACCCCTTCTGAGTGGCAGAGTATCCAAGAAAGACACACTGGATTGCCTTAGGGTCCATTTTGTTCCTGCGATAATTAATGTGAACATAACAAACACAACTAAACTTGGAAAAAGTTGACTTAAGAGGAAGCACTCTTTTCTCAAGGCGGCGAGACTTCCTTGTCTCAACCTTGACATTGAGATCGACTGTTTTTCAACTGGAGAGGGTAGGGTGTTTAGGGTTGATCGTTACAGCACGAGGAGCCGCGAAACCGTTCTGAAATCATGCCTTGTTGGACACTTCGATAGAGATGTGGGAAGTATCGAGAGGATTGAGAGGTGGGCATCTGGCAGATTTCGTGTGGGGTGGTGGTTTCTTCTTTGCCCAATTGCCTTTTTCTATTCAGATTGCCATCGAAGGATAAGGCACAAAGGGTTTTGCTTTCTGGAAAGAAGGAATGGGGAGATACTATTCTATCAATCGACGTTTAGTACTTTGCAGTAGGGTGTTCAGCGGTGAAACCTAGAGACAGCAGAAAAAGGGTGTTGTTGTACGGCCTAGCCTTTGATCTATGGTGTCAGAAGTTGTTTAAAGCCATAGGGGACGTGTAGTGGTTTCAAAGGCATGGAGGCAGACGACAAGGTGGATTGTGAGAGAGTTATCATCTATGTTTTAGATGGAGGAGCGATTCCGGACTTTGTCTTTGTAGAGGATCAACGAGTGGCCTTCAAGGTTGCTTTGTCGGAGGAATCCACTCCATCTATCCTTCCGAAATCCACTATGGGTTCAAAGGATGGACGCAAGGAAACGAGTTATGGAAGGCATCGTCGGCCTTTATCCCGGCTAGAGATTTAGATCCATCTCGACCCTCAAGGATAGAGACGCGTGCGTTTCAACGCGCCTCATGGGAGTGGGGAACGGGGCTCTACAAAGAGTACGCATGCGTGCACTAAGGATGTCCATACACGTGGACAAGTATGTGATAGGTCTGGAATCGGTTATGCAAAGGAGGCTGATAATGATGGGCTTGTTTTGAATCATGGGCCTTACAGGCCAAGTTTGGATCATCGTTTGGGGCTGGGCTTCGGGTACATGAAGGGATAAAGAGGAAGGTCCAGTGAGGGCCCAGTAGTTTATCCATTTTCTTTCCAAATGATAAGCCCATCCCAAATGTCCTTACGGGGCCCCGTGATGGAAGATCAGCCCAGGCCCATGTCTAACCCTTAACACAGCGTTTCACACATACAGATTTCTCATCTGTTAGCAGAAGCTAGTCTGTGTCTGAGAAAACGAGGTGGATGAAGATTAGTGCAAGCAAGACCGGTTCGAACGCAGATGAGAGGATTTCTCGCCGCGGTAGGTGGTGGTGTTTCACATATACAAAAGAGCCATTCCCCTCTTTTCTTGATTTGGAGAATGAAAGGTGTCCTAGGTATTCTCACCGGAGCTTTCAGCCGGCCCACCATGGTCCTCGATGGTCCCGCAATGACAAACAGAAGTGGATAGCTCGTTCTCTTGCTTATCCAGGTACATCCTCTATTATTCAGCCTTGGAGCCCTCTCTCTGCTCCTTTTTCTTCTACTTCTCCTTGTGGGGTGTTGAGGAGTGGTGGAACCTTTGGCCGTAGTGCAACCCGATTGTTTAGAAGCGATTGTTGATTTGGGAAAGGAATGGGTGGTAGAGAATATTGGTGCTACTAGTGAATTGTTGGGTGTCACTTGTGAGGGTAGAAACGATCAAGCACTATCCATCCTTTAAGATATTGCAGAAGGGAGAGAGATTGAAGGAATCAACCAGGGTATGGAAGGGGCTAAAACCAAGAGAACTTTACCGTCTTGGAAAGGGGAGCAGGAGGTTAAGAATCTCATTTCATATGTTAATTATGATGGGAAAGAAGGGGTGATGAAGGAGAGGGGAAGGACTAGGAGTGGGAAGAAAGGAGGACATGAGATGATTTTATCTGTTCTTTAATGAAGCTACGAATTATTTCCTAGAATGTTCGAGGTCTTAACGATCCGGACAAAAGGAGGGTGGTGAAGGCTGCTTTGAGGAGTGGGGAGCCCATGTTGTCTGTTTGCAAGAGACTAAATTAGCATCGATGAAGGATGGGGTGGTTAAAAGTCTTTGGGGTGGTCGTTTCGCTGAATGGGAGGCATTGAATGCCTTAGGGACCTCTGGTAGTATTCTAGTCATGTGGGATCAACGGTGGATGTCTAGGATGGACACTTGGAGGGGGAGGTTTTCTCTATCCTGGGCATTCAAGATGGAGGAGGACAACTTTAGATCAGTTTTCTCTGGGGTCTATGGACCTGTTGATGATAGTGAGAGGCCCTTCCTTTGGGAGGAGCTTAGGTACGTTCAGGGATTGTTGGTTCTTCCTTGGTGCCTGGGTGGGGACTTTAATTCTGTTCGATCCCCGTTAGAGAGATCGATAGGGGGAAGGTGGTCTTCAGAGATGTTTCAGTTTTCGAAGTTCGTTGATGGTCACTTTCTCATTGATTTGCCTCTGGAAGGGGCAACTTTTATGTAGTCTAGTGGAAGGGAGTCAGCTACTCTCTCACGGCTAGATAGGTTCTTGATTTCTGGGGAGTGGGAAGAGAAATTTCCAGACGTCGTTCAGGCAGCGTTAGTCAAGGTTACTTCAGATCATACTCCATTAGTTTTGGACTGTGGGGGTATGAGCTCTAGGTGTTCTCCGTTTCGCTTTTAGAATATGTGGCTGCTGGTGGAGAACTTCCAAGGGTTTGTCCGGTCATGGTGGGAAGAGGCCACGGCTATCAGGTCTACTAGTTTTGTGTTAGCCCAGAAACTACGGGCTCTCAAAACTAAACTAAAAAGGTGGAATAAGGAGGTGTTTGGGAATCTCGAATGGAGGAAAAATAAGATCCTTGCTGAAATTTCTGAGATAGATCGCCTTGATGAAATGGGTGGAGGGGGAATTTTTTTCGCTCTAGGAAAGCGGCTTGCCAAGTAGATTTCACTGAGATTGCTTCAATAGAAAAGATTTCATGGCGTCAGAAGTCTAGGGGCTTATGGCTCAAAGAAGGGATCGCAATACAAAATTTTTCCACAAGCTTGCAAATGCCCATAGAAGGAGTAATTACATCGGGTGAATCCAGGTTAATGGTCAAGAGCTGTGTAGGGAGGAGGAGGTTTGTAGGGGGATTATTTCTTTCTATCAGAGGCTCTACACTAAGTCGTTGGGCTGGAGACCTAATTTTGCCAGTCTCAATTTTGATGTTATTTCTGAGGTTGAGAGAGATGGCCTAGAGGCTCCATTTACCGAAAAGGAAGTGTTGAAAGCTTTGTCGAGCTGTAATGGCGACAAAGCACCGGGGCCTGACGGGTTCACTATGCGCTTTCCATTGGAAAGTTAAGAGGTGGTTAGAAGGGAGGTTATGGGTACTTTTCAAGAGTTTCATTCTCACGGGGTTTTTGAGAAGTCGTTAAATGCTTCTTTTATTGCTCTTATACCTAGGAAGGGTGGCGCTACTAATATTAAGGACTTTAGGCCAATTAGCTTGGTGGGCTGTATTTATAAGCTCATTGCTAAGGTTCTTGCTCTCAGGTTGAGGGATGTTATGGATGGGGTTATATCGGAGTCACAAAATGCCTTTATCGGGGGAAGGCAGATCCTTGATTCCGTTCTCATCGCCGATGAATGTGTGGATTCTAAGCTGACGAGTGATGTCCCGGGAGTCTTATGTAAGCTTGACATCGAAAAGGCCTACGATCACGTTAATTGGAGTTTTGTGTTGTATTTGCTTGAGAGAATGGGCTTTGAAAGTAGATGGAGGATTTGGATAGAGACTTATATCTCGTCCGTCAAGTTCTCTGTTCTTGTGAATGGGTCTCTTGAGGGTTTCTTTAGAAGTTCTCAGGGATTGAGACAAGGTGATCCATTGTCGTCCTTTCTCTTTCTCATTGTTATGGAGGGGTTGAGTAGACTGATGAAGAGGGCAGAGGATTTCAGTTTTATCAAAGGATTCAGAGTGGGTAGAGATTCAACTCATCCGGTGGAGATATCCCATTTGTTGTTCGCAGATGACACTTTGGTTTTTTGTGATGCTGAAGCAGCCCAATTGATATACTTGAGGTGTATTCTTGTCTGTTTTCAGGCAGTTTTTGGGTTGAAAGTTAATGTTGGCAAGAGCGTGCTTGTCCCGGTTGGGGAAGTTCAGGGCATTTTCTCATTAGCTGAAGTTCTTGGGTGTGGGGTGAGCTCTTTCCCTATTAATTATTTGGGTTTGCCCTTGGGGGTGTCTTCTAGAAGGGTTGGGACTTGGGACCTGTGATTGCTAGGTTTGAGAAGAAATTGGCGGGGTGGAAGAAGCAATATTTGTCGAAAGGGGGGAAGGTCACTCTTATTAAGAGCACTCTTTCAAAGCTACCCACTTATTTCCTTTCCAGATTCCATGTTCTGTTGCTGAAAGGATCGAAAAAATTCAACGGGATTTCCTGTGGTGTGGAAGGGGCGAAGAGTTCAAGTTCCATCTAGTCAAGTGGGTGCATATTTGCAAGCCTGTTAAGATAGGTGGCCTGGGCATTCGGAGGCTGATCCCCTTTAATAGAGCTCTCTTGGGCAAGTGGTTGTGGAAATTTGGGAGAGAACGACATCGCCCGTGGAGGAGGATTGTCTCATGTCGCTATGGGGAAGAGAGAGGTGGGTGGTCTTCATGCCCAGTCCCTAGCACAGGCGGAGTTGGAGTGTGGAAATTTATTCGGAAAGGCTGGGATGTTTTTTCCTTATATTAGATTCAAAGTTCAGGATGGAAATGTGTGCGGTTTTGGGAGGATTTATGGTGGGGAGACCAACCATTGTCTTGCTCTTTTCCCAGACTTTTTAGAATAGCTACTAATAAACATGCCTTTGTAGTAGATTGCTAGTGGCTTGATAGCAATGGGATTACGTGGGATGTGCGCTTTAGGCACTCTTTTCAGGATTGGGAGATGGTTAAGGCTTGCGCTCTTCTGGATTTGTTGTATCAACAGGAGGTAGGTGGCATTGGTGATGATGTTCTCTTGTGGGTTCCTTCTTCCCATGGAGGATTCGAGGTCCGATCTATGTTTATGTGTCTTTCCAACTTTATTGGTTGCGCTTTCCCCTGGAAGACTATTTGGCGCTCTAAGTCTCCCCTTAGGGTGGCATTTTTTGTGTGGACTACAGTTTGGGGTAAGATCTTAACGTTGAATAACCTGAGGAAGAGAGGCATTATTTTTGTTAATTGGTGTTGCCTATGCAAAAGTGGTGGTGAGTCTACGGATCATCTACTCTTACATTGACGTGTGGCGTACGATTGTTGGAATCTTATTTTCGGATTGTTTGGCATGTCTTGGGTGATGCCCCGATCCACAAGGGGTATGATTGATGCGTGCAGGGGATGTCACATGGGGGGTCAGGCTCGTGAGTGTTGGCTGACCGTTCCACATTGTGTATAGTGGTGCATATGGAAAAAGAGGAATAACAGATGTTTTGAGGGAGTAGAGACGTCTACGGCAACCTTGAAACTTCATATCATTCGCTCCTCTTTCCCTCACCTCTAGCGCACCTCCATCTCCTCCCAGCCCTTGTGCCGGACCCCTTTCTCTCTCTCTCTCTCTTGGTGCGGCATCCCCAATAGTGGCTTGCTCATACAGCAGAGGGGTAACTCTCTGTCTTTGACTCCTTTTTTTAGGAGAATTCCCTAAGGTTGTTTATGACCTAAGGGTCCTTCTGGTGTTTTATTTCCTTTGTCTTGCCAGTGTTTGTTCGGCAGCAAATTAGCATATTTGGAGGAAAGCAAGATTTTTCTGCCCTTGTTTTCCTCTTTCCTCCCTCTTTGACGTGTGGGCTAGCCTTATTTTGGTACTATGAGTGATTTTAGTAGCCAAAAGGACACTTTATCTTCGGCATTGCATACTTCGGCGCAGCGGGTTACTAGTGTGCTCTTAAATGGGTGCAACTTCGTATCTTGGTCCCGTTCTTTTCAACTCTATATTAGAGGGAAAGGGAAAACTGGTTGGCTTTTGGGTCTAATTAAGGAACCGGAAAAGACGGATACTAAATATATTGTATGGGACATAGACAGAGGCACCGTTCTGGCTTAGATCTCCAACTCAATGGAGGAACGTATCTATAATATGTTCATGTTTCACACTTCCGTTTTTCGTCTGTGGCAAGCCCTTGACAAGATGTATGCCCACTACCGCAATAACGCTCGTATCTTTGAACTTTATTAGAAGATTGCTCATGCATCTTAGGAGACACTCAAGCTGTCAGTATCAGAGTATTTTGGGTTCCTCCAATCTAAGTGGGAAGAATTAGTAGAGTATGAAACTCCCTCCGATTTCTCTTAAGAAGCTGCAACTCTTTTGGTCAAGAGACTGGACCACCAGCATACCTACCAGTTTTTGATGGGTTTACGATTTGAGTATGATATTAAAAGAACTCAGATCATAAACACCTCCTTGTGCCTGATTTATATGATGCTTTTGCAAGTGTTAACCATGAGGAGTGTAGACGTCAGATCTCTCAGCCAGTAGCATTATCAGAGACTCCAGTTGATCAAATGGCTCTTGCTTCTAATTCTAGATTTTCACAGGGAAATGTTATTTTTTAATATTATGGAGCCACTGGTCATGTAAAGGATCGCTGCTTAAGCTTCATCCCGAGCTAAAGCAGAAATTTTCTCGCAATCGTCCTCCTGGCGTGGCTACACTGCCACAGTAGCCGGTACTATTGGTGGGTATACTACTCCACAGAGTGTTGTCCCTCCTGCTTTACCTCCTCCCAGACCATCTTTTCAGGACTTCAATCAGTTACAGTCCCAGATAGGTTAGCTTCAGGAGCAGTTCGGAGCTTTATCTACCAGGGTTGGCTCTTTTACTCCTACGGCTACTATAGCTACAGGTACTCCTGCTCTTCATGTTATAGCGGGAAAACCTACTTGGGTTCTGGATTCCGGAGCCAATGATCACATGACTGGTGAGTTGTCATTATTTTCTATTCCCATTGCCTCTGTTAATCAGGCTGTTAGTCTAGCCGATGGGTCAACCACCTTTATTCGTAATAAAGGAGATGTTCATTCTTCCCCTAATATTATTTTGCCATCTATTCTTCATGTTCCTAACTTTGCATTTAATCTTCTAACTGTTAGCAAACTTGCCAAATCACTAAACTATGCAGTGATATTCTTTCCTCATTACTATGTTTTACAGGACCTGTGTTCAAAGAGGATTTTTGGCAAGGGATATAAGCACGATGGCTTCTACTACTTTAAGGATCCTCCACCGACACCTCCTCCACTTTCTTCAAGCCTTCAAGCCTCTATTCTTCCAGTTTCTAGGTCTTATGATTTTTCTTTTTAGACTTTAGATTTATGGCATGCTTGCCTTGGGCATGTAAACTTTCAGTATTTATGTCTGTTTTTCCCTTCATTAATAACAGCATGTAAGGATAATATGTATCAATGTGAGATTTGTGAGCTTTCTAAATAATACTAGAACCAGTTGTATTTCTCATATGCATCGTGCACCTAGTATGTTTGATCTCATACATTCTGATGTGTGGGGTCCTTCACCCGTTATTACTTTTTCGGGGTATCGTTATTATATCACATTCATTGATGATTATTCCCGCTGCACATGGGTATATTTACTTGAAAAAAAAATCTGAAGTTTTTCCCTTGTTCACTTAATTCCTCCAAATAATCAAAACTCAATATAAAACTGTTGTTAGGAATATTAGGTCTGACAATGGTCGTGAATATGTTTCCAATGAGTTTCGGTCTCAACTTAACCAACATGGTATTCTTCATCAGCTTACTTGTCCATATACCCCTGAACAAAATGGTGTGGCAGAGCGTAAAAACCGTCAACTAATGTTAGTTTTTCGATGTCTTTTAAATGGTATGAATGTGCCAAAGTCATTTCATTAATCGTTCCCTTAGTAAAGTATTAAATGGTAAGGCCCTCTTACAACTGCTTCAGCCTGATATTACTCTTTTTTCCGTCATGCGTGTTTGGATGTACATGTTTTGTTCGAAATCGTAGCCCTTCTCCTACTAAACTTGATGACAAGGCCATTAAATGTATCTTTTCAGGATACTCTTCCATGTCAAAAGGTTACCGGTGTTATGATCCTGTACACAAACACGTGTATCACTCTCTTGATGTCACCTTTCATGAGCATACCCCTTTTTATGGTTCTAACACTATCTTGCAAGAAACTTCTACTCCCGATCAAGAGGCGTCTCCTCTTGCTCGTCCTCTTCCTATTTTTCAAGAAGAGTCTTCTCTTGTGATTTCCTCACCCTTTTTGCAGGTCTATTCTCATCGCCCTCGTGCTCCGTCTCCACTGCCTTCATCCTCCTCAGATATAGGTTCAAGTACATCTCTCTCTCCTTTACATTTTCCTAACCCTGTTCTTGAGCCTTGGTATCCCACTTGGGACCGCAAACCCCCTGCTCGATTTGGATTCGCTTATAGTACTAGTCATCCTATTTCATAGTATATCTCTTTATGATGGTCTTTCAGGGTCTTATTGAGCCTGTTTAGGAAAACTTGATTCCATTTCCATTCCCATAAATGTGTCTGAGGCTCTCCGAATCCCAATTGGATGTTAGCTATGAAGATTAAAATGGATGTTTTGCATCATAATGAAACATGGGAGCTTGTATCTCTCCCTCCTGGTGAAAATACTGTTGATTGCCAAATGGGTATTCAGTGTTAAATATCTAGCTAATGCCTCTATTGATTGGTATAAGGCCCGTTTGGTGGCCAAAGGGTTTACTCAGATTCCTGGTAAAGACTTTAACGATACCTCCACTCCAGTGGCTAAATTAACCTCATTTTGTTTGCTTGTCTCCCTGGCTGTCTCTCATAATTGGCCTCTTCATCAGCTTGATGTGAAGAATGCTTTCCTTAACAGTGATCTTCTTGAGACTATTTACATGGATCCTCCACTTGGTTTTTGGACTGAGGGGGAGTATGCTGGAAAGGTTTGTCAATTGCGGAAGTCTTTGTAATTCTATCCATGGAGTTTGTTAGATGCCATTCTAACTGTTAGCAGTTATGATAGCCACGATTTATAGAATGACTTACCGTATTAGCAGATATTTAATTATGCTGTAACATATGCCATAAAATATGCTTTAGAATATGCTTTGATTTGATTTAGATTTAATTTACTTTCCTTTCTTGTAATATGAGCATGTGCTCTTTTTATCTATAATTACTAGAGCTGTAAATGAGTGATTCATCTCATTCAAGCCTTTACATAATTCTCTCATTTATCCTCTCTTTCTTTTATATTGTATTTCTACTTGGTATCAGAGCCAGGGTGGTCCAACTGCAATGAGGGCATTGTCAGTTCGGCATCACCCATTCGGGAATGGTCTAAGGTTACATCGCCCATCCGGGAGGTGTCGGGTAGGCAAGGTGGTCCAACCTCAATGAGGGCGTTGCGAGTTTGGCAGCACCCATTCAGAAATGGTCTGGGGAGACATAGTTGTTTCTTTTTATGGTCTGAGAAGACATAGTTGATTCTTTTATTTACATTGTTTAAACATATGTATGAAGGGGAATGGTCTAAGGAGACATTATTGATTCTTCCATCTACATATTTTAAACATGTGTATGAAGGGAAATGGTCTAAGGAGACATTGTTGGTTGTTTACAGTCTGAGGAGACATGATTGGTTATTTATGGTCTGAGGAGACATTATTAATTGTTTATAGTCTGAGAAGACATTTTTGATTTGTTGATCGGCACTTCATCTGAGCTAAAATCATCGCTAGTCAAATTTACACTCCATTTGTCACAAGCTAAGCAGCTTACAAACATTCTTACAAAAGGCGTCAACAAGATTGTATTTGAGAATGCATTGTCCAAGACATTTTTGATTTGTCGATCGGCACTTCATCTGAGCGAAAATCATCGCTAGTCAGATTTACACTTCATTTGTCACAAGCTCTAAGCAGCTTGCAAACATTCTTACAAAGGGCGTCAGATATCCACGCACCAACTTGAGGGGATTTGTTAGCAGCGATGATAGCCACGATTTATGGAATGACCTACCGTATTAGCAGAGAGATTTGATTATGCAATAAAATATGCCATAGGATATGCTTTAGAATATGCTTTGATTTGATTTAGATTGGATTTAATTTATTTTCTTGTAACATGAGCATGTGCTATTTTTATCTATAATAACTAGAGTTGTGAATGAGTGATTTGTCTCATTCAAGCCTTTACATAATTCTCTCATTTCTCTTCTATTTCTTCTATATTGTGTTTCTACTCTAACTATATATGTTTTATCCACCGTTTCTCCACTGGTCGATGTATCATTCTTGTTGTCTATGTTGATGATATCATCTTTACAGGCAATGACATCCCTGGGATTGCTCAAGTAAAGCTTCAATTGGCTAAAGCTTTTGATGTAAAAGACCTTAGGCAGCTCAGATATTTCTTAGGAGTTGAGGTTGCTAGATCTAAGTAGGGTGTCTCTTTATCGCAAAAGAAGTATGTCTTGGATCTACTTCGAAACATGCGTATGCCTGGGTGTAAACCTGCTTCCACTCCTATAGATCCCAATATGAAGATCTCGGTTGGGTCTAGAGATCTCCTTTCTAATCCCTCGCTGTGTCAGCGCTTGGTAGGAAGATTGATTTATCTTACCAACACCCGTCCTGATTTGGCTTTTGCGGTTAGTGTTGTGAGCCAGTTTATGCATGCTTCTCGTACAGCTTATATGGATGCAGTATATCATATTCTTCGATATCGTAAGTCTTGTCCTGAACTTGGATTATTCTATTCTTCTAGCAAGCCAAGTTGGGCTATCCTGTTTCAGTGATGCAGACTATGTTGGGTCCAAGGCTGACAGACGTTCCACATCTGGCTTATGTACTTTCTATGGAGACCATCTTATATCTTGGAAAAGTAAGAAGCAACCTGTAGTTTTGAGATCTTCAGCAGAGGCTGAGTATCGTGCCATGACTTAGGGTACTTGTGAGATTCTCTGGCTTCGATCTTTTTTGGAGGAGCTAGGGCTATAAGTGAAAAACAGTCCTCAGACTTGTTTTGTGATAATAAATCAGCCATCATGCTTGCTTCAGATTCTGTTCTTCATGAGAGGACTAAACATATAGAGGTGGACATTCATTTTATTAGAGAGAAGGTTCGTTTGGGAATTATCAAGCCGTGCTTTATTCGATCGTCTAATTAGTCGGCCGATGTGTTCACCAAATCCGTTGGTCCATCTTTGCTTCATTCCTCAATTACCAAGTTGGGCTTGATTGATATCTTCACTCCAGCTTCAGGGGGAGTGTTGAAATATCTTTATTAATATTATTTTTATTAGCTGTTTTTAGCCTTTTATTAGGTGTTTTATGTAAAATCACTATAATCATGGGATCACGTAGATAAGATCCCCGTAATCATGGGATCACGTAGATTTTGGCATATTTCTTGTTTTTCTTTGATTTGTTTCCCTTTCTTTGTACCCTATTCTTGTATATAAATATAGCTCTTGGCTCTCGGTTTGAGTATGCCAAAACCCAAAACTTCTTTTGTTGGCTTAGCTAGGCAGTATAAACCTTTACAATGTAAACCAATGCACCAATAAGAGAAAGATAAAAACTAATATGGGACAAAAATAATATGAAAAGATCTTTTGAAATGTATAGCTTGTTAAAAATAGAAAGAGGGAAAGCAAAATAGTGAAAAAATAATATTTCATATGATCAATTCCATTCACTGGATTCAAAATAAGGATGATGATAAGGACACTGATGATGAATTTTAAAGGCATGCGTCAATCACACAATATGCAACACTCCTCCACTCCACTAATTTCTTGTACATTTCTGTCTTACAGTTTGTTAACCTTACAAAAATCATGTCTGAGAACAAGGATATGTCAAAGAAGGAGGCAGCTTTTGCACTTGCTGCACTCATGGAAATTCCATATCAGTACAGAGCCACCCAATGCCGTCCTTTCATTGAGTAATAATGGCAGCTTTAGATTCTTACTAATGTTTCATTTCAGTAAAGGAATTTGGTAAACATTCTAATTTCTTGCACTTCTTCTGTAGAAATGCAGGAGCTCCAAGGACAAAGCCGCTTCCTCCTCCACGTGAAGTGATAGAACATGATAATTCTGTTAAATCATTTGCTCATATGACTAACTTTGAATCAGTCAAGCAAACAGCATCAGTGGATCTAGTAGGTTTTCTATTATCTAACTTGTATTCCTTTTCTGGTAGGGATAGGGGGTTGAGAGATATTTTGGTTGTGTTTTACCAGGTTTGTCCGATTTGCCTCACAAATCGAAAGGATATGGCTTTTGGGTGCGGCCATTTGGTAAGCATTTTGTCTTAATTTCATTTGTCAGCATTAAGATCAACATGTTGTTTATACTATAAATGTACAGATTTTTTGGGATCAAATTCAAGGAGGAATTCTTCTAACTAAAATTGCAATATTATTTTTCTCTTCAACCAAGTTTATTCCTTTATCTTTTAGTAACAAAAGTGAATCCTACTTATTTTGGGTAGAGGTTAAAGGGAAATAATTTCGTGGCTGAAAGAAAAAAGTATTCAGCTAAAATTGCACTGTTTTCATTTTCACCATTCCTCTCTCGAACTGAAGTTAAAATTTTTGGCTACAGTTTTACACTAATTAAACTATCTTCTTTCTACCAACTGCTGTAGCCTAGTGGTATCTCCTCTACCTCCCAAAGTAAGGGGTGAGGGTTCAAGTCCCCATAGGGGCAAATGGGCGTGTGAGTTTCTTGCCTAGGGAGAAAAAAAAAAACTATCTTCTTCCTGAAGTATGGAATATATTTTTCCCTTCAGCAATTTTGTGCTTCATTTTTTAATATAGCAACTTCAATTTTTTGGCGGGAGAGGTTTTGAAGAAACAATGGTTGAATGGATATTTTTTTTTTAATTGAGGTAAAGTTACAATATATATATATATATATTGCCTTGCATTTATATATATATATATATATATATATATATATTGTTATTGATGTTGTTTATAAGTAAGATAATGTTTTGCATATATCAACAAGCCCAAGGCAAGTACAAGCTACATGGGGGCAAACCCCAGGATCGTTGAAGAACAAATAAAAAAACCCCAATACCACCAACCAATTAAAAGCCAACTGGTTTTCCCAAAAGCAATGAAGAAATCTACAGCCCAAACGATCTACATGAGATAAATTTGTGTGTGTGGAGAGTCAGGGGACTCTGTTACCCTGTACAAAATTTATATGAACATCAGTTGGTTACCCATATAGTGATTTAATAGAAAATCGAGGCATTGAGAGAACTGAGGATGGACCAGGTGCTAACCTTGATTCTGCTGGCCTTGTATCTTGAAAAGGGAAACAGATAGAAAAATGCAGCCAGAGAGGAGATGTAGTGAACTCCATTCGGCCAGGACATAGCAGGAGAAGTAGAGAGGATGAGAGACATCATTTAAAGATGGAGTTGGGCAAGTTCCATTCTCTAGTCAACCAGGTTTTGGCTGATAGCGGTTTCAATATAATATGGTCCAGAATTAGCTTGAGGTTATGACTGCTATCATGGGTGCAATTCTCATGGACTCTAGCATTCCTTTCCCTCCACAGGCCATATACTGAGCATATTAAGCAATTAAGTTGAGCCTTTTTGTAAAGCCTCTACCTGAAAGGTTAGTATAAGCTTGTTGCAGGGTCTGATCCGAGCTTCCAGAGGGCCAAGCAGCAGCACACTTGGCTTTGATGCAGTTCCAGATTTGTATACTGAGACTATGCTAAAAAAAATATAGATTAGTGTGGGTTTCAACTGTTTCTCTGCATAATAGACGGGTATCATGTTGCAAAATTCCACTCCTTAATCTTGTCCAAATTTGTAAACTTCCTCGTAATCAGCCATAAGATAAATGAACGTTTGGAGACACAAGCAGAAAACCAAACAATCCTGGTCCATGGCAAGGAATATCTCTTAGGCCTCAGTTCATTCCAGACCTGCTTAATGAGAAACTAGTCTGAGGATCTCCAAAAGAGTTGATCAAATTTATGGGGTCTGAGAATGAACAGAACCACAGATCTCTCTTTTAATGTCAGAGGGCTCAGCTGATATGGAGGAAGCTCTCACAGACCAATTCCAGTCAGCGTTAGCAATAATGGCACAAACTCTGGCTGTATCACCAAGGCTTGAGGTTGGATTGATCCTGTTGCCTTTAGAGAGAATGATGGGGCCTTGAGGAAGCCAGTTGTCATAAGCCGTCAAAGCTTGAGATTTGAATGATCTTGCTGCCTTTAGAGAGATTGATGGAGCCTTGAGGAAGCCATTTGCCATACCACAAGGAAGTATCTTTTCCATCCCCAATCCTATGAAGAAAAAATCTTCTAACTTCATTCCTTAAATTCAGAATGTTCCTCCAACTCCATCTACAGTTTGCCGGAGTGGAGATACTCAAATTTCTCTGCTTGATGAAGGCTGAAGAATATGCTGCATGTATCTAACAACGGATGCTCTGTTCGAAAAGTGAATGTTTTTGATGCCAAACCTCCTTCCATAGCAAGGAAGCAAATGTCACTCCATTTGACCTTAGCTCCTCCTTTGTCTAGAGTGGTATCCAAAGAAACCTACAAAGAATTTGATTGATGCTTTTGATGGCAGCTTTAGGGGGGATGAATCGAGTTGACCAATTGGCCTGGATAGAGAATAAAACAGACTTCTTAAGCTGGATCTTCCCATCAAAGAATAGCGGCTTATTGGTCCTAGACTTGACTCTGGATGTGATTCTGTTAGTCTGCGCATAGTCATAGTGATAAGTTTAACTCCTAAATACCTCATTGCGAAAAAAAATGTTTTTTTTTTACCAATAGGCCAGTAGCCCAGCGGTACCAGGCCCCTACTTTCCAAAGGGAGGCTAGAGGTTCGATCCTTAGAGGAGGCAGCAGTGCAGGCCCTACTTCCCAAATTGCTTTAACTTCCAAACAAAAAAAAAAATGCCTTTTGGTAATTTTAGAATATCCAAGATCTCTATAGCAACTTCTAGCCCGGCCATGAACACACATCATTTGTTGTTGTTAGGGGTGAGACCAGATAAAGAATTGAAAGTCAGATGTGCTTTGATAATTTGACTGTGTCAATGTGAGGAATCGAGAGAAGAGAGGAGGAGGGGGGGATTGGTCCTTTTAGAAACTTCTTTGCCTTGGTTTGGTCAAATATAATAGATACAATGCAGTAGGTTGAAAGCTTTAAGTCAATAAACCAGGTACACACAATATTTACAAGGAAAACCCTCTCAATAGAGAAAAACCTTGATTCTTGGCCACAACCAATAAAGCTCCTCTAGTTGTATGCAAGTAGTTACACACTTAGTTGTCTCACACTCTGCACACACCCATATACAAGTTGAAACCCTGGCTTTCACAGCCTCTACACACAAACTAGTTCAACACAGTACTCACAGGCACTCCCCCTGTCCTAAGCAACCCTAATTAGACCCTATAAGCTCTCACAGCTCACCAAATACAATATAAAAGATGAATATCAACAATGTTTAAGCATACACAATAGATAAGAGTGGTTGTGCAACTCAAAACTTCAAACAGCGTCAATAAGCTTCATTTTGCAACTCAACAAGTCTCGAGGGTAAAATGGTAAATCAGCAACAACATAGTCCTTCATAGAGTTTCAATAATGATATATCAACTGTATATACATGCTACAATGAATAGATCAATAAGTATAGCAAGGTACTACAATTTCAGTCTTCAACAGAGCTTGAAACCCTAACAGTTGAGGTTCACAAGGCCAAATATAGCTCTGACCATTTTTCAGGATAGATCTCAACTTTAACAGCCCCAAATCTACAATATAAATGTGCTCAAATGATAAGAATTCAACTCACAGCAGTAGGTTTGAGACATCAAAACTAACTACAGCAAGAATATGTGTATAAGCAATGATTATGCAGTTGTCAAGTAGTAAAACAAACTTGTTTCAACCTTTGAGATGCTCTAAGAATGCTTCAGATAAAACACATAGCCTTAAACCAGCAAAACAACACCAAAAACCCTTCAGCAGTGGCTTGGATCTTCATTTGCAAATTGATACACACAAGGCATGAATTTCTTGATGTATTCAGACTTCAATATCATGTAAAAACTCCATGGCAAAAGATGTCTCGAGTAAATATTGCTGCAAGACCCTTAGGAAGCTCAAGGATGCTCAAAGGTGCTCATGAGAGTGCTCAGGATGCTCACAGTTTTTGCTTAGCAAAGAGGCACAGATTTATCACAACATATTTATAAGCTACAATCATCTTGTAGTCCTACCCTAAAGAGGAAAATGCTCTTGGTACAATTCTCCAATCATTTGTCAGAGAATGTTCATTGAGAAAGAACCAAAAAGCCTCTTTTACAATTTGTCTTGTAGTGTAGCCACTTAACAGCTTTGCACAATGTGTATATCAGCCGTCATCACTAAGTAATCCATTTGAGCATTTTGTTTCTCTCCCAAGGACGACATAGCTTGTGTATCACACTTGAACAACAAGCAGGACCACCGAAATGGCCTTGTGACAGTCACATGAATATTGCACCAGAAAATTGAAACTGTGACTGTAAAATTAATAATGTAGCTTAATTTACAGTTGTCCATTGTAATGTAGTGTGCTGGGCAAATGTAAAAAGGTGTAATACAACTATGAAATGACTATAGTGCCCCTGAATAAACCTGTAGCTAAAATTCAGCTTTTAAACCTTAGTTAAACCAAAAAAAGGAACCCTTAAAGCTGTATAATTGCAATGTGGCATCTATTCTCAATGAGAACCTGTACCACAAGATGGCAAAAGACTATATTGCCCCTGAAGGATGATGTGAGCCATAGAGAACATCAATGATGAAGGTATAAGCCCTTGACATACTAGAAAACATATGATTTTGACATTTAAATAGGCAAATCCTAAAACATAAGGTGGGACCAACACAATGTT